>NC_041003.1:1625000-6625000 GCF_004193775.1 Glycine soja
TACTTTTGTCTAAGTTATTGTTTTTGATCTTTACTTTCTCATAACTTTGTAGTAAAGTCTAATTGAATCCTAGTAATATTAAGAAGAATAAATTTTTAATGAGTCAAGACACATTAATAATTAATTCAACCCCCTCTTAATTATTTTGAGGCCACTTGATCCAATAGTTACAAATTTTTAAGTAGTGATTAAATAATACTAAATCTTGATTATTTATATGTGATTGTATAGTCTATATCATTTACTATTCTCATTCTTATATATATATATTTTAAAAGGTTTATTTTATACACATAAGTATAATTGATAAACTTGTTCAAAAAAAAATTCGTGTGTGTGTGTCTCCTCACATAATTGAAACATGATTTTTAAGTATTTTTCTCTTTCAAAACACTCTTATTTCTTCCCTTCCTCCCCTCTTTGTGAGTGCCACTTTAGTCCTCTACTCCGACGAAGAGACTCTCCTCTCGCTCGTATTCAACTCAACCACATTGAAATTCGAACAAACTCGAGGCCTATTCTCAACCTCTACTTCTCCCTCACTGCCAAAGATTGCAACATGAACTTCTTCTCCATCGCATATTACTCCCTTGCCCTCTTTGTCGGCTATTGCAACTGCCAGCTTGGCTTCGTTATCGTGCTGGTTGCCGCATCAAGGCGTGCAACTCCTCCTATATATACGTATTTGCAGGAACAATAGAAATGCAGATTGACAATCTGGATTTGAAATGATAAAGGGATATTGTGCGAATTATTATTTGAAAAACATAGGTTGTGTATGTGTAATGTCTATAAAAAGCAGAGGATTATATATAATTGTTATACAAGGATATACAGAGTCAATGCACCAATAAAAAATTGAAAAGGCTTTCCTACTTTTGAAGACACTCAATATACTAAGACCTAATCTTTGTAAGGTCCATCAACCTAACTCAATCCACTTGTTCACCATTCTCATTTTTTTAGAAATGTTACTAAATTACACTTTTTGTAGTATCTTTAACAAACCTAAGGTGTAACTTATTCAAAAGGAAAAATATGAGTGTATTACTTGAAAAATACTACTTGTACACCCAAAATACTAATTGACACTTATTGAGAGAGAAATAAATTAAAGAGAAGAAATAGAGTTATGATATTTGGTCACTCATAAATTAGGAATACTCCATCAATTATACTTCTCATTTCTCTTCCTATCATATTGTGAATCTTATCAATCACTTATATCTTTTCTTTTTCTATCTCTCTCAATATGTATACAACTAAAGGGTATCCAAAAATCATTTCCTGCATGGAAAATAAATATAAGTATTATTGGTGATATGAAATGATTGGAAAAGAGAAATAGAAAATAATGATGGATGTTAACTAGATAAGTTTTTAAAAAAATTAGGTTTCCAAATATCATAGCTCATGATATTATTTATCACTCATTGTTAACTATATTCTCATTTTTTAGAAGTATTTAACAAACTAAAATTTTAAAAATATTTTTATCAAATCCTAAGTTATTACTTATTTACATATTCTTTCTTACAAAAAAATAAAAATATATTCACAAACACCCATAAAATCTGCACCGCGTTATTTTATGAAGAGCTATATCGATCCACCATGAAGTAGGCAACATTTATATATATATATATATATATATATATATATATATATATATATATATATATATAAAATGCAAAATGACTTCCACTTCCATTAGTAGATAAAGATGCAAATGGGAACCACCTTTTGGGTTTCGTAGCCCTCCATATGGCATGGCTAAAATTGTGGGCGTTTATATAGTATATATAATCTGTATGCCAAGAATCACGCCATGAAAAATCCAAATGCAACGTGTAAAATGTCCTATATTTATTGTTAGTCACCAGTTTCATGAGATTCATGTTAGGTCATCTCAGGCAATATTAATTCATCAAGGTCTAACATCGACAGCACATCATTCAACATGAAAACGATAAAAGTATTCTAAGTTGGCCACAGTAATCGGACACATGGATATATACTCTATATCATATTTTATTTTTAAAGGTCTTCAAACAATGTTTAAATGTACCCATATAATCAATTAGATGTATCCAATACATTTATACAACCAAGTGGTCAAAGAAGGAATCCCTAAATATCACGTTCGAATATTCTAAGCAATAATTTTCAAAAGCAATCGATTAGTTTGTTAATGTTAGAGTTGCATATATAGTTGTTCTTCAGCTTTAAGTTACTTGATTCATCGGTTGGTGTAGTTTGACACGTTTCTACTTAGTCTCAAACTCACCCGTCTATTTGAAGTGAGATAAATGTATCAACGTCTATAAGTATATTTTGAGTATATTTTTTTTAAATCTTAAATTGTGACATCATCCTCTCTTCCTAAATTTTATGTAAAACAAAAAATGATAGAACTATAACATGCACATATTCTTAATTACATGGTTAAAGTGATCGATCAGATGCGTACCTTACTAAATTTTTAAGGTTTTTTAATTCTGTGAAATTTTTATCAATGTGAGATTTGTCACGACACTTTGCTCAACTATACAGCGCATTAACTTTGCTGCGTTTCCAATAGTAAACGGACATAAATGTGTCACATGTTGAAAGCTAATCCAATAAGCTAGGTCAGAATTGTTCAGCCATTGAGCAGCTGGTAAGTAATGAATCAGTAATTTCATGCATCAATTTTTGTTTGTATGGATAAAATTATATAGATAGAGATGTAAAGGAGCCAGCTATATAGCCCAAGAGGCTAGCTAGGCATCATCGCGTTTAATTACATACCACAGTATTTGGTTGAGTGTGGAATTTTGTCATTAAACACGTGTAGCTTGAGAGAGAATCCTAAGGCAGAAGGAAATATTTCAGAGAAAATGGACCATTTGGTTGAGTTTCAGAAAAGAAAAGAAGAGACAGACGAAACTAATGACGTGATGATCGTGTTTACAATTGGAATGTAGGTGTCACATTCATGAACTGTTAAGAATCTGCGGCCTAAAACACTGCAACCATAGCCACGCCCCTGCCTACGACTTTCAAGTACCTCATGACTGTGGAGCAGGATACTAATTAATTAATTAAATAAAATCGAAAAATATTCAAGTTACACTCCAAAAATTGGGGTATGATTATCTAGAAAGAGAGAAAAAAAGGTATATTCGTGTGAATCAATTATCATAAGATTCTTTTGACTTAATTAGTGTCTCAAATTTAAGTTCTTTGAATATATATTATTATGTTAAATATTTAGAAAAAAAATTATCATTCATAATAATTTTACTCGATTCTAATAAAGTTACATCCCACATTTTATACCATATATATATATATATATATATATATATATATATATATATATATATATATATATATATATATATATATATATGACAAATAATGTAACGAAAAGTAAAGAGACAAAAAATGAGATATAAATAAGAAGAAAGAAAAAGTAATTATATTTTTTATAACAATTATAGAGTACGTATGTGTTTGGTGAAAGTAAGATATACTCATAATTGGAAATTATGAGACTATTTCTTGATCAAGGCATAAAGATCAACAAATTTAGTTGTATGTTCTAATAAAAAAATTTCTATACATAGGTTAGAGAATTAAACCTCATCACTATATAATTGTTTAATTATGAGCGACAATTATTATAAAAGAAAACGCTTTTCAAGATGATGAATAAAAATAACTAATTAAATTATAATGTTATTATTTAATTATGGATTTTCATATAATTGAAATACGTTTTATAATGAGTATGTTAAAAGTCACTTCTAACTGTGTGAACCTTGACAATATATAAAATTAAACTAAAAACTATTATTATTTAATGAAAATAATGTATATTGAACCATTCACGTATAGGGTTGAAAATTACTAATTAAAGTTAATGATTTTAATTTGATTTTGATAAGGTATAAGTACATATATATGATAAATTAATTTGTTAAAATATATAATACATTTGATTAAAGGATATATATTTCTAAAACTTATTTTTTATGAGAAGGTAATCTAACCCTAACTAAATATTATTGGACAAGTTTACACATTTAATTAAACTTCAAAGAAAACTTTAATCATTATGGCATAAGATCTTTTGAATTCATAAATATACTAATTGTTTTTTTAAGACCACAGATATTCTTAATAGAAGACAGTTCTCCTTGAAATAGATAAAATTATTATGGGAAATAAAATTTTCTCTTTATAATTAATATATTATTTATTTTTTAAAACCAAAAGTATTTTTAATGAAAGACAATCCTGTTAGAAATAGATAAAATTATGAATGATAATTTTTTTCTCTTTATAATTAATACGCTATTGGGATTCATTATTTAGGACGAATTGGTCACTATTTTTGGAGTGAAAAAAATTATGTAAAATGAGAAGTAATTAAGAATATATCTATTATTAATACAAATAAAAAAACCCAATAAACTCAACCCAATTAAATTTAAAAATAAATGCACCTTTCTTTTCACTTTTTACACGCACGCTTTTCACCTTTGACAGCAAAATAAAAATCTAAAATAAATTTAGGTTGAAAATATATTGAGGTAATTCCTATTTAAATTCAGTGATATTTAAAGTGATAAAGTTAATCTGTCGTTTACCTAAATATACATGCATCAGCAACAAAAAAGACGTGCTAATGTTACAGTTTTTGATGCCCAGACAGGCAGACATAACGAGATGACACGTGACATTGTGGGTGCTATGTGCTACGTACCCAATAGGAAGAAGAAAAGAAATACTACTACATAGCAAAACTGTGGTATACCCATTTGCAGTGTAATAATAACCATAATTAGCAACCAAATTAATAACGTGAATTGTGGAGTACGTCGTAGAGAGACTGGTCAACAATTTCACCTCTAATTTGGAGGGGTGAAACTTTTGAGAAATATCCAAATCAAGACAAAAGCCAAAACAACAAAGTTAAGTCACTGCTTCACTGCTTGCTGGAGAGGCAGCCAGAGCCGGTAGCATAGCCACTTGTTTGATGCTCCCAACTCCCAAGTTAAGGTCTTGCAGCAGGCTCAAGGGGCACAGTAATGTTGTTCTAGGCAGGTCTAATCCTAAAGTTTTCAATTTTCTTTTGTCTTTGCTAAGTGATTATCATACATGAATATGAAGACTAAATCTCACTTGTCACAATAGTTTGACATTTGAGTTATTTAATTAAGATTTAAGGTTTTATTTTTGATTTAAAAATAAAGTTACAGTTGCTTTAAAATAAACAGATTAGGGAGATAAAAATTGTTTACGTGATAAATAAAAGTTTTAGATATCTTCTGATCAAGAAAAATACCTGAATATGAAAATAGATATTATTTTCTCCATCCTTAAATAAGCTTTATATTTGAAAAATATATTACAAAAAATAAGTATTATGTTAATTTTTAATGTAATATTAAGATTAAAGATATTTTTATAAAATTAGTATTTTTTTTATCTATCAATTGATTTTTTATCTGTGTAAAATAATTTAACATGATATTTATTTTGAAACTATGGAAGTAAATTAAAAGGGTTTTAAAATGTGAAGGCAATGTAATTTCTGCACACATGTATATTAGTATTAGATGTAAAAACTATTACGCAATTAAAAGAGATTAAGACAACACACGTACAGTATAACCTTTCATGGTCGGTGGATTACTAAACTCTATGATAGGGATGCATGTATATAAGTACTATTTAATTACAGTGTGAACAATTTTATTTTATTACGTTCTGACATTGTCGATCGATCTCATAGTACGTATACACAGAAAAATTTGGTACAGTAAATATTTTTCTATTTTTGTAATTTAAATTAAAATTTAACAACATTTTCTAAAAACAATTTTAATTACTAATTTAACTTTATTAAAATTTGTACAATTATAAGGTAGTTTTAATTAGTTAATATACGAAATAAAACCCACATCAGTGTGTGAATTATAATAAATCTTTAACCAATAATAAAACTTATATTGAAAAGAGTTTGTTATTAAAATTGTTTAAATACTTATTTTGAGAATAATAAATTAAACATTACATGGTGGTAAAAGAACATTATTTTAAAATACCAATTCGGTAACTTTTAAAAATCAAATTAATTTTTTAAAAGAACAGTGCTAACAACATATTCAATATTAAGATATATATTCTTTATTATCAATTAAAATTTATGATAAACTATAACATTTAAGTGTGTAATTTTTAAATAAAGAGTAAATCTTGAATAATTTTATTATAATAAATTTTAATTAATAAATTAAAAATATATTTGAAACAAAAGTAGAGTATAATATTGTTTAATTTTTATCGTGTATAAAATTGTTTTGGGTCAACAACAACCATTTATTGTGAGTGAAATTAGTCTTTAACTAAGTGGAGTTGGAGATACCCATGATTTCTAACTGAAAATAAAAAAATCCTAAATTTTAAAATAGTATCAAAGTTTATTTTAATGATTGTTGTTATCGGACTACTATCAAACCATGCATAAATATCCGTCAATCCTATGAATTTCATGCTTGAGATGTCTAGTTTTCAATGTAAGGGGATGTGTTTTAAAGTAGTGTATATAAGATAATAATAACTCTCACAAACCGATTTTATAGGATTCATTTAGATTTAAACCTAAATTTTAAGATGATATAAGAGTTTATTCTACGGATCGTTATTGGACCTATTGGATTATATACTATGAGCCTGTTATTGAACCATCCGTAAATATTAGTCAATTCCACATATTTCATGATTGAGATGTCTAATCTTTGGTATTAGGAGGATGTATATGCTCTATAGTAATGTATATAAGTAGATGACAATTTTTACTTTACCCATTAATTTTATAAGATTGAATTAGACTTAAACCTAAATTATAAAATAATATTAAAGTTTATTCTAATGATTGTTGTTGGTTCTATTGGATCGCTTCCTATCATACTATTATTGAACCACACACCTATAGATATTCGCCAATCCAATAAATTTTGCCCTCAAGATGTCGAATTCTAAATGTGACAGAAGTGTGTTAGTGTTTCTGCATCGAATAGTAGTAATATATACAAAGTAATGTATAAATCAATTTTATAAAATATAAATTAAGTCAAAATCGAAATTGATGTAAAAATAAAATTTGCAAGGAAAGGAGGAGGGGGGCGTGTTTAATTAGTGAATAATTAAAGGTTACTTATTGAGAAAAGAAAAAAGGAGAAGCGGATTAATGTGTATGAAATGATTAAAATGACAAGGAAGTAGTAAGATAACATGGGCTTGCGTGCTGAGACTGACACAAAGAGGTCCCGCGTCGTTGGCTAATACAAGGCACATTTGGCTTAAGCCACTTGAAGTCTAACCCCAGCGAGGGGACATATTCAGAAAGGACAGTATGGCGTATCTCTCCCATTCCTTCATTCATCTCTCTCACAAAACCCTATTAATAACAAGCATAGCCCACTGCTTTCCATGCACTTGTCCTCTTCAACTCCCAACACCCACTAGTTCACTATTATACCTATACACTCTCCTCCTTCTCCTCCCCCTCTCAACTAATAATTAAAACCAACAAACATGTACACTTTCTTAATTTAATTAATTATTTTCTACTTTCTTTCTTCCTCCTCTTTTATTTTATTTACCTAGCTAGTTAGTTACCTCTTCAATTCCCTCTTAAATATTCCCTCTGCTTTGCTCCCATACACATATCCCTCTCACTCTCTCTTTTTGAGATAAGTTTGTTTAGTTTCATTTTCTGTGATTCTCGTCTGACAAGCCCCCCCCCCCCCCCCCCCCCCATTTCCTGCTTCTTCTTGGCCCTCCAATTTCCCCTCAGACCTTGTTCTCTCATCACTCACTCACTCACAACAACAACAACAACAACAACACTCTCTTTCCTCTCTCATTTTTAATTATTCTCTTCAATTCCTTAAGTCATTAAGAGGTAGCTAGAAGTAGTAGCTCGCAACAGCAAATATTTCTGACACAAACATCATCACAAAAGGGTAGTAGTGGACGTTGTTGTTAATAAATTGTTCCTCTCATTAATTAATTGACAATGTCTAGCAGAAGATCTCGTTCAAGACAATCCGGTGCTTCCGCTGAGATCACTGATGCTCAAATCACCGATCTCGTTTCCAAGTTACAACAACTTATCCCTGAGCTTCGTGCTAGGCGCTCCGACAAGGTATATTTATTAACTTTGACCCCTCTCTCTCTCTCTCTCTCTCTCTCTCTCTCTCTCTCTCTCTCTCTGTCACATGCACACACCATAACTCACACACATACATTTCACATTTTGTGTGGATGCCCTTCATTTTGGTAGATAATAAGTCACGCTAGCTCGTGCCTAGCTTCCTCTCCCTTATTTTCTTTAGCCACAACTTGAGGCTATAGTATATGGGACTCATCATCAGATTCTTCCCCCTCTTGCCCCCTATTGACTGCATTACTTAATTACTACTTATATCAACTAGCTAGCTCCAAGTGTATATGTGCTATAATAATAATAATAAAATAATTCAATTATAATGTAATAACAGATCATTTCGTTAAATTTTATAATAATTAATTCGAATTCATATCTAAAATGACTTCTGATTAATTGATAGTGTAATAAATTTTAAGCTGACGGTGCATGAATAATAACGATAATAATAGTAATATTAAATAATGAAGTTTAATTATTTATAATGATTTGTGGGTATTGTGTAGGTTTCAGCTGCTAAGGTATTGCAGGAGACATGCAACTACATAAAGAACTTGCACAGAGAGGTTGATGATCTAAGTGACCGATTATCGGAGCTTTTGGCTAACACAGACTCCAACAGTGCTCAAGCAGCCATTATTAGGAGCTTACTTATGTAATAGTCTAGTCTAGTGCATTAATTTGTGTCGTGTGCATGTCCATGTCTCTCTCACTTTTTTTTTTTTATCACTCTGGGTAGGGTTTGGTTTGTACTTTGTTTATCAACGCAAAGGACTACCATCGGATCCATGTGAATTAGTTCTTAATTAGTTAATTTTAATTATCATGTGGCACTTTGTAGTAATTAATATCAACAGCTTCTACGGCTGTAAATAAAATGGACTACATCTTGGTGAATTCTAATTATTATTAGTAGTATGCCGCGAAAATATGTTGGATAGTATTATGATATGAACACATATGTTGCATTTTATAATTTTTCAAATTTGGAGGCTGCAATGCTTGGGTTTAATCTTAGTAATCTATCTTATGAGAGAAATTCTGCAGTTTTGTGTGGACCCATTTTAAAAGGGTCAAGCTTGAAGCTGACAGTGCCTATAACATGTGACATACCCCACACCATTTTCGGTTATTTGCTCTTGCCAACCCGTGATATTAATGTTCGCATTAGGACCACTATATAAAATAACTAACTCCTGATCCAAACCATGATCTTTGCCAGCCTACAATAATATATATATATATATATATATAAGGATAATCACAAGATCCATATATTGTTCACAAATATCAGTGAAAGGAAAAAGCAAGTCCTGGAATAGCTATATTGAATTTAATTCCTGTAAAGTGGGAAAGTGTAAAAACTAAAAATAAAAAATGTATATCAATTTATTAATACTTTAAATTAAAATATTTTATGAATTTATCACAAATTTACTTAAATATATGTCTGTTACAAATTTTTTAAATCCCTCACAAACTCATCACTAAATATGAGGGATTATGTTGTCACAAATGTCCATCACTAATTTTGATTTTTACTAGTATAAACTAGCATAGGGTTTTATTTATTTTTTAACTTCTCTTTTTCTTTTGTTAAAAAAAACTTCTCTTTTTCTTGAGAAGTTGGAGCAAATACATTTTGGAAATGTTTTAAAACAGCTTAATTTTTATAAAATAAAATAAAAAGGTAATTTTTTAAAAAAGTAGGATAAAAACTTTATAAAATAAAGAGTTGATTTTTCTTATTTCTCTCCTTGCAACCCTTTTTTTCCCCCTTCTATCGCTCTCCCTACTTTCTCTCTAGCTTCTTAATTACCCTTCTCGGGTTACCTTTTTTTTTAAAGTTAAAATATAAATAAAAGTTGCTAAACATCTTATTTTACTTTTAAATTCTTAGTTTAAAAGTAGTAATTTTAAAGGGCGAAAACATGTACCAAACATAATTAATTTAAATATCTTCGTCCCCAAATCTTAATTTTCTATCGCTAGTTGGGCTAGCTAACCTTGGACTTTGCTTAGTTAATTTTAATTAAATTAAATTTAATTAGCTGCTTTTGATCTAGTCAATTTTTATCTTGCGGTAAAATGAAAACAAATATCACGACCCCACACACCTGCAGGTACCATTTACATGCAATATGTGGTGGGGGAAGGTTGTTTCAAAATGTCTCCAGGCCCCAAAAACAAAAAGCTAGTCTACAGTGCAAAATTAAATATAGGGCCATAAATTTAGGCAGTGAAATAATTCTGAGTCGTTAATTCAAAGCTTATATTGCTTTCAATCCAGGGTAGAAGTAATTTTTGAGCAATATTTTAGTGAAACTCTGTTGTTGCCGTGAAATGTGTCCCAAACTCTTTAATGCCGTGTAGTGTATCCCTAACTCTTCAATGCATTGTTGTTGAAGGCTTATACATGTTCTACCAAATTATGAACAAGTTGCTAGTCATAAACAACTTTTCTTATATAAATATCAGTGCCTAATTAGTCAAATTATATATATATATATATATATATATATATATATATATATATATATAAATAAATAAATATAAAGAAGTTTGTATGTTATTTAATTACACGTCTTTCACGTTTAAAATTTCGCTTCAAATAATTGGATATCTTCGGATAAAACGATTGGGTTGCAGTTTGAGCTTAGAGGAGGCCTGATGTCATGTTTCCAATTAAAATGTGATGGCATTGATATTTGGCATCAGTTGGTAGTTGTCTGCACTAAAAATATAAAGTGTAACCTGTAATAATGGATAAGAAAGAAAAAATATGAGAAATAGCATATGGTCCTTTTTATCTATCAAGTCAATAACATATACACTAGTATATGCTATTAATGTCTTTATTTTTCATGTTTCTAAATAAAAGGTGATTGTGATTTCAGACTTGATCAATCTTTGAGTATAAAATAAATTATATTAAATTTTTTTTTATATATTTATGATATCTGATAAAAATTAATTATCGTTTTCAATAAAAATTGTTCTATACCAATACTATGATAAGAAGAAAAAATTGCTTACATATTTTTTATTTCTGAACACACGTTTTCTGGCTTTTTTGCATTCAATGTTTTCATGTTACTAAACTACAAAAACTGAAGAAATGTTTATGCTTTTGAGAGTTTTGAGAAAAGAAAAAATGAATGACAGAAACACACTCTTTTTATTGGATAAAACTTAGATTGTTTTATTAAATACTCCCTGAGTCAATTATGAGTAAAAAAAATAAAACTTACTAAAAAAATTCATAACTTCATTAAATTGTATCATTTTTAATTAAAAAATAAAACTTTTTTTCTAAATTATTCTTCCTCCAAACTTGATATCAAACATAAAATAAAAAAGAAATACTTGTATTGCTTATAATCGAAACCAAGGGAGTACCTTGATGCATTCATTGTCTTATTTTTTAACAACACAAGTCACTTATTGATGTGAGAAAAAATATCCTTTTTTATTAAATATATATAGTTATTACTTAAATCATTTAATTTTATAGGTATTTGAAAAAATTTAAATCTAAGACATTATTAATTTACATTAACAAATTTAACTATTTTATTAATTTAATGAATTATTTATTTATTTCTATGAAAAAAACAAAGATAATAATATATATTTTTAAAAGAGTTATTATTACCATATCTTCACCCCCACTTTAATTTCTATCTATTTTTTTTCATGTACTATTATCTAATTTCTTAATTTCTTATTATTACATTATTTATCATTTCCTCAGTCTTCTTTTATTTTTCCTTTTTTTATACCTATTTGTCCAATAATTTGTTGCTCATTTAATGTTTTTATTTATGAAACTTTAATTATACTTTTAGTCTCAAATTTAATTATTGCTCATCGATATCAATTTTTGTCATGAAACCAGGAAGTCATGTCACCAATTTTTTTATATCATCTGATGTCCTTCACATGAGTTCAGTTTTCATTATTACAATCGTACTCAATTCAATGAAATTTTAAGACCAAGCCGCGCAATTAATTAAAACTTCTCTATCAGTTATCACAAATTTAATTCCTAAACATGTTTTCTGGTTTCAATGTCTCTTTGCGCAGCAATACAAAGACTGATTTTATTCTCGAATATACTTTTTAAACACACACTGAGTAATTGTTTAAGTTTTCAAGATTTTTTGTTAAAAATATGAGTATATAGGTTTCCTTCTCTACATATATGTTTGATTTAGAAAAGAAAGAAAGTAAGGAATGAAAAAGAAAGAAAAAAGAAAACAAATAGAATAGAAAATGAGATGATTTTTAGATTTTTTGGTATGAGAAAAAAATGAAAAAATATAAAATATCAAAAAACCCTAAAATAAAAAATTTATAAAAATGAGGATAAAATAGTATTTTTGTTATACATATATGTTTTCTTTTTTCTAACTTTCACTCCAAAATTGTCATTGGCGACGACAAATAATGGTCGCAATTAAGAATTGGTAGAGGGAGTTTGTAGGATTCAATGTTAACTAACCTATAATAACTATTCAATTTAACGATTCTAAATTATTGATCAAAGTAGATCACACTAGATCATTTAAAATATTGATTCTTCCAAACAATGACCTTATATATATGATTATATTTGGTCCAACTTTTTCTACTTTCTTTATCTTATTTATTTGTTTTATTCTATATTTTATTATTATAAGAAATCTTTAGGCTAATACAATTACTCAATTAGCCTTTTAATATTTTTGACACGCGTCACTTTTGTGGGGATACTTTAATCTTTTAAATATTTTTATATTTATTTATTTTCTCCTCAAATATACAGATGTCGTCAAGCTCCAAAATAACTTTTTTATGTTTGACAACCACTCATTTTTTCTTCTTCTACTCACATAACCACCAACACATTCTTTTTTCTTTTCACACCCAAATTCTCTCTTTTGTAACCAATTACAAACATAACCAATTAAAAATAGACCACACACTCAACTCAAATTTCACACGTGTTAGCTAAAAAAATCTCACTCACAACATATTATATATATATATATATATATATATATATATATATATTTTAAAAAACATAAACTTTTTAAATCTGCACATTGACTTTTCGGGATTTAATATATATTATAATAAATATTTTTTTGTGTAATATTTATATTGAGATTTTTATTTTTAGATAATGTGAAAAAGTATTTTATTAAATATATTTTTATCGACCAATTACATCTATACAGAGAATTTTTTTCATTATATATATATATGTATATTTGTATCAATACCTTCAAAATAATATATATTTTTTTGTACCCGTGACATTGTGTGAGATATCTGTCTGGTTTGCTTATGATTAATCTACCCAAGATGAAATAGTATATAAATTTGAATAAACATTGATAATAAATAATAATAACTTTTTAATATGCACATTATAATATTATTTATAATGCTCCGCTTACAAAATGTTATATAATATATTTATATTTTATTACACTGTCATGATATAATAAAACTATACATATTATATATTTTACAATTATTTTTACCATGACCTCAAAACAATATTATTTTTATCATTATATTTTTATTAGAATATGATAGGCTGGAAAATAATTTTAGTCTCTTTACATTTTAATATTTCATTTTGATCTCTTAATTTTTTGATAAAATTAGTAACTACATTGATTTTTTTTACATCAATTTGATTAATTTAGTGATATGTAGCGAATTGTGAAAGATATTATATTATTCAAAATTGACACTATTAGTGTAAAAATTTAACAAAATGCCAACTTGATCTAAGATATTATAAGAGATTGATTTCATATATATACTATAATTTTTATAATATCATATTATTTATATATCATAATAAGTATTTATTTATGTATACTGGTTATATTAAGATTTTTTTAAAATTATTTCAATAAATAATTTTTATTCATTCAATAACATCTTTATAGATGATCAATTTTTCATTATATATTTCTTTTTTGCTACCAATAAATTTGTAACAAAATATAAATTTTAATTATTATTTAAGGAAACAATGTTATTATCATGATCATTATATATGATTTGTTTTAAAAAAAACTATTTTACTCTTTTACTTTTACAAATAATTGTTTTATAATATTTTTTCATTTATAACGTATAAACTTTATACAAAAATCAACAAAATTATAAGTTTCAATTCTAATTCCTTTCTTTTTTAGGTAATTCTAATTTTTTTTATCTTATTTCACTTATAATTTTACTGTAAATTTTTTTCATTTAATATTTAAATTAATATATAAGTGACTGTGTTAAATATACACATGCTAATTAAGAGTTAAGACTTAGGAGTCTTAAGACTTTCCTTAAAAAAAGAGACTTAAGACTTTATATGGAAAGTAAACAAACCAGGAAAACTTTCAGCTGTTGAAAAATAATCCTATTTACAAATTTGCAGCTTCATAAAAACATCATTTTTTTTTATAAAAGCTAATCTAAAATTTAAGCTGGATTCTTAAGCATTTTACCTTCTTCTTTTTTTTTTTGCTTTCTAAACAGCGGAAGTTACGAAAAAAAAATCCAAACATCTGTTAGTCGAGAGTTACTATTCCCACCCCATTTTGCTATTTTCATCCCCGTACTTTTTTCAAAAGTATACAAAATAACACTCTTGCCCTCCCCTAGTTTCCTACACCCCTTCCCCTCACTCCTTGCCCCACATTTTCCTCTCTCTTGTTATTTCTTTTATCTTTTTAATTATTTCATTTAATTTTGATATAATTTATCCTTTTAATAATAATTGAATTAATTAAAAAAAATTATCATAAGGACCATGCTATCCTTTTTAATTGTAATCAAATTAATTATGATAAAATTAACATCACAAAAAAGGAAATTTGCATAAAAATAATTTGATTATTTTTTCAAATAGTAACTTCTATCATAATTAATTCTTAATTAATACTGATTACTATTTAAAAAAGGTAAATTGAATCTTTATTACTTTGATTTTAATTTTAAAAAGCATAATTTTTTTTATCACAAATAACTTATATCTACAATTAATTATAACTTTTTCATAAAACAATTAAAAAAAACATGGAAATATGTTTTTGTTATATAAAGTATAGAATGAAAACATATTTCTGTTGTCAAACATATGTTTTTGTTAGCATCATTTTCGTTTTATACCTTATCCAACATAAAATATATTTTCGTTTTCTATTTTTTTCTTCTCCCTCTTATATAACGAAAATGTATTAACACTAGAAACATGATTCCATAAGAAAGAACTTTTCTGGACTAACAAAAGACATAGCAGAATAGCAATTGATGGAGGAATCTTAGTTGGACATTTGAATCCTACACCCTCTTATTTATATCCAACACCTTCCATTGTATGTCAGAATGTTCATTCAAGAATGTAAATTTGTATTTTGGAATAGACTTTTCAAAATACAATTGGAGGTGCTGGATTCGATAGTGTGGGAATACAGGAAACAAATGTCTATTAGTCGTGTTTGGTGGAGTGTCGGCGAGGCCCAGGCCCATGATTGAACTTGACCCATGAAACTATATAATAAAACCCAAGATAGTTTTAATTTAATTCTGCTTCAGAAATCCCTGCGTGAAGAAGAAATCACTGTGTGTGATTCAATTGCATCGGTTTCTTCAATTCCAGCACCGGTGCGTGCATCTGATTTATATAACCTTGTTTGTTCACTCTTATTTTTATGTTATGGCTATTTCATATTTGAGGTCAGCATCATAAGCAGTTGTTGTTTCGGAAACACAAGATGAATTCTGGTGGGTACGCTGTTGAGGTTACGGGTCTCTCGCCAAAAGCCACGGACAAGGATGTTCGTGACTTCTTTGCTTTCTCCGGTGTCATTGAGAATGTTGAAATTATCAGGTATATGTAATATAATCTCTTGATTTAAAAAGTTTAATTTCTAGAAAAATTATAATCATATTTTGAATGGGATAATTCATAAATTGTTACTTGATGATTTTTGTTTTTTTTCAAGTTTCACTGCTTTGCTCGAATTTATGCACTCTTGATTTTAGTTAACTCTATATAGATAAATATTCACTTGGTGTTTTTGAATTTGTTAACTCTATTAAGCTTTCCTGAAGGGATTGTTTTTATTTTCCTGCTGCTGGAAGGGGATGGATTGTTTGTGTTTGGTAATGTCTGTTTTTTAGTCGAACTGAAAGTACGACAGTTTTGGATTTTATATATATTTGTTTGAGATATTGATTTTTGGCGTAGTATTTAGCATTTGATACGACACATGGTCATTCCTGAGTACAGGTCTGGTGATTATGCTTGTACCGCTTATGTGACATTCAAAGATGCATATGCTCAAGAAACTGCATGCTTGCTCAGTGTGAGTATCTATCAAACTTGTGTACAAAATACTTGTTATGTTGAAACTAGACTGATCTTGTACTCTACTAGTCATTTAGTTGCCTCAGTGATAGATTCCATAGTATATGTTCTTTGTAAAATGATTGTAAACTTGTCGAAATTGAATCCATAATCAGTACATGTACCCTCTGGGTCAGGGCCATTACCAACCCAATCTAAGGCAGGGTCAGGTTCATGATTGAACCAATCATACTGACCCAACCCATATAGGGCTGTTGCACTACTCGATCCCATGTAGCAACACCAAGATATACTTGGGAGGAGATTTACACACGATTTGAGAAACTAATCCTCAACCCCAAATATCAGGTAAAGTGTCTGGGGGATAAAAGACCCAATGATCAAAGCAGATCGACAGATTACACTTTGAATGCTTTGACTAGGTCTCCTCGAACCCTAGAGGAAACCTACATCGTAACAATATTCATGTACTGAATCTGCAAATCTTAAAATAACAGCCGAATAACTGCAAAGTTGACTACTGACTGAATGTAATGTACTACAAAGTAATCATTCTATGGTAAATAACGTGCAGCTATACATCAAGTAACATCTGCCTTATGAGTAATATCTAATAATGTGTGCCTTTCTTTGTAATCTGTCCTGTTAGGGAGCCACTATTTTAGATCAACGTGTATGCATAACACGCTGGGGACACTATGAAGATGAATTTGATTTTTGGAACCAGCCTTCGTATAGTCATGAGGATGAGACTGCTTCAACTGTATGTATATATTAATTTCTCTCTATTGCACTATATTGCTCACGAATCACGATTATGGCTTTCTGTTCTGGGTCTGACATTCTATATTTATACATGTTCTTTTTCAGACACCACAAAGCAATCAATTTGTTTCCTCTGCTGGAGAAGCAGTTACCATGGCTCAAGAAGTTGTTAGGACCATGCTGTCAAAGGGATATGTTCTCAGCAAGGATGCACTAGCTAAGGCTAAAGACTTTGACGAGTCTCATCAGGTTTCCGCCACTGCAACAGCGAAGGTTTCTGAACTGAGCCAGAGAATTGGCCTATCAGATAAGATATCTGCAGGTATTGGAGCTGTTAAATCTGTGGATCAGAGATATAATGTCTCTGAAACAACCATGGCGGCTGCATCCACAGCAGGAAGATCGGTAGCAGCGGCTGCAAACTCTTTGGTAAATAGCAGCTATTTTTCAAAAGGAGCCTTGTGGGTGTCAGGTGCTCTAACCCGAGCAGCTCAGGTTGCTTCTGATATGGGTACTCACAGGGATAGGCAGTAAATAAAGCATTGACATGATTAAACACTATCTTTTAGATATGTCTGCTTCTGCTAAATAGCTTTTGAAACTTCAGTTAGCAATATTATTATACTTTTACAATACATAAATCCTGTTTGGATAATTTTTTGGATAAACACTTATAGAAGTAAGGTAAAATGAATTGAGCTTCTCTCGTAAGTTAAAATCAACTTATGCACTTAACTTTTATAAAAGATTTTTCATTTAACTTTTCTGAAGGCCGAAGTACATAAGTTGATTTTAGTTTATGAGAAAATCACATTTCATTTTACTTTCTTGTAAGTATTTATAGAGAAATTTATCTTAACAGGATCATAGTGCATGTAATTATGAATAAATCTAGTGTATGCCCAGACAGGATTGAACTATGAAACCCGTGCTATTTCTACCACTGAACTATTATCCTGATTCCAAACTTTACAGTACGTCGCGGTAGTAGTCAGTAAGGGGCTGAGATTGGTACATTGAAATCATTATGATTTGTTAAAAGGATAGAAATTTTATACAACACCACAATGTATTATGTCAACGTGTTACTAGAGTAATATTTTTTGCGTATCCTTTTTTTGTCAAGCTATGCACAGATGGTGGATTCAGCTATTTTGACTTCAAGTGGTTCAAAGTTATAGAGATGCTTGGGAATGAGATATTTTTTCAGAAAATGGCATGAAGAGTATTGGAATATATTGATTTTAGTTTATGAAACTGAAAGAATCTTCTTTTGTAGCCTGTTTGATTCATACTTGTTGTGCTTGATTAATGCATTAGGAGGCAATCGTAGCAGAAGGAAAAATAAATAAAATTCTATCAAACGTGCAGTTACATCACTGTTCAATGCTGAAACAAATAGGCTATTAGTCTAAGATACACTTCGATTAGTTGGGTCTATTAATGTGACATCAGATTAATGGATTAGTCTTTCAAAGATTGTATGCGACGTTGAAATGGTTCTTTCCTTGCTCAATGAATCGATGAAAGCACTGTGCTTACGTTTCATTGATTTCAGTGATTGAACTAGGATTGACCTGATATATAATAAAAAGTTAAGTAAATTTTAAATTAATATAAAAGTATCATATTACATGTTATACAAGATAATAAAGAATCATAATAAATAATTAAATAATAGTAATTATACATAGATCTCATGTATGAACCTTTATTATGAAATGTTTTAGAATGAAAAAGTTTAAGAAACAAAAAAAATTATTTTTTAAAAATATCAGTTGAAACTAGTTTTCTACTTTAGTTTTGATCCACTTTTGATCCGCTTTAGTTGATTAGTTTACTATTTCCTCTATTTCTATTTACAAGACTTAAATTTAAAATGATACTGGTTTTTTTTTATAAGATTTAATTTATAATATTTTTTACATTAATTATTTTTAAATTAAAAATATATTTTATTAAAAGAAAAAAAAATATATATTAACAAATTATTAAAAGAGAAAAATAATAATGACAAGGATAATTTAAAAAAAATATATAAATTTAAGATAAATTTATTGTTATAAATGATATTAACAATCTTCTTTAATTTTAATGAAATGAGGTAATTGACTCATATATAAAAACGAAGGAAGTAATTTTTTGACGATTTAAAAGCTCTTTTGGTGTTTAAAAGCTCTTGTAGTTGCATTTTTTTTAATCCAAATTGGTCATCGTAATGAAATCGCTTTAGCATTGTTCAACTACCACGTATTACTACTCATTGAACTTCCCTCATCTGCCCTTGATGACATATTTACTCATTTTGTTGTTCATTGATCCTAACCTTCTGCAATCGCAATCCACCATCACCCAAAACAACTGTAGTGGACTGAAGACAAGAACCACAACTCCACCAATGTTGCGTGAGGATGGGAAGTAAAGGACCAAATATCTCCTCATTTTTGTTTTTGTTGATTCAAATATCAATTTAAAGGTATACCTTTGTCCTGATTTATTTTCATCAATTACTTGTCATCACTGATCTCTTGCAATATCACTTTTAAGATTAAATTAGTTTGAAATTTGAATTGGCAAGGTAGCAACAAGATGAATAATTGCAGGAAAGTGGGGTTCTAATAATGGGCAGGCCTGGATTTCTCGAGATTGTATTATAACAACTAAAGACTATGTTCCCAAGTTGGTAATAAGTTTTTTCCTAATGTTGTTAGAATTCTAAATTTGTTGGTTTGTTTAGTGTTTGTTTCCTTCTATTTTAGGTGGATGAGCTAAAGACTGAATTGGAGAAATTTTATGGAAAGAACTCATTGGAATCAAAAGATTTGTCCCGTGTTATGAATGCTGAAAATAATTCAAGTTTCACATCGGTTAATAATACAACCATATTAGATTTTATAAGTGAGAGATAACCATTACCCATTGAGTTGATCACTCCACATTAATGTGAGAAGCCTAACTCAATTCCAAAAACTAGTTCAATGGGTGAGAATCACTTATTTTCAACAATGAACTCCAACCACTTTAATCGCTTGACAAAACTCTTAGATGATGATAAGATGGTTTTTGGGGTACTTATTGATGAAATCCTGATTTAGTGAAATACAATAAGATCTTGATCCTAGTATTTCTTTTTCTCAATTGCTGGAAGATTAACCCATTGTTCTATTGGATGTCCCACGGGACTTTTTTATTATGAATGAGGAGATATTTGGTCCTTTTCTTCTCTTAGCAACCCTTTCCTCAACGTCACAAATGCAACCACCCCCTTGAAATCCAGGTGATATGGAAAGTCACATCTGCAAACTCTATAGTGAAAAGTCATGTCATTGACCGAATGAACGACCTTAACATGATTTCGCAACGATGACTACATTGAAAGAAAAATAAATAAATATAGGGACCAAATTCGATATACTTTAAAGTATAAGTATCAAATTATAAAGTAAGTGTAGTCAAAAAGGTTATTTAAAACTTTTTTTAGTTATCCGAACTCGCCTTCGAGTTAAATTGGTCATCTTGGTACAATGTTAATAACAATGAAAAAAATAGAAAGTTTTGTTAAAGAAAAAAATCGTATTGCTAATGGAAAAATTATTTATATATTGAAAATCTCCTTAACCTATGAACTGGTACATAAAATAAAAAAATGGTTTTACATATTTTTTAGTTTTTAGTACATAAATATTATTATGAAAGTCGTCTAATAAATTGCAAGGCTTTTTTTTTTTTTTTTTTTGTCGTGTCAACATCTACGATCCTTGTGAAGATATATCTGTCAGGCATATTGGTTGAGATTATTCTTCTTTCTCCATTTTTTTTATTTTTTATTTTTACAATGATGGCTTTGAAGACTAAACATAAATTTTCATGCATTTATTTTAACTCTTATCACCGTCTTAAAGGATTAGTAGGAATATGTCTCTTAAAATACCATTTTTTTTCATTTCTTCTTATTTTCATATTCAAGTTTGTTTTCCCTTGTGGTATTTGCACGGATCGAGCTTGTTGCATTGGTTAATAGTAATCGGAGTCAGTCAAATTTGACTAACGTTTGAATGTCTTGCCAACGCTGTTTTGACATATATACTGTTTAATTTCTTCAGATGATTATAATTAATGATTTGGAAACATATATGTTGATATTCTAAAACTTGTAAATTTGAAAATTATGTGAAGTATGGAAGATTTGTTAAAACAGAATGGCGCATGTATCCCACATTCAAATGTACACTCATTTATTTTTTCCTCCCCAATTGTGAAATCCGCAGTTGCATGTAGTAGACGACACGGTTTGTAATTACAATATGATATAGTTCATCAATTCAGTGAGATAATATTGTGTTTTTAATATATTAGCAAAATTCTGTTTTATGATGTTATCCAACTTGCCACATGCAACATAGTACGATCAGCCCTGACAAGTTGACATCACTTTACATTTTTATTCTTTAGGAAAATGTTTTGGAAATTAAAAGGGGATAAGTTGTGTTATATATATATATATATATAATAGTACATGTAGTATTAGTTTTTCATTATTCAAAGAATGAAATTATATTTGTTCCACTTTACAATCAATTTCCTATCTTTTTATTTCTTTTAATTGAATCATTTATGTTTTTTCAACATTAGAGAATGGGATTGTAAGGTGTAACAATAAAACAGTAGTTTAAAAAGAACTTTTTTCTTTTATGATATATGGAAGATGCAGTGTTCTTTAGTTGGGCTGTGAGTGGGCAGCAAATATATAAATATACCTAATAAGGAATATATAGAATGTTAATTTATTTATCATTAATGAAAAAAGGAATATATATATATATATATATATATATATATATATATATATATATATTCGTTTAAAATTATGATTTAAAAAATAATTTAAGATTAAGAATATCAAGTATATGAATAAATTAAGATAACAGGATGATAATTTAAGATGGTTGATAAAAAAAAAAGTTTAACTGGTATGAATGCACATTTAAATGAGAGAAAAAAACATATTAAAAACGTATATTTGAGAGAGCAGAAAAATTGTATATTTTAATTTATAATATAAGAATAGTTATAATACAAAAATGAATTTAAATTTAATAAATTATATTTAATTTGTTGAAAACTGTAATAAACTTTTAAAACTTCATCTAATGCAACTTATTTAAACTTTTTTTTAATCACTATGTTATAGGTATAAAAGTATTTAATGAGTATACCTCTATTAAACAAATACGATCCATTTTTTAGTGAGATAATTTCTTCTCTTAACAACAATCGAATTTAAGAACTTAATGTTTAATTTTTTTTGTTATTTGTTTGAACTACATGTAACAAAATTCTTATTCTTTTTATTGGTTAGTGTATCCTAGAATTAATCATTTCCTTTGAATTTGTACCATTGTCAATTTCCCCCGCACCTTTCCTTGCTTTTTAAAAAAAAAAATTAAATTAGTCATTTTTTTTAATTAGAAAGATTTTTTTCATATTTAAAAACACTAAAAATATATACTAAAACATGTGATTTTGTTATAGAAAAATGAGATAAATATATATATTAATGATACCTAGAAATGATCAATTCATAGGTAACACTAATTAAGCAGCAAAGATTGCAATCTCCGAGCTTGTCTGACGTTGATGCAGGCATGGCATATGTTATGCTTATATAGTTGCCGGTAATCTATCCAACTATAATAGTTGGCTGGTCAATTCCATCATCACTTTTGTGCTTTGGCTGCTAAGAATTGGTTAATCACCTTAATAGTACATTCATAAAAGAACGTTAATAGTATACAAAAGCAAAAAAGGAGCTTATTCATTTCACACTGTCTATCTAGTTGGCCAAATCTGGACTTTTATGTGTAACCAGAGAGGTTCTTAAAAGTATCCAGCATCAAAAGCATTCATCGATCTCAGTGTTTCATTAATTTAATTTGTGCCTCTCTAATTAATAACTTTTCAATAGACAAAGCTTTCCATCAATCTAACTAATTGTTTCTAATTATCACAACTATCGGTATTCGATCTCATGGAGCGTAATTAAAGATTTAGCTTAATTTTGAATGTGCGAGTGTTTGTAAATTTTTTAGTATCGTATTTAATTTTTATGAATAAAAAATGGAATGTAAACATTTTGAGCCGATGTGGGACTTCCTCTGATACCATGTTAGATTTCATCTTAAAACCAATTGACATTAAATAAAGTTGTCCAACAAATATATAAGCTGCACTCTAATGATTGAGGCAACCGATGTGAGACTTAGGTAAGCTTTGACTCTGGGATCTCACATTCGCTTTCGCTGCGACGAGCACCCACCATTTGTGGTTCACGCACCGAACCCAATAAATGTTGGGCGTGAAGGGGGTGTATTGGGAAAATACCCAAGTCCCACATCTGCGGTCTCAATCCTTGGAGTGCAGCTTATATATACCTATTGGACAACTTCACTTAATGTCAATTGATCTTAAGATGAAATCTAACAATAGGTAATAAAACAAATAATAATTTTTTGTTTCTTTTTTTACCGAAAAATACATTAAATTTATGCTCTAATTTTAAGGGAAAGATATTCTTATATACAATTAGGGGTGTAAATTTGTCAACTCAAGTTGTGTATTTAAAATTAAGTTGATTTGTAAAAATATATTATTTAAGTTTGAATTTTATTTCAATAAATTAAATTTAAAACTTGAGCTTATTTATTTTTTAAATATGAAGTTTAATTTGAGTTTTTGGTACACAAGGAAAATGAATATTGAGTTTGATTTATTTAGTTTATTTATTATTTTATTTTATTTTATTCTCATAAAATATACTTGCAAAGCTTTTAAAATTTATTAATTTAATGTTTAATATACATTCTCATATAAAATATACACGCATTATTTATGTGTTTTTAAAAGTTTGAATTTGACTTAATTATATAATCAAACTTAAAGTCAAGTTTGTAATTGTTTATTAAAATTATTGAGACTTTCTTTTGATTTATCTTTATATGATTTAGGATTTTATAATTATATAATCAAACTTAAAGTCAAGTAAATCAGTAATTATTGTTATATATTTTTTATAATGATGTAAGAACATACAACAAAAAATATATTTACATAAAAGATAAATTAAACATTTTTTTAAAGATCCAAAACTATAAATGAAAATCACTAATTTCATATGTCACCAAGAACTCTAATGAATTTATACATACATTTGATGCAACTTGACATTTAATTTGTTTTTCTAAGGTTTGCATAGAATTTGTACGTATTTGAATTCTTGTACTCAGAGATTGAAAAACAAGCTACATTCTGATATTTGAAATTGGTTTCGGAATTCATGTCTAACAAATTGAACTGTAAATCAAACATGCTCTTACTTGTGACAAGACAAAGCAATAACTTGCCCAATCTGCAAGATGGATAGTATAATGATACATTGAGAAGAATCAAAGGGAGAAGAAATGCTTATTCCATGAAAACAAAAATTATGAAGCTATTTTTAAGCTTGTCCATCCAGGTAGAGATGAAAACGTTCACGTCGAACTAAAACAGGTTTATAATAGTCTTTGAAGTTGTTGGTAATAAAGATAGATTGCAGTTGCCATTTTCATTGATAAATTGCAAGTAACTTTTACGTCAGTAATATAGAAGTATTAAAAAAAAATTGTCAGAAAATAATAGTTGACATTTCCACGGATAAATATTATGAAATCTTACTTAATATTTTTATGTATGAAGACGTTACAGACAACTTCTTTCCCGATAATAAATGGACTTTTCCATCGATAAATTAAAATACGTTTTTCTTTAGATGTACATATATGTTACAAAGAGCTTTTTGATTGATAATACAAAGGGTATTAGAGTGAGTTTTTCAGTCATTAAATTATGATATTATAGTATTATTTTATACCAATTTTGTGTATATAATTTATTATTTAATTTATATATATATATATATATATATATATATATGCATGTATTATACAATAAGAAAATGTTTATTACATAATTGAATTATACTGAAAAAAAAAAAAAAATATATATATATATATATATATATATATATATATATATATATATATATATATATATATATATATATATATATTACAGTAAAAGAATGTTTATTATGTAATATAATTATAGTTGATTAAACTTGTTGTAATTTGTAATTAAATTATAAAACTTAGTTTGCAGGTTAACCAAATCTCTATATGATCTATAATAAGGGTTTAGATGTTAGTACAAAAGATTTGATTCCTTCATTATTAACCTCGAATACAACAATTAATCAATATACAAGAAATTTGATATAACAATTTCAATTCATCGTCTTGTCATTATTGAATGTTGCTGGCATGTTGGTGGTAGACCACAACAATAACCGAGTCAAAGAACTGAAGACACAGTTGGCTAGAAAATTTGATATATATGAAAGACTTGGGATCTATAAAGAAGATTTTGAATATGTAAACTTATCAAGATATTAAGATTTGTCTTTCAGATGAATTATATATAAAGTCTTGTGTTGCTTCAACATGCAAGATTGTAAGTCAATCTCTAATATATATTTCTTGATAAATATAACCATAGGTATGTGCCCCAGTAACAAAGCGGAGAGGATGAAAATGTCTTGACGTTGTATGCAACAATTGTAGGAAGCCTTATACATATTATGATTTGTACTAGACTAAACATTGCTTAAGCAGTTGGGGTGGTCAATCAATTTATTGCAAATTTTGGTAGAAAGCATTGAAATGATATTAAAATAATCTTCTTCGATATATTAAAGAAACCTCAAGTGTTGCATTATGGTTTGTAGGATAAGAATTTATTGTTAAAGTATGTTGATTCAGATTTTGCATATGATCGATCTTGATAAAGAAAAATTCACTACATGATATATATGTATTCACAATCGCAAGAGGAATGACAAGTTGGTTATCCAAACTACAAACTATTAAAACTTTTTCTACTATAAAAGCTTATTACATAGCAACTATATGGGCATATATGCAAGAAAGCTATTTGGATTCAAAGGTTAATGGAAGAATTTGAGCAAAATCTGATAAAGAGAGAATGAGTTACTTTTGATTGGAAGGAACACATTGTCCTCTTGAAAAACATGAATAGATAGTGAAACTAGGTTTAAGAAATCCATGACTTTCAATAGAAAGAATAAAAAGAATGGAATTGAACAAAGAAAGATAGAAACCCCCTTTTTGTTTTTTCTTATTACTGTCAAAAAGGTTCTGTTCAGTCAAATGGTAATAGTTTAGTTCTTGTAACTCAATTAGAATTTCCCTCATAGATCCTGCTTTTACGGGCATCAAATTGGGTAGTGGGCATAATGGCTTTAGCTCTAGTATTAATTAATGGACATGCTTTGTTTTTTTTTTTTTTTTTCATTTTGATATATCTAGATTGAATTTGGTTGTAATATCACCCTGTTTCTTTCTTTCTCTTGAATTTGTTGTTAACAATATTCTCTGAAACTGATAAATTTACTATTCTTAAAATCCGATGTTGTTATTAGCATAGGCTATATTAATCAGTTTTCTTGGTGATAATTATAGATGTTTTGGATCTTTCTGAACGGTTTACTTTTTAACATTCTATCGCAATCTAAAATCATACTTAGTTGGGATCACTATCTAATATGCAGTGTCATCATAATTATTTCTTACTAATGAACATGATATCATAGGTTGTTTAATAAACACATCTTTGGGGCTGCAGATGAAGTTGAGTTGATGTTTATGAATAGGTGATTGCATGTGCTTTGAATCACTATATATAAGAACTTTTGTTTTCTGAAAGAATATACAAGAACTTAAGAAGTGTAGCATTACTAGCATAGGTGCGCATTTTATCTTTTTTGTTTGTAACTTGGATACACAATGTTCTTTCCTTTCTGGTAGGAGGAGCCATGAGGATCTGCATCTGTTCATTATAATACTGAACCAAGAAATTAGAAGATTATCAACCCAGGTAATTATGCCGATTACAGCATGACTAATACTTTACTGGTAGAGAGTCTGCTATAAACTTGTAGCTTTGTTAAATAAAAATAAGAAATGTTTGTAGAGAGTGAAACCTTTACATATCGCACAATTTTATTGATTGCATCGCTGTAATCATTTATTTAAATAAGTAATTATGTAAAAATAAAATAAAATTTGTTACATAAGTAATTATGTAAATTGTGTACCCAAAATTTTATATCTTTATCTCTTGTATGACCTTATAGGTTATAAAAGTGAAATGATCACTCCATGCACGAGAGGAAATTGTTTTTGAACTTCTTAAACAGTTGAGAGGAAATGCAGCAAGAGCATTGCTGGAAGGAGTAATGAAGAGTACAAGGCAAATGATTGGGAGCAAGAAGCAATTTGAGGTCGCTTATTCATAATCCAAGATGTGACGCAAAGCACATTCCGGGCATGGTTGTAGGTTTTTAATTTTTTTTACCAACTATTGTACTATAATCTATAAATTAGTAAGCTACAAATGTTTCATTGAATTTATTTATGTACCTGAGTTCATACAGTAACTATATAACTATAAGCGTGCAAAGAATTTATTTGGCATTATCACTGGTGCATGATATTTTGTATCCAATAAGATGAAAATGATAATGAACTTGAATTGGCCATTTATCTTTGGAGGACTATAGTAAGACTTTCATTTTTTAATCGAGTTTAAAAGTAATTCTTGTAATATATTCATTTAATTGGCTTTTATATCACTGTAGCATTCATAATGGCTAAGCATTGGCGGTGGAGAGCAAATGCCTCCATTTGCATTCCAATGAAATAAATGATGATCTTGAAGTCAAAAAAATTTGTATAAATATTATGTTTTCCTATCATTTTGAGTATTCCCAACGATAGTATCATTCTAACATTAAAGAAGAAAATATTTAAAAAGATGATATTTCTTGTGAGATTTTCTCAATGAGTATATGGATCATTATCTGACCATGGCCATGGCCTACTCATTCATATATCCATGCTTAAGCAATTACGTCTAAAGGTTTTAATGCTTGGTGAAAAATAGATTGAGTGACCAAGACTACTCATCAAGCTTGACTCATACATAGCACTTAAACACTCAATGCTTGATGGCATATGGATCGTAAGATCAAATAAGAAAATAAAGAATAGCAGATCGACCATAATAAGACAGTGGAATCTCTAATATTTAAATCCAAACTTTTGCTAAGATTTGTAAAGATGCAAAAAATGTTTGCTAGCTCCTTCTCTTTCATTCATTTTTTTTCCTTTTCTAGTTTCTAACCCAGCATTTTCCTTTAGATTTATTTTATTTTATTTTATCTCCTTTTGGTAAAGCCCTCTAACTTCTTTCTCTATCAAATGGATGACATTTTCACAATGGAGCCAATCCACGAAGTGTCCTCCGCAATGGACGGTTCTGATGTACGATCCATCTGTTTTCCTCATAAAGTAAAAAAAAAAAAAAAAATGGCACCAGGAAACATTAAAAATTTAAAATAAAAAAGAACATATATAATTGGACTAGTAGTTGACGAATCACCATCAAAGCATTTCTCCACGAATAGTCCCAAAATTCAGAAATTGAAAATTTGCACAAAGGAACAGCATTATGGTTGTCATTATTAATTTTTTTTTAAAGAAAAGAAAGCACTCTCTAGAAAGAGAAATATGTCAAGCAAAGGTGGCACATGGAAATTGAGTAAGCTGAACTCACAAGAAGCATAAGAGCAAGTGGATGGAAGATTCATTAGCTATATAGTTTTCCCACCTAATTAAAATTTCATTTTACTATTGAAATTTCCTTTTAGTTATTTAACTGAATTGCAAAATTGAGGAGAGAAGAGGATTGAGAGAAATAAAAAAAAGTCTAAGGAACATGGATCCACCCTATGCCAATGGGGCATACCTTCAGCTTCCAACTAATAAAGGCATGTTAAGTTTCGAGAGTTGCTTGTCTTTGGCTAAATATTAAAGCAGTATTTATATGGGGTCCATTAATGTCCTATCATTACCAATATTTAGATTAGTGAGTCCTTTTGTTCCTTTTCTCAAGACCAGATTGATTCTATTTTTTTTTTCATGAAATAAGGATGCCTTCATTTTCCTCTGCCCATACTTATAAAGCCAAACTTTGAACAAGCACTAAATGGTCATACCCATGCACAATTTATCCAAACTCCATAACCATGTATGCGCATTTGCTCTGGTGGGAAGAAATTAACTAGCAACGTGTAATCCAAACACATACCATTTTAACCTTGAACTTTCTATTAGTTTAACTCTAATTATTGCTTCATAAATTATTTTGGAATTTTCCTTTCAATTGAAATTCCCACTCACTCATGTTTTAACTTTGACTAGATCAACCTAATGGTGGGAAATTGGGATATAATGCATGAGTTCAAACATCTGACCAATGTACACAAGAAAATTAATTTTAATTATAATTTAGAATTTTGAATATCATTATGATTTTTTAGTATATTTATCTATTACTGTTTATTTTTAAATTATATGTTGGTAGGTATTGATATATATTAAAATAATTATCTTTATAAATGTCTTATATCATTCTAATTTATACAAAAATTCCTTTAAAAATAGTAGCTTTATAATTGTATTTGAATTTATATATAACTAATTTAAAGCAAATATTAGCTTTTTGTTCGTTGTTGTTGCAACGTTATGTTTTTTTTATCGATAAATGATAATTGTTAGTGTGTTATCATTCTTGGAGCGTATCAAACAATGGATAGAAAACTGACATATTCAACAGAAAATGTGAGTAGTGTGAATTTTTAATATTATTTTTAATTTCCATGAAAAAAAAATCATGAATAAAAAATATTAGTTATTTTTTTTGTCCTTCTAGCTTTCTTTCCATTTCATCCTTTTGTTTCAAATATGACATGTACAATTCATATTAACGGTACCTTTTGATTGACTAACAATATAAAAAATTTTAGCCCCATAATACATAAAAATTAAGCTCTTAATATATAATTCTTAAAACATTATATATATATTAAAAAATATAACATGAAATTAACACGATCTAAAATATATTCCTTTCCAAAATATATGAAGCCGGAGGAATATGTATTGTTAGTAGTAGTTTTTTTTTTCCTATTTTTTGGTGTAACAGTCTTTTATAAAAGCACTATATAAAGAAGCATATGTGTAAGTGCTTGATAAGAAAATATCCACAAGTTTCATTAATATATATTCTTTGTTCATATTTGTGTTTGAGTGTGCAAAGGTTTATTCTCCAACAAATTGGTATCATAGAGCTCTAAGGTTTAGGGACCCGATTGAAGGTGCTGCAATGGCTTCCGCAACAAACACTGGTGGATTCATACATGTGCTACCAATTCTTGATGGCAAGAACTATGATCAATGGGTTGTAAGGATGGAAGCGATTCTAGGCTTCCATGAGATTCTTGACATTGTGAAGGAAGGAATCTCAGAGAAGGAGAAAGATGATGTTGCAATTATGAAGAAGGACTTCAAGGCAAAGTGTCTTCTTCATCAGTGTGTTGATTTTGTTGTATTTAAGAAGATTGCAAAGGCTAGTACAACCAAGGAAGCTTGGGAAATTCTGTAGAAGGCATTTGGAAATGCAGGAAAGACCAAGAAGGTGAAGTTGCAATCTTTAAGGAGGCAATATGAACTCCTCTCAATGAGTGATCAAGAAACAGTGGCTGATTACTTCAACAGAATGTAGCTGTTGGTAAATTCAATGAAGACTTGTGGAGAATCATTGTTAGATCAGATGATTGTTGAAAAGATCTTGAGAACTTTGTCTCCTCGATTTGATCACATTGTGGTAGCAGTTGAAGAATCGAAGGATCTTGAAAGATTAAAGATTGAAGAACTGCAAAATTCTCTTGAAGCCCATGAGCAGAGGTTGAATGAAAGGGCAAATTCAAGGGATTTGGATCAAGCGATGCAAGCTCAGTTTACCAAGAATGATGGAAATAAGAAGAAATGGAAGAAAGGAAAAGGCAGTGGCAAAGGGAATTGGTTCTCAAATAAAGAAAATGACAAGATTGGAGATAAATCTGAATCCTCTAATAAAGGAGGAGGAGGGAACTTCAGTAATAAAAAAGGAAAGAAAGGCCATGATAAAAGAAAGGTTTAGTGTTATAACTGTGAGAAATGGGGGTATTATGCCTTTGAATGTTGGTATGGAAAAGGAAAACAAAACAAGAATTCTGAAGAAAGGAAAACATAGCTCAAGATGTAGATTCAGAAGATGAACACCCTGTGATGTTAGTAGCAACTAGTGATAGCAAGCCACATTCTGAGGCTTGGTATCTAGATACTGGTTGTTCTAACCAAATGACAGGTCATAAGGAGTGGCTTGGTGATTTTGATGAAAACAGAAGATCCAATATCAGATTGGCGGATAACAGAACTCTAAGTGCAAAAGGCATGAGGAACATTCTTATTCAGAGAAAGGATGGGAAAACAGCACTCATTGAAAATGTGTTGTATGTTCCTGGGATGAGATGCAATCTGATGAGTGTAAGCCAACTGGTGGAAAAGGGATTCTCTGTGTCAATGAAAGATGGAATGCTGGAATTGCTTGATCCTAATTTGAAGCTAGTCTTGAGATCTTCATTCTCAAGAAATAGAACCTTTCAAGCCAACATTAAGGCAGCAGAAGTACAATGTTTAATGGTTACAAAGATCAACCAATTGAGCTGGCTTTGGCATCTCAGGTTTGGTCACTTAAATTTCAAAAGTTTGAATATGTTAGTAACTAATAATATGGTTATAGGTCTCCCAAAATTAAATGTACCAAAGAAGGGGTGTGATGTGTGTCTTATTGGCAAGCAACCAAGAAATTCCTTTAATTCCCATTTGCCAATAAGAGCTTATAGTGTACTTGGTGTTGTGCATTCTGATGTGTGTGGTCCTTTTGAGGTACCATCACTGGGTGGGAATAAGTACTTCACATCTTTTTAGATGAGCACATCATAATGATGTGGTTATACTTGATCAAGGCAAAAGATGAGGTGTTCTCAGTTTTCCAGAAATTCAAGGTGATGGCAGAGAAGCAAAGTGGACAAGCTTTGAAGGTTTTGAGGACAGATGGAGGTGGTGAATTCACTTCCAAGGCATTCAACACCTACTGTGAGCAACATGGAATAATTCATGAGGTAACGACACCTTCTACACCACAACACAATGGCTTAGAAGAACGAAGAAATAGAACTATCCTTGACATGGCAAGGAGCATGCTAAAGCAGAAAAAACTACCTCATTCATTCTGGGGAGAAGTTGTGAGCACAACAACTTATATGTTAAACAAATGTCCTACTAAGAGATTGAAAGAGAAAGTCCCAGAAGAGATTTGGTCTGGAAGAAAGTCACTGGTTAGTCATCTCAGGATCTTTGGATCCCTATGCTACAAACACATTCCTGATGCCAAAAGGAGGAAATTGGAAGACAAAAATGAACCAATGATATTGATAGGCTATCATGTTACTGGTGCCTATAGACTTTATAATCCACATAAGCAGAAGGTTAAGATCAATAGAGATGTATACTTCAATGAGGCAGAGGCATGGGACTGGAGCAAACAAAGGTGTGAAATCAGACCATTGATATCAACAATTGAAGAAAATCAGAATGAGGTTAGCACTATAAACGCAAAAATAAATACAGAGGTAGAATCACCAGAAAATCAGAGGCCACAAAGAGAGAGAAGGATGCCAACTAGATACTTTGATTTTGAAATGGGAAGTGATATTGAGGTAACAGAAGAAGGAGAATTGGTTCACTTTACATTACTAGCAGATGCAAAACCAATTAGTCATGAAGAAGCATTACAAGAACAGGTTTGAAAGAACGCAATGCTAGAAGAGTTGAATGCTATTGAAAAGAATAACACTTGGGAGCTAGTTGACTTACCAAATAAGAAGAGAGCAATTGGTGTGAAGTGCGTGTTCAAGTTGAAATTGAATCCCAACGGCATTGTTGCAAAGCATAAGGCAAGACTTGTGGCAAAAGCTTCCTTCAAAAACTTGGCATAGACTATTTTGAGGTTTATGCACCAGTAGCAAGAATTGAGACTATTAGACTAGTAGTAGCAATGGCTAGCAACCACAATTGGGCACTATTTCACATGGATGTAAAATCTGCTTTTCTGAATGATCCATTAGAGGAATCTATTTTTGTGACTCAACCACCAGGCTTTGTGAAAAAAGGAATGGAAGACAAAATGTATAGGCTTAACAAGGCATTGTATAGCCTAAAGCAAGCTCCCAATGCGTGGAAATAGAAGGATTGACACATTCTTGATTCAGAGTGGATTCAAGAAATATTTAGTTGAATATGGTGTTTATGCGAAAAAGGAGACAAGTGTGATTCTGATTTGCTTGTATGTAGATGATCTTCTGGTAACAGGCAGTGATTTAAAGGGTATTGAGTTCTTTAAGGCACAAATGATGCAGGAATTTGAGATGATAGACCTTGTTACTCTAGCTTATTTACTTGGGTTAGAATCTGTAGCTACCTCAAAGGAAATTCTGCTTCACCAGCAGAAGTATGCTACTGATGTATTGAAAAGATTTCATATGGTAGATTGAAATCCTACAAATACTCTAGCAGAGGTTAATACAAAATTGGAAATAGCAGAAGAAGAAGAAGCAGTGGATCCAACCATGTATAAGCAACTAGTTGGCTCCTTGAGGTACATATGTAACAATAGACCTGACCTCTCCTTTGTTGTTGGTTTAATCAGTAGGTTCATGAATAATCCAAAGAAGTCTCATTTGACGGTTGCCAAAAGAATTTTGAGGTATGTGAAGGAAACATTGGAATATGGTGTTTTGTTTTCTATCAAGACATACCAATGAATAGTGAGTTTACTGGGGTATTCTGATTCAGATTGGTGTGGAAACAAAACAGATAGGAAAAGCACTACAAGGTACTTGTTCAAGTTTCTAGGTGCTCCAATTTCCTGGTGCTCTAAGAAGCAACCTGTGGTGGCTTGTCTTCCTGTGAGGCTGAATATATAGCAGACTCATATGCTGCTTGCCAAGCTATTTGGCTAGATTCATTGCTAGATGAATTGAAGTTTGAAGCAAAGAAACCTATTAAATTGCTAATTGATAACAAGTCAGCTATCAATTTAGCTAAAAATCCAGTCTCACATGGGAGAAGTAAGCACATTGAAACCATATTCCATTTCCTAAGGGAGCAAGTGAATAATTGAAAGCTTGAAATGACATATTGTTTAACAAAAACTCAGCTAGCTGACATACTAACTAAGACAATTAGACCTGACAGATTTGTAAAACTCATAATGGAATTAGGAGTTATATCTTGTAATGATTTGGATTAAGGGAGAGTGTTGAGTTTAATCCAAATATAAGTAAGGGTATTGTTAATAGTAGTTGGTTAGAGTGTTAATTTTTTTTTTTTTCAATTTTCTGTTGTAACAATTTTTTATAAAAGCAGTATATAAAAGTGCATAGGTGTAAGTATTTGATAAGAAAATACCTACAAGTTTCATTAAAATATATTCTTTGTTCATATCTGTGTGTAAGTGTACAAAAGTTTATTCTCCAGTACACACAATGTTAGACACTTGGACTACTACTTATTATGAATTTAATGCTTGTTGATACATTGGAGGGAAAGAAATTATATACTATACTGTAGAACCATTGGACCAGTAGATGAAGCTTAATTATGAACACGGTCCGTTCTTACCTTGAGAATATTGTGAATATTAATGCAACTAAATCTGTGTAAGGTTCTCATAATAGTTTGACATTTATTGATCAATTGAATCTGAAATAATTAAATATCTGATAATAGTATAGTATTTCAATATGGATCAGTAATTCAAAAACAAAAACAATAAATTCCGTAGAAGCTAAGGGAGCATGAATAGAAATGACGAGACACAAAAGGCTTGATCAGAAGGAAGGTGTCCTATATCGACCAAGGGACCAAGCGCGCATTAGCCCTTGCCTAATTGCAAGTATATATACAAACTCATTAAGATCGAAGGACAAAACCCCATGAAACTCAACACCAAAGTGTCATGCTCATAACGAACAAGGCCACCATGCCTGCCTTCCGATATTTGGCCGTACTTGCATGAGGGCACCTTCAAATAATCTTGACTAGGGTTGTGAAAAAAATGAATTTATTTTTTAAAAATCCCAACCAATCCACTTTAACTAATTACTTTTATAAAGTAAATTTGATTCGAGATTTTAAAAAACAATTTAGTTTTTCTAGGTTCATTATTTAGTTATTAATTTTTTATTCATATATGAATCGATCTTTCTATATATAAAAAAAAAAACATAACCAATCAAATCAAACTTCTTTTTAAAAATGATTTGATCAATTAATCAAACTATTTTCATACTTCTGGTTTAACCAATTAAATCAAACTTCTGGTTTAATTTTTTCTTTAAAACGGTTTGACTTTTCCAAAGTGATTCGGTTTAGTTTTTTTTCACATCCCTGGCCTCGACATATCACGTACTGAGTTGTGTACATATAAATGCAAAACGAGCCATTTGGTGTAAGGACCGATACTCATATTGCCTATTCCAAATGGTACCAACATGCACCATTACAACGGTACATTAAATCTTTATTATAGTTAAAATTTATTATAAATTATATAATTATGAATTAATTATAATGAGTTAGCTAGACTCGTTAAATAAGATATATAGGAGAACTACAAAATATTGTGATTTCGTATAAGTTTCCACTAATACTAAAATATGTGTTCAATACAGTGTCACCTCATATGTTCTTGTATATTGTTTTCCTGGTCTATTTGAAAATTATGCCACAAGTAGCCAGGGGTTTAAGTAATTTTACCCAACAGTAGCAGTAATTTTTTTTTTACGGTACACTTGCAGTCTGACAAGACATAAATTACAATAGACTTTGTGGGTTGCATGATTTGCCAACTATATGCATGGTTACATATAATATCATTTTCAAGGATGGCAAAGCAAATGCTAAGTTTGACTCAATAAAACTTTGATATTGACCATGGTCAACTACCAAGGAATGAACTTTTCTCTTTCTTTTATTGAATTATTGGTTACAGACCCAATACCTTGTTTAAGAGATTAATGGACTTATGAATGTACATGGGTAGGAATACTCCTTGAACCTATGATTAGATAAAATAATTACTTCTTTCGATTTTATTTATAAAATTTAGTTATCTAATTCATCACAATTAAAAATAATAATAATTTAACTAATAATAAAATGTCTTAATTTTTTTTCTTCAAAAACTACCGGTGTAATTAATACCCTTTACTCCCTCTCTCTTCAAATTGTTTGTTATTGCAACATCTTTTAATTATAAATATTTTAATCTAAAAATAATTAATATAAGTAATATTATAAATTATTTGTTATAAAAATGATCATATTAAATCTATAAATAAGATCAAAAGAAGTATTTTATTTCTTGTTTGGCTTACAAAAGGAGTGAGATTTTAAAAATTTATTTATTTATTTTAAATCCTTATAATACTGAATTAAAAACATAAGAATAGGTCATATTTAGTTAATAATGAAAAATCAATTATGTTGGTAATGCAAATCCAGAACATTTTGAAAATCGATTTCATGCCCAAGAATTAAAATCAAAATTGATTATCATATTTTGAAAATAGTTTATTTTAATTTATTTTTTTCTCTTTCTTATTTCTCTCAAACTCACAATTTAAATTCACTTTATCTTTTTCCTATTATTATTCATCCTATTTTCACTTATTTATTTCTTTTCCACCAAACACACAGTTAGAGTCTTAACATCGGCATCTATATATTAATTTTTTTTATTCTTATATATATCTTTTTAACCATTGACTTTTTAAAATAAAATATTAACAAACAGAATTTTATTAAAATTTAAAAATATTTTTAAAAAAATATATATTTTAGATATTTGTATATTTACAACGTATACATAAAAAAAATATTAATTGTATTTAACAATTAATATTTTTTAAGTCTAATAATTAATATTGTTAAGGTAGTAGCTCAATAGTGTTTTTATTTTATTTTATGAAGGGCATAACTCAATAGTTTTATTCAAGTCAAAATCAAACCATCGATTTTAAATGTTAAATCAATTGATTGATGGATTAGGCAAATTGTCTCAAGCCGTTAACTCAATGAAGAACCCGTGGTGATGCATGTTTATGGCTGATTAAGCTAATTTGGGACCACGTGTTGGAAATTTAATTCCTTCATTGGCTCCCATATGTCTGTAAACTTCCTAATTGAAATATAAGAAAGTGATTGATGAAAACACAACAACGGAAAAATAATAGTAAATTTTAATGTACTTTTTACTATATAGAAAAAAACATAGTAAAAAACGTAATTGTAAATGAAGGTACACTTCCTAATCAATGTGTTACGGTAGAAAAGTTTATACCCATTAAATACTTAAGTTAAATCTTGAAAATATAAAGAAGATATTGTTGGAAGATAGTTCCATTTTGACGCTTAACCATAACCCAATCAATCTCTTACTTAACAAGTATGATGGCACTTTATAGGAAAAAACACATTTCTCACATTGACACTATTGTGGTTCAAGTAAGCTTTGTTTTGGTTAAAAAAAAAACAAAATCTTTTTGATGAAGTTATCAAACTCAACAATCATTAGCAAAATGTACATGTCCTTTTTTACCCGTTGATGTGGAAACTTTCACTTTCAAAATTAAATTTCACATTGTGTAATGTGTACCACACACCTCAACTGGTCCTCTCTGGCAACTTATAGTGGAAGAAATTGCAGTTTGAAAGAGGGAAGTAATTTCCTGCTGCCTCTATTTCTCTGTCTCCTTCTCAGATAGCCAAGGTCTTGCACCCATCATGAATTGCCTTGTAACATAAGCCAAACTAGGCACATGTTAAAGGGCATGCACAAATCTTGAACATTTGGTCCTTTACCCTTACCATCTTATATAGGCTATTGCAAAATATTCAACCACGTTTGACTTCTCTTCCATGGTGAAGGGTCTAGCACAAAATGACACACACAGCTATACCATAGTCTAGATGAGTTGCAAAATGCATACCAAGATTATTTTTATTTTTTTGTTTAAAGAGATTGCAATTGTTTATTGGTGTACCTTGTTTATTCAATTATGTATTGCATATTTATATTGTGTTGAAACTTGAGTACAAAGAGATAGAGGAAAGAGAATATATATAATGTATACAGGGAATGTACTGCGGGCCAATTAGGAAGGGAGTTGGAAGTGGCTAAGGTCAGGTGAAAGGAGTAGTGGTTATGTGTCATGTAGATGGACATTATATTTTTTTAGAAATTCCACTGCTGCTACAGAAATTTAATTTAATTTTTTTTATCACATTATATTACTTATTTTATTTATATTCAACATGAATTCATATTATTAATAAATAATTTTGTCTCTTATTCATATGATTATGAGTTTAATTTTTAATTTGTACTTATGAAAAATCATATATTTAAAGATGTCAATCTCTTAAATAAATCATGCATTTTACAAGTTTGATGAAAGATACCCTGATTTATAGAAAAAACTTATTTTATTTATATTTCCCTCTCCCATTTTTCTCTCTCTAAAGGCACCCCAATGAAGGTGCTTATCTGTTAAAAATTTATCAAGCATTGTTTTTCCTTAAAATTTTTACAAATTCATGTATATGTATTTTTACAGCGATAAATGTAATGATGTGAAGTTATTTGAGGGATCTATTTAATAAAATTTTTAGAATTGTTAGATTAAAGATGTTAATTATTTAGTTTATGTTTGTTTTATATGAATCACGCTTTCAAAACATGTTGAATCTGATTTATGTGAGAAAAAGAATTTTGTGTTGAATGTTTCAATGTCAAATCTGCCTTAAATTATAAAAGGTAAATATAAGTAATGTGTAATAGTTAGACCCGTCTAAAACATTCGCAAAATGTAAAAAAAATGTTAAAATGGAGATGACGTAAGTGTAGATTGGCACTTGAGTGTCATGGATCATTCTTGCATTATATGTGGCTAGGAAAAGGACAAACAAGACCAGCTCTGGTAGGGTAACAAAAGCAGGAAAATATTTTCACTCTTGGTGGAAGAATATAATATATATGTACACTTTTCTTTAAAATCATTACACTTTACATTAATAGTTATTTTTTCCCTTTCTTATTTTAAATGATTTTAAAATAGAAAAGGAGGAAACTCTCAAATTGAAAACACAGTAAAAAAAAAAATACTAGTTACTAATGAAAAATTGCACCAGCCTCAGGGCTTAGGTTGTTGTGGATTCAAGTTGCAATCCCATATCATAGCTTAAGGTAAGGAAAATATAAGGTTGACTTAATGATAAAAAAAAATTTAATTATTTTATAAATAAAAATTAACAAATAAATCATTAACATTTATCAATAAAAAAAGAAAGAGATACCAAATACAGAGATAGGAATTGGGTTGGAAGTGATGCAAAGGGATAATGGCTGATGCGAAAGAGCTTCGTCCTAATACACGATACCTGTTGGTGGGTTAGGTAGCAAACCCTGCCCCTCCTCATTGGACCCATCCCCTAGATTCCTGCCCCTTCTCCCTTTCCTCTTCTCTTTCTCTTTCTCAAAAAAAAAAAAAAAAAACACAATCCATTTTGGACTTAAAGTTATAGCCAACTCACTTCTCTTTTTTCTTAAGTAACCTCTTCCATTCACAAAATTTCACACACAAATATCACCTCACCATGTAAAAGTTTTCTTTTCCTAACAAAAACGTCTCTCTCTCTCCATCATCCATCTTTCTTCCCTCTCAAACACTTGCCCCATCTTATGTCTTTTGCTTATGACTTTTTATTAATGTAATCATCAACATGGCCATTTCCCACTTCAACATTAAAGAATTATAATATCTGAATCTCTCCATTTCCTTTTTACAATGGAATCATAGACTATGGAAAGCATCTAGCTGCATTGCCAATTTGCCAATTCCATCATTATATTTTAAAGACAATTGTCTTTGTAAAGAAGAACCCCCCTCCTCTTGTCTCCTAAGTGAGAAACTAGTTTATCATTAGGAAAATAATTACATTTTTAAGAGCTTTACACATGCACACACTACATTGGAATAATATTATTAGACAGGTTGAGGCAGAGAAGCAAGCTTTCCTTTTCTCCTTTTCTAAAATCTAAACACAATATCTTTTTCTTTATTATTTTCCCATGTACACTGAACATCCTTTCACATTTAATATAATTACTGCAGATTTTTTTTTCTACAAATGCTTAACTAATTGCTTTTTCCTTTTTTATGTACAATAATGAAAAGAAATAAAAAAACTAGTGATATATATGGAAGTCGATATCTAGAGCTAAGTCTATAGATTCAAACATATCTCTCTCTCTCTCTCTCTTTCCTCCCTTCCTTCCCTCTCAACTTCATTTTCCTTTCAAATAGTAACACTAGAGAACAAAAGCTCTGGCTAGAACTTGTAATGTATATGCAAGCCATCATCATTCAGAACAATTAGTGCATCATCCTCCTTCAACTGAAGAACTTTATTTAATTTGCTCCTAAAATATTTTGTCAGAGGATGTGGTGCAGTAATCCTTTGCCATTCCTTCTTTATTTTTAAGCTTACAGCATCTGCAATCATCTCTTATTATTACTTCAAAGTGGCGATCACACTATCATTCATTCAGCTGATCTTGAAGATTTTGTGGCAGGCATAAAACCTGCAATGAGATGGCTTTCTTCCCAGCAAATTTCATGCTCCAAACCCCTCACCATGATGATCACCATCATCATCAACCTCCACCTTCTCTCACCTCAATTCTACCAACGTGTGCACCTCAAGAATATCATGGTACACTCTCTCTCTAAAAACTAAGTATCAGATCAACACAAGCACACACTCAACTCAAATATTCTGTTTTTTGATCAACAAATGTTAATTGTTAGTTTGTTAGTTTTTGTTGGCAGGAGGGATTGAACCGACAACATTTTCCTCCATTCCTTCTTTCTTAACCATCCAATCAACCTTATATGTCCTTCTGATATTGTGTTCCTAATGTTGATGCAGGGGGAGTGACCATTCTAGGAAAGAGATCCATGTCATTTTCATCAGGGATTGAGCATGGAGAAGAGGCCAATAATGCTGAGGAAGATTTGTCTGATGATGGATCACAAGCAGGGGAGAAGAAGAGAAGGCTCAACATGGAGCAAGTGAAGACACTTGAGAAGAGCTTTGAGTTGGGGAACAAGCTTGAGCCAGAGAGAAAAATGCAGCTTGCAAGAGCACTTGGCTTGCAACCAAGACAAATTGCTATATGGTTCCAGAATAGAAGGGCCAGGTGGAAGACCAAGCAGTTGGAGAAAGACTATGATGTTCTCAAAAGACAGTATGAAGCTGTCAAGTCAGATAATGATGCACTTCAAGCTCAGAACCAAAAACTTCAGGCTGAGGTTAGTAGTTTTTCCTTCTAACTCAATCAAATTCTAATCATTTGGATTTAGTGCTGTAGTGTAGTATATCTATCTCCTGATTACTTTCACATCATTTTTTTTCTTTTGAATTTTTCTTTTTCTTATGGAAAAGTGGAGAAAAAAATAAAAATAAAAGATGAAGCCCCCTTTTGACATGTTGAATTTCTGCTATGAGACTGTTTTGATGAGATTGTTTTGATTCTGTAGAATAAAGCTTTGCGGTAGCAATGATGATCCTTCTTTTTTTTTTTTTTTAAATTTCCCAAGTGTTTATGCTTTTTTGACTTGTGTGTTTAGTTTTCAGAACCGTTCGTTTCACCCCCTTCTCTAACTAGTGACTTTCTATAAAGTTGTACTTTTTCCTTTCATCTACAGTGACTTCAAGATTCAATGATCCATCATCTCTCTCCAATGACATCTTCCATTATTTCTCTCTCTTGCATAGTTCACTTGCTTTGTTTTGCACATAACAGTTTTAATTTTTCAATTTCTCATCATACATACCATATTCTAGTTTCTAGATATTCTATAAAACTCTCATCATGTTGGCACTTTTAGGGGTGGTGTTTGATGTTAGCCTTTTAGGTCCTACTTTTCTGCATGCATATATCATATTGCATGTTGTTTTGTTATTAGTGTACCCTTATTGGATTAAGTAATATTTCTGGTGCAGATATTGGCACTGAAAAGTAGAGAGCCAACAGAATCCATAAACCTTAACAAAGAAACAGAAGGATCCTGCAGCAATAGAAGTGAGAACAGCTCAGACATCAAGTTGGATATCTCAAGGACACCAGCTATTGACAGTCCTCATTCTACACATCAGCAACAGCCAAGCAGACCCTTCTTTCCTCCTTCTTCTGTTAGGCCTGCAGGAGTTGCTCAGCTTTTCCAAACTTCTTCAAGACCAGAACTTGCATCATGCCAAAAGATTGACCAAATGGTCAAAGAAGAAAGCCTAAGCAACATGTTTTGTGGCATGGATGATCAATCTGGGTTTTGGCCTTGGTTGGAGCAGCAGCATTTCAATTGAATCAAATCAAAGGGAGAGAGAGAGAGAGAGAGTTAATTAATTTTAAAAATTTGGATGTAGTAGTTTTTCCCTGTGAAATCAAGAGGGTGTCCATCAATTTATCACACAATACTTTATTATGATGATGAGTTCTTAAATTAAAAACCCATGTTTTGATAACTTGGTGTATAAAATAGGATATATGTATATATATATATATATATATATATATATATATCAAGTAGAAATTTTCTGGCGGGGCTTGAAAATTTTTATATGAATGAATTAAGGGCTAGTCACTTTTTTTTTCCCACTAAGTTGGTTAATGTAACAAGTTTTCTTGAAACTTGAGTAATGCAACTGCTATTTGGCGTGTAGCATGTAGCATTAAAATAACGAGAGATTCTCATTCTCTTATTACTCCCTATCATTTTCTTAAACCGATTATTAATTTAGCTTGCTCTGAAATCATACCCGCGTAATGTATTCTAGAACAAAAATGTTTACCATTGCTCTGAAGAAATTAAGACCCTGTAATGATTTGAGCTGCTGATCTCATCAATCAGTACCTGCAACGAACGAAATCCACCCCAAGTTAACAAAGTAGGCATAAAAAAAGAAAGAGAATCAAACACAAATTCCAAGAGGGGAAGAAGACAAGCAGATGGAAGAGTGGAAGAAAACAAAGAGTTGGAAATAGTCATTCTCGTGAATGAGATATTGTCGATTTTGTTGTTCATGACAACATAGGAAAAAGGGGTGTCGTATGAAAAAAAAATTAGGTACTTACTTACTATATTACTATAATAAAAACTTCATATTAAATATACAAGTGTGTAAATCATGTTTATAATATTTTTTTAAAGTTCTTTACATATTACATAGAATGTGTTAAATAAAACGTGTGTGATAAACAGTAAATAAAGAATTTTTGGGATATGCAGAAGAACATTTGGGATTTAGCCGTACCCACTTTTTATTTTTTGGAGCTGATCAATCAGAGTATTCACTCCACTGCACCAATTTTAGGGTTTAATGGGAGGCTTCATGTGATATCACTGTCACCCACTATCTGGCATCCATCTAAGTGCGTTTTCACACCCCACTTTCTGTTCATCTCTTTACTTGTACACTTTATTTTCCTCTATATGGATCATATAATATGGCAGTGATGACTGTGGTCAAATTTGCACCCTGAAGTTTAAATCAAATAATAAATTGTCACAATCTTTTAGTCAAATTTGCATCACGTCATGCCATGCATAGTAATAATATTAGTAACTTTAGCTCAGGTGAATATGTACATATATGCAGATACAATATAATTATATAAATAGTAACATAGTTTAACATAATTTTATTGTCTGAGCATATAATGAAGAGTTTGATCACATGTTAATATGTATATATAGAAAAATATTTATTGAAAAAAGTCGATCCTTTAAATGAATATGTTTAACTCAGCCAAAAAATATCTCAAGCTTATTAAAAAAAATAACCCGATTAAAAGTTTGATTTTAGATCCATGAGTGTGAGAAATTAAAATATTTGTTGGAAAAGATGTTAATCTCTTAAAAATGATCTCAGGAGATTAATTCTTAGCTCTTCGTTGAAATATAACCTGAATTTATAAAAAAATTGAATAAATAATCACTTTTGTCTTTCAATGCATAATTCATTGACAAATACGTTCCTAAAAGATGAAAATACAAAATTTAGTCCCCGAAAATATAAAAAATGAAATAAATATATCCAACCGTTAACTTTTATCCATCACCGTTAATAAAATAGTCTACGTGACATAGAAGAATAAATTTATCACTAAAATAATTATCAACGTGATCATGCTAACTAAATTGGACAAAAATATCAGTAAAATATCATTTTTAAACTTAAAGGTCACTAATTTTTTGTTAGACGAAAATGTCAATATTTTTTTATTAGAGGAAAATGTTAGTCTTTTTTTTTTTAACCTAAATGTCATTAGGTTTCATTGGACCAAAAATGTTAATAAGTTACTATTATTAGATGAAAATGTCACTAATTTTTTATTGGACCTAAATATCAGTATGTTTCTATTGGATTAAATTGTTACACTTGAAATTTCATTTCATTTAAGGGTAAAATATAATTTTAGGATAAATTTTTGTCATTTTTTATCGCTACAAGTATAACATTACAATAATCACTTAAAAAAATATATTGACAAACACAATTTAAAACAAACATAATAATAATGATAATATTGATTATCAATCATAATTTATCTATCACAATAGAAATTATCCAAAATAAATATTGTATCAATTTACCAAAATAAAACATTATTACAGTGTATCAATCATTACAATTTTTTTCAAATTACCCTACAAGATAAATATATCTCATATTTCACTTTTTCGAATCTTGGTTATTTTATTAACAGTGACGAACGGAAATTAACGACTGGATATATTTGTTGCATCTTTTATACTTTCGGGGACTAAATTTTATATTTCCATCTTTCAGTGACACATTTAGCTGGGAATTATACATTCAAAGACAAAAATGACTATTTACGCATTCATATTCCTAGAGAGTGGGAAGATGAAAATGTCAAAAAAAATATTACATAACAATTATGTTTCTACGTTGGCAATTAGAGATAGTCACGTTGGCAATCATTTCAGTGATAAATTCGTCATTCTATGTCACGTAGACTATTTTATTAACAGTGATGGATGAAACGATTGATATATTTGTCGTATTTTTTACACTTTTGGAGACTAAATTTTATATTTTCATCATTCAATGACACATTTGTTAGCGAGATACACAGAAAAGTGACTATTTATATAAAAAAATATAAATTTCACATATTCTACTGTTCATTTACACTTTTGGCTTGCTTCTCTCTTTCTATCTTTTAAAAAAATCATATGATCTGTTATTTTCAGAGTTTTGCTTGGACGGTATGGAGACCATCAACATCATCATAGTAATGGCTATCGTAAATGAATCTTGTCACTGTCATCGATCTATTAATTTCTTCCCCTTCCAGCACGCTTCTTCAAACATTTTTCTAATCACTCTTTGTCAAATAGATAAACGCTATTTCACCGACCCTGAGTCATTCTTTTATTTTCAAGTGTGAATGAGTTGTTCCCTAACTTGCTAAATTTCATGCAAGGATGCTTCCCTTTTTGGCTGTTTTAATTAGCCACGGGGAATGGAAAAAAAAGAAAGTGAATTTACTATGGAGAAACTTAAAGATACGAGTAATTCTAAATCTTTCGCATTATTAACGAAAATATGTTAAATTTAATATATTTAATAAACTATCAAATAACTATAATTTTTACATAAATTGTAGATTTTATCTATAAAATAATTTTTTAAAATTTAAAAATTGAATGATTGAAATTTAGTATATATAAAAAGTTATTGAAATAGAAAATTTTTACTAGTAGTTACTCTTACACAGTAACTTCATCCACACTATATATGTTACATATAGTGTGGTTAATTAGTATATGAAACTTTGAAGTCAAATTAGTTCTTCTTGATTGTTCAAAATAAGTGACTGAAGAAACTAGTTACCTCACACTTTTTACACATTTCTTCTTGTTTATTTTCTTATTTAATTTTCTATAGATACTCTTGATTAAAAAAATAATAATTCTACTACTCGAGATATGAACAGTTATATTGACAGGAAAGCAATTTGATATAGTCAAAGCAATCGTTGCATTTCATTTTCAAACAAAAAGAACGAAGTTCTAAAAAAACTGATATTAGGTGTTCATGTTCAACAATTTATTTATACCAGTGAACTGAAAGAGTATTGATTTGTTAATGAATGCTAATAAATGGTTCAATAGGACACATTTTTAATTGAAACAACATTGCTTTCAAGCAATAGCTTCGTCTGAAAGGCGCAACTCCTTGTAATTTCGGAAAGTTATGTATAATTCTCATTATGAAATTGGCATATATGGAACCTGAATAAGACCCTAATCTTACGCATGGCTTCATTGTAAATACCATCATATACGTAAGTATCCATTTCTGTATTAAACAATACATGTGATACAATCTGCATTGCCTCGAAAATATCTATTATATATTAAAGTATTTGCTGGTATATGTATGGGATCATGTGAACTTGGCTTAAAAAAATTAGCCAGTGGCGGAAAATTTTGGCATTTTGATGCATGACAGTTTCAGAAGCCAACTATGATTTTAATTTTTAAGCAAAGTTTTTTATTTTTCTAATTTCTTTTTCAGTGGACATAATTAAAAAATTGTGGAATCGTTTGGTGGCCACGTGCTTGGGGGGGTTCCTAATTGGACAGTTATCAAAGGGTTGTTAGGGTTTTTTTTTTTTGTGAAGAGTTGCAGAATGAGAGCATTCCCAGCATGTTTGGGATTATAATGCCCATAAAGAGTGTGGAGATCATGTGGTTTCAATATGCAATAATTTTGTAGTTATTGCTTTGTTCCTTTATATTAGAAAGTATTTTACTATTTTAATATAATGTGTGGATTCTGTCAACGGCTACATAAACATAATTTTTAAGTAGCCTTTTAGTTGGTTACGGCAACTATACTAGGTTCTGATGGAAAAAGTTTATTTATTAGACTAAATTATCCACATTTATAAGTGCAAAGTTAATTTCATCTAACTTCGAGGTTGATGCTATGAGTTAGTTGTTCCATACATTTGCAGGCACTATATTTAATAAGGTGTATGGTATCTATTCGGATGAGCAAACATGACTATTATTGTAAAAAAATTTAAAGAAGGACAACCCTACTATTCTATGTAATATAATTATCATTTTGTTGTTTGAGATGGAAAACAGTTGGAAAAATAACAAGACAATGCCCATGCACATATTTGGGTAGGTATGAGAAGAACATTGGATTCTTTAGGGTACCAAAAATGGGAGTAAGTTTTAAGCCACCTGGTCCTTGTGCCTGCACATGCAATTTAAGTGGGTTCCAGTCAGCTCTTGTTGATTCTATCATTCTATGTATTCTATTAGATATTTAGATAGTTTTCGTTCTCACTCACCCAACTTTTTTTTTGTTTTGTTATTCATATATATTTTAGTCAATTTTTTTGTTTTTTACATTTTAGTCTTTAAATTTACTAACTTCTGTGTGTATTATCACCTTAACAATACTATATTTTGAATGAAAGATCACTATAAAAGACAACATGCATGGAATGTGCTTGATAATTATGGGACTAAATTTAAATGAATCAATTTAAAAAAGATAATTTATTTAGACTATTTGTTCCAATTCAATCATGCTTTGTACTTTGGTATAAACTCAAGTCATTAAGATGAGTGTGGTTATGGAAAAGATTTGAAGGTTGTTTGGACAAGTTTCTCTAAAAGCATTCTTAGGATATTATCTACTACTAGGAAAATTTTAAACAAATAGGCCCCTTTAATACATTTCCGGATCCGTCCCTACAAACATGCCTTGATTTTGCTTGTCATCTATCCTCCTACATTCCTTATTCAAACAGTTATATTATTTTTCTTTTTTTGTCCACAACGTACATTGCCTCTGCATTTTTTTTTCCACTTCAGGTTTAGGGTTGAAGGATGTGGCTGGGATTTAGGGTAAGTAACAGCCACATTCATGTACTTGCACAGTTGCACCTTCATTTATTGTTTTGGTCCAACTTGAACAAAAGGCCCATTGGCATATGGGCTAAAACGCACGTTCTTATGAGAGCAATATATAAGCGGATTATTAGTTAATCGTTGGATATTTTCAGGCCACTTAGCATTTAGTGATTTATATGAATCATTAATATTTCCTTTATGGACTTTTTCCATTTTTTATATGGTTCCTTGCTTAAAAAACCTAAAAACTACTATTTAAATACAATAATAACACTAAATGTTCAACTCAAAATTTCTTCTGAGTGCTCTAGCCATGTTCTATTCTTATGGTCCAGTTCAATTTACATTACTTTTTCCAAAATATATCCAAATTTCTTCATAAATTTTTTACATTTAAAAAAAAAGGTAGCAGAACAGAGAGACACCTCCAATACTACTAGGCAGCATACCATTGACATTATAATATAGGCCTAAATTGCAAACATTTTTATCCAGTTGCAGTTATTCAATTCTTCCATTCATAAAGCACCAATTGGTGTTTACAAAGAGAAATGACAATAGTGTGCCTTATAAGTTAGCTATTCTTACTTTTGTTTATCATAATAGATAATAGATGTCGAATTGAGGATACTCTTAAACTAGCTCCTAAGCGTAGAGAATCAAGCAAAATTTTAGTGGTGACAAGAGACATTAAATCCACTTCCATAAAAACCATATCTTCAACCACTTTATCTACTCACATGTACTCATAAGTTATTACGAACTATCAAAAGTTCAGTTTGTAAGATGGAACAGACTTAAATGTTACCAAAATTGATGAAGTCCCAGCCAGACTGCCGGTGAATATAAATCGGTTTAGTTTTGTCAAGCTTACTCGGCTTCAATGGTTGTTCTGTTAATTTCGTTTTGGTAATATATACTTCCTTTATTTCAAATTATATGATCTCACAGCTATTAAGAAAATATTAGTTAACTTTTTAATATACCATTTATCTCTCTAATTAATGACTTATTTACTCTTTTATACATTACTCACACTAAGTATGATTAAAGGTAATCTTGAAAAAAAAATATTTATTATAGCATTAGTTTTATAAAATAGCATATATTTTGAAACATTTTTTTCTCTAAAATGTTATATAACGTGGAACGAAGGAGAAAGTAGTATATTGTATTATCTCAATAATAGTACTCCATATAAGGGAACTAATGACATAACACAAGAGTCTGATTTTTTTTTTACACTCACAAATATAAAATATCTCATTGACATACTTATTTTTTTTCTATCTTTTTGTTTTTATTAGATAATATCGTCTATTATATTTATATATATATTTTTTCTCTCTTAAGGTATTAAGTAGGATTACGTGTGGAAAAAATCTGTTTTCTTATTGGAATATTGGGCTTGGCAATGCAGACTTGTGAGATTTAAACCCATCGAAAGCATTGGGCCTCTCAACAACAACAGTAATAAGTGGTCATTGACCAGCCACGTGGCTAGATGATTGCCACTTAGGAAAAAGTGGTCCCCACAAGTCTTTGAAGATTTCATTACCTGCCACTCAAATTCCTCAGTTCTAAACTAAACGGATAACACAGTTATAGTCACAGTTACTTCCAACACACATGGCCTCCATTCCCCTCCTCTCACCACCCACCACCGCCACAAACTCCGCCGTCAGCCACCTACCCTCCTCCATCACCTCCACCTCCAGCTCCTTCAAACCCCACGCCCTCCACCGCCGCCGCCTCACGCGGCTACACGTGTCCTCTCCCACCTCCTCCACCCCTTCCCCCACCACCACGACCACCTCCGGCGAGACCATATTCTTCGACGGCGGGGCCCACTACGGCGACCTCGCGGCGAACCTCCTCCTAGGTTTCACCCTCTTCTGGCTCCCCCTGACCCTTGCGGCGGTATCACGCGCCATGTACCTGCGCTACAGGTTCACCAACCTCCGCGTGAGCGTGATCTCGGGCCTGACGGGGCAGGACCGCAGCGACTTCGGCTACAACGTGATCAAGGACGTGCAGGTCGTGCCGCGCTTCATCGGAGAGTGGGGCGACGTGGTCATAACGCTCAAGGACGGCACCAAGGTCGATCTTAGGAGTGTCCCCAAGTTCAGAGAGATCGCCAAGTACTGTCTCCTCATGGCTCAAAAACCCCTCGTCTTGAACCAAACTGGACCCAAAGCCTTCTAGGGAAAGAGACTCAAATGAATACTAAAATCAGGTCAATCCCACAATTTTACACTCTAATTTAATTCAAAAACTTTGTTTCAATTCACTTTCTTTTCGTTTCATACTCGGGAAAGCACATTAATTTGGTAGAGTGGAAGTGAATAGAATGGAAGAGAATTTAAAAAAAAAAAGCTTAATAAAAGTGTGGGATTCACGTATATTTTTTAAATTTTCTCTTTCTTTCTCTTATTTCTTCGCAACTAAACTCACCTGGTTTCGTTTCGCATTCTTTCTTATGCACCTTCTGCACAATCCCTTACAGGTATTTTGGTGGTGTTCTTTCTTGGGGGGTGAGTAGAATTATGCAAATATATGCTACTGCTTGAAATGAAGTTAGCTACTAATTGTTACAGCACAATATTTCTTATTCAATTGTTCTGAATTTTACTATGTGTGCCAATTCTACTTCTTTACATAGGATTAAAAGAATCCAACATGAACGTGAAATGAGCAAATTATAGAAGTGTACTTGAAACTACATGAAACACCAAAACCTTTATCTTTAATAATATGAATCATTCCAACAAACTGCTTCACTTCGTCATTTGTACTCATTGTAAAGCTTCTTCATTTACACTTCTTATTCCTACAAAACCTTGTGTGTTTGATTCTTTCATTTAATGTATATAGTCAGCCATTGATATCTGCAGCATTGTATGCGGTGGAATCCTTTGAACTTTTTCATCAAACTTTCGGTAGTGTTTATTTATCCATTGAGGGATAAATTCCAGAACACTTCGCAAGGGAACAAGCTTTCCGCAATGTTATAAAATTAATACAGGAACCAGTATTTCGGAATATAATAAATATTTTGGAATAACTGATTCGGAATATATTACAAAAGAGTGTAAAATAACATATTACATAATTCGTAACATGAACTCAATGTTTCGGAATATGTTTTCCGGAATACAATTATTGTATTCCATAGTACTTAATAGTTAATACAGAATAATGAATTACATGGTACAGATTATGCAATCTGTAATTCACATCCTTTTTGCATTTTAAATTCCGTTATCCGATAATATTATAAAATCGGAAAAAAAATGACAACTTACAAAAAAAATGACAATTCTGAAAATTATAAAATTAAAAAAGGATGCATTGTGAAATTTGTGGGGTGCAGGAAATAGCTGCCTTAAACAGAAGAATTAAATTTTAATTAAAAAAAGGATGCATTGTGAAATTTGTGGGGGGCAGGAAATAGCTGCCTTAAACAGAAGAATTAAATTTTAACTAAAAAAGGATACATTCTCTCTTTCTTTTAATTAGGAGTATTCTACTATAAAAATAATTAATGAAAAAATATTATACATTTTCTATTTTCTTTTAAGTTGATGGCTAAGGTAAACTAGTTTATCAAATAGTTTTTTTTTTTTTTTTGAGGATCTTGTGCATTACTTCAAAAAAATTAAGAAAATACAGAAGAAAAGAAAACCATATTTTAGGCAGCTTCTACGGTGAACCCACAAAATAAGTGGTTCTCCGTGAATGAGTATCTCAACACCAGATATATTATAAACAATGGACAGTCAAGATGATGAACCAGAAACTTGACCTAACAGTTAAAATGTTTTAAAGTAATTAGGTTTCTTTTTAAATCCTTTCTTTCCCAACCCGAGAACTTCAAAGGCAAGTTATGACGTCTTCAATGAATCTGCGGATTCTAGATCCTATGAAACTCCAACTGGGCGTATTTAATACTACCTCCAATTTTATAAATAGATAATAAATCATATTTTTCTTTGATTCTAATTATAAATAATAATGATCAGATTTTAAATTTATTTAAAGTTAAATGTCTTCTATATCGTTAATTTATTGTTAATTCTATTTATTAGACATTCACTCATCGTATTAACATTTAAACTTAAAAAATACTTTTAAAATAAAATTTAAATTTCTAATAATATTAAATGTGAAAATCTCTTTTCTTATGTTGATGATTTGTAATGTTATTTGTATATAGAATCAGAAATAGTATTAGTTACTATGAAGACACAACTTCTATTGATGTTGATGAATCAGATTCATTCCCCTTCTCAACCATTTCATTGAACTCCTTGCATCCGAAGGAAATTTGATAATAATATAATGTTTGGGTTCATTAACATTCCATATCAATTAGAAATTATGAGATTTTTTTTAAAAGTATATCACAAATTCATACACCATTAGAACTCTCTCGATCAATCAATTTGAAAAGAAAACTGTCGAGAATTTTTTGTCAACTTGCAGAATAATGTTTTAATAGGTAATTAACTAGTTATTACTGTCAAAGGCAAAAAGAAGTAGTACTCCCGCTTCAGCAAAGTCTTCACTACGTGTTTTGTCCCTTTCCTATGCGCCTCCGGCACACCTTCATTGTCTCGTCCGCCGACCGGGAAAACATGACGGTATTCACGGCGTCATCATGAGCAGTGATCTACTCCCAACAGTTAGATTTTGACTCTTGAGAGCCCCTCAGTACTCCAAATAGCACCCCTGTGAATCATGACTGTAACCATGGTTTTTTCCAACCATTTGTCTCATATATATATATATATATATATATGAGGTTTATTAGTAATTTTAATGTTTTTATAAAGGATTTAATGACTTGTATAAAACCGATCAAATGACCTATTTGGTCATTAATATTTTTTTAAAAGAATTTGATCATCTATCTATTAAAAAATTTATTTTGATCATTTATATTATTAAAAATGATCAAAATAGTATCATTAATGAAATAAATATATTAGTAGCTAAAAATCGTCACAAAATATAAGTTTTTTTCTTGAGCTTCCTCCTTCTCTTGCTCTCTCGTCCCTTTCTTCTTCTTTTTTTTTTCTTTCTTCACCCACCATGACAACAAAGGCATCACCAACAAAAGCTACGATAAATGAATGAACTCCTTTTTTCACATGCTTCAAACCCTAACCATGAAATGGTTCAAAGTGGGGAAGGTGAGAGCAAAAAAAAGAAAGGAGAAGAATCTCCACTCTCAATGGTAGGGGACATAGATTTGGGAAGGGAGAGATGTAGGGGTGGGGGTTTCTTCCCCATCCTCTTAAATAATGGCGAGGGGGGCAGGGTTTGTGGTGGTAATACATGACGCTAATAACCATGACAATGAAGCGCGCAAGCAACGTCGAGAGAATTTTGAAGGAGCCAATGACGAAGGGTTAGAGGCGGAGGAGGGAGGATCGAGTGGGGTTTGTGGATCTCATTATGGGCGTAGTCACCAAGGACAACATAGATGTTGTTAAGAAAACACCAATTTTAAATTTCTTTATCGTTGAAAATAACCGTGGTGACAAGAAAAATCATTCTGAATCAATTTAAAAACATGAAAGATCAAAATAAACTTTTTAAAAGGTAAAAAATCAAAATAAATAAAATAAAAGACCAAATAAATAATTTGACATTTAAAATTGGATTTACCTTTTATATGCATGTGAGGTTATATATATACAATAAAAAAATTTGATTCATGAGTTTGGGGTTACGCATTTTGTTTTAGGGGTATAGGATTCTATTATGTAATTGCAAAGGCTGCATCAATCTTATCAACTTGTAATTTGAACTCTTTTGGGACCTGATAAAAAAAATTGAATTCTTTTTGTTCCACAACTTGTACAAAGTTGGACAAGTATTAATAACATATTGTTTTGCTTGATTAAAAAAAAAAAAACCTTTGGAGGTGTCCTGATTTCAGAGGTTGAACTATTTTCTTTTTTCTTTGGTTAATCTACGATGAAAAGTTTAAAGATATGAAAATGAAAAGATTATGCATCATCATTTGTAAATTTTTCGAAATATTATTTTGGATTGTGTATGAAATTTTTGGTCGGGCCTTGCTATTCCCACCCCTCCTTTCTCTTTTCACCCCATACTTTTTTATAAAAAAAAATAAAGAAGTAAAAAGTCACTCTTACCTTGCTTCCAATTTCTAATTTCTTACACCACCTTTCCCTCCCCCTCTGTTATCGTACTCCCTATTAGGCTATTACACTCCCCATTTCATTTACCACACACTTTTCCCCCTTTAGTATTGTTTCCACTCACTAGCAATCTCATCACTACTGTGTTGTCGTGACAGACTCATTGCAAACCAAGTCTCATTGCCCCAACGTAATCGTCTTTGGTGAGTTTTTTTAATGTTTACATTCAACAAAATCACAAGTGTAGATACAAAATATAATCGTGATTTGTGGACTATAACATAAAAAATATAGACAACGTCAAAGGTTAAGTTTAATTCATGTTAATGAAATGGGTCTTCCTTAGTTTTCTAAAGACATTTGTGGACTATAGGAGTAGTCAATTTTGAATTGTCAAGTCAAAATCACCCCTTATAAGATTTGTATGTAAAAATCTTAACTTGAAATCCTCTATGAGATCTTCATCTCAGCCCAAACCAAGCAAAATGAATGTCTGAATGAGACTAATAAGGATTTGTCATAGGGTGTAAAGCTTGACTTCCAAGATTGATAGATTGGTCATCTACAGCAAGGCATTGGACACTCAAATTGCTCACCAAATTGCTTCTTGTAGACTAGTAGTGAAATCCGAAGGAGCATTGTAATGTTGAAACCTTAATGAGTGACGACTAATTAGAGGGTCCTAAAGCTAAATAGGAGAAAGATAAGCAAGAAGGGAGTGAGGAAAAAGAAAAACCCAAGACAGAACCTCTAAGGGGAATATCAAACTATGTACCCCACATTTCTTGTCAGGATAAATTGGAAAAGATAGAGACCCTGCTTAAGGGTTAAGATCAAAAGAAAAAGCATACTGCACAAGTAGGATCTAAACCATTTCCCTCATTGCTTAGGTGTGACTTTCTTTGACCTTACTCTATTGTTGAAAATATTTGGATTCAATATAAGATAAAACTTAGAGAATGGTCCTTGAAATTAAGGAATACATACCTTGCTCTATAAGTATTTTTCCCAACTCCCTAGTTTCCTACCCCCTTGCTACATAGCCACATTACCTACAATTATTTGAAAAAAAAATTGTTATCCTTGATACCACTAATTGATTTAACTAGCTACATGGTGTGTTATGCCTTATCAGTCTAGGTTTGATTGATATAATTTGTTGAACTACAACTTCGACACATTACATCCAAAAAAATAAAACCTTATAAATTCTTTCTTTTTCTTAGGAGATTATTGTATATTTTGTTTCATATTTCAAAAGGTTAATATTTCTAATTAATTAATTTTAAAAATATTTTAAAATCAACTTAGTGTTTATCCAAAATATAGATATTTTTTTATCTTTGGCTTGTTTCACATTTTCTTTAAACATTACTTAACACTATTTTTTTATTATAAATATCTATACTTCCAAATCTTTCTCTTCCTCCTATTCATGTATATGTGCTTGGGTACACATAAAAAAGTCTTACTAGTCTTATTGATATAATTATTATTGAAACCAATCAGTTAAATTCTAGAAAATTAGTACATTACATAGATAAGTCTTGAAGATAGTTTGAAATTACACATCTCAAGTTAATTTTGTTCATAATCAATTGAGTTCATGAGTTCAAGATTGGATCATGATTCATGATTTGGCTTACCAATAACAAGATTATCTTATTTTTTTAAAAGTAATTTTTTAAAAGTGATACATTGATTTATTTAAAGAACATTGTAGTTATAACTTATTGAGTATATCTTCTAATTTAGTAAGTTCCTTTTCTAAATAAAATTAAATGAAAATTAATATAAATTTAATGTCTTGTTTTTTATTTTATTTTTAAAAACATTACATAATTATTTTAATTTAAAATAATAAAAAACATATCATTTTTTCTTATCTTTTTCAACATCAATGAAATCTAACTCGATTAATTGAACAATGTATACAAATTGTTGTAGTATTGAAGTTTGGAGTCAATCCTTCTCCCTTTGAATAATAATTTTTTTTTTAAATCTACTCTTTTGCTTGATTTTTTTTATAAACATTATACAATTCTCTTAATTTAAAAATAAAATATATCATTAAAAAATTAATTTCTTTCAATCAACTCAGATGGATAAACATGCGATTTTTTTTTAATTTTAAAATCGAAAACACTTTGTTTGTTGATCGTCGGTGCCATTTATTACGGTTGTTCTTATTAGAAGATTATCAGTATGTAGGGCAGGATCGAGTTTCATCCTTTGGAAAGTGCTATTCTACGACACTTTAGTTTGATTTTCGAATAAGAGTTTGTCATTTTGTCACATCCTATTTCCCCACTTCAATACTCTCAAACTTATTTTTGTTTTCTTTCAAATTTCTGTTATAAGTTGATAATGATATTTATTATAAAAAAATACCAATGATTTTCTCTTGTGAAAGGGTCTGCATGCATGGACACCATAATGACATGTGACACCCGAAATTTAACCCCTTACCCCATCCAAGTTATTATAATTAGAAGCCAACAAAGCTTTCATCTCAGATCTTTTCCAAGATTTTGCTGTAAAAATAACTTAAGAAGTACAATATTTTTAGTTTTTATTTGTTATGCTAGCTGCCGTGCTTAATTGATTTTTATTTAGTTTTATATATAAAAGTAACTAGTCAGATTATTCAAAAAATTTAATTATTAATAAAATTAGACTACTTAAGAATACATTTTTAATATTATTTTACTAAAAATTTAGTCTTATTAAAATAAATTCTTATTTTTAATTTCTTAAATAATATTTTAAAAATGAATTTATAGACAAATTAATTCAACCTTTTTTTAAGAATATAGTAGGAGTAAGTTTTAATGAAACCTCTAAAAAATCACCAATTTTATGTTTGCTTAACGGTTTTTTAATTAATTTTGATGTATACTAATTTTTATTTTTAATATCAAAATATAAAAAATATATTTGGTATTATTTTAAAAATTATAGTAAACATTTTTTGAAAAATTACAAAAAATAATATTTATTTCACAATGTCAAAATTATATTTTTTTATAACTGATTTTTTTTTTTTACCAATTCATTAACTGATTGAGGTGTCATTTAGAATTTACTAATTCAATCACAGTTGAATTGTGATCAAAGCAGTGAATTTACACAAGGTTTACACACACATATATAAATCATTTGAAATATTGTTTGATAATATTTAAACCATTTATCTAATATGAATATGTGCATACCTTAAATTACATATAAAATATTGAACTGTTGCATGTTATTGTTTAATTAACACATTTAACATAATCATGGTTTTTGAAGAAAAAAAATGAGATCTTTGAGATTTAAGACCCCAATAAACAACCATTCTTGTATAGGCAGATTCTATATGTAAAAAAAAAAATCATCATGGAAATTGGGTTTAAATATATTTACATAATTTAATAAATAATCAAATTAAGAGTCTATTTAGATAAACTTATCAAAAAGTACTTCTAAAAAAGAAAAATAAGAAGAAAAAATAAAATAAATTTCTCTATAAGATAAAATTAGTGTATGTATAGATTAAAAATCATCTTTCAAAAAAGTTATATGAAATTCTTTTAACAAATTAATCCATGCATAAGCTAATTTTAAATGCATTCTTTTATAACTTTGTGTAATCTTTAAATGCGTGTTTTTACTTATCTTAAAACTATTTTTGTTTTCCTTAAAAAAACTAATTTTTTTAAGCAAAAAATGATATATATATATATATATATATATATATTAATTAAAAATCCCAGCTAAAACATTTTTTTTCACCATATATATATTAATTAAAAAAATAACAAAGTATTTTGTATATGTATTGTCTGAGAATCAAATTATTGTTTGTATTGTTATGAAACCTAATTATCTACAAAATTGGCCTTGTTAATTTTACTTTCAGTAGTGAAAGTTCTACTAAAAAAAATTATATATATATATATAATTCAAAAAGTGAAAAAAAGTAAGAATTTCAGTTTTCTTAAGTTATATACTCTAATTATATATATATTTTTTAGGAACTATGCAAAAGAATTTCTCAAAATAATACAAAATATATTTTTGGATTTTGATTTAAAAAATTAAAGAATTGCCTTGATTTTTTATTTAAAAAGGTAATATTTCCACACAAAAAAAAAACTAAAACAAACAGGTTATAAACAATTAAAACCGTGATTTTTAAATATATTGACCAACATGTAGTAAAATTGAATTTGGGTTCTTTAAGTAAGATTTTGAACTCAGTTTTATTATGATGTGAAAAACTTGTTTAGGAAAAAAAGTTTTATTATAAGTGATCTACCTGCTTATTATAAATATATTTTCTTTTACCGATATGGCATATTGCTTTGAGTAAAATTGAGTTTGAATTCTTTAAATAAGATTTTGTACTTGAGTCTTATGAGAAAAAAAAAATATTTAAGAGGGGAGATCTCACAATAAGTAATCAATCAGATTAGTTGATAATTATTGTTCATCAACAAAATCAACAAAAGTTAATAGATATTTGGTACCAAGTTTAAAAAAAAAATATTTTCTTCTTTTCTTTTTTAAACCAAATCTATAACATCTGCATAATCTGTAATGAAAAAGAGGTCGGTTCTTTAGTTAGGGGTCCCAGGAGGATGTGGAAGGGAATGATTAATTTGGCAGACATGGACTTCAGCTAAATAGGCTTTAAAAAAAAAAAAATTCAATCAAGACCACCTACCCAATTCAATCATATACTTCTATGATCTCTCTATTCAGCTAAGTTCTGACAAATTTTATGAAAGGCTCCTGAAAAAGGGTGCAATCATCAGATCCAGCTAATACTCTTGCCTCGGTTAGTCCTCCTACAATGGGACATTGATTCTTTGTTTGAGATTGCATGAAGTGTTAACATTGCACCGCAACTTGATGAAGTGTGTACTTGCATTCTCTGTTTCACCATAATTAAAATCAACTAAAGGAGCTACATGTAGGTGTGTACCACAAACTAGGTGGGGTTGGCAAGAGAAGGTGCCTCTTTGAATAAGGGGTTGGAATTACTTGTGCCATCCCATTTGGAGACACCTTCCTGGAAATTTCTGAATCCGTTTGAGAGTTGTTTATTTGGCACTGTTTGTGGCACATTGGCACTAGTTCACTACACCTTCATTAATGTGATATAGCTAGCACTAAAGTTGGTCTCTTGTAGAACCCCCCTGTCATCATTTTGAGTTGTTGTTTATTGTTGTTAATCTTCATTTGAATAAGTATTTGACATATAGCGTTTTTGTTAAGTTAACGATCCAATTGAAAAGACATGTTTGGTAAGATCTAAAGGGCTTCAAGCATATATAGAGTTGAATATTCATTAAATTAGCGTGGTTTGTTTCAAACTCATTTGGTAATTGGTCCTTAATGTTATGTTTTCTTTCTGCTAGGGTCAACTTTTATCCTAAGACAATACAAAAATATAACAATAATAATTGAATTTTGGATACAAGGGTCTAACATAGTTGAGTAATATAATGTGCTTGTAAATTCTTTGATATTTGAGTTCATTTTTATAGATAAAAAAATGTATTTATTATCTTTTTTATATTTAGTTTTTTGAAAAAAATTTAATGGTTTTAATTCTTTAATTATTTTCATCTTTAATCTAATCCCTTAACAACAGTAAAAACAAAAATTCAAAAAAGTTTAAGGAATAAAAAGATAATAAATTCTTAAAAAAAATTCTTGTTGAAGTTGATTGCATGGATTAATGGTGTGTCTAGATGCGTATTTGAAAACTCATTGAGGATGAAAAATCGCATTTGGAATATGGAAATTATAATTATTAGCTTTTGAAAATAACATTCAAAACAGAAAATCACACATATGAAATGTAAAACCAAACACATTACTAACCATTATTACGTCATCCCCAATTCATGTTAAAGAAGCGAGAATAGCTTCGTTAGATGCACTTAAATTGATATATAACATGTATCTAATTATGTGATAAGGAGTATCATAATATTTTATTTTTAATAGTTAATGTATAGTTTTTTTCTATCTTTTTCTTTGTTATTAACGATAAGATTATTTTCATTCGTGATATTTTTCTTAGGGGTAAAAATATGTTAAGTGAGAATAGACTTTATTAGTTCTAAATCTAGTGTTATTCAAAATACATGAAGTGAGATTGGCATGTATGCCTATCATTGGAGTTTTTTAAATGTCTATAGCCAATTTTCACCCCTACTCTCCCAAGTCCTAATTAAAGCTTCTTTATGTCTTTTCCATGCACGTTCAAACCATCTAAGCGAAAATTTACCATACTTTTGCAATATATGCAATCACAACTTTCTCTTTAATTAATATATTCATTCTTAATCTTATCTTGCCTGGTATATCACTCATCCAAGAGACTAGAAAATGGACACGTTACAAAATTTGATACTAGAGGATGTATTTTCATTACAAAAAATATCCCTTTCTTTTAAAAATAAAACGTCTCAATTTGTTCGGTAGGGATGGGTAAGACAACGTTTAAAGAGTGAAAATCACGATATGATTACTTAGCAAAAGAATACAAAGGATGGAAAGAAAATGCATTTGACAACAAAGGAATGAAAATGAGATGATAGTGCAATATCACGAGTCCAAACAAAACCATTTTCAATTATTTCATTTCTGCTTTCTCTAGCAAGCACTGACAAGTAAAAATCTAAACATTTGCATCTCTTCCACTCTCGCTTGTTCTTATCCTAGTTTTTACATTCCTTTTTTCATCTCTTAAGTCATTTTTAACTTTTACCCCCATAATCTCTTTGAGGGTGGATTTAGGTTTTAAATTACAAAAGAAAATTATTAACTATATATTCTCTAAAACACTCTATAGTAGTTACTAAAATTTATTAGAAATCAAGAAATTGCATGACTCTCATATCTTATTTAACGAGTCTTACTAATTTAACCAGTAGTAGATCAGAGAGTGTATTAAACAAAATTACAATGGAAGTCTACACTAGTCATTGTTATCAAGGTTTTAAATCGCAGTCATGGTTATAGTTTATCGTGTTTCTTGATATTGCTGGAAATTACAAGCAAATGCAGTGTCACAAACACCCCCAAAAACCTTATGTTTTGGACAAAATCGAAGTCGCGAACACTTTTTTTAAAACCTTAGATTGTGAAAGTCATATTAGAGTAGTGATCCAATGCTCATGTAACAATTTCGAAACTCCCCTGCATCAACCTACCAATTAATCACTTTCACCGAAGCTATTAAAAATTTAATACATGTAGCTTATAGGTCCCTCAATTCCCAAGCAGTGATGATTAAGTGGGCAGTGGCAAGAGACGATATTTTACACAAGTGGGTTGGGACAACTATGCATCTCCTTCAAAATGTTTGGACTGACAAAATAGAATCAAGTCCCACACTTGGTCATTCCCATACTTTCCTCATCAATGGTTATCATCTGATACACTCTGTCAGTTCAAAAGAAAAGAAGCAAAATGGACCAACCTCAAGCCACAAATAAAGGAACTGAAAACTGGGGTTACTGCTTCATTGGGTCTTTTGACCATGCTCCAGCAGTCCTCATTCCTAGTTTTAATTTCCCTATACATAAAAAAATTAAAAAAATAAATTAAAAATAGTTTTTTTTTTAATTTTTATTCCTCAGACAAAAGCAAAACTATGCAGCAGCAGTGTGTGCCTTTGGGGGTGTAATGAGAAAGAAAGAGGTGATGTCAAGTCATGTGTGTAGCAGAGAAATTGCCTGCCTCGGCCATATGAGCTGTTCTATTTAAGTGCCTTCTTTATTGAAAGATGCTAAAGAGATAGACCCATTTGGAATATGACAGAATGTTTTTCCAATCCTCAGTTCCTCTTTGGCACTTTGCAGAGTTCTGCTTAGCTATTAGGCCCCAACACTCACTCTCCTTATCCAAAGCAACCCTCACTCACCTCACCCTTTAAAGCTTAGGTCAAAATCAAAATTTCATTCAACACAACATGTAATATATAGCATTAATCTTGTTATCACAACTCATAGCTTATACAACAAACATCATTCACCTATTGATAAAAAAAAACACTAGCAACTTCCCCACAATATATATATTAATCAAATGGTAATAATTTCATCTACTTAGAGGTCACTATTTCGTGGCCATTAAGAAACAGCACTATTGATTTATACTTAAATACTCATTATGCTGGCGGGAATTTAATTTAGGAAGTGAAGAAATGTCACTTTCTTTGTACATGACCAAAAAACAAACTTTCTCGATTATTATTGGATTCCCTTTAACTTATACTATAGGGTCTGCAACTCCAATGAAATTAAATTAGGTAATCTCAATATCTTTATGTTTGAATTCAAACAAACATGTCAATAGGAAGCTTAAGCTGGTAGTGTCACAATCATCACAAATTTGTTGAGCACATCAATTGGAAAGATTGTTGAACAAATTTGTAGGTTTTGAACTTTGAATTGAATATATCATCATAAAGTTTATGAAATGAGTGAACCAAAATAAAACTTTGGTTTTGATTAAATAATAGTATAATATATTTGGGCATATATACGTCATATATAATAATAAGTAGAATGGTACAGTGACAAGATAAGTGTATGATCACAATAGTGGTTTTCTGAACAGACAGAAGCTTCTGCATATTCAGTTACGTAAAATCAGTAACATAATTTGAAGCAGTGATGAGTTGTTGAAAGGAAATACATGACATGAGAATGATAATAACACGGGATGGGAAGGAATATTATTATGATTATTATTATCTTCAAAAGGGATACTGCAAAAAGAACCAAACTATGGGAATATAAGGAGGGGGCATAGGATTCCTAAACCTTTTTCTTTTGCAAGAGCGTGCTAAGTAGAAAAGATAGGGAGAGAAAGTGAGTGAAGTGAAAAATCCACAGCCAAATTGAAAAGGTGGCTCTAATATCAAAAGGATGGTTCCCACAAGGATGTAGGAATCCCAAGTAGACGAACCCCAACATCTACATAAAGCTAAAAATAGATAAAATATAATAGCATGAGCTTCAAATTCTGTTCCACACGTGGGGCCTCTGTTCCCTGTTTCTTTTTTCATATGGGATCAATCAAAGAAATTTTTTTTTCCTTTTGTTCATTGCGTTAGAAATGGAAATAAAGAAAAAAGGGGGGATTTTAGTAGGGACAGTACTGTTTCATGTTGTGCCAAGTTTGATTTTGGTTCATGCCACTTGTAATGCAATAAGCTACTTTAGATTAGCCAAGTTCACATTCATTCTGCCAACTTCTTCAGCAGAAAATGTTTTTTTTTTCAAATTTAATTACATCTTCTACCTTCTTTAACAATTAACCACCTTATTGTATTATACAATTTTTAGGTGACAAATTGGGACAATTAATGGAAAGTACCATTACCATTACAATTACAAAGTCTTATCTCATTAAGTGAAGTCAACTACATAGATCATACAATGTCATTCAGCTTAGTAAAGACCAAAGTTTCAGAAATGTTATTTGTCATAAAATTCCTCTTGATAACTTTCTCTAATATACTTTTTTTTACCTCCGTCTCTTCTTCATAGGACTGAAAAAGCACTTAACAATATGAAATTAAAGGACCAGTCAATTACTTAATTCATCATTTTGCTTTGTTAATAGTGCTTTTTTATTAATTCTCTGAAAAAACTATGCTCATCCACAAAATAGGCCAAAGTGGCTCTGCTTTTCATTTGGCCAATTTGACTTAGATTAGACACTTTTGAACTATATATGCATTTGGCCTTGCATTAGCAAGAAAAAGTGATATAGATTAGTTATCTCCATTCTTGTTCATGTTCCAGATGACTGTTAACTGAAAAGTAACCATGTGACACAATAAGGTAGTTTATAGTACTTGGAGAGAGAGAGTGAGAGAAGAGGGATAACAAACAATTAAATGACTGAGGAGCATAAGTAAAAAGTTTAGCTAGCTGCTTGTACTTTTCTTTTCTCTTTTTTTTTTTTGGGTATGTGGTTGTTGAACAATTTTCATAAAATGAAACTTTATACGTAGGGTAAAACACTCTCTCTTTTCCAGTCTTCTTTTTGGACCTTCTTGTCCTCTTTTTTGGCAAGTCCAAATTGGTTTAGCTAAAAGGGCATGAAGGAGCGTAAACAAATCTTAACTGCGGCTTTTAGAAAGAAAAGTTGAGGGATTAAGTTGTATTGAATAGCTTATCACTGGAATGTCAAAAAGAAAGCACAAACAACAAGACAAATTAATCTGTACTTAGCCAAAAATTAAACACAGTTCACATAGTATCCCCTATTTGAAAAGGCAGTTCACCAGACAAAGTTGTCCCCAGACACATTGCTTTTCTTATGCAAGAATAACGAAGGACCAGAAAACGTGCTTAAGAAACCAAGTGCCTGAGATTATGTATCATGTTCCTTCATGCATATTTGGACCCTCTATCCTGTAAATTAAAGCTGTTTCTGAAACTCTATTTATATATATATATATATATATATATATATATATATATATATCACATATTCATATTCCCTTTGTTAGCTTTAATTTTGTTTTTTTCTCCCTTTTCCACATGCTTTTTGGTTTTGTTGTATTCTATTTCTCAGAGAATTTAAGAACGGGAATGATTACTTCCCCATTTGTGTGAAGAATAAAGAGATCATATATATATATATATATATATATATATATATATATATATATATATATATATATATATATATATATATTATCAAAATATATAACTTTTCCAAATGTAAAACGGGTAAAGATTATTAGGGACCTGTATTTGGTCATAGTAAGAAAAAAAACAAATGAGGCCAAGCAAAAGCAAACTTTACACTCCCATAAACCATAGCAACACAAGAAGTTCAAAGATGGTATTCGCTTTAGATTTTCAGCAGTTTCACTGTTTCAGATTGATATATGACCATACACATAGGCCATGTATAAGGGGGTGAAAGCAAGTCATAGTGAAAACAAAAGGTACAATTCAGATTAACCAAATCTGTTCCAAATAAAAGTGACCCCCCTCTGCTGTGACCTATGTGGTCACAAGTAAGTGTAAAGTGATGAGATAGTGAATAAAACCAAAGGAAAAATAGAGTAAGTTCTGGTAAAAGTAAACTAGTGCCAAATCAAATGTCTAGGGGATTCTCCATTAGGCCAACTAAGATGCAAGTTATCATATGGTCATTGAATATTAGTAGTACTTAATGATTCACATTTATTTCTTTTTGTTAAGAATATATATAGTTTGAAGAGCCTATCCAGAAAAGTGCTTAAGTTTTTTTTATTATGGTATCAGTACGAAGTGGATATTCTTTTTTCGAAAACAATGATTAATCTTTGTCGGGACCTATGAATACATAAGATAAATATTTTTCTTCTGATACGATTTTTATTTCATACCCAAAGATTAATTAAGATTCAAATCCTGAACTACTTTATTAAGAGAGAAAGTTACTAATGTGTGTCTACCCGGTTGATCACTTTTTTTCTTTCCTTTATGTCTTATTCATTAATTTTGATTTTTCTTCCCTGATTTTGGGCTAAAGAAATTAAGGGCTCAAAGAGTGGGGACACTTGGCAATATGCAATTGATTGGGTGGCCGCTGGGGTTTGACATGATGAAGGGCTTATAAAAAGAATATGCATACAAGACCCTCCCCATCCAATCAAATATCAATCTCTTTGGGAACTTGGGCCTCTCCACTAAGCTCCTAATAGTCTTTGCCATCATAATATTGATTTAATTTTGGTGTCATTAGGCTCAATGACACGGGTTGTTAATCTGTCTCTAGCTGATGATATTAGAAACTTATACCAGTTTTTTTTTGCCTCAATATTGGCCATTTCTACGTCACTAAACATACTTTATATAATTATGTTCAAATTGGTATCACCTCTTGGACAGATCGCAAGGATGCTACACAAGCAACAATTAATTTCTCAAACACATTCGAGAAATCTTTTGAAAATATGTTACAGATAAGCATTGATCGATGCAAGAACCTAAAACATCAAACATCATTAATGATGGGTCCTTAATTAATAAACCTTCAATTAGCTAGAAAAAAGCCAGTGAAATTATACCAATTTCCCCACTTGGTTTATCATTATCTTGATTTTAATATTTCATTGTGGAGGGGTAGGAAATGTCCATATAAATTAAATAGACCCCCTTCTAAAAGTCTATCAAACTGGCCATAGTATTTGAAAGGTTATAATCAGTCCATTTTTTGAAGGGACCCTTTAATACTTAGGATATGCAATTTTGCCAAACTTTCCTGTACATGTCATGGCCATGACTATTATGATTCTCACAAAACAATATAAGGTGGGAAGTTCAGACACTCATAAAATGCCATTCCGCTCCCAAGTGCTCATTACAATTTCCACAACAATGACCCAAATTCTCTTCCTTTCTCTCTGGCTTTGCATGTCTCGTCACCAATTTCATAACTGTAGATGGTACAAAAATTAGAATTGCTAGGACCCTATGTAAGACTACTGTATAACCATTTTGGCCCCGGTGATTGAACGTTTTGAAATTATTCTATTGTACACCTGGGAATTATTATTATTATTATTATTTGTTTACTTACATACATGCATCACATATTTATATATATTGGATTGGATATATATAATATGAATAAAATTCAAAATACAAAGCAATGGGTCCAATTAATCCCTTCGCGTGCGATTTGTCAAAGATTAAATCAATATCAACGCGTTTTAGTAGCAACTTTATCATATATTCATAACCCCATTAACACAATATTAACAAATAGAATACATAAAAGAGGAGGCTATAGGTTGATAGGGTCAAGCCAGGACAAGGAGAGAGGACCAAGGACTAAGTGCCCATGTTCAATCAATAGCCGAAAAATGACAAATTCGTGGCTTGTGAGGGTGTGCTCTATTTGAAAAATTTTAAAACATATTTGCTCTTTTTTTAAGCATAGGGTCATGTATTGTGTATACTATATATAAGAAAAACATTTTCTTTCCATAGGGTTACCACAAAGTGACTAGACAAAATATCACCGACTATACCCTTATCACTACCCCTTTTTCACCTAATAATTTTTATTTACCTTTTCATTTTCCTTTATTTACTTGAAGTTCAGCTTCAGATTCCCTCTACTAAAAGCATCTGTTTCTAAATGTTATTCACATTTTTTCCTACTTACAGCTCCTTTGTATATTATTACCTTTCCTCTTTTTCATCCTCTTTTTCCCCTTTCCTTTGAACGTGTAATTGTGTATCATTTCTTACTCAGAAGATTATTAAGTAAATTATACCAATTTATTTATTTGAAAAAAAAAATCTTTGATAGGTCCAATTTGTATGAGTAGAGACATGGGTTTTGGCCATCAAATGGGTCTCTTTTGGCGGGAGATTTGGGTGTCAAGACAGGGAACAATGAGGTGGCCATTTTGTAGTTTTATGCCATCCTTAGGGCTCCACCATTTCAAGATTCAAAAAGCTAGATAAGGTGGCTCTCACTTCACTTGTGCAGTTTATTAGTATGCACTCTCTTTTTGAACTCTCCACGTGGCACACCAACTTCTTGTCCACGTAGGAAATGGTGGATCTGGTAGGTAAAACCGTTGGTTTATGAACCCAACATGGGAAAGTTAATTAAGATATCATAGGTTAGTACCGTAAAATTATGTTTAATTAATAAACACTATTTTTTAAAATAGTTTTTGGCTGCACATTGAAGGGTTTAGTGGCTTGGCTTTTTCTACCAAACATATGTGCTACAGTTACACATACTTTGTCTACACCTATCATCTATCAACAATGACTACATATAGAAATACGTTAGTAGTATTTTATTTAATATTTTAAATTGAGGTTTATCAAATAATCACCCATAGGCTATATTTTGAGGCCCACGATGCTACATAGTGTGTCAAATTTGATTAATGAAAGTGCAAATCTATCCTAAATTCCAGCGTTGTTAGGTTTAGGTCATATCGCTGTGGGCTCATGCCAATACCCTCTCTTTCCGTCATGTTGTTTTATTATTTTCAATTTAAAGCAACTAGGGTTTCTTTAATTTTGGGATGTCCATGGTTAATTAAATTGACCTTAAGCTTTAATTGCGTCATTTATTGTAATGGTATGTTAAATCATTGGATGTAGCATTCTTTATCCTCATTATATTAGGCCGAAAGTTGGACTTTTTATTATATATGTAACGGTCGAATTTGAAAATATTGCATTGGATCTTTTTGACGGAAGGTCTAGAATTAGCAAAACAGAGAATTTCTAACTTGAGGAAAGGCTGGTAGACTGTAGACTTCATGCATATTGTGCGGTTGAAAGCAATTCATTTGAAAAATATGGCAAGAGAGAACACTTAGAAGATTAGTTTTCAACACATCAGAAAAATGTTAGCATTCCCTTACAAGTTACAAGGGATAACTCAAAACCTTGGATTGAGAAACATGTTGGTAAAACAAATCTTGTTGGAGAAACTTTTACCTAGCTAATTAAAGATGATGTTGGATATGACTTTTTCGCTAGTTATATCTTTATGATAAGGATAAATTCGGATAATGTTTCAACAAATTTTTGTAAGGGAACAAAATAAATGACTTCAAAATAAATTAAAAAAATCATATAAATTAAAATGAATTTATGCACTACAGTTTAAGAAAATTTAAAAAGAATTCTTCTAAAAAAATTTGAGGTACATAAATTAATTTTAATTTATGAAACAATTATTTTGTTTGATTTTAATCTATGTCTTTTATCTCCATCTCTAAATTAAATTTCAATAAAAAAATTATCAATAGTCAACTTTAAATCAATTTAAATTATTCATTGGACATCTAAAATATAATTATATATTTAAAAATATTTATTTATTATAAATTTTAAATATATAAAATAAACATTTATCCAATATAATGCATAGAATAAAATACCAGTTTCTAATAAAGTCTAGACACAACAAAAAGTCATAAAAGTATTTTATCACTTTAACACCAACTAAACAGTAGTATGTGTAAGTCTATTAACCTATTTAAAGGCTTGTTTAATATTAAAAAATTTAAATAGGTATGACATATCATTAAATACGCTAAAAGAATATATAGTCATTTGGAAAAAAAAAACTTAGATTGTATGTCTCATAGCATATGCTATACCAAAAATATCAATGAACCTTATTATTGAAATTGTTTGAGATATCCGTTTTAGTTTCTAAAATCTATTTCTTAATTCAAATCTTATCCTTTAGATTTATTGTGATGTTGAAACTTTAAATGTAAAACAAAATATGATAGCTAAAAGTATTTTTACTTAAGGAATGGAACAATGACAACAATAAGTTGGTTCAATTTTATAAGAGTTGAGTAGTCTAACATATTTATATGATATAATTTTAGTTTTAAATCCCGATATAACTTTCAAGATTACTTATTTAAAAGTCTATATATTTTGTAATAGTCTCTAAGTATATATAGCATAAATTTATCGTCTAATAAGTTTATAGGTTTGATTCCTTATGTATATCTATAGGCTCAGCATTTAAAAAGATAAATGAATATATTATTTAAATGTATTATAAAAATTTAATATAATAATAATGCCAATAAAATTAAAATATAATTTATATTTACCTATAGGTCGGTCTATTAGGTCTAAAAGACTTTTTTGAATGAATTAAAGTTTAACCATTTTTATAATTAAATAGGCTTTTATAAAAGCATTAGTCTAATTTATTTCCTATACAAGCTTGGCATAGCTTGGTCTGGTATAAGTTGAGTCATAGATCCTTATTGCGAGCTTGGCTTATTTTCACTTTTATCCACAAATGCCAAAATATTAAATAAATCAATTATAAGTCTAAAGAATTGTTTAAATATTTTACATCAATGCAAAAAAAATAAAATTAATGCATATCATTTTTTAAATTATGAACATTAAATATCCCCTAAAAGAAAAAAAAATGGATTAACGAGTTGGTCAATCCCTACTCATTCCTACCCATTTTCTTTGCAAGTTAAGTGACATAGGTTGAAATGGATTGGTGGGTTGAAAATCCTAATTTGTTTGATGAAAAAAAAACTAAATATGTTACTTCATCAAATTCAAACGATTTTATCATCCCTAAATTAGACCTAATTTATTTTTTGGACTTGTTTGCTAGACACGATAAAGGATATATGATAAGATAAGTTATCAAACTTTATCTTAATCCATTATTTGGTGAGTCAATAGGATATAATAAGACAATCTTAATACTTTATCGTATCTTATTTGCCAATTAACAGGTAGCTTACTTATTAGGATTAATAAATATTTTCCTATATCACCTTTGGCTTTTTTTTTCTCCACCCATTTGTTTCTAACTTTTTGTGTGCATTTTATTAGGACTCTTATTGGTAGCTTTTGTGTTCCTTAGTCTCCGATGATAACTCGTGCATCAAGTTTTTGTTTCGCATCCTTAATTTCTAACAATAACTCATAAGGGTGACAAAGAAAACTAACACATCCTTATAACTTACCATCAATTCGTCTAAAACAGGATATAGAGCAAGTAGACTTGTTAACGAAAAGAGGATTAAAAAATACATGTCATCTCGTTTAGAAGTGAGTTGAAAGGTCATAAAATTACATGTTAACTTGTTAAAATCTTCCTAAAAAATTAAAAAGTAAATATTAAAAATAATATTAATTCATTTTTTTCACACATCAATCATTTTAATTTGTATGCATATACATATTATTTATTTTAAATTACATAAAAAGTATAATTTTATTTATATTATATCAAATGTGTGTTTGTGTGAGAGAGATAACCGTTTTATATATATATATATATATATATATATATATATATATATATATATATATATATATATATATATATATATAAATTATTGGAATGATTTATACTTAACGATGACAAATTATAAATTATTACAACCTCTACTAAGTCATTTGTCTCAATAATTATGTGAAGTCTTAAAATGTATGAAATATAAAATATTTATTATGAAACAGCTGTTATCTGACATTAATCATAGTGAATGATTCATAAAATAAAGAAAAACAATTAATATTATTTTTTTGTCATTTTCTTTCCTATTTGAAAAATTATATAGAACAGTTGTTGATAATTTATAAATTATTTTATTTAATGATATATAAAGTTTTGTTCAGTCTCCAAAAAATATAAATTTTTGTTCTGAGTTTTCTGTTTTATAAAAATGGTAGAATTTTTATAAATGACTAACAATTTACTCTTGCTGATTTTTTTTTATTATTTATTTCAAATGATTAGAACCCATACAGTTAAGTAGTGCAGAGCTTTATCCAATCTCTTATTAGTAGTCGAGTTTACTTTATCTTTGACTTTTGATTTGTAATATTTTGTAGGCGTATAATCATAATATTGACATTATCCTTTTTAATTTGTAAACAATTGGTACTAGTAAATAATAGGAAATTTTTGAATGTAATGGTAGCATGTTAAACATTTGAGAAGAACATTTGAAAAGAAAAGAAAAAAAAATACAATAATCAACACATTCGAAACTATTTATGTTTCAATATCAGACATCAAAGCCATGTATTCTTGACAACATAATGGATTTTGGAACTAGGAATGCCTGCGACTTCTAGCTTGAAATTCCCATCAAGATTGCTGATGGACCAATTATTAAACGAATATATTAAGGCAATACACACACACACACACAAATCAGCGGACTTTATTAGTCCGACATTTTCATTAGATTTTCAAATCCTCCATCGACAAGATAATTGTTAATCATTCAAGTTGAATTAATAAAAAAAATACTGCGTACTAAGACAGTAGTAATATATTACTCAATACATGTATGTGCATCTACATGCTTATTTTTTAAAAAATAGCATTTAAAATGTCACGCACCAATGGGTGAGAAGGGTAGATGTGAGCGTAGGAATTAACAAAATTTTCAATCCTTTGGGAGAAAATTCAAAAACACATTGCAACCAATGGACAAAATCCTTAAACTTCACACACACATTTACACCAAATTGAGTCCAGCCACCATTTGAATCCAAACTTTCCTAAACAATGGAGGAAAAGGGGGAAACAAATTGAATGGCACATTCAACTATTTAACCGTGACCAAAGATGTAAGATAAATGAAGCACATGATACTCACGAACCATTATTTATTCTCAATGCACGCGAAAGTTTGGTCACGACGCTTCGCTAGCTAGCTGGTTGGCTCACTCACGCACCTTCTCATGTCTCCTTAAAAATCACAAAAATTCAAATTACAACCTTTTGCATATGTGAATATATATATATATATGTACACACACCTAATATAATAGTTGCATCGGTGTATGATGTTATGTTAGGTCACAAGTGTTGTTCTCTTTAACCATTGCAGTATATTCATCATCATATGTTGTGGTATGGTACCTTTGAACCTTTTTTTTTGTCCAGATGAAATTGATAGCATTCATTAATTTTTATTAAAAATTTAATCAATCACTTTTAGTTATATTTTTTTTACTTATAAACTTGAATGAACACATTATTTAAAGAAATTAACTTCAATTTCACTCGCAAGAATCACATAATGATCCTTTGAAGTTTGAACTTTGTTCAGTGCTGCAAACTACATAGTGGACATTAGTCTACGCCGCCATGATATACTGCACACTGCACGTAGCTCATGAAATTCAGCGTTATTTTCAAACTTCCCTTCATACCCGCGCACTAAGTATTATTTTTATTGTTTATTTATTGTTGTATACTCTATTTTTTTGTTTTGTGTATTTTTTTTTTCTAGTGTGTGACCGTTTTGAAAAAGCTAGAGAGAGAAAACCGAACAAAATAACAAACGAGACACATCACTTCCTAGTACAACTGTACACACTAATGACTACACTGTGTTCTCTCTAACTACAAAGTTTATTGCATTCATTCAACCTCCGCCACCACCGTCTTTTTTTTTTTCTCTTCTCAGTTTATTTTCTCTGTATAACTCAGACATGAGAATCTAACCATAGTATTCATTTCATAGTCGAGGTATTTGTCTACCAAACTTTGAACAAAACCACTTTTTTCTCATTTGGGTATTCCCAAAGTTTCTCATTTTTTTTTTAAGATCTAACCAAACTCACTTTCTGGGCATAGAAATACATGGACGTGTTCTTTCTTTCTATCGGGTTTCGAAAAATACGATTTTGATGCCAACCCATGTACCCTTTACAGACCCCGATAAGTATTCTTCATTGCCCATTTTGTGGCTCCCTAATTTGAACATTGGGTTATGCTCTGCCTTGGTTATAGGGGATATTGATAATAATAAGATAGCGAGTGAGATCAAATTCAAAGGATCTGAAAAGTTAGGATCCGAGGCCATTTCTTTGGAGGGTAGTAAGTAGTAGTAGTTGTAGCAGCCATAATACATAGCCATTTTTCTCTTTCACTTGAATATAACTTTTTGTTAAGGTGGCTTTTGAGAGAGGAATATATGCTTGTTACGGTTTCCGTTTTGAAACACAACAGTGTTCTGTCATGTGTGTATCTGTGAGGTGAGCGTGTAAAAGGTGAATGAAAGAGAATGGAGAAGGGTTTCTTTCTTTTCTTTCTCTTTCTTTCTTTTCCCTTTTTGTTTATTTGTTTTTAATTTTGTTTTTTTATCCTTTTTTCATAAATTTTTTACAGGAAAAGATTTCATATTATAAAGGGGGAGCGTTGGCTTTAGCATGCAACTTGGGTGGGAGGGAGCGTCGAAGAAAGAGAGCCACAACAATAGAATAAACACTCACACGGAGACAAGACAAGAACAAGATCGTGCAACAAGATATGAAGAAGCAGCAGCAGCAGGAGAAACATAAGAAGCAAATGGTCAATGAAGAATCTAAGAAGAAGGAGCGTCACATTGTGACGTGGACTCAAGAGGTCCTTCTTCTCTCACTATAAAATTATTTTCCTTCTGTTTTTTGGTAAATAAATTCATTTTTAAATTTCTCCTTCTTTGGAGTCTAATGAGTGTTATGTGAGTTGCAGGAAGATGACATACTGAGGGAGCAGATTGGTGTACATGGAACTGAAAAGTAATCAATCACACTCATATTCATAGCCCTTTGGTTATTCTTCCTGAGTTACTCAATAGTCACTATTGCTTTTTTTTTTTTTTTTAATTTTCATTTGATGAGTGACACTAAGGGGTTTTAATTACCATGACTATATGCAGTTGGGCAATTATTGCTTCTAAATTCAAGGACAAAACAACAAGACAGTGCAGAAGAAGGTGAAGTTTTTGAGTTAATGAATGAGTGTGTGTTTGAATTTTTTATGATGATTCATTCAAGATGTTTACTTTGGTCCTCTGATTTAATGCTTTAGCTCATGAAGACTTTTCATGGCTCTTGCTTTATTTTTGTCCTTAATCTGATGATTAAGTAAATGATGCTTTGCCAGATGGTACACTTATTTGAATTCCGATTTCAAGAAAGGAGGATGGTCACCAGAGGAAGACATGCTTTTATGTGAGGTAAATTGACGATCCTTGTGTTCCATAGCTACACTTTTGTATTACAGCAGTTGCCATTCAAGTTTAAGAACTTGGAAAAATTTTGCACTTCATCTTTTGCTGTCTACTTTTCGGTCTTTCCATTCTGTATGGTAGACCTCAATCCATTGATGTACAAGGATTGTATCATTGTAAGGGCTATTACCAAGGCAATTGGAAAATTCATTTATTTTGCCTCAAAACCAAGAGTAGATTACAACCAAAAGTAACCAAACCAAGATTTTCTGCTTGTATAGTTCTGTAGATGATAACAATTGTGTTGCACTTGAAATTGTATTATTTATGACACCTTATGATCTGCGAACTAATTTCTTACTATTATTATTATCTCCGTAGGCTCAAAAAATATTTGGTAACAGGTGGACAGAAATAGCAAAGGTGGTTTCAGGCAGGTAATCAGAATTTCATTCTTTTCTTCATCGAAATACAAAATAGAATCTTTTATACAACAGTCATTCTTATTGCAATGCTTCCATTGCTTTGTATGCAGAACGGATAACGCTGTGAAAAACCGTTTCTCCACATTGTGCAAAAAGAGAGCAAAATATGAAGCCTTAGTAAAAGAGAACAGCACTTCATACATCAATTCAAATAACAAAAGGATTTTTCTCCAGCACGGGTGTGATACAGATGTAGCATCAGAAACTGCAATTAAGAAGATGAGGTATGGTGTTCTAAGAGATCAAAATATACAAATTCTATTAAGAAGAATGTTGACATGTCGTCCTATTGCAATATAGGAGGTCACATATCCCTGATGCCGCAGAGAAGATCAACTTTGGAGACAGATCACATAAACAAAATGGGATTCCATTAAATGAGCAATCAAGAGCCCCATTTGCGGTTTTAGCTCAAAACACTCACAATGTCAACTTGCCAGACCAGCATCATGTCTGCAATTTGAAATTTAGTGATTATGGTAATGCCTTTAGATTGAATTTTTTTTTTCTTTGGAACTTAATTCTTGCAGTTGTGAAACTCAAAATAAGAGAACAAACTCAAAATAAGAGAACAGGACAACATTAAGGGTGTGTTTGGTATGCGGAAGTGTTTTCTGCTTTTATTATTAATTACAATAATGTCACATCATTTTCACCTCGTTTCCCATGTTGCCCATATCCTATTCAAATATTTGAAAACAGAAAACAAGTGAAAACAATGTGACACTTTTGCAATCATTAATGAAAACATAAAACAAACATACTGTTTGGTTTGTTTTCTATTTTCATTTACATTTTCAGTTAATATTTTTTCACTAATAGTAAAAATATCACATTATTGTGTTTCCTGTTTTCAAGTTTTTGTGAAGGAATTGGTGAAACTGAAATCAACATAAGGAAAAGAGGAAACTAAATGAAAACAAGGTGACATTTTAAAATTATAAGTGAAAACATATAAACTGAAAATGAAAATAGAAAATTAGTAAAACACCTCTAAATATATTATGCCATAAATAGCATTGTCTATTCTATCACTCTAATGTGACTCTTGGTTTATCATGCTTTTGCAGCTGAAAATAACAAGATTCAAGGAACATTCCTTAAAAAGGATGACCCAAAGATAAACGCATTGATGCAACAAGCAGAGTTATTAAGTTCACTAGCTCTAAAAGTAGATGCAGAGAATATGGACCAAAGTCTTGAAAATGCATGGAAGGTGAGGCTTGATAGTCTCAGAACTTACTTTTGTTTCGATTTTTGAACATCTTATGGGCTTCTTTAGAAATGAGCTCCAATTGATGTCATCAAAAGAAAAGACCGAATTATAGATTATGAAGAAGTTCAACATGAACAGAACTAAATCAATTTTTAACATGCCAAGCCTATCTACATGAAACTCATGGAAGTCATTTAACATCTTAATATATTTGATGCTGGCTTTGAAAAACCTAAAACAGATTCACTGGTCCGCTGGATAGTATACATTTATTATTGGAGAGATTACATTGATTCTGCTAATGCTTGTATGTATTTCTGTACTAGCTGATTTTACAATGCTTAGTTCTTCAGCACCCTGGTCATTTATTATATGCTAATCACAAAGAATCAGACATTATATGATACTACAATTGCTACACTAAAACAACATTTCCGCCTGTGTTCGAAGCATTTATAAATGTCAAAGATTTCCTAGGATTGATTTGTGTATCTCCAATATGTTCCTTAACACAAGAGTCACTTGAAGTGTGAATAGTGCACAAGCCCACATTACCTTCTACTAAATTTAATTTTGCACACGATGAGGTGGCATGGATTGAACACTTGACCACTTAGTCCTAAATGTTAGTAATGGCTTTAAAAAATATGATAATTTCGCAGATCAGCTTGTTAGCATATAATCAAATATAAAAAGGCTCAACTTGTTTATGATAAGCCCATCACCAGCTGATATCACCAAGGCTTAGTTCTTCAGCTTATAAATAAGAGAAAGGTCATTGTTAAAAAGATATGTTCTAACGCTTGTGTGTATTTATGCCAGGTTCTTCAAGAATTTCTGAACCGAACCAAAGAGTCAGACATTCCTAGATATAAGATTCCAGATTTACAACTTGTAGATCTAAAAGAGTTATTGGCGGACTTAAAGAGCAGTAGTGAGGAAATCCAGCCATGCTGGAGGTACTTTATTTTCATTAAAAATATGACTTCATGAGAGCTATCGAATATCTAACAGTTTCTGCATCTATCGTAGGCAAATGGAACTATATGAAGACTCTCCAGGCAGTTCGGAATACAGTACAGGATCAACTCTCCTGCCTCATTCAGCTGGTGAGGATTTGGAACACTCACTGCATCAGGATATTGGAACCGAACTGAATATACAAATTGAAGATTCAGAAGGAGTTAGGGGATGTGACCAAGGGGTTCTTTCTAGTGCAACTCTGGATCAAGGTTAGATAATTAAGTCCCATGATAACAAAAAGTAAAAATGAAGATAAATTTTGGTAAAAATATTTCCAGTTTAGGAACAACTAACCACTCTGCTGATTAATGTGTAGCCACTTATTTATCTAATTTAAATGGTTAGTTATTCCTAAACTGGAAATGTTTTTTACCAAGGAGTTAATATTTTATAATTTCCTCAAAATAGAATTGTTTTTATATGCTAACATTTTAATGAATCAGAATCACTAATTAGATATATCTTTCTATCACAGATTTATTCCCATCTTGTGAGGAACAGATAAACAATGATGCAATTGTTTCTGCCTTATCAAGTTCAGCGGAGTTCAGTTCACCTCTTCAAGTTACCCCTCTGTTTAGATCCTTAGCTGCTGGAATTCCTAGCCCACAATTTTCAGAAAGTGTAAGTTAGCCAAGCACTTTGAGATCAAATAAATATGGCCAACCACAAAATTACAGTCTGATTATACATTTATACTTGTAATAATGATAAATAGGGGAGATACTGAACCATGTAGCATACAAGTTGTACCCTCATCAGTTCTAGTTGTTCTTAACTTCTTATAAGATCAACCTCTATCAACCCTAGGACTTTTGGAATATCATTTATTGCTAGATACTTCAGTAGTAGTGGTGGGGATCTTTCAGCATAACTAATGGTGGAGATAGTAATAGGAAGATAAAGAATAAATCATTAATGCTCGAGTTACGTACTGTTACTGATTTTAAGATTTTATCCTTAAAATGTTGGGGTAAACATCATTAGGGCATTGGATTAGTGGAACTGGAATTCAATTGATACAGATAAAAAAGGAGTAAAAAAAGTTTATTCTAGGAAGTGATGTCAAGGGGACAGGTAGTTACATAATTGGAGATAGGTTTTAAGATGGGAAATAACTTGTTTAGCAATAATAAGCACATATAATGTGTCATGTAACTGAAACTGATAGGTAAAGCTTTGGTGTTGCAAGGATAATTTAAGCTTCTTTTCTCACCATGATTAGTTTTAGTATCTTTTTCATTCCTAATAGTTTAAGTATCTAGGCTTTGTAAAAGCTAATATGCGGGTTACTTGTAGTTGTGACACTCATGCAATACATTATGTAGGTTTTTTAAAGTTTCTCATTTAGACTTTGTAACTTAAAAACTTTCGTTTGAGGAAGGTTCATTATATTTCATAAGACAGGATTCAAAACAAATATATTTTACTATAAGAAGCTAGTGTCACATTTTCTTCTATAATTAGGACATACTTTGACATAATATGTTATTCAATATATATTTAAAATAAAATAATAAAATATACAGCTAGGTCTTTAGTCCTGCATCTAGTCCCAACTCAATAAGACAATAACTACAACAAAAAGGGGGAAGCTGTATTTGTTTTCGTGAAAAGATATTGCAGGCATAATGTTTATCACTTTAACCCACAAAAATAGTTTCATCTCTAAATTTAAATACACTTTATATTTATTTGTTTTCCTTTGTAAGAAATATACTGATAAAATGTTGACAAAACAAAAACATATAGGTTAAGCATATAAATATTGTATCTTTGTGCTGAAAACTATTGAAGCAAGAAACCTCTTACCCAACAAGAAATAATTATGTGACAAGATTTATAGTGTAAGATGTTAGTTGTTATCACCATCTTCATTTATCATCTAATGTATCAATAGAACACAAAGCATACATCTACCATTCTTGCAGCATCAACCATATTTTCTTCTTTCTTTGGCATTCTTTTATATGTTTTCCTTTTCTTTTTCAGGAAAGGAGCTTCCTTATGAAAACACTCGGAATGGAGTCTCCGTCGCTCAATCCAAGTGTCAACCCCTCACAACCGCCACTCTGCAAAAGAGCCCTCCTAATCTGAATCTCTAATTCATCTGAAATACAAGACATTTACAAGCCCTTTCCCATTTCTGAACCCTTTCTCCCCACCCATGGCAATCTAGCCTGTTAGTTCTTTTCTGCTTGGTTTGAGAAAGATTGCAATTTTGTTCAGCCTAAAATTTTGGAAGCCATACCCTCCTCCAGAATGTAATGGTACATTCTGAGGATCATCAACACATCTAACAGTGTCCTTTTCTGGCCCTCCTCCTCAAAGGGTTACCTTTCTTGATACCTGCACCGAAAAAATAGTGTGCTTACTGCTTAGTGTGTCATTCTTTGGTTTGTTTTGATATTATTCTGGGTTTGTTTTTCTCCAATCCAGCTTTTGATCTTGGTTTGCCTTTTTGTACAGAGTTTGCAGTGTGATACTAGTAGTCCTGAGTGTATGTATACACTGGCAATTCGCCATCCTACTACATATAATGAACAGAGACATAGATAGAAGAGAGAAAGAAGAAAAAAAAGAGTAAAAAGATTAACCAGTGGCAAATTGGATTCCTCTTTGTTGTTTTTGGGTGTGCATATATCATAGAATAAACATTTTTTTATTCCTTTTTGGTTCTGATGTACTGAAACATAGTTATAATTGGAGTGGAAATGCATTTTGGCTTGGGTGTGCAGATACTGTTTCTATTTTGTCTAACCTGGATTTAAACACAACCATATGTAGTTCAAACAAAGCAAAAGAAAAGCAAGGAGCTCACAGCAGGAAAAAAGAAACAGGCATGAACACACTCAGTCTCAAAGAACATTATGAAAGTAAAGCTTTCAAGAAGAGAAATGAAAAAAAAACGATGTAAATAACATCACTGAGAACTGTTGGTAGCAAATGGCAAACAATTCATTGCAAGTTTGACCCTCATTTCACTACTGCAAAAGACAGACCTTTCAGCAACATGAGCTCCATTTCGTTTCCAAAAGGCAAAAATAAAAATAAAGAAAGCAAAAGTTGTGTACTTACAAACACTACAGAGCATACCTGGGACCCTGGACTGACAGAGGCATGCAAACATTTCTCTCTTCCCTTTCAGCACACTTGTTTTGCCATGGAGTGTGCTTTGCAGAAGAACAATTCTGGGGGGAACTAGTTTTTATTTAGGATGATTATTAGTTCAAGGGTGGTGGTGGAAGACAGGAGAAAGATAATAATAATAATAATAATAATGGCAATGGCTAAAGAGACTGGTAAAAAGAAGGAGGGAACTCCTTACAAAATAAAGCATATTTTGACTCATTTTGTTAGCTGTTTACTTTCTCGAGGGAAGGTACCCTTTGACTCATTTGACATTCCAATTTCCACTTACTTAACAACTTGATCTCACCAAAACATATCAATCAGCTGGTCAAAGCCTCAACTGATTTTTTTTTAAGTGTAATTGATTTTATGATGAATATGCTATTAATGCATACATTTATTCTGTGGAATTCCACAGTGAAATAGTTGTTAGTGACTAAAATAGTACCGTTTCTCTATTCTGATTTTAAAATTAGTACATGTGAAGCACTATTCTAAATAATGGACATATACCCCACCTGTTCTAAAGTGAGTTTTCCCGTGGAGATCCAACCACTCAATTTTATTCAGTAATTTCCTTTTCCTTTTTCTTTGCCTCTTGTTTATGCTATATCAAAATTTCTTAAATGGAATTTGAAATTGAGATGAAGTTCAAATCACAAATACTAACAATTTACACGTATCCCAAACAATCTGCTGGTTCAATAAAATGTCAAAAAACATCTTAACTTAGTTCATTTGGTATTAAAAAAAGAGAAAAATCTCCCATACCATTTTGATTATAAGCTTATTAAAAGAAAAATAAGCTAAACATAAATTTTAACTGAAAATTTAAGAAAGCAAAATAAACTATTGCAAACAATTTAGTAAAGCTACTTTTATTGCTCATCCCACTACTTAGAAAGGTACTTTTGCCGCTCATACAATACTGGGATAATCTTCTAAACAAACCAGAGACAATGAGATAATCTGAAAATCATGTTTACAGAGAGTATAGCTTTCCCCTAGTGTTATGCTATAAAACTAAATCTAGCTCTTCAGTAGAATACAGGCAACTAAATATTGGCACAATGAATGAGAGAATGGGATCTAAACTTCTCAGCTTTGTTCTTCTCAAAAAGTATCTGTTCAATTAAAATTACAAATATTCTTTTGCATAAGCCTAAATCTGGTTCATTGAACCTTCAAGATTTTAGTAAGGGCAAATTAACTACGATAGTATTATCGTTTTGACTTCAAAATTGCTGATGGGCTTCACATGGCTTTTCTTTTCTTCTGCAATCTCTGCAACTTCTGCCACTTGAGGTAGATCTGGTAAGACAATCCTGAGAACACCATGGAAACACACCCCCATTGCTTTGTTGAGAGGGGATTTCCACTCAATAGAGAAGATACCACAATGCTTACAAATTTGCGGGTGGTAGTGATGGTAGTGTTAGCCAAAGAACCAAACCGGCTTATAGTCAAGAAGATGAAATTTTGGCCCACAGCACCACAGCAGCAGTAGAGAAAAATATCCCATGCTGCCTCTGGATGATGTTGGCAAAAGCGAACTGCCTCAAATCCACTGGCATGGGGCCATCCAAACATGTAAATCATATTATATATGGTTCCCCATAAATTCATGCCCAGCATAATATCCCAAGCACTTGTTTTTGGATACCTGGTAAGGCAAACCATAGTTCAAAATAATAAAATTAATATCAATTTATTTAAGATGTTCTTAGCTAAAAGAGTCATTTGCCACTAAGAAAGTCCAACAGTATTGAGATCTGAGAAGTTCAAATATTTGACATGTGAAAGCAACAACAGGCAATGGAGTTTTCCCTACAAGCAACATTGCATGGGTAAGGGAAAATGAAAAATCATATTTAGTTTTTTCTACTTGACTATTAAATTAACCACTAGAGACAATCCTAAGGAGGACCAATATTTTCAGTTAGTAAGCTAATTATGTAAGCCTTAGATGGTATTATGGTAAGCCAATCTATTTTGGTTCATTTTTTCAGCTACCAGTATTGAACTTATCTCTAAAAATTGTGTTTAATTGAAATAATTAATAATAACCACTTTTCATACTTCATAGATGGATTAAAAAAAAACACCTTAACTAAAGAGACAAACAATTCCAAGAACTGTCTATTAAGAAATTGTTCTTATTTGGTATTCTTTATTGAGATTGTTTTTATCTGTCGAGCTAAACATAAAACATTGGAGAAGGGACTTGGTTCAAAAAAAAAGAAAAAAAGGAGAGAACACAGGAAGGAGTATAAGGGAGGGTGAAGAAGTAAAGAGGAAATCAAGGAATTGCATGTGCAAATTTGGTAGTTTGCATGACATCAGACAGACAGGAATTTCTGTATGCCAGAACAAAAGAGAGAGGAGCTTCTCTATTATTACCTTGCTTTTAAAGAATCCTGGGTTGCATTGGTAAATCCATCAAAAGCAAGGTTCAGGAAACACAACCCATATCCAAGGGGAGCATTTGGATGTGCCAGCTTGCTGATAGTCTTAGAGCTAGTCTGTAATCAGGCATAAACAAATAAAGCTAAGCTGCAATTCATAGACTATGAAAATCCCTATATAAGAAGGAAGAGCTCTGTTATTCTGAGAACTTCCTAACCTTTAGAAGTGCAAATGTTGATACCCCTCCAGCAACAAGGAAAGTACAAAGGTATTCTGGAAAAGTGTATCTTATACCATATACCAGAGTACCCATCAGCATAACTGCATTAAGGTAAAGTGAATCTTTTGTTAGACCAAGAGTACCTTATACATAATCTGAGGACAAATTTAAATTATAAAAATCAACAAAAAAAATGATTGAGATTTTTCAATCATCATTTTCTTTTAAATGCTTTATATATCAGATCCTGCCAGAAGTTCCTCTATTTAGCATGCTCAAAAGATGGTAAAAATTAAAAAATAACGAATGAAATTATTTCTACCTATCCATATGCAAAAAGGAAAGAAAGGGTACATAACAAATAAAAGTTGAAGATAGAAATCAAGATGGATTGTCAGGTCAAAAGCACAAGTGCAGGAGCTAAAAATGTCCCAGAATACATAACCATAGTATCCATGGTATTGGTAAAACATTAAATATTCACTTCCATTGACCTTATACAGACTATCCCTATTACCTAGTCCCACTTAAACAAAAGGGTACGAAAAACACTTAAGAACAGGATATAACAATATAATTCAATCATAAATTCAGGACATAAAAAAAAACTTCGTACCCCATTGCCCAGAGGCTCTTCGCTATGCGAAGGTATGGGGGAGGGATGTTGTACGCAGCCTTACCCTTGCATATGCAAAGAGGCTGTTTCCGGATTCGAACCCATGACCAACAAGTCACCAAGGCACAACTTTACCGCTGCACCAGGGCTCGCCCTCAAAAGAAATAAAAAAAACAGCTAATTTTCCGTTGATTTTAATTAAAATGCAAGCTTTTCTTGTGCATCAAGCACAATGTACTGACCTGGAATCATTTTGGAGGACTTTGCCAGCACCTGCAAGTAGCAAAATTAACACCACCCATTAAAAAGTTTATAGCCTAATGCTAAAGACACTGAATGACTGAACAATGAGTCCACAACAAATGCTGCAGCATGCAGCATAAATATCAAAAGCTTGTTTCAACTTAGATGCATGATATGGCTAGCTTGTGTTTGTTAACGTCCTTTTTTATTTTAATCCTGGATTTTCGTACATAATAATCCCCCCCCCCCCCCCCCCCCACCCAAGTCCATGTCAAGTCTCACCACTGGCATTTCTCCAAATTAAACAACACACTTCAGGTAAAATCACAACTTCCATACCAGATTATAAACTTTTTTTTTAAAAAAAAAGGAGACAGAAAAAGAGTGTTGAAGAAATGATACCTGAGCAGGGTAACTAATATACTTCAAAGCTTCAATTCCCATAGCAGGACCAATGGTGTTGGTAATTCCAGCGCTCCAATAACTCCACCAAGGAGCACCACCAGAATTTCCACTAGCCCACATCTTTATCACTGTCCACATAAACAATACCAAAATAAACAAAAGTAAACAAAATAAAATGCTAAATGGATCTAATTTAAAATCACCAGTGTAAAGACTTTTATATTGTTTTTTTATCAACAAATGTTAATGGTTAGTTTATTAGTTTTTTGTCATCAAGATAAATCGAACATGCGACCTTTTCCTCCTTTCCTTCTTTCTTAACCAACTAACCAACCAACCTTATATCTCCAGACTTTTTATATTATCGTTCAATCATAATTTGTCATATAAGATAAGATTATTGACTTTTGTAAGCAACTGCTTTCTGATTAGTTTCAGAGACACACTATATGGGAATTAAACCAAGCCTATAAAAAAAACTGTAATTGCTATAGAGATAGAGTAATTAGCGATAGAATCTTACTGATAAACGACCAGATTAAACACACAACATTCTGCGCCAAGTTCAGAAACGCAAGGTGCTCGAACCTTTCACCGTTGAATCGCTTCGTCGACCTGAAACCAAAAAAAAAAAAAAACGAAAATCATAGCAATTAGTAGCGGCATTTCGAAATTCACCGCGAGCTCGAGAGTTTCGGAGCGGATAGGGATTCTTACACATTTTCCTGAAGAACGCCTTGGTAGATGTACGCGGACCAGATTCCGGCGACGCAGAAGGCGAGCACAAGGATGCGACGGAGCCCTCCGCCATGAGCCTCCATGAAACCACCGAGATCCGCCGGTTCGGTTTTTTTAATTTAATTTATTGAACCGGAAAATGGGAGGAACCGAAAGTTACGAAACGGAGATGGGACAAAGAAGCAACGTGGGAAAGGAAGGATCAAATAACAAGTGTTATGCTACGTGGATTTGCCACGTGGCGGCCTTTTATTGGATCTGACACGCCATCGCGCTCCTTATTGGACTCGCCAGCGCCTGCCACGTTTTCACTTTTTCATCGGTCCTACTTGTTATAATGTTGTTGCCCCCACCTTACGGTTTTATAAATTAAGATTAAGATTTAAATTATATATTTTACAACTCCATTTTTGTTATATTATTATTATTTCGTTAGTTTTAGAATTTAATTTTTTTTCCACCTACTTATTCCATGTTGATAGCAAAACTATATCGTTTTGCGAAAACTGGTTTCTAAATGATGGCTTTCACAAAAACATAAGCACTTCATTACACATTTAAGAGGTCACTAAAATGCTAAAAAATAGTTTAAGTAAATGTTAATAAGTGACTTTAGCATATCAGTTAAGAAATTAAAAAGAAAAAAATTTATTAAGAGACACAAAATTGTGCTATACATGATTTTTTTTTATATTTTCTTATGATCTCCATAATAAATATTTTTTTCTTAACGTAATGATAAAATAAGCAGGAAAAATTAGGTGATAAAATATCCAATTAAACCATAAGTTAAGTAGTATTTGAATGATAAATATCTATTTAGCTAAAATTAAAATTCTGGTTTTTCTTATTATTTTTGTAATTTTAGTTCCAATATTTTTTTAAAAATTATTTTTTGTTCAATTCTTAATTTTCACATGTTTTTTTTTTTGTTTTTTTTCTTCATTTTTTTGTCACTATACAAAAAAAAATGATAGTGGTATACAACATTTATCTATTTTATTGATAACCAATTTTTATTTTAAAAACTGCCTACCCACATTTATTTAATCTCTTTTTCCATCGACAATTATTTTTATACAATGAGTCAAAACCAAAAAAATGTTGCTTACAAGGACTCAATCCAGTTTCACTTAGAGTAATAACATGTTAATATATTTTTTATATTTTAATTAATTAAATTATTTTTCAATGATACTTTAAATAAATATATTAAACATAGAGTTCAATTGAATCAAAATAAAATGAATCATAAAAAAAAATATTTAAAACCCCATTAACTCAAATATATGTGGAAGAACCCCATACATGAATACGTGATAACCCTCCTCAATTCAAGCTGGTAAACATTTGTCAAGCTCAAAGTCGCCATCGTCTTTAGCTCATGTTTGCTCCACTTTTCAATTTCTTTAATTCACAAATTCAACAAAAACTTATGTTGTGTTTCTGGAAACATGTACATAGATACATAGCGAAATCAATAGGTGTGTAAAAAAATTTTGCACAAGGAAAACTTGCTTCTATTTTTTTTTTTTTTCTCAATTACATAGTGGTAAAAGATTTTCTGTATTACGGGTAGACATAAACAATGAGTACTAGTTTCCATTATGAGGGGCCTTTTTGTCAATATAAATATACAACTTTTGGGGTTTAAATAACCATGAGGAGGTGCAAATAGCAAAGACCTTCAAACCCACATGTGATCTTACATGGCCCGAATCCCAGTTTAACAACAACTGGACCCCCTAGTTTGGACTGAACGGCCCAAAACATCATGCAGCGCCAGCTTGAATGTTTGCAAGACTTTGCATAATCATCAAGAATCAAACACTTTGGAATCAACAAATCATGCATGAGCCGATATAATCAAATGAAAAACAATGAAAAAAGAGAGTAAAAAACACCGACTTAGAAGCATCATGCAGCTTGAGTCTTAGAAAACTAAGTAATTTACGACTTTGCATAATAATCAAAGATTAAAAAAAAAATTAGAATCCACATCATGCATGTGCCCAAATAACCGAATGAAAAAAAAATTGAACAGGCTTTTAGAAACTAACGCAGCATCTTGACAAACCCAATCACGTGTATTCACCAATATTCCAAGTATATACAATATTTAAAAGTCGTCTCTCTTTCCTCGTTAGTTTTTCTCATCTTCTTGTCAATTTCCAATCTCGATTAGTATCTATAGATATATTAACAAATAGTTCAATTTCATCTTTGTATGATAAAATTACCATCCTAAATGTGTTGCCTAACCGAAATCTCTGTCTCTATGCTGCGTTTATTTTAATCTCTCATTTATGTATAGTTTGAAACCTTGCAAGTTGCAAGAGTTATATATAGCTAGCTTGATTAAACTAAGTACAGTATATACCTTCCGTGGTCTAATTAACATTCTTTCTTACGTAACATTACAATTATTTCACCCCATCAAATGAATTTTTTGCCACACCACAATCTAATTAATCCATATATATATATATATATATTAAAAATAATCAAAGTCTCACGGTTAAAAATAATATCACATTAAAATATATAAATAAGGGGCAACCCTCACCCCTTAAACTAATTTTTAGGATTGAGTTAGACCTCTCATATTATACACTCTAAGATGATATCGGAATCAGATTCTGGTGTACGCAACAAAACTTTTATGACGAGCTCACCTGAAGATCTAGCTTAATTACAAGCCAAATTCACACAATTAAAACGTCATGGTCACAAGTGGACTGCCAATGATTTAGGGTGTCTATATAAAATAACCTGCAAAGAAGTATGAACCATTACAAGCTATACATTTATATTGATGAACTAGCTACGAATATTAATTCTTGTAGTTCCTTGTCTCGATCGTGCTTTAATTATCGAATAATTCTTTATAACTAAATATTTACTTCGTTGTAACGTGGCAACACGTCTGTGTGTACGTGCCAAGAAACCATGAACCTGGTCTATAAATACCTCACATGAAGACTTTTTTTATAAAAATAAAAATAAAAAAATAGGCAAGTTAGATCCTGGTGATTTATCAAAACTAAGATACACATATAAATTATTTTTCAATTAAAGCTTCAGATTCACTCCAGAATTCAAATTTTTATCTTTATCTCATGAGTTTGATTTTTACAAACTAGTTAAACTTTTGTTAGCTCAAATGCATGTGTTTGTAAAAATCACCATTGTAAAAATCGCCAAAGCCTGTCAACTGGACGACGCAATGCAAGAACAACTTCATCATTGCTTTGGCGTTTTTTCTTTGAAATGTGCATTTTTTTTTTCCATTCAGTGTGAGTAGTTCTTCGTTCATTTTATTATAATGGTTGTGTAAAAAATAATTATCCCATCAAAATAATTTCTATTTTAATTTTTTAATAATATTTTTTTACTTATATTTTTTATAATATTAATGATGGATTACAAAAATCTATAAATATATTAATGATAATATAAGATTAATTTTATGAAATTATTACTCTTTCTATTCTCTTTTATAAGCAAAACATATTTCAATTTTTTTTTTCTAAATATAAGCAAAACTTCTTTTTTATTTAATAATATTATTATTTTGTTTATGGAAAACAATAAGGAGGATAAGAAGTATGAGTTTCCAATTCACACAGCCACATGTAAACCTTAACATTGACTAGTGACCACCATCCACGCGACGTGTGTTACGGCGAGGGGTGTTGTCAGCTGTCAGTAACCATTGCCTTAAGTCAACCCTGCCACACGGAACAGCCCTTACAATTTAACTTCTAAAAATTACATCTATGTTATTTTCATCTCTAAAAATGTAGTACATGCATTATTTAATGTTAAAAAATGTTAACTTACTAATAAAATTTACTATATATAATTAGATTTAGTCTTTAAGAGACTAAACTAACATATGTTGTTCAACATTCGGATATATACCAAATTATAATATATATATTAAATCACATGACAACTATTATATATGGTGTTGTTATTATTACAATAGTACGTAAGGCATCTTGTTATACATTATTATATACGAGAAAAGGAATGAGAAAAATGATCAAAATCATCGTAAGAATGTATATATGTTTTGGTAAATTTTGCAATTAGTATTATGTGAATCATCGTAAGAATGTATATATGTGAATCAAAAGCATGGTAGTAAGAATTTTTTTTACTTTTTCTTTACATAAAAAAAAGAAGCAAACTCATTTGATATTAATGCAATGGTCTTGTTTATTCGTGGATGTCATAACTTACAATAGAATTTTAGTTCAGTTATGTCATTAAAAAACATTAATACATAATTGATTGCTTTCATGCTATGCAAATTTCTACTATAAAAATAAATTTTGAGAGGCTTATATTTTAATTAAATTTAAATATATTTTTAGTTCCTATAATTTAATATTTTTTTCGTCTTTATAAAATTATTATTTTTTATTTTTAGTCCTTAAGCCTTTAGTCATTTTAGATAATATTTTTTCCATTTTTCAAAGTATTATCTAATTATCTAAAGTGTTTTAAAGACTAAAATTAAAATAAATATAATTTATAATAAAAAACAAAAAAAAATTTATAAAAATTAAAAATATATTTAAACCTTTTAATTACTTTTAACTACTACGTAGTCAACATAAGACTTAATTACCAATAACTATTTCCTTCCTATTTTAGAAATATAAAGTTGGATCCATGGGCATACAGTCAATGGTTTCCAGTTTTTTTTTTTTTTTTTGAAAGGGGTTTCCAGTTAAGATGTTTAAATTGTGTCGGATGATTTCCGGAGAGTGTGGAGGCTGCTAAACCAAAGTATACTTATAATTTGGTTTTGAAACTTATTCTTAAAAAAATATCTATAGATTCGTATCCATGCATTTCAGTAGAATAATAAATGTATCTATAAATAGGATAATGATCTTACATGTGATTAAAAATTAGTGAGTACCTGTAATTAAGAATATAATCATAAGATGTCTCTCTATACATAACAGCAATAAAATTTAAATTTATATACTAATTTCACATAATTTACTAAAATAATTCTATATATATATATATATATATATATATAACTACGTAATATATTTTATTTGTTTTTATATAAGAATATATTAATAAATTAAATTTAAAACGTACTTTTATATAAAAAAAGTATAACTTGTTAAGACATTTATTTTTAAAAAATTATTAAAGTATATTGTTATAAACACATCCGTACATACAAACCGTATCAAATTTAAAAGGCTACTTTAAAGTCATAAGGACTCACTCTTAATCAAGCTTATAAAACCACTCATAATTTCACGTTATGTCCGTTCTTGATAGTTGCCACTAAATTAATTATCGTTTTGTTCCAGCTCATTATATATAATAATCCATGTCCAACTGAGCATGCATCTTAATATATACAGACAAATTTCATAATACTTTAAATTTTTCCATATTTATGCTCTTATATATATTTTTACAGAGTAAATGATTTTTATTTTATTTCTAGCTTAGCCAAGACAACGTTTGAAACGATGGGAAAATGTGCTTCACGAGACAACCTCATTTTTGTTTAGAGTGATAAAAATATAAAAGTGAAAGAGTCAAAGAAAATTAATGTACATGTGTTTGTAAAGTTGTATAATTAAAATTATAATTTTTTAAATATTTTTATAAAGTTATATAATGAATTTTAAGGATTTAATTGATTTTTATCATTGATATTAATATCATAATAATATTTTTGATTTTTTAATTAATCATATAAATTTATTTAAATTTTCTAAAATTTTAATTTGTAGTAAATATAAGCTTAATTATATTGGTATCAGATAAATAAAGATATTAATATTGAAAAATCAAATAAAAATTCATTTAGATACTGATAAATGATATATATATATATATATATATATATATATATATATATATATATATATATATATATATATATATATATATTTTGCAAAATACAAATGCTAAGATTATATTATCATGCCTAGAATGTATCAAAAAAATATTATTATACCTAAACCTTTTTCATTAGAATTGATCAAAATATAAATGATTATTTCCTTTTCACACGTTTATCAATCACTGTACGGGTGTGTTTTCAGCCTTAGAAGTGGGACTGGACCACCCTTACCCAGAGGCAAGGGGCAAGAACTATAAACAAGTCAACCTTAAAGCTCATATGTCCAAAATAAAATATATATATATAAATCGCAAAGCTATTAGTCTACGACGAAGTCAAATGAACAATAGTAATTAAAGCAAATTACATTTTAAATTATTTGTTTGTTTATCTTCATGTTAATTGGTAATTGTGGCTATTAGGCCATTAGTCAATAATATAACTCTGATTAGTGTTAATGATTAATTAAATATAGATCGACTATACACATCTTTGTTTTTTATTATACTTTTGTGAAGATTTATTGCAAAAAATGGAATTGCAAAGAGAAAAGTTACGGTGTGTGAGATTTTTCTTGGTTGATTAGTGGCAGTTAATGTGTAAGGTATGGTGGTTTTAAACCCCCCTTTTTTTACATCAAAATAGTAGAAAACTAAATCTATATTTAAAATAACACATTTCATTTAATCATACTTTTGGTTTCTATAGTTTAAATTATGTGATTTTAGTTTCTTAATTTTTTTTAATAAATCAAGTTTTATACTTTAAACCTAAACAAATTTACTTTTCATATTATCTAAAACATAAATAGTTTTTAATTTTTAATTTTTAAAAAATTAATTCTATTAGTATCTAAAGCGAACATACATTATGATTCTTAATGCTTTTATCATGATTTAATGAGGAAATTACTAAGTAGGAGAGTGCATGGCCATGTCTAGAAATATTAGGATTTAAGACAAATTATAAAAAGACTTAAATGAAATATTAATTATTAATTTTTATATTAATCTATTAGTTTTTTGAGCTACAAAAATAATTTAGCCTTATTTTATAGTCAACTAATTATAATATTTTACTCTTAATATATAAAATAAATAATTTATTTAATATAAATTATAAATATAAAATATAAAATAAACAAGACAAAATGATGAACCGATATAACCTAAAAATAGAAACAATTACTTGTTAATACTTTCTCTATTGCAATAATTTAATATAAGTCAATAAAGTCATATGTTATCCACTTTAACAACCGATTTCAAATCTTAATAAAATAATAGAAATAAGAGGAAAAAAGAGAAAAAAAAAGTTAAAAATAAAATAGTGAAGATAATTTAAAGTGATTTTTTTATATATACATGCATAGGTTAGGTGACATTGAAAATTTAATGAATATAATCTAATTTATGACGGTCAATTTATTTAACTAATGTCTGTGGCCATGTTTTTCTCAATTATATATATATATATATATATATAGGTCTTACTGTAAATACGTACGGTACTGGAAGAGTAAATGACCCATTGCCCTGATGGTCCCATGCCTCTCATTTCAGTGTGTGTGAAGTCTGTGATTCCTCTCATCCATCATTTTCAAGGATTAGGCGACCAAAATCAATCAATTATTGTTAACTTTATGCTTACGAATTGAATTACGTAATTGCATTTACTTTATCAATTATCATACAAGAAATATTTTTTATAACGAAATTATAAGATTTTCTTAACATTAAATTCCATTTTGTAATTGTCACCATAAAAATTCCTTTTTTATAATAATCGATTTATAAGTGACTTCACTCTCCTTAAATAGTTATATTTTTAACATACAATGTCAAGCACCAACAGGATGGCGTGTTGGCTGCGGTGAATCCTTAATACTTTACAATTTTGATCTAATAATTTCCCCTATCATACCTTTTTTTTTTTTACTGGAATTTACTTTTCTCATATAAAAATTAAAAAAAACCACGTTGTATTGGAAAAACTGAAAATTAATAGTTTCAAAGAAATTAAATTATGACACAATTCTTCAAAAAATAGATAATGCCATTCTTTTATGATTTGATAGTTCAGTTCTTAAATACTACCTTATAATTACTACCTTAGAATAAATATAACAATTAATTAATTTATTTATACTTAAAAGACGGTAGCATATATCAATACCTCCATATAATAAAATTTGACAAGTTCACATCACTTGTATTTTAAAAATACTACCGCATACCTATATATGGAATATGATATAGGGAATTAGGGATGCTATTTATTTAACACAGGGACACATCTAATTTCTTTAGGTGCATGTGTGTTGTGCTTTATAGAGTAAGATTTATGTTATTTTCACTTATATTATAGTTTTAACCTATGTCATTTTATATGAATTTAGATAAATATTCCAACAGAAGATGGTGGACCCTGTCTGAGTGTGAACTGGATTTGTTGATTGCAAGCTCGTCGACGGCTTCAAAGGGCACAAACTTTCTTAGCTTTTAGATATATATTTTAATTTAATCAACAGATTATATATATATTTTTTTAAAGAAAATAATAGGGGATCGAGATGGATGCCTATTCTTACAGTCTCATCTCTCATGTCATTATTTGTTTCTATGGGGCCGTGTTGACGTTCTTGCTTGCTTCGTGTTGACGTTAAAGTGACCACTTCTCTCATTAATTAATTTCCATCTTAAAACTGGTTTCACAAAAAATAAGAAGAAAAATAAAATAATTTTTTTTGAAATTAAAATTAGCTTATTTATAAAATATTTTATATAAATCTTTCTTATTAGCTTCTCCAAATTTATTTTTTTATACATTACTTAATTTTAACTTATAGAATTTTCTCATTTTTTTTTTATAAATACTTATAAAAAAGTTTATCCTACCAAATCCAGATAAGTTGATCAGGCGATTAAATCCATTTTATGTTTCGTTTGCTGTAGAATCACACAAAAACTCACTGACACATTTCTCTAACGTAGCAACATCATGTTTCCAACTACGCGTAAGTAAAATTAAAATTAAAGTCAAACGTGATGTATACAACAAAATTCTATCTTTTTTGTTACTTTAAGTCAAATTTGGTTCATATGTGCAAAATGTATTTATTATGAATATTTAAGATCAATCTAATTATAATTTAGCAAAAAGGCACCACTAAAAGTAATACGTTGGAGTCGAGTATCATTATTATCTCTATCTGAATATTCGAGTAATTATGTATCTAAAACGTGAAGTTAAGAATATTGGTTAAATTAAAATAACTTTTATTAATTCATCCATACGTTAGTGATAAGAATGATCATTATACATAAATGATCTTATTAACATATATCTTTAGGGCACCAGCTAAAAATTAAGAAAATATTTATTATGAAAATTATAAAAGAAAAAAAATAGATTAAATTAGGAGTTTGATTTTTTTTACTTTTAATTATAATATTTGATCTCCTAATATTATAAATGGATGATTTTGATTTATTTAATAGATTATTAACAAATAATCTTAATTAATAGAATTATTAAGTTAATTATAAAATAATTAATTATTAAAACTATGATAAAAATTATTAACACGTTGGGATTAATAATCTTTTGTTATTTTTTTTAATGATTAATAGTTTTTTTAATTAATAATTATTTTAATAAATCTATTAATCACAATTATTAGTTAATAATTTATTAAAGGGGCCAAAATAATTAATTTATAAAATTAAGAGAATTAAATATTACAATTAAAATTTTAAGAAATCAAAATTATAAATTTAAAAATAAGAGGATCATAATTACAATTTAATAAAAAATAATAATAAATAACATAAGTTTATACATTCTAATAAAAACATATATTTCTTTAATTTCTTAACCATAATCATTGTCATATGTAGTTAATTCTCTAACAAATTTATTAGCAGTGTTGTGTTTATTTAACACAATTAGTCAAATACTTTCACAATTTATTGCTGCGACCGCTGCATATGTTTGCTATCAGAAAATACTAGAAGTAAATTTTTCCAAATTGACAACAATACAACATAAAAGTCAACCAGTTTGTCAATCATCACATAATTGTTTACGTTAAAAAAGAAAAGAAAAAAAAAAGGAAAACGTCAAGAAGTAGGGCATTCTAGGAAAGTCGGAAAAGATAAACCAAATTTGACGACGAGCTCGTGTTTACTCTTACCAGGTACAATGGTGTTCAATTACCACTGGATCAAGTAGCTGATATTATTTAAGTTTAATGAAAAATTTTGAATTTGAATCTTTAATATTTATTTGTGTTAAATTGTTAGAGAAAAAATTTTAAAACTTGATAATCGGTTTGGACGATATTATCTTCCGTGCAGAATATCTATGATCTAGAAAGAAAAAAAAAAGAAGTAAAGTTCGTTTCACACGTGGCCACGTATGACGCGGTTCTTATGTCAGTGTGTGGGTGCCTTCAAAGCATAGAGAGGCGAATCCAAACACAAAGTGTTATTCTTTTCATCTCTCTGTTGTGTTGTGTTCCCCACCCCGCATTAATTCCTCACCGTCTTCTTTCTTTCTTCTCATCACAAAGACACAAACTTTCTTCCTCAACCACCCAACCCAACTTTTTATTCCACTCATCACTTCCTTGGAAATTGCAACCATAAAAAAAATTGTTTGTTTTTATTCCTTCATTCATAATAATACTTTGAAAAGTGTTGCTTTTTGGGTTGAGAATTGAGAGTTGTGGCAGGGTCTAATGGGTAACTGCCTAGATTCTTCTGCCAAAGTTGATGCAGCTCAGAGCTCCAGATCCACTTCTGGTTGGTCTTAGATCATTACCCTCGTTCTGATTTTTCTTCTTTTTGTATTTTTTTAAGGCTTGTGATTGTTATCGGAACTGGGTTTCATAGTTATGTGTTGATGATGTTGCAAGGATGTAAATTTTTTAATCTCTTGATCACATGGGTTGGATAAAATTTGACATTTTTCTCAAACTAGTATAATATATGGAATTTTTGTGTGTGGAGGGGGTGTTATGTCTTTTTTTTTTTTTGTTAATTTTAGTGTTTGTACATTTCAGCTTGAAATATTACTATCAGGGTTTGGATTATTCGAAATATCATCCTTTTCTACTTTTATGATTATGGGTTTTTTATTTTTCCTTCTTCAATTTTTACGTGGATTTAAACGTTACCGTATAGTCTGACTTTAGACATGTATTGTTTTGAGAATTGAAGTTTGGTTGGTTTTTATAAGTTGTCTGGGAATCGTGTGAAATAAGAAGTTGAGTACGTTCCCATATTTATATCTGAAGTTTTATAACTTTATGCTTTTTTTTTTTATGTTGAAAATAAGCGTTACATCAGAATGGTGAAGCAAACTTTTAATTTAATTATAAGCAATTTAAATTTTAAATGGAGGAGTTTGGAGTTCATAAAGTAATTAAAGTGGAAGATTTGGTTTTGTTTTTCTGTGATTATGTGAATTGCGTGTTGAAATCATGAAATTGAGTTATAACTAAAGAAATTTGCTGTTGTGATGCACAAAGTATGAATTACTTGTTCAGAAATGGGTTCTACTTTCTAGTATTGTTGAATGTTGATGGTTAAATTTGAAACCTGTTTTTTTTTGGCTACTTGCTTTTGTTTGTGTAGTGACACTATGGATTAACCTTGTTTCCCTTTTCTTTTAGCATCAGGAATCTCAAAAACTACTCCTTCCAGTTTATCTATTCCATCATACAGTGAAAAAAGCAATGCCTCAAGTCTTCCCACACCAAGGTCCGAGGGTGAAATCTTGTCTTCTCCCAATCTTAAGCCCTTCACATTCAATGAGCTGAAGAATGCCACCAGAAATTTTCGCCCCGATAGTCTTCTCGGTGAAGGGGGATTTGGATATGTCTACAAGGGATGGATTGATGAACACACATTTACAGCTTCAAAACCTGGATCAGGAATGGTTGTTGCTGTAAAAAGGCTTAAACCTGAAGGTTTTCAAGGTCATAAGGAGTGGTTGGTAAGTGTTTGCTTTCCCCTGCTCCAAAAGAAAAAAAGTACATGTTTTTGTTTTTATTCTCATAATAATATATATGGTAATGAAATCTTAATCTATTTTCAGACTGAGGTTAATTACCTCGGACAACTGTACCACCCTAATCTGGTTAAATTAATCGGGTACTGCTTGGAGGGAGAGAACCGGCTATTGGTGTATGAGTTTATGCCTAAAGGGAGCTTAGAGAACCATCTATTTAGAAGTAAGTTACCATAACCATTATGCCATTCATTCATAATTTGGTCACCAAAGAAACTCAGAAGAAAGAAAGTAACAAGAGCAGATTAATGCTTCCTTAAGAATGATCCTTTTTCTTAACCAACATGTTTCAAAATTATAAATCAGTTTGTTGATGGCCTAAATGAGAGATATTTGAGTTTCATTTGTTACTGCGTTTAAGATTTATGTGTTCATTTTATTTGACAGGAGGACCGCAACCACTCTCTTGGTCGGTGAGGATGAAAGTGGCTATTGGTGCTGCCAGAGGACTCTCCTTTCTTCATAATGCCAAATCACAAGTCATATACCGTGATTTTAAAGCTTCTAACATCCTGCTGGATGCTGTAAGAACAATGAGAATATAAACAGTGTTATAAGTTCTTTGTTTTTCTTTCTGAGTGAACTGCTTACTTATCTTGTAAGGGGGATTGCAGGAGTTTAATTCGAAACTCTCTGACTTTGGTTTAGCTAAGGCGGGTCCTACTGGTGATAGAACTCATGTGTCTACTCAAGTCATGGGTACTCAAGGATATGCAGCACCTGAATATGTTGCAACTGGTATGCTTTAGCTTCACCTAAATCATGAGTCTGGTTTAATTTCTGCTAAACATAATAATTATGAGTTTTAATCCTCGTTTTCGTTTCAAACTAGGCATTTTGTACCTCAACTTTTTAGGTTCATCTTGTTTTTTTATGTTGTACTATTTCATAGGATGAGGAATGCTAATAACACACTTTTACCCTCGTTTAAATGCTCTCACATTATTGAGCAAAATCTCATGATAACCTCACTAGATAACTTTGGGTCCTGTATGGGATTTCACCCAATAATTGTGTTGTTAGCATCTCTCTTCGTAGGATAAATGAGAAGAAGGACTCATTTCATCGTTAAAACATTACACTAAATCCCTACTTGATTTACAGGTCGGTTGACGGCCAAAAGTGATGTCTACAGCTTCGGAGTTGTGTTGCTTGAACTTCTATCAGGAAGACGCGCAGTTGATAAAACCATAACCGGAATGGAGCAGAATCTGGTGGACTGGGCAAAACCATATTTGAGCGATAAACGAAGACTGTTCAGGATTATGGATACCAAGTTGGAGGGCCAGTACCCACAAAAGGGGGCCTTCACGGCTGCCACACTTGCTCTACAATGCCTAAACAGTGAGGCCAAGGCAAGGCCTCCAATGACAGAGGTTTTAGCAACTCTGGAACAGATAGAGGCCCCCAAGACAGCAGGCAGAAACTCCCATTCAGAACACCATAGACTTCAGACTCCTGTGAGAAAGTCTCCTGCGCGAAACCGGTCACCGTTAAATCTAACTCCTACTGCGTCTCCTCTCCCAGCTCACCGGCAATCGCCTCGTGTGCACTAAAGCTGTGAACATAGAACATCTGTATATGTAAATTCCTTAAATTTATCAGGTTGTGTTTTGGACAGCATGCGTTGAGGCATGTGTACTTAAATGCAATTTTGGGTCATGCACGGTAGAGTAGTTAACACCATTTATCCAAATGCTATGCAAGTTATTGCAGAGCAGTATTCTGCATATATATCTCCTGTTACCAATGTCTTGTTGATAATAACAACCTGACACATTGCTTCCCTTCTATTATGGGTGTCCCTTTATTTGGTTTTGGCCTAAAACAATTCCAAAACATGGAGAGAGAGAGAGGGTTGTTGTATATACTTAACATCTTGTGTGCAAAATTTGTTGAATTAGTTTTTAATACCTTCTTATAATTTGGATTTGGATTTTGAGTTTAATTTAACTTTATTATTTTGTTTGAGTGAGAATTATCTCTCGTTTATATATATTATTTTGAGATTAAAATATATATTTTTTTATTTTTATAAATATGAAAATGTTTCAAAAGTTTGTTTTTATAAAATTTTTAGTATATTTTTTATCTTTATAAGATTAAAATGTATTATTTCTTTGTCCGGATGTAGATTTTATGATAATGATTTTTCATATCAATTATATAAATAATCAATGTAAATGTGACATTTTTTATATTGATTATGTATATAATTAATGTAAAAAAGTCAAACAGATAAGATAAGTTTAAATGTTTGAATTTATTTCAAACAAAAAAAATAACACATTTTAATTTTGTGGAGAAAAAAAATATGCTGAAAATTTTTAAAAAAATTTCAAATATTTTCATATGAGAAAGAAAAACATATTAGTTCATACTACTATAAGATTTTCAAAAAAGACTTTAAACATGTCAATATATTATCTCGTCTTTGATCTAGAATGCTGGATTTGAGTTATGAAGAAACTTGTGATGCGAGAGTTGTTACTGTCACCATGCAAATCCCGAATTATGCTCTAAATTGGCTTACATCATGGGAAGCAACGAGACCAGATATATGATAAAAGATGTGACATGACATAACTAGTAACATGTAAAATGCATGTACTTTATCAGAAATCTGAGGGTGTATTGAATGAGTTAATTCAGTTTACTGTACATGGAGATAGTTTATAGATACCTCACGTGAAGTAAAGGCTAAAAGGAATAGTTGCTTATTCAATTGAGTGATTATCTGATTAGACTTACAACAGCTTCTAGCTAAATGGACAACTAACTAAACTGAATTAATTAATCATTACACACATATGTGTGTGGCGCGGATTGGATGGATGAGGGTGTAAGGAGTCTCATTCTGAGGGCGCATCAGTTTGCATGAACTTCACTTGCATAGTTGCATTTGATGTACTCGTGTTTCTTTTCATAAAGTTTTCATTGTTTTACAAGTCATTTTGAAAACAAAATTACTGGTAACAATTAAGTCTCTTGATTAAGAAATTAAAAGTACAACTTTTTATGAAAAAAATACTAACAACGCACCTTTTCAATATAATTTTACTGTGATTTTAATAAAAAAAATTATTATTAATTACTAGTAGAAGTACTGATTTTCATTGAAGACAGATCGAAGTTTGGAATTGATTGCGGCAACATTTTTGTCCCTTGAAAAGTGATGATACATTTAATGATAATAGGAGTTTATTTTTTATTGATTCGGACATCATTTTTGTCACTTGAAAAGTGAAGATACATTTAATAGGAGTTTAACTTTTATGTATTATGTGTGTAAATTATTACACAATTAACTAATTAAACAATATTATATTATAACTTTTAAGATAAATAATAAAAAAATTTACTGTAATAAACTTATTGTACACATCGGTTTGTGTTTGATAATACTGTACTTAATAGTGTATATATACATTATTTATTCTTGTAACAACATTTCTGTTGAATTTGTTTAATTTAAAGTCAAAAAAATTAGTAATACATCTTTCACCACATTGTTTTAAACATACTATTTGTTGATCGAAATTTTGTTAAAAATCATTAAATTTTGTAGGCTTTACTATTTTTTTTAAAATCAATCTCACTCATGGTTTTGTAAGTTTTATTAGTAATAAATTTTAAACAATAATAAAATAGGCTAAAAAGTAATTTTTAGATAGTTCTAAAAAAATTTAAAATGATTAACTATGTTTTTAGTCTCTAAATTCTTTCAAAATTCGATTTTTAGTTATGAACAAAAATTTGATCAGTCACTATCCCTCAACATTATTTTTTAAGGTTTTTAGTCCTTTAATAAAAGTTTGACCAATGGAAGTTCTAAGTTTTTTAAAAAATTAACTTTTAGTAGTTGAACAAAAGTTTGAATCTATTATTTTTAATTATTTAATAAGATTTCAGGACTAAAATTGATTTTTTTTAAAAAAATTTAGAGATTGTTTTTATTGTTTCTCAAATGTAGTAAAAAATGTTTTAAAAAGATGTAGAAAATCAACTCGGTCCCCTTTTTTTATCAAACAAGTTTTCATTTTGAAAATGCATTTTCAAATTGAAAACTTGTAAATTAACAACCACCTTAAACAACACTTTAGGAATTTCGATTTGTCATACTTTTGTTTGAGAATTAAAAATTCTTAAAGGAAAAAAAGTTGAGGATATATATCAATCAAACTTTTGTTTAAAGACAAAAGACAATTTTTTAAAAAAAATTAAGGATTAAAAACTTAGTTAACCTAATTTAAAAAGCTACAACCATTTAATGATCAAGGTTAATTTCCATGCTATGATCGGCAACCGGAATTGAATGCATGCTTTAAAATGCAAAATCCAACATTATACATAATAAAACAAAATCACACTTAGGTTGTTGTACATCCTGTTTTTTTACTCTCATTACATAATGAAATTATGATTCCCTTGTATTTTTTTTTCAAACCAAGATGCATTATGGAATCATGATTCTGCTGCACAAGAAGGGGTGTGAAAACCATGCACAATAGAATCATGATTCTGTTATCCATGATTTTCGTCCACCCTGTTGTGATGCGGAAACACAATTCAATAATGTATTTTGGGGATGAGTAATTTTGAAGGATGAGCCAATAATAAATATCATTAAGGCCAATAGCAACTCCCCACCTAACAATCAAAGTTTAAGGTGCTTGGCCCAAACAAACAAAAATGAGGTGATGTATACTCCATATCTCAGTTTTATTTTTCTGGGCTAGTAATTTTTTGGTCCACTTTTATATTTAACATGCATGGAAATTGGGGAATTACTTCTTGCACCATGTTTTTCTCTTCCTGCTCCACAATTTCCTATATTTCCCTTCATTTTTATGGAATGAATATTTTGAAAGTGTAAAGTATTTTAGAATAACTATTTGGAAGTATATAGGTAATATAGTAATTTTGTTGAGCTTTTCTTTTTTAATCTATAACTGTTAGTAATGAGAATTATCCTGCCTATTTGATTCAATAGATAATTTTATCCTTAAATTACTTCTTAAATTTCAAAATTTTCTTCTAATTTACATTAACTTCCAAATACTTTTTTATATTATTAGTTTTTTAATTCTATATTTTTTAAATTGTATTTAACTACTATTTTTTTATTTAAAAAATTTAGAGAGGCACGGATCCATGCCTCTCTCCCCCTAGTCAATAATAAAATCCATTAAATTTTTGAGATATTATATATTTATTATGCAAGTTTTTATTAATTTTGATATTTTCATTTGTTGAGGCATAAGTTAATAAAATTTTTCTTTTTAAAATAAAGTTAATAGAATTGTTAACATCACTAATGTATGTAATATATATAATATTTAAAAATAAATAAAATTCATCATTATTAATTCAACCAATCATTATGTTTTAAGAAATATTTAAGGTTGTGACAAGTTTTATTTCCAAATAAATATGACATATTCTACCATTAATAATATTAAATAATAGAAAATATTATTTTAATTAAGATTAATATGCTAAAAAAATAACATATTCTATTTTATGATACAAATAAATCATAAAAATGGGGAATTATATATTTTTAAAGAAAAAAAAATTATTCCTAATATTGTTCTTGACTAAATATACAGTACTCCTAATAATCTTTTACACTTTTAATTTGAAATATATTTTGTTCCTTATTGTAAGATATATGGACCCTCATCAATTACTATTTTTTTACACTCTTAATGTATTGTAGAAAATTAATGAAACATCCATTTTTCTGCAACGTTATTTCACTCAGAACCTATGGAAAGGTGTTTTTAATTGGTCGGGGTTAGATTTTGTTTTGCCCAATGATATTAAACAACTCTACTTGCAATTAGGATTGTGTATGTCCGGGAGGAATCCAGGAAGGTAAAATATATGTTTTGACATGCTACATGTTAGAGCATATGGCTTCTGCCAAATGCTGTCATTTTCAGAGGAGAGACAGTTAATTTCACGGGCCTTTTGGCGAATATTAAAGCTCTACCATGGAAATAGGTACTTTTCAAAATGGGAGTGAAGCCAGGGGTATTCTTCTCAAATTGGTGCTGTAACCCCAGACAAAATGCTTTAGTTGGTAATACATATATTTGTTGAGAATGATATGGATAGTAGAAGGGTTTAAGATGTTATTTTTTGGAGCTTCGATCACAATTGTATGGAGGAGCTGTTTTTTTTTGGAATATGCATGATGGGGTATACCTGTACACCTTGTACAGTTCTGTAAGATATTTCCTTATATATATATATATATATATATATATATATATATATATATATATATATATATATATATATATATATAATATAATATAATATAACATATTACTTCTTTTCTTTTGCCTTAAAAAAAACATATACCATATTTATCGGTTAAAAAAATGATTTCTTGAATTATGTGTAATGTATTTAAATATAATAATTACTTACTTAAACTATTTAATTATATAATTATTTTTGAAATTCAAAGGATTAATATAGTGATATAATTAAGATATGTTGTGTTACATTAAAGAAAAATATCTATTTAATAAGACAATTTATGTTTGATTATTTTTATATATAAATTTTCTTGACCGATAATAATCACATTTTATGAATAAGATTAATTTCTGATCTAATATTAATTGAAATACATATCTTGAAAAAGAAATATTTTTAGAATAAAATTTAAATTTATTTATTAATTAAAATTAACTAACCTAATTATTTTTTTAGTTTTTTTATATATAAAATATCTGGAGTGTAACTTTCATTTAAGTTTTTTTTGCCTTATGATGAGTACATATTTTGTTTTGCTATATTTTTAAAAGAAAATGCTTACATTGTGATTTGGCCGTGCCTGAATATTATCATCATCAACATTCATAAATGACTTCCAAAGTGGTGTTGTAGCTTACAAATCATCTATCCAAAATATTATTATAAACAAGACTTTAGATTTAATCAAAATCCAATAATCCATAGATCTCCATCTTCTGAAAAGCATAAGAAAATATAGTACTGTCATAGCTATGATTTGAGCAACCGGTAACCCTGTGTCTGATAAAAAAATCACTGATTTGTCAAATACCATATAACTAACACCGGGAAAATGCTTGAAAACAAACAAATAATTAAATAACCATGCATACATCCAAGGCCAAAATTCAGGAAAATAATTAAACTAAACTAAATATCATTACTGACTAACCGCTTTCATGGGGTAAACAATTTTATGATGTTCCTCACCAAATTTTTTTTCTAATTTCGAGTATCACCAGGAGTTCCCCCAAACACTTCAGTATAGACTAACTTTGGATTATATTTCAATAAAGCCCTTTAATGAAGTGTTCAGGGAAACTCTAGGGAAAACCTGAATAGTATACATGCCTTGTCATCTGCTTCAAGTTAAATCTTCTTTGGTTTCTTGGTATGGAAACGTTTGCTATGTTGTTATATTTATAGTGGTATTCTCTGGTCACCACAACGCTGTTTCTGCCAAGAAATATCAACAAGCATAAACCATGCACTGAACCTAGACAGCGACCAAGAGGGAATAATTTTTTCAAAGCAGTCTCAATTTTCCTTTTCTTTTTTTGTGTTATTATGGTTGAATCATTTATCAATCAACAATTTACATTTCTGGAATCTGGCATCTTGCATGCAAATAATGTGGTGGTATCCTACGTAAGATGTCATTGTGATGCACAAGGGCAAGTTGAAGATTGATATACGATTCAACTATATACCACGGTTCGTCGCCACCTGAATTTGATAAAATATGAACCGTAAATAAAATGCTCTTAATGTTAGTACATGTGCGTAGAGTGAGCTTAAGATAACTAATGAGCCCGACAACATTTGATTCTATCATGAAACGATTGGAGTACTAGTTCATTCGAAAGTGGTCAAGTGATGGATCAGCAAATTAAGAATTAGAAAAGCTAAGATACCATGGCCATTAGCCATGCACTTTCAATGTTATGCTCTTGCCATCTTTCCCACAATTGTGACCAGATTCAACAATAGCATGGAATGAAAATTTTCTAGTAAGAATTGAACTCGAATATTAGGAGTTTACTATAACTTAGACATACATGACTTAACAATTGAGATAGATACCTTAGTAACAATAGCATGTAATAAAGCTCATACATGTATATTTCAAAAAATAATTAAAATCAACTTTATTTGGGCTCTCATTGTATATTTTAGACTATTTTATTTTTATTTTTATTCTTTTAATACAATTTATTGCTTTGTCAAATGGGGCGTTGTAAGTTTTGCTGAATTGTGGTCTGAATTGGGCTTTCGGGTGATCTTGGGAAGCTATAATTTCATATAGGGTTACTATTGGCACCGTCTCATTGCTATTTCAACCCCCAAACGAGTTGGTATTATTACAATATTACTACAAGAAAACTCAATTTAGAGACCAAAAACTCAATCACTAAATTGAGAAAATTGGTCACTAAAGCACTCAGAGACCAAATTAGAATCCACTTTCAACAAGTAGCTAAATCCTTGGTAGCTAATTTTGGAGACTGTTTTAAAGACTGATCTTGAAACCCTCTCAGTATCGATTTTATATATAAACTTATTCAATGATCGATTATATATAAACCGATTCAGTGATCATTTTGTAAGGATTACTAGTTTGTTACTAAATCAGTCTCTAAGTAGTGAATATCTACTGTGCAGTATCCTTTATTTCTTTATGTACCCACCTAATTTTTTAGATTTAAAATCTATGGATATTATAATAACATAACAACTGATATGCTAAAATCAGTAAACAGCTAGGGTCCTATTTCTAAATTTTATAATCCTTCAAACATGATAATATCTTGCATAAGCAAGCTCTTGTTATCATTTACTGGCACCAGTCCTTGTACCAATGGGAGGCTGCAATATCTGAGAGAACCACTCGTTGGCTTCAATGACTGCAAACGAAGGAATACTTCATGAATCATGATCATTTGACCTTCAAAGCCAACCCACTGTAGTTGGGTTCTGAAGGATCTGTATCAAAACAAAGCTCAAGTCTTAATTTTTTTTAAAGTAGTATAGTCTTTTATAAATACAAAATGTTGACTTGGTATCAAAATTGAATACACCAGAAGCTACATGCTAAAAACTGACAGTATGGAACTAGAGACAAATTGAGATTGGACCATAGAACAATAATACACAAGTCTAAGATTTTTACACGATGTTTTAGAATCTTGAATTTCATAGTAGCTGATGGTGAACTTACAGTGACATACGGGGCACTATAAGTATCCAATTTGGTTCAATTGGCTTGATTTGACTCTTCATCCACACCCTTTAAAAGTAGAATAAAATAATCTATAAAGCAGCAAAATAAAAGTCAAATAAGCATAAACTGATTTTTAACTTGAAAAAGAAAAGAAATAAGAAGCTAGAGAAAGACTTCGAGTAGGTCATGCGTGAAACGTTAAGAGACCAAGCAAACCAATGAAATGGAACCAACTATATATAATCACCAACTGTTTCTAATTATATATACTGTACAAGAACAAACATAAGTCAGCAAAACTTCTATTAATTAAGTTTACTGCATTAAAAAGCTTAAGACCCACAAGCCGACCTTAGCCATGAAGGTTTTTGGGGCTTTTTAGCCCTTTGGGCTTTTTAATGCGTGCCTTTTGGCCCTGCGGCCCACGCTGGCCAGGGTCTAGCTGGGCCAAGTCGATCCATTTTGATGACTCTAGGAAGCATGCATGGCATCAAGAAATTAAAATCTAGATTCAACACTATATTTGTGAGACTCATTCTTTTTCAACACACGTATGGCTACTATTATTGAGGAAAAATGAAGTGAATGATGTACATGCCACTCATAATGATCAAGATGAAGGGATATACGGGTGAACATTCTTACTAACTGTTTTTATTTATTTATGAATCTATGGTATGCAATACATCACGACAAGACCCAGGCATTCCAACAACTTTAGCACTCCAAGACCAATTGATCCCCTGACATTGCAGTATTATTAAGAAAAAGAAAAATAAAAACAAACTCATGGTAGGATTAGACCAAGAGCCATGAAAAATCAACAGAATTTGAAATCAGTTAAACCAACACGATTTCTAAAGAACATCCCCTAATAAACTTAGATAAAGAGTCCCACCAAATGAAATCATTCCTATGGACAATCCCTTAATTAGCAACTTTATTCGCACATTGGTTTCCTTCTCTGTAAATGAGAAGATAAAAATGTCACATGAGAACATAGACTAAGACAAAAATTTTTAACGACCATGCCACTCCCAAGGAACAATATGAATGTTTGAAATGGTAGCAATCACCAATCAGGAGTCGCACTCCAACTAAAATTTATGCCAACCCCGTTATGTTATTTTGATCTTATTATTTAATTTAATCATATTTTTCATTAATTATCTTTATCTTCATATTTATAATTCATTTAGTGTTTATCTTGCTATTGATCAACCTTATTTTTCTGAATAAATAAGCACATGGTTGATCCATGTAGCTCTCCTTCTTGTATCTCCCTTCCTTCATAATCTACGTCAACGAGGACTAGAGAAGTTACACGATTGAGAGATAAACTTGATTTGTAAATATGGTAGCTTCATGCATTTAATCATATTATTATTATACACTAACTCATCAATTTTGATTTGTAGGTATACCAACTTTGATATTGAAAATTCCACTACCTTTAGGAGCAAGATACTTCCATATGTGACTAGAAAGTGGAGGTAATTTTAGACATATCCAACCAGCTAATACATATTTGGGAAATTGAGGGAAAAATATCCTTGTTCCACGTATAATATTGACGAGGAGACAAGGAACATATTCGGTGAGAGCTAATTGGACCTTTCTTGGCAGGTTAGTTAGGGCTTCTTCTTTTTATATAAAAAATTGACATTTATATTTTATTCTATTATTTTACTAGCTATAAAATTAATGGTGTGTTATTTATTACAAGATGAAAGAAAAAAGGCATAAGACATACATAAAAAGAATGCTCCCCTCATAGATGTCTTGTGGGAGTTATGATTTGTTTGAGAAAAAGATGATGAAAGATATGCTCAAGAGACGTCATGAATCAAACCAATATAATCTTGAAATATATATTGATCCTCTATCATCTCCTACACATCATTAAAAGTGAAAGTAGGCCTGCACAAAACCATAGGATGAACTGACATTTGAGGCGTATTATGAAATGACATTGGAACTCGTAGGTGATCTAATTGCTCGCTTTCTTTATGTGACATCACTTATTCTGAAGCACACATAGATGATAATGTCTCGTTGTATATAGACTAGCAAGATGTTTGGAAATAACACATAATGTGATGATGAACATCTAAGTTATACAATTATGGAGATGTAACTTGTAAGTAGATTTTATTTCTAGGTTCATTAGCTAATTGAGAATCATTGATTTACAGTTAACATTTATTTCTACATTTTAGGCATTTGAACCAGTTAAGTTTACATACGGGGAATCCTTATTTATACGAATTTCTTGACCCTCAATTCATTCAAAAGTTAGGAAAAAAATAAAGTAAAAGTCCAAACTTACCTTCACAAATGGATGCATGATTAAAAACAGAAAACAAATTTACCAAGCACCTTATATTTGTAAGTACAACTTAATATCTGTTTTAAATTATGTTTGCATTCTAACTTTGCCAATGGTCCCATTGACAACTCCTTTTATTTGTCCTAGGGACAATGTTGCTATGTGATTGTGCTGATTGCACAAGAAACCCACCACATACATGAAAAATCTGAGTACAACTTACGCTGACTTAGGATATGTTTAAATTTTCAGTAGTGAGATCGAAAAGTATGTTTGAGAGTAAAATTAATTTGAAGTCATGTTTGGTTATCCCTCAAAAATACCTTTGAGAGTAAAGTTTTTCCTAGAAACTCCGTTTTAGTTAAATAAAACTTAAAATATTTTTGCAAACTCATTTTACAAACTTACATTTAATCTAAATTTTACTTTGCATTTTAATCCAAACATACATTTAGTTGGATTTGAAAGATTTGCTTTTGTTCAAGGACTAGAGCGCGGTGAAAATGCCAGCAAGTGAACCTGGACGCAACATAAGACAATAGGAAATTTAATAGAATGAGAATATTATCAAGACAGCGGATATTGAGTGGGCACATGCTATATTCTACTGTATTTATGCTATGTCCTTTGTTTTAAGCTTTTCAGATGCACAAACACGTAAGTGTAAATTATATTATGGAATCTCATGCATACATGAAAAGTCTGTGATGTTTAAATTTGAAATCACGAAATAGGTCTTGCAGATGTGACGGGGATGCAACTAAAATGTTTTTGGCTATAGGTAGAAGATGATTAAGTAGAGGAGTGCCCTATGCCCTTGACTATTTTATTATTAACTTCCAGTACATTCAAATTAAGCTTTAAAAGAGAGGTTTCACTTTTACATTTCAAATCATTTGAATTTAATAAATCGAAAATTATCCTATTCCAAAGTCACAAATAATCATTTTTTTTCATCTTACCATTTAATTTTTATTAACTTTTTATATTTGGTTTAGGTTATTAAGAACTTGATTAGATCATTTAAAATTTAAGCAAAGATAGCAATCCATATGATCTATATTATAAAAATTAAGTTAACCCTTAATTTTCATCATATGTTAGACTTTTATTTTACAAGATAATTAGGAATTCCAAAAAATAGTTTCTCTCCTCTTCTGAAATTTTTTTCATTCCTAAACATGCATGCACGAAACTTTAGATATATAGAGATGTAGTGATGCATTATCATGACTTCTTTCTTTAAAAAAAAGAGAGTAATATATCAAAAAAAACGGAAGAAAGCTGAATAGAAGCACAAGGGATGCCGTGGTTCAGCATACATAGTCTCTTACATATATGTTCCCATAAAGAGACAAATAAAAAGTGATGCAGACCAAACATTTCAGCACCAACATAAACAGGCATTATCATGACTTTAGCCTGTACTTAAGTGAGATATTATAATTATGCCAGAGATGTATAGGGCTGAATTATCTTAAGATTAGCTTACACGAATATTGTTCCTAACTTGTCGAGAATTCACGAGTAAGAAATTTTGCGCGCGGTATCTGTACTATAATATAGAGTTAAAAAAGATAAACAAAAAATTATAATATGCTTTATGAAAAAAAGAGGTTTGCATAATATTTTAGTCTAAAGGAGATATTTTTGTAAGTTTGTTGAAATTCCAAAGGAACTAAGAAAATCAAAGAACAAAAGGTTTAAGGAATATCGAAGGGAAATGTAAGCAACAATATTCTTTTCAGAGTAAAGTATGATCTGATTACTCGAAATATTTTGAAATTTAGTTTTATTCTCTATACAATACCAGGCCAGTTTTTAATCTCTGTGAATAACTTAAACTACATCACTTTTGGTAAGTGTTTATAAGGATTAAAATTGAATTTTAATACATTCTAAAGAATCCAAAACATATTTTATTCTTCTTTTTAGTACATGTTTTATTCTTAATATTGAAATACGTAGATACGAGAGACTAAATGAATTCAGAAAAAAAAAGACTAAATGATGTAAACCTTTTTCTCTTTATTAATTTAACAGGTCATATATAAACTTTAATTAATAATAAGTGTTAAAATATAAATTAAATACTGTGTTGCCACTTAATAGCGCCTTTAAACCCTCTTCAACTAAATGCTAGCGAGATTCATTTATCATACATCTCTTTCTCTTTTTCTGTGATGTGGTCCAGCTATAAGAGTCTCCAGAGGTTACTATTTCAAATGAATGAACCTGAATTCTTACAGCTTGTTAAATATTTGTGTGATATTTTTTTCATGACTCATCGTGAAAAGCGCGCAGATACAATTTTCGTGAAAGGAACACTTTTCTTCAGCGGCCAAAATGGACGTTTTGGGGATAAAGAGGAAAAAAAGGTCAAACTTGTACCAGCAAAACGTTATTTATATATATTCTCAGAAAGAAAGAAAATAAGTCTATTTAACCTGGAATATATATCTAGTCTTACAAGAGAAGACTGTAATTTATGTTAATTGTATTGTCTTTTGTTAACTGCAAATTACTTATATATATATATATATATATATATATATATATATATATATATATATATATATATATATATACTGGAAAAAAATAAATTTAATTAGAACGAAAAAGTCTGAGTACATTTTGGGGAGTTAATTTTTTTACACAATTATTTAAATATTGAAGTCTAATGAATAAATATATAATAAATTTAATAAATATTTATTATTAATTTTATGTGTAAAACTAAAGGTTGGATATATTAGTAGAAGAAAATTGAGCAAATATTTGCTTTCAAAATGACCGCACAAATTTTCAACTTTATTTGTTCACTCAACAAATATCTCTACTATATATAGAGCACTTGCTGTGCATTGTTTAGGCAAGGAAAAAAGCCAGTGAAACATGTCTCAGGGGATTATTCATTTGTTGGCTGTCTCTTGGAGTTCCTCTGAATGCTTCATATATTAGGGACTAGTCTAAGACTCATTAGAAAAAGTTAGTCCTTCAATGAAGTGTTTGGGGGAACTCCTGGATTCAACCACCATTGCATATGAAGAATAAATGAACCATATTCATTAATTTCATTTCCAACATGGTTGATTTCATTGACGTGTTCAGCAATTCCAGGATCTAGGGTTATGCTTTATCTTTCTTACATTTCATGATAGCTTCTTGCATAGTAGTGAAGCACACATATTATAATATTTGTTATTTCATGGACTGTGATCTACCAAATATTTCTTTTTACATTCTGCTGTTTTATTGTCTGTATATATACTGCTTTCATCAGAATTTGCAGTGTTTGAATTAAACAAGATTCTTCCATGACTTGTATTTGCAAAATCAACAAACAGAACTGGAGGAGAAACTTCTCGGATTACATGCCAGCAACAGCTCTCACAACCTTCATAAACACACTCCATTTTTCAAAGGAAAGTGCTTAGAACTGGGTAATTTGTTGTCAATTGGAGTTGCATTCTTTGATTATAAGATTAGCTGCAATCAAATTGCGGTTGGGGAGAATAAAAAAACCTTTATATTACAAGAAAATGCGATTGATACACCCGAAAATGCAGTCATGATGCGGTTGCGGCGGTGATTCAAAATACATTTACGTTGCAGTCATAATTGTGGTTATGGACCACAATTTAAAATCATGTCTGCAATTGTCATTTAACTCTGGTGACCATGAAATCCCCTCATTTCTTGATATGTGTCACATGCGTGTAAGCATCAATATAAGGTTGGTCCTTTATTAATTAGCTGCTAGCTTTCTATAAAGATTATTGATATAATTGCGATGACAAAAATGACAAGACAGCTGTTTGAGATGACTACTTTCTGTTTAATTTCCTTGTTTCAGTTGAAGAGAAATATGTAACAATCTGAATAGTTAATTTTAAAGAGATGCGAGCCCTATATATACTACTAGTATTGTATTTATTTTGGATTCGGAGTCAAAGAGTCATCTTTGGAATTAATTCAGAGCGGAGGAAGAATGCAAGTTTTCTAGAGCGACGCAGGAGTCAAGAGGCTGGAAAATTTGAAGGGATATGGTGTTTTTCTTCTCGTTTTTGTGTTTTCATGTGTAACTAGAGAGAGATATTTGGATTAGGGTTAATCAACCTTACCTGAAAATCTATGTAGTTTAGTGATTTTTTTTGCTTATAATATTTGATTTTATGCAACATGCGTTTTTTTTTTTATGTTTTATAGCTTTTAGAAATAATTTTGGCTTGCACAACAATAAGAATAGAAAGCATATATATAGGTTAAATTTGGAATAGTTTATCATAAGTTTAGGTGTATTAAGAAATAAGTCTCTCAGTTCCTAGGAATCTTTGATCTTATAGGTTAGCCAAATAAGAAACTAGCTAAAGGATTAGGAATACTAGTTTAGAAGAAGAACACAAATTCTAACTAGCTGAGAATTTAAGCTTAATTCTAAATCAGTAGATTTGAAGTATGCATACACAAGAATTATATTTTATTATATTTTTATGGATTTCTACATATAGAGTGATGATAATGAAGGGGATTTGTACCTAGTTGTTTCTAGACAATTGCCTTTCTATTCCTTTGAAACCAATTCGGTAGTTATTCTTGAGTCTCAACAACCACCTTCACCAATTTGGTAGCTATTCTTGAGTCTCAGCGACCGAATTTTGGTCGCAAATTTAGTTGCTAGAATCTTCAAGAAACAATTATTTAAAACATCTGGCGACCTAGTACTCGGTCGCCAAAGCTGTCACTGATTTGTCTAAATGAATTTAAGACATCCGTCGCTAAATTGGTACTTGTTTGTACCAGTATATTTCGGTCGCTATTTTTTGTCGCTAATCCACATTATTCTAGTAGTGTCTATTCACTAATTTGTGCTTCATTACTCAAATAATCCAAATTGGTAATCAAAATTATACAGAAATTTTATGTATATTGACATTAATTGGGTGTGCACAACCACATTACCAACAAATTTTGTACCACTGCTACTTTTGGAATAATTCATTTAAGAGTTCTTAGCTGTCCTGAATTTTACATTGTCACATCGAATTTTAAAACTTCAACTTTTTATTTCAATAATGAATTGAATTAAGAAGTTAAAATGGATCCTACATATATTACGTACTCAACTTCTTTATATGCATTTTTATTTTTTTTTCAAGATAATAATCTTTTAATATTTAAATGATAAATTAATATGTGAATTTTTCAATTTTTTTGACGGAATGAATTTTTCAATTTCTAATATTACATTTTAGATAATAAATGTTTAAGTATTTTCATCAACCAAATTTATATAAATTTTATTTATTGATTAGCTTTTTATTATTATTTATTTTACAAGACATATAATATCATTCCTTTATATTAATGTAAGGTTTCACTTAATTTAATTTCTTATAATTTTGTGTTATATTTATTACTTCATATTCTATAATATAGTATAAAAATATATATTTATTTATCACTAATTTATCCACATTATTATTAAACCATGTACGGTTGAATTAATGAACCGTGAACCAATACTTTCATCAATTTAACAAAAAACGATTTAGTTTTAAAAATGTTGATCAATACAACTTATTATTGATTAAGTAAAGTCTGATAACTTTTCATCTTTTGAGAATATCTCAAATCATAGAATTATAATTAGGGTAAAATATGTTTTTTTTTTTCATTGTTTATCTTGATTTCTGTTTCTAGTCTTTTGTAAATTATTTTACTATTTTTACTCTTTCATAAATTGTTCTGTTTTGTTTTTTAATCCCTCACATTATTAATTTCACATACAATTTCTTTATGCTGGTCACTCTATCATTTAACGGTTGAAATTAATATCAGAACGGAAAACAAAACATAGCAATTTCATATACGCTATTTTTTATCAGCTAAAGACAAATTATATTAACTTTGGTAAAGGGTACAATATCCCATATACAAGTGTGTACACTCTCTCCCTTCAATCCAACTTCGATTTCACTCTCCATGAGAACCACTCCGTGTACATTATCTAATGCAACTGAAGGTTCCCCAATTATACTTCAAAGAGAATAGCTTGACTATACTTGGGGATTTTGAAGGAACTTTAGGTTATTAATTATATCATTCTATTCTATTAGCTTTACATGTTATGTCCTGCATGGTGTGCCCTAGCTCACTATCCAGAATGAATTATGCTCTCTGTGTTGACCTGTAAAATTCGACCTTGTACAAAAGTTGACTGATAAAGATGCAAGCAAGTGAACCTAGACACAACATTGGGCAATAGGGGGAATTGAAGTAGGAAGAAAATCAAACAGTAAGAACCCAATATCGAGTGGCCACATATTTGATTCTACCATGTTAGTTTCTGCTATATATATTCCCTCTGTTTTAACCTTTTCTTTTACACAGAGACATGCGTTAGATGGAATCTAGAACGCGAAAGAGTGTTAACTTTTCTTTGAAATCACAACACATGGGTCTTCGAATGCGATGCTGATGCATATAGCTAAGAATTTTGGCTTGGCAGAAGCCAAGTAGAAAACTCTCGTCCTTAACTTTTCCTTTTCTCGTTTTCTGCAATTCTCAATTTAAGCTTTAGAGAAAGAAAAAGAAAGAAAGAAAAAAGCTCTTCTCACTCATTTCCGTGATACTTACCATGTTAATGTTTTAAAATCAGACGTCATTGATGATACTGGTTCAACTGTGATTAACCTGGACCAATCGATATTAATAAAATAATATTGTCATTGATTCTTATTATAAAATCCAAATTAAAAATATAATTTAATTCTTTTTATAAAGTTCAATTTATAATTTTTCATGAATTATTTATATTTTAAAAAAATAATCCCTAGAATAATGTAAAAGTGAAGACACATAACTCATTAATATTTGTTAGTTTTAAAACATATTGTTAATTTAAGATAAATTTAATATTTTTGATTAAATTAATTAAAATTTTCAATCTAAGTGAATTAGTTATATGTAAATTAGTTAATTCTGACATTGTAATTAATAAGGACGGAAGAGAGTACTAATAGTTAAAGGGCAAAATTCATATACAGTACATTAGGTGCTGTACGTTTTTTTTTCTTCTCTGGTCAAAATTTAATTTTTATCTCAATAAACTGGATAATTCTTTAATGCAAATCCTCCTTGCTATGCGGATTATCGAGGTAGAATTCCAATTCTGATAGAAGAGCAACACAAACAGTAATTATTGTATTTAACTTTTTTCATAATTAAATCAAATAATGCATGAAATAATATTAAAGAAACATTACAATACTAAAAATAATATTAAATATTACTAAACATAAGTTCTTAATATATTTAAAGTACATACAAAAGTTAACATCAAATATATTATAATGCTAAGTCAAAGTTTCACATTAAAATTTATTAAAATGACAAGTTTACATTTAGATTTAAAAAATATAAATATTTTAGGTTGATTTTCATTTTTTTAAGAAAAAAGTTTAAATGATGTTATATTAAGTATTTTTCGTTGACTTTCTATAAACAATATTTTTTTTTGCCGATTCTTCAGTTTCTTTTTTTTTTTTTACCTTTTTTTCTTATAAAATTGTTGACCAATTTTCTGATTCTTTTACCGGTTTTTCTTCAGGTCAGTTTTGTGGTTTATTTGAACCAGTGTTGACTAGTTCATCGATTTTCGGAATACATATATTGTTTTGGAATACTTATTTATATATAATATTTTAATTATTGAACTCCCTTTTGATATTTTTCATAACAAATCAAATTTTTATCTAATTAAAAAAACTAAAATTTATTACTTAATTGTTGTAAATTTATCATTTATTTGATAAATTTATATTAGTTAAAAACTTAAAATAGTTTATAATATAGATTAAAGTAGCTTCTTTTTTTTCAAAATTTAATACTGATACAGGAGACTTTGGACATTATAATTGTTTTTGTAGCAATTAATTAAGAGGGATTATCTTATTTATAAACTTACGGTGAAATTAAATAATTGTTAATAATGTACAAACAAAAATGTATATTAATAAGATAATGAAAATAGTTTTATTAAGAACAATTATATGACATGGTACAAAAATTATTACCATCTCATATTCACATTGAATTATCAGATTTCTTAAAAGAGAAAAATTCATGTACATTATAAACTAATTAGAAAGAACAGCTTTAATTTTTTTTATACTAATAGTTACATTTTTTAAAAATCTAGTTACTCTTATGTTTGGCATAGTGAACAAAGAAAAGCTCTTATGTTTGCCCTAGCTAGCTAGCTTTGCAGTTCAAGACTATGAAAGTGACTGGAAGGGCAAGGATCTTATTATGTTAGCTTTGGAATTACTTTAGCAGCAAGGAGCCCCTCAATCACCGATTCCCCTTCTTGGCGAACATCCTGACCAGGTTCAGAGATAGAAAGTACTTTCACTGCGTTGAATTCTCCATGTCCACATAAAATTTCACATTTTTTTTTTAGCAATAAACATGAAAATCTCCCCCATAAATATAGAGCAGTTGCTGTGTCTCTGTCTATATATCCAAGAAGACAAAGTAGTTCAGAAGCATGTATAGATTCAAGAGTTTTCTGTTGGCTGTCCTTTGGAGTTCCTCTGAACGCTTCATGTTAGTGAGGGGGGTAGCCAGTGTAAACTGGACTGGTACCCATTATTATAAGCCTTCTTATGAAGTGTTTGGGGGAACTCTTGGGTTCAACTAACACTACTACAAGTGCAAACCCTACTACCTTGTATTATGGCTATGATGAGTTAGAAAACCTTTACATTACCAATAATTACGGCTGATGTGGTCGCAATTGTGATCATGGTGCGATTGTGAAGTGTTAAAATATCTTGATGTTGCGACTACAATTACAATTGTGGATCGCAATTTAAAACCATGCCTTGTACACGAAAACCACACTAGTAATTGCTAGCTATACTAGATATTATTACTACCTTCAATTTCTCTCTCTACTATCTTCTTTCTAATTTAGTTCTATTTGCTATCAAAGCTTTGTAAAAATTTCTTGAGCTAACTTACCTTGTCCGTGGAGCCTAGGCATGTGTTCAGTTGGATTTTAAGGCTGTAAAACTTAGGCACAACAATGTTGAGTTGAACATATCTTAACAAGTAAAGTTGAAAATAATAATCTAAAAGTAGTTGATAATGTACGTACATTGTTGTCGGCATATATCCCTATTCATATGTGAAGTTTTTGATTGTGAGCTTTTACACCTTGTGTCTTGATGGGTTAATGAAGGTCATTTAATAAATTTTGAGGATGTATAGGTGTGACTCCACGGGAGGAACTGGGTTTATGCATCCCAAGCGGCTACCCGGGCATGACACATGTTGAGGAAGCCACAGTTCCTCTTTGGATCATATATAGTTTGATATGTTCGCCAAAAGGTTTTGTCTCACATGTCATGTTGATATCATTTTACCATATTTGTTAGGAAACACATTTGCCTGGTCATTTGAATGAGTAGTTATTAACTTTTCTCATGCATGAGCATTAGATTTGATTTACATTAACCTAACATAATTAATATCTAGAGTAGTTATTTAAAAATATATGCTGATATTTCTTGGACATTACATTAACTCCCTTATAGTTATTTAAGTTATACACTGTGACCCCTTAATTATTATTTGAAAATATTACGTCAGATTCTCCTAAAGTGAGGTTTGTGTAAATGTTAAAAAATCACGAAAAGTTTGTATAATTTTATAAAACTTTAGTTTGTATAATGTACTTAATGTCTATCATATATGCGCAGATTGTGCTTATTGTAATATTTTTATAGGAGTTGTATAATATATGTCTTGTTTCTCCCTCACTCTCTGTATATTGTGTGTGTATGCATGTGTTCATGTGGTGATCATGTTCAATTTGTGGTACAAAACGACACACGAGATTACTTAAGATTGAGTACGTGAAGGGATCTCATCAGGAGGCATGACTATTTGTTTTACAAGGATTGCCATGTGAGTTATAATGAAGAAAGTTATCTATATTTATACCTATTTTCCCTCGTTGTTCCATACATTCTTTTTCTCTGTTAGGATGACTGTGGAACCAACTTATCCGTCTAGCACCAGAGGATAGCTCCTTTCTATGTAGACTCCAAGAGAAGGATTACTCTTATCTTCTATACATGTGGACCGAGTCCATGATACACTTTGTGCATATCTAGTTTATAGGAGAGGACCCCTCAAAGGTCTCGGGTGTGTTTGGTTTAACCTTAGTTGAACAAGCACACTTTCCCATAAGCATTTTGTGAGAAGTAGAAGTATAGGAACTCCTAGTTTTTCATTCAATTGGTCATTTTTGAGGGTCTCCCAATGGAAAACTAAACATATACTTCTCAGTTCTAGTTTGAGTAGAGTTTTCTTGACCGACATAAGGTGTTATGAGTTCTTCTTGGCAGGAAAGGTTACGGTGACCATGACGACATTAGATGCAATTATCTTATCTTTTTTTGTATTTTGGAATGTATTTAATTAATTTGGACCCAAATCTTTTTAGCCCATTATCTTTAAATAGAATTTTCTACCTAATATTAAGGATTCTAATTTTGATTAGCATATGACTTAAAGAGAAAGTGGAGGATCATCTTCTACAACTCTTTTTCTATTTGTTCTATTTCTCTTCTATTATTTGATTGTTTTTATGACCATGAGTAAATAATCTCTTTATACAAGCATTGATGCTTAGTTCTTGATAACGTAAATGTGTTTAATGGCTATATTAGTTTTTTGTTCTTTCATTTATTTTTTAGATTCAATTTATTTCTTTAATATTTTTTTAAATCAATTTGATTTTTTAATTTTTAAAATTGTTTTAATATTGTTCTATCATCTAAATTGGATCGACAATATTTAGGAAATATGCTTTGTGATGGTTTAAAACTGTCATTTAGTGATTTTAAATTGTCACAAAACACATATTTTTTAATACTGTCAATTTAATTTAGAAAAAATTAGATTGAATCAATTTTAAAAATTAGAGGATTAAATTAAATTTAAATAATAAATTAAAGGGCTAAAAAAACAAATTTAATATACTATATTAACATAGTAATGTCGTATTTAGGAAAATTTGTTGATCTTTAGTTGTAGGATTTTAAAATAATTAAATTAGGGTGCATGGTCTTTTCATTGTAATGTCATATTTTAATTTGACTATATATAATCTTGTCTTTTAACGAAACTAATTAGTTTAGTTGAAATCTAAATTAGTTTTGTATGATTGTTGTATTTAAATGATCAGGTTGTACGAACTTAATTAGTTGTAGATGAAATTTAGTTGGTTTTTTAACCATTACCTTGGTTATGGATAGGAAGCTAGCATTAGATGGCCTAACCATTGCACATGGTAACCAAAAATTTAATGGCTAGTTCGTTTATGTATTATATGATAGGCTTAATTATTGTTCTTACCGGATTTCATGTCTTATTAGATTTGACAGGATCTCTTTATGATGATGTTGTTATTTACATGTGAAGATGTTCTGACACTCAAATTAGTGACGTATAAGTATGAACATGTATCAAAATAAGTTGTATTAAGGTTAAATTTTACCTTAACCTTGGAGACCCTTTTATAAGTTAAGATTGGATCTCTGATCTCAATCTCCCTTGTTAGATAGTATAATTTAAAAAAAAATGATCTTATCTTATTTTTTCTCTAATAAAAAATTACACAAAGAGGAATTACTTCTTATTTTATTTGATCGGAAATAGTGCATCTAGATTGATTCCTAAGGCAGGTAATGCCGAATCAAGGATAAGGCAATAAAGTAAGAAATGAAAGTTATTCGATTGTAGGGGACATTCTTATCTTTTATCAGGTAAAAGATATGATAAAATTTTTCTTTTATCTTAATTATATCAGTCAGGATATCTAAATTCCAAGTAGACTACTTGATCAACCATCGATTACGAAAGCTTGTCAACTCTAAATAATATAATTATGTTTTAAATCTCTTAAATTAGGGGGTCAGTCTTTTTAGTTCTCAAAAAATAATCATAAATTTTAGTCTCTTAAATTAAAAAATCTTTTACTTAAAATTAAATAAATTCAAAACTCTTTAGTTTTTCCGCCAGAATTTAAGAGACTAATAAAATATAAATTTTTATTTGAGTGAAGGAACTAAAAGAAATATTTTTTAGATTTGGAAGACTAAAAATACTGCAGCATACGTTTTAATTTGAAAGACTAAAAATAAACTCTTAATTTTTTTTTACATAACAAACTCTAATTTAAGAGACTAAAAACATAATTAAATAATTAAGCATATAAAAAATTTCAGAAGATTTAAGAGCTGTGAATAGTAAAAAGGAGAAACCCCCCATCCAGATGAATTGCACAGCAATGCAGTTAGTTGGGCTTTGGGCCCATGGGTTCATATTATTTTATAGTTAAACATATGCACCCGGGTCACACGCTAGTTCTGAATTAGTCCTAAAAGTGCAGTTGAATCAATTCAAGAAAATTAAAATCCAAAAACAAAAAACAAAAAAAACCGATTTGTGGTGTGTGTAGCTTCTAATATGACGACAGAGGTCCATATAATGCGTGGACATTAAACTCACCTTCTCTGTAGCCATAGAATTTCACATTTTATCTTTTGCATTGAGCAACTAACTCACTCGCGCCATGGCTGCTACCATCATCACCACATGCAAGCTCTCACTGCTTTTGAGTCTTCTCTCAGTTTCACTTTTGCTGGGTGTGAGGTCTGATACCCTTCAGAATGTAGGCGCAATTCCCCCCACATGCAAGCGCATAGAGTGTCCCAGCTATGATGTCATTCACGTAGGCAACGGCTACGAAATCCGTCGCTATAATTCACCCGTTTGGATTTCAAACAGCCCCATTCAGGACATTTCTCTCGTTGAAGCCACAAGAACCGGCTTCAGGAGGTCATTTTTATCTCTCTCTGCTAAGTCTAACTTTTTCAATATGTTAGTGTTCATCTAAGGGTCGTTAAGAAAGAATAAAAGGAGGCAAAGGTTGCCGGTATGATCCTTCCTACTAATATAAATTTACAAATTAACATTTGTCGATAAAAAAAAAATCTATGTTAACTCGGTTAGTAAATCCAGTATGTTCATCCAGTATTTTAACATGCACTACCGACAAATTTGTTTTTAAAATTGTGTTGTACAAATGCCTCAGAAGGGTCTTTGTTCAACCCTGTTTGTCATTTTGGTTAATAAGCAATTTCACTAACAAAGTTAACATACTGAATATAAATAACATGTTAAAATTTTAGAGAAACTGAAATGGGATAAAAAAAAAATAAAAATTGGAGGGACCAATTCTAGATTTCATATATTTTAGAGAGACCAAAAACATACTTTATCCTAAGTAATTTATATAGCTCGAACTAAATTACTATTTTTGTTCATAAGTTGTGTAAACTGGGAAAAGTTTTCAGCAAGAGTAAGTGCATAGGACAGAGGATAGTACCATCCAAGGAGTTTGATTAAATTTGAGTAACCTTTGTGTTTTGCTTAGGTTATTTGACTATATTCAAGGTAAGAATAACTACAAGCAGAAGATTGAGATGACAGCACCTGTGATCAGTGAAGTATTACCCAGTGATGGACCCTTCTGTGAGTCCTCATTTGTTGTGAGCTTCTATGTGCCAAAAGAGAACCAAGCAAACCCGCCTCCTGCGAAGGGCCTTCAAGTTCAAAGATGGAAGACCGTGTTTGTGGCAGTTAGACAGTTCGGTGGATTTGTCAAAGATTCTAGTGTTGGGGAGGAAGCTGCTGCCTTGAAGGCTAGCATTGCTGGAACCAAGTGGGCTGATGCAGTTGAGAAAAGCCAGAAGAGAGCTGGCCATGCTTCTGTTTACACGGTTGCGCAGTACAATGCCCCTTTTGAATATGACAATAGGGTCAATGAGATATGGTTCTTGTTTGATATTGAAAATGAACTGCAAACCGTGTGACAAAATAAGCTTTCAACATGAATGCAATATGCATAGTGCAGACTGAGGTGTAAGGACATCTTGAATGGATGAATAAAGTGTTTTGCTTTTAGCTAAAACACTGCTTTCTGATTGACTTGCTTTTAGATTCATCATAGCTATATAGTTCAGAGGCAATTTTACTCTTGAAAACTTTTCATTATGAATTGATATGGGTTTTGAAGTGAGCATGTGGTACATATCTATACTTTTTTCTTTGTTTGTTTGAAAGAAAGAATTTGATAAGTCTGCACTCAAATGCATTATGATTGCCACCACCTGAGTATCATATACTTTGTGAATGGTGTTTACAGAAACTTGAGTCTTCAGTACTATAATTTACATGTTATGAACTTTACTGCAGATAGTGAAAATTAGAAAACAAGACTTGATAAAAAAAATGTCAACAAAAGGCCGAATATGTTTGCAAGATTTCGTCAAATCAGCATTCGAAAACCAAGTTTTGTTCACATTGTTAGTTTGAATTAGTAACATTTCTTTCCTTTCCTTGGCTTCAATATAGATTGATTAGTTTAGTTAAAAAGCAGACTATCACGTTATATGGGTTTCTTTTTCATGATAAAGTTTATTCGAAATTTCAAATTACGGTTTCTTTAGATTAATAAAGGAGCAAACTTGCATTACTGTAAAATAGATTGAGAATTTGAGTCCCGCTGCTTCAAATTAACGTGCCTTGAGTTGCACTACTGTTACAAATGCTCACAACTGAACCACATTTTATAACTGAGTGATGAGCAACTAGCACCAGACGCAAATTTATTTATTATAACTAGGTTAATGAAGTAGTAAAAGAGGTCTCAAATCCCAATTTGCCTGAATCAACCATTTATTGAAAATTTTGATCCATGGTGCCTGCTCCATCTAAATAATTCACTGTTCTATCAGTTAGAATTCTCATTCGTAGGATTAGTGTTTAAGGTGACTACAAGACAGGATACCAAATAGGGGATTACTCTGATAAGTATATATACCTACCACAGCCATCATTAGGGGATGGTTCAATTCAAGAATGGCTTATGCACTCTTTGAAGAGAATGGTTAGAAATGAAAGAATTTAACATGTATAAACCTTCTCAGGAAAGAACCTGGTAAGTGGCCTACTATTTGAAAACTTCAGCAGCGAAGAGTTTATGCAATTTTCTGGGGAGTAATTGAAGATAAATGAAATTGCATCCATATTTGCCCGGATCACCACAATCTATACAGCTGAAGGATTCCTAGTACTCTCAGTTGTGAAAGATAATACCTCATCTGGACTTTTAAAAAATGAACAATCGATTGCTGCAGCATCTGAAAACTCTCATTTAGCACAACTGTTTTTTTGGGACAGGACCTTTCTGTTGATGCTTCATCTAAGATAACCATTAGAGGGTCATTGAAGTTAGATCTAATTTCTTGTCTGGTATCAGAGAAATGCTCTCTATGACAACAAATTATCTGCTGCAATGTTATGTCTTGACTATATGTCCCTCTACTTTCATGCTATCCAATAAATAACTTTTATGAGAAAGTCATCTAGATGGAATCAATACAAGCATATTGACATAAAATGACAATAAAATCCATCATTCAAACAGAGCCACAAAACACTAAAATATGTCTAATTTATGTAAGCTCTCTAATATAATGTCAGCATTGTACCATTGGAAAGGTTGACCAGCAGCCAGTTTATGTATGACAAAAGAACAGATTTTAGTTTTGCAAAGAACTGTCTGTTTTTTCAAAATCTGTCTGATTTTCCAATTTGGGGCTGTTAAGCCAGTTTTTTGATGATCAATCAATTTTTTGGGTTATGCAGGACAAGCCGGGTTTTCAAACACTTGTTGACAGGTAAGTTATAAATGTTGCTAAAGAAATCAGTATATATATGATGATTATCAGATTAACTGCCAATGCTTTGAAGGAAAACAGAAATATAAACCTGACAACAATGAAATCTCTACCTTATGTTGAATAAGATATACACTCCTTCAGTCCTTCTAACATCACCTAACTAATATGCACTGGCTGAACCTGTTGACTCTGAAAATTTAAAACCCAGAGACAATATATAGTTCAAGAAAATTGTTAAATCTGATAGTGAATATAGAATACTATTCTAACAAAAATTACAACTATAAATGTTATAGCTAAAAAAAACTGTGGTTACTCACTTACTCCCACCTTTTCCTGTAGATGGAAGTCATATGAGGATTGAGGACATAAGTGGAAGATATCAGAAACCCGTTGCAAAAGGACTCTGGCATGTGGCAAATAAGCAGTGGATTCACTTGCACTAAACATAATTATAATTTAGAGCAACTGGCGCAGAATCTTGAAAGAAATGATGTTTTAGTGATGATAGCTATCCTTATTCAATGGTATGGGGTGCATTGCCAGTGAAAAAATAAATAAGAATTTACATATATATAACAGTAGCAAATCTTCCAAGTACTATTTGAGAGATGGATTACAGATATGAGGAGTACTAGCAAGAGACTCTCTAGCATACTCCTCCTGACATACACTCATCGGATGAATTTTTTTGAAAAATATAAAATCATGAGAATCATTGAATAAGATTTAGGACCCACAATTTTGTATGATTTCCAAAAAAATTAAACCAATTAAAAAGGATGTAATAGAAAAAGTATGTCAGAGAATATGTTGCTAGCATTTCTCTTACAGATATATAATATAAAGATAAATACATTACCACTGATGATAACTATCCTTATTCTTTGAAAATTGATCCCCCATCTAAATTGATCCCACGGCTTTATATTTTCCCTCCACCAGCTATTCCAACGACTGTCTCCTGTGTCCTTGACAGCTATTATCATCATCATAATCATCATTTAATTGAGGTTCTGATTAACTGTTCCTGGTTTCTAAGTGTACACCCTTTTGATGGGAGGTATGTTAACATAATTATAGGATTTTAGCAGAAAGAACCTAAGGACCTAGTCATGTCATTGTTCATAAAGGTTCAGCCATTATAATTGATTACAACAGGTATTAAAATACGAAATTTGTTACAAGGATTTAGCCACACACTGCAATGAAGAACTTAAAAATTGTCACGTCTAACTACTTAAACCAAAAATTCTCCACTCTGAAACTGTCGCGTCTAACTACTTAAGACAACTATCATATTTATATTATGAAACAACGTGGGCCTTTTCTATTCTCTTTTAGGGAGCTACTATTCATACTACAAAAGTTGTGTTTCTCACTAGCAACGTGTGTAGGGTTTTTTTTACTAAATTCCAAAAATATCGTTCACACAAAAACATGATTCCGTTGTTCACTTTGAAACAAAATCGTATTTCCATTGTATATATTTTTTGGGGTGAAAAATATTAAACAACATGTTTCCGTCATTACTGGAGAGTGAAAAATTAAACAGAAACAAGATTTTCTTCTCGCTTTCCTCTTTCCATTGTTTCATGTTTCAACTTTTTTCATGGAATTTAAATATCAGGATGACAAAAACCACAGGACACCAATACCAATACTGCACCAACTTTCTACCATTGCCTACATGAATTTAGATATCTCTGGACCCTCATTACAAGGTAACACTATTCTTCACGTTCTTTTTAAGAGACCCATTTTTTTCTGTTTATAAAAGCAAAACTTTTGCCACACAAGTTCATTTTATTCCCTCTGTGCTCATTTACCCCGTTTCCCTTGAGCCAATGTATGACCCTCTGACCATTTGCACTAACTAAGACCTATGAGAGGTGCAACATTCTCAAATGGTTCAGTTTGGGCCACTTCACATTCCCCACCACAATGCAAGAGTTTTGGGATGATTCCTCTCGAAATATAAACTTGATTTGGGCCTAAATTAATTATTTGATTCCTTGGACTTAGTTATTTTGGGCTTAAGTAATTATGGGTCATGTTTCTAGAGAATTCTTGTAGTGTTTGGAGTGTCGGTTGTAATATTCTCTAGAATACTCTTTGGATATCTAGAGTTGAGAACTCTCTAGAATTAGTGTGTCTAGAGTTCTTCTTAGAGTAGTATAAATAGAGATGTAATCCTACACATTTGTATCAAGCAAAAATACAAAGTTCTCTCCTCCATAAAGAATTCTCCTTCCTATCAAGTTTCTATTCAAAGTCTTCAATATTCCTTCTAAACATAAAAAGCCTTATTTCCAACAATTCCCTCACTCTTAACGCCACCCTCCACCATTTGATATTCACTTGGATTTCTAAGTAACCTCCTTCTCCCTTTTTCTTAATCTTAATTTAAATTTTTATTCTAAATAATATTTGGTAATTATTTTTAAAAATAAAAACCTATTTCTTATGTAGAATTCCAACTCAGACATAGAGTACATGTGACATTATATGTAGCTTGCCGATGTGCCGAGTTATCAAAGATCAAATATTAGGAACCTATCACGAAGGAAAAATTTATTAAAGGCCAAATACAAAATTTAGATATATATCAAGAAATTAAAAATATATTTAAACCTTTTGTTAATTAAGCAAATTTGTTGAATCAAAGGAACGAACAACTTAGTTAATAACATTGACGGATATGTAGGGCCCCAATCCCAATTACTCCACCAAAGTTGACATTAGACCACCTTATAAGACTAATAGTAATAAAAAGGGAAATATGGTCATATTGGTTAGTGTATTTATCCTTCTTTTTTGTCTTTATCTTTCTCTTCAAATTGAAAAAAAATTCTTCTACTTTCTTAATGAAAGTTTTTCTCTTTTGGTTTATCTCATTATAGGTTAAGTCAGATGCTGATCATTATGGAACAAAGCGTAAAACAACGACACCTACTACAATTGATGACAATAAGAGTTTGGCAAAAAAACCTAAGAATCTGCAGTGGCAATGTGGCTTATGTCAAATTGCTACCACAAGTGAAAAATGATTGAATGATCATCTTCTAGCAAAAAACATTAGGCTAAAGAAGCATTCCTGAAAACAGATCGATGTGACATGTTAGTATTTTGAAAAGAGAAAGTACTTCTACAATTCTAATATATGGCAAGTGTGTTATGCGGTAAAATTAAATTTAAAAAATAAACAATATATAGAATATTAAATTATATTTTTTCAATTTTAATAGAGAAGATATTCTCATAAAAATATTTAATGAAATATGATATAAAAATATTTATAATAAATAAATAATTTATCTATAAATAGGTATAAATTGGAGTATTAAGGTAAGAATAATATTAATAATGAGAACTCAATTAATTAAACTTTATAATTATTAATTATTTTAAAATAAATAGTCTTGCTATGTTTAAACATATTTAACAGCTTGGGTTGAGTTGGTTAGTTAGATTGACTAATTAAAAAAATAATGATTTTTTTAAAATAAAAAAAATTAGAAAAAAATAACAAAATTAATTACTTGCTCCAAAAATAGAAAATAGAAAATTATTTAAAATGTAAGTCCAACTTTTCAAATCCAAACACTATCATAAAAATACATGTCCCAAATAGATAATACATGTCACAACAATACAAATAATATTTATTTTATTATAACTATAATATGGATTAGGTTAGTCGGGTTTGAAATCCGTTAACCCAATACCCAATCAAATTTTAATTGAATCAGCTGAAATAAACATAATCCACCCTACTATGTAGGTGAGTTGGTTTGATCATGTAAGCAGGTAAGAATATTATATCTTTTTTTGTTGAGACCCATCTACATGTGTTTATCGGGACTTCTTTACCTTCATATAATTAATTGGACAGGGGTAATCTTTATGCTCCATCATCAACAAATTTTTATTTCATCAAATTAAAAAAGAGCACAATGCAATAGAATGCAACATGATGCAAGGTATGAACAAAGACTATGTATGATTAAGTAGTCAGGAGTTAGATTAATCCCTCTAAGTCAGTTTACCTCGTATATATAGTCTCACATTCCTCCTTCAATTATGCCCCCATTATCATTCAACACTAGCATATATACATCTAATCCATAGTCATGTTTCCTTGGTGAAAATGAATCATTTTCCTTTTAATGGGAAATCTAATTCCTTAGGAAAAATTTAATTAGAACTCCCAAGAATGCATATATATGAATTAGAATTTATCCTTAGATATCTGAAACTTATGGTTCCTAATTCAAACCTTGACTCATATCCAATTCCCATTGCAATACAAAGTCAACGATCACCAATCAAAGAAACTCTATTTATGCATGCATGCATGTACTCGTTGATACTAATAATCCAAATAGCAAGAAGCAAGAACAAGCCTCCTTTAATGCAACACGTTCATTTGGCAATTGAACACCTACACACTCAAAGGAAAGTAGAAGTCATTGCAATCAACAAATCTTGGAATTTGGATTGCTTGTGTGAAACTTGAGTCCTTATTCTCAATCAACAAATTCAATCTATAATTTATCAAAAAAGTTGGAGTGAAACTGAGCCGGATCCATTAAAAAATCATTAAAAAGATTGGAATAAAAACCATTATATTTAATTTATGTACTTAATAAAAATGAAATAGAAATATTGATACATTTTTATGTGAGCAATATTTATTTCAATGTGAGGTTAAATTTTTTATTAAAATTTTAAATTAAAATTTTAAATTATCATTTTAACAATTTAAGTTTGAATTTACTATTTACTATTATTATGCAAACAAATGAATATAATCATCAACGATTAATTATGAAAATGAAATGTAATCATGAATAATTTTGAATTTTTTTTAAAGTGGATATATTTTGAGAGAGAGAGAGAGAGAGAGAGGATAGGAAAAAGATGAAAAATTGAAAATGTAATAATATGAGATGAGAAAGATAGGGAAAACTAGTAAATGTAATGGGTAATACGACAAAAATAAGTAAAAACATGAAAGAAAATAATTTTAGAAAAGAGATAAAATATAGTAACTATGATAGGCAATGTTCGTGAAAATTTAAGAAATATTAACGATAGAATTAAAAAGTGTATAAATTATATTAGTGTCAAAATTGTTTTGGTATACAATGGCAGTAGTTAGAAGTGAGCCAAAGACTTCGTGCATTTACTATAATCTTTCACTACTAGGTGAACCCTATATGAACTCTATCACCACCACTAGGGCTACTAACCCTAGCCACAAAAGGCACAAGAACACAAACCGGGTGCCTCACATTGCCACCCAAATAACTCACATGCAGTAATCTGAATTCCTCGAGCCTTATCAGGATTATTTCTTATGCTCTATGGCAACATACACCTCACAACTTCTTGAGCCATAGAAACAACTCTCGTGGTAAGTAAAAAGGCATTGCCTTTGTGGAAACTTTCAGCCCCAAATGGCACCGGATCCGGGTTGGATCCGAGATCTTGTGTGACCGAAGATTCAGCCCTTTCACGAACATAACCACGATGTCTCCGTGAAGGGTAGCCTCGTACTCCACCCTGTCCCAAGATTGAGCCGTTTAGTTCATCAAAACGCCCAAATTCCAATGACCCACCTCGTCATGCCGCCGCAAGTCGACGACTTGGGAGGCGCCATTTGCAGAGGAGTTTGTTTGGGGTAAGTGGGCACCTAACAATGAATCGAGATTCGTCATAACCGTTCGTGGACAGGACCGGTCGAACCTGAACTTGGAAAATCGATTCAGGTGAACCGGAAGAGGAAGCGTTGGGGTGGAGCGTGTAGTAGACGCACTTTAGTTCGTGGAGATTTTGTTGTTGGGAGTTGGTGATAATGAGGAGTTGGTGGTCGGGGAAGAGGATACGATGTTAGAGGGTGTGGTAGGTTGACGAGGGTCAAGAACAGAGTTGCTTGGAGAGGAATAGAGAAGAGATAAAGTTGAGGTTGTGAGAGAAGGTCTAAAAGTAGAAGGGGTGAAGAAGAAAAAATGATGGTGGGAAGATAAAAAAGATGGAAGATTTAAATTAAAGAAGCCTCCACAGAGGGGATGTTTGATTTTTATTTTTTTTTACTAATGATTTTTAATCACCAAAAAATTTAAATTTGATTTTAAAATAAATATTAATAATTTTTAAGTCGTTATAAATTATATTTTCAAATATTTAGCGGACATGTTATTACTTAATTGAGGTATGAATTTAAAATAAAAAAATTTAAATAATAAGAAGCAAATTTATTAGTGATTAAATATAAAATTTAAATATATATAAAATATAAAAACATATTTAGGCCTACTTTAATTATATTGAAATATTTAAAATTTTACACTTCATCAATTTTTTTCTCATTTTTATTTATGTTTTAAAAATCAAAAAATAAAATCAAGAATCCAAACTGGCATATACTGAAAAAAACGTCTATTTAGAAGTGAGAAAATTTATGATTTTAGTTCTTTAAGTTTTCACAAAATTTTACTTTTCCTTAAATTTTTATTTGAACTGTCTTAATTCTTGATTTTTTTTTATTTAGTTTTAGTCGTTAGTGACAACTGGCTATTAAATTGAATTGTTTATTTGAAAAATGATAATTAAAGTGAATAGTGCACAATTACAATTAATGAAAAAATATCGGAGTTCGGATATATACATAAGATCACATCTTTAAGTTTGCCCTAGCTTTAAAGTTCATGACTATGACAGTGACTGAAAGGGCAAGCATCTTATAATGTTAGCTTTCGAATTACTTTAGCAGCAACGAGACCACTCAATCTCCAACTCCCCTTCTTGGCAAACATCCAGACCAGGTTCAGAGATAGAAAGTACCCTCATTGCGTAGAACTCTCCATGTCCACATAAAATTCACATTTATTTTGATCAATAAACATGAAAATTTCCCTCATAAATAGAACAGTCGCTGTGTCTTTGTCTATCCAAGACAAATAGTAGTGAAACATGTATAATTAACTTCAGGGGCTTTCTGTTGGTTGTCTCTTGGAGTTCCTCTGAACGCTTCATGTGATTGGCTAGTTATAGGCCTTTGATGAAGTGTTTGGGGGAACTCTTAGGTTCAACTAACACATCAAAGAAAAAATATGAGTTTAATTCCCAAACCACCTATACACAGGTAGTATGAAGTTTAATTTTCCATAAATTTATTTATTTTTTGCAATTATAGTTGTTTCACTTGTTTGGATCATTGTAATACCAAGAGGCATTACACTAATCGCTCAAGTGTATTGTTGTTAACTTTATGCAGGTGTTTGTCTCATTTTTAGTCACGACAATCATCTGATGACATTCTCATTTTTAACATATATGTACGATGCTAGATTTCAGTCTACCCATGTATGGAGCCCACCCTACTACAGCCAGTGTGAAGGATCTGTTACCTCTTCACAAGTCATGAGGACACAAAGACAATGCTCGGTTGTTAGAATATCGAGTTGTGAGGAGGACCCCTCCCAGAATTCTCAATATTAATTGATCGAGAGTAGTCTTGTAAACGTATAGCTTAATGAGTGTAGGTCTGTTTAGTATTAGGTTGTTTTGTTGGGATCTCTCTATATATCTAGGCATCTAGCTATGATGGATACGCATTTTCCTATTGAGTTGACAGACATTTGTCTTTAATTAGGTGCATGACTTTTTGTATTAATTAATTTATATTGACAATTGAATTACATTGTTAGTCATGAACTAAAGTTTCACCGGCTTTATTGTAGTTGTTAAAGTTTGGTTTCATTAATGCTTTTCGTCATTATTGTGAAATACCATCAATAAATTATGACATGTGACATTAATTTTATTAATATTTATCAGGTTTTGTGTCATTTCATTTTTTGGTGTTTAAAATTACCAGAAATTACTACACTCCGCTAATAATCATGAATATGCGATTAATTCCCCTCAAATATATTAAAATCCACACTATTTTTCAAACCAAAATCAAATAAGTTCACAAATCATTAAGCATTATTTTTTAAAAAATAACTTGGGACGGAAGAAATATATGGTCGTATTTGTGATTTTCATATGCTTTTCAAAGATCAACACTAACATGGTTATTTTGTTAACGAAGAGGGAAGGTTAAGAAATTTTCCTTAGCATGCTTAAATCTCCCCATGGTGCTGTATGACGAAATAATATTAATCATGAAATGCTATATCATGAAAAAAAAAAAAAAACCCTCCAAACATGTGCAAATCTAGTGCCCTCCAATCACGAAATAATAAAAGAATTATGATGAGTAAGAAGATTGAAACGAAGGGAAAGTGAAACTTAAAAAACCCTGAAACAACTTATTCATCCATCAACAAACACACTCAATTCGATAGTCACAGAACCAAGATCTTCACTTTGCGACCCTAGTTTGGGTCAGTGAGAGTTATGGTAGGAGGCGGTGGCAGGGGGGAGGCTTGTGTTGGGTTTCATGATTGTTGCGACAAACATCCCGTGAACATTGTTGCAAGGTGCTGGCACCACCTTTGTCCAATTGCCTAAGCCTGAATCCGAGACAACGTCAACGATGTTAACTATATGGATCCGCACTGCAAAGAGAGAAAAAGACAAACCAGAAGAGGAGAAGGAGCGCGAGTGTGAGAGAATAGGGGATTAGGGTTTTGTTGTTGTTTTTTTTATAAAAAAAATTGATGGAGAAAGAAGAAAGAATTGTTTTGGGTTGTTGCATTTTGAATCTTAAAAACCACGTAGGAATCGCCTCCTATTTTTAAGTAACCTTAACCTTGATTTGTTTCTCAGTAGCCAACTGTGTATCTCTACTAAATTCACTTCTACTGAATCCTCAATGGCCAAATATCCACTTCGATCTATTGAATTCCCAATAGCTGAATTTCACAATAGCTCATGCCACTTCTACTGAATTCACTTCACATTGTTACAGCCCAATTGGTTACCAAATGTTTGAATTTACTCGCATGGTCAACCCCAATATATATATAGCATCTCTCTATCTGTTAATTAGTCATTCAGTTTATGTTACGGAAATTCAATTTTTGAGTCCCAACAGAGGTGTAGTAAGCAAAATCAACAATCATCAATACAAATTAGCAACCCACTAAACCATGATCCAACCAAGCACTTTTCAAATAAACACCAAATCCTTCCATTTAAATCTTATTCCCATGAACCCTTTTGCTCTACAGGTAACATACACACAGAGGGTGAGTAGGAGGTGGCAATGGTGGCAAATTAAAGAGCAAGGAAAACAACAACGAGTTTCGATGTTGCAAGAAATTTCATGTGTATTATGGTTGTTCATTTGTGTATTATGGGTTTTGATCTTTCTTACTTCATCTTGTTTTTTCAAACCCTTTTTCTGCTAGTTGCCAAAAAAAATTGTAGTACCTTACAACCACTAGATCAAAATGTCTTGAATTAGCAATATTTTATCATGTGATTATTACATCATAGTAGTCCATATAATAGTCTATATAATAAGTTATGTGAGTGCCACAACATCACTTAATAGTGATAATAGACAAGAAAAACAGAAAAAATGATAAACAATACCTGAGAGACTAATATCGATCAAAATATTGTTATGTTACTAAAAGCAAATTTTTTGAAAAGATGAAGACTAAATCCGATCAAAAAATTGATGGGCTAAAAGCAAATTTCACAAAAAGAATACCAACTAAAAACATAATTTATAAAAAAAAATTACATATTATCTCATAAGACTAAGTGATCAATTGTATAATAATTTATGTGATTGTCACATCATTACTTAAAAATGATTTTGATAATAGAGACAAAAAAATATTATCTTGAGAAAAGTATAAATACTAAGACTAGACAATTTTTCATTTAGAAACTAAAATTTAAATTAAAAAAAATTAGTGAAGAAAACCATATTTAACCATTAAACCAATAAATAAATGTAGTTAATTAACTATCGAGATTGATTATTGAAATGAAATATTAAATAAATTTTAAGAAATAAATTGAAATGTATATTTTCAGAGATGAAAAATAAAGAGAAAATAAAAAAAATGTAGTATTTAAAGTGATGAAAATGAAATATATATATATATATATATATATATATATTGAGAATGTATAAAACATTAATAATATTTTAAAATATTATCAACTATAGTGTCTAATAAATTGATAATATAGTCTAAAATTAATATTTTTCACAGTAAATTAAATTCTCGTGCATATAAAATGTTGAGTTGACCAATATATAATTAGGCACAATTAAATATTTATAATATTGGATTGATGATTGACCTCATTGGAATTTATTCACTATATTTCAGAAAGGAGAATAAGAATACTTTTTCTATGAATACGCATAGAAAGGATGCACTTCCCTTTCTCACAATATATGTAACTCATATATGTATATTTTCCCTAGCTTTAGTGACCATGAGAATGACTGAAAGACCATCAAAGGATCTAACGTTAGCTTTTATGTTTTGAATCACTTTAGCAGCAACGAGCCCACTTCGCCACAGACTCCCCTTCTTGGCGTACATCGTGACCTGGTTTATAGAAAGAAAGTACCTTCATTGCGTTGAATTCTTCATGTTCACATAAAATTCACATTTACTTTTATCAACTCATGAAAAATAACTCCCCTTAATGGGAAGGAGTTGCAATCAGAACTGCAACCGGGCTCGAGGGAAAGGCCCAAGAGGAAGGTTACTCCACCACGATACCTCAAGGACTTTGTCTAACAGAATTTGACTCAGCTGGCACGAGCTAGAGATGTTGTCTTGATCCTGTCTGCCATTTTTTTTCATGCTTTCTGTTATAATTCTGTTATCTCAACATTTTACTTGCTGCTATATATATAAATGATGTAAGAAGGCAGAGCATTTTGCTCAAAAAGAAAGATTTAAGAGAGAAAATTTACAAATTTCTATATAATTTAACCTCAAAATATATCAGTTATCAATCCTCTAATTATTTCTTCTAAGATGTGTATACAAGTGTTGCTAGATAGAAAGTATATATGGTTTTTACTCCCTCTTTCCCTTTTTTGGATGTGCATGCAATTGACAACGACACACTAGATTTGATTTTTTCCTACACTCATCTTCTCATTTTCTTAAACAATATGATCAAGGAGGAATGTAGGTAGAGGGGACACCCATGGCCAGGGGCTCTAGCACCCCTCCATCAGACTTCTTATAATACTCATGTGTTACTACTCAATATTTAATGGGTCAAATAGGTTGTATGAATTTATTACTGAAAATTGGATGTGAAGATGTAGCTGAATTTATTTACCTGATCAGAATGACGGTGGGTGATGTTTTTTTCTTTTTCAAAGAAAATTGAAATTGAAACGTTGTGGAAAGGGAAGGAACGTTCTTGAGATTTTTTTAATGACGATAGGTGATGTTATGTAATTTTTATTATTTTTTAATTGATATTTAATATTTTTTTAATTATTCATATTTATTATTTTTATACATAAAAATTAAAAAAAATAAATTAATTATTTTATTTGAACAATAATTAAGTTATAATAAAAAAATATAAATGTGTGGATTTTTTAAAGTTTCTTATGATTTTTTAGTATTGAAGTAAAATTATGTATAAATTTATTTGAGTATGAATTGCTTTGAGTGAGATTCCACCTTTTTGCTTCAAGCTATCAGGAAACTGCTGTTGTTGCTTGGTCTTTTAGGAATCCCTGGTTAAATTAAATTGTATAGCTTTAACCAAATATTTTTGCTTTAGATTTAGTCATATTCCGAGAGAGTAATGCTTGTGTTGATAAGTTTGTTTCCTTTAATGCTCATAACACATATTATACTTGGTAGGATTCTCTCTCGTTATTCATCTCAGAGGAGCTTCTTAGAGAAAGGCAAGGGCTCCGATTGTACAGATTTAAATAGGTTCTACCCTTGGGTTTTGATTGTATAATTAATATTCTTTTAATTTTTTTTATTAAGAAACATTTAGGGAAAAAATATAGACCTTAAAAAAATAGGGAATTATGGTTGTATAATAAAAAAATATTGTTAAGCAATGTATGTCTTTCTAATAAAATATTTTTTTGTTAATTCTTTAATTGTTGTTTAGAGCCCCAATTAAAATATCATTTTGGTTTATTAAAATAATTATGCAAATAATTTATTTTAAATATAAAATACATTTATATATTTAAAATACTATTAATTATAAATTATATTTTTAACTATAATAACTTTATATATATATATATATATATATATATATATATATATATATATATATATATATATATATATATATATATATATATATATATATATATATATATATATATATATATACACATTTGGTGGACGTTCAAAAAATATATTGAATTCGCACATTTGTATATCTTTGAAAACTCCACTAGCCTTATCATAATATGTGTCTTAGTCTCTTAGATAACATGTTCGCTTAAACAATTCATACTTAATTAAAAGGATTTAACTCATTCAGTTAAATAAGATTTGAATTATTATAAATTTCTAATATTAGTTTGATTTCTACCAATGAAAGAAAATAACTCATGCTTGTGAATACAACCATCACACAATTAATCCAATATCAACTGTAACCCTACCCAATGTTATAAGCACAAAAAATCTCAAAGATTAAGGTTATAGGAAGACGGGGGCTAAATAAATTTTTTATTTGAAAGTTTTTTTGTCTTGTAGCATTAAATCATCATTATTTATGCGGTCTTAATAAGTTTTATGAATAGAATCCTTAAAATTTCACCTGGAAATGTTAAATAAGTTTTATTAATATTCATACTATAGTATTTAAATATTCACCAAAAATAGTATTTAAATAAATGTTTATAGAATAAAATTAATTAAAATTGGAATTTCCAAAATGCTTCTATTTTATTATATTTCATTAAACCTCAAAAACTCATATCTGATTATCCTTACATCATTTTGGCTTAATTTTATTATTTTGAAGACTAAAATGATGTCAATTTTCAGTTTTAGTTTTTGCAGAATTTTCTGGTTATGTTTTATGTAAAGAAAAAAAAATCCCTTAACCCGTTTTATCTTGAAATTATAAATTCTTTCAAACATGACCAAATAAAATTATAATGATTAATATTATGAAATGAACTTAAAATGGCTGAAATTATAGTTTATCCTTCTTTTTTTTTTATTAAATTTCACAAATGTATTTATACATAGCTTATTTAAATTTCAAAATTCTCGAGAAATTCCCATCCTAATTTTAAATTTTTTTTACCATAAATTAATTTTTATCATTATCATAATATTAATTTTGAGAAATAAAAATACTATTTTACCCCTTTTCATTTAATTATGAATATATTACTCAAAATTATGAATTGACTCTTTCCAGGAGAAATTATTAGCACCACATCATTTATGATCCAGCTAAAATACTCATTTTACACGTGGACAATCAAAGAAACTCACTAAATATAAAATAACCGAAAGCTTACGGTGTTTAACAAAAGAGCGCATCTCACATTTAAGTAATCAATACATAAAAATAATAAATTAAAATTAAAAAACAGAGAGACTTTTACTCCATGAACAATTTCCTTTGTTCCAAAGGATTTGGCTCCCATGAAACTTTATTCGAAAAAGAAGAAACTCTTTTTACTTTTAGAAGCTATTCATTTTCAGAATGATTTCCTTAGTTGTGTGCCGGCAGCGCCGCCACCTTCACGCGGTGGCTTTGTCACGGTAGCAAGTTGGAAGAAGAAATGTTCCTTATAGTGTAAAGTTGATAGAATACAGTAAACGATATGTTTTTGGAATTTGAAACCCGATCTGAGTTTTTCATTATTAGCGATAATATTTGAAATATTAAAACCTTGTTAAAGTGACAAATTTTCCACATGTCAAAGATTTATTGACTGAAATAATGAATAATATGATAATCCTGGATCATCTAATCATTTCTCAATTTTAAACCCTCTTTTTTCAAGTCTCTTAAACTTTAATTAAACGTTTGTAACACTATAATTGGGTGCAATAATTAGTTCCAAACATTGTTTTAAGTAAATTTTGCATTTTTATTAAGTTTCAGTATTAATTAAAACTTCACTTAAGCTTATGAATATTTGATTAAGGCTTCTAGGTCTTGATTTTGTTTTGTTTTTTTTACTAAAGTTATGTCTATAAGGAAACTAAAGTACTATAATTTATCTATCTGATGAAAATGAAATAGAAATATTGATAATTTAAGAGACTTGAAAAAAAGATGGTTTAGAAATTAAATAGCTTATTAAAATCAATCAAATTTTTTAAATAATAAAAATAAGACATGTAGTATTTAATTAAGATTATTAGGATTTTTTTAACGAAGTTAATAAAATCCATTGATATTTTTAATTAAGATTTTTTATAACTTAAAAAAGTCTTTTGATATTTAAAAATATAAAGATTTCAATGGATTTTTTTAAGATGAATTTTATAAGATTTTTTAATAAAAAAATATATATCAAATAATCACACATAAACCCTTGGAATTTCTTGAGACCTTTTTTCTTTTTTCTTGTCAATTGACATGTTTTTCTTTTTTTTATTATATATAATTCTTTGTTTCTGTGTTGAAAATAATAAACATTCATAATTTTTTTTCTCTTTCAACCCATGGACATATCTCAGAATGATATGAGATTTTCACAATTCATTGAATTTGAGGCATCTTGATTACATGTTTATTTTCAATGAAAGTGAGAAATTGATTCACGTATAAGTTGATAAATATATAAATGATTTTTTTGTACATGAGTTTTTTTGGTACATCTATAAATGGAATTTGAAATAATTGTTGAACATGTTTTTTGTTTGGTGGGATCGTTAATTGTGAAAATGATTATAAATATTCATGTTATTGACAAATATTGTAGTATATAATTTTTTATAATTAACATGATTTAAGATTGAAGGGGAATAGACCTATTATTATGCTTGTAAATATGCTAGGAAGGAGAAATTGATTTATTATGTAACAAGTTTATGATTCTTTGTATATGATGAATTTTATTTAAAGTGTTAGGTGAGAAAAATTCATGAATCTTTATTAATAATTTTAATTTTTTAAAAATCATGGAATCCTTTAAAATTTTAAAAATTTATAATTTCTTTTCAAATCTTAAAAATTTATATTTTATAAATATATTAAAATTCAAACTATAAATCTTAATGATAAAAGTCTTTAAAATAATTTTAAAAATCATTATATTTTTATAAAGTCTTTTAAAATTCAAAAAAAAAATTATGTCAAAATAATCTTTTAAATTCTAATTCAATACACAGTTTTTACAGTTTTTTTTTATGAATAGGCATAGAAAGTATGCATATTTTCCCTTATTCTGCATATATTTTGCCTAATGACTTCGAAAATGACTGGAAGGGCAACAAAAAATCTTATGCTAGCTTTAGATGTATGTTTAGAATCACTTTATATAGCAGCAACGAGCCCACTCCATCACTGAGTCCCCTTCTTGGCAAACATCCTGACCAGGTTCATAGAAAGAAATTAAAGTACAATTCATAAGGTAGAATTCTCCATGTCCACATAAAATTCTCATGTATTTTGATCAATTAGCATGAAACTCTCCACCATAAATAGAACAATTTCTTTGCCTTTGTCTTTCCAAGACAAAATGGTAGATAAGCATGAATCTATAACTAATTCAGGGATAATTTTTTCTGTTGGCTGTCTCTTGGAGTTCCTCTCTGAACGCTTCATGTGAGGGGCTAGCTATTGTAAACGTTATATGCCTTCTTCAATGAAGTGTTTGGGGGAACTCTTGGGCATCAACCAACACTGCAAAGCAAAAATGAACCAAACCCTTATCATTCGTCGCAATTATTATTATAGAGATTAAAATATTGCACAATGGGAAATTAAGCATGCAAATTTACCTTGTGCACGAAAACCGCAGGTATATATTAATTCTTTCTCTATTTGCATTCAATTATATCCACAGGTATACTAGCATCCGATGAACTGTTTTTTTTTTCCTTTTTCAGTTATATTATTTATACAATAATTCCAAATATATATATATATATATATATATATATATATATATATATATATATATTATCTCTTTCCACCTTATCGATAAACTTATTTTACCTTTCTTTCTTGTCTTTTTTTTACAAGATTTTTATACAAAATTTATGCAGAAATCCAATCTCTCTTTTATTTTTTTCAATGACTTACATATATTTTTTATTTATGAAAAATACTCAAATTTTATGATTATTCCCTGAAAAATTTTCTTTGTGGTTGTTCCCTATAATTTAATTTTGTTTATCTCTGCAGTCAGGTTTCATCAAATGATTGTTGATGTGTCCAATAAAAGAACATGCTACTTGTCCACGTGTGAAAAAAATTCAGATACTTTTTAAATTGATTATATTTATAATCGACGTAGAAAACGTTATTATTCTACATTCAGAGGACTGCAGGTGATGGAAGAAATTTTTAAATCGGTTATATTATAACCGATATAGAATAATAACATTTTTTACTCCAATTATAAACATAATTTATTTAAAAAATTAAAAACTTGATACATTTTACATTACGCATGGACAAGTGACGTGTGCTTTTTAGCAACAAAAAATATATTTGTTATAACATGTTAACAATCATTTGACGAAATTTGACGGTAGCTAGGAAACAGAAACAAAAAAATTTAAATTATAGGGAGTAACCACAAAGAAAAAAATTAAATCAAGAAATAATTACAAAATTTGAGTACTTTTTAGCGACAAAAAATATTTTTGAGTTTTTTTAATTTAATATATATATATATATATATATATATATTATTTTTTTTTATTTTTTTTAATTTATAATCACTGGCAGGTAGCTAGCGCAGTCGTGACTCGAGAGTGGACAATAAATTTGAGCGGTTCTGAAATGCATGCATCTCGCACAATTTTACATATTTGAAGTACTTATTTCGTGAAAGCCAAATTTGTCGAATGTCTAGCTAGGTTGTTTACATTTAAATTGAAGATTGGAAATGTAAAGAATATTTGTGGAAAGAAAATGCTAATTAGGTATGTGCCAGTATAATTAACTGATATCGACTTTTAATCTGTTGTTATAATTAATATAGGATAATTATTTTGTTTGAAAGTGTTACATGTTATAATTATATATGCAGCCGCTCTTATCATTATATTGGAGTGTCTTTGATTCCAACAGTTGTGACCATCATAGGTGCATTTCTTTTCATTTCCATTTTAAGGGCTGACATTGCCTCTACTTTCACGCTACTTAATTCCTACAGCTCGATCAGTACCTCTACCATATTTAAATTGAATATTGAAAAATAAATCTACACTTTGAAATATACTATTGCACCTCAATTTACTATGCTTTGATGTATGTGTGTTTTAGCAACTTGAAAGCACTATGATTTTACCAACTAAATTATTAGGATGGTTTGTGTTCCTTCCATGTTGTATGTTATGATTGACCATATTTTTAAGTGATACTTAACTTTTAATATTATGAAATTATGAATATTTTTTAAATTTTTTGTTTAATATTCATTATATTAAAATTATAAAAATATTATGTTAGTATATATTGATAGTTCAAAGATTGTTTGCCTATAATTGGAACATTCATCCTTGAACATTTGCTTTCATCAGTTCAACACAATTTGTTCAGTTTTTAAAACAGTGTGATTGCATGGTACTCCAATAATTTAGTAGTATTGTATAACCCCAATAAGGCAATTCAATATCCACCACAAAGGAATTGAATAAATGAGAAATGACACAGCAAAACTGACAAAAAGACAAAGTAATCGCATTACACGCAACAAAACCGGACAAGACACCATTAATTATGTAAAGGAAATCACGTGAGAATTTATATAACTCAAAAATGATTGGACAAATTAAAGCTCAACAATCTAGGTCTTCATTTGAACCCAAAAACTCATGACGCACATCCAGGTCTGCATTTGGACCTAAAGATGACGCACTTGAGAGATGCAATGTCATTGGTGTTGGTGGTCACTTTACCGTACAAATTAGCAGCAATACACATAGTAAATTGGAATAATCCTCCATTTGCAATATAAAAAAAAAGGACCAAAACCATAGAGGAATGAGGCATAACACTAAAGCCATATATATCATCTGCGCTTATATAAGTAGCAGCAGCCAAGCAATTCGTCCACGCCCTGTACACAACAAAAGAAAGCAATCCCACCACTTATTATAGTGGCCAATCTTCCCATTCAAGAACAAGCAAGTGGAATTACTTTTTCTTTTAAAAAAATTCTCAATGGCGCATGGCCATCATTTGAGAGCGCACTTTTCAAAACTCTATATATCATAAAACTTCATTGCATTTTATGTATTGTTTAATTTTAAAATTAAATTTTATGTTATTAATATTTCAGTTATAAAAAATGGTATTTTAATTAATGGATAATATTTTTTTTACTTAATTATCAATTTGGTTCCTTTATTTATTTAGAATTTTTAGTTAGATCTTTCTATTTTTAGAAGTTTCAATCAATTCTTTTTTTAAAAAAATCATTCAAAGTAGTTCTTTATTTTTATTTTTTTTAAATGTCTCATTGTGTAGTCTTTTCCGTCCAATTGAGACTAGCGATTATAAGTTGCAAATTCTGATAGAAAGAATTTGAGACAGTTTTAAAAACAAAAGATCACATTGAGACGTTGAAGGATCACAGTAATTATAAATAATAAAATAAGATGAGATTGAATAATATATTATCCAACGCACTATCTGATTTTATTTTATTTTTATCGGAAAGAAAACATATACTCCAAGGGTTTATGTAGTCTATGTAGCGATAATGTAAAAAGAATTTATCCTATTATTTATTATAAACTATTATCGTAAATTTAATTATATTTAAAATATAACTACATATCTTAAAATTAATATCAATGATTATTTTTGTTGGTTGATAATTCAAAATTTAAATATTATTTGTAATATCTGATTGTCTGTGGATTCTAAACAAATTCCTTTTTTTCTAAATACATAAGATCACCTCTTTTATTTGCCTTAGCTTTAAATTTTATAACTATATATAGGCTTAAATAACCTTTTGTTCTTATAATATAGGAAGTTTTTTTTATTATTATTTTAGTTCTTCAAATAAAAAAAAAGTTGTTTTGATTTTCGTAATTTAAGGATATTTTAGTTCAATAACATTAAATAAAGACATTATAACAACGTTAGTAACTCATTAACATGTTACGTCATCAAAAAGTTAGAGATGTATTTTTTTTTTTAAATTCTCATTAATTTATTCTAAACACATAACATATGACTAATTTATGAAGAATTTAAAAATTTAATTTATTAAAAAAAATTATGTGAGTATGCTATTTGATTGTTTGATGATATTACAAGTAAAAAAATTACTAATAATGTTATAACTTGAAAACAGAGATTAAAAAAATCTTTAAAGGACTTAAAAATACCTTATTTTACAATGACTAAAAGGTTATTCAAGCTACTGTGTGTGAAAATGACTTGAAGGGCAACTATGCAAAGATCTTACTATATATATTATGTTAACTTTTGAATACTTAAGCAGCAACGAGCCCACGTACTCCATCAGAGATTCGATATATATCCCTTTTTTGGCAAACATTCTGACCTAGTTTAGAGAATATAAAAAATACATTCATTACGTATAGAATTCTCCATGTCAACATAATATTTTGATCAATAATGAACACGAAATTCTCCACCTTAAATAGAACAATTACTGTGCCAGACAAGTATAGAGAAGCATATGTTACTTCAGGGATTTTCTGTTGGTTGTTTGTCGGAGTTCCCCTGAACGCTTCAAATATTGATAGGCTAGCTAGTCTAAACTTGTACCCGCTATAGGCCTAATATTAATTACTTGTTCCAACTTGAAGTGTTTGGGGGAACTCCTGGATTCAACTAACACTGCAAATTAAGCAAAAATATCATTCGAATTCATTTCATTAATTCCCAACCACAGCTTTAATAACTATTTGACTAGTGTTTGAGGGGAACCCCATGTTCAACAAAACTCTAGAAGCATGCAAGTTAATTACCTTGTACACGAATATATATATATATATATATATATATATATATATATATATATATATATATATATTAATATTACTATTATTAATTACTAGCTTACTACCTTCAATTCCGCATTTTCTTTGGTTCCATTGTCTGTCAAAGCTTATGAGAATTTGTTGAGCAGAACAAGTTCAGCTGAAAGACAAATTTCTTCGATTAATTAATGATTGGTAATATATCATATTTATCTTTTTTTTCTTTTTCTATCTTGTTTTTTTTTCTGTTTCTATTTTTATCACATCATATATTTAGATACCAACGTATATCATATTTATCTTTTTCTCTTTCTATTTTTTTTCTTTTTTTCTTTATCTCTCATCAATCCACCTCAAAATGTGGTGGATGTTTAACATTATTCAATTATTTTAAAAAATTGCAGCTAAAACAATTGCTATCGTATCGGGAATTGAAATGGGAATAATTAAGATCTGCAAATTCCTGATGAGCATGCATTTGTCAAATTAAAAAACTTGCTATCTTTGTGCCAGTTTAAGTAATTAATTGTCCAAAACATTCCCCTTAATTTGAAGTTAGGTCAAGGAAAACCATTTTGTTTATAAAGAGTGTTTATATGATAAACTTAAGCGCATGCAGCTATAACTTTGGCGGTTAGGCTAGATTGCCTTTATTAATTAGGAACGGCTATCCATGTGAAGAACAGTAACATTAAGGTTTTAAATTACCTATAGATGCCTAATAAAGTTTTACATAGCAGTCGTAGTTACAATTTTATCACGATCTTTGACATTGTGAGAAATTACGGGCAGATGCAGTCATAATTGACATTGTGACCCCAGAAACCATGCTTGAGTTTCTCAAAGTTAATGTCGTAAATACTTTCTGCTTCCTGCTTCTCACTGCTGATAAAAGGCTTTAAATACACAAACTGAAGTCTGAATTAACACACAATGGTCAAATATAGCTAGCAGCCAGTTGTTAAAGTGCAAGAAGTTTCTTGAAAAGAAAAATACTAAATGTCTAGAGTCCCAAAGGTCCTATCAGTGCAATTAGGGTCCATTGGGCTTACAGAGAGTTGAGAAGTTTGGATAATCTAACTTCAAGCTGTGAGTTTTCATTGGTAATTTTCACATTCGTTCAACCTTCCTTACTCTAGAATCTCTCTGACTTTTTTTTGTTTTTTTTACCATATACTCGATCTGAAATTTCTGCTTAATTAAATCTTTGTTTTTATGAAAATTTGTTTAAGGGTGTTAATTAAAAGGATTAAGCCATATATAGTTTAACATATACTGGTATACAAATTATAGACAGACTGCTTAGATTTATTAAAGAAAAAAAAAGAAACTTAAAGTCTAATATTATAATATTATCAAACGGCTGTAAGTTAATTACTTGGGCTGAACTTGCTATTATATTACCATTAAAAAAATACTAGCAACACCCACTCTAGTACACTATTTTGAACATACTCTTTATTTGTTAAGAGTCTCACTCATGATTTTGTGGTTTAATATAGCTAGTATTACTATGTTAAAAGGAAAAGTTTGTAGTTCAACTGTTCAAGGTTAACTAAGCTTATTTTTATGCAGCTAAAACAGGTTTGGAATTTCAAATAGATAACAACAGTACTAAAAATTCTAAAACAAAGGATATATAGTAAATGCATGTATAATTAACAACTTAATAACACATTCTACTATCCAATTATCATTGTTTTATAAATTTAATCATTCATTTTTTTATTTGTATATTTTACCATTATGTTTTCAATTTCCATGCCTTTTAAATACAAGTTTTTTTTCCCATTTGATTTTTTTTTTTAATTTCGCACATTTTACCATTACGTTAATAAAAAAAATAACACCATTTTTTTTCTTTTTTAGGGACACACCAACATCAATAAAATGCACGAAAATTAAAGATACATGATATAATAAAATGTGTAAAAGCTAACTTTGATTGTAAAACATGAAATGATGATAATTGATGAATAGTAAAATGTGTAATATATTAAGCCTAAATTGATTAAATTGAGACTCACTTATTAACTTGAGTATGTCAACATCAATTCTATCTCCTTAATTTTTTTAAAAATTTATTTTTTATGTGCTGAATTAGGTTACTGCTATATATATTAGCATTTGATTCCACTAATTAAATTGAATAAGATTATAGTTAATTTAAAGAGAATTATATTTGTTATATGAGATACTATAATTTTAAAGAGTATATTATGTATCTTCCTTAATTAACTACTCTTATTAACCTTTTCAATACTTTATACACAAAATATTACTCTAGCATGTGGTTGTTTGGGATTCTTCAACCGATGTAAATCCCATCGATGTAGTAAGTCAGGATTTTTTAAATGGCTTATAAAATAATCAATGTTAAATGTTCTCCTCAGACCTGCTTCAACAATCAAATCTTAGTACTCAATGAGACCCACATACTCCTCTAATCTCACACCAAATTTGGAGCACATTCCACAGATCCAGCCACAGCCACTACACTATCCATCATCATGAACCTAGACGAAAGAACGGATTCATTGTGACTATATATGTGGGTTTCGAATATATAGCATTTTCGTACCAATATGCATTGTGCGGTTTCGGAATTAACATTCTTTTTTCTCTTTCCTTTGCTTTCTTATCCTGATTTTCTTTTTGGATACCATTTTCGCTTTATACCATCCGTATGGAGCTTTTGTTCCCAGCTTTCAGGAATTGATGCCATGCAAGGACCATATCTAGATTTTGGAAAGCACCATTTAGATTTTACAGCTAAAAGAAATTTCGCCAAGTTGATCAGTGACAAAACAATCCAGTCTTATATTCCCTTTTGCTGACAACTTAACTCTGAATGAATTAAAATCTTATAACAAGAAGTTGCTACTAATTGATTTATATAAAAATAAGAACATCAGTTATATATTTTTTTATCAGTAGAACAGCAGTTATATATATTTTTGAAAAAATAAAATAAAATATTTACGATAACTAATATAATTCATTGCTCTAAATACTAAAGTATATAATAAATGGTTCTTTTTCTGTCTTTTGTGATATTAAGGGTTTTTTTTTTGTAAAAATATGATAATTATTGTATTCTATAATATAAGTAAACAATGAACACAACTCAAATAATTAATATTTCATAGTTAACATCATGGTACTCCCACGTGATAATCAAATTTCAGAACTATAGTGCAATCAGCATTAATTAGAAACAACTTAACCACACCTTCATAAGCTTTATGACTCCGGCATATGGACATGTAGAATATTTGGAGAGCTTTCGGCCCGCTACGCCACATTAAAGTATTCTCCATTATTCTTTATCTGACCCTAGACTATGACCAGGTTCAGCTACAGTTACATCAACACTAACATCGTAATTTTTAGCTTCAGTGGTCCTCCTTCATGTGGTACCACACCATCATGTGAAGGAACATTACAAGTTTTTCCTATAAATGGTAGGACTCATCTCTAGGGCCACGTTGTCATTCAAACACAAAAAACATGCAAATGAGGAATGAAAAAAGTCAGCTATATCCCCTAGAGTTCCTCTGATCACTTCATTGAGTTTGCTTGTGGCTTCAAAGAATTATCAAAATTCTCAAAGCATGCATGCAACACTGAAGTGTTTTGGGAAACTCCGGGTGCCAACTGACATTGTCTCTCTGTATATATAAGTATGAGTTTAAGGTTCTTTTCTTCTTTTTCTTTTATCTCCTCATTAATTGAGTTGGGCTATTGAAACTAACATTCCTAGTATGAGTTTGCTTGTAACTAACATTCCTAGTTAGTTACTCTATTACTACTCTCAACAGGTAGAATCAACCATAGTATTTTAAATATTATTACATATTTTTAAATAAAGGATGTGCTAAAAAAAACACATTTAAATTAAGATAAAAGCTAAAAATAAAAATTATGGAAATAAACTATTTAAATTAAGACATGTCATATTTATTAATGAGAAAAAGGATTATGTACTGACTCAGTTATCTGATCACAATTTTTCATATATAATAAATTTTTTATTTTTAAAATAATTATTTTAAAACTTTTTTACATTAAAAAAAAATTAAATTGAGATTGATTAATATTATCGGGCAAATTTTTAAAATGTTAGTAACATGCACGATATATTATATTTCTCAAATGTCATCTTAAAATGTTATCGGAGAAAATTTTCTCTAATTTTATTTTCCTCATTAGTAATTTATACTCCATAAAACATGAGATGGGGTGTGTAACAGCGCTAGTGTGTCATTTGGCTAGCAAAGCAACCAATTTGAAACATGTAACTTTATGTGAGTTTCCGTTCTTGGTCATTCTCAGAGATTAATTCTTATGTTCCATTAATTATTTCAATTTGGTCAAAATAAAAGCTACTGAGATTTCTTAAATATAGATATAGCAACATAAACGGGCAGAAGAAGGAAAAAGAAAGAAAGAACGATTTTATTTCCTTTCCAAATGCATAAACAATTGCTTCATCAAAGGTTATAAAACCAAACCCTTGAATATTTCGATCAGCTTCATATCACAGTAAAAAAATGAACCAGGAATAATCTAGCAAATAATTAGGTCAGCAGCAAAATGCATGACAGTTCCAAACCACGATCACCCTTACCAGTGTGATTCCAGGAGTTCCCGCGGCCAAACACTTCAATATATACGGAAAAATAGAAAATGAGTCCGTCGTGAAATGTTCAAGAAATTAACTCTATGGAACACCTAGAGTAGATCGATGCTTACATTTCTGATTCTTTACTTGGTTATTGTTGGCACATTGGTATATTATGCATGACAACGAAAGGTTCACGTGTCAATTAAATATACTATACATATATGACGACTTCAATTAGTTATTTGCTGCTCTGACTGTGTTTTATAAGAAAAATATAATATTATTACATAGTGAACATGGACTAAAAGGTGGGCTATGGTGGATAATGAAGATGACAAGACCAGTACCAAAGTCAAACAGATTTTGCTTTTTCTTTACTTCTAAATTTAATAGGATAATATATAGACGCATGCACATCTAAAAACTTTTTATATTATTATTCAACTATACATTTATATATGAATTAAAATTACTGTTTTTTTATAATTACTTTAAAATTATATTAAAACAATTTCTAATTAATTGATAATATTTTACTATTGTTATATCAAAATTAGACTCTTTTCTCCTTCCCTTCATATTCAGCTTCTTTTTGAGACAAAAGAATAAACCCCTTTTCTTAAAAGAATCTGGTATATATACACACAGAAAAAAGCTTCAGAATTCCATGGCCCTGTTGAATATTTCTCCCTAGTCCCTACTCATGAGCCAGAGAAAATGCAACATAAACATGGACCTCACTTTTCCTTGGGCATCTTTCCACAACGGTAAGCTAAAGCAATATTAATGTATTCATTTAATTATCAGTGAATAATATGTCAAAAAGCAATGATAAGGACATTGCAATCACTAAATATACTTCTCCCTTGACAACAAAATCCGACTAGGTTCATGTTGACAATAATTTCTTTAATTTTTTTTAATTTATGAATTATATGCTAGAATTTTTCTCAGTCAGTGACTGCTCCCCAACCGAAAGGCCATTGTGACTACACATAGAAGGTGAAGCTAGCAACGAATTTACATCTCACTATAAATAAGAATGTTTTTAGTAACAGTTTATTGCCAGCTTGCAAAGAATGCTAGCAAATTCAAGAATTAAAGGAAGGTCAGTTGTCCCCTTGAATTTCCCTGAACACTTCATTAGCAATTCCTTAGGTTTCACTGACACCAGTGAGGCCCTATAGTTAGCCATATTGAAGTGTTTGGGGGAACTCTAGGAGCCATTTGATGCTTTTTAACAGAAAGGGTGTTATTAGTTAATATGATCGGTTTTTTCAAGTTTGCAGTGTAGTTTTCTTATCAAGTGCATGTCTTGTACTAGTATTTCAGTTTGCATCATTATTGTTCTCTATTTTATTTTTAGTTTTCTCTTGCCATGCTAGCTTTCATTTAATCAAAAGCTTTCATTGTGTTGGAATAGTATTGAATGAAATATTTAAGGATGCGAGAGATTAAAAAGTTTTGAAAAAAGAGACTACTTGAATAATTGATCACTTCTTGTTTTTGACTTGATTCAAATTCTTATTTATATTAATGACTCCTCCTAAATCAATGATTAAAATTTCACCAACACAAACTTAATTTAATGGTTATAAATGATTCTCCAAAATTTTTTCAAAAATACAAACCTACTCACCTGTTCTAGAATATTTTATATGCCACTCTAGAATTATCTTCTAAAATAGTAGATTTTTGTACAGCATGCTTCTAGAATTTGGACTAAACATGTTTCTAGAAATTGGGCTTTTATTTAATTAGACCAAAAAAATCCAAAATCGGAGTTTATATTTTCAACATGTTCTTTAATTGTGTCTAGTCTACAAGTTGGCTGTGGTCTTGATCGAGTGCAGGTTTGCTGGTATATTTAGAAATGGTGAATGGTTTTTGAAAAATGAAAGCATTGGAAGAAGCTTATGATGAGCAAATTGAGCACCCTCTTGACCTTTCATTGCCCATTTTAATAAAGAACTAAGATATAATCTACTTCTACACTAAAAAATAAAGAATAGCAATTTCCTCTCTCTCTCTCTCTCTCACACACACATATATATATATATATACACCAGCAACGGTATATCATAAAAACTAACTTTCAGAATTAAATCATGTGATTGATTTACAGATACTACATGAGACTGGGGGTACACATTTTAATTAAATTCCCAGGATCAGCTATCCCAAATTGGTTTAATTACAGATGTAGGGGTCCATCCCTTCCTAACAAGTTCACATCAATTACTCTATGTGTTATTGGAGTTTTTGGTAGGTTTCTTAAATGTAAGTTGGGCCGGATCTTAACTGCCATACTACATATGTCCCAGAAATTACTTTATTTACTGCTACAAAATATTCAATTTGGACAAATTATACAATTCTGTCTGATCTGCTGCTCAAATTTGAAAGATTACACATTGAGAATGAATGGCACAGAACTGAGATTTCATTTGAAGATGATCGAGGAATAACCGATATTGAATGGACCGGAGTACATGTACAGGAACATAAAACAAACATGGCAGATATTCCATTTCTCACAATGTCAATGATCATAATGAAACTGCGACAGTAATTTAAAACCTTAGCTTGGCTGGATCATGATGTGAGGGAATTATCAATACATTTTAAGCTACTTCTACATTTAATGTAGACCCTACATACAGCATAGCCATCCGTTTCCTTTACTTACACCAAGCAAAGTCTCAACTTGAAAGCTCTGTCAGTTCCTCAGTTTCTATCTAATTTTCTCTGTTGTTGCAAGTCAAATGCATGCTATTTTTTTATGACAAAAAGTTTAAATGAGTTGGATTCAGGGGCTCATCAGAGACAGAACAGATCTCAAGTTTAAAGAGCACTTACAGAAGTATTTATAGATGACTCACCAACAAAATCTTCACATTAATATATGAGAATCGAATTCATATCCTTTTAGAATATAGGTCTCTTTCTTATCAACTGGATCAATTTTTGTTCGTTAATGCATGCTAGTGTTTAATCATTGAATTGTTCATTTTTTTTTTAATGTTGTGTGGGTGTGGAATGTGCCCATTTAGCTGAAAATCCTGCAATAACATCTTTATAAGATCACTCTTTGAAAGTGGAGAGGTGCTAGACTTTAAATGCTTAGTGATCCTCTGTAGAATATTGTTTTGCGGTTTGTCAATTGATTTTTCTAACAAGTGGTATCTAAACAGTAAGGAGAGTGTCTACACAAAGAAAAGGATACAGCAAGGTATCATTGCTGTCCGGGGTGTTGGTTAGAAGAAAAACTATACTCACAAAAATAGTACTATTTACAAAAGGTTAAATTGCTAAATTGTATATCAATTTATGTGAATTTTATTCATTAAATACAGATATAATATTGTAAAAGATAGTAATATAGTCGGTGCAGTTGTCCATAGGATTTATCATTTCATAATGTTCACCCATCCATCACCAAAATGTTTTTAAAATCAAACCAATAATTGAACCAGTAAACCCACCAGTGTAAGAGTTAACAGTCTAACTGTTGTTCAACTAGTAACAATTAAATAATATTATTTTAATTTTCAACATAATATATAAAGAAAAATTAAATAAAAAATAATATGATATTTATTAATTCATAATTTAAAATTAAATTTAACTTATAAATTATCATCACTCGACTCATATTTCATAAATTTGTTCCTTATATTCAAGTCTAATTTTTTATGGCACATTTCACATAACTATGACATGATATGTTAGTAATAGTTCATGGTTGACTGTGGGTGGTGGTTCACAAATGGTGTTTTCCCCCTATTGTTAATGATATTATCATTGTTTTGATTCCAAATGTTGATGATCCACAAGGTATGAAAGATTACAGACCTATCTCCTTGTGTAATGTGATCTATAAAATTTTGTCTAAAGTGATAGCTAATAGACTAAAGAAGGTCATGGAAAAATTGTGTATCTGAAGAACAATCAGTTTTTGTTCCTGGTAGATATATTATTGATAATGCTCCAGTTGCTTCTGAAAATTTGCATTTTATGAATTGCAAAAGAAGGAAAAAAAAAGGAGATGTAGCATTGAAAATTGATATTAGTAAAGCATGACTGAGGTTATTTGCATGAGATGCTCATTTAAGTTGGCTTCATACAGACTTTGCTAAATGGATAATGTTTTGTGTTTCTTTAGTGAAATTCTATGTTAATGTCAATGATGAAATGATTGGGCATATTACTCCACAAAGGGACCTGTGTCAGGGGATCCTCTCTGCCCCTACATTTTTATACTGTGTGTTGAAGAATTATTTATGCTAATAAAAGATGTTGAAAAGAAGGCTAAGGTGCATGAGGTTAAAATTTGTATGGATGCTCTTGTTGTTTCTCACTTAGTATTTGCAGATGATAGTGTTTTATTTTTTAGAGATGATGAGAGAGAAGTTGTGGTGGTTAGAAAAATTTTGTATGACTATGCAGAGGCATCTGGGCAATATATTAATCAACAAAAATTTGAAGTCACTTTTAGTAGGAATGTGAATCAAGGTTTGAAGAATGATGTGAGGATGACTGAAGGAAATGGCGGAGGGAAATATCTGGGCTTCCTTTCTTTTGTGGGAATGAGCAAGAAGGCTATTTTTAACTTCATCAAGAATAAGGTGTGAAAAAAAATATAATTCTTGGAGTTAGAGGAACCGATCAACGACGACGGAAAGATATGTAACGGTGAAATATGTTCTTCAAACTCCTAATTATTGCATGAGATTTTTTCTTATACCTACAACTCTTGGTGATGAGATTCAGAGGATGATGAACTCATATTGGTGGGATCAAGTAGTAGGGAATCAAATTGGTTAGCTTGAGACAAATTATGTGTCTCAAAGGAGTTTAGGGGCTTAGGTTTTCAAAATATCTATGCTTTCAACTTGGTCATGTTAGGAAAACAAGGGTGAAGATTTATATCAAAATACAATGCTTTGTTAGCAAGAGTATTCAAAGCCAAATACTTCCCTAAAAGGGATTTTATGGGTGTTGACTTAGCTAATAACTCATCATATTTTTAGTGAAGCATATTGTCTTCCAAAACGGTGTTGAAGGAAAGTGTGGGGTGGAAGCTAGGAAATGGGAAGAATGTTAATGTTTGGGGAGAACCGTGGTTAAGGCACAAGGGTCATGCAATAATTTGAACACCACCTACAAATGGCTTGGAGGATTTGAAAGTGGGAGTTTTGATGGATAAAGAGGCTTTGTGTTGGAACTACACACTCCTTACACAAATTTTTGAAGTGCAGGATGTTGAGGCCATCTTGAGAACACCATTATTGAATGTTGATCAACAAGACACCAAGATATGAGATTATACACCGAATGGAGTCTACTCAGTAAAGAGTGCATACAAAGTGATAATGAATGAGCTAGTGGATAATGAACACCTAGCAATATCTAGTAATTGGAGATTGATTTGGAAAGTGAATGTTCCTCCATGAGTAAGAAATTTGATGTGGAAAATATGTGAAGGCAACATTCCAACTAGAACAACCTTAAATTCTAGAGGGGTGTTGTGTCTAATTGTTTGTTTGCTATGTGAAGTTGAAGTTTAGACAATTGTTCTCGGTTTTTTTTTATGTGCACAAAAAATAAAGATTGTTGGTCGAAACTCAACCTAAGTCATTGTTTGGAGGAAGTCTTGTTACAAATAGAATTATGTAAGGAATTTTTTTTCACCTTGTTTTTGAAATGGTAAGAAGAAAGAAAGGATCAAATGGTTATCTTGCTATGGAGCATATAGAGGAGGAGGAATAACAAGGCCCTGAAAAACAAGGATGTCCTAAGTGAGTTTGTGGTTAGAAGAAGGGAGAAGTTTTACCAAAGTTGGAAGTGTGCAAAGACAAAAAAATTAGTAAGGGAGAATTGACATTCGAAACTACATCATTAAAGGCTGATGAAAACTAGAACATGGATGATTCAAATGCAACGTGGATTCTAGCTTCCATATGATTTTATTACATTATTTTGGCTTAATTTTATTATTTTGAAGACTAAAATGATGCCAATTTTCAGTTTTAATTTCTGCAGAATTTTCTGGTTATGTTTTATGTAAAGAAAAAAAAAACAATTTTCCCTTAACCCTTTTTATCTTGAAATTATAAATTCTTTCAAACATGACCAAATAAAATTATTAATGATTAACATTATGAAATGAACTTAAAATGGCTGAAATTATAGTTTACCCTTCTTTTTTTTTATTAAATTTCACAAATGTATTTATACATAGCTTATTTTAATTTCAAAATTCTCGAGAAATTCCCATCCTAATTTTAAATTTTGTTTACCATAAATTAATTTTTATCATGATCATAATATTAATTTTGAGAAGTAAAAACACTATTTTACCCTTTTTAATTTAATTATGAATTGATTCTTTCCGGGAGAAATTATTAGCACCACATCATTTATGATCCCAACCAAAATACTCATTTTACATGTGGATAATCAAAGGAACTCACTAAATATAAAATAATCTAAAGCTTACGGTGTTAACAAAAGAGAGCATCTCACATTTAAGTAGATCAATACATAAAAATAATAAATTAAAATTAAAAAAACAAAGAGACTTTAGGCCATGAACGATTTTCTTTTGTTAACGATTTGACAAGGGCACCAAATGTCCAAGTAATAAGATTCGGACGTCCGAGTGTCGAATTCCAAAGGAATTTTGTGTTTTACTTTTTATTGTATACTTTTCAATTTATAAGAGAATAAATAATTAAAGAGAGGTGTAGAAGAAAGAACAGTAAACAATAACATGAAATTATAAATAGTAGAGAGCAAAGAAGTAGGGAATTCGATGGAATGTGAATGTTAGGACCTAACATGCCTTATTTGTCTAGGATGTATGATTTTTGGATTTTTCTTTATCAATTTAGGTGAATTTATCATACCCACATTTATTCAATTACTTGTCTCTAATGCCTCACGATGACAAGCATATTTTATCTATCTATCTCCAAAATGCCTTTGCAAATAGTCAATAGATAAAAAGCATGAAGCCTTGATTCTAGATGTGTGCTTGAATGCATGGGCATAAAGTTATCATCCTATGTCTAGTAATGATTTTCTTATGATATCTTTTCTTTTTGTTCTATTAGAAGTTATCCTCTGTCGAGCGTCTAACCCCTAAAACTAATAGATGCATATCTTCTTTATATTTTTATTAAGAGTTACCCTCTATCGAGCACTTACCCTCTAAAATTATGTAAATATGAATAATGCATGGAATATAAATAGAAAAGAAATAGGATAGAAAACACATGTTGCATTGATAAATAGGGGATACATCATACATCACTTTGACTTGTTAGGCCTGACAGGCCCTAACCAGGGGTTTAGTCTCTCATGCCCATTGAGGACCTTACACTGAAATTGGAGTATAAGAATTGATGGAAGAGGAGGGATGGAAGAAGGCAATAGAAAAAATGGTGAAAGAAAGAAGAGAATTCCCTAAGGAAGAGTTCTCAGGCTTTGGGTATTAGTGAGAGTGCTTTGAGACTCGGTGTGTCATTTTCCCCTGCTTGACTCTCTTTTTATAGCTGTTGAAATAGACTTGGGCCTTCGTACATGCGCTTAGCGCGCTCTTCTCGCGGGTGCTCGTTTCCCCACTTAGTGCGTGTTGCGCTTAGCGCCAGTGCCCTTAGCACAGGCAGAGCGCGCTGAGCGTGCCTTTGGACTGGCCTGGTGCTGAAGCTTCATCTTTTTTCATAATTCTTCTATTTTTTGCTTTTGTTTCCTCTAGTTTTTATATTTGCAGTCAAAATTTGAAAAAACATCAACTTTTAACAATTAGACACAAATATGCTAAATAATTATTTTTAAATACAATTTTGCTTTATTTTTCTTTATCAACAGTACAATTATTTAGCAATTATCACCTTTGTTCCAAAGGATTTGGCTCCCATGAAACTCTATTAAAAAAAAGAAGAAATTCTTTTTACTTTTAGAAGCTATTCATTTTCAGAGAGTTTATTTTTAGAGCATTGCAAAAATTCTCTCCCAATAAAACTGATCTATTTGCCTCTGTTTTGTGGACTATTTGGAAGTGGCGTAATGAAAATATTTGGGAAAATTTGAAGAGGCCAATTCCAGTTTGGTCCTCCCAGCATATTTCTGACTGGCAGAACATGAAGATTTCGAGCATCACATCATCGTGCTGCATGGATACCACCGCAAGTAGACTTTGTCAGTGTAATATTGATGCTGCAGTTTTTCAGGATCATCTACAACATGAAATGCATCATTTATCTTTTTTAAAAAATATTAATCCATTGCAATTATATCCTACATATATGCTTCGACTCCGAGGAGCCCAACTTAATATTATGTCACATCTAATAATTGCGTCACATTTTTTTAAACTAAAAGGACTAGAGTTGTTTAACTTAAAAAATTGGAGACTTGATTGAAGGAAAAATAAAAATCATTGACAAATTAAATAGATTCAAAGAAAATGTAACAGAAAAAAAATACTCTTCTCGAAATCAAACTTTCAACTTTTTTTCTCATCTTTCATATTCTTTCTAAGTGAATTTTTAAGAGAAATAACTGACATCAAATTGTTACTCATCAACTCTTTTTTATTTTAGTTTCCAGCAAAGGCAACTTCCCTAGATCCTTACAAGTGTGCATGATGTGGCTAAATCTAAAACCCGTTTATTAGAGCAGTTTCTTAACCATGTGTTTTTAAATTAAATTATGTTTCTAAAAAAATAGTAAAAACTTATCAACAAAAAAAAAAACAATTTCGCTACTTTTCTGATAAATTAAAAATAACTACTGAAAAAAAAACAATTAATATTAGTCATTAATTGTTAGATTTTTTTGCTAGCGGAGAAAATCGAATCTACAATTTTTACCTCCCTCCCTTCTCTTTTTAAGACCAAACCAACCATATAAATGTGACTACAAATTCTTCCGATTGCTCATAATGCCTCTGATATTTCTGAAATTCGAAATGAAGAAATTTCTCAACTTTTGAAAATGACACTGTTTGAACAATTTCTTTAGCAATACATCACATGAGCTTAGAAAAAGAAGCACATAAGCTTAGATCCTTAATATATACCCACCAAAGTACTCCTATTAGAAGAAATTTGATATCATATCCCTTTCTGTATCCATGACCATAAATAGTAGTAATGAAAATGAAAATTAAAGAAATTTGATATCATATCCCTTTCTGTATCCATGACCATAAATAGTCTCTGCATGTTTTTTACTATTCAAGTTTTTACCTTCTTCAAGTATCCTTGCCTCGAAAAATAAGGTAGAATCACCTTCTCCACTGAGGTTGGATCAACTTCTCTGAAATTGATAATATCCACATAACAGTGATTAAGGGAATCAGAAAAGGGCAAAATAAAAATCAGAGTACACCACCAATATTTAATACGTGTGAAAATTCGACATACCTACTACTTGATTTAAGTAAAAAAGAAACATAAGTGATTTTAATGAAGATCATGTCACTAATAACTTATTTTAAGTGAATTCTTTATGCCCATTAAATTAAATGTGTTTCTAATGTGCTTTCAAGAAAATTATGGGTTTTTATGAAAATGTAAGCCAAATTACCAAAATTCTAATAGAGACCTTTAAACCTCATATTATTTTGATTGTAACTTTTGCTACAAACCTCAGATTGAGCTAATTTTGAAGTCTATGGAAAGATAAGAAAAATTCCTACATCTTATATGCAGACACCTGAGGCTAGTTCATGGTTAAGTAGGGGGGAAAAGTTAAATGCATGGTGTCTAGAGAAGTAGCCAAAGGGAAGAGGAAGCTAGAGATGTTGGAGATATCCAGAGTAATTTCTCAAAAATTGACTCTTAATGTATCCTCCATCTAGTAAATTGTTTTTGTGTTTTCATTCCTATGAGAGTATTACGAATAGTGAAATTCCTGCTTTGCAAGGTGAAAATGAAAATGAAACTTGGATTGGAAAAACCTTTTGTTAATAGAAAAGAAAGAAAGAAAACTATAGATTTCAAACATGCAAGTGAGCATTAGTAGTCTAGCAAAGTCTTGTAGTAGTCAGTCATCCATAAGAACAGCAACTTTTTTCCTCACCACAAAACATGCAAGCAAATAATTTAAGCATGTATTTATGTAGATGGATACTTGTCTCTATGCATGTTCACTGTATTGTATTCCAAAAGCATGCCTACCATAATCAATTTCGTTTTATTTTTGATGGTGGGACCAAAGCATCAACCAATCAATAAACCAAAGCATCAATCAATTAATTAAAAAATACAACAAAAATAAAGCAAAATCTTAAATGCTTACCAGTCCCATCCCTTGAAGATGACAGAGATCTATCAGACCTTATCCCTCCTCTACTGCTTACGCCTATCAGCTTTTCAGCTCTCGGGGAAAATGAACCTGACTTGCCATTAAGTGAGGATGAAAGTGAATGCCGCCTGGTTGCACTGTTTTTGTCTACCAAATCAGTAGTAAATCTTGGAGAGCCTTGTCCTCTTAGCCTAGCTTTTGCAGATTCAGTAGGAGCCATGTAACTGGGCAGTCTTGGAGTAACAGGAGTGTTATATAACTCATTCTCTTGTTCATTAATGTTAGCAGGTAGTGAAGCTCTTCTTTGGCTATTGTTACTGATACAATTGTCACCACCATTCAAATTCTCACTGACTACTTGAATTCCTTCATTTCCACCCTTCTTCACACTTGTCTTTGAGACAGCAATGGGATCATTATGTGGCTCATTATCATTCTTGTCTTTTGTTTGCTGTCCATGACCTTTCTCAGGATCAGACTCTTTTGACTTTGGCACAGTCGAATCTTTCTCTTTCGCTGAAGAGGCATTTGGGCCCTGCTCTGAAACATCAATGACAGCATGATCCAAAATCTTTTTATTGCCGGATTTTCTTTTTTCATTAACAACCTCAGATCCATTTGAAGCATTATGCGCATGAGTCTTTCCAAAACTACTTTTCTCAGTTTCTTTTGGTGGGTTTTCCTGAGCTGAAGGCAATGGGTGGCTTGAATCCTTTTTCAGATGCTGTTTAGATTTGTTAGAACCTAAATTTGAGACATTGTCAGCTTTCACAGTAGGAGATTTCCGAGTAATTTTTTTAACTTGCCCCTTTTGAACTGTCTGAGAAGTGCCATTTTTCTCATCAGACACTGACTCAAGTTTCTTTTTAAATTCAGGAAGAGATGCCCAAAAGTGGGACCTTGTCCAATAGTCAAGCCACTTCTGACCCATGTTAGGTTCTCCAGGATCACTGTTGAGTGATAGAGGAACTGCATATGGGGATGAAGCCAGAAGCTAAAATGGATAACATACGTAATGAGCTTTAATCAAAACCAAAATAATATGATGAGATAACTTAGTTTCAAAACAATAAGAATTGAAAAGGAATGATAAGAATAAAAAGTACACCATTTGTTCACAACCTTTGTCATATCATTCATATTCAAAAATCATATCAATAAAAGAGTGTGTAAAGTAAAAATGGTAATTGACCCAAAAATTTGCTAAATCAACTTACAAACAATGCTCATGAGATTCACTGATTCAGTGACCAAAAATAACTTGTTATCATTGTCATTCAACATTAATAATTACTGGAACCATCATTGAACATTAACATCATTCTCCACAATGCATGGCAAAGACAACCAGATTGAGAAAAAAATCAGATATTACAGGATGGAGAAACTTCAGATGAAGCATACAGTTAATATAATGTGGAGTAAAACAAGACCACAACCCTAGAAATATAACCAAAACAAGTTGAAAACATTAATATCATAGCACATAGAACTAGAGAGAGTTTATGAGCCCAAAAGTTGAGACAAATTTATCCTTTCTAAAGGCAACAAGTACCTACTACTGGTAACCAAAAAAATAGCTCCAGATTAGGAGAAAGAAAAACGCACCAAGCTCACACATAATCAGGGGAAGAAATCTTCATGGACAATAACATTTTAAGCTGATAATGTCTAGTAGTTTCAATTAACTGGAATGAGTCATATTTCAGATACTAGAAGTAGCTATAAGAATCTATTTATCCTCTATGTAGGCATGATATAGCAGTTTCTTACCTTGCAAACAAAGACATTTTCAGACAACTTCTCTGCCTGTGTGGACGAAACTACCCGAACAGAATTTGAGCAATGAGTATCCTGATAAAAACATGTTGAAAAAAGGAGTTAGTTAAGTAATAGAAGGGCAAGCAGAATGCAATTGAAGGCATTCATCTTTTCCTTCACCACATTGAATAAGATCCACAAATCACTAGAGCGGGACAACTGTATGGTAGAAAACACCTCTTGATCCTAATTTAATGAGAAACATTTCCACCCGAAAGGCAGGGAAAATAATGCACAGAACACTGAACTGTTGAATTAATTAAAGAACTTTTACCTTACGAATTTTCTGGACTGCAAGCCCAATATCAGAGCATCTAACATTGTAACCACGAGCCAATGCTTGAAATTTAACTATTCCCTTCACACAATATAATGCAGAAACAGCGTGTCTTCTAACCAAGTGGCCACGAATAAAAGCTTGCAGTTGTATGACACCTTTGAGTTTTTGCAATGTTCGACGAGCCTTCAATGAAGTTATGCAGGAATCACTTTATGAATTTATTAACATAAATAAAGAAACTTCCCAATGCAGAACTGATGGTTAGGAAACTTGCATGCGATAGCATACAAATTAAGAATCAATGGGTACAGAGAGAATTTCAAATAAAAAAGCAGGGTAGACAAGGCACTAACTATAAATAAAATACTTATATTTTTTCTTTCCTCTACAACCAAAAATTTGAAATATTAAAAGTGAAATAACTGTGGTTGCATTTTCATCTGTAAGTATTTCTACTGCATTTATATATGGAATGCCAATGAAGCCTTTCAGATAATTATAACTTAGGCACATCAGTTAGTATAACAAAATTGTATAATTACAAGGGACTTATTACCAGATAACTTCTACAAGCAGCCTGAACTTTTATAGTTGCTTCCGTAAGCTGGAGTTTCTCAAGATTCTCTTGAGATCCAAAATTAGCAACATCTTGCACCTTAGCTTCTTTGACTCTAGTTGAAAGAACATCCCTATCATGTGATGACCTACTAACTACCTCCTTTTCGGAAAACACTCCTTTATAATCATTAGCTCCAGATATTGGTGTGGATATCTGCAACGAATCCATGGTTGGATCAGGCACGGGTACCTCAGACGACACCAGCAAATCCTTGTCAATTGAAGGTTTCTTTACACACAAAATGAAATAAAAATTAGAACATGCATATTTCAAAAGACTAAGCACTCACAGACACAGATTATAGGCAACAACAATGAGACTTTCTCCCTTCCATAGTTTCTTTTATAACAAATCATAAACACAAACGAATGCCAACCACAAAAATACTTACAAAAATGTCATTCTTCTTTGATGAAGTAGACTTTGAAGACGATTTCTTCCCCAAGAGTAAATTCTTGAACCATTTCCCAGGACTTCTTCCTTTCCCCATTTCAATGCTTTAGAAACCACAGAACTCGAGCATCAAAATCTGCAAGAAGCATATACAACAGACCCTCAATTCCAGCTTAATTAAATGTCAAACTAAATTAAATTCACTAGCCATAAATTTTAAATTTGAAAAAGACATTAATACCCTAACATAAATGCATTTTTCAAGTATAATTAATAACTGAAACATGAGTTAGCAGTTATGTACAGAAAAAAAAAATACCATAAAGTAAATGAAAAATCCAAAACCAAACCGTGCAGGCTATTTTCAAAAAAAGACAAGAACTAAAACTAGAAGTCAAAACAAACAAAAGCTGCAATTAATTCTACACAGCACCAACCATGAGTCAATTCAAGTCTTTCCTTAAGAACAGCATTAAAATCAGCAAAACCCATCTCAAAAATAAGAAAAAGCAATAAATTTTATCTTAAAAAAAAAAAGATCAACCCAATGAAGCCAAGTTAAAACACAATACAACAGATTCAGATCAACAACACACAAAAGCAAGGGAAGAGAAAGAGGGTCACACCAACAAATAGAACCCTAAGCCCCCAATGTGAAGAAATGGGTGAATGTTATGAAGATTGAGATTTGGGAGAGAAAGAAGAAGGGATTTGAAAGGTTCTTCAATAAAGTGAAGGTGAGGTTTGGATCAAAGTTGCCGTTTTTATATTTGGTTGAAGAGTGAGGGAACAGTGAGAAGCTGAAAGGACATAGAAGGAAGAGAAAGTATGGCTGAAGCTGAAAAGAAAAGCAACAACGTCATAGATTCCTCTTACGAGGTTTAAATTTTGAATAAAGAAAAATAGATCCTAGTAATTTTCTTAAAAACAAAAGTTAACAAATTACCGATTGATATTTGATAATCTATAACTATAACTTTAATGTATATGCACTTCTCGTAGTATTTGACAATGATAATCGGATAATGCCTTTTTTTTATGTTTCTTCCCAATATTTATCTTCTAAGTAAAAAAAAAACATAATAATTGTGCCTAACTGCCTATGGCACATGATATTTTGTCTTATTGAGTTAAGTATTATATATATGGATCCATGTTGAAACCGAGATGGAAAAATAATGTTTTAACAACTTTGGTTAGTTTGTGTTCTATTTTAAAATTGTACTTTAGGTGCATAGTAACAAAACATTTTTTGGATAATATATTCACATTATCATTAAAATATCGAACACTGTTATTAAAATAATTTTATGAGTAGTGTTATGTAACAACCATTTCTCTTGTTTTATCTTTAGTTATAGTTATAATATGATAAGAAAAACAATATATTTAAACCGGATTAGATTGGTTGGCAATTCGTAAACTAATTTCATTAATGTGCTAGTAAAATTTAATGACTTTCGTGTTTCGAGTGATAAGATCTTTGGCGGCTGTTGTGGACATTAGAGTTTGAGGATGGGTTAATAGCAAAGGTGGGTCATACGGGTTGGATCTATTTAAAGTTATTGGCCCACAATTTTAATAGGTTGGGCTGGTGTTTTATTTTGTTTTTATGCCTGTTTTGCAAAATTTGTAGTAAAAACTTAAATGTGTCGGCTTGTAAATTAAAGATAAAAAAATATGAAGAAAATATTAAAATTAAATAAAAATTGGAAATAAAAGAAATTAAAGAAAGCTAGATAAGAATTATTTTTTTATATTCATAAAAAATTGTATTTTCCTTCTACAGTTTGTTATTAATAGTAATTCATTAGATTTCATAATATGTATTTATAATAATGAAATGCAAACAAAATAACTATAAAAAAGTCTCAGTTAAATACTAAATATATACTAATAAATAAAATCTAACCACATATTTGAGCCTATCAATCAATATTTAAGCAAATAATTAACAAAAATCAACCTATTCAAACATTTTAACAAAAAATAATATTTTAATAATAATTAAAAATAATTGAGGGTCTACCCATAATTGACATACCAGCCTATTAAACTCGCAAGGTAAAGATATGGAATTGAAAAGAAAAAAAAAAAAAAAGGCAATTATATGGGTTACATATTACGGGTAACAAGGTGAGCCAGTCCATCACATTTTGACTTGTTCGGTCCCTAGCTTGCCAAAAATAAGACATGATAGTTTAAGCTACTTATTCTTGATGGGTTGAAAGTCTTGGAATGTCCCATTTAGCGTGAATTGGCTAATCAACTGGCTAAAAAAAGAAAGTTTAAGTTTCATAATTCACAACACTAACTTAAATTGGTATATTTAATTAAAGTGCCCAAATTGTATTAGTAACTTAGCCTAAACTTAAATATTAATATTCTTACTAGAGGAATTGATTTTATAAAATAAATTAACAATAATAATAATTAATAAATATATAATTTTTTAAATTTATTGAATGCCAATATTAGATTACTGGCTAGAGAGGAATATTAATACACTCTCGTTAATTAACTTAAATTTATTTATTGATTAAAATATATTAAAAATTATAAAATCACAGTAAAACTTATTAAAAGGGAAGTGAAACTTATTTAATTTTACTATTTCAAATAAAATTTTTAGTTTTGGTCAAACAATACTGAATGTATTTGAAAGAATATGTTATTATCAAGATAATCACTCTATGTATGGAGGCTGTGGGAAATTAATTATTGGTTGTGGCCTTATTCTGCGCAAATAAAAATTGAGATGGAAGTCATAGAAAGTTGACAAAATCTCGTGTCCATAAATAATGACATAAAAGACCGTACTAGAATTGCCATACTGAACTTCAATATTTTATGGCAGCTTGTTGTTGTACTGATATATATATATGCTGCAACCAGTAATGTGTCAAAATTTCAGGTTTAGTTTCTTATGCTGGAAACATCAAGAAGAGGATTAGGTGTAACTAATTCAAAGCACATTAAAGAATGTGTCAAGGTAATAATGTGTGGCAAGTAGCAACCGAGACTTTTAACACCTTGCCGACACAAATCCACAATCAGTAAATTTCAAAACTCAAAATTGCAACAATCTTGTATCGTATCCAATTTTCATACTCGTAAAACATAACTTTCCCGTGATTTACAATGTAATGCTAAATTGTTATGTGATATTGTGATACTCGTGCGTGGCTTCATGCGGTGACATGAATAATTTCTTTTTTTAGAAACTAAAAATTGGGTCAATATTATAACATACTATAGGGTATAGGCAGGTCCACAATAACATGCCAACACCAAAGTACAAATCTGCGTTGAACTGTTGAATTTAGCATTGTGGAAAATGGTGCTTCATGGGGCCACGTGGCAGCGTATAAAACCGGTTGCTAATCAAGATTATGTAGTCTGCGTAGCATCTGATCAGGATTCTTGACTTATACTCTTTGATCAACAACTTTGGTGGCTTCAGTTACATGTAATCATAAAATCTCACTCTTTTTTAGAATCCCAGATTCTCTTTACAAAGTTTCTAGTTTCTAACTGCTCCACGTTTATGGAAACTTTTTATCCTCATATCATGCAAACAAGATTTTTTCTTGGAAGCGATATGCAATGAAAATGAACTTCTCTGCTTCTGCTTATTAGCTTTTCTGTGTAATTAAGTTATTACATTATGCTGCAGCAGCAGCAATAATAATAATAATGAGAAAAATGTAAGTAGCATCACATTATCTAACATACTTTTTTTATCACTGAATGAAATTTATTAAAAATTATAAAAAAAAATTCTTTATATTTTTTATCATTGAATGAAATTTATTAAAAATTATCAAAAAAAAGATTTTTCTTTATATTTGATGAGTCTTATAGTTTTGTAAGTTTTAATAAATTTTAAATGATAATAAGAAATGCATTAGAAAATAAAAATAAATGTTTTCAAAAGTATGTTGTTGACTGTAATAATAATAGTAGTAGAAGTCAAGAATTTTGCAGAACATTAATATTTTGAGCAATAACTGCTTCTGTTACAGTTAAGCTTCTTGGTGGCATAGTATTTCAATTCTTTAGCTTCAAAACTGCAATATATAGTTATACACTGTTCTTTCTGAGACTCACTCACTATCCTCTGTCTTACTATACTACACAGGTGTCAATTTCACCATCAGAAAATGAAGAATTTCTTGGTTTCTTTGTACTACTTGTTTCCTGCAATCATTGCAATTATTCTTGTGCTGCTCACTCCAATTCCAAGTGCACAGCTAACAACAAGTGAGAACAGAATCCTTCTCCAAGTTCAGAAGCTTCTTGAATATCCTCAAGCTCTTCAAGGATGGACCAACTTGACCAATTTTTGCTCTCTCCCTCCTCCCCTCAGCATTGTGTGCTTCAATGGCCATGTAACCGAGTTAACCGTCGTTGGCAATTCATCTTGGACTCTCTCAGAAAGATTCTCCATTGAGTCTTTCTTTACTGTCTTGACAAAGCTCTCAAATATGAAGGTGTTGTCATTGGTGTCACTTGGTTTGTGGGGTCCCTTGCCTTCCAAGATTGACAGGTTCTGGTCCCTTGAAGTGATGAACTTTAGCTCAAACTTCATTTATGGGGAAATTTCACCATCAGTTTCCTCTTTGAAGAATCTAAAAAGTCTTGTTTTGGCTAATAATCTTTTCAATGGGAGTGTGCCTGATCTTGGAAAACTAGCTTCTCTTGAAGAGCTCAATTTGAGTGGCAACAAATTAGGCCCTGAGTTCCCTTCATTGAGCAAGAATCTTGTGAGGGTTATCTTGAGAAACAACTCATTGAGATGTAGAATCCCTCCTCAACTCATTCATGTTTATAAACTTGAGCTGTTTGATATCTCTTCCAATGTGATATTTGGAAATATCCCATCATTTATTTTCTCTCTTCCTTCCCTAAAGTACCTAAACTTGGCTTCAAACCAATTAAGTGGCTACCTTTCTTTGAATGTGTCATGTAGTTCTTCTCTCACATTTGTTGATATCTCACACAACCTCTTGGTGGGAACATTGCCATCTTGTATCGGTTCAAATGCTTCAAACCGAACAACACTTTATTATGGGAATTGTTTGGTAACCAGAAGCTTATTAAGTGACCAATATCCATCTTCTTATTGCCAGAAAGTGGAGTCCTTAGCAGCTGTCAAGCCATCAATTAAAAGCCAGAAGAGGGAACCAGAGATGGAACTAGGCCAAATTATTGGTATTGTTGGAGGTGTTGTGGGAATTGCAGGGCTTATGGTTCTTCTCATTTGGTGCATCTTCAGAAAGTCTAAACTAGAAAAAGCAGACAGTAATTATAGCATAGGCATCTCTGCTCCAAATAATTTTTCCATCCGTGCATATTCAAGACCAAATATTAATGCAAGTAAGGACATTATTATTATAATTGTTGTTATAATTTACATTCTCATCTCTAGAGGTAAGTTGACACTACACTGCATTTCTCTCCGTGTGAAATTAATATGTATTTCACTTCGATCCATATTTATATAAATGAACTTGTTAGGGACATTTTTTCCTTTATGTGATTGTTGATGTTATTGACATTTGACAACTAGTTTTTCATCCCTATTATCAATTTTGAAACTAGAGAATATAAATGAAGTCTTTTTTAGTAAAGTTTCCAAGTCGACAATAAAGGAATTTTGAAACTTCATTTCCTAAAGTTCTAAAATCAATAATGAGTATCTAAAATTAGTTGTCATTTTATAATTATTTATCACTACTAAGACATTTGTTTACATTCAAATAGATTAAAATGTAGTACATTTCATTTCTCAAAAAGAGAGAGTAATCTTTAAAATTAGAGACTATATACTTGAAACATCTATTAGGGGACTGGAATGCAATTTATTTATCTATTATTCTATTTGAATACAATGGTATGATACAAAAGGCTTGGTTGCTGTTGTATGATGATATGATAAATCGTGCACATGTTCAATTCAGATCATAATTTTCGTTCCTCTTGTGGTGGTTTACATATTTCTAGTCCTTTATTTAACTCATGCACGAATTGTTAATTTTTCCCCTATGGAAATAGGACGTCCTCCTCTACCAATGAGGCAACCTGTTCTTGGATTCCCACCATACTGCATTTTCTCAATAGAAGAAATTGAAGATGCTACAAACAACTTTGACCCATCAAATCTTATAGCAGAAGGATCACAGGAACAGGTAAAAGAATTTTTTTTTTTTGTTCAATAGTTTCATAATGATAATCTCTACAAGACCAAGTGGTAATGGCCTATACTCTTGCTTGCATTTGCACAGCTATATAAAGGTTGGCTCATAGATGGTTCAATGGTTATGGTCAATCGCAATAAACTAAAGCAGAAAAGTTTGCACAAAAACAGTATTCAGAGCTTGAAGGTATTACCCTATTTAAGGCACAGGCATTTGGTGAGTGTTCTAGGACACTGTGTCATTACTCATCATGACCATCCCCAAATGATAAGCACAATATTCATTGTATTCGAACATGTCTCAAACGTGTCCTTGAGGGATTACCTTGCAGGTAAACAAAAACATTAACACAGAATTAATTGCAAAGGCAAATTAACACTTGTATGACCAAAAGATGTAACATGGAAATTCCATGTAACACAGATAGGAGAAAAAGGGAAATGCTGAAATGGCCACAAAGAATGGCAATCAGCATAGGCATTGCAAGAGGAATCCAGTTCTTACACACTAGAGTTCATCCTGGCATATTTGGCAACAATATAAAGATTGAGAATATTCTGTTGGATGATTGCCTCAATGCAAAAGTTAGCGGATACAGCATTCCATGGCCATCCAAGGTTAGAGTTAGAAAAGAATATGTGTAAATTTGACTAGTTCTCGGTAATATTTGCATTCAATCAAAGTATCTAACTTTAATGAAATCTGCCTTTGTCGATTTTTAGAAAGGTCATGACAGCAAACTTTATGATCAAAGAGCACTCAATCAAATTGGCAGGTATTTCTCAGTTCAATCTATATCTTTCTTCCACTGATGCATCCAAACTATAACATGTTGTCCCCATATGCAGCATTAATGATGCAGAAAAGGAAGACATCTATCAGTTTGGTGTTATTCTACTTGAAGTTATCACTGGCAAACTAATTACATCTTCCAGTGAAGTAGAGGAGCTGAAGAATGATGTATGCATGAGCATGACATTTTATTCTTAGCCAGATATGTACTATTAGATTTGTTTTTCCTATCTCTAATGTCCTCTTTGTCTTGTTCAGCTTGAGAGAGGTTTAGCAGAAGCTTCATCACCATCTCTAAAGGGTGCAACACCATCACTAAAGGGTACATCACCGATACTAAAGGGCATGTCTGATTCTTCCCTCCGGGATACTTGTGTGCATGAATCATTGAAGACTACAGTTCAGATCACCATCAGTTGTCTCAGCAAGGTTTCAAGTAACCGCCCTTCAATAGAGGATATTCTCTGGAATTTGCAGTACTCCATGCAAGTTCAAGAGCCAAGGACCAGTGGTGTACATTTCTTTACAGATATGTAAACTTGCTGTAACAAAATGGTTTGCTGATTTTCAGAGTTCTTAAGTATTTAATCATAAAGAATAAGGGCTAGTTTGATTCACTCCTCACTTTTTGTTTTAAAAAGTTGTTTTTTAAAATAATTCTACAGTACTTGGTAATCTCATCCACATCATATTTTAAAATATGGACAACATGACATGATTCAGTTTGGTTAAAGACAAAAGTTTCAGAGATGTTATTTACCATGAGGAAACAAACAAATTTTATAAAACAGAAAACTATTTTTGAAAACAGTGAACAAACAAAGCCTAAAATGGAATTGTAAATATATAATTTCTTAAAACTGGCCAAAATTTTTCAATAATTATTTAAGTACCTATCTAATTTTTATTGAGGTTCCTACCAAGCAATCCCTTGTTCCCCTCTTTGAACCTTCCGGGGGATAACTTTTGTTTGGATCATAGGTCCAACATAGGCTGATAATGTAGTTATCGTATGTTACAGTGATGAAACAAAATGACAAGTATTGAACAAAACATGATTCTGCACAACATAGAGATCATAAGGCAGAACATCCATTCATATAAGTTTGAACAAACACATTGTCAAGTGTTACAAAACACAATCAGATCTTTTAACTACTTGTATGGTTTTCAATCAGATCCAAAAAACTGTTACGCTGTCAACACATTCTAATTACATTCAAAAACAAAAAGGAAAAACACTAGCCACACAAAAAAAGGAAAGGAACAAATAATTTATTTTAACAAATAATTAAATAATTAAATTAAAGATGAGTTTCTAATAATGACACTCAATTTCTCAAACAATTCTGTGCTACCGGATGAAGACATTCAACAAATTTTTAAGTTGAGAAGGTAGCAAAGGGCTGTGTAACTGCCTGCAGTCTTGAGAAAATAATTGCAAGAGTGATCCCTATCTGTTCCATTCATTGTCTGCTCCATATCTGGGGTTAGTACTATTCACTTGACTATATACCTCTGGCTTTATGGAGTTTCCAAAGGCATTCCAACCTAGAAGGTATGGCATGATATACTGCATAGAAAAGAAGCATAAGTACAATCAAAATGAGCAAAATATTAATCATGTTGAGTGCACAAGAAAATTGGAATCACTAAAAGAACAAAAAATGTTGTAGAGCAACCTGTTTTTAAATGCTACATCACTTTATTGAATAAACATAACCAGGAACTTTCTTTTCCAAATTACAAATTATTTGTCTGACAGAAAAGAAAAAACTATAAACCTTGAAGATTTCATGCCAAGTAATTTTCTTGACTAAAAAACTGAGTTACTATTACACAGAATTTTACAGCATGAGAAAGTTTGATCTCTTCTTCTGTGCAATGGAAAAAGACTCAGATCTATTATGTAAGCAAGTAAGGTTGTATTGTATCTACCCTTGAATTTCAGTGGGTTAAGATGCAATACACTTTAAATTAAATCAGGCATATACACTCTGACAACCTTATCTTGTTGCTACTATATATATTCCCATTGCATTATCAGAGAATCATGGCAATGAATATTCTACCATTAGAGGGGAGAGAGAGACCATACATTGAAAAGTGACCTTAAAACTTCTAGATCTGCCCTTGTAACAGGGAGAAAGATGCTTTTCTGAATTCCCTCCATGTTCGCAGGCTTTTTCAGAACCCCTTTGAATATTCACACAACAAAGTCAGCACTTTTTTTTTACAGGCAAATTGAATCATTTTATTAAAAAAAAACTAGCATGGTCACAAGTTGTGATACAAGCTGGCTGCAACAAATTACAAATGTGTAAAATGAAGCAAAAAAAAAAAACAATACAAATAAGATCTAAGCTTTAATCAAAAGCAAGTAAGACTCCAAGAATTTACTCCGTTCTCCATTCTGCTAAAACGTCACCAATGTAGCACCACAAACAACATATGTGCCATAAATTATATGGTGTAGCTACTATGCAAAGAAACAAAAATGCCATAACTCTGCATGATACCGTCATCAATTATTTCATCATACTGCAACTTCTTATCTAGTAAAAATTGCTGGTCTGTTTAGATGGCATTTCAAAATATATGGGCCGAATACTTTCCCCACAACCATTTATCTATCTCCAAAACCACCTGCACCCCATCTGTTCAATGAAAACCTCTGAACACTTACAATAACACACCAACTCCAAACTGCTGTAAACTTTCCAGAAATGCACCTTAAAGAAAATTTCATCATCAGACTTTTTCCTAATAATAACAAAATAAAAGAACAAACTTCACCCTCCACACACTACACACTCCAATACCAAAAAATACGATACCTCCTTCACCATTTCTTTTACACCCAATCTCACCAATTACTTTTTCTGTGGTCTCTTAACTCTGAATCCCTACATCCACCCAGAAAGAGGATATGTCAGACTCCCCCTTAAATTGTTCCACTGGCATGAAAAATCCTTCACAGCCCCCACCAGCTTTAATATTTATGGCATTTAATATTTTTCCTTTATATTGCAGGTATTGGAATAACAATGGGTAAGGTAAACTATTCCTTAAAGTGAGTACATATCACTGTTAAAATATTGCATCACTAAGCAATCTATTTGCAGTTTACAACTGATTTGTGAACTGAATCAAACCGGAAGTACAGAGTATCCTAACAACTTCAAGATGGCAGGAAAATAAAATCAAATTGATACCAATAACAGCAACAAAAGTTTAAGAATAAAGAGAATTACTTAAGCTAAATAAGTGGCCAGTAGCATCCAGAAGTGGCTCCACCTTCAAAACTTTTCTAACATCAATTTTGCTGCTGCATAAAAGGACAATTTCCAAAATGATTTAAAAGGATGAAATAATACCACCATTACTTATGGCATAATATACACACATCCCAAAAAAACTCAACAAGTACAGTGGATACTGATTTAGTTAATTCACATGAATCAACATATATGGTCATCGTACATGTTTAATTTGTTTCATGGTTTGAAGACACCATCAGATACCCTTCTCATGTGAAAAGAAAATCCAATTTGTATCACAAGATAAAGCAAGCAATAATCATAAATTTGTCAATATGTTGATATGTTGGATTGTTCATTAACAATTACTAGAAGATACAGCACAGAAACTACCTTTTCAACTTAACAGTCTCATGAGAAAATTCCCAAGAATCCCTTGCACCAAGGATAATTAGAGTTCCCATTTCACTCACTGATAGTGAGAATGTCTGCATTCAAGCAAAGTGGACAATTACCTCACGTTTTAAACTATAAGACTATGTTCAACAGAATCATAAATTCCAACAAAATCACATTTGTTTTTCTTTTTGGTTCAAGGTAGGGCCCATCACTGATGGGCCTTGGGGGAAGCCCACAAGAGGTCCCATGAGAAGAAGGGGAGAGAGAAATGGAGGCAGAGGGTATTGCAAGGTTTGAAATTGAACCTGCACAGTCCTTGCGTATCTCATAGCTGATAGCTATACCCACTACACTGCCTTAAAGGAACAACAGAATCATATCTTTATTTTTCTCAAAGAAGGGGAAAAAATCATCCAGTTGAGTTGGCAATGAGCACATACAGAAGAATGAATGCAATAGACAATGATATTCTGATGAGTTGCTACTTGTTAGTCATAGGATGAGAAAAGAAATCATTCATAAAATCTACTATGACTACTTGATAATGTCTGCTCTAAGGCTCATTCAAAAACTACAACACCAAAAACCTTATCCTACTAGGTGAGGTTGCCTACATGTCCAACCCAAGGCTCATTCAAAAACAAAGATTAAATTTCCTTAATTTCATACATAAACAAAATCATAAACACAGAGACCTGCACAAATAAAATATTAGTTTTACAGAATGACCTTGTCTTGAACTCCTTCAAATTAAAGTCACGCCTATTCTAAATTAAGTCTAACCAATGTGTGGGTTTCTCTCAAAATGTTCATTTTTTGTTTCACACCACCACTAATTTCTTACAAAATTTTTTCAATCACGCCTATTTCTTACATTTTTTGTTCATTTTATATATACATCATCACCGCACCCACACCAGGACTCCTTGAACCATTTTCATCAGCAGCCATTATCACGACTTTAAAACCTCCCATCACAATTTCAATCCTGACCAAACTCTATCACATCCGTGGAGGTACTGTTGAAATCATCCCCCAGAATCACCCTCCAATTTCATCTCTCATATGTTAAAATTAGCTTATATATAAGTGAAAATGAGCTTTTAGAGAAGCTAGTATGGGATAAGTTAATTTCATTTTTTACTAGTTAGTTTCTTCTCTCGTAAGTGCTTGTGAGAAATTTATTCAAACAGAACCTAAAGTATAGACTCCATAGAGGAAGCACAAGTTAAGTTACCTGCTTGTGGTTCCAATCATATATGGGCTCATCAGCACCAACTGAGGGAGCAAACTGGAGCACAACATAACCTTCCTTGGACACTTTGAACGCCCCAGACTACAAAACAAACACCAGAACCTTCTATAACCAAACATTAAATCTACAATTCCAACACACAAAATAGAAAAAAAAAAATCAGAAACTCATAGCATACACTTTTCGATTCAAATTCCGGAGGTCTAGGAATCACGGTGAGCATGCCCTTCTTCGTGTAAACGGAGTAACCCACGTACACCCTTTGCTGCGGCAATTCTGCAACTGAACACACGAACATACCCATCATTCAAAATCGTAGCTTTTGAAAGAAACATGTTGAATTTTGTTGTGAAGTTGAAGAACAAACATGGAGGGCGTTGTGGCAGTGGAGGGAATGGCTTGGGTTGAACGAGGTTGGGGTGGTAGCATTTGACAGAGAGTGATGAAGAGAATGTGAATCTGGGTGTTAAAGAAAAATTGCGGTTCAAAGGAATTTTGAACTTTGAAGGAACGAAAGTGTGGGTTGGTAGTGAGAGGTGCTTCAAGGTAATGGACTGAATCTGCGACATCTTGCACCTTGTCTTTCTATCCTATGTTAATGTTATTTATGGTTTGAAGCAGTGTTATTAAACCCGGCTCGGACCGGCCGGGTTGACTCATTAACCCGGGAACCGGTCACCTAACCGGTCCAAGACACGTGTTAAAAAAAAAAGAAACTAAAATGACGGTCCCGAAACAATCCCTGAACCCTCACTCACCTGAGACACCATGGTTGATGTCGGAAATGAGAAGGGGTGAGGTGAGAAGAAGATGAAGAAAGTTTGAATTTTGAAACACAGAATAGAAGAGGTAAAGTGAGAAGAAGAAGAAGTAACTTGAATTTTGAAGGCTAGCTTCTACGGTTGAAACTGCACACCGCCTAATCTGTCAATTAGAATTCACAGCTTTAATACTTGTCCAAGTTCACAGATTCCCACCTTTCAATACATTAATTTTATGTTTGTCAATTTTATTGAGAAAAAAAAGACTCAATGACCGGGTTATTTTCTTTTCCTAGATCAGAGAATAATCCCCTGTATATTATTATATACACGAAAGCACTCCAACACATAATATACTCTCTCTCTCTCTCTCTCTCTCTCTCTCTCTCTATATATATATATATATAAAGTCTGGGTCAACCATGCGAATAAAACAAAAAACTGTTTTTGAAAACAGTGAACAAAGCCTAAAATGGAATTGTAAATATATAATTTCTTAAAACAGGCCAACACTTTTCAATATTACTATTATTTTAAGTACCTATCTAATTTTTATTTAGGTTTCTACCAAGCAATCCCTTGTTCCCCTTGTGCTAATAGAAATAAAGAAAGACAACCAAGAAAAGGTTAAAAAAGTTTCTTAATGAAGAGAGAACCGAATGACATGAATAACTTTAGTTGCTCATGATTAATTAAGAAGTGGAATAAAGTTGTTAGATGGAGTTATCTTTCTTTTTTATGGCTTTATATGTATTAATCTATTATAAAGAAGTATCCATGTTAAAAGAATTTAAATCAACAATTCAATGTAACAGTTAAAAGCATGGTAATCAATCCCCCATAGTTGGCTTTTCATCCTTTTGTGTTAAGCTTCACTTTGGCAGGAACCACTAAACTTGAAATTGATGAGTTTTATTTCGCAAGAGACATGAAACATGTCTGAAAATCCGTTGAGAAGTAAAAGCTCACGTCTAGGATATTGAAGTTAGAATTATTAGCTTCTTAGTAAACTTAAAAAATCACGTGTGAGACGTGGAACCAAACACCTTAATAGTAGTATAATACTACTATATTTGAAAATAATCCAATGGAAATTTTAAATTGAGTTGGGGAAAAAGATAAATATTTGCCAAGTAACAGGGGTGACCTCATATCCATGATAGGAACAGGGGAGCCAAAAACACCTCAAACATATATGTATATATTTATATGTTTCTTACTTAGTTTGCACATTCTTTCTCTTACACACTTGAATTTCTAACAATATTATAATATAAATCATATAGTAAACTTACTACATATATGCCTACTATGTCTTGTTATCAAAAGAAATGCATGTCTTGGTGGCAGAAACCGTTGAACAAACATAATACACATCTAATTAAGTAAAGAACAGTGACATAAGTTGAAATCAAAAGACACGCATGGATGATAAACAAAATACTATATAATCTGTGTATCTTATTTGGGTTAAGAAAAGGTAGACAAACCTGTTGTGAATAGGATCTGGTCCATTGGGAACTCTTCTTTTGCTCATGTAGTTGAAATCCAATTCTGCACTGTCCACAGGCTTATCTCTACCAACCACTCGTTCATGCTTGACCCTTTCTTGAGACCATTGTGTAGTTGGATGTCTTGTTCCTTCACCACTACCTAAGCTTCCCAAGAAGACAAACAAGCCCCACCACAAGAAGTGCTTTAAAGAACCTTGGAAGGAAAGAACTACTACTACTACTACCACCCATATGTAAGTTTTGTTTTGTTCTTGCTAATTATGTGAGTTATATTTGTATATTTTTATGTCATAGGAGGAAGATAGAGAGATATGTCTATGACATAGACATATGGACGGTGAAGAGAAAAGAAAAGAAAGAAAAAACAGAAAAGGCTATCTATGATTGCATGATGATTAATTGAAGTGGAATAGGGTAAGAAGAAGAAGAAGAGGGAAAGAGAAGAAGAGGAGAGAGGGGTGGTGGAGTTAAGGCAATGAGAACTTTTTTTACTGCAAAGGATTAAGGGTGTGTGTGGTTTTCTTTATAGATTGGGGGGATTATATGTTGCACTTTCTCGAACTGAGAGAAAGAGGGGTTTGGAATCGAGCGTGACATGGAGGCAAAGCCCTTTGCTTTATACGGAGAAAGATGTCCCAATACGACACAATTCTTTTACTTTGATGGTGTGAGTGTGTATTTTCATGCAACTACGGTGTGCCAAAAAGATTCAACTTATCCTGTCATTCTTTACGTACAATGGTGTAAAAGGAAAATAATAGGTTGCCTTGCTTCTAGTGTCACTCTCTCAGTAGTGCCTCCCGAATCCCACAAGGGAAGGGGAAAGCATATATATGTTGAATAATCCCCTGTATATTATTATATACACGAAAGCACTCCAACACATAATATACACTATATATATATATATATATATATATATATATATATATATATATATAATAAACATAATATTTATTAATATTTAATAAATGTAGATAATATAATTATCATAAAGTATATTTATATTATACTATTAATAAATATTATGTTTATTATATATATATATATATATATATATATTATTTCGGGTCAACCATGCAAATAAAACAAAAAACTGTTTTTGAAAACAGTGAACAAAGCCTAAAATGGAATTGTAAATATATAATTTCTTAAAACAGGCCAACACTTTTCAATATTACTATTATTTTAAGTACCTATCTAATTTTTATTTAGGTTTCTACCAAGCAATCTCTTGTTCCCCTCCTTGAACCTTCCGGGGGATAACTTTTGTTTAGATCATAATGTAGTTATCCTATGTGACAATGATGAAACAAAATGACAAGTATTGAACAAAACAAGATTATGCACAACATAGAGATCATAAGGTGGAGCATCCATTCATATAAGTCTGAACAAACACATTGTCAAGGGTTACAAAACACAATTGTTCTTTTAAGTACTTATATGGTTATTCAATCAGATCCTTTGACAACCTTTTAACAGCAATAGAGGCTCCAAGATAATTAATCAGCAGTCCAACTCTGCTCAACAATATCTCGTACTCTTCTGTTGTATTCACGTTTGTTTTCACTAAACATCCGAGCAGCTTCTGAATTCGCTGGAGAGTTTGGGTTTGGATCACAAAGCAAGCTCTGCAACAAGAAACTCAGTTTCATGTGAGCAGAAAATATTCAAAGCAAAGCACAAGTAACACATTATATTCTTAATGCTTACCAATTAGTCAAGTGTATTTCTAGTTTACTTAGGCTTTTGGAGGATATATAATCCTCTTATATTGTACTTAGCTCTTTTCCATCTCTTATCTTAAAGAAAACAGTGATAGAACTAAATAAATACAGTGATTTCTTACATAAAGGAGAGAATATAATTTTTTAAAGAGGACATTATTTGTTTTCTAGAAGCCTACTACAACAGTTTTCTCTTTTAAAAAGAAAAAAAAAATCGAGATTACAATACAGCCAGTTGTTATTGAACCTTGTGGAAATTCCTAGATTCTTAACTACTTTTTTTTGTTAGTAAACAAGAAGGCATGCAAAGACATAACTACTTGAAAAATAAGATGATGAAATGGAAAGAATAAAAGACTGCAAGACCAAAACTGACAGATAAGTGTATTGTAGACACACGAATCTGGCACTTGCACATGAATCTACATATGATACACTCTTGAACTGTTGTGAGTATGCAAAACTAATCGAAAGGCAATATTTCTTATTTCACAGTCTTAACAGACAAGGCAGCTAAAGGCTCCTACACCCTCATAACTTCGCACAAGTATAACGATGACTCCAATGAATCGCTGCTATCAAAAGAAAGGTACACAGATTTTGGGATGGGATACAATCAAATTAGTGTTCACATTAATAGTCTTAAGGCAATACCAAAATATAGAGAATCACTATGACCTGAATTGAGGTAAGTATCGCCGCAACATCATAAATCGGGCTCCATTGATTTTGTAAAATGTCCAAACATATGCTTCCATCTGCATAAACTAAAATTGACAAAGGAAAAGGGGCTCAGAACTGCAAATTACCGAACTTGACAAAAGCAAATAGTACTTAATTACTTATTTCCATACAGATTCATTAATCCATTGAAAGAAACAAAAAAGCAAACTCTTGGTTCACCAGTGACTTCCAAAATCCAAATTTATTTGGTAGATTTAAATAATGATTTTCTGTTCTGTTTGAAGTTGGATTGTAAGTCATGGGTGCTGAATATACAAATAGTTCAAGTGGTTGCTATTTCAATTCCATTATGTGATTGCAGGGTTCTACACATGTTGACTCAGAAAGAGAGGCAAGAAGGCAAGTTCTAGTTTCCTACTTACTGTTGGGATGAAACATTTGAGAAACAAAGCGCACTGTAGGTGGTTTATTAGGATAATCCTCGGTGAACTGAAGTGTTAACTTAAATGTGCCTGAAAGACGCACAAATTAGATCAGATAAGCCATACTGAAATTATAAGACAAAGTAACCATGTCTAATTAAAATACCCTCACTTGAAGAATCTATCAAACAGTAAAATCAATCACCTAAAGATGCCTAAAATCAATACCAAAACCTGTAGCACTATAAATATTTGCTTGAATCAAATAAAAGAACACCATCTTTCTAGATGCTTTTCAAATTGGATGACAGATATAAACACTAATATTCTTGAAGATTTCTAGTACTTGCATCTTAAAAAAATCATCTGATTGTACTTTACAGCAACATAATAATAATAATAATAATAATAATAATAATAATAATAATAGATAGATAGATAGATAGATAGATGCAAAGTTCAACTTTCTTCTTCTCAATTATTAGGGGTGAAGGTTGTGCTATCATATCAACGGTAATAGAAAGATGCTATGCCTAGGGGCTAATTACAAACAAAACAATCACAACTGATCATCTTAATAATGGAAACTTCAGTTAAATGTGCACAATCTTTGGTTTAAAATGTTAAAGGTTCATCAAGAAAAGGACTGCACAATCTTTGGTTAGTGAGTGACGCAGAGGGGGGAGAGAGGAAACAAAACAGTATCTTAGGACATGCAAAGAAATTTTCATGTGAACATTGAAACAATAAAGTCTTTTTGAGTAAATAAGGTAGAAGATATTATTGTACCTCCATCCCAGGGGGTGTCATCCGGTCTAGAAAAACAACAAAAAAAGCAAAATTAGACCACAAAAGGGAACAAACCCTTAAGGAAAGAAAATTCTTCGGTATACTAACATACCCGAAGATAACTGCATTCCAAAGCATAATATTATTGTCTTGAGGAGCACCACTGATGCCAGCAGGAGGATCTAGTTGCAATCTTTTGAAATCTCTCATGAGTCTCTTCCTTGCAGGAGTTGACATCCTCACAAGTCACAACCTATATTCCAATCAAGTCCAACACAAGCAGTGGCAATCAGTAATTGACAAGCCATTGTGCATAGAGAAACAAGAGATGGATAAACAGAGAGCAACATCAGCAAGCAACTGATTGAAGACAGTAGCAATCTACAACAAATTACTACACAACACATTAAAAGTTTAAAGAAATGCAAACCCGCACAAAATGAGAGATAAAATTGATTTTTCTACAGTGGCTCACAACAATCAAGCTAGTACAGTGGTACACAATGATCAAAGTTCATAATTTCCAAAATTACGTATGATGGAAAACCAATTCCTACAGAGGACGTGTTATTGAGTTTAAAGATGGATTCATTTCCCTGTCAAAGTCAAAACCACAAAGTGGGGGGAAGCAAATTCATGCCTACACAACACAAATAAACATACTCAAGGTTTTCCAAAATACACAAAAACTTGGTTTCTCAAAAATCACAAGCCCAAATCCTCACTCGGCAGATCAATTCTTCCACTTTTCTCATAAAAAAATTCCAACGCAGGATTTGTAAAAAGTAACCAACCGTTTAACTACAAAGCAAATGGGCATCACTTGGTTTCATAAACAAACCTTCCTAGAACATCAAAAACAATTTTTTAAGCAAAAATGGGGTTAAGAAAAGAACAAGATGAACCTAAGAGAGAGACTGGTGACTTGTGAGTGAAGGGTGCAGTCCCAGGAGAAAGCAAAAGATGGAACGGGTTATAAAAGATGTGAACGTGAACAGAGAATTTGATTTGATCATTTGAAAAGTGCTTCCATGCTTATCAGTACTGAGAGAAAGAGATTCTTCTTCTTGTTATCATCATCATTATTATTATTAGTACTATGATATGTATATGAAAATTAAAAAAAAAAAAAAAAAAAAGGTTGTGTCGCTTTCTTTTCTCTTGTAAATTGTACTAATGCAACCACTAACCACTCATTTGCTTGGCAACTTGAACTGCTCATGACTGAAGGGTTTCACACGTTGTAATGGATTTTTATATATACACGCGATGTCTCGTTGTTTGTGTGAAAATAGAAATCGGCATGTGTGTGCGTAACTACTAACTACTACTGCCTGTAGCAAAACTTAAGTCATGATGGTGCTAGGTGTAGGAAGGAGTTAGTCCAATCACGGTTCCAATAAACATTTATATTTAATATCTCATGCCATCTTGAAAATTATCAACATTGTATTAAGTTTATCACTTTGAAGATTAATTTATATAAACAAAACATTCAAGTACCAAACACACACATTACTTTTGAAAGACAAGAATGTATTTACTCATTTATTTTTGACTTAATTATTAAAAGATTCAATTTGGTTTTTAATTGTGTAAAGATCTAATTTAATTAAAGTTTAAGAACCTTCTTTTATATTGGTTGTCAAATAACTAATTTTAAAAAATAACATTTTACATCAAATTATAACATATTTGACAATAAAAGATATAATTATTTTATTTTAAACAATTAAAGTATCAGATTAAATCTTATATAATTAAAAGATTAATTGTATAATTAAACCTATATTTTTCTCTCATATAATTATGTGTTATTAGTATAAGCAAATCCTTACAATAACATTTTGGGATTCTTCTTTAAACACTATATTTTTATCAAATTATTTATTACCCCTTGCATCTTTTAATTATAACACATATAATCACTTCTCTTTTTTTTTTTTTCCAAAGAATCTCCACCGAAAATAATAGATTTGAATTTGAGACTTTTAATTACATCGATTTATGTGTTTGGTAATAAATTAAAGAATATAACCGCTTATATGTGTCTTTAAGTTCGTTTAAAAATGAATGAATAAAATATAGAATAAAATCTTTATTAAAAAAAATAGTACTAAAACAATTTCTCACCTCTTCAGCTCGGGTACTCCATTTAGAAGGGTCTAACTACCTCACAAAAATTACCCCCTCCTTGTAAATGTTTCAACAATCACTGCACATTAAACTTTCTTATGTATTGTCGAGTTGAAGTTTTATTACCAAGATAAAGAAAAAACTAACACGAAGACTTTGCCTCAATTGGAAAACTATGGGAGTTAATTAGATTCCCTTTGCAGAGTTAGAAGACGTTATATATTACACACAAACAAATCAAAATCATAGATTATGGCTTATATTTGGACAGCAATGAAAGATACATGCAGAAGAACATCCAAGAATCTATACAGTTGTCTTCTATTGCTGCTTCATGCAATTAATAGAGAATATCTTTGATACTTTTCAGACAATTAAATTGGTGCAGAACAAGTTGATATATATGCTATTGCTGCTTCATGCTTTCGGCACTGCATGGGGCAATACATGACAGCAATATATAATATTATAGGGGATACATTATACATATCATGAATTGTGAATGGGAGAAAGAAAAAATGAACAAGTTGATATATATATATATGCTATTCACCCAATCTCATAAGGTTATACTTTTATGAGAATATTAAATTAAAAGGATTAATTGTAATATTCGAAATCTTAAAAAGACCTCCCCAGTATATAATTAATTTTGTTACATACAAATAAAACAAAAGTGAATTTCTTTAAAGCCTTTTAGTATAAAATATTTTTTTGCCAAGTGTTGAGTATTAATTTAAAAAATATTAATTCAAGTACAAGCGCGAATCTTAAATTAAGTTCATTTTATGAGAAACGATTTCAACTCTTTAATAATTATAGATTGAATTTTTGGTCGAGATAATTAATGTGACATGTTTATTAATTGTTGGATGGGAATGATCTATATCGCTTCATTTGAGGCAGTTATCTCCTTTTTTATTTTGCACATCCATGCATCTAAAAAAACATTTTGTGGATTTAAGAGATTAAAAAATATAAATTTTAATTGAGGATTAAAAATATAAAAATTTAAATTTTAGAGACTAAAAACACATTTAAATTGTCAAATTAATATATTAAAAAATCTTAAATAAAAAAAAAATCAAGAACTATAGAAATAGGTCAATCAGTATGTCAGGGGCTTACAACTTAGTTAGCCTAAAGCTTAGTCTAATTTGATCTATTTATTAAAAATATCAGATTTAGTCTTTTTAAGAAGCTTTTTTTAAAGTAAAAAGTTGAAGCTTCAGGTTTTAAAAATAAAGCCTATTAGGCTGGCCAACATTTTCAATCATGTTTTTTTTCTGTTGTTAGTAGGAACTATAGGTTAAATTTAAACTTAATATAAAATAAAAATATTAAATAACAAAAGAAAAATAAGCAACAATACAATATATCACTTTTTATTTTGAACTCAATATAATATATCACTTAACTATAGTTTTTGTTGGCTCAAATGCCTTACATATTAACCTAACCTTAAGACTTTTATTAGAACTCACCACTCAGGTCATAAATCAATAATATATGAAAATAAAATTAAAAATATCTTTCTAATATCATCCCATTTGAAATCTCTTTAGATACCCAATGAAAGAAAATAAATTTCAACCTATTCACCATGCTTCAAAATCAACCTCTTGAGCTCAAGTAAACCTATTTAACTCACCTAAATTGATTAGGTTGTTGTATGCTTAAACCCATCAATTCACATAACCCAATTGAATTCAACCTACTAATTTGACATGTCAATGTCGAGTTGGGTTGACTTGTCTTATTGATATTTTTTTAAAAATTTAAAATTAAAATATTTGAATGTTTTATTATATTACTAGCATAATTTATTTATATTTTTATGGTTGAAATATATAATAATGATTTATTTATTTATTTATTTGATGAGTTAACTCTCATGAATTATATCTTTTTATTATTTAATCTTTTTACAATTTTTGACGGATCAACCTAGCTAACCTAATCCATTAAAAAATAATTCTTAAATATGTGCTCAAGATAATTATTTAAATTTTGTATACAGAGGGTCAGTTTGATCACCCAAATGCACATATACAACTCCCTAGTTAATTATATATTGAGTCCTGACTTTTAATATCCGAATATATAAATATTTCCTTAACATCTTTTTATCTTTTTCTTCTTAACATATTAATTACTACGTCTTTAATGGTAACTTGTGCCTTACACAAGTGGAATTTAATATTAATAATATATATTAAAATTTGTCTACTTATATTCTTATAATATTTTTTTGTTTTCTTTTGTAATTTTTTAGACTTATATCTTCTCTAAGTGGGTATAACAGTACTATAATTTGAGTCATCAACACAGAATAAGCCGTAAAAAGGTGCGAATTAATATTACACTGCCATTTCTCTTTTCAACTAAAATGGATAGATGTAGCAAAAAATTTAGATTTATATGGATGAATTTCTACCAATTTAGCCATGGATTTTTTTTTTTGTTTCTTTTATGATACTCCATCATGGCTTTTTATTTTATTTTGAGGATGAAAATATTAATGACTATATATCCTGTTTAGTGATTTTGTGTCATCTACAAAATTTAGTTAATTCTTAATTGAAGCTTCCCAAGTTCTCAAAGTTGGCCTCTCCTGATTAATCATTGACTTAAAAAATATTCGTGATCTCTATCTAGTAAAAATGATATTATTTCGTAATTCAAAATTTATAGTATATTATAATGGTATAACTAATTACTTACCTCTCTTAATTTCCATTTTTTGAATGTACAGAATGTCCAAATATTTTATTTCCTTTTATTTTATTTTATGCAAGACTATTTACCAAGGCATAGCTTAAGGAGATGCACCCTTGATTCATTCGTTTACTCACGAAAAGAGCCAAATCAGAGTTGCATGGACACAAAACATGCAACATAACATTAGCAACTCAAAGTCAATGAGGAGAGATCACATAACATTAGCAAAACTCGTATCAGATGGCTTCTACAGAGAAGCACTCTCCCTCTTCTCCCACCTCCATTCTTGTTCTTCCCACACCCTTCACTCTTTCACCTTCCCCACTCTCTTCAAAGCATGCACCAACCTCCGTTCCCCTTCCCACACCCAAACCCTCCATGCCCATCTCCTCAAAACCGGTTTCCATTCCGACCCTTATGCTTCCTCCGCCCTCACTGCCGCCTACGCCGCCAACCCTCGCCATTTCCTCGACGCACTCAAGGCGTTCGACGAAATGCCCCAACCAAACGTCGCATCTCTAAATGCTGCACTTTCTGGCTTCTCGCGAAACGGGCGTCGCGGAGAAGCTCTCCGGGTGTTCCGGCGAGCTGGGTTGGGCCCCTTGAGGCCCAACTCGGTCACTATTGCGTGCATGCTCGGCGTTCCTCGTGTGGGTGCCAACCACGTTGAGATGATGCATTGCTGCGCGGTGAAGTTAGGGGTTGAATTTGATGCCTATGTTGCCACCTCGCTTGTAACTGCGTATTGTAAGTGTGGAGAGGTGGTTTCGGCTTCTAAGGTGTTTGAGGAGTTGCCTGTTAAGAGTGTGGTGAGTTACAACGCTTTCGTTTCGGGTTTGTTGCAGAATGGGGTTCCTCGTTTGGTGTTGGATGTGTTTAAGGAGATGATGAGGGGGGAGGAGTGTGTGGAGTGCAAACTCAATTCAGTGACGTTGGTGTCTGTTCTTTCTGCGTGTGGTAGTCTACAAAGTATTCGTTTTGGGAGGCAGGTTCATGGGGTTGTTGTGAAACTTGAAGCAGGTGATGGGGTTATGGTGATGACTGCACTTGTAGATATGTATTCAAAGTGTGGTTTTTGGCGTTCTGCTTTTGAGGTTTTCACAGGGGTGGAAGGGAATAGGAGAAATTTGATCACTTGGAATTCCATGATTGCGGGAATGATGTTAAATAAAGAGAGTGAGAGAGCTGTTGATATGTTTCAAAGGCTGGAATCTGAAGGGTTGAAGCCTGATTCAGCTACTTGGAATTCCATGATCAGTGGGTTTGCACAACTAGGGGAGTGTGGGGAAGCTTTTAAGTACTTTGGGCAAATGCAGTCTGTTGGTGTGGCTCCATGTTTGAAAATTGTTACTAGCCTTTTGTCAGCATGTGCAGATTCATCTATGTTACAGCATGGAAAAGAGATACATGGGTTATCTTTAAGAACTGATATCAATAGGGATGATTTTTTGGTAACTGCTCTGGTTGATATGTACATGAAATGTGGGCTTGCTTCTTGGGCACGAGGAGTTTTTGATCAGTATGATGCAAAACCAGATGATCCGGCATTTTGGAATGCAATGATTGGTGGGTATGGAAGAAATGGAGACTATGAGTCTGCCTTTGAAATCTTTGATGAAATGCTGGAAGAAATGGTTCGACCAAACAGTGCAACATTTGTCAGTGTTTTATCTGCTTGCAGCCACACGGGTCAGGTTGATAGAGGGTTGCATTTTTTCAGAATGATGAGAATAGAGTATGGCTTGCAGCCAAAGCCTGAGCATTTTGGTTGCATAGTTGATCTTTTAGGTCGGTCTGGTCGATTGAGTGAAGCTCAAGACCTGATGGAGGAATTAGCAGAGCCTCCTGCATCTGTTTTTGCTTCTTTGCTTGGTGCTTGTAGGTGTTACCTAGATTCCAATCTTGGGGAAGAAATGGCCAAGAAGCTTCTAGATGTAGAACCAGAAAACCCTGCTCCTCTGGTGGTATTGTCTAACATATATGCTGGACTGGGAAGATGGAAGGAAGTAGAAAGAATAAGAGGGGTGATCACGGATAAGGGACTGGACAAACTCTCTGGCTTTAGCATGATAGAACTTGCATGAAAAATACTTAAACAGTAAAAATTAAAATAAAATGTTTTCTCAGATAACATAAGAGTTTGTTACGTTTGGAATGTTTCATCTATTTAAACTTCCATAAAATCACTGATTCAACATCTCTTTCACCGCAAATCCATAGTAATCGTCAAAATTGTAAGGAGGTTCGGTGACAAAACAAGAGATCACATCTCTCAGTGTAATGACTCCAACTACTTCATCCTGCCCATCTACTACATAAATCCTGTGAATAGACTGAGAAGCAAGAGTATGGATCACACCCTGCAGTGTTGAGTCAGGCTTGCATGTTATGGATTGGGTAACTTTTCCAGTTTGAAGGGATGACGAGACAATTTTGTTCATGAAATTCATCACAGTCAACTTCCTGAAAGTCAAAATAGAGGAGCAGTAAAGGAGAACATTTCAGTTAAGCAATTAGTTCAGTTACATGTTACAAGCTTCTGTAATGACCAGAGGTGCACTTATTGTTTGTTTTCCTCAATTTTAAAAATGAAAATCACCTCATACAGACACACTCATGCCCTTTTATATTAAGTAGATAATCATATAGCCCTGGTTGATTATATTCTATTTAAATTTGTCATAATTTGTTTGGTTATCTTCTATTTTGTTTTTACTGAAAACTATCTTGTATTTTTGAGTTTCCCTCATAACCAGTTTTATATGCTTCTCGTCTTCTCCCAAAGTGAATTTTATTGTTGAAACTGTAAAATACATTTTCATCTGATTTTGGAGTTGTTAGAGAGTGGCATATATGTCTTACTAATTGTTGTCAAAGAAGTATCCCATGCAGATTCAAGATTTTTTACTTCGTCTTACCTAAAATTGGTGAAAAGCTCAGGCCTTAGAAGTAAGTGTCTGATGTCTCGTATGCTCAAGTTTCCAACAATTCTCTTCTTTGGCCCCTCTACTATAGGAAGACCACCAATTTTATTATCCCTCATCTGCTTGAAAGCTTCAAGAATCAATTCATTGCTCTGGATGCTAATAACCTGGACAGGAAGAAAAATGAAGATTTTAAAACCTTTAAGCAAAGGGAAGCTTAAAATTTAAAACACCAATCCTTGCCTCATCAGTAGACATAAATGGAAGTCCCAGATCAGCTATACGCTTTTCCGCAATGCAGTCAAACCAATCTCTTCCTTTGCATCCCTCGAGACCTTGGACAACTGCTGATTGAGTAATGAAGTTTACAATGTCAGGCTTACCTGTTTCTATCACAGGTACATTCCTCAGCCTGTACTTTGAGAGAAGCAGCAGGACAGTCAACATAGCACTATTTCTTGCAACTGGAACAAAAGGAGCCCATCGGTATGATTTAATTATTGATCGCACCTGAAACCAAAAATCAACATAAATGTATCTTTTTCTTTCCAATGTGGAGGTAAGGAAAGAATTTTGCTGACCTATAATTAGCTCAATAATGTAAAAATAAATAAAAAAATTCCCAAATGGATTATGCAAGAATACATCCACCATTTTTCTGTGAAATGGATATGATTGACTACAAACACAACAAAAGCCAAATAAATAGCTAACTAGCCTAGCTCTGCTGGCACTGGCCTCCTCTATTAGTGAGATATCCTAACTTAAAAATATTTCTTCCCAACCCATCAATACCAAGAGAGAAAATGCTTACATAAGCATAAAAGCCAAGAATATGCAGTTCCAGAATCTCTGGCATTATCATGCTTACCGTTGTTGACTTGAAGGGTTCTTCTTCCAGTATTATTTTGTAAAAGTCCTCTCCTAGGTTATCAGCTGCTTGAGGTGCATCTTTAGCCACCACTCTATCTGCAGCAATGCCACCTGCCAGTGCAGCACCTGCTGCAGCAGCGGTTAGCCCAGCAATTGCTGCAGGACCTGTCACTCCCAATGCTAGCGCTCCCATAGCACCAGCGGCTCCTGCACCAACTCCAGCAGCTGTTGCTGTACCTACCAATAGTGCTTTGTGTGCAAGTTCTGCACCCTCCAGCACCCAGAGAATGATTGCTGAATAATCTATGATGCCAAGGTACCTTCTTCTCCAATCTGAACTATTAGCTGCTTCTGGGTCTTTAACTGGAGCTGATAAAATGTTGCTTTCAGATAGAATCTTAACTGCTTCACCAATGGGCGTGTCTGCTAGAATTTCAATCACTACCAAAGTATTTTACATGTTAGTGTTTTTGGCCATGAAGGTATTAAATGCATAAGGTAACAGTGATGGAATGAATGCTTTTTAATGGTTAGCCCCTCCTTACCTTTTCCACTAGGAACTGCTGGAAAAGAAGAAACAGGAATCTTTGCAAATGCATCTGTCAAGGTCTCCTGCAGAGACAGTGGTAGCTTCTTTCTGGATTGTATGGTTTCGAAATAGGTATCACACTTTGGAAGTGTGGTGCTGGTTCTGTACTCTTGTTCTTGCGCCATATCTGGAACTAAAGACATGTATTGCTATTAATTAATGTTTCGATAATTTTCTTGAAATTACAGAATTGTAGACGTAGAAATATCTAGACCCTCAGCATGGTTTACATAAAAAATAAAGCTATCACTTTCTGGTGTCAAAAGTTAGCAGGAATCATGGGATGTTATCACATTTTTAAACAGCTTTTGCAACCACACCCAACACAATGCTTTTGAACTGTTAAGATGAACAGATTCTGTTGTCATTTTGGTTCATTCATCTCTCTCATCTTAATCACCCCCTGGATTTTGTTTCTCCCGAATATGAAAATGAATGACAAGTGACTGGAAATCCTAGATGGCTTAATAGTATGGTTTCATGTGGCAATTCTATGTATTACATTTTCTTTGGTTGGAAGTTATACTCATATTGGAAAGTGACTTGGTATGATACCCCTGCAAGATTCAACAATGTAACTCTTCGATCTATTTATCGTCTGGAAGAACTAGTAATCATAATTACTCATCTCCTATATCATATAGAACACTAGGCCATAATTGGCATTTCCACCTAATATGATGTTTGATTGGAATGGCTAAATCAAAATAATTCGTGTATCATAACGGATGAATTTGAATTACAATATTTGGTTGAGAAATTGTTTATTATAGGATGCATAAAAATGAAACCGATTTTGATTTGAAATCATGAAACTATATATGGAAAGATAAATAAATGTAGATTGAACAACAGATTTTGATTTGAAATCATGAAACCAGGAAAAGATAAATAAATGTAGACAGAGTGAACTTACTGCTTGAAATGCTTCTAGTGCATGAATAACAGAATTTGATTTGGAACCATGACACTATATATGGAAAGATAAATAAATGTAGATTGAACAACAGATTTTGATTTGAAATCATGAAACCATAGATTGAACTTAGTGCTTGAAATGGTTATAATGCATGAATAACAGAATTTGATTTGGAACCATGAAACTGTATATGAAAAGATAAATAAATGGAGATAGATTGAACATGACGTACCTGTCAGTATGTGAATGAATGCCAACAGATTCAGACCCTTGTTGGAGTTTTAATTCTGTGGTCTATTGGAAAAGCAGTTATGTGTGGTTTTTTTGAATGACTGCTGGGGGTTGCTAGCAATGCCAAGTGTTGTTATATTACATGTGTCAGTGGCTGATTGAACCATTTGTTAACTGCTAATTGTTTTTCATCCCTTTAGATGATCACTCTCACCCGCTATTGGAAAACAGATTCAGACACTCTTACCTCTGGATTTTGTCATCAACAAACGTCTCCAGCAAAACTTAGCAGGCCCAAAATTCACCCGTAAGCCAATGGCTCATGGACGGAACCAGTGCACCAACTACGTGGGTGTTTTCTAGTTTTTCATTTCATAATTGATTTTTTATATTAACTATTTTTTTTTAAAGTGGAGATGTATTAATATTAATTAATTAGATAAAAAGATATTAAAAAAAATAGAATCTCAATATTTTTTAAGATGACACTGAAAAGTTATATAAACTATTACCAAATTTAATATCTCTGTCTAAATTAAATAACTTACGTTATGTAGTGTAGTTTTTGTGTTTTGCTTTTCTTTTCCTTCATGAACAAAAAAAAAAACTTCGTAATTCTTACATGAAGCCATTAAAATTTAAAGCTATCTTATGCATAGAATTAGAGGCAGTTAACTAAAGGTAGTTTGATCCTATTTCATTATAAGCAGTTTGTCATCTTCTCACCATTCCGAAATGCTTACCATGTTTGTTTTTCTTTCACATTTTGCTCACTTGTTACCGTAATTAACGTCGAGTCTCGCTAGAAGCTGCATGCTAGAGTAGAGACTCCCCCTCAAACCTCAAGGGAACTTTATCAAGCCAAATTGCATGGGCAATGATTGCTTTATATATATATATATATATATATATATATATATATATATAAAATCCCATCCATATATACCTCAACAACAATAATAAATAAATGTTATCTACAAAATAACAACTTCATTATACAAAGGGAAATAGTAAATAGTATTACACCGTGCTATAATCTCAATGGAAATTTGGCAATTGTGAATCAAACAACCTTGAAAACTGCTGATCAATGCCCTTCAATATTCGTTTCGATGCAATTTTAGCTTTCTTATTTTTTAAAATTTATTATTTTAATCTTCTTATTTTTAAATAGAGATATTTAATTTTTCTATTTTTTAAAATCTACAATTTTAATTATTTTATTTCAAAATAGAGTATTTAGTATCTTACTTTTTATAAAATCTTTAATTTTAGTCATTCGCTAAACTGGAAACCTTGATTGTTAAGATATTAATTGATCATAACATAAATTAAATAAATAATCTTGTGTCATGTTACTAAATTGGGATCACACCTGATTGACTTTTTTTTATCAATTAACACTTTTTAAAATTGATGGAAGGATCAAAACTATAAATTTTATAAAACTGGAGGATTAAATATCTTTATTTTAAAATAAAAAACTAAAATTATGGATTTTAAAAATATAAAAATTACATGTCTTTATTTTAAAATAAGAAAATCAAAATTATAGATTTTAAAAAATAAAAAAACTAAAATTACATTGAGTCATTCCTTTCTATTTGCCAAAACAAAACCTGGAAAACCATAGATGTAACTTTCATGGATGTCCTTTGTAGGTTATGTCAAGCTCCTTTTTCACCTCTTCGGTTCTCATTTAAAATTGAAATCAACTCTACCAACATCTTATACAAACAGACACATACACAATGCTTTAAGTTTTGTTTCACTTCCATTGCTCCGGTAGTGGTAGTGGAAATATACTTGAGTTTCCTATACTATTTTCACTGCGTAGCAGCTTTAAGTTCATCAGTTCTGCATTCTCAAGAACATGATTTTCTCTTAACCTACCACCACTAGCTTCATTGCCAACATATGCTGTGAGAGCAGTTGCTAGTGCTGATTGAAATTTTGGGTTGCTTGTGATTATTGCCTCAGTTGCAGCAACAATGGGATTAGGGAAAGAATGCTGAGAAATGGTACTATTGTTGCTCATGTAAATAGGTTGATGGAGATGCCCTAGAGAATGTGGTTGATTTTGATTTCCCGTGTTTAACATGTAATTACCACCATGGTGTCTATTTTGAGAAAGTGTTCCAGAGTTGAAGTAACCACTATAACTGTTCCAAGGTGATTGCGGCATGCTAGAATGCAGAGGAGAGAAACCTGAGGAAAAGTTAAGGTTTGTTGATGAGTATTTTGGCATGCAAGTGAAGCTTGAGTTTGAGGAAGAAGTTGGAGGTGTTGTAAGATCTAAAGTGATTGTGGGGTGAGAATTCAAGGTTGAAATGGATGAGTTGGGGAAGTAGAATTGTTGTGGTCTTGAAACTTGGTGTGTAGAGAAGTTTAGAGCATTATTAGGGTTGTAATAAGGAGCACTAGAGTTGATGATGGAGGATATAGCTGAATCAACTAATCCATGTTGTGAACTCAATGAGGGAGATTGGAGCATGGAAGCTGCAGCAGAAGTTGTGCAGGCCATTGCAGTGGCTGACATAGGAAGAGGGTGATTGTGAGTTCCTTCATAGGTGGTAATCAATATGGACATGTCTTCAGCACATCTTTGCACCTGAAAATTAATTAATTACAAGAAAATGATATTAATTAATAACATGTTTAGTAAAATTAGCTTATAAGCTATATAAGTTAAGAGCTGAAACCTTGTAAGCTAATTATAGTAACTTATATCAAACACACCAATTTTTGGATTCTAATTTCAGCTTAATTTGATGTCATAACATCAATAAAAAAGTTAAGAAAACCAGTACTATTCAAACCTGATAAATCTACCTTTACTTTTACTAACTAATCACTTGAATGCCCAAGTACAAAGTGCTAGAAGTTAAAAAGATTTGAAGTGTGATAGTGTAGTGAAGTTTAGAGGAAATAGAGTACCTTACTAGCTATTAGGCTTCCCATCCCATGGCACAATTAAATTAGCAACTCAATTTTTATTAATCTATCTAATCTAGTCCAATGTAATATATAAAATAGTGAAAATTGAGATACTACTTAAGAGAAACAAATTGAAAGAGTAAAGAAAATGAAAGAAATAAAATTAATTATTAAATACATGACTGCATGCATGCATCATATGTATCTAGACTAATTGTTAATTTTCATTGTTTTCTATATGCCCATCGAAAACAAAATTTATTGTTTTCTATTCTGCTATGTTTATTTATTATTCAAAACAAGTCATTAGAGGATTCATACCTGTTTTCTTACAGGACAAGATGGAGAAGCAGTGCATCGATAGTAAGCTCGGGGGCATGGATTTCCTTTGGCCATTTTCTGTCCATATTTTCTCCAATGGCACCCATCATTCATCTGTATAAAAATTGAATAAATCATGCAAGTTTTAATTTCAGTTTTTTTGTTTATAAATTAATTAAAAACAATATCGCAATATTATAAAAATGATAATAATCCGGTTGCAAGTTTTTTAGACTAACCTTGCATCTTGACACCTTCCTAACTTACGCTTTTATTTTCTCTTCCAATATTTGTTTTCTTTAGGATTGATTTCTTTGAATTTAATATTTCATTTAAACGTGTTCATGCAATAAAATCAATCCTAGCCATATATTGTCAAGAATAAGCAATATATCACTATCTTACATAACATCATTAATCAATAAACATGTTACTAACCGTTTGGGTATCACATCTGGCTCTAATAGAAACCCTAGTCTTCTTGGGCTGATCATGTTGAGAAACTTCACTTTTATCCACACTTTTCATTGTCTTCAAAACTTTACTGGGTGGCCACATCTCAGTTGGTTCCTCTTCCTTCCCTCTCTCACCAACAAAGCTACTTTCAGTGGTGGAATTATTTGCAGTCAATTCATCTTGATCTACAGGGTCCAAATTGATATCTAACCCAAGCACAAGTCTTTTATTATGCACATCCTCATCTTCTGTCTTTTCAATTCCATTTTTGTTTTTCAATATTTTCTCATCCTTGGTAGGCTTGCCTTTTGATATTGATATCCCAAGAGAAAGTGACACAAGTTCACTTTCTTCATTTTCCTCATCATGGCTAAACACACCTTTAGCATTTGTAGCATCTTCAGGTTTATCTTGTTGAAGAATCTCAAAGAATTCTAACATCTTGTTTTCTTCTCTAGCCTCTCCCATTGTTTCCCCTTTAGCTGATTCAAGATCTTGATTCTGCATGAAATAATGACAACACATATACAAGAGACAAATATTTATAATTAAGACTATATAGTATAATATTAGCAAGTGATTACTACTTTTTTATGTGATCAGATCGAGAGAGGAAAAGAGATGAAGGAATGAAAGGTAATTCGAGTATATAATAATTCCTGGGTGATGAGTGCAATTGAAAAATGAGATTTCTTATGAGATTTAAACACGTATGGTCAAAATGCAATTGATTACTTTATACTTTTGTGCATTGAAAAAAAAAAAAAACGGTTATCATGTTGGTGTAAGCGTGTGTGTATAGTATACTATGCATGCGTCTTTTACACTTCTGGGTTTTGGGTTGACTCCATAGCTACACTGTGCGTTGAAAGTGTTTATCTTGATTTAGGACTACTTAATTATCACATTAATTGTTTAATTAATTTGAGCCGGGTTAAGTAGGGCAACTAATAAAATCTTGTTCTGAGTTAACTTTTAACCTAATTATTATAATTATAATTAATTTTAGGAATTTAAATTTAACTTCATTATTTTAAGATAATATAAATCAATAACAAGTTTTTTTTATTTCATTAATAAATGTAATCCTTCTTATTAGTCCTCTAAAATTATAATATCATTGCACTAATTTGAAATTTTATAAGGAAATTAAATATAAAAGAAGTGTAATACAGTAATGTGAAACAAACATTACATACTGTACAAATATCATGCCTTTCGTGAACTCCAGTGTCGATGTGACCATCCCACCTATACCAAAAACATATAAAGACGACTTTTGACCAAATTATTCGTGTGTGCTAGTTTTTCAACATTTCTCCAGAAAATAGGGAGGAAAAGTAGAAGCATATATTCTAACATAATTTCAGCTTTAAGGTCTACAATATTCTAGTTCTAAATAAATTGTTTTTGTCTATCTAAAAACACGGTTAATTAATTCCATCCCTCCTCCCCCTTTGTTAGAAAAATCGGTTCCTCAGTGAAAAGGAGAAGCTGAAATATATTTTTTCCAATGGGAGAAAAGTAAGAATGTATATTTAATTGTAATAAATTTACTTTCTATTTTATTTTTTAATATTTTATGAAGTATTCAAATAAATTTATATAAAAGGCATTAGTGTTTTTTTATTTATTTAATAAGTAGAAATTAAGATGTGTAAGAACATATTATAAGAGAATATTCTAAATTATTAATTTTTTAAAAGATTAATTAAGTTTTTAGTCTTAATTTTTTTAAAAAAAATTAAGTTTTAGTCTCTAAAAAAAAATATTAACTAAACAAGGTTCCTTGAAGCTTTTTTGTGTCACGATTTTTAGTTCCTATGTTAAATGACGACCGGACAGGCTATGAAACTATCATTGTTGTATTTAAATTATTTAACTGGGAGTTCATTTTCTTATGACTTTTAACTGCCAGAATTTAATCACACATTATTTGCAGTGACTAAACTAGGTCACACAAGATAGATTGCATGATCAACATTAAAAAAGAAAGAATCAAGCAAAAGAGTCATCAACTCTAGAGACACGAAAACATATAACCAAAACCATTCTCATCATCACCATCAAAATAGTGAAGTTTAAAACTGGGCAAGATTTTCAGATCTGATCTTCCCACACAAAAAGGAACACCCTCACGCTCTCAGTATCCCTCTTTTAAATCTAATCTTCCTCCAAGGACTCCACCCTCAAACCCTCGCCTGTAGCTCAGATGTTATGAACGTGATATGTGTTTCTATTTTTTTTTTTTTTTTGTTGGTTCAAGTTGAAAACAAGTTTGATTTGGATGTTTCAGTTGTATAGTGTTTCAAGTTTATCGTCTTGTACGTTCAGAGGTTTCATTTTGGAAGAATACAAGTTTGAATGTGTTAGGGACCAGTTTTGGAGGTTTTTAATAGCAGGAAATAACTTTTAAAAGTAAACACTATTATGAGATATATTTTTTTAGTGATTTTTAGTCCTCAGAAAATAACTCCCATTAAATAATTAAAAATATAATATATGGCAGTTCTAGAGGCCATCATATCGCCATATAACAATACATTATAACGTTATAACGGTATTAAAAACTTCAAAAACCTTCATTCTAACATTTTATTTAAAGAATAAAACTTAAAATTTTAAGAAATTCAGAAAGTTAATTAATTGGGTAAAGAATTTTTTTCCCGTAAGATATAATAGGAGTTCAAGTACATTATCTCAGTGCAATTCTGGGCAACATTTGTAATAATAAGCCACGTACACGTGGTGTATTTTTGTAAAATATAAAAATAAAAAAAATGTGGCCGGTATATATATATATATATATATATATATATATATATATATATATATATATATATACTTTCCAACATATCTTCAATTATAAAATCATTAGTGAGACTAATCAATTAAAAGTAAGACTTACATATATATATATATATATATATATATATATATATATATATATATATATATTCTTATACATGTACTGTAATATAATATGTATTGAGCCAACCGCAACTTTTCTTATTTCTGTTGTCGACAATATGCATGCATACAACCATTGTTTGTCTGAACAATCATATTCTGCATTTCAATTGACTTTCATTCATATGATGAGTTGAATTGAGCACGGGCATAAAATAGAGACAGTTGGTGCTTTGTGTGGGGTTCTCCATATACTAGCTTCTGTTTATAGTATATTAATTTATGTAAGACACGATAATACAGTCTTTTAATTTCCCCAGCACACTTAATTCAAGTGGAATTTTTTCACTTAAAATTTTTAATTTTTTATTTGCTAGATCAAAATCTTCTTTTTTTTTCCGCTTAATTTTACTAATTAAAATATCACATTTCAATTGAAATAAAAATAAATTCATTTTTCTCTCCACGAACTTCAATCCTACCTCCTACAAAATCTTTCAAAATTCCTACCAAATTCTTAACCTTTAAACTTATAAAACGACTTTATATCCCAAATTAATCATAAATCTCAAATATTTAGATACGATAAAAATGAGAATTTGGGAGTTTCAAGTAGGAAAAAAAATAATAGAAGGACCAAATTTTTTTAACTTTAAAATTAAATATAGAGAAAATTAATTTGAAAAAAAGAAGCTTGAACGATCAAAATCATACATAGCCCAAACTAAAAGGACAACAAAATGCAATTAAGCTAATCAATTATTAAAGTAGTTACTTATCATTAAATACCTCTTTAAATATATAACTACTTTTGGTGTACTTGCATTTTTTTAATTTTTTTTTTATAATTTCCCCCAAAATATACTGATCTGACCATCGATCGGTTGCCCAAACGTCCAAACATAATTTTATCATATAGGATAATGTTCTTAGCGTGTGTTTAGTTTCCTATGGTCACAATACCAAAAAGTTGCCTATAGTTGCTTTAAAAAAAACTTAAATATGTTGTTGATTCATGATATATATTTTATTTTTATGTTTGATTTTTGATAAATTTTTATTTTGAATTGGCTCCTTGATATTTGAAAAGTTTTATTTTAGACTCTTGCTACAAGTTAGGTGATGACATGCCCATTAAATATTTGATAAGACGATTTGTGACGGCTCAAAAATTGACACTATTTGTTAAAAATCGCTAGGTATGGTAAAATTTCATTTTTCTTCATCTTCCAAAGTAGAAATGAAACAATTTTCAAATTTTCCATTTCTTTCTTCTTCTTCTTCTTCTTCTCTCTTGCCCGAATAACAAGTTGAAAAACGCAGTTTTAACTCCAGCATCATCTTCTTGTTCTTCTTGTGTTTGCCTTTCATTTTATAAATTGTAAAAATTTCACAACACAAATTTTTCACGCGTGACACATCACCAACCTCTCTCACTCTGCATCTCGAGCTACATATACATCCTCTCTCACTCTTATTCTTCCTCCTCACTAACCTCACCCGCCTCTACGTCACGATCCAATCCAAAAGAGACCCTTACATAATTCTCTGCTTCTTAATCCTCCTCGTTCAACCTTCTTCTTCTTTGACCCAACAACCCCCCAATTTAGACCTCGATAACATCTACTTCCTTTGCGACGCCCACGTTGTCTTTGTTGCCGCTGTCGACAATGGCGACTCCCATGTGCAACTCACACGCCCCACCCCTTCCTTCTCTAGCATCCTCCGCCATCGCGAGCCCCTGGCTTTCTCCGACCCCACATCCCTCTCCACGAAGTTCTCCTTCTTTGTCTCTGTGATGGCCACGGCCTCCTTGTCCTTGCCGCCAACGACAACGTCTCAAACTATGTTGGCATGGAGTTCGACACCTCCAAGGACGACAACGTTGGAAACCCGAACGCGAACCATGTCAGCATCATCAACATCCTCTCTCACTCTACATATGGTGGGGGAGACGTTGGAGGTGTTTAACGAAATGATTAAGAGAAGTTTATCATTTATTTTTTTACTTTAATTGATTCTGACGGTTTTTAACCGTCAAAAAATTTAAATTTGATTTTAGAACAAAAACAATTTTTGAGTCACCACAAATCGTGCTATCAAATATTTAATAGACATGTCATTACTTAACTAACGATCGAGATCTAAAACAGGATTTTTCAAATATCAAGAAGTCAATTCGAATGAAAAATTTATCAGAAATCAAACACAAAAATCGAGTATATATAATAAATAAAAACATATTTAAGTCAAAAAAATAAAGTTGCCTATATTCATTACATACATTAATTACGAGAAGAAAAAAAGCATAAAACCAAAAAAATCCTTGCGTTAACCTAAAAATATTTATTACTTAGTCTCTCTTTTTTTTTTTTACGTTATTACTTAGACTCTATTCTAATTCTAAAAATTAAAAACAAAACACACGCTAAAATGTTTAAGGTGAGTCGGTCTGCTTCCTCATTCATAGTAGGATTCAATCCAATACCTTGGCTACTATATAATTCACGCTGCAAAGTACATACAAACTAATTTTTCAATCTTCTAGAAGAACCTATTACCCATTATTGTAGCTCACAAAACATTTCATTAACACTATCTGAAGTATGAGATATTTGACTCAATAATGGGAAAAATGACTAATTCTCACCATGTGTAGAAACAAACAAATCATCCGAAAAACACATCAAGATATGCTTTTTGAATTTTGAGGTGATTTATTGATCAAATTCAATGGTCCTATGATAGAAATTAGGCTAATTAAAATCGACATACACGCACCATTAATTCCTAACTGTAAAGATCGTTCACTCCTGCAGCCACACGTGTGAATGAGTTATAAGTAAATTAAATTAACTACCTTACTTTGGAAAAAAAGTTGAAGCAGCTAATTATATACAGATACCCAGAAATGGAATACGAATGTGAAATAGATATATAATTTCAAAAAGCATCAAAGTTCTTTGGAAAGAAACACATTCAATAAAAGATTTTAGAGCAAAGAAAATCACACCTTCACATTGATCTCTTCATCACCATTAGAATCCAAGAAGTTATTATCTTCCATTACTAGTACCGTATATATATGATATCTCGGAGGAGAAGAGCAAAGTTTAGTTTCTATGGCGACAAATTTTCTCTACGAGCCTGGCTTCTTATATACTAAAGCTTTCAGATGTTGACTTAAATTAATTATATAAGCTGAGGTTCAAATAGAGAGTTTTTTTTTCCCAGAGAAATGTCAATAGCGACCATATAAACTTGAAGAACAAGAATTTTATATATATATATATATATATATATATATATATATATATATATATATATATATATATATATATTAGTTGGCTTTCTTGTAGATAAAAAAATAACATATTATAATTCTGGATTTCAACGTTCATGAGAGAGATTGGAGAAATATTTTATTATATAGAACTCATGCCACTTGAGGTAGGATTGAGGATTCATCTATTTGTCAAAGTTCACCGCATGCATTCAACATCCTTGACAATGATCACCAACTGTCAAATTTTATGAATTTAAGGTGAAATAATAAACAAGGACTTTTATACAAGGGGATTGGTAACATACTCATGCCTATATTTTAGTTGGAGTATATTAGTAATTTACTATCTGATACCAACACTTTAGGACACAAAAAACTTATATCTCTTTTGTTTTAGTTATATTGAAGTCATTTAAGACTTTTTTTAAAAAAAAAAATACTTTTTCTCTTTTCACCGTCCTCCCCACTCTAACTCATTCCTCTCTCATCTTTCTTCCTCCTTCTCTCACGTCTGGGTCGGCAATGCTCATTTTCACGTATATATATATATATATATATATAATTTCAATAACAAAAGTGAAAGTTATAGGATAAAAAATAAAACTTCATTTATAAGTCATACGATATTTATTCATTTGAAATTACGGGACTGTGTATCCTTGATCTTTAGTGTGACATACATTGTGTACTTTTCAGTCAATCTAGGGCCAAATAAGACCCAACACCCTACTACCGACTGAGACAGAGCCTAATGACATGAAGGGTATTAACGAATTGGAAAGGATTAACATCTTATCCTTGTTATCCTTCTGCAATATCTAATACATATCTTATCGTATTCAATTATATCTGTAGAATTCTATCATATCTCAATCATATTCTAGTTATGTCTTATCTATGATTAAGGTAATAATCATAAACTTTGGGAGCCTATATAAAGCACACAAGATGAGCAGAGAGTCAGAGAACACTAGATGTTCTAGGTAGGCTATACCTCTAATCCTAGATTGAGAAAACCTATATTCCTAAACAGTTATAAATTGCATCAGATAGGTGGATTCACACCTCTTACAATTAACGTAGTACACTGGTTCTTGGGGCATTAACAATTTGTTTAACTTTACACCGTTGCAAAGTATCATTTCTAATACATTTGTTAGGCGAATGATCAACCTTTCATTATATAATTATTATAGTTTATATAATAAGGAATCAAACTTTTGGAACTAAATAGATTTGACGTTGGAGAAATTCCTCAAGAATATATATTTTATAGAAATTAATCAAGGAGCAGGCAGGAGTAATTGACTCCTAACTAATGTGTGTGAATTGAAAAACAAATTAAAATTGTTACTAAATGATTGCTCAAGCATTAGTACATCATTCCAGCTAATGAAACATGAGAATACGAATATGTCCCTAATTTTCAAAGCCACTCCAACCTTTGAAGAGCCATTCCTGCTGCAGGCTAGCTGCATGGAAGAATTAAAGCATTCCAGCATTATAAGGATCGTTGCATACCTTAATTCTATGACCAACTTTAAGGGCCGGCAATGTGTATACGTGGATGTACATAATATACGTTAATTATTCACGGCTTATGAAGTTTCTCATTCCAATATTACTATTACTATAGTATTGATTATGCTTTTTTCTTTTAGGAGGGGGGAGTTGTTACTTGTTTTTCAAAGAACGGAATAAATCTTTGATATCAAAATATATTTACAACAAATCATAAATACTATTCAACTTTTTTTATTCATACAAATTAAAGATAGATACTAAAGATTTATAATAATTTATGTCATGTATTATGTTTAGTTAATTAAATTAGACTTTCTTCGTGTTAAAAAAAAAGAATATTCACATTGTATGTTTTTAAGATTTCTTATAAAGATTTATTATTATTTTCGATGAGGACAACTTCATAACAATATTATGGTTTAAAAAAAAATTACCATCTTAGTACACTACATAACTAATTGAAATAAACCCATTTGGTACTTAATTATGTTTAACAAGCTCCGTGTGCCTCTAAGAATATCTAATTTTTTGGTGCTGAGAATATCTAATAACTTTTGGTTCTTGAACCACATATATGATGTAGCCATATGTAACTCGAAAGGTAGCTGGCATATAGATGTACATAACCATTGTCTATAGGGGAAAATTAGTTTTGTCTGTAAGCAAAAAATTATTCAGGAGACAAACAAATTTTAGAAAACAGATCCAAATTTATTTTTGAAAACAATAAATAAACAAAACAACATGGATATATTAGTTTTGAAAACAATTTTCAAAAATCAATTATCAATTAATTAAATATGTTTTTTTTTTCAACTTCTGCAAATGATGCATGAGTCATCAAAGGAAGCAATTAATTACTTGTTATTTGGTCCAGGAAAGGAATGCTGATCAATGTGTGTGGCCTATATAGCAGTCGTCATCATGTTTGAAGATCCACTAAGTAATGCATGAAGCCGCATTACCTTGTCGCATAGATGTAATTAAAGGGCACCTGAAGTTTGAACTTTGAAGATGTCGGTCTTTTCACTGTAGTCAAGAAATTTTATCAGTTATATACATTTTATTTAATTTATTAGTAAAATTCATACGTATTAGATGCATACCACTACTACTATATAATATTTTTTATTTCCAAAATGACAAAACTTTGGGGGGTAAATTGATTGGAGACTTTGGCAGTTGGCATTAAACCAATCTCATGAGCAGACATTTTTTTTCTATTTTGTTTTGTTGAAAGCATTATGATTATGATTTATATATGAAGGATATTCTTATTTTTAACCGATCAAAAAGTCTCTGTAAAAAAAAAACCAAAAAGTCTATACAATTACGTATCAGAAATAAACCCAATTGTCTTAACCTTCTAGCTTTCCATGAAATAAAATAAGACAGTTTTATGAAATCATTATGTTTGCACACCTAACTAAAGGAAATTATTATTACTATTATTATATATAAAAATCGTATTTATTAAGGGTACATTAATTAGGTAAATTATTTTTGTAAAGAAAAGTCGCATTTGAGTGTGAATTCTTCAAATACTATTTAGTTTCTGTTTGTTTTGTTGATCCAAAATCACGATCTTGTCTAAACAAAGTCAATTACAAAAGAATAGTGTTTGTTTGGTTACTATTTTCTCATTTTAAAATTCTGAAATGAGCAGAATTAATTTTAAGAATTTTTCTTAACATTTTTACATAAATTGATTTCAATTATGAGCTTTACAATAGGTGTTGAGTTTGAGTGTAGTTACGTCTAAGATAGGTGATTGTTTTATCTCCTTTTCTTATTGTGTAACTAAACTCTGATTATGAAATTGGTACTTCTGGTACCCAAATATATTCAATATTTTGATTTGCTGATAAAAAAAATTATGAGCTTTACAAATTATATTTTTAATTTGTACTCCAAAATAAATCTATTTTACTAGTTATACAAACTTATTTTTTCTTAATTTACTTTTAAAACATCATATTTAAATACAATTTATTCTTCTAAAATTGTTTTTTCTAAAATTTAAAAACGTTTATAAAAACCATTTTAAATCCTGTGGGGCTTTTTTAAGACTAGTTAAAATTATGTGGTTTGTGATAATTGCAATATCTAAACTCTTCTCTTATTTAAGATTTTGTTTGTGTCTTTTTGTTGTTAAAATTGAAAATGTGTGGTTTTTCTTTTTAGTTTATCATTTTGATAGGTTATATGTGCTCATGGATGGAGTATTTTGTAGGAACTTGAAGTGGATTGAATGACAACTTCAATGTTTGTGAAAGTTTGAAATGGAAAATGGTAACTGAAGTGTGCTCAAGCTCGAAAAGAAGGGCTTAAATTGAAATATTTTTTTTCGAGAGGAGAAATTAGCTTAAGCCAAATAACTTTTAGCTTAAGATGAATCAAGACAGAACACATTATTGCAAATTTGAAGAATCTATTTAAACCTGGAATTTTTTACTTAAGTAGATCTTTATTAAAGTACAGATTTTTAGGAATTCTATAAATAGGTGTGTGTTCCTTTTTTTATACCCAGCCGGTTTTGCTTTGTAAAAACAACCTATTTGTGTAAAATAGATTGTATCAAACATTACATGTATTTCTTTTAAAATATTGTTATGTATCCATATTTTTCTTTTATGTTAGCCTATTTATTTCTATACTTTATGCTTATTATGAATTGGTCATTTATAATTTGATTTTTAGATGAGATTGCGATTGAAATTTTTTTTATCTTAAGTTGTGGTAAAATGTTCATTAAATCTCAAAGTTAGGAATAAAATGAGAGCTAATGGTTATCTAGTGGGTCATTCAGCTTAAAACAAATTTATTTATTAAATGTATAAAGGATTAACATTTAATGGAGAAACTTAGATCTTTTCACTTAAAGAATTAGAAATTAAAATTTTGTTTTTGAACTATGACATTAAATCATAAAGTGTAAAAATAATTTGATTCGGTGAAATCTAACTCTAAGGATCTTCATCATTTGATTTTCATATCATTTTATTGTGTGTTTATCAAAAAATATTATAACTTGTTACTTTGTTTTAATTTATCTTTATTATTGAATGCTATGTTTAAATCATTATCATTCATTTGTTAGTTTAAATAGTAATTTTTTTTAATAATTATTAAATATTATACAAATTCTCAGAGAAATAATATCTCTTATTTACTAAATATTACTTGACAACTTATAGACGGATAAATAAAGAATTAAGACTTTTCTCTGCACATGATCGACTATAATGAGGCAATACTATTAATCTTATATGGGGACAAAGTATAAGTAGTAAGGTCTTGTCAGTTTATTTAATTAGTATATATGCAAAAGCGGTGTTATTTCTATTTTCGTAGAGAAACTTAGTAGTATATTATTCATGAGAAGATATTGTGTACATCAGAAATTAATGATCAAAGAGGAAAAGTTATTGTTCCACATTGTCATAATTAAGATTAAAACTTTGACCTTAAAACAATCAATATTTGTATGACGCGAGGGGGAGGCAGCTTCTATTATCAGTTTATTTAATTAACTCATAATTAAGTTTTATCCAATGTATGTCCACTTGAATTATTTGATTCTTTTGCATATTCATATTCATTTTTTTTTTCATATTCTTATTTAATTCTCTTTTAGTCCCTATAGTTTAAAAATATTATTTTAGTTCCTATAATTTATATTTTAATTTTTTTTAATTTTTATCATCAAAATATGAATAATATTATCAAATACAATTAAGTACAAAAATATTAACAAATAATTTATAACTAATTTATCACAAAATAATTTGTAATAAAAAAATAATTGATAATTTATAACTAATTTGTAGTTAATTATTTTTATATTTTTTTAATAAGAATTAAAAGATAGTTAAAATAAAAATTATAAAAATTAAAAAGATCACTTTTGAACTAAAAGATTAAAAAAATATATAAAATATAAAAATTAAAAATATCACTTATAAACTATAGAAAATAAAAAAATTAAAATATAAATTATAACGAAAAAAACCACTTTTAAATTGGAGAAATTAAATATTTGGTGTGCTTTTAAGTGTCAAAACTTGAATTTATATTTTAACGTAATCACATCACAAGATAAATTAAAAAAATTAGAAGTGTCATAACTCCGAAATACAACTATCCTAGCCTAGTGGCATTTTTTATTGATAAAAAATAATTTATCGTTCATGGGCATAGTTAAATCTGTCTAATAAGGTCAAGGGATGGAATTTGTCTATGCAAGCTTACTTCAATAAGAATGTTTAGCATTAATTAACAATCTACTTGGCATAAGAGTTCAACTGACCATATATATTAATTAAAACACTCGACTCGATATTAATGCCAGCTGATCAAAAGAAGGTAAGCAAACTGAGCAGGACTGCATCAAATTACTTAATCAATTTGATGCATTATTAAGATTCTTAAAAGTTGATAAAGAAAAACCAAGTGATTCAATCTTCAACAGATCATGGTCAAGTCAAGTGGTTTGTATTTAAGTTTTTAATGTAAGAACATTTTTTCATTATAAAAAAAATTAATAAGATCATTTCCACACGACCTTAAATTAGCTAGGTTGACCTCAACTTTTTTTATTAGAGCTAAAGTAAATTTAATATTAATGTGACAGTCTTTTCCAATAAATTATGTGTATACTACAAAGGAAGCGGCACTTAACGTTACCTAATTCCGATGTGGAATGCCGATGGCCTTTCCAGTACAATTATATATGCTACACATGCTTTATTAATAATCCCCAAGTGTTTTCCTTTTTAATTGCGTAAAATTAGTGAAACTGATCAAATAATTTCATTTGACTTTCAAGGAAATATATATTTAATTGATGACTATCTAAGAGTTTTAAAATTAATTAATAATAATTCGATTACAGCAGTCGCCTGCCAATATATAGTATGCTTTACATTTCTACATTATTTATTTATGACGATTTGTGCAAATTGAAGAAATTTAATATAAATTAATAAAAATATATAGTAGTTAGAATTCTCTTCTATTTAATTTTTAAGAATAAGTACATGAATCTTCTTTGAATTTAGTAAATATGATAAACTCTACTTATTTCAAAACTTACACTGCACCTTCGTTTCTTATTCGTTCCTTTGTTATTTTTAAGGATACTATGTATATAGTTCATACATAAAATAAAAAAATACGTTTACTTTTTTTATAAAAAAAAACTGGTATTAAAACATTAGAATAATATATAATTTTTCAATATCATATATATATATATATATATATATATATATATATATATATATATTTGAAATCATGTTGATAATTTTTTAATAGTAATAATACTTTAATATAATTTTTAATATAATATTTATAATTTAAAATATAAACTGTGCATAATATTATTATGTATTTTCATTACTAAGCTAAATCATTATTTTTCCCTTTTTTTCGGTACAATAAAATTTAGGATAGGGGAGGAAACTACAATCCAAGAAGAAAAAAAACCTTCAGGTTCAAAAATCACTTACAAATGTGTACACTTACAGAGATAGAGATAAAAATATTAAGGTCCAATGTTTGTGTTACGAATTCAGCTTTTTGGAAAATAACCAAAAAGGAAGGCGGGCGTAAGGTAATTTTGGAATTTAGTAAATAAAGTTAAAAGAGCTGCAGAAAAAATTGCCTAATCTAATTTGATTTTTGAGGGAAAGATTTCTGTCCGGCCCGGTCCAATGGAAACCGGATGGTATAATCAGACCGAGTTAATTATTAGATGAATTATGCATCTTCTCCAATCAAATCCAATCAATTTTAGGTAAACTTAGCGATCCAACCAATTGAATCATTGACCCACTAGTTCGATTATATCAATAATTTCATAACTTTGATTTTACATATTGTTGAGTACGGTGGATCTACAATTTTTTTTTCTTAATTATCAATTTGATTACTAAATTATTTTAAAAGATTCAATTCAATTTTTAAATTTTTAAAAGATTTAATTTTTAGTTCTCAACTTTTTTAAAAATGTATTAACTTGGTTATTTTTGTCCAAATAAAAGGTTAGAATTATGAATTTAATGGTTTTTATTTACAAATAATAACAGTTTTTAACCGCTACTTATTTTTTTTTTTTATAATATTCACTGAAATATTTGAATTCATTTATCAATGATTTTATGAAATATTTGAATTAATCATTACATTTATGCTTCAATGAAATGAATTTAATGTTATAATGACAATGACATCAAGAATCAATTTTCAATAATTCAATCCATTGATATTGATCAATCATATTGATCAATCTTAGTAAACTGTTTTTTTTTAAACTAGACAATGAAGAAAAGTAAAGTTTAATTTTGATATAATATTAATACAAACATTTTTACCCGATCAACTAACTATAACCCTAGACAAGACTTGAAATAATTTAATACAAAATTCAACGATCTTCCCATACATAGAAATTGAAGATTTTTTTACAGTACCAAAAAACTTTTACGCTGTCAATAAATTCTAATTACATTCAAAAACAAAAAGGAAAAGCACTAGCCACAGAAAAAAACAAAAGGAAAATAGTAAATAATTTATTTTAACAAATAAGTAAATAATTAAATTAAAGATGAGTTTCTAATAATGATACTCAATTTCTCAAACAATTCTGTGCTACCAGATGAAGACATTCAACACATTTTAAAGTTGAGAAGGTAGCACAGGGCTGTGTAACTGCCTGCAGTCTTGAGAAAATAATTGCAAGAGTGATCCCTATCTGTTCCATTCATTGTCTGCTCCATATCTGGGGTTGGTACTATTCACTTGACTATATACCTCTGGCTTTATGGAGTTTCCAAAGGCATTCCAACCTAGAAGGTATGGCATGATACACTGCATAGACAAGAAGCATAAGTACAATCAAAATGAGCAAAATATTAATCATGTTGAGTGCACAGGAAAATTGGAATCACTAAAAAAAAACTTCGTACCCCATTACCCAGAGGCTCTTCGCTATGCGAAGGTATGGGGGAGGGATGTTGTACGCAGCCTTACCCTTGCATATGCAAAGAGGCTGTTTCCGGAAATTGGAATCACTAAATGAACAAAAAATGTTGTGGAGCAACCAGTTTTTAAATGCTATATCACTTTATTGAATAAACATAACCAGGAACTTTTCTTTCCAAATTACAAATTGTTTGTCTGACAGAAAACTATAAACCTTGAAGATTTCATGACAACTAATTTGGCTAGACAAGTAATTTTTTTGACTAAAAAACTGAGTTACTATTACACAGAATTTTACAGCAAGAGAAAGTTTGATCTCTTCTTCTGTGCAATGGAAAAAGACTCAGATCTATAATGTAAGCAAGTAAGGTTGTATCTACCCTTGAATTTCAGTGGGTTAAGATACAGTACACTTTAAATTAAATCATGCATATACACTCTCACAGCCTTATCTTGTTGCTACTATATATATTCCCATTGCATTATCAGAGAATCATGGCAATGAACATTCTACCATTAGAGGAGAGAGAGACAGAGAGCATACATTGAAAAGTGACCTTAAAACTTCTAGGTCTGCCCTTGTAACAGGGAGAAAGATGCTTTCCTGAATTCCCTCCATGTTCGCAGGTTTTTTCAGAACGCCTTTGAAAATTCACACAACAAAGTCAGAACTTTTTTTTTTTGACAGACAAATTGAATCATTTTATTAAAAAAACCAGCACTGTCACAAGTTGTGATACAAGCTGGCTGCAACAAATTACAAATGTGTAAAGTGAAGCAAAAAAAAAAACCAATACAAATAAGATCTAAGCTTTAATCAAAAGCAAGTAAGACTCTAAAAATTTACTCTGTTCTCCATTCTGCTAAAATGCACCAATGTAGCTCCACAAACAACATATGTGCCATATAAATTATATGGTGTAGCTACTATGCAAAGAAACAAAAATGGCATAACTCTGCATGATACCGTCATCAATTATTTGCATCATACTGCACCTTTTTCTTATCTTATAAAAAAAATGTTAGTCTGTTTATGTGGCATTTCAAAATATACGGACGGAATACATTCCCCACCACCATTTATCTGTCTCCAAAACCACCTGCGCCCCGTCTGTTTGATGAAAAACCTCCAAACCTTACAATAACACACCAATTCCAAACTGCTGTGAACTTTCCAGAAACACACCTTAAAGAAGATTTCATCATCGGACTTTTTCCTAATAATAACAAGATAAAAGAACAAACTTCACCCTCCACACACTGAACACTCCAATACCAAAAAATACGATACCTCCTTCACCATTTCTTTTACTCCCCATCTCACCAATTACTTTTTCTGCGGTCTCTTAACTCTGAATCCCTACATCCACCCCGAAAGAGGATATGTCAGGCTCCCCCTTAAATTGTTGCACTGCCATGAAAAAACCTTCACTGCCTCCACCAGCTTTAATGTTTATAGCATTTAATATTTTTCCTTTATATTGCAGGTATTGGCATAAAAATGGGTAAGCTAAACCTTGAAGTGAGTCATATCACTGTTAAAATATTGCATCACTAAGCAATCTATTTGCAGTTTACACCAAATACTGATTTGTGAACTGAATCAAACCGGAAGTACAGAGTATCCTAACAACTTCAAGATGGCAGGAAAGTAAAATCAGAATGATACCAATAACAGAAACAAAAGTTTAAGAATAAAGAGAATTACTTAAGCTAAATAAGTGGCCAGTAGCATCCAGAAGTGGCTCCACCTTCAAAACTTTTCTAACTTCAATTTCGTTAGTCATAGGATGAAAAAATAAATCATTCATAAAATCTACTATGACTACTTGATAATGTCTGCTCAAAGGCTCATTCAAAAAATACAACATCAAAAACCTTATCCTACTATGTGAGGTCACCTACATGTCTAACCCAAGGCTCATTCAAAAACAAAGATTAAATTTCCTTAATTTTGTACATAAACAAAATCATAAACACATAGACCTGCACATAGACCTGTACATAAATTAAGTGGCCAGTAGCATCCAGAAGTGGCTCCACCTTCAAAACTTTTCTAACTTCAATTTCGTTGCTTCATAAAAGGACAATTTCCAAAATGATTTAAAAGGATAAAATAATACCGCCATTACTTATGGCATAACATACACACATCCCAAAAAAACTCAACAAGTACAGTGGATACTGATTTAGTTAATTCACATGAATCAACATATATGGTCATATCACATGTTTAATTTGTTTCATGGTTTGAAGACACCATCAGATACCCTTCTCACGAGAAAAGAAAATCCAATTTGTATCGCAAGATAAAGCAAGCAATAATCATAAATTTGTCAATATGCTGATATGTTGGATTGTTCATTAACAATTACTAGAAGATACATCACAGAAACTACCTTTTCGACTTAACAGTCTCATGAGAAAATTCCCAAGAATCCCTTGCACCAAGGATAATTAGAGTTCCCATTTCACTCACTGATAGTGAGAATATCTGCATTCAAGCAAAGTGGGCAATTACCTCACGTTTTAAACTATAAGACTATGTTCAACAGAATCATAAATTCCAACAAAATCACATTTGTTTTTCTTTTTGGTTCAAGGTAGGCCCATCACTGATGGGCCTTGGGGGAAGCCCACAAGAGGTCTCATGAGGAGAAGGGGAGAGAGAATTGCAAGGTTTGAAATTGAACCTGAACAGTCCTTGCATATCTCATAGCTGATAGCTATACCCACTACACTGCCTCAAAGGAACAACGGAATCATATCTTTATTTTTCTCAAAGAAGGGCAAAAAATCATCCAGTTGAGTTGGCAATGAGCACATACAGAAGAATGAATGCAATAGACAATGATATTCTGATGAATTGCTACTTGTTAGTCATTGGATGAAAAAATAAATCATTCATAAAATGTACTATGACTACTTGATAATGTCTGCTCTAAGGCTCATTCAAAAACTACAACATCAAAAACCTTATCCTACTAGGTGAAGTCGCCTACATGTCTAACCCAAGGCTCATTCAAAAACAAAGATTAAATTTCCTTAATTTTGTACATAAACAAAATCATAAACACAGAGACCTGCACAAATAAAATATTAGTTTTACAGAATGACCTTGTCTTGAACTCCTTCAAATTAAAGTCACGCCTATTCTAAATTAAGTCTAACCAATGTGTGGGTTTCTCTCAAAATGTTCATTTTTTGTTTCACACCACCACTAATTTCTTACATACTAAAAATTTTCAATCACGCCTATTTCTTACATTTTTTGTTCATTTTATATATACATCATCACCGCACCCACACCAGGACTCCTCGAACCATTTTCAACAGCAGCCTTTATCACGACTTTAGAACCTCCTATCACAATTTCAATCCTGACCAAACTCTATCACATCCGTGGAGGTACTGTTGAAATCATCCCCCCGAATCACACCTCCAATTTCATCTCTCATAAGTTAAAATTAGCTTATATATAAGTTAAAAATGAGCTTTTAGAGAAGCTAGTATGGGAGAAGTTAATTTCATTTTTTACTAGTTAGTTTCTTCTCTCGTAAGTGCTTGTGAGAAATTTATTCAAACAGGACCTAAAGTATAGACTCCATAGAGGAAGCACAAGTTAAGTTAATCATATATGAGCTCATCAGCACCAACTGAGGGAGCAAACTGGAGCACAACATAACCTTCCTTGGACACTTTGAACGCCCCAGACTACAAAACAAACACCAGAACCTTCCATAACCAAACATTAAATCTACAATTCCAACACACAAAACAGAAAAGAAAAATTAGAAATTCATAGCAAACACTTTTCGATTCAAGTTCTGGACTTTATAATACCGCTAAATGCATAATAAACTCATTTTTTTCTAGCAATGATGACATAGCCATGACCTGGTGATTTTTTCTAACAAAACTCATTTTTTTGTTGTGGTATTTTGAGAGGAATTAAACCAATTCAAAGTAAAAACGCAAGCTCCTTGAAAGTAGTCACAGAAGCTCCACCTACAAACATGGTGTTACCCAGCGGCAAAGAACGATGACGATTTTTTTATGTGTAATTTCTCTCTTCACTCTTGGTGTTTTTGTTGGGTTGTTTTGTTCTTCATCGGAGGCGTCGTTGTCGGTGATTATGATCCAAAAGAGCTTCCTTTGGTTTTTGATCTTAGTTTTGCATAGTGGGTTATCGTCAAAATGGAAACTTGGGATTGTGAGGTTGCTCGATCCATTGAAGATTAAGGGTTTGAGCAAGGGAATGGAATAAGAAGTGTGGAGGAAGAACGGAATTGGGACTTGGGAGCGGAGGGAGGGAGAACGTTCACGGAAGCCGCAGTGTAAGGGTAAGATTGGAAAGAGAGAAAAAGTATTCAATACTTTATAGTTAAATAGTTGACTCGTGTCATTTTAATTTCTTAATAATCAATACCCTAAGCAAAACCCTTATTTTAATCTATAATTAATTAATGCTACTTTAAATTGTGAACTTTCTCTCTTCTATAAAGATAAAGATTGAAAAAGATGAATATAGAAAGTTCACTTTAATGTTAAAGATAAATTTTGATGCTAAAACTTAAATAGCTTAAATATATTTAAAGTTTGTGATAAATGATTAAAATTTTATATAAATTTCTAATAAATTTTTTCATTAGTATAAGTCTTTCATGCATGAAAATTTTTATTTTAAGTTTTTGTTATTAATTAAGTGATAACATATTATTTTATAAATTAATTTTTTTAATATTTTTAGTGATTCTAATAGATGTCATGTCATTACTTAATTAATAATATAAATTTAAAATAAAAAATTTAAATATTAAAAATTCAAAAAAATATTAAAAATCTATAATAAAATTTGATTATTTATTAAAAATTCAAAAAAATATTAAAAATCTATAATAAAATTTGATTATTTATTAAAAATCTAAAATATATTTACATCTACTTAAATTAACTAATTTTTAATTCACTGTGTCTTATTATGGATGGGGAAGAAAGAAGTATATATAAGGTCCATGAAGATACGATGGCTGCAGCTACGAACATGACTATTAGTATAGTATACGCCATTTTCTTTCTCATTTAATTAATTTGTTGGTTCACACGTGGTGCCGCTGGCATATTTTCCACACGCTATTTTTGGTTCCGACCAGCACGGAACACTACTTCTGATATGATATGATGCATGCGACACTCCATTATGCTCGTTCGTTCGTTTCGTCCGAGTTTACGGACATTATTTTTTCACTATTCATTTTTCATTTAATGGGACGTAAATAAATGCTACTAATCTGGGATTATTATTATTATTATTTTGAATTCTACCTTAAAAGTGACAACAACACTCTAGTCCATTCTTTATTAATAATTTTTAGTTGGAGTACAAAGCCAATGTAACTACCTTCATTCCTCCTCCTCCTCTTCTTCTTCTTCTCATTTGCTTGCATAGCAAAACAAACCATGTCCACCGTTGCATTAGAGACTCTCTTCCCTCTTTGCCGTAGAAAACCTTCATTTCACCGCCATAAACCAATCCCTCTCAGACCCTTCTTTGTGACTTGCTCTTCCAACCTCAATGATGATGCATCCTTCATCTTCCACCAACAACCTCGCAAAACTCTCTCTCCCGTGCATGCAGTTTCCCACACAGACACATCTGTCCTCCACTCCCTTCAATGCCCTCACACCATCACCAACACTTTCCTAATCAACACAACCGAAACGGTCTCAAATTTCCCTTCTCATTGTATATATAGCAGATATATCATTATCACCTTGTTATGGGAATACCCAATAGGGAAAAGTTTTGTTTTTTCTATTTTCAGGAATATGCTTGGATAAAAAATGTTGTTGGGTGTCCTAGTCCTAGTTTTTTTTTTTTTTTTTGAGAAAGAAAAAAGTTAAAACTTTTGAATCAGCTAGATCCATTTTGTTATTGAATTTAGGTTAAAAGGAACCACCATGCATCAAAAGACAAAAAGGGTGTCCTGATTTTACTTTTGTTTTGTTATGTCTTTACGTAACTAACATGTTTTGGTGTTTGGCATTGATGGGGTTAATGTTTGGGATGGAACATTTTAGGTGGAGGGAAAGATTTTTGTGAGATTAGATCACGGAAAGGGTTTGAGGGATCGGGAGCTTACGGTGGGTTGCAATCTTCCCGGAAAATGGATTCTTCATTGGGGAGTTACCTATGTTGATGATGTTGGAAGGTACATCATGTTAAACAACAAGCTTGAATTCTCTTTGATTCTGGTTTTGAGATGCCAAGTTATTATGTTTTTTATATTATTGAAGTGTCGACGGATCTTAATAATAATAATCCAATTAAGTTTTATATATAATGATGATGTAAGCTTGATTCTTTAGGGAATGGGATCAACCTCCTCGTGATATGATACCCCCCGGATCTATTCTTATAAAGGTAGACAATGACTTTGTGACTATTCATGATCACATGTGGCACATGTTCATATTGCCATGCAGAAAGTTTTGAGTTGGAAGTGAATAACATTTCAGGACTATGCAATAGAGACCCCTTTGAAGGAGTCATCCTTATCCGCCGAAGGAGATACGCTTCACGAAATCAGGATTGATCTTAAAGCCAACAATGGAATTGCAGCGATTAATTTTGTTCTCAAGGTTTATTTTCTAACAATTTAGCAGTTGAGAGTGCATAAAAAGAAGGCATTGATTGTGAGAACGTTTTGACTGAACATTTTTCTCTGCTTCCTAATTCGGGTGGCCCCGTTGTTGATTCAGGATGAGGAAACCGAAGCTTGGTACAAAAACAAAAGAAGAGATTTCAAGGTTTCTTTGGTCAACAACCTTAAGGAGGATAATAGCATAATTGGACCTAAATGGGGCTTTGATTTATGGCCAGGTTTTACAAATCATTACTCAGTGGTTTATTTGCTTCTGTAAAGAAGTCTATCTTGTTTATCTTTTCAATTCTTTAGGAGTGTCAAATAAACCATAACCTTGTGATATACACAGTCCAAGATTTGTGATACTATTTTTTTCAATCATAGGGAATTTGGGACAGATATCTAAAATGTTCCTCCAGTCAGAAGAAGCTGACCAAGATGACAGCAGTGAATCTAGAGTTCCAGAGCAAGACAATAATCAACCAGAAAGTTTTTGTGAAGAAGTGCCTATAACAAAGAAGGTTTTAGTCCAAAACTCTATCAGTGTCTCCACCACAAAATGCCATGAGTCTGGGGCAGTTAAGGAACTTTTACTTTTGGAAACTGATCTACCTGGAGATGTTGTCCTTCACTGGGGAGTTTGTAGGGATGATTCGAGAAAGTGGGAAGTTCCACCTCGTCCTCATCCACCAGGAACAGTAGCATTTAAAGAAAGGGCTTTGAGAACTCAATTTCGGGTATAAAACTCACAAATCTGTCCTTTTTTTTCTTTTTTATATTGTATAAGTTATTGAAAGTCCTTCATGCTTACTAACAACCAGGTCCTCTTTTTTCACTACATATTCTTTTACAAATATTGATGGTTTTAATGCCTTCACAAATATATTTAGAATTTTAGATTATGACTGAATGCATGGTATTCGAGCAACAATTCTTTTAAGAGTTTCTTACTTGCTCTTCCCCTTCTCTCTTTTGGGACAAAACTTTAAGTTTGGTTATCTTATTTTGTTTTATGATATATTTACCTATTCATCCTGTTTTGTAGCCAAGAGATGATGGAAAAGGATCTTTAGCACTAATCACTTTAGAGGAAGAATTTTCAGGCTTTATGTTTGTTCTTAAGCAAAATGAAAATACTTGGTTCAAGTACAATGGACATGATTTTTATATCCCCCTCTCAAGTTCTAGTAGCTTTCTTAATAGTGGCAACAAAGAGGGCCAGTCAGAAGGTATGCAGAGGGAAGTGACTCAAGAGGCTAGTCAAAAGAGTTCTTTCTTTGCATTTACTGATACAATAACCAATGAAATAAGAAATTTGGTCACAGACAATTCCTCTGAGAAGATTCAAAGGACAAAATCAAAAATGGCACAACGAAGCATTTTTCAAGAAATTGAAAGGCTGGCTGCTGAAGCCTATAATATATTCAGAATCTCCATTCCAACTTTCTCTGAGGAAACTGCTGCAGAACCTGAGGTAACTATTGTGGAACCTGAGACAAGTATTGTGGAACCTCAGGCAACAACTATTGTGATACCTGAGACTTCAGTGGAATCAGAGACACAGTCCCTGGATCCAAAAATATGCTCAGGAACAGGCACAGGGTATGAAATATTATGCCAAGCGTTTAACTGGGAATCTCACAAATCTGGAAGATGGTACATAGAGCTTAAAGAAATGGCTTCAGAACTAGCATCACTTGGTTTCACTGTGGTTTGGTTGCCACCACCTACTGAATCTGTTTCACCTGAAGGATACATGCCAAAGGATTTATATAATTTAAATTCCAGGTACTAGATTAGAAGCATTCCAATTATTTATGCCAATCTTGTCTTAATACTTTGATTTGATAGAAGGTTCAGTGTTAGGAAAATTGCTTATGTTCTACAGTGCTTACATTCAGCAGCATATGCTATATGATGGACTTTCAAATATTTTCAGCTGCTGGTTTATAATAATACATGAGAAAAACAAAAAAAATAATTAATCTCAAAGAATAGATAACAGTCATAAGTCATCATGAAAAGGAACTTGTTCATATGAATTATTACAATTTTGTTTTTTTGAAAATAAATATCAGATACGGAAACATTGATGAACTGAAAGATTTGGTGAAAAGATTTCATGAAGTTGGGATCAAAGTTCTTGGAGATGCCGTTTTAAACCACCGCTGTGCTCACTATCAGAATCAAAATGGTATTTGGAACATATTTGGAGGCCCTCTTAACTGGGATGATCGTGCAGTTGTAGCTGATGATCCACATTTTCAGGTTTGTTTGTGAAGATTTTGGATGTTTGTTCTGTTTCATTGTTCTTTGAAATTAAAAATAATAATCATAAAACAGAATAAGATAAAAGGTTTTCTACTTTTTTTCTATAACAGTAGTTCATGCCTTAACATTTTGTTCATTCATAATTTTCACACTATGATATTGTTACTTTCTGTGTGAACCTGAGAAAAAAAACATTGAATATCCTTTCTAACATACAGGGCAGGGGCAACAAGAGTAGTGGAGATAATTTTCATGCCGCTCCAAACATTGATCATTCTCAGGAGTTTGTGAGAAAGGATCTCAAAGAATGGTTATGCTGGTTGAGGTTGATATTTTTAGACCCAAATTTTCTTCAGCTTATTCTTAACAAAAGAATGTTTTGTCAGTTTGTGAGTAGATCATAGGTTCTAATCATATGATATTGAGAGTAATGGTTTCACTGCCAAGATGGTTATGCTGGAGAACTAAGACATTCTGTCTAGACTATAGAGAATTGAAGTTAAAATCATCTCTAAATTTTTGTAGAATTTCATGTTTGAAGCTTTATGTTTCAGACTTTATTAGTAGTACATGACTTGGCAACTACCACAATGTGGCTTAACTAATTACAAATAGCGTCTCGTGTACGGAGTTTGTAAGTGTGCATTGACTGCTTGATGCTAAAACAGGCTTAAGTTATAGCCGATTGAGAGCTAAGCTGGTTCCATATTATCTCATATTTGTGTTGTTGTCTTTATCTTTGACATGTCCTGGTAATAAAGATGCCAGTCCCTAGTTTGTGTAAGCTATATAGCTTGTATGTTCAGGAGATATCAGACAAAAGTTATCAAGTGTTTTGTGCTAGTCATATATTCTTTGTTAAAGACTCATTTTATGCAAAACCCTTGTAACTTGGTTTGCTTGGGGGAGGGGGGTGCTGCTTTGTGATTTATTGAAAGCATGAGAGACAGGAATGGAAACTTAATATTCCCAAGGAATTGCCATATGCTTTATGGTGTGATTAAAACTAATATAGTGTCTTACAGAATTGTATACTTTTCTCCGTGACCTTCAGGAAAGAAGTTGGGTATGATGGATGGAGGCTTGACTTTGTGAGAGGATTTTGGGGTGGTTATGTAAAGGACTACATAGATGCAAGTGAACCTTATTTTTCCGTGGGAGAGTACTGGGATTCCCTCAGTTATACATATAGTGAAATGGATCATAATCAAGATGCTCATAGGCAGAGGATAATTGATTGGATCAATGCCACTAATGGTACCTCTGGTGCATTTGATGTCACAACAAAAGGAATTCTTCACCCTGTAAGCATCAACTCTGGTACATCTTTTTCATAGCATTTGTTCACATTTACATATTCCATGTACCTCTTACAAAGTTAAACGTATTTTGAAATTGTCACTAGTTTCATTTATTTTATGGAATTTGTTGAGATTTTTTAGGTGGGAGTAAAGGTAGTATACTACTGTGTTTCTTATGATTTTTTTATATAATTTTGCATACATAATTAATTTTACTGTTAGTGTAAAGTGTTAACTCTTCTGGGGAAATAATGTCACACTCATTGTTACAAGCTGCTTGTTGCTATGCCTAAAATTTCATGATTGTTATGCATGTAAAGTAAGAAAATGAAGATATATTAGCCATTGCTTTAAAGTAGGTTAAATTTATGAGATTCTTTAATTTAAATCAAGGGTAGGTGCACACTTTACACACTTGACAGTTTACACATTTTCTTCCTTTAGTGAAGTCAGGTTTTGGTGCTCATCTGCTGATTACTCTGTCTGTCATAACATCACATATCTTGTTGCTATACCAGAAATATATGCAATTTACTGATATAGTGATATAAACAATCTTACATAAGAAACCTTACATTATCCTCTTAATTTTTTCCAACTAAAACCTGTACCTCTTGTGAGAAAACACAAATGTTCTTGCAATAACATGATTGCTGTTCCCATTTATTCTTTAATTGTGAAATGTTAAATTCTTTCTCAATATAGGCATTGGAAAGATGTGAATATTGGCGATTGTCAGATGAGAAGGGAAAGCCCCCAGGCGTTCTTGGCTGGTGGCCATCTCGAGCTGTTACGTTTATAGAGAATCATGACACTGGTTCCACCCAGGTTTGAACTTCTTCATTCTAAAAATATCATGACGACATTTGTTCTACTTGGTTTAATTATGTTGAAAAAATTTATCACCAACGATTTCATACTGAAAAGTTTTGCTTAACCTGTTGTTAAAAACAATGCCACTAGGGTAATTAGATCTTTCAAATTAGCCATTTTCCTTGGAAATTCTTCAGATTTTTAGTCCTCTTTAACATTTTCTCTTGCAGGGTCATTGGAGATTTCCCAGTGGAAAACAAATGCAAGGATATGCCTACATTCTTACTCACCCAGGAACTCCATCAGTGTTTTACGACCACATTTCCTCTCACGATAAAAGTGAAATAGCAAGTCTAATATCTCTCAGGAAGAGGAACAAGATCCACTGCAGGAGTAGAGTAAGTATCAGAATATTGTACTGTGTACTAAATCTAAATAGTGTGTACTCAATATTTTCTGGGGTGGAAAAATAAGAAGAAACTGTTTTCTTATCTTGTGAAGGCAAACTAATTTTGGTTCTCGGCATAGGTTAAGAGAGTGAAACCAAATACTCAAAAATCATAATGCAAAATGACACATGACATTCCACAATATACATCTATTGTTTTCTTGACCGCTCTCTAGTGGTGGAGGTTAAATTAACAGGAATCATATGTTTAGATTTTCTTGGTGTTTGATATGAAAAATAATGTCATGTGCATGCCTATATCATTCATGATTGTCTTATTCAAAATGTAATAAATGTTCTTTAAATTGTGTATATCTTTGGAGCACTAACCCTTCCTCTTTCTTGCTCAAGGTTCAAATTAGTAAAGCAGAAAAGGATGTTTATGCAGCAATCATAGATGAGAAAGTAGCTATGAAGATTGGACCTGGACATTTTGAACCACCAAGTGACTCCCAGAAATGGTCATTAGCTATTGAGGGAAAAGACTATAAGATTTGGGAAGCATCATAATCATAAATCATAATATTATCATTTATAATTAGCACTATACATTTGTTCCTATTTATAAGAGAAAAGTTATAGTGTAAAATAAAATACACTATATTTACACTATAACTTGTTAACTTGTTTCTTATAAAGAGGAATAGTAACAAGTATGGATATAGATAGTCCCTTGTACATTCTCCCCCTTGCACATTACGTTGCCTTACTCAAGAATAGGTTGTTCCACGTTGCTGCTTAAGGTATATATAGGCTTATGGCCATGTAAGCAACACTACCGAGAAAGCTGCATAGGCTACATTTTCAGCCAAATGCAGACTCATCTGGAATACATAATGTGTTAATTAGAGTAATTCAATTGTGATCACTTGTTCTTACACGTATTGTTTCTTGATTGACAAGCATGCCCAGTTGATGTCAGATATCAGACGACTTAAGATTAAGTGAATATAACAGGAATTTACTTGGTTCACTTAATAACTTTGTGAGTATCAAATTTAATGTCTTTTATATTAAGTACTGTACTAAGAAGATCTCAGGATAATGACATTCATTTTAATTGCTGATATCTTCTCAATAATAATAATAATAATAAAGGTACTGTGGGTTCAAATATAACATCAAATCTCATGATAATGATATAAACACAACTTAAATATACTTTTGATCTTTATTTCTATATTTGACCTTTGTTTATAATAAAAAAATTCTCTATTTTTTTCCTGTTGGTCTTCACTGCAGGGAAATTTTGTTAAGTGCTGAGGTAACTAATGGAGAATGATGTTTCAAGTATTACGTTATCAAATCATATAAAGTGTCACATTATTATCAAAAAAGAAAACAAAACATGTCATAAAAAAGTGTTACATCAACAATGTTGTCAACGTTTGTTATTTAGAGCAGGCTACACGGTTCCACTTTTATTGTTGTTACTAATCTATCTATTTATAATATATAAAATAAAAGCTGAACTAATTGTAAAATTGGCACATGTGAATTTTAGAAATCACAAATTTTTCCATGTCAACCTCTTTGCTTATGTGGCACACTCCTCTCATTTCACAATTTGTTATACTCTCTTTATGTCATGAGTAAATAATGTTTTTCAACTGTGAAAGTCTGAAACAAATGTTTTTAATCAGTTACTAAACTCTATTAAAATCTTTCAAAAATAATAATACCAAGAATACTACTATATTGTTCATAAGACCATTTCGATCCTTGGTATTGGCAGACAACAACATTGATATTTCCTACTCAGTATGTTAGTCGATCTTCAGTTTCGCAGCACCATTCCCATTCTACCTTCTCAATTTTTATGTTTTATGGCTTGAGAAGAAACAGGATACATGTACCAAGATAATGTCTGGTGGTACAAGCTCAAATTGCAAGATCAGGTGTGAGCAATTGGCATGGCATAATGATGAGATATTCTGTAATTGTGGCAATTGACATGACATTCTGTTATCATAGAGCAGTTTTATTCTATCGGCATTACCTAAGTAGATCATGTAGTAAATTGGAAGTTCGAAGCATACAACTATGCGATTGCAGTATTATGGTATATGTCCGTGGACAAATACCTGATGAGACAATGTTAGTATGGTTGGACTCTAGACACAAGGTCTGTAAATAGAAAAGCCTACTGTTATGCGTTGGTAAACTATTAGCAACCTAATTCATTCTCCTATCACCCTCCTTTATACTATCAATGTCATAGCAAATTTATGTAGAATGAGATATTGTACTTTTATTCTTTTGTTATTTTACATTAAAAAAATATATATTTCACCCATTTACAAATATTTTAAAAGCAATAGTGTATGATTGTAAAAGCATGTTTAGTAAAGGAGAAGATGTCCCAAAATATTAAAGATGCCCCATGTGAATGATACATATGGAAAGTTATTTTACATTTTAACATATTGTTTTCATAGAATCACTCATGTTTCTAAATATTTTTTCTCTTTCTCACATCACTCATGTATTACTTTCTATAATATTATTTTTTATATCTTCATCACTCATTATTTGTTGAATCTATCTTCTCTCCTTTTTTATTTCTTAATTTTGTTTCACTTCTCACATCACTTGTGTTTTCTATTTATTTCCTTTTTCAAGGGTTAAGATGTGTTTTTTTTTATTTCAACTTTTATATTTAATTGACTAAAGATAACTAAATACACCAAATTAATTATTTTACTCTTTCACATAAAGCCTATATATAATTATAGTTTACTTTCTAACCAAATAAAAGTTGAATATTTTAATAACAAAAATGCAATCAAAATAATTTTGTCATAGTTGAACATGAAAGTTGTGTCATATTGTCATGTGTAATTAGTACTAATTGTATAACATTGCTACAATTATTCCTGAGCAAATGATAGTTTGAAGTTGTATTCAATTAGCAGCTATATATATATATATATACACTAATGATTATTAATTTGTAATTATTAAGAGATTAAATTTGATTAAAATGTCAGTTATAGAAAAAAAAAACGCAAGACATTATATTTTTTCATCAGTAATCTAGCATTATATGCTTGTGAATAAGGTGTCGCATATTTGAAAATAAGAAAATTTATAAAGGTGAGGTAATGTGAAATTATTCATTTATCTATTTGTAATATATCAATTTTGAGTTGCAGATTATGGTGTTCCCACTTTTAGATTTTTAAAAATCACAAAATCTTTCACATAAGCATTTTTGCTTATGTGGCATATTTTCCCTCAGTTAACAATTTGTTATACCCTCTTTAAGATATAGGTGATGATAATATTCAGGAAAGTTGATATCAATTTTTGTAAATGTTCTTAATCTTAAATTTACTATTTATTTTTGTGAATTTTTTTTGTTTAGGTGAAAGATTACACGTGAATGGGTCAAAAATTAAAATTATACTTTTTCTTTTTACACCGTGTACATTTTCTTTACATCTAACACTTTTTAAAATTATTCCTACTAATAAATATACGGATTGGCAATCCGTGTATGATTCATACAGATTGACAATTTGTATCACCTAATTTTTTAAAAAATATATATATTTTTAATGTTTTCTAATAAATTTAATTATAGTTTTTTATAATTATTACATTAAGTAAATTTTTGTTTTTGGTCTTATTAAAATTAATTTTGATCTATAATTTTTTTACATATATAAATTTTAAATAAAAACTATAGGTTTAATAAAAATTTATATATAAAAAAATTAATTATTACATCAAAATTAATTGTCACAAAATTTATTATGTAAACTTATATAGCATTAAATATATATTAAAAAATTTAGTGTTATATACAACGACATTAATTATATATAGCTCAGGTAGTTAGACTGTTGTGTTAATAACGCAAAAATCATAGCTTTCAAACCTGAGTTGTTGTTGGCCCAAATTTTTTTTTTACACGATAAAAATTGAACACATATTCCTCCAGTGATGGTGGAAGTGGATAAAGAAATTGTGGCCGGGTTTAGAAAACAAACTAAAACTAAATAAAAAATCAACTAAAATGAAATTTTGAATTTTATGAGGATAATTTTTTATTATAATTTTCTGAGTAAAAAAAACATTTTTAAAATGGCATAAACAACACTTGTCATGTGGTTGGCATTTGGATTTCAATCTAGCAACCAGGTAATTACATGGGTATATGTGGCAAGTGTTCACATAGATAAAAGATTGATAGTTAAGAGATTCCATTTAATGCCACGAATAAAAAATTAAGACCAAAAATCAACAAGTGATAAAAAAAATGCTAAGGAAGTTGTGAGGGACTAAAAATGAATTTGCTTATAAATTTTAAGAGACAAAAAATATTTTAAACAAAAAAATTATCAAAATGATTTCTTTTTAGTTTATTTGAGTGAGCTTCATATATTACAATTTAAAAATAAATTATCGAATTATAATTAAGCTTTTATTAAGCAAGTTTGCAAACACGTACGACCATTATGTCTAAACAATAAAATGAGCTGATAATAGCTAGCTTATTAGTTAATTAATCAGAGGGTCAAAATCCATGTATCCACAAAGTGATTTGATCAGGTCAACATATATCCTATCTCAGGTGATATGTTAATTTTAATTAAAAACTATTTTGACATTAAAATTATAGTATCAATATTATCAAAACATAAAATGTTCTTGTTATAAATTATTTTGTAGTTAGAATATTATGTGTTCGGCTAATATGTACCCTTTTCACAATAATAAAATGTTACACTGATTATAGGTACGTAGTGTCCTAAGGATCAATCATCGCATGCATGGCAAAATCATAAATATCTATTTCAAGTGCATGCATGCATTATCAAATCAATGGTTTATATGAGCTTTGCCTTCCCCTGGCAAGGTAGAACAAACAATATTATAGCAACAAAGTTTGGTTGGTAGATCAACCATCATGTTTATAGGGTGAAAAACAAAAATTACCCGTTAATTTTCCTTGATGGTCATAATAAGGAATTTATGTGCATTGTTTTCAATGAATTGAAATGCAAGTAAACTGGATTTCAGTATTTCACAACAAGTTTTCTCTCTAAATATATATTCATTGATAGAGGTTAACCGTAAATCCAGCCAATTTTTTCTCCAAATTCACCCAAATATAAACTATTATGTCAATTGGCAAGTGCTTCATAGAGCACTTATATATAGAGAGATAGTTTTGTACTCATTTCATTGCCGGAGGGTTCTTAACCTTTCAATCCATTCGGCTGAGGTTACCTTCCCCTTGGCCATAATCACCCAAAAAATAAAAATAAAGAAAAGAAAAGAAAAAAGAACCTTCATGGCAAAAATGCATAATTTCTTCCTTTTAACGTGTTTGATAGTCATCATACCTACCTTGCATGCCAATGTCAAGGAGGATGAAATATATTGGAAGAGGCAAAGTCAAATACTTAATGATTCATATTGGAAGCAAAAAGCATCAGTTGCAGAAAAAGAGAACAAACAAGCTTATACTTCTGACCCATATTCACTCACCAAGAACTTGACCTATAGTGTTAGCGAGTGAGTCTTATAAATTTTCATATTAGTGTCATATCAAGTTCTATTTCATGAGAAAATGTTCACATATATATTCATTTTCAATGGTGATTATATATAATTTTTTTTTTATCTCTAGTAGAATAAGGCTTTTTATTCCTGTTTGTTTCAAGTCATACAAATTTATTCTAAGGAATGTTATGTAGTTACAAAACATGTTGATGGAAATAATCTTTCCAGTAACAGTATTCCTAAGAATATCATTCCCAGAAGTATAATTTAATTTAGTTTGGGAAAGAAAGGCCCCCTTATATTTTTCTGTTTGTTTGACAAAACAGAATCATAGTTGGTGAGCAGAATGGAAGAAGGAATTTGAAGGGAAAAGGTGGTAATTGTATGGCAACAAACCCAATCGACAGGTGCTGGAGGTGTGACCCCAATTGGGCAAACAACCGAAAGAAGCTTGCAAATTGTGTGCAAGGTTTTGGCAGAAACACTGTTGGTGGAAAGAATGGTCCATTCTATGTGGTGACCAGTAATTTAGATAATGACATGGTGAATCCTGTTCCTGGTACCCTTAGGCATGCAGTTACAAGAACCGGACCCTTGTGGATCATCTTTGCTCATAGCATGAAGATTAGGCTCAATCAGGAGCTCATTATGGCAAGTGACAAGACCATTGACGGAAGAGGAGTTGATGTCTACCTTGCTGGTGGGGCTGGTATTACCATCCAGTTCATCAAGAATGTGATCATCCATGGAGTCAAGATTTTTGACATTCAGGTTGGTAATGGTGGACTTATTATAGATTCTGAGAACCACTATGGTTTGAGGACTATGAGTGATGGAGATGGCATTTCCATCTTTGGCTCTAGCAATATTTGGATTGACCATGTTTCCATGAGAAAATGCAAAGATGGATTGATAGATGCTATTCAGGGTTCCACTGCTATTACCATCTCCAATAGCCATTTCACAGACCACAATGAGGTGATTAGTTAATTTATCTCAGTTGTTTGTTTATTTAGTCCCTCCATACATGTTTTTAGTCCTTTTATTTTAACAGAAACACATGTTTTTTAATCTTTGATGAGGAACTAATTAAAACCACATGACTTTTGATAAATAAAGAGATCGACTAAAAACGTATCAAATTTTTATAGGGACTAAAATCAAATTTTGCGATATTTTGATGAACCAAATACATACTTTATCCTAATTTCTTTCAGTTGTGTATAGATTTTTAATTCCAGGTTTTGAAAGTGAAAATGTTTCCTTGCCTGATTTTGTTTTATGTGATGCAGGTGATGTTGTTTGGTGCTAGTGACAGCTATGATGGTGATACGATAATGCAAATCACATTGGCATTCAACCACTTTGGCAAGAGATTAGTCCAAAGGATGCCAAGGTGCAGATATGGTTTTGTCCATGTGGTTAATAATGACTACACTCATTGGGAAATGTATGCCATTGGTGGTAGCAAGCATCCTACCATTATTAGTGAGGGCAACAGATTCATTGCCCCTGACAACATTAATGCTAAAGAGGTATGCATCTAAATATATACTCATGCTCCTCCTTACAAATAATAGAATGCATCTTTTCTTTGTTGATCATTTTTTCTCCTATAATTAGTATCTCACCATGATACCATCTTAGAAAGAGAAAGACACAAATTGTTATACATTGATTCATCGTGACTAATTGTAGGATCTAGTAGTTAATTTATATATATATATATATATTAATTGGACCAAATGTTGTTATTCAACAACAAAAATTAAGAATCTAAACCTTTTCCCCTTCATTTTTTCCAATTTCCCTCTTACCAAGCACATCTTAAACTCCAATGAACTCAGAGACCCAACAAACAAAATTATATTGCCGTGTGTCATTTGCTCTTGACTATTATGGAAGATAGTATTACTTTTCTAATTTCTTTGGCCTTCATGCAATATGTGTGTGAGTGTGTTTTGAAGCCAACATGCACTAATTATAAGTACTCAAAGCTAATATTCATTTGGTTTAGCATTGATCCTTAGTTAAGTAAGTTCATTTCCTAAACTCTAAATGTCAACACCTCATGCATCACATGTTCTTGACTAAATAATCCACATGTATAAGTGAAGGATAGTTACAAACAAAGAAACCACAAAGAATTCCTATAAAATGTTGCTAGTTTTTTGGTCTTGCATTACTCTAAGTAACATACAAAATGAAATTGATGAAACTGGAATGTAGACCATCCAAGAGTGACTCACATAACTAATTTGCTATTTTGGTGTTGGTGAAGATAACAAAGAGGGAGTACTCACCAGAGCAAGAGTGGAAAAGCTGGCAATGGAGATCAATCAATGACGAGTACCTGAACGGAGGATTTTTCAGAGAAGGTGGTGCTCAACTAACAGACAGGCCATACTCAAGGCATGACATGATGACAGCAAGGCCTGGATCATACGTGGGAAGACTCACTCGTTATGCTGGAAGCCTTAAGTGCATGGTGGGAAAGCCTTGTTAATTAGTAGCCATCATTCTTTGGAAAAAGAGAGAAGAGCAAGACAAGAAGAAACCGAGCAATCAAATCAAGATGGTGGCCTCTGTAATATATCATACCTTTGTCATAATTTTTCCTTAGTTTGTTGGAAAGAAAATATGTTAGTTCATCACATAATTTTATTAAATGGAGATGTTTCCCTGTATTAGCATGCAATGTAAGCTATGGTGTCCATTTGCATACCCATACATGTATGTACATGTAGATATAGACAAATAGATTGTTATATAGCTGTATTTGGCAACTGGTACTTGGTTTTAGTTGTTTATGTATCAATGTTATATTAATAACTATTAATAAAGACAATTATTTTCTTTGATGTATACATTTTTTATTTCTAAATTATCTTTTAATATATAATTATTTTTATTTCTTTCATAAATTTTAAAATATAACTATTGTTACTATTTTCTTCAACTGTTATTTATTTTAAAAATATAGATAGAGACACGATCTCTTTTAACTAGTAACAATTAAGGAAAATCACAGCAGATTAAAAAATTACAAATAATTTAGGCTAAATACCACTTATAGTCCTTTATTTATTTATTTAATTTTAATTTGTACTTTTATCTTTTAAAAAATTCATTTGAGTCTAATATGCTTTCAAAATGGTTTATTTTTTGTCCGTACCATTACAATGCCAACGGAAAATGTTTACAGGGATCTTCTTCCCCAAATTCAGAAATTAGGGTTCATTTTGTTGGTTCTGCACCAAATTCCCAAATCAGGGTTATATCAGCAAGCACACAAATTACAAAAAATGATATTGTTCTTTATAAAGAGCTAAATGCTAAAGATGATTAGAAAAAGAAAAACCACAGATCAATGCTCTTAAGAAGCAAAACATAACAGAAATTCAGAGAATAACAACTCTTTAAAACTTGGCCTGCTCTACTGACCATTTATTCCGTAAGCTTTGTTGGCATAAAGCAAATTTTATGGAATCGGCCACTTACACATTGGATAAAATGAAACACTGATGGGGTTGCCAGAAGATGCCCGGGACCGGTGGGGTGTGGTGGTTTTTTGGTGGATCACCATCTTCGGTTCAAGGGGGCTTTTGCTTGTCATTTAGAAACCCATTATGTTTTTTTATGCTGAAACGATGGCAGCCATCATCGCTATTGACTATTGAGTTTGGTGTCAGCAACCATTGGTCTTGGCTATGGCCGGAAACGAATTCTCAGCTTTTTGTTCATGCATTCTCTCATCCGATGATGATAGTTGGTTGGACTCTCTACACTGGATGAATAATATAAAGCTAACAACTAACAATGAGTTTAATTTGACTTTTTGGAGAATTAACTTGGGTCAAAAATTGATTTTCGATATATTTTTACTTTAAAGAAGAATTTAGAATTGATTGATTAAGTACTTTTAAGGAACTTTTGTGTTCAATCCAATATTTTGTGTTAGAATTTTACTTCTAACTATTTTATAATAAAATAATCACACATAAATTACATCACTTCAAAATAATTTTAATCAAAATCAATTTCCATCAATGCAAGAGACAAATCATTCACTAATATGTTAAGACCTCCAATATAATGCTTGATGTAAATTTCAATCGGGATTTTTGTGCCTTTCGCTCCTATCTCTATTCGAACAATGCCTTTCAGCTCCTTGTGCTTATTACAAAATCAACTTCATTCAAAATCAATTATGTTAATCCTCATGTAAACACACTAACTCTAATTTCAAAAGTACTCATATATATGGCCAAGGCAATGTTTGTACCAATATATAGACTTGTCTCTTTTGGTACACAATATTTAAGGTATTCTTGGTGGAATTCTTCACCTTCTTTTTGTTTCTAAGAAGCTCCTTATGTATAGATAGAGGCTTTCTTTTTATAGACTTCCTTAAGTTTTGTCCATGATATGATGTGGCCCTCGTGTTTTGTAATTGTTTTTCATCATTAATTTATTCTGATATGGATCTCTTTGGGGTTGTAAGAATTGGGGTACCATCATAGTTGAGAAGTCCATCTCTCCTTCCCCGAGATTCATCTCGTTTTGCTTAAAAAAAATTCTGTAATTGAAACACCAAGGCAAATTATCAACAAACTCCTCCTTGCCTTAGTTATTGTGGTACCCCAATTATCAACCATTGTAAAGTATTTAATTTTCTTATCATTGATGAACTTTCAACTATTTCAAATTTGGTAAGCAATCTTTCATATAATTAAATAAATTTGGTTTTATCAACAACTAGTGACACAAGTAATAACAACTTAATTCCTTAGTGGAGGCTATTTTATACCAGTACCATGATAAAAAAAATGAATTTGATTGATTATAACCGAATAATGATTTTGCTTAAAAACTCCTGAGATTTATATCAAAACATATATTTTTGTATTAATGTAAGTGCTAAAAATTCGCCATGACACGTTTCAATTTTCAATATAGTACTTATGATCAAATCTTAAATAATTAGTCCCATATAAATTTTACAAAATAAAAATGTCAAGAAAATATTAACATTCCTCATGTAGTAAGAAGGTGCGATTGAATTGAACCAGAGAATTTGCTGCCAGTTAAAATTAGGTAAAAACAATGAAAACCTGTTTCGATTTAACTTGATTACCAATTAACATGAATATATACAACTTAAATTGCTGACTGGAAACCTCACTAAGCTTCATAAAAAGTTAACTTGTATAAAGCTGTCGACGATGTTCATAAATCATTAATTCATGATGCCACATCCACCTCATAGTCGAAGGCAATCACAATTATGGTAAAACAAATACAACAGAAGTCATAATCTTGCACACCAAAAGCATCTGGCATAAACTGGTAGCACCAAACCAACACACACCTTGACAGCAAAAAGTTTATTTACAATTTAGAATCACAACTCACCAGCTTGAATATATAATGTTATCCAGTCTATTAATATACTATGTAGGATAAAATTTAATGTGAAAATCACAATAGCTGTCACAAATATATTGTGATTTATGGACAAGTGAACTGAAAGTCAAAGTTACTGCTGAATAAAAACAAGGGAGGAAGGAACGCTTAAAAGGTTGGTAATTATGATTTAAGACCTTGTCATCAACGCTTGGTTGAACTACTACTGCAAAATCAAAGCATGTTTGAATCAAAAATGCAAACAGATTGAGCATAGGCACAACCAAGGAAACAACTGTCAGGATCAAAATTTAGAATGCCCAGCATGCAATGCGTTCTTCTACATAGGGAGAAGATTCAAAGAACTAAAAAATGAGCTATTTCAAACCTCCACAATGGCCTTCACAGTTGCTCTAGTTTATCCACACCATTTGGCATGATACTGTCTAAAGCAGACTTGTCTAAACCGGACAAAGTTTTAGCAATGCCATTCCTACAAGACATTAATGTTAGGTTAACCAGACGACATTTAATGCTGGATTATTAACATTAAATGCTTGCAGTCTCCTGTTTTTGTAACATTGCACTTCTGCATAAATAAAATTGCCATCCTGAGGAAAACAATGCCCTTCCTACAAGACAAGGACTTCAACCCTACCCTAAATTTTGTTTTCAAATACAAAGGTAACATTAACCAAGCAACATTTAGGCAGTCAATGAGAAGACCCAAGGTTATAGAAAAATATAATGCCCCGGAAATTTATATAAGTGAGTTTAGAATGCACAGCATGCAAAAGATTCAAAGAACCAAAAATGAGCTAGTTCAAACCTCAACAATGGCCTTCGTTGTTGCTCTCGTTTATCCATGCCATCTGGCATGACACTATCTGAAGCAGACCTATCTGAAGCAGACAATGTTTCCGCAATGTCTTTAAGACCCTGCAAGTGAAAACAGAATCATTGAGTATATTATACGAAACAAGATTCAAGTTAATGAATAGAGTGGGATGCCGTATCACATATTCCTATGGATATAAATACAATATAAAAGCATATTAACATATTACAGCCAAATTGGTTTGAAAACAAAGCACAACGTAGAAGAATACCATTAGATTTGGAGTTCCTTTATATGTGATCAAATTAGGGGACTTCCCTGAAAGTTTCAGTTGCTCCTGCAGAATATTTACTCATCAACATCAGATCAATATCTCAACAGGAATATAAAAAGATATAATTAATAACTAAGCCACCATAAAAATGAGAAGATCTGAAAAAGGTGTTGTCTACTGTAATTTAAAAGTCAGCAAACCAAAGTTTCTTATAACACTTGCAGCTGATAATCCAGAGTCCAGACTATATAAAATATGTTTTTTATCCCTGATATATATCCGAATTTTGTGTTTGATCCCTGATATTTGAAAAGTTTTGTTTTAGATCTCTGTCGTCATTTAAGTGATGACATATCCGTTAAATATTTGATAATGCAATTTGTGAAAGCTCAAAAACCGTCGGTATTTGTTTCAAAATCAAATTTAAATTTTTTTGGCAGTTAAAAACCTTCATAATCAATTAAAATCAAAACAATCCAATGGCCCTTGATCACCTACTAGAACTTTCTGCTTCTCTCCGTTTGGTGCTTATGCGAGGACAACATGCTCCCTTTCAAAGTCATCAACAACAGCCTCCATGTCATCAGCGCCACCGAGATCATCCTCCTCACCATCACCGAGGAGTGCTCCACTTTGCAGGAACTCGAACTGCAGCGCTGCAGCGACAACATTCTCTGCGGGATCGCCGCATGTGGGAATCTGCAGATTCTGAAGCGACCAGATCTGATCCGCAATGCCTCCTCCGACTGCCACCACCACTGTCTACCAGATCTGGCCACATGGACCATCGCGCCACTACAACCCCACCCTTCACCTACCTCGCCAACTCCATCACCACCACCTTAACTCACCCAAACAGCACCCACAAGTCCAGATCTGAGCCAAACACCAACACCCAACCCCAACAACAACAGAAGAATGGTGGAGACCTCCATCTTGTAATGGGTTGCTCTCTCTACCGCCTTCGTTCTCCATCTTGTGCGCATCGCTGGTGTGGTCAGAAAGCATGACGTGTGCAACCTCTATGAACACCGCAAGAGCGACTTCTCCCTGTGCAGCGATACGTCACTCCAACAGCCATTACGAGCTTCATGCTCTCAACCAAGATCTGAAAATGACATTTCAGATCTGCAAGCTCAAGGTTTAGATCTACAACTCACGGTTCATATGCAAAAATTTTACAGTAATGGTGAGGTTGAACCAGCTCCAAGGGACTGTCGGCACCAAAGAGGAGGAAAAAGAGGGCAATGGTGGCAAGGGAAGGGGAAAAAAACTTGAAAACGCTGTGTCACCAATAATCACCTCCAATAGTGGCGAATGGTGGTCAGAACCTCGCCTTTTCCTTCTCAATGTTTGAGATATTTATTTTTTACTCTAATTGACTCTGGTAGTTCTTAACAGCCGGAAAATTTAAATTTGATTTTGAAACAAATATTGGTCGTTTTTGAGCCGCCACAAATCATATTATCAAATATTTAACGAACACGTCATCACTTAACTGGCGAAAGAGATCTAAAACAAATTTTTTCAAATATCAGGGAACAGATCCGAAGGAAAAATTTATCAGGGATAAAAAACATATTTAAGCCTATAAATAATATAATTTGCATATTTAGCAGTCACGGGTAATTTGAGAGTGACAAACAACAAAAGAGTATAATTACAATTTACAACTGACAAATATAAGAAACAAACCCCAACCTGCAACAATTCAGGCTTTTTCTGGCTTTTTCCGTGTACATAGTCGATGAGATATGACAATCCATAATTTGCATAATCCTGCAACCACAACGAAATCAGTATTTTCTTTAGCTGTATCGACCAGAGTGACAATTCTCATACCAAGATCTTACATGCATACCAAATCATTCTAGCACTTCAATTTTTTCGAAATAAAAGAAACACGAATGTTTATGACAATCACATATTTCTTTCCAAATTTAACAATGACATGAAAAAGTTTTACCTGCTTAGAACTCAATTCAGCCAACCTATAATCCTGAAATGGCATAATTATACAACATAAGAATAAATCAAATAAAAGAAATGGCACACACAAGCATAAGAGTGGGCACAGGCAAACACACAGAAGCAAATAAAACAACTAACCAATTTTGGAGAAACATAATATTTACTGTGACAAGTTGATAGGTATTTTAATTCAAATGAAAATCAAATAATCACGGCAAAGCCCTAAAAATACTTCATATTACTCTCCTATGCTAGCAAGACAACACCAATAACAATCAACTAGCCACTGCGAGAAAACAAACATATTACATACCAATGTTTCCACTGTTTGTTGCAAATAACCCAAGTCTTCATGGATATCAGTAATAGTACTTCTAACTCCAGCAACCTGTGAAAGATGTATCACAATTAATCACAGATTTGTTTCCTTCCCATAATGTTTATAAATTATAATAGAAATGGATATGGCATTAACAAACTGTGGTTTCAATTCCTTTATCCTGGACTAAACAGCTGATTGAAATAGCTTACCACCATACCTACACTTGTAAAAAGATAGGCATCTATAAAATTATTTTATCCAAAATATTTCTAGACTGTCTGTAGATCTAGTAATGCAGGAAAAACTTTCAGATTTGTTTTCTTCCCATAATGTTCATAAATTATTATACAAATGATTTGATAAACTTGGTTTCAATTCCTTTATCAGTTTATCATGACAACACAACTAATTTAAAAGAGCTTATCAGTATAATATGTAACTTATAAAAAGATAGACATCTATAAAATAAATTATCCTAAATATTTCTAGACTGTTTCTAGATCTGCAGTTAGTAATGCAAGAAATACTTCGAGCAATTTGATTAAAGTAACTAAATCAAGCTTTAGCAAAAAAGTTAAAAATTCTAAGATTTTTGTTGAATATCTTTTGGGGTTTCTAAATTAGATTTGTGTGCATCATTACTAAATATTTTTTCCTTGTTTTAGAAGTCAGCAGACATAGACTAGACTAGCCTGTCACATAGACTAGGCTAGGCTGTCTTTTCCCCCTTTCTCTCTCTTATGCTTTGTACTCTATAAATTGTAAGCTGAAACATGAATATCAAGAGTCAAGTGAGTGAAATTTCCTCACACTTAAATTCAAGTATTTTGAATTAAAAAAATATATATTTGTGTGATTTGAAGATTTTTAATGATTAGGTTCAAGGCACACAAAAAGGTTAGCTGCCAGTTTGAAAATTTTAAGTTTGAATTTATGGCAGAGAATCAATATAACTAGAGCTTAATTTATATGGTAACAAAGGGTAAACGAAGAGCAACTGTAAACATACAGTAGCTGGTCTTCTTCACAATATAAATTTAGTTAGCAAAAATATATTGAATGTTCTACTGCCAAGAACAGTAACCAAAACATAATGCTCCCACAGAAAGAGGTAGAAGAAGGAGAGGTATGGAGCTTACCAAACATTATCAATAAAAATTCAAGAGTTGTAAACTATTTAGAATAATGAATAAATATACGAACATGATAGGCATGTAAGCCACTTAATTACTGATCACTGATCACTGATCAGGATGAGATCAAGACAACCCAGTGGAGAGTTTTGATGCCTTACTACCACATAATATTCACAAACATAGATATCCATCAACACTGTCAAAATCAATATCTTCTAAAAGAATCTTGATCCAGTTGTCTATAGAGAATTAGTAAGTATGGACCGGTATATATGCTAAATAGAGAAAAAAATGCATGTAACAGCATTTTGGCATGTGTATGGAAATCTGTTTGATTGCATTATGTAGGTACACATGCAAGCATCAAATTTGTATGTGGCAGAAAACGTACTTCATCCTTAGTTGACCTTTGCAACTCATTCAGCTTGAGCATTTTGTCATTCAAATTCTGAATTCTCTGAGTCAAATGCTTCTTGGTATCCTGCCATCAAAAGAATTGAGCGGAAATTATAAGAGTAAAAAACTGAGTATTATGACGAATTCTTCATCAATTGATATTCTATGACAATGGGGCCTCATAGCTTTCAAGTGCAATAAGTATGCAGTGCCTAACAAACATAGTTACATAAAGATATAACAAGAAAATCCCAAGTAGTAAATTGACACATACAGCAATGACATCTGAGGCATGCTGCAACTTTTTGGTTAAATCTGCAACAGCTTTTTCCATATTCCGTTTAGTCACATACATGAGATCTGAGAATGAAATTCCCTGATATTGGAAAGGAGAAAACAGAAATCCGAATCACAAACAACAATTAAATCAGAAATATTAAATGGATAAAATCATCTGAGTTATGGGATGAAGATCATTTAGCTACTTTTAAATGATAGAAATTAGAAACAAATACTGTTAAAAAAGAAAAATACAATACAATGTCAACCATAAACCAATGAAACTATTCAAAGAATGCACAATAAACCAAGCAGGCAAGCAGTTCCATACCTTCCACCACATGTAGCCATAACCCAGAGCACCCAAGGCAGCAGCTGGAACGACGAGAGATGATAAATTACCTGTTGAAAAGGACACACACTTAGAAAAAGCAAGGTACGGAGCAGACAAAACACAAAATCTAAGCCTACACAATACACATCAACCTCTTGACAGCCTGTGTATGAAATACAGAGAAACATGAAAAGTGAAACACAGAATCTTAAGAGAAGCAGCTACATTAGATGGTAAAATAGATTGCATTACTTTGTTCAGAACCCCCATTCAGTACTGTGATTGGCCTGTTTGATGCTAGCTGCCGAACTTCATTCGCCAGGCGACGCACCTAAAGCAAAATCAAGCAACAATTTCGTAACAAAAAAAACTCAAATTATCCTCCAAGGTTATTTCATAAACAAAAAGACACCAAGACGTATCCAACCAGTTAGTTACCTGAGCAGCTATGGCATCAGCATATTCACCTTCACCTTCAGCATGCTCCCCGGATTTTTCCAATCCCTTCACCAGCAACTACAACCCAAAAATAGTAAAATTAAACACCATCAGCATACATATATTAAAAAGGTAACTTCCAGATTAATAAAAAACAATAATCCAGCTTCTCAATCAAATAATTAGTCATAAAAACAATTAAAAAAATTAAAAAATTACGAGGACTACAGAAAACACACAATGGCCACCATATTAAGCCTCAGCATTAAACAATAATTCCAAATTTGTGGGAACCAAATGTATTTACGGTCACAACTGCTGATAATCAGATTCAAAGCTAAAGACGGATCTTCCGAAAACCTAACTATCTGTTAAAAACAAATCTCCTGTAACTCTATCGACCGCATCTCATACAAACTAACACTAGTGTATTTATACAACACCTCCTCAACTTCAACAACAATATCACAAAATGTATTACCGAAAAGAAGCAATTGCACAAATTTTTGCTCGTGGATTTAAAAAAAAAGTAGAAGTTAAGATAGAGAAGCAGATTGTGCTTGGGTGAAGCAGAAAGTGAAGGTGGCGATGAAATTGGATATACCTGAAGCTCGCCGATTAAATCAGAGAGTTTTCCAGTTTTGATGAGGACAGTGCTGGTATAACCTGAAGGAACAGAGTGGAATCAGAGAAGTGATGAAAGTAGTTACTGAGATGTGATTAAGAGAGAGAGACAGGTACCTGCTCCAGCTATGATGAGGATCTTAGAGACTCCAATTCCGCTTTGCATAGCCATAGCCATGGCGAGAGAGAGAAATGTGTGTGATGTTGGTGTGTTAATTGTTAGTTAGGTTTGGTTGCACTATCAAATGCTTTGACCACTGACCCAAACACAGGAACAGGGGAACCGCCTTCCTAAACGACTGTGTTTCGTTTGCCTCTGCAAGACTGTGTCTCTACTCTCATCTCCGAATTTTCCCTTTAGTTGTATGGTTCTTTCTCCAGGATTGTCCTCGATGTTAACAGGAACTTCGACTTGGAAAAGTTAAACCAAAGATAATGAAATCAATGCATGAATGACCCAATATGACTACAAACACCAACGTAAACTTTACAAAACAGAAACAACAAATGGCCTTCCTACAACAACTATCCCTGAAAATAGCTGCTTCTGGTACTGCTCTACAAGGCAATTTTTTCCACCCTATATTTTATTTGTTAAAATAAAAAAAAATTACATTTTGACCAAACTTGTCAGTATATAACTCTCAGAAATTTTTGGTATGTAAAACCTTGAAGGTTGGCTTCAAAGCTGTTATTGCTGGATATTTCCTTACTCTGAAAGATACCTTACAAAATCTAACAATGCTACAGTGTTTTCCAAAACTTCTACAACATTTTAAAAAAGAAAAGTAGCAAACTTCATTTCAGTTTCAAAAAAGAAAAAAAAAACTTCATTCAGAGAACTATCGAAATATACTTACAACATATTGAATACTTTTACAGAACTCAAAGTATATTTACCAAGTTAATGAAAGCACATCTTGAAACACATCACTGTTAAGACTAATCATAGCATATAAGATAACAAAATGATGTTATAAGAAAACTAAACATCTGCAGAGTAATACGTGATGGTGGTCAAAGATATGAAATAAAAGGAGAAAGAAAGGAAGAATAGTTAATCTATTAGGTTTGGGGCTTGAGCACTAGAAGAAAAGGGAGAGTGTAAAACCCCAAATGAAAAACAACAGATCTTTAACCTAATTTTGACATGATACCACCTAAAAGTTGCATATGACATAAGCAACATGCATCTAATAGAAAAAAAAAAGGTTTCTCAATCCAGATAAGTCATACAGAAGAATTTGTCAGAGCATCTCCATTGGGAATTTCTTAAGTGGATTTCTTAAGTTACTTTTTGTGATCCCACAGTGTCATGTCATTGTAAGAAATTCATACACAATTTTGTTCCAATGGTAAGAAACTCAAACAAACTTCAAGAAACTCAAACAAACTTCAAGAAACTCACACTTATATCTTGTTTATTTTCACTTAATCATGGTGCTGTTATGTGTTAGATAAATATTATTTTTTATTGCCAAGAAACAGTTTCTTGCAGAAATCTTATTTTTAAGAAACTCGTTGTGACATAGATTTGCTCCAATAGGGAAAAAACTGTAACAAACAGTTTATTCACTTAAGAAAACCTTCAAGAAACCCCCATTGGAGATGCTCCTCGAAATTCCATTCCCATCTGGTAATTAACTAACAACAGCAGAATTCATCAACTCAAAACATATGAATAAAGACTCAGACATAAAATCCCAGTCAAACTACAAAAGATAGCCATTTTTTTTAGGAATACATGACAGCTTGGTAAACTATTTTGGACTGACCCAACTATTCCCAAACTGGAATTTACTCAAATATAGCAAGAAGTGTAGAGGCAGCTTAGTGGAAACTGTCTATGTTAGGAAGAAAGAGAACTCACGGACTGACGGAGGCGGCGACAAGAAGCGATCGGCAAGCGGCAGCGACGACGGCGGCGCACCAGACGGAGAGGGAGATCGGCGCACGAGAGAGGAGATAGAGAGCGTGAAAGGGAAGGGGCTGTGTGGGGTAGAGCTTAAAACATAATCATGAGCGAATACCTCGTGTAATATACACATACATTGTAACATTCTTTTATAAATCAACATAAATGGTGCAAGATTTCTTAATTTGAATCTTTAAAATTAATTTTAATTTTAAATAAGGATATATAGATAGATAAGATATATAATAGATGATAGATAAATTTAATTTGATATTTAGATAGAATATATAGGTAATAGATAGAATAAATAAATAATAGATAAACTAGATGGATAAGATAAGTAATAGATTATAGATAGATTTTAATTTTAAATTAGTATATAAAATAATGTTAAAATTATCATTATATATATATATATATATATATTATCATATTATAAAAGAATGTTACAATTATCATTAAATATATTTTTATATTTATAAAAATACTTCACCAAATAAAATCAATCAGTTACCACATAAATAATAATAATAATAATAATATGATTTTATTTTATCTTATGGATTAAAAAACAAAATAATGGATATGATGTTGACACATCACATTTGCATATATACTTCACAAATTTTTTTTATAGTAATAGACAAATAAAATAAGATAGATTAGATAAATTTAAATTTATTAAGAGGATTTGACTAAATATGGTGTGAGAGTCATGTTAATTTTTCTCGTACTATATTCAATTATTAAATATATTGCTATAATTATAAAAATATTCCACCAAATAAAATAAATCAGTTATCATATATTTGATAAAAATGAATTTAAAATCAAAATTCATTTAAGATTTAAATGAACGGATATTTTTATCATAATTGATTTAAATATATAAATATATACATAGTTGGGATTGGAAATTTAAAAAGTATGTACCTTATACACAATATGCTACAAAAATCACGACCAACACCATTATCTAATCGAATATTTTTTTAAGAGGTAGAATATATATATATATATATATATATATATATATATATATATATATATATATAACAGTAATATCTATTATATATTAGTTCATAATTAAGTAGTAGTGTCATTTAATTTAGTGAAAAAGATTGAAATAGGACTATAGATTGCAAACCAAATAATGTTCAAGGTCATACATGCCTTTTCCTGGCCTCTATTAAAAGGACATGTATGAATATACCGATCTAGCAATCATTATAACTTATGGAAAGAATTTTATTTGATTTAATCATCTTTTAATTTTCTTCTACATATTTTTTTTTCCAAATCAACTTCATACATGCCTTTTCCTGGCCTCTATTAAAAGGAAGTACTTGGTATTAATTTGCTTAAAATTTGTGAGAGAAAGTTAGTATTTAGAATTTGCAATTGCAATTGTAAGATTGGCAGATAACGCATCAAATTAAAGGTTTTTTCTCAATGAGTAATTCTGAGTCGGTAACGCCTTCAAAACCCCTTATACATGCATATTTTCTTCCTACACCTTCCATTAACAAATTTATGCATGATTTATATTTACGTATGTGTGCTTTTGAAAATTTCAAACTCATCTTTTCAAGGTGAATGGATTATGTTGCCATGGTTGCACTCGCAAAGTGGAGAAAAAGCTTTAGAAAATTTATGGTACAACACGATTTTTGGTTTTTATGAATGAATTTTTGTCTTCATAAACTTCTTGGTGTGGTAAATGAAATCAAATACCATTAGTAAATGTTATTTGAGTCATTAATTACACTAATAATTAATATCCTAAATCTGATAATTTCACTAGTTTTTTCGCATTTTAATTTCCTACTTAGGAGTGGCCTGTTTTAACTTCAACATCGATAGGAAACAAGTTGAAGTTAAAAGGCATGACAGATGTTTTAATAATTATAATTATAATGGCTATTAAAAATGCGTTTAATCATAAAGCGTCTCTTGCCGTGTAACTTATTTCATCTAGTTCTACTAATGCTAATGAAGATGATGATGATGATTCTTAATAACCCTGAGTAGATGTTGGTGATCCTAGCGTTGAAGAAACCTTGTTTTATTTTTTTAAGTCTAGTTTTTTTCTTCTGAATTTTTAAGTGTGATTGTTCAAGACTTCAAGTTGAATTGTCAAATCTTACCAGAGTCAAATCCTTTAATAATGACTTTGCTTGGATAGATTAATTAGGCCAACTAGCAACCTTGATATACTATTTTTCCCCCTATTTTTATTTTTTTTGCCTTACTTTCACTTCTTTGTGGAAGGATGCGCATGTAAAAATTGTATGGGTAACGCATTTTTATTTTAGGAATAGCGTTTACGTGTATACTAGCATCATTCGTTCATTTTCTTGTAATCAAATTTGCATTCACAGGTTGATATTCATATATTTTGAATATCTCTAATACAATAAAACTATGGTGCAAAGAATATGCATGTGTTAAGAATTCACTAGGTAAGTAAAGACAAAAGAAATAATAATGTGCATCATGTGCATTCTCTTTGGCATTATACAATTACATATAACAAGTTGATAAGTAAGAATTTGTACTTATTATATGTTATGTGAAAATTTTAAAATATAAATAAGTAAAATAAAATTATAATAAAAAGATAGAGAAAAAAGAAATACGCATTTACAGTGTAAAAAGTACATCACACATTAAACTCAAAAATATATCTATCTACAAACAATGAAATCTTTTAGATACATTTTGGTACCAATAAATCTAGGTATAAACAATGAAATCTTTAACAAAAAGTGTCCAACATGCAAGGACAGCAAGGTTGTATATTTAAGGTAGCACCAGCAAGTATAAGAATAGTAATGCCCAGATTCCAAAATAGTGATGCTAATTATGACATCAGGATTTAGTAAGAATTCTGTGCTTACAAAAACAAATAAAATCATGATGAAGTTAAAGTATATCATTAATTTACACAAACAAATAAAAATCATCATAATGAAGTTAAAATTTCACAAACATGATATATGTTTAAAAACTGATAAGAAGACTTGTCACCTTCATAAACTTAACCAAAGATCTTATGAGTGTGCAGCAAATTCTGCTGAAGATCATAAATTATTCCGTTTACTATAGCTTGAAATCAACGAGGAGTAAAACCAATTCAAATAAAAACCACAGCCCGTCTTTGTTGTTTTGGTTTTTAATTTTGAGCATTTATCATATGAGACTAACACAATGTTAACAAGGAACAGTAATCCTGATTCTAGGACAATTTTCAATTCTAGCAGGGCAAACTCATCTTGTGCTCTGAATGCACACTACACAAACCACAAAACCTTTTATATGATGGGTTCACTTGGATAATGTATATAAAAGAAAAAAAAACAAAGTTGTGGTGTGATCCAGAAGATATGATGGGTTCACTTGGATAATCTATGCAAATCTTTTATTATGCAGATTATTGACTTGAAGAACCACAAAAAAAAAATACTTAACAAAGAATAGCAACTATATGTTGTCCCCTATACACATAGTTGTGAAGCTTAACCTACTAGCTAGAGGTATGATATGCTAAGTGATCAAGACTTTGTTGCATTTCCTTGTAGAAGACCATCCCTAATTTGTGAAGCAACATCATGTACAGAACCCGGTCCATGTGGAATGAAAACAGCATTGGATTTTGAGGATGCACCAATGTCCTTCATTGTGTCAAAATATTGAGTCATGAGAACCATGTCCAAGATATCCTTTGATGTTGTCCCGGGAACATTCTCGGAGAAAGCAATAACACTGTCCCTCAAGCCATCAACTATGGCTTGGCGCTGACGAGCGACTCCAAGACCTGCTAGGTACTTTGATTCTGCATCCCCTTCTGCTCGCTTTATCTGTAATATCTTCTCTGCTTCGGCTTTCTCATTCGAAGCCACCCTCAATCTTGCAGCTATTTGTTGTGATGATGGTAAAACAACAATGTAAAGGGTGATCATGAAAACATAAAATTGCAAATAATTAACTTTTTTCTTCAAACAAGATAAATCTTTTTTTAATTTAAGGTCTCTGTAAGTATGCAAGATTGTCTTTTTTAATTTAAGGGGGCACCAACAAGTATAAGAAAGTAATTGTGTTCAGGATAATGATGCTAAAGATATCAGGAATTGGGGAAGTCTTTTGTCTAATTTATGAGATCTAACTCCGTTATAAGCTAATACAGCTTTATATATAATGAAAAAGAATCGAGAAACTCTCCTATCAAAACCTCTCCATTAAACTAACATTTATTTTGATAGCATGCTTGAAAAGGAAAAAATGAATGACTCTATAACTGAAGCAAGAACATGAACATGAACATTTTGAAAACATACCAGCGTTGATCTCATTCATGGCTCTCTTCACACGCTCATCTGGCTCAATATCCACAATAAGAGTCTGAACTATCTCGTACCCATAAGCTGACATGGCCTAGAAAGTAAAAGAAAACAGATTAAGGATGTCCTACACCATTCTTAATTTAAAACATAAAGCAAAAGGGTATACCTTTTCAAGTTCTTCCTCCACTGTTTTTGCGATGTCGTTCTTCTGCTCAAATGTAGCATCTAGTTCCATCTTTGGAACACTTGCTCTGATAACTGAAATAGCAAACGTGAATAAGTTTCAACCTGAAGATGCACACATAAAATTAACCTAATTAATTTCTTTTAAGTAGATCCACAACACAAGCTCTAATTAAAATATTCACCATCAAAGACATAGGATTGTATCTGTGCTTTGGTATTGGTGAGTTTGTAGTAAGCATCTGATGCCTTTTCTGCCAATGCTCGATATTGGATTGAGGCAACCACAGTAACAAACACATTGTCCTGAGGGGATTTGCATTTAATGGCCATGTTCATTCAAATAGTTAATCCAACCATTAATCAGGATACATATATGTGCAATCATTTGAAGGAAAAGCAACGACCAAACAAAAATATTGTAATTTATGTCAACATGCATATCAATAATTTTACATTTCATCTATAATATCCTTGCTCATGCCAAGTGCGGATAAGTGTGTGTAGAGAAAATAATTTCAATTTTGCCTCTAAAAGAAATGATGCTCAAGATAACAAATGTGAAACACTTTAATCCTTCTATAGTTTATTTATTTGACTAAAATGTCTTTCTATTCATAATTTATTAATTTATGTACATTAATTGATAGTATAAAGAATTTTTAGATGATTTCAAAGATTACTTTTAAGATACTTATTGTAAAATGAGCAAGATCAATTTTAAGGAGGAGGAATCGGTGTTTTTGATTCATTTTTCTATCAGAATTAGAATTTCATCCACACAATAAAGACCAACAAGGATTACAAAATTAAAACTTTAATTGTAATTAAGGAACAACACCAAAATACTTCAAATGTGGTAGGAGAATAACACCAAACAAGTGAGTGCATGTTTGAATTTTCGTCCAATTTGTTTGGAAACGCATCCAAACAGACGAACGAAGAAGACATCCCTTCGATTCGCAGGTTGGAGGCCAACCACTAGATACTCAAACATTCCTGAGAAAGTGCGTGCAAGTGGAAAAGTGGAAGAAACAAACCTTTGTCTTGGTTTCACAACGAACATCTAGCTGTTGTATACGCAAAGAAAGTGCACCAGCCACACGATTGCCGAAATACCACGGCACACAGTGGCAACCAGGATCAAGAACATCATCGTACTTCCCAAATACTTCCTTGATGACAACACTTGACTGCTCCACTTGCACAAAACCACACATACTAAACATTTGTCCCATCTTGATCACTAAAACTACAACAGAAAACAGCTACACAAACACACTAACATAAATATAATGCACCAATTGGATTCTACTCCAAACTCAAAAGGATAATAACAAAAAAAAAAAACATGATAATGCACTCATGCACCTTGGTGATGAGAGAATTTGATATATATACAAAGAAAAAGGGTGGAGAGAGTGATATTATTTAACTATTTATAGGGAGGGAGAGTTTGGAAGAGGAAAGAGAGAGGTAAGTTCGTAAGTGTATAGAGCAGTTTGCAAAGTTTTCGATTTTCAGTTTTCAGAATCCAAATCAACAAGAATTACGCAAGTTCGCACTTTGCCGTGTCCAACAGAAAAGGGAATATATTGAATTGTTTAAAATTAGGTGGGAAATTTAATAAATGTTTTTTTTGGCCATTTAAATGTCTGTTTTATACTAAAAAATAATAATTTTACATTAGATGTGTATTTTAAGTTTGAAATAATTTTAAGTATCTTTACCGTTAAAAAAATTTAGAGTTAACCTTTTTTATGATGAATTATATTTAGCTGGTATTTTAGTTGGAGAAATGTAAAGATAAAATTTTGTTTTTATATAATTATATTAAGTAAAATTTATAAGAAAAAAATATTTTTAATATATAAATTATATTATAATTAAAATTTGTGATAAGTTAATATTTTATAACATTAAATTATTAATTATATAAATATGAGTGTGTTTATTTCACATACCAGAATGACAAACATTCTTGAAAACATAATTTCTAAAATACAAAATATTATATCTTAAAGCAAACATTCTAAAATACAAAATATTATATCTTAAAGCAAACATTCCTAAATTAGTCGTAATATGACAAAGACAATGCCCGTACAAGTCAAACTCATCCAACTTACATCCCGGACTCACGATCACATCTAGGCTTACACCGCATGATGGAAGTGCTACAAAATAAGGACGATCTAATTTTCCCACAATTTCAAGAATTAATCTTTAACCCTATTATACCTTGTTATAAGGGTGATTATACATTATAATTGACAGGGGTAGTAAGGTAATTACCTAGAGCAGTTTAAGTTTCCAGGTATTAATTGAACTCCTCCAAACCCCATAATTACCATCTGATGTCTATAAATATCATGGATCAATTCTCACACAAACTATGATCCTTCTTACCTTAAGAGTTGTTATTTTCCCAAAATTCTCAATAGTTTTTAGGTATTAATTGGAGTGTCTTTCTCGAGAAACACTTCCTTCACTCATTACATCTCTAGAAAGAAGAACCACCAAATCAACATGTAAGTATACTTTTCTTGATTCTATGAGATGAATTCTTTATTCATCGCTTGCAGAAGGATCTTATTTTTTAATTGTTGAACAGTAAAAAAGACCATTCGTCTTTAATTGTTGTGACATTTAAACATGGTTTTCTTGTGATAGTTTCCTTTCCTTGATTCTTGCTTGTTTTATTGTTCTATGTTCCACTTCAATATACTGCTATTTACTTTATACATAGCACTGCCATTGAATCTTTCATAGTGGCTATGTTTAGCCAACTGCATCTTTCTTAAATGGAAAGTCTTATCTTCAAATTTATTATGTTTACTGTAAGTTCTTTTTCATTCTTTAGGGAGGATTTTCATAAAGAATTTCAAGAGAAGAATTCAGATGTAAAGTCAAGGTTTGATGTATGTGTAGAATCCATTCTATTAGAATTTCTTCTATTTTATTTTATACTTTTAATTGCTCAAGAAGAAGGATTGTTGCACAACTAATCATTTACAAACTATAAATTTCTTTAAAGCCAATACAAACTTAAGCATCAATTTTTAAAATTTGCCTGTTGTTTTAAGAGTGAGAAGTTTTTATACTTCTCTTCATTTGTGAAACTAGCAGCTCTATTATTATCATTTGCAAAGTATATAATTTTTTTTTGTTTTATTCCACCCTTTGTTCATTCAGATTGGCAATGCATCTGGAAAGAAGTGGATATCAATGATTAATGAGGTTAGTTTCTCTTGTAGCCTTTCCTTTTTTTATTATTGACTTGAATTGCGTTATTATGATTGTGATGTCTGATGGCTGAAAACTGAGTAAATTAAGCATGTGAGGAAGAAGAACATTTTTGTTATATTTGAAGCAGTTGTAATTAATTGTAACTACTTTTTCATTTCTAGGCTGATATACTAATAATGGCAACGGATATATTTACTGATACAAAGGTGTCCATCCCTTTTACTTCATATTTTCTTCCTTTTAGCATATAGATGTAATGCAGAAGTAGCAGAACTGTGCCCTCTGATTAGAATTCTAGGGTGAACTGAGATTTAATGCAGAAATAGATTAAGATACTATGGTTCAGACTATAGTATTAAATTATATTATTGGGTACATGAAATTTAGCTTTGTTCTTCAGTTTTAGAAAAATGGTATACCCAGAATTGATCACCAAAAAAGATATATATGTAATTATCTTCAGTTTCTTGCATTATTAAATGGTGGCACCATGGCGGGGCAGATTTTATGGTAGATAACATCAATGAAACTTTGGTCTTTAACCAATCTGAATGACATCATGTAATCCATGTAGCTGACCTCATCTAGTGGGATAAAATTTTGTTGTTCTTGCTAGAAGAAAAAGATAGTGTGGTGTTTTATAGAGCCTTGGACTCCCTCAACTACAACAACTACCTTTTGTGGTATGTTTCTCCTATAGTTTTTATAAGCACCCATGCTCATTTGCTGATGTTCATTCAAAATCAATATAGAACTAGTTTTTGAAGTTTGTTTCCTGTTTGATTACTTGGCAAAATGTAGCATGAAGTTTGCATATAGTTTATTCGTTTATGTTAACAGCACTTGTACCTGACAGGAGTAGGTTAAATACTATGATATAGTATCAGAAAAACGTATAGAATTTGATAGAGCAATGGCAGAATTTAACAATAAAATGGTAAGCGATCACTCATTTTCCTTGCTATGGAGTTGTCTCCTATTTGCCAGGTTATGGAATATTCAATTTATTTTCTGCTGCTTAGCAGAAAAGTGGGGAGTTTGACAAAATTGATGAGTAAAGCCACCTTATTTTTCTGTAGTCATTTTTTCTTTGGATTCGGTCATCCATTTCTCTGGGTTGTGTATTGCAAGTGTTTGTATTGTTTCAAATGCTGAGAAGCTGAGGGTGGTTCTTTGAGAATACTCTTTATTTCTTTTGATGGAGTTTTGCATCCATTGAGAGATTAAAATTTAACATTTAATTGTTTAAAAGTGGAGGAAAAAATGGTAAAAAGATGGTAAAAGTTGTGTGGGATTCTGTTCTTGATATTTATGTGATGGCTTCAGATTTTAGACCAGGAACTGAATACAATGATGGCATTTCGAAGTTCTAATGGCTTCAGACTTTAGACCAGGAACTGAATACAATGATGGCATTTCGAATTAAGCTTAACTAAACATGTTTCTAGTTATATTAAAAAAATGTTTGCATTTTTTAGAATTTTTTTGGCATTTGATGGGGAGAAGTTTTTTTCTTAAGAATTATGAATCAAAGAGATGTATATTTTTATTGATTATTTTAATTATTTATTATATTATATAATTTAATAAAAAAAATAAAATGATGTTTTTATTATACTAAATAAATAAATTCAAAAAAGTAAAATCACATCTCGCGCTCATTGAAAAAATTTTCATGCAAGAAATCTCCCTTTTTAGGTATGTTATTTTTTAAAAATATATATCTAATATGAGAAATTAAATTTCCCAAGATTTTCAATAAATCTAAAACATCCCAAATCTCCTATCAAACATCCCAAATTAACTACGGATGATTAAAATACTATTAATATGACATTTAAGTCTCTCGCATTAAAATTTGCTTACCATCGATCACTACTATTAATGAACATTTACTGTTACGTATTTTACTACTTATATATAAATACAAATTACATAATGCAGAGGGTTGAGAGGACAACGTAGGTGACACTGATGTAGCACGAAAAGTAATATTTGGGAGACATAACACTTATTTATTTATTGATTGATTTATAATTTAATTTATTATTGGGAGTAAATGAAGAAAGAGGCACATTTCAGCCCTTATTCAATGCTTTACCAAACTCACCATCATCCTCCGGTCTTTCAATTTCATTTCCAATCTTTTCTGCTCGCTTTATCTGCAATATCTTCTTTACTTCGGCTTTCTCGTTGGCAGCCATCCTCAATCTTGAAGCTATTTGTAATAATGGTAAAAGAACATTATAGAACAATGCATCAGGGAAAATAAAACACATGCATCAAATAAACTTATGTTGAAATTAACTATATAAATTTTTAGTTAAAAGTGTCTGTATAAGTATGTAATTTTGTGTATTTAAGGTGGCACAAAGTATAAGAAAGCAATTTTACAGGATACTGATGCTAATGAAATCAGGATTTTGGGAAGTATATTCTAAAATGAAAATTGATTCCCTAATCAGACTTGTTAGCTACATGAAAAGTATATATGCTTTTGAATCAAAACCTCTCGGCTAGGAAATCTCCAGATACCACACTAAACTAACATAGTAACACTTGTTAGCATGCTTGAAAAGGATAAATATGAATATAACTCTTAACTGAAGCAAGCACATGATGACCATCTAGGAAACATAACATACCAGCATTAATCTCATTCATGGCTTTCTTGACACCCTCATCTGGCTCAATATCCACAATAAGAGTCTGAACTATCTCGTAACCATAAGCTGACACAGCCCAGAAGGTAATAAAAGGAAACAGATTAAGGATGTCTTATTCCATTCTTAGTTTAAAATGAAAAGGGGATATATACCTTTTCAAGTTCATCCTCCACAGCTTTTGCATTTTTGTTCGCTCAAAAGCAGCATCAAGTTCCATCTTTGGAACACTTGCTCTGATAACTGAAATAGCAACCGTAGCAAATAAGTTTCAACCTGAAGATGCACACATAAAATTAACCTAATTTATTTATTTTTAAGTAGATTCACAACACAAGCTCTAACTGAAATATTAACCATCAAAGACATAAGGGTTGTATCTGTGCTTTGGTATTGGTGAGTTTGTAGTAAACATCTGCTGCCTTTTCTGCCAATGCTCGATATTGGATTGAGGCAACCACACTAACAAACACATTGTCCTGATGGCATATGCATTAAACCATGCTTGGTCAACACATGAATGATTTTCTATTACACTTGAAAAATAAACAACTTTGAGGAAGAAATAGTGATTGAGAGTTGAGACCCCTTTTAAGGAGAAGTGAGAGTGGTAGAAAAAACAAACCTTAGTCTTAGTTTCACACGTAAAGAAAGTGCACCAGCCACACGCCGCCCAAAACACCATGCAACAAAGTGGCAACCTGGTTCAAGAACATCATCGTACTTCCCGAAAACCTCCTTAATGGCTACACTTGAATGCTTCACTTGAAAGCAACCGTACACTTGTCCCATCTTCACTACAGCTACACACAAACACCAACATAAAATTAGTGCATCAATTGGATTTATTCTCCTCAATACTCACAAGAATGATAACAAAAAAAAAACGTGAGTTCCTATTTTCCCATTATATTTTTATTTTCAAAAGAGAAAATAAAGGCTTTTTGCGTTTGATTTTCAAACACAAACCACAAAGACAGTGAACTCAACTTGCAATTTGAAATTTTTGAAAGAGAGAGAGTTAGAAAAGTTGGTGAAATTTATGGGGTCGGATTTTTTTTAAAAATTGAATACGGTGTAAAAAATTTATATTATTGACACACTTTAATTTGATCAATATATTAACTTAGTTAAATCCCTTTCGTTATGGGGAGGGACTACTAGGGAGTTTTAAAAAGGAAATTAGTAAAGCCATAAAAACCCGTGAGTCAACTTGGTCCACCACTGGTTTGGCCAAAAAAATATACAAAAGTTGTAATTGGTTGAAAATTTAGATTCGGTCCACTCGGGTCAAATACTGATGAGCCGGATTGATCCACCTAAAAATAACATAATATTTTGTAATATTATTTTGAGCCTTCAAAGTTTTAAACTTTTTAGTATTTTGTCATATTATTTAAAGACTTAAAAATTGAGAGTTATAGCCTTCAATTTTGTTTATTTATTATCTTGTTTAAGACTGTTTTATTTTAGACTAAATCATAAAATATTTGTCATTTTTCTAAATTTTTGTTATTATAGTTCTAGTTTGTGATAATATGTTTTGTTATAGGTTTGGTTTATCAATAATGGAAGATTTAATTTAATTAATATTTTATAATTTATTTAAATTTATTTTTTAAGAAAAAAATGATTTTCTATTGAATTTTCTTTTTTAAAAAATAAATAAATTTTAGGTGAGTTGGTGGGTGGGTCAGTCCATTTAATTCATCAACCCGCCATGGGTCAGAGCTAACTAATATTTTCAAAATTCAATCTTAAATGAGCATGGTTGGATTGATTCATTTATAAGATGGATTGAAGTAGACTTTACCTATTTTGACAGCTACAAAAAATAGAGATAGAGAGTGAAGGAATGTGGTAAGGTAATTAACGGCAGCAGTGAGTGATAAAAGCAGATTTGAAAGGTTTTCAATTTTCAGAATCCAAAGCTGTGGGTTGGGTGAAAAATGAAAATGGAGTCTTCATTTCATCAAACCATGTCATATCTTCAGACTCCGTGTACAAAACATGTCATAAAAGTTAATGATATTGGAGAGAATATTTATTATTTTGCCTAAAGAAGAAAATGGAATTGAACATTGTTTTTTTATATGGTATGAGATGAGAGGAAGGACCCAAACCATTGAACGGAAATTTCGTAGCTATATATAATTAATGAAATGATCAATCAATGCAAATTGCAATGCGTCCTAGCATGCATATAATTAATTCCGTATATGAAATTAAGTACAATGGCTAGAACTAGAATTAATGGTTATAATAATTGAACCACTTATTTTGGAAACATTTTTTCTTTGTCCCACATATCACTCTCCACAGTAATTGCCCCCATGTGATACCATCTACTGTAAGTACTTTGAAATTTGAACAGTAACGTGAATTTCTTCCACCGTGTTTGGATCAGCGTAAACCATCCACGATTTTACTCTTAATTCTAATTCAGCTCGAATTGATGATCTGTGTTGCCGATAGAAACAAAGAGAAGTCTTCATCTTCTCCCTGTGTCGAGTGTGAGTAGCAACTTATGAGCGAATGAAGGAACGACCACAATGAAACTCCTCATGATGGGACCAAAATAGAATGAAAGCCTTCTATAACTAATTACTGAATCAAAGTATATAGAGTTTTATCAAACCGTAAAAGAAAATACAAGGATATTAAAAGATGCAATACTATATAAAAAAAAAAACACAAAATAGAATAAAAGCCTATATATCTAATAACTAATTGATGTTACGAATGAAGGTAGTAAAGAGGGGAAGTGGCAGTGCTTTAGTGAATATATCAACCAATTGATGTTGGCTTTTGACATGAATCAACTTGATATAATTGGGAACTAACCAACTCACAGATGAAATGATAATGCTTTGATCTTTCATGATGAGCTAGCTATGTTCGATGCTAGATGAATCGCTAACTCAGTGGTAGATCCACATTATAATGTATTAATGCTACATTCCCTCATTTTTTTAAAATTACATATAAATATGTTGAGTGTAGAAATTTTGTCCGTCACCCCCTGCCCCCCTAATTTTGTGTATTTGACACCCACTCTAATTTTTTACCCCTTTCATAATATTAATTATTAAATTTTATTTTTTTAATAAATTGTCCTTCCTAGCTTAGGATTCTAGATCCGTCACTGTGTTGACTAATTGTCACAAAAAGTCATTGAAAACTACTGAATGGGAACTTCAAAATGGAGAATGAGCATTTTGAGCTACACCAGTTCACTTGCAAATTGCAGATTTGGACACAGTAGGCTTCTTGGACTTCCAAAGAGATCAGCGCATTGCCTAGAAAGTTTCCAAGCAACTAACCTAGTCATCATCGACATAGGCACACAAATTAAGAGGATTCGAAACAAGAAACAATAGTCCTTGAGCAGGAGCTACTTTGAGTTTGAGATACATGATATCAACTATCAAGTGATGGATCGCATGTAAGTCAGGAATGCGAGGTTGCTGCATATATTGACTCAACTTGTAACACTAAGAAAATTATATCTGGTCTAGAAATGGTTGGCTCAACTTGTGATGCATACATTGTCCTTAATCCAGGACAATGTCTTCCCAATTTCTCGTAGGGCAAACTCGTCATCTGATTTGAAAGCACTATCCACTAGGAAAAATGAGCCTATCGGTAATTCTCATTCTCATAGAAGACAAAGCAAAGGATAAATCTACATAACATTAACGCAAACACAAACTATAAATCACAAATAAAGCAATTTTGCCCACTATCATTACTATATTCACAAACTAAAAAGGATTGAACTAGATAGAAACCCAGAGGACAAAGATGGCAACGACATATATATAAAAAACAAAAAACGTTTGGATGTGGTTGAGAAGATATATGCATATGGTTGGGAAGCTCAACTACTAGTAGAGTAGTAGTATGTGATGTCAATCCTTCAAGACTGTGTTGCATTTCCTTGGAGAAGACCATTCCTAATTTGTGAAGCAACGTCTTGTACAGCACCAGGTCCATGTGGAATGAAAACAGCATTGGATTTGGAGGATGCACCAATGTCCTTCATTGTGTCAAAATATTGGGTCATGAGAACCATGTCCATGATATCCTTTGATGTTGTCCCGGGAACATTCTCAGAGAAAGCCAGCACACTGTCCCTCAGGCCATCTACTATGGCTTGGCGCTGACGAGCAATCCCAAGGCCTGCTAGGTACTTTGATTCTGCATCCCCTTCTGCTCGCTTTATCTGCAATATCTTCTCTGCTTCAGCTTTCTCATTTGCAGCCACCCTCAATCTTGCAGCTATTTGTAATGGTAAAAGAACAATGTAAAGGGTGAGTGATCAGGAATAATAGATAAAAGCATGCATCAAATAATTTTTTGTTCAAACAATGTAAATTTTTAGCCTAGTGTATGTAAGTATATGCAAGGTTGGGTATTTAAGAATTAAGGTGGTACTGACAAGTATAAGAAAGTAATTGTTCAGGATAGTGATGCTAATGACTTAATGACATCAGGAATTTAGGAAGTATATTCTATAACGAAAAGTGATTCACTGTTCAGAGTTGTTAGCTGCATGAAGAGTCTGGGCTTTGGTCTAATATGTTTATGTATGCATATAGTCCAACTAACTCATTTCTAAGGTAATACAGCTTTAGTCATATAATAATGACTTGAAAAGAAACTCTACAATCAAAACCTCTCACCTAGGATATCCCCGGACACCAAACTAAACTAACATTTAAATTTTTTTCAATGCTTGAAATGGAAATATGAATAACTCTATAACTGAAGCAAAAACATGAACATCTAGAAAACATACCAGCATTAATCTCATTCATGGCTCTCTTCACATGCTCATCTGGCTCAATATCCACAATAAGCGTCTGAACTATCTCATACCCATAAGCTGACATAGCCTAGAAAGTAAAAGCAAACAGATTAAGCATGTCTTACTCCACTCTGAATTTAAAATGACAGGGATACCTTTTCAAGTTCTTCCTCCACTGCTTTTGCAATTTCATTCTTCTGCTCAAAAGTAGCATCTAGTTCCATCTTTGGAACACTTGCTCTGATAACTGAAATAACAACAGAGTAAATAAGTTTTAACGTGAAGATGCACACATAAACCTAATTACTTTGAAGCAGATTCGCAAATCACAACACAGGATCTAAAATAGCCACCATCAAAGACATAGGACTGAATCTGTGATCTGGTATTGCTGAGTTTGTAGTAAGCATCCACTGCCTTTTCTGCCAATGCTCGATATTGGATAGAAGCAACCACAGTCACAAAGACATTGTCCTGATGGAATGCATTACAACAAGTTCAGTCAAAAATTCCAGCCAATAATCAGGATGCGTATACATGCAATCATTTGTAGGAAAAATGATGACCAAACAATATGCCAACACATCAATGATCAATGATATCCTTCTTCATTCCAAGTGTAGATAATGGACTGGCCACCAACCTTGTTCTGAAAGTAAACTTTAATACTAGACCACTTGCTTAGGGATACACTAATCGCATGATACGAACATTATATATAGAAACAAATGTGAAACACTTTAATCCTTCTATTTATAAGATGGAAAGACTAAAATGTATCCTATATTCCTGTTTGTATATACTTGAATTTATATGCAATGGCAATGTGGTTTTATCAGTGTCAAGTGTCAACCAATTAGAAATCGTTCTAAACAATATTTTAAAGGTTAATCATAAAAGGAGGAATCCATATGCTTGTGGCGTTATCATCCTATAATAATTAGAGTTTCACATCTATATTTCACGTAATAAAGATCAACATAGAATACCAAGGTGAAAATTCAATTGTGATCAGAGAACAGCACCAAAATACTGATAGGAGAACAACACCAAAATAACTGAGAAATTGCATGTGAGTGGAAGAAACAAACCTTAGTCTTGGTTTCACAGCGAACATCTAGCTGTTTGACACGCAAAGAAAGAGCACCAGCCACACGACTGCCGAAACACCATGGAACACAGTGGCAACCAGGTTCGAGAACATCATCGTACTTCCCGAAAACCTCCTTGATGGCCAAACTTGACTGATCCACTTGCACGCAACCTAACACTTGTCCCATTTTCAGTATTAAACCCCCTCAACAGATCAAAACACCTAAACAACACACCAACATAACTATAATACATCAATTGATCATGCTCAATGCTCAAAAGAATAATAATAATAATAATAAAAACATGATTTTTTTTGTTGCAAGAAAGAAAATAAAGAAGAGTTATTTGGCGTTTGATTTTGAAAGAAAGCGCACTCACCTTGATAATGAGAACTTGAATTTGATAATAGCAAAGAGAGTGTCAATGAAAATTGAAAAGAAAAGATGATGATAATTATACTTATAGGGAGGGAGTTAGAAATTAAGAGGAAAAGAGAAGGAAAGTGGGAGCGAAGGAATAAGGTAAAGTAATGGCAGTGATAAAGCAGCTTCGCAAGGTTTTCAGTTTTCAGAATCCAAATGCACCAAAATAGTAAAATACAACGCACCTTGTCATCGTCGTTACCGCGTCGTTCTACCGCGAAAGGAGGCAAAGCGTGGATTGATAATGATACTATACTACTCCCTCTGATTTTTACTATAATATTAATTATTTTTTATTTATATTCTTTATATTGATATGACCTAAAAAAATTAAAAATCAATTTAATGATTATAAGAATAATTTTGTAAAATTGTTATTCTATTTTATCTATTTATTAGTTTTCTGCAAAATAATTTAGGATAACAATTAAGATGGGACTGTGGGAGTAATGTAGTAATATTTTTTAGTTTTAATGATATTATTGAATCATTTAAAATTAAGATATCATATAACCTAGTTTTGATAAATGTTTTCCTAAATTAGCTTCAGGACAAATCTGATTTTGACTTAAAATAAATTATAGTAGTTTTTTGTTAAATAAAAAAGTATATACTTCATTTTTTTGTTGACTTGTATTTTTTAAAATAAAAATATTCAAATATAAATTCCTTCACTTGAGATTTCTTTCATCTTTTATCTATCTTTATATATATTTATCATTTTCCGTGAATAAAAATGTTTTTAAAATTTATTCTTGATTGAGGAAAAAGATTCAACCCTATTTTTAGTGAGTAAACGAACCAACTCAATAAATTTAACCCATTTTATCATCTCTGATTAAAGGGAACAATTAATTAGTCAGTGAGCGAAATTAACCTCCTTCATACCTCATTATTATCCTATGTGTATAAATACTGCAGGGAGCAATTAAGTAAGTGACGATAGCAAAATGAACCCTTAAATTTCCATACCTCATTACAATCCTATATCTATAAATAACATAGATCAATCTTCACGGAAAATGCTTTCTTTAGGGTTATTCTGCTATAATTCTCACTAGGGATGGAGTGTTTCTTTACTAAAACACTTCCTTCATTCATTGCATCTCTAAAAAGAAGAACCACGATCCATCTAAATTTGTAACTCCTCACGAACCAACGCACACATCAATTATATCACAATATATTTATTATTCATTTAATGATCTTCATATTTTTGTATTATTTAACAAATTAGCGTTCTTCTTAAGAGAAGTAATCATAATCATTCATAAGTATGATCTTTAAATTCTAGAAGGTAAAATGAAAATTTACTCTTTTTGTAATATGTTTTCACGGTTTCACCTAGCCTGGCCAATTCAATAGATATACACCCGAATCATGGAAGGTTGTAATCAATCGTCAAGGCTTAGTATTAATAGTTTAATACTTATATTGCGGACATGTTCCATGAGTTTAGGAAGAAACTCTGATAAATTGAAATCATGCATACGCGTGGGTATGTAATTATATTATATTTAATGAGATATCATAAAAGTTGAAGATTCATAATAGTGGATAAAATTAAGAAAGTTGCCATGGTTGATTAGGAAGACCATATACATATAGAAGGCATTAGTTGCCAACTTGCCATGGATGATTCATAATAGTAGCATATATAAAGATTTAGTTGCAAAGCTAAACTACAAGTGCCTGGAGGAGGAAATCATGGTATGATGATATATGTGTATGTCTTCAAGACTCTGTTGTTGCATTTCCTTGGAGAAGACCATTCCTTACTTGTGAAGCAACATCACTCACAGCACCAGGTCCATGTGGAATGAAAACAGCATTGGATTTGGAGGATGCACCAATCTCCTTCATTGTGTCAAAATATTGAGTCATGAGAACCATGTCCATGATATCCTTTGATGATGTTCCAGGCACATTACCAGAAAATGCTAGAACACTGTCTCTTAGCCCATCAACTATGGCTTGGCGCTGACGAGAAACTCCAAGGCCTGCTAGGTACTTTGATTCTGCATCCCCTTCTGCTCGCTTTATCTGCATTATTTTCTCTGCTTCAGCTTTGTCGTTTGTAGCCACCCTCAATCTTGCAGCTATAATTTGTAATGGTAAAAGAACAATGTAAAGAGTGATCAGGAAGAAAAAAAAATGCATCAAATAATTTTTTGTTCAAACTAGATAATGCTTTAGCTTGTAAGTATATGCAAGGTTGTGTATTAATTTAAGGTGGCACCAACTTAATTGTGTACATGCAAGGTTATGTATATAAGAAAGTAATTGTTCAGGATAATGATGCTAATGACATCAGGAATTTGTAAAAGTATTCTATGATGAAAAATGAATCACAATTTAGAATGTTAGCTTCATGAAAGTCTAGGCTTTTGTCTAATATGCTTAAATATGTAAAAGGTCCAACTTGTTTCTAAGATGTATTATTGCTTTGGTTATATAATGACAAGGAATTGAGAAAACTCTCCAATCAAAACCTTAATTTCAGCAACGAAATCTCCAGACACCACACTAAATTCTAGCATTTATTTTGTTAGCATGCTTAAAAAGGAAATACGAATAACTCAAATTGAAGCAAGAACATAAAACTGTAGGAAACATACCAGCATTAATCTCATTCATGGCTTTCTTCACATGCTCATCCGGCACAATATCCACAATAAGAGTCTGAACTATCTCGTACCCATATGCTGACATAGCCTAGAAAGTAAAACCAAACAGATTACATAGTTCTCCATTCTTAATTTAAAAATAAAATGAAAGGAAATACCTTCCCAAGTTCTTCGTCCACTGCTTTTGCAATTGTGTTCTTCTGCTCAAAAACAGCATCAAGTTCCATCTTTGGAACAGTAGCTCTGATAACTAAAATAACAATAGGAGTAAATTAGTTTCAACCTGAAGATAAGATGCACACATAAAATTAACCTAATTTCCTTCTTCTAAGTAGATTCACAACACAAGCTCTAATTGAAATATTAACCATCAAAGACATAGGATTGTATCTGTGCTTTGGTATTGGTGAGTTTGTAGTAAGCATCTGATGCCTTTTCTGCCAATGCTCGATATTGGATTGAGGCAACCACATTAACAAACACATTGTCCTGATGAAAAATGCATCAAACCATGTTCACTCAAATAATAGTCAAGCCAATATTATATATGAACAAAAATATTACACTTGAAACATTGTTACTTTGTTAATTAGTGTGTCAACACATGAATGATATGTTATATTACACTTGAAATTAAAATAAAAGGGTTTTGAGGAAGAAACAAACAAACCTTTGTCTTAGTTTCACAACGAAGACTTAGCTGCATGACACGCGTAGAAAGGACACCAGCCACACCGCAGCCAAGACACCATGGCACAAAATGGCAACCAGGTTGAAGAACATCATCGTACTTCCCGAAACATTCCTTGACGGCTACAGTTGACTGCTTCACTTGAACACAACCAAGCACTTGTCCCATCTTTACACCAAACAGCTACACAAATAACACCAACATAAATTTAAATGCATCAATTGGATGATCACAAACAATATATAATAACAAAATAAAGAAGAGAAAATGCTAATAGCAACACATGATTTAATTTCAGAAGAGAAAATAAAGAAGACTCTTCGGCGTTTGATTTTCAAAAACAAAAAACAAAGATATATAGTATAGTCATAGTCCACTCTCACCTTGAAAATGAGAATTTGAAAGCAAGTGAGTGAAATGAGAAGAAAACTAAGGTGAGTGAGAATTTATATAGAGAGGGAGTACTTTAGAATTAGGAAAGAGTGAGCCAAGGAATGATAAATCAGTTTCACAAATAATGATGGTAGGTGAGTCATGCTATATTAATTGTGATGGGTTTGTTTTAATTTGCAAAATTGCAATGCTTCCTTAATATGCATATTACTTACTAATTAAGTTGAATTGAACTACTCTCTTATTTTGGAAGTGCTTTTGTCTTTGTCCCATCCATCAGTCTATCACTCTCTTCACCATAACTATTGTCCATGTGATACCATATTATTCCTCTCGCTACCTTTGAAATTTTAACAGTAACTTTTTTCTAATTAATATATATTGAATGTTCTTTAATTTGTACATCGCATATGCAAGATAAAAGTATATCTTAAATTAGCTTGATAAGATTTTACCTAACATACTAGTATAAATATTTTTCTCTTTTCACATTTTAATTATTATTGATATTTAAAATCGCATTACCAACACTTTAAGACCAAGGAGCCACAAGTCAGTGACGAATTCGTCCCTTTCAAGTATTTTTTTCAATACTAATAGGGTGTTTGAATAATACAAAATAATTAATTCTACTCAATAAAAATATGATAAAATTGTGAAAAAGTATAAACAACTATTTATTCTTTTATGTCCATCATAAATAAATAATTGATTATTTCTTACCACAAAACTAATTAATCCAAATGCTATAAATTAAATATCTCGGCTCCTGCTAGTACATATCAAAACTTAGTTTGCCAATAACCAAGCAGTACTATCAATATTTTTAAATTTTTCGTCAGCATGGTTATTTATTTATTTTGGTAATCGTTTCCAAAAGTGAATTAGGTTCTGATTCTAGTGCAGTGACTAATTATACAAGAGAAAAAGAATTATACAGTAAAAAATTATTCAAATTTATTAACTTTTAAAATAATAATATAAAATTATTTTACATCAGTACAAAAATATTAAACGGCATTAAACTGATTAAATAATGGAGTGAAAACTTTATGGATCGACTTTCCTAAACAGGAAACGTCTGGTTTCCTTTTGCAGCATCAACTGATAACACGGAAACGCTTTTTTTAGAAGATTGGGAAAGCTAATTCAACAATGTTAGAAATAAGAAAAAGTAATTAAGATAGAATAGTACTAATTTAAGCGCGTAAACTGAACATTGGACTCAAATAATGAACCCAAGTTTCGTCGAATTATACCAAAAATAAAAAATAAAAAATAAAAAATAAAAAAATCGTCGACTTGAAGGATTCATGGAAACAATGCGTATAACTTGTACTAGTGAATAATAAAAAATTAGAGCAAAGTTATTCATATTTATTAAGTTCTTCATGATTTGCAGATTGATATCTAGATATATGGAGGAAAATATTGAACCAAGATTTAATGGGTCGGTGAATCAAATTCTATTTGAATTTTCACTTTATTTATTATTAATATATATGCAAGTCATAAATTTCATTTGTCAATTTTAATTCATAGTAAGAAAAAATCCTCAAAACAACATCTTGAAATTATAAAAGTAAAAAAAATTTGAGTAATTTATTTGACGATTTATAATTTCAAGAATAATTTGCATATTATAGTAATTTTAAGGAATAAATTAATACTAAATTACAATTCATTATTCCTAGACGACAAGAATCTAAATCATGAGTTAGATCCAATACCTCTCAATAATATTAAGTTATCAGTTTTTATTTATAAGACTTAAATATCTAATTTATTAATATTTAAAAAAATGGTTAAGTTAATTAAGAATAATCAATTTATTTTAAATTTATAAGAAAAATAAAATTATCATTGATGTTAATATTTATCTTTCTTCTAATTATTTATTAATACATTATTTTTCATCTTTAAATTAAAAATATTTTTAGTCTAACAAAGTGTAAAGGTAAATTTAATCCGACCCAAGGTATAATCATTATTCGTACATGTACTTTAAAAATTCTGGAGCTGAGTTGGATGCTAACATCACTCAAACACTTTTTTTATATATATAAAAGGGAGGCTCACAACATTTACAAACTTTACAATGGGAGTTGGGCTCCTATAATCTTTCCTATCTGTTCCTACAAATTTTAAAAAGCATGGAAAAGACTTTTTTATCCCTTACTTCAAATCTCATCACTTCTCCCTTGTCCCTTTCTTTGTTTTCTTATGCAACGAAATCAACATCTTTGTGTTGGAGACACACGAAATCATGATTTCATTGTAATAAGGGACATACAAAATCTACAATAGAAATATGTTGGAGACACACTAGAAACATGTTTTTGTTGTTGATTTTGTAAGCGAAAATGTGTTTCTATTTTACATTTTGTACAAACTTCTTATACAATAATAAAACATTGTTGTAATATAGAGGATGCATGCAAAATGTAAAACATAAACATGTTTTTGCAAATAAGATCAACAACAAAAATGTGTTTATGTGATATTTTGTTCGCATCCTTGTAGCTCAATAAAAATATGTTTATGTTATAAATTTTATATACAGTTATACAAAAAAACGTGTTTTCGGACTAAAGATATTTTTTGAAAAAAAGAAAGCTTAAACCATTTGGAGACACACGAAATCATGATTTCATTGTAATAAGGGGGCATACAAAATCTACAATAGAAATATGTTGGAGACACACTAGAAACATGTTTTTGTTGTTGATTTTGTAAGCAAAAATGTGTTTCTATTTTACATTTTGTACAAATTTCTTATACAATAATAAAACATTGTTGTAATACAAAGCAAAATATACAACAGAAACATGTTTTTGCAAATAAAATCAACAACAAAAATGTGTTTATGTGATATTTTGTTCGCATCCTTGTAGCTCAATAAAAATATGTTTCTGTTATAAATTTTATATGCAGTTATAAAAAAAAAATGTGTTTTCGGACTAAAGATATTTTTTGAAAAAAAGAAAGCTTAAACCACTTGGTTGGAGCCATGAATAATGTTGTTGGGCCAATAACAACACCCACTTTATAACTTGGATAGATCCAACATTTTACCAAGATAGCCCATTTCACGAATTAGAACAAAGTACCCTTCCCATTGATAATCTTTTGGAAAAGCTTTTCGTTCAGACAATTTAGGTGTTAGTATAGAGCAATACCATCAAATTTCCAAATGTTCATACAGATTCACCACTGGTTTTGTTTTTATTTTTTCTTATTTTCTAAAATTCCCCATAGTTTGCTAATTATACTTTGAATTATAGGAAAATATATATTTTTATGTTATTCATGATTGAAAATGTATTAATTGGTAAATAATATTAAAATTACTATATATTTAAAAATATTATAATTTAACTAATTATTTACCAAAAACTAATATAACTTATTTTGAAAATATTAAATAAATTATTTAATTCTCTAAACATTTAATTATTACAAAAATATTAAATAAATGATTACTTGCAGATAATATAATTTTTAAGATTTCTTATATTAAATAAGTTTTTAATTTTAAAGACTAAAGTAATATCACATAAATTAAATTATTTTCAAGTGAATCTATAGAAAAACTAAATTTATTTGTCAGTCTTAGAAAAAACTAAATGATTTAAATATGTTTGAGATATTTCTAAATATAATATTTTTTATTTAAATTTGTAATTTTCTTTTTAGTTTTTTATTCATTCAATGATCATTATTATGACGTTATATATTTCGGTTCCTATCATGAATCGTTATTAGTAATAACATGTTTTACATTTTTGCAAACATAATAACTTTTTATTTTCTTATAAAATATAGGGATTTTTTTTTTAATTTCAGTAAATATAACATTTTATTTTTACATGTAGCTTTGGGTTGTCCAGAGCGGGCTGCACTGGTATCTTGAGAAATCATACAGTAGTTTCTTAGGCTGTTTCACAGCCAACTTGGGTCTTAAAAATTAAGTTTTTGCTGAATTAATGGGTGTCATCCTAGCTATTGAAAAAATTATGACAAGGGTTGGAGAAAATTTTCACTGGAAAGTGACTCCATTTTGATAGTGCAGGCCTTTTCTAATGATAATTTCGTTCCTTGGTCTGTTAGAAACAAATGGTTAAACTATATAGAGTTAACAAAAAATATGCCTTTTGTAGTAGGTCAAATCAATAGAGAGGATAATATTTGTGCAGACGTACAAAATAGCCCGTTTGGCTTCTTCTCTCAAATCTCAATTATTTTTGTTGGTGGAATTCTGCTCCTATTTTCATTGCTGCAGAATTGAATAGGAATAGAATAGTTTTGTCTAATTCTCTTGATTTCCCTCCAATAGGTTTGGTTCATGTCCTCATGGTCTTTTGTATTTTCTTCATCTTTTAAAATGAATTTCTTGGTTAGTGTTTGGGATGTCAGCCTAGTTGGAATTGCAAACTCTAAAGGTAAGTAGGATGAAGTTAGCTAACCTTGGTTAATCAGTTCATATCATTACATTTTTGTAAAATACCATTGTTTTTTATTTTTAATCCCCAGTGTTACAACAAAAACTAAAATAGGTGACATCAAACATTATAAAGATAAAAAAATATTATAGATAGTAAAAAACAAAAATTATTAACAAGAACATAAACCATATTTAAATAATCTGACTTATTTAATTCTCCAAAAACATATTTAAATTGATAATAGGTTAATGAATACATTAATTGATTTTGAGAATAAATTAAGAATATAAAAGGAAGTTACAATCCTGATCCTAATCTGTATATGATAAATTCTAGGGTGAGGGACTTGAGCAAAAATTCTTGTCATGGAAAACAAATGTGGTGTGTTAGATATGTACCTGGATTCCCTACAATTATAAAGCAATTGCAGGGTCTTGCAGTGATCATCTAATAAGGGTATACAAAATTTTGAGTTACATTTTACTTAATTATTTAAATAATATAATTTATTTTGGAAAGCTAGGATATCATGCATGAATATATTTCTGTTAGATATGGACTTTTTAATAACAACAATAAAATAAATGTGGGACTATTGTAAAATACTTGCACTGAAATAATTTTAAAAAAAAATACTCTTGTTTTTTCCCTTTTGTCTTTCTCCTCTTTTTCATTTTTGGGGAGGGAGCATTGACTAGAATTGGAGAAAGACAAACGAGGGAGTCAAGACTATTTTTTAATATATATTTTTTAATTTATTTCATTACATATTGATGGTAATCTCGCATTTATCTTAACCCTTAATCTTAAAGAGTCTAAATCTAACAGACCATATTTGTTTCTCACAACAAGGGATATCCTCAAGTCCCCAACCTAAGCTAGTGTTTGGTTTAGAAGCATGAAACAACCCTGAAAGGGATTTCAGCTAAAAAAAAGGTTTTGGAAATGCATGGGTGTAGAAAAAAAAATGAGGAACCCACGAACTTTTACTTTCATCTCAAAAAAGGAAGAAAAAAAGAGTGAAAAACAGGCATTTACACATAACATAGTAAGGCACCGGCTTGGTCTAAAAAGAATGAAAGAGGTGTGAAAGTGAAAAAGATAAAAAAAAAATGTAAAATGTTTGAATTAAAGTAAAGGATAGAGGTATAAAAGAATCCATATCAATTTTTGAAATTTTCATTTCAAATTCTCCCAAAGAAGAATTAAACCAAATACTACCTAAATACTTTGATTGGTTGCCAAAATTGTCCCTCTCACAAGCCCTTCGTAATTCTTGTTGGCACACATAATCAATAATACCAACAAGTTAATTAATTGATTATGTTGCTCCAATTTTATACCGGTCACTCTTGGGTTCGCAGGATAATCAGTTATGCATCAAACATAATCGATTATATGGTCACTGGTCAGTTATGCAAACTTTTGCCATAATCGATTATCATACAGCTTTAATTGAGTTTAAAATCTTTTCAAAATTAGTCTCAAGTGTCCTCTAATCTTGTGATATAACCAATTATGACAATGACAAATATTAAGTGTTCTAAGCACATTGATTAATAAACTTAAAACAGAAATACTTTTAGTGGGAGATAAAAAAATTTTATTCATGATATTTTTTACATTGTCTTATAATTTACACAATAAATATTTTTTTTTTCTAATTCCTTAATCAATACTCTAATGATATTGAGTAGCAAAACTCTATTACGATTACATAATTAATTGTATCCATTAAATTCAATTAAAAAAACAAGGCATCTTGGCTCCGATTGTTCTATGTTTGGGGTAAATGTTATTTTGGTTAACCATTTTTTTTACTTACCTAATTATTTTTGGTGACAAGGTGGGAAAAACTCCTCTCTGGGAGAATTTCAATAAGTGGAGAGAAATTCTTTTGAGCAACCATTAATATTATATAGAGACAAGGACAAATGACAAGCTGTTTTATAAAGATGATGTGACGTGCACGCATCAGCCATCAAGACTCAGACGTAACCAATGTCGTACAAGACTCTTCAATGTGGCTACAGCAAATCACATCTTTTTCGGGAAAGTGTTCGTTCGTATATAATAATACCTCCATTAATAGAAATAATTGATAATTGGTAACAGAAAGAAGTGTCTAGTCTATCTAGAATTCAATAATTTACTATTTTAGGCAAATAAAAACAAATTAAACTTGAGAAGAAAAAAAGGCCTGCAAAGGGACATTGTACCTTAAATTAAAAGATTGAAGTTTCATGTAGTTTCTTTTTCATCATCCATTGAACTGAACCTTAAATTAATTATAGAACCATGTTTGCAACTACCAATTCCTCCACTTTGTCACCTTTATTCTCTTTCAGTAGAACAACAGCAACCTCTCTGCCTTCCAAACCCACATTCTGGAATTTGGTTCCAATGAAACAATCTTCTTCTCCGGGGCACTTGGCCTTAGCCTTAGACAATCCACGTAGAACACTTCACGTGTCTTGTGGCTCCACATCACCACATGCTTCCCAGAGATCATCAATTCAGGTTCCATTTTATTTGTTTGATTTTATTTATAGCATCCTAGAATTTCTTGTGACATGTTCTAATTCTTTTTGAACCCAAAATTCTGCTATGTTTGTTGTGCTTAATGTTATAATATGATGTACTCCCCCAGAGGACTTGATTTATTGTTGGATAAAAGATCATTTTGGTCCTGAATGTGCAAGACCTAATTATCGCACTTTTTTACAGATTGAGTGACTAAATCAGAATTTCGTTCTTTCAAGGCTAAATTGTTATCAATTTACACGTTAAGGGACCAAAATGATCATTGTGCTTGATTGTTTCTTCTGTTAATTTTGAAGAGAAAAATGAATTTGACACTTGATTGTATCGCCAATGGATATCCATGATGCTTATAGTGATAGTAAGGCCTTGTTTGTTTACTGTTTTCAAAAACATTTTCTGTTTTCCAAAAGTTGTGTCCACTTTGAAAGTGTTTGTCCCTGAGCATATTTCTGTTTTCTAAAAGGTTGTCTCCTAAACACTTGAATCATAAAAGAAAATAGAAGAGGGTGAGAAAACATATCCTAGCTGTTTACGGTTTTAGGTTTTTAAATCACTTGTTTTGGAAGCAATTTTCAAAACAAAAAAGATTTAGGACGAGAAATTGATTGCTGCATGGTGTGAAATTGGTTTACAAAGCAGTTTTTGAAATAAAAAAGTGAGAAGGGAATCAAACATGTCCTAACTATTGAGATTTTGGTCTGGATTCTCTGTTTCTCATGAGAATACGGTTTCTCTTCATGCAGGGGGGTGAAGCTTTTTTCAGGGGTGTGTTGGAAAGTATGCAATCTGTTTACTTGAACAGAAATCGTACTGCTAAGGCCATATTGGACCTTGTTCACTCTGCTGAGAATAACTCATTATGCTATGATCATCTTGCATTCAGGACATTTGGGGTACTTCTCTTGGCTTTAGTTCCTTACACTTTACACTTTTCTGTGTGACTCAGTTATACCTGATTAGCCCATTCATGTGTATCGTACTATCATTGCACTTAATTAGGTGAATGGTTATGGAATTGATTCCATGGCTAGTTTTTTTCTGGATTATGGCTATACACAAAGGGAAGAGTTGAGGTTTCCAGCCAAAAAGTTGAGGGCTTTGTGGTTTTCTCCTCCTGCTGATTCACTGGCTAGCAATGGCAGTGGCATTAATGGGCCTTTGCCAAGAATATTTATATCAGAGCTACTGGTAGATCAAATGAGTCCACAAACTCAGGTGTGTTCGTAAGAAAAATGTTCAATTAATGTCACTTTACATCTATGGTCTGAGAATTAAATTTAGTATGATGGAGGCTGGTTTCCTCCTTCTATTTTGCAACCTGTTTAAAATGTTAGCAACTGTACCAAGAAAAGTTTCAAATATTAGCAAAGTAATAATATGATAAAGATAATCTTTTATCATGATGTTCTTGTGGTTGTTTTTATGTAAGGGTGCGGTGAAAATAGGTAAGACTGATGGTCCGAGGCCTATGGCCTAACCCCTATCAGGCGTAGTCAAGTTAGGCCTATTTACTAAATAAGTTGGGAGAAGGACTTTTAAAAGCCTGTTTAATTTATGTTAGGCTAGAAGTTTGGTCCTGATACTTGACACTATTTCTTGGTTTAGTTCTTACATGAAAAAACTTTACACTTTGGTCCCTACTTTAATAAGTATTTACAAATTAGTTCCCACCATTTGTCAGCGTCATAATAGTGTTGTGCTGGGCTATTTACAACTGCTATGTGACTTTCACCACTATTTTTATGTGGCAAATTGAGCAGCTATTTTGTTTTTCAGCTCTTCATATACTCAATGGTATGATGCTAAAAGGAGTACTGCATAATTTTCTGAAATTTACTAAATTGTACCAGGGTTTGAGTTTAACATATGTTAATTCTTGTTATCTTCTCTCTCACTATTTTGGACTTAAAATCCATCACAATCCCAGTTGTTGAAATTGTGTTTATAGGTTCCGTTTTACTTGGTATGGGGATAGATCATAGATAATTTCTTGAATGGTTCCTATGCAACTACCGGAACCGTTGTAAACTTGTAAGGCAGTGTTTTGTCTTATTATCTTGTGTTGTTAGTAGTTGTATTCAGTATGATGACAAAAATTTGATAAGCAAAAAATTGTTTGATTTCTTAGGATTTTCCATATGGTACTTCTCTATATATTAAGATTGAGATGCAGTATATGATATCTTATCTGTAGACTATAGTGATATACATAATTGCATGACACCAAAGGTTTATACTTACATTTCTGCTGCATTGTGGCTCCAACTCCCCAAAAGCCAATTGTAGTAAAAGAAGTTTTGAATTTTTCTGCAGGAAATAATTAAAAAATACACCGAATCATCTGTGGATGGAAACAAGTATGCAGCACTTGCAAGTTCCCTTGGACATTTAACATGGGAAAAGCCCTTATATTCTGAGTTTCAACAATTGGCAAGGTATTACTATATGTATGGCGGGCAATATTTTTATAGGAAAGTCTCTACTCCCTTCTAGCTTCTGGCTTACTTATGGTTTGTTGGTATTTGATGAACAGTGAAAGTGAGTATGCTGCCTGGACCCTAGTCAACGGGTATGCACTAAACCATGTTACTATATCCACTCATCGGCTGAAAACTCATTTGAAGGAGATAAAAAAACTAAATCAGTTTATTAAGGATAGTGGATTCAGATTGAATTCTGAAGGAGGAGTGCTGAAAGGTTTGTACCCTTGTTTCTTATTATGCAACTATAAGGTTTTCAAGGTTTTTTTCTTACCAAAATAAAAGCATTCAATGTTCAATGTAAGACAATCTCAGGTTGGTTTCTTTCTGATTAAGACAATTGCTATCTCAAGTGAAAAAAAATGAGGATTGAAGAGAAAAATCCCCTCATATTCATTATAATGGCAAATATGACAATTTTCCTTCAATTCCTGCTTGTGTTCACCTTCTGAAAGTTTTCCTTGCTCATCAGATCTATCTTCTTTCCCTCACTCCTATGTTGGAAATAAAAGTCCCGTAAAGCTGTTTAATCTGTTTGCATGCTCCTAATTATGAGATGTATACTGAAATTATAACCTAGATTAACTATGAACGTGCTGATATAATCATCTTGAAATTGAAGATGACCATAGCAAGTTGTAATTCATTGTGATCAAGGATCATGTGAATGATTTGAATATTTCCTCTACTTCCAGTGAGCCCTGATGGTCTTCTCCAGCAAAGCTCAACTGTAGCAGATTCAATTTCTTTCAAATTTTCTGATGGTATAACTGAATCAGTTCCATGCTCATACATTGAATTTGCTGAGCGACTGGTGCTGCCGCAGTATAAAAATTTACCTGACACAGAGGTAAGCATCATTCTTTTCAACATCAGCTTTCAACTTTTTATTATAATTCTTATCTTTGGCTGTTGATGATTAGGACTAATTTTATGACCAGTGTTTTTGGTTACTGGTGAAACAGTGAACTACTTTAAGAATTTGAATGACCTGCTAATATAATATGTATTGTAAGACATTTTTCTGCAGGATTTGCTAATCCTTGTTTCGTTTTTAACTAATGGAGCAGGTTAAAGAGTTCCATAGAAGAGATGGTTTTGAGGTAGCAAGTGCTGACAAGATATTTGAAAGCACATCCAAGGAGCAGTTGAGCAGAGTAGGCTCATAAGAGGCTCATCTCACTCCATACCAAGAATGTGTATACTTTATTTCCCTTGGGGAAATATATTACAATTTATACCCAGTTGTATTCTGGAAGTTTGGATTTCATACAATTCCAATCATGTGGATGTTGCATCAATAATTTGGGTTGATTAATTTCAAAAAAAATAATTAACTCAAACACAAACATAAAATAATCGTAAGGGATTTGTCTAGCAGCACAATATAGAGTCTCAGATTTTACATGCAAGTTCGAGATTCTCCCTTGTCTTCTTGCAGTGAGATAAATATAAGTGCATTTGTAAGTGTTTTTTAGTCGGAAGACTTTTTTTGTCTAGTACAAATATGTCATTTCTTTCCCCTAAATTTTTCTATACAAAAATAAAAACACAAACATAAAATAACATGTCTTTTTCCTTAATTTCTGCTTTTCTTACTACTAGGGCTAAATAATTTGAGTTTTTTTTAATAAAAAAAAAAAAAGAAGGGAGGAAGATAAAATGGAATTAGAAGATATCACAATGGTGGGCAAAAGGTAAAGGATCTGTGTAATTTGCATAGGAAATCTGGTCTGGCCAGAGATGAGGAAGTTTCTATGTAAATGAATGGTCCAAGGAGAGAAAGAATTCACATGAATGAGTCCAACTTTTAATTTTAATGAGCATGGTATCAGAAAGGCCCAAAAAACAAACAACTAAACAAGAGACTACACAAGACTACAAGAGAAAGCTACATTACTAGTATCAGCCAAAATGGCCAAAAACAAGAAGTGTTTCTCTTTTTGGCATAAAATTTCACGTACAAACCATTAGTCTGGTCTCTTTTTATTTGATTTCCTATTTTGCATTATCATGGTCTCACTTTAGGCAGTGTACTACTGCCAAATGGTCTCTTGAAAGAAGTATGGTTACAGTAGTTGTTCATACGAAGAATGATTTGTTAAAACTTTTCATGAATATGATTGAAATAATAAAATATACCGATACTCTTAGACAAAAACTAACAATTAAATTTGCCGATAAAAAAAATCACCGATACTTGGTGCTTAAATCTTTCATATTTCTAATCCCTTTGATTTGTATTCAATTTATCAAGAGCCAATATCTCAATTTCGTCGAACATGTATTGGGTCTTAATAGCATTGCCGTTTTCCTGTGTGGACCTTATAACTTTGATATTTGAAGAAATGCAGTAAATTTCTCGTCCTTGTTTTATACGAATGAAATTATGATTTTTTTTTTATTCATAAAGATTAAAATTACGCATACTATTCAACCAACTAATCTATATTTCTCGGTAATTAGAAGTTTTGTTTAATTCTTTTTATAAGAATCAATTTAAAATATCTCTTGCATTCAATGGTGGACTTATATATGTTTAAAGATATTCAAATGCACTCCTTATTTGATAATATTACAAATAAACAACATATTGGACTTTTACATTTTGTCTCCCTCTTTTTATATAAATTTAAACTTAATATTTTTTTCAGTTTTTTTTAGTATTTTCAATTTTAAAGTATCTAATTTATTTTATTAGAATGTAATATAATTTTATGATTTTAACATTTGTCTTTAAACCTATCATTCCGCTTGTATTAATTTTTTTTTTACCAAAAATATCTTTAATCGAACTATTTCTGAGTTCAATAAATTGTAGATCTTAAAAAAAAAGCTCTTTGACAGTCTAACTTCGTCTCATGAAAAATATTTTAAAGTCTTACTTTGCTTCTTTACACTTAAAAGAAAATAAAGAAAAATTAAAACAATAAATATATTTATTACTGATGGGAGATATTAGAATGATTATAATTAATAAAAATATTTTTTTAAAAAAATAGAGTATGTCTCGTGTTAGAATTTTAAATAATATATAAATTAAAAATAAATTTAAATGTTTAAATTTATTAAATAAATTAATTTCTTTAATAATTGTGAATTAATTAAATGAATCTTGTAACAAGACGAAAGAGATTACTAGATTTAGTCAAAACTCAAACCTCGAGTGTTGTTGACTGTATCAACCTAATTGGAAATCTAACACGTGCCAAAAAATTTAATCGTAACATGGAATTATATACTGTACATCATTTACACGTGTACTGTTGCTATTGCACGTAAACCACTTTCAACAATGAGAATGCTCATTACCATGTCATCGAGTTATTCACCAGACATTCGATTATTAAAAGGACGTAAAAGGAAAATGTTAGAACACCAATTAAAGAATGGACCATGGATTGTATATATCGCACATCATTAATGTAATAACATTACATTATTAAAACACTTCCAGCATACCTCTTAAAAACTTTTTATCTATTAGTAATTCTTTAACTAATACTTTTAGAACATTCCTACGTGACCCCACATAAAAGTATATTATCCTACACTAGAACCCCACGCACTATAATCTTTAGAAACAATAATGATAAGAATGAACAACAACATCGAGATCAAACTATAAACATTGAAATTTGAGTTTTTTGCAACTAGAAGGTGCTATAAAGTATATAAGCTGGTGCCTATAAGTTATATAAAATAAGGAACCGGGTCATATGAGAACAAATAACTGGTTATAAATTAATGCAATAAAGCTTCTTTCTCGTCTTTTCATAAACAAAAGCTAGTGATTAATTTAAGGGGAGATGCAGTGTTTGATATCACAAGAAAAGCCTAAATAAATCAGGAGATAACATTTCCGGGGACTAATGTGAAAAACAAAATAAAATAAGGATGAGGATTTGATGGTGTTCAATATTTCCAAGCAACCTGAAGAAAATATTGAATGACAATTTGAGATAAGACATAGTAGCTCAATAAGCTTCACTTGCTCTCACCCTCACATTCTTTCAAGATAAAGGGGGTCAACACCCATAAGTTAACATAACATCATAAAGCAGCATATGCTATGCTTTAAGAGAAGGTACATCTATAAGAAGAAACTAAGAAATGGTGTAAAGGGTGAAAGAGAAAAAGAAAAAGAAAATTTTCATCAGCTCTATGCTTTGCCATTGGGTTTTGGTGATGGTTGGGGAAACTGATGGTGATATGGAGATGCATAAGTACCATTTGGTATTGAAAGGCTCCTTTGCTGCTGTCCATTGCGGGTGAGCAACGCTCCTTGCATTCGCCCATTTCTTGTGTTTGGGCTCGCTCCAATGCGGTCAGCTTGCATTGCCTGGAAATAATATGAAGAGCTTGCCATGTCCTTGAGGTTTGGCAAAGGCTTTAAAGCTTCCACAACTTCACTCATTAGGGGTCTGGCTTTTGGATCTCTACTAAGGCAGTGAGCAGCCAGTAGGGCAGCTTTCTGAGCTCCTTTTACCGAAAAATGGCCTTCCAAGCGAGGGTCTATCAACCTGTAGAACCTTCTTCTCTCTCCTAGATGTGGCCGAGCCCATTCCACAAGGTTATGCTCACCGTTGGGTCGGTGTTTGTCCATGGATCTTCTGCCGGTCAACATCTCAAGTAGTACCACTCCGAAACTGTACACATCACTTTTTGATGTAAGATGACCTGCCAAACACACGAGTAAATCTTGATTAGAATGGAAGCAAATAGATACTACAGATGTTGGATTGCGTCTAAAAAGAATTTAGAACAAACATAACTGAAAATTATCAACAAAATATGATAAAACTCCCAATTTTGTAAGTCATAAACATTATGAGAACACAACAACCGAATACCAAACCATCAATACAATTGATCAGACAGGGAAATTATAGACGGAAAGTAATTTATGATCATAATCATAAATCTGGCTTGAGTGGAAAACAAATAACATCAGAGATCAAGAGCTTTATATGTACCAAACATTAAAAACAGTCCCACAAGGAATTATGTTCCAATTTTTTTGAAAGTAGTGATCATCAATAACAACCAACGAATTCAAAGATGAAAAATGCCTAACAAAATAAAGACAGATAGAAACAGCAACAAAGCATAAGCATGTGTGACTTTCCAAATAAATAACAACTAAAACATGCAGATTTGAACTGGCTATATCAAACTAAACTTACCCGTCATGACATATTCTGGTGCTGCATAACCATAGGTTCCCATCACTCGAGTAGACACATGGGTTTTATCACCTTCTGGACCATCTTTGGCAAGACCAAAATCTGAGAGCTTGGCATTGTACTCCTGAATCGGTACAATATTAGACTGATAAAAAGGGGGAAATGCAATCTTATTGTAGTTTTTGACACTTACTGCATCCAGTAATATGTTTGAAGTTTTAAAATCCCTATATATTACTGGTCGTTCAGCTTCTTCATGAAGAAAAGCAAGACCCTTAGCAGCTCCTAGTGCAATTTTCATTCTAATGGACCATGGAAGAGGAATGGATCCTACATTAATTTCCACATGAGAACATAAATAAAAAGGGACAAAATACAAACATAAAATATACAGCAATAGTTTTGAGTTCCAGTTCTACCCAAGATAGAGAAAGCTGCTAAATTCATCATTAGACAACTGAGATACTCAAAGAAACAGGTTATTAATGGAAATTATAAGAGTAGTATAGTGCTGTATCATATCATCTCGCTTCCCTCACATGTTGAGAAAATACTTTTCCATGCCAAACTGCCAAAAAAAATTAATCTGGCTTCCGTGAAGGAACCATGCTTCACAAGAGAAAGGATCTTCATTTGATGTTACTAAAAAATTTCAAGGTGCAGCAGTGGTCCAACTATTGTTCTTGAAAAAGAAAATGTGAAACTAATTAGATATAATAAAATAGTTACTTACTCCTAAATAAGTGGTTTTCCAGGCTACCCCGAGGCATGAACTCATACACTAGCAACCTTTGATCCTCTTCAATGCAGTAACCTACAAGTTTAACAAGGTTTGGATGAACTAGGTCACCAAGAAAATTCACTTCAGCCTGCCACATGATACAAACACGAAAGATCATTAAAAATATAGATTTCAGTAGTTGACAATAGAAGAAAAGAAGGACTTTTGAAAATATACAAACCAGCCATTCTTTATGACCCTGGAGCCCATCATGGTTTAGGGTTTTTACAGCAACCGTAAGTCCTGTGCCAGGTTTCACTGGAGCAGTTCCATTTTCTTCAATCCACCCCTTGAAAACACAACCAAACCCACCTTCACCAAGAAAACTTTCAGGTCGGAAATTTCTTGTTGCTAACTTGAGTTCATTGAAAGAGAACTTTCGCAGCCTGGAAGCAATTTTAAGCTCTTCTTCAAGCTTGGAAGTGGATGATGAATTGCTTTCAGCATTACTAGTGGTTGTAGAAGAGACTGCTGGGGCTGTTGGTTGGTCTCTACTAGTATCATTAGTTGATTTACTTTCAGCTAATGGAAAGCCACCAAGAGAGGGAAAATAAAAAGTATTAGGATAAGCAGTAAAAATAGCATCATGCATTATAGGTTTTAGAATAGATAAGGAAATAAGCACCACCACAAGTAATTTACATTTTTAGCATATGTTTGAAATTAAGTTATGTCCAAATAGTAGCTGAGTTTAGCTTCCTTTCTAATATTTACCCACAAGCACATCTGATAATAATTAGGTTAACTAAAGTCTCAAGTTTTGTGTATTTCCTTATTTTCCTAGGCAATCTAAAATCTAAATTTTCAGTGGTTTCTCACTCTATAAACCTGGAAGACCACAGGGAGGTAAAGGAAACATTCTCGTGATGAAGCTTACATATGCATTGGCATATATTTTGGGATTAACCAAGTAACTCACTGCAGTTCTGAATAAACAGGAATAAAGAGAACTCAAAATTATATTTCAACATAGTTTTGCTGCAGCGATGCAAACACCACCTGCAGAACTCGTAATCAGACACCCTAGTTCTTTTGGCATATCAGTTGGGTATACATTTCACATTACTTAGCACAGTAACTTTCAACCAAACTGCAAACAAACCTGCACTAGGTGCTCCAGGGAGGAATTCTCAAAATACTATTCGGATTTTCTTAAAAGCTAAGACAAAACAAACTACTAAAAACAAAAAAAGGAACAACATTTATACACAAAACAAAATCATATCACAAACACATTACCAAGGATGGAACATCCAAGCAAGCAAGCACATCATCACAAGAACAACAGCAAGTCTTGCAAGGAAATAGTGATGAATTTACCATAATGAGTACTGGTGCCACTGCCACTGACTGAGGTATCAACCTTGGATCTTGAAGAAATGCAGCTCCCAATGAACCTCAACCTAACCCAACACCCAGCCTCAGCCTCACCCCCTTCATCCCCCTTCTTCTTCTTCCTCCCCTTTGATTTACACACATCCCAAGACTCCACCACCTTGCCATTCTCAGCACCCAACCCCATCTATTATCTCTACCAATCAATGATCAATCAATCCCTAGAAACCCAGATACCATCAAATACCAAAGACCACAACCCCCAGATGGGAAATTCCCAGATGAAACCTAAAAATCACAACTTTACATGCCAACAACCCTTGAAACCGGGTAACCCACAAACCCCAGAAATTGAAACTGAAAAAGGGCAAAAGTAACAGATCACATTAGTAAGTAAATAAAAAAAATTAAAAAAAAAAAAAAAAACAAAACCCTTGAAGGGTAGATTAGATGGATTGGGAATTGGGAAATGGAAAGTGAGTAGAGTAGGGGGCAGAGAGAACAGAACAGCACCTGAGCTGAACTGAGTAATCTCCGCTACATAACAGATATGGGGTCCTCTCTATGCAGCAACAACAAAAACACAAGCACATTACACAACACAACTCTGATAAAACAAAAATACTATTCGGATTTTCTTTTTAATATTTAATTAATGTGGGGTTTTTCAAAATTTAAATATATTCATATAATAATACTAATAATAATATTATACGAATTACGATACTAACTCTCGTTTGTTGATTGCTGCTGCTATTATTGTTGGATGATGAGGTGAGAGTCGGATTTCGGTATATTCTTAATTAAATTTAATTAATTAAAAGTGAGATTTTTGTTATCGAAGACCAGAAGAAAAAAGGGGATTTGTATTTTGTGGCTAGCTGCCCGAAGAAGACGGGAAGGAGTTTGAGCTGCCCGAAAAAGTGGGACCCGCCGTGATGCTGACGTGGCTGCCCTTGGTCGGCGTAGCAAAAGCCAAGCCGAACCTCGCGTCAGCTTCACTGTTTCAGCGGTAGGCATTTGGCATGTGTGTGTAACTGTGTATATATTTATTTAAAATATGTAATAATAATTAATATTTTAGTGCACAATAAATATTTATTTAATTGATAATTATGTACATTTTTAAGAAAAAACAATAAAATTTTAAATACTACGTTATTCACTATGAGAGCTAAATATATCTCTTGGTATTTGAAAAGAATATGTATTCAAAGATGGTAATGTATCTAAAAAGTTAAACAAACTTCAAAGTACAAACATATACCAGTATATTATTAAGTTGTAAATATACAATGTTTAAGGATTATAAATTGGATGAATTGAGCTAAATTTAGGTATTAGTAGTATTTAATCTTTTACTAGTAATATAAATTAAGAAAGTTTTGGTGCATTTTTTCCATTCAAAACAAGGGTATTTTAGACAATTTCTTTTTAAGTATTTAATTTTTTTATTTAATAAATCATATTTAATAATGAAACATTTAATAGAAATGAGTTTTAAATGTTTGTTTATTATAAGTGTATTTTAAATGCGCATTTATTATTACTAGTAGGTTTTAGGATAAGGACAATAGATTTTAATGGTGCCATTAATAAATATTTAAACTATTAATTGGTTATTATGCATTTAGTTATTATATTTATGAATTTGAATATTAAACATAAAAATATCATATTAAAGAGTTATTATTATTATTCTATCTTCAACTTTAGTGTAATATACCGAGTAAAAAAAATACGTGATTACATAAAAATATTAATAATAGTAAAATTAACAAAAAAAATAATACTATAATACATTTTCTGACACATTAATTTTTTTTAACATTAATCAATTATTCTTTTATTATATATCTTTTGAGTATATACGGTAAAAATTTAATGGTCACGCATTCATAATATAAAACAATTTTATGTTATTCTTAAATAAAAAATTCTCATTAATATAACTTTTAAATAATTATTGTAAAAGTTAATAAAAGTATTCTGTATTAAAGTTAAATAATAGTATAAAAATATTTTATATTTTCAATATATAGTTTATTTTCTTATATTATAAATAAACGTTTTTTTATGAAAGTAAATCAATATAATTCATATTCTTATGCTGTATATCATTAATTGCTATGTGTCTCGCATAATAATTATTAAAAAAATCTCTACATAAAATGTTCTTTGTGATTAAGGATTTTTTTTATCCTAAATAAGTTGTTTATTTGTTTAATATCCTATAATAATAGTTTTTATATAAATTAATTTTATACTTTCATTTAATACTTTTATTTAATGTTTTCATTCAAGTAACATCAATTATATTCTACTCTTTAAAAAAATTGCAATTATGTATAATTAACGAGGTTCCTCAAATGTTTTGTCTGTCTTTGTTTGAATGAAAGGAATGTAAATTGTTGCAAGTTAGTGTCGTAAAACTAAAGAAAAAACATAAAAAGTTTGTAATTGCAATATAGTAGTATATTTTAATTTCATGGGACCGTTGTACTCAATATAATTATAATGTATTATTCTTTTATCATTCTTATTATATAGAAGATGGTAACTTCATAAAAGATTGAAATAAGTGAAAATCAAACTAAAGATTTTCAATTATTTTGTAGAAGATGATAACTTCATTGAAAATCTTGAAAGGCTTGATCATGTTTTTAAAGATTGAAATAAATGAAAAGCTAACAAGAAATAATGTGTATAATTTGAAGTTTAATCGCAATAAAATTCTAATTGAAAAAGTGAATTTAATTGGTTATAAGTTGTTCAAATGAAGTGAATCTGGAGAGGAGTGATAAACATGTATAAAACAATTGATAAATATATTTTTCAATATGAATTCACATGAGTTTAAACTTTAAACAACAATTTTATTTCCTATATGTTATAAAATAATATTTTTTATATAATTAATTAAAATTGTCTCGGGCTAATATTTTAAAAGAAAATAAAAGTATTATGTATTTCATAAAAAAATAAATTAAGGAATTAAAATATTTTAACTAAAAAATAAAATATATATTTTACTCAATTAAAGATAGTTAATTAAATCTAAATAATTTAATATTTATAGGAATATAAAAATTATAAAAATTATTTTTTAACTTCCACCAATGATATTTAATTATAAAAAAATTAAAAATATCTACCAAAATATAAATTATAATTTAATTAAATAATTATTACAATACAATCTATATACAATATAATAATATTCGTGCATGCACAGGTATAAAGACTAGTTAAGAGAAAGATACAGTAAGAAGTACTTATTCTCAAGAGTGAAAACTAAATTTAATACATAAAAACTAATAATTAATTTAAAGAATTATAATATTATATTTTAATATGTAAAAAGGAAAAACCAATACATATAATTAGTGAAGGTGGTATGGTATCTAAAATCTCATAATGCTCATAAGGTTCTAAGTTTTGGCATTGATCTAGAATAAGGTCTTCAAATGATTCAGATTAATCACATTGTTTATAGTAACGTCGCAGTACCTCCTAACTAAGGTTAAACTTCTTTCATAAACTCTAAACGTTGGATCTAGACAGTGGAAAAATATATCATATTTGTTCTTCATCATCAATTTACACCTCTTACAACTAAATAAGATATATATTTAAAAAAATATCTCAACTTATTTAATAAATAAACTTAAACAAGGTCTAGCTTAATATGGAATAAATTATAAATTAGTGACATACCTATCATATTTCCCTGGCTAATAAACCACATTTAAAGCATTTTTTTTCACTGTGAATCCGGGTTATTGTTTAGTTAAAAGATAGAGATAATTTTTTTAAGATGTTAAGATTTTTTTTACGGAATTAAGATGTTAAGATTTATTTAAAGATTAAATGATACTCTTAATTCATTATATTTTAATATTTTTTATTTTATTACATTAAATTTTAAAAATTTATTTTAATTCTTTATATTTTAAATTTTTTATTTTACTACATTATATTTTAAAAAAATTATTTTACTCCTATATTTTTTAAAGTTTCATGATTTTTTTTTCATGTTTCGTTCAAAACATTAATATTTTGTCCATGTTTTAATTTTTGACAGAACATTAAATATAAATAAAATAATCAATTTAAAAAATTCACATTTAGTTTCTTATAGTCGCCACTAAAAATAAATGCTTTAAATGTGTTTATGTTTTATTTAGTATATTAAATTCTGGATTAAACTTAAAATAATTAATGGATCAAATTAAATTTATTAATCAAATATTTTACACTTTCCCGTAATTATCTGATTAGAATTTGAGAAAACTACGTAAACATGAGAATAGGACTTTACTCTAAAATTTAAGTGTATAAAATATTTAAATAAAGAAAAGAATAAATTATCAAGAAATTATTGGAAAACGTCAATCTTTTATATAAATCTTTAACATCTTGAAATGCTTTGGGCTACCAATACATGGATAACCAAAAAAACTAAAGAATAACCCGAATCCACTAAAATAAATAAATGCTTTAGATGTGTTTATGTTTATGCTTGAAATAATTAGATACTAGGGATATTCCTTTGGACAAAAAATATTTGTTTTTCAAAATGGTGTTTATGTTTTATTTAGTTTCTTATAGAATAATTTTAAATAAGATTGTATTTGATAGAAAATTTAAATTTCTTTAATCTAAAATTCATCGTTTGTATGTTTGTATGTTTTGTATGAGAAATTTAAATTTTTGAAATTTTAAAACAGAATTTTAAACAACTAAAAATGTGTAATTTTAATTTTCTTATAAGATATGAGAAATTAAAATTCTATTTTTGACATAACCTTTCAAAACATTCACATATTTTTTTTATAATATTCATCCTCTTTTTCACCTAAAATTTATCTAAATTCATTTTTTGAACTTTCAACTCTTCTCTCACGCACATAATTCTCCTCTTCTTGTCTTTATTTTCTTTTATCCTCACAATTTTAATTTTTTTATCCAAATACAAAATTTTGAAAATAAAATAATTTCAATTAAAGTATTTAAAATTTTTAAATTCCCTTATCAAAACACACTGTAAAAGAATTTTTTTTGGAATTTCAATGGATTTTTGTAAATTTTTTTGGCATTAAACAATATCGTTGGTTAAGAGTGTTATGCACGTAACTTGGATGCAATAGCACAATATAACCAGCGGTTTTTTTCCTCATGCAATAGCACAATATAACTAGCGTTTTTTTTTTTTTCTCATTATTGGCCTGAAAATCAGGTAAAAAGTGCATAGATAGCGTTAGCAAACATATGCATTTGAAAATTGAAACTTGCCATCATTTTTCAGCAGTTTTATTTCTCTTAAAAAACGTTATTTGCAAAATTTACCCTCAATTTTTTTACTAGTTGTTTCCCCTTTTAACTTCATAAAAACTTATTCTAACAAAAATTAATTCAAATTATAATGAATTATAACAGTAATCAAGTATACATATAACAATATTCTGATTGTATATATCAATTATACATAATCTATGGAGTATTTAATTAATTAATTTAATTTTGTCCCAAACACATTATGCAAAAAGGAGATAAGCATGTTACATTTTTCTCCAATACTCCATTCTTCTATATATTCTCCCATGGTATTAAATATTAATTTAGGAAAACGAAATAAGTAGCTTCCAACTTTTGATACCTAAAACTTGTCATTCAAGTGTAGGCTGTAGTAACAGTAAGGCACACTGTACACAGATATAAAGGGGAGAACAGGAAGTAGGAGTAAAAGGGAATTTACGAGAGTCCTAATAATAGATTTATTTTAAGAGATTGCTTGCTAGATAAGGGATCAAGCTTGACTTTAAGGATCATCGTGGAGCATGGAGGTTTACCTTCAGTGCTTTTGATTTGATATTTTGATTTGAAATGAATAACTAACCATTAATTCAATTATTGTTCTATGCTTTATCATCTCTTCACGTTACATTATATGGTCAGCTAAAAGTATATTTTGTTTGTGTTAGCCATAAAAGGTCTTGATCAAAGTGCAATTAATTCACATCTCAATCCAACAATGAATATTTATTATAGAGAGCCAGTCCCTATAAAAAAAAATTAATTAAAGAGAGCCAATTGGCTAGTAGAGAACCGAGAGGAAGATTTTCTAGTGTGTAGTTAAATTAAGATTTTTTTTAAATGATTAATATAGCATATGTGATAGGAAGAAGCTGTAGCATGACAGTAGGCCCAAGAGGAGCATTAACAATCCTTCATATCTCGATGATTTTATGTAGCCTCTCTAGGATCAATTAGCAATAGTGTTGTTTAAGGATAATGCCAAATTCTCTTAGAAGCTGTTAGTAATATTAGCGAAGTATGAAGTCTATTATTAGTGGAGAATCAATTCTATTAGGATCACCGAAATTTGTTATTGTCTATATAAACATGAGTATATAAATGAATAAGTGGAGATGAATTTGAGTAAGAATACTTAGTGTAATAAGAAGGTCCCTTGTCCTTGAAATCAATGTCTCTTTCCTCTATTTCTCCCTTTGCTCATAATAATTGGTCTGACATGCCGTTACCCTGTCTTTCATGGCTGCCACGCCAGACCACACCACCCACCAGTCCACCTCTTTCCATCATAGTCTTTCCACATAGCCATCCACTAGCACCCACCTTCTCCTTATGTGCACCCAGCTTAATCCCTTGGGATTGATTTTGCGAGTAGAACCAATTGCTAGCCTTGTGCGATACCAAGGAAACTCTTCAACCTTCATTTCCCACCTTCATGAAGACCACTAAAACCATAAAATGTCCTTGCCTGCCTCTAGAAAGTATAGACGCCTCTCTTCCACAACCATTGTATCTGTCGTCGCCACCTCCACCACCATATCTACCGTTTCATTCACAAGTTAACACTGCTACACGTAAACACAACCTAACAAATGAAACAATCAGGACAACATCAAGAGCCATTAAGCCTCCATGTCAACACACTTCTTCACAGGAGCGCAGAAAAGCCAATTTCCCATGCGACCACCACAGCACGTGCCTTCATCTTCCACCAAATCGCCCTCTGCAACTGCCCCAGCACTCACCGTCTTTGATATCGCCCCCTCCAACATCCTCCGTCTCCAAGCACCAAACGTCACTGTTTACTCCTACCTTTGCTGGTGCAGCAGAGCCATCAACAAGATCAGCAATGAGAATGGTGATGCACAAACCACCGCCTCCTCCACCACCATGGCCGGCGCGGTCTTGCTCCTCCCTTCCAAGTTTTCCCTTCCTTCACTACAGCCATTCTCCTTTTGAAAAACTTCATTCCAATATTCAACATCATCCATCATCTCCCGATTCCATCAAGCCATTCTGTCTTCTCCATGCAAATGAAGAACTTCAATATGATGGTTTCGGGATCAATGTTCGCCATGGAGAGGATATCGAGACAAATGTGCTTCTTCACAGTGAACTTGGCACCATAGATCGACTCGCCGCGAGTTTCTTTTCCGGCGGTGAAGTGGCCACCCTAACACATGAAACTTGAGATCATGTCGTGGAAGGACAAGCCCTTGTAATGAAGGGGCTTGCTGCTCCTCCTTACGCCCTTCTCGCCGGTGCAAAACGCCCCGAAGTTCTTGGTGGTGTGAGGAGTCACATTGGTGTAGAGCCCCATCACGATGCGACCAACAGGTTTCCCATCGATGGTCATGTAGAAGAAGACCTTAGGGTTAGGCATAATTGCTGCAGAGAATAGAGTAAAAAAAATAACACTATTGAGAAAGAAAAAGAGGGATTGGGTTTTACTTTCCCACACGACACCATTTTTGTCCTTTGCTTTCCAACATTGTCAGGGCCCAAACAAGCCCACCAACAAAGCAACTTCCATCATGTTTTTTTCTAAACCCACCCCTATTCTAGTTTTGTTTTCGTTGCCCAACCTGGAGGAAAAGGTTTGTTTTCCAACGACGGATAATGATAGCAATACAACCCAAAAAGAGAGTAGGCTCAAAAGGGTGCAGATACCAGCTTACCTTTGTGACTATGCTTGATTCACAGACAACATATTCCAGTCGCTCCAACCACTTAGGATATTTCCACAATTTTGTTATTAGGATATTTTCATTCTATTATTATCTTGTCTCCTCTGTTGAGGCCATTAGTGCCAATATCCTATGTAGCCACAATTATAAATACCATGATATACGAAATAATAACAAGCAAAGAAAATTATCACTCAATTTTTATCTTTTATTTAGAATAGCTTAGATACCAGGAGGTTACCTTGTCCTCGAATACAAGGTAAAAACCCTCTGTTCATAACAATTGGTCCGACCTGCCGCCCTCCAATGACGGAAGTCGTACCTTCCTCAGCCAACCCGGACCCCCTCGAGGCCGCCATTGTCGAACTCGCTGTAGCTCAACTCCGCTTTGCCATGACCCAAGCCTCCATGGCCTCCAAACTCGATGTCATTATCCTAAAACTGAATACCATGGTACCCAACCAACACTTTCTATCTTCTTCCACTGCAAAGTCACCACCCACAGTCGAAACCATGTCGATTCCCCTTCCCATGGCAACTTCCCACCTCCTGTTAATGGCAAGCCCCACGCATCCTCCTTTGACCCTCTTTGGGCCGCCATTCACCAGTTTCGCTCAGAGCCTCCCAGCTGCAGCATCCTTCCCTCCGGCCTCCACTTATCCCTTTCCGTCGTGTTCATCACCAAGGTCAGGGACACAAAGCTCGACCACCCATTCCTCCTCACCTTCTACACAATTCTCGTCGCTGCCAAATGGCTCTGCCTCCGCAACAATCTTCATTTATTCATTCCTACACCCACTTTAATTTGGGATCCGAGTTCTCTTTTCTTACACCCAACACCTTGAGGACAAGGTGTTTTTGATGGACTAGGGAATGATAGAAAAAAGTGTTAATACTCGTCGACAAGTGTACCGATTTGCACAAGTAGTATATAAAACGGTAAGACCGAGTATCGTATCCACAAGGAATTTGTTTCACTTAGGTTATGTATATTCAATATGTAAACACTTTTTAACTTGGAAATAAAATAAAGATTAAATGATGGATAAGTTTTTTGCAATGTGTTTAACTACGTAAACAATGGAAAAATAAATTCAAAGCTGTAAAAATGCGATAAATATCAAGGTAAAAGCATCGGGGAGTTACCTACTGAAACTTCTCTTGCCGTATAAAAAGGTTTTTCTCTATTTAACGTTATTCTAGTGCTCTTGCACCGAGAAAATACTCAGACCATGATTCCTAGCACAAATGAGCCTAACTCTCTTAGCTTTTGTTCTTGATTTCTTAACAAACTCGTTCTAAAAGAGTTGCAATAAGCATATAGTGCAAAACATACTAGATTACTGCATTCTATTCCTAGATACACAAGTCTCTAGCTTTCTTTATCAAGTTCTATGGTTTTAAAGCATTTTCCAACACTAAAAAGCCTAACTAAACATACAAATGGGAGATCAAACCACCAGAAAATAACATTAAATAGATAGTTAGAAGATTACATCAAGAGTTTTTAGTAGACTACTCCCCAACAAGAAAGTTCTAGCCTTCCATTACAAGAAAAGCTTCATACAAACAAGAAAAAGAATATTTTTGGTGAAAGAAAATGGAAAAAGGTGAAGGAGAATGTCTTATCCAACCTCTCTGCCTTTCTTCTCTTTGTTTTTCACATAGCAAAATGGCTGGCTAGACTGTGGTTGTGGTGATAACCTTTGGTTTTTTGCCAACTCAGTGCTTTAAGGGCTCTTGGACTTCTCAGCACACAAAGGCTCACTTAGCAAGTATGTCTCGCTAAACGAGAGTAAGTGAAAATCTGTTAAGCGAGCTTGTGCGCGCTAAGTGTGAGAAGAGACAACATCCTCGCTGGGCGGGCTGGCTGCGCACTGAGCGTGCTGATCTCTGACTTATCCTCTTCTAGGGTTTTGCATCTGCTAAGCAAGCTAGCTGCCTCGCTAAGCGAATGAGTAAGTGAAAACCTGATAAGCAAGCTTGTGCGTGCTAAGTGCGAGAAAAGACAACATCCTCGTTGGGCGGGTTGACTGTGCGCTGATCTCTGACTTATCCTCTTCTAGGATTTTGCATCCGCTAAGCGAGCTGGCTGCCTCGCTAAGCGGATGAGGCTCGCTTAGTCAATCTGTCTCGCTAAGCGAGTTCATCATTAACTTTTTGCACCTTCTCTTCTTTGCCCTACAAACTGAGTTGAATTTCAACATTAGATCACAAAAAATGGAATTCTACTCTATAAATTCACACAAGAATGAAAATATTTATAACTTCCACTAAAAGAACCATAAATTGGAGATACATTGCTATTTTCTTACAATTTTTCAAAACACTAATAACTCATGAATAACAATTAACAAGAAGTTGCAGCAGAAGCTCATGACAGTAGGCCCACGAGGAGCACTAATAAACCTTCATATCTTGATAATTTTGTGTAGCCTCTGTAGGATCCAATAACAGTAGTGCTATTTCTGGATAATACCAAATTCTATTAGAAGCTATTAGTAATATTAGTGGAGTATGAAGTTTGTTATTAGTGGAGAATCAATTTTGTGTGGATCACAGAAGTTTGTTATTACCTATATAAACATGAGTAAATAAATGAATCAACAAAGATGAATTTGAGTAAGAATATTTAGTGTAATAAGGAAGTTCGTTGTCCTCGAAATCAAGGTCTCTTCCCTTTGCTTATAACAATATGTTAGTTAGAGCATGCATTAATGCAAGTTTTAAACCAAGTCTCAGGTATTCAAATAATTTAATGTTGTAAAAATATTATTAATGAGAAGTTTGTGAGGTACGTGAGCTGCATAAGACAACATTAATACAGTTTCACATTTCATACATGGTTTTGTCATGCATGATGAAAGTCATAAACCTTATTCATGTTAATTAAACCGCAAGATAGCAACTATTTTAGTAAGATTTGAAAATGTTTAAATGGTGAAATTTAAATTTGACTATGAAAAAGGTGGGAAAATATGTACATTGTTTTTGGTTTGTGGATGCCGATCTATCTACTTGACGAACATTTTCTCTTGTTACCTTTTGTTATTATTTTCTTTAGGTAGCTGTATATCATTTCATGTTGTTCAGATCTATTGCTTCAGTATGCCGATTCTCTCAATTAATAATAATAACCTAATAAGATAATTAAATATTGGGTAAATAATTTAATTTGTCCTTAAAAGTGTGATACGATAACAAATTAGTTCTTGAAAGATAAAAATTATAAATTTAGTCTTTAAATGTATAAAAAAATGTGACAAATTAGTATTGTTGTTAAATTTGTGAGGCTATTTTATTATTAAATTATAATATTCAAAAATTAATTTGACAATAAATTATATTTTTTAAAAATCAATTTAACATTATGATGTAAAGTTTAATGATCAATTTATCATTAAATTGTTTACAAGATTAATTTATCATATATTTTTTACACATTTAAGAATTAAATTTAAAATTTTCATTTTTCATAAACTAATTTTATCAGTGTCATACACTCTCAAACACAAATTTGACTCATTATCCATAAAAATTTCATTAATTTTTCACTTGTAAAGTGGTGAGAACTGAGAAGTTCAGTGGAGTCAATGAGGAAAAATATTATTGGCATAATTAATCCTCTATAAAATAATAATACATGCAAAAACAGTTTATGTGGCGGCACTAGTTTTAAGATATAGAATCTCGACTGGGTCAAATTGAACTCTAGAATTATGGAGTGTTTTTAGGGAAACCATATATGTAGCAAATTCCTTGCTTGCTTCTCTCTCTCTCTCTTAAGGTTTTATACAATGTTGAGCTGTCCCCGATGGCTTTGGAACTCTTGCTTGAAGAGAGCATGGGAATCTTTGTCTCGATTTGTTTAAGGGCCTTTGCACAATCTATATATATATTAGAAACACATATAAAACATGTGAGTTCTATTTTATATTTGGTGTTTTTTAATAATAAAATAGAACAAGATTTAAGATTAAACGAAATCAGAATCAAAGAGAATAGAACACAACATAATGTTCTATTTTAATTTGATATGTTCACGTGCCAAAGTACCATTTGGTGGACAAATAACATATGGGTTCTTATGTTTTTTTGTTATGCTTGGAGCATTGTGAAAATAAAATGAAACAAGAAATTAAAAAGAAAAAAACAGCACTTTAATGGAACCAAAGAGAACAAAGTAGACTTTTTAATTTTTATCTGTTCTAAGCATATGTCAAAGTAGCATTTGACAAAACTTAAATACCGTATTTTAGGTACTATTTGTAATATTCTCAAATTAGAATTATAGTTTATCTTGATAATTTTTATAATAAAATCTGCATTATTTTTTTTTTGCGGATTACCAAGATAAAACCTCAATTTTTATGGGAAAACAAAAAAACAGCTAAAGTACTGTATATGAGTTTTTTCCATAATTAAATCAACAATTTGGTCTATAATATGCAATAAAAAATTTACTTAAAATATTATTCATCGATATGAGATTTCAATGGTACCTCAATTATCAGGTTTCGCCCGAATTTTATATAGTATCTTTGAAAGTCTGATATGGGAAGATCCGGGGAAGGATCAGAACTCTATTAAAGGGACTGGAACTTTTTTCTTTTATAATTATTTTAATTTAAATATATGATTTTTAATAAACAATAAATTAATACATAAATAATAAGTTTGCAAAAATATTTATACCAAATCAGTTTAATTGATAAGAATTGCCTATAAAGCAATCTTATATAATTACACTATTATATTCGAATTTTCTAGAATTAAACAATCATATAAATACGAAGCACATAATATACATAAAGATACCGAATGAGGGGGGCCTGCCCCCCTTCAATCCGTCCATGGGAATATCATCATGTAGATCAAAATTGTAATATTAGGCTGTTTGCATATAAGGCTAGAAGTGCTTTTGGACGTTTCTCTATTAAAAGAAATTTTATATTTTCAATAGGAAAGCTCTGGAAAATACTTCTGGCTTATATAGCAGTTAAAACTTAAAACAAGGATAGTTGGCCTGAAATAATGAACGGTATAATCACCTACCTGCACAAGCAGCGCACTCTGGTAACTACATTAAACTCAAGCACACAAGACATGAATGTTTTTCGCATTTCTGCTCGTAACAACTCCCAACAGTAGAAACTAGAAAGTAACCATCATATGATCGAAACCATTCTAATGGGAAATAGTTTTTTAATTTGGTTAAGTCTTAGGATTTCAAAATAATTTCAATGCGAGGCTGACTTGTAGGGTTGTCCTGCAGCTCGAGTTTCTTTTCGCTTGAAAAAAAAAAAAAAAACGAATTTTTCGAACCCCAGGAGGCCTCATTCATAAATTACAGACTCATCATCATCATTGCTCGAGCCTACTTCAGCTCCATATAGTATTAACATGAGTAGAAATCACAGTACGGAAAAATGCAGCAGAATAGAGAGTATGTTCAGAACGAGAGCTACAAAGGAAAAGGGAATGGATCATAATGAACATTATAAAATGTTTATAATAATTAATAAGCATTAAATGATTGTAAGTTTACATGATAAATTTCAATATAAAAAAATTATCAAATAAGGAGAATTTTTACTCGAAATGAAATTTTAAAGTAACAAACTCTATTCCTCTATCTCTTTCCCTCCATCCAATCTTAAAAGTGTAAAAATCTGAAAACTAGATGATCAGTGGAAAATGCACTCAGTTGCAGCTCAATAGTATTATATATAATGATTACATTCTTCCCCTTAAAGAGGTACGTAACAAGCTTCTATTTAAGCTCGTGGTTTACAAAGCAAAAGTGAAACTACTAACACAATTTGACATGCCAACTCCGACACAATTCTCAACTGACTAACAGAAGATAACTACTGTTGAGCTATTGACAGTAAGTCACGAGATCAATTTGAAGTCCAAGCAAAATACCCATTTTGTGCAATTAAGAGTAAGTTGCAAGAGAAATTCTAAAATTTAAGTATGCACATCATCCATTTTTTGTTTCTACTGTACCCAAGAAAAATGAAACCAGCTATACGTCCAATTCCAATCTATATCCCCTTGGAGATACTGGAAGTTGCATGTATCTTTAATGAGCACTCAGGGATATAGGTAACACCTGTTACACCCGAATGTAAATCAGTGAGAACTTGAGCTGTATCGTTTTGGCATTTTGCATTGTGATTGGCAGTTGACTATTTGCAAAGAAGAAAAATCTTTCCAATGACAAATAAAACAGAATGTACAAAATAATAAACCAAAGTTCTTTGTATACATACTTCTCACTTTTGCGTTGTACATTCGTAAAAGCATATGTTCTTCACATGTAAACACCAAAAGGGATGATGGTGGAAACTGCTGTAAATTTGCACTAATTTACAATAGAATCTCCCTGTATATATTAAGAATATATTTGTAATTTTTAGGATAGTTTTGTTTTCCTATTTTCCCTCTTTCTCATAATATGTCTAGCCTATAAATAGACATTAGTGCTTGTATTGCAAAACACACTCGATAATATTCAGTTTTTTCTCTTTTCAAATTTCAAGTAGGTATCAGAACTCTCAATTTCAAGGGCTCCGCTCTTGCTGCCGTCCACCACTGCCTGTCACCACTCAGCTGCCAATTTGACCAGTGTGACCATACCGGATGGGGTGTCATCTCCAGATTGGCTTGTCCCCAAATTCACGTTGCCTTCCACCACCACCACTACACATGCTTCTTCCCAACACGTGAAAGCCACATACCATTCCTGTGCCAACCACTCGCCAGCACATAGCAAGTAGCCGCTGACTCTTCTTTCAGGCCTAATGGTTAGTCTTTCCTTATCTCATCCCGTTTAGCTTATAAATAGGGATTAGTGCTTGTATTGCAAAACACTCAATAATATTCACTTCTCTTCTCAAGTGAAACAAATGACTAGATCTAGGCAGCAAAACTATTAATATGAAATGGATCAAGACAAAAATGGGCACTTGTTACAGAATGTCACACTCACAGCTAAGGGAAGCCAACAGAAGACCTTATTGTTATGTGAATGGGCGATACTTCAAAATAACAATGACAATCATACAAGTAACAGATCTTAAACCAGCAGTTCATCTTCTCATTAATTTGTATTGACCAAATATTCTCTATATAGATGCTTAAACATGGAATTAAGAGGAAAAAAATGGTCCAAAAGTACAGCAATCTATACCTTTTTCCTTGACATCAATTTGCAAAGTGTCCAGAACAATTATGCCATCAGTCAATGGAAGTAGCTCAAGCTTTATAGTGGCAATGGATTGAGATGGAATACATCTGATGTGGCCCAAACATGTCTTCAAATCAATCAGTACCAGTCTAAACACAATTTACAGGAAAAAGAGACACAGAGAGATTTGATACATTACCCAAGTGGAATTCTACTCTGCAGCCATAGATGTGTACAACTAAGATCAGAACCAGGAATGACATCATCACTCGTAGAAACAGCCTGGGCTTTGCCATCATAACTTTGTTTCTCATTATCTTTTACACCAAGAGTGAAACTTTGTCGCTGGGTGGCACCAATTCCTCTTTCACCATTTACTCTTACTAATAACTCTGAGAAACCTAAAAAAGGACTCATTGGAGTCGTTGGTGAATTCAAGGAGACTACTGAAAGGGGTGAAGTAAATGAGGCTGGAGCAAGCACAGTCAAAGTTAGATCCTCAGAGGTCAAATTTGAAGCTTGAAGAGTTAATATCTGATAAAAATTAAATCAAATAATAAATTAATTGTGATTGAGGATGATGACAGTATAAAAGTACTGATAGTTTCTGAAGGAAAATAATCAAACAAAAGTAAATGAGCTTACATGAAAACAATCAAGTTGAGATAGACAATAGCTAAACAATATATTAACCTGTATGGGAAGTTGGCAAGTTTTTCCATAAGCAGCAAGAGACTGTCCTGACATCTCTGACACAACCGAGATCATAATATCCCTTGAGCTACGTGGTCGCCAACTGGTTGGTTGCTTAAAGAACAACCTTGATGCTAGATTAAACAAAAAAAAAATGGGAAAAAAAACTAATTATCACCTTACATGCGATACTAGATGGCACAACAGTAAACCGAGTAGGGCAAAAAGCCTACCAGTATAATTGCATCGACATGAAACCAAAATTGAATACTGGTCATTAATTAAAGCAGTCTTCCGTCTGTTGAGTCTTAGTTTTGATGTTTTATTTCTATGTTTCATCCTTGACCATTGAGAACTTCTATCATCCTGAATCTTGTGACCCTTCCATATAGAAGTTGCTGGTTTAAGAATAAAAGAATGCTCTTCACCTCTCCTGTAATTAGAAACTTTTAGTAAGATGAAGATTATTATAGCTAATCACAAAAACCAAATTCTGAATTTCACAAACAGCTAATCAGATTGATCTCAAAAATAAAATAAAAAATAAAAAAATCAGGTGTTCAATAAACACACATCACCTTCACTATCTACATGCAGATAATATTTTTGTAAAAAACATGATAAAAATATTATTCTCCAAGGTAATTTTTGGATTATTTATGCACTATTGAACACTCCTGGACTATCAAGAGGTCCAAGTCTCTCTCAATTCCTTTACAAATTATTCCCACACGATGAATGAGTCTCCTCTCAACCCCTCTTCTTATTTACTTACATCATCAAGCCTCTTGACTCACTAAGTAACCCAATAATTAACTAGCTAACCAGGACCAATCAGAATGCTATTCAATAGAGCCAGCCACCACACCATGAAGGATTCACGAGAAAGCCCAAAGTAGTGTATATAAGTGGGGGGCAACTTTCATCTTACAAGTCGGTTTTTTAGGATCAAACCCACATTCTGAGAAACCATAATGCCTTTTTTTCTTCAATCTCCAATGTCATAAGCCTTGTGACATAACTAACTAGTAGTTGTTGAAGTTTACATTGTTGCCTTTTTCCTCGTTACCCACACTCCTTGTACAAATGCCTCTTGGATTCCTTGCATACACTCTCAAACTTGTAGGTTCTTTGTCCTTAGAAAAGTTGCCTTGCTCCTCCACATAGGCCATAGGCTCTAGGCCTCACACTTGTTTATCCACTTGTTCATTTTGTGCTTATATGGTACAGTAGCTAGGATACCAAGTAAAGCAATCTGAACAATTACAACTATTATAATATAGAGTAGCATTAGAATCATTAGACAGATGAGATATCCATTCTAACAAAATGCATGCCTTATTAGGATCTCTAGTTAGTAATTTCTCAAGTGCATATTGACTATTGAACACCCCCCCCCCCCCTTTCCCCATTTTACAAGGTTTGTTTAAGGTATTGGGGAGAGTTGTCCATCTACACAAGTATATTTGATAGCCATGTATTAAGGTCAGTCAATGCATAAGATAAGTAATGATAGAAAGTTATAAACAATATTAACATATTTATTCAGGAAAATAACCTGAGAGCTAGATTTGGTAAAGAATGATCATTTCCAGCTTCAATACATGAAATCGGCAATGACGACAGTGATCCATTTTTTGTAAACTCCTCAAGAACAATAGTTATGGTATCTATAAATATCACAATGTCTGGAGCATGTATAGGAGCAACATTCTGGAGAACAACTTAAGAACTATTAATAAAAGCAGAACCGAAAAAATAAGTAACAGTAGAAATGCCCAAAAGAGAGGCATGAAAACATAATATACAATATATTAGAAATATAATATAAATTCATTCATGTTTTCATCTAACAGCTTAAGCTTTTAGGGCAGTTGATTCATTACATGGTATCAAAATCTCTATGATCAAGTAGTCTATAGTACAATCCTTGTTACCCCCATTCTTTTAATAAAAAATATCATCACAAGGTAGGTGGCTTGTGTATTTTCCATGCTTCAAGCTCAAAGGGCTTTTGCGTGAGAGTGTGCTAGAAATATAATATAAAACAATTCGTGTATGTTCACTTAACATATTAAGAAATTAGGATTGCTTGTTTACAACACAATAGACATTGAAAAAAAATGTCAATTTGATGGATGAGTAGTTCAAACCTTTATCTGAACACACAGAAGATCATCTGAATTGACGTCAGCAGCAAAAGAATGAATGTCTAATGGCTGTATTATTTTAAGTTTCCTTCTCCACCTTCTTCCTGGTGTATATAGGCCTTCTAATCCACAACAAACATGAAATCTCTCTTGTTCCAGTGAAACACCTCGGAAAGATAGAAGTCCTTCAAACCCCATCTTTTTCCAAAAATATTTCTGAGATGAGATTTGATCCCAATCCTTAAGGTCAAAATTTGGCTTAGAACTAACTGCTTTGACAGGAGCAGATGGAGTGCTCATGGTTTGCGGTAATGATGACATGGAGTAACTTCTAAAATTGCCAAAGGAGAATAACTGAGAGCTAGATGATCCAGAAAAATTGGATCCCTGAGAGGAGCTACCAATTCCTGAAGTTGAAGTTAAATGAGGAGGAAATGGCGGGTAAGTAGAAGGCCTCCCATTATCCAACGGAAGCATCCAATTTAACAGCTCTGCACATGAATCCTGATTTGCTGCATCCACCTTGCTGTCAGGAGATGACATTCTCTCCTGACGCTTTTCAAATTGAAGAATTTCTATACAAGGATCTCTAAGAAAATTAACACCAACATTCACCTGTAAAACAACCTGCATCCTTCCACACAGGAAAGCAGAGTTAGATCAATAATCTGAGTAATTGAGATAATTAGATTTCCCAATCATAAAAAAGCCCAGAAGTCAAGAAGTTATATAGAAAGCATTTCTTGATCAACTAGGACTTTGCTAGCAAAAATTCACAAATGCCTTCAAAGGCATTAAAGAGGCAAGGCAAACACCACTAAGAGATATTTAATAAAAGGAAATGTTCAATGAAAAGAAGAGACTAAGGTGAAAGCATCCAGAAGACAGTTTGAAGCAACAAATCCCCAGTTTTAAAGGATATGTACTAGATAGGCCAATGATGATGTAATTACATAATAAATATACTCCACAATAGCAGGTCCAAGCATCATATACGTATAAAATTTTTATGATCCATATAATCCAGAGAAAATATAAAGATTCAGATGTCTATACTGTTAAACACTGAATCAAAGCAGAACATACAATAAACCCATTCCATAACCTCATCCAAATGCACTAACAAGTTACATTCTAACTAAAAGATTCTCCATGTTTCACTAGCCATAACAAGAACAGCAAGTGAATTGAACTGCATTCTTGCATGCCTTGGTTCACTAAAATTTATTTCTAGTCTTAATAAAGTAAGAACAAACTATGTATTTGTATGGATTATTTTATGGAAGAAAGAAATTTTCATTACAGAGAAGAGGGAAATACAACTAGAGTGAGGACAAGATATCATCCAAGAAAAAACCTAGATACAAGAAAAAGGTGTAAAAACACAACTATGGGCTGAACACCAAAGAGGCCATAAACATAATTATGTCTCCAAGTTTAGTGGCAACAGACAATCTTAATAAAGTAAGCATGCCAACCCAAACTACAGATTTTATTCTCTAATCTGCACATTATTCATTACAAATAATTGATTACAAAACCGTATCTTAATTATTTCCATAGTATGGATGAAAACAACATTGTAAAGAAATTATACAGTATGCAGAATAGTAATTTATCCAACAAAAAACAAACTAATAGATGCAGAATAGTGACCAAAAAAGAAACAGGGTACACAACAAAAAACAACGATGAAATGTTTTAAGTAGGGTTGGCAACATGAATCAAACAGCACCATAGTTTGTTATCAGAAATCATGTCTATAGACAAACTATTAACCTCTAAATCCTTCAAAATGGTTTCACCTACAACTTTTCTCAGTCTTCCTCTAGCTATAGTGCCAGGGTTACCTTTATCTGATTTACTCTCCTTACTAGGGATTCTTCTATAGGTCTTCTCCACATGTGCCCAAACTACCTAAAGCAAGTTTCTATCACCTTTTCTATCATAGGTGGTACTGGTACCCCACTTTTCTCTAATGCATTCATTCCTAATCCTATTTTTCTCTGGTTTATCCACTCATCTAATGCAACATTCTCATTTGTACTGGATTGAGTTTCTTCACTTGTAATCTTGTTGGCTTTTTACTGCCCAACATTCAATTCTATACAACTTCCCAGGTCTTATAGTTGTGTACACAATTTTTTGTTTAAGCTGAAGAAGTATCTTTTTGTTGTAGATAGCACGCAAGGCATTGCTTGAATGCTATGATTTACATCCCTACTTCTCCACCATTCTGTATAATGGAGTGATGGGCCCTAGATACTAAAATTCTGTGACTAGTGGTAAGATATTTTCTCCAACTTTCACCTCAAAGCTATGGTTGTAGCACCTCTTGCTAAATTTGCATTTCATATACTTTATCATACTTCTAATTAACAAAAAGTCATGAGCTTCCAAAGTTTGTCTCCACATCTCTAATTTCCGATTTATTTCCTCTCTAAACTTTCTAACTAGAACTATATCATCCCTAACTTTCACCATAACAAAAACTTTAAAAAAAAAAAAAAAAGAAAGAAAGAAAGAAAAAGATCCAACTTTCAAAATGCTTCAATTTAAGTTCCTAGTTTCAAGACAGAAAAGTGGACCATTTATATGAATTTTACCTTCTAAATTAAGAAACGAGAACAATGTACAAAAATAGGTGGTGCTTGACTCTAACACCTGGACTGACTCTTTCATAATATAAATTTGGTTCCCAACACACAATTGAAGTAGGCCAAATGAATGTGGTCCTTAAATACAGAAAATTAAAATGGAACTTAGCCTTTCTGTTTTTTTGTTAAAAATGGGTTTTGAAGGAGAGCAGGTGGCCACATTCCAAGATCAAGACCAGACACAAACCTTGATCAGGGCATACAGAGTAAATATGGCCTACAAATAAAGGATCACCAGCAGTAATTGACTTTGCCATGATTTTTTAGTTATGAACAAAATAGCTTGAATTACAACCATAGGTGATTTCTTCACTGAATGTGAACTAACTGACTCAGCCAAAATAGATAGAAAAACATGGATAATGGTTGAAATTATATCTGATGAAATACTGCTTTCACAGTTATTATTTATGCCATTCTCAATAATACCAATAACATAAGATTCAGTAACATAGCACCCTACCCACCACAGGGGAAAATCCCAGCTACCATTAATACAATTTATCTTTTATTTTCCTTATTGTGTATCACAATTTCCATAGATTTTCTGAGTTAAAAATACCTATAATTGTATATTATAAATAAAAGAACATAGCAAGCTGCTTGCATGCATTTGTGGAAATAATGGAGAAATCTAGGCAATCAAAAGGGAAGAAGCAGAGAACTATATTGCTTGGTCCCAAATTTAATGAATAAAGAATACTTCGTCTGACAGTGGAACTTTAAAATCCAAACCCTTAACAAACAAAAAAAATCCTTGTCTCTCCTAACCAAATTTAGATCAATTAAATGCACAATCATAGTTTTCAACTTTTATGGCACATACCACTAAGTCTCCATTAGGTAAAGCACAACACTTCACAGAATTTCTTGCCACTCCACCAGAAACATTTGAATCAAAATTCCCTCTATCAATAATAGTACTAATAGGAGAAAATGTGTCCCCTTTAGATTTGATTGTTGAGGCCTTTTCAGTATTTGCATCAGAAGAGTTGGAAAAAATTTCTGAAGAGCTTCTTTTGGACCAAAGGGGATCATCAGACTCAGAAATCCTCACAAAGAAGTGAGAATTTTCAAACTTTTGCAACAATAATGCGGTTTGTTTTTTGAGAACCTCTTTTTGAAGAAGGGATTCATCATCAGAAACATCTTCCATCTGCTCTTCATCACTGGTACCAGGTTCCCCTTCTCCAGACACTGAATTGTTTCTGTTTTCAATGTTTCCATTTTCTTTCTTGGGGCTGTGACCTATGCCATTGTCACTTGTCACTGCATCAACTTTGAATGAAGATGTATCCTGCTTACATGCAGAAAAGCATGCCAAGATATGAACTCGTTCACCTGAATTACAGGTATAAATTAGGTCTGCTCAACTTTTTGTGAAAGCCAGCTGACCAAATTACATATGCCAAAACTGAGATTAACATAATTAAAGAATGAACAATCTATTTACCAGGGAAAAGAAAGGAGCGATCAAGAGAGCACAGAGACTGTATATCTGGTGCACAAGTCCAGTTTTCAGGAAGTTCCTCTACAAAAAGAAATTGAGAATTGGATGTATCGCATAATACATGCAGAGAAATCAGGTCCATAACATCACATACAAGAGGAAGGACTTAAAAGAAATTGTTTTTTTCTACCATTGAACTGAATGCTAACAAAAACCGTGATATGATTATAATTTTAGTCATGTGCAAAGCATATAAGAAACAAAATTAACAAATTGCTGGTAGACCTTGAAGAGAAGAGACAATTGATGTAATACTACTTTCCCTAATGGTTTAGCACACAACAGCTGCTCCTGTACCCCATGTAGATATCAATTCAATACTCCATTAATCAAGTACTTGCACTTGCACCACGAAGACTTATATCCAAAAAGGGTGGAGACCTATTACAGCGTTTCTTTATGCTTAACATTAGGAAAAATATTTCATATCTTATACTGGTATAAAAAAAAAGTGTAAATATACTCCATTGGGGGCAAGCTAATTAATCTTACATTAATCTATCATTTAATTTTTTATTTTAAAAAATTAACAAATTAGAGAATATTCATCAGAAATAAAAAATTAAAAAAATTGTTCTCCCTTTCCCTTCTCCTCCAAAACCCAACTCCCAACTCCCGACTCCCAACATACCCTAAAATTGTAAACTAAAGCTGGTATCATGTTTATAGCACTTGTAATCCTTTGCAATCACTAAACAGCAATTTAAAATCCTTATATCAATAACAAGCTCACATCTAACATGCAAGGGAACAACCCGTTCCTCCCATTTTTTCACCAACAATCATGACGAGAGTGTCTTTCTCCCTACTCAATACAGCCAAACAAAAAATGACGGAATGAAAAGAACTAATAACATATTCTCTAACACACCCTATGCTATATTACTATTAGTTAAAATATACTAGAAACTATAAAATCATGACTGAGACTCAATAGACAAGAAGTGAGACCCACAAAATTCCGTGATTTTCCAATAAATTTCAGCAAATAATAAAGAGTGTTTTAGGAAATGTGTTACTAGCATTACTCTAGTGGTCATATAAGCACTGAGCAGACATCAATATGTAAGTGAGGAGGGTTAGCAATACACTTATTAGTTAAAACTTATTGAAAATAAAAAAAAAACATGAGAAAGAATCATTATATGTGATGTGGGACCCACAAAAATATGTCATTTCCAATAAATTTCAATCGATCAAATAGAGTGTGGGCAAAAAGAGTGTGAGAGAAAGTGTCTTCTTAGCATTTCTCATCTGTAAGTAATTGACATAGCAATAAATTGAACCACGCCGCAATCAAATTCCGTTGCAACGCGGAAGAATCAACAAAAACAGAAACAAGCAGGAAAATGATGATAGGTGAAGCAAAGACATACTGCATGGAATGGTAACCCATCCTTCATCCTCAGCAACATCCACGTGCTTAAGGAACACGCCACTAACAACCCTTGCATCATACCACGCATACGGATCATCAGACACACGATTCTCCAAAGAAGATCCAGCAGATGCAGACCTATGATGCGTATCAACACGCGGCTCCGGAACCGGAATCGACGGAGAAGGCTCTCTGTACACGCCCGTCGTGGACCGCAGCAAAAAATTCATTGCACCACCGAAAAGTTAATTACGATATTGTCCTGCGAATTCAAACGGTTCAATTTCAGCGAAGAACGAGGAAATATGCTATAACATTGCCGGATTGTAAAGCGCGAAACGGAATTTGGTGGAACTGAGCGAAACGAGAACGAGAAAGCGCTAATGGAATCGGAACAAACGGAAAGTGAATATCGAATAGAGAATTGCTTTGAATGTTACCTAGGGAAATGGTGGAGATCGAAAGCTGCGATCGTGATCAGTGAGAATGCTGTCTTGATTTCATTTTCAAGATTATTCACTGCAAAGTTTTGGCAAATTATTCTCTTCTTGAAAGTTTGAACCTTTTGTTTTTCGGGTGGCATCTATTTTATTATTGAGGGGGCATCAAATAGAATTCGCTGTTTGTGATTTTTTTTTAAAAAAACAATAATCATTTTTACTCGTGAATGTATATGGAAATAATAAATTCGTCCGGAAAAATTAAATTCCGAAAGTAAAAAAGGTTGATAAATCTATCATTTTGTCAACAATGAAAAAGTCTATGGATAGTCTTAATAAATCAACTTGTTACGCACGAGATAAAAATAATTATTTATTTAACATATAATTTAATTTTTTTTCTTCTCTTATTTTAATTTATAACATTACAATAAATACTCAAATTACAATAAATACTCAAGAGAATAAGAAAACAAACATAAATTATAATAAATATAATAATAAGCATAATATATCTATTGTTCCAAAATTTTCTAATGTGATAGTATCTTATCTAAAATATAACACTCAAATAAAAATGCATGACCATGAAGTTAATCCTTACAAAAAATGAGATTTAACTTGATTTTATCACTACTTAATGTTGTCATAATAGAAATGTCAAAGCAACAGACAAATCATGTTTATTGATCAATATTAAGTTGTTCTAACTTATATTTATTTTTCTATTTTTTAAGTGATTATTGTAATGTTATTTTTACTATGACTAGAAAGACAAATATATGAAGATTAAATTATATTTTGGGTAAATAATCATTTTTGTCCCTAAATGTGTAGAGGATTTGGATGTGTCACATAGTCTCTTTAATCAAGAGTAACAAATGAAAGATAAGGAATGAATGAATTTAATGTACTTTTTTCACTTTTGAATATTAAAATTTGAATTTTTATTTTTCGGAAATGAATTTGTCAATGTAGTACATATTGATGAACGAAAATGACTATTTATTCTTTTTTTTTCCTTTCTTTTTTAAGGAATATTGTTGTTGTCTTTTAATTTTGAAAATATACTTGGACGTGTGGAATGGTAGGATAGGCCTGTAATCTTTATATTTAGTTCGTTTGAGATTTTAAATATTATAAATAAAAAAGAGATGAAAGTATTTTAAACACTTTGAAAGAAATAATAATAGTTTTTTATTTAAAATATATTTGATGAATACTCATTATGATATAAGATACTTAGAAAAAGAAAAAAAAAAGAAAAAAAAATTGATTTATAAAAATTGAACCAATATTAATGATTGATTTATAACACTCACATGCATATTTAGTCAATTTAACTAATTTTTTTAATAAGAAAAAATTACATAAATAAATGGAATAATCCTAAAAACTAAAAAAAAATGTTAATTTTAAATTTAAAACAACATGATTACTTAACATAGAACTGAAGTACTACAACATTTGAAAAATGCACATCATAATATTGGGTGTTACAAAGTACATAATCCAAGATATCATACCAAGAAAAAATGAAGGGAAAACTACATACCACTCACGGAGAATCTTTATCGAGTGTATTCCTAAACTACAAAATACAGGTAAGATTAATCAAATAATAAAAGTACTACATCAACACCTTAAAATTACAAATAAAGTCCCTAAAAACCTAAACCTACAACTTAACATGTGAGATTTTATTTAGTTAAACTCCATCAACACCTTAAAATTATAAGGCACTACATTTCCATGATAAGCAAGTTAGAAATTGAGATTTTCATTTGTCCCATAGTTTGTTCTATCGCTAAACACACAACTACCTCGAAGTGTTTTGTTATATTTCGTGGTTATATATATTATATAGACTCTTCTACGGGAATTACTAAAATTAGTGCATTCTAGATTCGAAAAAAAAAATCTAAAGGGTACAAACTCACTACATGACACATAATGAAGCTCCCTTGTGCACTTCCGAATCTCACTACAAACTAGTGATATAAAAGGCACACGTGACGATGGGCAATGGGCGATGCTGCAAAGCTCAAAATTTCCTTACAAATGAAGCAACAAGTGGTAGTATCTTTATAATATAAAAAACATTATCTGCTAACAAATTTTGTATATTTTATATAGATAATTTTAATTTAAATAAAATTTATTATTTAAAGAGAATGTTGGACTTTGTTTGTATTTAGATCGGTGTAAATCTAAATTTTTAAACAATTAGAAGGAGTAAAAGAGGCAAAGAATTAAAGGTGAGAAATTAGAGGGTAGAAGTAAAAGATAAGAAGATAAAAAAAAATGAAAAATAATTTGAATGCAAAAGATGAATTTATGATGTAAATGTGTTAGGGTTTAGCATGTCAAAACTACTTGTGATACAATGATAATAATTTTTTTCTATCTAATGTTAATAAATTTTTTTCTATTTAATGCAATATCAATTTCCACCCTTTTTCCTGTCCTTAGAAAATAACAATTTTCTAATGTATTACCTCCTAAACAATACATGACAATAAAGCACAGAAAAAGAGTAATAAAAACTGGAATTACATTAAATATACAATGGGGTTTACATTACAAGAGTTTGGCTTGCTAAAATTTACCCGACCTCGTGCTTAGCAAATATAACAATGTGATCACGTGTTGAGCGCGACGGTGTCTGAACTTAATAAGTATGGCGGTGATCTCGTACTTGATGTGAATCCACTCTAAGTGGATCTTTAGTTTGACCGCTAAACGAGGAAACACGTTAGACTTGTCTTGTACGTTAAATGAGATGTCCTAATCTTCAACTTTTATTCAAGTTTTTTCACCAATTTTTTCTCTCCAAATCATTTATATTTTCCTTCTTTTGAATCTTACTGGTAAAAAATTACAATAATATTAAAATCCTCATTAGTCCATTAAAGATAACAATAGATAAATTTTAATCATTCATAGTCAAAATTCACTATCAATCAAACTCAAATTTTGTAGTTATCAAATAATAATAATTAATTTTATTAATAATAATGAAAGTCTTGTTATATTAAGCGAGAATAAATGAAAAAATAAAGCTTCTATAATTAAAATATCAGATGTAAATTATTTGAATTAAAATATTTTATTTTATTGATGTATTATATAAAATTTATTTTTTAAATGTAACTATGGTTTATTAAGATTATATAATTTTAAAAATTTATTTATGTAAATAACACCCTCACTTTTGTACAATGTATCAAGAATAACTACTGGGATCCACCTAGCAAATGAGGAATTTAAGTACAGTAAAAAAGTGAGGAATTTAAGTTCAAACTTTATTATTATCATTATATATTTAAAAAATATAATGTATTAAGATGTAAGAATTACAAAATTATAAAATTGGAGGTAAATTTAAGTAATCGTATTTGAAAATAAAAAAATTACAAAGAAAATATTTAAATACTAAAAAATATCCATTAACTTAAAATAAAATATATTTCTGGTTCTTAAACTTTCCGTCAAACTTGATTTTGGTGTCTATAATTAAAAACTTTTGTTCGCTCAAAATTTACTAATTAAAATAATAAATTTAATCTAATATAAAAAATAAATAAATTTTCCTTCTTTTCAAAATTTAATATTATATTTTATTACAGTAAAAAAAATATTGTATTTTATTAAATTCTTCAAATTTTATCAATCTTTTATAACTTTTAAATTTTAAAAATTGTTTCATTTCTCAAATTTATTGTAAATTTTCCACTTTCTAAATAGAAAATAAGATTTTAAATAGACAAAAATTGACAAAAGAACTAAGTTTGTCGATAGGATAATTTAATTTATATTGTGTGTTTATTATATTTTTTCATAACTTTACTTTATATTAGGCTAAATATATTTTATATAAAAACACATATATTAAATATTTTGGCTTAATTATACCTTTTTTTCACATACTTTTTTTCTAGAGCATTTTGTCTCCAACAATTCTATTGTGACATTGTCTTCCATGATATTCTTTTTAAGTTTCAAACAACACATATTAAGTGTATTTAATATAGTGACGATTAAAAATTATGACTATTATTAAGTTTTCTTTTGTTTTTTCTTATTTGATGATTGTCTTCTGCAAGTCACAACTCGATCCTTACGTTATAAGTCCATAAGTCCGTCTCAAAATGGTCATTTTATGAAATTAAGCATTGCTATCATGTCTGAAGTTTATCAAATGATGCTTAGCTACCATTTTTTAAGTTTATGAATTCCAAATCCTTGTGTTAATGTTGTATGCTAGTGCCTTGCTCATTGCCATAACTTCAAAAGTCATTAAATTGATGTAATTTTTTTATAGATAAATTTAAAATAAAAATTTTAATATTTTATTGAAAACTAAAACATCAATTTTTTTAGTAATTGGTAAGAATTAAACTTAAATATAATTTTTTTTACAATAATCGATACAGGATTGCTTAATCATTTGAACTAGATGTTTAGATTACTTTATTGAAAATATTCAAGTCTCGCATCGGCTATCTCACTCCTTGGAAAAATCTGATCCTGGACCTCCACTGTCTCATCCCTTAAAATGCAGTTTATATATTTATTAGGTAATTTTATTTAATATTAATTAATTTTAAGATAAATCTAAAACACTTAAGTAAGAAAATTCAATACAATTCAAAGTTCAAACGCACAGCAATCTCTAACTTTACCGGACGAAAACAAAAAACGAGAGAGAATTCAATGATTAGGACTATTCACTCGCAACAGTCCAAACCCAAGACGCCCTCTGCCATTTTATCAGCTTATCTTAATCAAAACGAAACTCACACGTTACCGAAACAAACAAAAAACATGTCTACTAAGTGATGACGCGGATTGGATAAGAATCTGGTAAGAGCCAACATGCACATTTGTTAGTTTCGATTGTTGTCTATCAAAATTGAAACTCACTTGAAACCGTTTCACCCGGGGCTTTGAACCCATGGTTTTGAAATGTACTAAGTTACTTAATACCATATGGTTATTACTTTCGAATTCTTTCGTATTTTCTACTCTTTCATTGTAAAATTCAAAATCTATCGTTGCTTATAATTTATATAGCCTGAATAAAAAAAAATCGTCGCTGTTAATGGATAATGACTGGTGAGAAACCGGGTTTTGAACTATACAAAGCAAATTGACAAACGTATGGTTGTGGCTTTCCCTGACTATTTTTTCCCCTTCTTTGTGTTGTAGATGTTGCTTCACTGGTCCATTTACTTGACTTGAAGTCGTGCTATAACTGAAAAATATCTTGCACTTTATCATTGTTAATAATTCACGTACTCACATAAAGACTATGGTGGTTTTGTTTGTCTTAAAAAATGCGATAATTTTCGTTTCAGAGTATGGTACAATGATCAGAGAAATTATTAGTTTTCGTAAAATTAAGAAGGAAAAAAATCTAGCGCGGACTGAAATATCTTTTCTATTAACATCTCATTTCTTTAAAAAAAATCCTGTTTTAATAATTATCAAGACAGCATAATTTGTTTTAGTACACTAAAAAATCTTACATAACTTAAAAATTAAGATAATTAGTTTATAAACCTCTTTCTTTCTTGACATAGTAAAGTGCCTTTTAATGAGAAAGTCATGAAAAAGGCCCTTCAGAGTTAAAGTTAAGATTGATAATGAATTTAACCAATTCTAAATTAATTTAAATTTTAATTTGATAATTGATTGAATTTGATTCTTGAATTAAATGAGTTGAATTTAAAGTAAATGTTAATTTTAATAAATAAGATGAACTTAAATTATTAGTATAGTTTAACTTGTTTGAATTATGAATAATTAATTTTTAATTAATTTTATGATAAATCTCATGTTTATCATGAATGAATGAGTGCAAATGGAAGAGAGAAAAACGGAAGAGTGGAAGAGAGAAAGATGAAGAAAGGTAAAATTGATTAACATCCGGGTAATGCTAAGATGAGCAAAACTCACTGATTACATAAATACAATGTGCCTTATATAACGTAATTAGTCATAAGAGCAACTAATTGTAACTAACTAAACTAATTTGTAATTAATCAAACTAACTTGTAACTAACTAAACTAATACATATCTTTAATACCCCGCATGTTAGAAGGTGTTGAAAATACTTTTAGATTGGAGAAGACAGTACATCAACATCAAAGGAAATGAAAATAAAGTCTAAAAAATTGGAATATGTCGAAAATACATCGGCCAAAATAGAAATCTAGAAACAAATCAAAATGTAGGTGTGGACATGGTGCATATCTTCTAAAAATCTTCGACCATCATCAACTTTCCCAATCTTCTTCCAAGAGTCCAAAGTAAGCATCAAAGCTTAACCATCAAGCGAAATCAACAATAAGGCTATTTGACAAAAACTCAAATCATCAATCTAGAAAACTATTAAAGCTTAACCACCAAGAGCAGAAACTATACCTTAAAGTTTAACCACTTGCAGAGGCAACAAGGCTTAACCATCAAGAGAAGAAGCTAAGATCAATGCTTAACCACTCAAGACAGAAGCAAAATAACAATTCAATACTTAACCATCCATGGCAAAAGCTTAAACAATGCTTAATCACCATGGACAGAAGTTTACATTAACAAAATAGAAGAATAACAAAATTTATCTTTAATGAGAACTTTTCATAAACACTTTGTGAACCAACAATAACCAAGGCTTAACCACCCATGGCAAAAGCTAAAACAATACTTAATCACCATGGAAGAAGCAAACAAATGAATAATTCTTAACCACCACACATGACTTAAGCTAAAATCATCAAAATAAACTTAAAAGGCTGAAAACAATAAGCCAAAATAGGCCAAATATCAATGAAACAATGAAAAGATTAATCACCAAACAATTGGTGTGCACCTTTTTGAAATAGTGCAAGACTTTCCCATAAGAAAACTTCTTTTGAATCCAATATTTATAACTTCAAACAGCATCAGTCAACAACAAAGCCTAAGTTGAAAGATTTTTTGCAGCAATTATTAGACGGTATCACGTAAAATTGTTGAACTTCTTTGAGAAGGCTCTTCAGAATCCTAGTTTTGTTGAACATCTTTCACGCAAAATCGAGTTCATGGATTTATCAGTTGTTTCTGATATGAATTTGGTATCACGTGGCACACAGAGTTCAAATGCAGATGGGAAAGGCCACAAAAAAATTGTCTGAAGTAGAACCAAAAGGAGTGCTGACAAGAACAACTCTGATATTTCTTCACATATGGATGATGAAAATCTGATGACATCGTAATCGGCAAGGCACAAAAGAGGTTGCAATGGTAAAAAGTCAATATGTTTTGAGTAAAGAAAGGGTGAGCAATATTGTTGAAGAAGGATCTGCATTGGGAACTGGAAATGGTGAGTAGCAAGACTGTTTCTCTAAACAAAAAAAATGAACGAAGCGAAAAAAAAGAAGCGTTGGGATCAAACTGATTTTGACATTGGCTAGTGCAAAGATAATGACTTGCAAACAAAATGAAGCAGGCGAAAAATGAAGGGTGGTATGACTTGATACCATGATAAATCTCATGTTTGTCATGAATGAATGAGTGCAAATGGAAGAGAGAAAAAAAGAGAAAGATAAAGCAAGGTAAAACTCATTAATATTGGGGTAATGTTCAAATGAGCAAACCCCACTCATAACATAAATGCAATGTGCCTTATATAACATAATTAGTTAGTAACTAACTTATAACTAGTTAATCTAATTTGTAACTAACCAAACTAACTTTAACTAACTAAACTAATCTTATCTTTAATATTTCATGTTAATTTTATTTTTATATGAAATGAAATAAAAATATGTAACAACAATTTTGAATCGAATTAGATTAACCAGTTAAATTAAATTGTTCACGGACTTCAACTTAATTAAATCCAAGTTAATTTTTTTTTATATCAAACTTGAACCATATCAAGGCTTATGGAATCCAGCCAAGATAAACTCATATTAACTCATTTTCGGCCCCAGGGGAAAGTATAATATAGTACGGATGCAATTAGCATGCATGTCAAAATCAAACTCATGTGAGGTAATTAATATTTCAAAATAATATAAGTTTGATATTTATTATTAATGTGAACATCTTGTTGGCAACTAATTAGTATGAATTATTTGAACTTTGAGATCTATGAGTTCTCAAAATCAAACTTATCTCATTTTTTGTACAGAACTTACCTAAACTTTTCGTAACCAAGATTTTTTTTCGTACATGAAGTTGAAAAACTACGTGTAGTGATGTACTGTGCATGATAAGTTGATAACTACTACTAGTATTGTTAATGGGTTACCGTAAGAGGAAAAAAGGATAAAGTTAAAAAAGCATAACAATATTTAATTGAATTTATAAGGAAAATGTAAGAAATTTATGTGACTCCGGTTTGCTGCGTAGGGGAATGGTTCCTCCCTCAGTTGCTTCCTTCCTCTTGTGTCCACCCAGTTCCCCCTTTCATTTTCCATTCAATAATTCAAACACCAGTTAATGGCTACCCTTCTATTCCACCACAATTCGCCTCAGATATTCTCTTCCTCCTTCTTCTTCTCACAGCATTAAACGCCGTCGTTTTCATGACTCCATAATTCACCGGAAGCAGAACAACAACAAGAAGCAGCAGCAGCAGCGCGAGTTCACATGGGATTGGGAACAACCGCGAGAAGCAGAAGAAGAATCGTCATCGAAGAAGGTTCTAGAACAAGAACACACAACAACACCAACAACGCCGATGCCGATGGAGCTGGAGCAGGAGCTAGGTTCAACAACAATCCAGCGTTCCTTCGACGCGCGCTACACCCGCCACGCGCGCGACTCGCTCGGCGAATTGCCTGACAGCTTCACCATCACCGACCCCTCCATCCCCGGCCACCCCATCGTCTTCGCCAGCCCGGGCTTCCTCAAGCTCACGGGCTACTCCCTCCGCGAAGTCCTGGGCCGGCCCGCAGCCATCTTCCAGGGCCCACGAACATCCCGAAAATCCGTAATCGAAATTCGCGAGGCCGTTAGAGAGGAGCGAAACGCGCAGGTCGTTTTACTCAACTACCGCAGAGACGGTACGCCGTTTTGGATGCTTTTTCGTGTTTCCCCTGTTTTCAGCAGCGACGGTGGCGCCGTCGTGCACTTTGTTGCCGTACAGGTACCGCTTCAGAAAAAAGAAGGGTCCGGAGTGAGGGATTTCGGGTTCGGGTGCTGTCGGAAGGAAGTGTGCGTGGATTCGTTGGCGGAGATTGATCGCGTTTGTTCATTGGAGCAAGTGCTCGAACCTGATGTCAGAGGTTTATTTCTTTGTTTTGTTTTTTTTTTCTTCCTTTTCTTTACTTTTTCATGCATGTCAAGTGAGTGCTTCGTACTCAAGCGTTGCTTCACCAACCCTAATAATTAAATTAGTCGCATAATTAAAAATAATTTTAGGACAAAACGTAGATACATGTGCTTTTTGATCATGTTAGGTTATGCTAAATAAAGAAAAAAAGTTAAAATGTATTTTAAACTTGATATTTGATGCAGAATTGTAATAGTTCCTTTTGGTCTCCCAGTAATTGTCCTAGTGTTTGGGTTCTACTGATTTTTTAGCTTTGTGGGATGCAGAAGTGGAGAGAGAAGAGCCGTGTGAGGCGAGTGATGATGAGAAGCGAAGTGCTGTTACTGCCATGGACAGTATATTTTCTGTGCTAACCCATTACAGTGAGGCCACAGGGAGATTGGTGTGTAGAAAGAGGTCCAGCATTCCTGACGTGGGTCTTTTAAGCACATCCTTGATTATTTCTCTTGGTAGAATCAAACAAAGCTTTGTATTGTGAGTTATTGGAAATGTCTAGTTTTGTTATTACTTTACCGCAAGCTTTATGCTTTTTTGCAGACCCTTAATTTGTTGTTTGTATGATTTTGAGTTTCCATGCAGAACTAATCCGCATTTACCAGACATGCCTATTGTTTATGCTAGTGACGCCTTCTTGAAATTGACAGGTTCTAAAGCCGTTACCTTGTATAAATTAGATCAACTTCAAATGAACTTCTACAAATGTAAAATGAATTAAATTTTCATCTCAAGTTAATATCAGCCTATGCATTTCCACTTTCATCTCAAGTTTTCATCTAATAACTGAGACACATAAGTTGATTTTAACTGGTGGAAGAAGTTTGGTTCATTGTCTTTTTTTTCAAGTGTTTATTGAATATCCAAACTTAGCCTTATAAAAAAGCCTCACGATCATTTACAGCTAAATTCTGACATCTGATATATGGATCTAAAACCTATAGCTCAGATTTACTTATGTTTTCAATTATCCTGTTACTTGAATAGGTTATGCAAAAAATGAAGTTTTGGGCCACAACTGTAGATTTTTAGGTGGAACAGATACCGATACCTCGACTTTACATCTGGTGATACACTTCTTCTCGCCATAGGTTTTTTAATTTTGTCTTGTAATTTGGCAACTTAGAGTCTTAGACTAATGGGAATGGACCATTTTGTTATGCCTTTCTCTTATTGCTTACGTTCAGATAAGGGAAAGCATTAAAACAGAACAACCATGCACAGTACGTATTTTGAATTACAGGTTAATACTTCACTTTTGTGTCTGCTGCCTAAGCCGTGAAGTTTATTTATTGAATATGCTGAATTAGTTTTCTGCAACACTAACAGGAAGGACAAAAGCTCATTTTGGAATTTTCTTCATATCTCACCCGTTCGTGATGCTTCTGGCAAGGTAATGTTGACAGAGTATTTACTAGCTGAAATATAAATCTTAAACGCCTGTTTTTCTTTTTGTCAGTCGTTTGTTTTCCTCAGTCTGATTGGACAGCAGCGAGGATTTCAACACAATCAAACATGATTATGGTCTTTATATTGGAGAAATTAGATGACAGCTTCTGTTTTTGCTGCTTTGACCGTACCAATTTTTTTAGTATTCTAATCAGTCAGGTCGTAATGCATACCAATATTTAAATTTACAGAAGTTTTTATGTTGTTTGTTGAAGTATCCCCCCTTTATGATTCTAAACTCTGAAATTTCTCATTCCTTGTGCATGGGAAGTGCTTTGTTGGTCTGGAAAAATCATTTTCTAAGGCTAGGTTGTTAAGAAGGTAATCATTCATATAGTAACAAAACTGATTCTATTTGGTTGCTTTTTACCAGTTCTTACTAATCCCCCACCAAAAAGAAAAAACATTCAAGCAATGAAGTCAGTAAACTGATTTGCAAAAAATTATAACGTATTCAAGATTGGTTCATTGGAAATTTCCCTACAGTAAGTTTTGGTGATGTATCATCATCTACCGTTAACTTTATAGATCTATAATTTCTAGAATTGAATTGATGTAATCTGATGGCTGAGATGAGAGTCTTATGATGAAGAGTAGTAGCAGACATTGTAGTTGATGCCTTAATAAATATTCGCAATTCTATCTTAGTTATTTGGATAATTTTTACAGTCCATTGTTGTACCTGATTACAATTTCAAATGCGAGCATTTGGTCTCTCGTTTACCCATTTGATACCTGGATTATTCCACACATTCTTTTCTTTCTGTGGCTAAAAGGTTGAAAATTCCAGGTCTAGCCTCCTCCCGTCCAATCTATTTTCCTTAGAATAGGCAATAGACTTATTGATCCAGGCTTTTTAATTTGAGTTACCAACTATCATTAGTTAATTGGGTGAATTTTGTTTTCCCATGGATACAATCAATAAGGATCTTGCGGATTTAATTTAGTCACGGGTCCATTACAAGCACTTTGGGAAGAGATGCTTTCAGCTTCATATACGGGTTTTAAGTGTATATACACTATACATCATGTGATAGTCCTTCACATTTACATGCCTTGAATTTGATGATTTATTACCCACTTCTATTTTAGTTGCATACAAGCTAAACTGGTGAAATCTGTGTGCAAAATGTAGACCAACACCAACTTATTCTGCCCCTTTTTTATGGTGAAATTTTTTGTAATAGTGAAGTCACGGAAAATATTCTGCTAATTATACTGACAATTACTGAATCCTCTGTTTGTTCAGGTTGCATACTTTGTGGGAGTTCAAATAGAAGACAACAATAAAAACGATGATAGCCATTGTTTGAGTCCTGAGAAGAGACAACTTAGTGTGGTTGGTGTAGTCAAGGTTGCAGTGAGGAGTTTATCAATGACTGCGGGATCTTCTGAGTCGTAGCAAAAGGATCATGTGAGTTTGGAACAAATAATATTTGCCTACTTCCCAGAAATATTAATCCATTCGAAAAAATAATCAATCTCAATTGGTGATTGTTGAGATGATAGAAAGGTAAAAGAATTAATTTGTGAAGAAGAAAAAAAAAGAGAGTCCATACTGTCAATTGTAAGAAAACATTCTCTGTTGGACGTGTATAAATAAAATGTATTATATTTCCTAACTGCATTTATTTTCCGTAATGTAGCAATAAAAGTTGACTTGTACTATTTTCATCTTATCTTTTATCATTATGCTTTTTCCCACTTGATAAAATTGACCTGCATTGACCTTTTTATGTTTTTTTTTTTAATTTAGCTATTGAATGGTCAAATTTAAGAGTAACTAATACAGCACGTATTAATTTTAGTAGAATATTAAAGTATCTATATTTCTTTAAAGAAAAGAAGGCCTTCATCCATTTTGAGTGTTTATTGCAATTCACAGATAAAGTCTTAAAGCAAATTAATATTGATTTAACACGAGGTTTAACTCAGTTAATTAAATAAATAAGTGTTATAAATATCTTCATAGTGTATTATAATATCTTAATATTGAATTTAAACTATATCTTCTTTTTCTTCTTAATGCATGTCTTTAATCTTACATTTCTAGAAAACTACTGTAATTAATAAAAAAAACTTAGCTTGTTATTAATTAGTTAGAGCACTTTAGAAGGAGAGGTTACTAAGTACCACACTAAATTCGTGGGCTTTAACTCTTTAAGTAGATGAACAGGTGACAAATTAAAATGGTAGATATGCTACTATTTTTTACTAACAAAAGGAAGAAAAGAAAAACTCGGTTGATAAAATAAGATTCAGCAAAAACTGATGGATAACTTAAAGTCTTAAACAGAATAGAGAATTCCAAAAATAACATGAAATGGGAAATTAAAAAGATGTACAACAGCATATAGGGCAAAAAGAATAGGTGGTGTGTCTGATCGAGTCGAAACCTCAAAATTACCCCTCTAATCTATACATCCACACGAATGCCTCAATATCCCATTACGATTTCCCCTATGAAACTCAAAATTACCATTTGGACAAAAACTTACACATTTTTGTCCAAACCATAATTCTGATTTCAAACTTCCAAACCATGCAGCCTCAGTCACTTAACCTGAACCCAAACCGCAGCGCTGGGAACTCCCGCGTGCACTATAAAAAGCATATAATACCCCGGTGGTGCCACCGCGAGCGAGGGGGGCCCACGCGCCACCACCTTGTAGCCGAACTTCGCCACCTCCTGAACCGCCACAACGTCCAAAACCAGCACCCTCTGGTTCATCGCGAACGAGTGCGTGGTAAACGACGGCGCCACGAGCGTGACTCCCACCCCTCCCTCACGGTACTCCTTCAGTTCAAACGTCACAGCAAACAATCTCCCGTACGACGCCGTATTATTCTCCGCCTCCACCGTGAGAATGGAGGGCTTCAAGTTCTCAAATTCCACCCCCAAATATTCCGGGTAATACGCGTCCATACTCAGCTCCGTCGGGTACGGGTTGGCCCGAAAATCATAAACCCGGTGCGGGTTGCTCCCACCTACCAAAACCCTGCCATCTGGCACCAACACTGCAGAAGAATGATACAATCTTCCAGTACTCGCTGGAGCCAGTAACTTAAACGGATCGGCCGAACCGGGTTTATACATAACCGGATGCAAAACCGGGTTCACCGCATTCTCCCATCCCGCACTACCATTCATTGCACCGTTCAAAATAATCAAATCACCAGTAGGAAGCAAAATCATATCAGGCATAACCCTAGGCATTGGCATAACTTCCATAACCCATTCAGGATTTTCATCCGTCACTTTCAACCTCCCGCACGTTCTAGAAGCTTCTAGAAATATTCTTAACTTGTTCGCCAAGCTATACGCGCCGGGGTACGCGCCGCCACATATCATAACCTCTGCTTCCGGCAAACGTGTTTGTCCGTTAGTTAGTCCCGTCAGGTTTAACGGGAGGAGAACGGAGGAAGCGGTGCTAGGGTAGTTTCTTTTTTCTTGGCCTGGGATTAATGGAAAGTTGCGGAGGATTTTGTTTTTGGTGTAATCGAAGAGAATGGAATTCCGGTTGGCGAAGATGAAGAGGTTGCCGTCGGGGAGGAGGTGCAAGAACGGGTAAAGATTGTTCTCCTCGCCGCGGTTGGGGTCGCGTGTGAGTTTCAAGAACGGTAAGAACCAAAACGACGACGCGTCGTTTTGGTTCTTTGGGACGAATTCGTAGGTGAAGGAGTTGCGGCCGCCGACGACGATGACTTTGCCGTTGGGGAGGATCTGGTTTGAGGCGTACCAGCGGCTTGTGGAGAGGTTGTGGTTATTGTGTTCGAGCCAGTCGCAGGTGTTGTGGCTAGGGCAAGGGGTGAAGGAGCGGAGTTTTGTGTAGCCGTCGTTGAAGCCACCGGTCTGGAGGAGGGTGCCGGAGGCGGTGAGGGCGCCGGAGGAGCACCAAGCGTCGGAGCGGAGGGTGAGGGGGCGGAACGTGTCGGTGGCGAGGTCGTAGAGGACGGAGTGGGCGGTGCAGTCGAGTTTTAGGGCGAGGTCGCGGGGGTTGAAGCGGCAGCGGTGGCCGGAGAGGGAGATGTTGGAGGGGCCGAAGTCGGTGCGGTCGAAGATCACCACCTTGTTGTCGTACATTACTTGCATGTGCATGGCGGAGATGCCTATGCTGCGTTGCAGCTGAACCCAGTGGCCACCAGTACTTGTTGATCCCTCTTGAAGTGTCATGGTGAATTGGAGAAGAAGAAGAAGAAGGAAGAAAGGCGAGGCGTTCTTGATCTTGAACGCCATTGTAAGAACTAAGAAGTGCTTATACGATCCTACTGTGTTTTCTTTTCCCCAACGAGATTGTGTGTATATATAACTATTTATATAGAAGGCAAACTTATAAGGGAAGGGTGCTTAATTATGGAAGTGTTTATGTTCCTACGTTGCAAAGGCTATTATCTTTACTTTTTTGTTCTTGTATTTACTGCTGCTATCTTCTTTTATATCGTCGCTTTTGCGCGTTATCTCACTCTTTGTTACTGTCCCTCTCAGAAGAATTTATTGTGGATATTGAGTTTGTTGTGCATTAAAGAATAGAGCAAGCAGCAATGACAGTCTGCTAGCTCGTGAGGATAAAAGGGGGGGCAAGGCTTTTGAGGGTTTTGGGAGGACACATAATCCTTTGGAAAATGATAGTTGATACCATCCATTAGAGAGACACAAGAGGATGGAAAATATGTAGTTATGGTGATAAGTAGTAATCATGTAATAGAAAAAGAGAGATAAAAAATAATGAATATTAATTAATAGTACAAGTTAACATTGTCAACATGTAATATTAGGAAAATAGAGAAAAATGTAGTTCCTATGTGATACTTTTTCTTTCGGATTATAATTATTGTCTAATGTTGTTTTACATAAAAAAAATTAATAAATAGATGAAAAATAATAAAAATTTTATAAAATTAATTTTTATTATTATTAATTTATTTTTTATTTTTATAACTCATATCATTAATATTATAAAAAATATAAGTAAAATAAAATTAATGGTATATTAAAAAGCTTAAATGATGATAATTATTTTGATTTTTTTTCTGACACGATGATTAGTATGAAATAGAGTTGAATATCATACTGAAAAATACATTCTTGTGTGAGTTATCATTTTCTACTAACATATTAAAAAGTGGATTTTGAACCTTGCTAATTAGGCCATGATGCATGGTATAATTAACATGTTCTTTTTTTCACTTGATTTCATCAAGCAAATGTCTTAAAACGTGTGTACGTGAAGGAAAACTTGAATTACCTCTCCAATACGTACTCTGCGGTTAACGACTAGAATTTTCCTATGACGGTAGTACGTACTAAACTATCCAATTCTATAATTTGATGATATATAATTAGTAATTAATTACAAAGTAAGGAAGGTTAGGTAGGTATGCCTCTCAAGATCAAAACTAACTTACCATTGATTTGACAATCTTAGACTTATGAATGAATCAGTTAATTAATTGATAAAAGCACGATGCCAAATAATTTAAGGAGCATGCGGTCTACGTACAATTAATTGTAGTTAAGAGTTGAAAGTGAAATTGTGAATTATTACTTGTAATTAAGAGAGTGAATGTGTGTGGGGCTATGAGATACTACTAGTGTGCAGCGTCTGCATGCTGTTGGTTAGTAGCAGTAATAAGGTCAACGTTACAAGTCTTGCAAAAAATGAGTACTCTGTTGTTTCTGACTGAATGGGGCCTTAAACTTTCTGTGTTTTGCGGCAATTCACACACTTCAATTGGAAACTTTGACGGTGGTGGCTGTCAACTATTATGATAGTATCTGACTACATTCACCAGCATGGACCATGTTTTTGTCTATTTAGAATAGAATCGCGCTTCACTCACCTTACACAACAGGGAATGGCTCAGATCTGTCAAATATAAATATGAGGAAACTGTGTACTATAACATTTATGAACCACGATATAATTAATTCAATTAAATTGGATCTACCTAAAATTTTACTCAGGGGAGGCCATATATCTCCACTTGTGCCACAAACATATGGGAAAATCAGCAGCAGCATCATTAATACAAGATGTGATGATTCAATGGCTGTATGTACACATTTTCTGTGCATGCAAGTAGTGGCATGGAAGGTGATGCTTCTGAAAATTAATATTTTTGAGGAACCATGGCTGTTTCTTCTTCCCCCTACCCCATTAGCTAGGTTCATTAAAAGAGGAAATGAATGGCAATTTCTTATTTAACTCAATTAAATATTGTTACTTTAAACTTTTGAAACACACAACTAAAAATAGAAAATAAATATAGCTAAACTAAATGAGAATGAGAATGGTATACTTCGGAACACTTGAGTAGGGCTTTACCCTATGGATTTTTGCAGGTTAGGCATTAGGAGAAAAATATGTGTTAATCATCACCTCAACAATTTGGGCCACAGAAAATCAATTCATTTTTTATTTAGGTAGAGTAGATAACTATACATTCTCGGGATAGATAAGCATTTATCTTTCACATTGTCAGAGTATAGTACAAGCCAAACTAAATTATCTTTGTTACAGGGGATGATATGCAAGCGAAATTAGGAAAAATTGTTTGATAAAAGCTTTTAAGAAAAGGGTTGCATCGGTAGAATAAATTGTTTGCCAAATTATAAAATCTTTATTCCTTGATTATATGGGGTTGATGATTCTAACTTTTCATCCCATTGATACCTTGTACCACTGAACGATGTAGTAATATTGGTCTTAAAAGAAGCGGCGGAATCAGCATCCTTAGTCTGTATGGTAACTATCTTTACAATTTGGCCATGCAGATCAAGTTTAATCAGGATACAAAAACATTCAACTTCAAAAAGAAGCGACAGAATGTATAGCCTCACGCCTAAAGATTTTATTCGTCAACTGTGGATTTTAGATAGCAAAAACTTATTTAATTGGCCCACAATTATTTACAAACTAATAAAATGTCTCTCACCAAGGCAACGCAGGAATGATATTATAAAAACCTTTTCTTTTCAAGATATATGATAATTCTATTTTCGAGTCCTCAACATCATGGTTTGATTAACTCTCCTAACAAGTGCTTTAATTTGAAATACATAAAAAAAAAACACTAAACAAATAGTCAAGCACATTTAGTTATATTTTGTTGCCTCTGTTTTGTTTTAGTTGCAGCATGGCTTTTATTATTTTGGTACTATGAGGGTGATCTCGTTAATTTGGTTGTGTCGTCCCATTTCACATCGTGTGCAGATTAATAAACCGTCCCAAACACAAGTTGAATAAAAACCATTTTGCTCTCACTATTGATAAAAGAAAGAGTTAGAATGATTACACATGGTGCTATATCACTATTTTTGTTTTTGTTTCTATTCTATTATTGTAGCACATACATATATAACATATCCCGATGCTATTTGAATTAGGGGGTAAATGCTGTGCACCCGTTGAACACAACTCCAACACAAGACTGGCTTGGCCAAAATTTGGTCATTGAACTCTTTAAGTCAAATTCTCAATTAAACCATATGAAAAATTTTCCCCCTTTGCTTCATTAATTAGTAGTACCTGTTCCTCTATATTTGTACTTAGTGGCCCAATACAAGTAGTGTAGGAAGTTCAACCCACTTAGCACACACATGAGCCAATAGAACTTCTCTAGGTGATAGTGGTTAAAGTTGGCACCGGATAGCCATGGTTTATTGTGGGTGCCATTTCCAGTGACACTGTTTACTATAGACACAATCACTGAACTTAGGTAGTACCCCATTGCCAAAGAAGCCCAAGAAAGAGAAGTAGCCAATGATCTCATTCTTATTGGTGCCTCTGTGAAGAAAAATTCCAACAATCCTGCCAAGGTGAAAAGATCAGCAGATCCAAGGAACAAGTACTGAAAAGCAATCCACAAGAATGTGATAGGAAGTGGTTTGGTTGGATCATCAAGTAGCCCTGACTGAGTTGCCACTCTTTTCCTTTTGATTTCAACAATAGCAGCCACTGCCATGGCAACTATGGAGAGTACCAATCCAAAACCAATCCTTTGGAGGTGTGTGATTCCCATTTCTGACTTGGTTGCTTTCCTTGTGTAGGGGATGATGATGTGGTCATAGATTGGTGCTAGGATCATGATGAATACCACCGGGAAAACCGGTAGCGAAGACGGTGGAACCTTTAGGGAACCAAGCTTGGTGTCCATTGTGGCTGCTTGTTCAACAGAGAATGTGGACAATTGAGCTAGGCAACAGTTGAGGATGATGGTGCAAGCAAATATGGGTAGCATTTTCAATACTACCTTGACATCTTCTACTTGTTGTACAGTGCATTCTAGTGATGAATACCTTGGCTTGTTTGTAACTGCTTTGTTGAGAAACTTGAGGTTGCTTGTTGGGGTTTCAGTTGTTGTGCTTGCTTTAACAGTTTCTTGTTGTGATTCTGTTCTACCTGAGTGTGGATTAGAAGGGCTTGAAGTCATATTCACAACTGCACTGCTAGTGTTTTTGTAGGTGCAGCTATTCAGTAAAGCAGCAATAAGAACCTGCTCAAATTCAAAACAAAGAATCACATACCATGCTAAATTATTATGAGAGGGGTATAACTCATGATAATAGTGAAAGAGAAATGGGAAATATGAGGCTATCTTATAAGAGTAAATAGTGTATGCATTAGTAGTGTAAAGAGATTTTATAGTTATTTAATCACAAACTTTTTAAGAAATTTTAAGGAACAGTGGAAGAAAAAAAATGCAAAATTTGCTTATCTTTAAGAGTAAATAGTGTATGCACTATCGGTGTAAAAAATTATATCATCATTAAATTACAATTTATTATATATGATAAGATTATTAATATTTATATAATCATTTCAAAAGTCATACCTATCTTAATTTCTGATTTGTCTACAGTTTAAAACTTTTGTATTGACAGTAGATAGAAATTAAATTAAACTCTTCTTATAAAGTAAACAAATAGCTTAAGTAGAGGTTGGTGCAATGAAAGTTACCTTTAAAATGGTTGTAAGTGGGCTTCCTGAAGGGATCTTGTTCTTGTAGGTTGGTGAACCGGCCAAGAATACTGGGATAGACACAAATATGCTAATAGTAGATATTGCAAAACCCCATTGCCACCCTTTGTTGTCTTCAATCCACACCACAAAAGTAACTGCAATAAGGGCACCGCATGATAGGCAGAAGACGAAGTAGTTGAAGAAGGTTGATCTCTGCTTCCTCCCAGATGGGGTGGTTTCATCAAATTGCTCACCACCATGTGCTGGCAGTGACCCTTTGATTCCTCCAACCCCCAGAGCCACCAGATAGAGGCCAATGAACAACATTGCTGCTTTGCTACCATTAACTTCTTGACATGGGGTGTCTAAGTCACACTTTGGTGGCTTCAATGAAGGATCACGAGCTTGGATGGTGAGTACAATCAGACCCTGCACAAAAAGTCCAAGTTCCTTAGCCATGTCACGTTTTTGCAATATATAACAAAGCATAACAAAAAGGAAAAATGTGTCAACCCTTTTAGTTGATTTAGTTTCTACATTCAACATCTGTAATAAAATCTCATGTTCACAGCTTCACAACTCAAATGAAGGGTTTTGGGATCTATAGCACAAGTATCCAGAAACAATCTTGTTTCAATCAGAAGTCAGAACATTCATACACAAGACTCAAATTTTTAACTCTAACCTACAAAGGACTCATTTGCTTTAAAGAATTGCAAAATAATTCTAGCTAGAATTAATTTTATACCATCAAAAGTAATTGAGATGTATGCCAAAATTAATTTCAATTATGAATTTAACTTAAAACGTTTTGCAACAGAAAAAGAAATTGACTTTAGGTGTAAAAGGATCAGACACTGAATAGGATTAGCTACATGAATTAAAATACGTTAGTCACGTTATTATGCTTTTTTCCATAACCATCTCACCAAAGTCATTCAATTCTAGAGGCCATTAACACTAGTAAGTAATTATACTTCCTGCTTTAACCTCTTTTTCTTTTCACTAATTTTATGTTGTTCTAGTTCTAGTAGTTAATAACCTCGTTTTGTTTTTGCCATGGTTCTGGAAAGGGCTTTTATAGAAGGCCCAAACTAGGTGCAGACCCGGACCCTCCAAGTCCAAAGTTTGCCCCAGTTCATGGGCCCAATATGATGTACAACAAAACACAAAAAGCTGCAAGAAAATATCATCAACTGGTGGGTACCACTTCCAAATGTTAGACATCAATGCACATGGCATGGGCATTGCGTTGATCGCATTAGTGACACCTACCAATCTTTTTCTAACCCTTATTTCCCTCTGTTTTTGCTCAGGAAAGCAAACCAATAAAATATCACAAATTTGCCAGCGGATATATGCTTTTGGACTACACATATATCATAAGTGTGCCTACTAGTGCCTACCATATTTCCTCGAATATTAGACCAATAATAAAGAATGCTCTAGTACTATACACAAAAAAAGTTTTCAACATAAAACAAGGTCCTAGGCCACGTGTCTATGCCTCCATCCCCACCTCAGTGTCTGGACCTCGCACGGACAAGGACGTATTATAATCCACTATTAACATTTTGTTATGAAATGTCACTTGTGCTATGTTGGCGTTTTGAGTAAGTTTTCAATATGCGATATATATGTGAAAGGGTAGTGATAATCAGATAATGGATCATCAAAATGACAACCACACACGTGGTTCACAAACTTTCTTTGCTTAAAAAATAACTATGTTAATACGTGAACTTGCCTTATATGTGCCTTTAAGACTTCTAGAATTTGTAGATTTTAGAAAAGAAAACCTTTTAGAATAAAAAACAAAGACATGAAGACAAGGTGTTCATTATGACCACAAAGATTTTCAAGGACCATGCACTGCTACTAGATGTAGAAATGGCACTTAGGCTTGGCATGAACATGATATATACCAACCAAATACCAATGAATCAATTACTTGATGTTACTAAGTAGTGCATAGTACACCTTAGTATGCATAATTTTATTTTTTTCTCTAAGGAATTTATTGACGAATTCGCGAGATGAGCTGTTGAGGCTTTGGAGCACACGTTACAAATTCTTATTCTTATTCACTTGGCTATGATTTATAAGCTGTTCCCAAATAATAGCGTGAAGTGAAAATGATGTCTTAATTAATTTGAACTCAGATGTTATTGTCCTGAGTTCATGTATTTAAATGGTTAATTGCTCCCTGGAAAGTTAATTAGCGCTGACTTAATATTCCTATTTTTTATTACTCCTTCTGGTTTTTATATATTTTTTTCTATTTCATTAATATTTCTATTTATATGTATTGTTTTTAAAAAAATATATATAATTAGTATATTTTAATTATATTCTTATATCTATTTAAATTTTAGATAATTTACACAGTTATTATAAATAATTTTATAATTTTAATATAAACAAATATATTAATTACGTTTTTAATATGCGTGCTATCTTCTTAAATAGATACTACTAGTTAACAGAAATTAATAGAGCAAAAAGATTCTGGTCAAACATCTCAGTAAAAATTGTTTGAATATTAATTTTATAGCTAAATAAAAATTTTTATGATTATTAAATCATTTAAAAATAATTAAGAGACGAGGAAGAGTTGTACAACAGCCAGAGTAAGTGATCACGATGACACGTAATACTATAGGCGAGATTTGAGGAGCCAAAACGACAAAAGTTGATGCACTAAACAAAGGGGTCCTAGGCACTTGAGGAAATTAAATATACGTTGCATGAAAAATAATACGTGGGTCCTCTTTTATTTAATAAATTAATTAAAGATATGCTAACAAGTCTTTTAAAGATACCTTTTAAAAGAATCAAGATAATATAAAATTACTTAATACATTAAAAAAATATTTTCTTTTTAACAATTAATAAAATAAAACACTCTTTAGCCTTTATAATAAATTAAGCAGCATTCTATATCATGTATATATATATAATTAATCTTCTCACATCTTTACTTCATGTAACACCAAAAAATCATATTATATAAAAAGACAAAATCTCCTTCCACCAATATTATTTTATCTCCTCCACTCCATTAAGCAAAAGGATAAAGTCGTCGGACACTAACAGCCATATTATGTGCCCTTTCCATTTAACTGATGTTGTGAGATGCTGACCACAAGATCAATTATATAATTATGTGCATCATGCTCATGCATTACTTTTTTTTTTTCTTTCTCTCAGCTACTCTATTTTTCTTCCCTGGCCACCACTAAGATTGCAAGTTCGAGGTTATAATTTATAACATATACTAGTATACATTCTTTATGGTGATATTTTTAATTGGGATCAATTGAGAAGAGACATAAACCTATGTAAATGATTGTGTATCTTTTTCCTCTCCCCCATTTTGTGCCCCAAACTAATAAATATATTCTAGACTTGGTCTGTTTGTTGACTTGTATATATCTGAGTGGGCATTAATTCATGCAATTCATAAGGTTTTGTTAGACAACAAGTGGGGGAGGGAATTGCAACAAAAGAAAAGGAATCCAGGGTTGGGATAAGTGTTTTTTAACACCATTCACATTTTCAATTCTTCGATGAGAATTTGATAAATTGCACCATTTGATTCAACCCTACCCTCCTGCAAGTTGCAAACCTTTGCAACTGACTCTTATTCCGGTAGACACGTCACATCCTTTTGCCGGACACGTGTTCCTTGAGTCACCCAGAAAAAAATAAATCGAAAATCTCCTTTATATTTAAGTAAATCTTCTCCTGTACAATAAATATTAAACAAATTTTATCTGTTTAAAATTTATAAAGAAAGAGAGAAACACAAAATTTGATTTCCCATTTCTCTGAGTCACATATCATGGAAAAGGAAAAACAATAAGTGCAAAAGCTTGAGTTAGACAAATTAAGGTAACTTAGTAGGTAGGTTTGAGTTGAGTGAGAGAAAGTCGAACACAAGACACAACATACACTTACACAAACACAGACAAAGCATAAAGTGATATCATCATATCACATGGAGAAAACAAGCTAGAGTGTAGTAGTAATAATAATAATGCATTGCGGTGGCTTACCAGGAACTCAATAACTGCACTTATCAGGTAGACACGATAAGTGGTGAAAAAGGCATCGGATAAGAAACCACCGAGGAGGGCAAGAAGAAAGGCTGTTCCCATGAAATTGGTGACATTGTTCGCAGACTTTGAAGGTGACATGTGCATGTACTGCCTCAGGTACAACACCAAGTTGCTAGCATTGGCCAAAAACGCCAGATTCTCCAATATCTCCGCCACTAATAAACAAAACACAACCACCTCGGAAATCAATACTAGACATATCACAATGAATTTGTCTCATACTAACTATTAAATTTCTATGGTATGACCTTATGAACATTTTATATTTATCTTAAACTACTTTTTTTTTGTTCTTTAACATAAAAAAAGGACTCTGGTCGAAATCGAGTCCTAAAAACCACTAAGATTAGTCTAATAACGAGTTTGAATAATATGCATGCTGATTTAAGTTTGATTCTTTTTGTCGTCGTTGTACATAAAAAGAAACGGTGTCCCCATTGAATTTGGCTTAAGATGCCCCTATAAATGTGTGTATGAGTGTGTGAAAATGAAATTTTTTGAGTAAAAAAAAAAAAGAAAAGATTTTGAGACTGACCCAGAACAAAGGAGGCTGCAAGCATGCCTCCATGGCGACCTCTAAGAGCAGGCTTGTTCCTCCAATCCACATACCCTTCCCATGTGCTAACTTGTGGAGCTTCTAGTTCCTGCAGAATTTTTATTAATTAGAAATTAAGTGTCATATTAATGCAACACAATATATATATTTGGGAGAGTAAAAAGGAGAGAGAAAATTCAATCCAACCCACCATGGTGGTTAGATTAGTTTGGATCTGAGACACGTTCTATCGATGGTTAGGACTTAGGGGATAAAGAGTGGTGACTGTGGGTGGTATTTATAGGGGAGGTAGAGCGAAGAAGACTCCAATTTGGCGGCATAATGGTCATCACGCACCACACCATTAACATTGAAATTGACTTTAATCCTTCTTTTCACATTCATTTTTTTTATTCCTTGATATGTGCTTTGCATTTGTTTATTATTATATTATAATAATGTTTAATCTTGGATTTTAAATAACGTATTACAATGTGACGTCATTAGCGTAGGTAATATGATACTTTACCTTGTACAATCTTTTAATAGTTTTACCTGTGAATACGATAACACCACGTACGCTTTTGTATATATTTAAAGTAAATACGTATTTTACACTTTATATATATTACAAGATTTAAATAAGTTAAACTTAATAACGAGTTTATCAAAATAACAATTCAGTAAATACCGTATTAACGTAAATAATTTTTAATTATAACTTTTGTAGATAATTTAAGAATAAATTGACAGAATAAATTAATTTTTAAATTATACAATTAAAAAATGCGACCATAATAAAAAATTATTGAAAAATTAAAAATCTTGCATTACCAAATTAAAAAAAAATATTTTAAAATTTGTTTTACCTTTCACCTCCGGTCTTTTTCTTTCCCTCGTCTTATTTATATAAATGTATATGTTATACATTTGGTAATGCATAAAGAGTAAAGATAATTTTTTCTCTTATAGGAATACTTCCAAGAAAATATAAAATAAGAAACGGTATTAATATACATTAAATGTTTTTAAACATTAATTTTTTTAATAAATTGGTACTAATATAAAGTTATATATTTATTATTATTATTATTATTATTATTATTATTATCTGCCCCTTAACTTATGTTGTGAAAATATAAAATTCATCTTATTAAAAAAATACTTCAAATTCTTTCATGTATAATATGAAGAGATTAAAAAACAAAAGGTAAAATGTTTTTAATGAAAAATTATATATAACATTAATTTAAATGTTACCAATGCAACTCACATGATATCTAATAATTTTTTTTTATTTCTTAGCGATTAGAGAGTATATAAATATTTTAATTTTCTTTTTAATAAAAAAATTATATTTTTACCTTCTTATCTCATGAATATATATTAGAAAAACCATATTATTAAAAGCTTAAATAGCTTAATAATATTTTGAGTGAATAATCATCTTAGTCCTCAAAATTGTAAAACAATATCTATTTATTCTCTAAAATTGTTTAAATGTCAAAATAATTCCTGATATTAGCTGAAATAATACGTTTTTATTCTGAATTCTACAAAGTGCCCGAGAAGTTAGTTTTAAGACAATTTCCAAAACAAATGCTTTCTTTTTCTTAAGGAAGACTTTTTAACCATACAAATTAAGAAGAAAAAAACACATGGATACAACGATATATGTGAGACTAAAACCTAGTACATTGATTTAACTGAATAAATGTCGGATGGGTCTTCCTCATACTCACTTATCTTCTTCATCTTCCTTCGATATTACTTTGTTTTGGTTAGCAATTGCAATTTCAATAATGAGCACAAGAAGTGCAATAACAAATACAAAGTCACCAGCGAATACCCCACAATCAGTTTACAGCAAAACTGAAACCCCCATATGTACCCGAAAATATCAGTTCCTTCCTTCGATACTACTTAATAGAAACCATTCTCCAATTCCCTAAGTAAATCTTTCTAGTATATAAATAATCATCTAGCTTCTCCACCTCTAATCTCAACTCAACACCACTCCCTCCTAGAGCCATATAATAATGAATTATCTACGTACTATATCATTTTTATCCATTGCTAGTGTATGTAATCTCTGATACTTTAATGTTAATATTGTGACACCATCCACTTATTCGTCATGCCAAAAAGAGAAATTTCTCCAATCACCAATATTCTTGAAAATAGATTTCAGAAATCAATTTAGTGGATAACCATTATTTAAGATATCAGAAAAAAATGAGCATATATTGAAGTGCCAAACTTTCTAAAGTTTAAAATTTATTATATTCGTAACATTTTGTAAGCTTGATTATTGTAAAAAAATTAACACTTGAAAAGTGAGAAAATATATTTGAGAGGATAAAGCATATATATACTTATAATTGTTGATTAGTAAATTAGAGTGTGCATCAAATTCTATAAAAATATAACTAGCTAAACAATTAATTAAAGAGGTCTCATTATTTTTCTTTTGAAAATTTTATGCTTTTTGAGTAGGAAATAAGACGAGCGCTGGCAAACACATTCTTTAATAGTATAATTTTGTACAATTATATTGAAAAATACTCCCTTCATATTTAAATAAGGTTAGACATATGAGTTAAAATTTGTTTATATTTTGGACATTTTTTTTACTTATATTTAAGTTTAAAAGAGTATAAAATTACGATTGATATTTATTAAATAAATAGTAAAACTCACACAATTCAATAATTTTCAACAAATTTCAATTAAAAATATGTAAGAGAGTATGTGTTATTTTTTTTATCGGCAGATTGAAGATATATTTAGGCTTAATTACAAATTAGTTTTATAATTAAATTTTATTTTCATAAATTTTATTACTTAAGTTTTTAATTTTTGTATATTTCATCACCACTAATAAAAAATGGATGATTTTGACATCATAATTATAATTAATGTAAAAAAGTTACATCATAATTATAAATGATATAGAAAAGTTGTTTATAACATTGGTTATAACCACAATGAATTTAGAAAGTAACTTTTTAATATCAATTATAACTATTTGATACACAAAAATCTTTGATTTTTTATATCATTTGTTTAGTTATCAATGTGATGATAAAATATATAAAAATAAAAAAAATTTAAATGACAAAATTTGTAAAATATTAAAAGTTGAATGATAAAATTTGTGTAGAAAAAAAAATTATAATAAAATCCATAAAATTATGAAAATTAGATGATAAAATTTGTGAAAATAAAACTTAAATAATTAAATTCATGAAATAATTAAAATTTGATATTTAAAATTAAGTATATTTTATAAAAGCGATACCAGAAGTACTAAGGTGAATATACAAAAATTACTAAAGCACCAATAAAGAGACAAAGAGAGTATGTCGTTAACATTTCTCAAGAAATCGAGGCGGAAATATGTTAAAGTTACACTCTATCTTAAATACGTTTCTCACTTAATTTTTTTTACATTTAATTATTTCGATGTTAGATTGCATCTTAATTAGGAAATTAATTTTACACTAGTATAATAATTGAATATTTGATTTTATTTTTAATTAAATAATTTCGCAGTTGAAGTAGACTGCTCTTCCCACCAAAAGTAGGAGTATTAGATCCACGCTGAAAATCTAAAGGAGGGCAAGATATTGTAATAATTGATAGACAAGTATTGCATTGTGTTTGACCAAAGACCGAAAACTTAAATCCGTGGAAACTAAAAAGATTTTTAAAATGAATAAATATCTTTAAGTTTTAATTAAGAAAAAAAATTATAAAACGCTTCCAACTAAATTATTAATTAGTGATACACTTTATTTTAAAGATAAATCACTTTAATTAAAGATTTTGGTTCCTTAATTATATGATGGTTGATACTTCACCTTTCTATCTGTAGCATGCAATCTTTTACTCTAGATGGCAATGGGGAAAAATATCTGCTAGCTTCTCTTCCGATCTTCCCTTCCCTTTATTTCTAAATTTGGTTTGTGATAATAAAGTAATTAATTAAGTCATCATATCATTCAATAATAATAAAAATTGATCCCTCTATCTCCGGTAACACGCGTGGCAGAAGCATCACATAGGTAATTAAATTAAAGTTGTCCTACCCCTCAGGAAATTGATGGTTTGTTCATTCATCACAAAACTGTGCAACACATGTATACGCATGCATCACATATTGGGTCTCTATTAGTAGATCAATAGAATTGGTGCAATGTTTTAATTGGTACGTAAAATAAATTTTAGGCATGCAGCTTAAGATAGAATGATGAAATTTGAGAATCTATGTTGCATAAGGTAGTGGAGTTTCCAGATATGGTTAGAAAATGTGATTTCTCCATATATGGTTAAGAAATGTGATTTTTTAATTTTTGGAGTTGATGTATGGAGGCTCAATAGTGAGTCAATTTCGCCTTTTTTAGGACATACCTAACTATTGCGCACTCCTCAATATAATGTACAGCTAGTGACAGTAACTGGGTGTCACAAAAGTCATTATTTAATCAAAGGAAACAAATATTTATTTTGACCCTATCCCTTTATATATGTCACAAATTTTGACAAATAAACATATTATCCTCACTCAAACCAATCCGTTACCTTTATTTTGGGTTGAAAACGTATGATTCTCATTTCCATGTGTTTCGTATAGGCTATAGCTACATCATGAAGCAATTTGAGCCTGCTATATATGGAAATTGAGAAATTCAACAAAAGGTTTGTTTTCCAGACCATTTAATCTACCTTGTTAGCAATTTAATCAACCTAGTTAGCATTAAATTCTTTTGAGGGATTAATGTTATCCTTACGTTTTTAAGTTGAATTTTTTGTTGATGTCTAGCAACTTGTTAAATGTGTGTATATATTATTTTCATATTAAAAACACATAAGTTGGTAATTATAAAGTGAAATACGACAGTTTAATTATAACGTAGTTTGGTGATGGAGGGGTTAATTAGGAATGAGTCTAAAGACAGAAGAGGTATTTAATCACAAAGGTTTTTAACTATGTACTTGGTATAATCTCAAAAGTGAAAATATTATAAAATGTGAACAAAAAAAAAATACTATTTTCTTTGCATAAAACTAATCCAATTTAAAATGAGGGATGCAACAAGTTCTTATACCTACTAATCAGGAAACATATGTGGCAATATATTATAAATTAAGGCATAAAAAATTTGTTATGATTTAACCCCAATCGATCACACATAATAATAAAAGATTACATGTTTAAAAGATATATATATATATATATATATATATATATATATATATATATATATATATATATATATATGTTTATTAGCACTCTTATGTGTCTATTATTATTTTTCTTTAATTAAAATTTATTTATTTGTTTTTCTAAAATGTCATCCTTTTCCTTTTTCCTACCCAAAGATATAGTCCATTTCCTTTCCTAATTTTGTTTCAACCCATATTATTAATTTAATAATTTTTAGAAGAAAAAAAAAATCTTTTCAGCATGGAGAAGAGAACATAATATTTACTCATTAAATGATTTGCAACAATTAATTTTACTTACGATTTTTAATTGGTTGTTCGGAAAAGACGTAGTTGCTCTGATTAGTATTCATTATATAACTTTTCATCATTATAATGATTGAGTTTTATATAAAAATAAAAAAGGAAAATAAGTCTGAGAGAAACACCTCTTCATAAAATGCATGCTAAAATTGTATAATTTAAAACCATTTTTTTTAAATTATTCTAATAAATCTTAAATATTTTTGATAAACTCATGCAAGTTTTTTTCTCTGAATCTCGATAATTAAAAAAAAAGTTTATATGAACATCTTTCTACTAAAAGTAATTACGTCCCAAGTTATATGTCATATTTCGAATAACATACGTAATTCATTTTGTAGTTATATAATCAAATGGTAGTTATATTAAAATGCTGAGGAATTTCAATATATATAGCATATATTAAAGTTCTCTCAGGATTTTATGTTTTGACTGAAATATTCAGCATATAACCTACTGGAAAATAAAAACAACTCGTTGTTAATTTGAAAATGATTAAATTAGTGATAAGAAGTTTAGATGATATTAAGAGTGAGAATTGATTTTGAAAATTTAAGATTACTTTAAGTTAAAATAATTTTGTATAAATTAATGCATGTGCTCAACGATCAATTAAATATTAATTATTTTGGTTTAAGAAAATGAAAAAACGTATTAAAAATTTAAATAAATAGAAGCTACAATAAAACAGAATACTGTCAATACATGCTTCATTGTTTAGTTCAGAGTACATAAACAGTTGTCTTTTCTTTTGTAGAGTTTTTACACGCAATTGCAATATACAATATATACCCTATTAACCAACTAATTTTCAAAGTGAAACAATGACCCTTGTTCTGTTCCTTGTGTCTCTACTATACTATATACTTAATTCAAAGCATCCAACCTATTAACCAATTGTCAAAGTAAAACAATGACATGTTTTTGTTCCTTGTATCTCTAGTATACTATATTAATCCTAACTCTATAAGCATTCAGGGGTAGATGCTATAGTAAATTTAGTCAATGCTGTATATGCTTAATTTTCAGGTAAGGTTGATTACCCTTTGAAAAGACAGATAAGTGTATTATTCAGTGAACATTGGTACCCTTTTACAATGAACTCGTAGGTGTGCATATATGCACGGTCAAGTTTCTGGTACAATTTTATAGTTAATTCAAACATTTGTTGTAGTTATTTGGGTGCATTAGTCAACCTATGAGAAATTCCACATAAATTGACAGGAAGGAAGGGTTTTGATGAAATATTTATTGATATAATTAATATTATAATGGAGAACACAAAATCCTACCTAGCTAATCCAGATGTTAAAGTAAATGAAATGTTATATGTACCGGAATCGCAAAATGTTATTTTATACATATATGCGATATTCTAAGCCTACCTTATCTCTTTTTTGACAAAGCCAACCAACCAAATTAAATCAACGCATGCCATATTGTGGACAAATTCAAATACAAGCCAATAAGCCACTAATCCTCCACCATAATATAGAGACAAGAGAACTTCGAAGAAAAAGCACCGGGTTTAATTTTTCTAACCCAAAAAAGATTTTTTATTTATTTATGTCTAATAACTGGTTAGTTACCAGTAGCATGCTGTCACATCGTGAGGTGTGAAAGGTATAAATAACCGTTCTAGAAGCATAAAATGCAGGATTGATTCGAAATGTTGAGAATATATGCCGAATCAATAATAATGTTTACACTATTTTTATAATGTTTAATTTTGTGATAAAATAAAAAATAACTGTTATGTTTTATTTATTACTTATTTATTTAAAACATATATATAATTTTATTTTTTTTAATAAATAAGCAATAAATACTCTCTTAATCTCAAAATAAGTATTACATTTAAAAAAATTATCATAAAATAAGTGTAATGTTAATTTTTAATGTAATATTTATTACTCTTTTTATTAATATTTTTAATAAGTGACATTTTATTTTTAATATAATATTAATTAATATTATTCTTTTTGGTTGATTTTATAATAAAAAAATTTATCCATTTGTTAACTTTTTTTTATCTCTGTAAAATAATTTAAGGCGTCAATATCAGCAAGTATAACAAGTATTACTCTTTTTAATAATAGGATATAACATTACTTCATGTATCAGCAAGAAGGATCTGCATTTAAGTAATTAGTTTACATGCATTCCATCCTTTAAGTATATATATATTTTTAACATTTGATTGTTAAACATGTAAATAGAATATATAACACTTGCAGAGAGAAGATTCTTTAATTAGTACTCTATTTTCTCGAGAGTTCTATTTCATTAATTATGACTAGGAAAATATTTTACTTATACTGAAAAAAGGCAAGCATTTTCCTTACAACCATATATAAAGCAAAACTAAGATTAAGATTTCACTTTAACTATAAGATCCAAAAGATGGTTCTTTTTTACATTTCTTCTTCTTAAATATAATTTATTAAACATTATTTACAGTATTAATTTCATAGATAACATTGTTTTGAAATTCAAGGCAAACATAAACGGCACTGATAAATTTAGAACACAAGTAAATTTATAGCTGCTAAACTAAATAACTTAGAATGGGCGAAGATATTTTCTATTCAATGTATTTTAGAAGGTTTTTATACCTTTTATCCTTGTCAACCCGTCGGCACATATATATTCTGACGTTTCTTTTTTCCTCACTTGGCCTTTGTCATGTGTTGTAGCTTTGACTCAAGCTACGGAATGTATACATTATTTATTATTCAGAAGCCTAACACAGCTATACGTGTCTATATCATAATTAATGGTATCTTTGACACTAAACGCCCTGTGTAAATGCACATGTACATGTTCCTCAAGATCTAATATTTAACAAGAAATTAGCACCAAAACATATCCTGAGTTGGGGAGGTTGTTGATGTATTTTTATTACCTATGTTACTATGTACAGTTACCTGCAGGTTTTGTAATTTGGTCACTTCTTGCGACAAACTACAGCCAGCTATTTATGAGTAATATATATTATCCTTTTTTATGTGAATTAAAAAATGCCAAGAAGCATGAAATTAATTGAGTCTGAGACGAGACTACTACAGTCTACAACGTGTTTACTCTACCTATCCATGGAATTGGAACCGACGAGAAAAGGACAAAACAGAACATTAACACATTTAACTACATTATAAATAGCCACATGAAGCAAGAGTAGTTTATATGTAGCGCAATAACTATATTATATATACCATGAATATACAACAACCGATACAGATATATAGAACTAGGTTTACAAAAAGGACGTTTGTGTTTGACCTATAAAGAATGTGATATACACGGTTTTCTCAAAGCTTTATGGGAGGATAACGGTTAAGACCTCCTTTCAAGCATTTCTCCTATTAAAGTCATGATGCAGATATTTTAACAACCATCTTGCTGATACATGAAGTAATGTTATATCCTATTATAAGTTATTTAACACGTTTTTTAATATTTTATAAAATATTAAATGGAAAGTAAATATAATTAATGTCTTGAAAACATAAAAAAAATAGTAAAAAGAGTTGTAGAAGAAATTAAAATTATACAAACATTGGTTTTTAAGGTTGTTTTTAAAGAATAAAAAATAGTGTGATTTTATAAAAGAGAAAGTATTTATCATATTAAAAATACAGTGTAATAAATTCTTACTTTTTACAATAAAATTTTACTATTTTCAGTTGCTTAAAATCATGTTTTATTTTTTATGGGTAGATAATTGATATTAATATTTTTCCTTTTAATTATATTACTCCCTCGAATTTTTTTATCTGTTTACTTAAGAAAATAACGTACAAATTTGAAAAAAAAATTAATATAGTTATTTATATCAAAATTATTTTAAGCTTTTTAACATGATATTACTATTATTTCTGTCCTAAATTAAAAAATACTATTATTTCTTTTTCATTTATGACAAATGTATAAAATATTAGTTAAAGATATAACTATCCTAAACTTTTAGATAGACAAATAAAATAAAAATTCATTTTAAAAAATTGACAATTACAAAAAAAAAGATTAAATAATTAGTGCACATTAGTGTAAATGTATTTTATACTGTCACAAACAGTCATATAGTAAGTTATTGACTTTTGCTGTTTTTTTTAGTAGTTGTCAATGTAAAACTTTTTACATATTATCCTTTGTTAATAATTAAAAACTTTTTTATTAGTTGACTTTGTATGCATGTACCTCAAACTCAAATAGATACCTATTATCCTTTGTTAGTTATAATCTCTTTTCATTAATTTGAGAGGGATCTTATTAGTGAAAGCAAAACAATGTCTGTTATACAATAGTACACATATAAAACTTCTTATTTAATAATAAAAAAAACGTAATGGAAATTATGTCAAAAAAATATATTATTAACATTATTAATTTATAAGGTGAAATATTCCAATTCAAGCACACGAGCAACAGGGTGCCGCGCCATTCGGGTCAAATTGCTTTCGCTCATTATTGTATTGTAGAATAGAAAACGTTAATAAATTATGAAGCCAATCGATGAAGACATTTTCTGTTTTTCTCTTTCTTACCATTTTCTTCTAAGGTCATATGTATCACATACCCACGCATAGCACTACATAACACCGACGGCAGGGTTTACCATACCCCAACCCATGTCACAAGTCATCACACAGTCTTAGTTTTTTTTTTTTTAAATAAAAAAATGTTAATTATTAATTTTTGTTAGTGAAAGATTTGAATTCATAGATTATCTTTCTTTATTTCATTTTTTATCACTAAATTAACCTTATAGTTATATTTCCAAGTCTAAGTCATTTTATTTTTAATTTTTGAGAAAACTTTTTTTCTATTTTAGAACTTAATCTATTTAATGTCAATTTGCTCAGCAGTTCATATGGAAGAATTTTGGAAGACAGGTTGATTTTTTAGGATATATTTCAGTTTTAATTTACATGAATTTTAGTATATTATATTTTTTTATTAGCATATTATTATACAAAATAATCATTTATTTTATCCATAACTAATTTACATATGAGAATTTAGTTAGTTATGATGTTTTTCCGGAAAATTCAAACTTAAAATTTTATTTAAAAAAATTGAATCTAATAGTACGTAGGTTAGCTTATCATATCTTGTTACTCATATTTAGTAAAAAAAAATTAAAGCTTTTTTTTACTAAACAATTACATGTGATTTTCATGGTCTATATATCTGTTTTGTGTGCTGGTAGTCACTACATAAGTAGTAATAAAACCCACCTATAGCTAGGAAAATACTGTCATTTGTCTATTCATACAATTTTTTTTTTGTGTCTTATTTGCCTGATATAACAATTGTGTGGAATGATAGTTAATACTTAATTGATAAGGATAAGGTAGTGTCGGAGCAGAGCCTTCCTTGACCATCATCGGTGGTTTTGGTTTTGTTAATGAGTTTTTTTGTCTAAAAGTAGGAATAAAAGTGTAAAATATGTTTTTTTTTTCTTTTAAAATTTTTAAATTTTAATTTTAATCCTTTTAGTAAAAGTTATTTGTTTTTTGTTCCTTTAAATTTAAAATGCATCATTTTAATTCTTAAAGTACTTTAAATCACGTTCTATAAGGGGTGAAAAACAGTTAAGTAGCGCTCAAAATGAAAAAATAAATAGAAACATTTCCAAATTAAATAGATTAAAAATGGATAAAAAAATATTTAGAAAAACAAAACCAAACTTTGATAATTTTAGAGTGATAAGAATATATTTAACCCAAAATAAAAAAAAGTATATAGTTATGACACTATCTCGTTCTGCTCTCATTAATTTGTTTATTCAATCCCTCAAACACAGTATATGAATTTTAATTAAAGGCTTAAATAATTTTTAGAGTCATGATATATATTGGATTATTATTTTGAGTTTTTGATAAATTTATATAAAAGTTATTGAGATGATATTACATTATCCCTTAAATAATGTCATGAATTTGAACAAAATTTTTAATATATTAGAGACTCAAAATAAAAAAAAATTCAAAGATTCAACTAAATTTATATATATATACACATATATATATATATATATATATATATAAAAGATCTCAAACACATTTAACTTTTAGAGGGACCTAAATTTTTAACTTAAGATCTACATAGTATTCATTAACATCTTTAGCTATCCCACTAAGCTTAACCTTGCAGTGGGGGCCGGTTAAGGTTGGATTACATGCATAAGAACTTAAGATTAATTTTTATTGTTATTAAAAAAAAGTCATCATTAATTGTCAACATTCTCAGCCATCGAATTATATATCCTTTGAAAACATAATCAAGATTGTTCTTATTGGTGGTCATTAATATTTTGAATATGTGGCCACTAATTAATATCATATTCACTAATTTATTATGGTGGATAATTAATATAGAAGATGTGCTTCTACAATTGATTATTATGATAACAACTCCAACGAGAACAATTGATTATTACGAAAACACATGAGAACAAACAGTGATAACTCTTCAAACAAGATTAAAAATAATAATTTGTTAAGATTAAAACTCAATTATAAATCTTTCTTATGAAATTATTAGAATTATCATCATATTGGGTGGTAACAACGATATTAGAAACCTCAGAAGTGTCTATAATTGGGTTTTTAATTAATGTCAATAATTTATTATTTTAATTATAATTTAAGGATTGTTATTGTTTATTATGACACGTGCACGCACAGAAAGAGAGAAAGAGTTATTATAATTTATCAATATATTTTTTAGTCAGAGTACATTAATAAAATAAATCGTCAATATATTTAAAAATAATCTTTACTTATAATTTATTAATTTATTCTCACTAAAAAAAACAAGCTATTCTTATTGGTAATAACCTTGAACTTTCAACATCAACCATAATCATCACATCTAACTTTTATCAAGACTCGATCAAACATAGTAGTAAAACCATAGTATCGATTCCAATGAATCAATCCGTAATGCTCATATGCTGCTTTGCCTCCTACCTATTAATCTGAAATATTGCAGATGCAATTATATTTTGCCACGAAACAAAGTGACTCCAACAAGACATGACTCTTTCATTATGAGTTCAGTACTACCTGACAAAGTGGTTTGTCAAAGTGACTGTAGAGTTTCCCTATTAGTATGACAACAACCGATTCCACAAAAAATAGTTATTATCCATGTTAGGAAACGTGGCCGAGAGAGATGACAAATCAGAGAGGATCATATCAGAATTCTAGTGCTTGTAACCTAGAAATAAAAAACATTCTTATGATATTCAACAATGTGGATAAAGAAAGAACACAAGCACACTATACTGTTGTAAAGATGAAGAGTAGATTATAAAACCCAATTTCTCAGAATATGTCATATATTATTCTCATCATGTGGCCCACAAAGTTAAACCAAGTATAGATGCCACCAAATCTGTGAGTGAAAATACACATACGTAAAGTGTTCACAACCAACAGTTGCAACTGCCGCACACAAAAATTCTTATTCTGTGGCACAGAAATAAAATGGCATCTTTTAATTTGCTTTGGGGAACCTAATCACCTCTTTATTATAATTGCTTATCCGTATATTATCCCTAGCACCCTCTCTGCTCCCCCCTTGTTTCTCTGGTCATTATTCTCCACTGAATATGAAGAGTTTAGAAAGTTCAGTTAGATTCATCTGTATTCTATTTAATTAAACTTATCCCCCGCCAATATTGACACTTGAAATTGAAGATATTGACGAGTTTATGGTTACTTTTTTCATCATTCACATTAAACGTGGAACTCATTCCTCGTTAAAATTAATAAAGAAAAGAAACGAGAGGGTTACTATGCTATAGGGAATTATAATACTGTATTAAGTATTTTTTTTTGTGATTGTCTATTTAAATTTCTAAGTCCTTTTTATTCATGCATGAAAATGCAACATTAAAATTTGTTACCACATGGGTAGAATATATTCGCCTAGTTATTTTTTTAATATAAACATTTTACTAAGTGATTTGTAAAATCTTTTACATTTGCCTTTAATATAATTATCTCGCTGATTTAAATGTCTTTTTGGTCAAATTCTAACTTACGATAGAATGTAACGTGAATGAAAATTCGTGATTTGAATGGAATAATTGCCATACATAACCAAAGCATATATATTGATCATGTCTAATCTCTAAGTATTTACATTCTTATGTATAATAAGATGGAAAAAAAAAAAGATGATGCGTGTGACGAATCAAACACCTTTTACCTTATCACATTGATACCCTTCCTTTAATTAGCAAACTACACGTGATAGTTCTAAAAGTAATTATTTTCTTTATTTTATATATACTGCAAGTGCAATGTGAACTTCAAGACAATCAAGTAAAATATCTAAAGATGCACAGTGATTGAGAGAATATCTATGGGGTAATATATATTCACATTTCCTTTTGTAAAAGGTGTGAATAGTTTTTTTCTTCCTCTCGTATTATTAATTTCAAATCAACGAAGAAGTATTTGTTTAGCATTCAATAAAGAAAAGAAACCTACGGCTATGTTTGATTTTAGAAGATAAATCTCTTAAAAGATGCTTCCCTTTATTTAGTCAAGATAAGATTCAATTTTTAATTCATACTTTTTTAAACAGAGTTGTTTTCCTTAATTAATTTAATCAACTGTTTGTTTCAGCAGTTGTTACGACACATGCCAACGGCGGCGGCGGCGCCTTCAGTTATTTAGCGAAGATTCCTCTAGCGATAAGATTCCAATTAATTACTCTGTATAGTTTCAAAAGTTTGTTAAAGCAGTGATATATATTGTAAGACTATTATCTTTAGAATAATTTGAACGAATTTTCCTTGAATGACTTACAAATCAAGAAGAAGAAAAAATCTTACACTTTATGATCAATTATCTATTTACTTTTGTACTTTATTTTTCTCTAATTATAATTATTTAATCCTCATTTGTGACAGTTTTCATACAAAAATAGTGTTCCAACGTTCTTTATTGGATTATATCACCTAATTATACGACTTCTAGTTCTAGCAAAGAAAAAACTATCAATGGAAGTTTTTTATTGTCAGAGTGAGTCAGTATCAAATTATATATAACTCTTTGCAAATTTGAGAGTACTCTGTTGCATACCAAGCAGTCCTGTTATCTTAGAGAAGGTGTGGTTTTAACTTTTATTAATGTATAATCTCATGTAGTCATAGTTTGTCAAAAATAAAAATAACTGATCTTTGATAAATATTACTTCTATACTGAGCTGATATCACAGCTAAAAGTTTATTTTCTTAATCAATAAGCATTTTTATCTAAGGTATGTGTTTTGAACTATTGCAGCTTGGTACGAAATTGTGACTAAAAGTATCATTTTGTTTCAAAATAGGCTGACCCAATATAAAAATATTAACTAAGTGTCAAATAGATGATTCAGATACTTCCTAATTAAAAATTCAGGTACCATTCAATATTGTTAAGTTTGTTTTTAAATGTATACAAAGTCATATCTATAACATTTTTATATAATTAAATTCTTGGGCAAATCAATAACTTCATATATTGAGTGTTTCTTTTTTCATTGTGAGTAATATATTCTGGTTTTCAGGTTGACAGTAGTTCCTTCCTGAGCGGATCTAAACAAATTTGTTGGAATTTTACTCACAATATTGAAATCTAGCTAGATTCCTCCAAATTCAAACGCATGACTTAACATGAGATGCCGACTGTGTGATCATCTGGCCAAAATATTTGTGGGTTTATGATTCTCTACATAAAATCTGTTTAGACGAAGTGTTTTTTATTAAAAACACCAAATTTATTTATTCCTTGTATTATTAGAATTTTTAAGACTATATTGAGACACATTTGGAATTGAGAATTATTATCATGTTGTTGGAATTAAAATAGGAGCTAATATAAAAAAAGTTATAATAAACTTTGTTTAGAGAGTTAACCTCTGTGGAGCCCATTTACTATAAATTTATTTGTTTGTTAGAAAGTCCAAAACAATTGTTAGAAAGTTCCATAGTTTTATCCAAATTATGGTTTAGACATTCCCAACAAAAAATCAAATTACTTTTATTCAACTCTATTTTCTTATTACATGCAGTATAATTTATGTATTCCTTTACTTGAATGCAATACTTGGTCTGGAAAAATTAAAATGCAACACTTTATGCCCATGCAAAATCAAAAGCCATATGGCCTGAAGCTTTCAACACGAGGTGGTGGGTTATTGGTAGCTTCCTTGCAATAAGTAACTTCATTAGACCTGAGATCACACATTGTGTGACCTTTATGTCAATTCATGCACAATTTTTCTTGATATCATTGGACAGCTAATTAAGAGAATTTGGAGATAACTCTGTATGATTTTATCTTATGATCTTTATGAGGACACCTCCAGCTCCATTTGATTCCCTTCTGTTATCCAAACTCTGGTTCAGACGTTCCTGGTGACATACAGGAAATTAATTAACATCTAGTCATTATTTATTCTTTGCTTTAAAATTAAACTTGATCTCTTGGACATGAAAGAAATAATCTATAATTTCCGGATCTAACACAGGCTAAATATGCAATCTAACTTTAGTAGTGTCAAATTGCTTCATAGTTTAGATACAATAATATATATATATATAGATAGATGGATGTATGTATGTATATCACTGCAGCTGCAGCAGATTGATGTAATAATTGAAGTGTTGTTATGGTATGCTCTAGATGCTAATTCTATTCGCCATTCTAGAGAGCTTCAATTCTGACTTCTGAGACATTTTATTTTTATTGCAGTTATGTCATTTTTTTTTTACAATAGTCACACTGGAGTTAAAAATTATGAACTAATGCATATTATTCAAAATTTCACCACTAAGCTGACCTTAGTGGTTGAGTTTCGTCGAATTTAATTTAATTTCAAGTGTGAATAGAATATATGAGATTTTCCATTTGCCTCTCGACAAAGCAAAGGCCCCTTGAATGTGTGTACCATATTTCACACAAACAGAAATAGATCAAATTCTGTAGATCACCATCTGGCATATTTTGTTTTAAGTGACGACATTGTTTGACTTACATAAAATTTCATTATCGTTGCATATATTTATTAATTAATTAATTAACAAGATGATATAGTAGCTAGAGAGTGGAACAGGATTGGTGCAGGGTGAAGTAAACCTAGGTGAATAGAAATCATGACACGAATCATTTTTTTTTTCTTTCTAACGACTTTTGTTGCGTATAAAGTGGTCGCTCAATTTTTTTTATTCTAAAAAAGTTCAAACAAAACGAAATTCGATCTTAGCAAGGCAAAGTCGGTGTATTAGCTTAATTTAGGCTCTACTATACAACTTAAATATTCATTTTTTTCACTAAAAAAAATTTGTGTTTATCTCAAGTGACTCTCTAACACGTCACATTGAATCAATAACAATCTTATAAGTTAAATATATTAAAAGATTCTATTTCTACCTATTTTTTATATTTTTGAAAGAAGTCACTGTGAAGGAGAACTGCCAAAGTCAAACAGTAATGTGACTCTTACAAAATTTTATAAAAATTTCAAATTTTCAATATATTATTACAGTGTTTAGTAAACATTCAACGGCATATATGAAGATAGGCGTACATTATATTTTTATTAATAAAAATAGCTGTATAACTACTATAACTTAATATGCAGGTACGTACTATCGCAAGCTGCACGTGTAAAGGACAGAAAAAGCCGCAAATTATTGTGAACAGAAATATTCACGTAAAGTAATTGTTGCTTCAGTGGGTGGTCTTGGTAGCTTGTTAGTATTATTTTCAATATTTGTTTTGTAGTTTTCTATTAGCAGTGCATTAGATCTAGCTGGAGAGGCATTGTCATGAGACCCTGCTATGCAAGAACGGCTGAGTATACGACTTTGAATCCTTGCTTCATTATATTTTCTTTCTTCTTCTTCTTCTTCTTTCTTTTTTTAAGAAGATTGTCCTCACTTCTTAAAGAAATCTTTGAAAGTATTCATTTCGTGAATTTATGTTTAAAATATAACATATGTAATTTTCACGGTGGTAATTAGTTTGAGACGAGTAAAATTATTTATGATCGACTAGAACTTGAAATAACTTATTATGTTGAAATAATGTTGTGTCAGATAATCTATGCTTTCGGTGATAGAGGAACAGCAAATTATTAACTTTAAAAAGATTCAATTATTATTTTAAACATTAAAATGCAATGCTAATCTCCCTAATTTGGATTATGTGCTTTTTGATCTCCAAGTTTTAGTTATTTAAGTTTTCCAATTCTTAAAATTGAGTATAAATTTAAATTATCACGATCCTTTACTTAAAATCCTCAAATTGTTTATTTTCTTCCAAATATTTAACGGTTTGTGATGGTTTTGTGATTGAAATAGTTTTGAAAATTTAGAAGAAATTTAGTATAAAAAAAATTGATAAAATTTGAGGAATTTCATAAGATGTAAAATTAAGGTCTTCAAAAAACAACGCATCGGGTGAAATATGATATTTTGTTAATTTGGTGAATTTTGAGTCAAAGTCAATTTAATTTAAAAATTAGTAAAAATAATGAGAATTTAAGGATTTTAAGTACAAGTAAGAGACCAAATTTACTTAATTTTTAAAAAAGTTTAATAATAAAAAAAATATTTTTTTATAAACAACAAGTATTACTTATTGTAAAAAGAGTATCTTCTAATTGAGACAATCATATTTGACTCAAGTAAAATTATTGTATAGATGATAAAAAAATTTCTTTAAATATTTAACACAAATGTAATGATTAAGTTGAAACAGCATTACACCAATTGATCTATAAATTTGGTGGCAATATGTACTCTAAAGATAACAGTTAAAATATTAAAAACATTTTTTATTAAAAAATTTTATAATGTATTTTTGCATAATTTCAATGCCCCTGCAACATATTTTTCGATATATGTTTTAGTAATTTTTGGACAAGTATTTTTTATCAACGTTAATTGTTAATTTGTTAATCTTTATTAGTAAGAAGAATTTAAACCCATGACTTTTTTCCTATCTTTTCTCCCTTTACCAAGTTAACCTTATATCTTTTTTCTTTTTTTACAAGTATATTAAGTACTGGTTAGTAAAATTCTCTTCAAAATAAAGCAACTTAATTAATTTATAAAAAAATTACAAATAAAATCACATATAATGTGCACTAGTGGAACCAAAAAATACTTTTAAGCATATATTATACCATTATACAAAAGCTTAGCCACCAGTCCAAAACATATAAAAAGAATATGTTAAAAAATATTTTATGTTCCAAGATCGATCTTTCACTAACATAAATGAAAGTGTGATATAAACCCATAGAACAAATTGCTAGCTGAGTGCAAGCGTACCTAACGGGTTGATATGAATTTTATTAAACTTGGAGAATATAGTATTGAGATTTGAAATGTTAAAAATACTTATTTGATATCTGAAATTAATCATAAAATTGAAATTAAATTTATTAATTTAAATTTATAGAATTGAAAGTCTTTAAAAATCAAATTTATAATGTAATATCATTATTTTATCAATTAATAAAAAATATTAATTTTAATTATATAGCTGAAAGTATTTAAAAATCAAAATTATAATTTAATATCATGATTTTATCAAATAACAAAATAATTTGCTCCCGTTCTTTCTAATTCTTACTTATGTTTGTTTCGGATCATCAAGAATTGATTTTGAAAAAAAAAACTATACTTCAAATATATTTCATTAAAATTCCTTGTAAACATTTTAGTAAGTTTTAAAAAGTTATTAAAATTTAAAAAATATTATCCTATATTATGTTCAGTTGGGTCTACCTAAAATAAGACCCAAGCCCAATTATAAAAATTATGGTGTCCAATTTCTATTACCTAAACGCAGTTTAACTACTTTTTTTTCAAACCAAATTCTCAAATTGGGCTTAACCGTCATTCTTCCAAGGGAGTTGCTATTACAACTATCTGTATTGCTATTTGTACTACCAACCAAATGATCATTTTACCCTTATGAGTTTTCCTACACCCACAACCCTTCTCCTTTCCTCTCTCACTTCTCCCTTCCTCTTTCATGACACCCCCAACCATTTCCATTACTAATTCATCTCCTCGTCTCTCTCGTCAAACCCATTCAAGACAAGGTAAGTTTTTTTTTTCTTACCAATGAAATCACAATTATGTTGTATCTTTGACGAAATCATGATTTTGTTTTGCATTTTGACGAAAATTTTGACAGAGTGGTGATGAATTAGGAAAGGGGTTATTGTTGCTCACAATGTAGGAAGAAAAAAGGGAATGTAGAAACCAATTGCCCTTCAATCCACCCAAGTGAAAACATTTTTCTTTACATTGCCCATAAAAGTTTTGATGGATGTGACTTGAATCCTGCACCTCCTTTCTTGAATCATGCACAACCCATTATTCAGTGAAAAAACAATCATACCCTTAATGAAATTTTCACCTTCCATCTCCCAATCCTAACAACTCCCTTCTACCTATCTCAATTCTAACCCCCCTCCCCCATGATGGCATCTCCCTCCCTCGGTGGTCACCACCCACAACGACATCTCCCTCTCGCTCCTTCCTCCTGAGAAGGTAAATGGCTTCTCTAATCAAATTTAATTTACTGTAAAATAGTTTCTAGAATGGCAATTCCATAAGAAAAAACTTTCTGAAATGATCTTTTCATATGCAAAAAAAAATCCGAAATGACCTTTTTGTCAGGCAAATTTTTTTTCCAGAATAATTGTTCTAGAAGTATTTTTGCTTACGGAAAGGTGATTTCCAAAGACATTTTTCAAAACTTGGAACAACCTTTCTAGAAGTTTATTTTATATATTCTGAAAAGAGGGATTCAAAAATCAATATGGGGCTCACGAAAAGTCCATTTTGGAAGCAAAAACTATAATCTAGAGTTTAATTTTAACCTGTACAAAAGAATCTATATTATTATTCATACTTCTATATTTGTAACAATCTCTTCTTATATTGTCATCTAATAACAATTCATTATGTATGATAAGTTTGTTGACTTTTAAAATAATTATTTTAAAGTAATTCAAACGGTGATTTGTAATTGGATGCAGGTGTTGTGAATAATGCAGGTTTTGATGATGCTGAGAAGAATTCACTTGCTAATGATCATAAAAGAAATGCTTAAGCTTCATGAGATAAATTGAACTCGATATGGATGCTTTATCATGTCTTATGCATCAACAAAATGGAAAGAATAGGGCATTGATAGACTTATTGGTCAATTATCCAAGTAAAACCATGGTTATACAGAGTGTTAATGATCTTGGGTTTATAAAGGGGTTGAAGTTGTTTGAACTCTTAGACTTTTTTGTTGAAGAGATTGGAGAACAAATTATTGTCAAGTTGTGGCCAACAACGACGATGACTATGTCTTGCCAGGTAAAAGTGTTTAATTGTTCATTTTTTTCAATTGCTTTATGTGACAATTAGTTACTTATTTAGTTTATTAATTTTGTCTCAAGGAAATATAAGACAATGTTTGCAACGACAAAATCTTAGACATGGTGGGCAAGATTTGAAAACCAAGTGGTTGCTATCAATGGCAAAATTAAGTGAGATTTGAGATATGAGAGCTAAGGTAAAGATCAAAGACAAATATATAGAAATTAATGACCTGGTTGACAACTTACACCATGCAGTACTAGTGTGAGAAGGTCCTCAAAGAAATAAGGAAAGAAGAAGCAATCAACAAAGAAAGGGATGAAAGCAATTGATTCGAGTTGGAATTTTCAATTTTACAAAGTTGTAACCCAAAACTTAAATTGAACGAGAACAAATTGCGAAACAAAAATAGAATCAAACCAATTACCTGAATAGAATCATGAAAATATTGAGTTTAATCTAATTTTCAACCTAATTAAACTTAATTGGATTGAGTTGGATTTACCTTTTTTTAACTACCCAATTAAACCTCAATTAGGTTGGGTTGGGTCATCAGGTTGAATAATTTAAAAAATGTTATCTTTTTAACCTTTTAACAAAAAATACTTCAAAATAAGTAATTCAACATTGTTTCATTGCTTCTTAATTCTTATAAAGCCCACAATTAGTATTATTTGCCTCATTATTTTACAAGTCACAATTATTATATTGAGTCAATATCCAAAATCAAAATAAATTGTTGCAACTTGCGAGTAAACAAGAGTGAGAGAGTTTTGTTTTTTTTTCTCACTTTTTTATTACTCACATAGAAAGAATTGAACAATTACTATTTTTATTATATTTATTATCTAGTTGAGTTGAATTGAGTTTCATTGAGTTTGAAACTTATGAACTCATTAGTTGTTACCTAACACAATTCTAATTGACTGCACTAAAATAACCAAATTCAATAATGACTCGATCCAACTTATAAAATTATAATTGAGATAAATTGGATTAGATAGGTTCCCGGATTAGGCATAACCCACTTAGACTCTTGAAAATTAGTTTGATTGGTGCACTTCAATAAAAAAATTCTATAAAATTTTATTAAAAAATAGAAAAAGAAAAATAAATTTTTCTTTAATTTTTTTAAAAAATTAGAAAAAAGATAAACTACAACTACTTGTATTGCGCTAAGTTTGTTAAAGGAATAAAACTATTTCTCAAAGCCTTCACTTTGATGTATAGAGATTTTACTGAATTTACATAATTTTGCTATTTACTTTCTAAACTTGTTGATTCAACATTTTAATTCTGGATATTTTTGCCGTCAAAACTAGGCCAGCAAATATAGGGGTGAGCATAAATCAGAGAAAACCGAGCAATTCGACCCAAAAATAAGTGTTTCGGGTGGGTATATGCGGGTATCGGGTTAAATAGTGTGAAAATGGTAATATGTGGGTTATTTCGGGCGGGTGCGGGTTATAAAAACAAAAACCAACGTACCTTGCATCACCCACACCTTCGCGCACCAAGGTTCAAGAATGCACCAAGGCTCAATGGAAATAGATACCCCAAATAACCCACCCGCTACGAACCGAACCCGCCTTTATCCGAACGTTCATCGAACGGTGGTGGGCTGCGTTTTTCATTGGTCCGTTTTGATGAGGCCCATATGTTGGTAGCTTGGGCCACGGCTTATTTAAATGATGGGCCAACATACTTTTACTCATCGAATCCTCAAATCATTATGATTTATGACTTTGTCTGGCTTCTAGATGAGGAAATACAGGAGGATTATAGAAGCTCTTTGTGATATTTTGGTTTTAGGATGATAGAAAATGGAAGCAAAACATTTTAAATTATCAAACCGGTAAATTAAATGAAAATTAATCATATCGAAATTTAAAAATTATACTTAACTACCAATTTTTTTTATTATAGCTGCTTTGATTCAATTTTATTTATTATTGTTAAAGCTGAACTCAATAAAAAATAATTCAAACCAATCCGGACCATATTCTTTTTACATATTTAATTGTTTTTATATTCAAATAAATATGTCACACACAAATATTATGATTATGTTTGACAAGATATTTCAGTTAACTTTTAAATTTTTTTATTAGTTGAAAAACTTATTTGATTGTTTGATAAATAAATTTTTTTTAATAGTTTATCAGTAATTTTTAGTACTTCTTTGAAATTTAACATTTTTTAAAATGCTAACTTCTAATTTTTTATATTTTTTCCACTTTTATTCTTGATATATTTATTTACTTTCCTTCTTACGTTTTTTAAATAAATCATGATATTATTATTTTTCTATTATTTTATAATTTTGAGTTACTTCAACTACTAGTTTTACTTAACATTTTTAATTTAATAAATTATTTTTTCAATTTTTAGCTTTTAATTACCTGCCAGCTTTGCATAACGTATATCTAGTCAATGATCTATGGTGCACTTTTTTTATATAAAAGATTTGTAAAACAAATTAATTGATAATACATGTTTTATGTAAACAATATAAAACATTCTTATTTAATATTTATTATATACGTGTATTACTGTTGTTACATTGCTTGTGAATTGTGAAGGAAATAGAACTGGGCGATGTAATTTGACCCGGACCAAGGTTTTAATGATTGCACAAAAAAATGATAGTTTTAATGATATATAATTATATATCAACATTATTATGTGAGATTTTTTAATAGTGCTTGTAATATATTTTTTTATATAATTTTTAATGAATTTCAATTAATAAAAAAAGATGTTCTCGAAAGACTAATTATTCCTCTGGTGCGTGAATGCGTGAATTCTGTTGACCAAAGTTTTTTTACAAGAATCACATATAAACGCTTGTACTGTGTCGTTTTATATATTATTAAATATTTCTTAAAATTTCAACATTCAATTGTTAATAAGTTTTATTTTTCTCCTTTCACAAGTGCCTTAATTTCTAGGCAAAATTGTATTTTTATTAGTTCTTTTAGTTATTTTCAATTTTTGATTTTAGCTCTCCTTTAAAATTATTGACGCATTTTGTCCTCTTATTTTATTCAATCACACAATCTTATGGTCACTTGTCATGTTCTGATTGGATGTCGATTCTATGGATGATGAAATGTATTATTGTTGTTATTGGTCAATCAGAACATGACACGTGACAATCATCGTCCAATCAAAATGTGACACGCGACTGTCAACATTCATTTATAACGGAAAACGTCTAAATCTACTTAAGGGTCAAGATTATGTGATTGGATAAAAAAGAAAGATAAAAGATCTAAATAACTTTAAAGAAAAATCAAAATCAAGATTAAAGACAATTAAGGAAACTAAATTTATAATTTTACCATTTATAATAGTGAGTCCTCGCTCTTAGGGTAAGGCCAAAGTTGTGTCCCTTGCCGTCCCTTCCAAACCCACATGCGACTATGCCGCAGCATCATTCCCAACTGATGTAACACTGGACCCACTACTATGCATCCCTCACGTGAATTGTGAAATATGGAAATCCATTCAAGAAAAGAAAAGATAAAAAAAAAGAGCAAAATAATTAAAGGAGATTGCAAAGGTTTCGGCTTCTGAGGAATTACTTACATATACAATTCTAGCCCTAGCTATAACTATTTTGCTAGGAGCAACTCATGTGGCAGCCTGGCAGGCAAGCCAAAAAGGTATGCCTGGGAATCAGTTGAAAAAGGTTAAACATTGGTCATGTCCTGCTTGGTAATTAACGTGTTATACTTGTCAAAAGGTATACATAGCCAGCTAATAAGGTTTTTCTCTTTGCATTCTATACTTGGATATATAATGATGTAGATGAGGATTTTTAGTCAATTTAGCTATACTTTCTACTCCAAACCATTATAACAATTATTCTTGACTTTCCAGCTTGTATACATTTGCTCGCAGGTGTACGATATAGACAATATTAGATCTAAGAAATTGGTAAATAATGAGTAACAATTAGTCGAATAATTTACTATACTTGTCAGCTATATCACCCACCAAATCTTCTAAAATTCAACCCTATTATTTAGGAATGATTCTGTAGACGTACAAAAAGAAATCTTGATGTTGTCAGAATATAATTTTCTCATCAACAATTGAAATTACTTTACCCTCACTTGAGTCACATACTTATCACAACTTAAATTTGTTATATAGATATCAATTATTGTTGCTCTCATTTTCAAATTTGATTAATCTAAAGTGAGTAAAAATAAAGTAATATGTATCATTGATGAGAAAATTAATTGGGTTCCTTAAGTGTATATGTTGACAAGAGATTGATATCTGCTTCTAAAAAAAAGATTAATTTCTGATCGAGTACATGAAACAGATTTTATTAGGAATGTCAAAACTCATTTCAGTAATGCTTATGATTCACAAGAAATTAATCTTGGACTATCAAGTGATATTCTTAATTGGTACAAACAAAAAAGAACTCCTTTTAACACAAATCTTCTTACTCAACACTTAAATTAAGCTGCTAGATTAGGTTAAATCCTTTTACTCTTGGCAGTTTCTATTTCGAGGCAGGTATGATAAAAAGGGGTCTTGTGAACGGGCCATTTTCACAACAAAAGAAGCGTGTACAACCACCATGAACATATATATATATATATATATGTCCTCCATTGGAATGGTTTAGCTTTGTTCATGTGCGCCATATACTTTATTCTGCTTTAAACATAAACTAGCCGACAGAATCAAGTGAACAAGATGAAAATTGTACCCTGTATTCTTGTGTCTTGGCTGTTTCTTCAACAATGACAGCTCTATGCCTTCTATGTTCTTCTTTTCTCAATAGTTTGGAAGTTCCAACGTGGATGTTCCATTTTATACTCATGAATATTGAAGCATCAAATACCCTGCCATTTTCTTCCTTCAAACGAATGAAGCAGGGCATGTGCAAAATCTCTCCTACTCTAGCTGATTTTTAGTATATATGTTTGGTTGTGCGTCAGGAGAGGGAATACGTGTGTTTATATGATTTTGGTTCAATGGGATGCAAAATCAAACACACGTTAAAACTAGATTTAAGTTTATTCAACGTCAAAAACTAGCTAATCAAAAAAAGATTATATTAAAAGATAAAATAATTAAGATTTTATTCATATTTAATTATAAGTCTACAAAAGATATATATAAAATATAGAAGAATAACAAATTCTAAATTTATCTACTAAATTATCTTAATAACTTAAATTTAAATCTATTTATAATTTAAATTTGAAATATAACAACTTACAATTAATCATTCTATCATATGAATAATATAGCGTATTCTAACGTATTGTTCACACTTTATAAGGAGTATTATGACCATATTGCTAACTATGTTACATTTTTAAAGCAATAATGTTCGTGTTATATTGACATCTAATTTTAGGAATCATTCCTAATCTAAAACTATACTCTATTTTGGATCCTACGAATCTTGCATAAGTACAAACACTCCAAACAGTGATTATTCTCCCAGAAAGAGAAAACACAGCTTTGTGTTTGTACATTTATTCTTGATGTTTCTCTTTCACGGCCAGTTTTTTTTCTGTAGGATAGGGAAGGATCATTCAATTCACATACCAGTTTGCAATACCTAATTGAACGCAAACACGGAATTTAATAAAACAACCAGTTTGCTATATATATATTTTCTTCCCAAGTGTAGACCCAGGAGGCACGTTACCTACCAGCACTTAAATTAAATGTGCTAAACAAAGCTACCATTTGATTAGTAGTTAACAGCTATGGCTAAATTATCTTGAAAAGTATCTCATTAAGTGCATACATAGTCTTAAGTCTCCAACTCGACAAATAAGGACCTTAGAGAAAAATATCTCAAAAGCACGCGCTATCGATTGAGATATTAAAGTAGCACGCTTATGTATATAAATGATTCATTCGATTAATATTACGTTTGTTGTACCTGTTCTAGAATCTGAGTCAAGTTTTGAGAAAATCTCGATCCCTTGTTGCCAACAATGAGTTAGCTCAAACGGTAAGATTTGACAGCGTTAACAAAAAGGCCTTGTTGGTGTGATCATTCATTTGATGTAGCAACTACCCGAATTTGTCACTTTGGAATTGGAATTTGTCATCGATCACTATTAAGTATTAGTCAAGCTAACCCTAATTTGAAAGGTTGTCAGTAAGTTAGTTGTTAGAGAGTTAGTAATAAAAGAAAATTTATCTAACAAAATGACTCAAGTACTCAAGACAAAAAAAAAAGAAAAAGGGTTAAGATCCTTCTACTCCTCACATTTAAAAGTACACTATCTCGCAAATCCTAACTCCACATATTGAACTAACGTATGAAAACATGAAAGTAAACTAATCCCAATTCTATGGTAACTATTCCTTTGCTCACTAAAATATAACCCGGATTCCTTAGCTACTAGGTATAACCAAATTAGCTAGCAAGCATTAGGTTCAAGGTTATAAGGATGGACACAACAGCATGCTCCTGTATTCCTAAAATGTATGCATCATGTGTCTCAAATTCTTGGTTCCTATACTTAAGATTCAACTTTCCAATTGTCATTTTCTTGTGTCTGTAAAAGAAAAAACTTTAATTGTCTTTTTAAGTTTAGAATCATTCAATTGATTTCCATCATAAACAAAACCTGAAGAATAAAGATTAATTTTGATACATGAAAGTCAAGATACAATTATTAAAGTGAATCTAAAAGTTCAAAATAAGAGTATCAATCACTACGGAAAGACTAAACCAAAATTAAAACCTTTGCAAAAGATTGAAGCATGAGAGAAGATTGAATATTGCAATCGAAGAAGCTCGGCCGCGTCGATTTCCTAGAGACTTGGAGTGGTTCTCTATTGAAGCCCAACAAAAAAATCTACTTCTCACACTAAAAGTGAATACAAAAGAGAGAAAAATATTAAAAAAGTATATGGTGAAAAGTCACTCAAAACGGTGTTAAAACACTTGTTCATATTATCATAATTTGAGGTCGTCACTCGACGCTAGACAATTATCGTTGAGTAATGTTATAACTAACTTCATCGTTAGACGACATCTTCGATTGCGGATGGAGGTTGTCACAAAATTTGTTTTGAAAAGTAGAAGTTTTAATTCTTGAAAAATCACTTGCATATTGATTACATTCTTTGAGAGAGACAAAAAATTTTAAATATGACTAAATCTTAAATTAAAGATTACTCTCTCATAATAGGTAAAAAAATTGAAATTTATAAAAATATCTCATATCTCAAAAGAAAAATTAAAAATCCTAATTACCATAATTATAAAAATAACAAACAAACAATAAAACCATTCAAAGTGTCCATAGATTATACATATTTCCACCTTAGCGTCAGCAGTGTAATCCGTTAGCCAATACATCACAAGGGTGATAGTAACCAGATCGATGCTCTTTGACTGCAAAAACAAAGATTGAAAACCTCTTTCACCATTGCATATAGAACAGATTGGGCTGAGAGGGACGTACGTATTCCTCTCAATTAGCATATATTTTGTGGCAATAAATGTTTTAATAATTTAATCCGCTGTTCAGTTGGAAAAGATAGTATCAGTCTAAGAAGTTGATTCGCACAAAAGTCTATTAAATCAGTGCCATACATATGAATCACTTAAAAGAATATTGTGTAATTTTTAAAGTAAAAAGGAATTGAAGTCAGTGTAATTTAAATTTCTTCTAAAGATGAAAACTGCTTGTTTGACTTTATATATAATTAAATCATAGTGAACTAGGCATTAATATTAGAAATATAACTTTATTATTTTAATATATATTATAAATAATATAAGGTAACATAAAAGCATAAATCAAATTAAGATTTTAATCAAACATAAAATAATTATATTTTATATTATACAAAAAAACAAAAATAAAAAACTAAATAATAATAACTCACACTCTTTGTAACTTAATTTTTTATTTGACTTAAAAAAGTAATTTTGATTGAATTTAAAGAAAAAAAACATTCAAATCAGTCACCACCCATTAAATCGGTCATATCACCATCAATTTAACGGATTAGATTTCTTTTCATCAACACTTGGACAATCTTAATATAAAATGCCACAAATTTGTTGGCACTCGTAGTTTCCACACGAGATATATATATATATATATATATATATATATATATATATATATATATATATATATATATATATATATATATATATATATATATATATATATAGAATAAAAAAAGAGGTAATATCTCTTATTTTAAATAAATTATTTTTTATTTGAAAATTGTTTATACAAGGAAATCGAAAGCTAACACGATTAGGCTTCTCATCATGCAACCCTTTAGTTATTCTTTATTTATTTTTTAGCATTTATAATATTAAATTTAAATTAAATAACCATGTCTTGTCCACATACCCAACTACAAAGAAATCAGAATCAGCTTGGGTGGTGGGGGCGCAATGCATTTGAAAAAGATAAAACAACGACCAAGCATCACTTTAGAACAAAAGACTTAATTCACAAAGTTGGTTTGCTTTGTACTCTTGAATCTTGATCATAAAAAAGAAAGTTGTTTTTCTTATCTTACAAAATAAATGCTTATATAAAGGATTGGATTGCGACACACCATATGTAAATTAACTATACAAACGAAGATATAAAGAATATAAAGAGAGGTTTCATATAAAATATCCGAATAGGTGTTGCGTTGTACGTGAAAGCACAGAAACCAGTGGCGCAAAGAGAAACCGAATTTTTCTATTTTTATATTTTGCTATTAAAAAGGAAAATGAGCATCTATACAGAATATCCTATCTAACTATAAAGTTTGATATAGATATAAATCTTAAATGGATAAATGAATTTAGCAGTATATGATATATATATATATATATATATATATATATATATATATAAGATTATTTTTCTGTTAAGTCTGACTAGATTAACCAGTTAATCACATTGAATTATAAGTTAAATAAAATATAATTGAAATATATGCGCATCTTTTAAAAGTTGTTAATTATACTATTACCTTCTTAGACATTATCAATATTTTTGAAAAAAAAAAACGAGAAATCTATTTTTTCATAATTATCACTGACAATTAAAACTTTTCATACTATTATTTCAATAATAAAGAAAAGTATAATTAGTATAATTAATTTAAAACCTTTAATAATTGTCCACTTATACAGTATTATATTTAATTTAATAAATTAAGGAGTGCTTCTGTTTTACAAAACAAAAAACTGAACTGCTTCCACTGCAATTGCTCATTAGTATACTTCTAAACTAATTGTAAGCAATAGCTGGATATAATAGGATTTAGAATACTAAAAGAACTATATATAATGAATTTTTCATATTCTTGGAAATATTTGTCTAAAAGTGTAGTCTGATTAATTGGTTGAAACGTACATATATGTATACATGTTCGAAACAAAGATATTTCCCTTTTATTTTTTTCCCTCTTAAACTTGATCCCTTAGCTTTTATGAATAGAGCACATAGTTGGAGTGGTAAGAGTGAAGAAAAAATATTGATCTTCTAATAAGAGTAACTATTATACTCTTCATCAATATATAGGCCTTAATTAGCTTTTGGTCAAATCAAAGGGACACCTGACACATTCAAATCGAATACATCTTTCGGTCATATATTTATATATGTCAACAACATGTCTCAACCTTCAATATGTACAAGCAACAAGCATCACTTGGTCATTAGTATTACCACTAAATTTGCTTAAGAGTGATTACTCAATTAGAGGTATCTAAGCATGATTAGAAAAAGTATTATTCAACAAGTAATCATGATGCTACAAATCCATACACTCCAAGTCCAACAAAGTTAGTATAAAAAAAGACAAATCCCTTTAAGATAAAGGAATTGATTCATTCTCACCTACTCATATATATATATATATCACTCATATATATCATTCATAGTTCTGAGTCAAATCCTCACATAAGCATCACAATGTATTTTGTAGATATTTCCCTTTCATCTTGTTGATTATACACACCCCAAGACTTCGGCGAGGAACACTAAGTAGATGATCCTTCGACATAGTAAGAGATTTTTTGGCAGAATGACGAATACTCAATCCATTTATAACGGGAACACCAAGCATATTTAACAAGTGACTTGAACCAAACAAACATACATATAAATACATACTGGGTGATTCTCTAACTCATGGCCATTGATACATAATTAAACGGGGTTCTAAGAAAAACATCTTATTATTTTTTCGACCATGTTTGCATAAAACTAAATCCATCAGTCAATTAAAGGACAAACTAAACCTAGAAAATTCCAACAATAATTTCTTAGATGTGACATTAAAATTATGGCATCACAATTTATTTTTACCATTCTTGTGATTATGATGTTAATTAGTGGTCTGAGAAATTAGTCAGATTCCTATCTGATTGCACGAAATGTTTGGAAGTTTGATTCTATTTGGCTTCCATATATACAGCGTTATACTAGTCTTTAATTATTTTGCTCAGTACCAAAGGAACTTCAATTTGTTCATCGTTTGAAGATTAGGTCATAATTCTCGATAACGTTTGAAGCCTGAGCATTCGGAACGCAATATTTCCTAATAAAGACAAGGAACTCGATCATGATCGTTAAGAGAAATTGTAGGCTAATTTACCCAACATGAAACGCTGTTCTGGCTACAATAAAGCCACACAATTTTATGATCAAAATCGTTTTTCATGATTTATTTTACATGGAATCAATTATTAATTCAAATTAATGGCAGCAGTTTTTATTTTTGAAAAACGATTTTGGTTAAGCATTATATATATTGCTTTACTCCTCTCCATCGGTTTCAATATTTTCGTTGAAGTTACGTATGCCACTTGATGCTTTCTTCATATAAAAAGCTTGCATTCGATCAAAAGCCAAATTAAAATGCAAACGAATCGTTACAGTAACTAGCTAGGGCAAACCGTAGGCCAAGATAACAAACTTGAGTTTTTTTGTTTTGGGGTGGGGGGTAAGCAACTATAGATTTATTTGACTAAATGCATCTGAATCCAATGTAATTAGTTGTAGGGTTTATGCAATGGGTTAGTTCTGTATATAGTAAGTTATATTTTGATAAACTTTTCTTAATAAATACGCATAGTAGTAAAAAGAGAAGAAGGTGAAATTAATTTTTTTTTCACATTAGTTAATTATGTACTTCAAGTAGCTTTAAATAAATTCTTTCATTTAACTTCTCTAAATACTAGTTTTAACTTATGTATAAAATGAGATTTTTTTAAAAGGCAAATCAATTTACTCCATCAGTCTTAATTATATTTTCAAAAATTGATTTTTTTTCTTTTTATAAGATTATTTTCTAATTTTTAGATATATTAATTATGTTTTTTCTTATATATCCTTATTTAATTATTTTCTCTCAAAATATTAATGAAAAACAAGTTAGTGGGTAAAAAAAATAAAAAATATATTTTTTAAATGATAATATAAATAATTAATAAATTTAATATGATAATTATTTTTCTTAAAAAATATAAATTAATTAAAAGAATCTTAAATTAGTAACAGAGTATTAAACTTGATAACTGAAGTACCCAAAGAACAACATGTACAATATAATTCCCTTAGTTACTAAATATTAATTACAGTAACTATGTAATAAATAACCAGTAACCAAGAGATTGACCCACCAACGGTGTAGTCTCCTAGGAATCAACTTGTGTTAAATACTATGTCCGCCTTTCACGATTTGTCATGTGCCACCCTCCTTATCGTCATCCTTCTCAACAGGACAACAATTCTTTCAAATATCTTTTTTTTCTTCATTGAGTAAGCCTCTCCAAAAATAACTTCCAAGAGAAAGGGAGATGATATCTATCTATCTCTCTCTCTCTCTATATATATATAATAGTGCATATATTTATCAGTTTATTTTTCTTCTTATAACTTTTTTCAGTCATTTTCTTTTAAAAAATTAACTTATGGGAGTAAAAAAAAAATTTAATATTCAAGTAAAAATATTTAATATATTCAAAAAATTAAATAGGTGAATCAAAAGGGAGGGTTTAAAAAGTCTTCATAAATATATATATATATATATATATATATATATATATATATATATATATATATATAAAGACTTTTTCATCAACAATAGAATAAAATATATTGCATTATATTAATATTATATATATTTGAATTTGATTTTATAAATATATTTTAAAAATATTTTTAATCAATAATAAGAATAAAATAACAAATTTTTTAATATATTTAACAACACTAATCATTCAAATTTGCTTATGTGCTTAAAAATTTAAGCGATGATTTTGTACCAACAAAATCTAATGGTTTTTTTTTTAATATATTTAACAACATCTAATGGTTTTTTTTTTCTTTTTCTTATAGTTACCGACAAATTTTATTTTTTACCGATGGAAAATATTACCGACGGCCAAGCCGTCACTAAGGCTAATATTTCCGAGAGAGATAAGTCCTTCAGTAAAATTTTGTCACAAAATACAATTTCAAAATTCTATTGAGGATGAAAAAAATTAAAATTATTTTATTTCAAAATACAGTGTGTGTTTGAATGGAGAAATTTAAAATTTTAAGAAATTTAAAATTCTAAGAATTTCAAATACTTCAATTGAAATTCTTTTATTTTTAAAATTGTGTTTGGATAAAAAAAAATTAAAATTATGAAGATGAAAAAAATGAATGAAAAAAAAAAGATATAATTGGTGTGCTAGTTATACGTGTTGTTCCTCTATTCTCACACCCGATAGATATGGTAGGAGGTAAGACGGTAAGACGGTGTTTCTTAAAGAAGACGAGAAGAAGAGAATTTCAATTTCTCGCATTTTAAGAAGAAATTGAAATTCCAAATTTTTAGTTTTTAAAATTATGTTTTAAAATTCCAAAATTTTAAATTCTTCATAAAAAGCATCCAAACAATGAATTCTAAATTACAGAAATTCAAATTCTCTGATAAATTACTTTAATCAGTTAAAATTCTCTATGCACTCTAAAATTGAAAAAGTTTATAATTCCGAAATGTCAAAATGGATTGGAAATTTCCGTCCAAAATGCTAAAATTTCCAACAGAAATATTTCCATCAGCAATTCTAACCTTTCCGATAGATTTAGATCCGTCGGTATTTTCTGCCGGAAAACAATGATTTTCTTGTAGTGTTAATAGCAATAGTGAAAATCATTCAATTATAAAAGAATAAAGATAACAATCAAACAAAAATATTTCTAAATGCCAAGAATATATGCTTTTAAATACTCATGAGAATTTAAAATGCATTTATTTCCTTGTGTAGATGATTTTTTCTATAAACACTTATATAAGAGAAAAAAAAATTCTTATATAAACTAAAAAGTAATTTATGTATAAATTAAAATCAACTTTTAAGAAAATATAAATGATTTTTTAGCTTCCTTATAATGTTGATTTTAATTTATGCATAATTTATTTTAATTTATAAGATAAACTTATGTTTTTATTATTTTTTACAAATAAATATGGAAAATTTAAACTTAAATAATGATGTGACAATAACTAAAATACACGTAATAATAGTAGCTTAAATTTTAATTTGCTGGCTCAATATTTAACATAAGTCATTTAATAATAAGGATCAAAACATTTTCCTTTTATAAAAATATCATCTTAAGTCAAACAATATATATATACATAGAACAGTATAAAAACTTATTTTATTAACAAAGGTGTTCATGTATCTGGTTGAGCTATATTTGGTTAAATTTATTATTCAATTCTATCAAAATTTAACGTTTTAGGATGGTTGAATTTGTATAATTTTGTTTATATATTAAGTCGAATTCAACTTGATCATAAATGAAGTAGATTGGATCGGATTAATCAAATATTAACATTTTTTTGTGAAAATTATTTTTTTAGAATAATAATTTTTTTTACATAAAGTCTTCTAAGTATATAATTGAATTAAATTGTGATAATATTTTATTAATTGAATTAATAATTTTAATACTAATACGATATTTTTATTTTAGATAGAAATAAAATATTATATTAACATAAAAAAACATAATTAAAAATAAGACATAGATAAAAATAATAACTTAAAAGAAATTATGAGTGATTTAATTTAATGGTTTAATAAATTATGTAAGTTAAAATCAATATATTTTATATTTAATAAATAATTTATATATAATAATAAATTTAATTATATGATATGGATTGAATCGGATTAAAAAAAAAACTCATTACTAGTTTATGATGGGTCTTAATGGTTGAATCAAATTTAATTCAAAAACTGAAAACAATCTAATTCTAATCTAATCAAGTCGGATTTAATTAAAGATGGTTTCAGATTCGTGAACATTTCTGATTGCTAAACTAAAAAAACTGTACAACAACTAAAATCAAATTTCAAAATATTTACACAAATAATAAATATATTTAGGATTTTTTTTTGTCCATTTAAAGTGTATATAATGCGGACTACACGAGAAGTAGCGTGGTTTAGCCTATATTTATCTCCTAATACCAAAAGAATATATATCTAGTGTCACAGACTGAATCCTTGTCCTTGCTAAAATTTATACTTTATTCTACCATTTTCTTCTCACAACACGCACAGGGCTAGCTTTTTTTTTAAAAAAAAAAAAAATATATATATATATATATATATTAAATGGAATATGAAAAAAAATTGAATAATGACGTGAAAAGAACGGGTGAGGAAGGAAATTGAAGGGTGTGGGTGGGAGTAGTGAGATCCTTCCCTAAATTCCGAGCGCCACTCTGATAGGGACTGATCGGACAGGCTGCTTTTGTCTTTTTTCCCCCACACCACTGCACTCTCTTCCTCCTTCTCATCTAACCCCTATCTCCTTATTCTTCCTCTTCCAAATCTGTCCCTATCCTTTCAATTTTTTTAAAAAAACCTTTTTTTTTTGTGTAAGAAAAATAAAATAAAACTGTTGTCTGTTTTATCAATAATGATTTATGAACATTGCACTGCCACCTGGTGTTGATTTTGCCCTCCCATTTTCAGTCACTGCACTTTTTCAGAGATTCAATTAACCTACCATACAATTTTGTAAATGTTTGTTATCCTTTGGGCTTTGGGGTCTAAATTTTTTTAGATTTTTATTTCTAATCTTTAATTTAAATTTTATGATCAAAACCTCTTAAATTTTTGAACAATTTATTGTCAAATAATAATACAATAACAATATTAGTGGCTTAATAACTTATCACGTAATCAAGTTAGTTAACATGACACTCACATAATTTTTTTATAGTTTGTGTTTTTAAGTTTTCATTAATTAATTTGATGTTATCAATTGTTCTAAATAAATGAAAAATTAAAATATAGTTTATAAAAAAATTACACGCAATTATTCTGTTGCAAGTTATTGGGGTGCGAATATCATTGTTACTTAATGTTGTTATTTAACAGTAAAAAGATATTTAAGAACTTTTGACGGTTCAAAATAAAGATAGCAAACCTATTTTATATATTCACTTTATTTGTTAAGCATAAGGGATTTTTTTAACAGGGAAGGGGGAGAGATAAATATACATGAGCTAGATTTAATATGAAAAAGCATGAGGAACTAATACAATATAATGATGATACAAGATCAAGTCATCTCTTCCAGCAAAAAGAAAAGAAAAGAAAATCCAGCAAGAAAAGATCAAGTCATCTCAGACACGTGTTTCTGCGTGTATCATACTATCTGCTTTCAAATTAAACAAACGACAATGAAGTGTGCGTTTGGATTCTTGTCATGATTCACCAAAAAAAAAGGTTAAAGAATTGAGGACTCAGACAAATTTAAAAAACATAAAGTTTCATCTATGTAAAATATACTAAGTTTAACTTGGAGGTAAAACACAGACAATATATAATATCGATCATAATTTACACTATTTGATGATGGGAGATAAGGAGTGATGTCAATAATAGGATCTAAGTCTGATAGACGAAATGCATGTGGATGAATATTTTTTTTTATGTGATATGTGATAAAAACAATTACGACTCAAAGAAAAATGTTACCGTAATATTATACCTACAAGACTTGTAATTAAGGCATTAGGTTAAGTTTTTGGCATTAAATTAAAGAGCCAAAAATTAAGAAAGTAAATTTAATATTCAAACTTTGAACAACCAGTGTTGCTTTAGTGGCTTGGCAACAATTAACCAGCGGTAAATTTTTTTCTTTAGTGGTTTTTTTTTTCTCTAGTGTAATGTTGGTGCTGCTATAATGATCAGAAAACTGGGTATGGAATGTGTAATTCAGAGATGATAATGGCTATTGCTATGCTGCAAGCTATGTAATGGTGTTTTGAGTTGGATCTCCAAAACGTTATTTTTTGAGACTGGCAGTAAATTATTTGGTGGTGGAGAGAATAAGTAAACCACAAGTTGTGATATGTCTGAGTTTGCAGCTGTGACATGTCATTGAGGATTGTAAGAAGTTAGTGCATTTTAGTCCAAACTTTAAAATTTAGTTTGTTAGCAGATAAGTTAACGTGATTCTTCATACTCTACAACGACATCTACATTTTAATCTTATGCTAGCCCTCATGTATTTCATTACGTACCTAGTTGTATTGAAAGTTTAAGAGTAAAAATTGCATATATATATAAAAGAGAATTCAATTTAATCAAAACGGTTAATCAACTTATTAAGTATTTTAACCAAACCTATCATTGATGTCTAAAGATTTAATCTCAATTCTTTATTCAATTTTGTTTGATATTGAAATTAATCAATAAAGCATAATTCAATTTCCAGAGAGTTCCTACTAAATTAGGCATCCAAGATATAACTAATTTCTAAACTTATTCTTGTTCAAACCATTAATTAACAATACTAGAAAACCGTGTTTCAACGATAGTTATTGAGTGCTTTTAACGATGGTTGGCAAACCATCTTTAAAGTTGTTGTCGTGGAAAGTAAACATTTTCATGAAGGTTTTTGAATTGTCTTGGTCAGTTCGTATTCCACAATTTTAATCCAAAAATTGTCTTAGAATCATAATATTTTAAGACGATTTTATTCCAAAATCATCTTAGAATTGTCTTAGACCGATGTTGATTTTTTTTTAAATGTTTGTTTTGTTTTTATATCAAATCAAATCTTCTATTTCAGTCATGTAGACCCAAACAAATCGATTGTTATAACATATTACAAAATTAATTTTGGTAATGAATTTCAACATACATGAGTTACATTGTCAATAGTGTACACATACATGAAGCATATATGATAAACCATATTACAATAACATGAGGATTCTGGTTTACACAAATGAATAATAGATAAAAGTAATTACTAGATCAATACATACATATAAGTAATAAACAACTCATGCACACTATGAGGGTTATGACATTCATAATGGGCAAATGAAAAATTAGCTGTCCAATCTCATTAGCTAGATCAGTTAGCCATCCAAATGGTAGCATGTCTAAATCAGGTCAAGAATTTCCCTTTAAACCTTTTCCTCCTATAGTTGTAGAAAAATCTCTGGTTCAAAATTAAATGAACTAAAGTTATGTAATATGATGATAACATAATGTATATAGAGAAGTAACATGATTGCAACATATTGCAAGCCTGGTAAAAAAAAATCTTAAACAAAAATATAGATAGCTTAATCACTTTGTTACATCAAAATGAGCCTTGACGTCCTCCCATAAATCTTAGTCATCTCCTGTTATTATATACGTGTTGACTAGTCCACTAACATCCTTGTCCATGGCTGGTGTCACATTGGTTCCAGGAGACCGAGAATACACAATAAAGTGATTAAGCTCACTAAGAACCTGTCATGACATGCCATATATGTTGATAGATTTGTTGTCGCCCTTGCGCTGAAACATGATTGTTAGGGGTGGAAATAGGTTAGGCTTTAAAAGGCCTGAGCCTAGCCTACGATGAATTTTTGAGGCTTGGACCTGACCTATAGCCTATCAAAGACTTTTATTTTGACTCGGCCTGACCTTTTTAAAAGTCTAATCTAGCCTAAAATACCCACCCGTAACCTAGCGGGCGGATAAAGTACATTAAATAGTCCGTTTTAGGAATTGGCGACTTACCCATTCAATGACTTTGACACCGAACGTTCCCAAATTGGAATGTGTATTATCGATATAGGGGATCTTTCAATTGAGAAGATCCATCGACCTGAGACGAAGAGAAAGAAAGGTCTGTCTATTTATTTTTTGTAGTCATTTAGTTAAACCAATGATTCGTTATTGAAACAGATAGCAACAACCATCTCATCTGAGAAAAGCCATCTTTTTCTCAACAACAATGTCTTTGTCATTTGATCCTATCCTTTTTAAAAGTCTTCTTCACACTAAATCTTTAATATTGATTTGCTCTGGAGTATGAACGTAGTAGGAAAGTTAAAGGAAAATGAAACGTTAACCGGAATAGGAAAACCAATAAAAATAATGAGAAATATAAAGGGACACATGACTCACACCTAAATTGTAATTAAAGTCTTACTTAATTATAGTAATGGAAGTCATGAAGCAGTAATGTGTAATCAAAGTCTGCTAGTTTAAAAAAAAAAATTGTACCCAAAAAATAATATAAGTATATATTGTTACTCAAAAAATAATATAAGTATATATTGGTATCCAAAAAATAATATAAGTATATATATATTAACAAGCCTAAGTCTGGTCTATTTAATTTAATAGGCTTCTAAAAAAGGTCTGAGTCTAACCTTTTAATTAAATAGACCAGTTCAGGTCAGGCTTTATGTAGGTCAGGTCATAAATTCCTGTAGACCGGCCTAATCTATTCTCATTTGGTGATGATTTAGATTTAAATGAAATAATAAACTCAACTAAAATACTAATTAACACCAAGCATCCAAAAACCAAGAACAAAGTTATGATAAATGTCTCAAAATCGATCAATATATCTAATTATTATTTACCTCAGCAAACTACTAACTAAAGGTAGAAGCGTAGCGACAACCATATATACTATTGTCAGTTTGTCACAATTAGCAACAATGTTGTCATAAGCTAATAAAGATTGAGGATGGGAGCTAGAATAATGGGAAAAAAGAGGTCATATTGTTTTTATAGTAGGAAAGCCAAGATTCTAAAATTATTATTTTTTAAATTTCTTTTTTATTCTATATATTTAAAAAACACAATTATTCTATAAAATATTTTTAGAATTAAAAATATCATGAATTAGTTCAATTCCGCTAGAATGGAAAAAATAAATCAATCAAAATGAAGGTTAAACGAATTTAAATTTGTCTATAATACAACTATTTTCTTATTAAAAAGTTAAAAAGTAAAGGATATAAATAGAGTAATTTTTTATTCTATTTTAAACTCTAATAAAGTAATCAACTGAAATCATGTTATTCCAACTTAAATAATAATTTGAGTTAGAGTTTGAATTCTTTTTTTTATACCTGAGAATCAAAGATAATATATATATATATATATATATATATATATATATATATATATATATATATATATATATATATATATATATATATATATATAAAATAATTCACATATTATATTTAATCAATTAAATTAGACTCATTTAATACTTGGGTTTGAATTCTAATTATGTTAAATATTTATAGCATTTATTACTTATAATGGACTCCAATAAAGTCATTTTTTCTTTTACTTCCTATTTTTTTAAAAATATAGTATTTTTATACTCTTTAATAAGCGTTCCTTTTTCTTTCTCAAGATTAGAATTTTCATTTTCCCTAAAGAGTAAAGAGACGGTCAGACAGTTCCCTTCCTATTATAGCTACAACACGGCGGTGAGTTCTTATTTTTATCTTTTAAAAATCATTTATTGAAGATAAGCAAATGGATCCATCTTCCGGTATTTCAGGATATCCATAATTCTAGTGATGGCATGTTTTAATTGCTTGCATAGCAATATTAATTGAGTCCATATTTTTTATTTTTTGTATTTTTTCTATTTGTGATAAAAGTATGAACAAAGTCAGATATTTATTTTTAGATATTTCTAGCACTGTTCTAAAAATATATATTTCATTTTAAAAGTTTTCTTAATTTAAAAAATAATATACATGACGTTTAAGATCACTTAAATTCGTTTGAGTTGAGTAAGAATTTAAATAAAAAATTTAAATTTAATTTAATCACATTTTCAGTAGGATAAAAAAGTGTTATATTTATATCTTAGGAAATTGCACTAGATTTAAACTACATTTGACAAAAGCATTTGAAAAATTAGTTGAAAGTTAAAAAACACACTACTTACAAGTTAAAAGCTTACAACCTAAATCTATTGAATTAAGTTTTTGGAGATATATAAAAAAAATAAACCTATTGAATTAAGCTTTTTGAGATATAAACTATTTAGTAAAATTATCTATCCAACTATTGAAATAGTTGATAAATGTAAAATGAATTAAATGGACATGTTTAAATGTTTTTCTATATTATTTTTTATTTTATTTTATTTTATTACAAAGTATACTTTTGGGTATTTTAATTTTATTTTTTTAATTAGTTTTAAAATATTTAATTTTTTAAATTTTAAATCAATTATTTTAATTATATTTTATTCAATATATCTTAAAATACTCTAAATCAAATTTAAATAAAAAAACATGCATTGAGTAGATGTCATATTTTCATTATGTTGATTTGTGTAATAGTTAAAAAAATATTGAAATATAATGTTAAAATAAGAGAATAAATAATTTAAAATAAAATTATTAAAAAATAATTAATAGAAAAATGAAATGAAATAAATCTATTACCTGTCATTGTCAATATCTTGAAGTATAATAATAATAAAATAAATATCTAAATAATGTAATGATTAAAATAAATAGTGTGTATGAAAAAAATATCTAAAACTAATAGTAAAAATAAAATAATGCATTGATTTTAACAAAAGGTAGAAGAGAAAAAAGAAAATTATCTTATATAAAAATAAAAGGTAAAAAGAAAATTTAATAAATATTTAAGGATAAAAATTAATACAATTTTTTTGAAAGGAGTAAAAATGAATACAATATAACGGCTAGCATTTAAAAAAAAACTACTTTAGAATAAGAATAACATCTAAAAAAATTCAACGCAGCTTGTATTTTATTTTATTTTTTAATTCCTTGTATTACTATATAATTTTATTCTATCTAACTATTGTACTATACCAAAATTCTGACTACTTTTTTTTTATTCTATCTATAGTTTTTATTTTATTTTTTAGTTGTTAGTAAATTTAAAATATTTTTTTTGAATCTGTAAGTTTAATTTTAGCCGCAGACTAGCAAAACGATTTTGGATAAAAACTCATTGAAATTCTTATAAAATGATATTAATTGTAGAATTTTAAATTTTCATATAAAAACTAGTTAAATAAAAAATGTGATTTCTGATCACGATTTTTTAAAAGAACTATAATTTATCACGATTGATCATTAATTAATTGAGACTAAATTATAATAATACTAAATTTGTATTAAAAATGCACAATTATTATAATATATGATAATCATAATTAAAAGTCAATATATTTGAATTGTTTTTTTTTAATTTTTGTTAATGATAAATGTAGTAATAATAGCTCTGATGTATGAAATAATTCTTTATTCATTGAGTACATGCGATATGGCTTGAGTCATTGCTTATTATTATCTAAAAAAGTTCACAAGTGTACTTAAAGTAGGGGCGGGAATAACAAATTGTCAATTTAAGTGGTATTAGATTTGATTTTTTTAAGTAAGATTTTGAATTTGAATTTTATGGATAAAAAAATAGATTAAAAAAAAAGAATTTTATTAAAAATAATTAATTAAATTTTTTAACGGAAGTTAATCATTTAACAAAGTTGATGAATATTCTTTATTAATAATATGCTTAAAAAAAGTATGGGTGGAGGTAAGGGAAAATGAAAAAAAAAGTAAAAAAAACTTCCATTTTTAGTAGACTTTCTGTTTTAATTTCAGAATTTTTAGAATGAAAAAACAAATGCCTAATCGTCATGAAACCTTTATTGATTTTGTTGGCCTTCATGAGTTAATAAAGACAAGTGAAAAATATATATAACAAAGTAAAATATTTACTTTTCTCCTGGGTGTTTATGGGTAGGGGGTAGGGATTACCGGTGAATCCAAATTGACTCAAAGGATTCAAAAGTTTCTATTGAGTTATTTGAGTTATTTATGTATTTGGGTCAAAACTGAATCGAATCGATTAAAATCGTTCTATGTACGAGTTGTGTCATGGGCTTAAATCTATAGATCTGATCAATACGGAACTGAACCGATCAAATTTTTTTAGAGTTGTTTGGTTTGACTTTAGGCTAATTGAGATTCTAAGTATTGAAACCGTAAGTGTTGAAACTACTAGGATTAAAACTTCTTAAGGTATTACTTTCAAATACATTGTTATTTGTTTCATCTTTTTTTTCATATTTTTTTGTCATGTTTATAATATTAATGGATCATATTTTGTTCTTTTGTTTCAATAAATCTGGTTGCCGTAAAACTTATTGTTAGAAATTAGTTTGTAGAAAATAATTGTGATTCATATTGTTATAGTAAATCTCGTTGAAAAATATTTTATATTAATTTGTATTAGTCTATTTTAAAATATTATATTGATGATATTAAATGAATCAATTTCACTACTTTCAGACATATAATAATATTGTGTTAATTATATTGGATATTTGAATGAATCATGGTATAAAATAATAGTTTTAAAAAAATTAAATTTAAATGGATAACTTGTTGGTTCAAACCGAACCAAACCGTTCATGAACAAGTTTTTGGATTGGGTTGATTTCAAAAAAAAAAATTATAAAAACCTAACTAAACCAAACCGATCAAATTTAATTGGATTAAATCTTAAATATAACCCTGATCAGCCCAAAAAGATCCCTACTTTTCTTAATATTTGCAAGATTCAACGGACTTGATGAAACTCGTCAATTGATTTCGGGAATACATAGAAATGAAGTTTATGATATAAATTTCTCTAAAAAATGTTTATGATATAAATTATAGTTTGTTATATCTTTTGAGCATTGATACATAATTAGTAAATCTTGATCAAAATAAGTTAAAAAATTAAAATACTTTATAGTAGTTGCTAATTAAATTAAATAATACAGAGTACAGACGACCCATTTTTCTAACAATAAACGTAATGCTGTGTTATTTTGATCTGACAAAAGGATTCTACCTATAGAATTTCATTTTAATTAATTAATCATAATTTTAAAAAAATATATGATGTCTTTAAAACTAAAGTTTCCGTTTAGGATATTAAAATGTAAAATTTGTTTATCTTTTTTTGATCAAGATGGCAAGCAAAAGGGATAAAACAAACTACTTGACCCATTGTGGGCAACCTAATGTGGGTTCGAGGCTAAAACAAATTTTGTGAAAAAAGTTAGATTTAATTTAAATTTCAACTTCTAAAATAAAATTCAAACCCGGTTAAACAAATATTTTAGGATTTTTTTTATAGGTTTTTATCACATCGAACAATGAACAAGTTGAACCAAAAAGGCTCAGGTACATTTAATTCATATTCAAAATTTAAAACTCAAAATCTACATTTCATTAAACATATTCAAGCTAGTTCAATTAGTTTGACCAATGTTATTTCAACTTAATACTAAAAGGGTGTCTGGAAACACGTCTTGGATCCACATTTAGGCAGCAAAATTATGTTAAAATGATAAAATAACATAGAAGTTACACCCATTTAATTATGCATGGACATAAGGTGAATTTAATTCAAACTTGTATTAATTCTATATCTATAATTAATTTTTTAACTCTTTTTTATATGAAATCAAACATAAAATTTTTAATCTAAAATTAATTCTAAATTTAAAATGAATTTTTTAATGTGAAACCATGCAATTTCATTAATCCTAACTTACATTAGCCTATTTCTTCTCCGAAAGAAGGTAGATTAATCTTACAAAAAAAATTATAGTACTTGAATACTTTTTCTCTCGAAATATTTTGGAAATAATATTTCAATCTTCAAAATTTATTACACCCATTTAATTTTAAAATAAAAAATCTGTCACTAGAACAGTCCAAAAGTTTGTGTTTATTATAACCAATTTAATATTACATATCCATAAATAAAAGAAAATAAAAAATCAATGCAGTACGACTAATCTTTTCAAGTATTAAATTGATGTTTTGAAAATATTCAAAAGATCAAATTAAAAAAGTTAAATAAAATAAATAAAAAGAAAGATAAGAAAGTGTTGGATATAGGAAAGGGGCAATATAGTAACTGGAACACCTTTGTCCAGGCTTTCCCCAATCTCACAACCAGACCAAGGCTCCCAATATAACCCATCAAAGTTCCCCACCACAGAGAAGAATCTCTCTCTTTATTTCTTTCACTCTCTCAGAACCAAAATTTTCCAAACTCCTCAACTCTCATCAGATATCAACCATCTCTCTCTCTCCAAACTCAAATACCTTTCTGTTCTGCTCTTCAATTTATTCATCTCTGACACCCTCTTAATTCTGCTTCCAGTTCCTCTGAGTGATGGGTATGATCTCTCCTCACTCCCACAATTCCCACATTATAGTAATCCTCATCACCTGCTTCTTTCGTCATAAATTCTAGATCAAACTCCACTCCCTGATCCTCCCTTTTACTTCTTATGTAGCATGTATGAACTCAAATCATCAAATGAATATGACCCTTTAATCTAAGAAGAAGAAAAAAACACACACATACACACACACACTTTAAAGTCCAAAGTCTAAACCAACCCACCAAAAGTCTTGTTCCCATGGCGAGTGGCAAGCTTTATGCGGGTTCAAACATGTCACTTCTCCTCCAAAACGAAAGGCTCCCTTGCTCCTCTGAAGTCCTTGAGTCTCTTTGGGCTCAGACCTCTAACCCTGCTTCCTTCCAAGGTGATGATTCATCTCTCTTCCTTCTCAATTCCCTTCACTCTCTTCATACTTTTTTTTACTACTTCCCTTGCTCATGAATTTTCACTACCTCAACTTTTATGTCACATGTATACATACAAACATACATACCAAGGTATTAAAAAACGGTCTTTTAAGTCACAACATCAAGCTTCTTGTGGTTTCTGTGACCATTCTGAAAGGATCGCGACCGCAATTTAAAAATCTGACACATATATCAACAAACAAACAAACTAATTAGCTTTTTTTTGTTGTTGTTGTTGTATGTGAAACTTGAAAGTTGGTTTCTTTCAGTTCAGGACTGTTGTTTGTTCACTTAAGATATTTGAAAGTTGTTTTTTTTCTTCCTTGGTTATGATTAAATTTTAACGTGGTGGTTTTTGCTGTTGTTTGGTGGGGTTGGTTTTCAGGTTCAAAACCCGTGGTTGATTTTGAGAATGTAAGTGGGAGCAGGATGACGGATAGGCCTTTCTTTCAAGCGTTGGAGAAGGAAGAGAACTGTGATGAGGATTACGAGGGGTGTTTCCACCAACCGGGGAAGAAAAGGAGGCTCACAAGCGAACAAGTTCAGTTCCTTGAAAGGAACTTTGAGGTAGAGAACAAGCTTGAACCCGAAAGGAAAGTCCAACTTGCAAAAGAGCTTGGCTTGCAGCCAAGGCAAGTTGCTATATGGTTCCAAAACCGAAGGGCAAGGTTCAAGACCAAGCAGCTAGAAAAAGACTATGGCGTGTTGAAAGCTAGTTATGACAGACTCAAAAGTGACTATGAAAGTCTTGTTCAAGAGAATGACAAGTTAAAAGCAGAGGTAAAAGAAATTAAGAAGAAAAAAGAGAGAGACACACACAACACATACTTACACTCAATTTTGCTTTTGTGCTTTATGCTACTAGTACTACTTGCTTTAATAAAGTGCAATCTTTATTATTTATCCCACTAATGGGTTAATGATTGGATTGGCACAAAATTTTTGTTACTGACAGGTGAATTCTCTGGAGAGCAAATTGATTCTTAGAGATAAAGAGAAGGAGGAGAATTCGGATGACAAGTCATCTCCTGATGATGCTGTCAATTCTTCTTCACCCCACAACAACAAGGAGCCTATGGATTTATTAATTATTTCAAAAAATGCAACAACAACAACAACATCTGAAAATGGGACCAAAGTGTTGTCACCACTCCCACTCCCTATTATGGTAACATGCTGCAAGCAAGAAGATGCCAACTCAGCCAAAAGTGATGTCCTTGATTCGGATAGCCCACATTGCACTTCATTCGTGGAGCCTGCTGATTCCTCTCATGCCTTTGAACCAGAAGACCACTCAGAAGACTTCTCCCAAGATGAAGAGGATAACCTTAGTGAAAACCTTTTGATGACCTTCCCTTCTTCTTGTTGCTTACCTAAGGTTGAAGAACACTGCTATGACGGCCCTCCTGAAAACTCTTGTAATTTTGGCTTCCAGGTTGAGGATCAAACCTTCTGTTTCTGGCCCTATTGAACCAAACCAACCAACCAACCGCTAGCAATGTTTTAAAAAACTTTGCAGTTGTAACCATGTACTAGAAAGCAATAAAAATGGTATTGTTACTTCTACTAAGGAATAAAAATCAAAAGGCCAATGCATCATGCTCTCAAGTCTCAACAAGAAACAATATTAATTAAAAGCCTAAAAAAACACTTCTTTGAATCCTAAAATGTCATGTGTGTCACACTGGTGGTGTTATTAGTTAGCAGCGAAAGTGTACGACAATGTTGCTACTAGCTAAAATTCAAAAACATGGTTCAGGTGTGCGCGTAGGTATCCCAAAATTTCTGGTGGGGTACAACAACCAATCGTTGTTTTTACTTTCGGATGTGGAAAGTGGAAACCCTGTTTTCACTTTTTCTCTGCACTCATCTGGATCACACCGTCGTTTTACTCATGTATTAGGAAGACCCTTTATCATATTCACCAGTTCTCACTGCTCAGCATAAAGTTACGTTTTCATATGCGTCCCAGTAATCACTAGAGTGGCATAGCGACGAGAGTTTGAGTAATTTACAGAAGGTATTAAATTCAAATCTCGCTACTGATGTTGTATCATTTATCATGATTCACCAGTCCTCACTATTTAGCCTAAAGTTTTAGTTCTATAGGATTTTAGATTCAAATCTCATTACCATCGCTGCTATTGTACACTAAAAGTATTGTGTCTATAAGTCAATGATGATTATGTAAGAAATATTTGGCATGGGTTTAATGAAATTGAAAAATTAAATAAAAGGAATGAATTATTAATAATTAATATGTAAGACAACAACATGTATGCAACAAGACAAATATAATACATGATAGCTACAGTCACCTTTAGCAGCACTAATACAAGTTCAAAGTAATAGTTTCCTTATTTCCTAGCATTAAGGTAAATTAGTGAGACTTGGGTGGAAGCAAGTTTTTTATTATTATATTTTAGATCTTTAACGGGATAGAATAGAAGAGGTTACTTACAAGTCACATCCTATTGGTGCAAATTCACATTCAAATTGTTGCTTAAACTACAACTTGGATGAACAGAAGTGACATACATACATTGAAGGCCGCAAAAGTTGCTAGCTACTTGTCCCATAAGAAAGTTGAATTTAGTCCCCCTTTGACATCGCCACGAATGAAATTGAACTTCTCCAAGCAACTGTAAGCTCGTGAGACCAAATGTAACGTTTGTTTTTTTTTTTTTTATCAGTAAATATTAATAATTTTTTTATAGAAATATCAATTGAAAAATTTGAACCGGTAACTTCTCTTCACTTCCTTCTCTCTTTATTATTTTTCAACCAATAGATCAATTTTATATTTTCTCAGAACAAATCTAACGTTGAAACCAAAGTAAAAAAAAAAAAAAAGCATGGAAATTAAAAGATGGAGAAAACTAAACCCTGCTACAGAAGTCAAGGTTTCTGGTGTGGCTCGCTTGAACAAATTGCATTGGCGAGGACTTTTTACCCCCTGCTAGCTCATTGAGGATGTTGACAGCTTCCTCTCAAAAACTAAGAATTAAAATATTTGAAACTCATTCTTGCAATTAATCCCATGCCCTTGGTTTCTTCATGAAGAATTTGTCCTTCGCAGAATCTTGTTTAGCTGTTGAAATTTGGTTCGCCCATGAAAAAATTCATGTAAAGTGTCTCACCCTTTAAAATATTATATGCATTAATATTTTACTCAATGTGTGTTGCATCACCCATTGACAAGTTATAAATGGAGGCACCTTTCAGGGGATGGCCCCTTGTGCGTCTTGACATTATTCACGTGAAACAAAAGTTTTTAGCCTGAAGGAAGACACACACTCAAGTAAGTGCAATTAATTAAATAATCATTAATTAAATTTTCTATGCTTGGAACATAGTGGTGAAAGGGGGGGGGTTTCAGCTATATGAGAAAAAAACATTAATGAATGCCATATAAACTATGTGTCAATTGATATTTTTCTTTGTTGTGTTATGAAGAGTTAGAGTACCCTAGAAGTTAAAATAGTGGAGTCAAAAATGTCATGCTCTAGGGGTCTTTTTTTTTTTTCAAATGTCATTGCTTTTGTAGGCTTATACAGCTAAGGTCAAAAGTTTTTTTGTGGTCCTAAAAAGAGGAACACTGCTGTATTTGGCATTTGATTTGGTGAAAGTGATGTTAAGTGAAACTCTTTGGCGTCTTTTTCCTTTTCCTTCTTCTCTTGCAGCTTGGGATCTAAGTTGAAGCTCAAGGTTCATTAATTATCCTTGTCCTCACTATAGTGAGTACCATATATAAACGGATCAATGTCATAAGGGCATTGTCTCATACCAGTTGTACTTAAGAATATCTCTGGACTGTGGCTTAGGATCAACAAAGTGTTGATGGATATGAATTTTGTTATAAATGAATTCAAAAGCCTGCTAGGACATCTAATGTTGGGAGGTATCACAAAGCTCACTCTTCTACAATTTTAATTTGGTGGGGAAAAATAAGTTGGACTTTTGGCTCTCTGAAAATTGGAGTTTGGTAAAGACACAAACCGTTACTTTTCCTAACAAAAAAAAACATTACTTTTTAAATAGAAGTGACAAAATCGATTAATTTGGCTTATCAATTCGATTAGACCGGCTAAAATATTACGCTTGAATTTTATATTTTAAGCTTAAATCGAATTTGGGCTTTTTTTATTATATGAATGATTGTTTTATTAGTTCCGAGTAAATTTATAGCGAATTTGTATCAGCGTCATGTGAGTATAAATTTGAATTCTTGTTAAATAAGATTTTATAGCTTCCATGTTAAATTGGTATACTTGACGAGTCTTGGATGTGATTGGAAAACGTAAATCTTAGCATGCTATTTTTTTTCCGGATTTATTAGCATGCTATTAATTTATGACTAAATTATTATTTTAATACTTTATGTTTTAGTATTTTTTATTTTTTTCTTAAAGTTTTAAAAGTTTTATTTTTATTTTTTATATTTTTGAATCATTCCATTTTAGTTATTTTAAGCAAAACAGTCAATGAACTTGCCACCTCATCAAAATAAAGTCATTGTATTTTTAAATTAGTTTTATTTTGGTTCATTAATTTTTTTTAATAATTTGAACTTATTCTTTTATGTTTTCAAATGATTTCATTTTGATAGTTTAAATTTTAAAAAAGTTTTCATATTAATGCGATAAATTTCATATGTACGTACCCTCATTCTTCTACTTTTGTTGGTAGTAGATGCCCTTGTACCAAAACTGTCAAATACTACAAGTTTAACCACTTACTATGAAGAATTTGCAGTCCCATAAGACTACAAATTAAAGAGTTCTGTAAAATTGGTTAAATTTGATTTTAGTCCTCCAAATATTAAATCATATTAGTTTAAGCCTTTTAAAAAAAAATTCATTGTACTTAAATTTTCAAAATTATCCTTTTAATTTCATTATATTTAACAAAAAGTATTAACAGAATTAAATAAAGGACTTAAAAGGAAAATTTTTAAAAATTCAGAGACTAAATGCAATAAAATTATTTTTGGTTGATTAAAATTAATGAGTCAATATTTAGAAGACCAAAATCATATTTAACTTAAAAAAGATATTACTATTTAATTTAGTTTATTGCATAAATACTTTGATAAATTAATTCCTATTCGCTGAATTTTGTCTAATAAGGTTTGTTTTAGTTTATTTTTCAGCGAAATGATAATTTTATTTTTCAGAAAAAAAAAAGTTTAAAAATGACTCGGTGCTTTCTCAAGGGCTCACTTCACAGCCAGTTTAATTTTCTCTTCATATCCACCACAACTCAAAATGTGTGTTCAGTACATTTAGAAAGTTATTTTAAAAGCCAAGGTGAATAGAACACGGTTATTTTAAACTTCTTACTTGTTTCTGTCGATTTTTTCACCCCCAATAATGAAAAAACAAATATTTATTCAAATAATACGACTCAAAAAAAATTTATCCCACTAAAACATAATACTATTCATGTAAAAGAAACCAATTCCCTAATAACCAATTTCTAAACTAACGTTTCGAGGACTGGGAAATCGATTTCCAAATTAGGTTTTTATTTTTATTTTTTAAAATTCAGTTCATAATCAGAATTGAGTTTTTTTTTTTGGTTATTTCATTTAGTTTTTTCTTTTTTTAATTTTTTTCTATTTTATTCTTACAGTTTTTTTTAAAAATTAATTTTTTTAAAATTTTTATTTTACTAATTTGTATATATTAATTTATAAAAAATAGAATTTATCTAAAATAGAATCTAAGAAAAATATATATTTAAATATTCAATATAAATATAATTTAGTTAAATATTTATAAAAAGTGCATATATTTAAGTGATCTAATTCTTTTACTCAAACAAATTAAATAAATAAAATATGTTCAGTTTTAATATAGAATCAACATAACAATGAAATTAACATTTTTAATTCATAAATCTTGTACTTTTTTTTCTTAATGAATAATGTTGCTTTAACTTTTATTTTTATTTTTATTGATTTTTTATGCCTAAATATATATGTGATATTAAAATTAAATGAACCTAAAAGTAATAAAAAGATAAAAATAAAATAAATAAAAGAGAACTAATTAAATTTCATATATAATTTACACTTTTTTTACTCATGAATAATTACTATGTAGTAAAATAAAAAGTGATTTAGTGAAAATAATTAGTTATTTAGTGGAAATAAAAAAGTGGTTTGAATTATCCAATGTAATAAAATATCAATGTAGTATTTAAAAAAATATAAAAAATATACAAAATTTCATTTAACAACTTATGATTTTTTTTTCCATACTGGCATATAGATAGTTAAAAAGAATAAAAAACAATTCAAAAAAACAAAAAGAAATAAAAGAAACAACAAAAAAAACTCAATTTTTTTAAAAAAAAAACCTAGCTTAGAAATCGGTTCCTAGGAATCGATTTCTTAACATGAATAATATATTGTATCATTGAGATAAATATTTTTTAATTTATATTATTTAGATAAGTATTTTTTTTATTATTTGGGTGAAAAATTCTCTTTCTATCTACTTGACAATCAGTGATGAAATTAAGAATTTAAACCCAAGGAAAAATAAAAGGTTATTTTAAAAGTCATGGTAACCGAATAGAAGTAGCGACGGTGATAGCACCACTAAAAATCTCCACATTTATATATATATATGAACTTTTTAATATAAAATCTCTATAAAGTTTATCGTAATTTCATAGGTTTTAAAATTTTTCTCTAATAATTTATTCTCATATCTCAATTTTGTATATTTGAAGATTATAATAGAGATAGAAACGAGTTAGGCCTATAAATAAGGTCTTAACTTGAGGACTAGATTTGGAAAAGTCTTTCCTAAATGTTTTTTTTTAATAAATAAAAAAAAAGCTTAAGAGAGGGAAGCAAAAACAAGAGAAAGCATACATGATCCCAATTAAGTTGATATCACCAATACAATGCCTATCAAATGAATTCCAAAAAATTCATTAAACCAAAAGATAGCATGTGCAAAACCATGGGGGACCATGAACCAAACCCATGAAATATCAAACTATTTGAGCCTATAGTTCGGAAAACCAACCCTAATTTTTAAAGAACTCATTAGAAACAAAATGTGTGAGAGATCAGTCCCACCACAGATCGTATAAGAAAAAAAAAAGTAAAAGAATGATAAAAATAAGTAGAAAATGATGATGGAGTTTAAATATGGTCAAGTTGCTTTGTAAAATATAAATTCAATACTTTAACTAATGAAGGTCAACATATTGTTTGGTTCAGGTCAAATATGGTGAAAGAAAAAAAATGAAACTAACTTAATTGATTTGGTTTAGATAATCGAATTGGTCTGGTCAAATTAAACTAATAAACACATTGTTAATATTATTATTATTATTATGTTAAACTTAAACTTTGTAAATAATTTGGCAGACTTTATAAAAGTTAACTTGACGTTTTTAATAAACAAATTTAGTTTACCATATCTTAGACGAATCTAGTCTGCACCAAGATCATCTATTGCATCTGCCTCTGCAGCAACGTTTTTTTTTTTTACAACAAATCACAATCAATAATCACATTCTTTCTTTTTTTAGCTACTGTACTATTACTGTGTTACAATAACCAAATGAGGCTTCAGATTTTTGCTACAAAGAAAATACTCCTGCAGAAGTAACAGAAGATGTTATCCACTCTAACTCCAAGTAATCTAACCTTTTTTCATCTCTATTGGAGCAAAAATACACTGTGTTTTGGAGGGTTTGCATCTTTCATAGATCTTAAAAGTTAAAAGTATGCTTCATATGTATAAGACCCCCTGCATAATTTTTTGATGATTAAAACCTATACAAGTCATGATTAAAACTTTGTTTCAAAATAACTTTATTATATATAAGACCCCCAAATGATTTTTTCCTTGATACCTGTGTTGATCCATTTTTCCTCTACTTCATTTGATACTTTTATCTTTCCCTGTCTGTTTTGCTTTGATAGGTTGGGTTGCCTACTTGCCTATTGCCTATGAAAAGTGATAAATTTGTTGCATTTGTATTTAGAAAGAAACCAAGTGTTTATTCATTGTAGGGAACTTCACATCTTACTATTTACAAGGACATGAGTGATATTTGGTCCAATCGTGGACTAAGTGGCGCAGACAACATGAATAGATAATCATTTGTCAAAATCATTTCGTAAAGAGAATCATAGATTGTTGAAGTTCAACAATACAAAGAAGATAATCAAATTGCCTTAGAAAATGGCAAGCTTGTGTTATGGTGCACCTTTACAAAAGGGGTGCATCAACTTACTCCTCGTTACGGATTTTGAATTAATCGTACCACTAAGATTGATATGAAAGTTTTCACTTGTTATTGAGTGCGTCAAACACACCCCAAAGAGTTGGTCAATGAGAATGGTTAAAGAAGAGGATTGATGAATCACGTTTGCATATTATAATTTATTTATCATTTTAAAAATTAGAATAACATTTTTTAATTATATTCTCATTTAGATATATTTTTATTAAGGGAAATAATAAAAACACACTTTCTAACATACTCTCTTTTGAACACATTGTTTATTATTAACTAAATGTTATTAAAGAAAAACAAAATTGTGTGGATATTACTTGTTATTTAATGAACCTCCACTCATAATTTTTTAGGTTTTAGTTAAGAAAAAAATATTATGCAAATGAGTTTATATATATATATATATATATATATATATATATATATATATATATATATATACATATATATATATATATATATATTATCGATGATTTCAAATTATCTACAGTATTTAAAAATAAATAAAACAAATAGATTTTACAATGATTAAAATGAAAAAAGGAAATTAAAAGAATGAAAATGAAAAAAAAACACTAAAATTTAAGAAAAATGTATTTAAGCCAATAAAAAAATCAATGGTCCCGAAAAAAATGTTATAACATTCATCATCGTTCAATTTGAAGAATGTTAACTTGTGTTCACAATTCACATAATCTTTTTAATATATATTTATTACGAAGTAAAATTTATGAGGGTTATTAAATGAAAGTCATTAAATACAATATGAGAATATGAGATTGATTTGCATCATTTAGTAGGATATATATGCATTTCATCTAATAGAATATAGCAAGGAAAACATGTCAATAAATCTCGTGTTATAAACAATTTTCCATTCTATAATACTAATCAAAATGATTTGATTCTTATTCAACTAAGTTAAATTATTTAATTTAATTTACAAGATTGAATTACATGAACGAAATGTATACAAAACAATTTTTTTGCAATGCTAATTTATGAACTATCAATTTCAATTCAGGAATGTAATTAGAACCAAAAGTTAAAATAAGACAAATTACTCAAATTCCTAGTCAAAGATAAAAGAAAATGCTTTGCAATTATTATAATTATATTTGAAAACCAATCGCTTTAAACATGTGCCCTGCAAACACCCACGAGTTCATGACGGTCTTTCCGAAAGATATTTCACATGAGCCGGTGGCCACGTGTCCCATAACCGTGGCTGGCGCCGTATCCACCATCCACGTGCAACAGAGCAAACATGGCAAGGGGGTGGGGTCGCGGGGCCCACGGTGTTTTTTAGGTGGGGGCTACGTGGCTGGAACCGCATGGTGCAGGGTTCAAGTTGGAACGCCCGAGGGGGACAAGAGTCGCTTTCCTCCAGATAAGGATGGGCTTTTTGTGGGAGGTGATGTCATATGGGGTTGTGTGCGGTCCTTGTCGTGAGGGGCCCAGGCCCACGTGCCAGCCCACGTCCTGGTGCTCTCAGACGCGGTGGTAGGTTGTGAGCGGGGGATGTTATTGTGATGGATAGCGCTGACAACAACAACTCATGCTGCTCATTCACCCTCCCCTTCTCCCTCTCACTTCTAAATTCTAATATAAAATTGCTGTTTGATAAATTAATACAAAACATTAAAAATTATAAAATAACAGGCGTGTGTTTATCTGCTAAAATTCTTTCTACAACATTAACTTTCAAGTTTGAACCTTTCACGACATTACTTTGTTGGATAAGCAATTATTGGTTGCCTTTATTATAGTATTAGCTAGTTTATAGATGATGTTTTTAATTTTTAGTCCAACACGACCCCTCCAATCAACAATATATGCATGAACCGAATTGATACAACACGACCCCTTCAAATGGAAGATGTTGATGCAGTTAGCTTCTCCGTGTTTGTTCCTTCTAGGTTTTATGCAAACCTCATCTACCATATTTGTTCAAGCTAACAATTGGGGCTTATCTGTTTTCGGGATAAAGGAATTGAGTGCTGTCTTCGGTCCCAAAACGCTCCTTTCTTGCTGTTGCTTTGTGCTTAAAACCATGTCACAGTATCAAGCATGGTGTTTAGGTGGGGTTTTTGGAAGGTTGGTGGCAGAGGACGAGATCTTTTTTATGCAGAGAATATATACATGCATGTTTGCCATAAAAAGGAAAGAAAATACTTAATTCATTCTTATTTATAAAATTCAAATTTAAAATAATTATTGTTTCTTTTTTATAAAATTTAATTTATAATACTTTTTACATTAATTATTTTTAGACTAAAAATATTTCTCGTTAAAAAAGAAAAAAATATATTGACGAATAATTAAAAGATAAATAAATATTAATAACAATAATAATTTTAAAATAAATTAAACTTAAGATAAATTTAATATTATTAATTTAATTAATTGTTTTTCTAATCTTAATAAATAAAATAATTAATTTTTATATATAAAAACGGAGAGAGTACATGTTATATATATTGTGTTCATTACATTAAATTCTTAGGACCTCCAAGGCTAGCTACAAGTCTTCAAGAGGTTCACTGGCCCATCGTAAGCCTGAAGTGTCGTACATAGATTTAAACGAAATATATCCAACATTTTATTTTTCATTTGATTCTTAAATCTTTCTCAATTTTGAATTATAGTAAAAAGTAGTAACTTTCAATTTTGATAATTAAATTTCTAGTCAATTTTTATTCATAACGAGTTATGTTTTAAGATATCTTTCTTTTCTTCAAATTCACTAACTGATTATGTAAGTTAAAATTTATAAATAAAAATTTAGGACGAATAAAAATTGCATCCGTTCATAGATTAAGGCACGTGATCACTGCTTACAAAGAAATTTATCAACAAAAGATTACTAAGAAGAATCCATACAAACTTTTAAGCCAATATTATTTTGTTCTAATTTCCTCGTTCTAAAGTAATCATCACTTTAAAGTTTTATATAACTACCCTAAAGTTTAGAGAGAGAAAAAAAGTGACAATGAGAATAACTTATATTTTTAACAGAATATATTATTAATTAATAATTCATCTATTAAAGAATAACTAAAATTTACAATCATAGGACAATAGGGAATTAATGAACACTGATGGAAAAATGAATAAAATTGAAACAAAAGGTGATAACTAATTTTAATGTGTCATAATACTTTCTTTTTTAATTTCTTTTGCTGTAAATATATAAATAAGACCTATGGTAATAAACTTATATACTATAAGGTAACTTGCAAATATACTGTATAGAATTGACTTGTTGAAACTTCATAGGGAAAGAATCTATTCACCATAATTTAGAGTAGAAAAAAGAATTGGGTCTTCGATGAATATTGGTAGAACAAATAAATAATAAACTTCAAGAGTATTCTGACACAATATATTCATGTTTAAAATTTATTGAGATAAAAAAAAAAATCGTGTGCGAAATGTATTAAATAAGCAGAGAGACACAATTGTTTTCATAAATTTTGATAAATTTCTACTAATAAAAAAATTGTATTAATTAAAAAGGCCGGGTTACTTATATTTCTTCATAATAAATTCGTGTAAAATGAAAATGATGTTTAGTAAGCAAGGTGTATTATTTCAGAAATTTCCTAATCGGTAGTACTCCTCTACTGACTATTCTTTGGTGTAAGAGATACTTTTTGCATAAATAGAGAACTAATAGTGCACGTTTGTTATAGATCAAATTCGAAGAAATGTTCACTTTTTAATATTTTAAAAAAATAATTTCTTGAAAAAATAATGATCGATTTCTATAAAATAAATTCAACCAAACACTCACGCTGCTTGTTATGAGGCTTGTTCCTTATTATTATGGCTTCTTTTGTTTGTCAACCTTCTGGTCCCTAACAAAGCAACAAGTAGAGCATCAAACTTAATTGTATCTTAATAGTGCCTTGCTATGCTACTTTGAATACTAGTACTGTGACTGTAGCATGATTAGGAGAATTCATGAAGACAAGTATCACAATCCGAAAAAAGTGCAAATTGTTGGTCGATCTATAATCAACATATACCCAGTTGGATTTTAATTTATAGGATACAACACTTTCAATTTTCCTCTTCAATGGTAGTAATTAATGAACCATTTGATACAATACACACACCTTTGGGTTTAACGAAAGGCCATTTTCTGATTAATGATTACTCAAAACCTGGTTATAGAACTGAAAAATCTATTTTGGTTAGTTAAAGGGAATGTGTGTGGTGCCTACAAATCTATTCATGGATGGACACTAGAGAGCAAAGAACACTTTCTTACGTTGAGTGGCCACTATCTCAGGTCCTCCAAGATACCTTCTCTGTAGCATATCCAAATGAATTGACATTATTATTGGATCATTATGAGAGAAATTAAGAAGGTCACAATTGATGTTGAACTTTCGGGTATTGGTACATGCAAGTTATTAAAAACGGACTGAGACCAATCTTTAACTCAGGAGGAACCATGCAATCAGTTTATGTTCCTATAATCAAGGAAAATCATCCACATGGACACACCTAAGTGTTAATTGAGACCTAGAGAGAAAAGAAAGAGAATTATATTTATAATAGATGGTATAATATATATGATGGGAAAAGAAATATAGATATTGAGAGAAATATTAAGTGATAATAAGACCTTTGATGCATTAGAATCAATATGCGAAGTGATCAAATTGTTGCTGTTCGGGTCACACATTTTCAAGATAAAAAAAAGGCCGGGTAATGCTATGTTCTCTGAACAAAATATTCTAATTTATTAAAAATTACATGGAGGCAATATATATGTGTAGGAAAGTTTAGTATCTATCACGAACCACGCACAACTTTGATTCGAGTGCGTGGATTAACAACTCAATGATATATAACTGTGTGTTAAACATTGGGAATAAGAAGAATATTATCCTTTTTTAAATCTTATCTTGTTTAAATAAGATTATTCTTTTTAAGAGATAAATGTAGTTTATACAAACAAGAATAAATAGATGAATTGGTTCTTAAAAGATGTAAAATATAAATTTAGTCTCTAAATATGTAAAAAGTATGATAAATTAGTTCTGTTTTTAAATTTGTGAGACCATTTTGTTATTAAATTATAATATTAACATTCAATTTGATAATAAGTTATATTTTTCAATGATCAATTTAACATTAAGTTGTAAAATTTAGATACAAATTTGTCATTATATTAAATTGCTTGTTTGATTAATTTTTTGCACATTTTTTACATTCAATGACTATTTTTTTTTATTATTATATAAAGATTAATTTATCGGCGTCTCACGCTTTTAAGGATAAATTTAGGAAGATTTTGTTTCATACTCTTTTTGCAGGGTTGGTATTTTGTTCTAACTTTTGCTTCAGTTTTCTTTTCTTATGATGAATGATGAATTGATGATTGTAATGTTGTAATTTCGTAATTTGTTGTTCAAGTGATTTAATTAAATTGTAAGAGTAATTAAATTTATATTTGAGTGTCTATAATTAATTTATGATTTATGTGATGGTGCTTTACTTATATTTGCATGTGTTTAGTGAGATTTTGGTGAGTTTGGGCTCGGAGAAAGATGAACTTATGATGGTTAGTGAAAGGGGTGTGAGTTTAGCATATACTTGGGTGTAGAAAGGAAAAATCTTTTCAGTGCTATATCTCCTTAAAACCTTCATTTGTGTTAACCTCTCTCTCTCTCAACACATTTCTCTTCACAATTCTCTCTTCTCTAAGAACCACCATTAGAGAACTTTGAACCTTGGTGTTATGCAAAAATATAGCTTATTTCTCTTCTCTATAGTGTTTGTTGACTGACCCTAGGTACGATAGTCTCTCATTCTTCCTCTCTTTGAGTTCATTTTCGTTTTCCCTAGAGCAATCATGAAATTTCATGGAAAAGCTATGTTTTAAGGGGTTTTGATTATGTTTTTTGGTTGGCTTTGGGGTTAAGTTAATGCTGGTATGGTGTGGTTGTTGTAGGATTGAAGGAAAGTTCCTCACTAGGACCCAAAGCTCACTCCTTTTTTCTTTCTTCTTCAAAGAGTCATCATGTTGGGTTTATATAGGTAACGAAAGCTTTATCATTTTCTATGCTTAGGTTGCTATGAATTGGTTTCAAGGTTGCTAGAAAATGAATCATGTTGTTAAAAATGAAAGTTTTAAAATTTGGGTTGTTGTTTGTTTGATGAATATTGACTAAAAGTTCATATTTGTGAAGTGTTTTAATGTTGTTTATGTATTTGGAATTGATGGGAGAGAGTTTGAGTTTATTTTGAGATGACTTGGAAGCCATGAGAGGCAATTCTGCAGAAAATTTGAAATTCTGCAGAATTCGTGTTCAATGTCGCTTCCAATGACCATTTTTGTGTTTAGCGTCTAGTGACCATTTTCACGTTCAACATCTAGGTACCATTTTGAGTCCAATGATAAGTTTTGAGTTTAGTGACCATTATGAGTTCGATGATCAATTTTGAATCCAATGATTAATTTTGAGTCCAGTGACCATTTTAAGTGTGATGATCAGTTTTGAGTCTAGTGACCATTTTGTGTCTGGTGAACCATTTTGAGTTCTATGATTTGTTTTGAGTCTAGTGCTCAATTTTTGGTCCAATGACTAGTTTTGATGTGGATGTGATAAATGATTGTTTTCCTTACATAAATGAAATATTTGAGATCTTAATAAATTTATGATGATATGAGATGTGGTTACGATGATATTATTTTATTATTTAGAGTTGACTTTATGTTGAGATCGTGAGATTCACGTTCATATGAGTTTTTAGTGAATTGTTTACAATAATTCAAGGTGTTGCAATGTATTGCTATGCTTATTGAATTATAGGTGGGTTCATGTGATGAACATATGAATGGTGAGTCTATGATGTTACAACCTCTTATGATGTTGGGATTGGTGAATGAATTTGTGATAACATATGATATTGATTTGAATGATCATAACATACATGTATTGATGAATAACATGAAATGTGAGTAGGTACGAAAGTTGGGGGTGCTAAGAAGACCCTCAACCTAGTGTTGGAAGTTATCATAGTAACTGACGTCAAATGGACATATAGAATGGATGCATAGGTAAATCCCTAGATAGGTTAAGGTCTTTACTAGTCTTATCCAGGTAAGCCACTACTCATGCTCATCCATTTTTTATAAAATCACACTTCTTCCACAAGGTTAATTCAAGTATTCCCGAATGGTTAGATCATAGAGTGCGACTCTTGGATTAATCGCTCAAAAGGTGAAATCTTCTGAGTAAATAGTCAACATGATATAACATGACAGTTAAACATGTGCATTGATAATTGTGACTTGAGAATGATGTGTTACTTGAGGAATTGTATTGGTACACGACAATTGGAAAATGGGGGATTTCTATATCTCTTTTAACATATTGATCTTATATTTTTTTTTATATGTTGTTTTCTTTTAAAATGAGCTTACCGTTGCATTTTTTGTTGAACTGTGATGATGGTGTCATTTAATACGAGAGTAGATTATGATGTAACTTTTGAAGAGTATGTCACTTGTGATTGATGTGGATTTGGTGGTGAACTTAGGGACAATATTCGACTCTTTGTCATTTATTTATGTTGTCTTGGTGGGAATCAACTTAAGATTTGTATATCTTCATCGATTTATGTTGTATTTATTTCCTGAATTGAACCCTTGAGTTTTATTTGGAGATTTGCTCATGATGTTTGATGATATAGTGTCTTGGAAAATATATACCTTTATGTTTTAAGACTCGAGAACCTTTTATGGATAAAATTTATAGGACACATTTGTATTTATGAAATAAAAAGTTACATGTATTTTCATTAATTAAATTGATTTAAGAGTTTTAAAGGGACTAAAAATGAATCTTTCTACATTAGAGACTTAGTGTTTCATACAATGACATTTGAGGTTGTTACAATGATCATTCATATTTTCTTAAGGGAAAGCTAAATAAAATACTAGTATTTGGTTTGAAGAAAAAAAAATTATAACCAAGCAAAGAAAGGATAAAAATATTTTTCTAAAAAATGGTTTTGCTAAGCTTAATCATTTTAAATAATTAAAAATTGAGAGTTCTTTTTAAATAATACGTATCTCTAGAGTTGATGTTTAAATAATATGGTTTGTAGTAAAAAGCATTGAAAGAAAACCGGGATACAAATGGAATTGCAGGGCGTTTGAATGAATGAAATGAACCCACTATAAACGGTTATCACATGATATGTTGGTTCCTTAATGACAATGTTTGCAACAAATAAATATTGTTTGACAAATAATAGTAAAGGTGCAAATACTTTCAAAGTGAACTTTATTTCACAAAGATTTTTGTTTTGACAAAGATAGTAAGTAATAGTTGCTTTATTGTATTAACTTGTAAAGTTTATTAACATGATATTTTATTTTATTGAGTCTCGCATAAAACGTGAATCTTTATTTTATTTCGTAGTCTTGTTAATTAGTGCTTTGATGACATAGGTTAAAGAGTATTTAATAGATTTTACTAAATATTTTAATAATTTTAGAAATATAATAAATATTCATATTTTTAATATAATAAAATTTATATTTTATTTTATTTTCCTTAATTTTTAATATTGAATTGTCTTTATTTTTAATATAATATCCTTAAACAATTTATTTTTACTTTTTATTTTTCCTTAATTAAATAATAAAATATTTAACTTTTGCTTTGATTTTGGTATCATTTCTCTAACCCACGCATCAAAGAAATAAAAAAAAAACATTTATCATGTAAAAACCAAAAAAAAAAGTCATATAATATTTAGTTCTTAAGTAATTAAAAACATTTATAAGATATACTTAAAGTCTTTGATTTTACTATCAGTATAATAAAAATATATATAAAAAAACTAATAAAAGTGTGTTAATGATTTCACAACTTAGAACATGTTTAATTTTCCGAGGAAGGGGATCAAACGTACGGTAGGAACTCCAAACTCAGTTTGGGTAAATGTTTGGTAACTAAAAAATGTAATTTTTTTTACCCATAAACACACGTTTATTTCAAAAGCAATAGAGGACATGCTTTTCAAAGTTTCATTTCCGTTGATCTTGTATTATGATAATATCTGTAATTTTTACCCTCACTTGTCCCCCTTTGCACGCACAACATCAACACACATTTCTTTTTTTTACTTGTAAAATTTAATTTGAAGGTACAATTTTGAGTGGGAATTATGAAGAATATTAATATTAATCACCATTCTTTACATTTAAATCCACCTACTTACAAGTCTTCAATCTATTTGTGGTACTCTCTCATCTTTCCAAATCCTGGTCCTCTTTCATATCTTAGATTGTAGTTCTCTTGTTGTCATTTCACATTCATTCATATTCTGTTTCAAATTTGTTTTTCCTTGGGATCTTTTTGATTTTTTGGTATGAAAAAATATTAATACTCTAATTTTTACAATTTTTTACTGATTTTGATTTATTGAAAAAAGATATTATCAATTATTTTATTTTACACTTTTATTTGTTAATTTGGTTTTGGCTTATTTGCTTTCCATGAGTAAAGTTGTCATGAACTTTAATGTCTTGGATTGTTGACATTATCATTGATGGACACGTATTCTTCCAATGTCATATCTTATGAAATGTTTTGTCCAGAAGTTATATTTGTATCACTATAATTTTGTGATGTAAAAATTGTATTTTATAATGCTTATTGAAATGTTATCTTATTTAAGTTGAAGAGAATGTTAACTGGTGCTATTTATATTGTCATCATCACCATTAAGAAATAATGACCAACAACAAAACAACATGAAATTCAAGCACAACTGAGTTGTTTATCAAAGCATGCTTGAAGGAGTTCTGCACAATGGTTATACATAACTTTATTAGAAGGAATTCTGCAATTGACCATTTAAGACATAATTATTTTAATTTGAATATTAATGTTGTTTGAATTATATTATTTATTCATAAAATTATTTAATATTGTACTTTTCTAATTTTTTCTGATTTATTTAATGTTTTTAACAATATATTACTACTTCATATTTAATAATAAGACATTAATGAATTTCATACCCTTTTCAGTAATTATACATCTAAAAGTACTTTTCATTATTATTACCAAACAAGTTTCATTTCACAAAACATACTTTTGAACGTAAAAGTATCCAAACACAAATCTGGTTGTATAAACTCTTTTTTTTTTTTTTTATCAAAACTTAAGTTTCAAACATACTTTTAATTTAAACTTAAGTTCACAAACTTTAAACCAAAGATACACTTACTCTTTCTATGGATAAGTCAGTTGATGCACTCCTGTTGTGCTTGAACGATATATCTACCTTGCATGTAGACTTGTATTCACGTTATGTTCGCATTTTTGGTCAATTTGTTTGGGTTGATTATGAACCTGGGCTCACCTCAATTCTGCTAATGGGGAATTGCAATTGCCACCGATGTTTTGCTATTCATGTGTTTTAAACTTTTTCCCCAAAATGCATTTTCAATGAAAATATATTTCTGTTATATAAAATATACATTCCACTGTAGTATATGGTGTGCGAAAAAAAAAAAGAAATAGGTTTTTGTTGTTTCAAAGATGTATTACTGTTTTGATTTGCTTTTCACCTCATATATTATAATGAAAATACATTTTTGTTGTATATTTTATACAACAAAAACATATTTATGTATATGGGGTTTTATTTTTGTCAGTGTCTACAAATCAGATGGTGATTCCCTTCTGTCTCCAATACAATAGAATTATGATTCTGTTGAAATGGAAAGCCAAATGTGAGGGAGGAGAGAAAGGGAACGGAGGAGGGATAATTTTATCCTTTTACTATTTTTTGTAAAACCTTGGGGTGAGAATAGCAACTCCCTTGCTAATGACTCTTGTATTTGGATTTTAATTGAATTGGGTTGAAAAGGAGTCCAATGAATCACATGACAAAAATTTGGTGTTGGTATCCATCACTCCCACTATTGTATCAGGCAAAATGGACTTTTTGTAATGTAATGGGAGGTGCAGAATATAATAACAGAAGTGCAGGATACAATAGCCCAAAAATTTGCATAATTTTTTTACTACTCTTTTTTTACTAGTCTTGAGAATTTATTTCACAATTATCCTTGAATATTGAATCATCATAAATTCTGATTGAATTCTATCAAGTATAGGACAAATCCTCTTTCTATGAAGGGTGTCAACGGTCAATCATAGGAGAAAACATTAAACACTGAACATAAAAAGAAGTGTTAGAAACAAGAGCTTTATTCCACTTAGATGGAACCTTGTGACAACTTTATACATTTTTAAACACAAAAGATAATCAACCAAATAGCAGGACGTGGATTCATAAACTTAGTACTTTGTATTGTTTGGGCATTTTCAGTTTGAAATTTACTAACTATACATGTAAAGTTAGTCCTTCAAATATAAACTTGTATATCCAAGATTTTAACTCAATTCCAAAAAATTAAGCTATTCATATAAATAATATAATATATTATTATTTTGCATACACACAATTATGTATAATACAGATAGGTGGATGTATGTTATGATTTGAGGGAAACAAAGCAGGTCGCAGATCTACTGGGTAAAGCTTAATTGTAGAAACTCTCAAATTCAGGATCTTTTAGTTGCACAAATTTATTGAGAAACGAAGTCATTAGGGTTAAACCGACTTTTCCAATATCACTCATTCATAAACTAGTTTCTAGTATAAATAACATAAAGAAATGTAACTAACATTAATTGGAAAAAGCAACCACAAAGATTTGGGACCAAAAGGATTAGCAGTAACCATTGAATAAATTTCTTCAGCTTGAGTTGGATTAAAAGCACGAAATATATTTGTGCCATCACCATCTTCAAATAAAATATTTTCTACAATCGTAGTGAGCACCCAATACACCAGCAACTCCCATAATATGAAATAGGTTTTAATGTCCAATTATGAAACCTTTGGAAAAAGATAATGAATCTAAATATAGCTGCTACACCAAAACTAGGAGCAAGGAACCATCAGAATGGCCCAATGGATAAATAAAGAATACAATTAGATAAGGAATTTTTATTTTCCTCCTGATTTCTTTTGGTTGAACTTGTTGGCTGATGCTGTTTGTACTTATTTTCCTAGGAGCTTCTAGTTTTTTTTTTCCTTTGGGCTTAGGCCCTTTACTCACAAAAAACATTTTTTTTTATCTCTTTTAGTTTATTGTTTTTATATTTTCTAAATTGATTTTTAATATTTTTTTAAAAGTTCAATAATAAAAAACAATCTTATATCACAGTAAAAAAGTTTATCATAAATCCAAAATATAATTTATATACTAAAAATATTTATTTATTATGAATTTTAGTTATAATATAATTTATATATTAAAAAAATTCATTAATTATAAATTTTAGTTACTAAAATAAACATTTATCTTACACATTATAAAGCTAAAATATGATTCACCTTAAAAATAAACATTTATCTTATAGTATCTATCATGATTTTGGTTAACAGTGTAAATTATTTTACAATGATATAGAAATTAAACTCGTTATAACATTAATACAGTTGATTTGTTTTTCTTATCAATACTGAAAGGCAACGAATTTTATCTACTGGAAGAATAAATGGAAAGAATCAGGTCCACATCAATTTAACTAAACAATTTTGTTGCATATATATATATATATATATATATATATATATATATATATATATATATATATATATATATATATATATATATATATATATATATATATATATATACTTTTTATTTTTATTTTTGATAAAGATATATTTAGACTGACACTCGACAAAACCTTAGTAAAATCGAATTAAGATTGCACAGTAACATATTCCCTCACAACACAACAATGAGTCGCAAGAGAGACAGGCAACCCTACTTTTCCCGCCACGACGCCGCCAAGCGCCGGCGCCCCTTGCCGGAGACCACGGAGGAGGAGAGGCCCACGACGAGGCCGGCGCCGCCGTGCGCGGTGGTCGTGATGGGCCTACCCCAGGACTGCTCCGTCCTCGATCTCAAGTCCCGATTCGAGATCTACGGGGCTATCTCCCGCATCCGCATCGACCGCGACGCCGTCGGCTACATCACCTACCGGACGAAGGACTCCGCCGACGCTTCTATCGCCGCCGACCTCGACCCCTCCTTCGGAATCACCGTTAACTCCAAAAAGGTGCTTCTTTTTCCCCCTTTCTCTCACTTAGGGTTTCGGAACTTTCTTTTTTATAATGAACATTGAACGTTTAGAATTTTTACTAATGTTTTGAATACTACAACGGTGAGGTTTGAAGCTGAACGCAATTGACAGATTTTCAGCTTAGTTGTTTGGAACTAGATAAAATTTGGAACCTTTGAATTTGAAGTAACAATGATAAGTCCTGAAATTTAACAAATTTGACAAATTTTCTACCCAATTGTTTAGAATTTTGGTAAAATTTTAACCTTTGTGTTTGGATGAACGTATTTACTTAAAATTGATTTGGTGGTGGAGTTACCTTTTTAAGCTATTTGAAACTGTTTTGATTCAAAATCAATTTTGAACCAAAAATTAATTTCAGTGTTTCTCAACAATGTAGGTTATTTTTGGATAAAAAGTTTAAATCGTGTTTTTGGGAATTTCATTGTATATTCCCAAATTCTAGAAACATGATGTAAAAGGAAGAATCTGTTGCTTTAGGAGTTAAATAATTTTTTAAGTCCTCCAACTGATGTTCAAACATGCACATGAATTGTTACATGAGTTCCTGATGCGCGGGAATCAGGAGTAATGAGGAACTAACGTGTTCAATCAAGATGATTATTGTTTTAATATATAGTAAATGGATAAATAGATTTGGTAGTGAAGTGAGTTACCTTTACACTTAAGGCAAAAGCTATTTGGAACCAAAATTTTGAACCAAAATTATTTTCATAGTTTCTCAACAATATAAGTTATCTTTGGACAAAAGTTGAAAACATGTTTTTGAGAATTCCAACGTACATTCCCAGATTCCAAAGCACAAAAATGAAGAAAAAGAAGTATTTCTTGCTTTAGAAGTAAATGAATTTTTGAGGTCCTCCAACTGATATCCAAATATGTACATAATTGTTACATGAGTTCCTTCCGGGGTGAGGAGAAATGCGTGAGAAACAGGAGTAACGAGGAACTAACATGTGTTAAAAACACACATAATGGTTACATGAATTCCTACTGGGGTGAGGAGAAATGCGCGGGAAACAAGAGCCACGAGGAACATTTTCGGATCATTGTTTTAATATATAGTAAATAGATTTATAAGGGAAATTTGAAAGAGATTGTTTGTTGTGTTTAACAGGTTCGGGTGTTGTGGGCAACGGACCCTCTAGCCATGTGGAGGGAAGGAGTTGGTAATAGCAGGGACAAAAGCTCTATGTCAAAACTTGTGCGTGCTGAGGTACCCTTGAGCAAGCATGGAAGAGGTAATAGACTCTCTTCAGCCATAGGGAACACCAAACGTAGTGAGGATAGCTCAGGTAGCTCGGTTTTAGAAGTGCCTTTCAAGGGGAGAGAAATTGTTGCTTACGATGATATCCTCTAACTATGAAAATCTGGTATTGTTAGAGGGCAATCTTATTATGTACAATGATTTGAATTTGGCATTTAGATCTTTGTAGTTCTTTTTTTTCCTTTTGTTAAGTATGTGCTCAATGAGATACTAGGAAGTAACTTACGGAATTGGTTGTGATGTTTAATGCCTAGATCGTAAATGTAATGTAAATAGTTGTTGGTTTTACATTGTATTGTCTCGTCAATTCTTTGGGTTTGAAAGTGTAAGATGTTCTCCTATGATTGAAAGTTTAAGATGTTCTCCCATGATTGTTCACTTCAGAAAGCCTTTTTATTTTGAGTATACTCATAAATTAGTTGTTAAGAGTGTGTATGTCGAATATTTTGGTTGCTCAGATAGTCAGATCTTTAAAACTCATTGTTAGTCTCCGATTTTATAAAACGGCATTCATTTTATTCTTTTGATATAAACTTGATGTAAAATGGCTGTAAAAAGAAGAGCAAAATTTAAAGTTAGCAAATGATAGAGGGTTCTTAAAATATCAAAAACTGAAATGCTCCATTTATATAGTTTTGAAGACTGTTTTATAGGTTTGGTTTTTATTTTTCCTCGATTCATTTGACTCCTTGGTTTTGCTTGCCTCATTGCAATTTTGAAGTCATTGGTTCGTGACCAACTCAGACATTGATTACGAGTTTGAAGGTCCGTGCTTTGAACTAAGAATTCAATCTTTTATTATATACGTGGTTTAATATTTATGATTGAAATCAATTAAAATATACTATTTTTTTTATTACAACTATAAAACAAATGAACATGATCAACGACACTGAATGTGTATGGATTAGACTTTTTCCTGTTTTAAACTCTACTAAACTTTCCAGTGGTGTTATGATTTGCCAACAATTTAATTGAACGGTTTGGTTGCTGCGTCCATTGCAAAACTTCAACACATTTTTCTTCATTTCTATATTTGTATAATTTTTTATATTATAAATTGAGAAGCAGAAATTTTTTTGTTCAGAGTGTGCCTAAATTTTATGAAGTGTTTTTTTATTTTATTTGAAGGAATCAAATACAAATATCAAAGGATTTACAATAATTTCCATATCATGCTCAACAAACTGAATTAGATTTATTCGATTTGTGAAATAATTTTTTTATATATTACAATTTAAAATTAACACATTTATTAAATTATCTAAGTTTACGTATTAAATTTTTAATTTGATTAAGATTTGAACATAGGTTGTTTGAACTTACTGATAATGCTATTTTAACTCATTATTTGAATTTAGGATAAATTAGCCTGCAGGTTCCTGGATTTTTAATTAGATTCCTGTACTAGTTTCTTTTAATTGGATATTTGCACCTATAATTGTAGAAAATTATGAAATTTTAACAAAACAATAATTTTGATATTTAAACGTAATTTCTATCATATCTTATAATAATTTGGTTTGTTAGCCCGTGTGCATCAAACATCAGATATGCTTTAAGAGTTTGTTAAAATTTGAAGATTTAATATTATTTTATTTTTGAACTTATTCATTTTTTTTTTCTGAATATTGAACTTATTCGAATACACCTTTCTATTAGAAGGCTTGTATTTTTTTAAAAAGCCAGAAAAAGTTAATTATTTTTAAATTATTAACAATATAAAAAAATTATACTATTATTAATTGTCATAATTGTGATTGATGAAAAGTATAAAAAATTAATTATTAAACTCTCCTCTCTCCAAAAAGTAATCGTTCACTATTAAACAACCACACAACTTATCATATTATAACTGGAAAAGGCAAAAACAAGAGTCTGTTTCGTGGGATAACAGTTAACATTGTCGACACTCGACAGACATATAAAGTAACTGAAGCTCAAAACGGTGATGGAAGAACCGAACAAGACAGAGAACGAAGATGACAGGGACGAATCAGAACAACGAGTGTGGAGTTGGGGTGCTGGAACCGAGGGACAGTTAGGAACAAAGATTCTTCAGGATGAGCACTTCCCTCAACTCCTTCACCAATTCTCTCTCTCCTCCATCTCTTCCCTTGCCTGTGGCGGTGCTCATGTCATAGCCTTAACCTCTGGTATCAACTCCATCTTTCTTTCTCACTCCAAAATTCACTAATACACAACATCTTTTTTTTTCTCCTCTTTTTGTCTTGATTTGCAATTTATTCTGGTCCTAGTATTATTTTAGAGCTTAATGGTAAGACAATCTCACTTTTACATTCTCAACCAATAAACCAATAAGAAATCATCCTTGGTCCGACGTCTTTTAACGTATAGCATGTTTGGATATCTTGGAAAATCACGGTGACTACCTCAAAAATCAAAACCACGGTGTCACCATGATTTTTCAAAAGCAACGTGTTGCTTCATATTCCCTGTGAAATTAAAATTGATTTTGGCTCGCCTCTCTGCCACCCCAAACATGTTAATAGTTATTGAAAAATTTAACAAACTTTCATTACATGGTGGTTTGTGATTGGATGATAATATAAATTTATGCTGTCACTGCAAAGATTATTTTATCTTGTTTTAACATAATGATAAATTGTAGCTGGAAAGGCACTATCATGGGGTAGGGGCAATTCTGGCCAACTGGGCCATGGGGAGGTTGTGAGTAACACTTTGTATCCAAAGGCTGTAACATCATTGGATGGCTATTTCATAACCCATGTCTCTGCTGGGTGGAGCCACTCTGGTTTTGTTTCAGGTTTGCACTCTTCTATCTCTGTCTCCCCTGTTTTTATGAAGTGTATGAACATGTTTGGGAATCCGTTGCAAAATTATGTTTGAGGCAAAACTAATTTTGCTAACGGATCATGACCCTTGCTTTTGCGTTCATTTTGTTTTTAACTGTTGGATTTATCTTGAAACGTGCATCGCAGCGTTTTCAACTGCAAATCAAACATTCATTGTAATGTAGTTGAGGTTTGTTCTAAGTTGAAAGTAATTAGTTTTGTCTTTTGATTAGTTCTTTGGTTGGTTTTCAGATACTGGGTTTGTGTTCACTTGTGGGGATGGCTCCTTTGGTCAACTGGGGCATGGGGATAATGCCTCACACTGCTCTCCTGTCAAAGTGTCATGCTTTGTTGATCTGCATGTGGCACAGGTGGCATGTGGAATGCGCCATTCCCTTGTCTTGTTAAAAGGTATTGGATTGGTTCTGATTGTTTCATAGAATATGTGTGTATCTCTCACTTTTTTAGTACTTTAATTTTGCTCCTTTAATTGACAAAGGTCGTTCATTGTGATGCAGATTGCTCAGGAAATCAAGTTTATGGATTTGGCTCTGGGAAGCGTGGTCAACTGGGTGTCAGCAACGATAGGGTCAAATCTGTTAATGTTCCTAAAGTTGTTAGTGGCTTTGAAGGTGTTGAAATCGTTGGAACTGCTGCCAATGGTGACCATAGTGCTGCAGTATCTGGTAAATCCACCACTTTCCCCTTACAAGATATGTGTGGTTTCTGTTTTTCAGTAAAAATAGTTAGCCTGAAAGTGCCATCATATTCTTCTCTAACTAGTTCTATTATCTTTAGTTGATGGACATGTTTACACATGGGGAAGAGGCTTCAAGGGCTTTGAAGATGCTCATGTTCCTCAGTGCTTAAACTCTTCATTGAATTTTACCAAAGTTGCTCTGGGATGGAACCATGCTTTAGCTATGAGTGGTATTTATTGACACTACATACCCAACAAGTTTTATGATTTCCTTACTTCTGCCATCTCCCTATTTAACAAGCTCATTTTTTGGATAGGTGAAGGGGAGGTTTATATGCTAGGTGGAAACCACCTTGGAGTGCTTAGTGATCTTCAGAATATAGGCCCTGCTAAGCATTTTCCTGGTAATGCATTTGAATAACTTTGAACCATAAAGACATCATAATTTATGTACTTGTTCTTCAAAGTACATGAATTTAAACTAGATTTAAACTATCCATTCGTTGAGAATGCCCTTATTGCCATTGAGTTCAGTATTACTAGATTTAAACTGTCCATTCGTTGTCATCATCATACATAACCTTCGCCAATAGTTAAATGCAAATAAAGTCTTGTAAACTGAGTGTATCTTTTGGAAAGTTCTCAATGGATTCGGAGACCAAAAGAGGCATCCAATGTGTAGAACTATTGTAGGTTGCGCACCTCTGTGAAAAATTAGTATTATGACCACTGCATAAATTCATAGGTAATTTAATGGGTTTAGAAAAATGCGTTTTTTTGTATCATGGAAAATGTTTAAATAGCATTACTCACATTTATATTATACCTTGTTAATATATAGTAGATTTAAGAGAATTCAATTTGGAGAAAGTCCCTGGCCTTGATGGGACGAAGATTACTGATATTGCTGCCGGAGCTGAGCATTCTGTCATTGTCACAGGCAAGTTGTAGTCTTCCTTTTGTTCTTAAGCAAGTTTAGAATCACATAAAAGTGCTGACTTATTTCCTTCCTATTTTCAGAGCATGGAGAAATAAAGACATGGGGTTGGGGTGAGCATGGTCAACTTGGTTTAGGGGATACTCGCGACCAAACCAGTCCTGTTACAGTAAGTCTCGATTATGATCTGAATGAAGCTGCATCAATTAGAGTTTTCTGTGGAAGTGGGTTCACGTTTGCTGTAACCATGCCCTAGAGTCTACTCAAACTTGATTAAATGCTAATTTGATATGCATGTCAAAAGAAGTTGCCATCAGCTTGGTTCTGGTTCTGAACTTCCAGTGGCAGTATATAGACTGATACATGCCAAGAAAGTCTTCTGCTTCTCAAATATTATTTTGGAGGCTGCATTGTGCTGGAAAGCCACAGGCTCCATAGGCCTCTCACAAATTTGAGAACTATGAAAGGAGGTGAATATGTATGATCCTCTTCCCAACCATACAAAAAAAAAAAAAAAAAATAGATAGCTATTCATCTCTTTCCAATTTATGGACTATGCTAGAACATGGCAATGACATTCCCAGTATAAGTGGGTAACTGTTCGTCATATATTATTTTCCTTGCAACTATAAGATTCAAATTTTTAGTCCATTTTTTTCCTTGTAACTATAAGAGTCAAATTTTTAGTCCATTTAATACTGTTATTCTCCCAACAGAAAGTGAAAGGAATTATTTCGGTTTCTTATTATATTCGAATTGACTGGAAATTTGGAATGTCAAATACGGTTTCTTCCACCTTCGCGGCTTATCAATTGAAAAAGCATAAAGAAAAGAAAAATATCAAGCTAGATCTCAAAAGCATTAATTTCTAGAACTGTAAAAATATGCTAAACTGAACCATTTCTCACCTTATACAGTAGATCAGAAAGTATGCCAAGAACAACAATCAAAACAGTGAATACGTGGTTATGCAACCTTATTACCAACATTTACTCATCATTTGATACGGTGAGGCACCACTTACACAATTACATGATCATGCTAAAAATGATTGAATGGGATTCGTTCGACATTAATCAAGATATCTACATCTAGAAGTGGTACAAGGACCAAGTAAAAGAATCAATGAACTGCTCACTGAAAATTTTGTACACCGGTGAAAAAATGGAAAAAAAAATGGCTGACTAACCTAGAGCATGTCATCCTCTTCTGTGTTCTACAGACATTATCTCATGCTTACTCTCTTTTACATCAATCATAAATGATGAGAAGATTATTCTCATAGCCATTGCTGGTAACAACAGGGCGCAATGGATCAATTTTCCATTCTCCATCTACAATGAACTTCATCTGCAACAGAAAAACAAATAATTAAAATGCCTGCTATGTGTATCTTATTGAGCACAATGTCAACAGGTTTAAGAAATCATTAGTTGATTAAATTCAACTAACCTCATATCTTCCAGGATACAGCTGCAAGTTCAAAGAAAATATACCACTACTTAACCTCTCCATTTTTCTCTGCAATATACTTACAATCAGTTAATATTTATGTATTTACGTCTAATGTGCTCAAAAGAAGTAATCTGAAAAGCATTAGGGGAATCTATACAAAAAAAAAAGTTATGCTATGTACAGTATGCATTCGATCATATTCCAAATCAGAATTGATTTTGCAAAATACAATGGCAAAATGGAAAGCAGTTTAATTTTATCATTCAACTGCCTAAAATTGACCCATGAATCCTAGACAGATAACACAGGCACACTATCAGGTAAAAAATAGTGGTTATGAATCTTTAACCCATATTATATGCACAAATCCTAAGTGGTGTATCCTTGAACACGACCCATGCAACGCAAGGTGAGAACCGTGAAAAGTTTTAGTACATCTATTTACACAAATGATATTCATTATGAATTGTTTTAGTACATCTACTTACACAAATGACACATCGGAATGCATTATGGTTGAGTTTGGAAAAGCATTTTAAAAATGCACTTTCATGATGTAATTTTTTAATACCTTTTTTTATATCAGAATCTACTCTTTCTAGCTTAAGAGAAAAGCACTAAAACTGTTTTTTTTGTTATATTCATTAAACAGGTTTTATGATTAAAAAAATCTCTTTACTTATAAAAAAATGTACAAACATAAAGGTTCTAATATCTATTATAACAATAAAAAAGTTATCAGAAAGATAATATACCTTGGTGGACCAACCATCAAATGATCCTGTTAAAAGTACTTCTGAAGCACTATTAGGCCAAACTACACAAGTAGTCTTCAGAATTTGCAAAGCTTTTTGCGCATTATTAATCTTCTTCTGCTTTTCTTCAACTACCTTATGTGCATCCCTGGGAAAAAAGGATGTGATATGGTCAAGATTTAGGATATCTATCTATCTATCTATCTATCTATCTATATATATATATATATATATATATACTCCCTCCATCCCTCTAATTATAAGGTCCTTTCAACTAATTTACGTCCCTTAAAAAAAGTAGTTAGTTTACTTAATCACATCAAATATGTCAATTGTTTGTCCTATCATTTTAAAATTATCATTTTCTTATCTCTTTATTCACTTAATTGTTTCTTATTAATGTTTGGACAGAGAATAATTAAGTAAGGGTATGTAGGGAAAAAATAGTTAATGCATCTAGAAACTAGAAAAGGATCATACAAAAGAAGACAAACAAATTTCTGAAAAGAGTCTTATAATTAGGGACAGAAAGAATATATATATATATATATATATATATATATATATATATATATATGACACATTAATTGAATGGTGCCTGGGGGATACATTATTGCCAATGCCATCTTTCCTTCTAACACTGACAACTTAGCCCGTATAGAACGCAATCTGTCCTGAGCATTCATGATCTCATTTTCCTGGAATTCCCAAGCATCGGAAAGCTTTGCTAGATCATCAGAAGAGCTCTTCTGGACCTGTTGAAGAATATACAGGAAGCAAATCAGGACTAGTTTAGGTTCCCAAGGAGAGGCCTTTATATTAACGTTTATAGTAAATGAAAAACTATTCTATTGAAAGAGAATCATTCTTCTAGTTTCTTCGCAGTGTAGAAAACTAAATGTGTAGTAGCTAGTAACTGCTCCTACACCAATTAAATCACACAAAAACTGTTCAGTGTCTTAAATATGCTGAATTGTTCTCAATTTATCAACCCACAGCCTGTGAAACTCCTTGCTAGCACCAGTCAATGCACACAGTCACACACAGCATATCTAAATCCATACTAAGACATGAGAAATAAAGAGATGCCCCAACAAATGAAAGGTTTTGGATAGAAGAGAAGTAACAACTAAGTTTCTTTTATGAACAACATTGGATAGACTTAATGCAGTGTTTTAGTAACATTTAAATTTCTTGGGAGTATATAATTCAATATATGGTATTATAAAGACAAAATTGATAAACATATCATGTTTGTTTCCTTTGTTGGCTCCCTTGGCTTGTATGATTCCCGCAGCCCAAAACAAGTTGCATACAAAAATCCCCATCTGCCCTCCAAAATAAGTGGCAGCAAATTACCTTATTTATCCTCATACAAATTAGTCAGGTCCAAACTTATCGCAAAGAATAAAAAAATGCTATGAATGTGCTATGCAGACTTCACTAGGGCTTAAAAAACATAGAGAACTGCAGCAAAGATCAATTATTGGGTATACTTTACTGTTTTTCATTTCCAATAATTTGTAAATGAAATCCCCCCACCGCCCTCTCTTTCTTTGGAAGAGTGAAGATCATAGGATCATGGGCAAGTGCAACTCTCAGGCGGCAAACAGGTAAATCTTGTGTTGTTTTTTTCTATTCATTGGGGTAATTCACAGACAAGTCTAATTATTATTAGCTTATTAAATAATTGCACTCACCATCTGCATTGTAATTTTATCCGAGCTAGACCTCAACAAGTGAAGTATAGAAGATAGCTCCGATTCCAGATTCTGGATACGGGATTTAATGTCACTGTGATTTGCATTTCCATCAAGAGAATATAGTCCTGTTTCTCTGTTTATATGTTCAGAAGATAACTCCCTTCTGTTGAGGATATCAGGTTGTCTTGAAGCGTCACTCATGCCTCCTTTCTCAGTTTCATTGGGAACAATTTCAGCATCTGTTATGTCATAATTATGAAGATATCAGTTGATCCTGACTACAATAATAAGAAAACCTTAAAATGTAAACTAGATTACCTTCAAAATCTGTATCCAGAAAACCAGTTCTCTGAATAATCCAACTCCTCCACGTCTCTGGCTTAAGCGAGTTTCTTAAATTTTCAGTACCTAATTGAGATCCGTGCGGATCATGTTTGATCTGAGAACCACTGAGATGACTGCTAGTAGAGCTTGATGAGGATGCTCTGCTACCATTTTCTAGGCCAGCGGCCATCTTTAGAACACAGGAGATACCAAAAGAAATATTTTAAAACTTCAACAGAGTAGTGCGGGGCATCAAAAGTAATATTTCAAAAATTGATTCTCTTTCAGCTTCAGGGTGCAACAGCTCATTGCCATGTGCATTGAATAGTAAAACTATAGCTTAATTAGCTTTAACTGATAGGTAGAAATATATAATAGAAGTAACATCGGAAATGTGAATGTTAAATATAAGTTTTCAATATTCAAATGCTCAAGAACTTCAACATAGGTAATATATTTCTTTTCATTTTTTATACTTTTGGCATATGATGTAAATAGTAATGGAAACTAAAGAACAACCCAGAGCATTTGAAGGGGATAATATTTACTTACTGTATCCGTTGTGGTTCTAGGATCCCATTCATCTTTATCTTCATTATTTTCAAAAGAAACATTATCTAAGTCAAGTCCAAAAGATCTATTTCTTTGTTTCTCCAACCGACTCAATATACCCTCAATGCCTGATTTTCCAGCTTCAATTCCCCTGCATACCAGAAAGTAACACCCAGGATACTGCTTGTCACTTGAAGTTACATCTAATTCATCCATTTGATTACAGGACCAATACAACGGCATGAAAAAAAATTGAGGGTACTTATAAATTAGCTCATCTTGCTAGATTAAGCAACAAAAACAAGCCTTCTCCCACTGGGAGGGGCAGTCACATTGATTAATCGACACTATCAGATTCTATCATAACTCATATCTACAGAGAAACTGCTGGCCTCTAAATCTCACATAATGGTTTGACTATAACTTTATTTGGTGTCCCTCTACCACTAGCAATCGGGCTACCCTTTGTCTGATTTGCTTTCCTCACTAGGCACTGGGGATTCCACATGCATTCTCCACACATGCTTAAACTACCTAAGGCAAGCTTCTACCGTCTTTCTTGTAATAGGTTCTAGTGCCACCAGACCTTTCTCTCAAATGCATCCTTATCCTATCTTATCTATGTCAACTCATTTAATGCAACATTCTTATGTATACTATATTTAGTTTATTCTGTTGTTGGTTTTGTATCACCTAACATTCAATTCCATCAACCATTGAAAGTCTTACAACTATAGTACTATCCAGTAAAGTCTCCCCTATATCTTTCTGTCGCAAACAACACTCAAGTCACTCCTCCATTTAACCTACCCTGTAAGAATCTTGCAGCAAGATTAAAGCTACACACAAAATGGGCCCATGTGTGGCCCTCAAACCTTCCTTACACTCAAAATGGGCCCATGTGTGGCCCTCAAACCTTCCCCACACACTTCATGCCACCAAAAAGAGAAAAATTCCAAACATGCACAAGCACGGAAAAGCGGGAAACAGAGTATTAAAAAGCAAAAGTCAAGAAGAGGTGCGTCAATATAACAAGATTCTCACACTGAATTATCTGATTGAGAAGGAGAAGAAGAAGAAACCCCAGAAGCCTGAGCCCCATTACCCTCAATTCCACCGCCACTATTATCTTCAAAACCGAGAATTTCGCTGGACCCACCATTCAAATCCCACCCAAAAGCGAGCCACCCTCCTTCGTTGACAATAGCGTTGACCAAATCCACCCTCCCTGCAGCAACCAACTCTTCCTTGGTCGGAAACACTTCGGGCTTATCGGTATTCTGCATGAAATCCAAAATCTGCGACTCAAGAGAGGAAAACTCTCCGTCCCAATCCTTGCACCGCCGCAAGAACCCGGTGCAGGACAACCACAAACCCTTGTAGCGGTTCACCTTCCAGAGAGAAGAACGGAGAACCGAACCGGTTTCAACCGCAAACCGGCGCACCCGCCCGGTCGAGGCGGGGAAGTGGAGTGGGGGGGCGAGGGAAGGGGTCAAATGGGGCGAGAGCAGCGAAAGGTAGGAGGGTGCGGTGAGGAAGTGCATGGTTGGGGCATTTCGTCGAACAGTTACTCGGCGAGAGAGAAACAGAGAAAGAGTGATGAGCGCGAGCAAGAAAGAATGGAAATGGAAAAAACAAAAAAAAGGGGAAAAGGGTGTGTAGTACGAAGAGTGAGACTGCGAAGGAAGCAACGAACAATGCTTGGAGTAGAAACTAGAAAGAAAAGGGTGTTACTGTTTGTTAGTGTATTGTTTGTTATTATGATCACAATTATGTTATCCACACTTTGTAATTACGCACATTGTTAATTGCTCACTGTGAAGAGGGGGACAAGGAGACACGGGGAGAAAGAGATAGCGTGTTCCTGGCTTTTGTTTTATTTCTCACCATGGACACTTGACACTACGCCAAGAAAGCGAGGGCTCATAATCCTCATATGAATGAATGCACTCACGTTTGATGCGACTATAAAAAATAATGTACAATTTTTACTAGGGATATTCATCCAAATCAAATTGAGTGTTTGGTTTCACTTCCAACATCCAAAGACAATTGTATTTGATGTGGAAAAGAGAAACAACTATTACAAGCTTATGCGTTAAAACTCGGAAATTAATAGATTTGTATCAACATGATACGCACTCTAGCATGCACTAAATTGGTTTGGATTTTTTTATTATTTAGGTTGGACTAAAGCCAAACTAGTTGATTGGGTTTAGGTATTGAATTCACCATTTTCAAATTCGAATCAAATTAACTCATAAACACTCCTAATTTTTAGGATTTTTTTAACTTTATCTTGGTTTTCTTTAGACAAAGAAAAAAATGCTAACACATAACAACACTATGTAACATTTTATTTCAATTTTTTTTAATGATTGGCTGAAATTTGTTTAAAATTACTCATTTTAATGTGTCTTAATTTTTATTTAATGATCAAAATGGATAAACTTTTTAAAAAACTTTATCCAACCATAACATAGAGGTGTAAAAGTGACCTCAAATCCAAACAATTACTCATTTTAATGTGTCTTAATTTTTATTTAATGATCAAAATGGATAATTTTTTTAATAAACTTTATCCAACCATAACATAGAGGTGTAAAAGTGACCTCAAATCCAATGAGTCAATTAATTTGACTTCTACAAATTTCGACTAGATTGGATTAGAAAAATAAAAAAAGTTCATAATATATTGTCGCAACATTAATTACTTTACCCGTAGACTAAACAAGTTAGAGTCAAGTTGGTTCATATAACCTATCTAATTTTCTTTTTTAAAAAATGTTGTACAATGTTTATGTATTTGACATGATATTTTGCATGTCATTTAATTTGAATGGTGTCATTAGACCATTTGTCCACATGAGTTGAACAGCAATATTAAATGCTTAAATAATATCATTTAAAATGCCTTATTTGAATGACTTCTAGGGTAGGTGGTTCATCATGAATCATTTTTTTTAAAAGAAAAAAAATGTTATTGATTATTTTTTTAAAAAAATAATTGTTGAATCAACCCACTTAACCCATCAATCCATGATGGGCCCCACCAAATTGGAGTTTCTATGGCTCGCCAAAAGTATACATATAGTGAATAAAGAAGAGCACTAAATTTGTAGCCTACAAAGACAAGTAGACTGACGTTCTCTAACTTTTAATGTTTCTTAACCTATATTTTTTTAAGGTTTAACTAATTCTTTAATTCATAGGTATTAATTAAAAAATACATTGAATCTCTTATTTATAAATTTCTTAATTATTCCTTTCAAAAAAATTCTTAATCATTTAAATTTAATAAATATTTGATACATGGTTGAAATTATAAATGTGACTTTTATTTAATATTTTTAGTCAATCTTTTTATTTTAATTTCAAGTCAATACTGTTAAGGTATTTCTTCACCAATTCCATATTTTGAACTTAGTCATTTTTTATAAAAAGAGAGCCCAACTCATGTCCCTCCACACCCTTCTAAATGTATTAATGAGGTATTATAATGGATTTAATGAACGTAACTGAGTTAACAACATATGTTAAGTTTGCATGAAAAATTTTGAATTTAATTTCTGATAATACAAATTTAAAAAGGGGAAAAAAACTTTTAAGTGTGTTGAAGTCAGGACTAGTCCAAAATTAAGATTATTACTGCCCAAGCTTAAGGCATTCACCAACAACAAAATACTTAGCATTAATTTTTAACTTTTTATAAAACAAAAATGTAACATTAACAAAAAAAGTCTAACATACAGTTTTCCCCTCTCTCTTTGGTAGAGATAAAAAAAAGCAAGCAATTTTGCCTCAAATATAAAAAAAAATATATATGTTTTTTCTTGGTCTCAAATATAAAAAAATTTAAATTAATTTTATCTTATTTAATTTAATGTTATTATCTCTAAAATATCATTCATTTAATTGAGATGTAATTTCAATAACTCTTTTTTTATCTTTGATATCAAGTTGCAATAAAAGATAAATTGAAAAAAATTATATTTTAATTTAAAATGATATAATCAACTTTCTTAGTTAATTAATGTGTATTTTTTTCATCGTATACTTGAGGCAGACGATAATAATAACTTTACAATAATTCTTACAACTATTCAACTAACTAAGGAAGGCTAAACAATATAATATTTTCTTGTTTACTAATTAGTGGCCAACCTTCCGCCTATTTGTTGAGCTTTATTAAAAAGATTTTAATAGCCTCGAGAAGCATTGAATCCAAGTAATCAGGTAAAATTTTTATCAATCAGGTAAAGCATTGCCCCAACGACTACATAAGCATGACAAATGCATGTAACCGTAGCTAATTAAAAGAGATTAGGCATGTCTACGTACTGCATGCAAACTTGTATTTTCACGTTCAAGTTTACACTTGCAAGAAACATCCTTTATCTTCTTTTTTTTCTTTCTTATCGCTGATTTTCATGCATGCCTTTCCCTAATAGTACTCTTTTGTGCCCACACCGTAACTGCTGTTGGGCATTTTTTTCTTCAGTTTTTTGGTAACCCTTAATTATAAGAAACAATATATCTTTTTTTATTAATTTAACGTCTCTTTGAAAGCTGAGAAAGAAATAATTATTTAATCAAATTATAAGTCTATTTCCAACAAGTACTTATTCGTTTGTTAGGAGGCAAGTCTTATAAGACATACAAAAGATACTTTGGTTAAAACCAGTACTAATGGAGGTGGATAACCAAAGAAAGGACACAAAATCTTTCTGGTCCAGCTGCTGCAGGAGATGGAATTCAAAAAAACCACCACATAATGATTTGGGTTCCTCAAATGCATGAGCAATGGAGAAAAAACCTGGATGGAAGGCCATTCCTTACATCTTAGGTCTCTATCTAAACGTAAAATGTACATGCAAGTATACAATATATTTAATGATGTTCCATTTGTTATCACAAGTTGATCTAATAATTAACTAAGCGATTTGCAGGAAATGAGACAATTGAGAGGACAGCATTCGGCATGACAGCAATTTCATGGTGTATTTGGTGAAATTCTTCAACTTGGGTCAGGTTGGTGCCTCAAATATTATTGGGATATGGAGTGGAGTGAGCAATTGCATACCACTTATTGGTGCAGCTGTTGCTGATTCCTATTTGGGAAAATTCAGAACCATTGCCATATCATCTTTTCGAACACTTGCGGTATGCTTTCATCCATTATTGTCAAAACACATGTAACATATACCAAACCTTACATGCATGTTAATTTAATTTGAAATCTTAGTTGTTAGGATTAAATTTGGTATAAGTCCTGATTTCAGGCAACATCACTTTACACTGATTTCATTCCCTCACCTTACAAATTCATAAAATTAACAAAAGTTACCATTTTGTTCGCATTACTCGTTCAGTCCCTAAAATTGTAGTTGTCACTTAAAGTAGCCACTGAAATTAGTAAATAACAAAATATATAGTCTCTAAAATTATAAATTATTAATTAATTTAGTTCCTAAAATTAAAATATTAATAAAATTGTCACTGAAATAATATATAATCAATCAATTTAATCATTTTATTATCAGTTGATATCATTTAATATCGTTAAAATAATTAAATTAACACATTAAGTGCTTAAGTGATAGCCAAAACTGTACCCACATATGATTGTCAGATCGTAAAAATTAAAATGTCATGAAAATAACTTTTAAAATCAAATTATGTGAAATATGCACAATTAAATAAAAGAACTCAGCTTGTCTTTTTTGTGGATGAGCATGACTTAATCTTTTGCTCTGTTGGCGATTAATTAGGGAATGCTGATACTAACACTAACAGCCTGGGTGCCACAATTTCATCCCCCAAGATGCACATCTGACCCTTCTGGCCAGCAAGTGCGTCTTACCCCAACGACTACTCAGATTGCCATCTTAATTTTAGGGCTGAGTTGGATGGCCGTAGGCACAGGTGGAATCAAACCATGCTCTATTACATTTGCCATTGACCAATTTGACACAACTTCTTCTGAAGGAAAGAAAGGAGTAAGCAACTTCTTTAGCTGGTACTACACTGCACAAACGTTGGTCCAATTGACCAGTTTGACTATAATAGTTTACATCCAAAACAAAAACTGGGTATTGGGGTTTGGCACACTAGGTTTGCTCATGGTATGTGCAGTTATCTTATTTTTCGCAGGAACAAGAGTTTATGCCTACGTTCCACAGAGTGAAGCATATTTTCTAGTATCGCACAAGTGTTAATTTGCTGCAGCTTGTAAGAAGTATCGCCTCCAAAATCCATCGAATGAAGAGAATGCTTACTATGATCCCCCACTAAAAGATGACGAAGACCTGAAGATTCCTTTAACCAAACAACTTAGGTAATGTTGCCAATCTTTCTCTGTTATTGAATATCGTGATATGACTATGCTATATATAAAAAAATAGCTTTCTCTTCTAATTACGATTTACATTACGTAAATATTTAGTTCTCTTCTAATTACAATAATATTTCTTAGGTTATTTTCGATAAAATTAGTGAGAAGCTGAAAAGTTACTTAGTAACTTAAAAGTTAAAAAATTAATTTATTAAATTAAAAATATTTAATAAATAATTACTAAAGTAACTTAAAAAATATAAAATAACTAATAAATATATTTATATTCTATTATTTTATGTTATATTTTTTCATGTGAAGTATTATACTATTAATCTTATATTATTTCTTAAAATATGTTCAGTCAAGTTTAAAATAATATAAAAATATATATATTTAGTAGACATTATACTTTTATTATGTTAATTAGTATAGTAGTTAAAATAAATAATCTAATATAGAATTAAAAAATAGATAAAATATAGTGTTTAAATAATAATTAAATATTATAAGTGGTACAATAGTTAAAATAAATAGTATAACAAAAAAATTATAGTAAGAAAAAAAAACTTATCATCTATCATTATCAATGTCTTGGTTTCTAATGCTATAGCAATAAAATAAATAGTATAATTCTTAAATTAAGAATGTAATATAAAAATATAAAAAACATAATATAAAAAATAAAATAAATTAGAATAAACCTATGATCTATTATTTCATATTAAGTAATAGGAAAATTCTAATTTATTTAAAAAGGATTGTTAACTGATTGGCAAGTACACCAAATGTCCAAGTAATAAAGACTTGGAAGTTCATTGAGGGACTTTGTTTTATATTTATGTCGGATGATTTCCAATTTATAAGATAAAAAGATAAGATGAGATATAAAAGATAAATTTAAAAGAGTAGAGTATAAAATAATAACTATTAATAGAAAACAGAAGAAATAATAGGAAATTCAATGGGATGAGAATTTTAGGACCTAGTATGTCCTATTTGCCTAAGATGTATTATTTGAGATTTTTCTCTATCAATTAGGTGAATTTTTTCTATTCACATCTATTAAAATACTTGTCCCTGATGTCTCATGATAACAAGTCTATCTTACCTATCTATCTCCCAAATGTCTTTGCAAATAATCAACAGATAAGATGCATGAAGTTCTAATTCTAGATGCTTGCTTTGAAGCATGGACATAATGCAATCACTCTATGTCTAGCAATGATTTTATTAAGATACATCTTCCTTTTAGTTCTATAAGAAATTATCCTCTATCGAGCGACTACTTCTTAAAACAGATGCATGCAAAAAATTTCTTGTATTTCTATTAAGGATTATCTTCTGTCGAACACCCAAGCCCCAAAAATTATGCAAAGATGAATGATGCATGAAATTAAAAGCAAGAAAGGATAATAAAAAAGAAAACACAAGTTTGCATTGATAGATATGAAGTATACAATACATCTTTTGGCTTTTTAGGCCTGCCAAATCTTAATTAAGGATTTTGATGGAGGAGAAGAGATGGAAAAAGGGAATAGAAAATGATGAAAGAAAAGAAAGAATTTCCTAAGTGAGAGTTCTCAGGCTTTAAGCGTGTATTAAAGTGTTCTTAGACTCGCTGTGTCTTTCCTCCTTGGCTTGATCCCTATTATAGTTGCTAGAGTGGACTTGAGCTTAATGCAAAAAAATCTTCCTTATTTATATTTTTGATATTTTTCTGGATCTTTTTTATTTTAATCATTATTTTTCATATTTACAAGTCATAAATAAGAAAAATATCAATTCTTATTATTAAAGTAAAAAATAACTATTAAATAAATGTTTTTAAAGATATTTTCAATATATTTTTATTATAAAAAATAAATCATATTTAGTAATTATAAAAAATAAACAAAAAATTTAATAAATATATTAAGGATAAAAATAAAAAAATAAAAAAAATTAGATGTTAGTGTTTTAAAAAACGCTACCTCAAGTAAAGTTTAAAAAATACTAAAAATTATTGAAAAATTATAAAATAAATTTATTTATGAAACAAACAATTGAAAAATTATAAAATAAATTTATTTATGAAACAAACAAATGAATTTTTTAGTTAATAAAAAAAATTAAAAACTAAGTGAAATGTCTTCCCAAATATAATATTACAGAATTACAAAATTAAAAAAAAAATAACTTTTTTGTTTCTTTTCACGAGTAAATAGTTTGTATAAAGGAACGTTGCAGTTTAATAAAAAAAATTATACCATCATCAAACTGTCAAATACAATAAATGTGTTGAGTTTTATTATAAATATCTTTAAAATCATACTTATTATAATTTTTAATTAGTTGTCAATATAAAAAAATTTATTTATGATTACTGTACATAAAATTTAAACTCTTTAGCATATGGGAGTATGGCAAAAAAACTGGGGAAAATGTCATTATTTGTCTAATTAATTAAGGGCAAACTCCTTGCTAATTGTGTAGTCAAGATTTTGATTTTTTGCACAGGTGTTTAAACAAACTGCTCTAATACAAGACAATGAACTTGATTCACAAGGTCAAGTCACAAACTCAAGGAGGCTTTGCATCATTCAGCAAGTTGAAGTCAAATGTTTGATTAAAATTCTTCCAATTTGGGCTTCTGGTATCCTCTGTTTCATACCCAATGCACAACAAAGCACCTTTCCAGTATCCCAAGCCATGAAAATGGACCTTCACATAGGACCCCACTTTGAAATCCCTTCTGCATCATTCAGTGTAGTGTCCTTAATCACCATTGGCATATGGATCCCATGCTATGAACTCTTCATGCAACCATCTCTCGCAAAAATCACCAAAAAGAAGAAGGGCTCACAAGCCTTCAAAAGATCATAATTGGTAACATCTTCTCAGTTCTCACAATGTTGAGTGCAGGGTTTGTGGAAGGGCGAAGAAGGGGTGCACCAATTCGTGTTACTAGGGTTTTGTGAAGTGTTCACCATTGTTGGACACATTGAGTTCTACAACAGCGAATCGCCAGAGAAGATGAAAAGTGTAGGTAACTCATTGCAATATCTTTTGGTTGCATTCTCAAACTATGCTGGCACCTTGGTGAACATTGTGCAGAAAGTGACTCGAAGGCTAGGGAAAACAGATTGGATGAACGATGACATCAACAATGGAAGGTTGGATTACTATTACTTTTACTTCCTTATAGCAGGATTGTAAAGACTAAATTCAGAAATATGGTCACATGCATTCCAATGTAAATCCAACGGATAATAATAAAACAAACGCAAAAGGAAGGATCCTGATTCTTTAGTAAAATTATTTTTGCCTCAATTGTGATTTTACAACAAATTCTCAAACATGCCTATTAGATCAATAAAATGTTAAATACTTGGGGGAAAAAAGCATGTGTCATGAACAGTGCTAGTGTATAAATAATATACGATCACTGCATATATATAATCTACAAAAACTTGTTTATAATGGTCAAGCGTGATTTTGAAACAAGGCATATATGATATGGTTAGTCCGTGCTGATCAGTATATATATATATGGTTACAGAACCAGTGTTAAAGAAAAAGATTATACACATCATGAATAATTTCTCAGCATAATCATGGAATCCACAACAGGTTAGGCAAGTTCCCCGTCCTTGAAAATGTTTTTTACCTTACCTTTTTCTTTTCTTCCTGGAACATATAGTTCAATTTGAACATTGTGGGTTAGAGCTAGCTGATTACTTGTGTGTTTGTTTTAACATCTAGGATCCACATTTATAAGAAAATTCATGTAAAAAAAAATATGAAGCGTGTATTTTAGATAGCATTAGGGATCTATGTCTCACTATATTTAACTATTTTTCTATAGAAGTATATTAATAATATGTACTAATTTATTGTTATTAACTTATACATATTAATATTAATTTATTAATACATATTAATTATGACAATATTATTTAATAAATATATATTAATATTAATAAGTATATACTAGTTTATCATTATTAAATTAAATATATTGATATTAATTCATTAATACATATTAATTATGATAATATTAATTTATATTTCTATAGCTCATTTTAAAATGCAGGCACTCAAATCGCATATGACAAACTTGAGGCCCAAAAATATAAAAATCTTGCTAAAACAACGATAAAAGTTTAAGTATTATTCTCTCTAGATCAATATTCTTGATATTTTAGCTTCTTGTTTTTGTTTCAAAACTTTTGATGTTTTACATATTTGAAGTTTTAACAATTATTTTCTTTCACATATACTTTTATTTAACAATTATGACTTATTTCACAACTACTTTTTTCGTTATAAATATTAAACGAGGGCCTTTTAAATTAAATATGTAGCTAGTGAGTCACATCAAATGGATAAAAGTACAAGGTGCTTTAATGCTCTTTTCTCTAAAATAATTAATTGAATGATTGATTTAATTTAATGTAATAATTTATAAAATATGTGTTATGAAAAAATATAGGTTTAATTATTCCGTGGGTCACCAAACTTTTACCTAATTTTAATTAGATCTTTGAATTTTTTTATTTTAATTTGGGTCCTTGATTTTAAGCACAATTGTATTAATTGTGAGATATTTTTGTAGGATTTTAACTTTTACAAGTCGATTCAAACCAAGTATTTTTTTCATAAGTTTCTTATAATTGTTTGGCTTTATAATTTTCTTTTATAATTGACTCAATTTTACTAACAAACACATTCCAAAAGTATCATTCTACTATTGCACCTCTTATTAGGTATTTTTAGGTATTTGTGGTTAATTTTTATTATGACAACTAGACAAGAGAACCTAATTGAAAAAATATAAAGTTTAAGAATCCAATTAAAAGAAAAAAAAGTTGAGAGACTTAATTAAATTATTTGTAGAAATATAAAGACCAAAAAGAAATAAATATAATTGAAAGAGAGAAAGCTTACCTATAAAAAGATACTTTATTTTTAAGAATATATTTATGATCATACGTGAATTCAAATATTAAGGGGATTTTTACCTTTTATTGTTAAAAAATATTTTCTCTTGCATATTAATTAGTGGTCAACCTTTCCCATTTTTTTAAGAAGAACCTTCCCCATTTGTTGTGCCAAAGAAGCATGATCTGCATGTATCCATAACTAATTAAAGGAGATTAGGCATGCACTCCTTCCGTTTCATGACAATTAGTGTTGTCATAATTTTTTATATATATACCAACAAAAATTAATAAGTTAAAATGATATTTATTTTAATTTTTTTACACGCCACTTATTATAAAATGAAGAGCATGTATTGCATGCAAACTTGTATTTTCAAGTTCAAGTTTAGAATCGCAAGAAATTAACATCCTTTATCTTTTAATTTATTGCTGATTTTAATGCATGCTTTTCCTTAATAGCACTCGTTCGAGCCCACAACGTAAGTGTTGCTGGGCCACTTTAATTATAAGAAATAATCTTTTTTTATTATTATTTAAACGTCTCCTACAAAGATGAGAAAGATATAATTATTTAATAAAAGTAAGTCTATTTCCAGGAAATACTTATTAGTTTGTTAGGAGGCAAGTCTTATAAGAGATACAAAAGGCTACTTTAGTTAAAAACTAGTTTTGATTAAAACTAGTACTAATGGAGGTGGATAACCAAAGTAAGGACACAAAATCTTTCTGGTCCAGCTGCTGCTGGAGATGGAATTCAAAAAAGTCACCACAAGATGATTTGGATTCCTCAAATGCAAGAGCAATAGAGAAAAAACCCAGATGGAAGGCCATTCCTTACGTTTTAGGTCTCTGTCTAAACATAAATTTAAAATGTACATGCAATGATGCAAGTGTATAATACTTAATAATCATGATCCATTTGTTATCACAAGTTGAGCTAATAACTATACTTACGATTTGCAGGAAATGAGACAATTAAGAGGACAGCAACATTTGACATGACAGCAAATTTCATGTGTATTTGGTGAAAGTCTTCAACTTGGGTCAGGTTGGTGCCTCAAATATTACTGGGATATGGAGTGGAGTGAGCAATTGCATGCCCCTTATTGGTGCTGCTGTTGTTGATTCCTATCTGGGAAAAGTCAGAACCATTGCTATGTCATCTTTTGGAACACTTGTGGGATGTTCTCATCGATCAGCTATTGTCAAAACACACATTACATGGCTAATTGATGAATTAAACTTTACCAGTGTTTGGTAGGAAAATTCTTTTATGTTTCTCACTAAGTTTAAAAATTACATTTCCGAAAATTATTTTTTAATTAAGTTTTTCTCTAAAAAAAATTTATGGGAGGGAATTGGAATTGGAATCCAAGATTCCCACGAAGGTAGAATTTCTTTTAACAATTATGTCTCTTATTTCCTAGAATATTTTAAGCATACCAAACATATTTAATTTAGACATTTCTAAGAAATATCAATCTTATGAAATTTAATACCCTTATTAATACAGATCGAAAATTTATATTCGCATTTTTTTCTCCTTCATGATTAATTATCAGTTGCAATTAACTTTTTTTAAAGAATGAAACCAATTAATATCTATGTTGAATTAATGCAATCTCAATTTTGGATGTGCAAGTCAAATTTTATTTGTAGACAATGCTTTTAAACCTAAAATCCTCAATATATCGTAAAAAAAAAAACCTCAATATATAACTGTGTCTTTTTTGAACAAAAGGAAACAATATAAGATATCTAAATATTATAAATTTATGATGAATTTCAATTAATTTTTTATTATTTTATCAGCCAAATAAAGATATGTTTAATAGAAGGTACAAGGATACCCAACTCGTACAAAACAGTCTAATGATCCATTTAAATCCCAATGTAACAATCCGATTAAACTCTCATATGCAGTAACTAGTGAAATTTAATTCAATTGGTTAAATATGTGCATAACTTGTTGTAAGCATTCAATTGGTTAAATATGTCCATCCCCGAATTCTATTAATAAAAAAAACATCTGCAGTGCAAAACCTTACAAATTCAATTATACCACTAAGTGACCATCAGGCCTTCATTACAAGTTACAACACAACAAAAAAATCAGATATATATAGAGTAAATGAGTACTTCTGCGATAGTCCAAATTAACTGGTGCTGCATTTATCAGAAACAGTGCACATGTACATTGCGCTGATTACTTGATGTTGGTGACAGACCTCATGATGCATATAATTTTGGTTCCACTGACCATTAATTCAAATGTTTGGCTCCACTGACCATTAATTCATAGAATGAGCATCAAAATCCTTCTACCTTTGACTTTAACCGCAACTATGATCTCAATTTAATTAACTATGTTACCTGTTCAACCCTCAAACTGTCATTATATATTGAAGATAATATTAATAGCATTCCTTAATTTGTAGCCACGGGGACCAAATAGTTGCTAGCCAAACTACCCACCAATCTCTCCTCTTTTTTTTTTTCCTGCAAGCTTGCCACTATGTTGCGAAAAGTGGGATACACAATGTTTTGGTAATTCCAATTCAACTCGTTTAAAATTGTAAAGTTTACTCCCGTTAGAAATTTTTTATTCCAATAATTAATTTAAACTAATATTATAAAATAATTATATTAACTAATTATTATTAGTAGATTTTATTTTATGTGATCAAATTAAGTGAGTATGCTATACAACTAAATCAAATGATATGAACTTAAATAAGTATGTTAGTATTGACTTATTAGAGGATAATGAGAACTCTATTAGGTTAACACGCTATAAGAAGATTATGATCCCCAATATATATCGAGTCGTCACACACATAGTTTATTTTCTCCCCATTTAAAGAGTTACGAAAGTCCTATTAAAGAATAAAGAGGTTGCGGTTGAGGAATAATCATGAAATCATCGGTTACACTATTAGCCGATTATCCATAGTCTCTACAGCATCCCGTAACAAATCCTAAGAGCGCATAGATCAGAAATCACCTACGGATTCAGATTCTGTTGTGTATGTTTGATCAATCATTATAGATACAGGTATTCCTAAAACCTTTCTTGATAATCTCTCCTAATGTATTCCTAGTGATTATTGATATTTTATAAAGATCCCCTAAAATTTCAACAAATGATATTAGAGCCACCATTAGTGTTAGATTATTGAGACTTGTTGGAATTTTAGGAGATCCTTATAACATGTAATTTCTTATTCTCTTTTTTTTTTCTCTAGAAAAAAAATGCAATATTCTTAATTCTCAAGTGACTCCCCTCAAACTCAATGCAACTTTGGGATTCAAATAATATGAGTAATTTAAATCATAGTAGTAACAACAATAACAATTAAAGAAGAGAACAATAAACATACAATGCACAAATAATCTTTATGGTAAATTTCAAGACCCAAACAAGATACTTATAATTAGTGCACCATTAATCCTCAATTTTTGGATTGAAAAAAACTAACTGCAAGTAATACTCTTAACACATTGATCAAACATAGATAATAAGTCCTGTCAAACAAAGGTTGTCTTTGAACTCTCCATTGCTCACATGAAAAACTTATATGATGATTACTCCAGTCAAATAATGATTATGTTTAAAATTTTCATTATTCACATGAAATATCACACTATTTATAATCATTACATGTTTACCATCGTAACTATGTAATTATTTTATCAAATTGTATCTTCTTTTGGGCCGAACACAACTCGTATGAATAATTTCATATGAAACATTAATGTAAATTCAATCAACTCAACTTACATAATAGATGTTACTTTGATAAGATGTTTCAATCAATTTAACCAAAAATACTAAACAATTTAATATAATACAACTCTCACGTATAATATAATTGAAGTTATATAAAAACCTCTAACTAAAGGTTGATTGATAAAAATATAGAACACTTTCAAATACTAAAATAGAGTTGTTCTATATATAACATATTCTTTATATGATCGAGATTGTTTTACACTTGACTGGTGAACTTACTAGTCAAATTATATAGTTTCATATCATATAGAAAATCAAAGACAGACTAGTAAGTAACTTTGATTTTAACCCCCTACTTGACACAGAACTTGCTATTTTGACTAGCATGTTTCATGTCATGTGATTAGTGTTAAACTCACACTAGTTTGATGCATGCCACATATATTTTCAGAAGAATTAAAAATAGGACTGTCTCTTAAGTGGGTCTTGCAAGTCAAAATATCGAGTCCCATGCATGTTGCAAGTAATGTATTGCTTTTATAGAAAATAATAAAATAATATAATTAAAAACAATTGAAACTTTTACGTACACTTGATATTGGGTATGGCTTGAGCCTTATTAAATGGTTAAATATCAAGTCCAACATGTCTCGAATAGTTGTAAAAGATTCGTTATATAGAACCACTTAATGAGATAAAAGCTTAATTTGATGATTTTTATTATACTATTTAATAATTTCTTATTTCTATAAAATATGAAATTCACTTCACATGTCATATAGAAGTCAGTTTCAATTTTTTTTTTAAAAAAAATATGTGACATCATAGTTGCTAATTAATCAAAATAAAAAGCAAGTTTGACTTTAACCGCACGATATTAAACTAGTTAATGTGACTAGCAAATGGATCTCGACAATGGTTAGAACAACCCATGTCAGTAATATGTTTCGGAATAACTCTATTTTGGTATTTAGTTTTTAAACCTGTTACAGTCTGCTCAATCATGCATATTCATAAATAACATGGATAACACAATGATTACAACATTCAATCGTAACTTCAATTCAGTAAAAATCAAAACAGAAAATACTTTTCTTTTTCTTTGAGTTCAATCCTTACATATATGCAACCTATATAATCTACACATGCAACAAGTGGCCGTTAAAGAAAGATAGTGACACTGGCAACAGGTTTAAACGTAGGTGCATGGTCCCCACAGTCCACTAAGCATAGCAAACTCCGCACTCAATCCATGTACATTTCGCTCGTGCATGATCAGTCGGTATGCTAAACACTAGCACACGCTTAGTCTTTTTTCTTACACAAACTGAATACGTACTACCATGCTACGGTGCATAATCATTATATACGTATGCGATACACCATTCAATCATTGAGCATTATATAAATAAGTGTCTTGGGGTCCTTAGTTCCAACCTACCAAATGCCTAACATATTTATGGAACCATAGAGAGACTGTTAGCTATAGCAAAACAAACAGTGGAGAAATTTTGATTATTGTTGTGAGATAATGTCTGCTTCAGAGGATAATGGAAAAAGATTCTCTCACTCTTCTTGGTCACTTCTATGCTGTAGAAGTGGCATCTCTTCAACTTCAGCAGCAGAAAGAGAAAAAAACAGTGAAGAACTAAGCAGAAATAGTTCAAGATCATCATCCAATAAGAAGCCAGAAGGATGGAAGGCCATGCCTTTTATTTTAGGTCTTATTCTATTTTTATTTCCTTCCGTATAATCATGCCATCATTCTTTCACAAAGGAATGGTCAATTACAAATACTCTATATTATTTCTTTTTCTAGATAACTTACTGTTTTGGAGTTAATGTTACAGGCAATGAAACTTTTGAGAGGTTAGCAGCGTTTGGTTTGTTTGCTAACTTTATGGTGTATTTAACAAGAGAGTTTCATTTGGACCAAGTTTATGCTTCAAACATTCTCAACATATGGAGTGGTATCACCAACTTTTTCCCTTTGATTGGTGCCTTCATTTCTGATGCCTATGTTGGTCGCTTCCGGACTATAGCTTTTGCTTCCTTTTCTTCTCTACTGGTACAGATTTCTTTCAAACTCTCTAGATTTATTTAGACTTGGTAGAATTAATAGTCTGAGTGAACTGGGCCACTATAGCTTCATTATACTGTAACTTTTTTTTTCTTTTTTCTTTTTATTATGGCCACTTAATTTATTTGCTGTGACTTCCGGCTTTGGAGAACACCATTGATAATTTGCTGTAACATAACACCTAGAGTTGTTCATGTTCATGATTTTTACATCCTAAGTTCTATGTTTTTGTTTTGAATAATGATACAGAAACAATCATCAATCACTCCAAACATCACATTAGCATTCATCATTTGATCATCTCTATCTTTCTATCACTTTATACCGCCTTTTATATTCATTTTTTTCTTTCTATTTTTATCTCTTTATCTTATTAGGTTAGGTGTGAAATGGATTTGTGTGCCCCAAATTGATCATTTTTTTGTCTTTTATTACGTTAATCACTAGGAGCGGCTGCCATTTTAATTTAATAAAAAAATAATCACTTTTTTTTCTTTAATGATGACATTAATATGAAATCGTTTAGTTGAAAGTGATGATTAAATTTTGTCACAAACCTTAAGTGCATATAAGATAAGTATTTTTTTAAATATAATTTATTTTAAACTCAAAAATCAATTAAGATTCAAATCTTAAATCAAAGAAATAAGCTACTATCACTCAACCATTTACTTGTAATCATACATTCCTCCCTCATTGCATTACTGTATAACTGTATATATTATATTTAAAGAAATTGTTTTTCTAAATTGCACCAAAATATTACAACAAAGGGAGAGGTACGGAGAAAATATAGAAAGCATCAAATAAAACTTTTAATTTTAATGTGATGAATAGCGATGCACAAAGAAAAAATAACATTAATGTAGAAAAGTGATGTATTGATTTGTTATATAAATAATATATATTTAATTTAATTTTAAATTGTAATAAATTAAAATAAGAATATTTATTTATGCAATAAAACTGAAATTTCAAAATCAGACACTTCGTAGAGTCACTGGAACCGTGGATGGAAACATAAAAAGAGATAAAAGAGACATGACAATGCAATTGCACAACTTATGGATTATATTTTAAGGCTTTACAATAATATAATAGTGAATAGTCATGCACGAGTTGTACGTGTGTGTGTATTTTTTTACCTAAGATTTTTTTTGCGTCATTAACATATATACCAAATGCATATATGATTGAAAAATTGTTTATGAATTATTTAAAAATAGAAATATTCATCATATTTACTGGGATTCATAATAACTTTTAAAAAACTCTAGTTTAATATATGTGTTTATATATTATATTAATCAATGTATTATATTAGCTGGCTTAAACTCAAAAAGTGGTTGACCTTAATAAAGATAAACTTACATTTCTACTTTATTTCTTTACTCTCTGTTAACAAAACCGAATACTATATATAATCATGCATGTCCTGTTTCACGTGGTCTAGTAGTGTCGTCATATTTTATAATTCAACGTGATAATGGACATGCAATTTTCTAATAGAGAGATTAAATTAGAGTCCATGTGGACTTAATTCAATAATAGATATGAAGCAAAGATAGCAATTTCAATATATTTTGAGCAAGGGGAAACTAATTAAGTTGAATTAGTGGGTTGTTCTAAATGGAAAATCAGTGTTTCGTAAAAAAAAAAAAAAAATATATATATATATATATATATATATATATATATATATATATATATATATCAAAGATAATTATAAATAATTGTCTATCATCAAAAAGAATAAAATCCACTCTCGCCTGTAACTCAGACTAATGCAACCACCTTTCTCCTTTCACATACATGATAAATCATTTCATAGATATGATGCGTAACGTCACATCAAAAGAATCTTACTGTCTTTTGTCTTTGACTTTTATTTTTGGGTGGTTATTCGATAAACAATATTCAAAATTCTCCTACTACATCTTTTAATTATTTATTTTTATACGAAAAGAATTAAATATATTTGATATTTTTGAAATAGTAAATATATTTATTTTTTTCGTTCAATACTTTATTACAAGAAAGCAAGAAAATTTAAAGAATGATCAATAGTAAAAAGATATAGCAATATTAGTATATTACTCTTATAGTCTTATTCCATACACATAGGCACATAACTATATAATTGAATTTCCTATTGAAATTTTTTGTGACAGGGTATGGTGATGGTGACTTTAACAGCATGGTTACCAGAGTTGCATCCTCCACCATGCACTCCTCAGCAACAAGCATTGAACCAATGTGTTAAAGCTAGCACACCTCACCAAGGTGCTCTACTTACGGGACTTTGCCTTTTAAGCATAGGCTCTGCTGGCATAAGGCCATGTAGCATCCCATTTGGTGTGGACCAATTTGACCCCACCACAGATGAAGGAAAAAAAGGTATCAATAGCTTCTTTAATTGGTACTACACCACTTTCACGGTGGTGTTGTTGATCACTCAAACAGTGGTTGTGTATATCCAAGACTCCGTTAGCTGGAAGATAGGTTTTGCCATACCAACAGTGTGTATGTTCTGCTCTATCATCATGTTCTTTGTGGGTACAAGGATCTACGTGCATGTGAAGCCAGAAGGAAGCATTTTCACGAGTATTGCACAAGTTCTAGTGGCTGCTTATAGAAAACGGAAAGTTGAGCTACCAAGTGAGAAGCATGTTGATGGGGTTTTCTATGATCCTCCACTTACTGGGACACAAGTTTTTTCAAAGCTACCACTGACCAACCAATTTAGGTTAGTAAGATGGATATCTCTTTCATTTAGGTGGAGTATCCAGTTTGCATTTGCAATAACTTTGTTATATACTACCATTATGGGTGCGTGTGTTATTATCTTATATCATTGACCAATAATTAAGGTTGGTACCAATAATATGCATAGTAGTTGGTTTAAACAGTGCTAAATTCAATTTTTTTTTTAAGTAAAAGGAATATAATTGAGAGAAAAAAATCACTAAAAAAGATTAGTCAAATTTTCCGTCAAAATTAGTTATCAACAAACAAATGATATATGGTGACCTAAAAAAATAATATATTATATATTATTTATGATTTCTTCTAGAACTTGGATTCAACTTTTGGAATTATTTTAGTATTTTATGGGGGGAAATGCTAGAAAGACTATTATATTCAAATGTTTTAACTAACATGGGCTGATTTATATTTTGATAGGTGTTTGAATAAAGCAGCTGTAATAATGGAGGGGGAGCAAAACCCTGATGGGAGTAGAGCAAATAAGTGGAAAGTTGTCAGCATCCAACAAGTGGAAGATGTGAAGTGCTTGGCAAGGATTTTCCCAATTTGGGCTGCAGGGATCCTAGGATTTACTTCCATGGCACAACAAGGAACATTTACTGTGTCACAAGCCTTGAAAATGGACAGACATCTTGGAGCAAAATTCCAAATCCCAGCTGGTTCCCTTGGGGTCATATCATTCATCACCGTAGGTGTGTGGGTTCCATTCTATGACAGAATCATGGTGCCAACACTAAGGAGAATCACTAAGCATGAGGGGGGGATCACACTCCTGCAGAGAATTGGAATTGGCATGGTGTTCTCCATCTTATCCATGGTTGCTGCTGCATTGGTGGAAAAAGTGCGAAGAGATTTGGCAAATGCAAATCCAAGCCCACTTGGAATTGCCCCCATGTCAGTCCTGTGGCTGGTTCCACAACTAGTCCTGATGGGTCTGTGTGAGGCATTCAATGTGATTGGACAAATTGAGTTTTTCAACAGGCAATTCCCTGAGCACATGAGAAGCATTGCCAATGCATTGTTCTTTTGCTCTTATGCTGGGGCTAACTATGTTAGCAGTGCACTAGTCACCACTGTTCATCATGTCACCAGAACACATAGCCATCCAGATTGGTTGACAAATGACATAAATGCTGGAAGGCTTGATTACTTTTACTATCTGGTAGCAGGGATTGGAGTCCTCAACTTGGTTTATTTTCTGATTGTGGCTCAAAGATATCATTACAAGGGAAGTGGTGACCTCCAAGATACAACTCAAGATGTGGAGTTAGCTTCACAAGGAGAGTTAGATTACTATAGTGCTAAGTATGAAAATTCTGCATAAAAATAAGTGGAAGAAAAAAATAAATATATATATATATATATATATATGTCTATCTTCTCTTTTGAAAGTTGTTCAATGCAATTAGTGTGTTTGAAAACATGTTGAGAAGTAAAAATCACGTTTCGGATGTGATAATTTAGCGCATGTTTGGTTTCAATTATTCGACACAATAACTCACGATAAAATAGAAGTAGTTCATGAAAGCTTATCTGTCTTAAAAAAAAAATAGGTGAAAAAACAAAGATATGCATGTCTTGAACGTGAATTATAATTATTAGTAGTTTTTAAAATGATGCTGAAGATGTGAAAAATCTCTTTTGAGATGTTGAACCAAATAAGGTTGAATCGTTGAGTTTTCTACTCTTCTACGGATATATATAATATCATCTCATTTTATTTTCATACATGATAATGCTATTTCTATGTAATTTTTTATATAACAAACTTCACAATTTAGAAAGAAATACAGAGAGAAAACAGAGTAAATGTCAATATATATGCCATACGAAAGAAGATATCAGTAGAAAGATAAAAAGAATTTTTTTATAAAAAATATTATAAATATAACACTGTCGTATCATAAGACAAGAAATCAGCAAGCTTCCACTGAAAGTTCTTGCTGTTGCGATGCCGGCATGCCCTCCTCATTAAATGAAGCAAAATGTACGTGGAAAGCCAATTCTCTCGTTAAATTATCAAATTTGATGCGTATTATTGCAATGTATCGTTCAACAATTGATGATGATTTAGTATAGTATTTTTTAAATTATTAAGTAAACAAGATGCATGCGAGGGTAAGTGCGCAAGGCACATAATAATTAAATGAATGGAGTAATATTATATCTTCTTAGGTTAAGTGCGCCAGGCAAATCATAATTTTCTTAATAATGTTTTTTATTTTATTAAAAAGATATCAAATAAAAAAGTGAATACAATTAATATAAAAGGATTCAATTACATACTTGAAATACAATTAATATAAAATAATAGTTGGAATGTAAAAAAAAATGGTGGTTATCAATATTTTATTTAATAATTAGAACAAAATACAAAATATATAATGATGTTTATTGGAAGATTTATTCAAATTAATTATTTTATTAAACTTTTTAGACGAAATAGTGGTCATCATTATTTTTCTTAGGAAAAACTTCAATTTACTCCCTTCAACTTAGGACAATATGCACATTTATCTCTACATTTTAAAAATATACAATATAATATTATACATTTTTAAAGAATTTAATTTTCATATATGGATAATACAACAAAATTTATATTATCAACTAATTAAAACTTATCATAAATGTGACTTTTAAAAAATTATTAATATCTTATATTTACATACTATAAATTCATTCTAATTATATTCAAATTTAAAATGTAGTTTTAGTATTTTTGTGTAACATTTGTAAAATCACCATACTCAAAGTCTCAACTCTCAAACAATATATGATAATTTTTTGTATCAAGTTTTTTTAAGGCAAATGTTTATCATTGTTTGTATATTGTGTTTGGTAAAGAGAAAAGAAAAAAATGAAAGTGTGAAAAAAAAAATAGAATGAAAAGAAGTGAAATAGAATAAAAAGAGAATTAAAAGTAAAGTTGTTTGATTGAAGTGAAAAACAACAAAAAAAGATAAAATATTTAGTATATAAGAAAAAAAATTAATCATTAACGCAATTCTCATTTTATCCCTTATTTAAAATATATTTATCCAGATTTTTTTTCTCTATGAAAACATTTTTTAAAGAAAGTAAGACATAATTGATTATATGCCTTTGGTGGCATATTAACTTACAATGTTTGTAGTCACTAATCAAAGAGTACTTCTATCATATACGTCAGTAATCAATAATGTCTTTTGGGAGTCACAAGCAAAGGGGAAAAAATTAGGACTAAATTAATAAAATAATACGTTATTGATACTTCTCACACTCAAGCATTATTTATTTCACTCTTTTTTTTTCTCTATTTTGCATGGAAACATTGTAGTGTAGACCTCACCATTTTTTTAAAACTTTCATACCACTTTCATGTCTATTAAGCACCTTCAACTCTCCTCGCTCTTTCCATCCACTTTTACCTTTCGTGCTTTCACTAGCCCCTGCCAAACACAATATTAGAATACTAGTTAAGAAATTGAACATATAATTTATTTTATTAAAAAGTGTTATTAAATTATTTTGCAAAAAAGAAAGTTATATATATATATATATATATATATATATATATATATTCAGAATATTTTGTACTTTACAACTGTTTTCCTTCATTTTCTCTGAAAAGATAAAGGAACAGATAAACAGTAGATACCACGATATTGTTAATCTTTCCTTCCCTCTTTTATACTATAAGAACCCAAGGAAAGAATAAAATTGGGATATTTTCTTTCCCTTCCCTCGTAGATCGGCCATTCCACAAACCAAAAATGTGTAAGTGTCCCTGCCCTTATAATAATATATTTAGAATTTTAGAACTCGTTATAAATATTTGCAAAAACAAATTTCTTTGAATAAAGGTAATAGGAGAACGTTAAGGTAAAGGATGATAACAATTATTCAGATGGGGAAATCGAACTGTTCAAAGTTCAGATCCTTTTAACCAATTTTCACAACCCACGTTATGGTACGAACATCACTAAAGGGTCACGTTTGCCACCTTCACTCATTTTTTTGCTTTCGGCCTGAATGGTCAATATCAAAGCTAACAAAATTAAAACATTATTTATTTCAGCAACAGGCAACTTCTGTTCTGGATACAATGTACCAGCTGTCGGCTGTCTGTGTGTAAATTATGGTGACCAGCCAGCGACAACGCAACATTAAAAACTTGGGAAAAAGAACGTGCTTGTCTATGACTCTGTAAAAAAAATACATTGGGAGAACAAGGATTTGGTTTCTATGTTGTTACTTTGTTTTTTTTTTTAAGTCATATAATTTTTAATATTAAATGTCATCATTAAATATTATGTATTATTATTTTAATGGGCCAACATAAAAATAATATGGAAAGTGATAGTAGAGAAACTAAAAAAATCTGAAAAAGACAGATAGAAGAGCTTAATTAATGTGTTTTGGGTTAGCATTTGTAAATTTAATCTTGAATTAACTTGATTTTGTAAAATTCATTTAAGATAAAAATAAAATTCAACAAAATTGATTTGAGAAGAATAATGTTGTTTGGATAATTTTAATTAAAACCTGTCTAGAAAAATAAGTACGTAGAGGCTAAATTTTATATTATTCTACTAAAGAGTTGTTAGAGATATCAATGTGATGAAATATAAATGTGGTTGGTAGACAGACCCCATTATATAAGTGGTTAATCAAATTCTCATGGGTGAAGATTAGTAAACAATATTTTACACTAATATCGTAATAACTAAATTTAAAATGAAAATTGATAGACTCTATAGTAAAAGTAACAAATTCTTTTATTTTTTTATCCGAGCAAATATTTTTTTTTCTATTAATGGGTGTTTGCTTTCCTATTAGAACCACACAAAAGTTGTAAAGGAAAGGGCTTAAAATGATACCAATATCTACTCAAACGCTTATTTGATTGAACAATGCATTAAGTTATTATAAATTTTTTAATATTTATCTTTGATTGATCAATTTTTTTTATATATACTTCATAATGTATATGTAAACATGCAATTACTTAGTATAAAAAAGAAAAGAATTTAATAGAGATGCATAGTGAATATGTAAGAGTTTTTGCTAACACAAATCTTCAATTATCATTTGTATTTGTATGACTTAATTTTAAAATATTTGCAATAAAAGATAACAATTTTGTAATTGTGGGAATCCAAGATGACATAGGAAAATTGCTTGTGACTTCCCTTTTGCAATCATCCGTACCAAATCATTCCATTTTAGATAGGAACATCATATTATTATTCTTGAATCCGAGGAGATCAAACAAAATTAAGATACATATATATAACCACACACGAGCTAGGCATGCAAGAGCCAGCTAGTCAACCCACACTGATCAAATCTTAGAAAGAAGATTATACCTACTTTTCCCTCACGAATATGTCCACTTCACGGGATGGTGAATATTGTATGTAGAACCATGGATCATGCAATTGAAGACTCGCAAACACAGCCATCCTTGTGATAATTGTTATAGATGTGGTGTACTTGAGCACTTCTGTTTCTAAATGTGGGAGACATGGTGGGAAAGGTGTCCAAAATTTCTGCCTTTTCATCACTTATATCAGAACTCCACTAACAACGACGCATAAAGAAAGAAGCTTGCACTGTTGCACACCAACCAAATATATGTTTTTTTTTAATCCACAAATATTAATGTCTTAACCACCAAATCACCTTACTACTCCAACAAATATGTGGTATAGACGTATAGTTGATATGTAACTATTTCCTAGCTTTAAGTATATTGGTTACATATTCAATCATCAAGTTTGTATATAAAAAAAAGAAGAATATTTGATAGAAGAAATCATCTTTTTGAATGAATTTTTGTATTTTGAAGAATTAATTTTTGGCTATCAACAATCGATACCTTGGACAACAAAAATAAAAATAAAAAAGCAGCCGCAGCAGCATTTACTTGAATAGCTAAGTTTGGAGATACCACTATAGGATGAAAGAGAATTTGTTGCGATATGTGCTGATGTCGTCATGGGACTACATCATTGAGTTTGTGAAAGATGATCTTCACAACTTATGATGGGATATAACTCTTTTGGTATGAATAGTTTATCTCTCTGAGTTTTTGTTTGGACTATTGAATTTATGTTCTTAATTTTCAAGAAAGGATATTGGTTGGAATTGATTAAAACTTTAGTATTGACTAAATTTGATTCGATGGAGAGATAAACCAGTGATTTTTTTCATTGTGCAAGCAAGATTGGTAACTTGGTTAAAAATTATAACATGTAATTAAAGGAGAATGAATTTTTTAGTAAGAGGGGTTAATTTTTTATTTTCAAAATTATCAAATGGGATAGATTTTAAACAATTACCTATTTAAGGGCAAGTCGTGAATATCGGAATACGAACTTGTTTCAAAAGTCGTGAGTTCATCGTCGACTGAAATTGTACTTTGCCTCGAAACTTCTGTTACAAAAATTAAAAACAAAATAAAATTAAGAAGCTAGTCATACCTATATTTACGACTTTTGCTTACAAAATTGTATTCTTATATATGACTTACCACTGAACAATAATTATTCAAAATCTACCCATATTTGATAATTTTGAAAGAAAAAAAAAATACTCTCTCTTGGTAAAAACTAAATTTTGACGCATATAATCAGTATAATATTCAGCTATGTGATGATAACTTTTTTGAAGCTAAAATCAACTATCTTTTTTTTTTACGTAAACTAAAATGAACTATCTTTTTCCATAAATATGAACACATGCATGTAATTTTGACGCATAGTTGATGATAATTACAAATTTTCTACATAAGCTAAAATGAACTATCTTTTTTTTCTCAATTATTTCCTTCAACTGAAACTAAAATGAGCTATTAGTTAGTTAACTATTAGCTAATTCGTAGATATTATTTTATTTTTTAAAGAAATTATATGAAAGAATTTCTATAAATTAACTAATAGAAATTAATTTTAGCTAATTAATAAAAAAGTTAATTTCAATTTTTTTTTCTTGAAAGTGTTTCTAAAGAAGCTCTTGCCAAACAGGCCTGAATTACTTATCAGGCCTAACACCATCAAAGAACAATTAACCAAAGTAACAAAAAAAAAAAGAGCCATTAACAACAGTGGTTAACCCGCAGGAAAAAAAAAGGGGGTAAGAATAATGAAACTTTCCTAGATCTCCTTGGATGAATTAGAGGAAATAAATTAAGTCTCGGTCATATTGACTACACATAATCAATTTATGCTTTATTTTTTGGGTACATAATTTATGCTTCTTTAACTCATTTCTATTTCTCCAAATGACAGGTCTTATACTTGACTACAAAGAGCTTTCAGTTATGATGGTAAGAGAAGAGGAGGAAGAGGAATGAAAAAAGAGGAGCATATGGGTCCAGTACTTAAAATTAGCTATTGTTAAGAATATGTTAATTTAATATTTTTTTAAGAAGGAACTATCATTTTTTTAGGGAAAGGAACTATATATTTAATCTTAGATTTTAACAACTATTGGCCATTTTGATCCCTGATTTTAATGTACATCAGTCAAATTTGTCTCTTATTCATGTCCAATATGTAGTCGGTGTGAAGAAATGGATGTTGCTTTTTCGGGGTAGTCAAGTGGTAAATTAGGAGGAAGTATAAGTGAACTTATTTGCAAGTGGCGAAATGATGATTAATCGACACATCTCGAGTCAATCTTTTTTTTTTTTTTTTTCACTTTTCACACATTTCACTCACGTTTTTCTTGGTGTACAATTCATGGGCTGTTGGGTATGATTACTTCATCCAAAAGTATAAAAGGTATTGATACATCAAATTATTTTCAAAAATTATTATTACTAATCAATTATATGATATCTTCAATGCTATAAAAAAATTGGTAAATACTATAAGCATTGCTATTTTTACTGTCATTTAATCATAAACTATAGTATAATAAATTTATTAAATTTTATAATAAATATAGTAAAAATCATATTAATAATAAATTTTTTTGTTAGTTATTACAGACTTCTTGTGCATAAAAATTAACTTCTATAAAAAAAGAAAATTTAGTTAATAACTTTTATGATTGGCATTTAATTGTTCATTTCACATACTTTTTTTAGCACAAAAAACTCATTATTTCATCATGAGTTAGAGGTTGGAAAGGAGATATCATTGCTCACGAATCATGATGGTGCAAATTAATATTGATAAAATTATATGATTTGAGGGGCTCAGTCTTGGAAAGGAGAGGGACTCTATTTGTGCCAAATTCCTTTGCTACTCCACTATGCTGAGGATTCTTATGTGGGATATATTTCATCCTCAAAATGTGGGATATATTTCATCATTTAACATAGCTAAAAGAATTTCAACTACAGCAGATTCTGGCCAGTTTACTCTTCAATGGGTTGGGTCAAGCTCATGTGCAAAATGAAATGAAAAACTAAGCCCAAACACCTTGGTTGTCTCAATTGATCTACTGTGTATTGGATATTTAGGTTCCATTATTATTAGGAGACCTTTGTTATTGACACTACCTTTTTTTCTATTGCACCCCCTTCTTTAGTATTTTTTATTTTAACATAAATACCCTCACAAAAATGCATTTCTGTTTTCTATTGCACAAAATGAAAAAATATTTCCATTTTGTATTGGGGTGTGTGTTCACAGTATGAAATGAAAATGCATTTTTGTTTCGTATTATGGCAAGATAAAAAACAAACGTATTTCTGTTTACATAATATAAAATGGAAACATTTTTCTATTTTGTATTTTGACAAGAGGCAAAATGGAAATACATTTTCATTTTGTATTGAAAATCTAAGGCCCCTAATAGCAATATGTGTCATCCTATACTAAAAAACAATTCTAAAAATATCAAAACAAACAAGATCAATATCTGTTGAATATAAAATTAATAAGTTTGGTAATAATGAGTTTTTGTTAAATAATATTATTACAATTAGTCTTCAGTAATATTAACAGCATTGCCATTTTTTTCTAATTACAAACTAAGTGTTAAAATGTTGTATACGACCTAGGTATGAAATTTCCCATGAGCGAGAGCGAGACTCTTCACTACATTATCTGGTCTTTTACTTATTTGAACTGTTTTTCTATTTATCCAATATTTTTATAAAATGTAATGGAGAAAATATAACTCAATATTTTGAATGACCATTGTGTTTATAATATTGAGAAACATTTACTTTAGAATTTTAATATTTATTCTATGACAGAACCCGAGAAATGATAATATGTATATTAGTTCCTATAAACAATAAAATAGAAAGAGAAACAAATTTAATGTGGTTCAACATGTTTTTCTTACGTCATCAAGTGGAACATGTAAGCAAATAATCACTATCTCAAATAAGCTAACAAATTTTATAGATAAACTTGAAAAAACTCTCCCCATTATAAATTTTCTTGATAAACTTAAAAAACACTATTATCGCATAAGTCTTTAGTTGAATGATACTTTTTCTCTTCACAAGGATCCCATTCTATAATGATGGTGAATAACTTCATTCATAAATGTAATTTAATAGACTTTTATTGTTTCACCTCTCCATTTATCTTTTTATTAGACTAATGGAGTTTCTCGAGAGTTAGATATATTCCATTACATCTTGAAATACATCTCTTAACTCTTTTTTTTTATGTGCTTAATTCTTCGTTCACTTATATTAATATTTAAAAATTTGGATTAATTTTCCAATATTTCATAAATATGAACTAGAGAGATAAGAAACCTATATCAATGTTGTCAATTTTCCTTTAGTATAAAAATTTCATGTTTACTAAATATATATTTTCATTTTATACAATATAATATATATTATAATTTTTCTAATCAACTAAGATTGACCTAATGATAAAGAATTTTATAATTAGCATGAGACTTTAGGTTTAAACCACATTATCACCATTATATAAAAGAAATTACATTTTTTTATGTGATTGTTATGAAATATTTATCGATTTTATTAATAATTAATCTTTGTGGTAAAATTTAAGTGATCATCTTTAGTAAGATATTTTCTCTCAAAATTCAAACTCAATACCTTACTTAAGCTATTTGATCCTAGGTCCACTTTTACTTGAATAAAATGCTTCTTGGTTTATAGTTTTTCCACTTTGAGATTAAAAAAAGAAAATATTGCCACTCCTCGAATCTCATTAATTTAGAAATTCAAGAATTTATTTTCACAAATAATTGAATTGAATTTCTTAAATGAAAATCAAATCAAAACTATGTTGGATAAACTAGTTAGAATCTGAGAAACTATTTAGTAGCTAAAAGTTAAAAAATTAGTTTATTAAATTATAAGTATTTGGTAAAATTAATTGTTGAAGTAATTGAAAAGTATAAAATAATAGAAAATAATAAAATCATGATTTATTTTAAAAAGCTAATAGGAAAAATGAATAAATATATTAAGAATAAAAGTGATTTTTTTTAAATTAAAAGTTAAAAATTAGCATTTTAAAAAATACTACTTCAAACAATATTTAAAAAAATATTAAAAATTACTAAAAAATTATTAAAATAAAATATTTATTAAATTATTAAACAAATTTTTTAATTAATAAAATAAATTAAAAACTAACTAAAATAACATAATCGAAATTGTATTTTTAGCAAGTGAATAATACCCTAGTTCTCTTTGATATCCATAGGATGATGATCCATTCTACCCAGCTGGCACAAACGATGCTGTGTCCATGTCTAATTGGATCAAAAAATCCCACAAGTCCAAGGAAGGAAGCCATTCGAAGCTGTCCACAGAACCGACAAGTTCGGCCCACTCGGTTTCCTCCCCATTTTTCTAAACACACAAAAATCAAAACCTCAAACCGAACACTCTCATTATAAACTCTCCCAAACCCAAACTACACTCTCCACACACACACACACACTCACCGCCGTATCGTTCACACTGAACCAATCCAAACCCCACTCTCTCTCTCTCCGCCGCAAACGACCCTTCTCCGGGGCGGCGCCACCGTACAACCCCCGATTTAACTAAAGGAGCAACAGAAGGAGCTGCTTGGTTACAAATGGCGGCCACCGCAAGCAACAATGACGTCGCCGCCGCCAACGACGGTCCCGTGATGAGCCTTATCAACAAGCGCCTCCGCGCTCTCCGCAAGAAGCTGAACCGCATCCTCGCCATGGAAGAGGCCGTCACCTTGGGCAAGCCCTTGAACAAGGAGCAGGAAGAGGTTCTACGCTCCAAACCCTCCGTCCTCGCCCTCATCGATGAGCTCGATAAGCTCCGGCAACCTCTCGCCACCGCTCTCTCCGAAGAGCTCCAAATCAACGGCACGTCTTCTCAAAACCCTCGCCACGAGACCGAGACCGAAAACGAAACCCTAGCTGAGAGCTCCGGCTCGACTGAGCCGAACTCGAACTCGAGGAACGACGTCGTTGTGGAGGACCTGCTTAATTTGCTCTATTTTGGTTCACTTTTCGATGTGAAGAGTGACTTTGCGTCCACGATGCTTACCAGGACGCACGAGCGTGGCTGCTGCTTGACCTACGACTACGTCACCGACGATGCCACCGATCTGCTTGGCGAGAAGGACTTGGATTCGATCTCCGCACTGAGAGGGTTGCTCGTTTCGCGGCCCGCGGATTCAAGCTTTTCGCACAAGAACGCGCTGCACCGCTGCGTGGAACACGCCAAGCTGTGGCTTGCTAAGTCGGAGCAGCCCATTGGGCCTGATGCTGATGTTACTTGTATGGTTCTGTTGAATTGCTCTTTTTTTCTTTCGTGTTGAGTTGTTTTTTTACTTGTTAACTTTTTATTGAGTGTTTTTTTGTTTTTTTTTGGTTTTTGGTTTCTTTTTTCTGTAGATGCTGCATTAAGGGAGAAGTTGAACAAGATTATGTCTTCGGAGTACTTTACTACGACACCTGAGATGAAGGCTCCGGTTGAAGTTGCTGCGGCAGCTGCTGGGGGAAATTACGTTTCCTTCCATGTGCCGGTGCATGGGTCTGTGGTTCCGGTTGAAGTGGAGCAGCCTGTTTTTCAGTCTCAGGAGAAGGTATAATTTATAGTGCTTGTTGGATTGGTTGTTTTTGAAAAGTTAGTGTTTGGAATGCGTTGCTTGTTTTGAATTGGTAAAATGGGAATTCAGCTGAGTTAAGTTCATGGCTTGAATGCTGTTATGTCTTTGTTGGAATGAAGTTTAAATTTTTTGGACTGCTTTGGGACTGAAGTACCGTAGATGTCAACATTACTTTATTTGGTTGGATAAAATGTTGTTGGGAAGTGATAGAACTTTTGTTGAGAGGTGATTTCTGTTTATGGTTGCACAGGTAAGAGGGGAGGGATGTGAGAAGGATGTTTGCTGATTTGTTTGTTGTAATTCTTCTGCTGATACATGGGGTTAGGGAAAAATTAAATTAGAATCTCATTGTGTTTCTTAGTTTTGAAGAAAATCATTATATTTCTTCTCCGGTGTTACTGCTTTATGCAGTGGACTTGAAGTGTATTTATTAATTTATATAGATGAATAAGCATGGTTAACCTCATTATACTTTCTTTGTTATGCAACCTGGATGAATGTAGTATTGATGAAGTCGTGCTTAAGAATATGCTCTAGATTTACATGTCCCAGTGACTTAATTGAAGTTGGCAAGTTACTCATTTGCTTCGGCTACAGCTGAAATGCTATAGGAGGAGGGTATCTGTAATATACTGTACTACTGTGCTTAAGCTATAAAGGGGCATGAGACCTATAAATAATTTGTTTTCTATCATGAATCATGAGTTATAAAAAATATAGAATTATGCAATATATATTTGTTTAATCATGGTTATCAAACTCGGGAGACTAATTAACTCGTATGAGTTGACGAGTCTACAGGCACGGTCTTGTTTAACTTGGTGGCAAATTACTTTTTGTGTGTATTTGTAGCAGACTCGCAATCTTGAGGCTGAACAAGTTTGTTGGGTCAATTTTTAATCCAAAACACATGTCGTTTTGGTTGTTTTTAGTGCATTTAGGGACATGGTTATGTGACCTTTAGCGTTGCTGGTTATGGCGTTGCAACCTTTGTTGTGGGTAAGGCACTGTGACCTTTGCTGTTGTGGACAGCCTTTGTGACCTCCCACTCCTCTGTGTTCTCTTGTCTGTTTGTGGCAGTGCTAGCTAAAAGCACCTGATGGGTCGGGTCATAGTCAGGGTTTCTTTCTTTATCTCTTGTCTGTTTTGTATTGTTGGGCCTCTGTTTGAGCCCAACAGGTATTTTTTTGTTTTTTTATGAAAACATAGCATATAATATATAATCAACTAAAGAATAATAATAATAGTAATAATAATAAATATAAGGGTATTATAAAAGAGAAAAAAGATTATGCGCTGACAATGTAAAAAGTTTTATGCAGTCATCCAATTACAACTCACCATGTATGATAAGTTTGTTGACTTTTAAAATAATTATGTAAAATGATGAAATGTGATTGGATGACGGTGTTTTACACCGTCAGTGGATAGGCATTAAACTCATTATAAAAAATAAAAAAACTATTTAAAGCATAATATATAACAGTGATATAATAAATTAAATAATAACAGTGATGAAAACTAAATAAAGCATAATATAATAAGTTAAAATAAGTGTTTTATTATATTATTTATATGAAGTTGACTATTACAAGTTTAAAGTTGAGTTTACAGAGCTGCACCAAGTTTATGTAAAATCTGGAGTTTGACAACCTTGTGTGTAATCTTAATGCACAAAGTGCAAGATAGAGTTATCCCCTGCACTTGAAGTGTTAGGAGAAACCTTTTAGTAGCTAAAGTACCCTGTACACAATACACATGCATGTCTTCAAGTAGATTGTTATATTTTGTTCTACACAGTTAATCTGCAATATGTACAAAACATCATGTTGTACATAGTTATCCCACTAGGTTCTGCTTCTAGACGTGTTCTACACATACACGTCTTCCATTATTATTATATTATTATTGTTGTTGTTGTTATTATTAATGTGTGCAAACAATGATAAAATATATGATGTTTAGAACCATTCTTGATATAGAAGAATGTACAAGCAGAGGTTCTGTTTCTTACAGATGGTATTTCATGTGGGCATGTCTAAATATTTCCAATGTTTTTTTATAATTTTTCTCCAATATGCTGGGAACAACCATTTTGGAGTGATTTTTCTAGATTATATTTATTTTTTCTGTTAGGTTGAAATGAAGAGACCCTTCTTCACGACATGTTTTGAGAAATTAAATCTATATCTCTGAAAGTTGAGTCTTTGGTTATAGGATGTGTATGCAAGTTCTATGTCAGAATAGGCCTTGTCTATCTTCTTTAAATAAGAAGGAATGTCATACTCCCTCTGGTCTTGATTATAAGCAAAAAAAGACATACTTCACAGTTATTAAGAAAATTAGTTAATTTCATCAAATGGTGTCATTTCCAATTAAAAAATAAACATTTTCCCTAAATTATCCTTCATTGGAACTTGATATCAATCATAAAAAAAAGTCTTTGGCCTTATTAAATGAAGGGTATTTTGTGGATAGTTTCATTAAATAAGGTATAGGTAATTGGGATTTGTTTATATTTGAGACAAAAAAAAAAGAAGCAATTTTTGTTGCTTATATTTGAGACCGGAGAGAGTATAGTTTATGGGAGAATTGGTAGTGCATTGATAACTCTCCTGACCATGTCTTCTAGAATATTATTGTCATTGTTGACGTTGTATAGTGTGTTGTACTTGTTCTCTTCAATTGAAGTCAAAATGTTTTTTACTGATAAGTCCTTGGTTTCAGGCTTCGAGTTATCAACTGTTGCATTTCCCTATTCTAAGTGGCGAGTTAGTGTTTATATGGTTAAATTTCCTGTTTCTGTGGGGTTAGCGAAATGATATAATATACCAGTGACATGGTCTGTCTTTTTAAGTATGTGGCTGTCTCAAATACCAGATGGAGTGCTACCTGGGTGTGTCCAAAGTGATGATAGAGGGCATGAGAGGGAAATTCTCCATTCCATTGTCTGTGTAGTGGTGTATTGGTGTTCCATCCCCTGGCCAACATAGGTGGCTGATAAACACTTGTAACTTACTAGGAAATAAGTTTTCCTTATCTTTTGAAGTTCTACTTCTACTATGAAATAAGTTTTCCTTATCTTCGAAGGTCTAACAAGTGTGTCGTGTACTATGCATATTAGGCCAAAAATTTTAAGATCACTGTTATTCTGGTGACAAGTGTGCAAATATCTATTTATATTTACTGTTGAACTGTTATTTGAATTGAATCCTGATCCAGTGTAATAGTGGTGCGCAAAATTAAATGTATGCCTATAATTTTCATAAACAGACTAACACTCATACAAGAAAGTTGATTGATCTATGTAGTGGACACCCGATAGTGTAACGAGGTTTTGTCGTCATTGTTTTTATTTTGAATACTTGCACAACATTCTAGAAGCACATATGGTTGCTATGGCGACTGATTGTTTTTTCTCCCATTTTGTCCTCTTTCTATTTACACATACGGATATATCTGTGAAGTATAGCTTGACATTTTTTATAATTAACAATCATTGTTATAAACTATAAGTCTGGTGCTCTTGGTGATGGGAACCCTAAAATATTTTGGAAGAATGAAGAATAACTCTGTTTCAGTCATGAATTTATGATGAGAGCACACAAAGTACTCCTTTCCTTACAAGGGCAACAACATTACAACTAAGAAATCTCAGTTAACAAAATTATTATTCTGATCTGCCCAGTGCTGTAAACTTTTTACCTATTTAAACTGGATAGACTGGTGGAAGGCCTATGTCTTTGAAATTTGTAGTATATGGTAGAAGAAATAAGAAATAGGCTAGTAGTTTTTTGTATCTGTGCTGAACAGTTATATGTGGTTTATCCGACAGTTATTTGTATTAATTGTGGATTGGAAAATTATTGTGTAACAGTTGTTCCCCTTCTAAGTGAACCCTCATGTGCTGAGTGTTTGGACCGAAAAATCTGGTCACTAAACCAGATTGTTTTAGTTGTACAATACTGTTTTGCGTTTCTAATCTCTGAGTCAGCCATAAACTCTATGTCCTCCTAAATTCCCTTACCACTGTTGTAACCACCTTAACTAACTATCTTATGGAATAAACACACCAAATCCTGCATGAACTTTCTACTGAGTCTTTTCCACGTGCCTAACAACCTCTAGATTTTATTCTTTAAACTTTAAAGGAGGTTCCCAACACCTAGGTCTTGCCATTATTTGGAGATCAATTCCAAAGTTATGGTCTCTCTGTTGCAAGTATTCTTAGGAATGATGACAATATTTTCACCTTGGCTTTTGATCAATTCCAAAGTTATGGCTCCTTGACAACTTCACAATATCGATATTTCATAATCAAAGTTCGTGCAAATACTGTAACATTCAATTACCTAGCACTAACTAGTGTGATAACTTTCTTTAAGCTGTGTAAAATGTGGCAATGTAAAACATTATTTGTTTCTATTATCCCGGATTTTTTTAAAGTAGTCTTTTTTTCTTTCCTTTCTTTTTCTTTGGTGTAAGATATCTATGGTGCTTCACTTGTTCTGTGATATGAATTCTACAGATACACTTCAATTCTCACTGCTTGTCGCTTTTGGTAAAGAATATTGTTTTTTTCATCTTTGAATCAAGCCAAAATAAATTTGGATACTTTATACTATTAGCTTATAAGTTCCATATGCTTTTATTAGGATGAAGGAACTGCAATTCAAGGACATGGATCTGAAGAAGATCCCTCTGATCCTGAGGGAGAGCTTCTGAAGGTTTGTATAATTTTGGCTAGATATTGTACTGACATTGAAGTTGATCAGATGCTAAAGGTTTTATTATTTTTTCTGCAGGATGAAGTAGAAGCAGAAGCAGAAAATGCAGGTGAAGTGGTGTCAGTTCAACATGAACAGACGAACCAGCAAGTGGATCTAGAGTATAATGAACGAGATGTAGAGGCAAAGGACCAGCAGTCATACCCCAGGAGGGGTTATCAGAACCATAGAGGTGGTCGTGGTGGAGGTGGTCGCAGGGGTTACTCAAATGGTCGTGGAGGTCGAAGTGGTGGCAGAGGAGGCTACCAAAATGGGCGCAACCAATATTATGATCAACCTGGAAATTATTATCCAAGGAACAACTATTATAACAACAGAGGAAGAGGTGGCAGAGGTGGTGGCTATTACAACAACCATGGTGCTGGTGGTCAAGTTAATCACGTCGCAGGTGATGTGGGGGTGCAATCATGATAAGTTATGAGTTGTTTATAGTGGTTATTACTGTCACTAGTTGGTGGTGAACCATTTTTTATTCGCCTGGCATGAAAACATGTTTTGAACAATTTTGTTTGACACTTGAAAGTTCAAACGTCTAGACTCCTCCACTATTTTGTAGTCCAGTGGCTAGTGTGGACCTTTGTCCGAAATCTCACATGAAGAAACTAAACTGTATGCGAATATCTAATGTTCTGGAGACTGGAATGTTGCTCTTGTTTTCTCTTTCTGCAATAGCCGCCAACCAGTTGGCGCTTTTGTCACCCCTTGTTTAGGAAGGTAGATACTTTCGTAAGGCACAAATTGCAAAAGCAGTGTCTCGTTGGAAAAAATATTACAGTTGCATTCTCTGATTGGTTTTTATTTCTCCTCGAGCCATAACTTTTCACTGCACTAAGGGCACATGACATCAACTTATGCATATTTACAAGCTTTATTACAAAGTATCCTTTAAGTTAACTTTCAGGTGGATATTAAAATAAATAAACTAATGTCAAATAAATAAAGTAGCATTTGATCTAATTTTACTGAGTTTTTCTTTTTTAAGTATTCTTTTTTCTAACTGATTGGCATAATCAAAAGCTCTAATTTTTAAATTTTCATTCATAAGATTTTTTTAATTGTGCCTGATTCAATTTAAAAAAGGTTAATCACAATTTTGAAGAATAGATCGAACTATTCAACCTAAGTCACATCTTCCCCTAACTTTTGTTTCACCCGAATTTGGTATCTGCGGCGTATCAATATCTTGAAAATTTTCTCCAATTTCATAAAAAAAAGATAATAGGTGAGGATTTCTTGTCTTCAATATTATCACTATCATACTAATGACTGGAATTAGGTCCTTTGATACAACAAAAGAACTCCAACAAAAGTACAAATATATATAATCCTTTTTACACGCAGATCTTCGTCACTGATTGACTCGGACTGAACTTTTTTTTTTTTTGTTTTTAAATAATTTTCTTTTTCTTGCGATAAAAAAATTAACTTTTGTAAACAATCTTCTCCGTTTGTGACATTCAAATGACTCGGCTGCATCTTCAATTCCTTCCAACTTTTAAGTCAGATCAAAATATTGGTGTTTGTTAAACAACATTTCATGATAGTGATGCATGCTGATCAACCTATCCGATCAAAATAAATTTGTTGGCAGAAATTTTGTTAAGACTCAGAAAATATACCCAAAACGCTGATTCAATAAACATTGATGCATTAATCAAAACTTTCGTGGTGGTAGTTGTGGGTAATGATAGCTCTATAACCATTCGTGGTAACACTATCTATCATTACTCATTACTTGAGTTATATTTCCACACTATATCATCAAATTAATGCATAACAATATGTTAGATAGCTCTATAAATCTATATATGTTATTGTAGATTTATCACAACTCCAAACTTCAAATTTTACTTGTCCTTAAGCAAAAATTAATCACAACTCGGGGTCAAAGTGTGTTCTATGCCTGAATCTCTCTATCCCAGTTCAACTATTTTTGGTGTTACCTTTTATTTATTTAACAAATGGTTGCACTAAGCCTAATGAGTTCATAGCAAGTCAAGTTAACAAAGAATATTAACTCTATCACACACATACATACATATCACATTCAATCCGCATCCTCCTCTCACTCACCAGGGAATCAAGCGTTTCACTCAACTCATCAAATAGTGAGTGTTATTTACACTTAACATTATAACATGTTACTTTTACCATATGCTTGACAAGAATCTAAAATCATTACCACACAACAAATACACACATATTAAGAGATTTTTTTTTCTGGGTTGTAGTAAACCTAGGGTCATAGATAAAAAAAATATTTGAAACAAGGTTGATGAAGCACCAATAATGCAAATCAACTTTATAATTAATATCATTTCAATTCCATTTCAGAGTAGTGCTGTCTTCCACTACTCCACTACTTCACTCTGCCTGTAGTTTCTTATAATCACCTACAAGATAATATCAGTAGAATTTGTTACTTTTGCTTCGAACACTGACTGATTCTTAGTGTATAATTATCGCCATTTGTAAACACATATAAATAGAATGAATGCAATGAAAAAAGACAAGAATTATAAATTACTTTTTAGTGTAGTTAGCATAGTGTAATCGTCTATAGTGTAGTCGTCTGTTTTTAACAATAGTTTTATCAATTTTTATAATAATTAATTATCTTAAAAGTCACATTAACAATAATTTTAGTTAATTATTTTTTTACATTGGCAATGCATATTGATTAAATTTTAAATAAAAAATGTAGTTTAAAAAAAACATATAATAAGACATTTTAGATTTTTTTAAAATAAGTTTTACATCTTTGATAGAAAATATAAAATCTTAATGTAGGTATTAGAAAAACTTGACAACACATTTATTTCATTTAATTCACGCTTATTTGAAAGTTATAATAAATACGCGCACTTAAGCTATGGGATACCTATTAGATTTTTTAAGGCACTATTTTTTTAATACTACTATAGTACTATGTATTTATTCTCTTTTCTTGTTTTTTCACCTCTACTGCTCTGAAATGGAATTGAAAAGAGGATTGACGGCTCTTGCCCATTCATTCACAAGCTATTCAACTTGTTTATTTAAACAAACAGCTCATGCTGATTTGATTTTTGCGTGCTTATCGTTCTTTACTGTCACCTGGAATTCTTTTTAGTTAATTACTTAATTAACTCAATTTTCTGGGAATCATAAATACCTGTTTTAGTTTGTAGAGTTTGTTATGAAGATCAACACTTTCATCTGAAAGGGATATAATAAACAGAAAAACAACCCGGTACTAAAAATGGAAAATTGATTCTTAACAAAAAAAAATTTCGTGGGCAAAGGCTGAAAATTAAATTAGAGGTGTACAAGTTGAACCAAACTTTAAATTTAACTTGTTAGGGAAAAAATATAAAACTTAAACTAATAAATTTAAATTGTTTAACTCATTTATCACCCAGTTATTGTTTTTAGGCTTAATTACTGTTTTAGACTTAAATTTTAGAGATTAAAAAAAGCACACCTCAAATTCAGATTTAAATTGTAATTAAATCTTGTTTAAAATTACTTTTGATATCAAATATTAATTTTTACTTATTTTAAAAATTGTTGAAACCAGTATGACAAAGAAATTAAATGGATTGATTTTTCAAATTAAAACATAATGCTAATTTATTTTAAATTTGCACTTTAAAACTGTCACAAAATGTTAAAAAATATGATAAAGTACTATAAATCGACACAAAATATTAATTTATTATGTTAGAGACTAAAAATAATAATTTGTCAAAATTCATAAACTAAAAAAAATATTTTTAAATTTCTAGGACTAAAAAAAACACCTCCTAAATTTAGAGACTAAACAATAATTAAGCCTTATTTTTATTTATCAATTTCATTTGACTTCTTTTGAAGTTAGATATTCACTTTAAAGGAATAAAATGGATAATTATCTAATCCACTAGGATGAATTCAGAGGCGAAGAGTTTTGATTTATAAAATTGATTTGGTGATGAAAAGGAAAACAAGAAATAAAATGTTATGGATTTAATTAATTATTTTATTAATATTTTAGCAAACTAACCACTAACATTTCACGGATAAAAAAAAAAAAAAAAGAAGCTTGCAAGACCGTTTACTTTATGTTCCAAAATCAGCTGTAGGCATTCAAGAATCTGGTTGGCTATTTTGTGGGGTGACTCGTTTACTAAGAATTAATGTGATAATAATTAATAATTTAATTCCCCATCATGCACGATACTTGTTACTCTATATAAGGTCGAAATGTTACGTCACCCAAAATTCACTCACAATAACAATTCCTACACAGCCTCAAATCAGTATTGGTTTTTGATCCCCCCAAAGGAATTGAATAGCAGCAATTAACATTATGGGAGCCAAGTTTTCCACTTTTGAGTTTGTTGAAAAATCATCACATTCATCATCCCTGATCCTCACCTTCCATTCCACTGCTAAATGGAAGGCTCACTTTGATGTCTCCAAAGAAACAAACAAGCTGGTAAGTTTGATATATAAATTATAAAATGAGCTATAATTAACATTATCAGCTTCTGAAATTCTGGGTTTAATTTCATGAGGCCATTAGTTAATTGTCTTTTTTTAATTCATTAAAGATGGTTATCGACTTCACCGCTACGTGGTGTGGACCTTGCAAATACATGGACCCAATTATCAAAAATTTTGCTGCAAAATACACAGACGTGGAGTTCATTAAGATTGATGTGGATGAGCTAATGGTAAGATTCGCGTGGTTTCTTTCATAATGATAATATATATACTTTTATTTTTAATTAGTTTTAGAATTTAATTTTCATACACCCATATTTTATACTGCACATGGAGTAGATTTTTATATTATCAAATAATTATAAATTATATTAACGATTGAGGGTATAAGAATTGATCTGGTGTTGTTTAGTTTAATAAATAATCTTAATTTAAGTTTTGATATGCATTGAAAATTTGACTGATCAAGAAAATTGTCTTCATCAAAAGATACTTATATATGTAATTTATACCAAAATATTATACATTTTCTTACATATATTACTCTAAAATTAATTATTAAAAATTTTAATATTTTACAATATATAAAAATTTATGATTGGAAAATATTATAATATATAATAAAAATTACATATTCTAATTAAAATCTTAGCTATATGCCCCATTTTGTTTAACAGAAAAATTTACTTTAATTTGATACAAATGTACATATAAATGGAAACAGGAGGTGGCCCAGGCTTTCCAGGTGCAAGCAATGCCAACATTTATACTAATTAAAAAAGGGAAAGTAGTGGAAAAGGTGGTGGGAGCCAAAAAGGAGGAGCTGCAGAAACTGATTGATAAACACAGGAATTGAGCGATGGCTTTAATTTTTAATATATATATATATATATATATATATATATAGAGAGAGAGAGAGAGAGAGAGAGAGAGAGATCAAGTGTGTTAATCCTAAAAAAAACATGTATATTGGTGTAAGGTGTTGTTGTCTGGCAAGAGCATGTATGATCGTGTATAGACATTTTGGGATCTAAGGTAAAAATGTTAAAAATGTTTTTTTTTTACAAGAATTTTAAAGAGATTTAGTATATTATATAAAATATCAATTTTTATATTAATCTTCTAACTTTTTTAGCTGCAAAATCATTTATCAGAGTTTTATAATCAAATAATTCTAACACTTCACTTTCAATAGATAAAATAATTAACCCATTCAATCTATCTTGTAACTCATTCAATATGATTCAATCTATCATGTTTTTCTTCATTTGACATTGTTCGTTGATAACATGATGAATAGAAATATCTATTATTTTCATCTTTTGGATATTGAAAATTGTCATGTTTGATAGGATCCTTTTCTATCACTAAATCTCTAAATTTTCCATCAATATTTTTCTATAGTCTTAGGTCATAAATATTTGTAGGTACTTCACTAGAAGTGTTATTATGCTCAACATTCCCTTCTACTCCTATTTCTAAAATATTGTCTTCTAGTTCTTGATTGAAATTATAATTATTTGTGTTGTGAGTATTATTTATAAGTGGTTGTTCTATCAAATTTTTACCATTGTCAGTATCATCTTTAGGTGGTTGTTCTACACCGTTGTCAGTATTATCCATAGATGGTTGTTCTATAACATTTTCTTCGTTGTTAGTATGATCTATCAGTGGTTGTTCTATCACATTTTCACCTATTGAACTTGCTTCTACGTCATTTTTATGAATAATAACAAATTTATCAAGGGCACCACGTTGAGATTCAATTAGTTTTTCAACTTTTTGTTTTTTTTTCAATTTTTCATAACTAGATTTATACTTTCTATTTGACATTTTCTTTTGTAAATAATCAAAATAAAAAAATTAACTAAATATTAAAGAAATCTAAATAAACTAAACTCTAAAATAAATATAGAAAATGATGATCGATGAACAGAACGATAGAACCTAAAATTGGAAACAGCCAGATATTTTGTTGTTTAGATGTTGTATCAGGCGCAAGGGTATTACATGATACGTGTTGTATTGCTGCATACCCAGAGTCATGTCCGTGAAATGAATCATTCCACCAATCCACCATGATGGAGATGAAAGGCTCCGTACGCGAGACGCCGAGATATATGCGGTTTATAGGCGTTCAGAATCCAGACGATGTCAAATTCAGAGAGGTTGAGCCACGGAGACAAAGTTTGATCAATAGACAATAGGTTTCATTCAAGGGAAAGAGAAGAATAGATTTTTTTTATGAACAAAAGATGAGGAGATGAAAAAATGTGAAGAATGGAGTCTGAAGAGTGAGATACTTAGTTAAGGAATTGTGATGGGTTAAAGGAAAGTTAATAGATATTTACTTTTTTGGGATAAATAAAATACTTTAAATGACATTAATTATGATATTGGTTAATTTTTAAAAAGATGATATTGATTTACTAATTTTTAGGAAAGAGAGAGATTCTAAATTATTTTATTTTAATTAGTTAAAATTTGTTAATAGTTAATAATAAAAAAATTTTAGGAACCTAAAAAATTTTTTTTTGGGCCCTAGGTTGAAGCCTAATTTACCTTGCATCTTAAACGGTCCTTAGAGCATGACATTGTAATGTGTAAATCTAGTTGTACTCTATGTCTAGTATGTATGCATACTTATTGTCAAGGTGAGACTATTATTTTAGTTCCAATAAAGTGTGAGATAACTTCTATAAAAAAATTGTAAGATGGTAATAAATTAATCCTTAAAAAATAAAAAAATTAAATTTAATCTTATAATAGGTAAAAAAAATGTGATAGATTAAATATGTGAAAGAAACACCCCACCACTTAGTACACTAGAAAATACGGACAAAAAGAAGAAAAGTTTTAATTAGAATGACCAATGGAGTTATAAAGATTTCTTTTATTTTTTTAAGGATTTTTTTTTGTTTATATATAAACTACGACAGAATAATTATTGTTTTAAAAGTTTTATTGAAAGTGATTTTTAATTGGTTAATATTATAAAACAAATTATTTGGTACATCAAAATTAAATCTTTAAAAGAAAACAAAAGAAATAATACATGTTTTAAGAAAAAGAATTCTTGTTAGAACAAGTACGTTTGGTTCGTGGGAATTGAAAGATAAAGAATATTATTTATGATTAACTAGAAAAAATTAACGATTTCAGTTTCAAAGTTTGTTACATGCATTTAGAAAAGAGAGAAGAGATGAGATTTTATCATTAAAAGTTATACCAACTATATATAGAAAATTAACGATATTCGTGGACATTATTTTTTTCACCCGAATCCGTCCAATGTCCACCCCTACAAAAGATGCAGCGTATTAGATATTAGAGTATATAAACTCCAAGTCAAATCCAAATATTATATACTTTCCTAAATACAACTTAGAAATTAAAAAATAGATTATTACATATAATTATCAATTTATCTGAATCTCTCTCTATATAAAGATTTAAACTTTTCCATTTTTAAATATATTTTATAAACCTTTTTAGTCAATAATAAGAATAATAATTTTTTAATATATATATATATATATATATATAAAATTGTATTAAACAACCTTAAGAATGCAAATATATTTGGGCATTTCAGAATTTCATTGGCTTTTTTTATTTGTTGGCATCACATCACCAAATGTGATTTTATCTCTTTTTTATGTTACCGACTTTATATGTTACTGACGAAATTTATTATCGACCAAAAATCTATCAGTAATATCCGTCGGAAAATTTAAAGTTTTCCTCTGTTGATAAATATCCGCCTGTACGGTGATTAATGTTTAACTACATATTCTTGATCCGTCGATAATTAGACTTTTACTTATAATGTACGTAATTAATTCAATTGTTTGCTGTGAAATTGGGGACAAGTGTGTTACTATTCTTTAATTTTTTTTTCTTAAATAAAATATTTTTTATAACGTAACAATTTAAATTGATCATTTTACATTAAAAAGTGAAGTATAAATGTACTTCTTTAACTTATATTTAATTTTTTTAATTAGTACGTATAATATTTTTGTATGAATAATGTTTCAAAAATGAAGTTTGATAATGAAAAAAATAAGCACTAAAAAACTTAATTCTTAAGTTTACAATTTTTTTTCTTTCTAAATGGTCGGGCCAACGAGCCCCAGAACCAGAAAAACTAGATTAACACCCTCCATGAACTCAACAGCAAAGGAGGGGACACAATGAAAAATAACAATATTACAAAAGGTATCAAAGCCAAACTTGACAAAACATAATCAAGTAATACTAGTGATGCAAGAGAGTTATAAAAATATAGTTTTAAGATATGAAAAACATATTAATTTTTTATTATGTTTATAATTTATTTTAAGCAAAACATTATAATCTATGTTAATTATCAACTTTTCTATGAGTGGTTAATTATGATTAAAAAATTGAAATATATAAAATTTTATAACATTTAAAAAAGAGGGAAATAAAAAATAATTAACCTAACTTTATAATCATTGAAATCATTGAAGATACAACTCTAATTTTATAACATATAATCATAATAATATGAGTGATTTTCACATTCACATGATTAATACGAAGAAAAAAAATATAAATATTTATTTTACTTTTTATGCATGAGTGTTCTAATAGAGTTAAAATAAATACTCAAGAAATAATAATTTTAATTTTTTTGGTGCAATTACAAATGACGGCTAGTTTAAAATTAAGGTTAGCCAACTTTTTAATCCCTAAAAACTTTTGAATTTGATTTTTAGTCCTTGATCAAAATTTTAACTAATCAAAGTTTCTCAATTTTGTTTCATAAAGATTTTAAACAAAAGTTTAACTGATCAAATTTTTAAACTTTTTAAATATTTAATTTTTAGTTTTTGAAATCCCATTAAATAAATAAAAATAATAAGATTTAAACTTTTGTTCAAGATCTAAAAATAATGTGTTTAGATCCTTTTAGGTATTTCAAATCTAAAAATATTTTTTTTTATAAAAATGCTAGCGAGACTTTTTTATTCTTTTACACTATTTTTTAATGCTCTATTTTGTTTTATCTTTTTTGATCTTTATTAGGTGGACTAAAATGACCACATAAAAATAATCTTAAGACTAAAAGTGTATAGTTTTTAAAATAAAAGACGAAAATAATCACTTTAAATTAGGTAGAGTGCCTCAAATTTAAAGGGAAAAAGCATTTATGCCTTATCAACTAATAGAAAAATTAAACGTTGTTGGCTAATAAGATATAAGTCACTATCAGTCTATGAAACATATCTAATTTGATAAAAAAGAAAGCATATTCAAAAAAAATTATTCTCTATAATCCAACCGTTTAGAATTTACTAAATAGAGCCTGTGTGTACGTAGGGCATAGCTTTTTTTTAATTTCTTTTTAGTCTCTACATGCCACCCTTTTTTCTGCAAATTTCTCTTCTGCGATGAACCTAGACCGTTGTCATAAAGAAGATGCCTTATGGCTAGCCGCAATTTAATAAGTGAAACAGCACATTGAGTTTGACCTGACAAAAGCTTCGCCATTTCAATTTATGTGGTGCAGAAAAATGGCTTATTGGAAGCTTTTTCCTCTTATATATAAATTTATGGTCTTTTGGGCTTCCATTTTGTTCTGTCATTTGCGGTTCAGATTACATCGTCTTACTTTTTCTTTTTTTGTTGGATTAAAGTATTATGTTTATAATTTGATATGATTTATAGTTGCATACAATGTTGAGTTTTAGATCGTGCTGAGTCTCCACCCTCAGGGATGGGTTGAAGATCGATCCCAAAAGATTCTACGAATATTAATTCATATTTGAATTTGGGTTTACAAACTTAAATTCACGTTAAACTCGTAAATTTATAAAAATTTCTTAAGTCTTGTTTATTTAAACTTATTTTTTAGATTTTCTTTTATCATCAAACATACTTTTAAGAAATAATTAAATCTAATATAAATTGATTTTACTTTTAAACATATTTTTAAAACTTATACCGAAAATTCAATCCAAATATACCCTTAAAGAAAGGGCTTATTGGTGTCTATAAGGAAACCATCACTGTGGTCATTGGTTAAGAGACTCTCTAAGGCATGACTATTTTAGATGAAGAGAGAATCATGGCACTCACCACACTATTTTTGTATTGTTATTTTAAAGTTATATTAGCTTATTTGTAGTATTTTTTAGGGATTCAAATAACATATATAAAGAACGAAAGAGTTGAATGCTTGTCCACTCACAATATAAAATAATTTTATATTATTATTTAGTCATAAATTATTATTTAAATTAATTAAAAATGATTATATGAAAAGTCAGAAAACTTATAATACATGGTGAATTATCATTGAATAAATATATATAAAAATTATATTTGTATAATTCCTAAAATATTAGTGTATAAAATAAAATCACAAAATATGATGCCATCATTCATAAAATAAAATCACAAAACTTATAAATTTTAAATATATAAAAATAACTATTTATCTTGTAGAATGTAGATACTAAAATATTGTTTTATAACTAAGTTTCCTTAAAAAAAAAACTTTATATGTTTCAGTAAATATTAGTATCTATAATATTAATATGCACTTATATTGATATAAATTTACTTATTTTTTTAAAATGTTAGTAAATTATAAATTTATTTTTTTAAAATATTTTCAAATTATAGTTTAAAATTAAAAATATTTTTTAAAATATAAGTATTAAGCAAAAATACTTTTTTCTTTACTACCGGAAGTAAATTAAATGTATCGTCAGGGGAAAAGAGGAATAGAACAATTATATTCAGTAATGAGATTGATGCCAGATGCATTTTAAAAGCAAGTTTTGTTGTTCTGGTGCTTGAAAGTCCGCCTAATTTACCATAAATGGAATAAATGAGCCAAATTAAAATGGCTGTTTAAAATTCAGGCTTTACTTAAATTTTTTAACATTTAAAATGTATGGTCGTTTAAATTGATTGTTTATTTTAATTTTGTGCGTCTTACCATTTTACATAAATTTAAGTATTTTATATAAAAATTTACTCGTTAAAGTTGCTGTTTAATTTAATTTTGTGGATTCTATCATGTTTAAAAAGCCTGTTATTTATGGTATAAATATGATAAAACAAGGTTGCTTGTATAAGTAATTTTATGTCATTTGTTCTAATAAAAAATATATAAGATTGGTTGGATAGTTAAGAAAAAAAATAAAATGATGGAAATGTCAGATTTGATTTTTTCTGATAACAAGAAACTATTAAAATAACAATTAATATTTTTAAAAAAAGATTTAAATACATTTTTCATTTTTGTAATTTGGGAAGTGTATTGGAATAGGATTTTAAAGATTATTTTAGCATAAAAAAATCTTGTGAATTTTAAAGACTATTTTACAAGACTTTTATATTAGTTTGAATTTTAATGTGTTTATATTATAAGAATTTAAAGGATTTAAGAGAACTTTATAGATTTATAAGATTTGAAAGAATTTTATGATTTTTTTTAAAAATAAATTTAAAATTATAAGAATTAGTGAAAAAATAATAAGAAATGATGAAGTTTGGATAAAAAAAGTAAAATCAATATAATTTTTTAATATTTTAATAACTAAATCAATTCTAACTTTATGTCCCCTGTTACTAATTTATCTTGTAATAATATTTTTTCATTTTCACTTTTGAATTTGAATATTAGATTTAAAAGTATACATTGGTTTTCTTATTTTTTCTTAATTAGTGTAATTATTTTATGATAAACCCAATGACATGTTTAAATGAGGGTGCAATAATAAGTATATACTATTAGGGAGTGGTGAGAGAGAAAAATTTAAAGGAGACTTACTTAAGTTATGTGGATGACGAAATTAAAGATAACAATCACATAAACATTGCGTCGGACAAACAATGAACATAGTCAATATAAGAAAAATATGATTAACTTTAACACATAAGACAAATATTAATTTAATTTAGAAAACAAACGAAAAAAATGCTTAGGAGAGAAATATATTTGACATTTTTTTAATTCAAAATAATAAGAGAAACATATATACATCTAAGAATATGAAAAAAAGAAGATAATATGTATGATTATAAAAAAGAAAGTCTGATAACCAATATAAAAAGAAAGAAAAAAGTCTACCATAATTTCAAGAGTTTGAGTGAGATTGTTTGATAGATATTTTATATTAAAAAGTTTAATAAAATTCATCAAAATTATTCTTAAAAATCAATCATTCGAAATTTATATATTTTTAAATGGAGTAAAGTACCAAATTAGTCCCTCACTTTTGGAGGTGCAGTCAATTTGGTCCCTGAGATTTAAAAAATATCAAAATGATCTTTTACTTTACATTTCGTTTGTCACGTTAGTCCCTGCTGTTAGTAGTCTCCTAACACCGTTAGTAAATGTGTGATGTGGCACGTTAAGTGCCACTTGGACGCACACGTGGCAAGCGTAATTGGAAAATAAGCAATGACACGTCATAGGGACTAATGTGACATAATTTTAAATGTTATATTGGAAAATGAAGAGTCAATTTTTGTATATAGTATCAAATTGATCCCTAATAGTTTTCAGTCTAATTGAAAACGTGATGAATTCCCTCTCACCATTTTCTCCCTCCTATGGTTGAAGGATAACATTCCTGTGATAGGTCCACGTCGATCATCGCTCTCCCAGTGATGGTGGTTGTCGTTCTTCGTCACCTTTCACTGTTCATTGACGCAATCAATGTTTTTGTGTGTTCCACGTCGATCATCGTCATCCTCCAGTGTTGATTGACGCAATCGGTGTTTTCCAGTAGAAGTAAGAGTTTTGTTTTTCACTGCATTTGGTCTTCTCGTGTTGAACCAGCGTAGTTGAACCGACACTATATCATTCAAACGCATTGTTATTTGCGTTTAAACCGTTGGAGTAGTTTTTGAGAGTGAAGGGTTTGAGATTTTGGTTTAAGAGGTTATTGAGAATAGCGTAGTGGTGTAGTGTGAGATGTGAAGCTTTTGAGAGAAGAAAGTGTTCTCTGCTTGAGATGCGTGCATTCTAATAATGAATGAGAGGGGCTTTAAGGGTGAATGAGTTGATTTGTTGAGGCGTTATTCTTACTTGCATTCATGAACGGATTGACATGGCATTCTCCCTTGTGCTTGAATTAGCAGACATGATAGACCACAAAATAATAAAAGAAGAACTACAAAGATGAATATAGATGAATAGGAGAAGAATAAAAATTGGATGAGAGTATGAGTAGGAGGAAAAATGGAATGAAAACGTGAATGTTAAAGTAGTTGTTAGGGTTTTAACATTTTGGGGAAATAGATGATCACTTAAATTATGTCATTTTAGTTCCTTTAATGTTAATTTAGTCCCTCCTTACGCGACAAGTATAAGAAACTGATGTGAAAGTTTCACGTGTGCGTCCAGGTGACACTTAACGTACCACATCACACATTTACTAACGGTGTTAAGAGACTACTAACGACAGAGACTAACATGAAAAACGGAATGTAAAGTCGATGATCATTTTAACATTTTTTAAATCTCAGGAACTAAATGAACTAAATTGACAGCGCCTCCAAAAGTGAGAGACTAATTTGGTACTTTACTCTTTTTAAATGCTAAAAGACTTTTTATAAGTTACAAAAAATCTTAATTGAATATCACCAGATTTTATTTTCATCCTTAAAAAATCAGTCTTAATTTAAATAACACAATACTTATTTATATCATTAAAAAATTCTAATTGAATACCACAAAGATTTTTTCTATAAAGAATATAAATCTTTTAAAATCCTATTCTTAATGTTTTTTTTTTATATTTTCATTTGCCATTTTTTTTACCAACAAAATATTTAAGGAGTATGTTGGTAGCATTCATGATTCACAATGCAAATTGCCCAAACATTAAAAATGTGCTCTTTTCCCCCGACTCGTGAACTGTAAGTGTCCATTCGAGTACTTACTAGCATGGCAGTTAGCAAAGAATCCGATACCCTTGAAAAGTGATTACTTCTTTGCACTTTTCTTGTCCTATAAATGAGTCTTTCCTACATAATGCTTTCATCAGCCAGAAGCCCAACCTCTTCTAAGTAGAGAGTTATACAAATAAATTGTGGTTTTCTCAGTCACCGAAAGAAAGGAGCAAGATGGGAGCCAACTTATCCAACATGGAGAATGCTCATAAATCATCAAAGTCATCATCAGACCACATTCTCACCTTCCATTCCACTGCTAAATGGAAGACTCATTTTGATGCTTCCAAAGAAACTAACAAGTTGGTATGTTAATACAGCTACAATTGTTAGTCCTTCATTTTAATTTTTCACTTTTTAGCTTTCATGATGATATTGTGTCCCACATTTTTTTACTTTTTTTTTTTTGTTGCTACAGATGGTAATCGATTTCACGGCTACATGGTGTGGACCTTGCAAATCCATGGACCCAATTATCCAAGAGTATGCTGCAAAGTACACCAACGTGGAATTCATCAAAATTGATGTGGATGAGTTGATGGTATTGCTCATTTTCTTTTCTTTCACTCATATGTCTCTTAATGTTAAGAGCAACACACTATATACATTGAACATGTATTACTATTATTTTGCGCGCTGTATCCACATTTAGATATTTAAAATCGATTATCATCTCAACATTCATATTTAATTAATTGTAAACAGGGGGTCTCTCAAGAATTCCAGGTGCATGCAATGCCAACATTCATATTGATAAAGAAAGGAAAAGTTGTTGATAAGGTGGTGGGTGCAAAAAAGGAAGAGCTGCAAAAGCTTATAGAGAAGCATCTAAACTGAGTAGTACATGTGTGAGCTTTCATGTGCCATGCCTATGCCTATAGACCTCTAAAGGAAAGAGGAATAAGGAGAAATTCTTCAACATCTCCTGCATGCCATACCCCATTATATCAATGGTATGATGTGTGTTTAGCTAATTTACTTGAAACTAAAAAAAAAAACATTGTTGATGTTTAAAGCATGTACGAGTGTAACCAATTGTAACTTACTTTTTAAGAGACATTAATGCCAAACGAGCATTAATTGGTTAATTTCAAAATTATTTGTGTCTGACATAGTTTAAATGAATGATATGATAGCATTTCTTTTTTGGTTATTGATAATCTCTTAAGTGAAGTTTTTGAGACGTAATTTAATCTTAAGTAATATTATTTGGTATGAATTATTTTTAACCAATAAGGAGGCCAGGAATGTATAAATGAAGAGAGAATACATAAAGAATTTGAATAGAGAAAAATATCGCGGGAATAAATTATTTTAATGTGATTTGATAAAAACTACCGTTCTCCATTTTGGCACCATAAACAAGCGATTCTTCCAACGATGGATAGAGGTTTTAGCACAAATTTACGATGCGTGATAATTTTTAATTTATTATAAGAAAAAGTTTGCCAGATATACCATCATTTGATTTTGTTTGGATGCTTCTCAGCTTTGTTTATTTTTAATTTCACTCAAGCATTAAAAATAAATTTCAATCAATATTAATAGAGATGAAAAAGTGGGTTATACCTGGTTCCTTTTAGTCCACCTAGTGACAGCTCCAAGCCAACCTGAATAAGATATAAATTAAATTTTAAGAGAAATATTTTACTTTAAATGAGATAATTATATAATAGATTTTTTTTTTTTATCGACATTCATGTACTTTTTCTAACATATCATATGGGACCTTTTGGTTTTATAAAATCTAACAATTTTATTTATTTATTAATGTATCTAAAACTCTAAATTTTAGTTGTTTATCTTTAGGAAATCATGATTCACTCATTAATGGGATAGGACAATAACAAACTCAAATAACCATAAATTAATAATTCAGCAAGTAATCAATGCAATAAAAAAAATATAATAAGACATGATCAATCACACATATATAAATAGTTAGTAATAAAGATTGTAAGAAAATAATTAAACTAAAAAGAGATTTGGGGGTCAATTTTCTCCCATAAACTCTTTCTCAATAAAATAAAGAGGTTAATCTCCCCTCTGCCTTTACCTAAAGATCATAAAGCAAGTGAAAGAAAAGGAGAAGAAAAAAGCTTGCTCCTTCAAGATGCACCAAGGCAAAGAAAGAGAAGCTTTGAATCACCAACAAGAGTTTGTGATTTTTTTCCCTTCACGCTTTGAATAAGAAAACAAGAAAATTGGTGAGAATGGTTTGCTGTGTGTGCGTGTCTCGGCAACTTCTTTACAGAACAAGAATGGTCTTACAAATTTGTAATTAATATTATGAAACCCAATTCGGCCGTTGATATGGTCGAGGTAATGGGTTATTGGGTTAGTAGTCCATCTGATAGATTAGTAATTGGTTCAATTTGATCCGATATATATTTAAAAAATCAAAATTATATATGTATCTATTATATATAAGTACATAAATAATATTATTCGATTAAAAAAAATTCATCCATACTTTAAAATTTAAAATAACAATTAAGTATCAAAGTTGATAACACAAGTCCACAAATAATAATTCAATAATACAATTACACAAGTTCATGAATAAGTTTTGAAATGAAAACACAAATAGCATAAATATGATAACATCCATAATTTATATCCAAGGAGCCAATGTTGGATCAACTTTAGGTAATTCTTCTCTATCAAAGGAATGAGACTCTTCATCAATATTGCTTTCATTTGGAGTACCATCTTTCATGGTGTTGTCTCGTGATTGTAGCACATCATCATCCTATCTTCATCAAGATTTAATTCATCTATGACAACATCATTATAGATTCAAATTAACAATTACCATAAGTACATAAGTGGTACCTAATAAATACTAATGTTATTAAGAAACATACCAATATCATCTAAAGTTGATTGAATGAACATGTTTGCAAGATCATTACGTAAAGCTTCCACCTCTTCATGAGTTAAGAATAGTGGTGACTCCTCCAACATCCAATTAGAATGGTCATCAAGGATTTCCAAATTTATTGGGTCATAATTTTGCTGCCTTAGTCGATTCCTAAATCGATCAAAATGCTCATATATCAACAATAAAAAAATCAAAGCAAAATAAGTAAACAATCAAAGCATAATCAATATTATAATACCTTTGTTGTATCCTCAAGTTATATCGAACATAAACAAGGTCATTAAGTTTTTTATGCTCTAGCCTATTCCTTTTTTTTTTAATGGATGTGTTCAATTACACTCCAATTTCTTTCACAATCCAAAGCACTACAAGTTTGGCTTAAAACACGAATAACCAATTTTTGTAATTGTGGAACATTACATCCTTAACAATCCCACCATTGATCTAGAATATAACATATAAAGAAATAAATCAATATAATGAATATATTATGACTTGCTAAAATAAATTACAAATCAATAATGCTATAAGAGTATCAAACACTAAATTTACTTGGCATGACTGTGTTCCGTTCACGTATTGCAACTCGTCTTGTAAAATCTCCTTCAAAATTTTTATATATCCTCATGTCTTCATTTAATTTATCTTGCAACTCAAGATCTCCAAGTGTATACCTATCAATGAGGTTCAAAATGCTAGATTGTGTGTTCCTATGCTTCTCAAATTCTTCAGCATTGAATCTACAAGCTGGATTTAACCAATAAACAGCTACATGTAGATCTTTGCGAAACTCTGAATCCTAACGCCTATCAAGGACCTCCAAATAAGACTTCACTTTCCTCTTATTTCTTTGAAACCTCCTAACCATCTCCTCTCTGGCCTTATGGATAACCTAGTAAAGAAAACCCATGACAAGTTTATCTATACTATCAACAATATGTAACACACGAACCAATGATTTTGTAAGCTTCACAATATTAGCACATTGTTTCCAAAAACCAGAGTCCAAGATTTGTTCCACAAATTTTTTAGCCTTGGAGTATTTGGCATAAGTTGATCCTATCCAATCCTTAGATGTCACCATAGCCATCAATGCATTCTTTTGAGCCAATATGATTTGCAAGGCAATGAAATTAGTTGCAAATTGAGTTGGAGCTGGATGAAGTATATCTCTTCCACCTGTATGGTGTCTCATCAAGAATAATGCATAACAATGATTATATATGTACTTAGTAATTTTTGAGGCATGTAAAACAATCTCACATACTTCCTCAAATTTCCCAAAGTCTTGCAACATCAAATTAATGCAGTGAGCAGCACAAGAAGACAAATATAATTTAGGAAACTCTTTTTCTAATAACCTATCAACAACAACATAATTTGCAGCATTATCAGTCACAATGTGAACATGCTCCAACATATAACATCATCTCCTTGAAAAGCTTAAACAACATTTAAGCAGTTTTAGAAGCATATGAAGAATCCACAAACCTTAAGAAAACAGTCCCTTTAAGACAATAAATAAGAAAATTAATGAGAGTTCTCCTAGAGCGGTCAGTCCACCCATTAGCCATCAGAGTACATCCAGTTTCCTTCCAAACTTCTTTGTAACTTTCAATAAGGTTCCTCACATCATCAACCCACATATTTAACAAAGGATCACAAATTCTATAAAAATTTGGAGCTTTATACCCTAGACTTATGCTACTAATAGCATCAATCATAGGTTGATAATATGCCGAGCTAACTACATTAAATGGCACTAAAGCATCTATCATCCATTTTGCAATGGCTTTGTCACACTTTTCTACAATTTGCATATTTTGCAAGACACTCTTCAAGTTAGGTTGAGCTTCAGGAATTGTTCTAGGCATGAAATGATCATCTACATGAGGAGTGTTCTTCCCCTTTTGAGACTTGGAAGAAATTGGTTTTTGAATTCCTCTTAATTCCTCAACTATTCTCACAGGATCTTCATACATTTCAAATGTATTACTTTCGTTAGATTGTTCCTACACTTTTCTTTTTGTATTTTTTTTCAAATTGTTCAAGTAGTTGCTTCGTTTGATGTTGGACATCAACACAAACCTTCATGCAAGCCTATACTTGGCCTTTTTGTCTAGCCAAGTGAGCCTTAAACCTACTAATACCACCTCCCTTAACTCGTTTATCACAATAAATACACATCGTTGTCACTTTTGTAGCACCTTCATCAATTTTCTTACAATGTCCCCAAGCTAAATTATTTTTCCCTCTAACGATGAAGATTCAGTAGATGACATCTTTAAGTCTAATTGCAAACATTAACAATCAAAGAAATTACAAATAACTAAAATTTTAAAAAGACTAACTTAATTAGTTAGTGAGCATATCATCATATATGATATTGAAAGAAATTCCGACAATAATAGATACAAAATTTCTCAAGAAAATACTCTACCAAATAAAATAAATAAATGCATTTAATGTCTTGAAAATACAAAATGCATTCAATACTAAAATCCAATCAGTAAAACCCAAAGGAGTGGAAAACTACATCCAATAAAGGCTAAGATTATAAAACCAGTGCATGAACTAAACGGATCATAACTTTTCACCCTTCAAAGTTGAAAGAAAAACAGGTCCTGGTAAGTTCTTTCAATTGTATACTGCACACACTTTTCACAAGGAAATGGGTGATAACACTGTACCCGAAATACAGCGGACTAACCTTGCAAATGTGGGTTTAACTTTAAAAAGTCTTGGTATTGACAATGTAATGCAGTTTGATTTTATGGATCCTCCACCTGATGAAGCCTTATTGAAAGCTCATGAGCTTCTATATGCATTAAGTTCATTGAATAAGTTTGGTGAGTTAACTAAGGTTGGTAGACGGATGACAGAGTTCCCTCTTGATATCCTACATGGTCAAAAATGACAGTGGCCTCAGAAAAGTACAAGTGTTCGGATGATATTATCTCTATTGCTGCTATGCTTTCTGTTGGGAAGTCAATATTCTACCGTCCAAAGGATAAACAGGTATACGCAGACAACGCAATGATGAATTTTCACACTGGAAATGTTGGAGACCATATTACATTACTAAGGGTCTACAATTCATGGAAGAAGACCAATTATTCAACGCAATGGTGTTATGAAAATTAGATACAGGTAAGGAGCATGAGACAGACTAGGGATATCCGTGATCAACTTGCAGGTCTTTTAGAGAGGGTTGAGATTGAACTAACTTCAAATTCTAGTGATGTAGATGCCATCAAGAAATCCATTACATCTGGGTTTTTCCCACACTCTGCGAGACTGCAAAAGTTTGGATTATATAAGACTATTAAACATTTACAGAATGTTCGCATACACCCTGGTTCGGGACTGGCGCAGGTTCTTCCTAGATGGGTTGTGTACCATGAACTAGTACTCACAACCAAGGAATATATGAGACAGGTGACGGAGATAAATCCAGAGTGGTTGGTGGAGATAGCCCCTCACTATTACCAGCTGAAGGATGTTGAAGATTCATATTCCAAGAAGATGCCTCGTGGAGCAGGACGTGCATATTTGGACAGATAGCGGGCACAGTGGCACATTTGTTAAGGTTACTCTTCGTTTATATACTCTATTTTTTGTCGTATTACTAGTAATGTGGATGCAAGATCTTCAACACTAAGCTATATATTATTAGTTTCTGTGTTATTTTTTGGTTTTAGCTATCATAAAGTTAAATACCTCATTTGTTGGTTTATCTTGCATATACAATAAATAAGTCGTTATCTGCTATGAATTAGCATGAACACCAAAAAATTGTAGTCATGTTAGTGTCGGTGTCCTCACCTTATAAGTTAGTGATGTTGATAATTTTGTGTTTAGGCAGGAACAATAAAATTATACACGGATTACAACTTTTTGTTAAGTTTTTGGCAAGCAAGACCTTCATCTTTAAGTATATGAAATGGTTAAAAGTGAAGCAATCATACAAGCTTCTACATGTACTGCTATTATTCGCAAATGGAATATGTAACTTACATAGCCTAGATAACAACTTAATTTTTCCATTATTTCAACTCAATTCTTTAATGCTCATTCGACTACTTACTAGCGTGAGGTTTTTGACCAAAATGAGTCATTTATATTATTTTGGATTGGTCTCAAAGTATTTATCAGAGTAGGTGATTTGAGCCTCGTATTGGTGACACCAGTCAATTTCTTTTCAATTGAGTAACGCCAGTTAACTCCTTTTCACTTGGGTGAAGTCAGGCTTCTCCAAGCCAGTACAGTCTTCCTGACTTGATGGTTTCAGACTAAATTGGTTTCACTCAATGCTTATTTATTTAATAGTATTTCTATTAAATATTATTATAAAACTATAATTTTACCTATTAATTTTTTTAATTAAAACTATTTTTTTCTACGCAACTAAAAATGCCCAAAATAATTTTCTATTAAACTTTATTCTTCAACTATACTATTTTCTATTAAATTATTAAATAATTTTTTTATACAACATTAAATTTCAATACAACTATATTTTTTCTACAAATCACAACATTAAAATTGTTTACAATTTTTTTTTTCATAGTCAAAAAATGATCGGAATATATTTCTATTAAATCTTATTATAAAAATAAATTTTTATCTTATATTTTAAAACTATTTATTTTTTATAAAACTAAAAAATCGCAACAATGATTTTAAAACTATTTTTTAGTTTTGTAGAAAAAAATAGTTTTAATTAAAAAAATTAATAGGTAAAATTATAGTTTTACAATAATATTTAATAAAAATATTATTAAATAAAAATTAAATGAAGTTGCTCAGCCTGACATCACTTGTGTGAAGTCAGGATGATACCACCAAGTCAGGAAGCTTTACTATCTTGAAGAAGCGTGTCTGACTAAATGAAGTCATCTAGGGTGGTGCCACCAAATCCTTAAACACTTGAATTGGTAACACTTTGTAGAGTAACACTACCCACGTAGAGAGGATAGGAGTTGAATGACGCACCAGAATCTTAGGTGGCTTGAATCATCCACTCTAGTAAATACTTTGGAGATCAACTCAAAATGGTATTTAATTAGCAAAAATGACTTATTTTGGTCAATAACCCTACTAGCATGTGTGGCATCTAGCAAAAATCTGTATCCGATATGTTTTCAAGTGATTCCTTGTGCTTTTCTAGTCCTATAAATGAAGCTTTCTTAAATAATGCTTTCATCCAAACAAGTATGCCGCAAAACCTCTTCTAACTAGAGAGTTATACAAATAAATTTGGTTTTCTCATTCACCCAAAAGAAAGGAACATGATGGGAGCCAACTTATCCAACATGGAGAATGTCATAAATCGTCAAAGTCGTCCGGCCACATTCTCACCTACTATTCCTCTGCTAAGGAAGGCTCATTTTGATGCCTCCGAAGAAACTAACAAGTTGGTATGTTATTACAACTGTAATCGTTAATTAGTCCTTCACTTTTCCTCTTTCACTTTTAGCTTTCATGATGAGATTGTGTCCCCCTTAATTACTTCTTTTTTTTATACCATTTTGCTAAATATGATGATCGATTTCACGGCTACATGGTGTGGACCGTCAAAATACATGGACATAATTATCTGAGAGTTTACTGCAAAGTACAGGAACGCGGGATTCATGATGTGGATGAATTGATGGTAATGTTAAGACTTAAGAGCAACACACACTATGTACATCATACATGCATAATGCATTATTACTTTTTTTACGATGTATCCATTAAGATATTCAAAATAACTTCTCTAAGTGGGATTTCTGTTTCAAATGGATAGGGATTTCGATGGTTCTGAATGCAGATATGCGAAGTCAGTTTCATCAGTTTTGTGGTTTGGTAGGTGGTTGTGGACTGGATGGGGAGAAGTGGAGGGTGGTGTGGTTTTCTGTTATAAGAGCAATGTAGATTGGCGGGAATCAGATTATTTTTAGACATAAAAAAAGCCCCTCCACCCTAAGGATATTTTTGATAATGCTTTACTGCAAGCTTGGAAGTGGCTTAAAGCGAAAACGAAAGGTTTCTGCTATTCGTTGACAGATTGGATGCAGAATCCGATTGTGTGTTTAGGGTGTAGAAATTATGAAAAAGCTCCAACTTTGCAGGAGAGGCTTGAATTTTGTTCTGTCATTATTGATGTCAATGATTGGTTTGTGGAAACTTCTGGTGCAGGTTGCTATGTTGATGGGGTCTGGAAGGGATATGTTCTCGTGACGTATGGATTGTTTTGGAATAGCAAACAGTAGTGGTGTGCATGCAGGGATGTCCTACTAAGGATGAGTTTGAATAAGTTTGTCTAGAAATATTTTCAGAAGAAAAAAATAAAACAAAATGAAATACATTTTTTCATATGATAAAATTAATTCTTTATTAGTTAATCATTAATTAATTTGTAAATATTTTTTAATTTTTAAGAGAATTTTTTTATAGGCAATTTTCTAGAGAAACTCTATGATATATGATAGAACTTTTACATATTAATTAACTAATGACCTAATTTTAAGAAAAATTCATTTCATTATCTTCACATTTGTAATAAAATCTCTTAGTTATAAGGCATGTGGTTCTTTGTCTCTATTTTCTTGTTTTAATATTTTTTTAATTTTTTACATATAATATCATTTAATTTAAGATTTTTAATTTTGTGATAATTTTTGTCACCACTTACTTACTGATTATGTGGCATTCATTTAAACTATATTATGATATTTGACAATTAAATCAAGTAACTCGTTTTAGAAAGAAAAAAATAATCTCAATTATTGATGAAAAGTTCAATGGTTATTACATATACGTGTTGGAATATTAATCATTGATCTTCTCATTAACTATTAAAATTTTAGTTACATTCATAAAAATTAGAAATATTAGTTGAAAGAGAAACACTTCATATCTCTATTTATATTTTTTAAGAAGAAAAAGTAAAAAAGAAAAAAAAATAATTGAAGAAAGTAGTAACAACCATTACGTTTTAAAGGTTCATAAAACAAATAAAAATAGTTATATAATATTATATACCAAAAAGAGATAATTATGTTTATTAATAGTTATGAATATTTAAGTGTTTTTATTTCTCCAGCTTATTCTTTTATTAGTTTATAACAATAATTTTTTCCTGTATACTATATTTTTTTTTGTCTGTTACATTATTTTCTTCATAAACTTTTAAGATTACAATATCATTTAATTTTATAGTTGAAAAAAGATTAAAGGATATACTATATATGAATTCACTCTGAAAAAAAAATATAGGGGAACGTGATTCTTGGTTTTTTTTTTAATAGATAAAACATGATTCTTGGTTAGAAGTTAGAACTTTATTTCAATTTATACGCCTATAGTGACTTACATTTTGTTCAATCAAGGGCAGTAGAATTTGGTGCCAAAAGTAATTAAAGATAATATGAAGCTTCTTTGAGGCAAAAGCAGTGGAGAGTTAAAAAGATTCGTACACCTCATAGACAATGATGTATCACATTAAAAAGATTCGGTGTTATAAACTTCTTTAGTAATGTTTCCGTGTTTCATTTTTTTCAATTTATATATATATATATATATATATATATATATATATATATATATATATATATATATATATATATTTCCGCAGTATATTGATTATTGACAACGTACGTGCGTTGTCATAAAGATATACTAGCTATATGCTCTTGTAATCCAATTGTGTAACAGCTCTCATTTGTGGTTCCACAAAAATAAATGACTATGCGACTAGCTAATTTGATGAGAGAGGGTTACATCAGAATCTTCAGATGCTGCAATAGTTCAATCAAAAACTTCTTGCTGATATAGAAATCATGATTTTACTTCAAGCAGCGCCAAGGGGGAATGTACATCCCTTCTTCTTGATCATTTTGGTTTTTTTCTTTTCATAAGATTTCTGAGGCTTAGATATATGAATTTAAGTGCGAGATTCTTATGTCATGTTGCATGCATTGAGCCAAATACAATTCCTAGTATGGTTGCAGCCGGGTTGCAACACAGAAAACAAATTCAATTGAGAGAATATTTTGAGGAAGAATTTACGATAACCTATGAATCATGGATTCATGGTTGGCAGATTACTCGAGAGAAATTTTATTTAGGAACATTGTTTAGCCTTCTATATTTGGAATAAACTTTCAGAAAACATCATAGCCAAAATTGGTTATGGAGAATGATCTTTACCTAATATTCCTACACATACATTCTGTATAAGTGGTTGATTTAAATGGAACTGAGCTTGTATCACTTAAACAAAATTTTGAATTTTAAGTTTTATTGATGAAAAAAAACTTGATAAAAAGAAAAAATATTATTAAAAATGACAGCCAGGTCAGATTTTTTAATGAAAGTGATTAGCAAAGTTTATGAATATATTTTGTAATAACAAAGTTTTTTTTAAAAAAATTATATAAATAATGCAATTACTTAGATAGAAGGTGCGTGATAAATAATGCGATTAACAGATAGATAGAAAAGAATTCCATAAAAAAAAAAAAAGATAGAAGATATGAAAGAGGAAACAAATGTATAAATATAGGGATGGCATGCTCATGCAAGAATTTTCTTTTCCTACTTTAGCCAATTATCTCCAATATAATTTGATAAGCATTAATTTTAAGAAATAATTACATTTTTTAAAATATTAATTAAAGTATAATTATTTCATCAAAATAATCTAATTCATGTGGCAGTATAGTTCCAGTACTTTTAAAATTAGACTTTTTTTTATACATAAGAGTTTACACTTGAGATTTTTTTATGAAATTACATAAATACTCTTTATTTTTATCTCTTACACTAAATCTTCTTAATTTTTGAAAAGTATACCCTGACCCTCCTTTATGCATTATTCCTATAACACTCTTTACCCCAACATATATATAAATAAGAAAAATATATAAAAATATGAAATTTAATTAAATCAATTTTATTCACATTACTTAAACGAAGAAAAACATACAAAAATATGGAATTAAATTAAATCAATTTTATTCACATTATTACTTAAATTAATTCATGTAGATAAAAGTGTCACATTCGTTTCACTATTACTAAATAAAATTTATTAAAAATATTTTTAACTCAAAACAAGGTCGTCCAAGTTTACAAAATGACTAAGTTAAATAGCGGAATAAAATAAAGTAAAATACATGTTTGGAACATTATGCACTTGAAATAGAAATACATGTTCCAATGTTACATCCTATCAGAACATTGTATCCCAGAGGTTCTTTAAAGTTATCCACCTTTTCAGTTGCTCTTACGAATACAAGATTCAAGATCATTAGAGGATCCAAACACAAACAACACATGAGGAGTGAGTTATCACATTTTTAAATAAAGTAAAATACATGTTTGGAACATCATGCACTTGAAATAGAAATACATGTTCCAATGTTACATCCTATCAGAACATTGTATCCCAGAGGTTCTTTAAAGTTATCCACCTTTTCAGTTGCTCTTACGAATACAAGATTCAAGATCATTAGAGGATCCAAACACAAACAACACATGAGGAGTGAGTTATCACATTTTTAAATAAAATACAAATAAACAAAATATAATCAAAATACATTATAGAACTATTTATAACATAACTCAACTTAATACAATTCACCTCACTTCACTACTTTTTCAATTAAAATTCATTATAGAAATCATCAATTACATTATACATGAATCACACACTTGAGTCAAGATGTAACAACACTCACAAATTTCATAATAAACAATTCATAGACGTTATGCAACAATTATACTAAGACTCAAGCCTATATACGATGTGGTATCATGTCAGTGAAAAAAAATACTGGGGCACTTATGAATACATAACAAGACACGCCACACAATGAGTATGTCAGGTCATTTTCACTAAGTAAAATTATAAGGTTACCAATCAGGGTCACTTTGTTTTGCAAGAATGTTCCAACCATAAGGGATCAACATAGACTTAAAATCAAATCGAGTGTCTTTACCCCCAAGGTCTAGACTCCGAAGAATCCGTTAGGGTTTCACCTTCCTGATTCAGGTCCAACCCCTAAATCAACTTTTGCATGTAGACACTGTTCATGAATTATACAATACTCACGACCTCACACTTGTGTATCAAACACATTTAACATATTGCGCTACAATTTAACACTTCAGGTTCCTATTTTGGAACCCTACACTTTTCCTTTAACACTTTGCGTATAAACACTTTTTTCAAGGTAAACACTAGTTAAGTTATTATATAATTCACAACTCACAACATTGTCACATCGAGTATTAACTACACATTTATTCACAAACATATCTCATGTCCACCATTTAACATTTCATAAATGTCACAATCCATCATCACATGTTTATGTGTATTTACAAATTAACACATGTTCAACTTTGCACTTATACTCAATCTCAATAACAATGTTATGATCTCAAAGCAACATGTTATCTCACAATTTATCACTTACACACAATTTCAATCACAATTTCATGATCCCAATATAACAATCTCGTAATTATAATCATACATGAAGAATTATAATACAATAAATATCCCAAAATAAACCACAATTCAATCCTCTAAGGACACATGTTCGTTATAATCTTTATTGCGATAAACTCATCCTTTACCTCTAAGCGGGCTCAGGTGTGTAGTCCGGCAGTGATAACGGAATCTCTAGAGGTTTTCTAATATTTCCCAAGCTTTTCCTCTGGCTGCTATGTTAAGGTTTCCAAGTGTTAGAGAGAAGGAGAAGGGATTAGAGCTTTCATTGCACTGTTTGCATGCGATGAGTATTTCTCCCTCAACAAACATTATTTTGTAAATCTCAACGGTGGAGATGTGAGAAAATGAATTTCTAACCTTGTGTTCGAATTTCACAATGATCCAATGGTTAATGAGTTTAGATCGTAGTTTTAATGGAATAGATTTAGGTGTATACAGGAAAATAAGAGCTATGTGCGAGGGATATTTCTCTCTCCACAGACATTATTTCGCAAATGCCAACAACAGTGACGTGCGAAAATGAGTTCTGAATGGATACAAATTTTTGGTTGCTACTTAGTATCAGCAATAGGTCTAAAAAAGTATCTAAAAATATGAAATTTATATATTTGTATCCTGTCGAGGTAAGGAACCATGGTATATATGTTTGGAATAGATTCCATTTTGAGAGAGTTGAAAAAACACTATCTTGTTGAAAGGTTATATACATTTTCCCTTTCTCAAGGCATTTTTTTAGACATGGACTCCGTTTTTTCCTTTTTTTGGGATGGTAAATATTTCTTAGAACATGGAGTGTGAATCAAACCCATGTTTGAATTGAAATTGAGATACTGATGCAAGTTCTTCCTTTCTGAATCATGTATATTCATATCTGAAAGAGGTTGACAATAAGTTTTTTCAAAATGGACTATTTGTCCCTTTGTTAGAGGTGTTCCAGAAATGTCTGCGATCGAGTAAATAACTCTGGTGTTCAAATTTCATAAGGATCCAACGGTTAACGAGTCTGGATTCGTAGTTTTATTGAGACACATTTGAATGTATGCGGGAAAAAAGAGGATTTTGAAAAAAGGAGGAGGGAAAACAAATTTGAGAGGAAAAGACAATGTAGAGATGCATCATAAATGTAAAATAACTGACCTAATATGTCTATTTATAATTAGGGTATTCTTAGCTTATTATTTATCCTATTTTTTTTATTTTATTATTTTATAAACAAAAACTTTATTTTACTTTCCATCAAATGAATAAATAAAATATAATTTTTATTTTTTAAGAACATATATTTATTTTAGTTACCTTAAAACTATTATTTTAATTAATAAAATTATTTCTCTTTATTTATTTAATTACAAAATTTTCATTATTTTTCTAAAACTCTATTTATTTTTAAGTAATTTTTTTTTAATTTTTTTTAAAAAAATTGGGTGTTACAGTTGCACTAACCCCTCTAGTTTGAAAAATATTACACGAGACTCCTCTAAAGGAGGTTATTGTATAATTTTACAAAGTCTCCCGATAGGTATTGTAATTTACTCAAACACGAATGGCTACTTTATCTATTTATTTGTTTATTTCACAATAACGTCATGTCATGCGAACGACCATTTAACTAACGTGAATACTGAATGGTGCTAGCACCAGCTATTGGTTCTAGCACTTATGCTCTCGAATTTGTCTAATTAGCTCCAATGGTCCATTTTACAGCTTCTCCCACTTGAAAGAATATGATTCATTTCAAAAGAAATCACATAGTTCCCTACTACTTTGTTAATCTCTCTATATATTCCAATTTTTCAACCAGTTTACCATCATCCAAAGTCCAAAACATTTAAAGAAACCTTGGACTCCCCAGCCAGAAGAAGAACCAACATGGCACCCACAATCTATAATTTTTCGTATTCTAAAAGGTTTTCAGAGTCATTCAATTCTTCAACATCAAAAAAGGAGTCATCCAGTTCCAACATCCTTGCTTTCCACTCCATAGCTCAATGGAATGCTCATTATAAAGCCACCAAAGAAACTAACAAGCTGGTATGTTTGTGTAGCTGCACTCTTTTTTAACTATCATAATCAACTGGTAAGTTGGTTTTTCTAATACAGTCTTTCTTTGGTGTAGATGGTACTTGATTTCACAGCCACATGGTGTGGACCTTGCAAACTCATGGACCCTGTTATCCTAGAGTTTGCTGGAAATTACACAGATGTTGAGTTCATCAAGATTGATGTGGAGGAGTTAACGGTATGTCACTCATTCCCCTTAACCTAGTTTGTTAGTTATTGTAAAAGCAACATGAAGTGTGCTAGGAACATACTCTAACACACTTATTCATACACATTCTCTTTGATTGGTTAAAGTTGAAATATGCAAAATCACAAGAGAATTATTAAATATAATGTGAAACTTACAAAATTTTGTCATATTCAATAAATTTTAATGTGTTCAAAAGAGTGTCTCAAAAAGAATATTATTATTTGCCAGCATTCCTCATGCAACATACATAATATATAAATGATATTCTTTTTTTTTGTGATAATTGATTTTCACCACTTGAGAACTGATTTTAATTCTTGGTATAAATGATAACAGGAAGTGTCTCAAGCACTCCAGGTCCACCAATTGCCAACATTCGTACTCGTTCAGAAAGGCAAAGTTGCTGATAGAGTGGTGGGGGTGAAGAAGGAGGAGCTGAAAAGGTCGATTGAGAAGCACATAAAATAAATAAATATGATTATGCACTGTAATAAAATCAAAATGCTCAACAACCAATTCAAGAAAAAAAAAAAACTACCAACAACTGAGGTTGCAATAAGTTGGTGTCCTCATCATTTTCACCCAATGAGAAGATATATGTGTCATTCTTTTACCATTACACTTTACAAGTATGCAATGTAATATGACACGTGTAGTTGCTCATGTTTAATATACAAGGGCATCTATTAACATATATCAATATTATTGGCCTGTTTTGGGTTTATTTTACTCTTCCCATCAAAATCTCAAACCAATCAATTTTATTGTTGGCCACCTAATATAGTTCTCTCTTAGAAGGGAAAAAAACAGAGAAATAATACTCTAACTGTCAACTTAAGAAGAGGTTCTGTAAAATAAAAGGCAAAATATGAAATGATGGGACCAAAACGAATGGACATTGATACATGAAAGATTCTCACTTAATAATGAAATATCTTCAGATAAGTCAATTTCAAGCTAATCACATCATAACAAACAAGACAACTCTATTTAAATGAAACCAGTCAATGCACAGATAACCATAGTTCTATTTCTTTTTCCTTTAATCTAAAACAGCAGAGTAAAATTACTAAAACTGTAAAAATATTGATATAGACTTGTTTACAAAGCTACATCATGCTTCATATATGGTAGCAGTAGCAACTATGCTAGGTATAATTTGTAATATGCACAAACTTCTTATAGATAAGTGGAATTACTTTTAAGTTATTTACAGTGTAAACTGATCTTCATGTGAAAGAGGATGTTAATGGATAGTTACAGCCATTAATTGGCTTAGTAATCAACATCACTGAGAATCCTTTTCAGATCATACTTCTGTTGTGTGGTCAGCCTTGATGGAAACATAACATCAAACATGATTCTGAGGTTTCCTTTCTTGCCAGGTTCCTTTGAGATGGGCATGCCTTCATTTGGGACCACCAGCTCATAGCCAGGTTTCACAATATCAGCCACTTTGATTGTGAGATCTCTTCCATCCAAAGTAGTCAAGTTGAGAGTCTTTCCTGTGAGAGCATCCACAAGTAATATCTTATGCATCACTACAAGATCATTTCCATCCCTCTTGAAAATAGCATGAGGCTTCTCATCCAACTCAAAAATTAGATCAGATGGAGCAAATCCTGGTTCTTGGTTGCCTTTCCCAGGAAAAGTTATTTTTGTGCCCTTCTTCCAACCAGGCTTTATGTCTATCTTCAAGATTTCTTCTACAGACCTTAACTCTCTGCCAAAACAAAAAAAAAGAAAAAAGAGGGCTCCTAGTGAACTTGAAATGAGGAGGCAAAAATGAAAAATATATATGCTCCAAATTTTATGTTGTTGATACAAATTTGATCCAAATAGCCAAGTTCAACAGGAAATAAGCATACACCAAAGAAACATATTTTACATAACACAAGCCTGATATTCACACAAACCAATGAAACATATTTTTCATACTAGTAACACATGACATCAAGGGGGCAAACGCAAATCCCCAAAACAATTAAATTTCACCTTCCTTTCTTCACTTGTGGGCACAGAATACAGATATATGTTTAGGTATGCGTGACTGCACAAAAGTGCATGATCAAGCAAAGTAAGCGTTAAGCCAAAAGAAAAAACCTACCAAAACATGATAATGACTACCAAACAAAATGACAGACACCCAAGGCATGGCCAAGGGGTCAACCCAATTCCCATGTAAACTATCCTAGATTTAAGGTACAAAAAAAATCATATTTTCTTTAATAATTCCATACTAGCAGCAAATTTTCATTTTGTTTTGGTACATAGCCTTGAAGTCAACACAGACTTGCGATGTTAATTAATGACACTAGTTGTATGTATCTCTCAATGGTAGGCAAGGATAAAGTTAGAAGGGAGGAAGGAGAGATCGGGTCCCATCTGACATTTTTACCAAAAAAAAACTAACATATTAACATTTGTCAATAATATATATATATATATATATAATCAACATAAACTACCTCTGAAATTTCAATTCTGATTGGAAAAAGGCACCAACCTACCTAAGAATCAGTATCTAAATTTTGTCCACAGAATTCTGCACCTTAATTTTACAACAAAAAACATAAACCTCTACATGCAATGAACTAATTAGAACAGCATGGATTAGTTAATTACCCGAATTCATCAGGAACAATCCTTGAGACCTTCAACTTCTTTTTGCAACCGTTGTAAAGCTCTTCAAGGGTACAAAGCAAGCTGCTTTCAACCACCCCTGCATCCTTCATGTTCCCATAGCCATATTCCTTGGTGAAGCGTTGAGAGTTAAGGGGATAGTGACCGTACAAGTCATAGATCTGGCGCTTCTTTGGGTCACTAAGCACATCATAGGCCTCAGAAACTTGTTTAAACTTGGCCTCAAACTCTTCTTTCCTAAGAGGGTCTTCAAGGTTCTTATCTGGGTGCCATTTCATTGCCAATTTCTTATAAGCCTTCTTCACTTCTTCATCAGTGGCATCATGCTTCACCTTCAGTATTTTGTAGTAGTCACCAGCACCCATGTTAATGAAGCACGAACTAAAGCTGAGTTCTGCGTGAAAATCAGTGCTTTATGAGGGGAAGAGACTTTGTGTGCTTTTGTCAATGACTTTGTTTAAGTGGCTGCAAAAGGGTAGGTAGGTAGTAGCGGAAATCACGCTTTGGAACAGATTTAAGAGGAGAAGATAAACACTGAAACAGCACTCTGACGCGTACTTTCAGTTTTTTTGGATTTTGATTTTTCTTTTTTCGTATTATAGTTAAGAAAACAGTTGCTATCGCTAATGCTAGTTGATGCTATGACAGCATGTGCAGCAAAAATGTCTCCAATACACGGATAATGGTAAATTAGTAATATAATGGCAACTTGGTAAGTCAAATTAATATTGAAATAATCTTAGGGATGAAGGAGTGTAAGAAGGTCTCAAAGTATTTTCATGTATGAAAGTCATTTATTTAGGAGAATTTGTATTTGATTTTTTTATTATACGTAAAATTTTCTTAAATTAACGGTAACCAGGTGCATCACACAGCCAGTCTCTGATCTCAGGAAAAAAAAATAAAATTAAAATTGTCTTATATTTGTTATACAGAGAATGACCAGGAGTAACAGCATGGTTTATCATTATGATTGAATTTTTTCTCTCTCAGTATTATCGATTTTGCTTTTCCTTTTTATTTCAGGGAAGCTTCTCGGAAATATCTAGTGTAGCTTTTACGCATTGAATGATTGCAGACTGCAGTATAGAATAATTTTGATTTGAACTGTAAGGCAAATATAGTACTTTTTTATTTTATTTTGTACATTTTCTATGAGCAGATAAATCTCATAATTTAATCATTCAATTTCTTAAATTGAGACTTTTTTATAAGAAAATATATTAAAGTATCTGGACGTACAGATGTACGTTGTTTGAGATAGACAGACATTTCCTAATATTAAAGATAGTTAAATGAAGGACTGACAAGAAAGAATTGAGTCAACTATTTTTTTTTCACATACTATTTCTGCCCTTCTATACAAAATATTGTATAAAATTAAATTATAATTAGTCGGCAGTCGTAAGGGTACACGTTTTACTTTGGAATTTCTTTTCTTATTGACCTAGTTTTCCTTGTAGTGCTCTACAATAAATTTAAAATATTTCTTTTATTATAGATTAATTGAATTTATTTTTAAACTATGTTTTAGTATGTCAGAAAGTCAGTAAAAAAATTAATATGGCAGAAAGAATTCTGATCCATTGAAATTTTAACTCAATAAACTTATCATACGGTCAGTACATAACCTTTTCTTTTTAATACTTCAACATTATAATTACAACAAATGATATGAATATTATAAGATGTTTAAAGGAAACTTTTAGCATAAATGTAGTAAAAATATTGATTAAACCATAATTTGATAACTACGGTCTGTATATAAAAAAAAAAAACCTAATTTGACACAGAATCCTTATGAAATCAAACTAAATAAAAATATTATAATATTGTGTAGAAAAATGTAATTTAGTAAAACAAATTAAAAAAATCACCTGAAATAGGATAACTTCTTAAAATTGTCAACAATACGGCTCTAGTTTGCATAAAATTTTCAACAAATATTTATAAGAAAATAAAATAAAGAGATAAAATCTGTCAAACATCTTCCATAAATTAAAATCAACTTATATGTCTTAATTTTATATATTCTAAATGAGAAATATTTTATTTTCCTATAAATATTTATTGAAATTTTTATCCAAAATAATTAACCATACTACTTATTTAATTAATGCAAAAGATTTGCTTGTGCCTAAGTTCATAATTCCCTTCCCTTTACTTTGTGTGTGTGTGTGTTTTTTTTTTTCACTTTTGGAATTACTTCCTGCAATTCTCATATTATTTCGAGATTGATCATCGCGGAAGTAGTATGAGAAGTGCAGAAGTAATTCAAAGACTTCAGAAAGTAATTGCCTTTCTGTATCTGCAGTAAAGCAAGAAAACAAAGGTCCAACTCGTCGCCCAGTTGTTGATGAGCCCATTTATTGATAGGTCTATTCGGCCCAAACTACAGCCCATTGATGAAGTGCGTTAGGATTAGGCTTATCTTTAGACATAAAATAGAATTGAATTAGGTTTCTCTCACATTCAGCGTCGCTTTCTTTTTTACTTTTTGGTGTTTTTCCCTTGGGTAGTTGGTATGACGAAGACAAACACAACGCACCCTGCTAAGTAAGTTCTAATTTTTTAACATTGAGATATTAAATTGCTTCATCCATATCATTATGTGTTTGTGAAATTGCACCTGTTTCCTTTTGTGCAAAACAACAGGGAATTGTGCTTGTGCACCTTGTAATTGGACTACTACAACGATTAGTTTATGAGTAGAAATAGAAATAGAAATTGAAGTCGAATTTAGTTAGTGGTCAACTAATGTAGTTTCTGAAATTATTTTAGATATAGCGATGCATATATGTTTTCATTAAAAGCATCTTGTCTTTCATTTTCCAACATGTCACCTCCAGGCTCCAGCATAGTCACTTCCTTCACACGCCTTTGATGATTTCCTTTCAACTTTCTATTTATTCACATAACATAAGAACATGAGAGAGAAGAGGGCAACAACAAAGAACACAACCAGAAAGGTGAAAATTGAGAACTGTATTTTGGTTCGGGTTTTTTCAGCTTACATACAATGGCTTGCAGTTGGTTAAACTACAAAATTACAAGCAAAAAGTGCAACTAATGCTAACTTAGCTTAATTACCCACTTCCTCACAACAAGATTTTTCATCCAATTTCACCAACTACTAGATGACTACACTGATTTATATCATAAACATGACAGCAACATATTTTGTATTCAACAAATGTTCCTTGCCACCGCACATCTCAGTCAACGCCTCGAGACAAATAAAAAATGGGAATTTATATGTATTTTTGTCTTCCCAATTAAGTTAAATTAAAATATTAGATTTCCGTAACTTGGACCGAAAAAATTAAATGAATTATATTGTCATTTTTTTTCTTTCATAAGCAATGTCCCAGATTAAAAATTTTGTAAATAAAAAAAACGTGAATAAAAATAAATATCTTATTAACGGTGAATTGTCAGATTTTCTGATAAAAATTAATTATCAGACAAATGAGTAAATATTTCACATTGAGTGAAAATAAATATTCATCCCCATGAAATGTTGAGATGCATTGTTTAATTTATATGCACCGCCCCGCTATTCAAGGGTCATTGCACTCTTAACGATCTTCAGTTTTGTAAACAACTAGAATTAAGGGCTTGACAGCTTTAAATTTTGAGAAAGAGTTTAATTTCCCTATAAATCCAATTTAAGAGGGTTTTCATTTTCATCCCCTAAAGTTCAAAACCATGTATATGGCATAGTTATTTTGGATTTGATTTTTCCGTTGTTCCTTTCCATGCTGTCCTTTCAAAATCATATAGAATTTTTATGATTTTTAAAATTAAATGTCACCATTAAATATTAATATAATTGCATTGTTATTTTGATGGAGCAGCCCAGAACAATGGAAAGGACACCATAGAAGCGAAATTCGGCTATCCTCCTCCTCTAGCAACATTTCTCAAAAAAGGCATGAAGTGTTCCTTAGCCTTAGCTTTAAAGGTGAGGACACACGCTACACTTTCACAAGCCATCTCTGTGCTGCCTTGTGCAGGCTATAAATCAAAACCTACATAGACTACAACCTAGAGAGAGGGGATGAAATATCAACCGTGCTTCTAAGGGCAATTCAGGAATCAAAGCTTTCGGTGGTTGTATTTTCCAAAAATTATGCCACTTCAAAGTGGTGTTTGAATGAGCTTGTCAAAATACTTGAATGTAAAAAGATGAATAGGCAAATTATAGTGCCTGTTTTCAATGATAGAGATCCATCCACTGTGCGTAATCAGAGTGGAACTTACGCGGTTGCGTTTGCTAAACATGAACAACAATTGAGAGGTGATATAAGAAGAGTGAAAAGGTGAAGGAGTGTTTTGGCAGAAGCAGCCAATGTTGCTGGGTGGCATTGCTCATGCCCTGTTCTATTTCTTTTTTTAACAAGAAATTAAGTTTTGGTTATTTGAATTCCAAATATACACATACAGACCACCGATCAATGACCAACGTATTCACATTGGCACCTAAATTTGAACTTCATGTCTTTATAAGATATAAGATGTATTCTTACCAACTAGATCATAATTTGCTGATATATACTAAAACTAGATTGATGATTTTATGCATGTTAGTGTAAAAAAATTTTATACAAACATTCAATAAAATTTGATTACTTTATCACATATTCTACATTGATTTATCACATATGGAATGAACTTTTTTTTTATTATTATTTTTTAATTTCAATGGGTAGTGATTGCATATTTGTGATGTTTTTGTCTGGGGCTTCTTCTTTTTTCATGTTATTTGTTGACAGCGTGGAAAAAATTGTTATGGATGTGTTACAAGCATGAGCAATTATCAAACCTGCAAGCACAGCATTTGATGATGGGGAGTGGGTTTAATACCCAACTTTGGCGTGATTTACAGGCAACAAATCAGCGTCTTGAGCAACTAAGAATGGGGAAAAGTGTTCGTCTTGAGCATATTTTTTATTTACATTTTTAATTAAAATAAATATTTTAGCATGTATGATATATAGGATAAGTATTATTTTATATAACTAAAATTTATAATAAATAAATACTTTTAAATATATAATAATATTATAATAAAAAAATTTCATATAAATAAAAAAATTTAACATATAAATTATGTTTTAAATTTAGATAAATAATTTATATTATGATACAAGTTTTATTTAACTATGAATAATTTTATTAAAAATTATTAAATTTAAATTTAAAATAAAGATGAAAACGATGGACAGAAATAGATAAGAGATTAAGAAAAACTTCTAAAATACAGTTGTTGAAAAAATCCTCATTCAATAAAACTATTTTAATTTCTAAATAAAGTACAGTAACTAATAAATGAGTTTGCGGAAACAACCTATCGAGTTTGACCGAGTAGCACCATGTTAAATTTTTAGATAATTGTGCTTTTAATTTCTAATTTGTTAGTACATTTATGTTTTTCTAATATATAAGTGATTGAAAATAAAATTAACAAAAAAATTGTATAATAGTAAAAATATGGTTGCAATTTTTTTTAATTTTTAATAAATAACACATTGTTATGTCATTTATCTAAAAAAATTATTAACAATATTTTCACTTGCAATGAATAACTTGGGGATGAAAGTTTTTTATTTTTTATTTTTTGACTGAAGGGGGATGAAAACTAACACGATCCCGAATTGCACGAGACATTTTAATAAAGCTAGATTTTTAGCACTATATAAACATACCAACAAAAGACCATTTGGGTGTGGGGGTATTTACATTAGGGATTTCATCTGATGCTCGAATAACAATTATTTTACTGTTTTTTGACATAGAAAGATGGATACAAAATAAAATATATATTAATTCAGATTTAAATTTCTCATAACAGTAGGAAGCATTTGATGAGATATATCCATTGATTAATAACAATTTTGACAAATAAGAAATCTCAATTCATTGGAACTTCACAATAACAATTATTAATATCTCATGAAACTTGAAAGTTAAAAATCAAAATAATTAGTTTTGTTATTTGAATTGTCCAAATGTGAAAGCATGTCAGGCGACAAGCGAAGCATGCGTACGCTTCTCTCCATTTTAAGTTCTGTGACACGTTGAACAGTTGCGCTATGATTTTGTAGATTTTCGAAGGTAGGTATCTTTTGATAAAACTGATGCTGAAGCTGTGCAAGTTGCTCTAGCTTTGCAATCTGCTGATCCAGGTCTCCAACATATACACAGATTCAGTTTTTCCAACACATCGTTTGCAATTTTTTCGATAAGTTCAGATTCCATCCTGTAGATAATATGTAACCACGGTAAAACTTACACTTACTCAGAAATTACAAGTCAACTCATGTTAACTCTTGGTTAAAGGATTTAGTGGGAATTCATGTTAACTCATGCTATGTGAAGTTCCTCATATAGCTTGTTTAGCTATGTACGATCAAAGAAAGAAATACCAATCTTCCTTTCAAGGTAGGGCGAGAAGTCTGACTCTTCCTAAGCTATGGTCCTATGGCCTACTATTTAAGAATTTCAATGGTTTTACTTTTACGCGTGAAAAAAATTAAATGAAAACGGCTGCATTAGTCCAACTCATTGATTTCAATTTTAAATATGAAAATATATAAAATAAAGAATCCATTTATATTCCAATAAAGAGAGATTTTGTGCCGTGTGACTTGGGGGAGGTAGGGGAGATATTATTTAATGGGTAAACTTCAGTTTTTTTATTTCTCTAAAATTTTAATAATAATGATAATAATAAGAGGATCGAACATTAGTTAATAATTAATGTAGTTTAACTCACAACACACGAATTTTGTGAAGAGAATATGAGTTCAACTGAATAAATTACACTTCTTACCTTATTATTATAATAAGAAACGGGAAGTCAAACTTGAAGTACATCCGAAATTGGTGAAACTTAAATAGAAACCCCCAATACATTTTTCTAGTTTATGTCAAGTTGCGATAAAATTCTTAACAGTATAACAGCTAGTTATAACAGCTTTTCAGTTAGGAATAAAAGGGTTGGTTAGAATAGTTAGTTTTTCGGTTATAACAGATTCATGTTACAGATGTATAGACGTATATAAATTTCCACCATTAATGAATAAAGGCTCACAAGCTGAAGCTGATCACTTACATTCGTTGTTACGTGCCTTTTCTCCATGCTGTCTTATTTCATTAATATGGTATCAGAGCTCTTCTGATGAAGAGTTCTGCTGCGCATACGGTTCGTCTCCTATCCTCAGTCATCCACCATGAATGAAGCTTCGATCAATAACGCAGAAAGTTATTTGTATCTCCATCCAAGCGAAAGTCCTACCATAGCTCTTGTATCTCCAGTCTTAGACTCAATTAATTACCATTCATGGAGTAGATCCATGGTCACTGCACTAAGTGCCAAGAACAAGGTGGAATTCATAGACGAAAGTGCGCCTGAACCACTGAAGATGGACAGAACCTATGGAGCTTGGCGCCGGTGCAACAATATGGTCGTATCGTGGATAGTTCACTCGGTGGCCACCTCCATACGGCAAAGTATACTTTGGATGGACAAAGCTGAGGAAATTTGGCGTGATTTGAAGTCCAGATATTCACAAGGAGACCTTCTACGAATCTCCGATCTTCAACAAGAGGCGTCAACGATGAAACAAGGGTCGCTTTCAGTTACGGAGTACTTCACCTGCTTGCGTGTAATCTGGGACGAGATTGAAAACTTCAGACCCGATTCAATCTGCTCATGCAACATCAGATGCTCTTGTAATGCTTTCACCATCATCGCGCAACGCAAGCTCGAAGATAGAGCCATGCAATTCCTACGAGGTTTGAATGATCAATATACTAACATTCGTTCCCACGTGCTTCTCATGGATCCCATACCTGCCATTTCCAAAATATTTTCTTATGTAGCTCAGCAAGAAAGACAATTGTTAGGCAACACAGGTCCAAGCATCAACTTCGAACCCAAAGATATATCCATTAATGCGGCAAAGACCATTTGCGACTTCTGCGGGCGTGTTGGTCATGTAGAAAGCGTTTGCTATAAGAAGCATGGGGCGCCTGCAACTTATGATGGAAGGAACAAGAACAATAATGGAAGAAAGACCTGTACTCACTGCGGCAAAATAGGACACACGGTGGATGTTTGTTATCGGAAACACGGATATCCACCGGGATACAAATCTTACGGTGGAAGAACCACCGTGAACAACGTGGTAGCAGTAGAAGGAAGAGCCACGGATGATCATGCTCAGCAACATGAGTCACAAGAAGTTGTTCACTTCTCACCTGAGCAATACAAGGCACTTCTTGCCTTAATCCAACAGCCACAGGCAGGAAACACGGCACCCAATCAGCCCAAACAGGTTGCTTGGACCACGTCACTTGTTCTCTAGATAATCTTCATTCATATACAAAAATCAGCCCGATCACGGTAAAACTTTCTAATGGTCATCACGTTCATGCCACTCACTCAGGAACAGTGCAGTTCTCATCCAATTTAATTCTACACGATGTGCTTTACATACCCACCTTCACGTTCAATCTTATCTCAATCTCAAAGCTTGTATCTTCCACTAATTACGAATTAATTTTCTCTTCCACGTCTTGTGTGTTGCAGGAAACGAACAATCATATGAAGATTGGTATAGTTGAAGCAAAGCATGGACTCTATCACCTGATACCCACTAAAGCTGTAAACTCCATTATCACTCATCCTCAGTGCAATATCATCCCTATAGACCTATGGCATTTTAGAATGGGACACCCATCAGTTGAGAGATTACAGTGTATGAAAAACTATTATCCGCTTTTAAGAAATGATAAAAAATTTGTCTGCAACACATGTCATTATGCAAAGCACAAGAGAATGCCTTTTTCTTCTAGCAAATCGCATGCATCTCATCCTTTTGATCTGCTGCATATGGACATATGGGGCCCATGCTCAAAACTATCCATGCATGGTCACAAATATTTTCTAACCATCGTTGACGATCATTCGCGTTTTACATGGATATACCTCATGAAATCTAAAGCCGAAACACGGCATATCATCACCAACTTCATTGCTTTCATTGAAACCCAATATAACGGCAAAATTAAAATAATTAGAAGTGACAACGGGATAGAATTTTTCATGCATGATTAGTATGCGTCAAAAGGGATTATACACCAGACCACGTGTGTCGAAACCCCAGAACAAAATGGGATAGTGGAACGTAAGCACCAACACTTGCTTAACGTTACACGATCACTCTTGTTTCAAGCAAGCTTACCACCTACCTTTTGGTGTTACGCTTTGCCACACGCTGTGTATTTGATCAATTGTATCCCCACACCATTTTTGCATGACATCTCACCTTATGAAAAACTGCATAAACATCCATGTGACATTTCCAATATTCGCGTTTTCGGATGCTTGTGTTATATCAACACACTCAAAGCAAATCAGCAAAAATTTGATCCCAGGGCACATCCATGCATTTTCATAGGTTTTAAAACAAACACGAAAGGTTATCTTGTGTATGACTTGCATTCTCATGATGTTGCAGTATCTAGGAATGTTACTTTTTACGAAAATTATTTTCCACAATTGCCTGAAACTCAACTTTCGAGCACAAATAACTCAGCACCATCTCCAAGACCCTTTTCCGACAAAGAGCTTGACCCACTAGTAGAGAAACACACCCCTCAAACCTCAATACAAACACATCCCTCCTGTGACGAACATTTAAGTGAACAAGCTCCTTCACACCTTAGACGATCAACACGACCAAAACACTCCCCAACCTATCTCCAAGATTATCACAGAAACTTTGCTTCATCTACATCAAAAGCTTCAACGGTTAGGCTCTTCACTTGTTTCATGGCAGTCAAAGAAGCAATCCACTGTCTCCCGCAGCTCCTCCGAGGCTGAGTATCGGGCTCTTGCATCCACCACCTGTGAGATACAATGGCTGACATATCTTCTTCAGGATCTTCGAACAACATTGATTCAGCCAGCAACTTTGTACTGTGACAATTAGTCCGCAATTCAAATAGCAACAAATCCCGTATTTCACGAACGCACCAAGCATATTGAGATCGATTGCCATCTTGTTCGTAACAAAGTCACTTCGGGTCTCATCAAGCTTCTTCCAGTTTCGTCCTCTCTGCAACTCGCGGATATTTTCACTAAAGCTCTGACCCCAGCCATCTTCCAACACCTTTGTACCAAGCTGGGAATGATAAACATCCATTCCTAGCTTGAGGGGGGCTCTTAACAGTATAACAGCTAGTTATAACAGCTTTTCAGTTAGGAATAAAAGGGTTGGTTAGAATAGTTAGTTTTTCGGTTATAACAGATTCATGTTACAGATGTATAGACGTATATAAATTTCCACCATTAATGAATAAAGGCTCACAAGCTGAAGCTGATCACTTACATTCGTTGTTACGTGCCTTTTCTCCATGCTGTCTTATTTCATTAATAAAAATCATTGAACGAATAATGGATATCGATTCGCCTAAATTTTGCGCGACTTTTATATCCTTTTCACAAATAAAACATTGACTTTGTGACCCCAGCAAATTCATTTGACCTGAATGCGCGTACCCGATACATCTATTGTTATTTTCATCCATTCACTTTAGAACGAAGCAACCACAAAATTCAAACTCCGGGTTTTCATCACAGTTTCATGCTCTTCAATTTCTTCTTTGGGTTATAGTCTTATAGAGATCTGTATGAATCTATAAAAGGGAGTATTGAGAGTTTTACCATCATCGAAGATTTTAATTTGTCATATATCATACATATAAATATATAAGTGACATAGAGTCACATACCCAAAACTAGCTAGCTATATACTACATCATATATCATATATGGAATGTTCATCTTCCTCCTCCTCCAGTACTACTTCACAAAAGCACGAGGTGTTCATAAACTTCAGAAGTGAGGACACGCGCAAGACATTCACAAGCCATCTTAATGGTGCTTTGGAAAGAGTAGATATCAAAACATACGTAGATAACAATAACCTTGAGAGAGGAGAGGAAATACCCATAACCCTTGTTAGGGCTATTGAGGAAGCAAAGCTCTCCGTCATTGTTTTCTCCAAAAACTATGCGGATTCTAAGTGGTGTTTGGATGAGCTCCTGAAAATACTTGAGTGTGGAAGGACCAAAAGGCATATTATAGTGCCCGTTTTCTATGATATAGATCCTTCCGATGTAAGGAATCAGAGAGGAAGCTATGCTGAGGCATTTGTTAATCATGAGCGAAATTTTGATGAAAAGAAGGTGCTAGAATGGAGGAATGGTTTGGTTGAAGCAGCCAACTATGCTGGTTGGGATTGCTACAACAAGGTCACCAGGTAACTCTATTCTATTCAAATATTTAAGGGTAAATAATTATTTTCGTTTCTAAATGTGTAAAGCGTTTATAAATTCGTCCTCGAAATAAATTAAAATTTTAGTCTCCAAAAGTAGGAAAAATACGAAAAATTCATCCATCCATTAACTTCCGTCCGTTACCGTTAATGAAAGAGTTTACGTGACATTCATAAACGAATTTGTCAACACTTTACACATTCGGGGATGAAAATGACTATTTATTCAAAATATAATTTAATTTTCATTTTTTTCCTTTTTTAATCGTTGTAAGCATAACAATAAAATAAGTACTTGAAAAAATAAGAAAGTAATCATAACATTAAAATAAGTAATCATAAGTTAGAACAAATATAATAATAAGTGTAATGATGATTAATAAGCATAATTTATTTATTACTCTGATATTTCTAATGTAACAGTATTTTATCTAAAATATGAGACTCAAATAAAAATATACAATTATTAAGTTAATCTTTACAAAAAAATTTCTAACTTGTTTTTTTCACTACCTAATATTCTCACAATAAAAATTTTAGGACAATAAATAGATTATGCTTATTAATCAATATTATGTTTATTATTATGTTTGTTCTAACTTGTATTTGCTTTTCTATTTTTTAAGTGTTTAATGTAATGTTATGTTTACAACGATTAAAAAAGGAGGAAAAGATGAAGATTAAATTATATTTTGAGTAAATAATCATTTTAATCCACGAATATGTAAAACGCTAACAAATTCATCTCTAAATGTGTCACGTAAGTTTTTTTATTGATGTAATGGACAAAAGTTAATGAATGAATGAATTTATTACATTTTTTTCACTTTCAAGACTAAAATTTAAATTTTCATCTTTTAGGTATAAATTTATCAACACTCTACTCAATCAGAGACAACAATGACTATTTATCTAATATTTATCTGGTATCTTTTTCAATCATTTGAAGAGACAAATTAATACTATGACTGCAAAAGGAAATGTGATTGTTTGATTCACCAATTAAGTAGATTCTTTTTCCTCGGTATTTGTGTGAAATATATATCATCTTCATTTATTAGTAATTAATCTTTGCTAATAGAACCTAACTTATGTAATGAAATTTCGCTCTTAATCATATTTTTTCAATTCAAAAAACTTAAGCTCCCTGTGATGTGACGGAACGTTTATGTCTATCGACCAAAAGGAAAGAAAATAATTACTATATTACAAATTTCATAATATCATTGTGAAACATCTTCCTGATAAACTCTCATTGTTGGAAAATTCAAGAGAAATAAATATCGGGGAAGATTTATATCAGTGGATCTGAAGCCATCACATAAAAAAATTTGACAATACACTTTAATCCAAAATTTTAAGGTTTAGATTTATTGGTTTTCTCCTTATTTTTCCCGATGTTTCATTTCCTCGAATTCCCCAACACTTATTATTGATAAAAAGAAAAGGTGTTTACTATTTTATCAAAATAAAAGTTAGACAAATACTAACAAGCGTCCCACTGGTTAATAAATTAATGTAAAGTAGAAATGCTTTTATTAATAAATAAACTATGCTATCCAGGATTATTTTTATCATCTCTTATGATTGTTCCTATAAATATATTTATCTTATAGTTTCCTAATCAATATCTTAAAGGCACGAGTTAGTAAGATCTTAAAAGTTATTAAAAAATAACTAATTTTTTTAAAAAAGAATTGGTTTGAAAAGAAAAATCTAAAATTATTTTAATCCGTATATAGTTGGTTAATGACACTCGGATATAGATAAAGAAAAAGTAAAAATATGATAAATACTACTACTATAATAGAAAGGAATCGAAAAAAATAAGATATTTCAATAATGTTTACACTAAGTCCTAAATCATATATTTAAGTCCAAAAATTATAATTTTTTAACCACTGTAATTGGAGAACTTTTGGTTCCTAATGAGACCAAAGATACAACAAACTTTAGTTCTTAATTTAAGTTCTTTATTAAAAAAAATTCGGTCAAAGATTAGTAAAACTTAATTTTTTTCCCCTCTTTTCTAAGTATTATGTGAGAATAAAAAACATATCATCGTCCACATACATTCAGTGTGTATATTGCTAACTAAGCTAGCTAGGCTAAAAAATTAGACTTATAACATTAACAACGACATGTGCTATCCTATGTTGAAGGGAAAATTATTCATGAAAACTCACCTAAAAATCTATCTTTAATTTTAATTTCCTCTTTTGGTCTCTCCGATACTAGAATTAAATATTTGTTTGATTATTTTAAACTATGATATATATATATATATATATATATATATATATATATATATATATATATGTGGCTATTGTGAGAGTTTGAGATCATTGTATGTGTCATTTTGTGTGATGTTCTTGTACAGGACAGAATATGAAATTGTTGAGGACTTTACCAAGGATGTGCTAGAAAAGTTGAATCGTACCAACGTCAGTGACCTGGATCGCCAGATCACTAAAATGGAGCAACTTGCAGAACTTCAGCGTCAATTTTATGAGAGTATAAGTACTTTTGAAAATATGCTCAACCGCGACGCAACAATTCAACGGGTCACAGAACTTAAAATGGAGAGGAGCATCCGTATGCTTCGTCTGACACCAGATATGCTCTCATATATGGAAAATTCTAATGATAATAATAAGAGTGTGTTTGAAAATATGTTTTGAAACTTTGTGGATGGAAGTTTTTACTTTTCAAAACAATAAACTAGAAGGAAGGAGTTACATGAATTGGTGTTCACTTGAACTTATTGAGTTCCAAATATATTACACATTAATTTGGTGTCACCATTTTAATAAAATTATTCATCGAATACTAAAGATATAATCAATGACATATGAGCATGTTATGTTGGGAGAGGAGATTAAGCGGCAGTTGCAAGAGCTACTCGAAAGCTTGACAACCAAAAAAGCCATAGGTTAAATGTATTGAAAATTATAAATGATATCTAATGTAGGGTACTGTTGTCACTCTTCAACGTAATAAAAGTAATTTTTATGGTAAAAAAAATATTGCAGACTAAAATGCAGTTGACATTTATTATATTGAAGAGCTTATAAATGATATCTAATGTATTGAATGTGTTTCAACAAAATGCAGTTGACATTTATTATATTGAAGAGCTTATAAATGATATCTAATGTATTGAATGTGTTTCAACAAAATGCAGTTGACATTTATTATTCTCTCCTTTCCAAAATGATAACTTTTAGTATCTAAAAAAATTACTATACTGATTGACGTTTTTAATTTAGGCAAATGTTAATTAGTGTACTAAAATTACTGATTAAGAAACTAAAAAAAATATTTTCATAGAAAAAATTAAAATTGTGTTGTTTATAATTTTTTTAGATTTTTTATAATGTTTATAATAAATATTTTTTTATTTTTTTAATCAATGTTGTTAAGATACTAATCCGTAAAACTTTTAAGAATAAATAGTCATTTTTGTCCTTCAATGTGTAATTTGTTGACAAATTCCTTGAAAGATGAAAATACAAAATTTATTTCTTGAAAGTGTAAAAAGTGCGATAAATATATTCTGTCATTAACTTTCTTCCGTCACTGTTAATAAAATAGTCTATGTGGCACAAATGAATAAATTTGTCACTGAAATGATTGTTAACGTGAATTGTCAGCATAAGCGCATATTTATCATAATATTTTTGACTTTTTGTCTTTCTATCCCGCTAACAAATGTGTCCCTACAAGATTAAAATGCAAAATTTAGTCCTTAAAAGTATAAAAAGTAAGACAAAAAATATATTCGGACGCTAATAATAGATTGTGATTAATTATTATTATTACTATAATTATTATTATGTGTTTATAATTTACTGCTCCTATTTGTTTAGTACTTATGCGATATATTTTTTTAATTTCCTTTTAATATATATATATATATTTATTATTTTTATTTCTTTGTCAAACCTTAATCTTTGCTATTAAAAAAAATTTATCTTATATCTTATAATTTTATCAATTTTCTATTAAATTTCACACTCTTAATCTTTAAAGTTGTTCCATATCACAATTCTAACTTAAGTGTCATCATATTTAAATTGAAAATAATATGTTGAGAGTTTTGAGTAAAAAAAATACAACCGGTCGCGGGACCAAATTTATTTATTTAAAAAAAAGAATTTAGTTAACTATTATTATAAAAAAAATATCACAAAATTTAAACTAGATAAAGCTAAAGTGGAATTATAAGTCTTTTTTCTTAATCAATAATATATATATATATATATATATATATATATATATATACCTCAAATATAAAAGAATCCCTTGAATAAATCTTATGTGCTTTCATTTGAAACAATACTTATTATACATAATATGAATCAAATAAAAACAATTACTAACAAATAAAGAACCTAAATAAATTTAAATAAAAAATACAATAATGCTCAAACTAATATAGAGGTTAACTTAAAAAAAACAAAAAAAATTAATACAAAGGTTTATTCTTTGTCTTTGGGACTTAGAGTTGTATCTCTCATTTATTTAGGGACTGCAGCGACCTTGCATTTCATTTGACATACTGTGACAGAAAACGTAATAAAGATTAATAATTAATTGAAGAAAAAAAAGATTTTTTAAAAAATAAAAGACTTTCCTTTTTTTAAATGGTAACTCAATTTTTTTATATCATAAAACTAAAGAATTTTATTTTATTTTGGAAAATAAGTAGTTATATTGTTAATTAAAAAACTAATTAACAATTTGATAGATGGATAAATAGATAGATAATTAAAATATAAAAGTTCAAATCTTAAGTTGCATTTTACTATTTTTTAATTTCTTTTTCCATAACTTCTCTCCTATGCAATTCATTATTAACATCCGGATATATTTGTCGTACTTCACTTTTGGGGACTAAATTTAGTATTTTCATCTTTTAGGAACGCATTTGTCAGTGGGGTGGGAAGAAAAAAAGTCAAAAAAATATTATGATAAATATACCCATATGCTGACAATCTCCATTAACAATTATTTTGATAACAAATTTGTCCCTGCGTACCACATAGATATTAATTTTATTAACGGTTATGGAAGAAAGTTAATGACAAGACATATTTATCACACTTTTTACACTTTTGAGAAATTAAATTTTGTAGTTTCATCTTTTAAGGATAGAGCGAATTAAACATTGAGGGACAAAATGACTATTTATCTAACTTTAATTTTTTACAAAGTTAGAAAGATGTCATATGATGGGACATAAATTTTCCAAAAGGTTTCAATACAAAATAAACTACAAAGGGACTTTGAAATTAAGAAATCGTATCTCATTAAAACTTGTGACAACAACAATTAATTTCTTTGCACATTACAAAGGAAAATAATTATTATTGTTTGAATTCTCCAAATGTGAAAGCATGTCGGGAGGGAGGCGAAGCATGCGGACACTTCTCTCCATTTTAAGTTCCGTGATACGCTGAACAGTTGCTCTATGATTTCTCACATTTTCCAAAGAAGGTATGTTTTGCAAAAATTGATGCTGAAGCTGTGCAAGTTGCTCTAACTTTGCAATCTGCTGATCTAGGTCGCCAACGTATACTCGATTTAGTTTTTCTAATACATCCTTTGCAATTTTCTCGATTAGTTCAGACTCCATCCTGTAGATATATGTAATCACCATATAAGATTGATATACTTGCCGGTTACCGCGAATCTAGCTATATCAATAGAATTCTCAAGAATCCTTTGAACAAAAAACTCTAAAATCCAAAGAAGAAGAAAAAAAGGTGTTCCAGTTAACATCTATCACACAGAAAGAACATAACTTTCACTTTCCACTTCAATCTATTTTGATATGAAGAGCTTAAAAAACATCATCATCAATAGTTTTATTTTTTGATTTTTTTGTATGAAAGGGTGAGAATAATAAATTTTTATTAATGAATTCTCCAGAATAAAGTCACTAGGTTTTTAAAAATTTATATAACTTTATAAGTAATCAGTAATATTAAATTTAAATCATCCATATATAATTGTATAATCTCCTACGTTAAGTTATAATTTTGAACAAAGTTTAATGCAAGCTTTTTTTACAGAAGAAATTTAATGCCAGCTAAATTAAATGATTTTGCAATTCTTCTTTAATTTTCTGTGCTTAAAATGTTAAATCTAACCCTTTCAAAATTTTACTAATTAGTTAATTAATGGACTAGAATATTGAACATATATAGGCATGTATAGATCATAATTAATTATTACCTGTTGACAGAGCAATCCCAACCAGAGAGATTAGCTGCTTCTCTGAGAGCCACCCTCCACTTTTGCACCTTGTCCATTTGACCCTGCAAGTGTTTCTCATGTTTAGCAAATGCCTCAGCATACGTTCCCGTCTGGTTGCGCACGTGCGAGGGATCAATGTCATAGAAAATTGGCAACACAATCTGCCCCCTCATATTCTTACATTCAAGTATTTTCAGAAGCTCATCAAGACACCACTTGGAATTTCCATAGTTTTTGGAGAAAACAACGACTGAGAGTTTTGCCTCCTCAATGGCCCTAAGAAGTGAGGATGATATCTCTTCACCTCTCTGAAGGTTGTAGTCAATGTATGTGTTGACTTGGAGTCTTGTTAAAGAGGCATGAAGGTGCCCAGTGAAGGTGTAGCGTGTGTCCTCACCTCTGAAGCTGAGGAACACTTCATGCTTTTGATGAGGGGTGCTAGAGGAGGAAGTTGACCATGCCATGTTAATTTTTTGGCTAGGGACTCTTGGCTAAAGGGCTTAATGAGGTGTGAAAATTTTAGATCTAGATGTGAATTGAGCACTATGTGAAGTTTCTTTTATAGTTTGTTTAGCTATGGAAGAGAACCAACAAAGAAAAAGGAATATGAACCTTCCTGGAGGTTAGACTAGTCTTCCTAAGCTATGGCCCACGGTTTTAAAATTTCAGGCTAACGGAGCTTCTAGCTACCTTCCCCAGAAGCAAATATATGAAGAAAGAAAATGAGTATGTGGTTCAGAAAAAAAAAAAATGGTTTTATGCGTGAAACTGAAGGAGATGAGGCTCATTGGTTGATTTCTATATTTTAATGCAAGTTGAAAATGAAAAACAATACAATAAATTCCATTTTATATTTAAGTAATTAAGGAGAGTTTTTGGAGTAAGGAGATGAGGATATACATCAAGCTAGTTTGACTAAATGGCAGAAAAGGATAAGGGTCGTGTGAATAAATTATATATATGTATATATATATATATATATATATATATATATATATATATATATATATATATGTATATTTCTAAAAAATAAATAAGCGAGTCCTTAGTTTAAGTAAATAAAATACCAATTTACAAAGAGAGTTCTATTTATACTACTATACAGAGATTTTTTATACCAAATTGTTTGACGAAAACAATATGCTTCATGTAACAAGTCCTGAATTTAGGCACGACCCACCTAGTGTCAAAAATTGGGTGTTTAAAACTAATCCTACTTGATTTCTGAAGTCAACTACTTTGGAGTAGCCGAATTTTGCGAAACTTCTATATTCTTTTCACACATAAAATTCTACATTTATTATTATTAATATTATTTATTAGAACGAAGCAACCACGAAATTCATACCCCAGGTTGTCACAGTTGACTCCTCTTCTTTCTTCCTTAGGTTATATTATAGAGTTACATACTCAATATCTTCTTAGCCAAATTAATAGAATATCATATATGGCATGGTCATCCTCCTCCTCCTCCACCTCCAATACTCCTCCACAAAAGCATGAGGTGTTCATTAGTTTTAGAAGTGAAGACACCCGCAAGACATTCACCAGCCATCTTAATGCTGCTTTGGAAAGATTAGATATCAAAACCTACTTAGACAACAATAATCTAGATAGAGGAGAGGAAATACCCACAACCCTTGTTAGGGCCATCGAGGAAGCAAAGCTATCCGTCATTGTTTTCTCTAAAAACTATGCGGATTCTAAGTGGTGTTTGGATGAGCTCCTAAAAATACTTGAGTTTGGAAGGGCTAAAACTCTAATTATAATGCCTGTTTTCTATGACATAGATCCTTCTGATGTGAGGAATCAGAGGGGAACCTATGCTGAGGCATTTGATAAACATGAGAGATATTTTCAGGAAAAGAAGAAGCTGCAAGAATGGAGGAAAGGTTTGGTAGAAGCAGCCAATTATTCTGGTTGGGACTGCGACGTCAACAGGTATCTCTACTCCAATAATCAGTATTATATTTTCTTGATTTAATTATTGTTTTAGTTTCTAAATTTTAGTGGTATATTTTTTTTTTCCTAAAATTTAAAATTATTTTTTTAATCTCTATGTGTCATTTATGTGTAGGTGATATTAATTTTGTGAGAAATTAAGATCTTTATGAGTCATTTTGCTTGATGTTGGCGTACAGGACAGAATCTGAAATTGTTGAGGAAATTGCCAAGGACGTGCTAGAAAAGCTTAATCGTGCGAACGTCAGTGACCTAGATCGTCAGATAACTAAGTACGAGCAACTTGCACAACTTCAGCATCAATATTTTATGTGCATACCTTCTTTGGAAAATTGTCAAAATCATCGAGCAACGGTTCAACGCATCACAGAACTTAAAATGGAGAGAAGTATGCGTTTGCTTCGTCTGACACCAGACATGCTCTCGCATATGAAAAATTCAAGAGCTGATGAATATAATATTTTCTCTCCATTTTAACAAAAAGAAAATAGTCGTCTAATATTATGAATATAATCAATGACATATTATACATTGTTCCAACAATTAAATGTATTGAAATGATGTAATGCGGGGTACTGCTGATATTCTTCAACGTAATAAAATTTACTTTTTACCCTGTTGCAGAAATTCTGAATGTCTTCAAATGAAGTGTTGTTTATTGTTTGAATAAATTAGTCTTTCATGTGAGTATTACATTATTGTTTTCCCTTATTTTAAAATATACAATTTAATTTTACTATTAAAATAAATTACATTTTTTTCTATTCAAAAACTTTTTGGTGAAAATCTTAATTTTCTCAGTTTGATTTTTTTACTACACTAAAAATATTACATTAAGATAAATGAAAAAAAATTATATAACTCTTTAATTTTTTAAAACTTATCTAAATATTCTTAAGTGTCAATCAAACAAATTTTATTAATTGCTAGAAATCATGATAATAGGATTCATGATTTTCAGACATGAAAAAAATTTCTCTCTACCAAACACTATTTACCGTGTCAACATTGAAGTCATAAAAAAAAGTCAATTTTAATTGGTTATAGTAAAATACTTATCTTCTATTTCAAATTAAAAAAAAAATATTGAGACTAAAACCAACACTATGTTTTGTACACTAAAACGAGCCTTTCTTGTGGTAATTTTGTCCACTTTCCCACCCAATTTGTCTCATCGGTATTAACGGGACCTATATTATAAACAGGAAAGTAACAATTTCCTTTCCAAGATTGTTAATCTAGAAATTAAACATAAAATCAATTTTTAGGATAAATTAGAATTGTATTTTCTTAAATACATGTAAAATAAAATAAAATAAAAATGAGTGTTAAAAGTAGTTATATGTTATACATGTAAATATGTATCCTTGAGTACTTTGGTAGTGCAATGATCCATTTTAAGTCTTCTTCACTTTTTAACTTCAGATCGGTTCTGTACCTTTTGAGTGCTATTGCCTAACAATGATCCTTAACCTTTTGGCTCAAAGTAAGTTAAAAGATTGTGTACCCTCCCAAATTTAAGTCGAACTTATGAACCTAAGGGTTGATTGAGACCTTTTTTGGGTCTGGCAATTGTCAATTTTCTAGGCACACATTTAGCAGTCAAGAGTATCGTGCATATAGCACACTTGAATAATAGTAGGTAAAATCATTTTTTTATATTTCAATAATAGTAGATAAAAAAAAAATATAGACAAGGGTATCGTGCATGATAAAGGCTGTTTAATTTATCACTAAGCAAATTAATTGATTTCGAAGTCAAGAAGTCTGTCCGAAACCGATTCCTCTATGCGAAGACAAAAAATAGAAAATGCCAGTTTGTGTCAAGTTGCAATAAAACTAATATTCGAGTCGCTATGTATTTGCGAAACTTTTATATCCTTTTCACAAATTTTGACTTTCTGTACGCTGCTAACCTGAATGCAGCTTTATTATTATTAGTTCCATCATTATATTCAGTTCAGAACGAAGTAACCAAGAAACTCAATACTCCAGGTTGTAATAACTCATAATTCACGTCTTCTTTCCTCCTTGCAATTGATGAGTTATTGACATGCATGAATCTATAAAAGGAAGTACATATTCAGAGTTTTAGCAATCATCCAAGAGCTTAATTTGTTATAGATACACACACTAGTGACGTAGAGTCACATCCTCAATAGCATATCCTATAGCTAGCCATATTAATAGCATTATCCTATATATGGCAGGGTCATCCTCCTCCTCCACCTCCAATACTACTCCACAAAAGCACGAGGTGTTCGTTAGCTTTAGAACTGAGGACACAGGCAAGACATTCACAAGTCATCTTAGTGGTGCTTTGGAAAGAGTAGATATCAAAACCTATGTAGATAACAATAATCTTGAGAGAGGAGAGGAAATACCCACAACCCTTGTTAGGGCTATTGAGGAAGCAAAGCTCTCCATCATTGTTTTCTCTAAGAACTATGCGGCTTCTAAGTGGTGTTTGGATGAGCTCCTGAAAATACTTGAGTGTGGAAGGGCCAAAAGGCAAATTATAGTGCCTGTTTTCTATGATATAGATCCTTCTGATGTGAGGAGTCAGAGGGGCACCTATGCTGAGGCATTTGCCAAACATGAGCGAAATTTTAATGAAAAGAAGAAGGTACTAGAATGGAAGAATGGTTTGGTAGAAGCAGCCAATTATGCTGGTTGGGATTGCAAGGTCAACAGGTATGCTTTATTCCAATAATTAGTCTTGTATCTTTTCAATCGTTTGAATATGCAAATTTACACTGTAACTACAAAATTACAAATGAGATCGTTTGATTGATCAATTTAGTAGTTAATAGTTACTCCTTATCATGGGAAATTTAGGTCTATGTATTGTAAACACGTGACATAACCAGGAGATAATCATGTGTCTATCGATATGTTATTGATCCAACTAGAATTAGGTTCGATCTTTTAAGGAAAATTTCAAATTCAACTCTTGCAGATAAAAAAAGTACATAATTAAGAAGAAAAATCTCACAAAAAATTATCAGTTAAGTTTCTCCATGAATATTAATTATTTATAAAATTAATAGATATTTCACACTAATATTATGGGAACTCAAACAAAGATAATGTTGTCCCTTTACGTGATAAGGAGTTTGATCTTAATTTCTATTTTAATTGTTATCATTGTACACCGAAAAGATTCACTCGTATAAAGTTCTTCTTTGATCTTTTTCTTTTGGCATCTCCGATATTAGAATTATTCTTTGGTTCGCTTATTTTAAACTATGATATGAATTTTGTGATCTTTGCATTTGCTTGATGTTCGTGTGCAGGACAGAATTTGAAATTGTTGAGGAAATTGTCAAGGATGCGCTGGAAAAGCTAGATCGCGCGAACGTTAGTGACCTGGATCGCCATATCAATAAAATGGAGCAACTTGCACGACTTCAACATCAATTCTATGAGGACATACGTACTTATGAAAATATGCTAAAACGTGATGCGACCGTACAACGTGTCACAGAACTTAAAATGGAGAGAAGTATCCGTTTGCTTCGTCTCACGCCAGATATGCTCTCCCATTTGGGAAATTCAAGCACTAATGACTTTTTTTGATTCGTTGGAATAATGATATTCACAATTTGTTAATTATTTGTCAAATATTATGAATATTATCTTTGACATTATGTACTGATACAAAAATTGAATATATGGAAATGATGTAAACAATGCAGGGTACTGCGGGCACTCTTCATCGTAATAAAATTTAGTTTTTGCTGTAAAAAAAAATAGAGAAAATTCTGAATGTCTTCAAATTAACGAAATGTTGTTGATATTTAATGTTTTCATCGTATTACTGTCCGAGCTTCTAAACAACCAGTGATGGCTCTTTGTGGGGGTTAAGATTAGGCTAAAGCTTCTTGCACTCCTAAAAATCAAACAACACTTCCTTTATACTTTGGAATGTAAAAATTACATTTCGAATTAGACTTTCTGAAATACAAAGAGAGTATTGGTTATTTTTATGGAGAAGAAACACCCTTAAGATCAAACTGCAGCCAGGCATGAAGGCCAAACTGAAGAATTTACTCCAAGATGAAGATTGAAAATTTTGACACCAAAAGCATTGAACTTCTTCGCAGTCACTTAAGCATGCATGCATGATTGTTTCAGGGGATGAGTAAGGCAGTGAGGGCAAGTTTATCAGCATTCATATTTCTGGAAACCCTCTCTTCCATTGGTAAGCAGCTTCTCACCAGCCGATTTCCAAAAGAAACCTTTGATATGTTGAGGACCAGGCCAGTTCCAAATATATTGGAAATTATGTGCTGAAGAAGAGGCAAAGAAATGAAGAGAGGAAAGAACATTGTTCAGTGGTGTGAAAACAAAATTCAGGTCTTTACATGTTCCCATGCATGGTTGAGATATTATACAACTCTTCACTAACATGTAAAGATCCAAAAAAAAAACTTTTGAAAAGAACAGGCCCTACTGAATCAGAGTAATGTAATGTAAGGAAAATACAAAACAAGGAATTAATAGTCTAAATTTAAATGCAGTCCCATGTATGAGGACATGCCCAAGTTACCCAAGAAAAGCTAGGATAGCATAATTGCTCAGGCCTGTGATTATCCCATTTTTCTTCTTCCTATTCCTAGTTCCCCCGGCTTTTCCCAAATATAAAACAGTAGCTGCAGTGCTGCACCACCTGGAACTCTAACCAAAGTCCATGATAATTTTTAGATTTTATCTTAAATTTGACCAAACTTTTGTTCTAAATCATAGATTCTATATCATGGGAAAGAAATTATTTGTAACCATGTTCTGAGACTTAAATTGACGTTTCACAAGCAGTTTTACATATTAGGAGCTCACAATAAAGTTTCAACATAAACATATTACACATGGATCATGGATATTTTTCTTTAGAGAGAGAAATTCTGAGCAATGGGTGGAAATAATACACCTTTCATTAGAGCTGCAACCAGTAGCTTGTTAAAGACAATTTTTTAGTCAGATCAACATAATCAAGTTCAACAGTCAGTAAAATCAGTATCCTTATAATACAACCAAACTTTTCATAATACATGTATTATCTTCAACATCTCCCAAAACTGGTAACCATGATGGAGATTATCAAGACAAAACTTTTCATCCAAAATGCAATGAAGTCTGGACTTATTTGATTCACAAGAGAACAAACACTTGGAACATGAACATACCTTAAAGAACTTGAGATTTTGGAATACTGCAAAATAAATATTTAAACAAAAAAGTGGAGGAGCTTGTTCATAATACTACATACATACATATAGGAAAAATAGGTTGACAATTGAGATTCAAAAATTGATGGGACAACCATTAAAAAATGAATACTCAGATTAGAGATTATTTATCAAATTCGCAACACCAAATAGATCAAAGAGCAAAATAGACTTGAGAAAGATTTAATTTTCATACACTGTAAATGAATAACTTCTCAATACAGTTGTCACTCGTCAGATAATGTGTTGACAAATCATTAAAGGACTCTGACTATCAGAAAAAACTACCAAGAGGTCAAACTCTTCCAATATTTTGTCAACATACCATTGGATGATAGTATAAAAAAAATTTAAACTGACAAAGGACTAAATTTAAATCAACCAATTTTTCCTTGACAAATGAGGATGTATTCAATCAGTAATCCAACATTCAAAGCAGAAGCCACAAAGTAAGCTTCCCAATTGAAGTTATACTCCACATGAGAAAAGAAAAAATCTCCAACAAGGAATATCAGTCAGGCCATGATTTTTAAAACATTGGAAAAAGGGTACATACAAGACGTAACCCTTTTCATTTTTACATATCACTGAACTAGGATGCTCTATTATGAAAATATAAGAAAATGAAAACCAAGAGAATGAATAACAGAACTAACAATTGTCTTCATGTTGGTAAAGGAAAATCGGACATTTCACGTCAATTTGACGAGCTCAAACCTTTTTTAAGATTTCTAAGGATGCTCCACATGAATGTGGAAACAAAGAAAAGGATTATACCCGTAATGATAGCATACTTCAGACCAAGGTTCACTAGCAAATTTACCAGCAGACCAGCAAATACCACACCAAAGAAAAGCAGCCCAAAATGGCATATCAAGAATGGATGCTATAAAGGCTCCATCCAGTCCATGCTCCTGTTCCAGGAAAAGGAACGGCCACAAACAGCATCAGACCAAGCCATTGAAACTCCTCTGCTGGACCAGCCTTCTCTTTGGCATTCTCAAACAGCATGTCAAGGAATTGCGACGCAGAAGGGATCCTCGCAGTAACGAAAGATGCAGTTTTTTTTAAGGTAGAGCAAGATGAATGGCACAGGGACCATGTTCCTACATTAATTACTCAAAGCCGGTTCATCCAACCATGGGAAAACTCCCAATATTACCAAAAATCAATCTAAATTACATCAACAGGCACTAAAAAAACATGTCCTAACAAGCCAACATCAAACCCTCTTCTCTCCATGAGTTAAAATTACATAGGAAAATATAGGGCTTGTTCGACTCACTTCTCACTTTTTCGTTACAAAAATGTTTTTTAAAATAATTTTACACTACTCAACTGTCAACTTCTCATCCAAATTCTATCAAGTCTAGAAATCTGTTTCCTAAACAAGTGTTCTAAAGGCCAAAAAACAGAAACAACTAGAAGATGTTTTCTCATTCGCTTCTTCAATGGCTCAGTTCAAGTGCTCCGGGGATAAATTCTTAGAAAACAGAAATGTGCTCATGAGACAAATACTTTCAAATACGCCTTAGGGACAAACAAAACTTTAGAAAACAGTTTCTTAAAACTCTCAACATATCTATTTCAAGTAAAGCTGCAATGCCACAACAAAGCAAACACATTAACCATGAGGAATTCTAGAAACCCAAGTAAGGCCAAATGGGTATCATAATTGCAGTGAATTCCAATAATATCTCACATAAGTTAGCGAAAGAAGGGTGCACTTAAAAAGAACTTGAAGAAGAAAAAGACTAACCCCAGAATGGATAACACTGTTAAAGTTACAGGGTTGAGTTGCATCCAGTAACCAACAGGTATAGCGCCACGAAACTCAAGCACAGGAAGAGTGGCAAGGGTGAACACCCCAACCCAATCAGGCAAACCAAATTTCCTCAACCAATTTGCAATGTTTAAGCTAAAGCCAGAGGCTTTGATGGAGGATTCAACAGCAGCATTAGCATCCCTTGAAACGGCAAACCAAGCCAGGGACAAAGAGGCCCAAAATATGACCCAGAAAGCAAATTTCACTGGTTTTTCCTCAGAAAGCAGCAACCTTTGGGCTTCATCAGCAGGGTCAAAGCATTCATCAGAAGAAGAAGAAGCTCTTGTTTGGGTCAATGTGGAAGGAGCAATTGCAAAAGGGGGTCTGAGAAGGGAGGAAGCATTGAGGGATGAGAATGAGAGGTTTGATTTAAGAGATTTTTTGCCCTTTTGGATGAGAATGAGAGGATGAGCATTGAGAGGTGAAATTATGTTGTGGGGTTTTGTGAAATGGAATGGGGATGTTAGTGGCAAAGCTGAGGCAGCCATTAGTCCAATAAGTGGAGAAAGATGAAAATTTTGTTTTTCATAAGAGAGGAAGTGGGAACTTATAAGTGAGAAAGCTTGGCGTTGGTGGTATTCAAGTTCATCATGGGAGTGAGTGATGAGGCTGAGGTTAAATGCTCTCTATATATACATACCCACTACTGCTACCCTCTTGTAACTGTAATCAAATAGTATTTAAAAAAAAATGTTTGAATTGAAGAAAGAAACACATGAGAAAAATAAATAAACATAATAATGTATTTAAATTTTATTTAATTAAATAAAATAAAATACAAACCTTAGATTTGAATCTCGCTCTTGTTGTTGTATAATAAAAACAATCACTGGTTGTTTTTAAATCAAATTATTTTCTTTCTCAAATATTCTGATTAAGGTTAAATTTGCTAAAATTAGCACAAAATTTAGTTGTAAGTCAAAAAGTTAGCTAATAATTGAAAGTTAAAAAATTAATTTTTTAAATTAGAAGTATTAAATAAAATTAAATGTTAAAACAAGAGGATAAAATAAAAAAATAATAAAATTATTATTTATTTAAAGGAGATAATAAGAAAAAAGGATGAATATATCAAGAATAAAGTATAAGAAAATATAAAAAAATTAGAAACTGTATTTTAAAAGTAACTATGAAAAAACATTATAAACTATAAAAATAATTGATTATCAAACACACAAATATGTTTTTCAGCTAATAAAAAGAATTAAAAATTAATGCTTGTCAAACATGATTTAAAAGAAAATGAATTTTTTTTTTCTTTTCCAAAAGAAAAAGGGAAAAGGGATGTTATCATAGCTTTTTCGTTTTCGTAACATGAACTGATCTCAATTTTTTTCTGCAGAAAGAAATAGTTCTGAGGAATTAAGGTTCATTTTATTTGTTTATTTGTAGAGAAAGAGAGCCAAAAGAAAAAGAAATAAATAGTGAAATGATATGAAATTTATATTTTTGTACTTTATTTTGATTAAAAAAATATTTTATTTCTTTTTCCTATGTGGAACGATACCTAAAAGAAAATAATTAACAATGATAACTCTTATATCGGCACAAAACGCAATCATCAAGGGGTACTACGATACAAACAATGCTGATTTGTTGTGCACCTTTTGGGAAGCATAGTACGAGTGATGTCCAAGAAAAGATTGACCCTTCGATTGAGAAGCGGAAAATATTATAATTGAACATTTATTAACTTAGATTTATTTTTGTTAGCTAAAACAAATAAATTTATTTTACTTTATGTAACATTACCGTATTAAGACGAAGAAAAAGTGGCAACACAATTGAAAATTGCTTTTGGTGGCGTCGCACGAAGGAGGAGTTTGGATAAGATGTATAGGATTTAGGATAATAATATGCACTCTAAATTAATTCAAAGGCTATTAATAATAGTGCACACTATAAGTCACATGGAGTAGTAGTTCACCGTAGAATCCATCACAAGTTGCAAGTTATCACTATTCTTTTGCAGTTCATTTTATTATTCATTTTGTTTATTCATGATGAATTCAAGAATCATAAGGCATAAATTATATGCAGACGAATTCTACTGTAGGAAACATTAATAGATCTCCCATTTTGAAAAACTTTTTTTAACCGTTAGATGTAATGATTTTTTAATCAAAGGTCAATTATTTATTTTTCTTTTTTCCTCTTTTTTTTCTAAGTTGCCCTTCTCCCCTCCTCCTTCTGAATTTGAAATCTTAATCCTATGTGCCAGAAAATCCAGATCCATTGTCGTTTGCTACCCAAATCTTAATCCAAATCCACATCCAAAACTTTCATCCAATTGGAATATTATTAGATCTCTTTTTAAGATTTCACATTTGATTCTTCTCAATTTTATCTTTGATTCTCTCTTTGTACCTTTATTTTTTGTTGTTCATTGGTATCTCACAGCGACGCCAACAAAAACTACACAATTTGGAGCGAGGAAAATGGATTAGGGACATCTTGGAAAACACAGAAAAAAAAAAGAAAAAAAATAACCTGAACCCTTCATTTAAATATTAATAAATCTAATGGTTAAAAGAAAATTCCCAGACCTATCAATGTCTCCCACAGTAGAAGTCATCTTGATAGTAAAAGGAAAAGGAGAAAATAAAAAGATTATAAATTTAATTTTCTTTGCTAATAAAAAATTAATAATTAATATTAATATTTGTTAATAAAAAATTACAAATTTAAACTTTACACTATTCATAAATTTTATGTACATCTACATTAGACTTTTAGTGTAAGTCAATTTCTTGTTGTTTCAAAAAATCATGAAGAGTTGAACTTACTGCTAATCCAAATACGTACTTATTCAGATTCAGGAAAACTTTCCTATAAAAAGAAATAGTGAATTCTTTTATAAGTTCTTTCGAGAAATACCACCAAAAGTAACTATGAATTAACCAATAAACGTACTCTTTTAGTGCAAAATATTGCCTAATTCTGGAAAATCGGTTCTGTATAGGTTACCCTATTCAAGAAGTTGCTACTTTGCAATTAATGAACTTGAAGAAATATGAAGAAAGTGATGAATTAGGCTAACTCCTTGATAGAAGTGAAGCATAATCCTGTACCAACTACACTTTCAAACATAGACACTAGACACATATTCAACATAACAGTATGCATCATTCATTATTCTTTTGGGTCAATCTCGATATCATAATTATGTAACGGAAGTTACGGGATGGTAACATCGGATGCTCAAAATATGGGTTGTATGGTTGGAGTTATATTAGATTTAATCTTCCTAAATAAAATTTAAAATTTATGAATGAAAAAAATATAATTAAAAAAAAATCAACTAAAAGTAATCAGGTGAATATATCGTGGTATGGCTGATAGAATGTTAAAAGTTTATATTTATATCTGATAAAAGAAAATTTATATTGCTGACAAAACTTATACCATTTACATGCCGTACATCACCTAGAGAAAAAATCATGAAGCACATAAAATTACATAAACCATCAAACAACAAAATTCCCGGAATCCACATGCAACATGTGCTTATATTAAAGCTGGAGTTAATGAAAAAGAAGCCCCAACAAAATCCACCATCAGAATCGCCTATAGCACATGTCATTGATGAAAGGATATTTCATTTATGACCCATCCCATGACAACGCTAAGCTTCCCACACAGGACCACGATGAACTCTGCTTAATAAATGCAATGGACTAGAACACATTAATTCCTAAATTCTGAACTGGCTTCGATCAGTACATATACATAGGTCTTCGTTGGAAAACTCTAAGGCTTCTCACAGTAAGCCTTGTTCCTCAAAGTCTCTTGCCACTGAAAAAGAAAAGACAGCAAATGTTATTACTTATTAAGGTAACAAGATAGCACATACGATAAATTAGAGGAGAGGAGGATATAGATTGGACCAAACGGACATATGATGTCTAATGTGCAATAATGCGAGAAGTCAAACCAGTAAAAGCAAATTTTTCTCAAATTTTAGTTACTTGATATGTTTCGTAGAAGCTAGAGATGCAAAATGCTTATTCATCAGCTACGGAAATTTAATCGAATAAGATATTAATTAATAGTTGCATAACATTTACGAAGCTTCGCTTAACTAGTTGGTCCACCACGAAATTTACTCTTTCTTCTAATTGGTCCTCCGCACCACAAAACATTTTCTTTTTATGTATGAAGGTTCATGAATAAGGTAGTGTTTGAATTGTAGTTGGAAACTAAGATTTGTCCCACAAAAAAAGTAACTTTCTTTCACTTCTCACGAAACATCGTGACCATGTCTAAATACCATTCAACCAAATTTTGACAAATATGAATAAAACAAAGTTTACTTCTCCAAACTAAAATTTGGGGTATACAATCTTATAAGCCAAACTTGTAATAAGCAAGTGAGCATCCAGAAGAAAAAAAAAAATCAACAAGAAGGAATAGAAAAGAAAAGGGAAAAGAAAACTCACAATTTGACATGGGAAGAACCAAAACAACCCGCATGGTGACAGTGTTTGGAGGAAGCTGCAAGCGAAGAGGATAAAGCTTTCCATTCAATGGACTCCGATTACACACAATGATTCCCTCTAGCCCTGTTTCTTCCTCAAACTTTCGAGTCAATTCTTCAACTCCATTCCCTTTGAAAATCAAAGAATACCCCTGCACGCCTTCATCCAACACCTCTCCATTGTCTTCAGCAATATGGTAGTATATAGTTCTCCCTTCCACCTTAGGTGACAAATCATTGGACTGCAAACAAAACCAAACACAATCAACACCCACAAAATAAAAGTAATAAAAATTAACAGCTTAGGTTATTTTAATCATAAAAGGGAAAATGCTAACAAATGCATCAAGGTAGCTTCATTAGTGATTTCCAACGCACCCAACCATAATTTTCATTTTAAACAAGTAATCTATTTATCGACTCCTTGACTAATACCAATAAACACTCTTTATTAACAAGATCCTCCTAAAATATACGCATTTATATAAATTGGTCCCCAAAAAGATATTACTTCTCACACAAACAAATTCATCATATCAAACTTTAAACTCGGAAACAATTTCATTCCTCAAACAGATTAACTAGTCCCTTTCAGCCGTTGAATCATTTTTGGTATAATTCCTTTTCAATATATTTAATACAAAACTTCATTAAGCAAATCAAGGTTTTAAAAAATTATCCACAACTGTTTTTTGAGTCACAACATCAAAGTTTTTACATTCTAAATAACCACGGCAGCAATTGTGGCTCCATCAACCACATTTATTTGAAATTTCATATAGGTCAAGAATCACGACAAAACTGCTACTCAGATCACAATTTAAAACCTCAATGCAAAATTCGTCCACAGTTTGTGTCATGTCAAGGATTGTGATGACAATTTAAAACTTGGATGCAAATTACTAGAATAAAACTCCAATTTTGATCAAAGAGCATTACTATTTTACTAATAACATTAGAAGACCTATAAAATGATTATGAATTTTGATCATTATGTAATCATGCTAAACCAAAGCAACCCTGATAAAAAAAAAAAAATGCAAAGTTATCAGAGAATCTCAGACATACCTGTTGCCTTGAAAAGCTAGCAGAAACAGTTGGCGGCGGCGGCACCTGTGCGCTCGTTAGTATGGGAACAGAGTCCTCAACCGGCAACGGCGGAGCGGAGGGTCTATCATGACTCGCGGGAGAGTTCACATAAATCTCAACAACATCCACGTCCCATAGGATCCAATCCTGCGTGGCGGTCCTGTGCGGAATATCATGCGTAACGGAGTTTCTCCACGGCGGCAACCCGCCGTTAGCTCTGAGAAAATTCCCGTAACGAGTCTTGAGCTTCACGCGCCCTCCTTCCTTGACGGGCTCCCACTCAACAGAAGAGTCTAGCCTCGAAGGAAGCGTCTGGAGGACCTGGTGGCCGGTCATGCCCAAGAGGAAGCGGTGGTTGGAGGCGGTGAGGTACTTGCCGTAACAGCTCTTCAGGCGAATTATGTTATCGTATTCAGCCACGTATTCTACCGTCCACCGCGCGCTTTTCGAGGAGCCTTTGCGGTCCTGCGTCACCGAATCCTCGTCGTCCTCCGCGAGGAGGTACTTGTCGTGGTGGCTGCGGAGGCGCACCGCCTTCGCGCGGTGAAAGAAGTCCATGCCAGTCCTGAACTTGTTCGAACTTATTGTCTGCATGTGTATGGAAAGAAAAGAATAAGCGAGTGAATTGGACCTGAAAGAAGAGGTTTGATTGTGGTATTTGGTTTTTTGAGTATGAAATGAAAATGGGATGGGTATTTATTTGTTTACGTGAATGGGGACCATTTTCTTGGGTTACGTTGTTACTATTATTTCAATGAGTTGTTGGGTAAGAGTTAGTGTGCGTGACCGGTTGACTGGTACAGGGTGTTATGATGTTTGAACTGTGAATGGTGAAAAATGGGAAGAGGCAGTCAACAGTGGCGACTTTGGGGGATAACGCGTTTGGATGCCCGCGGGTATTATCTCACCCATTCATTCATTCATCTATTGTGGTTTTAGTTTGAGTTCCGTGTTGAGTGCGTCTAACTAGGGTTTAGGGAGTTAAGAGTAGGTGGAAAAAGATATGAAGGTGGGATCATGGGCATTGATGATCATTCACATGAGGTTTTAGGAACGTATGTAGGAGCATGGGAATGCATTATTGCATCATCAAGTTGAGTTTCTTAACCTGAAAATGAAATGATATGACCTCGCAATTATTGAGGTTACTTGAGCTCACTTATAAGGTTGAATTTTTGGGCAAAAGTAATCCTTGATGATTTATTTGGTTTTAATTTTGGAATCCCATATTATATTTATAATACACACACACAAAAAAAAAAAAGATAAAACAGTTCCCAAATTGTAATTTAGGGAATTTCTAACAAAAACCAAATATATCTAATTATGGCTTAGAAAGACAGCAAGTTAACTTGCCAATTATAATTAAACTTAAAAATATAGAAAATAATATGTAATAATAAAAAATTATGTGATAGAGTTGATGATAAATTACCATTATAAATTATTAAGCGTTTTTAGAATTAAAAGAATCTATTTTATTTAATTAATTGAACTGAGTTACATTGAGCGTGTTTAACAAATATTTGATTCATCCCAAATAAACTTCTTTCACGTTTTCCCCGACAACCCAACTCATATTTTTACCATTGCTGACTCAGACCAATTAAATAAAGATTCACAATCAGTCAGTGGGTATTGGATATACTATGGCAGCTAGGTTGAATTGCTGACTCAGCCCAAATCAAGAAGGAGTCCCAATCAGTCACTGGTTTTGGATATACATATACTATGGCATCCTATAGAACTTGAGTCGCTGCCTTGGCGTGTTTGTGGATATCACAGAAATTAAAAAAAGAGAATCAAAACAAAACGGTCTCTGACTAGAAGGCACCTTACAAAGACTTCAATCCAATAAATAAATAAAATAACAAAAGCACAAAGGAAGAGAGACCAATACAAGAAGGAAAAGAAACAATACGTGGGGTGGAAGCGATGGAGATTCGAATAGAGACAAAAGCCACTAAAAAGTATAAAACTAACATCTACACAAGATGTCTAAATCAAATATGCAATGTTGTATTTTGAATTGATTTCGTTTAAAGATAATTAAAATTAAATGTTGTTAACTAGTATTTTTTTTTTCATTTTCTACTCCCAAATAATATTGAAAACCTTCCATACAAAAAGCTATATTCGGCTTCTAGTCCTTGTCAAGACAGACAAAATGAATGTGTACTTCCAACCCCCTTCCTCCGCCCAGATGAAATCACATGAAAATCTATTTATCTTTCTATATCTGTGTGAATGTGTGTGTGTGCACGTCTAATCGGTGTAGTATTAGTATCCTACTAATCTCACTCATAAATCTTTTCATCTACTCTAATTGTCTTGACGTAGACGTATAACTCCTGATAAGAATAAGTAGCATATAGACAACTTCAATTAATGTGATATCCATGTAGTATATTTCCAAGTTACTGGGTCACTCGATCCGCATGTTATTATTTAGAAACACGAAACCATCCAATGACCTTAGTTCAAATGTATACGTACACTTTGATCTTAAGCACCAAAAAACAAAAAGAAAAGAAGAATATTACTCCCACACCAAGGAAATATATTAAGAGAACAACTTTGCTATATATCATATGCTAGGGATCCATTTTTTGCTATATTAGTTGAAAATATAAATTGTGTAAAAATTAATTTGTAAAAATTAAAGTCACGTTTATTTTGTATTTAAATTATTGATATTATAATTATTTTTAAATATAATTTCCTATAATTTTATATCATTGAGGTTTTGGTCAATCAAATATTTATATATTTATATTGTAAATTATATGGAACAAAATTTTATGTCAAATAAGAATTATTTATTAATAAATTTACAATAACTAAAATCCTCTTTTTTGAAAATATAATTAATATTTAATGAAAAAAATTTAACACTTATAAATAAAATAATATATATTAATTAGAAATAAATATATGGAAAACAAAAATTCAAATTAATAAAAAATCATTTCATCTGAACTCAACTCCAAATCAATGTATTTTTACTGCAAAATGCTTTCTATATGATGACATTACAAGTTTTATACTTTCCCACTACATTACTCATCAATTTCACTTCACTTTAGCATAAGCAAATGCTTAATTATCTAACTTTTATGCGTGTATATTATAATTTTTAAATAAAACAATGCCTATATATATATATATATATAATTACGTTTTATCAATGGATTATACTGTTTGTATAAAACATATGATACGACAAATATTTACAAGGTTAACTTACTAACAAAATTTAATTAGATCGAATATATTAATACATTTTTCAACATTATTATTCAATCAAATATTGTTATGTTTATAAAGGTTATTCAATTACTATGATATTACTTGAAAAAATATATTTAAAATGATATCTAATTAATTAATAATATAATTTTTATACTGATAATATATTAAAATTAAACTATAAAAGGCACTCTGTTTTGGGTATATTTTGCATTCCTAGAAATTTGAAGAGAGACGGGCGAATTGGACGTTCCCAAAATATGGACGGTTGAAATACAAGACAGTTTTATTTCTCCTGTATTTTTATTTTCTATTTTTATTTTTTAAAAATTGTTTTCATCTTTAAAAGATTAAAATTTTAAAAATATGTTTGGTTTGACTTTTTATTTTTTTAAAAAATAAAATCACTGAAAATTTATGATAAATTGACTTCTCTTTTTTTTATTTTTCTCAAAATAAGATTTCTATTTTCAACTTAAAATAAAATTTTATTGTTTTTATTCTGGTTGTTTTCTATTTTCATTTTGATTAAAAATATTTTTAAAAATTCAATCAAACACATTTTTATCATCATTTTCTATTTTCTATAAAAATGAAAACAAAAAACAGTCAATTCAAATTTTCTGTTTGTTCTGTTTTTAGTTTTAGGGGCTTCAACTTGGTCAAGAGAATCAAGAATCAAGACCGAATAGTGTGAACGTTTGTTTCAGAAAAATAAACACGGTATTCTCTAAGTCAGTCAAGCAGTTAAACCATAGTCATTTATAACAAAAAAAACTAGGAACTTTCCCTGAAATACAGGGGTATTTTTAATTTTAAATAAATCAAATAAATAAAATATTAAAAATAATATATATATATATATATATATATATATATTGTGAATATTTTATCATATTAAACAGTACTTAATTAAAAGAATATAACTTTTCAAATAAAAGATAAAATTATAAAAAAAATTATCATCAACATTAATATAACTCCTCTGTTTTTTGAAGAATTAATATGCATCATCTTTATTCCTATTCTTTATTATTAAAATTTACTTTCAGTCAAAAAAATTATTAAAATTTATTTAGATTATAATAATATTAAATTGTTTCTAACAAAATTCATCTCATTTCAAAAGAAACAATAACTTTAATTTGATACACTTCATTTAAATTTAAATAAACTAAAATTAAATAATATTATTTAAAAATAAATAATACATGCTTAGTAAAACAAACTCTTAATTGTCAAGATTGGTGCATACATGTGACAAATCATAAAGCTTTAAGAGTATCAATGATTAATTTTGTTATCAATAGCTAAAATTGTTTACATTTCTCTTTCTTAACCCATACTTAATGAAAAACTCTTAATAATAAATATTAAATGCATACGTACGATAAATTATACTGTAAATGTTTTATATCAATAACTTTTTATTAATAATTAAGATTATTTATATTACTTTTAGTCAAATCGTATAGCAATTCCTCTATTTTTAATTAATTTTAGCAACAACAAACAATTCTAGAATCCGTTATAGAAAAAAAAAAAAAAAAAGCATTCTTCTTCTTCGATAACACAAAATCAACGCACGAAATTTCACCCCAAAAAACGCTAGAAATGAAAAGCCAATCGACGAAAACATACATACCTGCATCAGCATCAGCTTGGAGTTCCGTCTCGCCGGCGGTGAACTGAGAGAGAAAACCGACATCGGCGACGCCGGCTCCGAATCCACCGATAATACATCATCCGAAGCAAAAGACGAAACGACGTCGTCATTCTCATACAAAAACTCATCCACCAGCTCCTCCACGGCCTCCACAGGCTCCACGTCCCACAGGATCCAATCCCTAGTCGCCGAGCTATGCGGCTCGTCCACCGTCACGGTGTTGCGCCACGGCGGCGTGCCTCCGTTCGCCCTCAGAAACTTCCCGCTCCAGCTCCGCAACCTCACCTGTAACCGATGACAAGAATTATAAGATTGACTCAGTGATAAAGAAAGAAAAAAAAAATCGTTGTTCAAATTTTTACTAACAGCTAACATTTGTAGAAAAAAAAAACCTGAAACCCGTCGCGTATGACTTCCCACTCGTGCTTGAAATCCGCGCCCGCCTCGAACTCCGTTTGCAGCACCGTCTTCCCCGTCATGCCTAACAGAAACGGCGTCTCCGTCGCCGTTAAGAGCCTCCCGTGGCAGCTCCTCAGGCGAACCTTATTATTAATCCCTCCCTCGGCTATCACCTCCTCCACCGTCCACCGCGCTACCCTGCCGGATCCCCTCCGGCTCTGGCGGACCCGCGCTCCGTCGGCGTCCGCCACGAGGTACTTGTCCAGGTGGCTCCGCAGCCTCACCACGCTCGTTTTGGTGAAAAACTCCATCGCTCGCGTACGTGCGTGTTGATCGATGTGCTGATGAAGCTGAAAACTATGAGTATTATTATAGAATAGGTGTGAGTGTGTGAAAGAAATTGTAACTGTTTTTATATACTACTAATACTAATACAGGTGGCGACTCATCAAAATATAACATACAGGTGGTGATGTCTAGAAAATAGAGTGCACAAGAATGCACCCCTTCACTTGTAAATTACCTCTTACATCAGGTTTGTGATCATCTTATATAGACTTAAATCTTAAGTTATTGAAAAATGAAAATATATAATAAGTACTCTTACCAGTATTTAGAGAAGTTTTTTAGTTCTTTTAACATGGCCTACATACACAAGTGACCTTAATTTCACTGATTTTTTTTTTAAATCTTATTTTACTTTATGGAGAATATTTGGCATCAATATAAATTCAATTCAATGATTTTAAAAAAAACATTAGATTCAATGTTTCATCTTTACACATAATTAATATAAAAAATATTTAAAACTAATAAAAATCAACATGTGAAACAAGATATTAAATATCTTACATGTAAAATAAAAAAAAATTAATAGGAATTATAAGGTTGACTTAGTATTGATGGTGATGAAGGAAGAATGAAAGGAAAAAGGTGATGACTTTGAATTTCTCTATAAAAAAGAAAAAATTATGATTCTTCACTCCATTTATATATATATATATATATATAACTGTACAATTTGTATCAAAATCATAAAATTACATATGATACATTACGGTATTTTATTAGATTTTTTTATTACATTTCTTTTACTATGAAAAGAGAAAAATATAATAAAAAATGTTTAATTACATTTTTTGTCTTTTAAGTGTCATAAATGTGCGGTTTTAATCTTATGATTTTCAATATGTCAATTGTATTTCTCAAACATTGTAAATATGTGATTTTAATCTCCTAAATTCTAAATATATCAATTAAATCTCTCAATATTATAACTGTGTAATTTTTTACTTGACATAACATTGATCGATAACATGTAACTCTTACATGCACTTGTTTTATATGCAAAATATTGATAGACTATTATTCTACTATCGGTGTTAATGAAATGATTCAAATCAGCAAATGAAAATTGAAAGTTAATATAAAGATCAGCATTATTATTATTATTGTGAGACTAAACACTTAATACTTTATGAATAAAAAAAGTATACCTAAGACCTTGAAATTAATATTTTTTCATAATATTGAAGTAAAATATTCACTAGTTTTACAAATAATTAATATCTGTAAGAGAATTTAATAAAGTTTTTTCTCTTAATTACATTTTTTTTATTTACAAGTTTTCTAACCCGAGACATTACTTAAAAGGCGTAAAGCAAATTTTAAGAGTTTTTTACTTTAAAATAAAAAAACTATATGTTGGATCTTTTTCTATCAGCATATGTGGCTTTTTTTTTCCTTTATAAAAATTAACAATAAATAATATTTTTTTATGGAGATAAAGCTTGAGTTTTAGTTGTCTTACTCCTAAATTAATCCAGACGACTTTTTAGTACTTTGAAGTTAATATAGTCATCAATAATCTAGTGTTGTTTTTTTTTTTTAAAAAAAAAAAGAGAATAATATATAGTGATCAACAATATGCAATATTATGACCCATAATCCAACATTTGATAGGCTTTGTCAAGAAAAGCTAATAGGGTTAGTCATGAATTACTAAGAGTGATTCCATTTTTACCTAACCTTTATACTTTCAAGTTTCAACCGTGTTATTCCATGTATTGAGGAGTATTTGATTTTATAATAAAATGATATCAGCTAGATTCAGTAAAAAAAAAATGCAATATCATTACTGTTACTTAATTTACAATTAAAGCGTTGTTTCAAGACCGAATGGACCTCCTCCGTACATCTCAATCCTTAATTAATATTTCATTACCTATATTCTTGTAGGAATTAAATACCAATAAATCATTATCGCAGTACTGATTAATCCTTAGTTATATAATAAATTGTTAGGGGGAAATACATTATATTGATTCTTTTAAAAGATAATAAATTGTATTGGTATCAATAATCAGTTATTTTTTTAGTTACTTTATTAGTGATTAATATATCGGTATCTATATGGTTATTATGTGAAAATGAGCCAGCATAGTATTAGTAAATGCAGTATCAAAAGTGAACTCAAAATTGAACTTTAAACTATAATTACACCAGAACAGAACCTTTGACATTATCGAACAATAAAAGACACGAGCAACTCACCAGCACAACTAGCATAGTGTGATATTATCTTCCTTCTTCCAGAAATACAGTAAACAACTAACCAATTCCAATAAAAAGATTAATGAATCCGAGCAACTCCCTATCTTAATTAGGAATCAGAGTTGCTGCAATGAGGGAGAGAGGAATCAATTAATACACGCATAAGCACGTGAATCAAAGAGAGTGCTATTTGGTCCTGGAATGATCCTAAAATTAAGCATGTGAAGTTACAAAAGAAATCAAGCCCCAAAACTCCACTGACTTGTCCTCCAAACATTTCGCATTGGCAAAAAAATTCTTCAATTATCAAATTACTTGCTTCCACAAGTTATTTTTCATAGTTATTTAGAAGTTTCATTGCAAATCCTTATAACATTTTTAAACATTCTAACACAAATTCATAGAAAAAACATAGACATTCTTAACACACTCCTCACAACAAAAATAACAAAAAAATGGTTGAGATGGGGCATTCATATGTAACCCAGCATAAATTTATAAATTATTGAAATTTATATAAGTTCAATCTAATCAAAACATATGCATGATTCATTGTCTAAATCTTTTCAAGTAATTAGTCTCTTATTATTGGAAAATTGAAGAGAGTAAACACTAAGGAGATTTGTCTTTATCATTCACGAATATTTTATGGTAGCCATTAGAACTCACATGCTTTAGGTATTTGCACTGTCGCTCCACCCATGGGGCACGCCCTCTGGACATTACTCGTCTTGAGCCAGTCACCAAGTTCAATCATAAGTCATGAACAATCACATAAGAAAATTTGACATTATAATTCTTAAGGCTTAAGATTATGAGTCTTCTCCTTATTTATATAATATCTCATTTTTCACTTGTACTCGATGTAGGACTTTACTTTACACTTACATTTCAACATTTATGTGAAACATTCATTCAACTAACTTTTATGATATAATATGAAGATAGAAATTAAATGCATTCAGGTTTACAAAAACCCAATAGCAAAATGTTGAAGGTGTACTTGACCTCAGTTCCATTTAAACAAAATATATGCCCAATTGACTACAAGTATATTTGGATTAGATTTATAATGAGAAATAATCATTTATTTTTTCATCATGAAGAAAAAGTAATAAATAGTTACTTTTACTTTTTCATGGTATTATCATAATTTTTTATGGAGTAAAATTGACTCCTAATGTTATCCAAACACACTATAAATAAATAAAATTATATAAATCGCTTTTAATTTGCACTATGCTGGAGCAAAGTACAAGTGCAAGATCGGTAATTCAAACAATGCAAACACCATCATGACCACAAATGCACCACACCAAAAACAGAGATGGAAACGTTACCTGGCAAGTGTCAACACATTCTCACTCGCACTTATTGAAAAAAAAAAAAAACTAATTATTGTTACATATCAATGACATTGCATTTCAATCAAATACGGAGAACTCAAACATACGTACCATGCCATCCATATTATGGATTATGCTTCCACCTATGACTTATCTAGTCAACAAAACCTAATTATCAATATGTTACTAGCATATATATTGTCTAATTCACATATTGTTTTAAGATAATATTTCAATTTCTTTTACATGTTTAAATTCATATTGAGTTATCCAAAATCATATTAAAATATCAGCTGTTTTGAAGTACTATATAAGACATTTCATGTTTGTTGTGTATAATATTTCTGAACAACCTCGAGTGTCCACCATGTTCGGAATACTGAAATTTGTCCAAACACCAACAAACATGATTTTAAGTAAATAATGTTCACATGTTAAGCTTTACATTGAAAATTTTATTTTAAGTCTATAATTAACTTTGAGTTGAAATAACTTTATATAAAAAAAAAATTAACTCGGGGACTACACAACAAATTTAGACAGAACTGGGAATACTAGGTCACGGTAATTAATTTATTAGATAGCAGAAATGATTTCATGCAATCTTGTTCTCATACAATATATACTTAGACGCGGCGTATCATAAACCTTGGTATTAGTGAATTGTACGTGTACAAGGAACATTGGGGGTTGAATCTCCGTGGAAATTGCGATGTAGTTTCTACGGTTTTAATGTTGAAAAGGATTATGCAAATTGGCAATGATATTCATACGTACGTGTTAATGGGATATATATTTTACAAGGTTTTCATAAAATTTAAAAGATAAAAATCAGTTTTATACTAATTAAACAAAAATTAATTACCAACATGTTGTGTCATAATTGATAAATAATGTATCTCATGAGCATCTGGTATAAGTTTAATCTTTAATTAAAGAAAATGTCAATCTTTTAAATAAATCTTAATATTCCGAATAATTAATTCTTAATTTTCGACTAAAAAGATGCATTGGTTTAAAAAAAAGTGATATAATTAACCTATAACTTTATTTCTTAAACATATGATTAGGGGTTTAATTCCTCATTTGTGTTTGTACAAAAATACATATGTTATTATATTTTTAAATGAATCTCAATATCTTATGAAATATTAGGTTAAAAAAATGAGGAAAATATATTTTAAAATTAGAAAATTAATTATATTTATAAGTTTTTTTTATGCATATATAAGGTTTGATTTGGTCACTTGAAACTTGTAAAATAACATCTTTGACTTGATTTCTCACAATTTTGAAACTGCTTTTAATTCGACGACTGTACGTTTTGATTTTTTTAGTCTATTTATATGTTTGGTTAAACTTTCATCTTATCATAAAAATGTCAAGATTATAACATATTTAGGACTTCATGTTATTGATTTTACCATGAATATATAAATCTTTAAGAAGAGTTATTGACACGTTTTCTGCTCATTTGTCAAACATATTTTACTTATTAAAGAATAGAGTAATGATGTTGCATATACTTTCGTCACAACGAAAAGGCTAATCATGCTCGGCCTTAACTTGTTGGTAAGTGGTATTATGTGATTTTCTTAATTAGTGGATATGATTAGAGATTAAGACAGCAGAAAATATTGAAAAGAAACCCTTCTAGTGCGTGGTTGATTGAGAAGAGTACTAGAAAGCTAGAATCGAATAAATATGATATTAGACGACAGAGAAGGTTCCAGGTAATACTAATGCTCGAGACCAAGAACAAGAAGATTAATTGGTATTACTTTTGCGTGTTGAAAATGAAAGTGGAAAATGAAAAATTGTCAGAGATGGTGATGGAAGATTTGGAATGGAGACAGAAAATGTGCGTCACCATGGCCGAGGTAACTTTAGTTTTTGTATTCATTTGTTGGGAATTGGAGTAGCTTCCATAGATCGAAGGCGGTGTTATTTGCATTATTTATTTTATGGGAAAGTTCCAAAAAAGATCTTTCTTAATTCTTATAGTAGTTTGTTTAATATTTATAGATTGTGAAGGAAAAAACAATCCCTTAAGCTTTAATGAAGGGGGATGCTCCGGTGGACTAATTTTTTGCAAATGGTTTGGTGCCGACTAGAGAGGTCGTCAAAATCGACACCATTGTGAGATGCGTTTGTTGTGTTTATCTGTTTTTAGGAGTTGAATGGGATATGGGTAGGTTTTTTCTGAAAATAAATTTTGGATTTTCGATTATTGTGTGAAATGTGAAGTTTATGGGTTGTGAGTTTTGGTGTGGATTCTTGAGCATTTTTTGTTGGTGTTGTCTTTCACTTGAAGGATCTCGGTTGATTTGTGGTATTTTGTTTCGACAATATGTTCAATTGTTGTGGTTGTATGTCTTTGTTCCTTGGTATTCGGTATGTGTAGCACTTGCTTGTTGTACATAGAATAAATATAATATATAGATTTGGTTTGCCTAATTTTATAAATTAAGTTTAGCTGAGGCTTTTGGGAAGTAATTCGGGTATTTATGTATTGGTTTTAAAATTTGATAAAGTAGTTTTAAATTGGGATTTGGAACTGTCAGAGTTTTGGATTGTTGTTTGAGATGAAATGATAAGCCTTTATTTGATGTAGGCAACAGCTTATATCAATCAGTAGAATTTGATATGAGAAAGTATTTTGTTTTTTTCAGTTATGGATAATACAGAGACAGAGCAAGAAGAAGAATTCGTCATTAAATAACCGATACGCAAAGTCACGGGTCACTCATCTACATCGTCTAATATTTTACAACTAAATCCAACGGACAGTAACAACTGCCCCAAACTGGACGACATCTTTCACTGGTCCACCGTAGAAGGAACCTTTAATGAATACTAAATAAAACAACCAATGAAGGAAAAAGTAATCCTTTACTTACTGTTTTTTTAATGTGCATAAAAGTAATATTGAGATAATCATTTTTTTTATACAACGACAAAGATATATAAAATTTAAATATAAGTCTTGGTACATCTATCTCAATTCATTACTATTAGACCAACTTTATTAATTCATGCTACTTAATAGAAATACAATGAAATGTTAAACACGATGAAAAATTATCTTAAACGTATGCGTTGCATTTGTCATAAGGTTATATCATCTTTAAGACCATTTTTAAAATAAAAAATCGTTTTAGGATTACTATTGGAGAGTGAATTAATTCTCTACTTTAAAAGAAAAAAAAAGCCTCGAGATGATGAAGTGTTACAATCTTATCATTGAATTTTTATAAATTAGTTTTGACTTTTGAGTATATAATTTATCGTTTGTAATAATAGAAAATTACCAATTTTGAATTCACGTCATGCTTAAAGGAACAAAAACGATTTAACATTTTAAAATCACAACACAATGACTATAACATTAATTGCACATTATATGCTAGCAACATTCAAATTTATTTTGAAGCGCCTTCCAAATTAAGAATCTCTATGGTCTCTTAAGAAGAAAGTATGAATAGTAATAAGATGGCATTAAGTGTTTGGTTGAGCTGATTTATCACGGAAAGCTTTAAAAAACTGATGGGCATCACACATCTGTCTTTCATAGCAAAAAAGAGCATAGACAAAAACAAGAGGAAAGCTACACTAAACAAAGAGACAATGTGGGTTTTTTTTTTGGTTTTTAATAAAAGCACCCTTTTTTTGTTAATGCATATATTTTCTTTTACCTATCAAACATCTTTAATTTAAGAGTTTAATGATCATGCACTAACGATATAATTCAATCATAAATCATTGTTAATATGATTTTTAAAATATTTATTATAAATCATTGTTAATATATTTTTTTACGTTTGTGATTAGATAATGGTATAAACTTTTTTATGTTGTTAGTGTATAACTTTTTTTCTTTTTAATTTAAATATTTTTCTCTTTTATACTTTATTTTACCTCAATCAAACATTCTTATTTTTTCACTCTCTTTCTATTCTATTTCACTTTTTTTTTTTCATTTCGCACCTCCTTTCGTTCCTTTTTCTTTTTCCACAACCAAACACAATGAAAATAAATTGTTTGACTAAACATAAATCACATTTACTCATTCTTTAGTTATCTCATTGTTCTTTGTTTTCTTGCACATTTATTGTTCTTTGTTATTATTTGTTAATATATTTTGTCTAACACTACGATGTGAGAAGCTTAAAAATGTTTGTAATAAAAGAATATTTCAAATTAATCTTAGAAAGACTATTAAAAAACATACTTTGGTCATCAGGATTGGGTTATCCATGGTACAATTGTTTCATATAAGTGAAAATTTTGGTTAAAATTCAAACATTGAATGTAGGAAAGGCTATTGGGTGAATCGGAATAAGCACAATGTGTTTATATTTCTTTTTTCTTTTATTTGTTTGTACTAATCAAAGGTAGGATTAATTGTGAAAAGCTTTTTTCTAGAAAGCTTAGGGTTTTAAACTTTAACAAAACTATTTTTGCATCATCTTAGTCTATACGACAATAATTATTCTTTCATTGCAAAAATATTTCTGTTGCTTTGTTTTTCAAATGCTTTTTTACAAAAAAAGATTTTGTCTGCAGAAAAAAAAGTTTGAAAGATAATAGTAAAACGAAATTCAGCCCTGTTTTTTGTGTTTAGTTTCTATCTTTCAACCTCAGGTTTAAACACTTAATAATGATGAAAAGAAGATCTAAAAGTGACATGGCACACAATAAATAGCTAAACGGACTTCTATCTTCAATCCCATGAGGCTAAGATTGATGCTTAGTTTTGTTTTTGTTTTTTTAGGGGGGATGCTTAAAATTTAATAGACCTTTTTTTTAAGAATTAATATACCTTCTTATGACTTATCTAATATTATAATATATGATTTTATAATAATTGGTACTTTAAATATCGAAATAAGCTTTAAATAGGTCATTGTGAGATTACAATAATTTATTTTAATCATTTCACCTCCTTACGCACACAAAGCTCACAACCACCTGCATTGATATATATTTTCCCAAGCCCAATTTTGCGGTAAGTGAGTGGAAAAAATCACACATCTTTTTTCCCTTACACTTCGCTCATCCTCTTCACGGTTGCATGCTCCCCAGCCTCCCTTATCTCAAAATTTCTTATCAAAACCTCGACATTAAACCACCGTGACACTGTATATTGTAGTAAAAAAAAAGGTTATGAATTTCAGCTACAATATTTTCTTTTAAAAAATTAGTTCCAGTAGGATATTTCATTCTCATAACCTCTCGAAAAATTCAAATTCAAAACATTGCCAAGAGTAACAAATCTTATAATGTTGATTAGTTTTTACGTAAATATGCAATTACTCATGTACTTATTCTAAAGCAGAATTTATATCCCTAATTGGGTTGGTCGGTCCAGTGAATTTATATTACCAATCCAAGCATGGCACAACCCAGCCCATGAAAACTGTCATAGTGGGTTAGGTGCAATGAAATGAAATAATCCTACTATTGAAATTACAGAATCAAATTTTCATGAATAATTTTTAAATTACAGAATAAAAAAACTCCGACATGGGGTAGTTTGAATGGCGAACGTGATGCTTTTAATAATAGTTCCCTGCAAGCCCGAACCCATTCCGGTTATATTAATTTTAGGCAAAATTATAAATTTGATCCCCAATAATTTACTTTATAAATTTGATTTCTTATTTTGTAAAATCGTGCAATATTGATCCTATAAATTATAATTGAATGTTGACCGTTAATAAGTGATGTTAAATATCATGTGTCACGTTCTCATTGGATGATGACTGTCACGTGTCATGTTCCGGTCAAATGTCACCTCCATGAATTGTTGTTTCCATTTTTAATCAAAACATGACACATGACAGTCAACATAACTTGTTGATCAACGTTTAATTGTGATTTGCGGGGTTAACATTGCCAAATCTAAAATGGAAGGTAAATTAAGGAACAAAAATATAATTTTCCCTTAAATTTTATAAACCGAGAAAATAAAATATAAATATTTATGTACATAAGCTGACATAAGGCTTGAGAAATGAAAAGTTGATTACTCGATTCGTTCGTATCCAAAAAAAAATGCTGGTGTGGGGCATGGGGAAACGTGTCCTGAGGCCACTGGTGCAACCTGTTTCTCTGAAAGTCTACTGCTTTATCAGTTCTCAGTGATTTCACGATCAACAGGGAGGGACCCTCTGATTTTCAAAAAACTATAGATAGCGTTCCATATTTTGGCAGTACTGGATATCATAATTACTCTTTTGTTCTGCAGTGCATACACAAGGAATTAAATATAAAAGGGTTTTAGAAAAAGCTGTGATATTAAATGTTACTCTATATTTTTAATTAAAGTTTTTTATTTATTATAATTTTTTAGTTGTTATTTTTAAAGAAATCATTAGTGAAATTATAATAATTTCATATAAAATAAGTACTATCTTGGGCCCTTGGAGTAATTATAGTCGAATTTTGTATGACGAAAAAGAGTTTAAAATGGACATTATCTAACTTTTGTTTTGAGTTTCTTTTAAAAAGTTAAGGATAAATGATAATATTTTGTTTTTTAATTTATAGATAGCTGATAATTTTTTTAAAAAAAATTAATTTATTTAACTTTTAAAAATATTAAAAATGCGATAATTTTATTCTGCCGTTTAGTTTGTGTGGCTGTTTTTTTCAAAAAAATAAAAGGACGACAATCATGTATAAATTGTTAATATTAAAAGTTAATCAATCACTAACCCATGTTTTAATTTTATCCTTTATAATAATATTAGGAGGCATGACTTGCTGCCAAAGCATACAAAACATTTTCCGTTCAGAACTAGGCATGTTATTATAACATCATGATCCACGGTGCTGTTTGAAAACCTTGAAGTAGCTGCTCTTCATTACGTATAGTCTTTATTGCATTATTACAAGATATGAAAACTGTACAAAATTCTTCCAATAATTTACTTCATAATTTTACCATTAAAGTGGATGACCATCCATCAATAATTAGTATAACAGATAAATGTTAAGAACATATATTTTTTTATCACATTCTCTTAAACATACTTTTTTTATTGGGGAAAATTTATTTAAAATAACAAAGTTTTGTGAATTTTATAATTTTTTTGTTATAATTTTAACTAACTATAATGACTGCATTTAATAGGATTCTGTTGGAACTTAGAAGGCCTGTTCACGATTTGTTCATTTCCAAAATACTTCTGAAAGTAACATTTCGAAATAGCCAAGTTATTTTTTGTTTGTAAAAGTAAAAAAGAAAAAAGAAAAAAAAGTTGCCTCGAGCTCGAAGATAAAGAAGGAAAATTGAAAAACAAGACATGAATTCCGGCGTTCAGCTGGAAGGCCCCACGAGCGGAAGTGGCGCGCACCAGTTTCCTCTTTCGAGATTTTTGTTTGGGTTGGTGCCAAAACACAATTCATGGGAGTTCTGGGTACATATGCAATATTGTTCACCCAAATTAGATTCCCTCATCTAAGACAAAATAGTTGCAACTAAAATATCGAGTTTAATTATTGCTACTATTATTATATGTAAATAACATTTTCGTTCTCGTCTTTCTAATTAAAACAAACTTTAGCTTTAATCCTTTTTTTTTTCTATTGTAATGTTTTACTACAATTTCCGTTAAATTTTAGTAAAATGTATACCTAAGCCAATAACATCAGTGTCTAAAAAAGTTTATTTTCTATTTTCTTTTAATTTATTTCTTCTTAATATGTATTTTCCTTTTCTTTTTCTTTTTCTCCCTCTGATACACCCTCAAAATGATTATCGGGATTCTTAAAATAAATAGCAAATATAAGCATATGCAAGTGCAATAAATTGAATGAGGAAGGTCTCTACACAATTCTTTGAAAACAAATTAAATTGTGTTTTATCTCACAGCTGCACGTGACCCTGTTTTGTTTGAAACCCTCTCTCTCTCTATTTCCCCAACTCCAAGAACTTAGAAGCTAGAAGAGTAGTAGTAGCATAGCAAAACACTTGTTCTCTTTCCCTCCTTCCTCCACCCCAAAAGCAGATCCCATCTAAGTCAAAACAAAAACCCCTCCACCCCTCCCATTCATTGATGAGTCCTCTCTCCCCAATCCATGTCTCCATCCATCTTCACCATCATTCTCCTCTCCTTCCTCCTCTTCTCCACACCTTCCAAGTCTCAAACACCATCATGCTCTTCCAATTTAAACACAAGCACACACACCTGCCCTCCATTTCCTTCTAATAATCCCCCTTACCCATTCTCATCTACTCCAGGCTGTGGCCACCCTTCCTTCCACCTAACTTGCTCCACCCCTCACTCCCAAATCTCCATCAACAACTTCTCTTTCTCCATCCTCTCCTATAACCCCAACACCTCCTCCATCACTCTCTCCCCTCACCAACAACACCCCAACAACATTTTCCCTTCCATCCCCACTCACCCCATCAACCTCTCTTCCACCCCTTTCCGCATCTCCGCCGCCACCTGCTCCCGCCTCTCCTTCCTCCGCCCCTGCTTCCCCCCTCCTCCCCTCCCCAACTGCTCCCACTCCCCCTTCCAATGCCACCTCCTCAAAAACCCCTCCCACCTCCTCCACGACTGCGCTTCCACCCACCACCACTCCTCCTCCGACACCGACCAGTCCTCCGCCTGCCAGACCGACATCCTCGGCTTCCTCGAAGAGCTCCTCCAGACCGGAATCCAGCTCGACTGGGACGAAACTCGTGATCCTTATTTCACCAACTGCTCCTCCTGCCGTTCAACCAACAACGGCATCTGCGGCTTCAATTTTTCCTCCCCAAACTACCCTTTCCAGTGCTTCCATTTCCACCCCGAATCCACACTCTCCCCTCCCTGGTTCCGCAAATTTAAACCCAGCAAAATCGCCATCTTCACCACCATCATCACCTTAACCTCCCTAATCCTTATAATTTCAGTCACCACCGCCATGCTCCGCAGATCAAAAGCTTCATCAGCAACACAACAAGACCCTAATACCCTCTTCCTCCACAACCACCGCTCCGCAAGCCTCCTCCCTCCCGCTTTCACCTACGAAGATTTAGCTCTTTCAACCAACAACTTCGATTCAAAACGGATAATCGGCGACGGCGGGTTCGGCTCCGTCTACCTAGCAAACCTCCGCGACGGGCGGCTCGCCGCGGTGAAGTACCTCCACCGCCACCACGCCGTTTCCGCCGCGTTCTCCACCAAATCCTTCTGCAACGAGATTCTCATCCTCTCTTCCATCAACCACCCGAACCTCGTGAAGCTTCACGGATACTGTAGCGACCCGAGGGGGCTTCTTTTAGTCTACGATTACATCCCTAACGGAACCCTAGCGGAACACCTGCATAACCGTAAGGGCTCGCTGACGTGGCAGGTGAGGCTCGACATCGCGTTGCAAACGGCGTTAGCGATGGAGTATCTTCACTTCTCGGTGGTGCCGCCGATTGTGCACAGGGACATAACGTCGTCGAATATTTTCGTGGAGAGGGATATGAGGATTAAGGTTGGGGATTTTGGACTTTCGAGGCTTTTGGTGGTGCAGGATAATAACACCACGTCGTCTTCGAACGGGTTTGTGTGGACCGGGCCGCAAGGGACGCCGGGCTATTTGGACCCAGATTATCACCGGTCCTTCCGGTTAACCGAGAAGAGTGACGTGTACAGTTTTGGAGTGGTGTTGCTGGAGCTTATTTCGGGGCTGAGAGCGGTTGATCAGAATAGGGACAAGCGCGAAATGGCGCTTGCGGATTTGGTTGTTTCGCGGATCCAGATGGGGCAGTTACATCAAGTGCTCGACCCGGTTCTTGACTGCGCCGACGGCGGCGTTGCCGCCGTCGCGGAGCTTGCTTTCCGGTGTGTCGCGGCCGATAAGGACGACAGGCCGGACGCCAGGGAGGTGGTGGAGGAGCTGAAGCGGGTGCGCAACAGAGCCGTTACGGCGGCGAAGGAGTGAGTTTTTTTATTTTGTTTTTAAATTACGGGGCCGAGTGCGCATGTGGAGTTTGACTGTGGGGGGGGGGTGCACTTGTGTCGGACGGTAACGCTGACTTGACCCCACTGAAGCTACTATGATGAGGTTGTTTTTTATATTTGAAATTGTTACTATACTATGATGTTAGTGCCACGTTGGTGTTGCACGCACGAGGGTTTTTTTTTTTGTTTTTTTTTAATTCTATCTTCTATGGTTACGTTACGTAACGTCAATGGGGGAAGTGTCAGTGACCCCGTACCGGTACGGTGAGTTTTTTATTAGTACTGCGAGTGGGAGCCTACCTAAATTGAGCTCACTTATTGGTTTCACTACTACCTCATATATGTCTCGGTATATATACCATATCTTGTATAAGTTGTAACTCTTTTTGCAAAGTACATTTTTCCATTTTCAATTATAGGATAAGTTATTTACGTTTTCCCTCTCTTTTTAACTTACCAGTAGTTTTGAGACTTGTTATTATTAGCTTTGTGTTTGGATACACATTTGTAAAATTGATTTTGAATCCATGTGATTTTACAAAGTTGATTTTAAATAAACGTGAGTAAATTATAATGTGATTTTTGTTTCAATAACAGACATTATTTGAAAACTTGCCATCAAAATTGATTTTGGGTATCAAATTACAAAAATATGCATGCACATGTATTTGATCTTTGTTATTCATCACAACACAAATAGGGATATACTTGAAACACATTGAGTGATTCAAGTTTAGGGAGATGGAGAAGTTACTTTTAATTGCTTGAATGAAACTTGAGTCCAAACATCCAAACATCTTGGTCGATGCAAAAATCACATTATCCAAACACACTTGAGGTATTTTAGATTGTTAGAAAGTGATTAATTATGATGGGGGAGCTTTTGTTTTATGTACAAGACGAGTAGAATAAAGTGAAGGGGAAAGATAGGTAAAGAGGTTGATTGGCGTGGATGTTTTTTTTAAAGGGGTTGGGGTTTGGAATGCTTTCGCGAAGTGTGAGGTGGGGGTTCTATATTGGTGAAGTTGGTTAAAAAGTCTTCTAAGAAGCTTTTTGACGAGGGCGTCAACGTTAAAATGACTACTACTCCGCAACTTTCCCCCGTGATTAGCGTTTCAAAATTAGACAGTTGATATCATAGCACCCGTCCGTCCGTGACCTACTTTTTGTTTTCACTACAATACAACCTTAATCAATGCGAAATTTGCACAATCCACAAGAGCATCATATGCTGCATAGGGAGTCTGAACTAGAAGCCACCAATGACCAAAACACTAATAATTTTTATTCGCGGTGGAAGGGACCGTTAGTTTTGATGAATTTTGTTACACATTTATTCCGAATGCTATTTTAACCAATGAAAGATTGGGTTTTGCAATGGTGATGTACACACATGAAATGCTTTTTTTATTATATGATTATTCCCTTAATTGAAGTAACGACTCTCCAAAGCCGTGGCCTTCTCGTTCGCAATTCTTTCTTCTGGCTTGTTAGCTAGTTTGTATGCCCTCTCCTGAAAAGATATGAAGCAATGATAATTGTAATTAGTAACAAGTTAGCTCCAGTTGATTATTCTTTAAAACCATTATTAAAATGCTTTGAGGGAAAAGCACCACGTACTAGTAGACGCCACAAGTAGGGGACGCCATCCCTCTTCTTGATTTGCTTCTCTAACACTTCAATTGCTGTGATTAAATTCAATTTTCATCACAATAGTTAGAGACGATTCGTGGGTTTGAACGTTACGATAAAAGTTCGAGATTTTACCCTTCAACGCATTTCCAATATTCAGTAACATATTATACCAAACTTCATTGAATACGTCCACTTGTTCATCAGATGCCCCAATGATCTTCACACCAATGTAATTTTGATATTGTAAGTTCCAAAATCAACAAAAGTGAGGCCAAAATACAGTAAAGTGGTTTGATTAGTACAACCTTATAATCAGTGGCATCGAAATCTGGATCAAGTAATTCTAGCCCACGCCTATCATCAGCTATTCCATACGCATAAAGTGCTTCTGCAAGCTAAGTTAAAAAAGAGAAATGGAGGGAAGAATTGTAACCAAGAAAGAAATATATAGTTCGTGTGAAGCAAAGCATGCTAATTAGAACACTATTCTAAGCAACAACAGCAGTAGAAGACTATGCAGTTGTATAAGTCTTCAAAGCCAGTTATTTTTTGCAGGGAAATAATCTGTTTGAACCACTCAACCACCCAAATATGAACATGAAAAACTACTGTTAGGCCACACACAATATATCTCAATTTTCTTTCAACTCTCTGCAAAATGCAAGCATGTGATGTGATGTCAATAGGTAAAGATTTCTGCACTCCAGCATTTGACTTTTACTTTATTCTTAAATTCTTCAGAACAGAACAGAACAGAACATAAACTCTATCAGGGCTTTTTTGCTAATCAAATCCAACAGTTATTATTTTTTTAGAACAAATTGAAAATCAAATAGAGTCACAATGTCCAACCTAGAACCAACCCATTTGTGCACAATTTGCCTACTTCTGAGTGTGACTCTCGTAAATGATGAATTTCCTGTAAAATACTGTTTAAGGTTGCATGTGACAAAGCTAATTGCTTGTGTTAAAATGAGTGCAACAAAGCATGGTTATAATATATTTGAGCTATGAACTAGACATACTATCTAAGTAGATTTTCATATATTCATGGAAGCAGCTACTGAAGCATACCATCATTCCTCTCTGCATCCGTTGTTGCTTCTTTTTAGTCATCCTCAAAAACCTACAGTAAGATAACATTAATATATCACAATTCATGCAACATTGCATCTCAATTATATTTTGCAAAATATAACACTTCCACCTGTTTTTTAAGCCCTTAAGAAGATCTTCTGCTTTTGAAATTTCTCCAGTCTTTGCCAAAGTCCACACTATCAATACATCAAAGTGCCACTCCATATACCAGTTTTCCTGACCATTTAATATACATCCATGATATGCACAAGCATAAGAAAGTTTTTCCAACATGATACACAAGTGATTAAAAGTTGTATCAAAATCATCACTAAGAAACACAGAAAGTACATTTATTTTTTTAAAAAAAATCATTCAAACTCATGTTTTATGTGTAATGTACATTTCGTCTTGAAAATGTAAATTTATGGACTTAAAAATAGTTTTTTGTTGTTAAATATGTATATTTTTCTTATTTGTTTCTATTTGGTAACTTTGTACTATGCATTCAATTTTCATCTTTTCCTTTTATTTTTTCATTAAAATTGTGAACTGGCAGTATCGCCAGTTTAATGTCCAATCTGGTTTAAGTTTTTAATACATCAGAAGAGAACACAGATAAGTATCAACCTAACCAAAGTGTAACGGAATTCAAGATTTAGATCAATATTCCAGTTGCATATTGAAGAGCCATACAATATTACCATTTTGTTGATTCATGTGGGTGTATCTTAACTTACTTGATTAGTTAGGCATTCCGCAAGCATCTTGAGACGATCACCAATGATATCCAATTCACCACGTACATACAACCGCAAAAGCAGACCCGCAGCATTTAAGTAAACCTGTATTCAGAGATATTATAACTTGTTACAGAAGTAAGAAAGTGAGAAACTACTGGTAAATACAAAGCTTATGAAATCACATACCTCTGCACTCATAGAATCATTTCTGTCTAGCTCCTTCCATATATAATTGTCATATATCTCTAGCACTCTTTGTCTCGGGGCATTACCTTCTAAGTAGCAAAGTGCTACATGCCACCAATTGTGTGTCAGCCTGAAAGAATGAAAATTCTGTAGCTGACTAATAGAAAGCTAGACAAAGCCATGGTTAAATGAATCAAATGCTTACATAAAAGATGAAGAACCCCATGATGATGAACATTCTTCCATGAACTTAACAGCTTCTCTAAAACAGCACTTATACTGAAGAACATGGCATAACTGCAGAACAGAATTCAATTATTACACTAGTTATTTAGGTCATAATTTATGAAAAATTCTTGTTACAACCAATTTCTGAAATTTGACAGCATAGTGTTCATAACTTGTGACTTCATTATGCCTAAAACTAAAGCTTGAGATAATCCCCCTATCAATGGTTAATTGCTTGATTTTTCTACAAACCTATTACTGCTTTCCTTTTTTAGATTCATAAGAAATACAGGGAACTTCTAAGACATTAAGTGGTATTGCAATGTATGCAAAAAGAACAGGTAGAGGTTTATTCAAAATCTTAATTGTTAACTAAACAACTTGGAAGATAGTAATAAGTACTACTCTAAGGTAGAGTGAATATTCCCATATTTAACAATTACATTGACCTACAGCATGCTGTGCCCAGCTGTCTTGCTTATTGATTTCAAATCCCCTTTTGGCAGCTTTCTCAGCTTCCTCCATCCGTCCAAGCTCAAGCAAAGGAAAAGCAAGCATGCCATATATGAAATTTTCTCCTTCATTGTGAGGCAGAACCTGTAACAATTAAAAGTATAAGGTACTCAGTTTTCATCAATAATAATAAATAAGCAAGCTACTCAAACGGTCCTTCAATAGAAAAATAATATAAAGAAGCAAGTTGCATCTTGTTTGGATGGCAAAAATTAGAGATCAGGATAGGATAGGAGTGGACTCTGATTTAAGCATATAATATGATGTTCCTAATTCTGGTGTTTGGTAGAACTTTGAAATTTGCAAGACAAAATTATGTTTAATAAAAAATAAAGGCCAACATGACACATTTTCCCTTGAAAATATTCAAACCAATAGAGAACTTTGGGTTAAGAACTAGGGTGATTACATATTCCCGTGGCTAAAAAATTGGGCTGCAAAGGTCTTCTAACTCCCATTCTCATCTTAACTTTTTTAGGCAACCCAAACAAAGGAAGCAAAAATAATGGAAGTAAATTCTGAGTAACAATTGACTTTTCTACAATCCAATTTAGTGGGGTTGAGTTACAAACTTTTCACTCCTCCATTATATAAGTAAAAGAAAAATCTATTATATTAACATTTTGGAAACTTCTTAAACAATATACAAGATGCAAAAATATTTTAGTAATGAAACTGTACCTTTTTATAGGTAAAGAAAACATTTATTTCCGAAAACCAATTATAGGAGAAATGAAACAGAAATGTTCTCTAATTAAGAGGAACCTTTTGAATAAGAGATAAAGAAAGACCAGGCAGACCCATGTAGAAGCATATGACTTGTGCTCTCTTTAGAGAAACCAGATCTCTTGGGAACTCTTTCAGAAGCTTCAAAACAAAAACAAGTTTCATTAATCAATAGAATTTGAGTAGCAAATCAGATGAATCTCAAAGCATGGTGCAGACAGATACAATTGGCAAACATGTCTGCAGTCTTAAGTAAGCTTCCATCTTCAGATAGAACTTTCTAAGTAACAATATGCAGAAGATCATCTAACCTTGTTCAAAATTTAGTTTCCACACATCTGAATAACAAAGGATCAACTCATCAAAGTGACAAAGTGTCCTATTAAAGCTACACGGATCATATAATGCCATTATACTCAGTGAAAGACATCAATTTTTTCAAAACCAACATTTAATATGTATTCCCTTAACTTAATGCCTTCAAGGACATACTTTTGGTTCAGGGTTCTTTCCTATTCTCTAGCACACACTTTATGCAGTTGATACCAAAATATCCATCAGCTGTCACCACTAACTTTGTAACTTGTAAGGACTCGGGATTATTCTTAACATTGCATCTATGGCATGAATCTATGTTGGCATTTGCATGAAAATAATTAACATGTCGGCTAGAGTTGAAAGAGCAAGAAAAAATCCATATGGAGGACAGCATACTTAAAGATGCAGGGAAAACCTGAGATTCTGTATGAACATTTGCTTATAGATCTTTCATTTGAATGTACAAAATAAGTCTATTGGAGCTTCAATTATGTTTTGGAGCCTTTTTGTGAAGAAACTACCAGAAAACTAATCTGGACTAGGAGGTCCCTACTGGATCCTAGCCTAATGGCACCCACACGATCAACTATCCAATGCCCTAGGGGGTGCACCTCCTATACAAGAACACACTAAGGGTAAGGGATACTGCGTCAGATATGAGATACCCAAGGCATGTTTACTTCTCTACCTACATTTTATCCCCATTGAACTCTAGAACTAACTTGAGCGTTAGAGTATAACCAATGTAAGATTCTCGCACTACCTCCTTCGGTATAGGTAGGAACATCGTCCTATAGTAATGCTTATCAATATAGTTTTAGCAATTTACATATCATCGCAACCAATGTAAGAGTGTTGGACTACCAACTTTTAGCAATTTACATATCAATCCTACAGGAGTTATAAGGTTGGTTTGGTGGTGAAGGAAGAAGGAAGAGGGAGAGGCTGTGAGTTTGAACTCCCTCACAAACAAAAACTATCAAATTAACAATTATCATTTGCCGATCAAAAAAATAAAATAAAAATCTTAAGTTAACATAGAATGAATTTCACACGCAGAGGATGAAAATATCTAGAGATCCATTTTAATAGATAAACAAGCAGCAAAACAATGTACACCGTGAAACTACATTCTTGAATATATACTTGTACTTATCTAGGTCCTCAAAGATATGAGTGTTTGTGTCATCAGTTTAATTAATCATCCAAAAATAAATAAATACACTAAGATTCAATGACAAACTTTGACATCAACTATGTTTTCAAATTTTATCTTTTTAAATCAAATTGGCCCTCAAACTGATGAGACTTGTATAATACAGAAAGGGACCTACTGAAGTCACTCACCTTGGAATGCAATTCAACAGCTACATCATCGTCTCTATCTTCAGATAGCATATAACTGATGGCATCGAAAACTAGTTTCTCGTACAAGGTGGCATGTTCCTGTAACAACAGAACTCCAATCATGCACCAAAGGAATTTATTTTTTATTTTATTTTTTGTTTCTGATGGATAGAGTCAGAGAAACAAAACAAAACAAAAAAACAAGCAATTGTAGGAAGCAAATGAGAGGGTACAAGGTTGGACTTAGCGGCATGAAGACAAGTGAGAGCACGGGAAGAGCCAGAAGAGTGAAGGAAATGTGCTGCCAAGATGTTGGCCAAGACACAGTGTTTGTCATGTGCCACTGCTTCCAGAATCACAGACCTCTCTCTGCCATAGATGAGAACCTTTCACACCCCCATTTGAGTATTGATATCAAAGAGTTTCAACAAAGACAAAAAAATCAAAATCAAATTAAGAAAAAGTCAGAGAGAGAGAGAGAGAGAAAGAGGTGATGTGAAATGTGGTACCTGATGGTAGTAAGAGTTGATGGCTGAAACGCATGCCTGAGAAGAAGTTGCAACATAGTATCCCCATCTGTCCTCCAATTTCACACCTTCTGCCATCGTTCTTCAAACTCCTTTCGTCTGTGTCTAATTTCCCAAGTCAAAGTCGTTGGTTATGGTTTTCGGGTTTAATTAGCTAAAAGATAAACAAGAGCAACCTGGGAAATCGACACAAGTACTAATTACATCTTATCTAACAAGTAGCAAGAAAGGTATTATTTATTATTAACACGTGTAATTCCAAGTTTGTCTTACTGTGCTACTACCTCTAACACCCCGGAGGACCAATTACAGAAATCAGAAGTTGTATGGTTATGAGATAATATAATTGAAAATAACTTTGAAAAATTTAATTGATACTATTTATATCATATCAGTAATATATATTTGTTAGTACATCTTTTAAAAATTGTGTTTTACTTAAAATAATTATGAAATAGATCACTTAAATTTTTTTATTAAGAGGTATGAATATGAATGAAGACAAAACATTAATAAATTTTGTGTTGATTTGTGGAACAATGATCTAAAAATAGTCAAAACAAATTATAAAGATCTAAAAAAAGATTATCAAAAAAAGTTTATATGGGTGAGATTTATGATGTGAGATATAGTGTATAAGTTATCAAAGATACATTATACCTCTTGTCCTATACATAAGAAATCAAAAGATAATGTTTTCTTGATTTTAATTATAAGAAACCTAGGATTATTTTCTTTTTACTCCTAATTAATTATAAGCCTTATTAATGATTACACTTTTTTCCCATGAAAGTTTGATGCATTGATTGAAAAATTATATTTTGAAAAATAACCTTCTCTTTAATCATTAATGTAATGAGTAGACTTAGAATAAAATTAAAATTTATGATAAGTTAATTAATCTAATTATTTTTATTAGTTTTGATGAATTAGGTAATTATTTTTTATAGATAGGAGTGAAGTAGTATGACTTATTTGTTATTGGATTTTTGTGGATGACTAACGTTTTTAGTATAAAAAAAACTCTCCTTTAATCATATTTTTATATTCACAAAAATCACATATTATTTAAAAATTTAAATATAATTTCATTGGAATTAATGCTATATTAATTAGTGGTTTCAAGTTTTTAATATCATGTGTGTAAATAAGTTAATATTTTAATGTATGTATTGCAATTAAAGTTTACAATTAATCTTGGATGTTGATAGATTATGTTGAAAGATGTAAATTTCACTTTAATGATTTCTAATTTTCCATCATTCGAAGTAATTTCTCTTTTATTATTGTTGCAACATACGTTGATATAATTTGATAATGATTTACAAATTTGGGTCTTTGAATTTTGCTTCGGAATCCTGATCCTTAGACATTATAGCGGGCCTTTTTCTTTTTACACCCTGCAAACTTATCCTACACTCTCTTCTCATTTTAATTTTTTCACATGATTCCTAAAATACTATGTATTGTTTATTCTTGATCACGTTTCATAATTATTTTTAAATGTATTATGAAATAGACATTCTTAAAGTATGATATTTGGGTTATGGAATAAAATTATGTTCGACAAAATTAACTGAAAAGTTAGTCGGAAGCTAAAAAATTAGCTGACAGCTGTAAGTTGAAAAACTAATTTATTAAATTAGAATTATTTGATAGAACTAACTGTTGAAGTAGTTGAAAATTTTAAAATGAAAAAAAATAATAAATCATTATTTATTTTAAAAATGTAACAAGGAAAAGGAATAAATATATTGAGGATAAAAGTGAAAGAAAATATAAAAATCTAAAAATTAGAAGCTAGTATTTAAAAAAATATTACTTTAAATAATATTTCAAAAAATATTAGAAGCTATTAAAAAAAGTTCACTTATCGAACAACCAAATGAAAAAAATTCCAAAATACTTCTTCAATAAGTATTTTAATTGTATTGTACAAAGACGTCCCAAAAGTATGATATTTTAGTTACAAAATAGGTGCTCTAGAAGAACTACACCAATTCATAAAGTGTTCTGAAATATATTTTGTAATTATTTTGTAATTTATTAAGAAATAGGTATTCCAATAGTAAAACATTTTGCTTATGAAAAAAGTGCTTCGAAAGAACATCATTCATAAGGTGTTCCAGAATCTCTTTTGTAACACATTTAAAATACCATTGCGGAATACAAATTCAAGAATTTATGTTTATTGAATTACATATTTAGTAACTAGGAAAGAAAAACATATGAAAAAAATAACAGACATACACGGTAATGTTAGTTTAGGAATTTTGAAAATATTAAAAGAAAATGGAGGTGCAGGTGAGTTTTGAAGGGTGTAGCAAGAAAGACCTAGACACCAAGTATGATAGTTCAAAGTAAGCTTGGACCAAATAAAAGAAGCAGCCCTGGATCCGAAAAATTCAAACTAGTTCCACTCTGTCTGGACAAAAACGAATTTTTTTAAATCAGGGCTTTTGTTTCTCTAGTACAATTTGAGATATATTCATAATTTTTTATTATTAAATTGATTATGAGACTAATTATTGATAGAAATGTATTAATTGCAATGTGAGGATCAATTTTTTTTTCTTTATAATTATTTAAATATGTAACTTCGAACAAATGAGTTGCATAAAAAAATTATTGGTTTAACAATAAAACTAAAATTCAGTTTCATTTCAAACAAGAAAATAAGAAAATTTCCTATTTCAAACGATAAAAAAATCTATAATTCATAGAATATTAATTATTTTTTAAAATAACGCAATAATTACTTTTTAAAATTTTGTTAAATAGTATAATAATCACTAACTATAAACATATAGTTGAGTACTCTTGAATCTCAGTCTCAGATGTACAACAACAACCAAACAATACTGTGAATATTTGTCTCACTATCCAAAAAAAGAAAATGAGGTTTATTGTGCGGATGGGCATGGCTCCCGATGCTACAAGCAATCTCGCTTGATTGGTCCTCTCGATTTCGGTTCCCATTCAAGGACCACATCTGACTTGGACTAAGCAAAAGAACGAATCTGCAATTTAATAGATTATGCCATGCAAATGCAAACCATTTGGCTTTCCTATTTTGGCATTATAATTGGATTCATTCGCCATTTCAACCCTTCACGACAATGTTGATCCCTTACGTAAAATTTCAGACATAACAGCTCAAAATGCAGAACAAATTTCTAAAATATTTTTTTACTATATTATCATAACATTTATTTTGACTTTTAAATATATAAAGTTGCAACAAACATAGCCTCAGATATAAATAACTTGCACAACAATTTTTGAAATTCATCCAGCAATTAATTTGATTCCATTTACTTTGCAGCAGCTGCAGCAGCCCATTTTAGCTGAAGAATCTTTGCAAACTCAACAAGCTTTTCAGTCTCTGGCAGAAGGCCCTTCACAGCAGGATCAGCAGCAAAAGTTTCAGCCCATAGGGTCAAACCAGGGTGCTTCGTTTCATCAAGCAATTTTCTTTCATTCATATTCTCTGAGACTCTAATGAAACTCAAAAAGCTTCCAAAACCAATGTCAACAAATCCAATCGTATCTCCTCCGAAATAGGCCTTCCCTTCACTGCACTTGTTGAACACTTCTTCCACCTTCTCAAGCACTTCTTCCGCTTGCTCAAAGTGTAGCTTCTTTGCCTCATCATCTTCAGTCGCTAGAACACTTTTCAAGGACGTAAGCCACTACTCTCAAGTAGAAAAAAATACACCAAAAATAACTTAATTAATTATATATAATAAAAGAATAAATGAAGTATGCACCAATAAAAAATTATTAGATAGTTCAGGATTATCACATTTATATGATCTGATCCAACTAATATCTGCATAACCCATTTAAGTTTTATAGTTTACCTAATAATTAATTAGTGTCATATGTGAATATTAGTGAGAATTATAATGATGATCTCAAATCACCTAATAATTTCTCATGCACCTAAATATCATTAGCTGTGTGTATGTGTTAACAACACAGAATCTGGACTGCGAGGGTCCAGAACCTCCTAAGAACAAAAGAGAAAAGGAAAGGCAAGGATATTTTTTCATTCCTCATTGCTGGTGAAATACATGCTTATTTATATTGCAATTCCTCACTAACAGAATTGCAATTGTGCCAGCTTGGGAATATTACAAAATGACAAATTTTGTTATGCTTGTTTCCCCTGCTGCAGGTCAAGGCTAATCCAGCAAGATCTTGTGTGCCAGCTCAGTAGGTCATCACACATAATCCTGAAGGTACGTTGGTTTTGTAATTCTTCTTTTCCCTTCCTTTTCTATTTGCACCTCTGTATGATTTCCTGTAATTACCCTTGTGCTTGCCTCTGTGTCTGATGCTTTGCTAACACTCCATGACCCTTGCAGAAGCACCTTGTCCTCAAGGTGATAATCCTGGAAAAATGTGGACCAGTCTTCCCACGAAGTATCATCAAGAGGGAGTCCTTGCCATTGGACCAATACTTCCTAGCGTGGAGGATCATTCAAAATTTGTTTGTGTTCCAAGATTGCTAGAAGGGCAATGATGGGTTGAGTGCCAAAGAACTTCTCAGGTAGCTGTCCAGTGGTGTCTGATGGTGGAGTTCCCTTGAATGGTTTTAACAACGAACATTGAAAAACTGGATGTATGCACGCTCCTGCCAGAAGTTGGAGTCTGTAAGCAACTTGACCAATGCGCTCTGTGATCGAAAAAGGCCCATAAAATCTCATTACAAGTTTGTCAGTGTGCTCCTGTGGTTCTCTGATAGAAGTTTGTCGATGGGGACGAAGTTTGAGCATCACCCAATCACCTACTTGGTATTCGACATCACGACGTCGCGTGTCGGCGTGATGCTTCATTAAACCCTGAGCTTTAAGAAGCTTCTTCCTAATGTACTTGAAGGTATCCTCCCTGTCAGTTAACATAGTTTCGAAGACGGCAATGTCAGAAATGTCTGTGATGTAATCTGGAATCGTGCAAGGTTTTCGGCCAAACATTATTTCATATGGAGTGGTGCTAGTTCCAACATTCCAAGAAGTGTTGTGCGACCATTCTATCCACGACAACAATTTGCCCCACGTTCCCGGCCGCCGGTGGACAAAGGCTCGCAGATACTGTTCAATAACTCGATTTAGAACTTCAGTTTGTCCGTCACTTTGGGGATGGTAAGCTGAACTCATCTGCAATTTGGTGCCACTCAAACGAAAAAGTTCCTGCCAGAAGTTACTAACGAAGAGTGGGTCACAATCCGAGACCAGACTTCGAGGTATACCATGCAATTTGGCCACAATTTCGATGAATAAACAAGCAACAGTGTGGGCTGTATGTGAAGGAGTAAGCATCCCCAAATGAATCCCCTTGGAAAATCTGTCAACAACCACGAGGATGACTGTGTGACCATGATACGGCGGCAGACTGGTAATGAAGTCCAAGGAGAGGTTTTCCCAAGGACGATGAGGCACTAGCAGAGGACATAATAGGCCTACGATTCGCTTTGTCTCATACTTAGTATGTTGGCAATCAATGCAAGTGGTAACAAATTGAGTAACATCTACACGCATGCTAGACCAATAAAAGTTTTCAGAGAGCCTAGCCAATGTTTTTGCGATGCCGGTGGGGCCCCCTGTGGGAGTTGAGTGGTACTCAGTAAGCAGGGTAAGGATGATGGGCAATCCCTGGGGCAACCAAATTTGACTTTTGTGTAAAATTAATTTATCAGTGAGCTTGAAGTCAGGGTATTTGGCAGGGCAGTTTTCGATCTCCTTGCGCAATTGAAGGTATTCTTGGTTGGTCGAGAGCTAGTGATGTATTTCAGTGAGGAAACTTAAGCAAGGTACTGACAGGACCATGCATGTAGGCACCTTCTATTCAGGTAGGCGAGATAAAGCATCAGCCGCCTGATTGTTGGCTCCTGAACAATATTTAATTTGATAGTCAAAGCCCATCAGATGCGCAAGATATAGGTGTTGCTCCGGGGTTTGAATCACCTGGGTAAGGAGCTCCTTTAAACTCCGGTGATCGGTGAGAATAGTGATGCGTTGACCGAGCAAGTATTGTTTCCATTTCTTAACAGTTGCCGTAATTGCAAAGAGTTCTCTGACATATGTTGAAGCCCGCAGAAGCTTTGGAGTGAAGGGTTTACTAAAGAAGGCAATCGGGTGGCCTTGCTGGGATAAGACTGCACCCATGCCCACCCCCGACGCATCCGTCTCCATAGTGAAAGGCAATTGAAAATTGGGCAGAACAGGAGCCTGAGACAAGACTCTCTTGAGTTGATCAAAAGCAGATTGGGCTTCTGCACTCCACTTAAGTGGTTCTGTTGTTGTGGCCTTAACCAGAGGGGCAGCGATGGTGGCGTACCCCTGGATAAAGCGTCTATAGAACCCAGCGAGCCCCAAAAAGCTGCGAAGTGCTCTGGTTGTTTGAGGTGTGCGCCACTGGTCAATGATTCCTATTTTGGCAGCTACCGATGCCACTCCCCCTTGAGAGACAATATGGCCCCAATATTCGACCTGTGACTGCGTGAAGAAACATTTAGATAACTTAAGGACAAATTGGTTGTAAAGAATTACCTGAAACGTAGTCTCTAAATGCTGCAAGTGCTCATGGAAGGAGGCACTGTAGATTAAAATGTCGTCAAAGAAGACGATGATAAATCGCCAGAGAAATGGTCTGAAAATCTGATTCATCGTTGCTTGAAAAGAGGACGACGCATTCCACAGACCAAAGGACATTACCTTGAATTCATAATGCCCATGGTGAGTTCTAAAGGCGGTCTTAGGGATGTCACCGGCGTGCATGCGAATTCGATGGTAGCCTTGCAATAAATCAAGCTCTAAGAACCAACGAGCATGCCCCAATTCATCAAGAAGTTCATCAATAGTCGGAATGGGAAAATGATCACGCACCGTGAGCGCATTAAGAGCTCGATAATCCATGCAAAACTGCCATGAGCCATCATTCTTCCTCACCAACAAGACCGGAGAAGAAAACGGGCTGGTGCTTGGCTGAATGAGCCCTTTCTGGAGCATCATTTCTACCTAAAGCTCAATCTCACACTTTTGGTAATGGGGGTAGCGGTAAGGGCGCACGTTGACCGAGGTAGAAGCATGTGAATATGATGATCAGTCGGTCTCTCCGGCGGTAAAGCAGACGAAGGTTGGAACATGACCTGGAAACGAATGAGTAATTCCTAAATTTCCGGGGGGGTGTTCGTCATCGGAGATGGCAGAAGTGTCATCCCTGAGGACCACAATGTGATAGAAAACACCAGGACTTTGTTTCCTGAGTACCTTATTGAATTGGGGTGGCAACAGCAAGTGGGAGATGGTCTCATGATCTCCTTTCAGCTCCACCAATTGACCCGCATAGAAGAACTTCATGCACAAGCTGTTATAGTTAGTGAGTACTGGTCCAAGAGACTTGAGCCACTGAACACTAAGCACGACATTGGCATCGGAGATGGGAGGATGTAGAGATCAAGGGTAAACTGAGTTGATTGGATGCCAATGGTGACTGCCTCACACCATCGCTTGCACTCCAAATGTTGTCCATTCCCTACCATAACTCGTAATGGTCGAGTTTCACGAGAGGAGAATCCCAAATGAGCAACAAGCGAGTCCTGGATTAAATTATGTGTACTACCGCCATCGATAAGGATCATGATAGAGTGGCCGGAGATGGTGCCAAATAAGCAGAGCGTTTTTGGGGCCAGATGACCCGCGAGAGAATGGAGACTGATTTGAGTCTGGGTTGGGTCGCTCACATCTGGTGGGTCAGGGGGCGATTCAGGAGAGTTTATATTAGAAAGGGACGGGTCTTTAGCATCCGCGATAAGGAAAAAAAACCCTAGAGTGGCCTCTATGGTATTTTTCGTCGCAGTTGAAGCACAGGCCGCGGTCACGACATGACGCAAGTTCCTCCGGTGACAAGCGTTTGAGGCCAGGAGCTGGGAGGCGCGGCGGTGGCGGTGGCAGTTGAGGGAGCGTTGGTGATGGCAGGGCAAAAGAGTTCGTGGGCGACGAACGTAATGGAGTAACAGGCATCACAGGCGGTGGTCATCCCCTAGTGAAGGCTCTCCCCTTGGAAAGCTTCTCCTCCTGTAGGCGCGCAAGGCCGATCGCCTGGACCAGGGTCAGGGGTTACAGAGCCTGCACTTCCCGCCGAATCTCTGGAGTGAGCCCAGAGATGAAACAACTCAGAAGGAACGGCGCAGGGAGCCCGACAACGCGATTTGCAAGTTATTCAAATTCAGCCAGGTATTGAGCCACTGACCCTTTCTGTATGAGTTTGAAGAGGGCCCCTGTGGGGTCTTCGTATTGCGAGGGTGAGAATCGTGTCTGGAGTGCCTGGAGAAAAACCGGCCATGAAGTGAATTGACCATTGCTGGTCATCCATTGAAACCAGGCAAGGGCACAACCCTCCATATAAAACGAGGCTATCGTGAGCTTGTCCTGTTCCGAGGTGTGGTGATAGTCCAAAAAATTGGTTGATCTTAAAGATCCAACCAATAGGGTCATTTCCATCAAATCAGTGAACATCTAATTTCATTCTGTGGTTGGTGACAGGTGTGGTGGAAGAAACGGGCACAAAGGGGATAATCGAAGGTGATAATGAGGAAGGGGAAGATAGTCGTTGCAAGAGGCGTCGAAACGAAGGTTCATAGAATGGATTGATTCCCCTAGGGTGAGGTTCAAGGAAGTGAGCTTAAGGATGGCATCTTCCAGCTTTTTAGTGGATGTGGTGGAGTGGAGAGGGTCAGACATGGCACGAGAGCACCAAAATGTTAACAACACAGAACCTGGACTTCGAGGGTCCAGAACCTTCTAAGAACAAAAGAGAAAAGGAAAGGCCAGGATATTTTTTCATTCCTCATTGCTGGTGAAATACATGCTTATTTATATTGCAATTCCTCACTAACAGAATCACTAACAAAATTGCAATTGTGCCAGCTAGGGAATATTACAAAATGACAAATTCTGTTATGCTTATTTCCCCTGCTGCAGGTCAAGGCTAATCCAGCAAGATCCTGTGTGCCAGCTCAGTAGGTCATCACACATAATCCTGAAGGTATGTTGGTTTTGTAATTCTTTTTTCCCCTTTTTTTGCTATTTACACCTCTGTATGATTTCCTGTAATTACCCCTGTGCTTGCCTCGGTATCTGATGCTTTGCTAACAGTATGTTTGGTTTTTAGCTTGAAGGATCAGAAGTATGTTCAAAAAGCAAAACAGAAAAAACATCTTGTTTCGTTTTTTAGTTGAGCCTAATTATTGTAAAGAATTTTGTCACAATTTTGCGTTGAAACTCATCTTGAAATTTAAGTAAAAGGAGAGTTGCTTTTACAATCTTAATTTGCAAAATAAGTTAAACTTAAGTTTACAAATTTTAATCTAACCATCCATGTGTGTTAACTTTTATAATAATATCTTAATTAAAACTCGTATCATCCGTGATTTCTGATAGATTCACTTTGTAAAACCTTTTTTTCCATTGTTAGAGACATAAATTATGTCACATTAGTTGGTACTTGGTAGGAATAACAATAACATAAAACCAAGAAGTACCTTGTCATCGATGTAAGAAACCCAAAATCGGGCATTAGCTCGATCATATGCATTTTGTGGAAGGATGGAGAGAGCATTGTTGGACCAAACCTCATCTATGTACTCAACTATGATTGCAGATTCACATATGACTTTATCTCCATGGAAGAAAACTGGGATTTTCTTGTGCACAGGGTTGGACTTAAGAAGCAATTCACTTTTGGGATTCAAAGTCTCTTCAACAACCTCATAATCCAAACCCTTGAGGTTAAGGGCAATCTGCACCCTCAGGGCAAATGGACTGAACCAAGCACCCAAAAGCCTCAAGTCCCTTTCAGCCATCACTGTTTACTATAACAGGTCAAACACGGAGCAATATTGTGTTTGTTTTGTTAGGTTACTCAGCAGGAAATGTGGAGTTTTATGTATGGGAAAGGAGGGTGAGATAACATTGTGTGATAAGCATGCTAGAATAAATTATTAGGTAATCCTAAATCATCCATGTATGTATGGAATATTGACCAATTTACAAGAAACATATATTTAGATTATTTAATTTTAAAAAAATAAATATATCCAGATTAAATCAGTGATAAATTAAACCACGACCACCTAATAATGTTTTCTTGAATAGAGGCTACACCAAATATATTATGCATTGAACGCATCAAATATGTCGATGACAACTGATTAAAGATATTATATAATGATTATTAATATAATAATACAAATTAAAAAAGACAAAGGAAATTACACGATGCTGGAATCAAAGTTCTTCTGCAAAAGTCAAAACTACCCAGGACGTCGTGAATGTAGGAACCGCCGACGATACTGACTTTAAATGAGTTTTATATGTTCTTTCGTACTATTGTAATTATAATGAAAAAGAAAACCAGTCCTCAACAGAATTTTATCGTAATGAAAGGAAAAAAAAAATGTGACGCAAGTGATGAAGTTAGATGCCAATAAAGTTCTTAATAAAAACTAAAGATGAAGGAAGCAATGATAATAGATGCCAACGTTTTCCACGGTTTCACATCTTCTTCCTCCAGTTTTTCAATATTCAGTTTCATATATCTTTATTGTATAAAGTCTTATGTTCTGTGATGACGTATTGTCTTGACTCTTGAGGGCAAGAGAGACATAAGAGAGTGAGAATGCCAAAGACATAGGGAGTATTTTTTTTTCTTCTTAAATTTAATTTAATATCATTTTATTTTTATTTATTTATAGATATTTTTAATATGGTGGCACTATCTTTTTTAATGTGTTGAACCCTTCATATTTAGGGTAGTGACTACTACCCAAGTTTTTCCCTTAGGAAAATCAACTCAAATTGTTTAATGTGTCCAACTCTTCATAATTCATATATAGGGTAGTGTTTTACCCAAGGCCTCCTCAATAGTCAATACATGAACCCAAAAAGTTGAAATTCACACAACAGTGGGACACAATAATTCAAGTGGGACAAACTAATAGTACTGCAGTTCAAAGAACAAGCCAGAATTGCGTTATCTTGTTTTTCTTGAACGATTCAATATTTAAAAGCCTTACGAATGCAGTTTGACCATTTGAGATGAAAAATAATTTATAAATATAATAAGTGATATGACTTAATAAGAAAATTGAAATACAAAGAAATAAACGATAAAAAATAAGTATTTGTAATATATGAGATATAATTGTTTAATCTATAATAAATTACCTCTAATTTGAATTGAGTTATGTAAATTTATTCAAGAGGATAAATATCTTTTGATATATACTTTTATTTGATTTTTAATTTGACTCTTAATAAAAATTAAACTTCTCATCGTTTAGAGTTTGATATTCCACATTTTTTTAATTCTAGAAAATTATTTTGATTTTTAAATTTAGACTTTCACCTTTGTATTGCAATGTGTAATTTTGATATTTTTATTTTACAATTTATCTAAATTTTTTTCAATTTTTTTTACGTACCTATTAGAGATGATATGATTGTTTGATGCATAGTGAGATTTTTTTTTATAAAGGTTATTGTTTTTCGTCACAAAGCTGTATGGTTGTTTTTCGTTCTCACACTTTTTTTATTTACCCAAACCTACTTCATGTAAAAAAAAAACATTTTAATATTACGAAGATAAAAAATATACTAAAAATTTACAGAAACAAATTTTAAATAATTTCATATTTATAAGAATAAAAATCATATTTTAACATATACTTTTCACATATACTTGATATAAGTTGTGTGCCACCGGGCCCTCGTATAAGTGGCTAGTAACTTAGGTTTTTTTAAATATATAATAGGACAAAATTTGTTGGGAAAAGAATTTTTCTTTAATTGGTACTCTACTTTTTTTTAGTAAGTTTCATGACTTTCGGTAGTGGAAATATTTTTGCTTCTAGATAAATATATATATATATATATATATATATATATATATATATATATATATATATATATATATATATAAGTTGTGTATCTTTCCAAATAATATTTTTTAGTAGAACCATTACTATATTGCGTTTGAACATGATTTTGAATTCTAAATCACAATTTAACTGAAAATGGAATAAAACTCTTTATATGTAAAACTAACCATGCTAGCAGCCCATGGAGAAGAAGAAGGGTAGTCTTGCAGAGAAGATGGTGTTTTTGTTCAACAGTATCCTCTTTAAGTTAGTCTGCTGTCAAGAGCTACCTGGCCACAAAACAAATGGATTGAGCCCACTTGAGGGATTTTATTGTAACTGTCCTCAAGAAACCGAATCTCCTAAAATAAAGAAAAAAGCAGGGTTCTTTGCTTCATCAAACACTTTTCTTTCATTCATCTCTTCTATCACTCTCATCCAACTCCAAAGGCTCCCAAAAGCAATGTCAATAATTCCAATTGTATCCCCTCCCAAAGTAGGCCTTTCCTTCACTGCACTTGTTGAACACTTCTTCCATCCTCTCAAGTGCTTCTTCCATTCCCACAAAGTGTGGCTTCTTTGCCTCATCATCTTGATCAGCTGCTTCAGCCAATAGAGCATTCCGCATGGACGTATACCACTACTCCAAGACTAAAGATTAGTACTTATTCAATAAAAAACACACGAAAGCTTATAGCCTCTATAAGTTGGAAGTGTTGCCGCATCCAACACCGACATACCCTAGCATTTGTTTCATACTTCTTATTAGGTATATAACTTATACATTTGAAAAAACATTTTTTGGTTAATTTTAAAAAATAAATATATCATCAATTTAGATATTTTATTATATGTTATTATTTTATTAGAATCTCTTTGTTTATTTGTATGTGGTGTCCGTATCATAGACATTAAGACATTAGTTTGTCGAAGTGTTTGTGTTAGAATTTGTGCTTCATAGCTTATAACTAACTTTTGATGATAATTAAGCTGTTCATGCAACTTAATAAAAAAAACTTCTTGAAAAGGCCACACCGCCGCAGGTAACTTAGCGAAACACATTACTTACATGAGTTCAATTAAGTTACATATATAAATTATTGAGAAATGATACCGTACCACTGTAAATTAAGAAGTTCGGGTATAGTTGAATTTTATAACATCTATTATTTCTTCTCTACCCATTCATTTGCCTCCATATTTCAAAGTAATAAACTCAACTCATATATTCTTGCCTTCTTTCTTTATTTCACATTAACCCGCACATCAATCCAGCACCAGCGAATTGAGTTTGAGTTTGAGTTGTGTAAATTACATTTGAGGCTTGCAGCTAACAATTAACATGAATTTTGTCATTGGTACGTCTACAAATTCTATAAACTCTTCTCAGTAATAATATTATGCCTCCTTATCATTCGTTTAGCTCAAACTATATTTACATATAAGTTCTAACTTCTAAAATTCTAAATATACTGTATATGAACGCAGCAGCTAAACACAGCTTGCTCAAAACGACTAAGTGTGGAACTTCCTAGCTTCGGAGTCCAGAATTCTAGAAAAGTTAAAGCACTGTGGAACTCATAGATTCTTGCTTTTATTATTATTATTATTTCACATTAACCCGCGCATCAACTCAGTGAATTGAGATTTGAGTTGCCCAAATTATATCTGAGGCTTGCAGTTGGTGGATTGATGCGCGGATTAATGACACAAAGAAATAAGGAAAGAATCTAAGTTGAGTTTATGTTTTTGAAATATGGAGGCAAAGAATGGGCCGAGAAGAAATAATAGATGTTATAAAATTCAGCTGTACCAAAACGGCAAAACCCCCTTAATTTATGGGTACGTTCTCTAAGTTATTTCTAAGTTAGTTAGTAAAAGTAAAAATAAGAAAACCAAAAACCAAAATCCAAAATCCAAAATCAAAGGGGTTTAGTTTAGATGGTAAAACTCTGGTACCTTCTTCGATTTTTAGCGATGAAAAAAAAATCAAAACCAAAAGGAATATATATAAATACCTTGTCATCGATGTAAACAACCCAAAATCGGGCAATAGCTCGGTCATAAGCATTTTATGGAAGGAGGGAGGGAGCATTGTTGAACCAAACCTCATCAATGTACTCAACTATGATTGCAGATTCACATATAACTTTATCTCCATGGAAGAAAACTGGGATTTTCTTGTGCACAGGGTTGGACTTAAGAAGCAACTCACTTTTGGGATTTAAGGTCTCTTCAACAACCTCATAATCTAAACCCTTAAGGTTAAGGGCAATCTGCACCCTCAGGGCAAATGGACTGAACCAAGCACCCAAAAGCCACAAGTCATTTTTAGCCATATAAAAGATCAAAATGCACTGTGTTACTTAAAAGGAAATGATGCATTTTATGTATGTGAAAGAAAGTGAGATAACATTGTGGGATGTATCAGATAAGAATCAACTTACAAGTTGAGCAGAGACACGTACAACAGTGCTTGGGACACAGTAATTCAAGTGGGACGGACCAATTAATAATTATACTGCATGCATTGCAAAATGCAAAGAACAAGCCAGAATTGATGTGGTCTTTTGTTTTTTATATGATATATCTTTCTTTAGATTTTTTTTACTAGGTCTTTAGATCTAGATAATAGGAAAAAATGCGTTGGTTATTAATTTTTTATTAAAAGAATTAATTTATTCTATGAACTGATTTATTTTTTTGTTAAATTTGAATCGTTTTAAAATACTAGCATAGTCACGCACATTAAACATAATAATATTATTAATATGAAATGATTAATTTTATTTTTTTAAGTCGATTCAATCTTATAAAATTGATAATTTTGAAGAAATAAAAGTAGAATAATTTTTTTATGGGCGGCTCAATATTCCAAAAATCATAGAATAATGATGCATGGTTTTTTTTACCCTAGCTTTGAGATAAAAAAATAGAAAAGAAAATAAGTGAAAATGTAATTAGTAATGTGACTTAGCATGAAGATAGAAACACACAGAAATAAAGGATATAATAAAGGATAGAAGATAAGTATTTGTAACATGAGATATCATTGTTTGACCATATATAATTTACGTCTAATTTGAATTGAGTTATATGTAAATTTATTCAAGAGGATATTTTGATAACATGGTTGTTTGATGGTTAAATAAAGAGTGATTATATTTTGATGAAAATTCAGTTAATAACTTTTTTTTTTCATTTTCTTTATCATATTACATCATCAATCAAATTAATCATTTATTTCTCGTATTTTTTTCTCTGAAGTTATAGACAATTCAAAATTATCCAAGAAACATTTTTTTAAATAAAGAACTTAAAAAAGAGAAATTTTAAAAATTTCAGATAACAAATACACTGAAGGCAATATCCTTACATATCTACAGAACACGCAAGGAATGCCACACTTTTTTTGAAAATTACCCCACAAGAAGCCGGGCGAGGAGCTCTTTTGGTCGCACCATCCGTGTTGCACTTAATAGAGTTACATTGAGGAGGAAATCAAATCTACTTGAATTATCCCAAAACCTTCCAAAAAGGATGAACTAATCTTTGGCCTTGTCATCCAATTTTTTAAATATGCAAATCTGATCCCGAGGAGACTTAGAAATAGATGATTAAACCATACAGAGTTAGCTAAAAAGATTAATTTTAGATACTCGCATCTTTAGAGAAGAAAATTCTAAATTGGCCTCTTTTTTTTCGCAATAGGTATGCTTAATGTTTTACCCTTCTTTAGCTTTATCTTGGGTTAGGTTTATGCCCTCAAGTTTTATTTTATTTTTATTTTAATCTTGCCTTTTTAAATAAATTTGGGTGTGCTGCGTCTTAGCACTCCTTATTGCTATATATATATATATATATATATATATATATATATATATAAATGAGACATGACCTACAATCAACAGACAGAGACTCAGTTGCTAGCAGAGGCAACCTAAACAAACAAATACAAAAGCATAATTTTTTTTATCCCAATTGTTAATTCTCTTCAAGTGAGATTCGGACTCTTCAATTGAAAGGTTACCCTCACAACTCAAAAGTCAAAACCGAAGACACTCCCCTTTTTCTCTACTTTATTTATAAACCTTTTATTTTAAAGTTATTTTTAAACCAACATAAAGTTAGAACAAAGATAGCCTACAAGGAAAAAAAAAATCACAATTTCAAAGCCAAGTAATCTTGCAATTAGTTCCATTTACTTTGCAGCTGCAGCAGCCCATCTTTTCTTAAGACTCTCGGCATACTCAACAAGCTTGTGAGTCTCTGGAAGAACACCCTTCACAGCAGCATCAGCAGAAAACGTTTCAGCCCATTTAGCCAAAGAAGGGTTCTTTGCTTCATCAAACACTTTTCTTCCATTCATCTCTTCTATCACTCTCATCCAACTCCAAAGGCTCCCAAAAACAATGTCAACAATTCCAATTGTATCCCCTCCAAAGTATGTCTTTCCTTCACTGCACTTGTTGAACACTTCTTCCATCCTCTCAAGTGCTTCTTCCATTTCCACAAAGTGTGATTTCTTTGCCTCGTCGTCATCTCCAGCCAGTAGAACACTTTTCAAGGACGTAACCCACTACTCCCAGTAGAAAAAAATACACCAAAAAATATTAAGTACTCATGCAATAAAAATTAAAATCACATGAAAACTAAGCTTATGGTGATAATTAAGTTTTCATATGCAACTTACTAAAAAAAACTTAGGAAAAGAAAGGATCAAGGTACACTTTTAATTTGGATTTTATAATAAGGGTTGGATGGAGTAAATTATTTCTAACATTAGATAGTAGGAATAAGAATAAGCAAAATTAAAAAAGGAGTGAAGGCACAGAAATATAAATACCTTGTCATCGATGTAAGAAACCCAAAATCGGGCATTAGCTCGATCATATGCATTTTGTGGAAGGATGGAGAGAGCATTGTTGGACCAAACCTCATCTATGTACTCAACTATGATTGCAGATTCACATATGACTTTATCTCCATGGAAGAAAACTGGGATTTTCTTGTGCACAGGGTTGGACTTAAGAAGCAATTCACTTTTGGGATTCAAAGTCTCTTCAACAACCTCATAATCCAAACCCTTGAGGTTAAGGGCAATCTGCACCCTCAGGACAAATGGACTGAACCAAGCACCCAAAAGCCTCAAGTCCCTTTGAGCCATCACTGTTTACTATAACAGGTCAAACACGGAGCAATGCTGTGTTTGTTTTGTTAGGTTACTCAGCAGGAAATGTGGAGTTTTATGTATGGGAAAGGAGGGTGAGATAACATTGTGTGATAAGCATGCTAGAATAAACTATTAGGTAATCCTAAATCATCCATGTATGTATGGAATATTGACCAATTTACAAGAAACATATATTTAGATTAGTTAATTTAAAAAAAATAAATATATCCAGATTAAATCAGTGATAAATTAAACCACGACCACCTAATAATGTTTTCTTGGATATAGGCTACAGCAAATATATTATGCATTGAACGCATCAAATATGTCGATGACAACTGATTAAAGATATTATATAATGATTAGTAATATAATAATAGAAATTAAAAAAGACAAAGAAAATTACACGATGCTGGAATCAAAGTTCTTCTGCAAAAGTCAAAACTACCCAGGACATCGTGAATGTAGGAACCGCCGACGGACGATACTGACTTTAAATGAGTTTTATATGTTCTTTCGTACTATTGTAATTATAATGAAAAAGAAAACCAGTCCTCAACAGAATTTTATCGTAATGAAAGGAAAAAAAAAAGTGAAGCAAGTGATGAAGTTAGATGCCAATAAAGTTCTTAAAAAAAATTAGTTAATAAAAACTAAAGATGAAGGAAGCAATGATAATAGATGCCAATTTTTTCAATATTCAGTTTCATATATAGGGTAGTGTTTTACCCAAGGCCTCCCCAATAGTCAATACATGAACCCAAAAAGTTGAAATTCACACAACAGTGGGACACAATAATTCAAGTGGGACAAACTAATAGTACTGCAGTTCAAAGAACAAGCCAGAATTGACGTTATCTTGCTTTTCTTGAACGATTCAATATTTAAAAGCCTTACGAATGCTGTTTTACCATTTGAGATGAAAAAAAATTATAAATATAATAAGTGATATGACTTAATAAGAAAATTGAAAGACAAAGAAATAAGGGATAAAAAATAAGTATTTGTAATATATGAGATATAATTGTTTAATCTATAATAAATTACCTCTAATTTGAATTGAGTTATGTAAATTTATTCAAGAGGATAAATATCTTTTGATATATACTTTTATTTGATTTTTAATTTGACTCTTAATAAAAATTAAACTCCTAATCGTTTAGAATTTGATATTCCACATTTTTTTAACTCAAGAAAATTATTTTGATTTTTAAATTTAGACTTTCACCTTTGGTATTGCAATGTGTAATTTTGATATTTCTATTTTTCAATTTTTTTACGTACCTAGCTATTAGAGACGATATGATTGTTTGATGCACAGTGAGAATTTTTTTTATAAAGGGTATTGTTTTTCGTCACAAAGCTGTATGGTTGTTTTTCGTTCTCACACTTTTTTTATTTACCCAAACCTACTTCATGTAAAAAAAAAAAAGACATTTTAATATTACGAAGATAAAAAATATGCTAAAAATTTTATAGAAACAAATTTTAAATATTTTCATATTTATAAGGATAAAAATCATATTTTAACATATACTTTTCACATATACTTGATAGAAGTTGTGTGCCACAGGGCAACATTTGTTGGGAAAAGAATTTTTGTTTAATTGGTACTCTACTTTTTTCTTTTAGTAAGTTTCATGACTTTCGGTAGTGGAAATATTTTTGCTTCTAGATAAAAAAAAAAAAATATATATATATATATATATATATATATATATAAGTTGTGTATCTTTCCAAATAATATTTTTTAGCAGAACCATTACTATATTGCGTTTGAACATGATTTTGAATTCTAAATCACAATTTAACTGAAAATGGAATAAAACTCTTTATATGTAAAACTAACCATGCTAGCAGCCCATGGAGAAGAAGAAGGGTAGTCTTGCAGAGAAGATGGTGTTTTTGTTCAACAGTATCCTCTTTAAGTTAGTCTGCTGTCAAGAGCTACCTGGCCACAAAACAAATGGATTGAGCCCACTTGAGGGATTTTATTGTAACTGTCCTCAAGAAACCGAATCTCCTAAAATAAAGAAAAAAAGTAATACAAATTTGCACCAGCCGGGAATCGAACCCGGGTCTGTACCGTGGCAGGGTACTATTCTACCACTAGACCACTGGTGCTTTTTTGATTACATATTATTTAATTAATATTATAAAACCATTGTAATAAAACCAAAAACTTATGTCTTAAAACAAAATTTAATTTCTACATTCAACTAATGCAGACTCTTCCGTTCTGACCTAGAGACTTTTCTGACCCACTTTCATTTTTCCCTTCACCATTTTGGATGTGATTTCTTTGACAACAGATGTCTTGCTCCCCCCTTTGTCCCATAGAGTTTGATATAATGTTATTCATCATTTTGTTATCCAACAAACTAGATTCCTTACTACTATAAAGCAAACAGGTTCGGCTCCTTCACCCACAGTCTAAATTTAAGAGGTTCCCTTTCCCAAATATGCTTGGGTTTTCCAAAGAGTCATCATATTCACATAAAATTGCTAATTGTAGCCACAAATTCTTTTTTATTTATGTAAATCACATTACTTTTCCTTGAGATGTTTTTATCTTCTCTCCTTTCTTATTTTTAAATATACATTTATTTTCTTTATAAATGCACAATTTACATTTGACTCAATTTTAATGTAAATAGTGCATTTAGAAAGAAAAAAAAAATCTCTATTGTTTAATTTTCAACAAGATTAATAGCTAGTTTACCAATATTACATTGATATGATTTGTGCTAGTATGGATCCTTTGAGTAAAGTTTTAAATTCAAATTTCGTGAAATAAAAAAATGTTATTAAGGAAAAATTAAAGGCAGCTAACCAGTTTTTCAATTGAAATTAGTCAATGGTGGAGTAGATGATACTTTTCTAAATTTTAAATGAAATTTTAAAGTATATTCAATGCATTTAAAATTTATTTTACCTTCTAAAATATTAAATTAATAAAAAAATATTCAAAATTACCTATCGAGGATATTGAGAGTTATAGAAAAATATAAAATATTTTTGGGAGACACTTTTATAATTTATAAAATATTATTGGGAGACACTTTTATAATTTTATACTATTATCACTTATGATTATGTTTGAGAAGATATTTCAATTAGTTTTTAACTTTTTTTATTAACTGAAAAACTCATCTGTTTATTTGGTAAATAAACTTTTTTTTAATAACTTCTAGCATTTTTTGAAACATTATTTAAAGTAACGTTTTTTAAAACACATGCTTTTATCTTCTAGTTTTTTATATTTTTATCTTTAATATATTTATCAAATTTTTTGCTTACCCTTTTTAAATAAATTATGATTTCATTATTTTTTTAATCATTTTATACTTTTCAGCTATTTCAACTATTGATTTTACCAAATATGTTAACTTTTCAGCTTTTAACTATTTTTGTCGATATAATCTACATTAAAGAAAATTATAATATAATTTGTATTCATTTATTAGAAGAATACATATTTAACACAAGAGAATAAGAATCCACTTAAGATTGACTTGGCGGTGGAGGATTTGGATATATAACTTGGTGTCTTAAGTTTTAATCTCATTTTTTGCTATTATAAAAAGAAAAGAAAAAACATAAAGAGAGAATAAAAGAATAATTCAAGCATCTTAAAAGAGAGGAGTGTAGTTTATTTTGTTTCCATTGTAGGCACAATTTTTTGTTGTTGAGCTTCTAGATCTGAGCAATTGAAAGATATAATATGTAAATTGTTAAGCAAAACTTATCATATATAGAGAAAATATTCAGCAAGAATTAGTGCCAACAAAGAATAAACGTGCATGTGATGTCGAGAAGATTCACATGGAGAACTAGTAGAAATATTGTATCACGACCATTTAACTTGCTTGGGTTCAGTAGTAGGAGATGGAAAAAAGAATGTGCAGTAAACAAATAAAGTGAAAAAGGTTTTATTATAGATGAGATGAAAAAAAAGATGTAAATATAGATGAATATATTCTCTTCTAAAGTTATTTGCATTTTAAATATTCTTCCTTCCACCAACTTTAGTACAAATGACTGAAGGCACAACGTAATTGATGAGTGGATGATATATAATTGGATAATAATAACAAGAAAATAAATTATAGGGATTAGAGAAAAGAAGATGAAAAGTATAAATGTAATCATCACCACATTATTCTAATTCATAGTTCTTGTTATAATTAAGTAGCAAGTGCGTCGGCAATCATCATATGCCTTCAAAAGCATAAACGTTTGGCCAAGCTTGTTTTGGGGACTGAAGAGCGAAGTAGAGGTATCTACTGCTTCTTTTATGAAATCTTTCCTTATTATTTATATAAAACATATTAAGACATAAACATCAATCCTAAAATATTTGTAAAAAATGTGGGAGAGTATTGTTCTGTCAAATTATACATTACACACTTTATACATATACTTTTAAAAAAATGATTCGCAGATTGATATATCCTTTTAACTCGCGGGTTAACTGATTTATTCCAAGATTTAAATGTATTAAACCAAAGAAACTTACGTTTAAACAGTATTAAGTTTTTCTTGATCCTAATCTATACGAATGAAGGGTTACATACTTACATATGCCCAGTTTTAATTTAGAAATTAGAAATACTTAACATACATTTGTTCCTTCTTTCATCCCACTTTCACCTCATTTCTCTTTCTCGATCTCACTCTCCATATCATTTATTTATAACATCTATCATTTTATTTCTTTATTTTTTTTTCCTCTTTATCTTCTTTTTATTTCCTCTCATATACATCCGAAAAATGGAGTGTATGTTTGTTATTATCTTTAGATATAGTATAATGAAAGTCAAAGGTTTTAGACTCCAAACACATTTGCCTGTGACTTGTGTAATTAAGGTCGTAACGTGGCTGCTCGAGCACATGATCATGTGATTTCTCTTAGTAAGAGATTTGAAATAATTAACGTGCTCTAACATCTTATCAATTTTTCCACTTTAAAGTAAACACACAATTCATGAAGGTGGAGATCCCGGCCAGAAGAAAAATAAAGCCCGTTCCATCATATTAAATCCGAATTTTAGTATGTACTGACAAAAAACAGTGATGATGGTAAGTACATCACCGAACCATCTAATTAATCTAATACTAATAAAAGAAAGGACAAAACTTATATATTACTTAAGTGTTTTTGATGTTGTTTTCTAATCAAAATTTAAGTCTCATTTTTGTAATCAGATGTTTTTTTAAATTATTTTATTGGTGTTTCAGTCGAAAAATTTAAATGAATATTTTTAATAAATTGATTCCTCAATTAAGTTTTTTTTCATCAACAAAATTTAAATTTAAGACTTTATTTTAAAAAAATTCATTTCATTTTATTTGAATCAATGACACTCATGCAGCAAAATTTAAATTTAAGACTTTATTTTAAAAAAAATCATTTCATTTCATTTGAATCAACGACACTTATGCAGTAAATGTTTGCATGCTTGATGAAACTTTAATTTTGATGAAAAACAAAACTAAACATTTATAAACCTCCATGTAAGTTTTATCCTCAAATAAAAATATATAACAAAATGTTAAATAACATACAATGAAAAGCAATAAACAAATCCTTACATAACAAAAATGCAAGTTCCTCAATCCTCATACCTTCATCTCAGAAAGTTATTATTCATCTGCTAGCTAGCTAGAGGGTAGAAGATGCTTTCAACAATTCAATAAATAGTAACACTAACACCAGAATCATACCTATTAGTCCCTCCTCTTCTTGCTTCACCACTTTCCTTTATTCCCCATCCTCATAACAACAACAACAATGGATTTCACCAACCCTTCACTTCTTCTCTCCATTTTCCTTCTACTACTTCCTTCTCTGATCTCATCACAAATCTGCCAGAGAAACTGTGGCAAAGAAACTCTCAAGTACCCTTTTGGAAGTGGCCCTGGTTGTGGTGACCCTCGTTTCCAACCACATGTAACATGTAGCAACCAAAAGCTCACATTCACCACTCACACAGGCTCCTACCCTATTACCTCAATTGACTACACAAACCAAATCATACACATCTCAGATCCCACCATGTCAACATGCTCCTGCACTGTCCCTAGCAAAGGCTTTGGCCTAAACTGGGATGCACCATTTACTTTTGCTGATAGCACCATCTTTGCTCTGGTGGATTGCTCAATGAACTCATCATCTATATGTCAATCAAATGGCTATGATGATGGGAGCAATTCCAATTCCAAGCTTTTATGTGATCAAGAGACACCAATTTGTAGTCTTCTATACTCATGCAGGCCTATTAGCACCACCATTAACCTTCCAATCTCGACGTGCTGCGTTTACACGCCGGTTAATCTCGGTCCAGCGTTTGAGATGGATCTGCAGAAGCTGCAATGCCCTTCTTACACGGGGTTCTACAACTTCAATGATCAAGAAATGGATCCTGAGAAGTGGAACTATGGTATAGCACTCAAGTACAAGTTCAGTGTCACAAATGACTATCCTGGCTCGTGTGATGCTTGTGAAAGGAGCCATGGGGTGTGTGGGTATGGTGGGACCTATAACTCTTTTATCTGCAATTGTCCTAATGGGATTAACACTACAGCGGATTGTTTCTTCATATCTTCTTATAACAATGGTTTTCGAAATGGTAAGCGTAATTATATTGTCCCTAATCTCTGGTCAATTGAAGCCTATCTATTATTTAGGTCCTTTTTTGGTAAACTTTTCAGTACTTGAAAGACAATAAAATATAAAGGTATAATGAATCCAGTTTCTCTAATAAGTTAAAATCAACTTAATGTACTTAGTTTTTATAGAAGCTCTCTGATCTAACTTTTCCAAGATGAGAAATGTATAATTAAATGTTGGCTTTGAAGAGATACTCAATTCATTTTATTTTTTTGTTGTATTTTTTTGTAAGTACTTATTGAGAAATTTATCAAACAAGACTTCATTCATCTGTAAATGGCCAACACTAAAATTGTTTTGGCCCTTTTGTTTTCAGGGGTTGCTTGGTTGATCTATCCTGTGGCATGTTCTCTTGTTTGGTTCTTCTTGTAAGTTATCTTGCATGGAACTTCAACAATCAAACTCATGACCCAGAGAGTAACAAATCAAAAAAATTCTGAAGGGTGTGACAAGTTCGAGTGTTGGAAAATTTCATGGTTAGGGGGGAAATTATGTATGACTTTCTTGGGTTAAAGAATGTGGCCATTAATTCATGGTGTCCTTCTGTGGCAGATGTGTGCACATGCAACCTGTAATTTGAATCTCCTCTCAGTTCATTTATGTTCAGAATTCAGTGAATGACATTTTTTTTAGAATTTTTAATTGATTGCCTGCATGTCAATTACCATAGTTCAAGTGGTAAAGGGTTTGATTCCTCTTATAAGGATTTAATTTGGAGTTTAAGTAATGTCAATGTAAAAAATAGACATTAGATAGCTTTCCTCTCTCACTGGGTCTATACGATCTCTATTAGTCGTAGTCTAATTTGACTCCTAGATGTTGAGAGTCTTAAAAAACAAAAATAGAATGTCTGACGTACACCTAAATAAATGAATTCAACAACCAATAAATTATGTTCATTAGCACAAATTCTGTTCCTAGAAATGTATGTGAAAAATATTAAAAATACTTAGCTAAAAGAAGTAAAATCTAACGCCGTAAGTATCTCAAAAGCCTTAATTTGCACATGTTATACAATTGACATAAAAAGAAGAAAACATTTTTTTTACTCTTTGACAGGATTTTAAGGTATTGTCATAAGTCTTAAACTTTTCTTTTTTTGAATCGATTATAGAATTTATTCTCCACCCAAGACTTAATCATAATTAAATTTTATTATCATTCTCTAAAATTGTTTTGCCGGAATGAAATCCATGTCATTTCCTGCAATAAGTTCAATCTCAATTGAGCCACACTCAATCTGAAAAATATTAGCATATTTGGAAATTCCTTGAGAAGTAAGAAATCACTATTAGAATATAAGAAATTATAATTATTAACTTCTTAAAACCACAACTGAGATGTGAAAAATCACGTTCCAAAATGTGAAATGTAAAAACAAATACACTATATGACATGAAATGCGTGTTTGGATTAATATATGTAATTCACGCTTAATTAAATTTTCGCGTCAAGATATATCAAAAATAACTAAAAGTTACTTTTGTGATTCACATTTTAATTGAATTGTGTGACTGAGAATCCAAACATACTATAATTCAACTCGATATTGACCTTTATTGAACTATGAAAAAAGGAAAAAATAGGCAACCGATTATTATGTTATAAAGGTGGAAGCTTCGTGGGGGCCGTCATGAGCAATTGAGTTAGTGATACAGGCAGTACATTAGTGAATCTCTAAAGTGTGAACCTGTAGAAGTAGAACACTACGAGTCTGTCTTGATCTAAGACTAGAAGTGTTTTTAAGAGTTTATTTACTGAAAAATGATTTATATTTTTAATAGAAAAGATATTAAAAGTATTTATAGCTTATATCCGAACAGACCTAGATGGATTGGTAAAACATTAAAACAATATGGGATATGGAATGTGATTCCCAGCCTTTAGTCTCTATCCACTAACAAAGAATCTCTAACTTTGTCAAGGGCCCTTTTCTGCTTTATCTCTATTATCTGAGAAGGTGCAGCAAGCTTTAAGCCTACATGTTTATTCTCACAGCAATAGGTCACTGGCATCACGCCTTCAAGTTTCATCCATAAAGCACCGAACCGATTAAGATATACAACTAGAAAGTACGGATATGATATATATAGCACATACACAAAAATGCCACAAATTTTGACACAATTATAACATAACATATAAATTTTCTTGTTTAGATAAATTTCTCAAATACTTATAAGAAAAAAATTACAGTAAGCTTTTTTTATAAATTAATTTGTAAAATTTTTCTCATATTAACTTTTCTATAAATAAATTTCAACTTATACATGAGCTAATCTTAACTTATAAACAAGGTCTATTTTATTTTTTTTCTTATTTTTTCCTGTAAATTCTTATGAACAAGTTTATTCAAACGTAGCTATTAAATTAATTTTTAAATTTAAAGAGCAGATTAATGTCTAAAATGTAAACATGAATTATTATAAAATACAATAAAATTTATAATTCATCAATTTATTTTTCCATGTATTAATTCACAATTAAAAATATTCAACCTGAATAAATGTTCAAAAACATCGAGTGTGTGGATGCGTGAATGTTTTAACTTAACTATTGAGATTTTGAATTTAAGTCATAAGTATATAATTGTATTAAAGATTGAAAAGGAGAATATGATTTAAAAAAGGAATAATTTTTTGTCCACCAATTGAAAAACACCCTTAATTGACATATAAAATACTAAGAATTAAAAATCAAATTCACTAACAATTATAAAAAATTCAAGAACTAAATATGCTATTGTATAAATTTAGAGATGAAAATGATTAGTGGTGGCAATTTTAAGAATTAAATTGAATAATTATGGTCAAAGTTAAAATTAAATTTAGCTTTTTATAATATTAAAAATTAAATTAACTAATAATATCAATTAATATTAGATACATTTTACTTAATGGAGATCCAAGATTTCCTACTTGAGTTCTTGCCTTCTGAGACATTTTGGGTCATTATGAAAACCTTTTTTAGGTTCACATGTAAATATTTATTTTATTCACTGGCACAGAATTTATACTTGAGAGTATATTTCAGGATCTCGCTCCTACTTGGTCCTTGTTTCCATCTTACGTAACCCAGATTTTTATAATTGTTTGGAGATAATAAATGATAGGTTGTTTGGCACAAAGCAATAATACATTATATATTTTATGATTTGATATTTAGTTCTATAATTTGGTTGTTTTCTGATACGTGATACTTTTAATTTGGTATTGCCATAGGCTTATTGATATTAAGAATATAAGTACAAAATCCATTAGCAAAATATAAGAATTAAGAAAATCAAGTAATTCGAGACCAGACACAAAATACCTCTTCACGGAGAAGATAGCAACTTCTTTAATGCATGAAAGAACATAGGAAAATGAAGTCAAAGCAGAAAAAAGTAATTTTATTCTGCTTCTGCACCATTTTGCTCTACGTTACAAACCATAGGTTTGTTCCTTTACCTGTTCCTGTAGTATCCAACTTTAACTCTATCTAAGATGATATACCTACACCATCTATTCTTTTAGGTAGGGGGGGTTATGGATCAAAATAGGGGCAAACCACAAGCATAGAAACTTGACATAAATCATCCTCACCATTTTAAAGTAAAACCCCCCGAAACCCCCCCTTAAAAGGGAGAAAAAGTGCTTATATACAGAGATATATATTATGATCATAGAACTTGCCTAGTTAGCTGTGCATGTTTCTTTTTCCCTTGTCGTACACATCACCTATACCTACCATCATTTTGTCATCTCATGTTGCAACAGAGTGATTTTCCTTGATGTTGCAATTTTTCCCACATGCATGTCATTTGCCTTGGTGATTGGTAGTGTGCAGTGTAGTACTCTTCAATGCACCCAAATTGGCAGAACTTCAAGTTGTGCATGTACTCTACCGGTCTTGTGCTGTTGAAGTGCTCCACCCACATTCCCATGCTCACGTCCTCCATTTTGAATAACTGCACCATGTTGAAAATTGGTTAAGTATGTCATCAACAGCCAACAACTTCCTTCAGTGCATATCAGAAAACAAACTGAGATATAACAAATCCATATGCATGCATGTGCGTGCACACTTACACCAAACCAGGAATAAACGGAGATAAAAAAATTATTCGCAAACATACTTTTAATTTGCGCTTCTCAAATTCAGATACAATGAACTGAGCAATGTCAGCTGAGACTATGTAACCTGGACCGTTAGCATAGATGGGATATTCTTCCTCTACCCATTCCTGAAAGTTAAGGGCAAAGAAAAAAAAAGTCAGAAATGCCTCCACAAAGTGAACATGAGATGACAATCCAGAGTCACAAAAGAAACTGCAAGTCCATAACAACAAATGTCATAAATTTCAATGTGTGAAAGTTGAAGTCATTGAACTGAAATCATATTGTGTGAAAGTTGAAGTCATTGAATTGAAATCATATTGTGTGAAAGTTGAAACTCTGCCAATCATAAACCTAAATAGAAAGGTTAATCTGTTAAGTAAACGTCTGGTAATCATCCAATCAGAATATCACTGCAAGCTCAAAATATAAGTTGCAGCATTTTAGTTGATGACCTACAAACTCAAATGTTTCAACTATCAGAGAATTTGTCAGAAATGTCAAATGACTGAAAGTCTTAAACTATTTAATAAAGCTGATCACTATTCATAGTTATTAATCTCATGATATAGTGGCACATAACAACCGACTCCAAAAACACTGGTGGTAGAGCGCATTACAAGACTCCAAAAACAACAGTGTTATGGTCATAGTAAGATTACCACTATGTTAAAAATCCCCCAAAAATGATGCTGTTTTGAGGGCAAAAATTGATTGTTGAAAAGTCTCCCTCTAGTGCTGCAATGGCTACTATTTGAAAATGGACCATTATTCAAACTTTGTAGTGGCACATGGCCACTCCACGCCACTATAATAGTGCCCTATTGATAACTATGGCACCAGTAAATTGATTTAATACAAAAGGGAAAAGAAATGAGCAACAGCATTCATAAACTCAAATAAAAGTGGTAGTTAAAAACAAATACTCAAATGCAAACAGTAAACCTAAAATAAGTAATGAAAAGTTCAAATTCTGCTATACTGTAGAAAAGTAGACGAATCAACAAAACTAATTGGACCAACAATACAACATTTCATGATAATTACACACGGATGGTATCAAAAAAGCTAACTGCATATGATAAATTGAAACAGATTTAAAAATATAGAAAAGCACTTCAAAAAGAAAGAGAAATCAAGATGAAATTTATACCTCATAAGTTACAGCCCATTTCCCATGGCGAAGAGGCCTATGGTGATAATTCATATTTCCCATGTACAGACTTCTACTTCGAACTTGTCTTGCTTCGTTTAGGATAGAATCCACTCTGACAAACGTGTCATCATCACATTTCATTATATACTTAGAAGTCATGGTCCGAATCTGCAACATGCATATTCAATAACTAACAGTCAGTGATAATGCAAGCTAAAAGAGAGGATAAAATATTAAAATGTGTGCATAAAGAAGCAACATTTAACTCTTCTGCCATCACTCACCCCATATTCACAGATAGCTATGGTCTTCAACACAACAAGGTCATAATGATCCATGTATGGGACTATAATAATATCACCAAAATACTCTGCTTCTTTCTTTATGTCCACATTTATATCCTTCCTTGCATGCTATCATATAAGAAATGGAAAATAGTAAGTATAAAACATTGTGTAATCTTGAACCTTTTATCCTTATTTAGGAGTGGATGATGCAGTGACCCTTTACCAAGGCTACAAAAAATCGAGCCACAACACGTGAAGATTGGATTAGCTTATGCTGCATCCAGGACTTCCTCACTGCCATCCGTTCAGCAAAATGGTTTCCAGCAGAAAGGATACCAATGAAAAGCTCCACATTCACATTCTGAAGAGGAGGAGCTTTCCACTGAGGAAGCAATTCAAGATGCATCTGTGGAGCAAAGCTAGGATGTGATGTAGGTAAGGAAGCAGCAAATATAGAGTGTACATCAACATCCCCATTTATAGATAGTCCAGTAGCATCCTCAAGGGCAAACCCCTGCAAAATATGAATATAACACAAACAATATAAGATATTTCTGCAAGCATACAGAAGAAGGAGATATGATTTGTGTACCCACCGTGCGATAGGGAAAGGATGTCACATGCCTCCCGTCCACACTAACATGGTAACCTTCCAAGCCAGCACTTATGGTGAGAACAAATAACTTGCCCTCCGCAAAAGGATATGGCCAGTCTACCATCATCTTCTTTTTTCGCCCTATCAATCTGTTTAACCACCATGTCGCCTTCCACTCTTCAGAATGATTATTGTCATCACGAATCCACTTTTCACATTTCACATGTCCATCAACTTCACAAAAATAAGAAATTCAGCAAAGAGAGATAACGTCCCTTGAAATAAGACATGCAAAAGTAAGAAAATAAAATAAACAAGAAGCAAGCTTGCAAGATGTCCACATTCACAAAAGCGAATGAAAATGACCATACAGAATGAAAATCTTCTCTTTTTTTTCCTTTGAATTTTACATTTGATCCCCAATCAAATTCGTCAAGTCAGGCTTTCCATATAGTAGTCATCATAGTCAACAACAACAACAACAACAAACACCATATCTCACCAAGTGTGGTCGACTACATGCATCAAACAATGCTATTCAATTCAGTTAAAGACGAAGTCATGATGATCAAACTTAAATAATTTGGCAAAACACCATAGTTTAGTAATGTAAAAAGATAGGATCAAAACTAGAGTCTTTTTCTTTTTTCCAACTCACAGCACATACAGTCCCCACTCCAAAATCAACTCCAATGAACTAAAGAGTACTGCCATTGTCAACGACAACAACAAAATTCTTATCCCACTATGTGAAGAGGCTAGGGCAACTATATCGATCACACAATGCCACTCAACTCAGTTAAAAACCAAGTCATGATAGTCAACCTTTAATAATTTAGCAAAACACAATGATTCGATAATGTAAAAAGATAGGATCAAAACTAAAGCCTTTTTCTTTCTTCTAACTCACAGCTCAGACAGTCCCTACTTCAAAAACCAACCCCAATGAACCAAAGAGTGCCCCCATTGTTATTTACAACAAAAAACTCTAAAATCAACTTCCTAACCCCAAAGTAACCGAATCTTCATAACATATTTGGCATTAGACCTCACCGCACATTATCAAAGTGAAACTCGAATTCTAATCAGAGATCAACACCAAAAACACAAACAGCAACACCACACCTAACTTTTGGCCTATCCTAAATCCAATCAACAAACACATGATCATAATAAACTAACAACACATTTTAAAAGCCTTAGAGCAACAACCCCAACTGGTTAGGGCAGTGATGTAAGGTCCCACAATGTTCACATGGGTGGAAACGATCTATCTAGTGGAACTAACCAGTTTCTTCATCCGCACGAGATTTCCACCCATCACACCTGATAGCAGAACCCCATTGCATCCTATAGCAAGTGTTCTGCTCAATCACTGGCTTCCCACTCCAATCCCCTCTCAGCCTCGGATTGAAATGCAGAATCCTCGGCGGCTCCTCCTTGTCCACTGCCTTCAACCCTTGCAACTCCATCATGAACTGCGACACCATCACCGCCTCTCCCCCGTCCCTCACCACCGCTATCTTCGGGTCACTCTCGGCGTGGGCCCACCGCGGCGTCCCCACCACCGTCACGTGCGACCAGAGCGTCAGCCCACACGGCAGCACCAACACCCCTTTGTCCCGGAACTCCGTCCCGGCGACCGACACCGAATTCGGACACGAATCCGACCCGTTTTTTACCTTAATTTTCGCAAAGCTCTTCACTTTGCCGCTCTCCACTTCCCCCCAGAGCTTCTCCCCGGCAACCCACGCGTGCCGCGCCACCTTGTGCAGCTCCGAACCCTCCGTGAAGCTCTCGTTGAACCTCAAGGTGGAAACTTTCTCCAACTTTAACCCTGTCGGTGCTCTGATTTTGACACTGTTGCGTGATTCTTCGAGCATGAGTGGCATGGGCATGGGCAATGCGTCGGTGAGGAAAACGACCCCGTTTTCGGCTCTGAAAGCTAGAGGGATTTCGAAGCTCATGAAGAGAAGGTAAAGGAGCATCACCACCATGAAAATCTGAAGCAGTGTGAGCCTGTTGGGTAGCACAAATGGCTCTACTTTACTACTAGTACTACTACCCCTCTTCATTTTTTTTCAAACCCAGAAGAAACAGAATCAATGGTGTTCTGTTCCGTTTCTCTGGGTTTGTTCAACTTTTATCGAAGCTCGTAAACCCTAAGAAAGAGAGAACGGAACACTGAAGAAAAGTGGAAAAGCCTTCTTCTTGTTGCAATCACATGCAGAAAACAGAGGGGAAGGAATGAATAAATGAAATGGAAGCTTTTGTTATGTTGTGTGTCTTTGTGTATAAAGTTTTTAATTGTTATGTATATTATTGTTTATATTTTATTATTATTATTATTGTGCCCATAGAAAGTAAAGGGGGAGAAGATCGCAGTAGCTATGGCATGGAGGTGAAGGAGGTTGGCGTTGTTCATTAGTTCAGTCTGAAAGCTGAAAACGACATCGTCAAGGTAAAGTGGGGACCACGTGACACTGTGAATTTCATAATCAGACTCTTTTATTCCGATTTTAATTTTATTAATTTAATACTAATATTGTATGGAAGTAATTGTATAAAAATCTAATATACATATATCACAACACATGTTAAATTTGTTAATATCCCAACTAATTTATACACGGTTAATTAAATTATTAAAAGAAAAAAAATGAAATATAACAAATGATATGAAAGAAAAAAGATCTAAATTTGATCCCAGATAATTTATACACAATTAATTAAATTATTAAAATGAAAAATGAAATATAATAAATGATATGAAAGAAAGATAAAAATATTGTATAAATAAAATATTATATGAATATACAATTATTTGGCTAAAAATATATATCTTATTTGTTTGTAACAAGAATATGACAAAAGTAAAAATAGATTTTTTTATTGGGAAATATTTAATATTTTGTAAATATAAAACTATTCAATACTTATACTTTTGAAATACTTGATACTTTGAATGTATTGAAGAAATATAAAAATCCTTAATTAATTGTGGTCTGGAACTTACCTTTTTTCGACTACAAGATTCCTTTAATCGTGACATGAAATTTTCCTTTCATCGAATAGCCGTAAAGGAAAGGAGACACGTGGTCATGAACGATGAACCACACACACACACCGCGTTCTCCAATTGTCATTGGGTCGGTGTTCAACTTTTCATTCTTTCTCTAAGGAATATTGCATCTTCCTATTATAGTTATGCTACTAATAAAATATGGGTCCCTTTACACCTTAGTTAGAATAACATTTTTTACAGAATAAAAATACTCTAAAAAGTGTATTATTTAATATATTAACAACATAAGTATTTTTTATTTGTATTCTTAAAATCTTAATAAATATTTTAAGGACACTTAAAATATTTAGTTATTTTTATTGTGTACAAAAACTACTTAAAACAATAGTATAACTGACTTATAGTGTGTTTAGATAACATCCAATGTTGATTAGGAAAAAAAACACTAGAATCAATTTCATTTCACAAAATCAAGACGATATCATGAAAAAGTATAAATAATTATTTGCTATTTGGCGCAGACTAAAATAAATTTCTTTGTAATTGGTGGTGAAATAAACATAACTGAATATGATATGTATTTCTAGAATATTTTATTTTGTTCTTTCTTTTCCCAGCTTGCACCTCTGAAACCTTCACACCATCGCTGGAAATCAACGTGAAGAGATCTAAGCATATCTATTCATGGCTTCACCATTTTCTCCCTTTTATTTTGTTTTAACTCACTGGTGCGGGTAATGGTATAGTATGGTAATGACACAATACTCATTCTATATTAAATAATTATAAATACAGGAAATACTTGTAGTAACAGATTATATTTTGTTTGTACAAAAATATTTGTCCACCTTAGCCTACGCCTTATTATTTTGTCTTCATCATAAAAATTTAATTAATTATTTTTTATTATGAATCTAATTGAAACACACTAAAGAAAGAAATTGCAATTTATTAATGAAAGAAAAAGGATGCAAATGGTTTTAGTTTGAGTGGAAGACCATTTGAAGAATGATTTGAATTAGAAGGGGCGTCGCGTGGATCGTGGTCGCACGATGTGTTAGTGATGTATGTATTCAATCTGTTGGTCATGTCATTGTAATGCTTTTCCTTTTATATTCAGTGCGTTTGTTTGATATACATTGGATCGTTGCCTGCCTTGGTTGGTGGCTTTGTGTCAAAGAGGAAGTGTTTATATTCTAGAGTTAATATATGACTGAGATGCTTAGCAATTAATAGTAAGTTTCTTAAATAATTCACTTATTCTTATTGACTCATCAGGTATGGATTTATTATAGCTCACGTTCTGGTTTTAGAAGGTTCCGAATCTTATAGGGAAAAATCCCATTATCTTTGTACCGTGTATACGCATTGGTGCATCAAAGCATGTAAATTATTATTTCCATATCTAGGAGATCTAAGCTGAATGGGGTTTGTAAATATTATAAATTGTTCAATTTTTACGAGTAAAAAAAATTATTGTTATTATCTCAATTACAAGCTAGGAAAAGTCAATATCAACCCAATAGTAAGGTTTAAAATAAAATTTTAAAAAAATATTTATTTTTATCAAAATATCATTAGTTATGATTTTTGAATTTGACAAAAACTATAATTTTAATATTTGAATTTAATAACATAAAAATAGTTTCTTAAGATTGTAATTTTTTCCTGTAAAAAAAATTGTAATTCTTTATATACATTAGTTTCTTTTTTTTTAAGTTTAATAGATGTGTCCACGTAATATATTTGTATAGTTTGCATGTGTATGAAGTATTTTAAAAAGTTATAAGTTATTCCATTTAGTTTTGGCACAAATTATCATATTTACTCTTGAATTTGAAAAAAAATATATATAAAAATATCGAAATTACATGATGGATCCCTCAATACATATAAAATTAAAGGTAATTATCTTGTACTTATATGGGATACTAGGATAATTTTCTCCTCCCGGACGTGGTGTTGTTTCCTCTTATTATTCCTTGAGTTCCTTCTTTGATGTGATGAGGGTGAATATTTGTAAATACACTTCAACACTAGAGTTAGAAATTCCTCCAAATATAATAAATGAGAATAAATAGAATGCAATTTCTCTAAAATTTCATCCTTTATATATACATATGGGTCTTAGATCCATGGGTTGATGGGCCTTACCTTTAAGGCTAGTATGAATGTTAATTTATGATTACCTGCTAATGAGATCTTAATGGTGTTTATATTACCATTAAATAATCTCCTTCTCTTAATCCCTAACATGCTCCCTAGATTCCTATGATTTAGGGGTGCTCAATTCTAGTCAAAGGGAATTCATCAAATATAGTGGTGTCTAGTTATGACCGAGGGGATATTTATTCATGTCCAAAAGGATAGTTCATTTTTCTTAGTGATATCACTCATTTAGGATGGTTAATTAGTTACCTTAAGGGGATTTCTAATTTAATCATTAACTGATCCCTATGGATGCATGTCCACTTAGTAGACTACATAAATGAAATTTTTCATCATAACCATGTTCTTTGAGTTTTGTTTTCTTTTCTCAAAAGGAATGGGAGAACTTAAGAAGGATAATGAAATTCTATTAAAAAATGATAAATGAGAATATGTAAAAGAGAAATGGACAACTAAGAAATTAGGAGTGGATATATAGATCTAGATTTACATACCATTCCGGCTCATTAAGTCCACATTAGCAGGCTTTATCCGCAAACTTGTGGACTACCCATTTAACTTGCCCAAGTTCAATGTACAAGTATTATTAATATGTTATATTAAGATTTTGATGTTTAATTTAGACAGTTATTGTTATTTTTGTTATGTTTAAAATGTTGGTATATTTTAGTGAGATAAATTTTAGCTTAAAAAAATGAAGTCAAATATATTTTTTTTAATTTTATAAATGTTTCACTTTTTAAAAATATTTGTTATAAAAAAATATTTATTCAAATTAATATTTGAGTTTGCAGACCAGTCTATTTATTTGCGGGCTTTTGTAGATTGAATACAGACTTTGAGAAAAAGATCATTTATTTCATGGACCGAAATTATCTAACTTGTCTAAAACACGGTCAGACCTTAAATGGGTTGGAAAGGTCCGCATACCCACTCCTAGGAGGAATAGAAGGGAGAAAATATGATAAATTTTTGGATTGTTTGAATTGAGAAAAATATAAGTAAAATTGAAAAGAAATAATATTGATGTTGTTTGGTTTAGGATGAATTAGAGAAGACAAATAGGATTAAAAATAAAAACATTATTTTATTCCAGTATAATATGTTGATACATCACTCTTGTATTCGGGATTGCAAGGACAATGTAAATAATATTAAAATTTAGAGTAATCGTTACCAATATTTATTTAAGAAAATTTGAAAAATAATCTTTAAAAGAAAATTATCTCAAAATCAAAGTTTGAAAGTTAATTAAGCGTAAGAAATATGTTAGCATCTTACCATGTTCATCTTAGATATCAACGCACCAAAAACAGTGCGTGCAACTTCCTTTTATTCTTTCACATATTTACTTTAAAACAAAATGCATAATTCACCAAAACAAAGAGATAGAAAACTAAAGAAAAAAAGAAAAAGACAGGATCAAAGACTTGTCATACACACAGGGTCTAGGATTAGGAAGCTGGAGCTCACACGAGTAGTAAGTAATAAAATAAAAAAGGAAGACGCATGGAACACAACAAGATTCAATTAAAATGTAAAAAAATTAACAATAACCAAATTTTAAAAGTAGCGTAGCAAAACATAACGTATAGACTGAGCTAGGTGTTTCTATTGGTTCCCACAATTGCTCCTAGTCCTAGTCCCTATAAAATTTTAAAATACCTAGAAAAAACTATTTTACCCTCAGTTCATCAATTTCACCTCGTCTTCTTCTCCCCTTAGTCTTACCCGTGCGGCCGTGCTTCTTCTTTTTTTCACTACTGTTGAATATACAATGGAAAGACAATTTGGTTGTAATTTTGTTGTGCGCGTATTTTTTACAATATTTTATTAATTATTAATGCAAGTCGCATTTTTAAAATAATTAAATTAATTGTGATATAATTTATTATTTTTAATAATACTCAATATCTTTTTTAATTAAAATCAAATTAATTGATTACAAGTTACCATTTATAAAGATAATCAAATTAATTATTATAAAAATTATTTTTATTAATCATAATCAAATCAATTCATGATATTATTTTGATTATAATTAAAAAAAGTAATTCATATCATCATTAATTTAAATTTAAATAAAATGGTAACAAGTGTTGTAAATATAATTTGTATCAAAATTAATTCTAGTAAAAAATGTAACTTAATTCTATAATATTTCTTTTTAAAAAAATACCTAACAAAAACACGTTTCTGTGGTATAACAAGAAATGGGAAAAAATCACACATCAAAAACATGTTTTCATTTTGGATTTTTTATGCATAAACACATTTTCTTTGTGTAATTTTTTCGCATTCCCTTTTTATACAACGAAAAATAGAATAGAATCATGATTCTGTTGTAACAAAGAGAATGCAAAAAAATCATATAACAATAAAATCATGATTTTGTTATGCATTTTATTCAACAAATGATGATTTTGTGGGAAGGGTAATTCTGGAAAAAAAAATTCAGCTCCTTAGTAAGGGCCAAGAGCAAAATGCATGGGACGAATAGTAACTTTTGACTCAACCGAAATGTCTTATCATTGTTATATCTGGGGCAAAAAAAAATATACAAGGAATCACGATTTTGTTATAATAAAGGGAATTTAAAAAATCATATAACAACGAAATGATTTTGTTATGCATTTTATTGAACAGAACAATGATTTTGTGGGAAGGGTAATTCTGGAAAAAAAATCAGCTCCTTAATAGGGGCCAAGAACAAAATGCATGGAGCAATAGTAACTTCCGACTCAACTATGCACAGGCCAGCCCAAAAATAAAACAGCTAAATCATAAATTTTAGGCCCACCAATCAAAAATATATTTTTTCAAAAAAAAAATTATACAACAAAAAATGTTACATTTATTAGAAAAATATCACATATGTTAAAAAAACAAATATATAATTTTTTTCATTTAAAATTTCTCTTAAAATTTATTTTATGTCTTATCATTCGGACATACATGCATGAGCATAGACAAATGAAAAAACAAGAAACTGATCAGCTGCACACAAGGAAGACCCTCGACGGCTTTAGGTGGAGTGGCAAAGTGCATGATGGAGTCCCTCAATACATGTCAAATTGAAGTGTCTTCCACTTAGTAGGCTACACAATGGAATCCTCTATCTTGTCCTCATATTATGCACGACAGAGGAAAGCGTGTGTATAAGGAGATTCAATTTTCAAAATGCAACATATTCTTTAGAACAACAACATTGGCAGTATCATACTCCATCATTATATTGATTCTTGACTTTTACAAAATGTTATAACTTTAATCTCTAAATTTAATTTCACAAAAAAGTAATATCTGTATTATATTTTATTATTTGTATTAGTCCTTTTATTAAGTGTTTTCTAATAAGTTTAATGGATTATGGATGTCACAAACCATATCTGTATATATTGCGTGTGTAAGAATTTTTTTGAAAAATTTAAGGTTGGATAAAGAAAAAGTTGTAAATTCTCCTATTTAATTAATCCCTGGATTTGCATATGTTGTTATATATATATATATATATATATATATATATATATAAACTCTTATATTTAACGAAATTAAAAAATAGTTTTCAATTTACAATGCTCCAAATATTATATGTTAATTATCTTCAATGAAATTTCCTAGTTGGAACCTTATACCTTGATGACACACATGTAAAATGATCTTCATGTTCTAATAAGCAAGGACCAAGGTTCAACATCTTCGTACTGTTAATATCTATTGTGTTGTTTATGATTACCATCTCCATTTCTTTGACACTAATTAAAAGGACTTCCCCCAACTAGAGAATAACAAACTAATTTTAATTATTTATATTGTAGGCTTTCATCAAGATCATGTTATGCTTCCTATGTACAATTTTCTACAACCTTAGACTATTCTAAAACTACAAAGACTGGAATCACAAATTGATAATGTTAAATTAAAGGTAGATTTCATCCTTACTTAGTTGGCTACATAAATGTGGAATCATCTACCCTGACCTAGCCCAATATGTAAAACTATTAATGGATCAATGCTCTTGCTGATGTATTATAGTAGAAAGTGATAGACAACCTTTGCACACTTACTTGAAACTAGGAGGTCGATATGTAAAATTATTAATGGGTTTCCCAGATTATCAATTATAGGAAACTAACATGATTTTGAAGCCTGTGATTCTCATAAACAATAAATAAATAGATAATGCGTACCTTTCTCCATAGACTTCTCTCCGGTATACTTTGATTTTCTTGGAAGAAGAGAGAAAGAAGATTTCACTTCCTTAGACTATTCTTTCTGCCTCTCTTCGTTTGTGGTGACTATGGGTGAGAGAAAACACTTTTCTGTTAGAAAGAGGACCTTGTTTCACATTAATGGGTATTAACCCTCTTTTATAACTACTACTCCCATCAAGTAGCATTTACTTACAGAAACTTCTCTTATTTAACCCAATTATAATTTAGCCTTTAATTATTAATTATTTATTTATTAGTCTCTACATAAGTCACATGTCTCTCACATGAAACATTAATTCTAATATTCTTCCACTTGGCTCATGTGACATAAATAAACATTACGGACTAAATAAATAAATAGATTAACTAACATAATGCGCATTAAAAATGACTAAATTGTTCTATACATTGGGTACATCATAATTTCATGATTAAGAATAAGAACCAATTCGAGTCATAGTGGATGTACATCATCTAATCAACATAGTTCCTTCCATGTACTACAAATTAGTCTTTTCCTTAATATGACCATTAACTAGGAGTACATAATTGGTCCAACATAATGTCTTCATTCAAGACAAAACTTGTTAACATTACTCTAACACAAACATGCATGCAAACATAGAGAACATATAATCAGAAACATATCATAATTGAGCTCAGAGTGTCACTAAAATGCATAAGATAAATTACACTTAATGATTATCAATAACAATAATGTTCATACTTTCAACATGTTCTATAATGTCTTGGGCGGTAATCCCTTATTCAAAGGGTCAATTATCATAAGGTTTGTGCTAATATGTTCTATTGACACTCTTTGTTTTTTAACTTTTTCCTTCATGACAAAGTACTTCAATTCCACATACTTAGCACCCTTAAAGTACTTGTCGTTCTTACAAAATACTGCTGCAGAGTTATCACAATACATTTTTAGCGGTCTAGCAATACTGTCGACAATTTCAAGCCCTGTAATAAAGTTCTGCAGCCATTTAACCTGAATTGTAGCCTCAAAACATGCTACAAATTCAGCTTTCAGATTCAACAACAACTGATGCATACAATATTACTTTCATTTGTTTTCATTCCATATCATTTCTAGGACATTGTGTGAGACTAAATTTGTCTCCTTTCTAAATTAGAACAGGTGATGTTAAACACCTTTCCATCTTGAATCTCTCTAATACTTTATTGATATATGCTTTATGAGGTAAGCCTAACAATCCTTGTGATCAATTACAAAATATTTCTATCCTTATCACATACCTTACCTCACCCATATCTTTCACTTCAAAGTTTCTAAAGAGAAATTTCTTAGTCTCATGAAGAAGACCAAGATCGTTAGTTGTAAGCAAGATATCATCAATATACAAAATTAGAAAAATAACCTTACTCCCACTGACCTTTAGATACATACACCGATCAACAGTATTTTCCTTAAATCTAAAGGAAACAATGGTATCATTAAACTTCAAATACCATTGGCGGGAAGCTTACTTTAAGACTGTATATTGATTTCTTTAGTTTGCACACCATGTGTTCCTTTCCCTCAACTAAAAACCCAATTGGTTGGCCTATATAAACATTTCTCCTCTAAATCTCCATTAAGAAAGACAATTTTCACATCCATCTGATGTAGCCCTAAGTCATAATGGGCCACTAATGCCATGATAATCCTGAAAGAATCCTTTCGTGAGACCGGTGAGAACGTCACATTTAGTCTTGAAGACCCATTTACAACCAACTCTTTTACAACCCTTTGGTAATTGTACAATGTCCCAAACATCATTATGTTCCATGGAATTTATCTCTTCTTTCATGACATTTAACCACTTTTTAGAATTATCATAGCTTACAGCTTGTGAAAACGAAACTGGATCATTATTATTAATGCTTAAGTTTGTTTCTATTTCATGTAAGTATACCACATAGTCATTCGAAATAGATGGTCTCCTTTCTCTTTGAGACCTCCTTAATGTTACTTCATGCAGTTCTTCATTATGTATCATGCGCCCATTATTGTGTTGTGCTTCTTCGTTATTGTTTGTAACAATAACTAAAGGAGCAATCATCTTACTGCTAGAGGCATAAGCTAAAAGGACTTGTATTCTAACTTCTTTAATTTCCACTTCTCGTGAAACTGTACTCCCACTGATTTCACCATTTTCAATGAACCTTGCATTTCCAGTTTCGAAAATTCTCATACTATGATTAGGACAATAAAACATATATCCCTTGTACTTTTCTGGATAACTAATGAAATATCCACTGATTGTTCTTGCATCCAATTTTCTTTCTTGTAGATTATAAATTCTTATTTCTGCTTGGCAATCCCAAACATGCAGGTGCCTTATACTAGGTGTCCTATTTATCCACAGTTCAAAAGGTGTCTTTGGAATTGCCTTATTAGGAACCCTATTCAACAAATATATGGCAGTTTTCAAAGTATACATTCACAAAGATATGAGTAAACTTGAATTGATTAACATACTCCTAACCATATCCATTAAAGTTCTGTTACGCCTTTATGATACATCATTTTGTTGTGGTGTACCAGGCATTGAGTATTGTGCACAAATGCCACGTTTCCGAAGAAGTTTAGCAAATGGACCTGGGTGTTGCCTAGTTTCATCGTGTCTTCTATAATACTCACCACTTTTATTAGATCTAATAATTTTCACCTTTCTGTTTAATTACATTTTTACTTCATTCAAGTAAATTTTTAAGGAATTCATTGCCTAAGATTTCTCATGCAATAAGTAGACATAACCGTAATGTGAATAGTCACCAATAAAGGTGATAAAATATCTTTCCTTTCCGAAAGAACTAACATCAAAAGGTCCACAAATATTAGTATGCACAATTTCAAGAAGCTGAGTGCTTCTTGTAGCTCATTTTTTTTGTATGTTTTGTTTGTTTTCCCTTGATACAATCCACACAAATATTTAGATCCGTAAAATCTAGATCAGGAAGAATTTCATTCTTTATTAATCTTTTCATCCTTTCTCTAGAAATGTGACCTAAACGTTTGTGCCACAAGAAAGCAAATCGTTCATTCACTAAACTACGTTTAGTGTCAACATTATGATGCAGAGTTAAAACAGTTTCAACATATAAACCACCTAATTTCAATTCATATAAACCATCACAAATAACACCAGTACCAATGAGATGATTATGCTTAAATAAACTGAAACATCCATTACCAAAATTAAAAGAGTATCCAATAACATTAAGTTTAGATAATGAAACTAAATTCCTAGATACACTAGGTACATAAAGAGTTTCTAGTAAATCTAAACGATGTCCAGTGTCGAGTTTTAAACAATAAGTTTCGACTGCTTCCATTGGAGCTTTCACTCTATTCCCCATGAAGATGAACTTCTTATTTGGGCTTTTGGTTTGGATTGTAAAGAATCTCTATATAATGTTAGAAACATGAGTCATACATCCAGAATTAATCCACTATGTATTATGGGGAACTTTAGTTAAGTTTGATTTAAAACATACATGAGCATTAAGCTCACCTTTCTTTTCGAACCAAGACTTACACTTTAGGCAATCCTTCTGGAGATGTCCTGGTTTCCTACAAAATTGACAATTATTGCCCTTTGATACCTTCTTCTGGATTTGTAAAGAGTCATCATTGATCTTTAATTATCCTTTACCTTTATCATGCTTCTTCATAAATTTCTTTCTAGCTCCTTGATTCCCTTGGTGGCTTACATAATAGACTGAGTGACTTCCTTGATTCTTAAGCCTTGTTTCTTCCTGAACTAACATAATGTGCAATTCATGCACATTCCATTTATCTTTCATGGTATTATAGCTCATTTGAAACGGGCCATACTCAGACGGTAATGAGTTCAAAATACACTGAATAAGAAAGTTCTCATTCACAGTCATTCCCAAGGTCTTTAGTCTTATTGCAATGCTTTTCATCTCAATGACATGTTCATACATAATACGTGAACCATCAAACTTCATGGTGGTCAATGTACTCATTAATGTCCTAGCAACAGACTTATCAGCTGTTTGAGAGCGCTCTCCCACTAATTCCATAAACTTTTTTAGCATTATCGATCTTAGGAAGAGTTATCTAAATATTGTCTACAACAGTCATTCTCATCAACATTAGGTTGAGTCTGTTATATTTTACTCAAACTTTATAATGAACTTTCTCTTCTTTGTTACTAGCATCAATAATAGTAATAAACTTCTATTCAAACATAGCAAGATCAAGATCCAAAACACCGAGGTGAAATTGGACTTGCTTATTCCAGTAAGAGAAGTTAAGCCCATTAAAATTGACACAGATGATACATGAAAATTCAGTGAATTGGTAACATGTATTACATAATAAAATTTACATAAATGTTTTGAGACATAAAATACATGTCATACATATGATTCATTCAGATAACAATCAATGTATATTGATGTTCTCCTTTGGGTGATACACCAACACACAACATACAAACATGATGATGCTAATAAAAATTCTTAACAATATTTGGAAATTAAATATGCACCAATTACTAGTATCTATTTCCTTCAGGTATATAAATAAAATTAATGATACACATAAATCGCCTACAATTATATTCATTAATTATAAGAATAACTAATCAACCTTTGGACGATCCATAAATGCCTTATAACAATGGATTTCAATTATCCATAAACTAATAATCATATAATTTAGCATCCATTATTCTATGAGTAATTGCAATAATCATTAATTTGGAATTAAATAACCTTATAAATTTGATCAATTTGGTGACTAACAAATTCAACATATATTTAATTCCAACCAAATATATATGGCTTAGACATACTTATTTCTATTAATAATTCATAGCCATTTTATTAATTTCATTCCAGGTCATAAAATAATATTCACATTTATTTATGTTTTGCATTCAAACACGTTCAAAGAAATATGCAACATATATATATATATATTTACGGTTACCAATAATTTTAAAGCATTCACGATAATTTAATTGCAGGGTATAAACTTAAAACTTTTAATCCTTTAATCACGTTTAACAATGGTATTTGGAAAAAAAATGAACATATGAGATTGAGAATAGCAAAATGGGGTATGCAAATAGCAATTTGAAAAGGAATATAAACGTACATACCGCGACAAAGAGAAGCCCTGCTTTTTGTTCAAGGACAAGAAAATAAAAGAAAACAGCCTATAGACTTTCTACCCACTTTCTTTCTTTGTGCATACTCGCAAAAGGATTCCGAAAGACAGTTTTAATATTCATAAAATTTCATTTGTGTCGCAGAAAAAAAATCCTAAATTTTATAATTAGGAGAAAAAAAATCCTAAATTTTATAATTAGGAGAAAAAAAATTTGGAGAAAATCATCATTAATGGAAAATCATGTAATTTTATAATCTTATTTTGATACCACATGCAAAATTATTAATGAGTTTTCTAGATTATCAATTATAGGAAATCTAACATATCTTGAAACCTATTATTCCAAAAAATAATAAATAAACAGATAATGCGTCCCTTTTTTCATAAACTTCTCTTCGGTATACTTTGATTTTCTTGAAAGAGGAGAGAAACTTGTTTCATATGGGTATCAATCCAGTTTTATAACCAGTATTCTCATAAGTAGCAGAACTTCTCCTATTTAATCCAGTTAAAATTCTTAACCCTTAATTATTTATTTATTAGTCTTTATTTAAGTCACATATTTCTCACATGAGACATTAATTCTAATACAATAATAAATAAATCGTCTCATAATAACGATCACATAACAATTATAGAATAAACTTTGAAACCAGGTACGAGGTCACTTTTAACACATGTTCAAGTTCATTCCACTTTGGTAGACAAGAAAATCAAGATAAAGATTCCCAATTGAGAACAATAAACAAGATGCTCAAGCAAACAAAAATTTTGATTTCAAAAAATACATAAGCTAATTAATTTCGATTGATTTTTCAAATAAAAAATTTAATCTCATAATTTAAATATTAATAATTAAGAAAAATTTCATTCCCTTTCAAAAAAAAAAAAGAAATTTTCATTTATAAAATTACTAGAAGTTATACCTATATACAAGAATACTCCTAGTAACTTTGCTTATTTGTTGTACGGGGATATTCCAGACTTTAAAGGTAGTACTTCTCTTTGAATGACGTGAATGTGGAGATATCTTACGTCAGTGTCACACCTATTGATTCTTTAGTAATTCAATGAGTCGAATATTACCTCTAAACTATTAGGAGTAACAAAGAAATAAAATTATTAGGAATACCTTGTGTAAGTACAAAAGTGATATGATTTTATACAATTACACGTGAAAATAAAATAAATTAATGAAATTATAACTAATTTATATATATATATATATATATATATATATATATTTATAAATTTATCATTTATTTAAATAAGATAAATAATAAACAATAATGTTTCTTGAGCACAACTTGTGCGTGCTTGAGTTTTATTCTTTAATAAATTTGATCTCTTGGCTGTTAAAAAAAGTCTTCAGATAAATGATAACATATATATTTTGATAGGAATCCAATACACATTTATATTAAATATTTCAAATAAAATTTAAATATATCGTAGACAATGATTATTATATGTTTAGTTTAGATAATTAAACAGACAACATCACTTGAAAAATAACAAAACAAAAACAAAGCAAGCATTACATTTACGAGTCCTATGAGATTGTTGCACTGCATGTTTGTCTCGCCTCTCTTCTCTTCTGCATACACACAACATTCCGGTCCTAGTTCGTCACATCACATATATCAATCTGATTATTATGACTTCCATTAGATTTTCTGTACTTTCATTTCGTCGATCGTTAATCCTCCATAGCCAATTGGAATATTGAACCTTCTGCGGCTTTTCGCAATTGCATGCATACAACATAACATAGACAACCACGTACGACGACAACAACAACAACGTAAAATGGATCAGTCACCATTCACGAGTCAGAGAGGATCTGTGTCATCCAGCATTGGAAACTCTGCAGAACTTGATGCCAATCTCACACTCAGCGATAAGCTCAAGGTTTTCAAAAGCTCCACCTTTGATCCCAATAACTATGTCGCCTCCAAATCACGCAGCATGAACGAGAAGGTCTCTATCTTTCCCTTACATTAATTTCAAGTTTTTAATGAGTTCCATTGCAATATTGGATAAATGGGTCTATTTGTTGATGACTGATCTGCATGCAATGAAAGAAAAATGATGAGAAATTCTATGCTATCCTTAGAAAAATTAAAGGGTTTTGGTTTATGGAGAAAGTTTCTCCTCTTCTTTCTCGTGTGGCATGTCTGAACACATTCAACTATTTGCTCACTGTATCAAAACCCTTAGATTTTTGGAAAATTATCCATGGACACTTAACACTAGATGACACTCAGAGAGAGAGAAGTATAGGTATGATAGGTGATATAATATGATAGAAAAGAGTGATAGAGAAATAATAGTTATTGATGGAATATATGATATGTATGAGTGTGTGTATATATATATATATATCATCACTCTTGGGTACCATTGCAACTCTCAAAATGATATCTTGGTGAGTGTAGGATAGACATGATACCCACGAGTCCCTAATGTGCATGTGAGAAGTGTGACTGTGTATATTATACGCCAATATGAAAAATTAAAAGCTGAGTTTTTAGTTGTTTGAAAAGTGTTGTGCTTAAAAGTACTTGTTTATGCCAAAAAAAAGGTTGAAGGTTTCATATGTCTACTATGTTAGATGTTAGAAACAATCCGAGTGGCAATCTATTTTTTCTTCAATTGAGAAATCCATGAGTTGCAACTTGCAAGTTCTAGCTAATTTAGACTCCTGCAGATTACAAATTTGTGATGCAAAAGTGTTAGACATTCATCCTATTCCTTGTAACAAGGAAAATGCAGGCTGGTTAAGTAATCCCAAAATCTCTAGAATTAAACAAGTTTTTTATGCTTTAAAAATGTAATAATAATTGTAATTTTTATGCCATGTCGTTCTCATGCAATGTATGCCAAGTGCCAAAATGATTCTTTGTAAATGAAGTCAGGGGATTATGGAAAAATAAAATTGTACTGTTTTTTGTCCATTTGATTGAAGAAATTTTGCTTCCTTCCTATTTCATCAATTTCTGTACACCGTTTACAGGAGATAAGACACTTGTGCGCTTATCTTGTTGATCTGAAGAAGGCTTCAGCAGAAGAAATGCGTAAAAGTGTTCTTGCTAATTATTCAGCCTTCATACGGTGAGTACACACACCCCAAAATTGCTAACTACATATCTTAGCTTTGTTGCTACGATTTCATATTCATATGCATCATATCTGAACTTCTGAAGGGATTTAAGCATTTCTATTTCATGATTTTTTTATTATGATGAGAATTGATCCACTGTCTTCCCTTCCAAAAGTTACTACAGATTGCATCATTGTCAACATGTCAAGTGGTTGTAGAAATTTAGAAACAGGTGTTTGTTCCAAAGTTCTGTCCCTATTTAAGTTTTGGTACGGGGATAGGTTTCTTAGGAGTTTGTAACTCTTTACCACTTTTGTAGTACATGAAAACACAATGTCTGATGCCAGCAGGCATCTACCAGAATAAACTCCAAGAAGTTTTCAGGCTTCTTTAATGAGGGAGGGACACATTCTGAAAATGTTTTTCCCTGATTTCTAGTACAGTGAGAAGAGTAAGTAGACGAGAGAAACTAAGAAGCTGAGCTGACTTTCAATTCTGTTACCCAAGCTTTTTTGTTCCGTTAGTAGTAAATTACATGCGGAAGTTAATTGAAGTGGAAAAAAAGGGGGAAAAACAGATTCTGTTGCATTAGTTGAGTACAAAATTGTAAGATACTGTTAGGGCACTGAACAAAATTATCAATGTGAAATTTGGTTTTCATTCCTTTGTTAGTTTTCAAAAGGTGATATTTCTAATATTTGAACATAAACATTGTCCTATATCTGCTCATAGTGTTTGCCACTAACAATTCCATGATTTTCTGCTGTGTTTTATTTGGTACAAGGTTTGCAACTTAAGCTTTTAGGTAAGGGTCCAAATCCAATAATGTTTCTTATAACTTTTGCTTCCTTATAAACATTGACCATGTATGACTCATGATGATTCGTGATTTTTATAACTTCCTTATACTGTGGTCTGTGGAATTCAATGATTAAACTTTGGACCACTCAGTCAGCAATATATTAACATCAATTCAAGGATCCACTTAAGAAATTTAAAATTTTGAACAAGGGGCCAAGAAGGTTTTGTGATTCTACCAAAAACTGACAAATCTATTGTCGCCTGATAATTAGGATATCCACTATCTCTAATCATGAGTATTATTGTCTTCATGACTATCTCTGCAATACTTTTATGCAGTACATCCAAAGAGATTTCAGATCTTGAGGGAGAGCTGGTTTCCATGAGAAATCTTCTAAACACTCAGGCTGCTGTAGTTCATGGTTTAGCAGAAGGATGCATGCTTAGTTCCATGATTAGTGGAAATGAAGATTCAGACATGGATGATTTACTAGATGAAAAAACAGATATATCCAATACAGAAAAATGGCTAATAGGATATTTAGAAACCCTTGAAGTTCTATTAGCAGAGAAAAGAGTGGATGAAGCTATGATTGCTTTGGACGAAGGAGAAAAAATGGCAAAAGAAATTAGTGAAGGGAAAACTTTAAGTTCAAGTTTATTCCAGGCATTGCAAGATGCCATTACTGAACACAGACAAAAACTGGCTGATCAGCTAGCAGACACTATCTGCCAGCCATCAACTCGCAGTGCAGAGATTCGATCAACAGCATTGGCATTGAAAAATCTAGGGGATGGTCCTCGTGCTCATACATTACTACTAAATTCTCACCAAGAAACATTGCAGCGTAACATGAAAAACCTTCAATCCAGCAATTCTGGTGGAGTTGGGGCATTTACTGCTACCCTTTCACAACTCGTCTTTTCAACCATTTCACAAGCAGCATCAGATTCTTTGTCAGTGTTTGCCGAAGAAGAACCTGCGTATACATCTGAGCTAGTAACTTGGGCCGTTAAACAGGTTGAGAAATTTGCTGTTCTCCTTAAGAAATGCATTCTTGCCTCTACAGCTGCTGCAGGAGGTTTGAGAGTTGCATCTGAATGTGTTCATGTTTGCATGAGTCACTGTTATCAGCTAGAGGCTAGTGGGCTGGCTCTTTCCCCAATCTTAACAAAATATTTTAGGCCCTTTGTCAAGCAAGCACTGAGCACAAATTTGAAAAGAATTGAACAAAGTAGTTCAGCACTAGCTGCCGCAGATGATTGGTTTCTTGCTTATACACCAACCAGCAGCAGGCATTCTGGGCTACCTCCATCTTCTTCTCACAGTAACCTAAGTTTCCAACCAAAGCTTTCAAGCAGTGCTCACAAGTTCAACTCCATGGTTCAAGTAATTACTTACTTTTTTGGTTCTCAAATTTATTTTTTGTTGTCGCAATTGTAAGGTCTTTTAACATAATTTTTCAATTGTTTCCGTTTGAAAAAAATTTCTCAAAAATCCATCGCTCAGTATCCTATAGTAGTTTGATAGCATTGATGTTACTAGAAATTGAGATAGCAAAATGAGAGAGTATAATATTGGAAAAATTCATCAAGAAGCTTCTTTCTTTCACTCCTTGCCTTTATATATCTTTGCTCAAGATGCTTAATAAAGTTTTCTGTTATCTGAATAGGAGCTATTTGAAGATGTAGGACCTCTTGAAATACTACAATTGGACATTCTTGCAGTTGAAGGCCTTATACAAGTGTTCAACTTTTATGTCAATTTGCTAATAAACGCATTGCCAGGTTCAGTGGTAAATGAGAATCTGGAAGGGCACAAAATTGTTAAGATTGCAGAGGCCGAAGAACAGCAGATAGCATTGCTGGCTAATGCAATGTTGCTGGCAGATGAGCTGCTCCCGCGTGCTGTCATCAAGCTTTCAAATAGCACCATAGGTGATGACTCTCAGAGGAGAGGATCAGACAAACAGCGTGAACTGAAGAAAAGGCTCCAACGGGAAGTCGATCGCTTGCGGGACAGCTTTTGCCGGCAACATGCTCTTGAACTTATCTTCACAGAAGAAGGAGAAGCTCGTCTAAATGCATTAATATATTTGGGAATGGATGGTAATGTAGAACAACCTGAATGGTTTCCTTCTCCTATTTTTCAGGTAAAATGTGTAACAGAAAAGGATGCTTCCTTTGATGCTAAGTTGTTTATTGTTATGCCTTTGAATCATTATAACACGCTTTCTCTTTAGTACTCAGATACAAGCATCAATAGAAACATAGTAGTAGTATCTTTGTTTAATTATAAGGTTTATCATTTCCTTCATATATTGTTCAGGAGATTTTTGCAAAGCTTACCCAAGTGGCAAGCATTGCAGCAGATCTGTTTGTGGGAAGGGAAAGATTTGCCACTGTTTTATTGATGAGACTCGCAGAAACAGTGATTCTGTGGCTTTCTGATGACCAAACCTTCTGGGAAGAGGTTGAGACAGGATCAACGCCTTTAGGTCCCATTGGCCTTCAACAGGTAGTCACTTGAAATGAGTTTATAGAGTTATTTGTTGAGAGCGGCTCAAACTTATTGTAAATTAATCTGTGCTCTATAAAAAGCTGCTACAATAATGTCTGCTATAAACATTTAAAAAGTTGCTTTTGATACCTGTTTTTAGAAGGTAGTTTATGAAGGATATACTGAAGACATTTTTTTAATGCTTAGGACTTAAGATCACTTACCAAAAATAATATCCGACTCACCGTTAGGTCATTTGTGCAGCTTTATTTAGATATGCAATTTGTGATGATATTTTCATCCCAAGGCCGTTACTTATCTCGTCATTTGCATCAAGCTATTAAAAACATTATTGAAAGGGCTATTAATGCTGTTGCCGCTACAGGTCTAGATCCCAACAGGTACATCTATTTAGCTTAATACTATGTTTGAATATCTAATGCTAAGTAGAATGAAATAGAATAAAGTGGAGTAGAATGCAATGAAGTTATCGTTCTCTTGTTTGAAGTGCAATGGGAAAAAGAAAGTTGTTCCATTCCATATCTCCCAAATTTGTGGGAAAGAGAAGAAAAAGAGAGATATTGGATGGAATAAGATGGGAATTCATCATATCCTATCCCAATCCTATTCAAACAATCCAAATAAAGGAATCTGGTATCAATACATTCTGTGTTGCTTCATTCCATCACCTTCCATTCCAAACATGGGTGCATATATATACTCATATTGAATATCAATGGAAAGAAACTAGAGAGAAAAAAGTAAAAATATGTCTTGACCAACACCATATAAGTACATTTATGATGTAATTAACCATCTTTGTTGTATACTGCTGCTTCATACTAATTAAGAACCTGTGAATGGCAGTGTCTTGCCCGAGGATGAATGGTTTGTTGAAGTTTGCGAAATAGCTATTAAGATGTTAACTGGGAGAGCAGTCTTTGACAATGTAGAGGGTGATGTTGCTAGCCCCACTTCATCTGTCCAAACATAATCAATGTTATTAGTCCATTCTCATGGAAAAATTACAGTTCATCCACTTGTAAATCTTGGCACATTATAGAGAGCAGAAGCGAAATAAGACATTGAAGTGAAACAACTTCATGTTTATCATCTAGGCCACTACATGATCACGTTACTATGATAAATGGAGCATGTTATTGCGGTGCTTTTCAGTGTTCAAGGAATGTGTTTCACTTCAAACTTTTGTGGATGAATTGCATTAAATCTGTGTGCATTCCCATGCTACAAGTGTCTACATTGCAGTCATGCTAAAGGATGCAGAAGATCAAGATCTAATGTTAAGTCTGGCCATACCATCTTGTGAACTTTGGTTGATAAATCACGAGAATTTCTAGAACCCAAAAACTGCTACCAGGGCCTTCAGGTTTTGGATTCATTGTAGGCTTGTAGCTACTTGTATATTACTCTTTTCAGTATAACCATAGCCAATTGATTAGTTTTAGAGATTCCAGGCATTACTTTTCTCTTAATAAAAAATTTGACCTATTGATTAGTTTTAGAGGATGAATGGTTCGTTGAAGTTTGTGAAATAGCTATAAACTAAGATTCCTCGTGCCTATGTGAGAGTGTATTTTGACCCGATCAAACTTCAGCAGTGAATCTTTTGAGAAGTTTGCCTGTTCTTTTTATAAGAAGACTCCTTCTACGTTAAATTCATTTTAAAAAACAAAAAATACTCTCAATTACTTAACATATTTTAGTCAATAAACAATAAATCAATTTTTTGAACTCTTTTCATAAGTATAGGAGAAAATCACAAGCGACAACTATTTCTGTAATATCCTTTACTTGTTTGTATGAAATGGAAAATATTATTAGTTAAGTAAAGATATTTTAAGTAGGTAAAGATACTTCTTAGATTTCATCTTGAAACCAATTGACATTAAGTAAAGTTGTCCAAGCGAAAGTGAAGACGAGGTCCCAAGGTCTAAGTAAAGTTGCCCAAGCGGAAGTGAAGGCGAGGTCCCAGGTCAGAGCCTGCTCTGATACCATGTTAGATTTCATCTTAAAATCAATTGGCATTAAGTAAAGTTGTCCAACAAGTATACAAGCTGCACTCCAAGGATTGAGGCCGTCGATGTGGGACTTGGGTATTTTCCCAATAGATAATGCGAAATTGTATTGAGAAATTTTTGGGCTTGCCAATCAAATCTAAATTAATTTACGTGGCACACGAATTAAGGGATATTTTTTTAACAGAAAATTATTTTAAAATATTAAAAAATTGAAAAAACTCACCCTTCTTTCTTAAAAAAAAAGACCTAACCTTTAAAAAAAAACTCAACCTGATTTGAAAATTTATTTAAAAACCTTTTTGTGGTAAAATGTTTCGAGTAAGCTAAAAAGCTTACATTTAAATAGGTTAATAGGCTATGTATATATATATATATATATAAAAAAAGAGATATTCACCCAAAAAAAATTAGGTTAATAGACTTGAACGATAAGCTTATCCAAAAGCAATTTATTTAAAAAACTTTTTTTAGTAGGGTCGTTGTTGACTTGTTGCTTTCTTTGTTTCTTGGTCTCTTGTTCTGTGAATCTTTTGGGTTATCCAGTATTTATATTAGTTTTGATATAAATAATATAACCCTTGGGATTTTGATGGTTCAGGTAGTCTTTCTTTGTACTAAATTGGGTATCCCTGGTACCTATTATCTATAAAAGTATATTTTGTTTGCTGAAAGAAAAAATTAGGAGGAAAATTATATTATGTAAAAGTTTAAAATAATCTTTTAGAAAGTTATAAGATAGAACTTCTAGAAACTAACTCATACATAAATTAATTTTAGTTTATGAAAAATCTTATTTAATTTTTCTCCTAAAAATACTTTTAGAAAAAATTATTCAAGTAGATTAGTATAGAAGTTTTTATAGTCTCAATCAATTAAAAATAATTTTCGGTATGAGTTTAGAATAATTATCATAAAAATTAATAAATTTATTGTTTATGATAGTTTATAATGTGCAAAAAAATCTTTACGTTATTATTGTATATTGAGCCTTTCAATAAATCAATGTACAATTTCAAAAATTATAATAAAAATTTAAAACAATAATAACAATATTATTATTATTATTATTTAAATAAGTCTAAAGTCTAACTTAACCTATTTTTAAAAGAAACTTTTAAATAAGTTTGACGTTTTAACTAAACAAACTTTAAAAGAAATTTAACCTTATTTAACAAATAAGTCTAGTCTGATTTCATATACAATATTTAGCAAACTTAGATTCGTAGGATTTAAAATTTTAAATTTGAGATCTTATCAAATCTAATAAGAATATAAGAATGAAATAGGTAATAAAGTTGATGGGTAAGTTTAACCAAGCTTTAAAAGAATTTTAACCTTATTTAATAAATAAGTCTAGCCTATTTTCATTTATAATAAATATTTGGAAAAGTTAGATTCTTAGGTTTAAAAGTTTTCAACTTAGATCTTATCTAATATATAAGAATGAAAATAGGTAATAAATACTAACTAAGTGTAGCTTAATTGATAATATACGTTGAGTTTGTAAGAAAGAATCTGAGTTAGATCTCTATAAAATACACTCTCACGGAAAGACGAAAAGTTTTAAGTGTAATTATGTCATGGATCGAGGATTATTCTCATAATTGGTTTGGTCTAAAAACTGAAGTTTATGAGAATATCTTGGATCCCACCATAGTATCAAAGATCCTAGTTAATGTGATTAAAAAAATTAATAATCTTAATTGTAACTATAAAAATTATTCATGATAAATAGGCTAATTCCCTATAAAATTTGATGGCAAACACATATATTTATAGGGATTGGTATCTTAATACCAAACTATACACACTTGTACCAACAAAGAATGGTTTCGAGTGAAATTGAAATTGGTTCTCTTAAGTAAGATTTTTGGTTTGAGTTTTGTCAAGGTCGCGAAGACCATAAGGTCAATGAGGCCTTTCCCTTAGGCCCTAAGGGTTTCGCTTTTTTAAATATTTTTTTTGTCAATTTAAATTATTAAGTGATAAATTTTGTTAAAATATGATCTATTATTTGTAATTATTTTATATTAATAAGAATACATAATTTTAAGTTATGAATGTAATGACTATTGTATATCATTTAAGTAAGATTTTAATTTTATTTTAAAAAGTTAAAGAAAATTATTTTATATATATTTTAGTTTCAACCTCTCCTTTACCTAAAAAATTTATTGAAATTAGTACAAAATTTAAATTTAATGAGTGAGTCTATCGTTGACATATAAAAAAATATATTTTGTCAAAAAATATTGATCATAAGATCACACATTAGCTAAAATTCCATTTCATGTGGATATTTTATATACAGATTAATTTAAATTTTAATTGAGAGTCAATTTGAAATTTGAATAATATTTAAAATGCAAAATTAATTTATTTTTTAAAAAAAATTAACAAAGTGGATTAAATTAAAACTTTAAGTGAATTTGGTCTTAGGTCTCATAATCTCTAGACAGACTATTATAAATGAAGAAAACGTGGTTGAGAGAAAATATCTCTTAAACTCAATCAATCAAATTCCTCAACGAAGATTAGTTGTCAACAAAACTCATAAATATTCGCGCCAATATCATGGTAACCGGACAAAAACTATGCACACATGTTTATAATTATAATCATAATAATAAATTAAAAGATAAAATTTATAAAAACTTAGAAGTAAACTTTTATTTTTTTATTTGAGTTTATAAATTTATTATTGTAGAAGTTTATTCAAACATTTTATAAATATTTTTTAATAGAATATTTTATTTTTAATCAATACATTTTATTTATTGACTTTTTATAGTTTAATAAAGTGTGACAATGGATACATGTATAAATACGGAAGTACTAATTGGATGTATGAAAAACAAGTACTATAATCCTTTTTTTGACCTTACCCATTACCCTCCCAATTACTAATATGGATTTTTTTATGCAGTTACTAATATGAATATGTTTTGATCTTCCCTAGATCAAACTGACCCAACTACGTTTTCCCTCTAGATCAAATTGGCTAGACTGACCCAATTAATATGAACAAGTTGACCCAAACTTGCCTACGTCTCTACTGTTAATGCTCTTATCAATTATCATACAATTTTACTCATCAAGTATGTGAAAATTTCTTTCTCAATAAAAAAACGTGGAAATTTACTTTAAAGGGAAAAATACTAAACTATATCTGTTAATTGTACAATCGATTAATGCAAATGTATTACACGTTAAAAATTTATTGAAGCTTACTCTTTTTTAATTTGTTCAATTGACATGTATATCATATATATCTCTCACACCCTTCATATAATTGAACCCAAATCCATAAATATTTCCGGTTGTCAAGGTGAAGATTCCACCACTAGTTGCTTTCTTTCACTATGCACACGTTCAACTAGTAATGCTGTACTACATTTTTCACTTATGGTAGTTGTACAACCAGAAATGACCCCCATAAATAAATAAACAAAAAAGGATATTCTAGAACCCACGCGTCCACATTTATGTTGGTTTATTTCTCTTTGCTCTAATAATAAATTTTTTGTTCAAAGAATGAGTAAATGCAAAAGTATGGACCCTTCGTGTCCAAAATTCAAGTAGGTCCATGTTTCTATTGTTGTGCTACTGACCCCTCCTTAATTTGAAGCCGGCATCTTACACAAAGTTGCCATCATCTTTAATCACACGCATGTTGTCTCTATAATTGATAAAAAAAATACTAGTAACATTTTTTTAACGTACTTTTATTATTAAATAAAATTCACATGATTGAGTTTCATTAAACTCAAGTGAATTTTATGCAATAATAATAAAAAAGGTGCACACAGAAAGAATCGCTTCTAGAAATGACTATTATTAATCATAAATTGAAAGATTGCAAATGCTTGTTATTTTTTTATATCAGAGGGGGTCCTGAGTTAGCCCCAGTTGTTGGTAATTCATGTAATCAATGCCGTTTAATCTAATACAACATAACACATTCTCTGGCAGCTCCTCTTGTTTGTTCCCCTGTTACACAAAATGTTGTACAAAAATCAATATGAGCATCAGAGAAAATAATTAAAATCATTTTTTGGCACAAGAGAAAACTACTTGCCTGAATTGTGAGGCCAACATCTAGAGTGCAAACCTTTAATCTCTCCAGAAAAGCTTCAAACCCTTTCCTGGATATATAACTGAATCTATGCATATCCAAATCAATCTCAAAGTAATTTTCCCCCTGAAAGACATAATTAAATAAGAGATATATTAATCATACGATAACTTATACTGCAACACTAGTTGTTTGTATCTCTTTTCATCACATCTATTACTTTTCTCTCGTTCACTTTTAGTTGTAAAATTTATTATTGTACAATTTGTGGTACAAACAAGATTTTTCATTAAATAATTAGGTAAATCATAGTGGTTAGCTGATTGGAAAGAAGTGTCACAAATTAAAAGTACTGCATGTGGAGGTCCCTTGTCTTTTATGGTGAAATGACACCACTGAATTGCGGGCCAAAGATATAAAGGTAAGAAAACCAAGCAATCCATCAAGATGCAACCAAAAAGTACACACATCAACAAGGAGAAGGAGCCCCACATGAAAACTTGAACTTTACCTTTCACTTTTTCAAAGTCTAAATTTCATGATATAAATTTGTTTTTCTCGGTTTGGTTGTTGACCATTCTGAATTAACTGCTAGATAACATTCAAGACTTATCATGCTGGCACTAACTGCCATATAATCACAGAATGACATGAATGTGGACACAGGCAGGACCATTTTATCTCTAAAGTAAAACACGTATGCATGTATAGAACTTCACGTTAAGACTTCACTGAGAAACAAAATAGACCTGTAACATCAATGGGGACATCTAATTTTAGTACCTTATATGGAGACTCATAAAGATAATACAAAGATGATATTTAAATGAAATAATGGGGTGAGTAAATGGAACTATAAGCACTATAGAAGCAGTTACTGATAGTAATGCATGTAAAAACAGTTAGGTTTTCTCATTTTTCAAGATTATTCAAGAATTGATTGCTCAATATCAGGTTGAATAGTTATAACTTGACAAGTTTGTTGAAACAAAACATTACTATCAGTGTACGAGATCATGAGACAAACCGTGTAAAACTCGTGTTGGGGACGTGAAAGAACTGGCTTCTCATTGTAAGCCTGCATAAGCTTCCTTTCTGCAGCACTCAAATGAAGATCTTCCAGGTTGACGACACGGCCTAATATTTTCAACCTTTCCCTGAAGGGTGCAATTGTATCTACAGGGAAACCCTTTACCTTTTCAACTTCATCGTCCATCAATCTCTGTAGAAAGACGTAAATAGATGTTTTTTCATCAGCTACACATAGGTCAGTAAAAAGAAGTAATAAAGTTTTCCTCAAATTAACAGACAAAAAGGCAACAATATGGTAATTCAATAGGAGACCATAAAACTAGAGGCCCTATAAGGGAATATTTGGTTATGGCATATATCTATTACTAGGCAATTTTTTATCTTATGGATAATGAAACAACTAATATTAAAGTAACCAAGAAAAATAGAGATGACAGCAATTTTAGCAGGATGTATCAGACTATCGGGAATATTAAGCACTAAATTGACACATGAAGGCTCCCATCTTACTCTGATGCTTTCTTGAAAAGGCGGTGGAAGTTCCTTGGAGTAACTTTCCGAAAGTTTGAAGTACAAAACAATGCTCATTCCTTCGCCATCAGTTTCTCCTTGAAAAAGTGTGGCAGGATAGAGTGGAACCTGAAATCCACAAAACAAAAAATATAAGAATATGCAGCAACAGTTTTATAAATTGTTCTGTTGACAATGTACCATATTAAGGAAAAGGCAAAAAAATAATTAAGGAATCCCTGTTGGAAATACAAAAATTAATACAATAATACTATATAGTACTACTATAACTAAATTTCAGAGAAGTAGGAGTACCTGAACGTTTACAACTAGTATGGGAGGAAATTTCACGGAGGAACTCATAACAGGAAGTTCCACAAACCGAGCTATATGGTCAACTTTCCGTGGAGACAAGAAAATATCTACACCAAATGGGTAGTATGCAGAATAATTGGGAGCAAAGTCCTTTTTCTTGTCCCTGCCATAACAATAGACAAGTCAAACATTGTCTGTGGATATGTATGTGAAACATCTCACTTTGACTTCATAGTTCAAACTATTTGTGCATTTATTTGCACATGGATGCACATGCTCTATCAAAAAAATTACAGACAAATCTTAATCTTACTTGAAATAATTTACTCCTCGAACTTTGAAAGTGCTTGCATCAATTTGTGACCAACAATCAAGCATTTTCTTCTCAATTGGACAAAAGGGCACTTGAGAACCTGCTATTGGTCTTTGTAGCAGCATCTTAGAGGAAACTGAAAGAAAAAGAAACAGAAATAAGAATGGCAACAATTATATTTTCCCATAACTGCATCACAAGATAGATGCATTCTCCTCAATAAACTGCAATTCACTAACTAAATCATCTTTTAGCAATGTAATTGATATAAATTATCTCCACGCTGAATGACAAAAAATACAGTTTTTCCTTCCAGCTATTAAACAGCTCTTAAGATACTTACAATAATTTAAGATAAAATAAACCATAGAGTCACAAGAATACAAGAATACTGTTTCAACTCACATAGAGTAGCATTCCCATGTCCTTCTTTCCATTTAAAGGAAAGTTTTGCAGGAACCTTCTTCCTTGCATTAGGAGGACTAGAACTTGATGATCTTCTCTTTTCAACAGAAGGAATGGTAGACGCAAGACATGGCAAACAATTGTTTGGAAGAATCCCGCAATTATCCAAAAGTCCATCATCCTTGTTGGAGTTCGCATCCACTGAGGATATTTCATCAAGGAACACAGGCTCACGTTGAGAATCAATGACATCTACACCAAAATATTGGACATCTGAACTTCTGGCTGCCTCGGATCCTGCCAACAACTCCTTCTGTTTCTGAACCTGATCTGTGGAAACTCCACGGGTGGCATCTCTTGAAGACGGAAAACTTGATACAGATCCACCTTCAATCCCACTCAGAGATACAACATCTGCAAATATCAATTGTATTTAATTATAATTTTTAGGGTAAGAATATATTATTCATCAGAGAAGTAGGTAGTAAACTATATGTAAATTTAAATTTTTTGAAAATCATACCATCAGGAACACTCTGATAATCATCATCACAGTCAGAGTCAAATACTGCAATGGAATCAAACCATGCCTCTTCAATACTTCCTGCTGCCACAAATTAAAATTCCAATAACACATTAGCAATAATAAAAGTCATACAAAAGCTCACTAGAATTTCAGAAAGAAAAAAAAGGTTTTATGCAGTAGCTATAGTTAAAATAGATGTTATATTGCAAGCTGATCAAAATGTACGTGAGAAGAAGGAAAAATAAGCAATCATCCACAGAAGAAACAGATCTGCAGGGCCAGAGAACTGAAATATGACATTGAATTATTTTTCAATAATGTTGAATTAAGTCTGAAATGAAATCCGCAATGATAGAAATTATCGTGTACATTAAGTTCCCATTTCAAAATTTACATATAGTTTGCTTCAAATAGTATAGTCATGCAATTATAATTTATAAGTACTAATTCTGCAACCTGTCCCTCCATGCCTGTGAAAATAAGGAGCTAATTCAAGCAACAAATGCTAGTTTTAAGTCCTCATTGATCAAGCTGAAAAGGGTAGAGTCATATCATAAATGCACAACTCACCAACGACAATTGTGCTCAACCACTCACGCATAGACATCATCATATCAGTATTACTATTACCCCAAATTTCAACACCAGTTTTACACCAGAAGTCTTGTTACGTTCATTCTTAGTCCTAGTCCAAAAAACAAATTTCAAATCCTTCCTTCATATAGATAATAAAATTAGTTTAGCTAAGCCTTCTAAAGTATCACTTAACACAAAAATATTGACAATGCTTTGGGTTGCAAAAGACAATAATTTGCACCAATTATTAGCAATTTAGTAACCAATCCATCCACCTAAACTATTGATTCGCTTCACTTTAGCCGTAACTTCAGATTTCCAAAGAGTATGCACAACCAATCCTTTACACACTAAGTGATCAACTCTACCAACAACTAGAACTCACAAGTCTCCAACTACCCCAAAAGCACCAAAGCAATTGGCAAACTCACCATAACAAGAAAAAAAAGAAAACACGTTAAAAGTATTCCAAGTTCCCAACAACAAATTGCAATTCAAAACAAAACAAAACATCTCTCAGCTCTCTCATTTCCAACCTTCCACTCCAAAAAAAATTATGTTACAGCAAATGCAACCCAGAAGACCAAACAAAAAGATGAAATGAAAAGGTGCAATAAAACATCAACCTTGGAAAGTGGGGTTAGCAAAGGAACAATCAGGCAACCCTGCCACATCAACTTTCTCCGATGATTCCTTACACAACCGAGAAGTAACTCTTCTTCTGAGTCCCTCTCTCCTTCTCTTTCTGGTTTTCTTCTTGGAAGAGCTCAACCTCCCTCCCACGCACCCTTGTGGAGTTGAAACACACGCTCCCATATCATCAACACCTTTGCCTCAGATCCCTCACCAACACCAACACCCCAGAGAGTTTTGTTCTGTCATAGAGACACAATGATAAGGAAAACAGACACACAAACAATGAAATCAAATAGAAAAAGAAAAGAGAGAGAAAATAAACAAATGAAATAAACAAAAAGAGAGAACTTGAATTGAAGAAGCTGCCGTTTGTTGAAGTTACAAGAAAGAAAGACTCCCACTTTTTTTTGCCCCCATCGTCATAATGAAACCAATAAATATAAGCTACCCCAGAAAGAAGAAAAAAAAACAGAACATAAAATTTTTTAAAAAAAGTCAAAATTTTCAACCTTATGATGATTCTGAGAAAAAAATAAAAATAAAAACAAAACAATAATATTGTACAGCGACGGTAGTTGTTGTAGTTGGCAGGACCGTAAAGGGTCCCAAATGCCATGTGGCGCGATATGATTAGGCGAACGTGTGGAAGAGTGGTGCAGAAATGCAGAGATTGTGGACCAAGTTCTACGTTGTTGTTAGTTGTTGTTGCTGGGTACTGTACCTTTGGCGTTTATCTGACGTCGTTTCACACACTCATGTAAAGTTCTCAGTATCTTTATCTACGTCCGTGTATTGCGTGTAGTCAATCCAAATGTGCATAAAAAAAGTTATTGTTGCCAGTGTTACTGATTCGGCTTTTAAGAAAAGTTTTAGATTTAAATTTTATGGATAAAAAATATGATTACTTGGAGTATTTTAGTATAAGGAAAAAAAAAATTATGTTGAAGAATCATAATTTAGAAATGATTAAATTTATTTGATTGATTATAAGTATTGTCATATAAGTATAAAATAGTATATTTATCATAATTTTTAATTATTTATCTTATTAAATAATTTGATAAAGAAAATGATATTTTTATCGTAATTAAATTTATTTTTAATTCCAGAAATTTTTAGATTTTTCACCTCCCACATGAAAATATTTTCATGAGAAACTTGATAAAAAAAATTCCTAAAATACATTGTTTTTTTTAAAATCAAACTAAACAAAAGAAATTAATATTTTTTCAACTTAAAATTCTTGAAAAAAAAAATCTTGTACTAAACGCTAAGAAGTAATCAATTAGGTTTCTCTGAGAAGATGAATAATAGAAAGAAAGGAGTTAATGGTCCGTATTTGTAACATGATAGTGGGAAAAAGAAAATATATAACAAAGCAAGATCGCTGGGTCGAGTCACCTACATTCATATTAGTACCCTTTTCCTCAATTACAACATGGGACCCCTCAAGCTCAGGTTTTAATGATGGGTGCTGGATGTGAATCACAATTTAGATCTCTAGTAGAGTACTACCAGGCAAATGAACCCTTTTATTATGACTTTATATTATTTTTCCAAAACTCTGGGATTTTATTGGTGAAATATAATTTGAAATTCGGGTACTGTTGTTTATGACATGTTGTTTGGACTTTGGAGTGGAGAGGGGGAAGGGTCACAAGATCATGTTCATGATATAGTTGTACAAACATGTTACAGTCTAGATTTTTTATCATCACTTGAATTGTTTCTTGTGGATGGTATTAATTATCCTATTTAATGATTTGAGTATACAACAAAAAAAAAAATATGAATCACATTAAGATCCACATTGTGATTACAATCATTAAATGAAAGATTTTATTTAATTTATTTTAGAACCAAATTTGTTCAAATTATTAGATATGAATGGAAACTAATTGCATTTGTACAACGTTTTTTTTTTCAAATAAAGGAGAAATAGAAAGGAAAGGAAAAACTATAAAATAAGATGAATAATACAATGGAAAGATAAAAAAAAAAGTAAGTTGTGAAATGGTATTATTAAAAAAATATGATATATATATAACAATTTTTACAATAATTTATACAACATTATTTTATGTGTTTATTTCATTCTATCACACCACTTATTACATGTAAAAAAAAATCTTCTCATTTTTTTTCTTTCTCTTTGTTGTAAGATTAATTATAATTTCTCATTTGGTTATGGCAGATATTAATTATAGGAATTGAGATTATGGCTGGCTGCTGGACCTGATACAGCTGCGAGAGAGAGAAATTAAAAACAGCTGATAAAGCACACGAGAGAGAAATGATCAAACTTTTTTTTGTCACAAAGATAGGGCCATATGTCATTATCATACCAAAATGTTTAATTAGGACAGACAGGTTGAGTTTGGGGACAAATGAACCTCTCCTTAAAATGTCCTTAATGAATTTTCACCTAACAAATAATAATATCCGGTTCTGTGGTGACTAGCCAGAGTTTATCTTAATGTTCAATGATTATCAATCAACTTGATAAAGCAAGTTCCATGCACGCAATAGTAAGGAAATTTTGAAGGAGACATTTTTATGGTCTATATAGAAACTTCACTATTCCAAGTACGCGGTTTCAGGTAGATACTATAGGAAAATTTGTTGAAATAAAGTTCAAGTTCTTTTTTATATTGATTTTATTTTGTCCCAATGTGCTATGTCGTGTTATCATTTAACTCCTTTGTATAATAATGCCTTTGCAATTTTTTCTTTCTTTTTCTGACTGATCTAGTGTTGATAATATTGTCATTTCAGGGCTTTTCTATCAAAGCTTAACAAAGGTCAGTAACTTTTTTCCCAAAAATTTCATCAATTATTTGTAGATTGCCTAATAAGCCAATAATGAAACGTCAAGTTAGGTAACATGCATGAGTACCTTGCACAAGTTTAAATTTTGATTTCAGTACTTAGCTATACAATTATAAAAAAAAAATATCACTCAACAAAAAAAATTACTCTATGTAAATTTAAATATTGTTTAAAGTATTATGCGAGTTTTAAGTTTTTAACAAAATAAACATCCTGTTGAGTGAACAAGTCAAAATATAAACAAGTTGCTATATTGCTAAGCGAATGGATCCCTCTACAGTCAAATGAAAACTGCATATCGTGCAGTTCTAAATTTCACGGCTCAAAATTTGTAATTAGAGTTTATAAATTATATTTCTATAATATAGAAAATGAAGACATAGATCGTCTAAAGTTTAGTTAAAACTTTAGAAGAACCAAAGCATTAATTAAGTAACATGTGATATGTGACCCATTAATTACTTATATTAAAATATAGTATTAGACTACTTGGACTTGGTTTATGTTGGTGGGTTTATGATTAGGCTGGTAGACAAGAAGTTGGGCGTATAAAAAATTTAAAATGTGATAATGACGACGTTCAATATATTGAAAGAAAAAGCAATACATATTCATAGTTTTTTTTCTAAAGGGAAGTTTAAGAATCTTATGATCATTAATTTTTTTATGAAAAGAATATCAGTACCAGCTCAAAAAAATACATCTTATTCATTATTAAATTTAATATATATTCTATAAGAAAATTGTGTGTAATAAATAACATTACAATACAGTTTATATATATATATATATATATTAGAACTGTCAAGCACGTGAATCAAGTGATTTAAAATTGTTTAAGCTTAACAAAAAAATATTTACCAGCTCTCTACCACTTAAGTGCATGTTTGATTTCTAACTTGAAAAAAAAAATAACTTGCTAGCTTTTCGGTTAATTTAATGTATCATATTAATTAAAAAAAACTATCCAACTGCCACGAAAAAGAGGTAATTGAGTTTAATTGTACTTAATTATTCTTTGTCATCATATTGTGAGAGTGTTGATAAGTCTGAAACATCATTCAATCGTTATTATGTTTTCCTGTTAAATTATTTACTGTAAATACATGATTAAATTGATTCTTAGCAACTAATTAAAAAATAAATAAATAAATAATTGCGCATGTCTCGTGCACATGCACAAACACACTCTAACAATTTTTTGAGTTATAGAGGAATCAAAGTCTAATTATGTTACCGGAAAGAATGAAAACTAATCGATCTCTTTTCCCACGAATTTTCTGGTCGTGTAATGAGTTTAAGCTGTAAAGTAAACACTAAACAGTAAATAAAATACCACGATTAATATAAGTGAGAACGATTTATATTTTTTAAGTGATTCAAGTTAACAACTTCATCCTAATATCATAAATAATTTAGAAGAAAAAAAAAACACTAACCAGAATGAGACGCACGCTGCACACTTATTATTTATTTCATTCTCGGCGATTCCTCCGAGTCCGAGTAACCAAACCCAATAATAATAGAATCTTAATTATTCCCTGGTTCTTTCCCCATTACTTTCTTTCTTTTCTTTTCATAGGAACCAAACAAAAGTGTTGTTTAGATTATAGTTTACAAATTTCAGCTGACCAAATGGAGAAGTAATTTATTTTATTTTCTACTCAAATCATGATTTGAAAATTGGAATTGTTCAATATCATGTTCAAACACACAACTCTATCATAATTTTGTCAAATACTACATTTTATTTAAAAATAAAATTCAGTTACACTCAATAAACTAAAATTAGGTTGCGCAAATTATAATTTAAGCATGCCACTTCAGCCTCCAGATCGTCCAAGAAATAGTCTACTACATTAATTATCTTTAGAAACTAATTCAAAAATTATATTATAACTGATATTACATAGTTAGAAACTTTATGTATAATTCAGTTAAAATTTACCAATACTTATAGGTAAAAGTTTGATGATGAGTCAATATGATAAAAACGAATGTTAATTTTATTACTTTTATTATTATAATGTACGTTCAAATTGAATGAACAATGAATTCGAAAGAGTTATTAAAGAATTAAGGTGAGTCTGTAAAAAAAAAAGGTAGTAAATTTTTATTTGAAAACACTGTTGATACATTTTACCATAATTTTTAATAACATTATTTTCAATAAATAAAAAACAATTACTAATTTTTTACTAATATTTTAAAGACACTGCCTAAGAAGATTCGTTGTTATATTCACATAAATTTATCTGACAACACATTAAATTGTTTTTCTTTAAGAGTGAGAGAGTCAAACAGAGAAAAGGATAAAAAGAAGAATTTTGATGCCATTTAATAAACAAAGCCACCATAGAGAATCAATTAAATACAATTTTTGAAAGCTTTTAAAAATTTTAATGATTGTTTTTTAAAAAATTGATTAATAAATAAATAAATATTAATAATTATGATAAAAAAAAAGATGCATTCAAAATCGTCTTAAGAGTACATCTCCTTATCATTTTTCATCAAACATTTTTGTTTTAAATTTACTACTATTAACTGATACTGTAATTAAAATAGGATAAAACTTAAATGAAGTTACTTAATTACTAGTATATGTTTTTGTTGTTAATCTTTAATCAAAATTGTAGTTCATTTATACTAATTTTTAATGCAAATTTTTAGTATACAATTAGTAAGCTGAAATTAATTTTAATTCTAACTGAGCAGCAGTATTAAAAGCATATGGGAAATTGCATTTAAATCTTTATAATAAAAAAATTTGCGTCTAAATTTATTGCATTAAAATGAGATAAGATGTTTGGTGGTTGGAGACAGTCACTAAGGAGGATTATACTAGATTCTTTTTTTTTTTCTTTCGGTCTAAAGAATTAAGGATTATGCCAACTAAACACACTTGCAGAATATGCTTGTCTCGTATGCTTTGTTAGGTCATTTAACGTCTCAACCACAACTTGATTCATTGAGTGTGGATCCAAGTTAACGTTCTTCGTACAAAGTCTTAATTAAGGATCTTAATCGTATTAAAAAAAAATAAGAGTCTTATTACTACTAATTAGTACTGTATCTAGAAAAACGTTGATTATATAATACCCAAAAAAAATACGAAATTTATTATACCTTTTTATTGCAAATTAAAGCGTGTTGAAATGGTAATAATATGCTTCTCGATCTTCAAACGGGGAACCAGGTGCATTGGCTCACTGATGATTCTTCTCCTTATTCAAACGGAAATGTTAGTTGGGAATGATATTTTTTTATCAATTAGGTATTAGGTGCATAACTTCAGAAATATTAAACATATTACTTTTAATTACTTAAAAATGAGTATTAATTAATTTCTATTTCAATACTATATAATAATTAAATTTTTAATAAAAATATTTTTTTATTTTATTAATCATTTACATTGTAGTGCAAATGATAGAAAAATCATTATTATATAATGTCCAAAGCTCCGTTTTAAATTTGAAACAGGGTTTGGATGGATTTTTTTTTTGTAATGAAAAATTAAAATGATTAAAGAATATGTCTAAAATTCCTCTCAAATTTCCTACAAATTTCATATGGATATAGAAAAACAAGTTGAAAAAAAATATATAATTTTGTTCGCATTCCTTTTGAAATTCGTCTGAATTGTTTTTGGTGCCAGGATCATGATGAAAATATTCAAACTAAATAAAAACAGATTTGAAGAACAACTTTTTTTAACATGTAATATGTCTCAAAATCGTCCTAAGATATATTTTAAATTTTGGTGGTTGGCTGAAAAATATTTTGTTAAAAAATTCGGTCTAAAATTTCCAATTTTGAATGATGTTACAAGTATATCAACAGTTGTAAATCATCGTACAACATTTTTTTTCCTTTTTTTTTTAAAAAAAACAGATTATTTTTCCTAATACTCATACATACTATCTTTACTCTTTCATATTTGTTTATTTTTTTAAAATAACTTATAGATTAATAAATATTTTCATTTCTATTAAAATTATCACTTGTTATCTAACATGAGCTTTTTCCAATTTTGGCATTTATAATAAGTGTTAAAATATGTTAAATTGGATGAAAATATGGGTATAATTGAAAATATAGTAAATAATATTATTTTGAAATCTATAAAGGACAAGTAAATATGAACACTTTCTTTATTTCCATGAACACATAATTAGAAACAAAAAACAAAACTTTTTTATTACAAAGCAATGGCCACTTTATTTTTTATGATAAAAAAATGATTTTTTTAAGAATACATAAGAGTTGATTTTTTTAAAAGGAAAAAATTAAAATAATTTATACAAATACATAAAGAACATAAAATATAAAAGGCAAAAATAACAAAATATTTTAAAAGGAAAATTATTTTTTTAAAAATAACAAATTGGCCAATATAAATATAAAAGGCAAAAACACAAAATTTACTCAATGCTCGTTTGCTTACTTTTATAAGCAAAATAATTTTTGGATGAATCGAATGATTAAAAAGAAGTAAAATATTTTTAAATACAAAAAATTTATACATAATACTATTACATTCAAAAGATGTGAAAGGATGTTAAAATAAACTTTTAATTTTTAAAATTTTGTATTATATTTAATTTGAATAATGGCGGATCCATAATATTTTTTAGTGGAAATAATGAAATAATTTATAATATTTTCATCCATAAAAAATATAATAAGTTTTCAAAAAAAATTAGGAATGGTCCAAATTTAAAAGATAAAATTGATAAAATTAATATTAAATTATTTTTCTATCGATAAAATTATTACAAATTTATTTTTTCTGCGGACTAAATTAATACTAATTTATTTTTTCTTTTATAACCTTTTATATTCATTTATAAAATAATTATCTTATGAGTCACACATATTTTTTTATGATCAACCACTAAATTTCGTCTGTTATTCTTTAAAAAGATTAATTATTTTTTTATATTTTTGAAGTTAATCAAAATGATCAATGTTTGAAAAGAAAAATTGGGCGAATTCTGGCACGAAAGACATTCGCAAGTCTCTCACATTGGGAGAGTAACTTCGTGATCATTAAATCTTTGTTTTTTAATTGATGAATGTGATTTATTCTCTGTTTTCCCACTTTACCCCTTTATTTATTCTCTATTCTCACTGTTTCATCAAATCATCAATTATCACCGTTCATCTTCCTCCTTCTTACCGTCGTAGTCCACAATGTGTCACTGTCAGATACGCTTTTTGCCAACAATGTTTCATTTTCTTTTTTAGGTGGCACTTTGGCTCTCCACCACCCTATTCATTGGCTTCATCATAATCGGAAAAGTGAAAAACAAATTAATAGAAAGTCCCAACTAAACAAAAATAATTTTCCTAAATTTTTTCAAACCAGGCTTATTCTTAAAAAGTTAAAATATATTTTTCGTATTTATAAATATTAAAAATTTTGGAATTCATTCTTATAAAAGTTTTAGTATATTTTTTGTCTTTATAAAATTAAAATGTGTTATTTTTTTACTCGGAATTAAGCTTAGACGAATTCAAATCTAAGTATCTAATGTGTGTCTAATAAATTAAATATGTGAAGTTATATTTTCTCTTTCTTTTTCCTTGATTCTTTCTCCTTCAACCCCCTCCAAAACCGCATCCACCAAATCCTCTCCTCCCCTAACGACAAGGACTTCTCCATCGGGCTCTTCGCCCTTCGCCTCCTCTTATTGGAGCGCCTCATCCTCTGCCACAACACCAGCCATACCTTCGTTGCCATCTTCAAAATTCTTGCTACGTCAATTGCAAGTCCTTAGTGTTGCCACCTTCATCACCGTGAGGTCCTACCCATCTTCTCCTTGTTACGCCGCTACCTGCACCACCCCCTCCACCGCGCGCCACTACCCGCACCAGCTAGATACATCACAATGCGCATGAGCCACCCTTGTTGTCGACCCCGACTCCACCAGATTTGATGGATGGTGTTTGGTGTTTGATGATGGAGGTGGTCTGTTGGTTTTGATGATGGTTGTTATAGGTAGCAGGGCTAGAGTCATATGCTTGGATTTGTTCAAGCCTAGCTCTAAGCCAAAAAACATCACATTTCAATTTTATGAGGATAAAACATACACCAAAAAGTTTGCAGGGATAGATTCCGTACTTTTTTATATTTATAAAGACGAAAAACATATTTTAGCCTTCTTAAAATAAACAAACACACCCCTCAAACATTACGATACCATTGGTAGGGAGATCAACAACGTTAATGAAAATGCTCAATAAAATCAAATGAGTCAAACAATGAACAAAAAAGAACCCTAACTAAAAAAGGGGAGCATGCCTAGAGGAACAAACACCTTGAGGGTGAAACGTAAATGTAGAAAAACTAGTGTATTTTCGTTATTAGTGAGAAATGCGAGCATGGTAAAAATAAAGATGAGGTAATTAACACAAAAGCCAAATTGGGAGACAATGATGATGCAACAACGACACAAACACAAGTGTGCGACAATAACGATGACACGAAGGTTGCAAGCATGAGAACATGATGGAACTTCTGTCAATTTTGATGGAGGTGACAAGATGAAGAGAGGAGAGCCTTGTCGGTGACAATGAAAAGGAAGAGGGTGGTGTTGGGGTTAGAGGGAGATTGAAAGAGAAGGTGGGGCATTAGAGTTTCAAGGAACAACTTGGGGAAAAAGAAGAAGAATTGCAAACCCTTTCTTAAAAAATTAATAAATCTACCAAAGCAAGAATACATGCCCACCATGGGAGACTTTCAAACTCTCATGCTAGAACTCACCCCAAAAAGTGTCATAAAGATGATAAAAAGTACGTGAAAAGTGAATCCAACAAGTAATTAGAAAGTTAAAAAATCTAATATCAAATTTTTTTTCCCTATGAAACTTATTTTTCACTTAATATTCATTGTGTTTATGAATTTTTTTTATTCGAACACATCAATTGGGTTATATTATTTTCAAACTACTGAATTCAATGAGACATTTTTCACATATCGAATTAATCAAAAATCAATTCAAAATCATGTTTCAAAATCAAATTTTGTCATTGAATTCAAAAAAACCATTTTCACGCACTTAAAGTTTAGATAAGGAACTAAACTTAATATAATAAAATACATAAAGACCTAAAATATATTTAAAAATGTATTTTAGCCCATAATAATAATTTATTCAACTATTTTTACCATGTGATTATTTTTCTTTAAGGTAAATGATCATTTTAGTCTTTGAATGTTAGTAATAATTCAATCTAAAAAAGAATGAAAATGTTGATTTAGTCCCTGAGTGTATAAAAAATGTGATAATTATGTCTTGTGTACAACTTAATGACAAATTAGTCTCTAATCTTTATAAATTTTTGTCAAATTTATCTTCTTGAAATGCAAGTTAATATCAAATTAATCTTTGAACATTATAGTTTATTAACAAAATGGTTCCACAAAACTAAGGACATGACATAATTATTGCAACTTCTACGCATTCAAAAACTAAATTAGAAGTTTTATTCTTTTATTAATTAAATCATCACCAATTTACATATTCAGAAACCAAAATTTGGTAATTTTTTTTTTTACTAAAGTGGGTTATTTCTCAAAAGTATTTACCAAAGTGGTGTAATCTTAAAACTATTTTCTTATTAGAGATAACTTTTACCACGTATGATGTAAGAGGCGTCACTTAGGATGTTTTTATTTGTCCATTAGTAAGAGTCACAATTGTGCTTTGCTTCTTCTTTTGAGGTATTTTGTGAGTACAAAAATTCATGATAAATAATTTTGCGTCCATGGGTATCCCCTTAAACCCACCTCGACTTTGACAATAAATAATTACTTTGACCGGATATGAATACAAGTATAGGTGTTCAAGCCAAAATGTGAATGGGAATGAAGTGTCAAATTATACCTATACCTACACAATTATATTTCTTTTTTGTCACAACATATATATACTAAAGATTTTATTGTTATAATTTTTGAAAATATAAATCAATTAGCTTAATCATTAAATAATTAAATAATAAACCTAAAATATAAACTTAACTAAAAATGTAACTGAATTCTTAATTTTTTAACTTTGATTTCTTTGTTATTTGTTATATTTTATATATTATTTGAATTAAAATACAATGAAAATCTTAATATTTAATTTATTTAAAATATAAAAAAAAAGTAAAATTATAAGAGTGTAATGGGTTATCCTTGTCTATACCTGAACCCAATAAAATCTAATGGAAATGGAAATGTGTATTACAATTTTAAACTCACATCTTTTATGTCCTTACTTGTATGGGCTCTATCTTTCGCAATAACAAGAATAGAGAACATCAAATTCATCTCATTCCACTCTATTGTCATCCCTATAAACAGAGCATCATCTTGTTTGTAGTCAACAAGAGAGAGTATCTTATCATGCAATTGCTATATTTGTTACGAATACAGAAACTAAATTAAAATTTTGATTTTTCAAGAACTGTATTATCATCTATTTATATATTCAAAGATGAATTATTTATTCTTTTTTCTTTACCAAGATCCGAATCCTCCGTTCATTTATTGGTTTTTGTTTTTAGGGTCATTTATTGTTACAATTAATGCTTTGCAAATTACAAGTCCATACTCCCTTTGGCAACCTCCCATCATTAGTTTCTGCTCACTATTACCAAAGTGGCTCTTAAATATATGTAGGAGTACAATTTAATTATTCAGTGCATTAATTGGTTTGACTCGATGCATGCACGTATCCTGTCTTTGTTTCTCGTGCTTTGAACAAAGTTAGAAAAGAATGATGAGGTATCAAATATTTGAATTTTAAAGTGTGAATTACTGTGGAAGAAAAACAGTTCTGTCAAATAATTATCACATCTTCTATACCAAAAATAATTAGGCTCAAATAACAATTAATACTTATAAAATACTACGTACTCTATCTTTTTATTTTAGTTTTTTAAATATATTTTTATATTTTAGTCTCTATAAATTTAAAATATTTGGTTTTTTTTTATTATCAACTATTAAGTTAGTGTTAATTATGATGTAGTTATGATGTTTATAGCTTAATAACTTATCACATCATTAAAAAAGTTAACTAAATAGTTACTTGTAGCATTTTCTGGTAATTTATATTTTTAATTACTCATCAATTAATTTGAAATTTATTAATTACTTTATACAAATGAAAATTAATTTAAAACATAATTTATAAAAAAATATGCATAATTATCTTTTCAAACTTATTATAACATAACAAGTTAATAAATTATCCGTTTATCAATTTTGTTATTAATTAATATTGTTACCTAAGGAGATAACCTCATATGTCTTGTTTAATAAACTTTGATTATAATGATTCATCAAGTTTGACATCATTAAATGTTCTAAATAAAAAATGATTTAAAAATATAATTTTAAAAAAATATACGTAATTATTTTATCAGACTCCTTAATGATATAGTAAATAATAAACTTTTAACATTATTATGTTGTATTATCAATTAATATTGTTATTTGACATTATAGATTAAAACTAAAAAAATCTTTGAAGAACTAAAACCCTAAATAGAATATTTTGTAGAGATAAAACTATTATAAGCCAAAAAAATATTATTTCGATAATTTCTAAATTATCTACTCTCTTCAAACTCAAATATAAGATAAATCATGACGCCCATAAGTGGAAACATCAAATTATGTCATAAATCATGGAGTTGGAGCAACAATTAGTGAATGGTATTACTTTGGATTTTTAGTTACTTTTTTCTTCACGGAAGCTATCCCGTTGTTGACTTTACCTTCTCAAAGTAACTTTTCCCACGTTTAAAACATCAAAGGGTGGTTAGTGAAACGAAAAACTAACCATTATGATATTTTTTTTTGTAGGGTTCAACAAAAATAGTAGTGTAATAAAAGCAAACCACAATAATAATCATTACAATTTACTCTAAAAGTAAAGCCAAAAAAGAGAAGGGTGAGAAGTGTAATAAAAACAAATGATATAGGTGATAAAAAACATCAAGGAGTGGCCAAGTGAAAAAAAAATCAACAATTATAATATTTTTATAGAATAAAAAAACATAAATGTCCAATGAAATAAGAGTAAATCACATAAATAATCATTTTAATTTACTTTAGAAAAAAAAGGAAATAAATGAGTGGTGGCAGTGGCATCATGCATTATTACAGTTTGTCCTAAAAGAAAAGGCCTAACAAAGAAAAACAAGTTACAACTGTATTTGACGAATTATTGATCGTCGAAACTCGAAATCCTACAAATTTCTGAGTGGTTTTTTGGTAATAGTAGCATTGTAGCAACATGGTTACGTTTTTCTTGGTACCGTAGAATCTAATGCCCGTATGCTTCGACAAGTTTTGATTTAGCAACTATTGTTCAGTTTTTCTAGCATTGAACTAAACCTATGTATTGTACTTACCTCTCATTACCCCATGCAAAGAGGACATGGAGTTCTTATTTATGGTACTGTTGGTGTTGGAGATCTACACCCACTAATTCCACTAGCTCGTAGCTAGGTGCACCCATTGGTGCACCAGTATTTTTGCATTTTTTCAATTTTATCTTTTTATTCATACGAGTCATATGGATGAATTTCATCCGTATGTATGTAGTATGACTCTTATGGATGAACTTTATCTTGTTATTAATACAACGTTCTAACTAACTAAGTTAATGAGTCAATTTTATTATAAAATAAATAATGTTACTATACATAACACTAAAATTTCTAATGTATATTTAATGCGCATGTAAATTTAAATAATAAATTTTGTGACAATTAATTTTGATATAAATCATACAAATTATTTATTTTGTATATTTTTTATTCATAAAAAAATATACGAATTAAATAATTCATATGATTTATATCAAAATTAATTGCCACAAAATTAATTATTTAAATTTACATGCGCATTAAATATGCATTAAAATTTTTAGTATTATGTATAGCAACATTATTTATTTTATAATAGAATTTGCTCATTAGCTTAGTTGGTTAGAGTGTTGTGCTAATAACCTAAAAGTCAAAAGTTCAATTCTTGTTTGGGCCATTAATTTTAAATTAATTCGTCACAAATATTTTTTTAAAAAAAAAATCTTACGAATGAAAGGGCAAAATTGAAAAAATGCAAAAATGCTGGGTGCACTTAGCAACACCCATTCCACTAACGTTTCCCAACCCTATACAATATGACCCACCAATAAACGAACCATGCACTCTAAGTAAGGTGTATATGGAGAGAAAAAAATTCAAACCCATTAAAATTAATCAATTCAATTTAGTTTGGATTTGGGGCAATTGCTTCTTGTATCTTCAATTTTACTTCCTGCACCCTTTTAAGCTTCTAGAACACCAATTCAAGAATGTAAAATTACATTCTGAAAAAACTTTTCTAAAAAGTAAATTTTTACATTAAAGGTCTTTTGAAATATAATTTTACATTCCAGATTATGAGTATGAAGCAATTTGAAAGGTGCATGAAATAATTGCCTAGATTTGATTTGATTTTTCAACAAAAAAAAACTCGAATCAAACTAATCCCATGAAAAACAGGTTAATTTAGTTAAAGTCATCCAATTAAAAACCTATAAATACTGTTTAAATTTTAATTCAAAATAAGGAAAAATCATAAATTTGTCATAAAAATACACAAATTATCTTTAAAAATAAACTTTGAATTTAGAATACTAATTAGAATATATTTACTAACGGGAGAAAATTTTCTCAAATTCTGTAAAAACTAGTTAATCACGTGCTATTATCTTATCTTAATTATTCAAATATGGTCAAATTTTTTTATAAGCTAAATCTTTTCATTAACAAAACAAACTTGACACAAGTTGTGATCAAGTTTAGTATAAAAAAAAAGTTCATAACATACCCTTCCTCACCAAATAAACAAAAGAAAAATAAAACTCCCACCTTTACAAAACGATGCAACCAGATCATCACATTCAAATATAGTCTAATAGTTTAACTTTATACAAGTAGTTCCTATTCCCAATTCAATAAATTGATATAAAGATTTAGAATTTGAGGCAAACCAATTTTATGGGGTGGGGTGGGGGACTCGCGAATCGTTGAGCCAAAGGTCCTTCCCCATTGAGACTTGAGTTTAGGAAAGGAAAATCAATAGCAATATGGGGGAAATGACAAAGAATTAAGTGTATGTTATAATTTGCACATCTCTAAGCTTGGTTTGGTGATTAAAAACTAAATTTCATCCACTAATAACATGTTCAATGAAATCATGGTTGAATTGTTCTGGATAATGATTTTGTATTTGTGGGTCATGATCCATGGTTTCAAAAGAAGTGAAGAAAAATTACTTTTCCACTGGACCAAACCATGGTTTGTCAACAATAAAAGGATGATAAATACAAAATTCAAAAGCAGGACAATACTTCATCCCGTTAGAACTTATGAAAGGGTGAGAATTACAAAAGTAATGATATATCTTCTTATCATACCATCCTATTAATTCTCTTACTAAAATAAGCATTAAATGAAAAAATACATTTAATATTTCAAACACATAAAATACATTAATTATTTCTTCATTTAATAAGTAGGATATTTATTCTCACTAAAAGGCAAATGAAACTACAAAAGTATCAAATGGAAGTCAGATAATATCAAAGATCGAATTGGGTTTAGGTTGCTGCATTCGTAAATACAACTACACAACATTCCAATTCTAGAAAATATTTTATTTTACTAGAAACTAGCTAAATAATCTCATCGTGAAATATAAGACAAATATTGTATAATTGTTTAGTTTTCCACTATTCTTTCCATCCTTCTGTCCAAATAACTCTATTGATTTACAATCAATAACATCTTCACCATCTAGAGTAATAATAAGTCAAAGAACACAACGCATTGACGAGTGGTGAGGGCTCAAATTGTATATCATGAAATATTTTCTTGTAGTTGAGATATTCATAGATTTTTCCTTAATCCATTCTTCTAAGAATCGCTTAAAAAAGGTCATCAAAATTCAAGATCTAATAAATTGAATAATTGGAGATTGCTCTTCAATTTAACAATCATGAGAAAAATAAAAATAAAAATTGAGAATCAAACCATGCTTTCAAGTGTCATTATATGTACATTCTCAACCTTCCTCCCCACTTGAGCCTAATATCCAACTTAATCAAAATAGGATGTCTTTTTGCTGTTTAAAAAAATCAAAATAGGATCTGAGTAAACAAATATTCACCAGGTAAATAAATTATTTGCATTGTTGAACACCAACACTTGTTGCATAATTATCCCAAACACTAAAGAATATGATCAGACATTAGCGGAAGGGGTTCAAAAACAGTTTGAACTTTGAAGTGCTCAAAAACTTAAATTATTTATGAGCACATCTTTCAATTTTCTATTAATTTACACATCTTGTACAAGCAGAAAGAAACTCATACCAGTCTGCCTGTTATCAAAGACGCAGATGGATGTGTAGTGAATCCTTCTGTTGATCATTTTGGTCTCAATCCATCGTCAGCCCAAAACATTTCCACTACACAATAAAACAAATGCATACCACACTTGCCTTCAAAATAGTGATTGTGCTCAATGACTGAAATAAATTACTGATGAATAACAAGCATGAAATAAACTAAAGCATCATTTCAAAACATCAGATGTCCACAGCCAATTTAGAAGAAACAGGGAGGAGGGTGATTAGATCAAGCAGAAAACGGAAAAATACTTCAAACCTGTGAAAGTTTGTGCCTATAGATTTTAATATCTAACGTCGGATATTGCCCATGCATAATAAAGTCGCTAATTACCTTTCTAACCTCATGTGAAGGTTCTATTTCAATGGTCTTCTAATCACTGTGTCATTGAACTTTTTCTATTTCTTTCCTTTCTTCCGTTACAAGATCTATGGATTATAGTCACAGTATTGATTACCCAGTCTCAAACTCACTCAAGAAGACTCAAGGGGGAATCTTTTGCACTAGTTTGCCAGCAGCTTCGTCTTTTATTCATTTATTTATAATGGCTTCTCTTAGATTGTTTTGATAATTCTACATTGGCTACATGTCTTCAGCACATGGATGATGTTCATTTTATATATTTTGGTTTTCGAATTAACTCAAAGAAACTGAACTCTCTTTGCAACAATAAGCTATGAGTTGCTCTCTTTATTTTTGAAATGTTGAAGAATACACAACAAATCTTAAACAAAGAGCTAAACTAAGAATTTTTCATTCTCAAGTTCGTTTGTGAAAACAGCAATTTGGTGCTTCTTTGGCTATTTGTGGACCAGGTTAATCAACCAATTCCTCACAATAAAGTCTAAGATGAAAGTATAAAAAAAATTCTTCTTCAAGAAAAATGTGTTCTTTATTGACTGCCATGGTTCAAAGTTACTCTTCCTCATGTCAAAAACAAATGAAGCTATAAACAATATGGATTGTTGTGAATATAGTCAGTTTCAATCAATATGACTACAGTGTTTACAAACAAATTGAAAGACTGAACAAACCTGAGTCTTTTAAGAGAGCAATCAAGTAGGTTCCTGAGCCTTCTCTTCGTTGTTTTGAACATCTTCCATCCTAGGTAAGTGATGTTTTTATTTTAATGAGAATGAAATAATTCAACTATTCAACTGCAAGGCTAGAAATGAAGGAAAGCCCAATATCTTCTCTTCATTGATTATCAGGTACGATTCACGTGCTTACTAAAATGGACAATGACCAACAATGAACCAGCTGTCTAGGAAAGACATGTCTAACTCCAAGAGAGTTTTTTTTCTGTATTAAGCCTATAAATTCAGACAGTAATTTCTAAAAATTAACAGATGTACCATTAAATAAATTAACCTTACCCGTTACCTACAATGTCCATATCCGTTATAATTGCTTCTTTATGTTGCAAAATTGATGAGAATAACCTTTTGTCCTGGAATAAAAATAAGCATCATAGATTGGATTGCGCTGATATAATCATATAAACATAAATAAAATAGAATATGCTCCTTGGATGGTGTTTAGAAACAGTGGAATAAGAATTATTTGTGAAACTGACTATACAGACAGTCCTAAGTTATGACTTATGAAGCAGATGAAGAATTTTACAACTATTCATTGAAATAGAAACACGCATACTTGTGTAGTTGTGTCTTTCTTCAACAAAGTGCAAGGTGGAAAAATGTGCTTCCAGAGTTCCAGTGCCAGGAAAATTGTTTTTTTATTGTCCTCATATACATTTAAAATTACAATACTCCATATAGATAATTTAAAAAAGTGGACTAAATACACACATTAGATTTAAGACTTTAAGTCAGAAATTGTGTTGAAAAATCAAGTCCTTCTTCCTAGAAAATGATGGATTCGATTTACCTCTTCATTCATATTTGTTACAGTATCCTGAATCCTCTGTAAGACAAGTCTTAAGCTTCCAACTTCATAATGTAAAACCTTTGGATTATTTTAAAAAAAAATGATTAGAAATCGTAAGGACTTTCAATCAGAAGTCATAAATATAATAAAGAAATTAAATATTAAACCTCTTTGTCTGAAATTAAATTATGTATCTCCGCATCCTTTGCAGATAAAGTTTTCTGAATGTGAGACTGGTTAAGAAAATATTAAAAAAGAACCCATAGATGAAAGTGCAAATAAAATTTTGGTGTTTGACAGATAAATATTCAATGCAGGTATGGATATATCTTCCATTTGAGCTTGGTTATGGTTGCAAACTTTTGCCACATCCAGCTTTGCTTCAAGTTCTGAGATGATTCTATCCTTTCTTCTTAATTCAGACTCATTGTTTTCCAGTTTATTTCTTAGATCAGAGATATTTTCTGTAACAAAAAGGAAGGATTTTTCAGTTGAAAAAACTTAGATGGTATGCAACACAGCACATATATACAGCTATTATTTATATCATACTAAGTATTACCATGTTTTAAAATGAAGGACAGGTTAACAGGATTTCTAAATTACCAACAAATTCTTTTTCAAATGCAGAGACCCAATCCATTTTGTTTCTCAAGCCGGCCACTGAATAAAGGAAATAAAAAAATAATTGAATCAGCACTTAAATTTCTATTGTTTGTATGGATATCCACAAATGAGCACACTTTAGAGACAGTACTAGTTAGGAAACTACTTACCAACTTCCTCTCTATCATTGACAACGTTCTGGACTTTATCCACAATTTGCTTGATAGAAAACGCCTCCTTCTCTATTGAATCAAACAATGCTACATAAGAGCTTATTTTCTCTGAAAGGACACTGAGCATCCTATCTTTGGCTTCAATTGAACGTTTCATTTGAGAAGTAGATTCCTGTATAACCCATTATTCAAACCCAAGTAAACAATCAATCGCAGTCCATAATTAGGAGAGTTCCAAGTTCCAACATTTATTAGTTCCCCCATAAAGTAGGAAGGGGCCTTCATTGTGATGGTGGTATTTCAGTCATGCCAAACACGCGGATTGGATTAGGAACAACGAACAAGTAATAGCTATAGTAGGAGACCCACAGAATTGACAATGAAATACAAGGCCCAAAGTAACATATAATTTCCTTGCAAGCTAACCAAGTGTATTTGTGTGTTTTTCTTTTTGAGGGATCGGACTGTCAGGTTAAACATATTAAATGAACCAAATTTGATTGCAAAGTTACCTGACAAATGCCCCAAAACTAAACTCACCAATTTCAGTAATGCTCAAATTCAGTTACACTTTGTTTGTTTACCAAATGGATCAATAAAAGGTTATTAAAAAAACTGCGCAGGTGGGAGGGGAGCTCTCTTCCCTTCATCATTTAGAAATTCAGCATTGAATAATTCTAAATTCTCCTGCAACATCTTCATACTAATTCTCCTACTAATTACATAAAGAAAGCATTGATTTTTTATTTTTATTTTATGTTTGCATGACATTTTATGCATTAGTAGGAAAATGTTGTGGGAAGATATTGCAATACTCACTAGTATTATCTTTTTTCCCTTAACTTACAAGTTACCACGGTTTATGCAGTAACATAAATATCAGATAATAAAAGCGCCAATCACACACAAAAACCTCGTAAGCATTCACAAAGTTTTCCCTAGACTGAAGTAAATTATTCAGCGTTCCCTTCAACTCTTTCTGCTTGTTCTCAAGCAGCACATTATCGTTCTCAAGATAAATCACCTGCATTACAATGTACAAACACAAATACATTAATTTCCACTTTTTGACGTAGAAATTTTTTTTCAACAATTGCACAAACATTAAATTCCCCAAAACCTTTCTCTCCAGTTTCTGGCGCTCCTCTTTAACAGAAGCCAACTCGTCCAGCAATTCCTGTATCTTTCTGCCGCACTCCTCCTCGTTCCGCTTCAGCTTCTGCTCTCGAACGAGGCAAACCGAATCAACATGGAAATATTCGAAGCGCTACGCTACGCGATGAAGAAACTTGACCTAATTGAAGGGAATCGGAAACCTGGATTAGAAGGTGGAGCTGCTCGGTGGCGGAGCGTTCCCTGTCCTGAAAGTGTGAGAGGGTTAGTTGAAGAGAAAACAGCCGCGGCGAATTGGCGATTGGTTTCGGAGACGGTGATCGTTACCCTGAGATCTCGAGCTTCGGCGACGAGGGCTTGTAGTTGGAGCTTCAGCTTCGAAAGCTTGAGCAATTCCATCGCTGTTTTTCTTCGTTGCATTTCAAATTCTCCCGCGTTTTATAGCCTGGGTCTCCTTGCGAAACGACGCCGTCTAGGTGCAGTTGGTGTTGAGTATTTTTTTTGGGTTAAAATTTTATTAACACACACACACACACATATATATATATATATATATATATATATATATATATATATAAAACCTTTTAAACCGATGCGTTGTAATTGTATATTTACATTCTGCTAGAAATAATAAAAGGGTTCTTTTCGTAAGAATTTAGGTGAGTTGGTTAAAAAAAAAAATATACCGATTAACAACAAGATATGAACTTGTGCTTATGTAGAATATATAAATTTAATTCATATCAATTAGATTAATCTTTGTTATCATAAAAGTAAAAAAAAAAGTTACATACAAATAAATAGGATAATTCTTATCTATTTATCTTTTTCTCATAAAAGAATATGGATCATTGATGTCTCTTTTGTTTTTTTGTTTTTTTGGATCATATTTATTTCGAGATGAAATATGAACGTAAAGTACATAATAAGTTATATATATATAGACTTCATAGGATAAGGTCTATTACATTAAAGATATGACAATTATTATTATGAAAATTTGGAGGACTTAAAACTGTTATTATTATTACAAAATTTTGGTGACTAAAATCGTACAATTATAAAATTTAAGCACTAAATTGTTTAATAATAAAATTTGATGGAATAAAATTACACATGTTAAATAAAAAAATTATATAAGCATGTCAAGTGTCAACTTAATTATTATATCAACAAGACATTATATTGACATTATCATATAACTATTATGTCTATAAAAATTTTAAGATAAAAGACTAAAATAATTGACACAAATGGAACATGAGTACTAAAGTTATGCATTTATGATACATTGAGAAACTTAATTAACTCAATTGAAATTTAAAAGACTAAAATCACATAATTACAATATTTACAAAAATTAAAAGTGCAATTAATTATATTCCTTAAGCAAAAATTAAGTTAAACATACCATTTTTCCTTCTCTTCTAATCTTCTTCTCGTAAATAAGTTTTTTTTTTTTATTTGCATTATTAAATTACATTTACATGAAAAAACTAAAATTGCAATTACCTTTTTTTTTATTTACAATATATTTTCCTTATTCATGTTTTTTTTATTTCTAACTATTGTTTAATTTATTTTTCAATCTAACCAACACAACTATAAAGAGATTATTTTTTCTTTCTTAATTCTATTAATCCAAACAACACACATTTTTATTTCATTCTTTTTAATTCGTTCATCTCAATCTATTTCCTTTATGTTTTACATTGTTAGGTCTGGATGACCATACATCTTATTCACCTTAAATTTTGATGTAATATAATAAGTATAAATTATTGATATTTTAATGAGTTTTGAGAAGTGAATAGGATTACTATGTTAAAGGAATTTGTAACATTAAATATCGTCCACATCTATAAAGAGTATGTTTTGTTTTAACCTAGCGTCCAACACGCTATATTCAATAAGTATCCACTCTTGTACATATCAGTGTAACACACTGTTATAAGGTAAACTTGTGTGTCCAGTCTTAAAGACTAAGTATCATGGAAAAGGGAAGTGCACATGTACTATTTTATTCAAATTTTATTTGTCTCTCTTACATTTGAATAACTAAACGTTTGAATTTAAGAAAATGATAGTATAGAAGATAATAAAAGGCATATGTGAAATATTTCCTTGAAGGTCACTTTTAGAGCAGACAAAAAGCACATGACGTTGTCTATACTTTATATAAAATCTTCGCCAATCAAAACTTGACACATCGCCTCATTCCTTCATGTGAGACAATGGTCCTTTCAAGATAATGACATAGATCCCATAACAAATACGTCACTAAAGTCTATAAAAGAATGTCTCTCTCAATGAAACAACTAATAAAAAACGAGAAAAAGATAGAACAAGAGCAAAAGAAAAATACTTGAAGCGAACCTCTTCTAAAAACACGACGATATATATTGTTTATCCTTTGCGAAACAAAGTAATTTTGTATTTGTGCTTAATTGTATATTCACTTTTTGAGTGTTAAAAATACTTGTATTCATTCAAACATTTGTTTGTAAAAGTCATGAGTCACTTAATGTTAAAAAATATTTAGGTTCTTAGATTTAGGAAAAGTCTAAGAAGATGCCAGAAGTGGTGTTAATAATACTTGTAAAACTAGAAGTGACGGGTTAGAATACTTGTTTTGTAATCAATTTTTGATTAGTAAAACCCTTTACCAGCAAGTAAAGAAGAATTAGATGTAACTCAGGTTGAACTAACCAGTATAAACCAAATGTTTATACTTCTCTCCATAATAGGTTTATCGAGTATTCTTATTATATCTTTCATCATTACTTCACACCAAGTATTCATTTGACTAATTGTTTGAAATATTTTTTTATTTGTCACTGGACGATCACTTTATTCTTCACTACACATTTAACTTAGTATTATTTATATTATTCTTATTATCATGAAAAGTTTTCTTTATCTTTAATATACATACTATTCAATCTTCTTTTACTGTATTTTTTATAGTTTCATACAGCATTATTCAAAAATAGTGTTTCTCATTATAAAGAAAAATAGTATTTGTGTTGAAGGTTATTTATGTAACTATCATCAAATAAAACTCTTCTAATAATTTAGGCAATTGTAATAATTTTCTTAGATGGGCGTTTGCCAATTTCCTCAACATGCTAATATATTCCTTCCTATTACTTTATGAAACTTAAGAAAAACCTTTTATATTATACTTTATTTTTTTCTCTGATACTAGTATTCATTATTATTTAACATTTTATATTTTAAAAATAGTAAATTATTAATATTTTAATTTTAATATTAATTATTTTTTATTAATTTTATCTTTCCGCAACAAAAATAATTTCATCTTAAATTATTACTAAATTAATTCTTTTCGATTTTTTAATCTTCCTTTTTCTCAAACTATAAATCATTATATTTTTACTTAAATTAAAACTTTTCAAATAATAATTAATTTAAAATGAAAATAATATTATTAATTGTAAGACAACGAGATCAAATCTTTAAAATTTGTATTGCGGTTCGTGATCCTCAAGATGGGTCAATGTGTTGTTAAAAATAAAAAAAGCTGTGATAGCCAATGGTGGACCATTTTAATTAAATCACGCCAATTTTTTTTCTAGGTGGTTGTTAATTGCATGCCGTCATCATGATTGGATTGCAGCCGTTACCCTGTCACTTTTGATACTGGTTTGTGTCCTTAACAAAAATAGCAGAATATCACTTCTCACATCAATGCTGCTTATACCATTTTTTACAATTTTAATCATATTGTTTTTAACATTAACTGGTGGTTTGTTATTTTATTTTTCTGTGAATAAATGGTGTCTACTTTAAACATTGATAGTGTTATTTCTTTATAAAAAATAAACTGAAAAATTTAATACACATTTTATAATTTTTTCACAAATAAAAAAAGTTGACAAATCTTCTAAAATGTAATTTGCAAAAACCAGTGATCCATAATATTGTTGTGATTTGAGCATACAACTTTTTTTTAATAACAAGGGCTACAGCCTCAAAAACTAAATCGCGAAAAAACACAATAGGAAAAACATCTACTAAATCAACAAGAAATAGAAAAGGAGGAAACATACAAGACATTTTTTTTTTCCGGTGAAACAAAACGTACAAGACATAACACTAATAGTTAGATTATAATCTAATAAATTAAATATATTTTATATTCTTTTTTAATTAATCGTGTATACATCTTTTGAATGAGCATGAGTTTTAGCATATTAATTTTATCAAATATAAGATAATTCATATTTAATTAAATTTAGGAGTGGCTGAGTTGTGTTTATTTAAAGCTATGGCCTGAATTGACCATTAAACACTTTCGCATCATTCCCATTATATTCCTTAAAAATGATTGAGACCTCTTCTTTAAATTATATTTTTTAGAAGTTAAAAATTTTCTTTAAAACGTAGATTATAGTAGTTTTAGAATATATATATATATATATATATATATATATATATATATATATATATATATATATATATATATAGAAATAGAAATCACATATATTTTAGGATAAATAACTCTATTTGGTCTTTTATCTTACTTTTTTTATTCAATTTGATTATTTTTTTTTAAGTTTAATTTAATCATTTATCTTTTTTTTCTTTTTAGTTTAGTCCTTTTTATTTTTAAAAAGTTTATTTGATCTTTTATCTTATCCTTTTGTTAAGTTTGATTCTTTAATCTATTTAAAAGTAATATTATTAATCATTTAAAAATAAACTTTTTTGTTCACTTTTCTCCTTTTCTCCTCCATTTTATTTTCAACCAAAAAAAGTCATTTATCTTTTTTTTGGTTTAGTTTCATCATTCAATCTACTTAAGATTGACGTTACTTATAATTTAATTTTTTTTTTCACTTTTCTCTCTTTACCCTTCACTTTTTTTAACAAAAAAATTTATTTTTAAATAATTAATTACATCAATTTTAAATAACTGAAGGATTAAATTAAAAAAAAAGATAAATGATCAAAATAATTTTTTTAAAAATAAAGAATTAAACTCAATAAAAAAATAATCAAATTGAACTTTTTAAGAGATGAAAGGATCAAATTTTAAAAAATAAAATAAAAGATCAAATTAATAAATCATTTAGCCTATTTTTTAAAAACATTTAATACAATTGCATGTCAAAAATTTGAAATTAATACCACTAATTAAGCAACCTCGTGTTAATTACTCTACAAACTTGATAGTCAGTCGAAATTTTAGAGACTTTGCATATATAATTGCATGAACACTTGGATTTTTTTTCTTAAAAAAAGTTGTATAAGTATAACAAATTACTAATTTGTTGTAAAATGATGCCAATGTTTTCAGGCTTTGGTTCTAATATTAATCTTAGAAATTGGAGTTCTCCATTAAATCATTGATCACTTATTCAGATATTTAGACCTTTTTAAATCCAAGTGATATTAATCTAACAGTGACAAGGCTACCTGGAATGATTCAGATTCTTCAGTTAGTAAAGATCGATTTAAACAAAGTTATATACTAAAGGAAAAGAGATGGCATATATTCAACATCCGTTCTAGAAAATTAAAACACATGTGGATTTATTCTTTATATTTTAAGAATTCGTTATTTTCTTAAGTTAGGAGGGACTAAATGCACATATTTTTTAAAAATTTTAAAACTAAATTTATTGATATTTTTTATTTGTAGAAATTGAATATGATATCCGAAATTTATAATACTCACACATTTTATTTAACTAATTCATTGATATAAAAATAAAAAATATAAATTTCGTTTAATAAAAAATATAAAAATACATTTTTTTTCTAAACCTTAAATTCATATCCCACAAAAAAAAAAAAAGACTATTGACTATGTAAGTATGAAAGATCAAGATATATTTTAGTCCAAATATAATCATTCGTAATTTTGTTAACTATTCTTTAGTTCATGTGCCATAACCTTATTAAATATTAAAAGACATGAGAAGGAGATAGTACTTATATTGAAAAGTCATTAAAAAAAAAAGTTATTTGATTTTTTAAGTACTTGAAGCCAGTGATCCTGCAATTGACTTATCCTTGGTGCTCCCTGGAGTTATAGTTTGTAGGACAGTTGCCAGCTAAGTGAAAGCTGAGAAAATTTAGTTGATTATCATTGAAGACGATGAGTGGCTGGCAGATTGGCAGTTCAACAGCTTTCTTTTAAGTGCCTAAATGTCATTTAGAACTGAGGACATCACTGCTGCCTAACTGTACGTAGCAAGGACTTGCATTTTTAAAACTATTGCAGGTCATTTTCCCATCCATGCCAATTTGCATATTAAGAATTTTTTTTAGGTTAAATTAACTTTTTCCTCTAATTTATTGTTTGGATTTGATTTGTTTTGCTATTTTTTTTTTAATTTTATCATTTATTTTTTAAAATAGATTGAATTTGATCTTATGTTTAAATTAAATTAATAATGTTAAAAAATATACATGATCTGACGGTTTATAATTACAAAAAATATAATTTCTTAATACCATTGATCAAATTTTGATGATAGGATCAAATTAAATTAATTTTAAAAATTAAAAGATCAAATTAAAAAAATAAATTAAAAGACTAAATCAAATCTAAAAAATAAATTAGAGGACAAAAAGTTAATTTAATCTTTTTTTTAAGTATAAGAAATTATTTCTTGAAAAAAATAGTTAAACCAATTTGTAAAATCATTTAGGTAGTGTTCAGTTGGGATGAATAAAAAAGAACTAAATTGTTGGTAATGAAAAAGAACAAAAATGGATGAAAGAGAGTGAAAATTGAAAATTGTTAAACCAATTTGTAAAATCATTTAGGTTGTGTTCGGTTGGGATGAATAAATAAAATGAAAGTGTTGAGAATGAAAAAGAACAAAATGAATGAAAGAAAGTCAAAAATAAAGTTGTTCGATATATATAAAAGAAATTTAAAATAGAAGAAAAATTTGAATTAAAGTGATGTAATAGGTAAAAAAAAATTAAGTATTTATATATTTCTCATTGTGTCTTCACGTTGATGTGTTTTCTTTTGCTACAATTTTTTTTAAAAAAAAAAATATAAGAGGAATATAATTGATTATGTCACTTGTGCTATTTTTTTTTTTTTTATATAAAAACAACAACCATAATCGATTGTGTCACTAGCATGATCAATTATGTTGTCAACGTATTCGATGTTGCCTTCTCAAATGGATGCAGCCAGGCGCTTTGCATAATCGAATATACTTTCAACACGAGGGACAAGTTTGGGAACTCAATGATCGATAGAACAAATTTAGTGTGCACTAGTGGCAAATCTAGGACCCAAGATAAATGGGAGTAATTTATTTAAAAATATATATTGGCGCATAAAAATGAGGTAATGAATTCAAGCTCATAAAAAAAGTATAAAATATAAAATTTTAAGATAAATAACTTATAGTTTTCTTAAAATAAATGGATGTATTGGTTTATTCTAACATAAAAATAGGTAATTTTGAGATAAATGCAAGTAACTTATGAAAATGAGGGGTGTATTTATCCACCCTCTTGCATGAATGGGTCCACTACTAGTGTGCACTTTCATCTCATTTTTTAGGTGAGTAAAATTATTTTGTGGGAGACTCACATGCTTTCCACCACTTTCAATGACCTAGCGAATACTCCTATTGTTTCACTTCAGCTTGTTTTCTTCCTACCCCAACTTTCAATGCTAATTTTCACCCCAACCAAACACTATCCTAAGATATATTTGGTTTAGGAAAAAAAGTGAAATGATTTTATAATTATTTGGTAAGAATGAAAATGAAAAAAAAAGAAAAAGTTAAATATGTATGTAAAAGACACAAATATTCCTATTAAAAAAAATACAAAAATAAGGATATTACAGTCATTTAATACATAAGTCAATTTTTTTTCTTTTAATTTTGAGAGAAAAATAAAATATGTGGATCTCAAATGTTTTTTAATCCTTTCTTTCCACTTTTAAATCGATCAAACAATGGAAATAATGTTTTTTTTCCTACCTAACACATTTTTAATGTTTTTTAATTTTGTGATTTTCAATTCATTTTAATCAACAAAAAAATATGTTAAAATAACAGTGTTAAAAAGTATTACATGCCAAATACTTTTTTTTAAAAAAAAACAAACATAGGAATTCACGACAACTTATAATTTGTTTAAAATATTGAGTTAGATCTCTTTTGTAATGTAAAATACTCTTTAAAAAAGTTAAGTGAAATAACTTTAAAAATAAATTTAAAACAACCAAATAATGGAACAAATGATTTTTCCAACCTAACACATCATTCATTAGTTAAAATTTATTAAAAAAATATAATCTATAACCCATTTCTTATTTAATGAACCTCACTTATGATTTTGTGATTTTCAATTCATTTTAATCAATGATAAAATATATGTTAGAATGCATGTGTTAAAAAATATTACATGCAAAATATTTTTTTCCTATAAGAATTAAAATTAGATAAAGGAGTTTACAACAACTCATTTAAAAAATTGAGTTAAATCTCCTTCATCATGTAAAACACTCTTTAAAAAAGTTAAGTGAAATAACTTTAAAAATAAATTATACACCTTAACATCTTCCCTCCCTCTCATCTTGAATTAATCGACTTGGGAAAAAAAAATAAAACTTTCCTTTTAAAGGAGCTTTTAAGTTAATTTTTTTAAATAAAATTATCTTTGAAACTCTTATTAAACATGAAATGTATGCTAAGTAGGGGAGGGTTTGATTCTCCCCACCCCATTTCCCCAAAAGAAAGACAAGTTCAAGATCAAGTGAGAGGTAGAAATAAAAAAATTAAACTCAATCCTGTTTTTGTCGAGTTTTACCGAATTTTAAAAAAATTCAAGAAACTCGCCTCATGTTTTTTTTAAAGTTTTAATTTATTCATATATTTGTATACAAATCATATATTAAGTTATTAATTAAATTTCAATTAAAAAATATAAAAATAATAAACAATAAAAAACTTAATTTAAGAATTAAAATTTATTCTTAACTTAATTATTTTATTATTATTATTATTTTAAAATATTTAACTATAAATAATTTAGTTATATTTTAATAATTGAAAAAATAAAAATATGAAAAATAAAATCCCAATTCAAATACGGATTTGTATTTTAAATTTCAAATAATTTTTAAGCCATTAAAAGTCAGGTAAAAAAATAATTTAAGCAGAATTGCACAATTAAAAAATGTTGACGTGGTAATTATATATAAAAAGTAGTTATTTATATAAATATATGTTACTTGTGATTCATTAAAGTTGCACTATTATTGGAAAAAAATGTACTTAAGATTCATTGAAGTTATAAAAAAATGATATTCATATATAAATTATAAATAATAAAGTTATGCAATGTAAAGAATTGTACCATTAGAATGTTCTACTCTAGTACTAACTTATTTTTTAATTCGATGTAATTATATTTGGAAATGAACTTATTTATTTATGTATTATTCCAGTCCCTACGATATTTTTATATTAAAAACTATACTTATTTTATATATCCTTTATTTTGTGTTTAACTTTTACACATTAATTGCAGTAAAAAAAACTTTTACACATTAATTAATTTATTTTATAATAACATAAGAGTAATAACTAATAAGTAATAAGTACTGTTTTAAAAATAAAATAAATATAAAAAAACTTATATTTTAAGCTTAATGGTAGGTAAATTAGATTGGATGAGAACAGAGCCACCAAACATTTATTTCAACGATCTCTGCTATAGCCTACACAGTTTGCAACAATTCATTACTGTAAAATGACGGGATTAATTAATGAAACCCATATAATCAAGTGATAAATGAAAACTATTACCACCACTATGGTTTCCACAGTTTATTTGTATGTAAGTTGTTTGTCCTTTTGCTTGATCATTTTGGAGAAACTTCCCACTTCAATGCTTAATATAGATGGTGCCTAGCTATAAAATTTTAGAGGTACTTCAAATCTGTGACACTTTTCAACTATTGAACTGTTATCCCATACTAGTCATGCATTTTTCACATGTAAAATGTGAATTATCCCATACAAGTCATGCATTTTTAACATGTTGTTCTGAAAAGGCAAGCAAAACTATAGTGAAACGTGCTCAAAATGCAACTAATTGCAACCACAGTCACCTACATGTGCAGAAACTGGTTAAGTGCACGAGTATAATATATGGGGTGTTATCTAAAGCAAGAAATAAGGTACCTTTCTGGCCATTATCTATGCCTAACCGAATTTGATATCAGATATGGCAAAGGTGTTTGGCCGTTGAAATTCTTTTGTCCAAACATACAAGAAAGGGAGTTTTGGCAAGTGAGGGGAAGATCGAAGAGTGAAAAGTCCTTTTTTCTGAGCAGCTTCTTGCAGCCATCTATATTCTAAGTCATGAATAAAAGACGCTATGTTTTGTCGATGCATCCCAAAATAAATTAGTGGGGAAAGAAAAAATAAGATTAAATAATGAAATGGAATATAGATCATATATCATTGTTAGTTAATCTAATGACTTAGAATATCACTGAAAATGAATCGAATCAAGTTAAACATAATTTAAGACTCAATTTAATGATTAATTTGTTAAATTTAGTTCATAAACCAACTTGATATATATTAATATACATGCATATGTGTATAAATATTAATATAATTTTTATTATTAAATTTTTATAATTGATTTCATATTACTTTTATTTTTTAAGAAATAAATATAAAATAATTATAATTTAAATCCAATCGAGTTGATTTCAAGCTTAAAAAGAAAGTTTATATCAAATTAAACGGAGCTTTAAATCAAACCAATTTATCAAATCACATCAAGTTGAGTTCAACTGATTCATTTTCAGCACTAATCTAAACCCACAATCTAGTAGTCAATTCAGTGCTCCAACAGACAAACATCTTGGTGCTAGTCCTGTATTCTCTCTCTTTCTTTTTCATTTATTTTCAATTTTTTTTGGAAAATTCTCACATTTTGTAATATTTATGTTTAGGTTTTAAAATTAGTTAGAATATCATTTATGATTCATTTTTTTTTCCAATCACCATTATAATTAGAGTTTTTAGCTTTCTAATGGGGTCTCAATATATTTTCATAAGTTTTGATCTTTTAAATTATGAGACTAATGCTCAATATGAGGCTTAGTCATATTTAAAACTTTTCATCTCTTCTAAAAGATATATTTTACAAAAAATCGAATGCAAGTCTTCTTCTACAAACTTTGTGTGTATTGTTAACTTAATTACATCTATTGATTTTTTTTTTGATTCATTTGAATGTAGGAAAAAAAATAATAGAAAATAATTATATGATAAAAAAAATTAAAAATACTTATTTAATTAGAAAAGAAAAGTTAGAATTAAAAGATATTTTTGTTAACTGATTTTATATTTTTCTAATGTAATAATATATATTTAGAACACATATAGAGAGATAAATTTGTTATTTGTTTTTCAATAAAGTTTACTTTTCTCTTACTTTCTGCCTATGAGAAATATGGGAGAAAATTATGTGAATTTTACCATAACGATATTTCTTTTACAGTTTTACTGTATATATCAACTTCATTTTTTTATTGTGCATGTTAAACTCCACCCATTATTATATATGCTTCTGCTCAAATCAAAAGCTCATAATAACTATTACTCCCAAACTTCCTTGGATATTATAGACTTATAGTGTCGTCGGCTAAGGCCTCATCTTAAAACTCAAGTGCATGAATCATCATAACTTTAAAAGTGTCTGAACTTTGAAACACAACTTTTTGTTCTCACCTAAAAAAAAAATCATTCCTGGTTTCGTTTCCTCTACCAAGTTTAAGTGCAATCAAACCAACATAATAATGTTCAGACTCTGGAGCAGAGCAATATTAATTATTAATTGAATAATATTTACATTAATTAATCTTATTAGATGCTCTTCATCACGTGCTCATGTCTAATCGGGTCACCGCACCTGCACAGCATATTATTTACTATCTCCACTTAAAGTCCTTAACCAAACGCGCTTACGTAACGTCACTGCTTTTTACTTTTTATATAAAAGAATACACAAAACTTGGCAATATAAATATAAAAGGGATCCGAAGGAAAAACAATTCTTTAGAATTCAGTTTATAATTTTAATTTATTAAACAATAAAGTTGAAAATCATCATAGTATAATAATACGATAACCTACTTATCTGTTTTAATGATGAAACTGTGATTTAATCATTTATCCCTTAAACTAAGTTATTATAAGGAGTCCAAACTTTTTGTTTTCATTTACCTATTTCCCCTCTCATAACTTGCATGACAATTGTCAATTATGAGATGGGACCATCAATTATTTATAGAAAAGGGGGACATCCAGGGTGCAATACACTTCAAAGAATTAATTCGATGACCCCCAACCCCAGAAAACAAAACGGATCAGCGTAAGTGGACAAGTTTAGTGTCAATATCAAACGAGGTCCATACTGGACTAGTTAAACGGTGCTTCAAATACGCATCCAAATCATAAATAAATTAAAATATATGTATGCATGTTAATCTAGTGTCATCATCATACTTAATATAATCCTAAGTGTCATTGTTCAAATACTTAAGCATAGTACCACGAATGGTCTCTCGTGCACGTCCACGAATCTAAACAACGATCAAGTACTTTATTTCAAAACCTTTTTCATATATCATATGTTAATTATAATAATAATAATCAACTAAAGTTTTGAAACCCCACAAGACATGGTGCGCGTTTATTAATAGTCACTGTGGAATACATATATCAACTTGTAGTGATTGTTTTAATTTATCTAAGGTCTTGTTTGGTATGATTCTTTGTTTTAAGTTTTGAAAATTGTAATAACTAAAAGTAGTTTTCAGTTTTATAATTTTTAGTTTCAAAGTTGTGTGGGTTTTAGACTTTTACTTTCTAAAATTTGAAATCAAATGGTAAATTTAAATTCATCAATAAATAATTTTCTTCTTGGTTCAAGCTTCTTTGGTGATGGTAAGAGAGAATGATCATGTAATAACCATCACCATAATGAAGTTATAATGATAGAAAAAAATAGTAGTACAAATGGTGATAATAAGGATGATACTAGTTTAAATTACAACAATTTTAATAGTGGTGAAATCAACAATAATATTGATCATTATTACAAGAATAATAGTGGTTATCATGATAATGATTGTCAAGTGAGAGTAATGATACGGGTAATGATTGTGATGATGAAAATTATTTTTATTGTGTCAATGTAAAACCTAATTGTAATGGTGAAGAAGATATTGAATCATAGTTATAAGGATGATGACTCTCACAAAGACAATGACAATTTTGGTTATTAATAGATAATGATGACAAATATTAGTTGAAACATTAATGATATCAGTGATAATTACAATAATGATATCATTATTGTCATGAATCTCTTAAAATAAATTGATGATAATTTAATGATTTAGTTATACAAGTACATAATATTAAAATTATTTTTGTTTTATCTTAAAATCTTAGTTATAAATAATTTTATTTCACTTAAACACATTTTATTTTAAAATTTGTATTAAAAAATTAAACACTAAAAAGGATACAACCACCTCAAGTAGACTCTTAGAATTCTCATGTTAAAGTACTTGTTTGAAGTAAAGAAGAATTAAATTTGATAAAATTAATTTCATAATGCTAATATTTAATAAAAAATGCATATAAATTAATAGTAGTATCAATTACCAATCTTACAATAGAACATGTGTACATCAATTATCCAATAAAAAAAGACTTATAGATTTTAAATGGGTTAAAAACTTAAAATACATTAGATGAGTGATATAAAAGGAAGAAAAGAAAAAAGAGGAGTGACTTGGTTTTTGGGAGTCCCGAGGTGGGTGTCTCTAAAACAGTGAGAAATTGACAGTAATGGTGGACAGACAAATACAGATACTACTATTCTTATTCTACTACTAGTTTCCAACGAAAGGAGATCACTATCCAAACCATTCTCACTTTCTCCCTTCAATGCCACTCTTCTTCCTTTCTCTTTGAGAGACTGCACACAAATTTCTACTGTTTCCAGAGCGACAATGGATCCGGCGGCCATGATGAACGCCGCCGCCAACACGGCGTCATATCACCTGTCAGAGATCTGGCACTTCCCGCCTCCCAACGCGCCAGACGCGCTGGGCCTCAGGAGGGCCCACTTCGCCCCGGGTCCGACCCGACATGCCGTCCCGGGTCGCGACCTGGCTAGCATCGCCCCCAAGAAGCGCCGCCAAGCCGAGGAGGAGGAGGTGGAATCCACTAGGGGCGCTTCCACCACCAATGCCGTGGTACCTCACTCAATGATCTCCAATTAAATAAATAAAAAATATATAAACAGAATTGGTTTCAAATTTCAATATAGAGAATGGATCTGTTTTTTTTTTTGTTACAACTAGTATTTGTTTATGTTTAACGTTAAATATGAATTTAGTTCTCGTAAGTTCGCGTTTATCAAATTATAGACCTTGTAAGTTTAAAGGATCGAAATTAAAAAGGCGCGAACTAAACTTATATTTAAGTAATTTATTTCGTGTTAAGGATGAAAGTTTTGGTTTTGGGATTTGTGGTGTGTGCAGGATGAGGGTTGTGGTGATGGAAAACGGGTTAAGACGAGTGAGAGTGGGAAAGGTGAAGGAGAAAGCTGTTCAGGAAAGCCTGCGAAGCAAAGCGGTAAGCCACCTTCGGAGCCTCCAAAGCAAGACTACATTCATGTCAGAGCTAGAAGAGGTCAAGCTACTGATAGCCACAGTCTTGCAGAAAGAGTCAGTATTAATTCCTACTTCCTTGGAACCTCCTCCTACCCCCCTCCCCCCTCCTGTTTAATTTGTTTTTCATAGTTTTTGGTTTTTTATATTGCAATACAATTATAAAAAGTCGTATACCATTTTGATGGTTTTTATGATAATTATCTTAATTTTTTTATATTAGTAGAGGATGAAAACTAAACTCTTGCAAGAGTAAATAGTTTATCCACAATCGTGTAAATGAATTTACATTATGATTCAATTACATTATTTATAATAAATTTATTAATTTTTATAATAATTATATTAAAAGTCATACCAAGGATAATTTTTTTATTGACGATAATTGTTTACATAGATTACGGATAAAAATTAAACTCTTATTACAATAAACTTTATCATATGTGACAATCATGACTATTCATGATTAAATGATGATATAAAACGATATTATACGGGACAAATCAACTCAATTCTTTTTTTAAAAAACCCAAATAGGGAGAATTATATTATCAATTAATAGAAATCATCTTTATTTTAGTTTGACTTTTAAAGAAATACTAGTATACAAGTCTACTAATTTAACGTACATGAGAATATGCGATTGTGCATTTTAATTCAATTATTTTTTAAAACAAAAACCGGGAGAAAACTATATAATTAAGGGTGATGGTTGGGGTAGGCGTTATAGGAGTACCGAGAATTTACTTCACTGCGGAATATCATGTGTCATGTGGAATTTCTGTTACCTGAAAAGGTTGGTTTAGAAAATAATGAAATTGTTATGCTGATTGTGTCTTTTGGGGGGAATTTAAGGAAATATTGAATTTTTGGGTCTTTGCTAATAGAGTTATTGACTTAGTTTTGTGATGGAATGGTGTTGGACAGGCTAGACGGGAGAAGATCAGTGAAAGGATGAAAATTCTTCAGGATTTAGTCCCGGGTTGTAATAAGGTATGGTTTTACTGCCTGTTGCTCTCAGTACTTTTGTATTACTAAAAATGAAAATAAAGTGTAAAAGATGAAAAAAAGAAATGTTACTTGTCAGATGAAAAGAAAAAGAATCATTTAGGGATAATTGTGTATGTAGTATGTATATCTCTGGTAAGATGACCCAATTTATAACATATCTGAAAATTGTTCCTCACGGTTTGTGCTATGCTGTGTCTTCTAAGAAATATAAATTGAGGTATTTTCTTTGGTTCAGGTTATTGGGAAAGCATTGGTCCTTGATGAGATAATTAATTATATCCAATCACTTCAGCGGCAAGTAGAGGTGTGAATTTTGTTGGTATTTCGTTGGAAAATTTATATGTACGCTTTGTAGTTTTTTTCAGCCTTATAATTTTACTTTTATGTCTCAGTTTTTGTCAATGAAGCTTGAAGCAGTAAATTCAAGAATTGCCCCCGGAATCGAAGTGTTTCCTCCGAAAGATGTAAGTATTAAGCAGCATCCTTATATTGAACTTCATTTAATGTTGAATAACTTGAAAGCCGGTTTTATCCCCTTTATTTTAAACTTTGTCTTCTGGTGGGTTGTGTTTATAACGGCTCCTGTTATATTGCGAGGATATCTGTTTGGGTAGAAACTTCTTTCGTCTGTTTGAGTAGAAGCTTCTTTTACGCATTCTTTTTCTGTCAAGCTAGACCTTTTCAAGTGTAAAAGGTTTTCTTTTCTTAAAATTCATTATAATTTATACTTGCTGAGGTGTCATGTCTTCTCATTTGATCAAACAAACACTGAATAGTAAGCCTGCTATGCATACATGGGATTTATTGTTTTATTTATTTGCACGTTTATTAATTAAAATCTCAAGATTTGATCTTTAACTGAGCTAAATGATGTGTGATTTATGTAAGTGACCTCACTAAGTAGGATAAGATTATTGTTGATATTGTTGTTAATTGGGCACTTTGCAAATTCTTGGTGGAATCTTCAATTGTTCCCTTCCCCAAATAAATTAGATACTTCTTGGTGCTTTTCAGGATTGGATAGTTAAAGTATACGAGAAAAATGGCCACTGATATTGTATAATAATTTTACATTGTCATCCAATCATAAATCATCATTTATGATAAGTTTGTGATTTGTAATTGAATGACAGTGTAAAATTCAGGGTATTACCATTAAATTCAAAGTATACGTATGATACTTAAAGTAAATAATTTTGATAGTAGATGGTAACAGCAGGTAGGAAAATGGTTCTGTGTAAATAAAAGGGTAAATAAATTAGAAGTGTGTAGAAACCTGCCCTGAAACTAAAATCTGGGGCCAAAAGATTCAGAATTATTGCTGTAGTTCAGTTTTTCATCCTTGTGGCAAAATCTTCATTCTTATGAGACATAAACTTGCTGTTCCAGTTTGATCAGCAAACATTCGATACAACTGGCATGCCATTCGCTTCTCAAGCTACAAGAGACTATAGCCGAGGCTCATCACCGGAGTGGTTACATATGCAGGTTGGAGATGGTTTTGAAAGAGCAACGTAGTCTTTGAAATCACATCACCTGACAATAAATGCATATAGGATCTTTAATCTCTCTATCAGAGCTCCCATAAATCATATACTCAAGGTGTTGTTGCTAAGTCCTATAGACACCTCATTCTTGTTTTCTACAAGAGAGGCATGGAGCTGTTATTTGTTTCCACGGGATCACTTCAGTTAGTACGCAAGTAACAACATTTGTTAGTGTGTTGGAAAATGGATTCATTTACCCAATATGTAGTTTAGTATGCTGATACTCTTCATAACCTTTAAAATGATTGTTATTATTCTTGTAAAAGAATGCTGCTTGTCCTGAATACATAAAGGCTTACATGTTGTGTAATAGTGTCAACATTGTTGTTTGTATGTGAAGCTATGTTGAATAAATTAAGCCCATGTGATTTTGTTAAATTCTTTAGTGTTTAGTCCATTTGAGCGCATACAAAGAACTCAATAGCTTACTGTTTACGAATGATATCTTTATTTATTGACTGCCAAATAGTACAATTTAGGGTTGAATGTAGACACTATTGATTATTTCATGGAACTTTCAGCTCACAGCAGACAAAATTTAGGTACAATATCTAAAATGCTTTTTTATACTCTTTTTTTCTCTATCAAAATTGAAATTTTATCTTGATAATTCTGTAGAATAATGGTCAGCATAAAGTCTTAATTTGTTCTCTTGAAATCAATATCATATTAATGAATGACAAAAATTTAAGATGGATTTGGTAGTAAGGAAAACAATGTGAAAAATAGAGTAGATAGAAATAAGGAAAAGAAAAATAAAATAAATTTCGTTTGGATGCAAAAAAAAAAGTCAGCTTTTATTAAAGAGTACGAAAGTTGTTAAAAAATGATCATAAGTTATAAATTTTCAAATTAAAAAAATAATTTACTAACACTTAGTTATTATTGCCGTGGGGATGAATATATAGGATTAAAGCCTTATGGCTATCAAAATATCAGACTATAGTCTTTTCAGATCATTGAATATAGTCTGATATTTGAACACATCACTGAGTTGCACTGATTGAAAATGTAATCCTAGTAGCTCCAGAAAACAGTCTTTTCAGATCAATACTCAGATGAATTAGAATTGCATCATTGGGACAAGAACATAATAATTACATCTAACTAAGCCATGTGGCAATCTCCAAATATTCGTGTCCCAAGGGTGCCTGAATTCATCTGAATAAATACATAAACCATTTATAATCAAGAAAATCAAATAAAATATGTACCCCAAGAAAATTCTACTTCTACTTCATATGCAATCTATCAGAAAACTGAGAAGATATGCAAGTAACACTCAATTGGTGTGGCCAAAGATCATAGATCTCAAAGAATAGGAGATAATCAAATAAAACGAAAGTTATTACCACCACTATGGTTTACACAGTTTATTTGTATGTAAGTTGTTTGTCCTTTTGCTTGATCATTTTGGAGAAACTTCCCACTTCAATGCTTAATATAGATGGTGCCTAGCTATAAATTTTTCGAGGTAAGTACTTCAAATCTGTGAAACTTTTCAACTATTGGACTGTTAGAATCTTTAATTGGAATAAATGATAAATGACAAGGGCAGTAGTACCAAGATCAAAAATGAGAAAAACTTCATGATGTGAAAAAAGACACAAAATATAGTAACCAATTAAACTGATCTTATTAGTCATATATCGTCACTAGCCGCCAGAGATTATTATTACCATATGATGAAAATTAACACATGGGGGACTTCATGGTCAAATTTCTCGTACAACTTATGCATTTTTCACATGTGCTGAAACTGGTTAAGTACACGAGTATAATTTATGGGGTGTTATCTAAAGCAAGAAATAAGGTAACTTTCTGGCCATTATCTATGCCTAACCGAATTTGATATCAGTTATGGCAAAGGTGTTTGGCGAGGTGGTGGAGTTGGTGATGGCAACTACCGTTTCTACAATTGGACCAGATGAAAGTGTAACACATAAATGAAAGGGAGGGTTCGAAAGGAAGATAGATTAGAAACGTGTCTTTAAGTTGAGCATAGGTTTATAATTGGGAGAGGATGATTCAGATGTTGACTTAGAAGTATGTTCTGTCCTTTTCATTGTTGCTATAGAGCTAGGTACTCTTTCATTTGACATTGCGATGCCATTTATTTTTTCTTTTTATAGTAATATATAGAGGATTCTCTCTAGTGCATTTGAATCAATTTTCTTTTTCCTTTTCAAATTTTTTCCACCAATGTGCCAGCTTTTTTAATCAGTTTTTTCTTTCAAACTGATGCACTTTTAAACAGGTTAAAATTGTGCATGAAAAATTGTAGTTACTCTACTTTAAAAAAAATGACATTGTAATTTCACACGTAAAACTTTAGTTGATACAATGGTGTATCAGGCTACGTGGATCATTGGGTTGAAGTCATTCTCAGAAATAAAGTAATTAATAGGAGTACTTACAAAAAAAATTGTTAGTCTATAGAAGGCTAGCTGAGTCGACCTGCACATTCAAGCTTCTCTATCTCGAGCTCCCAACGAATCAAAAAGAATAAAAAGAGAAATTAAGGCTTGTTTGTGTTTGTGTTTGTGGTGATTATTCAGTAATAAGGAAGATAAAAATTACAGAATTTCAAGGTGTATGCATACATTAACCTCATCAATTTTTGTATAAATTGGATATAAAAGGGAGTTTTGACAGTGAGGGGAAGAGTTTTTTTTTAGAAGAGAGGGGAAGAGTCAAGAGGCCATTTTTATGAACAGGCTTGCCTTTTGGGTTCCTACTACAAAGAAATCATAATAATGCTTCAAAGAAAGTAAAATAATTACTACGTACGCGATAATGGAGTTCGTATCGAACTCAGCTAGTATTTGTTTTAAGAAAAAAGTAAAAGAATAATGGATAATATAACAGTTTTAATCGAGTCGTGAATTACAATTAAAGACAATGATGGATATATAACTGCACCTCCCCGGATGAGTATAACTTGTACTGTTAATTAGTAGACGAATAAATACATGAGAAATGGTTTCTTATTAATAGATTTCACAGATCAAGATTATAAAAAAAAATTAACAATTAATACATCTTAAATCTTAAAGTTAGAAAAAGAATACTCATTTATTTCTTAATACAAAGAACCAGAGAGAGTAATATATATATATATATATATTAAATCAATATATATTAATATATATTATGTACAATAATATATATACTAATGTATTTTATATCATTAAGTTCTTATAATTGATTTTGAATTAATTTCATATAATTTTCGTTTTTGTATGAAATAAACATATATAAAATAATTATAATTTAAATCAAATAGAACTATCGAGCTTAATCAAATTGTTTGTAAGTTTGTATTGAACTCAAGTCAAGTAATTTCTTATCAAGTCACGGCAAGATGAGTTCAATTTGACTCATTTTCTATTCTAACATAAAGTCACAACTTAGTAGTAAATTCTCCAACGCCTCGATCCCAGTTTTGTATTCTCTATTTCTTTTTCATTTATTTTCAATTTGTTTTAGAAATATCTCATTTTTTGTAATGCTTATGTGTGTTTAGGTTTTAAAATTTCTTTTAAATGCTATTTTAAAATGGTCAGGGTATCTTTTATGATTCGTTTGAATGTGAAGAATAATAAATGAAAAATAGAAGTAGAAAATAATTTTATCATAAAAAGAAATTAAAAATTACTTATTTAAATAGAAATGAAAGTTAAATTAATATATATATATATATATATATATATAATGATTTTTTTATATATTTCTAATGTAACACTATATATTTAGAATATATAGATAAGCTTTTTATTTGTTAATTGTTATTTCTAATAAAGTTTACTTCTCTCTTATTTTCTGCCTATGAGAAATATGTGAGAAAATTATGTGAATTTTATCATATGATCTCGTTTTACTATATATCAATATCATATATTGTTTTATTGTGTATGTTAAATTTCACCAAGAAGCACACCCAATCTTCTCTCCAATAGTCCAGTGGCACAAACCGCAAGCTGGTTTCTTCAAATGGCAACTTTTCATTCATCTAAAGGATTGACAAATTGGGGCTTTATTTTCTGTGATGATACTGTTGCTCTGGTCACTGTTAAATCCATTTGGTCTCCCCAAAGATCGTCAGTTCTGGAGAGTGAGGCTTTTAGTTTGCTCCAAGTTCTTCCATGGCCATTTCATTTAGATATGAGTCACATGTAATCTTTGAGACACACAATAAACTCTCCAATAATGCATGTGATATCTCAAAAGTGTTGCTATCAATCCAAATTTCAGGTCAAGTTTATTAAGAGACAACCTAATATAACTGCTCATAGCTTAACTTAGGCAACTATTGCTTATTCTAGTCCTGTCTGATTTAATTATTCTTCCCATTGTATTTTGGAAGTTATGATATAAACTAATTTCCGTAAAAAATTAAAAAAAAAACTCCACCCATAATTATATAGTATGCTTCTGCTCAAATCAAAAGCTCATAATTTTTTTTTGAAAGGCTAAATCACAATCAAAAGCTCATAATAACTATTACTCCACCCATGATATTATAGTGTCGTCGGCTAAGGCCTCATCTTAAAACTCAAGTGTATATGAATCATCATAACTTTAAAAGTACACAACTTTTTGTTCTCACCTAAAAAAAAAAATCATTCCTGGTTTCGTTTCCTCTACCAAGTTTAAGTGCAATCAAACCAACATAATAATGTTTTCAGACTTTGGAGCAGAGCAATATTAATTATTAATTGAATAATATTTATATTAATTAATCTTTAATCTTATTAGATGCTCTTCATCACGTGCTCATGTCTAATTGGGTCACCACACCTGCACAGCATATTACTATCTCCACTTAAAGTCCTTAACCAAACGCGCTTACGTAACGTCACTGCTTTTTACATAAAAAAAACTCTAAAATAGTGACATGAGAGTAATGGTGGACAGAGAAATACTACTACTCTTAGACAGTACACTAGCCTCTGCGCACAACCCTCCACTCTCCAAGGAGATTACAATCCATTCTTTCTTTCTCCCTTCTTCCATTCTCTTTCTCATTCAGAGACTGCACACAAATTTCTATTATTCCGAGAACGACAAATGGATCCGGCGGCGATAATGAACGGCGCTGCCAACACGACGTCGTTTCACCTGTCAGAGATCTGGCAGTTCCCGCCTCCCAACTCGCCAGATGCACTGGGGCTCAGGAGGCCCCACTTCGCCCACGGCAGCTTTGCGGACTTTGCCCCGGGTCCGACCCGAGACGCTGACCCGGCCAGCATTGCCCACAAGAAGCCCCGCCACGCTGCCGGGGAGGAGGAGGAATCCGCTAAGGGCGCCTCCACCACCAATGCCGTGGTACCTCACTCAATTAACAAATAGAGAATGGATCTGCTTGTTTTTTTAGATATTAAATAAAAGTATTTGCTTATGATTGAAGTTAAATATGAATTTAGTCCTCCTACGTTTTTTCAATTTTAATCTTATAAGTTTAAATGATCGAAATTAAAAAAGCGCAAACTTAGGGGGATTAAATTCGTATTCAAGTCATTTGTTTATGCTGGAATTGAAAGTTTTGGTGTTGTGATTTTTTTTTAACGACGAATCTTAGTTATTAAGACAAATGTTAATTGTTATTTTTTTTGTGTTGGAATTTGTGTGGTGTGTGCAGGATGAGGGTGGTGGTGGTGATGGAAAACGGATTAAGGCGAGTGAGAGTGGGGAAGGTGGAAGAGAAAACAGTTCAGGAAAGCCTGCGGAGCAAAGTGGTAAGCCACCTTCGGAGCCTCCAAAGCAAGACTACATTCATGTCAGAGCTAGAAGAGGTCAAGCTACTGATAGCCACAGTCTTGCAGAAAGAGTCAGTGATTTAACCAATTCATAAATCATTTTAGGCATCATTTTTTTTTCGTTATACAATCACAAACAGTCATATACCAATTTATGGATTTATATAATAATTACTTTAAAAAAGTCATAAAATATTTTATATTAACAAAGAAAGAAATTAAACTCTTACTAGAGTAAGTTCTTTATCGATTAGTAGTTTAAAAGAATTTTATATTATCATTCAATTATAAATCATAATTTTTTGTTGACAATATAATGTTTTTTACATTGATTATGAATAGAAATTAAATTCTTATTTCAATAAATTTATGATACATGACAATCATGATTAGTTGTGATTAATGACGGTATAAAATGTCATTACAGTATCAGGACAATTCAACTCAATTCCTTTTTTTAAAACAAAATATGGAGAATTATATTATTAATTAATTGAAAGCATCTTTAGTTTAGTTTGACTTTTAAAGAAAATACTTCACCGCGGAATATCATGTGTCTTGTGGAATTTCTGATTTTCTGTTACCTGAAAAGGTTGGTTTAGAAAATAATGAAACTGTTATGCTGATTGTGTCTTTTTGGGGAATTTAAGGAAATATTGTATTAATTAGATTTGACTTAGTTTAAGAGTTATTGACTTAGTTTTGTGATGGAATGTTGTTGGACAGGCTAGACGGGAAAAGATCAGTGAGAGGATGAAAACTCTTCAGGATTTAGTCCCGGGTTGTAATAAGGTATGGTTTCACTCCCTGTTGAGTTTTGTCTCTGTTCTCACTACATTTGCATTACTAAAAAAGAAAATAAAGTGTAAAAGATGAAAAAGAAATGTTACTTGTTAAATGAAAAGAACAAAGCCATCTGTGGATGTATGTACGTCTCTGTTAAGATGACCCTATTCATAATAAGTTTGAAAATTGTTCCTCATGGGTGATGTTATACTGTGTTTTCAAGGAAATCATAAATCGAGGTACTTTTTTTGATTCAGGTTATTGGGAAAGCATTGGTCCTTGATGAGATAATTAATTATATCCAATCGCTTCAGCGTCAAGCAGAGGTGTGAATTGTGTTGTTATATGAAGCTTTTTGTTTTTTTGAGCCATGTAATTTTACCTTTTTGTCACAGTTTTTGTCAATGAAGCTTGAAGCAGTAAATTCAAGAATGGAGTCCGGAATTGAAGTGTTTCCTCCAAAAGATGTAAGTATTAAGCAGCATCTTTGTATTGAACTGTAGTTAATCTAAATAACTAGAAATCTGGTTTAATCCCACTTAAATTAAACTGTCTTTTGGTGGGTGATTAGTTTAAACTGCTCCTGTTATATTGTGACGATGTCTATTTGGGTAGAAACTTATTTTTTCTGTTTGAGTAGAAGCTTCTTATATACATTCTATTTGTTTCAAGCTTGACCTTTTCAAGTGTAAAGGGGTTTTATCTTCTTAAAATTCATTATATATATTTTAGTATAAAGCAAGAAAAGATATTTAATTTGCTTTGTTTTATACTTGTCGAGGTGTTATATCTTCTTCTCTTTTGATAAAACAAGCACTGAATGATAAACCCGCTATGCATACATTGGATTGATTGTTTTATTTATTTGCACATGTTTATTAATTAAAATCTTAGAAGATTTGGTCTTTAACTGGGTTTAATGACATTGTTGATCTATGCATAGTTGACCTCATCTAGTAGGATAAGATTATTGTTGTTAATTTGGCACTTTGCAAATATTTGGTGGAATCTTCAATTGCTCCCTTCCCCAAATAAATGAGATATACTTCTTGGTGCTTTTCAGGATTGGATAGTTTAGGGATATATGATACTTGAAGTAAATAAATTTGATAGTAAATGGTACTATGATAGCAACGGGTAGGAAACACTGTTCTATGTAATAAAAGGGTAAATAAATTAAAAGTGAGTAGCAACCTGCATTGAAACTAAAATCTGGGGCCAAAAGACTCAGAATTATTGCTGTAGTTCAGTTTTACATCCTTGTGGCAAAATCTTCATTCTTATGAGACATAAACTTGCTGTTCCAGTTTGATCAGCAAACTTTCGATACAACTGACATGCCATTCGCTTCTCAAGCTACAAGAGAGTATAGCCGAGGTTCATCATCCGAATGGTTACATATGCAGGTTGGAGGTGGTTTTGAAAGAGCTACGTAGTCTTTGAAATCCCATCACCTGATAATAAATGCATATAGGATGATTAATCTCTCCATCAGAGCTCCCATAAATCATATACTCAAGGTGTTGTTGCTAAGTCCTATAGACACCTCATTCCTGTTTTCTAAAAGAGAGGCATGGAGCTGTTATTTATTTCCACAAGATCACTTCAGTTAGTACTCAAGCAACACCATTTGTTAGTGTGTTGGAAAATGAATTCATTTACCTAATATGTAGTTTAGTATGCTGATACTCTTCATATAACCTTTGAAACGATTGTTATTATTCTTGTAAAAGAATGCTGCTTGTCGTGAATGCATAAAGGTTTACATATTGTGTAATAGTGTTAAACATTGTTGTTTATCTGTGAAGCTATGTTAGAATAAATTAAGCCCATGTGATTTTGTTAGACTTTATTCTTTAGTCCCTTTGAGCGCATACAAAGAACTTAATAGCTTATCGTTTACGAATGATTCTTTATTTATTGACTGCCAAATAAAATTTAGGGTTGAATGGGGACACTGTTGATTATTTTATGGAACTTTCAGCTCACTGGAGACAAATTTTAGGTACAATATCTAAAATGTTTTTTATACTTTTTTTCTTGTCAAAATTGGAATTTTATCTTTGTATTTCTGTAGAATAATGGCCAGCATAAAGTTTTGTTCTCTTGAAATCCATATCATACTAATGAGTGGCAAAATTAAGATGGATTTGGTTGTAAGGAAAAACAATGTGAAAAATAAAGTAGATAGAAATGAGGAAAAGAAAAATACAGTAAATTTTGTTTCGATGCAACAAAAAAATCAGCTTTTATGAAAGGGCATGAAAACAGTTGAAAAGTAATCATAAGCTATAAATTTTCAAACTCACAATAATTTAATTTTTTAGATTTTTTTCTTATTCTAAATTTCAGTTGTGTTCCCAAACATCTAAATTATTTTTTGCAAAAAACTTTTTCCAAATTTAAGTTAAGACTCTCAAACATCTAGCTTTTCATGGAAACAACTTAATGGACTAAAAACAACTTAAATGAAATTTAGTTTTCCAAACATGTTATACAATTGATTATGAGTCCAACTTAGTGTGTATTTGATATCATGTTGTAGAATTGATTTTAAATTTTGAATTGATATATATTTTTACATATTTGATTTTCTAAAAAAAGAATTTATAATTGATTCTGAGTTGAAACTTTTCATAGATTTTATATTGAATCTAAAATTTTATATTAAATTTTATTTTTAATTTGATTTTATAATAAAATCATTCAAACATAAATTACGTAACTTTAAAACTAATTTTAATCAAAATCAATTTTATAAAATCCATTGCATTCAAAATCAATTTTATCAAGGTTTCTAACACTTCCATTTTTTAATATTTTCAGCCAATTTTTATCCTATCAGACAGCGTTAATTCCTGCATAACTGTGCTGTTTTAATTCAAAACTATTTTGGTCTGTCAGTTTGAATACAGTTTACGCATAAGATGGGATTTCGTCCATTTGGTGGCGGAACACAATGTGCAGCTGTCACGATTTTTCACACGTCAACCAGAGACACTGTTAGGCAATAGGAAGAGATTTTAAAAACACTTAGGACAATCTGATTCTGAATCTAGAAACTAATTTTTAAAAAATCTTGTGATAAATCCAAGCGATGAAAGTCCAACTTTCCCGATATATACATGCACACGTCACATCTACTTTAAATGTTAGAAATGATGAACAAAATGATTCATCTAAAGCAAAACTGACAGACCTTAAAGTCATATAATTTCGCATTTCATGCACGCACATGATGGCATGACACGAAGAGTGAAACAAAAGATGTAGTAAGTCACTGCCAAAAGCTGTGTTCTTAAAGTTTAGAATCGTTAGCTGGGTTTACTCTCAGAGAAGTATGATGTGGATATCACATGCCAAAATGGTTTTATATAAGATTTGGTTTTTAATTATTAAAAATAATTAAGTAACTCATAAGATTCAGTTTTATAAAAAATAAAGTGACATAACTGATGAAAGTTACGTACTTTATATTTATTAAGAGTTGTATTGTTGATGTAATAATTACTAGTGACATGATAAAATATTAAGATCCATAACATGTGACTGTGTTTCACGATTAGAGATACTCAAAGAATATAGCTTTTGGGCAAATTTAGTCAGCACTATTAGTTTGTGTTTGATTTTTTAATTATTTTTACATACATTCCAAGTCAGTTAAATGAGAAAATATGTGACACAATAGATTAACTTGAACTTCTGCTTTGGCCCTACCAACGGATATCCAAACACACTACCAATATTAGTACCATCAAATGTCAATTGAATTATATCAAAACTTAACTTTTTTTTTTTAAGCATTTTTTAAAAATTATTAACATTTAGTTACTATTGCCGTGTGGATGAATATATAGGATTAAAACCTTACGGCTATCAAATTATATATAGTCTGATGTTTTGAATACAGCGTTGAGTTGCACTGAAAAATGTAATCGTAGCTCCAGAAAACAGTCTTGGCAGATCAATAATCAGAGCAATTATAATTGCATCATTGAGACTGACATAAAATTACACCTAATAATTCCATGTGGTAATCTCCAAATATTCGTACCCAAGGATGCCTATATTCATCTGAATAAATACATAAAAACATTTTTCATCAAGAAAATCAAATAAATTATGTACCCCAAGAAAATTCTACTTCTACTTCATATGAAAGCAATCAAAAAACTGAGGAGATATGCAAGTAATATTCAATTGGTGTGAGCCAAAGATCATAGATCTCAAAGAATAGGAAAGGAGTCTCAGAAGTAACTCATTGTGTAATTGATTGATATAATAAAGATACAGTGATAGTGTGTAAGTGCTCTATTTATAGAGCTTATTTCTATCAAAGCTACTTACTCTTAACACAATCAAACCAATCTTGGATAAGCCATTGGGTTAGTGATACGAAATTTAAATAATTGATCGTAAGTTCAAATCTCATTGTCATTGTTGGGACTACAAACGAAACTCACATAAACCGTCTTTTGTTAGAAGTTGAAGAGAGGTTTAGGCTACAGCACCAAAGGAATTCCCCCCTTGATTGAAGCTATTCCCACTTGACTGGAAGTAAGAAACTGCTGCCCAAATCACACGCAGGACCAGAATTGCAGCAAATACAGTACCTCCAAGAGTGCAGATGATCTACAATTGATAGTTAAATATTACCAATGGCCGTTATCTCCTACTTGATAAGTCACAGTTCATAGAGATTATACATTTTCTTCTTTGGTTTTGTATTTTGCTGTTTCACTGAACTTATCATTTGAAGGAAGATAATCTAAGACAGTTCATAGGAATTGCCTAAGGAATGCTGTTTCGTTTAAATAAAGAGACAGAGATATCAGATATGCATGCGTATGGACGGATTCACTTTTGTTGTAGCATTGCAAGTAGCAACACAATGGAATAAGGAAAGAAAAAAAAACCAATATTGTTTGATTTATGTTCTTTCCCTTTATTAGGTTGTGATTGGAGCCTTTTTTAAATAAATAAATAAATAAATAATAATTTAAAACAAAATGTATGAAATTTATATAAAAGGTGGGTAGAAATGATAATGTATTTTCTAATCATATAGAAGAAATTTTGCAAAGGAAATACTGAAATATGCCATAACCATAGTTCAGCCTTGCGCGTAGATTCTATGATCACAATTTGATGTCTCTTCAGCCAACTCAGAATTGAAATTTTCAATATATATTCCAAGACCTAAAAATACAATAATCTAATTCCTATTCCACCTATAGGTCATTCACATCCATCATTTCATCATTTGTTTGTAGTACTAGTAATTTAATGGGGAAAATGAGAGGTGCAATCCAATGCATGCATTGTGCATTAAAGAGTGTGCCAATTACATTTCAATACAAGATTTCTGCAAAAAACAAGTTGTTTAAGAAATGAGCGGAATGCTTTTTTCTACTAGTCACTGTAAGAGAGGTATTATTTGCTTGCACACCCTCTACTACTAGCCTTCCCTTATATCTCTTATTTACACCTCAGGAAAAGAATTGATTCAATATTTCAATTCAAGCAGTGTTTATAACAGGGAAATGCTGGGAAAATTAATAATAGGAAAGGTAAGGTAAAAGAAACTGAGATTTCAACTTCAACTAGCCATAAATTCCCATTTAAGCCATTCAGTAATGAGAAGTAATACCTCAAGAAGTGCTTTGACAACAGAAAGTGAAGCAAGTAGCAGAGTCCCATCAACGGCAAAAGAAACCTGAATTTGGCACATTCAAATGGAAAGAAATAAGAGAAAGCAGTCAAAGATTAATTCCAGTACATGAGCTTTCAGAAAAGAAGCCATAGGCACATTCAAATACTAGCCTAATGTCTAGAAATCAAAAGAAAACCAGGAAATAAGGTTCAATGCATCTAGCTTAAATTTTAGGGAGTAATTGTGTTCATTTTTTTTTATTACAAACCACTTTCTGACCCAAAATAAACTAATTAAAAAATAAGCCTAATCTTGCAAATTGAAACTTGTAAAGTACAAGACAAGTTTAAATTACTAGAAGGACAAATACTTGGAGACATTTTCATAAGTGTTTTTCGTATTGTTCTTCAATTAGAATTAAAGTTTGACATCAGTAATTTTTTGTGTAATAAAAGTTTCTATTAAATACATAAGTTATCAATGTAAAATTCTAATTCTGATTAGAAAATAATAGCAAAATCACCTAATTAACTAAGAGAAAATAGGCTATGCACTCACAGGGTAAACCGTTTTACACCATCTTCCAATCTCAACTCACAATATATGGTAAGTTTGCTGACTTTAATGATAACTATCCTAAAAATCATAACAGTATAAAACTACTTTACAATGTCAGTGCGTAATCATTAAACTCATTAACTAATTGGGATTTGAGGGGTGGGGGAAGTAGGAAACCTGAAGCTACAGCTAGAAGCAAAATTCAACAATCAATTATACACATAAATTAGGGATATACACAGCTAACTATTCATGATCTCTAATGCACTAACCTGAACCATAATTCATTAATTTAGTAGCTACAAAATTTAAACTAAAAAAATTTGATGATTTAAAAGCATTGAAGAAAGGGGCACTCACGAGCTGGGGCGATATTACAGTGGGCAAAACAGAGCGAGACGCTTTCTTTGCCCTCTTAGACACTTTTTTAAACATGCTCTGCAAGAATCTGATCAACAAATCCACGCTACTCTCTGCATCGTCCTCGTCATCACTTTCGTCTTCAACTCCATCGTACTCATCAAAACCCGCTTCATCCATCGCGTATCCCCCACCCGAGCTATTCAGCTTCAGAAGAAGAAGAAAAAAAACAAAGTGAAACAAATGAGAAATTAAAATTGAGTCACTATTCATATAAAGTATATACCTTGCCATGGCAATTGGTGATTATTGGCTTTAAACGACGGTTGTGGTAGAATCCGGAATGAAAGGGTTGGATAGAAAAGGGAGCATTGTTTGAAGAGAAGTGGCGATGCTTGGAGGAGTGTGAAGGGCGCGTGAGATTGATTAATGCTGTTGTTGTTGCAGTAGCTCCTGCCATTGGAGACAGAACATGGAGTTTGTTTTTTTTTAATATTTGATTATTATCGTTTGGACGAAGAAAGAACATGGACGACAACATTAACCTCGGTTTGTTTTTGGGAATTACTTCCTGCAGCCCCATTTTTTCCATGCACCCTGTAGAAAAAGTGAATGGACAAACATGCCCTTAATCCCAGTAGCATCCCCTTCCCTCTCCTTTGCCATCCTTGAGCCGCAAACTCTAGATCCCTGATGGTGCGTGAAGTGTGACCATCACCCCCGCTAACGTCTGTTGCCATTGGTTCACATTCGTTGTGGTTCGATGGCACAGGGAGGGTGGAAGAAAATGGAGTGGCTCAAGATAGAGAGGTTGGAGACAATTCCAGTGACATATAAGACTACAGACATTCCCAGAATCCACGACAACGTGACCCATCTTGAACCTATTCTGAAATAACTATTCTCGAATAGGAATAAAGAATCCAGAAACCTATTATGGAACACCAATTCCATGAAAAATATATTTTGGAATATTTGTTATAGAATAAGAATACTCTTTCAAAATGACCACTCCATAATAAAGGGAGGGTAATATTGGCATTTTGGAAGATTTGGAGGTGTAGGAAGTAAAAGTCTTTGGTTTTTTATTCAGTAATTAAACTTTTGCGCCTTTTAAAAGATGGGTGGGTGTTGCTAGGTGCATCTAGTATTTGCATCCAATATTTTCTCATTTTTCCAATTTTACTCTTTACTCTTACGGAAGAAGTTTCGGTAGGAACGTTTCACCGCTTCTCTGTTCTTTTCTACCCCTGCAAAACCCACTGAATGGAAGCGAATCCCACCCACCATGGGAATGACACCTCGGAGGCGCCAGCGCCGCCCATGGTGGACCCGTCCCCATCTCCGCCGCCTCAAATGAAAGAAGAGGAGATGGACGCGGAGAAAGGCGGTGACACATCTCTTCCGATGAGCGTTGTTCCGGCGCATTTGACGGTGTCCAAAGCGGCGGCGAAGAGGCCGTCGAAGGATCGGCACACGAAGGTGGAGGGTCGTGGCCGGAGAATCAGGATGCCGGCGACATGTGCGGCGAGGATCTTCTAGCTGACGCGGGAACTAGGACACAAGTCCGACGGGGAAACAATCCAGTGGTTGCTGGAGCACGCTGAGCCGAGAATCATCGAGGGGAGAACGAAAGATTTTAGCATCTCATGGCACAATAATATGTCCTTATAGTAAGAGTTCTGGTTTGTCTCATGGCACATAAAAGTGACCGAAATAATAATATGTCCTTCTAGTAAGAGTTCTGGTTTGTCTTTAGTTTTGGCATCTCATGGCACAATTCAGTTATATTTAATACACGTAGTGGATTAAATATTTGCATTATGTAAGAGTCAGGGAATGAAGGCAAAAGGAAATTCAGATTTGTTGCAGTAACACATTTGGGTTCTTCTTTAAAGTTGTGTCTTATTTGTCTAAAATCTGCAGTTGCCGTACTCATCCAACGTATGCTAAAACAAAGTTCTAGACACAATTATATGCTTTATATATTATTTTAGACGATCTTCATCACATGGTTAAAAAATAAATATAGACACATTTTTCAACAGAATTCAAACCTTCTTCGTCATGTTGCAGAAACTAAGTACATAAACTAAGTGCATATATAATTTGAAGTTAATACTATTATACATGCATTTCAATATAAATTTAGCGGATAAAAATAAAATCAAAATAAAAACAGAAGATTAATTTTGTTTTGTTAACAGAAATAATTTTACTTCAAACTAATTTTACACCTTTTGAGAACCAAATTTGCCCTTTTTCTTTTTTTTTTGCTAGACTAACCTGACTCGTTGCTTTATATATATGTCTTGATGTAACCCTTCGATGCCATGCCCTTCCTTCGCTAAATATGTTAAGATTCACACAAAGTAAGTAGCTATCAAACCAGTCAATATTCCTGGACTCACTAGTTACACAGAACCTTAATCGAGCAAATACCATCCAACACTCCCATGCACGTCACGTCGTCACAAAGCCAATTGAAAGCCGAGCTAAAGGGCACCACGTCCATTTCCTTTCAAAACCCTACCACCACTCTCTTCAACAACCCTCTCTCGGGAGCACTCAAAGGGTGCCTCGGAAGCCTCGATGGGGCATGTATATATTGAGAAGCTCTTGCTCCACTGTGCCAGTGCTTTGGAGAGCAACGATGTCACCTTGGCTCAACAAGTCGTGTGGGTGCTCAACAACGTTGCTTCCCCTGTGGGGGACACTAACCAAAGGCTCACCTCGTGGTTCTTAAGGGCCTTAATCTCCAGGGCTTCAAGAATTTGCCCCACTGCCATGAGTTTTAAAGGAAGCAACACCATTCAAAGGAGGTTGATGTGTGCCACCGAGCTTGCCGGGTATGTGGATCTAATTCCTTGGCATAGGTTTGGGTATTGTGCATCCAACAATGAGATTTACAAAGCAATAACGGGGATCCAAAGGGTGCATATTGTAGATTTTAGCATAACTCATTGTATGCTATGACATACTTTTATAGATGCTTTAGCAAAAAGGCCCTAAGGACCCCCTTCACTTAGAATCACGGTTCCATCTTGTAGACCACATGTACCCCTGATAGAACGCAGGACTTGCACCCCAAGAGGGAAGCCCGTAAACCAGCTTATTTGACGTAGACCAGTAGGTTATTATAGTAATTACGTAGCACGTAGCATGTAGTGCAGTAGCACGTAGGAGTGAGTGTCGTAAGTGCGCAATAAAGTTTTAGGATCATGTCAGTGTTGTCGGTTTGTTATTGCGTGTATGCGATCGTGCTGTAATGGAAGGTTTTAGTTGTCGAGAACCTTTAAAAAGGCAACAGTGCTCTGAATAAAAGTAGAGAATATTCACCATGCTTTTGTTTTCCTTCTTCCTCCCGGAGATTATCCTTGCTCTCGAACCCAAGGAGCAGCCCGTATCAACCCCCCTTAGTCAATATATCAATACATGAAGTTGGGTTACGTTTAGGAAATGTTGCTAAGTTCAGAGATGTCCCTTTTGAATTCAATGTTATAGGAAATACAGGACCATTAACACCAGCGGAATTGAGTGATGAATCAACTAATTTTCACTTTGAAGCAATGTTAAGTCTCGGTCGGCGGCACCCTCAATTCCGACATCCTCAGCAGCAAGACCCGAGGGAGAAGTTGACACTTCGAAAAAGCGAAGGAGGAGAGCATCAAAGAGCGAATTCATCGACGTGAACGAAAACCAGGTTTCTGTCTCTTCAGGGCTGGCACCAATCGTGCAAAGCGCGTATGAAAGTGGTGTTGGTGGTGGACTTGTTCCTCTGTGGCATGGTAACACTGCTGTTTCGGGGCCTTTCTTCATGTTCTCGAACGCTTCAAACCCAGTTCTTCCGTAAGCTTACGGACGAAAGTTCTTTTATCACGGAATAACTTCTTCCTTAATATTCTTACGGAAGAAATTCTTCTCTAAGAATTATAGAACTCCTAAGGAAGAATTTTTTTCATAATAGTGAAAGGTAAAATTAGAAAAATGAAAAAATACTGAGTGCCCAATAACAATGTTAGGTGTACTTAACAACACCTAAAATGGGCTTGAATATTAGCCCGGCCCGACCCAGATAGGTGATCAAGGAGAGAATGGTTCTCCTCAATTTTTTTTGTTGAAGAGATTGAAATTGGAATATTCAGTATTCAGTATCCAAGATATAAATGCATTAGAACCCCTTCACAACATTTTCTTCATTCAGAAACCAATTTTAAACACATTTCCTTGCATCAACACGATGAATCTTCCTAATTAAACACACCAGTAACCATTGCAAAGATTTCAAATTTCCAAAGGAAGCTGGAAGCCTTTGGAGCTGTTTGCACATGTCTAACCTCAACCAAATAAGATTTTCCAACATTCCTATTGATTCCGGCAATTCAGTAATGTTTGCCTCATGCATGTCCAAACTGGTAAGTGGTAAGAGCTTAGGGGGTGTTTGGTTTGGTTGTTTTCTGTTTTCATTTTCACTGAAAACAGAAAACGGTGATGAAAATGTGTTTGGTTTGATTTCTGAAAACATTTTCAACGAAAATGAAAACAGTAAACAACTAGAAAATGAAAACAAAAAATTTTCGTTTTCAGTATTTTCAGTTGAGAACAGAAACCTCATTTTGGTTAAAATGAAATTGCGGTGACAATGAATGTAGTTTTAAGTAAATCTAAAAATACAAAAAGACAATAAGTCAATATATCATAAATTTCCAGTATTTTTATTTCATGAAAACAGAAAACAAGAAATCAAACCAAACATGTTTTCATAATTCAAATCTTTTAAAAATGAAAACAGTTTTCAGAAAATGAAAGCAGAAAATGAAAATGTAAACCAAACACCCCCTTAGAAACCAGGGATGACTCAAGGACTTGAGAGGCCTAAAGCAAATTTAAGAATGAGGCCTTTTATTTACTCATAAAATAGTTTATTAAAATTATCATTATTTTATTTAAAATTAATTTTTTGGACTTTTTGTGATGCAAAATTATCGATTAAATTCTCGTAATTAATTTCATTTAACATTTCTTTTTCAATAGACAGTAACGCCAACCAGTTCAATCTTTGTTGAGATATTGTTGATCTTAAGTAATTTTTTTATTATTTTTAGCTTTGAAAAATTCCTTTAAGCTAACTGATATTGGTATTGTTAACATTATTCTATAAGCTATATACGTATTTGGAAAAGAATTTATTCTTTTTATATAATTAAGAATGTCAATTGGTTTATCATTTTCTAATCCTATAATTTTTTTTAAGATATTTAATTTCGAAAATAAATCTAATTCATCATCATCCAACAAATTATCATGTTTCAAAGATTTTTTAAGGTTTATGCATTTCTCTTTTAAAAGTGTACAATCTAGTAACTTTAATTTTTAAATACTAATTAAAAAATAAAAAATATTTTAATTGTTATTTACGGTACTAATAAAAAGATTAACTGTTATTTATAATATTTTAATTAAAATTTACTTTTAAATATAATTTTACAATAATTTTTTTTGAGGAATATTAATACTAAAAAATAATAATTTCAAAGCCTTCTTTTTAGGGACTAAAGCCCTTACTTGAGCTGTTTGTGCCTTAAGCGGCCCTGTAGAAACCTGAGATGCTGACCTTTTTTAATCTCAGGCTTTTCTAACATTTGCATGGCACCAATTTGATCTGGCAAATTGGTAATTTTTGTGCCATCTAGCTGAAGCTCAACAATAGAAACTAATGCTTCTATTGACACAGGCAATTTGTCATGAGAAGTGTCTCCAACAAACAGTTTCCTTAAATATGATAAAGTTAACCAATAGAAGCAGGCAATTCTTTAATTCCACTGATGTCCAAAAATAATTGTGCCAGTGAAATTAGTTTCCCAATAGAGTTTAGGAAGCACTGGAAGTAAGTGAATTGCAGCTCATCAAACTAATCTTCTCAAGTTTTTCCAAGAATCAACAGAATCTGACAATTCCTCTAATGATGTGTGATTGAGTGACAATTCTTGCAGGGAGCAGAGTTTCCCAATGAGAGAGAGAGAGAGAGAGAGATGGCTTTGAGATGTGACTTAGCTAACCAACACTAATATGCGTTTTCTTGTATTATGTCCGATTCTAATGTAGTGTTGACTTTGGTCAATGTTTATGAACTTGGGTTGGTCTCGCTTTTTCGGCCTAGAGAAATTGTTATACAGATTGTGCCCAAGCCCAATCCATAACATTATGTAACATTAATATTAGGATAAAGCTCACCAAAAAAATAATATTAGGATAAAATATGTTATTGGTGTCTCAAAATTCTGTTTTAGCCACTATAAAAGGATAAATCTACTATGAATTACTCATAATTATCAATGAGTTAAGTTATTAATCATCAAGTTAACGTTTATCATTTATTGTTAAAAAATGCATTGTTAATGGAATGATCATATGAATATGATTAATATTAGTGACCACTAAACAATATATATTTAAAATAACACGGAATGTAAGATTTTAAGTGTTGATATAACGGCGTATGTATAAGGAAACTGAACCTACGATGAAAGAAGCTTGCAAGAGAATGATGTTCCCAAGTGCAACTTTTAGTACTGTAAGCATATTTAGTGCATGCTTTTGTACCCAAAAATCTATTGGTTCCTTTGCACAGAATCATGCATTGGAGTTCCTGAAGACCCTTGTGCTTGCGACACATGTCAGACTTATTCGAGTTCCAGAACAAAATTATTAACCACATTAAACTGTAGGGGAGCATTTGGCAAAGTTGTAGTGTACGAATCCATAAAAGAAGACGAGATTCATGCAAAGGCAAAATCTGTTGCCTCCATTATGCCATATTGGGTTGTATTACTATTATCACCCTTGAGTATTTTTCTTTTTTGTTAAACAATATTGTTCTTTATCTCTCTGTCTCTGCCCCAAAAGCAGAGAGATGTTAAGACATATCTATAGGATAGAAAGAGTATCTTAGAGTACTTGCTACATTATTCAGATATACTAAGTCCCATTTTTTTCATATATATATATAGAGATATAAATTGCGAAGTAGGTGATTGAATTACATAAAGGAGCAGGATTCGAATTGTATTTGGCCACTATAAATGGGAGAAGAACAAGGCAAGTAATTTTGTTATTGATGAAAAATAGAAATTTTAATAAATTCATAATATTTTTTTATCATCATGACATAATTAATATTAGTGTGAAATATTTACTTTAATCTCGGTCACAATTTGACTTAACAATTTTTATTGGAGTCTCCTAATCTAATTATATTTTTTTTCGTTCACACGATTCAAATTTCAAAGTTTTATTTTAAAAAAGTAAGTTTAGTTTTACTCGAATTAATGATAAAAATGAATTCATAATTTATTAGTATATTTTTTTTAATAATAATATTGGTATAAAGTTGTCTCTGTTGAAAATAATGATAAATTTTTATTGAGAATTTTAAATGCATATAAAATAGATATTTTTCTTTCAAGATAATTTATTTATATCTAAGTCGGTTAAGATTTGAACTATCGACCGATTAAGATTGATTATACATTTAATTTATTAGTACGGTTAATTTTTAATTTTCCATAAATAACTAAGATTGGTTATTTCACCCTCTGAAGTGAAATTTAGTTAGACAACGCCATCATGAAATAAAGTTTTTTTTTTCTAGGGTCAGCAGAGTATGTATATGTATGTGTGCGTGTAGTATATATAATCCTGAGGACATACAGTTCTTCAAAAGCTCCTTGAAGCTTGGCATGCAAAAAAGCCAAAATCTAAATATATAAAATACTATAAAGAGTCCAGCACAAAATGAAAGTATGAAGCTGAATAATTTTTTGTTTCATACATCGAATCCAACCTTCGAAATGAAAGCAATGGTTTATCACTTCAGCGCTGTCACTATCTGGCCATAGATGCAAAAAGATTAGCCTTTTGATAACAAATCCACTAAGATACGGAAATCCAGTAATGTAGAGAGATAATCTTTCGCTTCCACTGTCTATATATGTTTGCCAGACTTGCATTAAATATCTTCCATTACCCACTTCCAGGATATATTCTCTTCATTAAAAGCATAGCTATGTTTTAGTTGCACGACTTGCTTCAACTGTTTGATTTGATTTTGGTGGTAATGTGGTACTATTATTTTATTGATTGGGCAATAAGTAATTAATAATGTATTTAAACATCAAAAACTTATACCAATGCAGTATTTTTCATAATATATGAAACTTCATGTATGGTCTTGTGGACGTGGTATTCTTTGTTTCTTTAATAGGAGTATCTTTTTTCGTTCATATTTTCCGTGTGACTAGCAAATTTACTGCATGATTTCACAAAATCTTTGGAATGAAGACTAACTAATGTGTTTCCATGTGCCCTTCAGCATAATTAATAATATCGATTCCATGAACATGGATATCTGTATCAATTGGAAAGGAATTATTCCAATTTAACCAATATTCTCGAATTTAAATTTTAAGTAAGTATATAATTATGTCAAATACTCAAAAAAATAATTTAACACATACAATGATCTTATTTGTCTCAAGTAAAATTATCTATCATACATGTAGTTTTTACCAAAAAAAATATGGGATAGTTTGCAGGACAATATGTTGTCTGGATTTCTAACTCGTTGGAATCGTTCACTACTTCACTCTGGTGAACGAACCAACCAAGCATTATAACCATGCATTATGATAATTACAAACTCACAAAATAGCAATCAAATTAATAAAGCTAGTTATGTATAAACGTGAGGCCATTTGATCCCGTTTGACTTTATCTGGTAGCAAGAGGTATACATATCATATATGAAGAGTAAGACCTTAATGTATAGCTTGGCTATATATAAACTATACAGAAAATCCTATGTCACTTGAAAATTGAAATTAATACGTCGAATAGCTTACGTATTCATTGTCCTTTAGACCAACATACCTAGTGGCCCATTGGTTATTTATAGCTCTACTGACTTATACATGCAGATACACTGAAGATTCGTATAGACTTAGGAAAGTTAATTGAAAAGTTTATTTGACTTAATGGGTTCTAAATAAAAAATGATCCTTTTTGTCTAATTTAGAATAAAATATTGTCTCAAAAACCATTTGAGTTAGTGCTTGTTAGGCAAACTTCTATAATTGATTTCTTCTTAGCATAGGATAGGTCTTAATGTAAAATCCATAATTAAAATTAATATGGACACACTTTTTGTCCCTTTCAATTCAACTGTCACGGTGTTGCTCATAGTCTTGCTTAGTCGGGTGTCTCCGACGCATGTTTCCTTTGCTCCATGACGGTAGGATTGATACTTGTAAAAACTTCGAAGCTCAATTAAGTCAATTATATATAGGCCTTGATCCAAAAGTTAGGATTTGAGAGAGACATATATGCCTTATCTTTTGTGGGGTTGGATATATAAGATGATCAATATTGATCCTAGATAATAAGGGGATCGATCTTATTTGAAAGGAAATTGATCTCTCAAAATTTGTGTAGTTGTAATGTGTGTTTGGAACCAAATCGACAACGCATATTTCTACTCTCTTTCCACGTCTATCAAAGCAACAAGAAGTTACTTTTGCAACTGTTAAGTATGTCGACGTGATTTTTATGCCGATGTGGTGGGATAATGTTGTTCCAATACTAGTTAATTTATCGTTTTAATTTAAGTAGGTAAGATGTCACATGGAAGGTTTTAGTCTATTGAGCTATCACAAACTTAGACTAACCGGGCTTCAACATATGTTTTAATCATATTTTATTCTCATCACTGAGTCGATCTTATTGATATATTTTTTAAATTACATTTATCGATCGACTCAGAATCAATTTTAAAATAAATAATAAATATTCCTTTTGTGAAAATGCTAGTTCATAAACTTTTTGAAAAAGAATATATCTCATGTATTATTATGTGCCCATCTTCTAGATGAATTAGTCACTAGCAGACAAGCCATATGAATTTTAGCCATCTGTTGTGGGACAACTCCAAAAAGTTGTCTGCAAATGAGCGAATCAGCTTGTGGCGATTTGCCCTCTGGACCTTAGCCTTATAACTCTCCATCGAATTCATTAACTTTGGTAGATGTTCGCAGGTATAAATCACTGTCAAAGTGTGAATAATATGTGTATATGTAATATTCCACACCTCAAACATGTGCCATAGGCCAAGGCATCAATTCCTAAAGCTTGTTAGAGTAATCCATCACTTGTTGCTATGATATGAATAACTAAGTTATATATATATATATATATATATATATATATATCCTCTATGTATCTTCAAGGTGAAGCTATTACAGTAAAAAGCATTGGATTCTCCAACAAAAATCACCTTTGGTCTTTCATTATTGTAAGATTCATGCATAATGGATAAGACAAAATGTGCCATATGCTTTGGCCATATGGAGAATTAAGATGTGGGACGTGTTATATATATATTCCCCTAATCACAGCCCTCATTCAAAGGAACCAGCTTCTAGCTTCTGTTTGTAATCTATTCCATACTTTCTTTTTGGGTAAACCTGATGTACCCTTTAAACAAGAGCTAAAGACGAATGTCTCATATACTAAAATTTATCTAAGAGATTGTTCTTTCTCAATAAATATTCTTTTATACATACAAATTTAAAAATTAAATCTCTAATTACATATTAACCGAATAAGTTTATCTATTAACCATAGATTCTATAGAGTTTCTGATGCATATATTCATTTTTTTTCTATTTAATTTAGCATAGAGATTCTTTATGGAAATACCTTTACGTCCAACAGATCAGAGTATATATATATATATATATATATATATATATATATATATATATATATATATATATATATATATATATATATATAATTTGCAGCCGCAACTAAGAGTGGTTCACAAGATATATTAAAGCATATGTGTATGTGGGCCATTAATCTGGCAGCCACTATTAGCTGAGCATATATGGTATTAAAGATGGCAACATACTTTGATGAATAAGTGTTTAAAGTACGACTTTTTTTAACCCCAAAAAATATATTACACAAATAATATAAATTAAAAAATTATTTATCCAAATGATACAAAATATTATTTAAGATGAGAAATCGGTCCATCCTAAACCAATTTTTCACCTGCTATTTTTTTTTACTTAATTAAAAAATAGATTTTCGGGGAACTGATCTCTTAATTATTTTTTTAGTATACATTTAATGCGTTTTAAAGTCGAATTATGCCCCCAAAATTATCTTATTGACTTCATTGATATGAAAACTATGATAATGAAATATTATTTTAACCAAAATAACTAATACACATAACAATCTAGGTGCCAAAAGTTGTCCTCATGGAATGAAATCTTGAAGTTTCAGTAATTTTTTTTCTTATTTTTTATCACCTCGTTAATGCGTTTTAGAGTCAAATTGAGACCCAAAAGTTATCTTCTTGACTTCATTGACATGAAAACTACGAAAATGAAATATTATTTTAACCAAAATAACTTATACACATAACAATCTAGGTGTCAAAAATTACCCTCATGGATTTTTTTTTTATAAAAGTGTTTTTTCTTTTTATAAAAAATGTGCATGTGCATTTCTATTAAGCAATTTAATACATGAATATGCTAAACAATAAATATTAACTTAAACTCTAAAAATGTACCATTTTTACTAAATCTGACCCCTAACCCTAACCCTTACCCCTAATTCTAGACCCTAAATCTACACCATAAACTCTAACCCTAATATATTAATTGAACCATGACCACTAATCTTAGGTCAGAGATACTTTTGATTTACACTAGTACGTCAGAGAATCCAACATTTTACATCAATGTGTCAGAGATACTTTTGTTTTACACTAGTGTGTCAGAGATACTTTTGTTTTACACTAGTGTGTCAAAGACACTTATGTTTTACATAAGGGAATCTAATGCTTCAAACCCTAACCCTTGGTCATAAACCCTGATCCCTATATATAGAAGTCATATTCACCTTCATTTAACACATTTGCACCACACTTTCTTTCTCTATTACTTTCTTCCAACTTTGCAAACACAATATACAACATATCTTCCTCATTTGTTAATTGATTAGTGCACTACAATGATTAAATAATTAAAACAGATGAAGAGGAGACGTTTCAATGACCCTGCCCAACATTCTTTAAAACAAAGCAAGGTCTCACACTTAAAGCCTTGAAAAGAATAATCCACCAAAGGATCTGACTTCAACTACTGGACCAAGTCTGCGATATTTCATTTTAATACCCACAGCTAGTTGGGCATGAAATGTTCAAGTTTACAGCAGTGCAACTTATTGACGACGAAGACGTCAAAGGTATGATTGTTGTTGTTCACCAACATGAGTTTCTTACATGCATTAAATTGTATGTAAACATCTAGTTACTTACACTTCCCACCTCGAACCCTCAACCAATATCTCATGAATCTAATATTATTCAAATCCCCAGTCCCATGTTTCACATACATCTAATGCAACCCAAGAGACATTCTATTTAACCCAACCATAGGAAAATTTATTTGAACCAAACACATCTTTTTTACTTAACTTCTTTTCGTACCATTTTCCACCAATTTGTTAAACTCACAAAAATTTGGTGTTATTAAGGATCAACCTAATCCTTACTGGAGTACCCTTGCAGCAGGGCCTACTTCATTAACTCAACCAAATGAGTCTGAGTTTACAGCAGAGCCTGACTTACCAAATGAAGAACTCGGTCCCATTAGTAAGGACAAAGACAAAATTTTACACAATCAACCCCAGAAAGATCACGGGAAGAAGTTGAGCATGTTTCTCCAATAACAACCGTACCACCATACTACATGTCACCACACATGCATAACGTTGACCTTGAATATGGTCATATGTTGGATTGCAAAGAATTCCAACATTCGGTGGGGAGTCTCTTTGAAGGGATGCATTTTCAAACAAAAGAAGAAGTACAAAATTCTTCGCAGTAGTATCATGTGAGCAAAGGAGCTAACTATAAAATATAAATATCGAACTCAACAAAGCTAATTGTCATTTGTAATGATAATAGTTGTGCTTGAAGATGCAAGGCAACATACATCCCTGTAAGTAAGAAATGAGAAATAAGAAAACTCTATGAACCCCATACATGTTAAAATTCAGCAATCTCTCAAGATCATGCAAATTTGTCTTATTTGCTCATTAATAAAAACATTCATACGTTGATTGAAAATTATTCATCAACTTTAGTGCTAGCCTTGATAGCACACGTCAAAAGCATTGAAGAATACACTACCATGTACCAAAAAGCATGGTTGTCAAAGAAAAAGGTCATTGAAAACATCTACGACAAATGAAAAAGATTGTTCCATGATTTACCAAGATTGTTGCAAGTTATGTAGGAATTTCTTCCTGATATTGTTGTGCAGAAGGAAAGACTACCAATGCCACCATAAGAAGGTCAAACAATAGAGGATTTTGTGAAATTCTATCGTCTTTTTTGAAGTTTCAGACCGTGTATTAATGAGTGTCAATATTGCAAGTTTGTGATTTAGGTCGATAGAACATGGTTGTACGGTAAGTACAAGGGGACTCTCCTTGTGACAGTTGCACAAGATGGCAACAATAAAATCTTTCTAATAGCCTTTGCCATTGTCGAGGGTGAAATAGCGAAAGCATGACTCTTATTCCTCAAAATTTTAAAAAGACATGTCACTCCATAAGATGGTCTATGTTTGATTTCAAACAAGCACGAGCCAATAAAAAGTGTCTACTCAAGGCGTGATAGTGAATGGATGACATAACATTCTATGCATGTGTTCTGCATTCGACATTGCACATAATTACATGAGGAGGTTCAAAAACAACGACATAAAAAAACTAAATATCAATATGAGTGAGTATCAAACTTCTTTTTCTTCATAGTAAACACCACTTAATTTTGTATTATTAATAATAATTAAAATTATTTTTTTATAACTACTCAACATATGAAAGGATGGAGTTTCAATTCAATCACTACTATAACACTCTAAGGGAGGAGGCACAAGTTGAACTAGCAATTAATTGACTAAGGGAGATTTCGCGAGAAAAGTGGACTCTTGCATGGGATGGTGGCTGGCGATGGGGACACATGACCACCAATCTTGCTAAGTCAATTAATTCGGTACTAAAAAAACACGAACTCTGCCAATAAGTGTGCTGGTAAAATCAACCTATATAAGGTGTAATGCATTATTCAACCAAAGAGGGAGAGAAGTCACAACAATGATTATATTTGACCAAGTTTATATACAAGTACTAAACAAGGTTATGGAAGACGCACAAAGAAAAGAAAACTCTCACACTGTTCTTGAGTTCGATCGATGTGGCACACGGTTCTTAGTCCAGGAGATAATTAACTCGAGAGAGAGGTTCAACCCATTGAAAATTTTACAGTCAGACTGGATGAAAGGTGGTGTGACTGTGGCAAATTCCAAAAAATGCATATTTCTTATTCTCATGTTGTTGCTGCTTATAAGCATGTTCACCATAAGTATAAGAACTACATATATGTATACATTGGAAATTGGCTGCAACATGTACGGAGGATTGCTTAGGAAATTTTGCAACAAAGCATATTAGTTATTGTGTCACGAGCCAAGAATATTCTGCCACGACCCAAACATGAAAAGAAATTCTAAAGATCATCATGTCTCCTCTCATATACACACACCGAAAATGGATATTTAAGAATCAGGTCAATAAAAACAATGCTCTATGTGTTGCATCCCAGGTCAATCAAAAAACAAATGTCCCCACCATGTAGGTTCAAACCAACGACGTTAAGTTTATTTCATATTATTTGTATTTTAAAAATTTTGTTGTATTGTTTCAAATTTAAATATTTTATTCTATTGTTTGTAAAATTTTTTATCTATTTTGTAATTTAAATATTTTAGTTTAATTCAACTTGTTGGTTAAATATGTTTTTTTAATTTCAATTATGTATTTTAATAATCAAATAAAATGAAACTATAAAGGATTTCAACTCTTAAAAAATGATAAAACATAAAATATGCAAAAAAAATTAACAACATATGTAAAATAATATTATTTTCAATTTAAATAAAACATAAATAGAGACAATTAAGAACACACAAAAAATTAAAAAATACAAAAAAAAAAATTAAAGTAAGAAATTGGTTTCTTAGGAATCAATTTCTTAACTTGGTTTTAAAAAAATAAATTAAAAGAACGTAGGAATCGATTTCTAAACGGATAAAAAAAAGTATTTATGAAATCAATTCTTGAGAAATCGATTTTTTAACTAAGAAAACAAAAAAAAAAGGTAAGAAATCGAGGGAAACTGATTTCTCACCTTGAATAATGTTTTATATTATTTAGATAAATAATTTTTAGCTTGTATTATTTATATACTTTTTATTTTTTTATAATTTTTAGGTAAAAAAGTCTTCAAAGTACTGAATTTGAGAAAAAAGAAGGAAGAGAGAAAATTTGAGAGATAGTAGAGAATTTTTTATGTTGTGTGGGCTTTAATCCCTAATAGAGTACTTATATATTGTAATGGTATTCTACTAATTTTGTATTGCAATGAATATCAAAATTTATATTATTATTATTATTACTCTAACATGAATTTGTATAAAGCCAATAATGCCAAATTGCCAATATCAAATTACTCATTTTGTTTCAAAGAAATAATTTTTCCAGCTTCTTGAATGAGCTTTTAGAAACAATTGGTTACCTAGAATTAAGCTAAAAGAAATTTCCACAAGTACAATATTGAATGCACGGGTTAATTTGAAGGCATACTTGTCCTCTTTTGTCATATTAGTAATCATGGACAAGAATATTGAATGCCCACACAATCTAACATGTTTACAGTATGATCTAATTTATTTTCGTTGTTTTCTGTACTTTTTTATTCTTAATTTACTTTTTGTAGCTTTACTTTATTGGTCAAATTAGTGTAGACTCATTGCTCCTTTTTCAATCGCACGTTACTTGTTTTTATTGTAGTTGTGTGTTGTTGTGGCATGTGGCTTAACAAGCTTCAGTCCAAGAGAGAACCAAATATTCCAATTGCAGCTTTCGTAACTAGTATTTTTCTTTTCCCTCTAATTTAAGCATTCGAAATGCTTTCCTTTACTATATAGTATTTACTTGGGAAAAATTGTCGTTGATTGGCGTGTGAGGATTTCATTACTATGCTTAGCAGTCCATCACCAATAATACAGAAAATTTTGATAATATATAATTTATTTCATGACAGTGACAACTCGTGTTATTTTAATATAAAATTGTAAATTCTTGTGGTAGCAACTAATACACATAATATCTATAAGTTTAAGAAAAAAAAATTAAAATTTTAGCGGGCCCCAAAACCTATAGCATAGATCCGTCCTTGCTTAAAGTATGAGTGAGAGACTGAGACTTCAGTTTTAAAGAAAAGATGAAGACAAAAAATGTATTTCTAACAAATATTGTCTAATTTGATGTTTTTAAAATGAAAGAAAACAAATTAGGATGATATAAATTTCATGTTTTAATCTTTTGTTTATTTTTATAAATATTATATAAGTATAAGTCTCTGAATTTAAATATAAAAAATTTACCATCTCTTTCCTTTTATTTTCTTTAAAATATCATTCCAAACATACCTATAAAAATTTTCATCTACATAAAAAAAAGTTTCTTAATCCTATATATGTTTGTTTGAATATAAATACAGAGGAAGAAAATAGAGAGCAGTCAACTAAGATGAAATTATCAAAAATTTTAATGTTTGTTTTAGAAAAAATAGGAATGAATAAAGTTTTTATGGGTCCCACATACAAAAAATATTATCTACTAAAGTGGGACATGTTTGTTGCATTTGATTTTTTTTACTTTAAAAAAACATTTTTAATATTATAAAAAATGAGAAATAATTTTATGTTAAGAAAAATAATATAGGAAAAGGTTAATTTTTTTTAATTTGTATAAAATCTATTTCTTACATTTTATTTATTTATTCCATTCAAACTTCTATGCATCTAGAATTCTAGATAACACATTTCTATTCTATTTCTCTTTTATTTATATCTTTTTAGTTTCTTATCTTTCAATTTTACTTATAATTAAACAAAACCATAAAGAATAAAAATTTGACAAGTTAATAATTTGACATATACAGGGTAAAAATGTTAAGAGGACTATTTTGTATAAAAGAAGCATTACATTAATTAAAATTTATTAAAAACTATCAAACTATGGGTATAACTTGTTAAATAAAAAGTAGAATTTACAAAAATTTATAATTTTTAATAAATTTTAAACAATACTAAAAAATGTATTTAAAAGAGTATATGATTAACATTTCTCTTTTGAATTGACGCATTTTCATGACTAAAACAACTCAAGCTGTCATTTTTTGTAGGATAAGTCAGTGTTTAAAGAGTGTTAATTAAGGAATCAATAATAAAACATTTTAATTAAAAATCACAATAAGAGTGAATTAATAATATCTTGTTTGGAAAATAAAATAAAAACTCTCCATTTTTAATTCTTTTGACCAATGTCATCATGGCATACATATTATATTTTCCATTTTGATCGATATTGTACATGAACTCAAATATTATTCCACATATATATGCTTTCCCCTTCCCTTGTGGGATTCGGGAGGCACTACTGAGAGAGTAACACTAGAAGCAAGGCAACCTATTATTTTCCTTTTACACCATTGTACGTAAAGAATGACAGGATAAGTTGAATCTTTTTGGCACACCGTAGTTGCATGAAAATACACACTCACTCACACCATCAAAGCAAAAGAATTGTGTCGTATTGGGACATCTTTCTCCGTATAAAGCAAAGGGCTTTGCCTCCATGTCACGCTCGATTCCAAACCCCTCTCTCTCTCAGTTCGAGAAAGTGCAACATATAATCCCTCCAATCTATAAAGAAAACCACACACACCCTTAATCCTTCGCAGTAAAAAAAGTTCTCATTGCCTTAACTCCACCACCCCTCTCTCCTCTTCTCTTTCCCTCTTCTTCTTCTTACCCTATTCCACTTCAATTAATCATCATGCAATCATAGATAGCCTTTTCTTCTTTCTTTTCTTTTCTCTTCATCATCCATATGTCATAGACATATCTCTCTATCTTCCTCCTATGACATAAAAATATACAAATATAACACACATAATTAGCAAGAAGAAAACAAAAACTTGCATATGGGTGGTAGTAGTAGTAGTGGTAGTAGTAGTTCTTTCCCTCCAAGTTTCTTTAAAGCACTTCTTGTGGTGGGGCTTGTTTGTCTTCTTGTTTTGGGAAGCTTAGGTAGTGGTGAAGGAACAAGACATCCAACTACACAATGGTCTCAAGAAAGGGTCAAGCATGAACGAGTGGTTGGTAGAGATAAGCCTGTGGACAGTGCAGAATTGGATTTCAACTACATGAGCAAAAGAAGAGTTCCCAATGGACCAGATCCTATTCACAACAGGTTTGTCTACCTTTTCTTAACCCAAATAAGATACACAGATTATATAATATTTTGTTTATCATCCATGTGTGTCTTTTGATTTCAACTTATGTCACTGTTCTTTACTTAATTAGATGTGTATTATGTTTGTTCAACGGTTTCTGCCACCAAGACATGCATTTCTTTTGATAACAAGACATAGTAGGTATATATGTAGTAAGTTTACTATATGATTTGTATTATAATATTGTTAGAAATTCAAGTGTGAAAGAGAAAGAATGTGCAAACTAAGTAAGGAACATATAAATATATACGTGTTTTTGGCTCCCCTGTTCCTATCATGGATATGAGGTCACCCCTGTTACTTGGCAAATATTTATCTTTTTCCCCAACTCAATTTAAAATTTCCATTGGATTATTTTCAAATATAGTAGTATTATACTACTGTTAAGGTGTTTGGTTCCACGTGTCAGACATGATTTTTTAAGTTTACTAAGAAGCTAATAATTTTAACTTCAATGTCCTAGACGTGAGTTTTTACTTCTCAACGGATTTTCAGACATGTTTTCATGTCTCTTGCGAAATAAAACTCATCAATTTCAAGTTTAGTGGTTCCTGCCAAAGTGAAGCTTAACACAAAAGGATGAAAAGCCAACTATGGGGGATTGATTACCATGCTTTTAACTGTTACATTGAATTGTTGATTTAAATTCTTTTAACATGGATACTTCTTTATAATAGATTAATACATATAAAGCCATAAAAAAGAAAGATAACTCCATCTAACAACTTTATTCCACTTCTTAATTAATCATGAGCAACTAAAGTTATTCATGTCATTCGGTTCTCTCTTCATTAAGAAACTTTTTTAACCTTTTCTTGGTTGTCTTTCTTTATTTCTATTAGCACAAGACACAAGCATGCATGGAGTGAGACCTACTATGAAACTATGTCATAAATATTGGTTTCTTGTCCATGCAATTTTTCTACTATAAATTGTATCAATTTGCATAATTATTTTGCTTAAAATTTTGTTTGATAATTTTGTTCAGGAGAGCTGGAAATTCTGGCCGACCCCCTGGCCAAGCTTAGAAGTAACAAGGGAAGCTAGACAAGCTTCAGCAACCATGCAAAAGATGACACAAAAATGTTAATTAGCCATGTACTTGTGAGAGAACTGAGAGTAGCTTCATATATATAAAAATCCCCTGACTCTGACCTTCTTAGAATTCTGTAGCTTGCAAGCAAGGGCTAATCTCTAACTTGCGGAAATTAAATTTGTTATGGGAAGAGTTGTTTGAGGCCTAACGAGGTAAGAAAAAAAAGGAAGGAAGCTTGTCCCACATGAAAAATAACCTCAAAAGATAGTTTGATCAGTTTCTACAGAAACTGCAATTTAGTGAGAGTTTTTTTTTTTTTTTTGTGAACTTAATGTGATGAGAGGGTGGGTGGGGGGGCTAGCTGTGTCACAAATTTCAATGGAATTGAGATCAGTGCTTGCATGTAAAGCAATTAACGTACCTTTAAAGTTTAAAAGCCAAGAAAGATGTATGTACAAGATGTTGTAGCAACAGCAGAAGCCATGCATGCTTTTGGAGGACTTATACAAGTTCTCTATGTTAAGGGGGGAAAAAAACAAAGGGTCTTGGCTTTGGTTTGCTCACTACTATGTTTGGAATTTTCTGTTTCTTGTTTTTGTTTTTTATTATTATTTATTGTAAAGATTAGCCATGAGCTCCTAAAGTAAAAGTAAATTCCACCATTTTAAAGGTGTTGGTGCACCTGTAAAAGAAGGGTGTTTGCATCTTGTGTTAGTCTTTTTCACTAGATTCTTTGGTGGGGATGGTGAAACTGATTGATCTATGGTCCATTCAAACATTTTAAACTGTTATTAGATTCCTATTATCTCGTGGTAACAAAAGAATAGGATTAATATTATAAAATGAAAATGAAAAAAGAGGAAACAAACAAATGGTCTTCAATGTTTTAAAGTGAAAAAAATTAAAGGATGTCAAGAACTCAAGCATTTTTATGGTGTTCTGCTTTTTTCTCGTGTTGTTTTGTTTTGATTGGATTGAGAGGCAAAGAATGTGTGCAAAGCAAGTGAGATTCAAATTGGGACATTTACCAGAAAGGGAAAAAAAAGATAAATAATTTTGAACTTGTGCTTTCTTCGTGAGATTTAAGATTGGTAAACAGCTACTTGCATTTGTGCCCCACCATTTTTTTCTTTCTGTATTTATAGGAAAATATGTAAAAAAAAGCATAGCTTATATAATGCTCATAGTCCCAAGGAAGTTTTACTTTATGAATTTGGGTGTCCCTCTTTGCGCTACGGTCATGACACCAATTGCAAATTAACAAGACCAATATACACGTTCAAACGAGAGATGATATTTGCATATTCATATTTTATACGTCATACTTGTTTCTATCTTTCTCTTCCCTTCTCAAAAATGTCTCATCGTAATTTATAATCCAAATCATTTACGTAAATAGAATGTAACCCAGAAAGAAAGTCAAAGACTCATTTCTTCGTTAATCAGAACTGAGTTGTGATGTCTGGATAATAATTCATAAGCTAAAACGATAAAAGTTATTTTTAGATACAAGAGGTCATAAGTATTAATCGCACTAATATGCTAAGAAGTCAAACTTAACTACTAGTTAACAGGCAATCACTATGTGGGAATTTATTCACACACTTGGTGATATTTATTAAAATTATTTCTTGAAATAACTAATAAATATCAAATGACATAAATAAATATGTTTAAATGATATTTTGAACTAAACTTAAATTTATTTATGGATAAAAATTATCTTTTTTTTTGGATAATTCTAATTTCAATTTTTAAATTAATTTTGAACACTTATACTTTTGTATAAACTATAATTCTATTTGATGGATAAAAATTATCATTATTTAGAACGACCAAAATAAAGATGACAAGAAGAAGGGTTCCAAAAGAAGGGCAACAACTAGTTGGCGAATCACAGTCACTTATAGTGTCGGATGTGTAGATAAGTGGAAGCAAAGAAACTAAAAAAAAAGAAGATAAAATCATTTCTTATGAAAAAGAAAAGTAAAATGTAAATTTAATAAATATTTTAAAGTAAAAAAGAGAATAACATATAAGAAACTAAAAGTCAAAATTCTACTTGAAGAAATGTTTCCTAGTAAACTACTAAAATAAACTTATTTATCAAGTATTATCATGTTTAGGATAATTGAAAATTTTGAATTTCAATTGCTTTTGCATAAAAAAAATTTGTTTGAAAATTAATTTATGTTTAAATAAATTTTTAGTAAACTCATCCAAATAAAAAATAATTTTGATTACAAAAAGTTATAACGATAATCCCTTTAATCCTTGATTTGTCATTTTGATCTCTAGTTTTTTTTAATTTTAGTCTCCATATTTTTTATAAAATCCGTAATTTTAGTATAAACTTTAATTTTACAAACGTTTTATTTAACTTATTTTGGTTGAATTGAATCTTAAGTCTAACATATTTATGTAATGTTGAATAAAAATAATTTAATTAATTAAAATATAGGTATGTACAATTGAAAATTAGATCAAACTTACAAATTTTCTAACATGTAGGAACTAAAATCATGAGAATATAAAGAGAACAAAATCTCCTATAAAAAAATTAAAGGAGAGGCAAAATTTTAATTTAGCCTTCATTATATATACATATAATCAATTATTAAAATAATTTAATTTTCATAATTATCTCAAACATTATATAATCAAACAAGTTTTCAACTAATAATAAAAGTTAAAAATTAGATTAAAATACTTCTCAAAATATTTTTAAGACATGTTAGATAAACTTCTCTATAAATATTCATAGAATTTTTTTTTAAAAAAAAAGTTTCTTTCTAAGTTAAAATTAGTTTATATCTAGTTGTATGATGTGAGGTTCAAAGCACATACACTGTCATACAATAAAAGAAAAACATTGTAATAAGTCAAATTTATTATAACTATTATTTTAGCATGTATGCTGTATAGAATAAATGTCTATTTTTATATTAAAATTTATAATAAATAAATATTTTTGCATTTATAAATTATATTTTACATTTAAAAATAAATAAATTGCGATATAAAATTAATTTTAACTATTGTCAAGTTCTTTTAAAGAATTATTGAAATCCAATTTAAAGATTGAGATAAAATGTGGGTAATTTGAAATGATTGAGAATGAATTATTTTGGTTGGTTACAATATAGTGTGTGAAATGCATATTAAAAGTATTTAATTAAAAATAGGGAAAATGAAACTCTCATTCTCCAAATTATATAATTTAAGTAAAAATATACATATTAATAAAAAGTTGAAGTGTGTCGCACCAACAAAATTTAAGCATATATATATATATATATATATATATATATATATATATATATATATATATATATATATATATATATATATATATATATATATTTGAATAAGACGTTGGCCGGCAAGCATCAAAGGCAAAAACTTGACATTCCAACTATGTTGGCAATCCAAGCTCTACCCATCACATGCTCCAAACCAAATATTATTAAAAAGAAAAGAGTATTACAAGAGATGTTCAAACCAAGGAATAAATGACATGATATTAACTAAAACGATAGTTGGGTAAACCTATTCTATCCCAAAAGAAGATGTTTCTAAGAAAATCTGAAACAATATCCCAGCATGTTGTACTGTGAAACGTGACACCAAAATTTGTAAGATGATCAACACATTCATTACCCTCCCGAAAGATGTGAAAAATAACAAAACTGATGGAACGAGTGATAACCTAGCAATTGAGGCAGTGAGTCCTAAGCCACCAAGGGAACAATTGATGAGAACCATATGTTTGAACCACTAGGGAAGAGTCACATTCAAGCCACAGACAATTCCAACCTCTCCTATGGGCAATCTCAATTGCCTCCATTGCAGCTTGTAGCTAAGCACAAAAAGTTGGGGTAACTCCTAAATGAGTTGAGAAACAACCCAAAGCACTGCCCCTATAGTCACAAAAAGTGCAACCTCCCACACCCCACCTGGGGCTCTTCTTGCATAAATTCTTACTTAAATATGTTTTAATTATCTATAATATACTTTCTTTTTCCAGTTTACTATCTATTTTTTTCATTATCTGACATTTTCAAAATTTTATTTTTGGTATCAATTGTTAATATAAATTCGTTAAATAATAACGTGATATCCTATTAACTTATCACATCATTACTTAATGGATGATGTGACATTATATTAGTTTGTTATGTCATAATTTAATGAATTGAGATTAACAAGTAATTTTTTTTGAAAAAGTCATATAGTAAAAAAAATAGATAATGAACTAAAATCAGAATATAATAGATATATAAAAAAAAAAGCATATTTAAGCCTAAACTTTTGTTGTTGTAAACTGCTTATGATTCGGTTGCCACGCCTATAAATTCACTCAACCCCTTAACTCTATTTTACCCAGCAATCTTAATTGTATCTCTTTAACTCTGTATACTCCCAATGTCCTTTCAAATATTTAATGTGTTCTTTCGCCGTACTTTTATTTTTGGTAATTAAATCATCTTCTATATCAATGGTAGTATATTAATGCATGTAAGATTTTTCTTTTCTAATTGAAATTTGATTTTGAAAGTCCACACAAGATTTGTAGGCTAGCCGATAGCCCACGCAATATAAAAATTCAGATGAAAACAACTTAAACCAAGTCAAGTCAAATAAGTTTTCTTCAATAATGTTGACTTATTCTTTATATTTTATTCAGTTATTTAGGAAAGCAATCGGGTGACATATTTAATCTGTAAGAGATTAATTTAATGAGAACATTTAAAGGATTGAAGTAATGGTAACTTCTCTTAAAAAAAACAATGAATGTAACTTTGCAAGATTAATTTGAAACTTTTCTTAAAATAATTCTAATATATTTATCCAAGCCAAGGCATCGGTCTACTCAGATAAAAGTGCAAAGGCCCAAGCCCAGTAAGAAGCTTCCATTAAAATAACACTGTTCTAGTCCAGTTTAGCTAAAGTTTTGAACAAAAATGTTTTGTTTTGGCACGCTAGAACCCCTCCCATAAAACATCAAAGCAAGGACAAAGGCTACCGTGGACCAGTTTCACAGGTGATTTATGGTGGATCATGTTTATTAACCGTTGAATTCATCTAAGATTCACAATCTTATCCTGCGTCCATTGCACCAAATTAGCCCTCAAGACAGTCTCTTCCTCTTTCGAGGCCAAACTGCCATAACCTGCAACGCCGGACCTCCGTGAGCCGCTTTGACATCTTCGCCGACGCCGACGTGTCTTGCTTCTCCTGCCATCAATTCCCCTTCCTGTGTTGTAACTTGCGAACTTGGAAAACCCCTCCATGTGTGGCTTCTGTGATTTGCTAACTGAGATTTTGGCTTCTTGGAAGTGGATCTGAACAGATCTGCAACTTTTTTTTGCTTGAACAAAAAATCGCCGCTGCCGGAAATTGTCTTCAGCGGCGATGCAAGGTGGTCCCGAGAGGTTGATGGAAAAGGAGAAAAAAGAAATAATGTAGAGTTGAGGGTATACAATAATAATGTGGGGATAAGATTAAACTAACAGTCAGGATTTGTGGGTGCACCATAAATCTCACTTGCGAGGGTGATACACCCTAGACGTCTTCCAAAATAACTTTTTTAGGTATAATATATTTTCAAAGTAGCAAATGTTTTTTAAAATATTTTAATTATTTATCAGTAATAACAAAATATTAATGCGTAAAAACATAAATGTTTATTGTTTTTGTTTTAAAAATCTTAAAAACTAAATTAATTAAAATTATTATTTGAATGATGATTTATAGATATCTTATTATACTTCATGTTGATAGAATACAATTAAATATTTCTTAAAATGATTAAAGATACTAAAAAAATGTACTACTTGCTAAGGAATGAAAGAAACATTTGACTCAATTGTCTCCTTGTAATTTTGACTTAGCGGAACCATTTAAGTTTAGTTTTTTTTATTTTCCATTCTAAAATTATCCAATAACAAGTTATATAAATTATAGGCATTATTTTACAATGATCCCTCTATGTTGAATCTTATCATCTTATGCATATTAGTTGGACCCTCAATCACTAGGTTGACTCTAATAGTTTAAATTAATATGTATTTTAAAAAAAAATCAGTTAAGGAACAAAAAAATATTAATAATATATTTCAACAGTTTTCATGCAATTTTCAATAAATTTTATTTACTTATTAACTTTTTAATTAATATGTTTAAAGTGGTATTAACAAAAGTTTTAGTTTAATTTATTTGATATGATGTTACCGAAACAAAGTTGAATTAGTCCGATGATTTCTTTTTCTTTTGGGTACTTAGACGATTTCTTTTTTTAAATCAACTACATCGTTATTGTCACAATTAATTTATGAATGATCTTACAAACGAGTTGGCTTCTCAATTAACATTGTTCTAAGCCAATAGTGGTCTATAACTATTAAGTACATAGTGATACTTACATGCAATACCTGTGACCTTTGTAAACATAAAAAAAATACGTGTAAGATATTTTTTTTATATTTTAATTTAACATAAATGATAATCGTAAAAATAATTTTAGAATAATATTTTATTTTTTATTATTAAAATTTACTATATAAATTGTTAACCTTTACATAAAATTATGGTTAAATATAAACTTTATCAAACTTAAATTATTGTACATTATATTTTTTTTCGTGTAATATGCATATTGTAAAATTTACGTAGACATTTAACAAGATTTTATCTTATTGTTATATATATCATATCAATGAATAAGATGATAGTAATATAGTAAAATGGGATAAATCTTATTGAATCTTTGTATAAGAATGTTTTACGTTTGAGTAAATTAAACTCAATAATAATTCTTAATTCTTTTACTAATGTATTGTAGTCATTTATAATATAATATACTCCTTGGTCTTATATAAGATTTAAGTTTAAAATGATGTTTGTTTTTTTTTTATAAGACTTAATTTATAATATTTTTAACATTAATTATTTTTAAACTAAAAATACTTTTAGTTAAAAGAAGAAATAAAATGTATTGATAAATCATTAGAAAAGAGAAAAGTATTAATAACAAATATAATTTTGAAAAAAGTTAAAAATTTAAGATAAATTAATTCCTATAAACTAAATTAACTATTTTCTTTAATATTGATGAATTAGGTAATCGAGTTTTATATATAGAAATAGAGAGAGTAAGGTATAACCAATTGTACGTGACAATAAATCATCAACAATGATTTATACAAGTGATAGCGACTTGAGTTTCTTAATCAAGGGGTCCAAGATTCTGTTTGACTCTTTGAGTATAAAATAAATTATTTTAGAAGGATAATGTTAAGAGAAGAGTACCCATCTTATATATTCAAGATGTTCGAGAAAGATTAATCATTACTTTCAAAAGAGATTATTTTGTAAACATATAAATAATGCTTTTTTTTTTTACTAAATAATACTTATCTCATTTTATTATGAATCAAATGTTTAATATAAGAAATAAATAGAATAGAAACTAGAGAACAATGAATGAGTATCTTCATTATCTTGTCTCTTAACAAATCATATTCCATGGCATGAATAACTAACTAAAATTTTCTATACTCCACAACAATGTTTTTCTATTCTATCAAGTTCTTACATGCAGAATTTATTTTGTCAACTACCATTTTACAAAACTTATAGCATTTCATTGATAAGCAACGATTCAATACACCTAGTAACATGATAGAAAACTGAGAGACTACGATAAGATGGATGGTGTCACTCTAGACAACCTATGAACAACACTATTTCCTTGTCTCTTTACAAAAGATTCATTTAAAACAAAGATGTTCCTACACTATTGAATAACAGAGCCTATGTCAGACTCATCTTTATCGAACTCTTCAAATTGTCTACTACCCCTTTACACAGTCCATCTCAAAGATAACATTAACATACCCTTTTGCTTGCATAAAATTTATAACTTCTAAAAGTCCCCAAGCCTCTCCTAGCTGGGCGTCCATGCAAGGCATTTTAGTCTCAGCTCTTGCCATCATTTGTCTCCCTCGCTCATCCCTTACGCAACCAGGCTCAGGTGGTATCCAATGTAGCACTTGAGAATGCTGAACCATTGAGTAGTGAGATGGTTCACTCCTTCTAGCCTTGTTCCAATTATTGAAAAACATATTTGTTCTATGGAAGACTTCCTCATTCGAAGCTTCTTTCTCCTCCCACAGCTTACCGTTCCTTCGTCTCCACATACTCCATAACGCCATAGATATTCGCTGCTGTAGAGAAGTGTTTACTGACTGCATAAGTTGAAAAAATAGTTGCCCCAAATCATCCACTCACAACAGCAAATTCTCCACTTGTTGGTGGATGTTTAAAAGATCCCAATAGCCTACATTAACATGGCATGAGGCAAAAATGTGACAGGTGTTCTCAATATCAATGTTGCATAGAGGGCATATAATAGGGAAAGACACTCCACGAGTACGTAGCTTACTTCGTGAGGGAAGCAAATTTCTGCACATTCTCCATAAAAATAGTTTAACTCTAGGGGGCACATTAATATTCCAGAGCAATTTCCAATCTCATTCAACTTTCAGCTCATCATAATTTATAAATTTCTTCATAATCATATGATAAGCACTACAGACAGTGTACATACCATTTTGATTAAGAGCCCGGATGCGTGAATCTCCTTCTACCATAGGCAAGAGAGGTGTTCTGACAATAACTTGGACATCTTGTGGTGATAAGATGTGGCTGATAGTGTTAATGTCCCAACAATGGTTGATGGGGTCAATAATACTAGAAACTTTCATGTCTTGCCCTACATCCATCATAGGTGTTATAACACAAGCATTGTATTCCCTATGAATCCACGGTTGTCCCCATATGTGAAATCCCTTCCGTTTCCAATTTTCCATTTAAATCCCTCTTTCAAGAAAATAAGCTTTTCCAGACAAAAGATGGATTATGCCCTAAGGTAGCACCCATGAAATCCCCCCTTGGATAGTATTTAGCTCTGAAGACACGTGAAGGCAAAACATCATGCATAGATAAAAGTCTCCATCCCTGTTTCCCCAACATGGCCAAGTTAAAGGCATGTAAATTTCGAAAACCCATTCCACCATCACTCTTTGATATGCACATTTTCTCCCATAAAACCCAATTGATACACCTTATGTCTTTCTTGCACGAACCCCACCAAAAAATTCATCATAATTTGAAGCTCATTCCCAAGAGATTTAGGGATAAAAAAATACTCATGCAATAGGTAGGGATAGATTGGACCACAAATTTTAAAAGAAATTCTCTACCAGGATAGAGAGTGTTTTACCTTTCCAAGAGTTGATCTTATTCCACACTCTTATATTTGATAAATTTGAACACAACTCTCCAATTTCTTCCAATAATAGATGGGAAGCCCAAGTACTTGCCACTTCCCATTCCATCTCGAACCCCAAGAAAAGAGGTTATCAAATTCCTCACAGCTCCTCCAACATTCTTACTGTAGGCAATTTTAGATTTCTCCAAATTTATCAATTGCCCATAAGCTAAGACATATTCATCAAGAATTTTATTAACAACAATAGCTTCTTCCTGATTAGCTTTGAAAAAAAGAAAGCTATCATTTGCAAACAAAAGATGAAATATTATATGAGTCCCTCTACAAATTTTTAACACCATGTAAAATCCCTCTCCTTTCAGCATCTTTGATCAAAACACATCGAGGAAAGGAAAAGAGAAAAGGAAATAGGGTCACGTTGAGGAAGCCCCCTTTATGGTGTGATAGGGCCAACAACTTCCTTTTTAATTATCAATATTTCTCATCAATAGTTTAAGTGTAGATCGGTCATTAGATTTTCATTAAGTGGAGTATTTGTTCTGTAAAAAAAAAAAAGTGGAGTATTTGTTAAATTCATATGTCATTTATTGTTTGGTTTGGATATAACGGTGTTTGAAAGTCTTTTTTGAATTGACATATATTGTATTGAATTATTTTATTTAACACTTTATGCTGATTTTTACAATCAAATTACATATTACGAAGATGCTAAATCATTTAAAGTAGAATAAATAATTATTAAAATAATATTACATGAATTAATAGTAAACTAATAACATTTTTTTTATAAAAGATTATTAAAATTATATGTTCGTCGAATTACATACATAATGAAATGCGAACTAAGAGTAACTTAAATATCTTTCATAATTAACATACAAAATAAGAATGTATTGTTGATAATATAATTTTTTTTTACATTTACATTCAATCACAAATACTATAGATCAAACTGGTCAAGATAATGTTGCTTGGTCTGGTGCGGCATCAAGAGTCTACTCCTCATCTTCTGCTTATGAATGGTTGGCCAAGATGGATACCTCCTCAACTTGGAATCCTGTATTGAGGTTCCCTATTCGTGAGAGTGGATAGTTATCTCTCCCTTAGTTTATGGCCTTAGTTGTCTTTTTTTCTTTATTCCCATGTACCAAAAAAAATCACAAATACTATATATAATTAATTTTTTATTTATAGTAATTATCTTAAAAATTATATAATAATAATTTTTAATCAAATTGCAATAAATAATGCATACAATCATTCAATAATTTTTTTGACCAAATTTCATGTCATTTGATTTGCCTTTGAGTTTCATTTTGTTAGGTTCTGGATGGCAGGCTCCCCCACCTTCGCGGCAATTTCCCTCTTCCTTTCTCCCGTTCACATATTAATCAATTCAATTGAAAACATGTAACATAAAAAACTAAAAGAAAAATTAGTATTTGTTTTTGTAATTTTCATTTTTATTTTTTAGGTCTCTATTGTTTTTGTGTACCGAGCGAAACAAAGAAAAAGAAAAGGACAGAAACAAACACACACACACGGAGCGCGGAACCAAATGAAATGATTGAGAAGAGAGAGCGAAGAAAAAAAAGAGAGCCAAACCAAACCTTTCCCGAAACGGTTCGTTTTGCCCTTCTTCGGAACCCTCCCTTCTGCGCCGCTGCTGCTGCTCCGGTCGCCGTCGGCGACTCTCCGGTAACCGAAGACCACTGCCGATCCGTCAGAAACCTCGGATCTCGGATCTGAACGAGCGAAACGATGCCGTCTCACGCGGATCTGGACCGGCAGATCGAGCATCTGATGGAGTGCAAGCCTCTGCCGGAGGCCGAGGTGAAGGCGCTGTGCGATCAGGCGAGGGCGATTCTCGTCGAAGAGTGGAACGTTCAGCCGGTGAAGTGCCCCGTCACCGTCTGCGGCGACATTCACGGCCAGTTCTACGATCTCATCGAGCTCTTTCGGATAGGAGGAAACGCTCCCGATACTAATTACCTGTTTATGGGCGATTATGTAGGTCAGTTTTTTTTCCTCTTCTCATATTCTCTATCTCTCTTTTCCTTTTCCTTTTGTTTAATTAATTAATTTCGTTAGCTGAATTTGATGTATGTAGGGTTTGGTTATTGTTTATTTATAATTGAATTTGTTCTATAGCGTGGATTTGAATTTGAAGATGGAACGTCCGTGTGTGTGTTTTGTTGAGTTTATGCTACGGTTGTTGTTTGGTGCTTTTGATGCCGTTTTTAAGTGTTAAGAGACTTTGAATAGCGTTTTGCCTTTGTTGATGTTTTCATTAGCTGGTTATATGGGTTTGGAAAGTTAACTGCTACGGAGGGGTCTGGTTGTTTTGGTTGAGGGGAATTGAAAAAAAACTGACTACTAGTTGGTTGCGTGTGTTTTTTTTAGGGATGTGCTGTCATCAACTAGTTTGAATCGGTTTTGTTAAGGCTTTTGTATGTGTCATGGTTGTTAGTTTTTGTAGGTTATTACTTATCATACTAATTGGTTTATGCTTGACTTACTTGTCATGTAAACTGTGAAATAAACTTGGTTATTTGTGTGTGTCTGGGTTTTGTGTTGTCTGTTTAACATGATTCTGCTGTTGAAATTATATAAACATCAATTTTTGAGCTCCTTGTTTTGGTTAGGGGCCGAACTAGCATTTGATGAAAGTAAAATTGATAGGTGAAGCTTGTTTTTTTCCGTGTTGTGTGTTTAACATGATTCTGCTGTTGAAATTATATAAACATCAATTTTTGAGCTCCTTGTTTTGGTTAGGCGCTGAACTAGCATTTGATGAAAGTAAAATTGATAGGTGAAGCTTGCTTTTTTCCTGCTCCCCTGTCCGTTTTATGATAGAATGATTGGCATGTGTCTGTGATAGAATTTTGCTAATGGCTGGTTTGGAATTGGAAAAGTGATGACAGAAAAGAAAAAATGTTATCAAACTGTGGATGGACAAATAAAATTGAATGTCGGTGAGAAGTCAAGGTCCTTGAAAGTCCGTTATCATCCTTTTTTTATCATGCTTCTTTTGATGATGTTCAGATTAGACTTTTTTGCATATTTGGGAACTGCTATCATTTCCTCATGGTACTGGCAAAAATTTTGTAGATCGTGGGTACTATTCAGTGGAGACTGTTACGCTTTTGGTGGCCTTGAAAGTTCGTTACAGAGATAGAATTACAATCCTTAGGGGAAATCACGAGAGCCGTCAAATCACTCAAGTGTAAGGACATTTTCTTCTCATTAGGTGTTTCTCAAAATAACTCATTGTAATTTGTGTATGTAAAGATGTTTCATGTTTAAGCAAACATTTTAGTATATAATCTATCCTGCATAAAGCTTGAGCATAAAGATTGAGAATAAGTTTAGGATATGCAGTCTCGATTCCTATATTCACTGGCTTTATGAGAAGCCCATGGGTTCCATATATCTCAACATTCACAAGTGGTTAGCATAGGAGCAGCAGTTTGACTGTGATAATACTATGGCATTCTTCTTTTCCTTGGAGCATATTTTCTTAGTATCAGGTCATTATAAAATATTAATGACTTAGTGCACTAATAGATGCATTTTGTTCTAATGAGCCTCTACAGTCCAACATTCTGACTGCTGAGGTTAGTATTATAGTCATTTTTCACTACATGTGGAAATAGTTGTGACTTGTGAAGAACATGGCGACTGGATGATGAAATTATACTCAAATTGAAATGGACCTGGTACATGGCTGCCAAGGGTTGGTTAAATAAAATGTTACGGCTAGCTTGTAATATGCATCTGAATGAATGAGTAGACATGAGTTACATGGTTTATGCTTATGAATGCCAATTTATGAGTAGTTTGTGAAGGGATGCAATAAATGGGAAAAATCTCTTTGAACACAAGAATTGCAAGGAATTTTAATATTTTATTCTAAGAATGTTTTATTTATTTGCTTACCTCTTTGTCTATATCCTTCACCTGCTTTCAGGTATGGCTTCTATGACGAATGCTTGAGAAAGTATGGAAATGCCAATGTCTGGAAATTCTTCACCGACTTGTTTGATTATTTACCTCTGACTGCCCTTATTGAGAGTCAGGTTTGAGTTAAATATGTTGCACAATGTTTCTTTGACTGCCTTATGCCAGTGTCTAACATCCTTGTATGTTACAGATTTTCTGTTTGCATGGAGGTCTCTCACCATCTTTGGATACACTTGATAATATCCGTGCCTTGGATCGCATACAGGAGGTTTGTGTTTTTAAATGATTATTGCAAGCACTTGCAATTATGAATTATTTGATATGCAGAACATTTTTTATGCAAAGTATGATGATCTTTTTGAGTTAGAAATCCTTTTTTTTAATATGGTCTGGGAAGTAATTTAATAATTTTTTTTTGTGGTTTGTAATACTTGTTTTTCTTTTAAAATGTTTCATTCTGTCTAGGATTTGCAACGATGTTTGCTTTCTCTTTCTATTTGGTTGAATTAACAATTGTTTTTTTCAGTCTTTCCGGGTGCTTTAGGCTTTTTAGGATGTCTCATGTTTTATTCCATTATGGAATTTCATTTCTGTATATACCTCTTGTCTAAAACTATATCGACGAAATTAATTGTATTTCTTGAATCTTGCCTGACAAGTGACAACTGTAACTGTGCAATGTAGGTTCCACACGAAGGACCAATGTGTGACCTCTTGTGGTCTGATCCAGATGATCGCTGTGGTTGGGGAATATCTCCACGTGGTGCTGGATATACATTTGGACAGGATATAGCTGCTCAGTTCAATCATACCAATGGTCTATCGCTGATATCTAGAGCTCACCAACTTGTAATGGAAGGATTCAATTGGTGCCAGGTGACTGACTGATCTAATATTTTGACTCAAGTACTATTAACTATTAAGTATTGGTTTTTTCATTTTAAGGATACCCATTACATTATATGTATTGATATTGATTGTTATTTTGATGAATCTTTAAGGACAAGAATGTGGTGACTGTTTTTAGTGCACCTAATTACTGTTACCGATGTGGGAACATGGCTGCCATACTGGAAATTGGAGAGAACATGGATCAGAATTTTCTGCAGTTTGATCCAGCTCCCAGACAAATTGAGCCCGACACTACACGAAAGACGCCAGATTATTTTTTGTAACTTCATATATCTCTTTGTTTGTAGCTACTGCTTTATGCTGTTACTGTAGATGTGTCTTTAAGGAGAGAAGAGTTTCACTGTTTAAGTGGACGGTTTTCATCAACATAATTCTTTCTTTTGGAGTTTGTCTGCTGTTGCCGCCGCTGCTGCGGTCTTATTTGGACAAGAAACAAATAGAAATTGACACAACTGGTGTTGTATATTTTTGATAGGAGGAAGCGGCAATAGCATGGTATATCATGTTCTGTAATTTTTTCTTAAATTAAATCTCAAGTTAGAGAGCAGATTTTTGGGTTCTGACCATCATGTTCATTTGAGACTGTTGATGGTGACAAATGCAGGTGCTGATTGTTTTTCTTTTTCTTTTTTCATTATCGAATGATAATATGATGATATCAGGGGTGGAGGGTTGAGTGGAAATGGTTGCTTCGAGACTCGAGGAATAGGGAGCTGAGGATGTGCTTGTTTTTATTTTTTTTCCTGGAGCACATTTTATTAGTAATTATCAGCTTTTTCAAAATTCGGATCGGACCAGTCTGTTCAATCGAAAACTGGTAAGTTAACAACCGAAGAATCTCATAACCTGTCAAACCAATGTAGAGAACCCGTGTTGAAACGGTGTTTTTAGTTTTTTTAAATTTTAATATTTAATCTATAATATTTTAAAATATATAAAAATGAATTCTTATATGAAAATTATTTTATCAATTATTATTAATTTTTTTATCTTATGAAACATATAATTTAATCATTTATACTGATTTATAATTTTTTAGATCCTAATTTTTTTTGTTGTAGAAATTAAATATTATTTTCACGTTTAGCACCTATAGTTGTGGATGGAAATATTATTCTGTACTTAAAATATATTATGTTGTAGAAATTATTTTTATTTAAATCTATGTAATTTATTATATTAAGATATTATTATTTAATAATTTCCGGAACGGTTAAATCTTAAATTAATGTCTTTACCGGTTTAATAATTGATCCGATTTTAAAAATCCCGGTAATTATTATTAAAACATTTCTTTGTTTTCTATTTTTAAGATTTTGTGAAGAAAGTGATTGGGAATATTTTTTTCTTCACAAAATTATAAAAATAAACGAAATATAAAGTGAAAAATAAATCAAAACCACCTAAGGATATATTAGTCAATTTTCCTTCTCATTGAGAAATAGAAAATGGACTGCTTGCTTGAAATTTAATGAAATGGTTTTATGAGAAGCCAAACGCTTATTTATCTTTGCATTTGTATAAATGTTACTAATTGAATGAAGTTTTTCATGTTAACATTTATAAATTTAATGCATATTTGATTTAATTTATTTTACCTTTTTTTTATTACTTTTGAAATTTTATTTTATTTATTTTTTGTTAGCGACTCACTTTACAATACTTATTATTTTTGGTTAAATCTCATTAAAATTATTAAATAAGAAGGGGGATTTCACAAAATTCTTAATAAATTCCAGTCGTTTTCGCTATTATTTTTCTTTCTGAGAAAAGGAAATGTCAAACATGCACTTTCTCTATCAGTCTCGTTTTAACTTATATTCACCACCACTTCGGTTGATATTAGAGAAGCAACTTTTAATTTGTACCGGTTAATTACTTTTTTTTGTAAGTAATAGTTTAAGTGGTTGAGATAATTTTTGCAATATTAAGAGTTAGAGTCCATGTGATAGTATTGTAGGAGGGTTATCATAATGTCCTAATTAAGAATTAATTTACCCTCGAAAGATATGAAAACTCACGATATGCGTAAGGATTAATTTTGCAAATTTCCTAAAATTATAATGCCAAAACTCAAAATGAAAAGATCAGAAAAGATTATGCAGAAGGCCAGTAAAGAAGCAGGATAACTGAAGTTGCTTTCTGACATTGTGGTCCTTTCCATTTCCCGTGTACAATAAAGGCAATAATTTTAAATTAGTCTTAGAAAATAGATGTGTTCAAGGATTGGATTAATCGAAAAAATTCATCCAATCTAATTACTTTAATTTCTTAATTAATCATCAATCAGTTTGATTAATAAATCCAATCCAAAAGCCGATTGGTTTTTGGTTTTATTTTTATTTTTCTTTAGAGAAAGTATTCAATAAATGGTAATATATATAATAAACATAATAAAAGATAATTTAAGATATTAAATATCTTTTTTATAAGTCAATAAACAACTAATAATAATATTAAGTATTCAAATATATATTATTAAAAGTAAATTTACATAACTTAATAATTATACTTTTCTACCTTTAATCAAATAGTTACTAAAAATCATCTTAATTCAAATGGATTTTTCATAAATAAATATAAATTGTGATAATTTTATAAATATATAAAAAAATGTAAGCATGAGTAATAATATAATTTTATTTATAAAAATCTATATCTGTATATAATTTTGGTTGGGATTGAATTAGATTTTAAAATTCAATCCGATCGAATAATTATTTTGGTTTTTTTTTAAATTGAATTAATTTGGTTTCCGGTTTATTCAACTTTCGTTTTTTTGGATTGTTTTTATTTTTATTATTTTGATTGCTTGTATAAAATTAAGAATTTTCTTGTATATTACCTGGAAATATTAACAATTTAATTAAATTACTCTAATTTGTATAATTTTCCACAGTTATTAAATAATTATAAATCAACCTGTATGATTTTTTTGAGAGAGATCAACCTCTATGATAAGATTTTAACTTTTGTAAGAATTGTTTTTAAAAGTTATATCTAAGACAATTTTTAATCGGTTAACAACGTAATTTATTTTACACTGATAATACATCAAAATTTAACTACTTTTAAATTTAAGTAAAATTTTCAAATAATATACAAAATTTACATGTAGCAGTTATCAAATTGTGATAAAATAAAATTTACTAACAAGTATTCTAAAGACATTAATTTAGGAATCAATAATATTTTTTTATTAGAAACTTTGATAAAAAAAAAATATTAAAAATTACAGTGAAGAATATTAAAAACGTTTTTTTAATAAAAAAATTTCACTTCTTATTCCTTTAGCTACCTTCAAGCATTGGCTAATTTGCCTTATAAAATTATGTATATAAAAAATATAAATTTAATTAAATACACAAACAATGTAATTTTTTCCACTATTATTCAACATACATTGCCATGTAGAGAAATATTAACAATAAATTTTCTATCAACTGAAATTTATTAAAAATCATAATTTTGAATCTCACTTTTTATTTCAGTTCTCCTTCGTGATTTTATAATTTTCATTAAATTTTAACGATTAGAAAGAGGTAATTGAAGGAGTATCTTTAAAATGTATCCTTGATACTTTTCTTACGATATATAATAATTGAAGAAGTATCTTTAAAATGTATTCTTGACACTTTTCTAATAAGTTGATACCATAAAAATCTTTACACCATTTGAGAAGAATAAAAAAAATATAAAAAATACTTGTACAAGAAAAGTTCTGACTTGTTGAAAAAAATAACCTAAAAATCCTCTGTTCCAATAAATTAGCCAAAATTGACCCAAATTATATGGCTTCAAAATGCAATTAATTGAGTAAAAACTACAAAAATACAAAAGGAGGCCACTAAATACCAACATTTACCCTATTACAATCAATATGGAGTAAAAATGTCATCATTCATTAGGCTTCAATTTCAAAATCGAGAGTTGTTCTGACCCCTTCCTGCTACATAACCAGACATGGATGCGACCTTCTTTTTTCTCAAGTATATGATTGATCCACTGATTAGTAAGAAAAAAATCACCACCCCCTGTACAGTGTGTTGAACATAATAGCATGAATATTTTAACATAAAACCTTGTTTATCATATGTTGTTCAACTTGTTAAATGAAGATTATGTAACGGTCATACAAATCAAAGCTTCACAAATTTGGACACTGGTTGCATTATATATTCTCACATCCATGTAAACACAAACTCATGTTTAAATCCATCATTATAAGTTGACAGAGAAAAAAAAGTACAAGGAAAATAATGGAAGCCTTCAGAAAATTGTTATACTAACTTCATTGTCTATCTAAGAACTAACAAAGACAGAGTAACAATCTCAAACACTACATTTCCATTGTATTTTGATATTCAGGGATATTAGATCCTTGGATGCTTGTGGAGGAAAAAACTACGTTGAACCTCATAGCTGAGGCAATTTAGCATAAATCTACATGAAGCAAATCAGCAATATGTAGCAAATGCTGACTGAAGAGAATAGAGATGAATCAACGAGGATTTTCAGATACCAACAAACTAACAGTACAATAAAGCAAAACGCTAGATGAAAGAACAAGAATAACATGAAGCACTCAGTCTCCTTATAATGCCAACTCAAGCAGGATGGATACCTACTAAAATGAGATGAAGATAAAATCTTATGGCACAGCACATGGAAAATCATCCGAGGCTCCAATATCTACCAAATGAGTACTAATATAAGCAAATGCCTCATCCTAATTTGTGAACCCAACTGGACATTTGCCAAGCACTTCATGATAGTTACTTGAGTGCTTACGGCTCACACATGGGAAAACTTACCACATGCTGATAGGAAACTATTTTCCAGTAGAATCTGAAGAATGTAGCTCAAGGTCTAATTAATAGCACTTTGCTTTGCTAGTTCAAACATTTACCACTAGACCCTCACATTAAAAGATGTTGAAAACAAAGCTTTTCTAGCAGATCAACTCAAGATAATGGTGATTATTTGTTGATTTATTATGCATATTAATGTCACACACAAGACCGTGAGCCTTGGCACTATGCTGAGGTTTTGCCTTGTGATGACGAAGTCACAGATTCAATCCTAGAAACAACCTCACTACTTGCAGGGATAAGGCTGCATACATCAACCCTGTCAATACACCACAAGGTGAGAGCCTCAAGCATTCAACCCTCCTTTGATTAATGCCACACACATGCTTTGCAAGTACACAATATTCCAAGAAATTTAGAGAACCAAATACTTAACGAAAGCTGACAACACATACACAAGTTAATTCTTTAATGTGGATATATTGTTCAACAGAATAATAAACTGCACACCATATGATTTTGTTTTTCCAAGCAACCAAGTTCAGAAGCTACTGATAAACTGTAAGAATAGGAGTAAACTAAAAGCTGCAAAATTACCTCAAAATTAAGCACCGACAACTTCTCTTCATTAACTGGGGTTATACAGCTTCTGTAAGTGATGTAAGCCTGTGAACTATTATCTGAAGACGATGAATCGTCCACTAATCTTCTATGTGATTGTGAAGGATTGATCTCTCCAGCGTCATGTGACACTTTATGAGATTCTGCAATACCATCAGAAATTTCCAAAGACAACCGACCTTTTTGAGACTTTGTTTTCTTTGCATCCTTTGTTGAATCTTTAATCTCTAAACATTTGAATGGAATTCGGTAGCCAGTCTCACTGCATCGATATTTCTCATCACCCTACAACCCCCAAAAAAAGCTTGCAGATAAAAATAAAGAGAATAAACAACTAGGTGAAAAAATATCATGTAGATCACAAAAAGGAAGACCCAAGCAAACATGCAACAGAGAGCTTATAAGTGCAATCCCAAACATAGACATGAAAAGAGGGCCAACAAAAAAAAAAGACATAAAAAGAGGTTTAAATCTTTTAAAAGCTTCACAAACTTCTTTGGATTAGGAAAACTCCGTATTATGAACTTGAATCCTATCAATATGTTTAAAAGCTAGGCTTCATGAACAAGTCTTACAAACATATATAATCTCCTCAAATGCCTTATGTTGAAGTAATCCTAAATCAACAAATAACTCAACAGTATACAACAGAAACTATACTCAGATCTATATTCATAGGCTGTTCATACATCTCATCAACCTTCAATTTTACACTAACACAACTTGATGATCTGGGAGTTTTAAGGTTGGCTTAGTGGTTGAAGGGAGAAACGGGGAGGGAGAGGTCGTGGGTTCGAATCCGTTACACTAACGAAAACTAACAAACTAAAAACTAGCATATGCTGATAAAAAAAAAAAAAGCTTGATGATCTAGCTAGCTGCAAAATGGAATAACTACACTTATGCGTTCAATTCTCTTTCAACAATAGTAGTAACACAGCAAACAATAAAATGCTTTATACTCAAAACCTAGAATTCAAACAGAAATGACAATACATAAATAAATGGAAACAATTTCTCGGTATCAAATCCCTATTCATGAGATCCTAGAGAATTGAGAAACACTACAACTAGTATAAGATCGATCAATCACCAATTTGAGGGGTTTAAAAAAAAAAGGAACCTTCTCAGAGTAGAGACAGGGCACACAAGGACCCGAAGGAGTACATTCAAAGGTAACGTTACTTCCTGAGGGCTTCTCTTTGAAACTCAGAAGAACTCTGCGGCGAACCCCATTTCCATGTTGAGTCTCTTCGCTGTTCCAATCCCTGCCCAGTTCAAACAAGGTGCAAAAGATTCCAACTTTAAGGTAAAACTAGATCGAAGCAACTTTATTTATGGATCATCAATCAGGAACTTAAGATGCGCCCTTCATAATAAAAAAACCCCATAGATTCAGAGAGAAATTGGAGCTTACGTTTGCTGCCCTGAACCGCGAAAGGGAGTTATCGCGAAGAACAACAACAACAAGAATGGAAGAAACAATTGAGAATTTGGAAATTTCATTGCTTACTCAGTGTCTTTCCTCTTCTCTCTTTTTCTGGATTTGAAACCTGGAATGCAAGCAATAATTCTGTTTTATTTATTTATAATTTACTGTTAAATTTACTTTGTTGGTCTAAATGATTCTCAAAACATGTTTCATTAACACAAGTTCAGAAAATTAGAGATTAATCTTTTTAGATGAAGAGTATTCAGATTTACTTGATGTATTAACTTTTTTTTATCTATGCTCTTTTATATAAAAAAAAAAAAAAAACTTGATTAAATTCTGCGCACATACTAGAAGATACGATTGTCAATTATATTGATTTTTTTATAATATATTTATCTCAAAAAATACTTAGGTAAATAATGCTATTATTTTACATTGTATTCAATTCAGTCAAGTATTTAAGTAAATGATGTTATTATTTTATATTCTATTAAGTTTTTTTTCAGATGAAAAAAAAAAAGGATATTAAATTCTTTCTGAAGTTACCATTTGTCAAGAGCGGTCACTGTTTCGTTCCAAATAATATTATCATATCATTCTTCTCTTAACTACGCACAGCTTCATCATCTAGATTTCTGAGTTGATAGGCTCAGCATGGCTCCATCATCTCACTTTGGTATCTTGCAAACAGTTTTGCTTTTAAAATATAAAAATTCTTGTGTGAATTTTTAATTTTACAAAACAATATTTATTTAGTTTGTTTAATTTAAAATAAAAATAAAAATCAAATCAAATCAAATGATTTTTTATAAATCATGGATTAATAGATAACTTTTTAAAACTACATTGTCCAAAATGCATGACCCCACAATCTTAACAATTAATTTAAAATTTTAATTGTTTTAACCGATAGAGAAAAATTAAATATGTTTTAAATATTATTGGTTTAAATGTCACTAGACTTAATCCTTTAAAGTCTCGTATTCGAGTTTTTTAATAAAAAAATGTAAATAAGAAAGTAGATCCAATTAAGTGAATATTTTGCATTAATAAAATAATTAATAAAAAAATATTTTAAATCTCTATAAATATTGCTCCTATTGGTTTTATTTCTTGCAAAGTTTTTTATAACTTTTATCCTAACATTATGTTAGTGTTTTATTAATAAAAAATATTTTAAATCTCTATAAATATTGCTCCTATTGGTTTTATTTCTTGCAAAGTTTTTTATAACTTTTATCCTAACATTATGTTAGTGTTCTCTTTTTTTTAATCAGTAGTGTTCTTTAGTTCTTATTGTTAACTTGCATTAATTTGCTTACTGTAAATTATAACTTTTATCCCTAATTATTAGGAATGAGAGAAATGAACGATAGTTTTCAAATTTATTCAATTCATTCATTGATCAAAGTATTACAAAAATGATATATTTATACAAAGATAGAAAATAACTAACTTGAGTAACCAACACTAACTTACTCAAATAACTTCTAGTAACTATAACTTGAGTAACCAACTAACTTGCTCAAATAAATTCTAGTAACTAACTAAATTAATTTTATGTCTAATACCCCCGCAAGCTGGAATGTGTTGAAAACACTTCTAACTTGGAGAATATAATACATCAACATTAAAGAAGAAAGATAAAAGAAAAAAGAAAAAAAAAATTGAAAACAGGAAATAAAGCGAAACATGTCGGAAATACATTGATCAAAATAAAAACTTCGAGAAATCTTCGACGGCTTCCAAGAGTCCAAAGCAAGCATCAAAGCTTGTTGGCAAAAAAACTTTGGTGAGGAAGGACAAGAAATTGTAACCAACACGCTCGAAGAGGTATCATAATGCGGTGGCATAAACGAGCACCGCAACCGCTCCACGCCAATTCATCCACAACACCACATCAGCAACTAAGCCTTTGCCGAAAACACGATGAAAGGATGAGAAACCAGTTATATAAGGACTTAATCATCAATGACATCCATGGCCATGAGAGAAAAAAAAAGAACCAACCAGGCATCCGAAAGGTTCCCTTAAAAAAATGATTCATAAGGGGGTGACCTACCCAGTTATATAAGAACTTAATCATCAATGACATCCATGGCCATGAGAGAAAAAAAAGAACCAACTAGGCATCCGAAAGGTCCCCTTAAAAAACAATTCATAAGGGGGTGGCCTACCCAGTTATATAAGAACTTAATCATCAATGTGAACCACCCGATGTGGGACTCGCAACACGCCCCATCGAGTCAGGGCTCGACGCCACAAAGCAAGGGCTAACAGCACTATCTACACCACCGGGTAGAACCATAAATAGCTTCAATAGGAAGCAAGAGACACGGAAGCAAAAACTTCTGATACCATATTAGGAATGAAAGAAATGAACGATAGTTTTCAAATTCATTCAATTCATTCATTGATCAAAGTATTACAAAGTTGATGTATTTATACAAAATAGAAAATAACTAACTTGAGTAACCAACACTAACTTACTCAAATAACTTCTAGTAACTATAACTTGAGTAACCAATTAACTTACTCAAATAACTTCTAGTAACTAACTAAATTAATTTTATGTCTAATAGGAAAACAGATTGACTCTTGTGGCAACTATATCATCCAATAGTCCAATAGAATAACAACCGTTGTAACGGTTTCAAGATCAACAATTTCTATTCTTTCCCCCAAAGAAGCACTAGAACTCAAAAAATAGCTTTTACCAATACTTGCCAACAACATATACACAAAAAAAATAAAAATGCTTTGGTTTGTAACAAGAATTTATTACAGAATTTAATGTCTTCTAGAGGAAGATGTTGATTTCCTTTTCGGTCATCTCGAAGACATGGTCTCTTGCATCAGCCATAGCACTCTGTATATGAAGTATATAAATCCATGGAAATAAAATAAAAGTTAAAATTGGGCAAAAGCAATAGCAATAGCACAAAATACACCAGCTGCCTAAATTGATTTGGTGGTATTGAATTTTAAGGCATCTGCAATGAACTCTGCTCCATTTCCCCCTATCTGTAAGTATTCTATGTTACAAATCAAAGTTATTACAAACAGTTTACATGTAAAAGATGGTGACAAGTTACCTGGCACCAACCAAGCTTAAGCATTTTTATGTTTCCATGAAACTTGAGAACTTTAGCCAATGCCTTGGCTCAATCTGGTCCAATGGGATTATAACTAACCAAGAATGAGATAAAATTTGTGTCAGGGTACACAAAAGACAAACAACAGAACAAAGACGAGAAACTAAATAACAGTTTAGGCTTATAGTGGTAATAAGTAATAACTATTCTGGTAATCACAATTAAAAAAAAAACAAAGAAAAAGAACAGAACAGTACTAATAGCAGTGAAATGCTGCTTAATTAAGGAACATGGATATTTCAAAATGTCTACTCAACTAGAGTCAGATAGATAAGTTGTATTGGATATCCAGTAGCTGAGCTAGACATGAGAATTTTATGTGTTTCAAGTCATGAGGGGGTTAATACTACAGAAAAATTAAGTGAATGTAAGAGTAATAGAGCTTCAAAGATTGAAAGGGAGCAAGGCCTTTCCAGTGAGACAAGAGGCGCTGCACCTGCAAATCATATCAGATACTTCTCGAACTGAAAAGGCATCATATAGTTTTTACTTTTTTGAATTTTGTGCCAATACAAGTGAAATATTAATATACTATAACAACTTTACAATACTAAAATTCTATAATTCTAGTTGAGCCAATAAGTTGACTCAAACTCAAACAAGTTCAATTATTCCATGGTGAAAAAATGAGTCAACTAGCTTGGAAACTTGGCTAGATTTGGGCAAATTCACATAAACTCGGTCAAAAGCATGAGTCTGCCAAGTTAGCTAGTCTATGTGAAGGGCAGATATATGCCCCAAAAATTCCTAAAACAGAGCTGTTTTCATAGGCTTCCTTGATTTTTTTTTCTTCCATTCTGTGTTTTCCTTATCCCAATTAGGACTGCTAAAAAAACTATTTTTACTAGTTATATAAAAGTAGTTATAAAACTATAACCATTTGCCTCATTCACAACATGCCCCTTCCTTTCCTCTCTTGCATTTGCTTCCTCTGGCGACCACAACAACTCCTTTGAAGAGCCTCCAGGCTGAGGTGAACCTATGAGGATCATGATCTAAGGATGAACCTATGAGCCGTAACCACCATGACCTGCAAAGGCTGCTACCTCCTGTGAAGTCTGAAACTGCAATGAGTAAACCAGGTAACCTCTTCTCAGACAGCCCTCTATGTGAACATGATGCCATTCCCATCTGTTGCTCTTTCATTTTGTGTCTGGACATGCAATATTAGTCGAGAACTTCAGAATCTGAGATCATTGTGAATTGGGATACTTGATCATTGTGAAGGGATATCACTTGTGAAGTGTGACAATTGATCACTATGAAGTTGGAATGTTTGGATACTTATAGTACTAATCTATGGTATAGTATTTGTTGCATAGTTGTTACTGTGTATACAAAGGGAAAAGGAAAACACAAGTTTTCTTATGTATGGCAATATGGACCTACAACTACCAGGCATCAATCCTTCCCGGTCTACTTGTAGACTTAAAAGAGACACTGAAGAGGACACACATGGTTATTTCTGAGTATACACATCATTTTACTATTCAACTTGTTGCATATACAGAAGTTGAATAGAAATTTATTTAGACACACATGGTTATTTCTGAGTATACACATCATTTTACTATTCAACTAGTTGCATATACAGAAGTTGAATAGAAATTTATTTAGACTTATTTTAATCTGTTATTAATATTAAATTCCACCCAGTCATCATCTAGTTTAAACTATTTTTGAATATTAGAACTCGGGAGCTAACAGGAAAGAAACAATCGGATATATAATGGGAAATGAAACAGAAGAGAAAATCGTAAAATGTATGTCTTTCTTTGAAAACTTCAAATTGTAAAGTTTGGTGACAATAACAAAATTTATTCTTGAAAATTCTAAAACTCTAGAATCTGTTGTTCCTGTAACTATGCTGGATATATACACTTTGCAAAAAGATATTAAAAGTCCCTCATGGAAGGAATATGATACACCTGCACTGGAATTATATTATTCATCGTCATGGTCTAATATGGGGAATGTAAGCTTCTTCAACTCAGGGCAAGCATCAATCGTCAATCGTTCTAGACTGCTAAGGTTTAGGCTAGATGGAAGACACGTCAACTTGGGACAGTTTACAATAGTCAATTTGCGAAGCAAGGGAAGATTTTCAAAGCAGTTGGGCAAGGATTCTAGGTTTGGAAGATCAGATAATTCTAACTCCTTCAAGGCAGTCAAATGTTGGAAAGCCTCATGCAAACCTTCCACCTCTCTACAGTCATGAATTGTCAAATGGTCAAGACAAGTTTGGCATTGAAAACTTGCCAACACATTTAACTTGCAACACCTTACAATTACTAATTTCTTGAGAGAAGGACTAGAAGACATCCACTGTGGGAAATAAGCACCTTTATATCCTAACACGGTCAAACTCTGAAGTTGTTGGGTATCAGGTTGAAGCGCTTCAAGAATCTCCTCCATGTTTTCTTGTAATTCAGACTCTTCATTTCTATCCCATGACAAAGACAATCGGTTCAATTGCTTGCTTGACATATTGGCCTCTTTGGCGTCCAATACACTTTTAACTTTTCCCATATGCTTAATGTGAAGACCTCCTTTCAGCTTCAGTGGTCTTAATTCTTCCAAAAGGAACCCTTTTTCCTTGCCAATATAGTAAGTGGATAAATTCCTTAGGGAAGTCAACTTTCCTATCCAAGGAGGCAAGCTTGATAGTTTCCAGCAGTTATTCAAAGATAGTTGTTGAAGGGCCTTTAATTGTATCAAATTATTAGGCAATTTTTGCAGATGATAACAATGGTCTAGTTTCAATATCTGCAAATTCCACAATCTACATAGCGATTCTGGAAGAGTAACGAAATGTCCCCCACAAAGATTCAAGTACCTTAGATGTTTTAAATCACCAATTGAAGATGACAATTCTTCCCTTTGTCCCAACCAAAGCACCCGCAAAGAATGACATTTTAATATATGAGAACAGAATTGGCTAGTATTATACCAATTTATATAGGTCCTCAAATATTTGACTTTATGCAACTGAATTGGATTAATGGCTTCCTTGGTATGATCTGAGAGATGATGGATTCTTTCGAGAAAAGTAGTTGCACTATTGTCTTTTGTAATGCAACAAACATCTTTTGCAACAGATTGTGCAAGATCATGAACAAGATCATGCATCTTGAAACTTCTAACTTTGCCAAATTCATCTGTCTTGATATCCTGAAAAAATGATCTCCAATATAATTCATTCCACACTCCATCACCAACATCTTCAGCATCTAATATTTCATTAGATGAAATGAATCCATTAGCCATCCAACATTCAATTAAATATTGTTTTATTATTATTTCATGTTTGGGAAATATTGCAAGATGAGCAAAACATTGTCTTAGTTTTATTGGTAAGTTCAGGTAACTTAATCTCAAGACAGGCATTATGGAGTTTTCATTGTGTGGTAAATTCCAAAGATTGCTTTCCTTAACATGAAGCCACTCATTTTCTTTTCTTTTGAAGCGTAAAATTCCTCCTAGTGCTTTTATTGCAAGAGGCACTCCCCCACACTTCTTTACTATCTCCTTCCCTGCGACAACAAGCTCTACTTGTTCTTCCTCATTTGGTCCAAAGACTTGGTGTTTGAACAATTCCCAACCTTCATCCTCGGATAACATTGATAATTCATGAGGAGGCATTGTTCCCATGATTGTTGCAACCTTTGGAAGACGAGTAGTGACCAAAATAGAAGCACCATTTGCCCCACAAGCCAATACACGTTCAAACTTCTGCCAATTATTTGGCTTATCATCCCACACATCATCCAAAACAAGCAAATATCTCTTTCCTCGAAGCAAATCTTGAAGTTTCCTTTGTAGCAGGTCTAGATCCAAATTCTCGCAAGCCTGCCCAGATGCTGCTTCTATTATAGCTTTTGTCATTCTATTCAAACTGAAATCTTCAGAAACACATACCCACATTCTTATCTCAAACTTGTTGATTACCATCTTATGATTAAAGATGAGTTGGGCAAGTGTTGTTTTTCCAAGTCCGCCTAGACCTACTATTGGATAAACTAATAAACTCTCAGAATGATAAGCATCAGCATTAGCCATCAAAACGTCTACAATCTTTTTTGTATCTTCTTCCCTTCCATAGACTTGTCGTTCACTGATGATTGAGCTAGTTTGGCGCCACTCAATGATTCTAGTTCTCTCTAGAGCCGTCTTAGTCAAATGAAACTTCTGCCTTTCTTCTGCAATTTCATCTAATCTCTCAGTTATCCTTTTCATTCTCTTGGCAATTTTGTATCGGAAAACAACATGCTTGGGATGAAAAGAGGATAAGCAAGAGCATTGTACCTTGTGTGATTGACCAGACTTGACTCCTTGGTACTCCAACCCCAATGCTTCATAGGCACACTCGTCCAAGATATCATCCAGCTCGTAAGCTGCTTCTTTTAGCTTTGGCAGCCAATCCTTTATAGCTTCGTCTGAGAATTGTTTCTCCACAGCATCTTGAAGGGTAGCCTTGATTGTAGTGAACATGCTGCGAAGCTTTTTCATGTCTCGATCGAAATCAAGGAATAATCCCAGCTCTTTTTCAATGAGAGAGCTCAACTTTTCGAGTGCAACTTCAAGAACTGCCTCCGCCATCTTCCAAGTTCTAACTCACAAAAAGAGAATGCAGGAGAGCTTCAAAAATGGCAATGCAATGATATCATCAAGTGAGAGATAAGATTAAAAAGCAAAGGAGAGATTTTGGGAAGACTTGGGAAGTCAACAAGGAACCCACACAAATAAATGTATTATTGAAATTTTTCTCAAGTTGCAAGTCTCTCACGTAATAGACTCGTGATAATTTATGGTCAATGTCCTGTTTCCACCATTCATTATTGATTCTTTTCTTCCCTTTTATGTTTTCCCTATCACCTTCATGACAAATTTCTAATTTGTCTTATTCACAAATCACAACAAGCTTCCTCTGACCTGCTTCTAGCGACCACAACAACTCCTTTCGCTGAGAACCTATGATGACCACGATTTAAGGATGAACCTGTGAGATGCAACAACTGCAACTGTCTGTCATGTCTGAAAATGCAATGAGTGAACAACATAGCCTGATCTTAAACAGTTCTCTGCGTGAACATGATGTTATTCCCGTATGTTACTGTCTTATTTTTTTGTCTGAACTTGCAATATTAGTTGACAACTTCAGAATATGAGACCATTGGTATATAATAGGAGTGTTGGCTTTGTCTCAGGTTTATCTTATTCTCATTTACCACTTTATCAGTTTGTTATTATTCTGTTTATCAGTAAATTTGAAAAGTTGTTACTGAAGTGGTTGCTGCACTATATATATATATATATATATATATATATATATATATATATATATATATATATATATATATATATATATATATACTGCTGTATCAAACTTATATTCATAAAATTATACACCTTTTTTTTTTCTATAGATGGTTGATCATTCTGAATCGATATCACTTGTGAATTTTGATAATTGAATATCACTATGAAGTAGGAATGTTGGATATTTAATATTTTATGGTATTTTGTTTGGATATTGTAAAAGTGCTTGTAGAGAAGTTTTTTTCGAAACTTAGAATGTCCTTAAATCATTAGCATACTGTTCCAAAATCTGTCATTGATACTGCAAGTTCCGTAGAAAGGAAAAGAAAAACATGCTTGAAAGGTTCATTGATAAACTATCTACCACCGCTAAGAGAAAGTTCTCGACGAGTTGGTCTAACAACAAAGCCCGCGTTAAACAGAATACCAGTATCCATGCATCATAGATTGAAATGCAGGCAACGATAACAACTACAGAGCCATTGAATTAAAATAGGCAAAATAAAAAAAACACGGGAAATTAAGCATAGAGATATATAGAATGACAGAAGTAATGTTTAGAAAACCAGCCCAATAGTTGAACATGTCACAATACTGATTTAAGGTTTAATGGTCTAAGTTGAATTGGTGTCAATTAAATAATATATTTTCAAAAAAAATAATGATATATTAAGAAATATTAAAAAAATAGCCTAACATTCATTCATTGCATAACATTAAAAAAATTATGCATGTAAAATGTGTTCAACCAATATGAAGATTTTTGTCTTAAAAATTATACATATATTAGCATTCAAAATTTATATATTAAAACTAACTAGAGTATCTTATCTTTTTTAATTTTGTTACAATCTTCTTTTTATTTTCTTAAATTAAAAAAAAAATCATATACTTTTATTACTACAAAGAGTCTAATAAAAAACAAAATAATAAAATGTAAGTGATTAGTTTTATTTCTATTTTGTCTCAATCAGTATACTTAAAGTTCTCTCCTCCACATGAAAGCAAATAGTTTGTTTACTCCATTTGATAACAAGTATGTACGTGCTGCACCATTTTTTAGAGAAAATATTATAAAAAAACGTTGCTGTAAAATAGCCCCGTGTTGTCGTGCAATACAAGTCCCACATCGAAGTACACCAAAGAGAGAATGCATCGCTCATCCTTTATAAACAGGTTGCGTGAAAATCTAACGAGTCTTTCTCTTCTTATGAAAGGATATCAGCTATTGTTAGGAGAGTAGTTATTGGCTATACACGGAAACGATGTTTTTGTTGTGTAACACAAATCCTTGTATATCTTTTTTACTTAAAAAAAATATAACGAAAATGTGATTCCAAAGTGGATTCATTCAAAAAAAAAAACACACATTCAAGAAGGAGGGATGTGATGGGTTTGAACCGAGGATAAAATGATATTTTCTATAAATTTTAAAAGTTGATAAGGGATTAGGAGTCAATAACAATTCTTGTAGGAACCAATAGTAACTTCCCCTATTAGTCTTGTGTTGTAACCAATTTGTAAGGTACACAATTTACTCTGTAAACACTGAACAGAGAAAAAACTCTCAGGAAAGGATATCAGCTGTGGATGCCAGATGGGAATAGTGAGCAAATCCAAAAGCCCATTTTCAATGGGCCACAGTTATATGTAGACTTGGAAAGGTTACTTGTTAGGAAAGTTTTAGTTTTAAAAATAATAATTTGAGACTAATTTACACGTGTTGTAAACTAGTATTTCCTCCATTTTAAAATGACTAGTATTTTAAAGTTTTTTCACACAGATTAAGAACAACAATATGTCAACAATTTTACTAATATGTCATTAATATCATTATTCTCTGTAAATGGCATTACTTGTAACTGTTAGGTGATTAATAAAGGTAGTTGAAAAATTGATAGACACATTGGGCTGAATTTGGAATGAAAATGTTAGTATTTCATTAAAAACTGAAAACATCAATGTAGAATTTTTTTATGCTAAAATATAAGTCCAATTGAAATGAAAGGAGTATTTTAATGTATATCATACAAGATAAATACTTATTTCTATATAACTATAATTATAATAAATAAATATTTTAAAATTTAAAATTATATTATACTTAAATTCATAATAAATTATTATTATTTATTTGTGTATAATAATAATTATAATTCATCACAACTAAATATTTTTAAATATATAAGTTAAATTTATAATTTTATAATGAATAATTTAAGTTGTGATATAAGGTTATTTTTTAATTAAAATAATTAATAAATTAAGAAAATAAAGTATACAAATGAAGATAGTTTGAGATGATTGAAAGAGATATTTTTTTTTACTATAGTTGTAGAGATAGTGTGTGAAATGCATCTTCCAAGAAGAAAAGAGTAAGAATGTTAAAAATATCTAATTAAGAGAATAAGGATTGTGAGTTTCACTCTTCAAGTTAAAAATATTCTAATTTATAGTAAAAGAGGATATTAGAATACATAATTTAGAGTGAGATTCTAATTATCCTCAATATCTCAATTAAACATGCTCAATGTTTTCTCTTTTTTGTCATTTGAATGCGCAACTAGCCAAAAAAAAAAAAATTCTCTCAATTATCTCAAACTATCTTCCTAGGGTGTAGAGTTCCTTCGCCTCAAGCCTCTCAACCTCAACAAAATAAGGCAAATTGTAGATACATTTTGAAGTATTTTTAGTTTTATTTTTCATTTAAAATGAAAATTTCGGTATTTTTTTATACTGGTGTTTAATACAAATCTTAGTAAATTATTACGATAAAACTCTAATTCTAATTAAAGAATAATATCTAATTTTTTTCCCAACCATTAAAAAATGCTATCCCAGATTGGGGGGAAAAATGAGGGAATATGTTCATGCCAATGTTAACCCAAAAAATGAAAATACCCGTGCATCTTAAGAACGACTGTTTGAAATCACGACCAAAACAAACATGGTAGAGATTCTGACACGTACTTTAGCCCAAAAGGAGTGGCTTTATCTGTAGTGGATAGAAAGGTAAAAGAAATGATGTAAACAAGAAGATGAAAGTAGGAAAAAGATAAATACATAGATGGGTAGATAGAATGCACACCCACTACTAGAATTTTGGCCACAAAGTCTTTTATTACGGATTACTAGCTGCACTTGCAATGTGCATTTCGTTCGATCTATGTATGGAATCAAGAGAAGGCCTTTAGACAAAGAAGATGATTAATTTGGGCACGACTTTCATGATCCCTGCAATTAAGGAGGTTCAACTCTTGCAAGATTATTGTCGAGCTTTGGTGGATGATTATTTAAAGTTCTGGTTTAGTATTTTGTAAAAAAAGTTCTTTATTTTAATCTTTTTTATCTTTTTTAATTCATTTTTTGCTGTCAAAATGTTAGATATAGTGATAGTTAAAATAAAATAACTTTTAGCAATCAAAAACCGTTATATATATAATTGACATAAAAGGTACTACATTAAAAAATAAATAAATAACGCAAAAAAAAATCAACTAAAAAAGATAAAGTAATAAACTGAGACTTAGACAAAAATAAAAGATTAAAAGTGTGATTTAACTTTTTTTTCCCATGTTAGAATATAGTTAGTTTGGTCGGGTAGACACCTGTGAAATTATGCAGCAAATGAAGTAGTCTATCCTCAACTCCTTCTATTTCTAATTAAATGTATACATAACTTAGCAAAAACACCTTCTTTTAGTTGATAATATTTTTCTCTCTTTGTTAATGGCTATGCCGAGTTATTATCTTTTAATAAATTAGAAGGAAAAGATATATATTTGAATCCAATGTGTAGTTGCAACGACATGACTAATTAAATGTGTTTATCTTTGGTCACGAAGACTCACTAATTAGCTATTATTTGACTCTTTCTATGTAATCAAGCAGTATAATTTCTGTATTTGTGTTTGGATCTATGTTCATCAGCACTTGATCTATAGGTTAAAACAGAAGCTACTAATAATATATATAGCTTCTGGACGGGTTCTTGGGTGTGTAGGGAAAATTCACTGCGAAAGTTATTATATTTGTCTAATTTACTTATCCGTAATCTAATGGTATATTTTGGGTATGCAAAACCAAAAATATGTGAAGCCACAATGAGAGAATCCACATTAGATAAAAAAAATTTAAAAAAATATATTTTTTTTCTATCACCAGAACTTTTCTCTTATAGTCTGCAACCACCCCTCACTCTTCGACCCATCCCATCGTTGCCATCACAAAACCCTTCGTCGTAACTTGAAAAATAATCAACGTTATCACTGTAGAGAAATCACTCGCTCCCAACATTTTCGGTATCAAAATTGGACCACCTGTGTCGGGTTCATTTTCAAATCTAATGGCACTCAAGTCACAAATAGAACAAAGCGGAGACATCGATTTGAAGCATAGACGCGGATCTAGTTTTTTTTTTTTTTTGTAGATTTGGTTGAAGCGATGAAGGTTCTCCTCTCCTCTTCGTCAGATGCCCGCCTTTTCCCTCATCCTCTTTGACAACTCACAAGCATCTCAGAACAACGTCAGGCAAGAGCCAAACCCTAAGGGGGGGGGGGAATATTTTCAAAAAACTCCAATGTCCAATAATATCTCGCATGCGGGAAGAATCGATACCAATCCATATGTCACTATGAGGTTCGATCTTTTTCATTGACGGGAATATAAGACGTATAGCAAGAAACAGAAGGAGACACACCTGACCATGAATGGTGCCTACATCACTGGCAACAAAAAAGACAAAGGAAAAATTGGAAGAGGACAAGGATGAATTCTATTTTTTTTTAAAAAAAATTATTCCAATGTAAACATGTCTACCGTAATCTTCACTTATATGAATCGTTGATTATATCTAACGTATCACATTACACAATATTTTTGTTTTGCACCTACCAAAGTCAGTTCTACCTTCGCACCCTAGTCTTTGTGTAGCTTTCCATATATTTCTCCACAATTGACACAATTTCACATGTCTTTAAACACGCTTTATCTATTATAGAAACATCCATCTAAGAGCAATCTCCTTTTGCATCCTTTTTTCAAAAGCTGGCATTAATGATTTTATTCCATATATAAGTTGTCATTTTAGTAGTCTATATTTCTTGTGTACTATCAATATTCTACCTATACTTAACTAATTTCCAAGAAAATACTAGGCATTTTCCGTTTCCTCACCCATTTTTATGTTATATATGGCTAACAAACTAGGACAACTAGACCCTAAGGAGATGCCAATGTTGTTAATTAGAGGCACATATCATCATCAACATGCATGATATATGTGCCAGAGGTTGTGGTTTCACAACGAAACTCCCACCACAAGATGAAAAAAAAACCCATGTGAGAGCAAAGATAACTTATTACCTTGGGCAACAAGACTTTTCAAGAAGAGCCAAGGATATCGATCACAAGTGACACAGAGAGGACCAAAAAGCCACGTAGATTCCTGCCTAATGCAGCCAGAATTCGAGGGTACCAAACTTTGTGAACAGGAAGTAAACGATATCAATGTTAATGTTGGGAACTATACCAACAAAATTCACGGAAAGATTCGGAAAGATATTGATACTACCAAGGGAACTACGAAATATAAAAAGCATGTATATATTTACGTACAATTTTGTTTTTATTTATAGGAATCAAAATTACTAAAAAAAATTATATCAATTCATATATTTTATTTAGTCAATTAAATTAGATCTCCTTAATATTTAATTTGGTTTTCGTTGATAAACGAATTTCATATTGCACGTACCAAAAACATGGTTTATACTATACTAATAATTTAGTGTATAAGGAACAAACTAATAGTATTCAAGAAAAAGACTACGCAGTTTAGACAACATAACTGCTGTTTATATTCGTCAATTAATAAATTCTGGTCATCTAGAATGTAGATATCGATATTTCTGTTATATGGCGGGCAAATTCACAATTAATGGTGGTGAGCCACTAGGTTGGCCAAGCAACCACTAGCTAGTCCAATATATTGAGCAGTGTGTTTTCGTTTTTCTTATATTTTCGTGAGATTTTCAACTTCTTTTGGATCGAAACAATAATTCAAATTTCTTTGAAAAAGTGTAATATACTCTAATCACAAAATAATATACTTTTTTTGCATTTATGATCATATCAAATATAATATTTCATTGACAGATATATTTATTGACTATTGTCATTTGCTAGATTAATTTTCATATTATCAGAAAATAAAATAATTTTTTTAATTATAAAATACGAGAGGTATGAGATTCACATGCGACCTACACATGCAATTTCTTTAGTGTTTCTCTCTTATAATCCTCAATCAAACACATCTTTAATATGAACACGGTGCTCAAGGCAATATGAAGTGTAACATTTTGACTGAATTTTTCTTTTTGTCATATTACGAGAGGTAATATGAAATATAATATGAATATTTTGACTGAATTTCAAATATGAAATACAATATTTTGACTCAAGTCTCTTGCACACTTTGGCATAAGGGACAAAATAAGAAAGGAATATAAGAAGAAAAACAAATAGGAAGGTGAAAAATGTGTATTTAATATTTAAAAAAGAAAAAAAAAATAGAGGATGAAAAGTTAAAAAAAAAATCTCTCTGGTTGTTTAAGTGAGTGAAAAGGAGCGAGAAAATATAAATTTTTACTATAATTTCTTCTGAATAAAAAAGTTCATTTTAGTTTTCATATTTGTTATTTTAAATAAAAAGTTATCAAATTTTTACTAGAAGAGTTATTTATTATTGTACCACCAATTCAACATTATTGCTCTAGTCATGTTAAACTCAAGCATCCATCATTAAAAATTATAAAGCATGTATAGATCGACTAACATATCCTTAAAAATGGTAAATTAAATACATATAAATCACAACAAATTCCATTCACTATTGAGTACCACATTGCTTGTCTCTATATTTTCCTTCCCTCCTTTTCCTTGGTAGCTCCCTTTTTTTCAGATATTCTTATATTGGTGTCATTCATGTCGGTTGAGTTTGGATTTTCATCTCATCACAACTTCTTTAATCAACATGTTGGGCTTTAATAAGCTCCTTTGGATTGAGGATTTATGGTTTCCTATCATTCCAGTGCTAGCTAGTTGAGACAGTGCATCGACTTGAATACTTTTTACTCTGGGATATGATGGAACTTTAACCTACTCGAATGATTTACATATCTTTTGTAATTACTAACTCGAAATATTTCCTAAGGTTGGGTTTTTTAGCTTAGTATTCTCACTTAACTTGTGAAATCATCAATTGAGAATCATTACATTACCGAGTAAAAAAAAGCATTAATAAAAAGATGAAAAAGAAAGTTTACAAAATTAACCTTATTATTATTAATTATTTTTTGTTTTTTAGTTCATACTTTAAATATAAGAGATATAAGTGAAAAAAAATAATTAATGTTATATTTAAAATTTAAAATGATAATCATTTTTTGCCAATTTTTTTACACGACAATTATTATTAAATGAAGAGAATAACAATTTTACAAAATTAATTTTATCATATTAATTTTTTTTATTTATATGTAACTCGTATAATTAATATTATGAGAAATATAAGTAGTGTGTTCATTACATTTGAGTAAAATACTTGTTATTCCATTAATGATTAATCTATTTTCATTACTAAATTTATCATGGGGGCATTTGTTTTACATGTAATTTTTAATCTTGGGAATACTTTTTCTTGGGACAATAACATGAGAATATTATTTTTGGATATTGTTAAAAAAAATATGTTTGTTTAACTATTAAAATTAGTGGAGATTCCTTTTTATAGAATCATTAAAACATATGTTTGATGAAAATTTTTTGGGAAATATATATTATAATTACTAAAATATTTTTATTACAAAAATTCTCGTTACATTCTTTGTCTATTTTCTATGTGTTTGGCGATTACGATAACTAAGAAAAGAGCAAAAATTGTCAATTAAAAAAAAGAGCATTAGAGGGAGAGAGAAAATTATCAAAAATATAGAAATGAAATTTACAATAAATCAAATTACAAAAACATGAATTGGACACGAACAAAATTTGTAGGATTGAAAAAAATTGAAGCATATATCATGAAGGAATAACGAGAGAGTAATAAACTAGTGATTACTAAGAAAACATATGTGAATTTTTACTCGTAGAGAAATTTCTTGTCTCACAAGAATAATTTTTCCTGACTTCATCTATCCGAACTAAATATTTATAGAAGATGAGACAATATTTTTTTAAAAGTAAAATATATAGAGAATTAATTTTTTATGACCTCACAGCATAAGTATGATAACTTTTTCTGATCTTGTATTCTGAATAATAATAAAATAATCCACCAAACAAACGGCCATGAAATTAAAACTGGTATGAAGCATGTTAGGAAAAAAAATAGTTGCTGAACGCACCAAGCCAAACAAAGAAACTAAACTAAAAAAACATGCTCAATGGCATGTGCACAAGAATTCAACGGTGAGCATGAAATATTCCTTTTGTCTAATCTAAGCAATATTTTAATGACCCCAGTGGCATTACACAGACCAATCGCTTATCAAGAGTACCCGGTGCCCTATCATTTCACGGTCACACTCCCCCATACATATAGAAACAAGAATCCCTCAACAGCTAGAGAATATGACAACCCATCTTTTTTAATTCCACTAAACCTGTACACTGAAATCAGCAATTAAATTGCCTAATTACCTACATAACCTAATTACCATACATATCTCTTTATTTATTTTTTTTCTAATCATAATTACCATCATACTCATTTAATTCTAATATCCTCTCCCTCCTACCTATATCATACATCTTTCGTAATAAACAAATCTCCAACACATATCTCTTAGATTTTTTCCCTGTTGGATACATGCCCGATTTTGTAACATTAATTTACATACCCAAATTAACTACTAAGACCATACTTAATAAGTTAATGACACTCATTTGTTCTTTGTTTCCTTCTTTTCAAGCAACGCTGATGATACTATCCCCCCCGCCGCCGAACTTCGCTGCAGACATAGCCTGAAAAGCCGCCGCCGAAGACGATGACGGCGACGAGTGGCCACTATTCGCCGGCGACTGATCCTGAGACCGCGGCGTTGGCGATGGCAGATTCAACGACAACGGCAAAGGCTCAATGAGATTTGTCCGAGAAGCTTTCCCTTTCAAGTTCAAATTAGCCATCTTCGAAGACGGAGGCACCGGTACAATCGGCGTCGGCCTGATCGGCTTGGTCAGTCTCTCACCACTCACCGGCAACACCACCGGAGATAGACTCATCGGAAAACCCGCGCCGGGAAAAGGCGGATATGCGGCGGGGATAGGCGCCGCCATCGTTTCTTGCGGAACTTGTTCTTCTTCCATTATAGTAGAAGATTCCATCACCTGAAATTCCAAAATAAAAGTCAATTAAAATTAGATCTATTAACAACAATCTAAAATCATATTGATATTATTATTTGCACTATAAAATAAATGTTAAATCACTCAGTTAATTTCTAAATTATTTGAAAAAAAATTAAATACATCTGTAAATTAAATTTTTGTAATTATAAATTAAAAGGTATGTTTCCGAAATTAATTTATGGCAATTTTAAAAGTTATGATAATTTAAAAATTTATCGAGACTCAATTGAAAAATAGTTACATATTCAAGAATTCAATTATTATTATTTTTAATTTAGAAAATTTCTTACAAATTCCTAAATAATTTGAAAAACAATTAACTAATTTAGCTTAAAATAAATTAGTAAATGAGTAAATAAAATCTAATGACAAAAAAAATTGATATTCATTTTAGAGCCACAACATTTTTAACAACTTATTTTTTTAAAAAAGTATCTATAAATTATTTTCTCATTAGTTTTTAGTTTTTATTTCCCCTTTTTTTAGTGAGAGGAGAAGAAAATGAAATTAATTAAAAGTACCGTATCCGTGGTGATGTCGAAGAGGCTAGATCTCCGGCGACGGCGGTTCTGGTTGTGGCGGCGGAGGAAGTACTTCTGAGCGTGACTAGCGACCTGAGTAGGCGTGCGAGTTTTCACGAAGTTTCGAGAAATTCCTCTCCAATCTCCTTTTCCGACTTTGTGTAACCCTAACAGGAACAACCTATGCTCTTCCTCCGTCCAAGGAACACCTTCGATCAACAATCCAAAAACTCCATCGCAATTAATCATCCCTCAAACCAAACAGCACTTAATGGAAAGTGATTGTTAATTTCTTAAGAACTACTTACCTCGCTTGCGCTCGCGCGTGCGGCCGGAGGCATGAACAACGTCGTCGGAGGCGTAGCCGGCGTCGGCGGCGTTGGATTCCGCGTCGTACTGTGAGAGGTTGTTCATGCTGGCGCTCTTCCGGAAGGAGGAGTTAGCTTCGGTCATAACTCTTACGCCGAACAGCATGATGCCGTTCTCCCTGGGAGACCCGCCGCAGGAAGCGGCGGCGCCACCGTCGGTGCATGTCCGCGAGTTGTGGCCGTTGTTGCCGCACAGTGAGCACGTGCGAGACATCTTATCTTAACAGCCCATGCAGGGAAAAATAAAACGAAAAAAATTATATCTATGTCTTAATATATGTGTAAGATTAATAGATATGATATGATGAGAAATTAAGAGAAAAAGAGGGTTGGGAGGGGTGTTGTGCTGAGTTTTTCTTTCTGATGGAGAGAAAGAGAAAGAGACATGGGGAGGTTTGGGTGATATATAGAGGGGTGTTTGTTTTGTGGTGGGCGCTGCCGTACAATATAATGAACTTACTAGGGTTAATGCTTTTTTTTCTCATAGATTAATTTTATTTTTGAGAAATCTAAATGATTTTTCATTCATAAATCTCAAATTAAAAACTTTGATTCAAATAATTAAATTTATTAAGACCATCATCTTATTTATTAATACTACTCGATATACCGTGGGAAAGGAAAGATTGGGTGTTTCGCACTTGTAATTATGGAGTTGTCGACGAAGTATTGGTGGTGGTGTTTCGTTTGGGGGACAGTATCCATCAATCAGAACCGTCCAATACTGGGCCATGTAACGTACTAATGGTTTGGTGTGTTGCCTCGGTAAGCACGAGACTAAACGTGTGTTCTACGTTCGCTTAGAATTTAATGTCCGATAATAATTATGGACACGGTTCAAATCTGGGAAGGAAAATGATCGATAAATACACCGAGAGAAAAACAAAATAAAAGACGTAATGAATAAAGTGATGTAATAAAAAAAATCAAGTAAAGGAAAAATAAAAATATTACAGTATTATTAAAAAAATGATGATGTATAAACACGTTGTAATCATAGACATGCAGAAAAAGAGAATTGTAAATATGTGACATCTGATAGTAAGAAGGGAAAAAAAGTGACGACCGAGTATATATACTATGAATGTTTATTGGTCATTAGTCTACTATTGATTTTAAAAAATATAATACTTACCCATTGAAAAATTATAATGTATTCAATGATTTAAAATTTAAATTTAAATTTGGTAAAAAAAATTAAATGTAATCTGATAAATATTAATATTAATTATTAATTAAAATATATAGCGTTTTACTTTTCCATTTCATGTTAATATTATTTACTAATATCATCTCCTTTGCACGTTTTTTTAATAAAACAAGGAAGTAACAATTATTTTTTTTCCTAGTATTGTCATGTATTAATAATGCAACTAATTACTTAATGAGTTACTAACTACATTCTAACTCCTATAATAAATAATTGGTTTAATTATCCATTTCATCTTTATAGTTTTTAAACTTATTCATTTTAGTTTTTATAATTAATAATTAGATTTTTTAGTTCATAACGTTTAATAAATAGATTTTGTAGTCTGATATTTATATTTTAATTCCTAAAAAATCCTTATTATTATTTTTTTAACTCTATTAGTTAAAGAATTTTAACAAAAATTTAAAAATTATATAAACTAAATGGATAATTAAACTTAAATAATTTCTATTTAAATAATTATTTTATCATAATAAGTTTTTAGAAATATAACATTTTTTGTGAGTTAGAAATATAAACATTATGTTAAATAGAGTATTTTTTTTTTTATTAAAGAAGTACGACTAACACGTAAAGTTGTACAGAATGCCTCGATCTAAATTTTATCCACTTTTTAATATATTCTCTAAGTTGCTTTTACTATCTTTCTATAACGAGACATTACATAGATATAATATTCGTTCTACAAATTTTATTATCGATTAAAACTTATTAAAAAACTATAAAATTATAAGAAATTGGGTAAATAAGTAGTGAGATGCTTAAAAATTTGTAATTTTTAATAACTTTAATTAATAATAAAATATATATGAAAAAAAACGTGTTAAAAAATACACGACTATAGGAAATGTCCACATATCCTTACTGTTAAAGTTAAAGTATAGCATAAAGGCTCTTCCAACGAACGATTTCCTTGGTAGGTGTAGGTAGATTGTAGGCGGGGATCAATCGACCATGAGGCATGTGCAAGTGATCACAAGCTATGATTGACTTCATCAGAAACTATGGGAAACCTAACAATCAATCATAAAGTCTAAACTCACAACATTAAGAAACTTAAATATCTCTCGTCCACTGATCCTTGACGTTGAAAGTTGCTATAGTGATATAATTGGTGGGAAAATGTCAGCGTGTTAATGGAAAAATATAATATAGCTTTTTCTAAAAGCAATGACTTGAATATATTTAATGAGCAATGCAAACAAACAATATAGTATACTTTATCATCAACCACACTTAAATTAATTAATATAAAATTATTTCAGTTTAAAGAGAACGTTTTATCATTTAGAATGATTCTTTTTGGTTCAGACAAGATTGTGTTAAAAATAAAAATATATATGTGATCTAGACACCAAATATGTATTATAAAGAAAAAGGGGGGGATGGTGGAGAATCAGGGTGCTTCTGAACCGTGAATTGGGCATATTCGGTGTTGCTTTGATAAAGATTTGGTTGTCTCGTGCGTTTATAAATATGAAGCATTTTTGCCTTTGGTTTAATCATCCAAAGTTGTGGGTGTGGTCGTATGGTTGGATAGGATAAGCAAACATGGACCCCACTCTTTCTATGTGGCTGTGGTGGTGACTCGTTGGTAATGGTGGGTGTGTGGTTGGCACCTTTTTCGAGAGCTTTCAAGTACTAAATTCAACTTTGATAAGGGATCAATGGACTTGAAAGTTGAGTGGTAGTAGTATGATTGTGTGTTTCACCCCAAAAAGTCAAATAAAGTCGTCCAAAATAAACATGTTAAAAATGAATTATTCAAAGCTAAATAGTTTAATTACTGTTTTATTAAAGTTTCAAATAAATGCAAGCAAGTTCTTTACAACAAGTAATGTTCGATTTGGTTCACATATCATATATGCAAGTTCTTTATATATATACATGTGTAGTTCACTAGGAGGATCCACAATTTCATGTAAAGCGAATACCACCTAGCTTGATTGTCACTCAAATTTGGTAGTATCTATTTTTGTTTTTTAGAATGCATTTTTAATTGACACAAATAATAATAACTTTGTCCCTTAATTAAATGATTCAAGATTCTATCATCTTTTTTTGTGTTAAATAATTTAAAGTAGTTGAAGACTTTTACCAACAAAAACAAATACCGATAGAAGACTGACACTCAAGTTGCTTACTTCTGGTTTTATACATAAGAACTTTTTATCAACAAGAAAAAACTTTTTATTACTCCACTGTAAATCTGTAATTAAGAAATGTTATTAATTTGTATATTTATTTTTTTTAAAATAACTTAATACTGTTTAGTCTATCAAATTCAGGGTTGGTCTTTTTTAGTCTTCTAAATTAAAATTTATATTTTTTAGTCTCATTTTTAAGGTTTGAACTATGAATGCTTATTTTGTGACTATTTTTTACTGCAAGAGAAACTAAAAAAAGCATTTTATAAATTTAAAAAACTAAAAAAAAAAATATAAATTTCAATTTAAGGAACTAGAAAAAACCAAACCCCTGAATTTGAAAAACTAAACACATTTAAGCACAAAAAATTATTAAGGCTTGTTTTTTTATTTTTCTTTCTATTTAATTAATTATTTTATCTCCGCTGATAACCTTTTTTTTATTTAATTTTTAAAATTAACATTCTAATTCTTAAAAATTGATCTCCCACAATAAGCGCAGAAGTTCATTTAAACGAAGAAGAAAAAGAAGAAGATGGTTAGAAACATTTCATGCTTGAGACATGCTTATATACACAAATCTAGGCGAAAAAATTAATTAGATGGTTAGAATCACATAACTTATATGACTCATGTGAGGGGTCATACGTCCCACATATGCTTGTTTTCAGTAATGATGACTCAGAGTTATTAATCTAATCAAACTAAGTATCTTCGAAGCATCTTAGTTCGGATGAATTCCCAAGATACTACTCATTTAAAAATATCCCTTAATCAAAACCTTTTCATCTAACAATGTAAAAGCTAATTGTGTAAATATATGAGCTACTTTTTTAGTGCACTACGGTGAACTAAAAAAAGAGTCTTGGCAATCAACTTCAAAAGATATGCGTCTCAAACACAAGCTTTCCTCTAACTCCCAACCCCACCAATGTGCTAAACATAGACTAAAGTATTTTTCCATGTACTTCTTTTCTCTCCATTCTATTCCCCCTTTACTAAATATAGGTACAGGTAGTTTTTCAATGATAATTTATTTGAAACAATGTGATCACTTCATATGTAGACACATTTTTTAGTGAAAAATTGAACTTTAGTTTATCATATTTTGGAAAACTAATTATTTCTACTAGATCAATTAAAGATTCTCAGATAGTCTAAAATTATTATGATATTCTTATAATTTATACATAACACGTGATTGAGTGTTACGAATCCTTTATTATAAATTAAAAACTTAAATATTACTGTATTACACAGATATTAGGGGACACTATAGACATGTGGTGGTAACAAGTAGAGATTAAAAAGAAATTGAACAGTGCACAAATATAATTGTACTATGTTGTTAAACTGCTTTGGCACCACCGCACAAACCTGTGGCCGCCAATGTTTATGGTCCATAATGGTGGCTATCAACGTTATCAAAAAGTTCCCTTCGCTTTCATTATTATTATTTTATTTATTGTGACATAAAAAACAGAAAGCTAACGAAGACCTGCAAAAAACTGACCAATAGAATCAGTAGGAGTTTCACTCATTCTCAATTTGATATGTCATTTAAAATATTTTATAGAATTAAATTAAATTTATAATATATTTAAATAATACAAAATCAAAAATATATCAGTTTAATTATTTGAATAGAGTACGGACGTGAAAATCAAAATTTGGAAATAAAACTGCTTAAAACTTATGGCATATGAACATCAGAGATCAATTTGATGCATGTGAGGGTAAAAATATAGAGTGAAAAAACATGTATAAACTTTATTTGAAAATTTGTATTGAAAAATGATAGATGAAAGTTTTGCATCTACCTCACAAAAATGAATATTTTACACGAAATCATATTAATATCGACAAATATTTATTAATTTGATATTCATATATAAATTAAAAAGAATGAATAATCAATGAGTTTAATTGGTATTTTTTTCCTCAAGAAACTCTCTGAATATATATGTCAAATTGCTTTAGACGCACTTTAACCTTTTATATTCTTTTCAACAATCTCATTACCCCATTCCAATGTTAGTCTGATGCATGTCGTAAGTGCTGCAGTCTAAAATAAGTAAAATGCCATTTGAGTAAGCACTTTAAGAAAACAATTACAGAAAAAATAAAATAAAAGCATTTGAATTAGTGCAAAACATGAGTTGAACTTAGTTAGTTTTTGGGTGTTCTTTGCTTCCTTTTTTTCTCTCTCTCTATTTTTTAGATGCTTATATATCGGGTGTTATTTTACTCAATATTTTCATCACAGCAATGGATTTGAATGGGTTTGAAAAAAGTCAAAAAACCTTTATTCATTTGACCTAAATCAATCCAACTCACACATACCGAATGAGATTGTATTGAATTTTAATTTATATCACTTGAGAAAATTAGAAATAAAAATAAAAATTGTTACATGTGATAAGTCACAAACGAAATAAAAAATTTAAAAATAAATATACTAACACGACATTGAAGGAAGGGGCTAACGTTTTAATTTGTGGGCTGAGCCTGGTTTTTCTGGGTACAAGGCCAGAACCCAACTTGTAGAAATTCAAGCCACCACTCATGATTTTTACATGAGAGGGCTATCTGAAAATCGCATTGATAAGAAAGTTTAATGATGGAAGCGGGAACTGCTCTCAGTCTCCGACTCCACACTCGCATTCCCATTCCCATCAACACTGCCAATTCAAATACCTTATTATTCCAACCTCGCTTCACTCTTTCATCTCATTCTCCTTCTTCCTTTTCCGCTTACAGTTACAGAGGCCCCACACCAAAACGCCCCTTCCTCGCCGACTGGGTCTCCCAAAACGACGACGTCGTTCGCACCCTCCCAATCTACGTCGGCTCTGCCTCCCTCTTCGCCATCCTCCTAAACCGCTCCCTGTCCGGCATCGCCCCCGTCGTCGACGCCGGCAGGCACGTCCCCAGTCTCTCTCTCTCTCTCTCTCTCGCTCTTTGCTTAGCTCAATTGATTCAGAAAATGCACGAAATAGAATTCCTAAATTGTGGCTTATTATTAGGCCTTGTTTGGTTGTGGTGACTGGTGAGTGATTGGCATTGTTGTGCTGTTTTTGCAGTTCGCAGTCCCGAGCTGACCTCTTGACTTTGGGATTGGCCGTTACCAATATTTTGGCAGGCCTCGTTTGGCTTTCAGTAAAACCTAAATCTATTACTGTGGTGAGCCTCATTCTCCTCGCTGCATCGCTATTTTTTCATTCTAAATGTGTTTTTAATAGGCTTGTGTTTTTGGTCCAGGTAAATCCTCGAGGAGTTGAATGCAAGAGTTTGTGCGCTACACTCCCTGAAGTTGCACGTAATGAGTTGCTTTGGTAGGTGCATTTTGATTTTTTAGTGACTAACTTAATTAGATGCATTGTTTGGATGAGCCTTGACAAAATTGATTTTGCAAAATTGATTTTGAAGTGATGTGAATTATATTTGGATGTTTTTATTATAAAATCAAGTTAGAAGTAAAACTCAAAAATTTTGACCCAATGCAATTCTGGACCCAAAATCAATTCCAAAATATTTTCCAACGTGAAATCAACCAGGTCAAAATTTATCTAAAATCAATTATGAAATCAAAATCAATTCTCCAATGTGAAACCAAGCATGCATGTAATATAAGTTTGATTGTGAAGCTTATTAAGATATTTCCTGAAGTCAGCGATTTAATGCATCCATGTATTCTTTGATTCAAGACCATTAGATATAGATTAGATGGTTCAAATATCAAATATGTATTTTAAGTATGATATATTGAGGTAAAATATTAGTTATTCGATTTTCATCCAACAGTTCCGATTGGTTGACTGCATGAATGTGTGAAATCCAATTGTTATCAAATTATCTAATATGTGTTGTTTGAAATTGAAGAATGAATACTTTGTGGCTGACGTTTGATCATGGTGCTGTTAATAAAATTGATGTGAATAAAATGTGACATCTTATTTTACATAATGGAGGAAAATTCAAGTTCTGTGATCAGTGAGATTGGAAGGTACTGCATTAATTAGGTTTTACCTCCTGTTCATTGACAGTATATTTGATAATCTGTTCTCAGGGTGTGGGAATCTCTATCAGATGCCACTTGTTGTCGTTCACTTGTTGTTGTTTATGAGAGCAGTTGTGTACTCCAAATTGGTTTTGCAGCAGAATCTTCTCCTGGGGATGGTGACGCTGTAAGTGTGGATGCCAATAAATTGATGCAAGGATCAGTATACCAGGGGGTTATGAAATCTGGTGCTCGTAAGTTTTGAACCATATATATCAGCCATGTGTCATCTACACAACTGCTGCTACTTCAATACAGTACTTTTCATGAAGATGTGCTGTGGTATTAATTGAAATGTCTTGAATGTTTTTCACATGTTCAGAGAGTTACTTGGCTAATCTATCTCTTTATCCTGGGAAATCTGAGCTGCCATTTCTACCTTCAAATACACAGGTATTGTGCTTCCATGTTAAACTTGTCCATTTAGCTATTGAGACACGTCTATGATATTCATTATTACTGTGTTCTAACTAATTGTCTTGGTCTGTATTTCAAAACCAGTCTTAACTCTTAAGCACAAACTTTTGTACAGGAAGAGTGAAACACAGATTGTGGTGTGGGTGTATAATGGGGCCAAGTGAGTCTATGAATCTAGCTGCATATCTAGTTATCCTGGGAATTGGTTACTTGAATGACTTAGCTCTTAACAGTTTTTGGCAACTGGTGTACTTAAATTTTTGGAATGAAATTTCTGAAAAGAAGCTGCGTAATTTTGATGTGAATATGGTATTTATGATTTCAACATATAACACAATTGGCAAAATTAGTACTTTAGTCCTTTAATTTTATTCTTTTCTTCAGTTTGATAATCCTTTAACTTTTATTTGTCTTACCTCAGTCATCTAGTTTTAATGTGTCCAACAAATTGATCCTTTCCATTAGTTTCATTTAACTCTGTTAATGACAGTGTTGTCTTCATATCTTGATGCTATTTCATTTTAGTCCTCTAACTTTTAGAAGTCCAACAAGTGGGTTATTTCATTGGGGTTTTTTTTCCTTTTCTATTTGCAAGAATTTCAATCTTCTGCAGCAATGTGTTGAAAATAATGGTGTTCCAATCTTTGGAGTGAACCAAAGGCATTGCTCTACTTTATTTCTGTACCCTCCCAGTTTTTAGCCGAGCCATGTGTGGGTTGTGTTCTTCTTAAAAGGTTTTGTAAGCCTCACTTGCCTCTTTGACTCGAGGCTAAAGTGCCATCCCAGTTTTAGGCCAAGACATATACATCTTAGAGCTGTGATCTTAAACTGACCGATCACCAGATGATAGATCTATTTTTTAATGTCTTACTCTAGCCGTTATCTAAAGATTTGGCATTGAATAAGATAAGATCAACAATAACAGAATATCCCCCTAATTCAAATAACTCCCAAACTAACCTGAGTTTAAAATGTCCCTCAGATAGGAAAAGAGGAAAAATACAATTTTGAATGGACTGCTCATAGGTGACCTTTAGGGCTTTAGGCCGTTTTCTGAAGGTTTTCTATACTGGAACAATTTCCAAAAAATTAATTGACATATTTCGGCTTTATTTCTGAATTTGTTATTTGTTTCTTATTATTATGTCCACATAATGCAGTAGAATACAAAGTGCTAAGGATTCTTATGTTCACGTGAATTTGATATTTTATTGATTTATCAATTGCTATTTTATCATTTTGGTCCAACCTACTGGTTCCAAAAACGGAAGCCAGAATATGAGGAGGCCAGCAAATTTGTCGTACTACATTACTACCCATTACTAGGGGTACTGAACGTATGGATTTGTTAGAGGAAAAGCTTGAAGGATTGGAGGCCAGAATTGAGGCTGGAATTGGGGATAGAAATAGAATGGAAGAAAAGATGACAAGAGTGGAAATGAGGAAGATGTTGATAGAACACATGAAGGAAGAATTTGGAATTTCCAGTCATGGCGAGCAAAGATTTAACAAGAAATGAGTCTGGTTCAGATCATCAATACAGTATGGATGAATACTGCATGGCAATCAAGAAGGTGGAACTGGCTTCCTTTTAATGGAGAAAACTGTAAACCCTGTAGGTTACTAGGATGATTACAAAAGCAGAGACATATTTTGAAGTGCTGAATATTTCGCAGAAAGTGAAGATCAAATCTGCTAAAAGTATAGCAATCAACCATCCATTGGTTCACTGAAGATGATCTCACTTGCAGACAATTTGCAATCCTTGTCAGGAATTATCAGAATTGAAGCAATTGGAAACATTACAGGAATGTATTGAAGTCTTAGAATTCCTATCTTCACAAGTTTAAAGTTTGTCGGAGGAGCAGTATTTAGGCTATTTCTAACTTACATGAAAGTAATATAGAGGAAAAACAAAGGATTATGCTTTATAGGTATTGAGAAAAAGTCCATCCTTTGCACCAATGTGCAAAGGAACAATTAAGATTGGTGATTTTGTCTGATGATGAAGCACTACATGATTCGGCTGAAATAATTGCTGTTGAAATGGATGGAGATAATAAGGAAGAAGATTTTCCCTACTATCCCCAAGGCTGATTTTTCAGCAACTGTTGTTAATGGGAACTGATGATAACTGTCATGAGCAGTCATGTATTATTGGATACATGTGTGATTAACACTCATGTTGGCAGCTATGGGTAGAAGTTAGGAGCAATAATGTATTAGAATTAGAATATAGAAAATAACTCATCTTGCACTAACTGTTCTTTATTAGAATTAGAAACAACCTCGATAAGTTATTCATAGAAACTGGTGGCAGTTATGTATAAGGATACATTTGATAGTAAGATGTGTAATTAGGGAGAGGGTATTGTCATATGCAGTTTATGGTCAAAGAATACTCTGAGACTTTTGTCTCTGGAACAGCAAGTGTGCTGCTATATTTTGTCATTTTTATGTTCAGCATTATATTTGATTGGGTTATCAATTGGTGTTCTGTTGGTATATTTTTTGGCAACCCAAATTCTTTGACTGACATGCATGTGAAAGATCATATATTAATGTTCAAACATGCAAGGGTAATCATGATGCCATTTATCCCCTTTCCTCAAACCTGGATAAAATACTCTATTTCTTGTGATTTATGACTGTTTTTCCTGTTTAAATAGTCTTTTGCCCGTCCCTATTTTTTCATAGGGAAGGGGGAAAATTCTCTTGGGGCAGCACCACTGACCTCCTCTGTTGTCAATGACTTTTTGATAATTTCATAAATATCTACTATTTAATAACAAAACATGCAATTATTATTTTTTGCTAGGCAGTAATTTTACAACCACTTGGAGATAAAGGGATTGCAATTATTGGTGGTGACACGATACGAGGTTTCACTGGTTCTGATCAGGTACATTTTAACCTGCCTTTTTTTTCCCATAATGTTATATCTGAATTTGTCGAAATCTTTGGATCCTACGGCATGCGAAAATTAGGTTAGTATCCGTTGTTTTCTGAAGCATCACTTCAACCCTATTTCATGGACCCAAAGAAAAAAAAAAGATGTCTAATTCAGTTCAGACATAACACTAGACAGTAGTACAAGTACATTTTTAGGTCCTGCAAATTGTTTCCCATTTTTGAACTCAGTGAGATGCACATGTGGGTTGGTGGCATAAATCTTCAAATGATTATAGGTGTGGATTACTTATATTGGAGCGAAGCTGGATTCTAGCCTTGCAAAATATCTGAAACATCACCCTCTGACTTCACAAGATTAAAAGATTCAAAGATTTGCGAGGTAGCCTCTCATGCTTGTTTCTACTCCATTTTAATGGAAATAAATCCTCGAACTTTCAGCCGAGTTCTTTAGGATAAGAGGCTAAATATTCGATCACATGTACTAGTATATGTTATCCATATTTTAAGGCAATGCTCAAATTGATTATTAGATTAATTCAAAGTTAGTAACTTACTGTATACATCAGCGCATTTTGTTAACTACTTCTAGCGGTTGACTTTTACGTTTCTCGTTCTGAAATTTTTCATTTGTACCCCACCGCCCCTCGAGAGAAAAAAAATATTCCGATTCATAATATTACTTAGGATCAGGACAAACATACAAGGCCAGCAGAGGTCACGCAATCTCCTAAGCCCTTTCTGCAGAGACATCTAATTAATTATGTTGTGGCCTTCCCACAATTTACGACAAGTGGCTTCTCATATACTGTTAGCTGTTTTTCTATTCGTAGCTTGCAGTCTTAGAGAATAAAAAATTTGATGTTGCTGAAACTTCTGTTGATACAAGTTTGACTGGTTAAGACTTACGGCTAGTAAAATAGAGGGCACAAATTACTGCAATGAAACTCGTTCTACATTTATAGGGCCCCCAAATTAAAGCAAACCAAATCCCACATTTTAGAGAAAAGTGAAATTTATAAAGAGGGCGCCAAGGGAGCAACATCAAATCCAATGCACTGAGTCCTACTGGTTCAAACCTGTGAATAAAGAAATTCGAACACATTGCTGCTGCAAATTTACATCTGTATGAGTCTGTTTCATATCTATAAATTCATTTAAAAAAATGAGAAAAACAAAATTTCTGTAACAGAAACCCCCCACCCAATCCCCCCCCCCCCCCCCCCCGGAAAAAACAATGAAAAAAATGAATGCTGAACAAGTGTGATCATCGTGCTTTACATGGGTACCAGCTACCAATATGTTAGCACCCTTATTAGTATCCATTATTGAGAAGACCTCTCCCAGGGCATCAACCCTGTTGCAGGATCAGTAAAATAAGATACAAGGAAGTTCTTCAGGCCAGTATCCCAAACCTCACAAAACTGTTGCCGCCAGTTAGGTGGTTCAATGGCTTCTGTTCCTAATCCCGGTGCTCTATCCTTTGACCCTTTGTTCTGGTCCTCCTGCCAGTCCACCACATAGGTAGCAACCCTTCTGAAGAACTTGGCTTTGAAGGTTTCCCATACCTGGTACTTGTAGTGGTTTACTATAGCAGTACCTTCAGGCATGTTGTGGTATCTAAACCCCTCCTTAAGCTGAAAATGGTGCACCACATTCAAAAGACTGATGTCAAGCAAATCAGGCCGCACAATGGATTTGTGCCGCTCGGGGCTTTGAAGCCGGCAAGTGTACCCTAGAGTAACCCCTTGTTTCGGGGGTGACTTCAACCCAGAAGGGCCAAAGCTATGACAAGCTGTTCTTATCTCCCCAATAAATTTCGAAGATGAGAAATTGGCAACCACAGATCTCAGATAATTCTCACCAGGAACACCCTCCCCCAATGGTTGCCGAAACTCACTGGGGAAGTAGAAGAACTCATCAACATCAAAGAACCCCACCCATTTACACTCCTCTCTAGCCCTCAAAGCACAATGCGAAAACCCTGCTTCCTGAGTCTTAATCCAAGGCCAGGATTTTCTACTAACATTAAACCCTTGAAGATCAAGATCCTGAACAACCTTCTCAATGTCATCATCACTGTTGTTATCATAGATAAACCACCGCTCCACTCCAAGCCAAGCATGGTACATAACCCACTCCCTGAGCGCAGAAGCTTGGTTCCACACCATAGTACACGCACACAACTCATACTTCTTTCTATTCCTCTTCTGAACTTTACCACCACCACCAGGGCTACTAACCCTAGACACAGAACGCACAAGAACACGAACCGGGTGCCTCACATTGCCACCCAAATAACTCACAGTAACCCGAATTCCTCGAGCCTTATCAGGATTATTCCTCATGCTCTGTGGCAACATACACCTCACAACTTCTTGAGCCACAGAAACAGCTCTCGTGGTAAGTAAAAAGGCATTGTCTTTGTCGAAACTTTTCAGCCCGAAATGGCACCGGATCCGGGTCGGATCCGATATCTTGTGTGGCCGGAGATTCAGCCCTTTCACGAACACAACCACGGTGTCTCCGTCAAGGGTAGCCTCGTACGCCACCCTGTCCCAAGATTGAGCCGTTTGGTTCATCAAAACGCCCAAATTCCGATGACCCACCTCGCCGCGCCGCCGCATGTCGACGGCTTTGGAGGCGTCGCCGGCAGAGGAGTTCGTTTGGGTAAGTGGGCACCTAACAATGGATCGAGATTCGTCATAACGGTCCGTGGACAGGACCGGTCGAACATGAACTTGGAAAACCGGTTCAGGTGAACCGGAAGAGGAAGCGTTGGGGTGAAGCGTGTAGTAGACGCACTCTAGTTCGTGGAGCTTTTGTTGTTGGGGGTTGGTGATAATGAGGAGATGGTGGTCGGGGAAGAGGATACGGTGTTGGAGAGAGTAGGAGGGTGCGGTGGGTTGAAAAGGGTCAAGAACGGAGTTGCTTGCAGAGGAATAGAGAAGAGATAAAGTTGAGGCTGTGAGAGAAGGTCTAAAAGTAGAAGGGGTGAAGAAGAAAAAATGATGGTGGGAATACCAAAAAAGAAGGAAGATTAAGAAGGAGAAGCAGAGGAACAGTGATCTTGATGATGAGATGTGAAGGTGTCTTGCTGCCACCACACGCTTCCTCTTCCGGCGTTGCAGCTCTGGGTCCATCTTCTTCTTCTTCCTTTCTCCAATGGAATAATGCTAGTAATTGAGAGAGTTAAAAGGTCCAAAACTACTGGACTGGGGAGATTCTGGGTGCACTGTGGTGAGAATACAATTGGATTGCATTATGCATGATGATTCTTGACTGTTTTGTAGTTACGTTCACTATAGCGCCTGATTCCAATTCCGTACTTTCTACTTAGTAATTATTTTTCTCTTAATTTTTGTTGTCGATCTATAGTTTCTTGTTTAAAATTATTCTGAATATAAAATAAAAAAGAATTAAAAATAAACAAAAACTCTTAGAGAGACTGAAAATTAATAAAGGGCTACAAGGTGTAAAAACATATTTGAGAGACTAAAAATTAAAATCTAAAAAATTAAGAGACTAAAAACTTAATTAATCTTTATTTTTATAATAATCTGTCTATATTCTATAAGCAATCATTTTGTATATTTTTTAGATATTTTGTATATTTTTATTTTTTAATAAAATACAGAAAATGGTTACTAATACAGATAATTGCTAAAGGAGTTGATTTTTTTTTTATTTTTGTGATCCAGAACATACAATAATTTTTTAAAAAATAATGTAAAGTATTAGCAGAAAGTAAACATAAGAAATAGAGTAAAATGTATATTGTTTACTAATTTGTATAATGATGTAATCAATCAAAATTTCTTATAATTAAGTATTCACGTTAACATGAATATATGTGTAAAAAAAATTATGAAATCAATCATGAGAGATTTCAAGAAGCTAGAGAAAAATAACTCTCAAGGAAAAATCCATATTATTTCTTCTTATTATTTATTAAGGGAAAAATCAGTTTATATAGAAGTAAAAATGTAAGTCATTAATAGCTATCAATATATCAGAGAACTAAAAGTAAGAAAAAACAACATAACTATTTTCTGGCTAGTTAACAAAAAAAAAATCGTATACAGAAAATTAAGTTACACTGGCTAGGATTCCTTCCTACTTGCCCTCTTCTATCCGTTCCTATTAGTATTTGACACATTTTTAATATGTTGTTTATTATTAATTAAAATTTATTAAAATTACAACATCATGAACAAAGACTAGTTAAATAAGAAGAAAGTTTAAACAATTTTATAATTTTAATTAATAAGAGTTGTGTTTAAAAGAATGCGATGGGAGTACTTTACTATTTTTGGAACATAATTTACACTTTCTGTTTAATAAAATTTAATTCAATAATTTTCTCCTTTTAATTTATATAAAGCATTTTAATTTATATGATAAAGCAATATCGTATATCTTTAGTATTAATAGAGATATTATTTGATTTTTTTTAATAAATTATACGAATAAACATGCTGAGAAAGAAATCGAATCTACTTTCACTTATTTAGGAAAGTAAAAAGTTATACTAAAATTTTCTTTAATTTATATGATACCGCAATATTGTATATCTTTAGTACTAATACGGATCCTATTTCAGTTTTTTTATACGAATTACACGAATAAAAAATAGTGAAAAAAGAAATTGAATCTACTTTCACTTATTTCGGAAAGTTGAAAGTTTTAATGAAATTTTACTTAACCAATATGATATCGATGTTCCCAATCCAAGATTTAAAATATTTGATTTAATTTATAAAAAAATTGATTTAATTATTATTTTGTTCATCTAATTTAATTTTTAAGTTTAATTTAATTTTCTTATTATTAAAAGATTCAATTAGATCTATAAATTTTTAAAATAGTTTAATTAGGGCCTTTTGTTTATAAAAGTTTCAATCAGGTTCATTAATTTTTAAAATGGGTTAAATTTGCTTTCATTACAAACCAAATTGGGTTCCATTTTTTTCAAAATTTTTGGGGCAAATAAGAGAAAAAAAATAAGATTAAATTGAACTAATTTTAAAAAATAAAAGACGTAATTGAATCCTTATAAAGAAATCAAATTAAACTATTTTTAAAAATTAAAAGACTTAATTCAGCATTATATAGTGTAATCCGTTAGCGTATTATGCTAGTAAAATAATTAATGTAGTGTATCCCAAAAAATGTCAATTATACGTAGTTACTACTAAAAAATCACTCTTTTTTTTTCCAGTTTTCAATGGCTAGTAAAAATTATATTAAAAAAATAGGATTTGCCTTATTTTTTAAACTTTCAAAAATTAAATTTTACTTTTTCATTTTTTAGGAACGAGGGAATGAATTTGTGAGTATTGTACACTATCACGCTATCAAGAATAAAAATAATTATTTATTCTGTATATAAAAAAAAACAATAATTAGAGGACACACTTTACTCAAATGCATGACCAAGTATATCGGTGATTCAATAAGATGTAGCCCCTAATGTTTCAATACAATTTGAAATTGATTTTTTTTAATTTTTTGTTAGAATATTTTTAGAATATAAACTTCTTAAGATATAGATATTAATTTCATTAAAATACATCGTAAACGACTACTTTATTAAAAAAAAAAAAAACTAGATACAGTTTAAATAAATATATCAAAAAAAAATTCTACATATAAATCTAAATCAATTATCAATATCGTTTTTCATTGCTAATAAAATTTCTATTAACATTTTAGTGGTCATGAACCGTATTGTAAACTTGTAGAAGCTAAATCATAAAAAATAATGTGCTAAAAAGATTATAAAAAATTGCTTATAATAAATTAAGTAACCCACATAATAAGGTTTAAAAAGTACCAACCTTTTTACTTACAAGACCAAGTTCTAAGACTCATTAATTTCAGAAAACAAATCTCATTTAAAAAATTGAATACATGCACACATGGTGGACTTTCATTTGTGGATTTTTAAAGACAATTCATACAATGCGTTGGCGAATGTGTAATCCATGAGAAATTGAAAGTCGTGTTTGAAAATGGCAACTGCCAACTGGTTTGTAGTTTTCTTTCCCCCACTAGGTAATGTTTTTTAATTTAATTAGAGTATACTAACTTGTATAAATAATGTTATGCTATAATTTAATTACATTTTATTGTGTATAATAATTTTTTAATTTTTATAATAATTATTTTAAAAATCATACTTGACATAACTTTTTTAATGGTTGATAATATAAAAATATTTTTTATAATATTATAAAAGTTAAATTAATGTATAGGTTCTCGAATTATTTGACAAATTTTTTTAGATCTTAAAGTCATATTTAGATTTTAATTAAGTCCTTCCGTCTAATTACAAATTTACAATTATTAAATTTAGGTTTGCATTGTTATATCTATATGTTTGCATTAAGTATTTTTACTTTTCCAAGTCAATATTCTTACATTTTTTAGCCTGTTGTATTCTCAATTATGTAGGTTTTAAATCCAATATTCTTAATCCGACTCTTCAACTTGTATTTTTTCCCAAATCTCTCCATGTTTCACCCCTGTAGCAAGTTTGTTATAAACTCAAACAATTGGCTCATGCATTTTAGTTTTTGTAATGATAGTTAGATGAAACAACCCAATTAAAAAACGAATACAAATGCAAGTTTGAGGATTCAATTGAAAAAAATAATGTTTTAGGAATTTAATTAAAAATTATCAAATAGATCAGAGACCTAAAAAAATTAACCTGTTATAAATTAAATTTTTAATTACAAATTAATACTATAATAAGCCTTTTTAATTTTTACAATAATTGTTTTAAAAATCATATGTTTTAAGGTATTAAAAGTCATACTTATTTTTATAATAATCATTTTAAAAATCATTCTTAAGATGACTTGTTATCAGTTGATAATATATAAAAAATGTTGAAAGAGCATGAAAATTAAACTCAATCATTATTACTCCCCAAAATTAATTTTCAAGAAGTTTAATGTTGAAAATAATAATGATTGATTTTGTTTCCTTTAATAAAATGGCCCAATGTTTGAATTTTAATTGGTTTCTTGACATGAAATAAATCGTGTTGAAAAAAAGAATATTTACCTTATACGTATTCATGATCCCTAATAAAAATTAATCATCACTTCTGACATAAATTATTTCTTACCAATATCATCTTCAAGAAAAAAAAGTTATATGTATATCAATATATTAGCCCTCATATAAAATCATTGAAAGGGATGGTAATACAAGCTGGTAGATAAATTTTCTGGATATTATTTGATTATTACAATAGTTGTTTTTCTTACAATTTATTAAAAACAAGTCTATAGTGGATAATCATTCAATTCCAAACGTTATTCATGGAAACAAACCCAATTATTAGTCCATAATTGTTGATGGACTTGTTAGTTCTGTTTTAGGAGCTCCTCCAACACAATATTGTCAATGAAGTGGACTTCAACTAGTTAATGGCTCCTCACCTAACAAAAACAACGTTTGGTTTTAAAGTTTCGCTTTACAGGATGCTAAATTTGTTTTAATGATTTTTGATAAAATGTTTTAAATTTCACATATAATTAGTGGATTGAGGCGGCTGTGCATGCCTAATTTCTTTAACCATTGTTTCTTTTTTAATTTCTAGAAGGACATTAGAGTTACAATATTTAACGATATAATTCAAATATTAGCTTCTCTTTTATTCTTGATAAAATGTAACTCAAGATAAACATCTCTTTTAATATAAATCAAACGAAGTATATAGACCAAATCAAACAAAACATTCGGGTCTTCCCTTGCTTACCAAAAAAAAATTAAATACACTACATGACTTTTATGCTTCAAAATATGGCCAAGTTGTTCCATCAAATACCGAAAAATAGGTGGCTTATGTCCTTTCCAGCCAATTATTATATATGACACGTTAAGATTGCATGTCTTTTTCTCTGTTCCACCATGAATAGTACAATTTGGTGTTGATAATACGATTTTCAAAGAATGCAACAAAATTGAATGGACAACTCGATAGGGACAAAGTTTCTTTAGGTAATTTGCTTCTTTCTTTTTAGTTGCTTTGCTAGGTATATTATCCACATGTGAGAATCACTGATTGTTTTCCTTTTCTACTGCCAGATAAGGGACAGAGTTATGTCAGATTCTCATAAATGGATAAAGCCTCTGGCAAATTCTTTACCTTGTTTTGAAGTAATGCCAATTTTTTGCCCCCAAGAATATGTAAAAACATGATCAGTCAATCTCAATTTTTACAGTTAAAATCTCAGCAAACCTAATAGTAGTTAGTCGTTAGTTATAAATTTGATATTGTCTCACTTGTATGTTAGCTACATACTTAGCTAGCTTAATGTACATATACCTTTTTTAGTTTAGTGAATTCAACTTCTATCTTTCTTCTCGACTTGTCTATTTTTTCTTATTTTCAGTCATGTTTTTTTAACATGAAGTGATTATGTCAAACATGATTTTTTTTTTTGTTTCATGAGGTTTTTTTATATTTTTATTTTTGAGCTTTACTCAACACATGTTCATCATCTTGACAATAATTAATAATATAACCGAAAAATGTATTTAAGTACACCAGATTAATTGCTCTTTAATATTCCTATGATGTGAAACTAAACACATATTCAACTTCGAAACAGCATTTTACTATTTTTAAATTCATTTTCTTTTTAAATTCTTTTTTGTTTTACTTTCTCGTTTTCTCGCTTTACTTGCCTTTCTTATCCGATTTGGGTGGTGAAATTCATACCTTTCCACTTGTAAAATTTCTTGGAATTAAAAGTCTATATCAATAAGCTCTAATCCTTCTTTTGGTTTGGTCTGTTGAGTTTTCAAGCTTGAGTGTGGAGCTCAGTTCAGATAATGATTTTTCATATTTTGAATTTGATTTTGGCATTTGAATGTTTGATGCATAAATCTTACTGATAATTTATTTTCTTTCAGCGTGCTTCTCACCTTTCAGTATGTCAATGTGCTACCATTATTATGGCATGAATAATAATGAATTTTAATACTTTTGTTCAAATTGGTCCAATTCCCGTTCCCCTTTTGTTAAGACAAGATATATTAATTGAAATAATTGGATGTGTGTATGTGTGCTTATCTTGTAGAAACATGCAATGTCTAAATATGTGAGTTGGACTGCAATAGATTCTGTTATTAATTAACATTAACAGTATCATTATGACCAAGAAAATGGATGGTTTTGTAGATGATTACGTATTTGGTTTTCTACTTTTGAACACGGAAAATAAAAGAAAATGGTGAAATGTCATGCATGTGGCGATTTCTGCTTTGTTAATACGAAGGACACATGTTGTGACCATGTGCTCTGTTTATTATATTTATATTTATACACACATATGCTATTATGTAGTGCCTCCCTCGGTACATACCTTTTCGTCACCAAGAAACTATAATCATGTAATTTGCAATTTAAAAAATGCGTAGAGGTTAATAGAATTAGAGAATCCAGTTTTGCATGTAACTTTCATCTGAAATAAATTATTCCATACCCTATTCATATATATTACAATTAATATAATATATATTTATAAAATATAAATATTTTATTATTATTTATTTTTATACAATTAAAATAATACAAAGTTATAATTTAATGGTTGAATTCTTTGAGCATATGTTACGAGAGAAAACATCTTGTATGAGAATAAGATGATTAAATCTGAATCGTATAATTAAATATGTATTATCAAGATTTAATGTTAAAAAGTCACATGATATTTTTAAAAAAATTAGATGATTTTTTAAGTGATTATATATGCCATTAAGCTTTGAGTGTTCATGTTTAATTATGTGGTGCAGATTTAATTCTCTCACTCTCATATAAAATATTTTTCTTTCATATGATATCTCCTTTTATATATATATATATATATATATATATATATATATTGATGAGTTGTGTTATAACAAGAGTATTTGAAGATTTTTCCATATAAATTAATTTGATAATGAGAGACAGATAAAATATGAACTAGTCACCAACTGATAGTAGAGTATAGTAAAAGGTCTTCAACAAGGTAGTAAATCAAAATTTAAATTCTTATAAAAATAAATGTTCATATGTAATATTTGATAATACCTCAAACAAAAATATCTAAAAAAAAATACCTATCTAGAGAAAAAAAAAAAAAGAGTTTGTCTGCTTGAGAAATAATGGATAGGAAAATAAAAGAGGGATGGGGAAGATTTAAGTACCAAAATCCCAATTGATGATGATAAATATCTTATCATTATCATGAAAAAGGATGAAGGAACTCGCGAATGAAAAGTGGAGCTACTAGGTGTTTTGGTCGTGGCAAATTTTGAGGAGTGATCCACTTTAATTGAACTTACTTTATGAAAAGACATTTTCTTTTGTTTTCTTGAGTTAGATTAGGCTTTTGCTTTTTTACTTCGTTGGTTTCAGCAACCAATTTTTTTAGTGTGGTTTGCTGAATGGCTTCGATGTAACAAAAAAGAAATGACATAATTTCCATATAGATTATTATAAATTTATCACTGTCTCAAAAAAATTATATATGTGACATTCATGACAAAAGGGAAAAGAAAACTCAATAATGCATTAACTATAGAAGTTTGATGAACAGGGATGGAACTAGACACCGAAAGAAATGACCCCGGATTCTCTATCTAATATATATGCATTCACCAAAGGCCAAACGTTATTACCAAGAAAGGTTCAGTTTACTTGTAGGAAATAAGTTCATATTTTAAAAGGAGATGAAGATTTTGTTATTGGATAATTTGCAAATATTATTTTAGCCTTAACATTTATTTTGATTCTAATGAACTCTCAAAATTCAATTCATCTAAATTTTCACAATTAAGAAAAATAGAGCAAAGATTCTCGATGGAAAATGACATATATCAATTTCAAAGAGTCATTATCAAGACACCAGAGAAAGAAGACAATGATAACATTAGTAATATATAATATCAACAATTAACTTAGAAACGAAATTCATAAACGTATTTGGAGTATTGTTTGGCATAGTAATTAATATTCAAAGTTTAACCTTTGCCAAGGTATTCTCAAACCTTATTTATCCGAAGATGAATGATGGGTCCGCTCTTTATTTTTGTACTAGTACAGAACTAGTGGGGGTAAAATTAAATTAAAGAAATAAAATATTTAAATTATAACATTTTAAAAAATTGAAAAATGTTACTATAAAAAAAGTTTAATGAAATATGTTTTCTATGACTATTAATAAATATACCATCTATTTTAAAAATAAAAGGCCTAAGTATTGTTAGTTATAACACAAATTTAATTTAAAGATCATATCTATTAAATATTTTAAAATTGATATCATACAAACATTAACATGATTGATAGATGAAACCCGCAGTGTCATATTAAAACGAATAAAAAAAATCAAATGATTAAGAATGTAATATTTAAATATTAAACTAATAAGACTATGTTACAGAAGTCATTTTAGTTAGTTTGTAATTTTTTTAGCTAGTAAAAAAATTAAATAAACAAATTTTTTAATAGTTTCTCGGTAGCTTTTAGTTTTTAATTTTTAAAATTTTCTTTCATTTTTATTTTTAATATATTTATTTATTTTTTTATTATTTTCTTTTTAAAATAAATCATGGTATTATAATTTTTTTGTCATTTTATATTTTTCAGTTATTTCAACAACTAATTTTTTTTAAATATTTCTAATTTAATAAACTAATTTTTTAACTTTCAGATAGTTTTTCAACTAATTTTACCAAACATAGTCTAAATAATTTTAAAAAAACAAACAAATCATAACACTAATTTACTAATCATAGAGTGCCTTTTTAAGAAAGTCTTTTTCTCAAATAGTAAAAAACTACTATTAAATGGTATTTTTTATCAACACTTTAAAGTCAAAATTGAAATGAAAGAGTTAATAAGACAATTTTTTATATATAATATTTATATAGATGGTGGGATGAGTAGTGTTGTGTAGCTCACTTTTGGTATCTAAAATGTTATTTAAACTATAATTGAATAGAGGACTAATTTCTTAGATGTATATTTTTGTGTGCTGAAAAACTATGCTGTGCTTGTTATAAGCACACAAGGTAAAATAATTAAGTGAGGGTTTGATAATATTTTCTTAAATATTTACTAGTATTTTCTTGGAGATGTTGGCTTTTATGATGAAACGAACTGTTTTTTAGCCTTTTTGTCATAATTTTTATTTATCCACCGTCAAGTTCAGAAGCTGTGTATATTTAAATTAGTGAAACAAAATGGCCATTTAATTTTAATACGAAATCCTTCTTAAAGAAAATGAAGAATTCTTATTCGACCAACCAGCAAGTGTAGTCGACATGGTATGCGCGAAAGTCAAACAATGATATTCAATTAAATCTCTTTACACAAGATTCGTACTGTTTTTGTAATAATATTTTTTTTTTCGTACTATCTATCTTTTCTCTTGATAAAATACTCAAATAGCTAACTATTTGATCAGAATAATTCCTTCGTATTATCTTATAAAATACGCACTCGACCAAAATATAAAGTTGTTTAAACTTTAAATAAAATTTTTAGTTTATTTAGTTGAGCGCCACGTTAATAAAAATCATGTCCAACTCTTACATTAAAGCCGAAACTACTTTGTATTTTGTCAGATTTGGACCTAGCTTCAAACACCCACTTCAATTCAATACCTTGAAATGAAGGAATATAATCATCCATTTTTTTTCCTTTACCTTTCTCATATTTAGAATTAAAAATTATTAGGCAAAGTCACAAACTCAAAAATCTCTTACTATAATTCAAAATCAATAACAATGAACACAAAGACAATAATTCTTCTTCCTCGAGCCTTTCTCAAGTTTTCAAACACTACAACCAATGAACAACGTGGAAGCCTCTAATTAACTTCTATCGCGGTGTGACTTTTTTTATTTATTTATTGGCATAGCTCCTCTAGGTCCAATTTGTAACCATGTACCTAAAAGAATCAATGAACTACTTGAGGACAATTAGATTTACATGGGTCTTCTCCTAACTGGGGAAGGTGCTGAAAATCATAGTGGAATTGGCCAAACATCTTTCTCAGTATAAATTAATATAATTGCAATTTGCAAAGTGGAAGGTGGCAATTGAGTCCGCTTTCAAATCAAATACGTGAATGAGTTGATTCTCAAAGAAGATAAATAATGCAGAACTCGATAAAATGAAAATGATAGAGAATAAGATATAGGATGATAAGAAATACTTCCTTGCTTCAAGCTTACGAGTGAGGATAACATATGAACTTTGTTTTTAGTGAGCTTTTTTCCAAAGTCCTACGTGTAACGCTATCTGCTTTTGATTAACTTCATTCTTTTCATTTTTGATTTTAACTCTATTGGGTGTGAATCCTTTTGCTTTACTCGGAATAAAACGATAGTGTTGTCCGCACTTAATGTTTATGAAGAATGTTCATAGAACCAAAGGAATTAAAGAAACTATACGTGAAATATAAAACTTATTCAGAGCGGAATTTAAAATCCAATGCTCCTTATAAAGATGAATTGTTACTTAGCTATACGATAATGCGCGCATAGATAGTAGTAGCGTATATTTATTTTGCTCGTTGAAGCCTCCTCGTTAATGGTAATATCATTCCGAAAATTTTCAACGGCTTATTTTTTTAGTGTATTTTCAACGGCTTAATTAAAACCTATTAAACTGTAGAATATAATTCAGATATTGGATAAATTATGTTGACTAATAGAGCAATAATTTTTTTACAATAAATTTGAAATAACTTATATTAATTATTTTTTTTAAAAAAAAAGACAGTGTTCTATTACAAGATAAAAATAAAATAGATTTTTTTTATGAAAACTTGCATCTGCTACTCTCCAAGATACAAGTGAGAACTCAATAAGTAACTTATGCGCAGATAGATTAGGTATCACTTGTTGATAAGCGACGAAATATGGCGAGTGCTTTTTCTTTTCTTCTTTTATCCATGATGAGTGATTTATTCTTTTTAATTTGTGGGATGCAAATGAAATGGGCAATTGTTAGTTATACCTCCCATTTTTCATTAGTTGGTATGGGCCTCTTTAGAGAAATATAGGAGTTTTTCGTGAGTGAGTGTATTGAACTCGGATCATCTTCGGCAGAATAAAATTTTGATTTAATTATAAATTTTATCATTCAACTTTTATTATTTTATAAATTTTATCATTAAAGTTTTATTTTTTCACATTTACCACTATTGATGAAAAAGGAATGATTTTGACTTTTAATATTAGTTGTAATTATAACCAATGTAAATTATAATTATAATTGATGTACAAAAATCTAAAAAAGGGTCTTTTTACATTATTTTGTAACAATGTGATGGTAAAATGTATAAAAATAAAAAAATTTGGATGGTAAAATTTATGAAATGTTAAAAGTTGAAAAATAAAATTCGTGAAAAAAAAAACTTTAGCAAAATCTGTAAAATTATGAAAATTGGGTGGTAAAATTCACAAAAATAAACCTTGAGTGTAAAATTTGTAAAATAATAAAAGTTTGGTGGTAAAATTTATCATTAAACTTAAAAATTTAGCATAATTACTTAATGCACCACTTTTTGTTTGGTAAACCTCCTAAAATAATTGATGCCCTAAATTGACATTTGTGTCCTTCCTTTCTCAACCAAACCATAACACCCTTCCCTTGTTCGTTGCAGAGGCCCTGTTCGTTGGTGAAGGTGAAGGCACCATTGCATCTGTTGCAATTCTCCTCAGTGTTGACTAGTCAATGAGAACTCCCAGCCATCATAGTTGAAGGCAATGAAAAAGACACACTCGAAGGTAAGCCAATGTGGGTATTTTTTAATGTATTATAATTGAGTAATTGGTAATACAGTTGTATTTTAGATTACTCAATCCATAACTATATGGGGGTGGTGTGATGTGATGTGGGTTTGTGGAGGTGGTGTTGGGTGTGGTGGTGATGGAGGTTTGGGGGAGAAGCAGCTAGGTTTGTTTGGGAGAGGAAGGGTAAAAAGGAAATATTAGGAATTATGGAGGTCCACCAAGAACAAATGTGGTGCATTAAGTAATTACCAAAATTTAGTACAATTATTTTGAGCGGGCTCCTGTAATGCTGTAATCCTGTAACGCTGAGAACAAAAGATCAACAATCTTAACGAAAAAAAAAGAACAAAATCATGAATAAAAATTAGATAATTTTAAGAAAGAATGCTACAATTAAATACTTTTTTTTTACATACCACAAGTATCTTGAGTCAAATAGGATAATTAAGAAAAATAAAACTCTCCTAAATATTTAATGTAATTACTTATACAAAACTCAAAATCACTAATTAAGTTGAAATGTGTTAATTGTCATAATGGACCTAATTAGAAAGATAAAAATATATATTTTAGTTTTAAAAAGATATATTTATTTTAATTTTACTTTCATATTTTTTTATTCATATAATTGTTAATTATTTTTAGTGTCAAAATAATGAAGGTGAGTGATGAATGGATTAGAGAATTAACAATAAGATTTAAACACAATTTTTATAAAGTTTTCCACATGTATCTCTTTTTAAAAAAATTAATCCCAAAACCGTCTGTTATCCTCTCCTGACAATAAATGAATCATTTCAAGCAGAACCTCATGAAAAACAACTAATTTATCCTCTCCCGTTTGCACTCAATTTCACCAGAAGTCAATACATTGCTTTTCTTCTTTGAATACATAAAACAACTTGAAGTCCCAAATTTTTATGACAGTTAACTCGTTACCACAGTAATGTTAAATTTGGACGTTTTCCTGCACAAGTCGAATAATTTGCATAGAATTTGAAAAACAAACCACCTGTTTGAACCCAACAACACCCTACCATATCTTGACACCATAGTATGAGACTTTAATTTCAACATGTAAGATGTTGGAAATCCCAAGACTTCCAAATTTCTTTCTTTTTTTTTTGCTGAAGGGTCCAAAATATATATGCAAGGATATTTAAAATGTTTATTTTTTAAAATAAAAGTGGAGTGAATCTTTCTGATTCCGACACTAGGATTGAATTTTAATTTTTCATCTGCAGTTCTAAATTCTCACTCTTGAACCTGCTCCGACAAAAATCTAGATAGAAAAAGTCAAACTCGGCCCCGACCCTCTTCCTTGCCACGCCTAGACAATACCCATTCCATGGGTCAATTATGGCAGAGGCTCGGAACTCTTCTGAAGAGCACAGCATTTTTTTCCCCACTTTCTAATGAAGATGGCAAAGACGCATAATTATGACACATCAAGAGAACTCTAAGCCTGCATCATATTTCTTCCTTTAAGCCACACCTCAGTAAAACTCTTTAACCAATATATTGCATCCGAATCCACACTCTGATGACTCAGCCTCAATATGGACAATTTTGTAGAAAATAGCCTTCTTCTCTAAATAATAATTTTGCTAATGCTTTAAAGTAAACAACTCTCCTGCACTGCAAGCTGAACCAACGAGCAAAAAGATTGACTTTCGCAAATTTATCCCTACAAATTAGTGATCCGTGACTCTGTGATGCTTGCTGCAATAAAATAGCCATTGAGAAATGCTGTGTCTCACTACACGGATGACCTGATGAAGCGTAAGGAAAACAATATCATAAGTTATCTCATACATATACAAATAACAGAACTTCAAATGTTTTGGTGGAGTGTAAGGGGATGAAAAAACGATGCAGATAATGATGAATGATTGTTCAAAGAATAAAGTGAATGCTGACATTACAACCCAGTTTACCCAGATAGAGTCACAAACTAGACTGGATTAAACCACGATGGTGATTTTCTAACGTCATAAAAGGATCATTAAAGAGCAATAGGTTTGTTAGTGTAATTGTATATGTAGTAATTCGGGTAGTAATAAAACTGCAACTCTTTAAATCCACAATTACCATTGTGAAATTACAGAAAGAATGACCAGTTGCAACATGACACTTAAAATGACTTAACCAAAGTCAACAGGCCACAGATCGTACATAATACACTTAAATAATTGAAATGAAAGGAGCAACAAAATATAACAATTGCAGATAAGAATATTGTTTTCTAAGATTATAATTTAATGTGTACTAAAATCAGATATATAGTTACCTGATATTCTGGTTCCTCAGTGATTCAGTAGCAGGTTGAATGCCATCATATCTCCTCATGGCGTCTTGGACCATGTTTTTAGACACTTTATACGTATGATGCCCTTTCAAATCGCTTTGAACTTCTGCCGATGGATTCACAAAATATCCACCCTTACCATGTTGCAATCGGCTGTTATTTGCAGTTAATATTTCTCTGCTTCCATCTTTATTGGTTGCATTATGCACAGCATTTGTTGATGGTATGCTTCCTAAAGAGAACCTTGATGTGGAATAACGACCTTCTGTCTTCTTCCAGAATTTAGAACTCAAAAAGTCAGTACCAGGTAGCTTGCAACAAGTGTCTTCTGTGGCATCAATATTGGAAACCCTAGCACCTGGAACAGCCAAATCCTGAGATATTTCATCCAGGGCAATCTCTAGGCCATGTACACGTGACTCCAGAGAATTCATACCACTTTGGGAGCTTCCAATAAATCTCTATATTCAAATGAAGACAGAGACACGAGTCAAAAATATTTACTTTTATTTTGAAAGGTAAAAGATACTATAAGCTTTTAAACAAGACGATGGGGTATTACAATTTACTGAAGGACAGCTTAAATACAAGGGAGAAGGTAATTTCTAATTTAAACATGTGGTAGATGTGCAGGGGGATTGAAATGGTGGGAGTGGACTACATTATAATTAACATGACCAAAGCTAAAGACAACCAAAGTATAGGCTTTACCCGTTCAAATAACAAGGCAATACCTTATTCATTATACATGTGTCATGAGGATGAAACTCAATAACAGTAAACCACAAAAGGAGTATTGTCAATAGGACTAGTAGAATTGTGGTCAAACAAAGAAAGAGATTATTAGCTAAAAGGGTGTGGTAATCTACTTCGTGTTTTCTGTTAAGTGTTAACATATGCAGCTTGTTGATATTACAAATTTACTAGTCCAGGAAGGAAAATAGTATCCTGAACCTCAAAGACAAACACACGAACATGTTTAAAAATGCCACAAACAGAAGGATCAAAAATAGGAATATTCAATTTATCAAACATGACAGACTGTCAGAAAACTAGACAAATGAAGAATAATTCAAAAGCTAAATATAAAAAAGTCATATAGACAGGAATAGCACTGGCCTAAATAATTTAAATTTAATAGGGTAAAAGGTATATCAAGGCACTATAGTATACCTGGAGTAGGTCTAACAGATTTGATTGCTGGTTTTCAATTTGAAGAAGTTGTTCACGGATCAAAGCAAAGTCTTCAACATCTTGTGGGCTCTCACAAACTTCATTTGCATCAAGATCATCATCATCAATACATGGAACCACACAAGATTTTGAACTACTGAATCTCCTCATTTTTTCATCAGACACCTTGCTAAAGAGAACACGCTTTATCTCTGCCCTCGAATTTACCCCGTTTTGATATGGGGGTGGCTTAGAAACTTCAACATCACACCTTTTAATATCATCTTCCCTAGACAAATTTGAGTGGGAGGACCTCGAAAATGGAGTTTCACGTTTCTCATTGGAGGATTTCTCATGACCCTGATGATTCAATGTCCCCATTCTCAAATGCTTCTCATTACTCTTTAGAGAACTCTCTCTTTTCATGGACGACATGAATGAAATCACTGATGGAGGGGACCTGTTGGCAGGGGCTGTTTTAGAAGACAACTTAGAGCCAACATCGGGTGAACTTTTAGAGACACACTGACTTTTACCATCATCTGTGCCTGTGAGAAAAAATCAACAACAAAAAATAATGGACGAGATTACTTTGGCAGCATTCATAAAAGCTACATTCCTTAAAAATTGTTTAAATATAGAGATCACAACTTCAAATTCTGAAATGGACCAATTTTTGGATAGTTTGGTGTTTTAACATGATGGGAAAAAAGATCACCAGTAAGTATACTAGTAGGGCCTAGGACCGCTTCGGCCATGGCCTAGTACCCCGGAGTAAAGAAAGAACTCGGGTATTTGGATAGACCGAATGCCCAAATACCTCTAACCCTCTAAGGTAGGAAGAAACCTTAGGTCTTCGACTCGACCATGGCCTAGCACCCCTCGGCCATGGCCTAGTACCCCTCGATAAAGAAATAACTCAGGTGAACATTATGGACCTTATTTGACAAAGGTGAAACCTCGGGTATTCAACTAGGCTAAATATCTTCAATCCTATCAGGCAAGAAGAATCTTTAGGTATTTGGTTCAACCACAGCGGCCATGGCCTAGGACCCCTTCAGCCACAACCTAGTACCCTCTAAGCCATGGCCTAGGAGTAATACCCTCTCAGCCACCATCTCATGGAGGTTAAAGAATTTTGCTTATCTTATTCTTAATACTATATTAACACTGCCAGGTAATCTCAAATTACATGCCCTTAATTAAGAGGTATATAAAGGGTTAAATTTTCGAGGTAACACACATTATTCTATCCATTCTCATTTACTAAACTCATTATTTTCTTTGTGTCGAGACCTAACTTGAGCATCAGAGTGCTTTTCGTAGGGATCCCACCCTTTAGAGGATAGTTTCATCAAGCACTCGAAAAGGACACCTCGAAGAGAAGAACAAGACAAAAAGGAAAAGTATCCGGCCATCTTTAGCCCTCAATTATATATTCTAATGTGGGATTACTTTTAACCGATGTGGGACTTAGATTATTTCCAACACTTTGGTAGCAAAGTTAACACAATGCAAGAAAGAAACAAGTCTTACCAACAGAAGCACATTCAGATTTAACGTAAGCAGGAGCATCCTCGGTTACCTCCTTCCACGTCTCCAATGCACGATTCATAGTCTCCCGAACCACTTTGATCTGTAACGGACAAAACAACATTACCACCCACTCCAATCATATAATATAACATTCAACCAATATTATTTTCATTTTTTACTTCTTTTAAATTTCGCTACCTTCACAAGTGCATTATATAACAATAATTATAATCTGAGAAAGTTAAATTTAGGAATATACCTTATCAAACCTCCGATTCTGCAACGAATTCAAACACAGAACCTTATGCTGCGACGCCAGATCTCTCTCCACCGAAGCCACCTTCGCCAGCGCCTCCGCCGCGGCCTTCCTCACCGTCCAGTCCTTGCTGCCGAGGAACTCGACTAGGCACGGCACGAGCCAGTTCACCGCACCGCGGCTCGAAGCGCCGCCAGCGCCGACCACGCTTCCGATCAGAACCAGCAGCGCCGCCCGCGCCCTGCACGCCTCGCTCTTCACGAGCTTCCCGAGCCGCGGCAGCGCGCTACGCCGGAGCGCCTCCGCATCGGGGTCCGGCGCCGCCTCGACCGCCGCCGCGAGGCACAGCGCGGCGCCGATCTGCGCGTTGGCCTCCTGCTCCTGCGCCAGCGCGTCCATGAGCGGCCGCAGGAACGCGGCGGAGAACGACGGTCCCGTGATCCGCGACGACATCGACGCGACGGCGTCCACGCACGCGGATCGCACGGCGGAGTCGGAGTCGCGGAGCCGCCGGAGCACGGTGGCGAGCATTTTCGATATGAAAGGCCAAAGCGCTTCGCCGTGGAAGCGCGAGAGAACGTTTAAGAGATGAACGCATTGTTTTCGAACTGGTGCTTTGGAAGAGGAATCAGTGTTGTGAATGCAAGAGAGGAAGGACGAGAACGAGTCGTGGTTTAGGGTTCTGGCGATGGACTCGAGTTCCGCGGCGGCGCCGGCGAGAGTGTCGCGGTCGGAGAGTTTGTTGAGGCACGTGATGACTCGCTGTCGGAGGTTCTGAGTCGACTCGGTGCCGGAGAGTGGTGGCGGCCCGCTTAGTGAGTGGCGCCGGGAAGACATTGTGGTTTTCTTTTTTGGCTATGCGGCGGCGAGTCAGTGACTCGGCATTCGAGAAGCGGAAGGAACGGCGGAGGAGAGAGTAACCGCTAAAACGGTACGTTGAGAGTGATTTTGGCGGCAGAGTTTGGAAGAGTGTTTTTTGAGAGTTGATTGCTTGAAGTGAGTTTCGTTATCGTTGGGATTTTATATATCAACGCAGTTCAATCTGTGCGCTGCGCATGGATGCATAAGTTTTGGACTTGGATGAATAACTTTTTAGTTTTAGTTTTAGTTTTTTCCTTGTTTCTTAAAATAAGAATTTAATGAACTACCAAAAAAGTAAGAATTTAATTTTAAATTTATTGATGATGGAAATAGTTTTTATACTCTCTTCCAATTACAAAATTAAAAATTTGTTAATTTTTATAATAATTATTTTAAAAATTATATTTAACATAATTTCTATTAATTAATAATATAAAACATATATTGATAATAGATGAAAATTAAATTGTTTAAATTAATAAGAACATATTGGTAGAAACAATTATACCATCATTCAATTATATAGCATTACATAAGTTTATTAATTTGAAAATAACTAATTAAAAACATACTAATAATATTTCTTAATTATTTATCACTATAAAAAACTTTTACTATTAACTCAAAATGGTTTTGTTGGATACAAGTATGTAAATGGATGAACTATTTTATTGCAATAACATCTTTGTAATTTGTTATAAAAAAATAAAAAAATAAAAAAGTACTAAGAAGATTTATAAGCATTTTACTTGACCAGAGTTAAATTATTGGTACCTTTATCTCTTTTAAAATATTCATTCAAAATGTAAATATTTTTTAATTATTAGAAATATATATTACATATTTTCTATAATTATAATGTATTAAATCAATTTTTATTTTGTTGTTTTACTTTTTATCTGTTCGTGAAGGCATTCATTAATGTTTGCAAACATTAATTATATATTTAATATGTTCAATTCAATTGAGATAAGTGTTTTAGTAAACATTATTTCTCAATCTATCCCATGACACGACAAGCATAATTTTGAATTTAAATCTTTTAAGTTGTAATAATATATTATTAGTATAAAATATTTATTAATTTTATTAATGATTAATATTTATTTTATTAAATAATGATTAATATAAGTGATAATAATTTTCCTTAACTAAATATTATATAATTAAAATTTTGACTGATTATTGGATATGAAATAAATATTATTCAGAGATAAATATTTATCTTCGTTTGTTTATGGTATTTGATGAAGATTCATTATGATTTGTACCAATATCAATATCTATGTTAAGAAAAAAATTATTAATATTTATCCTTGAAACTTAATTTAAAATCATATTCAGTGAGTATCTGTTAGAATTGTTTTTTGTGAAAGATGGTGATGGGTCCAAACGCTCCAACCTGTTAGTGAATGATTCACCTTCTTGTGTTTACCCCGAGTTATGTATACCTACGTGTCCTTCAATTTCTGCCTCACAATAGTCACATGCATCAAACGCCACGAAGCAGAAGCAATAAAATAAAAGAGGAATAATCAATTAGCTGGAGGTCAATGAATTTATTACGTGTTTAATTAATCTTAACTTTGACAGTTAATTCCTCAACATTAAGTTCATTTGATTATGCACCTCATAATTCATTTTATAATGAAATACTAACAATAGTCAGCATGTACTAGAGAACAGCAGCACATGATGAAACCACATGTAACGCAAGCCATTGCACAAGAGCATCTGTTGCTTCATGTGGAAGTGGAGTTAATTGACAGAAAAAAAAATATTCATTCTTTTTTTTCTTTTAAATATTAATGACCGTGAAAGTTTCTTGCAAATCTAATTTTGGAGGACTAAATGTGGAGCATGTGAATGAGGTAAGGAGAAAATATATATCCTTTGTTAATTATCACAAGGACCTAATAGCACACAGGATTCAACTTGTATAGCTATCACGTGATCCAAGAATATGGATATCCACTGAATCATAACCATTTTTTTTTTCTTGTAAAAAGCAAAACATTTGGATTGGTTATGGAGGGGGAATGTACCTTTCTTTCGAATTAGTTAGTACATAAATTTGTTTCTGCTCCACAATTAGGGAAAAATCTTTTTCTTTGTTTCTATAATACTAATTAATAGAGATTCTTCATGCCTATTTTTTCACCAACTGAACCGTTATCTTTAAAAAAGCAAGGACCCAACCCAACCAAAAGAATTGTGGTTTTGGTGACTAATTTAAACTACCCAAAAATTATGCCACAGTTATGAAAGGCGAAAAAAAAATCAAGTAAAAAACAGGAGGAAGAACCAAGAAGAAGAAAAAAACGAAAAGGGCAAAAAAGTGTTATCATTCTAACTACCATCCTAGCTACTTGCAATAGAAGAGACTAAAGAGATTTATCTGCCACTCCGTGATTTAAGTTAAGAGGCATCAATGATTTAAAACATGAAGAGTGAGTGACCAAAGATAACTCGAATGGAATTGACATCTACGAGAACCTACAAAGAGTGCCTCATTATTATACATAGAAGTGTACATATCATATACCCCATAATTCATGGAATAAGAAAAAGGACAAAGAATAAGTTGATGAATCCATGTGACCATATTTGCATTTCATTTTCCTGACGAAGACTTGGCAGTTCTTGGCCTTGTGCTGTAGTTATCACATTGCGGCCATCCCGTTTGGATAATTAAACCATCCATATATAGAGGAATCTGGCTATCTCCATGGCTGTTTATTATCACCAATGTTAATGTGTTTACTTTATATATATATACAGATAGATAATGTGATATGAATGCATGGGTAAAATTTTGGGAGATTTTCGCAAACTTAAGATATTATATATATTGCTGATTGTGACTTTTATGTTATTGTTTAATATGTTTATCTTTATCTAATTATGTCACACCATCAATTTATATTACACTTGATAAGAATATGAAGGAATTAAAATATTAAAAAGATTTTTATTAATGAATTACAAGATAATTTAGAATAAGTCATCATATTAAACTTTTAAAAAATTCGTTTAGATCACAAGTGTTATTCGTTAGAAATAATTTTTAAACTTGACACATATAATTAAACTTAAACAATCTCACACTATTTAATTTGTGCGTTATCGTTACTTGTATACTAATAGGTTACTGAACATGTTTATCTCTATCTAATACTATCCTGGACTTTCACTTTACCAAAATGTTGCTGCTCTATAACTTCTAAATGTAACTTCTCCGCTTGGTATGTGTTTTAGGACGTGTGCAAACGCCAAAAGAACCACATTCTTAATTGATTTGCCTTATATATCTGTTGGATTTAACTCAAGCGACAATAATGGATTTTGGTAAAGAACAAGAGGTTCGATTTCTTATAAATCTGGAAAAAATAAAATTCCGCTCTATAATTTCCTTCTGTTGTGGGATAAAATATCTTCAGATTGTAGCCTGTTTGGAATCTATATTTGAGTATCGTATTTAAAAATTAATATAATGCAGCATTTCAGGTGTAGCATTGTATTGGAGCGGTTTTTCTTTTTAATTAATTTCTTTGCTTAGAAATAGGGTTAAATTAAACAAATCGCTTTTTTGCATAGAGATTCAAAGAGAAAAAAAAAATTAATGAAAGCTTTGAAGTATGAAATCTAATGTGCCCCGGCCACGAGTTTAAATTTAAATAAAAGTGCTGGAATTGTTGTACGAGGTCAGGGAATTCTCTTTAGACACTTGGAACAACTTTAGAAAACCCTTTAATACAAGTTTAATTATTTGATTAAAGTTATTCCCATCAAGATGCCCTCACTTAATTTTAATTGCAATCCATTCCTTCTCATCTTTTTTATTTATTTACTTTGAACACAGAGCATCGCTTGAAAATATGGCATGGACAAGGTTGCATGCGTGGTATTAACAATTGTATATTTTCTTCAACTTCCACTCCACAAACGGTGAAAGCCCGTGGATTAAGCGATTAACTTAACAGAGGGAAAAACTTAAGGATGATGACAATTAAGTATTGATGAAGGGTAAATTAAATAGTATGAATATGAGCTCAAAAGTACATATATGTGTATGTGTGTACATGTATACACGTGTGTGAAATTGTGAATGTTCACTTCAAGTTTAAAGGATTGGACACTGGAGTATAAAAATAAAATAAAAATTCATTGACTCACTGGACTTTCTTTTTCCTCCCCCCACAAACACAATAAAAATTTCTCCTGTTATTTTTCTTGCGCTTGGATGAGAGATATGATAGATTAATTATTTAATTAACCTATTTTATATATTAGTATTAATTAACTATTATAAATTATTATTTAATTTTCATATATGAATTATAGTCTATAGTTATTATTAAAATACCTAATTAATTGGTAGACATTATATTGGGCTTTGATTCTCAAAATTGGACTAAAAAATACAAATGAATATTTTAAATTACGTGTCAATTTTTTAATTGATGAAACAGAAATGAGAATATGATTTGGGAACAAATATTTGAAACGCGGGACAAGATGACTCTTAAAATAGATTAAAATGATTTATTTTATGTGTAATTAGAGTTATTTAAAACTGTGCATGCAGTCAAAAAATAAAAAATAAAATTATGCATGGTAACATGACATGCATTGCTTGCTACTCATCCCATTGATGACTAAATAAAAAAAAAAACATTTATTTATTTAAAGACATATCTAAGATTAACTTGTTATTGTTATCACTACATAAATCAAATGATTTAGATGTTATTTTAAATTAATCAAAAAGTCTCGACTCTCAAGTTCGAGTCTAAATATATAATTTTATTAAATATTTAGAGAAAAAGATTTATGATCGATAATAAATCTGTCAAATTTAAACATAATGATCTCAAATAGATAATATATGTGATTTAAGAAAAAAAATCTTAAAACTATCTAAATTCAATTCATGCAATTACGTACATATTTTTGCCATTCCTAGCAAGGATAGATATGGCCAGGTAATTTGGATGATAAAGATATGGGTAACAAGAGGAGGTGGATAAACAGTAACTATGATGTAAGTTGTAGGGTTTTGATGAGTGTGTTTATGAGGATCATTGTATTGGCCCAGGTCAATGTTGTTTGACTGAGAGGCAAGACCCCATCTATTGCACTTGTCTTAGATTGAGTTGAGTTCACATGGGGAAGGCCGAAAAAGTAGACCAAAACCATCTAACACTTTGCAAATCACTGCACTTGCTTCGTGAATCATGTGTGTTTTCCTTCTCAAGCGACACACCCACATGCACTCTCTGCTTCGGGAAGAAAAAAATATTTAACACCGGCATGGTGTGATGCTCCATCATTCATACATATCTATTCACATATTATTAATGCGAATTATCGACAAACTAATATTCATTCAAAAACTTAATCAACCCTCTTTAATATTTCTTCTTTATCAGTCGCATTTTCTTTATTCACATATATTAAACCTAAAATTTCACTTAAGAATTCCAGTGAAGTTTTATTCCTACTAACCAATAATTTGGTTGATGCTCCATTATTTGATTATTAATTGGGGAGAGAAATTTGGTGCAGAGGGAGCATCTCCCTGAAAACATTCCCTTGCTTCCACAATGCCCTTTGGCCACGTGATACTTGGCATATGTGCCCAATAAATTTGGATAATGTGTCCTTTTGGCTTTTATCAACAACGCTATCTATGCAAAGTTGTACTACTAATAACTAATATAACTAGGGACACAATCATCGAATAAATGTGTGCGTTTCACGCTAGTTGTTCAATCCGTCACATTGTCAATAAATATCATAATGAAACTTCAATAATTGTATAATCAGCACTATTGTTGTTATAAAATATGATAATCCATTTTGCCTCTGGTATATATGTTTAATTCATATAATCATATTTCCCTTAGAAGCCAAAAACCTCTATATGGTGTACGGATATCACAAATCGCTTCCATATGATAAGAACTTGGGTGAAAAAAATACAAAACATTAGGAAGTGGGGTTCATTCGGGATGCTTAACAAGTCATGTAACTGTAGGCTACAGCTAAGCTTGTTTTCAACTAGAAAAGGGAGTTTTTGGTTGGTTTTTAATAAACTGAACAAAATATTTTGAAAAGTGATCCTGAAATTAATGAACTGAAATCCTCACTGTGTTAAGAATCAACGCGAGTTTTGTCCTTTTTTCCTGATTCTTTTGAATTAAATATGTTTTTAATTTTTGTAAATATGATAATATTTTTTTAGTGTTTCAAAAACAAACTATCTTTCATTTATGAGAATGGGTCAGATTGGTTCTCGTTCTTCCCTAAAATTTGTCACTTTTTTGTTTCTGATTCATGAAAATAAGAATCACATATATTACATTTTAATAAATAAAAGACATAAAATAAACGACTTACTTTTCATGAACTAAAAGTTGGCATTGCTCGTGTTTTGGGTTATCCTTTCGGTAACTCCAACCTCTGTTTCCAAAAAAACATGTTGGCAAATTAACTTATCTAATTGTTTATCAATCATTAATATAAATCTCATTTTTTTATATTATAAATTTTATTAGAGTTTAAATATGAAGTGAAATCTTACAATCAATTAAAAAGAATAAAGTTGAACACCATACGAGTAAGGAAAAAGACTCATAAATTTAAGTTTTAAGATTTTAAGTTAAAATGTGATATAATTTTTTTTATGTGTGATTGTTCATGATTTATCGGTGTAAATCTGTTATTCCCCTCAATTCTCCCAACTAAAGCTCTCTAATTTTATCCCTTCTTACCGTAATCGGGCTTAACTTGAGAAAAATTCCGAAATTTGTGTATCACTTGCATCTTTGGATCTCAGAGGTGGTTGTCCTTGGTCTGTGATACTGAATAATTAGTTAGCACTTGATATATTACGTTATATTATTAATCAGCTAATCTTCATAATTCCACATGGAAGCTGCACAATAAATCATAGGCTGGTTTTTGTCTTTGTCTTTAAGCTGGAATATTTTTTAAAATTTAAATTCAGTTTGAAAAAAAAAACATCAAATATGAGATAAGCAGATTTATCTGTGATCTGTCATACTATAATACTACTCGTAAAGCTGTATATGAGAGGAAGACGACCTAAAAATCATTGGCAATGCGATAGTCAGCACAAAAATACTTTATTATTGTTTTAATCATTAAAAAAAATACAATGATAATTAATCTAGATAAGAGATAGCGTATTTTTTATGAAAAGATAGCATGATCTATCATTTTATCAATTATTTCGTTTATATAACTCGAAATTATTAGAAGAATATAATTAGTAGGTGAATAATATTCTCATTTAATTATAGAATCTTATATTTAAAATTTGTTAATCTATAGTATATAACTATGCGTAAATCGATAACAATTTATTGCTTGAAAAAACATAAAAAAAAAACATTAATTAATCTCTAAATATGTAAAAAGTATGATAATTATGTTTTATATATAACTTAATGATAAATTAATTTCTAATTTTTTTAACATAGTATGAAATTGATCATAAAAATATAATTTATTATTAAATTAGTCATCAAAATATTATAATAAAATGATCCTACAAACTTAACAAAATTATTATTATTTTTTACACAGAACTAAATCGAATTTTTTGTTTTTTTTTAAACTAAATTATCTTTAATTTACATATTTAGAAAACAAAATAGTCATCTACCCGATATAAATATTACCCATTATTATCCTCTCTCTTGCCCTGAGCAGAGCACGATCCTGTTAGTTTTCAAATTAATTAACAGTATAAAACTTTTACACTAATACTGTATCAAAACTAAAGCTTTTTAACACTTAAAAACACTTTCTAAAATATAAAAATATAACAGATTTGCATGTCTAGAACGGTTTGCCTTTCCTACTAAACTAGGAAATGCACGTGACCCTGTTTTGATAAAGTTTTGTTTTGATAGAGTTTTATGAAAATACTTATAAGAGAAAAAATTAGGAAAATAAATAAGTTGAGTTTTTTTTTTTTTGCATAACTTAAATATTTTAACTTATGTACTTTACCTTTTGAAAAAGTTAAATAAAATTTCTTCTATAAAAGTTGAGTATATAATTTGATTTTAACTGTTTTTTTCTTCTTCAAACATTATGAGTTTATCGAAACAACCGTGTGTATATTTTTTTATAAGCAACATATATATGTGTTTTGGACATTGGAATTTGGATTTTTTATTTTGGGCTTTTTCTATATTCACTCCCTTTATTTTTTAGTACACTTGACTTCTCCTTTTATTAAATTCAAATTACTTAAGTAAATTTTCCCTCTCAAACCTTCTTTTCTCCCTCACACACTCCCTTTTTCAGCGCACATACACTCCCTCTTTCATAACAATATCATATTTCCCTCTCATTCATCGCATTTGTTCCTCTTTCTCACTCCGTTCATCCCCTTTCAATCTCTTATTTTGATCTTACTTTGTTCCTCCTTGTTTGATTTCTTACTCCAATGCTAGGGTTTTTTCATCCTCCAAACTCCAATGTAATACTTTTATGCTCCCAACTACTTTCGTTTTTTGTTTTATTTTGTTCACTTACACAATACTATTGATGTCTTTCATTTTACATATGCACCAACGTTCAATTGAATCTTAATTTTGTCCAACTTCTCGCAGTAGAATACATCTCAGAGCTGTCTAGATTGAAGGACATGTATCAATCGTATGTTTTCTCCAATTCAATTTCTTCATTATTGTACAATATTTTCTTTGTGGGTTTCCAATGGTCCCAATGTTCTGCTTGAATATTTTCACAAGGTTTTCTAAACATTTTGAAAAGTACTTTCCGTAATACTTTTTTGTGTTTTGGAAAATACCTTTGGAATGTTAAAAAATAAAGGTTAAATTACTCATGTGGTCCCTATAGTTTTATAGTTCTTACATTTTTAGTCTCTATAGTTTGAAAGTGGTCTTTTTAGTTTTTATACTTTACATTTTAATTCTCTTTTAGTTCCTGAAGTTTAAAAGTGTTATTTTTAGTTCTTATAGTTTATATTTTAATTTTCTTTTAGTTCCTGTAATTTGAAAACTATAGGGATTAAAAAAGTAATAATCATGAAATTATAGGGACTAAAAAGACCACTTTTAAAACTAAAGAGACTTAAAGAGAATTAAAATGTAAACTATAGGGACTAAAAAGACCACTTTCAAACTATAAAGACTAAAAAAGTAATAATCATGAAACTATAGGGACCAAATGAGTAATTTAACCAAAAATAAAATTGTGTTCTAGAAAGTAATTTTTGAAATGTTCAAAACAAAACATTTTCAGAAAAGACGTTTTGGAATAATAGTTATATATCAATGTTATTATTAATGGGTATATATAAGGGAAGAAAACAAGTGGGAGTGTACTTATCAAAAAGGGAAGATGGATATAGCAAAAGCCTTTTTTGGTACTCCATATCAATTATTTTATAATGAATGGGGCACACACACAGAGGCCCATGAAAAAGTTTATATTGTGTTCCAGATCTTTAACAAAAGTTCATATTGTCTTCCCGAATTGAATAATCATCCCGAAAGCAATATTGGAAAGTGCAGAGAAAAAAAAACAGATCCCCATTTTTTTTGTTAGATGAATTAGAGATCAATGTCTCTCTTGTCTGGATGAGATCAGAAACTGCAAGGAATATAAACTCAATTAATTGGACAATCGTGTAGCTTTTTTCATGAAGATCAAATTTTAAAGGTGTGTTTTGATAGTTGAATTTTAGAAAGAAAAGGAAGAGAAGAATTTTCTTTTTTAAAAAAGCAGATAGTTAAATGTTTATAAAAATAAACAAAAAAATATTTTATAAAATTATGAAATTCGATAACTTTTATTACAAATAAAAATTTTGTTCTCCCTCTCTTTTGCAAAAAATTTAATAAATAGAAAAAACAAAATGTATAAACTTTTATATTATTGTACAATAGTAGATAAGAAATAAATAATTTAAATAAAATTTAATAATTTTAAATTGTTATTTTGTTCAAAAGTCATTGATAAAAAATATTAATATATATAGTTTATTAAATTTATATTATATACTTAAACTACGCGTAAAACTATTAGTATGCTTCTTTCAACGTGGGAGTACATTTAAGAATATTAACATGTTTTATTAACTATTAAATTAATTGTATTTTATTTATGGCTATACATGTAAAATGATGGATCCTATAAATTAAAAAATCGAACAAACTAACATTTTTCGAATAAATTTAAAAAATAAAATAGAAACTAAATTAATATCAATTTAAGGGTAGAAAAAGTAAAGTGTTTAATATGAGGTAATATTAAGATAAGTTTATATATATATATATATATATATGTATGTATATATATAATGAGTAAATGATTACTTCAGCTTTAAAAAATAATAAACTAATAATTAATATTTGTGAATGAAAAAAATATGAGTGAATGTTATTAGAAAAACTTAGTTTAGGATTTACTAAAACCAAAAGCCATACACAAATACCATACCTTAACTTGAAAGCAATTGAAAACATTAGCAAAGTAATTTAAGTGAAAATTTCTCAAAAGTAGAAAATTAAAAAAAAAAAAAGATTTTTCCATAATTACGTAACTACCATGATTGCCTCAAATCAAATTCCATTATAGCTAGAAAACCAAATTTCAGAATTTTGATCCATCTACATACTCATCTCAGCGTATTTATAATTAATTCTCTAGACATGCAAATGAAGTGGTCTATTAGAAGCATGGGAAAATCTATCTATAACGAGAAACAAAATACAGTACGTACATCTATTCATCTACACAAAACAAGGTAGTCTAGAGTAATTAGTCATCATTCAAATTTGCAACTCAAACAGGAACAGTAAAAAAATCACTAAAAATGACACAAATGTCCAAACTACCCTGTGTTAGTATTTTTCTTTTTCTTTTAATATTTTTTTAACTTGTGACTGTGTTATGAAAAATCAGTTTCTATGAGTGTGCCTATCACATTAGAAAGTATTTCAGACTTTAACTCAGCTATACAACATTAACTTATAAGATAAAGATTGTTTTTCACTTATACGATTTATTATGAGATTATGTTTATTTGATATGAGACTTATAACATATCTTCTCATTACTAACTGTCGTAACATTATGTTTATTCGATATGAGACTTGTAACATATCTTCTCATGACTACCTGTCGTATCATCCCTCTATTTTGGTGTGATTACATTGAATTTAAAAAATACTCGACTTCATGCATTTTTATTATATTTTTTCTTTGCCTTTCATCTCAATTTTGTAAAGAAAACTAGACTCGTAAAACTCTCGTGTTCATTTCTTTCCTTTTCATCGCTGCTGTAACTTTTTCATGCTCTCTTTCCTACAAAAACGAACACAGCTTTAAAATAAAATAGTCAGGACGATAGTAGGATAAATACCATTAGATTACAATGCAACATATTCACAAATTATCCCAACATACCCATTTTCAGATCACCAACTTTTGTTACACATATTATTCAATCATGTAATTTAATCCTCATAACTAGAACTTAATCCAAAGCAATTACAACCTTTTAAACCTTACGGGCAGATTTTACAAATCATGGCAATAGTATATACAAAGTTCATTAATCGTAAATCACGCAATTAAACACAAAATTAAATATATAAAAAAGATACTCTTTGAGCAATTGAATCAATTACTCAAAGTCAATATCTGCCTAACAGTGAGAAAAAGCAACGCACACACACACATATGGACTAGAAATTCAACAATATTGTTAGACATATATATATTTTTAATAAAAATCTTAAAAGATTATTTGCCATGTGTATTATATTTTACACAAGTTTTAAATTTAACATTATTTGTTTCTATAAAAATAAATTAACATTATATGTCATCGACACATATCAGTTTTATAACTATTTATTTAATATTTATTAACAAATATTTTTAAAATTAAAATAATAAATAAATATATTAAAAACTTATATAAAAATACTAACCTATATAAAATATGTAGGTTATAAACTTACTCGTGCACAATAATAATAATTACGCTAGTTTAGGTTTAGGTTCAAGAGTTTGTTTTCTTGCGATATTATCGAAGCAGATATTTAGGAATTCAAATCTTATGCCATTTTCCCACGTTTCAAATAGTGTCTACTAAATCTTCTCTAAAAAAATCATGTCTCCTAAATAGTTATAATTTGTACTATAAACGAGTGCATGTCTCTGTTTTTTTTAGTAAAATTTAAACAACTCTTTGATTAAGTGAATTGTAAAAAATTAGCTGCCACTTGAACTAACTCTTAATGATATTATAATTTATAAATATAGGCCTTTATTGTTATTTTCTTTTGTGTTGCTATTTTGTAAATTAGTAATTAATCATGTGCTGTTTTATTTATAGTTTAATCAATGATATAAAAGGATCGAAAAATTACCGTGTTATTCGATTCACTCCAAAAGATAAATATTCTTTAGAACGACAAAAATAATTATTTAAGTATCCACTAATCTTCCATTCTGGCAATTTTTTATTTTATTTCGACGATATATATATATACATATATATATATATATATATATATATATATATATATATATATATATATATATATATATATTACCTCCAATTACACTAGGCATAAAAAAAATCTAATTGTTTTCGAATCTGTCCACATCTATGAGGAGGAGGTTCCAAGACGTTCAGTAATGGATAGGGTTAGCAAGAAAACTACAAGTGTGTTGCCTAATTTCAATAGTCTTGAATGTATATATGCATGTTATTAAAAATTAATTATTGGTCATTAAATTAATTACATAATAAATGAAGCATTTTTAGTGTCTGTTAAACAGTCAAGTTGTTTCAGCATCATTAATAAAACAACATAAATGAGCACTGTTTCCTTGATATGCCTTGTCCTTTGAAACAAAGCACCTCTTGCCTTCTTTAACAAGTGAACTGGTTATAAACCTAAGATCTGTTCAGTTCATGCCACAAACGAATCATTGCAATTAAAGTAAACTACTATTTAACAATAAACACTTTTCCAGTTCTCCTTATGTTATGCCATAACTAGTAGGTGGGCCTTGGATATTTAAGGGGTTGAATTGGGTTTGAAACCCATTTTCAATATTCAAGTTAACAAAACTTTATAATTATACCACTTCTTTAACATACAACAAGAAGAAAGTACCACTCTCTCCATCCCAAAATAAATAAGTATCATTCTAAATTATTTTATATATATATATATAAACTAATAAATTAAAAATTTAAAATAATATTTATTAAAAGTATTGATAAAAAAGAATAATTAATATTACATTAAAAAATCATAATATGGTATTTATTATGAGATAAAAAATTTCCCTTTTTAATTAGGATAGTATCATTTTTTTAGATTTGATTTGAGGATAGTATCATCTAAGTCACGGCTTCAACGTAGAGTATTATTTGCCAATAATTCATACCTCGAGGCCCTATATTACAACTCCCTTAACGGCCAAACACAATCTCTAGACCACAAAGTGAAACTATTGAACTATAATATAGGACCAAGATTTTTCACCTCAATATTAGTAAATTCGAAATATCTAACCCAAACAAAAAAATGAAACAAATCTATTAGCATAAGGGTAATAACGAATCCCCATTTAAGAAGAAGCGGAAATAAAAAACACTATAAAAGAGTTTTACCCATTCTCTCACTATCTGTTAGACCTAATTTCATCATCATGTATCACTTAGAACAAGTCTTGCAATACATTCTATTCACCAACAACTACTACTCATAAACTCATACCAAACAAACAAAAAAAAGAGATATATATAAAAAAAAAAATCAAACCCTATTATCATCACCAAAATCCCCAAAACACCGCTGCATGATTTTCATATTTGCCCTTCTTAAAAATTACTACACCCTCACGCTAGAATCTCTCGATTTGCCCTAATTTCATTTCAGAAAACGTGTTTAGGGGGAAGGACTAACCGCTTATAAACGGTGAACACTAGCGTGACCGGGAAACAAAGGTCAAATTTTACTACCGCCACGCCACCACCCTCATTTTTTTTTTTCTCGTTCTTATTATTATATGCACAACGTTTTAACTCTCTCCTTCTCTCTTTTTATTTCTTTCATTGTCTCTTTCTTTCTCTCTCGTTCTGTTTGCCCAGAAAATCAAAGAGAAAAGAAAAGAAAAGCTAATAATCTCTTTGCAATTCAAACCGAGAGAGAGAGCAAAAAAAAAGAAAAAGAAAAAGAAACTTCTCTGTGGAGAAAACCTTTGTGTTCTCTTCAGCACTTCAACGTTGACGCTTTCTGAAGAATCACAAAGGCTCGAGAAAGAAAGAAAATAACTTTGTCACACGAAGCATTTTTATCTCTTAATATTTATTTCTTTCTCTATATTTCTTCTAAGTTCAGAGACTCTGCGATCACTCTGTAAATTTTCTTCTTCTTCTTCTTCTTCTTCTTCTTCTTCTTCCTTCGTTCTAATGTTTCCTGACGTTGCTTTACATTGAAGTAATAATGCGAATTTCGCTTGCGATTCTCTTTTCTGTTGTTTCAGGATTTGGCTCCTCCGAGGTGATCCTTTTCGCGGAGGCAGGGGTTAGGATTCGCGCTTCGCGTTGATTCCTCGCGGTTAGATCTGAACTGTGCTCGTTGCTCTTGCTCTTGCTCGAATGAGAAGCCTGAAGTTTGAGGATTTTGAATTCTTTCGGAGTTTGGAAGCATGATTTGTTGTTGAAGATAGAGAGAGAGTGTTGCTTCTCTGCTTTTTGTGGTTTGAGATGAAGAGGTCCAGAGATGAAGTTTTCACGAGTTGTTCTCAACTCAAACGGCCCGTGGTGTCTTCACGAGGAGAAGCGTAAGTTTGTGTTTTTTTTTTGGTGCTTTGTCATCTTCAATTTAATTACACTGTGCTCGTGTTTTGATTTTTATGTATTTTCTGCTTGATCAAACTTTTCCATCTTCAATCGAGTGATTAGGCTATTTGATTTCTCGGTGCGGTGAAATTTTGTGTTTCCGTGTGCTTATGTGAAATCGAAGGAGTTTCTATAGTTGTTTTGCTCTGTAATTTGTTTTTATAGGTATAGGCTTTAGTGAAGCGTCTAAGTTTTTGTTTTTGTTGGATTTTTTGACTGTGAAATGAGATCGGATGCTTCTTATCTGGATAATGTTTGAATCGTTCTCATCATGAGTTGATTTTTAGGTTATATTTGTGCACTGAATATTTTATGAAATTTTTGGAATGAAGGTCTGGGCAACCGCAGATAATGAACGGAGGTGCTCAGAAACTGACAACTAATGATGCCCTAGCATATCTCAAGGCAGTAAAGGATATATTTCAAGATAAGAGGGACAAGTATGATGACTTTTTGGAGGTTATGAAAGATTTCAAGGCTCAAAGGTTTGATCATGTTGTAACGTATTCTTTGTCCACCCTCCCGCTCAATTATTTGTTCATTATTTTGTGTATTATGTTGCGAAAGGGGATCTTGTTTTTGTTAGTGGAAATTGAGTTGTGTTTCCTTTTGGTGCATTGTAGAATTGATACTGCGGGTGTCATTGCAAGAGTGAAGGAACTGTTTAAAGGCCATAGAGATCTTATATTGGGATTTAACACCTTCTTGCCTAAGGGTTACGAAATCACACTTCCATCAGAGGATGAACAACTTGCCCCAAAGAAACCTGTTGAATTTGAAGAGGCTATAAATTTTGTGAACAAGATAAAGGTAAGAGCATTGTTGAGTCTGATGAGTTCTAACTATACAGATTTTTTTCAACCAATGGATAGTTTTGCTTTTGAGTCTGATGGATCCTTTTCATGCAGACTCGTTTTCAAGGTGATGATCATGTGTACAAATCATTTCTTGACATATTGAATATGTACAGAAAGGAAAACAAATCTATTACTGAGGTCTACCAGGAGGTATGTGTGTATGTCTGTGTTATGTGTTATCATGCTATAATTGGCCATTATCCTTTTTCTTTCCTTTATTTCCTCTGGTAATAGTATCTCTTTTGATGCTCATCTTAATCGTATATTGGACTTCTTCAGGTTGCTGCTATTTTCCAGGACCACCCTGATCTTCTTGATGAGTTTACTCATTTTCTTCCAGATGCTTCTGCAGCTGCCTCTACTCATTTTGTTTCTGCTCGGAATTCTATGCTTCGTGATAGGAGCTCTGCAATGCCAACAATACGACAATTGCACGTTGAAAAGGTTTATCTCCAATTCTTATGTCCCTCTTTGCTGTTGAGGCATACCTAAGGAGCTAAGGTGAGGTGCTAGAAGGGGTCAGCACCTCTTACTTGTTGAAGTGCTGCCCCTTCATTGAGGTGCTTGCCTCTAGCGCATTTATGGTTCTAGTGAGGCACACCTTTAACATATTACTGATAGCTAAAAATAAACCAAAAATGCCAGCCATCTAATGTTAAAATGGGTAGAAGTGTTATGATGTAAAAAATTAACAATTGTTGATGTTTGGGACTCTTGTCAGCTGCTAGGGTTTGTAAATTGAACATCTAAATCATTTATTTTTTACTGAAAATGTTATGCCTAGTATGTCTTTGATGATTTTTGCCCTGAGAAATTAAAACCCTGTAGAGCCTCAAGGGCCTCCCTTTTGTCTTTGTTGAACTCTGTTGCTTTGTCCCTATGAGTTTTATAGTTGCTCATGAAGCTAACATTCTACTCATCTGCATGTCAGCGAGAAAGGACCATTGTTTCACATGGTGATCATGACCCCAGTGTTGATCGTCCTGACCCAGATAACGACAGAGGTCTGTTAAGGATAGAAAAGGAGAGGAGACGTGTGGAGAAGGAAAAGGAACGTAGAGAAGATAGAGACAAGAGAGATCGTGAAAGGGATGATAGAGATTTTGAGCATGATGGGGCTCGAGATAGGGAGCGATTCTCTCACAAACGGAATCGTAAGGTTGAAGACTCTGGAGCTGAACCATTTCTTGATGCAGATGAAAATTTTGGTGCGCCTCCTATGCCATCCACTTGTGATGATAAAAATTCTCTGAAAAGTGAGTATGCCATCATTACTTTTGATCTTGAATCGACAACTTATTTTTGTATATTTTTTTTACCTTTCTTAACTAACCTATGATGTAAAATGCACAAATTATGGAACGTATGCTTTGATGTTTACTCAGGAAAGAAATAAATAAATGGAAAAAATACTAAAAGATATCAACTTCTAATTTTGTCATTTCAGGTATGTACAGTCAAGAATTTGCTTTCTGCGAAAATGTCAAAGAAAAATTACGAAATCCTGATGACTACCAGGAATTTTTGAAGTGCTTACATATCTACAGCAGGGAAATAATTACCCGACATGAGTTGCAGTCATTGGTATGGTTTGCATATTAATTTTTATAAGACACTTCACTGATTTTAGTGTTAGATTCTGTCAAGATGGGTGACTTTAATTTGTCAATCTATGTTGGTTTGGCTGGCAATGAACATTGATTGACCTTAATTTCCTCATAAACTGTGATGGTGAACTATGGAAGGAAGACAAATTAGATTATATTATTGTTGCATAAACTTGAGAATTTATTTAAGTGTTGTATTGTGAACTGTCAATTTTGAGACTGAAGTTGGGCCAGGCAAAATTTGGTTTGGGCCAGCATAGTCCTATGGGGGCTGTGAGTGTGCCAGCAGACAAATTTCAAGGAATAATGAAGTCCTGTGATGAGAATAGACATTCAATAAATTGAAGGAATAATCAATTTCCGTGCAAATAATTTAAGTACTACTAAGACAATACATTGACGGAAGACCATTTGAATGGAATGTTGGAGTAGCTATTGAATGAAAGGACTTAAATGAGTTTATGTTATTTCTGAAGTGATCAATTGCTTTGTGTGTGGTTTCAGTTTTTGTCCATTTATTCTTGACAAAGCTGGTGGACTGTTCCTTCTAAACCCATCTTCTCACTTCTAAACTTGTCTATATTGAAATATAACAAAACGAATTTGGAGCATTAAAGTAGATCTATTGTCAATGCTGAAGCTTACTTCAACTTCAATCTGCTAAACTTTGTTTTAACTGAATTTGCTCATCAAAAACTATAAGTAATAGAACAGTTGATTGATATCTTTCTAGAAGGTCATTCCTCTCTCCTGAAAACTTGTATAAATAGAATATGATGTTAAAAGCTTGAAGATAACTGAATTTTTCTCTTGATCATTCTAAGGACCAGCCTTAACTGCTTTTACTATATTTCATATTGTAATATATTTCCGTTGAAGTATAGTCCTTTTACAAGTCATGCAATGCAATATGATAGACTCTTGGTCGCTTATTCTTCCAGGTGGGCGATTTACTGGGAAAATATCCAGATCTTATGGAGGGGTTTAATGAATTTTTGCTTCAATCTGAAAAGAATGGTAACATTCAAACTAATTATTACTTTCTATGAAGTTAAATTTTGTAATTTATTTCTAATCAGGTCCTATGATGCAGATGGTGGATTCCTTGCTGGTGTTATGAATAAAAGTAAGATGTTTTACCGTTATCTTCTGATAGATACTCCTTTTTTTTTATGTAAAGTGATCTGGGTTCACGTGAACATTTTCAGTTTTATCGTCTCATCCTAAATTTTTCTTGTGTTTACCAGAGTCCTTATGGAATGATGGACATGGACTGAAACAAATAAAGGTTGACGACGGGGATAGAGATCGGGATCGAGATAGAGATAGAGACCGTTATAGGGATGATGGGATGAAAGAAAGGGACCGTGAATTCCGAGAAAGGGACAAATCTACTGTGATTGCCAACAAGGATGTTTTAGGTTCTAAGATGTCTCTATATCCCAGCAAGGAAAAGTATTTATCCAAACCTATAAATGAGCTGGACCTTTCTAACTGCGACCAGTGCACTCCTAGTTACCGCCTCTTACCGAAAAATGTATATTTGATTTTTTGTTTTGTGTCTTTGTATTTTTTTTATTTTTCTAATGGAACCTCTGATATTCTCTTGCTGATTGTTTTCTGCGTGTGTATTATCTTGTGCTTATGCAGTACCCAATACCTGTAGCTAGCCAGAAAACAGAACTTGGTGCCGGAGTGTTGAATGATCACTGGGTGTCTGTCACTTCAGGAAGTGAGGATTATTCCTTCAAACATATGCGCAAAAATCAGTATGAAGAGAGCTTGTTTAGATGTGAAGATGACAGGTCAGAGCTTGCTGTTGACGTTTAAGTACATTTTAAACTAATTGTTTTGTTGATTTATCTTTTATTGATGATCATTGTCACAGTTGCCAAATTTTTCCAGTTTTTGTTTTTGCCATCATTGGGTTCAGTGACGGATGTAGAGGGGGGGGCAGACAGGGGTCCTAGCCCCCCTCTTGGTATTTCTTATGTATACGTGTATATGTATTTTTTAGTTGGTAAGTGTAAAATTGTAAATTTAGTCTTGTTTGTTGTTATTATGAAAATGATTAAGATGATAGCTAGTGTAAAATTGTATAAAACTAGTTATGTGTTTGTTGTTATTATGATTATGGTTAAAATTATTATCATTTAAAATAAAAAATAGTTTCAATTTTATGTGTAAAAATAGTTAATATTTTTCTTTTTAAAAAAATATTACATATTATGAGTTAGAAATTTAAAAAATTACAAAAGAAAAAAAAATTTAGCCCCCCCTTTAGTAGACTTCTGGATCTGTCTCTGATTGGGTTGATTAAGACATGATTTCCGTAAGTTGTCTATCACTGGCACTTGCTGATATTATGTTAACTGGGCTGGCAGGTTTGAACTTGACATGTTGTTAGAGTCTGTAAATGTGACAACCAAACGAGTAGAAGAGCTGTTAGACAAGATCAATAGTAATATAATTAAAGGAGACAGCCTAATTCGTATTGAGGAGCACTTAACAGGTATAGTCTTTTCAATTGACCAGTGGAATTTCTGAAAGCGGATATGCAGTGCAACTTAATTTCTTGAAGTTTTCCATATTCTGATGTGACTTTCTCTGTGTGTTACTTTAGCTATAAATCTTAGGTGTATTGAACGGTTATACGGTGACCATGGGCTTGATGTGATGGAAGTGTTAAGGAAGAATGCACCTCTAGCTTTGCCAGTGATATTAACACGCTTGAAGCAGAAACAAGAAGAGTGGGCAAGGTGCCGTGCTGATTTTAGTAAAGTTTGGGGTGAAATATATGCTAAGAACTATCACAAATCTCTTGATCACCGTAGCTTCTACTTTAAGCAACAGGATACAAAAAGCTTGAGCACCAAAGGTAATAAATAACTTTTCATTTCAATAATGTTGAATTCTCGGAGTTTTTAATGTTTGGATCAGACTATTCTTTTAAGGCTGCAAAAATTTAATCATGTAAGGTATCATCATCGTTTTATTGATATACCTAAACCAGAGTTGTCAATCGCACGCTATAGTGCTGTTGCGTTGTGGCTATGGTCACTTTGTTAAAGACCATCATGTCAGTGCTTGCTGTCGAGCCTGGAATGGCACAAAACATGGCCATTTTTGCGGCTATTTAGGGCATTAGCAGGCACAACTTTGATGAATGGTTGAAAACCCCTGTTTACCTCCACAATACTGCGTCGTTTAAGGTTTATTTTGGGGGACACACTTACCTCATTTCAATAGCATTGAATTCTTGAAGCTTTTATTGTTTGAATCAGAGTATTCTTTTAAGGTTGTAAATTTTTTAATCATGTGAGATATCATCATCATTATATTGATATACTTAAACCAGAGTTGTCAATCGCACTGTAGCGCTGTCGCATTGTGGCTATGGGCCACTCTAAGCCCATCATGTTACTGCTTGCTGTTGTGCCTGGAGTCGCACAAATCATGGCCATATTAACGGCTATTTGTGGCATTAGCAAGACAAGTTTGATTAATGGTTGAAAACCCGTTTACCCCCACAATACTTTGTCGTTTAAGGTTTATTTGGGGGGACAATTTTGTGGGTTCGCTTCTCTTATTTGGGGTTTGTAATTGAAACCCTATTCTAAAACAACTGTGTGCTCTTGTGTCTTTGAAACGTGACCCACTATTCTCTGGCGCTGTCTCCAGCCATTTCTGACATTTTCTGGCACCTTCCTAGTGTTTCTCAGTGCATTTGGCTTGATTTTTTTGCTTCATTTTATATTGACCACAACACCGTTGTTTCTCTAAAGTCTAGACACTATGCATAACAAAATCAGTGGGATATGATTTGAATACAGCACAATTTTTGGCATATGTTGGTGATCATGATACAATAATTCTTTCCATTTTCCTGACACTGAAATCTTTCTTTTATGAAACTTTTTACAGCCTTGCTGGCAGAAATCAAAGAAATCAGTGAAAAGAAACGCAAGGAAGATGATGTTCTTCTTGCTATTGCTGCTGGAAATAGACGGCCAATTCTTCCAAACTTGGAGTTTAAGTATTCTGATCCAGATATTCATGAAGATTTATATCAGCTCATAAAATATTCCAGTGGAGAAATTTGCACAACCGAACACGTGGATAAAGTTATGAAGGTTTGGACAACATTTTTAGAACCCATGCTTTGTGTTCCTTGTCGGCCCCAGGGTGCAGAGGATACAGAAGATGTTGTCAAGGCTAAGAATAATCATGTCAAAAATGGCACTGCAACTGTTGCTGAAAGTGACTGTAGCCCTGTTGTGGGTGCTATCATAATGAATCCAAAGCATATAAATGTTTCCAGAAATGGGGATGATTGTATGCCATTAGATCAATCAACTTCTAATAAAGCATGGCAGTCAAATGGTGGGGTTAGAGAGGATAGGTATCTTGATGACTGTGCATTGCGTAAAACTGAAACTTTGGGCAGCAATACACAGCATGGTAAAATGAATCGTATTGCATTCACACCTGATGGACCATCAGGATTTAACAATAAGCAAGACCAGTCCAGTGAACGGTTAGTGAATGCTAATGTCTCACCAGCATCTGGAATGGAGCAAAGCAATGGAAGGACAAACATAGATAATTTGTCAGGTTAGTAACTTAAACAATGATGATACTTCTTGATGCTTACCCTACCATTCATTTAAAATACTGTCATTAATTTGTCCTATATCTTAAACTGTTGCTTTCTGAGAATGTATGGAACTGATACATTTCTTTGTTCAAGGACTCACTGCCACTCCAACTAGACCTGGTAATGCTTCTGTTGAGGGAGGACTTGATATACCGTCATCAGAGGTATGAATTAACTCTGGGTGCAGCTTATATCAGTCTCAATTTAAATTATGCTTGTTCTAGATTCATCTTGAGGATAAGTTTTGATTTGCTGTCAATAAACTAACATACCCCGGTGCCAGAAGCTCCTTGCTTCGTGAAGGTATGGGGGAGGGTCATTGTACGCATCCTTCCCCTTGCATGTGCAAAGAGGCTGTTTCCGGATTTGAACCCATGACCAACCAAGGCACAACTTTACGTCTTTACTGTTGTGCTAGGGCTTGCTCTCCATGATTTGCTGTCTTTATGAAGGCTTTTTTTTTGCACTGTCAGTAAACCAATTGATGCCATGCCACCTTCTGAAAAAATTATTAAAATACTTTCTAATGCAAGTGAAACACCAATGACACTGCACTTTCTTGTTTTTTGATATCATATAATTACATTGAGTATGCCTGTCTTTAGTTCTTAAAAAAATGACAGCATGTGTGGTATAATAAAAAATATATCATGTGAATTATAAAGGCTATATGGTAGCTTTTTATGGATCAAGTTCTGTTTTTGCTTGTAAGCATTCTATGATTGACATTTCTCACTGTCCTTAACATCAATGCGAATTGACTTTAGAAATCTTGAACTATTATATTGCAAACCAGATTTTTATTAGGTGCTATTTTGTCTCCTTGATTTTGGTCCAGCTGATTGTGGTAAAAGTATGTTCATGATCAATACATCTTGTAACATGTATATCAGTATATGGTTAATGAATGATCGTTCTACAATGAATTGATCCTCATATTGTAATATAATTACTAAGATTAGAATGCTAAGCCATAAGTTGTTAGCTTTTCAAAACAGTATGAAGAACACTGTTTCTTTTTTACCTGTGTTTAAGGGACTATAAGTGATCACCATCCTTGCGATATTCATGAATATCATTATTCTTCAAATATTTTCAGCATTATAACATAATCAAAAGTGTTGACTAAATATTAATGTGCTTTGCCATTTTAAAAGTTAAAACTAGTAATTCTGTGGCATCATTATTAGAAACGTACTGAATTTTGCTAGACCCAGGCATCATTCTGAATAATATGGTGAGTTTTTGTTTCTTTATCATCGCTTAGGGTGGTGATTCTACAAGACTGGGTACATCCACAAATGGGGCCATCACCGGAGGCACCAAAGTTCACCGGTACCAAGAGGAATCAGTTCGAGCCTTCAAAAGTGAAAGAGAAGAGGGTGAGTTATCTCCTAATGGAGACTTTGAAGAAGATAACTCTGAAGTTTATGGAGGTAATGGTTTGGATGCAGTGCATAAAGGAAAGGATGGTGGTGTGAGTCGGCAATACCAAAATAGACACGGGGAAGAAGTTTGTGGTGAAACTAGAGGAGAAAACGATGCTGATGCTGATGATGAAGGTGAAGAAAGCCCTCACAGGTCATCAGAGGACAGCGAAAATGCATCTGAAAATGTTGATGTTTCTGGAAGTGAGTCAGCTGATGCTGAGGAGTGTTCTCGAGAAGAGCATGAGGATGGGGAACATGATAACAAGGCTGAGAGTGAAGGTGAAGCCGAAGGAATAGCTGATGCTCATGATGTTGAAGGTGATGGAATGCCATTGCCATATTCTGAACGCTTTCTACTAACTGTGAAGCCTCTAGCAAAGCATGTTCCTCCAATGTTACATGAGAAGGACATGAATTCACGAGTTTTCTATGGAAACGATTCCATTTATGTGCTGCTTAGACTTCATCAGGTACAGAAATATCTATTCACACATCCCCCCCACCCCCTCCCCTCTGGTTTTCATAACCTGTACTGATGATCTCTGCAATTTCAATTGTACAAACGTCAGAGTTAAATTTTTATCTAGCATTAGTACTCTTATTTATTCTATTGTTCACAAAAGAAAATAAAAATGATTTGTCTGAAATATAATGTCTAAACTATTCTTCTCGCTTGGTTTTTTGCTTCTGTTTTTTTATTTTTGGTTTAATTCTTGCCAGTGATAAGAGACTGGATATGTTTTACCAAGAGATTCATCCCTAAAAGTTTGACTCTGAGCAGATGGTTCTTTTAGGAGAGGGAGTTGTTTGTACTATTTGAAATTTGAGGCAGTGAGGAACCTTTTATGTAGGTTTTGAAAAGTTGGATGGGTGACAATCTCGTGTGTGTGTGAATATATGTATGGTGGTAGACAAAATATATATTTTTGAGTTTATTATATATTCATTTAGTAATATTTCTTTCTATTAATCTGACAGACATTGTATGAGAGGATACAATCAGCAAAGATTAACTCATCATCCGCCGATAGGAAATGGAAGGCTTCAAGTGATACAAGCTCCACCGATCAATATGACAGGTGATATTCCTAGGAAATGTATTATATTACAAAAACAAATTTGAATATGTGTGAAGATTTATACAAGACTGAGGGATCTCCTTTATGCTACAGGTTCATGAATGCCCTTTACAGTTTGCTGGATGGTTCTTCTGATAATACAAAATTTGAGGATGATTGTCGAGCTATAATTGGAATTCAATCATATGTCTTATTCACATTAGACAAGTTGATATATAAACTTGTTAAACAGGTCAAATACATAAGTTCCTCTTTCTGTCTTTTGCATACCATAATATCTTTCCTACCATTAAAATATCTCTTTATTTTATTTTAGCTTCAAGCTGTTGCCGCTGATGAGATGGATACCAAGCTTTTACAACTATATGCATATGAGAAATCGAGAAAACCCGGAAAATTTGTTGACATGGTTTATCATGAAAATGCCCGTGTTCTTCTCCATGATGAGAACATATATCGTATTGAATATGTAAGCTTTTATTTTACTTTCTAGTCTACTTTGGTCTGCTCCTGAATTAAGTTTTATTTAGTTACACGTTCTGTAATTGTAATCTAGTTTGTTCCATTGCAGTCACCTGGACCAATGAAACTGTCTATTCAACTGATGGACTCTGGACATGATAAACCTGAAGTGACTGCTGTGTCAATGGACCCTAATTTTTCAACCTATCTACACAATGACTTCCTATCTGTCGTCCCTGACAAAAAAGAGAAGTCAGGAATTTTCTTGAAGAGGTATTTGATTAGGCAGTAGAATTATAAATTATTAGCGCTATTGCATACTAATGTTTATTTATTTTATTCATATTTTCAGGAATAAACGTAGATATGCTGGTAATGATGAATTTTCAAGCCAGGCTATGGAAGGACTACAAATTATTAATGGTCTGGAGTGTAAGATAGCTTGCAGTTCATCTAAGGTATTAATATAATAAGATTTTATACTTCTGCTTAGTTTGTCAAAATGTGTCATTGTTCCCGCAAGCCTAAATGGTTGATTTTGCTCATTTCACTGATTCCTGCATTTGAGTATAGTATGATGCCTGTTAGATTGTGTTTCTGAATTTCCAGTCTTACATTTTTCTTCTTGGTACCTGTTGTTAGGTCTCATATGTTTTAGATACCGAAGACTTTTTGTTTCGGATAAGAAGGAAAAAAAGAGTTTTGCATCCAAAGAGTTCAGGCGCCCATGAACAGGCACAGTCTCCAAAGAGTTCAAGCAGAGTACAACGATTCCGCAATTTGTTTTCCATTACATGAAAATGTCCATTTTGAGCTGGGCATGGTATGCAAAATTCTTGATATTGATAAATGTTATTAGGGCTTGACATCATACTTTCAAACAGAGGCAGAGCACTTACTCTCATCAGAGATCAATTATAATTAATTTTCTCTTTACTGCTATACCAATATTAGATAAAAATGAAGCTAAAATTTGTCCTTTTTTTTTCTAGTTAGTATGAGTTTATATTGAACAAAATCTGATTAACAATTATTGTTTGGTTGTCCTTTTCAGTAACATTTGTCAAATGTAAACATTGGCAGAGGCGCTGGATGAAAACAGCATCCTATCCAAGAAGTTGTTGATCAAGGTATGTTTTTCTGAAATTATTTTTGCAAATTTTTCTTTGAGCAACCTAATAAATCTTACGGAATGGGTGGCTGGCGCGGCGTAGAGAGGAGGAGATTGTTGTATACTGTAATTTGATGGCTAACGATGGCTCACAATAATGTAAATAAATAGAGGTAATTTGTGATGTAACTAAAGGACTCTTTATTTCATTCATCCATATTTTTGTTATTTAGTTTTTATTTTCCCCTTTTAACTTTAGCTGCTAGTCTGCTACAAATATTGAGGTTTATTGATCATGGGAACATTCGGTGGCTGCAATTAGGCTGCCGTTTCAAATACAAAGTATGTAGACTGAGAGTCTGCCCACATCCTTTGTTCTTCTCTCTCTCACACACATCCTTTGACTAAAATAGTTTATATTTTTTAAACAATACTATATTTGGGCATGTTAATGTTGGTAGCTTATATGACAAGAAGGAATACAATATATTTGGTAAAACTAGCTATGAGTTGAAAAGTTGGAAGTTTATACAAGTTAATTTAACACTTTGAATGATTGCTGCTCGCCAAAGGAAATAAATTATAGTAGCAATCATTGCTTGGGTGTGTGATGGTGCAAAGAAAGAATTATATTATTTATATATTATTTTTCTTAAAACATTTGTATAATGTTTTACCCCTCTTGCATCAACTATTTTATCTCACAATTATATATTCTTATTTCTTTTTTTGGGAGGGGGCTAAAATGGATTGTATGATGAACTTACTGTATAATGAATAATCTAACGGGTTCACGGTAGAATCGTCCATTGTACTTGTGGCACTGTTCACCGGTGGTTTGTAGAATTTTTCTTTATACTTTTTGGCACTATTCAGTCTCAAATTTGTAGTCCATCGGTGGACCATTTAGAACATGGGTTCACGGTAGAATTGTTCATTGTAAAGTGGAGGTTGTTATTGGCCATATCAAGGGATTGATATTTTTTTCCAAAAAAATGATATCCTTCCAAAGAAAAAAAAAAAAAACATGATTCCGTTGGATAATTGTATAATGAAATCGTGTTTCTTTTGTTTACCTGGGGTGCGAACAAAAACAAACAACAAAAATATGATTTTGTTGTATAATTATACAATAAAATCATAGCTTTCATTGTTTATTTAAAAACCTACAAACAAAGAAATAAACAATAATACGATTTTGTTCATTGTTTATTTAAAAACCTACAAACAAAGAAATAAACAATAATACGATTTTGTTGTATACTTTATCATGAAACACAGAAATTGTATTTTTGTTGCTTTTTAGAGGGATAAAAAAAATTGAAATATAATTCGGATGTACAGATATAAGGAAATCATGTCTGTCTCTTCCAAATTACCGTATGATATAATTAACGCCAGCTTACAAAAATTCATGAGAAAACAGAACTCAAAAGTCAAAACTATAAACAAGTTAACGGCTGCTGTGCTGCACGGCTCAAGACTCCCACAAAGCTACACCACTATGGCAGAGGCCCACCTTGTTATTTTTCACGGTTAAATGAACAAGCACCTTGGCTCAAAATACACAGAAACCGAACAACTAGTACTTTTATTATAGTAGTTATATTCTTCTTCTTTTTTTCCTTTCAAATTTGATCTACTATTTTACTTATAAAGTTTTGATTTATCAATTAACTTGACATCCAATAATTTATAGAAACATTAAAATATGTTAATGCAACATTCCATCACGCTGCCATGTTTGTTTGAAAACCTGTCCCAATTGCTACAGCACCCCTAACGCAGAAGCAAGGCATGGGTCCTTCCGCAAATGTAATTTTGGAGCTGGCTAACGTTTACTTAAACATAGTTTATGTGCATGTTTGTTGTTTGTTCAACTTGTTCCCTCGCGAATTCTGAGATTTTGAGACGAATGCAAAGGTTTATTGCAAACTGAATACAAAGGGTTATACAAACATATTCTATGTTAGCACATTTATATTGAGTTTTTTTTCAATGAAAAGTTTAGGTTGACCTCGTGAAGATTCAATAAAGTTGGAATAGACTTAAGGAATGTTTATCGATTATCCACTAATGAGATCCTTAGATCATCAAAAAAATTAAATTCACGTCTTTATGAAATATGAGTTTATTTGTTATAAATCAAATTTAATTTTGTTGACACATCTACATTAAGATACCTCTAGATGTTAATAAATCTAAATTGCACCAGCATCAATTTTATAAAACAAAAAGAAAAGCATAATAGACGAAATTTGAGAAATATCACGAGTAAAAGGACAAAAAAATCCATTTAAGTCAAATATTAATCAACTCATTTGGCCTCATCCGATTTTGGATGTTTAGAGATCATTCAGAAAGAAAATAAAATCGCGCGGAAAGCTGCTGTGCAATAATAAGAAGTTGAGAAGGTCGAGTTACACATGGAGTTAGAAATAATTGCTGAATATGGTGTCTTGAGCTGGGAGAAATTTAGTATCCAGTTCCGGTGATTGTTATCTTAGGTGGTGTTTGTTTTAAGTTATCTTATTACATTTCCAATTGACATCCCTAGAATACTAGAGTCAGGAATTTGTTAGATTTTAATATTCCTACAAATACTTTTCAAAATTCAAACACACTCCTAAACTCCTAATGTTGCGTTTAATAATTTGATTATGACAATATTGCTGTCATTGTTATTTGTTCCCATCTGAAGTTGTATTATTGTCAAATTTATTATTTAATCCTATCTCCTCTATTTTGTTGTCAATACCTTGTCTAAAGTAATGACATCTTCTCTTCTGAATTTTTATTTTGTCATTTAAATCAACGGTTGCAAATGTGAGTACTTATTGACTGCTGCTTTTCATGCAGTGTTGGTAATGTTTCTTCTGGAAGTGGACTAGTAAATGTTGATGTGATTGTTTTGGATGAAGTTCATTACCTTAGTGACATATCTCACGGTACAGTCTGGGAGGAGATTGTAAGCATGATTTATTGTCTTTGCATGTTACTTAGCTTGCTCAACTTTTCCTATTTGTTCATGCATATTGGACTATTTCTGCAGGTTATTTATTGCCCTAAAGAAGTTAAACTTATTTGCCTGTCAGCAACTGTTGCAAATCCAGATGAGTTGGCTGGGTGGATTGGTCAGATACTCAGATTGTGCTGGTGATGTCTATTAAAGTTGTAGAATGCACTGTGCTGGCTTTCTGCTCTTGTAAAATGAACCAACATTAAACTTCATTGGTTAATTTAGTCCCCCTGTCCCTTCCTCATGGAATTTATAGTATTTCTTGTGAACAAGAAAAACATATATAACAGTAAGACAAGCAATAGATCAAAAGAGAAATCAGTTACAATGTAAGTGTAAAATGGTGGCTGGGCAGGTTTTATACCACTATCAATTACCTTCCTTGATAAGGACTTCTCTGATTCTGGTTCATTTTATGTAATTTAAGTGTACCACTAGTACTGGGTTCAGTATTATTGCATCTTTACTGACTGGTGGAAATGTATCTAGTAAAAGAATTCAAATAGCAAATTGAATGTAGCTTTCTTTCATTTTATTTGGTCATCTACCTCGGCTAATTCTCTTTGTTACCTCTGCAAAATGTTTTTTTTTTTTTAGATTCACGGTGAAACAGAATTGGTAACATCATCAAAACGCCCTGTTCCGTTGACTTGGCATTTCTCTCTGAAGAATTCCTTATCACCACTTCTTAACGAGAAGGGAACACACATGAACAGGTGCTATCTAGGATCCGTATTGCATTTAATCAGTTTAGTTGTTAGTTGTTACTTGTTAAACATGTATATCAGTGAAAGCCTTATTTATTGTTGAAGAACTTCCCTATTTGTTTTCACATCACACCATCCATGGTAATTGGAATTGCTAATGGCCTAATTGTCAAACTTGTTTGAAGGTGGTGTCTAGGAATATTTTGTGTCTTTTAGGTGTGGATGTGGTAGTGTTCGTATTGGACCTACTATTGGTTGGTACTAAGAAAACAATCTTTGCTGCAAAAAGAATCACATTGTTATTGATGAGGATTAAGTTTGATAGCAATAGCAATATAGCATCCTTGCCTGGAGGAATTCCTTTTTTTTCTTTTGTAATTTTTTATATTTAATTGTTGCTGCTTAATACTCCCCTAACATATGGGAACTGAGAAGGGCAGAGGATATCTGGTTATTTGATTATACTAAATATTCAACACTGAAATTTAGATGATTGAATTGTGGGTGCTGATCATATGATATGTGAAAGTTTGCTGTTCAAAATGGGTGACTATTCTTTGTAACCCAAACATTTCCTGGTTCACTATGATACTAATAGTCAATAGATGGGGCTGATGGTTACCATTGTTAGTACTTGCAGCAATGAAGAATGGTGAGAGGATTGGATTAGCATGGATTTGGCTGCTCTGAATTGCAGTGTTGCATAGAGTGCTTCAATCATAATTGCTGACCCAGTTTTTTTTTATTTATAAGAAACTGCTGACCGAGTAAATTGATTAGACTTTGGTCTATTAATAAGACAAGGGATGATATCCATGAGACGAGATTATTTTCATAAATGGTTACCAATGGGTCCAATTTAGGTTAGTAGTAGTGCTGTTAACTAGTGATTGATCAAGCAATGTTGTGTGACTGTGGTAGTGACTGTTGTAGCATCAATGTTGCTCTTATAGAATTGTGTCAGATAAGAATGTTTCTGGTGGTGGTGGCAGCTACAGGAATAGCTTTGGTGGCATAATTGATGCTAGTGGTGATGTTGATATTGATTTAGTAATTTATAATAATTTTATATTTTATATGCAATTGATGAATAGGTGTGGCATGGTGAATATACAAGTACCAAGTCTTCTTTCCAAAAGAAAATGTGGCGATATCATTATTGGGATATAATAGACATAGCAATAAACTACTATGGATTATTTATTATATTAAAGCACTAAATATTGAAGATTGTCATTATTTTATTACTGAATAAAATAAAAATGGAAACTTAGTTTCTTCATTTATTTAAAGCAGGAAGCTGTCACTCAATTATTTACAACTTCAAGCTGCAGCAGCTAAACCTTACAAGGATGATTGGTCAAGAAAAAGGAATTCCCAGAAACGAGGAACTCACTCAGGCTATGATAGTGATGATAACATGTTTGAACAACGTTCTCTTTCAAAGAATAACATAAATGCAATTCGTCATTCACAAGTAGGGCCTCTGAATCTATTTTCTTCATACTTGTACTCTATGATAATCATACTTTCCTGTTCCCTATCTTTCACAACATAAAATCTTGAGGATTAAGTGGGGAGATTTTGGCTACTATTTATATATCTAATAATCACTATGAATATTGAATATGCAGTCTGGTTTGTGACACACATTTGGGCTAAAACCAAACTCATATTTAGTTGAAAAAAATAAGACTCGTGGATCTTCTATTTATAATATGGGCATACATTCTTATATGGAGTAATTGATACATTATGGCAACTTCAGTCCAGGGATATGCTGCCAGCTATTTGGTTTATTTTTAGCAGGAAGGGTTGTGATGCAGCTGTGCTATATCTTGAAAATTGCAAACTTTTAGATGAGTGTGAAACAAGTGAGGTTGAACTAGCCTTCAAAAGGTTCCGCAAGCTGTATCCTGATGCTGTCAGAGAATCAGCTGTGAGAGGGCTTTTGCAAGGGGTTGCTGCCCATCATGCTGGATGTCTACCTTTGTGGAAGGCATTCATAGAAGAGTTGTTTCAAAGAGGACTTGTCAAAGTTGTTTTTGCTACAGAAACCCTGGCTGCTGGAATCAATATGCCTGCTAGAACAGCTGTTATTTCATCCCTCTGCAAAAGAAGTGATAGTGGACGTATAACATTGAGCTCAAATGAACTGCTTCAGATGGCTGGGCGTGCTGGACGCAGAGGCATTGATGAAATTGGTCATGTAGTTCTCATCCAAACTCCTAATGAAGGTGCTGAAGAGGGCTGCAAAGTATTGTTTGCTGGACTAGAGCCTCTAGTGTCACAGTTTACTGCTTCATATGGAATGGTTTTGAATCTTCTTGCTGGTGTGAAAGCCATTCATAGGTCAAATGAATCAGATAACATGAAACCTTCCACAGGGAAAACCTTGGAAGACCGCTGCTGCAATTCGAGGAGAAAATGAGCTATGGCTTGCAATGGTTCTTTGCAGTAAAATTTTACTAGAACTAAAACCTGCACAACTTGCTGCAGTGTGTGCAAGTTTGGTGTCTGCGGGTATCAAAGTGCGACCTGGGAAAAATAACAGTTACATTTATAAGCCTTCTGCAACTGTAACCAAATTCATAACGTTATTGGATGAGCAAAGAAATGCCTTATTGGCAATGCAGGATAAACATGAGGTGACAATCTCTTGCTGTTTGGATAGCCAGTTTTGTGGTAAGGTTGAGGCCTGGGCTTCTGGGTTGTGCAATGGATGATGGTGATTTAGCTCGTCTCCTTCGACGGACCATTGATCTGTTAGTTCAGATTCCAAAATTGCCAGATATTGATCCATTGTTGAACTTGTCGGGTAATCTCTTTGCCTCTGTTGAGCGATCGTCTCTAGATTTTGTATTCATTAATTTTCAACCATGTTTTTATGATATTATTATCATCGTTATATTATTATTAACAAAAATTTAGGAGAAAGAAAATTACTCCAATTCAGTGTAAATTGAACCCAAGCTAGTCAATTGTCACTTGGGCTAATTCTTATTGGCATGATAAAATCATTGCTGTTAAAACATATTTGTCAATTTACAATTTTCAATAAATTAAATGTATATATATATATATATATATATATATATATATATATATATATATATATATATATTTGTTTGTATTATATTGATTCTTTAAAATTTGAATTAAAATATTAAGTTGTGATTTACTTGTATGGCATGTGTATTCTTCTGTTCTTATACTGTAAATTATTTAATAAAGTAAATCACATTTATCGACCACCGCAAAAGAATTCATAATAAGTATTTTAATTTTATGTTAAATATATAAAATAAAGATAATAGTAAATTGATTGTAGATAAAATAATTAAGTAAAACTTATGAATAAATGGCTAGTTTGGTTCCTGAATGTATATAAATAGTTGACAATTTAGTTTTTTCACGGAAATTCTTATTTAGTCTATTAATTGACTACGTAAATATATCAATATATCTACAAAACCGCATCAATGAGGAAAAAAAAAAACACAAACTACTGTTGCTTCTACTTAGATGTGGGTTAGCTTTCAACGAAAATAATCTAAATCTAAACATGTGGTAATAATCAATCACTTATGTAAGCAAATGTTCATATATAAGAATTATCACATCAATTGCTCTAAAGGAGTGTTTGGTACAAGGGAGATATTTAGTTTCACGTGAATTTGAAATCGAGAATGTTTTTCATGTTTTATATTTTTTAAGAAATAACATTACTATGAAACAATGTTTTTCTAGAATTTGTTTTGGTTATGCTTTCCATGCACAACAAAAATCATGAGAGTGAGAATTTAACTTTTTCAAATGATTTTTTTTTATTATGATAAAAATATCATATTGTTCTTTCTGAATCATTTAATATGTTAAATAATTAAAGTTTCTGAATCACTTTCATAAAACTTATATAAATCTTCTTATGATGCCCATGGTTCATGATTTTTAGGAATTGCAGTTTTTAGACATGAATTTTTTTCTTCTTCTACCAAACACACCAAAAGTATATTTGGCAAACTACTCCAGTACTCCCTTATTGCATTAAACTTTTTGTTTCAATGTTTTACTATTGATTGACAAAAAAGTGTTTTAATATTATATTTTATTTAAAACTACGGGTTCATTTTCGTATTTAATGCTGATTTGTTAACTCATATTCATGTAGGTAGTATTTGTATTTTATTTTATTTCACTCTTTTTAAACACTTCCTTAAAAAAATATCAATGCATATTAAATTTACCGTTGAAAAATTTTCAAACTATAGTTAAATAAAAAATTCTGAATTTTATTTTTTATAAAACAAGCATGAAAATGTGTATTTACTTAACCTAACATCAAACCAAATAAATCCAATAACTCTCCGGAGTCCCCACCCCATAACATAACAAGATTAAACATGAAAGAGAGACTTTAATATCTGTATATTAAATACGTAAATTATTTAAAACATATTTAGTGTAAATTTTCAATCAAGTACAGTACCACTGTAGAAGACAGCAGTGTTGTAGAGCAGCGAATCAAATTGTGACACGAACGTGACCGTGATTCGTCCCATACTCAAAGCAAGACCGAAGTGCCAAAGTACTTTCTCTCTCTCGAATCAATTAACTCACTCCTCCCCACACTTTTTTTTTTCTGCTTTCAGCTGCTACATACATCACCTACCCCTTCTCTGTTCATTGCTCAATTGTTTCCCTCACAACTCATAACCTCATTCCCATTTAACCTTTGAAAAAATTCCATACTGTAACAACAGATCACCATGGCTCTATCACGTTTGTCCCACCGCAGCATCGGATCCACTCTCACAAAACCCTTCTCCGCCGCCGCCGCCTCCGCCGCCTCCTCCCGTTCGATCTCCACCTCGGACACCCCCTTAACAATCGAGACCTCTGTCCCCTTCACCGCGCACAACTGCGACCCCCCGTCACGCGCGGTCGCGACCTCCTCCTCGGAGCTCCTCACCTTCTTCCGCGACATGGCCCTGATGCGGCGCATGGAGATCGCCGCTGACTCCCTCTACAAGGCCAAGCTCATCCGCGGCTTCTGCCACCTCTACGACGGCCAGGAGGCCGTCGCCGTCGGCATGGAGGCCGCCATCACTAAAAAGGACTCCATCATCACCGCCTACCGCGACCATTGCATCTTCGTCGGCCGCGGTGGCACGCTCCTGGAGGTCTTCGCCGAGCTCATGGGCCGCAAGGAAGGATGCTCGAAGGGGAAGGGCGGGTCCATGCATTTTTATAAGAAGGAGAGTGGGTTTTATGGTGGGCATGGGATTGTTGGGGCGCAGGTTCCGTTGGGGTGTGGGTTGGCGTTTGCTCAGAAGTATTCTAAGGACGAGAGTGTCACTTTTGCTATGTATGGAGATGGCGCTGCCAATCAGGGACAGCTCTTTGAGGCGCTTAATATCGCCGCGCTTTGGGATCTTCCTGCTATTTTGGTCTGCGAGAATAATCACTGTAAGTCAGTGAAGGGTTGTTTTTTTTTTTTTTCCGGCAAATGTTAGTTGCTAGTATTGTTAGTTGGGGGATTCGAACCCATGAACTTTCCCCCTTTCCCTCTTCCTTCCACACTAGACCAACCTTATATCTCCTAGAGTGAAGGGTTGTGTTGTTTACTTGTTTTTGAATTTTGTTTTTTTTTTTTTTTGAAGTTTGAGTATTGGATTGGTTAATGTAGATGGGATGGGGACTGCGGAGTGGAGAGCTGCCAAGAGTCCTGCTTATTATAAGCGTGGGGATTACGTGCCTGGCTTGAAGGTGAGTTTAGTGTGTTTGGTTAATGATTCGATTTGTTGTAATGGTTTATCTGTTAATCGGTGGATTTAACGTGTTTCGTAGTGGGGTGCATGTTTTTAATGGGACCTGTGTGAAGTATGTCTAGTTAATAGTACAGAGTCTATGGGCCTGTTTGGATACAAGGATAGAAGTGCTTTTGATCAAATCATATCTTTAACACTCTCCCTCAAGCTGGAGCATGTGTGATATGAACCAAGCTTGTTACAAATGTGGTCAACCTGGTAGAAAATAAAGGTGGTTAGAGTCGTGTGGTTGCGCAAGATAAACATGGTTTGGCGGCAGCCAACGAAGGCTTGCAGTGACAATGGAAACCAGTGTGACGCTCGCCGGAGATGCGTACTAAGAGCTTATGAGAGCTTCTCTATTGGAAAAAGCTCTATATTTTCAGTGGAGAAGCTCTCAACACCACTTCTGACTTGTATGTAAACAGGCCCATATATGGCTGGCTAGTGTTGTTCTTGTTAGTTGAGGAAAGAAGTGCCTGTCTACTTTGACAGTTAAGAGGAGTGTTAGTGTGTTACCAACACACTCCTCTTAATACTTTCTCTTTTACTGGTTGAAATTTATTGAAAAGTATAAAGTCATAGGTGGGGTTCAGTGAGGCACATGTAATTTTGTAATTTTCAACAAATTTCAGTCAATAGTTGAGAGTGTGTTATAGAATGAGAGTATGTTGTTAGCATTTCTCTTGAAGGTAATGGACTATGTAATATCTCAGTTGGAAGGGATGGTTGTGTGTTAGTTTGTCTGCACTCCCACTTTGGTTGATTGCTGAGGGGATTTAGTTAAGTGGCCAATATGGCAAAATGCCTTTTGGAGGTCTTATGAATGAAGATAGCAGGGAGGGGAGGGGGGATGGATGATTGCATTCAGTGCTCCGGTTAAAGGGTTTAGTGCATGTTTGATTCAGCTTATTTTGGAGAGATAATTGCTTATGTTTGCCATTTTCTGAATGAATTTTTTGAAAAATAAGCAATTGTTTGTCCAAAAACAATCCCAACCAAACATGCACTTATGTTTTATGTTGATGGAAATAATGGATTTTGTTTGCTTTGTAAGGCATAGTATTATAAAGATTTATTATATGTACTATTATGGAAAAAGCTTTGGTCAAATGTGTGTTGCCTAATTTAATATGCTGTAAGGTGGTGATGTTTCAAGGTTGTATATTTGTATCCATATCGCCTAATTTAGGTTACCTAGGGATATGAGTTCTTTGAAAATGTAGATGGATGATGAATGTACAGTTATATTATTAAGTTCTCTCTTTTTGTTTGTTTATTTCAATCATATTTAAGGCCACTGCTGCTTTTAATGTTGTTTTCTATTTTTTAAATTAGGATCATTAGATCTTGCCAGATCTCTTATAAGGATCTGAATGAGGTTTTAATTTCTGAGGGATGTATGTGTTTTTTGTTTTTGCATTGGATGTTGATGCTTCTGTGGACTCTCCTTTTATAGCCTCCTCCTTGGGCTTTATTCCTGTTTTCATGTTTTGATGGCTAAATATGTAGGATTATGTTGGCTATATGTTGTCTTTATTAGTTGGAGTTTTCTACCATTGTTTAGGTGTATATTTTAATGAGTGTTGGTATGCAGTTGTATGCATACCTGTCTGCATATCTATACACAGGTTAATTAAATATACATAGTAAGTAGTCTTTTTGAACAATCTTTTTTAATTTTCAAATGAATATTTATACTTTGTACAGGTTGATGGTATGGATGTTCTTGCTGTTAAACAAGCTTGCAAATTTGCAAAGGAACATGCTTTGAAGAATGGACCCCTTGTGAGTTGATTTTTTTTACTGTTATGTATACTTGAATTTCTCTTCTAAAAATTAGTTATTGGCAATTGGATGTCTATTCATCTACTAAAGCTTGACATAACATCAACAGAGATCAACTGTGGCAATTTTGTTGATTATTAAATCAGTTTTAGCCTTAGGATCTGGGTGCTATTAATGTGCTAATAAATCACATATGATTTTGTTTGCAATGAGTTGAGCATATGATTTATTATTTGATACTTTACATTCTTAAAATTATGGTTTACTTTTGGCATATTTTGTTTGTCCTTCCATCAGATGCAATAGGTAGTGCAGGATAAAAACTACTTTAAATTATGCAGGATAAAAACTACTTAAAATTATGGTTTACTTTTTAATTGTATTTTGATACTTTTTATTTTATCATAGCTGTCATTTGTGTAGTTTTGATTGAATTATCATAGTTTATTCTCTGTTAGATTTGATTGATTTCTCTATCTTATTGATTATTCTGTCCAGATTCTTGAAATGGACACTTACAGATACCATGGACACTCTATGTCTGATCCTGGCAGCACATACCGGACACGTGATGAAATTTCTGGTGTGAGACAGGTTTGTCACACTAGTCCCCAGCATACAATTTCTTATTAGTTTACTTTTTTGAGAAATTTGTTTTAATATTTTTTTCTTGGCTGATATAATTGTAGGAGCGTGATCCAATTGAGAGAGTAAGAAAGCTGGTATTGTCTCATGATATTGCTGCTGAAAAGGAGCTAAAGGTGATTAAATGAATTGGAATTCATTAGATTCCTTGAATTGTGAAACGTGATATTTTTCAATTGGTTATGCATAATATACTATGATTTTCATCTTGATATCTGTGTGGCCAAATTCACTGTTTTTTTCCCTGAAGACAATCTATGATAGAAACTTCTTTCTTTAGTATTATGATGAAAGGCATCTGATTTATCTTGAAAATTCTTACAAATCAGCTTATATTTCGCATCCAAAGATCTTGACTATACTCACTATAGTTAAGTGATTGTTATGGAATTATAGTCCAAAATCCAAATAGGGTATCTTATCGATCAGCAGTTCTATGTTATGGTAGCTAATGTTGTATTGAGTTTTATTGTGTGAGATGAAATGGCCTATTCTGTGGATCGCAAATAATATCTCATGGTTTTTTCTCACATTTTTGTTTATATTTTACCATTTTTTCTGCTTATGGGGTTTTAGGAATATCTGTTTGAAGTTTGAGCAGTTTCTGGCTTATTGTGCTAGTGTCTTCTTCATGCTTGTGTTTATTATGCTACAGTTGAATTTGATGCAATGCTAGCCAAAAATGTTAATTTCATTTCCTTATTTTAGGACATTGAGAAAGAAGTCAGAAAAGAAGTTGACGAAGCCATTGCTAAAGCAAAGGTGAAAAACATACCTTTTTTTTTTTTCTGTTTTTACTCTTACCTTAAAACTTGTGTTTGTATACCTTACATTTGCATATCCTGTAATGACTGAATATCGTTTACAATCGGAGTTTTGCGTTCATTTCTATTTTCCAGGAGAGTCCAATGCCAGATCCATCTGATCTATTTACCAATGTCTATGTTAAAGGTTACGGAGTTGAGGTATTGATTTCATCCAAACCATACGTGCTTCAGAATTTATAGGAGAATGGATATATAGTTGAGTAGTTTGATTCAGTATATACACAGTTCAAATATCAATTTTGGAGGAAATGACAGGATCATTGTTTTTTTAAGATTACATGAACAAGATGCAACTACGCTTACATTCAATCAACTAATAATTGATAGCAGTGCATAGTTACATACTATGACATCTACCCCTCCCCACAATGGTGGGTGGCCTGTGGTGTCTATTAATTAGCATAGCATTACTTAGTAGTTGGTATGCTTTGCACTTATGATTGGCGGAATGGTGGTTTTTTGTATTGCAGACATTTGGTGCTGATAGGAAAGAAGTGAGAGCTACTTTACCATAATTCAGAACTTTGTCCTTTGAATATCTTGCCACCTTGTCGTAGCAGACTCTTCAAAATAGTGAAGAATAAAAGGTTCTACAGAGGGTCATCTCTCTCCCCTATTCGTTGAGTTTCTGCCCGCGTGTATAGTGTGAATTTATTCATATGCTTGGTTAGCAATGGGGCGGGGTTTGTTATTTTTTTGTCATGTAATATTTGCGGATCTAACAGCCAAAGCATCATTGTGATTGATGCAACTGGGGTGTTCTGCAAATTTGAGGAATACATTGTGCACTACTGAAGATATGTAGTTCAGAATATTTTAGACACGTCAAACAGTTCAAAAATCTATATAGATATATATTAAAGAATAGGCTGGTGGAAAGTCTAAAATAGATATCTTATATTTTTGACATGTTGCTTAAATAGGGTCAAAATGAGAATTTTTGAAATAATTATCATTGAATGTAAAAATTGAAAGAAAAAAAAAAGAGAACACTAGAAGAAATACATGGGATGGGATGTATCATGTAAGCGTAACAGTCACCTCGTGAGGAAAGTATCTTAGTCTTTGATTTGTAATGTGAAAGAGAGTAAAAATAAAGATGTCTATTTTTTTTTAATAATGGAAAGGATTTAACTCCTTTTATTTTTAAGCGGAATGAACCTTGCATCCGATAACTGATGATCAATTCTATAACTCTATCCCAAATAGGAAATTTATTTTTGGTTCTGTTAAAACACTGCAAAATGCAGCATTTTACAATACAGTAAATTGTGTCGCATACTTATGATTTTTTAAATATTTTCTTATAATTTAAATTGAAAAAAAAAAGTTATGTCGTGACACTTGACACTATAAATATTTATAAAATTATCCTATCCCAATTTATTATATATGATAAATTTATAGACTTTTAAAATAATTATTTTCAAGTAACTTAAACGATGATTTATAATTGAATGATAATAAAATTATTTTTCAATGTCAGTGTATTGGTATTAAATTCATTTAAACTTTCTCTTTATAATTTTTTATTAATAATAATACATTTTAGATTAAATTATAATTTTGATTCTCCTGTAATTTCAAATACAATTTTGATTCTTCTATTTCTAGATAAAACATTTAATCTCCCTAGTATTTAGAATAAGTAATTTTAGTTTTTTCATCAATTAACCATCTAAGATTAAATATTAATTTTGATGTATTGACATGGAATACTCATATTAAATGAAGTGAAAAATAAAAATGAATTAATAAAAATTTAATTAATGATTTTTTATTCATAAACAAAATAATAAATCACTAACATATATTTATTTGTTATAATAAATTTTACTCACCTCACAATTAACTTTAGAAACAATAAAATTTACGTAATACAGTTGAACTTTTTCCATCGGCGCCTAATACAGTTGAGTTGTATTTTAAAATGCATTTTAATACGGGTAACCATGATTTTAGCATCAATTAGACAAGTTTTTTGGTTTTTTATTTTTTTGTCTTGATACGCCATAAGAAAGTTGAATTTCTTTTTTCAAGGAAAGAAAGTTGTAAGAGCATGAAATTCGTTAGGATTATTGTTTTATTAAAAAATGTAAAAGTTTGAGTTTATTGAGTTTTATTAAATGTATTCGACATTCCAATTAGGATCATCTAACCTCTAAGAGGAACCACTGAAATCAGGGTGAAAGATTAATGACACAAGACAACTGTATGAAGGATGGATGACAAACATTAAACGTCCATAGTAATGAAATAGAAAAGTAGCTGAAGATCATTAATTAAAGAAAGAGAAATAGAAATAAGAGGTTTTGGGGATATTAATATTTTTTTTTTTGACAAAGGGGATATTAATCTATGAACTAGTAAAAATAAAACTTATTTATCATTATAGGATAATATAGAACTTCCTTATATTAATTTATTATATTTTTTTAAGAATTGAGTATATATATTATTTATAAGAAAGTTAAAAATGATAAACATATTTTATAAAATTTCCAAAATCAATTATTCATGAGAATCTTATTATAAAAAATAATATAATTGAGATTAAAATAATTCTTATATTAAACGTGACCTTAATTTTAATGCGTCAAAAAGAAGAAAGTGAAGTTAATAATGCATGTACTTTTTATTTACTACCATTATCGAATATAAAGGATTTTTTTGAGAATTTTTTTATTCTTTTTTAGAAGAATCTTTTAAGAAAATATTAATTATTTATTTACTAAAATATCTTTAATCACTTTACATTTGTGTCTGGTCAGTAAACCATAAATATGTAAACTAAGACAAACTTTTTTTCCCTTTTTTCATGAGAATTGAGAAAAATGAAAAGAGTAACATGATAGGTCTCGATAATTTTATATGGAAAAATTGAGATGATATGTCCTAATAATTTTAAGAGTGATTTTTAAAAAAAATAATATAAATTACTAACAAATTTAAAGTCACTAAATAAATTAATTTACTTTCTTAATTTTCATGAATTAATAAAAAAAGTCTAATATATATATATAGAAAGAATACCACTTTGTTAGAGTTGGTATATGGCACTTGAACCATTTGTCACTTTGTTAGAACCATATGTTAGAGTTGCTATATAGAGAATAACACAAGAATCATTGTAGATTTAGTTTGTGTTTCATTATATTAGATTAGCATATACATCTCTCTAAAAAAGAAACACGTCTAACTAACTCAAAAAGTAATGAAAATAGTTACACATAAAGTACTTTCTGGTTATTCAATTATAAATAATTAAATAGTTGAACAATTTGTAACTTGTCAATAATTACTTAAAACAACTTGTCACTTGACAATACTAAATAAAAATAGTTAAGTTGATTAATTTTAATGTTTTAATTTTTTTTTAAAATAAATAATTTATTCATTAACACTAATAAAGATAATTAAGTTAATTAGTTTCAACTGATATTATTATAATTTTAAATTTTATTTTGGAAATATTCATATAATTAAATAATTTAAAAAATATATTTTTGTGACATAGAGTGCATAGATCTTAAGTTTGAACCCTAATGGTTAATGTGATCAATTTGCTAAAAAAAACAAATGGATTTTTTTGTCTCATTTGTAGATTTTATAATCAATGATAGGCATAAAAAATAGTTAATAAATTTAATAATGAGTTTATACAATATTTTTTATAAGTTCTTGTTAATCAATGTCTTTTAACGGTTGGTTAAAACATTAAAAGAAAAAAATATTTATTATAAAAATTATAAAAAATGTAAAAAAAAATATGGATAACATAATTTTACACATTCTAATAAAAAATATTTCTCATTTTATCTTCTTAACTAATATCCTAAAAAAATTATTGATTATATCTTTTATAAATAGAGATAGGGTGTAATTAGGAAAAAAACCATTCATTTATTTATTGGAGATAGTATTTTTTTTTTTCCAAAAAAATTAAACTGATTGACTCAATGGACTCATCAATCATGGATCATGAAATGATAGCATCCCCTATTTGAATGTGATCCTACTTAACTACCTACAATTTAATATAAAAAATAATAAACTAAATTATAATTCTGATTTCTTATCAATATAATTTTAAAAATATTGTCATAAAAAAATAATCCTTACTTGTTACAAACACTTTCGAATAAAGTGAAGTACACAGCTACTTTTGTTCTTTTCTTTCTTGGTTTTTTACCCTCCAGGACACGTTGATCAGCTTTTTAAGTATGAAACTCAAATGGTATGCAAAATAATGCAGCCACTTGCAACATTTTGCACAGATAGTCCATAAGCAATGCACATTCTTGTTTCATTCATGAATTTTAATTTGAATATGTTAAGTACAACAGTTTTTATACATTTGTTTATAAAACATGAGGTATGTACTCTTTAAAAACAGTATATTAATGTCATACATGTACTCAAAATCTATACCAAATATTTTATACTGTGTACTATATTAGCATACCTCAACAATCAACAAATTTTGCATAGAAAAAGTTGGGTGGTGATAGTGTATCACATGCATGGAGGTGGCAAATGATGAATCCTGCTGTATTTTACGGGTGAGTTGTAGCCGTCGGATGCATGTTTTGATCAGTGATTGATGATTGCTGGACATTACAATGTGTCCGAATCTTCTGATTATTTTATTGTGATTTTGTGGGTCCCACTTCTCAGTGACGTGGGCCACCGCTGATGTAAAGCAAGAAAGGTGGGGTCCATGTTCCATGATGTGGTTGCATAGGTTATGCCACGTGGCAGAATATTATATTAAGTTCGGATGAGGACAAAACCACCGTAGATGACTCTGGACGCACCATTAACTATGTGTACCAACGCTCAGAGTATCCAATGCACCCTCAAAATTATTTTTACACAGGTTATGATTAGACACATTACACAGAAAGTACTTTCTCTTTCTGATTTTTTAACTATATATAATTCGATAATATAAGTGATAAAATAATAAAAACAATAGTGAGACAATTATTTACATCATAAGTTAAATGACTAAAAAAATTAATATAAATCTTTTATTTGACGTCAGAGGGATAATAATAGGTTAAAGTTTGTAGTTTTATGCAATTTAGACAATTTTAGTTTATTGAAAAACATCTACTGATATGATACTAATATATATTCAGGTTTCTTTTTTCTTTTACAGTATTTTCAAATATTTAAACCTAATTATATTTATTCAATTTATAAAATTTAATAACTCATTGTGATTTGTTTTTTTTAAGCCAATAACACATCATAAGCTTAAAGTTTCAACTTTAAAAATTGGAAATAAATAGAATTTCATTTATTAAAGTTTTAAATTTAACTTGAATTTATTTGATTTTATAATAATTCAAATATAATAAATTTTCAAATACAATACTTGAAAATTAAGCTTAATTTTATTGAAAGAAATAAAATAAAAATATCAAATTTTAAATATGATCAATGTAACTTGCCCTTTTCATATTGAAATTCGATTAAGAGTAGTCAATAAATTTTAAAATTATTACAAAAAAGATTCCTATTAGCAAATGTTTCATTTATTTTTCTAAAGTGTATCACTGGTTGTATAAATTATTGGTTGTATAAATTATTATATGTGTATTATATCTCATAGCATAATATTAAAACTATTTTATTTAGTAAATGCAATAATTAAGTTGTTCTTTTAATATTAAAATTCAATATTTGTTTATATACTAACTTAATGTTTTAAATTAATATTAGCATATGTATTTATAAGTAATAGCATGATACATTTATTTTTTTATTTTTTTTAAGAAAATGATACATTTATTTAAAACTATAAAAAAAATGTACTCTGTTTTTCCTACCGAATATATGTATTGGGCTTCTGTTCTTTTACAGATACCACCCTACGGAGGTGACATTAGGCACAGAAAAAAGAAAATTGCCTTTTAAAATGGAATAAACAAATAAATCCCTCGTAACCTGCCACTTAAAAAATGTCAATTATGTTGAATTATTAACTTGCCATCTCAACGCACACGTGCATTTATATTGGCCACAGTTTTCAACCTTTTTTTTTTATATATACTAACACAATAATATATTTTGTGTGCAGAGTGGGTGAATTTGTTCTGTTTCGTGAAGAGCCAATTGTGGAAGGAAGAGAATCCATTTTCTTGAATTGAACTACAAGATCACCCTGTTCGAACTTTACAAGACCTTGGCTTATTTTATAAGGTACATTTCAGTGATTGCCAAACAAGGCACTAGGAAGAGTAAACTTATCTTAATCAATAATTATTAGTGACATTATTTTACATCAACTTGTGTTTCGTCCAGATTTCAAACCCCACCCAATCCCATTTTACGATGTGTAATTAATCACCTCAATCTATAGTATTATACTATAAGCTTTGCTTTTCCACTTTATACCATAACATAGCATGGTAGCTGAGCATGAACAATATTTTGAAAACAGAATTAGTAATTAAAAACTAGAGTACTATAGTTGTAATTTCATTTGATGCTATTTTTAACATCAACTTGGGGGTGCGCTGAAACTTGAAAACTGTCACAGGCCAGTTGAATGTTTGTGAGCAGGTTTCATTTTTTGTGACAGAATTGTTAATTTTGTTAGATGTCTTATTCTCTCTGTTGTTCCTGTGCCCATTGTTATTCCAAAACTAACTTACAAACTTATTAAAATCTTACAAATAAAAATAGTCTATATTAATTAGAAAACTTTCTCTTTTAAGCCAGTTTGATGGTTGGCAAAAATTTAGAAATAAGTGGATCGAATTAACTCGATTATATTTGGGTTATTTTAGTTTATGTTTTTTTATTATAAAATAATGAACTAGTTAGCAAATTTAATGCCAAAAATAGATTTCTTCTCATTAACTTTGGAGTCACTAGATTTTAGAGATGGATATTTAAAAAATTACATATAAACTATTCCATCACTAATTTCCTATGAAAACATTTGTGCTGCCATTCAATTGTGAGCAAATAATCCATTTTAAAAAAAATAAGAAATATGTTGTAAAGTTTAAAACGAAATTCATTTTGTTTATATGAAAACAATGAAGGCTTTCTTACAATAGAAAAATCCTGACTAAAGATAATTGTGATTCAAAAGGCATATTTCCTTGCTTATTGGTTGAGTCCTCAATCACTTAAAATAAAATTAGTTTATATAGTTACTCGTGTCCGTATGCACGGTATTAAATTCATATTTTATAATTTATAAAAGTATTTTTTATTATTTTAATTTTAATATATTATTAATTATTTAGTTTAAATGTTAATAAATATATGTTAGTAGATATGCCAATATTTAAATATATTTTTATATACACACATACTTCATAAAATTATTATTATTGAGAGGGTTGCCTTAGATAAGATACTCCTCACTTCATTAATGTCTTGCATGTTCCATTATTGAAAGTGTTATTATTTAAAAAAATTAATTTAATTCATTATTTTTTTTAGATAACAAAAATTGAGTGAAATTGTTTAATTACGATATAACTTGGAGTCTTGTTAACAAAATATATTTATATGGTTTTTTTATATTTTACACTTGTAATTAATTGCATAATTTTAACATTTTAAATATATTACAATCAATAAATAAAATATTTTATTTATTATTTTGATCACATGATAATTAATTATCGTAATTTTAAAAACTATTTCAAAAATACTAATAAATTAATTAAGGAATTATATAAAATAAAAATTCATATAATATTTAAGGATTTAATTAAATCAAATATACACTCATGGTAATTTTTTAATTGTTTATACAATTCTGTCAAATTTTCTATAGATAAATTTTTGTTGGAAAGTAATTAAAACTGAAAAATAAAAAAGGAAAAAAATCAAAGTAGAATGATAAGAAAAATTGTTTGATTTAATTGACCTATAAAAATGGTAGTAGTTTTAACATTTTAAAATATATCACAATTAATAAATAAAATATTTTATTTATTATTTTGATCACATGATAGTTGATTATTGTAATTATAAAAGCTATTCCAGAAAAATTAATAAATTAATTAAGGTATTATACAAGATAAAAACTCATATTAGATTTATGATTTAATTAAACCAAATATATACTCATGGTAATTTTCTTAATTGTTTATATAATCCTGTCAAATTTTTCATAGATAATTTTTTGTTGGAAAGTAATTAAAACTGAAAAATAAAAAAGGAGAAAAACCACAAGTAGAATGATAAAAAAAAATTGATTTAATTAAACTACAAAAAATGGTAGTATATTTTTTATTAAATAAATTTTGAAACTAAATATATTTAATAAATCAATTAATTATGATTTAAATTAATTGTCATTTTATATTTGTTTTAAATGTTAAAATAAATTGTGATGAATTTAATTTTTTTAAAATTATAAATAAATATATAATAAATGATATTCAATAAATATCTAGAATTGAAAAATATACCATATCAATTGACATGATTCTTACATTTACTATATAAAATTAAAAAATATTATATATATATATATATATATATATATATATATATATATATATATATATATATTATTAGATTTGCCTAAGTTGTTGCATTTCATTGTTCACTCTTTTTGGCGCTTTGGAAGAAAGTGAAGTGTGACTATTACACTAATTAACATAATAAAAAAATATAATGTGTGTATTTTTTTATATTATTTTAAATTTGATTAAAAATATTTTAAAAAATAATATAAAATTAATAATAAAATGAAAACCATTAATAGAATCTTAGGAGTCTAATTCTTATATTATCAATTACAATTTATTCAAAATTATAAAACCATTAATAAAAAGTGATACCCATAATTTTTTATGATCTTCAACAAATTTCACTATAATTAAAAAATATTAGAAAATGTGTTATCAATGTTTCTTGTAATCAAATAAGCCATCTAGAAAATTTTCGCTTTCTTTGCATCAATTGGTCAAGTTAGTATTGATCTTTATGTTAACTCTTACCTTTTGATCTTCAATATTTTTATCAACATCCAGCAGTTTTGTGAAATTGTAAGGAGCACGGTTTTTTTTCCCTCTCATTTCCTGAGTCCCGTTTTTATTCAATCAGCTCATTCTTTTCGTTTTTTCTCATTCATAAATGTCACATAATTTGTCATTTTTGTTAAAATAAAGATTATATAATTAAAAAAAAATAATTATAAATTTTGTTTTTCTTTAGGCATGACAATTTTTTGTGTTTGATTGCATCTATTGGCTATTTGATTTTCTCTAACATTTTTGTGCAAAACAATGTAGTAGAAATGGGTACGTACAGGACCTCCCAAAATCTTCAGTAGGACATTGATTAATTTATGGAACAGGCGTAGAAGTAGAATATGAGAGAGAATAAAATGAAAAGATAAGAATTAAATTTTTATGAGGTTTCTGTAAAAATAATTTGTATTATATAATATACCAAGATATTAGACTACGTACAATTCCATCATTGTTGATGTTTCGTGTCAAAGTTTCACCAAACAAAGATAAAATAAGTATTTTTGCATGTGAAGCACGTATACAACACCACTCAACCTTTATACATATTTTCATGCATTCTTGTTATTTAGCTTGTTGAGTAATATAAATTATCAATTCATTGATGAAGAAAGGCTCAAAGTCTTAGAGATTAATAAATCTTTAAATATAAAAAAAAACTTGCCTTGAAAAAAGGCTAACGTAATCATTTTGAATTATTGATTAATTATTTGTAATACAAATTGTAAATATATAATCAATCAATAACAATCATAGTTTTTATTCAATGACCCAACACATACTAGTTAGGTGTTGTTAAACATCAACAATTCAATTTATAATTCTAAATTTGTAATCTTCAGAGAAATAATGAAATGTCTTTTTTTTTATATGGCAGACCCAAAATAGACTCGAAAACTCAATTTTTGTCTTGAAACTAAATACTTGAAGTTATAATTAAAATGAAATACGTTTTCTCTAAAAAAAATAAAATGAAATATGTAACACGTAACCGTACGGAAAGGGACTTGGTAGAAAGAAATATTGAGGGGAAAACAAAAAACTTAAATAGAATGAAACAGAAATATAGGCAAAGATATAAGAAGAAGAAAATGAATTAGACAATTAATATTAATAGTTTGAAATTGAAAGTGGGGACGCACGTGCTCACATGGGGTTGCAGCCACTTTGGCCAGTGGGGTTCTGCCAGCCAAGCATTGTCTTCATTTTAACTGTTTACATAATATATCGGTGATGGACGCAAAGAATAAGAACTTTTATAAAAAAAAGTAATTCAAATTCATTTTAGATATTTCTAAAATATATTATAATAGTTTTCCTACTTATTACAAGATAAGATATTAGATTTGTTTATTTTTATTTAAATTATCAATAAATTATTAAAAATATATAATAAAAAATAAAATATTATTCTTCATATTTCATAATTTATTTTTCAGTGCATTCTGTTTAATTTAGTGTTATTTATAGATTTACACTCAATTCCTATGCTGCTTAATGCTTATGGATGGAGGGGGCTTTCTTTATGTTGATGAGAACTGAGATAGTTATTTATGATTAACACTTTCATTCGTCTAAAGTTATCCAAAATATCTTTATATTCTTTAAAAGATGTTTATTGTTACTTTTTAAGTTTTTAGTATTTATTATACTAATTTTTCATTGATTTTTATATTTCTATGTTAGTTTAAAATAAATTATTTTTTATTATTAATAATATTATTATCACATTAAATAATTTCATCTATTTAAATTTATATTATTAATTATTCATTTTTAATTTCAAATGTATTTATTTTCAATATTTTATTTACCTTTTTTCATCGTCTTTTTTACTTAAACAAAAAATTGAAAGCTTAGATAGATCTGAATTGGGAGAATATTGCATTAAAACCTTTTAAGGTTAGCGAACATTCTAGAGATCTATTTTCAAATAAAAATATTAAAAATTTGTTTATACTCTAAAAATGTAAAATAAATTTTGGTCATCAAATCATAGGGTTAATATATATGTTTCTATAAAAAAATTAATATATATATGTTAAACTAATTTTTTTAAAAATTACTTTAAGAGAAATGTCTAACACAATTTTTATTAGTTGATAATATAAGAAAAGATTATGTTGATAATGAATACAGAAAGAGATTAATATCTCAATAAAATATTAACTTATTAACTTATCTTAAAATATTCAAATGAATGTAAAACATTATTAATAATTCAAATGGATGTTTTAACTAAAATCTCACAAATTTTAAACACAAAACAGTACTTACCTTCCAAAAAATTATAAAATATTTTTGTTGTTGTTTGAAAGGGAGGGCAAAGAAAGGGGGAAGGAAAAAATGTAAATAGTACTATTTCTGTATTATTGTGTTTGGATTTTCTTTTGATTTGCGAAATTATTATGTGACCTGTGACTGGTTTTTTTGACGTTGGTGGTGCTGGAAGCCACGCCAGTGAAAATGTTTGTGTATATATAGTGTCTCTTACCTATCATGATCATGGACATTGAATAATATCATTTCTATTGCTTATCTAGACACCTCTCTCTTCTCTAGTGCTCTGCGGTTGTTGGGGGTGCATGTTTGGTTTTCATTTTTTTTCTTCTTTTAATCCTCAATATTGTTATGTTTAGGTGAGTTATTTTTCTTTAGGAGTAAGTGGTGTTAGTTTTTTACAGATCTTCTGCCAGTTCTTTTTACCATACAATTTTATAAAAATATTAAATGAATGCCATATCTTATTAAAAGTATAAATTACATTTAATACTTATTATATAAAAAAATAATAAAAGATATTTTCAAAGAATTTGAAATTATTCTTTTTAAATAATCTTTAATTTTGGTATTTTTTTTATAGTTTTTACAAGTTGTAAAATGAGTTTCGATTTAAACTAATAAATTTCTTTATGTTATTAATTATTTTCAAAGTTAAATATATAAAATATATTTAATAGTTACCATAAAAAGTAAGACAAGAAGAAGATGTTAATACAATATATAATATAATGTGATAGAAAGAAAGTAAAATAAGATTGCAGGATACAAATCCTAAAAATGGGAAGTATGTGTGGAAAAACAGGAAAAAAATATAGATATAATATAATTTATGATAAAAAAAATAAAGAAAAATAAGAATAATCGAGCAATATTTTTGGAAGATGTATTAAGTTTCTGTATCTATTATCTATTATATGTATATATATATATTTATTTATTTCTTTCAAATAATTTAATTAATGTACATTTAATATTTATTTTTTTTGAATTATATATAATAGATATAAGAAATGTGTAAATTGATATGATATATTTCATATTTTATTTCTAATGGAATCTTAATTGATTGTCCAATACATTTCTAATAAAATGAATTAAAATAATTTTTTCTAAAAAAGAAAATAAAAAAGAACATGTAAAACATTACTAAAGTGAAAGATATTCTACCTAAAATAATACTTCTAATAATAATAATTTTCTGAAGCATGTGTTTATATAAAAGTAGATTTAAATTTAAACTATATAATTAAAAATTCAAATAATATAAAAAGTGACTCCTATAATTTATAAAATGTAAATTTATTATCGTACAAGGCAAAGAATTAAGCTAGTATGCAAGAAAATATAAATATATAATAATAATAACCCATAAAAAATAGTAGAAAAAATAATAGATAGTGATAATATGTATTTTTTCATCCATTATAATTTTTGTCATAGGTTCTATCATGAAAACAAATAATAAATAGATGAAAAAAATTTTAAAAATACCCTTATTATCATTCATTCATCTTTAGTTTTATTTATCATCATTCATTCATCTTTAGTTTTATTTGTCCATCATTGGGACGGATACACTAGTGTATCGAAAGCGGATCAATTTTTTTTACATAATTATTTAAATAGTTAATAAATAATAAATTTATACAATAATTATTATTAATTTTATGAATAAAATTAGAAATATCATCTATTACTAGAAAAATTTTAAACAAATATTAACTTAAAAACTTATTTTTTAGTATACTTTCTTTTATAAATATTTTTAATTTACTTTTTTTTCACATATACAACCAGATTTTTGGATTCTTCATATTTATTATTAATATTATAAGAGATATAAATAAAAAATAATTAATATTATATTAAAATAATAATAATAATAATAATAATAATAATAATAATAATTTTTTATTTTACCGTTATTGTTGAATGGAAGGAAAAAATTATATTAACATTTTATTACCAGTATGAATTAAGTTCAATTGATAAGAAACAAATTTATATTTAAAAAAATATGAATTTAATTTTTGTTGTCATGTAAAAATTTTGTTAATGAATAATTTATAAGTATGTTAAGGCTTGTTCTAATTTGATTAATCTCCCAAATCTGACTATCTAAACTTTTGAGTTAGAAAAAAGAAATTAATGACTAGATAAAATATTGCTAGTCCGTACATTTATAACAGTAGTAATTTGTAATGTAATGCGTCAATGCATTTTTGAGGGTTCATGTTGATCATAATCATGACCTTGTAGAATTGAAGAGAAGACTTTCCATTTTCCCATGAATTGACCTCTTAAATATTCTGATGAATGAAACACTGAGTTGCATCTTGCATGGGTGAAGTGGTCAAACATCATTTATGTTCATAAATAGGCAACCCATCCACACCATTTCCAATGGCTACAATTTCAATTTCAATTTACTCAGATGGGCTGTGCATGCTCATAGCTAGCTGTCACAGTACTAGTCTTGTAGTGAACTACAGTAATTGCTCTAATCAATACTATATTCATTAAAAACAAGAAGTGAACAATATGAAAATATATTAAGTATTATACTTGCAAGATAGTAAAACTTCCTCCCATCTTGATACTCCTTATCTTAAATTTAAACAAATCTAAATCATCCTTGTCTTACTTAATGAAATTATTTTTAAAATATTTCTTCATTTATTCGAAAATTTGTTTTTAATAACTCTTTTATTTTTTATAACAAATTTTAAGAAAAGATAATTTAGAAAAAAAGTTTATCTTTAAATGAAATTGATCGACACAATTAAATAATGTTAATCAGTTTTTCTAATAAGCATAAATTATTATTATTTTTTACATATATTTGAGAGAAAATAATATTTGTTTTTTGTCATCATAATATTAGTATAGAGTGTAAAAAAAATGTAACTAATCATTTTTAATAAAATCTTTTTTTAATCCCAATCACATAATTTTTATCTGTAATTGATTATTAAAAAATAATCAATTGTACATATAATATATTATTGAAATAATATAATTTTTGCAACTATCTTGAGACTCAGATCTCACACCTTGTTTAAGAAATTCAAATAAAATTTTATTCAAATCTAACACATTTATATGCAAGATAAAATACTTGTTTATTGAGCTTTTTTTTATAACTATTTATATCTTTTCTATTAAATATTAAAAGAATAGCATATAATTATGAAAGTAAATTATTCAACGTGACTGACTTGTACGGTTCTAATAATTTAAATATTTAATATAATATTAAAAAAAATTCACATTAGTACCTCGCAAATCTATATCACAATTCATAACCAATCATAATTAGTTTAACTTAGATTTTGTTAATGACAAATACCGTTAAAATAGGCAATTTAGGTATTCACTTTCTAATATTTGAAGTTTCTTGCTAACTAATAATCTAAAAATATTGAACACAAATAATTAATATATTAAAATTAAGGTTAAATCCTAATCTAAAAATATTGGATACAAATGATTAATATATTAAAATTAAGGTTAAATCTTTTATGTATTATTTGAGTTTGATTGATTATTGATAAAAATAATTAATAATTAGATTTTATTCAGCTCGTGACCAAACTTCCAATTAGCTAAGGACCCTTTCCCCTAATGACCTAGAAGGTTCAGACAAAAAGAAAATACTCTTAAAATACTATCACTAATTAAAGAATTAATAAATAGATTTTTTATTAAATATTATACTTATTAGAGTTGTATTAGAAATTAGAGAAAAGTGCATCTCAATATTTTTTTAAAAAAATTAATCTCCTAATTTTAAATATTATATTTTAAATATACTAAATATTAATATACATTTTTATTGGATATCTATTTTATTTTTAAATTAATTAATTGACATGTACACAAGTATTTTATCAATGTATGGCATCAATATAGACACAAATATATAGTACATGGTAATGCGTTTATTAATATATTAAAAAGATTAACATATACCAACATTTAATAGCATCTTTATATTTTTAAGGCATCAAACAATTTTTTAAATAATTAATAAAAATGAAAAAGATTTTTTTGTAGTAACCTACTATGTATCGTAAGTCGCAACAACACACTTAAAAATTTACTACTTGACAGCAATGGACATTCCATGCTTTTCCTTAAAACATATTTTTTGTTATCAAATGAATACCACGAGTTTGGATATAAGCAAATACTATCATATTGGTATAGTTGCAGTAAGAAAAACCAGTCGGTACAGCACTATAACAGTACAGAGAGAGAGCAAATTCAACCGACAATTTTAAGAACTTACCATTTGGATGAATATTTTTAGCATAAGGCATTTATATCTTCTAGTACCAAAATTCATTCATGTATTACTTTTGATGCAATAGTAAGTAAGTGCTGAATTCAATTGGAAATCATACAGCTTATGACAGCAACAATATTTGGCAGGTAGCTGCTTATTACAAATCCACCTGTCCTTGTGGTCTTATAGTTGTATCTCGTGGATGGAAAGTTGTAACTCTTTTTCCCTGCACGACCAATACCCCATTCTCTTTAAATTTTCTTAATTACTATTAATTATTGTTTTTACAAAATCAATTCAATATACTACTACAAAATACTGTAGTAAACATACTACATGAGTATTGATTAACGCAGTTAATAGGGAGCGCGTAAGAGCGTTTTCAGACGCGTGAATCACATATCCATGCAAGTTACGCATTCGAATGATAATATTTTCCAAAATCGTTTAAAAGGAAATAAATAAATAAATAAATAATCATCATCAATAATGAAACAGATGGCAAAAGGAAAAGTAAAAGAAAGAGAAAAAAGAAAAGAAAACAAAATTCCTTGCTTAACAGCAGCAGCCAATGTGTTAAAACATGATAGGTCCCCTTCCCTTTTTTTGAGAGAGAAAAGAAAAAGAAAAAAATCAGAGACAGATAAAGACAGTGATGAATGAATGAATGAAAATAATATAATGAATCTAGTATAAGTCAGTCATAGATTTCTCTTTCTCAGAACTCCAACTCTCTCTCTTTCTCGCTCTGGAACTTCCCTCTCCTCCACCCTGGTTCCAGAGAAACCCAAAACCCAAAACCGATTTATCTTTGAACCGCACCATCAATACAAAAATAGAAAGAAAGAAAGTTTTCAAAACGCAAAAAATAGCCAAGAAACCAAAACAAGAAAAGAAAATGCCATTTTTTTCCTTCTAGCACCCAACAACAACAGCACCCCTTTTGTTTCCTTCCACCAAGAACCGATTTTGCCACCGACCCATTCCTCCAAATGCTTCTCCTCCGTCAAAGCGCCGTCGTTTCCTCCCTCATTCTCTGCTTCTTCTTCCCACCATTGCTCTGCCTCGGAATCCGCTCTTTCCCAACCACCGCAGACGACGGCGCGTTCTTCCACTACACCGAGGCGCCGGAGTATCGAAACGGGGCGGGTTGCCCCGTTTCGTCAACCCGAAATTTTCTTCCTTCATGCGACCCTTCTCTGGTCCACATCGCCATGACCCTCGACTCTGGCTACCTCCGCGGCTCCATCGCCGCAGTGCACTCCGTCCTCCGCCACTCCTCGTGCCCGGAAAACGTGTTCTTCCACTTCATCGCCGCCGAGTTCGACCCGGCAAGCCCACGGGTCTTAACCCGACTCGTCCGCTCCATTTTTCCTTCCCTGAACTTCAAAGTTTACATCTTTAGAGAAGACACTGTAATAAACCTAATCTCTTCTTCAATCCGACAAGCTCTAGAAAACCCCTTGAACTACGCGCGCAACTACCTCGGCGACATGCTGGACACTTGCGTGTCCCGCGTGATCTACCTCGATTCCGACGTCGTCGTGGTCGACGACGTCGGCAAGCTCTGGCGAGCAGCGATCACGCACGGACGCGTGATCGCCGCGCCAGAGTACTGTCACGCGAACTTCACGAAGTACTTCACCGACGAGTTCTGGAACGACCCTTTACTCTCGCGCGTGTTCAATACGCGCGAGCCTTGTTATTTCAACACTGGGGTGATGGTGATGGATTTGGCGAAGTGGAGAGAAGGGAACTATAAGAGAAAGATTGAGAATTGGATGGAGCTGCAGAGGAAGAAGAGGATTTATGAATTGGGTTCTTTGCCACCGTTTTTGCTTGTGTTTGGTGGGAATGTTGAAGCGATTGATCATAGGTGGAACCAGCATGGGCTTGGTGGGGATAATGTGAATGGGGTGTGTAGGTCTTTGCATCCTGGTCCTGTGAGTTTGCTTCATTGGAGTGGAAAAGGGAAACCTTGGGTTAGGCTTGATGAGAAGAAACCTTGTCCCTTGGATCGTCTTTGGGAGCCTTATGATTTGTATAAACAAGTGAAGGATAGTGTTAGAGATCAGAATTGGGGGTTCTCTTCTTCTATTTTGGTTGGTTATGCTCATGACTTGTTATGATGATGATGATGATGGTGGTGGTGGTGGTGATTCTTTGGTACATTTGTTGTTCGGAGATTATTTGCTAGCAGTGTACAGTACAAATTGGGTAGAAGAGAGATATAATTGGGGTTCTTCATTATTCTTTCTGTAGATTGTTTTTTTTGTTAAGGTGTCTAAATTCTTGTGATTTACAGAATATGAAATTAGGATTCTTTTTTTCTCTGCTGCTGGGGGGTTCCATCTCTTGGAACGATTTTGGTGGGTTGGGTTGAGTTTCTTTTGTATGGGACCATTGGTTGTAATGTGGCAACAAACAAAGTGCAGAATAACAGACAGTTGTTCAATTGTTTTTATTTGGATTAGGTTTCTATCATCCCTTTGTTTCCTTTCTTACCAGTGACTATTGCTCCTTCAAATGATGTACTGAGGTCACCATTAGACATTGAATGATGAAGTGAGAGGTCTTTGTTTGTTTTAACAGAAAGAAAACGATTTATTTGGTTCTTATAAATGGTCTTCAATTTAAATATAGAGTTTTTTTAGCAGGGCAAAATCACTGTAACTTTTTTTAATAAATTGCCACGAAAAACTGTTCAGGAATTAAACTTTATAATTTTTATATACAAAGTAAAATTTAAAATGAGACAAGTTAAAGGGGACTAAATGTTTAATTTTTGTTTGATGTATATCACCTTTTTGAAAAAAAAGGGTTAAAAAAGAAATTGGTAACTTAAGGTCAAGGTACATGTGATGGCACACTTGTCATGCTATGATTGAGAATTGATCACGGAATCACAGTGATTTTAAGGCTAAAGGAAGAAATAAAGTGCATATGAATGGTTAGTGCAAGTGCTAGTAGGTTCCCTCACGGTTGTTTCCTTTGCCTTCAGGAAACTGAAATGCCTAACCAAAGTGATCGTAAATTTCACTTATAGACAACTTTAGACCCCACACAGCTCATGTTATTTGGAAAGTTCTTCACGTAAGGATAAATCATTGCAAATTTTATCTTTGCTAGCAATTTTCTTCACAAGCGTCATGCCACGGACTCTTCTAAACTCTGAAGACTTCCATGAGAATCCAAGGAAGGCATTGATAGGAACTTGTATAAAGAATAAGAATAATAATAATAATATGCTGAATTATTGGTTTAAAAGTATGCTAATTTTTTTATATCCCTTCTTGTGAGTCATTTGTGTGGAGATGACTTGAGTGCCATGTGTATAACATGAAGTCATGACTTGCTATGCTGGTTTACAAAAGTTGACTAGATGAGGTGTACCGTTATAATGTCAGTTTCAAATGAAATTTTGCGTTTCCTTACGGAATATATATATATTTTTAATGTATGCTTACGGAATATTAAACTACAGGGGAAATTAGGATAATATAATTTGTAGCAAAACATGCTGGCAATTTGCAATTACATTATTTACAGCTTGTTTTCAACAAAAAAAAATAGTTCTATTAAACAATGATTGGGGAACATAAATTAAAATAGTTATTGCAGTGGTATAATTGTATAAACATTAAACAGTTTACAAAATAAAAACTTTTGCTTGATAGACTTTCGAATTTACACAGGTGACAGGACATTTCACTTTTATTTTTTTTTCAATGTTTTAGAACCATGAATTTCCTCCATTAAAATCGTAATACCTAATATGTTTTTTTTAATTCTTTTTGAGATAATAAGAAAAATGTCAAGTTAAAAGCACTAGTTGTCCAAAGAGATAGTGTTGGAGCCTTGGAGGAATAAACATTAAAATTCTTAGTACAAAACAAGTTGGCAATTGCCAATGGCATTATTTGGGTCATGTCTGCATAAAAAATGGCATCAAAAGAACATTTGAGGAACAAATGTAAAGTAGTCATTGCAGTTGTATAAACAGAGAAATAACTTTTGCTATGGAAGATTTCATAATAGGTACAGTTTATAGACATTCAAATTCACTAGACATTCACTTTTTCATTGTCCTTACAAGAAAGTGCCAGCTATTTAAGTTGTGTCAACAAATTAAAAATAAGAAAGCTGAACAATCCAATCAAAGAGGGAAAAAAGGACAAGCAAAGCATACTTGACTCCACAATAATATTCAATGCATGACTCAGATCAACCATCAGATTTTTAATTTGATTATTAAACATTGTAATGTGACATGACGGTTTGTATGTCTCTTTCTTTTCATTTTTAATAAATACGCAATCTGACATGTTAAATACGCCAATCTAATTCCAGGTTCCCACCTAGGATCCCAATCAAAATGCAATAAGAAATTAAGTATATTGGTAAAATGGTAACCATAATTGGATCACTTCCATCAACTGCATAGTCAATTAATCATCCTCCAAGGTTTCTACGAATAGTTTCCACTTCTCCTTTGGAAATTTGGAAAGCTTTCTTAAGAATGTCATCAGGAATAGGAGGCTTGCTAGCAAATGTTGCAAGTGATGCAATTTGTGCTCCTGGGTTCTGGCTATTGAGACCAGATATGGCTATTGCTGGTTCCCTTGAATCACTATTGAACAAGAAGTGGACCAGGCCCTTTGGGAACACAAATGACTCACCAGGCCTCAAGTTCTGGGTAAAGACACGGTTACTTGTGTCAACAAAGCCCACAAGAAGCAGGCCCTTTAGGCAAGTGGTAACTTCCGAGGCCCTCGGATGCGAGTGAGGTGGCACTATCCCGTTGCCCGCTATATCGACCCGGACCAGTACCAGGCCCAAGGTGTTAAGCCCAGGAAGATTAGCAGTGGTGGTGGCTGTGACACTGAAGCCAAATTGGTTACTAGTGTTGCCAGTTTTTGATAAAGCAGATGTGACAAAATGGGATGAGGAAACTTTATCTGGGTTAATGCAAGGTACCCCATTAATGAAAAAATTACTTTTGCTATCTGCAACACAATAATCTTGAAGTGGGTCAGGGTCGGGTCGGGTTTGACCCAATATAAGGGATAGAGTGAACCAAAAAAATAATGGGAGAGAGTGAAAATGGGTTCTCATTTTTGGCTATAATTGAAGAAACAAGTCAAAGGACAATAATATTTTATGTCCTATGTTGTAGAGTGGATTCTAACAGCATAAACCAAATCGTATATATACTAGCACACGAGGAAATAAGAGCAGGTGGTGGATGTTGATATTTGTTTAACTTTCATGTGTATTGTGGGGTGAGGTGATTGAGTAGCTTAAGAGCATAGGATAAGGGAGGGACAAAGGCAAAGCTTAAAGTAAATGTGATCAAGTCATATTAAGCCACACAAAAGGGGTGATGTCTACGTTCTATTTGACTGAAAATGAGTTGTGATTAATTAACATGGTGCATGCTTAGCATTCTCAGGCCAAGTTCAATGTTGCTAATCTCATTCTTTAATTGGGCTCGGGCTCATTTATATATAGACCAGCACTCTATAACTTAAAACGCTGTCGTTTGAGGTAGTAGGGACTAATACGGCATCGTTTTTTGTTCTTATTTGAGGTAGTAGGGACTAAGGACTATCACACTTTATATTATATGATATGATATAGCAATAAATTTTAGTTCAGCCAATTCAATCATGGTCCACATGTGACCCAAATGACATATAATAATAAATATTGAGACCCGTCACATGCAACCTTTCCACACGCCGCGCAAGTGTTCAGTTTTTGTTCATGTGGGCCTTCCTTCCTTGCCTTGCATTGCATGGTTTATCACTTGATCTGATCTAATTATCATCGCCTTGGGGTTATTGGGTCTCTTTCTTTGAACCATATAGTATAGAGATATTCAATAGTTTAATTGATGGAAAAATTTAAGGTGGTGACTTGTGATCTTTATTTATTATTCAATATTTTTTTAAATCAATGTAATAAGTTTATTTAGCTTCTCGATAGGATCTCAGTATTTCCACAAGTTTTTAGATTTTTCAGATCCATTATAAAATTAAGTTTTAGTTCAGAATTTAATTATACTTGTCTTTTTTCAAGTATATATTCTACAATAATGGAACACAAGTTTTCCCACAAACTTAACTGACGTGTGTTTGAAAACTGAGTTACACATTGCTATTTATTCAATGTTAAATGCATGGCTACTTTATTTTATTGAAGCTCTATAACTTGAGACAGCTAATCTCATTTATCTGTGTAATTATTTGTTAAAAAGGGTATAGTATAGTAATCTTTTTGTTCCCCTTTTAATTTTTTATTTTACATTGTACAAGGTTTTTTTCCCATCATCATTCTATGTCCTTTGGTTATGACCCCTGAACTGAAGTCCAATCAAAACTGATTCAACATTGGCCCTCTCTGGAAAGAGGTGGTACTTATTACCATTAAAAGTTAAATCTTCTTTTAGGAATGCAATCACATTATGTGATCTAGAGTACTCTGAAGTAACTTTGCAATTTGCTCTAGTTCTATGCTTTTGAGGGGATATTTGGATTGTTTATGATTGAATTTTTCTTCTTAGGAGTTTCCTTAAGTACCACAAGCAGACAAAGGACGTCGTTACTGTAGAAAAGTGAAGTAGAAATTAATGCAGAGGAAAAAAAAGAAAGAGTATTTCTCATCTTCTGATATTTTCTCACTCCAAAATCCACATGCACATGTCCCTGCTATTCCCTTACTCATGATTTGCTGCAAATTATTTTTAAGACTCTTTCTTTTTGTCCCATTGTGAGCATTCTTACTCCTGGTCTTTTCGGTGAGATATCCAGGAATGCTTATTCCCCAATTGCTTCTTTACAGGCCTTACTGTGCATAGCTTCTGTGTGTCTTTGGGGCTGTGGCTAAGTAGTAATTTTTACTTTCATGGGTGAATTTCTTGTGGATGCAACAGTGTTTGAAGATAAGAAGGTAAACCCCATTTTTCATTAAGGTTCTTTCATATTAGAAATTGATTTCTTTTTTCATTACAATTATTATTTGTTCCTTGCAAATCTGTCTTACTCTATGGTTGTTGGACTTGGATTGGATCACACCCCAATTTGTGACTGTTAAAATCCTGTGCTCTTTTTGGTGTTGTTTGTGAGTTGTCCTTGTGTTGGTTGTCTTCAATTATGAATACAAGTTTTTTGTTTTTTTTCCCATGATGTTGAAGCAGATGGGAGAGGGTGGTGCTGCTTCCAATCCTGCTTTGCAAGTGTCGGTTTCTTTTGGTAGATTTGAGAACGATTCCTTGTCTTGGGAGAGATGGTCCTCTTTCTCTCCAAACAAGTACTTGGAAGAGGTTGAGAAGTGTGCCACACCTGGATCAGTGGCACAGAAGAAAGCCTACTTTGAAGCACATTACAAGAAGGTTGCCGCCCGGAAAGCCGAATTGCTGGCTCAGGAGAAGCAAAGGGAGCAAGATTCTTTCGGATCACAAGATCATAGTGGAATAGATCTAAGTGGTAACACTGGTGCAGAACATGATGTATCCAACAACACTCAAGGTTCCAATGAAGGGGTTGAGCAAGAAGCCAGTTCTGTTTGTGAGATCCATAGGACTCATGTTAATGAATCTGTGGAGGAAGTTGCAGTTTCAAGAGATTACCAAAGTTCGTCAGTTGAGGTCGAGAACAAGGATTACCAAAGTTCATCGTTTGAGGTGGAGATCAAGGAACTGGAAAGTAGATCACATAGTTCCTACCAGATAGGTGAAGCTGAAGATGTATGCAAGAAACAAGAGGAAAGTCCGAACATTGAAGCTGAAGATGTGAAGGAAATTTCACATGTTGTGTACAAGGAGACAGGAAAGGCTTTAGAAGTTGAAGTAAAAGATGTGAAATTGGATCATCCAAAGGAATCTAAGGTTTGGTTTTAGTTCATACATCCATCAAATTCATGTTCTTTCTTAAAGGTTGGCTATTTGGTTACCCTGGTTTTTAACTTCTCATCATCTATTTTGGACAGGTTAAGTCTGTCAGTAAGGGTAGCAATGCAGCCAAGACTAAGAAAAAATCAATGCTACTTACTTCTAAGGCATCCCCAATTTCAGCACCAAGTTCAAAGCCTGCATTAACAACTCCTACCAAAACAGTGTCACCTGCTTCTTCAACTATAAAGAGAATTAGTTCTCCATCTTTGTCTAGGAGGCAAATTATTTCTAGCGGGGAGAGCAGAAAATTTGCTAACAAACCTTTGCACATGTCTTTGAGCTTGGCTCCAAGTAATCCTGATCCAGCTCGTCAAAGTACCATGAGGAGATCTTTAATTATGGAGAGAATGGGGGATAAGGACATAGTCAAACGAGCATTTAAGACATTCCATAACAGTTTCAACCAACCAAAAACTTCTGTTGAAGACAAATCTTTGACAAAGAAGCAGGTAATTGGAAAATCTTCATGGACAACTGTTCATTGTTGACAAATGTTTTTTTAATACAGTATAAATGGTTATACTTAAACTGTACAAAATCAGATTAATTAAAAAATGTTTTCCTCTTAATTTCCTGGGCAGGTTCCTTCAAGGGGGACTGTGCCAAAGGTTCCAACATCTACAACTTTGAGGAAAGAAAATGGACGGTAAATTTTTTAATCTGCACTGATAATGTGTTTTCATTACACAAGTTTCATTTCCTTTATGTAGTTTTCATAGTCCTTTTCTCTTTATGTCTTTCATTGTATTAAGATTACCAATTTACCATCTGATGAGATCATGTTTTTGTTGGTAGCTTTCTTTGGGAGAATTCTAACCAAGGAAACTATAGATAAACGTAGAATAGAGGAGGAAATGTAGGAAGTTATTGTTATAAAAAGTGATTCAAATATACTTTATAACTTGCGATTTTTTCTAACAGCATCTCTTGTAATTTTAATTGAAATTTCTCCTTAAGTTGAAATTTTCTGTATATGACCCTCTAGAAGTTATTTTTGAATAGGCCAACTAAGGTTGAGAATGTGGATAAAAGTGGAAATGCTCTACGAACTACTTTGGGCCCAAAACCTGACATTAGAGCAGAGAAAGGGAAAGAGGTTGGACTGACTCTTGATGTTTGCCTATTGCATTTTAGTGCCTGTAATACAAAGAATATTCATTAGACTATTAGAGTTTAACTGACTAAATTATGCTTTCTCACCTTTTGTTTCTTAATCAGTCTTCAAGAAAAATTGAAGAAAAATCTAACGCAAAAGGGGTGGAAAGAACGCGTCTTCAATTAAAATTGACGGTAAAGGTACTCTTCCATATTCCAAAATGTTTCTCTAGAAATGACTAGCATTTTCTACATTCCATCCTGATCCTGCCTATGGCTTCACTCAAGTGTGTCAGCATATATTTAGTGTATTAGAGATTATTGTTTAAAAATAGCATGTATAATGATATTAAGAAAAATGTCAGCAACACACTCTTTTGAACACATTCTCTATTATTAACTGAAATTTATTGAACATTACAAAAAAATATGGGTCTCACTTCTTATTTAATAAACTTCACTCATGAATTTATAATTTTTAATAAAATTTAACCAATAATAAAGAATGTGTTAAACAATGTGTAGCACTGATGGTACTAATATGTAGAATGGGAAATATTGGGTTATTAGATGGACATTGCTATTTTCATCTATATAATAAGCATAAATGGCTTTTCTGAACACTGTATGGCTCAACACAGGAGGAAAAAGAGGCAGAGATGAAAAGGCTAAAGCATAATGCCAAAGGCACACCCTCACCAGCTTTTTACCGTGGTCAAAAAGTAGTAAAAAGTCGTTCAGAAAAGGTACATGCTATGCATTTCATCTGATATATGTACCCTACATAAATTGTACTAGTTAATGTTTGCTTGCTGACTCTTTCTTACCTTCTCTTTCACTCTGTGGTAACAGCTGACTATTTCTTTTCTTTATATTTAATGCTATAAAGCAATATGAAAAACAACTATTATAGATCGCATTCTGTTTCTAGAGACACATGTGCAATGACTAAAATAATAAAACTTAACTTTTAATTGAAGCTAAAACTCGTGTTCCTCAACTTATAACTGGAGTCTGGTGATTGACAAACCTGTTTTTTGCTAGTTGTTTTGTTTTGCTGTAAGAATAAACCTGTTTTCTGCTAAATGAGCATAGTGGTTGGTGGGTCATACTAGAGATAACAATAAAAGTTCTTGTTTATATGATACATTCTAACAACATTTATAGGATTACGGTGCCATTAAGAATGTATGTTATCAATGTTTGCTGGTATATCTTGTCAGTAATTAACCTCTACTATTTCTCATCGAGCCATATAAATAATGTCCTTAGGTTTCCTAAATTCAACACACACAAACTCTAGCTGTTGAAGTTGGCTTCTGTTTTTTTTTTCCTTACAGACATTCATTAACTTTCCAGATTATATTCCCTTTTATTTTTTAGGATCAGATTATATTCCATTAGATGAGCTCTGAGGCATGATTTGTATATTACTTTAGAATTTTTTTGCAATGATGATATATAGTGCACCTTACTTTTAGAATATTGAGAGCTCTATAAATACCACTAATGTGCTATATCAATTATTTATACACATCAATATGTACCAAGGGGTGGGGTAACGCAAAAGATGTGATTAAAGGAAAGCCTATTCCATTAACTGTTATTGTGTCATTTCTACTCATGCAGGGTGATGCTAAAACTTAAAACCCTTGGTGGCCTCACAAGTGATAAAGGTAAAGAGAGAAGAAGGAGAAAAGAGGATAAACACCAGTCTGTTAGGTAGATCTGAATGCTCAGAGGAAATGTTTATGGAAACAGTTCAACCTTCAACGCTATGATATTCTTGTTCAGTAAGCAACAGCGGAGCAATCTTCTAGTCAAATATAGGATCTTATAAACATTGTGAGGAGTAGAAGGAAGGAGAGTGCATCATTGGTTGATGATAATTTTCTTCCTCGCACCCCCCTTTAGGCAATATGTTGGTTAGAAAATAATAATGTATAATGTATGTGATGTAAAATGTGCATATATCTCTTGTAATTGGTTGCATTATTTTTCTTCTCTACCTGTCCTATGGGTGATTGATATGGTTTTTAACGTGTTGTAGACCATGTATGATGTATCTCTAAGAGTTCAACTCACCCATCTCTCCATTCACATGCAAAGATGCAAGACTTTGTTACATTGGGAAACATGATTGAAGAATTTTCAGAATCAAAGAACAAGACTAATTAAGTGGGTTACACAATGCAGATTAATTTCAGTATCAAGTTTGACATATGTTCTCTGCAATATACACTAACGGAAAAACTCTTATGCTAGCATATTGAGTATTTGAACAATTGTACAGATAGGCATAGGCTCTCCTTTTTCCTTTTGTTTTTCTTAATGTCCTTGCTTTTTTACCCCTATATTTTGTAGTTGAATATAAAGGAAAAAGAAACTGTTAATGTAGTTGTCTAATAATACTTTTGCATGCACCCAAAATGCATGTATAAGAAGGAGGGTACAGTTGTCACTGAAAAGTTAAAATCACACAACCTTTATAACAAAGAGGAAACTTGCTAAAAGAAACTTGCAGAAATAATTGTCAGTAGGAAGTTAATTTATGAATGTTTTCTGATGCAAACTGAGAGCTATGCATCTAAGATAGTAATGTCAAATTTGTCGTGTATTTTGCAGAAGCAAATCTGATTCATTGTCTTGATGAGTTGAGTTAAAAGAAAATCATTGATGTCATGAGTTCCTGTGGTCCATCCTTTCAACTCTGTTCTATTAGTTCAATGCATTAGATCTAATTAAAAGAACATCCTTTCATTGAACTTGCAAATACAGTAGAAAATGAAAAGAAACGGAACATGTTATGGACTTTTCTGGCTGATGACAGAAGAATCTAAGATCTATATATACACGAGATTTGAAAATGCTCAAGAACAATATTTCTCTGTACATGTGACACGTACATTTTAGAGGTTAAAATTTGAAAAAATGTTAGCGTTTCAAGAATGGTTTTAGCTTCTGAATTTGCCAGACACAAGCTGACCCATATCAATGCAAAAGCACACACTGCTTTCACAGTATTTCTAAACCTCCAATGGTTGGCACTTAACAGCACAAGGTCCTCTCTTATGAGCCACCACAAATTGGGACCTATGTCATTCATATCTTGAATGGAACAAAGCAAGTAATGTTTTCATTTTGAACTCTGACTTTTAGCACTTCAGCTCCAATATGCAAATGGTCCAATAGAAAAAAGTTGAATGAGTTAGGCCAATCCTTGACTTCGATGATCTGCTATGTTAAATCTCCAAAGTCCATTGTGCTGGAACCTCTGCAGACTATTACAAAGATGTCTTTGTCTTTCTCTTCTGCATGTTACGAGCAATCTCAATGCATGCTTGATCAACCATTCCCAGAAAATCCTTAACTATGACAAATAGATAAAGAGGGTTTTCTGCACTCTCTTTTGAAGATCCTCCTTGATAATAATCTGTTGTTCTTTTGACAAGCTGCATTACCCTTGTTTGCTCCTCCCTCACTAATCTAAGTTCCTCCTCAGCATTTTCAAGAAAATTGTTCATTTCTCTCACAAAGTTGCCTCCTTTGTCATTTCCACACTGGGAAACAAGTTCTCTAATCTCAACAATCCTAGCTGAGAGTGATGAGATTGAACCAACAAAACTTTTGTAATCTGTAACCGCAGCTTTCCTTAAGTTGGAAAACTCGGAACTGATCCCTCCTACAACTGGCAATCCTAGTGTTATGTATTCCCTTTGCCTTTGTTCATTTGAAACAGCAGAGTTTTGAGAGTCCACACTGCTGTTGCTGTTCCTACTGCTACTACGGCTCAAACTGTGATTGCGGTTAAGAACAGCGCGTTTTCCTTCCGCACGAACTACTTCTTCAACCACAAAGCGAAGCAATGTGGTTTTTCCATCAGTACTCTTGACATCAGAGAGCTTTCTGAGAGAAACCAAGTTGAAAGCTTGAGCATTGCCCCTTTGAGTGCCTGCATTCATGCGATTTCCGGCCTTAAGCACTGCTTCAAGAAGCTTCACAAACATTCCTTGGTTTCGAAGCTCCTTGCACCCCAGTGCAAGTGTCTGCAGAAACTCCTTGATTTCTACAATCTCAGAATCATAATTCAACCTGAATAACAAAGCATTCAAGCGCTTAAATGCCGAAGGAACTGCTCTGAGGATGTGATGTAGGAAAGATTCAGCTGCAGCAAGTTTTGAAGGGTTTCCTTCATATGCAACTATAAGTGTTTGCTCTTCTTCTGTTGGGGCTACTCTACCAAGCTTTTCGATGGTGTCTGCATTAAGGCCTTGACCATCAATGAGTGCTTCAATAATTTCTTTGCGCGAGACCGCCAGAGACTTCAAAACAATAGCAATGTTTTGTGATTTTCTGGGGTCAAGAATGAAGGTATTCACTGATGGAGCCAAAGCATCCCTGCTAGGACTCATTGAATTATTTACTTTTGGGGTACTGTCATTTCGGTTGGCAGCCACTAACCCGAAAAGAGCTTCCATAAGATCATCATCAACCCTGATGTTTAAGAAGTCATCAGCTAATGCTAAAATGTAGGAATCAAAATTTAGATATTTAGAAAATCTAGTGTATTAGAATTACCTGAAAGAACCTCGGTCCATTTTGTCCCATACCATAGAGTGATCAAGGTTGGTAGTCACCTTATCCCAATGTAATGGCTTCAGTTTTACCTCAGGTGAAGTGTTGCCTTCTTTACTTGTGGTACTTGGTGTTCTTTCAATAGGGGTAGGTGGTGGTTTTGATGATGACTTCAAACCATGTGCCTTTGGTGGAGGAGGAGGTGGTGCTGGACTCTTTCTAGGAGGAATTGGTGGAGGAGGTGGTGGAGGCGTTGAGCTCTTTTTAACTGGGATTGGTGGAGGAGGAGGCAGAGGCAGTGCTGAGCTTTTTATACCCGGGATTGGTGGTGGAGGAGGAGGTGGTGCTGGTGCTTGATTATTTCTATCAGGTATTGTTGGAGGCGGAATTGGTGGTGCAGGACTTGACGTGTTTGGAATTGATGAGAAAAAAGTGTTGAGTGGTTTTGGTGATGAAGGGGTAAAGGGTGGAGAAGATAGTTGAGTAGAAGAGCCTCCAATTGATGAAGGAACACTGGGAGGAGGAGCAGGAGGTGGAATTCTCATGATTGTATATGACTGTTCTGGAAGAAATATATTCATGTGAGATGCTGAAGATCTGTCTCTAAGCAGAAGAGTTTCTTGAATGGACTCAGATCTTTTCCCATTGTTCCCCTCATGATCATCTTCTATTTTGTCTTCGGTGCTATCCAAAACCTCCCTTTGGAAATCCTTGTCAGGTAATTTCTTACCTTCGAGTTTTCTCCAGTAAACCACATCCAAACCATCATCATCAACAATTAGTCCCTTGACGTTCCCTTCCATTCTCTTGAACACGTCTACCTGAGGCACAACGCGCCTATCCACAGCGGAAGCAGTGTTGTTTTTGGCCTCCTTTCTCTTCCTTGCTCTGAAGCACCTTTGAACCAAGAAGAAAATCAAACCAGAAACAACTAGAGTACCTGCTGCTGTTGCAGCCACCGCTGTTCCGATCTTACTGCTTGATGAAGAGGTTTTTGATGCAGCCACTGGTCTTGGTGATGGTGGTGATGCTTGTGGCTTTGGTTGTGCCTCAGGAGGTTGGATTAGGAGGGGTGGTTTGGGTGTTTGAATTGGATAAAATGTTTCAATGTTCTGAGGAGTATTGGTCTGGCAATAGCATGTTGGTATTGGAAAACCTTGTAAAACAAAAAGGATCACAAGAAGAAGAAGCATCATGTTCAAATACATGAATGCTGAGGAACAAAGATTACAACTACAATGATTTTTCCGATACAAGAAATGTTATTGTAATTTTTCTGTCTGATGTTCATTGCAAGTTTTGTCCTTTGTCTTGTGCTATTGGTTTTGCTCGCTGAATATTTCAATAGAAGTAAGCAGTAAAAAATATTATTAGCCTTCCCAGGTGTATTCAATTTTCTCATGGCAATAGCCAACATGACCCTCTTGAATTAAATAAATTGTGCAGGTTTTTAGGGGATGGTTTTGTCATTTGGCACTTTCATTAAAGATTTGGTCACCCTTGGAAATGTGGAAACTGCTATATAAAGTCAAACATGCTTATTAAGGTACAGGTTTGAAGTGGTACAATCATGATTCAAAGGTTTTTTCAAATGGCATAAATTTGTCGTACATTAATATCGAAAATTTGACTTAGCTTTTATGTACAAATGTGATTAGGAAATACTACTTCTTAAAATGTGAGTTGATATACTATTGATTTTAAAGGCTTAAAATAAGAAGAAACGAAATGGATACCAATTCCATTGTAAAACTTTTAGCAAAGGAATGGTTGACTCAAGAGGCTCACCGATCTTGTTTGACTTAATGGTCTTTCTAAGGCCAACCCCATACTGAATATTCTGTATTCACTATTCAGTATTGAAGTGGCCTAAAAATATGGTGAAGTGGTTGGACAATGCAAATATGATGGCATCCCTTATGGACCTAGCTTCTTTCTCTACTCCCTCACTCCTTTCCTGTTTATAATATTCAGATTCTTAATTATCATGATGAATGAAAATAGTTAATTTAGTCAATAATAATAAATATATCTTAAATTTATATATATATTTTTAAATTATTATTGTTATTAATATTTTTTTTTTCTCTTCTAGTTATTTGTTAATACATTTTTTCTTTTATTTTAATCATGAATATTTCTAGTCTAAAAATAATTAATATATGGAATGTTATAGATTGAGTCTTAAAAAAAATCATTTATATTATAAATAGGAATAAAGTGAGTATTTTTTTAAAAATAGTATGTGTATTTTTTGTTAATATTAATAAAATGAATGGTCAAATATATTTAATGAAATTATGATTGAAAAATGAAATATATTAAATATCATAGCTAATTGAAGTAATTTGTTAAATATTTTGTTAATTTTTTACTATTAAACATATTTTATAAAGCAATTATTTTAAAAATAATAAAGTTTTTAATGTATATATATGTTCGTTTAAAATACATATATAGCATCTATTAAATTTTATAAATATATTAGCAATGCTCCATCATGCATTGTTCAATTGATTATGAATGAAAAATCGTAATTATATTTCTGTCAAAAAAAATATATATTACGTTTATTAAGTATCATAACCAATACTCTATTACAAGTAAAATTGACTTCTTAATATATACAATTAAATACTATATTTACTAATATGTAGTAAATTATTAAGTATAAAAATAATAAATACATCACTATATATGTTTATAAATTTATATAAAAAATATTTTTTAATGTATATATGTTAAGGGTTAATAAATTTTATACTAATTACATTTTATTTAATTTTAATAAATATATTATTTAATAAATGTCATAATTAGTATGTATCGTAATTAATATATTCTAAAAAAATTAATAGTATAATAAAATCAAATATTATATATTTATTAAATATTATATGCAATAAAATTATTAATGATAAAATTTAAGATATAAATCATATTATATATATATATATATATATATATATATATATATATATATGTTAGATTTCAAATTTTTTATTTCAAAATATGTTTTATCAAATAATTTTCCAAACAATAAAAATAGTAAAAAGGTAATGTATTAAAACATATATTACATTTATTATATTTAATAAATATCACATTTAATATATTATTGATAAAATTGAATATCCAATAACATTAAATTGTGTATTTATTGAATATATATGTAGTAAAGTCATTGAGTATATAAAAAAATAAAAATTTATTAAAACATACATTACATTTGTTAAATTTAATAATAAATAGTTTATTAGGAATGTATTTTTAGTGTAAAAAATTATATAGTTAACTAATAAACATATTTGGAATTACTATATTTTTTTCTACATTTATAATCTTTTTAATATTATATTAATATATTTGGAATTTTTATTTTGGAATTATGTTTTATAAGCTAATTTTTTAAACCATAATATAAATAAAAATAAATAATATTTTTGTATAATATATATATATATATATATATATATATATATATATGTATGTATGTATGAAAACTGTATGTTGAATAAACATATACTATAGTTATTACATTCTAAAAAATGTGTTATGTCTAAAAAATTGATTTTTTTTCGCCAACTTTTTTGTGTGGTTGGGTTGAAGTGATGGTGGACTTTAGGGAAGGTTCCAGTTTGAAGGGGCTACTTTTCGGGTTCTGGGGTTTGAGATTTTGGGGTTAATTTTGTGGTGTTCGAGATGCAAGCCAATACTGAGTTCGAGGAAGGAGAGACTTTCTTCTGTTATAAGGATGATGATGACGACGACAACATTGACCTTGATTCTCTCTCTTACATTGTAAGGGTTTACTTCAAATCATAAACAAGTTCAATGTTTTTCTGGTTTGGTTTCTCTACTCTGATTTTGCACGCAAATAGGACAAACAAGTGAAAATCATTTAGTCCCACAATGATGCTATCATGTCACTAAGCATGAATTTTCAATTCATCAATGTGTTTTGTTCCTGGGGGAATATAGGGAATTGAGCAGTTGCTGAAATTTTTATGATTAAACAAACTTATGTTTCGGTGTTGGAAAAGAAATTCAGCACTATAATCGTAAAGATTTTGAAAAATAATGTATTGGTAACTGACAAACAAAGGTAATCAATCCTAGAAAACTGCTAATGCATACAATGAATCATTTACAGTTTGTTCTGGGAGAAGAATATTACCTGCCAATTGAATGATATAAATAGTGATAACTGTTGAATTCTTGTTGCTGGGCTTCATGGTGCCTGTCGTGATGTTGTTTCATTCCTAGTTTTTTTTTTAGCTAATGCAATTTTTGCTTTAATCAATGTCCTCTTGATTAAATTTCATCTTCAAAACAATAGGACTAATAATTTGCTTCCTGTTCTATTCAAGGATGAGAGGATTCAGCATGCTCAGGGTCATTTTCGAAAGGAATTTGAAGGAGGTGTTTCTGCTGGCCGTTTGGGTAAGTGACATGCAGAGGACATTTTTTGAAAGACAAATAATTTGTCACATAGTTTATGTGACACTAAAATTATCAATAATACATTTCACTAACGGTGTTACTTTTAAATTTAATAACAAATATTATTTTATAAAATTTATGCAAAGATAGAGATTATATTTTACATTAGATAGGGACTAATTTGTAAGAGAGGTCAAAAGTTAGGAACTAAAATGTCTATTTACTCTTATATTTATTAAGTATGACAAAGAGGAGAGGGGTATATACTTATTCCATAAATTTTATTTAGACCACAAATTGGAGCTTTGACTAAGTCAAATTGCCTATTAGATTGTCTATGCAATTAACTTGGTCTGGTCTAGTGTGACAAAATTTAACCTTAGTGGTTCTATGGTTAAATCAATGACTTAGTTCGATTAAACAAATGAACTAGTTTTGTTGAACCAAAGTCAATAATATTTTTTGAAAAATGCAAAATTTAATGAAAAAATATAGTACACTCAAAGATTAAACTAATGACCTAAAATTGATTTAGTGGATCAACTTATCACCAAACTATCATGATTAATTGTTAAACTTATGATACAGTTAATACATCTACTTATATTTTTGGTTGCTTATATTGATTTTTGTGATTCAACTACTGACCCACTACAAGTGATTCATTCATTGTTGTAAAATCTAACTATGGATAATAAGATATATTTGTGTCATGTGATTTTTATTCTTCTTCACACTATAATTATGACTATTGCCAATATCACCGCTACCGCCTCAGTCACCTTCACCACCATTGGTGTTGTTGCTCTCATCACTATTATTATCATTTTCGTCACAGTTGTGATTCTTATTATTATTATTGTCACCATCATTATCGTGGTTTCCAAAGCTTGCAAGTTTGATGTATCTTAGTCCAAGTATGGACCCAACAATAAGTGACACCTAAAATAATTTTTAAAAGGTTTTTTATATTTTAAATGAGATATATATATTAGGTCTTTTTGTCAAAATATGTGATCTTTTTTCAACATGTATGACCTTTTTTCCTTATAAAAATTAATGAATATATTTTTTTTAGATAAATCTAAAGTTTAAACTTTAGTTCCTTTAAGACGAGATACTCAATATAAACCTCTTGAGTGACTTAAAATTTCTCATAAGTGAATATGTTAAAGAATATGTTGCATATAAACAAGTAAAAAGAATTCCTATATATGAAATAATATTTGCATTTTATTCTACCTTTATGATTCCCAATTAATATTAGAAGACTCGTCATAATTTTTCATTTTCATTCAGATCATGAATTTTAGCAACTTTGTATAATTTGACTTGAGAATGGAGAAGGACAATTTTTGATTATTTTTATTCTAGATGATGACCTCCAAACCACCGAAAAGAGAAAAAGGAAATTAATATAGGTTTTCCTCAACTAATATTTTAGTTTTGCATCTTGATTTGATTAGTTTACAATTACAACGAGATTTTTATTTTTATACAAATTGAGTTGCAGGGTGAAAGTGTCCTACAATTACAAATAATGTATCAGGCAATTTTTTTTAAAAGGTAATTTTATTCTAGAATCTAGATGATGACCCCAAAAGGCCAAAACTACCTAAAACGAAAATAATGCATAAGGCTTTAAATTTCCCTCAACAATCAACGTACCACTTTTCTAGTTTTGTCTTAATTAGTTTACAAAGAATCGTTTACTTTTTAGTTTTTACACATTGAGCCTTAGGGTGAAAGTGCGACACAATTTCAATTATGTGTTCGATATATAATTATGAATGAACTTCAATCTGATTTACACAAGTTAAAATTCAGACGAGGTCACAGAATGGAGACTGGAAACCCAAATTAATGGTGGTGAAAAAAGAAAAACTTCCCTCACTAATATCTATGGCCATAGATTAATTCCAGTTTTCAACCAAAAAATAAATAAATTATCGAGTTTGTTAAATATGGGGGAAAGTGTCTTTGAATTTTATGAATACAGTATGTATATAGTACTATAACTTTGGGAGGCGACCTAAAAGTTTGGACAAATCAATAGGGAAGTTTAGTTATGATGCCTGCCTAACTAAATATCTTTTAGTCAGAAAATGGGTTTGGTACTTTAACAACTCTTAAAGGAGACTTATCGTTCAATTTGCTAGTTTTTAGTTCATAATTCAGATGAAGTTAGAGTTATATTCTATAATTAATATCTATATAATTGAAGCTAAAAGGAAGAGCATGGAAAACAATGGACTTTTTTTACCAAAATAATTAAATAAATAAATTATTTACTTAAATAATACATAGAAAAGTATTTATCTAAATTATATAAATTATTGTAATGTAGTAAGTGAGAAATTGGTTTTCCTAAACTGATTTTTCTCCTACATTTTTTTACGTAATTAAGAAATTGGTCCCCGGGAAATCACAGTTATGAAATTTATTCCCAAGAATCATTTTCTTAACTAATTTTTTGTTTTTTTTTTTATGTTTTTTATTTGTTTTAAATTTTTTATTTATTTTTTCATTAATTTATAAAAAATATTTTTTTTTTGCATATGTTCTTAGTTAATTTTATATTATTTTTTGTTTAAAATTCTTTCCAAGCCTTTTTATTGTGTTGTCAATTCCACACACAAATTATTTCAAATTAATTTAATTAAGAAAAACACTTGTAATCCATTTTTATAAAATACTATTTTTTTTAAAAACAATTAATACTTAAATGAAATATTTAGAATTGGTAACATAATTTGAAACTAAACATACCTAAAAGAAAAGATAAAATCAAGTATTTAAAATCAAGATGAAATAGGATGAAATATTTGGTTAATAATTGTTATAACTTTATTCTTTAAGTACTTAAAAAAAAAATCGAATCCCAATAATTGGTCGTGCTATTGTTACAAGTAGGTGGCTGAGTGGTGTGACTTTGGCTAATTCCACGCACAAAACTTGCTTCAATTTTGCCATTATGGTTGCTGCATCCCCACCAATCTCTCTCCAGCATCATCATATCCCGGTCACCTAGTTAATACAGCACTGACCAAAATATTATTAATGGCTATGACTGTTAACTGTAGATTGATTTATATTTATATATTCCCCAAACACAAGACACGAGTGGATTGACTAAGGGATTCAACTTTCATTGAAGATTTTTATGTTTAATTCAATTTCTAATATTTAGTTGGGTTCTCAATTAGCGAGATGTATGTGTTAGAAACCAGACTCTAACTAAATAATAATTGTTGGTAATGAGTTATGCTTACCTCGATTTGCTTTTTTCGGTCTACTTATTGGAGTACTTAGTTTTGCGTTGTGTTGTAATCTTATGCGTGTCGAAGTATAAGCTAGTACTATTACAAGTACGTTATAGTTGTTTTTAATAAAACTTTACCATGCATCTTGTAAAGGAACAAGATTACCATCTTAGTATTGTTGAGTCCGATCACCTAGCAGCAATTAACCTTCTCAAGAAAGGTGTATTTCCAAGACATCCAGATCAAGAGATGAGAGATCCACTACTCCTACTCAAGTTCAGTACGTGGTATATCATGACCATAAAGAAAGTAGATCAAACTGTTGATAAGCTTGCTAAATTCAGCTTCACCCTTTCGGTGTCTTATCGTTCTTTTTTTACCCTTGATTTTATTTGCAATGCTTTATTGGCAAATTGTTCCAATGTTTCTTTCCCTCATAGATTTTGGTTGTTAATAAATCCCTTATCCCTTATTCTCTCTCTCACACACACAAGAAAAAAAAAGAAGCTACAATTCGTAGCTTATATGTCATTTCTAAGTTTACCGTGATTTTATCCTTGTATATGTTCAAACACACACTTATATTAATTATTTAGTAACACAGAGAAAGGAAGGATAGTGTAATGGAAACAGTGAATTATTAATGAGGTTTAATAAAAGTTAATGGAGTCGTCTCTCTTGTAATTAGTGAAGTCTCACATAATTTGACTGGACAAATCAGTCTTTTAAAAGGATCTCAAAATCTTTACCTTTTGGTTCCCCAAGTTTTTTTTTAAAAAAACTTATGTGTGGCTGTGATACCGAAGAATATTATATACAGAAAACCCAAATAAACTATTGTGTTTTTAAATATTAAAAAACGATTTTAAAAATCATATATTCTTTCAAGTAATTTTATAATTTAAACATAAATAAAATTATTTTTTTTATATCAAAATTTCAAATGCCAATTATAAAATAAATAAGCATATACTAGTATAATATTTCATAATTAACGATGCCAACAATCTATACATGTGCAGAATCATAACAAATCTTAAAAAAATGAAATTGGACAGGAAATAAATGTACGTGACTGATAATTACCTGGACAAATTTAATAAATATAGATTATACCTATTTTTTTTATAATTCTCCTTGTTAATATATTTTTTTCATCAGTAAAAATCGAAAAAGATAACAAAAGGATTTACAACGTAACTAATGTATAACTGATATATAGAAGTTACCTAAAAAAAAAAAAGAACTGATATATAATTTTTTTTAACTAAAATTCTACTTGCCATTTAAGTCACCGTTTCGGGAAGACTCTCGGACACTAATAGAAAAAAAATTATTTTTTTGTAAACGTTATAATCTAAATTTTTTATGAGTAATTTGTATTATTCTTTAAAATTAAAAAGATGTTAATATATGTGTTAACTCTATTTTGGCTCCCATTAAAAAATTATAAAATCGTGTATCAGTTAAATGCTGGCCTTCTAATGCTTCATGCATATCATCTTTTTTTATATTTTAATTGGAGGTGTTTCTCAATTTGAAAGCCAAGCGTTACTCTGCCATTAATTAGATAATCATTTCATCATACATTTCAGTAAAAAAATACTTATTTTGCGCATCATATCTTAAATTATAATTGTTTTTTTCTATAAAGAGTTTTTTTTTATTAAGGAATTTTAACTCAATTCGTCAAGTAGGGTATATAAGTGTGGTAATCAGCGTTAATGCTCACGGATAGAAAAAATTAATTTTTATTTCATTCTTTAGGTATGAGATTTATTTTTATATGGTGTATTAAAGTACTCCCCACACATTTTATTATGAATTCAAACCCTTAAATATTAAAGTCCTTCAACCGCTGAAACAGTTTGAACTTAATTAGTATTTGACACACTATAAACTATAAATAGTTTTGAAAACGTTAAGCATTGACTAAGGATATTATTGAGTTATTATATGAACAAAAAATTGTTTCACAAAGTCATTATATTTTATGTATTTATATACCAAGCAAAAGTTCTAATGAATTTAAAATTTGATGATATACAAAATACGACAACTTTTGGTGTATTTTATCTCTAATATAACTCCACCAGAAAAATCCATAATCCCTTTAGCCATGCAGAATTATTGTTGAATGCTGAGTGCATGTGATGGAATTTCTTAATTAGGCAACTGGAACTATTTCCGTTTAAGCATCTAAATCTAGCCCAATTAGGTAACAAAAAATGCTTTAGATATGAATCTATATGTCATCGATGATGAATTTTTTGTCTGCAAAGATAACAACAAATTTCACAAGGCCCAGATGTGAGATATCGCATAGTGACAGAATCAAACAAAAGGAAGCTGATTTTACGTATCACAATTTAGCCAAACATGAGGGACATAATTAAAACCAAACTTTGCACAATGATCATTTAAAGGGCACTGGATTATGGGGCCATCCGACAGATACAATATTGGTGGCTAGTGGAAAGTTTGTCTGCATCTTTCTTCTATTATGCCCTGCAATTTGGGTTTTATGAACCCCCAATAAAACCATTCATGGTTAATTAGATAGGCCCAACTTGTAAGTATTGAATTACTTCACATGTATCTCTCTTTTTTTTATATCGTTTCTATTTTTTTTTTACTGTATTCGAATAACATATTGTAATGTAACTAGTTTAGATAGAGTTAAATATGATCATTATAATATTAAGAAAAAAATATCATTATAAATAATAAAACTTTTTTTTCTAAGATTTTAATACAATTACATTTCTAGATATTTGAATTTGAAACCTTTGATAAAACTAGAACTTACACATAATTTTTTTTTTATATAAAATTTATATAGAGGTTCGAACATATAATCTCATACATATTACATCCATCATCAAATTCTTCATCATTAGGTCAATCCTAGTAGTTCAATTTAATCATTCATTAGTTATCTTTATCCTCTAATAAGAGAATTATGCAATGATACTCTTATATACTTAATTGCATTTACAAGATCAAAAAAATTTTTAATGTATATATTTTTTCAGAGTTCTAACATATCCAAAGAAAAAACTCATTGAAGCTGGTATAAAGTACCTTCAAAAGCATTTCATCCATTTAGTGGTGAATTTAGTTTGAGCAAAATTTTTACAACCACATCAATTGTAAGATGCGATTAGGAAAACATTGTTTTACTCAATCCTTGATATTTTCTTTGAAACAATTGCTTTGGAAAGCGTGATTGTCCTGTTTGCAAGTAAGAGAAATCCAAGACAAATTAGGCTATTGGTAGTTGGAGTTTGCTTCCAGTTATGCTTACAACACAAAAGGAAAGGTGGCCAAACCAGCAAAATTAACAACTGAGCATATGGGGTGCCACATTAGTTCAGTAATTTTTTATGCAATTATTGGAATTTTTATAACTACACTTATGACATTATAGTCAATCCCAACCTCGAATAAAAAGGGACTTTTCTTTTTCGTAAAAAAGAAGAAGCTGATATGAATAAAGGAAGAGAGTTGTATTAGGCTTCAAGCAGTTAATGTAAAATTGACTGATATGGTGATATAACACATGGATCAACCTCCAATAGAGGAGAGTTATAATAGGCTTCTTGCAGTTAATGCAAAACTTATCGATAAAACACATGGATCACTTGCTGGAAGATTAATTATGAAGGACATGTGAAAAAGTTGTTAAAGCCAGATCTCATGATAAATGACATCTCAATCTCAAACTTTAGTCTTTAATTGAATCCATGGTTTTTAAAAATGGTCTGTGCGATCTTAATTTTGGCTTAACATCAAGGTTTTTCAAATGTTTGTGATGTGACCGCAATTGTGACCACATCAATCACATTTGTCTACAATTCCCTGCAGTATCAAGAAGCACAACAAAATTGCTATCACAATTTAAAAACCTTGATCGAGTTAAATGGTTTAAACTTTCAAGTGATTCGTGTAGTCGGCATCACATAATCAAATAAATGTTGGAAGTCTTATGATTTTGATCAGTACGGTTACCTCTTTTAAGTCTAACCACAACAAATGAACCCTGTGCCAGTCAATGTAATGTTCTGTCCAAAAGGGACTACCAGTGAAGAAAAGATAGAAAAAAGATGAAAAAAGCCAAACTGAACACAGGGCACATGCGGATCACTATGGTCCAGTATCAACAACCAAATATTCTGGTTCCTCTTTCACATGACACAGGCAATGTTTTTCTGATATTGCAGAAAGAAGGGGTTTATAAATTGCAGCGAAACCTCCTCCATTAGAGACAATCAGACAAGTACAGCAGTTTCAAGACCCCCACGACACCTTCCCACCCTCTTCGTGTTAAGGGAACACTTCCAACATGTCCAATTCACATCCCCATTCCTTCTTTCTTTCTTTCTTTTTTTATTCTTTACACCAGACAAGATCTTGCAAAACTTATATTCCATCTGTTTCACATCATTTCCAATCCCAAATTCAATGTCCACACCAAATACTATTATTTTATTTCGTGGCCTTCATTACACTTTCTTATAAAAGGGCACAATCTTTTTAATTTATCCTTACCCTTTCTCCTAAAAACAAAATACATTACAATACTAATATAATATAATATGTTTCAATACCAACATCAATATTCATATGTGATAGCGACTTGTATTTATTAATTATGTAAATTAAATACAAAATAGATCTTCTTAAAAAGAAATTATTCATCTCTTGTGTCTTCATAATTTTTAATAAAGATTAGTGATAAGATATCAGTTTCATACCAATGTCTTGTTAAAAGAAAATGTTGCAATCTCAATAACTTTTTTTTGCCACATAATAATAATATGCTTCATTAACTTTAGCAAACAAACAAAATAAATTAGCAAAAGATAAGAGCGGGGCAATGCAACAAAAAACCGTTACACGCAACGGGAAATTGCAATTCGAACCCCGAAGGAGAAAAACAATAATAATAGTAGTAAATATTCTTAAGAGCAAAAAGAGAAATGCTGCTGTGGATGACATAACAGAGAGTCAATCGGTGCTGGTCATTTTAAGCCGTCTGATTGGAGAGGCAAGCACGCTGGCTGAAGAAGTAGGAGAAGATGACGGTGATGGTGAGGAAACGGACGGTGATGATGAAAGGGTAGAAGTTGACGGTGGTGATAATGACACGTCAGAGGTGTCTTGCTCTTCCAGCTTTCTTTTGTTGTTTATCTCCAGAACACCACCATCACCACCGTTAACATAGCCATCACTTCTTCTGTCTTCTTGGCTTCTCATCTTAATAACCTCTTTGGGTGTCATGTAACCCTTTAACCGTTTTACATCAGATAATTTCACTGGCTTTACTATGAAATCCTCTGCACCTTCTTCCAAACATCTACATGTTTTCAAATAGTTGTCACAAATTTTAATATATGTTCATTAACTTAGTATTACAAAATAAAAATTTAATGTAGCCATGTGTTAGAAAATAGAAATAATGAAAATACATTAATACCTGTCTATGCGCGGCAAAATGTTTTCGGAAGACATGATCACTACTGGAATTTCTCTGAACATGGTCGATTCCTGCATCAAATTAAAACTTTTTAAGTTTTTATTTAAACATTATATTATATAAATAACGCGGAAAAATGAAGGTTTTATTTTGATTCGAATATTTAATTATTAATTAACCTTGATTTTCTTGAGCAACTCGTAACCGGTCATTTCGGGCATGCAGTAGTCAGTGATAATTAGATCCACCTTCAAATCCGGCTATATAAGTAGAAAAACAAAAACACAGAGCAGAAAAATAAGCTCTGGAAAATAAAATGAAATGAAAATTCTTAAAATGAAATGAAAATTCTTGTGATACATACGACAAAACCATCAGATTCAGAGGTCCTTCTCTGCTCGTCCAGCCCCAGAAACTGCAGTGCTCTGATTCCACTATCCACAGCAGTAACTGCAATTTTCCCATCCAAGCAAACAAAACAAAAAATCCTTAACCAAACAAATCCCAAACATTTATAAAAGAGTAACAAATAAAAAATAAAATGAAAAAAAAAAAACAACTCTGTGTATATCGTTTTGTTAAAGACTTAAAGCACATGTTCACTTACCTTTACAAGCTGAGATTTTAAGCAAGCGTTCAATGACCTTTCGATCGACGAGGCTGTCATCAACGGCCAAGACATGAACCTCGTGGGAATCCTCCGGCGAAACATGATCGAAGGAAACGAAGCTGTCCGTGTCCATCGAAAAAAGGGAAGAGGGAAAAAAAATGAAAGATCAAGAGAAAGAAAGAAAGAGGAAAAGAAAAGAGGATTCCTTAACGTGGGTGGGCAAATCTTAAATACGATGTGATGATATAAATGTTAATGTAATGTAGTAATGTGACATGTTATGTTGATGTTGTTGTCGTTGTTGTTTTATATCCATCTGTCACCGCTCTTTTTTATTTTTTATTTTTTTCTTAATAATAAAAAAATTAAGCTAAAGAGTTTGTATAATTGTGTAAGGTTGAACTGTATACATAGATAAGCTATTTATTTAATGAGTGAATCATATTTATTTTATTGGGTTAGTGATAATTACTCACTATTTATTCTTGGATTATTAACATTAATCTCTCATTTAATAAATTTAACATATTCCTCCATTAAAAAAATATAATAAAGTCTCTTTTGGAAAGATCAAATCTTAAAATCTTCTCTTTTTATTTATGTTTTTTGGAAGATGGCACTGAGATTCTGAAATCCACTTTGGTGCGTGATCTCGATATACATTTTTTCTGATCCCCTAAACTATGCTACTAAGTAAGGCATTAATGACACGTCTACGATATTTCGCGAGATTTTGGTCAATGTTCGGAGTTTGCGAACGACGTCGCAGTGCCGGGGGAGTGGGCAGGGTTGACCCGGGTCAATGCCGAACCAAACCGCGCCGTCAAATTCCCGAACCGGAGACACAAAGTCAAAGAATAAAAACCGCCTTCACGACGTCGTTTTTCACAGTTGCTTGTTTGGTAATTCGAGAAAAAAATAGAACTTTGTAACTAATGCTACCAAGATTTTCTGATTTTGTGTGTGCATCTTTCTTTTACGAGGGGATGTAATAAATAAATTAGAGAGTATTTATGGGTGTAGAGTATCTATGCTAATCTTGTTGGGAGCGATATCACACACGTGCTGCCTCGTGTGGATTATTTTATTTCTTTTGTTTTGATTTTTATGTCCATGTCAATGCGCCTTTGGTGGTAAAATGTTGCTGTTTACAATGTATAAGATATGCTGATGTTGGAGATTACATTATCAAGGAAGTGAAAATTCGTTCTGATTTGAATTGATTTTTGTTGCAACTCTTTGAATTTTAATTTTAATTTTAAGCTTGTGTTTATTGAGGAACTGATAATTTAAAGAATTTTTTCTCTATGGAGAATAATTGATGAAGATTGGTCAAAGACTGGAAACAATGCCAGCTCAAAAATTAAAATGATCAGTTATATTTTATGCATGCTAATAATTCATTTTATTTGATTAATAATGGAGCTTGAGTATCTCTAATTCATAATCATAAGATGAAAAGATCAGTGACGCGTAGGGTCAAAGGACATGGAGTGATTTTAATTTTCAAAAAGTCGAGAAAATAACAAAGTTTAAGATAATGGAAATTCCATCTTTTCTATATGATAATCAGTGACATGTATTACCATGTAAATCAAATTACACAACTACAATAATGGATTTCTTTTGGGAAATTATAGTAATTGAAACCTGAAAGCCTTGAGATTGAGGCAGTGGCAGATCAAATCAATCAGCTGGTAGGATGTGCAAATAGTAGTATTTTCCTGGAGTTTGTGTGTTCCCAAGATTGATTTTTTTAATAATAAAATAATATCTCGTAGTCAGATCAATATCACTGCTGCGAATCCGCCATTCAAGGCAAAGAGACAGTGAGGACCCGATTTTGCAAATAGAACATTTCAATTTTGAACCTAGACGCGTAGAGGAAGAGGACCAAGGAGAGAATTTCTCACTGTTACTGTACTTTCATTCATCAGGTGTCCCTATTGTCTAGTCATTAAGCCATAGTCTAACTTTTCTTTAATTTACCAACTCCTTGTTTGTTTGGTAGGTGAAAAATTAAGAGAATGGTAGATAAAATTATGAATATATATTTATCTTTTGTTTGGGAGACGTGTAAGAGAAAAAAATAATCTGAATAATGAATTTATTTAAACTTAAAAGAATAAGTTTTTTTTATATTGATTTAATTTAGACAAATACATTAAAAAATATATAAAAATGTTAATTTTGTTAAAATAAATATTTATTTGAATAATAAATAATTTTAAACAAATCGATCCAAAATAAAATAAGATAAGATCACACTTTTATATTTTACCTTAATTAAAAAATTATCTCAATTTATTTTATTTTATCAAACACTATTACTTAAAGCAAGAGTAGAAATAATGAACATATTTTATTGTTTTTTAATTCTATATTTGATGTAAATATTTCAGTGGTGACCGAGACAACCTAATAGATTTTGTCTTAAACAAACTTACAGAGAAAAAAAAGACTTAAAACAATTTTGGGGAGAGAATAGCACAAATATTAAGAGCCATAGAAATAAGAGTAGTTTTTTTTATCTACCAGACTTCAAATCTCATTCACCCAAAAAAAATAACCTTAATTACCACTTTACTATTTTAGCTAATAATAGAAAACTATATAAATGCTAATAAAATTCAGCTAACCTAGACTTTTCATAAAAAATAGTAATGAAGTTTCGTTGAAATCAAGAAGCATCAAATACAATTTCACTTCAGTTTTAAATTATTTTATTAAGAAAATAAAATTTTACTTATTAACAATTGAGGTTCAGGAATATTCAAGATGGAAACCAATCACCAAATTTTCTAATAAACTAGCACCGACTAAAATCATGCCATGAGTTAGTTTACATGCCATTTTCTAGTATGCGATGATACTTATCAAATCCTTTTTTTTTAATATTATCAAAAAGGTCAAAATAGATTTTGAAAGAGCTACAAATTTGAAGAAATCGGCCAAATTCTGAACTATTGGTGACTCCAAATCTATAATGAAATGATGCCCTATAGGTTCTTCAAACTTAGCAATCTCAACAGCCATCTACCTTTACACCTTTTTTTCTTCCTGGAAAGTTACACCGAAATTATTTAGATACTAGCTTAATGCACTGGACCAAGATCATCTCTCTCTCCTATTATGATAGACATTAGAAATAGATATACTACAAATTAGAGCAAGCCTAACTGTGTTTTCATGGTACCCACCAAATCATAGCTACTTGGTTTAACCTTTCCAAACAAGATTTATACACATAAGTCAAAAGAACTAACATTGATGCATAGTGATAAAAATTTAATTTAATTATACTTTGGTCCGCTTTGTTATTGGTCAAACACAAACAGAATCTAAGATTTCCCCAAAAATTTATGGCCCCCTCTTTTTATAATTTTATTTCCATCCATCCTTGCATAGTTGTGGGCCAGTGACTTCAACACACCGCACAGTTGAATAGGTCAAGTTTATCTGCTTTTGACCCTTGGGAACTTAATTTTGTGAGAGGGGTTTGCAGCTGAATGCTGAGGTTGGGGTTAATTGGCTAATAGGTATCAATATCATAAGCTCATTTTGTATATTATATTTATTCATTCACTACATGGAATGCATATTATGCCCGACCAACTGAACAAACTGTTTGGATGAGATCCGATCAATATAATTCGAGGTTCAAATATTCAATAGAATCAAGGACTCTTTATATAATAATAACAAACAAATAGCAGCTACCTTTTGTAAAGGGTTTAAAGGGGAGAGAGAAAAAGAACCCACCGAAGAGTTGGTATTTTTATTTGATCGCATAAGATTTGGCATCTCTTTTTCTCAATATTGAGTGTGATTTTGGGGTATCTTTTTTATTTGCTTGTACCATGGCAATATCATAGGAACTTTGGATCTCACTTTAGCAAACAGGTAATCAAAGCACAAAGCATTTTTTTTTTCTTGGAACGTCAAACAGAATAAGAAATCAAAGAAGGAAAGTTGGTAGCATCCTTCATCTTTTCAAACATTAAAGAGATACGCGACGCTGAAGGTGGAGTTCAAGGATATGCTATAATATTGTAGGAATACCAATGTTTACTAGGATTATATGAATATTAATGGGTCGCCTTAATGACCTTTCGAAATGGAATGGTTAAAGTGTTGTGTTTTATAAAGCAATGATATGATGGGCAGGAACTTGTTGAAAGTTAAAATAAAGCAGAAATATATACATGTACGTAAAATATTTTTTCTATTAAGGAAAAGAGTAGAACCCTTTTTCGGTTCTGCTAAAAGAGAAACTTTAAAAGAAAAACTTGAAATGTCAAAAAAATGCGTGCTTCATTTTAAAATTTAATTGGTCTTAGAAAGACAATTAAGGATAGAAATGGAGAGTACATGAAAAAGAAGTTAGAAAAAGAGAGGAATAAAAGTTATTCAATAGGTTCTATATGTTTTCATTGATATATCCATAAAGATGAGACATACCTTGAAATACAATATAACATAAATAAAAATACATAATGTTGCATGTAATATATATATATATATATATATATATATATATATATATATATATATATATATATATATATATATATATATATATATATATAATATGAATATGCATGAGGTACAAAATTAGGGTTTAGAAAACAAGAAATTTATGATGAAAATAAAATTTTAGATAAATTTAAAGATTACTGATGATATAATGAAAGATAGGCTAACAAACATATAGGTGTAAGATAAGTGTTTATTTTTTAATATCGAAAACATCTTTTCTGAAATAACATGTATCTATTCCAGAATTATGTATCATAGTTTTGGAAATACATTTTTAGAATAGATACATGTTATTCTGAAAAAAAATATTTCTGGAAAAGAAAAAAGGTTTCAAGGGGTATCTCTTTAATAAAAAAGGGTATAATGGACAATTAAAATATAAAAAGGGAAAATGGGAGTGTGCTCAGTAAAATGGGAATGTAGATAGCAATTTCCCCTAAAAAACGTCTTGCATATGTGGGTTGCTTTTTCTTTTTTCTTTTTTTTTTTTTTTGTGCATAGAAAGAATGATAGTGAATGGGCCGTGGTAGGCCTGGCTACCGCGCAGCAACATAATAGCGTGCGGTGGTCGGAAAGAAGAACGGGATGTAGTGCGCGGCGAAGGGGAGCGGAGGACGGTGCGGCGGCGCCGCCACAAGACTCTGCGCTCGCTGCGAAGCCGTTGCTTATTGCTCTCTCTCTCACCAGGTTTTGCATCAACTGCTTTTGCTTATGCATTGTATTAGGTTGTAATTTGCGTTACATAGCTTCATCGCTTCGCGCTTTTTTCTCCCTTAGATTGCACACTGGAATCGTCACAAACACGAGTGTGATAGTTTGCAACAGCAATTGAAAAGTGTTGAAGTCCTCAACGATTTTCCCTTCACTTTCTCTCGCGAAGCCACGTTTCAGGTGATCACTGTTCTTCTTCCTTCTTACTGCTACTTTTCCAAAAAATAGAAATTTATTTTTAATTTTTTATGTTTTAATCGATGCTCGTGTAATTTTAACAGCTTTGTGTGAAGCAGGAAACTAGGTGTTCATTTTTGAGCAAGAGAGGTCTTCATCAAGTGGGAATGTGGATGCATGAATGCGGTTGTGGGGCATCCTCTGCTTCATTTGATTGTTTAGGGTTTCTTCATATTTCCTTCATTTTCTGAAATATCAGTGATGAGTTCCTTTTTGAAAAATCCAGTGATTAAGCCATATATAATACATCTAATGATTATTGTGCAGTTACAACTTACAACCTTTTCAGCTAGTTTATAAGTTTAGAGCAAACTTAAGCTTTGGAAATTTATTTTTTGCAGGTTAAACAATGGTTGGGATCTCCCTAGTAATTTATGTCCCTGTTGTGGTAACTTTATTTCTCAGGCTTCTTCTTCAACTTCCCTTCCTATTTATTATTAGATTTAGAATAAAATGCAACATATAAATGGTCAGGGCCTAGCTCTCCGGTATCAGATTCAGAGCAGTTGCATAGTTGGAGAGACTACTATAAGTGGAGATGCATCCCACTAGACTCGCTTGTTGCTTTGCTTCTTCAATCGGTATGATTGTGTAATTTTTTGTCATAATTAGCTCTGTGAAATTCTATATTTTTATTCTCATTTCAAGTTTTCAACTTTGTTTGCCAACAATAAATTTGTTATCTCATTTTGTTTGGAAACTACAGTGATGATGATGTGTGCAGTTGGCTCTTTTATTTTGTTTGCTGTTAAAATGCAAGGAGGGGGTAGGGGCTTATGTCCCCCCACCCACACTTACCAAAATAAAATCTCTGCTTTCACCTGTAAAATCTCCAGGGGAATGGATTTTTTCTGGTTAGTCATTATGATAGAAAAGAAACTGCCACTAAATTTTCTGCCTCTAACACAATCATAAGCATAGACACGATGGTACAGATATTTGTTATTATTTTTTGGATTAAATATGTTTTTAGTCCTTTAAATTTGAGTAATTGTTTTTTTAGTCCTTACAAAATCTATTTTTAGTCCCTCTCATCCTTTGTGTTCCTCTCATCCTTTGTGTTAATGATGTAACATGATTTTATTCCGTCAAATGCTTTTTTTTAATTTAATTTCTTAAAAATGATTTATGATAGTTTAAAATCACCGGAATATGTAAAAAAATCACAACAATTCTATATTCATGTTTTTATTTTTCTTCTTTAAAATCATCAGAGTATGTAAAAAACAGTCACCAAATCATATAAGTAAAATATTTTGGCCGTTTAAAATCACAAGAAATCGTTTTTTAAAAAACTAAATTTAAAAAATATATTTTGGTGGTTAAAAACCACCACAAAGTATGAAACTATGAACACAATGAACAAAGAGGAATTAAAAGTAGCTTTTCGGAAATTTGAGGGACTAACAAAAATAATTTTTTGAAGGACTAAAAAAACAATTACCCAAATTTGAAGGATTAAAAACATATTTAAGTCTTATTTTTTAAATTATATTATTTCTTTTAGGATTAAATGATTTCCTCCATTTCAGCCACTTACAATATATCATGCTGCTCGACTTGTTGGAGTTACCGCCTTGAATCCTGAAATCATTGGTAAGTTGTACGTACATTACCTTGGTATATCACCTATAAATTTTCTCTAAGCATTTTAATTTCAAGTTTAAAGTATTTTTCATTAGCTCTCTTTTATGCTATATGTTAGGAATGGCCTTAATTGTGTAATTAGTCTCTAAAACACTTAATCATTTCATACATATACATATGCAGGCGTATCTGCGGTCCAAGGGATATTTATATTCTGTTAAACTTTCAAAAAAGCAATTGAAGAAAAAGATGCTACCATGGTGTATGTTACTTTCAAAGAAGCTACTCAAACAAAAAGATGCAACAATGGAGTTTGTTATTCAATTGTAGTTTTAACATTGCTTTATTTTATTTCCAAAAAAAAGGAAAAAACGTATGATTTACTTTAAGAAAATTGCTCAAATTTGAAAAACTTGGTTGCACTGGGGGCTTTCCCTTGAAAATTGCATTAGCTTTAAGTTGAGATGTTGCACTTTTACTTGATAAATACCCATATGTACATGACTTGTTTTAGAACTATCTTACTTTTTTTGCCATAGTGTGTGTAGGTGTAGGTACAAAACTAATATTTTATTGGTGGCTTTGGGTTAAATGCCCTCAAATTAGCTATTATAGATGTTTCCAAGTTTATTTCACATTGCTGCTATATTAGTTCAAAAAATCAAGTGTTGTCTTATGGTATATTTTATTATGACTTATGACCATATTTGCTGCTTCTGCTTGGTTATTAGAAATAATGCATGTGTGATTTATAATTCCACTAAAAATGTAAAAGTATAAGTAACAAATTCACCAATCAACCAACCTTAAACTTTGGCTTTTATAAGACTTTTTTCTTTTGTTTTTGTAAAAAAAAAGATGAAATGAACTTTTCAGGTTTCTCTTTGTGTTGTTAAAAGTTTATGTTTAAACTTCATCATGCTACTCAAGATTAGTTATGAAACTGTCTTTTTCTCATCTTTATCAGTTATTACCTTTTACTGCATAAATAAAATGTTTACTTTTGAAAAATATAAATGCTTTGTTTAAAATGGCTTGTACATGTATTTACTTACTGAATAAAATTGTATGATTACTTGCATATAACTTTGGCTTAATGAAATTTTATATGGAAGGACCTGAGAAAGAGCTGCTACAACTTGCTGTGTTTGGAGAATTACTGGCACTCTTCCCTGGTGTACGAATTCATATAGAACTTGTTGGACCTGCAATTCCTCCTCAAAGGTCTGATGCATTTTCATAAGTCATTGAATTATCATCTGATACTGGTCACTGTTTGTTCTAATTACTTGTCCTTCTTGCCTCCCAAAAACAGGGATGGTGAGAAGATTCACATTTCTAAGTATCCTTGTTGCAATGAAGACGAATGTGAATGCAAAATAGGAAGTACAGATACGTTCTTAGAAACACAATCTGGTATCACTTCTGCTTTGACATTGCAACTTTGGCAAGGATTCTATCATGACCGATATAGAGATATTGTTAAGGTATTGTGTAACAACATCTGAAAGGACTTGATATACAGATTCAAATGTTGAGTACTTGTTCCTAGGACGTTGATGCCATATAACGTAATCTTGCTTGATTTAAATTTGTCTGTCTAATCGTCCAAAACCATTATTTTCCACTCACAGGATTCCTTTCCTCGGCTAATAATTGCTCCAAATGGTGGCATTGCTGCTTATTCCAGTTGGTTACCAAGTATTGTACGTCTCTTACCTTGAGCTTATCCTATATTTTTAGTTTAGTTTATTACTGCCTTTTAAAAAAATGAAAACAGTAAGACACATTGACGGCATGTTTTGTTCAATTTCTTTGTTTATCAAAATTTCAGGAGTTAATTAAAAAGATTGATGTCCCAGTTGTTTTTACTGATTATTGTGAAGAAGCTTGTCATCTTGCTGCCAGTTGCATTAAGACTGTAACTGGACGACCTCTTAAATTGCTTGTAAGCTTTATATTCGTTCTTTGCTGTCTTGTCTTGCAAAATAATTCTTTTGAAGTCAGAATAATCATTTAGGAATCTATTCCTGTATGAAAGAAACCCAAGTTTTAGTCTGTACACCCTTACCAGAACACATTGGTTTCTGTTGTTACTGTTGTTTCTTAAAGTTGTACTAAAGGTGTAGAGGGGGATTAAAACTTAAGTTTGTTTTTCCATATAAGAACTGATTCCTAAATGAGTGTCATTTATAAGGACCAAATGATTATTTTTAATTTTTTTTCATTAACATAATCTTTTAATTATCCATTGCACTACTATGCAGGTTCAGTTAAATCCTTTCAGGCAGCCCATGGCCGTGGAAGATAGCGTGCTGTTACTTCCCTGCTACTCGAATTGTTATCTTTTTGGATGTAACGAGAATACTCATAATATCTTGAGCCACTATATAATCCAGAACAACTAAGCTAATTATATCAAAAGCAAATTGTTGCTTTATCAAATACGAATGAAAGAAATAGTTGGTAAATAACAATAGCAAGCTTTGCAAATATGTTTCACTGAACTAATACAGACCTTTGTGTGTTGGGTCATTTGCAACCCGTGCTACAGCCGCTTAAATCAGACTAAACATTTCACTCTGCTTAATAATGCTCATGCCTCGGATATTGTAGTTTAATTGGTAGATGGTCGATTTGATTTGAAGTATCAAAAGATCCTTCTTCTGTTGACCCAACACACTAGATTCTCAGTCAAATTTTTTGTGAGACTTCTTATAACAGGTAAATTAAAAGTATTTAACTTTTTGAGAAATGCTACTAATATACTTCTTTAAAATCTTTTATTTATTTTTATTATTGAATGGAATTTCATGATGGGCATTGATATTGGGAAAACTCTAGGTGTAAAAACATTGTTAGGAAAACTATTTGGCGCAAATACAAATCCTACAAAATGAATAGTGAATAAAATAAACTCATGGGACAAAACTTTTGTTTTTATAAACAACAAAACAAACTAGTATCTTGAAAAGAGCATGAAGAATAATGAGTGTTACCTTGTAATGAAGTTCTAGGGATATCTGGATTCGTAAGCAACAGTGAAAAGAGGACACAGTGTTGGTAATGAAATCCTTTGGTTTTGACCATCATGATATTTGAATTTCATGGAAAAAAAAAGTTAAAACATGAAACAAAGGAAAGGAGAAAGCCAGAAGAAAAAAAATTGCCTATGAAATGAGAGACAATGATTATGTGTGTACAATGTCAGTATGAGAGAGTGATTAAATAGGTGTGAGGGGGTGGGTGTTTGCAAATGTCATTGACCTTTTTTGTGGGATGATGTGTTTTTGGTCAAATATTGAAAATTTATTAAATTTGTCTTTCAACACTTGAAAAGGAAAAAGGATTTTGTTCCAATTTTGAACGAGACATGCATATTTTTGACCTGCTGGGATTTTGTTTAGTAATTTCTCATCACAAAGTTCATCAATTACATAGGTTGACTTGAAAAAAAAATGAACAAAATAGTTTTTTTTACTGAAATGAATAATATGTTTATATATATGTTTTTTTACTGAAATGTTTATATATGGGTTAAAATTTGAAATGTTTGTTGTTTTATGTTTCAAGCATTAAATATTTATCGATTACAACATTTGATATTATTAACAAATTAATCAAGTGCATAACTCATAACTATAAATTAAAAAAATTTCCATCAAATTAATATAACTAGTATTTTAACTTGTGGTTACACTAAATAAATATTTTAAATTATAAAATTTATTATAGTTAAAAATTATAATTTATAATTAAAAGTATTTTGAATATATAAATTATATTTTATATTTAAAACTAGTAATTTTCATAGTAACTTTAGGAAACCAAATGATAATTTAATTGGATGTCTAAAAAATTAACTAATTAATAATAAAATATTTTATAAGAAAGACAAGATTAATTAATAATTTTTTACATTTTATTTTAAGTTCTTACATTTTACTCAGTCAACTTATTAGCAAATTCATTATTTTTTAATTTATTAAAATATTTTATATTTATTTAATCAAAGGTATTTAATGCGTAATATTGAATATAAATCTTGACAAATATATGACAAAGAGAAATTCAAAATCTTAAATATTAAATGAGGATATTACTTTAATGTTTTTTCCCTGTTTCATATGCAGAACAACATTAATATTTTATTATATTGGTAAGCTAGTCATTTTTTATCCATGCAATACAAGGAATTTTTTTAAAATGTTAGACGTAGATTACAATAATAATAAATATTTAAATTATAATTTACATTTTTTTCAGATATTTTAAAATGACTTTGTAGTTGGTGGAATTGTTAAAATGATATTTTTGTGTTCATAAAATATATTTTTTTTTATCATAAACATAATTTTTGAGATTATAATTATTTTTTGCCATTTTTTAAATAGTTAATACATTAATTTATATTTTTTATAATTAAGAAAAAGGATTCATTTTATTTTTGACACAAATGACGGGGAATAATTTCATACGTTTGACGCAGTGGTACAAGGTTTCATCATTGTCACTCTTCCTCCCTTGCTTTGATTATGTGTATAAAATTAGTCTTTGATTTAGTTGATTAGATTAGGAGATATCTTATCTATGATCTAGAAAAAAAAAATGAAGAATAATATTTAATTAAAAGATAAAAGAGAAAAAAATAAAAATAAAAATAACTAATTGTCTTTATCATTGTTATAGATTATTATGATTTTTTCTTTCTTTCTTTAATGAGTTGGAATGCAAGTGATAGTTGTAGTTGTACAACAAGAGAACTGGTGGTGCAACTGCAATGCAAGGCATCGGCGGTTGAATTAATGAATCAGTTCCATTTGAATACGTAACTAGCCAGATATTCCCCTGTATAATCCTCTAATTACTAACTACCACCACCACCACCACTCTCCCACTTCAAACTTCATGTCTCCCTCTTCCCTCCACGCGCTCCTCATCATTCTCTTCCTAGGTTCCGCACACGCGCTCAAGGTCCCCTTCCGAGTCAACGATGTTCTCCCCGTTCTCCCCCACGGAATCTCCTGGCCGCTCCTCAACAACCTCCACAGCGCCGTCGACTTGCTCCCTTCCTTCGTCGCCGCCGTCCCTCCCGATAACGATTCCGTTCAGTGGAGAGCCGCATGCTTTTACGATAATCAAGCCTCCCTCGAATTCACCGCCCCCGGCCACGACGACGCCGATGGCTTGGGCGGTGCCGTGCTCCGTCTCAAGGTTTCACTTTAATTTCTTTGCACTGTCGTGTCAACAATTTTACTATGACTTTTAAGCTAGTTATTTTATACATTTTATTTATTTATCGATAAATATTAATTATTAATTTGTTAGTTTTTTAGCGTGATTGGAATCAAACTCATGGCGTTTTTCTCCTTCCCTTCTTTCTTAATTAGCCACCAACCTTATATATCTCATTGAGATTATACTTTTTACTCGTTTTTAATTAGATTCGATCATTGCGTGTAGTGATTGAACTTGTCTAGTGAAGTGAAGTGTATGTGTTGATTGGTTTAACTGTGGTGTTTGTGAATTGAGACTAACTCTGTGAGACGTGTTTGTTTGTCTGTGAATGGAAAATGTTACACTATGGGTCCGGATTACATTTATTTGTTTCAAAAACTGGGAAACATTATTTTGTTCTGTTCCTTTCTCGTGGTTGACTCACTGATAGTATGATCCGTGTTTGGTTAAAGGATTTTTATTTTTTTTATTTTTTTTTATATTTTTGTTGTTACCAGCATTCGAACCCAGTCCCTTGTGAAATTGTCTTACGTCAATTATCATACGGACCAAGAATTCCGGTTTTTGGTTAAAGGATTTAGTATTTCTAAAATGAGTAAGGTAAAGTAAATAAACTTGGTATGTGTTTGGATATTACTTTCGTCCAACTAAATGCAAGTTCAACGTTGAACCAACTCTCACATTGCTTCAATGTAAAATCGTCATTTAACGCTAATCAAATAGGTTTCCAAACACACCGTTAGTCATTGATGACAAAAATCAATGGTTCATATTCAAACACACGTATGATTTCTTATGCATATGCACATAACATTTATAGTCGATTATTTATTTATTTTTTAATCAGTGACTAGTGACTGATATTAGTTACTTTATCCTCTAAAATAAATAGAGCAACTTTAGAGGGGAAACGAATTGGTAGAAAAATGTATCACTCACAACAGAGGAGACGGAATGGTTGACAGGATAGTAGTTAAGAATAGGATGGATTTGGATCCAATTATCAGTTGAACTGCTATTACTCTGTGCTTGTGATGAATTCTTATTAGTGTAACTGTAAATTTGGTGCAAACATTTGTTTTCTTCTCTCTCTTTCTAAGTTTGATACTTGATAGGTTGGTACTATTGGGTATTAAGAGCAGCTTTTGGTTGGATTGCTTGATGAGAAATTTTAGTATCTGTCTTTGGTTGTCCCTTTCTGCTCCCCCTTTATAATGTGAATTATAATATTGGCCTTTTACAGACAGAAGCTGCACACAGTTGGACCTGCATGGATCTGTATGTATTTGCAACGCCTTATAGGATTACATGGGATTACTATTTCTCTGCGCGAGAACATACTTTGAAGTTTGATTCATGGGAAGATCCTGCAGAGTTGGAATATGTATTTTCCCTTTTCTTTATTTGTTGTTTTCTGTTCTGTTTTAATCTTTTTTTTAATGTGGAGTAGCAACTACAGAAAGGTAATATTCTCACTAAATTATCAGGTAAAGCGGCATGGGGTTTCTGTGTTTCTCATGCCATCGGGGATGCTGGGAACGCTCCTTTCTCTGGTTGATGTTTTGCCTCTATTCTCGAACACTGCATGGGGTCAGAATGCCAACTTAGATTTCCTAAAGAAACACATGGGAGCTACATTTGAGAAGCGCATTCAGCCTTGGCGTGCAACTGTTGATCCTGCAGATGTTCATTCTGGAGATTTTTTAGCTGTGTCAAAGATCCGTGGTAGGTGGGGAGGTTTTGAGACACTAGAGAAGTGGGTAACTGGTGCATTTGCTGGTCATACAGCAGTTTGCTTGAAGGATGAAATGGGAAATTTATGGGTTGGTGAATCTGGGCATGAGAATGAGAAGGTATAAAATGTGGAAGATTTTACCTTGTCTGTGTACAGCACAACACACACACACACACACACATTTGTACATATTATAGACTTGTCAAATTTCATTTTAATGTTCATAACTTCATATGGTCATCCTGTTGAATAATGAATTTTGTAAATGATTTGTAGTTGCCGAGGATAGTGATTAACCTCCATTATGTTTTTATTGATTATATTAACATAAAACAGGGTTATGTTATATTGATGGTATGTCTTTGTGCAGGGTGAAGAAATAATAGTGGTAATTCCCTGGCATGAATGGTGGACATTAGCTCTCAAAGATAATTCCAACCCACAGATAGCCTTGCTTCCCCTGCATCCAGAGTTGCGTGCAAGATTCAACTCCACTGCCGCATGGGAATATGCACGGAGCATGTCTGGCAAGCCATATGGTTATCATAATATGATATTCAGTTGGATTGACACAGTAGCTGACAACTATCCTCCACCTCTTGATGCTCACTTGGTATTAATCTTTTTCTTATTTGTATAACATTAACATATGTGATTGGACAGGCGTTTGTATTTAGAATATGCTGTATTATGAGGAGGCTACTATGTTATTTTACCAAGGGGGTAAGTGCCAGCTGATTTTTAAGAAGAAAATTTGAATCTTGACTGGGTTTGCACAGTCCGTGGAAGAAAAATTTAGTACTTAGGCCTTAAAGAAGCAACTTATTGTTAAGAGACAGAGAATGGAATGACCATGGAATGGAAGGAGTATTTAGACTTCAAGTATTAGGTGATGTTTTTCTTGCTGCTTTGGTGGTGATATATATTCTTACTCTCTTTCTGTTACAAGAGAAGCTGTAACGCTGAACTTACCCTCCCTTTGCCCTTTGGTTCTCGAATACAAAATAAACATCTACTTCATAGTTTTCTCGTATTAATATTGTAGGTTCTGGTTCCAAGAGCAATGGAATTCTGTTTCTGAATGGCATGTTGTGTGCAGGTAATTTCTGTCATGTCTATGTGGACAAGAATGCAGCCAGCTTATGCTGCAAACATGTGGAATGAAGCACTGAACAAGCGGTTAGGGACTGAGGTATATCTTGATGTTGGTCTACAATAGACATGCTTACATGAATATATTGTCCTATGATTTCTTTTACTTTTTATGGGTAACATTTCACAGTCAAGCCAAGAAGTGGGCATCTCATGTACTTTTCTAATGACCAAGTATTTCTGGTGCTATTCTGTACTTTTTAATATTTATGGCAAGACAAACTACAAAAGATTCAAGACAGATATTCCATTTTACAACGCAAAATTGGTCTGAGGACTAGGTGAAAATCTTGAATTTGTTTCAAAATGGAAGTGCTTTAGTCAAATGTAAATTTTTTTCTTAGTCTAGCTTTTATACAATTTTCAAAGTTCTTGTATTGCTTTTACCAGGCATCATATGTTTAACGAGTTTCTCATTAGTCATTACAAAATCCATTGAATACATTTATCGGGCATATTTTGGTGTACCATGCCCTGTTGGTTATTTTTTTGTTATTGAGATCTCTTTTTTTTTTGTGCTTTCAGGATTTGGATTTGCATGACATTCTAATTGAGACTGAGAAGCGTGGGATAGCTTTTGATCAATTACTTACCATTCCTGAACAAGATGAATGGGTATACAGTGATGGGAAATCAACAACATGTGTTGCCTTTATTCTTTCAATGTATAAAGCGGCTGGAATATTCGGCCCTATTTCTAGCTCCATTCAAGTAACTGAATTCACAGTAAGCCAAGCTTCCTTAGTGCTTATAACCAACCTCTGATCGTTATAATTGCCTTTTCTTATGTTTCTATGTTGTAATCTGCAGATTCGTGATGCATACATGCTTAGGATTTTTGAGGATAACCAAACACGTCTACCAAGATGGTGCAACAATGAGAACGATCGGCATCCATTCTGCCAGATTCTTGGTGAATATAGGATGGAATTGCCTGGCTATAACACCTTGGATCCTTATGCCAATATGAACGAGCACTGTCCTTCCCTTCCTCCCACTTATGACAGGCCCTTGAAATGTTAGTCTCTTCTCCGGCATTTCCATTTTCTGATTTGCCTGTTATCCATGATCTCAAGGTACCTAATAGTTTGCTATTGTGGAAAGTGCACCACGGAACTTCGCCTTTGCCTTGTCAAGTTGACTAAGGGACATTGTATATAACAAATTTATATTGGTGGGATGGTGTGATGTTTTATAGACTTAAATTATGTCAATTGTAGGAGGATAATTACCTATGTTTCGTGATGAACTACGTTGTTCTACTATCTCAACGCAGGAAAATGTCAGTGAAGATAATTCTAATTATGGTTTGAACTCTTGGTTCTGAATTGGAGTTTGGAGAGACCTTTTTTCTTTCTTTGGAAATAAAATTTGATTATCGCGTATGATTTGGTAAAACATACTCCTTCCGTCACTTTTTATAAGAAATTGTTTTAAAATTTGTTGTCAATTTTTACAAGACACTTTTTTAATTATCCCTTGCATTACTTATTTTTTGACCAAAATACCTTTAATAATTTTAATTCATAAATAATAAATGTTATGAATTATCTCTTTCTCTCGTGAAGATTGGAAAATGGAAAATTTTAGTTTTAAAAATTAAAATTTTACTTATATTATTATCTTTCCATGTATTAATTATTTAAAGATAAAATTTTAAAAATATTATAATTATAAACAAATTTAACTCTAATTTTTTAAATTAATTATTTTTCTTAATAAACATAAATTAGTGAACCACGTCTTATAAAAAGGAGGGAAATGTGTAAAATAACAAAGCTTTGAGAACTAAATGAATTACGTGTCTTGAAATGCTTTGAATGAAATATACAACGTTATACATGAATTACAGCGCATGCTGGCAAGAAACATAAAACACCAAAATTTCCTCTTTTGTACGTAAAGTAGCTGGATGTTGTAGCACGCAATTGTTGAAATTTCTAACAAATTAATTCCTAATTTTGTACATTATTTGTGCACAATTTAATGCATTAGATATATGTACTTTTCATTTTGTATAATAAGTACGTGTAAGTGTAGGTAAAAATACAATAAATAATTTTAATTGTTGATGAGAAAATTAATACTTAATATTCTAATACATTTATAATTCTTATATACCAAAAAAATATTTATAATTTACTAATATAGACGTTATTTTTTCCCCCTAAGATACTAGTTATTAGTCTATAAATATTTATCCGAGCACGGATAAAAAAATATTTATCTGAATTATTCATTTTGCCTATTTCTAACTTAAAACTGCACAAGCAATGCATGCTAAAATCACATGTTGGGTTTGTTTGAGAAATTTCTATGTTTTTTATTAAAGATTTTAATCCCCACAAAATGTTAATTAGGGAAAACATGCGTGATTTTTTTTTCTTTTTGTGATAAACATGCGTGAATTTATGTACATGCATGTATTTTCACATAATGAAAATTTTTGCGTTAACATTGTATTCGCATGCATCTCCATCCATACAACCCATTGGTACCACACTTTTGTAGGGGCGGCACATTTTTTATTTTTTCGTAAAGCTATGGTTAAGGGGTTTTAGTATTTATTCTAACTTTTTATATAATTTAATAAATTCATTTTTTAATAGTTACTAGAAATTCATTTACATTTTCTTTTAATAAGCAGTAGGTCATTTAGATAAAAGTATAGAACTAATCAATAATCATAAAGTCTTCTCATAGTTTGACCTTAAATATATAATTGACATAACTAAAACATAGTGTAGTTATAATTATATATATATATATATATATATATGTTTTACAAATTATTGGATACTACAATATAAATAATTAAAACTATTTACACAAACTAAAAAAGGTACTAGCTCTTTCATCTCTAACTTGTCTAAATTATTTTTGTTTTGTTATAATATATATCCTTTATATTGTTAAATTAGAATAGCTATCTAACTTGTGAGAAACTCACCCGCAAGAGTTCTAATCCTCCTCCCTTATGTAGATTATTTCCTTGAGTCTCAATTAGATCATTTTCCACTTGCACTGTGTCTTTCATCCACAATCATGGTCCATGGGATGCATGGTGATGCCCCATCTAAATTCACTCTTACCTAAACAATAATTTATTCGCATTCATAACGCGCGTTGACATAATGGGAAGGCCCCATCTTTAATTTTGATATAATATACTCTCTTTTAATGTTATGATTTTGTTATACTTAATATTAAAATTGTCTACAAATTAAATGAATTTAATATATTATAAGATTTTGATAAGATCAAATTTAAATATAAATAAATAATCTTATTAAAATTGAGGCAACTGAAAATATATTATGATAAATCTGTCCTATAAACAGCCGGGTGTAACTCGCAATTCCTTTTGTATTGCACGCATTAATATATCGGATAAAAGCAAAAGTCAACCATGAATTATAGCACATGTTATACATGAGATATATCATATCCGAAAAAAACCATGAATTATACCATGTGTTAACTGGGGAAGGAATGTGAAACACTACAGTTTCCTGTTTTGCACGTCAAATTACTGGACAAATAAACACTACTGTAGCAAACAATTGATGAAATTTGTAACAAATTAATCAATTCTTACTCTTGGACGTTGTTTTTGCACAACTTAATTTAATGTGATAAATATCTGAACTTTTTGTTTTGTATTATACATGTTAATATCTCTAACTAGCATAGATATGAATAAATAAGTTTAATAATCGATGAAAGAAATTAATATTTTAATACATTTATAATTCCCATGTAAAAAAAATATTTATAATTTGTTATGTACGTGACGTAATCCTTTTAAAAAAATATACGTTGACGTAATATCTTTTTAGTATACTTAGTTATTAGTATGTTACAATTTATTCGAATTATTCATTTTATCCATTTCTAAATTAAAATTGTAAACTTAACATGCATGTTTCATACAAAATCACATACTGGATTTTGTTTGAGATAATATTATGTGATTTATTAGTATTTCTACCCAGTATGTTCGGATTTTTTTTATCCTCAGTTTTAAAATATGAAAAAGAATAAGATTTAAAATAAAAGTTCAAATCTAAAAAATAATATTTTGGATTAAAGTCAATATAAGTAAATTCTTTTGAAGATATTTTTTAGTTTTTATAAAATCACACACACACAGATTCCTTTATTCATAGTTTAGACAAATATTAAGATGGGATTATTAAAGTAAGATATTTCTTTCCAAACGTCTATTCATTACTCTAGTATAATTCAAACTTCAGCCATATTAATTCCTTTTTGCTTATGGTTTCTTCTTATAAATACTCCCTCATTTTCCGCTAGTTCTTCACAACTCACCCCATTTTATCCATCTTTTCTCTCATAACACTCTTTCCTCTGGCTAGCTCCACATCCAAACATGACTCTCTTCAACCACCAAGGTCTCTTGGTTGCTCTTTCAATTGTACATTTTCTTGCCACCTCATTCCCTTCAGTTTCAGCTATATCATTTCCCACTCCCAATCATGGCTCATGGGATGAATTCACTACTTACACCCGTGGCCACAACTACAAAGGCTTATCCAACGTCAAAAACTACTTCCACCATCTTGGCTACATCCCTAACCCTAATGCACCACCTTTGGACGACAAATTCGACGACACCCTCGTATCCGCCATCAAAACATTCCAAAAGAACTACAACCTTGACATCACCGGCAAGCTCGACAACAACACTCTCCGACAACTCACGACGCCCCGCTGCGGCGTTCCTGACATAATCAATACAAACACCACGACACAACACACTCAGCTTCACATTCACACGGTCTCCCACTACTCCTTCTTCAACGGCGCGCCGCGGTGGCCGGCGGGAACAAGACAACTCACGTACGCGTTCTCCCCGGAGCTGAATCTCAACAGCGCCGCCAAAAGCTTGTTTGCAAGGGCCTTCAACAGGTGGACGCAAGTGGTGAACATTGCATTCTACGAAATAGCATCATCATCGTATCAAACGGCAAACATTAAGATTGCGTTCCTTAGTGGGGACCACAATGATGGGCTTCCTTTTGATGGGCCGCTTGGGGAGTGGACCCATGCATTCGCTCCCACCAACGGGTGGTGCCACTTCGACGCCGACGAGTACTGGGTGGCGTCCGGTGACGTCACGCAATCGCCGGTGGCGCGTGCGGTTGACCTTGAATCCATAGCAGTGCACGAGATTGGACACTTGCTAGGGTTACACCACTCGTCGGATCAGAGAGCCATCATGTATGCTTATTTACCACCTCGTACTAGGAAGGTCAATCTGGCGCAAGATGATATAAATGGGATTCGACACCTCTATGGTCTCTAGATGCTCCTCAATGAGCATGAATAAGAATATATATAACATATTGGTCATACAATAAATAATATATAGCCAACGCCCTAAGATGCTTAATTGGCTGATGCATGATTATGAATAAATGGGACAAATTTACCTTTATCTGATCTATATTCTCTATATATATAAACAGTTTAATATTTACATGAAGAATAAGTAATTCCTCTTTATTGATCACTCCTGCAAGAATATATATAAACAGTTTAATATTTACATGAAGAATAAGTAATTCCTCTTTATTGATCACTCCTGCAAGAATATATCGTTGATATAAATTTATCTTTCTATTTATGAGTTTAAAACAACACTAATTATAAACCCTTCATTTCTTATCTCTACTTAGTTTCTTAAATATTTTACTAATTAATAAATCATAAATGAAAAAAAATTAAAAGTTCACACAAAAATGGCGTATCAGAGAAATTTTATATATGCATTGCATATTTATATTATTCTTAACTACAGTAGCTTATATGTCCGCTATGAGCCTAAATGGGGGTTGCATCCAACATGTGAATATGTTCAATCTAATTACATTTTTTAGATTAGTTTGAATTCTTTTTAGTGCATCGAATTAGAATTATATTAGATAACAGGTTCATGAGTTTCAACTTTGATTAAATCCAACTCAATAATCCAATTGTATATGTGAAAGATTGTGAGTAATAAAAAGTATATAAAAAAATAAATCAAAACTCTCACTCTTTTTTCACTCAAAACCCTAGCTAATAGTTTTATTTTGGTTATGGATTTTAACTAAATCTAATAATTGTGGATTGTAAGATAGTCTTAGTGATTTATTGAATACTGATTGAGTTCTAAAACAATGAAGCAGTGAATATATTAACTCTTGACTTTAGAGAGTTAAAAAGTAATGAATACTAACTGTGGACTTAATTATGAGAATTAAGAATGAAACAAATACTGATTATTATTTTTGAGATTATTAATTTATTATTATGTTTCATAGGACTGAGGACTACCATATACATTGTGATGTGTCGCTCATCCTGACTCCTAAGTCCTAAAGGAAACCTCTGGAATTAAAAGAATCATTACATTACAAATGTCCCCGATATTAAAGGGTTAATTACTGGTTGTAGTCCTTAAGCCAATCTGGTTTATGAGTCTCTCGTTCGATGATGTAGCCTGACTATCAACTCCTTTATGTTATTTTGAGAAAGTAGTGGTTAATAACAAATTTTATACGTCCCAGAAACTGTCAATCTATATATTAAATATTAAGATTAATATTGGTACACCATACCTGGTGATATTTAGTACGAAACTCACGAATTAATCTATACATGCATATATTGATATCATTTACTAAAATACATATAAATTAAGAAATATATAAAGTATATGATTTGAAGGAATACTTCAATGTTTATTACAGTAAATGATATCAATTAGCAAATGCATTTGTGAGTTTCGTATGTGAATATATATTATTCTTTGCAGAAAGAAGCTTACAGCATTTCATGCAAATATTAATTTGTACTATAAATAACATCCCTCTTCTTATAAGACTTTTATCCAGTATAAGGGTGCATAATAAACTTAGACAAACAATATATGCATAGTCTTTTGCTAACGGATTAAAACCCAATTAATGTAACATGATTATATCAGAACTTAACATTCAACAATCTTTTCTTATATATACAGAGGAGGATCAAAGGCTACTAAAAAAACGACACAACTAAAACGAAAAGAGAATGACACGTTGCCGTTGAAGTTAATGTCGGGGACACCGCATCGGAGTAACGAGAGTCGCTGAATGGTCTCGTTGTTTAGGTTGCCGGTGGGTTGCAGTTTGAAATATTGCTGGTAGGTCTTGATGGCTGTTATTGTTTCCTCGTCAAGAGAAATGTTGAATGGCGTAGAGGATTGAAGGTAACCGAAATCAGAAAAGTACTCTTTGATGAGAGATAGGCCTTTGATTTGTTTCGGTGGTGTGTTAATTTGGATGTAATTGTAGGGGAAACTTTTGTTCGATATTGTCCATGTGATTCTCCCATATTCCTTGCTTGAACGCCTTGCCCCATTTTGCCCTTCTCACTTTGGCAGTGGAAGAAGGATGGAAACGGAAATTCGCCAAAAGGGATTGGTCGACAAGGAGAAGGAATGCATAAGGTATGGTTTCATGTTAACGGCTATTTCTTTTAGTCTCTCAGAGCTTGAGTCTACTTAGAAGAGTTGAGCAGTAATATATAAAGGAAGATGAGGGTTCCCCAAAGTCTATCTCAAATTATATCATCCAATACAAATGTGATACCTAAATTAAATAATTAATTATTCAACTCATTTTAATATTGAGAAAAATAAATCTTTCAACGTATTATTTTCGTTAGTCTCCGTTTGGAGTCTTATTATTAGGCATGGAAGATGCAAGTTCGAAAAATAATGAAGTGTTGTTTTAAGCCAATCAATGATGCACGTACTATTTTGTGCAAGAGTTGTTTTAAGCAATGTCAATTGCCAAACATGGTGGGTTAGGTTAAAATTTCATTTCCAGTAAAATGCACATTATACTTGTGCAATTCTTTCGCACTAGCTATTTAGCTTTTTCCCTCTTTTGTCTTTTCATTGGCCTATATATGTACTTGAACTGTATGTGGTTTGGTCACCAGCTATTGCGCATGCTTCCAGCCAATTTTCCGGTGGTGGTCGGAATGTACTTTTACTTTGAACGTGAAATTGCAAACAATAAGCGTTTAACATCATTTGCATCATTGATTGAAGTTATTCTAGCTAGAGTGCAAGCACCCTACAATAATACAATATACGCGTCAATCTCTGCGGTTTAGGGAAAGAACATGAAGAGGGGCTGGTATTTTGTTTGGTTCGCGTGCTGTTTGGTCATTGTGGCAAAATATATAGAAATAATAAATTAATTAATATATGTTGTTTGTAATCATGAGATCCCATACTTTGAGTGTGTCCTTGAGTTGAATAAATTCTGATCTTGGAATTTGTTGTGTAATAGGATGCATGAACAATTTGTTCTTATTATGAACTGTTAGTGAATACCATGGAGTGTTTGAAGGGATTAATTATAGGAAGAAAGCTTTTTGGTAGGAAACCATACAACTATATAGATAGATAGTTGCTATCAGCAGGAAAAGAGTTGTTATAATGGTTCTCTTATGGATGTAGGATACTGACATTAATATTGGCTTTCTTTTTGTATATGGGTTTCATTTAATATATTTTCTTTTGGCTGATAAATAAATACATAAACGTGCCAGTATTGTTAGTTTTCCTTCCAATTACTTGTTGCTTCTTCCATGAAATTTCAATAATCAATAGTGGACACAACACATTACTACAAGAAAAATGACCGTAGGTAAAACTAACAATGCATTGGCCATAAAGTATCAGGAGTAAATTATGTGAGAGACTTGCAACTTCCCAATAATACATTTCTTTTTGTGAGTTCAATGTTGACCTCCCAAGTCTTGGCAAAACGTCTTCTCTACTTAAGGCATACTCAAGGAGAAAGAACCAAAGGTGCAAGCAGGGGTGCAAATAGAGAAGCCCAAGAGAAAGGTCACGAAACCAGCATATCTCAAGGAAATTGGCATCATGCATACATGCACCGTATGTAGGAAAAGCACAAATCATAAGATAGCATCGTGTCTTCTAGAAGATGCGTAGGAAGTGAGATAAAGACATATTTATTGTTAGGATATTTGCTTTTAGGATATTTTTTATTCCATTTCTGTTTTTGCTTGTCGGAACTTGTCCCCTCTATCGCAGCTATATATATGTAAGAAATGGCGCTGCGAGGGATATCAGAAAAATATAGCAAAAAAGTTCTCCCTTAGTTCTCTCTCTCTCTCGGTTTGTCTTGGTTCCAAGACGTAACATTTTCTCAACTTTTTAATCTTATCACTTGATCGTATCATTGCATTTCCACTTATGAACCATAAAAGGCACTCTTGCATTTTCATTTTGTAAGTTAGAATTGAACTTAGAAGATGGCTGAGGTTATCCTTGAAATTGTGCTTCCAAAGTTGAGCTCTCTCTCATTGGGAAAGATCTGGGATACGGCGTCGTATCAAACAGGCCAACATAAGATTGAATTAGCAAGATGATATATATTAGGGATTCATTACTTCTATCGATATCGCACCTAACTAGATGTTCCTCAAACAGCATGAATAACAGTAAACCAATTGATACAATATATATATAGTAAAGCCTTAAGATGCATCAGTGGCGCATGATAATTGTTAGATTCTTCAACAGAATTGGTTGAGTTTTAGATGAATTTCTATTATTTTTTATTTTTATTTAAATATTTTAGCATACAGATTTAAATATATAATTATGATATAAAAATCCTTTTTAATTTCTTAATATAACGTTGAGTTTTTTTAATCTATTATCCCCATATTATTCTTTTTGTACATTGCGAAAGTAACATGACATTATTAAAGAATCAAAGTAAAAAGTTTTTATTTGAAATTATTATTAATGCATTTTTACCATGAATTTCAATGCATCCCAAGATAATTAATTTCTAAATCAGAGGAAAAATTCCATCCTTCTTCTTTATATAAAGAATAAATTAAGTTAACAAATTGCTACCATTTGGCACTACCGAAATGTATCGACCAATTTATCGAGATATTAGGATCCCTTTTAAAAATTGGAACTTTTATTATAATTAAAGAAAAAATGTCCTGGGTCATGAATGATTGCTTAATGTATAATGTTAAATCCGAGGAAAAACCATGCTTCTTCTTTATATAAGAAATAAAGTTTTCAAAGTGCTAATTTGACCATTTGGCACTAACAAAATGCATCCCCATCGAACTTCCTGATTTCTAATTCCTAACGAACGTAAGACATGATGCTTAATTGTAGCCAAAAAAACTAAAGCAAACAACTTTGAAATTCTCGGCCTTTTAAATGACGTCGTGTGTGTGTCTATATATATATATATATATATATATATATATATATATATATATATATATATATATATATATTGCTGAATAAATGACGACGACGTATATGATTCCACCTAATTTAGCAAATGATAGGAATCACAAAAATATTAATTTATTTGGAGTATTAAATTATTGTAAAATGGAGTATACTTTAATTTAAATATATTATTATTATTATTATTATTATTATTATTATTATTATTATTATTATTATTATTATAGTGTTCCAAACCAATTATTTTATATTTAATGACCAGATGTGATGAAAAATAACCTGTTTTATTTGTAGGAAACGGAAAATGTGTATGACGTCCTGCATATATTTTTGTGGTGTACGTAGTTTCAAGACCAGTTTTTTTTTTATAATTATTTTTCATGTATTTACGATTATTACAATAGTGTTTAATATAGGATAAGTATTAAAAACAATAATTTAATTTGAATACACTGTTAATGTAACAAAGTTTTATGCCGTTATCACTTATCAAATGATGTACATCATTCAATGACTTTCTACCTTTAATATTAATGAAATTAAATTCACCATAAGATGAAGGATGTATGTTAATTGTAGAGGGAACAATGGAGAATAAATTTATGAAAGAAATTTTGAATAAAATGGTTGAAAAAGAAAATAAAATCAGAAAAATGTGAGTTTGAGTTTGTTTGGTCTACAATACTTAAACTTTTTTTTTTCTCGCAGTTTTCCTACAATATTTACACTTTTTTCTCGCAGTTTTCCTACGATATTTACACTTATTCAACAAAGAATTTTACTAAATACTAATAATTCAATAAGATAACCTAATATTTTTTAGTTTTCATGTTACCAACTAACCTTTCAGTAGCTTTTCAATTTTGTTTTGGACAAATATATTGTATCATGAATTAAAGAGGAAATTAAAATTATATAAATTACACACACAAAATTTTATTTATTTATTCAAACATCATTAAAATTTCATCCAATTTAATACCCCAACAACAACAAAGAAAAAGAGACACTTTTCCATAGATCCACTAAGCCATGCTTGTTTATATATGAATTTTATACATGCTTGTGCTAGCCATAGTTATACCATTAAATTCTGAATTAATATGTCCTATAATTCAATGACTGTTAGTATCAGGCATTATTTGGTTGACTTAAGAATAAAGGATGGAAGGAGACGAAAGAGAGATAACAGATTTTATAAACTAACAAAACATTAAATCTTTCACTAGTGGAAAATTAAGATTTAACAATTAACATTAATTGATCAAAAAAATTAATTCAATGGCCTAACTACTCAATTTTTATTTTATATATATATATATATATATATATATATATATATATATATATATCCTTCACGGTAAGGAATCTTACTCCAATTTAATTAGTAGAATCACTATATGGATGGCATAATCCTCAATGAGTATTTTACATTGTTATATTCAAAAAATAATTTCTTTTAACACTATAAAAAATACTAATATTAGTTGCATGGACTCTCTAATACTAGCTAAAGTTTTATTGAAAATCACTTTTTTTTGGGATTTCAATTTATATTTAATGATTTTTTTTTCAAAATTCTATAACTTCAATAAATTTTAACCAATAATAAAAAAATATATCTTCAAAATATGTAAGCAATATTATGTATTCTAAATTATGAGTATAATACATAAATATTCATTTATTTTAAACATCTCATCCATCATCACCTCTCATTTTTTCTATCCCTCTCTCCTCCTACTCCCTTCAACTTTTACATCTTTTCTTCCATCGTGAAGTCAATATTATAATTTTAACATTTTATATACCTTATCGTCGGTCCATTCTCTATTGTAATTTACGCCTCTCAGTGCTACATACTTAAAGACGAAGAGACTATGTAAATTCTGGGGATGATAATCATGGTGCTCGATGGAGTAATTAATTTTCAGATTGTCATAACAAGATTAAGGGGCCCAGTATAAAAAGCTCCATGATGACTTGGAGAAGACAAATTACATTTTTCTGATCATTTGAGGTAAATTTTAAATATGACTTAGAAAATTTTCCAAATTCTGATGACGTCAAAAGATCACATTCCATGGCTAGCTTCTAGAACTACCGGGGCCCACGCCTCGGCAACTGCAGTCAAAGATTGGTCTAGTGGCTGCCTCATCGCTATTAATTGTTTTCTAATTTCTTCTATCGTTATGACTTATTATGCCAATTAATTTCATATATTTTCTTTCATTTTCTTCATAATTGACTATTGAAAATTAATATTTTTTAAAAATGCACTAAACATATATAAACCAATTTTAAAACTTATGAAAAGAAAAAGTATTCAACTAAATCTTCTAGAGACTGAACTATAAGTTGAATTAAATAAAATAACTACAACAAGGTCAATAATTAAACTACACATGGCTTAGTCCGAATATTCGAGGTAAATTACATGTGAATTAAATTATTATTTTTCTTCTAAAATAGCTAGGTTATTCTAATTTAAATATCTATTCAAATTAGAAAGACATATTTAAATTAACCCATTTCAAAATTAAAAGACTTTTCATATTTCAACTTTTAAAATAAATTAATTCATAAATGATATTGAAGAAAAAAACCAATATAATGGAGGCAACAAATTCTTCTCATCTCTTCTTATTCATCTTTATTTTCTCCTTTCGTTTTATAATTAGAGCGTATTTTATACCCTTTACCCTTACGCCAACATTAATTAATTTGCACTATTCTAACTTTTTTTAGGAAAAAAAAAATTCCAAATTGAACCAATACATTGGGAATCTGTCAAAGTCAAACAAACAAACAACACCTCCCTGTTTTCGTTATTCAATAGTTATATAGACATATATATCAAGCAGGACACGTTAGTCCTTGCAACTTGCAAGTAATAAACTAGTACTAGTATATATTAATCCCATTTATTTTATACTAACAACTACGACTAATTAATCTTACATTTCTTGTCCTCAACGAACACCACTAGGTCCTACGACGACGTTTTCAATGGTGGCTTCTTCCATGTGCTTACCATTCCGCGGGAATCATTCACACAACTCAGAACTTTTTCAACGCATCAGAATCAAACAACTTCGGTCGGCGAATACTTCTAGATTCAGAATTTCGCATCGACCATATCATCATACTATATGTATGTATCTAATAAATGTTTCCCTCACTTCTTCGCTAATTTTTAAGATTACTTCCATTCATTCTATTTTTTTCATTAACCTAATAAAACACGATGAGCACTTCTCAACAACGTTATCTCCTCTTCGCTTTCACAACGTTAATAGTTGTCTTCAGCTTCAACACTTCACCAGTCTCAGCTCGTTTATTTCCCAACGTGTCTTCCATCCCAACCTGGAACTCCTCCCACGCGCCACCGGGTGGCGCGTGGAATGCTTATCGCAACTTCACCGGATGCCGCCCGGGAAAAACATATAACGGACTTTCAAATCTGAAAAACTACTTTCAGTATTTTGGCTATATCTCGAAAGCGTTGTCGAAGTCATCCAACTTCACGGATGACTTTGACGACGCGCTCGAGGCAGCCATCAAAGCCTACCAGAAGAACTTCAACCTCAACATCACGGGCGAGCTTGACGACCCTACGATGAATCAAATCGTCAAGCCACGCTGTGGCGTGGCTGACATCATCAACGGAACCACAACAATGAACTCCGGGAAGTCAAACACCACTGATTCACCGAAGTTTCACTCGGTGGCTCATTATTCATTCTTCGACGGCCAGCCGCGGTGGCCGGAGGGAACGCAAGAACTAACCTACGCCTTCGATCCGGACAACGCTCTCGACGACGTGAGTAAGACCGTGTTTGGCAACGCGTTTAGCAGATGGTCTGAGGTGACCACAATTTCTTTCCGCGAAACGTCGTCGTACGCGGCTGCGGACATAAGAATAGGGTTTTACGGTGGGGACCACGGGGACGGTGAGCCTTTCGACGGCGTGTTGGGCACGTTGGCACACGCGTTCTCGCCGACGAACGGGAGGTTCCATCTCGACTCGGCGGAGGACTGGGTGGCCTCCGGCGACGTGACAAAGGCGTCGCTGTCGAACGCGGTGGACCTTGAATCCGTCGCGGTGCATGAGATTGGGCACTTGCTAGGGTTAGGGCACTCTTCCGTCGAAGATGCTATTATGTACCCTACGATAACCGCGAGAACAAGGAAGGTGGAGCTCAATGAAGATGATATTCTAGGGATTCAGGTTCTCTACGGTTCCAACCCTAACTTCACGGGAACTCCTGCTACGTCTTCGCGACAGAGCGACACGAGCGACGGTGGTGTTAGGCACGTGGGAGTCACGGGCGCTGTGCTTTTCACCTTCCTTTTGTTCTTCTTCGTGTTTGGATTGCACGTGTGATTTTTGGTTGGACGGGGTTTTCGGTTTATTTGGTTGTTGGGTAGTTCTATACAGATACGCACGTGTATACTTTTGTACTATGATTCGTCAGCATTAATTCTTCATTCTTTTTGTGTGATAGTTGATTACAGAATAATGATATACTGTTCCATAAATAATTCTACCAAAGTAAATGAATCTAACATGCTGCATTGCATTTTATATCGGAAGCTAACCTTATTCTATCACCCCCTGATCTATGAATGGTTGTGTGTTTCTACCATTAGATTTGAATTTGTGCATTTTCGAGCTTATCCTTTTGTACTAAATAACATTGTTGTTTATTAAATTCTCATTTTCTTTGTTGTTTTCTTCTGTAGCCGGAAACTAATTATTTCTTTTTACATACCTATCTAATTAAAAAAATATTTCTTAAAATAAAGAAAGCTCTCTTAGACCTCTTCAATTCATTACCATAAAAATTAAACGGGACCTCTTCAATTAACAACTGCTACAATATTAGTAAAGTAAGGTTGCATTAAACCTATTGGAGGTAATTAATGCTTATTGATTGATCAGACTAACATCTGTTGCATAAATCCAATTACAAACACAACTGATATTTAGACACCTAAATTAATAATACACAAATCATTCATTATTTTAAAGACTCCACTCTTCTCTCTATTTATCATATCATAACCTGTATTATATATATTTTTTCTCTTCTTTTCTCTAGGTGTTGGATAACACATTGGTGTTTATCAAATATTTGCCTTCGCAATTTAAGGTCGGCGAATCTGTTTGATCGCTGAGTAGTTGATCGTTCAAGTTATCATAGTACAAAACAAAAGGAGTAAGAAAAAAAGAAGCTGGATTAAGTAATTGAGAAAGACACTAGATCATGGGGAATCAAGAACAACAAATCAAGAGATAAGAGAAATTTTAAAGGGCTTCGGGCCAAAACTTCATCCATGTCGCAGATCTAAAGTTCTAAGAGCCTCTTCGATAGCATGATTTAAATTGACAAGCCTTCCAACGCTAACGTTGCTTCCTTCGCTCAGGATGCACCAACAGATTCCGAATGTGGTCCGGCCACGCTTGGCGGCGTCTGCAACATTTATCCGGTTGACACCACTCATGTCTCTGGGGCGTGGTGGCACTGCTTCCATCTTGATGGGGCGGGGTCTAGAGATTTGGTGGGTGAGCAAAAAAAGATTCATATAACATGTGGGGTGAGAATAACAAAGAGTGGAGTAAGAATAACAAGTCTCATTCCCTGATTTCTTCTTGAATTGGGCTCATTATTATATGGTCAATGAGATATTGGAGCATTTGGAGTTGGACTCAAAACATTGGGCTGATGCTTAATTACAAGACTATCAGTGTACGATCTTGTGCATTATTTTTTGTTGAAAGAGGTTTTGTTTGAGTGTAGGAATATAATTAACAAAGAAGGGAAATAGAATAAAATAGGAAAATAAAACATGAATTGATATAATACGGAATAATAAACAAAAAAAAATCAAAATATCTTAAATCTGTATACATAATCCAAATTTATGTTACAAACGTACTAATTCTAAAATAATCCATAAAAAAATCAGAGAATAAAATATTTCACAATTGATCAAAATAAAATAATAATCAATAAATGAATTTTCAATAAAAAGGATCAACTAGATAGGTCCGACGTTTTTCATCTTTAAAACTTAATTTTCAGAACAACTTAACATGATGATAAACCCAAAACTTTTTTTTATTGTCATTAACAATAATTAAATGAAAATCCTTTTTATAAACTTATTAATATTATAGATAATGATAAAATTCATAATATTATACTAAAAAATAGGCTAATCATACATTTGATTTTTTAAGATTTAATGTGGTCCTTTATCTTTTTAAAAAAGACATTTTAGTCATTTATGTTTTAAATTTGGATCTATTTACCTGTACTATATGTAAATAACATTCATCTCGGTTTAAGTATTTGATTATTTTGTTTAATAACTTTCTATATTATTGAACACTAATTTTATTTATTAAGAGACTAAATTATTTTCAATTATTTATTTGTATTGATTATTAGCTTTACAATATCTGAGTGTTGACTGATTTTGATTTATATATGAAACATAAATAACTATATCAAATGCAAATATCCATATTAGTATTCAAGTAAAAAAAAAAAAAACTATTCAAGCTAGGTCTCTTTCATTATGCATTTCGCTATTAGTATATATCATAAGAAATACTAAATGATACGTCTCACCAATCAAATTCGAAATGCTTCATACATTATTCTCAGCCAAATGCGGGCTCCAAAACATCATATATATGTAAGGAGGGGGCCCTAATGTCACCTTTGAAGGCTTTGATATTTTAAAAACAAGAAACTTTCTACGTTTAATTATCTCTTGAATTTTCTAATGATCAGTTAATTCCAAATTCCACCTTTTCTATGTTAAAAGATATGGAGAGTATAATCGCAACACATCATGCTCCCGCGGCAACATTATTATCCAGTGAGAAGTTCATTAATAAGGAAATCAGGCGTGAACTGAAGTACAAGATGTGCCCACTCAAAACCCAACTCAAAGTTTTGATTGGACGATGTTAAAACAAAAGTTACATAAATCCAAAGTGTAACATCAGCAACAAAAGAACACTCATGCACGTCCCAACAAAATGGATCTAAATTTCTTCCATTATTTTTAATAAAATTAACAAAGTAATATTTATGAATACATTTGTTTTCTTTAAAACAAATTTTTATTAAAAAAATATTTTTGTTAATATATAATAAAATTATTTGGAATAAAAAAAATATATGTTTATAAGTTGAATGAAAAATATTATTATCATATATATTTTGTATTCTAAATAATTTTATTATATATTAAGGAAATATTTTTTAATAAAAATATATTTTAAGGAGACTTTTTTATTCACAAATATTAATCTATTAATTTTATTAAAAATATAATGAGAAAAATTGGATCCGTAATTTCTTGCTTCCTCCTTGTGTGTTCTAAAGATGTCCTATTACCAACTTTTCACTAGTTAGATTGACTCTATAAAATGAATTTTTTTTTTTACAAAATAATAGTCTCTTTTATCTTAAATATAAGTAAAGTTGACTAATTTTTCATTTACTGAAAAAGTTAGTTAATAATAGTATAATATAATTCTATTAATTACATTTAAAAAATATTTTTCGCTAAAGTTTCTTTAATTGATTGAGAATCAATATGAAGAATAAATAAATGTGACGGACAAAATCTCAATTGATTTAAGGATATTTTTGAGATTATATTTATAAATAGGATAATAGTTTAACATTCTCTAGACTCTATACTTTCAATCAAACGTTATTTATGTCTCAATAAATTTATATTGATGAATTTAGTAAAAAGAATAAGAAAACACGATGATTTAAGTCTAGTCGTTTATAACTTAAAAACATAATAAATTTTTAGAGAGAAAAAAAAAACTAAATTTACATATAGGTGTTCAATCATGCTGACTCACGTCTAATAATTTTTGGATTTTAACTTAGAGGTGTTCAATCATGATGCAACACACCCTAACTTGGTCTCACTGACTTTTCAACCCAGTGTGATAACCAATCGTACTAATCAAGAGGTTTCTTCATGCTGTGGACCGAGACAATTTGCATCTGACGGAGACAACCTTCAACGACTCCGACATCACGATTGCATGCATTCTTATTCAATCAATTTCAATAGCTTTTTTCTTTAATTTTAATATCTTTATTTTCTAAATGAGTTCCAATATTTATAGGGTGTATTTTATTAGGATTTTAAAAAAAATTAAAAGTTTTTATATAAAAAAGTCTTATGATATTCAATCAAGACTTTTAAATTATAGAAATAAATTATGTAATATTCAATTAAAACTTTTAAGAATTTTGAAGAAAAACAAAAAAATTCATTAGTATTTAATTAAGATTTTCTTAATACTCATACATATTATTTTGATTTTCAAAAGTATACAAATTTCAATTTAAATTACTTTTTAGGGGGATTTCATGGGATAAACATAAAATATAAATATCACACTCATTTAGTAACAAATATCTATTTAAGGTAGACTATATTTTTAGCTTCTTTATATAATATACATGTATGGTTACAAATTATTTTAAAATTAAAAATACATTTGAAAATTAAGTTGCAATATTAGTTTTGCCACCATTAATTTATATATCTCTATCGGTCTTAGAAGGAAAAAATATTTTTTCAACTAACTCATCAACAATGTCATCAAAATTTTTGAAAGTTTTGCATACTTTCTTGCATTCTTTTTCAATTGGTTGACATTTTTTTTTTCTCATCCGTTATCAACTACTTTCTTTTGTTAAAGGCAGTATAGACATTTGTAGTCTTCTTCACAAAGAATTTTGTTTCGATAAATTCCCAATAGAATTGATAGACAAATCTTTTCATCTTCAATAATTTTGAACCTATTGTTCATACTCAAAAGCAAGAATGAAACATGTTAATACATGATATGTAAAAAAATGCTATAAGAGAACTTGGAGTTAGAATCAATTAGTTATTAATAAAATATTAAAAAATTATATTTATTTTACTTTTTTTATTCATAACTTATCATTTATTTTTTATCTCTTTTATTGACTATTAGAATTTTGAATATTTTTTAAAAGTTTATAAAATTACTTAAAATCTTATAAATTCATAAAAGTCTTCTAAATCTTATAAAATAAATTCTTCCAAATCTTATGAATTCACATGCTATAAATTTAAACTATAAAATTTTAATCATAAATCTTTTAAAATAATTTAAAAGTAATTACGTTACTACAAAGTCTACAATGTTTTATGCCAAAATAGTATTTTATTTAGCCAATATTTCCAACAGTTTCTGTGGATATGCGTAATTAAACCAGCTTCACTATTTGTTACCATGACGTTTTTGCACAAAAAATATGGATAAAAAATTTCGTAGACTTTCCCTTAGTAATACTTACAATTAATCTGATGAAAATTGATAAGGACATAAGAAGAAACCAATCATGATATTTCCTCGTGATTGCACCCTGCTTCATTAAAACGAAAAACTCTTGCACCCTGTTTAATTAACAAGTCAACTCTTGGGCTTTTGAAACTACCTTCTGCGAACACCTTCTCATGGATATCTATTAATATTTTCAAGTTATCGATTGAGTATCCGATTTTACTTGTGATAAAAATTAGACAGTTGTACGCTTAAATTATCAACATATGTCATTTCAAAACATTTCCAATCTTTCAACATATATTTATATATATATAGTCAAAACAAGTTCATTCATATTTTACTAGGCATGTCTTTCTCAGCAGCACAGGGTATGTGACTATCACCAATCGCCGATCGAGCACCGAGTTCTTATAAATTCTGGCTTGGCTAACATCTTCTCTCAGACCAAACAATCATCACCCAAGAGACAAAAAGCTTACATAATCAAATATGACATCAAGAGCACTCAGAAGCTTTCTCTTCCTTTTAACATTATCTTTTCTATTTGTAGACGTATCTGTATCAATATCTTTTGTACCAGCAGCCGTTGGAGTAATAGCCAGACAAATCCCGTCGTGGCTTAGACTTATCAGAACAAGTAAATTTTTTTCCAGCATCTTGAATAAATTGAAGTCATTCTTCAATATGTTCAAGGAACTAAAGCTCGGAAACATAGCCGAGGGGGTGTCTAATGTGAAACAATATTTAGACCTCTTCGGATACTTAAACTCTACGTTACATTCAAATTTCAGTGACGAATTCACCCTCGATCTCCAATCCGCAATAATCAAGTACCAGAAAAATTTCAATCTCAAAGTCACTGGGCAAATAGACAGGAAAACATATAACATCATATCACAACAACGATGCGGTGTTCCCGACATCATCAACGGCACCACCACGATGAACATGGGCAACTCCAACACGACGCCGTTTACGCCGTGGTGGAAAGCAGGGAAGAAAGTACTGAGCTATGCTGTTCACCCTCAGAACAACGTCTCTGACAGCGTCAAGGTGTTGTTCCGAGAAGCCTTCGACCGGTGGTCGAAGGTTACGTTGGTTAACTTCACGGAGACGGCGTCGTTTAATGAATCGGATGTTAGGATAACGTTTCTGGAGTTGGATGGAAAAGGTGGAACGGTGGGGGGTGCCGATAGAAACTATAGTTTGGGTGTTGGGAGCGTGTATTTGGACTCGGAGGAGGAGTGGGTGGTGCGTGGTGAGAACGAGGAGGGTGACGTGGACTTGGAATCTGTGGTGATGCACATGATTGGTCACTTGCTAGGGTTAGGGCATTCTTCTGTGGAAGAAGCTGTTATGTACCCGATCGTGTTGCCGGAAAAGAAGACGGAGTTGTCGTACGATGACATGCAGAGGATTCACCAAATATATCACGTGAAATAATATAAATAAAAATTTGGTCAACTACTTCACGTAATGGTAGGAGTGATGACGTGCTTGGCTGTTGTGTGTTGGAGTCAAAGTGAAACCTAGTTGCTTTGGCTGGTGGATTTGCTTTCATGGCTTTAGTTTTTGTTTTTTTTGAATGAGTAGTTATCTTTTGATGTTACTATGGAGTGTTATATCTATTTATTAGATGTGTGGAGAAATGGAGATATCACAAAAAATTAAGTGAAAAATAGAGATAAAAGAAGCTTGATTTGTGTAGATTTGTGAAGGATGTAATATAAGACCCACAGTTTATATGAACTAAACAAGAACTAACGAGTTTATCCAAAACAGAACAAGTACTAAAAAGAGCTAGGATGTGCATAACATAAATTAAGACCATTATGTTTGTCACGGAGACGGGCTTTAGTATGTATTGTTTCTGTCTAGTTACGATGGACCCTAGCTTTAGAATAATAATGATTTTTATTAAGAAATAAAAGGTCTTTTTATAAAATTAGTAGATTGTAAAAAAAAGAATTAAATGTTGGCTAAGACTGTAAGAGAATTTAATTTGTTTTTCATCCATCTGATTGAAGTTCAAATGATTTTCATTATTATATAAATTTATTTGTAAGTAATTGAAATCAAATTTTAAATACTAGAAAAATGATACTTTTTAAAAAAAATTGTACAATAAAATATATAATTATAGTAGACAAGAAATAGATACATAAAATAAATACTACTACGTACAAAAAAGTTTTTCAAAGATAATTCTTTAATACTTTTTATCATTATTTTAACTATCTTTAAATTTATCATCCTACAAGATATTTATTTTCCAAGATGGTTTTAAACCATTTACGATGACAATTTGTATATTTTTTTAGAAAATTTCTTACAATGTGTTATTTTTTATTTTGAAATATTAAAACTAACTTAAAAATATTTATTCTAAATTATTTTTTTAAAATTAAATTTGAATGTATATTTTTTAAGATAATTTATGTGCACAAGTATCATAATATCGTGTACGATAGAATAACGGGAGTGTATCGTGCATGAGAGTATACATATGGGGAGTGTATTGTTCATGATAATATACATATAGGTTTTTTAAAAAATTTAATGAGGGGAGTGTATCGTGCATAATAGTATACATATGGATTTTTCTAAATTTTAAATCTTACAAACTCATGCTACCAGTGAAGCATCAAATGAGGAAGAGTCTATTCTGATTATGAGTGGTCAAATCTTTAGTTAAGATTTAACAAACTTAAAAAATCAAAAAATGTATTATATATTTCATATTTATCAATGTAAATAAGCGTTTTCTTTTCTATTATTCTTTCTTATTTCAATTTCATGTATCTTTTATTCTTATATTATCTTTATGGATTAGGTGTTCAACAGAAGATGGTCCTTAATAAAAATACAACGAAAGTCTTACATGCATAATTTTTAGGAATTAGTTACTCGAAAAAGAATAATTTTTAGCAGAACTAAAAGGATGGAGTATCTTAACAAAATTATTGTTAGATATGGAGTGATTTCATTATATCCATGCATCAAAGCAAACATCTAGAATTAGAACTTCATGTCTTTTATCTGTTGAGTCTTACAAAGATATTTGAGAGATAGACAAGTAATATAAACTTGTCATCATGATACATCGAGGGACGACAACTATTCTACCAGATGTGGTAATAGTAGGAAAAAGATTCATCAAATTAATAGAGAAAAATCAAAAATAACACATTTTAGACAAATAAGACAAGTTAGGTCTCAATATCATCATAACCTCTAGATTTATCTTTCTTTATCTTCATCTTTATCGTTTATCTTTCTTATCTTTTAATTTTCTTATTTTATCTGTTATTTTTTATCTTCATCATTTTTAATTTAAATCTTTAATTTTTTTTATCTTCTATTTTTATCTCTAAATCTTTTATCTTTTCTTTTGAATTTTTATCTTATCTCTAATCTTTCTTTGTTAGTAATTTTAAATTTTTTTATCTCTTATTTATAATTTGAATTTATATTTATCAAAATACAAATATAATCTTCAATATTCAAACTTCTGATAATAAATTTCATCCATTTTCCAATGAGTTAACAACCCACTCCTACACTATAATTATTCAATTATTCCCTTAAAATTTAGCTATTAACAACGAAGAATTGGCCACCAGTATGAAAGCATTGTCGTGTCACTCTTTTTCAAATAAGGCCTACCCAAACAAAAAAACACACTCTCTTCCAATAGGATTCTTTTTATTTAATAAAATATATACAGAATTTTAAAATTATTTAAATGTAGGAAACAATAACATTAATAACAAGATAGGATATCTTAAAGAAAAGAGCTGATAGGTTGAAATATGAACTGATATCATGACCCAATCCACACTCAGACTGTACCGCCGTACGCGTAGTTAATAATGAAATTTACACCTCACTCTTATGCCGTCAGCTATTTGCCTCAGCTTATACGTCATCAACTCTCTTTCCATTTTATCACTGTTTTATGGTTGATTTTATCACAAATATCATCCTAATTACATAAATGATCATCTCAACTCTGTAGATTAAAATTTTAAAATATTTAATTTTTCTGTTTTTATATAGATTTTACAATCAAAGAAATTTTAATTTTAATTTAAAATATTTTAATTTTAATTTTGTATTTTAATTCAACAATGAGAATGATCTTTCTCACGTGAGAGAATCATCTCATGTAAAATATTATATATATATATGGGGCTTAAATTTATTATATGTATCTAATAAACTATTGATTTTTGTTTTTTAGGTCCTTAAATATTTTTTTTTATATTTGATCAATTATATACTAAAATTTTTATTTTCAATTTGTCTCTATTGTTGAAAAGGTGTCACGTAAAAAAATTGATATATCTTAATCCGATGGAACTAATAAAATATTAAGAAGCTAAAATAAAAATGTATTATTTTAAAGATTATTGAAAAGAAAGAATAAAGCTCAAACCATGAATATGATGTTTTACGAATTAACAATACTAATTAAGAAAAAGAAGTTATAATTGCCGAATTGTGCCCGCAATGATTGTGATAGTATATTGATATATTTTGGTGGAAAGGTAAAGAATAAGTAGTTGTGGGTTGTGGCTGTGAGTTGATTTAATTTGTGTTGGTGATGCTAGCCAAATTGATGCGTCAAAGTGACAAAGAAAGAGGCAGTGATGATGTTGGAAGTCACGCCAAACTCAGACAGAAATATTTTATTTTTTTTATTTGACTTTTTTATTGTCTGATTTTATGATGTTTTTTTTAATATTTAATTTTAAAAAATATAAAAATTATATGATTTTAAAGTAACAAACATATGAAAGGGAAGCCAAATCCCTTTTGTTTGGGCTAATAAAACCGTTTTCTTTGAGTATGTGTTATAGATATAATAAACTGAGACAGCAATGCTTGATTTTGGAATTTATAACTTGCGGGTGGACCGAGTATGTGTTAGCTTGCTGGTTTTATAGAGTTAATATAATATTTAAGATATAATAAAGTATAATCAGCATTTATGGTATAAACCTAGTCGGAATCACTTTTGTTTTCGTCATGCAGTAGCATACCTTTAGGCCTTCTAATAAAATGGTAAATATTATTTTATCCGTATATAATACATTCGTGGTTGGAGGTAGACATATTTTCCCCATAATTTCTTACAAAAATAAATCACTCAATAAGTGTTTGCACCCAACCTCTTTATATTTAGCGGTCAATAAAGTTTTTCCTCACAAGTCCGTGAGAATCAAACTCTAGATACGGTTGGAAATATTCTGTAAAAAGAAATATAAAAATAGGAAAAACTTGTAAAAAAAAAGAGAGAGAGAGATTAACAATGAAGAGAATAACCATTAAAATTCATGAAATGAGAATGCCTATGTATAAGTTACAACCGATCTGAATGAATCTGCTAAACAACCTAATCTTCTATCATATCTATTCGAAATATAAATTAATTAACTACTAAAACAAACTATAAAAGATGAAATCTGTAACAATGATAAAACTCTATCTAAAACTTATTCTAAACTCAAAATTCAATTAAGGCAAATCCCATATCTTTAACAGGACAATTAAAGAATAGTCTATGAAGGAAAAATTGAATAAAAAACGAAAAAGAATCACCAATTCGAAACAAATAGTATAGTACAGCACCACTAACTGACCCCATACCAGTCACGTGCATGAAGTTTTATCAACAAGTTGTCCCCACGAACTGCAACTGGAAAATGACTCCAAGCCCAAAACGCAGCGAGCAAAACAAAACCACCAGTCCCCCACTAGCTATATATGCAGTTTACAATAAGAGACACCACAGGTTACGGTCATCCACAGATTATCAACAAATGGATGAAAAGTATAATAATATATTTATGAATCACGATTAAAATAAATTTCTATTAATTAATTAATTTTAAAACTCTCACAAAGAAAGATGTGTTAAATCGAACAACAATATTATATGGTCTTTTTATTTTATAATAGCCAATAATTTTTTTTTTATACAGCTAAAATTTAAATTTTAGTTGTTTTATTGTTGTTTTCACTCTCATTCAAAGGAGTAAAAGAATGAACTTGTCCCCGATAACCACGCTACACAGCCTAGTAAATTTTCTACATCAAAATGATCTATGTAAAACTCCAGCAGCAGCGGGAAAAGACTCCGATTCCTCTAGTTCCAGTACACCAAAGCACTCTCCTACTCTCCATGCGTGAAGTGAAACTAGATGGCCACCCATGAATCAGTGAGTAGAATATGTTTCTTATTTAAAGATTAACTATCCCTATCACACTCAAAACTTTAGAGCCTTAAATTAAATTTAAAAATGAAATCTTTTATTTATTTATAAAATTTAATGTTATTATTTATCATTTAAGAATGTAATATTTTAGTTATTCATATAATTTTATAATAAATTTTTTAAGATATATTAGTACTAAAAAAAATTAAGAATTTTTAAGATATATTACTGGCCCGTGGGACCCAGGGTCCGCGCGAGTTACGGACTAATTTTTTTAAACGGTTCATGGTGTCATATTTTTAGGTCCGCTGCGTTTAACCCGCGGACAATGCAGGTCTGGTTCGCAGGGTCCATGGATTGCCCGTAGTCGCATTAGTTATGATTCTCTTTTTCACTTCAAACTTTTCTGTTAAATTAAATATAAAGAAATATATTAGATAAGATAAAGATTTAAAGATAAAAATAAAAAATTAAAATTAAAAGATGATAAAGATAAAAAAGGATAAAATAAGAAAAATAAAAGATTAAGATAAAAAAGATAAGCGATAACATGTTAAAAATCTTCGTTTTTGATATTTTCTCGATCTTTTTTCTTTCAATTTATCATTTTCATATATGCAAGTCATACATAATAAAAATATCAATTCTTATCATTTAAGCTAAAAATAATTGTTAAATAAATATTTTTAAAGATATTTCAATATATTTTTATTATAAAAAATAGCTCACATCATATTTAACAGTTATCATTCGCGACTCACACTCTCGCACTCACGTGATACATCACAGCGACACAGCCTCGACCCACCACTGCGTCACCACACAAATACATCTCTTCTCTCTAGAATTTGTTTTTATCCTATTTTTGTTGAGGTTAATTCATTATTGTTGCACTCTTAAATGTGGAGATGAGAGTTATTTCAAATGTGGAATCATTTTGTTGGAGATATTTAAATTTCATATTTTAGATTTATTGCTTGGATTTTCTTTTGTTAAAACATTATTTATTTTATTGATGTAATCGACTAACTATTGAGATTGATTTTATTTACACTTGTATTGAACTTAATTTGATTGTATTCTATTTTTTATTAAAATTAAAATTCTTTTAAAATTAAACCCACTAACTGACTTGTAAGAAACGAATAAACTAATCCGATTCGCTGCGAATACAAATTTATGCGGACAAACCTTACGCAGTCCGCCCACTTACCCACCCCTATTGTTTCCACACGAGGGACATCAAACTCATGAACTTACTCTGTCCCTTCTAGCGTGGAATTCGCAACAACGACCCTCATTCATCTTCCTCTATATATTACTCCTCAGCTCTTATATTTAGACGCACACAATCATGCAGCTCTAGGGAATCAAGAAAATTATTATACCCTTTAAGATGAAACCGTACCTACGTTCAATATTCCTATTATTCCTTATCCTTCTCGACCAATCCATTTCGGCGAGTGCTTTTTTTAATGGATTGCTAAACATTGAAAAGTGGCCCTTTAGCGAGAAAAGTTTGAAGTGGGGAAAGGTAGGGAAGGAGACGATAGATAGTATCAATGACTATTTAAAAAAAGAGCTTGAGTCCCCTCCCGCACTACCGAAGCAAATCAATATTGAAGTTGAAGGCCTGTCTGTCGTCAAGTATTACTTATCTGACTACGGCTACATTGAATCCTCTGGGCCATTTAACAATATTTTCGACCAGGAAACAATGTCAGCCATTAAGACCTACCAGGAATTTTCCAATCTTCCAGTTACCGGCGTTCCGAACAAACAGCTTAAGCAGCAAATGTTGTCCCTACGATGCGGTGTCCCCGACGTTAACATCGACTACAACTTCACCGACGACAACACTTCCTATCCCAAAGCCGGACACCGCTGGTTCCCAAACAGAAACCTCACATACGGTTTTCTTCCCAAAAACCAAATCCCAGACAACATGACTAAGGTGTTCAGAGATTCCTTTGCCCGGTGGGCCCAAGCCTCGGGAACTTTGAGTCTCACGGAGACAACCTACGACAACGCCGACATCCAGGTAGGGTTCTACAACTTCACTGCCTTGAGCATTGAAGTGCAGGTGTATGGTGGCAGCCTTATATTTTTGCAACCGGATTCTAGTAAGAAAGGGGTGGTACTTATGGACGGTAACATGGGCTGGTTACTTCCAAGTGAAAACGCCTCACTGTCTAAAGATGATAGAGTTTTGGACTTGGAGACTGTGGCGATGCACCAGATAGGGCATCTACTTGGACTTGATCACTCTCCCAAAGAGGACTCTGTTATGTATCCTTACATATTGTCATCACAGTCACAGCAACGAAAGGTGCAGCTTTCCGATTCTGACAAGGCCAACATTCACCTTCAGTTTGCTAACTCTGCAAGCCACGGTGGGTGCTTGGACGTGCTTTTAGTTACTACTTTCTCTCTTGGATTTGCTTACTTACTGCTCCTTTTGTATTAGTCGCTGCTCCTGTCCCACCTTGCTTTTGGACTTTTATGAGCTTTTTATATTTCTGATTGTTCAATGTTTATTGTATGTGTTCCCCAACCCGTGGTGACTTTTCGGTTTATTCATGTGCCTGTTTCTTATAGGCCTTTCGATTTTAATCTAATGGCTCATTTTTTTTTTCTTTTCTCCTTGTATTTTTTATTCCTTTTCTTCTTATCTTTCCTTGTTTGCCCCTTCAATTCTCTTCTTTCTCTCCCATCTTCTTTCTCTCTCCTTCTATCCGCCACCATAGTGCACCGTCACTTGTAGTTGCTTTGGTGGTACTCTACCACAGAAGAAGCAAGTGGAGCCTTGTTTCCATTACTTTACGGAAATTCACTTAATCACATTCAATTGGTTCATTGAGGAATGATTGCGGCGTTGTGTTTTTTCTTTCGTGTTTCTGTGTGAGTCATTTGAGCGGTGCTGCGAAAGAAGAAAAAACTCCGGCGGGTGCCCACTGGTTGTCTGCGGTGGAGAGAAGGAGTGTTTTGTGCGGAAGAAAAGAAGTGGGGCAAACAAGGAAAGACAGGAAGAAAGGAATAAAAGAAAAGGAGAAAAGAAAAAAAAATTGAACCATCAGATCGACGAAAACTAAACTAAGTGTCAAGGGAAACGAAAAGCATAATAGCAGAAGTCAAGTTCAAAAATTATACAAAGTTTCACAAAGAAGATCCATATATGTTTCAAATGCTAGATTCCTTCGAATAGATGGCTATGGGTGATAAATTATGAATTGGAAAATACAAAAAATATGTTGCAACTTGCAAGGGATGCATCAGTAACAATTGTTTATAAGTAGTACTGCCATCAGTATCAACTTTATCAGCAAAAAATAAGTTGCAACTTGCAAGGGATGCACCACCCACTTACAGCTTAATTAATTGTCACCGATAAAAAAATGTTTGATACACATCCAAAATCCTATTTAACATTTAGATTGAGAAAAAAATGAAAAATACATAAAATGATAAAATTTATGATATAAGAAAAAAATAAAAAAGTGTGGATGCAATATTTAAAATAAAAAATAATTTATAAATTATTACTCATGGAAAACGAGAACTCAATAAAACTCGCACCATGTACTTGTGAATCCCACCAATCACGATACATAGCCATTAATATAAGCCTAAAAGGAAACATCCAATTACAAGTTGAATGTTAATATATGCACAGCCACTTACTGCATACAAGAAGATGCAATAGTAACAAGGACGATTCCAACTTCTCTACTCGCGTAATAGCTTTGTAGCTTCCCATGCATGTGACCCACTAGTTCTAATCCTAACTGATACAATTACAGGTAGGAATATTCACGAGTTGGTAAGAATCAAATCAAATTTAAGGTAAAATTAAATTTACATTAGTTATATTTGATTAGATTGATTTGATTTAAATTTTGATTTTTTTTATCATTTATATTAATTAAAAAGGGATTAGTTTAGTTGAGTCAATCAACTATAATAAAAAATTAAATTGTAATATTTTTAACGATTTTTTATGTTTATTGTCTATTTGATATAAATATTTAATTTTATATTAACGCAAGATAAGCATATTTTTGTTTTCAATAACATACTATTTATATTTTATTTAAAATATTTAATCAGCATGTTTGCGGACTACCCACATAAGCCACTTAATCTGAAATCACTTTACACTTACACAAAAATAATGAATCAAAGATAAATAGAGAACTAAGGCTAAACCTAATCGGAAAAATCTGATAGTTGCCAAACACAAACCCTTACCCTTCCCTAGACCTGCCCTGGTCATGCCACCGCCCCTTTTACAGGCAACTTATGCTTCCTCCGACCACCATCGTGCCCCTTTTACACTTCTTCGTCTTGTTTGTAGGAAAATATTGGCGAAGATATGCTTCCTCCGACCTGCCCTGTGTGTGATGACTGCTACTTGTGTTTCTTGTACGACTATTCCAGCGATACCAACATGCATGGTTGTTGCTAGTTTGTACGTACAAAATTTATGCATTAATTATGTTATAAAATTTTAGAATTTTAGTTATACGATAAGTATTTACGATTGCCAATTGTGAGGCAATCATTCAATACATTAAAATAGAGCCTTGTGCTTGTAGATGTAGGCTTATGAGGTAAAAATATGCCCACCTGGGATATCCTAAATGTTTTACGGCAAAATCAAGATCTAGATGTTATTTGATGATCACATAAAGGTGCAACAGTTTCACAACATATCATGCTTCAATTCACTGGCTTCATTCAATTTGGCAATCAATTTTGTGCCCATCTACTCGTTTCATCACCAAAGAAGACCCCTATACCTTATTTTATTTATTTAGGTTACCTAAAAGAAAATTTCTTTGAAAAGACATGCAACAACATCACAACAGAGAAGGTTACATAAAATAAGATGAAATTAAATAAAATTTTATAAAATGTATTGTATCCCCTTTTTTTTAAAAAAAAAAAAGATCTTTGAGCTTTTCTTTACTTTAATATTGCATTGGATGTAATAGATCAGACTTTTCTAATAAAATGATAAATCGTATAATTTTATTTATAAAATAAATTTGTCCATATTTTTAAAAATTGAATTATTTTTATACATTTCCTTTAAAGTATCTATTTCATTTTGTAATTCATGTCATTAAAGTGTTTGTATCAAATTGATTTGGTAACATTTTCTTTAATTAGTTACTCAGTTAAGATATTTATATTATTATTCAAATTTATTCAATAAATATTATATATAATAATATATGTATAAATCACAATTAAAATAACTTTCTATCACATAAATTAATTTAAAAAGTTTTCATAATTTAAATTTCAAATTCTATTTTTATATTGATTACAAAGTACGTACCCAATCCTTTTACCAAGTGCAGTCTAGTACCCAAATATTTTTCCAGACTTCCACTACTAGAAAAAATATATATTTTAAATTGACGGTTAAAACTAAATTGTCTTAAAATATTAAATATAACATGATAATATTTTTGTAATTAAGACAAGAAAATTGTTTTTAATGACATGTATTTTAAGACAATTATCATGAGCCGTCTTAGAATCTGATTGGGTAACATTGTTATAATTAGAGAGTATGAAAATGACGACGATCATTAACACAAAATCATCTTAATTTTTTATTCCTGAATCTGAAATCCTAGCTTCAATTCTCCCATCTAACTATCACAGTGTTGTCCCTCCCTCGAACTCTCCCTCTTTAGCTCACCCAGTCTCGATTGTGCCCTCGAACTCTCCACTATCCCTCTCTCGAAGTCTCCCTCTATAGCACACCCACTCTCAATTGCGTACATTATTAACTCTTGCACTGTCCTTCACCCACTGTCCTTCGAGACGTCCCTCTCTCTGGTTGTGTACTCAGCGGCAATAGAAAGTTTGTCTCCGTGGTGTGGCCCGCCCGTACGTTGTGCGCCCATCCTCACACAGGTAAAAACCTTATCTTCTTTGTCACTATTTTATTTATTGAAAGTGAAATGGACTTCCCCTTATTCTTGAAAGAACAATCTGGGAGGGAGGGGGGAGTAGACATCTCACAAAAAATGGAGGTTAATTTTATGGAATACTTTGTTTGAGATTTTTTTTATTAAGTTGTAATAAGAAATTTATATGTTTTTGTTTTGGAATAGATCTGGGTGCTGCTATATCATCCTTTTAGCACTATTTCATTTAATATTGTTCAACGCATCAACTAGAATTTGGCCTAGCTTTGTCTGCATCTTTTGCCAAGGCAGCCATCCCCAAAATTGAGCAATATTTGTATAAACGTTCTTCATAATCGTCACCTTATAGCTCAACTTAGATGACAACATTGTCTGGGTTGTCGTTTGAACTCAATGGAGATGGAGTTTTCTTTACCATTTCTAATAATTATGACTCACATTTGTTTTCTATGTTTTTTTTTGTCATATTTGATTGGCCATCTGCATATGACTTTATGCCATTTTCACACTCTTAGCAGTTATCACCCACTCTTGGTGAAAGCCTAGATGAGTCTGATATCATGTCAAGATAGGAGAAATGATTATTTTTCTCGTTTATATTCACAAGTGTTTGTACATTCTTGACAAGTAAAATGTGAGTAAAAAAATGAAATCATAAATTGTAATAAATCCTATAATTATAATTACAGTAACTATGAAAGAAAAAATCTGTCATATCCAAGCACTTGGGAAACCCACCCTTAAAACTTAGCTGCCAATCAATTAAGTAGGGAAAGCCAAGCCACTTAAATACCGCACTGAACATCCCATAATACCTTACTCTTATGAAAAAAGTTGACTATTACAGTAAATACTGAGAACAAGCCACTATCGATATGGCTAGTAATCCTGAGAATAAAGATATAGTTAAGATGCAATAAGAATTTTCTTCATTATCTAATGAACTAAGGTGAGTGGTGACTATCACATATTCTACTTTGAGAGCCTTATATAAAAAAGTAAAAGTAGGTTTCTTTATGAGTTGTTTCATTCTTAGTTTAATTAGAGTTGGAGTCCTATATTACAAATTGAGATTATCTTATTCATTAGTACATTTTAAGAGCCAAACATTTCACAAAAATAATCTTCTATGTTTAGTCCACAATAATTTATAAATATGAGTTATTTTTATAATAAAAATATTTATATAACATTTATTTTTGGCTTAAATATTAAAAATTAATATTTTTTATTTATTTATGACTAGTAGATATGAAAATGAATGATTAAAATAAAAAAAGTTCCCAAAAAAAATATGAATAAGGAATTAAGATTTTTGACATAAGCCTAAATACACTCCAGCATCTATAAAAAGATAGTAAGTTAAAGAGAACACAGACACAACACCACACTGAAGGCTTATAGTTCTTTTTAATGAATACATTCTAAGCCTCATTATCTCTAACAGGGGAAATTCTTTTCTTTTTTTATGTTCTTTTTCCATTTTTTCTCTTCCTTCAGTTCTTATACCCCTTTTCTAGAGGAAGGTCCATTGTTGTTATGAGTGGCCAAACCCTTAGTTAAGGCTTGACAAACCTAAAAAGTCAAAAGATGTATTATATGCTTCATATTTATCAATGCAAATAAGTGTTTTTTTTTGTTATTCTTTTTTATTTTAATTTCATGTATCTTTCATCCTTGCATTATCTTTATGGATTAGGTGCTCGACATAGGATAATCCTTAATAAAAAATATAAAAAAGGTCTTACATGCATTGATTTTAGAGATTAGTTATTAGAAAAAGGATAATTTTTAACCGAACTAAAAGGATGGAGTATCTTAACAAAATTATTGCTAGACACATAATGATTTCATCGTGTCCATGCATCAAAGAAAATATCTAGAAATAGAACTTTATGCATTTTATCTATTGAGTCTTTACAAAGACATTTGAGAAATAGATAAGTAAGATAAATTGTCATCATGATAGGGACAACAAATATTCTAACAGATGTGGTAATAGGAAAAAGATTCATCAAATTGATAGAGAAAAATTTAAAATAACACATCTTAGACAAACAAGTCAAGTTAGATCTCAATATCATCACACACTCTGGATTTATCTTTCTTTATCTTCATCTTTTATCTTTCTTATCTTTTAATTTTCTTATTTGTTCTTTTATTTTTTATCTTTATCATTTTTAATTTAAATCTTTTATCTTTTCTATCTTCTATTTTTATCTTTATATTTTTTATCTTTTCTTTTAAATCTTCATCTTATCTATGATGTTTCTTTGTTAGTTATTTTAAATTTTCTATCTCTTAATTGTAATTTGAATTTATATTTATTTAAGTACAAACATTCAAACTTCTCAGTACCCAATTTGATCCATTTTCTAATGATACACTATAATTATTCAATTATTCCCTTAAAATTTAGCTATTAACAACCAAGAATTGACCACTAGTATGAAAGCATTGTCGTGTCACTCTTTTTCAAATAAGGCCTACCCAAACAAAAAAACACAATCTCTTAATAGGATTCTTTTTATTTAATAAAATATATACAGAATTTTAAAATTATTTAAATGTAGGAAACAATAACATTAACAACAAGATAGGATATCTTAAAGAAAAAAGCTGATAGGTTGAAATATCACCTCATATCATGACCCAATCCAGACTCAGACTGTACCGCCATACGCGTAGTTAATAATGTAATTTAGACCTCACTCTTATGTCGTCAGCTATTTGCCTCAGCTTATACGTCATCAATTCTCTTTCCATTTTAAGTGTTTCATTTTTACTTTTAATTTCCCTAACGATTTGTTGGACGGAAAAGAAAGTAGAAAAAAGAAGAAGAAGAAAGAAAACATAACTTATCAAATATTTTTTTATTGAAAAGAAAATATAAGAATAAATTAAATGCCAAAGAACCAAAAGAAAACAATTTATCAAATATTTTTTTTATTGAAAAGAAAACATAACTTATCAAATATAAACGATGAAAATATTTTTTTTAAAACTTAATATTCCTAAAAGTAAAATAAAAAATACAAAGAACCAAAAGTAATATATATCGGGAGGCCTAAATGCCAAAAACAATCACACAACTAAAACGAAAAGGCACCGTATGGATGGGGCAACACATTCAACAACTAATGATGCTCCAAATTAAATGAGTAAATTTATAAATGTACAATCCATTTTTGTGTGGATTGGGCGAGGGAATTAAGAGAGATGTGCTATCATAAGAAATATAGATATTAAAAAAATATAAGATGAAAGAGTATGAGTTCTAAGTAGGATGTATGTTTATAATAATAAAATCCATAACATCCAAGCTTGAGTGAAACATAAGACTTAGACTTGGTGTATATTTGAATTAAAGTTGACGATTTTAATATTATAGTAGTTTTATTGTATAAGTTCAAGAAGGACTTTGGTCTTGCTTTTTTGGAAATTTGATTTCGAAGATAAGTGTGTAAACATACTCTTAAAGATAACTAAATATATCATGTGAAATAAAAATGAGTTTATGCTCCAAACCGAGTTTGAAACACCAAAATAAAATCCAAACATGTTGATATCGATGTTCTTAATAGTCTAATGCAAAAGAAGCAAATCCAAGACACAAAATGATAACTAAAAGCATTCCCCAAATCCCACCATGGCCAAAGTTGCCATTAGTATAATGTGGCAGCATGTTGTGCTTATTATAAGGGTACTGTTGAGGTAAGTGACGTTGTACTAGAAATTCATGTCGAGGACAACACATCGTGGTAGGACCTACTGATGGGGTGACAACACATGTTTAGCAGGACAATTAAAGAACAGTCGATGAAGAAAAATTGAATAAAAAACAAAAAAGAATCACCAATTCGAAACAAATAGTATAGCACTGCACTACTAACTGACCCCATCAACCGCAAGTGGCAAATGACTCCAAGCCCAAAACGCAGCGAGCAAAACAAAACCACCAGTCCCCCACTAGCTATATATGCAAGTTTACAAAAAGAGACACCACAGATCATCAACAAATGGATGAAAAGTATAATAGTATATTTATGAATCACGATTAAAATATATTTCTATTAATTAATTAATTTTAAAACTTTCATAAAGAAAGATATGTTATTTTAATTAATTTGTATCAAGATTATTAAAATCAAGAGTACTTGTGATAAAATTTCATAACAGTCCATTTAATATAAAAATAATATATATATATATATATATATATTATAATATTTTAACAATATAATAAAATAAAATAATAAATTTTAAATTTTAAAATACTAAAATAATAAATCATAAATTTTAAAATGATAACTTACTAATGTTATAATAGTAATACATCATTCTTATCTCGAATTTGATATTATTAAAAAATAATAAAAATATATTAAATACTAAACAAACATAAAATAATCTAAATGATTTATTGTTGCTATTATGAATAATTATCAATAAAAAATAAAAAATATGAATGTTATATTTTATCTTCTTAGCTTTAATGGTAGTTTTATGCAGTTTTAGAATAACCTAATTAACTTTTAACCCTCTTACAATTGAAAATATGATTCTTATTTCCTAATTTGGCCCAGCTATGTGAACATCCCTTGGCAGTCCAGTCCTACTGGGTGTTATCTTTGTATTTAAAGATCATTGTTGTTATAAACTATTATCGATGAAAAATATGATTGTTATCTTTTATCTTCTTTTTAGCTTTAATGGTAGTTTTAGAGTAACCTAATTTTTAAGGCTCTAACAATTGAGAAATAGCAATATATAGAGGAAGAAGAGGGTTAACTTGCAAACAATATCACTTGCATTCAATTCCACGAGCTTCCTCTCCATCTATCCGTCGTCGAATGCAGTTTTTCTCTTCCAAGAGGGAGGCGGCAAAAGCCTTAATAAAATATTTTATTCTAATCTGATAATTGAGATGGATCATTTATCTTATACAAAAATATGAGAATGAGAATAATCAAACATCAAATATATCACTGTTTTATGGTTGATTTTGTCACAACTATCATCCTAATTACAAAAATGATCATCTCAACTTCAATGTAGATTAAATTTTTAAAATATTTAATTTTTTTGTTTTGTATATAAATTTTATAATCAAAGAAATTTTAATTTGAATTTAAAATATTTTCATTTTAATTCAACGATGAGAATTATCTTTCTCACGTGAGAGAATCATCTCATATAAAATATTTTATATATATATGGAGCTTAAATTTATTATATGTATCTAATAAACTATTGATTTTTGTTTTTTAGGTCTTTAAATATTTTTTTTATATTTGATCAATTATATACTAAAGTTTTTGTTTTCAATTTCTCTCTATTGTTGAAAAGGTGTCACGTAAAAAAAAATGATATATATTAATCCGATGGAACTAATAAAGTATTAAGAAGCTAAAATAAAAATGTATTATTTTAAAGATTATTTAAAAGAAAGAATAAAGCTCAAACCATGAATATGATGTTTTACGAATTAACAATACTAATTAAGAAAAAGAAGCTATAATTGCCGGATTGTGCCCGCAATGATTGTGATAGTATATTGATATATTTTGGTGAAAAGGTAAAGAATAAGCAGTTGTGGGTTGTGAGTTGATTTAGTTTGCGTTGGTGATGCCAGCCAAATTGATGCGTCAAAGTGACAAAGAAAGAGGGAGTGATGACTGATGATGTTGGAAGTCACGCCAAACTCAGACACAAATATTTTATTTTTTTATTTGACTTTTCCTGATGTCTGATTTTATAATATTTTTGTGTTAATATTTAATGATAATATTTAATTTTAAAAAATATAAAAATTATATGATTTTAAAGGAACCAAAACATGAAAGGGAAGCCAAATCCCTTTTGTTTGGGCTAATAAAACCGTTTTCTTTGAGTATGTGTTATAGATATAATAAACTGAGACAGCAATGATTGATTTTGGAAAGTATAACTTGCGGGTGGACCGAATATGTGTTAACTTGCTGGTTTTATAGAGTTAATATAATATTTAAGATATAATAAAGTATAATCAGCATTTATGGTATAAACCTAGTCAGAATCACTTTTGTTCTCGTCATGCAGTAGCATACCTTTAGGCCTTCTAATAAAATGGTAAATATTATTTTATCCGTATATAATACATTCGTGGTTGGAGGTAGACATATTTTTCCCATAATTTCTTACAAAAATAAATCACTCAATAAGTGTTTGCACCCAAGTACTCAACCTATTTATATTTAGCACTCAATAAAGATTTATCTTTTTTATCTTCATCTTTATCTTTTATCTTTCTTATCTTTTAATTTCCTTATTTTATTTTTTATTTTTTATCTTCATCATTTTTAATTTAAATCTTTTATATTTTCTATCTTTTATAATTATCTCTAAATCTCTTATCTTTTTTTTTTAAATCTTCATCTTATCTCCAATCTTTCTTTGTTAGTTATTTTAAATTTTTTATCTCTTATTAATAATTTGAATTTATATTTATTTAAATACAAACATAATCTTTAACATTCAAATTTCTGAGTATCAAATTTGATCCATTTTTTAATGAGTTAACAATCCACTCATACATTATAATTATTCAATTATTCCCTTAAAATTTAGCTATTAACAACGAAGAATTGGCTACTAGTATGAAAGCATTGTCGTGTCACTCTTTTTCAAATAAGGCCTACCCAAACAAAAAAACACACTCTCTTCCAATAGGATTCTTTTTATTTAATAAAATATATACAGAATTTTAAAATCATTTAAATGTAGGAAACAATAACATTAACATTAACAACAAGACAGGATATCTTAAAGAAAAAAGCTGATAGGTTGAAATATGAACTGATATCATGACCCAATCCACACTCAGACTGTACGGCCGTAGGCGTAGTTAATAATGTAATTTAGACCTCACTCTTATGCCGTCAGCTATTTGCCTCAGTTTATACGTCATCAACTCTCTTTCCATTTTAACTGTTTCATTTTTACTTTTAATTTCCCTAACGATTTGTTTGACGGAAAAGAAAGTAGAAAAAAGAAGAAGAAAGAAAACATAACTTATCAAATATTTTTTTATTGAAAAGAAAATATAAGAATAAATTAACTTCTAAAAACAAAAATTTATTTTTTTTTGTTTTTTTTCTATTTAAATTTTAAAATTTTCTTTCCTTCCTTATTTTCCTCCAATCTAATTAAATATACCATAAAAATATAAACTCCAAACCACATATTGATAAAGACAATCCGCAATCCAGGTTTAATTTATTGATATCTGGGTCTTAAAATAAGGGTTAAGAAGTGAAAAAAGAAAATGAAACTGTTCTTTAAAATTATAACATTAGATATATAGAGAACGTTAAATATTAAGTTTTTAATAATTTTAAACAATAAATATAAAATAATATAAAAACATATATAATTACTTGAAGTATGTTCATTATATATTTTTTAAATAATTTTACTTTTTATATTTTAGGATAAAATATGTATTTATCTCATTTTATCTTAATTCCTATTTTTTGATCCTGCATAAAAAAATATAGCGTTTTAGTCCTTGTAAATTGTTCTATTTTGTTTTAGTTCAAACATAATGACGTTAATATAATAAAGATATAAAGAAAGAATTTTAGTAAAATAGTGAAAATAAAAATTTAACAAATTATAAACTTAAACGTTATATGAAATAACATTTTACTCAGTCCCTTCTAGGGTAGAATTCGCAACAACAACCCTCAGTCATCTTCCTCTATATATTACTCCTCAGCTCTTACATTTAGACGCACACAATTATACAGCTCTAGAGAATCAAGAAAATTATTATACCCATTAAGATGAAACCGTACCTACGTCCAATATTCCTATTATTCCTTATCCTTCTCCACCAATCCATTTCGGCGAGTGCTTCAAATAGTAGGTTTATAGAATTCTTTTCAAAATTAAAGAATTCTTTTAATCCTAAGTCTGAAGAACTCAAATCAAAAGATATAAAGAAGCTCCCGAGCGTCGAATATTTGAAGAAGATACATGAGGGAGTTAAGGACTTATCTCAAGATTTATTTATCCCGAAAATCCCGTTTCTCAACCCGAAAAACCCGAAACTCCCAAGAATCCCGCTATTTAAATCTCCCCCACCGCCAATGTACCGTTTACAACTAAAGTCCGATCCCCCACCGCCAGACTACCGTGTACAACTAAAGTCCGATCCCCCAGCGCCAAATGCACCACCGAAGCAAATCAATATTAAGGGCCTGTCCGTCGTCAAAGATTACTTATCTGACTACGGCTACATTGAATCCTCTGGGCCATTTACCGATTCTTTCGACCAGGAAATAATATCAGCCATTAAGACCTACCAGAATTTTTCCAATCTTCAAGTTACCGGCGGCCTGAACAAACAGCTTATTCAGCAAATGTTGTCCATACGATGCGGTGTCCCCGACGTTAACTTCGACTACAACTTCACCGACGACAACATTTCCTATCCCAAAGCCGGACACCGCTGGTTCCCAAACAGAAACCTCACATACGGTTTTCTTCCCGAAAACCAAATCCCAGACAACATGACTAAGGTGTTCAGAGATTCCTTTGCGAGGTGGGCCCAAGCCTCGGGGACTTTGAGTCTCACGGAGACAACCTACGACAACGCCGACATCCAGGTAGGGTTCTACAACTTCACTAACTCGAGGATTGAAGTGTATGGTGGCAGCCTTATATTTTTGCAACCGGATTCTAGTAAGAAAGGGGTGGTACTTCTGAACGGTAACATGGGCTGGTTACTTCCAAGTGAAAACGCCACACTGTCTAAAGATGATGGAGTTTTGGACTTGGAGACTGCGGCGATGCACCAGATAGGGCATCTACTTGGACTTGATCACTCTCACAAAGAGGACTCTGTTATGTATCCTTACATATTGTCATCACAGCAACGAAAGGTGCAGCTTTCCAATTCTGACAAGGCCAACATTCACCATCAGTTTGGTAAGCATGATTAGGATGTTCTCTGCTGCCAAACTCGCATGACTCAGCAAGCCACGGTGGGGGTTTGGATGTGCTTTTAGTTACCACTTTCTCTCTTGGATTTGCTTACGTATTGCTCCTTTTGTATTAGTCGTTCCTGTCCCACCTTGCTTTTGGAATTATGAGCTTTTTATATTTCTGATTGTTCAATGTTTATTGTATGTGCTCCCCAACCTGTGGTGACTTTTCGGTTTATTCTCACGTGGCTGTTTCTTATAGGCCTTTCGACCTCCAATATTAAATAAAAGATCATTTTGAGCTTTCTAATTTTAATTATTTTTTATTTATATCTCTTCTAATATTAATAATAAATAATAAAATATATAAATAAATAAATGATTATATACAGTTAATCTTTTAGGATGATTATTATTTAAAAATAGAAAAATAATATATATTTATATAATGTTATGAGAGGTCTTTAGTTATATGCATAATGCACCCTTGGCGACTTGGGAGTTGGGATTTCAGTAATTATTATTGTGGTGGGTAAAGCTATAAACTCGGTTTTGTGTAAGTTCCTTTACTTTCTTGAGGAGTCTAAGGTGGGAAAGAGAAAAACCTTTTCCACTGTAAGAAAGTTTTTTAAAACTAGTATATTAGTTTAGTTTCAATCTAATGGCTCAATTTTTTTTTCTTTTCTCCTTGTATTTTTTATTCCTTTTCTTCTTATCTTTCCTTGTTTGCCCCTTCAATTCTCTTCTTTCTCTCCCATCTAAATTTGTCACTAATTAACAAATTTCTTATATTTACAATCACATATAAATGATACATAAAATACTGATATATATGGTCATATACAATTCCAATATGAACAAGAAGATAAATTTTAAATAAAGATATAATTATTTTATTAGCAGTAATATCGAGCATAATAACACATAATGTGAAATTCTTAAAAATATTTATGTTCGACAGTATGAAAAAAATATTAATGAAAAATTTAAAGATATAATGGCAAACAAAAGATACTTTTTCATGAAAGAATATTTTCAACTAGAGAAAAATATGATTTAAAATACCTAACATAAACAAATAATGCTAACAATTATTCTTAGAATGTTAATTAAAAAACTTAAAAGTAAAAATATTTTTATCGTGAAATAAAAAATTGTTATTCATAATCATATTTTTATATTCTTCTAGATAAATATTTTTTTTTCCTTAACCAATATTCTTATAAAATACTGGTTTGTAAGACCTTATAGAAAAACATATTTTATTTATTGTTATCAAATTAGATTGACTCTATATAAAACCTTTGGTTAGGAGTTAGGACTTGGTTTTACTATTCTTTAACTAACCTCCTCTCCCAAAGCATCCTATATATTTATTTCTCAACTCTTATACTTGGACTCAGTTATTTTTCTCGGAGACCAAGAAATTATACCCATTTCCATCAAGATGAGAGCATACCTTTGTGCATCCCTATTCATTCTCCTTGTCGATAAATTAATCACTTTCGGCTCCTTGTGTCCTTCCTTCAACAATGGACAATAAGTTCTCTCCCACACAGACAAACGAACCACCGCCTTTTCTTACTTCGGCTTCCTTCAATCCTCTGGTCCATTCAACGATTATTTGGACGAGGAAACAATAACTGCTACCAGCAATATTTCAATCTGGAAGTTACCGACTACCTAAACGACGAGACGTTTCAGCAAATCTCGCTGCCGCGATGTGGCGTCCCTGACATGAATTTCGACTACGGCTTCACCGGCAACGTGTCATGGCCGAAAACCAGGAACCGGTGGTTCCCGGAGAGAAACCACCTCACCTACGGTTTTGATCCGGCAAGCCATATCCAACCCAACATGAAAAAGATTTTCAGAGATGCCTTCAAGAGGTGGGCGCAGGCCACCACAGGGGTTTTGAGGCTTACGGAGACAACCTAAGACAATGTCGACATCAAGGAAGGGTTCAGAATATTCAACAATATTTGGGACCAGGTATTTAGCCTAAGCTTTATCATACTGCAACCTGGCTCTAATGTCACGACAGGGGACATACGCCTCAAAGGTGCCATGTTATGGTTGCTGCCGAGTGAAAACGAGAGCCTGTCGTGGGAGGACGGAGTTTTGGACTTGGAGAGTGCGGCGATGCATCTTCTAGGGCTTGACCACTCTAACAAAGAGGGCTCTGTTATGTACCCTAACGTATTGCCATGGCAGCAACGAAAGGTGGAGCTCTCGGTTTCTGATATGTAAAACATTCAGCTTCACTACACTAACGGCATCTCTGGCCACAGTGGGCGTTGGGGAGTGCTTTTAATCAATATCTTGTCTCTTGGATTTGCTTACGAGCTTCTTTAATTTTGTATTTGGTATTTGGGTTTATGAGCTTTTGGGAACAATTTCATGACTGTTGACTTGAGTATAATGTATGTGTTCCCCAAACAATCAAACCCATATCCGTCATATTGTCCAAAATTATTTAATTTTTTAAATTGGGATTGGGATCAAGAAAGGAAATATCATTATCCCTCTTATATTATATTCATTCTGGTATTCACTCCAATGAATTATTAAAATTTTATGAATTATTTGTTATTTTTTTTTTTTTATAAATTTTACATAATTTAAAATTATTTTCTTGATAATTTTTGTAAGCAGATATTCTACAAATACAAATATTTAAAAATAAATATGTAATAATTAATTATTTTTAAATCAAATTTTTAATATAATTTTTTTTTTAAATTTAAATTGGGAACGGGACACCCAATAAATAATGAACAAATTTTAACTCGTTAATTATAAGTTATCGAATACAAATACCAGTATATATTAAAAAATTGAGGTTAGAGAGACTTAGAAGGCAATATCCATCCTAACCCCGCCCGGTCCGGTTACCTTGTCTACCCCCAACCGTGATTTATTCAGTTATTGCATTAACAAAAGATTATCCACTATTGTATGAATTTAATTATAGACCATTAAGCTGGCATAACTTTTAAGTCTGGTTAATATAAGAAATTAAAAGGGTGCGTGAATATTTACTACAGATTCTGGGCTGTAAGTAATGTGATTAACCATTAGTTATACACGTACCTTAAAAGAAAATACTCTGGGAGCCAGAACAAATTAAATCTTACTATATATTAACTACCCTTTTTTATATTTTTAATTTTGGATAAAAATATTTTTACTCCATCTGAAATATGGGAAATTTAAAATTAGTCTCTTTAAATTTTTTTGTCTCAATGTCTCTAAAATTTTAACATGTTATTTCATTTAGCATGTTAATTAATTTGTTACTAAACAATGTATCTAACACCTTATGATTACCAATTTTTCATTTTCTGTCAGTTCACCCTGACATTTTTTCACTTTCTTTGGCCATTCTAAGGGATTCTTGGAGCATCATTCACCTCTTGATCATGGCGCACTTGATGCCTTGATTTTTTGGAGGTTTAAAATGCATGGGCTAGGATTTTTGAAGATCAAGATTATTGTCACCTAAACACGTGGTTTTCTTTTCTATTTCTGCCATCTTAAAATACTTTTATGCTTGTATTTATTGATCTTAGTTTGGGGTTTGAATTTCTTTTTATCATGACCATCTAAGCTTATATTATGAGGGATGTTGTGACTTGAATATTATGAATTTTTCTAATGTGTTGTGTATATTTGTCTTATTGTACTTAATTTTGAATTTGGGAATTGACTTTAAAGTGTTAATTAATAGACTAATTAGTAACCATCCATAGAGACGTTCCCTAATGTTCCATTCAATTAATTATATTTTTAGTAGTTTTTAACCGGTGAAGTTCAAATAATTAAGACGAAAAAAATAGCAAAAGAAATATATTAAATGGCCACAAACATAGGGACCGTGCTTTGGACACAATGGGCTCGCATATGGGATTTAGATGGGGTTGCTAGATGCATCCATTCTTATTTTTCCAATTTTACTCTTCATTCTCGTAGAAGAAATGTAATTTTTAGATTGTTAACACAACGTTCTAATCAATTAAGTTAATAAGTTAATTATATTATAAAATAGATAATGTTGTTATACGTAACAAAAAATATTTGTTATTAGAAAATTTAATATATATTAAACTTTGTAATGGTAAATATTTTTTATTTTAAAAAAAATATATAGACTAAATAATTCGAATGATTTATATCAAAGTTAATCATAATAAAATTTATTATTTAAATTTACTTGCGTATTAAATATACATTATAAATTTTAGTGTTATGTATAACAACATTATTTATTTTATAATATAATTGATTCATTAACTCAGTTGGTTAAAACGTTGTGCTAATAACCTGAAAGTCAACGGAAGAATTTCTTCGGTAAAAGTTACGAGTAAAGGGCAGAGCAAAATTAGAAAAATAGAAAAATACTGGATGCACCAGAAATACTTATGGTGCACCTAGCAACACCCTTTTAGAAGGTAGCTTATGATATTGTATAACATTTTGAGCAAATGCCTCTTGTGCCTTGAGTCATATTTTTTTTTCTTCATCCTTCTGTTTATTAGAAAAAAATAGATTTTAACTAATATAGAATTTGGCTAAGAAGTAAACAAATTTTTGTTAAAAATTATTTTTCTTTCACGATCGAACTCAAATGATTTAATTTTATTTTCAACACATTAATCATTTTATTTTATGTTGAATCATTTGATTTCAAGTCATATGTTCTTATCAATGAAGTTTTCTCATATGTTAAAAAAAAGCCCCGAAAATAAAGAAGGCCAAAAAAAAGAAAGAGCCTTAATAAATGGAGATAGAAAAAAATAGTGAGTTCATACAAGCAAGCCTTCGGTGAATGCCACTATATCAATCCAGAAAAGTACGATTGCTCGAAAGGATAAATATATTTAGATGTCGAAAATACTATTATACACCTATTAAAAAAGAGTGAATTTTATAGGTATATTAAATATATGATGTGATATGAGAAGAAGAAGAAAAAAAATGTTAAAAAACTATTTAAAATAATGGAGTATTCAAAAGCAACATATTTAGTACTGGATCCTTTTTCTCTTTGAAGAGAATGAGCTTGAGATTCACTTATGATCCTTGTGTTTAAATTTAATCCGTTAGTCACGTTTGAATCAATAACTGTTGTAATAATATTTTATGTCAAATCGAAAAAATTACTAGCCGAGTCACGGACAATGTCGCTTTCTTTAAGACGTTTCGTGGCACTACCAAAAAATTGTGCAAGCAGACTATCAACCACGACGTCTCCAGGATAAAACAGTCCAGATCACTGTATAAGATTTCCACTGCACTGAGGGAACCTTTTCTAGAATTACACTCTCTTGTATGACTTGAAAAGTCACTCCAAAGCCACCCGAAAATATGACTTGAAAAGTCACTCTAACAGCCAACCGAAAATATGACTTGAAAAGTCACTCTAATAGCCAACCGAAAAATATGACTTGAAAAGCCATTATTATAGCCAACTGAAAATATGACTTAAAAAGTCACTCTTATAGCCAACCGAAAAATATGACTTAAAAAGTCACTCTTAAAGCCAACCAAAATTTTAGAACGACAGAAAGAAAGAAGGAGAAGTTTGCCGGAAATGCATCGGCTGAAATATGGGAGGGAGAAAGAAAAGTTGAGGAAATGCTTCTCAACTGGGGCAAGGAAAAAAGAAGAAATGAGCTATCTATATATAGGAAGTGAAACACTATTCAAGTATTTATCCTAAGCGATGTGAGACTTGAAGCCTTTTCTTTCTCTTTTTTTTTTTTTTCAAACTTTCATCCACATTCTCCTTTGTTCTAACAATCCCTCACTTGAAATTTGAAAAGAGGATTTTCGAGGATTTCATAAAATTGTGCATAAACAAAGGTGTCATACAACTTGAACCTTTGCATAGTGAGTAAGATTCAGATTTTACTAGAGTGACTCGAAGTCTTGAACTCTATCTCCGACATCAAATCACACATAACCTTTTCATATGTGTATTTTATAAAGTCCGTGCGTTAAATGCCATGCACGTCTATCCCGGTATAGTAAACGTTCTAGAAATTTTTGTCCAAAATTTCATATGAAGCGGCCCCCACTTCAACATTCACATAGGTGAGTCTATCAAGAGTACTCCTGTAGCCTAGGTGCTCCACTCAACGTAGAGTATAGATCTCATTAAGAATTATGAATTTTTTTTTCATAACTCATCCTCTTGTTACTTCAGGAATCATGCTGCTTTCACTTATAACAACATATTCATCTCATATCACTTCATAACTTGTTATTACCCATTGAACCTAGTTCTTGGGATCTCCAGTCATTTAGGTCGGGTTACCATCATGAATGATCATCATAGTAAGGGCAATAGTCCCATTCTTTTAGAAGTGTTATGGACTTTCTCTTTAGCTAATCCTTTCGTCAAAGGATCTGCTAAATTATCATCAGTGCGTACGTGATCCACTCTAACAGCTCCTATTGAGAGTAATTCTCTAACAGTGTTGTGCTTACGGCGTATCTGTCGTTTCTTACCATTGTAATAATGGTTCTCAATTTTTTTGCAATAGCCGCGGTACTATCGCAATGGATCAACACAACTGGTATCGGTCTTTCCCATAACAGAATCTCTGCAAGTAAGCTTCTCAGCCAACTTGCTTCCTCACTAGCAGTTGCTAGTGCTATCATCTCAGATTTCATAATGGACTGAGCTAAGATAGTCTGTTTCTTTGACTTCCAAGAAACAACCCCACCAGCTATGCTAGATATATAGCCGCTGGTTGCTTTGGAATCATTTGAAAGAGTGTTCCAATCTGCATCACTGTACCCTTCAAGTATAGCGGGAAACCTTTTATAATGTAATCCAAGGTTTATGGTTCTTTTAAGGTACCTCATTACCATTTCAATAGCGTGCCAATGCTCCATACTAGGTCTACTGGTAAACCTGCATAATAATCCCACAACATAGGCTATGTCGGGTCTAGTACAATCAATGGCATACCTAAGGCTGCCAATGATACTCGCGTACTCAGTTTGTCGTATACCTTCACCAGTGTTCTTAAACAGTTTTACACTTGGATCATATGGTGTACTAGCAGGTTTACAATTAAAGTAGTCATATTTCTTTAAGATCTTCTCAATGTAGTGAGATTGATCCAGAGAAATTCCCTCTTTTGACCTAGTAATCTTAATACCAAGGATTACACTTGCTTCTCCAAGGTCTTTCATATCAAAGTTGTTACACAACAATGATTTCACATCTAATAGGTTTGCAGCTAGGAGGCAAGTCTACTAAATGTCAGGTCTTGTTAGATTCTAAAGAATCCATCTCATTATTAATGGCTTCTTGCCACAAGTCAGCATCCAAAGAAGACAAAGCTTCTTAGAGGTTTGATGGATCCTCCTCTAATGTATAGGTCATATAATCGGGCCCATACTCTTTAGCAATTCTTGCTCTCTTACCTCTTCGAGGCTCTATATCTGGTTCTGGTTGTGCAAGATTTTCACTACTAATAGCAGGAAGATAACTAGATGAAGTACCCCCACTATTCCTTAATTTAAAAGAAAATCAGAAACCAGATTCTTTCTCATCCCTGGAGTATGCATCACATCTTTGAGAATCAAAGTCTTTCTAGAGGTAAACTTCAGTTCAACATCTCCAGTTCCAGCAACAATAGTGGTGTGGGAATCACCCAGCAACACTTTCTTATTTTCAACATTCATGTATGTTTTAATCATAGCACGATCATAGCAGACATGGCGGGAGGCGCCAGTGTCTACCCACCATCCATCTGATCCTCCAATCATATTGATTTCTATTATCACAGTTATGTATGGCTCTTAAGTCATGTTAGCCTGGGGAGCACCTGTCATTGAAGGATTTCTGCATTTACGTGCCATATGTCCCGGTTTGCCACAATTGTAGCAGAGTAATGGCTCACCAGGATTATTCTTGACAGGTGGATGTTGTCTAGCATGTTGGACCCTTGGGGGGTTCTTGTTGCGGTTGGAGGTATTGCTCACATTGCGGTTCTGATTCTTAAAGTTTTTGCCAATAGGCTTCAGAACTGCACCTGTGTTCTTCCTTTTAGTGTTGTTGTGAGACACAACCAACACTTCATCTTTCTGATCTTGTCTGCGTGCCTCTTCCTCAATGCGTAGACGTGTGATCAGAGACTCCAAAGAGAATTCTTTGGTCTTGTGTGTGAGAAGGTTTTTGAAATCCTTCCAGCCAGGAGGCAATTTGTCTATGATGACAGCAACCTGAAATTGCTCATCCAATGTCATACCCTCTAATATGATATCATGAGCAATTTTCTATATCTCATGGGATTGAGACTCTACTAATTTATCATCAGTCATTTGATACTTGAGATAGCGACTAACAACATACTTTTTAGTCTCAGCTTCCTCATTATCATACTTCTTTTCCAAAGCCAGCCAAACTAATTTGGCAGACTTATATGGGCTATAACAATCATAAAGATCATCAACTAACCCATTCAGAATGAAATTCTTGCATAGGTAATCATTTTCATTACAGAGAGCTAATTCCATAGTCATTTTATCCTTCACTTCCTTCTCAACATCTTTAGGCATCACTGGAATATTAATGTTCAAAACATAGGCAACTTTTTTTCATAGAAAACATCATCTTTTGTTTCCAACGTTTGAAATGATACCCTTCAAACCTAAAAGGTTTGTTGAGGTCATTGTTGTTCGAGCCAGTAATATCTACGGTATCCATAGCAGAACCAAAATCGTCTTAAAATTGTTGTAACAATAGTTTATGGCAAACCGAAAAAATTACTGGCTAAGTCACGAACAATGCCACTTTCTTTAAGACGTTTCGTGGCACTGCCAAAAAATTGTGCAAGCAGCAGACTATCAACCACGACATCCCCAGGATAAAACAGCCGAGATCACTGTATAAGATTTCCACTGCACTGAGGGAACCTTTTCTAGAATTACACCCTCTTGTATGACTTGAAAAGTCACTCTAAAGCCACCCGAAAAAATGATTTGAAAAGTCATTATAACAGCCAACCTAAAATATGACTTGAAAAGTCACTCTAATAACCAATTAAAAAATATGACTTGAAAAGTCACTATTATAGCCAATTGAAAATATAACTTAAAAAGTCACTCTTATAGCCAACCAAAAAATATGGTTTAAAAAATCACTCTTAAAGCCAACCAAAATTTTAGAGAGACAAAAAGAAAGAGGGAGAAGTTTGCCGGAAATGCATCGGCTGAAATATGGGAGGGAGAAAGAAAAGTTGAGGAAATGCTTCTGAACTGGGGCAAGGAAAAAAGAAGAAAGGAGCTTTCTATATATAGGAAGTGAAACGCTATTCAAGTGTTTATCCTGAGCGATGTGGGACTTGAAGCCTTTTTTTTTCTCTTTTTTTTTCAAACTTCCATCCACATTCTCCTTTGTTCTAACAATAACTTATATATTAGTTCGAATAAAATTAGACTCGGTTTCTATATTTATTTTTTCATGTGTATTTTTTTTATTTATTAAAAAGTTCTAGCATAGTTCCAAATATATTAATTTTATGACTTACTCAAAATAGTTTTAAATTTAAAAAATAACTATTTGTTTTTAATAAAAATGTATAAAAAATTAGGGGTGGCATAAGAGAAAGTTCTAGCATAGTAAAAAAAATAATTAAAAAATGGTTTTCTCATGATGCATAAGAAAATGTCCCTTATGCATTTTCTTATGATCGATTGATTAGTTGGTGCAAACAAAAATGAGAAAAAATGCTCCACAAAATAATTCAAGCATGTATTTTTTAAAAATTTCTTAAAAGTTCTAGCATAGTTCCATATATATTAATTTTAATTATGACTAAAATAGTTTAAATATAAAAAACTGTTTATCTTTTAGAAATATCTTTAAAATAATTAAACAAATAATAATTTAAGTGAATAAAACAAAAACAAAAGTTATAAAAAATAATTTTAAAAGATTTTTGTGGATAAATGAGACGGGGTATTTTGAAATAATTAAAAAATATTTATTTTTTAAAATACTGTAATGGATTAATTGGATATTCGTCCATAAAAATGATAATTAATGCATTTATTAAATTGATCATGAACACATTAACTTTGTTTTATGAATTCTGAATGGATATTGATAAATGAAATTGTGGTATTTTTGCTAATGATAATATTTTTGCTCATCATTATATGTAGTTCATCTCTCTTCTAAGAAGGTAAAAAGCTATGCTTTGTTTGACATGTTGTGGTATGGTCTACTTTGATTATGCATAACAAAATTGTGTTTCAAGGCGTTTTCTTTTGACTTTAATGGTGTTTTGGACTTGATAAAAAAAGTTGTTTTGTAGACATGGTATGAGACTAAGATGAGCAATACTCTCCGTTCTTTTTTAATTAGTGTATTGATAATGTAATTTATCTTTATTTGTTCCTTTGGTCTTGCATTAATTGTAATACATATGTATCAGGATTGGAATACCCATTGTACTCTTTTTCTTAAAATAAATAAATAAAACTTTGCTTTTAAAATAAATGTTAGTCGCACTCTCTTTTTAATATTTTCTCTTATACCATTAGCTGAAAAAATTAACAATTTTGGTGAGATTTTGTTTCTTTTAATGAGGTCTCTCTATCTATCTATATCGATTTAGAAATGAAATCCATCCAAATTGATGATATTTTATAAATTTCAAGCAATGATAATAGAGTATTAGAAAAAGAGTGTCAAATTTTTTTGCTAATATTCCTTAAAAAAATAAGATCGTATGAGTTTTTTAGGTAGAAGCACTTTGGACATTTATTACCAATCCAACTTTAATTGTTTTTTTATTTATTATTCATTACGGTGTATTTGGATCAACTGAAAAAATTAGGTTATTTTAATATTTGATTATATTAATAACAATTATTGGTATAATACATTATAATCGAATAAGTTTTTGTTTGAGTTTGTTTCTTGAAAACTTATATATTTTAAGATAATTATTTTTGTATGGATGAAAAAAATAATTATCTTTTAAGTAAGAAAAAAAAACTTTAATTTTATAAAATTGAGTTGTTGTTCAAATTATATAAGATTAACACATTATAAGAAAACTAAAGTTTTTAATATACCGAATCGTCATTCAAATAGTCTTTTCTATCCATGTGGAGAGTTATAAAAATCCTATTAAGAAATAAAAAAGCTCCCGATTGAAAAAGAATAATGAAATCACCTATATCCATGTAAATCTTGTCTCCTATCTCTAAAAATATGAAGAATTTTTTTAATTATTATTCAAAAAAGTTTCTTCTATTATTTTCTCTTGTATTATTTACTAAAAAGACTATAATAATAACGGAATTACGGTTAGAGAGTAGAAAAAAAAGGATTCAAGGCTAACACCACCGAGGAAAAAAAATAATCCTTTCTATTAGAACATCTAAAAAGTTTTTTATATGATTTTTAATAAAATCGAAAAATATTAAGCATAAACAACACATCAGGAAACATCCTCAAAAGTTTTGAGTAAATGAATGTTACTAACAAGTAGAAATAATAAGATTTCTTTTTTATCCCATTTATCTAATTCATTATGTATAAAAAAGCGATCAATAACTTGCATACTTATACTCTTTCATATTTCTATTTGAAAAATTTTCTTAATATTAACATTCTGGAAAAAATCTTAAGAAAAATGCTTAGATTAGATATCATTTACGAATTCAGATACATTATGTTGTTTAAACAATTATTATGGATTAAAATATTTCTAAAAATTTTCATCATAATTTGACATAATGTATTTATGATGATTATATTAGTATTTTATATGAATTTTCCTAAAATTACCAACCATTTATGTTCACAATTGAGCCACAATTAAAGACCAATAAAATTTACTAGAACAAATAACGTATTTGTTAGATTTTAAACTACATATTGGGTCCATATATTTCTAAGCACAAACAAACTAGTACAAATCCAAGTTGAATTGCATCAAGATTTCTAAAAGGCTATTAGACAATGAATATAATCATTATTGGCCTTGGCGCTTATAATTATACAATAAATATGAACTTAGCATACAACTTTAATAAAATAAATATCTTCTTAAAGTTGCAGTCTACAACTGAAATCAGCATACATGTAAAATGAAAATTATTTTTAACTTCATTAAAAGATGAGGAAACCAGAAATTCACCTGGTAGAAGAAACTACTAATGTATAGAAGCAGAACAAATCTGCAAAAATGAAACGAAAGCTTGAGTATGTTGCTGCATATACCATCAAGAATGAACAGTTAACATGGCCTAGTGTCATGAATAAACACTTAAATCACCCAAAGGACCTAGAAGGAGAACATATGAGATGGAAATTAAGCCATGTACCTTTCAACAACCGAGGTCATGCCATAAGTTGCTATCTAAGGTAATTTCCCGAAGCTATCATTAGTTCATTACCAAACTATTAATTTCATTGACATATGTCTTGCTACCAGATTTCATGTAACAAAGATTTTAAAAGCCTTATAAAAAGCCAAGATTGCATGTGAATCAAATCGTAAAAAGGGTACAATTCAATAGTTTTGCAAAAATATAATTGTAATAGCTACAACATCACAATACTTCAATTTCAAACATGAAATTAAACATATGACTTAAAACAACACTAAAATTCTTTATTATAATATGTGGAGCCTCAAAAAAATAATTAAAAAGAAATTACTTCTATATATTGCTAGGAAACAGAATCATGATTCCTCTAAACCCAAGCTTTCAAAACATTTTATATCCTATTTAAGTCAAATCGTTAAAACGTATCTTTGTTATCCATTTTATTAAAGTGAAGATCATCTTTAAAATATTAATGCATTAGGCTAAGATAAATCATCCCCATTTTTATTGCATGAGTTGGAAATCATTGTAGCACCCGGCCATATCAAATAAATTAGTATGTAAAGCACTATTTCTTCCTACTTAGTCTAACCAAAATTAATTGAAATTAATAGGAGACTTATTTTAATTAGAGTTAGAGTCCTACATTAAAAATTGAGATTATTTGATTCATTAATACATTTTAAGAGCCAAACATTTCACAAAAATAATCTTCCATGTTTAGCCGATGATAACCGATAAATATGGGTTATTTTTTATAATAAAAATATATTAAAAATCTTTAAAAATATTTATTTAATAATTATTTTTAGCTTAAATATTATAAATTGATATTTTTTCTATTTATAACTTGCATGTATGAAAAGGAGAAATTAAAATAGAAAAAAAAAGATTAAAAAATATCAAAAATATGAATAAGAAAAATGTTGACATTAAACTCAAATCCAAGAAAAATAGTCACGTTAACACCCCTAAGATAGGGGTGAGAATAGGACAGGTCAGACCAGGTTTTAAAAGACCTGAGTCTAGTCTACGATCAATTTTTGAGGTCTGATCCTGGTGTATAACCGATCAAAGGCTTTTATTTTAACTCGGCCTGACCTTTTGAAAAATATTGTCTGGCCTGATAGTCTATTTAAAAGCTTATTTAAAAATCTTCTTCACATTAAATCTTTAATATTCCTAGTTGTTTTTACCAAAAAAAAAATAACGCACCTTCTATAGTAGACTAAACAATAAACAAGGCCTTAATATATAATTTGCCTCAATTTTTAATCTAATGTTAATTTAGTTGGTAGTCCTAAAAATATATTAATAATATAAACAAAAATCACCAAATGATATAAAATAATCAAAAACAAAAAAAAAACCTCATACTTGAGGTAGTATCATCCAAGTCTATCAAACCAACATATTAATTATTACAACCAAAAAATAAAGCCTACATCTCCATTCTATTTGAACAGAACGGGTGCATAAAATATCTACCAATAAAATTAATAATAACGTCATTTCATCATTAGCTCCTCCATATTCACCATAAAATAGGATATAATTTTTGTATAGTAACATAACAGGATATGATTTTTATATAAGAACGTAGGATATGATAAGATATGATTTTTATTTGTTCTAGAATACACTAACGTAATAAATGAAAAAAAGAAACCTAATAGGAATAAAAAAAGGAACTGTTAACAGAAATAGGAAAACTAATAAAAATAATGAGAAATATAAAGAAACTCACACCTTTAATTAAAATTTTATTTAATTAAAGGAATTAAATCGGCTAATTTTTTTTAAAAATAATATTAATTGTATCCAAAAAATAATATATATATATATATATATATATATATATATATATATATATATATATATATATGCCAGTCTATCAGGTTTATAAGACTTTTTAATAAGCCTAAGTCTAACCTATTTAATTTAATAGGCTTTTAAAAAAAATCTAAACCTAGCCTTTTAATTAAATAAGTCAGACCAGACTTTATATAGAACAGGTCGTAGACCTATGTAGACCGGCATAACCTATTCATGTCGGGGACAACACATCCTGGTATAGAACAGGTCGTAGACCTATGTAGACCGGCATAACCTATTCATGTCGGGGACAACACATCCTGGTAGCACCTACTGATGGGGTGACAACACATCTTTAGCAGGACAATTAAAGAATAGTCGATGAAGAAAAATTGAATAAAAAACAAAAAGGAATCACCAATTCGAAACAAATAGTATAGCACTGCACTGCACTACTAACTCACCCCATCAACCGCAAGTGGCAAATGACTCCAAACCCAAAACGCAGCGAGCAAAACAAAACCGCCAGTCCCCAGCTAGCTATATATGCAGTTTACAAAAAGAGACGCCACAAATCATCAACAAATGGATGAATAGTATAATAGTATATTTATGAATCACGATTAAAATATATTTCTATTAATTAATTAATTTTAAAACTCTCACAAATAAAGAAAGATATGTTATTTTAATTATATTTATATCAAGATTATTAAACTCAAGAGTACTAGTGATAAAATTTCATAAGAGTATATTTTATATAAAAATAATATATATATATATATATATATATATATATATATCATTTTAATTAAATATTTCAATAATATAATAAAATAAAATAGTAAATTATAAATTTAAAAATACTAAAATAAGTAAGTCTAATAATATATTACTATGGGATGATAACTTACTGATGGATGTTATAGTAATGATAGATCATTTTTATTTTAAATTCAATATTATTAGAAAATAATAAAAATATGTTAAACAATAATAAACATAAAATAATCTAAATGATTAATTGTTGTTATTATGAATCATTTTCAATGAAAAATATGAATGATATCTTTTATCTTCTTAGCTTTAATGGTAGTTTTATGTAGTTTTAGAATAACCTAACTTTTAACCCTCTTACAATTGAAAAATAGTAATATATAGAGGAAATGAGGCTTAACTTGCGAACAATATATATTTAAATACAATAAAGTATAATCAGCATTTGTGGTATAAATCTAGTCGGAATCATGTCTGTTTTCGTCATGCAGGGGCATAACATTAGGCCTTCTAATAAAATGGTAAATATTATTTTATCCGTATATAATACATTCGTTGTTGGAGGAAGACATATTTTTACCATAATTTCTTAAAAAAATAAATCACTCAATAAAGTGTTTCCTCCCAAGTCGTAAGAATATAATCAAGCTATAGATGCGCTACGAAATGTTTTGTAAAATGAAATATATAAATAGGAAGAACTTGTTAAAAAAAAATAGAGATAAACAATGAAGAAAATAACCATTAGTTAAAATTCGTGAAATGGGAATATCTGAGTATAAAATTACAACTAATATGAAGGAATCTGCTAAACAACCTAATCTTCTATCATTTTCATTTGATATTTAAATTATTGACTGCTGAAACAAAACTCATAAAAGATAAAATCTGCAACAATAATAATAGAACTCTATCTAAAACTTATTCAAAATTCAAATAAGGCAGGTCTCATATCTTTAGCTAGACAAGAAGATATACTATAGGGCACTACTGACCCCGACCCTATCACGTGCATGCATATGAACTATTATCTACAAGTTGTCCCCACTGCCCAAGAACGAGAGCAAGTGCCAAATGGCTCCAGCCCCAAACCACAGCGAGCAACACAAAACCAGTCCCCCATGCCACTAGCTGTATATATGCAGATTACAAAAAGAGACGTGCACCACATACAGAACAAATTGATGAAAAGTATAATATAGTATATTTATGAATCACGATTAAAATAAATTTCTAACAATTACTTGATTTTAAAAGCTTTTATAGTTTTAATTTCCAAAGGTTATTAGTTTTATTAATAGTTTTTTATACTTGTATTATATTACAAATATAATAATGACTAAATTAAGGTTAATATATATACCTCCTGAATATATTTTGTAAAAATACACAAACTTTCTCTATTTTTTTATTATAAAAAAATAAGGTTGCCAAGCCATTGTTCAAATCAAAGGGCGATCCAATAGTAGGTGAGAACTAAAATATTTTTTTTTTATTTTAAATGAAGAATAATATGTCGTATTTTTTAAATAAATATGGTCTTTTTATTTTATAATAGCTAATAAAAAATTTATAGAACTAAAATTTAAATTTTACTTGTTTTATTGTTGTTTTCACTCTCATTCAAAGGAGTAAAAGAATGAACTTGTCCCCGATCCGATAACCACACCCCACGCAGCTTAGTAAATTTTCTTCATCAAAATTATCTATGTAAAACTCCAGCAGCAACTGGAAAAAGATTTCGATTTCTTTAGTTCCAGTACACCAAAGCACTCTCCATGCGTGAAGTGAAACTAGATGGTATATTCTGAAAGTGATCCCGTGGAGAATTTGGAAGAACAGATAGGGTATTCAGACAAATTATAGAAGCCACCGATGAATCAATGAGTAGAATATGCTTCTTCTTTGAAGATTAACTATCCCCACCACGCCTGAAGGACTTAAAAGCTTCTAAAATAAATTTAAGAATGAAATTTTTTATTTATTTATAAAACTTAGTGTTCTTATTTATCATTTAAAAATGACACATTTTATTTTATAATAATTTTCTTAAAGTATATTAGTACTAAAAAATATTTTAATTTTTTTTTTTAAACCTAAAGCCTTTCCTTGAGCTCCTTAGACCTTAAGCCGGTCCTTATTATCCCTGGGTGGGCAACTTGTTAATGATGAATTGAAGACCCTTCAAACCTGTGTGCTACCTTAAGTAGGAGTGGAATATCAATTGTTTCCACACTAGGGACAAAACTGTAAAAATTCTTAAGGGGTTTCCTAGACTATCAATGATAGGAAACAACAGGATCTTGAAACCTATGGTTCTCACAGACAATCAATAAACAACAATAGATGATGATGTGTACCTTTCTCCATAGGAACTTCTCTCTGGTGCACTTTGATTTCCTTGAAAGAGGAGAGAAATAAGATTTCACTTCCTTTGGCCTTTCTTTTCTGCCTCTCTCCGTTAGTGATGGCTATGAGTGAGAGAAAACACTTTTCTGGTTAGGAAGGGGACCTTATTTCACGTTAGTGGGTATTAACCCCCTTTTATAACCACTACTCCCATCAAGTAGCAGTTAGCTCTAGAAACTTCTCCTATTAAGCCCAATTACAATTTAGCCCTTAATCGTTAATTATTTACTTATTAGTCCCTACATGAGTCACATGCCTCTCACATGAGACATTAATTCTTACAAAAACTTCATCAAACTCATGAACTTACTCAGTCCCTCCCACTTGGCTCATGTGACATTAATAAACATTATGGACTAAATAAACAAATAGATTAACTAACATAATGCGCATTAAAATTGACTAAATTGTTCTATACATTGGGTACATCATAATTTCATGATTAAGAATAGGAACCAATTCAAGTCATGGCGGTTGTACATCATCTAATCGACATAGTCCCTTCCATGTACTACAAATTAGTCTTCTCCTTAATATGACCATTAGTTAGGAGTACATAATTGGTCCAACATAATGTCTTCATTCAAGACAAAACCTGTTAACATTACTCTAACACAAATATGCATGCAAACATATAGAACAGGTAATCAGAAACATATCATAATTGAGCTCAGAGTGTCACTAAAAATACATAAGATAAATTACACTTAAGGATCATCAATAACAATAATGCCCATACTTTCAACATGTTCTATAATGTCTTGGGCGGTAATCCCTTATTCAAAAGGTCAACTATCATAAGGTTTGTGCTAATATGTTCTATTGACACTCTTTGTTTCTGAACTTCTTCCTTCACGACAAAGTACCTCAATTTCATATGCTTAGCACCCTTAGAGTACTTGTCGTTCTTACAAAAATATTGCTACGGAGTTATCACAATACATTTTCAGCGGCCTAGCAATACTGTCGACAATTCCAAGCCCTGAAATAAAGTTCCACAGCCAATTAGCCTGAATTGTAGCCTCAAAACATACTACAAATTCAGCTCTCAGATGCAACAACAACTGATGCATACAAAATTACTTTCATTTGTTTTCGTTCTATATCATTTCTAGGACATTGTGTGAGACTAACTCTGTCTCATTTCTAAATTAGAATAGACGATGTTAAACACCTTTCCATCTTGAATCTATCTAGCACTTTATCGATATATATACTTTCTTAGATAAGCCTAACAATCCTTGTGATCTATTATGGAATATTTTTATCCCTATCACATAGCTTACCTCACCCATATCTTTCACTTCAAAGTTTCTAGAGAGAAATTTCTTAGTCTTATGAAGAAGACCAAGATTGTTAGCTGCAAGCAAGATATCATCAATATACAGAATTAGAAAATAACCTTACTCCCACTGATCTTCAGATACATACATCGATAAACAGTATTTTCCTTAAATCTAAAGGAAATAATGATTTCATTAAACCTCAAATACCATTGGCGGAAAGCTTGCTTTAAGACTGTATATTGATTTTTTTTAGTATGCACACCATGTGCTCATTTCCTTCAACTGAGAACCTCATTGGTTGGTCCATACAAATATTCTCCTCTAAATCTTCATTCAGAAAGGCGGTTTTCACATCTATTTGATGTAGCTCCAAGTCATAATGGACTACTAATGCCATGATAATCCTGAAAGAATCCTTTCGTGAGACCAGTAAAATGTCTCTTTATAATCAATGCCATCTTTCTGAGTAAATTCCTTAGCAACAATTCTAGCCTTGTAACATTCAAGGTTGCCATGAGAGTCACGTTTAGTCTTGGAGACCCACTTACAACCAACTCTCTTACAACCCTTTGGTAATTTTACAAGGTCCTAAACACCATTATGTTCCATGGAATCTATCTTTTCTTTCATGGCATTTAACCACTTCTCAAAACTATCACAACTTACAACTTGGGAAAACAAAACTGGATCATTATCATTAATGCTTAAGTTTGTTTCTGTTTCATGTAGGTATACCACATAATCATTCGAAATAGCTGGTCTCCTTTTCTCTTTGAGACCTTCTTAATGCTACTTCTTGTGGTTCCTCCATAATAGGTTCATTATGCATCATGGGTTCATTATTGTGTTGCTCCTCTTCATTAATTTTGTAGCAATAATTGAAGGAGCAATCACCTTACTGTTAGAGGCATAAGCTAAAAGGACTTACACTCTAACTTCTTTAATTTCCATTTCTCGTGGAACTGTACTCCCACTGATTTCATCATTTCTAATGAACCTTGCATTTCCAGTTTTGACAATTCTCATACTATGATTAGAACAATAAAACATATACCCTTTTAACTTTTCTGGATAACCAATGAAATATTCACTGATTGTTCTTGCATCCAATTTTCTTTCTTGCGGATTATAAATCCTTATTTCTGCTTGGCAACCCTAAACATGCAGGTGCCTTATACTAGGTATCCTATTTGTCCACAGTTCAAAAGGTCTCTTTGGAACTACCTTGCTAGGAACCCTGTTTAACAAATACATGGCAGTTTTCAAGGCATACATCCACAAAGATACGTGTAAAGTCTAATTGATTAACATACTCTTAACCATATCCGTTAAAGTTCTATTACACCTTTCTGATACACCATTTTGTTGTGGTGTACCGGGAATTGTGTATTGCACACAAATGCACGTTTCTAAACAAGCTTAGCAAATGGACCTGGGTGTTGCCCAGTTTCATCATATCTTCTGTAATACTTATCACCTCTATCATATCTAATAATTTTCACATTTATGTCTAATTTCCATTTTACTTCATTGTAGTAAATTTCTAAGGCATCCATTGCCTAAGAAATCTCGGGCAGTAAGTAGACATAACCATAACGTGAATAATCATCAATAATAGTGATAAAGTATCATTCCTTTCCGAAAGAACTAACATCAAAAGGTCCACAAATATCAGTATGCACAATTTCAAGAAGCTGAGTGCTTATTGTAGCTCCTTTCTTTGTATGTTTTGTTTGTTTTCCTTTAATACAACCCACACAAATATTTAGATCCGTAAAATCTAGATAAGGAAGAATTTCATTTTTTTATTAATCTTTCCATCCTTTCTCTAGAAATGTGACCTAAACGTTTATGCCACAAAAAAACAGATCGTTCATTCACTAAACTATGTTTAGTGCCAACATTATGATGAGTTAAAACAGTTTCAGCATACAAACTGTTTATTTCCAATTTATATAAACCATCACAAGAATACCTGTACCAATGAGATGATTATGCTTAAATAAATTGAAACATTCATTACCAAATTAAAAGAGTATCCAGTAACATCAAGTTTAGATAATGAAACTAAATTACTAGATAAACTAGGTACATAAAGAGTTTCTAGTAAATCTAAATGATGTCCAGTGTCGAGTTTTACGCAATAAGTCTCGACTGCTTACACTGGAGTTTCACTCTATTCCCCATGAAAATGAACTTCTCATTTGGGCTTATGGTTTGGATTGTAAGGAATCTCTGCATAATGTTAGAAACATGAGTCATACATCCAGAATTAATCCATCATGTATCATGGAAAACTTTAGTTAAGTTTGATTCAAAACATACACGAGCATTAAGCTCCCTTTTCTTTTCGAACCAAGACTTGCACTTTAGGTAATCCTTATGGAAATGTTCGGATTTCCTACAAAATTAACAATTATTTCCCTTTGATACCTTTCTTTGGATTTGCAAAGAGTCGTCATTGTTCTTTAATGATCCTTTGCCTTTACATGCTTCTTCATAAATTTCTTTTCAAGCTCCTTGATTTCCTTGGTGACTTACATAATGAACTGAGTGACTTCCTTGATTCTTAAGCCTTATTTTTTTTTTCCGAAACTAACATACTGTGCAATCCATGCACATTCCATTTATCTTTCATGGTATTATAGTTCATTTAGAACGGGCCAAACTCAGACGGTAATGAGTTTAGAATAAACTGAACAAGAAAGTTCTCATTCACAGCCATTATATTCCCAAGGTCTTAAGTCTTGCTGCAATGTTTGTCATCTCAATGACATGTTCATACATAGTACGTGAACCATCAAACTTCATGGTGGTCAATGTACTCATTAATGTCTCAGCAAAAGACTTATCAGCTGTTTGAGAGCACTCTCCCACTAATCACATAAACTTTTTAGCACTTTCGATTTTAGGGAGAGTTGTCTTAATACTGTTTGCAACAGTCATTCTCATCAACATTAGGCTGAGTCTGTTAGATCTTTCCCAAGTTTTATAATGGACTTTCTCTTCATTGCTACTAGCATCAATAAAAGTAACAAACTTCTCTTCCAACATAGCAAGATCATGATCCAAAACACTAAGGTGAAATTGGACTTGCTCATTTCAGTAAGAGAAGTTAAACCCATTAAAATTGGCTCAGATGATACATAAAAATCCAATGAATTCAAAACATGTATTACATAATAAAGTTCACATAAGTGTTTTGAGACATAAAATACATGTCATACATATGATTCATTCAGATAACGGTTAATGTATATTGATGTTCTCCTTTGGGTGATACATCAACACACAACATACAAACATAATGATGCTAATAAAATTTTAACATTATTTGACAATTAAATATGCACCAATTAGTAATATCTATTTCCTTTGGGCATATAAATAAAACTAATGATACACACAAATTGCCTACAATTATATTCATTAATTATAAGAACAACTAATCAACCTTTGGACGATCCATAAATGCCTTATAACAATGAATTTCAATTACCCATAAACCAATAATCATATAATTTAGCATCCATTATTCTATGAGTAATTGGAATAATCATTAAGTTGGAATTAAATAACCTTACAAATTTGGTCACTTTGGTGACTAACAAATTCAACATACATTTAATTTCAACCAAATATAATTGAAATAATCATTAATTTGGAATTAAATAACCTTACAAATTTGGCCACTTTGGTGACTAACAAATTCAACATACATTTAATTCCAACCAAGTATAATTGAAATAATCATTAATTTGGAATTAAATAACCTTACAAATTTGACCACTTTGGTGACTAACAAATTCAACATACATTTAATTCCAACCAAATATGTATGGCCTGGACATACTTATTGCTATTAACAATTCATAGTCATTCTATTAATTTCATTCCAGACCATAAAATAATATTTGCATTTATTTGTGTTTTTACATTCCAACACGTTCAACCAAATATGTAGCATATACATATATTTACTGCTACCAATAATTGCAAAACATTCACATTAATTTAATTACAAAACATAAATTTTCAATCCTTTAATCACGTTCAATAATAATTTTTCGGAGAAAAAAAAATCAAGTGGGATTGGAAATAGCAAACATAAGGTTGCAAATAGCAATTTCCAAAATTTCATATTCTTCCTACAACAAACGTACCTGCGCAGCTTTTCAAAATTGAAATTGAATCTTTACGTTAATGGCACGCTTCCTTTCTTTCACCATTAGAAGTAAAAACTTGCTCCAAATTTAATATATACATGTTGTGTAGCTTTCTCTCCGATAATCATAAGTTTTCAAATAATCTTTCTCCAAAAATTGGTATTCAACAATAACAAAATATTGCCAATAAAACAATACATGCAGCGGAAAATAAAATTCCTAAATTTCATAATTAGGATTTATGCATAATTGGAAGAAATTAAATTATCCCTAAATTTCATAATTAGGGTTCATACATTGAGAGAAATTAAATTATCCCTAAATTTCATAATTAGGGTTCATACATAATTGGGAGAAATTAAATCATTCTTGGAGAATCATAAATTTCATAACACATGCTCTGATACCACATGTGAAAATTCTTAAGGGGTTTGCTAGACTATCAATGATAGGAAACAACAGGATCTTGAAACCTATGGTTCTCACAGACAATCAATAAACAAGAATAGATGATGATGTGTACCTTTCTCCATAGGAACTTCTCTCCGGTGCACTTTGATTTCCTTGAAAGATGAGAGAAATAAGATTTTACTTCCTTTGGCCTTTCTTTTCTGCCTCTCTCCGTTAGTGATGACTATGAGTGAGAGAAAACACTTTTCTGGTCAGGAAGGGGACCTTATTTCACGTTAGTGGGTATTAACCCCCTTTTATAACCATTACTCCCATCAAGTAGCAGTTAGCTCTAGAAACTTCTCCTATTAAGCCCAATTACAATTTAGCCCTTAATCGTTAATTATTTACTTATTAGTCCCTACATGAGTCACATGCCTCTCACATGAGACATTAATTCTTACAAAAACTTCATCAAACTCATGAACTTACTCAGTCCCTTCCAGCGTGGAATTCGCAACAACGACCCTCAGTCATCTTCCTCTATATATTACTACTCAGCTCTTATACATAGACCCACACAGTTATACAACTCTAGAGAATCAAGAAAATTATTTTATATAAAAATAATATATATATATATATATAACATATAAATTAAATATTTTAACAATATAATAAAGTAAAATAGTAAATTATAAACTATAAAATACTTCAACAATTAAGTTTAATAATACATTATTAGTCAATAATAACCTATTGATCTTATAATAATGATAAATTATGCTCATCTCAAATTTGTTGTTATCAGAAAATAAAACATATTTACTCAAATTTGTTATTATTAGAAAACAAAACATATGTTAAATAGTAAATATACATAAAATAATCCAAATAACTTACTGATGTTGTTATGAATCATTATGAATGAAAAATGTGAACTCTTTTATCTTCTTAGCTTTAATGATAGTTTTATGTAGTTTTATAGTAACCTAACTTTTAACATTCTTGCAATTGAGAAATAATAATGTATAGAGGAAATGAGGCTTAACTTGCGAACAATATATATTTAAATACAATAAAGTATAATCAGCATTTGTGGTATAAATCTAGTTGGAATCGCTTCTGTTTTCGTCATGCAGTGGCATACCTTTGGGCCTTCTAATAAAATGGTAAATATTATTTTATCCGTATATAATACATTCGTTGTTGGAGGAAGACATATTTTTACCATAATTTCTTAAAAACAATAAATCACTCAATAAAGTGTTTCCTCCCAAGTCGCAAGAATCAAGCTCTAGATGCGCTAGGAAATGTTTTGTAAAATGATATATATAAATAGGAAGAACTTGTAAAAAAATAGAGATAAACAATGAAGAAAATAACCATTAAAATTCATGAAATGAGAATATCTAAGTATAAGATTACAGCGAATCTGGATGAATCTGCTAAACAACCTAATCTTCTATCATTTTCATTTGATATTTAAATTAATTAATTGCTAAAACAAAACTCAAAAGATAAAATCTGCAACAATAATTGAATTCTATCTAAAACTTATTCTAAATTCAAAAGTCAAGTAAGGCAAGTCTCATATCTTTAGCGAAAGATAGGGTGAGAATAAGACAGGTCAGACCAGGTTTTAAAAGGCCTGAGCCTAGTCTACGATCAATTTTTGAGGCCTGAGCTTGGTCTATAGCCGATCAAAGGCTTTTATTTTAACTCGGTCTGACCTTTTTAAAAGTATAGTCTGACCTGATAGCCTATTTAAAAGCTTATTTAAAAATCTTCTTCACATTAAATCTTTAATATTCCTAGTTGTTTTTACCCAAAAAAAAATAACGCACCTTCTATAATAGGCTAAACAAGGCCTTAATATATAATTTGCCTCAATTTTTAATCTAACGTTAATTTAGTTGGTAGTCCTAAAAATATATTAATAATATAAACAAAAATCACCAAATGATATAAAATAATCTAAAACAAAAGAAAACCTCATACTTGAGGTAGTATCATCCAAGTTTATCAAACCAACATATTAATTATTACAACCAAAAAATAAAGCCTACATCTCCATTCTATTTGAACAGAATCGGTGCATAAAATATCTACCAATAAAATTAATAATAACGTCATTTCATCATTAGCTCCTCCATATTCACCATAAAATAGGATATAATTTTTGTATAGTAACATAATAGGATATGATTTTTGTATAAGAACGTAGGATATGATAAGATATGATTTTTATTTGTTCTAGAATACACTAACGTAATAAATGAAAAAAAGAAACCTAATAGGAATAAAAAAAGGAACCTAACCTTTTAATTAAATAAGTTAGACCAGATTTTATATAAACCAGATCGTAGATCCATATAGACCGACATAGCCTATTCTCACCCTGATAAGAAAAAAGAAAATACTATCACGCCACTACTGACCCCGACCCTATCAGATGCATGAACTTTTATGGAAAGTTGTCCCCACTCCCCAAGAACAAGAGCAAGTGCCAAATGACTCCAAACCCAAAACCGCAGCCAGCAACACAAAACCAGTCCCCCATGCAATAGCTGTATATATGCAGATTACAAAATTAAAAGAGACACCACAGAACAAATGAATGAAAAGTATAATAGTATATTTATGAACGAAGATGAAAATAAATTTCTAACAATTAATTAATTTTAAAAGCTTTCATAGTTTTAATTTACAAATGCTATTAGTTTTATTAATAGTATATAGATACTTGTATTATATTGCAAATATAATAATGAAAAAATTAAGGTTAATATACCTCCTAGAATATATTTTGTAAACCTAAAACAAATTTAAGATTTTCTTTTTTAAACCTAAAGCCTGTACTTACTTGCTGGAAACTTGAGCCCGCACTTATTATCCCTAGTGGGCAACCTTGAAACTTGAGCCCGTACTTATTATTCCTAGTGGGCAACTTGTTAATGATGAATTGAAGACCCTTCAAACCGTGTGTGCTACATTAGGTAGGCGTGGAATATCAATGGTTTCCAAATTAGGAATAAAACTTCATCAAACTCATCAACTTACTCAGCAACAACGACCCTCAGTCATCATCCTCTATATATTACTCCTCAGCTCTTACATTTAGACGCACACAGTTATACAGCTCTAGAGAATTATCATACCCTTCAAGATGAAACCGTACCTACGTCCAATATTCCTATTATTCCTTATCCTTCTCGACCAATCCATTTCGGCGAGTGCTATTAATGTTAGTGCTCAGATAAAAAAAATTACAGAAGTTCTAAACAAGTCCCCGAGAATCAAAATTTCGGCAGAAACGATGAAGCTGAAGAAAAGACTGGAGAAAGTGAAGGAGCTGGTTGGCGAATGTAAGGACAGGCCGCCTCAAGAAATTTGCCCGAAAATTAAGAACGCGTATCAACAAAATTGCCCGAATGCCGCGTATGAAGCAGTTTGCCCGATAGTGAAGCAAGTGTATCAAATATGTTGCCGGAAACACGCATAACTCTGCAAGCCACGGTGGGCGTTTGGATGTGCTTTTAGTTACCACTTTCTCTCTTGGATTTGCTTACGTATTGCTCCTTTTGTATTAGTGGCTCCTGTCCCACCTTGCTTTTGGACTTGTGAGCTTTTTATATTTCTGATTGTTCAATGTCTATTGTGTGTGCTCTCCAACCTGTGGTGACTTTCCGGTTTATTCCTGTGGCTGTTTCTTGTAGGCCTTTCGACCTCCAGTATTAAATAAAAGATCATCTTGTAGCTTTTTAATTTTAATTATTTTTTATTTATATCTCTTCTAATATTAATAATAAATAATAAAATATATAAATAAATAAATGATTATATACAATTAATCTTTTAGGATGATTATTATTTTAAGATAGAAAAAATAATATATATTTATATATTGTTATGAGAGGTCTTTAGTTATATGCATAATGCACCCTTGGCAACTTGGGAGTTGGGATTTCAGTAATTATTATTGTGGTGGGTAAAGCTATAAACTCGGTTTTGTGTAAGTTCCTTTACTTTCTTGAGGAGTCTAAGGCGGGAAAGAGAAACACCTCTTCCAATGTAAGAAAGTTTTTTAAAACTGGTATATTAGTTTAGTTTCAATCTAATGGCTCAATTTTTTTTTTCTTTTCTCCTTGTATTTTTTATTCCTTTTCTTCTTATCTTTCCTTGTTTGCCCCTTCAATTCTCTTCTTTCTCTCCCATCTTCTTTCTCTCTCCTTCTATCCGCCACCATAGTGCACCGTCACTTGTAGTTGCTTTGGTGGTACTCTACCACAGAAGAAGCAAGTGGAGCCTTGTTTCCATTACTTTACGGAAATTCACTTAATCACATTCAATTGGTTCATTGAGGAATGATTGCGGCGTTGTGTTTTTTCTTTCGTGTTTCTGTGTGAGTCATTTGAGCGGTGCTGCGAAAGAAGAAAAAACTCCGGCGGGTGCCCACTGGTTGTCTGCGGTGGAGAGAAGGAGTGTTTTGTGCGGAAGAAAAGAAGTGGGGCAAACAAGGAAAGACAGGAAGAAAGGAATAAAAGAAAAAGAGAAAAGAAAAAATAATTGAACCATCAGATCGACGAAAACTAAACCAAGTGTCAAGGGAAACGAAAAGCATAATAGCATGAGTCAAGTTCAAAAATTATACAAAGTTTCACAAAGAAGATCCATATATGTTTCAAATGCTAGATTCCTTCGAATAGATGGCTATGGGTGATAAATTATATATGAATTGCAAAATACAAAAAATTCGTTGCAACTTGCAAGGGATGCATCAGTAACAATTGTCTATTTGATATAAATATTTAATTTTATATTAACGCAAGGTAAGCATATTTTTGTTTTAATAACATACTATTTATATTTTATTTAAAATATTTAATCAGCATGTTTACGGACAACCCGCATATATAAGCCACTTAATCTGAAATCACTTTACTCTTACACAAAAATAATGAATCAAAGAGAAATAGAGAACTAAGGCTAAACCTAATCAGAAAAATCTGATAGTTGCCAAACACAAACCCTTCCTTTTACACTTCTTCATCTGTGTGTGTTGACTGCTACTTGCTGCTAATTTAGGATCTTGGCAGTTGTATACGATATGCATGCATGAGGTCTTGCTGCCTTGTGTTTCTTGTACGACTATTTCAGCGATACCAACATGCATGGTGCATGGTTGTTGCTAGTTTGTACGTACAAAATTTATACATTAATTATGTTATAAAATTAAATTTTAGATTTTTAGTTATACGATAAGTATTTACGATTGCCAATTGTGAGGCAATCATTACACACATTAAAATAGAGCCTTGTGCTTGTGGATGGAGGCTTATGAGGTAAAAATATGCCCACGTGGGATATCCTAAATGTTTTACGGCAAAATCAAGATCTAGATGGTGTTTGATGATCACATAAAGGTGCAACTTCACAACATATCATGCTTTACTGGCTTCATTCAATTTGGCAATCAATTTTGTGCCCATCTACTCGTTTCATCACGAAAGAAGACCCCTATACCTTATTTTATTTATTTGGGTTACCAAAAGGAATATTTCTTTGAAAAGACATGCAACAACATCACAACAGAGAAGGTTACATAAAATAAGATGAAATTAAATAAAATTTTATAATTTTATTTATAAAATAGATTCATTTTGTAAAATAAATTTGTCCATAGTTTAAAAATTTGAATTATTTTATACATTTCCTTTAAAGTATCTATTTCATTTTGTAATTCATGTCATTAAAGTATTTGTATCAAATTGATTTGGTAACATTTTCTTTAATTAGTTACTCAGTTAAGATATTTATATTATTATTCAAATTTATTCAATAAATATTATATATAATAATATATGTATAAATCACAATTAAAATAACTTTCTATCACATGAATTAATTTAAAAAGTTCTCATGCTTTAAATTTCAAATTCTATTTTTATATTTTAATTATATTTATATAAAAAATAAAATAATGAGTAAAATACGTAACATCCCCTTAAATTTTGTAAGAGTATACATCTTTTTGTATTTTTTAACATTTTCACTTTTTTTTAGCAACCTCCTTGATCTATAGGTTAACATAGTGTAATATCCAAACAATTAAAGAGATTTAGTTTATGAATATGGAGTGTTGGTAATATTTTTTAAATAATTAGCACAATTAGTATAGGAGTTAAAAAAACAAAAAGGAAGAGTGAGCGTAATTTTACGAAACTTCCAGATGATAAGTGTAATGTACTCGGAAAATTAATCTTCTACCAGTTGAATAAAACTATTTTTTTATCATGTATCTTTTTAAATTCTATATGTGTACATAAAATAAGGCTATACTGATTCAATGTAAAATATTTTTATGGGTACAAGATTTGACACACACACACACACACACACACACACATATATATATATATATATATATATATATATATATATATATATATATATATATATATATATATATATATATATTAATCACTATATTAATATTGTTAATGATATATATGCGACTGTTAATACAACCTTACACTTTTTAATTATTTTAAAATATGATTTACTATACAAGACTGACTTGATTTTAAACCATCTGTCAGACTTGGAATAAGAGTTCGGACTCATGTCGTGTAAATCATCTTATTGTCTTCTACGTTTGTTTAGAGATCATCTGCCTTTTACCTTATTCGGAATAATGCCGTTCATAATTGAGCATATTTATTTGAAATTCGAAAGGCTGTATTATTATACTTTATTCTAGTATTTTAACAAGTATAGAAAAAATTATTAATTGAGCATATCGATCCGTTGAAACTTGAATATGATTACATGAGCCCTATACAATATTGTAAAGTGATTTACCTTATTGTATTAACTACTAATTGTGCTACGCGTTGCCATTGCCGGCCACTTTTTTTTACCAGCCAAAGAATTTTAATTTGGGAATGATTACAAAGTGCCCAATCCTTTTACTAAGTGCAGTCTAACACCCCAATAAAAAGGATATTCTACGACACATATTTTATGATATGATGCATAACATTTTTGTAATTAAGACAATGAAAATTACTTTTAATGATAATATTTTAAGATGATTATCATGAATCGTCTTGGAATGTAACTGTGTGCTAATATTATAATTAGAGGATATGAAGATGACGACAGTTACTAACACAAAACGGTCTTGGTTTTTTATTCCCAAATCTAAAATCCCTAACTTCAATTCCCCCCTCGAACTATCACAATGTCTCCCTCCCTCAAACTCTCCCTCTCTAGCTCACCCACTCTCTAGCTCAACTTAGATGACCACATTTTCTGGGTTGTCGTTTGAACTCAATGGAGATGGAGTTTTGTACACCATCTCTAATAATTATGACTCACATTTGTCTTCTATGTTTTCAGAGATGCTTATCCAGCCATATCCAACCCAACATGAAAAAGGTTTTCAGAGATGCCTTCAAGAGGTGGGTGCAGGCCACCACAGGGGTTTTGAGGCTCACGGAGACAACCTACGACAATGCCGACATCAAGGTAGGGTTCAGAATATTCAACAATATTTAGGACCAGGTGTTTAGCCTAAGCTTTATCATACTGCAACCTGGTTCTAATGTCACGACAGGGGACATACGCCTCAAAGGTGCCATATGGTCGCTGCCGAGTGAAAACGAGAGCCTGTCGTGGGAGGACGGAGTTTTGGACTTGGAGAGTGCGGCGATGCATCAGATAGGGCATCTTCTAGGGCTTGACCACTCTAACAAAGAGGACTCTGTTATGTACCCTAACGTATTGCCATGGCAGCAACGAAAGGTGGAGCTCTCGGTTTCTGATATGGAAAACATTCAGCGTCACTACACTAACGGCATCTCTGGCCACAGTGGGCGTTGGGGAGTGCTTTTAATGAATATCTTGTCTCTTGGATTTGCTTACGAGCTTCTTTAATTTTGTATTGGTATTTGGGTTTATGAGCTTTTGGGAACAATTTCATGACTGTTGACTTGAGTATAATGCATGGGTTCCCCAAACCAGGCATGACAATCAAACCCATATCCGTGATATTGTTCAAAGAAAATACACGTACCTTAAAAGAAAATACTCTGGGAGCCAGAACAAATTAAATCTTACTATATATTAACTACCTTTTTTATATTTTTAATTTTGGATAAAAATATTTTTACTCCATCTGAAATATGGGAAATTTAAAATTAGTCTCTTTAAATTTTTTTGTCTCAATGTCTCTAAAATTTTAACATGTTATTTCATTTAGCATGTTAATTAGTTTGTTACTAAACAATGTATCTAACACCTTATGATCACCAATTTTTCATTTTCTGTCAGTTCACCCTGTGACATTTTTTCACTTTCTTTGGCCATTCTTAGGGATTCTTGGAGCATCATTCACCTCTTGATCATGGCGCACTTGATGCCTTGGATTTTTTGGAGGTTTAAAATGCATGGGCTGGGATTTTTGAAGATCAAGGTTATTGTCACCTAAACACGTGGTTTTCTTTTCTATTTCTACCATCTTAAAATACTTTTATGCTTGTATTTATTGATCTTAGTTTGGGGTTTGAATTTCTTTTTATCATGACCATCTAAGCTTATATTATGAGGGATGTTGTGACTTGAATATTATGAATTTTTCTAATGTGTTATGTATATTTGTCTTATTATACTTAATTTTGAGTTTGGGAATTGACTTTAAAGTGTTAATTAATAGACTAATTAGTAACCATCCATAGAGACGTTCCCTAATGTTCCATTCAATTAATTATACTTTTAGTAGTTTTTAACCAGTGAAGTTCAAATAATTAAGACGAAAAAAATAGCAAAAGAAATATATTAAATGGCCACAAACATAGGGGACGTACGGTGCTTTAACTTTGATATTATTAGCATAATCTTCTAACAAATTGAGTTAATGAGTCAATTACGTTATAAAATAAATAATGTTACTATACGTAATATTAAAATTTTTAATGTATATTTAATGCAAATGTAAATTTAAATAATAAATTTTGTGACAATTAATTTTGATATAAGTCATACAAATTATTTAATTCGTATAATTTATATCAAAATTAATTGTAATAAAATTTATTATTTAAATTTATATGCGTATTAAATATACATTAGAAATTTTAGTGTTATGTATAGTAACATTATTTATTTTATAATATAATTGATTCATTAACTCAGTTGATTAAAGCGTTATGTTAATAACCTGAAAGTCTACAGAAGAATTTCTTTTGTAAGAGTTATGAGTGAAGGACAAGGCAAAATTAGAAAAATTAAAAAATACTGGGTACATCAGAAATACTATTGATACACCTAGCAACACCCTTTTAGAAGGTAGCTTAATATAGAACTTAGCTAAGAAGTAAATAAATTTTTGTTTAAAATTATTTTTCTTTCACGATCGAACTCAAATAATTTAATTTTATTTTCAACACATTAATCATTTTATTTTATGTTGAATCATTTGATTTCAAGTCATATGTTCTTATCAATCCTTATCAATGAAGTTTTCTCATATGTTAAAAAAAAGCCCCGAAAATAAAGAAGGCCAAAAAAAGAAAGGGCCTCAATAAATGGAGATAGAAAAAAATAGTGAGTTCATACAAGCAAGCCTTCGGTGAATGCCACTTTATCAATCCAGAAAAGTACGATTGCTCGAAAGGATAAATATATTTAGATGCCGAAAATACTATTATACACCTATTAAAAAAGAGTGAATTTTATAAGTATATTAAATATATGATGTGATGTGAGAAGAAGAAAAAAAAGAAATGTTAAAAAACTATTTAAAATAATGGAGTATTCAAAAATAACATATTTAGTACTTGGGCAAATTTCCCCATTTGGGGTACTTTTAAAAAGTATTTTCCCAGATGGGATTGTTTTAAAAGATTTTTCGGCAGGGGACTGTTTTGCACGTAAAATGCATGCATGTTCCAAGCAAACTGCCAGTGAGACTGGCGAGTTTGCTCTCCATGAACAAATCACAGGTAATAATGGCGATACTGCCATGCATAGGAAACCGCCAGTTTGACTGGCGAGTTCCACTAGGTAGGGCTTCAGCTTTGCAACAGGGAGCTCAGGCTTTTGCAGGATGCAGGCGTGACAGGGAAATTGCCACTCCTATAGGCGAGTTAGTCTAAAGTGGAGTTGCCAATGGTATTGGCGAGTTAGGTGGGAGGTGCCACCTGCATTGGCGATTTAGCGTGTATATATAGGTCCTTTTACGTTGCAGTTTCAGTGTGTGTTGCACTTTTTTAAAAGCTCTCAACTCAAAATTTCCTTCTTCTCACGTAGTTTCAGTGTGTGTTACACTTTTTTAAAAGCTCTCAGCTCAAAATTTCCTTCTTCTCACGTTTACATTTGTTTTGTCATAAGCTTTCCAAATTTGGTGGTTCAGGTTTAATTTGTAGCATCAATATTTTCAGTCAAGTAATTTTTTTTAATGTGAAGTTTTGAATAATTTTTTTAATTAAATTAGCTTTATATTTCTTATGGTTGTTGGTGTGTGTTTAAAATAAAAGAAATTTGTACCATCATCTTTATTTGAAGAAAATATTGAGTCCGAAAATTGTATTTTGAATTTCAAGTTTTTATTATATTGTTAATTAGATTAGGTCAATTTTGATGTTTTGTTATTGTGTTAAAAATTGATCAAGTGTATACTTTTAAAAGATTTTAAAACTGAAAAATTTTGTACCATCATATTTATTTGAAGTATTTTGAGTGTGGAATTTTTTTTAATATGAGGTTGTAGTAATATTTTTTTTTTAATTACTTTAGGTTGATGTTAATGATTTGTTGGTATGTGGCAAAAATTTATGAGCGTTGAACTTGAATGGTATTTTAAATTTTAATATGAAGTGTGTAGTATATAATTAATATGTGTACTTTTAAAGTGTTGTTTAGTTCAGCGTTTTTAAATTTATACTTTTAAGTTTATGGCATCATTTTTATTTTAATGTATTTGTAGTAATTTTGTAATTACGTTTATTTATTTAGAATTTATTATTGTTAACATTAATTATTTATAATACTAACTTTGGTTATGGTTTATTTTGCCTTTAAAATTAGTTCGTTGGAATCGTTTATATTTTTTAAGTGTGTACCATTATATTTATTTAAAGTTAATATTTTTTGTATAGAATAAAATTATAATGTGAAGTTCCAGCAATGGGATTTTTTGTGATTTCATTTTATTATTTTGAATTTATTATGATTAATTATTTAAAATATTGTTTTTGTAGGTACATCATGAATTCAGTTATAATAGTATTATATTTCAATGGAAGGGTATATGAAGATAATGATGGTGTAAGATTTGAAGACAGTAAAAAAGCGATTCAGATTAAACGTGGAATTAGTTTCAATGCTTTGAATAAAAAAATTGGAGATAATGTAAAGTTAGAAAATAATGAAATTATTTGTGCTATCAGTTGTAGATTTTTAGTGTCGGGAAAATATGTTGCGTTACAAATTTGTGATGACGAAGATGTTGAAATCATGCTCGAAAGTTTTAAACAACAAGATCAAATGTCAGTTTTGGAATTGACAACAAAAATCTTACATTAAAAAAATTAACTACACTTACAAAAAATCAATTGAATACACATACCACATAATTAAAATCTGAATAAATAACAAAATACATCAATTTGAACAAATAACAAAATTAAAAATAACAATACGTACACAAATTTCAATAAATGCTCTAAAATACTCTACAAATAACAAACTTACAAATTAAATACCTACATAAATTTAAATAAATGATCAAACTAAAATACATAACACAAAATTAAAAATTTAAACACGTACATAAATTTAACACAACAAAACTTAAAATACTACCTAAAATACTCTACAAATAACAAAATTAAAAATTACATGCCTACACAAATTTAAATAAATGACCAAATTAAAATACATAACAAAATTAAAAATTTAAAAACATACATAAATTTAATACAAAATAACTTAAAATACTACCTAAAATACTCTACAAATAACAAAATTAAAAATTAAATAACTACATAAATTTAAATAAATGATCAAATTAAAATACATAACACAAAATTAAAAATTTAAACACGTACATAAATTTAACACAAAAAAACTTAAAATACTACCTAAAATACTCTACAAATAACAAAATTAAAAATTAAATACCTACACAAATTTAAATAAATGACCAAATTAAAATACATAACAAATTTAAAAATTTAAACACATACATAAATTTAACACAAAAAAACTTAAAATACTACCTAAAATACTCTACAAATAACAAAATTAAAAATTAACATACCAACATCAATTTAAATAAATGACCAAATTAAAATACGTACATAACAAAATTATAAAATAAAACACGTACATAAATTTAACACAACAAAACTTAATTTACTAACTAAAATACTCTCCAAATAACAAAATTAAATATTAAAATACCTACATAAATTTAAATAAATGATCATATTTTTTTTCCAATTATTAAAATTTAAATTAAATAACATATATTATACACAAAAAATGGTAATAAATCAAAAAATTACTATGGAATAAAAAATTAAACAATCTATATAGATAAAATTAATAAAGTATCATATATTTCAATAAAAACTATAAATAAGTAAACTAAATAATATTCACATTCTAACTAAACCTAAAATACCATATATATAATACAAATAATATCATACAAACCTAATAAATCTAAACCAAATAATAATAACATAACAACTAAAATTAACGTACAAATAATTTTATCACAAATAATAACATAAACTTAAAAAATCTTAACAAAATCATATTAATAAATCAACTACAACTAACGTACAAATAATAATATACCAACTCAAATTTGTAACATATACATATAACACAAATAATATTAATATTTCAACATTACTTAAGATTTAAAAGTTCCACCTAACATCAACAAACGTAGCATATATATATACAAAATTTTTAAAAAATATTATTATCAAATTAACTAAAACTAACCTAACACCCACACACACATATATATATATAACACAACTAATAACATACAATTTAAAAAACCTAACTTAACTAATATTAACATATCAACTAAAATTATCAAGTTAAAAAACACTTACCAACAGAGAAATCACGTAAAAGGAAGAGGAGAGAAACCACGTAATAGGAAGAACAAAGCACTGTCCTACAAACATAAACAAACCTAACGTAAATAACTTTCATATATCAACTACAATTAACTTAACATATATATATATATATATATATATATATATATATATATATATATATATATATATAACACAACAAATATTTACCATTAAAAAATACTTACCAAAAAGAAAAAGCAGAACAAAATAAGAACACCACAATGTACTGCAGGAACTTATGAAGAAGAGGAAGAAATCAATGCAAGGAAGCAGCTGTGGAATCCGTCATGGAGCTTCTTCTTTTATAATGCAACATTTTTCAATTAACACAACTCGCCAACCACGCTAACGATTCCCGTCAAATGCAAATTGTCATCCCTATTGGCGGTTCCCTCCTGCATTGCTGACCACTGAACCCTGCACACCTGCATGGCCTGACGGACTCCTGCAAAGCTACATGGCCTGACTCCTGCAAAGCTGGACCTCCTGAGCCTACCTAGTGGAACTCGCCAGTCAAATTGGCGGTTCCCTATGCATGACAGTATCACCATTGCTACTTGCGATTTGTTCACGGAGAGCAAACTCGCCAGTTCCACTGGCGATTTGCGTGGTGCATGCATGCAAAACATGTAAATAACAGCCCCCTCCCGGAAAAACTTTAAAAAGGACCCCACCTGGGAAAATACTTTTTAAAAGTACCCAAAATGGGAAATTTGCCTAGTACTTGATCCTTTTTCTCTTTGAAGAGGATGAGCTCGAGATTCACTTATGATCCTTGTGTTTATTATAAAATTTAATCCATTAATCAAGTTTGAATCAATAAGTTATATATTACTTCGAATAAAATTAGACTCGGTATTCTATATTTATTTTTTCATGTGTATTTTTTTTATTTATTAAAAAGTTATAGCATAGTTCCAAATATATTAATTTTATGACTTACTCAAAATTGTTTTAAATTTAAAAAATAACTATTTGTTTTTAATAAAAATGTATAAAAAATTAGGGGTGGCATAAGAGAAAGGTCTAAGCATAGTAAAAAAAATAATTAAAAAATGCTTTTCTCACGATGCATAAGAAAATGTCCCTTATGCATTTTCTTATGATCGATTGATTAGTTGGAGCAAACAAAAATGAGAAAAAATGCTCCACAAAATAATTCAATCATGTATTTTTTTAAAATTTCTTAAAAATTTCTAGCATATTTCCACATATATTAATTTTAATTATGACTAAAATAGTTTAAATATAAAAAACTATTTATCTTTTAGAAATATCTTAAAAATATTTAAACAAATAATAATTTAAGTGAATAAAACAAAAAAAAGTTATTAAAAATAATTTTAAAAGATTTTTGTGGATAAATGAGAGGGGGTATTTTGAAATAATTAAAAAATATTTATTTTTTAAAATACTGTAATGGATTAATTGGATATCCATCCATAAAAATGTTAATTAATGCATTTATTAAATTGATCATGAACACATTAAGTTTGTTTTATGAATTTTGAATGGATATTCATAAATGAAATTGTGGTATTTTTGCTAATGATAATATTTTTTCTCATCATTATATGTAGTTCATCTCTCTTCTAAGAAGGTAAAAAGTTATGCTTTGTTTGACATGTTGTGGTATGGTCTACTTTGATTATGCATAACAAAATTGTGTTTCAAGGCGTTTTCTTTTGACTTTAATGGTGTTTTGTACTTGATAAAAAAGGTTGTTTTGTAGACATGGTATGAGACTATGAGCAATACTCTCCGTTCTTTTTTAATTAGTGTATTGATCATGTAATTTATCTTTATTTGTTCCTTTGGTTTTGCATTAATTGTAATACATATGTATTAGGATTGGAATACCCGTTGTACTCTTTTTCTTAAAATAAATAAATAAATAAAACTTTGTTTTTAAAATAAATGTACGTTAGTCGCACTCTCTTTTTAATATTTTCTCTTATACCATTAGCTGAAAAAATTAACAATTTTGGTGGGATTTTGTTTCTTTTAATGAGGTATCTCTATCTATCTATATCGATTTCGAAATGAAATCCATCCAAATTGATGACATTTTATAAATTTCAAGCATTGGTAATAGAGTATTAGAAAAAGAGTGTCAAATTTTTTTGCTAATATTCCTTAAAAAAATAAGATCGTATGAGTTTTTTAGGTAGAAGCACTTTGGACATTTATTACCAATCCAACTTTAATTGTTTTTTTATTTATTATTCACTACGGTGTGTTTGGATCAACTGAAAAAAATAGGTTATTTTAATATTTGATTATATTAATAACAATTATTGGTATAATACATTATAATCCGAATAAGTTTTTGTTTGAGTTTGTTTCTTGTAAACTTATATATTTTAAGATAATTATTTTTGTATGGATGAAAAAAAATAATTATTTTTTAAGTAAAAAAAATACCTTTAATTTTACAAATTTGAGTTGTTGTTCAAATTATATAAGATTAACACACTATAAAAAACTAAAGTTTTCAATATACCGAATCGTCATTCAGATAGTCTCTTCTCTCCATGTGAAGAGTTATAAAAATTCTATTAAGAAATAAAAAAACTTCCGGTTGAAGAAGAATAATGAAGTCACCTATATCCATGTAAATCTTGTTTCCTATCTCTACAAATATGAAGGAATTTTTTAATTATTATTCAAAAAAAGTTTCTTCTATTATTTTCTCTTGTATTATTCACTAAAAAGACTATAATAATAACGGAATTACGGTTAGAGAGTAAAAAAAAAAAGAATTCAAGGTTAACACCATTGAGGAAAAAAATAATCCTTTCTATTAGAACATCTAAAAAGTTTTTTATATGATTTTTAGTAAAATAAAAAAATATTAAGCATAAACAACACATCGGGAAACATCCTCGAAAGTTTTGAGTAAATGAATGTAACTAACAAGTAGAAATAATAAGATTTCTCTTTTATCCCATTTCATTAATTCATTAAGTATGTATAAAAAAGCGATCAATATAGAATCTCTTGCATACTTATACTCTTTCTTATTTCTATTTCAAAATTTTTCTTAATGTTAACATTCTGGAACAGGTGTTAAGAAAAGTGCTTAATTAGATTAGACATCATTTACGGATTCAGATATATTATGTTATTTAGACAATTATTATAGATTAAAATATTTCTAAAAATTTTCATGATAATTTGATATAATGTATTCATAATGATTATATTAGTATTTTATAAGAGTTTTTCTAAAATTACCAACCATTTATGTTCACAATTGAAACACAATTAAAGACCAATAAAATTTACTAGAACAAATAACGTATTTGTTAGATTTTAAACTAGATATTGGGTTCATATATTTCTAAGCACAAACAAACTAGAACAAATCCAAGTTGAATTGCATCAAATTTTCTAAAAGTCTATTAGACAATGAATATAATCATTATTGGTCTTGGTGCTTATAATTATACAATAAATATGAACTTAGCAGACAAAATGAAAATTATTTTTAACTTTATTAAAAGATGAGGAAACCAAAAATTCACCTGGCAGAAGAAACTACTAATGTACAGAAGCAGAGCAAATCTAAATCTACAAAAATGAAACGAAAGCTTGAGTATATTGCTGCATATACCATCAAGAATGAACAGTTAACATGGCCTAGTGTCATGAATAAACACTTAATCACCCAAAGAACCTAGAAGGATAACATATGAGATGGAAATTAAGTCATTTACCTTTCAACAACCAAGGTCATGCCATAAGTTGCTATCTCAGGAAATTTCCCGAAGCTATCATTAGTTCATTACCAAACTATTTAATTTCATTGACATATGTCTTGCTACCAGATTTTATGTAACAAAGATTTTAAAAGCCTTATAAAAAGCCAAGATTGCATGTGAATCAAATCGTAAAAAGGGTACAATTCAATAGTTTTGCAAAAATATAATTGTAATAGCTACAACATCACAATACTTCAATTTCAAACATGAAATTAAACATATGACTTAAAACAACACTAAAATTATTTATTATAATATGTGGAGCCTCAAAAAAAGAATTAAAAAGAAATTACTTCTATATATTGCTAGGAAACAGAATCATGATTCCTCTAAATCCAAGCTTTCAAACCATTTTATATCCTATTTAAGTCAAATCGTTAAAACGTATCTTTGTATCCATTTTATGAAAGTGAAAATCATCTTTAAAATATTAATGCATTAGGCTAAGACAAATCATCCCCATTTTCATTGCATGAGTTGGAAATCATTGTAGCACCCGGCCATATCAAATAAATTAGTATGTAAAGCACTATTTCTTCCTACTTAGTCTAACCAAAATTAATTAAAATTAATAGGAGATTTGTTTTAATTAGAGTTAGAGTCCTACATTACAAATTGAGATTATTTGATTCATTAGTAAATTTTAAGAGCCAAACATTTCACAAAATTAATCTTCTGTGTTTAATCCATGATAATTATAATAAAAATATATTAAAAATATCTTTAAAAATATTTATTTAATAATTATTTTTAGCTTAAATATTATGAATAGATATTTTTTTCTATTTATAACTTACATGTATGAAAAAGAGGAATTAAAAAAGAAAAAAAGATTAAAAAATATAAATAAGAAAAATGTTGACATTAAATCCAAGTCTAAGGAAAACAATCACGTTAACATTCTTAAGATTGAGAACTCTCTCAACCTATTTTTTTTTGTTATTTTAAATTTAATTTCTTATCTCTTGTCTGTCAATTAAATTTATATTAATTTAAGTATAAACAAAATTAATACTTAAATTTTTTAATATTTTACTATTTAAGATAATTTGATGCATTTATGAATGAGTTACCAACCCACTCATACACTACAATTATTCCCTTGAAATTCAGCTATTAACAATGAAGAATTGGCCATATATAGTAGCAGAAGTGGATATATACCGATAGGGGAGGATAGCAAAAGCCATTCAAAAACAAAGAAAAACATAATATGTAGCTTTATCCATGTATTAGGATCATATTCGTGTAGCATTAAAAGAACAAAGTTTTTCAGTGACAAACTCCTAAAAGCATCATGTCAAAGCCGTAGAATCAACGAGCATCCCATAAATAAAAATAAATAAAATCACCATATTCATGCACAATTACACGTAGAAATTAATAAAATCTTGTCCCCCGACATCCGTACAACAAGATAACAAAGAAAAACCCGGTTGAAGTCTACCATAAACCCAAGGCCTTCAATCCAAAACATATTGCATTAAATCAGGAGTTTCAACTTTCAAGCTATTAATCCAATTAAGATTTTATATCCTTTTTTTTTAATATTCAACTTGAGCTATCTATCTCCATTATTAAATCTATAAAGTTCTGAAAATGAAAATTCATCATCCCTATAGAACACAAAATAATACAGATAGACAAGTGCAAATTATTACACAAAACTGATATTCAAACTATACAATAAAAAGAGGATCGAATGACAATAATGAGAGTGATTAAAAAAATATACAAATTCAAGGTCATGATGACAACTCTGATTCTGTGAATAGGGAAGTCCATATGAATGAAGAATAAAAGACAGTCATTACCTAGTGCTTAGTTAACTTTCTACTAGAAATATTCTTCCTTCGGGTCACATCAAGTGCCAACTAATTCTACTTTTGCTCTGAGAAACTACCATAAAAATTTGTTTGGGAATCCACAACCCTACCACCTTTTTCTACAAACCCCTAATTGAAAAGAGAGTATAATAAACACAAAAAGCTTGTGGGGAAAATTAAAATAGAGGGAGAGGGAGAGAGCGCGAGAGAAAAAATAAAATTAAAATAATATTTTTAAGATAGTTTTAAATATTGTATCATGTACCATAGAAATGATTATAAATGGATCTAGATTCATGTCCTTGTCCCTATAAAAGACTAATATTTTTAACAAAATAAAAAAAAAGTTAAAATGAAACTATAAAAATTTAAAATAAAACTTTTAAAATTTAATATACTAAATCAGAAAAGAAAAATACTAAAATATAAACGATGAAAATAATTTTTTTAAAACTTAATATTCCTAAAAATAAAATAAAAAATACAAAGAACCAAAAGTAATATATATCTGGAGGCCTAAATGCCAAAAACAATCACACAACTAAAACGAAAAGGCATCGTATGGATGGGGCAACGCATTCAACAACTAATGATGCTCCAAATTAAATGAGTAAATTTATAAATGTACAATCCATTTTTGTGTGGATTGGACAAGGCAATTAAGAGAGATGTGATATCATAGCAAATATAGATATTAAAAAATATAAGATGAAAGAGTATGAGTTCTAAGTAGGATGTATGTTTATAATGATAACTCATAATACTATTCTTCCTAAGCTCATAAATCCATAACATCCGAGTTTGTGTGAAACATAAGACTTAGACTTGGTGTATATTTGAATTAAAGTTGACGATTTTAATATTATAGTAGTTTTATTGTATAAGTTCAAGAAGGACTTTGGTCTTGCTTTTTTGTAAATTTGATTTCGAATATAAATGTGTAAACATACTCTTAAAAATAACTAAATATATCATATGAAATAAAAATGAGTTTATGCTCCAAACCAAGTTTAAAACACCAAAATAAAATCCAAACATGTTGATATCGATGTTATTAATAGTCTAATGCAAAAGAAGCAAATCGTAGACAGAAAATGATAACTAAAAGCATTCACCAAAGCCCACCATGGCAAAAGTTGTGATTAGTATATAATGTTGGAGCATGTTGTGCTTATTAGAAATCGAAAGCTCCACCTTTGGTTTCTTTGATGACAATATATAAGAGTGCCGTTGAGGTAGGTGACGTTGTAGTAGAAATTCATGTCGGGGACAACACATCGTGGTAGGACCTACTGATGGGGTGACAACACATCTTTAGCAGGACAATTAAAGAATAGTCGATGAAGAAAAATTGAATAAAAAGCAAAAAAGAATCACCAATTCGAAACAAATAGTATAGCACTGCACTACTAACTCACCCCATCAACCGCAAGTGGCAAATGACTCCAAACCCAAACGCAGCGAGCAAAACAAAACCGCCAGTCCCCTGCTAGCTATATATGCAGTTTACAAAAAGAGACACCACAAATCATCAACAAATGGATGAATAGTATAATAGTATATTTATGAATCACGATTAAAATACATTTCTATTAATTAATTAATTTTAAAACTCTCACAAATAAAGAAAGATATGTTATTTTAATTATATTTATATCAAGATTATTAAACTCAAGTGATAAAATTTCATAAGAGTATATTTTATACATAATTGGGAGAAATTAAATCATAAATTTCATAACACATGCTATTTTAAAACTCTCACAAATAAAGAAAGATATGTTATTTTAATTATATTTATATCAAGATTATTAAACTCAAGTGATAAAATTTCATAAGAGTATATTTTATACATAATTGGGAGAAATTAAATTCTAAATTTCATAATTAGGGTTCATACATAATTGGGAGAAATTAAATCATTCTTGGAGAATCATAAATTTCATAACACATGCTCTGATACCACATGTGAAAATTCTTAAGGGGTTTCCTAGACTATCAATGATAGGAAACAACAGGATCTTGAAACCTATGGTTCTCACAGACAATCAATAAACAAGAATAGATGATGATGTGTACCTTTCTCCATAGGAACTTCTCTCCGGTGCACTTTGATTTCCTTGAAAGAGGAGAGAAATAAGATTTTACTTCCTTTGGCCTTTCTTTTCTGCCTCTCTCCGTTAGTGATGACTATGAGTGAGAGAAAACACTTTTCTGGTCAGGAAGGGGACCTTATTTCACGTTAGTGGGTATTAACCCCCTTTTATAACCATTACTCCCATCAAGTAGCAGTTAGCTCTAGAAACTTCTCCTATTAAGCCCAATTACAATTTAGCCCTTAATCGTTAATTATTTACTTATTAGTCCCTACATGAGTCACATGCCTCTCACATGAGACATTAATTCTTACAAAAACTTCATCAAACTCATGAACTTACTCAGTCCCTTCCAGCGTGGAATTCGCAACAACGACCCTCAGTCATCTTCCTCTATATATTACTACTCAGCTCTTATACATAGACCCACACAGTTATACAACTCTAGAGAATCAAGAAAATTATTTTATATAAAAATAATATATATATATATATATAACATATAAATTAAATATTTTAACAATATAATAAAGTAAAATAGTAAATTATAAACTATAAAATACTTCAACAATTAAGTTTAATAATACATTATTAGTCAATAATAACCTATTGATCTTATAATAATGATAAATTATGCTCATCTCAAATTTGTTGTTATCAGAAAATAAAACATATTTACTCAAATTTGTTATTATTAGAAAACAAAACATATGTTAAATAGTAAATATACATAAAATAATCCAAATAACTTACTGATGTTGTTATGAATCATTATGAATGAAAAATGTGAACTCTTTTATCTTCTTAGCTTTAATGATAGTTTTATGTAGTTTTATAGTAACCTAACTTTTAACATTCTTGCAATTGAGAAATAATAATGTATAGAGGAAATGAGGCTTAACTTGCGAACAATATATATTTAAATACAATAAAGTATAATCAGCATTTGTGGTATAAATCTAGTTGGAATCGCTTCTGTTTTCGTCATGCAGTGGCATACCTTTGGGCCTTCTAATAAAATGGTAAATATTATTTTATCCGTATATAATACATTCGTTGTTGGAGGAAGACATATTTTTACCATAATTTCTTAAAAACAATAAATCACTCAATAAAGTGTTTCCTCCCAAGTCGCAAGAATCAAGCTCTAGATGCGCTAGGAAATGTTTTGTAAAATGATATATATAAATAGGAAGAACTTGTAAAAAAATAGAGATAAACAATGAAGAAAATAACCATTAAAATTCATGAAATGAGAATATCTAAGTATAAGATTACAGCGAATCTGGATGAATCTGCTAAACAACCTAATCTTCTATCATTTTCATTTGATATTTAAATTAATTAATTGCTAAAACAAAACTCAAAAGATAAAATCTGCAACAATAATTGAATTCTATCTAAAACTTATTCTAAATTCAAAAGTCAAGTAAGGCAAGTCTCATATCTTTAGCGAAAGATAGGGTGAGAATAAGACAGGTCAGACCAGGTTTTAAAAGGCCTGAGCCTAGTCTACGATCAATTTTTGAGGCCTGAGCTTGGTCTATAGCCGATCAAAGGCTTTTATTTTAACTCGGTCTGACCTTTTTAAAAGTATAGTCTGACCTGATAGCCTATTTAAAAGCTTATTTAAAAATCTTCTTCACATTAAATCTTTAATATTCCTAGTTGTTTTTACCCAAAAAAAAATAACGCACCTTCTATAATAGGCTAAACAAGGCCTTAATATATAATTTGCCTCAATTTTTAATCTAACGTTAATTTAGTTGGTAGTCCTAAAAATATATTAATAATATAAACAAAAATCACCAAATGATATAAAATAATCTAAAACAAAAGAAAACCTCATACTTGAGGTAGTATCATCCAAGTTTATCAAACCAACATATTAATTATTACAACCAAAAAATAAAGCCTACATCTCCATTCTATTTGAACAGAATCGGTGCATAAAATATCTACCAATAAAATTAATAATAACGTCATTTCATCATTAGCTCCTCCATATTCACCATAAAATAGGATATAATTTTTGTATAGTAACATAATAGGATATGATTTTTGTATAAGAACGTAGGATATGATAAGATATGATTTTTATTTGTTCTAGAATACACTAACGTAATAAATGAAAAAAAGAAACCTAATAGGAATAAAAAAAGGAACCTAACCTTTTAATTAAATAAGTTAGACCAGATTTTATATAAACCAGATCGTAGATCCATATAGACCGACATAGCCTATTCTCACCCTGATAAGAAAAAAGAAAATACTATCACGCCACTACTGACCCCGACCCTATCAGATGCATGAACTTTTATGGAAAGTTGTCCCCACTCCCCAAGAACAAGAGCAAGTGCCAAATGACTCCAAACCCAAAACCGCAGCCAGCAACACAAAACCAGTCCCCCATGCAATAGCTGTATATATGCAGATTACAAAATTAAAAGAGACACCACAGAACAAATGAATGAAAAGTATAATAGTATATTTATGAACGAAGATGAAAATAAATTTCTAACAATTAATTAATTTTAAAAGCTTTCATAGTTTTAATTTACAAATGCTATTAGTTTTATTAATAGTATATAGATACTTGTATTATATTGCAAATATAATAATGAAAAAATTAAGGTTAATATACCTCCTAGAATATATTTTGTAAACCTAAAACAAATTTAAGATTTTCTTTTTTAAACCTAAAGCCTGTACTTACTTGCTGGAAACTTGAGCCCGCACTTATTATCCCTAGTGGGCAACCTTGAAACTTGAGCCCGTACTTATTATTCCTAGTGGGCAACTTGTTAATGATGAATTGAAGACCCTTCAAACCGTGTGTGCTACATTAGGTAGGCGTGGAATATCAATGGTTTCCAAATTAGGAATAAAACTTCATCAAACTCATCAACTTACTCAGCAACAACGACCCTCAGTCATCATCCTCTATATATTACTCCTCAGCTCTTACATTTAGACGCACACAGTTATACAGCTCTAGAGAATTATCATACCCTTCAAGATGAAACCGTACCTACGTCCAATATTCCTATTATTCCTTATCCTTCTCGACCAATCCATTTCGGCGAGTGCTATTAATGTTAGTGCTCAGATAAAAAAAATTACAGAAGTTCTAAACAAGTCCCCGAGAATCAAAATTTCGGCAGAAACGATGAAGCTGAAGAAAAGACTGGAGAAAGTGAAGGAGCTGGTTGGCGAATGTAAGGACAGGCCGCCTCAAGAAATTTGCCCGAAAATTAAGAACGCGTATCAACAAAATTGCCCGAATGCCGCGTATGAAGCAGTTTGCCCGATAGTGAAGCAAGTGTATCAAATATGTTGCCGGAAACACGCATAACTCTGCAAGCCACGGTGGGCGTTTGGATGTGCTTTTAGTTACCACTTTCTCTCTTGGATTTGCTTACGTATTGCTCCTTTTGTATTAGTGGCTCCTGTCCCACCTTGCTTTTGGACTTGTGAGCTTTTTATATTTCTGATTGTTCAATGTCTATTGTGTGTGCTCTCCAACCTGTGGTGACTTTCCGGTTTATTCCTGTGGCTGTTTCTTGTAGGCCTTTCGACCTCCAGTATTAAATAAAAGATCATCTTGTAGCTTTTTAATTTTAATTATTTTTTATTTATATCTCTTCTAATATTAATAATAAATAATAAAATATATAAATAAATAAATGATTATATACAATTAATCTTTTAGGATGATTATTATTTTAAGATAGAAAAAATAATATATATTTATATATTGTTATGAGAGGTCTTTAGTTATATGCATAATGCACCCTTGGCAACTTGGGAGTTGGGATTTCAGTAATTATTATTGTGGTGGGTAAAGCTATAAACTCGGTTTTGTGTAAGTTCCTTTACTTTCTTGAGGAGTCTAAGGCGGGAAAGAGAAACACCTCTTCCAATGTAAGAAAGTTTTTTAAAACTGGTATATTAGTTTAGTTTCAATCTAATGGCTCAATTTTTTTTTTCTTTTCTCCTTGTATTTTTTATTCCTTTTCTTCTTATCTTTCCTTGTTTGCCCCTTCAATTCTCTTCTTTCTCTCCCATCTTCTTTCTCTCTCCTTCTATCCGCCACCATAGTGCACCGTCACTTGTAGTTGCTTTGGTGGTACTCTACCACAGAAGAAGCAAGTGGAGCCTTGTTTCCATTACTTTACGGAAATTCACTTAATCACATTCAATTGGTTCATTGAGGAATGATTGCGGCGTTGTGTTTTTTCTTTCGTGTTTCTGTGTGAGTCATTTGAGCGGTGCTGCGAAAGAAGAAAAAACTCCGGCGGGTGCCCACTGGTTGTCTGCGGTGGAGAGAAGGAGTGTTTTGTGCGGAAGAAAAGAAGTGGGGCAAACAAGGAAAGACAGGAAGAAAGGAATAAAAGAAAAAGAGAAAAGAAAAAATAATTGAACCATCAGATCGACGAAAACTAAACCAAGTGTCAAGGGAAACGAAAAGCATAATAGCATGAGTCAAGTTCAAAAATTATACAAAGTTTCACAAAGAAGATCCATATATGTTTCAAATGCTAGATTCCTTCGAATAGATGGCTATGGGTGATAAATTATATATGAATTGCAAAATACAAAAAATTCGTTGCAACTTGCAAGGGATGCATCAGTAACAATTGTCTATTTGATATAAATATTTAATTTTATATTAACGCAAGGTAAGCATATTTTTGTTTTAATAACATACTATTTATATTTTATTTAAAATATTTAATCAGCATGTTTACGGACAACCCGCATATATAAGCCACTTAATCTGAAATCACTTTACTCTTACACAAAAATAATGAATCAAAGAGAAATAGAGAACTAAGGCTAAACCTAATCAGAAAAATCTGATAGTTGCCAAACACAAACCCTTCCTTTTACACTTCTTCATCTGTGTGTGTTGACTGCTACTTGCTGCTAATTTAGGATCTTGGCAGTTGTATACGATATGCATGCATGAGGTCTTGCTGCCTTGTGTTTCTTGTACGACTATTTCAGCGATACCAACATGCATGGTGCATGGTTGTTGCTAGTTTGTACGTACAAAATTTATACATTAATTATGTTATAAAATTAAATTTTAGATTTTTAGTTATACGATAAGTATTTACGATTGCCAATTGTGAGGCAATCATTACACACATTAAAATAGAGCCTTGTGCTTGTGGATGGAGGCTTATGAGGTAAAAATATGCCCACGTGGGATATCCTAAATGTTTTACGGCAAAATCAAGATCTAGATGGTGTTTGATGATCACATAAAGGTGCAACTTCACAACATATCATGCTTTACTGGCTTCATTCAATTTGGCAATCAATTTTGTGCCCATCTACTCGTTTCATCACGAAAGAAGACCCCTATACCTTATTTTATTTATTTGGGTTACCAAAAGGAATATTTCTTTGAAAAGACATGCAACAACATCACAACAGAGAAGGTTACATAAAATAAGATGAAATTAAATAAAATTTTATAATTTTATTTATAAAATAGATTCATTTTGTAAAATAAATTTGTCCATAGTTTAAAAATTTGAATTATTTTATACATTTCCTTTAAAGTATCTATTTCATTTTGTAATTCATGTCATTAAAGTATTTGTATCAAATTGATTTGGTAACATTTTCTTTAATTAGTTACTCAGTTAAGATATTTATATTATTATTCAAATTTATTCAATAAATATTATATATAATAATATATGTATAAATCACAATTAAAATAACTTTCTATCACATGAATTAATTTAAAAAGTTCTCATGCTTTAAATTTCAAATTCTATTTTTATATTTTAATTATATTTATATAAAAAATAAAATAATGAGTAAAATACGTAACATCCCCTTAAATTTTGTAAGAGTATACATCTTTTTGTATTTTTTAACATTTTCACTTTTTTTTAGCAACCTCCTTGATCTATAGGTTAACATAGTGTAATATCCAAACAATTAAAGAGATTTAGTTTATGAATATGGAGTGTTGGTAATATTTTTTAAATAATTAGCACAATTAGTATAGGAGTTAAAAAAACAAAAAGGAAGAGTGAGCGTAATTTTACGAAACTTCCAGATGATAAGTGTAATGTACTCGGAAAATTAATCTTCTACCAGTTGAATAAAACTATTTTTTTATCATGTATCTTTTTAAATTCTATATGTGTACATAAAATAAGGTTACACAAATTTAAATAAATGACCAAAAGAGACACCACAAATCATCAACAAATGGATGAATAGTATAATAGTATATTTATGAATCACGATTAAAATATATTTCTATTAATTAATTAATTTTAAAACTCTCACAAATAAAGAAAGATATGTTATTTTAATTATATTTATATCAAAATTATTAAACTCAAGAGTACTACTGATAAAATTTCATAAGAGTATATTTTATATAAAAATAATATATATATATATATATATATATAATATTCTAATTAAATATTTCAATAATATAATAAAATAAAATAGTAAATTATAAATTTAAAAATACTAAAATAAGTAAGTCTAATAATATATTACTATGGATGATAACTTACTGATGTTATAGTAATGATCTAAATAATAAATATAAAATAATCTAAATGATTAATTGTTGTTATTATGAATCATTTTCAATGAAAAATATGAATGATATCTTTTATCTTCTTAGCTTTAATGGTAGTTTTATGTAGTTTTAGAATAACCTAACTTTTAACCCTCTTACAATTGAAAAATAGTAATATATAGAGGAAATGAGGCTTAACTTGCGAACAATATATATTTAAATACAATAAAGTATAATCAGCATTTGTGGTATAAATCTAGTCGGAATCATGTCTGTTTTCGTCATGCAGGGGCATAACATTAGGCCTTCTAATAAAATGGTAAATATTATTTTATCCGTATATAATACATTCGTTGTTGGAGGAAGACATATTTTTACCATAATTTCTTAAAAAAATAAATCACTCAATAAAGTGTTTCCTCCCAAGTCGTAAGAATATAATCAAGCTATAGATGCGCTACGAAATGTTTTGTAAAATGAAATATATAAATAGGAAGAACTTGTTAAAAAAAAATAGAGATAAACAATGAAGAAAATAACCATTAGTTAAAATTCGTGAAATGGGAATATCTGAGTATAAAATTACAACTAATATGAAGGAATCTGCTAAACAACCTAATCTTCTATCATTTTCATTTGATATTTAAATTATTGACTGCTGAAACAAAACTCATAAAAGATAAAATCTGCAACAATAATAATAGAACTCTATCTAAAACTTATTCAAAATTCAAATAAGGCAGGTCTCATATCTTTAGCTAGACAAGAAGATATACTATAGGGCACTACTGACCCCGACCCTATCACGTGCATGCATATGAACTATTATCTACAAGTTGTCCCCACTGCCCAAGAACGAGAGCAAGTGCCAAATGGCTCCAGCCCCAAACCACAGCGAGCAACACAAAACCAGTCCCCCATGCCACTAGCTGTATATATGCAGATTACAAAAAGAGACGTGCACCACATACAGAACAAATTGATGAAAAGTATAATATAGTATATTTATGAATCACGATTAAAATAAATTTCTAACAATTACTTGATTTTAAAAGCTTTTATAGTTTTAATTTCCAAAGGTTATTAGTTTTATTAATAGTTTTTTATACTTGTATTATATTACAAATATAATAATGACTAAATTAAGGTTAATATATATACCTCCTGAATATATTTTGTAAAAATACACAAACTTTCTCTATTTTTTTATTATAAAAAAATAAGGTTGCCAAGCCATTGTTCAAATCAAAGGGCGATCCAATAGTAGGTGAGAACTAAAATATTTTTTTTTATTTTAAATGAAGAATAATATGTCGTATTTTTTAAATAAATATGGTCTTTTTATTTTATAATAGCTAATAAAAAATTTATAGAACTAAAATTTAAATTTTACTTGTTTTATTGTTGTTTTCACTCTCATTCAAAGGAGTAAAAGAATGAACTTGTCCCCGATCCGATAACCACACCCCACGCAGCTTAGTAAATTTTCTTCATCAAAATTATCTATGTAAAACTCCAGCAGCAACTGGAAAAAGATTTCGATTTCTTTAGTTCCAGTACACCAAAGCACTCTCCATGCGTGAAGTGAAACTAGATGGTATATTCTGAAAGTGATCCCGTGGAGAATTTGGAAGAACAGATAGGGTATTCAGACAAATTATAGAAGCCACCGATGAATCAATGAGTAGAATATGCTTCTTCTTTGAAGATTAACTATCCCCACCACGCCTGAAGGACTTAAAAGCTTCTAAAATAAATTTAAGAATGAAATTTTTTATTTATTTATAAAACTTAGTGTTCTTATTTATCATTTAAAAATGACACATTTTATTTTATAATAATTTTCTTAAAGTATATTAGTACTAAAAAATATTTTAATTTTTTTTTTTAAACCTAAAGCCTTTCCTTGAGCTCCTTAGACCTTAAGCCGGTCCTTATTATCCCTGGGTGGGCAACTTGTTAATGATGAATTGAAGACCCTTCAAACCTGTGTGCTACCTTAAGTAGGAGTGGAATATCAATTGTTTCCACACTAGGGACAAAACTTCATCAAACTCATGAACTTACTCAGTCCCTTCCAGCGTGGAATTCGCAACAACGACCCTCAGTCATCTTCCTCTATATATTACTACTCAGCTCTTATACATAGACCCACACAGTTATACAACTCTAGAGAATCAAGAAAATTCTTTTATATAAAAATAATATATATATATATATATAACATATAAATTAAATATTTTAACAATATAATAAAGTAAAATAGTAAATTATAAAGTATAAAATACTTCAACAATTAAGTTTAATAATACATTATTAGTGAATAATAACCTATTGATCTTATAATAATGATAAATTATGCTCATCTCAAATTTGTTGTTATCAGAAAATAAAACATATTTACTCAAATTTGTTGTTATTAGAAAACAAAACATATGTTAAATAGTAAATATACATAAAATAATCCAAATAACTTACTGATGTTGTTACGAATCATTATGAATGAAAAATGTGAATGTTATCTTTTATCTTCTTAGCTTTAATGATAGTTTTATGTAGTTTTATAGTAACCTAACTTTTAACATTCTTGCAATTGAGAAATAATAATGTATAGAGGAAATGAGGCTTAACTTGCGAACAATATATATTTAAATACAATAAAGTATAATCAGCATTTGTGGTATAAATCTAGTTGGAATCGCTTCTGTTTTCGTCATGCAGTGGCATACCTTTGGGCCTTCTAATAAAATGGTAAATATTATTTTATCCGTATATAATACATTCGTTGTTGGAGGAAGACATATTTTTACCATAATTTCTTAAAAACAATAAATCACTCAATAAAGTGTTTCCTCCCAAGTCGCAAGAATCAAGCTCTAGATGCGCTAGGAAATATTTTGTAAAATGAAATATATAAATAGGAAGAACTTGTAAAAAAATAGAGATAAACAATGAAGAAAATAGCCATGAAAATTCATAAAATGAGAATATCTAAGTATAAGATTACAACGAATCTGGATGAATCTGCTAACAACCTAATCTTCTATCATTTTCATTTGATATTTAAAATAATTAACTGCTAAAACAAAACTCATAAAAGATAAAATCTGCAACAATAATTGAACTCTATCTAAAACTTATTCTAAATTCAAAATTCAAGTAAGGCAAGTCTCATATCTTTAGAGGGAGAAAAGAAAATACTATCACGCCAATACTGACCCCGACCCTATCACGTGCATGAACTTTTATCGACAAGTTGTCCCCACTCCCAAAGAACAATTGCAAGTGCCAAATGACTCCAAACCCAAAACCGCAGCCAGCAACACAAAACCAGTCCCCGGCCCATGCCACTAGCTGTATATGCAGATTACAAAAAGAGACACCACTAGTTTATTTATACTTGTATTATATTACAAATATAATAATGAATAAATTACGGTTAATATACCTCCTGAATATATTTTGTAAAAATAGACAAACTTTTTCTATTTTTTTTTTATAAAAAAATCAAGGTTGCCAAGCCATTCTTCAAAGCAAGGGTGATCCAATAGTAGGTGAGAACTAAAATAAATTTTATTTTTTTTATTTTAAATGAAAAATAATATGTCGTATTTTTTAAATAAATATGGTCTTTTTATTTTATAATAGCTAATAAAAAATTTATAGAACTAAAATTTAAATTTTACTTGTTTTATTGTTGTTTTCACTCTCATTCAAAGGAGTAAAAGAATGAACTTGTCCCCAATAACCCCCCACACAGCGTAGTAAATTTTCTACATCAAAATCATCTATGTAAAATTCCAGCAACAGCTGGAAAAGACTCCGATTTCTTTAGTTCCAGTACACCAAAGCACTCTCCATGCGTGAAGTGAAACTAGATGGTGTTTGCTGAAAGTGATCCTGTGGAGATTTTGGCAGATCGGAGAGGGTATTCAGACAAACTATAGAAGCCACCGATGAATCAGTGAGTAGAATATGCTTCTTGTTTGAAGATAATAAACTATCCTATGACACTCAAGGACTTGAGAGTCTAAATTTTAAGAATGAAATTTTTTATTTACTCATAAAATTTAATGTTATTTATCATTTAAAAATATTTATTATTTAAGAAGGAGACATTTTATTTATTCATATAATTTTATAATAAGTTTTTTAAGATATATTAGTACTAAAGAAAATTAAGATTATTTTTTTGAAACCTTAAAGTCCTAACTTGGGGCTGCTTGGACTTAAGCCCGGCCTTATTATCCCTAGTGGCAACTTGTTAATGTCCTTATTATCCCTAAGGGGTAACTTGTTAATGATGAATTGAAGACCCTTCAAACCGTGTGTCCTACCTTAAGTAGGCGTGGAATATCAATTGTTTCCACACTAGGGACAAAACTTCATCAAACTCATGAACTTACTCAGTCCCTTCCAGTTTGGAATTCGCAACAACGACCCTCAGTCATCTTCCTCTATATATTACTCCTCAGCTCTTATATTTAGACGCACACAATTATACAGCTCTAGAGAATCAAGAAAATTATTATACCCATTAAGATGAAACCGTACCTACGTGCAATATTCCTATTATTCCTTATCCTTCCTTCGGCGAGATGGGGCGAGGCTAAAATTTTTGACAAGATAAAAACGTTTTTGAGCAAGTTTAGTGATGAGAAGATAAAAAATTTCCCGAGTCGTGATGAGCAGAAGAAACTGCGGGAGTATTCCGAGAAATTCACGGAAATTATAGATTTTGTACAACAAAAGCCGACCCCTCCCCCACCGCCAATGTACCGTTTACAACCAAAGTCCCCTCCCCCACCGCCAAACGCACCACCGAAGCAAATCATTAAAGGCCTGTCCGTCGTCAAAGATTACTTATCTGACTACGGCTACATTGAATCCTCTGGGCCATTTAACGATTCTTTCGATCAGGAAATAATATCAGCCATTAAGACCTACCAGAATTTTTCCAATCTTAATGTTACCGGCGACCTGAACAAACAGCTTATTCAGCAAATCTTGTCCATACGATGCGGTGTCCCCGACGTTAACTTCGACTACAACTTCACCGACGACAACATTTCCTATCCCAAAGCCGGACACCGCTGGTTCCCAAACAGAAACCTCACATACGGTTTTCTTCCCGAAAACCAAATCCCAGACAACATGACTAAGGTGTTCAGAGATTCCTTTGCGAGGTGGGCCCAAGCCTCGGGGACTTTGAGTCTCACGGAGACAACCTACGACAACGCCGACATCCAGGTAGGGTTCTACAACTTCACTGCCTTGAGAATTGAAGTGGAGGTGTATGGTGGCAGCCTTATATTTTTGCAACCGGATTCTAGTAAGAAAGGGGTGGTACTTATGGACGGTAACATGGGCTGGTTACTTCCAAGTGAAAACGCCACACTGTCTAAAGATGATGGAGTTTTGGACTTGGAGACTGTGGCGATGCACCAGATAGGGCATCTACTTGGACTTGATCACTCTCACAAAGAGGACTCTGTTATGTATCCTTACATATTGTCATCACAGCAACGAAAGGTGAAGCTTTCCAATTCTGACAAGGCCAACATTCACCTTCAGTTTGCGTCCCATGACTCGGATCTGACTTCTCCAAACTCGCATGACTCGGATCTGACTTCTCCAAACTCGCATGACTCTGCAAGCCACGGTGGGCGTTTGGATGTGCTTTTAGTTACCACTTTCTCTCTTGGATTTGCTTACGTATTGCTCCTTTTGTATTAGTGGCTCCTGTCCCACCTTGCTTTTGGACTTATGAGCTTTTTATATTTCTGATTGTTCAATGTCTTTTCGGTTTATTCATGTGGCTGTTTCTTACAGGCCTTTCCACCTCCAGTATTAAATAAAAGATCATTTTGAGCTTTTTAATTTTAATTATTTTTTATTTATATCTCTTCGAATATTAATAATAAATAATAAAATATATAAATAAATAAATGATTATATACAATTAATCTTTTAGGATGATTATTATTTTAAGATAGAAAAAATAATATATATTTATATATTGTTATGAGAGGTCTTTAGTTATATGCATAATGCACCCTTGGCAACTTGGGAGTTGGGATTTCAGTAATTATTATTGTGGTGGGTAAAGCTATAAACTCGGTTTTGTGTAAGTTCCTTTACTTTCTTGAGGAGTCTAAGGTGGGAAAGAGAAACACCTCTTCCAATGTAAGAAAGTTTTTTAAAACTGGTATATTAGTTTAGTTTCAATCTAATGGCTCAATTTTATTTTTCTTTTCTCCTTGTATTTTTTATTCCTTTTCTTCTTATCTTTCCTTGTTTGCCCCTTCAATTCTCTTCTTTCTCTCCCATCTTCTTTCTCTCTCCTTCTATCCGCCACCATAGTGCACCGTCACTTGTAGTTGCTTTGGTGGTACTCTACCACAGAAGAAGCAAGTGGAGCCTTGTTTCCATTACTTTACGGAAATTCACTTAATCACATTCAATTGGTTCATTGAGGGATGTTTTTTCTTTTGTGTTTCTGTGTGAGTCATTTGAGCGGTGCTGCGAAAGAAGAAAAAACTCCGGTCGGTGCCCACTGGTTGTCTGCGGTGGAGAGAAGGAGTGTTGTGCGGAAGAAAAGAAGAGGGGCAAACAAGGAAAGACTGGAAGAAAGGAATAAAAGAAAAAATAATTGAACCATCAGATCGACGAAAACTAAACCAACTGCCAAGGGAAACGAAAAGCATAATAGCAGGAGTCAAGTTCAAAAATTATACAAAGTTTCACAAAGAAGATCCATATATGTTTCAAATGCTAGATTCCTTCGAATAGATGGCTATGGGTGATAAATTATATATGAATTGGAAAATACAAAAAATATGTTGCAACTTGCAAGGGATGCATCAGTAACAATTGTTTATAAGTAGTACTGCCATCAGTATCAACTTTATCAGCAAAAAATAAGTTGCAACTTGCAAGGGATGCACCACCCACTTACAGCTTAATTAATTGTCACCGATAAAAAAAATGTTTGATACACATCCAAAATCCTATTTAACATTTAGATTGAGAAAAAAATGAAAAATATATAAAATGATAAAATTTATGATATAATAAAAAAATAAAAAAGTGTGGATGCAATATTTAAAATAAAAAATAATTTATAAATTATTACTCATGGAAAACGAGAACTCAAGAAAACCTCGCATCATGTACTTGTGAATCCCACCAATCCCGATACATAGCCATTAATATAAGCCTAAAAGGAAACATCCAATTACAAGTTGAATGTTAATATATGCACAGCCACTTACTGCATACAAGAAGATGCAATAGTAACAAGGACGATTCCAACTTCTCTACTCGCGTAATAGCTTTGTAGCTTCCCATGCATGTGACCCACTAGTTCTAATCCTAACTGATACAATTACACGTAGGAATATTCACGAGTTGGTATGAATCAAATCAAATTTTAGGTAAAATTAAATTTACATTAGTTATATTTGATTAGATTGATTTGATTTAAATTTTGATTTTTTTATCATTCAAATTAATTAAAAAGGGATTAGTTTAGTTGAGTCAATCAACTATAATAAAAAATTAAATTGTAATATTTTTAAATATTTTTTATGTTTATTGTCTATTTGATATAAATAGGAAGAACTTGAAAAAAAAAAGATAAACAACGAAGAAAATAGCCATTAAAATTCATGAAATGAGAATATCTAAGTATAAGATTACAACGAATCTGGATGAATCTGCTAACAACCTAATCTTCTATCATTTTCATTTGATATTTAAAATAATTAACTGCTGAAACAAAACTCATAAAAGATAAAATCTGCAACAATAATTAAACTCTATCTAAAACTTATTCTAAATTCAAAATTCAAGTAAGGCAAGTCTCATATCTTTAGAGGGAGAAAAGAAAATACTATCACGCCAATACTGACCCCGACCCTATCACGTGCATGAACTTTTATCGACAAGTTGTCCCCACTCCCAAAGAACAATTGCAAGTGCCAAATGACTCCAAACCCAAAACCGCAGCCAGCAACACAAAACCAGTCCCCGGCCCATGCCACTAGCTGTATATGCAGATTACAAAAAGAGACACCACAGAACAAATGGATGAAAAGTATAATAGTATATTTATGAATCACGATTAAAACAAATTTCTAACAATTAATTGATTTTAAAAGCTTTCATAGTTTTAATTTCCAAATGCTATTAGTTTTATTAATAGTTTATTTATACTTGTATTATATTACAAATATAATAATGAATAAATTACGGTTAATATACCTCCTGAATATATTTTGTAAAAATAGACAAACTTTCTCTATTTTTTTTTTATAAAAAAATCAAGGTTGCCAAGCCATTCTTCAAAGCAAGGGTGATCCAATAGTAGGTGAGAACTAAAATAAATTTTATTTTTTTTTATTTTAAATGAAAAATAATATGTCGTATTTTTTAAATAAATATGGTCTTTTTATTTTATAATAGCTAATAAATTTTTTATAGGACTAAAATTTAAATTTTAGTTGTTTTATTGTTGTTTTCACTCTCATTCAAAGGAGTAAAAGAATTAATTTGTCCAGAATTATCAAATTCTCGAGTTAATTTGTTAATTCTTACGAGTTTATGAGTCTACATGTCCTCTGCGACTCTTGAGTAAACTCTTTTTTTAGTAGACTCTGAATAAACTCTCAGTAAACTCTCGAGTTTACCATCGAGTCAACTAGTTAAAAAAATTAGACTAAAATGTAAGTCATTTTTTATTGTTTTCCGTGTGTTTAACATTCAACATATCTTCATTTAGCGTGTTATTCTCAAATATTAAATTCACACCTTTAACAATATCAAACTCTTGTTCTCTAATAACATTAAACTACTCTGAATGAGAATGATCAATCACTACTATAACCTCTACAAGTTATTGTCTACTAGTGTTGTATTATTGCTAGACTTGGTTATTTAAATATTCTGAATTTTATGATTAATTGCTTTGCTTTATTATATTATTGAAATGTTTAATTAGTATGTTATTTATAGATATTTTGTTATTATTTTTATATGAAGTAGATTTTTACTAGTCTATAAGTTGAGTCTACAAATTAAGTCTATCAAACTCTCACGAATCATCATAAACTCTATTTTTATAACCTTGAAAAAATTCCGATTTCTTTAGTTCCAAAATGCGTGAAGTGAAACTAGATGGTATTTGCTGAAAGTGATCCCGTGGAGAATTTGGCAGAACAGGGTATTCAGACAAATTATAGAAGCCACCGATAAATCAGTGAGTAGAATATGCTCCTTATTTGAAGATTAACTATTCCTAGAGCATCTCAAAGACTTAAAAGTGTTAAAATGAATTTAAGAATAAATTTTATTCATAAAATTTAGTGTTGTTATTTATCATTTAAGAATGAGATTTTATTTACTAATATAATTTTATAATAAGTTTTAAGATATATTAGTATTAAAACAAATTTAAGATTTTCTTTTTTAAACCTAAAGCCTGTAAGTACTTGTACTGCTTGAAACTTGAGCCCGCACTTGTTATCCCTAGTGGGCAACCTTGAAACTTGAGCCCGTACTTATTATTCCAAGTGGGCAACTTGTTAATGATGAATTGAAGACCCTTCAAACCGTGTGTGCTACCTTAGGTAGGCGTGGAATATCAATGGTTTCCAAATTAGGAATAAAACTTCATCAAACTCATGAACTTACTCAGTCCCTTCCAGAGTGGAATTCGCAACAACGACCGTCAGTCATCATCCTCTATATATTACTCCTCAGCTCTTACATTTAGACGCACACAGTTATACAGCTCTAGAGAATTATCATACCCTTCAAGATGAAACCGTACCTACGTCCAATATTCCTATTATTCCTTATCCTTCTCGACCAATCCATTTCGGCGAGTGCTATTAATGTTAGTGCTCAGATAAAAAAAATTACAGAAGTTCTAAACAAGTCCCCGAGAATCAAAATTTCGGCAGAAACGATGAAGCTGAAGAAAAGACTGGAGAAAGTGAAGGAGCTGGTTGGCGAATGTAAGGACAGGCCGCCTCAAGAAATTTGCCCGAAAATTAAGAACGCGTATCAACAAAATTGCCCGAATGCCGCGTATGAAGCAGTTTGCCCGATAGTGAAGCAAGTGTATCAAATATGTTGCCGGAAACACGCATAACTCTGCAAGCCACGGTGGGCGTTTGGATGTGCTTTTAGTTACCACTTTCTCTCTTGGATTTGCTTACGTATTGCTCCTTTTGTATTAGTGGCTCCTGTCCCACCTTGCTTTTGGACTTGTGAGCTTTTTATATTTCTGATTGTTCAATGTCTATTGTGTGTGCTCTCCAACCTGTGGTGACTTTCCGGTTTATTCCTGTGGCTGTTTCTTGTAGGCCTTTCGACCTCCAGTATTAAATAAAAGATCATCTTGTAGCTTTTTAATTTTAATTATTTTTTATTTATATCTCTTCTAATATTAATAATAAATAATAAAATATATAAATAAATAAATGATTATATACAATTAATCTTTTAGGATGATTATTATTTTAAGATAGAAAAAATAATATATATTTATATATTGTTATGAGAGGTCTTTAGTTATATGCATAATGCACCCTTGGCAACTTGGGAGTTGGGATTTCAGTAATTATTATTGTGGTGGGTAAAGCTATAAACTCGGTTTTGTGTAAGTTCCTTTACTTTCTTGAGGAGTCTAAGGCGGGAAAGAGAAACACCTCTTCCAATGTAAGAAAGTTTTTTAAAACTGGTATATTAGTTTAGTTTCAATCTAATGGCTCAATTTTTTTTTTCTTTTCTCCTTGTATTTTTTATTCCTTTTCTTCTTATCTTTCCTTGTTTGCCCCTTCAATTCTCTTCTTTCTCTCCCATCTTCTTTCTCTCTCCTTCTATCCGCCACCATAGTGCACCGTCACTTGTAGTTGCTTTGGTGGTACTCTACCACAGAAGAAGCAAGTGGAGCCTTGTTTCCATTACTTTACGGAAATTCACTTAATCACATTCAATTGGTTCATTGAGGAATGATTGCGGCGTTGTGTTTTTTCTTTCGTGTTTCTGTGTGAGTCATTTGAGCGGTGCTGCGAAAGAAGAAAAAACTCCGGCGGGTGCCCACTGGTTGTCTGCGGTGGAGAGAAGGAGTGTTTTGTGCGGAAGAAAAGAAGTGGGGCAAACAAGGAAAGACAGGAAGAAAGGAATAAAAGAAAAAGAGAAAAGAAAAAATAATTGAACCATCAGATCGACGAAAACTAAACCAAGTGTCAAGGGAAACGAAAAGCATAATAGCATGAGTCAAGTTCAAAAATTATACAAAGTTTCACAAAGAAGATCCATATATGTTTCAAATGCTAGATTCCTTCGAATAGATGGCTATGGGTGATAAATTATATATGAATTGCAAAATACAAAAAATTCGTTGCAACTTGCAAGGGATGCATCAGTAACAATTGTCTATTTGATATAAATATTTAATTTTATATTAACGCAAGGTAAGCATATTTTTGTTTTAATAACATACTATTTATATTTTATTTAAAATATTTAATCAGCATGTTTACGGACAACCCGCATATATAAGCCACTTAATCTGAAATCACTTTACTCTTACACAAAAATAATGAATCAAAGAGAAATAGAGAACTAAGGCTAAACCTAATCAGAAAAATCTGATAGTTGCCAAACACAAACCCTTCCTTTTACACTTCTTCATCTGTGTGTGTTGACTGCTACTTGCTGCTAATTTAGGATCTTGGCAGTTGTATACGATATGCATGCATGAGGTCTTGCTGCCTTGTGTTTCTTGTACGACTATTTCAGCGATACCAACATGCATGGTGCATGGTTGTTGCTAGTTTGTACGTACAAAATTTATACATTAATTATGTTATAAAATTAAATTTTAGATTTTTAGTTATACGATAAGTATTTACGATTGCCAATTGTGAGGCAATCATTACACACATTAAAATAGAGCCTTGTGCTTGTGGATGGAGGCTTATGAGGTAAAAATATGCCCACGTGGGATATCCTAAATGTTTTACGGCAAAATCAAGATCTAAGTTTTAAGATATATTAGTATTCAAACAAATTTAAGATTTTCTTTTTTAAACCTAAAGCCTGTAAGTACTTGTACTGCTTGAAACTTGAGCCCGCACTTGTTATCCCTAGTGGGCAACCTTGAAACTTGAGCCCGTACTTATTATTCCTAGTGGGCAACTTGTTAATGATGAATTGAAGACCCTTCAAACCGTGTGTGCTACCTTAGGTAGGCGTGGAATATCAATGGTTTCCAAATTAGGAATAAAACTTCATCAAACTCATGAACTTACTCAGTCCCTTCCAGAGTGGAATTCGCAACAACGACCCTCAGTCATCATCCTCTATATATTACTCCTCAGCTCTTATATTTAGACGCACACAGTTATACAGCTCTAGAGAATTATCATACCCATTAAGATGAAACCGTACCTACGTCCAGTATTCCTATTATTCCTTATCCTTCTCGACCAATCCATTTCGGCGAGTGCTGGTAATTTTTTTGATTCATTGAAAAAATTATTTGGTCCAGCATTAGCAAAGATACCGAGCAAGAAAGAAGATTTGAAGAAGGCTGAGAAAGCGAAGGAGTGGATCGAGAAAGTGAAGGACGGCGTAGAACTTGGAATAGAAAATGCCCCTCCCTCACCGCCAAACGAACCACCGAAGCAAATCAATATTAAAGGCCTGTCTGTCGTCAAGGATTACTTATCTGAGTACGGCTACATTGAATCCTCTAGGCCATTTAACAATTCTTTCGACCAGGAAACAATGTCAGCCATTAAGACCTACCAGAAATTTTCCAATCTTCCAGTTACCGGCGTTCCGAACAAACAGCTTATTCAGCAAATGTTGTCCCTACGATGCGGTGTCCCCGACGTTAACTTTGACTACAACTTCACCGACGACAACACTTCCTATCCCAAAGCCGGACACCGCTGGTTCCCAAACAGAAACCTCACATACGGTTTTCTTCCCGAAAACCAAATCCCAGACAACATGACTAAGGTGTTCAGAGATTCCTTTGCGAGGTGGGCCCAAGCCTCGGGGACTTTGAGTCTCACGGAGACAACCTACGACAACGCCGACATCCAGGTAGGGTTCTACAACTTCACCGACTTGAGCATTAAAATGGAGGTGTATGGTGGCAGCCTTATATTTTTGCAACCGGATTCTAGTAAGAAAGGGGTGGTACTTATGGACGGTAACATGGGCTGGTTACTTCCAAGTGAAAACGCCTCACTGTCTAAAGATGATGGAGTTTTGGACTTGGAGACTGCAGCGATGCACCAGATAGGGCATCTACTTGGACTTGATCACTCTCACAAAGAGGACTCTGTTATGTATCCTTACATATTGTCATCACAGTCACAGCAACGAAAGGTGCAGCTTTCCAATTCTGACAAGGCCAACATTCACCTTCAGTTTGCTAAGCATGACTCGGATCTGACTTCTCCAAACTCGCATGACTCGGATCTGACTTCTCCAAACTCGCATGACTCTGCAAGCCACGGTGGGCGTTTGGATGTGCTTTTGGTTACCACTTCCTCTCTTGGATTTGCTTACTTACTGCTCCTTTTGTATTAGTCGCTGCTCCTGTCCCACCTTGCTTTTGGACTTTTATGAGCTTTTTATATTTCTGATTGTTCAATGTTTATTGTATGTGTTCCCCAACCCGTGGTGACTTTTCGGTTTATTCATGTGCCTGTTTCTTATAGGCCTTTCGATTTTAATGTAATGGCTCAATTTTTTTTCTTTTCTCCTTGTATTTTTTTATTCCTTTTCTTCTTTTCTTTCCTTGTTTGCCCCTTCTGTCTCCTTCTATCCGCCACCATCGTGCACCACCACCGTCACTTGTAGTTGCTTTCGGTGCGACTCTACCTCAGAAGAAGCAAGTGAGCGTTGTTTCCATTACTTTACGGAAATTCACTTAATCACATTCAATTGGATCATTGAGGAATGATTGCGGCGTTGTGTTTTTTCTTTCGTGTTTCTGTGTGAGTCATTTGAGCGGTGCTGGGAAAGAAGAAAAAACTCCGGCAGGTGCCCACTGGTTTTCTGCGGTGGAGAGAAGGAGTGTTGTGCGGAAGAAAAGAAGAGGGGCAAACAAGGAAAGACAGGAAGAAAGGAATAAGAAAAAGAGAAAAGGAAAAAAATTGAACCATCAGATCGATGAAAACTAAACCAAGTGTCAAGGGAAACGAAAAGCATAATAGCAGGAGTCAAGTTCAAAAATTATACAAAGTTTCACAAAGAAGATCCATATATGTTTCAAATGCTATATTCCTTCGAATAGGCTATGGGTGATAAATTATGAATTGCAAAATACAAAAAATATGTTGCAACTTGCAGGGGATGCATGACCCACTAGTCCTTTGGTCAGCAAAAGAGTGTATATAAGTAGTAGTGTCATTAGTATCAATGTAACATTTCATTTTTTAAAATTAATTTTAAAAAATTATTATTTATAAATATATAGAGTTTAATAAAAAATGATGAAGTTTTTGTAATTAAATAAATAAAAATAAATAATTTGAGAAAAAATAAAAAAATATTTATTTGACAAAAAATAAAATAGAATTTTTTTTATAAAATAAATAAATAAATAGAGTGAGAGTACTCTAATTATAAATAAAAACATCTTAAATCAATTTATATTTCTGTGTTTTTTCTTTCTTTCTCAAATTTATTTTTTCTTTCTCCCACTTCCAAATTTTTTTTTTCCGCATACACTTGAATCTGTCTAGGTAAAATGAAGATCCCGGACTCACTCATCATTGGATCGTCGTGAAATTTAAGTACTAGGTTTGCAACTCATTTTTAGCATTCTCACATTTTGGAGTTGTGAAAAAATGTCAGAGCTAACAAATGAAGAGCACAGACAGTGCTACGAAATGGCTAAGATCATGCCAAGGACTAGGTCATCTTTATTTTGATTTAATTAACATATCATTATTCTGTTATTTTGTGTAACTAACTTACCTTATTTTGTTATATCAAATGTAGATTTACAGTGAAATTAGTAGGTCTTTTACTGTGAAGTGGAAAAACGTATTTGACCGTTTATGGCATTTCATTGACAAGGATGAAAATTTCCATACCATTATCTACAACCAAGATTTGGACAAACCAACTATTGTAGCATGGTGGACAACACTAAGAGATTTTTATCACCTAACCGAAGATCATCTAGTGTGGTTAACTCATTATGATAAAAGTGTATTCTTTTTCACAATATTCAAGAGCAGTAGCCTTTCAAAATCATTTCCAAGATAACATTCATTATTCCATCAAGTGTCAAGTTTCGTCACTTTCAAGGTGTATCTCACTTCACACAAAGTTATTTGCAGCAGCCAGGTAAGTAACTTTCCAATTTAGTTGCCAACAATTCTTTATCTTCCAAGTTTTATATTTCATAAATTGCTGACATAACATTATTCTTAATATTAGGACGTTCCAAATACCATGTATTATTTTCTTAAAGGTAAATGCTGGACTCATTTGTATTTGGAGAACATTACAAAATGTCGGTTTGTGTTCAATTACTGGAGAAAGACAGTTAAAATTTGAGCTGGGTGAAAATATTTTTGTGAAACCCTGTCCTTCAAAACTGACATGGAAATTGTCTTTGAATTCTCTGATCCAACCTTTAACCATATTTTATTTTGGTCATGTTTATGAATTAAATTCAACATTAGGACTTGGAACATTATTATGACTTTGAACATTATTAGGACTTGAAACATTATTCCTTTTAATTATTAGGAATTTCCTAACTATGCTTTTGCTACAAACAATTTGTCTAATATTATTCCTTTGTTAGTTACCAATTTCTTATATAATAGTTATTTTACTATGTGTTGATCATAATTTTTTTGCAATGTTGAAATAACATTGTGCAACAAAAAATATCTTTTAGTAATTAATTTGATCATGTTTATGAATTAAATTATTTTTAATTAATTACTAAATTAAATTTTAAGCAATCTAATGTTAAATTTTAGTAATTTTTCAAAAGTTTATATATATTATAATTTTTTTAAAAAAATATAATTACTGAATACATTTGATTTATACCACTATAAAATAATATTAGAAAATCAATATTTTTTTGTACCACAATAATATCACAAAATCAATATTTTTCTAATTGCTAATTTTTTTTAAAAAAAAATTCACACAATTACTAAAATTATTACAAAAAAATTTATAACAAAAAATTTATTTTTAAAATTGATAAAATTATACTTCATATAATTTTATTCAAAATTTTAAATTTTTTTTTATGAACCTACGGATCATCAATCCGTATGATTCATATGGATTACTAGTAATCCGTATGAAGCATACGGATCAACAATCCGTATGAACATATGGATTGCTAATCTATAGGTTTGCAATTTCTTTTTGCATAACTCTTTTTTTTCGGTGACGAAAATCGACCAAATTTCATCGTATACTCCTGAATAATGCATGTACATCATCGGAGACCAAATAAACTTCAAAATCGAGCTTAATGGAAGCAACTAGCCCTAAGTGGCTGAGATTTTACGAAAAAAATGACGCTGTAGAAATGAAAAACTACTCCTACTGTTTATAACCAAAAATGCACATAAGGGTATTTCCAACATTTATGAAAATTAGTGGATGCCCCAAGTAATTTCCTTCTATTTTTTTACATTATGATTTGAGCCCGTGAACCAATCCGTTATCCACAGACTTTTGGCAAACCTATGTGGACCTAAAAGTAAAATCCATTTAATTTACGAATTGGGCTTTACGGATCAGACTGATCTTTAACCCACCCCTATAAATATGTCACCATTTGTTGGTTGAGACTTGTACTAGCAGCACGGGGTAAAATTGAGTTTGTTTGCAACACTTCTTCATCTTGTTTGCAGGAAGATATTGGCGGAGAGCTCCAACTGTGTGTGTTGACTGCTACTTGCTGCTAATTTAGGATTTTGGCAGTTGTATACGATATGCATGCATGAGGTGTTGCTGCCTTGTGTTTCTTGTACGACTATTTCAGCGATACCAACATGCATGGTTGTTGCTAGTTTGTACGTACAAAATTTATGCATTAATTATGTTGTTTTAAAATTTTAAATTTTTAGTTATACGATAAGTACGCATTTACGATTGCCAATTGTGAGGCAATCATTACATACATTAAAATAGAGCCTTGTGCTTGTAGATGGAGGCTTATGAGGTAAAAATATGCCCACGTGGGATATCCTAAATGTTTTACGGCAAAATCAAGATCTAGATGTTGTTTGATGATCACATAAAGGTGCAACAGTTTCACAACATATCATGCTTCACTGGCTTCATTCAATTTGGCAATCAATTTTGTGCCCATCTACTCGTTTCATCACGAAAGAAGACCCCTATACCTTATTTTATTTATTTAGGTTACCTAAAAGAATATTTCTTTGAAAAGACATGCAACAACATCACAACAGAGGAGAAGGTTACACAAAATAAGATGAAATCAAATAAAATGTATTGCATCTCCTTTTTATTAAAAAAAGATCTTTGACTTTTTCTTTTCTTTAATATTGCATTGGATGTAATAGATCAGACTTTTCTAATAAAATGATAAAACTTATAATTTTATTTATAAAACAGATTCATTTTATAAAATAAATTCTTCCATATTTTTAAAAATTGAATTATTTTTATACATTTCTTTTAAAGTATCTATTTCATTTTGTAATTCATGTCATTAAAGTATTTGTATCAAATTGATTTGGTAACATTTTCTTTAATTAGTTACTCAGTTAAGATATTTATATTATTATTCAAATTTATTCAATAAATATCATATATAATAATATATGTATAAATCACAATTAAAATAACGTTCTATCACATGAATTAATTTAAAATTTTTTCACAATTTAAATTTCAAATTCTATTTTAATTATATTAACATAGTGTAATATTTTCCAAACAATTAAAGAGATTTAGTTAATGAATCTGGAGTGTTGGTAATATTTTTTAAATAATTAACACAATTAGTATAGGAGTTAAAAAAAAAAGGAAGAGTGAGCGTAATTTTACGAACTTCCGGATGATAAGTGTAATGTACTCGGAAAAATTAATCTTCTACCAGTTGAATAAACCTATATATATATTAATCACTATATTAATATTTTTAACGATGTATATGCAACTGTTAATACAACCTTACACTTTTTAATTATTCTATAATATGATCTACTATACAAGACTGACTTGATTTTAAACCATCTGTCAAACTTAGAATAAGAGTTCGGCCGACTCATCTCGTGTAAATCACTTATTATTTTTTACATTTGTTTAGAGATCATCTGTCTTTTACCTTATTCGGAATAATGTGATTTATAATTGAGTATATTTATTTGAAATTCGAAAGGCTGTATTGTACTTTATTCTAGTATTTTAACAAGTATAGAAAAAATAATTAATTGAGCATATCGATCCGTTGAAACTTGAAACCTCTTTACCCGCAAGAATATGATTACATGAGCCCTATACAATATTGTAAAGTGATTTACCTTATTGTATTAACTACTAATTGTGCTACGCGTTGCCATTGCCGGCTACTTTTTTTACCAGCCAAAGAATTTTAATTTGAGAATGATTACAAAGTACCCAATCCTTTTATCAAAGTGCAGTCTAACACCCGAATATTTTTGTAGACTACTACTACTATTAAAAAGATAGTCTACGACACATATTTTATGACCGTTATAAGTAAACCGTTTTAAATATGATACGATAACATTTTTATAAATTAAGACAATGAAAATTATTTTTAATGACACACATTTTAAAATAATTATTATGAATCATCTTAAAATATAACTGTGTGACAATGTTGTAATTAGAGAATATGAAAAGGACGACAGTTACTAACACAAAACCGTCTTGGTTTTTTATTTCCAAATCTGAAATCCCTAGCTTCAATTCCCCCTCGAACTATCACAATGTCGTCCCTCCCTCGAACTCTCCCTCTCTAGCTCACCCACTCTCTAGCTCAACTTAGATGACCACATTTTTTGAGTTGTCGTTTGAACTCAATGGAGATGGAGTTTTGTTCACCATCTCTAATAATTATGACTCACATTTGTCTTCTATGTTTTCAGAGATGCCTTATCCAATCATATCCAACGCAACATGAAAAAGGTTTTCAGAGATTCCTTCAAGAGGTGGGCGCAGGCCACCACAGGGGTTTTGAGGCTCACGGAGACAACCTACGACAATGCCGACATCAAGGTAGGGTTCAGAATATTCAACAATATTTGGGACCAGGTGTTTAGCCTAAGCTTTATCATACTGCAACCTGGTTCTAATGTCACGACAGGGGACATACGCCTCAAAGGTGCCATTTTAGGTCGCTGCCGAGTGAAAAAGAGAGCCTGTCGTGGGAGAACGGAGTTTTGGACTTGGAGAGTGCGGCGATGCATCTTCTAGGGCTTGATCACTCTAACAAAGAGGACTCTGTTATGTACCCTAACGTATTGCCATGGCAGCAACGAAAGGTGGAGCTCTCGGTTTCTGATATGGAAAACATTCAGCGTCACTACACTAACGGCATCTCTGGCCACAGTGGGCGTTGGGGAGTGCTTTTAATCACTATCTTGTCTCTTGGATTTGCTTACGAGCTTCTTTAATTTTGTATTCGTATTTGGGTTTATGAGCTTGTTGGGAACAATTTTATGACTGTTGACTTGAATATAATGCATGTGTTGTTCCCCAAACCGTGATTTATTAACTTATTGCATTAGCAAATTAAAGATTATCCACTGTTGTATAAATTTAATTATAGACCATTAAGCTGGTATAACTTTTATGTCTTGTTAATATAAGAAATTAAAAGGGTGCGTGAATATTTACTACAGATTCTGGACTGTATGTAATGTGATTAACCACTAGTTATATACGTACCATAAAAGAAAATACTTTGGGAGCCAGAACAAATTAAATCTTACTACATATTAACTTCCTTTTTTATATTTTTAATTTTGGATAAAAATATTTTTACTCCATCTGAAATATGGGAAATTTAAAATTAGTCTCTCTAAATTTTTTTGTCTCAATGTCTCTAAAATTTTAACATGCTACTTCATTTAGCATGTTAATTTGTTACTAAACAATGTATCTAGCACCATATGATTACCAATTTTTCATTTTCTGTCAGTTCACCCTGTGACATTTTTTCACATTCTTTGGCCATTCTTAGGGATTCTTGGAGCATCTTTCACCTCTTGATCATGGCGCACTTGATGCCTTGGATTTTTTGGAGGTTTAAAATGCATGGGCTGGGATTTTTTAAGATCAAGGTTATTGTCACCTAAACACGTGGTTTTCTTTTCTATTTCTACCATCTTAAAATACTTTTATGCTTGTATTTATTGATCTTAGTTTGGGGTTTGAATTTCTTTTTATCATGACCATCTAAGCTTATATCATGAGGGATGTTGTGACTTGAATATTATGAATTTTTCTAATAATGTGTTGTTGTCTTATTGTACTTAATTTTGAATTTGGGAATTGACTTTAAATTTATACTATAGTGTTAATTAATAGATTAATTAGTAACCATCCATAGAGACGTTCCCTAATGTTCCACTCAATTAATTATACTTTTAGTAGTTTTTAACCAGTGAAGTTCAAATAATTAAGACGAAAAAAATAGCAAAAGAAATATATTAAATGGCCACAAACATAGGGGACCGTGCTTTGGACACAATGGGCTTGCTTATGGGTTTTAGAAGGTAGCTTATATGGTACTGTATAACATTTTGAGCAAATGCCTCTTGTGCCTTAAGTCATTTTTTTTCTTCATCCTGTTTATTAGAAAAAATAATTTTAACTGATATAGAATTTAGCTAAGAAGTAAATAATTTTTTTAAATTTTTTTAAGGATCAAATTCAAATAATTTAATCTTATTTTCAACACATTAATCATTTTATTTTATGTTGAATCACTTGATTTCAAGTCATATGTTCTTATCAATGAAGTTTCCTCATATATAAAAAAAAGCCCCAAAAATAAAGAAGGCCAAAAAAGGAAAGGGCCTCAATAAATGAAGATAGAAAAAAATAGTGAGTTCATACAAGCAAGCCTTCAGACAATGCCACTTTATCAATCCAGAAAAAGTATGATTGCTCGAAAGGATAAATATATTTAGATGCCCAAAATACTATTATACACCTATAAAAAAGAGTGAATTTTATAGGTATATTAAATATATGATGTGATATGAGAAGAAGAAAAAAAAAGAAATGTTAAAAAACTATTTAAAATTATGGAAAATTCAAAAATAACATATTTAGTACTTGATCCTTTTTCTCTTTGAAGAGGATGAAGTTTACTTTATGATCCTTGTGTTTATTATAAAATTTAATTCGTTAATCACGTTTGAATCAACAAGTTATATATTAGTTCGAATAAAATTAGACTCGGTGTTCTATATTTATTTTTTCATGTGTACTTTTTTATTTATTAAAAAGTTCTAGCATAGTTCCAAATATATTAATTTTATGACTTACTCAAAATAGTTTTAAATTTAAAAAATAACTATTTCTTTTCAATAAAAACGTATAAAAAATTAGGGATGGCATAAGAGAAAGTTCTAGCATAGTAAAAAAATAATTAAAAAATGGTATTCTCACGATGCATAAGAAAAAGTCCCTTATGCATTTTCTTATGATCGATTAGTTGGTGCAAACAAAAATGAAAAAAAATTGCTCCACAAAATAATTCAATCGTGTATTTTTTAAAATTTCTTAAAAAGTTCTAGCTTAGTTCCATATATATTAATTTTAATTATGACTAAAATAGTTTAAATATAAAAACAACTATTTATTTTTTAAAAATATCTTAAAAATAATTAAACAAATAATAATTTTAAAATAATTTTAATTATGACTAAAGTGAATAAGACAAAAAAATTTATAAAAAATAATTATAAAATATTTTTATGGATAAATGAGAGGGGGCATTTTGAAATAATTAAAAAAGATTTAATTTTTAAAATACTTTAATGGATTAATTGGATATTCATCTATAAAAATGTTAATTAATGCATTTTATTAAATTGATCATGAACACATTAAATTTGTGTTTATGAATTTTGAATGGATATTCATAAATGAAATTGTGGTATTTTTGCTAATGATATTTTTGCTCATTATATGTAGTTCATCTCTCTTCTAAGAAGGTAAAAAATTATGCTTTGTTTGACATATTTTTTTGGCATGCTGTGGTATGGTCTACTTTGATTATGCATAACAAAATTGTGTTTCAAGGAGTTTTCTTTTGTTTTGGACTTGATAAAAAAGGTTGTTTTGTAGACATGGTATGAGACTAATTAAGATGAGCAATACTCTCTGTTCTTTTTTAATTGGTGTATTGATCATGTAATTTATCTTTATTTGTTCCTTTGGTTTTGCATTGTAATACATATGTATTAGGATTGGAATACCCATTGTACTTTTTAAAAAAAAAAAATAAATAAAACTTTGTTTAAAAAAAAATGTTAGTCACACTCTCTTTTTAATATTTTCTCTTATACCATTAGCTGAAAAAATTAATAATTTTGGTAGGATTCCGGCCTTTTCTTTTAATGAGGTGTCTCTATTTATCTATATTGATTTAGAAATGAAATCCATCCAAATTGATGACATTTTATAAATTTCAAACAATGCTAATAAAGTATTAGAAAAAGAGTGTCAGAAAAATTTGCTAACATTCCTAAAAAAAGATAAGATCGTATGAGTTTCTTATGTAGAAGCACTTTGGACACTTATTACCAATCCGACTTTAATTGTTTTTTATTTATTCTTCACTACGGTATGTTTGGATCAACTGAAAAAATTAGGTTATTTTAATATTTGATTATATGAATAACAATTATTGGTATAATCCATTATAATCCGAATAAGTTTTTGTTTGAGTTTGTTTCTTGTAAATTTATATATTTTGAGATAATTATTTTTGTATGGATGAAAAAAATAATTAACTTTTACGTAAGAATTTTTTTTTTTTTACAAATTTGAGCTGTTGTCCAAATTATATAACAACTTTTTTTATCCCACAAAAAGCGTATCTCTAAAAATCATCTTTCCCAAAAGAAGTATTGACTTTACTTTTTGTACTCTTAGTCTAGCCAACCGTGATGACTTCCTATTCCCTCTGTCACCAGTCCACACCTTCCAGTGATTGATTTAGGAACATTTAGGATGATATTCTAGGATTGAACCACTTGTCTATGGAAGAAGCAGTTAAGTACCCTTTCATATTGCCCTCACAGCCAAGGAATATACAGGTGCAGCTCCCAAATGATGATATAAAGAGGACACAAGTCACTCACAACAACTCTAGGACACTGAGTGTCACCATCCTAGTTAGGCTTTGGTTGGGGCCTCCTAAACGTTGCCTAACTTGAGTTGTTTTTCATGGTTCTGGTGTACTATATGTCTAGATAATCGTGTTCCACATGCTTTTTTCCTGCTCTGGAAAGATGCTGAGTCATCTATTGTAGATTCTACTATTTCTCCGCGTGTTTTTTTTTTTTTTTTAATTGAGAAAGGTTAACAATTAATATATTATGTTAATGGAGAAATTCGAACGGATGATTTTTTTATCACTCCAACTCTTGTGCATTATTAAACCACCTTATAACTCCCACGATTTCTCAGCGATATGCATATCACATTTATACGTATGATCAAATTTACCAATTAAGTGAAACTCATAAAGTGAAGTTGCATCCCAAATAAAATATCTGTATGTTTGATTCTCCTGGAAGTGCGACAACCAAGTAGTTTTACGGCTGGTTTAGATACATAACTTAAAATATTTATTTGATTAGCGTATTTCGTGATATTAACTTCACTTACTGAAACAGATTATGCTTTTCTGTGCAACCTTTGAAAATAAGATAAGAGTATATGTAAGACATACGCCATTTTCATAACTAAATCCAAATAAATCTTTAGAAATCTCCTTAATCATAATAATATCCCCATAAGTGGCTAGGAACTTTTTCAGACTAGCTATAAAATAGACAAGCATAACAACATTAGCATTGACTAAACTAAAACAACTGCTGAATATCAGGATTGACGAATCTATAGATGCCTCTTTTCTGAAAGTTCATTGCCTTTGTCTTTCATCATGTTTGCAGGCTTCTGTTGTGAATTTGGATGAAGCCCCGGGGAGAGGGGGGGGGGGGGGGGGGGGGGGGGCGGGGGGGGAGAATAGAATAAACTAAATTAATTGTTTTTCGCAACAGTGGTGAAAATTTTAACCTAAACTTTTGGAGCAAAAGATTTATGTTGTGTTTCAATACTTAGGAAGTTCAAAAATATTATAATGTGTTTAGATAAGTAACTTGAAATCCCACAAATGATATAGGCCACTTTTTTTACCACTTAGGGATCCTCTCACTCACTCTATAGGTTTACGGTTGGCTTGGATCTTGTTCAGTGCTTCCCTCAAAATCAATATTACATTTCTCTTTACTTACTGCATAAATGACATTTTTCAGGTAAAAAATCAAAATAAATGGGTCTAATTATATGGCATGCTGTGATATGGTTTGATTGGTGAAACTGAGGTTATCTATAGGAGTGACGGCTAAGACATAATTGGCGTTTTAAGATTTATAAAAATCAGGTTTGGTCTTGATTTTCTTCTAAAGTTAATAGTTCTTCTATTTTCAAAATGGTGCACTAGACCATTTCACCGTGTTATGCAGTGCTGACAGTGTCCTACTTTGGGTCAAACTAGTCTTGATAATTTTTTAATTTATTTTATAACGTCGCACTTCCAAAATAGTTAACTTAAAATCAACTTTCTGAGATGAATCATATAAGATTACTACAAATATAGACAATTTATATGATTTTTTTAACCAAGTACTGATAGAAAATGAAAATAAAATGAGTTAAAGAGGTAAATCTAATTAAATATTTTTTGTTAAAATGAATTTATATACCTCAAATTTTTTGGAATATTTTTTTATCTAACTTCTCGTTAATTAAAATATATAAATTCATTTTAACTTATGCAATGAAATTAAGCATAAAAAACTTATGCAATTAATTGATTCAATTTACATCTTTGATTAATTGATTTTATTTTCTTATCATACAAATACTTTGTCTAATTTATCCAAACTAATTTATACAAGACCAATGAATTCACTAAATGAATTTGAGCTTCAAACACTTCATTTCTCTTTCCCCTTTCTGGGGAAATGAAATTAATGACAGTATTGCTACATAGATAGTTTACAGAAATAATCCTCTTTCTCCGCAGATAAAATTCCAAAACTTGTACAAGGTTAAAATAAGAAAGAAAATAGAAGGCTATCTAAACAAAAAAACAAACAATTGTAACCAATAATATTCTTTTGAAATAAGTATACTCAAATTAAAAGAAGTTCTAAAACCAAATTATCTTTACTTACAAATATATATATATATATATATATTGAAAGAAATTTCAAGATTCTGGGGAGCAGACGAATCCATTGAAAAGAGTCGTCAGTGATCGTAAGAATTAATAATCTCAAAACTCATTCTGGAGAAAATTTAGATTAATTCATATTCCATTTCATCCTTATAATGTCTCTCTGGAAAGGAGACTAGTGTTACAGATCTATCATTTTCAATACGCATGGTAGTAAGAATATGCCACTTTGATAGTACCAGCTCGAGGATTGATAAGATGTTTGAGATCTAACATAATATTTCGGGTTTACTAGCTAGAGAATTGCCTGGGATAATCAAGAGAACTCCTCATGCTGTCTATCGTCATTCAATATATGCCATATTTTAATATTTAAAACCAGAATTTGATTAGTTCTAATGGCCTGCTGTTCTCTCAAACACTCAGGAGCACATCTCTCATCTGTCTCAACCCTATTAGGATTGACTTCAGGTGTTTTAATTTAACCGCAAATTAAACTTCCATAAAACAGTAAAATTGGAAAAAGAAGTCAGAAAATTGAAAACTTCTACCCATCATGTGGTTGTCTAAAATCAAAGCTAACACACTAAATTTAAGGACGATTGAATTGATACAAAGATGCACACTTTATTTTATTTTCAAGATGCCCTAGTACCAAATACCATGGAGAGAAATTTAAAATTAAAATCATTACAAATCCCCTCTTTAATAATTAACTTTACAACTTTACTAAAATAGCCAAACCCTAAGTTCAGATTAAAATACCATGTAGAGAAACTTAAATTAAAATCATTACAAATCCCCTCTCCTACCCAATTAATTTGCACCTTTACTAAAACAGCCATACCCTAAATTCAAATTAAAAGACAATGGAAAGAAACTTAAATTAAAATCATTACAAATCTCCCTCCTATCTAATTAATTTGCATCTTTACTAATACAGCTAAATTTATATCTCACATCCCAACAGATTACTTAGAAGAATTACCTAGTCTCAGTTCTAGGTCGATATTATCATCATCCCCTACTACTGGTGCTTGTACAATAGGGATAAGCATACCTGGTGGCTCCGCCACAGGTAGCTGTGATGACTCAGGTGCTGTCCATAACCGAGTTGCACCACCGAAAACAGAGGTTGGTGCTGCTCCATGCTCAACCACAAGAGGTGTAACCGATTGGAACATTTGGTTGCTTTGATTCAGACACATATATTCAAATTGGGCAAACCTAGCCATTTGTCTTTCTCTCCTATGCGCATTTTGGTGTCCCCCTAGAGCTTGCAAACTCTGAAACTCGCGATGGCAGAAAGGACACTCGATTTTCTTAACCCAGCCATCTCTGAGAGCCTCGTCACTTCTCATAGCCGTCAAAGGGGAACCAAATACCTTCAACACTGAAGGAGAAGAAGAAGAAGAAGAAGAAGAAGGTTTCTTCTCTGAGGATGAGCTCATATTTGGTACTATATTTTTCTATTTCTAACATGAGGAATATGTGTTCAATTCTCTTGTACTGCATATATGATGGCATATAAATTAAGAGAGGAAAAAGTGATGATTGGTACTCGTAAAGCATTTGTCTTCAACCACACAAAACTTGAAAAATCTCCGACTGTGGATTGTGGAAGTTGCAAGTTGCAACAATATCTCGACGTATGGTGACACGAAGTGATTTCATGCTTGTCCATTGTTCAAATGTTGGACAGATCAACCTAAATTCCAGGTCACGCAAGACTATAACTAGAAGTCTAAAAGCTGTCTTTTTTTTTTGTTGGTCTGACTAGTAATCTCAAGTAGAAATGGAGTTAATAAATAATCTTATCGTGACCCAATAAAATTAAAATAATTATATTATGAATTGGACTCATTTTTTATGATTTTTTAATATAGAAATCTTTGACTTATTATATACTCTTCTTATTTTTTTACTATTTACATCTTTTTCCAATTGATGGGTTGAATATCTGCTGAATGTTAAAAAACTGCTGATTCTGCATTAGTAAATTTCTCTTGCAGGTTTTCCATCTCAAAATTCACCTCATTCTTGCTTTAAGAAATGGTCATATGTCATCATTACATCCTGATTCTTATTTTAAAAAATAAGGCATTCTTGTATAGTTTTCGTGAGTTATTTTGTGTTGAAAACAACACTGGGGATTATGAGCTATTGCTTCCTAAATCGTGTTTTGATTCTATTTTAAAGAACTTATTTGAGGTATTGAATGCAAGTTCCTCAGGAAACAATAGGAATTCCTTAAGGGGTGTTTGGTTTAATTGTTTTTTGTTTTTATTTTCACTGAAAACAGAAAACGGTGATAAAAATGTGTTTGGTTGGATTTCTGAAAACATTTTCTATGAAAATAAAAATAGAAAACAACTGGAAAATGAAAACAATAAATTCTCATTTTCAGTTGAGAACAGAAACTTCATTTCGGTTAAAATGAAATTACGGTGATAATGAATATAATTTTAAACAAATCTAAAAATACAAAAAGACAATAAGTCAAATATATGATAAATTTTCAGTATTTTTATTTCATGAAAATAGAAAACAAGAAGTCAAACCAAACATGTTTTCAGAATTTTAATCTTTTGAAAATAAAAACAATTTTCAGAAAGTAAAAACAAGAAATAAAAATAAAAAATGAAAATGCAAATCAAACACATCTTTAGTTATCCCAAACACATGAGAAGACTCAAATCTATCCCAAGTAATATGGGACTTTGTCTATTGTAATTCTCATCAAACAACAACATTTTGTATTAGCTCTATTATGAATTTAGTTTCTAGCTAGATCCAACTTGTACGATTAGATGTTAGTTACAACTTAACATTTTAATTTATTTAGAAATGGATGTTCTAGACAAGATCTTATATACACAAGGAATAATAATTGAATTCAACAAACCAATAATGGAATATGGTAACAGTGGTAATGAATCGCCAGAAATGAATGTTGAAAGGGGGGAACTTCTTGCTGCCATTGGTTTGGCAACAGGAAAAAGGAATTGAAATTAAAATTAAGGGTTTAGGGCATTAAGTGAAACAGTGTGTTTTGATATATGAATAAATCTCAATCAATAATTTCAATCCTATAGTGCAGATGGGTTGAATCGGACACTCTCCAATCCTTCTCAATTTCATAAACAAAAATTCCCAAATTTAAAAAGTAGACATAATTTAAAATTAGTAAAAAGTAATGAAAGGAATATAATTACTTATTTTGTTTATTAAAAAAATCTAAACAAGTGAATCCAACTTTTAATACACTTGTTGCAATTTTATTGGACAATATAAGATGAAATTGTTTAATCTTATTTTTAGTTGAGATTATTTAAACAGCCTTTTTTATCATTATAGTATATACATTTCTAGTTGAGAATATACAAGATTTATATATATATATTCGTTTCAATGCTGAAAAGGGAAGGGGAGGACTGATATATCAATTTCATTATTTAAAGAGTTTGATACATGACATCTATATGACATTCAAAGATAAATACATGTAAATATAATAAATGGTATGATGTAATAAAAACAGAAAGATAAAAAAAATAGTGTTGATCAATGGAGTGTTTGATCAATATACGAGTATTCATATACCATCATTCATGACATTTCTCCTCATATACCATCTTGATCTTAAATCCGGCATTTGCTTACCTAACAATGAGAATGTCAATGTGCAGCACTGGTCGATCATTTACCAAATGATTGTAAGGTATTGGGCCAATTCAAAATCAACCTAATACTGACCAAGGGATACATAACCCCTCTCAATTTCATTTTTTTGTTTTTGTTGAAATAAACAATCCATTTATTCATAGAATATAGAATTGATAGAACTAAAACTAATCGAATGGCTATAAGTAACCATTCTTTTAATGTAGAATTAGACATTAATTTAGAAATATAAAATTCCTAATTATTATTATTAGTTACTTTACTAAAATTTACAATAATAATATTTTTGAAATAATCAAATAGATATCTATTTGATAAAAGATATTAATGCGGTGTCCATTCATGTCTATATCTTACGGTATACATTTATACTATTTTTTATTCTTATTATCAGAAATAAGTGATAGTATAAAATACAATTTCACTAATTTCTTATAATAAAAACCTGAGGTGTACCTAACATCTTTGAGAGCTTTTCTATGATAAATCATAACATGCACAATATTTCCTTAGCCAAAGTGGTTTGTTCACAAATTTTTTACTCATCCCAAGTTACTTCAATGTCGTGTTTACTTCTTAACTAATTTTCTACTTTAGCAAATTTAATTTTATAATCATTACAAGCTTTAAAAAATATATATTGTAATTAGATTTTCAAAAAAGCTTAACAGTTGACATAAGGATGAGTTAGATATAGATAAGAATTGCAACAACGAATATTCTTAAATGTAAAAGTAGTGCTGTACCTCCCTTCAAATTCGGGATTCTTCCTATATGTGGGTGCAAACCTGGCAAATTTATCAACTTGGGATCCGGTGTTGGAAAAGGCTCCTCAAATGTAAAGCAAACACTTGTCTTCGGAGCTTGGATCCTACTCACTAAATCAGTCTAATCAATGTAAACAAAAGAATTGATATTAAAAAAAAAAACCAGTCTTATCATTTTGTTCAGTCATATCTTCCCCTCCTCTATCTTATGCGCCTTCATTGGGTCTCACCACTACTCTCACGATAATTGTTCAGAAAAAAAATGTAGTTTAGGGTTAAAATATATTAAAAGCACTAAACTCCATGTTGGAAAAGTGGATTTGGAAATTAAAGTAGAGAATATTTATAGGGTTAATATAAATCACTAGAACTGGGAAAATGATCATGGCGGAGATATTAATTTATGTTTCGTTGACAAGGAGAAATATATCTATGTTTAATTGTATAGGTGGTAGGGATGGTGGGTTTATCTCCTTTTGGTAATTGGGTGCTATGTTGTCATGTAATTGTAAGGTTTGTCATTATTGCCTAATTTCTTGAATAAGTAAAGCAGCATGCAAGACATGAGTACTCTAATATTATAGGTAAGTCGTTATCAGTCCTTCGAATAAATTTTGGGGGAAAAAAATTGGTGCAGAAATAATTTTAAATTATTTTCACTAATTGGAGTACAAGGGGTTTGTGCATCTTTTATCTTTGATGATATATAGACACCTTTATATATCAAACATTTTGATATCTATTATTTTTTTAATCTTTTTTTATTATTACATCGTATTACCTACGACATGTATACTTCTCTTTCTTTTCTGTTTAGGTGTTGAATGAGTTTGGTTTCCACCAAACAATTCTCAAATACAAATTGACATAATATGATTTTTTTTATAGTAAAAATAACTCAGAAAAAAAGTGTTTAAAATATGGATTATCATCTCGCTAACCTCTTCCCTTTAGGACATCATTTTAATAGCTAGGTATCCGGTTAACAAGTCTTTTATTGACAAAGCTATTTTTGTTTTCATTAAAAAGAAATAAAATCTTATCGTAGCTTTTTCGGCAAAAACTTGATAGTCAACAAAGAAAAGAGACCCTCATAGATGATTTGCAATTTTGCATGATTCGCCTATATAGTAGATTAGAGAAAGTGAGTAATACTTTTTTTAACAAACATTGTGATTAAGTAGAATGGGAAAGTCTTCAAATATTGTTGGATAAGACGCCTGTAAGATGTTAAAATTGCCAGCAAACCCCATTTCTACAGACACTTAAACCCAGAGAAAGTGAGTAATATGACAACAATAATGTTGGGTATATATATCAGATCAAATATCTGAGGAGATATCGTCGTACAATTGAGTGAGACAGAATTATTGATGATTATTCTGCTTTTTTAAACATTTCAATCTTTCCTCTTCTGTACATTCAACACAATGTGTACCAAAAATAAAACTAATCGTTTATTATAATTTTATTATTTATACTATTTTATATAACATTATTTTTCTTTTTATCTCTTCATCGCTTCCACTATTTTATCACACACTTCTCTCAATTTTTCCTTATTGTAAAAAAATTGATTTTTTAAGATTTATTATTTTACCCTAGAAAAGATTTATTAATATTAGTTTAGCCTGTAAATTAGACGACATAAGGCACGTTAAATTCTACCAAACAGAAATTGAAGAAACATAAAGCAAGTTTATATAGAGAGTGGAGGTATATATTAAGTAGTCATGAGATACTTAACTAACTTTTAATTTAAACCATATTAACTTTAGATTAAATCATTGGAGTGAAAGTTCTTCACACGCAAAAGTATGAATGTATGAATACTAACCAGAAATTTGTTTAATACATTATTGATATACATTGAAATCATTATAATACTACTTTCGAATTTTGAAATATATAAAAATAAAAATTTGATAAATATAATTTAGGCTTAAATTATTTTAAGTTCCTATAAATATGGTCCGATTCAATTTTAGTGTTTGAAAAAAAAAATGTTAGTTCATCCCTAACATTTTCTTATGGTTGATGCGTAAATATATATTCATTAGGAACATACGTATCATACACGAGGGTTATATTAGATTAAAATTATTTACTCATTACAATTATTAAATTTTAAGAAGATAAATATTAATGATGGAAAGTAATTTTTTTAGAATTTCATTAAAATATAATAAAGAAAGAAGTTCAAATTAAATAGTCTAAAACTATTAAAAAGGGAGCAATTAAAAAAGATAAATGGACCTAACCCATTGAATTATACCTATATTTACTATATTAATATTCAAATTAGATAAAAATGAAATTCGAATAGTGATTCTTTTATATTTCTTTTTAATACCTTTTTGATTTAGACTCTCTAAGGATCCATTGATATTTTCAAATAACTCTTCTTGTTTCTGGGAAGGTCTTATAACAAAATTTATGTTCTTTCTTTACTCAAAAAAGACTTTATTCTTTATTTTTATTCTTATAGTGTAAATTGATATCTCCTTATATGTATTAACAAATTTAAAATAAATAAGCCAATGATTCTTTTTACTTTATGTTAATTATTAAATATTATATATATATATATATATATATATATATATATATATATATATATATATATATATAACTTTTACTTTTGAAATATAACCTATAATCTTTATAAATACATTAAAATTGGATGAAATGGAGAATAAAAGTATTACATTAGCATAAGCATTAAAAACAAATGTATCTAAACTAAAAGGTATAAAGAAACATAATAAGGTGCAATACAAATTTGAGGGTACAAGTGCGAAGATAATTGACAGAAAAATATAACAACTAAAACTTCAAAATTGATTTTGAGCTAAGAAAAAACAACCCCCCATTGCTTTAACCCCACTCTTGATTGAAAGTTATTTCATTTTAATAACAAACACTTATCCTAAGTTTGATTCATACTAAGTTTGATTTAATTCTTCATGATTTCACACCACCAAACTAAACATGCACCTTTCGAGGAGGATTGACAATCCTTTGTCATGCAAAATACAAAACTTTTCGAACTTGGACACCGGTCCACACCTTCCTGATCAAGGGACATTGGAGCAATGCACAGAGGTCATCTTCAAGGATTGGACCACTTGTCTGTGGAAGAAACGGTTAAGTACCATTTCATATTGCCCTCACAGCCAAAAGGAATAAGTGCAGATCCTAAATGATGATATAAAAAGGACTTAAGTCACACAACAACTCTAACACTGGTGTCACCATCTTAGTTGGCTTTGGTTGGGTCCTCCTAAACGTTGCGTACCTTGGGTTTGTTTCCATGGTTCTGTGTTGTACTATAAATATAGGAAATCGTGTTACACTAGCTTTGTTCTGAGAATGATGCTGAGTCATCTAGTAGATGGATTCTATATATTATTTCTCAACGGTGTGCGAATCCACAACTTGTTTCTCCAAGCATAATTGTATGTGATCAAGTTTATCAATTAAGTGAATGAGTGAAAGTGTGAAACTCATAAAGTGAAGACACATCCCAAATAAAATATTTGTATGATAGATTCTCCTGGAAATGCTAACAATGCAACCAAGTAATTTTAAGGCTGATTTAGATAAATAATTTAATTAAATACTTATTTATTTAGCATATTCCGTGATAATTAACTTAGTTACTGAAACAGATTAAAAATAAATTATTCTATTATGCTTTCTCTTTGTACGTAGCCCATTCAAATAAGATATAAAAAAAATTGGAAAACTATGCATGGACAAGAAGAGACTGATAAATATGTGTTTCTATAAAGATAAAAGAAAAAGAAGAATAGATATAATGATATAATGCAGCAAGAAGAGACTGATAAATAAAAATAAAGAATGTCAATCAAGTGTATATCCTGTACAAGTGTCAATATATATCATTACTCTAATTCTTTAGAAATCTCCTTAGAACTTAATCATAATATCTGCTCTATATATAAGTGACTAGAAACTTTCTCAAACTAGTATAATATAAAATAGACAAGCATAACAACATTAGCATATTGACTAAAACTTAAACAACTGCAGAATATCAGGACTGAATCTGAAGATGTCTCTTTTCTGACAGTTCATTACTCTTCATGTTTGCAGGCTTCTGTTGTGATGAAGGCTCCAGGGAGCCGTGAAAATTTGAACCAAAGTTTTTGGAGGAAAAGATTTATGTTGTATTTCAATACTTAAGAAGTTCAAAATATTATAATTTGGATAGATAGGTAACTTGAAATTCCACAAATGATATATATATATATATATATATATATATATATATATGTCACTTTTTTATTATATATGCAGGGATCAGCTCACAGCTCACTCACTCTATCTGGCCAAGGCTTATGGTTGGCTTGAAATTGGATCTTATTCAGTGCCTCTCTCAAATATTACATCTCTTTGCCTACTGCATGCACTGGACGTACTTTTCTCCAGCAAGAAATTAAACAAAAACAAATGAATTTATTTTGTGAGAATAATTCAAATTTATAATTTCAAATATCTAGGATGTTGGCCAGTAGAGGAGGCACTGCACCCTAAGTGAGATGAGGATCATAATTAGAGAAGATTTTCTTAAGTTTGTCTAAAAAAAATTGTAAAAGATTTATCAAGTTTGTTCAGAAAACTTAGGCTTTGCCTAGAAAACTTGTTATAAAAGGTTTCTCAAGTTTGTTTTAGAGATTTGTTTTCTCAATGGTAACACTTTTATACTTGTATTGTGATTAAGAACACCCCTCTAAGCTTTCACATTATCAAGAAAATTTTCGACAAATATTACAATGATTTCATAATGATTCACCTTCAGTTTCATCAAGTTTTAATAATTGTTTGACTAATCACCAAGTTACACAATCATCAATTCTGATATTATCCTAAAATTTGAATTTCAAACCTAACTTAATCTCATATTTAAAAATAACAAAAGACACAATTTAACACCTCTTACCTACTTATGTACATGTAAACATCTCAATGCTTATTCAAGATGATTGAATATAAATTTGAAAAGTTCTACTTGTGTTCTTGTATAACATCACGGTTAACACACAAAAAAACAAGGATGATTGAGCTGATACAAAGATACGTGCACTTTACTTTTATTTTCAAGATGCCCTACAACCATAGACCATGGAGAGAAATATAAATTAAAATCATTACAAGTTCCCTCCCCTATCCAATATTATTAATTTGAACCTTTACTAAAACAGCCAAACCCTAAATTAAAATTAAAATACCATGGAGAGAAATTAAAATTAAAATCATTACACATCCCCTTTCCTACTCAATTAATTTGCACCTTTACTAAAACAGTCAGGCCCTAAATTTACATCTCACATCCCAGATTCCTTATTAGAATAAATACCTAGTCTCAGTTCTAGATCGATATTATCATCAACCCCTACTACTGGTACTTGTACAACTGGGGGAACGTTACGGTGGTGGCGCGTACCAGCTGGTGGCTCCACCAAAGGTAGCCTTAGTGATGACTCAGGTGGTGGCTGTGCTGTCCAGATCCGAGTTGCAACGCCAAAAACAGAGCTTGCTGATGCTCCATGAGCAACCACAAAAGGTGTAGCCGATTGGAATATTTGGTTTCTTTGATGTAGACGCATATACTCAAATTGAGCCAACCTTGCCATTTGTCTTTCTCTCCTGTGTGCATTTTGGTGTCCCCCCAACGCTTGCATATTCTGAAATTTGCGATCACAAAATGGACACTCGATTTTCTTACCATGATCCTCGTCACTGCTCGTAGCCGTCATAGGGAAACCGAATAGCTTCAACACCAAATTCGGAGAATAAGAAGAAGAAGAAGAGGAAGGTTTGTTCTCTGAGGGTGAGTTCATACTCGGTACTATGTGTATATGACATCGGGAATATGTGTTCAATTCTCTTGTAGTGCATATAAAGAGAGAAAAAAGTGATGACTGGTAAAAGCATTTGTCTTCAACCACACAAAAAGTTGGATAATCTCCGACTGTGGAAGTTGCAAGTTGCAACAATATCTCAGGGTATGGTGACACACGAAGTGGTTTCATGCTTGTCCATTGTTCAAATGTCGGACAGGTCGACGTCGACCTAAATCCCATGTCACAAAAGACTTTAATTACTGAAAAAACCTAGAAGTCTAAAAGCTGTCTTTGTTGTTATCATTATGGCATATATTGCTAGTAGAAAATATACAATCTGAGATATATACGTATATTCGTAAAAAATACAAAAGGTTTTTCAAGTTTCATCAAAAAGGACAAGGATTAATGAGGAGGGAGAGTTTAATATATAGTATATTGATTTCATTATCTATAGAGAAATGTTTAAAGAGTAATTAATGTATGATATCTGTGCTTGTTATGTTCGGTCTAAACTCTCTTTTCTAATGGAAAAACATGTGAACTGTTTGTCATGATCATCACTTATTTGATACACTGTGGTGTGATCTACTTTTGATTATATTAATATTGTGTTTCAAGCTAGCTTTTGATTTCAATGATTTTTTGACTTGATAAAGGGTAGATATCGTGAACTTGATTTAAGGGCCTAGATGGATATATAATAATCATCAATGTTCTTTTTTCTATGGGTATGTTGATCCTTTCTTTTGGTGAATAGGGTATACTGATCCTGTTATGTAATGCTTTTTATCCCTTTAAGATGGGTTTTGTAAGACTTTTGCAAGTAGGTTATAGTACCATTGTAATATCTTTCTTAAGAAAATTTCGTTTGTAAAAAAAGTAATATTCTTTTCTGGTACGTACCCAAACAATATATATCACTTATTATATTTATCTTTTTTTTTCTATTTCTTTCTCTCTTCGAATTGAGGTGTTTATGGAATATTTTTCTTATTTAAACATCAAAAAGTTCATATATTATATTATATTATATTATATATAATTATTTTCATCTCCCACTTATTTATCTTTTTCAATTCATATACAAATATCATAGAAATATTTCTAAAAATAAAAGAGAAATATTTTATTATCTCATTTTGTTGACAAATTTCATGTCAAAGGTTACAAGGTAGACTCTCCTGAAGGGAGCCTAAATCTGGTCTTTGTATTTATAGTGAGTTTTGTTCTGTTTTAAGTTGCCACTTTTGTTGCATGGTTTGGAGAGGCTCGTATACGTTTTTATTTGCTGATCTTGGACGAGATCTATATCAGATTTCTGGCTGGCTGTTAGCATTCCTTATTCCAAGGTACAGCTTGAGTTTTTTTATGAAATTCACTTTTCTTTTTTTTTTTTTCTAAAAAAAAGTTGGGTAACGTCATAAAGATAAAGGAGGTGATGGTCTCCCACATTTAGTAAGCCCATGGCGCCTCAATTATGGGTGAAGCTTGTTTAATTAATATTTAGGTCCAATTTAGATTAAAAATCATAATTATTTATAAGAGAAAAAATTAAGAAGGTAAATTAATGTCTCCAAATTAAAATTAACTTGTGCATTTTCAAGTTTTAGAAAAGTTAATTTTTTTATAAAAGTAATTTTAACTTAGTAAAAAGCTCAATCATCTTATATTTTTATTTTTTTTTCCTCCTATAAATATTTATATATTTTTTTATCCAAACAAGACTTTAAACCATTAAATATATGATGAAATTATATGAATATTTATGTTATGTCTTAAAACTAGCTAGCATAACATCAGTCGTCCTTGTTCAAGAACCATTTTTAACTCTTGCTCATACTAAAAGATAAAAACTTAGCTTCATCATTAAGAAAAGCTTCCCTTCCAAATTCACCCTTTCCAAAAGGGTTAAATATATCTTATGATCATATTTTAATTTTGATATATGTATAAAAGTTTTTCTTTGGTTTTTCATATCTTTCTAAAATTTAAAATTGATATTTTTCGTTCTTATTATTATAGGACATAGGATGTCGGTTAATTACTCATGTGTTCGATAGAAAGTCATGTAACCATTCTAATGCATTTGTGGTGGCATGTTAACATGTAGTTCCTAAAATTCTTTTTGAGGCCCAAGATATCATTTTATCAAACGAAAAATAAATGCTAGAATTAAAAAAAAATATTTTAATTTTTGAAAGAAAAGAAATCAAACAACTTCACTTATAATTTATATGTTCCACGGTTCATGAGAAGAATAAGAAAGAAAGAAGGTCATGCAACGTGAATTTTAAGTCCAGTTCATTTGACATCTACAGTTAGGCTGCTAATTACCAATCCAAAGGTGAAATCTCTTAAAAAAAAAGGGGGGGGCCAAATTTGAAGTGACAACAATACAACATTGTCATCCCTTGAGACATGCATATGTAGTTGGACGACGAAGTTGGATTCTTAAAGATTCATTGTACACTGGAATTGAAAAAAAAAAAATTACAGTCAAATTAATATAGCGATTCTCAAAGAACTACCGCCGTCTTTTTTGTGTGAGAGAAAAGATAGCAATTTATTTATTTATTTGTAGAAATCGACCACAAATATATTGACAAACAGAGAATACAAATGTGAAATATCACTCCTCCATCCTCATTATAGCATGTTGAGCCCCACTAAATTATTCCCTAGAGCCAAAGTAAAATCGAATATTGTTGTCTATAATTCAAGATGTATGTACAAACCAAAATTGTATTGTTCACTGTGTGAATAAGTCATTCCAACAAAAAGACAAGCCTACCAGTATATTGGCCATTGTTTATCAAGTCTATCAATAAACCATTCATCCTTGTGTGGAGCAAGGAGAGAGCAGCGAACACTATGGCCACCATCAACAAGCCTAAGGATGTCTAAGTCTAGCTTGACTTGCTTTATATAATCATTGCCAAGTCTAGTATGTAATTAATTAGTTTGTTATGGGCTTTTTTTAGGTCTAATTTGACCTTTATATATACTCCATATAATTAAGTTTAATTTGACTTGTTGGTTTATTTAAAGACCTCTATTACTTTAAATATCTTGATAAACTTATCCTTAAATAAACCAAATAAACTTGCAGATTAACGTGTTCATTAAAAAGATCAATAGATTTAAAAACTAACTGCATACCACTGAACTTGTCAATAAACTTATTATGAACCTAGCTATAACATTAAAAACAGTATTTTTTTTAAGAGAACATTAAAAACAGTTAAAAATATAAAAACATATTATATTTTATGGCCGCTAAAATTAGTTCAAACTAGTCAATGTTATTAAATAATTTATTTATTTTTGAAGCAAAAAAAATGTTATAAATTAGTAGTATTTCAAAAATAAAGAATGATAAATAAAAATACATGAATAATATATATTACTCCGTGGGTAAGATATATAGTCCCGGACTCCGACACTGGCTCTTACGATATGCTCTTATGAGGACAATATGGGGCTCCATGACTCCATCAATGTTTGCGCCATATATCATGATGAATTTTCTTCTTTGTATTTCTTGGATCTATCGAAAATTCAACGAACTCTCAGGACCAGTTCTTTTAAAGCATTTTGGTTGAATTATAGAGCTATGGCACTAGGGTCTCATCCATGGTAGTACAAAACACAGTATTAACACTAAGAAGGAGGAAATGTGACCACTCAACAAAAAACTAGAAAATGTGGACGGGCTTCATTCCTTTCCTAGAAGAGGTCGACAGAGTATAAGTTTTGGCAGTTTATGTGCCTTTCAACGACCAAGTCGAATGTCAATTTTGTAAAGTGGCATGTTATCATGTTTGTATGCTCGGTCGACCCTGAACGTAGTCTAAACCTGCGATGACCTGAACCCATGGCTAATAAAGGCGATGAAAAAATAATTATAATTGTATAATAATTTTTTGGCCAAATAACTTATTTAATCTTTTATCTTATTTGTTTGATTCAGTTTAATCATTTATTTTTTAAAAAATTAATTTTAATCATTTAACTTTTAAAATTAATTCAAAATAATTATTTATTTTCTTGATGTTATTAATAAAATAAAGATATTGAAAATTAAAAACCGTCACAAAATATAAGTTTTTTCATTTCATCTTTCCCGTTCTCTTCTTCTCTCTTCTCCTTCCTCCTCTCTCTTCAAACCTCAAGCTGTATAATCTCTTCCTCGTCGACGGCATCGGTGACCTCCAACATTTCGAGAACTTGTGGATCCTCTTCTCCACATGCCACAAGTTCCTCTAATCCCACAAAGCAATTCCCATCCACACAAGTTCCTCTGTTTCACAATGGACGGAGGAACCAACTACATGGCAATGCATCAAAACTAGTGGTGCACGACCACCGTGCCTCCACCCCAACCTCGATCCAAAAACCAATGCTCAAATTTGTCGAAAATGCAACACCAAGTTTCGGAAAAACAAATTCTAGACAAAATTCAAATGTGCATGATGCCCCATATATGCGAATGTTGATTTGAAAAACAAAACAAAAATAAAACCCCTAAATCTCATAATAGAAGACCTTGAGATCTGTCAACATTGTGGATCTGAAACGCAACATTAATCTGAAACGGAGCACCAGGTTTCAACTCTCAAAATCTCATAGAAGACATGTTGTGGAGGAAAGCCTTATTGCACCGATCGCCTTGGAAGAAGCTTAGAGAGGAAGAAAAATTGAGCCTCCATCACGACATCATCCACTTTATGATTTTCAATTTGAAAAATTTTGTTCATTTATGGCAACTAAAAGCCGTTAGTATTTGCAAACTACTTAACAATGTTAACTTTAAATTGATAGAGCATTATGAATCATTTTAAAAAAATAAATAATTAAATAGACATTTTAAAAGATAAAGGTTCAAAGTGAACCAAAAAAATTAAAATAAAAGATCAAAAAGATTATTTTGCCTAATTTTTTCTATATTGTTTTATGTTATTTTCAATAGTGGGCTGAAATTGTTTTTCCTTTTATGTCTCTTTTTATTCTTAAAGTGTTTTCAATTTAGAAAAACCTTATATCTTCGTGTAATTTTTTTTATTTTTATAAAATCATTTTATTATTACAATAAAAGTTATTATCTTTCTTATTTTCCTTTTTGTAATATTATTTTTCTATATTTTAAATTTTAAATTGGTATATTCATATAGTAGTTATATTTTTTTTATTAAGATTGTAATGCAATAAAAAAAATGTACTATTCTTTTTTTTTAATATTTTATTGGTATTGTTTATATCCATTATATTAGTGTTATTTTTATTCACTTTACATTTATTTGAATATTACAACAATAATATATATAAGATTTTTTATAATATTACAAATATTAACTAACATTATTATTATTTTAAATATCTTTATGATATGTTGATGTTTATCATAATATTTTTTTTACTATTATTAACAGATAATTGTTTAAATATATAATAATATATAATTATTTTATATGCAGTATAATTATTTTGTTAAATTCATATGTATTTTATATATACATACGTAGGGTGTAGTCATATTAATAATACAGTAGGTTACAATATAAATATATAGAATTTAATATATTATATAAATATTAACTAACAGGTTCATAAAATTTGATATATCAATTATAATATTATAATTTATTATAATATTATTAAGACGGAATTTTTTATAGTATTATTAAAAAGATAATTATTTTTACTATTTATTATATTATTAGTTTAGTAATAATAATAATAATATAAAGGGTTGCTGTTTGAAATGTAGATTGATTTAACAAAAGCTACGGTGCAACTTGCATTTGAGTTTAGATAAGGATGACCAATTGACCATTATGGGTGTTTTTAACACTTTTCTGAGTTATTTTTATACCACACAAAAATCATATAATGGAAATTTATATTTTTACAGAAACATCAAATGTCTTTCATCAACTCGAATAAAAAAAACTACATAAAAAACTCAAGTGTGAACCATAAAAATAATTTAAAATTCAAAAATCAACACCAATATATTTCAAATTTAAATTCGATGGATTGATCGTGATTAAATTACCTATATATACTATTACAGTTCTTATATCCTGCTTATTGCTTTCGTTATTCAAGAAAATAGGCAATAATGACAAACCTTGCATGACAACAGACCACTCAATTAATATAAGACAGTTCTATATAACAAGCAGTTTTCAACCAAGGAGAGAGTGTGGCACGAATTATGTTTCTGAGCATTCTACCGAGTGAGGGGTATTTGATTTAATTTAGAGGATTGAAATAGAAAATATAAAAATAAAAGATAAATTTTTAAATTAAAATAGAATATAAAAAATATGAGTTTAAAAAAAAATACAATTTTTTTAATATTATTTATCTCGTTCATTCCAAACACATCCTGATTATGATTAGTGACGACTATTTTGCAAAATCAAATCCCTTCTATAGATTTTTTTATATATAGAAATTATTGTAAATCCACTAATATTCAATTTTTACGGATAAAAAAAATTAATTTGTAATTAATGTTCCTCCAAATTAGACAATTTCTTCCGTGTCTTACCTTGACGAGTCCATATTTGGTTATAAATTAAATTGCACATAGCGATCAAATAAGTTTAGGTAGTTAAAATGACATAAAATTAATTGCCACATAACGATTAAATATATGTTTTGCCTTAGCCTCTGCATAAAAGCTATTAATGCTAGTTATGTTTTATATGAACATAATTAATATAGTCCATATTTTTCCTATAAATTAAATTAAATTGCACATAGCAATCAATTGTGTTTAGGTCGTTAAAATGACATAAAATTAATTACCAAATAGAAATTAAATATGTGTTTTGCCTTAGCCTCTGCATAAAACCTATTAATGCTAGTTATGTTTTATGAACATATTTCAATCTTATCAAATATTATCTAACATAGTTGAATTGACAGTAAAGTAAATTTCCACTAATTTAAAATAGATCATCAATGAAAATGGAATCTGAGAAAAAGGCTTATTTTTTAAGTTAAACCTAGTAATGCGTGCAGGTAAGAGAGGAAATGCAAAAAGTGCAATTTGGCATTATACGTACTTCTCTAATTTTAAGCTAAAAACTATACTGTAAATAACCCAACCTATATCATTTTAATTTGTTAAGCTAGAAACAATACCATTTTGACAATAGTAGCAATCCTAATGGTAAAAGTTAACTAGACATAAAGAAATCCATATCCACAGCATCAGCCCACTTCACCTTGGAGGTTGAGTTTTGACACGTGAGTGAGTTCAAGAGGGCCTAGAGCCCAAAGTTAAAGGATATACATACTTTGCAGGGCGCTGCTATTGTCATTATAAACTTTGCTAATAGCACTATAAGTCATAGCAAAATGATCATCCTACCCTTCTGAACACACTCAATGCTTCTCTCTTCCTCTTTCATTCCTCCATCACAACATTCCCATTATTTTCCTCTCTCTCACTATTTTCTTTTCCCCTCTGTTTCGTTGGACATATGTGAGACTTGGTAAGTTTATTTTTACCCATGATTCCGTTGACAAAAAAAAAATACATTGTGTATGAGGGAGTCCAAAAAAAAAATACAACAAAAGTGTGATTTTGTTGTGTATTTTGTTAATGAAATGTTTTTGTTGTGTATTTTTTTTCACTCTTACACATTGTTTCATTAAAATTTTCGAAAAAAGTATAATTAATTTAGACATACATTATCATTTTTAATTGTAATAAAAATAATTATGATACAAATTAATATTATAAATTGATTTGATTATTATCAATAAAGATAATTCATATAATTAATTCAGTTACATTCATAAATGGTAATTTTTATCCAATGAATTCAATTTTAATTAAAAACAAAAAGATAATGATTACTATTAAAGATGATAAATTATATCATAATTAATGTGATTACTTTAAAAAAGGCATATTGTATTTATAATTAATTTTAAAAAATCATAAAATATACAATAGAATCACGTGTTCATTATGTAATTTTTTTATACCACTTTTACACTAGGAAAATATGATTTTGTTGTGTATTTTGCCAACAAAATCATATATCCGTGAAAAGGGTATTTTTGGAAGAAGCAGAAATATTTAAAATCCATGTGGGTAGTGCCAATAGTAACTGCCTACTTAGCATGGAATTGAACCTGATGTATAGTTGTGTCATTTGAATTGGGTTCCCCTTTACTCTTATACTTTTACTATTTACACCTCCCATATTTGCATGGAATTGGAACCTGATGTATAGTTTGAAGGGTTGCATGTATTTCTGGAAGAGAGTTACGTGAGAGGGAGAAAGAGATGAGTGGAGTGGATTTAAGGGAAGAAAATGAAAAGGGGTGTATTAGGTAAACAGAGGATGTAATTAAATAGCATAAACCTTTTTTTTATCTATAGCTTTCATTCTCCTATTGCAGATGTCGTAAAGTGCGTGTTGATACTTTTTCTATAAATAAATAACTCCTTAAATAAAAATCTTGTTTCAAAGTTTTTTTAAAATATTTTTCAATGTTTTTTTTTCTAAAAGAATAAATTTCTTGACTAGTCCTTATTTTTTGCTATTATTTTTAAGTTTTCCAGTTTTATTATTTTTTTTTAATTTAATTAATCATCTATACCGATCTATTAGCTTCGTCTATCCAAATATAGTTTGATAATTGATGCGTTTGTTATAGTTGTTACTTGTTTAAGTCTTAAAATACAAGAAATAATTATTTGATCTTGAACTATCACCTTTCCATGATTTTAACTACTAATATCTATGGCAGGTGTTAATATTTTTTAATTTGTGAAATATAATTAATAACATTTGATTATGTGTCACATAAAAATTGGTCTCATCATAAACTAAGTAGTGTCCTATTGCAAGTAACAACCTACTAATTTGTGTTGAATCACCGCCTTTAATTAAATAATAGACAAGTTACTTGCATGTTTGTCAAAAAAAAGAAGGAAATTTTTAATTTGTTGCTAATGAAAACGATACATTTATGGACAACAAGAAATTCCACTAGTGCTTTCCATAACTATCCTAAGGAAATCATAGATATTAGATCAGTAGTACTGAATATATAATGTTCGGTTGGCTTGAAGTATGCACATATGATATATCAAAGTCTAGGATTCATGTACGTACACGATATAACAAATATCCACATTGTCTACTGTAAAGTTTGTGCAAGTGGTGGAGCCTCAATCATACGCGACTACGCGTCATGGAAAGGGTTAAGAAATATATGATGAAATAGCCCTCTGGCTATGGGTCCCCAACCAGATATAGATTTAGAGAGAACCAATATAAAAACATTGGAAATGATCATGCACCATATAGTAGCCTTTATATATCCATACATGATTGGTTTTTAGCAGCTACCATATTCCGTGTCGCCAAGACCATAAATTACTACCTAAAAAGAAAGAAAGGGGGGATAGAAAAGTGGGGAAATTTCCCAACTTGCATCGAAACCTCTTTCGTGGAATCATCTCGATTGATCTTTGATCTCATGAAAATCAGCTATAGTGACACCGCAAAGCCACACAGTACCCGGATCACCAATCTTGTGTGCTGGAATGATTTCCCCAACGGCTGTTAATTACTTCCTGCACCTCCAAGTTGCTTCTTGCACCCTTTCTAGAATGTTTTCTTTTTTACATTCCAGAACCTAAAAAAGAGATGCATTTTGTATTGTAATTTTACATTCTGAATTGACCATTCCAAAGCCATAAAAGAGGTGTTGGAAGCAACTTGGGAGATGCAGGAAACAATAACCTTCCCCAACTTGCTTGCTACCTGGGGCAAGCAATGTCGAACAAATGGTCCATGAATTCCCCTTAAATTTTGGATAAAATTCACATGGGGAAATGGAATAGGGATATCCCTAGCTGTTCATATGGTTCACACAGTCCACTTTGCCATAGTATTAACTAACTTGTTGACTCAATTAATATATACTACTTTTTTTTTCCACGTACAATTTGGTTTGACTTTCTTTTCTTCTTGATTACTCGGTCGAGGAATCTTAACAGCCGCTTGCACACATGTTTCATGCTAAAATTGGTTGGAAGAAGACTAAAATCCAATTACTCCTACTCCAGCGCAAGAGAAATAGTAATAATTTATCAAAGTCTTAATGAAGGACATCGATCCCTTGAATTTAATGAAGTATGTCTCTTTTTTAATTTTGGATAAACTAATGAAGTTATGTCTCTTTTTCACAACCTCTATCCTTCGAATTAAATGGCCCATTGGCCATTAAATACTTTTTAATCCAAATTTTCAACTAAGTATATAATAAAGAAGTGTGTCATGTCTCAACAACTTTCTATTCCTTACTTGATAATGGGATAAATAGTCTTTGATACTTTGTATTAAATTGTGTGTATGTACTATTAATATATAGTATGACATAATTGATAGATAAAATTGTCTCTTAAATATGTGATTATGAGTTTGATTTTTAATTTGTGTATAAAAAAATATCTATTAGAAAAAATAAATTATTTAAATAATGAATCTCAGTATCTCGGAAATTAATCTTTTTCTTCCAACTAAGAAATATCCTGATTAACACCAAAAAATAATTGTGTCTATACTTATATAATTAAAAAACACTTATTTTCAATAAAGAATACATGTGATCTAAAAATAATAATAAAACATATAATTAAAATGTAAGGAATCAAAAGATAGAAATATGTGTGAAAAAAGCAATCCGCCAAACTCAATGGTAACAAAAAAAAAAGTTTGACAAATTTAAATATAAACAAATTAAATTTTAACCATTTTCACTCTACTTAATTATATTATTTCAAAATAATAAATTAATATAAATTCTAATTTCAAATACTTTTTTTTGGTGAGGTTCTCCTTTTGTAAATATATTTTTTCATCCATCAGATTCAAATTCGAGATCTTACTTAAGGAAATCAAACCTATTAATATTATGACTAATAATTTGTTAATATGTTAACTAAATTAACTTAACTTAATTTCTTATAAATTAATATGAAATTAGTTATTTTTATTTATATTTGACTCCCAAAATAATATTTCATTAGAGTGTGGAAATGTGACCAGTTAAATTTTTTTTACAAAAATTAATTATCAATAAAATTAATAAACACTTTATATGATCATGTCTCAAAAGGAGACCTAATCAAGAACAAGTATAAAGTGTAATCTATTTTCTTAGGTCAAGCATAAGGATTTATGTAGCAATCCCTCGATCGTAATTGTCCTATCTAATCTTCTCGTAATTAACCTAAGTGTATTGATTGACATACGATTGGTTCAAGTGTGTGAACCAAGAGGCCCCCAACCAAAAAGACCAAAATAATACAGAGTCTCATAATCTCAAGTAAGTAACTACAAAAGACTAAGTGTGAGCCAAATTGTCCAACATCTGAGTGAGGGGGACGAAGAAGGAATAGAAAAATAAAATAAAATAAATGTTTAGTGTGAAGAGGACAATATAAAGTCTCAATTGGGGCACCTTGGTCATGCCTAATTGCAAATCTCTAACATGTTCCATGATCCGTTCCCAGCTTTCAATTGCCAACGTGTCTCTATAAAACCCATCACTCCTTATACAATATCTCATTTTATTGAGTTTATGATAATTATTTTTAAAATTATATAAATAAAATGTTTATTGATTGAGAGTTTAATTTTTTTTAGAGTTTAGGAATTATTTTTTTAAAAAAGAACTAATTATATCAAAACAATTATTTTCTATAAAGAAAACTAAGTTGTAGCCAAGCTTGGACTAAACAAGTCATTAATTATTTTAAAAAAATAGTCAAAATAATTGTGAAGGGAACAAGGGGGCGACACATTGGTCCTCAGCCATGCCTAATGCAAACTACTAACATGCACCGTCTCCCACCTTTAAAATTGATAACACGAACATGTCTCTATAAAACCCACCTCACCTCAGAACACCCACACAAACAAGAGCCAAAAGCCAACACATCCAAAAACGTAAAACGAAAAAAATGGGACTTCTTCAACGTCCCTTGTGTTGCCACTCACAACAAGACCAACAACAACAACCACCACAATCCCATGATCACCTTCATTTCGAATCATCAACCTCATCCTCCCTCTCTTCACAAGCAAGCCTCCCTTCCATTCCCTCCCTCACCCCACAAAAACTGCACCACCCCGAAGAACAACCGCAAACCACCCACCACAAACTTGTAACTACCGTCAAGGGCCACACCTCCACGATCTTCTCCCTCGCCCTGCACGGCAAGTCTCTCTACAGCGCCTCCTCGAACGGAGAAATAAGAGCATGCAGCAGAGACCCTACATCGACCGAATTAAAATATATAAGTGGAGAACAACCTCTACCTAATACCACTATTGTTGTGAACAGCAACGCGCCAATCAAGTCCCTCATCGTATCACACGACAAGCTATTCACGGCTCACCAAGACCACAAAATCCGCGTCTGGAAAACAACCGACCAACCCGGTAATAATAATAACAACCCCAACTACTACAAATGCGTCGCCTCGCTTCCCACGCTCCACGACCGGTTCTCCAAACTCTTCTCCTCCGAGAACTACGTCGAGATTCGCCGCCACAAGAAGCGCACGTGGGTGCATCACGTGGACACCGTCTCCGCCCTCGCACTTTCCCAAGACGGGTCTCTTCTCTACTCTGCGTCGTGGGACAGAACATTCAAAATCTGGCGAACCTCGGATTTCAAGTGTCTGGAGTCTGTTAAAAACGCGCACGAGGATGCAATTAATTCCTTAATTTTGTCGAATAACGGTATTGTCTATACAGGTTCTGCGGATACGAAAATAAAGATGTGGAAGAAGTTAGAAGGAGATAAAAAGCATTCTCTAATAGGAACATTGGAGAAGCATAAATCTGCTGTTAACGCTCTTGCTCTTAACTCTGATGGGTCAGTGTTGTATTCAGGTGCGTGTGATAGGTCAATTTTAGTGTGGGAGGGTGATGAAGATAATAACAATAACATGGTGGTGGTGGGTGCTTTAAGGGGGCACACGAAAGCCATACTGTGTTTGGTGGTGGAGTCTGACTTGGTGTGTAGCGGATCTGCTGATAACAGTGTTAGGATATGGAGGAGAAGCGTTGAGAATGAGAAGAAGAGTTACTATTCGTGTTTGGCGGTGCTGGAAAGTCATCGACGACCCGTGAAGTGTTTGGCTATGGCTGTTGACTCCAACAGTGGTGGTGGTGGTGGTCCTCATGAGGATGATGATAGTAGGTCTTATCTGGTTTACAGTGCAGGTTTGGATTGTGACATTAAAGTCTGGCAAATACGCGTTCCCTTGTGATTCTTTTTGGTTACTACTATTTTTTACTTCCTTCATTGGATTTGTAAATAGGATGAGAATTTTTTGTTTTTTGTTTTTTTTTGTTATTTTGATGTGTAAGTTGACTTTTTGTTTTCGGTGTAGTGGTATTTTTACTACTTTGACTAAAAAAATATAGAAGATCTGGAGATGGATTCATACCACTAAGTTTTATTTTTTTTGTACGTCATACATACTTGGATTATTCGCTTTAGATAATTTGGTTTTGTGGGTGAGAGTCACTATAGTTTTTTCTTTATCAGTGAAAGTTAAATATGATATTAAAAAGTTTATCATACTCACTCATTCTATTCCAGGAACTGATCTAAATTCTTTAGGTTAAAATTTAGTTTGAGAAAAAATAGCTATCTCAAAATAACTTTTGAGCATATAGTCTAAAATTCTCGATTGCCTATAAGAAAATTATACAGTATCTCAACTTTTTATATCAAAATAATTTTGTAGTATACAGGAATCGAACCTTGGTCACTACCGTGGGAGATTACTATCTTACCACTACATCAGAGGCGCTTGGCCGCTAGTTCTTAGTAGTGTTATCAAATGAAAAAAAAAAAAAAGGAAGTGGAGATTTTCATCATAATTACAGTTTTGCCACCGCATTGTCATCATTTTCATTCTCCAAAGTTTAACAACGAAACACTGTAAACAACTTTTGGGCGTTTTCAAAATTGGGCTCTAATTTAAAAATGTTTTCAGTGGAAACATTCTCTACATTTTAAACACACATACTTTTAATATTATTGAAAATGAAAACAAAAAATATCAAACCTAGTGTCATCTTAGTTTTGTAAATTTTCCACAAATTTCCTTATTTCTTGAGATATGCAATTCTCCGTTCTTCTTTTGACTGGAAAAGGAGACAAAAACATCACGTTTGGGAGGTTAGCAAAACAGAATGGTTACTTGTTACTTGTCCTTTCTTGTTGTACGGGAAACTTCAAAGTGCAAGTTGCATTACCTAGAAACTTATGAGTAACTTTTTCTTTCAAAATTTTCGAGGAATGAAAATGAATACAGAAGAATTTAATACCAAACATAGCTTCAAAAGTAAGAAAACCTTAACGTGTAGAATATATTTTTAGACCGCAAATAATGGATCTAAAAAATTTTCTGCTTTCATATATACCTAACGTCAGGAAATGGACTTATCCAAGACGTTCCATACTTCCACTGCCTTACCCCCCCTTCTTTGATTTTGATTTTGTGTAGGCTGTAGCGCACTACTACAAGCTCTCAATTCTCATATCTCATTCACAATTATTTATATCTGCATGATTTTGCCCACAAGTACAATTTTTTTTTAAAGAAAAATCTCCTACTTTGTTCAATTTTCATAGTTAATATTCAAATTGCTAATTCTTCTTCGGAACTTGTTGCTTGTTTATTATTATGCATGAATCGGTTCGGTAACGTGGGACCAGGATACAATTTTATTATCTCCAAGAGGAATAAAACTAATGCAGAATATAATCAATTGGGTAATTTAATTAATTTGTTCCGGAGGATACTACCCCCCACCCCATATAACCAGGATCTGGTTGGATAAAGAGGATTCACCTCACCCCCACCATTTGGGTAACATTTTTATGCGTTAGAATTTTATTTGATGTTAGATTTAACTTATAGGTTAAGTGTAATCAAATTGTGATGTAGTAATTAAAATAAATGAAAGATTTTATATAATTATTTAATTAAAAGTTAGATTTTTTTTATTTTTGTTTTGTGATTGTTACGAAATAAATTATAATTAAAATTAAATGATAATAAAATATTAAGTAAAGATAGAAACATTAAACTTGGATGATAATGTTGATTTTTAGACTTAATTTGTTTGATATGTTGTAACTTCACAATTCTCTACTCACTTCTCTTGCTCATTTTCAATTCATTAATATATTTTATCTCAGCTCCCGCATGATCGTAGATTCTAAACTACTTGTTTGATATCTAATCCCTTGGATATATTTACACAAGCAATCAACATTAATGGTCGAGAATTAGCAAGATTTAACTAAGAGTATTCTATTTCTAAAGATAATCTCAATTAAGTACTTGATTTATGTTTGGGTTTCAACAAGCGTAAGTCAATTCATAAATTCATTTATAAGATAATCAATCAAATAAAAGTATCAAGTACAGAAAATAAATAAAGAACTTAAGATGAAATATTGAATTAAAATTAAAGCAAAATTAAACAAGGGTCATCCTTTCCTCTCCTAGGTGCAAGGAATTGCACTTATAAAAATAATACAATAAAACCAAGAGTGTCTAATAGAATAATGGAGGAGTCTAGTAGGTGAAAGTCTAAAATATAATTATAAGAAATGCTCGGGACTTTTACATGTTACAATGAATGTCTAACCTTCTATTTATAGAATTGTAATTGGGTTTAATTAAGGAGATAATTATAAGAATTTACAACCAAATAATATCTCTAATTAATTTAAGTAATTATCTTCTTTTTCAGGTGATTTATCCTTAAAAAAATATTGTTCTTGATTTTCTTAACATTTATCTTCAATTTTCACAATTTCTCTTTCAAGAACTTTCTACTGATTTTAGGCACCTGGACCTCTTGCCAGAATGATCTATTTTTTCTTAAAAAACTATCAAAAATTCATTAAAAATAACTAAAATATAAAATTCTACCTAATATAAAATATAAACTGAATTTAAAACTAAGCAATCTAAGCTTTGTAAAACTCTACCATTTTAGCAATAAAAGTTTTGGCATTCGTATGGCGGCTAGCGTACATCTCCGGCTTAGCCTGCATCTTGCAGCTTAGCGTGCGGTCACTTATGTCAGCTGGACTTTTCATGTGCTCTTAGCTAGCACATGCAGACTTAGCGCACGGTCAATGTCAAAAAACATGATTGTGCTACGTTTTAAAGGAAAAAAAAAAAGGAGAAATCAGAGAGTTCTTTTAGGGGACCAGAATAAGAAGCTAGAGCATGAGAGAAGAGGGAGAACCCATTCACTTGGGGACCCTTTTCTCCATTTTCTTCCACACCTCTTATTTTCTTTTTGTATTAGTAAGTCTCTCATGCCAATGAGAGGCTAAACCATCCATTGTTGGGAACTCAACAATCAAACACTCTTGATGTAATTATTCCAACTATCTATTTAATGTTATTTTGATATTATTCTCTCTTTTATGTGCTTAATATCATGTTTATGGCTTGATCCCCCATGCACATGTAGTATTATAGGGTTTATGCATTGGAAAATGTTTATCTCCTAAGAACTTGAAAAGAGCATCTAGGTAATCCATGTCTAGGGATAGAATGATATTATTTAGTCTTATTTATGCATCTTTATTCTTAAAGCAAATTATTTGATATAGCTCTTAAGGGATTAGGAGTGAAATTAGGTAATTTAGGCTCTTTCGCATGAGGGATCATGATTAGGGTATGCTAATGGATGAAGGTAATAATCGAAATAATGTTAAATAGTGAAAAACCCTTAATGTTGCATCAAAAGTAATTTTGGTAGGTTGAGTCTCAACATGTTCCGTAATTCTACTTCAACCGACAACTCATCCCATGAGTGTTTGTATTCTATCTCTTTAATGTGCTCTACTTAATTATCTTCATTTATGTCAAATTTTATATTCTGTATCATTATTTGACCAATATCAAATTTAGTTCACTGATTGCTTAAAATTGGACATAAACAAACTTTGAGTACAATCAAAGTTCTTGTGGACTCGGCACTCGGTCTTACCATTTTTAATTACTACTTGGACGAATTGGTGCACTTGTACATTGAGTAACAGATGTAAGTGATAGTGATTTGTGTCTCTTAACTAAGTGGTTCAGGGTTCTATTCCTAGTTATTGATCATTAGATATAAAATAAATCGTGTTTAAAGGAAAATATATACCTTATGTGCACTCACAGTCCCCTAACAAGTCACTTTTCTTTGATTGGTTGGTCAAAATAAAATAAAGGATTAAAATGAGGAATGACTCTTTTAAATTACTCTTTGTTGGCATGCACGTACAAATGAATAGAGTTGTTAAAATGGGCCAAGGTTGATTGACCAAATGAAGAAAATGAGGTAATTAAATTCTGCATCTCCCTTATTGTATCTTGCACCTCCCATTTTTTTAAAAATCCTAACCTACTACTTCTATCTTTTTCCCCTGTTTCCCTTCTTCTCCTTCTTTCTCTTATAGCCAATGCAAGTCTAGACCCTCCCATTTCCCATTCTTCTCCAATTAACTCTTCTTCTTGACTCAACTCAATTCTTCTTCCCGCTACCATTGAAGGTCCAAAGCAAATCCAAATCGATGTCGTAGAATTCCTTCTCCTCCAACTCTCCACTCCACAAGTATATTTTATTACATTTGTATTTTGAGTTCTGAATCTTTTTTTGGAATAGGCGTTCCATAAGGGTATAAATACTCTTACAAAATGACCTTTCTGGAAGGAAAAGTCTTATAAAAACACATTATCTGCAAGCAAAAATAGTATGCATTTTAGAAAGGCTATTATCAATTGCAATGTTTTGCTTTCAGAATGGTCCTTCCGTAAGCCAACATAGTGTTTATTAGAACATCCTTTTCAGAAAATACAAAATACACTTCCAGAAAGACTACTCCGGATTACAGTTGTTACTTCTAGAATGAGCTTTCCGTAAGCACAATAATGATTTCTAGAACCCCTTTTCAAAATATACAAAATACGCTTCTGGAAAGGTTGTTTCAGATTTTTTTAAAAAAATTGCTTCTAGAATCGCCTTTTCGTAAGCAAAAATGCCTCCAGAACAACCATTCCGAAAACAATTTTGCTTACAAAAAGACCATTCCAAAAGCTTTTTTAGAGTTAATTAAATTTGATTTTGATTGATTTTGTTATTTTACAATTTTAGTTTGTATGAAGGAGGAAGAATGATCAAGAGCGTGAGAATGAGGGGAGGGGGGGTGAGGAAGGAGGAGCTATCGTGAGAAGGAGCGTGTTGTCGAGGGATGGGTGTGTCATCAATGAAGGGATATCGTCGTGGGAGGGAGGGGGTGTTAAGGTTGAGAGAAGGGAGAACGGAGGTGAAAATTTCATTAAGGGTATTATTGTATTTTCACTGAATAGGGGGGGGGGGGGAGGCTGGATTCAAGTCCCGAAAATAAGCTAGCCTGAATTTCTCATGAGTCATATTTTTCTATACCTAACCTAACCTATTAATCTGTCGTGTCAAGCCAAACCAATTTATTTATTTTTGCTTAAATTTATATTAATTTAAAAGTAAAAAATGAAAAAAAAAAAAAATCAAGCCGCTTAGTAGTGTTCAAGCAAAGCTAAGCTAAATTGATGTTCTTTTTAGGCCATTATTTTTATATTTCGTGAGTTGAATCAATTTTGACAATTTTACACATAATTAAGTGATTGTTAGAAACAATTGGAAAAAAATAAAGGAAAAATTATTAAAATTAAATTAAAATAGTAAAGTGATTGATAACTTGGTTTAAGACTCGTCTAACATTTTGATGTACGGTGGAAATTAAGGGCTTTCTACAAGTTTTAATGACAAAATCCTTTCCCTTGTACGTTATACAAAGTGGTAACATTCAATTTGATTATTGACAAAAAAAGATTCTAATCATTAACAACTTCTAATAACTTCTATCAATTGTAAAAATTAATAAATTTTTTTATCTTCATTGTCTATCGCTGTTTTTATTCTTAAAAACTTCATTTTGATCATATAATCTTATGAAAAAATATTTTGACACCTTAATGGAAATAATTTTGACATCAACAACCACGTTGCAAATATATTCACAAAGTGCTCTTCGATCAAAAGTATACGAATATTAAATCAAGAAATTATTAACAATATTTTGATTTGATGAAGTAAAGATAAAATGCTTTAACTAAAATCTTTGACACCGTTCTGTAAAAAAAAACTAATTAATATCTTTGACAGAGTCTATTTTAACGCAATAAATGAAGGCTGAATAACTAAGAACATTCTTAGAGAGCAAGACTATTTTAGTCCATATGTTAATTTCATGAGAAGGAAAATCAGAGAAAGGGATTTGTGCCTTAAACAACAAATACGACTTAAAGTGATACAACAAAGTCCAATAATTAGCGTGGTTGGTTGAAATATGTAACTATGTAAGTTATCGCATCCCATACATAGCATTCATTACGCATATTCACTTAGCATTGAGCAATTTATCTATAATATCTACTAACATATATAAAATTAACACAAGCATCAAATTTCTGCAGTTCAAATTATTGAACCATGATTTCTGTGATGCCAATATGTGCATTATAGGCACATGAAGAACAATTCAGCAGGAGCGTCAGTCATTACTACTAGACCATTCTTCAATTATTTAGCAGTAACGTGAGCCTATAGAACACTCTTGAAAACTATATATCACTTACTTGAAAGTTGATAGTTATTACTTGTCACTGACTTTCTTGAGTTTCTTCAATAGCATGTTAAGACACAGGCTGCAGATAATAATGGTAAAAGGATGTTAATTATTTCGTTAAGTCTCCTTCACAAAGGTTTGGACACAGAATAGCAATTTTTTTTTCTGGTGTACAATAATGACAACAAGATTTGAACTAAGACCTTACGTAAATTACCCATACTCTTCACTACTACGTCAACTCTACTGGTTTATATAATTCGGGTAAAATAATATCCTGGTTTTAATTGCACAATTTATTGCATTTTGCTATAGCCTATAATTGGGTACATGCGTCTCTTCATTACCGTAATACCTTCCCCTAAGGATAAAAGGGATACAGAGGAACTAATTGCATGACTTTCTTTTTTTTCACTAACTATTCCCTACAGAAAAAAGTGTAAAGGAAAAGGTATATATAGAAATTTGATGTATGAATATTATTATTTTTGTGAATAATCATCTTAGCCAATTCACTGAAATTTGAGAAGGATTAGAAGGTGCAGGAGAAAACTGAAGTGCTACCTGCTAGTCATGCACTTTTCAGCTTCATTAAAGAGAAAACTTAAGTTCTGCCTAGTGACTTAAGTTCTACAATATGCCTACCTATATATGAAGAATCATTATGAAAACTCCATTCTGTTTTGATCCTCCAGCTGAATGAGGTTAAAAACCAATTCTTAAAATATAATTAGTCACATAGACATTATACTGAGGTGTAAGAACTGCTTATTAAGCATTAATGAATGCAATTTTCTGGCATTCTAAGAACGTGTTTGGTGATACCTTCTGAGATGAACTTATCCTGATTTTTTAAAGCAATAAATAGTTGTTTTTGTGGTGATTTCACCTTATGATTTAACATGGATTCTTACCGCCAATCCAAACACACTGTGTAAGTGACTATGCAAACGCGTCTAAAATTAAGCTGCAAGCTTGGAAGTGAAAAATCACACATCAAAGTTTAAATTAATGTAACAGCTGGCATTTCAAATATATTAAGGATTCCGTTAATACAGGTAATTATCAAATTAAGATAATAACAATTCAAAACCAGCATCTTAAAAAAGTAAATATGAACTGTGTGCTCCAAACGTCACACACGCAGGAGGAAAGCAGAAGTTCCACGGTATATGTATTTGAAGTAAAATTTACGCATCCTATATTCCTTTTTGAAACAACCCATTTTTTTTCAGAATGAGAGACATGCAGAAGAACAATTCAGAACAGATTCAAAAGATTTTAACACATACTCATGATCATTCGAAAGGTATGGGGGCTCAGAGTGTGACATTCATGGGGAGCTGATCAAACCAAGAAAAATAAACGCAGGCTAATATGCGCATATAAAGAGATTAGGTTAAAATAAGTTATTAGTCCTTATATAATAACCTGACTTGAATTTCGCTTCTTGTATATAGTTTTCCTTATTTAGAATTTGGTTCTTATTGTTAAAGTATTGGTCGTTATCTTTATCACAAATTTGAGTTTCCATAGACATGTTATTATGGTTTTGCCTTCGATTTTTAATAATATATTTTCTTATAAAAAAATAATAGATTGATCTTGATCATATCCATGTAATTTTGCAAATATTAATTTGTTATTTATATGAGTGAAATCTTGTGGACTTATCTTCTTTTTTTTTAATTCAGTGGACTATGTATCTAAAGAAGAAGAGTTCCAATATATCCAAATAAATTAAAAATGAAATTATAGGAAAATATTTTTTATTTCAATGTCAAAATTGTTTGTCAAAAATTAAAAGATACTCGAAATATTAAATAATATTAATTGATTACACTGTTCAGGGGGGAAACTTTATTTAACCAAAGAGTACCCCAAAGGAATAGAGTTTCCTTTATCAGCCATATAGTCTGATACCGAATTCCCTTCTAATCTTCCTTAAGATGCATGGTTGCATAATGATGTAGGTCAGATATCTGTTCTCTGATGAGGTTAATGCTCATCACAGCATAGTCACCAAATTTTTCACACCTTTATCCCAAACAATCTCGCAGCCTGAATTATAGCACTATATATGGGCTCTGCATAAAGAATACTGCAAACTCCAAGATTTTCTTGCAAACCCTCCAATCCAATCAATGGCCATATTCGTCCCTCAAATCAAAACTCCCCCGCGAGCAGCTTGGTGACCTCCCTGTTTGACATCATTAATGGTTCAAACTTGTTTTCTATACCAAATTCATAATGTCTTGGAATTAGAGTACAAATTTAATTAAAAAGGCATAATTTATGTCTGGCCTAGTTGATTGTTGTTTTTTTTAATTAAAAATTATTTTAAAGTTAAAGCTTAAAATAAGTTTTTTTTTTTAAAAAAGAAATTATTTTATAATTTTTATTTCTTTTAGCTTAATATTAATGTTCCATAGTAAAAAAAATTAAAAAATTAATATTAATTACTTACCAGTTACCACACTCAATGGGCGAATATATTAATCAAAATAAAAAAATATGTTATATAAAATTAACTTTCATTAACATAAGAGTATTAAAATATATAAATTCATAAATAATAATTTAAAATTATAAAAAATTATTTAAATTAATAACAATAAATTTTAAAATAAGTTACAAATATATTATTATATATAATATTAATTAAATAAATTTAAAAATTAATTACAAAACGATAAAATATTTTAAAACTTCTATATTATTATTCAATAATATTTTTATGAAAATTTTTTAAAAAAATAGAATTCAAAAGTGTCAATACTTATTAAAAATAATCCAAAAAATTTTAATAATTATATTTTTTGAAATTAAGAATTAAAAAATTATCAACCAATTAAAATTTTATAAAATCTAAATTAAATTTTAAGAATACAAAATATTTATATTTTAGAAAAACAAAATTTTACTAACTATATTATTTACTCATTTTGCTAAAGTTATTTTATTTCATATAGTGAAGGCATTGAATTTTTTAATTTTAAAAAGTTAAATTTTAATCAATAAAAATTAGTTTTAAAGCAAATTTTAAAATATTTAAAAACATCTATATGACTGTCACATAATATTTCAATAGATAAAAATAACTTATTTAAAAAAAATCATAATGTCAATAATTTGTTCTAAGGTTTTATTGTAATCGTTTTTATAATTTGTTCCTTTGATCGATCAATAACTAAAGTTGGGGATTAATTTTTTTTTCTGGCTATGAGTTGGGAATTACGAACATTACTATAAGTTCACCTCCAATTTGCATTTGACAACCTTATTATATATTGGAGAGAAAAGCGACCAAATATTTGGGTAATTAAGGCTATCCTCCATTGCTTAGGGTGGTGTTAATTAGGCTTTGAAGGTGAATTTACAAGAACATCTTGGTAAGCATCCATATGGTTGTTTGAGCCAGCATGTGTTTTGAATTGCTGGGTTGATGAGATTTCCTTTATCTTCTCTGATTATTATATTTTTATATGTCAAATATTTACAAAATTATCACATAATTTACATTTATTTACGAAAATGTATTCAATTAAAAAAATTGAAAAGTGCATTTTAAATAATCCAAGCTATCATTTTAATTGGTTGCACCGGGTTGGTCCAGGCAGAACCCAATTAGATAAGAATAGATATCCTCCTGCAAAAGTAAAATTCTTTGGTCTCGCGAAATCGACATATCAAGGAAGCATGTGTTGCATAAGTCAACTAAAGTGCATTGACTTTATCATACTTGCGTTACGTTTTCGTCTTACTAACCTTAACCAACATTCTCGTCCCTGCGTAAATTCCTCGTTATGAATATACGGGACCCATGCCCCAATAACGCAACGGGTCCACGTGATTGCAATAATTTTCTTTTTCTTTTCCTACAATTTTTCCCATCTTTGTAAGTATATATTATTGTTTTGTGTTACATGTTACAATTCATTTGTCTAAGTAATATAAATTCGATTTTCTTAAATAAATAATATTTTGAGTTTAAATCTTAGAAATAAAAAAATATTAAGAGATTAAAATTCTTATTAAAAATGATTAATCAAATTTGTCAAAGAAAATTGATTATCGGAAAAATCAATAAATATGCTGAACTTATGTCATCATAATTAAAAAAGCTTGGACATTATTAAAATCGTATTTGCCATCGGTTAATCTAGTCTTGCAAAAGCTTAGCTTAATAAGGATGGAAAATTCTTCTGCAATTTTTTTCTTCCAAGACTCCTTGAACCTTCAAAATAGTGATGACACTTGCAAAAATAATAAAATCCCAAAAATTATATGGTGGTGATGATCTGTCATGAAATAAGAGGAGAAAGAGCACTTTTAATTATCAACTGAGAATTTATATTAAACCCTAATAAGATATCGTATTATTTGAGATTCTCACTCTATTAACCTTTTCCGCCTATAATAATAATAATAATAATAATAATTAGGGTGGTGGCAGTTGGCCCTCTCGTGGTTGCTCTGTTACAGAGATGATGACTTTGTTGTTTGCTCCCAAAAACGTTACCACAATAATTGTGGCCATATGAAATTTGGTTGACATCATCCTTTTTCCCCCCACATTGTAACAAGGCCTAGAAATAAGCATGCTGAGATTGAGAAAAACGATACCATGTTGTCGATCTATTAAAACAAGTACATATATTTTATTTAAAATAGTTACCAGCTCCTATTATAAACAACCTCGTATCTATTCTGCCATAAGATAAAATAAAAAAATCCTCAACTTTACTTATTTGTGAACTTTTATTGTTAATTGAACCAATTGAGATTTTTTTTCGTTTTTAAAATGATGTAATTTAGTATATAAGACATTATTGTTTCTAAATTTTATAGAAAATTAGGGTATTTTTATTTTTCTGGTGAATGGTGATATTATCTTTTATAAAAAACAAATTTTAACATAAAATGCGTAGATCAACTAACAAATTTAACATATAGTCAGAAGAAGAAAAAAAACGGGATAGTCTCTAAATAATACAAAAATCTGGCTTTTCAAATTATTTATTTTTAAATTTAAAATGAACTAAAAGTATTTTTCATTGAAAAGCCATTGAATGGGGGTAAAACGAGCCTAGCTAGTGATGGGATTGAATCACGATTTCTATCAAATCTTCTAGACTTGTCTTAACTTCCATTTCTTTGAAGTAATTAGATAATTACTATTTACAGATTCTCCAATGCGATCCCTTTCAAACTTGGAAGTGGGAAATTAAATAAGTAACTTTTATGGCATCATCTTTTGTAATTCGTTTCTTGGACTGCTCATCAAAACCACTGCATTGCATTAGCACCAAAAGAATCAAAAGGACAAAGGGGCAAAACCTAGCTCCACTCAGCTGAAAAGACGAATTGAAGGAAGGCTGATCCTTGTGCTCCCCCTTTTGGGTAGCTTTTTATTTATCAAATGTCAGAGGCACTCCCTAAGAGGCAAAGATATGCGCCTTTTAATTGGCCACAAGATATAAATTTATGGACCTTTTTCATAGAAAGAGGTTCACCCAAAACGAATTGGAAAAGGATCGATCCTTACAAAGTAGTACCTTCATTATATGTGATCAAAATACAGGGATAGAGTACTAGTAGTGTTTTCTAGTTTAAGTACTTCCTTCTTTTAGTTGTCATGAAAGCGCTTTATCTACAATTATATTTTAGAGTTGGATTATTGCAATTTGTACCACTTTGGGATAATGCATTATCTCTTCTCTCTAAATTTCTATTATCAGGAAAAAAAAAACATCGTAAAATTCTTAACAAAGAGTGAAGGCTAGGTATAAGTCAAATTCAGATAAAAATTGTGAGAAAAACATAAAACATAATTAACCAAACTTTCATTCCAACAATCATTTTGGAGATAAAATTATTCAATTGAATATTATTGAATGATATAATATATATATATATATATATATATATATATATATATATAATGTAAATTATATTGGTATCATTTGATTTCTCTCCTATTATTATTTTCTATGGAGTCGAATACACAGAAAAGTAACAGTAAATAAAATAAAAAGACTAACGGCTATGATGACGTGCTAGCAAAAAATGTGTCTATAGCATCAGTGGTAATCAGGGGTAACAATTTAATTTGCAAGACAAAGATGCACGAAGTAACTCCATAACTTCAGAAGAACCTTTGTTCCCCAATTAACCAGTCATCCCAAAGGATGTGCTGAATAACAACGATCCAATCTTGAGTAATAAGAGACTATATAGATCTAATAGGACTTGATATCTCTCCCCTATTATCAGGGGTAACAATTTTCTATCTTATAAGACATGTTGATAATATGATCTTTTTATATTAATTTAATATTTCATCAAACTATTTTTTCTATTTTTATTTCAATTTATTAGTCAATATATATATATATATATATATATATATATATATATATATATATATATATATATATATATATATATATATATATATATATATATTATTTCCAATAATTCTACTTCAATTCAATTAAATTATGGCTAAATTAATGAACTTTGAATTAATACCTTTACTAATTCAGTAATCAATCCAATTTTAAAAACGGTGCTCTTCTCGCAGTCATTCTAATATACAAATAAAGATAAAACTAATAACAATAAATGTTTAATACGAATTTGATAGTGATAATACTCCTTGTTAGGGGTAAAGAACAACAAGCAGAAAGCAAACCTGCACTTGTTCGCATTAATTAATCATATATAGTTTAAATTCAACTCATTAATCAAAACCGCAAGGGCTTTATAAATTTCATCAACGTAATCATATTTGTAAATGAGTCATTTTCTTAACTATTACAATGAGATTATCTTTACTTCACATCATTCACATGTATGTATCACCATTTTCATAATAAAAAACTTTAATTCACAAGGGCAATAGAGCAGTCCAAGCAATTTTCTTAGTTTACCTCTTTTAATATGTTTAACGACTGTATTTAGATCGTCAATAAATTACTTGGCCAAAAATTTAAATTTCAAGGATAATAATTCATCAACCTTTTGTTTTTCTGAATTAAAAAAAAAAACTATTATGCGTGTCTTTTTTTCCTTTTTGGTGCAATGTATTTTTTGGTGCAAAATTATTTATTTATGTGTGTCTGCTAATATATGAATTTTTAATAAATAATACAGTTCAATCTCGAACAAACTTGAAAGACATACAAAATATTCAAAAATCCAATAGAAGTTACTCCTTTTACTTCTAACCTCTCCAACAGGTGTCTTCTATAAAGAGAAATAATGTTTATACGACAAATTTCTACAATTTTTTTTGCAACAAAGACAGAAATAAAAAGTAAAAAGAGAAAAAATATATAATGAATGTTGGGTGTGGTAAAAAAAAAAAGATAATCAAAGTATAGTAGAATTGGCAACCTACATTTTTTTAAGGTGTTAACATAATTTTGTTTGACAAAAACAGTCTTCCACAGTTATGTGATAATCCTTTTACGACTTACGACTATAGTTTAATCATTAAATTTATTTTGATTTATCACGTTTCAAGTTTTATCCCTGTCCATATTATGATATTAATAGTAACTCTTAAAAGTCACTTCCAAACTCGAAATACTGTTACTAGTAATTTATTTTTTTTCATTTTTACATATCTTTCGATGTGTACTGGAATGTTGTACTATATCACCATATATTATTTAGAAAATAATTTTTTATAATAGTTTCTTTCTTCGTTATTTTTCTATATTACATTATTAACTGTTTACATTTTATATTCCTGTCTCTTTTAATTTCTTTTTTTTTTCTTGTTTGTAAAATTTTGTGTACAAACTTTTTTGTAATAAGAAAATTTGTGCACAAACTCAGCGAACAAAAAATAATTTATCTTGCCATTTCTTCGAAAATAGTAGTAGCCCACACTAAGAACATGATGATTAAATCAGGGAAGAAGGAAAACCAGCACTGATTGAAGAAATAAATAAAAAACACTTAGCGTAATATTAGGGTACCCTTGGTGATTATTAATTTCATGTTAACAGGTTTGGCTTTCATCATTTGATGTCAAGTGTAGACATCTATTATCTCTTTTGTCGCCCTTTTCAATGGGATTCTAGATACAACGTCACAGTCATTTTATTTTACTATACAAGTGTACCACCAGATGGCAACCTTAATATCGTAACTTTTCACAGGCAAAAGGCCTAGCTGACCTCCATTACCTCCTTTTTCTTTCTTATATAGTCAAACCTTACCCTGCCTCCTTATGAAGTATAGAACAAGTGCTTTGATAGCTAGAACCTTAACCTTTCTTTGGTGTGTTAGGAGGGAGAAAAAGACAGTAGCAACATATGGTGTGGCTTCAAAAGAATTTTAACTCCAACATGCCAACATATTTCATATTCAAGTTTATATTTTTTTTAAAAATGTTGTAAACTCTCTTTTTAATTCTCTCTATGAAAAATTAAAATTTATTAAAAATTATCAATTTTAATAAATTTTATTTATAAATAAGAAAAGATAATCATTAATGAGAAATATAATCCACTAAAATTATTAATTTTTAATAAATTTCAGTTAATCATAAGAAATATTAAAAAGACAATTAAAAAAATATTACTAACATAACATTTTTCTTATTTAAATAAATCTTAATAAATTAAGAGATTAATATTTGATTCTCATGACACTGAGATATATGGGCCATAAAAAAGAAACGTTTTAGCTCTATGTGAAAGAAGCAAAAAGAAATAAACAAAATACCACCATCTATATATTTCTCTCTCCCTTGAGAAATTAGGGTATGTATCTAGCAAACCCCAACAAGAGGATTTTTTTTTTCTCTCCCTTCAACGCAAAAACACACACAACCCTTAGTAATCATCATGTCCTCTCCTCTCTTCTTGCCCTCATCATTAGACCCTCGCTTTCATCATCACCACCGCATCTTTTACCTCCCACCAACCGCACCAAAGCCATCATCCTCCTCCGCCTCTAACATCACCACCACAACAACAAGAACAAGAAGAAAGAGAAGCAAGGAGAGAGAGAAGGGTTAGAAGGGTGAAGAAGCATGTCTTCACTCAAGAAGAAGAAACCCTATTACCCGCTTCCGTTAATTCCTATCTAGTACTACTACTTTACTTCTGATTCAAAAGGGTGATCTTCTTCTTCTTCCAAGCTTATCAATTATCATGCATATGCTACTTTTTCTCTCTTTTCGGGGAATTGAAGCGTTGTGGTCCGATTGTTTGCTAGATCAAGCAAATTAACCTATATACTGGTCTATATCATCATCACCTTGCACCTCTCTCTCTCTCTCTCTCTCTCTCTCTCTCTCTCTCTATATATATATATATATATATATATATATGTGTGTGTGGGTTTAATCTCTTACTTTCTTTATCTTTTCACTTTTTTCAGTTTTGGTTTGATTTAATTACTTGATTAAAACTTACATATATGGATTTGAATATATAGTACGTGGTTTTCGAGCTTGGTGTTTCTAGATATTATAATAATATGATGGTGAAAAACAAAACTAGTACTCTCTTTTTCTTTTTTGTCGTTTTGTTGTTGAGCAGTGAGAGCACTGTCACTTTGTGCCTTCTTTTACTTGTAAATTCGAGATGGAGCTTGAGCTTTGTTACTATTGCTTCAATTTAAGTTTCTGGATACAGTTGGAGGTATAGATCTGGATTTCCATATATATGTATGTTAATAAATGTTGTTCTTCATGAGAATAACACAGTTGGATTGTTCAAAACTATGATGTTTTTGTGTACTATAGGTTACAGACTTTAATATTCATGACCCCAGTCATTATCATGTTATCTGTGTGTGATTCCTTTTCTTGAAGTAGGGCTCCATTTATTTAGTTTCTTTTTTCAGGAAGTTCACATGTCATTTATTTTTATAAAATTAATCAATGGTAACACCGAACCTAGTTTTCCTTGATTATTATCGAGAGAAAAAAATGCAAACAGCTAGATACAGCCCGTGATATATATGTATGCACACAAAACAACTATCCCGAATCCGATGAATCAAATTCTTTATTTCTCAATAATTTCAATTGCTAATTAAATTTCTTTTGATGAATATGACTGTTTATCTTAATGTCATCCCACAAATTACTAGAAGAGTTTAAAATCATACAATGAAGCTACCAAGCTAAGTTTTGTTTTTTACGCATTTAAACCCAGAAAACAGATAGAAGATACTATTTTAGAACTTATGTAGTTATGTACTTACATATGCTACGATTAATTAATTAAGGATGCTTTTATCAGATATTGTATCTTGCTGCTTTGATTAATTAACTTAGCCTCTTTTTGTTGTTTTAATAAGAAAGAGAGGTAGATGTCATGCATAGCTTTTTGGTTTATAACAGATTCAAATTAATATCAATCATTAGTCCAAACTAGCAAGTGTGTGACTCTCATGGGTTGCCATAGGCTACAGATCATGCATGCCTCTTTGGCCAGCTTTCAAATTTGTCTTTTGAAATTCAGCAACCTTGGATTGCATGCTCGATTCAGTTGATCATGACTTTTTTCAATTATCTAGTATAGGATTTTAAGTAATTCTGTCATTTTTTTCGAGATTAAAAATATTTATTTATTTTTATAATTAGTATTGACTTTTAACATCGGTATTTTTTTTTATGAGCATCGATGTTTATTATGTGAATTACAGAAATATAAATTCTATAATTTTAATTAAAAAATAAAGAAATATGTACTTATATACAATTGTCCTTATCTATACTATTTCCCTTCTACTACAGATTACATTATAGGTACAGTTTCATAGAAAAACCATGAAGTCATGAACTAGCTGTTGATGATTTTCTTTTTCTTGTGTTGCATATAAATATTAATGAAAATGACGTGAAAAAAAGGAAGTTGTCTCTCCTATCTGTACTTTGAAAATTAAGATTGAACTCTTTTAAGCGTAAAATATATTTTTAAAGATAAATCATTATAGGGTCAAATAATTAAAACATTACATTTAATTAAAATTATGATAATATATATATATATATATATATATATATATATATATATATATATATATTAAATTACAAATTTGTTATAGTTTCAAATCTCAAATATGTTTTTTTTATCTATATATGTATTTTTTATATTTTTTGTTCTGTAAGTTTTTTTTTTTAAAATTTTAATCCATGTTGGTATTTGACTGTTTTTCCAATTTTGGTTTTAGTAATTTTTTTTTATTTTTAGTCTTCATAGTTTGTGTTTTTTTAATTTTAATTTTTTTATTTATAATCTTCATAAATTTGCTCTTATAATAACCAAAATTTAAAAAAAAAATTACGGTGTCTAAAAATTAGCAAAGTATATATTTTATAAGGATCAACATTAAAAATAAAAAATTTACATAAGCTAAAAATAAATGAAAAAATTATAGAAACCAAAATTAAAAAATATAAACTTATAGGAATCAAAAATATATTTTAATCTGATTTTAATCATTAATTTCTCAATAAGTCGACGATCCATGAAAATATTTTCCCCATGATTTTTTTTTAAAGGAATTTTCCCCATGATTATGTACATCTTATTATATATGCTCTTACCAATGACGAGACTCTTATTACAGCGCCTATCTCTCGAATATTTATCATTTTACTTCACTAAACAAAGGTTCAATGGCCTTAAAAACATAACTGGATTTTCTAAGTGAGCACTCCTGCACACAAGCAAATTAGGATAAATTATACAAATTTAACCCTTGTAGTACTTCACTAAACAAAGGTTCATTCTTATACTCATGCATCTTGTTATGGCAGCGATCCATGCAGTGACATGGTAAGGCCGTCTCTGCTAACGTGATTATAAGACTAGACTACTGTGTGTGTGTAATTGGCACCGATCGGTTGTAGATATATATAACAAATTACGAACGATATTTCAAGTTAATAGGAATAAGTACATATAATCAATACTACGTACAGGCAAATAACTAAATACATAGTATTTATAAGTAACCGGAAAATGATTTATTCCTAGCTTGGATGCATGCATATGGCATTATTAAATGTTTATCATGAAATATATGCAAGGCTACCTTTCCTGTGAGAAAACTCATATGGATTGGGTATTATATTACGTTATACATTTAGCAGAATAATTTTTTTTATATCATCGTAATTAGAACCTTAAACTTTCATTTAGCAGAATTTATCTGGGTTTCTCATTCATAATTTTTTTAGAATCAGGGGCTAGAGCCGCAAGAGTGATTCTTATCCGTATACCACTTGTGGATCTACTTTACGTGCAAATTAAGTTCTAATAACCAGGAAGGCAAAGTCAAGCACAGTAGTGTTTATGGCTAATAATTATGAGAGAGGGAACGCAAATTAATGCTTATATAATAACTAGCCGCGATAGCTCTTTATATGCTCCGTTTGTTTGTGTTTGTATGGTGCAAATTCACAAGCAGCTAGTCGATCAGCATCTATACTGTGCTTGCGAATTATTTCACTTTTCTTGTTCAATTTGGAGGCAAACCATGTAAAGTATGATTTGACATAAATTCTGGTACAATACCATCATTGAAACGCGGCCCACATATATTGCGTATAACTCAAGGGCCATGCATATTGCGTATAACTCTCACGGCCCGCTGGATTGGATTTGAATGCAATGGGTCCTGGGATTTTTGCTAAGCGACAAACTTGTATATATGATTAAAAAAAAAGACCATGTAATTTTTTCTTACCTCCCTTCTATTTTATATTTTTTGTTTAAAATATATTTTTCACTTACATAAATATAAAAATATTTAAAATTTATTTTTATAAAATTTTTAGCTTAATTTTTGTCCTCCGCAAAATTTAAATGTATTTCTCTTTGGTTTGGTTTGGATATAGGTTGACACATACATCTAAACCTATGTGTATATTAATGTAAAGTTTTATCTACTTTTTACATCGGTTATGAAACAAATGATGTAGAATAATATTTTCTATATCAGTTGTAATTATTATAACTGATGTAAAAATTCTTCAGTAAAATTCATCATTGGACATTCTCCTTGTCCTAGTCGGAGATATAGCAAGAGCCCAACAACACTCACCTCACTCTCATGCCCATCACCATATGCGTGTCCCACAACCCCTACATCTTAATGCCAAACTTATTCACTCTCCACCACCAAACCTACAAAAAGATCAAACAAAGAACGAAAAAAGCCATAACAATCATCAAATTCACATTATCTTATAGTCATTTCAAACCACAATCCTCATATTCGTGTAGGCCACCATGACACTGCCATATGCAATCGTCGCAGAGTTGCTATCATGTGCAATGCCCTTCGTATAAAAACAAACCCTCCTCCATGACTCCACTCCCCTTCCTCCCCCCCCCCCCCCCCCTTTCTCCAAATCCTATCTAATCTTCAAGAAAAGAAAGTGCTTTAAGTTCCCAAAATAATTCTTTGAGGTTGTCTGGCTGTGGTTACAAGAATGGAAGAAAAGTGAGAAGGGGAAAGAAGAGGAAAGGAAGTGGAATGGTGGAGGGTTAGTGGGTGGGTGACAACAATGGTGGATGCGTCTCGATGGAGTCGTCATAAGTCGTGGAGAGATTGTCAAAGGAGCTACTTGATGATAATATTAGAGAGATTGATGTGGTTGAATCATCCATGGATTCAAGAGAGAGATAGGATTAGGTTTTTAACATGTGTGGACATCCAATTGGTTAATGAACTGACTCTTAGTTATGAGACATAGATATTTGGATATAAGTTTTGTAAGAAAGAACAACATACAAAATTTCAAGGGGAATAAATTTTAAATATTTTATATTTATGAGAACCAAAATATATTTATAAAAAAAAATTTATTTCCAAAACCTAAACAAAATTCTTCTTATTTTATAAATATGCTACATTGAAATCATGTTTCAATCTTTTTTTTTTTATAAAATTGACAAAAATGCCTTTATTTATTTTTAAAAAAAAATTGGAGTCATGTTCAAATACACCACTTCTTTAGAAAATATGTCAACTTTCTTAAAACATAAAAGTTGTGTTTTAAAATATAAATTTTTATTTTTATTTTTTTAATTTAATTTTACTGAAGTTGTGTTTTAATTCAACATAATTTCAGTAAATTTAAATTTTAAAAAATAAAAATATGAAGTTGCATTTTAAAACACAATTTTTTTTTTGTTCAAAGTCATATTTTAAAAACACATCTTATCCATTTACATCAATTTTTTTAATTTTAGTTTATTTATTTATTTTTTAAATTATCCCAATACGTGAAAAGGACCAAAAAGTACCAAACTTGTTTATCCTAATTAAGAGAGTGTAACTTAGTCACTTTAATACAATGCGTGAGTTATTAAAATTTCTTTGGTATTTATCTTTCATTTCTTCTAATAAAAAAACTCATTTGTCTTAACTCAAATTGCAGCAAACAGTAACTTCAAAATTACATCGATTGTAGCCTTCCTCTCACAAAAGCAACGCAATTAAATGGTCCTAATTTTCAGCTTCATTCTTGGTCTCTCTCTGTCCAGTGTCCTGTAACAAGATAACAAGGAAAAGAAAGTAAAAACAATCATTGATTTTTTTTTCCACCTCATTATAGGATTTTACGCAGGAATTAATCAACATTTCTACAATAGCAGTGATAATTTTCTAACCACTAGCCGTCCTTATTCAATATCACAGAACACCACCAAGCAAGTTACCCGCATCAGAGGAATAAAGTTCTCAATGAATCATATATTTTAAACAAACAATTAAGCAGATAAAAGTTACTGCATGAACCCAAACTTCCTCCACACCTTTCAAAATCTGCAAGGAAGAACCCAAACTCTTGCATCCCACGGTCAAAATGCAGCAAAGAGACAATGTGAATGTGAAGAGAAAAGGGACAGGGAATAAATTATTTTATTAGAAAACTGAGAAGAGATGCATGTAACATCTAGATGGGGCCAAAGTTATAGGTTTCAAAGAACAAGAGAGAACTTTAATTTATAGAAAAAAAATTAGTTGAATTGATTGATTTGAAAAGGATAAAAAAATATACAGTGTTTTAATTTTATTTATACTAAGTGCATGTTTAATTTAAATTAAAACTTTGAGAGCCAAAATTATATTTAATTACTCCATTTGTTATTGTGCATTGAAATTCACAAAAATATTTTTAAAACTTAAATCCAATGATAATCTAAGTGATTAGTTAAGTAACAGAAATTTACTCTCCTAACATGTTTATTTGAGGGAAGGAACGGTGCATGTAACTAGGTACAGTGCTGTGTAATTTCTCGTGAGAGTGAAACGTGACAGTTCTTTCGTGAATTTGGATTGATTTTGATTAAATTTATTATAGTCAAATTGAATTGATTTGGTTCGATTCTATTTTTATATATAAAAAATTGAAATTCAACTTAATTCAATTCATTCATAAACGATTTTATTCAGTTTTGATCAAGGTCATTTAATTTTGATTTTCTTATTCTTAAAACTACTATTTTATATCATGATTTATCCAAATATTTAATATAATTAATACAATATTATCAAATGTTTGAAAATAGTAAAATTGATTCATTCAATACCACCAATATAATATTATAAAATAGACTAATATCAATTAAAATAAAATATTTTTCAATAATATTTACTATAATAGTCTAAATCACAATTATTTCCCACAAACAATTTTTTTACAATAAACTTTATTTCAATTGCTGAAACAAAAAAAACAAAAAAATATGATCAATTAATATTATAAATATAACCAAAAAAATAAATATGAAAAAAATCTGAAACACTTAACAATGTATCTGAAATTAATACCTTAAAATAATTTTCAACACTAATGATCTCAACGTTTGTAATTTCAACACTTAGAGTTTCAATATTAATAGTTTTTAAAGTCAAACAATTCTAATTTTTTTTTTATCATTTTTGATCGGTTGGGTTTAATTTTGATCGAATTTATAAATCTAAATCCCAGACCCAACTCGTATGTGAATGATTTTGATCAGTTTGATTCAATTTTGACTCAAATACATAAATGATTTAACTTAAACTGTTCAAATTTGTTTAGATCAAATTAGATTCGTGGGTGACCCATACCTAGGAACACCCCTAAAGGTGAGTTGACAACTGTTAGCTAGTACTTGTTCTTCTAATGTGGGTCACTATGTTCAACTTGTATACAGTTTGGGCTTGGTTAACACACTCTCAAGCTGAGCCATATTTTCAAGGGCTTTTGGATTGTTGCATCCTACACCTCCAAGTTACTTCTTGCACCCTTTCTGGAATGTTTTTTTTTTTTATCTTTAGAAAGTCAAAACTTGTAGTCATTCAAGAATGTAACTTAACCACCACCAGTTTTCCATTTTTGTGCATTTCATTACTAATCACGAGTTTTTTTTATCAAACTAGTTGATTTTGTAAAACTATATATCAAATTAGACGATTTTGAAAATTATTTATTAAAGATGAATGATTTTAACTTTTGATATCGATTGCGGCTATAGTCGATGTAGAAAGTCATTTTTGTATATCAATTATAACTAAAAATGATGTTAAAAAATCTTGAAAAATAACTTTTTATGTCGTTTTGTTATCAATGTGATGGTAAAATGCATAAAAATAAAACTTGAGTGATAAAATTTGTAAAATAATAAAAATTTGAGGCTTAAATATATGTTTGACACTTGTAATTTAATTTTTTTTCAATTTTGCCTCTGTAATTTCTTTTTTATTTTATTTCTTGAAAAATGTATTTATTTATTTATTTTTTATCCTTAATGTGCTTTAGATAATATTTTTTTGCTATTTAAAATATTTTTTTATTATTCAAAGCGCTATCTAAATCACTTTAAGAATGAAAAATAAAATAAACGTATTTTACAAGAATTAGAATGAAAATATTTTAGAAAAATAAAAACAAAAAACACTAAATTAGATGGACCAACGCCATGATTATCAAATTTGCACCCTTTAAAAAATAAAAAACTACACTTGAGGGAAACATAGAAAGGATCATTTATTAATGGCCTATCCCTAGCACCGCCGGTCTGTTGATCAGACGGTCCTGATTCAATCATGAAGCCACGATATTCCCTGCGCACAGCACCACTACCCCACTCGGTGCTCCATTTCCACTTCAACGCCAAATCATCGCCTCTCTTTCTCTCTCTCACTAATTCGAAGCTGAATCCGAATCTCGAAACTCGTTCCGCTATTATCCATCAAACCGTGGTGTTGTCGTGTTTCTCTCTATCGCTGCTTCGACTCGCGGCAATGTTATTAGGGTTAGGGTTAGGGTTACGGTGACTCTTCGCGATTGTAGCGGTAACAGTTCGTCGTCGCAGTTGCAAAAGTTTTCGCTCAATTGATAAGTTAGAGTTTCGGTTATCATCATGTCCGATCCTTCGAGGGGTCGCGTCACCATTACTCTAGGGCGTAGCGGTCATGTAAGTTGCAATTTCGTCTAATTCGAAATTTTAATTCTTCTTTTTACGCTTAGATTGCAGTTATTGCTTTCTATACAAGGAACATCTATGTGTGTTTTTTGCTGCTTTGATTCTGTTCACTGTTTTTTTGGATTTGACTTGTTTCTACTTGCTTCGTCAAATAGCAACCGGGAAGTTATCAGTGAATATGATGCTTTACCTTTTTTTGAAGTTTTATGTTTGTTTTCTGTTAGAATAAACACGATACAAAATGATTTCATTTGTTGTTTACATCTAGTTCTACATTCGGCATCACTTTGTGCTATTAGCCTATTACTTTTTTTGTTGTTGTTAAATTAATCTATTAGGAGTTAAGGAATGCGGTTTAATTTTCGTTTTTCACCACTTCTTACCTTTTGAGAAGTATAGTTTTGCTCTTATATGCCATGAATGGGATATTTGGATTGATGCCCATGATCTTCTGTTTTACACTTGAGTTTAGGTTGTGAAGAGGGATGTATCTGCTGCAGATGTTTCTTCTTTCTCTTCTCTTCACTCAGCTGGCACTAAGCGTTCTGTAAGAGACAGAATTGGAAGTAATGCAGATAATTCTGGGTGGTATGGAAATGGACATAGCGGCAATAAACGGTGTGTCTGTGGTTTCATTGTTACGGTCTAACAAGAGAGAAAGAGAATAGGCTACATGCTTTTCTTTATGATTTAATTGAAATTAGCTTTCATGAATTTTGTTCATATCTTCTGCAGACACCGAGGAGATGTAAGCATGCAAAATGGACTGGATGGCAGTAAGCTCCCTTGGCAGTGAATTTTCCACATCTTTACCTTACTCAATGGTTTTTGTGTTTCTAATCTTTTTTCTCTTAATTCACTTCTGTGGACATATTGGTAAAGATGACCTTCGATTGAAGCTCATGCGGAAAAGTGCATCTAGGCAGACTGACAGCAATGGCAATAAGAGGCATATGGACCTCCGTGAAAAACTTTCAAAGGCAAGTCACCCTCTGACTAACAGTTATAATTCAAAGCAGCATGGGCCAGAATCAAGGGAAACTAGTCTGTTGAGGCAAATTCCCTCAGCTAGAAGTTCTGATGATTTACTGCGTATGAAATCCATGAGAAGCTCATACTCTCCTTGGACATTGGATCATATTAGGAGAAGATCACCAGATGGGTTTCCAAGTACTTCCAGGGGGATTTCCCCCCAAAGGGATGTCCAAGACCTACATAGAAGGCCTGTAAGCAGGACATATGATGGTGTCAGTTCAGTTTCATATGTAGGTAGGGATGTTCTAGAAACTTCGAGGCCTCCAGTAAGTGCACCTCAATCTTTCATGTCACGCTCCACAATGTCCACATTACCTCCAGTAACTGCCAAGCCTGTAGCATCTCATCCTGGCCAACTTCCTCCATCGGGCAGTGTTGCTCAAAGGTCTTCATATGTGGTGAGTATTACTTATCTTCTGGCCTCTAGATATCATTTTTCTCAACCCTTCTTGTTGATGTTACTCAGAGAAACATTTCCCATTACCATCTGATGGATATCCAAGTTGATTCTGTGGTTCCCTTTTGGCTATACCACATGCCTGTGGGTTATGAAAATATAACTTATTCGCATGACTGTTCCTACAGCCAGGAAGACAAATTATAATTATCTTGGGGAGATTCAAATTCAATTAGAAAATCGTGGTATTCTACTATGGGATCTGTTTTTCTAGGCTAGATATTTATAAATTCTGGGTGGTTAATCAGATCTTAGAATTCGATAGGTATGTGTGAACTCTGTAATCTTATTGTGACAGTTTCGAAGCTCTGTTTCTGGTAATCCTAATTTCCTATGAAAGGGAAGTGCTTGATTGACTGACTTTGCTAGATTTGTAGAATTGGGTGTTTTGGGTCATATTTATTAACTTAATACAGTATGCTAATAAAAATTTTCACTGTCAATCATTTGAAAACTGACTGTCACGTAGAGTTTTTCCTGTGTTTACCCAGAGTAGTCAATAGTAGCACATGCTGCTATTGTGCTTTGGTGGAGAATCTGCTACTGGGAACTTTACATTGCATGGATAATAGCCATAATTGTAGCTGAAAAGCAAAGGATATAGTATCTATACCAACAAGAAGTAACAATCCATGTTGCTCTTCTCCTTAAGTCATTTTTTGGTACTTCTATGATTCCACATCCTCTTCTCCTTCAGAAACATTTTGGGGTTAGAAATCCGTAGTTGTCATCTCCCACATTTTTTTCTGTTGCTCTTCCAGCCAGCCACACATTTTTCTGGCATTTCCTGCCAAGGTCAACCCTTTAGTTTGTAGCTCCTGTTTCCGCCTTCCTTTGTTGGCCTTGGTGTGCACTGCACTTTGCGGGCCAGTTTCCTTGCTACTGTCTTTCTGTCCTCCTTTTCCCTGTCCACAGAATTTGTAGCATTATGTGATCGTCCCAATCAGTGTTCTTGTCTCTGGGAACTTTTACGGAAGTATGAAATTTAAAAAAGTTGATGACTCTTATTTTTCACCAACTTAGTTATGCCTTTTACTAACTACGATTGTTTAAGCTATGGTTTTTGATTGTTAATGATAAACATGCCTTTAATTTTGAGTAATTTTTAAATTGAGCATTAACATGCTTAAGTGTAAATCATTTGCATTACATCTATTATCTTACGCATAAAACCAAAAATGCGCTAGCCTGATGGCTGCTACTATCTCTCTTTCTCTCCCTTTTTTCTCTCCTCCCCCCCTTTTTGTGCGTGTGTGTATATATACATGAGGAGGGATCAAGTTGCTCATAGAGTAACTAGTTACTATCTATCCTCATCATTCATTTTCTTGAAATCTAATGGTTCTAACGAGTAACTAATCTTAACTATTAGATTTCAAGAAAATTCTAACAAGTAACAAATCTTAACCATTAGATTTCAAGAAAATAAATGGGAAGTAACTTGATCAAGTTATTCCAAGAATAAACCTTAAAAGAGTTACTCTTCATCTCCACCTTTCATTTTCTTATAATCTAACAGTTTGATGAGTTACTTTTTGGAATCATTATATTATATTACTAGATTGTTAGGTGTGTATATGCTGATTGTTAGGTGTTTTTTATCTGTTGATTTTAGATTTTCTTCTAAAAGTTTCTTTTGTCTAGACACCTATTGCAATTGAAGCTTAAATATCATAATCTGATTCTGGGGCACATGTCCAATGATTGTGTTCACCCCAAAAAATAGATACAGGAGATTGTTATATTTAGCTCCCTTCTAGGAGATATGATGGTCAAATGATCAAATAATTTATTGTGTTGAGGTGAATATTTTCATTGCTGGAGTGTTGGTTTTAGTTATGACTTATGAATGCCTCTGCAAGTGACGAGCTATCTGGCTTGGAGAAGCTAATGGGTTTCTGTTATTTTGTTGAGAATGGTTTTGCCATTGTAATGACCCTGACAGGTTGAGTTTATTATTTCTGTCTGGTTCAAAGCCGAGTTGATTGTGTCAGCATAGGTTAAATGTATTTCCAATTTGATAAGCTACAGGTCCAGTTTTCAGTTAAATAAATCAAACAAACCGGTCCGCTCTGGTCCATGTTTAATAACTGATTGGGACTTGGGTATTATGGGGTACACAAGTCCCACACCAAGTAGTATGAGATACTTGATGGAGTACTTAAGGGATTCGGTTACCCCCCTTGACAACTAGCTTTTAAGGGAACGTTCCTTGAGTGCTTGGGTGCTTACCAATAATAGTCTCAAATGACCCTTATTTGATTCATTGACATGATTTAATATTCTTGATTTATGAAGGCATTTTGGATAAAAAATGAACGAGCCTAATATTGTCTTTTAAAACAGGAAAGATTATACTAGAGAAACACTCATTTAGGAAAAATAATATTCCATCAACAGATATTGTGTTGGATACCTTTTTTACATAATCAAAAGTACTGTTTCGTTAATGCTTATGCTTCTCTGGCTTTTGCTTATGCATAAATTTGCTCTCTGTGTTGTGTGAAGAAATGTTAGCATCCTAACATGGCTTTGATGGTTATCATGTAGGGTGATGAACAAGTACAAGTACAACAGTCTCACCAAACTGTGGATGGCCTGTTACATGCATTGGGACTTCAAAAATATGCCATTCTCTTTAAGGCTGAGGAAGTATGTATCTTAATTTGTTTCTGTAAATGAAATTATATTGTCCTGGTATTTTTTGTTCTCAAATTTAATTGACAATTTGTGTCGTCATTTGTTCAATGAGATGTCAAAATCATTTACTTATTGGCTGCTATTGGAATTCCACCGGGGAAAATTATTGGAATAGACCATATATAAATCTAGGGAACTTTCAATTGATTGTTGCCTGGGATAGTCTTAAGCAGTATTTTGCCTCTTGATTTAACTCTTGCCTTTTGCATCAGGACAGTTTGGTTCATTATTATGTCATTGATGGATGAATTCTACTAAGCTCTCTGTTCTGTTCACAAAATTACTAACCTGCATAATGCTCTTTCATGTTCAATATGACATGGGTGGCTGAAAATTTTAGGTCTTCAAATTTGTCACATGAGTTTCAGATTAAATCCATTGTTTATTGACAAATTGTGTTAATGTTTGTGTGTTGTGTGTTTCATAGTTGTGTAAATTGGGTATGAACGTCAACATTTGAATCATTGCTTAAAGAATCATGCCTTATAATTTGTATATACTTTTAATCTCTATTGCTCTTCTTAGGTTGGCATTCAACCTCACCTGAGGTGGCAATGTTGAAATTATTAAACTTACCCCTTGAATAACAGCATGGGAGCTTAGTTTTTACTTTCCTACAGTGATTGACAAGTTTTTAGCTTCAATTGACATTTAAAGAATTCCACACACTAGCTCTGAAGTCTAAACTAGTAGATGAACTAATTTGTTGTGTTGAGTGCTCAAGTAATCACATATTGTCTTATTAATGAATTTGTTGTGTTGAGTGCTCAAGTAATCATATATTGTCTTATTAATGAATTTATGATATGTTAGTACAGAAGTATGAAATAGTGGAATATCAAGTATGATTTGGTAAATTGTATGCTTCGGCTAAGAATTAGGTTAATTCTAATTTTGTACTGCGAGTTATCTTATACACTGATGTGTTTGTTTAGGTGGATATGACTGCATTGAAGCAGATGGGAGAAAATGACCTCAAAGAGCTTGGGATTCCTATGGTAATTAATTGTCTTTCTTTTCATATGTGGCATATATTCGTGTGTTATTCAATGAGGCTTGCTGTTGTGAATATTACACCAAATATATGGATGTAGGCATTATTGATTATGTATATTTCAGACAATGAAGCAGAGTTCAATTAGTGGAATTGTGTCTGAAGATATCTTGATGTTTACATTGTTTTTGTATCTATTTCCCCAGTACACTAGATGCCTTGTCCAATACCACACATTTCTCTTTCCTTCGATAGGTTTATCATCAATGTTCAAGTATTTGATCGGAAGCCATGTCAAACAAATATAATGCCTCAGATTACCCTTAAAAAATCTAGATTTGGCTTTTATGAAGTGAGAGGAGAGTGCTTAGAGGATAAAGTGGAGTTACAACTATTGATTAGAAAATCATGTATTGAGACTGTTTAATTTTGTATCAATAAATCCTCTTTCACTTGTTTAGTAGCTTTTTTGGGAGATATGAATTTTCCCCATGCTTGCACATTTAGCCAGTGGATATGCTTTCTATTTCTTGCATGGTTTGAGAACATCTACCAAAATGCATGAATGTTTCACTTCCCAGTCAACGCTATATATAAATCTGTCCTGTAAATTTTGCAATCTGAACCTCTGAAAGTTGATAGTCTAGTTATTCTACCTGTCTTCCTTTCTTGTACTTTGTTGCCTTTGCTTGTGATGAGCCTGTAAAATTGCTACAGTGGTACTAGTACCCTGTAACAAAGTTGTAGCAACACAGTCATCAGTAATATTTTTTCTATTAATGGGTAGGTCTCACCAAATAACCTGGGTCCATACTGCTTAGTGAGATCAACACAAAATCCTCAACAATGAGGTGTATAGATTATATTAGAAACAATGTTTGCTAGGATTGCTTGTCCTTTGTGCATGTGTTTGTTCCAGAAGAATGTGTTTTTTCAGGTGCATGTGCTGAGTACACAAGTTGATTATATGATGTTATTTGTCTAATGGATGTTGCTTGGGTTGCAGGGTCCAAGGAAAAAAATTCTTCTCGCTCTCTTGCCCCGTACCAAGCGTCAACAATGATCGATGTCTATCCTGCATGATGCTGAAACTGACATTATTGGAACACCAGTCTTTACATTTAATTTTATTTTTTATAATTTGGATGATGGTAAAGCACAGATCTGAGAATGTTTACGAATATAACACCCCTTGTCCCTTGTAGGGTTCAAGTATCCTTTTTTGAAAAACAAGTTCGGGTTAAAATGCTCGTCTATTGGAGATATTGGTCTGTAATATATGGTGTCCGTATTTTCTCTCTTTTTTTTTAATTGAAAGAAATAGGAAATTGAATCAGAGTATGTTCAACTTTTTGCATTGAGCAAGCTTAATTGTGTCAGCAAAATATTCAATTTCTTGCATACCCTCATTTTACCAACTTGTGTCCCGTAATGATGGTGCGAATGTAGAGCCTAAAGATCGTCAAAAGCCAGAAGTTTGACTTTAGAATGAAAAATGCACTTGATGCTTCCGTTACCATTACCTTTACAGCTACATTTGTTCAAAACTTGTCTTGCTTTCGGTCTCAATTTTCTTTAGGAATTGGGAGGAAAACTGTGTTGCTGCGAGGTTTAACTAATAATTTATTGGTTCTTGAAAGAATGTTTGGCTAAACATCGAATCTCAAAGTTTGCTGCGAATCTGTTTATGCTTTACTTTCTCCCAAAATTGAAGACATCATTTTGTGTCGGTAAGCACCGAATTCCTGGCCCAAGATACTGAAAATGAATTTCGGAGGTAAAGTTAATATCTTTCTTTCAAAATGTAGGTGATACGTTATTATCAAATTAGATTTCATGTGGTTTCTAGAATAAGTACTGTGCATGTGTTTTTCGGTGCGGCACGTGTTACGGCTCTATACAAATTGCCTTTCGTCACTGCCCGTTGAAGTAAATTTTTATAATGGCATATTCTTAATTTGTCTTTGAGAAATACACATTAGTCTGCAAGCAAAAATAAAAATAGGAATAATACGTTAGTCATTAAAAATGAAAAACACATCACCGTTTCAAGAAACTAGTTCACTACCCGGCAGACGCATGGGTAAATTATAAAATTAAAAGTATAATATAATTATATCCATTTAGTTATAACATTGTAGAATTTAGTAAATGAAAACTAAAATTAATATAAGAGGAAAGGTTAAAACTAGAACACATTTTACATGTTGCTAAATTTTTATGAACCAGAGTTAAAAATCAATTGTAATTATATATAGCATAACTTATCATTTAAAGTTGTAAAAACTCTAAAAATAAAACATAAGTTAGGCTTGAAAAGAAAGAAATGAAAATTAAATGTAATAAAATTGGAATATAAAATATATTTTATATAATAAATTGTTTATCCACAAAATGATAAGTTCATATTATTTTTCACAAAATACACCACCAAGAGTTATAAACAAAAATTTACATATATAGTATAATATAAGAAACTTAAATTATAAACAAATCTAAAATAAAATAAAGTTAGATGTTGCATATTGGAACTCAAATATAATTTGCATTCCAACTTTTAACTTTTGTGATTATGCAAAAGTGTTACATCCACAATCATTTTTTACAAACTTTCTTCAATGATTGTAAACAATCTTGCATTCCGTAATTCTTTCCAAATTCATATGAGTGAATCCTGCACCTTTCATAAATGAGTACATGATATTTAATACATCATAAAATTAACATTAAATTCATTTTAGATCTGTATATGATTTTAAAATTTGACAGATAAAGGTGTTTTGTATTTGATTATATACAATGTTGAGTTACTTACCAAATTGTTACAAGTCACTTTATACTCATTCAACAAGACTTTAAAGGTGACTGAGTTAGAAATTTGGTGATACAAGGAATGCCATTTAGGACAAGCTTTTAGTTTAGAGGTGTTTTTGAACATGGTCAGGAAGAAAACATTTTATCCAAAATGAATCATGGTTACTTGATGATTTTCTTTGAGTCCATATAAATCTTTGAATTTTGTCCATCTAGTCACTATAGTTGGGTTCACCATATCTTGATTGTACGTAAAATAGTGCATATTGTCATTATTGTTTAGCAGATGTCAAATATACTCTAGTTGATCTCTTACATCAAAGGTCCTACTCACTTCACCATAAGACTACATTTAAAGTAAACTAATATAAGAGATCATTATTGTTCAGCTTATTTGAGAATAGTCTTAAAATTTTTAACATGATCTTTTAATATGAACTGTGTTAAACATTTTCTATGATTTTCTATTAATCTGCATCATTATCTTAGTCATTTCATTTCAATTCTTTTGATCTTTATTCATTATTTTTAAACTTCATTTACAATATAAAAGTTACTATTATTAAATAGTAAAACATTGCATAATTTGAAAATGAAAAGCGCATTACCATCTTAAAAAATTGCAACTGTTGGCCATATTTATCCTTTTAGGTATTACGTAGTAGATACATAGAGATTAAAAATAAGTAGTACGACAAACATTTAATTTCTTATTGTTCAAGGTGAGGTTTCTGGCGGTTTGCGTAATTTGAAAATATAATCTTTTTATAATTCAATTTATTACCCACGTTGTCTAAATTTCTTCTATTTGCGTTGAGCCCTTGAATTTGTCAATTTATCATAATATCAATATCAAAAGCTTTTTTGTGCTTTAGTTTGCTCCTCTTTTGTGACATTTGCTTTTATAATATTAGTTTCTGAATTTGAATCACTTTGTTTTAATTTTTTTAAAATTATATTCTTATTATTCCCTAATTTTTAAATATTTTACACACATTAATATTATAAATAAGAAAAAATAAAAGTAGAAGTATTACGAAGGAGTTTAAAATTAATATGAACAAGAATATATATATATATATATATATATATATATATATATATATATATATATATTTATTTATTTATTTATTTAATTTATGTGTAATATTATTAAATAAACTAATAAAAGTGGATTTTTTTTTTTACACTGATAAGATTCCTTTAACAGTTCATGCATGGGATGAGTGAGTACTGTGAGCAGCCATTGTACCCAAAAAAATGACCTGGACCTTGAGAAGGCGAGCTGTGTATCAGCTCTAACACAAGCTAACTGTAACAAATAGTTTTTCCACACCTAACAATCTAGTCTCATTTTTGACAGTTTCTGACAAATGTTACACTTTGCTTGGGATACTGCTTTTTAACCTAAACTAGTCTATGGTTAAATCCTATTTGAATTTCGTTGAAAGGAGGAACATATTGATGCCAACAAGCCAAACTTATCTTAAAGTGTCTTGGGGAAACTCTAAGAAGCAATTCTCTTGAGTTGTTAAAATATTATTTAATAGTTTATGATACTTTTCCATGCTAGCTATATATTTCATTATTTTTATTGATTTAATTATGCTACTTAATTAATTTTTTTACTCAATTCACTGATTCAAAAGATTTAAATAAACTTCACAACTTATCTCACGCTTTTAAATTTATGGACAATACAATTCTTTTTGAGCCTCAAAAAATAAAAACTACTTTTATTTATCCTATAGCAACCGTTATTGTTCTTACGTAGCAAAATAGAATGCTCTCCAACGTTATTGTGTGCTGCTCTGTAGACTTTATTATAAAGTTGCTAAATGTAAAAGCAGCTCCAAAATGCCCTTGTATGTTGCTTTTAGGCTTTTAGCCCTTACATGAGTCAAGTTGGATTTCATGAAGTTCTTCACATGTACTACCTTCATTCACAATATTTCTGATGTCACTTTACGCATAATATCACTACAAATTTAAGTCCAAATACTTTAGAACATGAACTACTTGATCTATTGAAGATAGAGGTTTGAGTGGTTTCAGCCTCTTAGAGTTGAGACTCTTTAAGTCAGAAACAGAATCAAGGTTGAATCTTCTTGGTTGTCGCATTAACTTTTAATGTTCATCCTAGTGCGTTTTGAATGATGTACCAGTATTAAAAAGACATCTCAACTAAACATGTTCTTTCTCCGAAGTAACGTATTTTTGTCGTTTGATATCACATGACTACATTATCATATTACACTATTGTATATAGTTTTTCCTTAGTCAGTTTTGGCATTATATAATGTCCCATAAAAAATTATAATTAGTAACCCCACTTTGGATTTGTCCAAAAGCAAGGGCAATACCCAATGGCGGGAGAGCAAGGTTTTTTTTTTTAAAAAAAATGTTTAATAGACCCTCATTACCCTATTCAATACCTAAAAAGAGAAATAAAAATATAAATATGATAGAGTTTGTGATATAAAAAAAAAAAGAAAGATGAAAATAAATAAAAAATATTGATGAAGTGCTTAAAACTATAAAAAATATTTATGCATGTATCATTATTATTTTTAGGATGTAGGGACCACGATTTGATATTCTCAAACCAACGTGTAATGAAATGAAATTAGCTAAAATCAATCCATCACACCCAACAACGTACCCACCCACTTAGCCACCATAACCCAATTCTCCACCCTCATGGCCTCTTTTTATTCCACATGTTAGGATATATAGTGAAATTCTATATGACAGCATGTCTACTTGAAATTCTCCTCCTAAAGCAAGAAAAAAGAGAGTTTAATTAATAAGCATGGAATTAGAGAAAAAGGAGTGGGAAATTGATGAGCATGAGAGTCTTATTGGTGGAAGAAGTCAACCAATGGAAGATCTAGTTAGAGACAATGGAATAAAACACAATCTAATGATTTTTCTAAATTGTCACAAAAACAACAAAGTGTGGGGCCAACTATAACAACTGTCCAACGCAATGCTGCGTTTGTTTGTAGAATAATGTTATAGTCGATGACTTGTTTCACCTGAAAAATATTATGTTTTTATAAAATATAGGCTTTGCCTGCTCTAAGAAGATATGCCCAGATCTTGAGGAAGACTCTTATTAGTATATATGCTTACATCATTGCCCACTTCTTTTATTCCTTTTTTTTAGCTTCTACTCTTTCCTTTCTTTGTATATATTACAAGAGCATTTATAAAACATGGCCAAGAAAAACATTTTATAAGGGTCTTTTTAATGTGATTGTGGGTGTGGTGGAGGGATAATTACCGATTAAAGAAGCTTTGTTTAGTGCTGAATAATTACATTACATTTCTATACAGATGTCGGCATTTTATGAATTAAGAACATCAATTGAATTAACTCTAGAAAATGGGCCTCGGCTATGTATGGCTTAGCATCCATTACAGTAATATTCATTAGGCAATCTTCATAATATATGATTAGTCTAGCCTAGCCTAGGTTGAGGACAATACATGAAGCAATAAAGTCATTGGCTGGTCAGTAAAATAATTAGATATGCATTTTAGTACTGTAGTAGATATGTTATAAAGTTAGTGCCTCCTCTTTCTTTGACTTTTTGCAGCTACAGTTGTTTAATAACTTTAATCATGCCCTAAGCTTGGAATATGTCTCCTTTTTAATAAGGGAGAGAAAGCCAAGTGGAAACTAATAATATTATTAAGTGTTTATAGACTATCTGATTCCACCTTAAATAAATAGTAAACTACAGTGAATCCTCTTTGATTGAGAAGTTTGAGGTGTATCTACTACAATTGCCAAAAAGAGTTTTTCTTTATTAACAAAACATTATTACATGAGAGATGGCTTTCTCTTAATCTGACTTTTCTTTTTAATCTTTTATTGTATTGACCATGGGATACCCCTTGTGCTGTCCATGTACTATAAAACTAGTTATTTTAATAGATACAATGCATACTGGGGACTTAAGAGTTTACTATAAAAGGAATAGAAGCCTAACAACTAATCACTGCATTAATTTCCCACCGCAAAATTTTTATATTTCTTTCCCCACAATTAGAGAGATCATCATGGAAAAGGATATCATTGATCTTTCTCCAACATGGGATTGTGACAATGGCAATTCCACTGAGAAAAGGCTCAGGCTATTTGGCTTTGAGCTAAACCCTTCATCAAAAGAGGGTTGTGCCAAAGAATCTGGTGAAGGAGATGAAAGTGTGAACTCCTCTAACTCAGCTTCTTCTGGAGGAGACAAAACTGTGCAAGAGAAAACATCAGCCAAAGACCCTGATGAGAGAAAATTTGAGTGCCAATATTGTTACAAGGAATTTGCAAACTCCCAAGCCCTAGGGGGGCACCAAAATGCTCACAAGAAAGAGAGAATGAAGAAGAAGAGGTTGCAGCTTCAATCCATAAACCGTTACCTACAACACCCTTTCCAAAGCAACCATGGCTTTGCTTACCCTTCTGATACTCCTTGGTTCTATGACCCCTCTACCTATAATAATAACTCTGAGTTCACCCTTTGTGAAGAACCTCAGATTAGCTTCAATTCAAATAGCGTTTTGGATTCCAATTTTTCTAATGATCAGAAAACTAGTTGGTATTCTCTTGCATCTCACCCTTCTAATATCCAACAAGATACTTGCATGTTTACTTTCTCATCCAATGCAAGTAATAATAATAATAGTCCTTTCATATTCAAGCCTTGCCATTTCCCTGCTTCAAATCAGAACCATAATAAAACCCTAGATCTTCAACTAGGTCTCAACTTGGAGTCAAATACAAGAAGTTCTCTAAGAAGGATGTAATTTAGTATATACAGGATATATAGGTTAAATTAACAGTTTCCATGTTTCTCCTTGAATTATTTTAATGTATCAATTCTTAAACATTGGGAAAAGGGAATGAGAAAAAGAGAAGAAAAAAAATTCACAATTCATTAGTTAGTTGGCCTTGGTCACTGCAGAGCCAAGAAGAGTCTGACAATGATCACCATTCAGAATTTAGACAACATGTACAATTCATATGATGTATTAATTTATTATAGCATGTTGTAGCCATTTGATACTACATAACTTTTTTCAGTACATATAAGGTGCTTAGATAACAACGTTCTCTTTCATTTCAGTTATCTATTTCTGTGTAAGACACCAATTCATGAGTTTAATTTGAAGTGTCATGGTAAAGTTTTACTTTGTTAAAAAAAAAAAATCATCATATGATTTTAGGATAATTATTATAAAAATTAAATGATATATAATAATTTATAGTTGAATCACACTACAAAAATCCTTCACAATGTCAGTTTACACACTATTTATTCAATTTATTATATTCATATAATAGAATCATGTACAAACACAGATGGATTGAGAGAAGAGATTATATAAATTTGGGAGGGTAAATTTACCTATCTAAAGGCCTAGTTGTAATGTTGCATGTCAAGGAAATGAAGTAAACTCCAGAGGGAACCTGAATGGGGCATGCAGAATGAAATTATTATAAGGCTGTCAAATTCGAAAACTATGTAAATTTCAAGCTGGAATATGGTCGTAAAAACTTTGGTTTCTCCATTACTGTAGTTCGATGAGGTATAGGAAGATGATAAAGACTAATATAATTGTAATAACAATATTGGTTTTTTATCTGAAAATGTTTTTCTATTTGGTGACAAGGTAATTGTATCATTACCTATGTCCTAATCTCGTCTTATTTAACTTATAATTTCCCCATGTGTAATTTCTTGTACAACTAAAGTTCACCAATGAATGAAATTAATTAAATTCCTCAATCCAGTGTTTTGACTTTTGGAACAAGTGTGAATCTCAATCTCTTACAACAAACCGTAAATATGTACACAACAAGAGTTGGCTTACAAGTGGGGACAAACATATGTGTTAATATTTGAACATCAAATTGTAACTTGGGAAAAATATCCAACCTTTTTATTAGTGTCTTAAACGTTGTAATTCTCTAAAGGGTTTTTTTTTTCTTTTTTTCTGACTGATTCTCTAAAGGGGTTTTGCTAGCCAACGTCCAAGCAAACTAGTTAATAAATCAATAAATAAAAAGATTATATTACGTTAAGGTACATTATAAATTACGGTAGTTATAAGTGACTTATTAATAGCATGTTTTACCAAAAAAAACTGTTGATTTTTCTTTTCTGGTAAATAATTTGAAGGTACTAAATAGCATTATCCTTTATTAAAGAAACTAACATTAAATTCCTATTTTAGAAGATTAAAAAATGATGTTATTTTTTACGAAGATTTAAAATGTTGTTACAACAACCCCTTTGAAATTCTTACCCTATTTATACAAGTCGATCAAGTCATCAGGAGGTATAACTCCGTAACTTTCTTCATTTTTTTTTATTTTTTAATCAACTTTCATCATCATCTATCACAATTCGTAGTAAATTAGTGCTTTACTTGTAATCAAAGACTTAGAACCCTCACTTTAAAAAAAGAAGACTTAGAATCCTACTAGGTTAATTGCACTCCATTGTGATCAAAGATGATCAGCTTCACTATCATGTCGCCCAGAGGAGATTAAATTCACTCCATTATAACTACTTCCATTAACTTTGATCAATATTTTGAAAAATATATGATAAATTAGATACTTAAAATCGCTTAGAATTGTCCAAATTTATAGTGAGTTTTATAAGAATACATGCTAATCAAGTTATTTATATAGTAATAACTGGGACATAACAATCATTTTTTTTAGCATATACTCAATTATATTCTTACTTTTATTTTGAATGAAATGCAATAAATTTGTTTTACGAAAAAAATGTTTTAGTAGTTTTACTGTTAATTTGACTTTCCTGTTTTTGATAGACTTAAGTATCATTTTCTTTTTGTCATGGTTCTTATCACCATCTAACCTATATTGGCTTCTCCTTTTTCCTTACCATATCTCTTCCGTTTTTAATCTCTTAATATTTTAATGGTTCCTCCATCTCCCCGTTCATCATCAATTAACTATCACCAACAAAAGTGCAATCGGGGCTATATATATATATATATATATATATATATATATATCAGTCAGGGTATATAGGTGGAGCAATTTAACGAGATGCCTTGTTTTGAGGTTCCATGTGCCACTAGAACATGAAACCAAGTCTAAGGTTTCACTGTAGAATTTGATTTGATTAATATGGCAGCATTTATATATGTTTGTTACAGAACAAACCTAACCTAGTGACCTATTAAATCGTTGATTAAGTCAGTCAGCATTTTAATTAAATACTAAGACGCTCTCCTAACTCTTATCTATATAAATTGATTTTTAATTATAAATTAACACATCACAATCACATATGATAAAAATATCTGTTTATATCACGCACATTTTTATTGTCAAACACTAGAAGACGAAATAAAGCTTCTTTTTAATTATCATTCTTTAATTAATCCTTTGTGTAACCAGCCGCCGGACACATGCTTGAATGGCATTATTTCTTAATATTCATTAGTTTATGATTAATTAAAGAATTTTAAATTGAAGATCTTGGAGATTCGGGGAGAAAAAAAAAGTCAATAATGTCCATTCTTTTTCTAATAATACTGCAATACTGGATACTCGAATTTAATTTATATCAGAAAATTTTGCACCTGGGTTAATTAAAAAACAATTGCTTGACTGCACAGGATTTTTTTTTTCTTTGGGGGTAGGGGGTGGTAGACTGCACAGTTGTTTATTAATAATATTTCAAAGCACAACAAGTCTTCAACAATACTATTATATAAATGCAAAAATGTCTTAACTCCCTTCTTTGTAATAATATTTTATTTTATTACTTATAGATTAAAATGAATATGCACAACGTCTGAAAAGTCCTCGTATTACAATTTCTTACTATATATATACTTTTGAAAAGAATTTTGAAAATAATGTAGATATTCTTCTTTTTTCATTTTCTTTAGTTTTACTAAAATATCATTCGCGTGATATAGTATAATATTTCTACAAGATGAAAAAGCCTAAACTGAAAATCAAAATGGGTTGCAGTTACCGTACAAGCAACTGTTTAGATTTATAGTTCAATTAAACTTGAGTAGTCTTTAATTAGTCCAATTATATGTATTAACATACAACATTACAAAAGTTAGTCTTCGGCATGTGGTTGTAATGATAATATTTTGAAAAAAAATTAATTAAAATATTGACAGAATTAAAGTTTTTTATTATCATCCTATTATAAATTGTTATATGTTATAAATCTTTTGGCTCTAATAATAATAATTTTAAAATTTATATTTAGAATAATTTGTGATAAATTAATAGTATTTTTTATTTACATACATGAAAACTGAACTCTTTTTTTATTAATTCGTTATATATGATTAAATGAGTTATATATATATATATATATATATATATATATATATATTATTTCTCCATCAATATTAGTTGTTAATTAGTTTTTATTAGAATGTTAGTGTTTATTTTTTATAATATATATAACTTATTTATAAGCTAATTAATATTTTTAGTGTATATATATTAGCGTGAGTTCATGATTAAAAACTGTGTTGATGACACATTTAGTTTTCTCAGTTCAGAGGAGGAACTAGTCTACTATCAGAAATGTATGAAAAGTCCTATCATCTAGAAAAATAAATGGGTGCATGCATATATATTAACCTTTCACTCATTTTTCTTCTTCTTATAGTAAGAATATTCTCGTGTTATGTTTTGTATTAAGTAATATTAAATTGCTCTCGATAATGTACACTTCTAAATTTAGACCCCTATATATGCACAGCGCAATTAATTTTACCTAAATACATACTCATGACCGCTTTCAAGTTTTGATGCATGGTCGTAAAAAATGCTTCCAAAGACTTAGACATGGCCATGCGGATCGGGTGTCCCCATTACGTTTTACATATATAAACATGTGTCTACAAAAATTATTAAAAAAAGAATATTAAATTATATAAAAATTCTAAAATAAAATTAATTAATAATAAAAATTCTAGATATTTTAATTAAATTATACAAAAATTTTAAAAATATTAAGTGGTGGAACGGATCCAGGTTCGCGGGTGATGTAATAATCTCATACTCATACCCGACTTTTGATTATTAGAAAAAACTTGAACCAATCAACTCAGATATTATCCGTTAAAATTAAAACGGATTCGATCAGATACTCACGGATACAAGATACTCACGGATACAGGTTTTCGTTTATTCAAAGTATTGTTTCTTTGGGAACTCTGTTTTCTCTCTTTTTTAACCTTTTTTTTAATTCTAAACGTTTAGAGTTTGGACAAATGAAACGGGTCAAAGTTGTCTTTGTAAATTAAATATTTATGCTGGGTCGCGACGGAATTAATTCGTGGATTCTCTTTTCATAATATAAACCACTTATCTAGATGGACGAGGTCCCAAGTGTCACTAAATTATAGACATATCCAAGCATATTTTTTATTTATCTATTGGCTATATATATATATATATATATATATATATATATATATATATATATAATTAAACAAGTTATATCTTAAGTGTTTTTCAAATAATCTTAATAATAACTTATTAACATATTCTATCTAAAGCATAAGTTGAATATACGTTAACAAATCATTATATATAAACAATTTTTATTATTGGAGTATTTTCTGGTAAATAACTCTATTTTATACTTTCTTTGAATTATTCTCTTCCTAACTACAGTTAGGGTGGCTTTTAAAAAAATAAATCCATTAAGTTGCTTTCCAATTATAGTCACATTTTTTTACGAATTGTTTCCCACCTCATCATTCTAGACCCTTTTTAAGATTTTAAAAAAATACATAATATAATAAAAATCAACTTGATTAGGAGTATTAATAATCCACTAAACTATTGTGTAAAATATATATAGCGTTAGTCGGTCCAATGAAGCCCTCGTCATTTGATTGGTCGTAATTGGAATGGTGCCCAAATTAATATTGATTCCTTGATGGCTTTACTAATCATTCATATTTGAATCCTAACTTCTAACTAAAATATATGTTATTAATTTATCTTATGGGAAGCACTCCCCTTCCATGCCAGTTCTAAGCAATTATTTTATTGATTCTTATATGTTTATCTTTGTCTGCATTTGTTGTAAATACTAATCCAAGAACACATGGCATATGTATCCTTAAAAAATGGAAAAGAAAATGAGGTTTGGAAATAAAATTCTTTCGTGAATAGAGTACAATGTACGTATTATAGGATAATTATGAGAATCTTTATCTACAAAGAAAAACCATTCAAGGGAGAAGTAAGACAAAAACAAAGTGGCGTACCTGGTTAAGTATATTTTGATAATTCACTTGAATAATTATAATATAATATTCATAGTTCTCAATATTATTGCAGAATAAAGCTATTGTATATAATTGTAGACCAATTATATTTCCTAAGCTATCCTACTACGATGGTCATCGTCGATTATTTTTTATATGAATATATACGAGTGTCTTTGAGGGATTAATGTAATTATATCTTAAATCTTTTATCTAATTTCTTATTGAGATATTATTTAATAAATATGATTGTGTTAAGAAATAAAAAATTATTAAATATGATAGTATATCACTAATCATGTATTTTTTGTATATAATGCATTAAAATTATATCTATTTTAATTTTAATACTCAATCAGTTCGAGACTCTTTTGAATGAAAATGAGGTTTTGTATTATTATTAGTATTCGTATGTTGTAACAAAAAATATTAGTATTAGCATGCACAAATTGAATTGACAAATTCAGGCTCAGTTTTGATTTACAAAAAGAATATAATATGACTCAATGCAAGCTAGAATGGTTTTTTCCTTCTTTTTTTCTCAATAAATAACGCCTTCTGTTTCAATGTTTTATCACAATTTTTAATCAATTTGTATATAATAACAGGATAGGCTGGATAGCTGATAAAAAAAATAATAACATGATAGAATAAAATATGATGAAGTGCATGTACTTTTAGTTTATTAACATACTTGAAATATTGAAATAACTAATGACTTTGTAGTTTAATTACTAATACATGTGTGTGCTTTTAAGATTTGGAGAGATATGCACGACTCGAGTTTAAAAATTAATGCATGTACATTAAAGCGTATTACATCTTTTCCTTACTTTTTTATTCCTACATAATTTTTGGGTGAATATATGGGGGAAATCCCAAGAACACGGATATTTATTTCCTGCATTCTTACTATTGAATTCAGCATTTCTCATTGTATTTCAGAGATTTTATTCTGTAATGTAATTTTATATTTCGTAATGGACATTTTCAAATGCAATGGAATGTATAAGATATAAATAAGAAAATGCAAGATTCAAATGCCAGCAATAAATTATACTTTTTTTTTCTTACTACTTTCCTGATTTTTAATATCCAACTGAAAGGGCTACAGACCCATTAACATTCGCATTTGGACTTGTAACTGCTAGCCCAGATTCGATTTGGACTTTATTGGAGCCCGAATATTCTTATTAAACTATGAAAATGAGTTAAAAAAAATAGTAGAGAAATATTTATGAGCAACCAAAAATGGGTGTTTTAACTCTCAATTAAGATATATTTAAGACTAAAGAAAGGCACATAATAAAATAAAGCGAGACTTTGTCTAAGTGTACGCTTAAGGATATTAGCCTTTCCAAATGAACTTAGGGTATGTTTAAGTAAGTTTATTCGGATCAAAATACTTTTAGGATAAAATAAATAAAATAAATTTTTCGTAAATTAAAACTAACTTTTGCATAAGTTAATTTTTTGAAATTCTCTCATAATTTATTTAAAAAATAAGTAAGTTTCTACAAATTAGTATTTGCATAAATTAATTTCAATTTATAGAAAAACTTATTCCATGCATTTTTTTCTTTTAATTTTTTTTAATAAAAGTACTTTTTAGATAGACATACCTAAAAAAACTCTTAATCCAAATAATTTGATACTGCAACAGTCATTGATTCATTCTAGTTAAACTTTTATCGACTTTAGCATTAAAATGTGTTTTGTAGGTATTGATCCATTTCACAGAGCCTGGTCCATATTGGAGAGCTTCTTACCATCTAAAGACTTCTAAGCTTATCTTACTCAACTACATTCCAATTTGTATCTGTCTTTGGTTGCTCCCTATTAAGAAATCATCTCGGACACGTGACTCAGCCCATCATTTGTCAAAATTGTATTCTTCCACCTTATAAGCAAAGGATAATTCTGAAGAGTACAATATCAAATGCTCGAGTGATGACTCTTTCAATCTATATCTTTTATAAAATGGATATTAATCAAGGTGTTGCTTCCTTGTCTCTTGGATGTGATAGCTTATGGAAGAGAGGATTTTAATGCTTCTCTAGGTAGCTAGTAGCATTCTGAATAAAATCTCCAATATTTTGAAGTTAAAAAAACATTTTTTGATGTCAAAAGCACACATGTCTCGTACGTTAATTCCAAAACATCTTAGTTGAATTGAAAGATATTCAAATCCTCCTTTATAATTTAGGGAACTGTTCGATGTGTTGAAACTTGAAAGTCAAAAGTGAACGGCATCGTTCCCTCCATAAGCTAGTTTATAGATTGAAATCTCCCTTTCATTTAATTTATTTCCAAAACATCAACACATATCATTCATTTTTTTTTTTATTTTCATTTTCTGACATATAGTTTTATTTATTCATTTTACTTGTTTAATGCATAATAGTTGGGATGAAATTGCGCAAGTTATCCAGATAAAGCTTTAAATTTAATTAGAAAAACAACAAAAAAAGAAGATATTATACTTAATCAAAAGAGCAAAGTTTTAAAAACGTAGGCCTTGTGTGTTCAATGTTTTCAAAATTAATTTTTCATTTTCTAAAATTTGTCTGTTCTTTGAGCATATTTTAAAGTATCTATTCTCTGAGCACATTTCTGTTTTGTAAACATTTGTTTCCTGAGAACTTGAACAAAGCACTTAAAGAGTACTACGAAGAAGATAAAAACAATATCCCTTAGTTGTTTTTGCTTTTTTGTTTAAAAATCATTTTTTAAAAATAATTTGCAAAAAAAAAAGTGTAGATTGTGAATGAGAAATTTATTGCTGAGTATTACGGAATTATTTTAAAAAATATATTTTCAAAACAAAAAATGAGAAGGGAATTAAACATCCACTTATTTTTCTCATTTTTAACACATTAATAAATTTTAAATAAAAAAGTATTTATAAGTATTTTTAATAATGGAGATTTATTAATGTGTCAAAAATATACATTATATATAAAAGTAAAATTAATTGATGAAAACATTTTTATAATTAATATACCTAATTAATGAAAACTTTAAATGAACAATGATTTTTTATTGATGAAAGTTAAGATTCATAAAAGATATACTTACATTTGTGTGTATGTATGGCGTTTAGAGAGGAGCACAAATAATGAAACTGGTGAGGTTTCTTGCGAAGAAGATCATTAGAGCAAAGAAACAAGAAATTTAAAGTTACTAATAAATGGTCGTGATGATTCGGACATGGAGAAGAGAGGCTATTTTAGGGGTTGACGGAAAACCCTTAAACAACTTTTTCTACATTGAGGTTCTTACTTCTTACTGGTTTATCCTTGGTCATGAGTTTCTTCAAACTTGAAACTATTATGAGGGATCGAGAAGTTTAGCGAAAACGATGGTGGGGATTGCAAATTAATGCGTGTGTTGAGAATTCTGGTTCAGATTACAGAAGAAGAGGAAGACTTGCCCATATATTAAGGCTTAAGTCACTGCGCTAATTACTAATTGTAGATCAAGACTTCTTTCTTGGCTTCTTGCCTAACGCGCACGTAAGATATGGCAAAATCATGGTTTTTTTTTCTTTTTATGAAAATAAAATATCTCTATAGTTAAAAATTATGAAACTAACTCAAAACATAGAGATCATTAAAGTGGATTTTAGTCTCTCAGCAAAGCTTTTTCTGTACACATGACCTCCCAATCTTGTTAGCATATTTAAGGAACTTAATTATCTATATGTTTAACATTATTGTTAAATCATGTGCATGTTAATTAATTAGTACTTTTAATGCCCATCGGTCAACACACAAGCCTGAGTTTTAGAAAATTAAATAACATAAATATTATTATTATTGAAAAGAATTAAGACTCAATTTGAATAAAAAAAATTACATTAATAATAATAAAGAAATCAAAACTATATTTAAACCTAAAAGTTTGTAACCAAAAAACAAAAAACTAAAAGTTAATACGTAATATAAATATAAATACGTACGGTAAGAATAATTTTATGTATCATATATTTCTGTTAAATTTAATTTAAGTGTATTGTAATAAAATTCCATTAAAAAAATTCCATTTTGTGACTTGTATGCCGACACTAGGAAGATTGCCATTGAGTTCACATTCGTAGTTACTAGAAAGTTAAGTACTATAATTGTTGTTTCCTTTGTCGTTTGGGGAAGACAATTGGTACGTGCTACTTTCATGGTGTATGCTACCTCGTTTGTTTGTGGAGGTAAGGGCACATGTCTTATCGTGGTCCATTTATTTGGGGAAATGTGGGGATTTTGACACATGATCTTCTCGATCTAGAATATGTTTGGTTTAATTTTTATTTTATTAATAGATAGATTTTTGTATCCGAGTTAGGCTTCAAAGAAGGATTAATTGCTTATAAAATGACAAATCACAAATCTAATACTACTGTTAAGAGATATATTATTCGCACACATTTAATGTCTAATCAATTTTTGAGATCAAAAAATAATATTTTTTGTTTTTTCCAAGTTCAAATTCCTTACTGATATCACAAAACTTTGTAACACAAAATCAATGTCAGGTAAATATTTGAAAATTAAATTAATAATTTATCAAAAAATAATCTTCAAGTAGCATTTTATAATTATAGATAAAAGAGCATGCATTTCTTTAATCTAAACAGGTCACGAGCTTCTTATATCCATCTGATGACAATTTGAAGCTTCTAATATTTTCTAGTCTGTTTCTGCTTCATGCTTTGGGAATTGGATGGTTTTGCTCATTTCTTTGCTAGAAATTTAGCATGTCCTAAGAAATGTTGGTTAGCATGTTGCTTTAATCCGAAGAAAAAGTTATCTGGAACTAGTTAATTATAATGTATTTTTTGTTTGTCAATTCACTGATAGAACTTAATCTCGTGTCTAGAGAGGGTAATTGATATATATATATATATATATATATATATATATATATATATATATATAACATGAAAAGGGGTGGGATGGATGTGTACTCAGAAGTACAAGCTGCTATTTGGGTAAAGTTCTTTTGATTTGCACAAGAGTTTTCTTAAGTTGCTTTTAGAATTCAGCAACTTGGCCCACAAGGTGGAAAACATAGTCAACGGAACCATGTTTAAGGAAGGAACATCGATCATTGTCTCTCTTACTTCAGTAGATAACACAACGGGTTATAAAGACAAAGGAAATAAGGAACGCAAGTTATTATTTCTAAACACGTGGGAAAATATGGTGGAAGTTATGGAGATTAATAGAACCCTCTACGATTCTGAAGAAGTGAAAAACCAAAGTCCTTAATTTGCCTTCAACTAGACTGTTTACAGGACAATATTTTTGCACACTCTACTTGTGCATATGTTCTTTCTTAAAGTAATTAAGATCTAAGGATATGTAACCAAGGCAAACAAGTTTTTTTATAACATCTGTTTACAAGGAAAAAGGTGAGCTTGTCATGCTTTATTTTTCTTTTTTCTTTTTTTAAGAAAACCACAACACATTCTTTATTAGAGACAATCTTATATGAATTGTGTGAGATCACTTTTGAACAACAAAATTCTTCTTTCAAATAGTTGTCATACCTGTGTCTCAGACTCGAATTCAAAATCATTAGTTGAACTAGAATAATCTGGTGGGCTCGTACTGGCCAATTGATCTACCTATCTTGCCTTATTAATGTCTCATAGAGATAAAGAAAGCGAATGTTCTTTGTGGTGTGTTATTCACAAGAATCATATTTTAGATAATGAAATCAATATCAGCGGGCACAAAGGCAAGCTTATGGCCATTGAGTTCTTGTTGAAGAACTTAATAAAGATTGACACCATGCCTTTTTTTAAAAACAGTAAATCAGAATGTGCTAAAAAAGATAGGAAGCAACATAATTAGGAAAATGTCGGTAACAGATCTAACACCTGAAGATCCCTGTTCTTCGTCCATGTCCATGATCTTATATAATTTCATGGCTTGACTATCCATTTGTTATTAGGATCAATCGAATGTAACAAACTAACAAATTCATTTATTGAGATTCATTTTTGTTGATTATTGAATTTGAAACGTTAACCAACATATATACAAAATGATAAGTGCGATAGAGAAAGTGGATCTCACCATTATTACATAATGCTCCACTTTGTTGAGTTCGTTCACTTTCTGATGCAGTACAACTTTTGTTAAGTATTTTATTGTTTTATTTTTAGTTACGAATGTGCTTTAAGAAATTAAGGTTGTGATGTCCATTTAGGTGACTAATAAGAGAACCGTACATGAGCGTCAAACAAAGAAGATTCCATACTTCCACTAGACTCAAATGGAGCCTACCTCTAAATTATGGGACAATTTTTGTTCTTGCAGTTTTAGCATCTCAAAGTATACTTAATTTTAAGCATAAATATTCATTCAAATCCAAAAAAATAAAAATAAAGTTTAATTTATTCCACCTAATCTCTTCAGTGATTAAGGCTTTCTTTTTACATATTTGTTAATTGAAATATCATTTTCATCATAGTGCATTGTCATTTTAGATAACTTTAATTAAAACATCCATTAGTTAGGTTACTGATTAACTAGTCATGTGGTTGAAAATTTATTAAAATAATAGTTAACGAATTAATGACAGAGATAAGGAGACATCATAATAAAGCCAAATTCACCATAATTAATTATTATTTGTAAACACTCAGGTTGCTTGAATGGACAACTAAATACTTCTTTAAATATTGAATTACGTATTCAAATTTGATTTCAAGTGAATTTATTTCAAAATTTAAGTAGGTTAAACTATTCAAATTAAGCTGTCTTTATTTTATGTTTTCTCTAGATCGATACGAGAAAATGGCAGGCTTTTATATATATATAAAAAAAAAACAGAAAAAATAACAAGTTTTAATCCTTACACAGTTTGCTGTAACAGTTTACCACCGCCAAAATGATTTTTTAGCAATTTTATACTGTTAGAAAGTTATCTCTAACATTGATGACCTAATTTTTATGGACGTGCAAGTACTAAAAGGAGTGGAATGATGTCAAACTGTTAGAAAGTTTTCTCTAATTTGATGGCAGATCAAAATTTATATAATTCATACAATACATAAAATATTTCTTAATTTGAAGTCTATACTGTTTTTTTTAATCACTATAATTAATTTTTTTACTCTTTATGACATCTTAATTTTATAAAAAAAATTATCCAAAATTTACTTACACCTAAATTTTTTTATTTTTTTCAAAAATATATTTTACTGAGATTATACTCAATTAATTCCCCTTGAGTATTTTTCTTTCTTTGTCCTTGAGTTAAGCGTATAAAATGATATCAATTTTTCTTGTCTTTTCATCATAAAATATTTACATAATCAAATAATAATTTTATTAACATGATGTAGGTTTCCTACAATTAAATAAAACATAGGACATGTTTCGATTAAGTTATTTAAAAGAAATGATTATTTATTTTCTAATTTTATTTTATTAAAATGAAAATAAATAATTATATGTTGAATTTAATTTAAATAAAATATGTTGATAGATAAGTTAACTTGATAGAGTGAAACAAGATAGAGTGTTATATTTGACAAATTGTAAGTTTAAGTTTTCATTGATATCTTTGAGGCAAGATAAATGGGACCTCTATAAATCCTCATTGAATATGAAGTCTTTCGTGAATTGAGATAATATTTTCTCCTCCTAAAATGTTCTATAAAAGAAAATAACAAATTCTACCTTGCTTGCATATTTTAAAGGGCATCAATACCCTTAGACCAATAAATTATAAATATATGCACTTGTAATATTCAAATTATAGGTAACATGAAACTAATAATATGACTCATTGTTTTGGATCTTGTTATTTTTTTTAATTGCTAAATGATCCATAAGGTTACTTTTATTAGTCATTCTATTTACAGTTATATTTTTCACCTTTAATGATAATTCTTTAAAAAAAAAATGAAACAAACTTTTTTTTTAGAATTATAACATTTAAAACATCATTGAAAATAAATTCTCACTTATTTATAATGTTATTTTAAGTTATATTTGATAAAACTAGCTTATAAATTAGAAGTAAGCTTATATGCTAGGAATTGGAAAGTTAGAAGTAAGCTTATATGCTAACCAATCAATTGAAAGTATTTATAAGATAATAAGTTAAGTTAACTTATAAATATTAAATGACATATTTAATATTACTTCTGATCTTATATATAAATAACAAATAATATTTTTTAATGTTAATTATAAACAATAATGACTATAAAATATGATACAAATCATATCTTTTAATTATGATTGATAAAATTTAATATCTTTTTGTTGGAATTTTGCTGCTATACAATGAAATAATATAATTTTATTTTTTTATTATCAACTTTGGTTTAGTAACCAAATACTTCAACTATAAATCAAAATAAACAATACAATAAATCATTAAAATAAATAGTTTGACATTAAAAAATATTAATGATAAAAGGAATTTCAAATAAAAAAAATTGAGAAAAAATTTAATAACATATAAATTAACTTATTTTTCATAAATTATTTCATCTAAATAGCTTATCAAAATAAATTATTTAAAGAAACTTATCAAAAATAAACTTTTATACCAAACAAAATTATTTTAATGAAAAGAACTTATAAACTTCTAAAAACAAAATCTTACCAAACGAGTAAATCTTGCATATACACAAACCTAACATTGCACACAACCGCTAAAAAAGATGACAACTCATTAATTTTTTTATATAAAAAAAGCATAATTATGAAATCTGAAACAAATGCACGTGACTGTTGAATCTGTCTGAGCATCCTCTCTCTCCTATATATTCCTCACTAAACTTTCCTCTTCACTTGCTTTGCTTCATCTTCAGCAGCACACAACTCCACGTAAACTCTTGGCCTTGAGCTTATTTTTTCCTAAGATCTTGGCTTGATTCGCGGCCAATCCAAAGAAAGTGGTAATCAAACACCTTTAAATGACCAATTACTGAAGTTGAACAGAGTTGGGTGCATGGGACAAATGTTGAGATGAAGAAGAAGCCATGGTCTGTTAGAGTAAGAAAATGCAAAATGACCCACTTGGAATGTTGTAGTGAAGAACAGTAAAGAATAAAACATCATCAAAGCAATGTCCCGTGGTCATTTTCGTTTTTCATATTTATGAAAGGTACCCGTGGTCGTTTTCTCCCTTGTGCGAATGTCGTCGTTCAGGCGTTCACAACCGTATCCGCACTGTAGTTGCAAACTGGACAGGATGATGTTTGCCACCGGTAGGAGAGAGCACCGGAGAAGTAAAAGGGATGAAATGACGGAAAAGGAAATAGCGGCTATGGTTGTAAATTTAATCTTTCTATTTCTCATTTTGAATTTGTTACTCTTACCATTTAATTCACTAATTAATTAAGTATCTCATTTTTTTAAATTCTATTATTTCAGTCTTTAAATCTAAAATTAGACGTTGATAATTACTTACAAATAATCTCATATCCTATTTTGATTGGATAATATTTTAGTACATACTTTTAATCATATGTGATAAAGTTGGCTTAGACCACATTCTAATAGAGGTCTCACCAAATGGCTGCACCCCAGGATAAATATTGCGAATGCTCCTTAATAAACACTAAAACACAAAAAGAAACATAAGAATTATCCCTTAAAAACTAAAAAATGCAAAAGCACCCACTTTTGCGAAAAATACAAAAAAAAATGCAAAATGCAAAAAGAGTCACAAGAATTATCCCTTAAAATAACATGTTAATAGATGTATAAAACTATTTTAACAGTTTATGTAACATCACACTCATTAGCTGTAATATATTTTTTTAAAAAAGATTAGCTGTAATAATTTGGACAATAGTAAATCACAAAATGCGTAGGTTTACTTGACAACACCAACAGAAGCATAAACTTTCAAATATAGCTTTGATGTCATTTCTTAAACCCACAAAAGAAAACTTTTAAGAGTCACCTTTTCAGATTTGCAACCAGTTTGTGCGGTTGTGCCCATAGCAAAACTATATAGCTTCAGTAGCTTGCCTTCTTTAGCATCATCCCAATCATATTTACTCAGTTTACCTTACCAAAGTGGGGACTCCAATAATTTATTACTTATGGTGTCCATCATTGATATATAAGATATCAGATAAATGCTCTCAAAATTGAAGGTCTTTCAAGTCTGTCAAATGCTTAAAAAGTTCCTCCTTCAATTACACCTTGAAAAGGCAAATAAAGAAATAAATTCTCAAAATTGAAGGTCTTTCAAGTCTGTCAAATGCTCAAAAAGTTCCTCCTTCGATTACACCTAGCTTGAAAAGGCAAATAAAGAAATAAATTAATTAAGAATCATAGTAATTAAAAATGGTGAATATCGTTGAGGCCATTCCGAGTCCCACTATACTTATTGTTATCTCAATTGCTTAGCTTTGTAACATTAATTATAGCTATTGCTATTCATTTTTCAGCCATTTCATTACTGGCTTAAGCCTGAAAGTTATATGGTGGAGCAAAATGATTTTGAGTTTTTAACTGCACCGGGTGCGCGCTACGCACCTTCTTTTATGGAACAAGAAACCAATAATTAGGAAAGGTGCTTTTGTTGTAAGAATCGTCATTTAAAAAAAATGAGTTTAGATATCCAATATTATTCTCATATAGTCATATTTAATATAATTCTACAAACAAATGATGAAATATAAATATGTAGCTTCTCATAATATGAGAACGAATGTTAGTATCTTGTAACTTAATTATACTATTTTTATCTTTTAGTTTTGAAACATATATTATAAAAAACTTAAGTACTAGTTACATATGTTTTTGAATTTAGTTAAAAATAGTACTTTTAGTCCAATATTTCTAAAATAGCATTCCTAATTTATATACCTTAAAATAAACACCAGAATTTGATTAAGCGTGATCCAGCTAACTCACCAAGCAAAACCAATCAAATGGGAAATTGAAAGAAATAGTTCACTTGACACCTTAATGTACAAAGTGACTATGCTTGGCAAGAACACCAACCCACGCGTGTATTTCCTTTCTTGAAAATGCTGACACTTTTTTAAGAATCATCGAAAACGAAGAGTTTTGATCGATTGAATTTGATTAGATATTATGTAAAAGTTAATGGATTCAATTTATTTATTTTTATATATGATTGACTATTTTTAAATTAAATACCATCTACTTCAATCAAACACGAATCAATATAGATTATATTATTTTTTTAAAAATTTAACAAAAAAACTTATAAAAATATAAGCTGTTTTAGTTCTTAAATTTTTACAGATGATTTTTTTTTAGTTTTTGACATAATAAATTAATATTTTATGATAATTTTTTATATTTTATGACAGTTTTAATATTTTATGATAGTCTTAAAATACAAATTCAAACTAAACAAATGTTATAATTTAATTTGAGAAATTAATCTATTTTTTTTCAAATTGATTTCAAAAACTTTTAAAATATAAATAAAAATTAATCTTTAATATCAATGCTAGTTCAAACAAGGCTTAATTATTATTTTAGTATCTAAAGTTAAAGTGTGTGTGTTTTTAGTTCCTAACACTGTTTTTTTTTTTTCTGAATTTTGAAAAATTATTCTTTTTAACTTCATAGTAAATTGATACTTTGTAATAAATTTAACTGTCATAAATTAAATTTTATTTTTAGTAACTTGAATTTATATTTTAAAACTGACATAAAATATCAATTTATTATATAAAAAATATTTTTAAATTTTAGGGACTAAAAACACACACATAAATTCAAAAATTAAAACAATAATTAAGCCACAAATGCATGTAAAGTTAAATTTATCATAGTTAAAAGAATATAAAGTTATACTAATTTATATCAATATACAAAAAATACACACTTGAATTAAAAATGTAATGAACTTAAATTCTAAATACACGACTAAATTAATTACCAACCCATGAGAAAAAGATGAATTTGGTCTTAATAAAGTATTTCGTAAATGGTATGAGTATTTTTTTAATCTAATTAAATTTTATGATATAAATAAAATGGTCAGATACAGAGAAAAAAATTGACTGAAAAATATGATGCACAATTGCATTAAATAAATAAATAAATTAAATAGATAAATATCTCAGTTTTATAAAAAATAATATTTTTAAGAATAAATAAATAAATAATTTAAGAATATAAAAAATTACGATTTAAGAGGATAAAATAATGTAAACAATAAAAATTTTAGTTTCTTTAATTTAATTGCTCACAAAAAAAATTCGTTTTCATAATTGTTTAAATTAAATCTCTTATCTCGATATCTCTCCAATAATTTAATAGAAATGTTTTTATATGATCGATTTGTGTATGTATTTGCAAAAAGCAGTATATAAAATATTTAACTTAAAATAAAAAAAAACGTCTTAACAGAAATGGTAGGTGAATTAATTACGTATTGACAAGTAATTGAAAGGCCTTTATGAGAGAAATAGTTGTTTTCTCATAAACAGCTATTTTCTTCAGATCTGTTATTGATGACCACATCCTCCTCCCATCTCTTATCTTCAAAAACAAAAATAAGTAATAATGTTATTATTTATTAAATAATTGCTATTCTATATTAATTCCAATATATTATATGCTTTTAATTGGATGTCCAAAAGTGGAAAGGGACGGTCCAATAAGATCAATGGCAAATTTTCATATAACTTTTATAGAATTTAATTAAAATATCATATACAATGAGTTTATTTTTTTATTGATAATTGCTTTAAAATATATAAATAATTCTTATATTAATTAATAGTATAAAAATATTCATAGTGATATCATTAAAATGTTTTCTTTTTTTATTTTAATGAAATTTTTTTGTCATAAATCTTCAACATACCTAACCGTTGTTAGTTATTGAAAACAATGCTATTCCTCTTCTCTCTAATAGTAAAAATAACTGCACTCCAAATAACTTTCTGATGATGGAAAACTTTATCACTTTAGTATATGAAAATAAGATAATTTAAAATAAATTTTCATATTGTGACTTTATTCTCCAAATTTATCTATTCATTATTATTTTATTATTTAAAAATATATTAATATTATCTCCTAAATCAAATAACTTTTTAAATTTTAGATTAAAGTGGATGATAATTACACTTTCAAGATTTTTTTTTTAATTTGATTATTTTCATATTGATGACCAGATTAACAATTTGCTAAAACAAATGAAGATTTGCAAATTATGACCGCATCAATTTTGTTTTAAACTTGTCACCACCTTATTAAAAGCCGTTTAACAAAATTTAATTAATCAGTTCCAGATATCTCTCGGCATTCGGCAACCCAATCCAAATCCGCAGCAGAAGCTCCGTGTGTCAGTTGAAATCGAGTTGTCAAACGTCGACCTCCCCGTGCGCACTACGCACCGCGGGTACTTTACCGGCAACGCCTCTACTTTTCAAAATCACATCCAAATAATAAATTTAAAATCAATAATAAATAAAAGTAGCAGCACTAGTATTTGAATTTAAGAATTCAGCGAAAAAATATTTAAATATAAAAGAATAAATATTTGAATTTTTTCTAAAAAATATAATACAATATTACAATTTAATTTTAAAAGATAAAAAATATAAATTTAAATCCCAACATAAAAATAGTGATAAATTAAAACCAATTTAATATTAAATTATAAAATTTAAAAGTCAATTTGTTATTAGATTATTGGACTAAATTGACATATTTCTTACACGCTCAAAAATTAAAATTGTTTTTTTCTTTATAACAATTCATCAGCGTTTCATAGTTAGAATTATAAATTAGGTTATTTATCCAATTTGAATTTAAAAATAAAATAAAATAGAAAACCAAAATCAATATTCTTAATTTCCCCTCCAATTTCTGTTTTTGGTGCTCTTTGTTGTCTCTTCTCGTTTTCTCTCTCCTCCCTCGAAGCTCAGCTCAGCTCCAGCTTGGAGGGTCCATGGTCCACTTTCTGGATCTCACCGTCACCCCCACAACACCTTCTTCTTCCTAATGCTCCTTCTTCATTCTTTCTCCTTCCCCGTGACTCACCCGCACGGGAAGATATCACTCGCTCCCCATCCCTTCCATTTCGATCTCCATTCTCCCTGACACTCCTCTCTCTGTATCCGAGTTCTAGGGTTTTGGGGATAGAAAGCATAAAACACGTACACGACGTCGTTTGATTTGAGGGCGGCGCAAGATGCCGGGGCACCGCTCGAAGTCGGAGAAGCACGACGTCGACGGCGGCGGCGGTGAGAAGCAGCTCCGGCGGGACCCCTACGAGGTCCTCGGCGTCTCGCGCAACTCCACGGATCAGGAAATCAAAACCGCGTACCGCAAAATGGCGCTCAAGTGCGTTTCGATTCCCTTCTCGCTGTGTTGCTTTGTGTTTTTTTTTTTTTTTTGAATTTGCGGTGTTGATGCTTTTGACTGTGTTGAAGAATGAAGGTAGTACTGGAATCTCTGCTGTCATATATTGGATTGAGTTTTTTTTAATATTGAGATTAATGTGTTTGAATAATGTTTTTCTTCTTTCAATCATTCATGTAGCTGATGCTAAATGTGACTTACGAAAAGAAAATGTTTTTGACACACAGCTGCAACAGAAAAATCCCTTACCAAACCTCTGTCTTGCTTTTTCTTTTTTCTTTTCAAAATTATATATAAATTTATATACTATAATCTATTGTAGTCAAGGTTTTAGAAAATGGTCTGCGATTGTGATTTCGGCATCTGCAATGTTAAGGATTGAGATGAAACCGCGACAGCAATTTAAAACCTTGATTGTAGTGTAGATGATTGGCGAAAGTAGTCTTCTGTAGTGGCTGAGAGTTGATAGAAGTAGTGAATGCTAGGAAATATTTATGCTCAATTGTACTATGTGTTAAATGATGTCTGCTTGGTGATCTTTGAATATATAATTCTATTATACGTGGAAGAAAAAAGGTTGTTTTATGCTTTTATTTATTGTGGAAATGATTTTGTTGTTGGAATCAATTTTAGATGATATAGGTGTTATGTCAACCAGAGAATGGAAAGAGAAGAGGCTGTTAAAATTCATAGAGTAGAGCTTTGGAAAAGACTCAGTCTTTGGCTTCATTTGATTTTAGGCAGAGAACCTGAATGTTTTTCGTTTTTCATACTTGCTCATTGTTCTTCTAGTTAAGCCCAAATAACCCTCCTAAAATAATGTAGGAAGGAAGCCTCTGAATCACTTATCATGTCATCATGCATCTGATACAGGCGCATAACAGCTTACAGTAAAACTTAATGTATTAAAGGTGTTTTACTTTAATGAATTAGTAGTTTAGTGCTCTTTCAGGTGCTCCTGGCTACTCTAATTGGCTGTTCTTCCTGTCTTATTTTCACCCGAAGTTCTGAACAGGGTTGGTTAATTTATTAATTAGCTAAATCTATTTCATTTCAGATATCATCCGGACAAGAATGCTAATGATCCTAAAGCAGCTGATATGTTTAAAGAGGTTACCTTCTCTTATAATATCCTGTCAGATCCTGATAAACGGCGTCAATACGACTCAGCTGGCTTTGAGGTAATATAAGATTTGTTATTATTACGAATCATTAAGACTTTACAAGGGTCATCAATCCTTCTGATTTGCCTTTTTCATTGCTTTTTGAATAGTCCACCAATTTTGTACTCAAACTTTCTTCCTGAAAAATGTAGTCTTGACTCTTGAACCTCTTCACATGGATCATCAGTAATGAACTATGTCATGTTTGTGTGTAGGCTGTTGAATCAGACAACCAAGAGTTGGAGTTAGATCTTTCAAGTCTGGGTGCTGTCAATACAATGTTTGCAGCACTTTTTAGGTAGCAAGATTGAATGTGCTTCTCTTCCTCTCACTTTCAAGTCCTTTTCTTTTGTTGAATGCTTAATACATTGCTGGTTATTTCCTTGTGTTTTTAAATTCTTTCATTGTTTCCCCTCCTTTTCATCATTTACTTTCTCCATGACAGTAAACTTGGTGTGCCAATTAAGACAACTGTATCTGCCACAGTTTTGGAAGAGGCACTCAATGGTTTGGTGACCATTCGTCCACTGCCATTGGGACATAATATATCTAAAAGGGTGAGCTTTTTTTATTTTTTTATTAATTCATTGATCCCTTTTTAGTCATAATTTTCTTTCATTTATTTTTGTTTTGGTGCCTTCATCTTACAGGTTGAGAAGCAATGTGCACACTTCTATTCAGTTACAATAACAGAAGAGGAAGCACGAGCTGGATTTGTTTGTCGAGTACATTCGTCAGACAAAAGCAAGTTCAAGGTTGGAATTTTAATCTGTCATTCAATAAAGATAGCATAATGCATACTGGTTATGTTCAACCGGATGATTTTAAGATTTATGTTTTTGCCTTATAATACTGATTTCTTCATAGAATTCTCTTAAAATATTTGATTTCTTGTAAGATTAGTTTTTTGGGAGTGGATGTTCTTGAAACATCAACAGTTCATTTAAGAAAATTAAAGAAAAATTGGAACTTGAATCATAATGCTATCCAAGAATTTCAATCTTTTCTCAGTGCAACTACAAGACTAATTAGTTTTTGAAGATGTTTCTAATTTAGTGCATTTTATAAAGCTGAGGTTTACTTGAGATTCTAAGATGCACTCAATTAGCAAGGTCTGATTGATTCTATTTCACTATACTGATTTGTTCTTAAGTAACTTTGAACTTGAACTTGAACTCGAACTCTTAGCAAAATAATTCTGTTTCTTGCAAAATAGTGATCTATCCCTTGGTTGTGTAATTTATTTTTGTTCTCTGTTTTTACAGTTTCAGAAATGTTCTCTTTTCCTTGTATATTGTAAAACATTGATGTGTGCGTTTATACTATTATTCTAGTGATTTTCATTTAACTTTTATATTTAAAAACATTAATCTGTTAGGTTTATAAAATGATGTTTTTGTATGGTGTTTAATACTTTGATTATCTTTCCACAGTTATTGTATTTCGATCAGGAAGACAACAGTGGTTTAAGTCTTGCACTCCAGGTATTATACATTTTCTCCTGTATATGTGTGAACACAATGATTTTCTTTTTCCCAGAGGAATTAATTATTTATGTAGTGTTTATTCATTGGATGTTAATGGCTCTCTGGTAATTATTTCATATTCATACTTTTTTTTTGCATATTTTGACTTATGAACATTCTATGATGTTAATACATTACTAATTGTTGTTGTAGGAAGACAGTGCAAAAACAGGGAAGGTTACCTCTGCTGGGATGTATTTTCTTGGGTTTCCTGTTTATCGATTAGATCAAACAATGAACTCTGTGAGTATCTACTGTAATAGAATAGTACTCAATTTAAATTTTTGTCTATCTATTTTCATTTTAAAATTTGGTTGCTGTATTATTTCTCGCAGATAGCTGCTGCTAAGGATCCAGATACATCATTTTTCAGAAAGCTAGACGGGTTTCAGCCCTGTGAATTAACAGAATTGAAGGCTGGTACCCATGTATTTGCTGTTTATGGTAAATGCTTACTTTTATATCCAATTGGCTAGTGCTTCTTGTTTTTTGTAATTATGCTTTGTAGGGATTGACTGTCAAATTTCTTCTAGGTGACAACTTTTTCAAAAGTGCCAATTATACAATAGAAGCCCTGTGTGCTGCACCCTTTAGTGAAGAAAAAGAAAATTTAAGAAACATAGAAGCTCAAATTTTGTCTAAAAGGGCAGAAATATCAAAGTTTGAGGCAGAATATCGAGAGGTGTGCACTTTGATACAAGCAACTGTATGGTTATAACTACATTACTTTTCATCAGTTCTCATGCTGGGTCTTTGTAGGTTCTGGCACAATTCTCAGAGATGACAAATAGATATGCACATGAAATGCAAGCAGTGAGTTTTATATTTCAATGGTTTCTACCCCCCTTCCGGGTCTATAAAATTCGTTAAATGGAAGCCACTGAATTTGTGCTATTTACTCTTGTGTAGATTGATGAGCTACTGAAGAATAGAAATGAAATACAGGCATCATACACCAGTGCTCCTTTAAAACGAACTACAAGTAGGAGCAGAAGTAAAAATTCTTCCAAGGAGGCAAAAGAAGATGGCCAAGCAAAGGAAAAGAGGAGTACAAGAGAACGGCCAAAGAAGAAGAAATGGTATAACCTTCACTTAAGAGTTGATAAGAGAAAGGCTTGCTAAGGTGAGAATTGGACAATTAAGTTCTTCTGTCACTCATGTATTGATATAAGTAATGAATTGTTTTATTATTTGGTTGTCAACTCTGAATTCCACGGTAAAATTATTACCAGTTTATCTGCACCCTTTTGATTGTTTAGCACTTGTGCAAGTTAATAGGAAGGCTTTGCTAAAGCAACAACAACCAAATGAAGTGGAAGGTTTCGTTTATGTCTGTCACTCAAGCATGTCAAAAATGACAAGTCCTCATTGTTTATGTATAATCCCCCTTCTCCCCTTTTTTATTTGTCTCTCGGTAGCTCATTTTCAGAATTCGTACTTGTAAATTGTTTGATTTATTGAGGAAGCACGATTAACTCTCTGCGCGGGCTGTAATTTTTTGTTTACAAGTAATGGCAAAGTATTGGAGGATAGTAGGGTCAGGTAATTTCCTGCTTAATGGTACTTTAAATTTTCTAAATTTTACTAGCTGGAATTGGGCTAAATCTAATTATTGCAGCATACCATTTAACCTATAACCTTGTATAGTTGTATCTCTCGCGTTAGCCGTTTATTTTAATTTACTTTTTGCCCCTGCCATCTCCAATTGGCATAATGATTCATCTCTTATACTTAAGAATCATTCGATTCTTTCTTAGAACCTTGGCTTTTGCTAGAAATTATACTTGCTAGTACAATGATTGGCAGCAGATGCCTATGTATTTTTGTTATTTTATTTATTCATTGTCGTTAATTTTGGTGGTTTTGATACCCAAAAGATAGATTGAATTAAATATCGGCCCCTCTTATCTCAGCATTGCAAACATCTAATGATGTCTCTAGATGACAAAATATACAGCTAACATTGCGAATATCAATGCTTCCGTTTAGCCATTGTAAAATTGCGACAAAGTAGAGAGATGTTAGTCTAACTAAACGTTCAAGTTTAAGCTTGGCTTTACGGTACTGATAATGATACATTATCATAATGATTATTTAAAAAATTATTGCAACCAAGTGGTTGTTAATAATAGCCAAATGTGGTGTAGAATCAACCTAATTGGATGCAACAATAAAAAAAATGTGTTTTGTTATTTGGACACCGTATTTAATACTTGAATAAGGATGCAGCCAAACTGGATGCGACACCTAAAAAGAGACTTAATACTACTGTCCCCGCTACAAAGAGCCAGATTATTAGCTGGCTAGGTTTTTCTTAATTGTTCCCATTTGTTGTTTCAATTTCAAATTTAAAGAGGGGCCGTTAAACGTAATGTAACTTGTATTTTTTTTTAATAAACTATGTTAGAAGAACTAAGAAATGCTCTATACTAGTAATAATTTTCCTTTGGATAAAATAGTTATCAAAATTTCTTATTATATGTTTTTTAATGTCTACTCCACTATAAATATTTTTTTTTTTTACTGAATACTCCACTATAAATACATATCAGTTCTTTATTTTAACTCAAGATAAATGCGTAAATTAACTAAAAATATCGGTAAAAAATAAGGTTATAATTAACAAAGAAGTTATCTTAAACTTTAAAATTGTCCTACTAAAAGTAACCAATGATGATTTTTTGATGAAAATTAGTTATAGGTAAAACTAGTGAAAATTTGATAATTAATTACATGGCAGCAAAAAGAAAATTATAGTGATTTTTAATTGGTTGGCAATAAAAATGTGTCAAAATTAAACTCATGGAAGATTCTTTGCTTTTTTGCATCGGCTCAAACTATATATGTAATCGGAATTTTTGCGGGCTACAAACACGAAAAAATGTTCTTTTGGTCTTTGAGCCAGACACTAAATTCTCTGGCATTGTTGGCTTGTTGCCACCAGGAAGTCCTTTAAATAATTGTCATGTACAGAAATTGAGCTTCAGGCTCGTGTGACTTCCTTATCACACTGACCTAATTAACCCATGTTGGTAAGGAGGAAGTTTATTTGAATGTACTACAAATTAAGGTGATATTATAAATATTCTTTTATCATGCAAAAGGCCATACCCCAATGCTATGAAATTGGAGGGATGGATTTCAATATTAATCCAGAGGTGAAATTCTTCTTTGTATTTTTTAAACCTTTTGACAATTGGCAAAGTGAGGAATGATAATTACATTCACATGCAATCTCCCTCCACCATGTAAACCAAAAATGAAAATTACAATTAACCAAATCCAAGTTATTTGTATAGATATAGCGCAGTGGCTATCAAGATAAAGATTTGTATTATTACATGAGTATAGCTTCAAGTACTCAACACAAACTTAATACATTAATACAACCCAACATAGACACAACACATGCCCACTTAAACGAGAACATAAAAAATAGGAAGCCAACACAACAATCTTTATTATAAAAAAGGTAGTTAATTAAATTCTCTCTTTGGCTGCAAGAAAGGCAAGCATAAAGGGAAAGAGAATAGTTATGATTGCAGGATAAGTAAGAGAAGCATTGGAATGTGGTGCTGGACCCATAGGCATGTCCTTAGGCATGTCAGAGCCATAGTTACCACCATCTCCATATTGAGCAGTAACCACCACAAACAAAACCAAAACACAAGCTGAGAACACAGTGAACTTGAGTGGTGAAGCCATATCGAACTAATTAAGGTACCCTTTTTGCTGATTGTTCTTGCTGATTGCACTTGAAGATTTGTTATGTTTTTTTGGATATAAATAGTGAACAATTGAGGGTGGTGCACTGCTTCGGCCAGTTGGTTATGAACAAAGGTGGTCTTGGACTTGGCTCCTGTTGTTTCTTGTTTATGTTGAAAAGTATATAATCGATGAATTATAAAATGAATTCAACAAAGGGGTGCTTTGTTTTAATCGTTATGCATTTCTCATCGTGATGATGATTGATTGGTGTGTACATTATAATGTTGCAAGGTAATTGCATCTTCCCTAGCATGTATGGACACATAGTGGCAAATTTATGAAAGGGGATTAGTTTTAAAAACTAATTATCAAAGAGGGTCTCTTTTTAAACAATTTATAATGAGGGTCTGTTTTTATGGGTGTCGTCTGGTGCCGCCATTGAAGATGGCGAGAAAGCTTGGTACGTGGAGGGTGCCGCTCGTGCTACTGGCGGGACCCATCCACGCCGGATGTGCCGCCGGTAACTCCAGCGGAACACACCTTGCTATAATTTTCTTTTCTTTTCTTGAAAATATACTAATATCTTACGTTGTATCAAATGTTAACATATTTCATTAGATATTAATGAAAAATAATAAATAAAATTGTTTTTATTGAAATTATGATAAAATGTGTTAATAACATTTAATATTATATTTCTAAAATATTTTTTATTTCTAATTTCTTAATATCTTTACGCACAGTAATTAACAATCTAAAATGCTCCAATAAATAAATCACACACGCTCCTACTACGAAAAGAAACCACATGCAACCTAAGGCATAACTTTAAAGTTGCGAATATTGATCCTAGCACTTCTATTTAATGCTAACACTAATCAAATATATGAAACTTTAAATGTGCAGATCATATAGTAATAAGAAAAGGAAGCTTTTAATGTGAAATAATAATGAATATTTACGGGGTCAAAAGGGAACCCAGCTCTGCTCGCAGTACACAAGAAAACTAATATATTAATCATTTCAACACAAATATAGAGAACAGAAACATCAAAGAAGCTGATTAAGTACCCATTCCGCTGGAGTTACTGGCGGCACATCCAACGTGGATGTGTCCCGCCAGTAGTACAAGCGACACCCTCCACGTATCAAGCTTTCTCGCCATAGCACGGGTGGCATCCTCCACTTTAAAATTAACTACCCATCCCGCTGGAGCTGGCGGCACATCCGACGTGGATGTGTCCCGCCAGTAGTACAAGCGGCACCCTCCACGTATCAAGCTTTCTCGTCATTTTCAATGGCGGCACTAGACGGAACCCATAAAAAAACAGACCCTCATTGTAAATTGTTTAAAAAGAAACCCTCTTTAGTAATTAGTTTTTAAAACTAACCCTCTTTCGTAAATTTGCCACACATAGTATAGATGATGACCCGAATAAAATAATTAAGCAGGCACCAGTGCACCGTTTTCATGAGATTGATACTATGGAGGCCCAATCATAATATACCAGCCATTGTGAAGCCCAAACATGTATGTGTGACCTCTAGCCAGAAGAGAGACCTAGATACCCTAAGCAAATGGAGGCAATTGCTTCCCACACTTCCTATTTTGTTCCTGCACCTTCAAAAAGACCCAAACAGACCAAAATGCCCCTCCACCCAACTCCCAACACCACGGCTACACACAAACACCACCATCCAACATCACTGTTGATGACTCTGGTGCAAGGTGTAAATTTTCCCTTATGCTACAAGGAAAAACATATAAGGCTCAAGTTTGCAAGATACAAATAAGAGGAACGCGCTAAGGTGAAATCATTAAATAGTTCCATCTCTAATTTCATGTTTAATAAGAGTTTAACATTGCGTGTTGTCTTCCAATTATTAAGTACATGAAAATTCAAAATCACTATGTATTCTCATATGAGAATTATAAGGTTAATTTGGTGGTAAAGGAAAAAGAAAAAAGAAAGAGAGATCATTGGTTTAAATTTTTCTGTTAACTTAAAGCTGATATTTGCCGATAAAATAAAAATTATATTCTCATACGAACAGTGAAAAATACTGTGTGTATTATATCATCCAGAAGGCTGCTTATTAATACAAAGATCAAACCAACATACAAGAGTAATAAGGCCAAAATGTAAATGGCATGTATCAAGAATAAAATTAACAAGCACAAAGAAAACAAGATGCTGTTAAGACAAACTGAAAGTTTTCAAAGCCTCTCTCTCTCCCAATGAGAAGTGTAAGCAGAAGGGGAAAGAGTCCACCAATCATTGCATGATTTTTTAGGCTGCTTGCATGATTAGAAGGTGGTTCTGCTGGAACCATGTGATCATGCCACTCGTGAGCAGCTACAACTGCAACCGAAACAATGAAAAGAGCTATGAAGAATGTGAATTTGACTCGTGAAGCCATGCTTAATTGCAATGCCCTCTATCAGATGATTGAAGGTATAAAATTCCTTAGTTGCTTCTGGCTTGAACATAATTGGTTTAAATGGGCTATATATGTTATATAGTAATGGCCAGTTGACTTTTACAATTCAAGAGATGTCACTACTAGATGTTTATATTTTGTGTAATAATACTTGATCTTTATATATTTCTCCTTGTATGATCTTAAATATTTTCAACGAAAGTACCCCATGCTATTAATAGCTCTTTAATATTTTATCTGTTTACTATACTTTTACAGTTGTACTAAAGTATATTGTTGCTTAAACCGAAGAAGAAACATTGCTTTGTTTTTTCTTTTTGAACAAGGAGAAAAATTGCTTTCTAAATGATAAATTTCTGCAAAACGTATGTTTTCTAACCAAAGAAAATGTTTGGTCAATGTCCGTGGCTTGATTTGTTGTAATTATATATTGAACAAAAGTTAGAAACCATTAATTTGACCAATAAAAATTGCAAGGTTAACTATATTATTGCTGTACCAAGATTTTTTTTTACTAAAATAATATATAGATTGGTGAAGCACGCGAAATAAGAGATATGGTCATTGACATGCAGTACTATATATTACGAACTAATTTGTGCGAAGTACAATATAGAGGAAACAACACTGCCAATCCAATTCACTTAATATGTCATGATGTCAGGAAACAATTATGAAGTAGTATGGTCAATTTATTTTTCTAGATCACTTGGTTAAAAAATATAAATTGTTATTACTTGTGTTAAAATGTTGGTACAAAATAAATATTTATTTTATATAACAACATGTGCATTCTTCCGCTGTTTTTTATAATATATATTATTGTTGTTTCATGTTCACGCGTTACCATTCAGTTCATTTTGCTACCCCTGTCTTGTTTTATGTTTCATTTTTGCTACTAATTTTTATTACCATTCAATACTTAAGGGACTATCCAACATGGTTTCCAATAATTGAGGGGTTACTTGTATGATTTTTTATAGTTTAAGAACCACTTAGAAGAGAGAGTAATACTTCAGGATGAAATTGTGGGTTCGTTTTTTTATTTTTTATTTATTGATATCACTCTTTAAAAGTATCATTTCCTACAGAAAGTTTATTCTATTCCAAAATAATAATGTTATTTTACAAAGATGTCATCGAAGAAAGAAAATAGTAATTACTTCTAAATTTTGATTTTTATCTCTTATTATATCTATCGAATAATCAAAATATACTAGTATTTGTTTAATTATCACCACACCATTTTAAGTATTTTAATCAAATGTAGCAAGGGAAACTTGATAATAACTCCGAGGCTATTGTTTTCTGCACTCTCTGTTTGTCTTTCGAAATTACCAATCCAAAATGTAAAATTAAATTCTAAAACGCATTTTCTTTTTCGGCTTCCAAAATGACCAATACTAAAGGTAAAAAAAAATTCTAGTAAGAGTACATAAAGCAACTAGGGAAGTTCAGGAAGCAACAACCCAACTCTGGTAAGAAGTCACAACACTGGTCAAAAGTAGGATTGGGCGGCCCGTTTATCTTGGGCCCTAATAGCCCATTGATTTCCTCAGTAGTAGTAGATTTGATACTTGATGGAATAGAACCACCGAGACATCATGCTTCATGGCTCATAGCTAGCTCCTCCATTCTTCTCTACATTCAATTTTCTCACTCTCCGCCAAAATCCGCATACTAAGCCATTTCCTTATTTATATCTCTGATTCCTTCTTTCATCTATCTATTGTTCTATGCTCCTTCATTGATAATAAGCCATGGCCTTCACTTCCACACTCTCTATCTACTCTCACCCGCAGGTAACTGACTCCGTCGCTTACCGCCAACTAACAACCGCTCCTCTTTCTTCGAAATCCTAACGCTTTCTCGCTTTCGGTGCAGGTTCGCCTCCTCAACCAGCGGCTGCAATCGCTGCCCTTCACCGCCGCCGGCGTCGCTCAATTTGCGCCGCTTCCGCCTCTCAACCGCCGGAGAACGTGTTCTCCGAGAAGCTTCGTGTTTAGGGTTTCTTCCAGCGTGGAAGGAAGTCGCGCACGCTCCGGTGGTTCTCGCAGAGTCTATCGCCAGTCTCAGGCCAGCGCGCCGCTGTCCAGTGCGCCGGTGAAACAGATTGCCAACGTTGTTGCTCCCGTCGCCGCGTTCTTCGCCCTCACTTTTGGTATCCAATGCTTAATTTTCCGTGTTTTTTTTTTAATTCTCTCTATTTTTTTATTAGATTTCTCTTTAGTTGTTTGTTCATTTCGTTGCCTGCATTTTAGTCTACTCTATGATGCATGGATACCGGTACGTGCCAGTTATGGTGAACCTTTGGGGGATGTTTTTTTTTTTTTTTACTTTCTACACGACTTTCAGTATCAATGATAGAGAATTTTGAACTTTATGTTATTTGTTTTTGGACTTTAGAAAGATTAAAGGAAGTTTTAAACACCTGTAATATAAGCTTCGGAACTTTATCTAAAATTTTCATTTCATCTTCTTACGGCTGAATTTTGATAGTTGAGTTTCAAAAGCAGCTGTGGATAACACCTCTAATCATAACAATGAAAAACAATAAAAAGATATTCCTGGCGAACTCCTTGGCATTAATATGCACAACAGATATTCATCTGTTAAGGGAACACAGTGTAATTTTTAAAATGAGAGGGAAGGATAGTATAGTTTAAGCATATAAATTAGAGGGAAGGATAGTATAGTTTAAGCATATTGACAGGGAATCAGGGAAATGTAATTTAATATGTCATTCATGGTTGTCAGACTTGAGAGTTAATGTAAGCTTGTGAAGGCTCCGTAAACTTCTAATAGTTTACCTAACAAAAATAAAAATAATATTGAAAAACATAATGATAGTATCCCAACAAAAAATTATACCATAAAATACTAAATATCCTACATTCGTACTTCATAGTGATCAATTGTCACAATCCACAAGTGATATCCATTTACAATGGTCTCAAATTCTGAAGTTCTCAACTAATATTGCAAGTTCAGACGAAGAATAGAATGGCATCAGATGGGAATGTCACCATGTTCATGCAGAGGGCTGTTTGAGAGAAGAGGCTACCTTGTTCACTCATTGCAGTTTCAGACTACACAGGCAGTTGCAACCTGGCACACGAGCAGCCTTTGCAGGTTCATCCTTAGATCGTTGTCATCATAGGTTCACCTCAGCCTGGAGGCTCGCTGAAAGAGTTGTTGTGTTTGCCAGAGGTGGTGGGTCACAAGAAGCAAATGCAAAAGATTAAAGGGGATGGCCAGTTGTGAATGATCAAATGAGAAATGTGTCATGAAGGTGATTGGGGAAACACAGAATGGAAGAAAAAAAATCAAGGAACCCTAAAAACAGCGCTGTTTTGGGCATTTTGGGGGCATATCTCTGCCCTTCACATAGACTAGCTAACTTGGCAGCAGACTCATGATTTTGACTGAGCCTGTGTGTGTTTGCCCAATTCTTTCTGAGTTTGATCCAGTCTGAGTTTCCAAGCGAGTTGACTCATTTCCATGGAATCATTGAACTTGTTTGAATTTTGAGTCAACTCATGAGCTCAGCTAGAATTATAGAAGGCCAGTATTATCAAGTTCTTATATTAAAATTTCACTTGTATTGACAATTTAGCACAAAATTAAAAAAGTAAAAATTATATGATGCAAGGTAAGTAAACATTGGTGTTTGAGAAGTATTCGATAAGATCTACAGGTGTGGCGCTTCTTGTCTCCCTGGAGAGGCCTTGTTCCCTTTAAAGTTTTGAAACTCTATTAGTCTTACATACACTTTATTTATCTGTAGTAGTTTTCCCATACCCCCCTCTCACGACTTAAACACAGAAAATTCTCATGTCTTACTCTGCTATTGGGTATCCGATACAACTTACAAGTATCTATCTGACTCTAGTTTGATAGAAATTTTGGAATATCCATGCTTCTTAATTAAGCAGTGTTTCACCACTATTAGTATGATTTTGTTCTTTTTCTTTGTTTTTGTTTTGATTGCAAGCATATGTTATTTGTTAGATTTCGTAATAGTGGTTGTACTAATTTGTTTTCAGCTTACAGTTATCTGGAAATTAGTGGAGAAGCTTCTTGTTCCAACTCCAAAGCAATTGAAATCTTTGACTGTGGAAAGTCAATCCCCTTCACAAGGACTGAAATGGTCTTTTGCTGCTGGTACAAATTTGTTATCCCAGCTTGGGGAGAAGATTGAGAGGCAATCTAAACAGAAGCTCAATGAGTTTGCACGGGAACTGAGGTCATTTTCTAGTATTGATATGTCAGGTATGCTGGCTTGATTGATAATTTGATAAATGAAAAAGATATTTACAGTTATTTAATACGCTTTAAATTTCATAGTGAAGATTCTTCATTGATAATTTTTCAAAATAACTTCATTATTTTACCATTTATGGACTGAACCTGATCCATTTTTTCTTCTTTTTTTTTTTATCAGCAAAAGTATAGATATATTATATAGAATATTAAAATCAGTACAAGTGGTACTGTTGTATATACATCCTAGAAGGAACAAGTGCAGAACTATGGTGTCCTAATACACGATAACCAACATGAATTAGGGAACCAAAGATTTGGCTGACAGCTAGGTGGCCAACCACAAAAAATTCTATTCTATAATCTATTCCCCCCCTGAAAGCAGAAAACTATCCCTAATATTACAAGCCCAGGAATGAAACTGGGATGTCAAATCCTTTCTCCAAATTTCTAAGCCAGGTCCAGTAGAAAAATAAAGCATCCTCCATCATTTTATGACCGTTGAAACTTCATTCAGGAAGACAATCCTATTCCTATGATGCCAAATACACCATGTCAGAGCGATCCACCAAGTCTGCCACTGCTGAACCCTAAGTCCGTCAAGATTGCAGTAGGAGTGTTGAAGGAAATGTTGTTTCGGATTTTCTGAGAATACACCCACTACGTTTACCTAAGACCGTGATTCCCACCATAATGGCAAAATTTTAGCACAGCTGAAGAATAAATGAGCCTCGTCCTCATCATGAGTTCTGCAAAATGGGCATCTGACATCATTGATTTCCACATTCCTCCTTCTTAGGTTATTCTTTGTAGGCAATCTATCCTTGATCAATCTCTAGGCGAAGGATGATGCTTTACTTGGGATTTTTATCTTCCATAGTGCTTTAAACACTTCGTCTTGATTCTCCATTGGCGAATTACTGTTGAGTAACACGTAAGCGCTCCCCACTGTATACCTCCCACGTGAATCTCCCTCCCATCTCCACATGGCTTGTTGCTGCTCAAGTACTGTCAGACCCCTGTAAATCCTCCATAAATTTTGCAGCAGTGTCTATTTCACCCTCCATGAAGAACCTCCTCCACTGGAACTGCCATTCCCAACCTGTATGTAATGTTGTCCCCATTTGCTGGATATATTGATGTTGTTGTTGAGAAATCTGGTACAATCTTTGATACTTCTCCTTCGGCAACACCCCATCCTCCAACAATCCATCTTCCCAGAACAACACCTTTGAATACCAACATTTTTACAGGCTAATCTTATTTGATATTGTACTTCCCTTGATCTATGATATCCTTCCAACTTAATCTAATATGCTTTCAGTTCAAGGTCTCTTCATTATGTTTTCTTTCTTTTCAACTTAATTTCCCTTTCAAATCTGTAGGAATTGATTTGATTTGTATATGAAATTCTTTGTTTGGAAATTTATGAAATACAAAATGATCTGATATTCAAATCCTTTTGATTTGTGTCGATCTAGAAATCCACTCTTTTTTTGATTGGATTTGATTTCATTTTAGTTTTAATTATTTGATTGACAATCTACATTTTATTAGTTTACCCACTTTACCACAATTTTAATGCGGATAATAAAGTAAATTACTTAACTAAATGAATTTCTTTCACTGCTAATGTATTCCAAACAGGTGTTTGATTTGTAAATCAATTTAACTCATATTTTTATATCAGGGTTTAGGATCACAACGTATGATTTGATTTGTAAATCCAATTAATTCAATTCCAAACAAAGCAAATCAATTCCATATTTTAATCTCTCCTAATATAACTGATATTTCTTGCTACATTGCAGTTGACTATTGACATGACTATTTTAAAGTGTGGGTACTATTGAAGTGATTGGATAAATAAAAGCAATTAATTAATTTGTTTACATTAATTTGGCAGGGCGCAACTTTGGAGATGAAGGATTATTCTTCCTTGCTGAGAGCTTGGCGTTCAACCAGGTAACAAATATCCTTCATTTTTCATTGCTTTGATATTTTGTTGTATACTTATTGATTATAGATGAGCTGCCAGTTTTGATACTGTTATTGAAAGATATGTTGTGATGTTACCTTCTGTACAGGCATATGCTGGATTTATGTTTAGTATCCATTCCTTCATGTCTTAATCAATGTAATTAACATTGGAGTATTTCAACATTTACTTTAAAATAAATCCATCTATGACCTTGAGCTAGTTGGTCTGCAGCTAATTTGAAGTAAAAGGATGTGGTTAGATATTGCATGAGAGTGTATCTGTAAAGGTCAGTAGTACTAATAAGTCCACAAAATATATGTTGAAAGTTGAGATACCAGTTAGTGAAACCATTTAAAACTATGGAACTTACAATGGGTGGGCATGGCATCTGTTTTTTGTGAGAATTAATTATTCTACCTAAATTGCTTAACCATTTTTTATTACTGATCTAACCTTGTAAGCTGTAACCTTTCAAGGCCAAGGGTTTTTATGATTGAAAGCATTGGGTTAGATGGTCAGTTAATAGTATCTGCAGCACCCACTTAATGAGATTGGACTTAGGTTCCATTTTTGGTCTATGAAATATGCTCCAAAAGAGAGTTTGAGATAAGAGAAATAATTATTTTCTGAATTTGCTCGAGTGTATTATCCACCCAGAAGAATGGACTTATTTTTATTCAAGAGTATTACAATGATGCAATGATGCATTGAACCTAGCTATATCAAGTATCTAGGCAACTTGGAAAAATAAACATTAAAGAAGCTCCTATCTCCTAAGGTATTCCTATTTCCAACAAAGAGAATTGGTAAACACAAGGAATAGTTTTTCAACCAATGAGTATGAGTTATATTTTAATAGCTTAATAAATGTATCCACTTTCATGGGAAATGAGTGATATCTCATTAATAGACTTCACAATAAATTTAGGGTATAGAAGAAATTTAGCAATTAATACATTTAAAAGTGATCATATGTTTCTTACATTAAGGAACAAAAAAAATACTACCATTTGTTTCTTATATAAAGGACTCAACTCAAGGTAGTACAATACAAGATTGCACAGAAACTTGTATTGCTATTATAATTTGTATTAGCCAAATCTTGCTTATAGTGAAATTGGCTGGGTGGAAGTTGGGTTTTGGTTCAGAATCTTGATTTACTGTCTATATGGCATGAGAAAGTAATGTAAGATGCATTTTGGTGTTCTCTTTGTGAGCATGTCCTAAATATATTTTGTTATAAAGACTGCAGAGGAAGTGAGTTTTGCCGCCAATGGTATAACTGCAGCTGGATTGAGAGCTTTTGATGGTGTTCTTCAGTCAAACATCACATTGAAGACTCTTGACCTTTCAGGAAACCTTGTTGGAGATGAAGGTGCTAAGGTCAGTCCCAGGTTTAGATTTATTACATACATCTATGAATTCAAGATTTAAGTTAATTACTGTTGTGGTTCCTTTATTTTATCTAATTATTTGAAAGGTCCTTATAATATATTTTTGGATGATTTTTATAAAAGCCGTGTGAGAATATACACTTATGTCAAGAACTAACTCACTCAAAATTAAGTTGTTAGGTGAAGTCTTGTGAATGTTTTTGTTTCTAACATGTCCCCTCAGGCAAGAGCCATTTGGGCTTAAATGTGGCAGTGTAAAGGCCCACACTACCTTATATTGAAGTTTGACTTTTATTTAGAAATTGGGGCTAAATCTGGAGGATTTGGCACCATGTTCATGATGAGATTATAACGATTTAGATAAAGGCTCATGTATTTATTTATATCTAAGACCCTTATTTTCCTTTTATTAATTCATTACCATTGTTGTTGTTGTTGCTTCTTCTTACATACTTATGAAACATCCTGCTCTTTGTGTAATTAAAGTGCATTCTTAGTTTTTTTTTTGAACTCTGATATCTCAAAAATCAGAATTTGTAATTGATTACTCAACTTACAGCCTTATTTCTCCGCCCAAAAAATTTAAGAGAAGGTAGGCATGTAGGGGTAACAGGCTAACTGATAATAATTCCTTTTCTTATTTAATTCTAGACTATGAACCACCTCTTCCTGAAACAAACACTTAAAATTATCGACATCATTTCCAAGAGGCCTTGCTATCAACTGATCAATGGTTGTTTATACTTTATATTACATGTTCAGTAATTAATCTTATTGCATTTCACAACAATTTTTTTTATGCATATAAGTAGCATCTCTGTATTTTCTTTTTTGCCCAAGTTTTCGAGGCTGTTTGCAATTAAATATAATATTGAATATTACTCAAGAAAGAACAAGTCAAATATTTATTGGAGCTTGATTCACTGTTTTAGGGTACTATACCTCCTTTTGGAATAAATTCAATCCGTTGTGTGTCTTTCTTATGGATAGTTAAGTTAATTGTCTATTCAAGTGCAGATGAGGAGTACAATGGGTTATTATAAATTGACATACATAGGCTTGTTTGTTCACTTTTTGAGCTTGTGTAATTATCTTCAATCCTATATCAAGCAAATACAGGATGACAGGAATAGCTGACACAATGTTCCTCATAATTCTGTATTTGCTAGAATATATTCATTTCTCTTTATGCCTTAAAGAACCTTGGACTGACGATGAAGAAACATATGGCTTACTTAACTAAACCATGATGATTTTTAGAATTGTGTTTGAGATATGTTTATAACCCTACTCCATCCTCTCTCAAACAGATAAACGAAAATAAATTTGTTAACAGTTACCACTGATCTTTGTCATACACTTAGGTTTAACTATTGTATTCAACTATTGACTATCAATATCCTTGTTCACTCTTCACAGTGCTTATGTGACATATTGGTGAATAACTCTAGCATTGAGAAGCTCCAACTAAACAGTGCTGACTTGGGTGATGAGGTTAGCTTGCTGATTCATATTTTTAATAGAATGCCTCCCAAATGGCACTAAGAAATGCTTATTGTGTTATGCAGGGTGCAAAAGCAATTGCTGAAATGTTGAAGAAAAATTCAAGTTTGCGGGTTCTTGAACTTAACAATAACATGATTGAATATTCTGTATGCAATTTACCTAAGCTTATTCTATAAGACCATAGATGCCTGAGTGTTCAAGTCTTATTCTGATTTGTTTCTTGGAAATGGAGGCAGGGATTTTCAAGTCTGGCCGGGGCACTTCTTGAGAATAACAGTATACGAAATATACATCTCAAGTGAGTAAAAATTGTCACATTAAGTATTCTCCCCAAAAATTTTCTCCCCCAATTCTTCCTGCTGGGAATTTTGAGAGAATGACAGTTTGATTTATGATCTTCATGCTTTTGATGTTGCAATTACCCTTGGAATTGTTTCATTGAGTAAATCTTTAACAGCTCATTACTTAATCTTTTCCTCTTTTGTGAATTTTTCTGACATCATCACTATTCAAGTGGCAATTATGGTGGTGCTTTGGGGGCTAATGCATTGGCTAAAGCACTTGAGAGCAACAAGTCATTAAGGGTACTATTCTTATTTTCTTTTGAATGAAATGCCCCACATTACATTCATTCCTTTAAGTTCTTGGTAGTTGGTATAGCTTTCAGCTTCCCACCTTGGCCACTAGATCTTGTTATCTTATCCAGTTCTAAAACACATGTCCTATAGCACAAAATGCTATTATGAATTTCCTAACAGAACATCTCAAATTCCATAGCATATTGAAGAAAAATTGAGCATTAATCCTTCAAGATTTAATCTCACAATGACAAAATGTTGCTATGTACACTAGAAGTATATCTGGCTGTATGCGGCCTTAAACAAGCATGATGTACTCTAAACCTGAATATATGGACAGGAACTTCATTTGCATGGGAATTCTATTGGAGATGAAGGAATCCGTTCTTTGATGACTGGGTTATCTTCACATAAAGGTTAACTTGTACTAATTTCTGATATTGACTGACCATGTGTCATTTATGCTTCTATTATTCCACTTTAATATTTACAATTAACTGACAAGCAATATTTGTTCTCAAGGGAAACTTACACTTCTAGACATTGGCAACAACTCGTTAACAGCTAAAGGTGCATTCCATGTTGCTGAGTATATTAAGAAGAGCAAAAGCCTATTATGGTTGAACCTTTACATGAATGACATTGGTGATGAGGTATTCTATCTGAAAGTTGTCCCCTATTTCACATAGTGAGATTATCATAAATCTTGTCAAAATTGTTACATCATGTCAAAAGATGTTTAAGTATTATTGATATTCATAAATTTTTTTTTTCCATAACTGTTCAGTATAGATTGCCTTCTATGCTGTAAAAATTTCAAGTGTACGACATAAAAACTAGTTTTGTGTATCTGCAACAAGTTGAATAGTAAAATTGATGTATGTATACTATACTCAGAAATAACCACGTGCGCACTCTTTTGTCTCATTTAAGTGTACAAATAGTCAGTAAGTGTTGATGGCTGGCAGTTGTAGTCTTGCAGATCCATATTGCCATACCTCAGAAAATAGAAAACTTATGTTTTCCTTTTCCCTTTATATTAACAGTAACAACTACTGTAACAATATAGTTCTGCAGAGATGATTCTTAAGAGGACAATGAGTTCTGATTATAGTCATTAAACTAATTGTGTATAATTTGTCAGGGAGCCGAAAAAATTGCAGTTGCTTTAAAGGAAAATCGGTCAATATCAACGCTGGATCTGGTAACAAGATCTCTTTTTTTCTTTTGTTACCTTTTAGTTTGTACTCTGTACATGTGTTCCCTGCCATGTCACTGCCTCTGCTCTGGCCATTAACGAAAGAAAAAACCAAAACATGGAGGCAGTAATACTATTGCTTGGGACATGATTTACCTGAGTTAATATTGCAGGGGGGAAATAACATTCATGTTGATGGTGTTAATGCCATTGCTCAAGTTTTAAAAGATAACTTAGTTATTACCACTGTAAGCCTCTACAGTTATTTAGTTCCTCATCTTTGTTCTGTTGTTTGTCTTTTCTATACACTAACAGATTTTATCTCATTCTTAGTTAGAACTTAGTTATAATCCCATTGGACCAGACGGAGCCAAGGCCTTGGCTGAAGTTCTCAAGTTTCATGGGAACATAAAAACCCTTAAGCTTGGTTGGTGCCAGGTAACCTTTTCACCATGAATTACCTGTAAATTATTTGTAATAACTTTTATTTGTAACATTGAATAACTTTATAGATAGGAGCAAAAGGGGCAGAATTCATTGCAGATGCTTTAAAATACAATACCACCATATCAATTTTGGACTTGCGAGCAAATGGTCTACGAGATGAAGTTTGTTATCAGTACCTTGAGTCATTTTACCCTTTAATCATTTTTTCAAATCTTCATCAGTCAATCTTAGGATCTTATTGTTTTATGAATCAACTATTGCAGGGTGCTCAGAGCCTGGCTCGCAGCTTGAAAGTGGTTAATGAAGCTTTAACCTCTCTAGACTTAGGATTTAATGAAATAAGGGTATGAATGTGTTCTTTTTTTATTTTTGATTCATAACTCATGGAAATTATATCATCTCTAATGCCATAGTTGTCCGATTCACAGGATGATGGAGCTTTTGCTATTGCTCAAGCACTCAAGTCTAATGATGATGTAGCTGTCACATCCCTAAACATTGGCAGTAACTTCCTAACAAAATTTGGGCAGGTGATGTATTTTATGCTATTGCTATAACTTTTGCTTAGTTTTACCTCTCCTTTTATTTTATTTTCATGGATCTGAATATACTTCAAATTCAGGGTGCTTTGGCTGATGCAAGAGACCATGTTTTGGAGATGACCGAAAAGGAAATCAACATCTTCCTCTAGAAGACATTATATTCTGTGATAAATTCTTGATATAAACTAGAGCAGTTTTTTTTTCATTTCTTTTTTTGGATATTTGCTGCCGGCAAGTACTGGTAAGAGCTCGCTCACATAATTTTTTTGAGTTCTAACCTTTCGTTGAGGAAAGTATAGAAATTCTTGTAGTGTTGCCTTATATTGTTAATGTTGAAACCATTTTTTGAAATCTGTTGATGATATAGCTCACCCACAAGAGTGAATCTGTTAAATAATTCCTGGTATAGTTTTCTAAGCTACACGCATGATAGCTTGTCAACAAAGAGGCATCACGTGTAGTTTGCCTTTGCTAGTGGTAGATTTTTTCTTTTGGATCTTTGTTGCCAAGCTATGTAGAATTGTCAAATGGATGTTTTGTGAAGACTTTGTATTATTTAATTTATTATTATACACATGCGTGTGGGCGAAGCTCACTTGTGTCTTGGGTTGTTTCCCGCTCTTTTACCTCGTGTATTTTGATTGATTGGCTACTTTGGTCAGGGTGTATTGGGTCGATATTTGAGTGTTGTAGTGGTATAAAACTTAAGTCATCTGTGTTTGGTTGTCTGTAGCACATGCAATCTTCGTCAAGCCAAATAGTCTGCAAGACTGATAGTCTAGCACTTTTCTTGTACCACTTATACATCTGCTAATGATGTCGAAGCTTTTTTGTTACCATGTACTATTTCATGTCAGTATTCTTTATTTTTCCTCCAACTACGTACTCCTTGCTTCCGTGAAATTTCTTCAATAATGAATAGTGGAAACAGGACACTGACGATAACATGAAGTATCACGAGTTAATTAAAGGTGTGCAACTTGAGCAGGATTTGCATTGATAAAAATCTGTACATGATCATGATTCATGTTAATTGATCCAAGCACAAGTGACGGTGCCGTAGACTACGTGCATGATGATCAAGATACAAAACAAAAAGACAGATTCAGAAAATGTATTAAAATTTCCAATAACACATTGAAAATTCTAATCAATGTACGTCTCTTCCGCCATGCCAGCCAGCCAGCCGGCCGGCCACCAAATTAAAAGTTACGATAATACATTTCTTCACCGGAATTTTTTTTTATCTATCCTACTATCTCTCCTTCCAAATTATTAGCATAATTATCTCCTGTTACTATTCAGTGTGAATTCAGGTCTTCCGGTCCGGAATTCACTTCTTTTTTTTCGTAGACTTCCCGTTTAGAATTTGGGTTCCCAAATTCTAAATGATTTTTTTTTCCGTTTTTTATTATTTTTATTTTGTAAATTTTTAATTAATTATTAATATATTTAATTATTGTATTTTAATAATATAGTTAATTAATATAATTTTTAATATATAATCTAACTAATTATAAGAATAATTATTAAAAATTACTAATATTTTAAAGGCTAACTCTATATGTGTAATTGAGTTCAATAAATAAAGTGTTATTTTCTTAATGGAAAAATCGCTAAATCTAAGACAACGACATCTCCCTGAAAAATTTGCTCAAAACATTTATGAATGATGGTGTGATTTTTGTAAATTACAAAAATTACACATTAAAATGTTAATGTTCACATGCAATTATAGCATATAAGTATGTTTACATTGATTACAAACAATTAATCAATGTCGTTTAATTTACAAGCTCAATTATATGTCCAACATTTACTGTGGATCATTTGGCCGAATGAAGCAGGTATCATATTAGTCAAAATATGAAGGGCCTACTATGTGTCATAATGCGAAAGGGAAAAAAATATCAGCCAAGATCAACCCATATACACATTGAAATAGACCAAAGAAAAAGAAAGCAACTAAAGTATTGTTGATTGTGCGAAAGCAACTAAAGTATTGTTGATTGTGCAAAATCGTTAGTCATTCTAAGAACAAATATTCAAATAAGGAGAAAAGTATAAGTCAAAGTCACTAACATACCCATTAAATTGTTATTGAACTGTTTGATAACTTATGTTATTCTTATTTGTGTTTATAAATTATGACAAATACTAATTATTTATTTTGTTAATATTTATTTTTATTCATAATAATTCATAATATTATTTAGCCGTCGGTTGTGATATTTTTTTAAAAAAAAACATTAGTAGTTATGTTCTTCCTTGGACAAACATGTAGCTGTACAATCTTCAAATATTTGTATTGTCATTTCATTCTTTATTTGATCTCTTAGTGTATTTTTTTTTATCAATGCATTAAAAAATGGATTTGTATTATTTGCTGTCTCCTTTTCAGCATAAAAAAAGTTGAGGACTCATGTTTGCATATTTTAAACTGTCAACTTCACCAGGACTGCTTGCTGTGCTTGTTCATGAAAAAAGAGTATTTTCTCTAGTAACCTCCATTCTTTCAAGATTTACAATTTTCATATTCTCATAAGATAATTTTTTTTTATCTTTTTATTCTGTAACTGCTAATTAAGTATAGCTGAAAATGCTCCTATTAGATGGCTCAGGGACCAGACTCAATATTTTCAATCACCATGATGGTCCAACTTCATTAAATACTTATCCTCAGATAGTTTCTCCCCTGAATACAGTTTCTTCTATTATTAATCTTTTTCTGTAATTCATTTACATACGAAATTACGTTGATCAAATTCTTTTGATTTGGAATTGGTAACTCAAAACCACCATCATCAACATGAAGTTACTCATATATAAGAATATAAGAATGGTACTACAAACCTAGAATCCTTGGGTTGCTCATAAATTAAATTATTCCAAATTTCCAATAGTTATTTGCAGGCAATTATTGTTGTGTCTAACACGCGTCTCGGATCTGACTCTTGCTAGCTCTTGCCTCGACGATTCACACCAGTCACCAACCATGAACAACAACTATTTGACATGTTAAATCCACACAAAACTTGTTCATGTTAACTTCTTGTTTTATACAATGCCTCATACATTTCCATCTTGCCAAGGTTTTCCATGAAATTGTGCTTGAGAATTTGAACTCACTCATTCAAAAGGAGTGGTGACTAACTGACTATTTTTTTTGTTTTGATCAAGACATGAAAACAAGGCTTGCCGTCTTGCTCAATACAATCAAGACTATGATAGAAACATGCTGAGGATAAAGAATGCTCAAACAGATCGAACACTACAAAAGATGCTTCTTAATTTCTGGATGACATCATGAAACGAGTGTGCAGCTGATCGAAGCATTGGAGTCAAGTGTGGTTGAAAGCAAGCAGCAAGTTATGGTTTTTACAACTTGAGAACTCAGTATTGTCTGCCTTGAGATTAAGTTACTCGAACTTGAAAATAAAATTGAGGCAATATTTTGCCTTCTGTCTTTTATTTCCAAAAGAAGAAAAGGTAACTAATTAAGTAATATCTAACGTGATTCAGGTAATATATATAATCAAGGGAGAACATGATTTCCATGACCAGCTTCAAATAATTAAATTGTTGAACTTGTTTTTGTTAGAATTTATGTCTCATGTGAGAGACATGTGACTTATGTAGGGACTAATAAATAAATAATTAACGATTAAGGACTAAATTGTAATTGGGCTTAATAGGAGAAGTTTCTAGGGTTGACTGCTACTTGATGGGAGTAGTGGTTATAAAAGGGGCTTAATACCCACTAACGTGAAATAGGGTCCCCTTCCTGACCAGAAAAGTGTTTTCTCTCACTCATAGTCATCACTAACGGAGAGAGGCAGAAAAGAAAGGCCAAAGGAAGTGAAATCTTATTTCTCTCATTTTCCAAGGAGATCAAAGTGCACCGGAGAGAAGTTCCTATGGAGAAAGGTACAAGTCTTCCTATGGAGAAAGGTACACATCATTATCTATTGTTGTTTATTGATTGTTTGTGAGAACCATAGGTTTCAAGATCCTGTTGTTTCCTATCATTGATAGTCTAGGAAACCCCTTAAGAATTTTTACATGTGGTATCAGAGCATATGTTATGAAATTTATGATTCTCCAAGAATGATTTAATTTCTCTTAATTATGCATGAACCCTAATTATGAAATTTAGGGATAATTTAATTTCTCTCAATTATGTATGAACCCTAATTATGAAATTTAGGGATAATTTAATTTCTCCCAATTATGCATAAATCCTAATTATGAAATTTAGGAATTTTATTTTCCGCTGCATGTATTGTTTTATTGGTAATATTTTATTATTGTTGAATACCAATTTTTGGAGAAAGTATAAATATTATGTAAATTTGGAGAAAACCATTGTGGCTGCCACTATCTATTTATAATGGAAAAAGAAAGCGTGAGTTGCAATTCCAATTCATGGAAAAGCTATGGCTGCTACAGTAGGTTAGTAAGTGAAGGAATTTTGAAAAGTTGCGCGCTGTGTAGGATAAGAAATTTTGGAAATTGCTATTTGCAACCTTATGTTTGCTATTTTCAATCCCACTTATTTTTATTTTTTATTTTTTTTCTTTCGAAAAAGTTATTGTTGAACGTGATTAAAGGATTGAAAGTTTATGTTCTGCAATTAAATTAATGTGAATATTTTACAATTATTGGTAGCAGTAAATATATGTATATGCTACATAGCTTGAACGTGTTTGAATGTAAAAACACAAATAAATGCAAATATTATTTTATGGTCTGGAATGAAATTAATAGAATGGCTATGAATTATTAATAGCAATAAGTATGTGCAGGCCATATATATTTGGTTGGAATTAAATGTATGTTGAATTTGTTAGTCACCAAAGTGACCAAATTTGTAAGGTTATTTAATTCCAAATTAATGATTATTTCAATTATGCTTGGTTGGAATTAAATGTATGTTGAATTTGTTAGTCACCAAAGTGACCAAATTTGTAAGGTTATTTAATTCCAAAATTAATGATTATTTTGATTACTCATAGAATAATGGATGCTAAATTATATGGTTATTGGTTTATGGGTAATTGAAATTCATTGTTATAAGGCATTTATGGATCGCCCAAAGGTTGATTAGTTGTTCTTATAATTAGTGAATATAATTGTAGGCGATTTGTGTGTATCATTAGTTTTATTTATATGCCCAAAGGAAATAGATACTACTAATTGGTGCATATTTAATTGTCAAATAATGTTAAAATTTTATTAGCATCATTATGTTTGTATGTTGTGTGTTGATGTATCACCCAAAGGAGAACATCAATATACATTGACTGTTATCTGAATGAATCATATGTATGACATGTATTTTATGTCTCAAAACACTTATGTGAATTTTATTATATAATACATGTTTTGAATTCATTGGATTCTTATGTATCATCTGAGCCAATTTTAATGGGCTTAACTTCTCTGACAGAAATGAGCAAGTTCAATTTCACCTTAGTGTTTTGGATCATGATCTTGCTATATTGGAAGAGAAGTTTGTTACTATTATTGATGTTAGTAGCAGTGAAGAGAAAGTTCATTATAAAACTTGGGAAAGATCTAACAGACTCAGCCTAATGTTGATGAGAATGACTGTTGCAAAAAGTATTAAGACAACTCTCCCTAAAATCGAAAGTGCTAAAAAGTTTATGGGATTAGTAGGAGAGTATTCTCAAACAGCTGATAAGTCTGTTGTTGGGACATTAATGAGTACATTGACCACCATGAAGTTTAATGGTTCACGTACTATGTATGAACATGTCATTGAGATGACAAACATTGCAGCAAGACTTAAGACCTTGGGAATATAATGGTTGTGAATGAGAACTTTCTTGTTCAGTTTATTCTAAACTCATTACCGTCTGAGTTTGGCCCGTTCTAAATGAACTATAATACCATGAAAGATACATGGAATGTGCATGAATTGCACAGTATGTTAGTTCAGAAAGAAACGAGGCTTAAGAATCAAGGAAGTCACTTAGTCCATTATGTTAGCCACCAAGGGAATCAAGGAGCTTGAAAAGAAATTTATGAAGAAGCATGATAAAGGCAAAGGGTCATTAAAGAATAATGACGACTCTTTGCAAATCCAGAGGAAAGGTATCAAAGGGCAATAATTGTCAATTTTGTGAAATTAAGACATTTCCAAAAGGAGTGTCTAAAATGTAAGTCTTGGTTCGAAAAGAATGGTGAGCTTAATATTCATGTATGTTTTGAATCAAACTTAACTGTAGTTTCCCATGATACATGATGGATTAATTCTGGATGTATGACTCATGTTTCTAACATTATGCAGAGATTCCTTACAATCCAAACCATAAGCCCAAATGAGAAGTTCATTTTCATAGGGAATGAAGTGAAAGCTCTAGTGGAAATAGTTGAAACTTATTATTTAAAACGCAACATTGGACATCGTTTAGATTTACTGGAAACTCCTTATGTACCTAGTTTATCTAGGAATTTAGTTTCATTATCTAAACTTGAAGTTACTGCATACTCTTTTAATTTTGGTAATGGATGTTTCAATTTATTTAAGCATAATCATCTCATTGGTACTGGTATTCTTGTGATGGTTTATATAAATTGGAAATAGACAGTTTGTATGCTGAAACTGTTTTAACTCTGCATCATAATGTTGGCACTAAACATAGTTTAGTGAATAAACGATATGCTTTCTTGTGGCATAAACGTTTAGGTCACATTTCTAGATAAAGGATGGAAAGATTAATAAAGAATGAAATTCTTCCTTATCTAGATTTTACGGATCTAAATATTTGTGTGAGTTGTATTAAGGGAAAACAAGCAAAACATACAAAGAAAGGAGCTACAAGAAGCACTCAGCTTCTTGAAATTGTGCATACTGATATTTGTGAACCTTTTGATATTAGTTCTTTCGGAAAGAAAAGATACTTTATCACCATTATTGATAATTATTCACATTATGGTTATGTCTACTTACTGCCTGAGATTTCTCAGGCAATGAATGCCATAGAAATTTACTAGAATGAAGTAAAAAGGCAATTAGACAGAAATGTGAAAATTATTAGATATGATAGAGGTGATGAGTATTACGGAAGATATGATGAAACTGGGCAACACCTAGGTCCATTTGCTAAGCTTGTTCATAAACATGCATTTGTGTGCAATACACAATTCCCGGTACACCACAACAAAATGGTGTATCAGAAAGGTGGAATAGAACTTTAATGGATATGGTTAGGAGTATGTTAATCAATTAGACTTTATCCGTATCCTTGTGGATGTATACCTTGAAAACTGCCATGTAGTTGTTGAACAGGGTTCCTAGTAAGGTAGTTCCAAAGACACCTTTTGAGCTGTAGACAAATAGGATACCTAGTATAAGACACCTGCATGTTTGGGGTTGCCAGGCAGAAATAAGGATTTATAATCCGCAAGAAAGAAAATTGGATGCAAGAACAATCAGTGGATATTTCATTGGTTATCCAGAAAAGTTAAAAGGGTGTATGTTTTATTGTTCTAATCATAGTATGAGAATTGTCAAAACTGGAAATGCAAGGTTCATTGGAAATTATGAAATCAGTGGGAGTACAGTTTCACGAGAAATGGAAATTAAGGAAGTTAGAGTGTAAGTCCTTTTAGCTTATGCCTCTAACAGTAAGGTGATTGCTCCTTCAGTTATTATTACAAAATTAATGAAGAGGAGCAACACAATAATGAACCCATGATGCATAATGAACCTATTATGGAAGAACCACAAGAAGTAACATTAAAGAGGTCTCAAAGAGAAAGGAGACCAGCTATTTCGAATGATTATGTGGTATTCCTACATGAAACAAAAACAAACTTAAGCATTAATGATAATGATCCAGTTTTGTTTTCACAAGCTATAAGTTGTGATAATTTTGAGAAGTGGTTAAATGTCATGAAAGAAGAGATAAATTTCATGGAACATAATAGAGTTTGGGACCTTGTAGGATTACCAAAGGGTTGTAAGAGAGTTGGTTGTAAGTGGGTCTTCAAGACTAAACGTGACTCTCATGGCAACCTTGAACGTTACAAGGCTAGACTTGTTGCTAAGGAATTTACTCAGAAAGATGACATTGATTATAAAGAGACATTTTACCGGTCTCACGAAATGATTCTTTCAGGATTATTATGGCATTAGTAGCCCATTATGACTTGGAGCTACATCAGATGGATGTGAAAACTGTCTTTCTTAATGGAGATTTAGAGGAGAATGTTTGTATGGACCAACCAATGGGGTTCTCAGTTGAAGGAAAGGAACACATAGTGTGCAAACTAAAGAAATCAATATACAGTCTTAAAGTAAGCTTCCCGCCAATGGTATTTGAGGTTTAATGATACCATTGTTTCCTTTAAATTTAAGGCAAATACTGTTTATCAGTGTATGTATCTGAAGGTCAGTGGGAGTAAGGTTATTTTTCTAATTCTGTATATTGATGATATGTTGCTTGCAACTAACGATCTTGGTCTTCTTCATGAGACTAAGAAATTTCTCTCTAGAAACTTTGAAGTGAAAGATATGGGTGAGGTAAGCTATGTGATAGGGATAGAAATATTCCATAATAGATCACAAGGATTGTCAGACTTATCTCAGAAAGTATATATATCGATAAAGTACTAGAGAGATTCAAGATGGAAAGGTATTTAACATCACCTATTCTAATTTAGAAGGGAGACTAATTTAGTCTCGCAGAATGTCCTAGAAATGATATGGAACGAAAATAAATGAAAGCTATTTTGTATGCATCAGTTGTTGTTGCATCTGAAAGCTGAATTTGTAGTATATTTTGAGGCTACAGTTTAGATTAATTGGTTGCGGAACTTTATTTCAGGGCTTGAAATTGTCGACAGTATTGCTAGGCCGCTGAAAATGTATTGTGATAACTCCGCAACAATATTTTTTTGTAAGATCGACAAGTACTCTAAGGGTGCTAAGCATATAAAATTGAGGTACTTTGTCGTGAAGGAAGGAGTTCAGAAACAAAGAGTGTCAATAGAACATATTAGTACAAACCTTATGATAGTTGACCCTTTGAATAAAGGATTATTGCCCAAGACATTATAGAACATGTTGAAAGTATGGGCATTATTGTTATTGATGATCATTAAGTGTAATTTACCTTATGTAATTTTGCTGACACTCTGAGCTCAATTATGATATGTTTCTGATTACCTGTTCTCTATGTTTGCATGCATGTTTGTGTTAGAGTAATGTTAACAGGTTTTGTCTTGAAAGAAGACATTATGTTGGACCAATTATGTACTCCTAACTTATGGTCATATTAAGGAGAAGACTAATTTGTAGTACATGGAAGGGACTATGTCGATTAGATGATGTACAACCGCCATGACTCAAATTGGTTCCTATTCTTAATCATGAAATTATGATGTACCCAATGTATAGAACAATTTAGTCAATTTTAATGTGCATTATGTTAGTTAATCTATTTATTTATTTAGTCCATAATGTTTATTAATGTCACATGAGCCAAGTGGGAGAATGTTAGAATTTATGTCTCATGTGAGAGGCATGTGACTTATGTAGGGACTAATAAGTAAATAATTAACGATTAAGGACTAAATTGTAATTGGGTTTAATAGGAGAAGTTTCTAGGGTTGACTGCTACTTGATGGGAGTAGTGGTTATAAAAGGGGCTTAATACCCACTAACGTGAAATAGGGTCCCCTTCCTGACCAGAAAAGTGTTTTCTCTCACTCATAGCCATCACTAACGGAGAGAGGCAGAAAAGAAAGGCCAAAGGAAGTGAAATCTTATTTCTCTCATTTTCCAAGGAGATCAAAGTGCACCGGAGAGAAATTCCTATGGAGAAAGGTACAAGTCTTCCTATGGAGAAAGATACACATCATTATCTATTGTTGTTTATTGATTGTTTGTGAGAACCATAGGTTTCAAGATCCTGTTGTTTCCTATCATTGATAGTTTAGGAAACCCCTTAAGAATTTTTACAGTTTTTCCTTCAACGATTTAACTATACGTGGGAAACTTAACCAGATATTGTACACACAAACCTTATGCAATCATTTAATAGAATACTAGGGGAGAATTGGACAGTATAATTTAAAAAATTGGAGAAAAAATATAACAAAAATAATCAGAGGCCGACATCAAATATAACAAATATTTAAAGGGACTAACATCATATTTAAGTGTATTAATTTATTACCTCTACTTTAATGTGTCATCAACTCTTCATGTAGTTATATTAATGAATCATACTTCTCTTTTCAAGACATGCTTAAATTACTTTTCAATCTCCTTTAAATTTTATTTGCTGATATTACATTAACATTGGAATTTAAATGAGCTTTATTGATGGTAAGAAAGTATAAATTAGTTCTTTGTTCTCTTCAACTATTAAGGCTAGCTACAACTAATTTTGAACATTATTATCAATTTTCAAGTTTAGTAGATAAATTAATGTTTTGAACAATTATATTTTCTCTTTTGAAACATTATTAAGAATCTTTATGTAATTTTCTGAAGTCACAACCAGAAATTCAAAACTTGTGACAAATAATACAGAGAATCATTAAGAAAAACTGATGATTCGTCTAAGAGAGGATTTTTATATTAAAATGGTCTGAATTATATCACATAGTAATCTCTTAAAAAAGAGGAAAACAACTTTTAAAGTAAGTGGAAAAATAATAGAATTAAAAATATAAAGGGAAAAGTTAAAATTTACTCCATATAATATATATTACTCCCTCGATTAATTTCACTTATAAGTATGATATGATATGTTTCGGCACAAAATTAAGAACAGCACCTGAACTAGTAATGCTAATGCAAGTACCTATTTAGCTACTATGTTCACAGAAGTAATAATTGTATATGGATCGGAACAATTGGCAAATATTCAAGTACCTACATTATTCTTATTATATCTTCTCTATTTCTTATTTACGTGACTGCACTATTAAATACAGTATTAAAAAATCACACCTTCATAATGACTTATTAAGAATAAAAAATTAGAAAATATATCCAGTTGTCAATTATTATCATGAAACTACTCCTAAAATAAATTACATTTATTAAAATGGCAATTAAAGAGAACGAAGAAAACAATAATTAATATTTAACAATTCAATTTAATTTCAATTAAATAGGCTTAATTTCATATTTTATCACTTAATTATCACTATTTTATGAATTTGATCATCTAAATTTTTTTACACACTTCACAATAATTATTTTTTACACATTTTATCATCATGCTGACAAGAAAATATTATTTACAAAAAATTGTGACAAAATGATGTTTTTTAGGAGACACGCCAACACTTTGTTACATATTTAAGGAATTGGTAAAATGTGAAAAAGGTGAATGATAAAATGTGAAAAATGATAATTTAATGGTAAAACGTAAAATATGTAAATAAGTCTTTATTTTAATATTAATTAAAATAATATCATAGATATCACTATAGAATTTTCCGTTGTACATTTATTTGAAACTTGTTTAACATACTAGTGCTTAATTAATACTTCTTGTGAAGTAATTATTATTAATTGGTTATATTTATTAGTTTTTAATATTTTAAATAAAATTACGAATCTTAAATATATGTACCAAATAAAATAATTGATCACTTATCACAACTCACAGTAATTTGTTTTTTTTATAATAATAATAATAATAATATTTACTCGTTATTGTTATTACAAATTCTTACATCATTATTTTAAATAATATCCATAATTACGCAGGCGTAAAATAATAATAATAATAATAAAAAACGTACAAATATGTAAGTCCTTTCATTTATATTGTTTTCGAGCATCAAAACAATTTATGTTGTTTTCAGAGAAAACGACCTTACCGAAATGCAGTTTTGTTTCATTTTCTTACGACAGATTGGTTTGCGAATACCACTGTCTCTTGATCAACGATTATCTATCAAGAAAAATATTATTATATCACATTTTTTAGATGATAATAAGATGAAGGATATTGAATATAAATCCACCCAAATTTTGAGTGGTAGGAAAAAAAGGAATATGAATAAGTAAATTTAAATTTATAATAAATTTATGAATACTTTTTAATCTTGTTATTTTTAATGAAATATAAACAGTATATAAACTTTTTTATCCATTAAAGAAAACAAATATTAAAATGTTGATAAGCCAGCTATCATGACCCAATCTACACCCACATCATATGCATCGGCAATACACACTTTGACTCTCTTATGCATGTCGTCACTTGTTTACCTCAGCATATACGTCAAAATCTTCCTTTAAAATGTTTTATTTCTGTTTGTTTAAAGAAAACCACACCTTCATTTGTTTTTTGTTTTTTTATGCCATTGTCTTAAAATAAATCATGGTTAAGAAATTAAAAATGTTTTTATTAAAAATTATGACAGTAAATATATAGATGGAACCAAATATTAATTTTTAAATAATTTTTTTATTAATAAATTGCTGAAACACAATCACTCCGATAATATCACTACCACTAGTCGTTCACCCCATCCCCCTAAATTGGATTGCATAATTTAATTCTTGTTCATAATAATGATAGATAATTAAATAGGCTGACGTGATATAAATGGTTTGTTTTAATATATAAACTTGACATTTTTATTTAAATAAACAAACTTTTAAAATTTTTAACAAATCTTAAATAGGGCAGACCATAGCATGTGATAGTATTTCCACTAGTATGAAAGGATTGTCGTGTCATTCTTTTTCAACTCATATCATGACCCAATCCAGACTCAGACTGTACCGCCATACGCGTAGTTAATAATGTAATTTAGACCTCACTCTTATGTCGTCAGCTATTTACCTCAGCTTATACGTCATCAATTCTCTTTCCATTTTAAGTGTTTCATTTTTACTTTTAATTTCCCTAACGATTTGTTTGATAGTAAAGAAAGTAGAAAAAAAGAAGAAGAAGAAAGAAAACATAACTTATCAAATATTTTTTTATCGAAAAGAAAATATAAGAATAAATTAACTTCTAAAAACAAAATTTTAAATTTTTTTGTTTTTTTTCATTTTCTTTCCTATTTAAATTTTAAAATTTTCTTTCCTTCTTTATTTTCCTCCGATCTAACTAAACGGACAATAAAAATCTAAACTCTGAACCACATATTGATAAAGGCAATCCCCAATCCAGGTTTGATTTATTGATATCTGGGTCTTAAAATAAAGGTTAAGAAGTGAAAAAAGAAAATGAAACTGTTCTTTAAAATTATGACATTAGATATATAGAGAACGTTAAATATTAAGTTTTTAATAATTTTAAATAATAAATATAAAATAATATAAAAACATATATAATTACTTGAAGTGTGTTCATTATATATTTTTTAAATAATTTTACTTTTTATATTTTAGGATAAAATATGTATTTGTCTCTCATTTTATCTTAATTCCCATTTTTGATCATGCATAGAAAAATATACCGTTTTAGTTCTTGTAAATTGTTCTATTTTGTTTTAGTTCTAACATTATGACGTTAATACAATAAAGATATAAAGGAAGAATTTTAGTAAAATAGTGAAAATAAAAGGTTAACAAATTATAAACTTAAACGTTATATGAAATAACATTTTAAAAAAAGTTACGGGTAATTTTTTTTTAAATGGTCTATTTTGGAAAAGCGAAATGTTTAAGATTCATTTATTTATCTTGTCAAACATATTTAAATAACATGTTAAAAATAAATTAGTCAAACAAACTTATTTATCAAACAATTTTATGAAATGAGACAACCTTTTAAACTAATTAAACAAATTAAAAAGTGATTGATCTACCTTATATATAAAACAGCTCAACCTAAGAACAATAGTCAATAAAATCGAAGTAATTTTGAACATTTGACACGACAACTGCCGTGCCGGAATTAAGCGCAAAAGTGCTAGTTGATCATCTTAAAAAATATTATAAATAATTCAACCTTTTGTGTCTTTGACTTACACGCATACTAAAAAAAATAAGGTTGCAAGTTCATAATTAGAAGGATGTGAACGCGGATTGGTTATTGAATGGGAAGAATCAAATAACACAAATGGCAAAATTTTAAATTTGATTCTGATTAGAGAAACGATTCATGAGTTGAGATTAAAAAATCTATAAATATTGATTATGACTTTATATTTCCCTTCACCAGGCGATATTTTTTTTAAAGATTTTCCAGGAAGATTAGAAGAGTTTATTTCAAAATTTATAAAATTATTTTCGGGAATGAGCTTAAAAATATTGCATTCTCATATTTATTGCGAGTTTTAAAGAATTTTTTCCGGACAAAATTAATTTTTAAGAATGAATCATACTTTTGATTGGCGATAATTCAATGATGAAGAAGGAATATAGCATTCTTATGAAATGATGAAAGCTAAGGTATCATATACTCCAATTAGTAACTTTCATGTCTATTTTTAGTTTTTCTTTCTTTCTACCGTTTGAATTTAAGAAATCTTAAAAATATTAAACTACAACCAGACATACCTTTTAATTCACTAAACATCAGTAAAGTAATGTTCTTGAAAATGTTATTCTTAAAAATTTAATTACATATATATCTTAAGTATCGCTCAATAATGTTTCACCATTTTTTTAAAGCTTTGTCCAAGTTAAAATACAGATAAATACTAACAACATTCTTTTAAAAAATTTCTTTATAAATAAATTTATTATAGATCTCACTTCACATTTAATAAATTTCCTAATTTATAATAAGTATAACTCATCAAAATCCATGATTCTAATAGTAAATAATGTTAAAAAATATTAGAGTGTTGCTAGTATTTATAAAAAAAATATGTGATATATTTTAAAGATTTTTTAAAATTCATTAAATTAGCTTATATATATATATATATATATATATATATAACAATAACAATCCTATAAAAACATTAATAATTTTTTTATATTAATATATTTATTTTTAATACTCTTTTTTTATTATGATATAGGAATAGATTGCATAATTAATTTCATTTTTTTCTAAGTTTACCTTCAATCTCCTGGAAAAAAAAAAAGAGAGTATATCTTGAATCTCAAACAAATAAACAAACCATCTTTTATTGAGGTTCAATTGCTTTATTTTTTAGGCAACGCTGTCTCATCAGTTTTAGGGTGTTTGTGTCTTGTTCAATACCAACAAATGGTAATTATCTTTCGACACTCTTTAATTTGAAGCACACGATATTTCTGGTGTATAATGGAACAACGTTATACTTTTTATAATTTTGCAAAGAATTAGTGTGATAATTCATAATTTTTGTAGTACAGAACAAATTTGAAATTTCCCTTTTTTTTCTTTTCTCCAAAATTAAGCCGCAATATAAATAGATTGACAGAAAATAAAATAAAAAAAGTCGGTGATATCCTGTAATTGTCAAGTGGCAGGTTTCGATCGATTCTGGCAACGTAAACCGATTGGACATCAAATAAATGTGGGCACTGGACATCACCGTCACACCTTATCTCTCTTTTATTTCTCTTCCCTTTACCCACGTATGCATGATTCGTATTAAATAGTAGGTCCAAAAAATATTCCTAAAAAAGCTATTATTATTCATCACATGCACAAAAGTTGTTTTTAATTACCCTTTTCGTACTTTGTCATCTGTTCTCTCAAATTGTTGCTGCCACAAAGTATCAGAAAATTATTTTCAAGAAAATGATGTATCGTCACTTGCATGTGATAATAAATTGTATAGTGTGATAGAAATAGAATAAAGAATAAAAAATAATGAGTAAGTTTACAAAGTAAATACTACTGTACATAAATCTTTATATTACTACTCTATTCTTTACGTACAATAACGTGGGTCTTTATCTAAAGGTAACGTAAAATAACTTGGGTCCGCTCCTTAAAATGCATATTAAGACTTTGTTCTAGGAGTCAAGGAATCATCTCATTTAATTTTTAGTTTTTTTTCTTAGTTAAAAATTAGTTTAAGTATTTAGTAAATAAGTTCTTTTAAGTATTTTAGTATTTTTTTTAACATGTTAGTTTTTACTTTTTATTCTTTTATATATTTTTTTTATTCTTAAAATATTTATTCAATTTTTTATTATTTTTTTAAATATGTATTTTATGTCATTTTACATTTTTTTTCAATTACGTTAATAGTTAGTTTTATCGAATACTTATAAGTTAATAAATTAACTTAAAAGCTTTTAACTATCAATTTTTAACTTTCAGTTATCAACTAATTTTTCATCTATTTTTGTTAAAAATAGTCGAAATTCATAAATATTGAAGTCTAGACGATAAAGAAATGTTTTCATCACTTTTTTCTGCTTTTCATTTGATACATTCACCTTACGTATGTATGTATGTGTAATCATTAATTTATTTTATTATCATTCACTTTGAACAACACTAGAGATAGAACATAAAGTCCTAACTCAAGCTTTTACCAATGCCTCTCTCCTAACCTTTTCTAATCATGAACCTAAGGTAAGTCATGCACACTTGCTCATGTGTCTTCATCTATATTAGTCCTCGAACTACATGCCATTGTATTGGCATAAACTCGTCTTCTTCATACATGTATGGGTGTGTGGTAGTGTGTGTCTGACATGTTAGGACATGATGTTTCTTTGATCCTTTCGTCACATCCCAACAAATTTGGTCTTGTACATGTTAGTACGATATTAAATACTTGTGATATTCAAGTCGACTCATGTAGTAGTTGGCCTTTCTCGAAAAAGTCAACCAATATGGTGTACACCCCTCCCGCCATCAAGCCTGTATAGTGTAAATACTTGAGTATGAGTTGACTTCTCTTAAGAGAGTCATCCAAGATGATCCATAGTCCTCTAAGCATTAAGCCATGTGACAAAAATGCTTGAGTATAATTATGTCAACCTCTCTTAGGAGAGTCAACTATGGCAGTTCACAATTAGTTTGATTTTTTTTTGAAAAATGTTTGCATTTAATATTTACTAATGCATCATATAAAATTAATCAACTTGTGTAAAGCATTTATACTTATTAGAAGTAAAAGAAACTAATTATGTTATCAAAATAAAATTTATAGTAATTAGTTGAAATATAGTGAAGTGCAACTCATTCTTTTTAATTAGGCTTAATCGTAAATTTTACAACCAAATTTTCATTATTTTGTAAATTTTACCACTTAAGTTTTATTTTTGTAGATCTTATCATCCAACTTTTATGATTTTGTGGATTTTGCCATTCAATTTTTTTCACAAATTTTACCATCCAATTTTCTAACATTTCCCAAATTTCGCCATTCAAGTTTTTAATTTTTATGTATTTTACCATCAGGTTAGTAATAAAATAATATAAAATGTCACTTTTTTTATATTTTTGTGCATCAATTGTAGTTATAATCAATTTAAAAATTGACTTTTTATATTAATTGTAATTATAACTGATGTAAAAAGTCACTTTAATAGATTTAATATAATAACAATTGATGTCAAAAGTTAAAATAATTCACCTTTCATCAACTATCGTAAAATAAGTATATTAAAAAAATGTGTTCTTAACTTTTCTTATAAAAAATGACTCAAATTTTAAGAAGATTTAATATCATTAGTTGGTTCATCAACTTTTTTTAATAATTGGTTTCAAAATTAAACAAATATATAATTGGACCCTTAATCTTATGGGAGTAAATTTTTTGTAATTGAGTTCCTGGAGTTAATTTACGGTGACTTCAAATTACAAAAAAAAAAACTATTTTGTGATGATTTTACTAGCTTCAAAGACTTAATTGCAAAAATGGTAATAGATTAAAGACTTAATTACAAATTCTTTTAATTTAGCAAAAAGTTCAAGTTGACCAAATTAAAAAATATGATTAAGATACAAGAGGTTAATAATGAGTTTTAGCGTCAAGAATTATTTTAAAGAATCATGGCATACTACAATATAACTTTCTATTTCATAAAATAGATAAAGTTACTTGTTATTTGTTTTTCCTAAATATAGTAAGAGAATTCCAAAACCAGCCGACTTGCAATTCCGTGGAATCCAGTCTAAGAAGCAAAACAAACATGAAACACCCCACAAATTGGCTTCCCCATGTTGCGGCCTATAAATAAGACTCTGGAGAAGACCATCATCATCATCACTCCTCAAAAACAGAAACACAAAATGGCTGAGCAGAGGCAAAACAACGTCCACGTTCTTGTTCTGCCATACCCTGCCCAAGGCCACATCAACCCCCTCCTCCAATTCGCAAAAAGATTAGCTTCAAAGGGCGTTAAAGCCACAGTTGCCACCACTCACTACACTGCCAACTCCATCAATGCACCCAACATCACGATCGAAGCCATCTCCGATGGCTTCGACCAAGCGGGCTTCGCCCAAACAAACAACAACATGCAGCTCTTCCTGGCCTCCTTCAGAACAAACGGTTCCAGGACCTTGTCTCTGCTCATCAAAAAACACCAACAAACTCCCTCTCCCGTCACCTGCATTGTCTACGACTCCTTTTTCCCGTGGGCTCTCGACGTGGCCAAGCAGAATGGCCTTTACGGAGCCGCCTTTTTCACAAACTCAGCCGCCGTCTGCAACATATTCTGTCGCATTCATCATGGTTTCCTTCAGCTCCCTGTTAAGACGGAAGACCTCCCCCTGCGTCTTCCTGGTCTTCCTCCCTTGGATTCTCGCTCCCTCCCGAGTTTCGTTAAGTTTCCGGAGAGCTATCCCGCTTACATGGCCATGAAATTGAGCCAATTCTCCAACTTGAACAATGCGGATTGGATGTTCGTCAACACCTTTCAAGCATTGGAAAGCGAGGTACATATTTCCCTTACTTCATGTTCTTTTCGTTTCAAATGTTTCATCTCTTGAAATGTCTATGATTGACTAAAGTTTGTCTTTCTGTCGGTTTACCATCTAATTTGATCATATTCCATGACACATGATAAATTGTGAGAGATGTCACGCTAGATAAACTTTTGACACGTGTTCCCACCTTTAGTGTGGTAAATTCACCGAATGATTAATTTGGTCCAAGAGAAACAAGGATAAGAGGAGGAAACTGAAATTAAAAAATAATATGAACGACAAAAATATAAAAAAGTGGAACAGACCTAAACTAAAGCAGAGCAGGACCTAAAAAATAAGATGAGCTCCCAAAAAAACTATGAGAAATGAGAATTTACCAAATAAATAAAATAAGGTGCTTAATATTAAGAGCATTTTTATGTATCTTATTGTCTGACACTGCATAGAGTTGTATTAAATGTCTTTTTATCTGTTTGTGATATGACTTAGTGATTTATCAGAATTTATTGGTTAACTATTGTGACTTTTGTTGTTCTAGTATATTTTGCTTTCTCTGATTCAATATGAGTTTATGACATTGTTGGTGATGGTTTCCCTTTGAAAGGTGGTGAAAGGCTTAACGGAGCTCTTTCCGGCGAAGATGATAGGGCCAATGGTCCCTTCTAGTTACTTGGATGGGAGGATTAAAGGGGACAAAGGGTATGGAGCAAGTCTATGGAAGCCTCTAGCTGAAGAGTGCAGCAATTGGTTGGAAGCAAAGGCGCCGCAGTCTGTGGTGTACATCTCCTTTGGAAGCATGGTGTCATTGACAGCAGAACAGGTGGAAGAGGTGGCATGGGGATTGAAAGAAAGTGGGGTGAGTTTCTTGTGGGTTTTAAGAGAATCTGAACATGGCAAATTGCCTCTTGGGTACAGAGAATTGGTAAAAGATAAGGGTCTAATTGTGACATGGTGTAACCAACTTGAATTGCTGGCTCACCAAGCCACTGGCTGCTTTGTGACACATTGTGGCTGGAATTCCACCCTCGAAAGCCTTAGCCTCGGTGTTCCGGTGGTGTGTTTGCCACAGTGGGCTGACCAGTTGCCTGATGCTAAGTTTTTGGATGAAATCTGGGATGTTGGTGTGTGGCCTAAGGAGGATGAGAAAGGAATTGTGAGGAAGCAAGAGTTTGTCAAGAGTTTGAAGGTTGTGATGGAGGGTGAAAAAAGCCGAGAGATTAGAAGGAACGCCCATAAATGGAAGAAGTTGGCTAGGGAAGCAGTTGCTGAAGGAGGCAGCTCTGATAATCACATTAATCAGTTTGTGAATCATTTGATGAATCTGATATGAATGGAAGTTTGAAAGTATACTGAGTGCCTATTCTCATCATCAGTTGTTATTTGTTAGTGGATGCATGTATTCTGTTCTCATTTGTGTTCACTTTTTCAATATGGAAATTTATGTGAATGTATGGCATCCTTTTTTAGTTTCATTCTTGTCTGCCAATAACACCTGTCTCTTCTAATTTATCATGTATTTGTTACAAATTCTTTATTGAAAAGAAATGATCAGTTCATAAATATCACATATGGCTGTCCAGAATAAATAAATCTACTCATTCATTTAACTTATTACAGCCTTATAGTAAAAGTGATTATAAAACTTACAGAAGCCCACTTTATAAAATGGATAGCAGTATCAACTCAAAGAAGAATCATCATAAAATATTTATGCGCAAATCATCAGCTATAGCACCGAATAAATAAATTACAAGAACCAATTGATTAGATGACATGTACGGTTTATCCATTTCTTATACAATTAAGTAACAATTGAATTGAGTGATAATTAAAAAAGCGATCAAAATAAAATAAAATCTCGTAATTCGTCTACACTTTACTCACTCTTATCACAGTGTCGCAAAATCTGGGTCATTCAAAGGGGCTGGGTTATCATTTTTCAACTTTCTGTAATTTATGAGTGCTTGAGTTTACTGTTGTTTCCATGCGGATGAAAATATAACAATAGTATCCATAAAACATCCATTTTGGCCCTCCTAATTTCTACTGGCCATCCATTCATCAGCATTATTGATTGGTGTTTCAATAGCGCTTTCTTAAGGGCATTATATACCTTTAGAGGGCTAAGATGTATATGTTAATATAATCTCAGGCTGTATATATCTTTCAAGGACCAAAGTTGATATCTTCTTCTTTTTTTTTTTTTGGTGAATGCAAGTTCATATCTACTAATCATGTTTTGAGCTGCTCTTTTTAAGAATTGTAATGTTGTACTCTGATTCATGTAGACTGATATTGATTCTCGATTATTTTGTTTGTATTTAATATAAATCACCTTTGAAGTGCATATTGTGAGTTTCTGTTTTTGAGTTCAGAATGAGTTTTTACATGCCTTTCATTTATTTAATTATTTTTGGATTAATGATGATTTGTTCTTAGAGCTTTCCTTTATCAATGGCTGGACGACTGCTTTAAATCAGGGGATACTATCCAAGGATATGTATATACTGAAGATGGATCCTCAAGGTGAACATATAATTGAAGAACTTCTAGCAATCCTCATAAATTACATGGAAAAGATCAAATTATCTTCTGAGGATACAAACCTGTAAATCATGAAAGTAATGGTGATAGAAAAGAAAATGTGCTCTTTTCATCAAAAAGCAGTCATGGTGAAGTTGACAGTTGAGGCCAGGGATCACCTATGAAGCAATCTTGGAACAGTTTATAGGTGTGGAAGCAGCTGCATGCACAAAGCAGCATAGGCACTGGCATGTTTATTAATTGTCTAAAGGGTATGATGGTTTTCCCCAAATAAAATAAGTTTGGTCAACGTAATTTCTTAACTACAATAAATTACAAATTCAAAAAATTAACAATAGAAGAAGATTTTTTTTTTGACAGCAACAATAGAAGAAGAATTAAGGAACATAAATAATGAGAGATTTAGTGATGTGCTTTGAAATTTATTACCTTTATATAATGTTTTTTGTCTGTGTTACAATCACATTACTGTAATGTATAAGCTGGGTTTCTGTTTTACTTATGTTCAAAATGTGCATCTAGATGTTACCAGAAAAAAAAAATGCCATTTTAGATGCCTTATTCTTTTTTCTTGTTCAGTGATGCATGTTGTAGAAAATTGTCCTTCACCAATGACTGCAGGAGCATTGAAATCAGGCGAGAAACTATACGAGGAAAAGTATGTAAAGAAGTTGGAAAATTATGTTTTTCACCATCCTTTTTTTTTTATAAATATACCATCTACCTTTTTTCCCCATGAAATGCAGAATTCCACGGCATGTTGTCCTTCACACTTCCCTTGTCCCATGCATGCCAGTATCTCATGTTACCTACATGTGCTCACTACCAAATTATCCACAAATTCTAATGCCAAGAATGTCTTTCAAACCCATTTTTATTGCGATATTTCAGATGAGAGCAGGAGCCCTCTGTAAACCAATTGATATAGAACATGTTGACAGCTCAGCTAGAGTGGACTTTTCCCTCTCAATTTCTCTGATGGAATTAAAATCGCCAAGCCAAGCATGATAAGCTGCTTCTTTCATGTCATAATCAATCTTTGTCACTGAATGCTCAATCTGCAAGGATCATAGACAACAATTATAGGTAACTATTTATCATGGTTTTAAATTATGATCACAATGTAAAGGTTTTTCAACCCGCTGCAACCGCATCAGGAATACAATTGTGGCTGCATCAATCGCATTTTTCTGCAATGTCAAGGGTCATGACGAAATTGTAACCGCAACTGCAATATATTCTAGATAGCAGCCATAGCAAAACCATGCAGAAAATACACATGCTAAATCACTTTTACATTCTTTGATGTCACCATCCCAGTTATACACAATACAATAATCTGAATGCAAATCTATTGGTCAAAACTATAAATTATATAACAAAGCAATTCAAACTCTGCAGCACAGTAATTCCCCTAAAGATGGGGTTACCACTGGATCTTAAGGAGAGATCCATTGCTTGGGGCTACCCTGCAGCACTTATATTTGAATACATTATGGTCTTAAGTCTCAACTAAGCTCCCCTCATCACCAGCCTTTGGATTCTGAAGATTACTCTTTAAATTGGGTTGAGGTTGGGGGATTTCTCTCTCTCCAAGGGAATCTGGAGTGATCTCTATAGAGAAGCTAAAGCTTTCCAGTTCCATTGGCGGATTAAGTGCAACCTGCTGGAACAAGGTTTAAGTCAGCTTATCCAGGTATTCTCTAACGTGCTTTATACTGAGGATGGTGTCCCAATAGTGTATTTCCAAAACTACGGAGGGGAGTAGTTCCCCTCATAAGAATGGTGGAATGCAAGGATCTAGATAGAGCTATTAAGAAATCTTTATTAAGTTGTTTTCCAAATTGGCTATTTTCTTGTGTAAGCAGAGGATGTTTTCATAACCATACTTCATTATCAATTTGATGGTGCACGGTCAATGTCTTAATTATCAATGTTACATTTCTCGGCCGGTCATCTATGGTTAATGAGTTGTGGTGATGTTTCTTTTTCTTGGTGCTTGAGTGCAGGTTGAAGCAGCAAGCAGAATCTAAAGGATTCCGGTTTGATGATACAAGGTTGTTTCCATCTACTCAGCCTTCTGGAGGCAAATGGGTATGGCTTAAAATAATCTTAACTGTTGCATCCTGATTTGCTTGAATTCTCAAGTATACTTGTGCTGCTGCAGGGTGCAAAAGGTAGTGCAAGTTTAAAATTTTATACTGAAAAGGAGATATTTGATTTCCTGGACTTACCTTGGCTTGAACCACATGAAGAAATCTCTAAATATGTGAATGGTTTGCAAGTTTGAAGTGCTATGCTCTCTTGTGCTATTGGAATCTGGTCTCCTTGTTCTCTGCATCCCGTGACACCCTCTATCCCACACATATATGTACTAATAATAAAAGAAATAATTAAAAAAAATTAAACTTAATTCAAGTTTTTAAAACATATTTAAATACAAGTCTTTCAAGAGGGTAGCAGGCTCACATTCACCTTTCTAACATCATCATAAAACTTTTCTAAATAAATAATAAATTCACTTCGGCTCAAACAAGACCGTCTATAAAACCCTATACCCCAATGCCACATCCTATCAGAGCGTTGTGTCTCGACGTCCTTCAGCACATGGTTCCTTAAAGCAATTCACCTAATCATCTGCTCCCCCGAACACAAAGTTCAAGATCATCACATGATCCAAACACAAACAACACACGGGGAGTGAGTTATCACATTCCTAACTAATAGATAAACAAGACAACTAGATATACATATCATATAAATCAAATAAAACTTGCTTACACGTAATTCACGTAATTCCACCACTTTGTCATTCAAAGTTCACTTTTCAATCATCAATCACATTACACAAGAATCACACGCTCTGATCAAGACATAATAGCACATCAATTTCATAATAAACAATTAGCACGCGCATGAAACAGTTATGCTAAGACTCAAGCTTATATGCAATGTGGTACCATGTCAGTGAAAAACCACCCTGTGGCACTTAGGAGTACATAACAAGACACACCAAACAATGAGTTTGTCAGGTCACTCTCACTAAGTAAGATCATAGGGAGACCAGTCAGGGTCACAGTGTTTTGCGAGAATGCTCCAACCATATGGGATCAACATAGGCTTAAAGGAGCACTCAAATCGTGTGACCCCCAAGGCCTACACTCCGAAGAGTCCGTCAAGGCCTCTCCCTCCTGATTCAGGTCCAACCCAGAAAACATTTTAGCACACAGACTCTATCTATGAACTGTACAAAATACACAACTCCTCAATTGTTCTCAAAATAATTTTAACTCGTCGCCCTTTAAGGGTCTTATCATTAACTCGTCGCCCTTAAAGGGACTTAACATCAACTCGTCGCCCTAAAAGGGACTTAGCATCAACTCGTCGCCCTTGAAGGGACTTATGATCGTGTGATTGTACAATTCATAGTTCACAACTCAATGCACACAATACTTCAATGCACATGTATATCTCAATCATATACATACTCAATTTATCACATACACTTAATCCCAATCACAATGGTATAATCTCAATTTAACATGTTATCACACCTCATGAATCATATACATTTTATCTATGAACTATGCAATACACACATTTACTCAATTGTTTTCAAAATCATTTTAACTCGTTGAGTTCCCACAATGGATCCCATCACAATACTCGTCGCCCTTAAAGGGTCTTACAATTGTGTGATTGCACAGTTCATAGTTCACAACTCAATACACATATCTCATCTCAATACACATGTATTTCATCATCCGTCACATGTTCAATTTATTACATACTCACAGTTTGAATCATCATTTCATAACCTCAACATAACAATTTATACAAAAGATTTTATCACAACATGGGATGTAAAAACTCTGAAATAGTTTCTCACAATTGTATCAAAATCATGGGTCAAACACAAAGACATCAAGAGCACTCAAGTTTATCAATCAATTCTCATCAGGACATCAATTGGTACATAGAACACAATAATATTGTATTTATAATCATAAAGAAAAATTATAATTCAATAAACATCCCAAAATAAATCCAAATTTAGTTCTCTAAGGATCTCTACAGATGTTCTCACTAACCCCCAATTGTGAATAACTCATCCCTTACCTCTGAGCGGACTCACGTGTCTTCAGCCAGCGATAGTAACATCTCTAGAGGTTCCCTGAGATTCCTTCAGTTATTCCTCCGACTGCTTCGATAGAATTCTCAAACGTCAAAGAGACGGAGAAGAGATTGAGACCTCCACTTGTACTGTCTTCATGCGATTCCTTTTTCTCCCTCCACGAATATTATCTCAAAAATCCAAACGGTGGAAGTGTGTGCAATTGAATTTCGAACAAAATATCCAAATTTCATGAAACTCCAACGATTAACTAAATCGGGATCGTAGTTTTACCGAGACAGTTTTGGGTTTATGCCGAAAATTAAAATGCTACAATGTGAAGGGTTTTCCTCTAAGCTCAGATATAATTTTGAAATTCCCAACGGTGAGAATGTTCGAAATTGGGTTGCAAATGTGGTACTCAAATTTCACGATGATCCAACGGTGAACGAGTCCGAGATCATCATTTTTCTGAGACAGGTTTGGTGAGATTTGTTTAAAATGTAAATGTTTGTATTTCAAGTTAAACATCATGACTAAACACATTAATTGAAACTAAACACAGCCTAATGTGTTCATTTCATCAGAATGTGGAAGACAATCAAGACTATTGTGATGCTTCCAACGATTTCTACTGTGATGTTTGGAAAGGTTTTTGTAGCATCCCATATAGAAAGCATGTTATGATGTTAACCGTGAAACGTAGGGAGATTATTAACTGAACTTATGGTGCATTTTCCTCAATCATTGAGAAATGGAAGGCGAGCCAACGTAAGGCAAGTCCAACAATTTAGGGTATGTTCGTTTTAACGTTCCCACCCTCAAACGCCAATTCAACTCAAGACTCATAGATTGACCTCATCATACATCAAAGCAAGTGTTGACTGGAAAACAAACACACATTTAGTTATTTGAAGCCTGGAAAACATGTTCTCTTTTATAACCTTAGCAGTTAGCAGGTTTGGCAGCTTTCTAGTAACGGAGCCTTGAAACCCACATCAAGATTGAAATGCATGAAGCAAGCATCACTTAAAAGAAAAAGAATACTTGAGTCTGGATGACATCATTGACAAGTGTCTTGTCATAGGAAATCAGGGGTGAAACTATTTGATGATAAGTATGTAATGAAGTTGGATCATGTCTCTGAACCGAAGGGAGCATTTACAGCCATGCTTAGCAGTTAGAGAATAAAAAAACAAATCACCTTTTGAGAATATTATAATTGTAAATCTTGAAAGCATTGAAGATGGAAGAGAAAATACTCTATTTTCATCAACAAGCACACAAACCAGTCCTGGTGAAGTTAACAGTTTAATTTACACAAACACAAGACCTCAACTTTTTTATGCTGAAATGGAGAGAGCAGATAATTCAAATCCGCTTAATACATTGATAAAATGACCTGTAAAGAGGTCAATAAACAAAGGGGAAAAAAATAAAGTTTGTTGTGTTGTAAATAGCAATTTAAGCTCACCTCTACAACATTGTAGTGAGTTTGAGAAAAGTTCTATTCGTTACACAGTGCATAAATGATAAAACCATACATCAATACACATCATTTTATTTCAGACCTAGGAACTACACTATAAGCGCTTGGCAGAAGGAAGCCTTATTGTTGGAAACAAATTTCAATATGCAGTTTTAATACATTGGTAAGAAAGCACAACTAGATGTAAGAAAGCTGGTGAGAAGAAACCACGTCAATTGAAGCGATTTTTTTTTTTTTCAAAAGATGGAAGAAATTTAATTCTAGATGTATATAAAAGATATTTTGAATTCTTAATTGAAAGTTGAAAGTTGAAAAATACAGAGTGATCCTTAAGTTTTGATTACTTGAGCAATTTAAACTATTTTTGGATGTTATGTTAGAATTCAGGAGGTGATAAAAAAAAAAATCTGACTTATAAGGAAGGAAATAGAGGAGCAATGCTAAAATTTATTTGACAGTGTTTGAATGCTTAAAATCCTAAAATTTGGTGAAAATAACAAATTAAACTCTTTAAATTTTTAAAATTATTCTCTTCCTATTGTTGGCAAGATATTAAAAGTCAAGAGAGTTATTTCTAGACATACATAAGAAGCAAAAAATATATAGAAAGGAAGGAATAACATCCACAATATACCAGCACACCAATCATAATATTCACTGCCTCCATGAAATCACTTCAACACAGGGAACGTGAGCTATTTTTGGCCAGTCCTCTCCCATTTCTTTCTCACATCGTTTCTCTAACTCGGGATGGCAACCCCAAATCATTAATTCTTTCAGACTGCTAAGGAGACTTAGGCTTGGTGGAAGACATGTCAACTTGTCACAGTTCCAAATATGCAATTGGCGAAGCAAGGGAAGGTTTCCAATGCAATCAGGCAAGAATTCTAGGTTTGGAAGAGACTCTAATCTTAACTTCTTCAGGTTAGTAATATGTTGTAAAGCCTCATGCAAACCTTCCACCTCTTTGCAACTGACAATCCACAAATCCTGGAGACATGTTAGGCCTTGAAAACCAACTGGCACATTCAGTAATTTAGGACATTGAGTAATATGAAATGTGAAAAGGCGTGGGAATATGTTTTCCCCATCCTCCCTTGATAACCTTGTTAGGTTTGGCAGCTTCCTGAGAAACAAACTTTCCAGAGCCATGAAAACTACTCTACTCCTCATATATGTATTTTACATTAATCAAGTTATCTATCCTTAGCTCCTTCAAAGAAGGCAGTTTCCCCAATGTCGGAAGTTGGAAACAGCTTTTGCAATCCTCTAGACTTAAATAAGTTAAATATTTGAGAGAAGGAAAAGACATCCATTCTGGAAAATTGACACCTTTATATCCTTCCACCCTCAAACTCTGAAGTTGTTGGGTATCAGGTTGCAGCATTTCAATTTTGCGAGGGCCATATCTCTCTACACAAATATTATTTTGCAAATTCCTACAATGGGAATCACAAAAAATGAATTCCAAAGGTGGTGTATAAAATTCATGATGGTCCAACAGTTCTATCATAATTTTACTGGAACATGTTTGTATGCAAAAAAAAAAAGAGAATTTTGAGAAAAAAAGAAGGAAGAACTAATTTGGGAAGAAGAAAGAACTAGATACATAGGTTTTATGGAAATTAAATAGAAGAGCTATTTATATGTTTGAATACTCTAGCCATTCATTTATCATATTTTTTATTATTATTATTTTAAAAAGAAATCTAATTTATTTTTTTATTAAATAAATAACCAATTAAAAGACTCATCTATTTTTTAAAATATCATTTTACTCTATTTATTTTTTAATACTATAAAATCTTTATTTTAATTGACAAGAACTTTTTTCTCTCATTTATTTAATTTTTAAAAACTCTATTATTTTTTTGTCCACATGACTAATCATTACGTATCTCATTCTAAAATATTTACTTAATTTAATTAATTATAAAAACTTAAAATACATACTTAATAAATATCAATATATATTTATTTATGAAAACTGAGGTGTTACATCAGAAACAGATTCATTTTTAGATGCCTTGTTCATTTTCTTGTTTAGTGATGCTGGCTGTAGAAAGTTTTTCTTTACCAATGGCTGCAGGAGAGCTTGAAATCAGAGGGACTATCCAAGGATAAGTAAGTAATGAAGTTGGATCATCAAGGTGATTGAAGATATTCGAGTCTGGTCCGTGAGCCAACCATTATGAGAGCATTTCAGCCATACTTAGCAGTTACAGAGTAAAAAGATCAAATCACCTATTGAGAATATGAAAATTGTAAATGTTGAAAGCATTGAAGATAGAAGTGAGATATAATTCTCATTACCAAGCAGAACCAGCAGTCTTGGTGAAGTTGAGAGTTTAAATTATGCAAACACAATACCTCAACATTTTAATGCTGAAAAGGGGATTGCAAATAATACAATCTACTTTTTAATACATTGATACAAAGACTGGAAGAGGTCAAATAAACAAAGGAGCAAACAATACAAATATCTGAACATTGTACAGATGCATGTTTTTAAAAGCTTAGACTATACTTCATTACTTCATTGTGAACTTAACTGAAAGGAAGATGCACTGAAATCTTCAAACACGGCCAGTGGGAAGCATCAAATTTGGATCTTAAAGTTGCAAGAGCTCTGATCACAAAGAAAAATATAATTTTCAGTTTCAGAATAAACCATATTGTATAGTACAACAGAAGATGAAAATCTGAAATCTGCATAGAATGAAATATTTCCCATATCTTTCTCTCTGACTAAGACGTTGGACATTTCAAACACCACTAATATGATGTCATCGATTAGCTAGTGAGTAGAAACCACGTCAATTAAAGTGATTTAAACTATTCTAGGAGATGTATATGAATTCTTAATTGAAACATACATGGTGATTATTAAATATTTGATTACTTGAGCAATTTAAACTATTCTTGGACATTAGGAGAAATCCAATATTATATATATTATATATATGAAACATAGGACAAATCCTAAAATTCATTTGACTTTGTTTGGATAAAATCATAAAATTTTGTGAACACAACAAATTTTATTCTTTGAATTTTTAAAAATCTATAGGCTCGGCTTGATATAGATGTTGATATGATTTGTAAAAAATATTAAAAGCCATGCATGTCCTACGCTAGTTGTAGATATATATAAGAATGGGATCCAGAACATACCAGTCACACCAATCATAATATTCACTGCCTCATAGGAATCACTCTAATAATGGGGATGTGAGCTATGAGTGGCCAGTCCTCTCCCCTGTATATGTAGATCATTAATAGATGGAAGGCTAGGGAAACCTGACAACTTAGGACATTCGGTAATTTCAAGTTTGGAAAGGTGCGGGAACATGCTTTCTCCATCGTCCCTTGATAACCTTGTTAGGTTTGGCAACTTCTCCAGTGACAGATTTCCTAGAGCCATGAAAACTACTCCACCATCATAAGACTCCTCGAATAGGTGTTTCACACGAATCATGTTATATACATGCATAGTCTTAAGAAAAAGTAGTTTCCCCAACTCTGGTAGTTGTGAACAGACTTTGCGATCCTCTAGCTCTAAATATTTGAGAGAAGGACTAGAAGACATCCATTGTGGGAAATGAACACCATTATATCCTACAATGCTCAAACGCTGAAGTTGTTGGGCATCAAGTTGAAGCACTTCAAGAATCTCCTGAACACTTTCTTGTAATTCACACTCTTCATGGCAACCACAAGTTGTTCAGTTGCTTACTTGACATGCTGGCTTTGCTAGCATCCATTACACTTTTCACTTTCTCAAGATGTTTGATGTGAAGATCTCCTTTAAGCTTCAGTAGTTTCAATTCTGCCATGCATAACCCTTCTTCCTTGCCAACAAAAAACATCGTTAAACTTAGGGAAGTCAACTTCCCTATTTGAGGAGGCAAACTTGATAGTGAGTTGCAGCCATGCATTCAAAGATAACTTTTGTAGAGATTATAACTTTATCAAATTGTTAGGAAACTTTTGGAGACGATGACAATAATTTAATTTCAATATATGGAAATTTCACAATTCACACATCGATTTTCGAAGAGTTACGAAACTGCCTCAGGAAATATTCAAGTACCTTAGATGTTTTAAATGACCAATTGAAGATGGAAATTCTTCTCTTGGTTCAAAGTGAAACAATTGCAAAGAATAACATTTCATTACATGAGGAGAAAGTTTGGCAGTGTTATACCTATATGGCGGCAATATATAGGCTCTTAAAGATTTGACTTGATGCAACTGGATTGAATCTGATTTACTCCTCCAACTATGATCAGAGATATGGTGGATTCTTTCAGACAAAGTAGTCACATCATTGTCATTTGTAATGCAACAAACCTCTTCAGCAACAACTTGTGATTTCGCCAAATTCATCTGTTTCAATATCCTGAAAAAATTATCTCCCGCGTAATTCATTCCATACACCATGACCAACATCTTCAGCATCTAATATTTCATTAGATGAAATAAACCCATTAGCCATCCAAAATTCAATTAACTCTTGCTTCCTTATTATTTCATCTTTGGGAAAAATTGCACAATAAGACATTGTCTGACTTTTAATGGTAAAAGCAAGTAACTTAATGTAAGGGCAGGCATTAAGGAATTCTAATCCTTTGGTAAGCACCACAACGTGCTTTCAGAAATATATTGCCACTTTGTTTTGTCTTTATTGAAATGTAAAAGAGCTCCTAGTACTTTTGCTGCTAGAGGCACTCCTCCACACTTTTTTACTATCTCCTTCCCTATACGCTCAAGCCCTACCTCTTGTACCTCATTTGATACAAAGGCTTGGTGTTTAAACAATTCCCAACAAATATTGTGAGATAGCATTGATAATTCATGAGGAGGCATTGTTCCCATAACTATTGCAACCTTTGAACTACGAGTAGTGACCAAAATGGAAGCACCCTTTCCCCCACAAGCCAATATAGGTTTCAACCACTGCCAAGTATCTTACCGCTCAGACAACACATCATCCAAAACAAGTAGATATCCTTTTCTTTGAAGTAGATCTTGAAGTTTTCTTTGTAGTAGGCCTATATCCAAATTCTCACAGACACACCCAGATGCTGCTTCAATGATATCTTTTGTCACTCTCATCAAATCGAAATTTTCTGAAACATATGCCCAAATTCTTGACTCAAAGTGGTTGACTACCATCCCATGATTGAAGATGAGTTGGGCAAGTGTTGTTTTTCCAAGTTCGCCTTGACTTACAATTGGATAGCCTAATAAATCCTCAGAATGAGAAGCATCACCAACCAACCAAAAAGTTTACAATTATATTTGTATCGTGTTTTCTTCCATAGACTTGTGGTCCATCGGCAAGTGAAGTTGTTTCGCGCCACTCATTGACTTCATTTCTCTCTGGAACCGTCTCAATCAAATGAAGATTAGTTCTTTCTTCAACAATTTTTTAAAAACTGTCACTTATCCTCTTCATTCTCTTAGAAATTTTGATAAGAAAACAAACATACTTGGATGCAAAGAGGGTAAGAAAGAGCTTTGCAACTTGACTAGTAGATCAGACTTGACTTCTTGGTGCTTCAACCGCAATACTTGATTGACCCAATAGTCCAAGATGTCATCCAGCTCGTAAACTGAATCTTTTACTTCTAGCAGCCAATCCCTTATAGCCTTGTTTGACTTTGAGAATAAGGCTTGATTGCAGTGAACAAGCTGTCAAACATTTCCATGTCTCCATCGAAACCCAGTAAGAGTCCATCATCCCTTTGATCTCTAATCATTGTAATGCAAGACTTCAAATTTTCATGCGCAATTTCAAGAACAGCCCCTACCATCTTTCCAGATCTAGCTCAAAAAATGAAAATGGAAGAGAGGTTGCATGCTTCAGAAATGATCAAGTCAACAACAGCGCACCAACATATTAAAATTTTGCTGACGGAACTCTCATGGAATTTCGCTAGACGCGTTGCAAGTCTCTAGTAAATAAATTAAAAACCTATTTATAATATATAAAAATTAAGCTTACGGTGATATCACCATGTGAAGTCATTAAGACCAGTGATTTAAAGATTTTGTGTCATTTTATTAATTTAAAATAACATTAATTAATAGTTGTTAATATATTTTAATGAAATAAACAACTTCTCATATTAATAATAATTTAAATTATTTATAATATTATCATGAAAAAATTATTAAATAAAATAAATATAAAAGTTTACACTAATTTAATATTACTATTTATGTATAAATTTATTTATTAACATAATCATTTAATTATAAATTAAATATCAACTCATTTATTACGAAGTTGCTGTAAATTTGTTAAGAACGTATATTCTTTAAATATATAAAATTATTATATTAATATTTTATATATCAAAACATAAAACAATAAGTAAATATGTAGAAAACAAGAAAGCTGTAATTCTTGACTTTTTTTTTCTGAATTTCAGTAATTCTTGATAATTATATATAAGTTGTTATTAATTTAGTAAAATAATATTGTGCTTTTATATATCTATTCAGGTGCTTCATGAACTTTTCCTTGTAATATTCACTGCGCTTAAATATCTTTTTAATTAATCTCTCAAATTTCAGTCAAGTATATTTTCAGTTCTAGATTAAAAATTAATTTGTTGTCTCCCCATTTTGGAAATATATAGTTTCTTTCAGCTTTTCTTCGTAATTGGCATGTATTACATTTTTTTTCTAATCAACAAATACTAATTGTTAATATATTAATTTGTGATAATTGAGAACCGGAACACACTACTTATTCCTTCCTTCCTCCTACTTTTACCACCAAGTTAACCTTAATTATATGATCTCCTGACTCCTATCCTTAATCTTGATCTCTCGGGATATGCTTGATGATAAACCCCTCCGAGAGCTGAGACAAGTTTCTGAAATCTTGCACTAAGAAATGAAGAGGATGATTAATACTGCAATAACCAGTAACAAGTTGCACCACCTCCTGAGAGTCAGTTTGGACAATAATATTATTCATTATCAGAAATTAATACACGGACAGGACCATCAACATTAATTTTATACCACCCTAAGCTTGGTTGGTTTCCACGATGAATCATAATTAGCATTTAGCCATTTAGCAACCTCCATTGGGAGAGAAGCCATCGAGCACACTCTATCAACCTTCTCACACACGTCCCCAGGCAACATACTCCTGAAATAACACTTACTGACAGTTTTTTTAAATATAATGTGCTCGAAATACCATTGTTGTTTTTAATAACAAAAAACAATTATCAAATGGAATGGAACCTAAGTTTTGTATACTTATTTCTTTTAAAACGAACATTTTAGCTAACTACAAAAATTAAAATCTCACATGCATATTAATATATTATTATTAGTCAGGAAAATTAATTACTAAAAGAATATATAAGAATAGGTAAGTCATAAGTGATCAACCTAATAGTTGAAACATACAAGTATAAGGTCATAAATTAAAGCAAAAGATGAAATTAGAGAGGAATTAGAAACACATTTTTTGTATTGATAAGAGTCATATTGCGGTGAAACTGTTGATATTGTAAAATAATGTAAGCTAAATGCTTGGTATTGTAGCATAATAGTCTAGGTTTTCTAGAATTATATATGACCGGATATAAATGGAGAAGAAGCCTGAGATTAATAATTAGGGAGAAGTCTTTTTTAATTTAGTCCCGATACTTTCAATCAAACGTGGTTAAGATTATTATACTTTCATATCAAACTTATTCAAGATAAAAGTTGGTTGTTTAATTAAATAAACAAATCTACTCACCAAAAATCAAAATTTAATAATTTCAGTTTAATTAAATAAATAAAAAATTAACAAACCAATTTGGTTAGATATTTACTAAGTCAAACTTGACTATTTTACTCCTTTACATTTAAACTCATAAATGAAACTGTATATTAAACCTCTCAATTCCCATCCATGAATGCATTGAGATGCTAATAAAGAATGTTTTGATATTCATAAAAATAATAATCTACTATCATCAATTTTTCTACAAGACTCTTATGCTACAATTTGATTGTACACTGAATCAAAAACTAGCATCCATGGCCAACTAGAAAGTCCCATTGCATCTAATATGACCTTTTAGTTTTTAGACCCTACGTGCTGGGAGATGATTTAGACTTTGGCGATCTCACCTCATTAGCAATTTACTAATTATCTTTTGAAGCAAGAGTAGCTTTTAATCCGTACTTGGAGAAAACGTCACTTAAAACAGCCTTTTCCCTGATCTTTAACCTGCACCAGAATCAAATATACATGAGAAAAGAACACAAAGCATGCAAGTCATGCTAAAGCTATATAAAATGAACAGGAAAATCACCTTCTTGAGGATCCAGGAACACCTAAAACTTTTTTGTCTCTATCTTTGGAAGTTGGTTTTTTCTTACGGGCATTCTCCTGTTTAACCTTGGCAGATGACTTCTGCTCAGCTGCATGGTTTCTGTCAACCTGCTCTGAGGGAAGTGAACAAATTTCAGGATCGATCCTCATTTCCACACTATCATCATGATCCACCCCCAAAGTGGAGACAGACTCTTGATTGTCCTCATCATCTTCCTGTTCTTCTCCATTCATCTGATAGTCCAGGTCATCCAAATCATCTGAAGAGTTGGCCTCATCCCAGGAACTAAGGGCAGAACCATCCAAGTTAGAATCCTCATTTGAAACTTCTTCAAAGCGGGCCACAAGTTGCGGAGCAGCATTAAGGTTTTTGCTTAATTTCAGAGAAGAAGATGAAGACTGTACATTTAGAAGCTCACATTTTATCTGCTTCTGAATTTTACCAAAAGTAATAGCTTGTCCAGTGTATAACTCAACAAACCTGAGAGAGAGAACAATGGAATTAGTAAGATACTAGCACGGCAAAAACAACTTAAACAGTGTGTACTGACAGCAAACTCTTTCAATAACCAAAGCACAATAATCAAATTGCACAGATCCCATACATGCACTCATTTCACTTTAGCCTAGTAAAATAACATGAAGAAGCTTGAATCAATTATCCAAGCAAAGAAACTATCATGTACTTGTTTCACATATTTTCATGATCCAATCAAAGGAAACACTTTTAAGGAGTGCTAAAGAGTCCTCTGTGTCTGTATATAAGTATTACCTTTGCCTTTAAAAAAAAAAAGAGTCCTCTGTGTCAAAAGACTCGAACCTCAAAATTCATTTAAAAAAAAATCTCCAATCCTGATAATTGCTTATTACAATAATGTCATGCACTGCATGTATCAGTTAGGGACCAGGGACAGAAGGTATTAAAGATGTATACCAAAAGGAAGCAGCAAAGTGGGTTGATTAGTTAAGTGGGTATACTTTGGAGACTTTGATGGAATATTTGAAGAAGCTTGTGGCAAAACTTATGTCACAGATTGTAACTAGCTGATCATTCAGTTGTAGAACAGATTTTGTCCGTTGGCAGAGTTATTACTCGAAAATAATAATTCATTCTTGATCTCCCTCTCTTGTATTTTCAATTCTTGTTTATTTCTAGTTAATTCTAAATTCTGAACCTATCAGTATCAGACTACACTTAATCTTCCCTTGTTTTTCATTATTATTTTTCTTGGAGTTGTAGATTGGAAGCAGACGATTGAGGTTAGAACACACCTAATTGCATCTTCTTCACACTCGAAATCAACGTATGCAAAACCCTTGCAGATTGGGTCCCTCGTCTTCTTGTTTCCAGTAACAGCTGGGACTATATTAGTTATGCCAGGAATCCCTTGCAAGGCTGATTTCAGATCTTTATGGATGTTCTTTTTCTTTGGTAGGTTCACCAAGCACACTCGACCTCCAATTGGAACAAGTTCTGAATCTGCAAAGTTGCATGGCAATAGATAAGAGTCAGATTTCATATTCAACTCTATAGTCTTGGACATTGGTTGCATATTCAAAAGCAAGACAGACAACAACAAAAAGAACATATGATATTGGACCCTAGCATTTATTTTCACAAGTCTTTAAATTCTTTTCAACCACCGTAAAACAAACTGGAAAATGAACTCCTCAATGAAGGGAACATATTGTCTAAAGTGGGAACAAAAAACTAGAGAGTCAACTATCATGATCTTACCGCTTATTTTTTAAAACCTCAAGTTTTTAATAGAAATATATTACTATATTGACAATATTTATTGAAGATCTAGGATCCCATTAGTTACGGCAGAGAATCCATTCCCCTCAATGAATAAATAATTTAGGGGGAAGCGGCTAATCAAAATTAGCTTTAAATGCATAAAGAGAAGTACTAACAACAAACTCAATGTTTTCAACTCACTGTAATATTAGGTGAATTCCGGGAATGGATCCTAGCTATTCATTAAAAAAATTTAATATAACAAGTTTTATTAAAAAATGGAAGCTTTAAAAATTAATGGTGCAATTGAAAGCACCGCAGGAAGTCATGTTTTTTTCCACTGCAGATGATCCAATTCCACCTAAGTCTCACTAAATAAAGAGCAAGCTCAGTGGGACCTACACCAAAATCAGTGTTAAAAAGAGTTTGTTGGTAGCATTCCTCCATGCATATACTTACTAATGAAGCCAATAGCAAGGGATAAAGGCTTACGTTGTTATGGACAGAGTTCCTTAAGTACTTCAATGTTTTTCTCCAATCAAAATTTGAGTTTCACCTCGATAATCTACCTTATAGAGGTTTGCATTAAAAGTCAGCATAAGTTTATCAAGATGAAACTTCAATTCTAATTGGAGAACAGCCCCGAAAACCCCTAAGCAATTACATGACTCTTGTTGTCTAATGTAGTCACTCAACAAAACTATAGCAGTTATATTTGCATATGCTGATATGCACTAACGAAAAGAGAACTCCATTACCCAATTCACCCTTGACAAGAAAAACACTTCACACCTACACCGGAAAGAAACACAACATATGACGCTTTGAATAGAACCCCATCGTCAATTGCAGAATAATTTCACCGAACAAGTCAACTCTGAAGTCAGAACTAAATGTGTAAATGTCCCCTGATGTGTAAACCGGAGACAATTTGTGTAAACGGTGCCACAATCATGTAATTTTCATACTTTTGACACGTTCAGGGATTAAACAAGAATTTTCTTTCAAGGATTAAATTGACACCGGCTTACACATTCAGGGACCAATGTCATTTATCCAATCTAATTTCAACAAGGCTCCTTGAAGGGCCCAACCCAAAAAAAAAAGGATTTTTGGTTGATAACCTTTCTTCTTTTGAACACTTTCGTTTGAAGCATGCTTCACAGGATTGCTCTTAAGCTTCGTCAAGTTTTCAGCCTGCGCTATTCTACTCTGGCGCATTTCCTCGAGCAGCTTATCCTCAACCGAAGTGTCGTACACTTTCCCTTCTCCAAAACCCCTCGGCTTCTTCTCGAACCATTTGTTCATGTCATCCAACGGAAGCATCCCTTCTTCTTCATCATCATCATCATCAAATTCTTCTTCTTCTTCATCATCATCGTAAGCATCATAAAAATCACCGTCGTCGAAACCGCCGTCCATTACGGCGAGCTCAGCGCCGCCGCGCCGTTGTTGCTTCTTCGCGGCGGCCGCGACAAACACTCCGCCGGAAATATTTACGTTGTGTTGGTGGAATTGTGGGAAGACGAGCCGCCAAACCAAAGAGGAATGAGAATGAAGGGCACGTGCGAGTGCTGGAGAGGGGCACGTGCGTGCGCGAGAGAGAACTGGCGCCGAATTGTACGGTGCCGGAAATGGAGTTGAACGGAGCATTCTTCTGTTGTTGCTGCTTCGCCTCTGCGTTACGTTACCCACACCACAGTCACTCAAAAAATTTATAACTATTTAATAATCTTACATTATTATATAAAAATGTTGAAACACCTTAACAACAAGGTGTCGTGGTGTAGTTGGTTATCACGTCAGTCTAACACACTGAAGGTCTCCGGTTCGAGTCCGGGCGACGCCATTTCTTCAATCCTATTTTATATTTTCAATAAATTTTGGGATATTTATTTACTTATTAATTAACTAGTATTGTAAATTTGAAATTCGTATTTGTAGGATAACTTTTATTAGTATCTTTATCAAAATAAAAAGAAAGTTCAAATTGTACAATTTTTTATCCCCCAATTTTTTAAATTCATAATTTTGATTTTTTTAATTTTTAATTATAATATTTAATTTATTAATTTTATAAATTGATGATTTTGATTTTCATTATTAACTAATAATCAGGACTATTATGAGTATTAAATAAATTATAAATTAAATAAAAATGATTAGTCATTAAAAAAATTTAATAAAAGATTATTAACTCTAATATGATGTTTCTATAGGTGAAGTTGTATACAACAATAAAGGTGAAAAAGGTATTTGTGGAGAGTTATGATTATTAATAATTTTTATTAAATATTTTAATGCTTAATTTATAATTAACTTGATAATTTAATTAATCAAAATTATTTATTAATAATCTATCAAGAGAATCAAAATAACTAATTTATAAAATTAGGGGATCAAAATTGTAATTTATCCTAAACAAAAGAATATAAAAAGAAAATTATATTTAAATTTTAAATAAATCATTCAAATTTTAAATTATAGTATATTTTTAATTTATTATTTATTTATTTGTTATAAATAAAATAAATGAGTGGATAGTATTAGATAAAAGGGAAATAAAATGTTTATAATGTTAGGAATTTTTTATCGTTTTAATATATTTTAAATAAATGAAAAATGACATGAATAATAGTAGATAAAGATAAATTTAGTTTTTGTATTAATAAGAAATTTTTTTAACTCATTAATAATTTTTTATAATAATCTTTTATAATTTAAAATTAATTTTATTTAAGAAAAAAAGTCATGTAAAAATTAGAAGAGTAAGTGAAAACTTTTCTACTCAATGATTATGAAATGAAAAACAGAAAATATATATAAATAGTGAGCTAATTAAAGGAGTGAGAAAGTTCTCTAAACATTGTGCTTTAATTTATATAAAAAAATTATTTAATCTTTATAGTTGTTTAAATACTACCTTTTGTCCTTACACTTAAAAACCATCCCTTACGGTCCTTATGCTTTCAAATCTTTTTTGATCTTGTTACAAATGGCAAGAATTACAAAGTAAAGCTTAAGTAACATTAACAATCAAAAGAATGATTTGAAAGTACTTGTACAGGGACGATGATTATCATTAAGTATATAAATTAAAATATAAAATTTGTGTGATTATAGAAATTAAATGAGATTCATTATTAAAGGATGGGCTCTGGTATTTTATTTTGTTTTCAAGTGTTTGTTATCATTTTCCAAAAGCCCACTATATAGCAATTTAAATCTGGACTGAGTGATACTAAATCAAATTCTTAGCTAGGGGTGGGCTTGTTATGACAGCTAGATATCCCTAACACTAACAAATACAAATTAACCAGAAACCAAGCTTTTGGTTTTTTGCAGCTGGACAAAATATGAACCACCAAGGATTGTTTCAGTGATGCCAGCACAATTATTTCCACAAACACACACACACCCTTCATTTCATCAACTTGGAAATGATAAGGCCATTGATGATTTCACCACATGTCTTTCTCAGTGCTCCCAATAACCTCCATCTTGACTTCCACACCTTTGCCAACCCCATAAGCCTACCCCTTTTGATCACATTTCCCATACCACTTCAGCTAGCTAAATCTAACTCTAGCTATTCATCATGGAATGCATCTCAAACTTTAGGTTCACCAATAAAAAAAAGTATTTGTTATTAGATTTTATAAAATAAAATGATCTTATATGTTGTCATGATTTTAAATTACAATTCACGTCTACAACATAAAGGCTTGTCTACTCAACACATCATAACCATAATTTAAAATCATGTATGTTGATAAATTAAAAGGTTAAACATATAACTTTTTTATTTAAAATAAATAAGTTTTTTTCCTTAATTTTATAAGTCTCACTCACCATTGAGAGTCGAAGTGTGAGTTTGTGCCTACGCACATGTATGCAATTTACCATTTTCTGATTATACCCTCTGAGAACATTTTATCAGTACTTAACAGCCATGCATATCTGTCGGCTGATACCATACGATTTCACTTACAATTTTTTGCTCCCTACCAAACAGAATCCTGGTCCATGTCTCATGTCTTGTTTGAATTAATAATGAACCATCCTTTACTTGATTTGATTCATCAAACATTAGGCTAGTAATAATTCTTTAGAGGGCTTTCCATGCATTATCTAAAGCTGTCATCATCTTAGGAAACCTAAACACAATAGCACATACATCAAAATTAATGAATAAAAAGTTGGACTCTTACCCTTTACCCACGTTAAACAGCGACAAGCATACGTGACACCATGTATACACGCAAATTATGCACGTTTGTGGGGGCGTTGGTGCTACTATTCATGTATTGATGGATATATAAATTTCAGTTAGGTGGAGTTTTACATCAATGTGTTTACTGTTTGATAATTTTTGTTTAATTTAGTTGAATTATATTGCTGCGTGATGGTAGATATTAAGAAACCCATCAAATAGTGACCCCACTTGGGCTTTGTTTGGTAGTACTAGTAGACAATTCCATATGTACCTTGCTGCAAAACCACAACCTTTTACTCAAATTGTAGATGATGCAAACTTTGAATTTATTATCTAAGTTTTCCTTATCCATCCAAGATGGTTATGGTATGTGGCATATGTAATATTACTATTTTTTTTTTATAGTAAACTACTTCAACTTAATTTGATTTACTGTCATGAGAGATTAAAAAGATTCTTTCCATATGCACTAGTCAGAAGCAGCCCATACTGCGGATCTTCTGAATTTGTTTATGTCATATTTTTTTCTTTTACTTTGTATGAAGTTTTTTGAAGATATGGGGTCAATTGATTGGTTCATGTGCAATAATTATATTGTCTTAAATAATTTTTTGTATTTAAAAAAAAATAGTCTTCAGCTCTCAATAAAGGATACCTTGAGTTCACTAAAAAAATATAGAAGGCATTGAGAAAATACTTAGTAAAGGCATATTTATTTACTGTGAACTGTAACCATAAAACCTTTTTGTCATGCCATATAAAGTTTGACCGGATCATTTGGTAATTAAGAACTAACACACTTTTTATCTGTATTATTAATGTTCTTTTAAATTCTAAAGAACTATATTTACCATACTAGTTACTTTTTATCTCGATCTTGGATTTTTCATAAAGTTTGTCTATTAATTGTTTTCCTTTCACCATATTACTGATTACATTTATTAAAAAATTTCTCTTATTATCTTTTTCTTCTCTCTCAATATATGTACACACGCTCCAAAAAAAATGTGAAAAATATTTAAAAAATAATATTTAATTATTTTAATTAATAACATGTTGAATTTTAAAATGTCAGATTTTATAAATATATACCATCAGATAATATATATATATATATATATATATATATATATATATATATATATATATATATATATTATCTAAGGTTAAATTATTTTTTGACGAAAATAGTTTTTTAATAAACTATTTAAAGAATATTAAAATATGAATAAAAAAAATTAATTTATATATTCCTGCAGTACTATCAATATTTAAAAGCAACTTTTCATAAGATATTACGTTGATTGTAAAATAAATCATATATACTTGCATTATTCAAATTGAAAATCACGGGTCAATATTATATTGTAAAAAATAGTCCGGTGAAATAATTAAAAAGAATTGAATACACACAGTACATCTAATTATAAAGATCACTAAAAATTGAATACATGCATGGAAAAAATGTTTATTCGGTAAAATTAATCTAATTTAATGCGTATTTTTTGTCTAATAATTTAAAATTAATTTTACTCAATTTTGAAACAAATGGATACTAGGACTAATTATTGATTCATGCCAGCTGTACCATATATACGAGAGGATATGTAAAAAAAAGTAATGACCAAATTATAATCTATGATTTGTGTATGATACAATGTTGTTTCTATAGACTACAAGTATTTTTTTTATAGGAAGCAATTTTATTCGATCGAGAAAGAATCACTGGAGGTAGAAAAATATAAAGCAAATATTAATCAATATTTTTAGAGTATTAGTTAAAAAATTAAAAAAAAATTGAAATAGATAAAATTGTGTTGTTCATAATTTTTTTTATGTTCTTCTATAATCTTTATAATAAATATTTTTTCTTGTTATTATTTTTTAATCAATATCCTAAAAGCACTTATTATTAAAATTCAAAACATAACTATATACTGTTAAAGGATTTAAATTCAACATTATTAATTAAACTATATTAAGCCCGCACAAATTGATGTAATCCATACGCTCTAGTTGATGTAGGATTTTTGTTTTTTTTAGTGGATAAGAGTTAGCTAGGGAGTAGGGACTAGGGATGCATATCTAAAACATAAATTAAGCCTTTAAGTTGAATTCATGTGTCTAGTCTCTCTAGACCCATTGAAATGTGTGTACGTGTATATTTATCAATGACAAGTTGGAACATCATTCTTCTTATTCATGAAAACATTCATAATCTCATATGGTCAAACCTTAAAACGTGCTAAAGATCGAAAACCATATAATGTGTGAGTTTGACATTCAATAGCCTAGTAATGCCTAAATTATGCTTAGCCTTAGATTTATAATTAAACCCCCCAAACTCATTATCCTTTTTTGTTGTTCCTTCTCAAGTTATCTCTATGTTGTCCCTTCAAAACTACATAATTTTTATGATTTTCATGGAGTGGATCTACAATTAAATATTAACACAAATGTTATGCAATGTTGTTTTGAATGGGCAGCACAGGAACAACAAAGAAGTCATATCCTTATCTACAGCATCCATATTAAAATTATAAGAGATAGTTGAAGAAGAATACCATCTCTATCCGAGATCGTCGACCATCAGTTTAAAGCATACAATGGGGTCCTATGTATGGATATTTTTAATTTCAAGACTCTTAGATAGGACCAAATGCCATAATCCCAAAGCACTTACCTTGTGTTTGGATGGAGGATTTGAAATTTTTTAGGAAATTTAAATACACAACATTTTAATTGTCTTGATTTAAATTCCTTTTATTTTGTAAATATTTTGTTTGGATGAAGTAATTTAATTTCTTGTATTTTATTTTTCTTGTTTGGATAAAGTAATTCAATTTCAATGATATTCAAATTTTTATTTTTAAATATTTATATTTAAAAAAAAGTGTTGATAGCATCCCCAGCCACAACCCTTTCTAAACCAAAATCAATTGTGTTTGTTGCTTCTCCCACTTCATCTCCACCAGCTTCATCCCCTAATGCTGCAACTGCAACCCCTCCTATTTCATCTCCCACGATAGCATCTCCTCCATCTAAAGCTGTTGCTCCAGCTCCAACAACCACTCCTCTGGTGGCCAAACCTCCCGTGGCCACTCCTCTTACGGCTACACCTCCTGCTGTGACACCTGTGAGCTCGCCGCCAGCGCCAGTTTCGGTGAGTTCTCCACCAACGCTTGTTCCGGTGAGCTTTCCCCTTGCACTGACACCGACAACTCTGACACCCGTGGTAGCACCTAGCGTTGAGGTTCTTGCTCCCAAGTCGAAGAAGAAGACAAAGAAGAGTAAGAAGCGCACTGCACCAGCACTGTTGCCGGCATTGCTTGACCCTCCTGCTCCTTCGGTAGGAGCTCCGGGATCAAGCCAGGATGCGTCTTCTCCTACAAAAAAAAGTGTGAGAGAGAAAACGAAGGGGCCTATGATACGATGTGAGAGGAGAAAAGTTTAAATTCTTATCGTTCGGGTGGAATTTCAATTCCTATCATTTTATTTTATTAAAATTCTTTTAAAAAAATGATGTCATTTTAAAATTTTTGAAATCCTATATCCAAACAAGTAAATTATGATAGGAGTATTTTAAATTCACTAAAAAAATGAATTGTCTTATTTAAATATCCCATCCAAACACAGGGTTACAATATTTCAGATTCAATTGCACTCATCTTTACACGATAACATTTAAGGAGATCAATTTCAATTTTCTTAATATCCTCAATTTATTTACCATAAAAAAGAGGAGAGGTATGATTATTGATTTATATATATATATATATAGAGAGAGAGAGAGAGGTAGTGTCATGGATATCCATACGTGTGAAAGTGTGTAAACAAGAAATATAAAATAGGTAAAAGAAAAGGATAGGAAAGAAAACAGTATTGAAAATTATATTCCCTCTTAACAATTTTAGGTAATCAATGTTCATCATGGTATGGGGCAGTTAAATTCTTGATCAAGGGCAATTTTCTGTGAAAAATATACAGTGTAAACTGCAAAGAAATTGATCTTCTTAATAATAAAAAAAAAGAATGTGAGAGTTGTTGGATTGGAACATATCCCCAATTCTCTACCCAGGAATAGCTGCAATATTGCTCATGAGTTGCTGACTCTATTTTGTGTTAGGCGAGCACTGACTTTACATTTTTAAATGCTTGATCAAACTGGATTAAAACATTTTTCAATATCTCGTGAATATTTACATTGATAATCCCAGAAACAAACAAATAAATAAAGGACAAGAGAAAAGAAAAAAAAAAGGGAAAATAATGAAAAGTCCATGACATCACCTTGACGCAATTATTATATATACAAGAAACACTATTCATTTTCTATTTATTATATTTGCCCAATCAAATTGGGCCAACATCTAATGATGAAAATTGAGAAATTTGTATTGAGTAAAAATCATGACAATGTTTATATATAACGCCATAGGGTAGAATATTGCAAGCTAGCGGATTGTATAGTGACCTAGTTAATTATTAGCAACACGTTTATTTTTCATATTCATAAATAATATAAATGCTTCTGTTTGTTATCTAGAGTGTATTATTTATTTGGCCTAACTACCTGTTTAGTAGCTTTACTAATGATTCACTTCACTTCAAATATAACAACTACCACCTCCAGACCAAAAAGTATATATATATATATATATATATATATATATATATATATTATTGTGAGTAATAAATTTAGGGTTTAGAGGTACTAAAAGAACATATTTGAGTCATACAACTAAGATTAAAAAAATTCAAAAGTAACCCATGATAACATAAAAAAAGGACATTTTGAAAAACTCAGGACATGAGTTTTAATGTGAATGGGGAGTGATAGGATCAATTGATACTAAGTGTCAAAACTTTTGTACTTATAATATTTAATAACCTTCTATATAATACAAAATTAGTATTAACTTTGTATTAAGTCATATTTTTTATAGGCAAAGTCCTCATTTTAGAAATGAATTATTCTATTTTTCTAATATAAAAATATACATTTAATTTAAATTTATACATAAGATTAATTTGGATACACATATTCAAAACTAACTCTATAAAAATTAATTTTACCTAAATACAGAAAAAAGGCTCAAAATGTATTTACTCTAAAATTTAATTACTTAATTATTAGTCAATGATGGTGGCTTACGGCATAAGTTGAATAGTTGAATTTACACTTGGATCACTCATGTTTAAGCCTTGTCATAACATATTATAAATCTACGAAATTTTATCATTACAACATTTTATTTATTGAAAAGTTAATGATAAATGAAATTTAAATTTGTTGCTAAATCAAATTTATTATAATATATTTTTGCAACATATTAAATTTGTGCAATCATCTTGTTGATCTTCTTTACAACTACTAGCCTTTTTAGTTCATTTTTAATTTTATTCTCAATTGTGAGAATTGTGTTATGTGGCCACACATTCATTATCTTATCTTATGAGAAAATTACACTTGCACCTCCTAAGATTAATACTTACTACATTTAATCTCACTCTTTTTTTTTATCATACACAAGACTCTCTTGTTTTTTTTTTTACCATCCATTAATACTATCAAAGATAACAAAAAAAAAGGAGAAAAAAGTGAAGATCTACTGGTCTTTGCAGGAAGTGAAGCAGAGGTTTCCAAGCTAAGTGATCGCAAGCAACACGCAGTGAGAGCACTAGTCGTTGGTTAGGTCACTACAACATTGAGAGAGGTCGTAGACAGCGTCGAAGGAGGCAGGGATAGTGAAGTTGTTGTGATTGACAAAGGTGACAAAGTTGATGAGGGAGGTGAGAAGCAAGTTGATGTTGTTTTCGTAGGCGAAATTCGACGTGAAGTTAGACTGGGAATAGACTTGCATGAGAGTAATAAGGATTCTTAGGACATTTCACAAAAAATTAACATCGTTAATAACAGTGACTGTTCATGAAGGACAAAAGAAATGTGATTTTAGGAAGGGGGTGTAAGTGTAATAAATGCTAACTTCACAGGGGACAAGTGTAATTTTCTCTTATCTTAGAGAAATCAAACACGGTTCTTGTCGTACCGATATACCAAGTTACACTCTGCTTCACGTGGTTAATTTGTGTCAGATAATCCTTGTGCATACCATCAAGGTGATGCTCAATATAACTTGTTACTTGTGAATTTTTAAGAGGTGTATTGGATTAGGATTTTAAAAAATTATTTTAATATAAAAAGTCTTGTAGATTTTAAAGATTATGTAAAAATATTATGACTTATAAGATTTTTTTACAAGACTTTTATGATAGTTTGGATTTTAATGAATTTATATGATAAAATTTCAAAGATTTGAAAGGACTTTATAGATTTATAAGGTTTGAAAGAATTATGTGAATTTTTAAAAACATTTAAAATTACAAGAGTTAGTGAAAAAATAATAAGAAATGATGAGGTTTGAATAAAAAAGTAAAACCGATATAGTTTTTTAATCTTTTAATAACTAAATTGATTCTAGCTAGCTTTATGTCCTTAAATACTAACTCTTCTAACAATAGCATTTTATCATTCTCACTTTTGGATTTGAACAATCGATTTAAAATTATACTTTGATTTTCTGATTTTTTTTCTTAATTACTATAATCTTTTCATTATAAATCCAATGATATGTTTAAATGGGGTAGAATGGAGTGGTGAAGGTGGAAAATTTGTAGGAGGGTTATTATGTGGATGATGAAATTAAGGATGACAATCACAAAAATATTATGTTGAGCAGGTGATGAGCATAATTAGTATAAGAAAAATATGGTTAGTCTTATCACATAAGACAAACATTAATTTAGAAAACAAATAGAAAAATATAGAGGGGAGGAGTATATTTGACATTTTTTATTCGGAAAGAATAGGAGAAACATATTTGGCACATACATCTTGAAGAATATTAATGAGAGAAGAGTATATATGTGATGAGATAAAAGAAAGTCTCATAATCAAAAAAGAAAAAGAAAAAAAAAGTTTAGCAAAATCTCAAAGATTTGGGTGAGATTGTTTGATAAATATTTTATATTAAAAAGTCTAATAAAATTCGTCGAAATCCTTCTTAAAAAAACAATTCGTTAAAACTTGTTATAAAAAAAATGTTAATTGAATACCACTAGATTTTGTTGTTATCGTTAAAAAAATCTTAAAAGTCATAATTAAATATCATTAGACATATTTATACCATTTAAAAATCGTAATTAAATATCACAAGAATTTTTTATAAAAAAATTCTTTTTAAATTCTTGAAAATCTTAATCCAATATGCCTCCCTTAGAATATGGACATCTCAAATGTGAAATGATGGCCCGACAGCGCGTGACACGATTGACCCAATAAATTATGGTTAGGTAGACTTTAATATCATCTTAGTACGTGAGTTATGAATTTAATTTAATCATACAAAACTAACTTGTAAGGTGAAGATTATTCTCCTACTTATATACATTAGTTTGACCTCATCTGGACTAGTCTCAAGGTGAAACCTCTAACACATCATCCTCACCTTGAGGACTGATAATGAGTGACACAATAAGTTTAATAAATAATCATTAAAAGGTTTTATTTTGATATCATCTTAAAATGTGAGTTATGAATTAAGTTGATCAATATTATAAAATTGACTTATAAACTAAGAATGATTCGTATTTTTATGATTAAATTGGATTTAAAAGCCCAAAAACCAAACAAAACAATTACATCTTATTAATATTAGTGGCCTGAAAGGCATTCCCAATCAACATGCTCTCCACACAAGGTGGAGGATAATAAAAAAGAACGCAATCACAATCTAGAGATAAACCAAACTTTGTCAATATACATTGTTTTGTCCGTAAAAGTGATATTTGTGCTTGGTGGGTGTGAAATAATTAGTCACTAGCCTGACTAAAAAGGCAGGTTTAATTTCTGGACTGCCGCAAAATTTCCTACGTTAAAATTGTGATATTTGAAATAGATTTGATTTATTATTAAGTTTTCAATAATAAATTTGTACTACATTTGAAATTTCCAAATTATACACAATTCAACACAAATTTCCAAATCTCCCTGTTGAAGTTATAATGTTTTAGTTTATCTATACATCCATTTGTTTTTTTTAAGGCTCCATACATCCATTTGTTGCCTGTTAATTGGAGGATGTAAAATCAGTTAAGTTAAAAATCTGTTAGATGTTACTAGTGCATATATGTTAGTCGTGTTAGTGCCATTCTAATGTTTATTGAAAATGATGGAATTATTTAAAGGTTTATTGCAAATTTATTTACAAAAGAATTTAAATCCAAAATTTAAAAATTTAAAATTCAGCTTAACATAATTTGCAACCTCATTGTAAATAATTTACCAAAAAGCCTCATTGTAAATAGAAAGTGATTGAGGGGGAGTATGGAGAAAATCCCATCTTAACCTAGCTATCCTGGCAAATTAAAGAAAATCATATCTAGTTATCTTTATTAACAACGTATTTGGAATGACGTTTACAAACCATATTTGTTACAAAAATCACGTCCAAAGACCTCAATCATCCAAAAATTGTTTCTTATTACTTCAAATGAATGTGAAGAGAGAATAGTAATCCACGTTGAATTTTTATTAATTTCAAACATTCACTAAATAATTAAGCTGTATTTTAATTTTTAATCCTCGAAACAAACACCTAACATAAATGGAAGGGATTATATATTTCATTATATTTTAACCATTAAAGACTTAGCAAAGAATGTAACTAACCCACAAACCAGAAGGACAACCCAGATACTAATGATATAAATGCTATATAGGATGGCATATAAATTGAGAAAAGGCAGAACGCGTAATGGATCACTAACAATTGACATATTTGGGACAAGAAGTTAATGATGCTGAGACCCATGCTTTACCGTCACCAATCTAGCTAGCTTCACTCATCAATAGCCAGGGTCACCAATTAAAGTATAGAGAGTACAAAGAAAATAGTAATTGATGTATTTTTAATTTTTAATTCAATTCTTAGTTCATTTCTTCAAAAAGTTCACTTAATGGTAAAAACAAATGTGACGTTGTAGCGCCATATATACATATATATTTTACATTGTTTACACTAAGATTTAAATATAAAATCTCATGGATATTATTACAAGTTTTTTATTATTTTTACTATTAGGCTGATCCTAATGATTTTATCTAATTATTGTATATTTAAATCATAACAAAAATTATAATATTAACTTGATTGTGAAAAAAGAAATAAGGAGAAAGATGTTGTGAATTTGAATTCTTTATTGAAAAAATCAACCACATTAAAAAAATCATAATTATATAAATTAATTAAAAGAAAGTAAATCAATTTGATTTTAGCTAGAGTGTATTGTCATGCCTTCGACTGAATTAGAAAAAATAATAATGGGAAAACTTTGATTTTATCCTTAGAGTTGCATTTTAATCTTAAAAATTTTGTTTATCATGAGTCTTTTTAAAAAAAACATTTCTGTCATATTAGTATTTTAAAAATTATCACTAATTAAATAATCATTCAAAGATCTAAAATGTCACTATATTTAAATAATTAGTTTAATGTGAGATTAAATTTATGAAGAAAAAAATTTATAAAAAAATTAAAAGACTAAAATAATAACATTTTTAAAACTAATAAGACAAGCAAAGATTTTTTTTATAAAAAAAGTGCAACTATTGGGGAGTTTCTTAGAAAATAAATTAGTTTAAACACGTGCAAAAACATTTTCAATACCTTTCCAACAGTCAATATTACATACTAATATACATATAGGCAGAACAATAGAAATGAAATGGTATTCATTTAATTATATTCTGTGTTTTTATTTTAATTTATCTTAGGGGAGATAATGGGGTAGTGCGGATTTGAGTGGTAACCTAACCTCCTGATATTTGTTTCGTTGGATGAAATTCATTGTATACTTTTTTCATACGAAATCTATATATGAAGTGAAGTATTGATGGATTTTATGAATAATTTGCGTGTATATGTAGATATTTCTTAATTTAAAAAAAATTAAAGAAAAATAAGACAAAACTTAAAATATATAATTTTGAAATATATATTTATATTCATTAAAAAATAAATAATTTTAAACATATAATTAAACTGAGTAATTTAGGACAATATATTTTATAGATAATTATGGCCATTCAAAGTTACGTCTGGAAACATGGGAGGAAAATAATCTATATATTTTATACTTTTACTATTTATACTTCTCCCGTTTGCTAAACGCACTTCTCATATTAACATGAATACCCTTTATACCAAAAATACCTATATGTTTTATCCAAACACGTATAAAAACAAATATAAAAAATGTAGTGTGAATGTGTGATGCTGCTTTCAACTTGATGGTCCTACCAAATTGGCTTCGATGCATTAAGACTAATAAACTATAGTACGGTGGGGAAAGATTTCCCCAATCATTATTCACGCATGTGACTCTACATGTATAATTGTGCCACAAACCCCAAAAACGATTTTGTCGACGAGTTTGAGGAAATGGCTCGTGCACATTATTAACGAGGACCGTGAAAATTTTCTAATTATCCAATAATTCAAACAAAGTTCAGTTACTATTCCTTCTAACTCATAAAATACATCATAATAAATAATCAAATACTATTTTCATTCCTCATTTTAAAATCGACACAAAGCTATTTCTTAAATAGAAGGAGAGTTTTGTGTTGTGATTAAGGTAATTAATTTCCAAAAGGGTCAATCCACCTAATGTGTTTAGCATTGCCCTGTAAAATTATTCACCCAAGGGCCATGGTGTCAAAGATTAGTAAGACAAATATATATAAGGTGGCTGCCAGAGAGTTTCTGGTTAAAATGTCACCTGATTTAGCGGCGATCTAAAGATTTCTTATCGTTATCAAAACGTGTCCATTTTATATTTTGCATCTTCAATATCAATTTACCACAGTGGACTGGTTTGAATAAAAAGCCTTGGAATCATTAATGTATGTAAATATATAATTTTAAATTTCGTCTTGAAATTTATGCGTATGACAAAAGTATACGCAGAAAAAAACCACTTAGATACGTGAAAACATTCTGAGAGGTAGCCTAAAATATTCAAATTTAATTTCAGTTAGACCAATCACTCGATGACAAAAAATATTGTTAAAAATTTAAATGTTAATTTTGACTTGGATTCCTCTAAAGTGCACCTTGTAGTTTAGGAAGTAAATAAAGTTGGCATGTCATAATTATTCATTACAATAAACTGTTCAAATTGTTTCAACTATTTTTTTTTTATGTGCCTAATTTTACTCTATTTCCCATTTTACCCTTTTAGATCTACTGGGCTGCAACTTCTCCTTGTACCGGAAATCCACCGGGCTGCGACTAGGACGCTCTCTTTTGCTCCCTCCACCACTTTGAAATTCTAAATTGTGTTAGTTTGTTATATTTATTTATTTATAAAAGAAACATACATATTCTAAGATTGTCTATCTTGGAAGGATAGATTTTAAAACAATTTTTGTAAAATAATTTAAAATAATTATATTTATTTACAAAAATATCATTATATTTGTTCAAGACGATTTTTTTTATCATCGACTTAAAATTAGCATCGTCCCAAACCCCAAATCCCTCGAGATCATGTCGCTGAGTCATTGAAACAAAAAATGAGTTTTGGAGTAATTGTGAGGACAATAAAGACATAAGAGGAAGGGAGGGAGAGAGAATTGGGGTGGTTGCGGTATTGTCGCCGCCGTCATTCAAAGCCGACGACAACGAGAGGTGTGATAAAGAAGAGAGCAACTAGACACAAATCGAGGAAGTGAAAAAAGAAAAAAAAAAGAATTAAAAAAATTCACAACCATTCATTTTAAAATTGATATATCCCACGGATGAAAATTCTCTTCCACAATGGGAGACTTATTTATGTTTCCCACATTAGCACCCCTCATCAAGCACATGCTAAAACACTGTAGAGCCAGCCACACCGAAACATTTCAGGCTATAATTGGAAATTTCACCTTTCCTTCCACGAAAGCAAAATTCCTTACTCCCCCTACCAGGCATGTTAATGGGTCCGGGGAATTACAAGATTTTTTTTTTAATACCCTGTTTCGATTTATATTAACCATTACTTTACATGGACAGTGGATAACTTTCACATACTTGTAAATATTTATGAAGTTTAAAATTATAAAAAAAAATAATATCTGTACTATTTATTATGTAACACCACATTATATTAAAATCATATAGTTATATTATATGTTTATTTATTAAAAATTACTATGAAATTTTTTTAAAAACCTTATCCTGAAATAATAGGAAATCAAAATATGCATAATATTTAATAAAAATAAATAAATATTATAATATTCAAGTATTTGCATGTATATATGGTACAATAATATCTGTACTCACCTATTAGGTAATAGATATCTACCTTCCATCTCATCTAGAGTAGTCCGTGCAAGTACTTAACGTGTGGATATTTTTTTTCATCATTTTTATTTCTCGTACATTTGAAAATAAAATTAAAAATGAATAAATTTCTGATATACTAACATTATGTGTTTTATCCTCTAAAAAAAATATTATGTGTGTTTTGGTACTGCGCGGTTGAATAAAAATCGAGATTTCATTTTGTTAATCCCTGCAAAACAAGATATCTACACTAAAATTAAAGTTCGAGTAAAATGTAGTATCAAAATTTTGCTTGGAAAAAAGTTTATATTAAGTTTATTATGTTTTTATTATCAAAGCAGAAGAATATCTTAAGAAAATTAGTTAAAAAAATAACAAATTATTTTTATTTGAAATTATAATGATGTATTCATAATACTAAATATGATATCTTTTTCTAAAATCAATTTTAATTCCTTAATCACTGATTAAAAATTTATTAATTTTACTTTACAGAAATATTTAAATATGTTTTAATATAAATTATTTAACGACAAAAAATCATATTATTTTTTTCCTAAAACTTCATGTATCTTCTTTAAGAGACAAATTTATTTCAGTAAAAATATTTACAACATGGTGTGATTTATATATGTGTGTGTGTTTGCATACTAAATTTTAACTGAATTTAAAATATCTTAAAATAACTTGTCAAATTCAAAGAATTTTTTAATATGATGAAAAAATTAGAAGATTTTTTCCAATTAAGTTTTAAAAAAAAGTAATTTTTTTTTTGTGTGGATGATATGATTTTGATTGAAGAATCAAAGGAAGAGATAAACTCTAAACTTGAATTTTGGAGACAAACTTATGAATAAAAGAGTTTGTTTATTTCATGAATTAAAAATTAATTTCTAACAACGTAAAAATGGGAATGTCTTGGATATTAATATTTGATTATTGGAGAATTTTTACTATCATGTGTTTTTATATTTTTATTTCCATGATGAGCAATGAGAAAGTGATATTCCCATTCCTATAGAAATATGAGAAGTTGTTTTCTAACACACTTGTAACTTTTATTTTGACTTATTTTTATTTGAATTATTTTGATTTTTTTTAAAAAATAATCATAGAAACATTAAAATGTAACCCAACACCTCTTTAAATATATCCAAAAATAATATTCCTAATTGTGGGAGAAAATGTTCTTAAGGGTGAAATATTATACTTTTCAAACAAAAGTCTCCAAAGAGTTTTTACTTGAGAAATAACAAGATAGAGTATATGCATTATATTTGGGATCAATATTACAAAGGGAAATACTAAAGAGTGTGAATTCGTAAAGTAAGCAATTATATAGGTGACAATCCATGGTGAAATGGGTCAAATTATCTTATTTTTTATTATTTCTAATTTGATATTTATCCAATAATATTTCAACAAGTGAATTTCGTATTCTTTCGTGCAAAAAACTTCGTACCAAATAACATTACTCTATTACAAAATGATGAGAAAATGAATGAATATGTCACTCATAAGATACAATTTAGATGGTTAAAATGGAAAAAAAAAAAGATATATATGGGGATGATTGTGACCACAAAGTACATATCACATTCAAAGGAAAGTTTATCATATTACCATACGCCAATTATATTCATAGTAAATGTAGGATTTTAATGGGATAATAAGAGAACAAAATGAGAATAAAATAAATTAAAATGTCATAGTTGTATGCAAAATCAATAACTCCGATTAAGGGAACACATGAAAGAAATAGTTAAAGTGGTCTAGATATGATGTATAAAGGAAGTTATTGAAAATACTAATAAAAATATATTGTATGATTTTTAATCCAATAAAAGCACAAGAGAGAAAGATTAAAATTAATATAGGAGGAAATTCTTAAGAGAGATTTTATAGTTATAATATTTTTGAAAAACATTGGACGATGTAATTTATAGCCAATCCTATCTAATGGCATAAGACTGTTGTTGATAATGTATTATTATTTGTTGCCTAAAATTCATTTTGATAAAATTATATATATATATATATATATATATATATATATATATAATATTAAAATTTCAAATTTCAATAAATATTCAGAAGAAAAATTTCGAGTACGATGAAAATTAATTTAATTTATTTTAAAAGATACGAATAAATTAAATTATATTATCTAAAGAAAATAATTTGAAAATGAAACTATGGACCATGCATTTCAAATTCCTCAATTTTTTTAAATTTTATTCAAATTCTTCCATACATAAAGTTCGAATTGAAAGATTAAATTAAAGAGAATCACACATGTTTGTCCATATATTATTATTTATTATTTATTATAAAAACAAAACACAAAAAACTCACCGAATTCCTATCTTATATAAAAAGAACGAATATTTGAAAAAATAAATAGAAAATAAAGAAAAAACTGACCCAGGCATCGCATATTTATATTCAAACAAACAGATGAAGGAAGAGACCTGTATCTTTCATCAACAGCTACACTCTCTTTCTCCACCGTAACTCACACTTCCGGCGACTTCTCCGATCGTTTTCCGGCGAAACCTCACCGGAAGCCATGGCCAGAGAATGAGCCTCCGCCGATCGCCATGTCGGTCTCCTGCTCCAACTGCTTCCCCGACGACGACGACTCCTTCCTTCTCTGCGGCGAGGACTCCTCCGGAATCATCGATTCCTCGCCGGAGTGTTCCTCTGACCTCGATTCTCCCCCGCCTTCGGAGGCGGAGGCGGAATCCATAGCCGGATTCATCGAAGACGAGCGCAACTTCGTCCCCGGATTTGAATACCTCAACAGGTTTCAATCTCGCTCTCTCGACGCTTCTGCCAGAGAAGAATCGGTTGCATGGATTCTCAAGGTAACTAACTCTAACTCTAATTCTAACTCTCCGACGCTAACACTTTTTTTCAAATCCCACACGCTGTTGCATTCGTATTACGATTTTGCCACGCGCGTGGAATACCGAACCGGACGGTGCTAAAATGCACTGCGCGTAACTGTCATCGTATAACGGTTTGGTTTGATTCGATTCGGTGTTTAGATTTATTTTTTGTTTTGATGCGAATCGGTTTTCATCCGTTGTCTGCAGGTGCAGGCTTATTACGCTTTTCAACCACTCACTGCTTATCTTTCCGTCAACTACTTGGATCGGTTCTTGAATTCTCGGCAGTTGCCGGTGAGTTATATATGCGAGAAGTTCAATTACAGATAAACTATAAATAAATAAAAATAAAAAATAGAGAAATGGAAGCTAAATGATGAATTTGATAGTTTGATGATTGTTAATAGTGTCACAAATGTGCGTGGAAACAAAAGAAAAAATTCTATGCAGTAATTATGTATTGACTTTTTTAATTTCAAGCAGCCATGTCCTCGGCGCATTATCACAAGGAAAACAGTTTTTAAATGATTTTATTAATTTAGATGCTAATTAAATGAGTATATTCGGACACTGTGTTCTACATATACACTAGTACAGTGCTTTTTATTACTTTCGTTATGTTATTAGTTACGTTATAACGTACGAATATTATACGTGCTTATTATTATGTATAAATAAATTTGAATTCGCTTACGATCTGTTATAAATAATTAATGCATCATAGTGTTTTTGTTGATTTTTAAGGTTTTTTAGCATAGACTATGTTATTGATTAAAGTTTCGTTATATCACTTGAATCTCAGTCGCAGTTAATTTTGTAAATATTAATAAATTTCAACTAATGATAAAAATATTTTTTTAAAAATATATTGTTAGTATTTTTTTTTTTATGATAGCTTGCGTCTTGCTTGCAAAAGCTTTTTGTATGCTTTCTATGTACGTGATTGAACGTGGTAATATGTGCCAAAAAGTTTGATTATTAGTGTACTCGCGATAATAAACCGATAATGATGATGATTTCCTTTTTTAAGTTACTGTTTGATATGTATAAATATGTTTAACTTACAGCAAACGAATGGGTGGCCACTGCAACTTCTCTCTGTTGCCTGTTTGTCTTTAGCAGCAAAGATGGAGGAACCTCTAGTTCCGTCTCTGTTGGACCTTCAGGTATATGTCATCATATGTCACATTCATAAATTGAGTGTAATAATACTATTAAAAGTTTAAAACCATATCAAGGGCATATCCTTGGTAAAGTGTATTTATATTTTTAAAATGTGGATATATTGATTAATATGTTAATATTCAATTCTATATTTGACACAGTTCCTCATTCGTAATTTAATGTATACAGGTAGAAGGTGCCAAATACGTATTTGAGCCCAAAACAATTAGAAGGATGGAGCTACTTGTTCTGGGCGTGTTGGATTGGAGGCTAAGATCGGTTACCCCATTTAGCTTCCTCGATTTCTTTGCGTGCAAGTTAGATTCATCTGGAACTTTTACCGGGTTCCTCATTTCACGTGCTACACAAATTATCTTGTCTAATATCCAAGGTATTGATTTTGTATATATGCGTATAAATGACAAGTTTAAGTTGCATTAAAAAAAGTATTGGAAAGTAATTAAGGTATGCATTTTCATATTTTCCTCAGAGGCTAGCTTTCTTGCGTATTGGCCATCATGCATTGCTGCAGCGTCCATTCTCCATGCAGCAAATGAGATTCCTAATTGGTCTTTCGTTAGGCCTGAGCATGCAGAGTCATGGTGTGAGGGGCTTAGAAAGGTAGTAAGCATGTTTAAAGGTTGTTAATTGAATGTTTATAAGTGATAATATGGATTAGGTTGCTAAAACACATTTATCTGACTTTTGCAGGAGAAAGTTATAGGGTGCTACCAATTAATGCAAGAACTTGTGATTAACAATAACCGGAGGAAACCCCCTAAAGTGTTACCACAGCTGCGAGTGACATCTCGGCCCATCATGAGGTCTAGTGTCTCATCATTCTCAGCATCATCATCCTTTTCTCCTTCATCCTCATTGTCTTGTAAAAGGAGGAAATTAAATAACTCTTTGTGGGTAGATGATGACAAAGGAAACTCCAAATGAAGAGAAAAAGAACAGAAATAAAGGAGGAAAAAAGAAGAATGAAATAAGGTGGTGGACGGTGGTCCAAGTTGTCCGGAAACCCCAACATTTTTTAGAGGGTTTTTTTAGTATAAAAAAATTGACTAGAGTCAAGGTGTACATTATGATATAGAACATATTTTATGAGAGTTGTGAGCTTTTATTATTGTTTTGTTGGTGGGTGTTGCCATTCATCAATGGCATTGCAGATTCCCTAGGGAAGGGGATTTTGCATCATAAATATATTGTTGTTGAAAAGTGTGTGTGGGTGTGAGGGAAAGGAGAAATTATATATGCATTTAATGCTTTGGTCGTGCAAGTGTGGAAGAAAGAAGTGGGGGGAGCTTGGAATTCAAAGATGCGCTGGTTATTGGTGAAAGATCATAGACGATGGTGGGACATTGCTTCAGAGCTTGGAAGAAGAAAAAAAAAGAAGAAAAGAAAAGCAGAGTCTCAGAGCAGATATCAATAGGGTATTGAAAAACTTTGAAGTGAGTTTTTTCTTCTTATAATGGGGGTCTCTAGGTCAAGCTTCTCATCTTGTCCAGCATGCTTCGCTTCTTCAATTTACACGTTACTTTTGGTAGTGTGTGATGGGATACCACTAGAGTACAAAAAAAGGAAAAAAAAAAGAAAAGAAGAAATAGCAATAAGGTGAAGCTTGCCACATTTTGTGGACTTATGATGATACGTGTGAGACGCCTCTGGTGTGTGTCTCGCACGTGCGTATTGTGATTTTTCTTTTTTTAGCTATGGCGGGAATTGCTTTTTATTTCTTTTTTTTTTTGGCTTGAGCTTTGGCCTAACTATACAGGAACCATTGCATGGTGTCCACGCGTGATGGAAACACGTGTTTATAGTTTTCATTTTTTTCCTTTTTGGATTTTTTCATTTGTTTTGGAGGAGAACCCTCTTTTTTTTATAGTGCCTATTTGGCTTTGGAAGAAATGGGATTAAAGGTCTTTGGGGCCTTTTCCTGAGTGCTTTGTATTGAATTCATTAATAATAATGACACTGTTAATTCTATAATTTCTTTTATTAACTTATCCTTTTCCCTCATTCTTTCATTCTATATTTAGAGAACTTCTTTGACACTTGAATGAATCATGTGGTTGATGGAGAGTTTGACCAAACCCTAAATTGTTTCAGCTGACTTATGATCTAATGAACTTAATCCACCCAACAACGTGACACATGATTCACAATTAGATACCATGTAGATTTGTCATTTGTTCTTATTACTAAATGAAAAGGAAGCGTTTTAAGTCCCTCTCTGGAATCTAGTGAGGCATAACTCTGAATAGGGATGCACTACTTGGCCCCGCTAGCAATAAAAAAGGGTTCAATCAGTGACTATGACTCCTCAATTAACCAGTGTCTGCTCGTGACCATCTCCAGCCTGTTCTGTTCTATCATGGTATTATTATGTATGCATACATACAACCAGCCACTGGCCCTCTGAAATTTCAGACAGAGATCTTCATGTGAGGATCATTTATTTTAGGCACCTAAACATTTCAAAATTTACATCACATACCTCCCACCTAATAAATACTATTTCATATATTAATGAAGTGGAAGATGAGTAGCAACTACCTAAATGAACTTTTGAACACATATTGATGTTTATTACAAGGGAAATGTTAATAATTTAAGATATTGGTTAAAAATTAAAAGACAAAATTATATTATTTATAATATTTTTGTATTATCTTATAATTTTTACAGTGATTTTTTTTTTAGTTTTTTAACTAATGTACTAATAACATTGGTTATCATTATCTATTATAATTATAAATTAAAAGCACAAATTAACTATAAAAGTAAACAGATCTTTAAAAAGCTACTTTAGTGTAAATTTCTTCCCTACAAATGCTAAATTAAAAGGCCCGAGTCTAAGAGAGGGTTGTCATTTAGCCCCATATCCCCGACACAAGGCATATGATTTTTGCATGCAGTAACACTAGCACACACACCACCATGGATTTATTCCCATGTCTTCGTAGAAAAAAGTAACCCATGCATGTTAGGCATTTGGCTCGCAATCTTATCAACACTTTGGATATATCACACCCGTATGGCCTCTCATTGGATAAACATCCTATTCTGTCCATCTCATCCATGCACTTGTGTCTAATTAAAACCCCTTGTTCATGATCAAACCATGCCACTGCATAGATGGACCATAGTGAAGATAAATATGGCTACGTAGTGACAATCTAAGCTCAGTACCTATTTCTCTCATTGCTCTTGGATGCTTGCTCTGTATAATTGAATATGCCATGGATCGAGGACTAGTCATTGGACCACCCTTTTAATTTGTTGCATACACCAACACCAGGAATTTTCTTTATTTTCTACCTGATTTTTTTTTTTTTTTTTTACCTTTTCTGAAGCAGATTGGAATTCATACTTGAACTAAAATATCTGGGTCATCCTCATTGATAAGAGGCAGAGTCTCTTTCCTACATAGTACATACTACTATACTATTCCTGCTTTATGAATGGCTTCAGGATAGTGCCACCTAGGTGGCTAGGTGGATCCCCCAATTAACCATTTTATATTCCACTTGTCAATTTATTAAGACGTGCAATTTATTAAAGTTAATGGCACTTTGTGTAACCAATTAATGCAATGTTGCAATAGGTCAACTTAGTGGGAGCCATTAAAAATTTGTACTAAGTGCTAATTAATCAGATTAATTAATGAGATCAACCATCTTCCCCACCGGTCAGGTTATTCAGATCAAACAATTGCATGACAACTGGTAAATCGTGACAAAAATGGATCCCCTTATCGATTTTTAACATGACCATAAAAGTCATGTTAAAATTTATACCTATTTCTCTCTAGATAAATGGATATATTAAATATGTATCTTGACTATTTAATATTTATTGTGAAAGAACCAACTTGATCTAATTATTAAGGATCAGATTCATATTCTAATAAAAGATATGTAAGTATTTTTGTAAGGGTTTAATGGATCTTAAAACATGTTCTAATCTCAGAATTTAACTCACTTAAATTTTCGCTCATTAAAAAAATATTTATTATGAAAGAGATAGAAGAAAGATTTTAATATAACCTATCATATTACTGTATGAAATTAAGAATCATATCTTTTCCCCGTAATCAACACAATGATATATCTAGAGAGCCTCTGTTCGATAAAATCCTAACATTAATCAAAGGCCTGCTTCGTAATTATAGTATTAATGGGACATATATTAGTAGGACAAACAAGCCATGGACAAAAAGACAATATTACCAATAAAACTTTGATCATCTCAGGACATAAAGCTTGGTCCCTTCCTAATCCTTCTATCAATTAAAGCATTGCACGTGTAGAAGAGTTTTGATTTCTTTAACCCAAATGTAAATTAAAGCTGATTAATAAAACCCCGACACTATGTTGATGTAATGCACAGCTTGTGTAAAGAAAGGCTCTAATAACCAATAAAACTCGGTATAATTGGTAAATAATTAAATCCTTTTAACATGTTAATTTACTGGTTCCTAGTTATGAAGAACAGTTTGTTAAAATTGTCTTTACTATCTTTCAACCTCAAAAAGATTAATTTTTAGTACTTTAGTACAAGAAAAACTTTTCTTGCACGAAAGGACAATTAAAAATTAATCTTTTCACATCCTTAGTGAATTACGATCACGATACACTTAATTAGTAAATTTCAGGTAAACTTTTTCATATAAGTGTAGAAAATGAATGGCGAAAACAACATTCATCTTTACTATTTTCTTGTGAGGATATATATGAAAGACATAATTAACGGGTTAGGGTCCCATTGAGATATATGTGATAAGGGGGGTGGCTGTCAGTCTGTCACGCCCGGAGATTGGGGCCCGAGGTGAGATGTGAACTCGTCTCAAAAGTTGGAGAACTATATATATGAGCATTTTGGATTTTGTCATGCCATTAGTTCCCACCAATATATCCTCATCATGAGGGCCAAATAATATAGTATACTATGGGAATTTGGGTTATTGATTATCACTTTCCATAGCTTATAATTTATCCATTATTATGGCATACATGGAAAGGAATGGCAGAGTAATTATGGTCGCCTATTCTGAAAGTTAAACAGTAATTAACATTGTTTACACCAATGAGATTGGATGATATGTCCACCCCTAACAAGTGCTTAACTCAACGATAAATTATTCATAATTTCGAACTACTGTGTGTTTATGATTTTAACTAATCTTTATATTTATTTTCCAATCATCAAAAAACTAATCTTTACAACATATATTATCAGAATTTTTTATTTATATAAAAGAATTAATAATACTTAGTTGTGTTATATGAAAATTAATTGGAACCATGACAGTGTTGAATTATGTAATAATTTATATATCCAAGTAGACACATAAATGCTTATCATATTTCTGTCTTAAATGTGTATGCTAAGCTATGCAGGGCAAACTTTACACCTCTTGTTTCCTTATCTCACAATAAAGAAAATAACCTCCCCCACGCAGTTCCTTTACATGTATACAGAATGAGCTTTTTAAAGTGAGAGAGGAATGAGGAATCCTAAGTATATAATCCAAAAGCCAAAAAAATCTTTTCCCCCTCAATAAATGGTAGGGCTTGGGAGGGGTTTGTGCATGTAGGATGCAGAATCCAACCCTTTTACCAACTCCTTTTGTTAGGGAATTTTCCACTTTAGGTGACCATATGGAAAGGATAGGCTATAGAGGAATGCCATTGAATTTTTCTTTTTATTTATATTTTTTGGTTGTAAAATTAGTTATATGCTCGTGGGGTAACTGCAAAAAGGTATATTAATATAGGACCCCTGAGAGATAAAAGGTTCAAAAGCTGGAATGATTCTTTGTTCTCAGATATGGTTTCTGAGATTTAATTTGATGCTGAATACAAGACACAGTACAAAGCTCAAGTCCTTGAGGCACTCAATTGTCCCCATTCTACAGCGTTTTTTGATAAAAGAATAAAAGACAGATAATAAAAAGTAAAGTTATGAAGAAAAGCAACAAAAAGGGAAGCCTATAGAACAAAAATGATGGCGCCAGAAACTCAACATTAATACGTACATTAAACTCCTTGTAAATATGTATGTCTCTTCTCAATAGAATATCATGCTCAAAAGTCCCATCCATATTATTATTTTGATTCTGGCTAATAAATTATGTTGTACTGTGATCATAAGCATGTACTTTGTATAATTATACTCGTTGATCTAGTCCCTTTGCCATTTATCACTCCAATTCTGATTAGAGAACAACAACAAAAGTATATCGATCTATAAAATTGTATCTAAATTTTATCTTTATAAAGGACAAAACTTGGAGATAGTTGCTCAGCTGTTTTCAATATTGTTCTCTAATCAGGCATGAAGTTTCATCTTACTAATCAGTGTAATAAATGTTTGCATGCGAACTACTAAAATGAAATCCCAATTCTGATTTGAGAACAATACCAAAAGTATTTATAGAACTAAATCCAAATTTTAGTTTTTCATGACAAATACTAGGTGTCTACCGTGTATAGACAATGTAGCACAATTAGTATATTGAGAGTTTATCAGTTGGGTTGAAACTTGGAAGGTTCACCTATTAATTAATTTGCATTTGCTAGCTTTAAATAAATGTTGGTTTTTGTCGAGTACTTGAATCTTCCCTCTTTGGATGCCATAAAAAGGTGGAGAAAGAGGTAGATATGAGCTAGCTAGAATTTAGAGGAGGATCAAGCGAGGTGTCGTGGCGTTCTTTATTTTATGCTTTGTGTTAGTGCCTGCCATGGACCTCTCTTTAGTGAGTAGTGACAGAGTGGAGACAAAAGAGTCGCCTGCTTAATCATCAAGACTTTATAGAGAGCTAGCCACCATCTCTATCTATCACCCCCACCTCATTAACATTACCACTTCTTCAACATCCAATTTCATTTGTCACTCAGTTAGTTACTTATTTTATATTTATATATATATATATATATATATATATATATATATATATATATATATATATATAGACTTGTTCAATTTCTATATACTAATAGATAATGTAAAATTTATATTTATTGATCAATCACAAATTATAATTAATATAACTTTTAAGTTAATTATTATATGGGTCAATAAATTTACAATTTGTAATTAACGGACATTATAAAAAATTTTATTCAATACATACATTATTTATTCATTATGCTATTATGTGATTAATAAACTCTTCTCCTAGTCAATATCAAGAAGTACCCAACAAAAAACTTTATGTGAAAGCGGCATGACATGTCTGAAATTCATTAGTTAGTTTATATGATGAAAAAGAAAGAAAAAATGGAAGGTAGGAATGGTTTGGCGTGGCATCAAAATATGACCAAATTCGGAGTGTGGGTTTTATGATAATGATATTATTTAATATCAATTTTAGGGTGTGGAAAAAAGTGGTGAATTTTGGTGGCGCTCTTGCATGTATAGTGTAACGCAATGAAAACCTAAGAAAAGATGGAATAGACAAGAGAAATAGGAGAGGCTGTTTAGCCGATAGATTGTACCGGATTGCATAATTGTGAAGGAATAAAGATGAAGTAAAAGAGAAGAGTTGAGAAAGTACAACGAAAATGCATATAGAAGGTCTAATTTTTATATGGTGAATATATGGAAAGGTAGATATGGTTCATCACTCAGTTATTCCTATCCTTCCTTTTGGTCATTAATAATCATAGTGCATGTTTCTATATACCATTCCTTTACTTTGTTAAATGCGTAAAGATGACGTGTAAAATGCCTTGTCTATATTTCCTTTAATTTCTTCCTCACACTATCTTTATGATCACTACACTGCTCAAGTGAATGAAATTTAGACAGAATGATATGTCACCATGCATAGTGCATTCTACACTATTTACCCCACGGAGAGCCCATGCGTTCCCATCAACCAAGAGAGAGAGAGAGTTGCACATGTTTGGTTGAGTTTATCTCAATTTTAAAAAAAGTAATAATTCTTTTCTAGGGTTTACGAAAGAGAGTTTAAAAGGAAAAATAATTATTTTTTTCATAAATAATGTTGTAGATGAATCAAGATAGGGTAAATTTTGTAAAGTCCAGGTCTAATATGTGTTTTAAATCTTAATCCAATCTATTTATTTAATATAGGTATTTTTAAGGCATAGTTTAATTTTCTTTTTTAAAATTCAATCTAACCTGAAAGCTTATTTAAAAGTACCACAGTTTAAATCTCAAGTATGAAAGAATACCAAGACTTATATTAATCTGTATAATTTTAGAGTGGAACAATTCGAGGTGTACTCAAAGATTAAAAAATTAAATGGCACCAAGACGCTTAATAAAAAGATAAACTTAATAATAAAAAAAGAAAGAATACCAAGACTTCTATTTTGTCATGTGTACGTAGGGAAAGTGATCATTATTTAAGCTAGAGAATCAAATAGGAATTCAATCCCATGTATATTTTACGAGTTCATACTTTTAATACGTACATCTTTATAATGTGGGGGTAAAAAGAGTTGAGTGATGTTTGAGTCCCACGACATTATAGTAGTAGTTTCGAGTTAGAACCCCAATGCGGGATTATGCAAGATATCTAATTGATCACTTGTGATGGGTTCACCAATCCCCACTTAATTTGCATTGCCAAACCTAAAGGGTGAAAAAGAAGCTAGGTTTAAATACGAAACTTATAACATACCACTTAGTCAAAAGCTTTTGTTTTCTCAGTTTTAAATCGTCAATTTTTGCACACTGTTCACATTGCTTTGTACACATTGGGTTTTGTAACTTCGGAAAGTTGTATGAAGTTAAAGGTTCGCTAGTACCTATCTTCTTCATTGGGTTTCTTATGAATTGATTAGTTAATTTAGTATTAGTTATATTAATTAATAGAATCACATATTGTCATGTTCAGCTGCAACAAAACACTCCCTTAACCGGTTTCTTTTTATTCAAAAGCGACAAAAAAAATTAATGTTACCTTCATTCGTTAGGCATTTACTTACTAACTAATGTTACTATTTTTCAAATTTTTTTATAAAACTGTTTCGATTTTAATAGATTTATATGATAATAATTTAAGTATTTAAAATAAATTTATAAATTTATAAGATTTAAGGAAATCAATATAATTTTTTTACATTAGCATCTTCTCATTCTTATTAACTAGATTTTAACTTTAGATCTTTCTATATTAATTATTCTTACATTAGCATCTTCTCATTTTTATTTTTGGATTTGAACAATAGATTTAAAATTATATTGTAGTTTTCTAATTTTTTTTAGTTACTACAATTATTTAATTATAAATCCAATGACATGTTTAAATGTTGTACAATAATAAACATATACTAAAAGGGAGTGATGAGGATAAAAAATATATTTTAAAATCCTAATCTAATATGGCTAACCCCCCTAATTTAGTTTATAAGGTGAACTTGGTATTTCTATTTATGTGAGTGCTATGAATCCATCATGATAGCATAATACAAAAAATATAGACCAACAGAGATTGAGTCTGCGCAGAAGGGACAAATATTTAACAAAGTCACTGTTCAAAGTTTCACTAAAAGTGTTCATATTTAATTATTATCCATCTCTATTTTAAGTAAAAGTGTTTCGTATAAGAAAAATGCATGTAGAAAACAAAAAAATTAATTCTATCAAATATGATATACTTTTTTTATTGGTCATAAGAAGTGTGAGATGCTAAACAAAAAACAAAGTGAAGCTGGCCATGGCAGCCCATTAATTTTTTTGGGCTTCTATCCAATATCGATTGAAATCATTCACTGCATGGACATTTATTTCTTGCACTTCCCATCTTACTTCCTACACCTCCCATTTTATATGTGTAAAAAAAGAATACTACTTTTACCAAGAATCTCCATTCCGAAATGATCATTCCAAAATAATACCCTATTCCCAAATAAGGATAAATGCTCCGAAAACCTATTCCAGAATAGGGTGATACCCCTTGTTCTCATTTTTCCTTTACCTTCATCACAACCTCACTCACCAAAATCAACAACAACCTCACAACCCCCAACGTAATCCCCAACCTTCTAACAATCCCCAAAGCTCAATACTCTGCAGACTGTGAAGGCGTTGGTGAAGGCGCACAAATGTGTTGATGGAGGCATAGTGGTGCAATGGTGTTGGGTGAGGCACAATGGTGGCAGAGGGAGTTGCTATTAGGGAAGGTATTGGAGGGAGGGGAGGAAGGGGGTGATGTTGATGTAGGTTGTCCATGGTGGGGAAGGGAGGTGTTGAAACTTGGTGAGACATAAGCCATTGAGGGCAATTTTGTCCATACAAATAAAATGGGAGGTGCAGGAAGCAAGATGGGAAATAAGGGAAACAAAAGCCCTACATACTTTATCCTTCAAAAACAAAAAAGTTTAATTACAAAATTTACCATCCAACTTTTATTATTTTATAAATTTTACCACTCAAGTTTAAAATTTTTGTACATTTTATCACTATTTATGAAAGATGAATGATTTTGATTTTTAACGTTAATTGTACTTATAATCGATGTAAATAAGTGATATTTTAACCTCATCCTTTACATCGATTATAACTACAATCAATGCACAAAAATATAAAAAAATAACTTTTTATATCATTTTGTTATCAACATGATGGTAAAATACACACAAATTAAAAATTTAGATGATAAAGTTTGCAAAGTGTTGAAAGTTAGATGATAAAATGTGTGGAAAAAAAACTTGAGTGATAAAATCCTTAAAATTATAAAAGTTAAGTGATAAAATTTATAAAAATAAAACTTGAGTAATAAAATTCATAAAATAGTGAAAGTTTGATAATAAAATTTACAATTAAACTAATACCTTAGGATTTTTTGTTGTCGGGGGAGTCAGGACTAACAAAAATAGGCCAAGACTACCAAACATGATGTTAATAAGAATATGACACACAAAAAAAATGTTTGCACTTCTAAAAAATCATCGTCCACTTTGTTTTTTTTAAAGACATTCTACATAGTCTACCTAACAGTGGCTATATATGAACCGATTCTAGAAAATGCGCGGCAATCTCTTTGTAAATATATTGATATGGTTAACATCAGTTATGTTAGGCCTGACGACGACACTTGAAGATACCTGCAACTGCAACATATTTGGCAGAAGAAAAATAGAATTATTGTTGTTGTTTTATATTTGATTCCTTCGCAGATGGAATATCTCCAAGTTGTTTTCTAACTCCTCTTTAGATTTTTCTGCTTGGGTTAGAGGAGCTTCATACTGAATGACCAACTCTTTCAACTTTTTGCATTCATTTCTGGCAGTCGCCAATTTCTCCCTATCTTCTTTTGCGGAGGCTTTGATTTCTTCATAAGCATTGTTAAAAAATCTCAAGGAATGCCTTCATTTCTTCGTGAAGTTCTTCGCTGACAAGGTTTTAAGACTTGCTGAATGCTTCTACAGCCTTGTTAATCTTCGTCTTGTATTCAGGCTTTGAGAGAGAAACTTCAAAACATTCCTCAAAAGCCATTTTTCTGGAGTTCTTAACAGCTTTCTCAAAATCAATGTTGCTGGCAGGTTTGATGGTCCTTGTTTCCTTAGTCGAAACTCCCTTTTCTTGAGTAGGAACATCAGCTGTTGTAGGATCATTTGTTTTTCTCTCATTCCTTTCCCTTTCTTCTTTTTCGAGCTCTTCATTTTGTTCTTTGCCTCTTCCTCTTGGTCATTTTCTGCTTTGTCATCTTCCTTTGCGGAGTTCTCATTTTCCTCGTTCCCTCCTAGAGTCTGATCTGTAGAGTTAACTTCATCCATAGTCATCTCTTTTTCGACATTATGTTTGCCAAGATCAACATTACTTTTTGTTGGAGAGGATCCACTGTGGCTTTGGTCATCATTTTTCTTCTTTTTTTCTCCAGTTTTAGCGGCAGGAGCAGTATCTTTACCAACTTCAGAATCTACAAAATAATCGGGCCATCAAGCATGTAATTACAAGACATTGAAAATATAAAGAAAGATCTTTAAGTTATATTTTTTAGTACCTAATTCGATTCTGTCAAGATGTTCTAGATTGGAACTAACTTCTGGAGTAAGTTCGCTAGTTCCAATATCCTGAAATCAATTTGAATGTTTTATATGGAAATTCTTGATAATAGAATCCAAGAAATGAAGTTGGAAAGCTCGATGTACCTTATTAGCTCCAGTAGGTTCTGATGGCTCATGAGAAGAGGACAATTCTACAACATGAAGGTCCTGCAAGTAAGATAACCAAGATTTTCAAGATATACTATCAGAAGTTTTCGATTTGGTGGTTTGACTAATAGGTACCGCTGAAGTTCGTAAGTGTGAATAACTATTAGTCACTCCAAGCTTAGATTGATTAAGGCAAATATTTCTAGTAAGATCCTAGAAGGGAGTAAGGAAGTTAAGATGAAGGAGGTGGAGAAGATGATTAAACTCTGCAAGAGGGATCATATGAAGCAAGGAGGAAGAAGATTAACAAGGACAAGTTTTGTGTGGGCTTAACCAAGATTGTAAAAAATTTGCCTACTAATAATGGAATATTGGAATAATTTGTAAGCAAACAAAGGTTTCTCAACCAGTAAGACAGGGATCACTTGTGAAGAAATCTTGGAATAGTATGTAGATGCTGCTGGCAGCTGCATGCATAAGGCAGCAGGGTTCCCATAAGCACTGACGTGCCTTTTAAATGTCCAAGGGGTTTGGAGTACCATTCTTTCATATGAGCAACTTCATGTTGGTGATGATGGTTTTGATTTACCAATCACCCGAATAAAATAGAATTGATCAAAGTAATTTCTTACATAAAACTTTTTTATCAGTATTTCTTACATAAAATAAATTACAGAAAGAAAAACTAATAGTAGAAGAAAAAAAAAACAACAAAACCCTCCATGTGCTTCCTCAAATAAAATAAATTACAAAGAAACAACGGTTTAACATTGAGCTTTGTAAATTGGTGCATACGTATACTGTTTTGGTCTGGTCCAGCAAAATAAAAAACTGTTTTGGTTTGTGTTACAATCGCATTTGGAATATATAGGCTATCTTATTGTTTTTACTTTTGTTCAAAATGTGGTTTTATGTGTTCCAAATGAAAAGATGCGCTTTTAGATGCCTTGCTCCTTTTTTTGTTTAGTGGTGTTTGCTGTAGAAAGGTCTCCTGTACCAATGGCGGCAAGAGAATTTGAAATCAGGATTAAAACAAATCTGATTTCAAGTTTTCCTGCAGCCATTGGCTAAGTATCTTTCAGAAAACAACAATGGAGATCCCGCAGAAAACATAGTACTCCACCGACTGTTCTCTTCATTCATTTTCAGTGTGTAGCCATGAAACTGTTTAGCTTTATTGAATTTACATTGTAAATATTGTATTTGTAGAATAATAAAGTGTAAATAATTAATACTAAAAATGTAGTCACTAAATCCTAAAAGTTCACAATTTATTATTTTTCTTGACCACCGTAATAGATTTAAGACTGTAGTATTCTTGATACTAGTATTCAAAGTAGTATATATCTAATGAACCTGGTGCTCCATAATTTTCCATACCATGTCCTGTTTTGTTGAATCTCCCCCTCCAACCTAAAGTTAGTCACAAGAGTGATGGGCTTAAGTATGTGTTGTTTCAATTATTTCTCAAAAGCCATTATAGAATCTCTTCCAGGAAAATTCTGCTCTATAGATGCTATTGAATGAATCTTGTGAACCAAGTGGTTGTGATTGGTTACAACAGTTTTGCAGACGTTGATAAGAAAACAGGTGAGATCAAATAGATAAAGAAGCAATTAATACAAATCCAACATCGATTAAAAAAAAAAAACAAAACATAACTTTAGGATGTCAAATAAACAGGGAGCAAACATTACAATTTATCTGAAAATTACATGCAACATGTTTGTCAAAGTTTAAACTAGACTTCACTGTGAACTTAACTGAAAGGGAAGACACGCAGAAATCTTCAAACACGGCCTACGTGAATCATCTAATTTAGTCTCTTCAGCAAGTCCATACTGATCAGTGATCACAAGGAAAAACATAATTTTCAATTTTAGAATAAAACAAATAGCGCAATACAACAGAAGAATAAGATGAAAATCTGAAATCTGCATTGTGAAATATTCCCAAAAAAATCCGTCTCCCTTCTTATCCACGTTAGGCACTTCAAACACCACTAATATTATCACTAACCACGTCAACTGAAGGAATTTCTTTGAAATAAAAGAAAAAAAATGTGTAAGAAATTCAATTTAGGAAAAAGTAGTTTGAATTCTCACTTGAAACATATAGGGCGATTATTAAGTTTTAATTATTTGATCAATTCAAGCTGTTCTGGGATGTTAGACACGAGAGGCGATAGAAAAAAGAAAGAAATTTGATAAAAACATAGGAGAATATAAACTCGTAAAATCTGTTTTTTATTTGACTTTGTTTGGATGGTTAAAATCCTAAAACTTGTGAAATAACACAAATTTTTCTTTCACTTTTTAAAACTAGTCTGGATATACACATTGATACTGTTTGCAAGAAGATATTAAAAAGTCTCGTGTGGAAAGGAAAGATATTTGTAGAGATACAGATAGCAATAGATGAATAAAAAAAGAGAGATATATACATGAATATACCTCTACAGCAAACACAATATTGACCTTAACTCCTTGGCACAAAAAATATGGGGAATGTGAGCTATTTTTGGCCAATCCTCTCCCTCGTTTCCTTCTCACACCGCTTCCCTAACTCAGGACAACGCTGGATATTCAAATGTTACAGACTGCTAAGGCTTAGGCTTGCTGGAAGACACCTTAACTCAAAACCGCAGTAAATAGGCAACCGATGAAGCAAGGGAAAAAGCAGTCAGGCAAGGATTCCAGGTTTGGAACAGATGTTAAGGTTAACTCCTTCAGAGCAGTCATATGTTGTAAAGCCCCTTGCAAGCCTTCCACCTCTCTGCATCTTTCAATTGATAATTTCTCAAGACAACTTAGGCTCCAAAAGCCTGCCAACACAGTCAACTTATGACAATCCCAAACTTTTAATTTCATAAGAAAGTGCAACCCTTTGAGCCATCACTCGATGTTGTTGCATCTCCAGATAGACAACTCTTGCATAGAATTAAGGTTAATCATTTCAGTTGGGAGTACATCAAGTTTGGAGAGCCTGTGCAAATGTAGTCTCTTTAAAGAAGTAAGGTTTTGCAGCATCCCATCTGGAAAGAATGTTAACTATTCATTATCTTCAATCCACAGGGATTCAAGACTATTAAGTTTATGAATTCAACTTAGTAATTCTTGTTTGCATTTTCCTTCCATACTTCTAAGATCATTGATAGAGGGAAGGCTAGCAAACCCAACAATTCAGGACATTGAGTAATTTCAAGTCTACAGAGGCACAGGAACAAGCTCATGCTCAGAACAGAAGTATGAACCATCTTTCAAATGCCAATTCAGAAATTAAATGGAACCCTCTCATGTTGGGCCAGGGGAAATGCAGAAATGTAACGTTGATAACAGCATAATTCAAGACTCAAATATTTTGAAAATGCAGAAATGATTAAGTTTTCTAGCTGGAGCCTTCTATCTATCCCCTAAACGGTTGCACACCATGCAGGCCAACCAATTAAGGTCATTAATTATGTTGGAATAGTGCCCAAAACCAGTAATGAATCTAAGGAATTGGGGCTGAAAATAGTGTACTAAGTAAAGGAAATGCTGCAAGAGTATTCACATTACAAAATTGATATTAATTACTTACAACGTCAGCAAATTTTAAAATTGGTATTCTATACTTCACCATCAAGAAATGAATTCCCTTTGTGAAAGAAAGGATAGACTACTGTGGCAGTTTTTCCTGGGAAGAAAAAATGATGTCAAACATGCCTTGGGGTATTCTTTGCTTGTCATTGCCTACTGGAATAATTTCTTGCCAAAGGTAAACCAAAAGAAAGATACTATTCTTTCATCATTTTCCCAAGTACAGAATGTTCTTAATTATTGCCTCCATGATTTGTGTGGTTCCAATTTATCAAATTCTTTATTTTTCTACATTATTTTTTCTGTCTGTAGCTCATTAAATTATGAACATAGTAAATAGGATAAAAAATAGTTGATAATTTTACATGCATATAGCACATAAAATAATAAAAAGCCTTTATTTTCTCTCAGTGATAAAAAAAATTCACGAAGCAGCATTTTCTTGTTACGCATGGACATTGTAATGTATATTTTATAATAAATATAGATAAATTCATATTTAATTTTATTTTATGATGTCTAACAAATTCTAATTCTAAAATATAATAATTGAAATTAAAAGTAAGAAACCGATTCAAGAAATTTCAACTCCAAATACAAACATCCATTGAGTGAATGCAAAGTTACATTGAACTCTATATATTAAGAAAAGAATCATGTTAAACTTTTGTCATTTTATTCCGTGTAATGATGAGTGTAATTTGATGCCATAATTGATACTTTTTTAAAACTATATATATTGTGGTTCTTTCATCAGTTATTCATAAACTCACAAAATCTCTTAACACACTGTCCCGCAATCTTGTTACAGAAATATATTGTTTCTTTTCATCAGTTTCTCATAAATTCTCAAAACCTTCCACCACCCTGTCCCCCAATCTTATTGCAAAAATATATTGTTTCTTTCATCAGTTTCCATAAAGTCACAAAATCTCCCACCACTCCATCCCTTAATCTCGTTGCAAAATATATATCCTTTCTTTCACCAGTTTTTCATATAGTCCCAAAAATCTGCCACCAATTGTGTCCTTAAATCTTATTGCAAAAGTATATTTATTTCTGTCATTAGTTTCTCGTAGTCACAAAATCTCCCATCCATCACTCACTTTGTTCCTCAATCTTACTGTAAAGAATGTCTATTCGTACAAATCCCATGAAAGCAGTGCCTACACTGTTGAAGCGGCTGAGCACCATAGAAGGACAAGCGAATTTGGACGATTTGAAGCCCGAGTTGATGAACATAAAAGACGTATTTTTGTTAGTGAAGCAAAACAAAGAAGAACTCCTTGACACATTAGCGGCCGTGGATGGCTATCTTCGCAACTCCAACATGCGTAAGTTGATGGAAGAGAAAGAAGACATTTGCAGGAGACTAAGGACTTCATTTCAAAAGTTGCTTCCAGCTGATGCTGCTGCTGTTCCAAGTGGCGATACAGAAGCTGTGCACTCATCATCAATCAAACCATTTCAATATGGGAGGAAGAGGAAAGAAGTCATGAACAGAGTACACTCTTTTAGCCAACTTCAGGACATTGAAAAGTTCAAGGTACATTCCCATAACCTTGATCATCTTCATAAAAAACGCGGCTTATTGTCTCTCTTGCTTTTTCCTGAAAAAACTGTCATAAAGAAAAGGGATATAATTACATGGTGGATGGGACTGGGTGACATTCTGGGAGAAGGAGATGGTGAGGATGTGTTTGTTGAGCTTTTGCATTGTAACCTAATTGTACCACACCATCAAGGAAATTGCCCCCATGTGAATAAATTTCAAGTTAATCCATGGGTCCGTAAAAACTTGATGCCATTGTTACAAAAAGATAAAAAACAACTTTTTGGAATTTATTCACAAATAAAAACCTCATCATCTCATCACAATGATACTTTGTATGGAAGTTTAACACTCGACAAACGAGAAGTTAAACTATGTGATGAGTTTGGTTTTAAGTCTAACCATTGGAAAGCTGTTTTTAATGTTAATGCGAGTTATCTTAAATTTGGACTCCAATGGATGGCCAAAATGAAGTATTTGGAGGTGCTTCATCTTGGCCGTTGGCCGCAACATTCAGCTTCACATCATATTGAAGTGGAGAATGAAGAATTCCTGAAGGAGTTGGAGGGTCAGAAGTGTTTGAAGTATCTTAGCCTTCGTGGGATATCAAGAATATCTGAGCTACCACCCTCCATTTTTCAACTTGAGAGCCTAGAAACCCTAGATCTCAAGGCCTGTCACAATCTAGAAACACTACCTAATGATATTGCATCGCTGAGAAATCTCAGACGTTTGGATTTATCTCAATGTTACTTGTTGGATAGGATGCCAAAGGGTATTGAGAAGCTGACAGAGCTTCGGGTACTTAAGGGATTTGTAATAGGTAGTTCTAGCAAGAATCCTTCCACAATATCAGATCTTGCAAATTTGAAAAAACTAGAGCAACTCAGCATACATATAGGAAGTGGGGCAGTGATTCAAGATGGGGAGTTTGAAAGCTTAAAAGAGTTGTCAGCTCTTGAGCATCTCAAAATATCATGGGGTGTGTCTGACATAAGGTATAGTGATATGCAAATCATTTTGCCTTCAAATTTGGAAAAGTTGCATCTTGAAGGCTTTCCTGGAGAAAATATTCCAGAATGGTTGAAACCTGACAAGCTACCCTTCTTGTTGAAAGAGCTAAATATAACGGGAGGGAAACTAAAAAGCATGGATCATGGAGAAATTTATGACAAGGACCGGTACCCCTGGTTGAAGATCATACGTCTCAAGTACCTAAAGCATTTGAATGTTCACCTTACAAATTTGCGAGAGATGTTTCCTTCGTTATGGTATGTTGACATAAAACATGTTCCAAACTCCCCATCCTGGGAAGGGAGCATTGAATGAAGAGAGCTGAAAGTGCATCCATGTTATACTGCTATTTGCACAATTGTACAAAAGAAAAGAAAAGAAAAGAAAAGAAAAGCTATTTACAAAATTGTATATACATGTTTTTATATATTAAAATTTAGAGTGTGCCTAGGTTTTAGAGTGAAGACAAATTGGACCTATGTTTTTAATGTATGACACTATCTACACCTATGTTTCATATAAATCGCCACCCTCACATATTATCAACATTCATCATTGATATCAAATGAACAAAATCATACGGCTGTAAAAAAAGTGTGATAACAATCTCCAATTATCATGCAATTTCTTTCAATTCATAGTGATTGAATTATACTATATATCCTTGAATCTTAACCAAATTATAATAAAGACAATAATGTAATACAATCATTTTGATTATGAAGTGATCAGTATCCAAACCTTTTCATTATATTATATACTCCCTCTGGTCCTTTTTCTTAAACTAATTAACTAGCTAATTCACAAAGATTGGGAATTTACATCGGTTCTAGGACCACTTCATCTCACCGATGTAGAATGGGGGAATTTTCTATATTGGACATTGAACTGTAAAAGAACACTTTCTTCACCGGTTACTGTTATAACTCATATAGTAAATAGAACCTTTCTACATTGATTATAATTTTAACAGATATAGAATGTCACTTTCAACATTGATAATACATTTAGACGATGCAGAATGCCATATTTACATCGATTAAAAGCTTTAACCAATGTAAAAGCCTAATTGAACTTTCACATATCCAACTCTAGTGGATACAGTAAATTATTCACAAAAAAATAGCGTGTTCCCTTTCAAAGACAGTCTTGGCATGATAGTAGGAAAAGGAAGACAATCCCAAAAGTTTATCATAACAACTAGAGAATTCATATCGAACCAAAATCAATCCACAACACATAAGAAGTGTAACAGGGAACAATTTGCAACACACAAAAGCTTTCACGGAATAACAAAATCAAATGTAAATTTAAAGGGTACCATATGAGTGCTTAAACTTCCTCCCCGCACGTACCTTCTTTTCCCCGCACAAACCATCTATGGAGAAAAGATCATAGTAAACACAAAAGGCTAAGACAACAGTGGTGTCAATTGATTCACAGAAGACGGTGATTCGCGAAGGTTGCAGAGTTAGGGAGAACCTGGAAGAAGACGATTAAGTGGGTTTGAAGGGCACACAGGTTTCTCATGAAGTTTAAATATCCTTTTATACCAGTTCTGATATAAACCAATGCAAAAGAAGCTTATTTTGCATCAGTTCTAATATGAACTGATGTAAAAAAAGTTGTGCTAAATTGCAAAAAAAGTCGTAGCTTATTTTTAGCATCTGTTCTGATAGCCAACGTGAAAGTTTATTTGTTTAAAATTTATAAGTTATTCTATTTTTTTTAATATTTCAATTTATCAAGAAAAAGAGACTCTAACTGATTTAAAATTTGATTAAAAAATAAATAAAATCTGACTAATAATTATTTTTATCAACGATCAAATTCAAATAATCAGTTTCAACATCTTAACTTGGTTTTATATGTTCCTTTTAATAATTGGACTTATTCTTATATTCATTTTTCAAATATTTTTATTAGCTTCAAAACTTTTAATCTCTATGTAATGTTCCCAAAATGATTTCATACAAGTCAAAGGGTTTTTTTTTTTTTACATAATACAAGGCAAAGTTAATCTCCAAAAGATCTTAAGACATTAATTAATGGTATTTTGTGAAAAAATAATTAATGCAAAAGACTATTTATTTGATTATTATAAAAAGACCAATTACAATCTCTAATTTGAATCTTATAAAAATATCAGATCAAGTATATTACATATGAACCTGCGTGATGCGCGCGGGTAATTAAATAAGTGGACTAATTACCTTTTTGTTTGATTAAAAGTATGTTGAAACATATTATATTATCACTTAAGACCTTGGCTGTTCTATTCCAACTCGTGGAAATCTTCAAAAATGGGCTGTGAAGGCACGGTATTCGACATGTGCCTGACTTATGTGTAGCAATAAGGGGAATGTGAATCCTCAAGTAATATATAATTGCAATTGGGACTAGCAGTTTTTCATACTCAGTTTGATGTGAGAATTGACTGAATCTAATAATTTATCTATTTTGAATTTGTCCACTTGTTTACAACTGTACACTCTGCAATTAAAGCAAACAGGATACATGTACACATTGTATTTCTTACTACTGTCTGTCTACACAGTACTCTCTGTAATGGCAAACTATTAAGTTTATTAAAATAATGATAATGATAACAGCGATCAATGTATTTTCTCAATGCCATATTACAAAAGTATTTCATGGATGAATGCTTGATAGTATTGAATGTAAAGTACATCGTAAATGTCATGCATGGTGTGAGCTTAATCTTGCTCGTGTTTTGAAAGCTCTTTATACACAGTAAGTTCGTCTTGTGTGATATGCTTAATTAAAGTGCGTAACTTTATTTTAACGAGAAAAAGTTTGATTCATTTTATCTCTATTTCTTCTCCTATAAAAGGTTACATAAAAGTTTATCATAATTAAGTCAATATATTTTTATGATCAACAAACCTCTTAAACATTTCCTTCAAATGTTTAATATGCTTTGAAGATAAAATCTATGTCAATAACTAAAATTCTCACCTATTAAAGGGTGTCAATTGAATATATTCAATAGAAGATGGGTCTTGACATTTCAATCAAACTAAAATGATCTAGGGTCATGATTTCAGATTTATCTTTGCAATCCCCCGATCTTCAATTTCAATCAAACCTCAATTATTTAATCATTACTAATCTTTCCTCTTTTAAATGATAAACAAAATTGATTCATGTTTTGAAAATCTTCTTCTATCTAATGTTAGATTTCATCTTAAAATGGTGCGCTCTGATACCATGTTAGATTTCATCTTAAAACCAATTGGCATTAAGTGAAGTTGCCCAACAGATATATAAGCCACACTCGAAGGATTGAGGCAGCCGATGTGGGACTTGGATATTTCCCAATATCTAATGTATTTCTTTATTGTTCATTAGATCTTGAATTAGAAAAAAGATTAAGCACAAAAGGTTAATTAAAAATGTTAATCATATTATAAATATCAAAGATAAGATGGTTCATACAAATCCTATGAATCCTATTATTGCATAAGTCAATCTATTAACAGCTTTTTATCATAACAATTAATTGATCGGTCCAACATTCAATAAAGAACAATGCAATAACATATATAATTGATAAACAATTGGGAATTTTATTTCAATAGAAGGGATAGGATTCATAAATAAGTCCTACATCACAATTCACAACTCTAGCATATAAGAGTTTAGCTAACCATGGATATTGGAAAGCATAAACAACATAAAGAAAATAATAGATACATTAGGGAAATAAATCATTACAATAATTACCGGTAGTCTCCTCAAGAATTCCCAAATACTCAAAATAAAAGATTGAATTTGTAATTTTTTTTTAAAAAAGGTCATTTACAAATAAAATCTAAGTTATTTATAGGCTAATGGACCTTTTCAGTGAGTAAGCACGGCCCATTCTTAAAGTTCAGAGTGTTGGCCATTATGCATGCCCCACGCAAGGGTAGTGCTTCCGTGCCTGGAGCTAATTTCAACCTTTTTTGCGTTCTTTTTCCATTCCTTTGGGGGTTCACAAGGCCAGCACCAATTTAGCCTGAATTAAACTGAAACAATCAATTAAAGTGTCATGATCATCAAAATATGGTGTAAGAAATCCCATGAAAATTAAGACCAAAATGGGGTTGATCACCTAACATTTATTTGACTTTGTTTGGATGTGTAAGATCTTAAAATGTTGTGAAAATAAAAAATGTAACTCTTTAAAGTTTTAACACTCAAACTAGGCTGGATAGACAAATTGATACAGTTTGCAACAAGATATTAAAGTATGACATGAAAGGGGGAACGTTATTTGTAAATATATATATAGGAACGACTGTAATCGGGAAAAAAATTATATTTATATATACACAAAAAAGGAAAAATTAGGGACTAAATATAACTGTTAACAGAGAAAAAGTACACAGGCCAACAAGACTCAATATTTGTTTAAGGACTAAAAGTAAAATTTACAAATCACTAAAGACATAACAATTTTTTTTTTAATTAGATCAAATTGGCTCCCTCTTCAGTTTACCAATTTAACATGGTTAACTTTAGTTGATGTAACAAACGTTTACCAAATTCACCAAGTTAATGTGGTAAATTGGCTATGACTATTAAACTCAGTTTAATAGAAACATTTTAAAAGGACCAATAAAACTTAGTAAACTTGAAAAATTAAACTGAAACTAAAAAAATAGCATTATGAGGTAAAAAGAGAATATTTAAACCTTTTATAAGATAACCGTTGACTCTAATTTCTGGAAAGTGAGCTACTTTTGACGAGTCATGTCTTGTTTCCATCTCTAAGTCAGGGCAACCCCAAATCCTCAGCGTTTTTAGAGTTTGAAGGCGTAGGCTGGTTGGAAGTCTCCTCAACTTGGAACAGAAAGCAATAGCCAATTCGCGAAGCAAGGGAAGGTCTCCAAGACAATCAGGCAAGGATTCTAGGTTTCTAAGATAGTATAAGGATAACGAGTGCAGGACAGTCATATGTTGTAAAGCCTCATCCAAAGCTTTTACATCTCTGCATCCTTCAATCCTTAAATACATGAGAGAAGGACTAAATATCCATTGTGGAAAATAATCACCTTTATATCCTCCCACCCACAAACTCTGAAGTTGTTGGGTGTCAGGGCAAAGCCCTTCAAGAATCTCCTTAACATTTTCTTGTATTTCCCACTCTTCATCATATTTGTCCCATGACAATTTCAACTTATTCAGTGGTTTAATTGACATATTGGCTTCTTTGACATCCTTTACACTTTTCACTTTCCCCAAATGCTTGATCTCAAGATCTCCTTTAAGCTTCAATGCTCCCAATTCTGCCAAAAAGAACCCTTTTTCCTTGCTAACAAAGTACTTAGTTAAACTCCTTAGGGAAGTTAACTTGCCAATCTGAGGAGGCAAGCTTAATAGTTTGTAGCAATCCTTCAAAGATAACTGTTGTAGATATTTTAAGAGTATCAAACTGTTTGGCAATATTTTGAGATTGCGACAGTTGTCTAATTTCAATATCTGTAAATTCCACAATTTACATAGTGATTCTGGAAGAGTTTCAAACTCACCCCCAGAAAGATTCAAGTACCTTAGATGTTTTAAATCGCCAATTGAAGATGACAATTCTTCCCTTTGTCCTAAGTGAAGCATCCGCAAAGAAGAACATTTCAATACATCAGGAGAAAGTGCACCACCATGTTGATGTGGCAATAGATAAGTCCTCAAAGATTCCACTTGATGCAAGTGGATTGAATCAGACCTTGACCTATGATTTGAAAGATGGTGAATTTTTTCGATCAAAACAGTTCCACCATTGTCATCTGTGATGCAACTAACATCTTCTGTGACAGATTGTGCAAGATCATGAACAAGACCATGCAACTTGAAACTTGTAACTTTGCCAAATTCATCTTTCTTAATATCCTGAAAAAATGATCTCCAATATAGTTCATTCCATATACCATCACCAACATCTTCGAAATCTAATCTTTCATTGGATGAAATGAGCCCATTAGCCATCCATAGTTCAACTAATTGTTGCTTCCATATTTGTTCGTGTTTGGGAAATATTGCACAATAAGCAAAACACTGTCTGAGTCTAATTGGTAAATTCAAGTAACTCAATCTCAGGGAAGCCATTATGGAGTTTCCATTGTGTGATAACTCCAAAAGGTTTCTTTCCTTAACATTGAGCCACTCATTTTTCTTTCTTTCGAAGCGTAAAAGACTTCCTAGTTCTTTTGCAGCAAGAGGTAGTCCCCCACACTTCTTTACTATCTCCTTCCCTATGTCCTCAAGTTCTACATGTTCTACCTCATTTGGTCCAAAGGCTTGGTGCTTAAACAATTCCCAACAATCATTGTCAGATAACAAAGATAATTCATGGGGAATCTTTATTGTTCCCATGATTTCTGCAACCTTTGATAGACGGGTAGTCACCAAGATGGAAGCGCCCGGTGCCCCACAAGCCAATAAAGATTTCAACTTTTGCCAATTCTCTTGCTTATCATCCCACACATCATCCAAAACAAGCAAATATCTTTTCCTTTGAAGCAGATCTTGAAGTCCTCTTTGTTGTGGCTCTAGATCCATATCCTCACGGGCACGCCCAGTTGCTTCTTCGATGATAACTTTTGTCATTCTCCTCAAGCTGAAATCTTCTGAAACACATACCCAAATTCTTAACTCAAAGTGATGGACTACCTTCTCATGATTGAAGATGAGTTGGGCAAGTGTTGTCTTTCCAAGCCCCCCTAGACCAACAATTGGATAGACAGATAAATCCTCATAATGAGAAGCATCATCAACCAAAAATTCTATAATTTTATCCTTATCTTCTTCTCTTCCATAGATGTGTGGTTCAGTGATGACTGAACTGGTTTTTCTCCACTCAATGACTCCACTTCTCTCACGAACCATCTCAGTCAAATTAAACTCAGTCCTTTCATTAGCAATTTTTTCTAATTTTTCTCTTATCATTTTCATGTTCTTAGCAATTTTGTAATGGAAAACAACATGCTTTGGATGAAAAGAGGACAAGTAAGAGTTCTGTACCTTGTCTGATGGACCACACTCGTCCAAGATGTCATCCAGGATACGAGCTGCATCTTTTAGCTTTCCCAGCCAATGTTTAATATCTCTGTTTGAGAATTTTTTCTCCTCAGCATCTTCAAGCGTAGCCTTGATTGAAGTGAGCAAGTTGGCAATCCTTTTAATGTCTTGATCGAAACCCAAAAATAGTCCCAGCTCCTTTTGAATGAGTGAGTTCAATTTCTCAAGCACAATTTCAACGACAGCCTCAGCCATATTGTAACTTTGCTAGATGAAAATGGAAAAGGGATTGTATGAAGTAACTAGGAAAGCTTTATGTGGGCTTAACATGTGAAAAAGTTGCCTTCTAATGGAAATATTGGAATAATTTGTAAGCAAGCAAAGGTTTCTCAACCAGTAAGGCAGGGATCACTTATGAAGCAATCTTGGAATAGTTTGTAGATGCGGAGGCAGCTGCATGCACAAGGAAGCAGGGTTCCCATAAGCACTGGCGTGCCATTTAAATATCCAATGGATTTGGAGTACCATTCTTATGTGAGAAACTTCATGTTGGTGATGATGGTTTTGATTTACCAGTCACCCAAATAAAAAACAAATAAATTGATCAATGTAATTTCTTATATAAAATAAATTACAGAAAGAAAAACTAATAATAGAAGAAAAAATAAAGAACGGAAAATTTTCCATCTCAAGTAAAATAAATTACAAATAAAAAAGAGTGGTTTAACAATGAGCTTAGTACTGTAAATTGGTACATACATATACTGTTTTGGCCTGTTTTACAATCACATTTTGAATATATTAGCTGGCTTTCTGTTTTTACGTATGTTCAAGCTTCAAAATGTGGTTTTAGATTTTACCAAAAGGAAAGATGCACTTTTAGATGCCTTGTTCTTTTTATTGTTTAGTGATGCTTGGTGTAGAAAGTTCTCTTGTACCGATGGCTGCAGGAGAGATTGAAATCAGTGTTAAAACGTATGTATTAGGTCATTTAGGTGTGTGTTCTTTTCTTTCGGTTTGAGGTTGCTGAGAATCTCTGTTGGTGTCAGGATTGGGCAAATCAACCCTGCAAACTGAAGCAGTAATTGAACATGAGTTTCTTACGCCAAGTGCTCAATTTATTAATTTTCTTGATCACGATACATAATAGATTGATGAACTCAACTGATTCATTCTGATAATTGTTACTAGTATCTTTTTTGGAGATCACACTTTTGCTTTCACCTTTGTTACAGTAATTGCATGCAACAAAGCCCCCGCCCCCCCCCCCCAAAAAAAAATAAAAAATCCATGCAACAAACCCAACTAAATGCTTTACTAAATATTAAATAAAGCCAAAACTATAAATATAGTATTAAAAAAAAGCCACATGATTCATGTATATAGAACAAGATGAACTGAAAGTGAGGATATTTAGTACTCAAGTCAAAGTTGTATATGCCTAATGAATCTGGTGCTGCATAATTTTCCATCCCATGTCTTCTTTTGTTGAATCTCTCCCTCCAACCTAAAGCTAGTCACAAGAGTAAGGGGCTTAAGTATATGTGTTGTGTCAATAATTTTCTCAAAAAACAGTATATAGAATCTCTCCGAGGCAAATTCTGTCTTTTTTTTCTTATATATTGCCCTTTAGGTTGAACCTCTTTTGTTTTTGGCATGATAGCCTATTAACATTTCGAAAATGATGACTGTAGGTTGGGTTACAGTTAAGCTCTTGTATGATGTTATTTGAGATATCTTTTGATCACTTCCCTGTAGATTCTGTTTTGAAACTTCAATTACCTCATGTCTGTCTTATGATTATGGTGAATGTGCCTGTTAAACATGGCTGCATTGCAAGTTTGTTTGCCTAATTTAGGATATATTTTAAGCATCTTTTTTTAATAAAAATTTATTGGCACAGCAGTATATGTGATAAATCCTATGAGTGATTCTTCAAAATAATGATCACTGTCATAGAATTAAGAAACGTATAGGCAGCAGTTCATCTTAACATCAACCCATTACTAAGCAATGACCAAATAATTCTTGGATAGAAGCTCAACTGCTCAAGCATAAAGATAAGAAAGAACAACTTTTTATAATTGATGAATTTCATCTCAGACTAGTATCATAAGTTCCATGAGAAGAGATACATATCACTAGTTATAAAAAAAAAAAAGAGAACAATAATCACTATTTTTAAAATATAGGGACTAAGACCGATTTTGACAAAAAAATTGAGAGACCTAAAAGCACATTTTATCATCCTCTGTTCCTCTCTCTCTGCATGAAACCCCTTTTTAGATACAACTTTGTTTGGATAAACTTTTAAATAAGTACTTATAAAAGAAGAAATAAGAAGATAACATAAAACAAGTTTCTCCCATAAGTTAAATTTAGCATGCGCATAAATTAATTTGTAAAAGTTCTCTTATTTAATTTTAAGTTAATTTTAACTTATTTGTTAAATCTGGTCCAAAGGGAGAGAAGCAATCATTCTTTCACAATCCCAGATAGCAAATTGCTCCTTCAATTTTGTTATGCCAAGCTCCACAATGGCGAAGGTGGTGTACCTATAAATACTCCAAAGCTCAAGTCAGTACATGACAAACTTTTTTATGTAACAAAATGTATTACTATACAATTCCTTTTTCCCCTTAACATTTCCTTCCCTTCTCAAATGGGCCTCTAAATTTAGTATTTAAATTTTTTCCTACAGAGGTAATTACTTTCTTCACCTTCTTTTTTCTTCCTACACCTCCGAAAGTAATTGCAAGGGAAGAAAATGTGCTAGGGTTGAGGGGTATTTTAGTTCATTTGAGTCTTATTGGAGGAGTAGGAAGCCAAAAAGGAGACGTAGAAAGTAATTCCCCAATCAAGATGGAATTTGTCGATTTAGTTCAAACTTCTCTTCTTTTTTTTGGTAAAATATATCTTTTTGCCAAAGATTTTCATCTTAGGTTTAAAAATTGGAACCTTACCCAAGCCCAAATTAGTATATGGTTTCAACTATGATAATTCATGTTAACATTGAAAGTTGCTGCAAAGCACAAAATATATTATACAACAAAAGTATGATTCTATTATGCAATGCACAAAAGAATTGCACTTTCATTGCACATTTTTTTTTGCACCCCCACTAGTGCAAAATAAGTGTGTTACACCTATGTAAAGTGGTTGTAAAAATATTGTACAACAAAATCATAATTTTATTGTGCAAGTGGGAGTGCAAAAAAAAAATGCAACGAAAGTGTAATTTTATTGTGCATTATACATAAACTGAAAAACAATGGAATCACAATTCCATTGTGAGGAGAATTTGTAGCACATCAAAATCATGATTCCATTGGATTACGAGAAAATAAAAAAAAATAGAATCATGATTTTGTAATGTTGACAAACACAAAAAAAAATACCATGAACTAGGAGGGCTTCATGAGGCAAGGAGGAAAGAGATGAGAAAAGGAGAAAAGAAGGAATGGAGAAAGGAGAAGAGGAAAGGAAGGAAGAAAGGATGGTGGGGAAGGATGGGTGCCAATAATTATAGGAAGGAGAAAGAGTATTTTGGTCTTTTCCTTATGCTAGTACGAGCCAATAGCAAATATGGAAGAATCAATATCAACTACGTTAACATTTTACCCAAGCCCAAACAATATAACACGAAAACTATTGATAGTAAGCAGTGCCAAAATATTCTTAGAAAGGTAAAATATTCAACTCAATTAGTTTGTGGTGTTTTTTTTATAGATAAAAATTAATTATTAGTATTGTTAGTTTTTATTAATCAAGAAATTTGAACCTTCAACTTTTTCTCTCTTTCTTTCTCTCTTCATCATTAACCCAACCTTGTATCTTCTATTAGTTTTGTAGTGTATGAATTGTCAGTTAACAAATTCATTTTATTACCGTGCACTATCTTCTTTTCTCATTTCCTTCGTCCATTTTCATCTCTATTATGAGGGTACTCTTACTTTGGAGTCAAAAATGGGTTTATTTACTTCAAAGAGTCCAATTTGCAATGACAAGAAATAAAAGAGTAATGTAAAAGAAATAATTCATAGTCTTAAATATTTTTCCAATAGAAAGACAACATTGACCCAATTTTAAAAAGATAAATTATTAAAATAAATCTTTAAAAAATGAAAACAAATTTTAGTAAAAAAAATAAAAAACTAAAAATATATTTTAGCCTAAAAAATACTAATAACGAAAATTTGTATTTCAACAGAAATATTAGACTACGTTAAACAATTAATTTTTTTTTACATAATTCTAATGTCTTTAAATAAATTGAAAAAGAAACATATATACGCATCTTTACCTGCACGGCAAAATATTAATCTAGTTATATATAGTGTTATACTTTGATTTCTAGAAGTAATAAATAATAAATGAATTCACAATTTCACATTCTCCTTTTGTTTTTGGTAACACGTCTTTCCTCTTTGGTGAGATGTCTCCCGCGAACGCTCTTATCCTGCGCATCCTCTGTTTTCACTCTCAGAGCTTCAATGACCCACTTTCCCCGATATGTAGAATCTGTGACTCTGAGTATGAACCTTGCAACTTCACCTTCACTGCAAATTGTACGCATACGAACCTGAAAGCTGGTGCCTTTACTTGATTCTAGTTAATGGTGGTGTTAGAATGACTTCAATTCTTAGAGGACAAGGACGAATTCGATGCGGTTATAGCTTAATGCGTTTTTCCATTTGAAGATCAAAATTTTATGGCAAATGCTTACGAGGGTTTCATGTCATTTCCTTTTTGTTTTGCTTTTTTGAAAGTTCACCTGTCATTTCCATTCATTAATGTGGTGCAACATTTTGTAAATTACTCTGATTATTTGATTGTTTTCAATGTTGGTGCATTTATTTTTTGTGAAGTCGTCGAACTCAGATGAAGAAAATCTAACAGATGAGTTCTTAGAATGCCTGCCACCTGGTGGTGCATATTTAGGCTTTTAAAGGAAACTAATTTTAAAAATGTTTAATTATTCATTTTTTTCTTATAGATTCGTATGTTTTAGTCTTAAAAGTAGTTTTTTTAATTCATATCATTTATATTTTAATTCTTTTTAAGTTTTTGTAGTTTGAAGGTGATTTTTTTATTGTAACTAATTGTAATAAAAAAATAGTTGATAATTTATAATTAATTTGTAACTAAATTATTTTTATATATATTTTTTTAGCAAGGACTAAAAGGTAATTAAAATACAAATTATAGAAACTAAAAAGATCACTGTCAAATTATAAGAACTAAAAGAAAATTAAAATACAAACAATTAAAACTAAAAAAACCACTTTTAAACTATATGCACTAAAAAGAGAATTAAAATGTAAATTATAAAGACTAAAAAGATCACTTTCAAACTATTGAAACTAAAAGATAAATCATGAAACTATAGAAACCAAATAAATAATTAAACCTTTTAAAAATGTATAAAGTTTATAGAAGTTGTTTTGTTTTTATTTGGTTATAATTAGTATAAAAGAGGAAAAAAGGATATGCACCTTAAGGTTTTTTTTTTATGTCCTTGAATTACAAATCTTTGTTATATATTATTAGTTTGTTATCTTTAATAATAATTATCTTAAAAGTCACATCAAAATTAATTGATAGTATAAATTAAAAGTGTAAGTTATTAAAAAATAATTTAAAAGATAATTATATCTATAATCTTTATTTTCAAAAATTACTCAAAGTAACTTTTCAAAATAATAAAATATTAACAAAGGTTGACTATTAAGTGAGAATAATGTTGATAGTTTAACTATAACTACTTTGTAAGTCTTCATTAAACTTTAAGATGTACTCTAATCATGATGAGCTTTGGAGAGTGGGAATTCAACACATTTAAACTTTCTCTCACCAAAGAAAAATAATAATAAAATGTTGATTTTTAACAAACACCTTAAACAATTTTAACTGATTTTTCATGAGAAAAAACTGAAACCGAAGCTTCAAAAGTAATACTTGTACCTTATATATCTTTCTTTAGTAAATTTTTACTGTAATATTTTCCTGTTCAAAACTAGTAGCTTGGATCTGAAAAGTGCTTTTGATTGCATGATAATCACTCGTTCATTTCATCAATTAGCAGAGAAGGGGACAGTAACTATTTCTATTGTTAAACAGTTCTTTGTTCATATACTTTTTTCCCTACTTTAGTTTGATCTCACATTTTAAGTACTAGAACAAGGGCTATGCTGGCAAGAAGTGTTTATGCAGTTAGTGAACTTCCTTGATTGCATATATACAGAAAATAGATCTGATTTTGACTAGTTTCCCTGTGAACTTTCTTGAAGAGAAGCAATTATTGTCTTGTATAGAATGAGTCTCCCTGTGATCTTCAACATCTTTTTTGAAAAAACAAAAGTCAATTATCATATTCTAGTCAATAAACATAGGTTGTGTTCATTTTTTCAAGCATTCAGTTAGAAAATGAATGCTGACCATAAGTCAAGGGTTCTGTTCATCACTTCTTGTTTCTTCCAAATCATAACATTCAGATGCTTAAGCTTCAATTTAGTGCCGTCAAAGAAGGCGGGCAATGGGGACAGAGAATTCAATGACTATACTTATCATGAGCAATCCTAAATTGAATTTGAAAGACCTGCGTTTAAATTCACTGATAACACCCTCATTGATTATCACACCCACATTAAGGACATTCTCATTTCATAATTCTGTGGCCAATATAGGTACATCTAAAGGAATTTGTTCATTAATGTTTGTGGCCAACATTCTTTTCCTAAAAGAAATCCTGTAACATTAATAAGAATATCACAATTGTTTACTGATGAGTCACAATATAGGTCCCATTTGCATGTGCCTTTATTTTATATGGACCTTTTCTTTTGCCTTTCAGAGTAATTGAGAATTTATTGCGGATTTGATTTGTGGTCCTTAGTCGACAGGATGTTATAATTACTTAATTTTCCTTAATGATTGCAAAAAAAATGAAAATCCCAAGGTAGGTTTACCTGGTTGTCTATTTTTGGTCTCAATCAGTATAGATAGACTGTCTGATATGGGTCTAATCATGACAGATGAGGTTCTATACAATTCTTTGAATGGCTGAAATGATCAATGATGGAAGTAGTAGACAGGAAATGGATTCTTTGCTTTCTGGCATTTGTGAGTTTGAAACTTTGAAGGAATATTTATATAGAATTAAATTTACCGAGATAAATTATGAGTGGTCCAATCTACATTTATCGATTGCAATCAACTGAATGTGTGAATGCAGGAATTTCCCGACTGCAGGGAATCCAGATCCATAGCAGACATGATGGTTATTAGAAATGCTGGCACATGGCAAGGTAGAAAATGAGTTACATGGCCTTATTTCTTTATTTATCCAGTATATATCGGGCAAAAACATCACAAAAACAGTAAGAACCTTGTAAAAGAGTAATACAATATGGTAACAACTGTTACTGTTATCATGAATTTCGTAAGAGTTCAGTTTGCATGTTGGTTCGTACTATAAGATGTGCTTCTAGGTTGGTTCTTGATACAGCAGGCTCATACTAGTAATTAATTGCTACATATGCAGTCATGGACCCAGCCTAACATAATGGATAGATTTTCGGTTTATTCCCTACTTGCTATTATAGTCATGGCTTAAAGGTCAAGACTCAACCGTTAAAATGTCAACTTATGATTTATTATAATTAATTTGAATTGACATTGTATTAGAGACTGAGCTGATTAAAAGATTGCTTGTTTCAAGTGACTGCTGCATAAATTATAAAAGGGTGGTTTTGTGACTTCATGTTGTTATATTACGCAGACAGTGAAAATTAATTTTCTTGTATCTCTGATTGATCTCTTTTAACTAATGGGGAATCTAGGCCAAGCCATTATCAGAATTCTGTGGCTCATTACTCTTCAATTATAGCAAAACTTTCCTAATTTCAGCTGTCTATAATGATCTAATAGTGTAATTATTTTCCTCTACAATGAAGAAATTTCTCTTACTTTCTTTTCAATCAAAAGGCCAGACCTGATATGAATAGTACAATAATTGGCCCCAACAAAAAGTTTCTACAAAGTCAGCATAAATTTTGGAAAAACTCTATCAAAGTAATTCAAATTTTCTGACATGTTTAGTCCAAAGCTGACAATGTTTTGACGTGCTACCAAGACTTTGATGCTTGAGCCTTGAAACAAATAGTGGAATGGTTAAATTTCATTTGAGCTTTGAGCTATAATTTTAACCGGTCTTAAGTGGAGAAACAGATATTTTGTGAGTTTTTACTCAAGGATTATGGTGGTCCTAGCAGTCTAACACACATTATTCGTGGAGCCATTCACGGACATGTTGGTTGATCTAAAGAAAAAAAAATTACCAGGAGCAACTCTGGCAGCAAGAGCGTAACTATTATGTTTATGAAGACTTGAAAGTTGTAATTTTGGAACTCAACTAATATAATTTTCACTTTATATGCACTTTTTTGTTATAAAAAAGTTCCCTTCAAGTTGTTGTACGTAAGAATTGCTTATTTGCTAAATATAAATAACTAAAAGGAAGACATGTGAATGCTGTAACTATATCAATCACAAAAACTCACTTCTAACAGATTTTTACATTCATTACTCTCTATTCCTTTTCTTCTTGTTGGTGCTATACAAACATGTTACCACTGGAGCATGGTTTTGCAGTTGAGGTGGTGATTGGTGATGAAAGAAAAATCTTGGTTTTAATCATCTGTTGAATCTCGATGCCCATGTAACAGGAATCATCTAGTAGGAACATGTGACATCATAGAGGCTAATCATATAATATTCTATGAGCCACTATACATGTCACAACTTTGCAGTTTGCACCAATAAATCAACTTGCTAACTCAGAAATGCTCTGTAAGGAAGGGCGCCAGGATTTTGACCTCACTACAGCAGGATTAGCTGAAGCCGTCCTTGGCCTGTGTCTCTCTGCTCTCATTCCCTGGAATTCATTATGCTGTTTAGCTTCAATGCTAATCAATGATGAGGATGAAAAGTTCCAAAATCGAAGATAAAAAGTTGTGTTTGAAACTTAGTTGCTAGTAAAAACATGTGGTCATAGTATTGGATTAAACTTTTCCATTGGCCATGATCACTCATTTTCCCTTTGTTTCAAAAGAAATACAACTGCTATAGTTTCAAGTTTTGGCATGATTTGGCAAGAATTGCATGAAATAATGGTATAAATATATGTATATTTTGTTTTAAGGATATGTATATACTATATACAGTAGAGAGATTCAGCATCAATAGACCATGTGCCATGTGATGTGAACTGGTATAGATAGATCAAAGTCTTCAGTGGATTCACTGTTGGGGTAGACTAAAAACACAAACTCCCACTAGAATACTTACTATTCAAGGAATAATAGTTAATTTAATTTAAAGGGAAAAGATGAAAAGGAGTGTTGACATGAGACACACCTGATGTGTAGACTCTCCTGCTGTGTGTGCCTCACTAGCTGAACTCTGCTTCTCCGACTGCACCCTATGCGGCTTCTCGGCGGCCTCAGCCAGTGGCTTCTTTGTCTTTGCATGCTTCTTAGCTTTCAACACCTTCATGACCTCTAAAACCAGAAACAGAAAAAGGTCTTAGAATTACATGAAGTGATGAAACCACACAGAAAAGACCCTTCCAAAACAGCAATTGATCACACCCTTTAATACAAAAAGTCCAATTTATTCACTAATAAGATCAGATTGCGTGGCAATTGAATAATAATAGTAGTAATAATAGTATACCTTGAGTGGTGATAAGCCTGTAAGCATGGCCAAGGTTGAGAGTCTCATTAGGCCGGAGCAGCTTAACGCGTGTGAAACGCACCGTTTTCTGCTCTTGATTCTGCTCCTGTGGTGGCACAGGCAATGGTATTATCAAAGAAACATAGTGACCTGGATTAGTCCTCATGACCTCACTTGCAGTGACTGGCCAATACAACCTCTCTATCTTCCCACAAGGGTGTTGGATCACAAGCACTGCAGCATCCACAGCTTGGCAATTCCCCATATCTCTTTAGCTTAGCTTAGAGAGAAGATGGAAAATGGTAGAGATAATAAGAGAGGGAAGGGAAGGGAAGGAAGTGAAGTAAGCAAAGGTCTCTATCTATACAGCTGCTTCTAGCACCCCCACAAATGTAGTAAAAACAGGTTCTTATGGCTCTTTAACAAGGCCCTTCCCAACCAACTAACATGTTATTGTTATTATTAATATTATGATGATAGGGTGGTCAATTTAAGCCAAAGATATTTGACCTTAAATTGCATAGGGGGGCATGACAAAAATATTGTGAAATGTTTTGGTTAATAATTGTCAATCTAGTAAGATAATGTTTCCACTTACTGGTTAAATTATTTTAATATTCGGCAACCACTGATTGGCACCGGCACTGCCCTCTAGAAATGGTTCTAATGCCACGTGGAGAGATCAGAAGATGGAGAAAATTGGACGGATCTGTTCGGCGATGTCGACGCGGTCAAGCATTAGATTTAAGGTAAGACAAATTGCCTCTTACGTATTATCTATGCTACTACTATATAACCAAAAATAACAAAATACTATTAATAATAATAATTGGGTACCAAAAGTTATTAACACGAAGAATTTTGATATTTAACTTTTTTAATTGAAATTAGGAATTTAATTTTTGGCTTGGACATGTTTTTTTTTATAGGCTTCAGTTTGAATATGTAATTATAATTGGAAGTAATATTTTATCTCAAAATGAGTCTATCAATTTGGTAGATAAGAAAAAATTAATTAAATACTAAATAAAATGTCATATGCTTGCTAGATAAAAAAAAAAATACTAATAATAATTGGGTAATCAAAGCGTGCGTGTGAATAAGATTCTTTTGAGTGGACGTTGGACAGAGGACACAGCTCCATCTTATCCGGGTGACAGAAACTTGCATACCTTGTTTGTTTGGTTGCCTAGAAAATGCGAGAGAAATAAAGGAAAGATAGAAAGAAAAGGTGAAGGTAGAAAATTCTAGGAATTAACATGTTGGCCCAATTTAACTTTATAGAATCGTTACTAGTGGCACGGTAAAGATGGCACCATTATCTTCTGTGGGAATAAATATAACAAATACTAAAGAGGTATTGTCACATTGTACAACTTTTCTCGAATGCTTTGAAGCCCCCCGTGCAATATATTGATATTGTTTGATTAATGATTGTATTAAATGTGTGTGAGCAACCATTGCAAGCAAACTTTGTTTTGGATGCTACGATCCTTTGAGTGCTCTTGAAAGTGGGTTGGACCAAATCATTGTAAACCAATTTGTAATTATTAATAGTATTAGCATTGAGATAAATAAATCTTTTGAGACGGCTACAAGAGCCTTTAATCTTCCATGTGGAGCAAACTTTAATTCTAAGATGTGATACATGCCCCCCTCAAACTATTTTATGAACAATAAATAAATGATAGATTTGAGAATCTACTTTGATTTATGGAGATTTTTGTGCCTATCTTGAGTACTTTGACAACAAGGAATTAAAGGTGTTTTAAAATCATAATTTCTTTCCATGATCTTAACAAAGTAAGATGTGTTTGTTTTACCGTTTTAATCCGGTAGCATGCGCTCCAATGCATCCTTTTGTGAAAAGCAACAAATTATTACTTTTCTTTGAACGTATGTTTAGAGTTCCTTCAACCAAAAAACAAACACACTTACATGTTTGAGAAATAATTGAATTTAAAGTAAATTATAATATAATTATTTTGAAAACATGATGAATACACATAAATTTTGGCATTCATAAAATTCATATATATATATATATATATATATATATATATATATATATATATATATATATATATATATATATTAATTAGTGAGAATGCTTTATTTATGTCTCAATGTTGATTTAAAATTTAATTATTTTTATTGTACTGTTACAACACATTAACCTTGTTTTGTCAACTTAAGCATACAAGTAACTATGACCTATGGGACCACGCCTAAGAAGGGCCTCCTTATAGGTTGTCAGCTTCTATAAATCCCCATATAATCATATATCATATATGAGGAAAAAAAAATGTTGACATAACATAATTATTTTGTATGTTATGCTCAACAAATTGTCCATATATCTTGGGATGAACATTGCTGTAGATCCTTGACTCTTGTGAAACTGATATTGCTTAAACTATGATTGCCCCAAGGTTTGAATTTTTCATCTTCTTATTCACATGTGTAAACATCTCTGCATATAATGTCAGTCTATGTAAGCCATGTGAGGTGCTGAGTGATTTTGGCTCAAATATTAAATGACGAAAGGACTGTTTCTTGTTCAAACATGACTCGTGTAGGGGACTACAGACTTTGCTATTATATAGTGAAGAGTTTTTAGCCCTAAATGGCCATCAATATATTGGCCGCCATCAATTGTTAATTTATTGTGGTCCGAATGGTCTCAATATTCTAATGTTAGGACATGTTTTAAAATATAGTAGTTGATGGAATTCAATCTCAATAATGAGTTCATATTTTGCAACTTGTGGGGGTACCATATTCAGATTTTGTATGGCTTTGTACCGTGGCTTTTGAACATTCTCCCTTTTATTTAAAACTTGCCACCAAACATTGGACTCTCAAAGAGGCTCTTATTGGTGGGGACTATTATTTGTTTCTTTTGTTGCTGTGAAGGACATAAGAGCCAAGAGTTGCTTTCTCCACATTCCTCCCCCTATGATAAAAACAAAACCATCCATCCAAAAAGTACTTCAATTCCTAATGAATTTATTATATATATCTACCAGAACAGTTCAGTGAACCTAAATATCTGAGACCCCAATGAAATTGGTATGTAAGGCAGGAGGAACTTAATTAGGGGCAAAAGCAGATGTCATATGGTGTTTTAGGGACATTCAAGTACCCAACAATGTGCAGGGTTTTTACAGTGCTTTGTCTCATACAAGTTCTGTATATTCTTTTAGAGAAAATATGCATGTGTCATTGCATAAGCTTCGGGGACCTATATAATAAAGGTTGAGATGTTTGATACATATTATATAGGTTTTTTGTCTCCAATTCATGTTTGGCATTTTTTTTCTCTCCTTAATTTTTTTTATTGATTCCAACAAATCAAGGTGCGTGATATTGTCCTCCTGTACAATGCTTACAAAACATTGTTCTCATTGGTCTCAACATATCTGTTTTACATATTTCATTTACTAATTGTTTTTTATTTTTATTCAAATAATAAATAAAAGAGCAAGTGATTAGGCCATTAGGATTTTGCCATGGACCAATAATTTATATCAAATGGGTAGAATGGGTATATGGTTCAAGGCATTAATTTGACACTCAACGGTCCTTAAACCAAATAGTGAAGCATTGCATCTCCTTGACATTTTCTTATCTAGTGGAAGGATAATGATCTTATGTTAATAAGAAACGTGACAATTAATTTTATGTTACAAGAAAGAGAAACAAACATTTAATAAATGGGGCTTACACAAATTATAAGGAGTCTTATTATAGTAATTGATTTGTGTTTTTCTCTTTCATGATATGACATTTGTGTTCATCACGAAGAAAGGATCCAAATCCTTAATGAAAACACTTGAACAAGAGAATCGATTTTAGCACCAACAGTGGAGATTTGTGTTTCAAAGGCAACCTAACTTTTAGTGATCATCAAATTTTAAATGTGGCAAACTTAATAACTTTATGGATTCATGTAATAATTTTATTGGTTTAATAAAGACCGTAGCTAGCACCCAACGATTCATTATCATAAAGGGGTCAAACCTTAGGTTATCAGCTCGAGAAATTTTTAAAAATGAGCCTTGTAATCATGTATAAGTTCTTTAAAGTTATCAACATATATAAACCAAAAAAAAATGTTATCAACATATTTATCTTGTAGTCTTGTAGAAATAAGGGGAAGGTATTGGAGGGCCATGTCCCTTTCGCAACAGTATTTGAATTAACTCTTCCATCATGACTTGACCAATGTATCAAAATATGGAATGATCACGCTTGTTGGTTAACCATCGAAAAGCATAGGCACCAATAACCAAAAATAAATTTTTCACTAGAGCTCGTAAACAAAACAAAAAATGACAATTTTGATTCTTTAAATTTTAAAGAAAAATTTCGTGTGGAATTAAATACCTAAGGTGCTCAATATAAATTCATATTGTTAAGTTCCACATTGTTCTTTCAATTTAAAATAGAGAAAAGAAAAGAAAAATGGCATTTGTCACATTTGACTGGCTAGGCTCGTCCATTTAAGACTGAGATTCGTCCATTTAAGAAATCCCAAGTTGAATTGGGGTTTTTTGCCTTGACCCCTATAGCTTGTAACTCCATCAAGCTCGACACCAGCTTGTTGTCAAATGAAATAAAGACATTGAGCTTTAAATGTTGAGCACAAAATAATTTAAATATTTTGAGTTTGATCTAATCATGGTTTAGTATGGGCTTCATTCGCAAAAGAAGAAAAAATCAGATTTTCACCAGCTTAGATCTATTTTAGAAGCCTGAATTAAATTTAGATATTTTAATCTAATTCACTACAAATGGCATCCTACATATCGAATCCGTATTTGACCATCCCTAAATTCACTCAATGAAATGTAGGATCAAGCTTTAAATTTTGAGAACAAATTAAATCTAGGTCTTTTTAGTTCAATTCATTCATGATTTAATGTGGGCTTAATCTGTAAAAGCCTATAAAAACTTGAATATTTTCTTTTTGTTATGTTTTGCTCTCACTCCGTATACTTTCATCGCATTCTCAAGTGAAAAGTTTCACATCTTTTTAGTGGTCTTTATGAAGAAAAATGATAATATTAACAAGTTTTTTAAACTAGAAAAAACAAAACTACAAACTAAAAAGTAGATTTAGTTTTCAAAATTTGAAAACTTAAAACTAAAAACCATCGATCTGAATCTAGGCCTAAAGATGTATTAGTTTTCCACTTTTCCCTTTTTATCTTTAAATAAACCCTAACCGAAAAGTTATTATATTGTTTAATTTATTACGAACATGTAATGTTTGGAAATTTTGATATTTTTTACTTGTGATTGATAATTTACTTTGAAAATTGAAATGTGATTTATGATGAAATTTAATACTTTGAATAATTTTTTGTTATATTTATTATGTATATCTCTCAAATAAAAATAGTCATAAAGGAATTCAGATATTGACTTGAGACTTTGTTTTTACTCTAGTTAATGAAATTCCATTTATTTGTTGACCAAAATATAGTTTTTTTTAGAAAATAAAAAATACAGCAAAAGTCGTCAAAATAACCTATATATAATCTAAATCATAAAGTGGGAAAAAAAAATGGCGAGTGATAATACAAAATAAAACAAGAAAAAAAGTGAAAAGTGGGGGTGGGAGAGAACCCAAATCTCTCCTATACGACTCAATCAGAATTTTCTTTTCAGCAAAATCTCAGCATTCAATCATATTTAATGTTCTTTTTTTTTTAATTACTGTTAACTTCCTAAATTAATGGTTAGGTTTTTGCAGTAGAGTGGACGGAGAGAAACATGGATCGATGGAGAGGATCCAAATTAGGGAGAGAAGAGAGTAAAGACAAGAAAAGAGAAATTAGTATTTTTCTATAAAAAAAATTACTCAAATATTTTAAAAATCTATTTTTTAAAAGAAAAATTAAACTGTTTAATTTTTTAAAAAAAAACTTATTAATATATATTCTCCTTTTATAAAAAGTTATAAAATAAATAAACCAAACAGCATAGGCAACTTTAAAAAGACTCCACTAAGTTGGCCTGAATAAAATATGATCGTATGTGACAATTATTGCTGCTGCCTTGTCTTGTTTTATCTTGTAAAATCTCGAGATTGAACGACTGAAGATATTACAAATCCAGAGGATTGCAGAAAGAAATTAGATGGGACGCTTGAGTTTACCATGCAATTTGCATGCAGCGAAAAGACTTTATCCCCAGGATTCCTGCAGTTGGCATGTGAATCTATGGTAGTCGTAGTGGATGATTAGCTTTTAGTTTTAGATGGCTAGTGGGCTACGGAATATGCTTAGGTCAAAATCTACTAGGTATGATTTGAGTATTGTAACTAGTAGAGGCTTGTCAAGTTTTGTCATCTATAGTTAGGGGCAAAGTTATGAAATCAAGTTGAGATCAGGTAATGAATTCATGGTACAATCATTGAGTTATTAATTGTATTGGTTTGATATTGTATATATTAAAAATTTTAAAATTATATATGTATTTATTATATATAAGTATATAATTAATATTATTTAATTAAAAAAAATTCATTCATGTTTCAAAATCTATAATAATAATTGAAGTATTAAAGTTGATAATACAAATACATAAATAATAATTCAATAATACAATTACACGAGTTTCAATTTTTTTGGAATATTTTGGAACATTTTTTTGTTTTTTTTTAATGCAAAACAGGATTTAAAAACTCACCTGGGTTGTCGGGTTTACCCCAGACCGGTCGGGTCATTCTGGGTCAGATACATGACCGATACAATAACCAAACCGGCCTAGTTATGTCGTTAGGTCCCAACCCGACCAGTCAGGTCGGACTAGGTTTTTAAACTATGGTTAGGGGTGTCAATTTAGACCTGCACACAAGGATTCTCGTGGAGATTGTCCTATATGAGACCCTTTATACAAGAATTTTTCTCCGCGGAGACGAGGACGGCGATCACACCCCCCGCCCCAAGGAAAATACACTGAGTAGAAAAAAAGTTATTACTCTCACGAGGAAAAGGAAAATAGGCCCAACCCAATTTATACGTTCAAAAGGGGCAACAACACACAGACTTAGAGTGATAATCCTAAACACCATTTCTCTTTCTCTGATATGCACGACTAGATCTTAGAGATAAGTTGTGTTGTCACGGCACAACAGTGGTGGATGGTGGTGGGTATTGTTGCAAATGGAAGCACCACCACGAAGCATGTGATGGAGGTATGTCGAGATGGGAAAGACGAAGAGAGTTGTGTAGAGGCAATGTCGTCGCGGCAGCTCATCCCGGCATAGGAACATAATAAAAGTGAAGAAAGAAGACCGCGTCGTCGCAACACGACATCAAATGGTCATCCTCGCTGTCATTTTTTAAAAAAAATTTCGAGGCCCCGTGGAAACTACGGGGATGAGGACAAGGAAAAATAAATCTCCCACAATGTATAGTCAAAATTCCTATGTATAGTCAAAATTTAACATTTAAAAATCAAATTCAATGTCATTATTTTTAAATATTAAATTAATTAATTGTTTTAAAATAAAATTTATAATAATAGATTATTAAAGTTATAGGAGTAGAAAAGAAAAACAACACCTGATATATGTTGGAGTGACAAGACTAAAAGAAAAAATTAATTTTAATTTAAAAAATTTATGAATATTTTCTCATCTTAGAAGGAGTCTACTCGGTAGCATACTAGAATAATAGGAGGCTCAACAACAAAAAATAAAATTTATCTAAATAATTTTATATCATCAATTTTTTTATAAAATATTTATAATTTGATTTTCTAATATATTAATTAAATTATATTAATAACCTATCAAAACATAAAATGTATTTCTTAATTATATGTCACGCAAATAAACAATGATTGAATTTATATTAATTTTTAATAATTTTTTTCAATGTATACCAATAAAATTAGTCAATAAAAGATTACTTTAATCTTATTACGAAGTGTAATATGTCACTAAAACATTAAATGAATACTCTTGTCTCCTCCCAATATTGCAACTTATGACTATGACGTCTATAATTTGTGCATTTACATAATTTGAAAATTATAATGCTTTTCAATCAATCCAATGTTAACACTAGTTTTTATGAGATTTGAAAAATAAAAGTTTTTCTCTGTTAAAAATTAAGGATTACATTATTAAAGGATTTGAGACACATTACATCAGAAAAATACGAGTTCCCTTTCTCAGTCACACATTATATATATTTATATATATATATATATATATATATAAACAGAAAGGATACAATAAAAAAAAAATAGGTTCAGATTAAGAAACATGCTCCTGCTTAGACCTTTTTAGAATCCACAGTAAAAATAGTATTTTCTAAACCTGTCAAGACTAAAGAGCTCTACACAATACAGCTATCTAAATATAGTTGTCTATAATATAATGCTCTAACATTCTCGCCTAAGAAAATAGGATTTAACAATTAAATATTAACAAAACAAAACAAAAAATTGTTTATACAAAAAATAAATTTTAATGAGATATAATATTTAGATAAAATTACTATTGGTTTTATAATTTAAAAAAGTTAGGAGATAAAATTGATTATATAATTTCTAAAATTTAAAAAATATAACATTAAGATAAAATTTCTTAAAATAAATATTACTGTTGATTTTACAATTAAAGTGTTAAGAGATAAAATTAATTATACTATAATTTTAATTTAACAAAACATAATATTCAATAACAAAATCATATTATTTATTGAATAAAAATTCAGATTTTATTAAAATAAACAGATAATAATCTATTAATTTTTTAATTAAAAAAAATCTATCTGTCCCTTAGTCTACACTTTATTTTTATTTTTATTCATTTATTTGATTATTATATTATTGATATAAATATCTATTAATTTTTTTAATAATATACATTTAAGAACTTAGTCGTTAGTCACTTCGTGATTAAATATAGAGGGGAAAGATGGGAGAGTAAAGAACTGAGTGGACATAGGGATGCCTGCACAGTTTGGTTGCACCAATTTGTAGAGAAGTGTGAAGAAATATTAACACGGTTCATTTCATCTTCAAAGTAAGCATATTTGTGTAAAAATCGCTATTTTTATTGGGTGTTTTGTTTCTTTTGTTACTACTTGGAGTACTTGCTACGAACAGAGTTGCATTTTTTTAATATTTTTTATTTTTTAATAATAATAATAATAATAATAATAATATATCTTTATTCAATATCAATTTTTTTATATTACGTACTAATTAACTTTAATTTAAATATTTATCTTTTATTTCACTTCAACCAAATCATTTCTTTTTTCATCCTATTTCTTGCTTATCTTTCATCTTTTGATTTTCTTCTCACAACCAAACAAAGATTGAGTAAGATATATTATTTTAACTACATTTTTATCATTCACATTCAATCTCATCATATTACTTAAAGGATTCAAATTCAATTTTACTGTTGATAATAATATAATAATTTATTATTTGTATTTCTCGTTCCATTAATAATAGTAATGCGTTTTATTTCTTATTTTTAAATATTTACATAAGAGAAAGTAAAAATAATGTGTTTTACATTTTAGATTAAAAGTGTGGAATAAATAATCTGATTTTTTATAATTATTAATAAAAAATTATATAGAAAGAGAGAAAAAATCTTTTTATGCATTAAAACATTACTTTGTAGTTTGTACCTACCATTTGACTTGATTTCTTTCCCAATATATATTTCTAACATTTCAACTTTTATTGTAGTCATCAAAATTAATAAATTCACTTCAATTTTGTTCTTTGTTTATGTATTATTTGTTCACTTAATTAATGAAAGTGATTATATATATATATATATATATATATATATATATATATATATATATATATATATATATATATATATATATATGACATCATTATCATTAGAGAAAAGCACTAACATACCTGAAAAGTGAAAAGTAAGCTACTCTTTCTAAACTAAATGGAAAAAGAGCTTATAGCAGCTCTCTCAGGGAAGCTACCTTTGAGATTAACTGAGTGAGTCAACTTTCTACTTTTAAGAGGATGTTTTTATTGATTTTGATTGAGCTTGCGACACTGTTATTTTTTAGCATTGCATATATTTAAATAATTTTGATATTAGGTCATAATGAAGTATATTGGACATTTGAGTTAACTCTTTTTTTTTTAGGGAGGCCATTTTTTTTATGAGCATCTAATTAAACACAATAGAACTATTAAGCACGAAGCGATAAGAGGGAAGGCTCACTACATCACATAAAAGCAAGTGAGAAAGTTTTGTCCTAAATGAGAGAAACTTAATTTTTTTTTTTATATTTTTTTACATGAATGGAAGTTAAGATTCAGTTAGCAAGCATGTGTAAAATCTTCCCAATTTCCCATTTATGGCATTGAATATTTTTTTTACAACATGAAAATACAAATCCTAATCTCGATCAATCGTTTTTGAAACAAAAAACATTGTCGTTGGGTTGCTTGATCTTTCGTATCTGCACAGTTCTACGACCATGTGCAAAGAACCATTGTTTGGTGTCATGAACAAACACCAAAGATTCCATTAACCCACCACACGATTGATGTGATATACTTGGTTGGTGCATGGTCTCACATGTTTTTTTGTAACAAGATTTTGACGTACAATAATTAATCATATATATTTTTATTTTATACAATACAAATGGAAGCACTATTACAACAATTAATGGATCAGATCACAACGTTTTCGGGCCATCAACAAGACAAAAACTCAAAGCACTTTAGCATAAAGTTGAGTTTCCCCTTTGATGTTTTATTCGACAAATTCATGCACGAGTGGCAAAGATTCATCACTTTTCTTTTCTTTCACTTTTCCTTGTGATGATGATTTTTAACTGTCTATTTTGCTTCCTCGCACATTGGCCTCACTAACTAGCTAGGAAAGGGATAGGCACGAGGGAGTAAAACTATGTTAGAATTATTGGTCTGCCAAGAATATATAAAGTGATGCTAAAAAACAGTTTCAAGGGGTGAGAAATGGACACCACGATTTTTGTGGTGGTCACCTTGTCACCCACATTATTTGCTTAAATCAAATCGAAAAATGGATTTGTCACAGCTTCTGGGAACATTTCTAAGGTCATAATGGGGTAATTATGTGCATTAGCACAAACATTTCTTGTTCGAGGGTCAATTTTTATGTCTAACCGGGTGACAAACTTTTGTCTTTTCCTTACCTTCCTTTTCCCGGGAAATTGATTTGAGGAATAATTATATTGCAAATCCGCAAAGAAATGTGCTTTCAGTAATAACTCACATCATATATGTACCACCTTGCCATTTTTATTTTATTTTTATAAGCCACCACTTTTCCATTTGAACCATATATCATATAATAATAATTAGGAAGAAATTTTAATATAAGAGAGAAAGAAAGAGACCCATACCTTTTTTTTTGTAATAAAACATATAGTTATCAATTATAGGAGGTAATTACATTCAAATTGAAGAAAATTATTGTGGATAATAAAAAAAATTATTTAAATATTTAACACATTTATATATCTAAAACTCAAACTTAGAACTTAAAACAAACCCACTTTAATTGATCTGCATGTTTAATTGGTTATTGTTTGAGAGAGAAAGGATCTTAGAATTAATCATTTTACGTAAATTCAAAACCGGGAGTCACGTCTCAAAAAACTTTTGTGCATTAATACTCTGTTAAATGGATCTTCCTGTTTTCATCGATGGGATCTTTATTTTGCAGGCATAAATGTATATATCTCATATACGATGTTTTGCTATTCCAAAGAGGTTTCCGTACAAACACATGTTACGTAAACGTATGAAACTTAGGTGGGATAATATTCCTTCCAAACACATGTAGACATATCAAATAGTGACATACACATGAAACACCGCGGCATTGATAGAATCAGACATATCCATTTTCACCTGTGCAGGATATAATTCAAGGGTTAACTATATCCATTTATAGTATATTAATTTGAAATGCAAAAATAAAAATACGTGCACCAAAAACTTTATCAGAAAAATTGAATTCGGCAAATATTTATTAGGAAATTAGTATATAAATAACTTTCAGAGAGAAATAGAAAGAGATAATTCATAACTCATATAGATATACTGCTGTTAAAAAGGGGTTTTCTCCCCGTAATAATTATTTATAATTTTGTTTTTACATATTAGTACTCATTTCATTACAAGTTTTGCATCACATTCAGCCTTCTGTTATGTAACCATAATAAACGAAACCTGACAATATTATTGTAGTCGAAACCTTGAAAATATCGATCGGCACGAAGCAAAGACATGATGCAAGCTCAGATATTATCATCGTGAAAAATTGAAAATAGCATTACATTTGTTTAATTTCACAAAACAATATAATTCTGAATTTCTAATATCTGATACAATTAATATACAATTTTACCAACAAAAATTGATCCAAGAGTAAACTCGTATCTTAAATGGACGTAAGATTAATTTCCATTGCCGATGTGAAATTAACCTTTGAGGTAATATTTGTAAGTATTCTTTAACCCTTAAGATTTGTCTTAACTCATCTAAACTTTATTTGATAAAAAAGTGTACAGTTTTTCATTCCTAAGAATTTTTTCAATCAGTATGAATTTTTGCACAGATTTGTAGTTTAGAGTTTAAACAATTACTGGAATTACTTCAATACTCTTTTTTTTTAGGCATTGTAATTAAGCTGAGTTGCCAATTAATTATTTATACCGACTATACGGCTATACCCCTATACCCATTCTTTGAAAAAGAAAATGTTGGTATTTGAACTAAGTCATCAATCGTTGGTATTAGATGATTATACTTAGCAAATTTTAAAATATTTATAATTAAAAATAATAATTAACAAATATTTAACAACTCGTCTGTCATACACTACCAGACCAATGATAACCATATTTGGGTATGCTAAACGGCAAACCCAGGCGAACAAATGGGCTACTAATTGAATTTAGCAACAGAACCGGAAATAGAAAAGGCCCAATTAGAAGCATGCATTGGTTAGGGGAGTGTTATTGGCAAATCCCATATTTACTATTTAAACCCCCCAACCAAAATGAAAGGTTTAATTAATTAATTACTGTTTTGATCAAGGATTGTCTTAATCTAATTTAGTTTGGTTGTTCGTTTTTTCTTTTCCCAGACTACCATAAAAAAATCTCAATTCCTCTGTGTAGGACTAAATATATAAATATTCACCTAAAATCACGTTAACGGTATTTTTAAAGGATTTAAATTATTCAACATTAATCTAAACCCGCACTCAATTTGCTTAACTTGCAATGTATTCAGAACGTTCTAGTACACTACTCATCATGTGCTGCTTAAACCTTCAATTGACAAAACCTAACTAACAAGTTGTACTCCTCTACTCATCATGTGCTGCTTAAACCTTCAATTGACAAAACCTAACTAACAAGTTGTACTCCTCTAGATAACAATGTCATGACAAACACTTGTTAATTTTGATTAGGAGGTTGCTTAGTTGGCTACTCAACAGGCCAAATATTTAAGATCCAATCTACAGAAGCTTATGGTGCTTACTTTGAACTTTGAAGCATAACCACAACATACACAATTGCCAATAAATTTAAATTTTAAGTCTAACAAAAGAAATGAACCATTGAAAACAACTTGGTTATTTTGGTCTGAAAAACAAGGCATAATTGGATATCAACACTCTCATCTTTCTGGGGTATCCAACTTCTGCTCTCTTGGATGCCTTCAATTTTTTATACCCTATATCGGAGGGCAAGTGGAAGATGTACATCAATGAGTAATGAGCAATCACATAAGAGAATTTGACACCCCATTTTATCCCAAAATCTTAAACTTAAAGTTTATAAATTTTTTCCTCACTTATACGGTACTTAACTTTTTTACTTCTATTCAATATAAGACTTCACCTCACTCTTATATTCTAGGAGACAAAGGTAGCAAATTCAAGGAAAAGTATCTCACCATGAGAAGATGATTTGTTGGTTGTAAATCGGATTTCCAAAAACACTATGAGAAGACTTGGCTTCAAATGGTGGAAATGGACCAAGAAAAAGTCACACATCAAAATGAAAGTGATTACAAAACAAGGCAGGAACTAAGTGCCCATTTACTTTGACAAAATGTTTTCTAAGTTCACCTTCAATTGGTTTTCTGTTTTCAAATATTTGTAAGGGACAACAAAAGTGATAACTTTTTTTTGTTTTGTTTTCTGTAAAAATCTTTGAAAACAGAAAACAAGTTGACAGTTTTATAATTTAAAATGAAAACAGAAGTAAAAAGGCCCTAACTTTCTCCAGAGTAGATAATTCGATATTTACAAAAATAAAAATAAGAGAAATATACACAATGGTGTTGGCATTAGGGAGTTTCTTATTCCATGCAACAACTCAACCATAGGCATTAAATCAAACATGTATGTATTATAAGGGATTCTTTGAATCCTTGCTATGCAGGACATAAAAACAAGAAAGAAAAGACATAAAAGGGAATGGCCAGCTAGAACCTGCCAAGCAGATTGAATGAAGGAAGTCATGGTGAAAGAGATTGAGAAAAGTGAGAGAGGGTGATTAATTAGTGTGAGAGAAATGCACATAATATACACCACAAAGTTTACCAACTAGACTGTGTATACTTTACTTGGGGGGGGGGGGGGAATGGAGGATCATTCTTTCACATGTGACTAGACCGTTGGTCTTATACCAACTACCAAAATTTGTCTCACTTTTCCAAAAAGGTTAAGCGACTAATAATTTTTAAAATATACAAATTTGAATTTTTCTATTCAAGATATTTTTAAAATTACTTTTTTAAAAATAATAATAACTGTATATCTTAATATTCATTTTTGTAAAAACATATTATATTATTTAAATTTACCAAATATTATAATTTGATAATATTATCAATTTTAATTATATATTATATTTAATAAATACAATAATTAATATTATATATGGAAAAATATCTGTTTTAATATGTGTATAAATCCTACATTAATGGTAAAAAAAACACTAAATTGATAACTTAAAATATTATATTAATCCTTGTGTAAGTCTATTTTACTTACAAAAATAAATAGATTTTGGAACACATCAAATTTGATGTGCCTTCAGGAAAATTATGCAACGTGGGATAGTTTTGGGATTTTGTAAAATTTTAAAAGTTAAAGAAGGTGCAGCAAGTATTCAGACTAAAGGTCGAAATCATTTCCCAGAGGAAAGATGACAAATAATTTTTTAAAATAATTATCCAGTCTCTTAAAATTATAAACGTAAATCATTTACAGTCAGATATTTTTATTTTGTTTTTAATACATGATTAGTCTCTTTTTAACTCTTTTTTCATTTTATTTTACACTCTCACCGGATATTTTTTATATTCTCATGAGTTCTTTAATCCAAGTAGGCATGCTATGCCTTTGATTAGACTGAGATTTTTTTATTTTTTTTTACCTCGGCAAAAGATTAGACTGATAAACTGAATTTGACAACATGTTCATTAAGTTATACATCACTTTATCACAATACCAAAAATAGGGTCAATCATTAAATGAATAAATTATGAATTATGCCCATCAAATGTATAAGATTGCACTGTTGCAGTTATTGTTGGTAACATTAACAGTACATACGCGTAATAACAAATAAAAGACTTTTTGTTTTTAGAAGAATAAAAAGACTTCTTTAGTTTAACCTAAAAAAATTTGTTTAGTTTAGATTCTAATAAAAACGAATTTGAAACAAAAATCTTGGAAGAATTAATTTTATAAATCTTAATATATTTGAAATTTCAGATGAATTTATTTTATTTTTAAACATGTTTTGAAAATTTGATGACTTTCCGTTGCTACAATTTACCACCCCGTGTGCATACTATCCACCAATCAAAAAGCTGACAAGCGCGAAACAATGATAAGAGTTGGATGCTTTCCCTTTTGGGTAGTAAGTGATATTGATACTCTGATAATATTTGGAATTAATTATATTTTTTGCCTCTTTATTATTGGGTTTTTTCTGTTTTTAATCTATAAATATTTCAATTGTGTAATTTTTGTCTATTTATTAATTGACATCTACCATTTAATAAAAATGTTAACATGACATTTTACTATACATTTATCTTATTATTATACTACCACACCACAATTTCCATTAAATATCCAATATCAAGTTAACAAGTTATCGAAAAATTATACAATTAAATAGTGGATATTTAACTCGTAAAAAAGTAAAAGACTAAATTCGAAAAATGATAATAGTAAGAGAATAAAAATGCGGATTTCCCAAAAAATTATTATAAAAGATATAAAAATATTTAAAATTATTATGTAATATGCGGTAGCCATAGGCTTTAATCATAACTACGACAATTAATTATAAAAAGATAACTACTTCAATTATTAGAATCTACGACAATTAATGATAAAAATGATAAAATAAAATCAGTTTTGAAGTATAAATATAAGTATGTTTTCAAAACATTAGAAGGCTCACTTAAAATAAATTCGTTCGTAAATAAAGTTGAAAATATACTTCTTTAACATCAATTCTTTTTAATAACACCAAACTTTCTACAACAATAAAAAAGCAACGAAACATGATAATTTATATACATTTTTACATTTCACAGCTACTGAAAGCAAAGCGGAATGTAGGATTGTGTAAAACATAAAAAATCAAACTAAAGGCTATTTGGTGGTTGTCAAATTTAAATTTTAAATTTTTAAAAATTAAAACTAATTTTAGTTTTATCATTTTAAAATTTAAGAGGCTAATTTTTAAAAATCAAACTAAGAGGCTATTTTGTGATTTTAGTTTTTAACATTTAAGCCACAGATTATAAGTTTTTATTTCCACTCATTTGGTAGCAGTGATTGTTAATTGATTTCCACTCATTTGGTAGCAGTGATTGTTAATTGATGACATGCCGCAATGATGATGATAATGTCAAAACATCAATAGTATGTGAACCTTTTAACTTTTATAAAAAAAAATGGAAGAAATCAAACAACTTATTTTACAAATAAAAAGAATAGCATTGCTACTTATTGTTAAAAATTTAGTTATTCAAAAATGAAGATAAAAGCATTTCAAAATTGAATCAAAAAGCAATTGAACTCAATTTTACTAAATAAGGTTTTGTTTAAAATCTACATTTAAACTTAGAAACTAAAAATTGAAAACTTGCAGTTAAATCAATCCTTTTAATAGTTAAAGCCTATTATGTTGATTTTGACAACAATGATATAACTCCCATTTATTTTTCTTTCAAATGAACTAATTTAAAATTGTCAATTTTAAATATCCTAATAATTATAAAATTGAACAAATAACATATATAATGACTAAAAAATTTAGACAATTTTTCATTAACAAATGTCATACATGATAAAGCTTCTTGACTTCTATAATTATTTTAAAAGTGATACTTAAAAATAAGTTCCAATTCAATCACAACTGTCATTTGGCTCCATACAATTCAAATGATTTTATCATCAAACAAATAACATTCACGCGCAACAAGGAAAAAACAGGGTATTATCAAGAATATTAGATCAGCAAAGGTAAACATCCAAAAATTGAAATCACTGTCACTAATGAAGTTTTTCTAATTAACAGGGCATGAATGTCCAGAAACAGCCATCAGCACATTGTAGACAACACCGGCCACTACACAAACACAAGAACACATAAGGAGTTGATAGGAAATTTTTCAAATATACCCTCAAGTTGCATATCAACTCTCTAATCATTCCTGGATATTCCCAAAAACTTGTTCTTATTGTTTCTTTTGTTCACTATTGTCTTCAACTCCTATGCTCTTCAATGCTTTCAACTTTCTGTAGCCTATATCAGTCCCAAATATCCTAATACGACAGCAAAAAATGTCATCTACCATTGTCAGTATAATTAGTAAAATATCAATATTTCGAGGCAACAATGCATAAAATAACAATAATTCTTTAATCACTATGTTCTCAATCCAATACTTACAATCAATACTTACCGGTCCATGTAAGTAAAAGTTGATGAATAGTTCCCAGACTTGGTGTACAATAAACGGTGATGATAGTCGTGGAAATCAGCTCTGAAAGTGAGGACACAAAGTTTAAACAAGAGGCACAATGGTAGAATAAACCAAATGGCTGATGTCAAGTGAAGGAGAAGTAAATTCACACTCACCCTCCATACAATGGAAGGAAGTTCGAAAGACTCCATGGGAAATGGTAACCACAGTGAGCCTCAACTGTCTCTAGGACTCTCAGAACCATCCATAACCAGAGAGTTATCAAGTGGGGCCCAGTAATGGCGGGACCAAAAATGGTAGCAAACCCAAGGAAAAGTATCTCAGCAGGATGAGCATATTCAGAAGTAAGACCAAACGGTGTAGCATACCTTGACAATATTGCAAAACCCTATAGTAGTCTATTGATAATAAACATAATAAAAGCTAAAATCCCATAGCACACAAATGAACTTACTCATGATGAACACTGTGCACATGCTTGTATAGCCATTTTGTGTGCAGTATTCTATGTCCCCAGTAGAATATAAAGTCCTCCAAAATGAAGTAAAAGATTATTTGAATTAGAACTACTTTCCTGCAAGACCAAAATCCAATCTTGCTAAATAAGCTTAACAGAAGAAGCACATTCCAGACATATCTACTGTCAAAGATGCTAACATGGGACTCCTATGTTTAGAATCATGGCAGTGCTCAAAAGAACCAAAATGTACCAGGACGGTAGGGGAAAACTACTCCGCATGCCCATGTATCTGAAGACGGGATATGAAAAAACCATAACAGGTAGATTGACACCAAAATGGTAAAGCAACAGGCGAACAATACATTTCTCCTGAGCAGCAGGGGTGTTATTTTTGGCCTGCAAGCAAGGAAGATTAGCAACAACAGTAAATCTTGCACACTAATCAGACTAGGCTTAAGGTAAGGAAAAAGGACCAAGAGAAAGAAGTCTAGTGAGTAGCACAGTAAAATCAACAAGAAAAACTGATTGCATATCAAGACTTGACAAAATTTAACTTCTGTTATTGTTCCTAATGTTTGCAGCTACATATTTACAAGTGAAAATGGAAAACAATTTATCATTCCTGCCATTATCAAAGGGGTTCAGTCAATAAACCATTCAAATATAGCATGAACACGTCTCCGAAAATTATGTTACATACTTTTCAATGAAATTCTTTTGTTTGAACCAGCCAACCCAAAGGTTGAGAGTCAACACCAAAAGGCATTGTTAGAACAACACATGTAAGACATAAGGAAAAAGAAAATGATAGTGTGTCTGGATTAGCTTCACGGTGAGAAATAATCAATTACTTTTTCACGGTGAAAGTAACCAACAAATAGTTGCTTTTACTTTTTTCATGATATCGTCATGATTTTGTGGGATAGAACTGATTCTTTTGTGTTATCCAAACACACTATGAAAAGAGAAATATCCAGGAACTTCTTCACTTGTTCTTAGCACCAAGGAAACAGGGTAAAAGGAATAATTGATATAAAAACAAGGTGCATGTGAAGGAACACTAATTTTAAGTCAAAGCAAACAATGTTGGAGCAGTTTAGTCATGACTGATGCTCATTCTAAATAGAAAAACAAAATTGAGATAAAAACAAATTTGAACAAGGGCAGACCTGAATTTTGTACTTGCTCATCCACCCTGCCCTCTCAAGCCATATGAAGGGAAGTCCAGACAAGAAGAAAACACCTTCATGTAGAAAGAAACTTCCCAAACACGCCAGTTGAAAATCACTGAAATGTGTGATCAAGTACTGCACCACAAAGAAAAGTAAGAGGGGTAAGAGAGAGAATTACATTTCCACAAAAAGTTAAAAGGACCAAACATCAATTCCACTTTTGGCAACTAGTACAAACATGTAACCATGCAAACTACAGGACCTGCAAGAATCTGAAGCCAAAAAGCCAAAAAAAAAGAAGTGAAATTACGTCCGTGAACATGCTAAATTATATGTGCTCCAGCAAGGAAAGATTTGAGCCTGCCTCTGTTCACAACTACCATTACCTTTATACACTACATATTGATGAATACATTTTATATTTCTAATTTCTAATATATTATATGCACAGGAAGATTAATATGAGGATTTGCTAACTCTTTCAATAATTAACACATATGCATCTCAAAAATCAATCACTACTGAATACTTCAACAGAGTTCACAAAACTCTAGGAATATAGTATTTCACCATTCCAGTGGCAATAAGGATGAGGCAACAAATAACTAGGATTGAAAAGTTAAAAAAAAGGCATAATTTTAAAATAATCAAGGACACTGATCTGTGAGAACAATTAAAGTTTCAAACAGAGCAATGAGCAATCATTATGCATAGTTGCATATCAAAACAGCAATGACAACAGCCCCAATCAATCAAGCACGGTTTCTCATTCCTAAACAAACCCAATAATGCGCAAACTCTGGCCAACTACATCAATAAATCGATAAATAGACAACAAGCATCGCCTAAAATCGCATGGCAAATCTGTCCCTGGAAAAGACGCTAAGAAATTTGCGAGAGAATGAAAAAAAGTGGCGGTTGAAGCGGTGGGAAGTGACGATAAATTGAAATAAATGCATAGAGTGAAGGGGAGAACCTGCCAGCCAGATTCGATGAGTGAGGCCATGGACGATGGAAAGAGGAGAGAGAGTGGGGAAGTGGATTTAGAGTTGAGTTGTATTGTGTGACTGTGTATTGTGTGATGTGTATATATGAGAATCAGAGGTAAAGCCAAAGAAGCCGCAGTACCCAACAAGCCAAGACAGACTGTAATAATAACCAATAATCATGTCACCTCTGAATTACATTTTTATTAGTACTCTAACATCTTTCTTCCACCCTTTTTTTCTTTTAAAAAAATCTATTGTATTTTTAAGTTTAATTTAATTTTGGTTCATATATTTTTAAATTGATAAATTTAGGCTCTATTTGAGGTGATTTTTAGTTGAGTTTCAAATAATTTGAAAACAATAATTCATTGTTTGGTTTTTGTTTTTTCTTCAATTTTTAATTTTAAAATTAACTCATTTTAAAAAAAATTATCCTATTGAAATTAATTTTATTTTCATGTGTTGATGGTAATCATGATAATAATAATAATAGTGGTGGATATTAGTAATAATAACAATGATGATGATACACAATAATAATGATAATAATTATAGTTGTGATTAGTATTAACAATGATGATAGTAATAAAAAAATTATGTCAATTATCGAGAGTACTTTTTTTTAAACTAAAAATGTAAAAATATTTTGAAGATGAGTTAAAATTCATTTAACTCCATTTTTTTTAATATGTTTTATTTTTTTTAATTATATTTAAAAATTAAAAATCAAAAACTCAAAATCATCCTTAATTCTTCAGCTTTCAAAAACATATGAATTTAATCCCGAGTTTACATATTTTCTAAAGTTAGTTTTAACTAAATTTATTAATTTAAAAATATAAGGACCAAAATCAAGTTTGACGAAAAATATAACAATAAAAAAATATTTTTTTTATATAAACAGTCACATTGTGATTTGAACCATCTCTAGGTCTCACGTTGAGCTTTGAATTGAAAATTATGATTAAAGTGGGAGATCCACAACATATGATCAATTAGATTTTCGATAAAAAAATTAGTCATTTAGAAAGTTTTTAAAACATAAAGTTTAGTCCAACATAAAAAATATAATTTAAATAAAGCTTATAAAAGTTTGGACAATTTATTTTACAAGTTGATTTGTGATTTTTGTGAAGTTGAATAAGTTTTAAACTCAAATTCTAAGAAAATAAAAAAAATAAAGAAAATATCAATAGCAAGAATTTTTTTAAAAAATTGTTATAATTAAAATTAAATAAAACTTAAATAATGTGAATTATTTATAATTAAAAGAATGAAATCTTTTTTATTTTTTATTATTCAATTCTTAAAATTAAATTTCTAAAAATATTATTATTTTATCTCATTAATAATTCATGTGATTAATTTTTTTTAAAAATAAAATATTTTTATATTTTGAATATGAAATTATAATTTATTTTATTATTTATTCTTTTATGTTAAAAAATGTTATTCTATAACTTTTTTCATTTAAGAATCTGGCAATTCATATTTTTAATAGAGTAAATTCATTTTACAAAATAGAAAGAATTTCGTGCAATTTTAATAAACAGAGAAGGTTTATATGACGAGACATCATTTTATTTTGACTGGGATGAGACATCATTTATAATAAAGTTACTGTTTGATAAATTTATGCAACAATGAAGATTTGGGTTTAAATGTAATATATATTTATAAAATGAGAGAGATTAATTTGTATAGAATTTAAAAGTAAAAAAGATTTTGTATAAAATATAAAATGGAAAAGAGATTAAAGTATTTTTTCTTCTTGTTTGGACTATAAGTAATCTTCATGAGAGACAAATTTAAACTCCAAATCACTAACAAAGTTGAAACAATTTCATGTTAATGAATTTACATGTATAGTGTTATTTTAGTACTAGTGGTTGCATATATTATGAAAATCATATTTCTATGAATATAAACACTTTAGTCCCTAAAATGATAAAATTAAAAAAAAAATCGTTGAAAGTGTATCATTTTAGTCTAATTTTTTTATTAAAAAAAACTGTGTAATTTAAGTGGTAATATTAACATATTTTTAAGAACTAAGGTGACAATAAATAATTAAGTTTAGAACAACAAAACTTATTTTCAATTTCATTACTTTCAAAGGTTAATAACGCCTTACATTTTCGATCAACAATTTGAATATTCACTCAAATATAAACTCTTATATTAGAAAATCACATGTTTTGTCATGGTGTGATTATCCAAGTATGAAGGAATTCTAATGAGTAAATATTAAATTAGACCCACGAGAATGTAATGTAGAGTATTGACAAGTTGATCCTAAATATAACTAAATGTCAAAATAATTTCTAAAAGTGATAAACGTTAATCAATTTTATCTCATTATCTATATTCGTTATGTGACATTGTTAACTACGTTGACATGGCACATCAACTCATTAAGTGCCAAGTTGGCTATTGCGCATGTTTCCATGCATCAGCCTGTTAGAACATTTTTTACCCAATTGTTTTTAATTTTTTGTTTGTTCATCTTATTCCATTTGCAACCCTATTTCATATTCATATTATTCCCATTAGATGTTACGTATTCCATGTATCCCTTGTTTTTTAGAGTTTATTATTAATGGACTCTGCTCATATCAAATTATGTTACTTACTATATCATCTGCTCATATAAAAAAATAATAGTAGATACACATTAACAATAATTTTCAACGAAAAATTCTATTAATTATGTTATAAAATTCTATTAAATTTCAACAAATTATGTTACTTACTATATCATCTTTTACAACAATGATAGACAATAGTCATTAAAAAATAATTTTATTTTAAATTATTAAAAAATAGAAGAAGAAAAAATTTGTGAAATGTATTAACTATTAACTCACTCAGTATTAAAAAAAAAAAGTCACGGATGTACAAAATAATTGTAAAAGTTAAATCAGAATCTTTTTAGTAAGTTAAAGGCTTTGATAACAATCAACATTGTCCATTATTTATCAATCCAAAACCGGTGGCAATCTCGTTTGCTTTCATAAACCTATCTTGTCATCCTTCTGGTTTTGATTATGGTGTTTTAACTTTAGCAAAGCAAAGTGATTAAACTAATTTGGCTCAATAATTAATTAATTAGCCTAAGAGATCAAGCTGGATTAGCATACGTGTTATTGACCCAGGCCTATCTTTAGTCTTCATATTCTTTAGTTTGATCCTAACTGATATTTTCTTATTTTATTTTTTTATAATAAAATTTGTAAAAGGTGCAGACCCCGGCAATTCAAAAAAGTAAAAACAACTCTGGCGACACCCAAATAAACCTTTTGTTTGAACTTTGTCTAGTAAAAATTCAGGCTCGAGTATATTGGCGTTTTCTGTTGAAATTATAATATTTCAGTTAAAATATATTTTTTTCTCTAGCAAAAATAAAAATATTCAAAATTCATTTCTTTAAAAACTTTAGTACATTCTTCGTCTTCTTAAAATTAAAATGTATATTTTTTTTTTATCTTTAACAAAGTTCAAATATCCAAATCTATTTACATTACTTTTTTTTTATAACAATTATATGCATAAATGATATAAAAATATTACATTTATATCGATTAGATGTACAACGAATATAATCAATCATCATCATAGGTTCAGATCACTTATGTTTAGACAAAAAGTGACATGTTTCAGTTTTGAAAATAAAAATTATTAAATTTTTTATAGAAATAAATTTTAAATATTTTCATATGAGGACGAATAAATACTTTTAACATATTATTATTCTATTTTGAAATTTAGATAAAAATTAAGGGTTTGTTTAATAAAGTGGAGAAAAATGAATGAAAATAAAAGAAGAGTAAAAGAAATATATAAGAAATGGAGTATAAATTAAAGGTTTTTAGTGGAGATATTAAGAAAAAAGTATTTAGTTGAAGAGAATAAAAAAAGTATTAAAAAAATGAAATTAATTTTTTTTAAAAGTATTACTTTTTAAAATTAAATATATTTATTTTTTAGATAAGTAAACTAAAATGCACCAAATTTACCAAACACGGGATATTTTGCTTCACTATTTTTTATTTCATTTTTAAGGGTCTTTGTTTTGACACTTTCCATCCATTGAGGCATGCCATAGACACACATTATGTCAGAAATAAATTTTCCTATTTTTGAAATTAAACAAAAAAAAAATTTAAGAAAATTTTAAAGAAACAAAAAGCTAATATAATGATATAAAACTAACTAAATTAGGCTATTAGCTTCACAAGAAAGAAGCTGCGGGGAAAAAAGATGTTGATGTTGCTGCTACATTGGTTATACTAGTAGTTAAGACTTAAGAATGAAGAAATTGGAAGATTTCTAAATTAGTTATTAGTTACATATCACATGTAATACCCACAATGAGTCATTGAATGGTGAACATTTTTTTTTACTTCACCATATATAACTCCCTAGCAGCATGGTCCAATCCAATCCAATCATACAGAGGGAAAGAACTTGTTTAGATTGAAAGGTAGAGAGTAAAACTCCTCACTCCTTGTATCTGTCTTGAATGAACTGAATCTGTCCCACCAGTGCATGCCTCTGTCCTTACGTGTTTGACTGTCTTTGTTGTGCAATGTGGTATCCAAGAACAGTGCCAAGGAGCCAGCAACAAATGCTTTTGATGAGAATGGGACATTGATCATGTCATTGAACTGCCAAAAAGAGAAAATATAACTTGTTGAAATTACAATGCACACACAACAATAAAAAGAATTAGGAGAAATGCTAGCAAGTAGCAACACACTTTTTTGAACAGTCTCTTATTGGTTGAAGTTTTTTGAAAATGACAAAAAAATACAATCTAACATCTTATTTAATGACTCTCTGATGATTTTGTAATTTCCAATGAATTTCAACCAATAGTAGAGTGTGTTATAAAAAAAATATATTGCTAACACTCCTCAAAGAAAGAGAGATGGAGTGAGAGAAGCTGAATACCCATCTAGCGTGAGTGTGCACAGGACCATAGTTCTTAAATGCAGTGTACTCATTGAAGTATTGTGGTATAGAGAAGCCCATGAAAATAGAGAACCCCAAGATGAGTTTAGTTCTAAAGCTGTTTAAATTGCAAAACTGAAGGAAACCGAGGCCTGCAGAACCTGTGTTGCAGAAAAAAAAGACAAAAATAATGATAATAATAGCAGGGACTTAAATTAAAGTATGACAGAAAATCAGATTCTTGAACTGATCATATTACATACATACCCACATAGGCAAAGAAAAGGCAATATAAAGCTGCAACTATTGGTGCTGGGATTGAAGCAAACACAGCTCCGAATTTTCCTGCACACACATACACAGCACTTCATAGTAAGTACATTGGTTCATCAGGGAGAAAAAAAATAATTTTCAATCCTAACCAACTTACCAAGTATGGAGAAAAAGATCATGAATCCTGCTGATATTTGAACAACCCTGCGGCTACCAACTTGCGTTAAAGCTAAGAGTCCAGCATTCTCTCTGGGAAAAAGCCAAGAATGCTTCTTAAATGATTCAGGTATAATATGTATTCCTACTATGAAAATGATACCTCAAGCACATGCAAGTTTTGTACAAGAATCTTACACAGAAACTGATGATCCATTCCCTGTCCCAAAGATCCCTGATAACAAAATTCCTACCCCCTGATACATAAGAAATAGCAACTAATGATTATCACAAACAATAAGAAAAAAAATGACAAATCTAGAACAAACAGAACCAATAAGATATGATTACTATACATGCTGATACTCATTTCTCCATATATAAAACAATTTAAAACATATAATTATATAATTTAGATATTTGATAAAGAGAAGCAAACAAATGAGGTGGGGGAATAGTTTTCGATTCATAAACTGTGTTTACCTGCCAACCGATACCACGGCTAAGAACTGAAGGTGGCATTGGAGTTGCACTTGCATACCTTGAAACAGCAATAAAAGCACCTGTTGACTGTAGAAAATTGAAATGTATGTGAGAAACCAACAACCATTATGTCAGTATGCCACAAACTGCACGGGAATAAGAGAAAGAAGGGGAAAAAGATCATGCACTTGCATGATTATATTACTTTGTTGACATTTGTCTACACCAACTTGGATAAAGTCTTGACAAAATTCATAAAGTGAAGCTAGTCAAACTACTATATCTTTTAAATATTAGACTTTGAGGAGAGGAGAGACTCCAGAAGTAATTCATTTGTTATTCAGAACATATAATGGCATTCCTGTCTTAAGTGCTCCACATATTATATAATTAATGAGTCAACTAGTCAAGCATAAAAGATTCCACACAAAATAATTGCAGGACAATATGCTACCCACAACTAAGGGCTTCTACAGAAGGGACAAACTAAATTTCCAAATTCACTACACTAGTTCAACAGCACATATAGTTCACAAGCATAAAAGTAAACAAACCTCTACTAGTGCAACAAATGAAGCAGCCATCGTTGCAAAAGCTTCTCCAGCATCAAATGTAGGAGCTCCCCACTGGAAAGGATATGGGATTCTAATCCTGATTTAACATTAAAACAAGTTTCAAGCATCATCAAGTGTGTCCTCCAATATACAAAGCTACATGAAGAAGAAACTGTTTCTGTTATAAAAGTCACAAGACCCTTACCAAGGTGCACCACTTATAATTCCAGCACGATCAGTTCTGCAAGTCTCTTGAGTTGTCTGTGGTACATTTTTATATGCTCCACCCACAGTGAGAAGATGAGCATAAATCCACACAATTGTCACTGAGAATATAACTGCAAATCGATCAAAGATACGCTTTTCTCCTTTCATCACATGAGGAATGTACTGAACAAAGGAACACTGCTACTTTAGAATATAACATTTAAATTGGAGAAAGTAAGGAAAAGGAAATCAAGAACTAACATAATTTTGTTTGAGGAGGGTTTCAGGTACTCAGGGTTATTTTTAAAGATGTCGCAAATGATGCAAGGAAAGGTAATTTAACAAACATCATGACAGTTATACATCACCTGTGAAAATACTAGTAAGAATACGATTTCCGGCAGCCCAATCTCCACACATTTTGCAAGCTAGAATTCAAAAGACATGATCAAGAAAGTGTTAATCATACCAATTATATAATTCATACATGTAGGAAAGAAATAAGGACTAGTTCTTGTTGCAGATATCAATACCACAGGAAAGCCCAACTCATAAAGTCCAAAGCCTGACAGAGCAACCAAGGGAACAGCAGAGAGAGGGCTTAAGAACCTAAAAGAATATAGCAAATTATTCGCCAAGATGATTTCAAGAGGCAGAAAACGAGCCAATAACTTTCAGAATGGTAAAATCCTATCCATCGGTGTAATTTCAATTTATTTCCACAAAAAATTATGATCAATACTGGGGAGATACCAAATGAAGGAGGGATTAGTACACATTATAAATGTATTAGAGCTAACCATTCTCCCAAACAAGTAAATTAGAAACATTTCTTAACATCTGAACTGAAAGTAAAAGTATAGCAAGGATAATCTGACAAAGCACAATGTGACTACAAGATTGAGGGAAAAACAGTTGAAGTATCTAGACAGGAACCAACCTCACTACATTGCGCCAAAGGCCACTGAAGCCAACAACAATTTGCAAGGTCGAAGCAACAATAAGCGCACCCTGTGTTCCACGCATTATCCTCTCAAACCTCTGTATATTAATCACAAATCAGGTAAACAAGGATGGTAACACAAGAAAAATGGCATAACATGTGTAATGAACCAACCTCCTGAGGATTCACAATGTCACTGTAGCGACCAGCAAAAATGATAGAAATGGTAGTTGGCACAAAGGTGCAGGATCCTCCAATAACTGCAGGTAGACGAGTCCCAAATAGTGTTTGGAAAAATGTGTTTATGCCAGCAACAAACAGCAGAGTCTGGACCATTTTTGCTTTCTCTTCCTATTGAAGCAGAAATGAGAATCTCGTTAGACTTAAGAAAAACACATCATTGAAAACCATTTACTTTTTCTTTTTCTTTCTTTGTTGTCAAGACTCAAGACTTACATTTCCTCCTCCCATCTGAGTAACAAGAGTGGTTGGTATTAGAACAGTTGTGCCAAGCATCACCAAGTAATGTTGGAAACCAAGTAGTATCGCCTCCGCTTCATCAACATTAAAATTCTAAACTCAATCATCACAATGAATATGAAGCTACACTATTTAAATAAATAATAATCATATAAAAAGACTACTTGGTTTCTACTTCACACTCAAGGAAAAAAAAAGGTCATAAAAGAGTTTTCCAAAAATAAAAATAAAAAGCATCACCATTCACCACATTACCAATTAATAATCATCCATCAAATTAACATAAAAATTCTAAACTCAATCATCACAATGATTATGAATATACAGTATTTAAATTTAAATAAATAATAAAAAAATGACTATTTGGTTTCTATTTCTACTTCATGCCCCAGAAAGAAAGAAAAAAAAGGTCTTAAAAAGAGTTTTTTTTTCCAAAAATAAAAATCAAAGGCACCACCATTCACCACATTATCAAATAACAATCATCCATAAAAAAAGGGCAAAAAGGAAACTCAAGTTTTTACAAAAGAAAACAAAAGGGTTGTTGAATGAAGCAGTGAACTCACGCCATGGAGGAGGACTAGTGATGCAGTATGAAACATTTGGAAGTTGATCTTTCACAGGGTGTGGCTGAAGCTCTTCCGGCTTGGGTGGTGGTGCAGCTGCTGCCATGCTACTTCCTTGAACCTGGTGAATTCCAAAGTTATCAAAACCCAACAAAGCAAAAAGAAGAAGAAGAAGAAGAAGAAGAAGAAAGGCTCAAACAAACAATATACCAGTTAGGAAGAAAGAAAAACAGAGTTTCGTTTTCCCCACAGACAAAAATGTAGTATTGATGGCGAGAAACTGAGAACAGTTACAATAAGAGAAAAATAATAAATGATGATGATGTGGAAGACAAGAGAAGAAACAAAATGAACACTTTCCTTTCCTTTGTTGTTGTGTGTTGGAACTTGGGAGTGGGGAATACACAAAAGGACAATGAGCAAGCTCAAGGGGTGACAGACACACCTTGTCAGTAACGTTATGCAGTGCAGCAAATGCAGGAGGATTTCTTGGTCCAACAAAAACAGAATGTGGAAAAAAGCAAAAGGACTCAGACACCTCCTATACACTACAATAACACTCTTCTTCCTAGAGCAACAATGAAACCAAATTAGCTCTGACATAGTGCCCACTCCCTTATATTTGTAACATTCTAAATCCTCAATTTCTATTCCTCATTGGTTAAAACAATTTAGGCAAAACGATAAAGATTTTTTTAAGATACATAAAAAAAAAAGTATATTATTTATGATTTTTTTCACGTTTCGATTATAAATATTTTTTTTATTTCTTAATAATAATATCTTATGATACTGATTAGTTAGATCCAAAAAGTTATTATTATTTATTATTACTATAAGTCTTACCAACATTTAAATAAGAAATGATACAGTTTTGGTAAAAGCATCTTCCACCACCTTCACCTTTATTAACCTTGGATTTTGTTTAGTATTTATTTATTGTTTGACCAATGCTATTAATGTTTGTCAAAACTTTCATTAAATTAATCATAAGCTCACAGTAAACGCCTCTCTCACGCGTTTCAGCATATAAATATAACCTTTTATCACGTCAAAAAGTTTACCATTTTCATACGGTACTGTTACTTTTTCTTCCTTCAGCCACTAGTAACATTGTGCTGACTAGTGGCGCAAATTATTAAAAGCTCTCTCTTTTACCTTGACCCAGAATTGAAAATTAAAATTACTACACTTTTGAATGGAGTCACAGTAAATAACAATTTTGATGGAGATTAGAATATTATCAACACGCTCTCTAATGCATAATACACTTTTTTAACATATTTTTTTTATTTAAATTTATTAAAAAATACAAAATCAAACGAGAAATACATTAAATAAAATATAAAATCTACTAATTTTTTGTGATTTATAATAAGTTTTAACCGATAAAAAAGTATGTATTTTAAAAAATGTGTTCGTAGCATTTTTCTGAAAATTAAAATGATTTCAATTTGTTTTAAAAAAACTACAAATTATCTAGGCTTATATTTAACTTGTAAATGTAAATAAATTTTGTTAAAATTATTTTGATATTCGAATGAGTTATATATATATACAGAAAAAGTTGTATTTTTATTATTTTGAAAATTAATTGGATTTGGAAGTTGCAGATTGGGTGTAAATTATTTTTTCACATAATTAAGATTTTTCTAAACATGAATTATTTTGACATTTCATTGAGTTGCAGGTTTTGTGCAACCGTTTAGTCCATTATTTTTCCGTGTATTGTCAAACATTCACACAGGCCTCTCCGTTGGACGCTTCCTTGAGTCCTTCGTCTGCTCAATTAGGAAATCCTCTCTCATGTGACAATCATCACACACAAATTGCGAATATGCCAAAAAGTAAACATAACGTTGGAAATTAATGTCTCATCCCTGTGCCAATGCCAAGTACTTCCTTCATTCTCTTTTATAAGTTAAAAAAATCATATTTATTAAAAAATTATTAAATCATCTCATTCTCAATTAACATTAAATATGACAAAAATAATTGAATTTTAATTATATTTGATAACAAAAAAAATTACTTATAAAAGAGAACAAAATACTATTTGGACTAAATATGTTTTTGTCCTCATAAGATTGAAAAAAAATTTAGTGTAATTTTTGTTCTCATAAAATTAAAATGTGTTAAATTTTAGTTCGAGATAAATTAATTTAAATAAATCTGAACTTATAATTATAATTTTTTATATCGGTTATCATCATATATATATAATGTAAATGTAAAGTTTTTTTTACATTGATTATGCATATAATCAATGTAAAATTATACACATGTTTGATATTTGAATCTTATTTTAGACTAAAAAAATGACACATTTCAATTTTATAAAAACGAAAAATGTATTAAAATTTTTACAAAGATGAAATCCAAACATTTTTAATTTGATGTTTTAATCTATTATTTGTCTCTTATGTTAATTATTGGTAATTTTCTAAAAAAAAAGAGATTATTAGACTTGGTGTTAACAAAAATATTAATATTAGCAATAACAAATTGAATGCATTTAATTAATGCTAAGAAGATTTTTGGATAATCTTATTTTTCAAGGGAAAAGAAAGTTATGGACTTATGGTATGTATACTTCTATTGGATTTTTAACCATACCCATTTGTGAGGAAAACTTGCCAACTTGGTACCTGACATTGTGACAAAATTCTCCACCTTAGAGTGGATATCGGGATTGGTTTTCATTTTTTTCATGATCATGGGAACAAGCATATATCCCAAGCTATATGGGTCATTGAATGAACATTGATGGTACAGTGTACAGTGAGTCTCAGTAATAAGGAATAAATTCTGGTATCCCTCTATGTTAATGGTAATGGTTGCCTTTCAGAGATTTGGAATTTCATCACTTAGCTTAAACAGTATTCATGAAAGTTGAAATGTGATTTTTTTGTTTTCTCATTTTGTGCTTTGCGGTTTTAATATGCCAGTCCTACTTGTGAATTTTATATATTAAGTAAGTGAGTGAATTATAAATAAACGAAACTTCAAATCAAATTTATACTTGTGTATTTTAAAATTCATGTTCTCCCTGCGGCTGGAGTCAAATCAAATTAATTTAATGGTTTCTCTAGCAGTGATTGGCACAAATTAAGCATAGAGATGGGTCTCACTTTCTTTATATATATATATATATATATATATATATATATATATATATATATATATTCCAATTACATTTTTTAGAATATATTCCCTTCATCGTATTTTATTTGACATTTTAACAAAAAAAATATTCCTTTTCTATTACCATTTTATAATATAAATGAAATACTAAACATTTTTCCTAATATATCTTTAACTATTTATTTTAGAGTAAGAAAATGAAAAAAATTAATTAATATGAAAGATAAAAATATATATTAAAAATGACATCATATTTTTTTATAAAATAATAAATATTAATTACTTTTTTTTAATTATTGTATCAAAACCTTGCATGAGACATGAGTATCTTCCAATACCATTGATGGATTGACGTGGTTTCTTTGATTATTTGCACTTCTAGAAGCTTCTTGTCTCCAATATTTACACCAATAAACATGCATGAAAAGATTTTATTCCATGTGCCATTCCAAAGAAATATGCCAATCACTGCAAATAGAAATCGTGCTTCGAAGTTTCTCCAACGACCAATCTCTCGCTTTTACAACTTTTTATATTTTATAATATCATAATTTTTAATTTTGTTAAATTAATTAATTCATCATTTTTTATAATACAGTATGCTTTTTTGGTATATTTTACTATGTTAATAACGTAGAACCAAGTGAAGTTGTTGAAATCATAAACAGTTGTTAAAAAGCAGTACTTGCCATCATAAGTAGACTAGTTACAAAGGATCTCAAATGTCACGATGAATAAGATCAAATACGAACTTTTTATTTTTATTTTTATTATCCGCATGTTTGGATTTGCATTTTAAATAACTTGAACCGCGTCTTCTTGAAGCTATAATATGTAGCTTCTTCTGCGTCTTTTGCTCTGATTTGTTGTGGAAATCCTCATATTCATATATGTGAGTTGGAAACATAGAAACAACCTTGTGCTATGAGAGACAAAAGACAATAGTCTAAATTTAGCTAATGGTCATATAAAATAACAGTGTGCTGAATGTAAAAGGAAGTAAAATAAAATAAATTTACTGAAAAGGAAGTAAAATAAAATAAATTTACTGACACTTTTTAGAACATGATTAGCCAAATGGCTTGACCTAATACCACAAATTGCCATTAACAGAATTACAAGATGCAAATTTTGTTTTAGTATGCAAAGCTATTTACAAGAAAGCGTCGTTCTGTTAGGTTTGGCCATAGACTAGACTGATTTACATTTTTCTGTCTTGGATTGATTTTTTTGCTCTATTTGTACCAATCAATTTTCAAACCAGATGGACAAATGATGATGATGATGGGTGTGTAACTAACTATAGAGGAGCCAGAGTGGCCTGATCTATTCACCATTCATTTTTTTTCATTCAAACTTTTGTCTTCTAGAATTGGCTTTACATGACCTAAATTCAAAAATAAAATAAGGGACAAACTAGTAACACCCGAATTTTCCTCTTTCCACTCTACTTTTTTGATTTTTTTTATAGTGAAAGTCCTAATCTCCTCTCCCCCACTTTATAGGCACCCCTCAACCCTTCCTCATAGTCTTCTTCAAACATATTCTCATTTTCTCCTCTACAAGCATTAACTCTTGTTTTCCATTGTCTTCTTTAGGTGAGTTTTTGCACCATCCTTGTTTCTTTTCCAACATTTTGTTTTTTTTTTTATTGCATGTCACACTAATTTGATAAAAAAATAGTTTCTGTGTACATTGACAAGACAAAACATTGTCTAGACACTCAACAAAAACTAGTATCATTAATGGTATTTTTGTAAAAAAAAAAACTATAATACAGAAGACTTGTGTGAAGATCATATAGGGTGTCAATAGTGGGCAATAGAATAAATGATTGAATAAAATGAAAATCAGTCTTTGGGCTCAAGTGGACCAACTTCAAATTATGAAAATTTGTAGTTGACAATTGCTAAATGAAGCTTCTACGTTTGCTAAATGTATCTTCATTATGTAATATTGTTTTTTTTAATCTTCTCAAAGTTATCCCTCTCTGGAAACTAAATTCCAAAAGATAATTAATTTTAACACTTCCAAAAAATTAATTTTCGAAAACTAATTTCTGGAAGCCAAAAATTGGGATTTATGGATCTATCATGACTCATGAGACACACAAAGGTAGGACTCCAGCCTCTACACTTCCATAAAGCACTTCTCTATGCACCCCTTTGCTGTCGCATGTATTACTCTGTCCTTAACCTTTCCTTAAGCATCATCTTTGCTACGAAGATCTAAATTTGTTCCCTCTACTTCCAACGCAATCACTTCCCTCCACCATCTTTTATGAACCCTTCCCCACAATATACCATCATCAAGTACCACTTTGCTACTGACACCACCACCGTTCTTTGGTGTTCTTCTTCGTTGTTGCTGCTTGCGTAGTAAAAAAAGAGATCGAGTTCCTACACACTGTTAGCATAGGCGGTGGAATTTTTCAGAGGTGGAGGTGTAGTGGGGGGAGGACTAACATTGAAGGGAAGTGCTCTATAGGAGCGTAGAGAATTTGAGATGACAATGTTTAGGGAGTGTTGTTTGGTGTCTCTCTTGACAAATCCATAAACCCATTATAGAACTTTTGGTAAGTAGTTCATGGAAGTATTGAAGTTTTAATACATTTTAGAATTGAAAGGGGCAGTTTTGAAAGAAAAAAAAAATACATGAGGGACGTGCATTTAGCCATTGCCTAAAAGTTTGATGAAAATTAAAAGATTAAATTATTTAAGCCATCTTTATAGTTTTAAGATTAATACATTTTAGTCCCTATAATTTGAAAATAATTTTTTAATTTCTATAATTTACATTTTAATTATTTATTAATCTTCATAATTTAAAAATGATCTTTTTAGTTTTTATAATTTATATTTTAATTATCTTTTAGTCCCTATAAATTGAAAATAATTTTTTAATCCCTATAATTTATATTTTAATTATTTTTTAGTCCTTACTATAAAAATTATATGTAAAAATAATTAGCTATAAATCAATTATTTTTTATTACAAATTATCTTGCGATAAATTAGTTACAAATCACATAATATTTTTATAGTTAATTGTAATTGATAATATTAATCATATTTTAATGGTAAAAACTAAAAGAGAATTAAAATATAAAATATAAAGACTAAAAAAATCTCTTTCAAACTATAAGAACTAAGAGAAATAAAATACAAATCATAAAGACTAAAAATATCACTTTTAAACTACACTCGGTTGAATTGCCCCCTTGATGGTTTATAAATATCTATTATGCTGTTGAGCCATACCCAAGGCATTAAGCATCTTAAGATAACTTTGATGCAAGATATCTACATACCATAAGGATAACCCACCAATTGATATCAATATTCAGCGTTCTGATACACAAGATCATCCAAAGAGGTGAGTGTAGAGCATATTAGCTGGTGAGGGTTTCAAATGATAATCAAATGACAGTAAGAACCAAATAAATCAACTGATATTACTTTTATTAACTCAACTAATATCTGCACTAAAAAATATAACAACATAAGAATGAGACTATATTTCAAAGATAAAGGACTAAATGACCTACCGAGGGTTATTGGATTCACAAAGAATTCATAATAAAGTATATGTTCTTGCCACAAAATTTAGGATCACCAAGGATCATTGAACTCAAAAGATTCATAATAAAAATTTAGTTGTTACCACAAAATCTAGGGTCATTGAATTCACAAAGAGTTCATAATAAAAAATTTGTTTTTGTCACAAAAATTATTGTCACCATGGGTCATTGAATTCACAAAGAATTCATAATAAAGCTTTGATTCCTGCCACAAAATTTAGGGTCACTAAGAGCCATTGAATTTCACAAATAATTCATAAAGAATTTGTTCTTACCAAAAAAATTAGGTATCACAGGTCTTTGAATTCACAAAGAATTCATGATAAAGTATTTGTTCTTGTCACAAATTTAAGATCACCAAGTCATTGAAATCACAAAGAATTCATCATAAGTCATTGGTTCTTGTGACATAATTTAGGGTCACCAAAGGTCGTTGAACTCATAAATAATTCATAATAAAAATTCCATTGTTGCCACAAAATCTAGGGTCACCGAGAGTCATTGAATTCATAATAAAATATTACTTCTTGCCATATAATATAGGGTCATCGAGGGTCATTGAATTCACAAAGAATTCATAAAAAACCATGTTCTTGATACAAAATTTAGGGTCACCGAAAATCATTAAACTCATAAAGAATTCATAATAAAAATTTCGTTGTTGTCACAAAATTGAGGGTCACCGAGGGTATTGAATTCACAAAAAATTCATATTAAAGAATCTGTTTTTGCCACATAATTTAGGGTGATCGAGGGTTGTTGAATTCAAAAAGAATTCATAACAAAACATTTGTTCTTGCTACAGAATTTAGGGCCATTGAATTCATAAATAATTCATAAGAAATAATTTGTTCTTGCCACAAAATTTAAGATCACTCAGGGTCATTAAATTCACAAAGAATTCATAATAAAGCATTCTTTCTTGCCACATAATTTAGGGTCACCTGGGTCATTGAATTCATAAAAAAAACTCAAAATTTTGAAACAAATATTTTTTTTCTTGCCATAGAAATTAGGGTTATTCCGTTGTTCATGGAAAATATAACATTTATGAATAATCAATAATGAGAAAAGAAAAAGTTACCACGCCGCTCTAGAATAAAATTACAGTCACAAACCTAAAACTGCCACAAACATTTGATTGAAACAGGATTTTAGGACTGAGTGGCATTTGCTAAGTGAAAGACACTGTTTTCTCATATCAATTAAAAAGAAGTTCAAAGATAACAGAATCAGAATGAAATAGAGAGGGAGAAAGAGAAGAACCTGGAAAATCACATGAACGCAATCGCAAATTCAAACTAGCAACACCATGGGTTTGAAGCCCAGTCACGAATTCTCTCTTTCCCCGCTATAACAAATTGGAAATCCACTTTATTCAAAAGCATGTGAGCCACGCACGATGATGTCTTATATGGGGATCCAAAGCTCAAGTGATCTTTTATAACTACAATAGGTTGGACCGTGTGTAGGCCCATTTATAATTTGTAGTAGCTTTCATTCCCACTAGTATTTCTTTTCGATATTTTTGTCTTTGTTTTAAATATAAAAAAATTAATATGAAATAAAATTATTTTTTAGGTGAATTATAATTTTAATCCCTTTAAATTTTTAATTTTAATTTTGGTTCCTCTATTTTTTAAAACTTGTTTTTAATCTTCATATTTTATAAAATCCACAATTTTGGTATAATTTTTACTTTTGTATATGTTTTTTTTAATTAAACCCTAAATGTAATATTCTTTATTTAGGTTCTATTAAAATAATTTAATTAATAAAATATAAAAAAATGTACCAAATTAAGGATTGAACTAAAATTATGAATTTTTAAAGAGTGAGGACTAAAATTAAAAAAAAATATTCAACATATACAAAATTTAATATTAAATTTCATTTTATACAGTAAAATAAAGTTAAGCAACAATTTATACAGTGAAATTGAAAGAGTTTGAGTCCATACCTTTTCTCATTAGTAACGTGAGAATATATACAATATACAAGAGCATAATTAGCCTAGAAAGTAGGACACTAATTAGCTAAGAATCTAGACAAAATATGCACGAATATGCACAAGATTAATTACATAATCAAGATAGGAGATATACATAAATATAGAATATATGTATCATATATTCTAACACACCCCCGCAGTCAAAACGGGAGGTTCACGAACGTTGAGACTGACTCGAAAATCTTCAAATAAAATAGGAGGTAGGCCCTTGGTAAAAATAGCGACGATATGATAACGAGAAGGAACATGTAGAACTCGTACGTCGCCTTTAGCGACCTTTTCCCTAACAAAATGAATGTCCATCTCAATATGCTTGGTACGCCGATGTTGTACCGGATTTCCTGATAAATAAATGGCACTCACATTGTCACAATAAACTAGAGTAGCTTTAGGAATAGGACAATGTAGTTCAAGTAATAAATTTCGGATCCAACAAGAATAAAAAATGACATTAGCTACTCATCGATATTCAGCCTCAGCACTGGAACATGACAAAGTTGGTTGTCTTTTGGACGACCATGATATCAAGTTGTCACCTAGAAAAACACAATAGCCGGAAGTAGAACGTCTAGTATCTGGGCATCCTCCCCAGTCAGCATCAGTATAAGAAATGAGCTTGTTGAAAGAGGATTTATACAAGTGTAGACCATAAGACAAAGTACCCTGCAAATAGCGCAAAATATGCTTAAGAGCACTCATATGCTCGTTTCTAGGATCATGCATGTGAAGGCAGATTTGTTGAACTGCATAAGAAATGTCAGGTCTAGTAAAGGTAAGATATTGTAAGGCACCAGCCAGACTGCAGTACTTCGTAGGATCCTCATAAGGTGAATCCTTCGATGCATTAAGTTTTGGTTTGGTATCAACAGGAGTGGGACAAGAGCTGCAATTAGCCATACCAGCTCTCTCAATGTTCTCTGTGGCGTACTGTTTTTGAGATAAGAACATGCCATTAGCATCGCGGGACACAACAATCCCCACAAAGAAGCTTAGAGGACCTAGATCCTTCATAGCAAACTCGGCACCCAAGAGAGCCATAAAAATGCTTTCTTAATCGATCTGATGAAGTTGTAAGAATAATATCATCAACATAAAACAAAATATATGCCATATCCAAGCCCTGACTGTAAATAAATAATGAGTGATCAGATTTACTGTGAGAAAAACCAATGGTGGCAACAAAATCTGCAAAACGTTGATACCAGGCCCGCGGAGCCTGTTTAAGGCCATAGAGAGATTTCTTTAGTAAACACACATGATCCGAGTGACCTTTGTCGCGGAAACCCATGGGCTGATGCATATAAACTGTCTCGTTGAGATAGCCATGTAAGAAAGCATTCTTGACATCTAACTGGTGAATATGCCAAGATTTAGAAACAACAATGCTAAGAAAATAGTAGCCGGTTTGACAACCGGATTAAAGGTCTCATCACAATCAACACCTGGCTGCTGTGTTTTCCCATCACCTATAAGACGGGCTTGGTCTGCAAACATGTGAGATGTAGCGCCAGTGTCCATATAGAAATTCCCATCCGACTGAGAAAAAGATAGAGCATGCATTGCTGCTTCAATGTCCGTAGGTGTGTAGCTAGTAGATGGTGCTATGGCATTGTATGCCTATAGACGCGAACCCAAGATCCCTGGCCCAAATTGACATGGCCCAACAGTAGGAGCAACAACATTTTTCAGTGCCTAGGAGGAAGCAACATATGGGCATGGAGGCGGGTTTGGCTATTGAGCCAACCAAGGAGCCTAGGCAGCCCATGGCTGTTGCTGCCAATTAAATGGCATGAGTCCAGATTGTTGTGGGGCCACTTGCCCATTGCTATTACGAATTTTCCCAGAAACCTTGGAGTTGGACTTCTTTTGCTTATTTCCTTTGGAACTCTGACGGGATGAAGTAGAGGATGCAGAGGTGTTGTTGTCTGTGTCATGGTGGCTGTCGGTGCTCGTAAAGAGAACGGCTTGAGAGCGGTTGCCGGAGTTGCCTTCCTTTGCCAAACGGTTTTTAATGGTCTGCTCCGCAAGCTTGAGTCGAGATCGGCAACTCACAAACGAGGGTAATGGTTCTTGATTTTGGATGATATCTACCGTCCCGACATAGGCCTCAGGTAGCCCTGCCGTGAGTTTGAGAACCAATCTGTTGTTGGTGAGAGGGGCATCAACATCGGCAAGTTGATCAGCCAACGACTTGATGTGATTACAATAGCTATCAATCGACAAAAAATTCTCGAAATTAAGGTCCGCAAGTTCCTCTTCAAGATGAATAGCCCGAGAAGCCTTGTTGTCCTGAAACATAGATTCGAGACGAGCCCACGCCCCTTGAGCCGTGTCGTCTTTAAGCAAGATAGCGTGAAGGAGATCGATGGATATAGTCCCGTATATCCATCGAAGCACTGCGACATCGAGACGCTTCCATAGAGCAGGGTCTGCGGCTTTGGATGTGGCATAGGCGGCTACCTCCTGTGCCTCCGTAGGAGAGATGATGTGGTGATGTAAATCATAAACCCTAACAAGGACCTTGAATAAAGCCGCCCAAGAGTGATACATGGCATGCTCCGCATCAACATTATGGGAATTAGGTACTTAACATTGGTGATAGGCAAAGCAGGATGAAATTTGGGTTGATCGGCCATGGAGAATTGCAACGGAAGGAGAATAAAAAAGGGTGGAAGATAGGTGGTTGTTAGGATTTTAGGATCGAAACTAAACTGGTATCATGAAAGAGTTTAAATCTGTGTCTTTTCTCATTAGTAACGTGAGAATATATACAATATACAAGAGCATAATTAGCTTAGAAAGTAGGACACTAATTAGTTAAGAATCTGGACATAATATGCATAAATATGCACAAGATTAATTACATAATCAAAATAGGAGATATAAATAAATATAGAATATATGTATCATATATTCTAACAGAAATTGTGTAAAGAATAAAGAATTGATAGAATAATATTCGGGTGCTAATATAATATGATTCTCATACACTGACCTTTATTATACCGTTGACTTACAGTCCCCACCACCCTTATTTATATTTCCACCTCTACCCTCCTCCCACACTTCTCTCTCCACCATGCACCAAGCCTGGCAAGCCATTCCCCACGGAAGCTCCATCACCACAGGAGCATGTGGCATGCCACACGCTGGAGGAATCAAAGAATCCAATGGCGCCGATCCATCCAACGTTGCCACAATGGTTTCGAAAAACATGGTGGTAACCATTGTGGAACGGGAATGTTGCATGTGCCACATGGTGAAAAGGTGGTAATCATTAGATGTTACAATAAAAGTGAAAAAAGTATTTTATTAATATAAGCAGAAAAAAAAAAACATGAAGTACTATGTTTGTTCATATTTATAATTTGACATAAATGTAATTTTTTTATTTTTTATCTATAATTTTGGTATCATCATTTTAAAATTAAAATATTTGATCTTCTTATCTATTTTTTTTTAAATATGTAATTTTAATCCTCACATTTTAAAATTAAGATATTTGATCTTTATATTTTAAAAAATCTACAATTTTAGTCCTCACATTTGAAAGGATCATAAAATGCATATAAGAACTTGTATTTTATACTAAAATAAAATGAAAAATACCTTTTTATTAAAAAAATACAAACTACACAATAAATTAAAAATTAAGAATAATTAACAAAATATTACACAAATACCGATTTTTTCAACTTTCATCATAAATAAGTCATCTATATATTAATGTATTCACAAATCAATTAAATGCGTGATAAATTAAGTACTAAATCTATTAAATGTACAATATATTTAATATTTAACTTTTAAATAAATTGGTTATAGTGTTTATCATAAACTAAATTATTATGTAATAAATGTCTAAAACTTGTTTTTCACTTTCAATTTTTATTGTTTCGGTGAAAATTAGTTTATATATTAATATTTGTTACATATATGTCAAGGTCACGGGAAGTGTGGAAAAATAACTAAAAATGAAGTAATCACCAATATTTTATTTTTGGGAAAATATTAAAAACTACTTGAATCATGCTAAATTCTCATCTTTCTGCTGCTTGAGATTATAAAAATCTATGTTTTCTTTTACTAAAAGATTAAATAATTATATATTTAGGTAATTTTTATCTAAATAATTTATTGGATGATATTAAGATATTACATTTAGTAGTTGGGTCGCAAGGATTTAACTAAATTTATTACTCAATCCTATTAAAGTTTTATGAATTGGGTTGATTTACATTTATGCAATTTTAGTAATAAACATGAATTAAACAAATTTAAATATAAATGAGTTGTAAAATTAAAGTTTTTAAAATAATATTTTTTAACCTAAAACTTTGCAAATATTATAAATATTTAATAATGTCCTCCAAAGAAACTAAATTTTATGACATATTCGTTTAATATTATGAATTATTTAAATGCTAATATATTCAATATTTTATTTTAGAAAAAATAAAATAATTCAGTAGTATGAAAAAAATATAAATAAAATTAAGACAGAAATAATAAAAACAAAAATAGTTTAATTTAATTATTTAATAAATTATTTTAAAAAATAAAATATTATATATTTAATAATTCCATATATATATATATAGCCAATTACCCGTCCCACACATTTAACGGATTTGACACATATTGAATCGAATTTAACTAAAACTCAGTTGAAATTTAAAATTCTTAGAAATTTTAAATTTTAAAAATTTCAAATAGTTCAATTGAAATTCTTTTATTTTTAAAATTTTGTGTTTGAATAAAAAAAATTTAAATTGTAAGGGTGGAAGAAAATGAATATGATTGGTGTGTTGTGCGTCCAAAGAGAAGAATAATGATTCAGCATGACAAGTCATAAGGGAATCGAGACACGATGGTGTACACCACTGCACTCGACTACAACATTCAGTGAACAACGGAAGGTAGGGCCCAGGTCCTTCGCGCTGGCGAGCATCTTTATCACATGATGGGTAACGACGGCTGCTCCTCTGACATGCGGGTGCAGTTCTACGTGTCTTCTTACGCCCACACCATCGATACTCCATGAAACAATATTTTTTTTTTTAAGAAGATCATTGAGACAAGAGTCGCGAGTTCGAGAACGAGGTTTTGGAAACTTTGAGGTGGAAGAGGCTGAAAGTTATAAAAAAAATACAAGAATGTTTTGGAAGATTCTTCTGTTAAGAAGAGAATTTCAATTTTTCACCTTTTAGAAGAAAATTGAAATTTCATATTTTTAGTTGTTTAAAATTTTGTTTTAAAATTTCAAAAATTAAAATTTTTCATAAAAAAACATTTAAACAATAAAATTTGGATGACAGAAATTTAAATTCTCCAATAAATTATTTTTCTTAATTAATTTCTTTAGTTGAAATTCTGTATCGAAACACACCCTAGATTAAAATCCAATTAATTGAATTGATTTGACACCAGTTGAGTTTTCACACCTCTGAACATCCTTATAATCACCTCAAGTCACCATTTGATCTATCCGATGATTTTTTGTTGTCCACCATAATCTAACGGATGATTATTTAAGCCAAAATCTAATTATTTCACATTCAGAATACATTGATACAAACCCGCAATTATACCACGTACCTTTTTCGTTTTCTCAACAGAGAGAGAATCTTTCGGAGTTCGTTTGCGTGTGTTGTGTGATCAGTCACCGATGGCAGCAGCACCTGCGAGGGCACGTGCCGATTACCATTACCTCATCAAGCTTCTTCTTATTGGCGATTCATTAGTTTGGAGACGCTTCATTTTAGTTATGTTTATGTTTTTTAAACCTGGATTGAATGCTATTTATCTGGTTAATTGTCTAAGATGAGGCAATGGCCACAGGATGATATACACGGTCAACTTGTTCAACTGTTTAGGGAGGAAAAGTAATAAAGTATAGCTTCACATAAATTTCTCAATAAACAATTATAGAGAGCTTCTATAAAATAGTTTAAGTTTAAGTGCATAAGTTGATTTTAACTAATGATAGAAGCTTAATTCATTTAGTGGTGTTTGAAGTGTCCAACATCGTTTAGAAAGTTTATGTTTAAGTGCATAAGCTTAAAATTTCATATTTTCATTTTATTTTGTTGTACTGCACTATCTGTGTTATTCTGAAGCTGAAAATTATATTCTTACTTGTGATCAGTATTACTGGACTTGAAGATCCCGATTGTAGATGATTAGCGCAGCAGGTGGTGTTTGAAGATTTCTGTGTGTTTTCCTTTCTGTTAATTAAGTTCACAGCGATGTCTAGTTTAAGCTATGTATGACAAACATGGTGCTGTAATCTTCGGATATTTGTATAGTCTGCTCCTTTGTTTATTTGACCTCACGTGTTTTTCTTATCATAATTTGTATAAAAAGTGGATATGTATGATTTACTTCTTTATTTATTTGATATATGGTGCATACAGGAAGCCAAAATCCCCTACAAAAACCATTGCCTCGAATGTCTTTCACTACAAATTATTCATACTATAATAGGCAATGTCCAATAAGAATCAATTATGGTGGTTAGTTTCAACCAGGTGAAGTACATGGCGGCGAAGGAACTGTGTTTGTGAACAACCCAAAATCATTTTCTCTTTCAATTACTCCCACCCATTTCCCCTCTATATTTAATCTCCTATTCTCTTTTTATTTGTGATATTTTGAAGGAATTCATGTTTTTGATTCTGGGATCCAAGATTTTAATGCAATGTACCTCTGGGACAACATGTTGCATAATGTCTCCGTGGTCCTAATCAAAAGCATGTACTGTAACTATGAAGGCCAAAATTATTGTAGCCAAAAGTCTCGCTGAAAATCCAAAACAAATCAGGAAGGGAATAACAGTAGCAGATTACTTTTTCAATATTGAAAAGAAATTAATAAGAATGAAAAATGAAAAGATGTTATTATTCAAAACCCCAACCAATATAATTATGAAATATCCTATCTCCGACTTCACACGCACCGGCTTACAAAGATATACAATGGAGATGATGGGGTGGGGCCTTTAGCTCCTTATGTTGCATGATAGATTGACTTCAGATAGTAGAACTAAGTCAATTTATTCCAAGGGCTTGCTTTATTTACAGAAGGAACAAAATCTATTAGCATTTGGAGGTCTCGTGAGAGCTCATTGTAGTGTGTATTTAGTTCACATACATTACTTTTATAAAAAAAATTATCAACTTTTTAAATAAGTTTTTGAAGAAAATAAAATTATTTCCTGAGTTTTTTGTTTTGATTCAAAATAATGTGGTTACGAAGTCATTGATATTAAGTCATTTTTGCAATAATTAAGAATATAAGATAGTGTTTTTCAAAAGACTTTAAAAATAATGCACACTAAATCGTATTTTGTAAAAAAAAAAAACTTACGCATTGTTTTTTTTTTTTACTTTCTTTTCTTTTACATTTCCAATTGTAACATAAAAAAACGGAGGGTATACCTCATGATTATTCATTACATGTATTGGATTAGGATTTTAAAAGATTTAAAAATATTTTTTTAATAAAAAATATTATAATATTCAATTAAGATTTTTAAATGATATATATAAATCATGTGGTATTTAATTAAAATTTTTAGAATTTTTTTAAGAAATACAACAAAATTTAATAATATTCAATTAAAATTTTTTTATAACTTAAAAAAGGTTTTTTAATTGGTATTAAAAAATATACAAATTTTAACTTATTGTTTTATAAGATAGATTTCATTAGATTTCATCTAACTTTCCGGTTTAAAATATCTCTCAAACAATTGAGATTTTTTTAGACATTTTTTCTTTTTTGAATTACAGTGGTTACTAGACTTTTTTTTTTTATCAAGCTTACTTTCTTCTCTTTTCAATACATAACAAAAAAATATATCTACTCAATTCAAAAAGGTATTAAACAATTACTAAAAAAAAATATTCTTCAAAATTTGGATGTCATATATATTTTTTTTTTATTCTTTTGGAACCAAAAAATTTCAAATATATTCCTTTCCTTTACACTTTTTTGTTTGTTTTCTAAATTAAATTAATGTTTGTCTTACGTGTTAATGTTAATAATGTTTTCCTTATATTAACTATGTCTATTACATGCTTGATATAATATTTTCGTCTATCACCGGTAGTTTTATCCTTTCCATAACTCAATAATTCTCCTACAAATTTTTTATTTTGATCACTCCCTTTTAGTATAGGCTTATTATTACACTTCATTTAAACATGTCATTAAATTTATCATGAAATAATAGTAACAATTGAAAAAAAAAATAAAAAAACTAGTATATAATTTAAATATATTATTCAAATTCAAAAATTAAAATGAGAAAATACTATTATAAGAAGGATTACTATAGAAAGACTTAAAGCTAAAAATAATTTAGTTATTAAAAGATTAAAAAAATTATATTAATTTTACTTTTTTTTATTCAAATCTTATCATTTTTTATTATCAACTCTTATAAGTTTGAATATAATTTTAAAAAATCACAGTTATTTTGAATCTTATAAATTTAAAATTCTTTATGATATAAATTTATTAAAATTCAAACTACAATTAAAAAAAATATAAAAATCTAATAAATAATTATATTTTTACATAATTTTTAAAATTCATAAAACTTTTTAATACTAAAATAATTTTTTAAAATCTTAACCTAATACATCTGGTTGAAGACCCGAAATCAAGGTTACAATTGTTGGAATTTTAAGTTTTTAAGTAATGCCCATGATTGCTGAATGCTAGCTATGTCGGCCAATTTTACAATGTCTAGACAACTAGCCCAAAACATCTTTCGCACTGTCACCATTCAAACAAAATTAATATTTAGAGTTTCATAAAAATAATCATTAGAAACTCTTTCACACCTAAAAAAATACTTTAATTTTTAAAAATAAATGCTTATTAAATTTATTCAAAAATTAAATTTTAAATTAATTTTTCCCTTCAATTTGATCATTAATTTTTTTATTCAATTTTGTTTTATCACCTAAATTAAATTGATTATATTTGAAAATATACATTTTGTGGTGGTTTAAAACTATTAGAGTTGATTTTAAACCACCACAAAATACGATTAAATTGAATCGATTTAAAAAAGTAGATGATTAAATTGAACAAAAAATTAAAAGAATAAAATGAATCTAAAAAATAAATTAGAGGATTAAAAAAGTAATTTAACCAAAATTAAATTATTTTAAAGAATTAGTGATTGTTTTTCAAATTTAAATTTAACCAAAATTTAATTATCCTTCAAACTTATAAAGTTATGGCCAACTCGAGAATCATGTGGTTTATATACTTTATACAATTAAGGCTCTCATCCTACCCCAACCGACAGGCCCAGAACAGACTCAAGGGACAACCAATAAACCAATTGCTGATGTTTTCCACCTTACTTTTTATTTTTTTTGTGAATACCTTAATTTATACTTTATGATTTAGTTTTTAAAAATTCTTTTATATAATAATTCTTAAAATATAACTTTTAGAGAGTAGAAAATGAATAAGAAAAACTAAAAGTTATTTGTATAAAGTGAAATATCAAAACAACTTTAAAATATTCTAACTTCTTTTTATTTATTTTAAAAGCTAATTTTTTTAAAATAGTTTCTAAAAGAGGTTTCCTATTTATTACGAATACTTTTGCATGGATGAAAATATGACAATATCTGATTGAATAGCAATAGGTTAAAAGATGACAAATAGATTAAGAATATCTTTGGAAATCAGTTGTAAAATTATGTTTGAGACAAAATTAAATTTTTCAACGGAACATAATTTTATTTTTGTTTTCATTTTACTTTTATATGCTGAATTTATATTGTTCAATTTCAAATCAAACATTCACTAGATGCATTTTTGGAATGGTATTTAAAATGTGTGTATGATCAAATTTTCAGATAAAATTAGAAAAAAAGACGTGAAAGGGAGTAGCTTCACCCAGGGCGTCTAAAAAATTTGGGACCTTAAGCAAATTTTTTTATAGAGACATAATACAAATTATTATTTTTATATTAATATTCTAATTTTACAAACTTTGTAGTAATATTAGTATATTCAATATTATTTAGATGTAATTGATTTATTATTATTTTTTCATTAATTGAACTAATTTTTGTATTTTTTTACAAATAGTAAAGTAAATTTTTTTATTAAGATTGAATCAATTTTTTTAAAAAAAATTATTTATTTTTAAGACCAAATTCATAATTTCTATTTGACATTTTCTATCACTACAAAATATAATATAATATAATAAGAGGCAATAATAAAGTATTTAAATAATAAATTTTCAAAGTAAATAAAAAATAAGAAAATGAAAAAAAAGAAGTTTTTGATTTTATAGGCACATTAAAATAACATTGAAGGCAATATTTGTGCAGATTAACTTACTAAACATAGCGTTTCATCCGATGCTTCATTAGAAGAATTATTTCTTTGGAATGATTGTCCTACCTGCTTACCTGATGCTCTAGGCATTTTAACTATTAGGGTCTAGTTTTTTTTTTTTTTTTTTTTTCAGTTTTTCTGTCGTTCTTTTATTGTTGCTACAGAAGAAAAAAAAACTTCAAACCACAATTATAAAAAAATAAAATAAAGTTTTCCAGGTGTATTTGTGATGAATTGACTCTTTGAAAATAATAACTGTATTGTTAATTCACTTTTTCTGCTTCGCTATTTCACTCTCGTGTTTTGCTGGTTCGCTCCTAAACAATCGCATTTTATTAGTTCATTCGCTCTCAATATTAGTAAAAAAAAGAAGATATCATTCATTTGATTTAATATGATAACGTGATGCAGCAATAAAGTTAATATTTATGATCACATGTTATAATCGATGTGACAATGCCTATTCTTTTGGACAAGTGTTTGTTGATGAATGGTGATGGATACCTTGAACTCACTTCGTCTCCAAAAAGAAATTGCATGTGTCAATTATAATATGGTTGGTATAAATTTGGTTCTCTCATGTTTCTGTTGTGGAAGTTGTGTCCACACAAACCAGGCTCCACATTTTTCTATAACAAAGCAAAGCAACTATAAGCATGCTATTTATCTAGATGAGATTCAGGCTTATCTTACCTAAATTCACAAATGTTTATTGACAAAAGAACAAGACACTAAAAATATATTGAGAAGTTATTTGTATTTGATTTTTACCGGTATATTTTTTTTTTGAATTAGTGATAATCACAAATTATATATGAGATTAATTTATGATCCCGTGAGTTAAAGAATACATGTGATATCTAACAAAAAAATTAACACATTAAAATTAAAAATATAATTACAAATGAAAGAAATTCATCATTAAAACCTTTATTTATTTATTTTAGAGGAAAAAACCTTTTATTTATAGAGAATAGATGTTTGGAAAGTAATTTAACTTATTTGATTTTCTTTTGTAAGAATTGACCTTTTGTTTTCTTAATTTATGTATATTAAAAAATAATTACTATCTCCACGAATCAAACTTTGTGGTAGTTATGTTGCCTAATCCCAATAAAATCCCAGTTCAATACGCCAGCTATACAAAAAAAAAAATGAAAATAAAAGAAGGCATATACTAATATTTTTACATCTTTTGATGCACGTGTTAATTATTTTTTATTTTTTTTTAAAAAAAGGACTCAACTTTCTGTCCATATTTGACCTATACAGTAATACAGCCCATTTGAATGACCTGGGGATTGAGCTAATGAGCAAATTTGGTTTCTTGCAAAAAACTTATTAGTGGGTAACAAAAAAATGGAGTGGGTAATATTTTCATACATACTACTTTGATATAAAAGAAAAATTGAAATTAATATGACAACTAAATATTTTTTATAAGATCAATTTAAAGGTTTATTTTGAAAACATTAGTCATCTAAGTTCTTTAAGAAATATATGGCTTTGGGGGTTTAATCATTAATGTATCCACAACATACGGAAAAAAACAAACGACTTTTGAATTTGTCCTTTCCGTTCTGTTTTGAAACAGGAAACCATGGTCCGAATTCATGTCGAGACAATTGTGCCCTGACATAATCATCAACTACGTACCTATGTTCATTTTCACTTAATTATTATAAACCGTTTAAACAGAAAGGTTAACTCACGGTAATTTGGGCTTTCCCTCTCCAAAACAGAGAGAATAAACCACTTTCACAAAAGTTTCAAAAAGTAAAAAATGCATAGTAGGGGTCACTTCTACCAGAGAGAATGAAAAGATAAAAAACAATTGAGATCCAAGAAAAAATAAAAACAAAAGAGTAACATAGTAATTTTAATAATATATAAATGATTAACAACAATTTTTTTTTTAATATTTTTCATAACATATAGTATTCATTTATAATTCGACAGCGTTGCATGTGATGATCTTATCCTCTGTCATCTCGGCATTAAATCAGGCGGGGACAATGATTGAATAGGAAGTCTTGTATGAGTAAAATGCCAAAACCAAATTTATCAAACAGAAAAAATTGGAAGATCCTACATTTTATTTTCTTTTAACTGAACGAGTAACACAATAAACAAAACCAGGGCCTTTCTCTCTCTCGTTCTTTCATATCTTGACTTTCACTATGCAATGACCCGCAAAAGAAGCTGTTGTTTCTCTTCATTTTTTCTCAGCCGACAAAACCATAAAACAGTGATAAGGTGCCAGAAGGAAGGGGAGAAGTGGAAGTAAGGCTATGAAAAATGGGAAGCACAATCCCTTTCAAAGACAACTTGGTTTCCTTCACAAAGAGAATTGTTCCCTCCACTTTCTACGCTCTGCTTCCCATTGCTCTGCTTTGTACATACTTCCACCTTCTCTCCCTCACTCCACATTCCACAACCACCACCTACCACCCTTCTCTTTCTTTTCCTCCTGCTCCACCTTCATCATCTTCTTCTTTATCCACAGGTATGTGCATGCATAATTAACTTCATCTTGTTAAAACTATAGAACTCCTAGTGTTTATGATACTCCATTACTCCTTGTTTCTTTCTTCTTTTTTTAACGTTTATACTAAGGAGAAAACTTATATACGATTCTTTAATTAAATGTTGTTTTCTAATTAGAATTAGAGTTTTACTTTGGTAATATGAAGATTAGCAAGGTCAATTTCCAATTCTTATGGAAGAATAACACAAACAAAACAAATTGTATTTAAGTTTTATCGTTACATGGAGATATAAGGTGGATTAGATAGTTAAAAAAAAAAGAAATTGTGAGACCAATTTTTCCTGTTAACACAAAAAATTAATAATTAATAATTAACATTTTGCTTTACTTGATAAAAAAAAGTTTTATCCTTACATTAACTTTCTTACAAGTGTAAGGGGGTAACATGTTGGAGTAATATATTTTTAGTGTAACAGGAAGTGTCACTATAATGTATTTTAAATAATTAAAGGGGTTTCTATAGTAGTTAAAATGTGTGATCTCAACAAATTTAAATGGAGTGTAAATTTATTTTCCTTACAATTGTAATTAACAAAGTTGGGATTAGGAACTTGGTTATTACTAGGCTTTATTTTTCTTTTCTTTCTTTGGTTTTTGCAGAAAAGGACAAAACTTACCAAAACCCATGTGACTACTCTAATGGTGATTGGGTACGTGACAGAAGAAGCCCTTTATACAATGTAACTACTTGTGGTACAATCAAAGAGAGTGAGAAATGCATATCCAATGGAAGGCCTGATTCAGGCTATCTATATTGGAGATGGAAACCCAATGAGTGCAATCTTCCAAGGTTTGAACCTCTCACTTTTCTCCAACTCGTTCAGAACAAACACATTGCATTTGTTGGTGACTCTTTGGCTAGGAACCAATTAGAGTCTCTTCTTTGCATGTTATCCACTATTTCAACTCCAAACCTTGTCTATCAAAGTGCCAATGACAACAAATTTCGTCGTTGGCACTTCCCTTCTCACAATGCGAACTTCTCCTTGTATTGGTCACCTTTTCTTGTGCAAGGTGTTGAAAGGTCAAATGAAGGGCCATACTACAACACTATGTATTTGGATCATGTTAATGAGAGGTGGGCAAGGGATTTGGATTGGTTTGACATGGTTGTGGTGTCATTTGGGCATTGGTTTTTGCTTCCTTCGGTTTACTATGAAAATGGTTCGGTTATAGGTAGCCTAAATTGTCAAGATCTTAATCACACTCAGATGGATTTTTATGTTCCATTAAGGAAGGTTTTGAGGACCACTCTTAGTAGTATAATTGAGAGAAAAAAGGGTAAGGGAAATAATGGAGTTGATGTAATTGTGAAGACATTTTCACCTGCTCATTTTGAAGGTGATTGGAACAAAGCTGGTACTTGTTCAAAGACTGAGCCTTATAAGAAGGAGGAAAAGGAACTTGAAGGAATGGATGCTGAGATAAGAAAGATTGAGATAGAAGAAGTGGAGAATGCAAAGGCAAAAGCTAGTGAATTTAGAGGGTTTAGATTGGAGGTACTTGATGTAACAAAATTAGCATTGCTGAGACCAGATGGTCATCCTGGTCCTTATATGAATCCTTTCCCATTTGCTAAGGGAGTTCCAGAACGTGTGCAGAATGATTGTGTTCATTGGTGCTTGCCAGGGCCTATAGACACTTGGAATGAGATTTTTCTAGAGATGATTAAAAAATGGGAGGAACAACAAAGAGAAAGGTGATTGAGTATGGCATTAATATTAATATTCTTCACACACACACACACATATATATATATATATATATATATATATATATATATATATATATATATATATTGTTAACTCGTTACACATTAATGATGATTCCACCATGCAAGACTGCAGGTGATCGATCCATATATTGCAACATAAAAGAACATTTTTTTTCTTTTGGTAATAAGTTAATATTTTGATGGAGGAATCATTGATTTTATGTTCATTCTCATACTCTTTTCTTTTGTAATGTGAAATAATATATTTATACACATTTTATATTATTGAGATCGGCTTTTAATACAAAGTGACTGGTTTTCACAATAATATATGTTGATTCCTTCTTGTTTCAAAACAATTAGAAACTTAGATCTCAAAATGTAGAAAGTTTGACGACAATAATAACTGTTGTAGCAACAGATGTATTTGAATTTCCAAGCACGTGCGTAAATATATACATGAGTGTTTCGATGGGGAGAGATGGAACGAAGAACCAAAGCAGAGAAGTTAAAATCTGACTTTTCTATTTTTATCTCCCCTTCAATAACAAGGATTTGGAGGTAAGAAAAAACTACTCATGATTTTAAATTGTATAGACTAAATTATTTGAATTTTTTTTCTCAAATTTTCATTATCATCATTTGTTTAATTATGTTTTTTTATCCATGCAATTTAAAAATAAGTGATTTTGATCTCTCAAATTTTAATTAATGAATTTTGGTCCAACTATTAATGTTTCCATCCAGTTTCTCACATTTTAAATGGTGTAAATGACCCGTGACAAAACTCACAAGTCACAAAGGATGACCGAGTGATGAGAAGTTAAGATAATATGCATGAAATTATAATTTCAAACCTTAGTACATTAGTATGATTATTGTACATTTAAAAAAATTATGTGCTGTAAAAATTAACAATGATATGGTAGTTTATTCAAAGTATGAATTTGGGTGAATCGTTAATGTATAGTCTAATTATTAACCTAATAAACTAATGTGAATGATATTATGTGATATGATAACAATATCATATTATAATAAGTTCACCATATATCATACCATTCGAGTCTCTTATCATGTCACAAAATGTAATCCACCTTAACTTGAAATGTTAATTGAATTAGCCAAAAATATTTGACTTTAACTTCGATCAAATTTGAAGGAGTTCTTGCAATAGTTCTTCCTTTTGGTAAGGCAGAAATAAGTGACAAAGGGTTGAGACACCTATAAAAACACTGCAAAATTCAAATCAATAAGAATTTTGACAGAGCAGCAATAATTGTTATAAATAATTTTGAATCAACGCAAAACTTATCCTTTCTTTTTTGAATACATCCCATTCTATTCGAAGTTCCAGTCATCCCCTTATTTATTTTGAACAAATCACAGTTGTAAGTAAATGCAAAACTTATTTTCTTCTCCTTCTACAATTTATGATTCTTGGTCCTAGAATAAATAATTGAAATTCTGCAACAAGAATTTTGATAATTCAATAATATGATCTAAAGAGGAATTGTTCACAAAAACATAAACAAAAAATGCATGTCATAATCTTGCCTATAAATATGGTTGGACCTAGAATGAAGTTGAGGCGTAATGGGTGATTTAGGAATATGTGGTATGAAGTGTTTGGAGGAAAGGATAGAGAGAGAAAATATTTTTGGAGTAACCATGTTATTGTTTTGAATCCATAACCACTTTCACTTGAGATCGTTCTTCGAATTTTCCACCCTAGTTTGGAAATATGATTTTCATATTTCTAGAATAACTATTTTGGGAAGTGTGTATATATTTTGGAAACCTATTTTTAGAATAATTATTTTGAAACATGAAAATCATATTCTATAATAGGTATTCCGAAAGTGTATAGGTAATTCGAAAACTTATTACAGAATATTGAAATCATATTCCAAAATAGATACTTCAAAATACCTACTCATTTACGGAATGACTATTCAAAAATAAAGAAGGATAACATAGGAATTTTAAAATAGGGGTGCTAGAAGTAATGACCAGGCTATTGTTATGCTTAAACAGTGTGAACAACGCCAATTTTTTTGGGAATTGCATAGTGCATCTCTAATGTTGCTTCCTCTACTTTTTAAAGCTTCTAAAACACCTAGAATGTAAAATTATATTAACCTTTCCAATATGTAATTTCAAAAAGAATATTCCAAAATGTAATTTTATGTTCCAAAATAGAAGTAGGAAGCAGTTAGGGAGATGCAGAAAATAATTGCCCAAATTTTTTACTTTTTATTTGATTGATTGTGGGCACTCAAGTCTTACTTTTGGTTAGGTGAAGTTTAACAAAAATGGGCATCCAAGATATTGGATTTTTCTAAACACACCTCTCATGTTTACTTTTACACCCTTTTCCAATTATTTTGTAATTATTTTTTTCACATATATTCTTTCTTTTTTCTTTTTATGAAAATTACTACACCCCCATTCTTCTCTGCAACACAAGTCAGAACTCAAACCCCATCTCTGATAATCACCCATTCACCGAAATGAATCACACAACAAAATCAAACTCAAACCAGCTTTTAGCTTATGACTAATTGCTTAGCTCAATTCTATACTTTCATCAATCTAGCATTGGGGGTTCAACATACACAAATTGCATTAACCTAGCTTACTCACAACACGATAAAAACATAACTCTTTTAGGAATGAAAAAGGAAATGCTTTAAAGTGGTGGATGGGAGCGTGTTGAAATTATGGTCGTCAATGCCAGTTTGGACAATGGATCCAACAACGTTTTGGGAAGGCTTCATGATTTCGTCAAAGTGTGCGACCTTCATTGCCATTTCGTTTGGTTGTTTTGTAACAGTGGTATGTGATGACACATCCAAAGAGATGACAAATTGATGGCAGTGGAGAATGGAACAGTCGGTGGTGGTGGTAATTATGTGATTGACAGCAATGTACAATGCAGACACAGAATCAAGAACAATGAAATAATGCTGAATGAAAGAGAGTATAGGCCATAGGGGACACGAGACAGAGAAGGGAGTGCACAACACATTTCTGGAAAAAAGGAACAAAAAAAGAGGATATATTTTGAAAAGTAATTATGATATAAGTGAAAGGAGGTATGCAAGTAAAAATGGGAACTATGTTTAGCAAACGCATAATATGTTACCACTGGACATTTGTTGGGCCTTTTTGGGGAGAACGCAAATGCTAGACGTAGTACACATTCACTTTAGCTCTACTATTTACTTTCCTTTTGGCTAAGTACACCCCTTACCCCCTTTCGACCTCCCAACTACCCATTATACTCTTTTCTCTTAAATTTGTACACCCCTTTTTCTTTTCTGGAAATTTTTTCCCAGAATTAAATATACTTATTCTGGAAATATATCTCCAGAGCTATAATTTGCAATTCCAGAGATATACCACTGGAATAGGTTCTTTAAATCCTATCTAAAATTTTCAATTTTACAAAAAAAAAAGTATTTTTAGCAAAAAAATATCATATTATTAATTCGTAGATACGCAAAAGTCATTTAATTTATAAGCTATTCCATCATTAAAAAATATAAATAAACTACATTGAGAAAAGCTAACGATTAAAACAAATATAATTTAGTTTTTAGTGGTGTATGCTAAAAAGGCTAGCTTTTATCATTCAAGTGATATAAGTGTTTTTAATAGTTTTATCAATATGAACTCATTTTTTTTTTCTTATGATGTTATATAGTATTAATTATGATCCCATCCAGCCCTAGATGGTTAGGTTTTAGGTGCGTGCGGTCCCGAAGAATTTACTACTTAGAGCAACGTTTATGGATCATTCATTGTCATTGTATTGCAAATGCGACAAACATGTCCATCTCGCTTGTAAACAGAAAATGCTAAGACAGCTAAGTGGTGTTTGTGGCTTCCATGGTTTCTCTCGCATTCGGAGAATAACCCCTTACCCCTTTCTACAACAACTGAGAAAGTTTAATTTAGGTTTAGAGAGGAAATATTAATTCCAACCAAACAGATAAAATAATGTTTATGTTACGGTTTTTATATCTTTTCTCACCTCTTTACTGTTTTGTTTCCCTTTAAATGTTCAATTCTTTTATAAAGTAAGTTACACTAAATAAATTTTTAATCTCAAATTAAGAGTGTTTTTTTTAGTTTCTAAATTAAAATTTATTTATTTTTAGTTTTTAAATGCTTTTTTTATTGTCTTATGCGGTAAAAAAATCGTCACAATTGTGCATAAAAAAATTACGCATTAAATTTAGTAATAATTATTTTTATGTAATAATAAATTTTAGTATATATAAATTCATATGAAAATTTTACATTTAATAAATATAAATTATGTACATTAAATTTAAAGTATAATATTACTCATGTTATCTCAGTTGTAATAAATACAATAATGAATACTAGTATAATATAAGGAAAATATTGTTTGTTTATATATTTATATAAATACCACATTAATGATAAATACACCTTAAATTCATACAAAAAATATTTATAATAGATTAATAATATTAAATAATAAATATACCTTACATTTAGTAATACTATTCAAGTTAATTGTATATTTAAATTTAATAAAAAGAATTAATATTACATTAAGAAAAGAATAAATAATATATAATGGGATAATGTAAAGTTTTTTTATAGGCAGTTATCTAATTACATGATTATCATGATTAATTGATAATATTAAAACTTTAACTGTTTTACATCATTAATATACGCAGAATGCATACATATTAAACGAAAAAATGTTTATTTTTTTTTATTTATAAACAGTAAATTAATAGGATAAGATAAAACTCACTTCACTCCATACGTTGCTAACATTCCTGCGTGTAGTTTGAGTTTGCAGTCTAGGTGAGCAAAAATGAGAAATCCAAATCCTATAGGCATGTGTTTTACGTGAAGAAACGTTAATTAGGAGCAAAAAAACGAAAGGAATGAGAGAAGTAAGAGATTGACTTGTTATTAAGATGAGAAGTAAGAGATTTACCAATCTTCTTCATTCTTCTTCTTCTTCTTCTGTTTTCTATGCTCTCCCACCCATTGTTCTGCTTGGCTTTTGCGTTTACTTTTACTATCTCTCCTTTACTTCATCTCCAGAAAATAATATTCTCCGTTCCATCTCCATTTCCGTCTCCATCACCAACCACTCTTCTCTTCCCGCTCCTACGCCTCCAGGTACATATATGTGCTGCATAATTTTGTCTTGTTGAAACTATATATTATACTAATGTTTTAAAAAGATTTTAGCAATACCAATTTAATTAATTAGAACTTTTATGATTTATGAGTAGTGAATATTGATAGACGTGGAGCCGTGGAGGTGAATTGAGGTGGAAAGAAGAGAGTTAAAGAGGAATAAGAAGAAAAGAAGAAAAGAAGAAAAGATAGAAAGTGATATAAAAAAGAGTTTTTATTTATTTATTTATTATTATAAGCAAATTTCATTGACAAGAGCAATGATTTGAGGCACAAGATGTGCTCAAGCCCCATGTTAGAGAGAGATGAAAAAAGAAAAGGAGGTAAAAAAGTGAGATACAATAGAACATGATTAAGTATTTTCCATCATTTATACACTTGCTTGCTTGTGAATTTTGCCCTCAAATTCATCTTCTGCCTACGTCCACAATTTAAGTACTCAAGTTTTAATCTTTTTTTATTGGCAGTTTATGAGAATCCATGTGACTACTCCAATGGCAAATGGGTCCGTACAAAAAGAGGCCCTTTGTACAATGGAACCACCTGTGTTAAGATGAAAAAAAATCAAAACTGCATCGCCAATGGAAGGCCTGATTCGGGGTTCCTTTATTGGAAATGGAAACCAAGTGAATGCCATCTTCCAAGGTTTGACCCCAACACTTTTCTCCAATTCATAAGTAACAAACATGTAGCTTTTGTTGGAGACTCTATATCAAGGAACCACCTAGAGTCCCTTCTTTGCATGTTAGCCACCGTCACAAAACCAAACCGTGTCCGACACCAAGGTTCTCGTCGGTGGCATTTTCCTTCTCACAACGCTATCTTGTCCTTCTATTGGTCCCCATTTCTTGTACAAGGTATCCCAAGAAAAAACCCGGGACCACATTATAATACAGTGTTTTTGGATCGTGTTAATTTGAGGTGGGCAAGGGATATGGATCAAATGGACATGATCGTGTTGTCCTTTGGGCATTGGTTTAATGTTCCTTCAGTTTTCTACGAGGGTGATGATAAAGTCTTAGGATGCCATAACCATCCTGTTACTAATTGCACTACCGAGATTGGTTTTTATGGTCCAATAAGAAGGGCTTTAAGGATTGCTCTTAATAGCATAATTGAGAGGAAGGTAAGTAAAGGAAATGGAGTTGATGTAATTGTGAGAACATACTCTCCTTCTCATTTTGAAGGTGATTGGGATACGGGGGGTACTTGTGCAAAGACTAATCCTTATGGAGTAGGGCAGAGGCAACTTGAAGGAGAAAATGCTGTAATCAGAAGGATTCAGTTGGAAGAAGTGGAAAATGCTAAGGTGAAAGCAAAACAATTTAGAGGGTTTAGGTTGGAGGTACTTGATGTAACAAAATTAGCATTGTTAAGACCAGATGGCCATCCTGGTGCTTATATGAATCCTTTCCCATTTGCTAATGGGGTTAATCCAAAGAAGCCTGTGCAGAATGATTGTGTTCATTGGTGCTTGCCGGGGCCTATAGACACATGGAGTGGGATTTTTTTGGAGATGATGAAAAACATGGCACGAGCAGCATAGGAGAGAAGAGTGAAGCATTACTCATTTTTCTTGTTAATTCATTGCATTGATTTTTCCGCCATACAGGTGATGTGTTGCATTAGAAACTAGAAAGAGTATTTTGTTTTTCTCTTTGACAGCAAACAACAACTTTAGAGTTTGTAATTAGATTCGTGGTGGGAGTAATGAGAATTACAGTCAAACTTAATTTTGTAAAAATAAAGATGTTTGGTTATTATTCGGTAAAAATGAATTTGTTTCAAAACCTTAGTTTGATTTGAAAGGGATTGAAGTATGCATTGAGTTGGAAAGTTTACAATAAGTTTTATAGCAAATTTTCTTCCAAGATTAAAGCTTTCAGACATAAAACACGTACTATCAATTTATAAATCAATTTCATTCAAAATAAATTTTGCAAACACTTATATAGGAAAGGATTGTATCAAGTGATCAGATATCATAAATGAAAGAAGGAAAATAAAAATTACCGTAGCTTTTCAGGGTATATAAGCCCATTTACTTTGCCTTTTGTAATCAAGGCATTGGGTGGGTAGTTCATGGTTTGGTGGAAAAATTAACTCCACCACCGACAAAGAAAATTGAGGTTCGGACTTCGGATATGCATGTGTGTATCCCTTTGTGTGAGAAAAATGAAGCCACCGAAAGTAGAAGAAAGAAAACCATCGTGACTGATCAGAAAATTGAGACCAGTGGTGCGGTAAAGATTAAAAAAAAAATGCTCTACTATCAGATCTGTTATCCAGTGAGTTTTATCTTGGTATCAATTTATCTGTATTTTGGGCTCTTTCTACTGTCTGTAGATACCTATTTGGGTTTATTGCATTGAGGCAGAGCACCGGAAGCGAAGACGAGGTCCCAAGGTCAAAACCTGTTCTGAAGTTGTCCAACAGATATATAAGCTGTACTCCAAGGATTGAGACAGCCGATGTGGGACTTGGATATTTCCCAATAAGCTCTAGGAGAACTTGTGGCAAACCCAGTAATTATTATTAGTGAAAGATTTTATTTGTTATCTTTCCCCAATAATTAGCTACTCAGCATGTTACAAGTTAAATTTTTTTAGTTTCAATACTATTTCAAACTTACCTTAAACATATGCAGGAAAGGTTGATGCATGGATAGTTGGTATTCATAAAATCGTTAGTGAAGCTTAAACTTTTGATTAATGGATATGTGTGTTCATTAGATCGATATTGTAATTTGTACTTGTGTGATAATTGCTCCTCATGTATAAGATTTTTCTTGCTTCTGCCGAATGTTAGGCACTCAGAATATTCTTCTACCTAGGTAGCTATCTAGTTCATCCTGTAAAAGTAAAACCGCTGGAAAATTAAGTGGAGGGGAGTTGGCTCCTCAAAGTTCATCCAAGTCATTTAATTAATGTCATACAATGTCTAACTGGTGACGAGAAAATTAATTCTTATATTGATTAATTCAATAAAAATATAACAAAATATCATAAGCAAATTGCATATCCATTTATAATGAATATTGCATATTTTATAGTGGTTTAAACATGTATAGGCTTACAAATTTCGAAAACTTTAGTTCTATATATCTATTTAATTTTTTTATCTTTATAATTTTGTTTTTTTAATAGCTACTCATCATCTTTTTTGTTTTATGAAGCTAGGAATAACTCATCATCTTAGTGATAGAAAGAAATCACACATCACATCAATGACAATGGCATGTAACATACTAATATAACATATTTAAATGTGTGAATAATGATAGAGATTAATTTTTGAGAAGTTAAAATTTATAAGAACCAAAATTAATAATTTTTTTTTAAAAATAAAATTATAATTCATTGTCTTTGAGGAAATTAATATACATTTTAAACACTTTATAATTTATCCAAGTATTTATGTTGTTTCTTTTATATAAGTATAAAATTTAATAGACAATTGAGTTTTTTGATACTCACCTATATAAACTTTAAGGAAGAAAAAGCACAGTAATGATATGACTTGTTCCTTGACTATTCTTTTCCAAAATTGCGATCTACGTAATTATTAATGCGTAACACATCACATAAAATCTGACTTCAAAAGCAACTCATGAAAGCACACAAAAACATCACAATAAAATTTCTTTAAAAGTAAATTTGTACCAAAATAAAAGAATATTGTCCATATGCTAAGTTTATAAGCTAGTATTTCAATATTACAAAAAATAAAAGAAAAGAAACAGTATAATTTTATTTTTTAGGAAAAATAACAAATGTTAATATGTATTATACAACTCATCTAATCTATAAATAGTCCATCATTGAATATATTCAAAAATTGTATTCAGAAAAATTAACAATCAACAATAAATATATTTTAGATTTTAGAGGGTGTTTGCTAAAAGGATAGCTTTTACTATCATTTTAATGATATAAGTGTTTTAATAGTTTTATCAATATGAACTCATTTTATCTTATAATGTGAGATACTATTAATTATGATCCCATCCCATCGATACTAAGTGGTTAGGTGTGTGCGGTCCCGAACAATTTAATACTACTTATTAGATAAACGTCAATTGAACATTGTCATTGAATTGCAAATGCGACAATTATGTCCATTTCGCTTATAAACAGAAAATGCTTAGACAACTGTTTTTTTTTTTGCTGAATTAAAAAATGCTTAGACAGCTAAATTGGTGTTTGTGGCTTCCATTTTTTTCGCTCGCATGACCCTCTTTTACAAAACTGAGAAAGTTTAATTAATTTAGGCTTGGAGAGGAAATATTCCAACTAAACGGATAAAGTAATGTTTATGTTTACGGTTTTTTGCTATTTTTTCTTCTTTAAATGATCTGATTCTCTTATAATTAAGTTACACTATAATTACACTACTTCTTTAAAGTAAGTAATAAAATACTATAATTCATGTTATCACATGTAATAAATACAGTAATTAATATATACTAGTACCATAGAAGGGAAATTTTGTTTGCTCGTCGTATATTTATATAAACACTACATTTATTATATTAAATAATAAATACATCTTATATTTAATGACATTAGTTATCTTCATTGTGAATGACATTTAATAAAAATAATAATAAATATTAAATGAAAAGAGAGAGAGAGTACGTAAATAATATATAATATATACAATGATAATGTAATGTTTCTTTTTTCACTGTTTTTTTTTTATCGTTTTTTATATTGTAACCTAATCACAAATTTTCATGATTAATTGTGTAAAAACTTTACATGCACAATACTTACGTGTTAAGATGAAGAAAAAATGTTACTTTTTATATTTACATAAATATATAGTAGGCTAATATATAAAACAAAAAATAGTAGACTAATAGGATAAGATAAAATTCTATTCACGCCTTACGTTGCTAACAGTCCTGCGTGTAGCAGATTACTAATTTAGTATTTGGAGTTTTTAGTTTAGGTGAGGAAACAAGAGAAATCCAAATCCTATTGACACGTGTTTTACGTGAGGAGATGCTAGGAGAAAAAACGAAGGACTGAGAGAACTAAGAGATTGGATTGTAAGATGAATAGTAAGAGATTTACCAATCTTCTTCCTTCTTCTTCTGTTTCCTATGCTCTCCCACCCATTGTTCTTCTTGCCTTTTGCATTTTCTTTTACTATCTCTCAGTTACTTCATCACCAGAAAATCACCTTCCCCATTCCATCCCCATCACCAACCACTCTTCTCTTACTGCTCCTACGCCTAGGTCTCCAGGTATATATTATGTGTGCTGGATAATTTTGTCTTGTTCAAACTATATACTAATGTTATAAAAAACGGTTTGCAACCTGATTTTGGCTGCAACTTCAAGTTTTTGAGGTCTCTGTGGTCATATATAATTGTAATTGGGACCGCATCAGTTATATTTATCTTAATTTCCTATAATATCAAGGATTGTGACAAAACTATAACCCCAGTTTAAGATTTATATTTATCTTAATTTCCTGCAATATCAAGGATTATCACGAAATTGTAATCCCGGTTTAGGATTTGAGTAGTGATAGATGTTGTGCTAAAAAATTCATTGATAAAAACAATGTTTGGCACAAGATGTTTTCTAGCCTCATGTTCAAAAAAAAAAAAAACTGGAGAGAAAGATGAAATAGAAAACTCCTTTGATAAGAACAATGACTTGTGGATTTTGCCATCAAATTCATCTTCTACATCTGCAATTTAAGTACTCAAGTTCTTTTCTTTTTTTGTTGGCAGTTTATGAGAAGCCATGTGACTACTCCGATGGCAAATGGGTCCGTACAAAAAGAGGCCCTTTGTATAATGGAACAACCTGTGTTAAGATGAAAAAAAACCAGAATTGCATCGCCAATGGAAGGCCTGATCTGGGGTACCTTTTCTGGAGATGGAAACCAAGTGAATGCCATCTTCCAAGGTTTGAACCCAACATTTTTCTCCAACTCATTAGCAACAAGCATGTAGCTTTTGTTGGTGACTCTGTGTGCAGGAACCACATAGAGTCCCTTCTTTGCATGTTAGCCACCGTCATAAAACCGAACCGTGTCCGCCACGAAGGTTCCCGTCGGTGGCTCATACCTTCTCACAACGCAATCTTGTCCTTCTATTGGTCCCCATTTCTTGTGCAAGGTGTTCAAAGACAAATCAAGGGACCACACTATAATACAATTCATTTGGATCGTGTTAACATTAGGTGGGAAAAGGATTTGGATGAAATGGACATGATTGTGTTGTCTTTTGGGCATTGGTTTATGGCTCCTTCAGTTTACTACGAGGGTGAAAAAGTCATAGGATGCTTGAACCATCCTGTTTCTAATTGCACCACCGAGATTGGTTTTTATGGTCCAATAAGAAGAGCTTTGAGAACTGCTCTTAATAGCATAATTGAGAGGAAGGTTATTAAAGGAAATGGAGTGGATGTAATTTTGAGAACATACGCGCCTTCTCATTTTGAAGGTGATTGGGATAAGGGAGGTAGTTGTGCAAAGACTAAGCCTTATGGTGTTTGGGAGAGACAACTTGAAGGGAAAGATGCTGAGATCAGAAGGATTGAGTTGGAAGAAGTGGAAAATGCTAAGGCTAAAGCCAAAAACTTTAGAGGGTTTAGGATGGAGGTAATGGATGTAACAAAATTAGCTTTGTTAAGACCAGATGGTCATCCTGGTGCTTATATGAATCCTTTTCCATTCGCTAATGGGGTTCCAAAGCGTGTGCAGAGTGATTGTGTTCATTGGTGTTTGCCAGGACCTATAGACACATGGAGTGAGATTTTTCTCCAGATGTTGGAAAACATGGCACGAGCAGCCAAGGAGTGAAGAGTGAAGCATTCTTCATATCCGTTAATTCATTTGCAATAATTTTTTCGCCACACATGTGATGTGTTGCGTCAAAACTAGAAAGAGTATTTTGTTATTTTGTTTGTGTGTAGGTTGGCTAATGTACCCTACTTATTTTTTTTTTATAAGAAATAAGTTAACAAATTTTAACATCAACTAATCTTAAATGTATCTGGTGGTAACACACATTCTTTCCTATAAAATAAATGGTTGTACATTATTAAATGTTTGTGAAATTTGGTAACACATACACCCATTTTTTTTTATAGAAAGAACATGTTAATAAATTTTAATTAGGACTGATCTAAAAATACATTAAGTAGTTAACATATTACATATATATATATATATATATATATATATATATATATATATATATATATATATATATATATATATATATATATATATATATATGTAATATGGATAACTTAACGGATACATATATAAAAAAAAATTTACTCGTTTATTAATAGAACCAAAGTGGGAAAATTGGAAAAACAATTAATATACTTAGTCATACTTTGCTATTACCCACAATTGGAAAATAATTAAAAAATTTCTCATAATATGTAAAGTAAATTACTTTAATTTATTTTTGACGTAAATCTATATTTTAAAATATCTATAAATATTTATAAATTTCATAAACACGGACCAATAATTTCATCCAGGAGGACTTCAAAATTATTCATTGTCATCCTGTATGGTCTACCATGGAATTATGGATGACTTTGGAATGACTCAGCGAAAAAGACATATCGTACATTTTTTTTTTAATTACGCGACACATCACTAATTTTTGTAAGGTATTCCGGGTGTTGTGCATTTTGTTTACAGTACATGTTAGTTGAATAATTGTTACTTGTTAGGATTTTTTTATATAAAAATCAGTAATAATTTAAATATTTTTATAATACTTTTTATTAGTTTCAACTTTTTATACTATTTTATAATAAATATTAAATACGTTATATATTTTTAAGACACTAAATACATTTATTTTTTATAAAATGGTGGAAAATTTTCCAGTAGTTATAAAATATAACATTAAAAAATTAATTCAATCTCTATTTAAAAAGAATAACTTTAAATCTTTCTAAAATTTTCTCTTATTATACTTCATACTTTTTTTAGGATAAAAATTAAATGTATTTAATTTATATTTCTAAGACACTAAATATTTTTGTTTATATTAACAAATCATACACATATACATATATACATACATTAGGTTCATACTTTTTTTTTTTTATAGCATGTGTATATTAACAAATGTTTGTAAGACTTCTTACTATATTCACACTTATTTTTTAGTCCAACTACACTAGTAAGTTATAACTTGAATTTCTATTAAAATACATAAATAACATAACTTGTTAACACATAATACTAAAAAAAATGTGTATAAGAGAGATGATGAATCTAGTTATTCTAAAAAAGTTATTTTTTATCTCATCATTTATTTTTGTGAAATTTAATGGTTAAAGATTAACTATTTATTAGAACATTTATATTTCAAACGAACAATAATAAAAAAAATTCTTTTATAATTACTGTTATATTAACTTGATCTGATTCATCCTCTCTCTGTCTCTCCATCCTCAGTCTTCATTCTCTTCTAAGCTTACAATTCTGACAAGAAATTCATCTTTGAAATTAACGTCAGCAATTTACAAAGGTCTAAAAATATATAATAAAAATTATGAAAGCCTAACATAAAAAATCAAGATAAAACGAGAGACCAAAAACATTTTACCCAATATTTAACTTGCAACATGCGGGCTTGGTTAATAACTTCTACAATAATATATATATAGGGGAAAAAAAGGAAGAGAAAGGTAAAGAGAAAAATGAGGAAAAGAAAATAGATGTATGTTTATTTTTTTTATATAAATACTAAATTAATAGGATAAGGGAAATTATATTCAAGCTTTACGTTGCTAACAAAAGGAATACTAGTCAAATATAAGCACGCGTTTTTGTAAAGAGGCGTTAGGAGAAAAAACGAAGGACTCTGAGAAGCAGAGATGAGAGGAAAGAGATTGATTTTTAATATAAGTAGTAAGAGATTTAGCAAGAAGCTTCTGCCTTCTGCTTCCTATGCTCTTCCACCCATTGTGCTGCTTTGCTTTTCCCTTTACTTTTTCTGTCTCTCCTTTACTTCATCTCCAGCAAATGAGCCTCCTAATTCCCTCTCCATCACCAATCATTCTTCTCTTTCCGCTTCTCCACTTCCACCAGGTATATATATATATATATATATGTTGCATAATTTCATATTGTTAAAACTATGTATATTATGCTAGTGTTTTTTAAAAAGTACGGTTAGCAACCGCTATTTTAGCTGCAATTTCGTGATTGCAATTGCGGTCCCATTCGTAACACTAGTCTATAATTTTTTGTAACATTAAGGCTTGCAAGAAACCGCGATACAGTTGGAAACTTTTATTATTTATGTTTAGTGATACACATGACTTATAGAAAGAAAAGAAGATAAAAAAAATTAATAAATATGATAAGTGGTGCGATAAAAAGAAAAAAGATGAGTGCTTGATAGTACAAAAAAAGTATCATGCACGAAAACTTTTATCAAAGGGTTTTCCATGATTTCCTTTCATCTATCTTTAATTTTATTTAATAGCTAAGCAGTCAAATATATGAAATCAGTCTTTCATACTTTTTGTATTTCGTACCGTGTTGATATATAAAAGAAATAAATTTCATACTGGATAGCATTACCCTTCTATTATTTATACATTTGCTTGTCAATTTTGCCTCAAATTCATCTCTTAAGTCCGCAATACAAGTACTTAATTTGCTCTTTATTTATTGGCAGTTTATGAGAAGCCATGTGACTACACCAATGGTAGATGGGTCCGTACCAAAAGAGGTCCTCTATATAATGCTACCAACTGCCCCAACATGAAAGAAAAACAGAATTGTATAGCCAATGGAAGGCCTGATTTAGGGTACCTTAATTGGAGATGGAAACCAAGTGAATGCAATCTTCCAAGGTTTGATCCTAACACTTTTCTCCAACTCATTAGCAACAAGCATGTAGCTTTCGTTGGGGACTCTGTATCCAGGAACCACCTACAGTCCCTCCTTTGCATGTTAACCACTGTCACAAAACCAAACGGATTAGGCCACGAAGGTTCTAATACTCGATGGCACTTTCCTTCTCACAACGCAATGCTGTCCTTCTATTGGTCCCCATTTCTTGTAGATGGTGTTGATAGAAAAATCCGGAGACCACCACATTATAATAAGATTTATTTGGATCGAGTTAATGCCAGGTGGGAAAATGATATTGATCAAATGGACATAATTGTTTTGTCCTTGGGGCATTGGTTTTTAGTTCCTTCAGTTATCTACTGGGGTGATAAAGTTATAGGATGCATGAACCGTCTTGTTTCAAATTGCACCACAGAGATTGGTTTTAATGGCCCAATAAGAAGGGCCTTAAGGACTGCTCTTAATAGCATAATTAAGAAGAAAGTGAAAAAAGGAAATAATGGAATTGATGTTATTGTGAGAACATACTCGCCTTCTCACTTTGAAGGTGCTTGGGATAAGGGGGGTATTTGTTCAAAGACTAAGCCATATAGAGAATGGGAGAGGCAACTTGAAGGGGAGGATGCTGAGATCAGAAGGATTCAGTTGGAAGAATTGGAAAGGGCCAAGGGAAAAGCCAAGAAATTTAGAAGGTTTAGGTTGGAGGTACTTGATGTAACAAAATTAGCATTGTTGAGACCAGATGGACATCCTGGTGCTTATAGGAATCCTTTCCCATTTGCTAATGGGGTGCCAGAACGTGTGCAGAATGATTGTGTTCATTGGTGCTTGCCAGGGCCTATAGACACATGGAATGAGGTTTTTCTCCAGATGATGAAAAACATGGCACGAACAGCTAATTAAGGAGTGAAGAAGTTAAGCATTCCTCATAAACTAGAAAGAGTATTTTGTTTTTCTGTTTGGCAGGGAACAACAATTTTAGAGTGTGATTTGTTTCACAGTGGAGTAACAAGAAATGATTTTAACTATACTTAAATTTAATTTTAGATTTAAATATATTTTTTTGTCTTTACACTTTAGCGTTTTTTCTGTTTTTATTCTTGCAATTTTTTCTAGTTTTAATTTTTACAAAATGTATTAATTTTTTTTCCCTAAAATATTTTAGTTAGTATTTTTTTATTGTTTAAAATGTTATATATTAATTCTTTAAGAATAAAAAACAAAACAAACATATTTTACAATGATTAAAATATAAAAAAATTACAGAAATAAAAATAAAAAAACACTAAATTATAAGGATAAAAAATTTATTTAAATCTTAATTTTATAAAAGTATTGATATTTGGTTAATATGAGGTAAAATTTGATTTTGTCTCAAATCTTAATTTGACCAAAAATGACAAAGTAAATACTTTTGCATTGATTTAGAAAATTTATATTGAGAAAGTGATAGTCTTTGTCAAATGAGAGAAGGAGAATAGGAGAGAACATGAGTATAATCTGAAGTAGAAAGGGGAATTAGAATGACGTGTGTTTGCTAATTAATTATATCTTTAATCATGGTCGTTAAATTTAATCCTATAATTACAATTTATTGTTCCTTTGTTCTCGCTGAAGTCACTTCTTATGTGTGTGCACACCACACTGAAATTTTATCAGACTTAACCTCATTAATTAGGTATAAAAAAATAAATAATTTCAAATTCAACTGAACAATTCAAAATTCAATATAACAATTAATATTTGATTAATCAATGTATTAATCTTAAACAAAAAATTAAGATTCACTCGTAATGCATAACTTAGAATATATATAAAACATAATCATTAATCACGATAAAAAAAAAACAACAAGCATGTAAAACATTGTCATACACCAATAAAATATGGAATAAAGCAAGAAACAAGAGAAGCCAATTTCAACATGTCATGTTTCAACATTTTCATTTGTGTCATTTCAAGTTTGAGAGAACAGCCGCAAGATTTTGATGATCGTGGAACTGAGTTAATTTATATATACCAGCAAGCTAGAGAATGGATGAGGATTTGTTTTGAGTTATTGCTGGAGATGCTTAAAGCACGCAAGAAGGGAATTCGAAGAGCAAATGTGAACACTTTGAGATATATCATATCATCACCAAAGCCATTGGATCGGATGTCCTAGCAACTATATTAAATAATCTCAATAAAAATGCATGTGTTCCTCATGTGCATGAGTATGACATTACAACAATCAACAAGTGAAAGGTACTAAGATTTGGTTAACACAGATAGATTTCAGTAGTTTTAATTTTGCAAAATTTTATATTTGAATAACATTTTTTTACTGCATATTTGAAGAAAAAAAAACACACACACACACATAATTTTTGCATACATATATATTAAACTAAAAAGAAAAATCTTTGCTTTTATATCTATATAACAACTAAGTTAATAGGATAAGAAAAAAGTTTGATGCTTTTTCCAAAAAAAATAAATAAAAAATAAAAGGATAAGATAAAATTTTAATCAGGCCATACGTTGCTAACATTCCTGCGTGTACCAGATTGCTCGATTGAGTTATCAGCAAACAAAAGGAATACAAATATAGGGACGTGCATGTTTTAGGTAAAGAGACGTTAGGAGCAAGAAACGAAGGACTGAGAGAAGAAGCAAAGATGAGAAGAAAGAGATTGACTTTGAAGATAAGAAGTAGTAAGAGATTTAGCAGCAACAAGAAGCTTGAGCAGCCTTATGTTTCCTATTCTCTTCCACCCATTGTGCTGCTTTGCTTTTGTGTTCTCTATTACTGTCTCTTCTTTACTTCCTCTCCGGCAAATTATGAGCCTCCTCATTCCATCTCCATCACCAACCACTCTTCTCTTGTCATTTCTACGGAGCTTATTTCCCGTTCCATCTCAATCCCCAACCTCTCCTCCTCCCTTTCCGCTTCTCCGCCTCCACCACCACCACCACCAGGTATATTTATATGTGCTGCATAATTTCATCTTGTTAAAACTATATATATATATATATATATATTATGCTAATGTTTTTTAAGAAAATGTAGGGTTAGCTACTACGATTTCGCCAGCAATTTCGAGTTTTTAAGGTTTCTGCAATCACTCATGATTGTAATTGTGGTCATATCAGTAGTTTTTATCTGCAATTTCCTATAATATCAAGGATTGTAACGAAATTGCAACCTCAGTTTGAAAATTTAATTATTAATGTATGAATAATGATAAACATGAGGTATAGAAAAAAAGAAATTAATAAGAGAAAATAAAAAAATCAATAGATATGATAAGTGGTGTCATTGAACAAAAAAGAGAAAGAGAGAGGTATGAAGAAAGTCGAAGTAAGAACGAGATAGAAGAGAAAATAAATGCATGCTAAATATTTTCTATATTATTTCTACACACTTGCTTGTTGATTTTTCCTTAAATTCATGTTCTACGTAAGCAATGTAAGTACATAATTTGTCGTCTTTTTATTGGCAGTTTATGACGAAAAGCCTATTGATCAAAAAATAGTTTATGAGAAGCCATGTGACTACACCAATGGAAGATGGGTCCGTACCCAAAGAGATCCTTTATATAATTAATGCTACCATCTGTGTCAACATGAAACAAAACCAGAATTGTGTCGGCAATAGTAGGCCTGATTTGGGGTTCCTTTACTGGAAATGGAAACCAAGTGAATGCAATCTTCCAAGGTTTGACCCTAACACTTTTCTCCAACTCATTAGCAACAAGCATGTAGCTTTTGTTGGGGACTCTCTTTCCAGGAACCACATAGAGTCCCTTCTTAGCATGTTGACCACGGTTACAAAACCAAACGGATTCAGCCACCAAGGTTCTACTCGGTGGGTCTTACCTTCTCACAATGCAACCTTGTCATTCTATTGGTCCCCATTTCTTGTACAAGGTGTTCAAAGAAACAATGATGGACCACGTTATAATAATTATAACAATTTATTTGGCTCATGCTAATATGAAGTGGGAAAAGGATTTGGATCAAATGGACATGATTGTGTTGTCCCCAGGGCATTGGTTTTTAGTTCAGTTTTCTACTGGGATGATAAAGTTATAGGATGCCAGAACAATTCGGTTTCTAATTGCACCAAAGACATTGGTTTTTATAGTCCAATAAGAAGGATTTTAGTTAATTTGTTGACAAGTATATCAAATTTGTCACAAATAGTAAAGTATTCCGAAGTCTGAGTATCGAATTCACAATAGATAAGATAAAGATTTAAAGATGAAAATAAAATATTTAAATTAAAAGATGATAAAGATAGAAGATAAAGAAAATAAAAAAATAAAATAAAAGATTAAGATAAAAATAAGAAAAGATAAAATAAGATAGAAAATAAAAAATAAAAATAGAAAATAAAAGAAATAAAATGAAGAACGTGATAATGTTGAAACCTATCTTATTTGTCTAGGATGTATGAGAAATTTTTCTTTTTGATATTTTTTGAATTTGTTTTGCTCTTAGTCATATATTCACTTCATGATATTTTGAATATTTTTTTGATCTTTTTCTCTTATAATCTCTCAATATTTTTTTGATCTTTTTCTCTTATAATCTCTCCTTTTCATATCTACAAGTTATAAATAAAAAAATATCAAATCTTAACATTTAAGTAAGAAATGATTGTTAAATAAATATTTTTAAAGATATTATTAATATATTTTTATTATCAAAATAACTCATATTTAACCGTTATCAGATCTTAAGACGGCTCTTAATAGCATAATTAAGAAAAAGGTGAAAAAGGGAAATGGAATTGATGTTATTGTTAGAACATACTCGCCTTCTCATTTTGAAGGTGCTTGGGATAAGGGGGTATTTGTTCAAAGACTAAGCCTTATAGAGAGGGGCAAAGACAACTTGAAGGAGAAAATGCTAAGATCAGAAGGATTCAGTTTGAAGAAGTGGAAAGGGCTAAGGCAAGGGCCAAAGAATTGGGAAAGGCTAAGAAAAGCTGGAAATTTTAAAGGCTTTACGTTGGAGGTACTTGATATAACAAAATTAGCATTGTTGAGACCAGATGGCCATCCTGGTGCTTTTATGAATCCTTTCCCGTTTGCTAAGGGGGTTCCAAAACATGTGCAGAATGATTGTGTTCATTGGTGCTTGCCGGGACCTATAGACACATGGAATGAAATTTTTCTCGAGATGATGAAAAACATGGCACAGAAGCAGCTCGTGAGGAGTGAAGAGTAAAACATTCCTCATAACATGTTAATTAATTCATTGCTTTAATTCTTCTGCCATTTAGGTATGTGTTGCATTAGAAACTAAAAAGAGTATTTTGTTTGTATTTGGTAGGGGAGAAGAGAGACAAGGCAGGTAAGTGCAAACAGAAAACAAGAAATAGCCGAGAAATAAGGGTTATTTGGCATATGGAAAAGAGTAAAAAAACTGAATGCATGCACGCAAATAAAAAAACCTTAGTGCATGCAAGGACAATATGGTAACCTTACTTCAATATCGTAAGTTTCCGATCCACACCTTTTTTTACCATTTCAGCGTGGAAGTATGTAAAATTTGTTTGTATTTCACAACGAAAATCACTAAAATTTGTTTATCTATTGTTAGGTAAAATTAATTTAATCTCAATTTTTTATTTGACTAGAAGTGTAAAAATAGAAAAATTGCCTTTAAGCTAAAATTATTGAGACATAATTTGTATGTGTGTACATTAGCACATACTTGTGTAATTTGTTAACACGTTCACTTATTTATTAAAAAGAATTTGTTAATAAAACATTAACTACAACTTAAAATATGAATGATTTAATGATATAAATAAATAAATAAAATAAAGGGTAAAAAAATGTTTGAGATCCTTGTAAAATTTGAAAAGTATTAATTTTATTCTCATAAAAGTTTTAGTATTAATTTGGTTCTTGTAAACATAAAATATTTTTTTCTCAGTGATAACTCTATTAGATGGTGATTTGATGTGACTAATAAACTTAAATATATAATTTAATTATAAATGAATTAAATAATTTATAATGGATAAAATCCTCTAAAATGAATTAAACAATTTCTGACGACAAAAAATTCTTATAAATTGCAATTTTTAATCACTTTTTGAATGATTTTCTCATACTTTTCAATGATATTAGTGGAAAAGATGAAATAATAATGAGTTTTAGTGTCTTGAATGTGCTTATAAATGTAAAAAGATAAAATAATTAAGTTCATCAAATACATCAAAGAACCATTTAACCTAGTTATTACAGAAAAAATGTTTTATTTTTATAAGGGTGAAAAATTTTATGAAAACAAAATTAATAAAAATTTTACCCTAAAATAAAATAAAAATTAACTCGCTTATTAATAGAGTCAAAGCGACCAACAATATACTTATACTTGCTATTACCCATAATTTGAAAATAATTAAAAATTTCTCAAAATATATCAAGTAAATTACTTTAATATATTATTGGCATATATAAATATTTTAAAGAGGTTTATTAACTCAGTCACTTATTTTATTGGCATATATAAATAGTAAATTAATAACAGGATAACATAAAATTATATTCAGGCCATACGTTGCTAACATTCCTGTGTGTAGCAGAATGCTCAACTGAGTAATGGCACGTGTTTTCCGTTGCTATGATTTCCCGCGTGTGCCAATTTGCTCAATATAGGGAGGCACGTGTGTTGGGCAAAGGGGCATTGGGAGCAAAGAAGGAAGAAGTGAGAGAGAAGTAAGATGAGAAGAAAGAGAGTGAGTTTGAAGATAAGAAGTAGTAAGAGACTTAGCAAGAAGCTTCTTCCACCTTATGCTTCCTATGCTCTGGTAGCCATTGTGCTGTTTTTGTTAGGCGTTTTCTTTTACTCTGTCTCCTCTGCTTCATCTCCGCCAAATCACCCTTCTAATTCTCTCCCCATCACCAACCACTCTTCTCTTTCCACTTCCACGGAGCTTCCTCATTCCATCTCATTCACCAACCACTCCTCCCTTTCCGCTTCTCCGCCTCCACCAGGTATATACACATTTATACATATATGCTGCATAATTTCATTTTTTTTTCTCAAGAAAATTTACATAGAAGGCATTACGTTCCAGTCCAAGACAAGGAAAGTTTTGAGTTTAAAAACTCTTGCAGAGATACTTACACTTACCTCATCTTAAGAAGACGAGTGAGGATTTAAATCTATTACCTGCCAGATGTGAGTCTTTGGCTGCATCTTCTAGTTTTTAAGGTTTCTGCAATTGCGGCCGCATAACTAATATTTGTTTGCAATTTCCTGTAACATCAAGGATTGTGATGAATCCGTGACCCCATTTTGAAAATTCTGTTATTTATGATGAATAGTAATAAGCATGAGGTATAGAAAGAAAAGAAGAAAAAGGGAAGAAATGAAAATTGATATATTTGAAAAGTGATGTCTTAGAACACAGAGAGAGAGAGAAAGATATTAAGAAAATGGAAGTAAAAGTGAGTTACAAGAGAAAATAAATATATATGTTAAATATTCTCTATTATTTATACACTTGCTTGTGGATTTTTGCCTCAACCGCATCTTCTAGTCCTCAATTTAAGTACTTAAGTTATTTGTTCTTTCTTTAATTTGCAGTTTATGTCTATGAGAAACCATGTGACTACAGCGATGGCAGATGGGTCCGTACCAAAAGAGGTCCTCTATATGATGGTTCCAAATGTCTCCAGATGAAAGCAAAGCAGAATTGTATTGCCAATGGAAGGCCTGATTTGGGGTACCTTTTCTGGAGGTGGAAACCAAGTGAATGCCATCTTCCAAGGTTTGACCCTAACACTTTTCTCCAACTCATAAGCAACAAGCACATAGCTTTTATTGGAGACTCTCTGGCCAGGAACCACCTAGAGTCCCTCCTTTGCTTTTTAGCCACTACTGAAAAACTACAAGGATTCACCCAATTCCAAGAAGGTTATACTCGGTGGCTCTTTCGTTCTCACAAGGCAACCGTGTCCTTCTATTGGTCCCCTTTTCTTGTAGATGGTGTTCCAAGAAAAAACCCGGGACTCCCTTATAACAAAATTCATTTGGATCGTGCTAATATGAAGTGGGAAAAGGATTTGGATCAAATAGACATCATAGTGTTGTCCTTAGGGCATTGGTTTTTAGTTCCTTCGGTATTCTATTGGCGTGACAAAGTTATAGGATGTGTGAGCCATCCTGTTTCTAATTGCACCAAAGACATTGGTGTTTATGTTCCAATAAGAAGGGCCTTAAGGACTGCTCTTAATAGCATAATTAAGAGGAAGGTGAAAAGAGGAAATGGAATTGATGTAATTGTGAGAACATACTCACCTTCTCATTTTGAAGGTGGATGGGATAAGGGTGGTACTTGTGCAAAGTCTAAGCCTTATGGAGTGGGGGAGAGGCAACTTGAAGGGGAGGAAGCTGAGATCAGAAGGATCGAGTTGGAAGAAGTGGAAAGGGCTAAGACAAGAGCCAAAGGATTGGAAATGGATAAGGCAAAAAATGCTGAAGAATTTAAAGGGTTTAGGTTGGAAGTACTTGATGTAACAAAATTAGCATTGTTGAGACCAGATGGCCATCCTGGTGCTTATATGAATCCTTTCCCATTTGCTAATGGGATTAATCCAAAGAAGCCTGTGCAGAATGATTGTGTTCATTGGTGCATGCCGGGGGTCGTAGACACTTGGAATGAGATTTTTATCCAGATGTTGAAAAACATGGCATTTAGAAACCAGGAAGAGTAGTATTTTGTTTTTCTTTGGTAGGAAACATCGATTGTAGAGCCTGTATGGTTTCAAGATAATTGATTTTGAATACTGCCAAATTTAATTTATATGAATAAGAAAGTTTAGTTGTTGTTAGGTAAAATTATTTTTCTCTGAATTTTTTTATTTGACTAGATGTTTATGAATGTGGTTGATAGATGATTGTTTAAGGTAAACAATAATTTATTTTCATGGGTAATTTATGAGCTATCGAGAAGGCAATAAATATTCAAGAAGGCGATGGAAAAGCTAGACAGGGTCGATGATAGGAATATATTGATGAATTGAAAAGGGCTAAGAGACAAGTTATATATAATTGTACTGGTCATTTATTCTTATTTTCTATAACAACTTTTTTTTTTCTATTTTACTTCCACATATTTTTTTTAAAAAAAATTGTCATACTATTTTTATTTGTTTATTTATTTCTCCTTGGCTTCCTCTACTTTTAACACCCATAAAGAGAGAAGAGAAATATCATGAACGTTTTCCTTCCAAATTTTGACTACTCAGACCTGTGTGTACTAGCAAATGATGTGACAGGACACTAAAATGTTGACTACTCAGACCTGTGTCTGTGTTATCGTGTATTAATTATTTTGTAGGTGGGTCCCAATGCAAACTTTGTTACATTAAGTACTTCTAACCTAAACCCTCCAAAGCGGTCGGTGATGGAGATGGAATGGGGAATTGGGTCATTTGCGGGAGATGAAGGAAATGAGAGAGGCTAAAAGCATAATCAAAGAAGGAAAAAGTTGTTGGTAAGACAAAGGGTTTTAGTTTTATCATTGGATTTGGTGTGTTTGTGATTGTACTTCCCATCGTACAATAATTCAATCTCCTATTGTTACTTCTCTGTCAGATTCATTGGGTTTTAGGTTGTAATTTTCTATATTTAGTTTCTATAATATATGATTTTTCTTATGTCACATCTTTTTTTTCTCTCTATTCCTATTCTTAAATAAAATCTAGTTTTGAATAAGGGTTTTTTTTTATAAAAAAATCATAAATATTTTAATAACTAAAAAATAAAAAAGTACCATCTGATTTTTGGCTACTTTTTTTTGTGTGTGTAAGGTATTCTATTCTAAATTAATAGTTTTTTTATAGAGAAAACAAGATTACTTCATTTAATGAACGATAACTAATGAATATGTAAGAAAATACAATCATAATCATGAGAATCAACATGATATCTTGATATCCTAGCTAACTTATGATTCAAGAGATTTGTTTGCCTCTTAACCAAATTCATTCCGGAAGTTATTTATAGATGAAAGTAAATTGTTACAATGAACTAGAATGAAGCTAAAATCTTTGTTTATAGATGAGAGTAAATTAATATATTTTTAAAACATAATTAATAAGATGCTTTCCTGAAAAATGTGATAAGTGTAGATACCAATTTTTATTATAAAAATAAAATTTATTTGTAACATATGTGGAGCTGATAATATCGGCAGTCTTGATCCCTACGATCATTGTTGTAAAAACAATTTCATAAAGTACCGGTTTCAATTATGATAAAAATAGCATAAAAAATGTGAAACTTATAATTAACTTTTGTAATTTTGAGTCTTTTTTAAATTATTTAGCTTGTCTCTTGTTTAAATATATTTTTATTAATTAATATTTAAATAAATTACTAATATACTTAGTATTTTAGAATATATGAGTACTTTATATATAGAATTTGACGAGTATATATATACGTTAATGTTTATAGTTGATCCCACTGGCAGAGCTTTGAAGGGACAGGGGAGCCATGGCTCCCCAAATTATTATTATTTTTTTAAACTGCATATATATATATATATATATATATATATATATATATATATATATATATAAAGAATTTTGCAATAAAGAAAAAATGTACTATAGAAAAATTATAGCCACTTAAATCACTTTGTGAATTGATCCCATTCAAATAAAGATATCTTTATGTAACTGACTTTGAAGGTTTACTAGCATGTTTGTACTTTTTCACAGTACGACGAGTTTGAGATCAAAATTATTCTTACAAGTATTGAAATATGTTATATGCGTACATCAACACTTATTTTTTTAATCCATAATGTGTAATAAAATGATCAAAACTTTGAAACAAAACAATTAGTTATGGAATATAATATACTATTTTTTTATAATTTGCTTTAATATTATTTTTTTATTCACTATTTGTTTACAATATGAAACTTTAATATTAGGAATATAGTAATTATAATATAATATTGGCTAAATTATTTCGTTGGTTTCTTATTTTTATTGTAGGTTATATTTGGTCATTCATTTTTTAAAAATTATAAAATAATCTCTTATTTATTAAAAGTTGTAAAATGTTTCCTTAAATAATTTTTAATAACATCTTTACTGCTGAAGTAATTTCTTTTTATAATTTTTTTTAAGCGTAAACATGCTATAAAAAAATAGTTAAAGAATTATTTTATAACTTTTAAAAAATAATACACCATTTTGTAACTTTGAACAAATAAAGGATAAAATTATAACGTAAAAACAGATAAAAGATTATGTAAATAATTTAGTCTATAATATTACATATGTAATTTATGTATTAAATTTTATTTTGATTCCCCAAAATTTTACTTCAAACTCCGCCACTGCTTGGCCCCTGCCATATAACATTGAAGTTTTAATAAACTATTTAAGACATTGCATTGGCCATTAATCTTGTCTGTAATGTCTTCATGCAAAATGGCAATTTGCAATTTGGACATCACTAGGAACAGCTACTAGCTAGAGTAAAGGTGTAAAAAAACTCACATTTGAATTGAATTGGATTATAATCGAAATTAAATTAAATTGTTTTTTTAATTATTTCAAGAAAAAAATATACTATTTTATATAATTAATTTGGTTAATAAAATTATTTTTATAAAATCAATTCAGTTTAGTTAAATTTTGAATTGAATATTTTTTATTCCAAAAAATTAATTCAAAAGTAATCTAATTCTTAGAATCAATTTAAAACTAATAAAAAATTAATTCGATTCAAAATTAATTTCTTAAAATTTTGAATCAATTTTCAAACCAATTTAATTATTTGAATATAAAATTAAACCAGTTAAAATAATTTAAAATCGAGATTCAATTATTTTACGAGCCTAGTTTTTACACTAGATATTCCAATTTGTTAATGACATCAACAGGACTCATTATCATAAATGTCACAAAGACACAAGTTGGCTGTAACTTATTTGCACATAAAGGACTGAATAATCATAAAGTCTCTTCCCTTCCAACCAATTGTGAAAGAGAAATGTCACCACGTCCTATTTTGGGAATTATATATATTTTTATTACGGGAATTCTATATTTTCAAATTATTAAATTTCATATTTTAATATTTTTATAATCATTTACCATCTTACAAATGATTATAATAGCTTATTAATTGAATTCTCATTCAATAAAACAATAGTTTCTACTTTGCATAAAATCTTTTAAAAAATAAATCTCGTTTTAGACATTCTTAAAATCAATTAAGAAAAATTGAACAAATGAGGCAGTAAACTAAACTTGCATCAACAGGCTTCCATCCGCTTTGGAGCCATTGACTACAATTTATATATGAAAACAAAAACAATGACGAATCCACAATTTTTTTTAAATAACTCCTTTCCCTACCTCTCTTAATTTGATTAAATGTTTTGAACAGTTCCTCCTTCGACACGGGATTCACGTGTGATAGGATACAGTGTTTTTTCCTCTGGACTGACCAAACAACACCATGTAATTGGGTGTTGTGGGAATTTTTGTACACACGAGGGAGCAATGATGATTAATTGGGTATTGGTGCAGTTTTTGCGTGGCAGGTAGTGTTGGGGTAATTAACTACACGTGTTCCACAGTGAGATATCATGCTTTGCATATATAGTACTAGTTGGAATCCAAAGCATGCAATAATTGATGTATTACCGCATAGCTGCTTAAAGTTGGGTACACCAAGCACTTGAAGTAGTCCCCTAGGCACATGCTGACCCTGTCGTGACGATGGTGGTTCTTAGTTTGATGTTTCTGTGGACAATGTTGTATGTGTGAGACATGTTTTACAATATTTAGATGCAAGGAAGGAAAGTGGTGGGGTTATTTAAATAAATTTAATAACAAAAATAGAAAAAACAGGAGGTATACTAAATAATTAAAGAACAATTAAATTTCAGGTAAAGTTATTTCTGTTTGAATGTCTTGGTCTTCAATACAAGTTTGCTATAAAACTAGGTAAATTCTCCCACTCAACGAAAATCAAACTGCGTATGACTTATGATCAAACTGAAGTTTTTGAGACAAAATCAATTTTACTTAACATCTATGTTCTATATTTTTTTTTTATATATATAAAAAACAAAACTCAGCTATAGTTAAAATCAATTCTCATTTCTCATCATTCCAGTTGTAAACCCAAATACATTCTAGAATTGTTAGTACCCTGCCAATGAGAAAATCAAATTAAATACTCTTCCTACTTTCTAATGCTACACACCACCTGTATGGCAGAAAAATTAATGCAATGAATTGACAAGATATGAGGAAAATGCTTCACTCTTCACTTCTTGGCTGCTCGTGCCATGTTTTTCAACATCTGGAGAAAGATCTCACTCCATGTATCTATAGGTCCTGGCAAGCACCAATGAACACAATCATTCTGCACAGGCGTCTTTGGATTAACCCCATTAGCAAATGGAAAAGGATTCATATAAGCACCAGGATGGCCATCTGGTCTTAACAATGCTAATTTTGTTACATCAAGTACCTCAAACTTAAACCTTCTAAATTTCTTGGCTTTTGCCTTAGCCCTTTCCAATTCTTCCATCTGAATCCTTCTGATCTCAGCATTCATCCCTTCAACTTTCCTCTGCCCCACTCCATAAGGCATGGTCTTTGAACAAGTTCCCCCTTTATCCCAAGCACCTTCAAAATGAGAAGGCGAGTATGTTCTCACAATTACATCAACTCCATTTCTGTTTCTCATCTTCCTCTGAATTATGCTATTAAGAGCAGTCCTCAAAGCCCTTCTTAATGGACCATAAAAACCAATGTCTCTCTTGCAACTAGAAACAGGACGGTGCACGCATCCTATAACTTTACCTCCCTCGTAGAAAACTGAAGGAACAGTAAACCAATGCCCAAGGGACAACACAATCATGTCCATTTCATCTAAATCCTTCTCCCACCTCATATTAACACGATCCAAATGAATTGTGTTATAACGAGGTGGTCCTCGGAGTTTTCTTTGAACACCTTGGACAAGAAATGGGGACCAATAGAAGGACAAGACAGCGTTGTGAGAAGGAAAGCGCCACCGACGAGAACCTGGGTGGCGAACCCGGTTCGGTTTTGTGACGGTGGTTAACAAGCAAAGAAGGGACTCTAGGTGGTTTCTGGACACAGAGTCCCCAACAAAAGCTACATGCTTGTTGCTAATGAGTTGGAGAAAAGTATTAGGGTCAAACCTTGGAAGATTGCATTCTCTTGGTTTCCATTTCCAATTAAGGTACCCCAAATCAGGTCTTCCATTGGCTATACAATTTTGATTTCTTTTCATCTTAACACAGTTGGTAGCATTATATTGAGGGCCTCCTTTGGTACGGACCCATCTGCCATTGGTGTAGTCGCATGGCTCCTCATAGACATAAACTGCAAATAAAGAAAGAACAAATTAATTTAAGTACTTAAATTGCAGAAGTAGAAGATGGGTTTGAGGCAAAATCCACAAGAAAGTGTACAACTAAGAGAAAATATTTAACATACATTAATTTTCTCTTCTATTTCACTTTTCTTACTTCCTTTTTCTTCTTTATCTTACTTTTTCAATTTTCCATGACATGACTCATCAGATCTATATCAATTTTCCAATCTTTTTTCTTATGTCTATAACTTTTCATAAATAATAAAAATTTCTAGTTAGTTTGGGCACAATTCTTGGTATTATAGTAAATTACAGATAAATGGTACTGATGCAGTCGTAATTGCAATCACGTTGTGATAAGGTGATTGCAGAGACTTCAAAAACTTGAAGTTGTGGCTGCTAACCGTTTTTTTTATAAAAAAAAAAACATTAGCCTGATATAAATATATAGTTTTAACAAGATGAAATTATGAGGCACATATAAATATACCTGGTGGTGGAGGTGGAGAAGCGAAAAGAGAAGAATGGTTAGTGATGAAGATGGAACGAGGAAGCTCCGTAGAAGTGGCAAGAGAAGATTGGTTGGAGGAGGAGATGGAATGAAGCTCAAGAGAAGAGTGGTTGGTGATGGAGAGGGAATGTGGAAGCTGATTTGGCGTAGGTGAAGTAAAGGAGAGACAGAAAAGGTAAACGCAAAAGCAAAGAAGCGCAATGCGTGAGACAGCATAATAGGAAACAGAAGAAGAAGAAGAAGAAGGAGGAAGAAGCTTCTTGCTAAGTGTATTACTTCTCAGTCTCATCTTACAACTTAATCTCTTACTTCTTCTCTCAGTCCTTCTTCAACATCTCTCCAAGAACACACGTGCCTATAGGATTTGGATTTCTCTTGTTTCATCAACTGAAAACTCAAAATAGTATAATCTGGGATGCACAGCAACACGAATGGTAGCAACGTAAAGCGTGAATAGAATTTTATCTTATCCTATCAATTTAGTATTTATATAAATATAAAAATAAACATTTTTTTAGTTTAATATATAAATTGTGCTTGTAAATGTTTTTACATTATCAATTAATTCATTGTAGTAGTTTGTGATTAGTGGATGATAGTATAAAAAAAACTTACATTGTGATTATATATATTATTTATTTATTTATGTAAACCTCATTATTTTTATTAAATGTAATATATATAATTTAATTGAATAATATTATTAAGTATACAGAAAAAGTAATATTACTAAATATAATATGCATTTATTTAATGTTATTAATGCTGATTTTAATTATGTAACCTCATACTGTCGAGGATTTGGATTTCTCTAGATGATAAAACCAATAAAATTTTAGTAAAAAAAAATAATTCTGGCTCAATTAATTTAGTACAATGTACGAATTATGGTAAATTCTTTGTCTTTAATGATGAAAAAAATTCATCTGCCAAGGAATGTTTTTTGGGTGAAAACTCCGAGATTAAAATCTAAAAACTAATTTTTAGAGGTATTAAGATTTATTTTAAGGACAAATATCTTCTCCTGGATTCGTTTTGTATCCAAGCACAAACATGTAATTAAACTCTTGACCACATATATAAATACCACAAAATTATCATTTAACTATGTGATGACACCATCTTATTTATATATGCTGGAATGTTGAGCATACCACATGAATAAAATTTATTTAATGGTATTAGTTTAATATTTATATACATATATAAATAATTCATTTTTGCTTGTATATTATTAATTTTATTTTTATATAATATTTAATGTTAGCCGGTTTGCTTTAATTTTCTATTTCCAGTTTCTTATGCCACAACTAAGCTAAACTTTAAGTGGATTTGATGAATTGAATCAAAATTAAAATTAGCTCATAATTTTATAAAGAGTTAAATTAAGCTAAATGTTGATTTGTCATGGAATTCTTTTCACTTCTCTCAAAAAATTATACAATCAACTCAAGTAATATTTTGTGAAAATTAATAAATCATACAAGTTTATTATTTCTGTTTATGTATTACGATAGCTACAAAGCTGATCAAATATGTCGGCCAAATATTTCAGTCTTAAATCTTAATATATTTTGTGCAATTTCAATGAGTATTTATTCCGACGTTTTCATTTGAAATAGCTTCAAAGACAAAACCACAAATTTAGTCAAACAAGGTGATGTAGCCTCTTAATATTCGGTTAGAGTAATTCTTACGTGAGCATCACACAAATTAATAATAAATTCACACATATTAAAATAATAATAAAATAACACGCTTTTATTGAAGTTCTTTTAATATGTATATAATTATTTTTAAGTGACTATTTGCCGTTGTGATCATGTACAAAAGTTGCTCTCTTTAGCAATGTTTGATTGTAACTAGTAAAGAGTTACATAATTTACAGACACTTTTGTAATATTATTTATAAATACATTTTTATCTTTCATTCATTATATTTTTTTATTTTATTTTTTACTTCAAATTTTCTCCTTATTAATTTTTTAATTGTTAAAAATATATATAAAAATATTGTTATTACTGAGAATATATTATTCCATTAAAGATGTTTGATAAATATTTTTAATTTCTGAGAATGTTTTTAAATTTAAACAAATTTTAAAACAAAATATTAAATAAATAAATGAGGTAGAATAAGAAAAAAGTGAGAAATTATTTTACACATTTTCATAAGAATAAGAAGATTGAGAAAGATATGTAATATGAATTCCTCCTAATGAATTAGGCTTACCAATATTACTTAATTACCTTCTAATAAACATTAAAAAGTATATTTTTATTTTTATATTCTATAAGATTCTGTGAAATAAACGCTTCAATAAAATTTAATAAATCTTTTTGTTTAAAGTAAAATTCTATTCCATTAATTAAGCTAAATCAATTACACAACCAGTGATATAAAATTTAATTACTTTACATATGTTAATATCACAATAAGAAGGAATCAGGAAAAAATTGGAAAAGCAACATCCTATGAAAATTAAAGATAATTGTTTCTAAAAAAATTAGTTAGTAGGTTGGAGAGATCATGGAGGATCCATCCTTCTAAGTGTTTCCTTAACTGAATAACCAAAGAAACCTGTTTCTATGTCTCTCCTCTTTTTTTTACTTCCACTTCACATGATCAATGCAGAAAACGAAAAAACAGTGTTTCTCTTCATTCTTCTCATCTGATAACACCAGAAGGAGTGGAAAAGAACAGAAAAAGGGAAGCATAAGAAAGAAGGAAGTCTTTGACCAATTCAAAGACATATCATTCACCCTCACCAAGAGACTTATTCCATGGACTATTTGTGTTCTGCTTCGTATAGCTCTGATTCATTCATTCTTTTACCCTTTACCCTTTTCTCCATTTCCTAAAACTGATCTTCCACATTCCACCACCAACAACATCACGTACTGTTCTTCTCTTTCAGCTTCTCCCCCTTCTTCTGCAGGTATAAGCATGTTCAAGTCCTTCTTCTTAATATTAGGATTAGTAATTTTTTTTGTCCCAATAAAATTGCCAATTTTATGTTTTTTGTTCTGACTTGTAAGTTATTTTTTATAAGCAAATATTAATTATTAATTATTAGTTTTTTTTAGCAAACAAAATTGAATCTATGATCTTTTCTTCTCTCTTTTCTTTTTTTATCATCCAATCATTCTTATAACTCCTTCTTCATTAAGTTATAATTTTGAAAGATGAATTTTATATTATAAAATTTTTGTATCAATTTTTCATTAAATTATTTTTATTTTTTTGCTTTTTTTGTTTTTGGAATAACGATTTGGATGTTTCATCTCACCGAAGAAACACGCAGACTCAGTAATCAATAACTGTCTAAATTAAGAGTCTCACCCTCATGTGGGGCAATATTTCCTTAATTCTTTCTTACGATAAACATCTAATTTAAAAATATTTTAGTTATTAAATATTATAATTTTCATTCAAATATTTTCTTGTAAAAATATAATTTAATTTTCGTAGTATGTGTTTCTATGCTCGTACAATCCTTTTTTTTTTATTTATAGTTTTACTCATTTGTTTATCATTTTAATTAGCATACATTTTTCATTTAGCTTCTTACTTTCTAAAAATTGTGATGCAGAAAGAGATCAAATGAAAAATTTGTAATATTAAGAGGGGCTAAAAAGTAAAAACAAAAAACAAAAAAAAAACTTATCCAATAAAACAAATGAAATGTAATAGATTGGTGATACGAAAAAAATGTCCATAAAGAGTAAGCATTTAAAAAATGGAAGATCAAATAAAAAAATTTAAGTCTTATTTAAATTATGGGAAGTCGTAGATTAGTTATGCTATGTACACTTTTTTTCTATTATTTTACCTCGAATAATGACGGGTAAATAAATAATGAACAACGTAACGTGTATTATGTTAATAAGGAAAATATCAATAGATTATGAAATTAGTGTATAATCAGTGGCAGGTCATGACTAAATGTTTTAATAAAGCAAAAATAGTTAATAATATACTCACAATTATTGAAGTATATATATGGACCAACTCCCAAATAGCTCCGCCACAGTATAACCCATCATTCCTTATGTTCACATAATTAGATATGTGGCTATATTTGGTTGTTTGTGTTTGGCCACGGAATTGGATATGCTTACAATTCATATTTTAAATCATTGCATCATAATTTCAGTTGAACATTTAGAAAATTATTTATGAGAATGATGCAAGGTTTATTTCCAGTGGTGTAGGCAATTCCACTCGAGTTCAGTTTTTGTATTATTGTTATCATAATGCTTGTGAGAGTCTAAATTTGCAACTTACACCTACTCCGCCTTGCAAGTTGCAATATTCTGAGTACCATATCAGTAAGCAGATGCTAGAGAGTTCATATGCCTGTACTTTTTTTGGTTTGTTCTTGTTGTTCCTAAAGAGTAATCCGTAATATACTATTATCGAAATTTAATCTTTATCTGAAAATATATAGCGTGTTAAATAATCAAATATTTGATCATTTTGGCATGACTCACACAACTTGTTCCTATCCCAGATATTCTGGTTACCATTTCAAAAAAGAAGAAAACACGAGTTAAACTAAAAATATTATCGATATACTCTTTTTTGGACGCTTTCTTTTTTATTAATTAAAATGATGAGAGTTCTACTAAACATGAGTCCCAATCTCGATTTAGTAGATATTATTTACAAATCGGTAAGATTTACATCAATTTTAACTAATAAAAAAGAATGTCATTAGTATTCCACCAACAAAAATAGGACTTATTGTGTGGTGGAAAAATATTAGTGTAATAAATTAACAAGAGGAATTCTTCACTGTTGGCTTCTTGGCTGTTTCTCCCACTTTTTCATCATCTCTAGAAAGATCTCATTCCATGAGTCTATAGGCCCTGGCAAGCACCAATGAACACAATCACTCTGCACACGCTTTGGAACCCCATTAGCAAATGGAAAAGGATTCATATAAGCACCAGGATGACCATCTGGTCTCAACAATGCTAATTTTGTTACATCAAGTGCCTCCAACCTAAACCCTCCAAATTGTTTAACTTTTGCCTTAGCATTTTCCACTTCTTCCATCTCAATCCTTCTGATCTCAGCATCCACTTCTCCAAGTTGCATCTCACCCTTTCTATAAGGCTTAGTCTTTGAACAACTACCACCCTTATCCCAATCACCTTCAAAATGGGAAGGTGAGAATGTTCTCAAAATTACATCAACTCCATTTCCTTTACCCACCTTCCTCTCAATAATGCTATTAAGAGCAATCCTCAAAGCCTTTCTTAGTGAACCATAAAAACTAACATCACTGTACTTAAGACCATGACACTTTAGGCAACCTAAGACCTTACCACCCTCATAGTAAACTGAAGGAACCAAAAACCAATTCCCAACAGACAGCACAATCAAGTCCATTTGATCCACATCCCTAGCCCACTTCTCATTAACAAGATCCAAATGCATTACATTATGCTGTGGCCCTGTGCTTGTTCTTTGAACCCCTTGCACAAGAAAAGGGGACCAATAGAGGGACAAGCTTGCATTGTGAGAATCAAAGTGCCACCTACGAGAACCCTTGTGGTGGACACGTTTTGGAGTTGATGCAGTGGCTAGCAAGCAAAGAAGGGACTCTATTTGGTTCCTAGCCATAGAGTCCCCAACAAAAGCTACATGCTTGTTTCTTATGAGTTGGAGAAAAGTGTTTGGTTCAAACCTTGGAAGATGGCATTCACTTGGTTTCCATCTCCAGCGAAGGTAGGTGGAGTCATGCCTCCCATTGATGATGCAATTCTGGCTCTCTTTGATTGTAGCACAGGTAGAGCCATTGTACAAAGGGCCTCTCTTGTCACGGACCCATTTGCCATTAAAATAGTCACATGGGGTCTCATAAGTTTTTTCCTTTTCTGCCAATAATTAGAAAACGGGAATGAACTCAAAAAAGTCTCTTAAAAGACTTATAAACCAAACTATTCTACCACACTACTTGCTAATTTGAACTCATATGACAAAATCCACTTGCAATAGTACAGTTTTAACAAAACAAAATCATATATACTAAGACAGTATAACTAAGTTAATTAAGAGTGTGCGTGAATCGTTGTAAATTCTTTAGTACTTGACTTTGACTCCAACGGATCGATAAAAAAAAATCATATACATATGAAGATATGCTTATATTAGTTATATATACCTGCAGAAGGAGAAGGAGGATGAGGAAAAGGAGTGGAAGGAGAAGGAGAAGGAGAAGGAGAAGGAGAAGGGGTGGAAAGAGAGAGCTTAGTTGGTGGAGATGGAGTAAGAGAAAGAGGGTGAAAGTAAAAGGAAAGCAGAACTAAAGGTAGCAGAGGTATAGGAAGTAAAACATGGAGTGTACATGGAAGAAGTTTCTGGGTGAGGGATTGATCTTTGGTTGAGTTTGTACCTCTCATTGTGATAGCATCCCTTAGTGCTAGCTAGCTTAGTCTTTCATGCTTTAACTTTATGCTCCTACTGCACTATGTTGTGGACCAAGAAGATATTCATCAACCACTACCAGGGTCTAAAATTGAGCTTTGTAAATGAATGCACATGAATTATTTTATGCACCCTCAGATTGAAGTGTGGACCATAGAAGACACACAGTTCTATTTTGTTTTAAAATTCTTTTATTGAAAAGAACGAGGATAACGATAAATTGGAGTCTTAATACAGAAGAAAAATTGTAAGCTTATACTCACTTTCATTTTCATCTTATTTTTCTGGTTTGTTTTTATCTTATTTTTTCATTACGACGTCACTTATTATAAATATTACTCATCATTCATCAATAAGAAACATTTTATTAATATTATTATATTATTTAACTTTATCTGTTTATCTCTATCGTGTTATGTCTAATGTGTTTTTGTGCCCAAAAAAATATCTGTACCAAAAAAAATACCTAATTTGTTACTCAAGAATCAATTTTATCTTAGAAAATCATGACATCTTATAAAAAAAAAGTAAGCATAACTATTTTTTATTTTATCTTCAATATGAAAAAATAATTAATTATTTTTATCATAAATAAATCTAATAAACCGATTGATATGCACATAGAAATGAGAAAAATAATATTGAAGAAAATTTTTATACTTTTTTTAGACACACGTCTTTTATATTTTAGTTTAATTTAAAAAAAAATTATTTTTATTCTTTAAATCAAATACACTCTAAAGATAAAACGTGTAAATAAAAAAATATATAAAAATTCTCTCTAATATTACTCATCTCATTTCTATCCAACACACATAATTTTTTTTCAACTACGTACATCAATTTCTGTCGTTAAGCATCAAATGAAGTGTTTAGTAATCATTTTTGTACTGCATATCATAAATAAATTTTCTCAAAATTTAAAGGCGGTAGACAAAGGTGTAGGTGACTGACAAATACAGAAGAAAAAATTAGTGTTTTGACGTATAGTCAACGAACTTGTCACTCAAGAGAGAGGGAGACACAGAGGTCCCCCACTGTTACTAACAAGTTTATCGTTGTCCCAATTTCATCTAATTTTTTTGTTTATCATTCTATACATTTTGATTTGATACAGATGTTTATTTAAATATATATCAGACCGGACCTCACTCGATTTAGACCACATACAAGTTAAATGTATTTATGATGAAGAAGGGAAAATTTTTGTTACAAATCATTAAGATACTAAAAAGAAATAAGATAATTATTTTGATAAGCTTTCTAATGATGATAAGCTTTAACCTTTTAACATGGAATAATTAGAAGTTCAAGAGCATGAACGAAATGTCACTTTACTATGGCAAAATTTAGATGAGGATGAATATTAGTAAAGTTGTTGGAAATGATGATATTTCTAATAAATTTTGGAAATGTGTTGGAAAACATAATATCATTTGGCTCACTAAGTTAATTAATGAGATTTTGAGATATATAAAAATGTCGGATATGAGAATAGAGAAGGAGCACTATATATAAGATCGAATGACATATTCAAAATTACATAACGATAAAATTTATGAGTCACATTACGAAATTGTGAGAAAAAGTTATTGGGCATAAATTGAGAAATTAAAGAGACTGGGATTGTAAAGAACAAATTATTTTTATGTTAATTGGGAAGTTCTATAGCATAATTTATTCATTGTATGAGTAAAAAATAAGCTATTTTTTTCTATTGGGGGAAATGTAGCAAAGTGAGGAAGAAGAAAAAACTTATAGAAGCAGCATTGGGGTTCATATTAAGTCGTACATTTATGTTAGTCTTTTTTGGCACCAAAGCAGATCTGGATGATGGGTTAGCTGGGTTTATTAAATTATTAAAATGATTAACATAGCGTGGCTGATACGATAATGCGTTTCTTGTTATTTTGTTCATTTTTATTTATATAATTGAGATAGTACAATTTTATATTATTATGTGGGACAGAGATAGTGATAGTGGACCTCCTGGCCCAAACTCAGCAAGGGCCCTACTAGGCCCAAGAGGATCAGCAACGATGAAAACATGGCTCTCTCAGAAGTTTGGCGATGGGGGGTGGCAGGGTTTCTGGCTTATATCAAAAGGTTTCTAAGTTTACATAGCATGCATTCAATCTTTTTGCTGCGAAAAAAACGTTTTGTGTGTGTCTGTTTTCTATTTTTGTAAAAAAAATCTTATTGCATGAGATTTATTTAAAGCAAATAGCTAACAACGTATGCAATACATGGCTAAATTACATTAACATTATTAATAAAAGAAATACGATATTTTAGTGTACATATTTTCCCCCTAAAATTATCTTTTCAAATTTATTTTTTATTCGTATAAGTATTTTTTTCAATCAATCCACAGTTTCACACCCCTCTCACATCTTGAAAACTGTCCAATATTATTTTATTTTTAAAATTTTTTAGAGAAGCACGAAGTACTTTTTTTCCCCTAAGTATAAATAATTTTTAATTGTAATATACTACCGTATTTTCTTCCCCCTGTCGTCCCAGCAAATCTAAAGTGGGTACAATAAACTTGAGTGGATTACACGATGCATCACTATCAACTATCAAGTGGGTACCATTACTTTCCTATTTCCCACCATCATGAGCTGCAAGATTGTAACGTTTGCAATAGAAACTATGTAAGATTTTACTAATTAATATCTATTTTTTTTACTCTGGACTATTCTGATTCAGCGCAGAAGTACTAAGTAATCTTGCGTTTAATATTAAAAAAAAAAAACCCAACTGTATGCAAAAACAAATACAAGTCTCCGTCTGTAATAAATATGGGATTTGGAGGGTTCAATGCATCTAATCTAATAAACAAATTGGTTCACATGGGCATATTCACATACCAACAAAAATGTATTATTATACTTTTGACTAAGCACATCTAGCTTCAATACTCCTAATGCACCAAATTATACACTCGGATTAAAAATATATATTAATGAGGCTCTTTCCATTAGATTTTTTTTATAAATAAGACCAAGTGTTCATTCATTACTTCATTTTTACTTTTCACAGGAAAAAAAAAGTATGTGTCCTTTTTTAGTTGGACCCCTTGACCATTCCTCCATTCTAGACGATTCTGTCCTTGCACATATATGCAACATCTACATTTAATATTCTGTTATGAATGGCCAAAACACAAAAGGCAGAAGCAGATGCCATGGAGGAGAAGAAAAAAGTTGTCCTAAGGAGAAAATGTGAAAAAGAAAAAAAAAATGAGAGAGACAGACACGAAGGAATTGAGTTTAGGGAGTTAATTAAAAGAAATGTAGCAATGTATGAACAATATTCAATCACGTAAATGATTTGAATTTATCACACTAATAATTATGTGTTTATATAAAGGTGTTATTTTTATCTGATTTAACTACAGTGCATGTAGAGTCAAGAATCACTGTGTTTTTCTTACTATTTACATTACTAAGAGAAGGAACGAGGACAAGGTTGGAATAGCAATATTCTATGGCTATTAGAATCCAAGACAGAAATGAAAATTAGTACTAAATTAGAGAGATCATGGAGATCCAACAATGTGTGTTTTTTATTTAACCAAATGAACAAGCCAAGGAACCTGCTTCTCTGTCTACACCTTCTAACTTTCATCTCACAAATGCAAAAACCAAAAAAATACTGTTTTTTTCTCTAAAGACTTCTTCTCAGCTAAGAACACCAGAAAGAAAGAGAAACTGCAAGGAGAAGAAAAACAAGAAGGGAAAGGCTTTGAAGATGGGAATCACAAACCCCTTCAAAGACCAATCCCTCTCCCTCACAAAGAGACTTCTTCCTTGGACCCTCTATGCTCTTCTTCCCATAGTTTTACTTCGCTTATACTTTTACCCTCTACCTTTCCCTCCATCTCCAGAAACTGAGCTTCCTCATTCCACTCCCACCACCATCATCTCACAGTCTTCTCTTTCTGCTTCCACACCACCTTCTTCTCCAGGTACATGTATGCTTAAATTGATAATTTCATTTAGTCAAAACTATACTGTTGCTAGTTTTTTGTCTTGAGTTATAGTTGACAAAACTTACATGCAGTTTTAGTATTGTTTTTAAATTCAGAACTGGAGTTTTATTAATCTGTAATAATAATAAAGGGTTGCATTAAATGTCAACATAGACTATTTGAGGTAAAATTTCAATTTTGATTAGACAACAACAACACAAAAGCATCAATGGAACTGTATCTAAGTTTTGTCAAATTGTAATTAATTAGCAACTTGGGGATGTAGGATTTGTTGCTTCACTAGACTTACATGTTTCTTTGTTGGCAACATAGATAAAATTCCAATTCTGGTTTGTTTGACAACAACATAAAAGCATCAAAGGAACTATATATATCTAGGTTTTGTCGAATTGTAATTACTAATTAGCAACTTGGGATGTAGGATTTGTTGGTTCACTAGACTTACATGTTCCTTATTGGCAGAAAAGGAAAAAACTTATGAGACCCCATGTGACTACTTTGACGGCAAATGGATCCGAGATAGGAGAGGCCCTTTGTACAATGGTACAACCTGTGGTACAATCAAAGAAGGCCAGAATTGCATAACACATGGAAGGCCTGACTCTGGCTATCTATACTGGAGATGGAAACCAAGTCAATGCAGTCTTCCAAGGTTTGAGCCTCAAACTTTTCTCCAACTCATTAGCAACAAGCATGCAGCTTTTGTTGGGGACTCAATGGCTAGGAACCAATTAGAGTCCCTTCTTTGCATGTTATCCACTGGTTCAACCCCGAATCTTGTCTACCGGAATGGCGATGACAACAAATTCCGGAAGTGGCACTTTCCTTCTCACAATGTGAGTGTCTCATTGTACTGGTCCCCATTTCTTGTGCAAGGTGTTGAGAAGTCAAACTCAGGGCCAAACCATAATGAGTTGTATTTGGATCATGTTGATGAGAGGTGGGCAAGGGATATGGATCAAATGGACGTGATTGTGCTATCAATTGGGCACTGGTTTTTGCATCCTGCAGTGTACTATGAGGGTGGTTCAGTTTTAGGGTGTCATTACTGTCCTGGCCTTAATCACACTGAAATTGGGTTTTATGATGTTTTAAGAAAGGCTCTAAGGACTACCCTTAATAGCATAATTGATAGGAGAGGGGGTAAAGGCTATGGAATTGATGTAATTGTAACAACATTTTCACCTGCACATTTTGAAGGTGAGTGGGATAAGGCTGGTGCTTGTTCAAAGACCAAGCCTTATAGGAATGGGGAGAAGAAACTTGAAGGGATGGATGCTGATATGAGAAGGATTGAGATTGAAGAAGTGGAAGATGCTAAGACAAAAGCTAATAATTTTGGTGGGATTATTAGGTTGGAGGCATTGGATGTGACCAAATTAGCATTATTGAGACCAGATGGCCACCCTGGTCCTTATATGTATCCTTTTCCATTTGCTAATGGGCATCAAGAGCGTGTGCAGAATGATTGTGTTCATTGGTGCTTGCCTGGGCCCATAGACACATGGAATGAGATTTTACTCGAGAAGATGAGAAAGTGGGAGGAACATCCTAGGACTGAAGAGTGAGGTATTTCTCATGTCTTGTTAGATGATTCTTATTTGTTATACTTACATGTTTTCCACCTCTTGGGTGATTGGTATTGCATTGAAATGGATCCAATTTTGTTTTGGTAGAATGGAGAACAATTTTTTTGCGGGGGTGGGAAGAGCAATTTAATTGGTGGGTTATTGTTTTTCTTGCTTGGGGTAATGGAAAAGGAAATATATAATATACTACATCTTCTATTGATGAGGGAGAATAGAGTGACAAATTATTGGTACTTTGAGTAATGGTGTTTCTGGAATGAGTTAGAAATGTACGTAATGGTTTAAGCCATTTATTAGACATGCTCATGTTGGGTACAAAAGGGTTTATATGCGTATTTGTGGAGGAATTCGTAACACATGGGCTAGTCTTGTCTGTCTTACTCATTTTGGTGGCCATCAATTTTGTCTAGTAGGGTATTTCAATTGGGAAACTTCCTTTTGATTTAATTTCTCTCATGTTAATTTTATTTGATCCATTTTGTCGTTTTCATAGTTCCTTAAAAAATGTTCAGCAAGTCCATTTGGAACTGTAAACAGTTTAAACGCGTTGAAAATTCTGGCGATTACGTACATAATCTAAGGGCAATTGTGATGTGAGTTGATTGAATTGATCAAATCAAAAGCCTATTTTAACATATTCACATGATCCTTGCTTATGGCTGTAATCAAACGCACCGTCTCTACAAAGAAAGACTCAAAAAGTCAATTTGGTTCTCTTTCTCGTTGCGTTTGGTCTGTTTTTAGATATGATGGTTCTGTCAATGCATGATTGCAGAGACGTTTATCCATCTAACTACATTTAATTGACGCTCATTACCGTTGGGAAATATAATGAAAGAAAAGGAACGACGTTAATACACCTTTTAGGACATCATTTCTTGTAGTATATGTTGTTATTATTAGTTATAATCTAGGTGGATTTTAATAATTGAATTGAGTCTCATTCGACTTCATATTTCTTTTTTAGTTTGTATTTGATGTCATAATGATATTCTATCATTAATTTTCTCAACCTTTTACTTAAGCATCATTAGTTTATATAAAGGATTACAAGTTTAAAGATAAACTAAGAATAATAATAAAATATATTATCTTATATTCTAATAATATGTTTTATCAAATATTAACTAGGTTAAAAATATCGATAGAATATTTTCATATATTTTGATAATATATTCTATCAAAACTGATCATTTAATTTAAACTAATAATATTGATAAAAAATGTCTTGTCATATATTTGTACGAATGCATAGAAAATATATTTTTACACGACTATTGTTACTTATTGTAATTATGTTAGTTGAGAATAGTCAGCTGGTTAGATTGTTAAATTACGCATTTTGATCATTTTTTTTTTCAAAATAGTGGCAAAACAAACAAGTGAATAAAACTATAAAATAACCTGGAAGTAGTTTTTTTCATTGAACATGGTGCTGCTCACAATCAATCTCAAACCCGCATCATCGGTGTATAAATCCCTGCCAACTCAAGACTCAAGCAGTCATATATCTATAACAAATGGCCTCAGCAATATGTGGTTCGTAACAACGTGCAGCCAAACCTGGTGCTGCAGTAACAGTTTACGATGTGTATGTGGAAACTTTTATATTTTTGAGCGAGTACTGAATCAATTAAAAATAACCGTTACTTTAAAAAAAAAAAAACATTCTTTCATCTTAGCCTTATTTTAGTCCTTATGGATAGGACTAAAAAAAATTAAAAACATTATGCGTAAAGATCCAAAATTGATATCTTTAAGTATAGAATTAAAAAGAAAAGTTTTGGTAACTATACAAATTAAATAAGTTGAGTAAACCTTAAGAATATTTTAATAAACTTATCATATGCAATTCCTTGAAGTCCTTTAAGTGCGATGCATATTTTCTCTTTTGGGTAAGAAAAGAAAAATAGATGAGTGAGAGTCTAGTGGAAGGGATTATTAAGCTTCCACTTGAAGAACCAAGATCCAAATCTCCATTAGAAGAGACACTCTTGTTTAAGAACAAGATTACATCCCAAGAAAGATAGGTGGAAAGAAAAGTACCCCTTTGGGGGGAAGAGACCATTGGTGCAAGAATCCAGATTTGGCAGTGGTGGGGTCCATACTCCATAGCTTCCACACACTTAGTCCAGTGATGCCATCCATCACAATTCATAATTCATAACATTTCTTCTTCTCATCTCTTTCTCTCTGACACACACAGACTCAAACCACAACCCCAACCTTTCTAATTATTCCACCATGGCTGCAGCATCATCAACTCTATTTTCCTTCTCCTTTCCCTTCGACCCTCAAATCCAAACCCTCTCTTTCCCTCTCTCCTCCGCAAAACCTCGCTTCTCCCCGAAACCCTTCTCCACTTTTAAACTCACCTCTACCCATTCCTCCTCCTCTTCCTCCCTCACTGTCTCCGACGATCCCTTCAACACCGGCCGCTTCCTCTCCAACGACGAGCTTCGCCGCCTCCGCCTCCTGGAGACCTTCCTCTACCGCTGCGACCTCCCTTCCGGCGGCTCCCTCTCCGTCCGCGTCATGCGCCCCCACGAGACCGACCCCACCGTCCTCCTCCTGGCCGCGTCCTTCGCCGAGTCCATGCTCCTCCCCCAACCCTACGTCAAATTCCTCGCCTTCCTCGTTAAGCAGTACCTCCTCGATCGCAGGTCCCTCATGCCCCACACCGCCACCCTCGTCGCATTCTACACCCAAACAGCCGCCGCCGCTGCTGATCAAGACCAAGAACAAGAACAAGAAGCGCGCTTAGCGGGGACGGTGGAGCTGAGTTTTGACATTAGAGGTGCCAATGCTACCGTCCCCTCGCCCACCCCTCCCAGAGATAAGCCTTACATTTGTAACATGGCCGTCAGAAAGTCTCTGAGGAGGTATCTATCTCTGTGCATTCTTCCTTACCTTACCGTTAAATTAGTTAAAACAGTATGCTCCATCTATTTATTCCTTTCTCCTTGATTATAACATCCTTTCAATTAATTTACATACCAGTAGTTAATTTAACTTTCTTTTTCTTATTATTTCAAAATTACTATTTTCTTTTATTTCTATCTATTTAATTGTTTTTCATTATTTTTAGAAGTGACAATAATTAAGTAAAAGTATATAAGAAAAAATAATTAATACATTTAAAAATTAGAAAAAAGTCTTATAAAAAAATAAACAAATTTCTAAAAAGATCTTATAAGTATAATTAGGGACAGGGGAAGTAATTTTCTATATATAGTTTTGTTTGTCAAACAAATTTTTAGTAAATAATAATGTATGTACATTACTCTTTAATCACAAAATGACATGTATGTTAGTTTGTTGAGTTTAAAAATGAGTCAAACCAACCAGTTGACAAGACAAAACTTCCATCCGATCACAAACTACCATATATGTTAAATTTATTAACTTTTATAATAAATAGTTAACACTATAAACCCTTTTTACATTGTTAGTGCGAAGAAATTAAGCTCTATTATTTGTGTTGTTAAATATTCAAAGATTAGTTTGATTGACAAAACTTTAGTCTTAGTTTTTATTAATGTGATAGAACAAATATTAGATCAAGTTCGATAGATACTTTTGTTGTTGTTTTCTAGTCAGAATTGGAGTTTTACCTCCATAATCTCTTGAATAGAAGTTTGTAATAAATGTCAGCATAAGTTATCAGGGGTGATACTTCAATTCTAATTGGAGGACAACGCCAATAACATCTAAGGAACTACATTGAGTTGTTATAGTGTGATGGACTTGATATTGTTAGAATATATGTCAATATATTTTTGTATTTAGTTTTTTTATTATAGCCTAGGATCTCTCTTGTGTATAATTAGTTTCCTTATTATTAGTTTTCTTATTATAGCCTAGGATCTCTCTTGTAACTATGGTATATAACCATAATTTTGCTAATGGAATGAACACAAAATTATATTCTTTCATGGTATCAGCAGTTTAGGGTACAATCCTCTTTTGCTTTCGCCGCGCCCTAACTTCTCTTTCTAGCCGCCATTTCTTTTCTTATGTCAGCCACCATGACTAACTCTAATGAATTCCACCCAGCTCTTGTTGTCACCAACATCAAGAATCATATCTCCATCACCCTGGAGATGAAAAATGTCCAATATGCAACGTGGCGGAACTGTTCAAGATTCATGTATGTTTTCACAAGGTCTTCCATCACATCGTCCCACCAGAGAAAGACAAGGAGAAGGTGCCTAAAATCGATGAAGAAAAGGAGTTGTGGTCGACCCTTGATGTTGTGGTCCATCAATGGATCTAGGCAACAATCTCACATGACATGTTGCATACTACTCTTGAACCCGACGCAACGACAATGGAGGCGTGGAATAGGTTGCGTGATATATTCCAAGACAATAAAGATTCTCGGGCTGTAAATTCTCCTGTACCAACATGGAGGATTTCTCAAATGCCTCTGCGTACTGTCAACGACTTAAGGAATTGTTTGATCAACTCAAGAACGTAGGCGCACTAGTGTCAAATAACTGTCTTGTTTTTCAAATGGTGGTCGGCCTCACCGAGGCTTACAATGGGGATGCCACACTCATTCGTCAAAGTGATCCTCTTTCACCGTTCTATCAAGCTCGCTCTATGCTCACCTTAGAAGAAGTTGGTCTTGCGAAGAAGGTTGCAATCGACAGGGGTGCCGCCATGGTGGCTCATGACATTGATGACTCTCACTCCCTCTCCAAAAATTCCTATCAAAATCGGAATATTCATGGTGGTAAAAAGGGTCAAAACCGCAACAACAGTGGCAAAAACAATGGAGGCAATCGTGGTGGTGTCAAGAGCAGCAATGGTGGTGGCCGTAATAGTGATTGGCAGTAGTAGTCCGACCAGCAGCAATCGAGGCACCAGCAGTGGCCTATAGGACAATGACAGTGGCCATGGATGCCTTGGGCTCTTTCACCTTACCTATACCCCTCATCCAACGACCCACCCCCCACATGACATTCGAGCAAGGTAATCTCTCATATTATTTTAATTTGTGCAATAATCGTGGTATAATTATCGGTAATGGCCATTCAATTCCAATTCGTGGTTATGGTCACACCAATTTGTCTCCCCCGAATCCACCCTTCGCCTTGAAAAATATCCTTCATGCCCCTCAACTTATTAAAAACTTAGTGTCGGTACGAAAGTTTACAACTGATAATTCAATTGTTGTTGAATTTGACCTTTTTGATTTTTCTGTGAAGGATTTCCTGATGGGGGTACATCTCATGAGATGTGAGAGTTGAGGCGGCCTTTATCACATCACCACAAATCTAGCCACTTCATCAACTACTTTTTCTGCTTTAGCACCATTGTTATGGCATGCACGTTTGGGTCATCTTGGAGCACCTGTTTTTGACTCCCTTAGGCTAAATAAATTTATTGAGTGTAATCAAACTCGTAGTTCTCATGTTTGTCACTCTTGTTCTCTTGGGAAAAATGTTAAGTTACCATTTGTTTCTTCTCATTCTTGTACTATTATGCCTTTTGATATTATTCATAGTGATATTTGAACATCTCCCTTTTTGAGTTCTTCGGGCCATCGATATTATGTTTTGTTGTTGGATGATTACTCTAATTTTTTGTTGACATTTCCATTGTCTAAGAAGTCTCAAGTTTTTTTTCACATTTCTATCTTTTAGAGCTTTCATTCACACTCAGTTTGAACTGGAAGTAAAAAACATTCTATGTAATAATGGTAGGGAGTTTGATAATGGACCCTTTTAGGAATTTTGTAAAGTAAATGGGTTAGCTTTTTGTCTCTCTTGTCCACATACATCATCACAAAATGGGAAAACCAAAAGAAAAATCTGTACCATTAACAACATTATCCGTACTCTACTAGTCCATGCATCTTTACCACCTTCCTTTTGGCATCATGCTTTGCAAATGACAACATATCTTCTCAAAATTATTACAAATAAACAATTAGCCTATCAATCACCTTTCAAGGTTCTTTATCAAAAGGACCCTTCCTACTCTCATCTTCGACTGTTTGAGTGTTTATGCTATCCACTTTTTCCCTCTACTACCATAAACAAACTTCAAGCCCGTTCCACTCCTTGTGTCTTTTTGGGGTACCCATCTAATCATCATGGGTACAAGTGCTATGATTAGTCTTATCGTAAAATCATACTAAGTCATCATGTCATTTTTTATGAAACTCAATTCCCTTTTGCTAAGTTGCACATTCCACAACCTCACACTTATGATTTTATGAATGACAGACCCTCCCCTTATGTGGTCCACCATTTGACCTCTCTGCAGGCCCAAACCAACCGACCTAGCATGCCTTGCCTAACCCGCAACTTGCTGCCCAGCCTACACCTCTATCCGGCCCACCCACACTTAGCCCACAATCACAACAAAAGCAACCCTCACTCAACCCAGCACTTGCACCTTCACCTCCATATCAGCCCACTCATTTTTCGGCTTTCATACCCGTGACACGTAGTTAGCATAGGATTTTTAAACCCAAACGACATTTAAATCTCAACAATAATGTCACTAAATCCCCCTTACCGCATAATCATGTGTCTGCCCGTCGTGACCCGAATTGGAAAATGACTATGGATGATGAATTTAATGCTCTTATTAAAAATAAGATGTGGGAGTTGGTGCCCCATCCACCTGATGTTAATGTGATCCAGTCTATGTGAATTTTTACTCATAAAAAAAATCTGGTATTTTTGAGAGGCATAAGACCCGTCTTGTAGGGGATGACAAAATACAACAGGTTGGCGTGGATTGCGGTGAAACTTTTAGCCTGATAGTCAAACCGACAACTATTCGCACTGTTCTCAGTTTAGCCATCTCTAAAGCAGGCCCATTCACCAACTTGACGTGAAGAATGCTATCTTGCATGAAGAACTCAAAGAGACTGTGTACATGCATCAGCCCATGGGTTTTAGGGACCCGAGTCATCCTAATCATGTATGCTTGTTGAAGAAATCTCTATATGGCCTCAAACAGGCCCCTCAGGCTTGGTACAAGAGATTTGCTTATTATGTTTCTACTCTTGGGTTTTCTCGTAGTACTTTTGATCATTCTCTCTTCATTTAACGACAAGGTACAACTTTGGCTTACATTCTTTTGTATGCGGATGATATTATCTTGACAACTTCCTTTGATGCTATTCGCAAGTCTATCATATCCCTTCTTAGCTCAAAATTTGGTATGAAGGACCTAGGGCCGTTGAGTTGTTTCTTGGGTATAGTTGTAACTCATCATACAGGTGGTCTATTCTTATCTTAGCGGAAGTATGCAGCAAAGATCATTGAACAGGTCGGCATGTCATCTTGTAAGCCATCTCTTACTCCGGTTGACTCAAAACCAAAGCTCAATGCTAATTCCAGCACACCATATGCCCGATCCATCTCATTATCGAAGCCTTGCAGGGACTCTTCAATATTTCACCTTCACGAGACCTGATATTGCTTGTGATGTGCAACAAGTGTGTTTATTCATGCATGACCCGAGGGAAGAACACATGCACGCTCTCAAGCGCATTGTGTGCTACATTCAGGGTACTTTTGATCATGGCTTGCATCCCTATCCATCTTTCACATCTACTCTTCTCTCTTATACAGATGCTGATTGGGGTGGGTGTCTGGATACCAGACGCTCTACATTGGGTTATTGTGTGTTTCTTGGTCCACCAAATGGCAAGCTACGTTGTCACGATCTAGTGCGGAGGCGGAATAACGAGGTGTTGTCAATGTGGTTTCTGAGTTTTGTTGGTTACGAAACCTTCTTCTAGAGCTTCATTGTCCTATTCGAAAAGCTACCTTGGTATATTGTGATAATGTTAGTGTGATATATCTCTATGAAAATCCTGTTCAACATTAGCGCACTAAACATATTGAGAGGGATATTCACTTTGTTCGCGAAAAGATTGCTCATGGGGAAGTTCGAGTCTTACATGTCATGTCACATTATCAGATTGCAGGTATTTTTTACCAAAGGCCTTCCCTTGGTTCTATTTGAGGATTTTCGGAACAGTTTAAGTGTACGACAACCTCTCGCTTTGACTGCCGGAAATGTTAGAATATATGCCAATATATTTATATATCTAGTTTCCTTATTATAGCCTAGGATCTCTCTTGTAACTGTGTTATATAACCACAATTTTGCTAATGGAATGAACATGAAATTATATTCTTTCAAATATATTTTATAGATTAGTTTGGGTATTTATTTCTTTTCTTTACCCCCCAAAATAACTATAAGTCTATAACTTCTACATTAGGTTAAGGTAGGTTATTACTTGTGAGAAATTTTTAAGATTTTATTTTCAGTAGCACTTTGGTTCATTTTGATTAAAAAATTATTAAATAGTTTTTTTTAAGTTCCTGTTAATTTCTTATTGAAATTATCGATGTTTGGACTAGTGAGTTAGACATTCAGTTGTTTTTGACAAATGTTATGAGCTGGAACCCAAGTTCTTGTCAAGAATGAAGAATTCTTAATATGGGATATATTCTTACTTTATGTGCAATTGTGAATGTTTCCAATCCGAAGATGTCTTGATTATAAATAACTTACTGCAATTCTGAAACTATGAGACAAGTTGGTTTTTGTTCAGAAAGTTAAATATGTGTTGTCTCTCCATTCATTCGAGTGAGGCAGGAGATTATTGTGTATTTTTTTATATGTTTTCTGCAATTTTACCTTGCTTCGTTCTTGTTGCAAGATAAACACAAATTTTGATTTGGGGAAATCTGAAATTTAATTTAAATGATTAAGCATTTAAGCTACCTATTTTACCATCTATGATGTTCAAATTGTATAATGAACTATTTAATTATATCCGTCAACTACTGCCAGAGATTGATATCATCCTTATGATAGCTACTGTATTCTTGTTTCCAAGTATAATTCTGCAAGTATATAATGTCATGTTCATTTTTACCATTTTTTTTATGTTCCACTTTCTGTGAATGAATGTATGGCATTGAAAACCCTATAATAGTTGTTTTGAGCATCCAAAGTTTATCATCAAGTCAATCCAATATACATTGGTAATCCTAAATTCCTATGTTTGCTCACATATTAAAACACGTCGGCTTTTGATTAAATAAAAAACTGAGGAAGTGTTTTTGACTGTGAAACTACCTGAAGGTAAATAACTTTCTAAGTGTATGTTTCTGGTAATTCCCTTCAGGAGGGGCATTGGCTGGCATCTTCTAAGGGCAAGTGAGGAATTAATTTCTCAGATGAGTTCCGCAAGAGAGGTTTACTTGCATTGCAGAATAATTGATGAAGCTCCATTTAACATGTATACAAAAGCGGATTACAAAATTGTAAAGACAGATAGCATTTTGGTCCTGCTGACATTGCAGAGACGCAAGCACCTGATGTGCAAGAAACTTCCTCTTTTAAGTACGCCTCCAGAAACGGATCTGTCAGTTTCTGATGAGCAAAAGACTATGTGAATGTGTGCAAGGGTTGCAAAATATTTTTACAAGGTAATGTTGTGATTGTATCATATTGCTTGAAGGCATGTACCAGTGTATGTTATGTCTAGCTTCCACACAATCTTATACTCAAATATGTCCTATGATAAATTTTCTTATCTGTAGTTGTGGAATATCTGTTTCAGCAATGATAGCAAGATGGTCATGGTATGGTGGTTTTAAGTTTGACGGGAGAATAGAGAGTGGTACCAGGCATCCTTATTTTTTCTCTTATCTGTAGGACAGAGACTGAATGTGTTACAGGTAAATTACGACACACTGTTCTCTAAATTTTTTATTTTCTTGTCTGGCTTAGACACCCAAGTGACGAATAAGATTGTAAAGATGGTAACACGTGATAAAATACCAAATCATACATGGTTCTTTATTGAAGAACCTAGGAGAAACATTATAGATGCATGGAAAATACAAATTATATTAACTCTGTATTTCTTCAATATAATCAAAACAACGATTTATATATGCATCTATTTTCTATGGCTTATTTATCATTCTGAAAATTTGAATGTGACTTGGATTCTGTTGAACCATGCCAATCATACGCCTAAATAAAATATTAACGTTAGGAGGTTAAGGAACATTTTCTGCCTTTCCGGGGAGGTGGTTTATTTTTGGTCATGGTCTCTTAGGTACTCCTGTCATGTGACCAGAAAGGGGTTTGAGTAGCACGGGGCCATGAATGAGGGTGGAGAAGAGAAATGGAAATGCTCTTTCTGCTTTGTCCATGATGGATTGAGTTCCTCATCTCATAAAATCAGCCAAATTTGTTATGCTTTGTACTGATCACTTTTGGAGTTCACTTTTTATTCTCATCAAGAAATCATCATAATTCCAATGTCTAAACTTGTGATTTCACTAGATCATTCTCAAACTATGCATAACCATTCCCAAGCCTTTTGAATTTGTATAGATAATCATTAGGAGTTCTTTTATACATTCTACGATTGAAGGTCTTTCATTACTCTCAGTACGAACGCATCTTGATGCCAGATTGGCAAACATGACTATAGACTGAATGGTGTAAGAATTTCGAGCCATCTCTGGATCTATCACCTTACGAAGCTTCTTGCGGTCATGCAGTATGTGCCTCACCTGCATATGAATATCAAATGAATAACAATCTTTCTGTTGTACGAATCCAGTGATTCTCAATGATGGGGCTCAATAACAGAACAAGAAAACATGGATATTGAAAATTCAGAGGTAACTCTCTTTATTACAGTAGAACAGCAAGGAAAGAAATGCAGAAACAGGTAATGCAAGGGTACCAAATGCCAAGGGAACACCTAACTCTCTGAACCAAAATCTTCTACAACATGCGTGAGTGTGTGTTTCAAATGAGAGTACTATCTTGATGTGAGGGGAGCTAATTTTGAGCATTCAATGACAAATGAATTGTGAACATTAGAAATTTTCTGAACTCCAAGTCCCATGACTATGTTTTTATCTTGATCCTACTTTCGTGGTCCAATTTTTAGGATTTCTTCTTCTCAAGAAACCACTTCTCTAGTGACAAAGGTATATAGGAGAGTGAGAAGTGCAAACCTAGGCCATACAACCGTATATGATACATAGAAGATCAAGATTAAAAGTTTTTTATGAATTTAGTATCTTAATCTAATGGGCACTAAGATTTTTCTAACTCCCATTAAACAAGAGTTTTCGCTCAAATATTTTTTTATGCAAACAACCACCAAGTCTTTTCTTATTAGGTGAGGTTAGTTATATGGATTAAACGGTGCCATAATGTTACATGTAAATCATGTCTATAGAGAAACTATTGACCATTAATTTTTTTTAATGGTTTTGCTTATAATTTTTCTTTGTCCTCCTCTTCCTCCAATGATTGAACTATCCTTCATCTGATCTACTCTCCTAACTAGGACTCTACAGTCTGTTTCCATACTTGCCCAAGCCACTTAAGGCAAATTTCTACCGTCTTTTCTACAATTGGTACTACCCTTTTATTTTTTCTCATACATTATTATTATTTTTGAATAATATTATTATATAAATAATAATGTTGCCTAGTTATTTTCTTAATGAATTAAAAAAGTACACTGGTGAATTTTGGGGGTTTGATTTGTTGCTTTTACATTCCTAAGGATTGATGCTCTAAGGGTGTGCACATGTGTGTGGGTACATTTCCTACCTGTAGTACAAGGTTTTGATCGTTGGGACCTTGGTTTAGATCTACAGCTCGACGTCCAGTCAAAAGCTCCAAAAGAACAACACCAAAAGCATAAACATCACTCTGTAGAGTGAGTTTCCCAGTCTGTTGTCAAATGAATTAATAATGTTAGTGTAAAAAACGTGTAGCAATCCACTGATACTAGATACAAGAAGATTGAAAGTGAAAGATTTTATGATAGCATTTTGTGATATACAGATTTGATTTGAGTTATAAAACTGCTTGGTTGTCATATAAAAATTTAGGCATTTAGGCAAGGACAACGAAATGATTTTAATAACTTGTAATGCCATCGATGAAAGCCCTCGGGCTGGAATTGTTGATCACTGTATAAATTTCTTTGGTGTACTTGGAATGTTAGTTACTAGACCATGTCCATGGATGGTATGGGTTGAGCTCTTGGCCACAGTATCTATCAGTCAGTTCCTGATACCATGAAACCACTTGATCTAAAAGCACAAGCTATTAAATAAAGGCCTAAAATTGTTTTCATGGCCAAAAATGTTTAAATCAAATAACTTCTCACTAAGTCTCATGGTGGGCTCCTAGTTATAACAAAAAATTCTTGAATCATTTACTGATAACCTAATAAACCATATAAGGAAACTGAAGGACTTATTAGTAATTGGACGGAATTTCAGCCATAGGCTTCTAATGCAAACCAAAATTTCAAGCTTTAGGCTATTATTGGTGCTTGAGTTGGTGTTGAATTTGCTGGCTTAATTTGCTTGGGTGATTTATTTTATGGTAGACTAAACTAACAAAACAGGTACTAGTATGTACTTCATTGGTGTTGTTCAACCATTGATAAATCTTGCTCTAGATTAAGATGTCCATATTCACAAGTTAAATAAGTATGCATGAGATGAAAGGAAGTTGAAAAGTTGGGTATATTGTGCATGTAACCTACTTTGGTAGCAACAATGGATTCTTGATTTTTAGCATGTGAAGCTGCTTACATCATGTGCACGGGAATAATTGCAAAAGAACTTATTAGATTTACTGTATACTGCATTGCAAATCTCTTTTTTTATCTTCAAGAATGAATATAACCTTATTTAAAGGTGTTGAAAATTGAAAATGTGAAATTTTTTTTAGAGAAAAAACTCTTCATGGCATAGATGCATACCGATGTATACTCGGGATCAAAATAGCCAAAGGTACCAAGCACTCTGGCAGTCACATGTGTCTCTTGCCCTTCTGGCATTAACTTCGCGAGTCCAAAATCAGATATCTACAGAAAGGTTGTTAATTTTAGTCATGTGCACATGATTGTCAGAAGGAAATGTTACAAGTCATTATACGAAAACTTTTTTTTTTATACCTTTGCTTCAAAGTTATCGTCTAAGAGAATATTGGTCGATTTGAAATCCCTATGAACAATAGGAATTCCAACATCAGAACTTGAATGGAGATAAGCAAGTCCTTTTGCAGCTCCCAGTGCCACTTGGAGTCTTCGAGGCCAATCCATGTTTCTTTCCCCAATTCCTAAAATTAGGTGTTGATTAATAGAAGCTTGATGTTAGAAATTTTGACTGTAGTGTAGATTTTGGGTAATTGACAAACCATTCAAATGATCCTGCAGGTTCCCTTTACGCATATATTCATATACTAGGAATCTATGCTTTCCATCAGCACAGTAGCCTATCAAAGAAACAAGATTTGGGTGGTCAAGTCTGCTCAAGATGTCAACTTCGACTCGAAACTCGCGTTCCCCCTCAGCTGCTTTAATTGCTGGCAACTCCATTTTCTTGATTGCTACAACCTTCAGAAGGAGACTTGTTGTATTAGTATGTATCTATATCAAGTTCACTTATTTAAACCTTTTTATAAGAAGCATGCTTTCTGCATGGAAGCTATGATTGATGTTACAAAATCTTATGAATTATAATGAATTCCTGTGGGCTATAAACTTTTGTCCAGAGCTTATTACCTCTCCTGACCGCAAAGTGCCCCGATAGACTTTGCCAAATCCTCCTTTTCCAAGCAGATTCTCATCACTGAATGAACATGTTGCCTCCTCCATCTCCTTGAGTGTGTAAACAGATGATCCATGTAGCCTTTTTGTAGGTCGTGGTGTTTGATCTTCAAGTTGCCAAAGCTGTGCAGGTTTGTAAACCCCTGAATATAAAGTTTGTAAATGTTACAAGTTGGTTGTGCAATGAAACAGCACTGAAGTACATATGCTTAAACCATGAAGGAAAAAAATAAATAAAGACAATACAGGGATCTGTATGATCTTGAGATTTGCTTCTACGGCGCTTGTTCCAGGCCGAGAGTGAGACCAAACCAAATGGCATGATTGATTACTCTATCTTATATGTTCTCAGCTTAAGAATTGAAGTGCTAGGTTCTAAAAACAGAAAACAATTGGACAGAGATGACTAATTGTATTACACACTTAGAGATACAGGTGATTTTGCCAAGAACCTTGAAGTAAAACACTCTTTTGATACGATGAGAGGGTGAAGTAATGACTTTGGAATAGTTGGCATGTGCTTGAGAAAGTTATTATTCCCATATAAAAAGCATATTGATAACATGGGAATCCTCTATTGGGGTACGTGTGGAGCAAGTGAAGCTAGCGAGATTAGAATACTTGACATAACACCTTCCAACAACACTGAGAGAGAGACAAAGATATGTGCTTTAAGGCAAAGAGAAAGCTCATAAAAGTAGGTATTGCTCACCTATGGTTGAGATGTGGTAGTAGGGGTGGGGGCATGCTTAGTTTGATAGTGAGATGGAAACAGCCACCCCATTCACCATGTTGATCATTTTGTTTACGTTTTACCGTTTGCAATTTGAAAATCAGTGGCGGTTGCAATGGCCCTTTCATTTGTTCTCTTCATTGCTAAATCTGTTGTTACCTTGTTTCCAAATCTTTCTCTGGTATGGTGCAACCGTCGCTGTTGCTATTAAAGCATATATGATCATCAGCATTTGAATACGTTTTCTTTAGCACCAATAATAATCCATGACCGTTCATGCGGGTCCCAAGAGCCAGTGTATACGTTTTGTCAGTTAACATGGCCAGAAAATCTGGGGTAAGGTTAGGAATAATTTATATAGAGAGGATTTGATAATAAAGTAATTTTATTTGTTTATATGAAAATCAACTGCTGATATTTTAATGCATACATATATAATGTTATGCACACCCTGTAATATTTACAGCTAACTTTTGTATCAACTACTGAAATTTCTTAATTTACTTTCCCCTTAAATATGTTTTTGGTTATCAAGTTAGAAATTTGTCTTTTTTAATCTTACAAATTAGCATTTTCTAGTTTCTCAAATTTGTATTTTTTTTTAATTCTTTTGGGCTGATTTTTGACAGTTTTGATGTAAAATTTATGACAGTTTCTTTTATTGAAGAAGAGATTAAAATATTTTACAAATTCCACGGACTAAAAAAATGCATGTTTTAATTTGGGACTAAAAATAATAAATTCTCAAATTTGAGAAACTAAAAACATATTAAAGCTTTTATTGTCCGATTTAAGATTCTACTCTTTCCATCACAATTTTAGCAATGATTGCATAACACCAGCAAGGTTAGGAAAAATTAATATAGAGGATTTCATCAAGAATTAAGTAATTTTCTTTGTTTACGTGAAAATCATTGGCTAATATTTTAATGCATATATAATTGGTCACGTATGCGTTATATTAACCGTTAGTTTTTTTTTTATTAATTGAAATTATTTGCTTTGTTGTGTTGGGTGGAAGATTCTAGGTTCTCACCACAAGTTTTAGCACTTGCTTCTCCCCTATATTTCATTCGGAGTTCAGATGAGAAGTGGAATTTTGATTTTGGACCCAAGGAAAAATGGAATTGACAGACCTGCATTTGAAATCAAAGAATGTAAAAGGCATAATAAAGATCCCAAATGTAAGCAAATAAATAACTAAATAAATGTTACAAATTGCAACAAAGTGAACGGGTCAAGGTCACTCAGATGGCAACGAGAATGAAAATAATGATTAGTGAATCCCTCGGGTAACGTCATTCACCGAATAAATGAGGTGCATATCTGGTTTTTCTTTGGAAAATGGCTAAACATCGTTTGGGTAAAAGTTAATCTCTTATATTTTTTTTTTATCAAAATTATAATAATATGAAGATGAAAGATTTCATTAGAGAATCACACTCGAATTCTAGCATGTTTGGTTCTGAGTTTGAAAAATCTCGAAAATCATAGTTTGGACAAATAATGTTGTGGTTCTTGTCTGTTTTGAGCTATGTGTGACCCTTTTATTGGATACACTATTTCTTTTTTCTGTTGTCCCTTGTGATTGTCTCTATTTTCGTTGCATAGCACGTGTTTGTCTTAATTTTTGTTGTCCCACACCTCACCCTTTACGGAGAACATTATTAGTGGAACCTACACTTCCAAAAATAGTTTTTTTAAAACACTCTATTGTTAGTTGAATTGTTTTAGAAAATAAATCCTACTTCTCATTTAATTAGCCTCTTTCCTAATTTTATAATTTTCAATAAATTTTAATTAATAAAAAAATATTTGTTAAAAAGAATGTGTTAGAGATTATACTATTACTTGTTAACCATCTTCATATCGTTTTTTGTGCTTGTTAGGTTTGAAGTGAACTGTAACCTGAATCCTAGGCCTTGGGTTTATCTGTATTTTGGGCCTTGTCATTTCGGAGATAGGCAAAAAAAGAACCACGACCATTACATTGGGAGATATCATGCATTATTAACTATTAAGGATTGAAATTATTTATTATTTTTTTACTGTGTTTTTTATTTTATATATTTATCTGAGAAAAATAATCATTAAAAATGTTTTTTTGGTCAATTAAAATATAGTTCTTTTAAATAATAATATTTAAAAGAAATGGGTCATCGGCCTTGGGTTTAATGGTGCCTTGCGCCTTGGCTTCTCTTCATCTCGAATGTGTGGAAAAAGTGTATTGTTATCAGTATTATGTGGAACCAAAAGTGTATTAGTGTTAAGGATTGAATTTAATTTTTATCATTTTCTTTTGGCTTAATTGTTGTTTTTGTCATTTATTTTCCACATTTTTGTGAATTTAGTTGTCGAACTATGAAATTTATATAGTTTACCACTCAACTTTTGAAATTCCACTCATTTTGTTATCTAACTTTTATTTTTGCACATTTTGCTACTAAACTTAAAAAAATTCGTGCATTTTTTCATCTAATTTTCAAAACAAAAATGCTTAATTATAATATGAGGCAAACAGTGCACAATTCTAACAGCTGAGGGCCAAAATGCATGAAATTTTAAAAGTTGGATAACAAAATGTCCAAATAAAATTTGAGTGGTAAAATGTGTAAAATTTAAAAATTTTGATGAATATGTGCAAACTTTATAATTTAGTGTCACAATTTGTGATAATGTGAAAGATGAGTAGAAAAAGTAGAATTAAATCCTTTCTTTTTCTACCTTTCATTTCTCCAATAGAAAAATGAATTTAATTAACATAAATTTATGGCTTTATTATGTTTTCACTCTATATGATAAATTAGAAAATTTTATTTTGGATTCATAATTTTTTTTTCTTGTGTTGAATTCTTAATAAAATAAAAATTTTGTTTTTAGTCTTATTTTGTTTTAATCCTTCAAAAATATTTATTTTTCTATTTTTATCCCTAAAATATGCATATCATTTATTATTAGTACTTTCAAATATTTTTCAAAAGGACTAATATAAAATGATTAAAATTTTTTAAGGACTAAAATGAAAAAGTAGATATATTAGAATGACTAAAGCAATATAAGAAGAATAAAAAAAAATTTATTAGAGACACAAAGTAAAAAAAAATTTATTAAGGATCCAATTTTTTTTTGGTTTATCAAATATCCAAAACATATTTAAACCTAAATTTATAGTGTAAAGATTTTTTTCAATCATCATCAAATTATTAATTTTTTATATATAGAGAAATTATTAAGTTAATAATAATTGGTTTAGAAATTATATATATGTTATGTTTAGTAATAAATTTTAGTTAATTTTTAAATTTTTTTACTAGTTAAAAAACTTGTTTAACTGTTTATTAAATGAGCTTTTCTTTAATAATTTTTAATGTTTTTTAAATGTTAGTTAAAGTAGATTTTTTTAAAATGCTGTCTTATATCTTTTAATTTTTTTATAGTTTTTATCCTTAATATATTTATTAGATTTTTTTATTATCTTTTTTTAAATAAATCATAATTTTATTATTTTTTTATTATTTTATACTTTTTAATTATTTCAATAATTAAGTTTATCAAATATATACACACACATGGGTGATAATTTTGAATTAGTTAAAAGGGTAAAAATCTTTATATCAACCGTCAAACATTACAAAAATAATTCACTAAAATTATCAAAAAGCGATATTTCTTTTTAATTTGTTATTTTTTTGTTAAAATATTACTTTTAAATTAGAAAAACAGAAAGGGGCACATATACTTAAAGAGACAAGTAATTTTAAATTCCCAAGATCAAATATATGTCCTGTTTCTCTTTTGATTTATGCGGACAGTTGAGCAGCACAGCTTTTGTTGCATTTTCATTATCATCATTTCACAAAAGAAAAAATCTTTTTTTATCATAACGTTGACAATCACCTTGTTATGCGGCCGGATTGACATCACCGAAAACGTTGTTATAGGGATTTAATTAATTGATTCGTACAATCTTACGGGTCTCCTTCATTTTAATTAACGCATATTGAATACGTTGACATGTAGTTCATATGCCTAAATTTTATATGCAGATAGTCATTTCCTACCATACAAAAAAAAAATAGTCATTTTTTCCTATATCACCAAGAAAAAGATAGCCATTTCCTATAAATATGTAACCAAGGATTTAATTTTCAGATTTATGTATAAAACGTTTACATGAAGAGACTAACATCTTAATCTTAATTAAATGAATCCCAATATGCCTTCAGATAATTAGTCTCCATTTCTTAAATGAAGGATACCTCGGAGTATATAATAATGTAAGTTACAATAAGAGTAATTTAGATTAATGGATTTTAGTCTTTTTTAAATTCTATTTAAAGTTAAAAACCAAGTCAAAGATAAAACTAATTGGCATGAATTTAGAAAAGAGACTGATATAATAATTCAGAAATTAAATTATTACCTTTTATCCTATATATAAAACAAACAATTACATAATTTATCAAGATTAATAAAAATGATTAGATTAGTTAATTTGTCATAAATTTTAATGTTATTTTAAGATTATGTATAATATTAAATGGTTTAAGAGGTTGTCATTTTTTAAAAGATATTTTTTCTACCAAAAAGTGTTTTTTATTTTATTGATAACTCAATAAATGTATTTACTTTCATGGAAAAATAAATGTATATAATTAATAGACCTCATAATTAATTAGGGTAAAAGAAAAATTTAACAATAAAGTAATAATATGTTTCTTATAAGATAAAATATTTTTATTGGAAGATAAAAAATTATGCTACTGATGATCATTTTTGCATTCTCTCTTGTGATTTACTTTGTCCGGCAAGATATTTTTCAAAAATTTATTTATCCCTTTTTATAAAGTTTTTTTTTTAATTTCTAGTTGTATTAATTATTTTTCTCTTCATATATCCTTACTTAATTATTATTTTTCAAATATTAATGAGAAACAAGAAAGTAGATAAAAAAAATTTAAATAATAATACAAATAATTAACAAATTTAAGGGACGTGAATTAGTTGAAAAAAATCTTATAATTAAAGAAAAAAAATACTTACTAAATGTTTTTTCATTTAATTCCTTACATAATATCCTAAAAAAAATCCTTAAATAATATCCTAAAAACATTAATTAACAAGACTCTTCTTGTAATTAGTACAACCAAATATTATCTTTTGTTTGTTTTACATAGGAGGAGTAGAGGTTGCATTATATATTAGAAAATAATATTATTAAGACAACGTCCGTTTACACATCGAGTTTAATTTTTATACATTAACAATATAAAATCTAATCAATTGATATATGATTAAACAAACTTATACTGTTTACGCTTGTACATGATTAAACAAAGTTTCATTCACAGTATTTTTCTTGTCATAGCGATTATGAACAGGTTGAACTACATCAAGTGATATATTTAGTAAATGAAACATTTAGTATTCTAAGTTTTAAAGCTCCTAGCTTGATTCTAGTAACCCCTTAAAAAAAAAGCTTGAATCCAGTAATTAATAATGTTAAGTGTTTTTTTGACACAATAATGCCTAGAGTTATAAAAAAATAATTGACTTAAAAAGGTTTGTTTGTGTTAAAACTGATTAAACTGTCAGGTATATTAATTTCTTGAGAGACGATAGCATAATTTTAAAATAAGAGAGAAAACAATGTAATTTAAACATTTATCAATAAAGAGTGCTCAACTTAGTTTGACTGGTTTTTGAAATCTCTCTCAATTGAAATACTACATGCAATTTCACAAACATCATCAATTTGGAAACATCAGTCAAGCTTGCCAAACTATAGGATGGATTAAGCTTAAATAGATTAGTCTAATTTGGATTGTCATGGGAGTTTTTGAATTACAAAACTTCCTTAAAGCAAGAATGTCAAAATTTATTAATTTCCTAAATGTTGTGATACATAATTAAGTTAATTTTAACATATGTGAAAATATTATTTATTTTACTTTCTTGATTCATTTTATTTTCTTCTCTTATGTATTAGTATTAAGAACTTCCCCTAAACTAAATGTTTTTTTAGAGGGCACCTTAACTAAATGTTAGTAACTTGTTTTGATCAGTAATTTGCAAATACAATACTAATTAATGGGAGGTTATGAGTGAGATAATTCAATATATTAGCTAACACTACTAATTAATGTAGAAAAAAATAATTTTATTAAAAATAAAAATTAATTTAGAATGAAAGAAGTATTAAGTTTAATTATATTATAATATTTTAAACATTTCTTTTATTAAATATCAACATGCTAAACTAAAATTTGCATCCCACCAAAATAGGTGAATATAATTACATTTAGAGTCCAACAATATCTCAAAAGTGAATTACTCTACTGGTCTAATAATAATTTCATCCAATTTCACTACTTTAACATTAATGATTGGGTCCCAAATTTCCTTTGAGGCACGTGAATGGTTGAAACATCAAGCAAAGTTAGAAGCGGCATCATAAAGTTGTAGTTATCCTAAAGTTGTAGTTTTGTCCGGAAACAGTATAGTGTGGTCTCTTCTCTCTATATGTATATATTCAGATTTCCTACAGGACATTTTCATTGCATAGATCACAGCCATTAATTTAATTTGTTTTATAAGAAATAATATAAACCAATGTTTGAAATTTTGAATGGGTATATGAGAGAGGTATCCCTAATACTAATTATATTTCACTTCTCTGCTTTGAAAAATGATGAATGGATAAGATGGTTCAGTTTGTCCTTGTATTAAATACGTGGTGAGGTCAATGGGTTAAATTCTGAATGCATAATTAATTACCAGATCTTTCTTGTGTTAGATCCTTTTTAATTTTTGGTCATCACATGTATTTTTTTAGAACACAATCTTATTTAAGGTATTATGAATTAGATACTAAATTTTTGTGTATTGTCAAACACATTTATGAGTAATTATTAAATTCGTGAATTAACTGTGTGTAATTATTCGAGCTAAATTAGTGTATTGTGTTAAGTGTTGAACATGTAACTATTTAGAGAAATTTTCTTACCATCATTAATTTATTTAAAGTTAACCTAAAACGAGTCTGATAAAGTATCCTATATTAATTTCTGTAAAATGAGTCTCATAATAAGTTACATCTCAATATTTTTAAATGTTTAGGAACCGATTTTTGTATAAGAATAATTTTTACATGCAACATCCTCCTTATCTTCCTCCGATAGTAAAATTAAATAAGAGCGGTTCTTAACTTCTAAAGATCAGTTAAGAGCAAGTGCTGGCAATTAATTAGTTACAAATCTTGAACTGATTCCCTCATTACTCATTAGTGATGGTGGGCTTAGGGCATGTTACCTGATATTGACGTACGTCAAAATAGCAATAAATGATAAATCAGCACTCTTAAATCCAGAAGTGATATATTTCTTTCTTTTTTTTTTATCGTGTTTTAATATAAATGATATTTCAAATTATTTATCATATTAAAAGTATAACTAATATTTTCAAGAGTAACAAAATGACAATCATCCATAAAAAAAACATATTTTTAAAGAAAATGACTTCCAAATCTGCAATATTCCTAAATTGAAAGGTAATTATGATAAAGATTCAGAAACTATCGTGTTTTCGACATCAGAGCATTGAGTGGATATGACTTGACACGAAAAGAGTTAGATGCATCTTAATAAATTGGTAGTTGAACTAGTAACTAATGAATTTATAGCCTTTGTCCTGAATCACAAGTATTGTTTGCAACTTTGTAGATAAAATTATATATATATATACCTGATCGATATCTCATGTTCTCACAGCATATATATCAATAATCTATTTTATACTATACCTACATTTTGATAATTTTCTTTGTAGTTGATAGCCATGGCTACCCGTGGAAAGCTTGAGGTTGACATTGATCTCAAGTCCAACGCAGACAAGTACTGGCAAACCCTTAGGAATTCTACTGAAATATTCCCTAAGGCCTTCCCACATGATTACAAAAGCATTGAGGTTCTTGAGGGTGATGGCAAGTCTCCTGGTTCTATCCGCCACATAAGTTATGGTGAAGGTAGAAACATGCATGCTTCCCAAAGATAGTACTAATATGGATCAAACCCTAGCATGTCACATGCATCTATCCTAACTCTCACCACTAGGCCGATCTCATTGGATTACTTTCTTCTTCTCTAATGCATGTACTAGTAATTTAACATGCCTACTTTTCTCTAGTTTTATAACGAGATTGGATTCAATGCAGTCAATTTTACGTTCACACTAATTATAATACTTTTTACATACAGTCCAACTTTCACTGATGAACTAAGCTATGCCTAGAATTATGAACCCCCTTTAGCTTCTTAAAACCATGATATAACCTCATGTATGTATTGATCCAGGTTCACCACTTGTGAAATCATCCTTTGAGAAGATTGAGGCTGTTGATGAGGAAAAGAAGGTAGTGTCGTACACTATCATTGATGGGGAACTCCTCCAGCACTACAAAACATTCAAGGGAGACATTTCAGTGACTCCAATTGGCGATGGATGCGAGGTGAAGTGGAGTGCTGCGTACGAAAAGGTTAGCCATGATATTTCTGATCCAACCCTTGTCAAAGATTTTGCAGTCAAGAATTTCCTAGAGGTCGATGCCTATGTTCAAGCCAACGCATAGAGAGGTTCTATTCTATGCATGCCTCTTAATTAATAATGGCTAATGTTTTAATCTGTGCATGTATTATGGACTATTATTAAATAATATGGTTGTACTTGTACCATACCTTATCTAATATAATGTTGCAGTATCATGTGTCTTTCGTCCTTGCTTGTTGTTGGACTAATTAAAGAGTCATGTTGTTCTATATATGTGGTAGTTCTGATCGAGAACCCATTTATTTAGTTTGAGCATTAGTATGTGAATTGAAGTGTGTGGTTCTCTTTCTATATACATATTAATGTATGCGTACCTCAAGCTATCTAAACCACGTCGATCTGATCACTCACAGGTTTACCCATATGGGGGATATAATAGGTTCCTCTAAAAAAAATCAACAAGACATTAATATATTTTTTTTAATAATATCTTCATGTTTTAATTGGTATCTCATTTAAAAAATATGAAAACAAGTGGTAATTAATTATGTAACAATCGTACATGTACGACTGGCAATGGAATTTATGCAATAATTGTAAATTTACGAAGACAAGATTAACCACCATGACTCTCATTAATTATGTAACAGCAGTTAAAATGTTAACCGTCCGTCAATAGTTCTTTATTTTCACCTTAATTTGCCTAATTTCTGGGGTTATTTCTGTGGAACATTATCAAAATAATTATTGTATAAGGAAAAAAATTGTTTCAAAATAAATATTATTTTAGCTTTTTAATGCTGTATTAATTACTTTTTTTTACTTATATCCCTTATAATATTAATTATGTGTTACAAAAATAAAAATGAATTAATGATGATAAGATTAATTTTATAAAATTATTATCTTTTATCTATTTATTGACTTTTCTTAGACGGTATAAAACAACCTAAGACGTCAATATTATAATGCGGAGTATATTTTATTGGTGTTAGTATATGTCAAGCATAATACAATTTTTTTGGTAGGCCGGTAATAAATTTTGAACATCAAATGTTGTGTAAAGTTTTTTTTATTGATTTCGTGGTTTATAGCAGTTTGGCCCGATTCTAAACACTCCTAGTATAAACTATCTAAACCATCACTATTAAGCAAATCCTAATAATTATTCAAGGATAATATGATGATACATAGACTAATCATCATAAGATTTGTTTTTTCACCTAATTCAAAATGTAAAATTAGATTATGCATTCCAACCTTGGAAAGGTGCAGGAAGTAATTATGGAGTTGTAGCAAACAATTGCCTCGTGGTGTTGCTCCATAAGGTCTTAAGTATTTTTGGTCCAAGTGACAGAGCTCACTTACTCCATGTGCTATTTTTGGCCCAATATTAAAACCCAGAGAGCTAATTCAGTTAAAAAAGTATATTTTAGAAATTAAAGTTGACGTATATCTTTTTCAGACAGAAAAAAAAAAATCGTATTTTAAGTTTTAAATCCGGGCAGTCAAAAAAAGTTTTAAATCCGTTAAACCTGAATATATTGGGCCTTTCTTTTTATTCTCACTATTTTTAAGGATACCTCCTAATTTTTATTTTAAACTTTATTTGTGATGTTATCCCTAACACTTTGTTTTGTTTATGAAACAAAGATATATTAAAATAATAAAGTGAAAAGAAAAAAAAATAGAAAATAAGTCGATTGTTGTACTAATAACGTTCCTTAGTTTACCATTTAAAATAGTTAATCTTTTAATTGATCTTTTAGAATAGTTTTTCCTTTAGATAGTTTTTAGATAGCATTTTGCTTATATATGTGGTTACACATATTAAAGCCTAATGAGGTTTTTGTTTTTTTTTTACGGAGAAGCCTAATGAGTTAAATGATATAGATTTGTGATTCGATATTTTCCGTGCATAACCATTAAACTTATTATAGAAGTTATATTTAACCCAAATATTTAATTTTGTGTTTGTATAAATTGTAAATTATTTTAATTTATTTGGAATACATAGATATAGAATGCTAGAGATATTTTTTTTTACGTAATTCAAATACGTGCTAGTTTGATTTTTATTTTTTTGCATTATCATCTAAATATAAATTTTGATATAATTCAAAATTATTTTCTTTTATATTAATTACTTTAAAATATATAATATTGTAATTAAATAGTTGATAATGTAAAAATATTTACATTAAAAATGCATCAAAATTAAACTCTACCTTTTCTTACATATTCTTTATAATTAGATAACATTCATGTAAAATTATATCAAATGAAAAGAGTTTTAATTTTTTATTTAATAAATTTTAATCTACTTGTTATTTACTGATTATATTCAACTTTCTAGTTAATAAATTTTAGATAGATTGAACATGATAATTCTAATATTTTTACGTAGATTTCAAGTCATATTAATCTATAAATCATTATTTGATTAATTCAAAATGACTAAATTTAATTCAAGGATAAAATAAGTTAAAATTCAAAATAAATTACTTGAATCCCTTAAAAATAATAGAAACATTAATAATAAAAAATATTGTCACATTCTTTTAAGCATTAAATATTCAAGGTGTGTTGTTTCACCATACCGATAAGATAGCTAAAAACTTTTAAGTTAAAAGGTAGAAGTTGAAGCTTATAAACTAGCTATGATTAATTAAAAATGCTTAATGAATAAGATAGCTGATAAATATATGATAGCATTTAGATAGGAGTATATCGTATTGTCTCCATCTCAATTCTGGTAGATAAATGGAGTATATTGTTAGTAGCATTTTAATGGGACTTTCGCTGGTGTATCAGGTAATAATTTTGAAACAGTAAGAATTAAACATCGTTAGTAAGAATTGAATATCATTTTTAAGGATCCAATGATGATTCACAACTCACAAAGGAAATTCTAATAAATACTTGGTGAAATTTGTGTTTATTTTCATTAATAAACATAATTTCATAAATATATTTAAGGAGAAGAATAATTTTTCCTTTCGAGACCTTTTATTTTATTCAATATGATAATTGTGATTTATAAGTATATTTTGGGATTACATAATATAGGAATTGGTAATTTTTCTTTTCTATTTCTTTTTTTTTTGCAAATAATTGTTAGTTTAATATTATTTAATTTTTGTACAAAAAATATTAAAAGTTGGTGAATTTATAATGCTTAGTAAGTAAAGTCTAAAAGAGTAAATTGAAAATATGAAGAGACGCGCTTAGCGTGTCACAGACGTTCAGTGTGAGGCAAAGACTTAACGGAAATAACATGTTTAACGCCAGCAAGATAATTCAAGAAAACATGACTAATTCAGGAAAGAGTCGTACTTAGCGAAGTCACGAGCTATGTGCGAGGATTACTGTCATACTCGCTAAGCACAAAGGTTACATAAAAATTAAACGATCTGCACCTATAAAAGAAGAAGGAAAACACACAGAAAATTTAAGAAAATATGATTCCTTATAGAAAACAAAGGTTAGAAGATGGAGAAACAAATATTAGGAGTCATTCATTCCCTTTCTCAATTTCCCATTTTTACTAAATATTCTTTTTTTGCAATTGTAAAGTCTCCTATGAAAATGAAAAGCTAAACTCCCTTCTGTTGAGAACAATCAACTACTTTTGATATAATTTCTCTTCCTATCTATTTAAAAATATTACTTTTATATTATCCTTTCTTGTGCTTAATATGATTACTTGTGGCTTAATCATCCATTTGCATGGTAAGTTTTAGGGGTAGCATTGGAAAATGCTATTTCCTAACAAAATTGGAAAAATGATATCTAAATAAAGTCGTCATTAGAAATAGGTTGATTTTGTTAAGCCCAGTTATACATTTTTACTCTTAATACAATTTAACTATTTGCTTTCTACAAAGGGATTTGGGAGAAAAGATAGATAAATTAGACTCTTTTACTTGAGGAAACTTGGTTAGAGTATATTAATCGATGCAGGTATAGATTGAAATAATTATAAATAGAGAAAAATCATTAATATTACATCAAGAGCATCCCTGGTAGGCTAAGTTCCAAACATTTTCATCTTTTGAATTCAACTTCTATAATATTGGTTTTTCTTATCTTTTTTGTTTTTAATTAATTAATTTAAATTCATGTTTAATTTCTTTCCTTGTTTATTTCAATTCTTTGCCAATTTAATTTACTGTTTTTCTACAACTTTTTCTAAATATTTTTCTTAATTAAATATTTATCTACCTAAGTACAAATAAAATTCCTATGAATTCAATACTCGGTCTTCCATTTTAACTTTACTACTTGTGACAATTTGGTGCAGTTGTCAATCCTCTAACAATAGGTCCTTCATCATGGGTGCATGTGTTAAATTTTTATGTTTAGTTCGATTTAAAATATACGACCCCAAGTACAATCAAACAAATTATGGATACATATTAAGAGAAGATATTGTTGAAAGGAAAAAGTAATATAAAAATGAGAAATGGATGAGAAGAAGATGTGCAATAAAGGTAAATGAAAGCAAATAAAGTTACTTGATGAAAATGGTAAAATGCTCGAATTGAAATGGTAGTTGAAAATATTATCCTGATCTGCCAATTTGTAAATGTCGCATGGACTTGTGAGTGTTGCCTGAATTTGAGAGGATATAAGGGTGTCCTAACCTGTCAATCCGCAAACGTCATATGAACTTAAGAGGATATAAGAGTGTTACATGTTCCAACCTTTATTACAATGATACAAATTAGTGCTTATAGACAATAATTTCAAACTACCCATAATTTTTCAAACAACTTCTGATAACTTTTAATTGTGATCTTCACCATCGATGATTTTTATATTCGATCTTCACAATGACTTATATCTTCAATCTTCGTCATTGATATCTTTTATTGTCTTGATGCTTTTCAAATTTTTATTTCTTCTATCACCATACAATTAATAAAAATACTATATTTTGACATTTAGTAAAAATAGTTTATTAAAAGACTAATTTTTAATATTTTATCGAAGAGTATTTTTTACAATTGAAAAATAGAAATGTTAACAATGCCACAAGATTGAAATTTTTTGAGAGAAAACAATTATTACAATTAAAAAATAACACTAAAAAATTATTTTTGGATTTTCATTTAAGAAAGAAGAATTCAAAAACACAGAGTGTGGGATAATTCAAATAAACTAGAAAGTCGTTAGACTTAGGTCTTGTTTAATTTCATTTGGAATTCCTATTTTGAGTATTAATTTAATTTGGTTTCTAACTTTATTTATTAGAGTTGCTAATTTGTTTGAATACTTTTTCTTAAGGAATTTTTTTTTCTCTAAGAAAAGTGGTAAAGTGGGGAGGTTCCCCAAACTACTTGGCAGGACGCTAGTAGTATGTTGGGGCTACCAACAAATGTTCACATAGAAGATTAGTATACAAGTTTAAACATTAAATAATTTTATCCAATTATAAATATTCAATTAGCCTTATATGTTTTGAATTTCCTTGGGCATGGTTTTACAAAACCTTAACTCCTTGGGGAACGTTTGATAAGGAGAAGGAATTCATCATTATTTTTAGGTATAAATAAAATTTATTTGATTAGTTATAAATATTTTAGGAAATATTTTATAATTTTTTTGTGAATAAATAAGTTACGTGATATTTTTTACTGGTAATTTTATTTTTTTATTGATTATTTTAATTATTTATCACATTAAATAATCTAATAAGAGAAATGTGATCTTTTATTGTAGTAAGAAAAATAATAAGTTGGGAAAATTAGATTCTCAACTCTATTTAAAGAAGTTTTCGTGTGAAACCTAACTAAAAAATATTTTTAAGAAATATTCTTTCTGAATAATGTTATTTTTAAAAAAAAATAAATATCAAACATGAAAAATAATATATAACTTTTAACTAACTTTTTAAGTGTCTTGCAATATCACATTCTTCTCCATGTCAAACATTCAACCTACCTGCTTATTACGTTCTATTTTGTAATAATGGAACATTGTGGCACGATGACTCCAAGTTCTCAACCCCTTTCACAATCTTGTTCTCTTCTATGGATTTTCCCCACAACACAGCATAAAATCCTATCACGATTATAACCGCACCAATCAAACTGCAAAAAGTCATTAGAAAATTAAGTTTTTGGTCAATATAATAGAAAACAAAATTCACTATTTTGGCAAAAACAAATCGATGGGACTTGGCATAATTTTGACATACAAGTGTATGTTTCATTTTCTGTTCCATGAAGCAACAAGTTGTAAAGTGGTTTTTCTAGTTAAAATTTTTTACCTTCCAAGGCTTAAATCATCCCCGAGAAAAATTGCAGCCATGAAAACGGTGAAGATGATTGACACAGGCTTGAACATAGAACAAAACAGAGGTCCGGCTTTAAGGACGCACCACGTGCAAAGGATGTAACGTATCAATGTTGCAGCAATTGCCTATTCACAAATCACAATCGGCATTAAAGAGATTACTGTATTAAGGATGGACCACAAGCACCAAATTGTGTAGACAGCGAACTAAACCATGTCAATTGCCACAGTATTTACCCTTTAATGAGATGCTATGTAAATACTTAACAGGGTTAAAAACAAAAGAGAAAATAAAAGATTTTTACACTGTTGTCTGTTATTCAATTGTAAATGATGATATACGATAAACTTTTTATTTTTTTTTATAGTAATTACATTAAAAAAACATATCTATTGTGTTTTGTATTTTTTTTATGGTGACATTTAAGGGAAATATTTATCAACTTTATTTTTGACGGTTATGTCAGGTTCGAATCGAAAGACGTTGAATTTGAAGTTCTCATTTTGAGTCATCATATCACTTAAGCTGTTGATATTTTATTAATGACTAATATTTATTAGAAATCTTGATTGGACCATCTTTAATTAAATCTTGTCTTTCAATCGGTGTAAATTTTTTAAGATAAGTGCAAAATAATTATAGTAAATGAAAATATAAATGTATTTAAATATTGCATTTTTCAACCATGCATATCTTAGTGAAACATTTATCAAATGGTTCCGTTTCATCTTTCAACCCTCTCATTTTCAAATTGGCAGATGAGAAAATGACCTGTTACCTGATATAGAATGCCAATCAAGCCGATATCGAACTTGAGCTCCCATTCCGTTGGATCTGGAACAGCAATTAAGGCGAATACTGCACACTGAATGGTTGAAAATAAGAGCTGGAGAAGACTATGACTGTTACAGCAGGGAATTTGTGTGCAACCGAAGCCTGAAACGTGTAGCAGCAAAAGGAAGAAATAACTGAAATTAGATCAATTACACTTATAGTCTTTATATCAATAGTTACTCAGATTAAGTTACTTATCCTGAATTTTCATTCAATAATTAACAATAATATAAAAGACTTATGATATATCTTTAACATGCATAGATTTGTAACCAAAAGGCTAGTGTAGTGGTATAAAATTTCCTTATATTCACATAAGATTGTGTATAAAATTTATTTAAAATAGTGACAATCACAAACCACGAGCTAGATTAATTTCTCATCCAATAAATTGAGAAATACATGTGATCTCTGATGTATTGGTAATATAAAATAATTATTTTACTGCATAGACATCATTATTATTTTTATCAATTTTATATATTTTTCTTTTGTTATAAAACTATAAGCAATAAATATCAACTATTAAAATTAAAGGGCCTAAAATTGCACAAGACGTAAAGTGTGGGGATAAAAAATTCAATTAACTTATTCATTTTCTTGGTAAAGAGTAAAGACTCTTTGATTAAAAAAAAAATAGACTAGGAAGTAATAAACAAAACCTGATATATGTACCACAGGGAACAAACGATAGAATCTCCAACACAAAATATCCCTCCCAAGATCCAGTTTATTTGCTGCGAAAATTGAAGTTGGTTCGAAGAGTTTGACCAATGTGTCTTAAAGATCGGTGGGCCTTTGTACAGTATCACAACAAATGCTCCACCAATTGATATTAATGTTCCTAAGACCTTAGCTTGGCTGCTAGAATGTCTCCAATGTACTTCTTCCATCCTAAACCATTAAATATATTGAGATAATATTAGTTAAGAACGTACACTGCAATTAGAACTTTATCATAAATTAAGTACGATTAGAATTGAGAAGTTTGGCAGATATTAAGAAGAAAGGGTTGTTCAAATTGTTTAACTGGGATTCAATTTCTTTGTTCTGGAGGTCGATCTCTTTAATCATAATTATAGTCATATCAGCCACAAGTCCAACAACTGTCCACAATTTCTCTAGTTATGTAATGAAATCACAATAGCAAATAGCAATCTAAAATAACAATAAGAAAGTCTTATCTCACATTGAGATAAGTCATGTGGATCACATGATGCTATTTAAATAATTACAAATTAAAGTTTTAAGAATATTATTTGGATAAAATATTTTTTATAAAATTTGATTTTAGTTCTTGAACTTTAACTTTATTTAATGTGATCTCTGAACTTTACAAAAGGATTGTAATTTCCATCCTTCCTTATGATGAAATTATCCGTGAAAAGATATGAAAACCACTGTTTTTTCTAAAAGTTTATAGACTGAATCAATTAAAATACAAAAACTAATATTTTTTATACTGAAAATACATAAATTAAAAACATATTTTGTCTAATATTAACTTTGATGAAGTGGTTTCCAGAAGATACCCATAACTAAAATCTAAAACACAAACAAAGTAAATAAATTTAACTACCTATGTTCTTTAGAGGTGGTTTCCATGTGTGATCGAAGATAAGACAATATATCTCATAATCCTTCTAAATAAAAGGAAATTAATGATGACATCAACTGTCGGTTTTATCGAGAAAAAGATTCCCTACTAGTTTTGTTAAAGACTAACCACCAAACTCCAAAATTTTCAAGAAACAAGCATCCTGAAGGTCCTATTGTTTACCATTTGAGTTGTACAATGTCACAATTGGTTCAGAAAAAAAAAATACCTAAATATGAGAGCAAGTATAAAAGTGAAAGCTGGAATGAGATTAAGCATGGCTGATGCAAGAGTAGCCGAGCTTAGATCTATGCCAACGTAAGCCATTATCTGTCCTGAACTCCTGCACATGGTACATAAAATACTAAATCAGATATACCACATTTATCAGGAAAAGCATCACATGAACGAATATAACAAACAAACAAAAAAAACTAAAAAAAAGAAGCTAGAAATAGGATCAGATAAAAAAAAGTACATTATTATAATTGACAAGAAAAACATCCTAATTTATTAAAAAAATGAGGAAACCACAAAATATTATAATTAATTAACTAGTAGGTGAAACTAATAAAATTGATTCAATGGTTAAAAGAAAAAAGACATTAAATAAAAATTATGAGTTTGAATTCTTTCCATTCATATTTTAATAAAATTAACCATTAACATTTGTTAATAAAAATTAACTAACAAATGCAGATGAAAGCATCATAATAGTGAGAAAAGTAATACTAACCCAAAGATTGCAAGCAAAAAGAAACAGCAAAGTGCAGAGAATGTGAGTGGAGGACGCTCTATATATATATATATATATATATATATATATATATATAGAGAGAGAGAGAGAGAGAGAGAGAGAGAGATCACAAATATCTTTTATGTAGTTAATCTTACTTGAGTTAAAAAAGATTAGTGTTTTCCTTTCAAATATTAGATACCGTATGTCTGAAGCTTCATCTTACCATCAAACAAGTGTATATATCAACGGGCGCCAAACTAAGATTATTTAAGTTTAATTAGATGTTTTGGATATAAAATGTTGATATGCAGTTGAGTTAAATACTTAGAGGAATTACATACATATTTTGTATCAACCGCATGTCATAAATTTTTTTACACCCTCAACTAACAAAAGAATATTAGATAGTATAATTTTAAAGATAAATATTATAAAAATTCATAAAGTTACCATACATGATTTTTTTTCTTTCTGAATTGCCATACATGATAATTATAGTTAATGATAATGTAATTTTTTTACACAATTATTTTATGCATAAAATATTTAATTATTAGGCTTAAATACAATTTTTTTCCTCCTATTTTGTTCAATATGTAATTTTAGTGTTTCCATTTTAAAATAGAAATTTTTTGTTCTATTATTTTAGTTCTCTTATTTTAAAAAAGAAATATATGTTCATCTTATTTTAAAAAATTTACAATTTTAATCAAATTCTCCATTTTAACTATATTTTATTTTGATTCAATTGAATCCTAGATTTAACATTTATTTAAAATACTATCAAGAAATGTGAAAGAAATTGTTTCCTTGAATAATTCATTAAGCACCATTTGCTTATATACAAGATTACAAGTTAAATATATATAAGCTAAAGATATATTAATCCAAAATTGGATAAATGGTTTTGAAGATATTGGTAATTTACATTTCTCTTTTCATAATTTTTAGTTTATTATTGGTGTATTGTTTTATTTATTTGACTTATTAATGATATTGTTTTTTTTTTTGTCTTTGTAGATGAAATTAACGGTGATGTTGAGAAAGAAGAAAAAATTGTTCTGGATTTCATAGTCTACAACTCTAATGTTTAATTTCAATATTTTAGAAGTTTATTTTTGATGACATTTAAATTTCAATTATCAAATGGTTATTTTGAAGACTTTAATCACTTTAATATTGAATGTTTGAATTTAATTTAGTTTGATTTTTATATTGGATTTTATTTTAAGTTATTTGAAATAATATTTTTTTTACAAAAAAAAGACAGAAAGTGGGTCAATCCACATAACCCACCAACCCGTGGTGGACTGGACTGACATTTTATTAGCCCATACAAAAGTAGGTCGAGTTGGACTAATCCATTTTTAGCTCAATCGGTTACGGGTCAACCCACATGAGTCGAACTGACCCATTTTGACAGTTCTAATCTCGTGGTGTTGCTCCATAAGGTCTTACGTATTATTGGTCCAAGTGACAGCTCACTTACTCCATGTGCTATTTTTGGTCCAATATTAAAACCCAGAGAGCTAATTCAGTTAAAAAAGTATATTTTAGAAATTAAAGTTGACGTATATCTTTTTCAGACAGAAAAAATATCGTATTTTAAGTTTTAAATCCGGACAGTCAAAAAAAGTTTTAAATCCGTTAAACCTGAATATATTGGGCCTTTCTTTTTGTTCTCACTATTTTTAAGGATACCTCCTAATTTTATTTTAAACTTTGTTTCTGATGTTATCCCTAACACTTTGTTTTGTTTACCAAACAAAGATATATTAAAATAATAAAGTGAAAGAAAAGAAAGTGAAAAGAAAAAAAATAAAATAGAAAATAAGACGATTGTTGTACTAATAACGTTTCCTTAGTTTACCATTTAAAATAGTTAATCTTTTAATTGATCTTTTAGAATAGTTTTTCCTTTAGATAGTTTTTAGATAGCATTTTGCTTATATATGTGCTTACACATATTGAAGCCTAATGAGGTTTTTGTTTTTTTTTAACGGAGAAGCCTAATGAGTTAAATGATATAGATTTGTGATTCGATGTTTTCTGTGCATAACCATTAAACTTATTATAGAAGTTATATTTAACCCAAATATTTAATTTTGTGTTTGTATAAATTGTAAATTATTTTAATTTATTTGGAATACATAGATATAGAATGCTAAAGATTTTTTTTTTCCGTAATTCAAATACGTGCTAGTTTGATTTTTATTTTTACATTATCATAATAAACCAATGTAGCCTTCTGGATCGGACAATGAAGCTCCAAAAGCAGATTTCGCAACCAACATGACTCTGAAACTACATTGGCAACCCTTCGATATTCAGCCTCTGCACTAGACCTAGACAAAGTAGCCTGTCGTTTAGCTGACCAAGAGATCAAATTATCACCAAGAAATACACAATACCCAGAAGTAGACCGTCTCGTATCTGGGCATCCACCCCAATCAGCATCCGTATAAGAAATAAGAGTGGATGTAGATGATGGATAAAGATGAAGACCATGGTCTATAATACCCTAAATGTAGCGCAATATGCGCTTGAGAGCGTGCATGTGCTCATCCTTTGGGTCATGCATGAATAAGCACACATGTTGCACTGCATATGTAATGTCAGGTCTAGTAAAAGTAAGGTATTGCAGAGCCCCAGCAAGGCTCCTGTAGAGAGTCGGATCCTCAAATGAAGTGCTTGATGTAGCACTAAGCTTTGGTTTAGTATCAATAGGGGTAGATGATGACTTACAAGAAGACATGCCAGCACGATCAATAATCTCCATGGCATATTTCTTTTGAGATAAAAACAAACCACCAGCATGATGAGTTACAGCAATGCCCAAAAAATAGCTCAACTGTCCCAAGTCCTTCATAGCAAATTCTGAGCTAAGAAGGGTAATAATGGACTTACGAAGCTCATAAGAGGAAGCAGTCAAAATGATGTCATCCACATATAACAAAATATAAGCCATAGAAGTACCTTGTCGATAGATGAAAAGAGAATGATCCGAAGTGCTATGAGAGAACCCGAGTGTATGAACAAAATTAGCAAATCTCTTATACCAAGCCTGTGGTGCCTGTTTAAGCCCGTATAGAGATTTCTTTAACAGACAAACATGATTAGGTTTTTGTGGGTCCCTAAAACCCATAGGCTGATGCATGTAGACAGTCTCATTAAGTTCACCATGTAAGAAGACATTTTTTATGTCAAGTTGATGAATGAGTGATGCCTTAGACAAAGCCAGACTCAGAACTGTGCGAATAGTTGCTGGTTTGACCACCGGACTAAATGTGTCACCACAATCTACGCCAACCTGTTGAGTTTTGCCATCACCTACAAGACGGGCTTTATGCCTCTAAAAAAGAACCATTAGATTTTTCTTTATGAGAAAAAATCCACAATGATCAAATTACATTAACATCAGGTGGACGGGGCACCAACTCCCACGTCTTATTTTTTATAAGAGCATCAAATTCATCATCCATAGCCTTTTTCCAATTCGGGTCCCGAAGGGCCGACACGGGGTTACGTGGCAGAGGGGATTTAGCAATAGTGGTGTGAAGATTAAAGATCTTCTTTGGCTTAACTATCCCATGTTGGCTGCATGTAACAGGTCGAGGAGGTGGGCTGGGACGTGAAGAAGGGGCTGGACTAGGAGGAGGGGAAGCAGTCGCTAGATAATTCGTACAATTAACAATACTCTTCTTTGGCTCAATGTTTGGGCCGATTGCAATATTAGAGGAGTTGGGTCCGAATGGAACTAGACCAGGAGTTTGAGCATTAGGAGTAGTGGATTGAGACACTAAATGGTGGACCACGTATGGGTTTGGGCCATCATCTAAGAAATCATAAGTCTGAATATGAGGAGTATGTAATTTAGCAAATGGAAATTATGTTTCATCGAAAATGACATGACGACTTATAATTATTTTCCCAGAAGATAAGTCAGCATTTATAACCACGATGATTCGAAGGATATCCCAAAAAACACATGGAGTAGAGCAAGGTGTGTATGCCTGCTGAGGGTGTGCATTACAACCTCGATGTCTGTTGGAGTAGGAGCTGCGGCTGTGTCTGCTTGCTGAGGTATGTACCCAAGAATACCGGGCTGTTGGTGCGGAGGTTGCAGATAATTGGGCTTGGCCCATGGAGCAGCTGGGTACAGATAAGGAGGAACAACCCACTGCATCCATGGCCAAGGCCATTGCTATCTTGTAGGCCAGGGGTTATTCTGGGGCTACTGCTGTTCACCCCCGTGATTGCTGCCACCGCCACCTTTACCCCCGCCACTAGAGCCTCCCTTGCCAGCGTTTGAGTTATCACGACTACCAGTGTTGTTGCGATTCTTTCTAGAATTGCCATAGTTTGAATACCGTTTTCCATCATTATTTGTGTGGCGTACTGATGAATGATCAGACATCTCTTGAGATTCATTCGAGTCACGAGCCACCATGGCGGAGGACGAGGTCTGAGCCGCCTTCTTGAGGTCGGATTCTTCGAGAACAAGCATTGAACGTGCTTGATAAAACTGAGAAATGGTGGCATAAATCCATTGTAGAATGGTGGCGTCTAATGTCAACTAGAGTTCTGTCTCTTCCTCCGTTGGTGGTGCCTTCTGCTTGCCATCCTGCGGAGGAATTATATGATCAATTACCCTATGGGATCGTGCGTGAATTTTGAAAAGTTCAGCCCATGTCATGTATTGGACATTTTCCATCTCAAGAATGATTGGGACATGATTCTTGATGTTGGATATAGCGAGAGCAGGGTGAAAGGTAGATTTTGAGTTAGGTGGTGGAGAAGAAGGGGAGAAGAAGAAGAAGAAAGGGGCTGAACGACGCTAGGATCTGTGTGTGGAAGGCTGATGAAGGTTCAAAAATCTTTTCCTAAGCAATCTGATACCATGAAAGAAATTGTTTCCTTGAATAATTCATTAAGCACCATTCGCTTATATACAATATTACAAGCTAAAGATATATAAGCTAAAAATATGACTAAAGATAAATTTAATAGATATAACAACTATAAAACTGAAGATAAACCTAATAGCTAAAGATATGATTAAAGATAAATCTAATAGATATAATAACTATATAAAATCAGATATATTATCATATCTTCTAACAAAATGATTTAATCAATTACATTTAAGACAAAAGAAATAAAATATTGTTTTCATTGAGACTTTTGGGCCCACCTATATCCTTTCATTGAGACTCGACTTCTCATTTCAGCCCATATGGTAGAATATTGCTTTCTAGTTAGTGTCAATTACTGATTATTAATAACATTATATTTGTTTGTGTAAAAAAAAAAAAAAAAGCCTTCGTTGTGCAGTATCTTCAATTTCAAAGCACATCCTAAACCTCATTCCAGCTGCATAAGAATAATCAAGGCTCTTTAAGAATCTGTGGATAAGTATGATGAACTCAGATGAACATTGATCAGATACCATACTTTGTAAGAAGGAAAGAAGAAAAAACAAAAAAAAAAAACAAGTATTGCAAAAAACACCATGAAAACTTAGACCAGGATAGTACGTACATGTAAAACCATCAGTTGAAGAAAACCATTCCAGGATTCATAAGTTATGCTAGCATAATAAAACAATGTAGTCTAATTCTTCATTTATTGTCATCAAGAATCTGTTTGTTTGAAAAAGTAACTCAACTATTGGTACACTCAAGTATTAGCAATAGTCATTGCTCTACAGAGTTGCGTGTAAAGCTGTCTGGGTATAATGAGTTCAAATTTAAGAAAATAAGTAATTATATGTTGCTAGGATATTCACATAATAATGTATTTAAGAAGTTGAAAGGGGAAATTATTCACCTAGGGACAAATATCTTTATGCTATTGTCTAAGAAAATATGATGATGATTAATAATTGCATTTGGCATTTAGGCCTAAACACATGTAAACCTCTTGTAAAACAATAAAAAAAAATGAAAGATAGTCACAGGATATTAGTTTGACTTGTGTGTGCCTATTCTTAGTAAAACATACTATAAAGCATTTTGAGCAACGGGAAGCATTCAATAACTTGTGGGAAGTAGCTAAGAAATTGTTTTAGTTTTGCTTTCTTCAAACTAAATCTCATGTCCAACATGTCAAACTAGAATGGTTAGCCTAAAATAATGGGGACATGCAGATAGAGTGATTTTTTTACTTCATGTATAACTAAATAAACATCTTTTTGAATAGCATAAGGAGTATTGCATCTTATCTTACACAAATAACACTCCTTGAATTATAGATAGAGACTGGCAGTTTCTCTTTCATTAACTAATAAGGAAAGTAGAAGAGAATAGATAGAAAACACCTCAGATTATAGTGAGTGCTAAAGGCACATCTTGCAGACAAAGCATTAACTACATCCATAAGACTGGTAGGATTCAATTGTTGGCCAGAAAAAGCTGAAAAGGTACTACAACTTTTCAATTGAGTAGTCCTACAAATTCCCAATCTCAATTCTCCATCCTCAGCCCTGCCATTAAGTACAAAATGTTGGTCCTCTCGGTGTTATGTTTACTAGCTAAATATTTCACATAGAATTTAGGTCTTCATACAATCATATCTAAGAAATAGAACAACATCTCCAGATACAAGTTTCTTCTTGTTCACAAACGCACTCCAACCGGTAGTAAGCAAGTATCTTCGTGGCTCCCCTGCTCATGAGAAACAAGAAATAGAAACCCAAATAGTTAAGTGGTACTTTAATTGTTTTGTCCTTTTAACTTACAAACATAAGACATAAGAAACAGGAAATAGAACTTGCTTCTATGTCTACACCTTCCAACTTTCCTGTGAAAAATGCAAAAACCAAAAAAACATTGTTTTCTTTCTCTCAAGACGTTCATATCTTAGCTAAGAACACTAGAAAGAAAGAGAACTACAAGGAGGAAAAAAACAAGAAGGGAAAGGCTTTGAAGATGGGAATCACAAACCCCTTCAGAGACCAATCCCTCTCCTTTACCAAAAGACTTCTTCCTTGGGCCCTTATGATTGTTGATGATTGATAAGTGCACCAATTCGTCTGAAGTAGTAAAGTTAAAACGAAAGTTCGATTGTTGAATTCACAGGAACTTTATTTGTATTTAGGTAAATGAATATTTTATTAATAAAAGAAGTTAAAGAAAATTGACTTGAAAAGATTATGAGAAAAACAATAATTTAAATTGGCAGAAAATTAAATCAAAAAGAGGATAAATTAAACAAGAATTTAAATTAAAAAATTAAAGACTGAAAAGATGAGAAAATCCAAAATTATTGTAAAAAAAAATTCAGAAGATGAGAATATTGAGAACTTAGCCTATCAGGGCTACTCTTTGATGTAATGTTAATTTTTCTCTATTTATAATTATTTCAATTTATACTTGCAAGTACTAGTATACTCTAACTTTGGTCCCCCGCATGAAAGAGCCTAATTTATTTATTTTCTCTCTCAAATTCCTTTGCAGAGCTAAAATAGTAAATTGCATTAAGAATAAAGATATATAACAGACTAAACAATTATAAACTTATCCCTAGTGATGACTTTATTTAGATACCATGTTTAAGTTCTATTAAAAAATAATATTTTCCAACGCTACTCCTAAATCTTACCATGCAAATGGGTGATCAAGCCACAAGAAATAATATTAAGCACATGAAAAGATAATGCAAATGTAGTATTCATATATAGATAAGAAGAGAAATTACATCAAGAGTAGTTGGCTGTCAAGTTTCCAACAAAGGGGGTTTAGCCTCTCATTGTCATAGAGGCTTTACAATTGCAAGAGAGGAATATTTAGTAAAGGGAGAAAATATAAGAAAGGGAACGGAGGAAAGGAATGATTCCAAATGTTTATTTCTCCTTCTTCTAACCTTTGTCTTCTATAAAAAATTGTATTATTCTCTTGGAATTTTTGTGTGGTTTTTTCTTCTTCTCTCTTCTTCTTTTAAAAGTGCAGATTAACAGGCTTCTTACACTAAGTCTGTCCTTACTTTCCTTAATTAACCTGTTTTTCTTAATTAGTTTGTTTTTCTTAATTAGTCATGTTTTCCTTAATTAGCTCGCTATCCTTAATTATTCATACCTTCCTGAATTATCCTATTTTTTATGGCTTTATCTTACTCACTAAGCATCATAAATTCATCACTTTTAATATTCTCTATACAAAAACTTAAATGATGTTAATTTAACAATTATTTGCTCAAAAAAGAAAAATTAGAAGAGAAAATTACTAATTCTTATATAATTTGACTCCAAAATATACTCATAATTAGCAGTTATCAATGACCCTCACAATAACGACGACAACTTCAACAGTGATAAAGCGACACTACAGGAGACACTGACAGAGGCATAGTGACACAGATGGAGTGAGAGGGGGCACAAAGAGATCAATCGAAGTGGAGTGAGCGGAGTGAGAAAGGGCTAAGGCGAGAAACTATTAAAAATCAAAATTTTCCTTATTCAAAGATGATTTTTTAAAACCGTCTTTAAATACTCCAAAACGATAATGATTTTTAGGAAAAATTGTTGTCGTTTTGCGGTTTCAACGGCATTTTCGCAAAAATTGTCATTAAAATATTCCTTATATTTACAAAAATGCTACCGCTTTGAAAACGACAACGATTTTAGGAGAATTGTTGTTGAGCTTACGTTGTAAAAACCATTTTTTTAGTAGTGTTAGTTAGCATCCATGAATAGCATGGAAGCAAAATTTTATTTGAGAAGCAAAATGTTAGTTTGTGCTTAAGAATGTTGGTGCAATGCTCCTGTCACTTGAGCACACTGTCACTGTTTGACTTGATAATGCTTTGTTTGCATGTCCTTTTGATATATGACTTTACATTTATGTGAAAATGCTAAAGCAGCTATACACTAGTTTAGGCCATGATCTCAACATAAACGGATACCAATCCGTAAAGTATTTCATGTTTACAAATCAGTAGCGGACAACAATTGGAACTCGTGGAAATTGGAACTATTCACGTCACAATGAATCACGATCACTAAGTATATGAACCAAACTATGTAACTTTGTTGACAGTTATCTCTGCCTGCACAAATTTATCTTCACTAAAGCGTGGTTGTCGACTCCATGGCTATATCTCTTAAATTTGGATGTAACTTTAGCATCTCTAGCCACAATGCACTTATCAACATGCCAATCAGTGTTACGAGTAACGTAAATGTCAATTTATCAATGATTACAATTATTGATCAACAGGAATAGAAAATATCAAACTAAATTCTTACATTGGTTGGAAAGGAGGAGCTTGAGGGTGAAGGAAAAAGAGGAGAAATAGAGGTCACGGATTTGAATCCCCCAATATCATTTCTAATAAAACTAGCATATGTGATAAAAAAATATATTCTTACATTAATTTGTACCATAAATAACATTTAACACACCATTAGGTAAACCATACTCAATTGTTAACTCTGCCACCATCACATTTGAAATTTGAGATGAGAAACACCTGAAAAGATGGTTTGTACTTATAAAAGCCCTGTTATAAGAAAAGTATAGCAAATAACTCAAGGCTTATGTATTTTTCATACCTATAAATTTTTTTTTTTATATTACTACTTTTTTTTCTTCTCCTAGTACCTATAATATTTTTATGTTTAATTTTTATACATGTCGTTACTGTTTATTCTTTAATTGATGATATGATTGATGAAGTGTGACGTTATTAGTGTCACATCATCTTGGTTTAACTGAGTTGTTGTTCTCTCATTTGTCACGTCATTAAGGTTTTTTTTTATTAAATTGTAATTTTAGTCCTCTATAATTTTAAATCTGTAATCTTGATCCCTTATTTTTAAATCAAGACATATAGTCCTCCTATTTTAAAAAATAAGCAACTTTGATCCTTGACGCTTATGTGATAAAAGATTAAATGAAGTAAAAAATAAAAAGTGTCTTAATAAGAATTGAACTCATAATCATTTATTCAAAAGTAAAATAATAAATCACTAAAATACTTATTTTATTTAGTTAATTATATTAATATTATTTTTTATGTATTATTATTTAAGAGTTATTAATTTTTTTTCAAATGATAAAAAATTTTAAATTAAAAAATATTTAATATATAATTTTTTAAAAATAAAAGAACTAAATATCTTAATTTAAAAATAAAAAAACTAAAGTCACATATTTAAAACTATAGGATACCAAAATTGCAATTTAATCTTTTTTTTTAATTTTAAAAATCTATAACCAACCATAATCCCTTTCCCTCCGCCTCTCCTTCCCTTGAGCAACATCCATCACCCCTCCACCCTCACCGTTGCACCCCCTTCCATCCCATAGATCTCTCGTCTTGACACCGTCACGGCCGTCGCCGCATATCTCCAATTGTGACACCAAAATTGTGAGAATGTATAGAAGAAACAATATTTTAAGTTTATAAAAAATCTAATGAATGTAAATTTAACACATTTTTTAAAGCTCAAATTTAAAACATTTAACTATATACAACTTATATTTGTAAGTATAAATAACTCTTATAGTGAGAATAAGACAAGTAATAGTTTATTGGTAGATTAGAAGGAGAATGATATATGCCATAGATATTTTCTTCAGGAAATAGAAAGGACAAGGGTAAGGAAACATATTTGTTAATTAGTAACCTAGCTAACAACTTGCCACCTGCCAGTTTCAATTCTCCAATACTAAAGACAATGTTTTCGACAGAAATTCACACGGTTGTCCCGTAATGCATCCATCATGGGATAAAGTATCCTCAAACTTTTCATGCTATCATACAAAAGAACTTGTATCTTTGATTTTGTTCGGCAATAGAGGGGCTTCAGAAGAAGGCGATGATGAGATAATGCTACTACTGGTCCCATATTTTTCGTAAGCCATTGTTTCTTGTTGAGCCTGACCCCATATTACAGCGTAAAACCCAATAGCTATTATAGCAGCTCCTATGATGCTACACAACAATCAAAATCCAAACAAATTATTAATTAGAAAAAAAAAATTACAAGTACTTTTCACTAATGTTATTTTCCTCATAATTAATTACCACATTTACGTACCTTCCAAGATATAGAGCATCTCCCAAAAATACAATCCCCATGGCAAGTGCAATGACAATCCCTAAAGGACTGAACATGGCAACATATACAGGGCCCTTCTTTCGACACGCCCATACATACACCACATTTCGTGTAGACATCACAACAATGCCCTACAAAAGCCATAAAATAAACTATAATCATAAAATAAGGTCACAAGTTCCAATTGTACAGAAATATTGGTCACAACTCACAAGGTTACAAGTTCCAATTGTACAAAACTATATACTTACTGAATAAAATATGCACACCAACTCCATATCAAGTTTAAGTATCCATGCCTTAGGATTTTCTTCTGCAATGAAAGCGACAATGAAAGATAGGATAACAGAAAAACTGGAACTAATGGTTATCAGCATTAGCTCCTCAGGGTAGTCTTTGATAGTCCATGTCTGCATAATGCATATAAAAAGACTAATTTTTGTTATGTTAGGTCAAAGTGCCACACTACAGAAAGAAAATATCATTTAATTATTAAGAGGAAAATGATTCAATTAATTGATATAATCCTTTTCTAATAAAAATTAAATTATTAATATATAAATATTATAAGTCTATGCTAACTGATATTATTAAGAATGATACTTATGTCAAATTGATTTTCATCAAAATGAGATAAATCACAATTTTTTAATGATGATTTATATCTTCGTAGAAAATAGTTGGGATAAACTAATAATATGACATAATATTACAAATATTAATTTTCTACAGTAATATATAGAATAGTTTATTAATATGGTACATTATGCAATTAGTATAAACTCATAATATATATTTATATTAATAATATAATTTCAATTCTATTAGATAAAAGAATTATGTTAATAGAGAAATTTACTATTTAACAAGTATGGTTAATGATTTCTTTTTTTTTTTCCAATGTGAATACACATATACTTTAAATGTTTAATAAAATGTATTTACCTGAATAACTAGCGAGACTGAACCACAGAAGCAACCAACTGCAAGGAGAAATCCTCCTAGTAGCCATTTGGACTGTTGAGATGATAGAAAAACATTGTTTGGCATCACATCAATTGTCATAGGCAACCCCTTGTATAAGGTCATAATTAATGCTCCAGCAATTGAGACCACAGTTCCAATGGATTTTGCTTGGCAGCTTTGTAGTTTTAGATCCAACCTTTCCATCCTGAAAGCACATATCAATGCAAAGGGTTCACACTACATTTTTAATTAGTTCATATAAGCGTACAAAACTTGTGATTGGTCTAACACTTTTAAAGGTAAACAGATCTTTAACTTTAATTATGTATCGTTTCCTCCATGTTTTGATCATTCAGTTTACGAATTTCCTTAAGAAATAAAATTATATCCTCTCCCTTCTATTTAAAAAATGAGAAGAAAAAAACTTTTTTCTTAAAAAAAGGAAGTAAATTGATTTCTCTCTTCACTTTGTTAGCTCCCCTCTTTCTTCTCTATCCTTGCCATCTTGTTTGAAGTCATCTTTTAAGTTAAAATATTAAAAAAATATCAAATAATTTATATTGTTATTTTATATTAATTCAATTAATCATTTGGTGCCTACTTAGGTACACTTGTGCACACTTTTTAGTTTAGTTCCTTCACATAAAAACTCTACGTTTTAGTCTATGCCGTCAATTCCAATGTAACACCGTAATTTTTTTTTGCTATCATTGCCATGTGATGAGGTCAATTCATGTGCACTGTTGGCATGCTAAGGTGGTGGGTTTATAATGATTTATTATTCATTTGGTCATTGCTCAAACTTGGCATTTTAGTCTCTTCCTAGAATCTCTACATTTTAGTCCTTATGCAAACAATTTTTTTATGTTTCAGTCTTTGCCATCATTTTTCAAGTAACTCTGTTAATTTTAAGAGTTCTAAAGTTGTTAATACACTGCAATTCACGCGTGAATTTTTTGTTGAACTCGGAATATTTCTTCGCTAGCCAAGGATTAATTTTTCAAAAAATTAAAATTCATTTAAAAGATTGATATCTTTTAACATATTTTTATTTTTCTTGAGCCATATCAAACTTCTGACTAGACAAAATTTTCTGTCAATTATGATGTTAGGACGGACCACGCGTGAATAAAGACTGAGAGAACACTCTTAAAAAAATACTATACTATATTGAGCTTTCTATTTTATTAATGAAACTTAAAAGATCAAGTTAAATATAAAATCAATCCTTTTTTTATTAAAAAAAATGATACTAATGCAACAATGAAGAGCATCTAGAAAGTTAAAATTGCGTTAACAGAAAAGAATTGGAAGCACACCTGCAAATAATGGCAATTATGAAAGTATAAGCTGGAACAATATCCTCCATGGTTGACGTCAGAGTGGGAGAACTATACCCAAGTCCAGTATAAATAAGCGTCTGTATGGTAACGCTATCACAAGAAAATCCCTTACATCATTAACGATTAAATTAACATTAAGCAAAAAGAAAAATTATTTTGCCGTTATTAATTAGCATACCTGAGCAAGCCAAGAACAAAAATTCTGAAGAGTATGGAATTATTGATCGGTGTGGGAGCTCTGTTTCTGTGAAATGAATCGAAGAGACATGTTATGTTTGCAAACAAACATGTTCCTAAGAGTGGTTTGGTTTGGTTTGGATGTGAAGCAACAAACAAACAAACCTGTGACGAATTGTGGTGGCTAGGAGCAGAAAACAGAATCCGAGAAGGTTTGAATACGCAACATAAACAAAAATGCTCATCCCTTTGGACATTGATGCTTTGATGAGAGTGTTCAAACCCACACTCAAGACCTGTGCCACAACCATTACAAAGGTTATCCCTGCGCCTTGCATTTCGTTCACTACTACTCTGTCTCTGTCTTAATTCCTCTCTTCAACGTGTGTTGTTGTTTTGTTTCTTTTGGTGAATAAACTGAATACAATGTGTGTGGGTTTGCGTGCGGTACTACTAATTGATTCAATGTTTGAGTACAGGTGTGACGTTAATAGATTATGAACGTGTGAGTGTGAGTGTCGATGAGTTGCTTTCAGATATATTTGAGAAACTAATCAACTATTCATATAGGGAAACATTTCTATAATTTGCTTAGAGGTGTGATGACGTGAATGTGAATATTATGCACCTGTCCAACCATTTGCTTTGAGAACTTGTTTTAATCTTTACGGCACTGGCTTATTTTACTTTACACGTTAGATTTCCACATTATTTTAATCATTCAACATATTTTGTGTACATATTTTTGTCTTATAAAGGAGGAAAGAAAATATAAAAAAAAATGTGAATTAATTAAGAAAATGGAAAAAAAAAACTCTTAAGAACAAAATTAATTGACATGATAACTGAAACTTGAAAATTTAATAGTTGAAAGTTGGAGATTGATAAGCTACTTCTTCTTTTTTTGAGAGGGATAAGTTACTTCATTTAACTACAAGTGTTTGGTAATTGAAATTGGGTGTTAAATAAGTTCAAAATGTAAAATGACACAGAAGACTTACAAACAGTTATTTTATATATAAATTATATTTTAAGAAAAAAATCTTTTTAGGTGATTTTAGTTCTAGGTTTTCCATAAATTTTGAATTTTTATCAAACTTTTTTCTAAAAATAAAATATTTTATTAAAAATTAAAATAAAGTAGGTATAATACCTAAAATAAATAGTGTAATATGGAAAATAAAATAAACTTTTTTAAAGATGAAATTAAGGTAGAGAGGTTTTTGGATGGAGATAGATACACTTTTAATTTGTCCAAATAAGCTTATAGTAGTTAGTCAAATAATATATATATATATATATATATATATATATATATATATATATATATATATATATATATATATATATTTGAAACTTTTCTTGCAAAAGTAGAATTGTTTTAATATTTTTTTTTACTAAAATGCTTTGAAAGGAAGTAAAAAACAAGATTCATCTATTAGCTTGTGAAAAATTCCAGCTTTTAGAAAATATATAATAAAAACATTAATTAGAATATATTGACATTATAATATTTTTTTATATTTTTCATTATATATAATAATTTTTTTGAAATTTTTTATAATAATTATTTTTAAAATTGTATTTGAAATAAATTTTGAATAATCAATAATATAAAATTATTTATATTTTTTAGGTGCAGACCATAGATGTCTTTTACTGAAAATAATCCTATTGGAGTAGAGTAGGAGTACTATGATAAGTAAAAACAATCTCTAATTATTTATAAATGTATATTACTTTAGGGAATAGTGATTCAATGACCCAATATTTCAAGGAAGTAAGCTATCATGGTTCAAGTTTAATAACATCGCAATTTTAGGCGCGTTGGTTGGGTTTTGCCTAATTGTATCTCTTCTATTTTCCCCTTTTTTATAAAGAAACTTTCATATTTTTTTTTTAAAAAAAAACACATATTATAATAAAAATATCTAATCCAGTAATCCACATCATTAGCCATCTCAATCATATTTAATAATTTAATTATGTCATTCAAATTAAAAATACACACATCTCAATCATATTTAATAATTTTACTCAACCTTGACAGAAAGAAGAGTTCAGCCGTTACATCGATCAGGTGCAGGCGGTAATTTGATGAAAGTAAAAAATGGTATCCATACTATCTAATGCTTTATCTTGAGTTAACCGATCTATGTGATTAGTGATTAGTGATATTTGAGATTATTAAAAGCACCCATTGATGGATCGGAGCCACAGCAACTATACATAACCGTTTTGTTTTACCTGATCATAGGTAAAGAAAAGTGTACCATAGTAATTATACAATAACTTGAACAATAGCCCATACAATTAGGATATTCTGCTTATAAGAAATGATTAAAAACAAAAAAAAATACAATCTAATTAGATTTACAAACAATCTAATTTATGTAAATTTATTAGCACGCTACGTATATACAAGTGATATTTGCAAGTATAAATAACTCTTGTAGTGACAATAACACAGGTAATATTATCGGAAATACTATTCTATCATTGCATAAGAAAAAAATATTTATTTTGCAAGCACTCAATATTTATTATTTTTTTTAACGAAAACAATTTCATATCAATTTTATGATTACAAAAAATTCATTGGGAGTAGTTAACAACTTGCCACTTGAATTGTGATTGGTCGGTACTAAGTTGTCTTGTAATAGAAGGACAACATTTACATACAGGAACTCATACAGTTGTCTCATAATTAATGCACGTCTCCATGCATCATATATGGGATAAAAGTATATCCTCAACCTTTTCATGCTATCATACCAAAAAACAAGTGTCTTTGCGTCTGTTCAGCAACAAAGTGGCTTTAGAAGGTGTTAGTGAGATAATGCTACAAGTTCCATATTTTTCGCAAGCCATCTTTTCCTCTTGAGCCTGACCTCATATTTAGAGCATAAACCCCAATAGATATTATAGCAGCTCCAATCAAACTGCACAACAAATCAAAATCCAACAACTTATTAATTACAAAAAATACAATAGTATTTACTACTTTGGCGCACTAACATTATTTTCCTCACAATTATATATTAGGCTTTCCAAGAATACCAATTAAAAAATTAAAAGGAAATTTTTTTTATGTGAAAATCATAATTAAATATAAAAAAATTATAAACAACACAATATTACGTATTTCAATAAAAAAAAATTCCTTCTATTAACATTTGCCTTCTAGCTATATGTGTGTACCTTCCAAGATACAGAGTTTCTCCCAAAATTAAAATACAATTCCCATGGCTAGTGCAACGAAATTCCTAATGGATAGAACATAGCAACATATATAGGCCCCTTCTTTCGACACGCCCATGCATACACAACACTTCGCGTAGACATCGCAAAAATTGCCTACAATGCAAAAATCATATAATTAACTACAACTGTAAAATAAGGGCATATACTCATATGTCCCAAATGTACAAAATTATTAGTTTGCATGAAATAGTATTTTTTTTTCTTCTTTATTCTAGTGTCCATACTTACAGTATAGATTATGCACACCAACTCCATATCAGGTTTAAGTACCCATGCCTTAGGATCTTCCTCTGCAACAAATTAAAGCTACCATGAAAGATAGGATAACAGAGAAACTACAACTAATGGTTGTTAGCATTAGCTCTTCAGGGTAGTCTTTGATAGTCCATGTCTGCATAATGTATATTTTGTTATGTGAGGACAAAGTGTCATCATGTATAAAACATAGTTATTAGGAATTGGTATATATAATCTTACTTTGATAAAAAAAATATATATATATATATATTAGTATAAATATTATAAGCATATGCTAACTAATGAGAAGAATCTATGATATTGTATTTTCTTTTTCACGGTGAATATATGATATTGTTACAAATTGATTTTCATCAAATAGAATAATTAAATCGAATTTTTTAACAAATGATTATTTATACTTTTTAATTTTTAATTCACTATTTGTATATAAAAAAAAATCTCAGCATTCTATGTTTAGTAACGTGCATACATACTCTTGAAAGTTTTTTTTACCAATTTTTTATTAATGCGCAAAGGTACCCTTAAATGTTTAGTGCAATCTAACCTGCATAACAAGAGAGACTGAAATACAAAAGCAACCAGCTGCAAGGAGAAATCCACCTAGTAGCCATTCTGATTGTTGAGATGAGAAAAATGCATTATTTGGCATCACACCACTTGTCATAGGCAACCCCTTGTATAAGGACACAATTAATGTTCCTGCAATTGAGACCACAGTCCCAATGGATTTTGTCTGGTAACTTCGTAGTCTTAAATCCAGCTTTTTAATTCAGGGTATCCTTCAACGGAGTTAAAGAGTAATATATTTACTGAGGTATTGAAATTCATTATAACCTTTTTGATAGAGAAAAAAGAAATAGAGTAAATGGAAATAAAAAAAAGAGTAAAAATAGGTGAAAAATAAAGTAAAAAATGAAAGTGTTAGATGAGAAATAGACAAGATCACGAGAAAAGAGCTAAAAAGATGAGTAAAAAATGTGAAAAATAATATAATGTAACCCATCAATTTTAAAATATTTCTTCTCTAACTCTTGCCTACTAAACACATTAACTTATTTTTATCTTCTCAAAATTATTTTCATGTTCTATACCAAACAAGTCATTAAGGGATTACTATCTTTCAAACAAATATTTTTTCCAACAAATCATTTGTCTTGTCACTCGCCATGTTAGCTAGAATATGAGTACTATATTATCACTAATATGTCACGTTAATAATTTTTCAAAGGAACAAATTCTACAATCATAAAACTATATATAAAGACCAAAATGATTTTAAGACCGTAAAGTATATTACATTTGTATTTTTTTGGTATAGTATTTTTATTGTAGTAATTTTTTAATTTTTTTCTCACTATTTTTGCTAGAATTGGATATTAATGCAACGATGAAAGGCATACAAAAAAGTTAAAATTGCTTTAACAGAAAAGAATTGGAAGCTCACCCTTTATTTTTATCATAGAAACTCAAAATGTCAAGTTGGATAACCAGTTAGTTTTGCTAATGCAAAGGCATGAAGAAAATTAAAATTGCTTTAACCTGGAAACAATGGCAATTATGAAACAAGGTCCTCCATGGTTGACGTCAGAGTGGGAGAACTATACCCAATTATAATACAAATAAGCGTCTTGTTGGAAATGCTAACACAACAACATCGACCACTTACATCATTAACAATAAAACATTACATGCGAACAAAAAATGATATATTATGAAATTATCTAATATTTTTCTTTATATTTTTTAATACTTATTATGAAAAACCTTAAACGTTATATATTTTGAAACGGATGAAATATTATTACGCACACTTTGGTGAAGGTAATTACTGTGCTAATTACTTGGCTACATTAGTTGCTGCTTCGGATTAGGGGTAGCAAACCGATTGAGTATTTATTTACCATTCATCCAATCTATCCACAAATCACATTTCTAATGTTACACCAGGTGCCGAAGGTAATTTAAATTTCTTTTTCGAAAGAAGGTAATTTAATTGACGACAGTAAAAAAATGGAATCCAGAAATTCTAATGTTTTATCTTCGAGTTAACACATATGTATGTGATTAGCGGGGTTTGATATGATTAAAAGCACCCATTGGAGGAGCTAGACCCTACTATACTCAACCGTTTTGTTTGTTCTCGTAGGTAAATAAAAGTCTATTATGATAATCATACAATGACTCAACGCACAACTCATACATTAAGCATCATTTGCGCATAAGAAATTATTAAAAACAAAGAATGAAATGAAATAGAAATTAAGATTTTTATATTACTTCTAAAAATATATTCAAAAAAATGGAAATCAAACCATATTCTTGACATAATAATTTATATAGTATTCTCCATAGGTATTTAAAATTAATAAATAATTTTTTGAGAGGAAATAAAATTATTTTTATGATAAAGTTTATTTGACTATTTTAATTAATAGCTTATTAAATGTTAAAGAACATATGTTTTAATTCAAGAAGCAACCCTGCAATAAATGCGTGGAAAAATTACACATACGGGAAATAAAATATTTTATGCGAGGCTAACATCAGGAGTTGTTTGACACGTCAGAAGTTTTGAGTTTATTGCAAATTTTAATTGGAAATCTTAATTCTTATGTTTGATATTCATTCTAAAAAAATAAGATTCATGAGAAATAATATTTTTGTGAATTCTTTTAACAAATTTCTCACAATTCTTTTTATGAGACGTGTGAATCTTATTTTTTTAAGTTAAATTTTTCTTACTATGTAATAAAAATATCATATTATTTTTATTAATGTAATAAATAATTAAAATAATTAATAAAATTACATAATTTTTTAATTCCTAAAAAAATTATCTAAATATTTCAGATAACTAATAAAACAGATTTTATTTGTTTTCGGCCATTAAAGTTAGACAAATATGTCAAGTATTGATATTTGGGTGACACAGAAACTAAACTAACCAGTAACGAACTCTCATTTGCCGTAACTTGTCAACTAATTATTGAGTCCAAATGGGCTATTTCCGTCAATAAGAAAATCCAGAGCAAATCTTGTATAAGTATGTTAGATTTGCCCACAGATACTTAAAGAAAGATAACTCACTATTTTTTTTAAAAAAATTAATAAGAATAAAATATATTTTTGATTGTAAATATTCAAATTTTATGTTTATTTTTTATTTTACTTTTTTATTGAGTTTCTAATAAATTAATAATTTTATTTTTTTCTTGATATTTTTTAGTTTTTAATAAATTAATGAATTTTGTGTTTGTTTCTTGTTAAATTTTTTTTATTTGTTATTAGTTTTTTTTTCAAATGAAGTAATAACACATGAATTTTTTTTATCATGGAATAAACATAAATTTTATTAATTTATTAGGGACTAAAAAAATGTCAAAATTAAAAATAAATTTCTTATTTTATCATGAAAAAATAGTTTTTTTATAAAAAAAAAATACAAAATTTGAGTATTTATAAGATTACAGACATATTTTAGCTTATAAATAAAAATCCAATATATGAAACAAAACTTGCTTATTCATATATAAATTTTTCTTTCCCACCTTTCCCATTCTTGATCTTTTCCTTCCTCTCCTCTGTTATTTTTTAAGGTTATATTTGACAAACTAGTTGAAAAATTAATTGAAAGCTAGAAGTTAAAATGATAGTTGATAACTGAAAGTTAGATAATTAATTTATTAAATTATAAGTATTTAGTAAAACTAACGGCCGAAATAGCTAAAAAAAGTAAAATGACGTAAAAATAATAAAATTATGATTTATTTAAAAATAATAATCAGGAAATTTGATAAATATGTTAAGGATAAAAAAGATAAAAAAAAACTAAAAGTTAGAAGTTAACATTTTAAAAAAATATTATTAAAATAAACTTGTTTATCCAACTATTAAACAAGTTTTTCACCTAATAAAATTAATTAAAAATTAACTGTAATGTACTGTTGAAGATATCATAAAGCTTTTCTTCAAATACTCTATTCATTCTCATTATCTCCTGAATTCTCAACCATATTTTATCAACAACCATCTCTACATAGACTCTTAGAGAAACAATAAGAAGAAAAGTTATAACCATTTTTATTTAATCATTATGTGTTTTCTTTGTTTCTCTTCATATAATCACATTCAAGATTTTGCATTTTCCTTCTATTTTCTTTGTGATTGTTCAGTAGTGTAATGACACAAGGACATTGAAAATTCAATGACCCTACAATAAGGTGTTTTCTACAATCGACAAGGTGAAAAGTTTTTACTATCATTAAGAATTCCTTATAAAAATGGTCAATTATTTGATATTTACAGTGTTAAATGTTTCTGATGACAATATTTGTTATTTGAACAAAACAAAGACCACTTTTGCGACAAAAGATTTCAGGGGCAACACATTTCGGCTCTAATTCAGTTGCAACGAGGTATAAACATCGAAAATTGATATTTGGAACTGTAGCGACTGATTTTACAACCGAAGAGTTATTTAAATTGATATTCGGTATTGATTAGAATTACCGACGGATTTGGCTTCCGTCGCTTGGTAACAACACATTTGAAGTAGTGACCGAACTGGGTTGCCGTCGCTAGAAGGCTTTGGAGTTCGTACCATATTAGCGACTGAAAATTATTCAGTCGCTATTTTGATATCAATATTCCTTTATTTCTTATATTTAATTATTAATAATATTATAAACATTTAATATAAAATTAAAATTATAAATAATAACATAATAGTCATAAAATAATTTAGTATGTAATTTTTTTAAAATTCATTTTTTTACATATTTTTTAAAAAGGCCTAATATAAATGTCTTATAACATAGTTTCTTTTACATTTAAATCTTCATAAAATATTAAAAAAAAAGGTTAAATTTGTGTGACTGACTTGTCAAATGCTATCTTGTGTGATTTGCAAATACCACAGTATTCATAAACATGCTCTTTATTTATCTTTGCAAAGATATTACACTTGCTTAGTACAAGAGATATATTAATATTCCGGAAAAAAACATGATCAAGTCTAGCATGCCATGTGTCACAGAAATAAGAATTAAAATTACTATCTATACAAGTATAAGGGAGTTTGAATAATTTTCCCAAACACAAATAAAGAAACAAATATTATAATATCTTACTTTTATCTCAAATGTAAATCCAACGAATAAAATCAAAATGAACATAAAAATAAGAATTCTGATCCGTTGAGAAAAATTACTTTTATTTTAAATGTAATTTTACAACTCCAAATCAAACATGCTTAATAGGTGGCCCAACCGCAGCTAACATATCAACAATTTTCTTCACACTTGACATATACTCAGTATAATCATTGATCGAACCTGTTTTCATTTTGTTCTTGAATTGTATCTTTTTTGCTGATTTTGTTTTTGCTCGAGTTCGTGAAGCAAAGAACAGTTCGAGTTTAAGCCAAAGTTGAGAAGAGGTTTCGCAGCCTATCATTCGAGTGATGAGATTTCGCAGACACTGACTCTAAAATTCAAGAAACAAGATGATCCCGTTGTTCCCAGTTGGGTTTCAAAGAATAGAAAGAGAAAAAAAGGAGCATTGGCTCTTCAGTATTCTGTATTCACTGTAATAATCAAAGTACATATTTTGAGATTATATATAATCCTATCTAAGAGAGCTGCATACAATTAAGTTTGTTACAAAATGGTTTACAATTACAACTGGTTAACTGGCATTGGCAATCCTTGTTTTAGGTAGACAAAAGAGGAGCTGAAGAAGATGTGACAAAATCATGGTTTTCATTCTTCTCATTTACCAGTTTTTCATCTTGAGCCTGAGCCCACATCACAGCATAAAATCCAATACCTATTGTAGCAGCTCCAATCATACTGCACCCAAAATTAAACACAATGTTTAACAGCAATTAATGTTTTTTCCACAAATGTTCTGTTCTTAAGTAGATGTATTTACCTTCCAAGATACAGACTCTCTCCCAGAAATATTACCCCCATTCCAATTGCAATGACCATTCCCAAAGGGCTAAACATAGCTACATAAACGGGTCCCTTCTTTCGCATTGCCCATGTGTATACAACACTCCGCATTGATACAACAAATATTGCCTACAAATATATTACCACAAAAATAAGTAAAATAATTCATGGATACTTAATATTTCGATGACACCTGGAGAGAAAAAGGGAGAAAGAGAAAGTGAGATATGTAATAATGTAATTTGATGTAAAAGAGAGACACAAAAAAATAATATGGATTGATGAAATAATTGATATGTACGAGTGTAAAACCAGGTTCTCCCAAGTCATACTAAAGTTTATGCTTAACTGAATAAAATACAGCTATCAACTCTTTATTAGATTTGAGTATCCAAGCTCTTGGATTGGCCTCTGCAAAGAGAGCTACTATGGTAGATAGGATTACCACCGGGCTGCAACAAATGGTTGTTACCACTAACTCTTCAGGATAGTCCTTGATAATCCAAGTCTGGAAAAGCACATAAAAGATTTTTACATGTTTGGGAAATGTTAATTTTGGGGAAAATAATCATTTAAAAAAAAAAAAACTCTTCCATTGATTAAAAAATTATCATTTTTCAAAGTAAGATAAAAACTAAACATTAAACTGCAAAGACTGCTTGCTGGGTGCATGTTGAATTTAGAATGGTTAGTTTTACCTGAACAATAAACAAAACTGAAAGGCACAAGCTAGATGTTGCAAGAAGAAAACCACCAATTATCCAATCTAATTGCACTGAGAGGTAAGCTTCACTTCCACCCAATACTAAGTTTCTCATAGAACTGCCAGTCAATGGCATTCCTTTGTATAAAGTGATTATCAATGCCCCTGCAATCGAGATCACTGTGCCAATAATTTTTGCATGGCTGCTACGCAGTTTCAGATTCAGATTTTCCATCCTGAAAGAGCACATTATAATATTCACTCCACTATATTTATTTTATTTTAATTTTCGTATTATTGCACAAGGATCAAAGAAGATGGAGTAGGGTAATTTAGTTATAATAAGAAATTAATTGTTCCACACAGAGTGTAATGAAATGTCATATAATTAAAAATTGTTAACTTATATAATAATTATTTCAAGAATTTAATTAGTATACACTAATATTATAAATATTTTTCACATTGTGTATTTTTTTAATCCATGATATTGGTGCAAATCTAGATTATTTATTTTACTGATGATTTGTATTAAAAAGTCTGACTTACTCTCGAACATTAGATTTTATGTAAATAAACTCAACTCATCATTAGTTGATCCAATCGCTTGCTATATATAAAAAATTATCATAAGATTATTAATTTTTATAATAATTATTTTAAAAATACTATTTGAGACAATTTCTAATTCGTTGAAAATATAAAAAGCTATACGTAGATAATTGATTTAAAATTTAACTTTTGCTTTAAAAGTGGTATCTCTTATATTTCCAATTAATTAAAAACGTAAATTTGTAATACTTACGATATATCAACATTAAGCTCTTATAAAAAAAATTACTTCTTATAAACCAATCACCTCTTCCAACTTACAAGTATATATATATGTATATATATATATATATATATATATATATATATATATATATATATATTTCTCCGGAGTCATGATTATTAGCGATAACACCCGGACATTTATCCTCCAAAAGTGCATGTAGCCATGTATTGCCATGGCATATGCTTACTGAAGATTAAATTTTGCTTTGTTAATTGGTCTGATAAATACTTTTTAATTTTATTTTATATTTTCACAAATAAATATAAAAACATCATTTGTTAAATAAAAAAATGTGCAGAGCCCATTAAATCAAGTGATTGAAAATTTGTTTTTATTCAGTCACATCAACATGGTTGAAAGGAGGAAGAGGACAAACCTGGAAATAATGGCAAATATGAAGGTAAAAGCAGGGACAAGGTCCGACATAGCGGAGTTTAGTGTGGGAGAGCTATATGCGATCCCAGTGTACGTCAACGTCTGCACTGCAGTACTGCACAGCTAGCTCAAGGTTACCCAAATAATCAAACCCAAAAATAAAACTTAATTAGATGCACATAAAATTGGAGTTGCACATAAAAATAATAATTCTTGCAATAGAAATTTACATGAAAGTCAATATAGATTATCAAAATAAAAAATCAATTCTCTTTGGACGAATAATACCAAAATCACTTCAAAAAAATGCATCTAACTTTTTCATAATCAATTTTTTTTCTTAAAATTTAATAATTATAATAAGTAATTAATGTTAATAATTGCATTTCAAGAAAAATAAATGATAAAAATAAGAACTAATTCTTTTAAAGTTAAATTTGGAGTAACTCTCTTAAAATCATTTTTTTATCATCACTATTTATTTTTTAAAAATCTAATGGTTGAAATAAAATAATTAATTTTAATTAATAGATTATAAAAAAATGAATAATAAGAATGAAGAATAATATTTTAAACTCACTCTTGGAGTAACTTAATATTTCCTAATCTCTGCAGCTAGCATTGTTCATACCTGAGGCAACTAAGAAGAAAAATTCTCCAGAGAATTGAGCTTGGAATTGGGGGAGGAGCTCTTTTCCTGTGATTTTTTAAGAGTCAAGGAATGACAAGAAAGTTTGTGAAAGGAAGCTAACCTTTTTTAGTTAACCCAGATAAAAAGGGTACACACCTGTGGTAGAGGAAGGTGGAGGGTATAAGGAAGAAGAGAGCCAAGAAGTTTGAGTAGACAATGAAAACAAAATTACTCATTCCATTGGTGTTTGCTGCTTTGATTAGAGTGTTCAATCCCACTTCCAAGAAAAGAGTTGCAACCATTGCTGCGGATACACTCACTCCTACACCCACCATTTTCTGTGACTTGGACTTTAATTTCCTTTGATATGCTTCTTTTCATTTCTCATACACCCATCTGGTTTATTTGAATTGATAGGACTTTTGCTGATGTTTACGACACTTAATTACTCCAACACACTCCATTTTTCTAAATTATCTTTTTCTCACATCACGTCGCCCCAACTGATTTAATTACTTTGATTATAACTATTGGTGCTTTTCAGGGACCCCACTATTCTCGAATTCTCCTACACTCCTACTTTGCTTTTCAATCAATCATTATTCATTACGTACAGTAGTTTCTCTTTTTAAAATGATTTTTCTAAGTCTAACTAAATCTTGAAAGATTCTTCGAGCACCCACGTTTTCAATTTCGTGATTTCCTTTCCTCCACGATTTCATTAATCTAATGTGTAACTCTTTGATGCTACTAACATCACAACAGAGAATTGGAAAAGAAAAAAAATACTCTAGTCAGCAGTTACAGAAAATATAAATGTATATCTTTTATCATAAAAAAGTTGCAGAAAAATATTTTTCCAACAGAAGCAAAACAAAATGCTTTAAAATGTAAGCATGAAACTCATGGAATAATTAATAAATAACTTCGTCGACAAAGTTTTTTTTTTTTACTGATTTGAAATTCATTCACAATAATGTTATCGTATTTAATTAAAAAATATTGAAAAATCTCTTTTATTTTATTTAGTCAGCTTTTGAGAACTAAATAGCTATAGGAATAAGTTTGGATAAACTTGCAAATTGGACTTATTATTTTATTTGATTCTCTTTTGTCTCTATTCATGCTGGGGCTCTAATCCAGCTCGATGACGGTTGAGGGGAGATATGCAAAGGTGATGGTCTCACTTAGAGTGTGTTTGGTTATATTGAGGGAGAAGGAGAGAAATAGAAAAAAAAATTATGTCTTTTATATTTTATTTTAATTCAAATATCTTTTCTCTATTATTCTCATCATGTCAACACAACGCACTCTTGAAGAAATTATATAGTCCAAAGAAACAAGATTTGTTCAAATGTTTTAGAAACACATCCTTCCAAGTCAGCCCAAGAAGATTGAATAGAGAAGGGCAAGAAGCAATGTTCTACTAATACCGGGAAACGACCTTTAAGAGGTAATTTTTTGTTCTAAATGAGGATAAATTTTAAATAAATATTGAGAAAAAAATAAGTCGCAAGAACATTTTATGATTTTTGAGTTCAAAGTCGTAAATCATTTTATGACTTTTGTTTTTTTATTTTTTTTTTGTCTTTTCTACTAAAAATTTACTATTTAATTTTTTTAAAAGATTTTGAAGTCGTAAATAATTTTATTTAAATTAATTTTTTTAGTTTTAGTCTTATTTTATTTAATATTTTTTATATTTTTTCTCTCATGTTAAGGAATTTTTTTTCTTCTAATTATAGCACATTCCAACGAGTTCAACTTTAAAATTGTACATATAGACACAACTTCATTTTATTATTGTTTCATTTATAGAAAATATATTATATAAAATAATATAAAAAATATTAAATAAAAATACAAAAATATAAAAATATTAAACAAAACAATATACAAAAATATAAAAATATTAAACAAAACAATATACAAAAATATAGAAAATATTAAATAAAATTAAAAACAATATACAAAGTTGTATATTTTTATTTAAATTAATATTTTTAGTTGTAATTTTATTTAATATTTTCTATATTGTTTTATTTAATATTTAATGTTTTTATTTAATATTTTCTATATTTCTATGTTATTTTATTTAATATATTTTCTATAAATGAAGCACTAATAAAATGAAATTAATGAAATTGTGATTATATGTACGACTTTAAAGTAGAACCTGTTGGAATGTACTAAAATTAGGGGGGAAAATTTAACATGAGAAAAATTATAGAAAATATTAAATAAAATAAAAAAATAAAAAAATAATATATTAAATAAAAACACATAAAAAATATAAAAAAAATAATATACAAAAATATAAAAATATTAAATAAAATAATATATAAAAATATTAATTTAAATAAAATTATTTATGACTTCAAAATCATATTAAAAAAAATTAAGAAGTTTTGAAATTTTTTACGACTTCAATATAAAAAAAAAAGAGCTGTAAAGTTTTACGATGTTGAACTCAAAAGTTATAAAATACCCTACAACTTACTCTTTTATGTGTATTTATTTAAAAGTTACTCCCATTTGATAATTTAGAAGAAAAAAATTACCCCTAAATAATTGTTTGGCCACTAATACCATTTAGAACTTGCAGTGAGTTCTGGAAATAAAAAACTCATTTATTGAAATGGGAAAATACATTTTAATAAATATCCAACTTTGAGCTGTTAGATTTTTAGGTTTGACCTAGTTTTTTTTTTATCACTATCTAATGGTCTTACCTAGTTCAAGTTTAAATACTTTAGGTTTGACCTACTTTAAGTTTAAATCCAAGTTTTTACAAATTACAAACACCATGTAGGGGCATATTAACTCATTCATGCTTGATTGGGTACGAAACTATGCATTTTTGTTTATGTAAATTTACTGCTACGTATTTACTCTGCATTACTCTTAATGAAATATTTTGCTGAGGTATTCATTCCCCATATATATTGTTAGTATGTATAATCAATAGTTTCCTTGTGATTTGTACAGAGATGCATCAGATATGCTAGCTCTGTGATTTTTACGAATATTGTGTTAATAAAGCATGTGGTGGAAGACTCAAAGCCCATAGGATTTTGGTTAAAGAAGGAGTACTATTGACAGAATGTCTAAGGCTAGCCTTAAAACCAATGAACTGGTAAAAAAGCAAAGCATAGGAATCATAGGCATAAAGCAACCTTAGCATGATACGGATTTGGAATGCTAATTGAAAGAGAAACTTAACAACCCGATGAAAATGTATATTGGCTAGTCATGTGCAAAAAAGGGAAGCATATGGGAATAAAGATGTATTACTTTGATATATAGGCAGATTTTTGTGGACTACAAATATGATAGGCAGATCATTAAATCAATGTGATATGATGTTGGAATACTGTGGTATTTATAGATTAGTTTGATAGGCAGATTTTTGTGGGCTACAAATATGACCCCATACAAGTTTTTCTCATCAAGGAAATTAAGATGTGAATTGGGCTCTAAATTCTAGCATCTCAGTGGGCTTAATGAGCTGTAGTTGTAGGAAATAAAAGTATTTATATGTTTTTTTTCAACAACTCTCATCCTAAGTTCAGTTCCTATAGAAAGATCTGAAGAAAATATTTTCTTTCATTCAAACGGGAAGGTGTTCATATTGTGGATGTGGCATTAGAAACCATCTCTTTAAAGCTCGTCTGTTGTTTAAATGGGAAGGAGTTCATATTATTGGAATACAACAGAGATTTCAACTCTTACAGGAATTAATTATTCATCACTATTGTGGTTTGTTCTGGATACAATAAGCTTAGTGTTTAAGTCTTGCTGTCAAACATGTTTCGCTAATTTAAACAGTTCATTACAACCTTTAATATTGTCTTTGTTTGTTTGGACATGAAAAGACTTGTCTCTCGGTTAATAGATAACTGAGCATACTACAACTGAAGATGACAACTGGTAAAGTCTAGATAGAGTATTTGTCCCCATATCCGAATTTGAAAAAAAAAATTTCATACTCGCCCTCATACCCTCAGCAATTTCAATCCGCAGCTTCACCAAGTCTCAATTCCTTGATTTCCTCAAAATTTGGATGCTCCTTTGGCCTTTGGGGATCAACAAAATCTTATACAATGATAGATAGATGACTCATGATTTCCTTTGTTGGATAATCAATGTTCCCTCAAATAAAATTATCCAAACTTACAAAGATCATGAGAATATAACAAATATTACATCGTAAGAAAAATAATAACAAACAAATATTTAACGTGATTCGGCATCTTTTGTCTACTTTCAAGGAACTGTCTCAAAAATATTTTCACTATCAGTTACAATATTGTAACTCACCATGAATAGTATATTATTATACAAACTCAAGTACCTCAGTCAATGGTTATTAGAAATAATAATACTCTATATCTCTCAACAAGTGACTTTGTTTCAGAATCTCTCTTCTCACACACTTTCTCTTTATTTGTTTTATATTTTTTACTAATTCTCTTCTAGTAAAATGTAATATTTCACTTTGCATTTAAGTCACCTAAACCTTAATGATAAAAATTCAATTCAGAATATGCATGCACCTTATCTTTTAGCTTGGAACTCTACAATTCTTCCTCTCAAGCCACAAGAGAAATATTCTTCAATCAATTTGAGAGTGAACAAACTCTCCCTCAAACGAAAGTATCTCCAAATACTTCTATAATATTAAAAAACTTTACTTTCTTTTTACTTTGTTTTCATGGTTCTTCTTAAGATTTGTTCATTCAAATAACAAATGTTATCTTTATTTTTATGTCCTCATAACATCAAATATCTCTCCTTATATACCTTGCATCCTTACTTTGAACCAATATATTTCTTCCTTCCTTTTCTTTACTCTTGTTAATTATTTTCTTCATGCAAAATGGCAAATTAGAGGAAGATTGCTCTTCCATTGTAAAATCAAGTTTTTGGCGTTTCTTTTCGGTGTTGCACGAGATTGACGTACAAAAAGAATGTATCACGTTTTTATAAGAATTTATATTCGTTTATCGCATACTAGAGGAAGATTGCTCTTCCATTGTGAAACCAAATATTTGGCATTTCGATTCAATGTTGCACGAAATTGACGAACAAAGAGAATGGATCACGTTTTTGTAAGAACCAATATATTCATTTGACTTTCTCTTTTGGGGAAGAAACATGTTTTTTTTATTGACCAATGTTAGTTATTTGGTTTTGTTAGAATATTAGTGAAAAGATTTTGAACCCATGATTTTTTTTTTCTTTAACCACGAAGTCTATCTTATAATTTTTTAATGAAAATATTTATTTTCAATCACTAATCATGACCGTTATGGTTAATTTATTCTTTTTGATTAAAGTCATAGAGTGGTGAAGATCGTTTTGGAAAAAACATCACTCATGACTTTTTTCCAATTTGCGGATCAGCTAGCATTTGACCACGAATTCTTTTTTGAAGGAAAATATGGCCCATCTATTCAGATGAATTAGCTAGAAATTAAGATTCAACAATACATCTGGATGCATTAAGTTGGCAACCTAAGATGGAACTTCTTCAAGAAAATATTTCTCCTGAAACGAAAAAGGCTAAAGATGCTAATCTTATTGCAATTTCTATTCTCGCCCACAGGATGCTGGATGAATTACAAGGCTGCACCATATGAAGACAATCTTCCAGAGGATGCCGTGAAAGTAGGTATTACGTGTTGTAAACTTGAAAATGCATTTTTCCAGCCGTTAACAATTTCTCAAGTGTCAGTCTCTTTGACAGTAACAACTGTGCTCCCAATATTTAGGAATTCTTATTCCTTTTTTCTTTTTTCACTTCATTTTTTCCCTCATGCACAATCGCATATGAGACCATTAGCAATAACAATCAAAATTTTAAAGAGAATGAGAGAAATCACATAGGCATATGTAAATACAAGAGATTTAAGGAGGTTCGATAAGTTTATCTACATTATTGGGAACAAAGCGATTATTTTTATTTCTTATGTTTGTGTAGAAGTTTGAGGTAAATTCACACGTCTTCTAAGAATGAAAAGGTTAAATACTATATAAGTAAAAGAAAGACTCATAAAATTAAACTTTAAGATTTTAAATTAAAATATGATGTCAAATTCAGTTATCTAGTTATTCATGATTGTAAACATGAATTGTGAAATATTATTTCTTAAACATGACTAAAAGGCTTGATGTTATGATTATTATTTTTTCTGAAATTATTTTTGTTGAATGATTTTTCTGAAATTATTAATTTCATGTTTTACCTGTATATATCTTTGCCAAGCATGTATGTTCCACAACCCTAAGTTATATGTTCATTGAGTATATGAATTTATTAATTTATTTCTTATTAGAAATGGAAAGTGATAAAATGTTATATTATTTTGTATGACACTTTCAGTAATATTATTTTTTTGTCTCTTAGATATCAATTATCATATCACTCGTTATTTCACGAATCTTCTCTTATTTTCTTATTTGTTTTTCTATTTTCTTCTTGCATCGTTGATATTTCTTATTTGAAACAAATAATGTTGTGCAGAGTAGTAGAGAATATAACTTATTCATTATGAACTTATTGTTTATTCAAGTACTCAAATTTCTAATAAGAATTATATATGCTTAAGCAAAAATTTATCATAAATAAATAAAATTTCTATAAAGAAGATATATATAGTGTTAGATTATGCTAGAAATATTAATGTTAGATTATTACTGTAAATATTATTTCAATGTAAAGGCAGAAAAGTCATTGTAATAAGTTTGTATTGCATAATTGAAAGAAATTACATTTAAAGCTAACGCATCAACCAGTAAATATTATATTTTAACAAAACTTTTAACTCATTTTAATTTAAATAATCCATTTATTTATCCGTGCATGAGATGAACCACAACTTTTTTTTATTGGTCAGCTATACCTTTTTGTGCAATTGTTACAGCATAGATGGGAATACGGGCCTGGATTGCGGTCCAGCAAATGTATCCCCAATTTTAATGGGTTGCTTTTCCGACCAAAGTAAAATAGATGTTGTAGAAGAACAAAATAAAATTGGAATAATTCAATAATTTAATGGACTACTAGCCCAGGCCGACACATTGGTCCATTATCCCATCCAACCAACAAGATTGAAAAATTCAGTTTAACATTGTTTCTTTATATTAATATTTAGAATGATTGCTGGAAAAAAAAAAGATTTAGGTGCATGTTTTGCTTCGACTTCTTTAAATTTAAAAAATTATTCTTTTTGAGTTGTTAACAGAGTTTTATATTCAGAACTCTCACTATTAGTTAAATTAGAATAACGACGATAATATTAGTCTTTTTTTATTATAGTAAGAGAAATGTAAATAAATCCTAATTTAGAGACTAGATTGACGTAATTTCATAAACCTAATTAACATTAAAAAAAACAAAGTTACAAATGGTTATAAGCATTCTTTCACTAAGCCTCCTTAGCCTCACCAGTGACGCATTCATGAATTTTTACGGTGGAACAAGAAATAGTTTATAATATTTTTTTAAAAAAATATCATATATTTTTACAAAATATATAATGTTATGAAAAAAAATAATCTCAAATACTTAAATTTCTATAAATTACAATTGACCTTTATGTATTTTCATTTAAAATGCTCTCTGATTATTTCATTGACAATATTATAAAAAATCTCTATATAATCAAATAACCATTCATCTTTTTTTATGGGATTGTACGTTCTATTTTTCATAAAATTAATTGTAAAGAAACATCTTAAGTGACAAACTCTCTTATTTCATTTCTTGTTTTATGTGGGAATTGAAATGGAATCACTCAAATGAAAAACATGTAATGTAAGTAAATGAATGGTGATGCTCCATTGAATGTCTATTAAAGAAATTAGAATATTAAAAACTAGCTTATTATTTTGACTCTATTCTTTTAGGTTCAATTAGTCCTTTTATTTTTAAAGTTTCAATTCCCTTAATTTATATATATTAGATTAATATAGTCCCTTTATTTTTAAATTTTTTAATTAGGTATTTATTTTTTAAAATTGATTCAATTTGATCTATTTTTTAAAAATATCGAGAGATAATGAAAGAAAAATGAGATCAAATTAAATTTATTTTAAAAAATAAAAAATCCAATTGAAACTTTTAAAACTAAAGGGACCAAATTGGTCCTAAAAAATAAATTAGAAGATCAAAATAATAATAAATCTAAAAATTAAAAGAATAAAATAATAAAATTAATATCAATTTATTTTCTTTTTTATTTCATATTTTTTTATATATTTTAAAAATATTATTTTATTGGAAAAATATCTATTTTTTTATAGAGACAATTTTTTTATTAAACATATATAAATAAAAAAATTAATTTAGTGGGGCAATTGCCCCCACAATATAACAGGTGGATCCGTCCCTAGGCTCACCTAATTATTCTTTCTATCTTGCCTCTTTAGGAAATTACGAGTACTATTTCTTAACCAAGCCTTTTACGGGCTCTAAGCAAATTATAAAGAAATGTGTACAAGGGTAATCACTCATTCTAAATAACCCAAATGCTCAAAGAACAATTTTAAGTAAGAAAGAATATTGTTTTCAAATAAATTAGGGTGAGTTTAGTTTGCATTTTTTATTTTTTTGTTTTTATTTTCTAAGAACTGTTTTTATTTTTAAAATTTTAAAACTCTCAAATCATGTTTGATTTGATTTTTTGTTTTCTGTTTTCAAGAAATAAAAATACTAAAGATGCATTTTTAAAGGAAAAAATATCTTTAGATTTGTTTAAATTACGTTCCTCGTCACCGCGCATTTTCATTTTAGATTTGCTTAAAATATTTTCACTGAACATGTTTTTAAAAATCCAACCAAACGCATTTTCATCATTATTTTTTATCTCAAGGGAAAATGAAACCAAAAAACAACTAAACCAAATACCCCTTAATTTTTTCTCTAATTTGTTTTGTCGAGCAGCTTGAAAATTACTATCGGTTGTAGTTCGTTGGAGCTCCGTTTTGTTCTCCATAAAATATGGACGTTACTGAATTAAATGTTACATTTGATGCATGTCTTTCACTAACTAGTCACATATATAGGATTTGATAAAGTATTTTGCTTATCTTTCTTTCGTAGTTCCTGCGCCATATAACAAGTAATGATTTCCTTCTTTTCTGAGCAAAATATCTTTGAAGGAAGAAAATTCTAGTCCACATTCCATGAAAAACTTTGGCCACACGATGCTCATGCATTCTATCAGTAACTATATATTTTGGCTCTCCCTTAATACTTTGATTTTCTTCAGCTGGCTTAAGACTTTCACGTAGCAATGATTTGTACCAAACTTACCATTTGCAAAGCCAATTTCGTTCTTGAGACTAAATCTGATTCCTGTGATGAAATAATGAAAAGTACATCCTACAGCTTTTACATAGTTGCTTTTACTTTTAGATCGAACCCTGTCATACCAGATCTGCTTCTGGGGACTTTTGGTTAATTATACTTGAGGAATCTCACGCTAGTTGTTGTGTTGTCAACGTTAGATGATTTCTTTTTTTTCATTTTTGTGCATTGTAGGTAGCTAGTGCTCTTGCTTATTATATCACTATCTTAACACTGTCTTCCTTCAAAGTGCACACTAAATATACGCCATGGCCCATGCTTTATTCTTATGATCCTATATATAGAACTGGATGCAAATCTTCTGTGTTTTCATTGAGTAATGATTGGGGGCATAAGCGATACAAAATAGTGTACACATTCTGTTACGATGAAATGACAAGGCAAATTTTGTTTTAATTTATATGTGTACATAGATGAATATGATTGATCTATCTCAAGTCTAATTTCCTAAGGCATTCTTCGTGTAGAAAGGACTTAGTCGACTTGCAGTTGCAGTTGATTGGTAATATATAGTCCAATCAAAGATGTATTTAAAGTTCTACCCTTCTCATTCTCATCACTTTGCTAGTGGATCTGCCAGATCAAAATTATGTTGTTTGACATGTAGGTATATGGCTAGTGTAAAGTCACAAGAGGGGGAAAAAGAACTTTTATTGAAAACGTGAAGTACAATTTGGAAGCTTATTCCTACAAAGTTTTAATTTCACAAAATCAAGCAAAATCAGCTAAGCGGTTATGTCTTGTCTTTGAGCAAGTTAGCAGAGTTGTTGGCGGTTAAGATGAATGTGGGCTTTGATTGAAGTGTTGGTCCAACGGGATTTTTAAACTTCTCTGGAAAATTGGCTAGCACTCATAGGTGAGTTATCCCCTCCCAACAATAATGATTTCTGCATTCACACCGACCAGTTAGGATTCGAACCCCCATTCACATATTTAAGGAGTTCAAGCCTCAACCCCTTGAACTAACCATTGCTGATTTCATAGAGTAAATCTAGTTGTAGAATATTATTACTAGTGAACTTTATTAGTAAATTCTAACCCATAGAGGCAAGTTCCAATAAGCCAATTCTATAAGCAACACTAAAGAAACTACTAATGAAAAAAAAATACTGATTTGTGGTGGTGATGCATGCATACGTACGGAATTAGAGAGAAGAAAATAAAATTAAGGAAACAATTATGTTGTATCAGATACTAACCGTGTGATATAGTCATCATTGATAAATGGTTTCAATTTGAGTTATTTTTCTTTGTAGAGAATTTCCTTTTTTATGCAGTTCATGAAAATTAAGGAAATAATTATGTTGTATCAGATACTAACCTTTATATTGTATAACATGTTTAGGCTACCATTGCTAGAATCCGTCTAACATGGGATATCTTCTTGATACAGAATACGTTAGTTATTAAGTTCTAATATGTATAAGATCGATACAATTTCAATGCCATAATATCACAATTTTGTCGATCCTATACATAGGCCAGTCTTAAACCTAGCTTGATCCAATCACTTTATGCAGATTTTATATATTGCAGGTAAGTTTTATAGCAATCACTCTTTTTTATGTGACACCAATTTCTTCAATTCTTGAATTTAGAATTAAAAAATATATGCACTCATGAAACTAAATTTAGAACTCGTTAGCTTTGCTAGACTTTTGAGTGCTTTCCTTTATTAACTGGACTACTGTCTACTGAACACCCTCAGGCCTCAACCATAGTACTGCCTATGCGAAAGTAGTCGAAACTTTTTGAGAACTCAATAGCTTTGTGTCTTGAAGCTATCCACCTTCTTGATGGATGTCGGCAACTCACCATGAGAAATGGTTTCTCACTAAGTTTTTTTTTTTTTTCTATTCACATGCTTTCATGGTTAATTTGGTCTTTTTCAGTATAGACCATAGGCATCTTATACTAACACAATCTTACTCGAATTTTATACCACTATTATATGCGACATTTTTTTCGAGTACTTAACACAACTGCTGCACGTGTAAGATTCATATTGAAATTACTAGATTAATTTAGTCTAATTAAGAAGATAAAATTCATTTGTCATGTAATTTATTTATTGGGCACCACTGTCAATTTGAAATTATTTGCTAAGTGTGCAAGTACTTTAAACTTGAAGCATTTCTGTAATGCTTCTCACACAAAATTAAGATAAATGCAGTTCAAATGATAATTTGAGTGCATGAGTAAAAAATTCTCAATGTTAAGAAGAGTGTGTACACTTTTTCTCCTTCTTAATTCAACAATATAGTACTAAAGATTCTGTTTGACTTCAAGTCTTCAAGCAACTTCATTTCATAATGCATGTACAGACAACATTAATTATTCATACTGCATGTGTCTAAATCACTTATTAAAAGGTTAGTCTAAAACATGATTAAAACCAAGTTGAAATTGAAGAACAAGTTCAAAGTTGTACGTTTGGGTTTGCTTGGTTGCATTGCATGCTGCTAGCACAGCTGTTTCCACTGTTATGTCTGTGACCACTGATATATATGGAAGCTATCATATAGACCAATTAATCAAGCTGCAATTTGAAAACCACTGTTGAAATTTTACCACCGTACCAAATTTTTGAAGGAATTTATGGCTACTACTATATATATACTTACATCTAGCTGTGAATGTGGTCAACCAATATAGGCATAGCTAGCCCCTAAAGAAAAGAAGATCCAATTAGACCTAAAACCTACAATCTGTTAATTAACTACGAGTCAACAAAAGTTGCTTTCCATTAAACCGTAGTACCACTTGTGGGGCATTTGTCCTATTGAAAAAGTTACTGCTGCTCTCAAACTCGACTCTTCAATAAATGTCATCTCTTAACATGAGCCTTTGGCAATGTGCTGAATGGCCTAAGAATAATAATATTTAAAACTGTGGAAGGGAAAGGCATAGTTCAGAGAGTAGGGCAGATATTATTTTGCTACACTACACTTACTTGGAATGGCTATAACACGGTACATTAAAGTGGAGTGCTTGGTCCCCCTCTATCAACAGTTCCATATATTTTTTTGTACTAGTTGAATAGCTAGTCAATTAAGATCGCCCTGAAACGAGATTGCCAAAAAATATGCTGTTCCTTTGCACCGTTCTTTGTCTGCCCGAAGAAAGGAAAAGAAAATAGACATGGTGCTAAGTAATGCCTGACATAATATAAGAGATTCAGTACTTTGGAATATGCCTCAGCCTTTGCTGGTGAGATTTTATTTTTGTTATATTTCCCAATAAATCAAGCAAAGTTTATTGGGAACAACCATACGTTTCTTTCCCCTTTGTAACATTTTGGATCACAAATTAGAAAGGCAGAAAGTGAGGCCATGCCACAAATTATTCATGGGTTTCTTTAACTTTGGACTATGTATGAAAAGCAAAGCAAGCCCATTACATATTTTTTAAATTTTTTTTTTTTTTTAGATGAAAGCTTTGGATGGTTTGTGTGGTTAACAAATAACATGTGAAATTTGATGACCAATGATGGAGTTGTACGGCAATATTAGATGATGCCGTGATTCTTTTATGTAGAAAAGAGTGATGATTAGTTGCAGTGGAATTCTTGGTGCAACAACAACAAAAACCCGAGTTTGGTGGGATGGATGCAAGGTTTTGGATCCAATAGCATTGTGGCACGTGCCACGTGCTGATAGTGCCACGTGGTTGTCACATGGGAAAGGGGGGGGGGGGGGGGGGGGCTGTGAGTGAATTTGAAAAAGTGGTGGTGGAGACCATTTCTATCCTTTCAGAAATTACTAGCTAGATAATTCAATATCATTATGGTGGTGATATCCATTAGTGGTAGATTTAGAAATTTTATGTCACAAGAATAACATTTTCATTAAGGATTCATTTGAGTGGTTTGATTTTCTTAATTAAAGTTTTAGATTCCAATATTATTGAAGAAATAAATATTATTAAAAAAAGATTCTATTAAAAATAATTAATTCGATAAAAATTAATCATGAAGAAAATTAATAAATGTTTAATATTAATAACCTGATGATAAAAAAATATTAAAGATCTTTCCCGGTATCGACCAATCGACAGATTTGTGTCTTTCAGTCAATGAAAAAAAATTAAAACTATGGTGATTCAATGGTTCTGAATTATTCAATAATTTATGGTATTCTTTTTTTCTTTCTTCTTCCTTCTACAGGGGTGGTTTGGTAACAGTCCTTTAATATATAAGTACATGCTCCGCTACTCCATCACCAATTCACCACCTTTGACGTTGCTTACAGTTGCAGAGGGACAGTGACCACTCAGTGCAACCCATTGGCTGCTAGTACCAAGTACTTCTCTCTCTTTTTGCCCCTTCCTTGACTGCTGCACACATAAAGAAAGGGAAAAAGAAAAAATAAAATAAAAGGGAAAAAAAGAAAGAAAGAAAAGAAAAGGAATAGTACAATGTAGGACATCTTCTCTTTGATGGTGGCCTAACCTTGTGTTCCCATCCCTGGATACCATGATCAATAACACTATCAATTATGTTCAATTTGAATGCTATATGTGCTTCTGAAATCCCTGGAATAGTATAATTCTTGTACAATTTTTTAGAATAAGCCTTATTAAAAAAATTAAAATAAAAAATTGAAAAAGCTCTAGATATGAGAGTAGTTTGGCTAATTCCAACTAAATTTTTTGAAGGCTGTAGAAGTTTGGAAATTGAACCAACCCCATCTTTATATGAAAGTTCACTATTGGGGCCAGTCTCACTGCCAACTGAAATTCGTATTTAAGCTTTTAGAATAGTTGATTTTGAGACCCAAAAAAGGAAAAAGATTTGTTGATTTTATCATCTAGAGATCAGATTCATGTACCGATTTCTTTTTCCATTCTCTCAATTGAATTAGGCTTGAATTTGATTTTTCTAGTTCTCTCATTGTTAAATTGTGGATGGTTTTGATTTGACCCTTTACATAGTCTTCAGTGAAAGTGATTTTTTTTCATCTTACAACATATTTCCAATAAGCTCTAATAACCTAGCTAGCTTTGTTTTTATGCAAGTATGATATTATTTTCTGTCATTTGTTTTCAAGCAAGTTGCATTCCATTTTTCAATAATTGAATGGAATGGTATTGTTTTTTCTCTTTTTGTTTGCTAATTAAGAAGAGAAAAGCTATGCAATGCAAAGTGGGGCTTTAATTTTTCCCCTCCTCACCCCCTGTATATGTGTAAGGTTTTTTATGCACTATGTTGTGAAACATTGATCGTCACCAACCAGTGCATCATAGTTCAAGAGGGGCCCATTTTTGGGGACATGCAAGATGTGGGGCCACGTTTGTTTTTGGGCCATGGCCCACCAACTTTACAGCCTAATTGGGTATGCATCTATCTGAATTGTGAATATTAGAAGGGTACGTACATCTCAAAACCCCGTAGCATGTACCATGTTTTATCACGTAAAAACGTCAAACATAGGTCGGCATCATCATCATCACCAATTTGGAACAAAGAGATAGTATTGATGGGCCTGATGCGTTTTAAAATATTTGTGACGGAACGGGGAATTTTATAAAATTTTCAAGAGGCACTATAATAAGAATGAAGTAGAATATATATATATTCTCTGAAGAAGTGTGCCCCCCATATAGTCTAATATTCAAAATCTTTAGTTACGTTTTGGCCATACCCCCATGTGCCCTCCATCCTGTAAAGTGGTTTTCTTATTTATCTGATTACAAGGAAAAACAAATCAAATGTAAGTGCTGTGTGGTTTGACACGAAATGACATCATCTCAATTTGATATCATCATCCTTTTCCGTGAAAAGAATATATGCTCAGGTGCATTTGGTAAATAGGACGTGGCCCTTCTAAAGAAAAAGAGTTTTGTTTAAGTGATTTTTTTTTCTACCTTAAATATGGTAATAACTTCCAGTACATGCATATACTTCCACTAAAATCACTATACTTGTTAATACTAGTATGTATTTTTCTCTTAAACCAAGACCCATATTGATATCATGCAACATGTTTGGATTGGTGGAAAATGATGAAATATAAGAAAATAAGATATAAGGATATTATGTTTTATTATTTGAACAACATAAGAAAGAAATATAATAGAAATTAGTGGAATTTATTTCATTCCATTTCATTTTACTTTCATTTTTTTTTTCTCCCTAAACTGAGAGGAATGAAAGTTTTGTTCTATTATAATATAGCATATCTAACTAATAGATTGCAAAAAATTTCTACCATATTCTATTTCATTCCATTTTTATTTTAATTAATATCATCATCTTTTCTATATATATCCAAACATAGCCAATGAGACCCCTAATGCCCTTAGTAAGACCTGAGAAAGAGAAGGGATAGAGAATGGAAAATTGAGAGATGGAGAGTATTGACAAGGACCGAATTCCTCAATTCCCCACCAAATAGATGTTCCCAGCTCATAACTCCTCTTATCAACTAAGTTATCAAGTGACTTATTGTGCAAAATAAGATGTTGAGTTTCATCATAAATTAACTTTATCAATAATGGACCAAATTCAATTTACATATTATATATACATGGATAGGTGTGTAACTATCACTCTCAATTTTTAACACTGATGCACCAAAACCCCTCGTAGTTAGAGAAGAAAGGGGCGTAGGACCTCCGTTTCAACAGAGTAAAGGGGAAAGGGGGCACTTTAATGTGAATGATCAAATGTCTCTATCTCTTGGTGCCCCACATATCTCAGTCATGTTGTCCTCAACCACAGCACTAGATGCCTATTCCATCTCTCTATCATTGTAAGTCCTTTTCAGTTCCCTGTTGGCTAAAGAAGCTATCATCATCAAGAGCTCCCTCCCAACCCCACACCACCAAGACTTGTAATCATTAATTTCCATCTTGCTGGGACTTCTTCATCAAATCATATTATGTAGCATAACTAATTGTCAACTTTGCTTGATATGACAAATTAATTAGAACTCATTGATTAGGCTTTTTAGAGTAAATGATTTTTCACTTATCATCATTAATTAGAAGCAATACAACATCTTGGGCTGCTTTTCCTGTTTCCAAACCTCAAACCTAGCCCGACATCCACCTCCACATTATGCTCCCCTAGGTACATATATGCTTTAGGAGAAAATTATGAGAGATTAATTTCCATTTTTTTGTGAGGTTTTTATTTTTGGGCAGAGATTAATTCTCATGTAATTTTAGGATAAAAAAATTAATATTGTAAACTAGTAAAAAAAATTATTGTTGGTATAACCTTTTAAGGTAGTTATTATAAAAATTAATAAATTTAGGTTAAAATATATTTTTGATTCCTAATAAATACTCAAATTTTATGTTTGTTGTTTTCTGATAAAATAATTTTTTTATATTGAATTCCTAATAAAATAATAATATTTTTTTCTTTGATATTTTTTATGTCTCTAATAAATTAATAAATTTTGTATTTGTTTCATAAAAAAACATATTTGTTATTAGTTTTTTTTCTCTAAAAAAACTAATAACAAATGAAATAAATTTATTAATAAGCAAACACAAAATTTACTAATTTATTATAAACACAAAAAATGTCAATGACAAAGATAAAATTTTTGTTTAATCAAGGAAAAAAAAGAATTTTTTTATTAACAAACAAACACAAAATTTAAATATTTATTAAAAATTCTATACATATCTTATTATCATGCATGTTAGATTATGATGGAATGATAGTATATTTTTTTTTACACTGCTGTCGGTACATATTACATATATTGATTACACAAATAATTAATCAAAGATCTTATATATGCATGACACACACAAACACTAGCTACATATATATTAATTATTTGACAAGTCAATGATAATTTGAAACAAGGCTGGGTGGCAGCATATGTTTCATGGGGATGGAACAACTAAGCGTGTTTTAGTTAAAGGTTAAAGTTACAGCCTAGAAGTGGACCTGACTTACTTATAATCCAACTAGTTTTCTGTCCTAGTTGTCCAACAAATGAGACAATGATGGGTCAGATGTATATACTTACAAGCATTGTGAGTGAGTGTATAGTAAATATTTGTAAAGCCTTGGAGAAAGTGGTTTTGATCAGAATAATATCGAACATCTGTATCACATTAACTGAATATGAGGTAGAACTTTTATCATCATCATCATCTTCTAGATCTCCATTAGCTTGAGAAACCCTTAGCTAGTGATCGCTGCTTGTTATGTTACTGAAAGGCTTGATCAATCACTTTCTGTTTGACTAGCATAAACAAAAAGTTTCTCCCTTTTATAAAATGGTGTTGTCCTGATGGGGAGTGGTGGTGTGAATATTGAATGGCATAGATTGAAGGTTCATATTTTTTAATAGTAACCCTTTATATTTGACATACTATACTACGTGTGCTAGCTATATGTTGCAGTACTGTTTGAGTGGACAATATTGTCCTAGTGAGAGAGAAAGGAACATTTTATTGAGAAGGTTGAAAAGATTAAGAAACTGATAAGTGTGAGAGTAACATAAGGAAGTGGCTTTGTTTTTGGCTCATACACTTGCCTTTTTTCCTTTGGGTCGTGGATGGCTACTATAGTGGGTAGGCAAAGCTTTTCTTGGCCAAGATGGTGACTTGCAATCCGATGCTTCACGTGATTCTTTGGAGGTTTTCTCCATTGGAAAAAACTACCAAGTCGCAGACTTTTTCATGCGTTTGATTTGACCATCTTGGTTCCCAGTACACTCCATTGGACTTCTGTGAATTTCTTCCACTAGCTTCTTTCTTTCTTTCTTTCTTTCTTTATATATATATATATATATATATATATATATATATATATATATATATATATAATTTTGAAAAGAAAAACGAAACGACGTTGTTGACTGGTAAACGTTTTCTTTTCAAGTGGAGCTCATATAATAGAATAGATCTTATAGAAAGGATACTAGAATGAAGAAAGGGTGAAATACATTGTAGTAAATTAAACTCACACAACTATAATTTATGTCTCGTATTTTGATCAACTATTCTGCCTCAAGGGTAAGGTTGAACGTGATGTTCGATAAACTTCTCTGTAAACTAGTGGGTACTCGTGGGATTGCACTAGTTATATTGATTTTCATGCATATTTTAAAACAACTTAATACTAATAAGTTTATATACTAAATTCATCAATCAAATGCACAATCATAAGTTAATATATATTAATACTTGATTAGAAGTATAGCCACAATTATAATTTTTAGTTCGTCTCCAAGAATGTATTTTATAAAAAAAAATATTTATTCTAAAATTAATGTAAGAAATAAAATAATTGAGTATATTAAATTATCTGTATTTCTTTAATTATATTTATAATTTCAATACTGTCGTTATAATATAATTTTTTTTCAATTATAAAGCATCTTGTTTTATAATTATTCGTTCTCACTTCTCATTTTTTTTCTGGCATGTATCCATATTGTTCAGCTTCAATAGTATGTTTTTTATAGTTTTTTATATTATAACTTATTCATTTTTATCACAAATAAAATATCTTCATCAGTTAAGTAAATAAAACTTGTTAAGTAAGTACTTTTACATTATTTTAAGTAAAAACCCAATTTTTTTTAAAATAACTTTTGTTTGTATTTTCTTAACTTTATACTATTTACTTTGTTAATGTAATATACACTTATATAAAAATAATAATTATAGTTAATTTCTTTATAAAAATTACTTTTACTAAAAGTGTTAAATATTCATTATAATTTTATTTAAATATTTAGTTGAGATATTAATGTTATCCTTGTGTGTATTTGTAAAAATAGACCGGCAAAAAAAGTAGAATTAATAAACATGTGTAACCAGATGGGAAGACTATATAAGAATCGAAGAATATTAGAAATATAAAAAATACATATTAAGTTAAAAAAAAATAAATGAATACAATCATAAAAAATAAATATCTAATATTTTATACATTGATAATGTAAAGTTACTCTCAAATGAAAAAAAGATTCAAATTATTTTGTGTTCTAAATAAAATAATAGGTATATAAAATTTTAGCTTCTAAAACAAAATTAAATTGGCACTATTGATAGTAAAATTATTTAAGAGTTTTATAAATGTATTTTCTTTATTTTTCACTTGTTAATATATAAATCTTTTAATTCATATTTCAAGTAATCTTGATATAAGTTATTTTAGAGAAATAATTAATTTTTATTTTTAAGAAAATAGGAATACATAATATTTTTATACTTATGTTGAATTAAAAATGTTAATAATTATCAATCATTATTTTAATTGTTTATTTTATAAAGTAACGAATATAACCTTTTTTTTAGAATTTAATTAGAGTATACTGTAAAAATAAAGAATTTTTTCATTGATACATAAAAATAATTATATTTAGTCCAAAACTTAATCTCTACCAATGTAAATATGAGAAATATTATTAAGTTGTATTTATTAATGCATGAAGAATTCAAATAACATGTTGAGTCTTCAGTATGCAACTATGCTACGTTGTATATTTGTAGATAAAATTTTATCATCTATAATAATTTTATTTGATTTGAGTCGAATGACATTTAATAAAATAAAATAAATAAAAAATAATATATTAATTTTTTGTAAAATGTTCGCATATGAAATTATTAAAAAATAGTGTCCAAATATTATTTTTAGTATAAAAATTTCAACCTTTTAATTTAAATATTAACTAATGGAATATATATTTATGAAATTATTTAAAATGACCTTTTTATTATTTTGAAGTATCAGTAAAAAAAATTTAAGTAAAAATAATTTTATATAGTTAATAGATTATTGTAGAGTAAAATAATTATTTGTGTAAAATAACAGATGACCAAAATATTAAATTGAATTTTTTTAATTTAATATAATAGTATAGTTACCTGAAAATTATAATAATCATATTATAAGGAAAAAAATATAGCATAATATATCCATAACAGACTCATAATAGAAGAAATCTTGAGATAAAATAGTTGTAAACCAATAAATTATTAAAGTAATAGATTGTTAAAGTAATTATTAGTGTAAAATAATAAATAATAAATGACTATATAATAGCTATAATAATTAATATAGAATATAAATGATTTAATAAATTTTTTTTAACAATTTTCATAAAAATTAGAATATTAATTATATTTCTTAATTTTTATTTTACAAATCAAAAGTCAAATAGAAAATATTATATTAAGTAATTGATCATATAATCTTGAAATAAGAGACTTTTCTTACCTTATTTTTTGGAACCAAAAGAAAATGTAAAACGTGCTGTCCGTATATGCATTTATGATATGTACCCCGGTGTAAATGTTAACCTATATTATATTATATATTAATAATGTTTATAATTAATGTGGCCAAAAAAAAAAAATTCATTCTTTATTTTAAGGTACCCTACATATACTTTGTGGATTATACTCCATTAAAAGTCGTAAGTGGTGTGGCTTCCAGCTTGATTTACCCTTCACAATTTGGTGCTTTCCGCTTCACGTGTTTACAGCTTTCCACCAATATTTCTTGGCTGTAACTCAAGAACTAAATCGAACATAAAGGATATGTGTTCTAACATATTCACATCCACCAACATCATAATTATTGATAGATATGATCAGAGAAAATGCAATGTGGATTCTACCCCATCTGTATATTAACAGTATTTTGCCTATTGATTTTTTTTTAAAAAAATCAGAATAATTTTCAAAATTATAATTATGTTGATCCTTAAAATAAAATTAATATTATTTTGTGTTTGACAGCATCTTTTACATATTTATAATATCTTATATTTTTGTGTCTTTCTTTAGAGTTAATATTTAATTGATACGTTCTAGATCGATGAGTAAAACTTGTAGATAATGACAATATAAAAGTAGCAACAGCTTTTTTATGTAATTGTTTTTATACACAGAAATGCAAAACTTATAGATTATATATAATATGGTTTTTTTTGTTTCAAGATATCATAATATTTTCGGGAAAGTTAATTTGAGAATATCATATTTTCATATTTGATACAGTTAAAAAAAACATTCTTAGGTATTACTAATTTCTAGAAATATAAAATATTTGTATTATTTTTCCTTACTTTTATTAATTTAAATGGCTATCTTAGATTAATTATTGTGGAGATGAATGTTACTTTTTTATTTTATTTGAAAAACTAGTAGAATAAAGACACCCTCAATACTATGGTCGAGGGCAATGACATATGTTAGAGTTGTCAATAAAAACTCATCTAGAAGATTTTGGATGAGCAGATACATATTTAGAAATTTTCGTCAAATTTCTAAATTTCTACGATTCTTCTCAATTATAATTACTTAACTATCACATCAAGTAAAAAAAAAGTGACATATGAAAGATTTAAACATAAATTCTTGGAGAGGGAGAAATTTGAACCAAAATCTTAACCATTTGTGTCATCTACACTTGTAGAATAAATGTTAATTTATATAATAATTATCTATCCTTCCTTCAATCTTCTATATTTTTTTTTCTTTTACCTTCCCTTTTCCAATTTTCAATTAAGTGATTTTTTTCTCAAAATTATTAAATATCATCCAAAATGTTTATGGAAATAATATTCTTAGGCACAATATTTATGAAAATGTACACCACTACAAAAATTATTTATTAGGACACACCAACAAAGACGGTTGACACAAACCATCTTTGAAGATAATGTGATGACAATGTCGTAATTAAGTTCATTAATAACGAACATGAATTTTAAATAATTGTCTTGGAATTGTGAATTTAAGGATGATTATTTAAAAAATTGTCGTAATTGAACCCTATACAAAACCGTCTTTGAATGATTTTACCTTTTCAAATTCACGCTTTTTCTCTCTCTTATCTTAGTAATGCCTTCTAAATTCATGATTTTTCTCTCTCTTATCTTATTGGATAGTGCCTTTTAAATTCATGCTTTCTTTCTCTATTATTCTCGCTTTCTCTCCTCTATTGTGAAACCCTCATCTTCCCTCCTCTTCTACATTTGCAGCAACAACAAATTTAATAATCTTCATTCTTCATAATAATAATGCACAAGAGCAGTTCAGGTTTGACGTTGGGCTTGAGGGGCTCGGACCTAACGCAGGCCTTCTTCAGGCCCGTAACCAACGTGGCTCCTCCCTCTCTGACCAAGCACCACAATAAGATCTCTATGATCGACACCGACAACGTGGGAATGTCCATCACGCAAACCATCGTCACTCGAGACCACCAACGAGCTCGTCCTTGTTGACACCAACATCGACAAGCTCTGCAGCGAGATGCTTGACCTCTAGCACGCTTCCACCTTCCTCTCCCACACCAAGATAAATGTCTCCGCTGATTCCCCTGTCACCGTCGACTTCAACCTTTGCATTGTCACCATTGGCGCCCGCCAGATCGTCGGTGAGTCATGCCTCAACCTCTTCTAGAGGAACCTCTTCCTTTTCTACGCCATCATTCTACCTCTCATCTATTACTCCCCCGACACCATTCTCTTCATCATTTCCAACCCGTTAACATTCTCACCTACGTCGCTTGGAAGTTTGAGCTCATGTAGGTTATAGAGTATAAACAATAGGCCCTTCAGAGAACAACCTAGCAATAAAGTAATGAACTTTGAAAGTGCAAATTGATTTTTTTTTTTTTTTGTTGAAAACAAACTGGTTTCCTGGATACTAGCTTTGACACAATAAGACGATTTATTTTTTTGGATTTTTTTTCTAGTTTACTGGATATTTTTCTCAATTTTTTAATTTTTTTAAAAAAATACATTCCAAGACGGTTTCGAGACAAAACAGTCTTAAAAATTTAACTCTTCTAAGACGGTTCGAAAACCATTGTGAAAAGTCTTAACTTTTCATGACAACAACTTCAATGAAGAATGGAAATTATCGCAAAAAACCTCTCAAAACTGTTGTAAAAAGTCATTTTTTTAGTAGTTGCAATGTTAATATGTGATTGAATATAACATTTATACTCTTATTTACTCAAAACATATTTCAAATTAATATTTATCGATTAAAAACTTAATTAATCAGTAAGTTAAAATGTAATTTTTCTCTCTCTATTTTCTCAATTTTTAGTTCTCCCATTTTTTAATTAAGACATTTCATCCTCTACTTTTAAAAAGTTTATGATTTTAATCCTCTATTTTTTAACTGAAACATTTTATTTTTCACTTTTAAAAAATTTGTAATTTTAGATTTTTTAGTCAATTTTAAACGTTGATTTATATCTTCTATAATCGTTACCTAATGATTGTTTGTTTATTATACAGATGATAAATATTTTTTTTAAATTATTTAATTACTAAACGAGCTCAATTTATTAAAAACAATACACAGTCAATAAGTCTAAAATTAACTAAGAGGACTAAAATTATAAATTTATTAAAAGTGAGAGACGGAATGTTTCCATTAAAAAATAGAGGAACTAAAATTACATATTTTTAAAAGTGAAAGAAAAAATGTGAATTAAAAAAATAGGGGGATTAAAATCACATATTTAAGAAAAAGGGAAAAAAATTACATTTTAGCCTAATTAGTAAAACATCTTGAATTTATAAACAGTCCATCTAAATTTAAAATTATTTGATTAATAATTTAATTCAATGTATTGTTTTAATATATTTGTGTTAGAATATACTTCTTCTGCTGAATATAACTTTAACATTACTAATTTATTAACCTTAAAAAACTGTCGAATTTTAATAATTTATAGTAACTATTTTCTTCAATAAAAAATATATATATTTTACTCACATGCAAATAAAAAGCTTTACCCCAAAATATTACTAAGTCTTTTTCTGCTATGGTATCAAGAAACAAGACTAATAAAAGTATTGATCACATCTTGAGTTGCTACATATTATTAATTTGGTCAATATATAAATGATTAACTAATTGAAATTAAAATTCTTTCAAAAACACATGAAATTAAAATTATTTTAAAACAAGAGACTGTTAATAAAATGTTTATAGTGTTGTGATGAATTTTATTAAATTATAGCTAATCTTGGTTATGAATTACTTCTAAGGTAGATGTTTATGTTTATGGGATTGATTAAGTGTCCTATGATTTTTACATATAGAAATTAAATTTATGTAAGGTATGGGTATAAAAAAAAATTGTGTATGCGGGTTAAGTAATCTTGTAACTCTTTTTGACAAAATTTTGCTATCAAGGACTCTGTCAAGATTTTTGCAAACAGGAGGAACGTATTTCATGGTTTAGGGTTTTGCAAGCCGTGTTTATATATTTTTTAGTGAGTCTTATCTATTTTCATTTTATTCTTCCATTTTTGTGTAAAAATTGTTAATTAAAATTTAATATTCAAATATATTTTCACATTTCATTCAATAATAATTTATTCTACTCTATCTTACAATATATATGATCTCAAATTGAATCTTGAAAAAATTAATTTTCAATACTTTTTGACAATGACAACAATTGCAAGTATTATTAATTATATTTTATAAACATTATATGCATATAAAAAGATTAATTTTTTAATATATTTTAATATTTTTAATAAGACATTATTTTTATATCAGTATTTCTTTTAATACCTTCAATTTAGGAATAAAAGTTAAGACCAATAATATCAAATTAATGTTTATTAGAACTTAAATTTAGTTCAAGATAAATATAATATATTTTTTTCAATTTACTTTGTTTTACAATTCTCAATTATTATGATTCAAACAAAAACTACAAAGTAATTTTATATTTTATAATAAGAAAAATGTGTAATCTCATCCATTTCATTTTCATCAAAATATACATCATATTTTTTTATAATATTTAATGACTATATTCATTTTAATATTACTTTTTTAATTTAAATTAAATGGAAACTAGTTTTTCTATAATTTTCAAATGAACTATAAACTTCTCAAATGATTTATAGTATATCTATGTGTATACATATATTAAAATTTTATAATTTTACTAAAAAAATAATAATAAATAATATAATAAAATATATTACCTAATAATTTAAATTTAAATTAATTTATATATATAATTAAGAACTTGGTGGGAGGCCTAAGACAATGGCCTAATTGGCCTTACCATTTTCATAGCACTGGGATTTTGGTAGTTTTGGGTTTGCTAATATATTTAGCTATATAATTTTGGACGTGCGTATTTGATTTTCTGTTGTTTATATATTGTTCACTATTGTATAGTGCTCTTTCTTTAGCATCCTGAGCTTATAAGTATCGCTAGGCATTTTTTAATCAACCTTCTGTTGACCAAAACAAAAATGTGCCAATATTGCTAATTAAAAAAAACTCTACACCTACATTTTATTTTTAATTTAATTAGAGACGTAATAAGTAGGTATGAAATTATGATCCCTCACTTTAACTATTAGGATTGATATTTTACCTAATAAGTCCATGCATGGTACCTCTGTGGCCAAACTCTTTTATCTACAACCACCCAATTTTATTTTATTTTTAATATTCCTCTCACTCTTTCTGAGATGATAAAGGTTTATATTCAGCGTTAGTTTTGAACTTTTTTCCACCGTATAGATCCCTTCTTAGTTTATACGTAAAGAGAGTGCTTCTCAGCTGTTTTTGGGCGAGCAGTACCGAAAAAACTTTATATAATTTCATTGTTTCTAGATGAAAAAAATCAGCAATTGAAAAAAAAAAATCCGTATTATTGGTGGTATACTTAGCTATTGTAGCAGTAAAAAAAAAAAAAAAACCTTAGCTATTGTAACCACTATACACCAAACTAGTACATTTCATTTACCGTGAGAAACAACTCATTCAACATAGTGATAATTATTAGTCATGATAATGCTTTTGCTTCCTCTGTCATCTATATGCTTCCCTATCTCATACAAGAATGGCAAAACAACAACAAATATATGCTTCCCTATCTCCGTTACCAAGTTATATTTTCCTAGATTGTGTAGTATATAATTGAATTGATAAAATAACAAACAACAACAAATGAGAAATTAAGAGAATATATTTTTACAATTGTTTTTTAAATGTTTATCAACTTCATACTTTACTTTAAAGCACACTCTAAAATACTTTAAAGTTTCTTTGTTTCTCATGAGATGACTAGATGTTTAACATTATGTGTGAAAAATTAGCATTAACTATTTTTTATTATAGCATTAATTAATATTAAATCAAGACGACTGCAGGTGGTTTGTTTATATTGAAGCTAAAAACCGTTGCAAACTTTATTATGCTACTTCTAATCAACTTTACACCTTGGCATATATTCTCCGTATCAAGAATCAATTATTGAAATATTTTTAAGTTGTCGGAAAAAGAAGCATATAAATGGTTCATTATCTCTTAAACATGTCTCATTTCAAGAGTCCGATAGGCTTAATTTGGAAATGAATAATACACATATGTCAACTTTGTGCTTTAAATTCTTTTACTAGAATGAGAAACAATATGATTGAACATTAAGTCACTTGGTCATGGAGACTTGATAGTTGGTAAAGTGTATGAGCTACTTTCAATGCCTTCACCAACAGCTTTTTGAAAAAACTGATTATGCTCAGGGTCTTGCCTTCGTTGCGTTATTTACTTATATTTCTTCTCTTTTCATAAGAGAAAAAATAATGTCATGTTTAATTATATATATATATATATATATATATATTATCACTACAACATTGGTATGATGCGGTGTGAAAAATTAATCGACTTTGTCAATGATTATTTAAGGAGTAAATTTAATTCAACCTGACCCAATCAGATGTTATTATTTCTGTATATAATTTACAAACATGATGTATAATACCTTCTATTTTAAAATGAAAAACTAAATGTGCATTTAGACTAGTGGTTCAATAGAGATTGAATGGTAGATGGCTTCCTTATCAAGAAGAACGGTGATGTTGTGCTCGAGGTGGGAATTGTGTAGAGAGGGTTCAACGGCAACCTCTCGTCGGTGACATTAGCTTTCTTCTCACAACACCCTCATTTTAAAAGTAGACAATAGCTTCATAAGGAATTGAGGGGTATTAGTGGAATAGGAACTAATATATATAGGGTGAACTAATTTGACTTAGAAGAAGTGTTAGAAATAAATACTGCACTTTTCATTATTAATTAAAAATTTGTTGAAAATTAAAAAATTATATGGGTTTCAATTTTTATTTAATGAACCTCATTTTTAATATATATTAACTAATTAAAAAATATATTATAAAATGTGTTATTAGGACTCCTATTTGACTATGTATGTTTTGCACTAGCTTGTTCATTTTATCCCAATATCATTTCCACACTTTGAGAAGCCGAGCAGAAATGTCTTTGAAGACTTTCCACAAAGACAAATTGAACTCAAGCTATTGACCTTAATGTTACCAATTAAGAAACCTTTACAGTTGGAATAAATAAATAAAGAGAAATATATATGAACATTAATGTCAATCTTAGTTGGATCTTCGTAACATACTTAGCATATATGTGCATTTTTTTAAAGTAAATTACTCTATTTTTTAAGAGATACATAAATTATTGTTAACTAGCTATTTATTTTAAATATATATATATATATATATATATATATATATATATATATATATATATTCCTTTTATAATTAAGAGATAAATATTAATCATATTTTATTCTTTTTCAATGTAAGCAAACCTCTTAATACTAGTGAACAATTAGAAGGTGTTTTCTAATAATATTTTGTCGTTTTTACAATTTTCAATGCTCCAACAACTAATTTTGAACATTTGATTTTAGTATTTTAGATGGTAGAATAAAAATTTAAATATTTAAAATTTAAATATCTTTAGAATTAAAAAAATATATCTTTATTAATTATCAGCTTTGCACAATAAGAAAGGTTTTGAATAGCAACCAATTGAATTTTTTTTCTAACGATCATATTTATGAATAATTAGAGACTAATTTAGGGACCAACTAAATTACTAACCAATTTATCAAGTATCAACTTGTTAAGATTGTTTCATATTTCCAGTGTAATCAACTAATATTGAGTTCGAATCTTGAATATTTAATTGTATTAAATATTTAATAAAAAAATTTATCATTCATAAAGATTTTATTAGCCTGAAGAGATTTGTCTCCAATAAAAAATAATGTTGGAATTGGAATTGTTTAATTTGTTTAGCAACGCATTGTTTCGGTTGTTATTTTACTGGTTTTTTTTGCTAGTGTTGATATTTCATTTAATATCTTTTGTTCTATTTTCTAAAGTCACAAATTTGATAGTTGATGTTGAACATATGAAATAAAAAATCTTTAAAAACTAATATATATCAAAATAAACTCAAATGTAGCATATATTAATTCTTTATAAAAGAGAAGTATATGTTTTAAATGAAATACGAGAAAATGTATCATAAACATATCTGGAAATTAAAGGAAATACAATTTACTCTGGTTTTTTTACCTGTGCAAGAATCTTCTATCTGAGGACCAAAGTAAATAAATAAATAAAAATCTTCACCAATAATTTTTTCTAATGTTGGGAAGTGTGAGAAAGTTCATTGTATTCATAGAATTTAAGGGTAGAAACAAATCAGTTAGTTATGGTGATAAGAAATTCCATCACTTCAAGAAACACTGAAATTTAGATATAGATAGACATCACGGATCTCCAATTAGGGTATCCTTTATTTACGAAGCCTAAGTAACTGAGGCGTGAGGGTTATGTGTCTGCTTCTTTTAAGACAAAAAGGGGGCCCAGGAGGGAATCTAACCCTAGCCATTAACTATAACCTATAACATGCCACCAAACATTCCAAAACAATATATAATTACACTCTTTCTCCCCTACCATGTAATATTTTATTTTATATATATAATATATAGTCCGCAATAAGTTTGAGGTTGGAGCTAACAAAATATCTTTGCCTGCTTAGATGTATGCATTACTAGATCCTATGTTTCGTTGTCTCCTAATTAATAATTTATGTGCTTCTAAAGACACATTATGGAAATCACACACACTTTTTTAATTAATTAATTGCTTAGTTTCTTCTTCTATCTGCCGCATTGTTTTTTATTTATTTATTCATTTAATATATGATCAAATGAGACATAGACATTGGGAAGGATGGGAGAGCAGAGATTCCACTTCCTTTAATTGAAGAGAGGGATGGGGCATCCTTTCATATTCAACACCTGTTCCTTGACCAAGACTATTGTGCCATTCTTTGCTCCCATACCAAACTTGTTCGATCCCATTCCCCCACCAAATATTAATTAATTTAAGTTTTTAGTAACCGTATTATAACTCTGATCAAGTATTCATCAATTTTATTAATAATTAATATTTATCAAATAATTTAACTAATTATTTTTAATGTCATTTTTTGGTTAATCACATTTTTCTATCTAAAACTAAAATTTAAAATTCTATTAAGATCTGAATTCAATTCAGTTAGACCTATTTAAGTGATCATCTTTTATAAAACTCCCTTCTAATCATTTTTTTTTTCAAAATCCTTCAAGGATTCAAATACAGTTTAACTCTCTGAGCAACAAGCTGTTAATAATTAATTTAATTTCTTCAGTCTGTGGTTATTTTTTTATATTTTGTGAAAAGAAACAAAACACCAATATATTATGTCCACAAGAGGGCATCACCCACCTCCAATAAAATCCAAAACTCATTCAATTGTTTTGTAGCCCCCAGCACTTTCCCTTTGCTTACATCACCCATCTCAGAGGCTGTCCCCAACTCTCTACGACTGCTATGTAACTTTCTCTGCCTTACCATCGTACACATCATGAATTATACATGTAGAGTACAGTTTCCTCTTAGCCCCTTAATCACACCAACCCCCCCGTTTTCTCACTCACACATACACACACAATGACATGGAAGCATTGTTGTTGGTACGTTACACAGGAAGAATCCGTTTGGGAAATCATGGAGACAGCAATGTGTGTCACTGTCAAGAAATTAATGAATAAGGCAATAAATAAAGGGTTGGGTTATTAGGTAATCTATAGCATTAATGCCTATAGCAAATGTGAAAATATTTACAAGAGTTTTTATTATTATAATGTATGGTCAAAGGGAATAGGAGTATAATGGCCTGTCTGTCAAGCTTTTTTTTTTTTCTCGTGTGTCAGAGTGGGGAAATGAAAGTAATGAGTTCTTCTCCATTTAGTCATTATGTAACTTTCAGATTCATCAGAGATGGATGTGTAGCAGGTGCAAAGAAAGGAGATACCGACTATACTATGAGAGAGAGAAAAAAAATGGTGGAGTTCTTAAATTTTTCAAGTATATAAGATGATGCCGTTGAAACTTTGTTTTCTGATGTTTTGTTCATATCATGATTTTGGCTTGGAAAAATGTTCACTACTATATACTACCAGGTTATGGTTACAAGTGGTTGCATATTCTAGCTGGTGTCATTTTATGTATGCACTTGTTTCTATTTGATTGTTACTATAATATATACTACATGTGTGTATATGATAGGTTGCTTTCAACTTCTAGTTTCAACCTTTAGGTTCTAGATAGATTCTTTTTATTTATTTAAAAAGTATAGACTCGTGGAAACCTTTTTTTATGAACGTTTTAATTTGCACATATCATATGGAGAAGGTGATCAAAAGAGGGTGACAAAATGGGAATAATAAAGAAGAAAACATGGTGGGAGAAAACCATGTCTTCCCTAGAAGTGCAACAAGGGTTTGAGGGTTACCATCATTCAACAACCTATTGGATCTTTCGAATCAAGAAGTATTCAACAGTAACACTTTTACCTTGAAAAGGTTATGTATATACAGTAAATTTTAGATGAAGATTAATATGTTTTTTAAGATTAATCATTATTATTTTTACCCAGGTAAAAAAAAAAAAAGAAGAATATTAATGTCTGACATTATATCAACTATCAAGTAGTAATTAGTTATGCAATTATAGGCGTTATTACTAACAACTTAATTAGTTATTACTTATTTAGTTGCTAGTTGCTACGAGACTCTGATGCAATAGTATAACAAACAGTAATTTGATGTTGATATTTCGCTTCCTCTAAGGGATATCCTGGCACCATTATCTTGTTCCTCTCGTAGCAGACAACCGATCGAACAAAATTACAAACCCAGGTTAAAGAAAAAAAAAAAGTGCCTCACATATATATATATATATATATATATATATATATATATATATATATATAAGTTAATTATAAAGTTCTAATTAACATTTATTAGGTGCGGTGTTGTGGCCGGTTGAGTAGAATAAATGGTTGTGGTTTAGAAACAATATTGCTGCGAGGGACTGGAATCATGAGTACATGCTGATACCTAAAAGAGTGTCAGGGAACAGAACGGTAAGCGATGGAACATGAATTTAAAATATAAAATATGTGTATGAAAAGATGGATGGTGCTGCTCATGAAGACAGATTAAGGGCTATAGGAATTAGATAAGAGTCATCAAAGACATGGAGGTACGTGACTCATATATCATGCTGTTTTTGAAACCACATAATATATTATACTGTATTATGGTTATAAATTGCGGTCCACAATCATAATTACAGTCGTAACATCATGGTATTTTGACGCTCCGCAAATGTATTATGATTGTAATTGCGGTCGCATTAGTCATATTTTTTCATAATTGTCCGTAATGTAAAGATTTTTTTTTGGCTCACCGCATCACAATTTAAAATCATATATTATATATTATATAGGTTTGGCATATGCTGCTGCTGCTAGACGGTTCATGAATTTGGGTGAGGTTGGTTGTTTTCAACATTGTAGGATATTGAAAAAATGAGGATTTGGGGAAGGGAGGGTGGTGGGGTCTCAATAAAATGTTAAAATATTTTGAGTAAATTGAAAAGTTTATGGTCCATTTATTTCACCCCACCTAAATGTATTGTATATGTGTAGGAGAGAGAGAAAGATAGAGAGAGGGGGGAGAGAGGGTATAAATGTGAGGTTTTCTTGTTGGTGGGCTTATATAAAGGAGTATAGGATGTTGCAGTTCCCCACTCATAAAGATAGCTAGGTAAGAGGGTGTAAGGGAAGAGAAAGAGATCATAGAAGAGATATAGTTTAATTTTGCTTTGCTTTAATTTGTGAGGATTTGATTTGATGGAAGAACATCTCACTCCATTGGCTGTTACCCATCTCCTTCAACACACTCTCAGAAGTTTGTGCAGCCATGAAAATTCTCAATGGGTCTATGCAGTCTTCTGGAGGATCTTGCCTAGAAACTACCCTCCACCCAAGTAAGGAGAGGGAAATTAGAGAGATCAATCAATTCTATATATAGCTCCTTGAAAGAGAGATTTTGTTCGCTAGCTAGGCACATACATCACACATATATATACTAGTATATATCTATATATATGTGGACTAATTAATTAACTATAACTTTATGAAAGCATTTCCATGATACATGTGTGCTGATTCTTCAATCTTGTTTCTTCGAAATTATATAGGTGGGAAGGACAAGGGGCTTATGATAGATCAAGAGGAAACAGAAGGAATTGGTAATGTTTTTCAGTGTTGAGTGATGAGTGTTAACTTCAACACAGTATAGTGCAGGATTATTGTGTTAGTTTGGCTAACATAGTGTGTTTATATATATATGCATGCAGGATATTGGTGTGGGAAGATGGTTTCTGCAATTTTGCTGCCTCAGCAGCACCTGAAATTAACTCAGGTGATTGTTCTACCCCACCTGCTTATGGGAACTGTGAATTTCAGCCCTACCAAGGGCTTCAACCGGAGCTCTTCTTCAAGATGTCACATGAGATCTATAACTATGGAGAAGGGTATGCAATATTAATCAACATTCATTTACTTATTTGTGTCACATTTCTCTTGTTTTGCTCTTGAAAGATGTTCATCAAAGCAAAGAGGTTATAGGCTAATTAATCATGTCTAATGGAGCAGGTTGATAGGAAAAGTGGCTGCAGATCACAGCCACAAGTGGATATACAAAGAGCCTAATGATCAAGAAATCAACTTCTTGACAGCATGGCACAATTCAGCAGATTCGGTGAGAAAGAAGAACCCCACATATATCTTGCAGCGTTAAATGCCAAATAAATGTTTGTTAACATAATCATCTAAGTTCATTAGTCATTAATTTCATGTCACATAATTAAAAGACATGATTTCATGTTTAATTAATTATGTATGCTTCCCAAAGAAAATCTGCCTGTATATATATATATATATATATCCTTATTATATATGCTCTTTTACAGCACCCTAGGACTTGGGAAGCCCAGTTCCTGTCTGGTATAAAGGTACTATGGCACTCATATATGCAAACCCCCCTTGGTTTTCATACAAAATCTCCTTTCTCTATTAATTTAATCAATTATATATCTTTCAGACCATAGCTCTCATTGCTGTAAGAGAAGGTGTTGTTCAATTAGGAGCTGTTCACAAGGTTCTCCCTCTTCTTCTCTCTCTCTCACAATTAACAAAAAATTATTTTACAAGTTTTTTTAATCGATAACTATTAGTTGTCGGGATTGTTAGTTTTTATTGGCAAGAGATTCTAACTTACGACTTTTTTCTTATTTCTTTCTTTTTTTTCACCACTAAACCAATCTTATATCTAATTTGTTTTGATGGAACTGAAGGTGATTGAAGACCTGAGCTATGTGGTACTTTTGAGAAAAAAGTTCAGCTACATTGAGAGCATCCCTGGTGTGCTGTTGCCACACCCTTCATCTTCAGCATACCCCTACAAAGTAGAAGGAGGAGGAGGGTATGGAGCACTAGAACAATGGCAGCATTTCCATGGAATTAGCAACAACCACCACCACCACCACCTTTCATCATCACCCCAACAAGCTGAACTATATGATCACCATGCAGGCCACTTCAACTTGCCACTCAAGATAACTCCTTCAATGAGTAGCCTTGAGGCACTTCTCTCCAAGCTCCCCTCAGTGGTGCCACCATCAACACAACAACAACAATCACTCTTGCCATCACAAAGGCCATTGGAGTTCATGGGAATGCAGAAAGTGGCAAAGGAAGAGTTGGAAGAAGAGGTGTACAGACCAGAACTTGACATAGGTGAGAGTAGCAGCTCCATGCCAGAAGTAGGGTACCACCACCAACACCAACATCAACATCAACATCATCATCAACATCACTTCCATCAAGTTCAGAATAATAATAATAATAATGTAACTAGGAGTGGAGCCAACAATGGATTTTGAATTTCAGTACCATTAATTAGTACTCCGTTCTAAAACAAAAACACCGAATGATGGGGAAGAATCATCATTGGCAATATTAATGAAAATTAGTCCTAATTAATTATCAAGTCCTAACATTGTAGTGAGTTGTTAGCTTCATCAGTATTATTATATATGATAATAATAATAACAATAATAATAATAATAATAATAACTACTGCGTTTTGAGCTTTGTTGGTTCTTTTTCTAGATGCTTCTGATTCTTGCTATATCATTGTAGTAGTATCAAAGGAAGGTTGTTCCAATATTTCATGCATGCGTGTGCATATCTGCAGCTGCTGATGATCATGATGTGTCTGTCAGTCAATGAGCGTGTGGTGTGTGTATGTATGTGTTGGTAGCACACGTAGTCACATACACACACAGCGAATCTAGCACAATGTACTTCAAAATCAGCGGTTGCGGCTGTTTAAGGATATTGTTAAGTGTAACAAGCAATATTACATATATAGTATTGTAACTTTTAATAAACAAAAAATATTTTCGGACACAAAAAAACTTATTTGACACTTAATGAAGAGAAAACAGAAAGAAAAAAAAAACAATATAAGGTGATAACTGAAAGATATATTAAGAGAAATAATAATAAGTGTTGATTGAGTATTTGAAAAGTGAATTGTCCAAAATCATTGTTGTATGGTAAAATCATGATATGCCACATGTTAGATTAAAACAAGAAAATATATATACATTCTAGTCCATATAATAAGGCCATTCACTCAGCATGCTGAGGACATACGTGACTGTACAGGTTTAGTTTGGCTTCAAGCTACTCAAGATTAAGGGTACTTTTGTGAGTCTTAGCTAGGGAGCAAGGATGACTAATAAGTTTTTTTTTTTGATAATTTTTTTAAAAGAAAAGAAAAAGATGATAATAAATTAATTAACATAAACTTAGTGTGTTATATAACCTTTTATTTGTTTTTATAAATACTAATTATATAAGTTTCAGAAATTAAAAAAAAAAAAAAAACTTCGTACCCATGACCAACAAGTCACCAAGACACAACTTTACCGCTGCACCAGGGCTCGCCCTCAAAAAAACTTCGTACCTCATTACCCAGAGGCTCTTCGCTATGCGAAGGTATGGGGGAGGCACACAGTGGTGGTTGTGGGGAGAGAGAGAGAGAGAAAAGTAGAAAAAAAAAAAAAAAACAGTACTTAACTACTTAGCTATATGTCACGCGGCTGCCACATGCACTGTAGTGTATTGCACTGAGGAACCCTTTGTTATATGCATAGTGGAAAATTACATGCATGGTTGAAAATAATAATGGCTGTTTTGCAAAATAAGGATATAACCAAACTTACTGTCCATATTGCCTATTAGTAAATAAATTGGTTGCCAAACATGCATTAACACCACACAGTAGGTTGCTGGTAGCAGCTGCAAAGATTTCGACGTTTTGTCAAGATGAAGAGTGAAAATTGGATTCCCTTGTGTCATACAAGTTTTACTCAAAAGTGTCAATTGATGCAGCATACACACACATGTAAACTTACACATGCACTTTGTGAGTGGTTTTTATTTGATTTAAAATAAAGGTAAAACATGAATAGTTATCATTGTTTTTTGTACAATTTGCAAATTTAATTTACATTACGAGACCTTAACCTCAAGGTGCTAGAAGCAACGATGAAAGTAACTATTGTGATGTAAATCGTCATTTTCTAATTATAAATTAATTAATAACATTTTGACGAATGTGCATGTGGTAGTATCAGCTATATGAGTAGAGTACAAAAATGTTGTTTATACTTTATATATATAGGATCATGGAGATGTGTCACGCATGCCAAATGCCAATTGATCCTTACCTAAAACATGTTTGAGGCTTGTTTGAAACAATGAGAATTTAGCTTGTCCTATTTATATGATGTGAAGTTTACTTAATTTGAAAGTCTTAAAAGAAAATTAGTTTAAAATTAAGCAATTAAATATTCTCAAATAAGTTAATAAATCTAATTTGTAAGTTTTAAATAAATCAATAAATATATGATTTATTGACGATACAATAAAACTATTAATAATATATATAATATTAATAATAATAATAATAACATTTAATTATTCAAGTATATTAATTATATCTATAACCTCTTTTGAACAACCTAGATATTAATTTAGTTAAGTAAATAAATTCAAGAAATATCAATTTAACTTATTTAATAGTTTATCCCTTTAATATACTCAAAAATACCCTTCTCCATTTCTTGTCATGAAAATAAAAATAAAATGTAAAAAATAACGTAAATAGTGAATAAATTGTTGCAGGCCTTATATTTATAAATTAGCATGTGTCTAATTATTTTTCAGAACACAAATATTTTTACAAAAAGAAATAATTTCATAGTTAATTTTCCAATTTAGTTTTAAAATAATATAAATACAATATAAATTATCTGACGACCAAAAATTCATCATATAAGTCGATAGGAACGACAAATCACCTTCAAGTTTTAGCATTATGACACATGGATGATTGTTTTTTTCAAAAAAAAAAAAACTATCAAAATTTTATCTCAAATAAAGAATTAAGAATTTAATAGAATTTTTTATAATATTTGAAGTCAGTCACAACTATAAAACTTCCATGACAAAGTTTCTGATCCTTAATAAATGTGCTTACGAACGCACTTTAATTCTTCCTTCTGAAGTACAGTAGAAACAAAGTTGTGATTCTAAAACCTAATGCTACGAGGCCTCAATGAAACAGCCAGGATCTAGACAGAATTAAGGATAACAATTGAAAAAAATAATATATAGTAAAAACTATACATTGAGGAATATACAAGTATGGCAATTATTCTGCCAAGAAAAATATTCTGAAGTATTTTCAACTTTTAAAAGTTGAAGCGGCATATAACGTTTCATCCTTTATATATATATTTTTTTAATGATGCAATGATATCCATTATTGTGCAAAAACTCCATAGGTTTATCCATTGGCAAGGAGAATGTTTGGAACAACTTATTTTAGAATCCAAAATTAATCAGAAATTTTCTGAAAAAACATTTAAAAAGATAATTATTCAAGAAATTAAATTTGATTACTGGTCAGCAAATTGTGCAAATATGCATATCTTAAAAATAAACAATTTGATTACGAGCTAAATAATCCACGAGAGAATCCTGGATCCTAAGAAAAACTCAGACAAGTTACTTATAATTGAGGACCAACTCAAAAAGGTATATTTTCCTCAAATGTCAGCCAACTTAAAAGAAAATAAAAACATGTGACATGTAAACTCTAATGCTGATATAAAGCTCGGAACGTAGACAAAAACGATATAAAGATCAACCAGAGTGCGCTCCAGGTATGACCAAGATTCACATTATGTTTCTAGTGCGAAATACAGTGATCATTCAAATCATAAATAAAATCAGGATAAATTGCTTAAGTTGAAAATCAAAATGCGCACACAACTGTGTAAAACTAAGGTATTTGGGGCTGAAAATTTTCTTCGACAGTTTTCACATGCAAAGTATCATTCGAAAGCTGCAGCTTTGTCTCTGAAATGTTCAAGTAGCTTCTCAATACTCATAACCTTATGTTCTGCCAAGTCTCTAACTCGTACACTCACCTGGAACAACAAAACAGCATGATCAATAATCAAGGAGCAACAGCGTAAACCCTGAAAGTCTAGGAACACAGGCACTATAAGAAAATAGTAATGTCTTCAAACATATCACAGACCATAGCCACCTCTAAGATAATGTAAAGCCTCCAAAATTAATAGATGATACGGTTGGAATATGGCAAAGGAAAAAATGGGTATAAGACTGAAGCATAAAAGGGTAACAAACTATGCTGTAAAACTGATCAGACTGAAGCAAAAACAGAACAGATAATAAATCAGACAGAGCATCAGATTGAAGAAAACAACTATCAGACTGAAGCGGAAATAGCTATCAGACGGAGCAACGATCTAATCAGACTATGCAATCAGACTATGCAGAAGCATAAAAGTAGTGAAGTATAAACCAGAAAACATAAACATATATGAAGAAGAAGAGAGTAACAAAACTGCTTTGATGTATTTCAAGTTTATAATTCAGTTTTGCACACTATGAACTGATAAAATAAGTTTTTAAATAGGAAAGCTATAAAGCCCCCTCATTGGGCAAAACATACAGCAAATTATGACAAAGCTAGACATCATTAGCCAGCAACTACAAGTTGCTTTCCGAGCACAAGCAAGCTTTAAACATAGTTGCAAGCAACCACAAAATCTGCAGAGATATCTTAATTATAACAGTGAGAGAAAAAACTCAACTTCCAACAGATACAACCTTAATCAGAATTATTGAAATTAAACTGAGGCTTATACATTACATCTAACTTGAAATCCCTTTCAAATTTGATGCAGTTACTTGAGCTATAATGAGGATAAATTGTTAGGTGGTTCAAGAGGACTATGGTTCCCATTAATCTTCACAACACATAATTAAGTGTTAAATTTTTCACAGAAATTGTAAAATTGTGTTATATAGTTATTGGCTGGGACTTGGGACTATGAACACTTGGTAGGCCTGGACAACTTAATAATTTCTCTAAAATGAGACAAATACTAGCATGCTTTTAATTAAAATCAATCAAGATGGAGCTTAAACAAAGTTTTAACTTTTAACCAAGCTAGAATCCTTAGCCAAAGCACTATGTGTGCACAGTTCATCTCAGCAAGCTGTCTTTCTCCTTTATACACTTCTAAGTAGTACCAACTTAATTTTCCAAGTGTAAGAAGATCATTAATATAGGTCAAACACAGATGAAATGCATATAAAGATATGTTACAGAAAGAAAAGGGCAGAAGTTTATTTATAGAGAAGGGGGGGCGGGGATAGAATTGAAATCTAATTACACTACAAATTTAATTTAATGACTAAGGGAAAAGGGAAAAACCTGTCCTGTATTAGCTTCCTCCTCTCCAACAACCAAGATGTAGTTGTATTGTGCTAATTGTGCTTCTCGCACCTGCAGAATGCCACAACTTCTAGTTAAGACTATTCTCTTGCAGGATACTAGATTAATAGTAAAAAAGTATACCATTATAACAAGGAAAGGGAACTTTTCAATTACTGATTCACTAAACATTTAGTCTACTATTTGTGATATCAAATAAATCCCCCAAATATTAAAATGCATAAACAGTCATTACCTTTGTTTGATATCACAAGTCTTTGAAGGATAAAATTGATGTCATGTCAATGTCTAGGGGACTAAATAAGTAGTTTAGTTCTATTTAAATGAATTATAATACTGAAGTTTCAAATATATAACTGCAATAAAATTTGTTAAAAGTAATAAATTTAAATGTTTAATATCACAAATAGAAGAATACATACACTTTGGCTGCATGAAGGGTACAAAATCTAGTAACACTAAACACACAGCTTAACTCATCAGTAACTGCTAGTGGCAACAGCTTGGGCAGTACATCAAAAACAATGTAGGCATTATTGTCCTCTGAATGAATGACATACTAAAATCAAATTGTTGGGCATAAGTTTATATATTACCTTCTTTTGAATCTTCCTATCAGTTGTATCAGCATCAACGTAATACCCTGCTTGGTGGATCTGATCTCGCACCTAGAAAATTGCAGTGCAAGAATGTTACACAATAAACAACTAGCCCTTGCTTTTCACATATCATAATACTAGTACCCTAACACAAATTAGTAATGGAACAATGAAAAGTCAATGGCATGTTCAACATAAGGACATGTTTTGTTATTGCTAATAGTTACAAAAATGATGTTTTCATTTTGTTTCCTATTTTCAAAGAATTGTACAAGGTTGGATATTTGTAATTATCAGTGAAAATAGAGAGAATCAACAAACCAAACAGACTCAACATAATTTAATAACTAGATACCAAACTGATTCAATGATTTCAAAATGAGACACAAGCTCAGCAATAAAAACATTAGACAGGCATGAAAAACATGAGATGCCACAAAAATATATTCTCCAATTAAATTAAAAGTGTTGTCACATGATATGCAGTACACATCATCTGTATCATTTAATTGTTATAAGACAAGTATACCATAGAATGAAGACTAAAATTCAGAGCTATGTACCTGTAATGCATAAGCTTGTGACTTTTCAGACACAGGGCATACAATTGCTTGACGAGGACTGAGCCAGAAAGGCCATTTACCCTTGTAGTGCTCTAAAAGTATGGCAAACATGCGTTCAACAGATCCTAGAATGGCTCTGTGTATCATTACAGGTCTCTCAATTTTGGCTTCATCCTCAGCTGAGAATTCCAACTTAAAACGATCAGGAAGCTGGAAGTCAAGCTGCAGGCAACCACATTCATCCAACCATCAGCTGAAAAGTTATTCAAAACTGAATCAAGTGAATGCAAATCCAGCTGAACAGTGCAAACCTGCAAAGTTGCACACTGGAATTTCCTACCCAATGCATCAGATACACTGATGTCTATCTTTGGTCCATAGAATGCACCATCCCCTTCATTCAACTGCAAGGTTTTACACAGAATATAATTGAATTGAAATGAGATAGGCAAACTACACTTTTTGATATCTAACATGAATTTGTTCTAATCAGAATTACAGCCATATGTTCCAGACAATATTCTAAACTATATATCGCTGGCAAGAAACATTCTAGAAGACATATAGAAGAGGAAATAATTACCTGCCAAGGCTTGCCAAAATCATCTAAAGCTTCTTTAAGAGCACTTTCAGCTTTGTCCCAAGTTGCAATATCTCCTAGGTATTTTTCTGGCCTCTACTCAAATATTCAACACATGCAAAAAACAAATAACAAAACAATATTAAAGAGATGTTATCTTTAATTGAGAGAAAAAAAAAAGTATTGGTTTGCACAAACTGGGAACCAGGATACAAAGACAACAGAAATTTGCTAAAGGAGTTTATATGAGTATCAGTGATTCAGAGTTACATGGAAGTGATGGAACTATAATAAAAGTCCCCACATAAAGTTACCATACCAAAAACTAATAATACATATAATAATGAATGCATTGATTATGCAAAATTTGATCCAGTGTACTTAAAAAGTGATTCACTGGCTAGTTATTATCATAAATACATGAGGACCCACAATCAAAATTCTATACATCTTTAGAAATTTAAATAAGCTACCAGTGAACTGAGTGAAGTCATAATTATAATTTAATCTACTGCAGGAAATGTCAGAATAAATGGGATTGCATAATAAAATCTAAACAGTTCACAGACAAAAACAATTAAGATAGTACTGGGATCACCCTAAGTTGAGAACTAAGCATTGAATTTAGGGATTTTTAAAAACATTGAGAAAGGTACATGCTCATTAAGAACAATTAAGATCAAAAGCATACCGTTGAAAGCTTCAGCTCATATGTGAAACCAAATATCTTATAGACATAATTGATGAAATTCAAGCTGTTCCTCACTTCATCCTTTATCTGTAAAATAAATCAAATTAATCACTCAAAATTCAGCTCAAAAGAGACTTCAAAGATTTATGTTGCAGAAATTTAAAGATAAACTCACCTGGGACTCCCTGCAGAAAATATGTGCATCGTCCTGAGCAACATTTAAAGCAAATGCCATTATACTCAATCAGTACAGAAAATAGAAATTGAAGATAATGTGAATGATCCAGATAACTGAATTGCAATGTTCTTTGGGTTGTAATTGTATCATATTTATAAAATGAACAAAAACCATCACCAGGAAAAAAATGACATTTTAGCTACACTAAAATAACTGTATATAAACACCATCCCAGGTGTTTTATTTTTAAGATGAGGATGCCAATCTCCTGTATCTGTGTCTATTCACAAACACTAATCCCCAACCTACTTTAAAAAACATTTACTACTCCAGTATTGCAACAGAAAAATAACGAGATTCAAACATGTGTTCAAAATTTCAAATACCCTGATGAGATTAGTATTTGCTGTGTAAGCCTATAAAATTGAAAGATCAAAGAATCTTGCCATGATAAAGTATTAAAATGTATGTCTTCCTGCCTTAGTGTACCTTGACATGAAAAAGAATGCAACTCCTGGTTTAATATACTAAACAGAAAATTAATTTTATTTGGAAATATAACCCAATAAAAAATGTACCCTTTCATCAAAACTTTTATCTTGCTGATCATGTGTGTTAAGTACAGAAGAAAGATTTACCTGCTGGAATCTCCTAACACGTGTTAATCCACTCAGGGCGCCACTAGCCTCATTCCGATGCAAAACCCCAAAATCAGCGAAACGAAGAGGAAGTTCTGCAGAACCATTGAAAAGTTGTGAGATAATATTCCATTTCATATAAAAAAGATCAGTTCAATCAAATTCAGTTCTTCAAGCTATACACTCAAATACATGAAGCATATCAACCTAAAAAACAAACTAGAGACAAGGGTCTGTTTGAATTTAGCTTTCAAAAACAATTCTTTATTTTTAAAAACAATAAAACTTGTTTAATATCATTTGAATTTAGGGAACTAAGTTTTCAAAATTAGTTTTTAAAAACCAAAAAATCAGATCAGATTGAAGATGTTTTGTTAATCTGTTTTTTTTTTTCTCAAGAAAAGAGGAAGTGATGTGTTGTCTACCCAACACTGTCATCAACCCTTTCACCTCTTTCTTTCTTCCCTTTTTCCTAACCTGCTGAAAGGGTTGACATCTTGACAACACCCAGCATTCTGGCAGCAAGTAGTGATGCTGTAACGGTAATTGGTTGACAGTGCAAGGCATTTCAGTGTGGCAGAGTGATGCTCTGGTGGCATGGTGGTTAGAGGACAATTCAACAATGCATAAGGGTCCAATGCCAGGTGTGACAGCGACTTGCTATTGATGGTGATATGTGGGGCTTACTAGTTCTGTATTGATGGTCCACGACATGGTGGAGCAGTAACAGGGAGAGATTGTGTTATCAAACAGATTGTGTTCTTGTTTTTTGTTCTCAAAAATGATTTTCCAAAACTATTTACAAAACATTTTTTAAAAGCAAAAAAATCAAAACAGTTTCAAACAAGCAATTAGTATTTGAGCTCACTTGTAAAATAGAAAACATTCTGTCCATCTCTCACCACCACAAAGGTATAACTTTAAAGTCAAGTTCAATTTTTGTAAAGATAGCTGATTGAAAAATTCTTGCTTATGCCAAATGAAAAATATGATATTATATGGAAAATTACAAATTATAGATGAACCACAGTCACACTTCCTGCCCTGGTCGCCTAGTGCAATAGGATTATGGCCTTGTCACAGGAAGAGGAAAGATGAAGCCATGAAAAAAATAGAATGAATATACAGGCAAATGTCAATCCACTTATCTAGGAGCTCCAATGTGTGCATTATCCTGAATTCAACACTAAAATCTGGACTAGCTCAGCCACCCCACACAAGCACATAAAAGATAATATTCAGAAATATAAATCTCTATGAAAATGAGAATTACCTCTATATGATCGAACCCTGTGTTTAAACATCAGGCAGTGCCCTGGGCAATTCATTGGTTTCAACCCAAACTCTTGTTTGTCAACCTAGTTCACATTAAAAAAAAAATACGCTTTGGTCAGATAACTTGATTGCTTTGAGGGAAAAATTGTCTACTTGGAAGGTTTTGTACTTTTCACAGCAAAATGTACTTTCCAGGTTTTGTAAACCTAAAATATGTAGTAGACATACATAGAAATCCCAACAAACCTATTTAGTTTCCTACATCCCCATAAATGGTCTCACGCTCGCACAGATCATTCATAAAGGTAATAATTACATGAGCAATAAGATACATCAAGACAAATATGATTCATTTAGATTCCAGCAAGATAAAAAGATATGGCCTCCAACCCACATTTTTACACAAACAAGCATTTATAAATATGGGAAAAAAACATACCTCTAAGATAAACATATCCTCCCTATAATTTGCAGCATGACCAGATTGCACCCACAGTTCCATGTTAAATACATTGGGAGATATGACCTGATGATTCCATTTCCAAGTAAGTACCATGTACATGGAAAAAGATTGTTTTTCTGTCAGTTTAAGAAACTCCTACACTAAGGTAGTGTTTGGCTTAACTTTTTTTTGGCTTTTCTTCACCTTAAAAGGAGAAGCTAAGCTAAATACATTCGGAGAAAAATTCTTTAAAAACTAAGGAGCTTAATGTTTATATAAGAAAAGAAGGAACAGTAGCTTCTAAAACAGTTACTGAAGTAGCTTTAAAAAATTATAAAAAAAAAAAGAGGTACTCCAGCCTCCCTCTCATCTGAACAAACTAATGTGGGACAATGAAATGGAGCTTTTAGTTTAAAAATTAGTTTTTAAGCAAAAACTGACAAACAACATCCACTTTATTTTTAAAGCTCTTATTTTGGATTTTAACTTCAAAGTAACTTTTAAGCCACAAAAAAAAGGGCCAAATGAGCCAAAAACTTAACCTCTTGATAGCCCCTGTCTCTGTACTGATTCCGAATGAAGTCCATGAGTTTGTTGTAGATCCGAGTGCCTTGCGGAAGAAAAAACCAGCTTCCCGGGCTGAAATAAACACAGACAGATAATGACATATCAGTCAGAGAAGCTTACCAGAAGTGGCAATCAGACAAGAATGACCCCAACATACCTCCATTCATGATGAAGAATAAGCTCCTGTTTCACACCCAAAATCCTGTGATCATACTTTTTAGCCTCCTCCAGCCGATGCAAGTATTCCTGGAAATTTAAAAACAAAAAAGGGGAAATTATCAAATGATAATACACCATAAAGCGTGACCACACATCCCTACTACTACACAGATCCATCAAATACCATAACGATGAGTTCCAGCTTCACTCTAAGAAGTTCAAGTGCAGCAGCAAATAACTGGTGTACTTTCATGTGTGCAGACCAAGTTCAAGACTTGATGACATTTTACATTTTCAAAATAAAGAAGCCATGGACTGGTTCAACTAGCCAAACTGTGAGCACTGAGCAGTCTGAATGATTCAACTGGTTCACCACCAGTTCTGCAGTTTTGCGACCAATTTTAAGACTTCCAATTATACAGGCTAGACAGGACTGATCAGAGGACCAGTTTCCACCTTCACGGTTAAAATAGAAACCATCCAGTTTTTAAAAAAAATGGTTAACACTTGATAACTAGCAAATAGAGCACTTCTAGCAATTGGTGTCTCATGGCTATCAGTTATTTGGAAAACAGCATTTTACATACATACATACATACATACATACATACATACATACATATATATATATATATATCATTCAAAATGACATTAATGACATTATATAATAAAACAGCTAAAATATAAAAATATATCTCCTGGAAAATGTGGAATGTGATGACAATATGTGAAGTAGCATGGCAATGTGGCAAAGAGATGGAGCACCAATAACCACAGAGGATTAATTATTTACTTATTCCACAAGGTACTGCAGCTGAATGTTCAGCACACCATGGAGAGCAGACATTATTTTTCCTTTGCCACCCCCTCAAGCCCCTATCATTAGTGGTCTTTTCCCATAGTCTTCAAGGCAGACACAATTCTGCTCTAGCCATAACAGAGACAGCAGCACTATCCACACATTATTTCAAAAATGCCACAGTAAGCATGTAGCATAGTGCAGAGGAGCGAGCTCGAACATTGATAAATGCTATAACACAGTATTAACAACTCTAGCTAGTTATTCCCTCGTTCCACAAGGAACTGCAATTGAACATTCAATCCACCACAGCTCAGTCTGAATAGCTGAATGGATTACTCAAAGAAATAACTTATGAAATGAAAATCACCTTTAGACTTTTCTGATCAGGATAAGATATGCCATAAACTCTTTGTAAACTTTCCCGATCTTTGTCCCCCCTCCAATATGCTGATGAAGCCTGGAATTCCAAATACAATAACCAATGAAACCAAAGTACTTGCCATTGACATAAGTTAATGGATAAATCAAAACTAGAAATGGTAGACTGATAAAATAGTTTATACGTACCTTTAAGCACGCAATTGCTTTGACAAAGGATGTATTAGGTATATGGGGTCCACGACACAAATCAACCAAGGGGCCACATCTGTATACTGTGATAGTTTTGTCGGCAGGCAAATCATTGATAATCTCAACCTGATCACAATAACCACAGAGCCAAAGCACCAAATTGTTAATTTGAGATATAAAAAATTATAAATTATAGGTGAAAGAAAATAGGAAATATGGCTCAGATCAATATGATTATGTAATCCAAAAGACAATAGATAAGATCATAAAAACAAGAAGCTTATCCACACCCCACCCAACTCCTGCAGAAGAAAAAAAAAGTTATACTTGCCTTAAACTTATTATCTGAAAACATCTCAAGTGCCTGATCACGTGTAACTTCAATACGCTCAAAGGGTTGCTTTTCCTGTAAATCCAATCTTCATCATCCATCACATATATTAACACAAGTATTGTTTATCACAATAATGAGCAACACATATATTAACAACAATAGTAATAATAACATTATCCCACTACGTGAGCCTAGCAAAATAGATCAAACGACATTGTTGAATGGTCAATCAATATAATAATTAAATTTAAAAATCAAATCAATGTTGAATGAAACATTCCAAATTTGAGACAACTACTAAAACAAAAGCAATGAAATCCATGGGATTTAGAAAAATTGAATGAGACCCCTCTAAAGTGAAGTTGTCTCTAAAATGAGTAAGAGTGTATGAATATCTACCTTTTATTCAATTTAAAGTGCATTGAGACCTTAACCTACTATAATTCAAGGATGAATACACCATTACTTGCACTCAAATTGGAGAAAAATTGTCTTTAGAAGAGCATTTTCCATAAAAACTAAATCATTTCCTTTTCTCTAAACATTCCAAACCCAAGATTTGGTTTACAAATCAAACCCCATTTAAAACATTCCAAATACACTCCTGGTGAAAATCAGACTTCCAGATAAAGAAAATATACACAAAGGCGCCTAAATTTGGAATACAGCTTGATACTACACTCCGCGCAACTGTTCAAATACAAAGTCTCTCTAAGTCCTAAAAACACAAGACTACGAGGAGAGATCAACATAAACAGAAAAACATTTGAACATTATAACTATTGTTCATCACAGTAACCAGATATAATCCCAATAAATCAACATAAACGGAGTAAATATTTAAAAAAAAACATAAATAAGAAAAAGCAGAAACACATAAATAACAAGAAGAAGAAGAATACCGCAACAGCCTTCAATGCTCCAGCCTCAATCTGCTTAAAGTGATCGTCATTGAGACCCAACTCCCCGTAAAATGCATCATAATAGAATCCCTAAACAAAAACGTTCACTTTCTATTTCAATACACACACAAAACATCACAACAGAGTCAACAGTCCGCAAACACGTTAAAACAAAAAAGGTACACACAAACCTCTCCTCTTGTAGTGCAAGGCCCAATGCAGAGCTTGCATCCATACTCCGTCTCAAGTGACTACAAATAACCAATAATAATAATCATAATCATTAGTTCGTCACAATCCAAATTGAAAGAAATTAATAAAACAACTGAATGGAGCAGAACCTGGCCGAGAATGTGGGCGCTGGAGTGCCAGAAGGTGTCGCGGCCTTCGTCGTCGTCGAACTTGAAGATCTGGAGCTGGCAATCGTCCTCGAGAGGGCGAGTCATGTCCCAGAGCACGCCATTGACCTTCGCGATGAGCGCGCTGTTGGCCAAATTCTTCGAGATTTCACGCGCAACATCAAGCGGCGTCGTATGCCACTTCTTCGCCTCCTTGACGCTGCCGTCGGGGAGAGTAACCTTGATAGGATCCGGGGAGAGCGAGAGGCGCTGAGTGTGCTGCTCCGCCAGGATGGTCTCGAAGAGACGGATGCGTTTCGGAATCGTCGCGCTGAGGTACGCCTCGTCCTTCGCGTGAGCAACCATGGCGGCGGAGGCGGAGGAGACGGAGGAGGAGAAACGGTTAATCGTCGGAAAGAGAGAGTGGAGAGTGCGGTAGGAAGGAGCGTAACGGCGGAAACGGATTAGAGAGCATAGCATAGCATAGTGTGCTGTGGATTTTGGTTTCACCTTAGAAATATTTTTCTTTTCGAATTTATTTATAAAATATTGATTAATTTAAATTCCGTGTTTTCCAATCTAACCCTCCCCTGAACTTGAGGATTGGGCAGGGTGGGCGTCGTCGGAGACGGGGGAGGGAGTTGGATTTGGAGCCGGTGAGGCCGTCCATGTTGTGCGGCATGTGTGTGGTGCCGTGAAGTAAGAAGGGGTAAATTTGGTAATAGACCAAAATTTGAAATGACTGATTAAATTAATATTTACACAGATGTCAAGTTTCTATTGACTCGGTGGATAATTCGACCCTCTTCAAGTCGCACGCCGTAGCATTTCTCTTTTATTTTTTGTGGAAACGGAAATGAAAATTGAGGGAAGTTGTGTGCTACGGCTACGCGCTACTTTGGTTACAAGTGAAGTGAGTGAGTAACGTGAGAGAGGTTTCTAAGGTTTTTGATTCGGTAAATGTTTAATTTGCTATTTTTTTTTCTTCTAAACCACGTGTATTATGTATGGGAATCAATCTTATTTGAGACCCATGAAATTATTATGAGTGATAGAAAATCTTTTATCAAAGTATTAAATATTGTTACAGTTATCATTAATTTCTGATTAAATTCAATTAATTTATATAACAAAAAGTTGATTTGAGTAAGTGTTTGGTGGTCAAGTGTTTCTCCCTAAGTTTGAGGAGGTATCATTTTATATATATATATATATATATATATATATATATATATATATATAACAAAAATTTTATGTGGATTAGATTTGGGGAATCATTAAAATTAGGATAGATTTCAAGACTTAATAAATACTTATAAATATACTTATAGATAATTCATCAATAAAATTCTTGCATTAGAGAAAATCTTATTTAGTGGATTAATATTGGTTGACTATCACTTTAGTTTTTGAAAATAATAAAATTTATAAAAAGAAATCCTAAAAATGTAATTTGTAACTTATTTTAGTCTAAATTTTAAAAGGTTGTATGAGATGATTAATAATATTAATATACTTTTAAAAACTAAAATACTATCAATAAGTTGTTGAGTTTAAAATTTTTGCTGAATATCTGATAACATTATGACTTATTTGTAATTTTATTTATTTATTTTCATGATTAATATGACAGAATTTTATACTTTTAAGTTTTATGGATTAAAATTACAATTTATTGGATTTTGATTTGCTTTATGTTATGCTTTTTAACCTATTACTAATAATAAATGCGTCTATTTCATGAAATAAAAAATTATTTCCGAAAATATAACATAAAAATATTAAATATCCATGTATCATGGGAATATATTCATCTTTATTACAAGTTTTGAAAAGTTATTATTGAATATCGTTGATTCAGTAATGTAATAACTTTTCTGATCAAATAATGTAATAACTTTCAAATAATGTAATGAAGAGGAATCGGAATAGTATATCCCCATGAAAATACGGAAACTTACTTTCTAAAATACCAATAACATTTTTTATGTATTTTTTAAATTTTAAAAGATATTCCTAAAAATATTAAAATATAACCAAATCTTTTTTTAAAATATCAAAAAAAGAAATTCCAATATCATATTCTTTAGGATAACATTTTAAAAAAATCCATAAAACAAACGTTGCATAATTTAATACAGTTTACTTTTATATTACAGTTGCATATTACATTTGTCGTTGTCCAACCAAAGCAAGCAAGGATTTGACTCCCATTCTTTTCGTTGTCTGCGGAGAATAAGATTATAAACCATGAAGGAATATTAGAGAAAATTTTATTTGTGTAGACTACGTGTATTTTTTTTTTATAAAGACAATTTTAATTAAGTTGGATAAAATTATTATCATTGAAAAATTCTCTGTTTTTAAGCTTCAACTATTCAGGAAAAAAAAGCTTCATCTCTACCCAAAAAATATATTAACAAACTGTATTTTATTTCATATTCAAACTTAAATTCAAAATTACTTGTTAAACTAGGATAATTGTCGTATGTCAATTGACACGTTAAGCAAATATTACAGTAACGTTTTTATTCTTTTTAGAAACAAATGAGACTAATTACGTTTGTGAATATGACGAGGAGATTAGTGTTACAATTTTTGCTTCATTTTTAAATAAATAAAAAATCATTTGTTAGATGAGTTTTTTTTTTTTGAAAAATATAATGAATTTTTCTTTGGTCATTAAGATAGACTCTTGAAATTATTAATTTTTTTATATCAGTTTTAATGCACTTATTCCCTGCATTTAAATAAAGAGTGCAAATTATCTCAGAAAAATGAAAATGGGATACTCTATGCCTCTAATACGTAACTGAAGGATTCCATTAAAAAAAACGTAACCGAAGGAATTGGAAACAATACAAAATTGATTGCACTATTTGTTCCTATTTTTCCTCTCTCTTTCCTTATTTTTTCAAATCCAAAATTTCAAACTTCACATTCACTCTTTCTCTCTCCACTCTCACTTTTTATTTAATCTAATTCATTTAGTGTTATTGTATTGGTGAAACAAAGAGAACTTATTGGATTAGAATTTTGAAGGATTTTAAAGGATTTTTTTTATAAAAATAATATTGAGGGAAGATTAAAAAAAAAAGTCTTCTGATATTTTAAAATATAAAGATTTTTTATAATTTAAAAAATTTTCAAGCATTCAAAAATATAAAAAATTTAATGAATTCTTTTTAGTATGAATTTTGATGAATTTTATATGATTTTTCAGTAAAAAAATATATAGGTCAAACAATCCAACAAAAACCTCAAACTTTGCTACATTCTTTTATTTTCTTTTTCTCTTGTTACTCATAATTTCTTCTATTTTTCTTTTCTTAAAACTAATATAGACATTCATGTCCCATTCAGCGTATATGCATGAGGCTATGAAAGGGAGAACGGTGTTTATGTGCTTGTTCTGATATATAGCAGGTTTTATGGTTCTGGTTTTTGTAATTCTTAATGTGCAAACTTTGGGTCCAATAGCTCCACTCGGTGCTATGGGATTGTTGATGTAATGGTTCGTGAAAATGGCTTGGTACGACTTGGACGTGGCATTTTACGTTTCTTATATATTAATGTTTTCACCTTTCTTAAAAAAAATATATAGCCATCCATATATAAGACTTCATAACCTTCTTGCAAACATTCAATAATCATCGCATGTTAATTTATAACTGACATGTATAGGCTGTTTCTCCTTTCTCTTGCCTCTCCCTGACATCATAAAATAAAAAGACTTTTTATTATTTTGAATAATTGTTCTTCCAATTTCAGGTAATCGTTATTGAATCTGATTAATTTAAGTACTTAATTCTTTTGTTTTTCATGAAGCCAATTGTATTTTTTGGTTGGTTTTAATTTTTGCTCACGTATTCTAATTAGTTGAGTCACACACATTGCTCCATTAACAGGTGAAGCGTGTGATCCTTCCAACATATCATTTGAATTTTTAGTGACAGATAAGGATAGAAAATGGTCATCGGAGGGGATAGAAAATGTGGGGTGTACCCCATTTATGCCTCTGAGCAAAAGGGATTGGAGTTGGAGTTTGGGGATAGTTCAAGAGATATTGCTGAGTTAGAACCCGACAATTCTAATGATATTCATGAGTTACAAGTCAAAGGATCTAACCATAACAATCAAGATGACCAGACTAAGAAAATAGAGGAAGTTGTGCATCAAACAATTACTACAGGTTTGAAGCATGTAAAAGTGGAGTCGAATGAAAATTCATGTCACGATTTTGTAGGTATGAAACTTGAACAGTTCAACCACTCCCTCTTTATAGCTCCTTATTTTTGCTTCATTTTGATGATCAATTCTTAAGTATTAGCATCTATAAACACAAACAGATAATACTAGCACAATTATGTTACTTGGTAGTTTCGAAAAACTTTTAAAACTGCTTTTGACCCACTTATTACATTTGTGAACCGATCGTAAAAATAAAATAAAAAACATTTGTGAACTGCAATTTTTTTGTTGGTATAACACATTTTAGATGAGTTGGTTACATATTATCCACTAACAATAACAAGATCCTTATATTGGCAACAGCGAAATATAGCTCTTTAGAAAAGTCTTCTTTGGCAAGTGGCTATTTTTATGCCTCCTTGTCACGATGATTTCATTTCTTAGCATTTAAGATTGGATTATTGTGAGAATTTGAAGGGTAAATTTAATAAAATAATTACAGGCCGGATTTCTCTTACATGAATTAGCTTCCATGGTTTTGTGTGAAGGGCAACTAGGATTGGTTGGAAAAATTAATGATTAATTTTTTATTTTGCTTCCTTCAGCTTCAACAACAGTTGGTACAAAGACAGAACCACAAAGTTTTAAGGAAGAGGATTACTATATAATGTCAACACCTGAAAATCAAGTCAGTAACTAATATGTATTACTATTATTGTTCTTCATTTTCTAGCTAAATTAAGAAAGTATTTTTCTTGTCTCCTCTATATATGTCAAATTAATTTCAATATCTATAATAAACTTTGCTCATCAACACTCTTTTTCACTTAATTTGACAAACAACACTTAATATATTCACCATAGTATCCCCCTTGACACTTCAAGTGCTTCAAACATCGATTCAAATCAAACTATAGAGGTGTTAGAAAAAAAAGACTTGACATACAATCAAGAAGACAAATATTATGAGCCAATCATGTATGAGGAAGTTCATACTCTTGTGGAAAATGACCATCTGCATCTGGACCAGATTGGGATCCAATTGTTGAGCTTGGAAGCATGTTATGTGATAGTTATAAGAGTTTTCCCTTGTCAACTCTCTCAACTACTGTTTCAGAGACTGAAGTCCTAGGTCAAAATCTGGTAGCTATCCTTAAAACATTAGAGACCCTTTTGGAGACCTCCCTCGAAACTATCTCTTGTGATGATGAAGTCAAGCAACAATTCCATCAAGTGTAGGATCAACTTGTCCAATTTGAAGACCAAGTTCCTGTTCAGCTTCCTCCTGTAATCAACAAGTTAAATTTTTTTTTATTGAAGGTGTTGATGTCAGTTTTGTGACTGTCCAAAAAACTATCCAAGATTATGATCTGTCGGACATCTCTACCGTTGGGATTTTCAAATTAATATCTATGGAGAGAGAAATTCTATCGCATGCAAACATTGGAACGAAGGCTTCAATCCATTCTTCTTCTCTCTAACGCTTGGAAACCATAGCAAAGAAACAAAAAAAAACTTGAGAAATCTCAGGAAACCGCTAGAGATACTGTTATCGCTGTCGGAATACACACGTGAATCTGCTTAGAGATAAGGAATGAGTTTATCGCAATTGGGGTTATAATGAGCAGGTGTAAGGATCCTTATAGGATTAAATTGGGGTTTATTTTAGGATGTTTATTGAATTATAATTTTCCTTTACGATTATAAATACAATATTTTTGTGTTTGGCGGATCCCAATATTTTGATGTGAATTAGTTGATAAAGTTGAGTGCTCTTGATGTTTTCGTGTTTTTGACCTATGACTTTCATTCATTGATTTTAATATGATTGTGTGGAATTGTTTGAAGGGTTTTACTCTTCATGTTGTGAGAAGCATTTTGTATAAACTATTATAGTGAGATTATGAAATGGTGATTCAAATTATGAGAAAATGGCAAATTGAACCTGTGATGAATGGTGAGATACATGTGTATTGAGATGTTATATGTATTGAGTCGTGAGTTATGAACTGTGCAATTACATAATTGTAAGACCCTTTAAGGGCGACGAGTTTTTGTGCGATGAGTATTATGATGGGATCCACTGTGGGAACTTGATGAGTTGAATCACTTTGAGGTGCGATGAGTTAAAATGATTTTGAAAACAATTAAGTAGTTGTGTGTATTGGATAGTTCATAGATAAAGTGTATATGATTCATGAGGTGTGATAACATGTTAAATTGGGATTATACCATTGTGATTGAGACCGAGTGTATGTGATAAATTAAGTATGTATTGACTTGTAATATATATGTGCAGTGAGATGTTGTATACACTGAGTTGTGAGCTATAAATCGTACAATCACACGACTATAAAATCCTTTAAGGACAATGAGTTAATGCGCGACGAGTATTGTGATGAGAATCACTCTAAGGTCTCGACAAGTTTAATCACAAGCGCGATGAGATAAAATTAATTTGAGAACAATTGAGGAATCGTGTGTTTTGTACAGTTTATAGACAGAGTCTATGTGTTAAAATGTTTTCTGGGTTGGACTTGAATCAGGAGGGAGAGGCCATGACGGACTCTTTGAGTCTAAGCCTTGAGGGTAACTACACCCGGTTTGAGTGTTCCTTTAAGCCTGTGTTGATTCTACATGGTTGGAGTATTCTCGCAAAACAGTGTGATCGTGGCTGGTTTCCTTATGATTTTACCTAGTGAGAGTGACCTGACTTACTAGTGTGTGGTTTGTCTTGTCATGTACACCTAGGCGTCCGACGAGGTTTTTCACTGACATGATACCACATTGCATATAGGATTGAGTCTTAGTATATCTGTTGCATAACACATGTGTATTGACTGGTATTGATTAGTTGAGTGATATTGTGTTTGACCCTTGAATATGTCAATGATGTGAAAATGAATGAGGCAAGTTATGTTGAGATGTGGTGTTACGCGACAAGTGATGGAATGACATGAACTATGTTTAAATAAGTTGTAATTCATTTATATGATATGTATATTTATGTTGTCTTGTTTCTCTTTATTAGTTACGAATGTGATAACCCACTCCCCGTGTGTTATTTGTGTTCGAATCCTGTGATGATCTCAAATTTTGTGTTCGTGGAAGCAGATAGTTAGGTGAATGGCGATGGAGAACCTCATGTTATAGGACATTGAAACACAATACTCTGATACGATACGACATTGGGGTATAGGTTTCTATATTAATTACATAAGTCTTGGATGACCTTATTTTGAGCTGAGATGATTTTATTAATTATTTGGACAAGTTCTATTATGATGTTAGAGAAGTGAATGCGAATCTTTTACCCTTTGAAATGTTTTTATTTAAAAAATTTAATTAATTATGTATTCCTATTTCTTTTATTATTAGTACATATATGTATGAGATAGAGAGTGTCACATTCATCAAGAGTAGTACTTCCACCACTGATAGCAACATTGTCATCACCACCACCACCATTGACAGTATCACGGTCATTACTGCTAACCACCACTACTGGCATTGACACTAGCAACCACAATTATTGGCATCACTACCTCCACCACTAACATTGCTACTGTCGTTGTCGTCACTTTCCCCGTGACCATCACCACCACACAAATATACCATTAGTAGGATAGAAATCTTTAAAAATAAATTTCTTTAAACTAAAACTGAATTTCTAAAAGATTTAATTACTCATTTAATCTTTATAGTCGCACAATCTTTCCCTTTTTGTCCATATAGATCAAAATCATTTATTTTAATCTCCACATATTAATTTAATCATTTTTAATTCCTATACGTAATATTTTTAATTCTTATGATCTAAATTCATAGGGACTAAAATGATTAAAAATGATGTACATAAGGATTTAGGATCAGTTAAACGAAAAGTGACACCTAAAACAAATTTTAGAAAAACAAATATTTTACTTTAATAAGAAAATTACATACTAAGCCTTTTTGTCAACATATGTGATATTTTTTCTAATAAGTTTAGTGTTTTTTCCTATAAACTAAAAAGAAAAAATATTTTTGTTGATAAACCTAATGTTTATCCGTGAGTTGCTTTACTCTTGACCAATCCAATAAGACTAAAGAGATTGGTTTTAAGTATAAGAATTAAAAGATAAAATTTGTATAACTATATATAAAGATGAAAAGAGTAATTAAATATTTTAAAAATTAGAGATTGACTGTTATTTTTTAATTTGAAAAAACAACTAAAAAAACCACCCGAAGGGAAACTTATTTACCCTGAAAATAAATAGCAGTAGAAAAAAACAAATGTTATGGCTAGACTTTACGCACGTGAACTTCCCGTACATGAACGATGAGCTTTACAGGTTCCAAGTCAAGCTTACGAATTTTCTTTCCCGTCTCATAATCTTCACGCAACGAATGTTTCTGATCGACTACTTTGTTTCTCCTGAATTCTCACTTTCCTTATTATAAGCAAATTAATGTTTGTGTAACGCTCAAAAGTTTTCCTAATGGCTAACCTGCAAATGGTCAACTATGCAGCTGCTTCTTCTTCTTCTTCTTGTGTGGCTTCTCTCAAAAGTTATGATGTTTTTCTTAGCTTTCGAGGCGAGGACACTCGCGGCAACTTCACAAGCCATCTCTACGATGCTCTCATCCAAGCCAAACTTGAAACCTACATAGACTACAGGCTTCAAAAGGGTGAGGAAATCTCGCAAGCACTCATCGAAGCCATTGAAGAGTCGCAGGTATCCGTTGTGATCTTCTCAGAAAAGTATGGTACCTCCAAATGGTGCTTGGATGAAATCACCAAGATTATGGAATGCAAGGAGGGTCAAGGACAAGTTGTTATACCCGTCTTCTATAAAATAGATCCATCTCATATAAGGAAGCAACAAGGTTCTTTCAATAAAGCATTTGAAGAACATAAGCGAGATCCGAATATCACAAATGATAGGGTGCAAAAATGGAGAAGTGCTCTCACAAAAGCAGCCAATTTGGCTGGGTGAGACTCGATAACTTATAGGTACCAAACCACAACTCTATATAGAAACTTATTTTCCCAACAAAGGGATATGATCTTGGTTTTCTTTTTCACTTATGGTTTATAAAAAAATCCTAAGATTACATATGAACTATTGAAACTTAATAAATGTAAGACAGATTAAATATTAGGCAGTAGCGAATATAAATTAGATTTGTTAATGTTTAACTGTCCACTGTTTCAAATGAAGCAATTTTACTTACTATAGAGTTGGAAGAATGGAAAGTAGAAGAATAATAGAATATCACAGAGTAAACACGGGTGGTTTGGACTTTGGAGATATTTTCCCAAGTCCATGATCCCAACTCTATTTTTTGTTTTTTTTGTTGAACCCCGACTCTATTGCTGTGTCTCTCCTACTCTACATCCCCCACTTATCCACATATTGTAATTGGTGGTCACTCATATTTTCATTTTTATTTGATCGACTAGTGATACATTATTTCATTCAATGTTCTTACCATTATTATGCTAGGACCGAGGCCAAATTCATTAAGGACATTGTCAAAGATGTACAAACTGAATCTCATATCCGATTGAAACGAAAGGACTGATTGGAATTGAAAGAAACTATGCGGAGATTGAATCACTGTTGGAAATTGGCTCAAGGGAAATTCGAGTGATTGGAATATGGGGCATGGGTGGCATAGGTAAGACTACCCTGGCAATTGCTTTACATGCCAAACTATTCTCTCAATTTGAAGGCCACTGCTTTCTGGGAAATGTAAGGGTACAAGCAGAGAAGCATGGTCTCAATGCCTTACGCAGAACACTTTTCTCTGAGTTGTTCCCAGGAGAAAATCTTCATGTACATGTGCCCAAAGTTGAATCCCATTTTATAACGAGAAGACTTAAACGCAAAAAAGTTTTTCTTATTTTGGATGACGTGGCTTCCTCGGAACAGTTAGAAGATCTAATCGGTGATTTCAATTGTTTCGGACCAGAAAGTAGGGTGATTGTAACAACTAGAGATAAACACATATTTAGCCATGTTGATGAGATATATGAGGTAAAGGAATTGAACCACCATGACTCTCTTCAACTTTTCTGTTTGAATGCTTTCAGAGAAAAGCATCCCAAGAATGGATTTGAAGAGCTATCAGAAAGTGTACTTGCCTATTGCAAAGGCAATCCTTTGGCGTTAAAAATTTTGGGTGCATGTCTTCGTTCAAGAAGTGAACAAGCATGGAACAGTGAATTGAGAAAGCTTCAAAAGATTCCAAATGTGAAAATTCACAATGTTTTAAAATTGAGTTTTGATGATTTAGATCATACTGAGCAGGACATATTTCTAGACATTGCATGCTTTCTCAAAGGAGAATATAAAGATCACGTAATAAGTCTACTGGAAGCATGTAATTTGTTTCCAGCCATTGGAATAGAAGTCCTTGAAGACAAGTGTCTTATAACTATTTCACCTACACGTACAATAGAAATGCATGATCTGATACAAGAAATGGGTTGGAATATTGTTCAACAAGAATCTATCGAAGATCCTGGTAGGCGAAGTCGATTGTGGGATCCTGAAGAGGTGTATGATGTGCTGAAATATAACAGGGTTAGTACAAATTCAGTTACATGGGTGTTTGTAAAAAGCAACTAATATGATAGCATTTACTAACTATTATTCTAAATATTTTTTGTCAGGGAACTGAAGCAGTAGAAGGCATAATTTTGGATCTGTCTAAAATTGAGGATCTACATTTGAGCTTTAATTCCTTTAGAAAGATGTCTAACATAAGATTTCTTAAATTCTACTTTGGAGGGGAGTGGAGTGGCAGATGTAAAATATACCTTCCTATGAATGGTCTTGAGACATTGTCTGACAAATTAAGGTACCTTCAATGGCATGGATATTGTTTGGAGTCTTTGCCATCAACCTTTTCTGCTAAATTTCTTGTTGAGCTTGCCATGCCCTACAGCAACCTTCAAAAGCTTTGGGATGGAGTTCAGGTACGGTATGAATCTGTCTATATTTTCTACTTTTACTTTTTCACTTGAAACTCTTCATGTGATAACATTACCTTGTTACAGAATCTTGTGAATTTAAAGGACATTAACCTCGGATTCTGCGAAAACCTGGTTGAGGTTCCAGACTTATCTATGGCGACAAATCTCAAAGTGTTAGCTCTTCCTCAGTGTAAAAGTCTGCGTCAAGTTCATCCATCCATATTGTCTCTCCCTGAGCTTCAGGTTCTGGATTTAGAAGGCTGCACTGAGATTGAAAGCCTTCAAACAGACGTTCACTTAAAATCTCTCCAAAACCTCCGTCTTAGCAACTGCTCATCCCTCAAGGATTTTTCAGTATCTTCAGTTGAACTTGAGAGGTTGTGGTTAGATGGCACACATATCCAAGAATTGCCCTCATCAATTTGGAATTGTGCAAAACTCGGTCTTATCAGCGTACGAGGTTGTAACAATCTCGACAGTTTTGGGGACAAGTTATCTCATGATTCGAGAATGGCATCTTTAAATAATCTGATACTTTCTGGATGCAAACAACTCAATGCATCGAATCTGCATTTTATGATTGATGGTTTGCGGTCTTTAACATTTCTGGAGTTGGAAAATTCTTGCAACTTAAGAACACTCCCTGAGAGCATTGGCTCGTTATCATCATTGCAGCATTTAAAACTAAGCGGAAGCAATGTTGAGAGCTTGCCTGCAAGCATCAAGAACCTTCTGATGCTGAGAAGCCTTTATTTAGATAACTGCATGAAACTTGTGTCTCTGCCTGAACTTCCACTGTCTCCGTGGTCTTTAAGTGCAGCTAACTGTACATCTTTGCTGACAAACTTCACTCAACTGAACATACCCTTTCAACTTGAACAAGGACTAGAACAACTCCCTGAATCTCTTTTCATTCCTGGAGACCATGTTCCTGACAGGTTCAGCTTTCATGCTCAAGGGGCTTCAGTGACTATTCCGCATCTTCCACATGTTGGCTTATGTGGCTTTATTTGTTGCCTCGTTCTTTCTCGGTCACACCCTAATGGAAAATACGAATTTGTCAAGTGTTCTATCTACAAAAATTCCAAAAGTATTGATAGTGAACTCACCTCACTGGGTTGTGAGAGTTTGAGTTTGGATCATGTGTTTCTTTGGTTTGTTGACATCACAGAAGGTGGAGATGATTCTATGCTTAGGAGAATACAAAAAGGTGAACCGTGTGATCCTTGCAACATATCATTTGAATTCTTTCTCGAAGACAAGGACGGAGAATGGACAATGGAGGGGATAAAGGGGTGTGGGGTTTACCCCATATATGCATCTGAACATGGCTATTATTCTAAACAAAAGGGGTTAGAGTTGAAGTTTGGGTATAGCTCTAGAGATATTGTGGAGTTAGAACCCAACAGCTCTAATGATATTGATGAGTTAAAAGACAAAGGATCTAATCATGACAATGAAGATAATCAGACTAAGAAATTGCAGGAAGTTATGCACCAAACAAGTACAAAAGGTGTGCAGCATGTTAAAATGGAATCTAATGACAATTCTTCGTGTCACCATTTCATAGGTATGAAACTTCAACCACTCCCTCTTCATAGCTCCTTGTTTTTGCTTCATTTTGCCAATGTATTAGTATCTACGTGACAACTTCGTAATATTCTTGAGTATAAATATCTACAAACACAAACAATCAAAAGTTAGGTTAAAAAGATATCAAAACTTATGTTGAAGTTATCTTAATACTATTTTAGGTTTTTGATTGATTGTACCTATTATTTTTCACATAAGATTTATTTTATTTTGCTATTGACTTCTATTTAGTAAAAATCACATGAACTTTTCTTTTCTCTTTGCATATTTCCTTGACAGACATGCTGAGGGATTAAAATTTTTACTTCATTAACATTCTCTTTTATTAGTTGTTTTTTTAATTCTAGCTCAATTATGTTATGGTTTGTTTTCAAGAAATTTTAAGATTTTAATTAAAATGCACCAAATCGTAAAGATTTTTTCAACTGACCTCTAACATAAACATGTATAGCAGGATTATTGACCTTTGTAATAATTATTTTAAAAATCACATTTACTGTTTTTTTTTAATACTAAAATTATTTTTGACCCAATTGCATTTGTGAACTTCAATTTAAAACAAGGAAATAGTTATTCTGATCATCCTTCTTCTGCAAGTAGCTTTTTTTTATGCTTCTTCCCTTAGTAGCACTAATGCCTCAATCTTATGATTTCATTTCTAAGCATTTAAGGTTGGATTATTGTATTAATTAGGAGGTTATGGTAAATTATTTTTGACCCAATTGCATTTGTGAACTGTAATTTTGCTTCATTCAGCTTCAACATCAGGTGGTATAAAGACAGAACCACAAAGTTTCAAGGAAGAGGATTGCTATATAATGTCAACACCTGAAAATCAAGTAAGTGACTAATATGTATTGGTACTATTGTTCTTCATTTTTAGCTAGATTAAGAAAGTATTTTTCTTGTCTCTTACTACTCTATATGTCAAATTAATTTCAATATCTACAATTTTTTCTCTTTAACACTTTTTGCAATCCTTTTTTGCCTAATTTGACAAATAACACTAAACATATTTATCAGATTATCCCCTTTGACACTCTAAGTGCTTCCAACATCGATTCAAATCATACTGCTGAAGTGTCAGAAGAAAAAGACTTGACATCCAATCAAGTAGAAAAATGTTCTCAGCCAATCATGTTTGAGAAAGTTCATGCTGTTGTGGAGAACGACAATCTGCATCTTGAACTAGATTGGGATCTAATTGCTGAGCTCAACAGCATGTTATGTGATAGTTACAAGAGTTTTCCCATGCCAACTCTCTCAACTTCTGTTTCAGGTTCAAATGTAGCGGCTATCCTTGAAAAATTAGAGACCCTTTTGGTGACATCCCTTGAAACTATCTCTTGTGATGATGAAGTCAAGCAACAATTCCATCAAGTGTTGGATCAACTTGTCCAATTTGAAGACCAATTTCCTGTTCAGCTTCGTCCTGTAATTAACAAGTTAAAAGTTTTCATCGAAGGTGTTGATGTTAGATATGTGGCTGCCCAAAAAACTATCCAAAATTATGATCAGCTGCTCCAATCAAGGTCTCTTCTATCAAAGCATTTGGAAAGTGCCAAAGCTCGACAGTACCATATTAATTCTAAAGTCTCTGAAGGTAAAATACAATTTGAAAAGATCAATTCTGAGATTGTTGAACTAGAACAAAAGTTAAGGATTTTGGTTGAGACCAGAGACAAGCTAAAGAGAGACTTGGACAATTGTGATGTTGCGAATAACAAACTAAAGACTAAGGCTGCACAATGGTTGCCAAAATGCAAAAGTGTCACCACAGCTTTGAAGGAATCCGAGGCTTCTTACAAAGTGGCCCTAACCAATAAGAAGAAAACCGAAGATGAATGGGCTGATCTGAAGAAGACTTTTGTGGCCAAATGATTTGAATTGTCACCAGCTTATGCATATTTTGACATTAGGTCTTAGCAATATGCACTTGTTTTACTATTTTCAATTTTCTATCATCTTTCAAGGTTTATATTGGACGTTTGTTTATTTTGATATTGGATCGTTAATTTTCTATACTATTTGTAACTGTTTTAAGTTCACAATGAACAATTTGTTTTGCCAGCTAACTACGCATCAAAGTTGCTACATTTACGCTAAAATGCTATTATATTATTGTAGTAGATTTTCAATCAATAAATAAATAGATAGAATGTCTCAGGTGCATGGATTTTAATATGACTAATTTTGTCTAGTTGTTCTTCCCCTGTTTTGCACTGTTGCTGCATCTTCCTTGGACTTATTGATGGGTGGTACCATGTTTAATCGAGCACAACCTGTCTTTTTAATTACAAGAGGGAAACTCTTGCACACCAAACGACTTGTGGAACACTCATTAATTGTTCTTTTCTATTTAGAGACACAAAAAGTTCTTCTTCAAAAACTACATATAACTGTTAGATTTATTGGTCCTTTCCCTCATCCCCTAGTGAATAAACATATATGTGCAAAACATTTTTTCAAGAATTATCCTATTTGCTTTCTCTATAAAAGAAAAGAAAAGAAAACTATTTTTTTTATTAAAGGATAATGCTTTTATTTTATTGAACCCCGGATACAGGCCTGATGTGTGTACTCAAAAAGTATCCATAGGTACAAATAGGTGCCTAGTTTATACGACATGACTTTAGAAGTATCCATGCTTAAGAAGAAGAAATCTTCTATGCAATGAACTATGACAATACATTTTCATACTCTTTAGGTAGTTTGCATGAGATCTTAGTTCAAACTTCATTATTATACACCAAAAAATGATAACACGTTTTGAAGTGGACTTTGACGGGGGAGATGGGGTTCACGACCCTGCTAGTTTTAGGAGACAAAGGATTTTTATAGAGGACAGGAAAGGAATTTTGAGTACAATACGAAGCTTTTAGTTGATGTAAATTTCTATTTGAGAGGATAGGAAAGGAGACAGAGGATTTTTTGGGTCAAACCATACGATGAAGTAAATTGATTTGCTGTAATATTTTTATTGATCTGACATCTGAGGTAAATTTTCATGAAGCTTCTTTGTAGATTCTAGGAATACCTATTCACCATTCTCATCTCTTTTTTTTGGCTTGATTTTGGAGGGATCAGCCTCTCGTGATCAACATCAGTGGCTTCATCTCCCTAAGGTAATATATGATTTTCCTTTTTTTTTCTTCCCTTTATTTAGCTCACTTTTATTTTATTTTATTATAACCCCATATATATAATTTCTCTCTGTTGCACCAAGAAGCTCCTGTTTCAGTTTAGAATCTGAGTATTTGACCAATTTGATTGCGTCTTGTTTTGATCCTTTTTGGCACTGAGAGAGAATGGGTTAAGAGTTTTCTCCGTTTTGTACATGTGTATGTTCTCTTGTCTGTAAAAAAACTATGGAACGTGGACTTTGAAAATGTTCAAATTGGAACATCTAATTTTCTTCTTTTAATCTAAGCTAGTCTGTCTAGATCTACCTCTCATTTGAATTGTGCTTGCTATCTTGGTTTAATATTTTTAGCCTAATTATGTGTTAAGCAAGTGTTAAATTGCTAGAAAGTAGAAACTATGCAAACGCTTTGAGTTTTCATTTCCTGCTGCCATCTATATGAGTATGACTCTGCAGTTTTTAACATGATCTTGAGCTGCAAAACTTGAAATAATTGAAGCATGGTTTCTCTCCTTAGAAAGGCAATACATGTGATTTGCACATTTAAGTTTTTTTCATTTGTTGTCAACATTGATGTCAGAGTCAAGATTTTTTTAAGCATAATTTAATGTTTTAGCAGCACCTACTATTTTGCTTTGATGTTTTTTAACTATCCAAACCCCTTCTAATGCAATCTTACTTTGAAGTTGAACCCTGCTTATTGGACTTCAACCTTGTTTGGCAATTGAATGGAAACACGTTCCTTCTATTGAAAAAATAATAATTTAATTTGCTTCTTGTCAATAAGTAATCCACTTGTTGTCAATTTTCTTGTCACTTGATAAATGACATTTCATATTTACTATTCATCAGATTATCCCCTTTGGCACTTCAAGTACTACCAATATTGATTAAATCAGACTAGTGAAATGTCAAAAGAAAAAGACTCAGATGACAATCAAGTGGATACATTTTCTGATTCAGTCATGTTGGAGAGATTTCATACTCTTGTGGAGATTGACAATCTGAATCTTGAACCAGATTGGGACCCAATTACGGAGCTTGAGAGCATCTTATCTGATAGTTATAATATGTCTTCCATGTCCACTCACTCAGCAACTATTTCACAAATTGAAGTCCATGGTACAAATGTGGCAGCTATCCTTGAAAAATTGGAGGTCCTTTTGGAAACCTCCCTTGAAATTCTCTCTTCTGATGATGAAGTCAAGCAACAATTCCATCATGTTTTGGAGCAACTTAACCAATTTAAAGATCAAATCCCTGTCAGGCTTCATGCTGTGATTTACAAGTTAAAAAGTTTCATTGAAGATGTTGATATCAGATATGCAACTGCCCAAAGAACTATCCAAGACTATGATAAACTGCTACAGTCAAGGTCTCTTCTATCAAAGAATTTGGAAAGTGCCAAAGCTCAACAGGACAAAATTAATTTGAAAGTCTCGGAAGGTAAAATACAATTTGAAAAGATTAATTCTGAGATTGATGAACTAGAACACAAGTTATGTACTTTGGTTATGACTAGAGACAAGCTAAAGAGAGCCTTGGACAATTGTGCTGCTGAAAACAACAAGTTAAAGACTCAGGTTGCCAAATGGGTGCCAGAATGCAAGAGTATCATCACAGCTTTGAAGGAGTATGAGACTTCTTACAAAGTGGCCCTAACCAATAAGAGGAAAACCGAAGATGAATGGGCTGATCTGAAGAAGACCTTTGTAGCTAATAAGATTTGAATCGTCTCAGTTTATGCATATCTTGACAGAGGTCTTAGCCATATGCTCTTATTTCACTATTTTCATTATTTTCTCACCTTTCTAGGATGACAATGAACATTTTGGTTTCTCTTATGTTACACTGCAATTTTCCTTGATATCTGTCAATCTGTTTAAGTTCACATCAAATTATTTATTTTGCAAATTTACTTTCATATCTGACAATTTTGTGTTTTTCTTTGAACATGCTTTCTTCTCAGTTATTTTGATCTGACACAATACCAATTTGTAGTTACTAGTTAGGTTGGACTCTCAAACTAATACAAAACAAACTGAACTGTACTGTTCTATTAATCTTGACTTGATTGTTTTTTAAAGTTTTCTAAAATTGATTGAAATTGAAAATCTCAAAATGATTTTGTTGAACAAGCATATGACGGTGATCAAATGATAGGTGTATGACTATCAAGCTGTTGTCTGAATTTTTTTTAAAAACATGTGACTTTGGAAAACACAAAATCTCAAGTCGAAGTCAAACACTAGAAATTTATAATTATTCATCCCCCAATCTATGGCTATCTCTAAGTCCTTGACAAAAACTATAAAAATGCCTACCTTTTCATTTTCTTTCTAAAAGTTTATATGGCTCTGCTGATGCCTAAGATGAAGCCCATATTTTTACTCAAGTTGAATAAAAGCCATGCACTTGGAATTTTTTTCAAGTTTGTTTGCTTTATCAGTGCAGCTCCTTGAGACATTTTTTTTGGGGCGCATGGTCCTGCTATAATCTCTGTGTGTGTCTTCTTTTTTATCCAATATAATGTGTGGTGGAACTTCAAATCCACATAGCACGCATTTGGTTTTACATTGGATTCTCCTTAATCATGTTGAGACACTAATTGATCTAATTTTAAGTAAATTTTCACATGTTTAATTACACTTAGAGAAATTGATTTTAAGTTAAAACAATTACATCACTTTAAAATCAATTTTAAACTATATCAATTTTGCTGAACTAATTTTATTCAAAATCAAGGTCCAAACACACTATTCTCCTTGGACTCAGAGGTCAATCATTAGTCATAGCCCAATTTGGGCCTATATGTCTATTTGCACCTTTGAGCTCAATGGACCAACTTCATCTGGGCCTTACGAAACCTTTTGGCAATAGAACACAAATTTTGGGTTTTGTTTCTTGCAGTCCCATCCCACTATTGACCAATAATATTTAGGGTGCAGTCCATTAAGATGAACAAAATGTAGTACATGTGTATGAAACAGCACCCTCAAGTTGTCAAACGAGGAAAATGACAATTTTGCCTCACATTTTGCCCTTTTTGGTCAGGTGAGGCCTATGGTCTGTACTATAGTCTGCAGTTGTAGGGGACCCAAAAACCTTGAGTTTTGGAAGTGACTTCGTTTTCAATGGCCACTATTGGCATTAGATTTGGAGCAATACACAATTAGATATGCACACTCCAACAACTCCATCATCACTTCCTCCCTGTTATTATCATCATTAGGGTTTTCTTTTTTTCACACACAAGAAGAGAAACCCATGTCAGGTGTCTCTGCTAAGATTTCAAATTTTTCAACAACTATGGTTGGTCAACTGCTTCTGCAACGTTGACATTTTCTCTCAGGCATGTTTCCTTAAATGCTATATTTTTTGCTTATCATTGCTTGTTTTTTCCACAAACCACAATGTATGAGTTGGGCTTAATCCCAAAACAAGCAAAGATAATAACTTTCTTCAAAACCACCACATGGGTAGTGCCTCTCTCTCTCTCTCTCTCTCTCTCTCTCTCTCATTCCAACCTCAAAAAATCTAGACATACTCTAATTTGAATTTAGAATACCATCTTCTCAAAATGTATAGGGGTCACTCTAGAATCCTTCAAAGCAATGGTGCTATCACCAACCCCCCTATTGTTTCTCCTTCTTCTTCTTCTTCTTCTTCTTCACCCTCAGTGCCTTATGTGTCTAACTACCAGAAACAAACAGCTCCATCCCCAAGTTCTTCATCTGGGAACAGAATAAGCCCTGCAATTCTTTTCATCATAGTAATTTTAGCTGTGCTGTTTTTCATCTTGGGTCTCCTTCACTTGCTTGTTAGATTTCTCATAAAGCAAAGGTCTTCTTCCAATAATTCATCAATTCCCCAATCAAATAGATACCCTGACATGTCTGATTCAGATGCTTACCAAAGACAGTTACAGCAACTCTTCCATCTTCATGACTCAGGCCTGGATCAGGCTTTCATAGATGCTCTCCCTGTCTTCTTTTACAAAGAGATAATTGGCTTGAAAGAGCCTTTTGATTGTGCTGTTTGCCTCTGTGAGTTCTTGGAACAAGACAAGCTCAGATTGCTTCCCATGTGTAACCATGCTTTTCACATTGAATGCATAGACACATGGTTGCTTTCCAATTCAACTTGCCCTCTTTGTAGAGGGACTCTCTATTCACCCTTTGAAAACTCAGTTTTTGACTTTGAAAGTCAACTTGAGGAAGATGGGATGTCAGGAAGTGGTGGAATTGGTTCTGTTAACAAAACTACAGAAAGTCACATAGTGAATGGGAAAAGGGTGTTTTCTGTTAGGCTTGGAAAATTTAGAAGCACTAATAATAATCAAGATGGGATGGTGGTGGAGAGAGGTGAAGGAGAGAGTAGTACTAGTAGTGTTAATTTGGATGTGAGGAGATGCTATTCAATGGGGTCTTTTCAGTATGTGGTGGCTGATTCAGATCTGAGAGTGGCTTTAGGCACTAGCAGTGGCAGCATGAGACAACTGAAGGGAAGAACAGCCACAAATGGAAGTTCTTTCATTGATGGAGATGCTGTTGAGGGCAAGAAAATCAACATTGCAAGGAAAGGTGAAAGCTTTTCTGTTTCCAAGATCTGGCAATGGTCTAGGAAAGATAAGTTGACAGGTTCATCAGATGCTCATTTCCTTAATAGTTCTACTGTCACTTCAACTTTGCCATGGATGAATAAAGCCAGAGGAGGTACTTGACACATGAAGCTAGTTTGTGTTTTGTATTTTTAACTAATTTCAAATTTTCATTGAAGGAATCCCTTTGTTGAGCTACTGCTTCCTCTCACACTTTGATTTTACTTTTTTTTTTTATTTTATTTGTAGTGATAGAACTTGTAAATTGTGCCATAAACATAATCAGGCAACGAGAATTAAAAATTAATCTTGAGTGTGTAAGGAATATAACTCTTAATTCTATCATGTGTTGTATTATGCATTTACCTTTATTTTGTCACACAGCGCTTAGTTTTTCGCATCACGTTTTTTACAGTACCCTTACACTAACTTTTATGGCAAAAAAAGAGGAGAAAAAAACTAAATTTGCACAATTCCCTACTCCCTTGGTCAAAAGGACACAAAATCTTAAAGTACATAGTCTATGCCCTAATAATGTTAACAAAATTATAGTGATATCTAATCACATATTATGATATTTAATAAGTCTAATAATTTATTTTTGTTATGTGTCAGATGTAATACATAAAAATTACACTCAAACTCAAAAGTAGAGAAAAAAATCATTTTGTTTTGTAATATACATCTCATCTATATGATCAGAATCAATCACCTGTTTTGCTCACAGAGAGCTCAATGTTCATGAAAAGCTATAAGCTAGTAGAGGTTGTAATGAAAAAGAGTATAGTTAGTGCTTGAAAAAAAAATCACAGCATATGGTCTCGAACATAATATTTGAAGGTGGGCCCCTAATGCCATGTGATTGTTTGTTCCAGTGTCAAAAGTGGTTTTTAGGAGCAGGAAGATGAAAGTGAAGTCAAATTGGGGTTGCTTTTTGGATGCTGTGGTTTTCTCTAGAGGGCTTGCTTTATTCGCTTTTTGGGTTAAAAAGAAGTGAAAGAGTTACAAAGGAAGGATTCCTTCTTCTTCTGTTAGCTCATTCTTGTGTATGACGACCCTATATGGAAGTGTTATCCTTTTTGGATGGTTTAGCACATGACACACCAAAATGGGTGTGTGGAAACTGAAATGTGGGGTGCAAGAGATTTTCAGATCAGGATTGTGGAGTCTTGACCTGACATCATGAGCCTAGTGGATGGTGGTGGGGTTATAGAGTGCTCTCAATCTAAAAGATGTTTCTTATTTGTTTTCTGTTTGTTTTTTTCAAGTTTTTTGGGATTTTTGAAGAAAATTAAGGAAATGGGATTTTAGTTGTTTTAATTGTTTTTCATGAATTCTTAAAATAAGAAAAATATGAAATGTATTTTTTTAACCAGAATAAATAATGCATATGTCATGATTAAATCACAAATTATAATGTCTGATAAATTTATTAATTTTTATAATAATTATTTGAAAATTATAATAAAAATGTTTTACTAATTACGATTGATTAAACAAATTTGCATTGATTTGCATGGTTATTAAACAATTGATTTTTAGTAAAAACATATTAACTAAAAATAGAAAGCAAGCCAAATACATCCAATATTAATATTTTATATTTCTCTTCGAAAACTTGATTAATGTTAATTACACGCATTTCTGCTATTCCTCTATTGATCTCGCATTCGTGTTGTCTTAACTCTTAAAAAGTCTTTGGGTTTACTTCATATTTTAGTAATCTTTTGTTAACAAGTCAGATCTACAAGTAAATTTGTGATGTAAATTCTTATTGAGGTTAGTTGTATATCCTAAATTTGGAACGGGAAAACTTCCTTTCTCCAACTCTATCTATCAACAAACCAACCCTTTCATTATAAATATTATTCACAATTTGCTCATTCTTTGAAAAATCCTACATTAAGCCAATTGTCATTACATCATGTGCTGATTCAATACCTACTTATATAAAAGGTACGGGCTCCAATTCCAATGCAAACCTATTAGTAATAATCTATGAATTACACTTTAGGAAATTAAATTTTGATATTTTGCTCGCTATTTTCAGACAAAAGCACGTAGTAACCGGAATACATATCTCCATTCTCCACCTTGGTTACGCCAAGGCCTTTATTATTCTTTTGGGTCAACTTCCTAAAGCTAAATAAAAGGGTAAGAAACAGTGCACACACCTTGATGCTGGGGCCTGGGGGAAAAGGGAAGGTTGTCCACCTCATTATTGACCCATAATAATAATAATAATGGGGTACATCTGTTATATATGGTCACCGACTATACCTTAGCAAAGTGACTTGATTAGGCACAACGTGACCCCAAATTTAAGAAGGGGGATAGAAAAGAAAGAAAGAAATTTAGTTTAGTATTGGTGGTTGGCTGGATCTCAAATAGAAATATACCAAACTCTGCAATGTGTACTTGTTATTTATTAAGAGATATATTGTGCCAGGTAAGATATCGATTAATGATGTTTGTCTCTCTCAAATTGATTCAGTGTGAGGGAGAACAGGGTTTGCAATGTTTGAGGTGGGTTTAAGATGGGGCAAACGAGGTGAGTTAAGCATGAATTAGAATCTAGATGGCGTTTCACATGAGAAGACATAGTTAGAATTAAAAAAAAAAAATACATGAACACTCACGATGTTATTCAACACGAGAGACATATAAAAGAAAGAAAAATTTAGGTATTATAAATGATATAATAAAAAAAATAACATTAATGAGGTGTTTAAAATAATAAAATTTCAAAGTTATCGCTCTTAGAATTAAGAACGTAGGTTTTATAATATCTTCAAAGATGGGATGAAATCTAAAAGAATTGGTAAGTGTGTATATTCAGACGATATAAATGCTATAGTCTGAAATCTGAATTCTATGAAGTCTCACATAATGCTAAAGTAGAATATTATATGTACTAGTCTTAGTCTTGCACAGAACAAAAAAAAGTGCTAATACGTTGAAAAAAAAAGTACTAACAAAGAAGAAAAATGTATTTATATACTCCTTTGGAATGAAATAAGTAAGTTTTATCTCAAAAAAAAAGTGCATCTCTAAAAAAATAAACTATTATGACATTATAATAAAATAATTACGGCACAATATTCCCATGCATTAAGTGAAGATGTATAATATTTATATAACCTTAGAGACTTCTGTCACAATATTTTTTTTTTCTGAAAAAATATAAAACGAAACATTTATGGGGAAAAAATGAATTATTTGCTATGGCAATAAACAGTCTCCCTCCATTCATTTTTTTGTCTTTGCTGTTATAGTTCTAAATGTTTTGTTTAATCTTTAGATAACATTTATTAGCTATAGTTGTTTATTTATTGCAAATCTTTCAAATAGTATTAAAAATTCAACTTCTTAGCATCTTAAACAGTGTTAGTGTGTTTAGAGCTTGAAGATCCAGACTTGTAAGAAACGAATATTGTGTAGAGAATACTTATATATCAATTGTAGACGCAGGCTACTAGGGTGGGAGAGCCAAATAGGTTTCTTTTTTCTCTTTACTCTTTTTCTTTTTTTCTTCTCTGCCCGTCTCTTTCCTGATCCTGTTGCAACCATTCCTCCGACGAACCATCAGTCCCCTCCTCTTCCTTTAACCATAAACATCATGAAACCATCTTCACTTCACAGAGTACTTAAACCAAACACCTTGTGAGCATTGCATTGACTCACTAAATCAATCAAATTAATATTTAATAGGCATCACAGTATTCTTTATCACAGATCAAGAGAAAACAATTCTTCACCACACCAAAAATATCCATAGTCAAACCCAAAATCCTTCCAATCAGCAAGAAAAACACAATGGTTCGACGCAAAAGCATAGCAGAATTAGTCCCAAAAATTGCAAAATCCAAGAAACGAAAGAACGTATTATGAGACTGTAAAATCCATCCATTTTCGTTGAAGAAGCTTCTTAGGTAAGCGTAGAATCCAAAACCCGAGTAAGAACGAAATCTGAGCAGCGGTCAACAAGCGTTTCAGATCCGTACTTGGCAAGGTTGGCGAAGCTGCTGCCGAGGTTCGACGACCTTCTGAAGCGTGACTGATTCAAGTTGAAACCGTGATGTTGACGCGGAGGGGGAAGCCGCCGCTACGGCTGCTGCGGCAGTGATAGAGAAGAAGGGAGAGGATAAGAAACCGGACAAGAACAGGGGTAGAGAAGGAAAAGAAAATGGTTGTGAATTACATTCCCACAGTGAGAGAACGAACTACGTGGCTCTCCCAGCTAGTCTGCCTCATCAATTGTATCTATAAACGGGTTAGAGTACAAGAATCCCGGCCTTTATTGGGAACTGGACTTAGCTTGAAAGTAAATCAGGATAAATATCCTGTTTTTCTTTTCGGTTAAATACTAATTATTAATTGGATAAATAATTATTTTGATGCGTAGAAAGCACTGATAAATTTATTTCGAATGATAAAAATTTAAATTTTAATATTTAAAAGTAAAAAAAAAAATCGTCAACTTCCATCTACTGTTCATAAAAAGCAGCTTAAGTGACACATTTAAGAATGAATTTGTCAAACTACTATCTTTTTAGGAATAAAAATATTATTTACTTAAAATATAATTTAATTTTTATCTCTTTTTTTTTAATCGTTGTAAGTATAACATTATAATAAATACTTAAAAAAATAGAAAAACAAATATAAGTTAAAACAAACATAATAATAAGCATAATATTAATTAATAAGCATAATTTGTTCTATTGTTCTAAAATTTCTAATGCAACATTACCTTATCCAAAATATGCGACATCAGGTTAATCTTTACCAAAAAAAAAAAGAGACTCAATTTGATTTTGTTATTACCTGATGTTGTCACAATATAAATTTCAATGCAACAGATAAATTATTATTATTAATCAATATTATCCTTATTATGTTTATTTTAACTTATGATTCTTTCCTGTTTTTTTCAGTGTTTATAGTAATGTTATGCTTGCAATGATTAAAAAAGAGGGAAGATGAAAATTAAATTATATGGTGGATAAATAGTCATTTTCGTCTATAAATATGTAGAATACGACTAAATTTGTCCTAAGTTCACATAAGTTCTTTCATTAACAGTAACAAAGAGACGTTGATGAATGAATAGATTTGTCATACTTTTTCACTTCTGGAAACTAAAATTTAAATTTTCATCTTTTAAAAATGAATGTATCAGCTCTTTATATATTCAAGGACAAAAATGATTATTTATTTTTATTAATTTTTGTTAACAGAGAAATCAGATGTATGACTTTTTTATTTTTTTAATCATCCAACTGACTCTGTTTTTTTGTGCTCTTTTATTTTTCGATATTTATGTTTTTCTTTGTCTAACTAGTGTGCTAATTTTGTAAACAAGTTTTTGTATACCAATTTCAAGAATATTTTTATCAAACTCATTCAAGAGCATTTTCTCATACCTTAGAAAATTATTCCAAAAAATCATACTGACTATATTTTTTAAAACTGTTCTTGAACATTTTTCTGTTTGACAAAGGTTCCGTTTAGCAAAAATCTTTTGAAACACAATTTAATCATCTTATGTTTTCCCGTATATTTCCAACGTAATTTAATCATATTAATGTACTCTTGACAATTTACTTTAAAAAATGTTACCCTCTCTCTTCATGTTAGTAATAAAATAAAAAGTACAGTTCAAAAATAAATAATCTTAGGATCTGACACCCAAAAAAATATACAAGATTTTAGTGCGGTGCATGAGTGCTGCATGCAATAAATGACTCTTTTATTTATTCACCTTGGATCCGCGAACCTAAAATGTTTCTAGGGGGTTTGATAGTTGATATTGTCACAAGTCTCGTACTCTCACTTACAATGATATTTAAAAATAACTACAGAACTTTGAATCCACGGAATTCTTAAATGAATTTAACAGCTTGATCGGAACTTACATCACCATGTGACGGTCTTGAAGTTGGACTTTCCAAGAACCATCTTGTACCAGATCACCGACTTAGCCATCTTAGATCACCTGATGTTCATAATATAAGCTAAAATGCGTCGAATTTTCTTCAGCTGTAAGTCAATTGCAAAAAATCTTTTGCGGTTCAAAACTCACTGGAATCGTTTAAACTTACCAAACCTTGCATATTGACTTACGATAAATTTACACTTTTTCACATGATTTGGTAAGTTCAGAGTTGAGTTGAATTTTGAACTGAGAATTTTCTTTGATTGACCTAAAATCGAAAGGGCTTATGTGCATTTAGGGAAACTAGTAGTTTCCATAAAATACTCTTGCCAAGTTTATATAGGTGATGATAATGAATCACAAACTTCACAATGGATAATCCTCACTTTCAAATTTCAATTAAACAGTCAAAAGCCGAACAAGAAAGTTGATATAATTTTGAGATTACATTTCATTAATCTTGAGGGGGAAACATTACATAAAATCAAATATATCAATCGTCTAAAAGATACCAAATTGCATTCAACAACACTATAACTTTAGACAGCAAAACCGAGCGACTACCTCCAAAAAAATAGCAAGAAAGCACTTCAAGTACTCAATAGGACACAACTCTCAGTGGCTTGAGAGGAAAAATTTGACTATGGCATTTTCATACAGGAATATGTTGTACTAATGTACATAAATCACCTAAGTAAAAGAAAAAGGTAAAACAAAGATGTGAAGCCACCAAATCGACTTCAAATTTAAGCCAAAAAGTGGTCCAGATGGTCGAACCATACCTTCCTCAATTGAAGGAATGAAACATGAAAACCGCACCAATAATTATGGAGTGCTGGGGAAAACGATGGGTTTTGTGCATCACCTTAATGACCCCTGATCATTGGGCTTCATAAACCATGAGGAAAGTTATTGACTTGTCCTTCCTCCAGTGTATCCTTGCCATTTATCTTGTATGCTATCCTTATACGCATGACAAGAGATTTCTGAAAAAAATAGTTGCTAGCGATCAAGTCTTCTCTAAGAAGCACTTATACATTACATTCAAATGTACATACAGGAAAATTATCTCAGAAAGTGTACACCATATACATACTCACAAAGTACAAACAGAGAAAAGGAGTGGGTGGGGGGAGTTTAATCCATGGTTGTCAATCCCAGATAATGCCATGAACTGGCCAGCCCGCCCCAAAAATGGTATAGCAGATTGCAAATAGCAGGATAGCCACTATGTAAAAATTATAAATACAAGATAAATCCCTTATGCTACATAATTTCACAACAGTAAAAATTAATCCAATATTAAAGACATTATTCATCATTAATAATCTGAAGTAAGTCCAGACTATAAAAAAAACAATGAAAAATATGATTTACTGTAATGCCTAATGACAGTTTCACAGCTTGTGCAGTTAACTAAAATATCATTGTTGGCTTTGATTGAACAATCTGAAAAGTAGTGAACACTCAATAACCCCCAGGCTCAAATCATTAGCAGTTTTGCAGAATGTAATATCAATTATCAAAATAAAGCATAAACTAGCTGTTTCGCAACAACATGCCAGTGATCAACATTCTGTTTAGAATTTAAATCATACAAGGACATGGTAGAACACAGATATTTACAGTAAAGCAATAGTTACAAAGACCATCTACCTTCCCATGTTGGCTATTAGTAATTTTCAAACTTTGGGTTATGGACCCATTTGCGGGAAGAGTATTGCTGCTAGCTGGATCTAAGTGCAATTGAAGAAACTGAAAGTCAAAACAAAATATGTAAGTACTAGATGATGGAAGGTAACAAAGCAGTTCAAGAGATTTTGAAATTCCAACAGAGCACCCAGTAAAACAGCTTACAGTTATCAAATATTAAAGAATAGATGTAATTATTTAGCACTCAATAGGTCAGATAACTAACTAGACTAATGCAAAGGAAATTATTAAGCTATAGACAGCTACAAACATTTTTATCGCTAGAATTCATCAATTGAGAGAAACAAACAGCCAGCATGGAACTTCAAGTTACCATTATAACAATGAAGATCATGATATTGTTAAAAGCAGTAAATTCAAATTATATCTTTATAATTACAATAATGATGATGATCTTAGCACTGCATGCAAAAAGCTTAATAACATACTGATTGGCATACCTTAGGAACTGCTGCTTGAAAAACAAAATCTGTATATGAATTGGAGGACAAATTCATAAAAGTAGCCTGGATAACTGTTGTTTGTGGGTTTCCTGGTTGTTTTGAGAAATTGAATGTCAACCTCAAGGAGCTGCTCTCAAATGCAGTTACTGATGGATAAACCGATCCATTGTTTTCTACTCAAGATAAGAAAGGACAAGGAATCAATACTTTGACTATATTTCATTCAATGATAATGCCCAAATGCTAAACAAAGTTTACAACCTGTTGGCGGGCTGGGGGCAAAACCATCCAATAAATTCATCATAGGAGCAGCATTTGAAGTTGTTTTTGTCGAAAGTGAAAGAGATGAGAGACCATCCAATGATGAAGAAACTGGTGCTTTGTTACTCGAATTGGAGGATAAGATGTCTACTGTAGATGAGCTGCTTTCAGCAGAAGGTGATCCGATAGACAGAAGATCCAAAAGAACATCGTTGCCACTTTTTGAAGCTTGGCCAGCAACTAAAAATGCAAATAAAGTCAGACATACTACAAATATGTTTGATGGAATTATTCAGTATTCACAATAAGGAAAAATGAATAAGTTTGCATGTTTGTTTAACAAATCAAAATGACAACAAGCACCACCACCAAAGCCTTATCCCATTAGATGGGTTAAGTTACATGGATCAAACAATGTCATTGGGTTTTATCAAAAACTAAATTTTCAATAAATCCATTTGGAAAAAGGTTCTTCATAATGGTTTTTCCTATGAATCAAGTGGCTCAAAAACTAAAGAAGGCCTCATAAAACAGTACCAGCTATCTTGGAGAAAAGCAAAGATGCATAAACAATGATGGTACTTATTTAATACAAAAAATATTTAGTTTTTCGGGCATCATAATAATTTATAAGATACACTACAAATACTAACCAGATTGTTGTGATGCTGGTGACAGATCAACACCAAGAAGGTCCTGAAGAATATCTCCTCCACCAGAAGAGCTCGGAGCAGGAGCATCATCTGAACTTAGATCAAGTAGATCTACAAGAGGAGCCACAGGTTTGGCTACTCCATTTGGAAGATTAAATGAAGGTGCAGTTGGAGTTGAAGCTGCGCCTGGCAGAGACCCAGCCCTCCTACCAATGTAAGTTGCCTCATCCAAAACTGGCATCCTTTCTACAAGTGTAGACCTGCACAATGACAGTTTCTTATGAAAGTGTTGTACAATTCCGTGATCTTGATACAATATAAAAAGCAGATTAATTAACCTCACCTAATATTTTGATGCTTTGAAATAATCGAACTGAATTCAATAGCCCTCTGCTGCAATTCTAGCACAAAGCTCCCTTTGAACTGAACAATAATTTCTTTGATCCTCCTATATTCATATTCAAAAGAGAATAAAATTTCCAGGTCAAATATACAAATATAAGAGGAAATAAATAAACTTGCACTGGTTGCACAAGTCTTAGGCATGGGGAGTAAGAAGGGAGGACGACCAAGGATGAAAAAAGTTCCCCTGATTTCTCACAGAGATCAAATTGCATGGATACAAATTAAACATTTTAAAACTACCGAACCTGGTCTGCTGAATTTATACTAGAATATTACATTCTTAATTCCTCTAAAATAAAAAGGCATGAAAAGAAACAACACTATTAGAATTAAAACCATTCATGAATGTTCACCTAATAGTTTAAACTTTTTGGAAGAGTTGGTTCTTGATATGGTGTCACAGCCTCTACGACCAAGTGGTCATCAGTTCAATCCTTTCCACCTCCATTATTCTAAATAAATGTTGAATTTTAGCCCAAAGTAAGGTGGGCCTATGCATTTCCTACACTTAAGATCCCAAAAGGGCTCTTTTGTGAGGGAGCCTGCTAGATACAAAACCATTCCTGAGGTTTCACCTAACAACTTAAGCTTTTTAGCGAAATGGTTCTTGGCAAACAGATCATCCAATTTAAGGTGTGGTGTGTGTAATAGATAATAAACCATTTGAAAAACAGATCATACTCTGAACATGAAGGGAAACGTGAAGAGAGCTTTAATAGTGCAACCAAAGCCATCGCTTTTGTGGTAAGATCTGATGCATGGCGTTTTATAGCAATCTCTATGACATCAACTGCATCGGACTCAGTCACCTGCTAGCATGAAAAAAATGAAGGATAAAATTTTTATTTTTTTTAAAAAATTATATGCAATGAAAGACCATTTTTTTAGATTTTCCTATGTGCTGTACAAAGCAGACTTAGGCATCAGTTGTTACAAAGAAATAAAAGACACAATGGGAAGGGGTATAAACTCATTCCCCCCAGTATAAAATAATCCAACTATGCAATAAGAATTAAAATGAAAAAGGCAAGTCACAATCTTAGCATATATGGTTTTAGCACCAAGAACAAATCATGTCCAGATTTCATTAAATTGGCAAATAACTTGGAGCAGTTTCTGCCAGAGTATGTTAAATATACCAATCAAACATGTAAACCAAATCCGTATTACCTCATTCCAAATTAAAATAATGGAGAATAACAAAAGAGACAATGAGTTAGTACTGAGACCAGGGAATTTTTTTCTTTCACGGTCATTACCCATCATCCAAATAGGAGACATACAAAAAGAATCATCATAAGAAGGGGATTGTCAGAACATCTTTTACTAGAAGCTTTTTGAGACCAATACATAGATCAACTTGTTAAACAAGCGATATATCATATTCATGCAACTTGAAGCAACAGTTTAGACAAATGTATAAACTTTTCAAGCAGTAGCACTCACTGTTATTGGATCTTCTATGTCTAGCATTCCAACATTATTGACTAACATGTCACCATACTCCCCAATGCACCACACTGTAACTCGAACTAGAGTCTCCTGATGAAAAGTATTAGGTAATATTATATGAAAGGCATCAAAAGCAAATTAACAATGTGCCTAGATTTTGTCAAAGCAGAAGTGGGCACCTGTTCAGCTGACGTTTGAAATGCTCTGTATAATGCTCTTACTGTATATCCATGAAGCTCAGAAGCATTGCTTATCACAACAACTAAGGCATACCATACTTCATCTTTTACAAAGTTTCCAGCCTACTAACATAGAATAGAGATCAGTACATGCACCCAATATACATTTATAACTAAATTGAATAGCTCAATGTGGAAACAGCAAGCACAAAACATAAATCACAATAAAAGGACAACCCAATGCATGAAACTCCCAGCATTGAGGGGGCCGTGATAGGTAAGATGCAGCCACAACTGTCAGCACAGAGGTCATTTCCACAACTAGAACTTGTGACCACCAGGTTATAAGGCAGCAACCTTACTATTGTGTCAAGGCACACCCTCCAAACAATAATCACAATACACCATGAGCTGATTTTGTGACCAACACGTGAAAGCACCAAATCATAAAATGATAATAGGAGGTTGAAAAATATGAACATTATCCTTAGAGCTGATTTTAAGCATCCAAATGATTTCATAGGATGTTGCATACAAGGATTAAGCTCCTCTAAAGTGAAGAGTTCACTTTAGAAGAAAAAGTCAAGAATTTTTAAACATAAATGAGAAAATCAATGACTGGTATTACGAGCACATGCATAACAAATCATGGATTTGTTAAAATCTACTCTCTTAATTTCTCGTTTATGGTTGAGATGTCTCACTTTTTTAGTGACTCACTTTTTACTTTAGAGGAATTAAATCCACATATAAACACACATCACTGATCGTGAATACCCTAAAAAGCTAGCATGCTTTGGTATTTTCACCTGGAAGATTTTAATTCACTACAAAAGCTTCTGTCTTATATTTATACTATACCTCAGACAGAACCTTGAGCATCTGATCAATATACCAGATCTTCTCTGGGGAATACCTGAAGCATTAATAAATAAATGTTAGTCAACCAAATATATTGAGTTGTGCAATTTAAAGAAAATCTCAACTTATTAGTTCTACATTGACAGGGGGTGACAAAGATAAGGACCAATGTAAAATGGGCCAAATGGCTTCTTTTTCATTTTACCAAAGAGGGGAGAGAGAACAGAAATGTCCAAAAACCAATGATTGCATGACCAACATAGGTAACATGTTCACTATCACTAACATGAGAAACAGTTATATACTTCTAAAAGAACTAATAATAATAATAAAGTCTGTTCCTGTGACAAATCAAACGTCTTATATTGATGGAATATCATAAGTGGTCCAGAAATTATTGGATACTGAAAAAAAAATGAGATAAAGTGCAAATAGTTGGTATCCTTCTCTCCTAGCACAAAAAAATAAATAAAATAAAATAAAACCAAATGAAGTTTACTGAAAAAGGAATGTCATTCAGAATATGATGACTCACTTTGCTACAATGGAGCAAATTTTGGCAGTAAGGTCCTCTCTGAAATCAAGATCACTGACTTCCAGATAATCTATAAGCTCTTTTGCCAAGGGCTTCACATTAGTCTCATTCACCAAAACATAAACAAGTTCAAGGGCTCTTTTCCGAATCGAAGCATCTGAATCCTGAAGTTAAGAGTCAAATGATCAACCCCTTGGATTGTAAAACAGAGCTCATCTTTGTCACTGAATGAGGGAAGACAAATCAAATACCTTCACACATTCTATAATGGTTGCACGGTGCCTCTGTACTGCCTGAGCATCAGCAGTTACAGCCTTCATTAGCATGTTTAATGCCACATATCTAAAGGAAGAAGGTAGAATAGTAAGATTCACTGAGTAATTAAATTCAAAGAAAAACAAAAACAGAGGGATGGAATGAATATAGAGCTTGAAGAACACTAGATGCGATATTAATTAATCAGCCTTTTTAACGTGCTAAATTAAAGAAATTGAATGGGCACACAATTTCATCTTTTATAGTAATATAGAAGTTAGAGCTGCCTTTTTCTGTCAACAACCAAAGCCACAATATTCACAGCCTGGCATATATTCCTCAAACAGTCTATTACAAACATGATTTTGACCAAAATAAATTTAAACTACAGAAATTTCAGAATACAGTCAAGTACTTAATTGCAAGTGTCAGCTAATTAAATATAATCGAACCACAAACCTAGTCTTTGTTGTAATTAATATATTGGGGATCCCAATCTTTTTTATTTTCTTCTTAAATGTGTTAAATCAAGAAAATAGTAAAATTGGTAAGACGATAATTTGATTGCTCAAATGATTAACTATGTCCAGTTTACTATAGCTCAGTCCAAAAAGCACCAAATCATTGTACAAAACTACAAATGCAATAGAGAATGCAAAGACATCATTCCATTGCTTGAGCAGCATAGCACCAAATCTAGTCTTTCTTAAATCATAATTATTTTTTGCATACCTCATCCATCAATCACAGAATTATAGGAGAGAATACATCCACCAGATCATTATGCTAATGATTTTATAGACATTGTTGTCATTCATTCAAGACTCTCTCTTGCTCTCACTCACTCACACACACACAAACACTTGCATATCCAGTAAGCAATTCACCTATAGAAAGGCATTAGGAAAAGTGGGAAACATGTCATAATGATTAATGATCAGTAATAGACAAATGGGATCATTTCTATACCAGTTAAAAATAAAATCCTAGATGTTCCTTTTCAAGTGATAAGCTTACAAGGACTAACATCAAAAAAGAGATTACTCTCTTCATATTGAGTTAATATCAGTCAACATACTGATTTGCAGGCATCTGAAAAAATCTGGATATTCTGACATTGAAAAAATAGACAGATCCAGGTCACATGCCATGAGTGTTATAGTTGTAAGTTGGAGCATAACAGGAGAATATTTAATAAAGGGGTCAAGATATCAATCCTACTAATCAAGAGCACTTCCTAGATTCTTGTATCAATTCATTGGACTGTAACAAAACATTATTCCCTAGTTGTAGGAGACATCTTAGACCTCTTACAGTGCTTAATTTTTTATGTTTCTTTTGGCTTTTATAGTGGAACTTTGCAATGTGAACGCTCAATGTGCTGGTGTTAGTAGGTCTTAATCAAAACTTTCAGTTACTTATGAAAGAGAAGCAATGACCAGAAATAAACCTGATATTGTTGTCACGGTTTGACAAGAATCTTCCCAGGATATTAATGGCAAGTACACGTAAGCCACCATTATCTTCAATGCTCATTATTGTTTGAACACATTCATATAAAATGGCATTCCCTGCAACTTTATTTGACTCAGTCTTCGTAGCCACCTAAAACAGGCAGCAAGTGTAAAAATTATCAGTCTTAAATTTCAGAAGAAATGGCCACCAACAATAAGCAATAGTAGATTAAAATTCATTACCCACATAACAGATTAGGTAAACAGCAAACAAAACCTAAGAATATTGAAATGAATGATCTAACTCTTGATTACTGCAACAAGTGGTTAACACAATTTATTAAAAACTTAGCATGGACAGTTAATTGGTGCATCTAACAGCGATCAAATCATACATGTAAAATTACAGCATAAATACTAGTGCCTGACCAAAAATAAAAATAATTTTTTATTGCATACAATTATACATAGACACCAAAAGTCCATCCTTTCTCTTTCAACCCTCCTTCCTTATAATCCTTCAAAGAATTAGATACAAATATACAGCTAAATTCGCATTTGATAGAAAAAAATTTCTGCTTATCAATGGGTTTCCATTTCAACAGCTACTTACAATACAAGACCCCTCTCTGGCTCTCCCCATTACACATATACAAGAAAAAAAACAAAGATTTTTAAAAAATCTTCAACTTTAAGTATATTCCACAAAGTAATCATACATTAGTGCAAAACCAAACTGACCAACTCTGCATTACATAAACACGTAATAAAACATCTTCTGACCAGGTCCACCCAAACACACCAACATCCAAAATCACAATAAATGTTTGACGCCATATAAATCACGTCGTGATAGCCCTTTGGTGCATTTAGCAGAAGCAGAATTTTTGTAGCATTAAGGATGTCTCTTTGCCCCTAAATTTGTTTTGTAGGACAGGACGATGTTCATGGCTTCTCTTTGGAATTGTGCTTACATAGTTATGGTAGTTTCAAGGGAGTCGCTATTTAGATGTGCAGAGACACTAGGAAGTCATGCTGCAATTCTTGACTTTTTCTTGTTCTTTGATGTCTCTGGTTTTTTTTCTATTTGGAGGATATTGTATCTTACTCCTAGTTATACTTCTCTTTGATCTAATAAAAATTTTCTTAAATAAATGAAACTTCTCTCGAGTAAAACGTTTCAATCTTTCCTAGAATATCCATATCAATTTGTGTTTGTACTAAGGTTTGCCTCAATCATTCAAATCACATGAAAGTGGACAAGATATTCTAAATGGTTTTCAACATACAAGTTCATGCAGGGAGCCATGCAGAAATGCCAAATAACCCAAGCATTGCAGCATGAGCACTATAATAATATAATACCATAAAGTTCATCATAAACACACAACTGACCTGGGCAAGTATGTCATTCATGGTGTCGCTAGCATCAGCATTGCCTTCACCCAACACTCGCAAAAGTTTTAGCAATCTGATGTGCAGAAATGGGTCTGTGATACCAGCAATATCATACTCTGGTGAATATGGACTATTGGCTAGATCCTTAAGAGTTCTGACCAAACCATCTGTGCATTTCTGTAATAATTGTTCACAAAATGTTTTGTTACAACATAAGCTGTCCAAAATCATGGCTCAATTTGCAGAGTTCTTCATAAAAAAATGCAATCAGAGGTTAACTTTTACACCATAAAGTTGCATGTATGAACCTTGATATTATCCCTTAACAGTTCACATGTTAAGTATTTACTATTTATACCCAGCAGACTTGCTTGCAAAAACTAACACAATGCTGTGACCTTAAACAGTGTGATATTTTTTTTAAAGCATGAGTTTATAAACCCTGTAATACTAGCTCATCAGAAATGCTCAAACACTAAAAAAAATTAAACTAAAGCATTTCAAATATTACAAGGCTTTCAAATTAATATACTCTACAAATTCCATATTCCACAATATAACTTCATTAAATTACTTGAAAGTTGTAAAATTGTCAAGAATGAAAGCCAAGAATTCATGGACGTTTTAACTCACAAGTCACAAATACCAAGAAGAACGTATATACACATATATGGATAGTTTGATTTGCAGCACAAAATATCTGTCATGCTAAGTATAGTAGATAAGTTTACTTCAAATCTTCAATCAATATCCAAAGTGAGTTCTAGGAAAATACACTACGTCTACATGATTGACAATATAATATGAGAGATGAAAAACTACCTTCCTAATATGTTCAAGAGCTTCAGTGCTAATTTTACACAGATCTGTACAAAGCTGAACCCCAGTGATCAAAACCCCATGATGCTTCTCTCTGAGTAAGGAAGTAGCAGGATTGATAAAATTTTCTGCCAAGTCTGGAACTTTCTTTATGATCCTTATAGAGCATAATGCTGCCTATATAGCAGTGAGCACAGTTAATTTATGAGAATAAATAATGATTAGTCATCACTCATCATTCATGCAGTTAAATGGGAACAGTTTTATTAATAACTCAAAAACATTAAATTACATTACAAGGCTATAATTATTTAGAAAACGAAAATAGGGAGATCGCAAAACAATGACATGAGATAATATAGACAAGACTATGAAACCAATTGTTGCACGCTAAGTACTTAGGAAGATGTTAGTAGGTAGACCTCTACTATATGTATGAATTTAAACATGAAGTACAATGAAAGTCACCTTCTTGCGAATATTTGGATCTCGAAATTGCAGCAATCTCTCAACCTCTGGTGCAAGATCACGGGCCATTTCTGCTGAACAAATGTTTCCTAAAGCACAAAGAGCAAGTCCCACTATATACTGATTTGTGTGATTAAGATCTCTGTGATTCAGTTAAGGCTCTACTAACCCATTATTAATATTTTTTTTTCTTCATTTTGTTTCAGTAAGTAGAAGATCAAAATAACACATTTGTAAAGTGAAATGTAAAAATCAGGCAATATAAAAAGATAAACAGAACTTTGACTAAAAACTGGATACTGTTTCAAAGAATTGGTGACCAACATTAGAACTTCTTGTCTTTCATCAAGAAGCAACATGAGGCCAAGATAACCTATTCTCTTCTCTGGAAATTCAGGAGATGCTATCAACTTGAGGCATTCCATTTGACCAAAATGTGTGGGGTAACCAAGCATGTGGATGAACATTAGCTTAGCCAGATTCCGATGTCTATAGTCATTATCATTTTCATTTATTGCAGCGCGAATGGCAGCACATTCTTTTCTTACAACAGCTCGTTCTTCTGCTGCAGTCTTACAAGCACGTATGGCCCGAATCATGTCCCTACAAGTTGGGATATGAACCAGATAAGTAAAAGATATTGATTATAATTAACCACAAACAAAAACTAAATATTAAACATGTATTATCTTTGCAACTTGAAAGAAACCTGGAAAAATAAAGTGTATTTGATTTTGCAAACTAAACAAATTTTGAAATAAAAAGTCAACCACAAATCACGTTTTTTGTCAGTGACAATATAGTAGGATTGTAATTTCAATTCTTTTATGCAATGTTTTATCTCAACAAGTCAAAATACAAGGGGAGGACAAGAGATTCTCTCACTATTAACAAAGCAAATCAATGCAAGAGTGTTTAAGGCATAGCATACTGCCCCCTCCCAAAACTAGCTAAGTGTGAAAATAAAATGCTTCAAATTCATTGCGAGACTCTAGACTGGCCACATATTGCAACCAAAAACCATAGGATGCTAATATGAAAATTCATTCCTTCACAAGGGGAATAATGAAATAAAAATAAAATAAAATAAGTATGAACAACCTATACGACCCTTGACATCAGATTCAATCATTCAAATCCATGATCGATCTGGTAGGTCATGGTACTTAATAGGAACAGCATCAGTAACATTCCATGGATAAGGGAGACAAATAAACTAATAAAGATCTCTCACTCAGTCGCTTACAATGTTGGAACTACGTGTCTCTATGCTTAAGACCTTATCCTAGCAATATACAGAAATACATATGGTTAATGAATTGTTCCAACGCTTTTACAAATACACGAATGAACCTCTGAAGACGTGCAATGTTTATTCAAGTTTGGCGCTAGAATCTAGAGTTCAATTTCAACATCCGATTCAGACATTACGAGAAAACCTCAACCAGCTAAGCACAACAAAATACAGCAACCAAACGAATTTTCAATGTCAACATATATCACTAATTTCAGCTAAAAGAAAAATACAAAATCGCGAACGTACAACTAATAACAGCAACAAATTCAATTAAAATAAAAATGCGGAGATAATTTAAGATTCTCCGAAACGCAAAGTCCTACTCAGCTACAAAACCAGCACGAAGAATAACAAGCATTCGAACGCATTGTACATGAGCGAGAGTGCGAGAGTGCGAGAGTGCGTGTGCGCGTGTGTGTGCACTTGATGTTGATCCAATTCGCGAAGAAGCGAAGAAGAGAAGGATTAAATTGCTTACCTCAAACGCGTTCCTGAAGAAAACGGGTTCATGATTGACGGTGATTGTGTACGGCGAGAAGCTCAAATCGGATCCAATTGCGAGGAGAAGGAATCGAAGACGGAGATCCGAATCGGCGAAACGAAGAGAGATTCGGATCTGATGCGAAGGGAGCGAGTTTTTGCGTTGTGTGTGTGTGCGAGTTCTGTGAATTTTCAGAGAAACAAAATAACTCAACACCACCGCACCTTTTCTCTCTTCTTTCCACTTTGCAACAATTTTACAATTTTAACGTTTCTGTCACTGGAATTTCTGAAATGGAAAATTAATTGAAAAAAAATGCCAATTAAGGACAGTTTCGTAAATTTGTCCTGTTTGTAGTAAAACATTTTAAAAAAACAAACTGTGTTCCTCATTTCTCATCTTCTCGAGAAAGATGTTACTTGAGTATTAATTTAATTGTGTTGAGGAAGACTTTGTTAGAGTCACAAGCTCGCAAATAATTTTTAAAATAGTAATAATTTAATGGTAAATAAATTAAATAATAATAATTTTCAGTAATGTGTGCATTTTCAATTAATAAACAAACTGTTAGAAATACACCAAAAAAGACCAGAAATTTTGGTTGGGAAATATAGAGACTTTTCTAAAATATAGAAACCAAAACGCTAAAAAAATTGTTTAGATACTAAAACTAAAATTTGCAAAAAGTTATATAGAGTCTGTTTACCTTTTTTTTGTTGGCATTTCTCACATAACAAATTCAACTCATTGATATTTTTTTAATGAAATATCGTGTGCTCCAATTTGTTCAAAAAATATAATGGGCCAAGTTGTTCCAATTTAGAATCAGATCCATCTCCTTATATCCAATATTTTTTGTCAACGGTATTTGAAAAATATTCGTACTTTCCCACTTGAAAAGGTCTTGGAAGGCTTTTACATTGTGCACCTTGGTTTTGTTTTCTGCACCACCAAAAACACCAAAACAGACAAAACTAGTCCTCTGCCCAACAGCTAGGAGCCTAGAACTAGGAGGATGTATTAACCCAATCCACATCCTCCTTGCTTTTAAGTTTTTACCCCTCCTTGCAGCTTCTGGCTGATGAATAATATGTCATAACAATTCAAATTTGAGACTTTCTATCCATTTGATTTCATCTCATACTTTCCTCGTTGGAATATAAAGGGGACAATTCAAATCATTTTTTCACTAACTATTTGATCCATTTATGTATAACTTTAACTAATTTGTTCCACAAACAATGAATGAATGTATTAAATTGGATGACTCATTAGATCAAGTAGTCCAAAGTTCATTAGATGAGTATATATAGGATTTTAAGAGTCCGAGTCCTAGATTCTACAATGTTTGAGATACAAAAATATATAGAAATATTGATTTTATTTCATTAAAATAATTTTAGAAAAACAAAATTTTTATATGATTCAAATAGATAGGTTGAATATCCATCCATAAAAGATGCTTAATAGAATAGATATTTTTATTTATTAAATGAGTTATTAGTGAATTATATTTTTTGATACATTTTTTACAGTCCTTAAATTAAATAAATTAACGATTTTCTTTTATCCTGATTAAATTTATAATCCATCTGTTTGACACCGTGTTGAAATGGGAGATCTTCCCAAGCCATTCTCACTATGAATGGTAACTAGTATGGAAATATTAAGTGCATGCTTAATTAACATATTTTAAAGAGGTCATTACTTTTTTTATTAATTTTTTATATAATTTTTCAAGAAATATATTTTTGGCGAAAAAAAATATTTTACAAACGTGCACTAAGTTACTTATAATATTTTCCTTTTATTCCCTTTTATATGAAGGTGATTAGCGACCAATTAAATTATTAGTTTATATATGCTGATAAAATAAAAATAATCCCAGGACATGAAAATTGGAATAGACCTCGCAATTGCTTTTCTTATATTCAACATAACTAACTAAAAAGTTATTACTTATAAACTGAAAAAATAATTAATAATTGGTAATCACAAGTTTTTAAATTAACTTATTAAATTATAATTTTTCAGTAAAATTAGTTATTGAAATAATTAAAAAATATATAATGATATATTTAAAAAAAATGATAAGAAAATTGAATAAATTTTTAATAATAAAATATAAAAACTATAGGTCATCATTTTAAAAATGTTAGTTCAAGTCACATTTTAAAAAATACTAAAATTACTTAAAAAAATAATTTGTTTATTAAATAGTTAAACAAATTTTTTAACTAATAAAAAATTAAAAACTAACTAAAATATCTTGCTAAATATTATATTAAAAAAAGTCAACTATAAATATAAAAATGTTCAACACAACCACAAATTATGTTGCTATTGTACATTAAAGTGTTTGATATCAAATAGTCAAAAGTAATATTGGCCAATGATTCTATAATAAATACTTAAAATTCGTTGTATAAATATCTGTCAATAAAACATCTGATAATTCATTTTGAATATCAATGCTTGAATTCAACACCAAAATTATCCACAATTTAAATCTAAAATCTTAATGAAAACTAAACACATATAATAATAGACAAACTCACCATGCAATCTTGATGGTGAATACCGGATAAAATGCATAAAATCATATGTTCAAATTTCAATGCAACTATTATATCATAACATACATTCAGCTATAAGTTCCATTTTAATTTAAAAATGAATTTGGATATTTTTTTAATAATTAGTTTAAAGATGTTTTTTCTTTTAGATCCAATAAAATCAAGTAGTATTATTTTTTAATTATTTAATAAATCTTAAGAATTTAATAATGCAAAATGTCATAATGTCACTCACATGCAGTGGCTAGTGGGGGCTCCCAGCATGTCATGTCATGTCATCCACTTGTGAGGAAATTTAGAGTTGACACATTCCGGTGGTTACTCGCCTTATCAGCTTCCACCTTCAACTATTATTACTCTCAAACCTCAATTATTACCACCTTCAATTCTCTCAATTCATTTGTCACCACTATTAATATCTATCTTCTATCACCTTCACAACCAATCTAACTACATTGAGAAATTCAATTCAGCAGCATACTTATAAGTTTTAATTACGCTATCATGTTCAGAAAGTAGTATTAGGTGGATTTAAATATATTTTTATACCTATGATTTAGGGGTTTTTGTTATTTTCATTCCTCCAACATTTTTTTTCTTTAGTCTTTGTTGATTATTTTATTTTTGTCTTTAAAATATTTTAGATAACATTTTTTTACTGTTTAAAATATTATCTAAAATATATCTAGAACAAAAAATAAAACAAATATATTCTATAAGAACTAAAACAAAAAACATTTTGTAGAAACAAAATTAAAAAACACTAAATTAGATAGACCAAAAATATAAGCCTTTTAGTCCATTTGTTGAAATTGTTTGTATCTGGAAATTGGAAAAACTGCAAAATGGTAATTGAAGCATTGATCAAATCAAACAGAAATTTTGGCATGCTCCACTAGGTGGAGTTTTTCTTTGTCTAGAACTAGAATCATAGCAAACATGAGATGTTTGTATGGTACCCACATAACAAATACAGAGTAAAGTTATCTAACGGTGTTTATACTTCTAGAAGAAGAAATACTCATAACGTGTCAGAACTTTTCAGTGGAACAAGGACAAAAAGAGCGGAGAATATATGTAATATATCTTATGGCAGAGAACTTCTGCTGTACATTAAAAATCATCACAAGAAGAAACAGCATGCCAAAAATTTTTTATCTTACCCTCAAATGTGGCCAGAGCGACCTACAATCTGGCAAAACTGATTGAACAACTAATATTCTGATGATCAGCTTCTCCTTATAAGGATCTCACTGTTAAAAGGAAAATATTAATTATACTTCCTGTACTTAATTTCATCCTCCCATCTCTAATTAAAGCTGGATTGGGGATTCATTACTCCTAGTCTTTGTGGTTGTATATACTTAGTACTTGTTGATATGACCCATAGAACTGTTTCGAGGTCGAATATAGTGATGATCATAGAGAGATTGACCATAATCCACAGGCTTGATAACTACAGTTTCCTTCTTCCCTTCCTGCTCTTGCACTGCCCCAAATACTATCTCATTGATTTCCTCATGGCTTTGCTCATAGTAAGTGTGAGGGACTGATGAATGATATAGATGGCGATGATGTTTTAGTTGTTGTTGCTGTTGCTGCTGCTGAAGTTTTAGTTGTTGCTGCTGCTGAAGATCTCCGCCCCATCCACTATAGAATGCATGACTTTGCCAAAGTTGTGGCATCTTTTCTGCATCCTGGGACATGAAAGCATACGTTTTCCGTGGTGTTGGGGATCTAGGGTCAATTGAAGGAGGCTCATCTTCATCTGGAATCACAAAACTTTCTTGCACAGGCCAAGCATTTACTTGCTTTTGAGGTTGCTGGAAAAGCGGTTGGCTTTGAAATTCATAGCTCTGTGGTTTTTTTCTGAAACCAGGAAATAACGCTCCCATTATTTCCACAACTGATGCCCCAGCATTGGTAAGAAGCTTCCCAATGGATCGAATGAAACTTTCTTCTTGCTTATCCGACTCATCTTCTGATGGAATTAAAGGAGGCCTGACAGACTTCAAGGGCTTTTGATATGGACTTGGTGAAATGCCAGACATTGCTGCACCCTCAAGCTACAAAAGCAGCAGATGAATAAATGACTCTAGATTTCTCATATATTCACATAGCAATTTTAGCAACATTAGACTAGGCAGTTTTAGAGAACAAAGGACAAGTTTAAATTCTGTGGCAAGTGTATCTATAGGTAATCTTGAGTTAAAAAGAAAAAATGATAATTTGAAAACTATATAGCATAGCATGAAATGAGATATATATTGGAAAGTTGAGAACAGTTGAACTTCCCAAAATAACTCCAGATATCTACTGCATCTAGATTAATTGAAGTTCCATCAATGGACAATGATATTTATTTATGATGTCTATATCAGATTTACTACAATGAATCAGAAGGCAGAGGGCAGAAGACAATACTAGGCACTCACATCCTGAGATGCTACAATTGTACCAAGTCTATGCTGTAATAATGCAAGCATATAGCCAAAGAAGCCAGCCCCAACAAGCATTGCAATTCCTGCAAATTGACCACAATCAATCTTATTAATCAAAAAGGTTTTCTAGAGAAAGGAGACTCTGGATTGATTTAGTTTACCAAGTGTAAGTCCATTTTCGTATTGATAAGCACAATCATCAAAGTGTAGTTGGATCTCCCTGATGGCTTGGTTCCCCCTGTCTATGACAAGTAGGGAACAACTACTTCCAATATAAACCACATCAAAATCATTAGAAAATTTAGCTTCTTCACTTGGACCATCAATATGGCCCCCTCCCCGGCTCCATTTTCCGCCAGCAATTGTTGTGACCCCTGAAAACAGAAACCTTAACTAAATAAAAGGCTCCAATTTACGATTCTAATGTGAGAAGTAGAAAAGAAGTCTTATGGGGGAGAGGACTGAGGAGGACAAAGGATTGCTCAGAGTATAACATAATGCTTGCCTGAATCACTAATTTTCCTAATTGCCATATTCATTATATCTGCAATATAGATATTTCCTCGGTTATCAACCGCTATCCCCTTTGGGTGATTCATCCTGGCCTCCCTAAGCCTTCCATCAACATGTCCAGAATATCCTTCAGCAGATCCTGCCACCAGCTTTGGTCTGGTATCTGCAAAATTGCATTGCACATGCCATTCTTTAAGTAAGGAAAATATATACATTCATATAAATTGGTTCAAGTGTGGCAGAGAAACTACATTAAAAAGAGAAGTCCCACATACACAACAAGTTCGAAATGCATTACCGTTACCTTACAAAAGTGAGATACATGATCTTTCATAAACCTCAAAAGCAATTACTAGAGTGACATGATATCATGCTTAGCACATAGCACATTGATTCAAATCTTTTGTGATTCCACAATGCAAAAAGTCTAACAACCTAGTGCATGTTTGGTTTGCAGTTGGAAATGTTACGACGCACGTTCCAATGTAAATCCAAAAGATAAAAGCAAAGTGAACACATAAACAAGGGTCCTGATCCGTTGGCAAAGTGACTTTTGCTTCAAACGTAATTTTGCAACCGAGAACTAAACATGCACCTAGTTATGCTGATTTTACAAAACTAAATTAAATAATAGATAAATCAAACAAGTCAGATCACAAACTTAAGCTACCATCCTACCAAATAAACACACACTTACTCAAAGAAAGCGAGGACGAAATCCTATAAATGTTACTATTAGCCGAATCCAGAATAAGAAGCTCCCCATTGGCCAACACCTCAACTGCATAAGGCTCAATTCCAAGCTTGCTTCCATCAAACACAGTTTCCACAGTGTACCCACTCTCGAACTTCATCATCGACTTCGCACCAATCGCTGAAACATTTCAATTCCACATAACCAAAAACTTCAAAATTGAAAAGAAAAAAAAAAGAAAATGCAATCTACTTTGTAAAGTTTCATACCGGTTTTGGTGGGTGCTTTGAGTGACCAGACCCATTTGGTGAACGCAGGAACGGCATTTGAGAGAAACCCACTAACAATCTCTGGAACAAGGAACAAACTGTTAAAAAAAGAACTAAAATGAGTGAAACAGAAGTGGAAGAAGAAAATGAGGTATTACTCACTGGCGGGTAAAGTGGTGGATGGTGCAGCTGAGGCATTGCTGAGTAGAAACAAAAGTGAGAAACTGAACGCAAAATGGAGCTTTGCCATTGATCCTGGGAAATGCAAGCTCTGAGAAAGGAGGGAAAACCCTAAAACATTATTGAGATTGGAGAAATGGGGGCACACGGAGAAAGGAGAGGTGTTAGCAGAAACTGAAACAGTGGGTTTGGAGAGTGTGGTGTGTGAAAGGAAAAAGAGAAGGGGAAAGGCAAAAGAGACAAGAAAAAGAAACTGAAAAAGCAAATGGGGACTAGTGGACCATAGGTATAGCAAGAGAGAGGATCATAATAATAGTAAATGGAGAGAATCATGAACCGCGCCATTATTGTCTACCTTCATTTCTCAGACTCTTTGTTGTATCAGTAGTAAAGTCCTAACCATAATCTGATTATTTCTTTTTTTATAAGTGAAAGTTTATCACTGGTAAAGTCCTAACCATAATCTAATTATTTCCTTTTTTATAAGTGAAAGTCATTAAGACATACCTCAAGACTTTATTAAGTGTTTATAAAGAAATTTATGGATAATTTATGATCTTTTCATTTACATCAAGATTTAAACTCACATTTTTATAGGATATAATAAGTCTGATTCTTATATCTGAATTAATTTTTAATTTTTTGGATTTTAAATATTTGATTTAAGTGTAACTCTTAAACTATTATCTAATTAAAAATTATACAAAATTTACACACAATTTCACAGTTAATTATTTATGACTAAATTGATTTGAAGACATATTTAAATTGTATTTAATGATTTCGAATTAATTTTGTTAAAATTCATTTCATCTTCCTTTAAAACGAACAAAATATGTAAAAGGGTAATAAGCACTAGTGACAAACAAATATTCTCTCTTGCCAAATTTAGCTATTACCGCTGCCATGTGGTAAGGCTGTAAAAGGGTTTCACATTAGTTTCTTTCTCTTGTCAAATTACATTTTTAACATAAAATCCCCGCTATATATTCTGCAAGGGATATCAATATCTAAGTCTCAGATTATAGTTAAATATTGAAGGTAGTGGTTCACATTGATAATGTCAACATTGCATTAATTAATCGAGTGTGTTTTCTTGTTGGTCTATTAAATGATTTGTACCATGTATATTGAAAATAAAAATTACTTAAATCATTATTGTTTTTTTTATTCATGATGTAGAAGAGCTTATAAGTTAGTACGACTTGCATGAAAATATTACACCTTAAATATTATAGAAACTGAAACCATGAATTTACTATGCTTGCACATACGACATGCTTTTCCCAGTAAAATTTGTTGCTATAATAGCATTTTGTATTTTTGACATCAAAATGGATAATGGACCCCCTCTCCTACCCACACACAAGAAAAAAATAACATAGATCACATATGAGTGTTGATGCCCTCACTAATAGGCATTCCTTTTTCATATAATATCTTATAACAATTTGTATCATTATAGCTACCCTTTTTTTCATAAAATGAATTGTTTTGTGGTCCAGACCAGCATGGAGCCACGAATGAACATGAGGTTAATTTCATCCCTGCCCATCATTACTTTTTCTTCTGTTTTTAGTCTTGACTAGTAGTGATAACTTCAGAATCACAAGGGCAAAGGATGATTAGTATTATGATGAATTTGTAGAATCACCAAGAATTAGTTATTACTATATATCAAAATTCCACTACATCTTTTTCTTATGGTGCAATCAGCAAATACAACTTAATTAATGATCATGGGGACAGATCTAGTTACCACAAACCATGATCATGATGGTTTTCAAGACCAAGCTGTCTTAGCCAATAATGTTGACTATATATATGTATGGCTATTATGTCATGCCACGTGATGAGACTGTTGTGTAGCATTGCTATTGCCCATTCAAGTGATGCTTGTTGAATTCATCAAGATCAGCTAGACTACTGAACGTACATTATATATATATATATATATATATATATATATATATATATATATATAAAATTCCCCCAAAAGGAGAAAGCAAATAGTGACACTGTGACAGTGCAAGACAAATGTGGACAATTTTGTATTCCTTCCCGAGACAAACAACAAAATTACAAAACAGTCTCTCCTTCCTTTCTCTTTTCCTAATGCAGTATCAGGAAATTAAACAGAGATATGTCATACTGAACTAGCAGGTAGACAAAAAAAAAAAGAAATTAGTTTACAAATTTATGCAACTGGTTAGTTGCTGCAGTGACTATCTTCTCCCAAAATTCCATAGGCTGAGCCATTTTGCTACTTAGTTTGGGTGTATTTCCATGTGATAACAAGTAATAACATTAAATCACGAGTAATAGTATTTAATTATTTCTGTAAGTGTTTTTTTGGTCCGAAACTGTTTTTGTCCTGATGAGATTCTGTAACCTAGTTTGCCTATATTTTTTGTTTGCAAAAAAAAAAAAAAACAATTAATTCCTCAATGTAAGCAGCTTCAAATACATTGGTACAATTCCAATCATGTCAGAAGCATTATTAACTCATCTTCTCTAGCTAGTATATTCAACCTTTATTTTGTTTTTGGCCATTCACTCATCCCATGTTCGCCATTATTTGGGTACTTTATTTTTAGGAAAATTAAACATGGAATATTTTCAAGACATATACCGAACCTTCTTATTGATAGAAAACAAAAATAATCAATGTTTTTTTTCTCTCGCCAAAATCAAGTTTGTAGGTAGTGAATATATAAATCAATGCCAGTATAGTATTTTGAGCAATGATTGGTACACATGATTAATTTGCACTCATATTTACATACTATATGCACAATTTTATTACAGTATATACATTTAAAAATTAATTCTGAGCACTTTACACTCTGACGTCTGATCCAATGCTATTAGTCAATGGCAAAGCTAAACTAGGTTAAAAAAAAATCAACGTAAAAGGGCCATCTTACAAATAGTGAAAAATAAATTACACGAAAATATAGAACATTTTGAGGGAGATCACCTCAACTAGCTCGATCTCATATGCAGGTGAGAATAGAATAGTTTTTAGTGCAAGTAACGAATAACGAGTATGAGTCTACAATGTACTCCATGAAATTCATATATAATTTAATATGAATCTATCACTAAACAAAAGCTATATACTACTAATTGGAATTCAATAATCTACAACGTCCCTTGCTTGTGCGATATGGATAGTGTCCTTTTGTCAGCTGTGATGACTATTCCTAACAAACTATTGGACACTTTTTGTGATTCCCTCCCTAAGTCCCTATGCCTAGCTTGGATTTCAACAATGTGATGATAGTCTGATAGACATAGGATAGGTTAATGGTAACTGCTAACGTAGTAACGCCTTAAGAATATTTTTTTGAGTTAATGAAGTTTTTAATTCTTCTACGTTTTTTTTTTTTTTTAGTTCTTTAAAACTTATTTAACAATTTTGAGTCCTTATAAACTTTTTGTCAGCATTTTTAGTTCTTAAAAAATTTCTTGCCTATTTTTAGTTTTATTTATGTATTTTTATCGTTCAAAATTAATTTAGAATATATAAAAACTAGAGGGGAACTCCTTGCATTTGCAGGGTTTTTTAAAAATAAAAAACTGAAAGTGAGAGAGTAATAGAGAGAAGTAAAAAAAAAATGTTGGTTAATTGGTGAGTTTCCTTTTTTTAAGGCTGTACCAAAGCATGTTGGAAGTGATCCAAAAAAATTACAGCACAAGTTTTACTGAAGTATTTGCACGGTGATAAAAAACAAAAGAGAGAAGAAGAGAGTACAGAAAAGTAAAAATAAGTGGGGCCATGAAACAACAACACGTGCAAATGAATGAGGTGTTGACACTTGGAAGATTGAATGCTTGCTGGACGATTTTATTAATTCTATTGATTAGAGACTAAAAATGAATAAAATAAGAATTAATGTTAAGTAATAAAAATAAATTAAAAATTAAAAATTGATAAAAAAAAATTGAGGAATAAAAATACCAATGAAAATTAAGAAAAGACAATTTAATTAATTTATATTTTTTATTTATAAAAATTAAAGTTAAAATTAAAAAATTTATAATAATTCATATATCATATTTAATCAATTGAGATAGATTCTCTAGTCAAAATATAAAAATATAGTTTGAGTTCAATAGGTTGGTACTACAAATTATATTTAGACAAAAAGGCAAAACAAAGTAAAAGAATAAAGTCTTATTTATTTATTAAGATACATAAAAATGTATTCTTTTATAATTTTAAGTTTTTAATATAAAAAAGTCTATTAATTCTTTAACAAGTATTCTTTGGACACTGTCAAACTGGCCAGTAAGATTTTTAATTTTTTTTTGTATTTTCACAAGATATAGCAAAATAAAAAATAAAAAATTTAATAATCATATACTAATAAACTTATCATGATAGAATTGTGAAAATATTTTACATAATGAATACATCCATGTTTTTCTCATAAAATAAAATAAATAAGGTGGTAGAAAAAAAAGAAAAAGTTATAGAAAATATTATATAACTATATAATATTATTAATAAATTTGGCATGGCCTTGAACACAGCTAATTCTTCCCTAGCTACCACTGCCGGCCACCCAAAGGCCATACATAGGTTGGTAAATGGTAACCATCAGTCATCACGCAAGCCAACCAGCCTTTAATTATCAGCTTAATTAAACCCTCAAATTCTTTCACTTTCTTTTAATTTCTTTGAAGAAATCCACTCTATGTATATTGCCACTCTGCCGGAAACAATTTCCATTTTTTTAAATATAGAAATTCTCTCCATTGCAATATTTTGATACTTTCATTTTTTCAATCCTCATTTTCCCATGTTTAAGTTTATAATTATTTATTGATTTTTTTATCAATAAATATTAGTTTTTAATAGATGATTTTTTGTTAACAAGAGTTGTTAAATCCATAATATCTTTCTCGTCTCCTTTTCTTCGTTAACCACTTAACCCATCTTATATTTTTAATCATTATTCTTCCTCAATGGGATTCATATTTCTGGCTAGGAATTGAGTTTAATTTGGTCATGGTCACGGATAACCAATTAGATTGAAAGAGATCTAAAAAAAATTACAATGTAATTGTCAACTAAGTGTTACTCAATTAAAAATACATGCTAAATTTATAGGAAAAATCTAAGTTTAATTCTTACAAAACATAAGAGAAAGAAAAAATTTAAGTATGATTAAGTCATAAATTATTGCTCTAATTATATTGAAAAAATATATGTTACTGTTAAAGAAAATAGTTTAACGGGACATTTTATTGCATGGTGCCGAGCAAAAATGTTATTGCAGGGTACCCCTTGTTCAGTGCAAACAACTATAGGGTTCACAAATCAAGCACAACTACTGAACTACGGCTCTAGGAGTAGGAGGCACCAACAAATTAAAAATAAAAAATAAAAATTGACGTTACTTTGCACACGAGAAGAACTAATACTTATTAATCTTACAAGTTACAACATGTATGCAAGAAGGAGAAAAAAAGAGGAGAGACAAATATCGAATAAGATAAATTTAAAATAATTGTAAAGATGTATTATAAAAACAGCATTACTCCAAAAGGGAATAGTCATCTTATGCATAATCTTCCTCATTTTATCAAAATAAAAAAATAAGCAATCTCGTTAACAATATTTTGAAAAACAGTGTTTGTTAAACACTATCAAACACAATACATTAAATATTTGGCTAAAATATCTTTTTCATTCTCCTATTTTCTTAAATATATAATTTTAGTTCTCCTATTTTTTAATTGAAATATTTCATTTCTTATTTTTAATTTTGGATCCTCATTTTCTAATTGAGACATTTATCACTTTTAAAAAATCAATAATTTTAGTTATTATGATTAATAAGCGTTGATCAACTCTTAATTATGTATTTTGTAAATAAAGACGGATACACATCTATTAATTATTTACATGATAAATATTTTTTTAAAATTATTTAATTTCTAACAAACTAAATTTATTAAAAAAAGAATTAAAAAAGTATATAGTCAACTATGAAATTGAAAAAACAGATTAAAATCACAATTTTTTTTAAAAGTAGGTGATGAAATTTTTAACTAAAAAATAGGGAATTAAAAATGTGAATTTTTAAAAAAATAAAAGACAAAATATTTTAATTAAAAAATATGATGACTAAAATTATGAATTAAAAAAATAAACAAAAATTACATTTTAATCTAAATATTTTTATTTTTTATTATAAAATAACATTTATAATATAATAAGTTTTCCTTTGTCATTAATATACTTTTGATTCTTTGAGCATTCTTCATAGATAAAGAGCTTCCAAAAGGCCTGGAAACGGGTTCAGCTGCAAAGAATAACAGCAGCAAGGTCCCACTTTTTGTTTTCAAGTTAAGATTAACCAAACATTCAACGACTCACAACAAGGGAAGAATCATGGCAATTAACGGTGAAATTGGAATTGGGCTAGCACCAATGCCCTCACTGAGATAACTTGGCTTTTGGCTGCTGACCAATTAATACTGCTTAATATGTAACTTTTATTCTTATAAATCACATGTATCTTCGATGATTAATTCTGGCACAGTAAACTTTTTTTTCTGAGTATTTAAAGCATTTGTACATTTAAAACTTAAGCTTGAAATTTCTGATTAAACTAAAATAATTTCATGTTCTATGTTATATGCCCTCAACTCCTCAAGCAAGTCTTCATCATAAATATCATCAACAATGCACATTGATTACCACCATTCATCAAAGTGGAAAACTGGAAAGAATCATTTTGATTAGCTACCAAGCCTGTGCTTATTCCCTGCAGAGAGGAAAACAAGACACTGATCTGATGAGTCCAATCCAGCTTATGAGTTTTGCATGAATAATATGATAAATAGAGGAAGACAACAAGGAGGAAACAAAAAAACATTACTTGTGGATTGACTTCAACTGTAGGTGATTAATCAAAAATTGTTTGGCTTGGCAAGAGCCAAAATCAAGACCTAAACTGATGGTGCCACCACCCCCAAAGCGGAATATCTTGTGTTAAAATTTCATAATACTAACATTTATCACGTGAAAATTTGTCTTGTTCTTTTTTTTGTTTAGAAGTACTCATAAATTTTGATAGACCGTACCCCAACAACATATACAATAAAGGAGATAGACAACAATTTTAGTATTTAAATCCATCAGTTGCCTGCCTCCATGTTACATATTCTTGGATTATTTGGACAGTTATAGTCTGTCAATTATATTGATATTATTAATCTCAATTATGTGATCATTATGTTAATGTTTATTGGAATTAATATTATTATTGTAGAAAAATATTAGTAATATATTGATGCAGTAGAGTGGCAGACTTTGTGAGACTCAGATCGACGTACTATAATAATAAGCAACTGAGCCCATATAAATTTAACACAGAAAGTGATCCATGTTTCTTTCCACTGTGCAGTCAGTGCATTATAATTGCTTCACTGAAACTGCATAAAAGACATTAGGATCCATTCGAGCGAGTAAGGCGCCAAACTATCACTATTCCACAACAATATATAATAAAGTCTAATTAACATGGTTGATATAAGTGATACTAGTTTATATCTTTTAATCAAGTGTGATTCTTGGTTATGAAATAAATGTTGTTAATTAGGAGAAAAATATGTACTCATAATTTCCGATAAAAATTGATAATTACTTCTAACAAGAAATATATCATGATAAAAAATATATATATCACAGATCTAGGAACATTAATCTGTTGTATTATCATCATCTCAATCAATTCAGAAAGAAAAAAAAAAACCAACATCTCATTCACAGCTCTGACAAGCCTGGCCGGCCAAAAGGCTCCAACCTTCATGTTGAGTAGCAATGAGCAGTGTCTTCGATCTCGTTTCCCCGAGTCCACAGGTAATAACAAGCTTCTCTATTTGTGGGTTATATTATTTCTACATTTTTATTTTTTTATCTTGATCTCCAACAACATCAACTATTTTATTTAACGTTTCCCTCTTCTTTTTAATTATGCAAAAATATACATAAATTTGGTACACATTTTTTCTCACATTTTTTGTCATGGTGTTGCTTTAAATATTGTGCTATACTTGCATCCTATCCACCCAAGACTTGCCTCAACAATGGCCATCCATGCTAACCGCCCATGTCTTCCTTTAACTTTAACATAGCATTATTTATATTATAAGTGCAAAGTGCAATGACATGCCAAATGCTCCACGGATTCTGTCTCTGCATTACAAAGGTACATCCATCGCCAACATTTATTCATTTTGATTTGACATGAGCCTCTGTCCATCAATATATCTCGTAACATCATTGTCAATTATCATAATTACTATGCCAATTACTTTTAAAATTGAGAAGTAGAAAAAAAGTAAGAGTACAAATGTATAATGTTTGTCAATTTCATTTAAATTTTAGTTTGATCTTTCAATTGTTATTTAATTTAGTTTTTCAAATTATTTTATGTCATTTTTTTTTGAAAAATATGTTATGCACCAAACAGTTTTATACTTAGACGGTAATTCAATAACATCTATATTTTAAATTTATTGATTTTTATTATACTTAATCTTAAAATTAATATTTTTTTTAATTATTTTTAATAAGAGATATAAAATGATTGAGTGATTAAAAAAGAAAAAAAGTTGTAGGTTTAATTTTTCTCCTACTAATAAAAACTAATAAACTAATAATTAACATTTTTCGGTAAATTTTTATTGGTTAATTGTATAAGTTTTTATATTAACAGTGTATAGCAATTGATGAAAGATTATTACGATATTATCTTCATATTATTTGTTGCTGAAGCCTAAATATATCCGATGTTCAACAAAGCTTTAATATTATGTCATGTTTAACTACACACCATGTCTGTATCTGCACTACCATTGTTCGAAAATCACAGCATCAGCTACTCATGGAATTCGCCGAAGAAGAAAGAGTATAACGGACTTCACATTGAATTATGGGCCGTACTGACTCTTTGTTTTTTTCCTGTTATTTTTGAAGTATACACTATTAATGGAATATATATAATTTATAACATTGCCTATTAATTGATTTTTGTTCTTAGTCAAAATTGGGCAATAACAACCAACAACTTGATGGTCCTCCACACAAAATGCTTAGTATTCAGACGGATATCCATATTCCACAAACGTTTCCATAGGTGAACATGTGCTGAGAAGACTCCAAATTCCAAACACTCATTACTACATTTATTACATGGAATATCGAATTTGATTCTTAGGCTTTTACTTCAAAAAAGTAAAGCGATGAATTGTAATTACTAATATATCGAAAATTTCCAAGTAACTAGAGAGAAGACTAATAACCCCTTCTCATGTATCCATTGGGAATTGTCGGCATGATTCCCTGGATTTCAGAATAGCCAAGACATAGTCCAACTGTCCAAGCCATCTTGATTGAAGACTTTCCTATATTGTTCCTCGTTCCAACCTTGTGGATGCTCAAGAAAATACTACTTAAACTTTAATTATTATGTGATATAAAAAAATTTGTATTTTTAATTCGTTAAAATTGAAGCATATTTGTGGGTAGTAATTTAATAACTTTTCCTAGAAAAATTTCTTTCATTTGATCAAGGTCAGGGATTATCCATTGGGCTGAAGCAAGATATCTCAAACCAGATCGTCATTATGTATAGTGAAGAAAAATAGTGTAACTGTACAAGCTATTTGGTGCCTCATGTTCAATGCAAACAACTATATGTTCTACAGTTCTAGGAACAACTACAGCTATAGGTGGCACCAGCAAATACAACAATTTGATGTAACCATTTACGTGAGAAGAATTTGTCAAGCTCATTACCGCACTACTGAACGCAAAGAATCCTATCTGCAACAGCAAGGTCCCACCATATATGTCAGGGGCAACATTAATAACCTAACATTCCCTGATTCACATGTGAAGAATATTAATCCTCTCAACAAGAGAAGAAGCACAAGCAACCAATAACTCAAACCGTGCTCTCAAAAGAAACTTGGAATTGTGCTAGATGCCTTGACTTTGGCTTAGATGAAGCACCAAGGCCTTGAAGCAACTTCAAGACATCAGCAGGATCATCAAGATAATATTTGGCCTTGCTAGGTTTCTGACCTACAGTGCAGGCAAAGATCTCAGGAACTACTGGCAATGAAGGGCATGAAACTGTCCTTAGTATGCTCTCAAACATGTCTTCATCAGAAATGTCATCTCCCACACACATCACAAAATCTGGTGGATTGCCATCATTAACCATAGTGGAAAGAACCTTTTCAGCCACCAATCCCTTGTTTAATCCCTGCAGAGAATTGAAGAAGACTTTGATAAGTCCAATCAAGCCTATGAGCATAGGAAGATGACAAGGAGGAATTGAAAGAACTTTACCTGTGGCTTGACTTCAACAATATGCTGGCCCCTGATAACAACTGCAGGTTCATTAGCAAGGACACTTTCCAGATGATTTAACAATTCTTTGGCTTGGCATGAGCCAAAATCAGGGTCTGCATCTTGATGATGCCAGACCAAAGCACTTTCCTTAGTTTCAATATTAGATCCATCAGTTGCCTCTGTATACAACTGCATGACAGGTTCCACAATCTTTTTCCAATCAAGATCAGGAGACAAGGGACTGGTTTCCCATTCAGAATCTTTACTCCACCTGCAACCACAAAATGAAGAGCCACACTTTTATTTTTTGTTTTGGAAGGAAGAAAAAATGGAAAGGGTATATGGTACCCGAATCTTTCTAACACTTAAATACACACCTTAGAAAGTATCCGTGTTCAGCTGCAAGTCCAATCATTTTGCATGAAGTAAACCAATCACTTAAAGAATCTCTTCCCCTTCCACTCACAATGAACACAGTATTTTTAGGATCATTGCACATATCATTTAGCATGGATATGACTTCAGGGCTGGGGGTCTTATTTATAGAAGATTTTGGTACGATAGTACCATCATAATCAAGAAATATGGCTCTTCTACCAGTTCTTTTGTATGCTGAAACAATGTGATCAACAGACAATTTTCTAAAACCAGGAGAAAGAGAAACAACTCTAAACCCTAGGCCCAAACCCATTCCCCAGCATCTTTTGGTGTAATGATCTTTGCATGCTCTCTCCAAATCCTGCATAAAGCTGCGTGCCCAATATGCCACATCATGAGAACTGATGTACCTGTAGTGTTTCTCATGCCTCAATTGCTTCTCTGAATCATTCATAGTAACAGCTGAATACAGAGCATCAGCGACAGCATCTATGTTCCATGGATTGACCCTGATTGCTCCACTTAGAGAAGGAGAACAACCAATGAACTCAGACACAACAAGCATGCTTGTACGAGGAGAATCACTTTTTCTAGCCAAAGCTTTATCCATCTGTGCAGTTCCTTGTCGACAAACAATATATTTGTATGGGACTAAGTTCATACCATCCCTCACAGCATTGACAATGCAACATTCGGCTACAGCATAATAGGCACTCTTCTCAAAACGAGGAACAGGACGATCAATGAGAATTACAGGCCGATAATTGATTGAGCCATAAGTATCATTAATCCTCTGGGCAATTAAATATGTTTCCTTCTTTGCTTCCTGAACATCCTTGCCTGAACTCCTAGCAGGATTCACAATCTGTACTAGGACAACTTTGCCCTTCAAATCACGATTCTGCTGCAGCAGCTGCTCAACAGCTAGAAGCTTCAGACTGATGCCCTTAAAGATGTCCATGTCATCAACACCAAGAATTACCTTCCTACCCTTGAACTCTTCCTGAATCTCTTTCAATTTAGCTGATGTAGATTGAAGATTTAATACAGATTCAAGCCTACCCATATGAATGCCTACAGGCAGAATTTTGATAAATATAGTACGGCCAAAGTAATCAAGTCCTATATGTCCTCGTTTAGATTCATAGTCAAGACCTAGCATTCTTTTGCAACAAGAGAGGAAGTGGCGAGCATAATCAAATGTATGGAAACCAATTAAATCAGAATTCAACAAACCCCTCAGAATTTCATCCCTTACCGGCAAAGTTCGGTAAATTTCAGATGAAGGGAAAGGACTGTGAAGAAAGAATCCAAGCTTAACGCGATTATACCGCTTCCTCAAAAATGTAGGCAAGACCATCAAGTGATAGTCTTGAACCCAAACAAAATCGTCATCAGGATTGATTATTTCCATAACCTTGTCTGCAAATATTTTGTTTGCAGAGACATAAGCCTGCCACAACAAGCGGTCAAACCGATCACCATGATCAGGGAACATAGGTAGCATGTAATGAAAGAGAGGCCAAAGCTGCTGTTTGCAAAAGCCATGATAAAACTTCTTCTGGACATCATGGGGTAGAAAGGTAGGTATGCAATTAAAGTCCTCCAGTAATTTCTGAGCAACTTGTTCCTGCTCATGGGCATCTATTTCAACCTTGAGGGATCCCACATAGATCACCTCAGTGTCAGAAGAGAAACCATCTTTTAATTGCAACAGAATAGAATCCTCATCCAAACTGAAACACCATTTACCAGTTTCAATATCTCTTTTGGCCTGCAATGGCAACATGTTTGCCACAAGGATTTTCCGCTCCCGATAACCAGAAGAGCTAACATCAGAATCCCCATCATATCTACCATAAACATCCAGGTCAGAAATAACTCCAGGAACTGTCATAATCCTTGGAATAGTTCTTGGCATGTGAGGAATATCCAGTAAACCTCCAGCTAAGTCTAGTAGATTAACATATGATCTTGATGCCATGAATGATCCAAGGGAATCTTTTCTTTAATGCCTTTTTTCCTATCAATTCACACACACACACAAAAGTAGTTAATAAATAAATTATTAGAAGAAACACACATTCTAACCCGTATCCTACCAAATATTAACAGATAATTGTGCAAATTTATCTACTGTTATTCTCAGTTGTGATTCTTTCCAGGCACATTTGGTAGCTTCGTTCTTAGAGTTTATAAAGGCACTTGGACAGATTACTCGAACAATAGCAATTAGAAAAACTTGTTTTTTTTTTGTATTAAAAAAATAGTTAAAAAACCATTCATTAATGCACACAATAATAAGTTGCAACTTAAAACATAAATTTCCAGGCTACGAGTATTCCTACATAACACAGAATAAGATATTCTCCACAGAACTATGATGAATTGATCAAGGTAGTTCAAATTGTGGACTACTGACTAATGAACAGCAGAAGGTGACTTGCAATAATTCATCAAGGAATGCTAACTCTAACAAATGGATCTTATGATAAACAGTTTGGACAACATTAAAAGGGTCATTAGGATTGCTATTTGTTGTAAACAAAACAATTATTCCGTAAGCAATTAGCAATAACTAGGTAACATAATTTACCTCTAGGCTCCCCAAACCCAAAGAAAACTAAAAGCAAATAAACAAATGACTATATTTGAGAACTCTGGAAAGTAAGGCCAAAAATAAAAACTTAACCATGGACAATATTAATTACATATATGATGTAATTTTTTCACTAGATCACCAAAAGGGAACATCATCGACACAAGAGTCAAACCAAGCTACACATCCATATAAATCTAATTGTAGCACCTCATCCTTATTGACACTAGAAATCAGAAAACAAATAGAATCTAGATTAAGAATTCTGTAACGGCAAGAACGGGTAGAAAAAGTGCCTTTAAACAGGAAGATTCAATTCTGATAATAACGTATCTACTCTGTTTAAATGTAAATCTCATCATGAATCAGATGGATCCACTTTCCATAGCCATGCCTTCAATGTTAATACATAATAATAATAATAGTAATAGCAATACACACAAATTCCATTCCACAGAGTTTGCATACGCACCCATTTTCAGAGTATTGACTCCAAAGTTGAAACAACAAAGCCGGTACAATTATCAACAAAGTAACAGGTAAAAACTGTTCAGAATTTTGAGATTTCAGATGATTTCAAAACACGCCTGAAATACCCAAAAAAAAAATCCCCTAAAATCACAATAACCGGTAAACCATTGATTCTGTAGAATGATGAAATTGGATAACTACAATCAAATAATAATACACATGGGTCCAAAGAAATTGAAACCAAAAATACATTGGTTGAGTTGAGATTCTGTTTAGCCGAAAGGTAAATGCTCTATGCTGTAGGGGACAACAGCATATATCTTAAAATAGAAACAAATAGACAAACCAAAATGGAATCGACACATAGCACCCCCGTCGTTGAAAAATTCATATGATGCCCAAGAAACTCAAATCAAGTCAAAGCGAAAAATAAAAATCACTCCAACGCGTTCCAAAAATAAATAATATTAAAAAACAAACAAAAATAAGCTCATCATCATAAAAGAAAAAAGAAAAAAAATATATATATATTCCATCAAATAACCACAAAAATAGTAATAATAACAAAAATAAATAAATAGAGAAAAGAGGTTTGGAATTGAAAAAAATAAATGGAATATCAATATTCAATCACCATATTATCAGACTTCAACAATCGATTTCTTGTTGAAAAATCAAATTCGTAGCAATAACTCTTAATTACAAAATAAAAATAAATAACTAAATAGAAGTATTTAAAAAGCGAAGGATCAGGATTCGGGAACGAATAAGGTGCTTAAAGGAAGGAAAGTGGAAGTGGTAAAAGTTTAGAAGAAGAAAAATCTATTCAAATTAGAAACCTATGATAAAGAGAGAGAGAGAGAGAGAGAAGAAAAAGGAAGTTGAGGCAGTGAAGGATCGATCACCTTGAAACGGCGACGGCGAGATAACGGTGCGGGACAGCGGGAGTGATCTGAGGAGAATAGGAAACGCGGCGAAGGAAGGAAGTGCGTTTGAGTTGCGTTGCGCTTGCGTTAGAACGAACTTACAGAGAGAGAAAGTGAGAAACGGAGTTTTTTTATGAGAGTGAAGGAGAACCAGATTGCGAACAGCTAATTTTTTATACCAGGGGTCACTGTACAACTACAACTTCAGTGGATAGAATTTTTCTTTCTTTTCTTTTTAATAAAATAATTGAATTCCTTCCACATCCAAATATATTTAATTATGAAATAAATTTATTTCATAAAATTCGATTGAGGAAATCTTGCTTTGAAGAATAATAAATAAAATAAAATGGGAAATTAAAAAATTCCATTTGCTTTGTTTTGTGTCTAGCTAACTAGAATAGATGTCCATGTCAAAGTTTTCAATTGCAAGCTTTACTACACTTTGCCGCACTTGAATTCAATGGATAATATGGATTTCCTTTTGACGATGGGGAAGTTACACTTTTACCCTTACGTCTATTTTTCTTGCATCTAAATGGATTAGTTAGTTAATACGGTTTATATGGGTTATTACAGCCTTCACTAAAGTGACTTAATGTCGCCGTTCTAAAGAAGAAAAAAAATTATAATGTCGAAAGGTAAGAATTTGTCTAAAAAATTAGTTAAGATTATTGGATCTTCTAATTTAAATTGACTGTAGATATGTTTATAGTTTCTAAATTTATACATTTGTTAACTTTAAGAGACTTAAGTTCCTTTGGTTACGATAAGATAAAAAGTTAAAATATTTATTACACTGAGAACATGAAAAACTATTTTTGTTTTTTTTTTTTGGTAATTTGAAATATTTAATATGTCAATTCAGATAGAACACAAATAAAAAAAATCAGTAAATAATTTGGTAAAATTAGACATGTAAAGTGTGTACATTCAAAAGAATGAACCCTTTGTTATATTTATACTGTTATACATGATTTTATAACATATCCATTTTCAAAATTAAAGAAAAAAGTAAAAAAAAAAAAAACTTTCTACTTTTAAAGAATGGAATGAAAAAATTAAATCTAATGTTACTTTAATGATTATAATGCTTCTTCGATTTTATTTTTTCGAAATAAAAAATAAAATAAAGAAGAAGAAAAACAACGAATGTTTGGCCTACCACAATTGACATGAAAAATATACTTTAATTTTTATCTTCGCGAACTCTTTAATCTTAGAGTAGGTATATATGTAAAGAATTTTGTATCTATTATTGGTTACAAAAATAATGATAATCCTTTCTCGGCTAACATGGTAATTGAAATTGAAATATTTTGACAATGAAAGACCTGCAATAATACAATGATCTGTCAAGTTATTGATCGTTTATCTGCATTCTTATCTATAAGTGTGTTCTAAATACACTCATAAAAAAAAATCAACTACATCACCTACTCCACTCCAGTGCAAACAAAAAAAATTTATAGAATAGCATTATAAATGATTCGTCCATTTGATATACTCTTTACTATGCAGCATGTGTTGGCCCTCTTAATCAATTATTGTGTTGTTTAACCTAGTTAAACTATTACAAAATAAATTGTCAAATTCATAGAAGGGGTGCACACGATAGTGGTCCTTCTTTTCTGTTATTATTTTTACTATTACATTACTGGTTAATTATTGTATCAATGCTGAGTTTTAATATTTTTCACTTTTCACACATCATGAAATGGCCTTTCGAAATTTTGAATATGAATCACAAAAGAGCCTCCTCTTGTTTTTAGCTAAATAACTCTTGAATTAATATAATTACCATTAAAGGTGTTAGCTCTTCTATCATTTAGATACAGATAAGCAATCTATTTTTGCAAATTAATATCATTATACTAGAGTAACTAACGTTTAACCATCAACTACCTTAGTAGTTTATTTTCAATTTCATTTTATATGTAAAAATAACAATTACTGTTGTTAATTTGTTTGGATTTTAATTAAAAACCTCCAAATCACTGTTTTAGCAAAAATTATAAGAGTTATGCCATTATTTAAAAGCTATTATTTAAATTAAAGTTTTTAAATCATAATTTTAATCAGGCACGGACGTGACTTTTTCATGATTGATAAAGATGACAAAATTAAAATACTAACACAATATATATGCTCATTTTTCACCTAAAACATTACTTATGGTAATAATCAGCGTTATAAAAATCAGCTCTTCAATGAATTATTTTAACCACTGATCGGAACTGATTTATTTTAACCGACTAAAGGTAAAAAAAAAAAAGTCAATTCAGATCAGTTGATTAAAACAATCCAATGAAAATTGATGAGTTATTTATTACTAGATTAGAAGTTATATAAAATAAATGTGACTGAATAAGTTTTTTGAATGAACCGTTGATCCTGGTTAGTAATTAGTTTGGGTTAGTTATTGGATTATGAATGTTACGAAACTTGTGTGATTTACTGTCACCCAAATTTTTTTCGAGTAAACCAGTGACCCAACACAATTTTGAATGAGCGGATGTATTATGAAAAAAAAAATCAGAATATTGAAACTTACATAGGTTATGAATTTATTGAAATTTTTTAATATACGTCTGATCATTAAATTTGATGACTCACTTGTTTGATAATAATTCCTTAACCCAATTGATAACTGAAAAAGTTGGTCACGCCATAGTGTTTTCATGAATGGAAGCCACACGTCACAACTTAGTTCGATTAATAATCTTACATGATTGATTTATTCTTTTCTTGCAGGAAATCTCTTTAAGTTTGGGCTCATATTCGTGATTTGACTCATTTCCGCAGACGTTTCATTTCTTTACGGCGCATTATTGGCTCTCTTTAATTAGGGGCAGATCCACATCAGGTGTTTAAAGAAAATTACGTTATCTGGCTACAACAATTACAGTCTACTGTATTTGGCTGTCTAGGAACAAGCTGATTTTTGAAAATTATCAATTTTCTGTCATAGAGGTTATTAACAAGATTAAGTTTTTTATGTATAGACAAGCACACTTGTTGCATTTGTTTTAATATCTTAATATATGTCTTCTTGTATTAGGGAGACTTTTGATTTTCTTTAACTGCGTGATATGTCCCGTTTCTTATTGTATCATTTTGAGTTTAATATAATTTACATTTTTTCCAAAAAAAAAATAATCTTACATGATTGTTATTCATTAAAATTAAAATCAAATTTCATACAATTATGCACATTATCATATTCATTTAGGTGGCTAGAACTTAAGCGTACAATAACATCCTGATTTGTGGATGCATATTACAAGCGTAAAATTGGGGCAATACGAAGTTAATTACTGGTTGCTAGGCAGCCTATGTAACATGTTTACATAAAATCCATCAAATTTATATACAGAAAAAACTTTGACATGGAAAAAGGGTAGAAGTGTAAGTGTAAGTGTGGAGTACTGTAAACAACTAATTAAAGGAACAAGAAAGGCAAAACTGATGTAAAGGAAGGAGTAGTTGGAAAGTGAAAATGAAATGTGATTGATAAGCTGGGAGCGTTTGCATCTTCCAAATTAATTTGAACACGTACGTATCGTACACAAAAACGGCGACAAATTAAGATTAAATTAGATTTCTTTGTTTAATTTAGTTTTTAATTTTTATAATTAATTCAATTTATTCGTGTAGTTTAAATTGAACTAAAAGTGTTCAAAAAATATATACTTGCCATTTTGAATCACCACAAAATATAATATAATGATGCTAAGATGTCCCCAACACATATTGCTAGTTTAATTTAGATGAAATTAAACTAATTTTAAAATTAGATGATCTAATTAAATTAAAAAAAATCAAATCTAATCTAAAAACAAATTTTTAAATGGTAAGAGAATTAGTTAAGTAATTAAAGAAATAATAATTTTATTGGATCGTGTAAAGTTACATTTTCTATATTTTTTATGCTTTTCTATTATTTTTATAATAAATATTTAAAAATTTTAATCAATACTTTAAAATACTGATTAATTATATTCAAATAAATTAAAGGAAAAAAAACTAATTTAATGAGAAATTACGAAAACTTGAAGCTCTTGGAAGGAGATAAAGGTAGCAAAAATAGAATCGTGGAGCGTGAGAAAGTGAGTCCCCAAAAATGCAGCACTTCTGAGTCTGACTTTCCTATTGGATAAGCATATGATATTCCCATATGCCATACGCCATTTAACACAGCCACTAATATTTTTCCCACTTTCCAACTTGAATGGAATATCGTTACTAACCATACTTTGTACCTTCTGCCCCAACCAACTTTGTCCTAATCACCATTCATCTATGTTCCTCCATTGTTTTAATTTCAACTCGTTAATGTAAGTCAACAATATTATACCTTAAGAGTGTGTTTGGAGGGAGAAATTTAAAATTTTGAGAAATTTTAAATTCTAAGAATTTTAAATACTTTAATTGAAATTCTTTTATTTTCAAAATTTTGTATTTGGATAAAAAAAAAAGTTAAAATTATGAGGGTGAAAAAAAATGAATGAAAAAAAAGATATGATTAGTGTGCTAGTTATATGTGTTCCTCTACGTTTTCAGGTCCGATCGATGTTCCACAATCTGGCACGCTGTTTCTTGAAGAAGACGGTAAGAAGAGAATTTTAATTTCTTACCTTTTAGAAGAAAATTGAAATTTCAAATTTTCAGTTGTTTAAAATTTTATTTTAAAATTCTAAAATTTTAAATTCTTCACAAAAAAACATCCAAACAATAAATTTTAGATTACAGAAAAAAAAAAATTTTGCGTATAGAAATATTATTTGACTTCAATAAAATTATTCCATTTTTATATTGAAAATATATGAAATTATCATATTTTATTCTTTCTAGTTTATATTTGAGGGGTTTACAACAAGTTCTTATTAATAATTTTGTACATGTTTTGTATATATTAGTAATTTTGGTCAGCACGTGAATGATAAAAGGGTGGACATCACATCACATTCCCGCCTAACTTGTTAAATATAATGTTTTATTTATTTTTTAAACATAATAAAGATAATTATCTGGTTTTATTTGGACCCTAAAAAATTCAACACAGAATCTTGCCAAAATATCTTACAATGACTAATTTAGTAACTTACGATTAAAATAAATGAAGAATGGTAAAAAAAAATGATGGATTAACATGCAGCCATTGATATGAAGGGCGAAGTAGGTATGCACCAAAAAAACAAAACAAAACTTAAACATAATACTGTAGTTAAGTTCTATAAATCTAATTCGGTGGGTGGGTAGCATTTTAAACATAATAATAATAGTTAAATTTCAAAAGGTAATTCGGTTGGTGGCAAACAGAAATGAACCATAATTCGATCAGCTGCCTATTTATCCAACAATAATTAGCTATATAATAGAAGTTGACCTTGACATTAAAATCAATTTTATCTTTACAATGATGGCATTAGAATTTGAATTTATAGTTTTATGCAAATTATTTAAGTTGCTTTATTATATTAATTTAATTTGAGTTGCTTACTTTAGTTGTAATTTAAGAAATTTGATCTTAAGAGTATGTCAAAAATTAATTTATTTGTCATTTTCAATCTAAAATTGCCCTAATAATTACTTTGACCCCCACCTAAAAAATCAATTACCTACGTATAGATTAATTCATCTATAATCTATAATTTAAAAACACAAAACAGGGCCATTCAATATGACATCACATAATTTTTTGTAACTTGTCAATGTAAAATTTCAAAGTGGGGATAAAAAAAAAATAACAAGATGCCCAACTCTTACTATTTTCCACATACCAAGAAAGTACACAAATCACAAACCACACGCGTCAAGATCGCTAGAATCACACGCGCCATCTCGGGAACGGTACGGAGAGAATCGCACGTGCGAGAGGACAAATCTAAGTGGGGCCGGCACGTGCCGTTGTGGATGGATCCCGTTAGTGTGAAACGCGTGGTGAGCACGCCTTTATTGGTAGATGAAAGGGGATGTGGGGCCCGGCTTATCCGGTCGCCGCGTTACGCGGAAATGGTTTTAAAATAAATAAAAAAAAGAAAAAAAAAAGTCAGTTCAGTTTCTGAGAGAGGCTTATCCTATCCGCAAAATGAAAATGATAAAAAAGTGACTTGTGCAACGTATTCGATAGTGGTTATAATTGAGTTCAGATCCTATACATTACACATCTTCGTTTCTTTTCACCTCCTCATGACATGTGGCATTTAAAAACTTCAAGGGCTGAGATTCAATTCCTATTAAAAATTTTAAAGTATATATTTTTTTTTTCTCTTCACCCGTTACACTTCCCCTCCTTCTCTTGTCATGTGGTTCAGTTGAGGTGGTTGTATTTTTTACTCTTTTAGATCATGTCTCGCCAGTGTATTGAAGTCTAAAATAAATTTTGAGAATTTTGAAATTTAAAACAATTTTTTTTTTGTTTTAAGTAAGAAAGCTATACGTTGAATTTTTTTTTGTTAATATATGCAATTTTTTAATTATTATAAAAAAAATATTCTTATATACTCCTTGGGTGTTTACACCTTTGAGAGATAAGAAATAAATGATTAATTTGATTGGTGATGACGCGATGTAATGTGGTAGGAAGAGAAATAAAAAAAATTATATGTTTTGATGGAGTGTTTGTAATTTTTGTATAAATATCATACCCATTAGAAAATTGGTCTTTAAGATATTCTCTTTTAGGGTAATAATAACTCTTCAACTGTCACAGTAGTTATATTGGTTTGTAAGGTTTGATTAGAATTAAAATTAAAGCAAGCACTAGTGTTTATATGATTCCTTTTGAATCTATAAAAAATATTCTTGTCATCTTTTTGTTGATATATTCGTGTGTGTGTGTATATATATATAAAAACTTGTGGGTTAGGTGAAAGGCTGAAGTGAAGGAGTGTGAGTAGATGGTATAGCCCAATTCTAATTTGCTAAGAATGAAAAAAGGTGTTTGATATTAAAAAAAGGGTTAATACTGGCTTAGCACTTTAGCAGCTTGTGTACATGACAAATTTGAGCTTCATTGATTGCATTGCATATGTGTTTGCTTAGACTGATGTAGAATTTGTCAATAAATTGATACAAATTTCAAGCTACTATTTCTTTCATAATTGTATCAAATTTCAGCATACCTATTTTATTAATGTTTCAAAGTTATTTTATTTTGCTTACTTATTAAAGCCCCTTGTGCATTAGGAACCACCTATAATCACAGCAAATACATTTCAATGACAGTGTTGCCTGTTGATTACCCTGTTGATAAGATCAGCTGATTCAGCTGTTATGTCTCTCTAATACAGTGGATGTAGACAATAAGACAACCTGCATGTCAACTAAAATATGGTGATGATTGTATTATCTGTTAAAATTACATGATATTTCATTGTTCAATAATCAATATAAGTTTCAAAGTTATAAATTGGTTTTGATACCTCAGCTCCATAGAGGTCTGTAGATGCAATAATGGAATTCCCAAGAGGCTTATTAAACTATTAACATTTATATTAATATTAGCATTGTAGAATATTTAGTCATTATGCTTGTGATTGTCGTTATAGAGCATTTACTCTGATTGTCAATAATCAATAAAATACCAAAACACTGTGTAAGCATATATAAGTGCATAACACATCATTTCTCTTAAAAATTTGTCTTTCAACAAACTAAAATAGCAACAATTAGTACAGTACAAGAATTGAAAGTAATTATTTCAAACGCTTCGAAGTATGAATATGGGACTTTCTTTCCAATAATCTGTGTGTAAATGTTGGAAACTTCTAAGCTTTGAAAGACCTTACTTTTAAGTTAATGAAGGGATCAAAATAATTCAAATTCAAAAGTTAAAAGATAAAAATGAATCATTTAAAAGACTAATGACCAAAATAAATCTAAAAAAAAAGATAAAGAACTAAAAATACATTTTATAATTTCTGGATAAAACTTAAAAACAATTGTTTATCTAAAAGTCTCTATTAATCACGCACTAGCTTTAGAAGAAAAAATAGTTTAGACACACAAAAAAAATGAACCAAGCATCTCCTTAAATGATATCTATTGGTTTTTTTTTTATCCGAGGCCTAAGAAAACATAAAGTTGAATAAAACTTGCAATTTGTTTTCATTGTTTACTCACTTAAAATATACCAAGTTTAGTAAACATAAATTTACTATAACAATTATTATTAGGTGTTGAATTTGAGTCTTCACTCTTCACAATTCAGAATTCACAAACCTCCTCGAAGCTTTAATTTTGGTTTACAATGATTTGAAAACACCACTCAATATGAGGATACAGAAAGATACCCAATAGATGCGAGCCCGTGACTAATTGCTGGTCTAAAACATGGCCCAGTTATTATGTCTATGTATGACGTTTTTCACAAACCATGATGTCTATGACAACTCAAATGGCAATCAAGAAGTTATGGAGCCCGAAATTAACATGAGGAAATTGATGTTTGGTGTTGCTGCTCGCACCTCTCTGTTTTTTCTTTTCTTTACACAGTCGAACTATTTTTGTAATATTTTTAAGAAAATACTTTTTATGGAAATTAATCTTCTGTGTTTTTTTATCAGAGACGCAGCAAATTAATTTCCATTATGTATCTATGTAAAATATACAACAAACTAGTTTTCGTTAAAAGTGTTTTCATAAAAAAATTACAAAAATATTTATCAGTGTCGAAGAACAAAACCAGAAATGCAAATAGCAATCCTATTGGTGTCTAAGTCGATCCATTGAGCTAAAACATAGCCTGCACCAATGCACTAATGCACCATGCACCCCCATAGTATATAACATTTCCATTTTTATATTACGAATTTAAACTTTTATTCTTGAGAGTAAAATAATTTCTATTTATATTCATATATATATTTTTTTATTTCATAACACATTTTTTTATATATTTAAATATTAAATCAATACTTCTTCTCCTTAATTAATTATTCAAGATTTTCACTTCTTAAAAAAATTTCTAGTAAATATTTTATCAAATTAAATCGATCTTCATGGAATATTTTTTTAATTGCATTTAAAATTTACATGCAATACACCTAACACTTGGTAGTTCCATCTTTTATAGTATTTCATCTTCTATATCTTGATGACTGAGGTTTGTTACTGAATTTAATTTTTCCCCACCATTCACCCCAGGGAAAAACATACATAGATGTCATCACAGTAGAGGCAAAAATGACCAAAACTTTTATACTATCATTCATTCAGCTGATGGGTTGTAACGTTTAACTATCTATAAGATGCAATATGTACATGGTAGCTCTATCCTATGAGAAACCAAAAATTAAACTTGGTACATCATCCCAACTTCTAGAGATGACGCATGAGGCACACCAGTGACAAAGGAGGGTGCCCTGCTATTTCTTCTTAGGAATTCATACACTAAATTAATGCCTATTTTCTTCAACATGCTAGACCCTGGTTTTGCTCTCATGTGTGTCTGTCCTATAATGTAAGCTACCCCAGCCTCCCTGGCTTCCATCAACTCCTCCAACTCTTCCATTACTCTTGTGTCAATCTTTGGACTCTCTGGTACCAAAAACCTTACTCTTTTCTTCTGTTGTTGGGTCACCTTAAGTGACTTTATCTCCTTTAGTTCTGATGGCCCTGGCAAGTCTACATTCTCAACATTATCTACTTTATCCTCACTCATCAAAAGGGAATGTGTAGAACATGTCCCTACAACTGCCATTCTGTCATCCTTTAGGGGCTCATCATTTGGAGAGTTCGATTCGGTTCTTTCTGTGCGTATGAACTCAGCTATGCTGCATATAAGATCATTCTCAAACTCAAAATCATCTCTGTGAACGTCATGGTATCCGTATCGCACTATGCACCGGTAGATTCTGAACTCTTTTGGACCAATACGACCAACTAGAAACCGTTCCTTAGCTTTAACATGTGGAACCGGCACATGTTTGATGCATAGGAAAACTAGGACCTGATGGAAGGCTGGGAGGTTGGCTACAAACTGGAAGAAAATTACAGGGATTCCAGACACTAGCTCGGTGTGTAAAAGCCCAACCCCATGCACTCGGACAATACCTAAGCTGGGACCTTGGTCGAGTAGCCAGTTGATGGAAACCTTGTTTTGAACATCATATTCATACTTTTTGAGTGTGCCATAGTGCCATGCATACATGACAGTCAGAAGCACAAGTGCCAATGCTATAGGCACCCATGCTCCTTGCAGGAACTTGATAAGAGAAGCAGAGAAGAAGAGAGCCTCAATGGAGCCAAATATGAAAACAAACCCAAGTGCAAGGAGAACATTCTGGTGCCAACATAGTACAATAACCATTGACATCAAACAAGTGGTCACCAGCATCACCGTGATAACTGCCAAACCTGTTGTGAAAAGTAAAGTATATTATGTCATATTCTTGTCAGAGAAAGGTACATACTACTCTCTCTATCCCAAAATAATGATGTTTAAGGTTTTTGTACACAGACCAAGAAAACAAGTATTCTAAGAAAATTAACATTTATTAGGGGACAATTTTACTAAAATGTCCCTGTTCTCTCTCTTAATTTCAATAAATGTATTATTAAGTCTTCCAAGACAATATTATTTATTACAGGACAAAATTGGAATAGATGTTTGAATATCTCATTGGAAAGTGAGAATATCAATCAATTTGGAATTTTTTTCAAAGACTAAAAATGCAGTCATTTTGGGACGGAGGAAGCAATTAATTACTTTAACATTCTCCCTCCCCCCTAGTTATGATCCCAACCCAAAAAGAGAATCAAATGCCTGCTTATGTACATAAAGCCATGCTACTCAGAAAAGTAGGCAAGTTACTTTGATTTGCATTCTTCCCCAGAAAAATTATGATTGCATCTTCTTAAAAATTGCATCCTCTTGATGCTTCTAGTTCCATATCATATTGCAGCAAAAGTAATGCATACATAAATAGTAATCAGTGTCATACCTGCGGCATGACCCAGGCGCTTTGTGTCTCTGAAACAAATAGTTACGGCCAAACACAACATCATCAATAGCCAATTGATCTCGGGGATATATATTTGTCCGTGAATTTTGGATGATGTGTGAATCACTTTAACTCTTGGGAAGCAACTTAATGACGAGCATTGCTTGATGATTGAGAATGTTCCAGTGATAATGGCTTGACTTCCCACAACTGCAGCAAGTATGGCTATAACGAGAACAGGCCATCTCAATTTCTCTGGAAAGCAAAAGAATGAAAACTGCCAATTAGCTGAGAATTCACTATCATCTACTTTCTCCCTCAAAAAGAATGAGTTACACCACCTACCTGGTACAGATTCATAAAACCCAAAGTGATAATCTTGTGCAATGTTATGATGTTTAGATAGATAAGCAGCTTGCCCCATATATGCAAGAATTAAAGATGGATAAACCACAGAAGTAAAAGCAATCTGCAGAAGAGAGGTTAAATAAATAAGCATTTCCAAAATTTATTTAACTATATGACAAGACTTTTTAGTGAATTAATCTGACTGAGAAGATATGTTAGCACATATCAAGAAACATAAATTATAACTTTTGGAGTGAACCAGTCAAGATAACAAACCCAACACACTTTGCCAAATATACTACTGTATTGTGTTTGCAGTATATAAGATTAGGTAGATTACTAGATTCACTTATCCTGTATCAAAGGAGACCGAAATTGAAATAGCATACCTTGATTGATAATTGTGTAAAGTGCCCAAGATCAGCAAACATGGCTTCTGATCCTGTAAAAGTACAATTGAAACATATGAATATTGACATCAAATTGGCATAACATCTAAATTAATCATCAAGCAGACAGACCAACCTGTAATGCACAGCAAAATTCCACCAAGGGCCATCCAACCTCCTTTCTGAGTTTTCCTTAAAAGTTGGAAAGCATAATATGGAGAGAGTGCTTTGTATACATGAAGATTCCAGTAAAATATATTGTATATTCCAATGGTACTAAGGCAGAAAAGCCATGTGATAATTACAGGAGCAAACAAGAAGCCAACTCTGTGTGTCCCATAATGTTGAAGGGCAAACAAGCCTATTAATATGATGCATGCAGCTGGAACTTCAACATCTGCCAAACAAGTTTCAAAAGTAATAGCAGCAAGGAATGTTACACATATCTCAGGTAATAAAGATGGATGATATCAAAATTCTATGTGAAATAAAAGAAAAAAAGATATATGATGGACAAACAACAATTAAAGCATATTGGAGCAACAACTAATTTGTCAAAAAATAAAAAATAAAAATTGGTTATGGACATCCAAGTCTATGGAAGTCCTGGCTATATAGCAAAAGCAATTTCCCCTCATCAAATAAAAAATAAATTGTGTTTTTATTGAACATTTTTTATTAAAATATATGATTAAAAAAATTATACTAATTATATAATATATATATATATATATATATTTTAAAAAGAACAGTGTTTTTTCATAAAAGCTAAAAATAATAGAAAGCTTAAACAGATAGGATACGAAATCACAGAAGGTTAGCTATATATTTGTATCCACTTATAATTTTAATAATATCTGATATTTAATTCCTCCCTCTGTCACATTGAAAGAATTGTTTCTCACTGTAGCAACAGTATAGCAGGTTATTGCTGCAAAATCAGGCTGATGATTCACAATTGATACATAACCATGTTTCAACTTTCAATTAACACCAGAATATAGACAGACCAGTATGGAAACTACCAAAGTTAGAAGTTAAAGCAAATTATTTAAGAGTCCACCCAATTTATCAGACAGGTTGTTTAAGTTACATGTTAAATACAGTGCCTAAAGCACTCTCTCTGATTGCAGGTCTCCACATATGATTCACGAGGATTTCAACAAGGATACAAATATAGGTCAACCTAAAAGTGCACCGACAAATGCAACATCATGACCTGTCCTTAATGCACAGTTCCTCACAGGATGAGTATTAAGTTTTCAGATTTAACTATCAAGAAACACCACCAAGCTGAGAAAAGTATAGCATACACAACTAAGGAGATAAATTACTAGTGATGTAATAATATTATTGGACAAAAAAGAGCTTCTTCTTCTACTTTTTTTCTTCATGGAATAAAACATGTTCAGGTCAACAGGAATCTCCTTTTGATCAACTGCCAACAAAATTATGCATAAAGACTCCAATATGACCCGTATCTAACTTCTAAACAAATACTCAGACTCAAAAAAAATCAAGTTGAACTCACATGTGTGCTTCTCCTTGGACATTGAAAGCTCCAATCCAGACACAGCTGAGAAAACTGCATGCACACATCCAAACAACTCAATTCAGTTCCTCAACAAACCCCTCAAATATTCAAAGAACAAAACTTACATGCAGTTTCGGAGATGCTTTTAGTACTTATCACCAATCAGAATCGAAGTTTCACCTTGAGAACCCGTGCTCACCTTTTTTACACGAATTATTGAGATGAAACTTCAATTCTAACTGAAAGCAACACCAAAAACACATAAAGAACTGCCATCTTTAGTTTTCTCTAAAGTCAAAAGGACAAAACTTGCATGCAGTATCTTAATTGTTTTTCGCACTATTCTTCCATCAGAATCAGAGTTTCACCTCCAGAACCTCTGTTGACCTTCCATGTAAACACTTATTTATGTGAATCATCATCGAGGTGAAACTCCAATTCTAATTAGAGAACAACAACATCAAAAACACATAAAGAACTCCATCCAAGTTTTCTCCAAACTCCAATAACAAAACTTACATGCACTTCCTTAATAGCTCTTGGTTCTGTTCTCCAATCAGAATTAGAGTTTCACCTCGTGAACCTGTGTTGACCTTCAACGACGTAAACATATACTACCTCCGGTCCTTTCTATGAGAAACAAGTTTCAATGTATTTTTTTATACTGAAATTTGTTCTTATAAAAAAAGGACAGAAGGGAGTATTATTACATTGATTGTCGAGGTAAAACTCCGATTCTAATTAGGGAACAAAATCAAAAGCACGTTTATTGCCTGTTTGGATACAAGTCATAAGTGCTTTTGAGAACTCCTCTACCCTTGAAATATATATATTTCCCGGTAGCTCCGAAAAGGACTTTTAGCTTTGTATCCAAACAAGCTCCAATGACCATTGATCATCTCACCAGAAATAGCCGGTGTGAAGATGCCATCTCCAATGACCATGCAGGTCCCAATCAGCGCCAGAACCAGAAGAACCCTCTGCAGAACCTCGTGCTTCTCAAACGTGCTGCTGAGCCGCGCCGCAAAGCTGGTCTCAGGAGCCGCGCCGCGGGAATCTTTCTTGTACTCCTGCAGCTCCTCGTCAGCCACCTGGTAATTCGGGAGAGAACTCACCTTCGCGTGGCGGCAAAGTAGGGAATACAACGCGAACGTGCCTCCTTCGCCGTTGTCGTCGGCTTTTAATACCACAAAGACGTACTTAAGCAGCGGGACCAGCGTTATGGTCCAGAAAACCAGCGACAAAACGCCGAAAACCTCCTCGTTGCTCTCCGTGTGCTTAATGTCCTCCGCAAACGTGCTTCTGAAAACGTACAACGGCGAAATGCTCAAATCGCCGTACACCACTCCTAAACTCTGGTACGCCAGAGTCAGAACCGTTCTCCACGACTCTCTCTGCAAAAAAAAAACAAAACAAAAACAAAAACAAATTAAAAAAAAAAAAAAGACAAGCCTACATTATCAGACAACAACAACAGCGTTGCTTGAATCGAAATTCAAACATTGCTGGTTTGGCTTGGTACTGTTCTCTTCTCTCACCTTAGCAGAGTTTTGACGAGTTGTTCCACCTTCTGGATCCATCGCATGCGTACTCGTGAGACTCATAGAACCATTTTTTTGGTAAATTAAGCAAAAAAATAAAATGAAGAGGGTTTGATTTGATGATCAGAAAATTGTGGAAACTAACTCCTCACTTGGAATGAACACAAATTTTAAGATGTGTGAGTAGTATATCACTATATATATTTAGGGTGGGAAATGATTTAATTAGAAAGTAGAGAGAAATAAATTAAACATGTTTTTCTTTTTAAAAAATAATTAAATTTAATTGTAATTATGACGATAATAATAATTATGGTTTATGTAAGAGTGATAATAACAATATCTATGAAGTAACTTTCAGATCGATGATGGGGTATTAAACAAATTCAAGGAATTCAATTTTTCTGAGCAAAATAAGAAGATTCAACTCTGGGAAAACGACCCCCTCAGCTTGCAAATAGAGTAGGTTTATTTTTTGGAGAATAGGATGGGAAGATGCACATGAAATATCGGTTTTATTATTTATTTGATTAGATTAATATAATAATATGAAGAGGTTAAATAAAAAAGAAAGAAGTTATCTTATATGAGAAGTTATCGTGTCTAGAGCGGTTGAACAACCTACAACAAAAAAGAGGTTGAGAGAATGAGAGCAGACACGAAAAGCCACGGATTCAATGCATCAAAATTCGAAGCCTTTTTTTTCTTTCTTTCTAAATTGTAGTTTGCGTGTATTTAAATAGAGAAAGTGAAGGATTATGGTGGAGAAAGAAAGATTTACAAGTTAGTGGTGGGGTTGTTGGTAGGGAAAAATTTATAAGCTAGTCTTGCTTTGCTTTTGGGGCAATTGGGGGTAGCTGATAAGAGCGTGATCTTTTCCACATGAGAGGAATATTTATGTTAAATTTGTAATTTAGCAAGGGAACTTGAGATTTTTCCCATATAGAGGTAAGAGAGAGAGTAGAGTAACTCGCTGTGTGCTTAACACAATTACAATGTGTTTGGAAATGCTTTAGAATAGTGTTGAATGGAAAAAATATATTTTTCAATCCAAAAAATTACAAAGCAGTGAGGGAATTACTTTTGCGTTGCGTTAAAAAGAAGGCAGATTCAAACACAGTGTAGGTAAGTGGTTAGAATTACTTGAAATGAATAGAAAATAAGGATATGGAGATAAAGATAAAACTCAAGCTCCAGGTGGAATGTTTGAATTTGGCAATTTGCAACTCAGATTCAGATTTGTTTACGTTTAGTTTTGTAACTGGGAGTTTTTATTTTATGGAATGTATTAATTGTGGTTGATTTATCTCATCTTTTTTTCCCTTTTATTTCCGTTTTTTGATAAAATTTTGTTGGCTTCTCTGTTGTTTGGTCTGGGAAAAACTGGCAACTGAAAATAACTCGCTTTTTTTATTATTAAGTTTTTCTTTTCTTTTCTGAATCTCTTTTGGTTAAGTTAATAGCTTCAATTTTGACTAGCTTGGATTTTTGTTTTATTTTGTAAATAATTACGAAAATATTATTTATTTTTGGTTTTTCTTTAATTTTACATAGAATAGTCAAAATAATAAAATTTTGTTTTATTATTTCTTGTTCAAATGTTAGTAGAAATAAAAATAAATGAAAATAAAATATTTTTTTAATTATTTATGAAAATAAAAATCGTCATTTCAGCCTTTTGAAATAATGGTAATAATTCAATAATCTTGTTCTCTCACTGACTTAAAAACCGTCATTTCAAACATTTGAATAATTATTGGAAGTTATATATTTCTTATCACTTATACTAAAAAAAACTCAATAATTATTGGAAGTTAAAATCATTTGTTTTTATTTCATATTTTTAATTCCTATATTTTTAACAACTGTAAGACAATTGTATAAACTTTAATTTTAAAATTATAATTACACAATTAAAATAATGAAAAGCATTTTTTTTGCTATAATGCAGTGAAAATAAAATACAAAAAAACTTATGCCTCAGGACTAAAATTAGTGAAACTTTCTTTTAAAAAGCAAAAAATGCTCATACAGTATAATGATAAGGATCTGTGCCAGATTTGACACATAAAAAGTTTATTAACTATACATTCTACCAGTGAAAATGTTACAATAATTTGTATGTCGGCATTGTTTAAATCCCATAAAAAGAGAGGCTATTCTTTGGAAAGAGCACGTTACTTTCTCATTAAAAAATAATATATCATTTAATCTTTGGACCTCATTAAGTGCATAGGTCCCCTTATCAATTTAATGATGCAGTATATATATATATATATATATATATATATATAAAATTCTATTGCTCCAAGTGATTAATAAGATTGATGACAACATACTATTTTTTTTGGTAACAAATGACCACACATATACTTAATATTATCAGCAATGTATGGTACACATCACAAAGAGTTCTTTTAGATAAGTTATTCAACATTCAAATTGATAGGGGGCCAAACGCTGTTTTCTTTCTTTTGGTAATAAACTTGTCATCTTGTTGTGGCCAGTAATAATCTCTATAACGTGTTTAAGTTCGTCCTATCCAGTTATGCATATAAAGAATGCGTAGAACAGCAATAATTGCAAAATTTCTTCTAGTAACAGCTGGAGAGAGAAAGAGAGAAAAAAAAAAGGTACAAAGAATAAGACCCTTTGGCCTTTGATATTACATATTTTGTCAGTTTCATAAGGCTAAATCATTTAATGAAAGGGCATTTTAATTATTATTACTTTTAAGCAAATACTAATAAGGACAATAAAAAAATATTGTGAATTGAGTATGCAATATTCAAGATGATTATGGTTTTGTTTTGAATAATATTGTGTTGACCCAAAATTAGAGGTGATAGGCTATCAGAGGTATATTACCAAATTGATTCTGATAGTGTATAAGCACAGGCTCATATTTCCCATATATGTGCGCTCGCCATAGTGGAATCTCATATTCAAAGAAAGCATCATTCGTTCTTTGGGAAAGTCTACGTGTCCCTTATTTTAACACTATTTTCTTTTTCTTTGTCTTTTCATAACCTAATATTTTGACAATAACCACCACTCTCTTTTTTTTAATCAATTTTCACCTTTTGCTAAACATAGGAGAGAGATATAGCAACGTAAGGGAAAAAATGACGAATTTAGTTCTAAAAATTATATTTCTTTGTCATATTAATCTTTAATTAAAATTGGTGAAAACTCAAATTAATCGCTAAATCTTTTTAGAATTTCTTTTTAAGTCTCCAAAATTAACTATTTATTTTTTGTCCTTACTTCCTTATCCAGGGACTTAAATAATAATAATAACATATATTTTATTGATCAAAATGATTATTTATCTATTTATTTATTTATTAATATTAGAAACTTAAATGAAACTCTAGAAAATTTTAGGAACTTATTTAAAAAAACAATTTAGAAACTAATGTGATAATAAGATATAATTTTAAAGATTAAAGTGATCATTTACTCGAAAAAATAATAGAAAATCAGTAGTACCAAAACGAAAACATTTTCCGTGTGATGATGACATTTTTACTTCTAAGTTTCTTATACTACTAACAAATTTAGTGTGTATTATATGTATCGTTAATAATCAAGAAATGTGTAACTTAATTAATTGAACATGGATGAATTATTATATTATTATTTTTTTATACTACTTTGATTTTAATGGATAAAAAATATGTACTATCAATAACAAATAATTTTGAAGAGAGTTTAATTTTAATATGTTGTAGTTTAAGAATTATTATACTAATAATTAATTGAAGCATATTTTGTATGTGACTTTTAAATAACAATAAAAATATATTATTACGCATAATAATTTATAATTAAATGATGATTTAAATATCTTTATATTATTAATATTTTAATTAAACTCCTTTTCAAAAGCTTATATAAAATAATAATATCTGACAACACAAAACAATCATGAACCATAGTTATATCAGCCCAAATATATGCTTCGACACGCAACTATATGCATACTCGTGTATGGCAAAACTTTTTTTTTTCTTCTTAATTATATACTTTTGGCGAGTTATCCATTTTAAAGTTATAGTATTTACTTTTTTTGAACAAAGAGTATGTTTGGATAAATAATTTAAGTAATTGAACGTTTGTTAAATACTATTTATTATGTAAATATTTATGTATACATTTTTATAAAAGAGAGAAAACAAGACTAAATTATTTATATATATATATATATATATATATATATATTTTGTAAGTTATTTTCCCAAATCATTTTGAAATACATATTGAAATAAATTAGAAAAACATATAAATATATACAAGTTATTTTCATAAATCTTTTAAAACATTTGCATAAGTACTTAATTGTATCATAAAATAATCCAAATACATTGTAAATAATTAAATTCTTTGAAAATGATAAAATGGTTCAAATATATCTATAAACGTTGTTTAATAATTAACACTCACACTCAACAAACATTCATAAAAAATACTGTTCGAGTCTGATGATGGAAATTGGCTTTTGTCTTCTTGAATAAAATCAGGTGCATTATTAAAAAAACATCCACAAAAACATTCGTGTTTTTTTTTTTCTACTAAGGAAGAACACATGAGATTTTTTTTTAGTACAAGTTCATATGTATTTTTAACAAATATTCTATTCGAGTCGAATAAATAGATTCAAGTTTAAAATAATTGACTAAACTAAAATAACTTCTTATCAACTAATCTACATATTCGCCTCTTCCGTAGTACTCTACGAGCAATTTATTATCAATGTATAGATGTATGCAGTTTGTCTATTACCAATAATTTAGAACTCAGCCAACATTAATTTGCACAAATATAATCACAATTTATTTTTATACTTGAGACAAACTTACTTTTAGGTAAAATTATTATATATGAATAACAAAACTACTTTTTAAAATATAGAACAATCTGATATTAATTCATCGATGCGCTTAGTTATGAACTCATCAGCCAACATAATATTAATTCAAGCAGTTTGCCTTATCAATTTATATTTAATTTATTCAAATATAAAATATAAGCCTTGAAATAAGGAAATCAAACAAACCAGGGAAGGAGAAGAAAATAACAAAGGCAGAAGAACATTGTGAATGATTCTCGTTTCAGTTCATTAAGGTTCACAAGAAAAAAGTTAGGTTAGAAATGTAACATCCATAATTTTTATACTAACAGCACATAATTATTAAATTCTAATAAAATTATTAATTTTTGTAGTAATTATCTCAAAAAATATTTAGTCATTTTTAATTGATTAATTATAAGACTTAAAACTTTATTTTAAAAAAGAAAATAACTATTTTTTTATTACTCTATAATAATATATGTTTTCTTTGAACGGTTTTGTTATTATTTTCATAACATAACTGATTAAGCAGTCTATAAATGCTTTTTTTATTAAAAACTATAAAAAAATATTAATCATATTATATTTTTTAAAAATTAACTTTTAGATCTAAAAGTAATGATTGACAAAGTGATTTTCAGTGACGAAATTAAATTTGATTGCATCTGGACATCAATCCATATAAGTATGTTTATGAAGATTATTAAAAGAAGGTTAAATTACTTATTTTATTTATATAATTTCATGATTCGTATCTTTTAATTCTTATAAATGATTATTTTAGTTTTTATATTTTATATTTTAATTTTATTTTAGTTCATATAGTTTAAAAATAATCTTTATAGTTTATATTTTAATTATATTTTAATTTTTATTAAAAAAAATATAAAAATAATTAATTACAAATTAATTATAAATTATTAACTATTTTTTTATTATAAATTATCTTATAATAAATTAGTTATGAATTATTTGTTAATATTTTTGTAATTAATTATAATTAATAATATTTCTCTTTTTTATAATAAAGAGTAAAAGAAAATTAAAATATAAAATATATAAATTAAAAAATCACTTTTAAACCATATGGACTAAAAAAATAAAAATTATAAGAATTAAAATATAAATTATAAAAAATAAAAAAATTATTTTAAAACTATAAAAACTAAAAAACATAAATGATAAAACTATAGCAACTAATTAATTAATATATATACACAAACCAATCCCCATCCTCTGGGCAAAACAAAAAAAGTCTTTGAAGATCTGAATCTTTAGAAAATTAAGACAAAGTTGCTAGGAAGATTCATAAATTGAAAGATGAAAAAGTTGCAGAGAATGCGTACTGAGTACTATATACACAACTAAATTCACTAATCTTCTTTGCTTCTCTCATCCCACGTCCCCACCAAAATAAACTGAACTTAACAACACTAACGCATGGTTGCGCTCCACGTGTTCGTTTTTAAAGGACTCTACGTTTACGCGTGCCCAACGTTTGTACTATTGACATTGCATGCTGTTCTGTTCTCATTTCTTAATACATGAAAATGATTTCACAAATAATACCAATATTAATCAATCGATTAAGTTTCTGAAATTATAATAATTTTTATTTTTTAATTTCTTTATTTATGAATAAAATAAGTCATTTTTTTAATTTATTTTTATGTTTGTAATTTTAAAAATAAAAATAACTGATATTTAATTATTTAAAAACCAAACTGACATTATATGTTATTAAATATTCTAATTATCGTCCATTAATTTTAAAAATAATAATCTTATAACTGAATGAGCTAAACTGTCATTATTAGTTAATGTATTACTTCTAATTGTAATTACTTTTGTTTTGGTTGTCTCCTCCATTCATTTACATTGGATTCTAGACATAGAATTATGGAGAATGAGGTGTTGGGGATAACCCGCACAACAAGCATTAGCCTCATTGAAAACATGTATAAGTTTTCCTACCCTTAGCTCTCTCTCTCCCTCCCTCTATTGAACTGGTAAAATAACTAATTCAAAATTCAATGATTTAGCTGTGATTGAAATGGTATTAACATAATAATAATAATAATACATAAAATATTATTAAAGAAGCATCATACTATAATTTTATTATAATAAAAAAAACTAAAACTAAATATAATTTTATAAGTGGTTATCATTTAAAGTACATACAAAAGTTCAAATAAAATATGTCGTAATATTTAAGTCTAAGTTTCAATAATGGATATTAACATTTAAAAGCCTAAAATTAAGATTTTGTTTGCACCGTGAACAAATAAAAAATAAGTTTCACGTATAAAGACAAAATATATTTTAATGCTTGTTATCTCCTGAGAGAAATGTTTTAACTTTCGAACTTAAATCTCACTTTGCAAGATGAGAGGACGACTACTTAACATTTGTCAATTTATGTTATTTTGTATTTATTAACCATTTTGATAAATAATTTTACTAAACATTTATAATTAAATAATTTAGTCTAATAATTTTTAATTATTTATTTTTAGATATAACTAGCTTGTCACATAAAGACAAAATATATTTTAATCTAAAATCTATAAGTTGCTTGTTATCTCCTGAGAGAAATGTTTTAACTTTCAAAGTTAGATCTCACTTTGCAAGATGAGAGGACGACTTAACATTTGTCAATTTATTTTATTTTGTATTTATTAACTATTTTAATAAATAATTATACTAAAGATTTATAATTAAATAATTTAGTTTAATAATTTTTAATTATTGATTTTTAGATATAACTAGCTTGTCAGATTCTATCTATTTTTTTAAAAACTATTTTTAACAAATATAACCTAAATATAAATTAAGAAATTTCAAATTGGCCTATAAAGATGTAAATAAAATTGCCCTATAAGCAGGGGAGGACCTGTGTGTGGGCCAAGGGGGGCCATGACCTCCTCATTTTTTGAAAGTTTCATAATTAATATCAATTTTTTATTATAGTTTTTTATTTTGTTAAATTTAATTATTATATAAGATTTTACTTTTCTTTAAAGGCTTTTTCAAACATTGTACATGTTTTGTGGACTTTTTTTTTTGGCTCCCGTCCATGATATATTGTTAAATAAATATTCTTAAAAAAGATAGGATAAATTTAGAAAATTCATTCATTTTTTTATTTTAAATTCTTTTATTAGTAGAAATGTAGAACATATCTTAATAAATTATTTTATTAATAGAACATATCATATTCAATTTATAGATTCACATGAATATATTATTAGAATTTAATGATTATACATTAATAATATAAAATAATTTTATAATGTAAACCAATCATAATTTATTATTTATATTATTTTTAAGTTAGTTATTATAAAAATTTAAAAATTTACTACAAATAATGATGATTTGTGATTAAATGATTATTCAAAACTATTTTACATTATTAATGTATATTTTTTCCTCATATTATAGTATTAACAAACATATTTTGGTAGTTTCATTTGTTTTTTATCTCATAAAATAAAATTGTTTTAATTTATTTTCATGTGCTAATTTGTATCGTATGTAAAAATGTAATTAATTTAAATATTTGTGTCCATAATTTAATTATTTTAATTTCTATTTTTCTATTGAAAATCATTTTAATTTAGTGAAAAATAAATAATTTTTTAGAAAATTTATCTTTATTGACCCCTATTTTTCAATCCTGGCCCGCCCTTGCCTATAAGGAATTTCAAATTGCCCTAAATACATCGAAACAATTTATCATGTGACACATATGTATGCAATAATTAATTAATTTAAAAATGTAAAACGCATATAAAACTTGATGCTATAAGCCGTCACGAATGGAAGTTTGTGTGTTTGGCCTGAACATGAACTAATTAACAAGAAGTTTAATTGGCTAGCTAATATAAATTCAGCCACTCACCAAAGTTCTAATATAAATTCAGCCACTCAATAAATGTTCATGGATTGTTGTTATGCACGTCATTTTCTTCTAGTTTCAAGTGCGCATACACAAGTGCCACACTATTTTAATGGGATTCTTTGTTCTCATGTTCTACCATGTCTCTGTGTGATCACAAAAGGTAGGCCTTTAATTTGGAGTTTATCAAACCTAATCAAAATTAGAAAATTTGGCAAAGAAAATGACACCATAAAATAGTTTATATCATTCTTCTTATATATATATATATATATATATATATATATATATATACACACTAGATGCTTCATTGGGTGCCTAATTAGGTAAAAACCTAGCAGGAGAAAGATTAAATAAGGATTATTCAATTAAACAACTTAGTTGTCAGCGTAGGCTTATCAATTGTTAGGTCAAGACGCTCGGAGCATTTCATAAAGCAAGTACCTTATAGCAACGACACATTTAGCTTGAGGATAATAATTTAATTAGCTTTTTGCTAATCGAGATAATTTTTTCTATAACAATACTGAGGGAATAATTTGCGAAACAAAAAGCGAAAGGAGTTCGTCGTATTGAATAACATTATTTGTTCAATTTTCTAAAGGTGTATAATACTTATATAAAAAGTTGTATGAAAATGATGTTGTCTCTTTATATTATCAAGTCTCAAAGCATGATGGGTCAATAAAAATATTGGCCAGCTACACGAGTTATGTTTAGCATTACCTTGTTGAGTGGTCAGTGTCATTCCAATAGAGGATCTTGTAACTTGTTGGTCCATAAAAGAAAAAATAAAGAATAGGATTTTGGAATTTTCATTGTTTCCAATTCCTTGTGTAGCTGATTCACACCGACGTATATATAGCATAATTAATTGTTTTCAACACGAGTACCTTTTTTTGTCTAAAAAAATGTAACTTTTAGAAGAAAGTGTTTGATAATGCGTAAACCAATATTTTGACATAGTAAGAAAACGATTGGTGCATAATAACTACAACAACAGCTATGAATCTATGATATCGTTTATTGCGATATGCTCATTACATAATATGTATTTTGTTATTTATAAAATCTATTAATGTTTTGCTTTTTTGTAATTCCTGTTGTTTTTTCAAAGGTTTTTGATTACTATGGTTTGGGTCATTTATTTTGATCAACATGGAATGTACATGGACGGTACGATTTTACATTTGTTATGACCAATTTATATTTCTTAAATAAAATCAAGGATAGAAAACAATTTACATATAATTGTAACTGAAGAGTAAAAATCATTTATGAATTTATTGCTCTAAGTATTTATATTTATTTTTAATAATTTTAATTATCAATAAGATGTATCTATAAGTTTAAATTTTTGTTTTTATCATTAAATGTTTAATACTTAATTAATATTAAATTATTTTGTAATAAAATATAATTTTTTTGGCAATTAATAACAATAATATATAGATTGATTTAGTTCATTCATTTCTTATGGAAACTTACAAGTTTTAATGAATAAATGATAACTTCTTGACAAGTATATTAAGTAATAATTTAAATCGGTAAGATCGAGTTCATAGTGACATTTGACTATATTCAAGGTTTATATATGTCTAATTTTAGGCAATTAATGAATTGAATTGAATGTTTGAGGTTTAGGATTTATAATATGTATTTTAGGCTATATGTTCATTACATAATATGTATTTCTAATTTTAGGCGATATGCTCATTACATAATATGATATTCATCATATGAAAGAGTCTAATTTAACTAATTTCACTACTAATCCCTTAAGAAATAAATCAGATAAATTGCATTATGAACATAAATGCATAATTTAGGCTAACTAACACCATTTTATCCCTAAAGTTGAATTACCTAGATGTTCTTTTTCATTCTTAAGAGATAAACATTTTTCAATACCTAAACCTTATAACATTACATGGGCATGGATGATCAAGCCATAAACATGATAATAAGCACATAAAAGAGATAATAATATCAAAATAATATTAAATAGATAGTTAAAATCATTACATCAAGAGTGTTTGGTGGGTGAGCTCCCAACAATAGAAGGTTTAGTTTCTTATTGTCAAGAAAGACTTACAAATACAAAAAAGGACAAAGGAAGTGAAATAAAATGGAGGAAGATGGAGAAGAATGAAGATGTAATGCTCTAAATGAATAGCATAAAATGAATACTTAGCCTTGAATTTTGATCACTTTACCCCAGATCCTTCATGCTCTTCGCCGTTTGTTCCCGTAACAATATTTGTCTTTAGTCTTCACCACTTCAATTTCTTCCCCCAGCAGAATTGGACCAAAATACCCATAAACAGCCAGAATCCAATCTAATTAAAAACCTGCTTAAGGTAGTGAATCATACTAATTAGAATGAGTGGGGAAAATAAAAACTTCGTACCCTATTGTCCAGAGGCTCTTCGCTATGCGAAGGTATGAGGGAGGGATATTGTACGCAGCCTTATCCTTGCATATGCAAAGAGGCTGTTTCCGGATTCAAACCCATGACCAACAAGTCACCAAGGCACAACTTTACCGCTACACCAGGGCTCGCCCTCAATGAGTGGGGAAAATGATAAAAAAAATAAGCATATGGGAAAGGAGGACCTGGTCCAGCCCAACTTACTAATCATAAAATTTACTATTTACTTTACAAATCATAAAATAAAAACTTGATTTTATTTCATAAGTAATACCCATCCAAAATTCAGATTTAAAAATACCAACTCCCCATACAAGGGTCATCAACAAAGCCTAACAAAGGTTATAACATATTAAACATAACAAATATAAAAATACTATAATAACCTTTGCATCATAGAACCCACCTTAATAATCTCTCTCTGCACAAATTTTGATACACGTGGTAATTTTAGTAGCAGTCCTCTCATTGTGCTTTCCCCCTATTCCACCAATCTCCATCACCCCACAAATTTTATTTCATGGTGATATACACAAATAATACTATAAGAATTTAACATTTTATTTTGTTCCATTCAACAAGATAAATGATTGAAGACTATTTCTCCAAACTAAAATTATGAGCCACCCCCGTTCTTAAGGGTGAAAATAACATAAAAAACGAAAGGTACATGATCAACATTATATTCTAGATTTTTTTTTAATCTTTCCTCGTCACTAACTTTGCGCTTAAACTTGGGTGAAAATGGCATCATATCATGACTTCTCAAAAGTTAAAATCATTTAGTTTTACAAAAAAATAATTATATATAAGTTAATTTTAATTTATAAAAAAGGTTTATTTTTATTATACATACATGATAATATACACACATATAACAAGAAAGTCATTGAAACTAAGACTTTGCTTGCACGTTACAACCATAGTTTAGCTCTACCAAGTGACCAAATCCTCATGTCATGTTTCACTTTCTTTACCTCCTCAACTATCTGAGAACAAAGACAACTAGACTTAATGATCCATAAAATTTGTAATGTAGAAAATTTTACACTCAGTATATTGCAAAGTTCCTTCATAATCAAATCAAGTAATACTTCGCCAAGAAAAAAAGTCAAATCAAATAAATAAATACTAGATGTTTACTGCATAAAAGTGATAATCGAAACAAAAATCCAAATCTGAGAAATTACCTTTCTACATAATATGGTATAAAAAAATAGTTGAAAAATTGAAAGGAACAACACCTCTTTTAAATAAAGACAAGCATTGTGAACAATAGGTAAAATAGAAAGGAAAAACGAGATTTAGTTGAAGTGGAGCAAGGTTACTATAGTGTTCCCTAGCGCAGAAAATTCTGTTCCCAAACGGCTATGCATTCCATACAAACCAGTATTTCTGAGACAGAAGACAGTGAAATTGACCCATGCCAAAAAATAATATGTACAAGTGAACAAGGCTTACCAGCGAAGCTCTTTGTTTCTTCCTGGACTTTGTCAATAACCTAAATCAATAAGAAGTAAAGCTAGATCAGTGGATAAATGAATGCATCACTAAGAGCTTACCACATTCAATGAAAGAGCAAAAAACATAAAAAGACTGGAGCACCAGCAGAATGTTCGTGCTCACTCTCCGCGACAACAGAAAATGTTCTTCTCCCTTCCCTGTCCCTCACGCACTTCACGTTGGAGCATTCCAACAAACACTCCGCAGCCTTCACGTGCCCCTTCCACGCTGCGTAGTAGAGTGGGGTCCACCCCTTCGAATCCACGCGATTAGGGTTTCCCCCCATCGTGACGCAGAACCGGATAACCCTCGTGTGCCCCTCCCTCACCACCACGTGGATCGTCGTCCTCCCATCGGAGTCCACCGCATCCACGTCTAGCTCGCCGTCGTAGCGCGCTAATAGAAACTCCATCGTGTCGCAGGACACGTAGGGGCCAGGTTTGGAGAAGAAGCGGCAGATGTCGACGGAGGTGGCCTTCCCGATGGCAAGCATGGTTGCTCGGACATGGCGAAGTGGCCGGGTTTCGAGAGAGACAAGGGGTTTTGCGAAACAAAGAAAAGGAGTGGGGGTCTTATTTAAACAACTCAACTAATAAAAAAATCCATGTTCAAATTGTTCTATTTCACATCAGTTTTTTAAAAATTAATTTTGTAATAATACCAGTTTTTAAATAATTAAGGTTGAAATTACTTTCTTAATATTGGTTTTTTAAAATTTAATATTAATAATGATATTTTATTTACAAAAATAATATCACACATTTTATAATATTAATTTTCATCATAATCAATATAAACCTGATAATATTAAAATTTATTATTTTAGTAGTGATTTTCTCGTAATCTAATTAATCTTGATATTACATGTAAAAACAAATAGATTAAAAGTAAAAACTCAATATTACGCAGTCAAAAAGGAAGAAAAAAAATTCAATCGGTCAAAGTTCAAAATAATACGTTAGATGAAACTGGTAGGGGATATCATATATTAACATCAACGCCAAGATTATTGACTTAGCACGTGACAATAATCATGGCATGCACTCGACTCTGTTTTATAAATTATGACACAATCTATATATATATATATAATTCTATAATATATAAATTATGTTAATGTCCTTGTAATATTTTGTAAAATAATATCAGTGAAAAAATGTGAAACAATACTTTCATTTTATACTAATAAATAAAAACCATCGAGCATATATTGTTGTAACTTAATAATCTATAATTTGAGTTATAAATATGATGCTATATTAAAGATTTTGAAGAAGAAAACTTATCATCTATAATAATTTTACGTAATTACAGCAAAATTACTTTTTTAAAAGATATACGTGGTCTAATAGATAATAAAATAGCCTCTATAAATAAGGTGACACGTATCTCAACTTCTCAGCTTCATTCATATTCTTTATTCATTTCAAACTTACTATTCGAATAGGACACCAAACCCAAATTTTGAAGGGAAAATATACACGTTTCATCATGCACCCCAGACCGAGGGACCAAATGCTCAGAGTCTATCTTATAATCTTGTTCCTATTTATTATGACTTATTATGTCTAGTGTTGGGTTTTATTGGGTTCAAGTTTCATCCAATTTTGAGGGCAGCCCTCGTATGGATAAACATTGTTATCATGTCTTTTTCATAAGCTATCCCTCAACCCATAGCTGCTCAATTGCATTATTAGTTAGTATATGTTTTTGGAGAATAAATTTCTAGCTGCTCATTAATTCTCTTATTATTTACCATCATAATACAATAATTAATCTTAATTAATTGGGACCTTTCGTTTTCTCCATTCAACAAAGAGGACAAAGTAGCTTGATTTTGAGCTGCTCATTATCTGTTATGAACAGGGCATGATCATTCTAGAGAAATTTGCAACCACCCCAAATATGAAAAGACCCTACTTATTTATATAATTTAATTAATGTTTTCAATCCTCTACGCCTTTGAATTGCAAGATATTCCGGTGATTTGAAGCTGTGCTAATAGTGAGTAAAGCTGCTCAAAAAATCAGACGAGACAATTGTGATGATTTGATAATCATCAACCATCTAATTTTTCATGTTTCTCCTTTTTTGTATTTAGTAATTTAATTTATTGTGTGAGTATCAAGGGCGTATCAGATAACGAAGCAACGTTGAAGGGTAACCACAAATGCGTGTTTGGTTAGATTAATCAAACCAAAATTGTCTAATTTTATAATTTATTGTAGCATTTTAAAAAAAAAAAATTGTTTCTGGGAAATACGAACCTTGAAGTACTGATTCATGCATCTCAAATTTATGATACTTTTGCGTATTTTTGTTGCAGCTCGTCATGAGAATCATCAGTGACACAACAAAAGGGCATGCTGAGAGAAAGAAAACCGAAGATAAAAATCTAGAAACTAAAAATAAATTAAATTGAGGTGCCACTTAAAAGAATATAAAGCTTGACTTGCTCAAGTACAAACCAAAGAAAAAAGAAATTAAGCCTTCCTTTATATACCTCAGTGAGCGGAGTAGAGTAAATATTTAATATATAGAATGAAATAAAAATATCATTCTTTTATTTGAATATTTTATTATGAATTTTAATAAAAAATTATTCCATTATTTGGTATGTGAATGGAGTAAAATGGGTTATAATTTTATTATTTCCATCTCATTTTCATACAATCATTTTAAAAAAATATTATAATAATAATAATAATTTATTTTAAATAAACAAAATTATATAATCGTGAAATGATACACTTACGGCTTGTTTGGATAAATATTTTCAAAAACACTTCTAGAAATAGAAAACATTTGAAATAAATTCATGCACAAGTTAAAATTAACTTTGTGGAAGTTTTTTCAGGTAAGTTTCTCTAAAAGATAATTTTTTTATAATACTAAAAGATAATTTTTAACACATGCATCAAGGTTTAATGTTGACATGCATGATCTTTATTACATTCCCTCTTGTATTTTTCTGAACATTATAAATGAAATGCAATGATTTTTCTTTGTAAAAGAAAAACAAAAAAACAAACGCATAAGCTAATTTAAGCTTACGAAGAAGATTTTTTTTTCTTATTTTCTTCTTTAATTTTACAAGTACTTTTGAAAAAAATTATTCAAACATACACTTAAATAGATATATCTCCACACATCATAAATCATATATATAACTAAATGAGAATCAGTTTCACATAACAACAATATGAACTTATATCATTTTTCATGTTACATTGAGATAACGTATTTTCTTACTAAGCATTTATGTAATATATATATTTTTTCTTTTGCTAATTAAGCATTTCAGTAATATTGGCATAGCAATAGCATACATCACTTTGTTTTTATCTACTTACTCTGAAAATGTTCTATTGTCGGTTTTATCTTATATTTCTTATGTGCCAAGCCTTGGGTAACTACACTCTCAACTTGTTACATAACTTATTTTTTCTTTTACTTTTTCTATTTTTTTATTACATCTTATTTAATAGAAATCGTTGATAGGATAGTCGAGAAAATGGTGAGTGCAAAGCACTAATAAAAAAATGGCATGATAAGATACTTAGATAAAAAAAAAAAATTAGCAATTTGTAAAAAAATTAGTTACCTTCCGCCGAATGCGTTGAAAAAGATACAAGGTAGAAATGACAAATGTGTGAGATTTTAAATTAAAAAGGATGAAATTGTGATTGCATGAAAGTAAAACTAATATATATTATGATTTCATTGGATATCCGTCAAATTAAGAAAAAAGAGTTTTTGATGGAATGAAATGGAATCCATTTTATCATTTTATATAGTCCTATTCCATTAAAATTTAAATAATCCAAAGTCCAAACATTAAAATAACTTAAAATACTACATTACTCCATTCTATTCTATCACATTCATTTAATCTAAAAACTATGCCAAAGAAACAAGAATGGTCGGATACACCTAACCAAACAATTAATGGCGTACAGTTATCCAAAAATAAAATTCAAGGAGAGACCGACAAAGACTATAAGTTGTATAAGTTGAATTTTCTTTTTCTTTATTTTTATTTTTGAAATTCTTAATTCATTTTTGGAAAAGTATATTAAGACTAACTAATATTTTAAAATATGCCACGAAATCATACAGTGTATCCTTTAAACATACGCAACCTACCATTGCATACCAAATAATATTATATGAGTTGAATAAGTTCCAGCTGTGATATCCTCAGCTAATGACACTTCTTCATGCTGACATTTAAGAAGTTATCTTTTGCATGTTTGTTATAATTATTATATAGAGATCTCTTAAACAATGAGGGCTTATATTATTCATTAATCAAATAGGACAAACAGGGGCCAGTGTATATTTCAGCCCATCAAAGTGTGTTGTTTTTTCATCCTTGGTCCATGAACGCGTACATATAATGCCAATCTCGTGGAAATCTATCATGTGGACCCTAAAAAGCCCATCACAAAAGAATATGAACTATGGACCTAAAAATGAACGAAAGAATATGTATGGCCGTTTTAAAGACAGGTAAAATACTATTTTGGTCCTCAAAGTATAAACTGTACTGTCAAATTAGTTAATGAAATTAAGAAAATTAAGTCTGTAGGATGTCAAATAAGTTCTTAAGTTTAATTATTTAATATCAGTTTGGTCTTTAAATATATATTAATATTATCACCCTCAACTTTTAAATTTGGACTAAAGTGATTGATAAATTGTACTTTTAGACACAATTTTTTGAGATTTCTTTCGTTTTAAAACTAATATAACAACGCTATATACTTCAATTGACCGAAATGTTGTTCTACCACTATGATGGATTAAACAACTAAACATATGAAAGTTTTATCAATCACTGGTAACAAAAAAGAAAAAATGCCAATAACATAGTTGTTCCTAATTGAGAATTATCATTAAGAACTATGTGGGGGAATCACATCAACTACATCATCCCCACTTGAATGATATAGATGTGAGGTACTCTCATTTTATTTTATTTTGGATAAAGCAAAATTTATTGAAAATGGAAGGACAAGGGGTACTCCTTCCCTTTACAGCAGGATGTAGACATTATAATAAGATAAACACAATGCAGAATTTGACCACTCTTTGTAAGGCATTTATACTTTTTCAAACTTAGCTTTTATCCACAAGTAGCTTCTAACTCTGATCAATTCCACCACCTTTTCTTGATTCAGCTAAGTATTAAAAGAAATCTAGTTCTTGTGTATCATATAGATCATAAGATGCAAAGCCAAATAAATTTTCGGATACTTTTGTATTCCTTTTTTGATGTTGTTGTTTTTTTTTTTTGTATTTCTTTCATTTTGTCATTCCTAGATTTGACCAAAAATGTTTCTTTGCACAACAAAACCTTGCTTTTCTCACCCAACACCAATAACAACATTGCCAAATGTGATATGAGATATTACAAGTAAATAAAAAGGTTTTCAAATGTTTCCAATTCACAATTACAAAAGACACATAATAAATAATCTGAAATTCCAAATGTTATTCGACTGAAGTTGCACCACTAATAATGTTAAACAAATCGTATGCTAACTTGACTCTCATGATATTAGTACCTCTGCAGCTCTTTCTAAGAAATAAGAAATACATAGAAATAGTTTATCAACAATTTCTTAAAGAACAAAGAGCTCTCCTTGGATTCCAGTGAGATACTACACATGTCTTCAGTTCAATTATTGTTTTCCAAGGCAGATATATAACAAGAGACCAATATCGTTAGGTAAAGAAAGTTGGTCAACTTAGAAGAACATGGAGAGCAAGATAAACTCATTAAAGATAGTAGTTTGTCAGTAAAATTATTTAGCTTTGGTTTGAGATAGAAAGGAATAGTCCGAGTTCCATTACTCACATCCACAACCATCTTGTCTATTTCAGTAAATGCTTATCTTCTCTACTGAGGCATGGCGTGCTACTTCCCGTTGGACTCTACCAATAATGAACGTTTGAACACGTCCAAGAGAGATACCCAATAGTTATTGAGCCTTCAAAACTGAATGGAAGAGGGAGAGACGTCAACAAATGCAAAAAAAAAAAAAATTGTTTAACTTTTGAATGTTAGGACCTTTAGAGATATTGTACGTGAACGAAGGCACAAAAAATAAAGAAAAATAGTGCTAAAAAATCCAATTTGGAGGCAACTCATTATTTTTGCAGGAAGTTCAATTTTGACACATGCAGAAATAGGAAGGACTTTTCAAACAACTCTTCAGCAGAACCTTAATTAAAATATCAAATATAACTTCAATTTAAAAAAAAAAATAAAAGATCAGGAAAATAGAAAACAAAAAGCAATACAGTATACCCTACCAATAGGGTAAGACGAATCCACTGTGCTTGCATCATAAGTTCCTTTTGGAACATCCCTAAAAAAATACAACTCCTAGATCACTGAGACAAGCTATCATGAGAAAAGTTGTCTTAAACACAAAAATTGTTAAGGAGCACACACATATACACACATATATTGACAACTTTAACTTTGGTAGAGGTCTTTACTCATTCAGCATAAAAAGATCAATTTTTTTTTGGTCAAGTGGCAAGATAAACATGAAGATGACCAATATCATTACATAGAGAAAGTCGCTCAACTTTGAAGAACATGAAGAGCAAGAGAAACTAATTACATGTAAGATAGTAGTATGTCAGTAAAATTATGCTTTTGGTTAGAGATATGAATGAATAGTTTGAGTTCCATTACTCACATCAACAACCATCTTGTCTTTTTCGTAAATGTTTATCTTCTCTACTGAGGCATGACGTGATATTTGATATTTACTGAAGGAACTCCAATGCAAAAAAAAAAAAAAAAAGTTAGCTTAACTTTTAAATGTTATGACCTTTAGAGATATTGTATGTGGCAAATGCACACAAAAATATTAGCGTTGAGGGAGAAAGTATTTGGCACCAATAATTAGATAAAAACAACTAGTAGTACTACAAGTATTTCAATTTTCACAGGTCTCACTACAGTGTAAGCTAAATTCATGAATAACATCAAATATAGATCATTATTACAGTATATAAAATTAGGTAAAATCATTATTCAGCCAATCATTTCATGCTATACTTTTAGTATCTCTTTAACACAACATAGACAAAAGGAACTAACTTGATTAATATACAGTGACTTGTATGCACAAAGACAAATACTCATTATGTCAACAAATATTACTTGAAACATAATCTTAGAATATAATTTGAATAAAAAAATAATAAGCAAATCAACCCATATAAGCAAGAAGGAGACAGGGAAGCACCATAGAAGTAAAGACAATATGTACAAGCGATTAAATAAGAGACTTAACACAAATAAAATAATTATAAAAGACTTAGTATTTGTTTGCACTTTGCAGCAATAACGAAAACAAGTAACCCGGCAACATCACAGGTAACAAAGTCTTCTTTCATAATTTTAAATGTTTTTTTTTTCAAAAGGTGAGAAAGTATAAGCATGGAGTATTGACTGGTATTGGCTGCAGAAAAAGAGCAACACTAGAAGTTGTTGGACCAGATGTAATTTTTGGCTCTTTCATGTCCTTTGTTAGTTATTCTTTTTTATTTTGTTTCATTTCCTATTATTATTGTACCAATCATTATGTTTCTTCCTTCCAACTTGGATTGCGATTGTTCTAAAATTGTCTATCTGAATATATCATTGATTATTTATCACTTTCGAGTCCGGATTCTGTACAGCCCTTTATAATTAAGTATAAAAATATTCTTATTTTTAACAACCATCAGAATACTTCCCTATGTGAACTTCTTAATTTGAACTTCGAGGCATACTTCCCTATGTGAACCATTAGCCATTTATTAAGAATTTATTTCCTCCGTTGTATGTTATAATAAAAAAGAAACTGATTTTACACTTAATAAAAAATTAGTTAATGTTATTAAATTGTACAATTTTTAATTAAAAAATAAATATTTTTTTAAAATTATTTTTTTATCAAAACTTGATATTAAATATAAATCTCCTATTATATGAAGGGTATTTTAAATAGTCTTATTAAATGAGATAAAAGTTGCTAAATTCTTAAATTTAAGATTTTTATTATATAAAAGAGAATGTAGGGAGTAATTGTTATATGAGCTCTTAATAAATGGAGAAGGGCAAGCACATGCATTAAACAAAAGTTTGCTAAACTGCTAAACGAAGTTCCACAATGTCAATAATGTAAATCACTAGCAACTGAATCCATCATCTACAACTCATTTCATGAAATAAAAGTTGCTCTACATTGTCATCTTGAAGCTCTTATCCCACTGTTCATTGATGGATGGACCAATCCAGTAAAAGGATGAATGCCGACAGCCACATTTGCTCCTTCAATCCCATGAAAAATATTTTCAATTTGTTTTAGAACCAATCTTCCTCTTAGCAAAAGATGGCAAGCAGAAAGCCGCTGTATGAATCTGAAATAGAAAACAGACAAAATATAAGAGTCAAGTAAGAAAAATCAGTCGGATGTTTTGAAGTTAGTGGAAAAAGAACATGGTCGGAGCAACAAACCTCAGAGTTGTAAAATTTCAATGGTCTTGATTGCTGACTATCATTCTCATTTATAGGATTCACTGGATGCTTGAAATCAACAAGAGGACCCTCAGTTGAGCAAAGCATAAAACCAATCATCCCACTGAAATGGAAATAATCAAAACCAACATAAATATGGTTAATAATATAAATTCTAAACATAGACTATGTTTTGAAGACTGCAATGCAAATGGGAAAATAATATTTGAAAGGGCATACCTTGGGTATGTAGGAACTGTGGTCCATGCATAGTTGATAGAACCTTTGAATATTTGGCGACAATTAGCCACAATGTCCTCAATGATGTGCATATGAAGCCATATACTTTCTGCTTGAGTACACACAACTCCTCCAGGACGAAGAGCCTTTGCCACGGACGCAAAAAAGGGTTTTTCAAACAGCTCTTGAGCAGGGCCTTAAAGATATCAAATATAACTTCAATTAAAAAAATATTATATTAACTGTAAAAAGACTAGAAAACAAAAGGAACTACAATATACCCTACCAATAGGGTCGGACGAATCCACTATAACTGCATCGTAAGTTCCTTCTGGAACATTCTTCAAGAATGCAACTCCTAGATCATTGAGAGACAATCTATCATGAGAAAAATTGTCCTAAACAGTAAAGTAGTTAAGGAACATAAAAAAATATGGAGAAGCAGACCATACCATCACCAACAGTAAGTGTTACACGTGGGTCCTCAAAACCTACTGCTATATCAGGGAAAAATTGTTTAGAGACCTGCAAAGAGTGACAACTTCAATTTTGATATTGGGCTTATACTGCTATACCAGAAAACTTCATTCATTAAGCATAAAAGATTTTTTTTTAGAACAAGAAAAACATGCAATGACCAATATCACTAAGTAGAGAAAACCACTCAACTTAGAAGAACATGGAGAGCAAGACAAAATAACTATATGCAGAACAGTAGTCTGTCAATAAAATTATTTAGATTTGATTAGAGATAGAAAAGAATAATTTGGGTCATTACTCACATCGACAACCATCTTGTCTATTTCACAAATGTCTATCTTCTCTACTGAGGCATGACGAGCTACTTCCCGCAGGACTCCACCATCTCCTCCACCAATAACCAAAACCTAACAAAAAGAAAACAGCAAGGAAAAGAACAATTAATTCCATACAGCAAGAAAACAGCAAGGGATAACAGGCTAATATTCCTAATCAGCATGATGATGGACACATGGTTCAAGTCATATCTCAAATGTTATACTCCATGAGTGTCATCCTTCCTACTCTCATCAACACATGTCATTCAGATCTCTTCTAATAAGAGGTAAAAGGAACCAAATAGACAAAATAATGTTACTATGCTAAATTTAAACCGGCAGTGCACCCCAAATCAGCATGATGATGGACACATAAATGATATGAGTAAACAAATCAGTGTAGATCATTTCACAAATACTTCTACACCCCCAACCTCTATAATTATTAAAAACTACACACTACTAGTACTTCACAAACATTGTATTTTCTAACTACATAAAATTTGGTGACAAAATGGGCAAACTAGAAATATGCTAAATTCCTAAAGCTAGAGGGAGTTAAAGTATCAAAATACCTTTTTGGGGTTTGAAATAGAGCAAAGAGGAAGATGAGTGATCATCTCTTGGTAGGCACACTCATCCCTTTCTGTGAGCTGAATGACTCCATCCAAAACAAGAACCTTGCCATATGTTGATGACTGCAAAACAAAATCACAGAATACATTATTATAAATAAAACCAAAACCATAAAAAGGGCAAAAACATGTAAAAAAACAAATTTAACTGAAGCTACATATACCTGGAAGACCATGACATTCTGATAGTCAGACTTCCCTTGAAACAAAATCTTTTCCACCTTCAAGGAGTGCGCCTCCCCTGCAAATCACAATCAGATTCCAACTCATGAGAATCATTACAAAAAGATAGTACAAATATTCCGAGCCAAGAATACAATACAACAACAAAAACTCAAAGATTCACTGTTGTTACTGATAACAAATGCACCCTTTAACCAATACTAGTTCACTTCCTCGTAAAATCTCTAACGAATACAAACCTACAACCAATCAGTTAATACCAAAACACTCTTCCACCTAGCTGCTTCTTAGGAACATTAAGAAATGACACATATAAGAGCATCCTTAAAATCCAAGAGAGAAAAGGGTTCAACAACTCTAGAATCTAATAAAACAGAACCGAAAAAACAATAAATAAAAAAAAGCATTAAAGCACACAGAGATTATATAACATTCAGTTCACACAATAACCAACAGGTAACAATCAACAAAAGGGGTTTGAGATTATTTTACACCAAATAAATAAAACAATCAAACACACGGTTCCTCAAAAAAGGGTTTGAGAAAGTTTAAAAATTGAAGGTAGAGAGTGAACAAGGGAAACGAAAAGAGAGGGGTTTTACTAACCAGGCCACATTGGGCTGATTTCTGAGAACCAACCGGGAATAACAGCAGAGATACCAGGGTATTGAGGGTCATTGGGTAGCGTTGAAACGGCGTCGTTGGAGACTCCATTGGTTTGTTCTTCTTCTTCTTCTTCTTCTTCTCTAGGTCTCTTGACGGGTAAGTCTGTGAACTCTACAACGTTTTCCGCAGCCATCTTTCTCTGTGAACTGAGTAGGGACTCGTTGCCCTCTTCTACTACTGATCCCTTTTATAGGTGTTATTTTGATATTAATGATTATGTGAGAATCAATTTTTTATCTTTATTATTGCAATTATTATCTGCTTCTTTCACGTTAGGTGAGGAAACCTAATCTTAACGGACACACTCTTTGCCCTTTCTCTCTCTTTTCTGTTTCCAACATGTGTTATCTATGCAATTGATAAATAGTTGTTTTAATTGGATATAATATCTTTAAATATATAAATTCTTCTTGTATATCTATTTAAATTGTTGTTTTAATCTTTAAAAAAAATATTTGTTTTAAATCAGATTAATTTTTAAAATTACTCTTCAAACGATAGTGTTTCTAGAAATTTTTCTCTAATTAGCGTATTTTTAGAGATTTTTTTATCTTTTATCTCTTTTAATCTATCATTTTATCTTTATTTTTAAATTTAATTTCTATATTTTTTATAAAATTTATCAATACTTAAAAAATTTATATCACAATATAAATTGTTTATCATAAAAATCTAAAATATAATTTATATGTTTAAAAATATATTTTATAGTAATTTTTAATTATAACATAATTTATATATTTAAAAATATTTATTTATTATAAATTTAGTTATATGAAATAATTTTTTATCTTATGTATTGCATTTAAATTCCATAAATATTATTTATGAAATATATTTCACATTTAAAAATTAAAATAATATTCTCAATAATTAAAATAATTTTTCAATGAAAACTGAACCCAAACTTATTAGAATAGTTAGAGGTATCTTGGTAATTTACACAAAAATCAAGACAGTTGCAGGAAAATTCTCAAAAATATTTTTAATATTATATTTAATATTCTAAATGAAAACAAAGTATATATAACTTTTGCAACTATATTTTCCCTAAACCTAGATTTTTTAAGGAGTTTGATAGGGTGTTCAAAACCAAATTAAAATAAAAAAATCAACCCAAAAAATCACAAGTCATAGAAATTCGAAGGATATCGATTTGGTTTTTTTTCAAACCGAACGGTTTGATTTGATTTTTGGTTTGGCATACGGAAACCAAACTCAACCGCTCATTTACTTATACAACATGCTATTTGAGTTTAAACTTTTATGAAAACAACACTTACATACAGTTATACACTAAGATTAAAATGCTAAACTTAACACTCCTCTAATGCCTAAAACTGAAACCCTGAAACTCATGCCTAAAATCACTCTCCTTGCAAGACATCTCTCTTCGACATGGGCCTCTTGACATCTGCGAGACATCTCTCTCCCACGTGTGTCTCGATGTCTCTGTTTTATTATTTTTTTAAGTTAAGTCATTACAAGTTGGACTAGTTATTATTTATGTTTTGTCCAATCATAACAAACTTTTTAAGTATTTTTTTAATATTCACTAGTAAAATTTTCAAACCACAAAAACTGAACCGAACTAAATCAAATCGCAAAACATTGATTTGATTTGAATTGGATTTCATAAATAATTTAAATTAAACCAAACTGCAACACACTTATTTTTCTTGTTTGGTTCAAACTAATTTTAATCTAAAGCCACATCAAATCGCGCTGCCAACATCCCTAAGTTTGATTACATCAAGGGCATTTTGGTAATTTTGAAGTTCGGTCTAGAAAATTATTCAAAATTCTTATTGGAAAAATACTTTATAATCAAAAGTCAATTGTGTGCGTCAGTACTTTCAAATTTAGAATTTAGTTGGCTACACCTGAATATCTAAAGCTCCAAAACTATTTTGACACCGAATGGAGCATTGTGTTTGGTGTTATCCTGGATCAAGTTTGGTGGAGACGAAATGAATTCATTTTTTGCAATAAATGGACGAGTGCAGAGGGTGTTGTTGGTAGTGTTATGGTACTGATTAAAGATATCATTAGGAGTAAGAAGTCCCATAACATTTTATCTTTTGATGCTCCTCATAATAACAGTGATAACTAACAAGGAGTGCAATTTTGAGTTGTCATGGAGCTTACTTCATACAACATCTTTAGCTTCTTGTGGTGCTGTGATCCGCAATCATGAAGGAGAGTTCATTATTGCTTTTTAAAGAAGGCTTGGTCATTGTTCGGTATTGAGGCTAAGTTATGGGCCATTTTTCTTTGGAAGCCATTATGCAGTTCTTCTTTATGAGATTTCAAATGCCAAAGCCAAGTTTCAACAATGCCTCATCGTGCATATTCTCAGGAACAAAAACAAGTTGGTAGATGCCTGCTAGAGTTGGTTTTAATTTAAAGGATAAATAGTTACTTTTGTTCTTGAATGTGTAATTCGCTCATAAATACGTTCTTAAAAGATGAAAATATAAAATTTAATCTCCAAAAATGTAAAAGGAGCAACAAATATATTCAACTGTTAACTTTCGTTTGTCACCATTAATAAAATAGTCTATGTGACACAAAGGAACAAATTTGTCACTAAAATGATTGTCAGCGTGAGCATCTTAAATTGTCAACATAGAGACATATTTATCATATAATATTTTCTTAACTCCTCGTCTTTCCACTCTCTGGGAATAAGAATAAGATAAATAATCACTTTTGTTTATGAATGTGTAATTCGTTAGCAAATGCGTCTTTGAAAGATGAAAATACAAAATTAAGTTTTTCAAAGTGTAAAAAGTGTGACAAATACACCTAGTCATTAACTTTTGTCCGTCACCATTAATAAAATAGTCAAAATTCGAAGAAGTGAAATATGAGATATATTTATCTTTTATTTATAGTAGATTCTAACTAATTATTATAAAGTGTGTTATTTGGTAAACTCATACAGTATTTATTTTGAATAATTTCTATTGTGACAGACAAGTTATGGTTGATAATCAATATTATCGTTATTATTATGTTTGTTTTAAATTATGTTTGCCAATATTTTTTTTTAAATAGTTATTGTAATGTTATTTTTTTAACGATAAAAATTATGAAAATTTATCCTAAAATTATATTTTATCCTTAAATGAATGAAATTTCGGGTTTAACAAATTTTTATCTAATAGAAACATACTAATATTTAAATCCAATAAAAAATTATTAATATTTTCATCCAATAATGGTAATTTATTGACATTTTGATCTAATTGGACGTAATGACATTTAGATCCAAAAAAAAATTATCGACATTTTCGTTCAACAAAAAGTTAGTGACATTTACGTCCAAAAATGATATTTTACTAACTTTTTCGTCTAATGTAGTCAGGATGATCATACTGATAATCATTTCAGTGACAAGTTTGTCTCTCTATGTCACGTAGGTTATTTTATTAACAATGACGGACAGAAATTAACAATCAAATGGATATATTTGTTGTACTCTTTACACTTTCAAGACTAAATTTTATATTTTCATCTTTTAGAGACATATTTATCAATGAATTACACATTTTAAGAAAAAAAATGACTATATATCCTAATTTAAATTTTGAAGTCTGTGTTTTTATAATAGAAATCCTCACTTTGCTAGAAACTCCTTTGTGTAGTATGATGATGTAGCTAACTCTTTTTGAATAAATTAATTGTGTTTGCGGCTTGTCTTGTCCAAGCAATCCAGAAAAAAAAAAAGTCAGAACTCTCAAATTTCCTTTAGAATTTTAAATATTTTTTTAAAATAATTTAGAAATAGAAATTTGGTAGAAATCGAGATCCTACATAGTTTAAGAAAATTTTCCGCAGTAAAAACAAAACAGAAATTTTCAACACCGTTCTCCTTTTCATAGCCTCATATACGCCGAATGGGACATGAATGTCTACATAGTCTTTAAGAAAAGAAAAAGACAAGAAATTACGAGTAATAAGAGAAAAGGAAAATAAAAGAATTCAGTAAACTCTCATAGTGTTTTTAGATGGAGAAATTGAAAATTCTGAAAAATTTTAAATTCTAAGAATTTCAAATACTTCAATTGAAATTCTAATATTTTCAAAATTTTATATTTGGATAAAAAAATTAAAATTATGAGGATGAAAAAAATGAATGAAAAAAAGAGAAGATATTATTAGTGTGTTAGTTATACGTGTTCCTCTTTACTCACATCCGATCGATATTTTAGGAAGTCAGAAAGGTTAAGGTGTTTCTTGAAGAAGACGGTAGAAAATTTTAATTTCTCATCTTTTAGAATGAAATTGAAATTCCAGATTTTTAGTTGTTTAATATTCTGTTTTAAAATTCCAAAATTTTAAATTCTTCAAAAAAAACATCCAAACAATAAATTATAGATTATAGAAATTCAAATTCTCTAATAAATTAATTTCTTCAATTAAAATTTTCTATCCAGACATACTCTAAGATTTTTTGAATTCTCTAGCTTTGGTCATATATTGTCACGCACTCACGTGTGAAAAATATAGTTATCTTGAAATGGTGCACTTTATACCATGAAATCATGAAATCATGAATATCAAATGAAGGAATATGAAATCATGAATATCAAATGAAGGAATAGCTACATATTTTTGTGGTGTAAAAAGGGATATCTACATATTAGATATTAGAAATACAGATTTTATTATTAAATAAATTTGAATCAATTGATGCAAAAAATTCTAAACAAAAGGAAAAATTATGCAAATTAATATTTCATGAAGTTTAACTCGATCATATTAATTAGGCGCATTATTCCTTCCTTTTATTTCTAAAGTGCACTTGCTGTCCTTTAAAAGAGGTTAGTGTAATTTTAATTACCTCTTTGGGAAGAAAAAAACATAATAAATTATAATAAGAATAATATAATTTCAAGAGAATTGAAGTGAAAATATTTAACTTTTGAGAATGCTAAATGTAATCATATTAAACTTTATTGTATTTTATTATAATAACGATATATATGAAAGTTTTAATTTCACGTTCAATTAATTCTTCTCTCATCAAATTAGCATACTTTGAAGTTAAAGTGATATTTTCAGTAATTGATAAAAGTACACCTTGTGACAACTAGAAAGAGAAGAATAAGTAATTTATAAGATTGATAATGACTCAGTTTGGTTAAACTTATATATTGAAATTTGTTTAAATTTATCTTTTAAAATAAATATTTATTTAATAAAAAATAAGTAATTTTTTTTATTTTTTATTGTGTTTGTCTAAATTATTTTTAATTAAAAAAATAATTTTCTATTTATTTTAAGAAATAAATATTATCTATTTCTTAAAAAATATTTATATTAAAAAAAATTATTTTAAAGTTTAAAGAAACTCAGTCAATATGTTAGTTACTGTAAAATAGAAATAGAAAAAAAAAACTAAAAAATTCTTTATAAAGTGTTTATAAATTTTAAATTTTTTAAAATATCACCATTCATGATTCGCCCACTCAATATAAATCCTCTCAAGAAAGATGGTCCAAACTCCAATAGGGTCCAATAGAAAGTAAAAAGGAATCTGGTTTTCTTTTTTTTCATTGAGGTGTGTTCTGATTTGGCAATGTGCTTCCGACTGCAGTACATGCCAAGATCCGCACACGTTAGTTTACATGAGTAGTAATTTGAAAAGTACAAGTGTGAATGATAAGGCTCTCAATTAGGGTTTCTTTTGGATTAATAGGATATTTGACTAACATGCTTTTTGATTTGCATTCGTCACTGACATAGTGTAGATGTAGAATCTTCTCACTCAAACCTTACATGAGTTACATCACAAAGCGATGCTACCACGCCCTTTTGGCTTTTTATATTATAAATATAGTTGTAATGATATTTGGATATGATTTCATACAGATTATTTAAGTTTCTAACCACTAGTCTATTGTTAGTGACTTTTATATTATATACCATGTTATATGTAAATATTAATGGATATACTTTGGCATTAGTTAAACAAATAAACAAATATTTATAAAAGAATATTTCCACATTAAAATAAAAATTGTTAATTTTTTTAAGTAAGTGAAAATATTTTATAGAGCTTATTAAATGCTCCTCAATTAATATACAGTTGTTAACACAAACAATAAGGCAGCAAATTCAAGTAATTAACTTCTATTTTATATAATAAAAAAATGCATAAAAAACGACATCTACACAGTTGGCAAAACATATGATGAGAACGAGCTAAATTTGGCAGGCATTAACATGTGATGAAAAACTCATGACTATTAGTTTAATATACTTTACTAAATTTATCTTCAATGTTAACTTTTTCTATAGGATAATGCCAAACTATTCTATAACTCAAATTTTATTCTGATAATATCAAATAAATTAAGATGATAAGATATATTTTTGGTCAATCTATATATTTTTTAAGCTTAGTAATAGTTTTACTCAAACATATGGAGCTATTAGATCAACCAAAGTCAACCTAACGCCACATTCACACATAAAATGTTAGTTTTTATTACTAAAAGTGAGAAACCAAACAACTAAAATTGAACAAACATATTTTGAATATTTAATTCTCAAAGGTGTATGTAAATTATACTTTTCCTATTTGCATGTCGAAAAGTAGATGAAACAAATAGAAGTGTTGACAAGTTTTAATGTGTGTTTGGATTGATGGTAAGAAAAATGATTTTAAAGAATTGATTATTTTAAAATTAATTTTGCTATAAGTAGAAGATACTCCTACTTATTTTAATTCTACCATAATTTTTTCATCATAATTGAATCTATCATGATTTTAAAAATAATTCAAATATATAAAATTTAATCAAAATCAAAGTTAATCCACTTCACCATGATTTATTATGATGGGAAGGTCATCCAAACACACACTATTATAAGATTAACAACCCATTATTAAATAAGTTATTACAATTTATTGGTGGTCATACTTTAATTGAATCATGGATCAACAATTATATTAAAAGTGTGAAAAAAAATATATAACATATAAATTTTCTTATTTTGAGAAACTAATGTAATTGCACTATATATTCAGCAACAAAATGGCCTTTTACCTTACAATTACCTTAAATTGCAAATACAAGTGGAAACAATTGTTTCCTGATCCCAACTCGTGAGAGGAGAGAGAGAGTAATAAGGTTACAACCTTAAAGGTTTTTAATTAATTAAGCAAACCATATGACTGATAGTCGATCCAAGAAAAATATCTGCATATTATATTTGGCCCTAGAACGAAGAATCTTGGAATGGAATAAGTCAAAATACTGTTTGGAAAGAGGTTGACATCCTCAATCAGAAGATAATAAAGACAAATATGAAATCATAATTAAATTATTCAATGGTCTATCTCGAGATTTGGGTCACCATTCCATCTACACCTAATGCATTGTAATTTATAACTTATAAATCAAGTTAATTTATCGAGCAAAATACATAAATATTTTGGGATCCCAAAATACTCATTATTTTGGGATTTCAATCACATTAATATTCCTTTTTCAATAATGATATTAATTTTGTTTACCCAGAATAGTCATGTGTTGGTTACATGATTCTTTAAGAGATTTTTTATAACAAAAATATTCATATCTTTTCTCTAACAACAGTTTAAATCATATATTTTAGGAATTTTTCATGTCTTTGTTGATTTTTATGTGATTCTTGTTAGTCAAATTGATTTTTTTATGCCCTTGTTTGATTTCTTTATGCATTTGTGAGCAATTGTTCTACCCACAGTTCAAGTTGAATCGCAACCAAACCAACATTGACCAACTCAAATCACCGACCAAACAAAATTGTCGAAGCCAACGCAATCGAACACCATTGTGGAGAAATCAGTGGAGGAATATACTTTTAACCCCAGCAAATGCATGCGGTGGCCGTCGAAATCCTAGCATACAAAGATGGTGGCCATCAAACTCGAGAGAGAACTCAAACCTTAGCATAATACATTTTGGGGGTTTCAGAACTATGAAGGATAATTTCGATGTTTCACAAGCCCACTAACAATGTTAATTAACAATTTCAATTAGAGGTGCAAAAGAAATGCATTTTAAGAGAGAAAATGCGCATGTAATATGTTTAAACTTGAGAGAGTGTTTGTGTAATTTGCTCTAATCTATTTGATGTCAGGCGGCTTCGGTATCCAAAGGCCCGAAAGAACATTTTTTTTTTACCGATGATACAACATTATTATAATCCTTCTTATTGCTAAAATAAATTCTTAAACTATTAAAATACTTTTCACTTTAATTAATGTGTGTGTATGTGTGTAATTAAAATTAAAATATTTTAAATTTAAATCAAAATTTTATTTAACCATAAAATCTATAAAAGATTTATCAAACAATATCTTGAAAATTTAATTTTTTCATCCTAAAATATCTCAAACCACCAGCATGTACCACCCTGATTTCATCAAATCCTAATATATTAAGATATACTATCCAATAAGTTTACCGAATATAATTTTCATCAATCAAAGTGTAGGATTATACTTTTCTATTATACGAGTTGATAATTTAACTAGGCTTATGCTAAATAAACCTCCCATTTGTACTTTTACACCCCTTCCACTTATTGAAAAAATAATAAGAGATAGGAGGTGTACAAGTAAAGAGGGATGCGTGTTTAGAAAAGCCTTTGACTCGTTACCAAATTAAACCCTAATTGGTAAGAAATAAAAAAAAAAGAAAAACAAAAATGGGCCATAAGTGATTTTCGGGCAATAGAACCACAAGTGATTGAGTGCAAAAATGGGTCAAAATAAAAGGAGAAAAAAAATCCAGAATAAACAAAAATCAATCTTTTGCTATATCCACTTCTTTATTTTGCTAAGTACACTTATATTTATTTACTTGTTGTGATATATACCCTTTTATACCCATAACATTGATAAAAAATTATTATTTTTCAGAATTTAATTTCTGGAACAAATTTTTATTTTTAACATTCCAAAAAATACTTTTCAGGATGTTTAAAAACAAAATTGTGTTACATTTTTTTCCTTAACCTTTCCAGAATACTGTTTTGTGTTTCAGAACGTATTTTTTGAATGTTAAGAAGAAAAAAGTCAAGCAGGATACTAGGACCTTTAAAAACCTCACATGAAAGGAAAAATTGTACAATAGTGAAGCCATTGAAGTGGAGAATGCATGCAATTGATATTGATCGTTCAATTAGACAACTCTAAGAGACACTCACTCCACAACAGTAACTTGGAATTTGGGGGATGAAAAAACCCTAATGATAGAACAAGAGACTAAGCAAGGGAAGCATAAAGGAAACCAGGAGACATCGAAGGTGATGAAAGGAGTGAAAGATAGGAGGGGGTGTGATGAAAGAGAAGAGACTGTGTTGTTATGAAAAAGAGAATATGCTGTTGCGCTGAAAAGGAGAAGGTTATTTAAGTATTTTTATTTGAAAAAAATAAAAGAAAAGGACATTGTACTTAACAAATAAAATGAATATAATAAAAAGCCGAGAAAACCAGCTACATAGTGATGTGAGCTTCAGGAACTACTTTCGGCCCAATAAGAAAAGAAAACAGAAGAAGAATAATGAAAGCCCAATTTAATTACCAATTAGTCAAATTAATTTAATTGATCACTCACGAATTTATTTTAATATTCCTTATAGTTATTAATTGTGTATTAAATATTTTTTTAATATTAATAAAATCACTAATTTTTTTCTTAAAAAACATCACTAACATTTAATTGGTGTCCAATGATGGATTTATTTAAGTTTGTGAATTTTTCTCCAAAAGAAAATTAAAACATCTTTCAAATTTTTGTGAAAGGGTAACATTTCATCAGTTTTAAAAATTAAAATATCAATTTATTTATTTTAATAATAAATAGATTAAATTAAACTAATTAAATAACTAGAAGAACTAAACTAATAATTTAGTTTCCACAAAAAAAAACCCTAATAATTTAGAAGTAAATTTAACTACACACAATTCGATCTACACCTCGTACATAAACAAAAATCAACCAAGGAGAGTCTAACTTTAATTAAATAAGTGTGTCAGTGTTATAAATCTTTTATACATAAAAAACAAAAATCAATCAATAAAAGAAGAAAAAGGAAAGGCAAATTTGGATTAGTCATCATAACATGGAATGCCAAATCAGTCGACACAATGCTGGCCAATCACAACAATATATTTCCGGCAAAATTTTGAATAATTGAATCACAGTCATAGTGACGTGTACAAAAGAAATACTATATCTTCCCAAAATATTAATAATATTTAAATAAAAAATATCAAATGAAAAAGAGAGAAAATGTTTCTGGTCTTAAAATATTAAATACATTAAATTTAATATTTTTTATTTTTCAAATTGATTAATTAGGATGATTCAAAACTTATCTTTGAAAACCTGGATCCCATTCATTTACATTAAATGTTAATCAAGAAAGTAAAAAATAAAAATATTAACCTTAAAAGGATGACTGTATTAGTTAAAACTTAAAAGGATGAAGATGAACCTTAAAATAAAAAGGTTACCCAATTTAACCGGAAAAAAACTGAGTGTCAGGATAAGGATAAGAATAAGACATAAAAGCTAGGAACAGATCAACAAGAAAAATAAAAGCTTGGAATATGGAAAAATAGAAGGAAACAGCCAAAAAGGCTGAGATTGCCGCCATAATAGTCTTTCCATTTATTCAACGCTCAAATTGGGTAATCATAAAGGCTGGTCGACCAACGTGTGCTCATCCCTATGGAATTAAATTTGGATATTTTGAATAAAATTTTAACTTTAGATTTCATGAATGAAAATAAGTAATTAGGAAGAGAAATTTTATTAAGAAAACTAATCAAGATATTTAACATCAATCATAACATAGTAAAACAAAAAAGATTTGGTTGACACTGAATGTTATTTAATATTTAACAAGAGAAAAAAATATAAAAGTAACATGTAATGAAATACTGAGATAACAAAAAATATACAAAAATAATAAGTATTAGTATTAGTAGAATACTTGATACAAAGAGATGCATATGTATTATCATTCAAAACTTTTAATAATGTCTAAATGAAATGAGTTCATAATATCTTAAATTCAAGTTTTCAATAAAAAAATAATTCTGACATGATTAATAAATAATTTTATTCCTTAAGTTCATAACTATTAGTTATTGACTTTCAAGTTATCATTGGTTCGAAAAAAAGAAGAAGCAGAAAATCTATTAATAATAGCCAGTTAGCTTTCCTAACAAAAATTGAAAACTAGTAGTTCATAAAGTGACATATATTTTGTACCTATAACTTGATTGGAAAAAGAACACCTATTATGGAAGGTGTGCTGAGCAGAGATGTCAACGAATTATGGTTGCTCATATGTTAATGTCACATTATTTCTGGGGTGATTGATAACAACATTTAAGACTTCGTTCACAATGGGGTAAAGGGTCAGTTTCCCATTTGACTGCAACTATATAACACTCGTAACAATTTCACAAAGTTCATAAAACTTTACTATAAACAGTAGTGGAGAGAGGGAGAAAAACCAAAGAAGATTGACCATGGCTTCTTCATTGAGGATCTCAAGGCTCCTCTCTCGTTCTTTTCTTTCTGCTTCCACTACTACTCCTTTGTTTTCTAGAGGTACTTCCTGTTTATCATCACTTCCAAGATTTTGGGGTGGTGATCTTGTTATTTTTTCTGCTTGGTTCTTGAGGACATGTAGAACATGAAAATGAAGTGACTCAATTTTGCACCTTTTTTATTTGATTAACTTGGTTTGTGAGGGATTTGGATGATAGGATCATTTTTTTTTTAGGAATGTTTTTTATATTGGCAAATGTTACTTTGTTATTTTTGTTAAAAATATCACTGAGATATTCTGAGAATTAAAACTCGCAACCTTTCTTCCTTTGTTTTTAAGCTTCTTTTCCATCCATTAGACCAACCTTATATCTACTCTTATCCTTAGTTAAAAGGATCCATAACTAAAGTGCTATTTACGGTGAGGCATTATGAAGTCTGAACTGTACTTTATTGGCTGGCCCCTGTTCCTTTTCAGCTACCACCTGTTTTTTTCACAGTTTCACTGCCCTTTCAAGTACATGTTTTTTCTTTCACAATTGGAGGCTACTTTCTGGGACCATTTCAATATATGCCCCCTGCCAAGATGATGAATGATCATGCCTTTTGATTGGTGTTTTTAGGCTTTGCTTTTGCTTTGGGGCTTTCATTAATGGTCTTATTTTTTTAAATAAATTGACCCTTTCTTCTGATATTCAGGCGGAAGTGGTGCTCTTGGTGCAGGGCTCAGTAAATTCAGCACTGCTGCTGCCATTGAAGAACCAATTAAACCACCAATTAAAGTAGAACACACCCAGCTCTTAATTGATGGAAAATTTGTTGATGCTGCTACTGGTTAGTCCTTTTTTTTCTCCCTTCATAGTTTTATCCCCATCTATAAAGTGTGTGGTTGGGTTAGCATTTGCAAATCTAACTTTGAATGAAATTAATTTTACAAAATTGACTTTGATGGAAATTGAGTTTGAAGTGATGTGATTTATATTTGGATTTTTTTATTCCAAAAGCCAACATAATTTTTTGTTATTTAATGCAAATATTCATCATTTGCACAAAAATTAAGCATTTTAAGGTGGTCATAACTTACTGTTGACATCAGGCAAAACTTTTCCAACGTTGGACCCCAGGACAGGAGATGTGATTTCTCATGTTGCTGAGGGTGACCATGAAGATGTTGATCGAGCAGTTGCAGCTGCTCGCAAAGCCTTCGACCGCGGACCTTGGCCAAAGATGACAGCCTATGTATTTCCACCCTTCTAATTGTTCTTGAATAATGTGCAAAGTCCATGGTCTTTGGTCCCTTGATTACTCAACTAAATCCTTGTTTTGTTTGCTTGTTGTGTAACCGTGTAGGAAAGACAAAGGATATTGCTGCGTGCTGCTGATCTGTTTGAAAAGCACAATGATGACCTTGCTGCACTCGAGACTTGGGATAATGGGAAGCCATATGAACAGTCTGCTCAAATCGAAATTCCAATGCTGGTTCGCCTATTTCGATACTATGCTGGTATGTCGAAATGTTAACAACAGTCTTTCAAATAGATTCTTTAATTATTGATGAAAATATTGAAAATCACAATTATTGGGGGTGTCACTTCTTATTTAACGAGTTTCACTCAATTTTATAATTGTAGACGGTATGCTAGAACATGTGTGTTAGAGAGTGTGCTGTTAGCATTTCTCATGTAGAAATAACTTGTCCGATTATCTCTTTGTTGTTCAATGAAACCAGTACCAACACTTCTAATTCCAAATTGCTCAGGTTGGGCAGATAAGATTCATGGTCTCACAGTTCCAGCTGATGGGCCATATCATGTGCAAACATTGCATGAACCCATTGGTGTTGCCGGTCAGATCATTCCGTGGAACTTCCCTCTTGTCATGTTTGCCTGGAAGGTTGGGCCAGCATTGGCCTGTGGTAACACCATTGTTCTCAAAACAGCTGAGCAGACTCCATTATCTGCTTTGTATGCATCAAAGTTGCTTCATGAGGTGGGTCACATTCCATACTTTTTCAAAAACAGATTGGTTTTAGTTTATTTTGTTGGAAGAAATGAAAAGATTTGTATATATATGTTTAATGCTTGTTCCAAATTTATCATTTCTGACAGGCTGGACTGCCTCCTGGTGTTCTGAATATAATATCTGGCTTTGGTCCAACTGCCGGTGCTGCTATTGCTAGTCACATGGACATAGATAAGGTATTAAGATATTTAGTCTTTCAATAGTATTCATTTTCACCCTCTCCACCCTTTTGACAGTAAGCTATTCACTTGTTTTCTCAACATTGGCAAATCCCTTTAGTGAAAGTGTGAGGATTTTGATTGTGGTAGGAATGAGTGTCTTGTGTATTCACAAACAAGAAGCTTATAAAAGTGTGTGTATAAACTTAAGTCTTTGCTTTGTTGCATTTTGTTGCAGCTTGCTTTCACTGGTTCAACCGAAACTGGAAAAATTGTCCTTGAACTGGCGGCTAGAAGTAACCTTAAGCCTGTAACTTTGGAGCTTGGTGGGAAATCCCCATTCATTGTATGCGAAGATGCTGATGTAGATGAGGCTGTTGAGCTAGCACACTTTGCATTATTCTTTAATCAGGTATATGAGTATATCCCAAATATCAAGTTGTTTATAAAATTGTCTTTCATAGAGTTCAGAAAAAAATTAATTGGTGGTTTTTGTGACATTCAGGGACAATGCTGCTGTGCCGGGTCTAGAACATTTGTACACGAACGTGTGTACGATGAATTTATTGAGAAAGCAAAGGCACGCGCTTTGAAGCGTGCTGTTGGTGATCCATTCAAGGGGGGAATAGAGCAAGGTCCTCAGGTAACATACCCATACGTTTAGTATCAAAATGCATAGGAAATATTACACTAATTTGATATTTCCTTACTTTTTTTTAAATGTCCGACTCTATTGACGAATTTTGTGTATGATCCAAAAATCAGATTGATTCAGAACAATTTCAGAAAATACTGAAGTATATTAGATCCGGTGTTGAAAGTGGAGCTACTCTTGAAACCGGAGGAGATAGATTTGGCAACTCGGGCTTCTATATTCAGCCTACTGTCTTCTCAAATGTTAAGGTATAATTATAATAAGAGGAATGTTAGCAACACATTCTCTGATAGATACTCTGCTAGAAAATTTTTGTAATTTTTGATATATTTTTGTAAATAATAGAAAGTTTGTTTAAAAGATTGTGTTATAGAGTTCTTGCTAGCATTTCTCTAATAATAATATCTTTTAATTTCACTCTCATTGTATCAAGGATGCTTAAAATGTGAATTCTTTGTGTTACTAATTGTAAAAACAACCAGGATGACATGCTGATTGCGAAGGAAGAGATCTTTGGCCCAGTGCAAAGCATATTAAAATTCAAGTGAGAACATTGATTCCTATTGGCAAATAATATCATTATCTTTGCACTTTTGCTTCATACACTAATTGTCTTTTGTGTTTGATCACAGGGACCTTGATGATGTGATTCAAAGAGCAAATAACACACACTATGGCCTTGCAGCAGGGGTGTTCACAAAAAACATTAACACAGCTAATACTTTGACTAGAGCATTGAGAGCTGGAACAGTGTGGGTGAACTGCTTTGATACATTTGATGCAGCAATTCCCTTTGGAGGGTACAAAATGAGTGGTCAAGGAAGAGAAAAAGGAGAATACAGTCTCAAGAATTACTTGCAAGTGAAGGCTGTTGTTACATCCTTGAAGAACCCAGCTTGGCTTTGAACATCATTAGCTTTAGATTTATTTGATGAAAAGATTAATAAATAGGCTCCAATAATAAAGATCATTAAATTGGGTTTATTCCATTCATAGTTTCTGATAATGATGAAAATAATCTAGTTTCTTTTTCTGTTTTCCCCCCTGCATTTTATGGGTAGAGCGAAATATACTATGGAGTCTATGGTATAAAATTCAACGTAGAGGTGAATTTCTGGTTGGGACTGGAATCAAATTTGTATAATGATGGATGTAAATTTCATATTACCTGTTCTCAAAGGACATTGTTCGTTTTTAGTAAATGGCAATGTTATGATTTGAACTGTGATTCAACTAGTAACGACTTAATATATATTTTTAATATCATATAATCGAACAAGAATCAAGTTACTTGAGAGTTTTTGTAGTTTTTTCATTCAAAAACTCATTGTATATGTAATATTTTAACAATTCAATTCATATTTGTTGAAAATCTACCATCTCCAAACCATGTACCTCCTTCATCAGTCATCACTGAAGAAAGGAAGACCACATGAAATTTATTTTTCTAATCCTTCAACATTGACCATTCTCCAATCCTTTTTGTTTAGAGTAGTAGCCATTTTCAGATGCATATATTAGGTACGACCCACTCCCCATTACTCTCTACATTGACCCTTTTCCATCCTCATCTTCCACCAAGTATTCAAATGACATGTTAGAAGCATCACACGCTTCACCTTTTTCTAATTATGCCTTCTATTGCTTCAGTTACCTGATATAAGATTTACAATACAATAGTTAGTAAATGTTATCATACTAGTTGCATAACCCAAACATATGTGCATTTTCAAATTGATTTAGAGTCTCTTTGGATGAGACAATTTAAAATTTTAAAGAATTTTAAAAATTTCAAATACTTTAATTGAAATTCTCTCATTAATTTTGTGTTTGGATAAAGAAATTGAATTTTTTCATTTTCAAAATTTCTTATTTTTATAAAATAGTCAAATGCATTTTTTTTTAAATTTTATATTTGAATAAAATAATTATTTTTTCATTAATAAATTCCATGTACTATTTGTCAAGTGTGATATTCCAATAAATATGTACTATTTTAATCTCTTTCAATAAAAAAATATATTAATTCACCTATTTAAATTGTTATTCTATTTACAACCCACTACAAAGCTCTATAAGCTTTTAAGGTAGAACTATTTAGTAGATAAAATGACATATATTAAATGTGATCTTAGAACCATCACAACATAAAAAATATATAAATCAAAATTCACAAGATTTTTTTGACAATAAAATCTAAGGTATGAATGTGCAGTTTTACCTTGGAATGTTATTTAAAAGCCTACAGATAAAACTTATTTTTTCAGAATGTACAGCATTGTGGAAATTACATTAGAAGTATCGTTCTGTCATCATTGGTGTGAAAGTGAATATATATGAATATTAAAAGGTATCATATCAATTTTCCTAGGGTCATTGCATAAAGGCATATCTTACATCTGTTCCACCCATGGTTGGTGCCATGATTAATGGGATTAATACGAGCGAGCCAATGAAAGGTAGTGCTGCAAGCCGTAATAGATAAGAGGTACTGCAGTTAAAGATAGGTAAATCAAAAGAAGTAACAACTTCTTTAGCAAGTCATAGAAGCAGAATTTAGCCAATTAACTTTGCTACTTATGAATATCATAGTGACAGTGAAGGTGATTTGTTAATAAAAATGGGGAAGGGAGAGATTCACAAAGCCCCTTCATCAAACAAAACTTGATAAATGGCCAGAGATGTGTCCTCTCTCTCTCTCTCTTCCACTTAAATTACTACTCTACTTGTCTTAAACCTTGTTATTTTGAAAAGTATTCAAACCAAATTGATGGCATCCATGCTCAAATCCAAATAACAGATACATCATCAACAAACTAATTTATCAAAATAAATGAAATTACATTATTAAAATTCATAACGCGTGGACTTAAACTTGAGGATCAATCTCCAGCTTATAATTGAACAAACTGTTGTTGGTCTTGTGATTTGTGAATACCCAAACACAGAAGCTAGTAACATTACTACATACCAGAAAGTTAGAATGCAGAAAAAATAATACTATGCCATTCAAAGATCATATGATTAATGAAATTGATTAGAATATACTATATTACCATCAGGCTAAGGCATAACTGTTAAGACATTGAATTTTAGTAACCAAATTCAAGTTAAACCAATCAGACTATTTCAGAATTATCCAAAATTAGCACTCTAACTTAGACGTGAGAAACATAAAATTAAACTCAAACTAAGCAAGACCCGGATTTTTTGTGATCTCGTACTTCAATCCAGATGCTCCCTGCCACCCTCTACCAACAGGTTCCTCCCCCTCTGGAAAAAGATTCACCTTCACATCTTCAGCTACCCCTTCCTCTTCCTTCTTCTGCTCTAGCAGAGGAGCAACTGTAGGAACTCCATGACTATTAATATCACGATTCGTGCTCACTGTCATTCCATTAGCATCTCCATTCCCTCTTAACCCAATTTTCTTGTCACCATCACCAGCCAAAGGCAAAGCAGGCTCATCCCCAATTTTCCTCTTCTGATTTTGGCTCCCCACTGCACCATTCCACACATCCTTTTACCTCAAAACTCTCTCATTCTCACCCCTCATGTCTCCATGCTCGGTCACAAAGACTGGTTTAATCTCATTGTCTCAATTAGGCCTCGCCAATCCCAGCACCAGATCAATCTCTATCTTTGGAGGGGACCCTCCTTCTCTCTGATCATCAACACCATCAAAATTCTCACTAGCACTAGTCCCAGCTTCCCCAGAGTAATCAGACACAAACCCAGTTCTCTTTGCCCATGACTTCAACTCTTTAGGATTATGATCACTTCTTGCCACAAAAGGCTCAACTTTGCATCATTAACAACATCATGTCTCTTGCCAGTGCCACCCCTCATAGCCTTCCTTCTATCTAAGAACTCCAAACTCGACCCGGTTTCCATCGAACCATTTTCTTTTGCTTTCTTTCAAAATTGGACTGCCAGTTTCCACCCATCCACACCGCAAAATGATTGCATGAAATTGAAAAGATTCTCTCCGACCTTCATCGCCAGCCCCTCGATTCGCTTCTCCGCCGCCATGTCTAGCAACGGCAGGGACGCCAAATCCTCCACCGACAGGGGGGAGCATTGTGTTTATGTGCACGAATATTTTGAATCTAAAACATGCTATTACACCAAAGAGACAATAACAAGAACAAAACACAAATCAAAAACACAAAATCAATGAATTGAAATCGAGATTAAGAAACAAAATAAAAAGCACAAACCAATGACAAAATCTGAATCAAGAAACCCTAGATTAGAGAAGAAAAAAAAAAGCAGAGATGAGAAATCAATGAACCAGAGAGAGCAACGTAACTGCGAAAGTGATAGTGAGGGAGGGTGGGGCGAGAGTGTGAGGAAGGATCGGATGAGCCAACGCAAAAATTTTCAAATTCTCTCCTTTTTAGTCGGGAATTAAAATTTCTTAATTTTAGGTAACTGAAATTTTTGTTTAAAATTTCTTAAATTTTAAAATTTTTTAAATAAAAATCCAAACGAATTTTACCTTAACTTTTTTTAATTCTTGTTTAAATTACTTTTCCTATTTTAAATACTTCATCCAAACATACTCTTAACTTAAACTTGTATTAACCTTTTGTATTTCAATACATCATGCGCTTCCTCTGGATCAATTCACAATCGACTTTGTCTTCCAGGTTTTTGATAGATTCTTGATGAATAATACCCATTTCTTGTATCAAGTCACTTTCTATCCCAGATGGCGGGAAAGAAATGACAGTAGACTTATTATGTGATCTCTAAATTCTCCTTTGAACAAACATGCAATTTCTAGAAGTATGTCCTGCTCAGTAGGATTGATATAAGTGATCAAAACTCATTTTTAACACTAGAATTTTCACATTTGGACTCTTTTGGAGCTTTCTAGATTCACTTTTCCATGCTTCTTTCCCAAAACTTTAAAGGCAAAGGATTGCCTTTGCAATAGGCAATTACACTTTCTGATACCTTAAAAAAAAAAAAATTCTGATAGCTCTTCATATCCTTGTTAGGATGCTCTTCTCTGAAGGCATTCAAATGGAAAAGTAGAAAAAAGTCACAGTCATTCAATTCATTTACCTCACATATCTCATCAACATGGCTAAATATGTGCTTATCTCTAGTTGATACAATCTCTCTACTTCCTGGTCCTAAACAATCAAAATCACTGATTATATCTTCTAACTGTTCTGAGGAAGACACATCATCCAAAACAATTAAAACTTTTTTACGTCTAAGTCTTCTCGTTATAAAATAGGATTCAACTTTGGCACATGTGCATGAATATTTTTTCTCGTGGGAACAACTCAGGAAAGTTTGTTGCGAAAGACATCCATGCTTTTCTGATTGTTCCCTTATATTTGCAAGAAAGTTGACTGTCAAATTTAGAAAACAGTCTTACCTCTGCCTCCCATTTCCCATATTCCAATCACTCAAATATTTATTGAGCCAATTTCAAATTTCAATCTTGGCATAGTTCCCCGAGTCCAATCAGTTCTTTCAATTCATTGGGTATATGAGATTCAGTTTGTGTAAAACATCTTTTAAGAATGTCCTTAATGATTCGGCCTCGGTCCTAGCATAAAAATGGTAAGAACATTAAAGGAAAGAATGTATCACAAGACAATCAAATAAAAAATCAGAATAAGAATGAAAATATGGGTGATCAATCACAATCTATGGACAAACAAGAGAGTTGAGGATGAAAAATTCATTTTCTTAAAAGAAGCAACTATTTTTCTCTTAATTCTCTATCTTTACTAGGCAAAGCATTCCTCCAGCTTCAGCAGCCCCCAGAACTTGTTGAGCAATTGCATGTGAGGCTATATAAAAATCTAGAATGTACAAATATCCTCAGCAGCATGTGAGAATTTTGTATACAAGGTCTCACATGTAGATAGAGGAAGGAGTTGGCATAAATGGATCTTTCACGAATCTGTCTAGAGAGATCGTTATTGCAAGATAAGGTGCCTATCTCTAGACGTCCACAATGAGATCAGAAAAACTTGGTATGGTCCACTCGATGAGTATCCCTGGAATTCACCTTCCAAATTGTAAAGAGAAGGTCTTAGTCCCTACCGTTGAATGCGTGTGGTCAACTGTGTAATCGAGGAAGCCAACATTGACTGAAAACATATTGAGACAAATCCTCTAAATGATATACTCAGTATGGCACAAGATAGAGTACAATATTTAATAGCATTGTGTTGGCAACAAGTGATGTATTATCACACCTTGTGGGTTATCCATGACCTCTTCTTAATAAACATTTGCCTTTTTCAAAAAAGAAAAATGAGTCACTTTTGGTTTGTCTGTCTTCGGCCCCTTTTCCCCTAATACTAATAGCACACAACATCCACTTTTTGCAACCAACTTGGTCCTCTCTGGGCTGTTGCTTCCTGCACTTGCCAAATTATTCTTACCTTTCGAATTGGTTATTAAGAAACCAAAAAATGCAAAAAGAGAGTGCAGGAAACAACTGGGAAGTGCATGAAGCAACAGCCTTTCTCTGTGTTTTTGGTTAGATAGACATGGGCCAATAGCCCAACAAAAGAAATAGGGCTAATTGGACACTTAGGCCGAAATAAGCCTGATCCAGAAACCAACTTGCAACTTGTGTTTACCAAAAAGCAAAAATCAGAAAGTTTGACCAGAAAATGGATAGAATAATTAATTAATCTAAAATCCAAATAATTGGCCAACCCTAGTCCCTAATTTCTTTTATTCCAAAATTGACGTTGAACTTACAATTCCACGTTGTAAACCTCGGCAGCTGTCGGCTCCCTCTCTCCAAGCAGCTTCAGAAGCACGTTGGCATTCCACTTCTCCCGCGCCACGCGTCACTCCCTCATAGCCCTCCTCTTCACGGATCCACAGAACCCCACGTGTCTTCCGCCTCAAAATCCCAAAACTCCACCACCATTGAATCACCTCTCGACGCGTGTCCCCATCCCTACACTTCCTATAAATACCCCAAACCTAAGTCTCCATGAAAACAAAACAAAACATAGATAGTAGAATCCAAAACACTAAACTCCAACACGTACCTTTTTCCATGATCCGAAACACAAACAGGTCGGATCGCCGGGTACTAACCTCCCCGGTGGTTCACCCATGCGATAACATCGCTCTCTCTACCCTTCTCCCTTCCCTCATCACTCTCTCCAACGCCATTTCCAATTTCCAACACAGTTCCTTCCCTTGCAACAAGCGAAACGCGAGAATCGCGATTCGCTTGACCCGGCTTCTCCAACCCTTCCTTCACGAGATCCGAGACCATCATTCGGGTCTTGCAGACCCGGCAACCCTGAGCCTCTCGGAGCTTCATTTAACCTTCCAGAAGCTTCTTTTCCTTCTTGAAGATCTCACACGTAAAGGTGCCAAGCTTTACATGTTAATGGAATCGGATCGAGTCGCAACTCAGTTTCGGGTCATATCCAGATCCGTGGCCACAGCTTTGGACGTTTTTCCTTTCGGTTCTGTGGAGATCTCTGAGGAAACTAAAGAGCATGTTTTGTTGCTGAACGAGCAAGCAAGGAGGGCAAGGCTTGAATTTGAGCAAGAAGATAAACGGGTTGTGGTGAGTGTTGTGTCGGGTTTGACCCGATTTGAGAACCGGGTTCCCCCGGGTGAGGGTGATTTGAAGTGGGTTCTTGAGTATATTGGGGTTAAAAAGTGGAGTGAGTGCAACAAAGAGGTTAAGTTTTTGGAGGGTGAAATTGGGTTTGAGTGCTTGAAGAATGAGGAGAAGGGGAAGATGGTTTTTTTGAGTAGTTTGATGGGGTTCATGAGTTATTGTAGATGTGTGGTGATCGAGGATGTTGATTGTGAAGAGAGTAACAAAAAAATTAATGTAAGAGAAAGTAGTGTTGAGAGTGAGGTGAGTCTGAGTTTGACTTTTCTTAACTCGGATGATTTTAGATGTCCAATCTCTTTGGAGTTGATGAGTGATCCTGTGACTATAGAGACAGGTCACACTTATGATCGTTCTTCGATTCTGAAGTGGTTTAGTAGTGGGAATTTGATGTGTCCCAAGACGGGTAAAAGGCTTAGCAGCACTGAAATGGTTCCAAATTTGGTGCTTAGAAGGTTGATTCAACAACATTGCTATACGAATGGCATAAGCATTCCCTTTGTTGATTCGAGTCATAGGAATCGTGAAATTACTAGGACAGTGGAGCCAGGGAGTGTGGCAGCAGAGGGAGCAATGAGAATGTTGGCTAGTTTTCTGAATGGAATGATTGAGAATGGAAGTGGAGAAGAGAAGAATAGAGGTGCTTTTGAGATAAGGCTTCTTTCCAAGACAAGCATTTTTAGTAGATCTTGTTTGGTGGAAGCTGGTTTGGCTCCTCTTCTGTTGAAGTTGTTGTCATCGAGTGATTCGTTGACTCAAGAGAATGCTGCTGCAGCCCTTCTCAACCTCTCAAAATGTGCAAAGAGTAGAAGTGTGATGGTTGAGAAATGGGGTTTGGAATTGATCATTGATGTCTTAAGGAAGGGGCTGAAGATTGAAGCTAGCCAGCATGTTGCTGCTGTGTTGTTTTACCTTAGTGCCGAGTATGGAAACTTGATAGGTGAAGAGCCAGAAGCAATACCATCATTGATAAGGCTAATCAAAGACGGCTCTTATCGAAGCAAGAAAAATGGGTTGGTTGCAATTTTCGGCCTTCTTAAGCACCCGGAAAACCATAGGAGGGTGCTAGAAGGTGGAGCAGTTTCTTCGCTAGTTGACATCTTAAAAGGGTGTGAAAAGGAAGACCTTATCACAGACTCGCTCGCAATTCTAGCAACTCTGGCAGAGAGGAGTGAGGGGATGTTAGCAATCCTTCACGGAGAGGCTTTGCATGTAGCTGTTGAAATTTTGAGTTGTTCTACTTCAAGGGTGGGAAAGGAGCACTGTGTGGCTTTGTTGCTTTCTTTGTCACTACATGGTGGAGAAGATGTGGTTGCTTATTTAGTGAAGAGAACTTCTCTAATGGGATCTTTGTATTCCCAACTCAGTGAAGGCACATCGAGAGCAAGCAAGAAAGCCAGTGCTCTCATCAGAGTCCTCCATGATTTTTATGAAAGGAGGTCCTCTGGTTTCAAGGCTTCAGTTATTCCACAAGAACAGTTCATTCATGTTCGGTAACCCAGTATTTTTTTGTTCACCTGGGTATTCTTTCATTTGTTTGAATTTGTAGATACTGTTGTATAAATGTGCCTAGTTTTTTTTTTTTTTTGTACTCTTGTTATTAGCTCAAGTTTTAAAGAGCTAATAATTTCGTCAGCTTCTGTTTTTAAAGGTGAAGCTTGTACAAATTGTTGTAATTCATTGCTCTGTATTGATCGAATAAGATTGTATCATGTCTATTAATCAGGAATAGTATTCGGATTTGCCTCCTCTTTTCTTGTTTCTTAAGGCTAAAGTTTTAAGCTCACGTTTCTATGCCTAGGCCATGTAACTTTCTGTGTAGATGCCTTCTGGATCCACACCTGGCTGGCTTTATTTATTGTGTGACAGTTACTGATTAATTTAGTCCTTGAAACCTATAACAACTTCGTAATTTGATTTTTAATGTTATATAAAAAAGTAATTTCGTCACTGATATTGAGAATTATAAGTCATTTTAGTCTATGATTTTACTGCGTATTAATTAATTTGATCTTTAACATTAAGAATTAAATTCAGTAATGATTTTAAAACAGGTGAGCATCAGAAAATCACTTATGATTATTAAATCTGTAAACTGAAGGTCTGCTTGTATTGCCATATGACCAACGTGAACAGACGTTCTGTGGATGTTGAAAATTTTGGCTTCCTTACTGTGCATAAGAAATTGGGCGCCAATGTTCCGAAAACCGTTGGTTATTAAACTTGGTACTTTTTCACTTTTGGTTAAATAAACAAAATTTGACTAATAATAACAATCTATCAACAATCTGACCAAATTAACGTTTTATACAAGACTCCGGTAAACAGGTTAAAATTTTGGAAGAAAAACCTAAGGGATATTTAGTGGTGTCAAGCCAAAAGGCTAATCTCACAGTAATGCATGAAAAAAAACACAGCATATTCTTAGCAAAAAAAAGTAATTGTTCCTAAGGCATTCTTGAGTATTGAAGATAGAAAATTCAGAGATATGACATCCTTGAGCAAATTTTTGTCCTGAAATGCTAAGACCAATGGAAGAAATAGGGGAATTTTTAGTTTGTCCTGAAATGCTAACTCACCACATGGAACTAAAGATTTAAGCTCATAAAATTTCATATTTCACTTCTGTAGTTCTTTTTTACCTTTCTGAAAACTAATGTAAGAGAAATTTTCAACACCAGCCCAAATTATTTTCCCATTGAATTGTAGTGACGATGTAGACACTGGAATTTCAAGAATAATGACAAAAGGGGAACATAGTCACTCTGGATCAAGGTTGCAAGGTGAAAGAAAATTCAAATTGACCTTTGCTACTGAATCGATATGTGACACGAGACCAAAAACAAAGCCGCACAAGAGAAAAGAAAAAAAAAAAACTAAAGGTGAATTCTACCGTGGACCATATTAATATATGGTCCATCACTGGACCACAAAAAATAACCTGCTATCGTAGGTAAACACGCTTAGTTCCGGTATGTACAATGTTTTTTAAAGATTTCGAAAATTGCAACCATAGTGCTTAAGAAAAGTTTTTAAAATTGCAAAATAGCCCTCGAAACTCAATCATCCTCTCACCCGTGGTTTTTTACTTTCCGTCCAGATCTGCATTTATCTTTCATCCACATCCATGATTTTTTCCTTTCCAAATCCAGATCTGCAAGCCTTTTTATCTTTCTTTTGCTTTTCTTTGGTTATTATTTTGAATTTTGAAATGTAATTAATTTTTTCACAAAAAGCTAACTAGTCATATGTTAAACTGATTGACTCGAAAAAACTTCAGAAAAACACTTCAAACATGATTCAGACATAACATAGTTCAGAAATACTCTTGAATCAAAGGAAAAAAATCAATGGAAATCTTGTTTGCACGATTCAGAAAGAACCAAAAAAGACCCATTCATAAACAATCTGGGATCTCATATGAATCAACAAATCATATTAGGTTTTACAAAAACCCAATTAAAAAAATTATTTTTCAGAAACACAAAAAAACTTGCTCTTTTACATTAACCACTTTGTGACTCAGATGCTTTCTTGCTTAAGAGGTCTGCCAAGCCTCTGACATTTCGATCTGATCCTTTTTCTTCCAACGAGTAGGAAAAATGTTGAGAACCACAAAAACGATGCATGCGAGACTTGTTTGAAGATGGATTCAAAACTTATTCACAAATGTTTCTTGAACAACCTCGTGTCATCATAGAACAGTCACTCACGGCAATTGTCGCACCTGAGACATACAGTACTTGTGGTAGTTGTGCTTTGAGGCAATTGTCACCACAATTGTGGTACGCAGTGGTGTAGTCGAACTTCTGCATTGTTATCACTAGACTTGTCACCATAGTTGGAGGTGTGACTTCCAGGAATTGTGCTATTCTTGGAGACTAGGATTTGGTCTGCATCATCATCATAATTCGCCACTATTCCCAAATCTATCATGGTTATTAGGGTTTCAGTTGGGCTCAGTTGACGGTGGTGCTCTAAGACTAGGAGTTGGGATGTGCCTTTGCTCTTCTCTTCTATTAGGGTTTCAATTTCCCAATCATTCAAACGAAAATTTACAAATAGATCCAATTCTTGCTTTTGATATAAGGACCTAACTGCAAATTATCTAATTCTATATGAATAAGTATCCGGTATTCTATCTCATTTAATCTTATCCATTCAATTTTTTTAGCAATATATCTAACGGTTATCTTTCATGGTCCACAGGTGAATCACTTAATTCATGGTCCACCGTAGAATCTACCAAAACTAAAAGGTTAAGTATTTTTTGACGGTATTTCTTATTTTATTTCCAAAGAAATGAAAGAAGCAGGAGTTCAGAACAATCATTTAAAAAAAAAATCAAAGTTCTACACTATTCACTTACAAAAATTGCCACCGGATTCTCATGGATGAAGAAAACGGGGTTTTAAACGGTAACTACTTGAATGCTGAAGCAATACATACTGAAAAATTACATTCAACCGTTTATGATTATGCAGCCATTTTACAATTTAGGGTAAAGACATGTCAAGGATCAATGTTAAAATATCAATCCAGCAGCAAAGGAAAGGAAGAACATATAATAATAATAAAAAAATCATGATTTTGACCTCAAAGCTAGCCCTGACTCTACCTTCTTTATTTCAAAGATAAGCATCCTCCACATCTTCAGAACGAACATTTCAGCCTCTTCATCCAAAATGATCTGAAGTCGCTCAAGCATTTGTGATGCTTTCACATGTTCTTGTGTACTGGAAACAATATAATCTATCAATGTAGTTTCTTCTTCCCCCAAAAACTCTTGGATTTTCTTTGAAATCCACGGTCTCATTCTATCATGTAATTGATGCTGAAAAAGAACATAATATAAAACCAAATATTTAGACCATAAAACAACATTATCAACTTTTCAGACTGCACAAACTCAAATAATAAAAAAACAAGTACAAACAAAAACAGTTTAAACAGTTCCTGTGCAAGAGCTGTTCAACTCAACTGAGCTCGAGTGATGCAATCTTGTTCAAAAATAAAGGATGTTCTTGATGGATAAAATTTCAAAAAATGTAAAGTTGATTATATTTCTAAAAAGATGAGAAGGTTCCCATCTGGCCTCCACTCATTCATATTTTTATGTTTCTAAAAATCCCAAAATATATAAAGAAAACAAGGGATCTAAAGGTGTTTTTCCTTTCCAATCATTGGTGGGAAGTTCATTCTTAAAATTCTATAGACTCCTCAAACTTTTTCGTGGTTTTTCTAATTTCTAGGCTCCCAGAACAGTTCCTTCCACACACAACTACTACTACAATGCTTCACTCTTTCTGCCAATAACCTTACACAAAAAGCAATCAAGGTATACCAGTCTGACTCAAGCCAAATGAAATATAGATCTGCCAACTCTCTTTTTATTCATTCAAAATCAAATAGTAACAAATCAAAATCTGCAGATTAGGATCATGTACCTTATCATATACTGCCCAGTCTATCTCATATGAGAACAACTCCTCCTTCGTCTTTGGTATCATATCAATCAATTGTTTTGCATCCAAAAGCCTCTTGTTATCAGAAGTCCTGAGTTTCTCCGATCCATGATCTCGATCCCTGTCACGGCCAGGAATTCTCTCCTTGTTTTCATCTCTGTTGTGAGTGCCATCATCACTCCTGTCCCGGTGGTTAGACTTCTCATTTGAACGCCTACTTCTATCCCGTTCACCATCCAGCTTCTCTTCCTTGAAATTTGTACTGGATATACGCTTTGCAAATTCTGCAGCAGCAGCCAAATTTGGTGGCGTTGGCCCAGAAACCGTAGGTTGAACTGCCTGCAATTCTTCAGTTGAGTAATCAATTGGAACCAATGGCCTCATTTTTTTGGCCTCATTATCATCCTCTTCATGGAAAACAGAACGGACAGATGTTCTTTTCCCTGAACCAACTAGACCAAACCCCAATTTCTTTGTAGGAGCATTGCCACCTGACTGTGCATCAGTTGTAGCAACAGATGCTATTATTGATTCATCATTGATGACATTTATTGAATCACCGTCACCTGTCGTTGTAAAGCATTACTACATTTAATTTGAGAGAGAGAGAGGAAACCAAAAATTGAGAATAGTTATTAAAATTACCAATATGATATTCATGATGATAATCAGCTACAGTATCTTGTTCAGCAACGATGCTTTTAACTTCAATAGTAATCTCTTCAGTAATCATATTTTCCTTACCAGCATTTACCACATGCTCAGATAATAGCTTTAATGCATCTCTTTGTTGCTTCTGTTCCTCCTCGGCCTTCTTTTTGGTCTCAGCAATTTCTTCCTCTTCTTTTTGTCGGTCGACCAGGTCATCTTCCTTCTCACGCAGCCTCTTCTTTCTCTTATCCTCTATCACACTTCTGCGCCACCTCTTCCTAGAATCCTCATCCTCATCCTCTTCATCATAAAGTATCTCCTTTCTCCTTTTACGTTCCCTTTCCTTCTCCTTCTCTTTTTCATACTGACGCTCTTTCTCTTTCTCTCGTTCTCTATACTCCCAATCCTTCAAATATGTTTCATACTGACGCTCAGTCTCCTCAACCCTTCGTCTTTGTTCCCTCTCTTTCCGAACACGTTCCCGCTCTGCTTCTCTTTCATATCTTTCAAGTTCTCTATCTTTTTCTCGTTTTAGCTCCCTATCTCGGTCCCTCTCTCTGCTTTTTCTATCATGCCTTCTATCAGGACTTTCAGTCCTTTCATGTTCACTGGTTGGTTTGTTATCATTGTTTGTCTCTTTCTCATTTTTATTTTCAGCAGATTCTACACAATTTGAAAAGAAAAGTTTCAGAATAATAAATTTACAAATAAGGTATCCTGATGATAAAATATAACCCTGTTGGGTCTACACTCAACAGCAAAATAGATACAGGAATTGAAGTGTCTTTTTCCCTTACCATTCTTCTCGGTATCCACAACAGAGTCTCCATCCCTTGCTTTAACAGGTTGTTCTGAAGTTAAATTTACAGAACCATCACCAGTCAGCTGAGCAGATGGTGCAGGCAAAGGTCTAATCTTCAACCTTTCCTCTATCATCTTTGAAATCTTTTCTAAAGCCTCACGATCAGCTTCTCTATCTTCATCAGTGACAATCCCAAAGTTTGCCACATCATGTGATTCCTTGTTTGATGATTCAAGAACCTCTTTATTTGAGGGTTCTGTGTCAGCCTTTGCATCCTTGTTTGCATTAGAAGGTTGTTCACCTTCGTTTTTTTCACCTACTCCTGCCTGAGTTTTTTTGTTCTTCAAGTTCTCAGTTTTTGTCTTATCATACCGCTCCAGATTTTCTTTCATAGCTTGATTCACATTGACCTGTTAAAAAATATATAATAAATGGCTAAGATCCTTAGATGTACAAGGGAAAAAATGTATTTGGTCAAGATGACTTTTAATATAACAATTATGTGTCTTGTTCAGAGAAATTTTATACGATTGGAAAATGCAGATGCAATAGTACTATCAATATAGAGCTCAACATTCATGGAATGCACCAAACAGTTACGTCAAAGACATTCTTCAACTAATTCATACCCCTCAAGAAAATTGGTTAATTTAGTTAGTGACATTAAAATTTGTCCATAATTTGTAACATTCTTCCAAATAATTTGTTACAAATTTTAAAATTAATCACCTCTCTCTTTCCACTTGCTTTTCACCAATTTTCTACTTATCTTCTCGAATCCTAATAAGAGAGAGAAAGTTTATCTCATTAATTTCTAGCATTTATTTTTCTTTGGCTAAAAAATTTGTTAACTAATTAAGGGTACTTTAGGAAAAAATAATTAATGCAACAAACAATTAGAAAAGGGTCTTATAAAAAGGGGAGGAGGGAGTATTATTAGCCAATTAGTAGCCATGCCCAAAAGCAAAATATCAAATTGATACCTTCAATCCTATAGTAATATAAATAAGGCAAAGACATAAAAGATGAAGACATACCTTCAATTCTTGCCCATCAATATTCAGTTTAGTAAGGAGACGCAAGGCACGAAGAACCCCTTCTGCAGACTCAAACTCATAAAACCCAAAACTTGTAGGAGTTCCAGTTGATAAATCCTGAGGACGTTTCCAGGTCTTGATAGTTCCACATAACTTTAAAAAAATAATAGAAACAGCATATTTATAATTATAACCAAGGACTTTAAGATACCTAATGTCTTGTACATATAAAAAAGTCTGGAAAGAGAATAATTGAGAAAAAGTTTTTTCAGTTAAAATATGTTAAAAATATTATAACTACACAAGTTTTTAAAAGAAAAGGCAAAAACCTAAAAAAAAGTTGATTTAGTGCTTTTCTCAAAGCCAAAAGTAGCAGCTTCTAAAAAAAAACTCAAAAAATAGAAGTTGCATAACAGAATCCCTTGCACTAAATAACTAAACCCTGTTCTCACCCCAGAAGAAAGAACAAACTTAAAAATTTACTTGAAGGAGAGAGAGCATGAACTCATTTTCCACAGTTGGTGCAATCTTGCCAATGTAAACTGTGTTTTGAGGCTTCTCAGCTGGAGTAACACTAGGGGCTACCACAGGTCTGACTACAGGCGGAATAATTGGGCGAACTGCAGGGATCCCTGCAACAGGCGGGCGTGATATTGTAGGTATGTTAACTGCTCCAGGAGGGCGTGCAGGAAATACAGGACGAACCATAGTTCCATAAGGAGGGGGGTAACGAGGAATTCCTGTACAGAGTAGAAAAACATCTATGCAAATATATTAGAGCAGATTATGAGTGAATATGTATACACCATAAGCAAATCAGTACAACACTAAAGATATACGCAAGAAGAAAAAAATGTGGCAAGAACAATGGAATGCTGTTACCACACATCAAAAGCACAACAGAGATGGCAGCACAGCCAACAATCACCAGCTGAAATGACAACCTGAAGAAAACAATAACAAATGCTATCGAGTTTTGAAATTCACGAATGTGTAAAAAGTGCTTACCTTTGTCTGACCCCTTGCAACATAGCAGGCTTCTCAAACTATCTCATCCACCAATTGCAAATAGTAACTTGCATAATCTTATGTACGTGTGGTTTAATAAGAAGAAATTCTAGTTGAATTATAAGTTCATTTTTATACAGCAGCATACGTTGCAGCATTAAAAAATTAAATGAAACTGTGATAGAGAGAAAAGATTGCAATACCTCATGACACAAGGCCAACGTGTGCATTCATTCAGTTGCAAACATTGTCGGCTTCTGGAATTCATAAAGCCATTGAAGGGAAAGTACTCTTATAACTAGCAGAAAGTGGCCTACTAAAACGAGAGCACGACACAACCATACATTATTTAGATCTACAAAAGAACAATCACTCTTTCATTTTTTTTAGTCAGCATCGCTTCACTTCCAATTCCAGTAAAAGACAAGACAAGCTAGAAACCAGACAAATATGTGCATACCAAAAAATGAGTTGTTTGTAGAGAGGTGGTCTTTAAGCAATATGAAGCCCTCCAACCTTTCTCAATGAATTCAATCAAGACACTGTAGGAGAAAACATCCCGTCATCGATACCCCTTATCCAACCATTAAGAACTCTCTCAAATTCTCAATCTCTCCGAACACAACCCACTCTTCCAAAACAAACCCATCCCCTAATAAAACAATAACTATTAATCTATCAATCAACGCCATGACTGTCTTCTATAGCCACCACTCACTCAATAAACAGTCTTCACACATTTTCACAGCGCAATAAAGAAACCACATTGATAATAACTAATAATTCCAAAGTCATAAAACATTGAAGCAACCAACGAAGGAGCGTTGAATTAAACTAAATTAAATCAAATTTAAATGCAAATTCACAAAGGAACATCAAACGATTGAATGAATGAATGAATGACCCACCCGCGGGAGTTATGGTCGGAGCTGCAGCGTAACCGTTGGGGATCGGAGCGAAGGGCCGCAGGGCCGGATTACCGGGTTGAATCTGGTACGAAAGCATCTGCTGCATCTGCGGCGGCGGAACTGCCACGGCGGCGCCGGTCACGCCGGGCGGAGGAACGGCAGGGCTTTGGAAGGCCGGGTTGGGCGAGGGGACGGGGGAGAATTGCGGAGCGAGCGGGCGGAATGAGGGAGGGAGTACGCCGGGGACCTGCGGCGGAGTGCCCGCCGGAAAGAGGAGAGCGGGCGGCGGAGGAAGAAGCGTTGGATTGGGATTAGGGTTTGTGGCGATGGGCGTGGATGAGGGTGGTGTTGCGGATTGGGGGAGTGGATCTGGTGCGGATTCGGAGGGTTGGGGATTGAGGGGTAGGGTTGCGGGGGAAGAAGCGAAATCCGCCATTGAAGAAGTTTGGGATTTGTGTGTGAGAGAGTGAAAATTGATCTCTGTGTGTATGTGTGTGCGTGCGTGCCCTAGATACGATGCAATAGAATAGAAAATGCCGCGTCTGTGTTTCGGTACGATTTTTCGGTAAAGTTCGTGATGATGCGACTTCGCTCCACGTAAGAACCCTGTCTGAAATCGGATGCGTTTTACACTATTTTTCCAATTTTAGCCAACAAATTAAATTGACAAATTTTATCCTGAAAATTTTAAGAAACTTATAAATTTTACTTTCCATCATTCTACTCCAATGGAGAGTTAGTATCATAGCTAGTCTAAAAGATTAAAACTTGTTAAAATACTTTAATATCTCATCGAAAAGCTAAAGATCTTAATTGCAGTAGATGAACACAAACATATTCTCTACCCTTGAGTTATGCAAATGAAGTGAAATGAATTAGAATCTAATAGGATGAAATGAATTAGATTGGAATAGAATGGAATAAAAATACTTTTTTATTTTTTGTATTTTATAATGAAATCAGTAAATAAATCCATTTCATCGTTTGAAGATAGATGACATTGAGTTGTAATTTTTTAATTCTATATTATCCTTTTTTGTGGGATGATAAAACAAAATAAAAAAATAAAGTAAAAAAAAAGGAAAAGGTGTAATTGTTATAGGCTTGAGAAAAACAATATTGCATAATGACTTAATTTTTTTTATAATGGGAACAATTACAACTTGTTTGTTTGGAAGAAAAGACATGTATAATGGTGGTCTAATTTGTGTAATGAAAGTTGAAAGATTGTCATGGCCGATTCATATGAAGATAAGGCATACAATGGTGAGTGTTGCTTCTTGCACCCTCTTGAAACCCCATTACAGTATATAATGCCCAATTTTTAATGTAATTTTGTATTATGAATTGTGCATTCCGTAATATAATGGGTGCCTGAAGCAAATTTTGAAGGTGCAAGAAGTTTCACTCGGGTAGGATTGGATTGGGTCTATGCAATGGGGGTGACTAATTTTAACTTTTGTTGCAATAGTGATTATTGGACTTGAGAATTGAAGAAAACTTAGTTAAACAACGTTGCATAATCTCAAGAAGATAAACTAAGAATAAATTGTTTTGAAGGATATTAAGTGTGTTTTTAGTGGGTGGACAATAGTTATTGACTATAGTTGTGTTATTCAAAATAATAATTTAATATCTTTGTAATGGGTTTTACATTTTAGTGTATTTATGTTTCTCACTGTTTAAAAGTAAAATAAAAATAAAAATAGAAGAGTCAAAGGTAAAAATTGTCAAGCGTCAATTTTAAAATACTTTTCATGGGGTGCATGATTTTAGTCCCTGCAAATACTTTTTTTTATATGTAGGAATCAAAGACAATATCAAAATATTTATAAAATTCACATACTATGTTTAACTAACTAAAATTAAAATCAATTTTAAATTCAATAAAATTAACCTTTCCATTATGAAAGGACGTATAAGATGAGATATATGAATTGTGAAGTGTAAGAAGAAAAGGCCTTACATGATTGACTAATTTATAAGAATCAAACTTTACATAAATTAGTTAATACTTAATAGGTAGTCGGTCTCGGACTTCAATCATGCGAAGTACTATTTTTTTCCCTTCATCTCTAACGACCATTTCTTAAATGCTCCATTTTGTAGGATGTCTCATTTCCTTGATTTTTGGTTCTGGTCCTCCATTCATGTACAATTTTATTTCATTTTAACCAATTAAGGCATTTCTTTTATTAGAAAATAGAAAAAATTTCCGAAGGAATGACAACCCAGCCCAAAACAATAAATCCAAAGCAAGAAAGCCTCTTAATTCAAAGAAACGCTTACACAAAAACATTTATATTTACTTCACTCCAAAAGACAAGTGGGGTTTATTTTACTCATTCACTTTAGAAACATCAAATCTAAACTTTAACTAGAAAGAAGAAGAAAAAATAGTTACATGGTTATAAAGTGCCTGTTTAATTTTAACTTTACAAAAACAATCACTTTTTATCTGAAAAAAACACTTATTTATTTTAACTTTTTAAGATTTTTTTAGAAAAAAAAACGAAACAATCATTTCCCTAAACTTAAGCAAAATCAAATGTTAAAAAACAATTGACAGAAAAATCAAATGTTATAACCACTAGTCCACTAGTCGATAAGACATTTAAGTATCGAGAATTCAAGATCATTCATTTCCCTTGTTTTCAGGTTACCATCACGACTCATTCATTTCATATTCTTGCCATCAAAATTAATAACTAAACAATCTACTCGTTCTAGGCCTTTTCTCAATATATTGAAATTTTGTTCGAGCAGAACCTGGTAGACACATTCGTCAACACTTCAAGTACAAAAACACTGTATTTTTGTATATGTGGAAAAGTTTCCATGGAAATGAAGAGGCTCCACACAACCAGCGTCGAACGCAAGATATCAACTAATATTTGCTATTGGGTCCAGACACTAGACCCGCTCGTGGCTTAAGATGAAGATTGTTGAGTAGTAGATACTTACAAGCTTGGAAAGTACTTTGGACGTTTCTTTTTCTCAGGAGTATCGTGCACTTGTTTTTTCCTTCCAAATGTCTTAAGCTGATAATTTTCAAAAGCATTAGAAACAGCTTCCACCTATACAATAAATGTCGAAAAATCAGTTCATGGGCATAAAGTGCATATTGAAAATAATTCCAAATTGTGAAGGTACTATGTTCCTTCTTGTTGCTACTAACCTGCTCACGTTCCCTACTGTATACTCTCACTATCACATCTTCGCAATATGCTGGTAACAGATGACTGATGCAATCGTTTGGGATGCGGAATTTTTCTTTACTACCGTACTCCTGATACAATTACATAAATCAGTTGAGCCCTTGCCATCTGAACACATTAAGAAAACTAGCGGATTCAGGAAAGAAAACAATTTGAACAAATTATAAAATGGTAGTAAGAATACAAGATGTTATTTGGAATATGATAACTTGATGATGCTTCTTGCAAAGAAGCTCTATATTTTTTTAAAAAAGAAAATGTACATTACTTGAGTTACACATAAACAGAGAAAACTCAAACGCCATTATGACAAAAGTCGGCACTTAAAATCACCACCCAACCACCAATTGATTAAAATAAAATACTAATTCAAGATACTCTATTTCTTCCAATTTTTTAATATTTTTGTTTGCCTTCAGTAAAATATGTCACTTAATCAACTACCACAACATTTGGAGTTAGTTGCAACATCCAAACACTATCTTGCAATATTATCAGTTGAAAGTAGTCAATTAAAAAAATTTCAATTCTTACTTCATAGACATTTATCAATCAATATATTTCCCAAAAAAAAAGAAAGAAAATGAAAGTAAAGATAACAGAAGAGAATTCAAGTGAATTAGTACCTTGAAAAAATTAACACTGGATCAGGAGATGCGTGCATAAAGAAGAAATACCACTAGTCATATATTATGTTGCCAAATAGAAAATGTTCAGGAATACCTAAATTTATTAATAATTGTTTCTTCAGCAAGTACCTTCCAAGAGGATTTGCCCTTCCTCTTGTTAAATCAATTTTAACATAGCTCACAACAACATCCTCTTCTTTCAGATTGGCACCATTAGTCTATTTGAAAAAAAAATGGCAATGAGATATAATGAGACAAGTATCACATTTTGCAAGGCACCCAAAAAAGAGAATGTATACATATAATACATGTATTGAGTGAAAAGGCAAAATTTGATCTTATTAATAAATAACTTTTTCAACCTGGGAACAAACGATATCTTGGGGTGTGATACTTCTGAAGTGGTCCAGTCTTTCCTTGGGAACAGAAAATTCATTGCAGTACTACAAAAATGGAGTAAGATATTTTGTCAACTTGTCACATACTATGCATGTATTATTGTATCTACACAAGGAGTATTAAATTCTCTCTTCCGATTAGAAAACAAACAGAAAAAAAAAAGGTAAGGAGTAAGGAACTCTCCTCATAGATTTATCAGTTAGAATACCTGGTATAGATCCCTTCTTCGAATGCGTTGGATCAAGTCCCTGGATTCCTTCAGCTCTTGTTGAGAAGAAGATTCAATCGTTTTAAGAATTGAATCATCTAACTGAAATTGAAGAGAGTTCCGTAAGGCTAAATAAAAAATCCAAGCACCAAAAACTTGCAATGTACTAAGACCTTCCAAAATTCAGATGGTTGATGAATTAAGGATGTAATTTGAAGAAACGGATTTGCTTTGACCAGTGCATCTATGACCATCAATTCTATTGCCTGAAAAAGAAACAGTACAAAAGTAATGTGTTTTCTTTCTAAAACACAATAAGATTTCGAGTTCAGATCACTAAATTTTGGTAAAATACTCACTTTTACTTTTGCATGTGTATAGACTGTTTGATGAAGATCTGCCCGAGTTGCAAATAACTTGTGAACAGTTAGATCTGACCAACATATTAAACAGGAATGATGTACTATAACTTCCAGTCTTCCACATTAACAATGATATCAAAGTTTTCAGTAAGTACTAACAATCATTAGCACGGTAACAAATTTCATCATCCACAACATGCATGGTCTCCATCAATCTGCATAGTCAATAAAAACAAATGTTCAGTTACAAAATTGCAAACTCCATTTTGAGAAAATGTTCATGGAATGAAGTAAGCGCCACATATTTCAAGAAATCAACATCATTGCACTGGTGACTGGTGAACTATTGTCAAACTCAGAGCAGTCAGCCCAACAAAGTAATGCCACACCTAGAATATAAAAATAAACACCTCTCATGCTGAAAGTTGCACCCTAGGCCACAAGCCCGGGAATCACGAACAATGTAGTCAAACCTGCAAATTGAATAACATATAGTTCTACCCTCAACAGATTGGGTATCAATAAAGTTGTACAAAAGGAGAAAGAAAGGCAGAAAAATATCAACTCACTTGTCAACATCAATTCCATTGCGACCATTTGCAACAATATCATACAAGAACCGCTTTTCCTTTATATAGGAGTATTTTTTTTTATAACAAGGAAATTTGTAACAAATAGTGTTAGGAAGGCAGTATGGCATATATTAAATCATAAAATAAAAGGAAAACAAATCCTCCGACACTAGGATGACCTACTCTTTGTGAAGAATGGCCTGGGCTAGAAGTGATCATTTCCTGCAAAAAGAATTAAATGCATCAAAGTTCCTTGTCTAGAAACTGAAACCATTGGCCTAAAGAATTATAACATCAAACTTTTTTACGTGAAATACTTTCATTAGGCAACACTAATGAAAGTAGAGGTGAAACAAAAAGGTGTTCATTAAAACATTCCAGCACCAGAAGAGCAGACTGCATCAGTGTTCAACAAGCATTTACTTGCCACATTTCATGGTATAAAAAGAAACAGCCATTTCTAATATCTCATGGAATTTCAGCTTTGGAAAAACATATAAAGAAAATTTCAGCTCTAGAAGAGCAGACAGCATCAGTGTTCGGCACATTGCATGGTATGAAAAGAAACAGCCATTTCTAAAAGCTCATGGAATTTCAGCTTTGGAAATACATATAAAAGAAAATTGAGAAAAAATCATCTAATTACAGTCTAACCTTCACTTTCTTTAGGAGTTCAGAATCCAGATCAATTTTGTGTTGATCAACAATGTGATCTATCATCTTCACAGACATTTCCTCGTGTGACCTGAAAGCCTTAATATTAGCAATTCAAAAGCATGGATTCTCCAGAATGAAATTATTGTAGTTCTGTGAAGATCTAGTTAATTACAGAAAAGTTATTAAACAGTTGAACAAAACATAATATTTTGCATACAAAGTCAAAATAATAACAGAGTAATATATTATTGTTGAAGGCTTGAAGCAAGATCCATGTCAAAAGCATCTGAAAAGGTAATATCTGAGCTATAAGCCACAGTATCAGAGAAGAGAAATTTTGCTTCAATTACAGGCCTAGAAAAAGGTGGTGGTGTGGCTTCATGTCAAACTACTGATTTGTGCTGTAAACAATGAGTTATTCAAACTTAAAAGAGGCTTTGATATTTCATCATTTGATATTTAAACTAAAAAAGGAATGATAGTGGCATAATTAAAATTCATCAAATCTACTAATTGGTTGCTCAACTTAAAAACAAAATTTATACAAGTTGGTTCTCATGATCTAAAACTTCATAAAATATTATGATCTCAAACTTCGATTTTAGGGGGAAACATTGCTAATGAAATATCTAACAGAAAATTAAGCAAGAAAATTTACAACAAGCTCTAAGTTGTGAAGTTTGCTATCCACAGTTTTGGTTATTAAATATTTTTCTTTTTGACAGTTATTAAATATATTTTTAGGAAAAGTAATTAGAAACATATAGTTATTTTCATTGGAAGCTAAAAAATAATAGGCAAGTTATTAAAAGATTAAAAGGGGAAAAACCGTATTAAATTGTTTTATCCAGAACACGAATAAGTACCAAGTGGAGCCCTGAAGAACAAGCGGAAGGAATCCACGCTCAAAAGTGTGGCTGAATGGACCATGACCAACATCATGTAGCAATCCTAGACACAAATGATTAATTAATAATGGAGTAGTAGAATTATATTCGTAAAAACAAAGAACTAATTTGGTAGATATGTCAATTACCTGCAAGTTTTACTGTCAATACATCAGTATGTTCAATACCAAGCTCTTGGCCCTAAAAGGATGGCATTATTGGTAAGTAATATAATCTCATAACTTACAAACAGTATCTAGATAAGACAATTTAAGAACTATATTTACTTGGTATTTTTTAATGGCATCAATAGCTTTTCCAGCCAGCCAATAAACACCCAGTGAATGCTCAAAGCGAGAATGGACGGCTCCAGGGTAAACCATATAACTTAGGCCTGGATCATATGAGTTGGCAATAAAGTTAAGTCCATTTAAATTGAGTTTGCTTTTATCATTTAAAATTAAAAAAATACAACAAATATATCTCCACTTTTAAATCACCTTGGTTTCTTGGGTATAAACTGATAAAATGATTAAAATCACATTCTATAAACACTGATAATCATTTAATACATGATTGACAACTATTCAATTAGAGAAAAGTAATATCTCTTTTATCTATCCTTCTTTATGGTTCATGACTTGATGCTTATTACAGCTGCAACCAATCCCACAACGACAATAAAATAGCATGCAAAACAAGACACAAAAAAATGATGCTAGCAGAATTGTCATAGTAATGGATAAAGAGAAGCTAAAAAGTTGAATATAGATTGTCTTAGATAAAGCATGCTGATATTTCGTGCAAGACACGTTTCAAAGAAATTGTTCCGGGTGGTGAATGTTAATTGCTAATCCTAAAATTATTCCCTGATAGATATTCATTTAAAACGTATCAAGCGGTGAATGTTAATTGCTCACTTACCAAGTTGTTTCAAATCACGAAGTCTGCATAATGAACAAAATCGTAAGAAATAAATTAAATAAATAAGAGTACATTAAGTGTAACTATTTGATTCTATTTTTGGTAACGTATACTTGCCTTTGAAATTGTTCCGTGTCCATAAAGCTCAAGAATATCTGTGAAACAAATGAGAAGTTTCCAAGTTCCACCAAAATATATTGAATGAATAGTGAAGAAAAAACTCCAATGCACTTTTTTACCAAATAAATTGCATACTTGGTCAATGATTAGTAAGATACCATACAAACAAACAGTTACGAGCCAATAATTAACATAATATAGTATATGCTACTTCTTTTTTTTTTACAGAATAGTATATGCTACTTATACAATTACATCAATGTGACAGTAACGTCAAACTTTCGTGTTCCATACGAATAAGCATCCCTAGCTAATGGAGTACATATCAGAATATCAAATGTATCTTTATTTTATTTTTTTCAAATCTCTTTCGTTGACTACAGGACAAGATTTACAATGTATTACATTAGCCTAAACAGATTATATTCTCAAATTAATTTAAAGTAAACCGATATTTTACTATTCTATACTTATAGTAGTTCATCAAAATCAGTTATAGGAATTCCTCATTTTCTTTCACAGATAACGTTAACCAAGACAACTGCATATTCTAACTCTTAACGAATCTACTTCAATCTCCTCACAATCAACGATCCAAAATTTCATGCAACAACTCTGCATTACAGAATGTATCTTTATTTTTTTTTTTCCAAATCTCTTTCGCTCGCTACAGAGCAAGGTTTACAATGAAATACATTAGCCTAAACAGATTAAATTCTCAAATTACTTTCAAGTAAACCAATATTCTCCTATTCTAGACCTCTAGTAGTTTCATCAAAATCATTTATAGTAATTCCTCATTTTCTTTCTCTGATTACGGTAACCAAAGCAATTGCAGACTTAAATACTTGAAGAATCTACTTCAATCTAATCATAATCATCGATCCGAAGTTTCATGCAACGAATCTACATTATAGAATCATCGGCGCACAATACTATACAACGGAAAACAGAGAGAGAATCGTCAAAGTAGAAACGCATTATTCGAGAAGGAAAGTTTCAACAAAGAACGGAGGCGCGAAAAAAAAAACGGTTACCGGCTCCAGCAAAATGTTGCCGTGAACGTTGTCACGGATATGCTTAAGGAATTTCCTTTCCGTATTGACGTAGCCGAGCGAGGAAACAGGACCAGCCATGGCAGAGTCAGTGATCACGGAACGAGGCAGAAAAACGAGAGCGAAATACAGTGTTTGCTAGGGTTTCTAACAGAGAAGAAGAGAGGAAGAGGAACCGTGAAGAAGGTGAAAGAGGTAGAAGTGAAAGGATGGAAGAGGAGGAGTTTAAATAGACAGCAAGCGAAAGTTGTTTTTGAAGTGATCGTAATGAAATGAAAATGAGACGTGAAATGATGCCGCCAAAAAGGAGTAAAGGACACTCTCACTCGTCACCGGAGTGTTAGGCGCGTGTGCACGCGATTCTTATCTGGTTGAAATGTAAGGCCATTTTTTGGATTATGTGGCCTGGGATGGGAAACAGAGAACTAAAATGGTTTTCAATTTTTCGTACCTTGCCCGTCCTGAAAATCACTTCTGAACAGATTTTTTTTTTTCATTGATTAATGATGAGTGTCAATGCTGAACAGCTGTTTTATAGCAGCAATAAATATGTAAAGTGATAATCACTTTAGCCCATATTACCCTTAAAAAATAGTTAAATTAGGAGTGTGTTAGATTAAGATTTTAAAAGATTATTTTGGTAATAATTTTAAAAGATTTTGTAAAAATTAGGGGTGTGCTAGATTAGGATTTATGTGAATTTTAAAAGACTTTGTAAAAATATAATAACTTTTAAGATTTTTTTTAAAAGATTTTTATAATTACGATCTTGTGGTTTAGATTTTAATGAATTTATAAAATATCTATTCATAAAATTTGAAAAAATATTATGGATGTTTAAGATTTTAAAGGATTTTATGAATTTTTATTAACAATAATTCATAAATTTTGTCCACCTAGTACTTTAAATAAAACTTATCTTATATAAAGAATTTTAATCAATTTCTCCTAACATATTTATAAGCACAATAGATTTATTCTCCTTCAATTATCAATCATGTTAATTGTATAAAAATTATATACTACAATGTTTGTCAATAATATGAATGAATATTTATATATTTATCTACTTATATATAATTCAATTTCTCATGTTCATTAAAAATATATATTTCTCATGTTCATATAAGCACGTAGTCAAGATGTCCCCCAAATTTAAAGAATTGAAAAAATCTCTTATATTATGTTCCAGGACATGTTGATCATTGGTAAAAAATTATGAATGTCTATCACTTTCAACAAATATACAATGAATTATATGTGATGGGAAAAAGAAATCATGTCAATATGCACAAAAAGAAAAAAAGAAAGTCTTATGAAATCTCACGGATTGTATAAGATTGTTTAATGTGTATTTTTCATAAAAAATTTCATAAAATCCAATAAAATTTATCATAAAAAAGAGTGCATCAAAATTTGCATACTTTTAAAAATTAAAATACTTTTTTTAAGTTGTAAAAAATCATAATAATCTTGGTTGAATAACACGAAATTTATTTATATTATTTAAAAACCTTTTCTGAATATTTTAAGACTTTTTTCTTAAAAAAATTAAAATTCTTTAAAATCCTAATTAAATACACTTCCCTTAATTAATTTTAATTAATAATATTATAAAATTAAATTTTATTTTAAAATATTTATAGAATTAAATAGTTTAAGTCAAATTTTAAGATTGAATTGGACTAACTAGTTGGATTGGTTTGGTTGATCCATTAACTCTGGACCATTTCAAAATCGGTGAGAAACAATTAATCTAGTCCAAAAAACAATTTGAATTGATATTTTTAAAAAAAATTATTCTTTAATTTCTAAATTTAATTTGAAATATTTTAAAGATAAATAAAAATATATATTTAGTAAGGATTAAATATGTATGAATTATATTCAGAAAAAAATATATGTATGAATTATTCTATCAATTATTTTGTTCTTAAAAACCTTTGAATTATGGTATATTTGATTTAGACTTTTATGTATATTTTGAATGTTAAAAAATTTAAAATAATGTTTTATTTTAAATTTTATTGTTATAAAGCTATGATATTGTATTGATTTAATTATTATTTAATATTATTATTATTACTTTTTAGTATCGGTTCAATCATGGTTAAAACATTAAATCTTTAATAAATATTTTCACCGATTTAGTATGAGTCTGATTTTAGCTTCTGTAAACACAATTTGTTTCTAGAACTATTTTAGGTTTTTTAATAAATATATTTAGTGGGAGTAAATACTCATTCTTGGTGTTATATGTCGATGATATACTGCTTGCTAGCAACGATATAAGCTTCTTACAAGAGACTAAGAAATTTCTAATGAAAAATTTTGAGATGAAAGATCTTGGGGAAGCCTCTTTTGTATTAGGAATCAAGATACTAAGAGATCGCTCTCAAGATATCCTAAGGTTGTCACAAGAAAGTTATGTCGATAAGGTCCTAGACAGATTCGGCATGAAAGATAGTAAACCAGGAGATACCCCGATAGCTAAAGGAGACAAATTTAGTCTCAAACAATGCCCTAATAATGACCTTGAAAGAATAGAGATGCAAAAGATTCCTTATGCATCAGCAGTAGGAAGTCTAATGTACACTCAAGTTTGCACTCGTCCCGATATAACATTTGTAGTAGGAGTTCTGGGCAAATATTTGAGTAATCCTGGAATGCTGCATTGAAAAGCAGCAAAACGTGTGATGCGTTACCTAAAGAGAATAAAAGGATACATGCTCACTTATCAGAATTCTGAGAATTTGGAGATCATTGGGTACTCAGACTCTGATTTTGCTGGATGTCAAGATAGCAAACACTCCATATCTGGATACATATTTATACTGGCTGGAGGAGCTATCTCTTGGAAGTCTGCTAAACAGACTCTCATAGCTTCTTCGACTATGATCGCGGAGTTCATTGCTTGTTTTGAGGCATCCAACCATGGGATATGGCTGAGAAATTTTGTCACTGGTTTGTGTGTGGTTGACGGTATTGAAAGACCATAAAAGATTTAGTGACAATAACTCAACAATTCTTTACTCCAACAACAATAAGAGTGCAACCAAATCAAAGTTTATTGACATCAAGTTTTTGGTTTTTAAAGAAAGAGTTCAGAATAGACAAATTTCCATAGAACATTTAAGGATTAATGATATGGTAGCTGATCCACTTACGAAAGGTTTGGTACCTAAAGTTTTTCAAGAGCACACTGCTCATATGGGAGTGACTCCTTATAGTACCTTAGTTTAGTGGGAGTCTCATTTATGTTCTATATATGCCTTATGTTTTTTAGATATTTGTATAGATTGATTTTCTATAAAATAAAGTTGAAGATTATCATTTCATTTTGAGCTTGTTTTGTTTGCAATATTTATACTGTGTTTGGATTGATCTCTATAAAGAATAAAGTTTGGGCTATTTGGAAATGAACATGAATAAGATCACATTGCATGTTATTTTCATGTCGTTTATCCATATTTGATTTATGTCATCAAGTATATGTGACATTAGTGATCATTATGGCTCAATCACGTTGGATTGTGAGGAAAGCTGTAATGATTCTGTGTTACTATATAAGATGGACCAGATTGTTTAAGGAAAGTCTAAAAGTAAATAACATATGATTACGCGTCTAAAGACTTTTGCAATATAAATGATTAAGGTTAATATGAAGCTCAAGTGGAAGATTATTAGGAATTTTATAATTCTTAATTAATTAATTAGTGTGGGCTACATATTATATTTATCATTTATATTAGTTATTTACATTTATGGACTCAATAAAAGTGATCTAATTTGGTGAGCCTATTGGACTATCATAAAAAATTAATATGGACTTGATAAGCGGAAACCAATTTAGTCCGTTAGAGAATAATGAGAACTCTAACAGGTTAAAACCTAAAGCAATGTTGTGGTTCCCAATACACTAAATCAGAAATTGTATTCTCTTCTCCCCATCTGACGAGAAACCTAAGGACCCAAAAGAAAAATGGTAATTTGGTTGAGAAATAATACAAAACTAACCGTTTATCAGACTCATCAATTCCGCTGCTTACCATGGATCCAGGTATTTTTCACAACCTTTATTGATAATCTAATGTAACGTGTTTCCGGTGATTATTGATATTTTATTAAAATCCCTAAACTGCCAACAAGTAGACCCCAAATTAGTTATGGATGTATCTTTGACTATGAAGTTTAGATATAAGATACTAAGACACGGGTATGACAGTATATGAATATAACCATAAGATAAATTAAGGATAGATATGTCTTTGACATGTTAATAAAAAAATGTAAAAAATTATATATGTATGCAAACATGCAGATTTTTTTTATGAAAATGGATTTTTTCTCCTTTTAGCATTTTTTTATTTTAAAATTTCAATGCAAAAATATTAAAATTAAAACAAACTTTAAAAAAATTAAAAAATACTCAAGCTGTATTGGAACTGTATTCCAATATGGATTGAAGCGTGTCCCCTAACCTAAGTCGTATCTTAGTCGTATTCATGCCTTATTTATTATCTTTTAAAAATATTTTTTTTCAATACTTTCCGGATACGTATCAAGGATGTATTGTGACCGGTACGACACCGATACGTTGATAGCTTCACAAATCTTTGATAATAGAACTTATGTTTTAGTCACTACCACAAAATTGAAATTAGCATTGTAAAATTGTCGAAATTGAAAACGAATATGCTTTGGCCACACTATCGCCAGAGGCCCTCCCCCTGTTCTTTTTTTCTTTTCTTTTCTCCTATTTTTCGTCGTTTCATGTTCGATGAGCTGCTAATTTGTTTGAGAACTAACTCCAATACCTATTCATTATTTGTTCTAGAAAATGAATTAAATGACAATTTCAATTTTTTCAATGCAATGAGATTAAAACGATGAAGCAAGTCACACTATAAGGAATGTCCACTCAAATCGTTACTCGCAGGCTACCCCATCTTTTCTAAGTAAGAAGCACGTTTGAACTCTGCAACCTCAAGACTCTCCAATTTAGGGTCAATGAGAATTAGTTAATGCAATGAAATTTTGAAAGATGCAAAACCTGCTAAAAAGGAGAAAAGTGTTAATAAGGAAAAGGAAGAGAAGGAAACAAAGAAGGGAACAAATGGTTGTATAGTACTAAAACGTACATTATTTTTAAGTGTAGGGAACAGATGTATATTTTTAGGCGTAAAGACCAAAATGTACATTGTTTAGATATAAAGACCAACAAGTAAAAATAGCACAAATATTAACGGCTATAAAACATAAAGCACAGACATGGTCAATGTTGTGTCATTGCCATAAACTTGAGTTTTTGCTCTCAGAGAACTAAAATGAGTGGTTTCTAGGTGTATACTAAAAGATAAAGATTACATAAGTATAAAAACCAAGTGAGTAATTAAATCTTCAAAATTAAAGTTGACATTTCATTTATTTCAGAATTGCTTGAGTTGAGTGAAGTGGCCCAAGATTCTAACCAAACAATATCTATATATGTATATAATAAAACAGTAATGAATATTACAAACAAATATCAACTTTAAAAGACTCAAGTGGCACGTGATAGTAGAATTGATCTCTACTAAGTATCATACACATCTTGAACCTTCACCATTTGAACAGAATTATATCATCAAGGATTTTTCATCTTTATTCTCAACTTTCGAGCAACTTGTGCTGCTTTAGGATGACCAGGCCGCTTGTTACTTTGGCACTGTTCTACCTCCACCCAGTTCATAACTTTCAGTATGAGAGACTGAGGAACTTTCCTGACATCACCATCTGATGCATCCTTTGTTTTCTTCAAACCTGTTTCCAATGCCTTCTCAATGAATTCCATAAACCAATTTCCTGCTTCAGTTTCTATCTGCTTTCCCAGTTTGATTGTGTTGCTTAAGCTGCATGATCCTCCTGGTTTCTTATTCTCATCATTTTCAACAATAGGTCCCAGAGGCATTTTTGTAAGAGGAGTTGAACCTTTCTTCTCCAAAATCTCCTTTTGGTTGGTACTGGATCTTAGGAGCCTCCCCATGTTTGCTTTTTGCTCATGCTTTTCAGGAATGACAGCCATTGACTTGTACAAAGCACCCCTTCTTTTGGACAAGTTTGATTCACTATTCTCACAATTGTCCATAACTTCATGCAAAACCTGCAGTTCTTGTTTATCTGATTTCTGAGCCAACTCTGAGGCTGAAGTAGCAGCTTGAATGGACACCATTTCATTAACTGCTTGCACAATCTCCATATGGAATTCCAGAAACCGTTCAAAACAAGCCTTGGGAGCATCAGTTCGAGCGGACTTGCACAAATTCGAGAACATCCTGAAAGATAACAAACACAAACAAGAAATTTTACATCAGTTGCTAGATTGGTAGAAAAACAACAAAGCTCAAATGCAAAAAAAAAAATTGAAAGAATCAAAGAAATATACTTGAGGGACCGAACTACTGTCTCAGTAGCTGAAGCATCTCTTAAAGCCTGAAGGGCAATCTTTTGAGCCACTTCTCTTTGCTGCACAGCTTCCTGTAAAGCAAAAAACAAGTAGAGTTCAATCATAAAAGAGCTAAAAAAAACTTGCAACATATTTAAAGTGGACCAACTTAGTTCCTAAGGTGCAATCTTGGTGATTCGCATAATAGAAGTTTGCATTATTAAATGTCAACATAGATTATAGATTATTGAAGTGATGAAACTACAATTTTAATTAGAAAACAACACAAAGAGTACTTATCTAACTTTAATACTTCTAAGATTTTACCTTTCCCAGCGAGCTCAGCTTTCCTGGTAAATTCATGGGTATGCTGAGGTTGTTGCAATTATCAAAAGCTGAATTAGCAGTAGACTGAGATTGGGATTGAGAAGAGGAAGAGACACTCGTGTCCGTGTTTTGACCCTGAGCATCCCCATAAGAAGAAGAAGTTATCACTCTCGCATTTCTCAACCGTGGTGGCGTAGTCCCGAATTTCTTCTCCTGCACACGAAAAATTCATCACATTCACACACAAAAAAGACCCTACTACTAACAAATACTCTATATTTTTGGAGATACCACATGTATTCTTCACCACATACTCTATTAGTTATTGTTAAGCATTTAAACATGGAAGTGGAAACGAAAAATGTACCTACAGCTGACTTGAAGGGGCTAGCAGGGATTCTATGTTCCCTTTCAGAAACACTCCTGCTCCTAGCAAATTTCGAATTAGAAGTAGCAACCACGCAACTTTTCCTAAGCAACGCAGGACTTTCCGCTTTAGCATCACTCATTTTCGCTAGAAGAAGCCCTCCACCAACAGAGCACCGCACAGCAGAGCCTGGAGTCCCTCGAATCAACGGCGACGACGACACCGGTTGAAACCCGCCATTCCTCACTTTCACAGGGGTACATTGGTCAAAGTCCAAATTCACCGGCTTAAAATTAAAACCCCCGTCGCCACCGGTTCCCCAAGACCCTCTTCTGGGAACAGAATTGGGCTTTTGGTTTTGGTCTCTGAGGCCCATTAAGGGCTCTGGCGTGCCGATCAGAGGGTGTCTTCCGGGGAGAGGCTTGGCCCCTTTGAGAACCGGAACCGGCGAGCCCGGTTCGAGCCGGTCGACGTAGATGAACTGCCCGAGCTGCATCTTGTTGCTGAGAACGACGTCGTCTTGGTCCGAGGGAAGACTCGCGTAGATAGAGTGAGAGGAATCGGAGACCTTTATGAAAAACCCTTGTTTTGGGATTAGGTTTTTTTCGTCGAGATCGGCGGGGACGATGTCGGTCACTTGCAGGAGCGAGCTGCGGTGCTCGTTCGTGGGTTTCACGCCGGTGTTCAATCCGTTGAGGAGCTTCAACAAAATCCCGGGAGCGAGTGTTGCCATAGTTAACAGTGATGTTGATGTTGGTTACAGAATCTATGAGAAAGTTTTTATTTATTTATTTATTAACAGTGATGAATATGATGATCAAGAAAGGAATGAAAAATGATGAAGAAACGTGGTATTCTTGGTTTCTTCTTCAGAGTGATCTTTTTTTTTTCTTTTTTGTTTTTTCGCGAAACATGAGGCCGTTGGTAACGGTAAGTAAGACGAAAACTTTTCGAAATTCGTAAAATTTTGGGAACGTTGGGACTAACGGTCGTATTTAGTGCGTCCGTGATAAAAAAATAATACAGTTAAGTTAACCTAACAAATTTTTTTTAGGATTGATTTTAAATAAATAAAAGTAGAAAGATTTTGTCCAGAAATAGAATGTTTGTTATGACAATGAATATTGTTTTTATAAACTTGTTTTACTTTTAATGACTTAAATAATATTTAATCTTAACAAAATACGAAATGTGAAAGGATAATGCTATTTTTACGTAAAATCTTTTCATAAAATTCAATCAATTAAGATACATTTTTTTATATATTTCTAATTATTGTCTAAAAAAAGATACACCATTTTCTTTTTCAATAACACAAATGTTTTGTCCTGATAAATGGTAAATTATAATGTTCAATCAACAGATTAAAGGTTTTTTGTAACACTCCCACATTCAACCAGCTAAATTCTCTTAGTATTTAAAGGTATGTTTGATTGTTTATTTTAATTAATAACTATTTCATAAGCAAAGTTTTAAAAACTAAATTTTAGATTATAAGATACAAGAATTAGGGGAGAAGATGAGATCATGCAAGAAAACTAAAATCTAAAAGATCCTTCAATTGTGAGGTTGAAACTAATTTTATGGGACTAAAATCACAATTGTGATATTTAAAAAAAACTAAAATTGTACCATTACAATACTCAAAGACTCAATTAACACAATTGAAATCTAAAAGATTAAATATCTGATAACAATTGCACAATGGTGATGTCTAAGAAACCAAAAAGTGTAACTAAGCAAAATAATATATATATATATAAATAATTTAAAAAATAAGAAACAAACAAACCTCTAGTGGTATGTTTAATTTAGAAAGGAATGAAAAACTAGAAAGAGATTATTTTTAATTCCTGTTCCTTTTGTTTGATTGTGTATAAAGGAAAATAGAAGCAAGTTTATAAAATAACATAAATGAGACAGTCCATCCTGGTAAAATGAGAATTTCGGATCCCAAAAAAAAATCAAGAATTTTTTAATATATTATTAGGATAAAGATGCATAGGGAATTTCATAATAATATGATGATACATAGGCATTCATATATCATGAATACCTATTTAATATTTTCTCTATTTCTATCAAATCATATAAACTATTATATTTATACATACCTCTCCTCTCCCGCGTATTTTAATTTCAAGTTATAAAATAAGAACTTTTATGAAAATATTTGTACGCAATCTTTGTCCCACACAAATTCGTACCACTAAGCATTTTTCAATGGAGAAACCTTATTGGATAATTTTAAATTCATCAAATTTCACGAGTAACTTTCGTACCAAATAGCAAGATTCAGAAGCACTGTACCTTCTTATTTGAATATGATGATTTTAAATTTTTAATTATTGTCTACTTGATGTCAACATAATTGAAGGCAACCGAAAAACATGCAAACACTAAGTGGTAAATAAAGTCAACACAGCTTATCAAAAACCTTCAAGGCTTTCAACCCAAACCATAAACAATTGTGCCAAAATTGGGTAGTCTACGTATAAGTTGAAGATTGGTATACACATGAAAGTTGAAACCACTTTTAAATTCACCTCTGTAGAGCTAAGTGCTCCATTTATTGACCTACTAAGCTTATCGATATTGTGCCAAAAAGTTGTACAGGAGATTTACATCATGAATGGATTTAAGATAGTTCATTCGGCAAGGAGACCCCTGTACACAAGTTCTTGTGGTAAAGGCTTAGTCAAAGCCAAAAGAATGGTATTTTACATCATGAATGGATTTAAGATAATTCATACGGCAAGAATGTGCACAAGTTCTTGTGGAACCAAAAGAATGGTGATCATGGAGTCTAGGATGTAGCACGCATTTGTAATGTATGAAATGCCATACAGATATGGACAAAAAGAAATTCATAATTGTCACAGAATGACAAAAACAGGAGATCACATAACATAATAAAAAATTCAATTGAAGATTCATGCAAAATAAAAACCACTTCAAAATCTGGCATTGATTTTACATGGAAATTTCCCCCAAATTGAAGGGTTAACTATCGTGAATAGACTGATCTTTCTGAAAGCTTGAACAGCACAGTCACCTTGTAAATGTCAGCAGGACAACAACGCATTTTGACAGTCTCAACAGATAGAGAAAAATTAATCAAGTTACATTGTTAAATAATCGCAGAACCTACTAGAAACAAGTATTGAAACAAAACCAGCGCCTAATGGTATCTGGAAGTATCATTCCCATGTTATAGAGGTGTTGCAAAACCTGTCATAACATAAAGTAAATGTCAGGGTTCTCCAGTATAAAAGGAGGTTTCTTGGGTATCCCAAGTTTTTTGGTAACGTTAAATTTCTATAATTAGATGCTGCCATCAAATTCATAAAGCAGCCATCCAGTGGTCAATAATACTGCTAACTGCCACTGGGTAGGAGTATCAACCTCAGGGGAACTAGCGAATTAAAACACCCAACACAAACTTGACAGCAATCTATATATCAAATTATCAATGAATAGAGAAATATGTCAAAAAACATATTCAAAATGATATTGTTTTTTTTTACAATATTACAGTGGAAGATTTCAAAAAGAAATCCTATCAACACTATATATATTGATCAATGAAGCTACATAAGTATTATGATGATAGGCTCCATAAATTTTTTCACAAAGAAGCAACTTTAGCTATTATCTAAAGAAAAAACATTATAAACTGATAAAAAAAGGCATCTAACTATCAAGCAAAAGAAAAGAAAACACTTTAAAACAGATACTAGCAGACATAATACTGGCCTTGATGTTATTTTATCAATACACACAGTTTAAAACTTTACACTAAATTGCTCAAGAACAGCTAGAAATAGAATGTAGCATAAACTGTCAACTAAACATTCTAGTGAAACCCTGTTCATAAGGTTAGCGTTAAGCACCTGTCTCAGAAAATAAGAATAGACTTGGTGCAGCCTGCCATAAGTACTTTGTCAAACTTTTGTCATAATACAATTACAAGCCAACCTTTTCTTCAATTTGGCTTAGTTGTAAATTAGGGGAGCTACAAAACAATGTGTAAGCCTCTAACCCACCAAGTCTTAATTTAGTTAAATTAATAGAAATTATTATAAAACAATACCTCAGAAAATTCTCTCAATCCATTTGATTGAGATTTTTCTTCAATGCAAACTAGTGTTTCCATCTTGGCTCAGTTTTCAAGTGTTTTACAAAAGCATTTTCAATAAACAACCCCCCATCACAAATGCACAAACAGACTCTTAGTTGAATATTGCCATTATGCAGCAGGGGTTGCTATAGATCTCCTCCTTGACTGCCATTTCTAATTGTTTCTTCAATTGGCAAGTAAGAGTATCTCTCAAATTTCATCTGTTTTTCCTCATGGCATTAAATTGATTCCATAAACTTTCCTCATGGCATTACATTGATTCCATAAACCCCCTTTAATCAAGCCAATGTTAATTAACAAACTCTTTTAGGCTCAAATTTCACTTATTTGTCACTCAATTTGCCCATATCTGTCAGGGACACAGCATGAAAAAGATATTTCAAATGTCTGTTGGTTCTCCCCATCATCCCATGCATAAATTAAGACTTAAACCCTTCTAACATTATTAATTCAGAACCATTTCACTAACTGCAGTTGCTAATGGAATCAGGATTAATTGTTGTGAACTGATTACAAACTAACTAATCAGGAAATAAACGCAAGTATGAAGTATCATGTCAAAAGACCATTACAACCTTACCACTCCCAGCCACAAGAAAAGGCAAGTTTAGTGACTAAGGTCTTGTTTGGACTTTGGATAAACTTCTCCATAAACACTTTATAAAGAAGAAAATAAGAGGATAAAATAAATTGAGTTTTTTCACATAAGTTAAAATCTACAAATGCACTTAACTTTTATAGATGCTCTCTCTTTAACTTCTCCAAAAGCAGCATTGCACAAGTTGATTTTAGCTCAGGAGAGAAGCTCGAATTATTTTACCCTTTTATTATTATTATTATTAGTCTTCTATAAGTGCTTATAAAGAAGTTAATCTAAAGCCTAACAATAAAATGTACAAAAGAATATTATTATCCTTGAAGAAAAATTAAAAATGGTTATGTTAGGACTTAGGATGATCACTATATTATCTTATACCTGAAATGCCAAAGGTATCATCATCATGCCAATTTTTTATATTACGGTTTCCCCATGTTGGTAATCCAAAAAAAGTAGTTATTAAGATTAAATGCATGGCATTAACAATTAAAATGAAAAATGAGAGAGCAACAACTCTTCCAGTGCAAGACAATCCATCCAAAATGTGAAGAAAAAAAGGGTACCTTCTGAAAGACAACCCCAGTTAGTGTTGTGCAGAGAAAGCAGAGAAGTGAACAAGGCAGAGGCAGTAACACTATGCAACGGCGTCAAAGACACTTGTCCACCAACCAACTGCACCGGAAGCCTAAACAACAGAAACCATAATAAAAATTGAAAATTTTATCCATTTCGATATTTCACAGTGGAGTGAAACAAAAGGGGCAGAGCAAATATGAATATGCAGTGAGAGAAAAAAAAGTGATTTTTATTACCGGGAAAACGAGAGGGCGCGTTTCTTGGAAGAAGAAGAAGAAGAGGCAAGTCCATTGAGCTTAGTGGCGCACGAAGATCGACGAGAGAAGAGGGTTCTGGTGGCAGAGGAAGCTATTTGGAGGGTTTTTCTTGCAGAATTGGCCGCCACCGCCATCTCTTTGTGCAACTCTGCAACACTTTCTCTCACTTTGCTCTGGAGACAGAAGGAAGGAAGGAATTGCCTTATATGCTGGGCCTAATTAAATGGTTTTCTGTCCACAACCAAAATGGCCCTTTCGTGAAAAAAAGGCTTTAACTATTTCCACTGCCCCTTATTACTAGTACACTACCCTTGATTTTCCCACCCAAAAACAAAACACACTCCCCTTTGCACACACCCATACTTCCCACTCCCAGCTTTGCCCCAAATAATAAAAAAAAAGTCATTAGCCATCAAACCTACATTTAATTTGGAAAACCACAAATTCTCCTAAAATCATCATTCCCTTCACATTTAATTTTTCCTTGTTGCATCGTGGCCACAAGAAGCAAAGTTGGTGCAAGAAACATTATCGATTTTTCACTGTTGCTGGATTTTACGGAACGCCAAATACAACTAAAAGCACAAGACTGATCCTTTCATTTGCAAATTTCAATTGCAGAAACCAAAAGGGGATTCTCTCTCCTTCATTCGATCCCTTTTTCTTTTTGAAGAAGTTGCCCTCAGATTTGCATCGCTGCTTCAGTTTCCCCTTTCAAATTGTATTGTGATCTCAAATTTCGATTTATTTGACATAAAAAGCTTTACCCTTTTGTAATTTTTTCAGTTTGGTGCAAAAAGGTGCAGAACTTGTGTGCTTTAGGTTGTTTTCACGATTCTGGAGGGAAATGTGCTTCTCATATTGCATTTGGGAGTCCCTTGTCAGAAACAGATGGTTCTTACTATCTTCCTTAAATTTCCCTTCTTCTTCCATTCATTCCTTAAAAAAAAGGTATTATTTGCATAATTGACATCACAATCAATCTTCTAAGATTCAAGTCTCTCCACGGTCGACCAAGCCTCACCGTCTCCTTCGTCACCATTTGTTGCATCTGGGGTGGAGAAGCCTTCTCTCATCGCCAACAGACTTATGGAGAGAGATGAAGGGGAGTGTTTTTACGGGATATTTTTGGAAAATAAAATTAAAAGGAGAGTCTATTAGCAAAAAGGGGGAGTACAAATAGCATTAACAAAAAACACACAAAGATTTGCTTTGCACTTTTTTTGGGCTACTGATAAATTCAGATATTATTATATTATGGATAAAATTAAGTGGGAGGAATACTAGCAATATTTTCTCTATTATTAACTAAATTTTATTGAAAATTACATATTTTAATAGGTCTTCTAATTCCGGAGAGTTATTACATAAGAAAGGAGACCTATCAAAATTTATATTTTTAATAAATTTAACCTAATATTAGAGAAAATTATGATTGTGCGAAAAATGGATTTTTTTTTTAAATTCCGAATTGATTCATTTCTAAACCACTTTATAAAAGTTATTCGGTTAATCAAACCATTTTTATAAAGTGAATTGATTTGGTTTTTTTCTAAAATGGTTCAATTTTTTATATTCGATTCGATCCCATTCAGTTATCCGTTTTATACCTATATATAGATCGCTTTCCTAAAGAATTGAACTAAACTTCCTTTTATACTCCATGCTTAACTGGAAGTGTGTTTAATAATTTGGCTATTCTAAAAACTAAAATGCAATGAGTTCAATTTAGATCAAAAAATGAGAGATCAGAACCATTGATAAGTAAACCTTGATATATAAAAAAATAATTCATATTCACCGCAAATTATAGATTTGTTAGATTCTATCCCTTTGATTTTCTCAATAATAATTAAGATTCCTCACTTTAGGAGTCAAATGCAACACGAATGGATAATTGAATCAAGCAACCCCTCACTTATGTTCTGTTTAGTTAAATATGCTAAAAAAATATTTTCAACTTTGATCCATGTGCTTTAGCCATTCCAGACTTTAATAAAAAGACAAAAGTTGACGTATAATTGAGTAACCTTTTCTGTGATGGCACTATCGAATTATCAATTGAGGTCAGTTTGGTACTAGTGTAACTTAATCTAGGGAAGGTTTTGTAGTTATTTTAAGAAAAAGGAATAAGATCAGACCACAAAAAATTTCACATTTCTCTCTCTGCTTTACCTTGCAGGGTCACAGATGGACAAACCGTGTTCTCTTACAAAGCCTTTTATATTTTATGTAATTCCTAGTTAGAGAACACTAGTGCTAGTACTTGAAACTAGAGTGTACGTAAAGGCATAACAGCCAAACTAAAAACATCAAGAAATTCACAAATCAATCCAAATCAAGAGATGCTACAAAATTGAAAGGCTTATTATAAACAATAGATTTATGCATACCCAACCCTGCAGCTAGCATTCTGAGCTGCATACTTTACTCTGAAACAACTCCACTTCTTAGTTATACTCTTGTTTATCAAATATTCAAATTTAAATATCAAAATTTGTACAAAAAGAGAGTTTGTGCTGTAGTTCACATGAAAGTTAAGGATGTAGTGTATATAGTTATTAGTTACTGAAACATGTGACATGTACAGTTTTACCCAAACTACGAACCATTGCTCCTTCATGACAATTTTTTTGAGATTCAAACGAAGTTCCACGTGAACTAGCACCTAACTTGTGCGAAAAAGCATAATGCTCCTCGTGTCCAAGTCCCACATTGCTCACGTAGAAGAACTGAAGTCAAGACTTCGGCTAGAATTAATTGTAATATGTTGTCATCAATTAATATAGCCTTTGAACCTTTTTGATACATGTGTTAATGGCCTTTTTTTTTAACACTAACTAAAGTTGGTTTGGTTTAGAGGTTGAAGTCGTACATGGTATTTTGAGACCTGTTCCTTTTATAAACCTTTCCTAGTATAATGAATGGACATTTATATCATGCAATGCCATTATTAATTATATCGGACACTTTTTATTACATTCTGAAATTCAGAATAAACTTTTCATAATGTAATGGGAGATATAATATGTAATCATGAGGTGTAAGATTCAATAGCCTAATGAATAATATGATGAGTTGAGATTATGTAATTATCATCTAGCGACAAAGTGGGAGTGCATGAATCATCAATTGTTCGGAGAATAATGAATGATATGATTGAGAAGTTTATCAATAAAACAGAAAAAGTACACTAGACAATCAATTAATCACAATTTTAATACAAAAAAAAAAAACTTTACTTTAGTTTTGTTTCTTATTTCTTATTCCACAACCATGAGTGACACTTACGATTTGTTTGGTGAAAGAATTAGGGTGGACAGACAAGAAATAGAAAAAATGAGCGTCTTTGTTAAATAAGAAATGAGAGAGGAGAGAAATAAAAAAAATATGGGTCTCACTTTTTTATTTTTCTTCTAAACTGTGAAATGAAAAAAGAGAGAATAGAGAATTTAAAAAAATTGTCATGAAATGATCATCGATTGTCTACACCCATGCATGCAAAATGTGTGCTTTTGAAGAGTGATAATCAGTTATGAGTTTGATATATAATTGATTATCAAATTATTATTGATCTTTTTTCTGTTTCTCTCTCTCCTATTTATTCTGTATTTTTTCTTAAACCAAACGTTTATATTTTTATTCTATTTCTTACCAAATTTAATTCATGCCATTTTTATTTTCTCTATTTCTATTCATTTTATTTCCATTTATTTATTTCCTTCGCATCAAATACCTGTTAGAAAGCATCGGATCGAGGTCGTATTTGAGATGGTGACAGAAACTTTGGAAGCTAAATAAACACTGGTTTTACCTTCATTGGTATATCACGTGGGGAGGGAGACATTTTACTAGACAATATAATGATGTGGTGGTATTCCAGACACTTTATCTTTATTTAGGATGACCATCTTGCTAAATAAGACACCTACATATTTTTTTATAGAAATTAAAGCACTGAACATTCATATATACTTCCGAATATCATAAAATATTTCTTGATAATATCATAGGTTCATCATATGAATATCTTGTTTGGGATTAGGATGTGAGATCCTGCATGCATGGCACGCCGGTAGTTAAACATGTGCTCAATTGCCAATTTGGAATTTAAACAAGAGCTATTGCTAAGAAGAATGCTGAAAGAATTAATATAGGTTTTGTTAGTTCTCGTCAACTAATGTCTTTTAAGATATTAGTTAAGTAATTAAAAAAAATATTTATTATGAAAATTATATAAGAGTATAAAAAAATATAAAAAACACAATTTGGTGTATTTCAATATAAATATTTATCTTTTTAATTTTTTAATTAATATCCTAATTAAAGGTAATGTTTGACATTTTTCAAAAGAATATAATTATTATTTGTCATTGGACATAATTGCTGGATAAGTAAAAGTTGCCACAATACATTCTTTTTTTTTCACACTTATGCCTTTAATTACTTCATGAATTTAATTACAACACAATACTAATGTAAATAATTTTTATATTATCACTCGATTGGTCATATCATTAAAAACCGATCTTTAATATGAAGATAAAACCATACCATATTACCATTGCATGTCTTCGAGAAAAATGTTATGAGAGCTAGCAATAACTTCAGCATTAATTCTCTGCTGAAAGTGAGTCAACTTCAAACATTTTGAGAACACAACAAATTTGCACATCATTTATTCCTGTCAATAAATTCTCTTATTTTAATGTACTTGTTGCATCTATGGTTCCCTGATATGACTATACAGAAGAGGAAGAGGAGAAAGATAAATCTTTTTTATATTAATGTAGAGATATTATAATTATAACTACTCATGCATTCGTTTTTTGATTAAATAGTTCTGTTTCATATCAACTTCTAATACAAAACTCATAGGGGATTTTTTAATCAAGGACTCCAAAACAGAAAACAACTCCTCTTGCAAGGATTTAATAATTTTTAACAAGATATTTAATTTTTTGAAGAAGAACTTATCTTCAATTTTTATCAAGATATTAATGACACTCAAAGTCAAACAACTGGAATCACAGTAAAACAACAGAAAGCAACTCCTCTTGCAAAGACTTTTTTATTTTGGTAACTAATCAAACACAAAACATGACAAAAAAAATTTGGTAATATTGATGATGAGAATAAGAAGAAGAAAACAAACCAATAATGGACAGCGATTTGCAAAGCCGACGATTGAAGCTTTTGCTTCTTGGGCATGGTGGTATGAAGGTTTCAGAGAAGGAAATTGAGAGTGAAAAGGTTGAAGGAGGGGTGGGAGTAGAGGGGCAAGCTGGGAAAAGAAAATAAAATAAAACATGCAAAATAAAATATACTAAAAACACCTACTATAGCCGGTTATATTTCTTTGACCACCAAAGACAAAGAAATTTCTTAGTGCACCATAGCCTGTGCCATTAATGACCCCAAAATGTGGTCTAGCTGTATGTTCTATTCCATGGTACAAAATACTACTAGTACTCTAGAAGCAGTGGTTTTCCAGTTGAACTCTTTTATGGCTTCCAATTCCTAGCTACCAAATTTATGGTTTGGGTTTCTCATTATTTTTCAGTGGTCCACTGCAGTGATTATAGGTCAAGTTAGATGAGTAACACTAGGTAAGCTGGTTTGAAAAATCAAACTTCTTCTGGCTGACAACTTAACTAAGGAATAAGGTGAGCTTGACAACAGAAGCAAGGTACTAAGGTGTGAATGTCTAGTGTCTGCCTCTGACTTCAAAGTTCAAACCATTATTATATGTTCCATAATATAAAATTGTAGCCTTTGCAGCACGGCACTGTCTGTAAGTGAGCTGAATGATTAATGTACAACTTTTCTTTCATACTACTTCCATTTTTCTTCTGGCTAGTTTGAAAAGTAAGAAATATAATTAGTATATTCTTGTTGATATTAAAATTATTTTTAACTTCTCAATATAGATCTATTTACTATTTCTCTCCAACCATGATAATGATGTAAAATCTTTAAGAATCAGATAAAGGTAAAGAAATAATTGTAGAAATAATAATTATTACTATTGTTTAATCTTTTTAAAAAAAATAGTTGATTAAGGTGAAAAAAATAAGAAAAACACAAATACTTTTTTTCCTTACAAATATCTTTTTTTAAACAACTATGTTGAGACAGTTAAACATTAAATACAATTTTTTTTTATAAAGATATAAATTGTGAACTGTAATTTACTGTGCGGAACAGTATTAAACTGTACTCCTATTCATTAAAAAAATAATATCTCCTACTTAAAGAATTAAAAAATTTATTCTCTTAATTTTTATATATAAGATTTAAGTTTGAAATATTTTCTTATAAAATTCAATTTATAATATTTTTTATATTAATTATTCTTAGACTATAAATATCTCTTAATAAAAAAAAATATTAACAAACTATTAAAAGAGAATAAAATATTAATAACAATAATAATTTTTAAAAAAATATAAATTTCAAACAAATTTATTATTATTAATTAAATTAATATTTTTTAATCTTAATAAATTAAATAATTAACTATTATATACTACTACTATAAGAATGGAGGGAGTATCTTTTCCTTATTCAAAAAGTGTCTGTATTTATTGGAGGTGTTGCCGTGTTGCAGTCTTCCAGAACAGGCAAAAAATCATATCTGATCCACACACCACCACCCATTGATTATGAATGACAAAGTTAGGTTAATGTATTTAAGTTATTCCTTGGGGTTTGCACAAAGTTTTAATGATGTATGTAATCCTCAGGCAGCTACATTAATGCATATAAATTTGTACCTGGGGCAGTTGAAGCATTACTAGATTCTTTAACAATCCTACCTTATTCAATTTCAGCATCAAAGCTCATCAAAATTATTTTTCCTAGTTGAAGGAGAGTTTCTATCTGTATTTTTTAAAACTAAAAAGAAAAAATAGTTGAAGTATAACGGCAAACAATTATATTTTGAATATTCATAAAAGAGATACAAATAATTATATATATTAAAGGATAGTTTACAAATAAAAAATATATTCACCAAAATAAATAATTACATATTCAGCCTGCACCAGATAAGTTACCAGTTTAATGCTTATATCACCTGATTAACGCGCGGCGGAAGTAGAATAAATATATTGGGTTGGCAATCTATTTTCCAAACAAATAAATTGTTGTTATTGTTATAAAATAAAAATGAAGCTTTACAAAAATTGAAAATAAAGGATAATTTTTTTCTAATTAAAAAAATAATAATCATTAGAGCATAAACACCAAAGGTACATGATTCATCCCTGGTGCACCTAACCCGCAATACAATATTTAAAAAAAAAATAAAAAAATGTACATGAAAAGGAATAAAACCTCTCTAGAACTTCTTTATATATGATATATGCACGATTGACACGAATCTATCTATCTTTAGTAACTATTAACTAAAACTCGATAATTCAAAACAAGATTAAGCAAGCTCCTTTATTCTACAGCGGCATTAGTTCTTTGCTGAGTGGAATTAGATCCTTTACGGAGTGGATTTCTTGAGTTAAAGTGCAAAAGAGCTTCCATTAGCCATAGGTTATTTGATGGGCTTGAATTCTTGTCTTTATGTTTTATTAATTATGGCTTGAGTTCTTTTTAATTTCTTTATTAAAGTGCGTTGAAACTTTGCATGCTATTTTTATTAACGTTCTACTATAAGTAATTAACGGTCGATTTGAAAGTAAAAGTTGAGAATTTTATTGGTTTTCAAATCAGCACCAATTCAGCATCGTATTCTTCTTCCCTTTAATCAAACACCCGAATGACTATCTGTCATGCACTGATTATCCACTATGTGAAGTAATAAAAATTTTAATCATGGTACCGTTGTGCTTTCCCTTTCGTCGTTGCCCATGCACATTGCATTCAATTAGTGACCCCAGCTCATAGTTCAAACTACTACACTAGCAAGTCAAGATTTTGGAGTGTCACGCTCAAAACAAATAATGCTTAATTTATACACACTGATTGCAAGGAAAAGCTTACGTTTGTTTCATTGTTTGGAATGCTCATATTTTTATTTTTATAAAATTATAAAGATAGATAGAAAATGTGCTAAAGTTCTGTAATATGATTCTTTTAAAAATGTTGTGATATTACATCATCGGAGCAATAATAAGCCACAAATAAAACCAAATTATGAGAAGACCTTCTCTACCAGCATCGATAAAATAGTCGTTGGATAATTGGAAACAGTGCAAGTAGTGAGAAACAAAAGCCACATTAGGTAGTTAAATGGTTCGTTTGATCCTTCGCATTATTGCAATAATTAGCATATATGAGAAGTTCAGTCAAAGACAAAAACAAAGTTAGGCAGGCCCCAAATTTTAGAAAATAAAATAAAAATAAATAAAAACATAAAATAAAAGGCAGCTACCTTTTCTAAATTTATGTATCAAAAGAAAAAAAGAAAAAGAAATAAAGGGTTCCACCTTAGGGAGTTATCACATTATAGCCGCAGTATGCTTTCACTTGAAGTTCATTTTTCACACTGGGTTTTTTGGGGGGGACATAGGGTCCCCTGCCCTAAATTTTTGTGGACTATTCATGAAGATGTAGTAGAAAGATGGAGAGAGGGAGCTTGGTATACTTGTATCGTTACAAAATACCATGATGATACAGATTAGATGTTCATGTTTGATCATACCAAACACATGACGAAGTTGGGAATACAAGGGATTCAATAATTCCACAATTTTCGGTATGACATGTACCACTATAATTGTGAACCCTTTTTAGTGATAATATCATCAAGCATTATGATCAATAAGAGTAAATAGTATCGTACCAACTCATGTAGTACTAGGAATTCAATAATTCCACAATTTTCGGTACCACTATAATTTGAATCATTTTTCAATTACTAATATCAATCATTAAAATGACAGAAAATAGTATCTTACCAACTGATGTAATTACATAGGTAATTTTCATGCTTCAAGTTCCAAAAGGGGATGTTAGGAAGGTCCTGCTATTAGGAAGTTAGGGGCCATTCATTGCGTTAAGGCATGGTTTGAAATGTTTCAACTTGATCCATTGCTACCGAAGCATAGGCAAGTTCTTCCATTGGTAAGGTGCAGTATGTAATCATGCTTGAGGGAGATGCTCAAGTGCTCTGTTTCTAGCATCATTGATATCATGTGTACATATTGGATCTTGCTTCCAAGTTCCTTTTCCTAATGTCGTAAAGAATACTTTTACCAAGCACTTTCCAAATCGGTTATGCGTCACGTTTTTTCAGACCTATCACTATATTATTCGCATTGCCCATTTTTGTCCAATAAATATTTTTTTGTTGTTACTAACATTGATTTTGTGCGGAATACAGTAAAACATATTTACTAGACTATGTTTGTAACGATTTTGCTAAGATTTTTTTGTCCACTGACACATTTCTTATGTCATCTAACATAAAAGCACCATTGTGATCAAATTAGGAGTGGTATAAATAGATCCATTAGGGTTTGAAGTATTTCTCTCTAATTTTTATTAATAAAAAATCAAACCGATCTTTTTCTTCTTTCTTTTATAACCACCCAAAAAAAAATTATATTTTCTTATACATATACATAATAATGAAGATTCTATTCGAATATTTCAGTTCAGGACGAGACCATTAATTAATTATTTGTAAAAACTTTGATTTGATAAAACTGTAAAAACATACTATAACAAGAGTTCACGAGTTAAAATTTCACAACACACATTAAGACACGTACATACATACGGGATGAGATTGAGAGCATGCCCCTCCTTGGAACTAATAAAAGCAATTTAATTAAGAATGGTCTATTATTGAAGGGGACAAAAAGAAAAATAAAGAGGTGATTAAACGTATTGTTGAAAGAAAAAAAATCAGCAATTTTCTGGACTCTAAATTTGAGATGACCTTAGAGCTGAAGCCATGGTGGATGGAAACGGGACTTACTCTCATTATTATAATTTTCTTTTAGTCTCTCATTTGGACATTGGCCAACAATAGCTGTCCCGTGAACTCCTCCCAGACCAATACAAGAGCATGTTTTGGGTGGTTTAAGGACCACCTCATCCTTTAGTTCACATGGCTTTGTATATATGCGGAAAATCCAATTGTTCTCCCCCCTCTAAAATTTATCAACATGCAGAATCTGGATCAGGTCTCTTTTTGTCTCGTCATGAAATGTTCTAGTGTGTTCTTATCAATGCCCCCATAATTGAACCAAACCAATCACAAGAACCGAAACTCAACAGTAGCATGCCACCAAGTGAAAATTAAAAATCAGTGAGCGATAAAAAGCAATTAGTAACATTTTATTATAAGAGCATCAAATCTTGATTCATTGCCTCCAATCATTAGGAAAGACATTTACATACATCTTGCCAAGCTAATAATAACAACAATGATCATGAGTAAATAATAATATACCTTCTTCTTCCAAATGTAGTAAAAAAAACATGACTTAAACTTTTCTATCCAAAAAAAATAAAATTACATTACTTAATTTTTAAATTAAAAACAAATAATTCTCGAGACTGCTAAATTTTCTTAGCAGAACAGAAGTTCTTTTTTTGTTTTAATTTAACTTTAATTTCCTATAGAAGTGACTCTTATTCCTTATTCTGATGGTCTCTTTTCTCAATCCGCAATGGTCCACGCCATGTCGTTCTCAAAGATCCAGTGGCACACCTCGATCCGACCCGGGACCGACCCGAGCGAGAGAAACGCTCCGTGTGTGGGGCTCCAATCCGATGTATCCAAGTGGCAGATGGCAACTCCGCGGTTAATCTTAGCTTTTGTTTTCGGGTCGAGAAGATCCGCTTCGTAGACCCGAACCTTAGGAACCGCGTGGCAGTAGTAGAGCAGGTAAGGGAACAGGCTCTGGTGGCACGACACTGATTGGGTGACTTTACCACCGTTGATTCCCCTGACGGGCCCCACCACCACACTCTTCTTGGACCCGTTCACGTTCTGGGTAGTCCGAACGGCGACGTTTCGGCCCAAAACAGAGGTTGCAAAGTCGATCATGTCCTCGAGCGACCCAACGCAGCGTTTTGTCTCGCCGCTACTCGGTGCACGCTCGCACTCCTCCAACGAGTCCTTCATCATCTTCTCCATGGAGCCGTTATCAGAAGCCTTGAAGACTTGCTTCAACTCATCAATCTTCGAAACCGAAAACGGTAATTTCGATAAAATGCTCCGGGGCAAAAACGACCTTTCCGGCATTTTATCTTTTATGTCAGGCATCGGCATCACGGTTCCTTCCTTCATCATCTTCTCACGAAAAAACTTACCCGGCTCCACCCACTTATTTACCAAACTGCCACTGACTGATGAAGCTGAAACTGAGAGGGTCGTGCTAATGTTGGTGTACCTGGCGAATGAGACAGTGGTACCCTTTTTCTCGTAATCCTTGAAAGTGTTGTTTACGCCGTAGGAAGTGAACCCTACTTTTGTTTCGCCATCCGAGGATTTAGCGTACGTGGTGAACGTGTCGGTTCCCTCGTTGAAGGACTTGCCGTAGTTCGAGAATCCGATGTCTGCGGCGTTGGCGGCTTTGGCGTACGAGGTGAAGGAGTCGGCGCCGACGTTGGCCTTGTCGCGGTAGCTGGAGAATCTCTCGACGGCGCCGTTGCCGCCGGCAGCGTAGTTGGAGAACGTGTTGGTGGGGTTGTTCATGTCTATGCCGTAGCCTTTGAAGGTGTCGTTGGCGGCGTTGGCGGTCTCAGCGTAGTTGGAGAACCCGGACCCGACAACGTTGGACTCTGTTCCGTACGAGGCGAACACGTTGGTCGGGCCGTTGCCATTTTTGCCGTACGAGGTGAATGTCTGCTCGCCGGCATTGCCGTTTTCGGAGTAGGAAGAGAAAGATTGGGTTCTGCCGTTGGCGTTGTCGGAATAGGAGGTGAAGCCGAGGTTCGGGACGTTGGTTTCGTCGGCGTAGTGCTTGAACTCGCCGGTGCCGCCGGTGGCTCCGGCGGCGTAGGTATGGAAGCTCTGCTGCACCACGTTGCCGTTCGTGCCGTAGCTCAGAAAACCATCTTTATGCCCGGCGGAGTCGCGGCTATATCGCCGGAAATCGTTCACCGGAATATTCTCTCCCTCGGAGTAGTTTTTAAACGAGTCGAGTCCACCAGGTCGACCCGTTCCGTAGTTGGTGAAGTTATTGTCTCTGTAAACAGCAAAGTTCGCGTCTTTGTCGTGTTTCTCGAGGCGGGGCCCCACCTCCGGGAAGCAGAGGAGCTTCGCGGCGGCGCAGAATTCCGGCAGCCGCGTGGAGAGCGAGTTCCCGGAGACGAGCTTTAAGAACGCCGCCGCCTCCGCCGCGCTCAGCGGCGACGCCTTTGATACAAGAAACGGTGGCTTCGGTAACCCGCTGCGGATCTCTTTGTCCCAATACCGAATCGCGAAGGCTTTTGGGGTGAACGGGTTTTTCTCCGCCGCGTCTCCGGCGCCGGCGAAACCCACCTGCATCGAATGAACACACACCCATTTCAGAACTGGCAATGGCAGGAATAAAACAATTGGAAAAATCGAGACTTGGAACAGTGACAGTGAGGAAAAGCTGTGCTTACACAGAGAAATAAGGAGAAGAGGATAAAGAGACAGAGCAGCCTGAGTTGTTTGTTCATGTTATTCTCACTCCTTCTCCCTTTTTCTTTTCTTTCTATTTTTCCCCTTTTCTTTAAAAAAAAAAAAAAGTTCCCGAGAGTGAGAAATGAAGAGAAGGGTTTGTGTGTGTGGTGTAAGAAGTGTGAGACTCGAGATTTGAAAATGTTTGTGGACTTTGTTGAGTTGCAACCAGAAATTTATATTATGTGGAGTGAGAGTGAGAGGGAGAGGAGTGTGTTATGAGGAAGTGTAGGAAAGAATGTGACTTTAGATTGGGCCTTCAATGTTCCATGCTCCTATGTGTGAATGCTGAGAACTTCTTCCTGCAATGTACATTCACAAAATTTCAAAAAAATACACTATTATATAGTAATTAGCACTATTACTAATTTGCTGTTGACATTAAATTAATGATTAATTAATTTGATTAGTATAATGCATGAACTAGGGAGAGAGGGCGAACGGGTACAAATGGTGTAAAAACAAAATTAAGTGAACTAACTAGTCAGAGAGTAATGATACCACATAGTAATAGAAACAAGAACAATAAGTCATTAGCGATAATGGAGTGGGATGGGGGGAAAAAAAAATTAGAGTAGACAGTGAATTTTTTTTTTGGTATGGAAGATGGAGGACGCACCTTGATTGCTGGAAAATTTGCATGAACCATACACATGGGGATAGGGGCGTATTTATAGCCCTTGAAAAAACAAATAACGCGCATTCTAATTCTAATGCAGGGTACGCGGTAAGAAAAATTAGGGATTTGGTTCAATTCTCTTTTTCTAGCCATCCCTGAAAATTTTCCTGAATTTAATACATAAAGTTTTAAAGATGAAAGAAGGTAGTATCTAAAAAAAAAGTAGATAGTGTGGACACATCAGCACATAAGTACAATGCCAACTATGAGCCAACAACAAAAAACTTAATAGCCTCTTATGTCATCTATCTAATATAATAGAATTTTGTGAATAATTTTTGTTATTCGGTATTCATATGTCACTCAATCAGAAGCTCTCGCGGTTCACATGTCAATAATATATGACTCGTACCACGATTTAATACTTTGTCAAAATTTGATTCAGTTACATTAATTACAATAACTAATGAGTATAAACTTTGTCCAAAATAACGGTGGCAAGTAATGAATGTAAATATATGCAATTGATTTCCTAAAACAATTCGAAATATACGTTATTAGGTAAATTGAATTTTTATTATTATATGATAAAATAAAAGGACCTTATTATGACATTTTTTATTTTTTTATCTCACTTTTTTGCCCCATTATTTATTATTTGGTTATCCTTTATTCCGAAAAAAATCACAATTTCCTCAACCTGTAACACTGATTTGGATCATTATTTTAGGTTTTTAGTAATATTGTAATTAATTTCGATTAAATCTAACATAAAAACTCTAATCTGTTTTTTGGACTATAAATTATTGGGAGTATTTTTTATAATAGTATTTCTTAAAATTATGACGATGATATGAATTTTGGTTATTTAAATTATATATTATATATTATAAATGATGATATAAAGTTTTAAGTATATTCATACTTATTTTTTTTAAAAAAAATAGATCATAAGAGATTTTATTAAATAATTTATTAATTTTTCATATTTATTTTTAATTAATTAATAAATCTTTTCATATTAATATCCCTAAAATGATAATTAATATACACTTTAATTTGTGTATATTATATTTTAGAATTATAATATCATCACTAAATCATATTAGATACTCAATAATTAATAGAGAATAATATTATTAGAGTCTTTTTAGTAAATGTAATATTAGGGTATATGATACCTTTTAATTTATCAACTAATTATTTTAGATTTTTAGTATAAATGAATTTTTTTTATTTAAATAATGTTAATTATATATTTATATATAATAGATACATATATAATTTTAAAATTTTAATACATATTGAATTAAATCGAGTTAATTATTGATCTACTGATTGGACGACTAACCTATTATCTCAATTAAATCAAACTAAATTTCAAAACTATAACTTTGATATATATATATATATATATATATATATATATATATATATATATATATATATATATATATATATATATATATATATATTTGCTTCTACAACGGGTTCGAACCTAGACCATACGGCAGAATTATAACACAATGATTCTTCTGTAATAATTTATATATCACTTTTTTTTACCATGAATAGTTTATATATCACTAATCACTCTATCTGAACTATGTACTAAACAAAAAAAAAATTTATTTATCTGAAATTTGTACTCACAAACCCGTTTGCAAAGATTATTTTTTAAATCTCTAAAAATAATATATATATATATATATATATATATATATATATATATATATATATATATATATATATATATATATATATATATATAAAGGATCTTCCAATATTTTATTATTAAATAAAAATTGATGATGATTATGATTTTCAAACATCGCAACTTTATGTGAAAGTAAATTAATAGATATTATTAATCGCAATTTAAAGTTTTGAATATTTTGGATTTATTTGTTTTATATGCAATATTGTTTATTTATGTAAAACAAAATTATGAAAAGCCTTTATTTAAAACCACTCAATTTTACAACCTAGTTTAAATCACCTATTGTATACAAATTATTTGTTTTATAGCAAAAAAAATATAATGCAATAATATTATAAAGAAATCTATATTAAAAAAACTTAATCGAGTAGTATAATTCACAACTTTTTTACTTGATATAATAATCTTGTGGATCAACTCTCTTTTATTTTATGCTGTAAAAAAAAAAAAAACTCTCTTAGTTTATGAGATGGAATTTATTTATTTTTAAATATACATGCATTATAGTGTGGTTTGCAAGCATTTTTTAAATGCTCAAATGTCAATACAGTCAAAATTACTTTTTTAAAATTAAGCTAACATGTTTCAATTTGTGAAACTTATGTGTAGGCGTCTGTGAATTTCCGAAGTTAATTTTCTTTTTAAAATCAATACTTTGCATATAAAATTGTCTTACAAGTGAATTTACGTATTAAATGATTATTGTCTGACAAGTAATATTTTATAATAATGAATGATAAAAAAATCTTCTTTAATGATGTTATGTATTTGGTCACTCGAACAAAAATAGTAGTCTAACTCTGCCCCTGATTGGCTTATACTACAAATTTAATACATTATAAACTTTCTAATTTTCTATGTTATTTTTTTGGAAGGGAAATTTATATGCTATTAATAAATAGTTTTTATATTATTATAATATTCAAAATTGGTAATATATGTTGTAAAATTTTAAAATGAATTATCTTATATAATATGCTAATGTTACAAAAATTTCCAATAACAATTAATTACATGAAATATGTGCATATATTTTTTACCTAAATATTTTGCTTAAAGTTCGAATAAATCATACTCAAACAATTCAACAAAATATGCCAATTAAGTTTTAAAAAATTTCAACAAAAATATTTTTTAATGAATCCAATTATATTTTTGTCTCAGCATTTGACTTTCTAAAGAGAAGAAGTGCATTTTAGATAATATAATACATTTACAATCATTGAATAAAAAATCAACGATTAAAAAGTGTGGTAAAACTACACACACATATTAAAATCTAAAATTAATTTTAATTTTTAATTAATTATTATTATTTTACTTTATTGTTTAAAGTACACTTTTCTCATTTGCAAAATCTTTTGCTTTACACATGCCATGTCCTCAACGGATTAGCCAATTGTGGGGTCAATTTTTTTTATTAATGATTTGTGCGATTTTCATAGTTTCCATTTTTTATTTTTAAAATATTAAATTTTGTCAAAGAAAAATTCATGCCAACACATTAACCTGTTTGAAAGTGAATTAGAATATAAATTTTTAAGGTTTATTTTTAGAAAATGAAGGACATGTTTTTTCTCACTCTAAAATTGTGTTTTAGTTAGAATACATTAATAAGCTACCCTTAACCTTAACTTGTATTTTATGTTAAAAGTTGACGCAATGTAAAAGGAGAAGAATTAATGTACTTTATAAAAATGTATTTTTCCCCCTTAAATAGCAGCCTCAATCTTAAAAGACTGTGGTTTCAACCTTGCAATTTAATTATACGGTGACTTTCATTTAAATTATTAGACGATCACAATCTACCCTACCTTGAGTATTGCTTAGCCAAAATGAGAAAATAATAAAGAGAATGGTTAGGTAATAATAATAAACAATACTACTAATAAACAACACAAACATGCAAACTAATAAAGATAGATCCGATTAATAAAAAACATGTCCGTATCTTATGAGAATGTGTGTTTGGTTTTCACTGTTAATATGAAAATTTTATTAATGAATAATCGATAAATATATTTATAAGCGTTGTTTAGTATCAAAACATATTCTGATCGTGAAGAGTTTTTGAAATCTAATTTATCTATATTTTTATCTCAATAGAACACAAGCATGCAATATCAAAATGTTGATCTCAAGCCCAGAGGCAATATCGAATAATTTGATTTAAAATAAAATAAAATTGAAGAATATGGCAATTCTGAAAATTGATCTCAGACCAAAATAGCACGTTTCTCAACTCTCATACCCTATTTAGTGAAATGAGGTAGGGAGAAAAAGACAGAACCAGAATCATAAGTCATGGTAACACGTGGCACTCGATAATTGGTGACACATCATGTTTATTACAAAATTTAACGCGTTTAGCCGCTAATGATTTTGTTTTCTAATTCCAACCTTTTCGTGATCCATCTTTGGTGTTTGTATAATGGTGAAGGACAGTCACAAAGGCTCGTGAAAATGGCACAATTTGCAATTGATGCAACGGGAAAAGGTTAGTTTATGGAATTTACTTGTTTGCATTTGTGGTTAAGGACTTGTTGGGTCAATTGCTTGTAGATATGTCAGTTACGATTGTCACCAAACTTTCATCCTCATAAAATGTTACACGAAAAATTATAATTTATTACGGTAATTTGTTTTCCCCCCTATTCAAACCGTCATTTGAGATTAAAATTATAGGTATTTATACTTGTTAAATTGGATCAGTCTAAACTCTAGTCTACACATGTTCACTGGGTTATGGGTCAAGTGAGAGAATTAAATATGAATTATATAATTATATATATAAAAAGTTGAAATTTGATGTCAAAAAGTCACGTAATTTTTTAAATAATTATATAATATTAAATCTTAATTATTTATATTTAATTATATGGTTTAAATTTAATTTGACTCTCATATCAGATGTATTTTTCTCATATGATATGTTATTTGTTATAACAATTATAATAATGTTATAAGAAAAGATGGATAAAAAATAAGAGAAAAAAAAACAAAATAGAGTTAAAAAATGATACATTACATATGGAGATTTTTGATTTATCACTTAATGAATCAATTTTTTTTCTTTTCCGTTCAATATTATTATTAAATTTTTTAAAATATAATTTAATATTTGTTACTTTTTAATATTGGTTATTCATACATAAAGTATTATTTTTCTAAAAAATAAATAAATAACGTAGAACAACAGTTATTCAATTAATTGGAAAGTTGAAGGACGAGACAGATGATGACAGTGGTGCTGTGTGGTCGTTTGTTTGAACTTTAACGGCAGTTGCGATCTTGCGATTCTGTGGCAGTGCTTGTTACAGATGGCAGAGAACGAATAATCAAGAGGAAATGTGCACCACATTTTCTTCTTTATTATTTCTCTTTGTCTAGACAACCAAAAACCCTTACTTTTACCACAAAATTCTAATACAATTGTTTATGCTAGTTCCTAAAATTAAGTATTTTTCTATAAAAAAAATAAACGAGTTTTTATAATAGTTTCTTATATAAATGGGATTACTTATTTTTTTAAAAAAAATTCAAGTCAAAACATATAGGTGGTAATAGATTAATTAACTAATTATCCCTATACAATCCACAAAAATAGGTGGGTGGTAATGGACTAACGCTTCTTTATGCGAGACACCTTCAAAAGACAAAACAGTAAAAACTTATATGTACGTTTAAAAACCCAAGTATGGCTGTAACTAAGTAAACAAAGAAAGAAAAAAAAAACACTGTCAGGTTTTTTGATTTAAACTTTACATTGAATACTATGTAAATATTTTATATACCTTTATTTATAAATAAAACAAATAAATTTATGATTTAACAAATAAAATAAGTTTGAATTAAATAATGGTAATTGCCATGTTTAAAGTATTTAAAATAATCTGGAATTCAGTAAAAGAAAATATGGAATGAAAATTGATGATATTTACTATTTTTGAACGGTATATTTTATCCATGAACTCTTCTTGTCTTTTTTTATAAAAAAATAATAATATCAATTTGGAGGTTAAGAATAAAATCAAGTTAAATCAATTTATTATTTGTTAATCACCTTATCATTTCATCTGCTTAATTCCCATATAATGAAAATTAAAACTTTATACAAAATATCCATCTTATGATAATTTTATTTCATTCTATCTCATCCAATTATAGCATTGTCTTATTTTAAGAATGCAAACATAGTTTTTTAATAACTGCTATTTATTTCTCGGCAGTTATATGTGTTATGTAATCTAATTAATATTAATGTTCCTGTTAGTAATGATATTCCTAAAAGTAAATGTGAATGTAATTAAATGTTTTAACATATTAAAATATCAAATACTTCACCATAAATCAAAGCCTATCGCCAATGGATCAAAGTCTCACACATTAAATGTCATATTAATGTTGGAAAGTTCATGTTTTATCAAATTTTTTTTCCTTTCTTAACTGATTGCACTTCTAAAACATAAAAACTCTATTAATTTGACTCTTTTTTTTTATATGGCGTGTTTGTATAAATCATTCTTTAATTATATAATTTGTAATATATTATTCTGCAAGTTTCTATGTTTTTAAATATAAATTAATCAGCATATTTAAATTTAATTTATGATGGAACATTTCTCTCCCCTCCCCCAGCTAGTCCTTCTCTCTCTTACTCTCGGATCTTTCTCTCTATTTATCTATCAATATGAACTAAATTTTGCAACTTTTTTTTTTGAACTACCATGCATGACTCGATTATAAATTTTAAAATATAAAACATACATAACAGTTAACTAGCTAAAATATAATACTGATAAGAAAGAAGAATTACCCACAGATTCTTGAGAATCTCCCAATAGTAGCTGAAAGGTAATCAAACACAGATGTGGAAGGACAAAGGAGCCGATGGCACAAAAAGGAAATTAGATGATCATTGTAAAAGCTTTTGTTTGATATTATAAGCTACGCGGTATTTAGGACACATGTGAAGATGGACCCAATTAAAGCTCATAGTCAATACTACTACTAAATAACAATATGTGGAAAACAGAAAGGAAAAAAGAATACCGGGAAAATGACACAATAAAACTTCATGATTTGGGAGATTTAATGAGACAGCAGCATACTTGTTGCGTGTTGAAACAATAGGCTCTTTAAATTTTGTGCACAACTTCCTCTGTGCCATTATAATAATTCATTTTTAATTTTTTATTCCATATCATTAATTAATATTATAATAGATATAAGTGAATAAAAGTAATTAATATTACATTAAAAAATAATTATTTTGAAATATTTTTTTCTTAGATAACATTTATTATGGGACAAGAATTTAATAAGTACTTAAATTATAAAAAAATATAATTAATTAAGAGATTAAAGTAAGTCAAACTTTTTTTCATAAATTAAATCTTATTTTTTAAAATTATTTATTTAAGCTCTCTGTAAGTTCATAAATTAATGTGTATAAATTAATATTAGTTTATGGAAAGAACCAATTTATTTTCTTTTTTTTTCTCATAAATATTTATGAAAAAATTATTTATTTCTTTAATCATTGTCCTTGAGGTGAAACCGTATAAAAGATTGCACAAATTTGGTTAGGTCAGCTTTTGAGAGTGTTAGTTAGGTTCAGTTAAATTGAATTAAGTGCTTGAATAGATTGGCAGAACCGTAGCTAATTCAAGAATGAAGAAGGGAAAGGACATGAATAAATCCTCTATGCTTATTTATGATAAATATGTTCGTTTATAAAATTTGTGCTTTCTTCTATAAAAAATAAAACAAAATTGTGCTTTCCCTTTCTCTCCTTGATGCCTCTTTCTGCTTTAGCTTTAATGGCAGAACATAATAATTCAGTCTTTAGTTCTGTCCCATTCTTTTTTCTGTAACTCAAAGGAGTAAGGACCTCTGTTGAAATCAGAATGGTTGTAGATGATGGGTGACTTTTAATGTGCTTGTTTACAAAGAAAATGAAACCAGAAGCATATCTCTTCTTTTCATAGAAATTTCACCTTTTTTATAATATTATTTTTGAGAACTAAGAACTTTGTCAGCTAAACTTTAATTTATTTTATTATACTTATTTATATGCAAGTCAGTCTTAACTTTAATTTTCCAGCAAATTTTTCATCATTAGTGTAACATCGCCTCCAAAAGCATGCCTCTCTTGAAATTCTGAGTAGAGGAATTATGTCAACACACCAGTCAAGGATCTTAATCTTTGTTAACAAATAAAATATAGTGAAATATACAATTTGTAAGGCCAAGTTCATCTTTACAAAGAGTTAAATTTTCTCTTTCATGTTCAGTATTATGATTAATTGATTAGCCTTAAGATTTTGAATATGTCACCATGACGACAGAAATGGCACTATCACCAACTTCCCTACATGGAATCCATCAATGGGTTTCAGTGGTGCCGCACATAAAAAGCTAAATAGATTTTCTGATTTAGATATGGGAAATAAGTGCTGCTGATCTGTTGGTGATGATGATGGACTTGATGGTACATGCATGTCTGATAAGCCTCTTCATTAAATTGGTTCAAACTTTATAAACATTTTTGACTTTGATCGAATGGTCGATGTGACTTAAATGGACAAACTTAAATACAATGATTAGGATATGCTTCAAGGTTGAAAGAGCGGCAAGAGATAATTATAAATTACTTCTCCATGAAGTTATTGTATCAGGAGTAGAGCATCAGATTTACGTTCTTGTGGAATATAAAATTTTATTCTTAACAATTAGATTGATCTTCATTGGCTTAAACAATGCCCTTTAAGTGTTTTATTGTTATTTTTCAATAACAATTAAAGTTTTACTACAATAATTCATTAATTACTTCCCCACAGTCATTATATCGGGACTAGAACAATATTTGGATTCACTTCTTGTGGAATATGAAATCCTATTCTTACCGATTGAACCAGTCTTTATTGGCTTAAACACAAATTTTTAAGCGTTTTTATTGTTATTTTTCAATAAGAATTAAAGTCTTACTTCACTAATCCATATATAAAAATTTGCATTAAAGATTAGTATGCCACAAGAAATGCATGAACTAGAGTTGCACAGCAGAAGTTTTTAAGAAATTGCATCTCAGTTTTGTTCTTCTTGACCAAATTTGAAATCCATCAATGCTTTATGCATGGTACTGGTACCTCCCACCATCATTGATGTTTTTATATCTTTGGTTTTTAGCTTCATATGTACAAAGCAAGCTCATTAATTATGAGTAGGTTCCCGATGCATCATAAATTCATAATTGATGTCATTTTGAATAGATTCAAATGTAGCTCTTCATCTTATATTGTGTATTCTTATCCTTGTTGGCATTTTCCACCTTCTTTAATCAGTTAATAGAATTTAATGCATATATATTCAGAAAAGAAAACTATATTAGCACTGATGCACTTTGTCAAACAAAAAGGAACGGATTAAGTGGCAATAATTCAGTTTATCCTCTCTTCCTCAAAACATCTTTCATGCATTATTGTCAAATATAGGAATCTATATGTATGTAATTGTGAGACAGAGACATAATAATACATGCCATTGACCCCAATGTGATCCTTCAAACAAGAGGATTCTTCTCATGTATAAAGTATTTTAAATTGTCTCTGGCCAATGTCTGCAATTCTGTGTTACTGATTCCCACGTTTTCCATTATCTTGGTGTTCTCCAACTATTTAGATGAGCTACCATTCCTGATGTTCATTTCATTATTAAAGCAAAGAAGAGTTGTACAACATTTATTTATCTGAGTACCCTACGTGCCTAACTTGATTATCATCTCTTCATGATATGTGTCTCTCTATATCCATGCTCCAATTTAAAAAATGGAAAGCCTCTCTATCTAAAGAGAACCTATTCACCAAAAAAATGTAAAGAGAACCTGATTCTTTTTCTTGCCCTCACTCTGTGCATTATTTAGTTAGGTCCTTTCTGAGGCATTCATGTTAAGTATAAGAAGAGAGCTCAACTCAAAAGACTGAGAGGAGAGTTTCATGACTTAAGTACTACATTAACACTATATTTGGTAGAAGAGAAAGAAATGGGGTTGATGAAAATAGGAAAGATAGAAATAGAGAAGAAATAAGATGAATTTTTGAGTTATTTGATTTGAAAGAAATAGAAGTGAAATTGAGAAGAAATAATATTGAATTTTTTTCTCTACTTGTTTGCTTTAATATAGAAAGAGAAGAAAGAAATGAGTAGAAAAATCATAAGACTATGTTACCCCTGTCTCACCCCACTCAGATTTACTATTGGAAGGGTGAATATGGACAAGAAACCTTATAATTTACCTTCTCTCCTCACCTCTCATAACTTTCACTCTAAGCTTTTTTACTCTGTACATTGCATCTAATTAATCCAGTGATATTCCTTTTTCCCCCTTACATTCACAGCTACACTCATCTATCGGCATTCTGTACATTGCATCTTAATGCAACCTATATATAAGTAGTCTTTTTTGTAGTCCAACTCTCAATAAAAATAACCACGTTATGACTTAATCACAAAAGAAGAGTCCAATCTAAAAGATTAATCATCATCTGAGAGAGTTTCATGGCTTAAATATCACGTTAAACCTTTTTATTTTACTCGACGTGGGACTTAGAAAGGTTCACATCGAAAATGACTATTGGATGTTGCTGAAGGCTTGTCCTATTTAGCATTGGACCACATAACGTGCCTGCTAATCATCATGAGAGGAAAACATAACTGTAGCTGCAACTGGTATGATTAGACCTCTAACATATGACAAATTCAGTAAAAAAAAATTACATGTTAAGTTCAAGAAGATACATAGTAGCTATTAGATAAATCCCAGAATTTATTACTTGTGCAAAAAGAAGCCACTTGTTTAATTCCAGAGGCATCACTAGATTAGTATGACACTAAAACCTAACCCACATGCTATGATTGATTACACAGTGAGATAGAAAATGACTTTGCTAGCAGAGTCATCCTAATCCACCAGTCAAAGATAATTGATTGGCAGTCCTTTATTTAGTATTAAGTGTCTAAAAATAATAATTGTTTAACTATTTCTTATCATACTTTTTGTAATGCTTATGAGTGTCTAAAAATATACTTGTTGCGTGGGAAGAAGTAATAATGATTTTCATTTTCAAGCTTTCAGAAAGGAACACTTCGCAAAATTCCTGCATAGACCTGACCAGTTGTTTCAATGAGGAGAATTCTCTCCATTTGGCTTTTCATATTAACTTCTTGAGCTCATGTGACGCCACATGCATTCTCTTTTCTTGGTTAAAAGACAAAGCATTAGTGTGTTTCTATCTTTAATTTTTTATAGTATATGTAAAGAATAAGATTCTGTAACTCTTAAGAGCTGTGCCTTCCTGATAATATTCTTTAATTCTGCTGCTGCAGAGTATCTCACTTCTATTTTACCTATATCAACAGAGGAAGTGTCATACTCTTCTAGTATTTAAAGTTGAACTTTTAAGAAGAAAAAAAATGAAGAAGTCAACATTCCACATGTTGTTCGGTTGGAAAGCAAGAAATGTTCAAGTAACTAGTACTCTAATATTGAGAGTGAAGCAGCATCTTTGTCTTCACATTTTACTAGATATTTTGGCAATTCAAACAAATACTTTATGAATAAATCATTTCACTCATTAGAATTGATTATGAATTTCAAAGTCAATATTGATTAAAGCAAGAACTGCTGTGTATGATAACTGTTTTTATGTCTAAATCAATGCTATTATGCAGGATATGAGGTCCATCCATCTTTTGCAAATGGATTAAAAATTGTTTAATTTAATTAAAAAATATATCATGTGCTTCATGCTTCTTTTCTGTTTTCCTTTTTCTTTTCATTTACCAAGTCCTTCACCTTTCGTTTTATCACACTGAAAAAGATCCTTTTTACTTGCATGTATGCATAAGTGGAGAGAGAAAGAACAACAACAAAAGTCTTATTACACTAAATGAGGTCAACTAGATGGATAACACAACAGGATGCCAATGAATTTAATAAAAGATCAAATTGGAAGAGAGAAATAATCAAGGAAAACTTAAGCATGATGTTACAGAGGAAGTGCATGTTTGGTTTCACATTTAAATTCACTTTCAATGTAAAATCACGTTAAATTCAACATAAAAATAACTATTAGTTTTGGTTGGGAACCCCATTTAACAGAGTGTTTCCAAACACACTAACATACTGAATTTTCTGTAAGGTAATCTGAGAGTGGAACCCTACAAGGAGTTAGTAAGATATCAAATCAAAGTCCCATATGAAGCGAAACTCAATGCCCTGTACTACATGGTATCTGAAGTGAAGTACTAAGCTTTTTCATTTGTTTTTGTCACTAGATAAGCTTCAAATTGAAGCCGCAATTGCACATGGTATTTGATAGATATGGACCACATGACAGAAAATTTTTCGGTTTGATTTCTTTAGTACTACTTTATATTATGCATAAGGACCGATTGATATATAATTACAAAATGAAGATGCCGGTTAGGTGGTAGATTTATTGCACTAATCTTACTAAGGATCACATCGCACGTTATTTATAATGGAAAGACCGAAAGACTGAGAAAGTTGTGTAACTACAAATAATACTATGGGAATCACAAAATATGGTATAAAGTATTCATGAAATGTTGGCTTCAATATATACAAATTAAATAAAGGTTCCAGCTTATCTACGCGTGAAATCGATAATATGGCTTCCATTACTTGTCAGTGGTGAAGAAAGGATTTGAGAGATCATTGACATTGATTATTTTCAGAAACGAACATGTTTGTTGTATTACTAATTTAAAAATTAGTAAAGATTCCACCGTATTCACATGTATTTTAAGCTAGGATACGAGTTTAGTTTAATAAGTCAATCTAATAGTTAAAACAAGTGAAACTAATGACGCAAAGGAAACTACTAATTTATTATTTGAGATACAAAGTTAGTTCAGGGAGAAGGGAAAAGGAAAAAAGGAGAGGTGTACGATTCAAATCTTCTAACTAACATTTCTAACAAAAATTAATAAACTAACATTTGTTGATAAAACATATTATTGTTTTAAAAAAAGTATATTAGAAGGCTATAACTTCAAATTTATCAGTATATTTCAAAAGATACAACCTTTTTCTCGTCTTTTTTGTGATGTATACAAGCAAATTAAGGTCTAGAAACGGAAAGGAAGAAGCATGCCATTTGCAAATAACAACACAAAGTGTTTTTATTATTATCATTGTTAACAATTGACAAAATGTTTTAAACATTAAATGAGCCAAATATATATGCACTTACACTGTGCAAGATGCTACTCTTTGATTATTTGAATTGGTATGTAAATAAAAGGAAGAATTTGCGGTAATTTGACTAATTTCCAACACAAACAATAGTTATATATTAATTGCATGTGCTTGTAGATTGTCTGGTTAGGTTGTTCAGATTTAATACAACTACACAGTTAATAATACCCCAGGAAAAATCTACAGTATAAATCATAATTATTCTGCTTGGTTCTACTCTTGCTTATTTTCATTGAGTAAAAAATTTCGTCGATCATCCTTATATGGTTCGGAACACGAGCAGTACTATTTGTTTTTTTTTTTTTTGAGGAAGCAGTACTATTTGTTACGAACTATAGTTTTCACGAATTTTCGTGAACCAATTAAAACCTAACATCTATTGGGGCCTTTTACTGTGCTTCCACCGTGCATCCTTGGATTTACCTGTCATAATAATTATTGACAAATACAAGCCAAAATCTATTTCAGAGAGTTTCTCTATTGGAAATATAGATATAGAGTATATTTTTAATAGAGAAACTCTCAAAACTTATAACTTGTATTCAACCATATTCAACTTATAGGATATAATATTTATGCTTTATCTCCATAATTTTTATTTTTATTTTACTATAAAAATTGTTCAAAAAATAAAAAAATATTAAGATTTTATTAGAAAGCATTCCCTCTATCCTAAAATAATTTTCATCCTACGTTATTTTACATAAATAAATAATAATTTTACAAAATTAATTTTATATTATCATTATTTTATTTCTAAATTTCACAATTTATCATTAATATATAAAAATATAAGTAAAAAAATTAATTTTATATGAAAAATTAAAATAATAATTATTTTAAAATATTTTTTTTACACAATAATAATTATAATGAGAGAGAGGAGTGTAACATTTAATATTTTCAATATATTTTATTGTGATTTTCAATAACAATTTTTTTAATCATTACTTTTAAGACAATAAAAATCAAATCATTTTTATTTTAGTATTTGAAATGTTACTGTTACTGGTATTACTACTGCACAGCTACCCTCAGCTCCAACTACCATCAACTCAAACACAAGGCCATTATTGGCTAAACAATTAATCTCTAAGCATTGAAGTTGCCATTGTCATGTCACATCCATTTGCAACTCTTAGCTTGTGCCTCAAACGAGCCACCTCTATTATTATGCCAAAATCATGGTAAATCTTTGTGAGACAATATTATGTGCATAAATCTTGCAATTCTGAAACTGAATCCTAGCACATTAAATATTATGTGCCTCGTCTCTTGTGTGATCTTTACTGTTTTTTGTAGTATTCTTTTTACTTGTTTTCCTTTATAATTCTTCTATAAATAGAATCGCTAATGACTTGAGTGCTTACCTCAATCTCCACTTTTGAGGTTAGGAATAAATTAGCCACAGATTAAAGTATTTAATCCTTAGCTAGGAAAAACAATTTTGCACTCCATATCCATAACTTTTAAGAAATCAGAAGTAATATGATTTCATTTGTATATATAGCTTTTCATGTAAATTAGTATATATTTAAGCGGTTCCTTGTAAAAACTAACATCATAAATTGCTATATATCACTAAAAAAATATTACACAAAATGGCACTATATTTTTTGATACATATACAAGCAAAAGCAAACCAGCACTTTAGTAGTAATTATAATAACTAAAATTGATCACTTATACAATTAAGCCAATGATATATAAGAGTCAAACACATATTTCAAACTTGTTAGAAAATAATCTTTAATATTTAAAATGTCATGCCACATTTGGTAAAGCTTTATCATTAGTCATAAACTCTAACTGAGGTCTGACCTCCACCCCCTAAATGACCTAGAAAACATATATAGTTAGCTAGGCCTATTTGATTTATCTCATCCTAATGTCGGTATTCATTTGTCCCCAATCAACTATACAAACTACATATTATAAGGTGGTAGTTATCAGGCGCTACGTACCTTCCAATTTTTTCCACCAACATTACCAATTTGCTATATAACTATCATGACGTTGATCGTTCGTCACATTTTGTAGCCTATGAAACCCTTTCTTTCTCCTTTTGTTTCCATCCAATCCCTCTTCTTCGTCAACGATTTTCTTCTCTTTTTTTTTTATTGATTATATTATCTTATGCATTAGCCATGTGAGTGAGTGGTCCTTTCACTAGTTAAAAGGGTATATATGATAACGTATGGAGCTTGATCAGTCCCACGGATACAAAGACAAATTAAGATGGTGTGGTGTATATGAGTAGGACCTGCTATTGTAGCATGCCCACTTGTTTGTGATCCTTTGTTTTTGTGTACAACTAAGCCGCTAACTGGTAGAAGGTAGGTATGGTACATGAAGATGGATAAAAACCATGGTTTAATTTTTTATGTTGGGGGTTTTGTTTTTGTCCTGAAATGTATATACTTAGAACCTAATACTCTATCCCCAAGACACATCTCTAGTTAAATATTATGTTAATCTTTCTGTCTCACTCATAATATATGTGTATGTGTGTGTATTTTTTAATCTTTTCCACTGAACAAAGGCTGATTTAGTGTTAATTTGATAAAGAATTGTTCAGTCAATTATTTCATAAATTATGCCTTAGACCTGGTCAGTAATATGCTAGTGAACTAAAATGTTGGGTCATTTTGAAGCAAAATGAGTGAAGATGGAAAATCATAAATAAAAAACATTTTCTTTTGGATGTTTCAATTATTTTTATTTTGCGGGGGAGGGGGTTGGAATTGGTCAAACAAATACTTACATCATTGAGAATATTTCAAGTGGGTGTTCTTCCCATTAATGTAGGGCATGGCTTGCTTAGACCACAAGTGACAAGCCCAAAGACAAGTCCAATGTGGTGCCTCACGTTGATTTTGTCAACGTATTGAAGAATGTCTCATGACTTGTGATGAATTATGAGTTGTGGACAGCCCCAACAGACTATCACACTCTACATTGTTGATGAAATTCTACACCTTTATTCAGACCAGAATATAATGACTGCATGCTAGTAAATTTCTATCAGCTGCTGCTTTGGATTCTCATCTGCAAGAACGTAGCAAATTTCTAATGAAACTGTAAAATCAAATCTTTGTGCATTATAATCCGTTAGAGCAAACACATCAGGACGGTAAAGGATTAGAAAATCTTCAATACTGTTCATATAAATAACTCCACTTTATTTGTTTAAGTGACTCCATACATTCCATCTTAATTTTAAGTGATTGAATCAATTTTCACTTTAACAGGGATTTCTATTAGTAAGTTGCTTAACTCACATATATTTTATCTTTTAACATCTTACATTCTCTTTCTACATGTACACACATTTTATGCAACCTATAAGAAAGGATTGCTTATATAAGCAACTCTACAATTTTAATCGACCCAACATCACATGAGATACCAAAATCGTATTTTATTGATAAACAACTTATGCAGTGTAATAAAATAACACTCATTGGAGATGTTAAAACATTTCTAGATGTTTAACCATGTTATCCACATTTGTATCAAATTGTATAATGTCTAATAAAATTAGTATTTAAATTTTATTTATTTTTAATCACTTTTACAAAAATATATTTTCAGCCTTTTATTGCTAGATTAAAAGTAAATAATTTTAGTAATTATAAGGGCTAAAAGTATTTTAATGGATAAAAACATATATAAACCTAAAAATTATAACTAAGATTCTCCTTTATTATGAATTTTTCCTTCCCTTTTGCACCAGCAGTTAAGAAGAATGTTCAAAATGAATTGATGTTACCATCGATCTAGGATTTGAGTTTCCACACGTATCTTCCGAGATATACTTCTTCCTTAACACAAAGATTGCGAGGCTAGCAGGTGGTAGAACATGATAAAGATTATATTGAGATTAAACAAAGGATTTTCTCAAATATAAACAACCATCTGCCATATATTAATATTCTGATACATGCAATCCGTAGTAGATGAAGAAACACATAATCTAAAATGTCAACAGAGAGCATAACAAAAAGCATGATCTGGAAGCCAATTCCCATTTTCTTGCACTTCAATCCACCATCTGTTCAGTGGTTAAGCTACAAGATCCACATAGTCTGTTGCAACAGTAAGAAGCAACTGTTGGTACTACTGGCTTCTCAAATCTCTATTCCTAAACTCAGGTGAACTGTGATGAGCATGATGAGTTTTTTTCTCATTAGAAATTCCAAGAGGTCCCAATAAGTCATTCCACAACAACATTCACCAGTTCATACTCAATGAGAGACAAGTTATTATCTTCCTTCACAGTAAAACTAGCAGGTTCTGTGACTTCCACACGGCCCCACTTGTCCACAGCAAACCTCATTGATCCTTTGAACATGTCAATTTTGGCATTGCGCAGGATCACAGTAGCAGCCTCTTTCATCATATCCACTGAAAATTGGAACCAAAGAAAAATCTTCAACATCAATATATGTCATCGTTTTCAGCAATACTGCTGAACATTAGATGCTGTGCCAGGCAAAAAAATAGAAGTCAACTCATTCATGGGCATCATGACACAATGAGGTCATAAACAGCTCATTATTTGCAAATCAGCATTTTAAATCATATTTGAAATATTTGGTCACATAGCAATTTAGTTTGAAAATTGTGAATATAAAATATTTTCAAAATTGTTTTTAGGTAAAACAAAAATCAGTTCCTACCAATGAATAACCCATTATTTTCTCTTTTAGCATTCCAAACCACTTGTTTGGTTAAATTGTTTCTAAGATTGAGCAAATCTTTTTTCTAAATGGGAATTACTTTTTCCTATTATTTCCGAATTTTAAGTTCTCCATCATATAATATCTTATGAGAAGACTGAACTTCATTTATTAGTAACTGCAATGGTCCAAAAACACATTTTAAACAAAGTCAAGTCTTTTAGTATGTGAAATGACAGAGTCTTTAATGTAAAAGAAAGCAATCAGTAGGTATAAACTTCCACTTCATGCTAGTAACTCTTTCTAAACTTCACATCTGTAAACAAAGTTGCTCTTTTGGTTTGACACTTCTGAGGCCTCAGCCATAGGGAGAAATCAAAAGCAGGATTAGGGTATTTTCAAATTTCAATGCAGACAATCAAGGGAATCTAGCATATGCATCATCGCTTAACATTTTCATAAAAAAGGGTTCATTCTTTTCTAATTTTCTTATCTCTCTCTCTCTCTCCATCCCACCCCCCCACAAAAAAAAATCTCTTGAACTAATTTTTGTTTCTTATTCAGAGCCTAGGTACATCCAAAACAAGATACAGAAAGTTATTAGAAACTGACACACATTTATATTGTTTCCTGGTAATCCAAGGCTGTGTAAGCCCAATTTAACCCTAAAAGCAGTTCTTAGTAGTGATATGATAGGAACTGATAGTCAGGTAAAGTTATGGTAGATATGTGTAGAAAATAACTTTTCTGGTAAACACAGTTCTGTGTTAGAAACTCCAAGATGACAGTTATGAGTGGAAATATCTGTTAGTAGTTAGTTTAGTATTAGAAACTGCAGGATGATAGTTATGTGTGGAAAGCAATTGCTGGTAGTTCTGTATTAGGAGTATATATATCTAATAGTAGGTTGTGTAATTGGAGATGTGAAGTTATTTTCAGTTTGTGGGCAGAGAATACTCTCAGTAAGAGACTTCTGCCTCTGGTACAGCAAGTGTTTTGCTGTATTTGTGTAATAGGAAACTGTTTGTCTCTGGGACAGCAAGTGTATTAATGTATTGTTGTAATCAATATTATCTTATCTTTTATTACCATTATAAATTGGTTTTCTATCATGCTACAAAATGTTAAATAAAATTCATAATAAATAGTTATATACTAGCAATCTATATGTAGATCTCATAAATGATCATTTACTTATATAAAAAAGAAAAAAGGAAAAAGTTCAAATGATTTTTACAGCGGTTCTTACCCGGTTTTGGCCACTTTTTAATCAGTTTTTTGCTCTGTCAATTTTTTAGATTGATAGGATTAGTGACCTAACTAGTTCTCAATCAAACTGGCAGGTCATCCAGTATGGTTTTAGTAACTATGCTAAACCATATTCAATTAGGCCTAGACATTTTTTATTTGAAGTTTTGAACCAAGAAATTAGTATAAACCAGAATGTAGTAACTCATGAATGTAAACTACCCATGGGCTTCTCTGCCCTATGTCCTGAAAAGTAGTTTACTAAAAAAAACGAAAAAAGCAAAACTAGGGAAGCACCTGAATTACATTGTGTCTTTGCAACCATATCTTTTTCCCAATTACATCATATTTTAATTTCCATGATTCCAACATCTCCTCTCAGTCACTTCAAGTCTTAAACCTCTTCTATGGTTCAAGAAGAAATAACAATACAGAAGCGAAGATAAATTTCAATTTTCAACATTAGATCATTAGATGAGTGGACAACCGGGATTGAGGAAAAGCATGGAATTTCTATTATTTTTCTGGTCTTTTTGGTTGAATCATTTATCCCCATCAATGTAGGATACATAGTACAAAAAAATTATTTTATGATTACTGAGGAGAATGGAAGACTGTAATCATATATTCATATCCATGGTGTGTAAATTTTCCATTACATGTACACCAGAATTGAGGGACATTAACACAAAGCTAGCTCTTGAGAAATTGTCAAAAACTGCAAATTTAATTGGATTTAACCAACTATAAGACTGGTTTACTCACACAAAGTAGCAGCCATGCCAATGTCCTATTAATTGACATTCTAGATTATTTGGCATAAGGAATATTAACACTATCCAACAGACTTTTTATGATATTATATTACAACACCTTATTGATTACCAATTTTCCATATACAAATAATAGGATAAAAGAATCGAGACACTCTTACCAGAACCAAAACCATTAATCAAAGGCAAATTGGAGGAGGCCCTGAATCACCTAGCTTAAATTAATGAACTTATGTGATTTTGATTCTCACAGACAAACCACAAGATTTAGACTACTCAGAAATTACATTTTCCTTTGGCAGTTTGGCGTTAGGTCACAACAGCCTCAAATCTATATGCACGACCCAAATGGGAAAATGTGTAGATTTTTAATCAGGTGACTGTTGATGATAAGAACCTTGGGAGAACCACACCACAAAAGCTAGCTGGTAGCTGGAGAGCCCAAGACCTTATAAAACCCACAATGGAATCCCATACTTCCGATGTGGGACTCAAGTCCCATACCTTGCAATGGGATACTAACATATGCTAAACACAGATAGGAAAAGACATTTCCTTCTTTATTGTTCCTTGAGCTTTAACAAAACATGATAAAAAAATATTTATGCGGTTCATGATGTTAGTGCTAGAAAATGCTAATGGACACATCAATTAGGATCTTTTGGGTAAAAAACAAGAAAAATACAACACCAATTGCCCAGGTTCATCTCCTATTAGATAGATATTATAGATGTTTTGGAAGATATTTAGATCAATTAGTGATCAAATTAGCAATGAATCAATGATTTATGGAATATCCAAACAGAAATGACAGATGCCCACAAAATGGACAAAACAGAAGAACACTTGACAGTTGATGGATGACATGTGAATACTCCATGCAAAACAACCAAAGAACGCCCCTTGGTCCAGCCAAAGAAAAGAAAAATACAACAAAATTGTTACAATAACAATACCATAATGCAGCGAGGAAAACTTATAATAGGGGCACTGGAACACATTGTGAAAGCAGTAACATATATACCTTGATCATTTCTGGCAGTGAATATGATCATTCCAGTCTCATCGCCAACCAAACATTCAGCAATTCGCATCTGACGGGATTGAGGACCATCAGAACGACCTTTCTGCATCACCATCTTAGCATTGACCACCTTCACAGTTAAAGTGTGCCCGCTGGTCCCCGGGCGAAGCTGATCAACCTTGGTAAACACTGGCTTCCTCAATCCAGCTTTGGAATCTGCCATTTTTCAAATCCTACAAAAAACACAAGAACCTCCACTAAGACAAGACAACATAAAAACTGCAGCACTGCACACTAAGATTATCTTGTAAGATCTTAATACATAGCTCAAAATCAAAGTTTTAATGAACGAACTGTTTCTTGTACATAGGTTTTGAATATGAAATGCTCCCTTATTCAACTTTTCCATCCAAAATTTTCAGCTAAGGGAAAAAACCTAGTTTAGCGAATGTGAACTAAAAATACAAGAAAAAGCAAGTAAAATCAACTAACATACATAGCAGAGCCTGGTAATCAACCTAACCTAACCCCAGCTAAAAGGGGTAAAAAGGTTTTGAAATTTTCAATATCTCAGGGTCAAATATTGATAATAATATCAGGTAGTAAAATGGACAGAGAATGAGATCCAAACTCATACCAAATTTCCAATTCCACCAAACATACTTAAGAAATAAGTTTTTTTTTCCCCATGAAAATCGAGATATGAGATTGGAAAGGAAATAAATAGATTGAGGAAAAAAAAGGGGCACGAAAATAGAAAGAAAAGCGAAAAGGAAGAGGAGATTGAAGATTGGAATGCGACCTGAAGATTGGTGTGAGGGAAGAGAGAGATCCAAAACTGAAACTGAGACGCGAGCGTAGAAGCCGGATTTAAAGATGTGAAAGTGAAAGAGAAGATAGCATTCATTACTAGTAAGCAGTAACTATATCAATATTTTCTTAAAAAAAATTTCAAAGAAGAATTACAATTATATTTCTTGAAGTAAAAAATATAATATTTTATCACTGCACCTAAATACTCAGGTAAAATATAATATTAATATAAATTTTATGTAAAATAGTTTAAAATTTAAATTTTATTTTTTTTTAAATTATTTATATTTTTATAATTTTATATATTATCTTTTAAAATATAATATATAAGATTAAATTTTATTTTTCACATAAGTTAAAATATGTATATTTATATAAATTTTATCTTTATTTTATATATTATATTTATCTTTTAATATAAATAAATAAAAATATTTTATATATTTTTTTATTCATGTTATTTATTATAATATAAATAAAAATATAATATCAATAAATTATAAATATTTTAAAAAATAAAAAATATGTTATTTTATTTAATTATATATTTTGACTATATAATTTAGTTCTTTTAGAAAATTTTGTAGTTGATTAAATAAAATTAAATATAAATAAAAAATACTATTATAATAAATAATAAGAATATGTTAATATAGGTAAATAAAATATTATTATTAAAACACAAATATAAATATTAAAAAGGTGATAAAATACTCATTTTATGAAATTATAATTTATGTAAAAAAATATACATTAAAGATAAAATTTATATTATATATTACTTTATAAAATAAGTTTTGAATAGTGTGATAAAAAAATACATAAGATTATAAAAATATAATATATAAAATAAAAATAGAGATTATATAAGTATATATATTCTAATTTATGTGAAAATAAAATTTAATCTTATATATCATATTTTAAAAGATAATATATAAGATTATAAAAATATAATAAATTAAAAAAAATTGAACTATTTTGACACCAAACTTATATTAATATTATATTTTACACCAAATGTTTAAATGAGTATTTGAATATAGTGATAAAAGAGTATGTTTAGTATATTTTGAAATGTATGGAGATTCAAATAGTGAATTAAAAAATACGATAACCAATTTAGTAGAATAGGAAAAATAGAAGATGAATTTTACAATTAAGCTTAAAATAAATAAATGCTTCATTTATCAGTTTAATTTTAATTTAGGTTAAATTAACAAGTACAGGTAAGTTTTTAAATAATTTCACATTTATTGGAAAAAATTTATGATGCACGGAATAGTAATATGTATTGGTAACGTTAGATATTAATATATTTTTTTGGTTGAAGAAAAAAAAAGAGAAAAGTTAAATTGTAAATACAAAAATGATAACTTTTCTTTTATCTCATTTTCTTCGCAATTTAAATTTAAAATTTTCTTTTATCTCATTTTTTTTTTGAAAGAGGGGCCATAGTTCCTAAGAGAAGATCTTATTAAAAATCTAGAGAAAATTTTGCATTAGTAACATATGCTAAAATTGAACTAGATGAAAAACTTGGTACAAAATTAAAAAATTACCCTAAGCAAAATTACCATCCTTAGCCATTGCTCCATGACAATTCAGCTTGAAACTCCTCTCCACCATTGAGCTATCACAAATCTTCCCAAAAGCCTTTTAGATGATTTGAAGAACTCGAATTCTGCTTCACACTTAACACCATCCTCCTTATACGCCAAACCATTTTGTCAACAGAGAGATGGTTAAAGAATGAATCATTTTTGTTTCTCCAAATCAAATCTAAAGCAATGTCTCACTTAATACACCAATCATCGTTATTATACTATTGAAGTCAACTAAAAAATGATCTTATTGAAGTCAACTCAAATCATTCCTAAAGAAGCTTCACCTATCAGCACCATTAAGTAGACTTCCACAAACCTGTTTATCAAATGAGCAATCGCTCATTGCATAAATAGGTGACCCTGGATCTAATTTATAAGATAGAAGTAATTTTTTAAAATTATTAAAACTGAATTTAGAAATATTAAAAGATGATAAATTAAAAAAGGAGACAATAATTAAGGAAATCATATATAAAAATAAAAATAAGATCATAATAATTTAAAATAATTGAGATACTTTTTTACAAAGAAAAAGTTTAAAATATTTAATGATAAAACTTTATCACTTTTTAAATGTTTTTTTTTTTATCTCATTCTTGTTCAATGAAGTTGCATTCATGATTTTATAACCTTTTTTTAGTAAATTTTAACCAACAATAAAAATATTAAAATATATTCTTAGCAGTCTTCTACTTATTTATCACATAGATTTTTTTTAAAATAAAATAAAATTTAATTTAAAAATAAAAAATGGATATAGATTAAAAAAAATTATTACTTAATTATTAATAATATTTATTTTTGTCTAAGGTTGAATCAGGGGCAAAGTCCCGTGAACCTGATGATAAACTTGTATTTCTCTCCTTAAAACCCGACCTCGACGTTTGCCTCTCTCAGTCTCAGTCTCAGTTTCAGTTTCGGATCTCTCTCTTCTTTCACACCAATTTCCAGGTAGCATTCCAATCTTCAATCTATTTGTTTCCTTTCCTCACTCATATCTGGATTTTCATGTGCAAAAAAGAAATCACTTTTTACTTTTGGGTTTGTCGAAAATTTTATACTTTTTTCCCCCTTTTTGAATTTTGTTTGGAATTTCTTAAGTGTCTTTGATGGAATTGGAAAATTGGTATGAGTTTGGATCTCATGGTTTATCCTTGCTACTAACCTGATATTATTATCAATATTTGACCCTGAGATATTGAAAAGTTCAAAACTTTCTTACCCCTTTAAGCTGGGGTTGGGTTAGTCTGTTTACAGGCTCCACTATGTTAATTGAGTTTCCTTGCTTTTGCTTGTATTTTAGTTCACATGGACTAAACTAGGTTTTTCCCTTAGCCGAAAATTTTGGATGAAAAAGTTGAATAAGGGAGCATTTCATATTCAAAGCCTCTATTATGTACAAGGAAAAGGTTCATTAAACCTTTGATTTTGAGCTATGTATTAAGGTCTTCCAAGATAGGCAGTGTGCACTGCTGCAGTTTTTTGTGCTGTCTTAGTGGATGATGTTCTTGTGGTTTTTGTAGCATTTGAAACATGGCAGATTCAAAATCAGGATTGAGGAAACCAGTGTTCACCAAGGTTGATCAGCTTTGCCCGGGGACCAGTGGTCACACTTTAACTGTGAAGGTGGTCAATGCTAAGATGGTGATGCAGAGAGGTCGCTCTGATGGTCCTCAATCTCGTCAAATGCGAATTGCTGAGTGCTTGGTTGGTGATGAGACTGGAATGATCATATACACCGCCAGAAATGATCAAGGTACATGTGTTATATTGCTTTCACAATGCTGCCCCTGTACAAGTTTTCCTTACTGCATAATGGTGCTGTTGTTGTCATCATATCTTTACATACTTGTTGTATTGCTCTTTTCTTTGGCTGGGGGAACTGTTTTTGGTTATTTTGGATGGAGTGTTCACATATCATGTGTTTTGTTTGGTCCATTTTGTGAGCCTCTTGCATTTATTTTGTTACTTCTGGTCTTTGTTTTATACATGGTCATGCATCGGGTGATTTATTTTGTCAATTTCATGGTCATTTGTAATTACTGTTTGGGCTATGTGTTGTGACTTGTGAGGCAAAAGGTATGTTTCGAGAACATTGGTAAATATTTTTTTATAATAAAATACTAGGGCAAATATATGCCAATTCGGTTAATGGAAGTACTTTCAGAAACAACTTAAACCTAAATTTAACATTATTATCACATATGAACTTTAATGTGCTATTTCAATTATTAAAACCCTTATGTTATAACTATAGGAAATTCTACATAAATCATAGTTTCATAGTTGATTTTGACACTAAATGATCTAAACAATTTCTGAAATATCTATCTAATAGAAGATGGACCCGGGCAATTGATGTTGTGTTTTTCTGGTTTTTTGACCCAGAAGAAGACACACAGCAGTACACAGATAGGGAGAGAGCAGGATAGAGGAAAAAGAAAGTTGTCATTATGTAATGATTACTGAGTATTTGAGAGTCTTGGTCCTCTCCTCCACAATAGTTTTCCTAAAAACTACTACTGCAGTATCTACATATAGCAATTAACACCTAACTTCCTAACTGACCCATATAACCACTTAGTAATTGACTTGTGAATTAGTTGGGTTTGTCATCTAGAATACACTTTAGTTATAGGCCCTTTATTCTTATGAATTGCCCTCCGTCCCCCCCACCCCCACCCACACACACAGAAAAAAAATTGTCCTTGTCTTCATGGTAGGCCTGGTGTAGATTATGCTGCCTCCCAGCTATCTTCACAAGGACGGAGGTTCTGCCTGAGATCCAACATATTTGCTGGTTCAACCTGGAACTCCATGTCATCAGCTAAGGCCAGGGGAAAAGTTGGAACAAACTGTGGTGTGCTGACTGCCTTCTTGAAGAGGCACAAACAATGACACGGAAGCTGGTTGAATCCTGCTATCCTCCTGTAAATCAAGCTCATAGGCCACCTAATCTATTCTTTCCAAAACCTGAAAAGGGCCATAAAAAGAGGACTGAGCTTTTGATTAGGTTTTCTAGCTAGAGAGCACATCTTACTGGGCTGCAAATTGAGAAAACCTGATCTCCCACAGCATACTCCACACATCTCCTATACTTTTTAGCTTGCTTTCTCATTCTGTCCCGGGCCTTCAACAAATTCTGCCTTAAATCATCTAACAGCTCATCCCACTGCTGATTCATCCTGTTGACCTCTTCTTCCACCTTTGAAAGAATGGTTTTCCTCTTCAACAAGGGTGGATCTCATCCAAACAATGCCTTGAAAGCTGAATCCTTCCACTGCAGCAGCCCCAAAATATCATCAACCCCTCCTGGGTCAAGTACAAACAGAATTCACATGTTTCCAACTCCTTCCTTCCATGTGGAAATTCTGTTCTTTCCATAGTTATTATTCCCTTTAGCTACCTTACTGTCCATATAGTGGTCTAGTGCCTTACGTCCTCTAATTCTACGTTCTTATTCATCACTTGTTTTGGTTATATTTCTTCCGGGATGTCTTAGATTGTAATTTTGTCTTGATAATAATAGTGTAATACTTGCCAAGTTGTATTCAACATGAATGTTAAAATGAAGTTTGATGTCTATATTTGAAGAACAATTTTGAAAATATTTTTTATGCACAATTTTCAATTCCTATGTGAACAAATATTTCAAAAATAATTTAAAATGTTGATTTGCGAATGATGAGTTGTTTATGACCTTATTGTGTCATGTTGCCTGTGAATGAGTTTTGGTTTTTGCCTGGCCCAACATATAATGTTCAGCGGTACTGCTGAAAATGCTGATATATATATATATATATATATATATATATATATATATATATATATATATATATATATATATATATATAGTTATAGTTATTGAACATTCTCCCTTGGTTGCAATTTTGGTTGTGTTCAGTGGATACGATGACAGAGGGAGCTACTGTGATCCTGCGTAACGCCAAAATTGACATGTTCAAAGGATCAATGAGGCTTGCTGTGGACAAGTGGGGCCGTGTGGAACTCACAGAACCTGCTAGTTTCACTGTGAAGGAAGATAATAACTTGTCTCTCATTGAGTATGAACTGGTGAATGTTGTTGCGGAATGACTTATTGGGAATCCTGGAATTTCTTTTGAGAATAAAACAAATCCAGCGAAGAAATCTTTTGTTTTTTGTCTGAGACATCTCATCATGCCCATCACATTCACCTTAGTTTAGGAATAGAGATTTGAGCAGCTAGTAGTGCCAACAGTTGCTTCTTACTTTTGCAACAGACTCTGGATCTTGTAGCTTAACCACTGAACAGATGGTCGCTGTAATTGCAACAAGAAAATGGGAATTGGCTTCCAGATCATATGCTTTTTGTTATGCTATCTATTGACAATTTTAGATTATGTGTATCAGAATTTTATATATGGCAGGTGAGTGTTTATATTTGACGTAATCCTTTTTTTAGTCTCAATGTTTGTCGTGATCTACTACCTGCTAGCCTCTCAATCTTTGTGCTAAGAAGTATGTCTCAGAAGTATTGATTCAACATCATCAAATGATTTTGGAATGTTTTTTTACTGCCTAGTGCAAAAGGGAAGGAAATCATTCATAATAAGGAAAATCTTAGTTGCAACTTTTAGGCTTATAAATGTTTCTTTTTTGTGCATGAGAATTTAACGGATTTTTGTTTTAATCTTTTTTTTTTCGTTTCTAGTCTTTAAAATTGTGTTTTTTTGTCTAGTGATAAAAAAATTACATTATTTTTTTAAATAGCAATTAAAAATAAAGAAATTTAAATAAATGCCTATTTTAGAAGATTTTACATTATTCGGTGCACATGTGGACATCTAACTATTAAGCATCCATACTCTAATGGTTCATCATTACCATGTTTATTTGTCTCTTGCTTACAATTGATTTCTTCGTCATTTTGTTATTGTATATGGATAGGCCCCAACAAAAATTGAGTTTAAGAATTCAAGCATAAATTGACTAAGTAGTTTGGTATGAAAGTCTTTACATCAACAAACAAGATTTTAAGGGTGCAGATTCATCAGGACAATAAAGATAAGAATATTTGGCTTTCTCAAAAGAATTATTTACAAAAAGTTGTGATACTTTAATATGCGTGAATGTAAGCATATCTCTTACTTTTTGTCATTTAAATTATCATTAAATGTGTATCTTAGTAGTGAAAAAAAGAGGATAGGAATGTCTTGAGTATTTTATGCGTCAACAATGAGAAAGTTAATGTATTTAATGATTTATATAAGTCCTAATATTAAACAATTGAAACAGTAGATCCTAATAAAAAAAATTGAAACAGTTGATTGTTTTATAATAGGAATTGACCGAGTGCATTGAAATGTTACTAAGGTCTTCAAAAAGAAACCTCAATTGTTAACTTAAAGTTTAATGGTTTAATTATAGTTGAATCGAGATTGAATTAATTTTATATTTTTTAATATTATATAATTAGAAAAAAAATCAGAATCTAAAAATTATAAATGGTTAAATTATATATTTTATAAAATAAAAATTAATAATAATTGACAAAATAATTAATACTCATGTAAAACAAATATTAATTTTTATTTAGTTTTATTTAAAAAAATACCTAATTAAAAATTATTTTTCGCACCAGTTTAACATGGTTTTGATTAATTTTGGACTAATTTGACTGATTCTTTATCAATTATGAGATATTCCAATTTTTTGAATGATTAGACCAGTCCCCAATTGAACTGTTTGGACCGATTGATTCGGTTTGATTTAAAAAAAAAAAAAATGCACTTCCCTTTGGAGGATAAAAAATCATTGTCAAATGTTTTATTGATTAAAATTTTGCCAAGTGATCATGATAAATGAAAATCGATTATTAGTTATGCGTTTACGTTCGTAGAAAGATCAATAAGCTGGTTGTTGTAGCTCTATCTAGTATCTATTATAGAAGTTGAATACACGCTGATTACCGAAGCTTATAGGGAATCATTGAATTTAAAGAATAATAACTAGTGAGTTAGATGAGGACTATGCAAAAACGTAATCCTATAAGCTTTTTCCTTAATTCTATATTACAAATTGCATTACTACATCACAGCATTATAATCATTTTCAATTGTTCTCTCTCCTTCCTTAAAAAAAGTTTAAATTGTACTTTTATTTCCACTATTTTTTTTCATTCAGAAGCAATTTTAGTTTTTTTTTTCTTTAGTTGACTGTTAACATGACATTTATATGAAAAAAAAATTAAATGAAGTAAAAAAAATGTCTTAAAGAATTAAACTCATCGCCTTATTTTATTTAAATAAAAGGTAATAAATCATGAATTTACTTACTTTATTTAGTTAAACATATTAATATTATTTTCTAGGTATCATTAGTCAAGAATTATTAAATTTTTTAAAAAATTATCAAAATTTATAAATTAAAAAATATTTAATATATAAATATTTTTAATTTTATTTTATACCATTTTATATATTTTTATTTTACTAATTGATAATTAAATTTCATAAATTAATATGTAAATTATTTACATAATTTTTTTTATAAATTGATTTTAATATACAGATAATTTTTATATTTACTTAAAATTAAAAATATTTATATGTTAAATATTTTTTAATTTATAAATTTTGATAATTTAAAAAATTAATAACTCTTGACTAACTATACATAAAAAATAATGTTAATATAATAAATTAAATAAAGTAAGTCTTTTAGTGATTTATTCCTTTATATATAAATAAAGAATTCAATTCTTATTAACATAATTTTTTTTCAAATAAGATGAAAACTGTTTATTTTAAAAAATAAGATGATTAAGTGTCTTAACTTTTAATTTAAAAATAAAGAAACCAAAATTATAATTTAGAAAAAAAAATCTCTTCTTTAATCTCGGACTTCCTCTTTCATAGTATAGAATGCAATGTAACCAACAAAAAAAATGTGGATCGTATTAATAGAAAAATGTATTTGACTCTTCCAAAACAAAGAAATATAAAATAAGCTAATCACTGATTGATAAAAAAAATCAATAATTAATATTTGAACATATTTGTAACTCATTATATAATTTTTTTATCAATCACTGAAATTATTTGTTTTATCCTCTAAATAAATTGCACGCTTTGTGTGGGATTTAAATAACAAAATAAAAAAGTAGGAAGACAAAACTATGCTAGTCTGGGAGCATCAAATCATTAATATATCAACAAAATGAAAATAAAATAAAAACACTGTATACATAACAAAGAAATGAGAATGATACTTTGCTAGAAAACAAAACTAGTTTAATAATAGCTCACAGACCATTATTATTATTATTACTATTATTTTCTGAATATGTCTGCTTTTCTATGGAAACCCTTTTGACTTTGCCAAAGTGTACAATCTTGTACTTCAGGTTTACTATGTTGCTGGAGAGAATCTTAAACGGATATAGTGGGCAAAAGTTTGAAGTTCAAATCCCACAGCTCAAAATTGCCATTAACGAAATCATAATGTGCTCCTTTCAAAGCCAGAGTTTTGTTAACAACACCATCTCTAACAAATGGATATGTTAATAGGTTACCAAGTGATACATTCACAGCTTCCTGCATTGGATTAAGAAGCAAAATCTTAATTAAAGGGTATAAAAATTTGTATAAACAGTAACAATAAATTTAAGCTCTTTTTGCTGTATGCATATATATAGCAGTTACATTTTCTTACCTTCTCACAGTTAGTACATTGCTCTGAAAAACTTAAGTCACTTTTTCCTGCTTTAACCTTGGACTTTGCTGGAGTACAAATTTGGACCCATTGCTCTATGAATTCACTGAAATATCACAGAGAAAGGAAATGATTTTCAAGGTATAGTTAATTAGTACTCACCAAGAACAGTTAAGTTCATAAAAATCACTGTGTGGTATTGTAATATATCCGTCAGAGGAATCTTGTATGCAAGAATCCAATGACTAGCTAGTTAGAAAGGATTTACACTTAAAATTCCTCAAAAAAAGGAATCATCCATATAATAATCTTCTCCTTTCCCATGAATATACAACGTGATTTGACATGGAAAGCCAGCAGTCAAATAATGAAATGTTTCTCTATGTTAATATGCTGGACAAAAAGGCTATAATTTGTTCTTGGTATATGCCCAAAGCAACATTTCTAAAAGTTTTCTTTTCTTTTCTGGTTTAAGAAGCCTTCCGGTTGTCCCCAATAAAGTGGAACCAAAAACAGGGAAATTAAGAATGCTGTGCATGACTTTATATTCACTATTATTGATACTGGGTTATGAATGATGAATCTACTAAAGTACTAAACATTTGGAGTAGTGTTATTGATACATTAGATTTTAAAAAGAAATTATACGTGAGAGACATAGAGATATATGAAAAGAAGAAAAAGAAGTGTGTATATATAGGTCATATGATGAAAGTAAAAGTATGTGAATCACCACTTACTTGGAAGTACTGAAAAGCTATCGTGATCGTCTAAATAATTAAACTTTCATTATATGTATGTACTTCCAGTACATACTCGCTCGTCCTTTTGAAAAAAATTCTTTATTCCTTCTAAGAGAACTAATCAACAGTAACATATTGTTCCATCGCATCTTTTAAGAACATCTCAAATGACAGATTTGTGAGGTTCTTAAGATTAATTAAGAGTCAATTCTTACTCAGAATCATCGTTAGAAGAGGCTGACATAACTTAATTACAAGAACTGGTTCATATATATAAACAATCCATATTATATGTAAAATCCATTTTAAGTTCTTAGACAATTATATCGTTGAAATAAAAAGTTATTGAAATGCTTAAAAACCATTAAAGATGCTTTAAGAGACATATATATATAGCAATAATAGTAACGTATATATAAGACTTGCCTTGCAGTGGTCCCGTCATCTGGGATAGACATGAGCCCCTTTATACCTCCACAGCAACTGTGTCCAATAACTACAATATTCTCCACCTTCAAGTTATAATACCCATTAGAATCTAAAAAAAAGGCACCAAAAATGCTATTCCGTTTTTAGAAAAAGACGTTCTACTTTCATCAAACTATAAAAATAAAAAAATGGGTCAATTTTAAATGAGATGTTATCATTCATACTTACAGCAGAATACTTTATATTCATCTGTTTTTTATTTACTCAAGTTTAAATAATTTTAATATACCCTTACATAAAGCATTTTATATTAAGAAAATAAAAATAATGCGTTGAATTTTTTTTAACAAATATTAGTTTGTTAATTTTTTTAAGAAAATGTCAGTTGAAAGATTTGAATTCAATCTCTTTTTTTGTTTTCCTTTTTTTTTTCTTTCTCAACCGGTGAGTCAATCTTATATATTTTAAAATAATGTGTTGAATATACTGGTGACATATAATTAATTAAATAAACGACTAAACGATCATATTCGTAATAAAACATAGTGGGAAGGTGTGGTGGCTAATCACTAGCTGCTGGGTTATGATTTATGAATTTGACTACCACTATTTCAGTAGATATATATCTATCTGCGTGTGGTAGTTAGTTGAATGTTTGATCATTCTTTGCTTTAGCAATATGTGCACCAATTCAAAGATTCCTTACACTGTTCATGTACCATTTTTGTAATTCAATACTAGCGTCTTCATGAAATAGAATAAGTCATGCAACTTGAGATGCGTGTGGATCCCAACAAATAATGATGCAACGTAACAAATTGCCTCTACCACCAAACTTTCTTCCTTTCCCACATGACCCACCATTATTAGAGCACAGGATGATAATTGATAAACAATTACCTTTAAATGCAACACTGCATATTCTATGGCAGCCCCTGCTCCTGAATACTTCGTCTACAATAACACAAAGCCAGTCAAACTTTTGTGCTAATTTGAACCACCAAAACGGCAACCCAAATTAGAAGATTATTTTGAACGACAAATTTGACAGAGTTATGTTTATGATATACAATCTCTTGTATTTTCAATTTGCACGTCAAATTTAAGAATTGATTCAAAAGTAAGTGATATTTAAAGTAAATTTTGCGAGATTTTTTAATTTTAAACGAAAGTTATATATTGAACATTTTTATTATCGTATATAATTTTTTTGCTTTATATAAACAAATAATAAATAACTTTTCTGTTAGTGCACTTAAAGCTTGACTTATATTGACCCTGCAAACATTAAGCATTTAGGAAACATAGTAAACCTTGTCATATGGGGGAACCATGTTGGCAATGTTTCGGACCATAAAGGCCTCACCCGGTTGGAAATCCAGAATATGAGATGGACAAACTCTCGAATCTGAGCATGCAAATACCATAAACTGCATGTGTGCCATAAGAATGTTATATAATAGTATTCATTAATGGCAACATAAACTTATTAAAAGAGAAGCTGACTTTATAATATAATGAAAAACATCAAGGTCAATGCTTAATGAAAATAATCTATATGTGCATCAAAAGTCCTAGATGAATACATTATGCCATCTGAGAAAGTTAGGACCAATTTTATATATGCTGTGTATGACTAGAATATATAGTTGACTAATAATAGTTAGCACATGCCCATGTTGCACAATAGTGTAGGAAATAGGAATAGAGGATTTAATTATTGAATCAGAAAACAATTGTTCCTTTTGCATTTATTTTGTTTGTCTGTTTTCATGTCGTTATAGTTGAAAGTACCAAATTCAATTTCACCATAAATTAATGTATCAGAAAGGTGCATGTGCCCAAACCCAAAGGGCAATTAGTAATTAAGAAGACTAATTAAGTAACTAACTAGCTAGTGATTAGTGAGTATGCAACTGAAAACATGGCTGACCTTTGGGCTCTGGCCTTTGGCAAGTTCGCCATATAGATCAGGATTTTTCCTGGAAAATACAAAGCATATCACCCAATATCAGAGAAACTGTAATTCCCTTACTAGCTAAAAAAAGTAAAAATAGAACATGCATTGAATACCAGCCTTAATTTCCTAGAGGCAAAGGTTCAAATTCAACACGAAAAGTAAAGTGCCCTTTTTGCAACAAAAATAAAACAACATCTTTCGTCATTGGCCATCTCATGGTTTACATTTATTTATGGTTGATTAAACATATGCTTACGTTGCCACTTAATATTGTAAATATAAAGTGCCACCGTCTGCAATGCTTTACATTTTATTTGAGGTTATATGGCGGAAAAGGGATAAAAGAGGAGCATTTTAAATAGTCTTGTATGTATGCATATTTTTATAAAAAAATATATTAATAATATGTTTTTAGTTGTTAAGTTATATAAAAGATTATTTATTTAGTTCTTTTTTATTTCAAATTTTTCTATTATTTTGTATTAAAAATTCAGATAAAATCAGAAACTAACAATTTTTTTTTTAAAATTACAAGAGTAAAATATAATAATAAATTTTTCTAAAATTAAGGATTAATTTTTTTTAATGATTTTAACTAACAATGATTTTTCTTATCAAGATTCTTATTTTATTCTTTGTTTACTTTAAAGGGAGAAAAATACAAAATTTTTATACTATTATTTAATTATAAAAGCAAATTACTATTATATACTAATGAGCTCTATTTTCATAATATAGCAAATTCGAACCGAGAAGGTTCCTAATTCTATTATGGCAAGGTAGAGGATAAATGAAGGAAAAAGACAAAAGAGAAATTAACGATACGTACTCAAATTTCTCATTCTTAAATTGGATGAAGCCGGTTCTGATCCTCTCCTCCGGGTTAAACGGCTTCGAACCGGCGGCATCAAGCTCCGCCGTCAGATCCTTGATCTTTGCGGCGGCAACACCACCGAGGTCAGCTTTTTCACTACAATAAAAAAACAGAAACTGTTACATTTCACAGAAACCAAAACGCGTACCAGGTGCTAAGGGTCCCGCATGAGAAGAAGGAACCACACCACAACACCTACAACCTTCTGAAACGCTTATGTTTTTAACTTGTATCACCATAATCATAATTACGGTCACATGAATCGCATTTTCTCATAATTGTCAGTAATGAAAAAGTTTTTTACTCACCGTGCAACTTGCACGCGATTGCAACCGCAATTTAAAAACATGAACGCTCTATCTCTACGTACGTGGTCGTGTTTGTCACCGGAAACTAACGGCGGAAAATGACAAAAAAGGACAACAACGTTTGTCTGAATTACCTGAGAAGCTTGGTCAGACTCGCGATGGCTTCCTCGTATGATTCTCCTGCCATTTCTTCCTTCTGTTTCGCTCCCAAACACAAACAACACAAATAGATTCAGACGGTCGACATTCACTTAAATCCAAACATTAAAACAACGTATGATGAATCTCTTCATATAATGCTAATTAATAATAATTCATTCTGCGACATATATATATAATGGAAATCATAATCGATTAATAGATCAATATAACTAGTATATGCGAATTCTCTATATATGCGTTTAACAGGTCAATAACAATGAATCAATGATTGATCATCAAACAAAGAGATTGGTGGAAACTGGAAATTAATAATTAATCGCTGTAGACGTGAATTGTGTATTGCGTGATCTGAATCTGGTGGACGAAGAAAAGAAGAGATTAGATATGTGTATGTACCTTTTGTGCGAGGTACAGGTACTGGTGAGATTTGGAAGAAAACAAGCAAGTGTGTGTGTTTGTGATACGACTATGACTGTTTGAGTTTTTATTGGCTGTGTAGAGAGGCAAAGAGGGGAATTAGGGACTCACTTTTGGTCTAGCACTCAACACGGGTCTAAATTTATTGCCAACAACACAAACATTTTATTTCATTTCAATTCAGAAAATAAAAAATAAATGTTAGAAACACACTGTTATTAAATTTTACACTAATTTAAAAAATTAGTTGACTAATCTCAAATAAAAAATAATTTTATTTTTGAAACCATTCATTAAACTTAATATCATAATAAAAAATATCATTAAAATAAAATTAGAATTAAATGAAAAATATTTTAAGAATAACAAAATTCATTAGATTTGTTTATATTTTTTAATACGCCTTTCTTGTTGGTTGGATTAAATTTATTGAAAATTACAAATGAGTGGATCTCTCATTTTATTTGATGATTTTTTTATTTTAAATTTTTCAATTAATACTAGCATAAAATATTACTATTAACATGGAATATTATTAACACTCATCTAAAAAAGAAATATAAGGAAAAAAAATAAGTGAAAACCTTTTTTAATTTTTTATTATCTTCTTATTCATTTAGTAAAATAGAAAATAGATTACAAAAATGATACAGTATTTTCGTAAATAAATAACCATGTCTTTATAAGATATGTAATATAATATTAATATTATATTTTGTTATAGTGTGGCTAAGGCCGAATCCATTTCCCTATTTTTTTTAGTATAAAAAACTATAATAGTATATTATTGATAATTTTAATTTTAGTTTAGTTTAGTTTTTTCTTCTGTGTAAAAAGATCCTTTCTCTTTTGTTCCCCACTTTCTCAAGTTGACATGAACTGCCCATTTGCTCTCATAAGAACAGTATTTTTTTTTTTCCTTTGAAAGTGATCCAAAAGTGACATAATTGGAAAGTAAGAAAAAACCAGCTCTCCTTTCCGACTTTCTTGGCATATAAGTAGAGACTGAAAAATACGTGGGCACCATTTTTTCTCACATTTCAATTTTTTTGGCTAAATCAAACCCATTTCATTATCATTGTTTATTTTCTCTCTCACCCATTTCTTTCCTTTTCCTTTTTTGTTCACTAAATACAGAAAACAATACTAATAGTATTTACCAAGTCATTTCGATTAACTTATAGTAGTTGATTTGTTTAATATATAACTTTATTAGACTAGAATAAAAATATTTGATGAATGAGTTTATGTGTGTATTTGATTTTGATTGTTTTTAAGAATTGTATTTGATTTTGATAAGACATTGATTTAGTTAATCCATAAGTTAGTCAACCAAATTATTTGATAAAAAAAACATGTTATTAGAAACATTTGGTTATAACTCTTTTTTAAACAACTACTAAATTTAGAAGTTTTAATATGATATATTGAAGATATTAATGTAAAAGATGAAATAATGTTAAATTTTTTATTTATTAATTATTTTGAATCAAATGGTTACTAATTTCAAATTAAAATTATAATATTCCTTAAAAATTATATTAAAATCTCCTTAACTTTTACAAATTTAATTTTAATTATAAAACAACATAAACTGCATCTAAAAACTGTTAGTTTGAACACCAGCATTTTATCTGCGTTTGGAAAGGTCGGAACATTAAATTAACTAGCATTGAAATTTTTAAAAAAAGAAAAAACAGTAAAAATAATAAATAACGAATTGAGTAATTGAATAAAATAAATAATAAATTTTAAAAACTGTGCAACTGATATGACATTAATAATTAGCAATGGTAATTAGAAAAACGAGGGAAGTGGAATGGAGTTTGGTGTGGTTAGGGTGTCACCCAAAATAGAAGCGTGATGGATAATACGTGGTGGGAATTGAGAGGTTGTGATGATCAACTATGACTATATGAGTGACTAAAGTAGTTTTTTGCGAAAGTTGACTTTATTGAGATGCAACATCAAAAGAGAAAGTGATGGGACAATTTAATTGCATTTAATTACAATAGATTAAACTTGTGGTTTCTCTTTTCTTAATTATAATTTTTTTAATTAATTTATATTTTTTAAGAAAAATAATTATTGTATTAAATTTATTAGTTATTTATATTATAATTTTAAAATTATTATTTTTTCTTTATTTATTTATTTTTCATTGTTTAAAGAAAAAATAATTTAGTAATAATATATTTAAAAATTAAATAAGAATCTCATACAAAAGAATAAATAAATTTTTTAAAAATATTTTATAATTAGGAATTAAAGGAAGGAGTAGCATGAAATTACAATTTTAATGTAATAAATGGAAATTGAAGAAGTTGAACATAGGTGTTGAATATTAAAGCAATTCAGTAATGCGTGAATCCTAATTTTGAGCGAAAAAAAATATATAAAAATGATAATTAGAGTTGAATTTATACAATATTTACAAAAAAAATTATACATAATAAATAATTTTTTTTAGCAACATGTGATTATTAGTTTAAGTAGAAATAAACTTAAATATCTTAAATACAGTAAAGTTGAATTCAAATTTTATAAATAAAAATACATGATTCAGGATAGCAATTATATTAAAGGTGATGAAAAAAATTTTCAAGCAAGAATTTTTAGTTGAAGTTATAAAATTGATTGAATGATAAAATGAGAAAAGAGAAAAAGAAAAATCATGAATTCAATTCTCCTAAACTAACAATTAATAAATAACATTCCTTGATAAAAAAACAAAAAAATATCGTTCATAAAGGAAATGAATATTATTTCACACCAATAATAAGAAATTAAGTAATCCTTTATCCTAAAATACTCGTCTCTTTCTCTCTTCATACATGCATGATTTCCACTTGAGATTTGAAAGTTTTGAAGTATTTGTTTAGTGCATGAAATTAAATATAGAGTTGGTGTATAAAAATAAAATTGAACTTTGAAATTTTAATTATGATATTTGATTTTTTTTTTCAAAAATAAAGTTAATACTCAAATTCATAAGGTTTTGCATGGTTTTAAGATTTGTATATTAAATGAAATTTTAGTATTAAAACCAAACTAATCAGCCGTTATTTTCCCATTGCACTTCTTTCTCATAACAATTTTTTTCTTTCCTTTTTCATCCATTCCCTAATTTTCTTTTATAAAAAATGTTAGCTTATTTACTTTATTTAATTAAAATGTTATTAACAGAAATTTGAACCGTTAACTCATCTCTTCCTTCTTCCTTGAGTCTCCCTTCTCTTATTACACTTAAAGGGGACAACAATAATGATAGGGGCACAACTATTATATACTCACATTTATAAGATTCTAATTATCTAAATTTATTAAGATTAAAAAAAATAATTAATTTAGTTGATAACAATAAATTTATCTTAAATATATAAATTTTTTCAAACTATCCTTATAATTAATACTTATTTATCTTTTAATTATTAGTTAATACATTATCTCTATTCTTTAAATTAGGAATATTTTTAATCTAAAAATAATTAATAAAAAAACATTATAGATCAAGTCTTATAAAAAAATAAATATCATTTAAATTTTGATCTTATAAATAAATACAAAAGGAGTATTATTGTCATTGTCATGAATACAATTAGTCTACCATTATAATTTTATGATAACCAAAGTGGTTATAGTAATAATGGTGAATTTAATAAATAGAAGAAAAAAAAAATCAAGGTTTGCATTAATGAGTTAAATTAGTCCAAATTAAGCTTCACATTATTCTAGCTCCGGCCATACCCAAGCTTTAAATTTGGCTTGATCAAATAAATTATTTATATTTAAACGTAAGTTTTTTACAAGATAAGTTTGAATGTCAAGTACTCTACTATATACTGTAAGAAAAAAGTACTCTACTACATCTAACTCCTTTATACTACTTTCAAAGTAGTTGACTTGATGCCTCCCTTGACCCTTGGCATTGACATACGTGTGTCATGTGAACTATAGATTTATATGCATATAATTTTTTTTTGTAACACTTTATATGCATATAATAAGTTTTGGTATTAGCAACTAGACAAATTATAATTAAGTAAATTTAATCAGTAATGTTTGAAAAGAAATGACAGCATATGTGAGATTCTCGTTATATAAGAAATTACGTGGTATATTGAGAGAGAGATATTAAAAAAAAAAACATTATAAAATTATTAAAAAAAATTTAAGTTTAATTTTAAAATTCTTGTCTTCAACTTCAAATTAGTTTTTAAAATAAAAATAAAAATACCTCACGTCTTAAAAAATAATTAAAACTAAATTTTAAATAAAGTTATATAATAAATTTAATAAACTAGTTTTGTTAGTTTAAAAATATTTCATTTTTTAAAATTTGCTTTGAACTTAGATATGCATTTGGGTCGATTCTAGGACATCGTCACCCATACCCTCACCTCCCCCCTTCTATCGATTCGTGTACTATATCATTACTTAACAACAAATAAAATTTTCTCACCAACACTTGATGGGAACAAAAAATGCAAGATAGACATGAGAAATGAAGCATGATTTAATAAATGAAAAACGTACCGAGACAATCTTGCTCGTGCAACACAGCATCATGCACTTTTTTAATGCTCCAGCCATGACTCTCTTTGCACCCTGCCATGCACACACAAATCAATAATCTCAATTTATTAATTACTCTGCAAGTAGGCAAATTAATTATTGCTATTGATAATCAACGAAAAGAGCAAAAGCAACTTGCAGTTGTGTTTGGAAATTGGGGTTGTACTATTAGCACATATGAAAAATACCACTTTAGAACAACAAACATTCACTGTCCAACGGCGAGAAAGTGGGTGAAAGTTAGTAATTTCTTATGGGTGCCAAAAGAAGTAAAAATTCTAATAATTACGTGGCATGACAGCACTTTGTTGGAAAATTAGGAAAGCTCTAAGTTCTTAGTTTGTGCAAATTTCAACAACTTAATTGGAAATAGGAGAGGAAATTGAAGAGATAACCAAAAGGGTATCGAATTTGTGGATTAGTGTGGTTGAACTTTATTCTACCTTGACTGAATGAAATTGTTGTTACTGAATAAAACGAGAGAAAAAATGGCTAAACTATTAGGTGTTTATGCTGCATTGGACCAAAAGGCCATGGGCAAGCACAAAGAAGGGAGAAGGAGAATGAAAATCAATTTGAAGGGAAAACATTAATTTACCAAAAGGATAAAGAAAGCGAAAGGTAAGTTAATATTAGCTAGGGGGTTGTAATGGACACTGCTTCCTTATCTCAATTCTCATAGCCAATATTACGTGTCCTGAAGCCACAAAAAGTGGTGACAATGAAACTATCATCCTATCATTGTTGCATAAAATGTTTTCTTGGAAAAATAATATTTTGTGAATCTGATTTGACGCCGTTGCCGATTTGTCATGTAATGCATTTCAATGGATGGTATTTGTATGCATTTCAACTAGTCCGTTCAGAATTGAGTTTTTTTTATATTATTCACTTCATCATTTAAAAATTTGTAAGTTGTGATATTTTTTATATAATTTATACACTAATGATAAAAAAATCTTGTTTTACGAAAGATCAATGTTACCTAAATATAATTTGGAGAAAATATTTTTGTACATCATATACTTGTATAATTAATAGTTATATTAAATTTGTCTAAATGTCTCCATGTGTTACTCATTCAATAATATTTTTTCCCTGCTTCCATCATAAAAAATATATATTTTTCCTTGCTTCTGTTTTTTTAGAATTTTATTTTTTATCGGCAAATTGGAATCAATTGACTTTCTCACTTTATCTCCCGTGCTGTACGTTTATTGTCCTAGTTTCTGTAAAAAAAAATAGAGAAATAAAAAGGAAAAATACAAAATAAGATTATTGATATGATAAAAATTAAATGAAATATGAGTTATAAAAGTATTCTATAAAAGTCTGTTACTTGAATAATATAACTATTGTTTATTGGTATAAAAGCAGATCGAAATTAACTTGCCGCTGATCTGATTTCTGATTTTACTTCCTTTATCCTTCTACTGTTTGAATGAAAGGTAACGAAACAAAGGGGATCAGAAGAAGAAAAACAAGTTTTCTAAATTGGAAGTTTATAATAAATATGTACAAAAATGAATTTTCAGTGATTTTTTCTTCCTTTATTCAGAATTTTTTAAAAAAAATAAAAAAGGAATTCGAAATAATATAAATATTCTTCATTTGTTTGTCTCAGCCCAATTTTATTCAGTTTATGCTCCAAACAGAGTGTTAAGTTTTTTTTTTATTATTATTATCATTTCTAGTGATTGTAAATCACGTAATTATTTATTTCGATTCTTTTTTAATGTTTATGGTGAGGCGCTTTTTATATTTTAATGTTATATCAAAATCACAAATATAAAAAATAATTTATTTATATTGAAATCATAAATTAATTTTCCAAATAAGAATACTTGTAAAAAAAATAAAAAAATATAGTCTTTCAAGTAAACTTAATTTACACTAAACTGCAGGTTGGTGTTCCACGTGGCTTTTGGCGTGACAGATAATGTCTTATTTTGTTCAAATGTAACCATATGCTGTGTAGTTAAGCAAGGATTGAATATAAGTGTTATTGTGCTGAAGGTTGAATTTAAGTATTATTTGTTTTTAACTTTTTTAAATAATTTTTTGTTAAATTTTACTTATTTTTTTAGACAAATTTTAAATTAGTCAAAGTGTGATTAATAGTGGAAGATTTTAAAAAATAAATATATGCTGCGCAGTTTTCTATTCAATATAACTCAGATTTATTTAATTATATATCTTTTATAGAAGAATATTACAATTTTCAGGATTGAGATTATGTACGGTCTTCTGAAAATTGTAGAAAGGATAGAGGTTTTTCAGTAGATTCAGTAGCAGATGCACTCAAAGGTGCAGGTGCATCTCAGCAAACTAAATCGTTCATCTCCGTTGATAAAAGAAAAACCTCACTATATATATATCAAAGTAACAAATATGGATCCTTTTCCTTAGTTTCATCTAATATACTTAGTACAGAAACAAACTAACAGATTTTTTGGCCAAAACCAAGAAAGAGGGGGAATCTATATGAAAGAAAATATTGATATTGATCATCTTTAGCATGTGCAGCATGAGTGTCGATGATGATGGCGAGGACACATCCGGGATTTCATCGTTCCCATTGGGAATTTTGAGTAACTCAGTGCATCAAGATTCACAAAGTTCTCACGTTACAGCTTTTAATTCAGGTCATGGATCCTCAAAGTTGGACAACGAGTCAACCTCGTCTAACACCATACGGGATGTTCATATTGTGAGAACCACCACTACTGCATCATGTCTGAACATATCTCACACTCAACATTAATATTGTCTATTTTCAAATTTGTGGCACTTATGTTTAACATCAAAATTGTCAGTTAACATCTTGGAGCCCATGACTATTGCAGGCTATTTATGTTTAATGAGTATTCGTTTCATGTTTTCTAGTCAATGCGGTTAATGGAGGACTTTCTTGATCTTGCTAAAGAAAATACAGGAAAGGATTTGGAAACTTGTGGTATACGTGGTGCCTATCTTGTAAGAATCATTTGTAAGGTTTTGTTTTATGGAAAAAAATGAAGAACCTGATCTGATCCTTTGCATTACAAAATTTGCAACTGAAATATGATTTATCCAGGAGAAGGGAACCCTCTACATGACTACCCTGATCATACCAAAGCAGGAATCAGCTTCCTATTCTGTTAGTATCCAGTTTTACAATATTTTAGCTCATATTTTCAAGAGGGCATGATTTTATTACTAATTGTTGCTAACTTGCTGCATTGAATCACAGTGTCAAGCTACAAATGAGGAGGAAGTTTTCAAAATTCTAAATGAAAGATCCCTTTATCCTGAGGGATGGATCCATGTATGTCTTCCTAGCTTTTTAGTGATGCTAATTAAGAGTTGGGGTGTTGCTGGTTGAGTTGGGGGGTTCAAGGAACTTTACAAATCAATTTTGTCATGGTTGGATGGGTCAGGTTTGTGGGGAAATATATCAATCCAAACAAACTTAACTTGCATTCGGAACATCCTCAACAAAACTCAAATAGGCTAGGGATTGCTTAGCTTTAAATAGTGGGGAGGGGAGGGGGTAATTAGATTCAGTGTTGGGTCATTTTGAGACATTAAATTTAAAATTGATCTTCAAACTTATTTTGGTTGGGTTGTTCTTAAGTGAGCTTAATTAGTTAGAAAGGGGTGCCAAAGGTCAACACGACTTGGCAATCTATTACATTAGGGGTTGCAACTTTACCCAAAATTACTAGGAGTATTTATCCATCTATGAAATGTTTTTCCCTTTTTTGAGATTATTCACTTTGATCAAGGTATACATCATTGGTATTATCTAGGGTATCGCACTATCACTAGAGCCCAAACTATTTTCAAATCATAAATCCTTATAGAAGAGAATATCCTTCTGGTTTGACTTCTCTAACCCTTTTCTTCTAAACATTTTCAGACACATCCTTCTCAAAGTTGTTTCATGTCATCTGTGGATCTGCACACTCAATATTCATATCAGGTGATTGATCCAAGTATTGGTGTTATTACTGGGCTTTTTTTTTGTAAAAGCATTTCTTTGTTCAACTATTGTCACCTTATACCGGCATTTAAAGTATTATCTCCTTTAAGAATACATGTTGCATAACATTTTATATTCCAAATTTTCGTTTGCACCATGGTTGCATTGAATAGTTGATATCTTCTAAGAGAATTTATAATAGAATTTGTAGCACATCCTTTATGATGTTGGTGGCAACTAGTGATTAGGGGACATTATGTTAGCGGAGAAGAAGACGTTATAAGAAGATCATTGTATGTGGTAATATATGCATATTTAATTCTTTTGCTAAAGTTGAATTGTGTGTATTATGAAAGTGCAATTACAAACTTTTTCCGTTAACAAAACTTAAAATGGTTTGCAGGTGATAATTATAATTAACCGGTTAACTATTAAAACTCGCATGGATATTTACTAGAAGTATAGTCTCGTTCTATTTTCCCTTTTTAGGCTAAGTTTGGGCTCATAGTTTGGTGTTATTTTATCAGATGATGATTCCTGAGGCATTTGCCATTGTCTTGGCGCCAAATGATACCTCAAGGTCTACCTACTGTCTCTTGTTCTACAATATGGACGATTTCTCACCAATTCTTCTAGTTATTGTTGTGCTTAAAAACTAACAATTGTCTTTCACATAAAATTTCGATATCTACTCTCTATTCTACTTGACATTTGTGCCTTTTTTTTCCTTTTCTTTTTAAAAGTAATTTCTTACACTTTACATCCAATTTTCATATTTAACATAATAAGGGGGCCGAGTGAATGTAAGATATTTTGAACAAAATCAGCATATATGTTCCTCTGAATCTGATTTGGATGGTAAAACTACTGTAGATCTAAAATACTTTGTGCTACTTTCTCTTTAACCACAATATATATAAACTTATTTCCAAGTACTTATCTCCAAGTACCACACCTTATATACCTTATGAAAGAGTTGAAGTCCACAAAATTAATGCAATAAATTTACTACTGTTGTTTTACATTTGTTTCTTAGTGAATGTTAAGAAAATATATACCAAAGTTATTGTGTATGTTGAGAGTTAGTCTAATATTTCTGCATTGAAAGGTTTGAAATCTTTGATTTAGGCTAAGAATGACTTTGATAACTACACAATGTGAAAGAACAATGTTGATACACTCTAATGTAATAAGGTAGGTTTAGTACTTCCCTCTTGGGACGTTCACACTTATTTTGGATGCCAACTATCCACATTTGAAAGCTTTAGGAATTAGGAAATAAATTAAATGAGGATTTATTTGCTTTCTAGTTTCTTGCCAGAATTTATGCATTAAGTTCACTTTGAATTCTAGAGGTTGAAGTAGTTGTAACTGTAACAAGTCATCCATGTTTAAACTTAGAAATTGATGCAACAAACTATTTAATTATTCAGGTGCGTAGTTTTTTTGCTATATGAATTAATCTTGTATATGTGAATTAATGGAATGAAATAAAGTGATGTTACGAACAAAATGAAATGAAATTTAGTAGAATACATCTCAATATTGCATTCAATCTTGTTCTGTTTTTTTTCTCTCATGTGGAATAAAATCGACCTTTTTTCTTTCGTTCCAATGGATCCAAATAAACCTTAACTTGTTGCTTAAATCTTTTCACCAAGGTTAACTTTTGTTTAATTACGTGCTAAACAGTCCAAGTAACAAATCATGGTTGTATTTGGATTAAACTCAGGAGAGTATTTTTATGAATTTAATATATAATTGTTAATTCTAATGCACAAAATGAAAAAAATGAGGATTTTTTTAGAGTAAAAATATTTTGATTTTTTCCAACTAAAATTAAAACATGAACATCACTGATATATTTTCCTTGAAAATTTGGTGAATCTAGGGGATATATTCAAATAAGATTTTAAAAGACATTTTTTTCATAAAAAATTATGCGAATTTTAGATGATTTTGTAGGAATGTAATGATTTTTTAGATTTTTTTTGAAAGACTTTTATTATTAGGATTTTGTAGTATAGATTTTAATGAATTTATAAAATATGAATTCATTTTGAATTTATAATATTTTAAAGGATTTTATAATTTTTTATAAAAACATTTAAAATTACTATAGTCAATGAAAAAATAATAAATAAATGATAAATGATTTGGATAAAGAAAAGTAAAATCAATATAAAATTTTTCAATCTTTTAATATCTAATTGATTCTAGTTTCTTGTCCTCTTATATAACATTTCTCCACATATCTAAAGCTTTTTACTAGTTTTGTAGAGAGAAAAAACATGTGAAAGCCTATTAGTTATATGCAATTATACAACTATATGGAACTCACCATACACTATAGTCACGATATTAGCAAATAGGGTTGTAGGGCAATTATAGGGATAAAGAACATGATTGTTGAGTGTGCAAGTCAATGGTGTTTCTTCGCATGGGAATTTGATGGTGTATCATGAGTACATTGTGATTAGAGGTTGCAGTCCTAGTTTTCGTCATAACGAAGTGTTGGGTGAAGTCTCTCTGATAGCATCACAATTGGAAAATCATACAATTATAGATATTGTCATGCTCAATGTCAAATGAAGAATTAAACAATCATATATAATGATATCAATTAATCTAGCAATAGCAATTGACCCGAAAAAAAAAGTAGAAAGAAATTTTTACCTGATTGCAGAAAAAGCATGTAACATTGAAAGAAAGAGATGCCCAATTACTCCATCAATGCTACCGCCTTCAAGAAAAAAAAAAAGTAAGGAAAAATGACAAAGTCTGAGTATAAAAGTTTCAAGAGTTGGGACCAAATTATTTTGTGTGAGGTATTTACGTACAATTAAAAAGTCACACGAAATCTATTTAATACTTTTTTAATTGAATACTGTAAAATTTTATTTTCATGAAAAAAATCTTGAAAGTCTAAATTAAATAATTTTTTTATCATTTTTAAAAATCTTGATTGAATATCACAATATTTTAAAATCTTTATGAATCCTAATTGAATACACCACTATTATATGGGTTTTTCGTTGATAAAATTCTATATTTGTCTTAGAAATTTAAATTAAAATTCAGTATCTTGGATTTTCCCACGTACTTGTCATCCACAGCCTTGACTCTCTCATCCTTTGTTGGATCATATTATGACTATTGACTGGAACATTTTGACTGAAAGATCACTCTGTGAAGTTCAAATTTTACTCTGTTCAAAAGCAAGCTCAGACATATTTGTTGTTTGCAAGCTTCCTCCAATACCACTCTCCCAAAAAGAAGTCTATCATTTTAAAAAAATGAGACTGAATGGGCTCCTCTTGTAACTATAACTCCATGCTTTCTCTCCAAATCACCCAATCTCCATATTCATTATTATTTTTTATACTTGTGTCTTTGACAAATCTTTTGCATGGTAACAAATCTTATTGTGTCTAGCTTCAACTTGTTTTCTTTTGCATATTCTTCTTTGCATGGTTTAGCACTCAGTCTTTTTAAACAATTTATCTTGCTTTGCTATCTCCATAGCCTCTCTAGTAGCATTTATTTTTCTCCTAACAATCTGCTCCATGTCTTTTCCTTGCATTCCAAACACCCATTCATTTATCAACATCTCCCAAAACGAAACACTCGTTTCTTGCGCTTCCTCTATCATCCATAGTTTGCAAACAAATTAATTAAATCAATTGATTTTGATTGGGTCTAAAGAAATCCAAAGCCTGTCTAGTAGCATTTATTTTCTCCTAATAATCTGCTCCATATCTTTTCCATGCATTATCCACTCATTCTAAATACCTCAGGCCTACTTCATATCTAGTAAGAAAAAGAGAAACAAATTACAGAAATGTAAGTACGATGGATTATGATGTAATAGAAAAAAAAAAAAAAGAGAGAGAGGGAAAAAAGTTAAGAGTGTAAATGAGTTCTCATAAATCATTAGAGATGTGGTGGTAGATATGAAGAAGCTACAATTAATTTTAAATAGAATTAATTTTCATTAAAATTGATTTTGAAGGTGATAATATGATTATATGTTTGAATGTTTTTATTATAAAATCAAATTAAAAATAAAATTTTGAATCTAATAACACAGAAACTAGTCAAATTATTTTAATCAAAATTGATTTTAAATTATTCTCCACCTTAAAATTAAACAAATAAAAATATATTAAAAATTAATTTTAAATTCAAAATCAACTTGTGAAGTGAAACCAAACGTACTGAAATTACCTTTGAACGCGGATAAAATAATTTGAGGCACGTAACCAATCGTGCACAAGTGGTTTGTGGACATGTTTGGCTTGGGAAGTTTCCTAGAAGAATTAAGGGCCCGCATGAAATTGATCTTTTTCCTAAAAAATTTGCACGTAAAAAGCTTGTTATTTTGGAGTGATTACTTGAGAAAGAAGAACATGAAGATTGGAATTGGAATCTTCTTCTTCCTTTCCCAAGAAGGAAGACAGAAAAATCAAATGTGATGTCATATCCGCGTAACGTATCTCACTGCTCTTCTTGCAACTTCCAGGATTCTAGTGCCATATACAAATCAATTTATCGCAAAAAACAAACTATATGTGCACTTGTGGAAAAATATTTTTATTTATTTGTCCTGCTAACATTATTTATTATTTTTAATTTTATTTTTTAAATTGTTATACATTTTACATATTTGTGATAAACCAGAGGAGAATAATAGTAGAGGTTGTTTTAAAAGGTTAAAAGAATTTTTTTTATGCTAATTATAAAAATATTAATTATATTACTTAATTTATGTATTGTTTTTTTAAAGTATACAAAATAAAACAAATTAAATAAGTACTCTAATATAACTTATTTTATTCACTTTTTTTTGTTTAAAATTTGTCACACGTTTTTTTCTAACAACTATTTTCTTAACAACTTAATAAAATCGTCAACAAAGAATCACTTACTTAACTTGTAATTCATGTAATATAAAAAAATAACAAATACTTCCTTCCTCCATTCTTTTTTACATGTCTTTTAAAGTTATTAGGTAGAAATCAAGAAATGAAATAAATTTTCTTATTTTATCCTTTTTTTCTTTCATTTCACAATAAATACATGAATAAATTAATTAAAAATTATGAGACAAGTGAGGATATAATTAATAAAATAATAATTAATATGATCTTAAATTTTACAAGCTATAAAAAATTCTCTAAAAATCTGACAATTTTTTACACTTTTTTCAACTGTCATATTATAAGTTAATTTTCTATCTTTCTGCTATTTCCTATCTTTCTCTATAAGAAATGAACCGTAAAGAAATAACACTGGCTCTCAACCACAGAGTACATTGTTTTGTGTAAGTTTTTTAGGCCTTGTTTCGTGTGTATTTAAAATACCAACTAGTATAATTTAAATAAATATTTACGTATTTAATTCTGAAAAATTTGTTCTAGTTTTGAGTTGAAATAATTATGATGATTTTTGTATTAGACAAAAAGTATATTCTAATTTTCCTATTAACTTAATTTTAGAATAAAAATATTTAAACACAGTTCACATACGTGTTTACTTACTGTATTAATTAATGAATGAGCATTGAACCAAAACTTGTTTATTCAGATTGAAAATTTATGAGTGGGCTAATTTACTCGTATTAAATTGAAATTTCTTTTATTTACATAAATAAAATATAAGTATGAAAAAATTTATAATTATTCAAGTATCATATTCAATCATATGAATTAAATTCATATTTTTTGAATCATTTATATGATTTAGGAATAGAGATTAACTTGCATAAAAAATAAATGACGAAAATGAAAAATAATTCTAATATGTAAGTTAATCTCTCTTCATGAACTAATAATATAGTTATAAATTACATGACATCATCTAATACACTGTTTTTTAACTAAAGATAATTTTACATGCAAATGGCCTAAATCAAAAGTCAAACTTTCTCTGTTTGTCATTCCGACTGTCACTGCTGCTTCTGTTTACATTTATGCCGCATGCAGAGGCTGGACCCACCGACGTTTTGGACAGATCATTCATATTAATTTTGTCTCTGATTCAAAGTAGTTGAGACAACAAAATTCTCAAATAAATGTTTGTGCGCAAACAATTAGTTATCCTTTGTTAATTAATTACGTTTAATTGAAATAAATAACCAAGTTTATTTTATGTCACATGTTCCTGTACTACTTAAGATTATATTATTTATGTTTTTTTTAGGATCTCATATAATTTCTATAACAAATATCCTTTTTAAATTCTTTAAGAAAATGTACTAAGGCATTAATTAACACCACGCTAATTTGATCTCAGCAATCGTTATTGAAAGATAGTGCCGTCGGCAGGTATACGTGAAAAATAAAAATGCTACGTAATTGAATTTGTCTGGATATCTTCATCTACAAAAAAATATATATCCAAATATTTCAACTCTAGGACATCATCCTCGAATCTAATTACATGATAGCAAATTAGGAAGAGGTAATTCCCTAGTTAGGTTGATGAATTTCAAACATTAATTTACATACAAATAAATGAAATTTCTGAATCAAATTAACGGATTCTCAATAAGGATGAACATTTCTGCTCAATCCACTGGCGTTGGCGAAGAACCCGAACAGATCTTGCTTATACGGCAAATACGACTTGCGTTTATCGCTCTCTTTCCTCGCTCTGCTCATAACGTAATGCTTCTCGTGCGCAGACGCCGCCGCCGTCGTCGTTTTCCCCTTCTTCACCTCAACCTTCTTCACGACGACGCTGCTCGCCTTCTCCGCCGGCTTCGCCGCCGGCGCGTGGTTCAAGAACACGAACGCGTCTTTTCCGTCGCTGTTGCTCCGCAGCTTCACGTCTCGGAACCTCCACAGCTTCGAGAATCCCGTCGAGTTGCTCTTCACCGCCGCTTTCGGATTCCACTCGCAGTATGTTCCTTCCGCCGGCGTCGTCGCCTCCGACGGCGACGGAGAAACATCCGCGTGTTCGACGAAGACCTTTATCGGCAGCCGGAGACCGTCGCCGCCGTTGTAATCGTCGGAGAACAGAAGATCCTGGTTGAAAATCGGAAAAATCGGACGAATATGGCCGTTGTCGAACGCGTCTTCGGCGGAGATCGGCGATCCATCGGAATTCGTGAGAACGAAGCTAAACTCTTCCTCTTCTTCTACCTCATCTTCGTTATGCTTCTCTTCGTTTTCGTTTTCGTTGATTTTGAGCTTAGCCACGAAATCGTGTTCGAACTTTCCAGCGAACTCGTCGGAAGAATCCCTAGACGACAAAGGTGAGAGTGAAACGGCTTGCATTTTAAGTCGAGTGTGCTGCTGCTGCGTTTTGAGATGTGTAACGAGATTGAAACGACGACAGTTATTAATTAAGAAGTTGGTTGGTTGGAGTTTGCAGATGTTGAATTGAGAAGAGGAAAATGATAAATGGTTCGGTTTTTATATGTGAGGTTAGGAGAGGACTTTGATTTTTATTCGGTCTTTCGAATTTCAATTTCAACTTTTCTAGTAATTTGCCTTTTTCACCTATTTTTTTAAGTGTTTTCACACGCTGCACGTGTTCGTTCAAAATAACACACGTAGACTCACCTCGCCTTCGTGGCTTCTTCCAGAAGTTAGGAATCTCCCTTGAAGTCTAAATTTGCAAGCTTCTTTTTTAATTGGATGGTGGTGCTTCTAGTAATATGGGATACTATTCATGATTTGATATTTAATAAATTTGTGCATGACTATTCATGGTAGTGCAGAGATCACGGGTTATGTAATTTTAATTAATGGAACTGCCAATGGCTGATCTCACTGATGATGACTTTGGTTCACTAGCTTTTTTGCCTAATTGCTTTGTTGGTTTTCTTGTTTGGTGAAGGCTACAAAATTAGAGTCAGATATTAGTTAACAAATTAAAAAAAATATTTATTATATAAATTATAAATAACATTATTTTACATATTTTAATAATTTTTTTAATTAATATCTTAATAATATTTATTTAGCATTTGTCATGAAATTAAAGTATCGAAGTATTTGTTTAATCATTAATGAAAACACGCATGACATTAAAATATCTAGACACGTGTTATTAATAATTAATGTCAATGGAGAAATATTGGTTTTTTACATCACAGAGAACAATATGAGGCATAAACTAAAGTTTATTCCAAGACATCGTCCAAGGATTTTCTGTGCGCGTTAGAAAAATCGATCACTGTGAGGACTACGCACCTACAAAAGATTATGTACGAGTATATCAATGTTTTTGTTTTGGTGAGCTAAAAAAATAGACTCGTTCAATTCTTCGTTTGTGTTTTTGGAAGTCAATCACCAGGTGACACGTTGATTAGTCAAGTTCTTGGGATAGAAGCAAATAGAAAGTGGTAGTTACGCGTATTATAGAACACATTATTTCATATTAGTATTTTCAGACATGTGATTAAATTATACTAGTAACGTAAAAAAGAAAAATAAATTTGCTTATTAACTCACTCATTCTACACACACATTCACCTTGTATACTAATCTAATTTCTAGCCATTAACTTTGGCAAAGAGGAAGATAAGAAAGGCTTCAGATGATTTGTCAGAGTTATCAAAAGGGGAAATGTCCATTTGTAAAAACTTTAACTCTTAAGTCGGTAAATCAATAGAGGAACTAGTCGTGAAGGACAAAATGTGCGTGGAGAACATAAATATACACACATGCATCAATGGGTGATGTGTTAGGTGGTCAAGGAGTGCTAATCTAACGTGTGTCATTAGCATAATTTAGGAAAACTTATGTTAGTTACTTACTAATAGTAAGTTGACTTAACATTTTCCTAAAGATCATGATGTTCAACCATTTCAAATACTTCATAAACATGAGAGCTATAAGGTGATATGGTGATTAAACAAAGGGACGTGTGAATTGAAGTGATAAAGAGATTACCGGATTGAATTTTCTCATTAACATTACATATTAATTACTAACATTTATTTATATAAAGGTATCTCATGAATGTCTTGATTCACTAAAATTTGATCAATTGATGGTGGAATCTTCATGATTGGTAATCTAATGTCTTTTGAACTGCTTGATGAGAATTGTGAATGACCATCAATATTTATACTTAAAGTGGAAGGTTGAGCATCACTCGCTTCGACCAATAACAATGTCCTAAAATTGCATTGATTGCTTTTACATAAAGAAATTTTGTATTTATTGATTTCATCTTTTACAATATCTAGATTTCGAGCTGTAACATAATATACTTATACGTTAATTTCATATTTTTTTCTACATCACATTATTTTTTGACATGTCATTCTTCATTCTTCACCTCACCTATATATTATCTTGCACTCTTTTACAATGCCCCCTTCAATTCTCAACTCCCACCTACTCAATAACTCTCATTTGATATGACTAATAAAATCTACCATGGAAAAATCAAATAATTTGTTAGAGGAATTACTTATTTGCCATGATTTTCGCTTTCTCAATTTGTGTGTTGTTCTCATTACAATGACAATAAAACTTCCCTAACTCCCATCTCTGCAATCACTCAAGAAAACCAAACAAACCTTGAATCACAAATTTTTGTCCTCTTTCCAATGCATAAGGCACTCGTTCTCATCCCCTTCAATAAATCACCTGTGAATATGACCAACAAGACTATATTGTAATTGTTCAATTCACACCCAACTTAACTAACTAACGCACCCAATCGTTGATTCTCCTTTATCACTCCCTCAATGATCGATCAATGATAAAGGATCAATATTCTTTACCCAATTATAGAATTAGAGGAAGCACCGGACGGATCTAGAAAATTTGTTTAGCGGGTAAAAAAATAAATTCCAAAAGAAAAATATTTTAAATTTTTATAAAATACATAACTTTATGATGAAAAAAAATTCCAATTACTTATATAAGTTTTTACAAATTAAGTGAGTCAAGGCACGTGCTAGTATCACTGACTTGCTTTATATGTTTAGTATTATAGGAGTAAAACAATACAAATTAAAAGAATAAAACAATAAAATCAGTATCATTTTATTTTAATTTTATCGCTTAATTATAACTTTTTACATTCATTTAGAAAAAGAATTGTCTATGGGGGCAACACTGGGGCAAAACTTTTTCTTAATAAAATATTATAAGTAACAAAAAATTATGGGGACAATTGCCCATAGTCATTAACATGCATCCGTCCCTGAAAGGACACATGCAATAATTTATCTTATCAATTTGTGATTAGTCATTTGTAGTTTTCATCAGAGAAAAAAATTATCTTCTTACTTCATCGTTTTTATTATTTAGTGTTTAATAGTTTTGACGTAAAATTATTTTACTACGCTATTCAATATCAAATCATAATTACTATAATTTTTAAGATAATTTTTATAAAATTTAATAAATTTATCAAATAGAATACAATTAAATGATAATATAAAATTATTTACATTTTAATGTATAATCTTTTTTTTCTCTATTATTTATCAACCAAAAAGTTATAAATAATTAGAAATATTTTGATAAAATTAGTTAATGAAAAACACAATTTTTAGAGAATCTTACACGAAGAAATAAACAATTTTATAAAATAGATTCTTATATTTCCATATTGATAAAAAAGAGTTTGAGGTAGTATCTTGATTTCCCATTCCTTGATAGCCAAGCACTACGCTGACCTATCAAACTTAATTTAATGCCTGAATGGTCCTAATCCAAGTTTGAGTCGTATATTTCCATATCTAGCAACGTTGGGCTTTATTGACATTGACTTTCAAATTTATGAGAGGTGGATGTGGATAAGCTCCTGCTTCTAGAATAGTATGAGTGCAAGAAATTGACCCAAATAACTAGATAACATTTTACTTCTTCATAGGAAAATTTTATCATAGTATTGCAATTTGTTCAAAATATTTAGTACTAATCTAATCGCGAAAAGTTGTTGAACTTTATTACTATTAATTATTGATAGATGGTAGTAGTTCGAAAGTAACCGATTTGGGGGAGAAAAAGGAGGAATTTAACTGACAATTCATTAGTATACACTTTTAATCAAGTCAACTGTTTTATTTAACATTATATTTTTTAATCCATACCAATCCTTTGTCAATTTAATAGAAACTTTTTTTAAAATAAAAAGTATAAAATCTGGAATAATTTTGATCGCCTAGTGTTAAAATAAAGACATTGTAGCTATTAAATATTATATTTTTTATTGCTGACTTGATATTTAAATTAAATAAACATTTATTTTGAAAATTTAATTAACTAATAAAATGACAATTACTTGGGTGTGATTTTAAAACACGTCCCACTAACACCTGTTATATATTATTCAATGATATAATTTCACATGACTTATTTTGTTAGATTTAATGATTAAGTTTTTTTTTTTGTTTTTTGTCATTGAAGTCTCATTATTATTTTATTTTTTTGTAAATTTGATATTTTTAATTTAATATTTTTTTATAAAAGATACTTTAATTCCTGGGGAACATTGTCGTCACAAGCTGAAGATCAACCTTATGGGTAGATGACGCTTTAGGTGTTTTGATTTTCGTAAGAGTTTTTTTTTATAACAATTTCTTTCTAAAGTTAAACTTTTACGTCAAATCCATGCATGGCATTTATGAAACTTTAGTTTCCTTAAATCTTCAACAAATTCCAACTCACTCAACATCTTTTCCTAAGAAAAAAGAAAAGTTCTTCTAGTATCTTGGACTCGCCAAGTCTATCCCATGATTTCCTTGATTTGTTTTGCTGGTAACTTATTAATTTAGAAGATTTTTCTTTTCTTTTAATTTATTTTCCTTCTCTTGCCTTGGACTTCTGGGTCCTGTAACCTATCAAATTTGATTTTAATTATCGAGTGTATGTTACACAAGTCAATGTCAAAACCCCTTGCAACGTTTCGCACTCGCTGCATCGATTGGTTTATTGTTGCTCTTCAGCTTCAGTTCAGTCACCAAAGCAAACAATATTGGTATTTCAATTTCTTTTTTTACAATTTGATTGTATGTAATATACTTCTTTTACACCCTAAGTGCAAACATCCAACTAATACTTTTTACTTTTCTCTATTTTTTTTCACATTACATCATTTATCAATTTTCTCTCTTCTATTTCTTTCTCTTTTTTTTCCCCACCCATTAAAATGTGCATGGAACGTTTTGCTGTCACTTATATATTGTTCCTTCATTCAGGGCGCTGACTACGGTTTACATGAAATGAGTTGGGACAAATTATATTTGTCCTTAATCTGAAAATTTTAAAAGAGTCATTTACTTGAATCCGATTTCGATCCAATGAAGACTGATAAATCCATACAAGATAAAATTGCGTCAACTTGATTATTAACACAATATATTAATTTTAACATTATATATAGTTAAATTGTATAATTTGAAAAATACAAAACTTAGATTAAGATATATTTTATGATATAATTTTAAAATAAATGATATTGATATAAATATATTTATATCATTTTCGATTAGGTTATCCTGATGTTTCTTGCGTGAAATGGCGTGAGAAATGTCTCACTGGAAAAATCCTATAAGAATCGTTACCTCCAATAAATTTTGAGTTACGATTCTGTACTTCAATACTATAATGAGATTCGTCGTTAGTTAGAAGATTCTCAGTCCATGCTTTTAAAACTTAGGTTTCACACAACTTAATTTGTCAACTGGACCCAAATTCTCTCAAGAGAAGTCTAGAACAAAAACAAAATCTCTATTTAGACACATGTTAAATTTTCATTTACCCACATTTTTTTGTAAATTTCTTAAACTTCTTGAAACAATGTCGTGGTTTTTTTTTTATATAGAAATGAGTGGAATAGTGCCTCTTTATCTATTTTAACTAAAAATAAAAATAAAAAAATATAATTAAAAAAATTAACAACATGAAAATAGTAAAAATAGGGAATAATTATGAGAAGAGAAATAATAAAAATTAAAAAATTAAAAAAAAGAATAAAATGATCTAGTAAAATATGTATATCAAATAAATATATTTCCTATAGATAATGTTGTTAAATGGGTTAGAGGCCCCTTAACTTAAAGCCCAATCCAATATTATAACGATAGGTTAGGTCCGAGTCCGACAATGGCTCAAGGGACCCACATATACTGTGACGGACAAACCCTGGTCGTTATTTAGTTAGGTTTAGGTTCCCAGTTGGAAGTTGCAACCCGTTAGTCATGAAGCCCCCCAACATGTGGCGCGGTAACCCGAAATTCAAGGAGAGAACCAAAGACAAGACAAAAACGAACACTAACTCTATGCATGCATTATGGATTATGGATTATGGATTATGCATTATGCAATGCAACCATGGAAACCAACCACCTAAAATAATGCTAACACATGTACAGAACGAACGAATGAATGTTCTGGGCTTCTGAATGATTGTTTTGCATTTTGCAGAGGCAATCAATAATTTTCAAAATTATTAGTATTATTTTTTTCCCTCTTCCATTTCAACGCGTCGTCGCAACGTGCTGGCATTTTGGTTTCCCATTTTCAACGATGCGCTGGCCAAGAAGACTTCATCATCACCACCATCCCAAATTCAATTCCATTCTTCAAACAACATGAACCCCATGTTGTTGTTTTTGTTCATCTTTCTGCTTTGATCCTCAAAATGCATTGAGAAACTGTTTCAGATTATAATCTCATTTTTTTCCCCATTGGCACTGGCATTTTTTTTTTTTTTTTTTTTTAAATTTTCTTGCCATTTCTGAGAATCAAGTTGACATTTTATAGAGGATCAGAAATGGCTAATGATACATCGTCAAATGAGTCGTCTTCATCCGATTCCGACAAGGACAAGGCTTCGCCTCCGTCGCCGTCATCTTCGTCGAATGATTCAGAGTCTCCGAAAAGTGCACCATCAAAGTCTCCGCCACCATCGCCGCCTCCTTCTCCGTCACCGCCACCGCCGGAAAAATCTTCTCCTCCGCCAACAGAATCTCTGCCGGCGCCGGAGAATTCTCCGCCGCCAACTCCGTCACAATCTCCACCGCCAACTCCGTCTCAATCTCCACCACCTTCCCCTTCTCCGCCAACTCCACCATCTCCGCCGCCATCGTCAACTCCCCCGCCTTCAAAAGATTCAGCTCCTCCACCCTCTCCGTCAGAGCCACCACCGTCGCCGCCCCAGTCGTCTCCGCCACCTCCACAAAATTCTCCTCCAGCACCACAATCTCAAGCCCCTCCTCCACATTCTCTTTCGCCTCCAACTGCAATTCAAACTCCACTTTCACCTGGTTCCCATGTTACTCCGCCGCCGGCACCAACCGGTTCAGGGCCAAACCACCCTTCACCACCGCGATCTCCGCCGTCTACCCAACCGAAACCAAGCGGTGCTCTCCCGAAAAACGACCCTCCGTCCACATCACCTAGCTCCGGTAATAATACAGGAGAAACTGTTGGTCTTGCTCTCGCCGGGGTTGTCATGATTGCGTTTCTTGCTCTAGTTATTTTCTTTATATTCAGGAGGAAGCAAAAGCGTGCGGGTGTCTATGCCATGCCACCCCCTAGGAAATCTCATATGAAAGGAGGAGGTATATAGTATATATATATATATTTTGTATGATCATCTTCAATGTTACTGGTGTTATTAGCAATTCTCATAAGAACATTGTTTATGTTGGCATAACCAAAATTTAAAGGTCAAGATTGAGGCAAGGAGTTGGTATTAACCAATTCTTGGTTCAAGATCAAACAAATAATAAAGTTTGTATTAAAAATTGCACTAAAGTATTTTAATGAGTTCAATAGGCTTGTGAAATCAATGCAAAAAGTTTTTTAACTGTTAACCAATTAGGGGTCACCTTGGTATTAACAACCTAGTCATAGTTTATGTATTCATAATGTAAAATATAAAATTATAAATTCTCATTATCAACTTTTACTATTCACTTTAAAAGTCATATATTTTATATTAAATTATAATTTATTATATATGACAAATATATTGACTTTTATAATAATTATTATTATGCTGTTGTTAGAATTGTTGTGATGTTATCCTATTATCTCTTTATGTATCTTGCTTTCATGTTTAATTAATGATATGTTTGCCAACTTTCACAGTAACTACTCTAAAAGTAATATATTTTATACTAACATTGAATCACAATTTGACATATATGACAAATATATTGACTTTTATATTAATTATTATGCTTTTGTTAGAATTGTTGTGATGATGTTACCCTTTGTGCATCTTGTTTTCATGTTTAATTAATGATTTTTGGTATTATGGCTTTTCATCAAGGTGCAGATGTGCATTACTTCGTAGAGGAGCCTGGTTTTGGGAGTGGTGCACAAGGTGCCATTAATCTAAGATGTCCTTCAGAACCGGCTCAGCACATGAACACTGGCCAGTTAGTTTTTACCTACGAAAAGATCGCGGAGATCACAAACGGTTTTGCTAGCGAAAACATAATAGGGGAGGGGGGATTTGGGTATGTTTACAAGGCTTCCATGCCTGATGGTAGAGTGGGGGCACTTAAGATGTTGAAGGCTGGTAGTGGCCAGGGAGAAAGGGAGTTTAGGGCTGAGGTGGACATCATCAGCCGAATCCATCATCGGCATTTGGTGTCATTGATTGGTTATTGCATATCTGAACAGCAAAGAGTGCTTATCTATGAGTTCGTTCCTAATGGGAATCTCAGTCAGCACTTGCATGGTAACGTGAGTTTCTTTTATTTTTTAAGATATGATATGAGTTTGTGTTTTCTAAATGTATGAAGTGATGATTCTCATGTGTTTATTGTTTGTGTGTGTGTTCTGCTCACAGGAAGTGAACGGCCAATTTTGGATTGGCCAAAGAGGATGAAGATAGCAATTGGCTCTGCAAGGGGCCTGGCATATCTCCATGATGGCTGTAAGTATATCTTGCATTTGTGCTATGACATATATTATCTATTCTTACATACGATACATTAAAGTAATTGATAGGTGCCATTTCACGAGAACAATTGATAGGGAAAATGGGATATGATTTTTGCACATGGTGTAAAGAAAAATGTGGCCTAGAACAGTTTTAAGTGGGTCCAATTTTCTTACAGCTCAAGAAACTCCTTTCCTTTTTTTTTTTCTCTACAGAACTCTCGGGTTGATAGTTTATTAATTTTGATTTTGTTACCCTCTCAGTGTGTATTATGTTTGACGAAATTTACTAAAAGATATCAAAGGAATGGAAAAAAAAATTTACAGCAGAGAACTGGCCGGAAGCTTAGGGGATCTTAAAATATGAATTTCTTTTAAATCTGTACACTATCTTATGAAGTTCAAATGACACTATGAATTCCGTGTTAATTTTGAGTCTCGTCTCTTCATGGGATGTTGACAGTGTTAGATTTTGTGAACATTTCTTCAAACACAAGTAACACTGATATGTCATAACTAATCTTGTGCAGTTTTTTTCCTATTCTATCTTTCAATTATTATCTCAATGATAATTTTGAAAAACTAATTGCTAAAGTATTTTATTTGTTTCTAGGCAACCCAAAGATTATTCACAGAGATATTAAATCAGCAAACATACTTTTGGACAATGCTTATGAGGCACAGGTCAGCATATACTTTTTTTAAAGAAAAAAAATCTAATTACTTATGTTTTGCTCCCTGATTGAGTTCTGGATCATAATTTAGCCTTGTTTTAACACAGGTTGCAGACTTTGGACTTGCCAGGCTAACCGATGATTCGAATACCCACGTATCGACTAGGGTGATGGGGACCTTTGGGTAGGTTTCCTCTGTCTAAAACATAAAGCACAACATTCTAATGTACATGGACTTTCATGAAGATTATCAATTGTTATCAGTGGGAAACAAACACCTCTTTAGTTGGAAAAAGAAAGGGGAACAAAAGTTTATATGATGATATAGTATAAAAGTGGTGGTTATTAGAACAGTATTACCAACAAGGTTCAACACAGTTGGTAGATGACTGAATTTCTTAAGCATATTGATAGGGGTTTGATTGGCCATGAGTATGAAAAAAATTTTGTTGGCAGAAATAAAATCCACTTTGGTGATATCTATGCCTCGAGGGTTATTCCCATGATTTCTGGATGTGGAAATACCTTGCTTCCAAAAAAAAAACAGCGCATTCTTAAAATACTCTTATAGAGAATTATTCTCATTTGAAAATTGAAATATTACTTTGTTCAATGATTGTTGTTTATCACTGTTATTTTGGAGGCCAAGTACACTCTTTAAAGGGGTGAACTGGTTATTTTAGGTTTTGAAGCCACCCTAAGGTTTGAGTTTATAATGGAAACATTATCAAAGAAAACCTTCAGTAATGCCAAATGCTAAACTAAAACTATCATACTAACTCATTCTAGCTTCATTTCGCAGGTACATGGCTCCAGAGTATGCAACAAGTGGAAAATTAACAGATAGATCAGATGTTTTCTCTTTTGGAGTTGTCCTTCTTGAGCTTATAACTGGAAGGAAACCTGTTGATCCAATGCAGCCCATAGGAGAGGAGAGTTTGGTTGAGTGGGTGCGTCTGAACATTTTTCTTAGTTTTTCAAGTGAAATATATACGTAGTATTGAATTTGGTTAAATTATTTACTCGATCCTTATAATTGTCCTCATTTCCCTATACCAAAAAAAACTGTAAGTTTTAGTCCCTATATGTATAAAAGTTGAAGTTTTAGTCTCTATTGCTAATACCAGAGAAAACTTTCTGGTGGTAAAAATGCCACAAAGTTTTTTTGGCGATGTAAACCGCCAAAAAAATTGTGTATGGACTAAGTAAATCACAGTGCATCAAGTAAATCAAATATTTCATATTATAAATGAAGACTTAAAATCACAAACAAAAATAAATGAAAATTTCATATTTCAACACAGTGCATCAAATCAAATATTTTTAACATGATCAACTGCACTTGACATGATGGTTTTTCCTCTCTCCGCAGGCTCGTCCACTTCTCCTTCGTGCAGTTGAGACAGGTGACTTTGGTGAACTAGTAGACCCCAGGCTTGAACGGCAATATGCGGACACTGAAATGTTCAGAATGATTGAGACAGCTGCAGCATGTGTTCGTCATTCTGCTCCAAAACGACCTCGTATGGTTCAGGTGATAACAATCAATTATTGACGATTATTTTGCGTTCATCAAAACCTCTATCTACCTATTATGCTTGTGATTATTTTATATATATATATATATATGGGAAAATATATCACTGAAAGTGCTGTCATGGATAAATTAATACTTTGAAAAATAAAAAATTTAAATTTAGTTTCCGAAGGGAAAAATGCAAAAAATTGATCTTGTGGATAATTTAATGATAAATTGGTCCTTAAATTTTACAGCTTAATGTCAAATTGATCTTAAAAATAATAATTTATTGTTTTAAATATTTGCAACTAAAATGATCTCACAAATTTAACAGAGGACCAATCTTTTTGCTTGGAAGATTAAATTTAAATTTTTTATCTTTTAAATATCAATTTGTTAATGCTTCATATTCTTTGAGACAAAAAATGATTATTTACTCTGTATGATTATATGCATTTTTAACATTTCTATCTTAATTAATTCTTAACTCGTTCAGATCATTTGGTAATCCGTCCCTTGGTTTTAATCAGGTGGCTAGATCCTTAGATAGTGGTGATCAACAATATGATCTATCTAATGGGGTGAAATATGGTCAGAGCACTATTTATGATTCTGGCCAGTATAATGAAGACATTACGATATTCAAAAGGATGGTTAATGGCAGCTTTGATGATTCTGAGTTTGATATGGACAGCACGACGGATTACCGTTCAACTGTTTCAAGAGAAATGTCTGGATCCAGACATGCAAGGATGTTATATAGTGAAGGTGGTGATTCAGATTATAGAGTTTTCCACGGCCAACGGAGCAATACGCAGAACATGTCTTGAGGGAACACACATGCCAGTGCAGTGCTGTGCATAGGCATATTGGAGTTTAAAGACTTCTGGTTTTAATCAAACTAATTTTTGCCCAAACACTTTCTCCTAAAGCCAAAACTAATTTCACCAAACTCCTCTTTCAGGCCGTTGCATCAACTTACAAAGCACCAAAGGAATTTTTGGTTTACCACCATGAAAGTTGAAAAATATATTGAGACTGTCTTTGTTTGACTTGAGCCAATCAAAAACATTATTTTTCTTTTGTATGTCTTCAATTTTTGTTTTGCTTTCTTTCCCCATTCTTTTTTTTTCCCTTATAGCGGGGACATTGAAAGCTTGTAAAGTACAAGTGTTTTTTTTTTCTTTTGAAAGGATGTAAAAAGTTTGTTGAGTTTACCTTTTAATATCTATTTATAGATATCTCTTATTGATGCGGGATTAGGAAGATTGAGTTTCTTAATGCATATTTGCAATGATAGATTGAGTTTATATAAGTCATAATACTGATAAGAAGCCTTATATTTTCCATTTTGAATTTGTTTTATGGCAGTGAGTAGTTGTGAGTTGCAAATATTGAGCAGTTTTGAGACGTAGATTTTAAGAGTATACTATTTATGCTTATAGTCCAATTTTATTTTATTTTCTCTCCACTTGTGGAATGCAAGTGGCATTTGTGGATAGCAAGATGATCTATCAGTTTATCATAATGATGACTTAGCTGATAACTGTTTCATACATACAAGTCCTGAAAATCTTAGACTAACTCATCTTGCTAACCCGTTTAAGGTTTAAAATGGTTCTCACATTTTGCCATCGACAATATATTGAAAAGACATTTATTCTCACTTTTATCTATTTAATTAAAAAGGAAATAGTAAATTTTTTTATTCAAATCTCTCTCACTTTTATTTCAGTAAAGACATTAAATTTAATATAACTTGTATTAAGATAAAATATTAAAAAAATATTTTAATAAATTGTGTGTTATTTTATTTGTACGTTCATTATTCGTCAAACATGATAAAAAAGTTGTTAATTAACTTGTGCCCATTATTCAGTATTGTTCTTGTTCCGTCAAATATCATAATTTAACGAACCACGGACCCTTAGTACACTAATTTAAACCACTTCTTGTATTCCAACTATCCCATTAAAGTTAATATAGTTAACTTAAAGAATCTAAACATTAACGTAAAATTTTAATTTTAAATTAATTATGAATCCACGCATTACAAAAATGCTGTAATTTTTTAAAATACGTAATTTTAAAATAAGTAAAATTTCACTTACTAATATTTTATTAAATCATAAAAAAATAAGTAAAAAAGAAGTTGAATATAGAAAACTATAATTCTTACCAATAATATATTAGTATTATTATCTTTCCATATAATCATATTCATCTTTTACCTAATCAAGAATTTCATGAATTTTTCTTTTTAGTATCCATTATTATGCTTAAGTATCATTTGATATTACTCTAAAGAAAAGTATCATTTGATGTTGTAAATATAGAAAAATATAACATTATAGGTGTTTTTTGATTGTACCCTTCATTCATAGGCCAAGCATATCAAGGAGGGCAGTGCTGGGGTAGTTTTGGGATTTTATAAAAATTTAAAGTCAAAGGAGGTGCAAGAAGCAGTATTTATGAGGTGCAGAAAGTAAATGCCTGAAAAATAACACCAAAAGAAAAATTCTCCATTGGGCCAAAATCACTGCACCTCTGAACCACGGACCCGGGCCATGTCATTCCCACTTACTTTTTCTTTAAGTTCATACCTTTTTTTTTTTTTTTACAAATATTCTCTTAAGGGAAAAAGTTCTCGTTGTGTATTCTACTCAACATAAACTGATTTCTGTTCTGTATGTAGAACAGATTCACCACAGAAACATGTTTCTATTGTGTTAAAGTTTTTCAATTGTGCATGCTCTAGGATCCTAAATGCTAGGCAAACCTGTAAAGCCTTGAAATGTCTCTCGTTTTGCCATTGAAGATATATTAAAGCATATCAGCCATTTGACCCATTACCTCCATCTCGCCTTAAAGTTCTGCATATCCCATTCCTAAAACTATTCATTAGCCGATTCAATTGATGTTTTAACTAATCAGCAAGAGAAATAGACAAACCGAATCCATGGTTAAACAAACCATAAATATTTGACCACTATTTTGAACCATCACATGTTAGAATTGAGCTAACGGTGATACGTTTGTATAGTTGCTAAGAAGTTAGACCCCATTATCAATAGTAGTGCAAAAAAGACACTTCGTGCCTGAACTTGAAAGTTTCCTATATATGTAGTTGAGTGTAATTTGTTAAAAAAAAAAAAGAATGTAACTGTTGTTGAAAGTTAAAATAAAATGTTGTAGTGGTTATACAGGTAGAGGATAAATTTTAAAAAATATTTTTTTTTATTAAAAATCACGGTATGAGTACATGGTAAAATGTTACACTTTCTCGTTACGCGCACTTGAAGACCTTAGCTTCTTTAATGCAGAAAGAGAGGTTATAAATTCATATGATCTGGATTAGTTTCTTTAACTTCTTTTATGTTTGTTTGCTGCACAACTTCTAGTGTAGTTTTTGGCTATCTAAATAGTTGTTTCTTTTGCTTTTACTAATCTAAATCCTGTTCAAATTAAGTTTCTCAAAAGAAAAATATCTAAGTCAATTTAATTACATATAAAATCATTCAAAACCATGATTATTTTTTATCCTATCAATCCATCAAGTTCAAATTGAACCATTTCTATTTTTTTTACACTCCTTTCACTTTCACAAATCCATATTGCGGAGAGAAACACAAGCTTTTGTTTTTTAAATGTCAAAAAGGCCATAAAAAGAGGAGAGAAGATAATTATACATTTCATCTTGCAGTTGCAAATCTATTAAGAGACTGAAAAAACAGATAAGTAGAAACACATGGTATAGAGGTGGAACAGTTTCCAACAAGAAGATGGACATGTCTACATAACATAATAATGTTCTCTAACAATTCCCTTCATGGACCTGGTCTAATTTTTCCTTGGTGGCCAAGCTTCATTTCAAAAGTTCTCATGTCACCATGATGAGGAAGTGGCTTGATTCCTCTGCCTGCTCCTGCTCCTGCTCCATTAGGCTTGGAAGCCGCGATTCTCTTGTCGAATCCGAATTCGATGTCCACTTCTTTCGGACGGAAGTTGTGGTGGTTCTGCTGCTGCTGCTGCTTTTGTGGCTTAACATGTTTCTGGTTGTGGCCGTGGCTGTGGCCGCGACGGTTGCAAAGCCTTCCAAGGCAGCAAGCAACCGCAGAAATGACTATTATTATAGCCAAAACAACAAACACTGACCCAAAAGAGCCATTTGAATGGTGGGGTGGTGACTCATATGTGACACTGGTAGGGTAGACCTGGACAGGTTGCTGTTGCTGCTGCATCAGTGGCTGTGTCTGTGACTGTGGCTGAACTTGTAAAGACATCTTCAATGAGAGAATTGAGAAGAAGAAGAAGAGAGAATAGTTGTGTTGAGGGGTATGAGAATTGTGGGGAATAGGTGGATTTGGTATTAAAGCTTCAGCACTTGTTCTTTGAGTGCAGACCAAGGTAGATTTGGATTTTAACTCCTCAAGCACTCAAAGGGGATTAGGTGTGAGAAGTGGTAATGTAAATTGGCTCACTAATAAATAAGAATTTTTGAATTTAGAAAAAAGGGGGAGGAGGGGAACTTTCTTTAAAAAAGAAGGCTAGTAAAGATATTCTTTGTGTTCTTTAAACTTATTGGCTCCTATGATTGCTTTGTAAGGAGAGAAAGCAAGATCTTGCAGCATCAGGACACACTACACTCTCAAGGCCCCATGAAAGTGCAGCTTTTGTTTGCTGGGGTGTTCCCACTCATAACCATTGAATGAGACAGTCTATGGCTCTATGTAGTCAGTACATGCCAAATAGTCATGATATTTTGTTGATAAGTGCTACTTTTCTTGCAACAAATTATAAAGTGATGTAGAGGATTTCATGATTTAAGATTTTCATAGTTTCAATTAATCTTTACATTAACTCTTTTTCACAAATTATGTGATGATAATGATATCATAACAAAGATCATACATACATGAACTATCTGATAAATTATTGATGAAGGACATTTTGTAAAGCTTAAAAACTTCTTATAACATGATAGTGCCAGAGACTTGTTTATTATGCACTAGTTTCTAGGCCATAGACAATTCTGTTCTCTTAGACAGTACTATACGGTCAGTTTTTCGTACAAAATACATACCCAGTGTCTAAACAAAGTAATTGTCTTTAGGAGCAGGAATAATGTTCCAAATGTGATGCATAAAGGAATAATCTAGTCAAGGATTTCTCCGAAATCTGTGAAAGGGGGAACACAGAGTGAGACTAGCCTTGTTTTATTAATATAGGGATCTGTGCAAAAGTATCATGCACTAACCATTCCAATAGCAATCTTATAAGCTTAATGGGGTCACCCTGCCCCGATTGTCCCTTTATTCCTTTTGAAAGATGGGAATCTGCTTGTGAGTGTTGAGTTGATAGAGATATTAATTTCAGGTACGTTAACTTTGTTATCATTATATCATACACTTCAGTTAGTTAAATCAGTGTCCTGATGATTCTTTTCTTAAATCAAATTTTATAGTTGACTGTTATAAACAAAAATAAAGTAAAAACGATTTTCAGGGATTAGAACTTAGAAGTTTCAGATAAAAGAATTATGGGTTAAGTGTATTTTTTATTGACAGGACCTTTTTTTCTATTTTATTCTTTATAAAATTTTATTTGATTTTAGTATTTAAAATTACAAAATTTAAACTATATTCTTTTTGTTAAATATAAATCACGTGTTTAACATTTAAAAACTAATTGAGTAGTTGTAATTAGATAAAATTGCTTATTATTCAGCCCGTGTAATAATCTTTTAGATAAGTTTTGACAATTTTCCTAGTAATATTGAGGACACCTTCTCATTTTACCACTTTTTTGTACAGCAAAAATAATAAGAATAATGTGTTTAGTTCTAGACAAGGACTAAAAGCATGTTTTAAATCCATTAGGATCAATCTAGTGGTGGAAGTTGGGATAGATACATGATAATTTAGGTTTCATCGTCAATGTGATCTTTGTAAAAAAGGAAAGAAAAAATAGGTTACTTTTATTGAACATCGGGAGTAATTTTTCTTTTTTTAATAAACAAAAGTGAATTGGAATGTTATTCTTTACTAAGCCATGAAATCAATATGAACCACCAAAGGATGAATGGGACATGAAACCCTGACATCTTTTCAATGGAGTAAAGAGAAAACAGTATATATGAAGCAACCACTTTGAAAAATGGTTAGATAAATCCATTAAGCAAGCCAGCAAGGGTTGAACAAAAGGAGAATAATTCCACTTACACTCTTCCATGAATGGGAATATAATTACCCGTGCAAAGTTTCGGTTCTCTTTCTTCCAGGAATGCTCTGGCTGGCATCATGTGAGTTCTCACAAAAAAGAGAGTACTACTAGAATAGAACTTTAACATGCCTGCATGAAGAAATTTTTTTTATGAAAACTTCAGAAAATGGTTCTGTTAAAACTTTCATTACAATTTATCCTTTAAATTTTATTTATCTTCATTGCATGTAGGTAAGCCAATGGTAATTTGCCTAAAGTGAGTATATTTTCTTATGTAATGAAATTTAAACCTAAAACTTTTGTAAGAGGTGTGAAAAAAAATACAACAGAACTAAATTATTTTAAAATTGAAACAAACCATGAAATACAAGTTGTTTGAAAAAAAATTGAACCGGAGTATTTCTGTAAAATAATTCGATATGAATTGAATCCTTTTTATAAAGTGATTTAGTTGAGTTATTTATCTATAATTTTTATAAATAAAAAAAATCAAGCATGATGTGTATAAAGAAAACTAAACTGAACTATAAAAACTTGAACACGAAAAAAAATGATCAAATTATATATATAAAATAATTTTGTTTGATTTTTTTTTATCAGTAAGAATTGAACACAACACACTCTCCTCAATCAATTAAATTAAATCTCTTTCTAGTTTTGTTTGATTTTAAATATAAAAATAATCACTAAACCAACTAGTGGGTTAATGAGAATGAGTATTCAAATTATTTGTTAATGTTACCTAATAACTATAAGTACCTCACATTTGAGAACACATATGTAGGTTCCTTGTTGTGTTTCTATTTAATTATCGTGCCACCTACAAATTGTTCCGCCATTAAGGGATATTTGTTTTTATCAATTAAATTTGCCCAAAAACAAGCTTCTTAACCCGCTATAATTTGCATGGGTCATGATAGAATTAGAATAATTTTCCTAAGTTAGACAACTGATATAGCCAAACATAAAATTACATGGCAGAGATTCAGTCAAAACAAGCAGCATCGTCATCAACAACATTTGTCAGCAATAGCATATTTGTCTGCAAAAGGATTTCATACTTGCTTGTCTTTGTGAGTGCAAGAAGTCAGAAATTTAAGTGTAACGTCCGAATGTAAAGCACTTTTTTGGGGACCCTACTGCTTCTTCTATCTCATCTTTTACAATAACAGAATGTGTGATGCACATTTTTTAATTTTATATTTCAGAAAGTAAAATTTATATTTATTTAAAAAACAGTCTTTGTTTTTTGGTGAATTAAAAGAAATACTAAAATAGTCTTTGTCATCCTTCTTTTTATGAAAAGAAAATTTGTTATATGGGCCAGACATGATTATGGATCAGTGAGGCCCATCCACACGCTAATGGGCCTGGCCATCGGGTCGTACCATGAGCCCACCGCGTTCAGTGTTATATATAAATTTGATTTTCGAAAACCGTTGCTCATTTCTGCCCGCGAATTCCAGAGAGTTTTGATTCTGAATGGAGTCTTCTTCTGCTCAGAAACTGTGTTTACATGTAAGTTTCTTCTTCTTCTTCCTCTTCTATTGCGAATTGTTCTTATATATTATATTTAATTTTTTGCCTGCGAGTTTCGTGATTTGTTCGTTTATTTATGTGACGTGAATCTGCGATTACAGTTAATATCTTCATCGTATCAGAGATGCCGATTATCGGAGCAGATTTGCAGACTCGCTGTTATTCTCACTCGCTCTTCATCTTCGCACCCTTCTCTTCGAATCTCAAGTAAGAAAATGTTTGCAAGTGTTTCTTCACGCTCTATCTATTGCACATTTTGTTATTAGATAAATTTTATTCGAAACAATTTGTTTGATTTTTCAGGCATTTAGGAGCTGCCTAGAGGAATTTCGGGACTTGAGGTTTTCTTCCACGGATGTTGCAGACAATTGGGGTAACTGAACAATTCCTTAATTCAATCTGAATTGAATTGTTTTCCCTCTCTTTTTTTGTAATTGTTTATTGATGGCTTGTTTTGACTCTTCTTTTTATCTCTTTTTTATTTATTTTGCTCCTTGTAAAACAGATGGAATGCTTCCTCTCAAAACCACCAGTAAGTGTAATAATGTTCTCATGTTAGTTGGGCTTTGATCTCATTGTGCATATAGATATCCCACATGCACAAAGTAGAAAAGAGATAACAATTCTTGTAGCCGCGTCAACTCTATTGCTCTTGCATTGATGTGGGAGGTAATATGCCAGGCCAGCCATTTTGCCTAAGGAAAATGGTTTTAATCTCTCTCTTCATATTATTTCAATAGTAGGTATAGGTACTTTTGATATGAAGTCATTTTTCACCAGCCATGTGGAAATTTGTCAAGTTTTATGTTTCCTTGGTGCCCGTGTAATTATACTATGTCACTGTTCAAGAGTGAAGCAGGTTTTCAACTGTATATTATATTACCACGTTTAGTTTAGTTACTGTCATGATTCTTATTGCAGTCTATGGACATTGTAGGCATCAGCGATACCGAGATACATAATTATCAGATAAACCTGAAGGGAAGTGGTTCCTCTAGAATAACTCGACTATCTCCAAACATAAAAAATGGGGAAAAAATCAGGCATGCAAGTTTTTTGAACTACATTAAATTAAGATCAATTGTTGGTTAAGTTTCTTTCTAATAATTGTGTGATCGTCTTATTTTGCAGTGGTAGTGAAGTTTGTATGTCTTCTTTTGTTAGCCTTGATCTCTTACTGGTTGATATTCATACCTTTTTATAGAAGGTATGTGTTGAATTTCTAGTGCTAATTTGTCGAAACTCTTTTGTTGCGAAAAGTAAATTACTTGGGATACATGAAACTTTTACTAAGCTGATGTTTTCAATATAAATGTGTTTGATCAAACAGCTTAATTATCACTGTGCCTCAGTCATGTGATAGTCCTATAGAAAATTTTAACCATGAACCAAGATCGAAACAATTAGGCCATATTTTTCAGTTGGAACTTGAAAGTAAATTGAGCAAGTTAAATGCTTACTGAATAAAGAAATTTAAATCTATTGCTTTAAAATAATATTGTTCAGTGGTATAACAAATGTTTCAATTATTAGAAAGTAGTGACAGCTGTAGACAGTTAATAAGGCTATATACATCAGAAATTTGTGTGATTTTGCATTTCTCTACTGGGGTGGTGTCTAAAGCAATTTGGTTTATCAAAATCTTTTATATTGAGAAATCGATAGTGTAAGTGTTCCTAGTTTCTAAATCACCACATCAAGAACAGGAAAAATCTATGCCTGACATAAAAAAAAAGAAAGAAAAAAAAAAGAGAGAAAACATTAACAAGCAGAAATATGAAGGTAACTTTAATGTGCTTCTTGAATGTGCTAAGTCTGCTGCAGTTTTTTTCTTTAATGCATATCAAAATTGAGGCCATATTATTTGAATGGTTTTGTTGAAGTTGTAATATATCACTCTGTTTATCTACAAAACAATCTTCTGTTTATACTCGTGTGTCAAATTTTTTATTCTTTTTATTTATTTATTTGTTGATTTTACCGATGCTAATTTTGAAGATTCTTGTAAGTTAAACTGACATAGTGAAGATTTTTCATATGTATTCACTTTTTTATCAAGCAACTATAACTTGAAGTGTGTTGTTAACTCTTTGGCAAGTGTACCAATTCGTTCAAGTAGTAATTTAAAACGGTAAAATCGAGTATCGTGATAAAACCGAATATCGCTTCCACATGGATCTTGTTTGTACTCAAGATGATGTATATTCAATTTTTATACAATTAATGAATAGATTTAAGAAGTGCACTTTGAGTCATTTTTGTAAATTAGATACTATTCTAAGCTATGATTGTGTAAGAAAAACAAACAATGCGAGTGGCGAAGGATCGTGAACACAGGAGTTGAATATGTTGGGGGTTTCCTATAGGAAACTACTCTTAATGTGATATAATTAATTTTTCTCTATTTAATATTACTCTAGTTATCAATCTATTAATGTACTCTAATCGTGATTCCTCACAGGAGAGCTCCTAATTTCCCTAATTTCTTTCTTAATCCCTCAAGAACTAAATTAGTTGAACCGCATGACTACTAAAGAAGATGCATAAACGGGCTAAACAATCTCACACTATCGCTAGCAATAAAGCATTTAGATGTTCTTTCTGGTTCTAAGGATTAAAATATTTTCCAATGCCTAAACCCTAAACCTAGCATATATATATATAATATATATATATATATATATATATATATATATATATATATATATATACATGGGTGATCAAATGAATAAGTATAGAAAGATACAATGAAACTGGAAATAACATTAAATAAATCGTGAAAGTCATTACATCAAGAAAATTTGATGGAAAGTTCCCCAACAATGGATGGTTTAGCCTCTCATTGTCGTGAGAGGCTTAACTCAAAAAAGAATAAAAATATGTGGAGGAATGGAAGGAAGATGAGTGTGGCGGTAATTGGTGGCTCTCAATGGGTTGTCTTCTTCTTCGAGCTCTAGGTTCTCTATTGTGCCATTAATCTGTAGTACCCTTTTCCCTCTTGTTTTTCCTTAAAAATCATGCTGGACTTCAAGCTCTCCAAGCAGCTTCCTCACACCAAGTGGATCTTCCCGCTAAGCGGCTTCAGCACGCTAAGCGAGCCTAGTGTGCTTAAGCAAAATTCATCAAAACTTCTTTTTCAATCCCTCATTTGTATTTCTATAAAACAAAAACCACTAAAACAGTATAAATCTAACAGTTTAGGCATATACTACACAAGAGGATGTCAAAATTCCAATGATTCACACAAAAAGAAGCAATAAAAGAGGAGAAAATTGATAATTCCTTTATGTCTTAATTACAGAATATGCTTATGCACATCAGTTATCATGTGTCAATGCTGTTGTTGGAGAGCTTTCTCCTTCTATCTCATGCTATCAGAAGTTAATAATTCCACCAAATCATATTGCTGATTTGCACTTCCAGTTCCTTATTGCTGACATTATCCAAAGCACTTGCAAATGTAATGCAGAATCCTTGACTTTGGCACAGTTTTAGTGATTCATTCAATTGTTTTGTCCAGAATGTTGCAATTCAATTAGTAGCTGAAGATTGCAAAGTTCCTGAATCGTACATGAAAAGGTTTTTCTTACAAATGAGTGCAACCAGTTACCAATGTCGCCATCAAATCTAGAACTTCTCAAGTCAGGCATTGAAGACTATGTACTTAAGCTTGGAAATAATTTAAGTAACAAGTGTAACTCTTGCTTCCCTAGTTGGTAAATTCATAATCTCAAGTCAGCTCTCATTTAGAATCATAAGCTTTTTTGTTCTAGACTTGGTAGATTGATTACTTTCCTGCGGTTAAGTCTCTCAGGAAGAGATCTTTTCTACTTTTATATACTTTGATCATTTGTAGGTATCATAATCATCCTAAAGTTCATGAGATATGTTGATTATCACTGGAACAATATATTCCCTATTTACCACACTTTGTACTTAGAGAATGAAATGCATAGTAGTTTTCAGTTCTTTATATGTTGTCATAGTTGTTACGTAGAAGAACCCTTAACGTGTGACAGAATCTAGATATTTTTCAGTGTCTATCAGCTACTAAGCTTATTTTGCATGTGAATTGTAGCAGGTTATTATTAATTGGATCCATTTAAAATGTTGATCTGTAACGTTTTATACTAATTTCGGAGGAAAAATGTCAAATCTAGAAGTAAATGCGAGAAATTGGTTTTCTAAGCCTTCTAAAAATATTTACTTTCTAAAAATATTTACTTTCTAAGATTTGAAAGTCTTCTTTTTGAACCTTTGTTAGGGAGCAGCGCAAAGTTGGGAGTGGGGAAGCTTGCTGCGCTGATAATCGACTACGCACTGAACTGGTGATGGAGGCAGTCATAGTAATAAGTAATATATCAATGCAGAACACAACGTGCTTCAGGGAATATGACAATAAAACAGAGGTCCCTCAACAATTTCCCTTGAATTTTATGCTTTAGATGTTCTGTTATATTTTATATAGAGAAAAAGTGTTATGCACCGACATGTGAAAAGTTACACACATCCAATCACAACTCATCATGTATGATAAATTTATTGATTTTTAAAATAATTATCTTAAAAGTAATTATTGGATGACGGTTTACACCGTCAGTACACAGGCATTAAACTTTTTTATATATCTGCTACTTAATTTGGATGATAACAATTTTTAATATCAGGTTTTGTATTTCAAGGACTTTTCACCTTGTACAATCTCCCAATCATCTGTGAAGGCATTGCAAAGCATTGACTGGAAAACATATGGTTTGAATTTAGGAGGCGTAGTGGAGCAAGATGGCGTTACATTACTACAATGGGAAAACTTGCCTACAGATACTCACATTGATATTTTGCTACACTCGTATCATAAACAATATCCAGCACTGGACAGATCCTTTTTATCTTTATCAGAGACAATTAAATGCATCTTGTTATTTTCTGAGATAATTTCTTTTCAAAAAAAATTCTGAGACTTTTTTTATGCTTTTACTGTAAGATGTTTCTTTGAAGAAAAAAGTTATATTATATTTGTTCATTGAATAAGTGACGGTCCAGTAGTTCTTACTTGAACTTTAGCAGATCTAGTGTATCATAACTCAAGCAGTTTGCCTTTTCTAGATGTGGAAAAGGAACTTTGTATTTTCTTTCTACCTTTTTCATACAATCATGGCTCAATATATAGCCTTTATTAGAGCATTAGAGATGCTACAAACACACACCCGATAAGGATCAACAGATACGCACTACTCCTATAACAAAGCATATTCCTACTAAGTGCTAACCACTCCCTCACTGCTAGCTGGGCTACCTCTAACGGCATTTGATCCTGTAATATTCTCCTTCCTATCACCCATCTTCATACAACCAATTTACAAATCTACATTTCAGGGTTAAAATTGCACTTTACGTTCTTCTCGGGCATACATATTTCCCTATATATGTATGAACATTGGATTTTGTATGGCAATGTATCTTCTGAATTTTCTTTATTTGTATGTAATTTATACTTCCTTGACATATTTAATATTTATAAGACCATGATACCAGCTCCAAGGAAAATGTCTCCACTTGTCAGAAACCTTGTTAAGAGAGCAGTTAAACTTTCCCTAGATGACTTGAAGGCGAATCATTCCCAGGCTTTTTTAAGTTCACGTGACGTCGAGGTAAATTCATCTTTATCATTCTCTCTTTTTCCCTCTCTCTAACACACATTTGTGGTCTGTGTAGACCCTCGGTATTTTTACTGATGAAAATTTTTCCTCAAACTGAGGTTTTGCATAAATGTCTTAATTCTTAATTCAAAACCTTGATTTTCCTATTCAATAAGCTGAATGTTTGGTGTAAATATCTGGATTATTATCTTTTTGGCCTTATATATCTTCTATGGCTCAAGCGGTAAATACCTTACAAGAAAGAGAGGAGCAATGGAATAATATACTGTTGTAGTAGCTGAAATAGTGGATTCTCCGGTTACATTACAATAACTCACCCCTTATACAAGAACAGCTCTGGCTGTCTTACCGCCAAATGTCTTTATTATTTAAAAATGGTTTTCACTTTCAGATTTGCGGTTATGCCCCTGATCTCGCAAGACAATTGCTGGGATCTTGTCTTCCTGTGACTTGGATTTCCAGGGAGAATGCATTTCTCTTCTTGGATTACAGTCCCAAGGGGTTGGAACTGAAATTGTGGAAAACTGTATTGAGGAAAGAATTGTTTCAGTTGTAGAGATGGACAACAAGAAGCCCCACAATTCTCAAGAACCCGCACCTTTCCTTTTCGAAGAAGACCCTGTCGAGGAATTAGAGTTTCAAGAAAACGATTTCAGCCCCTTGAACTCTTTACTGTTTTAAGCTTTTCTTGCGCCCCTAGTTCAAGTATATGTCATTGAGGCAAAACGGAGCAATAGTAACCACTAAGAACAATGAAAAGGCAATACTAATAGCATTTGGTCAATTTATTTTTCATAATTTTATTTCCTAAATTGTTTATTTGTGTACATGTTTTTATTGAAAAAATAGCTACACATTTTTGTGAATAAGAAAATAGTACTGTCAAAAACTGAAAATTTCTAGGAGAAATTTCAAAAATGGACTTGGATATCTTGTTACATTTGAATTGAAAATACATGAGCAGGAAACATCAAACATCACACCAAAATTGTAATAACTTGAATCTGTTTTGATTGTGTAATATTTAAAAATTGTTATAAAAGTATGCTCACGCTTACTATTATTACGGATTGCTGGGAACCTAATTCAGATTCAAGGCCCACTCCTTTGAAGTGTTACCCATTGCCCATGCTATCCACGAAGCAAAACACAAGGGAGACTTCACTGAACACAAATTAAGCATGCATATCTTTTAAAGGTATGAAGTGAATATAGTTTTTTTTTTCCTGGTATCTTACAAACAATAAACAAAATCTCCATTTCATTATATGAATGATACATGACCAAAATAAAACTAAAAATCAGACAAAACCTGGTGGCACATTGAATTAGTATCTCCATTACAGTTATGGGCGTTGCATCCAAACCCAATAGAAAGCTCAGAGTATTACACATCCCAAAAAGTAAAATCCTACTACAGTTTAGCACCGAGATGTCCTAAACCACATTACATGAACACAAATTCGAGTTGTCTTGGAAGAGGACCAAGAAATAAAAGCTAGATAATGTTCAACCCTGCATCCAGAAATACCAATCCGCAAGACTCCCGTCTCCCAAAGGCATTAAGCCTGTGAAGGAAAAAAAAAGAGGGGAAAATCACCTCAGCAATTGAAAAAGAGGTACATCTTTTCATTCATTTTTTGTAATGAACTAGGAACTCGGAAGGGTAACACAAACAAGTACTTTCAATAATGCTTTTTTTTATTTAAAAAAAAGGGGAAATAGTAAAGAACAGAAAGGTAGACTTTTGCTACCACTTCTAATGAACTAAACATATACAATTAGTATGCATTTTTTTAAGTCGTTGTTTTTTACTATAAAGGAGGAAAGAAACCAATAGCTACCTTATTGGCAATGTTGTTGGAAAGCCAGTCCAGACCTTCGTAAAGGCCCTCCCCAGAGGTTGCACAGGTGCTCTGAATGTACCTGTAAAAACCAGAAGTGTGTTAGATTACAACAGGATAGTTACTAATATAGGACAAGAAGGGCCGTGTTATTAATTTTTTTTTTTACCAGTGACGCTGTCTCAGAGAGTGGAGACCCAACTTGTCAGTAATCTCAGCAGCATTCATTGCATTAGGAAGATCTTGTTTGTTTGCAAACACAAGCAATACGGCATCTCTCAGTTCATCCTGAAAAGTTAATTAAAATAAAAATTTTATAAACATTGTCATTACATCACAAGAATACATAAAACAGAGAGCAAAAGAACAAGGAGACTAATAATTCTAGCCATGGATCATGATCCTTGTAAACAATGAAGTTGACAGACACAGAAGTATGTTCAATTAGAAGCACTAAATTTTCCTGGAGATTGACTGAGTAAGAACTGGTCATTCAATTTCCAAACGATGTCATAGTGACATCAATATACAAGAGTTATCAGAAATTATGGTCCAACAAAAAACAGATCATTTAACAACAGCAGTGAGAAATGCTTTCAGTCATAAGATCAATAAAAATTATCACTTCCATCAATAAAGACAACCATTGAGTATGAACATCATGTGCTAGACTAATGTATCGCTAGAAAAGCAAGAGTCATAGTAGATAAGCAAAATAATTACATTTTCTGCTTAAAATGAACATTCATTTCATTCCTTCCTCAATACCCAAGAAGTCATCTTTGAATGTTCCGTGACTACATAAAAGAATCTTCTTTATAGGTCAACACGATTCTAAAACCTTTCTATCTCAACTAATTTACAGGCCCTTTCATTTGGCCCCTATGTGATCCCAAACCTTATTTATAAGAACGAGTTCCCTCAAAATGTCAGGGTATCATCTAACATGAATAAATTTGAATATGAAGACAGGGCTTAAAAGGCCAAAATAAATTAACTAGAGTACCTCATTCAACATCCTATGTAACTCATCTCTGGCCTCAACAACTCTGTCCCTATCATTGCTGTCTACAACAAAAATAAGACCCTGAGTGTTCTGGAAGTAGTGCCTCCACAAGGGACGAATCTGCAAAGTAAACATAAGTATTCAGCCACAGACTGCCAACAAATTTCTTCAAGTAATGTTGTGCTGTTTTGAAGTGAAAGGTAAGTGATATATGCACTAAATATCTTGTATTTTAAGGGATGCATGAGAATCAAAATTTTCACCTTGTCCTGGCCACCAACATCCCAAACAGTGAAGCTAATGTTCTTGTATTCCACAGTCTCAACATTGAACCCTGAAACAAAACAAATGCATCAATGCATATATATATAACATAACATATTCAAAACATTCCAGCACTCTAACACGCCAAATAGTAAACCAATAATAACCCCCAACGTTTGTGAAAAGTAATATTACAGTTCGAAGATTATTTTATTTTCACCGCAATTAGATCAACTTCAATCCAGGATCTCACATCAAGCAAAACATAATAACCAACATAATTTGGGATCTCGGTATTCAATTTGTTAAGGTTTCTTCACAGGTTTAGAAACATGCTGATCACACTCCATCTTAAAAGATCATCGACGCAACTGGCCTAGTGGCCCTGAAGTCAGTTATTATCATGAGTCCTAACTAAATAATTAAGACATTAGTAATTAATTAAGATAATTCTATATAATCTTAACCGGTAAGACATATTCCTACTACATGTAAAGAACAATTAGAATAATACATCTATCAAGGTAGGAGAAAAAGAGAAAATTTAGAAACTCACCAATGGTAGGAATTGTAGTAACGATCTCTCCGAGCTTGAGCTTGTAGAGGATAGTGGTCTTACCAGCAGCATCAAGACCAACCATCAGAATTCGCATTTCCTTCTTCGCGAAAAGCCGGCTGAAAAGCTTCGTGAATGTCAGCCCCATTTCTCCTTCGACCTGTTGATCCCTAATTTCACAATTCAAACAACTTTTCAATTAAAAAAAAATCTCCAAAACGAAATAGAGCTTCTTATTAAAAAAAAAAAAAAAACAGCACAGTTTCTCCCGCAAATGAAAACACATTCACGTCAACATCATCACCGGATTCAATCAGATCTCAAATAAAATCTAGAAAAAAAAACAGCAGCATGCAAATCGAAACGGATCGCAACGAATAACAATAACAGGTTGGAAAAACGGAAGGATCTGGAGAGATTGATCAGGAAACAAGCAGATCAAAGCATAGAGAAAGAGAGAGAATAAAGGAAAACGAAGATATGAAACGGTAGAGAAAAACAGTGATTCAATCGGAAATTGAAGTGCGAAGTGGAAATGCAAAATCCGTTTGCATGAAGAGATTGAGGAAACGGAATGAAGAAGATAGGATCTGAAGTTTGTGATTATTACCTTTGGAGATGAAATGTTCGGTTTGCAGAAAGCGCAAAGAGAGAGAGAGAGATTGAAGCGAAGGATGCTTTGCACCAACGCGAGATGGGGGTGAAGAAGCGTCAACAAGAATAGATTTTATAAGAGCGACAAAGGTACGGGAATTATTTATTTCCTTCTTTTTACTTAAATAAAATTAAGGTCATTTTTTTCATGTAATTTAGCTTTTTTATATATTTGTTTATAAAAAAATCGATTTATTCCTTAAAATGTGTTTATTTTATTTTTTATCTTTAAAAAATTTTAAATAATAAAATAAAATTTTTTAACAATAAAAGAAAAATTATTATGTAAAGTAGTTTAAAAATAAAAAACAAAATAAACATATTTTATAAATATTAAAAGAAAAAATTGTAACACGACCAAAAAAAAATATTTAAGCCATAGTAACCACAAGCACCGCCTATGCCTCTATCTATGGATTCTTAATTCTTTCGAAGCTTCCAATCCCATATTTACATCAAAACCAGTTAAAAGGAGAAAGAATGTATTTAGTTATAATACTAAAAACATTTTTTATTTTATTTAAAATACTTATAAAATTATACTAAGAATTTATGATTATGTCGGACAAAATTAACTATAATAAAAAAATATTTTATTTTAATTTAAATATTTAGATTTGTCAACTTTTTTACCACCTGCAAACTCAAAAAAAAAATCAGTACAGAAATGATCCAATAAGAACATAACTTTAATTAATAATAAAAACGCAACATATGAACAACCTGTTCATGAACACAGTGCAATCCATAAAAATATAAGACTAAATGTTAATTTTAATATATTATGTTTTAGTGTGGTAAATTAAATTTTAAAAAATTTATTTTAATTTTTTATGATTTAAAAAAATTTATTTTGATTGTTTTGTATTTTGGTTAGTAAACATTAGTATGCAGGTAGTGTTTAAATTTTAAAATAATTAATTTAAAATAAAAATAACTAAAAATCATCACTATTTTTATTTAGGAAAGAAAACATGATTCCTCAATCGATGAGTTTCTAATGACCCTTCTCTCACCGTCATCTTCTTCGTGCCCTAATTGACTCTCACGTTGCAAGTGCTGATGATTATTGATTAAGCTATAAAATGCTGCCACCAACCATGATCAAATCGTTCATAAACACGAAAGTGTAACATGACTACGGCAACCCTGGATGGATTAGTCGCAGTGGTGGTTCGGAAACAATCTCAACTGAATACCAAAAATAATTCACTGAAATCTTTGAGTTTTATAAATAATTTCAATTGAATATCATCAAATTTCGTTGTGGTACAGAATAATCTTAAAAATTTTGATTAAATATCATAAATTTGTTTTATCTTGTTTAAAAATCATGATTAAATAGTACAATTTGTTCTTATAAATAATAAAATCTTTTAAAGTTGTTCAATATCCAAACCAAGTCCAAGAAATCATTTGGATATGCTAAAGCACACCAGTTGGACATCCACAATCTTTCCCCGAAAAATGATATGATTTCGATGAATCCAAATGCACCAACAAGTCGTATGCCAAATCAAAAAGCGAAACTTCTTAAATCTCTTCCCCTAAACCAAAATCCATGCCGCGTATAATGGGATTATACTTCAACTGCACATGGCCACAACAACTGATACACCACCTGGTTCTGGCCTTGGCATAATCAAATCATAAACCAAACGAACTGAAAAAGGATTATCTCCGCTACCCCATAATCAAGAGTCCTCCTTAAATAGCCTTGATAGCCCACAAGCCTCACCAAAAAAGATTGAATCATCTGCATATTGGACCAAAGAAAAAGTCATAGAATCATTCACCTTAAAAGGTTTTATATATGCGCCTTACCCACTAAGCCACTTAACCCCTCAGCCACCATAAAAAACAACAGAGTGCCCAACAGAGTCCCTTGCTTAAGCCCCCGTTGAGCCACAAATTCCCCTGTAGGACTATCGTTAACCAGAACTGACATACTGCTAACAGAGTCATATGTCTTTTCAAAGTCAATTTTGAAAAGGAAACAACTTTTTTGGCCTTTCTGAACAAGATCAATGAGCTCATTAGTCACCATAACATCATCTAAAATACTATTACCAGGCAGGAAGGCTATCTGACAAGGTGAAATAACAGAACCAAACCATAAGCTTCGAAATAATCTTGTGCATACTACCAATAAGAGAGATTGGTCTATATTCCAATAAAGATTGGGGACAATCTTTTTCAGGAGGAAGTCACAACCTTTGGGAGAACACCTACCCACAACATCCTTCTTCAAAACAGTTAGAGAAACACAATCACAAGATGACACCTGATTAAACTGAATACCTGATAAGAAGGGACGCTCCAAGTTAGGTTCCATGAAAATCCTCTGAAAGTGATGAACAACAACATCCTTTACCTCACCCCCGTTCTCAGTATGTAGCCCCACTAGATAATTCTTTATGTACCTGTCCTTCAAGGAAGCATGGAAAAAATGTGAGATGGTATTACCCTCTTTGATCCACTTAGCCCTGGATTTTTGGGCCAGCATACTCTCCCTAATTCAGGCACACCTCCAAAACTCAGAGGATAGAAGTTTCCTCTGATCACAATCAACTGGTTGCTCTTCACAAAGTCTTACCTCCACGTCATCTAACTCATCTACCACAGTCCTTATCCCAAAGGATAAATTCCCATAAACCTCCTTATGCCACTCCTTGAGCTTAAGCTTCTCCTTCAAAACAAAGCACTTCCAACTTTGGACCTGGATCTAATCCCACCAACTTCACAAATCATAGATGTTCCAACCAACAATTATAAAAATATAGGGCCCCGATCCTTCACACCTACCTTCAGAAAAGTGAGCAATGGTTGTTTTATTCCTTATAAATTATATTTGTTTTATTTTTAATTCTTAAAATAATTTAGATAAGACTTTGAATATTGAAAAAAAAAATTATAAAAATAAAATTAAAACAAACATAATTTATAACAATTAAAAATAAAAAAAGTCATAAGAAAAAATTAAAAGGATTAAATAAATATTTAAGTCTTTTTTTAAGTGTCTTTTTTTAAGCGTCATTTTTTATCTAATGAATTTGTCTTGATATTGCTGTTTTTATTAAATTTTACTTGAGTGTGTCAAATGTATTGATGGTAATAGTACTTTTCATCTATACATTTATAATTTTTTTTCTTCTTCTCACTTATTCTCTCCTACTTTCTAACTCTCTCTCTCTCTGTTTTTTTAGGGTTAATTAAGTTTTTAGTCATCAAATTATGAGGATTTTAAATTTTTTATCCATAAACTATTTTTTAAAATAGTTGATTTTAAATAATTTTTTGTTATTATAAATAGTCCTTACCGTTAATAATCTTTATTAAGTGATAAGTTGTCTATTTAAGTGAATATAAATATCACCATAGACTCCAGATGAGAAGGATGAATTGTTAATCTGTGTCGCAAATCTTCTCATGGGTGATTATTGTACGTTTATGTGTGTTTAGAGCGTTAGGATTCAATAATCACTATCCTCTCTTCCTTTTGCATTTTAATAACATAATATTCTAATTATTTATCTAAATATAATAAAACTTACATGGTATGTATGTGATATATATACATGTGACATTTAATCTATCTTGTTTCATGACACTTCATCACTTAACAAAAGACATTAACGACAAAGATTATTTTTAATAATAACAAATTATTTTGGGATCAAATTTTTTAAAAAAATATGTTAGGAACAAAAATTCAAAAGTCCATAGTTTGAGGACTAACAACTTAATTTTTTTTTTTTATGTAACAGTTACTGTGCAAAAACTAAAAAGCTTATTGCACGGGCACACTCCTCTGCCTCTCACTTTTATTTTACAGCATTCATTTTTTTTTTCATTTATCACTTTTTTCATAAAAATTGAATTGTCTAAACTAATCTAGTAATAATAATAAATGCCAAAGAAAAAAAAGAGTGTATGTAATACAAAAGAGCGTGTCAGAGAATGTTCTAGAACTTACGATGTATTCAATTTAAGATTCCTCAAGGTGGGCCATTTTTTGAGTCTGTTCGTTTTTCTCTATCTCTGTTCCTTAAAAGCAAACTCATACTTCACGTTCTTCTGTTTCAACTCTCAATTAACAAACCCAAAACATGTTTCTCCTTTGATCTTGTTCTTCTCTAGTACGCCTCATGCAGTTCCACAACTACGTGGTTAGCAACATTTTTCTTCTTTTTTCTCGGGTTCCTTAAGTTTTAATACCAATGTAACAATGTAGTTTCCGTAACCTTGTAGTTTTGAGGCATCTTCCGTTCATTCTTCTACGACTTGGGTTCTTTAGTTTTAATTCCAATGGAACAGTGTAGTTCTCGTTACGTAGTACTTTTGTCTGCCTCAGTTTTTAAAACACAAAAATGAAGTTTTAGTTTTACTGCAGCATTTCATTGTGTAATTAATTCCTTAATTTACTTGTTTTCTCACTCTCTGATACATTGATAGTGCTACGAACATAGGAAACTTGTTTGTGGAGTCGAGAGTTCTTACTTATCTGCTAAGTCATGGTATGTTTCATGTCGTTCCCTCTCTAAATTTACCATTACTCATTCTATATCATACCCATACAAAAAACTTTATTTTAGCTCAAGGTTAAAGCTTCAGCGACTAATTTGTTTCACTGCCATTAAGCTTGAATATTTGAACACCTGCGGTTTAGATTTGTTGATTACAAGTTTGGTAGTTAGAAATAGAATATTGATTAAGCTTTGAAAACTCATTCCTTTGTTGAGTTTTTTTTTGTTGTAAAATTATGTAGGGTTCAGAAGGTGATGATAGCTCTCCCAGTGACTATGATTGGAACACTGATGATGAGCTTGAGGTGTTTGGAATACCTCCCTCGGATCCAACCATTTCTAGTCAAGAGAGCTGTGAAGATAGTGTGGGGGTAAATCCTGCATTCAGTTACTTCACAATGATTTTGCTAAGTTTGAGACTTTCATCTCTCTGAAGTTCCTAGGATATACCTACAATGATATAATGATATAGAAGGACCTAAGAGGGGATTTTGTGTTGCTCTTGTCCCTCGTGTATTCACTTGTCCGGTGGTTAAATTCACACATAATGTGTCTAACCCTTTGTTTGTTTGCAAAAATGATTTGTGGACACTAAGAAGCTATGTGACACCTAATAAGAGAAAGAGAGAAATGTAAGTATGATAATAAGAAGAGATAGATAAAAAAAAATGATAAAATGTTATATATCGAGGTATTTGGACTAGAGAGGTGTTCACCAATCATTACTTGTTTGTTTGAGAGGAAAGAGAAAATTTTGAAATTTGAATTGAAGAAAAAATTGAATTTTATCTTTAAAGGTCAATTTTTCTCTTCAAACAAATTAAAGAAAATGTATAGTTATCTGTGTTGGTGCAAATTTGTTTTTTGTATTTCTTTTTATAATGTTGAAGTATTCTGTGTTCTGTTTAGGAGAGTAGTGCAAGTTGCTCGAGCGCTAAACATTCCAAGCTGATTCATCTCTTCGTGGGAATGGGATTTTCCAGAGAGACAGTGATCAAAGCAATTGATGAAAATGGTTCTTTTTCACGTTTAATATATTCAATAACTATTACCTGTTTACTACTTCTAGTACTTGTCTTGAAATGATAACATTTTGTTTTTTGTCCGTGGTAGGAAGAGATAATGAGGAGGACATTATGGAAGCTCTGCTAACACTTACTGCTGTGAGTATACTTTAAGTCAATCAACGGGTTTTAAATTATTTCAATTTTTTAAGTTATTAGTTTTCACTTCCAGGATTCAGTGCATTATATATGTTGATTCTGTTGAAGTAGAACAAATGAATTACAAGGAATAACGAATTGACTTTACAGGGAAGAATCTGAAGTTCTAGAGTGTATCATGGATTCATGGTAGGAAAATTATAAGAGTAGGAATGTAGCTCATGTCATTGGATTACCAACTTACCACAATTGCATTACCAGATGAAGTCTAAAACTCTAAATTTAATATAAGGTTCTCCATTACTTGTATTTGATCTTTAATTTTCTGATACAAGGTTGATTAAACAATTTTGGTACATCTAATAGTAAGTTCACATGTCATTTCTAGTTAGTGGGTAACATATATCTATATTGTGAAAGTATAGAAGTTTGCAGCAGCTGGTGGATATATTATAGGTCGTGGTTGATTAGGTATATATATGAAGCATTTAGAACAGTAGGCTTTGTTTTACAAACTGGCACGTGAATAGAAACTAGAAACTAGAGAGATGTTCTTTGCAGATACATACTTAATCTGGATGGCCTGGTTTGTTATGCTGACATTGTGTATATGGGTTCCATTTAACTGGTTCCTTTTATGCAGGAAAAACCCTTAACAGTAGAGAAAGATGAGGCATTGTCCGTACTTGTCAATATGGGATACCCTTTTGAGGAGGCTTTGACAGCTATAGACAAATGTGGTGCGTATACTTTACTATATAATTGTTACTCATATATGTTATTAACACTTTTTATGTTTCTTATTTCTTTTTCTTCCGTTTTTTCCCACTATCAGCAGCATTAAATGATCTCAGATGGATAATTAAATCCTGAAAAATGAGCTAACAAACCTTTAGTTTTAAAACTTTGAGCTTAAATTTCTCAGTTTGCATTTTAACACATTTCCTTATTAAAGTGATAATTTCAACATAGGATAGATGAGGTCAAATTATAGTGATAATTTCAACATAGGATAGATGAGGTCAAATTATGAACATCTCTTTGGTTTGAATACAATGCAAATAATTAGTCACGAAACCAAATGAGTTTTACTAACCTAACATGCAATGCAAGGATAGGGCTCCTACTTTCCATGTAGCATGTAGAAATTTGTCTAGTGGTAGTTCTTTAATATTTTGGTTTCTCGTTTGGCAGGTCCTAAGGCCCATATCAGTGAGCTAGCGGATTTCATTAGTGCTTCTCAGTTAGAAAAGGGTCTTCACTCACCGCAAGAGTCACCTAACAATAAACATGATGCATCTGATTATACGCATGAAAAGGTGTGGTTTACAGTCCTATCAAATTAGTTTTATTAAGTCTTCTTCTAATTAAAATGTCAGTAAATCAAGTACTTTTCTCAAAATTATGTTATATCTTCAGCCCTGTCAACCAAGTGGTGAATATTATCTTCATACAAGTAAGAAAGTAAAACTTGGATTGGGTATATTTAATGAAGCCAGTCAAGTGATTTCAAGAAAGTTCCCAAGAGAAGTAGCAAATAAACCATACTTCTATTTTGAAAACGTGGCTCTTGCTCCTAAAGGAGTTTGGAAAACTATATCACGTTTTCTTTATGAGATTGAACCAGAATATGTTGATTCCAAATACTTTTGTGCTGCAACAAGAAAAAGAGGATATATCCATAATCTTCCCACCCACAACCGCTCCCCCCTGCTTCCTATCCCACCACTAACTATCCAAGAGGCTTTTCCTACAACTAAAAAATGGTGGCCTTCATGGGATAGAAGAACAAAGCTCAATTGCCTTCTAACTAGAGTAGCCCCTGGCCCAGTTACAGAGAGAATAAGGAAACTCCTTGAGAAATTTGGTGATGAACCTCCTCTACATGTCCAAGAAAATGTACTTGTAGAGATTAGAAAGTGGAACTTGGTGTGGGTTGGAAAAAACAAATTGGCACCTCTTGAACCTGATGAATATGAGATGTTGCTGGGATTCCCAAGGGATCACACCAGAGGTGGTGGAGTCACCCGGACAGAGAGATACAAGTCACTTGGAAATGCATTTCAGGTATGCTATTGAATCTTACACTATATGTACTTTTTAAGAGTTTTTACAGTGATGATATGATAACTAAATGAAAAAAAAAATCAAACTTCTTTCTATTGTAGGACAAGTCGACAACTTGTAGTTAAATGATAATTTTAAAAGGTTCTAATCAAACTTAGGCTTCTTTTTGTATTTTAACTCTTAAAGATGTATTTCATTTGTCCCTAATTATAAGATTTTTTCCATTAATTCACGTCCTTTAATTAAAGTAGTTAATTTAGTTAATCATATTAAATCTATCAATTATTTATACTATCATATCAAAATTACCCTTTTCTTATCTATGTATTCATTTAATTGTTTTTCATTAATGTTTGGAGAAAGAATAATTAAGTAAGAATATATAGGAAAAAAATAATTAATACATCTAAAAATTTAAAAAAAAAGTCTTATAAAAAGAAACAAATAAATTTCTGAAAAAGTATTTGAGTAAACAACTTATTTACTATGCTGTTATCTTATAAGGACTAATGCCATAAACATCAAACTTTTTTTTTGACAGGAGACCATCAAACTTACTGAAATATGCTAAAAAGAACATATTTTGATAAAAAGCTTGAGTTGTGATACTCGTACAACATTTTATAGAACATTTTTTGTGTCTCTCTCTCTTTGTGATACATGTATGAGTTGTTGTATGAGTATCATTTCTCAAAAAGCTTATAGTAGTCTTAAGTTCAAATAAGATTTCCATAAGTTCTTTCAAACACCCTCTTGGCTTCCTTTGAAAAAGCTCTTTGACTGAATGTAAATGGAATTGATTTCAGGTTAATACAGTTGCCTACCACCTTTCAGTGTTGAAGGGTCGTTTTCCAAATGGCATCAATGTCCTGTCTCTTTTTTCTGGCATCGGAGGTGCCGAGGTTGCTCTGCATCGACTTGGGATGATGCTTAAAAATGTGGTATCTGTGGAAATAGCTGAGGTGAACAGAAACATCATTCGCAGTTGGTGGGAACAGACTAACCAGAGGGGAAACTTAATTGAGGTTGAAGATGTACAGAAAGTCTCTTCAAATGAGCTGAGCCAGTGGATAACCAAGTTTGGTGGATTTGACCTCATCATTGGAGGCAGCCCCTGCAACAACATTTCTGGCAGTAATAGAGTTAGTAGACATGGACTAGAGGGAGAGCAATCTTCACTATTTTACGAATATTTTAGGATTGTTGAGGCAGTAATGGAAATACAGAGAGATGAGCTTCTGTGAAACAAAAAAAAGTACATCAGTGGATTTTGTTAATTCCCATTTTTGTATGGAACAACTAAAAATTATGTACACATAATAGGAGGAGGAGAATCCAATAGATCCAAGAAATGTAACAAAACATTTGTAATTTCGAATTTATCTTATATTGGTAATGTTTTTATGTTCTTTTTGTCACACCTGGTTTTGCTTATATCCATGTGAACAAGAATTAACTTTTTTTTTTTTTAAGAAAAGGCAAAGGCTTCTTAAACCGAGTGTTCTTATATGCTAACTGATGCGCACACAGGCAGTACCTCATAACAAGGTCAATGAAAAAAATTGCTTAAAAATAAATGTTACAGAACAGAGGCAACCTGGTCATAATTGTGATTAGACTCTTTGATAATCTAAAATAATATTCCTAATACCCTTTTATAGCACTTTATTCGATTACAATAAAGTGAAGTTAGAGCCATGTAATATGTTCTTATTGTTTAAGCCGCAAAGAATGCAATGGCGTAAGGGAGCACAATAGCTAATTTGGAGAAAATCAGGTTAATGGTCATACAATTAGGTAGGAGATAGTTCATCCGAAACAATACAAATTCCATTTCATACTTCTCATTATATTCCCCAATTTCTCTATTTCATCATGATAGTAATAATATGAATGTCATCATCAATAATCAGGTAAAAGTCACTGAGAAAGAGGACATAATAATATCCTTAGATATAGTCGATTTTTGTTATAGAGACAAATTACTTTGAGCTGAACATTAAGAAATTAGGCAGATAAATCACAAAGAAAACAGTGACTTATATCCCGTTCTTTGTAAGTTAAGACAGATGCACCTCAACACTTGCAGTTTTTATCAATTGGCATATAGGACAAACATTGATAAATCCCTCACAATCCTTACACAAGCACAGGTGCCTACAAGGCATCAACAACATCGAAACTGTCTTCACCTTGCATGCTCTACAAGTCAGATTCTCCATATCTTGGTAGCTCTTGTGAGTAGAGTTTATAGGCGCAGCCAGAATGTTCAGGAAGTTATTAGGATCTATATATGAGGCATCATCATCAACTTCACTGTCTCCAAACCCTTCCTTCCCCTGTTCAGCTCCTTGTGAGATTGCCTGCTGAAGGTTGTTCCTTAAAGTATTGACAATTGACTCATTATACTTTGCTCTGTAATGCCAGCTTTGCACTTCAACAGCCACCTGCTTTATTCTTTCAGCCAGCTCCCTATTTTTTCGGTTCATGTTTTCTATCTCCACGTCTTTTTCCTTTAGCTTCGTGCTAATACCTTTCTCAATGGAGGTAAGGAGAGCAGCCATGTGCTTTTGCTTCATGTCTCTCACTCCCTTTGACAGTTGTTCCTTCTATGTAAGAAAATAATTGTAATAACATTTCAGAGAAGTGTGAATCAAGAATTACAAAAATTGATAACTCCGTAATTAAAGTATAAACTTCTAGTTCTTATAGCTTTGTGCAATAGAAAAAACAATCATTTAAAAACTTTTCCATTACAATACCACCATCACCCTTGCTAAATGATTTGAACATTTCAGATGAATTCAAAAGAGCAACTCCTAATGAATTAGGTAATGACTGGACAAACATAACCAGAAAATTCTACCCAGAATGACTGCAGTAATATATTTGAAAAAGCAAGATACTAGGAGCAAATTGATAAAGAAAAACCTAAAAACATCTTACCATAAAAGGAAATAATATTAGTATTTTCCCCCTTTTCCCATTGGATTAAGCCACAGGCCAGTCCTTTATACCTTTCTAATGAACAGAAATATTTTGAACATAAATCATTTGTACCCAGAAGACCTCCCACAAACATCACCACAAAATGAAAAAAACAGATAGCAATCTTCATATATTACCTGAAGTTTAACATACTGGTCCAACTCTTCTTGCTGCCTATCAAGCTCAGTTCTGATATTGTCACCAAGAGACAATATGATAGACGGTGTGGCAGCCATGCTTCCACTTGCAGAAGTAACAGATGAGTTACGCTCATCATCATCATATGAAAGCCTCAATCCTGTTGACACGGGGTTAGGATTTGGAATACTTGCTAATCGTTCAGCATCATCTTGATGAACATTGTAGTTTAAGGAAATCTGAAGCCTTTGTTTTGATATATCTTCCATTTCCTTGCTTCGTTTATTAGGCTGAATCATGGAGCTGATATGCTCATTTCCAAAGTAATTAACTGGGTCAACACTACATCCAGCTTGTACTGCAAGAGATATTGCATGTCTATCATTCAGTGATAAGGTAAAAACTATGGATGAAAATACTAAAGCTATTAAAGGACATACAAATTACTTTATCTGGTTATTTATGGAACTGCATAAAATGATAATTTGAAACAAATATGTAATAACTTCTAAATTTAATAAGAATTTCAGCACTAGCAACAGCAAGTATACACAATCAGTAACTTGTTGCTCAGACACACTACAAGATTCAAGTAAAGAAAATCACCCCTAGTTACAATCAAAACAAATGCCATGTCAAGGACCATTACCACTCTTGTATTTCAAAATCAAAACATGTGAGATACAATGCAGGATAAGTAGGTACACATAAACAATTAGGTGGCACAACAAGCAATGCACACTAACAAAACATGCATACATGCAATAATCAAGACAAGTTCATAACCCATTACTATCATCCCTATTCAAAAAAGGAAAGGAGATGTCATAATCATCCCTATAGCAGTAGGGACTAGAGAATAAAATTGTTGAAAGTACAGCATGGAGGAAAGTAGCTATTGAGTACAAATCTTAAAACAGAAAAAATCCACGTCAAAAGCATAAGTTCAACAAAACAGAGATACCCTGTTTAACAACCACATTCAAATGATACAGTGAAAAGATTGATTGTTACATGAGAAAAGGAAGGAGTAAACTCACAATTTCCAAACAACTGCAATTGATTTGACACATTAGTTTGATGCTGAAATTGAGTTTCGTCCAAGAAAACAGGAAGCAAGCAATTTCCGTTGTTGCCTCCCAACATTATCCCAAGAAATGTGATTGCCTAGCTAAAGTATGTAGTCTTAAAAGATATTAGTGAAGCTGCCAATAATTATCTGCACAAAAAAAGGGAAAAGGAAAAACTCAGCATCAACTTTGAATAATGAAAAGCTAACATCAAACATTACAGCACCAAAAACCACATCTGTACAATACTTTGAACTATTTGGCTTGTAAGGGTTGGGGGGTTGATGGTCTAATGAAGTATACTTATAAGTGAGCTTTGGAAGTGGACTGTGATGGTTCTTGGTAAATATTTCTTTGTCTCCTAGTTGCCAAGTAGTTTAGTTTAAAAAAATAAAAATCAATATACCAATGCATCTGCATGTTCAAACAAAAAGATGAAAATAGACAAATTCCATCTCAAGGTTGAGTTGCAAATATTTATAAACTAATGTTTGGGTAGAAACAAAGGCTAATTGTGCAGCATTTTGTGATAATGAGGTAAAATCAAATATTTGAAGATGAAAAAATTAATATTAACTTTCAGTAATATCTAGATAAAGTATTCTGATAAATACAAAGGAAATTCAGGTAGCACATGGGAGGAAGCATTTTTAAAAACTAACCATATAGTTCTTAAGATTAGAAACTAAAGTTCCAAAGCAATTATTTACAAGTTCAGTAATACCAAAAGACATGATTGATATTAAAGATAAGTATAGTTAACCATATCCTTCTCAAGCTTTTCTTGGGGTTTTCTTCTCCTTGGAGGGAGAAATTTGGCCAAACACAATTTTAAAGTAGCTCAATAAAGTTAGCTTGTTTAATGAAGAAAAGGCCAAACTGAGAAATAAAAGAGCTTCTGCTCTTAAGAAGTTAAAAAAAGCAAGCCAAAACACTCCCCTAGGGAAGTCTTGAGAAGCAATATCGAGGTTAAATGCTGATTATGTATATCTTCACTTATATATGTTTAGTATACATGCTCTCATAAGAATGCAAACAATCCTAGGAAGCAAATGCTGAGTTTCAAATAATAATAAGTTTTAGAGTTAAATAAAATGATAAATTGACTATCAGTATCAACAACAACAATAATAGCCTTATCCCACTAAGTGAGGCCGGCTACATGGATCACATAATATCATTGGGCTTAGTTAAAAACCAAATTATTAAGTATATTATTCACCATGAAATCCCTTTCAATAATTTTGTCCAATGTCCTTTTAGATCTCTCTTTACCACTTCACAAAAGGCTAAAAACCGTGTCATCTACTCTCCTCCCCAATGCCTCGAGTGGACTTCTTTGCACGTGTCCAAATCACATTAATTGAGTTGCGATCTTCTTTTCCTCAATAACTGTCATGTGAATATCTCCTTGATACTATCATTTCGTATCTTATCCTTTCTTTTGTGGACACACATTCATCTTCACTCCACCTACAGTCTCATAGCTAGTCTCAAACCCAAATAAAGGAGAACAGTTATGTTAAGCCCTTGACAGCCAGCATAAAATTTGTTTTAACCCCAAACATGGATCGCTCACAGAGCAGATACATTGAGCTCCAACAACAATATCTCTGAACTGTTTCCTAATATTCACTTTAAACAATCACATAAAGTATCTAGGAAAGTCATTCTTATGCAGAACCATATTTGGGCAAGTGCAGCACAAGTTATATAACTAGTTTTAACAAAGATAAAATAAAACAAAAAAATAGAAGTAATAAAATGGTATAATGATTTCCCCAGAAAAAAAATGATTGAGTTTTGCCTAAATCAGTCGAATAATTTGAAAAGTGACAAAGAAAATGTATAGAATCTCCATAAATGGGTATATATGTTATTTTTTTCCCATTTTTAATTTTTTTTTTGGTAAGCAGTGATGCATGGAAATGGAAATAGAAGCCATAGACTTCCCAAATAAATCTGACGACTGTTCATTAAAATTTTGATCGCATCTGACGAATTACCAAGACAAGATGAGTAATCAAAACTAACATGTATGCAAAATAACAAGATGAATATCTCAATTCTTAAGAGATATATAATATAAATTTATAAATATGAAAGCACTAAAAAAATTTCACTCAGATTAATAAAACTAATTAAATGCTGAGATACAGAACAGAACATGACAACAAAAAAGCTATCTTGATGTTCAGGGACATGCGTTTTGATGGTCGGAAGAGGAGGAAATGGAAAACTGCAACGCAAATCAGACACTACAATCTAAAAATTCAAATACTTTGTGGCATGAAAAGATGGAAGAACAATTCAAACAAGAACCCAGTACATACCTTGCAGATTGAAATGTTTTTACAACAAGGAAAAAAACAAAAAGATCAAGCTGATACAGACACAAAAAACAATCATGGAACAAAAGGGTGGCACAGAGGAAGAAGAAGAAGGTGAGAGATCTGGAATGGAAGATTGAGGAAAGTGGATGGATGATGGAAGATGAATGACGAATGAATGAATGAATGATGAGAGTTATGAATAGAATATAGGAAGAAGGAGTGGGTGTTGCATAAGAAATGGAGAGAGACAGAGAGAGGGACAACTATTATTAATTTGTGGGATTTCCATGGTGGTCAGACTCAACATAAAAATATTTTTCTATTGAAAATACTTTTTTTGACTGTTTTACTAGAAATTATTATTTAAAGAATATAAAAAGCATTTAGTGCTGAAATTTTGAAAGAAATTAAAATATTTATATTTAATATTTTTAAGGTATATTTATGAATATACAATAAAATAAATCTTTATTGTATTACTTTTTATGTTTTCTATTATTATTTATTTATAAATAACACCCATAAATTAAATAATATAATTAATGTTTTTATATTAAAATCAATTTTTAGCTTTTTAACTTTTAGGGCATGTTGACTTCTATTTTTATTTCTTGTTTTTATAGTTATAGTTAGTACTTAGCCATTAAATATTAAACTCTGATATTTATTTCTTTTCTATTTTTATATATAATACTTTATTATTTCATTGTAAAAATAATTAATGACATGCAATTTTTAGACAAAATGTTTGAGTATTATATTTTGACAATACTTTTCTATAATAGTTTATTCAATTCTAAAGACTATAAATTGGGATTTATTTAGTGTAGATAAAAATGTGCAGATAAGACCTCTCAGAACTATTGCACATGATTTTTTTGGGTGGGATTCCATTCCTAGTTTTATCGTAATAAAAAAATATATGATAATAAAAGAATACCATAATTATATAATTAAGATCCATATAATATTTAATTGATTAATTTAATCAAAACATATCTATTAGTTATAAGTGTTTTGTTATTATAACTAAATAAAACATTATATTTTATGAATTAAAAAAGAAAGAAAAAATTGATAAATTTTAGGTGGGAAAAGAATGAATACAATGATGCAACTGTAAAAAATATGTTCCTAGCATTATTCATGGCATGTGTGAAGTACGCTTATATTTGTATTCGCGACAAATTTTATAAAATTGTCACACTCTACTAACGGGCAAAAAATCTAATGCTTATAACTGATGGACTAAATTTTGTGGCTTTTTGAATAAAATAAATTAAACTTGTAACATTTAAGAATTGTTCGCAATCTCTTAATAAAAACAAGAATTGTTTGCAACACATGGTAACAAAAGGACCATGTTAACTAAAGTGATTATTAAATTATTTATATAACAAAAAATTAAACTATCTAATGCATTCCCTAATACACATGCATACACACATAGACACATATATATGTATATAGTGGTTCATAATTCATATATTTAGAATGTGAGCATAATGATTTTTCTTTAAACAATTATACATGCATGATTTAAAAATTAGTTAAGATTGCATAACTACTTAAAACATGTATATTTATATTTACAATTTAACCATTCAGATAAAATATAGAATTTATATATAAATATATTACACTTCTGGCAATAAAATGTTTTGTTTTAAATTTTGTTGGATGGATTTTAAACGTGAGTCTCACTCTCACAAGAACACTACTTTGGATTTTAAACATAAGTCTTACATACTCATAAACAGAAACAAAAAACAAGTCTTACAAAAACAATAGTTAAGCTCGTAAGAAATTAATAAATATATTTTAATTGAAAAATATGTTATATTTATATTAAAAATCATAGTAAATATACTGTTAACATTAAATTATTTATTATTTTTAACTAATATCTATTTTGTACAGTGACAACAGACGAGAACAAAATTTAAAACAAAAAAACCTTTTCTTGACTAATATAGATTACTTAACATTCTCCATTAAAAATTACAATATGAAATTCAGCAAAAAAAAAAACATTACAACATGAAGAGTTAGACCCACACTTTCCAATATGCGCTATTCTCTCTCATTTGTCATGGATGACATAACAAAGTAACAAACACACGTTATTCTTGCCTAGCCTATGTTATTCCGGAATTAGAAGGTGTTTTTTTTTTTAATTAATTTGGTGTTAGTTTGGCCCAAATTTTGCTTAGATAATCTTAAAAAGACATGTTCTAGTTCTACCCCTTGCTCCATCTTTATTTGTAATTAATTTCTTTAAACTGATTTAAAGTTCATAACAGTATAAATAATGTAAAAAAATATTTTGCATGCATTATTAGTATAAAATAATTATATTATCAGTTAATTAGAAATTATTTTAAATAATTAATATAGATTTTAAAATCTTATCATATATAATATATAATAATTTATAATTGGATAACAATGTTACGCAATCAATATATTTTAATTAAATTACTAGATAAAATAAACTCATTGACAATATTAATATTGGATCGAACACGTAAATTTTATATAATCAAACTATTGGGTAATATGGATGGATGAAGGGAAGGGATAAAAGTTGACGGGACGAAAATTTATTTTCATGAGTTAAAAGGAAAGTAGAGCTCTGCCCTCTTGCTTACTTGCTTTAACATTTCATACAGCCACATTCTTAGATGATATATTTTTGCCACTATTCATCATTTGAAATAAACGAATAAACGATTATATACTTATACAGCTTTGTATACAAACATTAAATGAATCACATCATTTGCAATATTATATGTAGTTATTATTTTTTTACATTATATATATATATATATATATATATATATATATATATATATATATATATATATATATAATATCAAACACGTAGATAAATTAATACAGAGTTGTTATAATAAACTAATAGACTTGAATTTATAATGTAAATATTACTTTTTTTCTCAACTCAATAGCGAGTTTCGTCAAGAGAAAAACAAATTTTGTTATTAATTTTCTAACAAGAGTGTCATTCTTATATGCTAACTCTCATATCTTTCATATGCATTTCTCATTGTATTTTTTATGTTGTTTTGAATCAAATGTCTCAAGTTCCTTTCCCAAAAAAAAAAACACTTAAATTTAAGTCTTAAATATACAATTGTATTAAATATTTAAACAATATATTATTATCTCTCATAAGCTACTCTATTTTGGTAAGTTGTTTTTTTTTAGTAAATAGTTTTATTTTTTTAATATTGGCTTGGTAAAACTAAAAAGCCCATGTTAAACAGATGAAATAAGCGAACTGTTATAATCAGAAAAATTGAAGGTGACAAACGTGGGTACAATTATGGTGGTTGTTGACCAAAGCCAAGGCCATCATTATTTGTGCCTTTAACATATGGGACTCTGAATCAATTGCCACCATCTAATCTATTGAGGAGAACGATTTTATTTCTCCCAACACAATTTTTTTTTCCAATTACCTGGCTCACACACATAACAAGTCAACAAGCGTGGTCAAAATTGTTCCCCATTTTGGCTAGAAATAGATTGATTTTGGGTTTGCCTTTGCGTAGAGGCTGATAAATGCATCAACTTAGAGCATCACACTAGTCTTCTAACTTAATCTACGCGTGCATGATTTGTAGGTGTTTGACCTACCCAAACGGGAGTTTGGGAGACTTATTAAACTTGATTTTGATTCATACAAGTTGTTTTATGCTTGAAAGAATGACTCAAACTTTATTTAACGAAAAACAAAAAGCAATTTTTTGATGAAGTAATATATAAGAATGTCTTGCTTTCATACCGAGTGTTGAATGCATCCCAATTTGTTGCGGAACTCAAAATCATCTTTTCCTCTATGTAATGCGATCATGTTATGAGTTTGTGTGTTGCGTTTTATTTTTTATGGACATTTGTTTTGGTATGAGACTATGTACATTTCACAATAGACAATCCTCCAATTCTTATTTAACTTAAAACTTAATTTAAAGAACAATTTTCACAAAATATATATTAAAGTACAATCTTTAATAGAAAACTTTAGAGTTTGTTGTATTTTTTGGCCTTTCTAATTAAATTGGACTCTCTGTGGCTAGTCTGATCCAATCTTTTGAGCCGATCGATTCTCTTTATTTTTAAATTTTCTTCTACCAAATCTTATTAAATTCTATTTCTTTTATTCAAAATCTCTATAAATTTAATCAATCAAATTTTTTTCTATTCAAGATTCACGGACAAAAAATATCAAATTTCATCCAAAATACAACATGTTTACAAATGTCTTTAAAGTTTATCAAATTTCTATTAAATTAATTTTTTATTTCTAGATTTTTAAAGTTATTTTATAAAATAGAAGAAATTTCATAAGGGAACTAAATTTACTTAATTTTAAAATGAAAAACTTATATATGTATTTTTAAAAAAGCAGTGAAAAAGTCATAATTAACTAAAAATACTGAGAAGAAAAAATCAAAAGCAATTTCATATTGTTATAAATTACTCACAGTAAAGTTACATTCCAACTAATACAATGTGTATTGATGATTACTTAATCCAATTTAATGAGTATTCCAAGTTGATGATGAAAGGTGATATATATCAAGATGTGGCCATTGCTTATCCAACATTTTCCTCAAAGACGATTTGAGAATTGGGCATGCATGAGGTAGTCAAGATTCCTTTCTTGACCTTCTTCGAGCATAAGCATCTTCAATTGCGGAAGTGGTTGTGCCACTAACAATCGACTTCTTGTGTGATGTGGTGGTAACCAATAGGGTAGAATTTCGGTAATCTTATTTTGATATTTTTATCTTAAAAAATCAAGATCAGAAAAAAAATCATTCATGTTTAGTGTTTTGATTCCAATAAAAAAAGGTACATAGTTCTAAAACATTGTTCAAGGAATTCTTCTTAGTGTACCTATGATTATGAGTTTAATTTGAGCATAATTTTAACCAATAAGAAGTCATCTAAATTATATATGATTTTTAAATAATTATTATAAAATTTAATAACTTTTAATTACATAACAATCAATAATTAAATCACAATGTAGAAATTTTCATTTCTATATTCATTACGTTGTAAATATATTCAAATTAAATTATTATTACTATTATTATTATATACTATGTTGATTTTTTTTGCAAGATGAAAAATCATCATATTTATAACGATAAAATTGAATTGAGCTCGATGAGACAGCAAGTTTGACATATTACAATAAATTCGGTTCCATGATTCAACTCATCAATTTACTCAATCCTCCCATACAATATGTCAAGTTGTCAATCCAATAGACTAAGGATGAGTTTGCTGTTTTTTTTTTCTTATCATGATATTTTGTGGACTATTAAAAACCTAATAACGAGTTAAATACATGAGTGTTTTTTAAGTTCTTATTCTTCAACTTAACCCCAACTTTTTTATATATTTTCTACAAAAGTACCCTTAACGGAAACTAATGCATATCTCGATAAGATATTTTTTACTATAAGTATTCTTTTTAGAAACAATCTTATTTAAAACATAGTTAGATACAAAATGAAGATACCTCTTTCGGTAGGAATTCCAACCTTAGTTCACAATTTTGAGAAACTAATTTCTTTCACTAGATTTAATCCTATGATTGTAATTTGGTATTGGCTATTGCTTCCTGCACTCTGTTTGGAATGTTTTTTAACTTTTCAAAATGATTATTCCAGAAGCTAAAAAAGAAATACATTCTGGAAAGCAATTTTACATTCGGAATGGATATTACTGAAGGATAAAGGGAAGTGCAGCAAACAATATCCTTTGGTATTGTTGGTTTGACTGTCCCTTTTGAGTGAGCAACCGAGCACTCTTATAGGAGTATTTGTTCTTTCCTTTGGGCCTTTTGTGGCCTGTGTTCCTTTCTAAATGGGCCGAAGAAAAACATAAATGCTAACAGGCCGAAAGATGGTGGATTAACCAATAATTATTTCTGCATACTTAAACAATTCAACCTGTAACAAGTTAATGTCCAATTACTTTTGCTCCTTTAGTTTATTTGACCTCTTATAGTTTTTTTATCAACTTATTAAAAATTGGATTTAATTGTTTGATTTCTACTTTATGGATTTCTTGTGTCTTGTTGTCAATGTATTTAAAACTCCATATTCAAGTTTGTTACCAACTTATAGGGGCTGGGGAAAGTGGTGAAGTGACAAGGTCTGATATTCAACCCATTCCTGGGCAGAGTGGGCACCATTGTAGGGTTTCCTTCTGCTAAGCGCGCTTATGATGTAGTTCCTAAGCTTTACCAAAATATGGTGTGTGTATTGATGAATCGTTTTATGCAGAGTGTAACGAATAGGACTTTTCTGAAACACACACTTGACACTACAATGTTGTAGAGGTAAGCTCATAGTGTAGTAGTTCTTGAGGTCTTGTGTTTGTGTCATTTATACTGTCAACTTGACCAGGACTGATTGGAGTGCTTATTGATGAAAATAAAGTATTTTCTCTTCCATCTTTTTATTCTTGGACGGCTAAGCATTGCTGAAAATGCTCCCATTAGTTGGCTTAGTAGAGACCAGACTCAATTATTTTCAATCACCTTGATGATCCAACTTCATTACATACTTACCCTCAGATAGTTTCTCCCCTGGTTTAAAGCTCTCTTGCAGCCATTGGTATAAGAGAACTTTCTATAGATAACATCTCTAAACAAGAAAAGAATAAGACATATCTGACTAAAAGTACATGCTGAACATAAGTAAAAACAGAAAGCCTGCTTATACATTCCAAATGTGATTGTAACACAGACCAAAAAAAATATTACATGTAGGTACTAGTTTACAAAGCTAATGGCTAAACCACTTCTTTCGTTATTTATTTTATTTGGGAAAGCAAGTAGAATTATTTTTTTCTTTAATTATTCTTCTATTTTTATTTTTTTTTTGTAATTCATTTTACATAAGAAATTATGCTGACCAATTTATTTATTTATTCAGGGGATTGGTAAATTAAAACCATCACCTCCAACCTGGTGCTGCGGATATATAAGAATGGTACTCCATACCTTACCCCTTGGACATTTAATAGGCATATCAGTGTATGTGATGCTTTGTGCATGTACCTGCTTCCTCACCCATAAACTGTTCCAAGATTGCTTCATAGGTGATCCTGCCCTACTGGTTCAGAAAACTTGGCTTGATTACAAATGATTCCAATATTGCTTTATTAGTAGGAAACTTTTTACCATGTTATGTCAATACAAAACTTGTCCTTGTTAATCTTTTTGCTTATTACATTTCTATCTAGTTGTGGCTGTCTGTGGAATTGTGTTTGAGAATTTGAACTCACTCATTCAAAGGGAGTTGTGACTATTTTTAGGTTTCGACCAAGACATGAAATTAGGCTTCTCACATGTATAGTCACTTACAAAGAAACACCCAACTAATTAGACAAAATTCGGTTTCCAATAGCACAAGAGGGCTTTGCACCCAAACTTGCAAATCATTTGCATACTTAGTGATTTCTTTCGTGTGATTCAAGCCGAGTGAAGTTCAACAAATAAAATACCTTCTTTTCAGTATGAAGTTTCAAACTCGCACTACTTTTTGCACCCAATAGCATAAGTATACATGATAATTCAAGCAAATCTGGACACAATAGTTAAGATTCTTCTAAGCCAGACAAACTTGCCACCAGAACCCTGAGTAATATTTTTTTCTCTAAAACATGATTGGTATATCATGGTAGTTGCATTTTTCATTCCCTTTTGCTGAATCTGCAGCATTTTCTATTCTTAATAATTGTTTCTGTCAAACAGACTGATCTTTTGATCTACTGAAGATAAGTAGATACCTGCATGCTAGACATATGGAAATGAATTATTATTTTTTTGTTTTTTTCTCACATTCTATCAGGTTTCCAGCATCTGATGCTGTCTTTAGGCTTTTCTAAGCAGCTGTATAATGTAAAATCAGAGTGAGACCCCACTGCAGTTCTACATAAATTAGTTCTCTTTCATTCTTCCGGTTACGGTTGACAGCATAACGTATAAAATCTTTATCTTTGTCATGCACAAACTTATGGCCCTTTAGGTTTAATTAATCCTTTGTCATTTGTTAAGAAATCCTCTTACTGGTCATATTCTGCAGTCTCATTTATATCTTATGTAAATGTAAATAGCTTAAGCACTCCAAATATTTTTATGTTCTTATAAATAACTAGTAATAAAGTTATAGCACAAATTGGTATGTGTATTGATGATTATTTAATCAAATTCAACGAAAAAAGAAAGGCAATACATAAGAAAATAGCTATGTGGTTATCCAACTTTTTCGTAAATGATACATTTTAAGAATCAGGCATGGTGGTTGTCAAAGTTCCTTTCCGGACTTTCTTCAAGTCTAATAGTGTGTTTAGTTTAACATCGGTGCACTTTCCAAAGCAGTTGAATGTGGAAGCAAGAAATTATCGAGTTTCTGTTCAACGTGCGTTTAAATTGAAAAATAAACATGTTCCCAGAAGTGAGCAATTGCAGAACAACAATGAATTTTCTCTTGCTGGAAATATACACATGTTCTCAGCAATTACATGTATGACAAGAATTAATTTGATAGTTGTTCTCTTATTTTTATCTTACTTAAAATATAATAAAAAAAGACTTACTCGTGAAACAATTTTTGAGAAATTCTAAATCGTATCCATGGTTATATAAAACCATTAAATATTTTTAAATAAAATACTTAAAAAAAGTAAATCTTGAGTGATTTTAGTATTTTCAACATATATAATAAATACTTTTTTATCCATAAATTCTTTATTTTAAATTTTTATTGTAAAAGCCATTTTTCCTTAATTATAGAAAAAGTAAAAGTGCCTTCGGATACCATGTACGCATGATATTAAATATTCATGGCCAGTGGTCCTTTTATTAGAATGATTTCAAAGAAATGCTTTTATAATTCAAGCATCTAATACATTAGAAATTCTTAAAAACAAAACCATGCACAGAGGTTGCTTTTCGTTTTTTTTTTTTTTTTTTACAGAAATGCACAGAGGTTGCTTACTAAACCAAAGTATGATCATGATGATAAAGCAAGTAGCCCAACACCTTTCAAACAACTTAATCAAGGGACTCTTTCATTTTGATTGTCCTCAACAAAGAAAAACACAATAATTTTATTAATAATATCTTAACACACAAATAAAGTTAAATTAAATTAGTTTATGGAGGATTTATATGCATATGACAATAGATTATGATTTCAATGTTTTTTTATTAAGTATATCACTTAGATAATTATTTTAAAAGTCAATAAATTTATTATATGATGTATTGTAATTAAATGATTATGTAAAAATTTTTATCCTACATAATTTTTTTTTTTCATAGTAAAAAACTTCGTATCCCATTGTCGAGAGACTCTTCGCTATGCAAAAGTATGGGGGAGGAATGTTGTACGCAAGCACAACTTTACCGCTGCATATGCACCAAGGCTGTTTCTTCTCATAGTATTCAAGATTTTTTTTTTTCTTTTTCATTTTAACATACAACAACTAGTACAAAATAGTCGAAGGCTTTGCAATTTGTTTGCGTGATTTGGTCCCCTCCGGCCTGCCATACCATAAAATGCAAAACGGATGGATCCTCAAGGGGCTCCCCGGATCATTCCGGCAGTGGTGCTATCTTTAGAGACCATAAGGGTGTCTTCCTTGGTTGTTGTGGATAGAAATTGGAGTAAATTTTGGTTTGAAAGTGACTGGACTGTTGTTGTGGAGGCCTTCAAAAATGCTTCTCTTGTTCCTTGGAAAGTTGCCTTTTTTTTTGTAAAGATATTATTTTGATTACTTCTCACATTTATAGATAATGTAACTCTTGTGCTGAGCAAATTCTCAATCTAGTTTCACTTTGTGGGACAACATCCCTCTTTTTGTTAGTCATGAGTACCTGGATACCTTCCAAATAGACAATCTTTACCTAATTATAGATTTTGCTATCTTGGTTAATGGGTCTTGGCTTAATCCCTTCATTATGTTTGTTCTTCCTTTTGATTATTTTTATTGTTCTCACTAATTTTATTTTTTTTTTAAAAACCTTGTACAAAATATATTTTAGCCTCTAAATCTACCCAATTAAGTAGAAGCTTTATGTGAATAAGATGACTATTTTTTAATATATTCTTTCCGTGAATAAATTAAATTAAAAGTGTAGTAACACTTTCATGGAATAAAAATATTTAATGAGAAATAAGCATAACTGTATATTTTTTGCATACTATATAGTTTTTTTTTTGCATGATAAAAATTTATCATAATCCTGTGAATATTTGGAAAAAAATTATATTAAAATTATTTAGATTATCTTATTAATATTATTAAGCATAGTCACCATGATATCTTATTATCAAGCATTCGAGTAGATATTTGGTTATACTTGTAAAAGTAACTTGTGACTTGCATAATTTCCTTTGAATTTACCTTAAAAAATTTCATGGTGAAATTGAAACACGAAAGCGTATCAAAGTAAGATATAATTATCAACTCATATGTAATATAAAAAAATAGGACATGTTTTAGTTAAATAAATACTAAATTAAATTATATATCTAAATGCGATCGTATAAAATAAAATTAAATATTTATAATATAAACAGTTTATCAATATAAGATGTTGTTTATGCAGTGAAATATTACTTTGACTCTTTTGAAATAAGTGAAAAAAGTAAATTTTTCCGTCAAAAAGTGCCTATTCATTTAACGTATATAAATTGAATTTTAAGTTATCAGCAAAAAAAAAAAAAGAATTTTAAGTGAAATATCCACCCAGAAGCTTTTTCTTTTTTCCTTTTTTTTTTTTAAAGTATCTCTTATTTCCTTTCTTACATGTTAAAAACCAATATAAATACGGTGAAGAAGGACTCAGGCGTGGTTTGAGACTGTGAGCACTTAGCAGAGAGGAAGAAAGATGATCATCCCTGTTCGTTGTTTCACCTGCGGAAAGGTCTCTTCGCATCCCAAATACTCTGATTCTTCCTCTTTTCACTTTATTTCGTAAATTAAAAACAAAAAATGTCTGGACTTTATGTGTGATTAGGGTTTAGGGTTTAGGGTTTTGGTTAATTAATGATCAATGTGTCTTCTTTTCTCCGATTTAGGTCATTGGAAACAAATGGGATACCTATTTAGACCTTCTGCAGTCAGATTACAGTGAAGGGTCGGTACCCAAATTCCTCTCTCCCTCTCTCTCTTTCCTATTTAAGATTAATTGAAGGGTTTATTGTTTTTACTTGTTTTTTTTTTTTTCGAATATGGGGTTGCAGAGACAGAACAATTGAACTTTTTTTAGTTGTTTATATATGAGTAACTTTTTATTTGTAAGGATTATTATGCTACTTGGAAATTGTTCTGTCTAGGGTTTTGTTGAAGGGAGCCAGTGGTGCTAAGACCATGAGCTTACTTGTGAAGTTGTTGTTGTTGTTGTTAAGTGTGCTGTTTTTCTCAAAATCCGTGTGTTTGTGTATGTGTTTGTCATTATCTTGTGTTTTGAATTAAATTGTGGCTTGTTCTTGCTTTGACCCGCTGACTTTTGGGTAAAATTGCCTGCATAGTGACATGATTAGTTAGTCTCTGTATATAATCTGTATTGTTGGTATTTTGCATTAAATTTACAGTTTGTGTAATAAATATTGTGGCTGATCATGGTGCTCTGTAAAAAACTGTAGTTTTATCACTTGTTTGTGTAAACAATTGTCTCCTTGGAGAGAAAATGAATTTGTTTGTGCCTTATCTATTCGAATGTTATTTGCTTGTCATAGTTGTGTTGTATCTGTAGGTTGTTACTCTTTGGTCATAAGTAATAACTTTAATTGCTGGGTAGTATATATATCATTTGGGTGGTGGAGTTCATATTCACTTCCTTTTCTATCTTATTGTCAGTTTAACATGCATTTTATATACAATGTAGCATGTCTGGCTTAGCTGCAAATAAACTTGTTGAAACTAGTCACCCCAAAAATAAATAAATAAAAGGAACAATTAAGAATTTTAAGCGGTAAGCTAAGCACAGATGTAGACCAAGTTCATTGCACTATTTTCCAGACAAGAAAAGATCATAGATTAAGATTGTATTTGCATTTGGCATAACTAGTCAAAAAGTATTAGTTCTTCATATAATATTTCTCTTCCTCAACCGCATCCTTTGAGGGATATAGGGTACCATTGTGTATATTTTGAAATACTTGATTCCTTAATGGAATTTTAGTGTCTACCTCATGGAAAAGATTAATTTTAATATTTGAATATTAACATAATGATGGAATGCAGAGATGCCCTGGATGCTTTGGGACTGGTTCGATATTGCTGTAGGCGCATGCTTATGACCCATGTCGATCTCATTGAGAAGTTATTGAATTACAACAGTAATTCCTGTTACCTCTATTATTCCTTGTGTATTTTAATTTTCAAATGTCATTCGGTTTGTACTGATCATAAATTTGGTTGCAGCTCTGGACAAGTCTGATCCCAGTTAAGAAGGCCTTAGGGAGCAAAGGATGACCAAGATGTTTCAGTTGAATTCCATGCTATCTGGCCAATGAACAATCTTTTTTCCTTTTCTGAATTGTTTTGCTACAAGCTGGTCATGGTTGTGTGCTGGTTCATGCGAATTATGGTTATCCGTTCGTTAAAGGGGCTATGACAAGGCCCAACTTATGTTAATTACTCTTTTTTTAGTCTTTCTGATGCAAAGTTGTCTTTTGATATTAATATCTCATACACAATTATATGTCTGACCAAACATTAGGAGACTGACTCGAAGATCTGATTATTTAAGAATGTCCAAATTGATACAAATGCATGTCCTAAATTTATATGCTTACGAATATTGCTACCTGACTTACTCTGCATGTTGCATTTTAACATGTATATATAATGCGTGTAGTGTTAATTTGGGGATGAGTTTATGAAAAAAATTTGACCTTGAAAATTTCATCCCAATTGTTAATAGAGTATCAGACTGACTCTTAACAGCACGATCACTAACACCGTTGATAATATATAATTTCTTAAGCGTAAAATGTGATGAAAACAAGTTAACAATTTTATATTCTGTGTAATTGGCACATAAAAAAGATCACGGTTATTATCCACTTTTGGCTGTCTTTGCACGAGTCTTATTATTAATTTTATTTGAAAGAATTAAATACGATATCAAGATATTTACGATATTTATATATCTTGCTTAATCAAGAATTAAATTTTCTTAGTCATGAGTCTTATTATATGTGGGTTTTATTTTTATTTGATGGGTTTCATTTTCTAGTTAATAGGGCTTTTGAATTTCAATTAAGGAAGAAATGTATGTTGAAAAGAGTGTTTTGTTTGCACTCTTTTATTTTCTTTTATTTTTTATTGGCTTAATTATCAATTTAATTTCTAAGTTATTTGAAATAGTTTAATTTGGTTTTTAAAATTTTAAAAGGTTTAATTTAGTTCTTAAATTTTTTAAAATGAATCAATTTGACTTTCAAATTATTTTAAATGGTTTAATTTTGTTCTCAACTTCTTAGAAATTTTTTTTTAAGAATTTTTGTTTTTGTTAATTTGAAATTTCAGAATTGTGATCATTTTATAAAAGTCTAAATATATTTTTAGTCCTTGTAATTTAATATTTTTTTATTTTTCTCTCTGTAAAAAAATCATTTTAATTTTTGTAAAATGTATTTATTTTATTTTTCATCCTAAAATGTTTTAAATAACACTTTGAACAATAAAAAAATGTTTTGAATAATAAAATATTAAAATAAAACAAATACAAGAATTAAAAAAAAAAAGAACTCCAAATTACAGAGATAAAAAATTGATTTAAGACTTTTGTAAATAACATAAAATTTCAGTATTCATACATTGACGCTGGTTGCGCATGATCGAGTCATTGTGTAAATAACGTAAAATTCTATTACTCCCTCTATCCAGTGATTATTTGAAATTTCAGTATTCAGTATTCAGTATTCACACATTGACCCTGATACCCACCCGCCGGTTTCTCTTCCTTGTTGCATTTCTTCTGTAACACACCCTCTATACTGAGACCAAGAATTCCATTAGCTGGAAAAGGGCTTTGAGTTTGTAATTTTATCGTTCCTTAGTTTTCTTAAAGGCTCTTTCTGTATCTTATATATTGACATCACTCATAATATGTAAAAAGAGAACTTGGGGTTGGGGGAGGTCTTTCTTTCGATCTTCAACTTGATTCCATCCATTGCTTGGTTGAAAGTTTTCTTTTATTTGCAGTGGATATGGAATAGCTGCGCTAGCACTAACTGCTGTAGTAGGAGCGCATGATGGTCGTAGTCCAAGTACAATGCTTACATGTAGTACTATTTTACAAAAGCTTGGTCTTTTCTTCCGCAGAAGAACTAATCGGGTACGTATAATTATTCTTTTCATATATATTAGTGAAGTAACCTTTAAATCGTTTTCTATCGTCTCACTGCATTTTTTTAGAAAAAAATTGTTATCTGTTTTACTGAGTTTTTCTTTTAGACCAAAACTGTTTAAGAAGTAACAACAAAAAAAACCATCCTGGTATCAAAGCCTTTATGACCAAGAAATTTAGAGTTTGATCCTTGCCATGCACCCTCATTCTTATAATAACAACTTAAATTGAAAATTCATAGCTATTGAAAGTGAAAGTACAAGGGCTCGGATGTGGTCTCATACAAGTCATGATAGTGAAAGTGAGAGTATAAGTTCACATACAAGTCATGATAGTGAAAGTACTAAAACCCAAAGAAAACAGAGAGATAGACCAGAATGAAGTCTCGGATGAGGGCTGAGGATAACAAATCTGTACCTACTGATGAGGATAAGGGCTCCACTTTTTTTCACTGAAGTGGAATATTTGATGAATTGTGTATTTTTGTTTTTTGATAATTTTTAGGGTGATTTCATGGCGGCTGGAAAGAACCTCCACTCTGTTGGCTGGAGGTGGTGGAGGTTTGTGTGGCGGCAGTGGAAGAGTGCATAAAATGAAGTGTGCAAATTCTAGGATATTTTTGGAAAAATAATTATAGAAGCTAGTGTATTAGCAATAAAGTGGAGTGAGAATAGTAACTTTTTTTTTGAAATAATAAAGACTAATACAGAGTTTGGGCCGAGTCCAGCAAATGTTGGGCCATCATGGAAACCCTAACCCAATAGCCTCACCCCCACCACATGAGTATATAAACCCTCCTAAGCATCACTAACCACTTCTCACCCCCAAACCCTGCTGCATAGGAAGAAACCCTAGCCTCTCACCCTCCCTGCGACACGATGCAGATCTTCGTGAAAACCCTAACGGGTAAGACGATCACCCTTGAGGTGGAGTCTTCTGACACCATCGACAACGTGAAGGCCAAGATCCAGGACAAGGAAGGCATCCCTCCGGACCAGCAGCGCCTCATCTTCGCCGGAAAGCAGCTGGAGGACGGCCGCACCCTCGCCGACTACAACATCCAGAAGGAGTCCACCCTCCACCTCGTCCTCCGTCTCCGCGGTGGCGCCAAGAAGCGCAAGAAGAAGACCTACACCAAGCCCAAGAAGATCAAACACAAGCACAAGAAGGTCAAGCTCGGCATTCTCCAGTTCTACAAGGTCGACGATTCTGGAAAAGTGCAGAGGCTCCGCAAGGAGTGCCCCAACGCCGAGTGTGGTGCCGGGACTTTCATGGCCAATCACTTCGACCGCCACTATTGCGGCAAGTGTGGCTTGACCTATGTCTACCAGAAGGCCGATGCTTAAATTCGTTGGAAGTGAATTCTCTGTGGTTCTATTTTAATTTTAGTTATTTAAAAGTTTTGGTTAATGTTTTTGTTCAATTAGTGTTATGACTGTTTGGGCTTTGATTAAACCTTTATGAATACTGTTTCGCTTTGGATTACTTATTATTTTTCGCTTTAAATATATTGTTAGTTTGGTTTATATAATATGTAGCCGCCTATGCATGTTTTTTTATTGGTTTTGTGTTGTGTTTTGTTGCTCGCTTTATGATCAAATTGTATGATGGGAATTGGTTTTGTGGACTAAAGCTATAATGTTTGATTGCTTTTATGGGATGCTCGTTATGCAAATAAAATAAGTGTAGATTTTTGGCACTGCTAATCGATTGCCCTAAAGATGTTTGATAAATTTATGGTCAATTGATATGCTGGTGGGTTGTGACGGTGACTGTTTGGGTTTCAATTAAACATTCATTAATACTGTTTCGTTTTGGATTATCTTGTCTATGATTCTCTGCTTCAATAAATTGTTAGTTTGGTTTAAATTTAACTCTTCTTTGTCGGTTTTGTGTTGTGTTTGCTTTCTTTATGATAGAATTTAATTAGTGTATGATGGAATTGGTTTTGTGGTGCATAGTCAGTCATAGTACATGTTTTCTTGTTTGTGATGCTTGTAATGCAAAGGCTGTTGTGTGTGGTTGTATATTAATGATATAGGGTTGTTTAAAAGAGTGTGGATTAGGAAATGGAACCTGTATATTTTTGGATTGTTGATCGATTGCATTAAAGATGTTTGATAAATTTATGGTCGATATTATATGCTGAGAGGGCTTGTGAGTTGTGATGTTTTTTGCTCATGATTTTGTATTTGTTAATGAGATATTCCGATCCTCACTATTGTGATTTCGATGGTGTAGTATTTGTTTTGTTTCTTTAAGTTTTGGGTTGATTGACAATGTTGTAAGTTTGGTTTGTTCTAGTGAAAAATCAGAACAAATAGTAACGATTTTTTTCCCTTTAAACACTTCTGATGGGGTATATGCTTATTTGCTTTTCCAATTAATTTTTTATACATGTAAAAAACTAGTTTGCTAGACAACTACCTGACAATCTTTGTGTGTTCCGGTGGTTGTGCTTTTGTAGTTGGTACCTTTTGAGTGTAATTTTGCAAACTTGTTGGAGAATGGAGGAATTACTGGTTGCTTTTAGTGACAATCAAGATAGAGTGCATGTTTTGAACCCTTTTTGATTGTGTTTGGGTCTATAACAAGGACTGATAGCGGATTACGCGATTAACATCTTAGAATTGGATTTGAGATGTCCTAACTCAACACAACAACACCAACTTTGTAAGGTTAAAATTGTCAATACTTATATTTTGACCATATATATCAATAGTGGACGAAGTAGCATTTGCAATATTTTGTCATAACTTTTTTAGTTTTGTTTATTCACCATCCGTTTGGCACTAAATATGTAACATTACGAAATGTTAAAACTTCAAAAACGCTTACGGGGACGTGTTTAGTTTGGCTGTAGTTTTATGTCTAGTTTGGTATATTTAGCAAAACTTTAGGCATGAAATATTTGCATTTGGTTTTAGAAATTCAATTGGTCGATCGATCATTTTGTGATACATCTATGCTATTATGCCTAGGTTTCACATACGACAAAATGAATTTGTTCTTCTTTAGAGTTTTATATATATATATATATATATATATATATATATATATATATATATCCTGAGCTAGATCCTTGGTTGTTCTTCTTTAGAGTGATTTAGAAAAATGTATTTTAGAGAATTATATTATATTCTTATTCTGTTGCACGTTAATTGATAAAATTATTAATTGATATTACATATTAAAATATTAATTGTTTATTTTTTATCATCTATTAAAATCACTTATGGAGTGTGGCATGACCGAATCATCCAATCTTATATAAACTATCATAAAAATTAATAAATTTATAAATTTATCAAACATGATAAATTATGATTGAATTGAATAACGATATAAATGTTATTATTACATTCAAAAGTATTTCATATTTTTTAATTAAATTATTATTAAATTAATATATTGAGAACAATTTTTTGGTTATTATTCATTCATCTTTCAAGTAAGGATTAACTATTAAGTGTATATTTGGATGAATATTATTAAAATTAATTTTGAATTAAATTAATTTTATAAAATTAATTTTTTGGTTTTATATTGAAAAATTGGTTTTAAAGTGATTTAATTTTTGTTTAAATATTTTTATGATAAAATTAAGTTAAAGGTAAAATTAAAATTTTAATATAGAAGTTATTCAAGTTACTTGAACTCATAATTAATTTTAAATTTAATTAAATTTAAATTATTCTTTAATATGAAATCAAACATATAAAAATATATTTAAAATTATTTAAACTTAGTTTGATTTGTACGAAACAGTGGAGGAGGAGGGAAGTGCAAGGAATAAGAGGAAAGAGACGATGACAAGGTGATTTGGTTGATTTGAACAACAAAGAGATTTTTAAAAAAATTATGAGACCCACGTATAAAAAGATCTTTTTATTAGAAATAATTTAAATATTACATTGACTAAAAGTAATTCTTAAATATATAAATGAGGGACCCTTCCCTATTTGAACTAACTTTTGGAAATTAAGTTACGTATCTTACACAGATTATTTATGAGAGAGTTTGCAGTTAAAGGAAGTGGATTCAAATTCTCTCTCCTGTAAGGTGCCTTAGTATCCAACAAGGCCGAATTAGTATTTTTATTTCAATCAACATCTTTGATTTAAATTATTTTTTTTATTTCTCATGTTTTTTTAATTATTTTTTCTTTTTCATTCGTCACAATTAAACACTACCTCGTGGACTTACAATCAGTTTTCAAACCTGAAACCAAACACCAATGGGAAGTAGGAAGAGAATTTGGACTTTTCCAGTAGTATTTGTTTAATATTCATGTCAAGAAGTCCCCAGAACTACGCGCTTCGCTGGCTAGTCCTGGTTCTATAGAAAAAATTTCTGGTGTGAAATCTCTTTTGATAAAATGGCTTAACTTAGGACATCAATCTTTTATATTCATTAATAATAATACATTCATAAATTTTTCTTTTTGTTGTACATAAGTACATTCATAAATTATACTCCTACTTTAATAAATTACTAAAAATTTATTGTGCATAAAAGACAACGAAAAAAACCAACAACAGTTCACTAAATATGAACTTATATTTTTTAATTAAGTGATTTGAGTTAAAATCCTAATTAATTCGAATGTTGATTGAATTTTAGATAAGAAATAAATCGTATCAATACCATTTTTTTTAAAAAAAAAACAGCAAAAGAGAATTTTGTTTTTGATAAAATTAAATATGATAATTTAATTTTTATCCTTAGAGACGTGGGCTTTGGGAATACATGGTAACGGAGCAGAGGAAAAGCGTGTGGCGTCTTCTTCTCCGGTGAATCCCCAAGGATGTAATTTGGGATCAGCCACTCATGAATGAAAATCAATCGAATTAAACCAAAATACCTTTCTCACTGTTAATTCATTAATAATAATAATACCAAATTTGTTGGTTCTTTGATTCACACTTGACACATATTGGCTTTCTCTTCTTCCTACATATAAAAAGGAAGAAGCAAAGCATCTTTTTTTCAGCTTTCACGCCTCTGTCCTCTTATTTTCACTTGTCAACTCTCTCTGTGAGTGCTTCTACTTTTATTTTTATTTCTCGTTTGTTTTGTTTATTTATTTTTCTGAATTAGGAATCAGTAATCATCTTCTTTATATATATAGATATATATCCTCTTCTTGACAAAGTATGGAACTTTTTGGAATTTTCGTGAAACCCATTTAAAGTAAGGAATCTGGGTTCGATTGAGCATCGGAGATTGGAGGGGTTCTCAGTTTGCTCCTTGTCTTGTTCACTTGTTTTTCTAAATATTCCTGAGAAGAATAATCGTGGCAAAATACTGTTTTGCTTTGTTATTCTTTCATCTAACTCTGTCTTTTTGTTTGAATGTTCTGAATGCAAGAATTCTGTTCCTGCTGGACTTTGGTGATTCTAGTGTTGTTTCTTCAGACTGTTCAAGTTTTCATTCTTTTTCCCCTGTTGTGAGGAACTGAATCAGTTGAGAAATTTGAAATGGTTTTGACTAAATTCCCATTATTTTACAAAAAATTATGTGGATTACTAGCTTTCTGTATTCCTTCCCCTATAATTCAAATGTACTCAGGTACCAAAATTAATTCTTATGTTTTTTGTTTTTTTTCTGGTGGAAGGGAGTGGTTCCATTGTCTTTGTTGCTGTTAATAAGGGTCCTAATTGGATAAACTTTGCCATAAGCAGGTAATATGAATTGAATTTCTACGATAAGCTAAAATCAACTTAAGCACCTCAAATTTTGGAGAAGTTCAATGAGAGCTCTTCTGCATAAGTTGAGTACATAAGTTGATTTTAGTTTATGGGAGAAGCTCAATTTATCTTTCTATTTCTTTTTTTCAAATGCTTATGGAGAAGTTTATCCAAACAGGATTTCAATATGTCTTTCTTTCCCTCTCCCTAACTCTGTGCACCAATGGTATTATCTGTTAACATTTTCTTCATCTGAACCTTTCCTGTTTAAATTTGTCACCTCATAACTCATGCATGCATGCTTGGGAATTATACAGTCTTAACTGAGTGCATAGAACTTTTTAGCAGGAACACATATTTACCAAAGTAAGTATAAGTAACTCATCAGTTTCTTGATATTAACAGATTCTCCAAGCCATAATTGGCGACCCACCATGGCACCAGATACTACTGCCTTAAGTTATTGGTTGAATTGGAGGTTCTTCCTCTGTGCACTATTTATTTTATTAACTATGGGCCTGGCATCATTTTTGATATGGAAGTATGAAGAATTCAATAAATCGAGGAATGAGAGAAGAGAAAGGCAGCGAGAAACGGCTGGGTCACTTTATGAGTATGAAGCATGGAGTACATGTCTTAACGGAATTCATCCTGCTTGGCTGCTTACTTACAGGATAATTTCTTTTCTTCTGCTTTTTTCTTTGCTCACTGCCAATGTGGTTGCTGATGGAGGTGGCATATTTTATTTCTACACTCAGTAAGCTACATTGCACATATCTTGTCTATTCTAGTCTTCATGCAGTTATTTATTGATGAGATAGATTAAACAAGTTATAGACAAGCTTGCTTGAAGTAACAAAAACTGCCCAAGGCTCCTAGACTTGTATGCATGCTTTCTTTATTGAAAAAGAAATTAGAAAACTAATTCTTTTTGCTTCATATATTTTATGTTCCTATTTCATTGCTACCTCAATAACAAGCTAGAGACTTTGGTTATACATTTATTTATTTTTTAGTTATTTCAGATCCAGTGTTAGGATTGTTGAAGAACATTTTCTTTGTAGTTTGTACTTGTACTTATTACTATAGGGCTGAATTCAAGTTTTCTGTTCCTTCTCTGTATCCTCAATCATGTCTCCCCTTTAAAATGCTGGCGCCAACTAAGTGAAAAATGTCACTTCTCTCTTAAATGTATTCCTACTCTCTTAGCTCATAGTAAACTTTTTTTTTTTTGTGGATAATTGGAAGTATTTTTGTTGGAGGATAGCATTGGGGACAGAAGATCTGTTCACATATGTCAACAGTGAAGAGTGTTGGTTAAAGTGGAAGCACATATATATTGCATGTATTGGAGTATTAAGGACTCATGTGATAAAAGAGTGTATGTTGGAAGAAAATGATTGACTGTATGATAAAACATCACTTTATGCTAATTTTTTCTTTCTTTCTTTCTTGCTGAACAGGTGGACATTTACTTTGGTCACTATTTACTTTGGGGTAACACTTCTCATGTCTAATTCATATTCTGAAATTATAATAATAAAATTGCATTTTCTTTTATCTTTTTGGGGTTAGGGTGGAATTCTAGTTGGGTTATAAGACATTCGGTAACATACAGTTTCATATGTTCCTTCAGAAAAACAATTGAACCTATCAGTCAACTTTCCTTTTCTCTGTTTTCATTTTATATTTTCTCCAAGTGACTTGTGCTCTCAATTGCACTTTCAGCTTGGATCTTGTGTCTCAATATATGGATGTCGCTATAAACACAATAAAATTGATAGCAGCACAGTCAATCGTGCTGATTTAGATACTGAAGAAGGCACTTATGTGGCTCCTACACTTGATGGGACTCCAGAATTACCTAACCTGTACAAGAATTCCAATGCCAATCAGGAGCTTTACACTCGAAATATTGCTGGTGTATGGGGTTATATTTTTCAAATAACTTTTCAGGTAATTTTTGTTTCAAGATTTTATTAGAGTATATATTTTTTATACATTAAATTTATTTTAATTAATCTAGTGACTAATTTTAACAATTGCAAATTGACCTTTAACCATAAATTTTGTATAGTAAGGACATGCAACTGATATTTTTCAATTAAAATTGGTTTTGTGAAAGAAAGTGGGTATGATTGAAGACGAAGCCGTAAAAAGATATGTGAATTGAAAAGTTATTAGGGAACTTCGTCGTTGTCAAATGTTTAGCTTGAAAAAGTTTGTCTATTTGAGATGGAGAAAGCACGGGTTGCCAAATAACATATTTAACTGGCTTTTCCAAGGAGCCTATGAGAATTTATCCACAATTATCAGGATACCTGCAAACATTTTATCATAGTCAGGAGGTAATTTGAGAAACTTGTTTTATTGGCATTTTAGATAATCAACATCCTCTATTTGTATGTATTGTCACTACCTAACATTTTTTACGGTATTTCACTGACTCAAACTTATTATGGGACAGAATGGTTTCTACACCCTCTTTGGTAGTTTGTTTGTTTTATTAATTTTGTTTAGACATCGAGGAGCTTTACGCAATTACATTTTTTCTTGTCCTTTTAGCTTTGCTTTCCTTCTTTTCTTTCGAATAAATTTTTGCTTAAAAAAGAACACAATTAGGTTCTAAAGTTCCTTCTGTAATAGCATTTGATCCATCATGGCTGAAAAGGATTTCTGCTATATGCTCATAATTGTAGCAAATACTAAATTAGTAATCATGCTATCCTTACGAAGATTGCTACTTAATCATTTAAATTCTAGTTTGAAAGTCCCAGTTAACTATTTGATTGAAGAGAAAAGTGTTCAAACCAAAATCATTATGTATTAAAATATAGATTTGCAAGTTTGTGTGGGATTCAGTCTCTGTTAAAGTCGTGTTTTTTATAATGTTGTCTTCTTATTCATCTTGTTCCTTTTTCTGCTTGTCAATCAAACACTAATGCATTTTGAATTTCATTGTGTTATTAACTGATTAAACCTAGGAGGCAATCTACTGATTTGTTTAAATTTTCTTTTAAATATTCAGACTTGTGCAGGTGCTGTAGTGCTCACTGACGTTGTATTCTGGCTTGTCCTTTATCCAACATATCTGAATACTAAAGATTTCCATCTGCATTTTGTGAGTTTTATTGATCTTGTCCCTGGTCTTCCATTTATCTTTTTGGTTAAGAAAGTTATACTTAATATACTAATAAAAAGTTTTGGAGAATGTTTGGCCTTTCCTTTCTAGTTTAATTTTTGTTTAAAAAATTAAACACTTTTGGAAATTCCCATTGAATATCAATGTTACTAATGAGTCTGTTCTGTTGCAATTCATCATGTCCTTGAACCTAGCTGTATCATATTTTCCTTAAATGTGAGGGAACAATTTTTCTAAATTTTTTTATTAAAATTTTATAATATACATCTGAAACATGTTGCATGTAATCACCATCAAAGCATTTGTGTTTTCCAGCATATGCTGAACACTGATTACCTAGAATATATGTAATTAATAGGTGTCGTTGTTTGAAATACCTTAACTATTATGAAGCCAATGAAGCCATAGAAAGGTGAATGGGGTTTATGAATGTAAACATCTTGTTTAGTTTTGGTTCTAATAGAAGGTCTTTTGCTACTCAACCCTTAATGTTTGCACTTTCCAACTTGCAGATGGATGTTTGTTTGCACTCCCTTAACGCCATATTCCTCCTCGGTGATGCATCATTGAATTGCATGGTGATTTTTTTTTTGGTTTTATTTTTGCTTATATTATTTCTCCTTACATACCTACTTCAAACTTACATCTACTTCTTAACACATGCAGAGATTTCCAGTGTTTCGATTTGCATATTTTATTTTGTGGACAGCTATATTTGTGATTTTTCAGTGGATCATTCATGCTTGTGTTTCATTATGGTAAAAGCGAGTAACCCATTTTCTGATTGTTGCTTTCCACTTGACACAATTCTGTTCGTAAATTTTCTATCCGTTGTTTCAGGTGGCCTTATCCTTTCCTTGATCTGTCATCCCCATATGCACCCTTATGGTACGTTCTTAAATTCAATGCATCACCACCACTCAAATAGTACCCATAAAATTAAAAATTAACTTTACCACTGATGGACATAAGATTATCCTTTCATATGTAATACTGTTTCTTATATGGGGATACGGACAAAGAAACTAGAACCTTTTGCCATGAAATTTTGGTCAATGTCTTCAACTTTGACAAACTTAAAAATAAACTTGCAAGCGAGGAGCAGTTTATCAAGTAGCATTGCATGTTCATCTTATATTCCACTGAATGCAACAATTGATAATCAAATTAATTTAGGTGAAGAAAAATGTTAGCAACACACTCCAATACACTTTAATTAGAATTTGTTGGAAATCACAAAATTATGTGGGTCTCACTTATTTAAAAAACTTCACTGATAGTTTTGTAATTTTTAATAAATTTTAATCAATAATTAAATTTTTTAAAAGAGTGTATTGCTAATACTCCTCTCTAGATAAATTAAAGTGTGCAAATTCAGATAATGACATATATCCTTTGGCCTCTTGTTGGACTCTTAGGTACTTTGGTGTGGGTGTAATGCACATTCCATGCTATGGCTTCTTTGCTTTGATAATGAAGTTGAAGCACTTGTGGTTGTCAAAATTGTTTCCTGGCTCTTGTCAGTTTATACGGTGATAATACATTGAAGATTAGTCATCGGAGTAAGGCTATCTTCATCGTGGCTAAAGCAGATTTTAACTTTGAAGATCAATTTGTAACCCCATCCCTCCCCCCAAAGTGTTTAGAGGACTATCATTTTTGTGCGGGGGTAATTGTGATATGTATTTGTATTTGCAACTTCAGATGGAATTCATAAAAGTTCTCTGGTCTAACCATGTATATCTTCCATAAAAGTTAAATCTTCCATAATATCCTCATACATTGATTAAATCATCCCAAAGTAAAATCAAATATATGTTTCAAATGTGTTGTTTTAATTTGTATTCAGTATGGATATTAATATCATCTGCGTAACAATGTCAACAAATTTCTATGCACGGATGATATACAATATTTTACTAAGAAATTATTATATGGTTAGAATATCAATAATTGATTTTCTCATTAAAAATCAACTCCTCTAACTTTAAGGGGGTCTAACTCATTTGTTGTAAATTCTCTAATACTTGAGTTTGATTTCTATGAGAGAAAAGTAATCTTAGTTGGTAATGAGAAAATCGATGATCAAAATTACGTGCATATGCATAATAAATTATAAATTTGCTGAAATATTAACAATTGATTTATTTTTTCATCGATGATAGAAATTACTGTTTTGCATCTTTTTTTAAAGGGGTCAAATCCGCTTTGTTAATGTACAACGTTTTTACATGCAAGATACTGAACTGTATGCAGCAATGCTGCAATGATTGTATGATAAACACTAAACAGCCACAGCCGGGTGAGAAGTCATCTCAAGAGGATGTGCATATGCATAATAAACTCTTGGTATTATTCGGAGTTATCATATGACCGAAGAAATATAATTCAAATTCCAACTTCCAAGCATTTTCCAGATGCCTCCAAGAATTTTCTATTGGGGTTACTGACTTTCTGGTTATTACAAGCCATGTTGCCACTGTAATTTACATTTACAAACCATGCATTCTTGAGCTCGAATTGGGATTTTGGCACTACCACATAAGGGAGAAACGGCATTTACAGCTTTAAGTTCTTGCTAGGAAGTAGGAACAGCGGTTCGCAGAATTTGCCAAATTGGTCTTTAAGATTACTCATTTTATCCTTTAAAACTGCTCTTGATAATTAAAAGAATCGGATCCTGTCCGACCATGGAACTAGATACCAATCATTACATGAGCGGCAGTTAGATGATTTGCATCATTGCGCAAATGACATGTCTTAGTTGCATTTTTCCGGTAAAAAACCCTAGCAACTTTCTTGGTTATGTCACCCAACGTAAAAGTTAAAACTTAAAAGTGACCAAAAAGATCTGAAAATAAAGTTGAGGACATGGAGCTAAAAAGCCTCTGGAGCAGCAGTAGAGAACAAGGTAAAAGTAAATGAAGTATGGATACAATTTGATAAATCATTATAGTCCAATCAATATACCAGGACTTAAAATGAAGTAAATCCTCATTGATCCCAACATAGTGATTCCTACTCCGAACACCCCAACCCCACCCCCAAAACCCCATTTTCTCTTTTTTGCCTCTTCTTATCCAGACAGTTCTTTGAAATCAAAGAAATAACAACCAAGAAGAGCAACGCTACATATTCATTCAGTTCAACAAAAATCCGCAAGTTTAAACACAATATCCAGCTATCGCTTTACATGTTCTCTGATAAACTCTTCCAGCTGAGATATTTCCCCAGTTAAACCAGAAGCGTCTGCAGTTGTCACTTTGTTAGAGCACTGGGTAAAAGAAAACGGCTCACCGGGTACCCCCAGGGTGAACTCATTTGCGATGTCAGCTGCTGATATTGCACTTCTTGATGCCCGTAATTTGTCTCTGAAAAAGGATATCAAGAGTCAATAATAGATTTGGCAGTGAAATCATGAAAAGAATCAGGCTATCATATATTAAATAATAAATAACTATGCACATTTTCAAGATCAAAACAAACCAATCAGTTGATTGAGAGCATAAAGACAAGTAACTAAGTGAATGAAGCTAAAAAAAATTACAGTATTCAATAGAAAATAGAAGGATACTTCCTTCAATATGAACCAATCAACAATAACAGCATTGACACATGAATGTGCACATGTCCCATCCATCACAGAGAGAGCACAACTATTATCAATTATCAACAGGACAATAAAATGAAATCATAAAACAGTTGCTGATTGATAAAGTGAGTAGAGATAAAAGATCTGGGACTTGAAGACATACATTTCCTTCTCCATCTGTTTTCGGATAAACTCTTTAGTATGAGCAGTGACTTTGTCTGTTTTGTTGCAGAGAATAAGCATTGGAATCTTCTTCCTCACAACACTTCCTTTAGTCAATAGATCATAAAGGTACCTAATAAAATAAAAGAAAATGTTAGTATCCTTGTATCTGCCGGCATCCCTTCTTCCTCAGGAGTAGTGGGAAATGGTCAGTTATGTAATGTTATAATGCTAAAATATCTAGATATTACGCTGATATTTCCCATCATGGCTTACTAGTGGCTCCCTGCTAATATTGACTAAAAGTGCTACTTCGTATAAAGATGGTAATCTAGCAACTGAATTTGGAGGAAGGAATTACTCTGAAGCAGCACGGCAGTTTGGTAAAAAGTCCAAAGCATCTACTACAAAAACTACCCCAGCTGCTTGAGGCAAGTACTCATCCAGTTTGGGTCGAAGCCGAGAATGCCCAGGAACATCAACAACATGAACAGGCTTTATCTTGCCCTTCTGTTAAAATCAAAGAAATATAAGACAACATTTAGTCAATTCTATTGTCTGATTCCACAATCAACAAACAAACATATGAAATAAGATTGATATAATTCAGCTACTATGATATCCCAAACAAGGAAAAATGTGCTTATCACCTCTTTTTCTAGAGGTGGGAGGCACAATTTTTTGCATCTTAAAGTAGAAGAAAAATGCTTAGAACTATACATTCAGGCAAGTATATGAGAGTGGCAGGCTAAAATATTACCCTGGTTTTCTCATTGTGAAGAATAAAAGTGCCTTCATTAGGCTCCATCGATGTAACTGTACCCTGATGAGTTGAGCCATCCCTAAGCTGCAGCAGGCATGAAAAGTGCATCAAGAACATTATGTTATCACCAAAAATGTCACTACAAGGAAAGTCACCTAGTAATACTTTCCAAGGAGTTGATTATATCCCAACATGTAAATTGTAACAACACCTGCTAATGTTATAAGATGTTTTCATTTTTAAACAATTATTGCATGAAAACAATGCATATAAGCACGGCCAATAAAAAACACAAGATGCATTACAATAATACTGAAAAGCACAAAAAGTGATTGAAGTCTATGTAGAAAACTTTTTACATGTTATCCTGATCTTAATGGTTGTGACTATAGACAATGGCCTCAATCCTCGTACAAGCTCCATTTGGTCATAACTAACCACAATCGCTTCCTTTGTTGCATTATTATTATTACAACTAACAATCAAGGCAGTAGGCCATGCATTTCAAAAACTTGTCCTAACCTAACCCTCAGTCCCTCCTCACCAAGGGCAAAACCTAAAAAAGTAATTTACTTCTAGTTTTCAGATTAACCAAACCACACTAACCTAAATTGAATTGAGGATTAACAACAGAACCAATGAACTCGATAATAGCGATTTAGAGCCAATACCTGATAGAAGAGAACAGTTTTTCCACTCCCACTGAGCCCGGTCAAAACAATGGTGTTGGACTTCGCGCGCTTGAACAACCGTACTGCAAACACAAATCATCAATAAACACTGATAAGTGATAATCGATTAAAAGAAGCGTTAGAATTCGACAATGACGCGAACAGCGAACTCACTTGAGAGAAGAAGCAGAGTTGTGAAAATCGCGATTGCAGCAGCAGCGTAGAGCTGATTCGGGGGAACCTCGCGAAGACGATCCAAAGCTAGGTTAGCGAAGTGCGAAAGTTGTTCCTTCCACTGCTCCAACTCTTCCATCGTGAATTTGAGTTTTTGGCGATGTGAGAAGAGTGAGGAACCGAGAGAGGCTTCGGGTTCGAAGACGAGAGGATGCGAAGGCGAGTTTCACCGCCGTGGACGGCGGTTTCCGACGGCGCTCTGATTCTTCCGATTTGTGGATCTGGCTGGCGTGTCGACCAGGAATTCTGAGCCTCCTTTGAAATATGATGCCAAACGACAGACAAGGTATGCCGTTTCCTTTTTATTTCTTAAAACGGTTTAATCTATACCAATAGATTATACTTGCTTAAGTTTTTTCTCCCACAATTATATCTTTATTTATTTATTATAGACTTAGAAAATCAAAAATTTATATGACATAATGCATTTTTTCTGGCCGTTTTTATCAGTTTCTTTGTATTTGATACTATTTTATTGTATTTTATGAAAAAATGCAATTTATTTTTTATCTTTTTATATAAAAAAAAACACTACATTTTGGTGGATGTTTAATTTAATTTATTTTGAAGAAATAATAATTTAGTTTTATCAATTTAAAACTGTTGTAACTTTAGGAAATTGGATTGGTTCATAAACTTTTTATATAAAGAGCAAGATAAAAGATTTTTTCATGTAAGGATCATAACAAAGGATTATAACTTAACCTTTCATTTTGAGTGTGGCCAGGGTAATTTAACCTTTCTTGAATCATTACATAATTCATAAAAATAATAAAATAGAATGACCCTTTTGGTATATAAAATATTTGGAGGAGGAAGAGCTTTACAATCATTTAGTAATTTTTTAGTATATTTTAAAATTGTTAAATTATGAATCTCTATAACATTTCATACAGTTTAACAAGTTGCAATTTCTCAATAGACTTATTTTTATCTATTCATGCGTCCTTATAATTTTAAAAGAAATACGAATTTAATTCTTAGTTTACGATAAAAAATAAAAAATAAAAGAAGTTGTGATCAATAATTATTATAACTCTTTACTGTAATTTCTCAGACAAATTCCTTATACACCTTAGAATATCCATTGCTAAGTGAAAGATAAAAAGCAATAAAAATATATTCAGATCCTCCGTAGTTGTTTTTCAAACTGCATGGATCTTTTTTATTATTATTATTATTATTATTACAAACTGCATGGATCTTTACTCTTAACATAACTCTCGGGTAATTATAGAAACAATTCAATCCAAATTGCACTGGGTAAAATTTATATTTGAACTCCAAGGATCCAAAAATATGGTAGTAATTGGTAATTCTTCGCTAAACCCAAGGTTGCCATTGTTGATCAACAACTATAATTTGATTCTACGTTGAGTTAACTTTTGCTTCGTATGGTAGAGGTAGGTGACTCATTTTCCAAATTCAAATCTGGGCAAATAATAACTCGTGCGTGCCTTTATAGTTTAATTATACTCTAATGTATTGACTTCAAAAGAGGAGGGCTAGCTGCTTCAATTCTTATCACTTTGTCTTCTTCATATATCAATTGAAACTTCTCATATCCAAGGCGTGATGATAATTGGTACTACTATTTATTTATTTATTGTCATCATAAATTGGTCACAATCAAAACTGTTTATGTCACGTGGGTTTTTCGTTTACGAATCGTGTTCAAATTGATTGTGATATTTCCATATTAACTAGCATAGTAGCAGCATCGAACTCAACGGGTACCTTTTATTTTCTTGCTGAGTTTACAAGTTGATAAATAGCTATGACAAAAAAATAAACAAAATAGAGAAATACTCAGTATACAGAAGCCATCATCATCAAGCAAACCAACGGAAAAATAACTTTACTGAGTGTGCAACATATCAATGGATAACCATAATTCACTACACAACCATGTAGAAAAACTATTTCAAAAAAGTAAAACAGATTGATCATTAATTGGCTGCAACTTGGTCCTTCTTTATTCCTTGACCCTTCTTTGTCCAGTGGTAGCTGCAACCAAATATATGATCAGTCATTGTAATTAACTAGTGAATGAAATTGAATTGGAGACCCATAATATTCTTATTGATAATGGACAATACTCTGGTTTCATGGAGTGCATGAAGCATGACTGTAACTATGCAGTTTTCAACTCACTATTCAGGTTTTATAGAGGGGGGGAAAAATCAACCAGCTCAAAATAGGTAATTCTTTATTTATTCCTTTGAGTTAGAATTTATTCTGCTGCATTTTCACGTATTTTAGCTTCAAACAAAAGTGCATCACAAACTATTTCGTTCTTCTTATTTCAGTTGAAATATGTGTATTGTTTTGCGCTTGTGTAGTGAAAACGTATGCATTGCAAATAATATGAAGTTTGAAGTTAATATTACAATTTTCTGCATTAAACACAAAATGACATAATTTTAGAACCAAATTGACATAAATCTAAACCAAATTGGCAAAAATATTCTTGGTCTTACCCTTTCATTGTAATTGTGGGATTTTAATTTCTCTCCTCTTTAATTTTCAACATTGATAATTATCTTTCCGAGGTTACAAAGGGGGGTAACCCTAATTGTTATTGTGAGTAGTTGACCTAGGAACTAGAAAAGTTAGTCAGCTTGCATAGTACATTTCCCCCCCCTTTTATGGAGCTGTATATTCTTCCTTTTTGATAATACTCACAAATACTACGTAGTCTCATTACTTGTTGCTTTGGAATGTTATGACATATCCCCATTGTTTATTTTTTAAAAGGTAAATTAGGAAATATACAAAAATAACAAATAAAATATAGAAAAACTTTTACCTCAAATCATAATTATCAAACTCTTAAATTAACTCATTAACTCTTATAAGTTTACAAGTTTACTTAGTGAGTTAACTCATGTGTAAACTTTCACTCTCTTTTTAGTAAACTCTTGATACATTCAATAAATTCTAAATAAATTCGATAAACTCTAAAGTTTACCATCGAGTTAACGAGTTAGTAAGTTAAAAAAATTAAACCAAAATGTAAGTTATTTTGAATTGTTTTTTGTTTGTTTAGTGTTCAACATACATTCATTTAATGTGTTCTTCCCGAATAAAAAAAAATCACGTTTAATAACATAAAACTCTTGTTCTCTAATAACATTAAATCCTCCATGAGAATGATTTATCATTATTATAACATTTATAAGTTATCATTTAGTAATGATGCATTATAGATATTTAAGTATTATGAAATTTATAATTTACTATTTTACTTTATTATATTATAGAAATGTTTAATTGATATGTTATTTATAAATATTTTATTAATATTTTTATATGAAGTGAACTATTATCAGTTAAGTGTATAAAATTCGCGTAAATTCTCGAATTTTATAACCTTACTTAAATCTAAAAATCCACTTTAAAAAATTGTTTCAAAAAATGTTAATTAGGGATTGTTAAAATAAGTTACCTTACTCGACAACAAGTATATTGCTTTGAAGATCCAACCGAGTAAGAATAAACTTACAATTAATCAATCATGCAAACAAGTGCAGTGAAAATTGTATATGCTTATAGTTATATGCATATTGGGTTATTTTATATTTTCATAATATAATTAATTATGCATGCAATCGGTCATGCTTGTAGCACCAAAGCATAATCGGTTTTGAATCCTATCTAAGTACGAACTTTGACAGAGACATTGAAACATAAGTTAAAAACAAAAGGTACAAGAACATGTTTTATATTCATATATAATTTGCTGCAATCCGCACTCTTGCTTAGTTGCTTTCCTTTTCTATCTCGTTCAAAACTATTTTAGTATTTTTTTTTTTTAAGTACCAAATAGTATATTATGGATTGGAGACATAGTGGAGCAAGATTAGTATAACAATGGACGTCCAATAAATCATGTTAGTACAAGTGAAAAATTGCATTAATTTTACCTTTATGAACATAACTTTATTAATTATTTCTAATTTTTAATTAATTAATCATTGTAATGTTACGTCACATCCTACATCAATCAGTTACTAGTAGTAAAAAATAATTAAATAAAAGTTTAATATTTATATATTAATAATATAAAATTATTTTATACTGGTATTTTATTTGAATTATTTTAAAATAATTATTTTAAAAATTAATAAATTTATTATATATAATAGGTTTGATTGAATTATTGTATAAAACTGTAAATTATAATTTTTTTCTCATTAAATAAACCATAGGGGACAAAATAATGACTTATACTATACTTATGCTATGCTCGACCCCTAAAATAGGAAATAGAAAATAGAAAAAAATTAAATTTTAATCATCACTTAAAGATACTTTGCTGTAAAGAAATGTACTTTTTTATTTGTAAAAAATTAAAGGATATCAAAGTTTCATTCGGTAAACACAAATTTATTGGTTCTTTATACATTTTTCCTTACATTTCTTTTATATGTACTTTCTTTCTTGTATTTCTTTTCTTTTTTTTAATTACAGTTTTTATTCTCTTTATTCTTGTTTATAAGATTTAAATTTAAAATGATGTTTATTATTTTTATAACATTCAATCTATAATATTTCTTACATTAAATATTTTTAGACTAAAAATAGACATCATTAAAAGAAAAAAGAAAAACTATTAACAAACCATTAAAAGAAAAAAATATATTAATTTTCTTAAGAAAAATAAAAAAAATTATTAATGACAATAATAATTTTTAAAAATAAATTTAAGATAAATTTGTTACTATCAAGATTCAGATAGGAGAGTATTATATTTCTTTTCCTTTCCCATTTAAAAAAACAAACAAACAAAGATCCAAATATATTACATGTCAATATTAACAAAAACTAACCGATAAAAAAACTTAAAAATATCTTTTTAATTTTTGTAATTTAACTTTTTTTTCTTTTCATTCTTATAATTATTTTATTGTATTTAGTTCTTATAGATGTTTTATTTTTAATTCTTAAAACATTTTAAAAAAAAAAACATGTCCAAGTATGTGTATCCATTCTGTTGAATGAAAGCACAAACTTAGACGTTGGTTCAAAGGAAAGAGTAGTAGGTGGGTAAGCCGTCATGTGTATCTGTTCTTTTCCTAATTCATTTCCTCTTTCAATCTCCCTCTTACACTTCACCAACCCAACAACCCCATCATTTTCTTTTCACCTTTTTCCTTCTCCAAACAAATTAAATTAAAATTAAAATAATCAAAGCCTTCACCTATATATACAGCCATCACACACTTTAACCATTCGTCCACCCGTTCGTTAGATCTAACAACCACTTATCCCCTTTCTCCTTCTAACGGTAATTCCTTGCATTTCTTCTCCTTGTTCCTCTTTGTTTCTTGTTTCTGCGTGTTCCGTACAATATTCTGAGCCATAAAGCTTCGATTTTGATCTGAATTTTGAGCCTCCCTGAAGCGAATTTGAGATGGGGTCTTTCTATTTTTATTTATTGTAAATGGGATTTGGTGTTTGAGTTTGTTGTGGTTCAGATCTGTTACGATGAATAATTGATTGTTGAGTTGTTTTGTTGATGAAATAGAGTGAGGAAAAATGGCGCGTAAGAAGATCAGAGAGTATGACTCAAAGAGGTTGTTGAAGGAGCACTTTAAGAGACTCTCTGGCAAGGAGTTGCCGATCAAGTCTGCACAAGTGAGTACTACTCTTATCATGAGTTGATTGGTATAAACATTAATGTGTGCATAATGCAGAAGATCTTATGATCTGTCAGCTAAAGTTAGTTTAACACTCAGATAAGTTCAGCTTCACTTCTATGAGAAACTTTAACTTATTCATTTAAGCTATGTTACTTACTTTATGGAGTTTAATTGGTCATTTAAGGCATTACTCTGCATGATGGTTTGCGATTGAATGTAGTGTAAAAGACATTTTATACTGTGAGTGCATGTATTGTTTATTCTACTTTATAATGGGAATGCAAATGAAAAAAAATCTAGTTTTTAGAAATCAATAATCTTTGAATTTAATTTTCATGTATTGTCAATGTAATCAACTAAGTGTGACTTTCAAAGTAGTTATTGTAAAAGTCAACAAACTTACCATACTTCACAATCTGTGATTGGAAGATAGTGTAAAAAAAATCTTTACAATGTTAGTACGTTTTAACTAAAATTCACAATCTTTTACCACTCTACGCGTGGCTCATGTAGCATGGTGCATATCAAACTCGAGTAATGATTAATGAATTTGTTTCTGTTTGTGTTTCAAGATTACCGCATCAACTGATTTCACTGAGCTACAAGAGAAGGAACCCTGGCTTTCATCTTCTAAATTGGTTGTTAAACCTGACATGTTATTTGGAAAGCGTGGCAAAAGTGGTTTGGTTGCCTTGAATTTGGATTTTGCACAAGTTGTTTCATTTGTGAAGGAGCGTCTTGGAAAAGAGGTGCTTTATCCTCGTGGTTTTCCCTCTTTATTTTTTTAGTTGTTCGGGGTGTTTCCCTTTCCACCCTTGATGTATTTAGTTATGTCTTTCTCTAATATATAGGTTGAGATGAGTGGATGCAAAGGACCCATAACAACTTTCATTGTTGAACCTTTCATCCCACACAATGAAGAGTTTTACCTTAACATTGTCTCCGAGAGACTTGGGAACAGTATAAGCTTTTCAGAATGTGGAGGAATTGAAATTGAAGACAACTGGGATAAGGTACTAAAATACATATTTTTCACCTTTCAGATTAAATAATTTATATATTTTGCACATGTGAAATTTCCCCTTATATATGTTACAATGTGGTTTGTTCATATTTCAGGTTAAGACTGCATTTGTTCCAACTGGAATGTCTCTTACGTCAGAAATCGTTGCCCCACTTGTTGCAACCCTTCCCTTGGAGGTCAATTCAGTTTAATTGCTAATTTGTTATTTTATGAACAGATTAAGTTTGAAGTTTTTACCATACTCGTGTTTATGCATATTACTTTGATTCGTGATGTAAATGAATTGGACCATGTGATTGAATCCTGTACTTTTTCTACAGATCAAGGGAGAAATTGAGGAATTTCTCAAAGTGGTTTTCACTCTGTTTCAAGGTATACAAAATATATATATCAAGTTATCAAAACACTACTAGATGGGCTTCTACAATCAACTTTATTAACAGTTAACATTTAAATTGTCATTTTCCTTTATTATATGCATTTATTTATTTATTTATGTTTCTTTTGTGTTAGACCTGGATTTTACTTTCTTAGAGATGAATCCTTTCACATTGGTTGATGGAAAGCCTTATCCTTTGGATATGAGAGGCGAGCTAGATGACACTGCTGCTTTCAAGAACTTCAAGAAGTGGGTTTTTTCCCTCTAGTAAATGCCAAGTGTTATTTTCAAGGATAGAATATTATCTTTCTATTTCATTATGTAAAACTGGTGGATATTTTGCGGTTAATATTTAACATGTGGTTGAATTTGTTGTAGGTGGGGAGACATTGAATTTCCGCTGCCATTTGGAAGGGTTATGAGTGCCACCGAGTCTTTCATTCATGGATTAGATGAAAAGGTGCACAAATATAACTTTGCCCTCCATTTACAATCTTATTCGATAAAACTATGTCCATAAGATGTGTGTCTGTGTTTTGTTTGACTGTGCCTGTGCCTGTTTGTGTACTATACATAGCACATACATTTTTTTCTCCTTACTGAGGGTAAAAACTATAATTGAGTTAAACCTGCTATTATTCTGAAACTGCATGGAGGAATCTTGGGAAGTAAAAATGATTTAGGTCTTAGGGGGTGTTTGAGAGAGCTTATAGGTAATAAGAAGCTTATTTCGTATTAGCTCTTCTTAGCTTATTTCAACAAGTATTGTGGCAAATTTATGATATAAGCTCTCATGTAATTAAAGCTTATTAAATAAGAGCTTAATTGAATGTACCCTAATCCTTTTAGGTTCTCAGTATCACCTGCTGTTAATGCTCATGCTTCTCTAACAGCAGTCATCAGTAATGTATTGAAGAACGCAATAATACTATTGCTTATAGTTGTAATTTTGATACTTAATTTGTTTGTTTATTTACTATTTGCAGACAAGTGCATCCTTAAAATTCACAGTGTTGAACCCTAAGGGCCGAATTTGGACAATGGTAGCTGGGGGAGGTGCTAGTGTTATCTATGCTGATACGGTGTGTTTCTCTTATTTTAACACCAAATTCATAGCTAAAACATTTGTAACATTAAGTGACAACTTATGTAGTACAATATTAAAACAGGTAGGAGATCTTGGCTTTGCATCTGAGCTTGGAAACTATGCTGAATACAGCGGTGCACCCAAAGAAGAGGAGGTCTTGCAGTATGCCAGAGTTGTAATTGATGTAATTAACCTATATCTCTGCGTTGCTTTTGGTCTAAATATCAATTTAGAGATTTAGCATTCATGCTTACATGATCAGAATGTCCTTGTCCGAATTGTCCCAATATAGCTCTTATGATATGCATGCTAACTTTGCACCTGATACCATTGGTATTTTGTATCTATTATAACCTCCTTTTTTCTTTCCAGTGTGCAACTGCAAACCCTGATGGCCAGAAGAGAGCTCTTGTGATAGGAGGAGGCATAGCCAACTTTACTGATGTTGCTGCCACATTTAGTGGTATAATTCGGGCATTGAAGGAGAAGGTAAGTCTATGATCAATAGAGCTTAGTTCAGATGTATGATGAGAATCTTCTTGTAGTAGTTAATTGAGTGTTGAGCTATTGCAATTCAGGAGTCGAAATTGAAAGCAGCAAGGATGCACATCTTTGTGAGGAGAGGGGGTCCCAACTACCAGAAGGGTCTAGCTTTGATGCGAGCACTTGGAGAGGAGATTGGCATCCCCATTGAGGTAACCTAATTCATGCCTTTATTATTGATTGTATTGAAGTATTGAACGACCAATTTATGCTGTTTGGAATATTTGCCTTGAGGAACAATCTTTAATCTTTTTGGTTATCTATCTTTTTTATAGGTTTATGGACCCGAAGCCACAATGACTGGTATATGCAAAGAGGCAATACAGTTCATTACAGCCGCTGCTTAAGGTCAACAACACCTTCATTTATAGTATTTTCATGGTGAGTCTGAAGTGAACGTTGATTCTTAATTTCCTTTTCCATTCCTGGAATTTGGAAATTTAGTTAGAGTATATGTTTATGAAATCAAGCCATCCAAGAAAGAGTGGCCAGGATTGTTGTCACATTGTTTTTGTAGAATTCTGATGGCGCTGTCTTGACACAATAAAGAGTGTTTTTCATTTGACTGTTACTACTTTTAACTGCGTTTTGATCTATTTTCTTAGGCTTTCCTGCCCCTCTAAACAATGTTCTTCGTACATATTTTAATATACAAAATACAACATCTCACATTTGCACAATTTCCAATATTTGATTATGCTAAAACTTTTTAAATATTCTTCTACGTTCATATTCTACAACCTAACCTTAATGTGAAAGAAGTGAAGGGTAAGAAATATGAGTTTTGGATCTTCTGAGGCTTCAAATGAACTATAGTAGATGTAAGTTTTTCCTTCTAAGTTCCACACCAAGGAAACTTGGGAAGTGTGGGATTCATGTTTGTGTTCAACAGAAACATACCAACTTTAATTGTCGAAAATTCCGACCCCAACTAATTTTCATATGATACACTATTTTTTATTTTCGTAAATTAAAATATATGGTTAGAAATTGACTGGGACTATATAGTCTCAGTTCCAGATCATGTTATAATTTCTCCATCATAGGAGGCTGCTCTAGGGTGAGTAACTAACTACCTATCGGGGTTCCAAGTTCCAACTTCCTACCAATCTTCGTCTGCGCACAATTCAGATTCCAATTAGTTTTAATTATATTTTTAGTCTCTCAAATGAATGGTTTGCAATTTGCCGTAGTTAGATATTGGTTGGGTTTCGTTCTTAATGAAAACATCGACTAACTCTAAGAATAGTTTGTGGTAATAAAAGGGATGGGACTTGGCCTTAGAATAATCCTATCTCAAGTCAAGTGAAGATAAGATATTGGTTGGCTCTTTCGGTCTTAATGAAGATATCAACTAAGTCTCTAACCATATTTTATGGTAATAAATAAATTGGATGGGACTCAAGAGTCTAAGAATCTGAGAATTGGAGCTTCGTGTCTAATTTAAGAAATCATTTTCATGAATTTATACATTCTTCTGCGGATGAGCACAAGACGTCAAGACAAGCTTGAGAAACACAATTCAAAAGGTTAAGGATGAATTTGCTATACAAAATGGTTTAAAAGGTTTAGAAGTTAAAAAATTTATCAAATTTTAAGATTTTACGGTGTGAAGTTAAGGTTTTAAAAAAAACTTTTAACTTTAGTAAAATATGATTTTTTTTCATTGGTAGATTTTGAATAAATGAGTTCAGTTCACGTATTTGAGAACAAATATGTAAATTAGCAAATTTTAGAAGAGAAAGGTTAGGAGAATAACTTGATTATACTCCCTCTGCCTCTAAATATAAATTTTTTTATTTGAAAGCTAAAATCAATACAACCCAATCTTTCAATTAATCTAATTTTCTAACCTAATACATTATACATATAATCGATTAGTAAAATAATCTAATTTTTTCGACTAACTCAAACACATCGTGATCTCAAAATTAAGTCGTATGTATTTATGTTAAATATTTGAAATTTTTTTTATCATTTATAGTCACAGTGATCTCATCTCCTTTAAACATGATTATTTTTCATAAAAGATACATAGTCTTAAACAAAATAAATAAATAGATTAAAATATTGGACTGATTGGGTTATAAATTAAAAAGAGTGTTAATAAAATATTATTCACACTATTTTTTCTTTTTGAAAAAAAGGAAAAAAAAACTATTTGGAGTGGGAAAACAAAGAAAGAAGAGCATACTTACACCAATGAGTAATGACCATCAAGCTGACGGTTCATGGCATATTTGTATCATGATAATGTTTTCATTCTATGGTGTGTGTAATTTGAAATGAATTTTGGTACTCTAATACAGGTTAGAAAATAGTTTCCATAATATGGAGGAAAAAGCTTATATTATAAATTACGGGGGAGGGAGTATTAATAAGAAAAATGAAAGATTGGACTGTAATAATATAAAAATATAAATACAAGTACAAATTATCAAAAATTTAAGTTGAAATTTATTAAAAATAAAAATACACAATAGCTGTAATAAAAAGATAATAACGTGATAAATACAAGTATAAATTATCAAAATTTTAAGTTGAAATTTATTAAAAATAAAAATACACATTAACTGTAATAAAAAGATAATAACATAATAAAGTCAAAAGAAGTGAGAACTATAACACTATGGGCTTTGTGTGCCCAATGGACTGGAAGATTTAAACTGATCCGGTGGCTCAATACTCAAGAGGCAACTTTTTGATGCACCCCATATTTTGTTTGGTGCACCCAATAATTAAAAATTAAGACTCCAAATGGACGTAAATGTCCTTCATTCCCTATATTGCACCCCTTCCTCTCTCACCCAACTCTAGCACCCGATTGCCTTCTTTTCTCTGTTGTGTTGTCGTCTCCATCCCTTTTCAAGGCAATTGTCGCACCTTGTGGAACCCTTGTGCCTATCCAAGCTCCTACTCATCCTTTGATTAGTTTTCCCTTGCATCGTCCAAGGTTGAGTGTCCAAGCTCATGCCCATTCTACCATTGATAGTGACCTAAGTATTGCTGGAGAAGGAACTAGTGAGGGTGCAAAAAAAAATACAATGGAATAACAAATATGTTATATATTGCACAATAGAATTGAAATTTTAATGTACAACATTTTTTGCACCTCACTAGTTTAGTAGAAGGCACCACACATACAATAATGGAACCATTGATTGGTACTTCTTCTAATATAATTATGAATTGAATAATTCATAATGTATATTATGGTTTAGATTGTTCTATCCATAATTACATTAGATGACCTACAACTTACCCATTCTGTAATTCTTCAAATACAATTATTGATTAAGCAATCTAAAACAAAATATCCATTATAAATTGTTCAATCCGTAATTAAATTAAAAGAAATATGAATCAATCATTTCATAATTATCCTTGTGAAATTATGAATTGAGCAATCCTTAATGTATATTTGTTTAGGACTTCTTAATCCATAACTTTGTAACGTGAATTTCATAACACTTTATGAACCACGATACCTTAATGGGGTCACAATGAAGAAGAATGGGGTGCAGGGGAGTTGTCGAATTGGAAGAAATAAGGTGACATGGTATGAAGTTATAATAAATATGAATATTGTAAGAATATTTAAAATTATGGGATGCATCAAACGAAAATAATATGAATAATCTACCCCAAACAATGTCTCTTTCCAAGGATTTTTTATTTTTATTGTTGCAAACACCAATTGCAATCAATCCAAACTGATCAATTATGCGGAAAAACAATAATCCCAAACAAAACTAAAGTAAATCGATTTCTATCAATTTTATTTATTTATTTATTTTATCAATTTACATTTTTTTAATGGATTGAATATAAACACCCTAATTGGAAAGGAAATCTCTACTAAAGAAAGCCAAACACACTTTTCAACAAAAAATAGTTATGGACGAAGATAAATGCTGGTAACATGGTAAAAAAAATAGCTTTAATGTAAAAAATATTTTTATAATTTAAAAAAGTCAAACTATATAGTCCCATCATGAATAGACCTTATTAGACTAGAAATGACTTATCCCTTTTCTTATTTCCTGTGTTGGTCCCTTATCCATCTAATGAATTTATTGAATTGTGAGTTGTGATCCACACCACACGGCAATGGGCAGCCTATAAATTCAACGACAATTATATTACTGGTTGTTCAATAATTGATGGATATTGTTGTAATTATAATAATATTTTTTATGTTCTAAAAAACCAAAACAGAACTAATAACATTTTTAGGATAAAATATCATTTTGATCTATTAATTGATGGCTATTCTAATTTGTCAAAAAAAATTGTTTATCTAAAGCATTTAATAGATACAACATACTAAATCATTTATGCCGGTTAAACATTATCAAAAATTAATATTTCCCAAATTTAATTAAATTTTTTTATTTATAAGAATAAAAAATAAATATTAAGAAATTTACAACGATATATCTGTCATATTCAATAATCTCAACTGGATTCTATTGATATTAAATTATTTAATACCCACTAAATGTTTCATATAAGTAATTTTTGATAGTTTTGAACCATAAGAAAATAAAGTGCCAAAAACCATAATAAAATTAAGCTACATCATTATTTAAGAAATGATTACTCACAAACATAAGAAATTCAATGAAATTTAAAAAAAAAATGACTAAAAAAACCATAATGGACAAAAATGATATTTTAGCTTCTTTTTTTTACATTAATTAATCTTCATTTGATAAGCATGAAAAAGCAAGGAAATTTCTATGGGATTAGGAACCATTTGAAGAACCTCTACGCTAAAAGTCTTTTCGACGAGTTAGTCAGCAAATTAATTCATTTTGCACTATTAGACTGAGTCTGTTTGTAATGTTAATGTAGTTAAGAAGAGGTGACAGTTTTCAACCAAAATCTAACAAATGAAATAAATTTTGCATAGTTTCTCAACTACGTTGAATAGATCTAGAAGTGATCATTTTCGTCAAATGTATTTTCCCATATACAAACGGTTAGGTTTAATTTACTAAAATATTATCATATAATTTGATAGTATATATTAAATTGGATTAACATATATATAAATTACTATCCTATAGATAAATGTGAGTTATTTTGGTCTAATTAGTCACTTGAAATCACTTTTCAACAAATTTATCAAACAAAAATTATTTCGATTATAATCAATTATATATATAATTAATTATTGAAATAATTTATTTTTTTTAATTATCTCAAATATACTGTGATCTCTGAATTAAATCTTAAGTATATAATTATGTTAAATATTTAAATATTTTTATTATTATTTATAGTCGTTTTGATTTTATTTGATTTCAACATGATTATTTTCATAAAAGATACATAGTTTAAACAAAATAAATAAATAAATTAAATTGATTGGGTTATAAATTAAAAAGAGTTTTAATAACATATTACTGATACTATTTTTTTCTTTTTGAAGAAAATAAAAGAAAACTATTTGGAGTTAGAAAACAAAGAAAGAAAAAGCATACTTAAACTAATGAGTTTTTTAAAACTTCTTAATATATATACAAAAATATAAAATAACTTATATATATATATAGTGGTGGACCTATGTTGTTTTGAGGGGTGCACTTGCATCCCCTCATTTTTTAAAATTCATCAAATTCGTAAATAAAATTTTATATTTTTATATTTTATTTTATCTATATTTATATAATTGAACTTACTGATTTTATTTTTTATAATTTACTCCTACTAACTTAGCATCTTAAATCCGTCACTATATATATATATATATACACACAGCAGTGCATTAACACTTAACAATTATTGGATACAAAAATCAATACTCCTCCACTTGAAGTGATTTGTATTAAGGTTATTTAAGTAATTTAATTATTAATTTTAAAATAAAAACAAAAAACCCTATTCTCTCTCCTGCCCCCTCTCAGTCTCACGTCACACTTCACTTGCGAACATTGTCAATTTATTTTCTCTTCTGAATTTCTGAACTGTTGGTGCATCTTTTTTCTGAGTTGCATTTCACATAATCGATTATTAGTTTTCCTTTCTCTCCTTCGTTAGTGTTGGTGCATTTCACATAAGTTCTCCGTGACAGTTCTTTGTTCAGCTCCTTTTGCTGCTATTCACGTATCATTCTCAGTTTCATCATATATGTACCAATGACATTCTCAAATTCAAGTAAATAACATGTGTTAATTTTTTCTTGAATTTAGATGATTACTAAATTTGTCACGTTCTCAAATTCTCAATTTTCTCGGTGTAAGTCCTTTTTTTTTCATTCACATATCATTCTCTCGTTGTTCTTGCTGCCTTTCTCGTTAGCATTTTTGATTAAGTGTTGTTTCAAGAGTCGAAGCGGATCTTCAAGCAATGTAATTGTGTTTAGTCTAAGATAATGAGAATGTATTTTGCATCTTCTATTATTTTAACCATGAAAAGGTTTGGCACGATATTGTCTTGAATATTTTTTCATTTTAATGTCAGTATATTTCCTCTCTGACTTATTTTCATTGAGTCAAAAATAATTTTCATTGAATGTCTTTTTGATTAATAGTATTTATTGATGTAAGGATTGGTCTTGGCTTATTTATTAAGGAAAAAATAGATCAGGAATTTGTTTCACCAATTGTTGCAAACTACACTATATATTTGTTGTCGACTTCTTCACTTCGGACACCCTTTCTATCAATATTCTATAACAATGATGTATTAAAGCTTATAGTCCTTGCAAGGTAGTGTACTTGCATGTCTTATGCTCTACACTAGCTATATCCAATAAATCTTTTGTTCATAAAAATATACTTGTAAAAAAAAGTAGCAATAAATTGGTATCAACATTATGCCACTAAAGAATTTGATGCTAATGTTAAGCTTTTTTTAATAGTCATGAACATGAATAAATATTATTAAAATAAAATTGTTTTCTATTACAACAAACAGTCTAAGATCTCTAGGAAGTAAAACTTAAAATCAAGAGATATATTTACTAAACTCTAACATTTTATATATACTTAAGTACAAAAGATTGGAATATTGTTACAAATTTTGACAATAATAGACAAAATCATTAAAAAATCTTATAAGATCGACAAACAAATAGCCTAAAAGCACATATACATCTATTTGTGCACATGGTAGATGTTTATATATATGTCTCCAACTACAAGTCACTAAAGCAAATTCCATTGTTTTCTATTTTCTCCAAGAGCCTTTATTGTATCACCTCCTTGAGCACATGTCACAACCATACACTATTTTGTTAGTGTGGCAATAAATGATCACATTGGGCACCAACTTGACAGCATCAAAGGGTACTCCTCTTTATAGCAATCTTACATGACATCACTTTGGCACCGATATCAATATTATGCTTCTCTATTGCATCAACTACACAAATACAATTGTATACTTAACGAACATGTTAGAAGGAAAAAAGAAATCATTCACAAAACACACACGAAAAAGATAAATTAATGATAAAACTAGTACTAGAATATATTGACTTCCAAAAAATACAAACAAAAAATTCAGAAAACTATAAATTAAAAATTTTGCTCATGTAAAACTAGGAGCAACTAATAGCTATTATGGCCAAGAAAGTGATGTTGAATGTGCTTATTTTTTCAGGGAACGACAAGTCGTGAATTTTTCTCACTAGCTAGTTTGTTTGGATCAAATCGCTTTGTTTGGATTAATCGATGGTTTGCGAAGGTCTCGTCTTTGCTAGTTTGTGAAGTCGTGTGACCGTGCTGCTTCAATTTTGTGCCACTACGAAGCTCGTCGTTGATCCCTCTGTATCTTTAAATAACTTAATTATTCATGAATCAATTATTGGGACATATCTTCAACCCTATGTCACTTTCAAAACTTGATTCTTTAAACTCAATAATCGATTCTTTATATTCAATAATTGGGTTTCACTTTTCGTAAAAAATAAAAATAAAAATGGGTTTCACTAAATCAAATATATACTTCCTTTATTCCCAATTATAATTTTTTTTCAAAAATTTGATTGTCTATTTTTATAAAATTATTTTCTAATTTTAAATACATTAATTATTTTTTTTCTACTTACCATCCCTTAATTATTTCTTTTTCAAATATTAATGTGAAACGAGTAACTGGATAAAAAAATAAAAAGATAATTTTAGAATAATGATACAAATAATTAATAAATTTAATACGATAATTACTTTTTTAAAAGAACATAAATTAGCTGAAAAAATCTTATAATTATCAATAAAAGAAGGGAGTATATTCAAATTTTAATCAATTATTCACAATAACTAATAGATTAACTTGTGTAAAATCCAAGTGTCTACATTATAGTCGATTATTTGTAATCTATAATCAATTTAATCATTATGTATTCATTTTACTCGATTAAATATGGTCATGGCACACTTATGGTAAGAGTATAACATTAGTTTACAATTTTATTTAATTATTAAATTAGAACACAAATAAATTTAATTTCTTAAACATATTTTTATTTCATTTTATTTGTCCTCAAAATTTTTTAAGGGAAAATAGTAGCATAATCTTTTTTAGAGTTTATTAAAATATTTATCATGTAAAAATATGATAATACAATTAATAAATATTTTGTAGTGAAAATTTAATTTTTTAAAAATAATTCCAAATTTAGTGATGCAATCGGCTCAAAGAGGATTGTCTTTTATAACAAAACCAGTTATTTTGAATAATTTTTTTAGTCGTTATTTGCCTTAAAAGTTTAAGTCACTGTGAGTTGTCACCGACAAAAGTGCCTTATGATATTTGTGAGGCTCCGCCCATGCTTTGCAATGATCTAGGCATAAAGCTCGTTTTTAGTGGTGGAATTTCAGGCTTTTTTTTCATTATTACTTTTTGTTAAAATAATTAAAAATATTAAAGTATTAATATTTACAGACTAAAGTATTAGTCTAAATTCTTAACTTTTTATTAATTTGGTGTACTAACTTGTAACTCCAGCTCCACTAACTTAAAATAGACATGTTTTTAGGTGAATTCTGAGTATTATTTGATCAGAATCAAGAATTAATATCTTAAAGTATTGAAATTTATTTAATGATTGATGTTTCTCGATAAATATTTTTTTTTTCAAATACGAATTGAGATTGAACCTTTAATTATACTGATTTAAGGAATAAAATTATTTGTCAATGTTTCACCGTATAAATAATTTGAACAGATTTGCAATCAAGAAATAAGACTAATGTTTTTGTTATCCCACTAATTTGAACCGGTTCAAACTTAATTTAGACAGATTTGCAATTGAGAATTAGTAGTCTTAGGCTCTTAACTAATGAATTTTGGTTTCTTAAAAAAACTCATGAATTTTTATATAATTAAAGATTCAATCCTGGACTAATTTTATCCTATATAAGCAGAAACTAAAATACTAATTTTATAAAGAGGATTAATACTACTATTATAATATATTGGATGAGTTAGCCCTAAAGTTTGGGGTCAAATTAAAACTTCTAGTATATAACAATAGTTTGTGAGTAGATAATATTGTAAAACACCTTTTATACTGTAAATGTATTCATTTTTTTATATTTAATACGTAGAAGGATTGTTAGGGAAAAAACAAAAAATATATTATGATAAATTTAAAATAATGGGTGTATTTAATTAAGATTTCAAAGGATTTTAAAAGTTTTTTAATAAAAAAATTTGAAATATTCAATCAAGATTTCTAAATAATAGAAATATCTTTTGTGAATCAACACTGTTAGGATTTTTAAAAAATTCAATAAAATCTGTTGGTATTCAATTAAGATTTTTTACAACTTAAAAAAAAGTTTTATAATATTTAAAAGTATACAAATTTTGATGGATTTTAATGAATTTTATGAGACTTTTTATGAGAATATACATATTAAAGAATCTCATCAAAACCCTTGAGATTTTATGAGACTTTCTTTCTTTCTTTTCTTACAAATTGACATATTTTTTCTCTCATCACACATAATCTATTGTCTCTTTGTTTAAAACCGTAGACATTCATAACTTTTTTTATTATTTTGACTCATGATCAACATGTCCTAAAACGTGTGATATGAAAGGTTTTCTCAATTTTTTGAATGTGGGGACATCTTGACTCCATGTTTATACATATAAATAAAGGAATATATGAATATAAAAAATATATAGTTTTAATCACTGTGAAAAGTTGATTATGTATAGGTGAATAAATATATAAATGAGGTTTGAAATAATGGTTAGACATGCATGTCTTTTGTTTGGTGAGATCGTTATTGTGGGAATAACTATAAGTATTTATATGACCGGTAGACATTATTGTATATAATTTTTATACAATTAACATGATTGATTATTAAAATAGAATGAACCTATTGTGCTTATAAATATGCTAGGAAAAATTGATTTGTTATGTAACAAATTTAAAACTCTTTGTATAAGATGTGTTTTATTTAAAGTGATAGGTAGACAAAATTCATGAAATTTTATCAATAACTTTAAATACTTTTTTTAAAAAATTTACGAAATCCTTTAAAATCTTAAAAATTCATCATGTTATTTCAAATTTTATGAATTCATGTTTTATCAATCCATTAAAATCTAAATTATAAAAGTCTTTTAAAAAATCTTAAAAATCATTACTTTTTTATAAGATCTTTTAAAATTCATAAAAAAAAATTATATCAAAATAGTCTTTTAAAATCTTAATTCAATACACTCCTAAGTAAAAAACAGAGGAAGACCCATTGAGGCAAACAATATATTTGTGCAGAGACGAAACAATATGACGGGTGAATATATGAAAAATGATTTGTGACTCAGAAAAAAAATTGAATTTTTACTCAAATTTTTCAGACACTGTAAAAAAAAAAAAAAAAACTAATTTTTCAAGTAAATGAATACACGTATTGCGTGCATGTTGAAAGAGAAAATCAGACTCCTCCTTCAGCGATTCCGGTTGAGAAGGAAGCAAAAATTGTCTTTTATTGTGGAGGAGCATTGAAGGGGAAGCAAAAAAACTATTGTGAACAACATACATAAAATTGGCATAGAAACCAAATTTGTGGGAATGAGAAAAGTTATAACATGTACATAAAGAACATTAAGTAAGTAAAAATGAGGGTATATGTGTGTTTTAAATATTATAGATTATTGCAAAAATGAAATATATTTGAGATTAATTATTTTATAACATTGTAATAAATAAGAGATAAAACTTTCCCTTTTATATTTCCTGTATTAATAAATTTACCCGTGAAACAAGCTTGTCCAGAGTATTTAGAATCATTTCCTGAATGTCTAACTCTTACCTACCATTCGGTATCTATTGGGATTTGGGAAAATCCATTACTTTTTTTAACACTATATCTATATATAATTACTATATATGTAAGAATGTAAGATTTTTCTTTTTTAGAACGAGGAATGTTGGATGTTACTCTCACCTGCTGGAATGGATATTTTACAGAGACATGAAATCTTAATCTTTTAGTAAATTTTATTAATACAATATTTCCATTTCAAAGTTGAGATTAAATGAAATATTAACATTATCACTCAAATCACGTAATTTTTAAATTTTGAACTAAATGAAAGATAAATTATACCTTTAGAGATCCATTTTAAATTTTATTACTTTTGAAACTAAATGAGTTAATTTACCAATAAATATTCATGTTTTTTATCAGCCAAAAGAATTCAATATATTAATGGTAGCAGAAATAGAAGAGGAGCAAACTTAAAAATTTGCTGCAAGTACACAAATAAAGGCCACTGCATGGCAATTGTAGACTTCCATAAAAGAGAGTACTGATAATCTCAAAAGTTAAAGAAAGAAAACTATTACATAAAACTATACCGCTTCCAATAAATATTTCATAAAAAAACATTCCATTCCAACAAAAAAGCTTTTAGAATGAGAGAATTTACCCAATGCCAAAATGAATGGGAAACTGATACATTCAAATTAGACACGTAACTGAAAAAACGTGTCTCAAAGCAAATAAAAGTAAGTCGTACGTCAATCAAAATAATTGAAATTTGAAAGACTGGTCTCCACTATTTTACCCACTTAATCAGCTTTAAGTCCTCCATTGAACTATGTTTTTTTAGGATTAATTAAAATTTTAATTTCTTAATTTTTTTTAATTTTAAATTTTAGTCATTTTTAACCAATTTTAAGTATCGGTTAATTTTTATCAGTTTTTTTAGTCTCGCGTTTTTTTTATTCATTTTCAATCCTTTATTTATTTTTATTATTCAATGTTAGTCTTTGTACATTTTTAGTCCCTTATTTTTATATATTTTAAACTAACTTTAAGTAATAAAAATAAATGAAAGATTAAAAAAAGATAAAAAAATTAGAACTAAAAATGCTGAGAGAAAATTAATAAAAAAAACTAAAACTTGTCAAAAATTAGAATAAAAAAAAATTAAAGAACTAAAAATGATGTCATTATAAAATATCATTATTTTAATTATGGTTTTCTATGGTTTTATGTTGTTATAAACAAATTGGGGAAAGTTTTTCCTCCTTTTCTAGAATCCGAACTGTGACTTTTTGTCCCATATTTCACGCCGTTGACAAACAGAGCGTGCGAAAACCGCGACTTTGTGTGACAAGTTAAGGCAGTTGGCCCTTGCCGTCTACTCTGTTTCTATCTAGGTCAAAAACGTGCATCTAAACCTTCTATAAAAGAAATCATCTTAGAAAATGATGAGGTTACTTATTTTTATTTTTTATTTGAATCCTCACTAAATATAAATACAAGTTAAAAAATTATAGACAGCTTTGTTTTGTCGTGGCACAAATCCTCGCTTTAAATTAATAAGATAACTTGGATAATATAATTAAAGTGTTTTTTTATTTTATTTTTCAGTAATTATAAACAAGTATTGTAATAGGAATTGTGTTTGCTCCCGAACATATGACGGTCCCATAAGGGGAATGACTACTTTATTAGGGTATGGTTGGCACCGTCTTCCTAACAAAATGACATCAACATAATTAACATAGTAGCAAAAGCACCATATTAGGGGTATTAGGGTGGGTGATGGATAGGTTATCAGTGATTTCTAGGTCATCATATTTGTCTTCCACTACTAATTAATGACTCATACACACACGAATAGTTGCTTTGTTGATAATGAATTAATGATATATGTTTTGTTTATGGGTGGTGTTTATTTTTTGGGTACATATTTTCTATGTGTGGTTTGTTCCAACCATAAAACCTACACCGCGAAATACATTACACATCCATGATCCATCTATTTTTTTTTCAACTCCCTCATATTGTGCCTGGACTCTGAGAGTTTAACACATTTCTGGTGAAGATTTCCTGCAAGACTCCGATGTTTGAATTTTGTCATAAGGTCAAAAAGGAAATTTCATGTGTCTAGCTTTTTAGTTGACGTAACAACTATCAAGTTTAGGTAAGAATTAATTTTCAAACGAACTGTCAAAAAGGTTCCCCTTCTAGATTCAACTATACTATCCAAATTCCTAATAAGAATTATAATTAATATAAATACAGTTATCAGTTCATTTTAATTATCAATATGAGTAATTCTCAATTATTACAATTTTTTATGATTCTAGATGAGAATCCTATTACCATGCCTACTGATATGAACTTTAATTGTGTGCTTGTTGAGGATTTTTTAAATTTCTGAAATATAAAAATTTCCATTAAAATGAATTATTTAAAATGCACACTACATACTGGAATTCAATCATTTGTTTCCTTTATATCACCTCCTTTCCTCTCAAGAAAAAAAATATTTTTATTTTCTTAATTGTTGTCAATTCAATAGCTAATACTACAGTATATTGTACTCATCGATGTTACAGTTGCATTTGTTTCCAAGTCTGGTGAGAATAGAAAAGAAATGAGTCATCTAATTAGATTTTATCTTGAATTGTCAAATTTAAGTTCTATTAACCTATTCACTTGAGAAATACCCATTTTTAAGACTTAACTTTATTCTGTATGTTTGTCTAAAAAATATTTTACAATAATTTTTTAAACACAAATTAACATATATGTCACTGAATAATTTAATAAACTTAAAATGAATTAAACGACTTAAATTATTAAATAAATTAACAAATATATGATTTTAAGATTCTGTGAAAATATTAATATAATAACAATAAATTAAAAATTATAATATCATACATAATTACATATCACCCAAACTCCCACCACTAAATAGTTTATATATTTATAGTTTTAAAATATCTTTTACTTTTAAAATTCCTATTTATGAAAAATTTATTGATTTTTATAATAATTATTTTTAAAATTATATCAATATGTTGGTGTGAAATATTATCTTGCCATTGTGCCGGCTAACACCAATCGATTCACAGTTAACTGATTGACTCAAGTAAAGAAACTATATTTCTTGATCATGATTTACTCCAAAAAGTTGTAAATTCAATGTTTCTATGTTAAGCTACTCATGTAAAATTGCAGTAAAAGAACATTGTAAACAACTAATGTAAATTATGTGAAAGTAAATGAAAGCGATTAAAAAGTGGTAAAAACAAGAAAGTAATGAGCGAAAGTAAGAAATCTAAGAGATAATTTTGATTGATGATGGTCATCCCCATAATTACATATGATTTTTTCCAATTTGTAAGACAAGACAATTACAAGCCATTAGTCATTCTTGATAATCTGATACACCACCAAAAGTACTAACCACTATTCTAAATTTTAGGGTGACCATGAATTACATGATCTTAATGTCTTACCTGATTTATCTTTTGTGAAAGCAATGTGCCTATATTCCATAAAACAATTGCATTTCAGATCATGGGCCTCATCCTGTTTTTTATACCAAAATTACCCTTCCTATCCTTTGTCGGCTAAAAAAATTGTTTTGCAATCAAATATCTATCAGTCATCTAGTGTTGACTGAAATACTAATATCGACAAACAATTGTAGTTCCAATACAATGATAGTTTTTTTATTTATTAATTAATCATGTAAATATAGACAATGCACAAAGAATAAATCTTTATGTACTACCCATATAAAAAGAATTACATTATCAACATTTTTCATTAAAAAATATAATTATTATAACCATAAAAATAATCATTATAAAACTTTTAAAAAAATATAATCTCTATAATTTATAATTAAATAATAATATAAAATTATTTAATTTTTCTCTGCAAATTAAATTCATAATATTAATATTTTTACATTTAATTTAAGGATTAAGAATTAATATGTCACATCTCTCATTATTATAAAAAAAAATCAGTTAATTAATTAAATAATTTGCATGAATTGTTATAAAACTTTTAATAGTGATATTCTTATTACTAAGTATAAAAAAACAAAAAAAATCTCCCATTAATATCATCATTCATCCTCACGGTGAGAACTATAATCAATAAATTTTTGTTACTATATAGTCCGTACAACTATAACACATTGACACCACAGTTGGTTCGAAATAATTATTGCGCTATCACCATGATTCAACTATCAGTCATCGGCTTACCTAAAAAAAAAAAACTATCGGTACGTCAGCGGGCTCAACTACAAATGAGTGTAATCTAAATTATAAAAGTTACTGCAAATTATTCTAGCACTTCTTATGCTTTCTTAAAATTTTTACCTGCATCATAATTTTGTATTGGACCCCTGTTTATAGGAATATACGGTATAACTTATTTTTTTTAGTGTAACATGAATGGTTCAAATAATTAAGGAGTATTAACATTTACGTTAAGAAATATTGGTATAATTTTCACCAAATTATAGAGAATGTCAACGAATTTTATCCTAAAAGTTAACATAGATACGAGTTAAATTAAAATTTAAGGTATAACTTGTAATGACAATTATTGATATATAAAATATTAGAAATATAAAAAAAATGTCAATTGATTAATTCATATTATTACCTAATATTGTTTTGACAATTTCGAGTTTATTAATTTCAAGAATATTATTGGCCATTGATGTAAGCGCAATGCTACCGAAGCAACATTAAACATGTGTGCTGCTTTTTTTCAAAATAATTAGATAGTTGGCTACTATGGGCAATATATATAAATAATTTTCAACTTTTTTTAGGATACAATAATGTTGTTAGAACTAAATTGAGTTGGTCGGTCGGTCAGTTGAATTAGGAATCAGTCATTAAATGGCTTTTACAAAGAACTGCTGTAAAATCAGTTAAATTGATCTAAATTTGGACTCACTAATCCAAATCAACCAAAATTAGTTTGAACCAGCTTGCTGGAATTTTTTATTTTTTAATTAAAAAACTCAATATTGTGATTATTTTTTTTGCTGAATATATTATGATTATGCATACTTATATCATTTACATTTATTTATTTATTTCATAATTTTAATCACTGATAAATATTATTATGTGTTACAAAAATTTAATATATACTTTAATTCCTACATTTTCACAAAAATATGTGTTTTTAATCCCTAATGAAAGACTAAAATTATATCATTTTATAAATATAAAACTAAAAATGTATTGCATTTTTATAAAGGGTAAAATCAATTTTTTAAATATTGCGAGGGAAAAGAAAGCATTTTTTAACCCAAAATTGGAGCACTCATCATCATCCCCCATCTTCATCGTCACGACAACTTACCAGTACATAATCACAAACTAACGCTTTGCTATATTGAGTATTGATACCAGTGTCCACCACAACTAGTGCGAAACATTTGTCATAATATTACGTTATTAACAAAATTCTAGTATCATCACCATAGCGTGACCATAGTTGAGTGCGATCTTGATATGATAAAAAATTAACATATTTTTTATAAGTCATAGAAATATAACATCAATAAGAGTAAAACTAAAGTTTAAGTTAAACTAGCAACTCTTTTAATTCTTTTTAACTGTCAAGAATTGCTATTTTTGTTTTTACAATTTCATGTTTATTTCAGAATTATAGACTAATTATATAAGTACAATGTTGTCGATGCAACACTGAACATCTGGCCCTCTTTTATGAAAGACATGGGTAATAGTTGAGTTTTAACGTTGTACGTCTAGGATACGGCTAGGAATATCCCAAAAAAGATTTTTTTGTTGTCGGGATAGTTGTATTTAAATTTGTTTTAATATTTTTGAAAATTTACAAATACACAAAAATTTAGTTTCAATTCTATCTTATCAATCTTTTAATAGATTCTTTATTAATATATAATTTTAAAATCACTTAATTAAGTTTTTCATATGCAAGATATTGATTGTTGTCAAATTACTTTTTAACATCCATTTTTTTTCAATCAAATACTTGAAAATGTTTTTAATTTTATTTTACTATGTGTCGTTAGTTATATTTTGTTAAATAATAATCTAATAAATGAAGTGTAATATCATCGCACCTTGTCATGACACACATCATCAAATGTAATTACGTGACAATGAAGTATCTATGACAAGACATGATGACCTGATATTTCGTTTATCATATAATCACTTAACGGGTAATAGTAAGTTGAAACATAAAGAAATGTTCAGGTAGATTTGACAAAAAAAATAGGTTATAATTTAAAAATGACATATTTTCAAGTATGAAAAATTTATTTAAACTATATATAATTGGTGTTTTTATTATTTATGATCAATGTACACATGTTATATCTTCTCTCACTTTCTCTTTTTTATTATTCCCTGTATCCAAAATATATATCTCACATTTTGATTTGTTGATTATCTTTTAGTTTTGTGACACTTTATCTATTACATTATCACTTAATGTAAGACGAGATGAAAGATAATAAAATCAAATTGAATTTTTTTTCAAATACTTGATTAGAAAAAAAATGTTAAATAATAATATAAAAATAACCTATGATGAAAGAGATTCACTAATAAGTTGCAAACCGGTTAACATGTTTTATTTTGAATTCAACTAGTGCATGAATTTTTAAACTAAATCTAATGATCCGTCACAAATTAAACATAAAAGGAAGGGTAAAAATACTTGTACAAATTTGATTGTGCTACCAACAGTATTTCAAATATACACTAACCGACACGAAATTGTTGGTGAGGATTCAGGGTTGAGGTCCCCATCTGTGACCAAATTCACATTCTGACACTAATGAGGTGGCACACAACCATTGGATAACATGGGATCTGTTTGTTCATTATCCTTTTTCACCTTCTATATAACCCCTTCATTCCCGTTCCCCTCTCACTCTACTATCCCAAAAAACACTTAGTAACAGAAACACAAAGACATTCATTCTTGTACCAATGGCAACAGAAGAAGCACCCATCCACGGCGATATCTTAGAGGCCATATTCTCGCACGTGCCACTCATCCACCTTGTGCCCGCCTCTCACGTGTCGAATTCCTGGAAGCGTGCGGTGTCCTCCTCCCTCGCCCACGTCAGACCCATCAAGCCGTGGTTAATTGTCCTCACCCAGAGCCTCCGCGCCTCGCACGTGACAACCCTCCACGCCTACGACCCCCGCTCGCACGTGTGGCTCCAAATCAATAACTCAAAATACTGTCACACCTCCCCCGTGCGATCCTCACACTCGACGCTCTTCTACACACTCACCCCATCCGAGTTCGCCTTCTCCCTCGACGCGCTGCACCTCAACTGGCACCACGCGCCTTCCCCGCGCGTGTGGCGCACCGACCCCGTGGTGGCGCGCGTGGGGACGTGCGTGGTGGTGGCCGGCGGTGCGTGCGAGTTCGAGGACGATCCGCTCGCGGTGGAGATGTACGACTTAAAGAGCCAATCCTGGGAGGCGTGTCCCTCCATGCCGGCGCTGCTGAAAGGTTCGACGGCGTCGTCGTGGCTGTCGGTGGCGATCGCCGGAGAAATCATGCACGTGACCGAGAAACACTCCGGCGTGACGTACTCGTTCGACACTGTTTCGAAAACGTGGAAAGGACCGTTTAATTTGAGGCCTCATGAGAGTGTTTTTCACTGCGTCACCGGAACCCTAGGAGAGAGGTTGATGGTGGCGGGGGTGGTGTGGGAAGTTGGGAACGTGAAAGGCGTGAAGCTGTGGGAGGTTCGGGTGGGTTCGGGGATGGAGGAAGTGGGTGAGATGCCGAAGGAGATGGTTCGGAAGTTATTCAGTGGTTCGGAGTTAGATTCGGTGGAGGTGACGTGGATTGGGGATTTTGTTTACGTAAGGAACACTTTCGAACCGGAGGAGCTGGTGTTGTGCGAAGTGTTGAATCATTTGAATGGAGTTGGGTGCGAGTGGCGGAGTGTACGGAACGCCGCCGTTAGATGTGGCGCGAGGATGCTGTTTTGCGGTGGCGATGTGTGCCTGGAGGATCTGCAGCGGGCGGTGATGTCGGAGAATCCCACATTTTCCATAGAACAAGTGTGAATTGGACATAATAATAATAATGAAAAAAAAAGTGTGATCAATGGGTTGCAATAAATAATCCTTGTGATACTTTTTTTTTTAATAAATAAAAATGCTTTAGGATTTTGGGATTGGGATTCCAAGTGTATGGAATGATTGGGATCATTTTCGTTAAATTGGCAGATAAGTTTTTCAATTTTTTAATAATTTTTTTGTTTGATTATTTTAAAGGCAAAAAAATTATAAGAAAATATTATATTTTTTTAACCAACTATTAATTATTAATTTTTATTAAAATCTTAATAAAAGGAATTTCAATCGTGATTTTTTTTTCCTTTTAACCACCATACAAATCTTATATAAATCTTATATATCGGATGAATTACAAAAATGAGTATTTTTTTTTAAATTATCATTTAATATACGATTTCACAATAAATAAATCCTATGTTTTACTTATTAGAAAAAATTATGTGAAAACTGAAATCATATAAAAAATACGATTTTAGTTCTTTTTAATAAAAAAAAATAAACATGTTGGAATACAATTTCAACATTTAATTTAAAAAAAAACTGAAATGATATGATGGTATATAATTTTAGCGTAAAACTTTTCAGAGAAGTAAAATCCTGATTTGAAATACAATTTATTGAAAATCGTATTTCAAAACATGATTTATCTATTTTCCTCGTTATGGCACAAGAGGCCTTGTATATCCTAATAAGAAAATGTGGTGTGGTGGTGAATGAGAAAGTGAATGGGATATTAATTTGGCATAGATAAAAATAGTGGTGACTAAAAGAAGGAGGGAAAGAAAAAAAAGAAAAAAGTGCTGTGGGAGAATCGTGATGAGGAAAATCTGACGTGGAGTGGATATGTTTGTCTGCAACTAGAGGTTGTAAATTTGTAATGATAATGAAAGTGGGTCTATTGAAGCCAGACAAGTGCACGGGTAGGGTCTTAGTGTCTTACTTCATTTGAGAGGTCTTCTTCTCCAATATAAGAAGTTTCTCTTGCTTCACTATTATTTATTAATTGTTGAGTTGTTTAACTCTTTGTTTTTACATAAAGGCAAAATAAATTGTTTAACCTTTTGTTTTTACATAAAAAGCCGATCCTAAGCTTTGTTTAGAGGGGCAACGATCCAAATCTAAGGTTAAAAGAGACTAAAAAATATTTATAAAATTCTATATAGTTGTGTAGTATTTGTTTATAATATTTTTTATTTTCATAAATCAATTAAAATTAATATCTTTCATGCATGTCTCTTTTTATTCAAATGAATTTCTGGCACATGATAAAAAAATATTACTCTTGACTGTTAATTCATTTGTTGATATATTACATTTATAAATTCATGTTAAATGAATTATCAAGTGAAAAATTGATGTTGAAATATGACTAGCTCTTCTAATGGAAACTTCATGTTGCAATCAACTTACAATCACCTTTCTACACTAGTAAAAACCAACCAATTCTAAAAAGGAAAAAGAAAAGAAGAAAAGAAGAAAAAACCAACCTTTCTACAACCCTTTTTTTTTATCATGTGTCAAACCCATTTTTTCCCATAAAATTTGGACTTTGCATGAACCACGGGTTAAAACTTTTATTTGGAAACTCACCCATTCTAAGTTTACTTGCAAATGAGGAAAGAGTAATCATGGAATGACAACTAAGACATGGTTTGATACATAAGAAAGAAAGGGAGACGAGGGAAGAGATAATCGTCCAGTGATTTTGTTGGGCAAATTTCCCCATTTGGGATAGTTTTAAAAACTTTTTCTCCAGATGGGGTGGTTTTAAAACTATTTACCCAAGGGGACACTTTTGGACGTAACCCCATGCATGGTGCAAGCAAACCGCCAATGGAATTGGCGGGTTTGTTGCTGCTGACTGGACTCGCCATTGACAGGGGCGATATGCACATGCACAGGAGCAAATCGCCAGTGAGACTGGCGATATAGGTGGAAGGTGGGAACCGTCAGTCAAACTAACGAGTTCTAGGCTGTTTCGTAAGCCAGCTTTTTGCAGGTGGCAGAGGTGTTGTTTAGCTTTTTCAGGCCAAAAGGCAAGTTGCAACTGTCATTGGCGAGTTCATGGCAAATGTCATTGGCAACTTAGGGCCAAGAAAATAGTCATTCCAAATGGCGATTCAGTGCCTTTATAAACTCGAAAAAAAAAAACCTCAATCATGCTATGTGTTCAAAACTGCATTTTAGTTGTGTGTTGAAAACTCAGTGGTGGTGTTTTTTCCCAAAGCGAGTTCGTTGTGTATTCAAAACTGCAAATTGTTAGTGTTGGTGCTGTGCTTTGAAAGTTACATTTCAGTTTTCAAAAATTGTAAGCTTTTCTTGAGATTTAAATTTGTGCGTATAAGGTTTGAAATTTATTTGTTGAGGCATAAATTTCTGAATCAGGTTAGTAATTTTGAGTGAAATAATTTGTATTATAAAATATTTGTTAAGTAATTTTTTAGAGCATTTTGAATGTTTTGTTTTTAATAATTTTTTAATTAAATTAGTCTTATATTTGATATGCTTCTTTGTGTGTGTAAAATAGAAATTTTTTTGATGATATTTATCTAAAGAAAATATTTGAGTCCCGAAAAAAATTGGTAAATATGAAAATTTTAGTATATTTTTAATTAGATTAGGTTGGTATTAATACTTTGTTAGTGTTAAAAATTGATCGAGCGTGTATTGTGAAAAGTGTCTGAAAATAAAAAAATTTGTAACATCATAATTATTCGAAATAAGTATTTTTAGTGTGGAAATTTATTTTAATATAAAGTTATAGTAAATTTATTTTATGAGCATTTAACTTGAACGGTATTTAAAATTAATTTTTTTTCCATTATATTTTTTTGTAGTACGTAAGTTGAAGTTATTATTATGAGAATGAATTATTTATAAATAATACTAACTTTATTTATGGTTTATTTGGGCTTTAAAATTAGTACCTAGGAATCGTTTATTTTTTTAAGTTTTTACCATGAAAAATATTTAAAGTAAATAAATTTTTTATAGAATAATGTTTAATGTAAAATTGTGTTAAAGAGACTTTTTGTGATTATATTTGACTATTTTGAATTTATTATGATTAATTAATTAAAATATTTTTTTTGTAGGTACACAATGATGGTGTAATATTTGAAGGCAGTAAAAAAACGATTTAGATTAAACGTGGAATTAGTTTTAGTGCTTTGAAGAAAAAAATTGGAGACAAGGTAAAGTTACAAAATAATAAAATTATTTATGCTATCAGTTGTAGATTTTACACAATAAAACTTAAAATACTACCTAAAATACTCTACAAATAACATAATTAAAAATTAACATAGCAACATAAATTGAAATAAATGACAAAATTAAAATACGTACTTAATAAAATTATAAAATAAAACACGTACATAAATTGAAATAAATTTTACACAATAAAACTTAAAATACTACCTAAAATACTCTACAAATAACATAATTAAAAATTAACATAGCAACATAAATTAAAATAAATGACAAAATTAAAATACGTACTTAATAAAATTATAAAATAAAACACGTACATAAATTTAACACAACAAAACTTAATTTACTAAGTAAAATACTCTATACATAACAAAATTAAATAATAAAATACCTACATTAAATTAATTAAATGACCATATTTTTTCCAATTATTAAAATTTAAATTATATAACAAATATTATACACAAAAAATGGTATTAAATCAAAAAAATTTCATGGAATAAAAAATTTAAAGAACGTATATATAAAATTAATAAAGTATCATATATTTCAATAAAAACTATAATTCAATAAACTAAATAATATTCACATTCTAACTAAACCTAAAATATCATATATATAATACAAATAATATTATACAAGCCTAATAAATCTAAACCAAATAATAATAACATAACAACTAAAATTAACGTATAAATAATTTTATCATAAATAATAACATACAAATTTTAAAAATCTTAACAAAATTATATTAATAAATCAACTATAACTAACATACAAATAATAATATACCAACTAAATCATATTTAAACATACTACTTAAAATTTAAAAGTTTCACCTAACATCAACAAACTTAGCATATCTATATATAAAACAATTAATACTATACTAATTTACAAAATTTTAAAAAAATTATATTATCAAAATAACTAAAACTAACCTAACAAAATATATATATATATATATATATATATATATATATATATATAACACAACTAATAATATATAATTTAGAAAATCTAACTTAAATAATATTGACATATTTACTAAAATTACGAAACCAAGTTAACAAATACTTACCAATTAGAAAAACCACGTAATAGCTCGGAGTAGCTCGTAGGGGAAGAAACCACGTAACAAGAACAATCACAGCACAGTCCTACAACAGCAGGAACAATCACGTAAATAATTTTCACTAAAATTATGTTTCAATATATATATATATATATATATATATATATATATATATATATATATATATATATATATAATGCAACATATATTTACCAGTATAAAATACTTACCAGAAATAAAACAAGAAGAACAGCAATGTAGTGCAATAATATGAAGAAGAAGAGTAATATGAAGAAGAACAAGAAAGCGTACCAAGCGTAATCCGGTGAAGCGCATCCCGCCATCCTGATTGGCGAGTCCACTGCTGCAGCTGCAACCTCTGCATGGCCTGTGCCACTGACGCTTAGCCCTGAGGCCTACGTGCTGGGAACTCGCCAGTCAAACTGGCGGTTCCCCTTGTTGTCGCATGTCGCCACTTCCAATGGCGATTTGGGTCAAACTTGTGCATATCGCCCCTGTCAATGGCGAGTCCAGTCAGCAACAACAAACCCTTGCACCATGCATGGGGTTACGTCCAAAAGTGCCCCCTTTAGTAAATAGTTTTAAAACCACTCCATCTGGGGAAAAAGTTTTTAAAACTACCCCAAATGGGGAAATTTGCCGTTTTTGTTGACCATAAGAGAGGAAATTTTTTAAGAAGGTGGTGGGACTCACTGCTGCAGATTTCTATTCATATGAGTAGATTTGTGCAGAAATTTAACATTTTATTTTATTGACTTTGTTCTATTTCTTACATCAATTGTGCAACAAAAAAAAATACTAATCTTAAAAGGGTAAAAGGATATTTTTATAAATTCTATCATTTTATTTTTACTCTATTTCTTTTGTATTTCTCTTCAACCAAATTACTTTGATTTTTGCCTTATTTCTTATTTATTTCTTTTCTTTTCTCTTCTCACTTATTCTGTCATTTTCTCTCCCTACAACTAAACATACCCTAACTCTCTTTATCATTGTTGCCAAAACCACCTTGAAACCCTCATACATGTTTTTCTTGATTATGAACCTACGTAAGACTAAAATATTAAATATGCGATGTTACAAACAATACGATGAAACACATGTCATTAACAAATGTGAAAAACATAATCAGAATATATCTTCAACTATTTGTATTATGTATTCACTCCTGCACACCTTTCACCCTAATGAGCTGGAGAAAGGAGAACTTCATCAGAGTGCTTGCTAAAGCCTTATCTGAAGTGATAAATTGGTCATCAATAGCCTTAAGCAAGTTTCAGACCTTTTCATGTTGGTCAACAGAACCACGCATTTCAGTCGAGATTTTGGTATTAATGAACATCACGCTGAGTCGGTTGGATTGATCCCACCGCTCATATAGCGCAACAACAGTTGGACTACTTTTATCAGTGATTGTAGGTGATTCGTCTTTTTTTATAGCATAATCCATGTCCATCCACCCCAATTGAAGAAAAATTCTCTACTTACATATCTTATAGTTATCTCCTTCGAGTTTGAAAACATGACATTGAATATCAGAAAGCTAACTGTTTGAGAAGCTGCAAAAATCCAAAGACTTATATCAAAATTTGAGTCATATTAATCTTAATTGTATGTTTTAACAATGTAAACATACTAGAAAATTGAATCTTGTGACATAAAAATTGTTTGAGTTAAATTTTTAATTCAACAAGATACAATTAAACTTTATGATAAAATAATCAAATTATATATTCAAATTCATGCTTTACGGGTACAACATGAAAATAATTTGATTTTTCATCACAAATATTTACTTTATGATAAAATTGTCAAATTATACATCACCTCATGATCCGTGTGGGTAAACCATTAAAAATAATATGACATTTTATCCTAATTAATTATAGAAATATAATAAAAAATTCATGTGGGATAAAATTCATTATATAAAGTATAATTAATCATAATATTATACCTAATTTCCTATATCATCTTTAAACAATTTAATATAAATAATTTTAATAAAATTATAGATATTGTGGCTAATCCTTAATAATGAATTAAAAGATAAAGAAAATGAATCACAACCATTTTTTGAACTCTATAAATGGGAAATCTATTTCTATAACTTGTTATGGAAAAATGAAAATTAAAATAGGGAGACAAATCTCAACTACTTTTTTAACTCTTTAAATGGCAAATGTGCTTGGTTTCATAATGTAAGTAATGATAACTAATTCTGATGGTCGCCAAACTTGATTTTATAAAATTATAAATATTTAATTATCGTTAGATAAAATTGATTTTGCCTCAAATTTGTGTTTGATTAGAAATGATAGAAATAAAGTATCTTTTGAGTTGTGTTGGATTAAAATATTTACACTAAGTTTTGAAATAAATTTTCTTTTATAACAAAAACAGTCAAACATAAATTACTTCACTCAAACATTTATTTGAATCAACATTAAATTCATTTAAAATCAATTTTACAGATATTCATTCAAATACACACTTCTATGAATTATAACATGTCATGGCCGATTAAAAGAAAAAGGAAAACAATCCTAACCAAATTTTGAACTCTATAAATAATGACAAATATTTTTTTGTCACACAAATAGATTTACACAACTTGTAAAAGTTAGACTTTAATTTTTTTTTCATTTGATGAATTATACATTTTTAATATTTTCTCTCCTCTTCACTTGCATTTGCATTTCACATATTACTCCTGTAATTAGCCAGGAAAAAAAATTAATCTCTTGCATTTTGAACTATTATATTTTTATTTTGTCTATATATTTAATCTTATTAATTATATATATTTGTTTTTTTATTTATCATATTTTATCTATCTCTAAATTTAATTTTAATAATTATAATAACTTTATATTACAATCTAAATTATTTATAATAAATCAAAAAATAATATATTTATTCAATTTTATTTATTTATTCTGAGTTTTAATATTTTTTTTGAAAGGATTGAGTTTTAAACTAGTATAACGTATATATTAAAAAATTATTTATCGTGAATTTTCGTGATATAAAATAAATAATTATCTTAAACTAAAATACTAATACACCCAGAATCTATTACTCTTAGGCCCAATTTGAAACCCAACGTGTGTTCGCTCGTGAGCGATAGCAATTGCTTTGGGTACTAGTGAAATTGTTGGTACATTCAACATAAGATGGACAATTCTATTATCTTTATGTAAAATTGATACAGATTCATAATTTATAAGAGTATGTTTACGGATTTGTAATCTATAAACTTATGGATTCCAATAAAATTTTGGTCTTATTATAATTAATTTTGATCTAATAATGTATTTTTTACATATATAAATTTTAAATAAAAATTATAAGTTTCATAAAAATTTATATATGTAAACAAATTAATTATTAGATCAAAATTAATTATGTAAATTTACATGTGCATTAAATATATATTAAAAATTTTAGTATTATATATAGTGATATTAATTATTTCATTATATAATTGACCTATTAACTCACTTGGTCTATTACCAATCCATATACAAATTATGTGTTATGGATTTGTTTACGAATTAGGTAAACTTATAGATTAAGAATCCATAAGCTTATTCTTACCGATTATGAATCTGTATAGTTTTACAGAAGAGTAATAGTGAAATTGCTCATCTTATGCTGGGTGTACCAGCAAATTGACTCGGGCATAAAGAAATTTCTGTGAGTGATTCAGTTAAAGGCCTTTTCTGTAAGCCTTAGGGTCTTCAAACTTAACAAATGGCCACTTTGAAGGAAAGTTTAGTACATCATCTAAAGTCTTGGGGACATACAACGTTATCTCCAAAAAATAGAAGACGGATTCATTTCTTCATGAGGCATTTGGATGGGAGCTACTATTTGCACTACCAAAAGTGCTATTTAAACTACCCATGTGGAGATTTTCATGTTATTCCAAAATTATCTTTCCCACAGAAAAAAAAATAATTGTAGACTTATACAATGAAATTGTATTTTTGGTGCACACATGAGAGATAACAAAATAAAACAATGAAAATAAGATTCAATTCTGTTTGTATAGTGTACAATGAATTGTACAACAAAATCATTTCGTTGTTTGTCAGATGGGTGAAAATTAATAAAATAATAAAAATATGATTTTATTGTAAGATGTCTCTCCTAAGTATCCCTCACGGCCACAATCTCAAACTAGCAAAAATGATAGTGAGAATAGTAGCTCTCCATTTGAATCCCATTCTCTATTTTCTATGCCCACATTTGACAAAAAGAAAATTAAAACTATGATTTGCAAAAGGTTTTGAATTAATTTAAGGATAAAATAAGTTTTTAGTTTTTGTCAAATTTCAGATTTTGAGTTTTAGTTTCTTTAAATTTCTCGTACATTTTTTATTTTTCATTTATTTTTTTGTTTATAAATTAGTCCTTGGAAAGACAAAGAAAATGAGAACAAAAGAAATTTTTTTATCTCATCATGACAACTAATTATGAGGAATAAAACTGAATGAGGATTAAAAATTTTCAAAAAAATTATAGATTAAAACGCAAAATCTAAAACTCGATACGAACAAAAAAACTTATTTAAATAACTTTTTTAAAGTCATTGGGTCATGAATGTTGCTGATTGAACTTAAAAATGATCTCTTTCTATTTTTATTACTTATACTATAATTTGAGAGTCAAATTTGATTTTCTAAAGAGAAATATAGCTACATCTATAGGAAGTGTGGAACCCCTTTCAAATCATGACAGAGTATAGCAGTTTAAACTTTGAACACAACTCGAACCTATTCTGGTAGATCAGTAGATGACAAAATCCTGCTACAGAGCATGTGCTTCTTCTGCCAGGCTGCCAATACATCATTTGTAATTTTCTAAAGTGAATGGAATCCCCACATTAAACTATCTATATTTCTCAAAAGCTGTCACATTCCTTTCATTCAATGTTAATATTTATTGTTTTGAATGTCTTCTAACTCTTTTTTTCCCTCATCAATCATCCTTCCCTATTATCATTTCAAAGTTATTTTTATTAAAAAGTATTTAAAGCTGGCTCAAATTTATATAGAAATTCTTCCAATTCTCTAACCATTTTAATTTGTAAATAAAATATAATTTTAATTGTGCAAGTATAATTGAAGTAAGTTTTAGTATTGTAATGATTTTTTTTTATTGATTTTGGTCAATGACGAATAATTGGTGTCGCTTACATGTTAAATTGTGCTATTTGGGTCAATGAGGAACCCCAGGCAAAATTACAAAAGTGGGGTAATTTTTTTTTTTTAAAAAAATTATAGGAATTGATAGATTTAAAAAATATTATAGATATGAATAAATCGTGTTTTAAATACGATTTTATATAAAAAATATGTTTTAAAACACAACTTTAGAATATATATATATATATATATATATATATATATATATATATATATATATATATATATATATATATATATATATATATATATATATACACACACTTAAAGTTATGATTCAAAACATGACTTCAATGTTTTTTAAAAAATTACCCTACTCTTGTAAATTTACCGGAATCTCAACTACCAAAGTCTAATGGGGTAAAACTTCCTGCACGCCTATTATTGCTTGAGACACTTTCTATTGGATTTTAAAAAGTTTATTCCAAAATACAATTTGCATTCCAGAATGTAATGAGAATTGAAGTAAGCAACAGCCAGCCTAATGTTAGAGTTCAACTGCAAGCCCAATAAACTAGCCCAACGGATACTTGACTTGATCTTTTTGAAAACGAACTTGTTACAGTATGGCAAAATGGCCTAACAAATATGAACAAGACCAATATCAGTGTATCCAATGGGTTTTTGTTGGAATCTAGTGCTTTGACCACACAAAAAATCTAGTGCTTGATTTGGTGAAATCGAGTTCCAACAATGTGATTGATAGTGTGTTTGGATTGGTGATAAGAATATACGTTATGGATAAAATCATGGTTAAAAATCGTATGATATTCTCGAACACAACTAAATAATTTGGTTTTTGTCCTTTGGTGTAGTTAAAATTATATGCTTAACTGTTGAAGTGTTACATCCAAAGTTCACAAATATTTAACAAAACTAAAAAGCAAGTGCATCATTCCAAGAAAGTAATAAAATCTCAATTAGCTAGGAAACTAGCAGAGTCATTCTTGACGTTAAAAATACCAATCCACTCAATTTGCACTATGAAAACTATATATATAGTTACATACACAATATTAATAGAGGAAACATAACTTATAATGGAGTAAAAAAATGATGGCGATGTTGAAACTCAATGGCATAAACTAAATTAAACAAGTGTCTATGGTAGAGAGGTTAGGAAGGAACAACATCCCAAAAGAAACAAAAAAATATGCGTTGCGTTGTGGTAGTGGAGTGGTTAGTGGATTGTTGTGTGGCCTTGAAGTCTTGATTGAACAAATGGAATGAGAAAGGTCAGACCCAATTTGGGAAGCATCACGATCAAATACGTCTCAAGGACAATTGAGCAAAGAGTCATGAATTTAGTTGGAAGAATCAAATAAAAAAAGGATAAACTGATTGAAAGAGAGGAATGAGATCTTTGAATTCTTGAATGATACATTATGGAATGGGAACTAATGCCAAAGCTGCTCATATCTGATCCTTTGGACCACATTAACATTGGGGCTTCCATTCCATTCTATGACCTCATCCCTGGCCCCACCCCCACCACTCAATGCTAAAAAAAAATAAAAAATGCTTTGTTATGATCCAAAGGGATTTCATCATTAATAATATCCCTAACATAACATGCTATCTACCAAATAGATGCTCCTTCTTTTAACAATCCCCCACTTATAATTATGTTATTCCTAAATCCTCACCATGGTGGAATCAAGTTAATGATATATTTCTTCCCCTTTTTCGTGTTTCTCAGAAGGACATTCATTGTTTCAAAACATTGTAAAACTAATGTAGTCACAGAACATTATACACACAAATTTCATAACAAATACATGTATTCATTAATTTAATTCTCACCAATAACCTTAACTTTGGTGATATTTAGCTCTTGTTTATGATTAGTCATATAAAACGGTATCTTAATGCCTATGGAAAAATGTAACTGTATCTTAATCTTGTTGATAGTTTAATCTACAATCTCTTCACTATACCACTGGTTTATGTTTAAAGATGTCAAATCATGGTTTAAGTAAAAATTTCTCTTGTAATTTTTGTTCAAAGAATAATTTTAAAATTGAAATAGAAATCCTAGCAAAAAACATTTATCAATGTGACCAGCCAAAACAGTTCTATGTTTAGCCATGCTTTATGATCAGAATTCATGTACGTACTGTCATTTGAATAAAATAGCATTAAGATTACCCTCATGAATTATTTGCCTACTTTTTTTTTTTCCCTCAAGATTCAACCCTCAACTTTTTCTCGCTTACTCTTTTGTGTTGTAGTCTCTGGAAAAGTATTATTTTCGCTTACTTTATGTTGGGAATGGTTTTGGAATTGCTCAATAATGTCATAGAGGTCGACAATGGTAGGCCATGCCAGTCAGTAGGAGGACGAATGATGGAGAAGCACTCCATTTGATAAAGATGTCTTCGAGAGTGAGATTTTCAAGAAATGTTTTCCAATTTAATAAAAACTTAAATATAACTTAAATTTCTAATAAATCATTGATTTATATTTTTTATCCTAAAAAAATTCATTACATTGAATCTTTCTTATATTTAAATTTTATTCTAGTACCCTATCATCATCAGTTAAGTGAATTGAATGATAACGTGACTCATATTATCTCAGCCACGAATGATATATATTGAAATATTTATTGTCAGGGTGATCTTAAAAATTTGTTCAGTTACATGTTTTATTCTAATTATATATATATCAAGCATTTATTTTTTTATATTTTTAAACATTCTTATTAATTTAATTTTAATTGTAATTTGATTTAACAACTAGTAAAAAAAATTCTAACCATCCAATTTTTTTATCTTTATTTATATTCTTATTTTCTTAAGCGTTTATCTCTTTCAATATGTCATTTTTAAATTTATTTTAAAATTAAATTCCAATAAATACTTTAAAAATTTGTTAATAATTAAAATAGCTTTGTATCACAATATAAATTTAAAATGTAATTTAAATATTTTTTTAAAAAATTACTATGAATTTTAATTATTATAGCATGATTTATTTTGTTATATATAAAAAAATTACCTAGTGTATTGTACACGCTAATTGCTAAAATACTAGTTTTTATAATAAATCTGTATGAGTTTGATAACGTAATCTTTTATTTATTTTTATAAGCATTATATAAAACTCTTAATTTAAAAATAAAAATCCACCTTCTATTTTCTAAATCCCTCTTTCAAATATATTCTAAATAATTTGAAAACAAAATGAACATATAAATATAATAAATAATTTTAAAATGTACTTATATAAAAGTACGGCTCCTAAAAATTTATAAAAAAAAACTTAAAAAGTGGATTATCAAGTCCATTCTATTGAACAAGAGTCAATGGCCAATGGCCAATAGGGACACTCTTTCACTTTCAGCGCTCTCCCCACCCCTTCTATAATTGTCAAATTGTGAAAAAAAAGTACCAAAATGTAACATTTTTTTGGTTGGAGTAGCTATGGAATCAAGGTGGGTTGGTTATATTTAAAAGATGAATGTTGATCATCGTATTGTATTCTGGTCAGCTGCTAATGAGTTTGGTGTGAACATGGGTTGTGTTGGGTCCATCATCAGAAACCTCTTTTGTTATGATAACTTGTATTCAACATATTAAGTTACCTATGTACCCAAAAAAAATGATCATCAAAGTTTTACCAACTAAATTAAAAATTAAACTTTTTTCCATATCGAATACGGAGGCAAATCATTCAAAAAATTTACTAATAAATTTTTAAAACCTAATAGTGTGAGGAATGAAGTTGGGGTGTCAATTGTCTCTCCCTTTTTACTACCTCTAATCATGAAAGGATAACCCAAAACTAAAGGCAATGACAAAAGCTACGTCTCAACTTTGCAGCCCTTTTTCATTTTTTATTTAATCTTTTTCCTATATTTTGCCGAATTAGAAGATTTGAAGTTATGTGTGTCTAACTGGGCAGAAAATAATTCATATATAATGGGGGTGGGTTGGACTAGCTATAAGGAGTAAGGACACAATAGAAGTAAAGCAAACCTATTAATTATTTAACTAGCTAGCAAGTAAATGTTCACATAACACTAAATAATAAAAATTGATCCGCGCTGGAAAACATGTTATATATGTGGCAATAAATCACAAGCTTATAGTTTAATTATTGAAGAATATTTTGTGATATAAACAAATCTAGCCTATACTTGGATTTTAATCCACCCTACATATCGGATTCATAACGTTAATTAAAAACATTATGAAAGTTTATTTAAGTATAATTTTGGAGAAAATGATATAAGTGTATTAAATACTAGCATGTAATATAATAAGGAGTAATTCAATTTTTTTTTATAATATAGTTTAAGGGAATGATGGAAATGAAGGAGGTGGACCCTACGTGATGATTCAATGATTGAGTTCCGACATTTGGGATTTGCCTTTTCATTGACGGGAACTCCTTTTTTCTTTTATTGAAGATTAACGAATCTCATTAAATCACCCGAAATAATAATTGTTGGAATATCAAGATAAATAGTCACATTTTATCAGCACCATGTTCTTAAACAAGAATAATAATAGTTGTACATACATCGCAACCAGTAGGGCCAAAAATTTTGAACGGTCCTATAAGAAGGATCCAACTCACCCTAGGTCACAATTTTTTGGTCTTTTCAGAAATTTGGAAAACTCCCAAGAACTAAAAATAACAAACCTTTCCGATAAATTGTAGATAAAATTATCTTAGTTTTCACGAAGGGTTTGGTAGTGAAGAATTTTCAATTTTCTGGAAATTTTAATTTGAGAATATTTGTTTCTTACGTTTAGTATCTAGTTTTAAAGTAATATTCGTGAGAAAAAGGTTTTACGGAATTTCTGGGAAAGAATACTTTTCGATAATGTTTTTGTATAGGCTTCATATAAAAACTTTTCTATGTGTAGATAAAAATATCACTTTTATTGTGATAAATAATTAAAGTAATTGATAAAAATAGCACATAATTATTTGGTTTCCCAAAAATTTATCTAAATATTCAAAAAATATTTATATCTAACCAAATAAAATTTATTTATTCTAAAAAATCAAGATTTTCAAAATTCATAATTGTCGTAAATCATGATTCTATAGTTTAAAAACTTTATTCACCAGGCCTGTAAGAATTAGATAAGTTAATTGTAAATTTGGATATAGTTTGACAAATATGTTTTGAATTTTGCCCAAAAAATGTTGCTCGTATGATGAAAGGGTATTTAGGATTTCCTTTATGTTTTAAATCGGGTAAAGTTAATTTTAAATTGTTCAAATGTGTATAAACTATAAATTTATATTATAGTATCTATTTTTTTTATTAAAAATGTAAGAATTGATTTTTCAATATCAAAACAAACGAGACTTAATCCTTCCTTCGATGAAATGGTTTGATAAGTATAACTTGAACGCGTATGTTAATATGTATTTTAGACAAGATAAATATTTATTTTATATTATAAAAATTTATAATAAATAAATATTTTAATATATAAATTATATTTTAGATTTATATTGAACAATTTAAATTATGATATTAAGTTATTTTAATTAATAACATTTTAAAATATTAAATTTTAATTTAGAAATAAAAGGAGAATATACTTAGATGATTGAGAGAGAAGTTTTAGCTAGTTGCAGGAATATTGTATAAATACACTTCTAAGAAAAGATAAAAGATAAAATATTGAAATATTTAATTAAGAAAATGAAAAAAAAATGAGAATCTCACCCTATAAGTTTTATATTAAAGTAAATTCAATCTTAAAAAAATAAGTAATTCCAGTTGTTAGTAAAAAATCAATAAATATGTTTTTTACGTAAACCTATTTAACTCATTTTATTTATCACCAATGCATTAATACAAGAAATTATATGATAACGAGTGTAGAGACTAGATAAAAATAGTGTTTTCTTAGCATGTTCATGGACTGCGCCATTGATTTGTCTGTTTAAGAAAAATAACTGAAAAAATCATATTCATTGCTAGTAAACTCCTACAGTTTATTCCCAGCTCTGAAACTTCTTTAATTTGTTGAGCCACTTATTCTGTCAACAATTCCTTTTGCAATATATCTCAAAAGTAAAATCAATCATTAATATGGTTATACATTCATGATTTATTATATATATATATATATATATATATATATATATATATATATAATATAGTATTGATCGTTAATTTTTTAATCAATAGCTATAAAATTATTTAGTCTATGTTATAAAATGATTTGTTCATTTAAAGTTGGAACCCCAAACATTAAGCCAAAAAAATATACCCCACAGAGATATTTATTAAAAAATAATACGAGATAATAATTTTAATAAATAATTACAAAAAAATGTAATTTATTTTTATCCACAGAGATTAATTATAGTAAAAAAGATTATAGTAGATGAAAACTTTACATAATTGAAAATAAATTTTATTAACATAGAAAATACTACTCCCTCATTTATGTGATGAATATGTAATAAATGTTGTGCGAGTATAATTGGTCAAGCCCGCATTTAACGTAAAACGAAGTAATCCACATTTATCATTGTTCTGTTGTTCATCCCAAATGGCATTAAATATGCAACTAGGAATTTTTCACTTTTCAATTCCCAAAGCCATGGCCGATTGGTGTTTCACAATGTCGTCTTGAGCTTATTCCACTAGTTTAAAGCAAAGATTAGTACTGCTAGTAAAGAGATTAAAAATAAAATACTGCACTGCACATACTATATTAACTTAGGATAGTACACAAGGAATATTCAGCTTTCCCAATGCGACAAAAATACCCTTGGAGTTGGGTTTATAAACTATTGGGCAGTTCAATAATTAGGATTTTGTTACATAAATTAATCACTTCGAGGTTAGTGAACTACTTGCAAAATTTGAGCTATTAAACTACTACCACTAACAAAAGTAGCTGTTGTGCTTTGCTCGCAACAGAGTGTGTTACTTACCTTTTAAAGGGACTAACAAATACTACCTGTCTACACCACGTGTATATATATTTATATAATAACTTGGATTAAAAAAAATTAAATACCCTTTTAGCTCTTTTTGTTGTTTTTTACGATATCTTTTCGCTCTTATAATTACACTTACTTTCTAATTTGGTATCTCCATAGTTTAAAACATGCCAAATTGGTTTCTATAGTTGTTTTTCTTTTCAATTCGTCCTCATCATAAAATTATTATAAGTATTGTTCGTTCGTTCAATCTTACTTAAGGGATTAAATCTAATTTTATCCAAACACCTTTTTTTTTCAATTTATTTTTTCCAACTTTTGAATATGACTTTTATTAAAAGAAGATGATTATTTTTCAAAAATTTACGTTAAGACATTCATGAATTGAACTTGCTCAATTAATAAAGAGATTGAGTTTGAAGTTCTTAATTAACGGGGCAATCAAAAACATTACAGGTGTATAAAAAAAAGACATCACATAATACATATCTAGATGAAATAATAAGTAAAAACTATTAACATATTGAAAGTTATTGATACTATCACATATACAGTGAATTTGACACGCAAATGTAACTAGTATTTTTACAAGTTGTTGATGGAAAAAACATTAACATCATAAAATGGAGAAAATATTTTAAAATAGACAAAAAAATATTAAACTAATATATTGTTTGTCCGAGTGAAAGAAACTTAGATTCTTTAAATAATATATGATATTCTAGCATTATAAATAAAAATATCTTTAAAACGAGAGATCATACTAAAAATAGTTAAAAAAAAACTAAGAAAAAGATATTTTTTTTTATACTCAAATAAACCCATGCAATTTATAAAAAAGTCCTCTTTATTCTTAAAAAAAAAAACACACACACACATAAAGGTGAACAAACAGTGAAATTGAACAGGATATGAGCAAGGAATGAGGCGAGTGTCGCGGTAGAGATTCCAATCTCAGCCTATCCAACAAAATAATAACCACACTTCACACTGTTCTTTTCTGTTGCTGTTCACCCCAGCGTATTTTAGCACTCACCATAATTTCCTTCTATCAGCAACATGTTAATATTGGCGTTCTTATTACCCATAACAAAAGGAGAAAAGTGGAACATTTTTTTACTGTACACCATCGTTTCATCCTCTTGATGTGATACGTACCATGTAGCTAGTCCCTGCAACTGCCATCTGAATTCTGATTATGCATGCATGGATAGAAAATAAAATTTGGGTGGAGTTTACTTTCAGAAAGAAAAAATTGGAAGGAAAGCAGAGAAAAAGAAGGGAAAAGAAATATTAGATGATTTTTTAAGATTAGTTGGAAGAGAAGAAAATGAAAATTAAAAAAGAAAGTTTTCTTTCCTTTTTATTTATAAAGACAAGTATACCATGAGATCATTTTGCTTCAGCCTCTATTGGACAAAACTTTTTTTTCTAGATATTTATCGTAATTGCTCGAATATAAGTTATTAAATTAAAATAATCTTGTGATAATTAATTCATGTATTCAATGAAAGTTATTTAACTGTATAATAATTCATTAATTGATATAATTTGATTCTTCCTATATATATTAAATAAAAAATCAAATGTAATATAAATAAATGTATACTTTCATTTTTTTATTCCACTTTTAGACCAAAAATAAAAGTAACATGAAATTCACTCACAATCTCCTACCTTTTGTGTGTGTTTAATAGAAGTAATAAAAAAATTAATTCATATATCTACTCCATTCCTCACTAATTCAGCACACAAAAAAATCCATTCCTCACTATTAGACCATACCAACCTTGGGGGATACCTATCTCCTTCTAGAGAATGAAAATAAAGAATAAAAAAATTAAAGTTATTCGTGTCTATAAGTTCGCTCTTCATTTTCCTGTGTGATAAACGAATTAAGCCTATGTAATTGATTGAGTGGGAAGGTATGTAAAATAAGAAAAAAAATATTAATTATCAAATTAAATTAAAGTATATCATAAATTTTATTTATTTTTATACATTTTTATCTCTTAACTTTAGAGCCTAGAGGAACCAATCAATATGTATGTTGCGTAGAATAAACTCATTTAAAAGACTGGTGACAAAACTTGAAAGTTTAAGCAGTGATGTGGAATTTCCTAATTTGTCTGAGTACTAACCCAAGGAAAATAACCAATTAAACAAAAGAAGTAATTAAGATGGAGGCGATGACTTGAAATTGCTTGATTATGATTTGACTATAAAACAATTTCTATACATGTAATTCAATGATAAAATTTACCTTAGTGAATGGTGATTATGATTTATGACACTGAAGGAAGTAATCCAGGGCTAGTGTATTTAAGTTTATTTTTTAAAAAATATTTGATTTTTAAATAAAAAAAAGTAGTTTTATGTTTGTTCTGATCTATTTGTTTACATTATTTTTTATATAAAATAAATTATTTTTTGCTTTTTTTTTAAAAATAAATCATATATTTATTTCTTCCCTAAACACTTATATAAAAAAAAAACATTTATTTAAAGTTATTATTTTTTAAATTTAAACAAACTGTCAAGTTATTTGGTTTTCGTTATTACTGTTCGAGTGCTCGAGCTGTACTCATATTGACGATAAAACAATATTTATACTTGTAATTCAATGAACTATTATTTTGGTGAACATGAATCATTGATAAAACTCTTCATAACATAGCAGTAAAGAAAAACATATTTAATGATTTAAAACTATCCCATTAAAATTGATTCCATAGATTTTTTAATTTTTATTTAATAAAAAGGCGCAGTTTAGCAGGATGCATGGACCATGAGTTGATGAGCTGCAGATTGCAGAATGTGATTTGTGTCCATTGGTTGATATTTGTTTTTCCCAAATTCTGAAAAAGTTTACATTTTCAAGCCAAAAGCAAACAAAGGAGGAGACAATCCAACCACGTGACCTGTCCAAAAAAAACTTACCTTCCTGCAACCATTTTTTTTTCTTTTTCTTTTTCATCCCATTCCCATCATATTCTCATTTCTCTCTCTCATCAATCCCACACATCCAATCTCATTTTTTTCAAAAATAAAAACACACCAACAAACCTTTAATATAATCTGAGTTCATTTATTTACTTTTATTTTATTATTATTCCTGAAACAAGTTTTTGGTCACTGGTTATAGTTGTGCATCTACATTTGTGTCCACTTTGGCATTTTGTTTTGTCCTGTGTTTGGTTCTTTTCTTTGGTTGTGTTGTGAGCGTGCTCCTGCTCCATGCTCTCACCTCCTTTTTATTCCCTGCAACTGCAACAAAAGAAAGAAGATAATGGTATGGTAGTGCCATCACCGGGAGCCAACTACACACTCACATGGAATGAATTATAGAACCCAAACCCACACCATTCACAGATCTCAAGGATCTCACAATTTCCTTTTTTTCCCTTCAATAATAAAGTTTTGCTCTTTTTGGTCTTCTGAGTGCTCACTCCTCTTGCTTGGATTCAAATTCTCCATTTTCCAACTTGGTTTTGTGGTGGCAAAGAAAGAAGCAATTTTGGCATCTGGGTTCTGTTTGGTTTGATGTTCATTGAATTGGGTCAAAGAGAAGTTGCTGTTTTGGTGAGAGTGGGAATCTGATTCCAAAGAGTGGCTTTTTTTCTGTTTGGATAAGGTGATAGTGATATAGACTGGACCTTCTTTGTGGGAATGGGGATTCAAGTTGTTAATTATGGTGGCTTTGAGCATTTCTCAGTGGTTGTGTGAGGGAGAGACAGTTGAGGAAACTGATTGTACAGTATGGAACATAGTAGTAGTTTGGTTTTCTGGCTACTGGGGTTGCTTCTTTTGTTGTTGATGGAGATTTCTTCTGCTGCTCTTTCTCCTTCTGGCATAAACTATGAAGGTTAATGCTTTTCTTGGGATTTTTTTTTTCATTTTGTTCACTGGGATCTTTGGTAAAATTTGTGAAGAGAAAGGTTGTAAATTGATGGTTTAAGGCACAAAAGATGAGCATGTTGGTCAATTTAATTATGCTGGAAACTAGTAGGCATGGTAGCTGGAAGGTTAAGGTTGATGTGATGATTCTATTTTGTGTCCTTTTTTTCATTTTCCTTAAGAATTCGAGTGCTACCTAATTTACCTATAACAAGATAGCTGCAGAGAGCTTGATATTATTCCTCTTCCCCATACCTAAGGGGTTGGGGTGGGGTCTTCACTTGCCTATTCTATTTTCTTTTTTTGGTTGATCAATTTTCCTTTTATTTGCGTGCTGGAGATACAAGAGAATTTTCAGATGAAATTTCTTACCCTCTTCTGTTTGTTCCTTGAACAGTTGTAGCTCTGATGGCCATAAAGAATGACTTGATTGATCCTCACAATGTTCTGGAAAATTGGGATATTAATTCTGTTGATCCATGTAGCTGGAGAATGATTACCTGTTCCCCTGATGGCTCTGTTTCTGCATTGTAAGTTGCTTGACTTTTAAGTGTTCTCAAAATTGGTGAAGTTTCAAGAGGTCTTGTTTAGGAAATGGACCAAACAACTTTTGCTAGTTTGATTTTCACCTAAAGGTTTTTTTCTTTTTCTCTTATCAGGGGATTGCCCAGTCAGAACTTGTCTGGTACACTATCTCCTGGGATTGGAAACCTTACTAACTTACAATCTGTGTAAGTCTATGCTAATTTTATTAAGATTCTACATATCTGGCTTTTGCTTTGAGTGTTGGTTGGGTTTGGAATCAGTACCTCTTAATTCTTATTGATCAACTCTATCCTTTCTCAATTACATTGATGCTTGATTAATTATACACGTATGCAGGTTGCTTCAGAATAATGCTATTTCTGGTAGGATTCCTGCTGCAATAGGAAGCTTGGAAAAGCTTCAGACACTTGATCTTTCCAATAATACATTTAGTGGTGAGATACCCAGTTCTTTGGGAGGCCTCAAGAACCTGAATTATTTGTAAGTTACAAAAAGCATTTATACCGAAATGATGTTAATTGATGCAGAGATTGTGAGTTTGATTATGAAATTGTTTTTTTAGCTCAATTTGAATTGTCTTATGTGCATGCCAGGAGGTTAAATAATAACAGCCTTACAGGATCCTGCCCTCAGTCTCTTAGCAACATTGAAGGTCTAACCCTTGTGTAGGTCTTTGTTACCTTGTTGCACCATTATTTTTTCTTTTTTTGCTTTATCATATTTCTGTTTTACCTTAAAAACTTAAGGGCAGATTTAAAGCTTTGATTTCTCTCTATAAAAGACTGCTATATTAACTGTTATGACTTGAATATATGTAGGGACCTCTCCTACAACAATCTGAGTGGTTCCCTGCCAAGAATATCAGCAAGAACTTTAAAGTAAGTTCATTTTGGATTCCCTCGTCCTTATTTCTATATTCAATTCAAGTTTGCAACATAGCGGTGTAGTTTAACTCTTGTTCAATAATTTACTTCAGGATTGTGGGTAACTCTTTAATTTGTGGCCCAAAAGCAAACAACTGTTCTACTATTTTACCAGAGCCACTTTCCTTCCCTCCAGATGCACTGAGAGGTGCTAATGACATCTATCTTTGAACTCTACTTTCAAATTATTTTTCTTCTAACAATTGTATGACATGCTTAAATGTGGTGATTTGGTTTTCTAGGCCAATCAGACTCTGGTAAAAAAAGCCATCATGTGGCACTTGCTTTTGGTGCAAGTTTTGGTGCTGCTTTTGTCCTTGTGATTATAGTTGGGTTTCTTGTTTGGTGGCGATATAGACGCAACCAGCAGATATTCTTTGATGTCAATGGTTAGTCCTTGCTAAAGCCTCTCCCACTTTCCTTTTTATAATTCTATTTCCTAATATCTCTAATGCATTATCAGTGAACTTTGTGGCAAAATTCGTAAAGAATCTGATGGTCATCATTGTACTGTTGGAGCACACAATTGTTAAAGATTTTTTTCTTCAAGGAATAAACATCTTAAATGCTAGTATCGATTCATGTTTGTCACACTGTCTAAGTTAATTGACCTACTCCTACCTAACGTTGTGCTATGTTGCTTCCAATAGACTTTTGTGTATTTTTTACCATTCAACATGTTGCATTATTTCTTGATTGTTTTTATTATTTTCCAACTACTCTTAAGCTTTTTCAAACAACAACTGTAAGACTTATCATGCATGAAATGAAGTATGACTACAAGATGTTTTCCCTAATGGTGACTTTTTGCAACACGAGCAATAAAATGATCTCAATTCTGTTTTTTTTTTTCTTGAAAATATTATTGGAAATCCCAGCTGCAAAATTTAATTTGGTGTTATGCACAATTGTGTAATCAGTATATTAGAAGATAAAATTTGAGAGTGAACATTACCGTTTGTCGTATGTGTAATTCATAACTTAAAAATCATCTTCTTTGAAGGGAAGAGGAGCAGTTCACGTTGGCATGTTGTGTGCATTTATAGTTGAACACAATATAATTATAAATCTACTCCCCCTATGTGCTCTAAGCTTTTGTTGTGTTCCTGTACCAATATACCATGCGTTCTGGAGTTCCAAATTTCGTTCTGTTTCTCTGATGTTCAATTTAAACTTTGTGTGTGTTTATTATTTGGCTTCTCTTCATTTTATGTATATTCAGTAAAATCCGTTATTTGGCAGAACATTATGATCCAGAGGTGCGTCTTGGTCATTTAAAAAGGTTTTCATTCAAAGAGCTTCGAGCTGCAACTGACCATTTCAACTCAAAGAACATTCTAGGAAGAGGTGGCTTTGGAATAGTTTTCAAGGCATGCTTGAATGATGGGTCTGTTGTGGCTGTCAAAAGGTTAAAGGACTATAATGCAGCCGGTGGTGAGATCCAATTTCAGACAGAAGTTGAGACCATAAGTTTGGCTGTCCACCGGAATCTTCTGCGGCTTTCGGGGTTTTGCAGTACTCAGCATGAAAGGCTCCTTGTTTATCCCTACATGTCTAATGGCAGTGTAGCCTCTAGATTAAAAGGTTAGCTCATTGAATTTTTCATTAAGCTGCTCATGGTTGAGGTTGATATTTATACTCTAAATCCTCAACATCATTTTGAACTCTACCTTATTTGTCTTTGGTTTTGGATTTATGTACCAGATCACATTCACGGTCGGCCAGCTTTAGATTGGACGAGGCGAAAGAGAATAGCTTTAGGTACAGCAAGAGGGTTGGTTTACTTGCATGAGCAATGTGACCCTAAAATTATTCACCGCGATGTCAAAGCAGCAAACATTTTGCTAGATGAAGACTTTGAAGCTGTTGTTGGTGATTTTGGTTTAGCTAAGCTTCTGGATCATAGAGATTCGCATGTGACCACTGCTGTGCGTGGCACTGTCGGTCACATTGCTCCAGAGTATCTATCCACTGGCCAATCATCAGAAAAAACTGATGTGTTTGGGTTTGGAATCTTGCTGCTTGAACTGATCACAGGTCATAAGGCTCTAGATTTTGGGCGAGCGGCAAACCAGAAAGGTGTAATGCTTGATTGGGTAAGCTCTCCAACTTTTTTCAACATCTCTTTTCTCCTTTAGTTAGCATATCAAGCTTTTTACCTTGATAAAAAATATCAAGCTTTTTACAAGTTCTAGCAATATTATTATTTCCACAACTTACCATGAATGATTTGTTGGCACTAGGAACAACTTTCTTCTTAAATGCAAAACTTGTCTTCCTTGAATTTTATGGAAAGAGTACTTGAGTCTCTTCTTAACAGGAGCTGGTATTAATAAAACAGTTTTTGTTAACATTAATAATCTCTAGGTCTGATTCTAAGCAACTAAAATTGAAAGGTTTTTATAGGGAAATAAATCATTATTACAAAACAAATACAAAAGTTTAATATAAATGTTATTTTAATAAAAACCTTACATTCTGAGCTGTTTAAAATCAGCCTTAAGTGCATTATTGATTAGCTAGCAGGGAACTGTTTTAGCCTAGCTGGTGGTCTTGAATTCGAGTTCTCAGGATGCAATTGGATTAAAAAAATGTAGGGAGGGTTTTGGTACCTTTAGGGATCCTGATCGACTTCAGCCCTCAATAGGATGAGTCAGTCCTCCAAAAAAACTCATAAGGGTTGATATTGACAAAAATGTTAAAAGAATTGGCCACTTAAGATGCAATATATTTATTTTTTTGCTCTTAGTAATTGGATCTAAAAGATAAATTTTCTATCTCTTCAATCACCACTCTTTTGTTCAATGTGCTGAATCAAACAACTTTCAGGTTAAGAAGCTCCACCAGGATGGAAGATTGAGTCAAATGGTAGACAAAGATCTAAAGGGCAACTTCGATCTGATTGAACTAGAAGAAATGGTTCAGGTTGCACTCTTGTGTACACAATTCAATCCTTCGCACCGCCCCAAGATGTCAGAAGTATTGAAGATGTTAGAAGGGGATGGCTTAGCTGAGAGATGGGAGGCCTCACAGAGGATTGAAACACCAAGGTTTCGGTCTTGTGAGCCTCAAAGATATTCAGATTTAATAGAGGAATCTTCACTCGTAGTTGAAGCCATGGAGCTTTCTGGTCCTAGGTGACAAACAAGTATCTTGGTTTTCCACTATAGCTCCTTGTTTAAAAGGTGTAGTTTAAATGTTAAATATGACATTGTCATTCGTGTCAATAGCTATGTAATGCTCGTATTCATCTGTAAAAAGAAAAAAAAAAAAGAGGAAAGTCATGTATAAGTATCTTCTTTGTTGGAATGTTGATTTAGTTGCTTCAGAAAAATTTTGAATCAATGTTAGAAAATTGTATGTAGTTGCACGATCTTGGTGGCTAAGCAATCTCATGGAGCCAGTTGAGTAAAATGGTCTTTAGCTCATCTTCATCATAAACTCATATATATTTCATTGGTAGGTTACCATAAGACTTGTAGCAAGCTCAGGCTTTGGAATAAGCAACTTAAAAAAAGAGAGAGAAAAGAAAAATGCATGGGACGAATGTGACTTAGTCTCATATTCAGAATTAACCTCATAATCAGCTTAAAGTATTGAAGTTTGTAGGGATATCCTCGGGTTCCATTAGAGTTAAATGTTGTAATTATAGTGGTTAAAAAAAATACTCATTCACAAGAGAGATAATCAATATGAATTTTAAATAGTGTGTTCATAAATCTGAAAGAAAGAGGATGCTCATATGAGATCAAATGAAGTCACAATTTTCTTCCACTATGATCAATTAGCTAGTGTTGATGTATTATGTTGATCACAAATTTATTGGTTTTGCTAGTGAGAAGCTAGTTTTCCTTTTTACTTTTTATTTCTTCATTTTAAGTCTCTTCAAAATGATAATTCATTATATGAATGGAATCTTATAAAATAATAATAAAAAAGTAAATTACATTGATACTTTTGTCAAATTTCTGGACACCCCTTTGTATTTTGTATTCTTACACAAACTTCTCTTTTGAAAATATTACAATAATATCTTATATGTTACATTAACCTTTTAATTGTTTTAAAAAAAATATTACATCATACCCGGTAAGAGAGATTGTTACCTGTTATAAATGTTTATAAAGTAGGAAATTACATGCAATCTCATGAAATCTTGAAAGTTTTGTGTAAATGATATTAATAGAAATTTTGTCCTTACAATAATTAATAGCTAAAATTATTATTTAAAAAAAGTTAGATAAAACTTGTAATGAATAACCTAATTGTGGTTGTCCATATTATATCTATAAATAAGTTATTCCTTTTGGAAAAAATATATATAATTATTATTTTTTCTAAACTCTTATATTCTCTACTTTTCTCCCCGCTCTTCTTCTTGTTATATTTTATTTAACCATCATCTCAGTTTAATTTAGGTTTCAGTTTCTTATTTTTTTAAATTTAGTTTTAATCTTTTAACTTAATTTTCTATTCCAACATATTCTTCATAATGGTGACAAGAGGATTGATCCAACATCTTCTTCGCGATCACCTCTATCTTTCAATTTAATAAATGCATCATATATAATAACGTTTAACATTTTTAATTGAGTTTCAAAATGTTGTTGTTTTAACTAAGGTTCATTCTTTTTTCTCATCATTCTTCATCTTCTTTTCATCTCATCTCACCAGTTATTTTTTCTTTTTCGGACTATTGCGCTACAATTGTGGAACCTCCACCTTCCATTATTCTTGCTAGATTTGTCATTTGAGTGCTATTTTTGTCAAATTTTGTCTAACCCTAAACTCCTTTTTCGATCATCATGAAACATGTGAACCTCCTTAATCATAACTATGTTGAACCACCAACCTCCATGTAACATGATTGTTTTCCCTTGTGCTAAAACAAACTCCACACTCAAATAGATCCCTAACTCACACTCCACCACCAAACAACCTTAATCAATAAATAACATAAGCACCATAAACATGTGCTTCCACATGCTCTATGCCCCCGTCATTTATGCCCAAACAGAACCGTCATCACTTAGCTTGAAACTATCATCCAAATCTTAAACACCGTAATTGCAAAGGGCATTATTAGCGATGGTTTATGGATGAGGTTATGTTGGGGTGAAAAATGAAAGGCGGCGGAAACAATTGGAAAATGGAAACAAGGAACTTTGAGAGTAAAAAATAACAATAACAATAACTAAAAGTATGTATCCAAAGATACTATAGAAGAAAATAAAAAGAAAAAATTAAATAAACTTTTTTATGAGGTATAATTAATTTATACATAATTTATAGAAACAAGATTGTCTCCAATAAAAAATACATGTGCTCCAAATAAAAAAAAATGTATAATTTATAAAGATTTTCTCGTATTTTCAAAAGTTAATTTTTAACTTATATATAAACTAGTTATAGAGAAATTAATTTCATAATTCCTTCTTATTTTCTTTTATATTAGTACTTTTAGAAAAAAAAATATCCAAAGATGCACTAATTAGCATGCTAAATGATCTGAGTTGAAGATGATTGTATGAACATTATATTTTAACTTTATTGTTACTATTGTAAAAAAAAAACTTTTTTTGGATTCAATTAATCGTATTAATATTTTTTATGTATCTCTATTAGCTTGAAAGACAAAGGTAACATTGAGGAAAACATTGAAGAAAAAAGATAACTTAGAGGATAAAAATGGCATCTAAATCAAACTTAATTGAAGAAAATATTTTTATTATTATTTTTAAATTAAGGAAAAGTAGATTTTAAAATATTCAGTCTAAGATAATCTGAGTTTTAATACAATTTATAATTAATAATTAGACTTTAACTGTACGCATAAACGAAGAAAATACAAATAAGTGGATCTGGCCGAGAAACTGGCACATTGTATGAAGTTAGGATGGACCATCAATTTATAAATTGAAGGATGTTACTATTTGCACCCATTTTCTACTTATGCACCCCCTTCATCTCTTCTTTTCTAAAATTACCCTTACTGGAAATTTATCGCTGGAGTTTAGTTTCCAAGCAACATATGCTTCCTTAATCTTTACCTTTTTCCTTCAACTCAGCAAACCCCCTTCACCCAACGCCAACAACGCATGCCCATCGCTGGTATTTGCTTCTCCTCTGGCACTATGGGATGCATAGAAAGTGCAAGAGACAAAAAAACAAAAATTTTATGCACGTGTAAACACTTTACTTGTAGTTCCTATGGCATAGAAAGTGATGGTTAATAATCAGATAACTTCATGAAATTGCTAGAAAACCAAAAATCACATGAAAGTAAGTATTAATATGCCGTTTTCTGCTAACATGTCTTTGACTCTCGGTCTTCAACACTGAAGCTGGTTATATGAAAGATCTCAGAATAATGTGAAGAAGCTAATTTTAAAACTTAGAAGATGAAACAATTTCATTAGGCCAAGTGGAATTATCATAATACATGATGGCAATCAGCTATGAGCAATGATGTATTTGAAAGAAATAAATCCATGAATCTTTGACGCGATTAAGGACTAAATGCCTAGAATATAAGATACAAAATATGAGAAAGTAAATTTACAGTTCCAAAATTAAAAAATGAACTATTGTCACTACCACAAATTTCTGAATTACTCAATGAGGTATACAAGTAGCATTCAAAATAGAACTCAAAAATTTTTTTTACTGGCACTTGTCCACTCAGGCACTTGCTCAGTGAGCAAGTTTCCTGTTAAATATCTAAAGTAAAATAGAATAGAAGAACCGAAACGTAGAGCACATCAGTTACTGATGAAGCTATCAAAATGATAAATAAGCTAGTTACCTGTAATGATTCCTAGCCATGCTTTCTTTTTTCTTTCCTAAGTACAATTTGATTCATTCCTAACCTATAACATTGTTAGAATAACTGCATAGATATTTTGATTGAATTAGAGATGCTAGCTTTTAAATTTGTATGGGATTTTGTTGTCTCTTTGCCAGCCCAATAGAAGTGGATCTATAAATCCTTACTACTCACATGAGATGAAAATTGTTTTATGAGTTCCTTTTCAACTTCTTGTGAAAGGGATCTAAAGTGTAAACATTGATTGATGTCATCCTAAAGGAAACTAGTGACTTGTTGGATAAAATCGTGTACTTGAATATAACATCTAACAGACGCCTCCCTAAGCAGCTATATGTGCTATCAGCTGTATACATTATCTAAGCAAAGTATGGCTTTACTGTGTAGTCTCCATTTTCCAAGCAAAATCCATAATAAGTCAAAGATATGGGGGAAATACGTGCATTCTTATATAATTCGGCATCAGTCATATAAAGCCTGGTTTCATTTTCTGTGGCATAGGCTGGAAGCTTCCCTTGTTTAGCTAAAGTATCATTGACCACGAAGTGACCTGTGTTGCTAAATGTCCAATTATTTCTACTTTGTTTAAAAACTGTTGGTCCAGCTGAATCCATATCTTCATCATATGTTATATCTCCAACAACAACCTGCTTTCCACCACAATTTATATGTAGAGATTCAACATCTGTAACAAGAAGCAAAGGATCAGAATTTGAAACCATTAGAAGATTCAAGCACAGAAGGAAAGTAACAAGAAAAGGTAACTCATTCAAATTATATTGTTCCATTCGCTCATTATTTTTTATCTCTTTTTCCTTTTCAGCGTTCCCTGGACATGCACATAGCACGAGCTTTATAGCATTAGGGTATCCTTTTCTTTTCTGATGTCAATGATGAAGGATGCAGGGAATCAAATTGAATTAAAGGAATCCAGGCAATAGAAAACAGTTTAAGTTGCTGCCTACGGTGGTGAACAAGTATTACAATGATAGCCTGATAATATCACTAAGATAGTTTACTTTACACAAATTACATATTTCATTAACTTATTTTTTGTACAGGTTTTGGTGCTGTTTTCACAAGAAACTGGTGCTCTGAGGGAGCAAGAAGTGGACACAAATAAAAACATAAAGAACATAAATGCACTTGAGAAAGAAAAAATGAAAGGGTCTGTATGTACATTTATAAAAGTGATTTTTTTTTTTACATACATTTATAAATGTTAGCACATGAGATATAAAACATACAAGTTAGCCCTTCCAAAGCTTGCAAACAAGTTCCTATGGCATAGAAAGAGATTTTTACTACTCAGATAGCTTCATGAAATAGCTAGAAAACAAAATACATGAAAGTAAGTATTCATATGCAGAAAAATAAAACATTGCAACTGACATCTTGGTTCACACATACGATCTTCCTAGAAGATTTAATTGACCTTGGCATGGATTATTGATCAATTTCCAAACTCATGAACACTGTTTCAGGTGATCAATCTCACTTTTCTATGGCAGCAATTGATACAATACTTCCAAAATGGATCATACAGGCATTGAATACATGGGACACTTCCTTGAACATAATCATGATTTCTATTGCTTTCATAAATACAGTTGTGTGGAGTAGCACTGACCCAAATAGAACAAACATACAAATATGAAGTTTTGTCTAGATCCCTATTACATACATGCACACTATATGGAAAATGTCTAGATCCCGATTTTACATGGATAATTATACTACTAATCATTTTTTAGTATTTATTTATTTTGCATGATAGTTTCAAATGATGTGATAGATAGACCTCAAAATTATGTGGAAAAAATTCAACATCAGTCACCAATACAAAATCTAAACAAACTAGTGATACATACTTTCAAGTAAGAGCAAAACATGGCATCCTTCTACAGTACTTAGTATCATACCAACACCATATTACAAGAGCTAATCCAGAACAACAAAACTTTGCAAGCAATGTGTGGTGGTAATAGCTCCACCGCGAACAAGATATTAACCTAAGATTCCCATTCAAAAAAGAACAACTGGAAGTTGGCACAAATATGGTTCTGGATGCAGTAATACAAGATAACCAAGACTACCACAAGTCATGAAAAAAATTATTGCAATTTGTTCGGCCATATTCAACGCATGCAAATATCTTGATATAAAATCACAAAACAAATATCAAAAGAATGCCGAATTGTGAGCAATAATATAAAAACTATACTAAAAAGATAAGCACCAATGATATCTGAACTTTAAAATTGTAAAAATTCTCAGCATAAGCATGTATAGTCAAACAAACCTGATTCATGACTTCCTTTATCAATTCTTGTGCAATTTGAATTTGCCTCTTATCACCAGTAACTTGGACAGTCCTTTCTTTGGAATCATCCCCTTCTGGAAGATGTTGAGGTATCAACTAAAACATGAAAAAAAAAACATCGTCAAAATACACAAGCTAAATCCAAAACAGGAGAATGAAAGGAGAAAATCTACAAGAATCTCATCAATCAACACCCTCAAGTGCCAAACGCTTCTGTAATGTTTTAATTAAGAATAAAGGAAAGAGATTATTAAAATAATATAAAAATAAATCCCGTCTATATCAGCTTAATCCTTTTCCAATTTGAATTTAGATCCCGTCTGAACCACGCATGTTTAGTACAAAAATAAAAAGGTTCAAGGTAAACGATAACAACTACCTGGATGCGCGCCCCGGATTTGCTCTGCAGGCTTTTAATTGTTTCCCCACCTCTCCCTATGATTAATCCAACCTGCATAAAAGAAATCGATGTTACTCAAGGTTATATACATAAAAATAAAACACGAATAATAACCTTTAAAGGTAAAAAGAATGGCAACATTATTAGTTTATCACCTTTTCATTTGGTACTCGTTTTTTGCTCTAAGCGCAGATCATTTAAAATTTTTCTCAGCCATAAAACATGATTAACAAATGTTGTTGCAGCGATGAACTTTGCTTCGACGGTTGATTGAGTCACAATTTCTTGCTTCTTTGAACTCCAAGTAAATATTCCTAATCCGAAGTTGAAACAAAAAACAGAAGTGTTCTTCATGTCATCTAAAGACCGAGCCCAATCACTATCAGAATAACCTTGCAACTCAAAGCTTGGTGTGAGGCAAAACTTAACACCAAAGCTTACAGTTCCCTTGACATATCTGAGAACTCTTTTTGCAGCTCTAAGATGAGACCCATTAGCACAATTCATAAATCTTGAAAGAACACTTACAACATACATAATATCTGACCTTGTTGTTGTTAGATACATCAAGCAGCCAACCAAACTTCTATATTCGAATTCATCCACTTTAGTTGTTCCATCATCCTTGCACAACTTCTATTTTTGACACATAGGAGTGCTCATACTCTTATAGTTACCCATGCAGAACTTCTCAGGATCTCCCCTGCATACTTTGCTGACAAATGAATATTTCATTTTGTCTCTGCTTTATTTCTATTCCAAGGAAATAAGACGTTTCTCCAAGATCAGTCATCTCAAAGACTTGCATCATGTCTTCTTTGAATTGTTGAATAAGCTCAATGTTGCAACCAATGACTAAGAGATCATCCACATATAAGGATACCACAAAAAAAAATATCACTGTCACCTTTAAAATATAAAGTAGACTCACTAAAGCTTTTAACAAAGCCTAGCAGGTATTCGTCAATTCTACTATACCAGGCTCTTGGAGCCTGCTTCAAGCCGAATAGTGCCTTCTTTAATAGATACACCTTGTCTTCATCTCCTTTTGCAGCAAAGCCTTCAAGTTGCTCAACATAAATTTCTTCCTTTAGGAAGCCATTTAAAAAGGCTGACTTGACATCAAACTGATAAATCTTCCATTGTTTTTGTGTTGTAATAGCTAGTAACATTCTGATTGTATCTAGCCTTGCAACTGGAGCAAAAGTATCAAAATAATCTACTCCAAAAACTTGAGCATACCCTTTTACCACTAACATTGCTGAACACCCACTTTACTCCAATCACCTTATGATGTTGAGGTCTTTCAACTAATTTCCAGGTCTGATTTTTTTCGATCATAATGAGCTCTTCCTACATAGCATCCCTCCATTTAGGATTTTTTTTCTACTTCCTGATATCTCGCTGGTTCAAACACAACAAAATTGCACCTTTGATGTATGTCAGCAATTAATCTAGTGTCGCGAATAGGAGGATGATCAACTAACTCTTCTTGATTCAAATCATCAGTTTGCTGATTTTTTTCATCGTTTAGCTCCACTTCTCATTCTCCATGAAACTTACTTCCCTACTTACTAGAATTTTTCTTGTGTCAGGTTGAAAAATTCTATAAGCTTTAGATGTTAGGCTATACCCGATAAATATGTCGGGCTCCGTTCTTTTGTCCAATTTGTCTCGCTTAACCTATGGTACATTCGTAAAACACAAACAACCGAGAACTTTCAGATTTTTTAATTGTGGCTTAAAGCCATACCAGGCCTCAAAAGGAGCCATCAACTGCTTTTGTGGGAAGTCTATTCAACAAAAATACAACAATATTTGCTGCCTTCGCCCAATATTCGTTGGGAAGTTCCTTCTCATGAAGCAGACATCTAGCCATCTCCACTATGGTTCTATTTTTTCGCTCACTGACCCCATTTTGTTGTGGAGTGTATGATGCTCTAAGTTGATGCTCAATTTCATCCTCCTCACAGAATTTATCAAATTCATTTGAGGTGTATTCCTTGTTGTTATCTGACCTTAAAGCTTGAATTCTAAAGCCACTTTGGTTCTCAATCCAGTTCTTGAATTTGAAGAACACACATGCAACCTCTGACTTGAACCTGAGAAAATAGATCCAACACATCCTTGTATAATCGTCAATAAAAACAATGTAATATTTACTTCCATTTAGTGAAGGAGTTTTATGAGGTCCGACAACATCTGTATGAATGAGTTGCAGCTTCATGTTAGCTCTCCAAGCTCTCTTTTTGAAAGGAAGCTTTGCTTGTTTACCAAAATGGCATGTCTTGCAACTTGGTAGATTGAACTCAATATGAGGCAAGCCACGAACTAACTCCTTCTTTTGCATATTCAAAATTGCTGGGTGATGAAAATGACCTAGCCTCTTATGCCAATTCTCTGTGTTGGTCATAACAGTCGTATAAGTTGCTTGCTCCTCCTCCATTGCGTCAAGTGAGAAACTTTTACCTCTCATTTTAATTCTTATGACCTCATTGTCATATGGATCCTTGATCGTGCACTGCTTGTTTTCAAAGAAGACTTTGAATCCCTTCTCAAGTAGTTGTCCAACACTCAGTAAATTCTAATCAATGTCAGGTACATACAAAACATTAGAAATTTGTTTTGTACTTGTGCTACTCTCTATAATAATAGTTCTCTTCCCTTTGACAGTAACGTAATCACCATTGCCAATTCTGACTTTGGATTGTCCAAATCTCTAAAGAGTTCTTCATTACTGGTCATGTGATTAGTACAACCACTGTCTACAAGCCAACAATCACTAGAGCTTGAACTGTTGCTTGTAAAACATCATGCTATGAACAATTGTTGCTCTTCCTCTTGTTCACTTACTGCTTAGGCATCATTCTTCCGTTGAGAATTGCTTTTTCATATTCTTTCATGGTGGCCAAGTTTATTGCACTTCCCACACTTTACATCAGGTCTTCTCCAACATTTGAAAGGAGGACGACCCTTCTTGTTACAATGTTTGCAAGGAGGAAAGTCCTTCTTTTTTTCGCCAGCTGTAACACTTAGGTTGAAATTCTTCTTAAAACTCCTCCTTTTGTCTTTCTCTCCTTGATTGCTTTGTAAGTTAGCCTGCAATTCTCCTTCCACATAATCTTCACTTCTCATCAGTCTCCTTTGTTCTTGAGCCTGTAAGGCATTGTTTAGTTCTGCCAAGGTGATTTTTGATAGATCTTTGCTATTTTTCATGGTAGATATAGTAGCATCAAATCTTTTAGGAGGGTTACAAGTATTTTCTGAACAATTCTAGAATCTGAAAAGTCAGAACCAAGCAGTCTTATTTGGTTAGCAATGTTAAGAAGTTTATCCGTGTACTCATTGATTGTCTTTGACTCCTTCATTCGCTGCATTTGGAACGCACGAATTAGATTGAGCACTTGCATACCTTTAACTTTGTCATCTCCTTCATATTCTGTTTTAAGGAAATTTCAAACTTCAAATGTTGAGTTTTGGTGCATGATTTTGATAAAAATCTCTTCTGATACAGCGACAAATAATGTAGTTTTTGCCTTTGACTTCCTTGATTTCTTTAAAGTATGACTCTTCAGTTGAGTCATGGTTGGGTTATCTGTTAAGGGAAGAACTTCATAGTCTTCCTCAACAGCTTTCCAAAGATCATTCGCTTCGAGGTGGATTTTCATCCTAGTTGCCCATGATTTATAATTTTTACCATTAAACACTGGTGGCACTAATGTTGTAATGGGTGTTTTAGAATCCATGTTATGGATTGAATCAAGGAAGGTAAGATTTGCTATTGAATTACTAACATATCCCCTGGAGAAAAATAACTCCTGATACTAGTTTGTTGAATATATATTAAAGAAGAGGAGAACTGAATATGGTAAATAACCAAAATGCACACTTTTATTGCTTGCATCAGATGTTACTTAAATAAATTGTGTTAAAAACTCAAAAACAACAAATAACAACTAACTAGCTAAACTACAACTAAGCTTAAGCCACTAAATGACTTGTACATAATAGTCAAACAACCTAACAACAAACTCCTTAAACTTAGTAAATAAATTAAAAATGAAAATAAAAAATCAAAGTTATTGATGCACATATTTCCACACGTTCAAACATAATCTAACAATAATAACTCTAACAATTATTATCTAACAATAATGACTAAGGGTTATTATCTAACAATAGTTATAATCTAACAATAATGACTCTAACGGTTAATAACTTTAACGGTAAGTAGAATATTTCTGTCTCGGTCACAAATCCAAATTTTTTTTTACATAAACAAAGAAAATTAAGTAATTTTATTACAACTTATATTAATTGATATCTGCCTGACAAATACCTTTATATCCTATCTTTGCCTCGATTGTTAACAAGTAGAAATATATCTATTTAAATTATCTGCATTTATTCATTTAAAGTATTTATCTATTATGCACCGCACATTTTATCCATAAATATTTGCAACACAAATATTTTTGTTATTCCTAAATATCACTCAATTACAAAATGTCACATATTAAATTTGTTAACTGTTATTAAACTACCTTAAAAGTGTTATACCAAACATGATTTCTAAATGATTGGCTGTAAAGTTCATCACCAAAATTAATTTTTCTTGTAATGAACTAAGTAGTGCTTAAATAGGATTTTAATTTGGCAAAGTTGCTTTCCAATTCACTTGCTGAAACAAATATGGCATTTTATTTGTAAATTTTGTATCATCATAATCACCACCTGTAATCATCAATTCATCATGATTATATAAAATTGGTAGGAGTATAATAGGCCTCGAATTGCATGTGGTCCTGTCTTCAATTGGATCAAAAAGGAATTGCATGTGGTAGCAATTGTCACTAACGTCATTCTTCAACGCCACCGATGCAATTTAATTTTTTTGGTGATGAACCTATGCGATGAGATTATTAGAGCATGGAAAAAATTAGAATTTGCAGTAACTGTTGCGTCGAGATTTGAATTTAAGAACCCAACTCATGCCCATTCCGTTGAAAGGGAAGGAAAAGTAATAATCAGTTTAAAACCGTTTCATTCCCAATTTTCTAATTATAGACACCATTTCCTAAAATTTAGAACCAATTCTTTTTTATTTTTTCGGCATTTATTTAGAAACTAAATCTAAACATTTCAATCCCCTAAATTCTATTTTCAATCACTTTCAGTTAAATTCAGTCAACGACATTGTCACATTTAATTTTGCTTCTTTAACGTGAAATTAATGGTGTAATAATCTTGAGAAAAACACACCGAAAACGAAAATGTAGAAAATAATGCACCATGATCAAGGAACACTTCAAATGTCTTCTTCAGTATACGGTTGAGAGCATATTTAAAAATTCGTTAAAAAATTACGTTTGAATTTTAAAAAAAAATTGCCAACAGATCAAGAAAATCTTTACTTATATGTTAATTGTATTTTTATGAATTAGATTTACGTTGAATTGGTGGTAGTAATTCTAACTGTAAAATAAACATTACACCCTACAAAGGTACACACTACACATTTGACAAAAATCTCTTTCTCTCTGTCCATGCCCACGTTCAGTGGAACTGTGAAATTCCCTTTTTTCCCTCGTCACATCTCAACACTGTTTTCTCATTCAAAACAACACTGATCTGTGAAGTGTGAACCACAAAAAACGTTTTATTCTATCTATGCCTTCTTGGCTTTGTTCACCACCATGGACTCTTGTTCTAAGAGACTTGCATTCTCGGAACCCTTTATGTCACAGAGGAGAAAGGTGATTTCTGGGTTCAGTTTGGGCGTTGGAGTTTCTCTCCTTTTCCTCACTCTCATCTTGCTCAACAACACTTCCCTCTCCGTTCCCAAGGTTCAAGTGTTTCTCCAAGGATCCGATTCCAATTCCTCTTCTTCTTCATTCTCGTGGCGTTTTCCCTTCACAACCACTCTTTCTTCCAACGCTTCCGTGAGTCCTCTGCATAGGGTTGAAGTGAACGTGTCGTCAAGTGAGGGTTCGGAGAAAAGTTCGGAGGAAACCCTTTTGGGGAATCTCACTGGGGATCAGAAAAATGCAAGCTTGCATGATGGGCACGAGGAAGATGATGAACATTGTTGTTCTTTGAAGAATGTTACTTTGGCGGTGAAGGAAAATGCGCTAGTGGGAAATTCGTCATGCAATGGTGGTGGTAGTGGTGTGGGAAAGTGTGAAGATGGGTTGTTGATGAAGGAAAGTAATAATAATGATAGTATTAGTGTTAGTGTTAGTGGTTTGCTTGGGGAATGTGACATCTTTGATGGGAAATGGGTGAGGGATGAATCGAAGCCTTACTATCCATTGGGGTCTTGTCCTCATGTCGATAGGGATTTTGATTGCCATCTTAATGGAAGGCCTGATAGTGAGTATGTGAAGTGGAAATGGCAGCCGAATGGGTGTGACATTCCAAGGTATGGTGATGCTTCTTGCTGTTTTTTCATTACCAATTGAGAAATGTTGTTAATTTAGAATGGAAAAGAAAACATGTGGAAAAGGAAATTTGTATTTGTTTTTGTGTGAGTGTGAATATGGAGTGAGGGAGGTTTAGTGTGATTGTAATGATAAATTAAAAGACGAATGAAAGTTTGCTGGTGAATAATTACTATGATGCTTGGAAGTTACATTTCCTGTGTATAAATACTTGGAAGTTACATAACAGAAGCTTGGTCTTCCTTATTATAAATGCTTGGAAGTGGAAGATTTTAAGATGGCAAATGTAAAGAGGAGGGGATGGGATAACATCGAAAAGAAGGAACAGAGGGGGAAAATAGTTACGTTTCATATGTATGGATTTTATTGAGGGGAGAAGGGAGAGGTAAAAGATTATAGGTGTTGAGTTGTGAAATGGTACTTTGTTCACTGGAAATGTGCCTCATTAAAATGATGTGTGCCATTCTGTCTTTATATTACAAATTCATTTCACATTACTCCGGACAAGAGAGATATCAAAAGGAGTAAGTAAAACAAGTTTGTTAGATAAGGGACAAAATTGTGAGGTACATTGTCAAGGACCACAATGCTTGTTTACTCATGTGCAATTACGGTATAATCTTTGAATAAAAAAAATTAAGTAGTTCAATATAGGTTATAACATATATCTGACAAGATTTTAAATTGAGAGAAAAAAGCTATTCCCCTTCATTAACCACCATTTGGAGGGGAACAAAAAGTTAGCTCGAGGGAATTGTTTCTCATACTCTCCCTTCTTTGTTTTAAACTAAACAAGGGGATTTGTTTCTCACACTCTCCCTTCATCACTCTAAAACTCTCTTTTGAAATATTAATAATGTTCCGTTGGCTTAGGATTATATGATTTAACAGGTTGGATTATGGGATCTAGTGATCTACATACAGGTAATATGGAATAATCTGCAATCAGAGTCTATGAAACAAAGGCAGGGGAGGGGGGTGATTTGGGATCTTTACAACCCAGTTTATTTTTCTTACTTTTGGGGTAGTTCAGTGTTTTAACCTTAGTTTTGGTTTACAGTCACTTCAATTATCAAAACTGTGACAGCCATTTTAAACCATACAATATATCAATGCTTGTTGCTTATATTTGTTATTTACCGATGTCATCTCAGTTTGAATGCAACTGATTTTCTGGAAAAGTTGCGAGGACAGAAGCTGGTTTTTGTGGGGGATTCACTGAACAGGAACATGTGGGAGTCCATGGTGTGTATCCTACGTCAAAGTGTCAAGGACAAGAAACATGTTTTTGAAATTTCAGGAAAAACAGAATTTAAGAAGAAAGGTGTCTATGCTTTTAGATTTGAGGCAAGTTTCTGGTACATCCATGAGATTTTCCTAAGTATATATCTTGTAATGATATCTCATTGATTTTTTTTTGGCTATATTTATAGGATTATAATTGTTCAGTAGATTTTGTCAGTTCACCATTCATTGTTCAAGAGTCAAATTTCAAAGGCATAAATGGGTCCTTTGAGACATTAAGATTGGATTTAATGGACCAGACAAGTACTACCTATCGTGATGCTGATATCATAGTCTTCAATACAGGCCATTGGTGGACCCACGAGAAAACATCGAGGGGGTGAGTTCAGGCTGTTTTTTATGTATTATTGCTTTCGCATTGTCTATGCCTCTATGGTTCTATGCTTCAAAGTGGTCTTGAAATCTGTAGATTAGAATGGTGCTACTAGAAGATGAATTACAGAATTTTAGCATGATATTTGATTCAACCTTCTATATACCACATGCTTACTATTGTCATGTGAGACTTCTTTTCCAATCAAAATTTTAATCTATTGTTTTCTTCACACCTCTAATTTTTGTGGCTTATAGTGCTTACTGTTTGTAAATTATAACAGAATTTTGGCATGATATTTAATTAAAGCTCTTGCATACCATGCTTCCAACTATGTCACTTGAGATTGCTTTTTTAGCCAAGATGTTAATCTCTATTGTCATCTTAACTCTATTTTCAGCCACATAGTGCTTACCATTTGTGATCCTCATAAGCAATAAGTAAGCTTTTTTATTTTTCTGTCATCTGGTACTGTTACAGAGAAGACTATTATCAAGTAGGCAACCATGTATACCCCAGACTCAAAGTTCTGGATGCATATACTAGGGCATTGACCACTTGGGCTACATGGGTTGACAATAATATTGACGCCAATCGAACTCAGGTTTTCTTCAGAGGATATTCAGTAACCCATTTCAGGTATTGGTCTCTTACATGGCTGCCAAATGTTAAGAGTCTGGACTTGCTATTGTTTGCCTCCCTTACATAGGCTCTAAAATTAGTTGAAGTAACTTTATGGCTGGAAATTTATTTGTTATTATTTAGATCTAGGCATGCAAACTGGCTAAATTCCTATCATTTTGCTATGCGCTATCGCTTTGTTCACTCACCCTCCTGCAAGTCGTTTTTACGTATTATTGAACATGTCTTTTGTTGCAAGGATGGGACTGTGGAACCATGTGGTAGTATACATTTAAGTCCAGATTAGTATTGGTGTACATTATCAATGTACTTTCATATTAATAGAATGTTTGATACACGTGCTACTTTCTTACCATTTAAGTTAACATATCAATAAAATTAACCAACCACTTACAATTTGACCTAGCTACAAGCAATAATGCATACTTCATTGTCCTAGGTGGTGATCTCAATTTCACTATACATTATTAATTATTAATATGAATGTATGATATGCTGATTCATATTCATCGAGTATGCCTTGATCAATATATTCTAATGCTGCCTGACATGGTTTCAGGGGTGGGCAATGGAATTCAGGTGGAAAGTGCCACAAAGAAACCGAGCCAATATCTAATGGAAAGCACTTACGCAAGTATCCCTCAAAAATGAGGGCTTTTGAGCATGTGGTCATCCCAAAGATGAAAACCCCAGTGATATATATGAACATTAGTAGGCTTACAGATTACAGAAAAGATGGACATCCTTCTATATACAGAATGGAGTATAAGACAGCAGAAGAACAGACCGCTGCTGAACAACATCAAGATTGCAGTCATTGGTGTTTGCCTGGAGTACCTGATACTTGGAATGAATTACTGTATGTTTCTCTCTTGAAATATGGTAAAGGCCATTGGAAAAGCTGAGCAAAACTCCACAGCCGATTTCTGATTCTTTATACATATTCAACAAATGTATATTCATTGATTTCCTACATATAGATGTCCATCACAAAGGGTCTCTTGAGTTATAGTTTGTGCTGAAGATGATTGACTAGAGTGACAAGTTTATGTGTATTTTCTGTATACAACATCTTACTGGTAGTACAATTGTTATAGTGAATGAATACCACGAAAGCTGTAAAATTTATAGATTGAAAGCTTGATTTTATTCTTTGCCTTGATTAGTCAAAGAAAATGAAGGATCAAACTTGTGAAGGTGATTCCTTATGATATTTTGGGGCGAGGAGAAGTAGTAAACAACAAAATAAAACAAATGTTTTTAAAATGAAAAGATTAAGGGGGTTAGTTCAGTTGTGAGTATTATAAATCCTTTGGTATCGTGTTCAACTCCTACAGATAAAAAAAAAAATGAAAGGGCTATCCATTTATCTGTTTTAAACCTTCAATCTTTCTGCCTGCTGCAATGGCATTGCGAACGTGCTTCCATTGTGGTGTTAGTGTTAGCACCGGATGGAATGGTTGACACCTTTTTAACTTAGCCATTGCTTTAACCAATACTTTACATTTCTCGTTAAGCCAATAAACGAGTAGAATTAAAGCTGAATAGACATCTGCTACTGCTACTGCTACCATCAGTAACTTCTAAATGTGTGTTTGGGTTCTCATTTAAAAGCTTGTTAAACGGATATTTGCACTTTCCAATGTAAAAAATGTAGAAGAAACTCTTTTGTTTAACTAAGATGAATGGAAGTTAAACCTTCAACATGTTTCTTATGATGATAACCAGAAACGTGGCCTTGGATGAAATGGTTTTGACTATAGACTTGAATAAACTTTAAGCTAGCATGTTTTATCATATGTACTAAAAATCAATAATGGATACTACCTCGAGTACTATTTATAAGAAACAAGTTAGTATATGTAAAGAGTATTCTTTTAGAAATAAATGTACTTTTAATAAGACTCACTTGTATATATCAGGTGTCTTAGTCTATGTATACCGTTCCTACTTAAGAAGTTCATTTCTCTTTTCTATCACTTTTGGGACATGAAATATTTGTTTGTTAGGAAGCCATAAGAAGAGGATAAAGAAACTAGTTTACCATTTAGTCCCCTGAACAATTTCAAGTGTTAGCAAAATCAGAAATGCAGCAGTATAAAGGGAAAGGGTGAGGGATCATGAACATTATTCACTCCAACCTTAGAAAGGACTCTGGAAACTTTTCTAATAAAGTTCAATAGAATACAATCCTAAACTGAGGGACTAGAATTGTACTATTCTTTTATTTCCTCATAAGGTCATAACTAACAACACAAACAAGCATGGAAAAGGGAACACAGAAGACATGAAAAGGGAAGGGAGTGATCACAAATTGCCTACCTACTCATCTGCAGAAACTGAAGAGAGAAAGGAATTCTAGTCAGCTGCAAATTGAGTAATTTTGGACAGCAAAAGCTGGTAACTTCTCAAAAGGAAGACCAACTTTGTTTATTATTACATTCTACAGCAAGAAGAACTACATGAGCAATACATAGCCATAGAGACCCCAATGGAGTCCATTGCCTTTTTTGTGACTTGCCGGTTTGCCAGGCTGTAGCCAAGCCTCTCCTCCGTCGGAGAATGTGTATCTGCTTCCGCCACTCAAGAAAGAATGTTAGAACACATCCCTTGTTGATCAGAGAAGCCAAAGCTAAGCCAAAACAAACTGTTTTAAGTGAGGGAGTGTGAGGAGTGAGCACCCTCTCCTCTCACACCCCTTTCTCTCCAAGCTTCTTCAAGAACCATGGATGGTTGTGAGCCAACAAAGCTCCATGCTCACCAGATTAATCAGGACTTGATAGATTGGTTTAGAGGGTGTTGTCCAAAGAGCTCTCTACACAGAAAACTAGTGGAGAAGTTAGCCTCTGACCATTGTTTTAAATAGTTGATGATTGAGAACTAAGAAGTGCTATCATCATCTTTTCATTATCCATTTGCTTATTACTTTTTTCCATTTAAAAAACTATCATCAAAAGTTGCAATATAGAAAACTCAAGAAAGAAAATTGTACTGCGCTCATTAAAATAATTAAATGGATTAAAATAAACATTTCTTTGGTTTATTGAATCTAAACCTTAACCTAATTACCGGCCTAACTTTTTTCTTGAATCTTCATCTTAACTCTAACCAGCATATAGACCTGACCTAATTGTATCTTTTACACATTTTTTCTTCTACTGGTTTACATGGGAATGAAGTTTTGAGATCCCTAACCTAATTTGATTATCTCATTCTGTTTTTCTACTATTTAAGCAGTACTTAGTTTATAATATGTTCATATTGAATTTGTGACCTCTATCTTGTCCTCGCCAAATTTCAGCTTAGTTTTTTTTTTTACCAAAGACATACACTACACTACATATTATATTAGCTCACAAAGGCATTTTAGGGAATTTAAAATTAAATACTAAATAGTGTCCATAGAAGATATCTAATCTAATTGAAATACAAAGGATATGAATGTCAAAGTGTAATATGTATAAACTTTAAAACATGGGCACCCACTCTTTACTTTTTCATTCGTGCTTGACTTTTGATAGAAGGAGGCTTTTATTGCAGCAGTGAATCCACTTACTGAGACTCAAACCCCACTTTGCTTTCAAAAATAATTTTATATATTCTTAATGAACCAATTAAATAATCCTCTTAAGTATTGAATAAAAAAAACATTAAACACATATGTTTTAGCCTCCAAGATATTAAACATGCTTACATTTTCTGTTTGAAATAATTAGAAATATGTTACGAGGATTTGTTAAAAGAAATTTAACATCAATGATATATTATTTTAAATTCCTTACTATCCACTAATTTCGTTCTCTCCCACCTGCCATGCCAGCAAACCACTTTGTTTTCTTCTTTTTAATTATAATGTTTCAAAATACCATGATTTTGATTTCAGAGCTAAAAATAATCTTGGCCGTGTATGTAGCCATACTGTACTGTTTAGCTTAGTTGTTAATTGATCCCTATCATGTGTCTTCTTTTCATAATTTCTAGGGGGCAATTCAACTTTCCTTTTGAAATTAAAGAGTGATTAGTCATCACATCACCAAGAAGTGAAGTTTTCTATTTTATATATTAAAAAAAAAAAAGAAGAGAAGCAGTCAATACAATAGCTTGAACTTATATCCAAGAGTCATTTTTCTTTCCCTAGCCGGCTTTATAGATTAACCAAAATTCCTGTAACACTCTTTGGTGAATTTTACGAAACATTGCAGTGATCTCCTTCTCAGATATGCGCACAATCATAGCAGCTAGACAATCCATTCAAGCTTTTGGTTTGCCTCTTCTTCAAGCAAGAAACCAATATATTTTTATGGCTTTTAAGTCCCCTTTTGGAATCTCTCTATGCTGTTTATTTATTACTGTTAGTAGCCACTTATTATTTGTACATGTCATCAGCATTGCCTATTATATTACACTGGATATGAGATCACAATTCATAGCTTGTTTTATGAACTTTTCTTTGTGGCCATTGGTATGAAACAACAAACCCATTTAACTAACCTAGTCAAAGAAGGGTGAAAAATCAAATTAGTCCCTAAGATAAATGGAAGAACTAAATTATGAAAAATGAATTCTATTTTTGCTGAAAAGTAAGTTGACCCTTGTTGTTTTCTTCACAAATCATAATAGAATAGAAATTGTAACTAGGTGAAATTGTTTGTAGTTTCGGTCTGGACAGACTGTGATCTTTTAAGTGATCTTTGCTGATAGTTTCGGTATATCTATCACTAACGTCCCGTCTAGTAGTATTAGAGGTGTCTCCCGGTTCTATCACTTTCTAATAGAAAAAATCATAATAGAAACTATCATTATTGTCCACCACTTTCAATTGGACAAACCACGACCAACGAAAATGTAAGTATCTCTAAGTTGGCTCCAATTTGTAATCAAGTTTTTTGGGTTCCTTATAATCCAAAATTTCCAAATTTTACTGTGAGTTCAGTTCAATTTACGTTCAAACTTGGATGACTCACCAAGCAGTCATCATCGTAGTAATAATAAATGTTGCCATCCACTTTCCACATGGCATGGGAAGTTGTAGGACAAGTGACTTTTCCATGATGTGGTTTCAATTTAGAATCAAACTTATGGGGCCCTTGTTCTCATTATTTTCGGTCCAAGATCAAGACTTACTTTACCGTGTACTTGTATATTCCTGGTGTGATATTCTTCTACAAATTTTATATGTCGCCACCCCCACTACATCTTTGGTCAAAGATAAACCATTGCAGGTACTAGGTAGCCTTCAACATTCTTCACTCCAGTTTATTTGGGAGGTGATGCTATTCCAATTTCCAACAGTGCAAAATCTATATTGCCATAATCTTGGTTGCCCCTATCTTTTAATATAACATTTATACTTTTCTTAAGTGGCTCTTCATATATTACATGTGGTAAAGAGAAGATTCCCAAATTTCTGAAAGTCAGTTGCAGTTATTTGTAACCCCTAAGATCTCAAAAAGAGCAAAATAGAGATTTTAAAAAGAGTCATTGATAAACCTGAATTAGGTATTTTTTTTAACAAGACTATTCTAAGCTAACTGGAGTAGAAGTAGATCGGGCTACCCATCGAAAGTCTCTATCTCGATTTATTTGAAATTTGGTCTGATTCAACTCATTTAACAAAAAAATCAAGTCAAACCTTAAAAAGCATATTTAATTAAATATGTCTGATCATAAGTTTTAACAAAATATATTAAACCTAATATGTCAACTTGTTTAACAATAATATTTTAGATATTTTATTTAAATTACAACATTGAAATAAGAATAGAATCATATTCAAGAAGCATTCAGTAGTAATACTGGTGACCTAAAAAATAAACTGATCATAATTAACATATCTAGATTTGAGTTATTAAATTATAAAATAAGTCAATTACAAAGTGGATCAAGTTAGACTTAAATAAGGTCCGATCGAATTCATTTTCATTCCTATTAATTAAGAATAAAAAATTAATCTCTCAATAAAGATTTATTTATGAAACTAACTTTTTTCAATAAATATTTTTATATATATAAACATGGAGATAGAATCTCTAATATTTAAGGAACATATTTATCATAAAAAATATATCAGTTTATGTTAATTAGTAAAAAAGACACTTGAGTTTTCAATTATCAACCTTCATCAATAACAATCTTATTTGCTAAAAGAAAAAAAAAGACAGATGTTAACAAAAGTAAAAGATAATTACTAAAGAAAGAAACATTGTATAAAAAATGTAAATGTCATTTACTATTTATTATAAAAGGCAGATGTTAACAAAAGTAAAAGATAATTACTAAAGAAAGACACATTGTATTAAAAATATAAATGTCATTTACTATTTATTATTTTCAGTTGTTAAAATGATGTATTTCGTATGTTTTAATCTATATCTTTAAGATAATGATTAAAGAAAAGCATATGGGGTTTAGCACCTCTCCAAAACCAGCCTTTCATCTTTAGTTTTGCACACCAGAAATTTTGAGAAAGTCTTTTACTTTTGAGTTGGAAACTTGTTATATAAGTTAAATAAAAGTTAAAAAAAAAGTAGTTCCCTACCAGTCAATTTTTGGAAGGCATGTCAATTATTACACAATTAGAACGTGCATTTAAGGTAAGGTAACAATCCCAAAGTATGCAGGGAGGGTACCACACCTTGGTTGCTTCTGATAGAGTTTCAGTTTTCAACTATTTTCCTTAAAGAATGTGGATACCATTACGGTAGAAATCCAATGAATCTCAGGAGAAAAAGATATATTTTTCTCAACAAGTATGTTTTCTTTACATTGGAAATCTGACAACTAAAGAAAAAAAAAAAGTAGTGCCTTAGTGACGATTTTTATAATATATTTTAAGGTGTTTATGGATTGAATTCACTCAATGGTGATAATAATTTAAATCAACTTGAAATGATTTAACTATTTAGTTTATTTAACTTGAAACTCAAACTAACTGTTCTTATATTTTTCCTTTTATAACCCAAATCAACTTATCTTTTTTTTAACCTTTGAAATCCATATAGTTTAACCTTTAGTATTTAGATCCTTCTTATATATTTTTTTCCATTTATTTTAAAATTCTTATATAATATTATTAAGTATTTTTTGTTATATTAAATATTAAACCTCTTTATGATATTATGGATAAAGGTATTAATGAACTGTATAGATTTATAGTTAAACCAAAAAGTTATATATTAATTAAAAATAATATTAATGCTTGAAATTAATTGTTGTCTAAAGTTATTAGAGAAAAAACCTATTTATAATCTATAGTTTTATTAAATTTAAAATTTTGTATAATATTTTTTTTTGCTTCATATGCAATAAATGATGTTACCTCTAATCCTTTAGGTAAGAAACAAATTATAGTATTTTTATTTTTTGTCCTAATTATAAGAAATATATGATTATTTCAAATATATTGATGGCTAGTTTTTTTATTATTGTAAAGTCTATGACATAATGTGAATGTATTTATTAAGTTATTAAAATTATAATTCATTTTTATTGGTTGAAATATTTTTGCCTTAGATTAAGAGTAATCATTATATCTAGAGCAAATTACACCAATATCTAAAGCAAATTATATTGACCTCTCCTTTATTTAGTACTTATTATATGCACATCCCTTCCCTTCAAATTGGGGTGGGAATAGGCCAGGTCGGCCTACAGGGACCTACGGCCTGACCTACATAAAATATGGTCTAAACTGACCTATTTAATTAAAAGGTTAAACTCAGGTTTTTTTAAAAGCCTATTAAATTAAATAGATCAGACTTAGATTTATTAAAAAGTCTTATAAGCCTGATAGGTCAGCCTATGTGTGTATATATATATATATATATATATATATATATATATATATATATATATATATATATATATATATATATATATATATATATATATATATAATATTATTTTTTAGATACAATTATTTTTTTAAAAACTATCAGACTTTGATTACCTTCATAACTTTTATTCCTATAATTAAGTAAAAATGCAATTACAATTTAGGTATGAGTTATGTGTCCTTTTATATTCCTTATTATTTTTATTGGTTTTCCTTTTCTTTAACTTTCCTATTACGTTCATACTCCATCTATAAAAATATTAAATATTTATTTATTGTGAAGAAGGCTTTTAAAAAGGCTATCAGGCCAGACCAGACTTTTAAAAAGGTCAGGCCGAGCCAAAATAAAAAACATTTGATAGGCTATAGGTCAGACTCAAACCTCAAAGATTTATCGCAGACTCAGGTCTTTCAAAGCCTGGTCTGGCCTGACCTATTATCACCCCTACTTCAAATGTATTTCTTTAGCCTCTCCACGTCCCAATGTTACATGACCAAGTGTGTTGTACTCTACTGTCAAATAAGACACCTCTACCATCACATCTCACTACAAAATAATTATTATATCTAATCACTACTTAAATCAAATCAATTAGTTTTATGAGTATTTTTTTTAAAATAAAATTTAAATTAATGATAATATTGTTTAAATTAACTAATTTAACTATTTTTTATTTATTTTGATAATTTAAGTATTTTTTTATATATAGAACTGAAAATAATATAAAAACCTAAAAATATAATAATTATTATTTAGTCTAATGAATTTTAATTAACAAAAAAATAAACTCAATTAAATTTATTGTTTTTGGATTTATATCAAAATCTAACTAATTTGCGAACACTCGTAGTACAACTCATTCATCAATAGAAGAAAATAATTAGAACATACTAGGATTGAGAGATTTGAGTACTTTGCATAAAGTTTATGCTATAACTAAAATATCACCATTATACACAAGAAAGAAAAAGTTAAATTTCTACAACTTATTATGACCCACTTGTTTGTCAGAGTTTTGTTAAGATAATTCTTAATTAAAACACTTGTTTGAATTTGTTATCATAAATAAAGTAATTCAAAAAACCTTAAAATAATTATTTATTGTTTTTAATAAGCAAAAGCAATACATTAAATGAAAAAGAGAGAGCACAACCTTTTGTTTTATTAATCATGTTAACACCTAATACAAATAAAATATGCAATATACATTTATTACTGAAAATGTAGATGAATTTTTAGTTTATACCATATATATAGCTTTTGGACTTTGTCGTGGCTATGGATTAGAAGTTGCAAATGATACACTTAACTGGCCCGTGATAGCATGAGGGCCCAAAGATTTAGGTACCTCATTGCTAAAGTAGGAAGCTTTCAAATTTTTCGTTCGCACGGTGACATAGACATACACAGAATTGAAGCAATCCAACATTCAATAGTTGAGGGCTGAGACCAAACGAGGCCTTAATAGGCTAACACTTTCCAACGTGATTCTGCAATTTGATGATCAATGATGGTTATTACATATCATATCAGGGGTTGACAAACAAGGTCCAGCCAAGGATTATTGAATTGAGCTTTTCCTAAGCTTCCACCATGAGTGGTTACCATAGAAACGGTGATAATCCTTAATGATATGCTTTATACTTCTAGATCATTATAGGATTGAAAACTCTAAAATCACAATTTGTATTAGATGATACACATTAAAATGTTTCTAACTGTCGAATTTCTATGTTGTATGTTCAAAAGAAATTATGGAATTTTAATGATTTTAGTAATATGACTTTACATTTTTAATTTCTATATATAGATCCAAATCCTCCTCAACAGTTATTTTCTCCGACTCTCAATATTTTCCGTATCTCTCTTCTATTTCTTTTTAACTTTAATCACACGCTTTTTATTCTATCTCTTCTTTCTTCATTTTTGTCTGCTACATATGTTGTGGCAGAAGAGAGTCCACATTTTTTTAAGAAACTTATTATCGTTTATAATTTGTATTAATTGGATTTCATACTATTTTTCTAAACAATAAATATGTTTAAAAATCAATCTATGTAAAATAAATAAATTTCACAAATATGAGCAAAATATTATATCAATTTATGTATACTAACTAATGAAGTAACAAATAAAATAGTTCACACGTAAAATATGTATATATATCAAATGGAAAATAAAGGCAAAGTAGAGACAACCATCATTATTGTGAGAGAAATCTGCTTCAACAACAACGAGGCTAGAGAAAAGTAGTAGCCAGCTAACCAACAAATAAAAGCAGGGTCATAATGAATCTAATTCAACTTATAAGTGTGTGTTTGGATACATCAGGGAAAAATCATTTTTTTCTTAATAATATCTTTGTCATTTGATCCAATAGCTTTTTATAAACAGGAATAAATTTGATAAATATTGATAACTCTCGAATAGAGTATTAGAACGAAAAAATTCGTTAGATAATGAACTATTGATTCTAAGTCATCTCTTGCAATGAATCAACAATTCAAAATATTTTTCTTTAGTATTCTTGATAAATCGGTATTTATATATAGATGTAGGAAGATTTGTTTGGGAAGTAAGAGTTTTTCTTGACATCTCTTTATCGATAAAGAATTTTTGATGTGAAAACATAAAGACAAAAGACTGATCTTTGAATAGGAAAAAAAATGATCTCGTGAGATCCTAAGTGAATTGGCTTATTTGAAAAAAAAATCATATTCCTTGAAAAATCTATCTCATGTTTGGTACTACATGGTTCCATCCTGCAAGAATTATGAATCATTCTCTTAAAACTTATTTTTTTTGTCATAAATGATTCATTTGTCTCGAAATGATCGAGTTCAATAGGAAAATTTCAATTCATTAGGACTTTCAATACAATCAAATAGAAAGTTTCACGGACGTCATATTGATTTTGATTTTGTAACATTGATTTTAAAGTAATATCATTTATGTTTAAATATTTTATTATAAAATTAAGTTGAGTAAAATTCAGTACAAAAATTTGAATCTAATTAATGTAAAATTAGTTAAAATTGCTTCAACTCATAATGAATTTTGAATTTTTCTCAATTATGAATTCAGAATTAATTCTCATACATAAAACAAAACACACACTAAGGTTGATTAATTTAACTTTTAAGTTAATTTAAATAAGAGTTTAGTTTTTAAGTTAAAATAAAGAGAGTAACTCAAATTTTATTTAACTTGTATTTTAGTATATTGGATAAGTATTTATTTTTATTATTAAAAAAATTGTAATAGGTATAAATTTTTAATATATAAATTATTTTATAATTTCAATTCATAACAAATAATGTTTAAATATAATAGAATTATGTTTTAGATAACATAATTTAAATTGTAACGCAAAATTATTTTTGATTATCGAATGTTTCTTTAGATCAAATTAATTTAATTCAAACCAATTAAATTTCCTTTATAAAGTTAGATATAAATCAACATTTTAGAAATTTATTTTCTACAACAAGCTCAATTAGCTGAGATAGTCTTTCCAATCATAAAACAAAGATATAGGGGAGGGGATGCAACTTTGAGAGAGTGAACTATTGAATTGAAGAGCCTCCCAATTAGCACTCAGCAGTTAAAAACTGAAAATACACGTCCCAAATCCCAATCAAGTCCATTATGTTCTTTGGAAAACCAATAACATGCAAGGTGTCACAAACAAACTCTCAACTTAGCTTGTCATCATAATTTTTTTTGAAAATCAAGTCCATTATTCCTGCCTTGTTTGTTTGCAACAAGGTTGAATTGGATAGGATTAACAAGATAATCCATAACACCCTTAAATTTGGTCAAAATAGGTATTGAAATGTCCTTACAAGTATACCTCCCATCTTCGCTATTGTCATGAAGTGAGACTATTGTCATGAAGTGAGACTATTAAGATTTATAGATCTTGACCACGTATAACCACTTAGTACTATTCGAGTGCTATTGGTACTTTTTAATAACATTGTCATTTTGCTTTCACAAGAAAAAAAAATAGGTATAATTGATTTATGATAAACAATTGACCATTCCCTCGATTGCATACGATTCTCGTTAAGTTGTATCCAGGTTGTACCATTCATATGATTAAAAAAAAATTGTACTCATTCATCTGGCTTGTATTCTAAAAACGTAAAATCTTTTTTTTAAAAAAGGGAATTTGAGCATCATTTTAACAGTCACTCTCAAACTACATAACAAATTCATTATGTAAAAGCACTTCAACCAGTATTAGCTAGTTCCTTGAGCTTCTCATCATTTTTCTTGTAATTCCTTTTTGACGACCCTCCAAATCCAAACCCCAAGAGGACAATGACAATAATTTACAAAACCATAATAATGCACATCTTCTTGTTGTTGTGCTTTAGTTGGACAAAATTCTAAACGTATCAATTAAATTAACAGAAAGTTCAAAAGTTCAGAGCCTACAACCCCAAACAATCGTTTTCCTAAAGTCAAGCACATAGTTTGGAATTTTCATAACGTGCAATTGGGATAGTTACTCAACACAATTGTTGAACTAAGTAGCTACGGCATAGAGTTCCCATTCAATTAGTGGGCTAATGTGCCAACCATAGCTTATCATGTCAAATTGTTTAACCAATTAATGCTATGCACCACAAGCACCCTTGTCGGCTACATAATCTTGATAAGGTACATTGAAAATTTAAACTTTACACGAACGATCTTTTTTGGCTCTTTTTGAATGTACGTAGCATAATATTGTGCTATGAGCATCCTAGTGAAAAGGCATCTTATTAATTATAGAACAAAGTTTTCTAAAGCAACTAATAAGAGAGATTTATACCTCATTTTCATTGCTAGCTGGTATTTTTTTGGAAGCGACCAGGTTTTTTTTTTTTTTTTTTTGCTTTTGAGTTTGACTTTTAATGAGTTTCTTTACTCACTCACACTGAACTGTTTCAGGTTGTGGTTTATGAATCTTTTTTTTTTTTTCTGACGAGTGTAAACTCTTGCTATACCTTTTTAATATCTATTAATTAGAAAGATCATGATAATGAATGATCTTTGACCACTAATCGGGGTACTGTTATAAACACGTGTGGCTAAATCATTCTTTAAGTCATATAATGCATCTATTTTTAAAAGAATTTGTGAATTATATATAGGTATGCATGAAGAAAATGAAAACTGGGAGTATATATCCTCATCATTTAATTATAAATTAAGTTTCTTTGGCAATTATATACGTATGCGAATATAGCTAAAAAATAATAGAACTATAAAAGATAAGTATTTTGAACACTACTTAATTATAAAATGTCTCCATAAAAAAAATGAAATGTCATGATAAGTATTGATTAGTAGAAGAAAAAGAGTGAGAAAATATTGTTATTTTAAAAAACTATTTGTGTTCTTCAAATTATTTCATTAGAAATATAAAGAGATCAAGTATTAAATTAAAATAAAAATTCCCTAAAAAAGTATTAAAAATAAGAAGATTGTATGTAGAATTATAGATATTAAATATAGTTTTCAAAAATTAAAAATATAAATAATAAATAGTTATAACTACTAGAAGTTTTATTGATGATTCTTTTGTTCTCAGTTACATCACGAAAGGATATCATTAAATTGACTTGCAAATTATCTATCATTATTTAATCCGTCTTAAAAGGGAAAACAACAAAGTTGAATAAATTAGAAAGTGAAAGTAAGAGCAAATCATATGTAAGATAGGTTATCCAAAAGGGACCAAATTAATACTTAAAAAGGTCAAAAGATTTCTCTTTTGTGGAAATAAAAGACAAAAATCAGCAACTGAAAACATCGTTGAGCCTTTAAATAATCGGGATTGCCGAATTTGGACCACCTTATTTGAATATATATACACTTATATTAACAAAGAGCGTTAATATTTTTAACACCATCTTTTCTAAAATGCTACTCTCATGCCTCTTTTTTTTAATAGAAAAATAGAGAAGACAGAAATTAACTTAAATATCTCTTAAAAAGCAAGATTTAGAGAGAAAAAATCCATATAAGAAAAAAATAGCAACAATCCATATAATAATATCTCTTAAAAATGCTAATTATTTAAGCCGTTATCTATTTATCCATAAAGAAAATAAAGAAGGTTGGAAAATTGATGGCTGATGAAAGGGAAACAATGTGTACGTGCACTAAGACGCTGCAGAAATAAAAGCTGCTTATCCTTTTTCTCTTTCGTATGTATTGGACGCCTGAGAGTCAGAAAAATAGAGTTTAACGAAGAAAAGTTATATTATTTTTACTCAATTATTTTGTTCATTTTCATCAATTTACTCATTTTGTTTTTTATTCTTATCTTTTTTCTATTTTCTTCTAATTACAAAAAAAAATGTTTCAAAATTTATATAAATTAAATAAATTTCTTCAACGAAAATGTTGCTTTCGTGTTAAATTAAAACGATATGTATAGGATTTACCAACAATATTAGGTTTTTGTGATAGTAATATCCATCGAAATAATTGAATAAAAATACTATTGCATTTTAACCAGCATGAGAATATTCATTATATTATATTTTATTATATTTAAAAAATAAGTTATTAGACAAGATAACATTATATATTCTAAACCATCAAATGCGTGAACGAACTATCGTGGGGTTGTGTAAAAAAAAAAATACTACTAATATTGTTCTCAAAACTTTTGAAAAGCATATAATCTCTCAAGACTAAGATAATGCAATAAAAATAACTTTGAAAAAAATCATCGTTTTTGTAAGAGTACGTGCTTCATAATTTACTCTCCCTCCATTTAGAAAAATAAATAAAAGATGTAAAGAAGAGAAAGGTCAACATATTGTATTTATATTAGTTCATCATCTCATTATTTTAGACTATGTTTAGTCTTTGACACAATATTTTTACTAATATTATTCACGAATAATGGGATACACCTATTCCAACTAGATGAATAAATGAATACGCATCCTTTAGAGTAATAGTTGCACCTATTTACATTCCAATGTCTAATTGACCTAGTTTAGTTCTTATGCAACCAATTTGTCCCTTAAATACAAGTTGGGATGTTGTAGAAAAGTATTAAAAGTTTGCCTTCTGGATTCATTGCATGTGAGAGTCGAACTTAGCAAGTGGAAAGACCGAAATTATGACTTAAACAAGTTGCAATGTTAAGGCATCTCCAAGTTCCTTGAATTCGTACACCTTTATTATGGATTAGGAAAGTTGGTTGAATATTTTTGTGTCAAACCATTATTATTTACTGAATCATGAAATATTTAGATTGGGAAAATGTTATCTTTTACAAATTCGTATATGTACAAAAAAAAATGTATATGACTGCATACGCCTTGATTTCTGTCAAAGATTTTATTTTAATTTATTTTTTAACTTATTTGATATGCAACCAATAACTTTTAGACACATGCATTCATAGTGTTTGTGAAAGTATTGTTTATAATATATAGTATTGTTGTTTAGATTAACTTAGGAAATTAGGTTGCTAATGACTATGGTTAAATAGATATTTAGGCTTCGGTTTTGCTAAACTGTTCATATTTCAGTGTATTATCATTATCATAATTTAATAAATTTAACCCTAATTAATGTTAATCATACCTAATAACACCTAATTATAAGATTAAGAATAATTCATTTTTTATGCTTAGGAATAATTCATTTAAGTTAATTAAGATTAACCATAACAAACCTAATTTAGAAATTAGAGCTATTGTCTTTAACTGTAGCTAATCTTGTTATGATTAGAAATTATAGATTTGTCTAAATTAGTTATAGAATTTTAAGGTGCTTATAATTCAAGGAAGTAAGCTACTTGTTTAAATTGCTTCAATATTGGAAGTTTTGAAATTTTTAGGTTTTGTCTCTTAGGTTGAGCGTGTACATGTAATTTCTGAACGAGACCTATTTTTATTTCTTTCACAAAATACGAGCTAAATTTTGAATTTTTACCAAGGTTAATATCTAATTTAAAGAAAAATCACGACCACAAACAAAACTAGTCTCTAATTTAAAGAAAAATAATAATATAATAAAAAGTTTAAACACAAAAGTAAATAAGAAAAAAAATATTTTCTTCATTCAAAAATAGCACTAATTTACCGAAATAATCCTACCAATACATTTGTTTAAATAAAACAATATTTTTTATGTAAATTTTTTAGTACATACTAATATGAATATATACTCAAGTTTAAATTGACTCATATTAATAATAGCACTGTATTTGTTTATATTTGTCATTACACGTTGCACTGCATCTTTTTTTTTTTTTTGAGGGCACGTTCCACTGCATCTAAACAATAAGAACATTTTTCATATACCAGAATATGTATAGAACTGTCAAAATAAACTATTTAAATGCATAAAAATGACTTGACTTTACCTAATTTTCACATGATCACTTATTTGTTATCTTGTTTGTTCGGTCGTATCAGGTCAAATTGATTTATTTTCTTTTTTCATTAATTTATGTGTATTTTATAAAAAAAATCAAAGTGAATTTGTTAGATTTTGTTTGTAACATTTTTTATTTATTTCAGTACCTGTTTGATATATTAGGACGAATCAAATTCACTCAATTTCTTTTAGGTTACAAATTAAAAGTTAAATCTTATGTGATATGTTGAGTCAATAATATTTTATCACTTTATAAAACTAGAAATCAAATCTCATACCAAATATTTAAAAAACAAAGTTTTTTTTTACCAATTATGCTACATTGTGACGTAGGTAGTAGTTAATAACTATATAATGAAACATAGATCCCCATACTCTTCCGAAACAACTTCAGTCAAGAACTGTGCTCCAATTCCTGTTTCTGAAGCTTTTCATTTTCTCATGTCTCTCACCAAATTGTCTCACCTGTTTGTAACATCCCAGAAAACAAACTTTGGGCAATTAACTTCTGATTTCTGAATAAAAGCGGCGATTGGTTTCAAGTGTAGACAGTACAACTATATATACAAGTTGAACCATGAAATGCACGGCAAGATCAACAAATTAGCCACAAACTAATAGCATATATGCAGTACTTCTTGTCCCCTTCACAGGTACGTACGCTGTTTCATATATAACAAGAGGCGTGTGTTGGGGTTCAATTTTTCTGTCCCCTTAACGTATTCAATTTGATTTAAAGAAAAGCTCCTTTGTTTTTCATAAATCTTTAGTACTATTTGTATATATTTTTATAAGCTGCTTAAATTATAGATGTGATTATATTTGAAATCAAGTGTGAGGGTGAATGTGAATTCAGATAGAAGAGAAAAAAATAAGTTATTTGCTAAATTTATTTCTTTTCTTTCTATAAAAATGTAATTAAATAATAATAGATGATATAACAAAAATATATATAAAAACAGAGAAATTCATATCAGCTCGTTTTGAAGTTCAGGAACCGGAACCATCATGTTTGGGTTAAAGTTTTCAAATTAAATTTGTAAAATGAGTTTGCAAAAATATGTAAGGTTATGTTTGGATTTTGTTTAAAATATGGAGCACAAATTCCAAGAAAAATCTAATAGTCCACAAATTTAATTTTGCTAAAAGGATTTGAATGGTTTTGCAAACCTTATTGTCTCAAAATTCTATTTGCACCAATAAAACAAACATACACTTAAATGTTATTTCTCCGAAATTGAGTTTGGAGACAAAATTTTAGTCTCAAACCTATTTTTAGAGAATAGTATTTTGAAATTATTTCCTCTCAAATATACTTTTTTATCCTTTCATCCATCCGAAAACCAAACACGCATATGTTCAAAAATGCATTCTTCTCATGTTAAATGAAAAAATTCTTCAATTCAAAACAAAAAACATCAAAACAACTACGGTGTTGCTTTTTTGTTGCGTCTGGTTCACTGCCTACACAAACACTCTATAATTAATGGTGATTGATTATGTGTGTATTTGCTTTGCTGGTTAAATGTGGTGAAACGAAATCCAATACGCATTCACTACAAAAGCAAGAAATGCGATGCTTTTGAAAATAGAGGTTAATGTAAACATTCTTTGGGACTGACAATCCATATACGTATTATAAGAAAATAAGATTTATTTTTATTTATATGATGTGACACAAATAACTTACAACTTAAACTCTTTAAAAATATGATAAGAGTTTGATTAGGAACCTATATGAAGAGAAAAATCATTCCTTAATCGATACTCTATTTTATTAGTCTCATAATATATATAAATTACAACTATCTAAAAAAAATGGTAGTTTAACAAAATTTAGTAAGATATCAGTACATTCATATGAGTCAGTCTTTTTTATTTTTATGCATATTCGAAATACATATATTTATATATCCAAAATTTACATTGAGATAAATATAATTAACTATTTAAGTTTTCAAAAACTGCAAAGAGATTGGAAATATTTAAACAGAAAAAATATATTTAGTTATTATCTCATAAGTATTTTACATTTTGTTATATATATATATATATATATATATATATATATATATATATATAATATATATATATATATAATTGTATGAGAAATTTTCACTAAAAAATCTGTCCAGATTTAATATTTAATATTTTTTAAACATAAATTATTTTCATACGGTAGTTTATTGAAAATAATTATAACTGTACTATTAAACAAGTATTTTAATGAATTTAAAGATTAAGATAATGATATAAAATTTTGTTGTATTTATATGAATAATTTATTTAATAAAAAAATTTTTATTTGATTTTCATCTTATATACAAAATTTGGTTAGACCAATAACATTCATATTTTATAAATAAAATTAATTTCTAATCTAATAAATTAAACAATACCCGTAATCTTTCACCCAAAAAAAAAATCTCTCACATTAGGAAAAAAGTATTTTAACGAAAAATGCATATAATATGATACAGATCATAAATCATACAATGCATTGGTTATAAAAGAGAGAAAGGATTGGAGTGAAGACTGAACAATCCATCCATCAATCAATCAAACTTGTAAACTGAAAAGAACCAAACAGTTACTTATAAGCAACACGACAGCTAGCCAAGTCAGTCAACACACAACACAAACATGGACAAGGGATATATAGTCCGTAATCTTCGTAATCACATTTGAGAAGTGTCTACTATTACATTATCTTACACACTTCTCTAATCGTGTTTTTTTATTCATTAAAATTTATTAAGAATTATAAAATTATAAAAAATAATCGTTAAATAGCATGAGAAATCACAAAATTTTGAGAATTTCAATCATTTTTAATTAATGAAAAAAATGCATTTAAAAAATTGTGTTCCCAATATTTTCATCATATTTTATATTATAAAATACTACAGTTTTATGTATTTCATAAATGTTTCAAAAAAATTATTCGTTTTTCTGCTACTCATCAATTTCACGTGAAATAACTCTTTGGGAAATCTTTACTGTAAAATTTATTAAAATAAACTCGTTTCATTAAATATTATATATATGATGTAATATTAAAGCTTATATAATAAAAATGGATTGAAGTGTCAATTTGAGTTGAAATAAGTAGTTAAGGATATGGAATTAACTTGAACTTTTTTACATATGGAATGAGGCTAACTAAATCTCAAAAAGCAATTTAAAGAGAGAGAATTGACCAACTTTCATATATAAGAAACTCTCTGATTTTATTCCTAATTAACCAAGAACACCTTAATTAGTTAATACACGTACACATTCATGTAAAATTTACAAAACACATACGAATATACGATAGCTAACGATTTAACAAAAGCTAGATTTGGAAGGATATGATATACTATTCACCAAAAAAAGAAGGATATTATATACTGTGATGATTATTATGAATCTATAAAATTGAATAAAAGTATATATTGCGACATTAAATGGTAAACACATAATTGGATTTTTATAATCAGTATGTTGTAATTTAAAGAATTTATATACATTTTTGAGAAACAATAATGTAAACAAATTTTACATAACAGTACCCATAAATTAAATTTCCAACAAAATGTAAATGTTAATGTTATGCAACAAATTTAAGTTTTGAGTAAAAAAAAAAGTGTTGGTCCAACCTTAGAGGTCCAATGTTGCAGGGTTCACCTGCTGCTTTGTAGCCTCTGGTTTTGGCATCTTGGAAATGTACTTACCATACTTCCAGGTCGTTCCACACGTGAACTTTGTCCCACCATTTTCCTTCTCTTGTTACAAAAGACTCAATTACGATGAATTCTGTACACGATAAAGCCATTTTTAGGTCAATCTTTTAGTCATTGAAAAATACATTTCCTTAAAAACGTAAATAATCTGTATATTCGTTTGATGATCTTGGATAATTAAATTTGGGACCCAAGACGGATGGGATGATAAAACTTTTGTCTGACTTGATGGAAAGACATGATTAAATTATCGATGAATTTTTATAATCATTGTTTATTTATTATATAAAAATCAATTGAAAATTGTAATATATTGTTAATATAAAAAATTTACTATGTTAATCAATTAAAACTATTTTAGATATGATTTTAAAATATGTATTATAAAAAATTGAAAACCTTACCTCACATAACAAATTATGGTTAAATTTTTATACTATCAAAATTGTTTTAATTAAGTTCTTAATTGTAATATTCGTGACATTCAAAACATTTTTTTTACTAGAGCTCATTGTTTGGAAGGAGAGAGAGATATATGACATAAATTCTAAATAAGCTTAAATAACAATTTGATCCTTATAAAACATTCTCTCTTTGTTTTTGTTTTTTTTAAATAATATTTTAATTTTATTTTTTTAAAATAAAAATATTTAATCACTATTGTTAAATAATAACATTAATTAATAAAATAATAACTTGAGATGACAATGAATAATATATACAGTAAGTACGCATAAAATTTTATGGACACGGGTGTGGTACCTTAGTACCCAACCCTATCCATACTTAATAATAATAATAATAAACACAATACTAAAAACAAAAAAGAGTAATTAGGCACGCTTACTAAGCACTCATGCATTAAGCTTAGGATTTTCAAAGAGTATGTAAAACCCACACGCACTTCCATTCTCAAAGCTTATGCAAATTATGCGTTACAAATCTAAGCTCAAAGTCTATTTTTCAAATTAAATGATTTCCACCACACCAATAGCATTTAGCATTAGTCACAGAGGTGAAATAAAAGCATAAAGAGTATAATTAAAACTTATTTAAACAAGCTAAAAGGTTTTAGAATATTAATTTGATAACTCCGAAATTTTGGTTTAATTGATAATCAATTTTGACTAAGAATGATTAGAATTTCTCAATTTTATTATTGTTTTTAATGAAATAATGAGGATTTTAATATTATTTTAATTTTTAGACTAGCAGGGTTCAAAAGAAGGAAATTACAAGTGATTTAGAGAAAAAATTGAAGCAAAAACGTAAAGAGAAAGTTAACGATTGGGGCAATTCACTTAGCACACAAGACTAGCCCAACGCGTCTCCTAGTTTAGAGATGAGCTCAAGCTTAGTGCAAAGAAAGTCCACGAAGAAGCTCAAATGCATGCTCAACGCAAATCCTGCGCTAAGCGTGTAATTGCCGTCATACTCACTAAGCCCAGACGCTATCGCACTCAGCCTGTGATCACACCGTCATACCTGCTAATCCCAGAAGGGCATGCTTATCGCGAGGTCGCATGTAAGCTATCTTAGGCCTATAAAAGGAGTAGGAAGTAAATGAGAAAGACACACGAGACTCAACTCTATATTGAATACACCCAAAGTCTGAGCATCTCTACTAGGGAAAATCTTCCTTCTATAGCCATCCTCTATTCTCTTCCTTTATTCATTCTTTTCCTTTTTTTATCCACGTTAACTCTTAAAGTGTAAAGTCTCTCGTGACAATGAAAGACTAAACCCTTATTGTTGGGAGCCTGGCAGACCAAACTCTTGTAATATAATTTTTCCCTATTATCTATTTAATGTAATTTCATATTGTATTGCTATTTTTTGTGCTTTATTGTTATTAATTATGGTCTGATGTTCATATATTGTTTAAGAGGTAATGCATTGAAAAATGATTATTTCCTAAGAACTGGAAAAGAACATTTAAATGAAATCATTGCTAAGAATAAAGTGATGTTTGTTTAGCCTATTTCATATATATTTAATTTTAATGCAATTTAATATTTAATCTTTGCAAAGGAATTTGTGAAAGAAAATATATAAATTAGGCTTTTTATGCGGAGAACTAAAGATAGAGTATCATAATAGATACAGGTGGAAACTATGATAACATTAGATAAAGAAAAATTATGAACATTACATCACAAATAGTTTTGGCATGCTAGGTCCCAACACATTCTAAATTTATCTTTTGCATTCAAATTATTGTTTCTCTTTTACTTCTGTCCTCTAATTTTTCACTTACAATTTTTTATCTCTTCTACTCCTAATTTTTTAAAAACTGAGTTTGCACCGGTCTAAATATAAATAAAGTCTCGGTGAATTCAACACTCAGACTTCTATTTTACTTTACCACTTAAAATAGATTGATACACTTTCCAACAAATTCACATAATTCAATCATTACAACTACCAAATGAATGAAAATAACAACTTAGCATAATAAGGAAACACATAAAAAGGCTTTGAAGCTCCCAATTAAAACTCCGTTCTTAGAGTGAATCTTCATTGCAAATTCCACAAGTACACCTCTCTCTCACACTAAGACCACATATGATAGAGAAAACACAGTTTGGTGAAAACCTGGCAATAAATCACAACAGCTAAAAAATTTAAAGATTCCAAAATAAAAAAAGTATCGTAAAATTAAATGACTCAAAATGCTTTTTTATAAGTTGTTAGAGATGAGTAGTTGCCTAATTATATATCATCACATCACTAGGGGCTGACACTCTAATTCCCATAATGGGACATTGTTCATCACCAAACATCTTGAAAATTGAAATTGGTTATAACAATTACGATAATTATAAATAATTGTCACTCCTCATTGGGCATGGAGAGCCAGCTAGGTGTCTCATTGTTTTGCAAAAGAGATTGCCATGGGTGGTGGAGGTTCTAACCTTATCTTCCTAGCCGAAGTGTACGAGTAGTGATTCTTCTTTCTAACACGACTGAGGTGTTGTGGCCTAAGGTGAGTACTCGCAAAATACATTCTGATGTTTAAGTGCAAATTTACTAAACAATATTGTGTGATAAACACATACATAACACTATTAAGATTAACTATATATTTGTAAGAGTTTGACAGGTACTAAATTTCTTGGTGTGAAGCTCAAGGACTATCAAAGGAGGGAAATATTATCTTACTTTATGTTGTAACAATAGGCTAACTTCTCTCGATCGAAGTCGAGATATACTTTCTTGTTCCTAAGTACGTTTTGCAGTGTTCTTAATCCTAAGTAGCTAGAAAGCATTGATCGAACTCAACAACTGGTGAATTGAGTTAATTTTTTCAATTACTGTGTCATGTTATACAAATTGAGTCTCAAGTCTAATCCAAAACAAATATTATTGTATTAAGTTATCTTCTATGTCTTGTTGCCTTTGATTTGTCTCTATTACCGCTTTTTTTTCATTACGACATAAGATGCGATCTCGTCATTCCTAAAATTTCTGGTCCCTGGGATAGATTTGATGCAAAGTAAAATAGACAAAGTAGCAGATAAGCATATATAGTTAAGTTCTACTTGTTTAATTAGTGAATCTCTTAATCAACTTGGTGATCCGATCGTTAGCCATCATGTCGACCACAATTAGAAAAAGCATACACTAGAAGTTTTACGCACTCTTTGGTAATTTGTGAAATATTTAAATGAGAAAAAAGATCATAAAAATAAAAGTATAATTTTTTTTGTACTATTATTCACTCATAACTTATTATGTATAATAAGATTATTAATTTTTATAATAATTAATTTAAAAATCATATTAACTGGCAGTATAAGATTATTTTACATTCTATTAGTGTGTATGACCATTAAACTCTATCTAAATATACAATATAATAAAATAAAATCTTGAAATTTGCTTTCCTTAACGGAATGATAATGGAAGTGCTTTATTGTATAAGTATATGTTGCGAGAGAATATAAGTGATTCTAAGAAATTTATTAAACTCAGGCAGTTTGTTCGTGTTTTTAGAATTATTTTTATGGAAGTTGTATTTTAAAAAATGCTATAAATGTGTAAGTTTATTTTTTACGTAAAAATTCGAATACCTTTCAAACAATAAGTAATAATTTTTTAGAACAATTTTGTCAATATGTGATAAAAGAAACTTTTGATCTTAGAATAATTAAATGGATCCTTAATTTAATTATTTTCTTTTTCATTTTTCAAGAAATATGCAATATCTTGGATGAGGTTGAAGAGCAACTAGAAGATTTACGATATATATGCCAAGTTGCCTTCCTTTTTTCCTTTTTCTTTTTAGGTCTTTTCATGCCAATTTGTTTACTTAAAAATTAAGAGTGCAATTCTTCGAATGAATGAATATAATCCTTTCATGAACAACTGAGTAAAGATTCCTCTATTTTATATTTTTATTCACAAAATAAACGAACAAAGGAATCGAAGATTCGTTTAAATTAGTTAATGCGGGAATTTGAATTCAATTTTATGGTATGCTTACTTAAATGAGTTTGATTGCATTCCTTTTACTAATTTTGAAGGTGTTAGTTAATTTAGTTACCAAACTTTCGTGCATTTGTTAGAGTTTTGATTATGGGTTGTGCAAGCTTGACTACCTTACCTTTCGTACGTTTTGATGAATAAGAAATGCCTTACAAAAATTTACATTGAATAAAAAAGTATTCAGCATTGTATTTGACACAGATATTATTTCAAGACAGAAATTAAGACCCTGCCGGGGCCTTTGCTCTATTCATAAAATGCTTTTATAGTCGTTGCTGAAACTTCAGATACATGACATTAGAACTTTCGTTTACATAAAACACTAATTGTAAATTAAGTATTTAGGATAATTAATCATATAATTGGTTCAAATATAAATTTGATCTCTGAAAAATAAAGTCATTTAATTATTTTTTATGATCCTGGATCACGGATGTCTTTTAATTTAATAGGTAAGAGAATAATCTCATTACTTACTGAGTTAATAACTATTGTCTAAAAAAAATTTAAACAAAAAATCTTCTACTTCATAAATCCTGTGGTTTGTAGCAAAAAATAGCTAAAAACATAACTAACATACAATGATTAATACAATTTCAAATTTACAATAGACAAACAAATAAAAATAAAATAGCTTTATAAATATATAACCAAAAAAAGGGAGGGAATATTTTACATTTTGAGCTTTGAAAATGAGTGGCAGGAACTATTGAGCCTTAATTCTTACCATGTAAATATGCATTTCCACATTTAATTCTGAAAGCATGGGACAGGTGTTGACAAGTGACCATTCATACACAAAAGGAGGGGAGGGGGTGAGGTCTAGAGACTAGCATGTAATATTGGTTGGCCTAGACAACCCAAACCATGTTTCCATCATTTGGGAAGTGTCGTAAGCCCGCACGCACCTGATCATTTTAATAATAATAATAAAAAATATTGAAAGCAAATAAAGAGTGAATGAACCAAAAAGCACTTGACCTTTCAAGAGGTAAGTCTACAGTGACTTTCTTAGTTCCTACCTCAACTCCATTCCCACTCTCCTCTTTCCTCAAAGTCCAAACTCTAGTAATTTCAACCAAACTAAATTCTTTTAAAAGAGAAATTAATAATTACTTAATTAGTGTCTCCTTTAAAAAGTTAAATTATTTTCATACAATTAGATATTTTTAAATATGGTCTTTCATTGTCATCTTTGTTAGGACGATGTGAGTGAGTGGTTGGTTCATTTTTGTGAAATAAATTAATAATAATAATTCAATAAAAGTTGATACAATTGTTAATGACCAAACTCATCTTATTATCTTACTGGTAAATAAGGTATAAATATATTTGTAAGCGCTTCAAGTCTGGTGTGATTTTGATGAATCTAAATTTTGGTTTTAAAAAATATTTAACTATCGGTTTAGTTTTTATAATTTTTAAATTTATTTCTTTTAATTTTTATAATTAACAAGTAAATTTTTTAATTCTTAAAATTTAATAAGTAAATTTTTTAATCTCTTAAAAAATCAACAAATCTACTTATTAAATATAAAAATTAAAAGTGATAAGTATAGAATCTATTAAATCTAAAATAATAATAATAATAATAAAATGTTAATATTATTATATATATTTTTTGGGTGTTACTTATTTCCTTCTCCTTGAAGACTAGCTGTCTCGGGCAGTGGCAGCATAACCAGAAAAAGGTTCCAGAAATTCTGGTAAGGAACGAAGCAAAGCAAACGCAGCGTTTCGTTTCGTGTCGCTGCTGGTTATGGATGGAATGTACGGAGTGCCGGCGGAGTACGCCGACAAGGCTCTCATGACGCCGGAGAATCTGATTTTCCCGCCGGACTACCACCACGACTTCCTCGCCGCCGGCCGGATTCCGCTGTTCGGATCCGACGAGTTCTTCTCCTCCTCCGCCGGAATTCACCGGCAGCAGGAAGATGACGTGGCAGCCACCACTGTCATGAAGGCCAAAATCGCCTCTCACCCTCACTACCCTCGCCTCCTCCAAGCTTACATCGAGTGTCAGAAGGTGCATAACAAACTCGTTAAAATTAGTTGCAACAATTTGTAAACGTTTCTCGGAGGAAGAAAAAAAAACGGTTATAACAAACTTTTTTTTGTGTTACGGATGCTGCTGTTGCAGGTTGGGGCGCCTCCGGAAATCGCGCGCTTGTTGGAGGAAATCCGGCGAGAAAATGACCCGTGCAAGAGCGACGCCGTTTCTTCTTCCACGTGCTTTGGAGCCGATCCCGAGCTTGACGAATTCATGGTCCCCCCTTTCTTTCTCTCTGCACACGCACGCACACAAATATATATACATATATATATATATATATATATATATTTATAATCTATATATATTATTATTACAACTTTCGTCAAGATTGTGTTTCCGATTATCCATTTTTTTTTCTGGTTTCAGGAAGCCTACTGCGACATGTTGGTGAAGTATAAATCCGACTTGGCTCGCCCTTTTGATGAAGCAACCACTTTCCTCAACAAGATCGAAATGCAGCTCAGCCATCTCTGCACTGGTGCTTCCGTTTCCAACGTTTCTGGTTTGTTCTTCTCTCTCCCTCTTTCTCTTCAGTGTCTTACTAGCTGTAAGCTCTTGCTCACTGCTAGTGCTATTAATTATAATTTCGGAACTCGATGTTCCTTCGTTGATATCTGTGCTGCTTTTTACAAAGAGAAAAAAAAAACGATAAGGTTTTAATAAACGCTGGGAAGCTGTTCTAGTAATAGTACCCTTAGCACTTCAAGCGCGTGGATAACTTACAAATTTATTTCAGTTTAATCAGTGGTCTAATTCGAGCTCAGGGTATATGCAGCTCGAGTTTTGGGTCTTAAGTAGTAATAGTATAACCAGTTGGCACATCGATGACGCATGTATCAATGGACAAAAAATTGTTTCAGTTTAACCAAATCTTAAGTTTGAGTTTGAGTTCTTAGTATACGTGTTTTGAACATGTGATTTGGACCAAAAAAGAAGTACTCTTAATTAAGCCACACATGGAGCAATGAACAATGTTTCATGTTTGGTTGCTTTCTTTGATGTGCCTGGTCCTTATCTCTTGGTTGTTTAACCATTGGCTGAGAACATGCATGAATAAACCTCACAGAAATAGTCTTATAAGTTGGCAGCAAATATGTGCTTGTGAGAATGAGATGGAGACATGACACACAGCTTTTTTACGAAGAGTGTACTAGAAAGAAAACAAAAAGGAAAGGGAAACCCTAACACTTCTCTCTCTTTCCTATGGATTAGTGTTTATGTATGACTGTGCTGCTGCTGGCTTCTCGCTGTTAATGTATGTAACTTTCTTTGTGTGCTTTCACTGTTAGACAGTAATCCATGGCTTCTTTCGTCATAGTAGGAGAAAAAAGTTTGGTTGTTTGGTCATTCCGGGGTAGTAGTAATGCTGTTTGAGCCTTTCGCCTTTTTCAGTTCCTTCTTTATACGGGTCTCCGAATTAATTGCTAGCTTCTATGGACTTGTGTGGTTTGTTTTGTTTGGCCTTGGAGTTGTTCTCTCCGCACGCTTTTCTTAGTTTCTAATATTTTTTTAATCTCATTTTATTTTTCTTTTATGCTTTTCCTGCTTGCGAATGTGTCAAGTTTGACGAGCAACGGTCTTCTGCATCTGGCATCTGGCCCTTCAATTTTGACATTGCAGATGTTCTTAAATGACATCTCAAATAGTGGCCTCGATTTAAGACACTGACCAAACAATAGATGATTGTTGGTTTTTCAAACACCCTTGAGTTTAAATGTTTTTCCTTACTACTTTGGTCCTTTTGACGCCCCTTTCAGCTCCCCAATATGTATAGGCTTGTAAGTGCATGCATATTTTGAACAACTTTCTGTTTGAAAATCTTCCACAGAAAATTCGTTCGAGTAATGTTTATGCCCGCTGGTTTGATCGATATTCTCCAGTTGGTATATTTTGGTTCTCTAATTGTTGGAGAACATTTCTCCTGATAAAAGGTTTGTTTTCTTTTTGCTTCCCTAGCTAGCTATTCAACTCAGAAACAAATGCTGGTAGTGAATATTTTGAAGGCCGTGGTTTTACTTGCGTTGACACCTAAATTTTATTTATAAGGATTATTTTTTGTTAGATATTAAATTCAAATTGTTATCTGATAATCATTTGTCAAACTTATATTCTTTTATTTATCATGAACATTAGAGGCTAAAAAAGTATACTCTCAGGCTTAATATTATATTGTGGAATATAGCAGAAATGCTATCTATAATTTGTAGTATTGGAAACTAGAAATTATATGATATAGTACTAGTATATGATATCTGTTGTGATTCATATGTGTGAATTATTAATTCGGCATCCAAATGCTCATTGCTTGAGATGAACTACTTTCTTCTTTCTTCCAGCACACATGAAACTTACACGTTTCAAAGACTTATTATGATAATAACGTAATTTAAATATTAGTATAACCTTCTAATGTACCCATTTTGGATTAGATTTACACATGATCTGACAGTAATAGCATGCAATGATTCTGCTTTCATACTTTATTAATGTATCGAGTTCCAATAGAGCACAGGTGATGCATGTTGTTGGGAGATAAAAAAAATGCTCATGGGGAATTGTCTAAGGGCTGATTATCTGTCTGAAGCTAAAGTAATGTCAGATTTTTCTTAAAATAATCGAAATTTAGTTGCTTTGGGTTATCTTGTTGGTTAGTAAAATTAGAAAAAAGAATGAGCTCAACATTATTGAAGTTAGATTATCCTGTTTGTTCATGCTTTTGTTGAAGAAAATTAATTTTGCGAATTTACTGTAAAATGAGGTTTTAATCTAAAGGACTCAGCTGATTGTAAATTGATGCTTTACTTCAATTTCTTTCAGATCTTGTTCTCTCTCATTCTCTGTTCAATCCGTGATCATGTTTCTTTATATAATATTTTACCCTATGTTGAAGTTGAACATAGGCATGTGTCAAATATTTATTTTGGGGTTGTCAACTTTATTATTGTAGAATTTTATTTTGGTTACTGAATTTTAGCCCCGCCAGAAAGATCAGTAACAATTCCCATACCGTTTTGCTAAGTGTGGAGGCTGGAATGCAGTGTGGATTCTAATACTATATTTTGATATTTTTTAATGTTAAAAAGGGTGGTCATTGGTCATCAGGTTGGTTAAGGTTGGCAAATATTACTATTTATACCTGGAAGTACAGATTACCTTTTCAGGGTTGATGTTTTCATTTGTAAGTTGCTTTGTGTTGCATCCTTAATTTGATGGATTCTCCTTCATTATGCTTTTTGCCTACCTATATTCCTTTAGCGATTGCCTCAAAAGCTAAGTTGACAGGATGTGAAATCCTTTGCTTCTAAATTTCTTCTTTCTACTTTTTCTTGTACACGTACTGCAATCACTGTGTCAAATTGGATCTGGTATTTTCTTAGAAGCAAGTTTTCAGGTTCTTGGATTGACATGTACTTGTGACAAACTTATGCTTATTCTTTGCATTAGTGAGGCATTGTTGGCTCTGGTTTATTTCTTTTATTAGTCAAAATCTTATTGGGAAGGAGTATAAAAGGTTCTCCCAGCCATTTTCAAATAGAACGTCGACAATAATTTACATTTATATATTTCCTAAACTCTTTGACCTCCTAGGCATAGATAAAAAATAAAAAAAACTCATTTGGTTTAAATATCACCCGACAAAAGATGAAGAACCTGAAACTTTTGACTTGATCCAACTCCAGCTTCAACTTTGATTAGTTGCAATACTTTGTTCCAATTAATTTATAGTATAATTCTTGAAGATAATTTCATTCCTATGTAGTAAAATAGACCAAATACAGGAGAAGCATAGTAATTGCCACAAATGTTTTAAATTCTTCCCATATTTTTTGACCTCTATCATGGTTGATTATGCTGTGCTTTTTAATGTATGCCTTTTCCAGATCGTCCCAAACAACTTGAATATCTAGTGTGATTCCTAAATGATCCATTTAAATAAAAGTTTTACTCAATTAGGCCTCTAAATGGGCATGAACATTGTGATATTTTACACTCTGATGTGTTTTTTCAGCATACGGTCGAATGGATGTTTTTTGTTGCTCATGATGTCATTGAAGTGTGTAATTAACCGAAGGTTTTTTTTCCCTGACTGAAGGCATCAGTAAAGTGCTAAAAAAAATCTAATACCTCCAGGTTTTAGACATAATTAAAGTAATTGCTTTAGATTAAGAGTTGGATATGAAGGAAATAGTGGGTTGAAATGAAAAGGAATGGAAAATATATATTAGTTATTCATTCATGTCCTCCGTCTTATTTTATGATCTTTTGCAATCACATAACTGTTTAATCATGAATGTAGTATGTTATAGTAAAGATAAAAATACTTAATAACCGTTGATAGCCTACTATTAGTAGGTTTCTTTGCACTTCCGTTGTGTGTTCATTATTTATTTTATAGTGGACAAAAGTTCACTATTGCTCCGTCCTCAATCATCTGGTGAATCTATGGCAGGTGTAAAATGGTGAGTGCATCGGATGTTAGGGAATTGGAGTATTGAAATCCTAACATCACACTTCTTTTGTAGTACTATTTTTCAACACATTTTTTATTATTAAATGAATTTTACGTTGGACGTGTTAAAATAGGGAATGAGTCTTGCATGATTTAGTGGATCTAACATGAATTTTTCACCAACTAAAAAGTGTATTGGTGGCATTGTTCATTTCGGAAATTTTGTGAAATGGAGAAATTTTATTTCACACGTGTTAATTATAATTTTAGTACTTTCAAAACCACAAGTAGTGCTATCATGTATGTATTTATATTGGACCGTGTTTAGTGGCTTGGATGTTTTGACTTTTTAAGTCCAAGAGATATGATAAGATCATAAGCATAGCGTCTCCCTGTTTTGTGTCTACGTAGTGCAACATTAATTTGCCTTCTAAGTTAATATTTATTTATATTCTGAAAGATTTAAGTTAAGGAATTGATAACCCTAGAGGATTTGCTTTTGCGGGTGCCTAAATTACAGTGATGCAGAAATCATATGCAAAATATCATGCTGCTGGATAGGTGGTATCTATTACACGAAGGGCTTTCAGCTTCATTTTTATGTTCATATATAAAACACATTTTATACATTTTTATGGTGGTTCTGAAAGGACTCAAGTTCTCGAATCTCCAAAATAATTTGGACTTTTTTTCATTTGTACGTTATGGTTTCTTTATTTGTTTCTTCGACATCTTAGGATTTTGATAACTACATATAATAAGCATGGAGAATGTGAGGGAAAGAGTTGGAAGCTGGTGGTTTCTGATGAAATATTAATTAGGACCTTTTAGAAAAATCCCGTGTGCAGCGGGTGATCAAAGAGTCATAGCTTTCACATGCACTCCCGCAGAATTCGCTGTGATTTTTGCTACAGCTTTTTCTTTTTTCTTTGAAGATAGAACGTTCATGTCATTGCCATGTATGTAATATGTATATACCTTCCCCACTGCTCTTGCCGCTGCGTGTCATTGCCATTCTCCGATATTTTGTTATCTTGTGGGCCTCTGCCATTGACCCCTTGGTCATTTGCATGATGCGTAACACTTTTCGATCCCCAAATGCCTCATCTTTTTTATAAATGGGGTCCCTCTTTGTGAACAAAGCAACCCTATTATCATGCATAGTTAAAGCTGAGACTTAATTCTCTCGTTAGTACTTAGTAGTGTGTTCCTCAGGCGTTTTTTGTTATTAATCAAGGATATTCTTTATAATAGGGACACTAATTTCTTTTGGAGACTGAAAGATCACTTAAAGTCTTTTTTCGTACACATAGCTAGAGTTGAATCTCTATTATACTTCTGAAATCCTGCTATCTGCCATATCTTGTTGGTATTGGACATTTGTTTTGGGGTACTACAAGCCGTAGGAAGGTCTTTATTATTTACTTAAATGTATTGTATGAATAAAGAGAGAAAGATAAATTTAGTTTGATTGATTGGTTGAAAATGATACGTGACCTGTGTGTGAGTTGTTGTAACTCGAATTTGATTTGTAGGAATAAAAAAATTGTATTAACAGAGAAAAGATTAAGATGTGAAGGTTTATGAAATGGGTAATTAAGGAAACTGAAGTGTAATAACTAGGGCTGTGATGATGCTGTACGGTGTGCCTCGTTGGAAGCTTTGAGTCTCTCTCTGGTTAGGGCCATAGTGACAATGGATGGAACCGGGCACTGACATTGATGTTTTTCTTTACTTTCTTTTATTTTATTTCTTTCCAACCTAGGTCTGCTCTGGTCTGATCTGGTCTGGTTGTACAGTGTACTCTCATGCGATGGTCAAATCCTTGTCGGATTGAGTGGGTGTCAGAAGCAATTTGTGGGTGGGTGCTCGTGGGCTAGTAGCCCTGTACTTAACCATTATTCGATCGCCTTTGAGATAATCTGCTCAGAAGAAATCATGAGTGACAAAAGTTTCTCTCAAGATTAATTTATGTTCAGGATGGAAATGAGATAATTAATGATGGAAATGGAATAGGTTTGGTTTTATAAGGTTTTAAGTATTTTTTGAAATCTAAAGGTTTGGGTCTTACTTATTTGATCTAAGGTTTGATTTAAAAATTAAAAAAATCCAGTATTTTTTAATTTTTAATTAAAAACTATTTGTAATTTTTTTAAAATTTATTTTACTTATTTCTTAATGTTTAATTAAAAAACTATTTTGTAATAGAAGCTTGCTTCTATAAGTAGGTTGATAAATGTAAATATATGTGGAAATCAGCTTCATGTTTTAATACATTCATAAATATATAAATTCAAAATATTGTAGTAAGATTTTATTATAATGATAATATTATTATTTACTTTTAATACGACAATTTGTTAGGTTTTTTTTATGCAGATTTTGTTAGGTTTAAAACAAATCTTTTGGGACCCCATGAACTTTTTTAAGGGAAGAATTTATTTTAGGTTCTTGGATCATTTTTTAGGGTGATATTATATAGGATTTAAGAATTTTTGTTATTTTTGTTCTAGTGGTAAAATCTAATTTTAGTTCTTGAATTTTACTTGGACAAAAAAAATAAAAAACATCACCCTTCTTTTATCTCAAGTGACATTATAAAATGATATATATATATATATATATATATATACCAAAGTGAATTTCTTGAGAATTCTTTCCTTGGAATCCAATTTTTAGAATGGAAAACTCTTGAGCAAAAATAATAATAAATTTGATGAACATGAGTTTTTGAGCTAAAAAATCTAGCTTAATAATTCTTATTAAAGATGTTTTAAGTATCCGAAAAGTTTGGTGGATCGTATCTAATTTGAGTCAAATCCACTGCTTACTCAGTCTGAGTGTTTTTTCCCCTTAATATAGACTTAGCTTAAGGATAATTAATAGTCTTTTCATTTGGACCAACAAATAGCTTGATTAAAAGGTTTTTCAAATGACATAACATACTCACTTAGGGTTTGACTTAGGCTAACTTGAAGTAAGTTAGTAAGTTTTGACGAGGGATTTGACCTATTATTACTTAGTTTATATCGATAGTACTATTATAAAAGAAAACCCTGTACCTTAGTTTATATTACTATTATTATAAAACATAAAACCTTGTACCATAGTTTATATTGATATTATTATAAAATAAAACCTTGTACCTTCTGTTATTGAATTTCATTTTAAACTTGTATGTTGTTATGTTACTTTTTGAGTTGAATGTACTAATGCATAAAATTTACATCAACAATTAATTAAAAATTATTGTTAATATGCCTTTCAAGATATTATAGATGTTAACCAAATTTATCATATATAACAATTTGTGATTGAATGATATAAGAAAAATGTTCGACAAGTATATTTACTTTATTTGTTATATTTATGCATCACAATTTCATATAGGATTCTCTTTTTTTTTTATAATTGTTCTTATATTTTGCATTTTTTTGTAACTAATTTTTATTTTACAACAAATAATTTAACTTTTATATTATTGTAAATTCGAAGTCGTATCCCTTGAATGATTTTGATATTGCTATTGTTTGGCTAGATGATGGGGGTGTGTCTTCGGACGAAGATTTGAGTACCGGAGATGGTGATGCTCAAGATGGCCAATTAAAGGGTGAAGATCGTGAGCTCAAGGATAGGCTTTTACGAAAGTTTGGGAGTCACATCGGTACTTTGAAACTCGAGTTTTCAAAGAAGAAAAAGAAGGGTAAGCTTCCAAAGGAAGCAAGACAAGCATTGCTTCAATGGTGGAATGTTCACTACAAATGGCCTTACCCTACGGTAAATATTTCAATTCTTGTGTTTTACTTTCCCCTGCAAAATGGTGAATATAATTTTCATATATATCAACTGTATATTATTGAGATATGATACATATACTATAAATTCATGCAACAATTTATATAACATTACTTTTTGCATCTATTTCTATTCATCATTAAAACATGTAACAAATGATGTGTAGGAAAAAGATAAGCATAAAAAATGTTGGTTGTATGAATTATTATACAAATATCATTTTTTTAATATTATTAAACTTGTATTTTGTTTTACTTGATCATCTATAGGAAGCTGATAAGATTGAACTGGCTAAGTCAACAGGGCTGGACCAGAAGCAAATTAACAATTGGTTTATTAACCAAAGAAAACGTCATTGGAAACCATCAGAGAATATGCAGTTTTCTATGATGGAAAATTTTAACGGACGGATCCTTGCTGATGAATGAATGAGGTGCATGTACATGATATTTTCAAATGTATATCCCGATTAATTATTGCTTGTATTTTCTTTTTTGTAAATTCTAAATTAAAAGCAGATTACTGACAGTAAAATGCTTATTACTTTCCCATGAAGGAAAAGGGAAATGATCATAATAGTATTCTTGATAAATAACTACTGACATTGTGAATTAACACTTATACTTTGGTTCAAGGTTCTTCTCCCATTCTAGCTCATTGCCGTTGCATTAATTAATTTGTCACTTTGCATTTATCAATGTATCAATAGATAGTTTATGGTTAACTGGATTTTTGTGGATATCTATACTAATGTTTGAAAAGCATATTATGTGTGAAAGCAATCAAAGTATTACTATTTTATGTAGAAAAACATGAAAAATGTACCCTGAAAAGTATTAATACTTTTAAATGTTTATAGGTAGATCAGAAATTAAACTGCAAAGTTAGTACGAAATTTGCAGCAAGTCAACTATTGCATTTGTGAAGATTTTGTTTTTAGTCTTTGTGAAGTTTTTTTTATCATATTTAGTATTTTATTCATTTTTATTCATCAGTATTAGTCCCTCCTAAGAGCTATTGCGTATATTTATTCCCTCTAAGGACTAATATTGATGATTAAAAATATGAGACTACAAATAATAAAAGAAATATAAGAATAAAAAAACATAAAGTTTTAGAGGGATTTAAAATTAATTAAATAGGTATCTAACAAATTAGATTTTAGACAACTTTTAAAATATGTTTGGACGAATGAATTTTAAATTCTAAAAAATTTTAAATTTTAAGAATTTTAAATATTTCAATTGAATTTTTTTTATTTTTAAAATTTTGTATTTGAATAAAAATAAAATAAAATTGTGAGATGAAAGAAAATGAATGTAAAAAGAATAGAATATATGGTTGGTCTGCGTATAGTGGATGTAGTTCTATGTATCTTTCTACGTCTACACTTGATCGACGCTCTGCGAGCTCAGACCTCTCAGATGGAAAAGAGGATGAATGTGATAAAAGAAATACGTGAATGTTTTGGAAGGTTCTATTAAAAAAAGAATTTTAATTTCTCACCTTTTAGAAGGAAATTAAAATTCTATATTTTTAGTTATTTAAAATTATGTTTTAAAATTTTAAAAATTTAAATTCTTAATAAAAAATTCAAACAATGAATTTTAGATAATTTTTTTTTTAAAATTCTTTGAATTACGTTTCTCAAGTTAAAATTTTGAATCCAGATGCATAGAAAATTTGAATCTAAGTTCAAATCTGAAAGTGAAAGTCTAATTTCTTTTAGAAATTAGAATTGTAAAAAATTGGCCCAATCAATGTGAGCGGAAATAGATAATATTAAGACTAAATAATTTTTATCCTTTTTTTATTTATTATGACACTCTCTTTTCTAATCAGTAAATACTACATGTTAATTCTAATTAATACTAATAGATGGAAGTCACAAAATATTGAATGCCGTAAATGTTAATTATTACTTGCTACACATCATGGAACATTATCAACAATCAACCATTGTTTAAGCTTTCTTTGAGAGGTACTTTCTCCGTTTCGAATTATATGACATTTTAGATATTTTTTTTTCCAAAATAATGTTTTTTTTAATAAAATTAATGTTGTATTAAATATTTTTTATTTTTCAAGATTACTTTTAATCAATATTTAGTGAAAATAGTATATAGGAAGAATAAATATATCATTAATTAGAGAGATAAATAATATATTATAAAATTATCTAATATATATTTTTTAAAATGCAATAAATTAATTATATTCTTAAAACTGAAGGAGTAATAAAAATAAAAATAAGCAAGCACACACTTTAGACATTGTAAAAAGACAAGTTTTGGGACACAATCCATACCATAGGCTCATGGGTCGGGCCACGAAGCCTGTTAAGTTGTTGGGTAACACAACACATCACACGTGCGATTAGATGAATAGTTTAAATTAGTGATTCCCAAACGATGTCGAAACTGCAGCAGATGCCACATGGCGATGACGTTTGTTCCTTCAACATCTTCCAGTTTCCGACCGACGTTGATTCGATGCGCCAACTCCAACGAGCGGCGGGCGCTGTTTAGCCGCATTGCTCCTGTCTATGATAACGTGCGCCACCATTAGTGCCTTTCTTCTTTTCTGCTATGGTCTCTTGATAACTTACGCCGTTTCTGTTTGTGTGTTTGGATAGCTGAATGATTTGCTGAGCCTTGGCCAACACCGGATTTGGAAGCGAATGGCAGTGTCCTGGACTGGGTATGCTATTGCTATCCACATTTTCATTCTCTTCTAAATTTATTTATTTCTTATTTCTTAATTTCGTGTAGAGCGAAAATGGGAGACCGTGTGTTGGATGTGTGCTGTGGAAGTGGGGATTTGTCCTTTCTCTTGTCCGATCAAGTTGGCTCTCATGGCAAGGTTCTCTACCAATTCATATTTTTTTTTTTAATTAAGTTATAAGTCATACTACATTGCAAGATTTATAATTAATTTACACTGTAAAAACATTGACAGTTTATTATTATTATTGTTGTTATTATTATTATTATCGTCCTCACCAGTTTAATTACCATGCATTGTGTCAATCAATCGGAATCACCTTTCACATGACTTCCAAGTAGCTATTATGAGTTTAATGGAGGTGCACTGTGAAAGTAAACAATTAATTAATCAGAAATCACTGACTTATTGTAAAGGTTTAATTATTGGTTCTGATAGTTGCAAAAGAAAAATCTTTTTATTTAAAAATATCCTCTTTTAGTCTCAACACATTTCATTTTTAATCTCTTTTAAATTAAAAATAGTATGTCTAGAAACTAGAATGAGATGTTTCTGAGTATAGAAACTAAAAGGAAAAATTTTATGGGATCATATAAGTAATTAAATCTATTATAAAAGTCAAACTTAACACATGATTTGTGATTGAATGATAAGTGTAAAAGGATTTAATATCTGTGGATAGCTTATTTACTCTATTATGTTAAAAAACTTATCTTACATGATTATATTATGATTGAGTGACTGTAAAAACCTTTTACACGGTAATCTGTTGGTACATTTAAATTAAATTCTATTATTTTACAGCGATTGTAGTGAAATTATGATTGTGCAAATGTTTTCGGGTGTAGGTGATTGGTCTTGATTTCTCGAAGGATCAGCTATTGTTTGCCTCATCTCGGCAGGAATCACTTTCAAAGAATTGCTTCACAAATATCGAGTGAGAATGGGTAAATTTTGCAGTATGCAGACATTAAATTATATAACTTGGAGAAATTTTTTAACTCTTTGTCCACATTTGATTCTTCAACATTTTTTTTTTTGTGTATTATAAAGCTATTAGCGGTGTTTATAGTAGAGTTCTTTTGCGATTGTGTTGTATCTTAGTACCATTGGTGATATGGGAAGGTTTAATGGTTTGTTGCAAGATAGGTGGGTTGAAGGTGATGCTCTTGACTTGCCATTTTCTGATGGTTGGTTTGATGCTATCACTATGGGCTATGGTCTTCGAAATGTGGTTGATAAGCAAAAGGCCATGCAAGAAATTTTCCGCGTCCTAAAAACTGGTAGGTTTTGTATCTCAACCCATTAATATAAAGATTGATGTTTATACAAATTTGACACATCCTATGGTTTATTTTACTTTCTAGGCTCTACAGTGTCTATCCTGGACTTTAATAAAAGCAATGAGTTGCTAACTTCTGCATTTACGGTATATCTTAGCCTTACTAGTTGCTTTATATTAGATATAATAATAATTGGCACAGCAATGCTCCATTTTGAACAAGTGTAGTCACTCTTCTGATCTTCTTAGTAAATTGGAAGGCTTGGCTTGAGGTTGAAAGTCAAGATATGTGAAAGGAAAATAAATTTATTCTTTTCAGCAATGCCTTTTTGTTCATCAGTTTGACAGGACTGATGTATTCATGTTTGACTCTGCTATGTTTAGAGAAAAACTTACAGTCCACATGTGTAAATGAATATCATCATATCATTTTTTTTTATATTGGCAAATGTTAGTTACTAATTGTTAGTTTTTTGTTAGTGGGAGGAGTCGAATCCATGACAGTGACCTCTCACCCCCTCCCTTCTCCCTTCACTTCTAAACCAACCTTATAACTCCATTATCATATCATATATTCTACACTCTTTTTTTTTTTTTTTTTTTATAAATTTTCTGTTTTTAATTTCAATTTTGTGGATGCACTGAAGGTAACCCCCACGTATTTACTTATGCTAGGAATGGATGATTGACAATATTGTTGTCCCTGTTGCCACTGGTTATGGTCTTTCAGAGGAATACAGATACCTCAAAAGTTCAATAAGAGAATTTTTAACAGGTTTGTTTTCAAGTGAAAGTTTTTATCAGATCAAGTGTAAGTTATCAATAAGAGAATTCAACGCTCTTAATTATATTTTATGAAGTTGTTCTATAGGATTATTTAATTGTGTTCTCTCACTTGTTTTCTCCATACCTTGGATATATTTAGGACTTAATTTATAGATGATATCTTCTCTCTGCTATAGAATGACAGGAGTTTGGCTATGTGTCTTGGGTCTTTGGTGGTATGACTTGCCTTGCCTTTGTTTCTGCTGGTCTAATATAGGGCTATGCTTTATCTTAAAAAAAATTGGCATGTTTCCTAAAATATAAGGTTTGAGCTTGACTTGTTTTACTTGATATAAATTATTGAGTAAATTCCCGAGCTTTAATCTATTCCTACACTAACCCCCTTTATTTTTTGAAAAATATACACCGACATTCCCTTTATACAAATGGGAAGAGTAAATTATGTCCATTGAAGGTAGAACTTTGTCATGATTGATTGCCTAATATAAGAATACTCCTGTGATGCAGGTAAGGAATTGGAGAAACTTGCCTTGGAAGTAGGATTTTCTGCTGCTCGACATTATGAGATTGGTGGAGGCCTCATGGGGTGTTTGGTAGCTAAGCGTTAGATGGGATTTATGGAATTATCTTATCTATGAACGGATTGCACCCCCCCCCCCATGTGGACTTTATTCTGGTTGTAAAAACATAAAACCTGTTGTTAATTACTATTTAATTAACAGTAGCTGACCTATTGCCCAGCATTTTGTTAATTTTATTTGATAAATGTTCCAAGGGAATGCTCCAGTCATGTTTTCATTTTTCTTCACATGATCTTTCTCAAATGTTGGTTCTATCATGATTGATTCATTATGAACTGCTATGTTTCAGTACATTGTCATTCAAAGCCCCTTGTTCCTCTCGATAACGTTCCGAGTATGCTAGTGCTTAATCATTTTGTCTCATTGGATTTGGACTCATTAAAGAACAAAATATTAAAAGCTTACAATCTTTGCTTTATATTTTTCCCATTGAAAACTATTCTTGCGCAAATGAATTAATAGTTGTATCCAAACGTAGTATTTATGACTTGTTACATATATCAGATTAATCTAAAATTGTTTAATAATGTTAATCATGGAACTATACAGTATACACTGTTTGCTTCCCATAACCGTATTGGACATTTGGCTCAAAATCTCCCCGTGTCTTAAGTATGTATTTTAAATAGCAAAGGATCGATTGCTTTGTTAACAACCTTAAGTGACATAGGTCTGATTTCTGAGGCAGACCAAGTTATTTGCCAATCACAAGCTGCGCTGCCGACATGTCATGTCAGGGATTTTCTCTGCATTCTCTTGGTCACCTGGGATAAAAAGAGCTATGGGACATAGTGGCAATTGAATCAGGTGCAGTAAGAGGATAAAATGGGTCACCACTTGTGTCATGAAGTTCCATGGTACTCTCATCAAGGAAGGGTGGATTAGAGGGAGCAACAAGATCCTCCTCTTTCTTTGTTAGCATTTGCAGTGCCTTTGACATGCTTGGTCGTAAAGAAGAGACCTCTTGGGTGCATAGAAGTCCTATGTGAACCACTCTTAAAATCTCATCCTTAACATTAACATTGCTATTGTGATCTTCCTGCAAGTCTAGGTTTGGATCAAATAATTGTTCAGCAGTCCCTGCCTGAAAATGCTTCCATGCCTGATGTTACCCGAATATATCGGTTAAAAAAGAAAGAACAGAATTGTTTCATCAGTAATTTATCTTATCTTACCACAATCAATGTACAGTTGAACAACAATCAGAACAAAACAACCAAGGGAATCTGCAACTGACCACTGTAACTAAGCTGTCTGAATATTCTGATGCTTTGCTCCTGTTGTTCTGTCTAGCAGTGACTATCTCTAGCAGCAACACTCCAAAACTATATACGTCTGCCTTTTCTGTTAACTGACCATGAGCTAGGTATTCAGGAGCCATATACCCCCTGCAGTTCCAAGAGTAAATGGTTATTTCAGATGTACTACACTGCAGTTTCCTGCAATAGCACTTGCCTCTTTGCCTCCTACTGTGATTTGTTCAAAAGTATGTTATGATTTATAAAAAGATACTTACAAAGTTCCTGCAATAGCTGTACTTATGTGGCTCTTGTCCTCTTGAAAGGACCTGGCCAAACCAAAATCTGCAATTTTAGCACGAAGCTTTGCATCCAATAAGATGTTGCTGGCTTTTATATCTCTGTGAATTATCCTTGTTTTGGAGTTCTCATGCAGATAAACTAATCCTTCGGCTGTCCCAATGATAATTTCATATCTCTTTTCCCAGTTCAATTCCTTGCCCTTGTTTTTATCTGCCATGTATAAATTGAGAAATATTATATTTAGTTCACATTATGATGAATTGATAATCACTTATAGTGATCAGAATGAGGTGTTATAGGTGAAAATAGCAGTCAAGCCTACTGCATCAGTTCAGTAATTACCGAAAATGTAGCGATCAAGACTTCTGTTGGGTAGAAATTCATATACAAGCAGGCTTTCAGGTCCCGAACAACTGCATCCCAACAGTCTGACTAGATTCTTGTGTTCCACACTACTAATTATGTTGACTTCATTGTAGAAATCTGCTGCTCTATGTCTGTTGTTGAAAAATAATCTCTTCACAGCAATCTCTCTTCCATCAGCTAGAACTCCCTGCAATAGCAAATTGTAAGATTGCTTTGATGTGTAGAATGATAGAGATGTAGGTCTTTAGAGAAGAGAACTACTTTATAAACTGTTCCAAATCCTCCTTGCCCTAACTTGTTATTTTCATGAAAAGATTCAGTAGCCTTGTCCAATGTAGAGTACTTGAAGTTCAAGTTATTGTTCTGTAGTGTTTTTGCCAACTTCTCTGCATCATTTGAACCTGAAAACCAGAATGAAGATTGAGATCAGTAAATATCCTTAATGTTGTTGTGCTGTATCTCGTGATGGTTCCTCGATTTTTTTATAGGACAAGGTGAAGCTCTTCAAAAGATAAAAGAATTCATATACAATATTTATGATTCAGAGGACATGGACTATCATATAAATATGCAACAGAAACAACCAATGTTTGGTGGTCTAAGTGGCAAGGTACTTAGTAAAGCAAGGTTTAAGGTTTGAATTTTGTGAATGAAGAAAATAAGCACCGAGAAAACCTTGTTTCAAGTGAGTTCACTTGGCTCAAATTGCATTGACTTGGCTCAGATTGGCTTAAACTAAAAATTTGCAGGTAGACATTATTGGTTTCAGATTTTTTAGATAAGTCAATTACCTCTTCGTTTCTTTTGAATGTTTCTTTGTTTCCATATATAAACTCCAATAGTTACTCCAACCACCGAAACAATCACCGAACTGACTACTGCAATCACTATCACTACCACATTACCTGCACAAGTCATCAAAATGAACTATTCTCAAGATTCACCATCACTCAAATTTTTTAATGCAGGATTTTGAATCCTACCACAATTTGATACTCAACTGTAAACTGAAAAAAACTGCACAGTTTATTTACCTGACGAACTCCCATTTTCCTGCTCCTTGTTAAGAAAATCTGTGTCTGAGTACCTCATGAAGCAACCGGTGTTGAGCGCTCTCCCTTCTGACCAAGGCAAGCATCCCAATATGGAAGAGGATGCATTCTCAAGACATGCTTTGCAAGACCTTTTATCCAAAGTCCTCCAACAATCAGCCAAAACATAAGCAGATTGGTTAGTTGTTCCTGCAACAGCAACATTCCCTTTGGCATATCCTTTGTTGTTAGGTGCATCTTGAACTGCTCTTAGAACTGCCTGTCTTGCCGCTGCTTGAAAACTCGAGTTCTTCCTTGTTGTGTTCCCACATACAGCTCTGTCTCCCGGTCCCAAATACTCATTAAAGAAACTATAATTCTCAGCCCTCATGAAACAACCATCGAGGAAAATTCGACCAGAATTATAAGGGAAGCACTGAGGAAGAACCGTGCGTGCCTCAGCATAGCATAATACACAGTCAAGTAATGAAAGATCTCCATAACACTGGGCAAGGCCATAGTTAGTATCAGGCCCTGTCCCTACAATTGCTGTGCCAAAGCCAGTTTTGCGCATCTCATCACTGATCTTCTCCATAGTTGCAACAAAATTTGGAACAAAGATAGTAGTATTGTGCTCTAGTTCATGACCACATGTTGTTAGGACTGTCTTGGCCCTTGGTTCTGCTATTACAGTCTTTGATAGTAGCAGTAACTTGATGAGAAGGAAAAATTTGCATTGATAAGAGACGAGAGAGACTTGTTTCATCATTTTTGGGACGATCCGATCTAAATCATTTTCTCTGGTAGGCTATCCACAAGGAACTGTGGAAAAAAAGGAGGGTTTAGAATCTTTGGTTAGCTATGTCTGATAAAAAAAAGGTCATTCCATGTTCCATGGCTTTGAGTTTTGTTAGTGAATCAAAATCAAAACAAGTAGCAAGTTTATCTATTTGGTACAACTGCTTGTTATGCTTACGATAAAATGGTCACAACATGTTTCAACTCAAGCTACCTTATGAGGTAATAATACAGTAATACCTATTGTTGGAGACCGCCATTATAGCTCAAATTTCATGCCATATGATGTGAAATTGAATTCCAAAACTTTTCTGTTCCTGAGAAGAAAGGCAAGTTGAAGACAAAGAGGGGCTTCTGGCAGAAAAAAAAACATTCCTAAAGTAACCTCTAACATGTGAAGGGAAGAGGGCAGAAACTCAAGTCGGTACTTACCTTTTTTGTTGCCATCCTTTGAAGTCTCAAAGAATGAAAGAAAGTACTTTTGCTTTGGCAATCATTATTAGAAAGGTAGATTTTGGTTCTCTTCCCTTGTTTATTATACATCAGTAAAAAAAAACTCTAGTTTTAACTTGCTCACACTTTCATGAAGTATGAATGATGCTGAAAATTTTTAAGTATCAAACCAAGTGTTTCAAAAATGAGGTGCAGAATAGAAGCCACCCCAACCCCACTCCAGACCCCACTTTGGATTAATAACCATCACTTCTCCATTCTCCAGATTAGTGATGTCTACATAAGTTAATAGTGTATCAATTAGCAAGCGTAATCATGTTATTTTGCTTAGAAAGGTAAGATATCATTGAATTACCTAAGTGACACACTGTTAATCCACTAACTTATCATTATCACCCGGTGACAAAGGTAGTGAGAGAAATAAAATTGTTCAGATAATTGGTGGAAGTGGTGCAAGACACAAAGTAGAGTATAGAAACGAGGAAGAGGTTAAAGAAGATTAAAATAGAAGAAGAAAAATTAGTTATTTATGTTTTTTAGTTTTTAAAACACTTGTTTACAAAATAATCTTCCAAACTCAATAGATTTTGAACGAGAAATTGATGGTTGAATAGTGTGAAATTAATTTATAAACTATTTTTTAGAAAGAAAAAAAAGCAAGAAGAGAATAAAATATGAACTCTAACCTCTTCAAAATGAAATTTCATAAGTTTCTTCACAATAATTAAAAAACATTAATTTAAAATAATAATTATATTAAATTATAAAATAATCTAATATCATTCTAATAAAATAGGGAAAATATTATGCTGGTTCAAGTAGAAGATCTTGTGTTTAGATAATATAATATGATTAAAAGAAGAAATTCTATTAAAAGTGGATGAGCAAATATTTGACATGTATATATAACATGGTGAAAAACAACAGCTGTGTGATTTGCCTTTCTATTTTGTTCGCTAATGAAAATAAAAAGCTTCTAGAAAGAAAAAAAGAAGAAAAAGCCGTTGTTGGAATAAAAACCTTTCCCCACAAGAAAAGCTACCCCATTTATCATCCATAGAGAACAGGCCCCACACGTGCCAGCAAACCCATGTCTTCGCCACAGGAACCAAACCAGTGATCAAAAACAAAAACAGATGGTTTCAAGAAAGAAAAACAACAAACAAGAGCGATCAGGGTAATAATAATAATAACGCTTGTGCATAGCATGTCGCTTAGTTTGTTTAACGATATGATCACGAAGCAAATATTGTTACACATAAAAATATTTTATTTGAAGTTTTGGAGAAAGTTCTTAGCTCTTACCTTTGCTTTGCTCTGCATAGAAGAAGAAGAAGAAGAAGAAGAAGAAGAAGCACTGGCAAATGAGAATTGAATTGAATTGAAGTTAGTTGTGTGAGAGAATGGAGTTATGGAATGGGAACGGGGAGGTGAAGATTGATTTTATTGGGACAATGAGGTTTGAGACAAAAAAAACTCATGTAAACGAGTCAAGCACGAATAATAATATGGTATGGTAGGGTCGCAACAACTTGCTGATAGAAACTTTGAAAATTTTGAAGTGTTTTGTTTCCACGCTTAGAATTCAATTCGTTGAAAAAAGAGTGTGACTTGGGTGCAGTGCAGTGTAGCTACGCGGTAACATCGTACTACCTTTGAATCAGTCTCCAGTTTCAAAGACACGAATATCCTCGACAATTACTGTCTTGCCCTGCATCTTCATAGTTTCAGATAATTAAATAAATATAAATATGATTGTATTTATAACCATAGAGAGAAAAATGCATAAGATTGAAATAATAGTATAAGATCTCTCTTATGTGTTCAAACATTGGAGAACAAGATCACGAAAATCTATTTTTGATTTCTTTTACATGTAAAAATTTTTAGTCCGTAATGATCACATATTGCAAACAAGTTCGGTATGTGATTCAGGGAACTAAGAGATAGTTGTAATTTCTGATCAAGTAAAAAAAAAAGACTATAGAGAAAGATAAGAGCAAGGGAGGGGAAGGCATTAAAATATTACCTCTTGTCCTATATAAGAAATAAATTATAGTATAAAATATACTACAACTATTTTTTATAGGATGGAAGGTAATATTTATTTGGGGAGTATGTCTTTAGAGAAAAATATTTAGGAATGTTCACTGCTTGGATTTGATCATGTTTGTGCAATTTTTTTTACATACTTAATTCAATCCAATTCGATTATAAATAGGTTGAGTTAAATTAGGTTAATTGTGTTTGAATATTTAAAAATTATTTTATATTTTGTAAAAAAAATATTTTTTTAAGAATAATAATTTATTTATCTTTAAAGTTTTGTAAGTATATAATAACTAAATGACTTAAAAGAGATCAAATTGTAATAATATTTGAATAATAGAATTAATGATTTCAATGTTAATATAATATTTTTATTTTAGATAGAAATAAAGTATTGTGTTAGCATGAGAAAACATAAACAAAATCAATACAGAGATAAAAAAAAACAATTTCATAAAGGAAAAAAATATATGAATAATATGAGCTAAAAAATAATGTATTTTGTATTTAATAATTAATTTATATATAATAATAAATTTAATTATATGATTTGAATTGATCGAGTTGGATTGAATTGAAAAAATAAATTTTGTTACCCAACTTGTATATGATTAAATCTTAATTAGGTTGAGTTAGAATTTAATCTGAACATGTAGAAGATCTAATCCAATATGATTGGATCAAGTTGGGTTGGGTCACCAGTTGATCTAGACCCATGAACATCGCTAAAAATATTTATCTTTGATCACTTATAAAATATTGATTTGAGTATTAAAAAGGAAAGAATTTAATGAAAGTTTATCCATAAGCATAAATTAAAGAAATTTTTAAAAATATAAAATGATTAGGGTTCATTTTAGTATAGTCAAGTAGAAGTAGTAGGTTCAAAGATAAAATGTTGACAAATATGATAAAATTTAGTGAGAAGAAAGATATCAACAGATTTAGAGAATTTGAAATTATGGTTATTTTTAGGAATAAAAGAAGTACATCTAGATTATGGTTATTTTTAGTAAGTCGCTTGAGTTAATTTTTAATTTTTTTATTAGTTAAAAAATTTATTTAACTGTTTGGTAAATGAATTTTTTTAAGTAGTTTATAACATTTTTTTAGTAGTTTTTAATATTTTATCAGTGATTTTTAATGTTTTTTAAGAGCGCTACTTCAAATAGTATTTTTTAAAATGTTAACTTTTAGCTTTTTATATTTTATTTTCTTTTATCCTTAAAATATTTATTCAATTTTTTTATTAACTTTTTTTAAAATATATGAATTTAATAAATTAACTTTAAACTTTTAACTACTATTCTAACTAATTTTTCAACTTTTAATTAGATTTATCAAATATCACTTGTGTAAACATACATGGATGATTGAAAATTAAAAATAATTTGATAATCACATTATCACTTAAAAAAGTTATATCACTTTGTTTATTAAGCTTAACCATTCATTATTCAATCCAATGACGTTTAGTTTATGGCTTTACGCCTTTTAAGTAACGTTTGATTTTTGTGAATAGGTGGGGTAGACTTTCCTAATAAGGGAAATTATCCTTGGAAGTGGAACAAGACTTCTTTCAAAATCAAATTCCTTTTTTTAGACAGTTGGTACATTAAAACAATAAAAATGCCCACAACAAATATAAAACAAAAAAATATATAAAAATTATATTTCAACTATTTCAATTAAAATAGTTGTTCAGGTTCGATTTGAACTCTTGCTTCACCTTGTTAATTGATTCTTTATCTATAACAAGATTATATATACATAGGTTGAGCCTAACTCAACTGGAATTTTTTATTTTTCAATCAGAAAGTAAAGCCAGTGTATGAAAAAACAAATCAAGTACCTTCTCATCTAATATGTGCAAGGCATGCTCATAACTGAAAGAGTATGTTACAAATTGTACTGTTACCACTCTCTTCAGATTTATATTGTAACCCGTTTATGCTGAATCAGAATTTCGGTCACGCTGTCCTCTGAAGGCTGAGTGTAGGATATAGGATGAAAACTCTCTCCTTGTAAAATAAATTTGCTGAATTCTGCACTACTACAACTAAGAAATGGTGGTTGTGTTGGCTGAGTAATTCCATGATTGTTGTTAATCATTTCCACAACTACTGACATTGGTGGTCTAAGCTCTGCAGATGCTTGTGCACAAAGCAACCCTATCTTGAGGAGTTTGCATGCTTCCATTTCCGGATAATTTCCATCCAAGATTGGATCAACAATGTCACATAGCCTGTTTGATCCATAAAGGCTCCAAACCTTGTACAAAAGGAGAAAAGAAAAGTCTCAGAGCTATGAGAACACTTGTTAAAAGCACAAAATGAATTAGTAGAAGTATATTACAACAAAAAAGCCTTATCCCACTAGATAAAGTCTGCTACATGGATTACAACAATGTCATTCTACTCGTTATAGACCAAATTAATAGAAATATGCCGAATGATTATAAATTAATAATAAAGAGTGTTACCGTTTGTAGGATGGAATATGAATTTTCAACGAAGGATTTGCTCTTTTTGCCGGATATAATTTCCATTATTAGAACCCCAAAACTGTACACATCTGCTTTCTCAGTTAACTTCCCTAACACTACATATTCTGGAGCCATATAACCCCTACAAGTTGACATGAAAAAATTGTAAGAGAATTGTGTAGAAAGACTATATAGAGTTGTGAACTAAGGTAGGAAAATGTGTAAGAGCTAGAAGTTAACAGAAGGGTTACTTTTAGAGCTTCTTACAACATACAAAGTGCATATCAATCGTAAAAAGGCATCATTGAAATGTAATTACGTTGACTCAAAATGTGTTGTTTACATTTCATCAATTCTGCATTTTATTATGATAATTCCATTGTTTATAAAACAAGTTTTCCCCTGTGCTTAATCCTCTTCGAATCAATTGCATTTATGTGATGTATCTGTGCATTATATTAGAGAGGGAGGTAAACTTACAATGTGCCACAAATGGCTGTGCTAAGGTGAGACTTGTCTTCTGGAAATAATCTGGCAAGTCCAAAATCAGCAATCTTGGGTGTGAAGTTATCATCAACGAGAATGTTGGCTAATTTTATATCCCTATGAATGATTCTCTGTGATTCCTCATGAAGATAGGCCAAGCCCTCAGCTGTTCCCAATATGATTTTATGCCTGACTTCCCATGTCAACTGTTGAGAATTCTTTCTACCTGGAGCAAGTCAAAGGACACATTAGTAATTATTTTCAATTAATAAGATTATGTGTTTTAAGACCGGATGAAAAATATTAAAATTGCAACCAGATAGGTGATCATAGAGGCTGTGATTAGGCACAAATTCATAAACAAGAAGGCTTTCAGGTCCTGTAATGCTGCACCCTAAAAGCTTCACTAGATTTTTGTGATGAATGCCACTGATCAAGTTGACCTCATTGAAGAAATGATCTGCCCATTGTGATGTGTTAAAGCTAAGCCTTTTTATAGCCATGGTATTTCCATCTGGCAGAACTCCCTATGTTGATGCAATAGCACACACTTAGGCCATCTAAAGGAACAATTTTGGTGGTAAAAAAGATGAGATCAGAAGTTACTTTATAAACTGATCCAGATCCCCCTTCTCCTAGCTTATTGGAATGACTGAAGTAATCTGTGGCCTTTTCAAGAATTTCATATGGCATATTTAGTTTGGACTTGTTCACCGTGTTCAAAAGTGCACCAAATTGTCTTCTTTCTGAGGCAAAAACAATATAAATTTCAGTACCTGAAGTTTAAACATTGGACAATCTGTAATATAATTTTGGTGCACACATAAATACCTCTCCTCCGCTTCAGTAAATTTGTCCTCACAAAGAAAACCACGGTTGCAACAATCAGCAGAAGAGCCAGGGAAGCAGATGCTACAGCCACAATTATAGCAAGATTTTTGTGTCCTAATACACAGTAACACATGGCTTTATTTGTATGGTTTCCAAGAATAAGTCATGAAGATTTTTGCTGTGTTGTTAAGAAATGAAATACTATAACAAACAAAAACAACATGAACAAAATGTGCACTTCAAATTTACTTAAAACCCAAAAACCATCTTCTAAAACAAAGAATCACTTAACATGTAGATTAATCGTTACTTAATTGTTTCAGTTTAATTAGTAGTCTCAAATTGAGTCCTAGAAATATTGGAAACGAGAGCTTTACTACTCATAATGATCTTACCTAGCTCATGCAAGATTATCTATCATGGTATAGACTTAAAAAAGAAAATCTACTAAACAAGAGAGAAAAAGGCAAATTTCCCAAGAGTGGCACCAACTAACCTTGATTTTCATGAGGAACATTGTTGTTTGAACTATTATAGAAATTGTGTGTGGAATACCTCAAGTAACATCCAGCATTCAATGCCTTCCCTTCTGCTTTTGAAGCACAAGAATCAATCCTAGTGACAGCTTCAACCAAACAGTTCTGACAAGCACTGCCATTCATAAACTTCCAGCATTGAGCCAACCCATAAACAGTCACATTCCTTTGACTCACATACCCCACAAAGAACCCTTCATTCTTAGGTGCTTCAATGCTCAAATTTCTCACCAACTCCACAGTATTGGCCTTATACACACTCCAATTCCCACTAAAATCTTCGGTTCCACAAACAGTAAAGTCCTGAGGACTAAGACTCTCATTGAAGAAGTTGTAGCCATCATACCTAAGAAAGCATGAGAGATATAAGGTTGGTTTGGTGATTAAGAAAGAAGAAAAGGAGGAAAAGATGGCGGGTTTGATCCCTCCTGAATCCTGCTAACAAAAAATAACCAACTAACAATTTCGATAATAAAAAAAAGAAAATACCTAAGAAAGCATCCATCAAAGAAAAACATGCCACCATCAATGCCTCTCTGAAATGGAGAGCACCTAAGGACACGTGTCTTGCACTGTGCAAAGCACACATCACAATCTGGTTTTGTAAGATCTTTCCTGCACTCACCAAAAGCATAGACAGTGGCATTATTTTGAGTAGTCCCTTTAACAACAAAAGCATACTTTTGCCTTGTAACCAAAGCGGTTAAGGCTTCCAAGGCATCATAGAAGTTTGTTAAGAAAGCTTGTCTCTGAGGCATTGGTGCTGTTGTGTTGGTGCACAACACTGCTACCTCTGTGGCTCTTGGATCAGCAAGAGCAGGAAGTGCATGGTAACAAAGGAAGATAAGAAAAAATGATGCGAAGGACATTGAAGTTGGAAGCAACAATAGATTGTTTCTATTGTTGATGGGGTTTGAAATGCAAGGAAATGTGTGTGCAACATAGAAAATGTAGAAAAGAAAGTGAAGTGAATGCTTTGTGAACAAGGAAGAAACCGTGTGAGCAACACAACACAACCAACATTGAAGTCAAAAGTTGATGCTAACTACGTGTGTTCTGTGCTAACTACTAGGAATATCATCTGTAACAGTGTTGTTCGTTGTTTGCATATTTACATCTGTGAACTTGTCTTTTTACACGACATTTTGGACATGGGAAGATATAGAAAAATAGGACGATTCATGCACATTTCGTATTCACGTTAGAATTTTACATTAAAGTTTTGTTTAGGATTATTCGGATATTCGTATGCAATACGCACCGATTCTTTTGTCAAGACTCACGATTGAATAAGATTTTTAAAAAGAAATTAATCGTGCTAATGTATGTAAATATGACACTGAATTGTCAATTATAATTTTTTTTAGAAAATATGTTTTTGGCATGAATTAAATACAATAAGTGAAATTAAGAAATGATTATTATTTTGATTTGGCAAGTCACCATCACCACAACCTAGTCTGCAAGTCATCACCACTGAAACAATGTAATATTATAAGTCACCGATACTACAAGAAATGTATACACAAGTCCCTACTTAGATATCTTGTCCAAGAAGCGAACTCTGCAATTTCAAGATTTTCTGATTTAGGGTAACGAGAATTAGTTGAAGCAAGAGGATTTGAAAGAAATCAAACATGCAAAATAAAAGGAAGAGGAAAATGTTGATAATGAAAAAGAAGAGAAGAGAACAAAGAGGAGATTGGAGAAGAGAGTGGAAAGGGGTTCATTGGTACTAAAACATAAATATATATATATATATATATATATATATATATATATAAAGATGTGAAAAGTAAAAATTGTGCGGGTACAAGGGCCAAAGCCTAGTATATATGAGAATAAGAATAGAAACTAAAATGTAAAGCACACACACATGAACACTTATTAGCATCACGTCAACCTCACATTATCACAATATTAATGACATTAAATGGTATTTGGCTGCTGAAACCAAAACGTAACTGAAAGTCAGGGGTGGACCCACGTTGGACGAGGGATTTCTAAATTAAAAAAAAAAACTAATGGGTTATTTTTGTTTATTTTACAGAAATCTGGATTTTTATTCAATAAAATAATCTTATTTTTTTATGGATAGACTATTCCTTGAGAAAGTTAAGGACTAATATTTCCAAATACTAAGATCTATCTAAGATTTATCTAAGAGGAACCAATCATATCACGCCTTATTGATAAAAAAAAATATGATTTAAAACTAAATATTATATTGTAGTAAATTTTAATTATTGTATAATTAGCTTTTAGTACTTAAATTTTTTTAATTATAAAAATCAATAGTAATATTTTTTTAATAAATCTTATCTAAGAAATTTTAAATTATAAAATGAATAGTAACTTTATCTTTTATAAGAAATTTTATCTAAATATTACATTTCATTAAAATTTAATTATTATTTAATCAATTTCTTGTTTGACTTTGTTAATGTTTAATTGTTAAATCCTATTTTCTTGTATTGAAATAATTTTTATTTTTCAAATCTCATATAAACAAGTGTTGTCATTAAATTGATTGAAAGTTATTATAATTTTTAAATTATGAAAACACACAATAATAAGTGTTGTAGTCATGAGTACGATGTTGGCAAGAGGCAAAAGTATTTATTTAATATTTTAGTGATAAGACTACACTTGTACTAAGATGGAAGATGATTTTTTATTGACCATATTTGTTGCTATACATTGAATTGAAATTTGTTAAAAAATAGTATAAACTCAATTATTGATTATTTTTGTAACATATAATTAAGAAAGAAATTCTATGTTTATTATTAATATAATTTTGATCAATTAGAACATCAAATTATAAATATTTTCTATAAAAATTGATGGTACAAAGTTGTTTTAATGAATTTTATTTTTTGTTATTGGTCCATTGTCATTCTATTTTCTATAAAAATTGATGGTACAAAGTTGTTTTAATGGATTTTATTTTTTGTTATTGGTCCCATTGTCATTCTATTTTCTATAAAAATTGATGGTACAAAGTTGTTTTAATGGATTTTATTTTTTGTTATTGGTCGTATTGTCATTCTAGTCGGGGTCCATAAGTATTTTTATAAGACTAAAATGAGTTCTTCCTAACTATAAGAAAATATGTATTCAACTTATATTGGTGTTTAACTTTTATATTTTTACATAAGGTAAAACTTTACTTCACATATGTACTCCAACATGTGAAAAATTCAACACCTCTTTGGTGGCTAGAAGTGATAATTTGGCTCTCCTTAATTTGGTGGATAAAGTATATGCTTTGCAAAAGGAGTAATAAGAAGAAGACAAATGTTAATCAATATCCTAAAAATATTAATTAAAGAATTTAAAATACAAAATATTTTTATTTAAAGACAAAAAAAATTATATTGTCCATAATTTTTTTACATTCTCTTATTATTTATATAATAAATATTTTTTTAATTCCTTAATCCATATATAAGGATATTGGTTACCAATATCCTATGAAAGAATAGTTGCATAATAGCATATATAGACCACCGGTCCCATTGTGGCCCACCCGTGTGAAAGAACAACACAAAAACAACTAGCAGCTGGACTCTCTTTTCAGCCCATACAAGTAATTATGTCTCCATTTTAGGCTCACTCTACAATGTCAGCTAAAAACTGTTTTTTAATCGTCTAATTATACGTGTAAACCACCTTCTCATTCATTCATATGTATTATATAATACCATAACTCCATAAGGCTACCATTAAACTAAACTAGGTTGGAACTTGGGAGTGTCTTACTTTCCTACCCAGAAGGCCTCACTCAGCACACTTTCTGTGACAAATTTTCAATGATTTTAGTACGGATTACTTTCCTACCCAGCAAGCCTCACTCAAGCACACTTTCTGTGACAAATTTTCAATGATTTTAGTACGGAGATGCTGTTCTATACCATCTGTTTCGGCACACAAATCATGACCATTGTGGTTATATCAATTTGAAAAAGAAAAAAAAATGCTGAATGACACCGTGGAGGACCGGCTCCTCTAAAGTACACATAGGAATAAACTTTAGTATTAATTTGGAAATCAATTGTTGTGATTGTAACAATTTCATATATAGGTTATAAGCTGTTACAATTATCATAATTGTTTTTTTTTTAAATTTTATCCTCCAAAGTGCATTATATTGTGTAAATATATACATTACTTTTCCTCATTATTGATGACAACTAAAAGAATGCTTTAAATAGTGATTGCTTTAATGGTCCTCTCTTAGTTGTCTGCAACATAACAACCTGGGAACTCCTGATAGGCTTCTTCTGAGAACTACATTGTTACACATGTAATGAATGGAGTAATAACAAGAAGCATTGTGTACCTCTTACTCATAATTCAGAGAAGATAAGGGTTTAATTTAGTAAGGTAGTGACCTGGGTTATCCATAGCTGCTTTTACTTTGTAATTGGTTAGGCTGTCTTTTCTTTATTTATTTTATTGCTTTATTCAAATTAATGATTACATTATCCTTATCAAGCTTATAATTATGGTCAAATGGTGCGATTAGGGGAAAAAGGAGCTAGCCTATGTAAAAACAACAAAGCTAGCCTGTCCTATATAATATATGAAACAATTATTTATTTTCATCCGCCGCCCCCTCAAACAAATAAAGAACTATAATGCTTTATTATGAAATTGCAACAAAAAATGATTATGCTACCAATGATTAACAACAGAAAATGGTAAGTATAATTTATGCACATTCTTCTCATTGACTTACTACTTTACCAGTGGGGAGAATTTGTTTGATTATTCCATGCATTGAAAACGAGACAATCCTACTAACAGTCTACCAGATTGTTCAATTCTACTCACGTACTGATAGATTGTGAGAGATTTTAGGATATACATGTAAAATGTAGGATAATGCTCTTACACTGCATTTAATTTTTAAATCTCCAACTTAGTATGCCATTAGTTTTAAAATATTTATATTTGTTTGTTTTTTTCTAACATTAAACAAATTAATTCTTATATATGCATATAAAAATCTATAAATAGTCTATTTTTTTCTTTGTTTGGATAATTTAAGTTATAATATTTTTTTAGTCTTCTAGAGGATTCCAATTTTTTTTATAGGTAATAAACCAGTCTCTCAAAATAAAGTTAAGCGCTAAAGTAGAGACCTCTTCCAATTTTCTTTTTCATACATATATAAATCAGATATTGAATGTAAAACCACATGTTTAAGTAAGCCAAACCTTTACACACAGTTCAATACATCTTAGTACTCATTATTACAATTTTTCAAGAAAACGGTTGTGTTAACTTAGGAAAATGATTAAGGAATAACAAATATTATTTTTATTAAAAAAATGGTAGAATGTGTATTAATAGCATTAAATGTTATAATTTTTAATAAAAATAGTTTTAATTTTTTAATCATATTACCATATTAGAGCAATGAAAAGCGGAAGTACTGTTTGTTTATATTAAACTAAATTCTTCACATTCATTTTTTTTATGAGTATTTTAATTGGCATGAGTTATTAGTGTAGAAGTTTTCACACATCGATCAAGGGGCATGGATTATTATATGATGAATTTCTCGATTCTAGCTAATACTTTCTCTCATTGTCATTTTTTTGTGCTGAATTATTATTCAATTGGAGGGACATGAATATATATGTGGATAGGAAAAGTGGACAACCAATTGGAAGGATAAGCCAAATTTCTTGACCTACAAAAAGATAGCAAATTCACCTTTGCCATGCCTTAATGGGAGCTTATTGTGATCTGTATTTTCCTCAGGCAACAAGCATATTCACTGCAGAGGGACAACCATGAAATTCTGTTCAGCACTTCTTTGAAGAAGAAAAAAAGTATCATGAAAGAAAGCACAATAATAAACAAATATGACTTTTACAAAGTACACAGCCCATGTCATACTTATGGGAATCTTCATATATTATGTGACACTAAGGGTATCCATGTCTCTTTCAATGGACCTAACCTTAAGCATTAGTGATTGAACAACTTTTTTAAACACTATTTCCATCATAGTCCACTATATAAAAACCCTCTATAACTACCATATATATATGACTTCATTGTACGAAGCACAATACCACCTCAAGATCCTAGAATTCTCGTTGCTAGCTAGTGTTGTATTTTTCTTAAAGTGACAAACAAAAAGGAAATGAAGAGGAGCAGAAGCTTTTCCTTACTCTTTTACCTGTACTTGTTGGTGATTGTCTTTGCCACCTTCTCTATAGTTTCCATGGAAGCAAGGAAGACTAACATCAAGAAAAAACTTCACAAACGTCACAAAGGTGGTCACACTCGAGGGTCACATTCTCCATGTCCAGTTCCAGCCCCTCAAGGGAGTACCTTTGATGTTTTGGCTTTTGGCGCCAAGGGAAATGGAGTTTCTGATGATTCAGAGGTAAATAAAGAAAGAAAGAACATATTAAGAATTTAAAGACAATAATTAGTGAGTTTCAATTGCTAGAGTTATATAACATTATCCAAAATATTTATATAAATCAGGCACTTCTAGCTGCATGGAATGGTGCATGTAAAGTTGCTGCTGCTACAGTTAAAATTCCAGCACAATTCAAGTTCCTCATGAAACCTGTTACTTTACAAGGCCCTTGTATGCCCGATCTTACTCTTCAGGTTCTCTTTCACTTCTCACTCTTTTATTAGTTTTAAGTTATTTGAATAAATTTATCTATATTCTTTTTAATTCATAGGAATAAAAAATATGTATTAAAAAATTTACAATAATCATACATCATGTTTAATTAAATGAGTTAGTTAGACTCATTGATTATCTATAAGTATTTATATAAGAAAATAAAATAAAATAAACTTCTTTCAAAAATTAAAATTAACTTATTCATAAGTTAAAAATAAATTTTGTAGAGAAACTGATATAACAAATTTTTTATAAATTAACTTATAAATTATTATTAGCTTATAGAAGAAGATTATTTTGTTTTTTATTTTTTTTCTCCTATTATAAGAAGTTTCTTCAAACACAGGGCAGTTAGTCTCAAAATAATAGCTTACAAGAGCTTTAGAATAAAAAATATAATTAATCTGTTTTAATCTGCATAGCATAATATACACGCGCACACACAATATTTTATGTGGCATTTTGAAAGCTGTGTTTAACATGTTAGTGCAAATTAAACTCTAACAGATAGATGGAACTCTATTGGCACCTTCTGAAGCATCTTCCTGGCCACAATCTAGTCTGTTTCAGTGGATAAATTTCAAGTGGGTGCAGAACTTCACCATCATAGGTTCTGGCACTGTTGATGGCCAAGGCTATAATTGGTGGAGCTCCTCAGAATTTTATGACATGCAGGTAGAATTACCAGAAGAAAAAAATCAAGTATATGTGACGAAATTAAGTGAATTTTCAAACACAATTAGCTCACTTTGTATTTATGATCAATTCTTGCAGAAGAAGACCTACTCCAAACATATTCCTAGCATTAAACCAACCGTAAGATTTTCCCTGACAGTCTAACGTGCATACTAATTTGTTTCTTATTTTGTTTAGTTTAAGAACAGTTTGGATAAATTTCTTTATAAACACTTTGAAAAAATTAAAATCATTTAGCTTTGAAAAACTGTTTTTAACTAATAAAAAAGTTACTTTTAGCTTTCCCATATTTCATTTTTTCTTCTAATTTTCTTCTCTACATAAGTGTAGAGAAACTTATCCTTATTCGTACAGAAACTAAATTTCTATTAGTTTCTCATAAGTCTTATTTGGCGTTTATCATATGCAGGCTATAAGATTCTACTCTAGCAACTTTGTAACAGTTCGTGATATCAGAATCATAAACAGTCCTCTTTGCCATCTAAAATTTGACAACTCAAAGGGGATTAAAGTTAACAACATTACAATATCCTCCCCCGAGAATAGCCCCAACACTGATGGCATTCACTTACAAAACACACAGGACGTAGAAATTCAACGTTCTATCATTTCAACAGGTAAGGTTTTAGTTTAATATTAACTCTGGTCTTATTTATAAGAAACAAATTATAGTTGTAATGTAAAACTTGTTTCTTATAAATAGGATCATATATATATTTTAAATGACTGTACATTCCATTGCTACCAGCTAGCAAAGTAGAAATCTTGTAAATTGTTAAATCATGGTCAGTATGGTGCATTGGCCACTTGACTATACTTTGACAAAGAATAATTGGCTGAGAGACCCTTTTCAAGTTAAAACGGTAAACTGTCACCACTAACTAACTTTTGAAACGTGCACCTTATAAAATTATTTTAACAGCTGAACTAACTTTAACTTTTGTAACACTGTGCATAGTAGTAGGTACCCAATTGAAACCAGATAACATATATAGTAATACCTTATACCTATATCAAATTATATATTTTCCATCAGAAGATTATAATATTGATAGTTGGTCTTATTTTATATTATCAGGAGATGACTGTGTATCCATCCAAACTGGTTGCTCTAATGTTCATGTCCACCACATTAATTGTGGACCTGGACATGGTATAAGGTAAGAAAAAAGATATATACAACCTAACTAGTACAAGTTGGCATCCTCTTAGTGATTTTGTTAGCAAAACCACACTGATAATTCATTCATTATACATTTAATTTTCTTTATATAGTTTGGGAGGATTAGGAAAAGACAAGACTAGTGCGGCATGTGTGTCTGACATCACTGTTGAGGATATCTCAATGAAAAACACTCTATTTGGAGCAAGGATCAAAACATGGCAGGTATTAATTAACTTAATTGTGCAATTAAACTTGGTTATAACAAAGTCTGGTTCTTGGAATTAACTTGAGTTTTTATTTTATTTTATTTTAATTATTAGGGAGGCATTGGCATGGTTAAAAATGTGACATTTTCCAGAATTCAAGTCTATGATGTCATGTACCCAATAATGATAGACCAATACTATTGTGACAAGGAAATCTGCAAGAACCACACAAGCACTGTGGTGATTTCTGGGGTTAAGTTTGATCAAATACATGGAACTTATGGCATGCAGCCTGTGCATCTAGCTTGCAGCAATTCCATACCATGCACAGATGTTGATTTGAGCGATATTCAACTGAGTCCCTCCCCTAAGTATAGAGGTTTGCAACAAGCTGTGTGCTGGAACTCCTATGGAAAATCACAAGGTCCTTTGATACCTTCAAGCATTGATTATTGCTTGAGAAGTGGTGGTGGATTAATCAAGAGGATAGCAAGGTCACATGATAGAGTGTGTTACTAATTGCAGATGATAAGAACTTTTAGTTTTGAGCCTTGTGGGTGTGGCAGCTTCCCTTTCTACAAATATATTTTAAACTGTGGGAAGGTGATGGTGTAATTAATTTAGTTCTTTTTTTTTTCCATTGGAATTAATGTACCAATAGACTTTGTTTATTAGTTCATTGTTGAGTGAGACCAAACATTTGAGTTTTAACTGATGAATATTTTTTTTGTTATTCTCCACTATTTTTTTTAGTCGAAATCTAGATCTGGTGTTAAATTAAAATAACCTGCACATAAGTTATGATCCAATGGGTTATATATAAAAAAGAATTCTGTATACACATTAAAAAAATACTTCTTAATATGATCCAATGGGTTATATATATAAAAAAAATTCTGTATACACATTAAAAAAATACTTCTTAATAGCAAATAAGACACTCTCCAATTGCTCCTAGATGTAATAGGTGAGAGAATGACACATTAATTTGAATTATACTAGCACCATGCAGTATAGCTGGGGCGAGTCTTTAAGGAATGATAACTGTAAGAGTGACAAATTAAATAGAAAGCATTTATCAAGAGAGTATAGTAAACATTCCAAAATAGAATTCAAATTTATTCAGACAACGTAAGAGTCCCAAAGAGAGAAGGATATGTTCAGTAAATGCATATACATGCGTTGAAGGCTATTGTTTCATGCACTCCCACTATTACATCCTACATTTTTCATTGCATTCCAAATGCAAATTGGATGGTCCACGGGTTATGATATGAGCCAATAATGCATTCTTTACGTATCATATGGCGCTTTGTAACGGGCCTTATTTTATCCACACTTCTACAGCCAGGCATAGTTTTACATTGGTTATTGAGCAAACCTTTAGCCATTGCTTCCTACACCCACTTTTTGCTTCATGAACCCCCATATTTTTAATAACCCCAGATTGCCCTTCTTCCGTCAGACTCACTCCATCACTTTCCTAAATCTACTTTCATTCCTCCATGAGTTTCCCAGGAAGCCGTCTGAGATAGATCGCATTTCATTCTTTTGTCATCTCATCCTTCTTTTGTGTAGACGGCACAGGCAATTTTGTAAGTTCTAGTTTTTTTTCATCCGCTTATAGTTTCAGATAGGCAATTCTGGAAGTTAATTTTTTTTATTACAGATTTGGTAATCTAAAATAAGGTTAACTTAATTCTGGATTGAGTAATCCAAAATATAAAATGTATTTTAGATTATCAAATTTGTAACAATTCTTACAAGGTTTCGGATTGGTAATCCCGAATTTTTAATTCTACATTATTCAGTCTGCAACCTTGTTAGAGTTGTTAAGGATTTGATAATCCAATTTAAAGTATTTTTTTTTATTCAGAAGAGATGTTTACAAGGGTCCTAGGGAGAGAAATGGAAAAATGGATTTTCTGAATTCCTTTAGATCATTGTTATAAACCAAGTGAATTCCCTTCTTCCATATCTGATTTCCTGAAATTTAGTGAATCTTTGTATGTCACAGAAAGTTAAGGAAAATATTATACCTAATAAATTTTCTTGGTTGAGAAAAAATAGTAGAATTTATTTTCATTCGTTCGTATGTATTCTAAACCAAGCCTTTTTCTATCTCTAACGTTTCTGAACACCTTTCTGCAAAGAGCTAGTTCTACATCTATGCTTGCACAGGTGCAGGATGAATAAAGCAAAGATTAATCATAATTATTTCTTCTCCACATAACAATCAATTTAAAGACCTTTTCCTATTTAAATTATGTATATCGTTGGAGCAACATCATCATGATGTAGATGATGATGTATCACAGTATTAGACAGGTTGGCCAAGACATGATGCTAGCATGCAAATGATCACATGCCACAAGTTTAGAAAAAGAAAATAAAATTGGCCGAGAAACATTCATTCCAAACTATTCCACTCTCCCAAATTATGGTTTATGGAAGCTCTATTTTATGCCTATGATCGAGATGTTTGACAACGTTTTCAATCTCTATGTTTTTTTTTGCACACTTTCAGGTTTTGCATGTGTTTACATTTTGAACTTGGAAAGCTGGTCATGCCCTTTAAGCTCCTCAGACAAAATCATTGCTTAACAGCACTATTCCATGCTTGGAAGCCTTAATATATTTCTATTGACCCCCTTTCATGAAACTTTTGGCTTTTAAATATTATACGCGTACTTATATATAGAGGATAGTTGTCGAATTAATCTAATTTTAGAGGGAGATTCATCATTTAAATCTAAGCACCTTCGTTTCTAATGATACTATTCTCTTCTTTTTATAGAATCACTTGACTAATATCCCACTTTTTCAGTAGAGAAAACTCTTAGTTTTTTTTTGACAGACAAAACTCTAAAGTTAGATGCCTTCAATTTGTGGTTACTTATATGTATTTTAATTAGGTACAATATGCTTTGTGGCTTCCTTGTTAGCTTAGAATATGGAGGTAAATGCCTAAATTTTTTTACCTATCATCGAACCACTTTGATTTAAAAAGTTAAGGAGCTGATTAAAGTAATAATCTTGATGGCCACGTAAAAGACTGAAGAAAATCTTTCATTGAAATCTACGTACCTTATTTTAAAATATTTAACTCTCAAACTACATTATATTAAGACATTTTTATTTTTGGTGGGATCATATATAATTAGAGCATAGAAGTTCTTTTAGAGTAGGAATTAAAGCGCCACAAGCTAGCCAGAGTATGCGGCTCATTAAGACATTTTTCTTCAATCTCTTTTTGATACATTTTTTCTTCGTAAATAGCGCTTGGTTTACTTTTATTTATTTATATAACATATAATTTGTAGAGATTAATTAAAACAACAATATTAGAAATTAAAATAATAAAAATTATTGTAGGTTATAATTTGGTCCCTATTTATTAAAAAATGTAAAATAATCCCTTAAAAAATATAAAATGATCCCTTAATTAATTATTTTGTAACAAATTGATCTTTTTCAAAAAAAACTTGTCATTTTCACTTTTGAAACATGAGTCACCATGAAATATATTTAATTGTTTCACTTACACAAAAATCTATGAAATTAACTGATGTTAAGATAAAAAAAGACAGGTAGATAAGGTGAAAATCACATGAAAATGTATTATTTTTATTAGTAGGAGATTTAAACCTGTAACTTTTTTTTATATCACCAACTTAATCTCATATCTTAAAAAAATCACCTAAAAAGTTAATCTCAAAATAAAACATAGTAACCATTCGGATGAATCAGATTTTGGAAATCAAAATTAAAATTCTAGATCCAATCCAAATTCATTGATTTGTATTTTTTCAATTTAATTCAAACTAATCAAAAGTTTTTAATTTGAATTGGATCAAATTTATCAAGTCATCGGATTGATTCGGATAAGATTGTAAACTATGCGCACACAAGATTCTTCAAAATTATAATTCCCCATCCCATCACATTACATAATGCGCCACCCCCTTTTCGAGGTTTCTAGAAATTGTGCCACGAAAAACGCATTCTTTGACGAACAAGTTGTTGGCCCATATATAAGAAGAAACGGAATGGGTCTTGGTCATTGGTCAATGTTACCTCCAAAGGCCATTATTATTGCATTGTTTGGTCAACTGGCTTTAGGAATTAAGGGTCTTTGCTGACCTGAATTTCTCGTTGAAATTTTTAGTATGGACTGAGCAATGAACATGACCCCTAATAGTTACTTGTCAAGCCATTGGAGTCTTCAGATGAACAATGTGTCTCACGGGTCGGGTCCTTTGCGACAAACATTTCTGTGAAACCTTCTTTGTGCTTTTACTTTTTCAGTTCTTTCTTTCCTCAGTACACATTCAACACCTTCTTTCTATTACCACTTTTGATCTCTCCTATGATTATAAACTAAAACAACAAGCTAATAAAGAGTCATAATATAATTGCCGTTAACCTCTTTAACAGTTTGCTCTTTACATTTCACACTCACCTTAGTATACATGCATGAGATTAGACCAACATCAAAGAAAAATGATATTAATAGTTTATTATGCACTGTTGCAGATGCAATTATTGCATAATTGAAAGAGTTTAATTTCTATGATATAGTATTACATTGTGTTATTATCAGAAATATTAATATAATTTTTAACATAAAAGTTAATAAATTTATTATATATAATATTTTTTTAAAATAATAGTGTAAACCCTCCAACTGAATAGGATTTATAGAAATGTAGTTTAATTAGTTAAGTAAAGTGTGTGATCTGTTGTAAATTCTTTCATATCTATTTTTAATTTTTATGAATAAACAATGATGCTATAAAAAATTTTAAGACTTTTTTTTGGTATGGTAAAAATTTATTAAACTAACAATGCATAATCTATTTTCTCTAAATAAAAATAATAATTACATTTATTGTTTTGATAATTATATATGTAATTGGACAAATTCAAATTAGGATGACATTAAAAGTGTCTGATATCAAGTAGAAGTGAAAAAGTTAAATATTATAAATAAGAAAAAAAATTCATAAACATGAGCCTTAAGATTTTAGGATAAAGTGTGATGAAAATTTCCCTCCGGCCGGCCGCTAATAATAATGTCAATAAAGAGGAGCTTGGCTCCCGCTCTGAAATGCCACATAAACAATACCGCACAAAGTGGCTCTTTTCCACCCTCTTTTTCTCTTTTTTCCATATGCTTCATCCCTCTAAGCTAATCACACATCTTCAACTAGGAGACATCATCATTACATTCATAGGCCCCAATTAGAATATACTGCACAAAAGAATTTCAGAAGAATATAAGCGTTAAGGAAGTGAGTGAGTGTGAGTCACTGACTAGCCCACCAACTACAGTGAAGTTGCACAGTGCCCTTAATGAATTGAGCACTACAATGCTGACTACATAATGCATTAAAAAGGTCTCTTATATGTAGCGCCTTATATGGATATGAAAGAAAAAATGACAAAACTTTGATGTAATGTATGACTGAGATTTCAAATCAATAAGGGATAACGACACATCAGGAGGTTTAGAATTTAGAAAAAAATTTCTTGTAGTTAGCTTATGGAATGTCAATGTCTGCATGATATACTGAGCCAAAAAAAATGCTCAAGACTAAAAACTAAGGAGATCTTTTCCTATAGAAGAAGAGTTCTTTTATCAATAGTAGTATTAAGTATCTGAACTAAGATTCTTATTTGCAGCCTTGGAATTCTGTGTATATATTTTCTTCAGTGCATATGTTCCCTCAATCTAATTTTTGTTTATGGCCATTCTCTGATCAAGATGTGAAAACTTACATAATGGAATTCCATAACATTAATAAACAAAGTCACACACGTTCTTCTCTGACAAGATGTTGTGATCAATCATTCATATAGAATCATATTTAGCGCTCCCTTGTTACATACATATTCATTTCTATTAAATATTTAAATTTACCTTGGGAAAACCGTATGAATGCAAGTGGAATTGCTATTTTTATAATCCCCTCTTTCACTCTTCTTTCAACCATTGTGTGCCGAGAGGCTTATCTTATTTTCTTGTGTAATATTGTAACTTAAATTGCAAATTTTGAATTCAAGCCCATCTTAATTAAATTAATTATACCATAACTCTACATGATGGATTCCCACGGCACACTCATCCACCATTCACCCATGCTCTCCTTACTTATTAGCTATTTGACTGATTTCTTACCTAGAATTACCTTCCATTACACTAATAATAACCACATACCACTTGTTTTTTGTATGCTCATCTAATTGTGGACTGCATTTTTATGTCTGCAGCATGTTTTGCCTTAATTTGTTTCCTTAGAAATGTAGGCACATGTGTCAACTTTTCAGTATCAACCCTTATCAATATAAACAAACTCTCAGTTTTGTGCCAAATTGCTGTTTCATGCACTCACAAGTCACAACTAACAAGGATTAGTAAGCAAAACAAGTGGCATCCCTGGTTGTTATATTATAGTTTTCTGAAATAAAGCATCTGTCTCCATCCCTTCAACTCCCCCATCAATTAGGAAGAAGGATCAACTGTCTTAATAATCCATGAAAAATTTAATGTATGTAGTGAGTGACAATTGACAACTTAAAAGATAAACAGAAAAACTTAAGGCATTATTAATTAGGGGACTTTGTGAATCTAAACTTGGTTGTACAATGGTCCATATTCATTAAACTGGTGGCTATATTTAAATTGATTAAGCCCTTGTTTGAAATTGTTCAAGAGTTAGTTAAAGTTGTCTTTTCAGTTTTCACTCAAACAACAGTTGGTGAAAGAAATCTTTGGACTTTTGTGTTTTATAGTTGCTATCCAAACACCACTTCTTGATCCTTGACCTTCAACTAACTTGTGTAAAGTGCATGGCTGAATGTTTCTGGATGCAAGAGACATGAGTTTCTGGTTTCACTGAGATTATGTAATTTATTGTGCCGACCAATTAGCTGTGATGAGAGTGACTCACAGGGGGACCAGATTCTCTCTATATGCTTTCTATTTTTTATGCTGATGATGTTAGTGAATATGAGCCAGGTCTTTTCTGAGAAGCAAGAAAAAAAAAATTGGATTTAAAAATTCAGAGCTACACATAAAGGGGATGCTTGCAAAATGGTAGTGGCATCATTGCCCGAGCCCCAAAAAGGAGAAACTAGAGATACACTGTGAAAGAAAGGCAACTCCAGTTTTGGTGCCGTTTAAGCCTTCAATTATAGTCCCTAAGGTAATGTCTAACAAAGGTTTAAACTTTAAACTATGGTATGGCTACAAAAGGAGTTGTATGTGTAGCATACTCTATCTTAGCTCAAATCCACTATGTATTGTTGGTATTAATTATTTTGATTGTGGACATACGTTCTTCACATATAAAAAAGTAAGCAGGCCTAAGTATATAACTTAAGCTAAAGTTTTACTCCAATGAAATTATTCTTTTAATTGCAATCAAGTGCTTGGTCATTAATTTGTTCTATGCATGCCTTTTTTTTTTGCCTTTATGTAGCCATGGAGTCGAGATAGTGAGGCTGATGTTTATCATTATGATGACTATCATTAAGATTAGTGCATATTTTTATTTATCTAAATTTGAGAAACAATCCTGTTATAAAAAAACAAGAAAATCACAACAATAATCAACATATAGACTTCTAACTAATATTGTTGCATATTTTTAAAGCGTGTCAGTGGACACATTTTTTTCAATGAAAGTAATTAAGCCATACTGACATCGGCTATCAATGACGCCAACTGACCCTACAGTAACGTCATAATTCAATCTACCCTTCCAAAATTTTAATTTTCATAATTCCTACCATTAGCTGCAAAATATATACTCAAACCAAAGTATTTTAGTTCTTTTATTAACTGGACTGGATGTTTAATACCGAGACATCCCCAAATACTAAGCAAACAACGAGCTAATTAAATCCTATTTTCTTCCCGAAACAACTGCAAGTTGCAATGTAGGAACTCAAAATCAAGAAGAGAGAAAATATAAGCAAAAAATTCCAATGTGCTTAATAAACTAATATGTGCTTTACATCATTAATTTTTCTTCTCCTTTTATTACTCCCCATATATATCGTTCTTACCAAGGATCTTCAAAAGCGTTCGTTAGCATTTTGACAAGCCACTCGATTACGTACGTACGGCGGCACCATGTAGTAATTACATAACATAGAGACATTAAATGATTATAGTCTATGAAAATTGAACAAACATCCTTTAAGATAAAAGAATTTGGTGAGCATAGAGCATAAATGTAATAAGTGGCCTTAAGGTAGTTACGTTGGTAAACATTATTAGCAATAGTGATGGCTCTTTCTCTCAATGGGATTCACCTAATTAACGACAAAGAAAAGATTGAGCCCCCAAAACCTTAGACAAACCATGATACGCATGGAGGGTGCATGAAATGAGCATGAGTGTGTGCATAAACATGCAGCGCACAAAGCCAGGTGCGCGCGTGCCAACTAGGTTGGGGGGGCCTCCCTACCACAAAATACAGTTTCGATTCACTCTTAGTCATGGCCACTACTATAGGAACTGCAGTGCCAGATTCACTGTGGTACTATATAACACTTACAATTCCATCGAGGTGCATGAGATAAGGAACATTAGGTACAAGACATTTTTGTAGTTTTTTATATATAAAAAAACTAAATATGCATAAATAACTTGTCAGTGTCATGGATTGAAATTAGAAAATTCAATTCACTAAGAAATATTTATAAGTTAGTCACGTATTGTATGAACAAAACACTAAATAAGACTTAATTATCACATATATGAAAAAAGCTGAAAAGTTGTATTCTTTTAAATGGATTGATTTACTTCTATTCGGATGAATCAAACTATAATACGACTTTCAAATAGCAATGGTTTCAAATAATTAAGATAAGTAAAATATTTGTGCATGAAATTTGTCCGTTACACACATTAGTATACTAAGTATTCTTACAGATAAATTCATCTATCTAGTTTGGCATAAGTAGATACGATATGACATTGATATATTTTTTCAAAAGTACAGGAAATTAGCTTTGAAATGGTATATACAGTATACACATACATGGAATAAAAATGTAGTAGTAGCTAGCTGACTCAGAATAGAACATCTTGGGAAGTGAGAAAGCTAGAGCAAAGCAAATAAAGAACCTAATAAATCAATTGTAATTCCAATCTGTCCTCAGACACAAAGTAAAGAATAACAGAAATCATCAGTCCCATTTTGCCCCAAAAAACTAACAGCACAAAAGCTAAAGTTTCAGTTCTTGTATTGGAGACCGGAAACATGTCCTCTTATATCTCTCTGTCTTGGATTTTTCCTCTTAGCTCTCTTTCCCTTCCCAAACTGCCTTAGGACCAATTTGGATCCCTTCAAGTACATCTTGTGTCTAATATTTTTAACCTTTTTCTAATAGAAGGTTACTTGTCCAATTTTTTTTACTTCAAAATAGAAAGCACTAACACAAAATACTCTGCAGTAAAAGAAAAAAACATAAAAAGAAAACTATCATGATTGACAACTGCAGAATGACATCATTAAATTCTGCTAATCTTAACCCCTTTGAATTACTCATTTCTTAGTTAAAATTGGTTAACAAAAATCGTTTTTCAGTTCCCTTCCAACACATTCTAATTACTTCACTTGAAAAAAGAAAAAAAAAAACTCTGCTTTTTCACTTTGAGCACAATAATTAAGGGTAAATAAACTCTTGATTTTAATTTTCGAACATTAAAAATGTCATTAGTGTGGTCCTTTCGTCATAAATATTAATAAAAAAATATTAAATAACTAATTTAATGTTAAAATTGACATTAAACCACCATTTTAATGAACCTATTATTGAACAACAAACTAATTGACGGTATGATAATTACATTTCTTATAGACCAAAATGGTAACTAAAAAGACAACTGTGTAAAAAAAATACACACACAACTTTTTAAATAATCTATGATTCATGCACCCCCCCGTACTCCACTCTTTTCTTGGAAATTTTAAATTGAGCATGATTTCATCACTACTCTGGCATTTATAAGTACTCCAACCCACATGGTCAAAACTTCAAGAAACCCCAACCCTGTTGTCCTGTGCATGTATTTTATAATCAGGTTAGCGCCTGGAAGTTGAAGTTGTCAGCAATAAAACCCCAAGTTTTCCCAAGTCTTGTGCACTAGACTCCAAGAGAGAGTCAGAGAGAGAATAGAAGGACGTTGCTTGTTGTGTGCTTCCAAGACATTGAAGATGGTGAAGGAGTAAATAGCCTTTCTTAGAATACACACCACCATGTGTTGGATAGATTTGGTGGAATCAAAGCCTAGGAACACACACTTTTGTTTTGTGCATGGAAGAAAAAGAAGTAGAAGAAGAAGAAGAAGAAGAAGACAAGGCCAATGTGAACAAAGTCACACGGATTTGCCAATAGAAACAAGGAAGAGAAATCTCTCAAGCATGGATTTCAGCTTGTGTTTGAGCTCCCCAATCATTTCCACACTTGTACATTTTCTCCTTGTTGCTTCTTTGTTTTGTCCTGTTTGTTCCTCAGATATTGGCAACACCCTAGTTGCCAACCAGACTTTCAAGCCGCAAGAAGAGGCTCACAAGTTGAACATCATAAGAACTCGTCTTCAACAGATCAACAAACCCGCCGTTAAGTCAATTCAGGTGTGCAAAAGTTTCTAGCTTTTTCACATCCCCTGTTTTCTCCCCTGTTTTGAACCATAACATGGTGAAGTTTTTTCCTTTTTTTTCTCCTTGCAGAGTCCTGATGGTGATGTAATAGACTGTGTGGTATCTCATCAGCAACCAGCTTTTGACCATCCCATGTTGAAGGGACACAAACCACTGGTAAAAAATTTCTTATATATATATATATATATATATATATATATATATATATATATATATATATATTTTTGTTTTTTAAACGGAGTATCTCCTAGTCGAGAGTCAAATACTAATATCTTGAACTTGGGAAATCAAATAGATGATTACATACTTAAAGGACATGATTTCTTAGAATTTATTATTTGATGTTAGGGAGAATTTTGGAATTAAAGTGGTGATGTTCATGCATTTGCAGGATCCTCCAGAAAGGCCTAAAGGTCATAACCAAATGGACATGAGTGAGAATTTTCAGTTATGGACCATGTCAGGGGAGTCATGTCCAGAAGGTACAATTCCAATTAGAAGAACAACAGAACAAGACATGTTAAGGGCTAGTTCTGTTAGCAGATTTGGAAGAAAAATAAGAAGACGTGTTAGAAGGGACACCAACAGCAATGGACATGAGGTATGCACAGAAACTTTCTTTTCTTCATTTTTCAAACCAAAGGAAGACATCCACGAACAACTCTATCAGAAACTGTTAAAAGCATCCAACGTTGAGTGCTTTGTTTTTCATCCAACGTTTTTTCTTTTTCTTTTCCCCAATGTGCATTTGGCTTCTTTACTATGAAGCTAAACAATAAATTTAGATTAGCTGGATTTTTATTCCTTTCTTACGATTGGGAAACTTCAACCTTTTTCCTATTTACGGCAATCACAAAATTTCATGGTTCCCCTCAGCTAGTAATGTTTCACTTGCCTTTACCTTGTATAGAAAAATTTAACCAAACAACTCATCATCAAATTTAAACTCATTGTCTTGCATAGAAAAATCTAACAAAACAATCTAACTCTAAATTTAACTTTCTCTAGTAACTACCTCTTCAAAATGACCCAACAAACACTTTTTTTTCTTATTTATTTTATAAGAAAATAAGTTGGCAAGTTACATATTGATAATATAAAACAATTTTACACTATCATTTAATCATAAATTATTGTATTAATTTTTATAACAATTATCATAAAAGTCATATCAATAATTATTACTCTTAATGCAATGCATAGTGATTAAACTATAGTTACTTATATGGAAACCTAACAATAGTTTTTGTTGGTGAACTGCACAGCATGCAGTTGGGTATGTGAGTGGAGAGCAGTACTACGGAGCAAAGGCTAGCATAAACGTGTGGGCACCCCGAGTGGAAAATCAAGATGAATTCAGCTTGTCCCAAATGTGGGTCATCTCTGGCTCATTTGGGGATGATCTCAACACCATTGAGGCTGGTTGGCAGGCAAGTTTCAATTCAGCCATTGCTGCATCTTAATTTATTTATAAGAATAAAATGAAGTTTACATTAACTCACGGACTCTATTCAAGAACTACACATCCATGGACTTAACTAATTCTTTCTTTACAGAAATATACTCATTTTCTTTCAATTTTTCTAAAACAAAAATCTATATCTTCTTTTTTTGTTAGCAATAGCATTCATAAGGCAGATAGCATGCTCAACTACCTACCATTCATTTTCGTTCATGTATTTAATTTTGTGTTTTAGACAACCAAATTTATTTCAATTAATTTTGTTGCAGGTCAGCCCCGAGATCTACGGGGACAGATACCCGAGATTCTTTACGTATTGGACGGTAAGTAAACTCTCATTGAAAAAAAAAAAAAGCAGAATTTTAGTACGTAGTATTATTTTTTGTTATCCTTGCTTAAAGTGTAAGGTACATGATAATATTAAAATTATAAGGTTTATTGGTAAAATTTTCTAGTCAATTCAATTCTTTTATTTATAAAACCAATCAAATCTAGTCCTATATTTAATTTTCTTATTTCAAAAATTTTCAAATTCTTATTTTCTATTTAAAATTTTCATAAATTGAAATGATTTACTTATTTTAATTATCCGTGTACTAAAAATTTACTAATCAAAATATCAAATTTCACTCAATAAAAAAAATCTTACTTTCTTCCCATCTTATATAATCTTTGAAAGTTTGTCAAATATTCATTCATTTGTAGCTTCTAAAGTTTTATAATTATTTGATATCCCGTGTTTAGTATAATCTTAAATGTTCGGATAGAAATAATAATTTGAAGGTTTTAGATAGAAGAAAAATTATAATAAGACTAAATTTACATATAATTATTGTTCTTGTTTACAAAGAAAGAAACTAACGAAAATTATTACTAATTATTATTTGCAGAGTGATGCATATCAAGCAACTGGATGTTACAATTTACTATGCTCAGGCTTTGTTCAAACGAATAATAGAATTGCAATTGGAGCTGCAATCTCTCCAACTTCTTCCTATGCTGGTGGACAGTTTGATATTAGCCTGCTAATCTGGAAGGTAATTTCGTGCTCCATTACGAAATTGATCTTAAAAAACATTTATAGGCAACTTGATGCATGTAAAAGTCTCCATTTTATTTCTTTTTGGGTTACTTTGTGTTTATTATTTATTTTTGTGGTGATTATGCGCTGTTTTTGTTGTTGACGGGAAAAGTTAAACTTTGTCATATAAATCATACATAAAACGGATTAAGCCACTAAGTCTAAGGGTTCTTTTCTATCCTAGTTTAGATTAATCTTTTATGAGCATACATGGATGGGGTTAAATTAAATCCACCAACCAATGTAGGATCACGTTGAGGGTCCCACCTAAAGGATGAAAGATTTGATGACAAAAGACTGTTCCTACCGTTCGATTTGAATACTTTCATGGTTTAAAAAAAGTCTTCAAATTTCGTAGTCAAAAGCCCAAAGGAACTAAAATAAAAAGACAAATAAATAAAATGGGTTTAAAATTTGCCAATGGTGGGCTCTCCAGATTTTGGAAAGTCTCGCAAATGCCATCGAATTTTGTGATATAGACTGTTAGAAGAAGCAAGGGGAGATTATTTTAAGCTTTTCATGGCATGATAATTGTTTTATATTTTATAAAACGTGAAATTTTATTTTAAAAAAAAAAGAGGAAGAATAAATAAAGTCATGGTGCACAAAGTTTTGTACAGTGTCCCGTCTTAGTTAACATGCCACTTTACCCACTTTAATACTTTGGGACATTACACGCATGCACTGTGAATTCTAATAATGAACTGTATTTCCCTTATGCTTTCCTTCTTTTAAAGATTCTCTTCCTTTTTTTCCCAACAAAGAGCTTCTAATTCTGAGGTCTTCACTTTATTTTATTTTTTTCTTCATTTTACTATTATTTTAACAAAACCCCCCCCAAAATTTTGCTTATTCCCCCAACATGCACCACCTTTCTTTCCCCTCTTTTTGACCCATTTCACTTACCAACCTGGCTAACATGTTGCTATTCATAATTATGTCTATCTTTGAGTAGTTTGCAACAAAAAGTGACATTGAAGGTTTGGTGCAATGCTTCATTTTTTTTGTAGGATCCAAAGCATGGAAATTGGTGGCTTGAATTTGGATCCGGAATCTTAGTTGGGTATTGGCCATCATTCTTGTTCACACACCTAAGGGATCATGCAAGCATGGTGCAATTTGGTGGAGAAATTGTGAATTCAAGGCAATCAGGGTCTCACACTTCGACCCAAATGGGTAGTGGACATTTTGCAAGTGAAGGTTTTGGAAAAGCTTCATATTTTAGGAACATGCAAGTTGTGGATTGGGATAACAACTTGGTACCATTGTCAAATCTTCGGGTTCTAGCGGATCACCCGAATTGCTATGACATTCAAGGAGGGATTAATAATGTTTGGGGGAATTACTTTTACTATGGTGGACCTGGGAGAAATGTGAGATGTCCCTAATTAAGGGGATGAATTATATAGAAGTTTTTTTTTCTTTTTTGGGCATTTTTGGGTTTGGGTGACATTGGTTTTCCGTCTCAAGGGCATTCAAGAAGCTTGGGTCATGGGTCATTTATTCTTATATTTAATTTAAATTTGTTTGTTGATCAAGATTATTTTTTTTTTACTAACTAGTCACCCGTTGGTTATACCATTACCACCTGGACTCTTATGTACATCTGAAAAGAAAAATAGTATATATATTACGGTTCTTGGTATTCCTTTCTTGCTCTTTGGAATTGGGTTTTTTTTCATTCCTTTCTTTTTTTTTATTCATTTCCTCATATTTTTTACTGATTAAAATCACCTTTCTCATATATTGTTCCTTTTCTAGTTTACTTATCCCTCTAATTAAAAACTGGCACATAACTATAAAAAAAAAATACACTCTCTAAAAACAAATTAACTTATTTGACTTGTTAATTGAAAGAAAAGGAAAGAAAAAATAAAACAGCTAATTTTGGTTCTTTATTGACATACTTTGTATAACAATTCTTACAGAATCCATAATTTTATTTAGCTCAGGCGAGTTTAGCAATATTTGATCTTTTATTAATGTAAAATACAAAAATTCTTTACAGGTGTAAATTTCCATTTTTTTATTTAATAGTAGACAAGGATATAAAAGTGCTAAAAAATACTTGAGTGTTATTAATAAAGTAGAAAATATTTTAATATCATAAATATTAATTAGTTAAATAAATAGTTAGTATTTGAATAATATCATAAATGAAATTCTTATAATCGTTCACAAGAGATTCTATTATCAAAACTATTACATTCAATTTATATATTTTAATCTTAATTTTTCTTTAATCCCTAAATAAGTTTCAAGCTCCGCCACTGTTCTTAATTAATTGGAATAAGTTTTTTCAAAAAACTTATAAAACACCGATTCTTATTAACAAAATAAAAAGAGAATAAGCACCACCCATTACCCAATAGGGGCTCCCTAATCAATTGTAACTATATATAAACTTCATGAAAGGATTTAACTAATTGCCGTTGCGTAATTTAGTTTGTAGTTTTCACATGTACAAAGTTTAGGAGATGATTTGCTCGTTGTACTTTCACGATCAAAGTTTGGAAATAGTCAACATGGATCTTTGATCTTGCAAATATCTAACAATAGCTATACAGATTATCTTCATTTAATTTGTTAGCATGCCAATATAATGGCACGTTGACTTATTTGAGTTTTACATATGTACTACTACTGTATTATATATGTAGCAATATCTTATAATGATTGAACATCCACGACTCACGGAAGTTTCAAAGTTATGTATTTGATAGCAAAAGATTCGTAGGTTCAAATCAAGCTCATTATTATAACAGGTGAGAAACAAGCTTCGCAATAAATTGTAGAACATAACCCAAAAACAAAGAAAATATTATAGAGGAAGAGCAGTCCATGTGAATTTCTCCAAGTTCATATTTTAATAGGTGTGCATTCAAATATTCACAGTAGAACTAGTCAACTAGAGCACTCCATGTGAATTTCTCGAGGTTCATATTTATGTTTGTGCATTTATTTTAATAGTTTTACTTCGAAGCTTATTAATTCGTCTTTCTCTTCTAACTATTGAAACATTTTTTAATTGGTATATTTTTATTAGTGCTTTAATTAATTTGATCATATATTCCAAATCATTTTTAATTATGATGTCTTAAAGACAAGTTAGGATTCATAATTATTTTAATTAGATGTAAATAAACATAAATAATAAAATATATGTCTAATATGCTATTAGGTCATGATCTATATTTGTGGGTCTGGTGTTTCAGACGATGCATTCATAAGACGATCTGGTATAGCATTTAAGTAATGCATTTAAGACTTTCATTTAATATTTTACATTTGAGATTCTTTCATGCAAAAAACATTCCACTAAGATTTCTCAAAGTTGTATGAAGAATAAATGAAGTTCGCAGTCTCGAAGACGTAAATCCTCAACAAAAGGCGCACTTTGCTGTTACGGACTTGCTATGATGAAAGAAGTGACTTTCCTGCTAAAGTACAATGAATGTTAACCTATCAGCATGGACTTTGTATGAAGAAGTGGTGTGCATTTAATGCAAGCATTAAATGTTCCACCAAACTCAAGACTTTAGACGAAAACCAAGTGAAGAATCCAACCGTTGTAAGATAACAGATACTTGGAGATGAATGTTATATATAGAAACAGCTTTGAAGAAATAAGACATGAATCAACTATGCAATCTTATTCTTTCATTCTTTCTTATAAAACTTTATGTAAATTCTTATAAATATACTAAGCTATCAAAGCATCTTGTATACCTTGAGAGAAAAAAGTAAAAATGTTAAGTGATATATCTGTCTATAAGACAATCACCTATTTAGTTAGTTGCAATCTTTCAACAAAATTTGTTGATTTGTTTAGAGTCAATAATGACTTGATAGGACAAATAATGTTAGGTTTAAGTCAAGCTTGAAATAGAACTTGCAAGTGTAAGAATCAAAAGTAACAATAAAAATGATTTTATGTGCTTCTTTATATTACTTGAATAGACAAAGGAATTAAATTTATTTTTAAATCTTATACCTCCTTTTGTTTTACAAAGAAAAATATTTTTCTCATTATCTAATAAAATCTTAATCAAAACATTTTTAAGTGGTTTTAAGTTTATCTACATCAAATGATAAGTGTATTTTTCATCTTAGAAAAATTTTAAATTTTAAAAAACACAATTCAACCTCCTTTTTTGTGTTATTTGCTTCTACAAATCAATTATGTCATTTCTCCGTCATAGATGCATTTGTACTTTAATGTATTCATTTTTTTTATTCAATTTACAATATTTTATACCATCTAATATTTATTATGATAAGGTATACATCATTAATTTTATGATTTATGATAAATTTCTCTTTTAAATTTGAACAACACCTTCCAATTACAAATAATACTCAAAATATTCCTTAATTAATTGCTTCAACTCAAAATATATGATTAATTTACATCTTTCTTTATCTCTTAATTTACTATTTTTGTATAATAACTAAGATTAAATTGGGTCATTTGTGATCATGTAAAAAAAAAGTGAAAGACATTAAGATAATGAGACTCACTGCAAGGCAAACTCAAGGTTAAGGCTATTAAAGTTTAAATTTAGGCTTATCAACCAAAAAAATATTTGCTAATGTATTAGTTTTAACAAAGTAAGATGTTACATAAGTTAGTAAAAGAGTCTAATGCATAATTATCCCGTTTAAATTTTTTTAAAAAATCTTAAAGTTTATTTTAGATCCCACTCGTTTAAATTAAAATGCCTCATTAACTAAAAGAAATAATATAAGAAGAATGTTATTTACATAATAAAATTAAATTTTATATAATTTCTAAATATTTATTTCATTTATCTGTCTTTCATTATATTACTTATCTTATTTTACACTTGTCTTTTGTTCTTTTTATCTTTCCTCCTTGTGTATAAATTATTTTAAATATTTGTGATATAAATAACATTATTCATGTTCTAGAATATATAACAGGGTGGTTGATTGTCGATCATGCCACTGTAGTTTTTTTTGGTACACATGTATACTGTACGTCAGAACAATATACTTAAATATTTGTCGACATATCATATTAATTAAAAATACTATCGTATATATACAATACTGAATGAAACTATACCCTTAAAAAAATGAATGAAACTATATATACGAAATAAAAGCAGCAATTAATCAAGTAGGAAGGAGCGTAAAGAAATGATTGCTTGAATGGCAATTAGGCCGGAGGCAGTGACTCAGTTCATACGATAAAGATCATTGACTTATTTTATTATAGAGACAAAGAAGTAAATGACCTTTGCAACACCACATTTAAGTTGAACTAGTGCAAGTCAATGCAAATGGAGATGTAGGGACTATATATATTGCATGATCTGGGACATGATTATTGAGTATGATATATATCTCCCACCAGCATTCCAACCTTAATTATTTTGAATATATAGAGTATGACATATTGCACGTGAATATATGCCATAATCTTGTGAAAAATAAAGATATAAATTTAGTAATCTGTATTAAATAAAACATAACTATACGGACAAATAATCTTAATTTGTGTGTCAAAAAAAATCTTAATTTGAGGATATCTTAGTTAACTAATAATTTCCTAAAAATGAGAATAAAATATATATATATATATATATATATATATATATATGTACATAAATAATTTTGGTGTGATCAAAGATGAGTGTTGTTGCATAAAAAAAAAAAAGACTTCCTAATTCAGTTGTATTTGTGGATATTATGATTGTAATTCAAATTCATAATAACGGGTCCAATTGTAATTGCAGGAATTCTGTTGAAAAAGGAAGCTGGTCACGGTGGAAATAATGATGGAGAGGTGGGCCTGAGGTAGTGAGGTCCATTAAGAACGGCCATGTACACCGGCTGGCATCACAAATTAATAGTACCTCATCTCATGTATCATTAGCATTAAAGCGTGAATGATAATCTACTAATTTAAATTTATGACTGGCCATGGGAACAATAGCAGAGCTTTAAACGAAATTTTGAGGGAGCCAAAATAAATTTCAATTTACATCTTTAATATGCAATATCATACTAAGTTGAGAAACAAAAATTATCAATTACATAAAAAATAAATTATTTACATAATTATTACAAATAAAAATAGATAAAATCTATCAACATCTACTTGAACATACATGTAAATTGTCTTAACTCAAGAAAAAATTATTACGTAAATATATATATAATGTAATTAATATATATTATATATTAATATAGCATTGCATAAACTTTTTTGATATTAAGATAGAAAAAGAAAACATTATAGGCTTAAGCATTACATATTTAAGAAGGAAAGAGTGATTGTTTTTTATCAAAACATAGTTGTACAACAATAACATCAAGATGGAAAAGGAGAGTAATAACAATGCTTAAAAAGTTAGTGGATCAGTGAATTTATATATAAAAAAAAAACAGAAAAGTAAATTGATAACCCAATTGAGATAATATATATACTTTAAAATATAACTAAAGAAAACGAAAACACATATATACTTATGAAAATAAATCGTGTAAATATGAAATTAAGTCTATTGAAATTGTTGAAACTAAGTTGCCGATTAGGTGTTCATAGAATAAAAAATGAGAAAGAAAGAAAACAACTAATATGTAAGTTTTTTGATTTTCTTTGAAAAGGAAAAAAAAAATTGTGCTAAATTGTAGATTAATTAAGTTAAGGTAAAAGAAACTAAGTATTAGAAATAATTACTTTTTATTAATTATATTATTAATTTATTGGATATATATATATATATATATATATATATATATATATGTTTATAATTTTGAAAAACTTTGGAGGACCCATGGTTCCCCAGTGCCAATATAGCTCTGAAAAAACCGTTAAGATCTTTTAAGGTGCCAGATTGTTGGGTTTGAATTTTATATATAAACAAAATATAATTGAAGGAAAGACTTCATTAAACATAAGTCAAATCTTTTAAAAGAGAGTATTCATAAAATTAGTGATACTTCCAACTAATAATATGGTTATTAAAAAAATGTATTGATGAAGGCTTTTTTTTCTGATGTGGTTTATGGTATTGCAACTCTTGAAGTTAATCAACACCTGAATAACATTCAGATAGCTTATACTTGCAATTGAGGAAATGCCATACCCTGTTACCTCTTCTCTCGTATATACAATGTAATAACTACAAACTGGCGAGCAGAAAGATTATTATATATATAGTTAGCATTTGTCTTCTCCAATTCCATCAGTGCCATTTCTGCATTCTTAAAAACAATTCCTTGCTTTTGTGTTAGAGCCATATACGTTGAGAGTTGTGGAAGTTAGTAATTAAGACCCGGAGCTCCCTTCTGCTTTTTCTGTCATCAATTCCTTGTAGTTAAGTTAACAGTTGAGAAAAGCAACATAACTTAAGATGATTTTATTGGTTGCTTTATTTAGATCATGTCTTGATTTAGTGATTTTGCATGTGTGTGGCTCCCACGCATGATCAATACACATGATTGAATTCATATGGCGAATTCTTCATTTCAATTTTCATGATTGAGTTTAAAATATTTTTTTGCAAACTGAGACATTTAAATATTTTAGCCATTTATTTTCATTATAATAGTGTCCACAGTATATATATAATCCTGTTAACTTAATTTTCATTTTTTTTTCAATTCTACTGTAATTAAGCTTCACAACATCACATGTGCTCCTGCACAATCAGTAACATTTTCTTTTTCAACGCACAACTTCAAACTCGTTCAGTGATTTTTTTTAGGTCAATGTTTAATTTTTTTTCCTCTTGGTTTTAGTAAGGCCCAATTGGAGATGTGCACAAAATAATAAATTGGGCTACGTAATGCTGGGTTGCGCAAGATGGGTTGAGCTTTGGGCTCACAGCCCCAACGAGATTGGTCACGAGGCTGCTTTATTACTTTGTTATTGTGGGGCATTTTAATCCTACACCTCCAATTTGAGATTTGGGCCCTCAACCCAAAAATGTACTTTTGCCTAGTATTTTTTTTCACTTGTTTAAATGTTTAATTGAAACCTAACAGTGTCCTAGCGTGCAAGATAAAGAAAAAAAACGTGCAAGTTATGATGAACTAAGAGAATGGAAAAACAAAAAATTATTTTTTGGATAAATATCTATTTTGATCTCTTAAAGTATGAGATACTAACAAATTAGTTTCTTAAAGATAAAAAATTTAAATTTAATCCTTAAATATATAAAAAATACGACAAATTGATTCTATCATTAATTCTTTTATGTTATTCATACCGTGCATGTCTTTATGATATCTCTTATGATAACGTGACAAATAAAATTTATATATGTGATTCACCTAATTATCATGTATTATCCATGTGATTATCACCTATTTAAAGTTAATTTTTTTTAATTTAGAGTCTAAACTAAACAATTTGCTGTTATTTTATTAATTTGTCTTATTGTTAATTTTTTACTAGGTTTTAGAGACATGATGCACATTTTATAATTTTCATACTTCAAGATAAATAAACCTTAAAAATAGAAATCAAACATAAATTAATTATTTTTCCATTAGTATTTCTTAAGATTCAGTAAATGCGCAATAAGGAGGGGAAAAAAGCAGACTTGTTAGTATTTTTTAAGCTGCATAGTTGACGACCATTAATGATCCAATGATATTTCAAAATTGGTGACCTAAAAAAACTAGTAGAAGATTTCTGGTTCTGGATGCATTGAATTTCAACCGTTAACACGTGCAAGACTATTTATATGTCAGCGATTAAATTAAGGAGTAAGAACCAAATCAGACACACAATTGGTAATCAAACAGTGTATTCCGTTGTTTAAAATGCTAAACATATTTGTTTATGCAGCAAAGAAAGTCAAAATGTTTGAAAGTTCCAAAATCTAAATAAGATGAGTACTTTTTATTATTCCACCTCCTTTTTTATTTATTTTTTTAATAAAATGGGCACAAACGACAGAAAAGAATCACCAAACTATTCGGCAAAATTATAAAATAGGAATAATGACAGACAGATTGTGCAGACCCGCGGCTTCAATTTGCACGTCTTTTGTTTTCTTCTGAAAAAGAAATGTTTATTATTGCACTCCACACAAAAACAAATAAATAAAGAAAAATATTTCTTGAATATTATTTATTATGCTATAAGATACCGAATCGAGAAAAATATGGATGTTATAAGATTTACAATATGATATAAAAAAAAATTAAAAAATTATAAATATTAATAAAATATTTTTTAAAAAATGAATATTTATGTATTGTTACTGTAAAATAAAACAATACTAAAACGGAATATGCATGTGCCACTCAATCATCATATGACTTTTGAAAGATGCGCAGAATGACTGACTAGTTTTATTGAAGCCGTGCAAGCTACGCTCTAACCATTTGTAGATCTAATTGTAGTTCAACATCTCTCTGGTCATATCAAAATTATGTTTGGGGGAGATTAGGAAAAGAAACAAAAGATTCTAATCCTACTTCTAATTAACAATTTTTTTCTGAATTAAAAAAAATTATATTTACTTCCTTTTTTAAAAAAAATGGACTCATCATTCGTATAACTATTATGAAAACAATTAATGTCATTTCAATAGATAATCATTTATTATGTGTTAGTTTACTTGAGTATTCACCTCTTAAACTTTTGTTTATGTGAAGGCTCATTTCAATTAATATCAAGCAAATATTTAGTCAAAATCAACAATCTAATTTCTAAAACAATTAAAAGTATTCAACAATAAAAACAATAAAAACATTGAATATTTTTAGCCGGTTCTCTTAAAAGTTAAATAATTGTTAATAAAAAAAATTATCGTGAATTGTTAAGTCTAAACTTATCAGTTAGTTGCTGTTAAAAAAACTTATCAGTTAGTTAGTATCACTTGATTTAAAACCTTTGATGGCAATTACTATGATATGATTTTGATGGAGAGTTTGGGGTTGTCCCCACCCCACGCCTTTATACTTGTATTAACATCCTTTAACAATATAAATTCGCATGCGTTGATTAACAAAAACATGTGTTTTGTCAATAATAATGTCAGTATAGGTCTCTTCAATGCAAAAGATTTAGGCATTAGGTATCATATTACTAATATATTGTTTTAGAGAGCTTCATATTACTAATATCTTGTTTTAGTTTTAAAATTACAACATGATAAGATTAACTTTTCTTACAGTTTTTTTATAAAAAAGATTTAAAATTGCTAGTATTATTGTATTTTATGGAAGTAAATATACATCAATTATTTATATAAGTGTTTGAAAGATGTGGGAAGCTAGCATGTTTCTTAACGAAACCCTTTATTTCTAGCAAGTGAGGCATACTAATAACAAAACACAAATCACAAATCACATCAAATTAGCTGCATTTGATATGTACACACCACTAAAAAATATTACTTGTACAACATCTATATGGTTCTTAACGAAAGAAAGAAATTGGGTAAGACCGTAAGGGTAAAATAAAATCCACATTTATGATTGGATAAGATCTAAAGCCGTCCATAGTAAAACTCCACGTTCTAACAATGTGCGTCAATTCACAATCCCCCATAAAAGCGCGTTGGGGGTGGTGGATCACCCAACGAACAACCAACAAACAAACCTTTTATTACGAACAGAAGATTTGATTTTGGGGTTGTTGAGTTGATGTGGAATATCGAATTCCAATGGATAAGGCCAATGAATGAATTCAGATACAGTTGAGGTTTGTTTGGAGCCAGGGAACCTTCCAGCTCCTTTACAGCGCACTGTACTTGTAAATAACAATTAAAGAAACACCTTAGAATCTGTAAAAAAAATAAAAATACTTACTTGATGAAATATTAATCACTTCCTTAATGAGAATTATTTCCTATTAATATGATCACTAATAAAAATATTACTCTCGTCACGTTGTCAAAATACATTATCTATGGTAATAAAAATACATTAACGCCATAAGACTACTATCACGCTGTGAAATTTAACCAACTTTATCTACAGTTATTTTTGTCTATATTTTACTCCGAATTTATAGGTGAAATATTAGTTTTTATTTTGTATATAGATTTTGTCGAATTTAGTGGTGCCCACATTCGGCACCTTCTAGGACAACTGTCACATCCCCAATCGAGACTTTATTTATTTATTTATTCTGAATCTCTGATACGTTATTACTACTATTATTTTTAATAAATAAATTTGTTTATTATTATTATTGTGCTGGTTTTCTCAGCCGGATGAACGAATAAAAAAATAGACAAAAAAAAGGTAAAGATAATTCAGAATTGTGAGGTAGAAAACGAAGAAAATGTGGGAAGAAACCATATTCAAAGTCTGAAGCAAACTCGTGTAATAACCTATAATAATAGATAAAGAGAATATTTCTTTTATTAATCATTTTTTAGTTATTATATTTTTAAGATAATTATGTTTTTAATTATTAAAAAAATATATAAATTAAAAAAAGTTGTATTTTTGTATTAAAATTATAACTAAATGTTCACTTTTTTTTTAAATCATGTTATAAAATGTTAAATTGATACTATAAAAAGTTTTTTTAATTACTTTTTTATTATCTTCATACTTTTAGCCAATAAAAGTCATGAAAATATATAATTTTTTAATATTTCAGGAGGTAAAAATATATATGGTATTATATTGGCAAAAAAAAAAATGAGAAGAAATCGGGTTGACAAGTAAAAAATATCTTATATTTTAAAACTTTTTAACTATTTTCTTCTTTTGAATTATTTTTGTTTATTTTGATGTTTCTTCTTTAAGTTTTTTTACAAACAAAGAAGAAAAAAATTAATAATTTTTTCCTTATCTCATTCATATTATAAGTTTTTTAATTGTTTCTTATTATATTTATGTCTTTAGGAAATGCAAGTCATATAAATATATAATTTTCTAATATTCAAAGATAATGAAAACATATATGGTATTCTATTGATAGAGTTTTTTTATATGTAGAGAGAATAGAAAATAAATGAGATAGATAAAGTAAGAAAACCTCTTATATTTTATAGACTTTTTATTTGTCTTCTTATGTGTTAATTTTATTTACATTTCCAATTAATTTATTTTGTTTTTATTGCTCTGATTTTCTTTCTCTCATTTTTGTGTGTAATTGAGGGATTTAAAGTTTGTATGCCATGAGTCTATAGGAAAGGAAAAAGAAGAGAAGAACATAATTGTGAAGAGCATGATGATATATATTTCTCTTTTTGTCTTTGATTATGTTATGCTTATAATATTTAATCATACAAATTTGTATTGAAATTGATTTTTGGATTTGTATTTAGATAGTTTTTTTTTGTTGAATTTTATATTTAGATCATGGACATCAAATTATAAAAAAAATGACTTAATCGATAGGTGATAATGTTAAGAAATAATTTTATTGAATTTGTGTAAGATGTTTAAGATGATTTTTTCTCTTGAGAGGAGTTTATAAAATAAATTTAGTTAAACCGTTGAAACATGGATGTTACGTTATAAAATAAAAACATAAATTTTAATTTCTTTAAACTAACATGTTTCTCTAATGATTTCAATATAATATTATCCTTAACTTTTTTCTTCTAAAAAGTAAATAAAAAAATTAATTAATTATTTTTATTGTCCTAAAAATTTCTTATTTGTCAAACGCTGGCAGAAAACAAACACCATTGTATATTTCTATAATGTGCTAATTTTAGATTTAAATGTTTAAAAATGATAACAAACTCAAAAACATTGGCAAAGGAAACATGACTTGAATGATTTTTTTTTTGTTTTGCAATTATAATTAGAAACATGTTTGGATAATCTTTACTTTCTACACATATTTTTTTATATTTATCTATTTTTCTTATTGTTCTCTTCACCTCATATTTTACTTTAAAATATATATAAAAAAATCCTTAGAATTGAAGTGTAGATACCCTAAGAGTAAAGATAATTAAAGATCAAAATAAGAAAAAAAATTCAACAAGTGACATAATAATGTGATCATTTCAATATTTATAAATGTATTTGTTAAATATTATAATATTCAAGTATGTACCACAAATGATTTTGTTAATTGTGTATAGATAGACATGTATTTACAAACATAATATATTAATATCATGTTACCATAACAAACAAATAGACATAAGTAATATATATATATATATATATATATATATATATATATATATATATATATATATATATATATTACATATAATAAGATATATTCTTTTAAGGATAAATAACCACTTTTATCCTTGAATGTGTAATTCGCTGACAAATGCGTTTTTAAAAAATGAAAATATAAAATTTAGTTCCCAAAAGTGTAAAAAGTGCGACAAATATATCTTACCGTTAACTTCTGTTCGTCGCCGTTAATAAAATAACATACGTGACACAGAGAGACGAATTTGTCATTGAAATGATTGTCAGCGTAACAATCTCTAATTGCCAATATAGAGACATATTTGTCATATAATATTTTCTTGACTTTTCATATTCCCAGTTTATGGAAATATGAATGGATAAATAGTTATTTTTGTCTCTAAATGTGTAATTCGTTAACAAATGCATTCTCAAAATATAAACATACAAAATCCAGTCTCTAAAAGTGTAAAACGTGCAATAAATATATCTAATCATTAACTTTTTTTCTGTCACCGTTAATGAAATAGTCAAGATTCGAAAAAGTGAAACATGAGATATATTTATCTTTCATTTATAATAGACTAACTAATTATTATAATTTGAAAAAAATTGTAATAATGGATACACTGTTAGAATGTTTATTTTGGATAATTTCTACCGTGACAGATAAATTATGGTTGATAATCAATATTATTGTTATTATTATGTTTGTTTTAAATTATGTTTGTCAATTTATTTTTTAAAATAGTTATTGTAATGTTATGCTTATAACGATAAAAATTGTGAAAATTTATCCTAAAATTTTTTTTTACCCTTAAATGAAACAAAATTTCGGGTCTAACACATTAATCGAATAGAAAACATACTCATATTTAGGCTCGATAAAAAATTAGTGACATTTTTTTTTTATCAATAATGGTAACTTATTGACATTTTGGTCAAATGAAACGTATTGTCATTTAGGTCAAAAAAATTATTGACATTTTTTTCTAATAAAAAAATATTGACATTTCCGTTCAACAAAAAATTACCGACATTTATGTCCAAAAAAGATATTTTACTGACATTTTTGTCTAATCTAGTTAGCATGACCACATTGACTTGACAATTATGTTACTGATAAATTTATTTCTCTATGCCATATAAGCTATTTTATCAAAGGTGACAGATAGGGATGGAAATGAGTCGAACAACTTGTCGAGGGCCTTTGGCTCGGCCTATGTAAGGCTCGGTTCGGCTCAGCTTGTTTACTATAAAGGTCAAGCTCAAGCTTTTTAAAAAACATTTTTAGATAAAAAGGTCAAGCCCAAACTATAAAAAAAGTTTGTTAAGCTTGACAAGCCGGCTTGTTTAATTAACAACAACAATAATAATAATAATAATTTTATTTTATCAAATCTCATCTTATCCAGATTTTATTCCATCTAGATTTTATTTCGTCCAAATTTTATTTCATCTAATCTTATCATATCTTATCCAGATTTTATTTTATTTCGTTTATGGACTTGGACTTAAAATAGATTTGTGAGCATTGGGGCTGACTTATATAACAACACCAAGGTTTTAGTTTAGGGAGTTTTTTTTCGGAGAGGGAAATAATTCTAGGATTTTAGAATTCCAGTTTTTATTACTGTTCATGCACACTGTTCACATAGAATAAATTTCATTTTCTGCAATTTCGTTTCAGTTTCAATCTACAGTTTCGTTTCTACTGATTAATGGAAGACTAAGTCTCCAACATTGTTTTCTCTTGAAGATCAAACACAATTCTCTTTGAGATTTTGTTATTACTATTGAATACTGATAAGTTTTTTCTCTTCACCAATTACTTTGTATTTGTTGCTATTAATCCATGCATGTTTAGCGCTTGATTAATTGTCTCTGCGCTTAATTTACGTTCATGCTTAATGATCAGTTTCGTTCATGATTAATTGGTGTATGTGTTGTTTAATCACATAATGACAGCCTTATGTTAATTTTCGCTTAGTAATTTAATTTAGGGTTGGATTAAGTGGTTGAACTGATTAAGGATAAATTCTCGTAACCAAGAGACTTGCTTGTGAATCAAGGGGAAACATGTTTTAATTATGTTATTTTCTAATTTAAATTTGTTTATTGTTTAATTTACAAAAACAAACAACCCCCCAATTCGTTACTGTTCTATTACGAACGTTTGGTTGACCATTGCTCATTGGGAGACGACCTAGGATCACTTCCTAGATACTGCATTTTTAATGTTTATTTGATTCGGGTACGGCTTCGATCAATAGTATATAAGATATGGCTTGAGTAAACTAAGATGAAATTATTGTAGATATATTTTTTTAAAAAATATTTAATATAATTATATATTCAAAAATTGGATTAAAAATTGTTAATTTAACTAATAATAATTTTTGTTTAGCTATATTAGTGTAAATCATCTCTATTCCATACATTTTTTAATATTATGTTTTTTTTTTATTTTCTTTTGATATACTTTATGTTTTAACGACTTGAATTCAATATGATTTTGTTTATCAATTATATTTGGATTTGTACATTACTTATACAAAATTTTATAAGTTTTTTTAGTTAGTATTTCACTAGGTTTTAAAATAATTAATTAATCAAAAACGTCTTTAAATAAGCTTTTTTAACCGAACCTAAAAAAAACATATGAACAAAAACTCAAACTTTACGTATCCAAGTCACATGATGGGATATATTGATGGGATATATTGATAGAATCTTTTTTACTTTGAAAAACTAAATGTTATATTTATCGAATTCATTTTTCACATAATTACACATTCAGATGCCTTGTTTACCCTTGTTTTAATATATAAATAATATAATATGATACCGTAATTGAATACCAACGAGTTTGTGTTTGTTTCTGCTAGCATATATAACAAGCAACCCTCACCATTTATATTGTTTCAGCGAAGAAGAAGGGAGAAATTGATGTTCTTTAATGTGAAAAAGGGTTGGAACGGTTTTCGATTTTAATAAGCCTGCAAAGAGCCTTCCTTTGTTTTTCTCTTTTTGAGAAGAAGGCTCTTTGTTGTTGTTTTTGAAGAAGGAAGGAAGAAAGAAAAAAAATGTTGAGGCTATGGATTTCTTATCTGCAATTGTTGGAGCTTTTCGTGAGTTCGTTGGTTCACATGCTTTATGGGTTTTACATATTTAGCTCCGCTGTTGCTGGGGATCTCTCACAGGTTCTCAATGAATATTTTCACAAGGCTAATAATAATGTGAATGTTGAGGTCAAAGAGGAAATTTCCAAGCTCAATAATGCTAATGATCTTCCTCCTATTGTGTTGGTTCATGGGATTTTTGGATTTGGCAAAGGGGTAAGCCCCATTTGTTTTTTTATCCTTGTTTTTCTCTCAAGTTTCATCCTTTTGATGGATATCGTTGCATTTTTCTTCTGGGTTGCTGATTTGTATTTGAAATGATGGTTTTTTTCTCAGAGATTGGGGGCTTTATCGTACTTTGCTGGGGCAGAGAAGAAGGATGAAAGAGTTCTTGTCCCTGATTTGGGGTCCTTAACCAGTATCTATGATAGGTGGGTTATTGAGGTGTAAAAGCTTGGTTTTGGGGTTTTTTCTGTTAAATGGGTGTGCTTGTTTTGTTTTGTTTTGCATAATTTCTGAAATTTTTTTTGGTCTCAGGGCACGAGAATTGTTCTATTATTTAAAAGGTGGGCAAGTTGATTATGGTGAGGAGCACAGCAAGGCTTGTGGACACTCGCAGTTCGGACGAATATATGAACAAGGTTCGGAGATCTTAATGTTCTGTTTGTTGTTACCTTTTTTTTTTCCTTCACACTTTTTTACTTTGTAGTTTGCTAATGTTATTGGGGGATACAGGGCATTACCCTGAATGGGACGAGGATCACCCTATTCATTTTGTTGGGCACTCAGCAGGAGCACAAGTTATTCGTGTCTTGCAACAAATGCTTGCTGATAAGGTTGGTCTTAATGGTTTCGTGTAATTTCAACTTTCTGCTTGTAAAGGGTTTTATTTATTTGTTGTGGTTTTTGTACTTTTTGATAATTTGGTGTTCATATATTGTCTTCAGGCATTCAATGGGTATGAAAACACCTCAGAGAACTGGGTATTAAGCGTCACTTCCTTATCGGGAGCGTTTAATGGGACTACCAGAGCATACGCAGATGGCATGCTGTGAGTTCTTATCAACTTTTGGTTATGATTAAACTTAGAACTATTTTATAGTTGGCTTTTTTTAGCTGTCTTAGAGTGTGTTTGGATGGGCTTTGGCAAAATTGATTTTGAATGGCATTGATTTTGCAAAATTGATTTTGAAGTGATGTGATTTATGTTTGGATTATTATAAAATCAAGTTAGGGATAAAATTTAGTACAAATTTTGGATTCAACGCAGAAACTACTTAAAGTTGCTTCAACCTAGGATCATTTATGAATTCTTCTCCAACGGGAAACCAAACATGTAAAAATGTATCCAAAATCAATTCTGGACTTAGTATCAATTTTCCAATGTGAAATCAAACATGCACTTAATTTAATATTATTGGCTTGAAATAGGGTGGTTGAGAGAGCATGTATTATTAGTTCACTAGTTCCTGTAAGAAATGAATGAAAAACAGATAAATACTTGGGATGATGATACATTTATAAGGCTCTCCTGGCTATGCAGCTCTTTTCAGCAGATTATCTACATTCTTGCTTTAACTAAATTTTATGAGCTCTTTCTGAAAACAGCATGATAATTAAGGCCTAAATTCCCTATTATTCATACTAATCAATATCTTTTTAATTATCAGCTTTAGCTACATTTAGCATACTGAATGCTAAGCTAGTCTATATAATTTGGGATTGTTTCAGGCCAGAAGATGGGAGAACATTGAAACCTATTTGCCTGCTACAGCTGTGCCGCATTGGGGTGATAATATATGATTGGTTCGACATTAGCTGGCTGAAGAACTACTACAATTTCGGGTTTGATCACTACAACATGTCTTGGAGAAAAATGGGCATATGGGGTCTTGTTGACTGCCTATTGGGGAATGCAGGTCCATTTGCTTCGGGAGATTGGATCCTCCCTGATCTCACAATTCAAGGCTCTATAAGACTCAACTACCATATACGTACATTTCCAAACACATACTACTTCAGCTATGCTACCAAGCGCACAACGAAGATCATGGGCGTTACAGTTCAAGCATACTTGGAATTCACCCGTTGCTTTTCATTAGGGTTTTGCAGATGTGCCAGTGGCGTTTTCCTCCAGATGTTCCTCCCCCTTACAAGGGATACAGGTGGGTTTTTGAATTTTTGCCTTCATTTGGCAGTACTCACTTGTAACTTGGATTAAGATTTGATCAATCAATCAACATTATGTAATTTTTTGGCTGTTCAGGGATGAGGACTGGCAAGACAATGATGGAGCACTAAACACAAAATTCATGACTCATCCTCGTCTACCAATTGAACACCCCAACTGCTTGGTTGAAAAGGAATCAGATTGCCAACCCTTACAACCTGGCATCTGGTTTGTATAATTACTACATATAGTAAATCCATAACATAGTTACTCTAGTCTTAGAGCTTAGCTTTGCATTATTTCCTTATATCTAACATTATATATATATATGTTGTACAAACTATTTAAGTTGATTAACCAATTATAGATTCTATAATCTATAACTGCTTTAGTCTAGCTTTGATTGTACAGTAATGTTGGACAAATTAAATTTGTTCACAGGAGATCATTATAGTGCAGTGACCTCTTTTAATAAGTTGCATTAATGTTTAATTAATGTAGATAATAGAGTAGACCATCTAATTTCTATTCTGATATTTGGAAATTCTTAATTGCCATACGCGTACAACATCCCTCCCCCATACCTTCGCATAGCGAAGAGCCTCCGGGCAATGGGGTACGAAGTTTTTTGTTTTTGATTAATTTGCATGGATGATTCCCTTCCATTAGTAAAGTCAGAAAAACTAGGGGATCATTCATTCCAGCTGATTAAGGATTACCAGACAGGGTATTGTGGTTGCAAATTACCTATTGAGTAATGCTATTTAGTCTGGTGTTAAGTCAACTATGTTTACTGGTTTTAAATTAACACGTTTCTTTTTTCTCGTTAAATTTATCTGTGTAATTCTTTGTTTTGAGAATTATTCTTTACTAATCAATTTATGGTACTTTGATGAAAACAGGTACTACAAATATGTGGAGGGTGATCACATACTATTCATTATTAATCGTGAGAGAGCAGGAGTGCAGTTTGACTTAATCTATGACAGTATTTTCCAACGCTGTAGGAAGCACGTTTTTAGGAAGAAGCCTCCAACAATGCCTAATGAAATCAATCACTAGCACACCATTCTTTAGTCTCCCATATTCAAATTAAAAGAGATGTATGAAAAGAAACACAGGCTATTCATTTTCAGTTAATACCCATTCACCTTCGTAAATGTAAATATTTTCCCCTCATTTTTATACCACCATTTTCTGTATTTTGTAGGATTGTGAGAGACGTCAGAGGCCATAGTCAATAGGATGTCACAATCACTATAGTGTAACACAATTATTGTCTCAATATTAAATATCATGAAATGAATTGTTGAATTTTGAACTTTTGAGCTTTGCAATTGTGCTATGGAAAATGGGTACGATGAGTACCCATATTAACCATTTGACATTTGTTACTTCAAACACATTTATTCCTAAGCTGATATATTTACAGATAAATACAATCATGGCACATTACTCTCAAAAGAAAAACAAAAAAAAAAAGAAGCTTTTGTGTACAAGGCGGAGTCTATAATTTCCATTGTTGGTTTATGCGGTTGATACTTTGCAACACATAAATATAGAAGAAAAATCTTCATCAGTTGTTGATTAGTAGTTGATTCATTAATTTAGGGGTCCAGATTATTCTGAACATCCATTCCACTGGTGCAGTGACAGTTGTCATAACAAAGGCAAACTAATCTGACCACTTTTAGATTTTTTTTAAAAATTTGTAATCATAGTTGTGGTTTTCTCAGTAATAAGGACAAAAAGATTAAACGAAAGGTACGCCTTTGTGATTGGCCATTCGGTAGGAAATGAAGAAAATGTGACAAGTGTCCTTTTACAAAGTGTGAAACAAATGAAAAAGGTATAGGAGGAAGCGTATCGGGCTTTCTTGAAGGTTCACTAATCACTATAACCATACTATAGGTTTATAAGTTTATACTAGAATATGGTTTTAGGCTGAATAAGCCATTTATTTCGTGCTCAAGTATTAACGTTACTTAAATAGTCTCTAAAGTTATAAAATTATATAAAGTAATTCTTTAAATATTGAATATCCATCAGCCTAATTCTCAAGTTAATGTATTTTCATAAGTAAATGAATTAATTTGAAGAATTTTTTAATATTTGAAAGATTGTAGAGTGTGTTTGATTTGATGGTGAGCAACTAAAAATATTAAGGTGTCACTGAAAAATCTAAAGTTATAAAATGTTGCTTTGAGTGTAAAGATGAAAACGAGAATCGAGCTACTTTTAAAACACCACAATTCCAAACACACATTAGTATCATTTCTATTACTTGATAAATTATTGTAGTTTTATTATTTTATGAATTACTTAAGAAAAATAAACAATACTCAAGGGATGAAATTGATAGTTTATTCATTTCACCACATAAGAAACTTTGGTGTGAGGGGTGGTTGTTCTTTGTAAGCTTGTACTGTTGAGTGTTGACACAATTAATGATGAGGTCGATCGTATTTTCTTACAACATATTAATTAGCATTAATTGTTTAGTACTGATATATAACTGTTTTTTTATATAATTCACGAGTTTAATTAATTATTTGTCAATGATGTAAATCATTTCTCTTAAAAAATTGGAACTAAAATAAAATAGCAACCAGGATGGAACATTAAGGATATGGATCTGGCTATGCTCCTTGTTTCAGGGGATTACATACTCGCTTGCTTCAACTGAATTTTAAGATTTTTTTTTCAATTAAAAACACGATTATTCAGGCCAAAATTTTAATTATTGAGTAAACTCCCAAATAATTCTCAAAATTGTATGAATAGGATATTTTGGTCTCTTGAGAATTTAAAAACCTATTGTTAGTTTCTGACTTTACAAAATGATATTAATTTGGAGAATAATCTATGAACATCAAATAGACAAATACTATTTAACACCTACAAAAATAAAGAGACAAGAATGAAAAATACAGGTATGATAAGTGTTAGAGTGGAGTGTTTGATATATAGAAATGTATGTTGTCACTATATTCATTTTAGTCTTTTTAGTATAAAATAACATTAAAAATGAAATAAAACAGGACTGAAATAAATATTTGTTTTTGCAAAGTCATGGATTTCAAAGATTTTTAGGATACCATGGACTAATATACCATCTTGATTACGAATTTAAGGATATACTTTTTAGACAAAACTTAGATGCAATTTTTTAAAGTGTTTTTGCTATTGTTCTCCAATTAGAATCAGATTTTAACTTTAATAACATATGCGTATCTTTAATGCAATTTTTTTATCATGAAATTATCAAAGTGAGACTTTAATTGGAGAACACTGCTAAATGCGCCAAAAGAATTTCATCTTAATTCTCTTCCTTACTTTTTCATTGCTGCATACTTTGTCAATATTTTATAGTTACCGACAATAAGTTATCCTTATTAAACCTTTAGTACTAGGTTGATCACTACAATTTGAGCATTGTATCAGGCCAGAGGATGGGAGAACAATGAAACCTTTTTCCCTGTTACAACTTTGCCGCATTGGGGGTGATAATTTATGATTGGTTTGGCATTTCCCCGTTGGTTTAGACCACTTCAACATGTCATGGAAAAAAATAGGCTTATGTGGTCTTGTCGAATTCCTATTGGATCCTCCCTGATCTTACAATTCAAGGCTCAATAAGACTCAACTACAATCTACGCACATTTCCAAACATATATTACTTCAGCTATGCTACCAAACGTACTTGGAAGGTTATTGGGGTCACAGTTCATTCATGGATGCTTGGAATTCCACCATTGTTTTTCTTTAGAGTTTGGCAGATGAGCCAGTGTGGCGTTATCCTCCACATGCTTCTCCCCCTTATTAAGGCTACAGGTAGGTTTGTACTTTTTGTATGCATTTGATATTACTTTCACAATCAAACTGTGTTGATATGCAATGATATTTTATTAGCACACTCACCATTTGTTAAGTATAACCAAGGTTTTAAAAAATTGTTTGCTATATTAATGGTTTTGGACTTACTGTGAACGTCGTAACCGTAATTGTGGCAATATCAGTCAGTCACATTCATCTGTAATTTCCTGTAATATCAAGCATCACTACGAAACTGCAACTACAATTTAAAATCTTGACTATAACTATATAAGCATCTACTAAGTGATATATAGTACTCATCATTTGTTAAGTTATAACGAAGGTTCTAAAAATTGGTTTGTGACCGCAAATTTGGCTTGCAATATTAAGGTTTTTGGACTAATTGTGACTATATTATGGCTGCAATTGTGAAAACATCAAGTCACATTAATCGACAATTTCTCATAATATCAAGCATCACGGAAAAATTGTAACCGCAATTTAAAATCTTTTATATAAGCATTTGCTAAGTGACAACTACCCCTGTCCCCTTTTCTTTTCCATTATTAAAAGCAACATAATTGCCTTTGTAGGAATGAAGATTGGCAAGAAAATGATGGAACTCTAAACACAATATCCGTGACTCATCCTCACTTCCCAATTGAACATCCTAGCTGCTTGGGTGAGCCTGATTCAGACTGCGAACCCTTACAACCAGGCATATGCCCAATGTTTCCTATATTGCATATTAATACAATCGAATCTCTAGTTTTAGAACTTGACTTTAGCCAATTTATATTAACTTTTCAATTAACATAAGTATTTGACTCTTATGAAAAAGAAATAGTTTCATATGTAGAAAAGTTAGATGAGAGAATTTTTAAAATGTGTATAAATTGATTTTAGTAGATGTGATAAGTTTAACTTATCTGTTTGATTTTTTTTTTTTTGGGTATGTTAAGATATTTATTTAAAGGGATAAATATGTTTTTATATTTATATTTTCCTTATTTTTTTAGGTTCTAAAGTTACATTATGTTTAATTTAGTCCATTTACTTTATTAGAGACATATTTTTAGTCCCTATGCACATATTCTTCATAGGTGACATTAATTATTAGGGAATGAATTATTATTGGCTCTTACTTTCAACAACAATAGTTTTTCCCCACATGCACATTTCTTTCGTCCTGGCTGTGAAGAACAAGTTGTGGATTTCATAGATATGCTACATGAACTTTTGAAGAATGATGATGGAAACCAAGACATGAATGAAGTAGTTAAAAATTAGGGTTTGATATGTTTGGGAGAGACATTTTAATAATTTTTTAAAAAATAAAAATAAAAATAAAAAATATGAAAAATATATGTGGAGGGACTAAAAACAAAATTAACACCGTCTATGAAGAATATGTGTGAAGGTATTAAAAATACATTTTTAATAAAATACATAAACAAAATTGAATAATATAAAACTTCAGATGTTAAAAAAAAAGTAAAAATATAGAGACGAAACAATTTTTCCCTTATTTAAATTGTCTGTATGTGTTACTTTGCTTTAAAATTATGATTGATATTTTTTTATATAAGATTATTAAAAGGGAAAATCAGTTTTTAGTTCCTATTCCTTTTCTTTTTGTTTTTAGTTCATGAAGTTTTATATCATTTAATTCAGTCCTTATATTTTATTAAAAATATATTTTTAATCACTCCACACATATTCTTGACAAACAACATTAATTTTGTCTAATAGAATGGACTGTGAGGACTTTTATTTTATAAATTAATTACAATGACATGGATTTTTTTTTTAAAAAAGAAGTTATTAAAATATTTCCCCCAAATGCATCAAACTCTAATTTTCAACTACTTCATTTATGTCTTTGTTTTCACATTCATTCTTCAACCGTTCATGTTGTAGATTTATGAATTTACACATTTCCTTATCAATATTTGTATGCAAAAGTTGTGGTTCGAAATCAAGAGCTTGTTCTTCACAACCAGGATAAAAGGAATGTGCGTGTGAGAAATAATTGTTGTTGTTGAAAGCGAGAACCAACAATAGCTCATTTTCCAAGAATTAACATCATTTGTGAAGAATATATGCGAAGAAATTAAACATATATCTTTAATAAAATACAAGGGCTAAATTAAACAACATAAAACTTAAGAGATTAAAAACAAGAAAAAAAATATAGGAACTAAAAACATATTTATCCATTATTAAATATATGAAGTCTAATATATGTTTGTTTTATGTTTTCTCTATCCTAATCTGTTTCAGCATTAGATGAAGAATACACTCACAATTTATTTTTTTGGTCAACAACTTACAATTTTTATCGACCCTATCTCCCAACAAGTGAGTGCCACAGTTGATACTTTGGACTCGTTTATTCGGCCTCAAGAGAAGCAAGAGTCCTGATGGCCCGAACTTCATTCTTAGAAGCTAATTATTTAGGGTATTACTATTTGTACTTCCTAAAAAGCTATTGGCTCCTACCACCACCTAAAATTACCGTTTTTTCCCCCACTTCAAAATACCTCACCCCCAAACCTTCTCCTTCTCCTTCCTCCTCCCCAACCTAAACCTTCCTTTCCCTTCCTAATCCAACCCAAACCCAACCCTTTCCTTTTCCGTGTCTCCTCCTTTCTGATACTTTTTTTTGGATTTTAATATTCAACAGAATTGTGATTTCGTAGTTTTTCTTTTTATTTTTTTTAAAGTAATGTAATCATGATTTCATTATAGAGAAATCTATGATAAAATCGTGATTCCATTATATTTATTTTTTTTTGTTTTGAAGATCACAATGCCTTTGTTATGTATGGAGTGAGAGAAAAATATATAATGGAATTGTGATTTCATTGTGTATGTATACAACAAAATTTCAATTCCGTTGTGATAAAGTGATGCAAAATTAGGTACGTAATAAAATTATAATTTCATGAAAAGAATAATTTTTGAATAAAAAAAGCATTAACCCCTTGATAGGGGTCAAGGAAAATTTTAATGAAACTAATAGCAACTCATGTACACTCCTCATTATTTATTTTGGTGCACTTCTACACCAAAGCAAATATTGAGTTGCCTTAAGTAATATCCTCTTAGAATATCAATTCCCCTGTTGGTCCAAGTAAAATTGAATGTATTGGTATTAAACGTTTTATTTATTAATATATGATATATAACTAATTAAAATTATTTTTTATTAAAATATTATATAATTATTATATTAAATAAATAGATGGCTTTCACATTAATCAAATTTAATAAATATTATTTTTTTCAAAATTTAGTAAAACAATTTAAATAATGACAATTACAAACTGCCTGCTATGTGTGTAGATCAATTTGTGGCAGTTTTTTTTTAATGAATTCTAAATCACCAAAATTTGCAAAGCGAACAATGTTAATATGATCTGGATGAAAAGAACAACATTGTATCGATTTTGAAAATTAAGGAAACAAATTAAACTTCTGAACAATAAAAGAGACAAATTGAATCTATTAAATAAAAAGACGGACCGAATTAATAATGTATTCTTTTTTATACAAAGATATTATACATGAACTAACACATAAATTAGGAGATGTCAAATATATCTTAAATACATTTAATTATTTTAAAAGTAAATTGTAAATAAATATTTCATCCGTTTGATATAAAAGAGTCAATTATTTAATTCATCAGGAATGAAGACTGGTTAATTTAATTGATAAAAATAAATTTATCAATTTATAAATTTTCTAAAATTATTATTATTATTAATATTTTTTTCTCTTCTAATGGTTTGTTAATATATTTTATTTTTTTTAAAAGTGATATTTTTAATCTAAAATAATTAATGCAAAGAATATTATAAATTGATTTTATAAATAGAAACAGAGTAAATACTACTTTTTAACGTTAATACTGTTTTTTGCCCTTTAATATAAGCATCTAATGCAATAGAAAGATGATTTATGTAAAATTGTTTAAACTGACTTTTAATTAATATAGTGAAAAAAATAGAAAATTAATAGAAAACATTCACTACACATGTGGTGGCATCAGCATTCAGCGCCACATGCATCATGATTGGAAGCACATGAGAACCACTTGGGCCAGGAGTCAAACTCTTATGTATTCGTGTTTTGTTCACTTGTGTGCAAACACAAGTCATGTGTTTCGAACCAGACCTGTCTCTCGAAACAAAAACAAATTAACTACAAGCAAAACCGGAGACAACATTTTCGTTTTATATTTTCAAGCAGAAATGTGAAGGCCAAAAATGACTCAATGTTATCCTCAAGTGGTAGAAGAAATGAAAGATTCAAGGGGATGTGTGGCTTAAGTCTTTTTATCTTCTACTGGGGATGTCCAATACTGTGGAGAAACTGAATTAGTTGTTTCGGCCAGCCAGTTTCTTTCTTTGATCATTTACTTTAATATTAGTGCCCATATTTCTATTTTGTTACTAAAATGAATATGTTTTTGTAATTTATCTATTATGTATCGAATTGTATATTAATTTTATTATTTATTTTAACACTTGAGATTTTATCTATGAATCTGTGTTGCAGTTTTAACTATCCCAATTTTCATATTTTTCATGTGCTCCAAGCCAAAAGTGAATTTTACTTTACAAAAGAGGAAGATTTTTTTTTTTTTAAATGTAATAACTTACATAGTCACATTGAGAAAAAAAATGTTAAATAATACTAGTTTTATTTTTTGTTAAAACCAAAGAAATCATTGGGCATTCCTTGTTTCTCGAATTGACAAACAATCTGATTTCGCCAAGAATTGAATCTTTAAATGATAATTCACTTGTTTAATATGAAACGCAACAAGTCTTTCCACTTGTTATGCAATTCTACTTGACACCTTAACACAATATATTATATGAATAATTCCATATAAACTAAGCTGTCATATTGGGCCTCTACCAAAAAAATGAGGACAAAGATAACAAATTTAATTAATTCAAATGCTTTAGAATTTTGTTTTCTTATACAATCATCCCACAAAGACTAATAAGTAATAACTTTTTTTCTTCAGAAAATTCATGTTGACTATGATTTTTTGACTTAAGAAAAAGGATCATACCTTTAAGGGATTTTCCTTTTCCTGCAAAAGTTGAAAAAACATAAACTTGAATTATTTGTAAGATGAAAATATGCATGATGATAAACTTAATGGTAAAAACTGAATAACAAAGAATGAGTTGGTCAGAAATGGAATTTAAAGGAACGAACTTTGAAGAAATTAAATCAAATTTTGTTAGTCCAGGAAAGGATCTATCTGTCTAGGAAACACTTTCGCACAAATTCTCCCCCATCAAATTCAACGCTAAGAGATTGGGGTGAGAAAGAAAAAAAAAAGGACCCACTAACGGAGAATTTGAAAGAGGGAGAGAGGGGAAACAGAAAAAAAAAAAAATAGTAAAGGTGATTTAAAAACACGTTCGTGCAATTGCTTAAAAAACAGTTTAAGAATAAATAAAATTTAAATTAAATTGCACTATACAGTAATGGAAAAAATGTCCATGAGAGCAGTTTGTAACATGAATATGGGGAGTGTGCGGTTACTTTTGCAGTTGAAGGCTATTTCAACAAAAAAAAAAAAGACAAAAAAGGGATGTATGTCATATTTAATATTATCAAGGGTAAAATCGTCTTAAAAATAGAGACAAAAAATAAATAATACAAATGATATCCCCTTTATTTATTGTTATAGATTAAATAAATTATAAATTGAAATTAAACTAAATGATATAAAGAACAAATATTGTTTAACATGATATTACCAAGAATAACAATATATGAGAAGGTATGGGTTTGGTGAGATAAAGAATAACATGATATTGTTTAATATATGATTGATGAGCACTATGATAGTTGAATGGTTATGTAGTTTTATTTCCCTTAGCGAATTCTTTGGCCTTTTCCTCTTGTGCTTTTTTTTTCTTTTTCTTATCAAGCACATGCATCATCTTTTTTCTCCAGCATCTCAAGCGTCTACATGATCCATTGAACAAAGCATTCAAATTGAGAAATTCTTTCTAAGAATAATTAGAAAAGAATAGCCTGAGTAGCCTTTGCTTGAAGGAGTTGTGGGAATGAATAAAAGAAAGGTTTGAGGAACTGGGTGGTATCTGGAGATAGAAGAATGGAAAAGAAGATTGGGGTGATGAGGTGATGAGAAAGAAATAGAAGGACCTGTTAAAGGAGAATTTGAAAAAGGGAGAGGGGAAATTGATAAAAAAAAAAGAAGATAATAAAAGTGATTTAAAAACACGTTCGTACAGTTACTTAAAAAATAGTTTAAGAATAAATAAAATTTAAATTAAATGGCACTGTACAGTAAAGGAAAAAATGTCCATAAGTGTTATGAGAATAGTTTGTAACATGAATATGGAGAGGGTGCAGTTACTTCGGCAGTTAAAGGCTATTTCAACCAAAAAAGACCAAAAAGAGGAAGGTATGTAATATTTAATATCACCAAGAATAAAATGATCTTAAAAAATGGAGACAAAAAATAATTAATGCAAACAATATCTCTTTTATCTATTGTTATAGATAATAAGGAACAACTTTGTTATGTAGTAAAACAAATAATTATTAACTAAGTGACACAAATAAACAAGTAAATAAAAAGATAATAAATACAAAAATAAAACAACAAATAAGGCATTCAATAAAGAAAGAAAAAAATTAACAATTTTGCACATTTAATTACGTTAGTCTTTACTCTCTAAATATTTTGAGTAAAGTTGTCATTTGTGGCAACTACGACTACAACAAGACAATGAAAAAAAAAAAAAAACAAGAAGTTGCACTCTAAGTTTATTTTTTTCTCACGAAAAAAATGTCTTAAGTTTATTTTTTAGAATTTTTTTTGGTAAAACCTTTTAAATTAAAAAGACAATCTTTGAAACCAAATCTTGAGTTAGGGAATCAATTCTATATTGAGAAGATATTAACACTTTACAACATTTGTTATAAAGATAATTATCTCTAATTAAATATTCTTTAATAACCTAACCTTAAAAATATTATTTCACCCCTTTTAAACAAATAAATAAGATTAAATAATTTTAAATAAATGAACAACATATAATTAAGAAAATTAATTTTGGCTAGACGATTTAATTCTCACTCTCACATATCTTTTGTTGAAATGAGAAACTCAAGGTCTCATAGTTCATCGGAAAATGTTTGTGTTGTTTGATTTTAATTTCTATTTTGTGAAAATAAAAATTGCAGAATTTTTAAAGTAGAAAGAATACATGTTTCTATATTGGAATAGATGAACTAAAGTTGAAGATATTTTAAAATAAGGAGATCAAATGTTTCTATTTTAAAGTGGATGGACCAAAATTACAATAAACAAAATAGAAAAATTAAAATTACATTTAACTAAAAAAGAAAAGACAAAGATATTAGCTTTAAGTTTTATGACAAAAGATAACCAACAAACTAAGCTTCATTCCTAAATATTGAGCCTATTGAGTATATTATTTTAATTTTAAAGAAGGAAAGTGTTTTCCAACATCATTCATGTCAAAAATCATGAGATGAGTGACCATTTCACAACAAACTTTTAAGTAAAGAAACAAGATACAAACATAGAACACAAGTATCTAAAATATAAATTAAACCATATTGAAGCATACAAAAGAGTTCAAGTTTAGTTACATCTAATCCCTTATAATTGAAAAACTTAGCCATGAGGGTCGGGCCTATATATACAAAAGTAGAATTTATATTTTAAGTGACAACTCACTCAACCACGTATTCTGACTTAGCTGATTAACTAATTCTGCTACTTTATGAAAATTCTGCCTCATATGACTCTTTGAAGCTTTAGTACTTCATAATTCAGCTCCAAATTATGTTCTACACCTTCACTTGATCTCCTTTTTCTACAAAAAAAATAAGAGTAAAATACTAAGATTCAACCAAGAAAATAAGCAATTACACCGAAAGTTAATTATATTACTTAATAAATTAACACAAATTGAGTTAAAACATAATTCTAAGGATAAAAGAGAGATAAACAACTTAAAAATCACTCAAAAATAAGTAATTAAGACACTTATTTTATCAGCTTTGCACTAGGTCGGTAACTTTTTATGTCGTCCTTCTTGATCTAATACTCTAATTGTTTAGTGGTATTCACAATTATTGAGTTAATATCAAAATATTCAATAGTTAAACTAATAAATTTAATATATATGAAGAGTTAATAAAAGGAAATAACTTTACGAAGAGTCATTTTGAAGTTTTTTTCAATATATATATAATTAAAACTTATTAAATGTAGTAGTGTAATTTTACACTAACTATTATATTTAATATATTTTTCTCAAAATTCACCGTTACCGTTAGATTAAATTTCTTGTTTTTTTTTTCTTCCATAGGTTATATCTACACATTTTTTTATCCAGCAAAGAAAAGCTACAAAAAATTTTAATAACGATTTAGTACATCATTTATATATATATATATATATATATATATATATATATATATATATATACACACACACACACACACTAATTTTAAAATACAACAATACAATATTTTTAATATATACATAAATATAATTTTTTTTTATAATATACTGTATATAATTTTCTTAAAAAATAAACTAAAAGGTTAAACACTTCTAAAGAAAGCTACCTTATTTAATATAACTATGCAATTAATAAATTAAGAGGAGAGGATTCTTTTTAAATGATGATACCATAACTAGTTTGATTACAGTTCATGAATTCCTTAATATTAATTTTTATAAGAAATTTTATTTTATTTTCCTCTCAGCAGCTAGTCAAATAAGGAAGTTTTCAGCTTGTCTTTATTAAAAAAATTAAAAAAGAGGGATATCAGAAGTCAGAACAGAAACGGTTTCACGAACTCGACCCAAGTCTAACTTCTGTGAAGCATTTTCTCAAAGAGGAAAAAAAAAACGTTTAGTAAGTATTTTTTTTTATCCGTAGTAGGAAAACAATAAATATTCCAAATATTTTTTTATAAATAGTAAAATAAATATTTCCCTTAAAATTAATATTTTCATGACATCTTATCAATTTTCTCTCTTAATAAATTAATTCCAAGAGTCTAAATTCAGTGAAGCATTTACTTTAATATTCCAAATAAACTAAATACGTTCTCCAAACAAAATTACTTATCATTAATATTATTTTTATAAAAAACAAAAATAAGTATCTCCCTTAAAACAAGCCTCTCATATTATTAAATTTCTCTCTAAATTAATAATTTTTATGTGTTTCTTAGTCTAATTTATAATATAATTAATCTTAATTAAAAAATATATTTTCTATTATATTAAACATTTTAAATGATAAACTTCATAAAAATATATTATTCTTCTTTTTCTTTACTCTTTTTAATAATCCACCAACATTATTGTTCTATAAGTAAGAAATTTAACAATAGTGGGCTATTTAACATTCTTTAAACTGATGTTCCTATTTTTTTTTTTTTGAGAGGAATGTACCTAATTCTTTATGTGTATCATGTTGTTATAAAACAAAATTAAATGTCTTATTTTTTTTGTTTGAAAAATTAAGGGTGTTCGCGGGTTGATTAAGATTGATTTTGACTAAATTTAGGATCCAATTCAATCAAATTTAATCGGTTTGATTGGATTTGGTTTTCATAATCTTTTAAAAACTCAACCCAATCCAACCCATTCATGAACGGTTTGATTCGATTTGGACTAATGAGTTATTCATTTAAATTTGATATTTTTTTTAGAATTACTATTTTATATCATGATTCATCCAAATAACCAATACAATTAACACAATATTATCAATTGTCTAAAAATAGTGAAATTGATTTATTTAATACCATCAACATAATATTCTAAAATAGACTAATACAAACTAAAACAAAATATTTTTCAACGATATTTACTATAATAATTTGAATCATAATTATTTCCTATAAATTAATTTCTTGTTATAAGTTTTACTACAATCAGATTTGCTGAAACAAATAAATAAAATATGATCCATTAATATTATAAACATGACAGAAAAATAAATATAAAAAAGGATGAAATAAATAACAATTCACCTAAAAGTAATATTTTAAGAAGTTCTAACACTAGTCTCAATATTTGTAATTCTAACACTAACAGTTTCAATATTAATAGTATTTAAGTCAAATCAAACAACTCTAAAAATTTTAATCGGTTCGATTTGATTTTGATTGGTTCGGTTTGATTTTGATACAAATACATAAATGATCCAACATAAATTGTTCAAATCAATTTGGATTAATTAGAGTTCATATATGACTTGTACTTGTGAACACTTCTATAAAAAATATAGCAAATATAAATTAAAAAATGGCATGATTTCGGTTAAAGAAACTGCAGCCAATTAAAAAGGGCGAAAGAATTAATATTGGTAGAAAGAAACCATTAAATGAGACATGATATTGTTGATAATGAAATTACTAAATCTTATGAAAAATCTATAACTACTTATGATCAATTAAAAATTATTTAATATTGAGAAATTAAAGTCATTAGATGAAATTTTTTTAAAGGAAAAATAATTCAACCTTGAAAATTAATTGAAACATACTAGGATTGCTTAGGTATAACCGGATTTGTTTTACCTCTAGAACTGAAAATTTGTACAAAGTTATACAAATAAAAAATAAAATTTTAATTGACATACTCAATCAATTAAAAATATTAAAATTCTTAAAATACATATTTTATTTATAAAATAACATGAATAATTCCACAGATTTCCAATAGTTTCATTCAAAAGGTTTACACATTAAAAATAAATAAAATATTACCTAAAAATGTAGGTTATTTCAAGAAAATAATAAATAGCAGTAAAAAAAGAAATAATAAATAAAGTGGCCTTATTAATTATGGAGATAGAAAAACGAAATACATTGCACCGCAGAATGTTCAAAAGTTAATTTTTTTTAAAAAGTATTATAATTGTTAGAGGTTAGCTACCCATATTTCTCCTGGTGTATATAAGCACATATCCCAGCCAAGAAGCAGTCACAACTGAAGGTCGAGGGAAAAACAAAGAGTGAGAAAGTGAGGCATTCTTTGTGTATGTGATCAAAACAAGAGCTAGCATATATTCAATCATGGTGGTAGCTACAAATGGCTTCCCTTCTTCCAATGCCACAATCCCCCCAACAAATATCTCTCCTAATGCCATCCTACCTCTTGATCGGTAACGACCTCTTTTAACTTTTTTTATAGTCTGATTGTCATGTTCTTAAATTTCCTGTTATCATTATTGATATGATGTCACGTTTAAACTCGCGTTCTGATGGTTTCAGAAGATATTATCACAGAGACACGAGAAAAAGTAACATTATTATTATTGTTGTTGTTGTTATGGTACGAGACTAAGTATGGTTTAAGGTTGTGACGACGTTAATTGACAGGGGCGATCCGGTAGTGTTCGAAGAATACTGGAAAAAGATGTGTGAGTCCTGCACCGTAGTTATCAAAGGGTGGGAGCTAATGAGCTATCTGAGTGACATGAGCAACGTGTGCTGGTACATGTTGCCGGAGATGAAGGAAGCCATTAAAAGGCTTCATCACGTGGTGGGAAATGCTGTTACTGAAGACAGATACATTGTGGTAGGGAATGGAGCAACGCAACTATTACAGGGAGCTGTTTTTGCTCTCTCTCCTTCGGAGGCTAATTCTCAACCCATCAACGTTGTTGCTGCTGTTCCATACTATTCGGTGATTATACCCTTTTGCCCCTTACCATATTCTTATTATATCATGTCTTAATTAATTTCTTTGTCTCCTATGTGTTTTTATTTAATCTCCTTCCAATGAGACATCATTAAGAATTAACGTTTTCTTAGTTAGGCTGTTAATCAATTAATTAATGAATGAATCTCGTTGATGGTTTAAAGAAGACACACAAATGTAGCAAGTGATTTAGATCCATTTGCTAACATGCTTTATTATTATTATTATTATTATTGTCTTTGAAGCGTATATCATATTTGCTTGAATTTGTGACTATAAATTAATTAATCGTTTTTTTTTTAACACAAATCACTTGGGTATGTATACATTAATTTAGGTAATTTTTTTATAGAAAAATTCTGAATTTTACAAAACTAAATGGCGCAAAAGAAAATAAATATTAATGATCAATTAGTCTTTTTTCTTTATCAATATACTTATATACTTACAAAAACTGTCCAGCACCTTGCCACGTGTTGCTGCTGAGTGCTGGACAATAGTTTTTTTCTTCCACTTTTTTCATAACAAAATTTCTCACTTTAATTTTTTTTTATAATTCATGCAACAACAAGGATCCACATCTAGTTTTTCGTTAAATATACACGATCTTTTGTCATTTTTTCAATTATTAACATGTATTGATTCATATAATGTGATAATTATATTTTGTGAAAAAAATGTTAATGATTGATCAATCTTTTTATATTTATTGGTCATTTTCCATTAAACATACACGACTTTTTGTTGTTTTTAGGAATATTAACTTATATTGATTTATATAGGTTGCATTGCAAAAATATATATTTTTTGTGATAAATATGCATGATGGATCAATCTTTTATATTTTTGGGTCGTTATTTTTCGTTAAATGTATATGATTATTTGATGTTTTCTTAAAATATTAACAAGAATTTTTCATATACAATTTGACATTGAAGCTGGAATACATGATCTCATGCATACTATTTAAATCTTCCACCACCAAGTATTAACAAGTATTGATTTGTATAATTTGAGCAAATCAATTTTCACTCTCTTTTTATATATATTTGGTATACTAAGATTATTTTTACAAACATGAAACAATTGACTCAAAAAAGAAAGAAAGAAAAAACTTGGTAATATGAAACGCTTCCTTCAATTATTTCAATTACCTTTATGTAGTTAGATATATATATATATATATATATATATATATATATATATATATATATATATATATATATAAAGATATATTCATCTCTGAGTTACATTCATATAATGTTTTTAACATTTTATAGCATTAATTTCTCTTAATCTTTATTACATCACTCATTCTTATCTTTATTTTCTTCCTATCTATCTCATATATATAACGGTAAAATGTGTTTTTAAAAATGATTTCTTTTCATATATGTACGTTTGAATTTAATGTGCTTTATTTAGGATACGTTTAATTTGGACTTTTAGGAGGCAGGGCAACCAATCTATTTAAGAATAAGAAAACAGGAAAAAGTAATGAAACTTTAGCATATTTTATTTGTCCGAATGTTTGAATTTTTTAATTAAAAAATCTCAAAAATATTTATAAGAAATATTTTTTCAAGACCACATATATCCTTATTTTATAAAACTTTAAAATAAAAAATATTGAAAAGCTTCCATTATACCATATCAAAATATTTCCTTGAATTTTTTATGATTAAAGTTTTATCAGTTCATTTATATAATTAAGTTGAATAGGACAAAATTTATAAAGATAGCATTCACTCAGTCAAAACTAGAATTGTGAAATCCACATTCAACTAGTCAAAAACTAAAAATTATGACATTGACAAAAAATCTAGAGTTTAGAAGAAGTTTAGTATTTTATAAAGTATTGAGTTATATATTAGGATTGAGACGTCCGAATTTAATATTACATTATATATTAAGAAGAATATTATGTCTCTTATAAATAATATACTCGTACAAAAAATATATATGCCATATTCTGTGAGTTGTCATGTGGGAAAATGCGTCCACATTTGATCTAAAAAACCGTGTCTCTTGGCGATGCCTATTGCCAAAGTTTCTCTATTTGATGAACCAATCTTGTCATATGGCGGTTACGACTTAAAATATTGAGTTGAACACAATGACCAGTACTTGTTGTTCCCACTGTGGGAAATGGAAATGAAAATTCAAATGAAACCTTCTGTTCAATGTTTTTTGGCCTTTTTAGGAGGCCAAAATGTGACAGACATGTGATTTGGAAAAACTAGGCATATATGGAAACATGCAACAAACACACATCCACGTAGACACATGAAGATGTAGATTTGATTCCATATGCAAAAACATGGGTAACATGGTGTGTCTTCTGGTGTCCACCAATTTGATAATCCCCGTTTGGTCAACCTCCCAACATGGTTTAAATTTTTTTTTTTAAGGAGAAGTACTTAATTTTCAAATGGTTGACTTGATAAACTACTAGGGTCGGCGAGGCTTTATGCCTTTATGAGATCATAAATTTTAATCTCAGTACATCTATTATACACAAAAAAAATGGTTGACTTGGTCTAATTAAGCATGTGGCATTTGCAGATTAAGGGGTATCAATTTAATGATTTGATTAGCGTGTGATTATTTGAAGAATTAATTAACAATGTGTTTTGTTCCAGGAATACCAAGATGAGGTTGATATTTTGCGTTCAGGATTGTATCAATGGGCTGGTGATGCTGCTTCGTATGAGAAAAATGAACCCTACATAGAGGTGGTAACCTCTCCAAACAACCCTGATGGGACTATGAGGGGTCCTGTGGTGAAATCTGAAGCTGAAGGGAAGCTGATTCATGATCTTGCCTATTACTGGCCACACTACACTCCCATTACTCACCAAGCTGACCATGATATCATGATCTTCACATTCTCCAAATGCACTGGTCATGCTGGTTCACGTTTAGGGTGAGTCATATATGATTGAGCTTCACACACTTGTTAATAATATATCATCATTCATCTATCTTTCCATATAATTAACTTGCATGTTTGAGTTTGTCAATTCATGACATGATCAAGTGATTAAAGTTCCATTTTTTTCATTCACTTTTTTTTTCATACAAAAGAGTAGGTGGGTTTGTTTTGATATTCCTTTCAAATCCAAGGATAGATGCATTAAGGGAAGCATTAGAAATATAAATTAAACTACTTACATAAACTCGATCATAATATTTGTTTTCAACTAACACATAAGCTTAAATAGTAGTATTAATTCAGTTCGTCTGAGATATGAAGTTCCATTAAACAATTATATAGATAAATAGTTTTATTGTTTATAAAGTCTTATTCACTCTGAACTAAATTGTTTCACGTTAGTTCACGTGAAAGATACCGGTAAACTTGCTCGTACCAAAAAATCATAATTAGTTTGTATTACATTTTTTACTCTCACCTTATATTTCTTTGTACTTTTTTTTTTAAAATTCTTTTCTTATCATATATCTAGTATTTTTTTTTTAATTTCTCTCTCTCCAAATAGTGTATTTACCGCAAGGCTAGGATGTTAAGTATCATTTTTCATGTAGACACACAAGGAATTAACTAGCTGAGTAAACATAGAAAACTTTATACGTACGTAAATTCTGTTCTTCAAACATGCTAAAGTTTTGATTTTGCTGTGAAGGTGGGCCATTGTGAAGGACATTGAGGTTGCTAAGAAGATGACAAGGTATGTGCAGATGAGCTCCATTGGAGTCTCAAAAGAATCCCAAACTCGAGTTGCTAAGATCATGGGAGTGATTTGCGATGGCTACCAAAACTTTGGGTCCATGAAGTCTGAGCTCTTCTTTGAATATAGCAAACGCATCTTGAAGCAGAGGTGGGAGAAATTGTGGGAAGTTATTGAGGAAAGCAAGGTCTTCTCTGTGGCCAAGTACCCTAAGGCCTATTGCAACTTCACTAACGAGTCATCTGAATCTTTCCCTGGTAATTAATTTTCCCACTCCTTAGAGCCATTATTTCTTGAGAAAAAAAAATGTAATGCACCATCTAAATTCGTTGTACAGTCACTGTCATAAAATTCATAACAATATTTATCTATGATGATATAAAACTATTTTAAAGTAGTTTCAATGTATTAAAAATGCTATGCACTATGTAAAATCGTTTTATAATTACTATCTTAAAAATTATAATGACAGTTATTTGTAATTATATGATAGTATAAAAATATTTTATAGTACTTACAGTGTATAGTCATTAAAATTCTTTTTTTTTTTTCTTATACTTTGTATAACATGTATGTATATCTTGCAGGTTTTATATGGTTGAAGTGTAAGGAGGGCATAGAAGATTGTGGGAGTTATCTGCTGGAAAAATTGAAGATTCGTGCAAGAGAAGGAGAACGATTTGGTGTTAGTCCAAAGTATGCTAGAATTAGCATGATAGGAACGGATGATGAGTTCAATGAATTTCTGAAAAGGGTGTCAAATGCTAAAAAAGAATGTGACTAGATGTATTGGAACAATAATGTCATGTGTAGCTCTAGTTCGAGCACCGCCTTATCACAAAATTTAGAGTTCTTTTTATTTTTTTTTTGGTGTAGAATAGGGTGATAAAGGATGAGTGCCATAGAAAACAGAATAAATATTGTTACATAGACATTTCATAAATAAGTTTAATGTTTACCGAGTTAATTTATATAAAGTACAGTTACTTATGTTCAAAATTAAGTTTTTATCTTCTTTTTTAAAAAATCTTAGAGTTTGATGTATGAAAAACCAAATTAGATTCCCTCCCCACAGAACTGTTTTTCTCCAGCACAAAAAACAAAAGTATTAATTAAAGTTGAAAAAAAAGGAATAAAGCACGAGTAAATATGATGGTAAGAGAAAGAAGAATATTGAGAGAGGTGAAGATAATGAAAGGCTCAATAGGAGCTATAGGAGAGGATTCACGATCCTAAAAATCACTTTAATTTTTTTTATTAATTAGTTTGAGTCAAATCGGGTGTGCTCCAAATTAAGCTTTATCTAAAACATAATATTTTCTGCATGAAAGCACGGATATTATTCACCAAAAATAAAATGCATGGATATTAAATATGAAAATAATGACCGCTAATTAGTTAAAACAGTTCTAGTTCCAATTTATTACGTACACAGTTACATGTTTAGGGAATTGACTTTAAATCAGACATGAAGTTATGATACAATTTTTGTTGGTTCAATTTGTGCAACAAATTCATAGCATTTAATATTTGTCTAACGAAAATGAATATCAAGATGAAAAAAGAGTTGCGTGCTAATTAGTTACAACAGTTCTAACAAATTTATCACAAAGTTACATATTTATATTTTTTTAAGGAATACATATTTATATTTTATTGGACAAAAAGTTAAATTAAAAATTTAAAACGAATAACGGATTTGACATATAAATTAAACATGAATTTGTAATATAGTTTTCATCAGTTTAATTTGTACAAAAAATTGTACCATGGTGCATTTCTCTAATAAAAATGAACGCTTCAATTTGCACTCTCTTTTTTTGAAGAAAAACGCCTCAATTTATACTGAAACAAAGGATTAATTGCTTTGAACAATTCCGGTACAATTTTATTACACAGTCACATGTTTATATTTTATTGGACAAAAGTTAAAGTAAAATAAATAAATAACGGGTTTAACATAAATTGGGTATGAATTTGTGATACAGTTTTTTGTCAGCTCAGTTTTTTTTGCTGATTTTTTGTCAACCCATTTTGTACAACAAATTCGTATGCATGGAATATTGTTCTAATAAAAATGACTATATTTAATAATTAAAACAAAGGCGGTAATTAGATAGAATAGTTCTAGCATAAATTTTATTACAAAGATGCATATTTATATTTTATTGGACAAAACTTAAATTAAAAATTGAATATGAATTTATAATATATTTTTTCATCATTTCAATTTTTACAAGAAATTGGTACCATGACGCATTTCTCTAATAAAAATAAGAGAAATGGTTCGATGTTTAATAATTAAAACAGTGTGACTAATTAGTTAGAACAGTTTTGACACAAATTTATTACAAAGTTACATATATAAATTTTATTGGAGAGAAGGTAAATTTGAAATTGAAAATGAACCACATATTTCATATGAATTAAGCATGAATTTATAAAATTAACTCAATAATTAAAGAGAAAAAGAAGGAAGAAGAGATTATAGATTTAAATCTCTCTCACTAATATTCTAATAAAACTAATCATTGACATTTGTTAATAAAAAAAATTCAACAAATTTATTACATGCCACATTTCTCTATAAAAATGAATTGTTCAATATATTCTAAAGCAAAGCATACTAGTTAATTTTAGCCGCTCTAGTACAAATTTATTATAAGTTACATGCTTATATTTTTTTTTTTTGACATGTTAAATTAAAAATTTGTATGTGGGTGAGTGATTGTCATGATGACATACATGCCAACTTTTTTTTATTTTTTTTTTAAGAAAAGGGAACGGAGCCCCTAAACGAACAATAGATTAAAACCCACTAGGAAAAAAGATAAAAAAATACATCAGCAAACACCTTTAAAGATGCAAAGAAGGAACTAAATCAAAAACGGAAATGTTCCTAATATGAAGCCCATACTCAGCAAAAGCATCTGCCACTTCGTTGGCTTCCCAATAAACGTGCTTCCGAGAATGAATATCATGGGTTGTTGTAGTAAGCTGAATATCTCTTACAAGTTGAGCGCATTGACATAGATGTTAACTTTAAAACAAAAACAATCTAATAACTAAATTAATGTGCTCCTGGGTGCGGTGGGCGTGTGAGTGATGCTAACATGTGTTATGTTATGTCGGTACAAATATTAACTTTAACGAAAGAAAATAACAATTAAGCTAATGCGACAAGATACAATCCAATTTTAGATTTTTTAAAATTTTCTCCTATTCAGGAATTATTTTGAAAATGCCTTTTTATTCTTTATACAATTGAAAAAATAAATTTAGTTTTTATAAAGAAAAAAAATAGGTTGGGAAGGAAAATATTTAAAATATATGAAGTTCACAATTGTGGTTAGATTGTTGAGTAACTCCCGAGCTATAAAGTGGTTTAAAACATCAAATCATTTAAATCATTAAAGCATACACAATTTATTGGCCATTAAGCTTCATTAGATTGTGTAAAAAAAAAAAAAAAAAGAAGCTCCATTAGATCAGGTAATGATGACCATCGCAGCCAAACATAATTCAAAAATGACTAAATGCTCATTTTTCTCTCTCTCTAGAAATTATAGTAAAAAATGTTATTTATACAACAATTTTCTTTGGTACAACATTTTTTTTTGGTACAATAAGATTGTTGTATGAATAACACAACTCAACTATTAATATCAATCACTTTACTTCCTGAGTTATCAAATACTTAATTTGATTCTTAACATTTTAGAAATATAATTCATTTTAAAAAATAATTTTTTATATAAGTTAATAAAAAAAGATTAACAAAAAAATATATCCTTTAAAAAATAAGAAAAAAATAAAGATTTTACGAAGTTATTTTTTTTTAAGTTAAAAGACTGAAATGATCAACACTTGCAATCTTAAACTTGGTTTACTCTCATTAAATTGTTAAATTTCTCACTTTTAAATTTCAGTTGTTGCCTTTTACAATGAAAAAAAAAATTCAAAAATTCTACTTCCCCAATGCAAGTGTAACATCTCGAGCCCAGCTTGGTTTCTAGGCCCTCCACGGCCCCAAGTTCTCATAAGAAATTTTCTGGGGAACATTAAAGAGTAAGGTCTGAATTCTTTTTTTTTTTTTATCAGCAGGTCTGAATTCTTATTTTCTACAACAGTAAGTGGAACTGATGTTTTCTTTGTTTAGCTTAATATCCAGATGAGAGTTATCTATATTCACTGAAATTTACCTACATGTTAGTTGTTACACATGACTTCATAACAAAACACAAATTTTCTTTTCTGCCATTGACCTGCAATCAACTTTTTGAATGAATGGTAAAAAAATACATGGTTTTTGTTCAGAAAGGGAGGGATATGGCACCATATTAATACACAAGATGGGTCAGGTTATGAATACAAATAAAGATGGGGAAAATATTCAATCTTAGTAATACAAAAGCTAATAATTCTCTTACAAATAAATCAAATTGAAGACAATGGCAAAGATTGACAGATCGTAAATAAAAGAAAAGAAAACAAGAGGAAAAAAAAATCAGACATTTTCCCAACAAACAGATTTGAACAAAAAGGACTTACACAGAAGATACAGCCTTACACTTGCCAATTCCTGACTTGAAGTTATGAACTTTATGGACAATGAGCAATTTACGATCTGTTGCCAAAACTATCATGACGCAAGAGGAGAGATGATCAGGCCAAATAAACTCTAATTTTACTCAAGAGTCCCTCTCCCATCCACCAGTTTAAAACCATTGATCATGGAAGTTGGCACGATTATTTGGTGGAATTCCAGCACCAAAGAAAGATACAAATTCTTAAATAAGCCTCAATTCATACTCTCCAGCCATCGTTATGTATCTCACCCATGGAAGAGCCTGATACCCACTTTTCTCAATAATCTTCAAATATCTTACCTACAAAACCAAAACATTTACATGTTGATTACCATCATCAGCTAACTGAACAACACCATCAAAATATGAGGTAAATTTTATTTTCACCAATGGTCTTAGTCTTTGCATTTCACATGGATCAAACTACTCTTCAAAATTATTAATCATGGACAATGGAATAAAATCAAGTGAATTATTATTTTTTTTTAACTTTTTCTGATGTCACGTTATTTTTCCACTATCAATTTTTTATTCTAATATTACTATTTATAAACATTTATTGGGAATTTCTTAATATCAACTGAATTGTGGGAATAATTTGAACTAAAACAAATTCATCTAGTTCACTACCACCCTCAATCCATTGAAATAATCAAAATGTTAATAGGCAAATGGAGAGAGAAACAGAGGGAAGGGAACTAGGGAAGAATTATATTGTTGATATTGATTAAAATAAAGGGAAACATTCACCTAAATTTAATCAGAGATACAACCAAACATTATTTCGTATGTTGAAAAAATAGTCTAGAAATATTCTGAATATAAGAAAACCATGTTTATGTAGCAATACCTGTATTCCAGAAACAGTAAAATATGGTATTTCAAATTTCACACGTATAGGAGCTTTTCTCTCAGGAGTTGCTTCCTCATCTGTTATACTGGGAAGATGAAACTCTGCTCTTAACATATACTCCTGAAAGTATCAGAGATCCAATAAATCATGATAAAAATGAGGTAACAAGATGGGTGTTATTCAAGGATTCAATGCCAGTTCCAAGTGAACTCATACCTTGCCTCCGGGGAAGGATCTAATTTTCCAGATTAACGCATCTTTTTCGGGTGCATATGATGCAGATCCCATTGAAGTTCGAACATTAGGATTGGTTGCATCAACAGGCACAGGCAACTCAATCTCAACGTTTGTGGCAGTGCTATAAAATAAACTCTATTAGTTGGGGAAGCAAAGACAGTTGAGGCAGTCTAACTTCTAGACAGCAAAAACCTAATTTCCCTCATCTTCTATCATCAAGAGGGGTGGGGAAGGAAACATAACAAACATAAGAAAAGAAGAAATCTCATTACCTACGTTCCTTAAATTGACTCCTAGCTTTTACCATAATCTCAATCCGACTCTTTGAATGCTTTTCAACATTTGCTTCCACCCAAATTAAAGGCTTAACCTGAAAAAAGAGATGATACAGTCAACAGAGACTTTAAAATTCTTTTATTCTCTCTTTCTGTGTTTACCTCTCAAAACAGAAACTTATGTCATATCTAGAGAAAAAGATGAACCTGTGTACTGAGCCTGTATGTCATCAAATCAAACGATCCATCAGGTGGTATAAAGGAAATTGTTCGATCGTTTTCAAATCGAGCCAAACGCACACACCTTCATAAAATGCCAGATATAATTTGAGAACTAGCATCAAGAAGAGGAAACATTCTTAAAGAAATTATATAAAATTTTCTCTAAATGATCAGTTTGTAAATACAACGAGGTCAAGCATACATACTGATGAAATTTTATGTCTTCCAAGTCAATAGCCTTTCCCTTGGTTGTTCTACCTTGCGCCTCTAACAATACTCTATCATTTAAACCAAGTTTGCACTCAGGCATACCACTGCATCAGATAAGCCATGAACAACACATTGTTTTCAGATAAATACTCTGGCATATAAGTCGGTTAGAATAATAAATACTTCATGGTTAACACAATCTTCCAAATAACTCTCAGCTATGTTATTTTCGAAAAGCTTTTCAGCAAACTTACCCAAACAAAAAACTGATTCTGATTATAATCGATTATACATATAGGGTGAGTTTGTTTAAACTTTAAAAAAACAACTCTAAAATAAGAGCTTTTATAAAAATCGCTTATATAAGAAGCAGATAGGATTTGCTTCTTAAAATAATCAGAAAACTACTTTTTTTAAGCAAAAACAGTTTAGACAAACACACTAAAAACAGAAAGCTGCTTATTTCAACAAATAAGTTTAAACAAATTGGCCCATAATCGATTATTGAAATAATCTAATTTTCACAGCTATCCCAAACACGCCCTAAAAAGTAGGGAGTATAATATGGATTCAGTGGTTGGACCTATCTGCAATATACCTAACAAGGGGGCAGTGGATATGTATTATGTTTAGCACGAGTTGTTAAAGAAAGCCTCTGGGCTAAGGAGTACCCAAAGGAAATAAAGCCAATGTTTTAAACCCCAGATAGCAACGTGTAGCGGCCAGCCCCAAAAACGCTATACTGGGATAGCTGCTATTTTGATTTTTTTTATATAGTTTATATAATGTATCAGGACCTTCTAGCTTTAGACTGGAACGTTAGTTTGCAACACACTCTAAGAGAGGCAAACTTTTGTGCTGATTGGGTTGCTAAATATGGGGCCAACCATGTTGATAGTTTTATTTCTTGGTTAAATTCTCCTTCTGAGCTAATTCCCCTTTTATCTGCTGATGTAATGGGAGTGGTTCATGTTAGGAGCTAGTTTCTTTTTGCTCTTTTATTTCTGATGTATAAAAAAAATATACATATATTCTCAAAAAATGATAAAAAAAATACTCAAAATTAATGACATTCAATTCATAATTAACAATAAAAAGTCATAGGTGTCTTAAACAAAACATTCAAGTAAATACCAACAAAAGTCAAATACAAGTTTTCTAGATAGGAATCATCAATTATCATCTTCGAAATATTATCCAAGACTTTATAGTTTATCCCCAAAAAAGCCCTAATGTCTTTGCTCAAAGGGCCTTTTTTTAGAATCAACACATAGTGCCACTATTCAGCTGGCTATTTGATCTGCTACGGCAGACCCTCTAGCGAGCAGGGGCATCTCCACACTGCTATGCCACTATAGCATGCTATTTAAAACACTGAATAAAGATATCAACAAGCACGTGTCATCAGCATAAAGTAAAAACAGGAAAAGAATGAACTCCCAAGTCCAGATTGCTAATTTCATTTACATTTTTCAAAATTTACCTATACATAATTCAAAAATAGTTTTAAAAAAATTCAATATAAAAACTCAGCTTAGGCTTGGTTCTCTAATCCCTAATGCACCTCTTCAGTCCTCACCAATAACCAGCATGCACAAGCGAACACGACAACAGAAGCACCCAAACAGAAAATCAGAAAACTGAGGGTAGAAAGATCAATCAAAATAGTAGAAAGCCTAGTCAGTTAGCAGCCCATCTCAAACCACTAGCTAGAAAATTTCAATAGATCTCGCGAAAAGTAGAAAGCAAACCTCAAATACGTTCTCATCTTCAAAGCCCCAACGACGTCAGATCTAATTATTTGTCCATTGCTATTGACAAGTATATTAACACTCTCCACCACATCCAAGAAAACCTGAGCCAAAAAGTACAATTTGACCACTTAGGCCATCAAATTACAATTCAAAAAGCTAGACACGATCTTCACTTTTGTAATGTCTAACCTCATTTTTCTTATAGTTTATCCCTTCGCTGCGCCACGACACGGCATTAGTCACAGCCATGGGAGGTCTCTGCGTAACTTCCATTCTATAAGCATCAGTCTTAATAAACTCACTAAGAATCTGCGCCTCGGTGTACTGAGGGTAGCCAAAGTCCATAATCTCATCAAGTAGCTCATACTGCCAACGACACAATACAATTCAACGAATACATTCACACAATTAACCAAAAAAGAAAAGAAAGAAGAGACAGCTAAATTCGGTGATATTTTACCACGACGACGAAATTGTCCCGAAGCGATTCCTCTTCCAATTCTTCAAAGTAGTGCTTAAACACCTGCGAGAAACAAATACACGGATCCATAATTATTATACGAAATAATGGCGAAATTCTCAATTTGGAAAGGTTTAAAGGAGAATGATTATCGTACATCGACGATGCGGTGCAGGAAAAAGAGGAGGCTGGCGGCATTGCAGTTATGTCTGGTGGCTATCATGAGGTAGACGTTGCTGTGCTGGATGAACATGTAGGTCACGCCGTTGTCGTGCACAACCGGATCTTGAGCTTGCGGATCGGCCTTCAACAAAAAGAAAAACAAGAAGAGCTTGGAGCTAGAGAATGAGAATGCGAAATTAGGTTTACAAGAGAGAGGAAAAGGTGAAACCTGTTTTTCGATGAGTTTGGTGAAGAAGCGTTCGGCGTCGAGGGCGGAGACGTCGCCGCGGTAGTCGCGCCAGATGAGGACGCGGCCTTTGATGTCGAGGAGGAACAGAGCAGAGGCTGCCCCTGCCATTGATCCTGAATTCCAATCAGATCAACGCCACCGTCAACACAGAAAGAAGAAGAAGGACTGCTATACAACGTCGTCGTTATCTCAGAAAGTAGTAAATTAACTAATTCTTTATTTTGTTTATTTATTGTTTTTCAAGCGACTGAGATTTCGAACAATAGTTAATTACAAATAAATTGTGTTTAGTTTTTTTTTTTTTAATTTATCTCGTTTTGAGAAATGTTTGAATTAGATTGTTTGGTTTTGAAAATATAAAATTTATTATGTTTTAAGACTTTTTAATATATAATTAGTACGATTTTTTAAAATTATAAGCAGTTCTGACTTATTTATTTATATTAGTGCAAACAAGACACTTTGAAGTTAATTATATATATATATATATATATATATATATATATATATATATATATATATATATATATATATAATTAAGTGTAATTTGTTTTGAAATATATAACTGAAAGTTAAATAAAATACTGTAATGATTTATAATACTTGAGGGTAAAAAAAGTTTAGAAGAAAGATGTCACTAAATAATATTATTTTTTTATAATAATTATAGAATAGATATATCTATATATATCATTTATAAAAGAAGCTTGATTACATTGAAAAAAGAAATAATGATAAGAAAAAGTAAATAAAGTTTTACAACACATTTTTAAGATGATTATTATTTAAAAAATTAAAAGTAAATAATTATTTAAAAATATGTAGATTTAAATTCTTATTTCAAAAGTTTAATTGTCTATTTAATCTTTATAGTTTCTAAACATATCATTTCTAGTCCATGTAATTATTAAATGAATTTTTTAGTTATAAAATTTTGATTTTAATTCTCAATTAAGATTCTTTAACTAACAAGTTTAAAAGAGTAACATTTAAAAATTAAAATATAAATTTCAAGGATTAAAAGATTCACTTTAAAATCCTTTTGCTGATCATTATTATTAATGGTAGTTAATCATGAAAAAAAGGGTACCAGCTTTAAAAGTTGAGAACAAATTAAATTTAGAAATTTTTAGCACAATTTGATAATAACTTTATTTGAGCTTAACTTGCAAAAACTATTAAAAAACTTAATTATTTTATTTTATATTTTGTTATACTTTCACTTTAGATTCTCTCATCACATCCTCATGTAAATAGTTTCCTCTTTTAGTGATTGTTTTAAGGGGAAAATTATAAGATCAAAAACAAGTTGTTAAAATTGAAAAAAAATTGAAACTGCAAACTAATGAAAATTGGTTTTAGTTTTTAGAAATTTTAGAACTTAAAACTAAAATCCAGCCAAAAGGGGGGTAAGTTTATCGTAACAAGCAAAAGTTATGACAATGGTGATGAAAGGTGATGCCAATGGTAGAGATAATGATTGTGAAGCATATGGTAATAACACTGATAGTTATGAAAGTGGTAGGATAGAAAGATAAATGATGGTTGGGATAGGAACAAGAGTAGTGTTAGTAAGGGATGACAATGGTAACAAGCATAAGCCCGATAAGTAGGCAAAGGAAGTACAATGTAAGAGTAAGAATTGAAAGGAAAAAGTTATATGCATTTAAATATATTTTATGTCCTCGCTAATAACTAACTTTTACTTCTATTCTTTGATTTTTTTTATTTTTTTTTATGATTCTTGCAATATTCAGACATACTAATTTTTTGTCCTTTTGTTATAAAAATGCATATGTGGCTTTATCAACATTGACATGTGGCAACACCACATTACAGAAATGCTTATGTGACAATGTCAAATGGAACATAAAGTTTTTTTTTTTAAAACAAAGACTAAGAAGAGAGACAAAAGACGAAAAATTTGAATATTGCAGAGATTATAAACAAAATAAAATACAAGGACTAAAAGTAAAAACTAACATATTTGTAAGAAAAAGGAAAGAATTTAAACTAAATTTATTTATTGTATCTTATTACTTCTCCCTAACCTAACTCCTTTTTTGGATGAATTTTAATTAATAAACAATGTAGACTAAGCTAATAGAAAAATCTTGCTAAAAAATAAAAATCTAATAAAATATTTATCTTATCATATGGACTCACCAAACTATATATTAAAAATTATATAGTATAGTTAATACAATTGTAACCTCTTTATCATTTCTATCAAATAGACTCTTTTATAACACATGGAAGTTTAAAACCGTGGTTTGGGTTGTAGCTTTTGTCAAAACCATAATTTTTGGTTCTAAAAGCTAAACTAAACACGTATTAATTTTGATAATATATCATAAATAGTCAAGATTATTTTATTTAAACATTTTAATATTAAAAATTTATTATGACTGTCGATTAAAATTATATTACCTTGTATCATGAAAATTTTATTTTCTAGTATTAAGTTTAAAATATTACACTAAATAAAATTTGCTCCAACTAATAAATCATCATCAGTTTTTTCTTGCAGTGCTGGCTGGTGGGTATTTTACTCTGTTTAGAACAACTAATTTCTCCCGCCATTCCTTCCTCTAACCAAAACAAGTAAATAAGAATATAAAGGGGAAATAAAAAGAGAGGTTGAGAAAGTCCTTTGACTCTATATTTGGCCTAATGGTAATGAAGGAAATAAAGCATAGGTTCCAACTATATAGAGAGAGATCTATAAATGTGGCAGCCTCAAACTGTTTGATTATTCCTAGAGCTGGGCATGGCAAGTTGAATTAAAGACATTGTTATTGTTTGGTTATAAAAGGTTGGTGCCATAGAACATTGAGTTTTGAATCATAAGATGAAAATGACAAGGATCTTCCTTAGCACCCTTTCCCTGTGCCTCTTGCTCCTCCAGCTGAATCTCTCCAAGGCCCAGCCTGGATCTCCCCAAAAACTTCCATTTACATTTCATTCTCTATTTCCATTTTTCGGCCGTCCAGAAGACGCCAACATACCACTAAAGGGTCCACAGGACGACCTTCAGAACGTGCCTCAACAGGCCGCCGACCAAAAACCTCAGAAACTCAGCCCAGATTTCTACATAAAAACTTGCCCCAATGCCCAAAAAATCGTGGCCGATGCACTTGCAGACATCGTTAAGAAGAATCCCGGCGCTCTCGGAAACCTACTTCGCCTTCAATTCCATGACTGCTTCGTTAATGTAAGCTTTTTCCTATTATCATATACTATTATTTCTTCTCTCTAAATTACACTCACACGTTTGCTTCAACAGGGATGCGATGCATCGATCTTGCTAGATTACTCGCCAAGCGGTGACACCGTGGAGAAAAGTTCAATGGTGAATGGTCTACTCCTGAAAGGAGCTGATATGATCGATGACATAAAGTTGAAGCTGGAGGAGCAGTGTCCTCAAACTGTGTCATGTGCTGACACATTGGCATTTACAGCCAACGAGGTAATGACCATGGCGGGTTTGCCCCCTCGGAAACCCCTCGGTGGCCGTAGAGACGCGCTGGTTTCCCTTTCCAGTGCGGCAGACGCCGACAACCTCCCTTTGCCAGACTGGACCATGGATCAAATGGTAAAACTCTTCACCAAAAAGGGCTTCAACATCGAAGAAATGGTGATCCTACTCGGTGCACATTCTATCGGCATGGCTCATTGTGACTTGTTCATCCAAAGGGCATACAACTTCCAAAACACAGGGAAACCCGACCCTACCCTTACCGTCGAAGCGGTTGAGGAATTCAAAAAGGCATGCCCCAATGTTAATACACCTAAGTACAGGAACCCCCCTGTCAACTTTGATGCAACACCAACTGTGCTTGATAACCTCTTCTACATGGAAATGGTCGAGAGAAACAGAACTTTTCTCATTACGGATTCCCATTTGTTGACAGATCAGAGGACTTTGCCACTTGTGCAACAGTTTGCACATGACCCTAGCTTGTTCCCCAGGAGATTTCCTGAGGTCATGCTTAAGCTCGGTTCTTTGAATGTCCTCACAGGGAATGAAGGCGAGATCAGGAAGATTTGTAGGTCCACCAATTAACCATGACATAAAATTAATAAATTTATGGAGATCATGCATGCATGTTTAACTAAATTTGTTATTCTTTTTTTTTTTTTTCATGGGGCCATTGTCCTGATAGTGATTATGATCGGTGCCTCCTTGCTTGGTTTCATTTCATGTGGAATTTCTGTCATGTAATAACAGCCAACGGCATTTTAATAGTAATGTAGTGTTTGAGAAGCACAATAGAAGAAATATTCAAAAGCTGATTTTCAGTATGTTTGCCTTTGAGTTATATATTACGTCCAACATAACGAAAAAAGAAACAAAATACGCTGAAGCAACAACAGTTAGCTTCAAAGGGACATGGATCCAACTTGATGCCATCGGTTATCTAACACATTTAATTAGTTAAGCAGTAAGAATTGTTTGCCATAGAGTTAAGACAGTTTTTGAAAAAATGTTATCTTGCGTTGCCTTTGAGTTTGAACAAATTTGATATTTGCAGGTGTTAGCAAGCTACTGTAATTGACCCTCTCACTTAAAGATATCGTGTGAACCGATGGTCCACATATCAGACATTAAACTAATAAGAACAAATACTACACTTGATCTTTACCAAAAGGCCGAGAAAGGCATGCCTTGAAATGCCTAAGCATTCAACTTTTATATTCTGAGCTTTAGCTTCTTGTCAAAGTTCTGACAGATGTGGGACTTCATTACTTGTGTCATATGCTCCCAAACGGTCAAACCCCTACCCAAGAGCAGCAACGTTTCAAATTTGAATCAGCCGTATGTGTTAATAACCCCTACACAACGTTGCTCTCATTGGTATATGGCTATATGCAATGTGTTAATGCTCTTCATCCTACTTCCTTTGCTTTGGCTTGAGTTTATTTGGCAGCATCCTCACTACTTGCTATTATAATGTAAGGCCTGTTTTCATTTTTGTACATATCGATTCAGCCTTTCTGGGTTCAATTATGTTTTCATCGGCTTCTAAAAAGTCATGCCATACGGATCAATGGATTGTGGACAGTTCAAACTGCAGTTTGGTATTAATCCATAGCAACGTTGCTGCTACAGGAACAGATGTCAGAGAAATGAAATGTAGCAAGAGGAGCTTGAAGGATAATTGTTGTAGAGGGGGTGAGGGAGTTTGAAAATTTTATGCATTAGATTAGATAGTGATAATCACTTGTTTAACAATTAAATCCATGTTCACAGCAATCCTTTTCGGCTTGTTTCCATCAGGTTTGTTATTCATTCTTTCATATCTGCAATTTGGACGGAAATTCGATGCACAACATCATAAAGTTTGTTTTCATAAGCTCTGCTTGTTTGAATTGGTGGAAAATAACATTATGGCATGATCACAGAGTTTGTAACAGCAAACAATTGTAAACCAAATTTTGTGAAAAATTGTCTTGTTGTATCAAATGCTAAACATGATATTCGATGCTCGTCTTGTTGTATTTAATCTCAGCTAGGGGAGAGCTTAAAATGGAGAACATATTGCTAAAGCACAAGTGCAGATGTTAAATCATCGACCCGCATTTGCCAGAACTTAGGTGTTGAGACGATCTTAGCCAAAAGGCCGAGAAAGGTATGCTCGTCCTCCACTACTACAAGGGCCTGGCGCATCCCAAGAGAAACAGGGTTAAAAATTAGATCAGCAATTGAATTTATATATTGTTGTTCAAACCTGAGACTAATAAAAGTTCAAACACATTATAATCCTCCCAGAGATATTTTACCTGGATATGTTACTATTACCTACTATGTTTATTCTTCCGACCTTGCTAATCGCCATGGATTATTAGAACTGATAGGACTGAGAAGAGGATTATTTAAAATTCTACTAACAGAAGAACAAGATCTCTTGTATGTATTTCTTAGTGTTCAAATATGAATTTTTACGCGGGTTGTGAATTAAAATGCATGCTAGTTATTTTGGAACAATGTCAGTCCCGGCACTTGATGATTTGGATAGAAGTATGGTACTTGATAGAATATTATGGCGGAAGTTGATCCATGTAGCCGACCCCACCTAGTGGGATAAGGCGTTGTTGTTGTTGTTGTTGTCAGTCCCGGCACCTGAGTTCACCTTGTCACTAAATAACACCAACGTTGATGAAAGAAAAGACAATGGAAACAACACAATTTTCTCAGTTTTCATTGCCTATCAGAAGAAAAAAGAAATCTGAGTTTTCACAAGATATGGATATATATTGACCCTCGCATATGGGTCCATAGCAAATGGCAGACTTGCAATCATATGGAGCACTCCCGACGAGTGATGAAGAGTTCATGAATAACGTGATGTAGAATGAGCAGCTACTAATCATTCGAGAGAGTAATGTATTATCAGTGGTGTCAACTTCATAATGAAGGAGAGTCTTGCTGATGTTTTGATTCCTTTTCTTTTCAAATTTAACGAAAAGTGGATTTTGCAAGAAAGTACTGTCGTAGGGTAGGGCAATTCATCTACTTGTTGGCATCCAGCAAAATCTGCTGGAGCTAGATTGTTACTTTTGGGACCGATATTTGTGTCTATGCTTGTAACGGAAAAATTGGAATGACTCAATCAAGGGGTTAAACGTGTTGTTTTCTCTGCAACCAGTCAGCCACTCATTAAATAGAATAACTAAGGGATCATATAAAGAAACATCCCCCAGCAATTTTTAGAGGTGGGTTTCAGACTTACTTTGATTCTATATTATCTAGTCTTGGGATGTATATTGTTAGTCACAGTTTCTCTCGTTGGTATATGCACATGCATTCATGCTCTTTATCCCATTTTCTTTGGTTTGCCTTGAGTTTATTTGGCAACAACCTCCCTATCTTGCTGTCAATGTAAGGCATACTTACCTGTGTATAGAATGATGCAACCTTGCTGGGTTCAAATGTTCACCATATTCATGTTTACTTAATTACTTGCTTCCATGTGTTTGATTCAGAGAAAAAAAAATGAAACTCATAAGCTGCTAAAGTTATTATTCTTAATGCAAATATGGAAAACTAGGGGTATAAGATCATTTTTTCTTAACACACACAGAGGATCCAAACAACTTCTGGAAAAATAATGTCTTTCGTTGCCTTTAAGTAATTAACGCGACAGGTTATCAAACATGTTCCAACAATCCCTACCTACTACCAAAAAGCCAATTTCATGTGGCCAACTTACACTGCTAAATTGAACTGTTTTAGGTGGGATGCGCCAGGCCCTTGCAGTAGTGCAAGACAAGAGCGACACTAGAGAACCACAGTAGCAAGCTACTGCATTGGACCCTCTCCCTCAAAAAATAAATTTAATATCGTGTGAACCAATGGTCCACATATCAGATATTAAACTGATAAGAACAGATACTACACTTGATCTTAGCCAAAAGGCCGAGAAAGGTATGCTTTGAAACGTCTAAGTATTCAACTTTTATACTGTGAGCATTAGCTGCTTGTCAGTGTTCTGACGAATGTGGGGCTCTGACTTGTGTAAGATGCTTCTAAAATCTCCAAACAAGAACTAACAGTTTCAAATTTAATGCAGCAGTTGAGTTTATCCAGTACTCTTCAAACTTGAGACTAATAATTGAGTTCAAACACGTTGTAATCTTTTCACAGATGTTTTACTTGGATGTGTTTCTATTAGTTACTAAGCCAATTCTTCTCCGGGCCTTTGCTAACCATGTATGGTTCGAACTAATAGGACTTGTTTCAAACTAGAAAGGAGTTAAGTAAAGGTTTACTAAGGGAACACGATCTTTTGTGTGTATTCTTAGTGCTCAAATGTGAAATTCTTATCCATGCAACAACCCAATCTTCTCTGTTTTCACAAGTAAATGTATCCGATAGGGAAGAAGCACACCATACAAAATGGCACACTGGCAATAACCCCATCTGAAGAGTGATGAAGAGTTGATTAATTTGGTTAGAAGAACAAGATATAGAATCAGCAGCCCCTAATCATTTGAGAGTATTGATTTAATGATTTATCGGTGGTTTCCCCTTGCTCTTATTGATTTATAAGTTTCAATAGTATCTTTTTTCTTCCTTTCAAACATGCATTTTACAAATTATTTCTACAACTAATTTAAAAATTACCCTCAGCCACCTCAAATTAGATTCTTTTATTTTTATTTATATATTTAATTTTTTAATAGCCTGTTTTTTCAATTTACATTCTTTTATCTCTGTATTTAAATTGAATTTCAATAAATTTTAAAATTATTAATAATTAAAAATATTTTTATATCAGTTTAAATTCTCCATCATAAATTTAATATATTCAAATATATTTATTTTTACTATTTATCATAAGTTTTAACTATAATTAATTAATAACAAAATATGCATTTATATGGACGTAAATATTACTTAAATTAATAAGCTCACTCTTTTAAAAATTAATTTTTTGTAATTGACCAGAAAGTAAAAAGGGAACAGAATTTTCCAATCCAAATTGTATATTTCCTCAAATAATAATAAATTCTAAGTGGGCCAGCAATTGAGTTTGTTAGAACACGAAACAGAGTGTTGAACACAAAGTTGAAGGTTGAAACTTTTTTGCTACATATAGAGGGGACACGCAAGAAGAAGAATGGACATTAGGATGAAGAGAGGACTCGCAAGCTTAATCAAGACGCCAATAGAGAGAGGGTGGGGTAATGGGTTGCGCTGTTTCAACTCTTCTTCTTCGGTGTTGAAGGGCGTCACCACCCCCACTCTGCTTCAGCCCAGAGTGCTTCTCTACGACGCCGTTTCTCACCTCTGCCACCGAGGTATTCATTTCCCTTTCCCATTTCTTCATTCTTCAGGATCATCACTCTGCTTGCATTTTCTATTCAATTGGTGGGGTTTCTGTTTTTCACTTTTTCGTGTGATCCAACTCGTGGGTGTGTGTTCTTTTGCTTGTTCGCTGCCTCGGGTAGAATAAAAATGGCACCTTTCTTAATGGGTACGTATCTAAGCTGCTCTAAGAATCTGGCCATTTGACAAATGTTAATAAATGTAATGCTTAAGGAAATTAACTAAGTAGTCTGCTAGCATGGGAAAGGTTTTAAATTGCTATTGTGGTCACAGTTTCATCACGATCCTTGATGTTGTGGGGAATTGTAGACAAATGCAGCTGATGCAGCCGCAATTTTATTTTTTTTGTCCACAGATGTTAATTGTTAGTTTTTTAGATTTTTTTTTAGCAGAAGGAATCGCGCCCTTACCTTTCGTTTTCTATTTTTTCTTAACCACCCAACCAACCTTATATCTCCGTGAAGCCGCAATTGCTTTTGCAGAGACTCCAAAGACCTTGACGATGTGGCTGAAATTGTAGTCATGAACAATTTTTTAAAACCTTGAACATAGGTGACAAATGTTCTAGTTCTTTTTGGAATTTTGTTACTCTCCTATAAGAGTCTCTTTTTTTTTTTGTCTTATAATGTGAGGTGGATTTTTCTTTGTTTTATGGTCGTTATTAGTTTGGAACTTTCAGACCTTTTGTTTCTTTCCTAGAATGCTAAATGGTACTTACTTTGTGTGTGTTTGTGCGTAATGATTTAGTTTCACTTGTTCAGATTTTTTGCATTTCTATACAGCCTTGTGTTTGAAGGGAGACATATAGCTAAGAGTATTCTTAGCTGAGGAGTTGAAGAATGTAGTTCACTTTAATTGGTATCCATGGTAGATGACAATTTGAGTATCCCTGTGTAATAGGGATTGAAGATGTTTAGATGATGTTGGATAAATTGCTGACCCTTGTCTGTTCATCCTTTGAACATTTGTAGTATTACATTAGCATCTGATAATCAATGTCAACTTGCTGGATTATTTCAGCTGAGCAGTGAGTTTTCCACTAAACTATTTTCATTTCATGTGGAAATAATCTTAAAGACTAGAGTATAATTTATGTAGTTTCTTGTGGGTAGGTTTAGTTGTGGGAAGGAAACTATTTATATAATGTTGAATAAGATAGACTTGGACGAGAAACTATAGGTGTTATACTAAGTTTTAGTTGTTATAAAATTATAACACTTCTAGTTGTGGGTCTTTGTTAATGTTTTTAAAATCTGGCATTGCTGGCTTGTCATCACTCATTAATTTCCATACATGTGAAAAAAAATGCATGGGCAAAAAGCAAAGTAAAAACTAGTTTCACCTCATTTTGTCAGAAAAATCTTTGCCACTCCCCCTCAATCCCTACTCTGGACTATCTTATTCATTGTTCCAAGTTTCTTCTAATTTTTTATGTTTCATTTAATTTCATAGTACAACTTTTAATATGTAGACTTGTGTTTTGTATTACAATTTTATATAATTCTGCATTGACAGGAGTAAAATGGGTAATCAGAGCAGACAAGGACAGAAAGATCAAATTTTGTTGCGTTCAGTCTGATACTGCTGAGCTCTATCTGAGAGCTTGTGGTCTTGAACGAGAGGATGTCTTGCACCGCATTCTGTTTGTTGAAGGCCTGAATGTTTACTCTCAGGGATCCACTGGTTAGGATGTTCTTTCTCATTTGATTTACTTCAGTGGTATTCATTATATTTTTATTTTATTTTTTACATTGTTTAGACTATTTTACTGCATAACTTTGGTTTTGGCATACTAGTATACATCACAATTCACAAATGAGCATTTATCAATTATATTTTCACCACTCTGCTGCTTTCTACGTGGTTTTGTGTGTCAATCTCATTGTGAGTTCTGACTCTGCAGCTGCATTGCGAGTACTGTCGCACTTGCCACTACCTTACTCTGCTTTTAGTGCGCTCTGCGTGATTCCATCTCCACTCAGAGATGGTGTCTACAATTATGTAGCAAAACGAAGGTACGAATGGTTTGGTAAGGCTGACGATTATTTGGTTTTGCAAGAGAAAGAGCTGCTTGAGCGTTTCATAGATAGGGAAGAACTGATGAGTCGAGATAAGGATTCCTAGTTTTAGCTGCTGCCTGAAGGTATCAGCCGCAATTCACATTCACAATCAAGATTTTTTCTTTTGTTAAAAAAATGTTTAAGAATTGCAAATTACACTTGTATCTGTAGTGATGGACAAGTAATGAGTGGCTTAGTTTAAGAATCAAATGCTAAACTTGTTATTTGATACTTGTCTTGTATACTAGCAGTCTTGTATTTGATCTGAGCTAAGGGAGAGCTTAAGGTCGAAGAATAGATTGCTAAAGCACAAGTGCAAATGTTAAATCATGGACGCATTTTGGTGAGAACTTATTGTTGGGATTCTTGGGAACACACGGTGCTTCAAGAGTACATTATTTGTTGCTGCAGTTATTATTATGATAGTAAATAGTTAGATAGTTGATGAGTTAATTAATTTGTTCATAGTTAGTTATAGATACATCTTCTATATTTTAGAATTTAGTTGGCAGTCATAAGTTGATGACTGTGTTTTTGATGATTTGATTTAGTCTTGTTAATTTTTAATTAAAAAATGTTAGAAAATAATCTATTCTATATATAAATTAAAGTACACAACTTAGTAAACGAGACTCCGACTTTTTTCACTCTCTCAATTCTCACTTAGGTCATTATTCACACTGTCTCTTTTAGTCTTTTCTCTTTGAGAGGAACTTTCACTCACAACTACTTGAAGTTTTTTTATAAAAAAAAATAGTTTTCCTCACTTTTCTTCACATAATTTATTTATCTTAATTTGGTTTTAGATTATAAAAAATTTATTAATAAATTAAAAAAAAAATATTCTTATTAATACAAAAATTTTAATTTATCATAAGCTAATTTAAAAAAAATCTTAAAATGACGTTACATCTAGTACTATTCACATGACTTTTTTATTTTAAATTATAATGAGTAAACATTTAAAAATTTAAAAAGTCTCGTTATCATTTCAATGTTTTCATTTAAATTTTAAATTATATCACCTTTTATACTTCTTTTTTTTCGATTGATCTGTTTTTATTTTTCCTAAAAATATTAAGAAAATGAGAGTTACCCACACTTCGTATGAATTTAAATTCTAATTATTATTTAATTGTCAATGTTAGTGACTTTATAAAATAAGAATGCATCTATTTAATTTTAATTAAGCTACTTTAAAATCAACAGTGGATAAATCTTTCTTTTTCATTTTACACCTCTTGTCAATTAAGTGTATGTCAAACTTAAGTTTGCAAACTCATTTGAGTTTGCAAAAGTATCAAATAGTTGTTTCTTCCAAACTGAGTTGAGTCTAAATTTTAGCCTCAAACAAAATTTTGATATTTTTTATGAGAAACCAAACATAATGTGAAGCATTTTTCTCTCCAAACTAAGTTTGAAGTTCCCCACCGGCAAATCAAACATAGCCTAAGAGGAATTAAAATCTATAAACTGTAATGTTAGGACCTCAAACAACTTTAAACTAAAATGAAGCATTCTTTCAGTACTTGACAATTTGGATCTTCAAAAGGTTCTTTAGCAAAAATTTTAAGATGGAAATTTGAAATCATAATTTATTTAATTTGAAAAGATAGAGTAAGGATGAGACACACAATTGAAACTACCAAAATCCATAAGATAGAGTACATTGTTTTTAACACAACAGTATTCTATGGACTACCACTAAGCAGCAATTTCTAGATGAAAGCAACCCAGGTAGATGCCGCAGCAATAACCTTGGCAAAACTAGATGATAATGTTGAGGGGAGATATTTTTAAAGATGAAACAATTTGTGCAGTCTTCTACTCCCTTGTCTACCTGTTACTATAAGCCGCATACTAAAGCCTAAGAGCTCAACTTTGACTATTATTATTAACCGGGTCGCTTTTTTTCTCCATTTTATTTTGAGCAGGGAATGAAAATGACGACAGTATGTTCCCGTCAGATTTGGAGACTGGCAGATATGGAGCTTGCAAGGCTGAGAATCTCAAATGGTGGCCTATTCATCACGTCTCTCACTGTTAAGGGGCATGAATCTGTGATCCAGAAATAAGTAAATGCAGACTCTGGATGCCCTGTGCATGAAAGTCAGAAATGGCCCAAGGTGAGAAAAGAAAGTGTAAATTGTAAGCCATTAAATCAAATATTAGATTGACACACAAAATAAAAGCCTTATTAACACATGGAAGTATATCTTCTTCTTTCCTTTTAACCAAATACAGTCTTTTTTTTTTTAAGGCAAATGTTAATTTGTTAATTTTGTTAGAAATGTCAGTGGGAGGGATTTGAACCCGTGAGCTCTCCCCCCCCCCCCTTCTCCCTTCACCCATCCCCAATCACTGGCCTAACCTTATATCTCCTTTAACCAAATACAGTAATGACTGGTTACTGAAAGCAATACTATATTTGTGAGTGAAGGTTCAATCACAAGACAGAATGGTTTCATAATAGAGTGAGAAGAACAACTGTTCTTCCTAATATGTTAAATATCCTCCAGTCCTCCATATAAAATAACTAACCAGACATGAATGATAAGCCATCTAAATGCCTATTCCACTCACAAGTGGTGGAACAGGTACTGACAAGAGTTAGACCTTGCCAAAAACTAGAAACTTGACTATAACTATAACAACAAAATCATGGTAAACATATGGCCAATGGTCTAAAAGAGAGGTGATTGGATATCCGTTCTAGGTTTGGCATATTTGTGCTAAACAATAAATTAAAGGGTTCAAGCCAGTCGGATCTTGAAGTTAACTGACATCTGGCCACATGTTTATAGAAGAACTTAAGGCCCACTCAAAAGAAGAAAAAAATTGCAAGAAATTCAATTAAATCAAATTAATGTAAGAGAACAGATTAACATGTCGCACCTAGTTGATATCAGCACAAGTTCATCAATTTGTAGTATTAATTTATAAACATTTCAAATGAACATATTTTCCTTTATAACAAAGAGCAGGCAATGAACTTTGGCTTAATGAACAAAATAAAGCAAGCATTACCCCCATTATCATGTCCAAAGCGTGCCCATGATTTATTTGGAAAAATCCCATGAGTCACATAAGCACTAATCTTCGTTGCTCCATGAGCTGCCAAGACTTTCTGAAAGATGGCAAATTACCAAGTTAACAAGATATAAAGAGAAAGCACCTTTGCTACAATAAATAAAACAGCATAAATTTCGCCTTTTGTGCCATGTAAGAATCCACATACACAGATGTTTATACCTGGCATTCTATCAGAGTTCCACCTGATTGAACCAAATCATCAACAATCACAATATGCCGACCCCTAGGGTCTCCCTCCTTAATACGAACCATCCGTTGATCTCCTTCCCGAACCTTTGCACAAACTATCTGCATATCATATCCATTGTGTAAGTGCTAACAGATGGAACCACTGTAGCAAGTTAGTCTACGTTCAGACTTCAAAGTTCAAACTAGTAGCCACTAGACTAGTACCAGTTTGATATTTATAACTTTTGCTGAATTTGAGAAACATCGTTAGATTAACTATGTTCAATACCGTTGGAAAATGCTGCAGTTGCTTATGAAATCGTTTCCAAGCACCATCATCAGGAAAAGCAATTGATATCTGAGAAAGAAGAAAACCAGAGTTGTCATTGAATTTGAGATAGTATAAAAACAGTGATTCTCATTCACTTTTTCCATTATTATATATTAAATATAAATATTGGTCTGTTCCACTTTTATAACTAGCAAGATGAAAGATCAGTAACTTGTTACGATTCCCATGTTGAGTAGAATAAGCTCGGTGTGATACTAAGTTATGAATCTCTCCCACTAAATAGAATAGTCTTTTGAGTTGAGTTTTACTCATGTGCTTAAGCCATAACATAATTTCCATCATCAAAAATTCACAAAAGAATACTGTGGAAAAACCAGAACTATTAAAAAAAATCTATCAAAACAGAGCCACAAATAAAAGAAATACATATACATGAAATCCTCACGTTATCAGAATCAGGAAGATCCTGGAGCCTTCTTTTAAGCAATGGTATGCCACTCTCAAAGCATGGTAAAATGTTATCACCAAAGTAGAATCTCTCCTGAATCAGAACAAATAATAAAATATTATAGCCAGGAATTTCACAGCTGAGAAAGAAAGACAAGGAAAACATGACAAGGACCAACCAAAAAATGGGGAAAAAATTGTAAAAAGCAATTCCACCCATATTAGACCTGCAAGGCATGAATGTCAAATGTCACCAGACTGGTAGGTCCTCCCCTAGAAATAGGTATGTTTGACAAAAGTCTGGCCAATGTAAAAGCTGTGGCAATATCTCCTTCATCCTCCATACGCTCTGAAGTTCCCGTTGGGAAAAACGGAAGGACAAGGGTAAATGAAGCAATGAACAGTTTTGGCAACGCATAAATAACAGGAATCTGCTCAAAAATCACAGCTGGAGAACTGAATGAGGCTAGAAAAGCCACGTGCATCCCACGAATTCCTTGAGCATTCGGAATGAAAATGTTGGGGAAGCCATCCGGAAACTTGCTGAAGTTTCAGTTGCACAGAGTACTTCAGTGAAACAAATCATACAATTCACTCATAACACAAACTAGCTAGAAAAATAAAAAATAAACAACCCAGATAATCTCAGGCATCAAGATTCACAATGGGGTAGCATAAAGTAATGCTACATCCTCCAAGAAATGCTCCTACCACAAAGTAAATGAAAAAGTAATGCAATTAGTGTCTTGGAAATATAATACGCATTTAATACTTATACAAAGTAAGTAGGAGGATGTAGTGTGATTAAGAATTAGGATGTTGTTAACCAGTATCCTTTGAGAGATTGTTTAAGAAACTAAAAGAAAAAAAATATTTATTATGGAAATCACATGAGAACATAAAAAAAATAATGAACAACGCATTTTTGCACACCACACTAAAAATATTTATTCTTTTAGTTTTTTAATCAATGTGCAAGGATAGTGCTTAGCCTTAAGGGAATTCGAAATCGGAAAATCTTATAATAATTTGCGATCAATTCATTCCATTTTTCCCTTTTTTGAAGATAAACTGATATATTTAAATCATTTGTCTTAGAATTATTCTAACCGTAATGGCCATTTCCAAGTTCCAAAAATTGCATCCACGGTTACATCAACTCCAACACAACAGAGCAATTTAGCAAAATGGGGGCACTCGAAGTTGATGAAAAACAGAGACAAGTATAACCGTAATGGGCATTTCCAAGTTCCAAAATTGCAACCACCAAGACATGAATTCCAACACAAAACAGCAATTCACCCAAATGGGGCAGACGAAAAACACACACAAACCACCACATTGGTCAAAATCGAAACCAAAACAGCAGAATAGAGGAACAAAAAAACGAATCCATGGCGAGGAGTGCAATGTGAAGGAAAAGCAACGAACCCCCAAGAGATGTTACGAAGTTCAATGGAATCAGTTTGCGCGGCGATTTTCTCGGCGAGAACCTTGGTCTCGGGGCAGTAGAAAAGCACGACTCTTTTGGCATTTTTGGTGGGGAATTGGGAAGCGGAGGTGACAGAGGAGACAGAGAGGAAGGGAGAAGAAGGGTTGGTGATGTGAGAATTGGCGGAGTCTTTGCTCATGTCGGAGACGCGCTCGATGGTCCAGCCACGGTGGCTCTCGAAGCCTTTGATCTCGCACCTCAGATTCGAATTGAAAGAGAAAAAGGTTCTGTTTTCGTTGGAAGAGAGGCGAAGCAGAGAGTGAGAGTGAGAGGGTTTGTTTGAATGAAGCGAGAAAGACGGAGGGGGTGGCGTGGCCGCCATTGTCGGCGACAACCGCCCGGTTGTTCACTGGAAGATCGCTTTCGCTTTTGGGGACTGGTGGAAAATACTTTGCTACGTAGTTCGATACTATATTAGTTAATTAGTATTCTACAAAAAGTTAAAACAATAAATAATATTTCAGACTTGATTGAATTAGTTTCTAAATCCTACTTGTACTAGTGTAGATCTCTTTTTAAGTGTCATCCCATCATCAAAAATATTTCCCGTTGATTGAATAACACGTAGGACAAAACTAAGATTAGTATTTTTAATATTGTTATGTTTTATATGCTGTCTCTTTTGCTTCTCATGTCTTTTTAATTATTGTCATTATTAACTGAATTTTGTAAATTAATGTCTTAGTGCATTGACTTTTGGTTATGTATTCTAACTTTTATATATGATGATTTTGATTTTTTACACAATCAAATTTATGTACTAAGATAAGGGTTTGTTAGTACAAAGTGGTTACTTTTAGATAAGTGATATGTGTGTAATTTGTGATAGATTATGTAATTTCTCTCAAAATAATTATCTATTATAAGTTGTATTCAACAATGTTGATGTTTGTATGTTGTTCTTTGATTGATTGTCTGATTTCGCATAAATTATCAATGTTTTTAAAAATTGAATTGGTGATTTGATTGTCTCTCAAAATATTTGGAAGATGGTAGTAAACCGGTTTGATATTTTTTAATATTATATAATATTTTAAATAATAAAATAATATATAATTAAAAAAATTAGGATTTTAAAAAATATAAATAATTAAATTATATGTTTCATAACATAAAAATTAATAATAGTTGAGCCAATAGTCGATCTTAAATGTATTTTTATTTATCTAAAAAAATATTTTATATTAAATAATAAAATTAAAAAAAGTAAAAAAAATAAAATTAAAAAGATGTTCAACTTGGATTTAACACCAATTTTGTATCGATTTTCACTGATTATGAAATGCTCCAATTTTTTATAGTCACCTACTGATTGGTCCTATAACATTTCTGATTGTTGACTTCTTGGTAGCTCACACACTATGATATTTTATGTATGACAACTCAACTCCTTGTTGATCATAACCCTTCATAGGTATTCCTTTTTGATAACTCGACAATCTGTTTTGGTTGTTTTTTAGGATCAATGATTGTTCCTACAAAACACAAGATTTTTTAGCATGTTTTGTCTTCGCTCACGTTTTCTGCAAAACTTTCCAAGAGGTGGCTCATCTCATAATTACTTCAAGTCAAGTAGCTTAACTATGTAGTTATTAAGTGATAGACTATTAAAAAGTATATGCATATTGTTTGTATAGGTAATATCAATTAATTCATTTAAGTCATTCTCAATTGTACAAGCTTATACTTACACAACCTCCAGATCCCTCTCTTTCATGTGTGATTCGTTGAGGTGTTACATGTCCAACAGTTTTCGTCTAATTCTTCCTCAAACCACACCATATTAGAAGAAAAGTTTGCTCTTATATCATTTGTAGCATTATTGATTATCGACTTCTCGACAGCTCACACACCACGACACTTCACACTGTGGCACTTCACTAAACTCTTCATTGATCATAACCCTCCATCGGTCAAAATCCTTCGTAGGTGGTCCTTTTTGAGACCTCGAAAATCTATTTTGACTAATTTTCAGGATTAATAACAGTCCCCACAAACCAATACAAAACTTTTTCAGCGTGTTTTGTCCTCACTCACATGTTTTTCGATAAATATCTCAGAAAGTCACTCGTCTTATAACTACTTCAAGTTGAACATGATTAATTGTGGAGTTCTTAAGTGACGAGTTACTGAAAAGTAGAAACATTTTGTTTGTATAGGTAGTACCAATTAATTCTTTTTAAATTATCATCAACTGTACAGTCTCATACTTGTAGAGCCTCTGAATCTCTTTTTTTCTGATATGATTCATTGGGGTGTTATAGGTTCGATTTTTAAAATCTTTAAATTATAAGTTTCTTATTAGAAAATCTTGTTTTCTTTAATCTTTTACATAATGAACACTTATATACCAATAATGTATGGAGTTGATAAATTTTCAATCTTTATTAGTAAATAGAAGCAACAAAATGCAAAATTAGTTTGTTAAATTGATTGAAAAAAAAAAAAGACGACTCCAAATTGAATGTATTGATCTATGTTCATTATCTTTACAAAACCATTTCTTTCATCATTGTTTTGTAAACTTAAAATATGGGTTGTAACTTGTGACATATATTATGTGTTTTGGAATTGATTTTTCTTATTTTATTCAATTAGTGTTTTTGTGCAATTGATTTTCTATTAGCTTATTAACAATATTCGATTTTTTTTTATTTGATTCTTCAATAAATGTTTCCTTTGTAATTGTTTTTCCCCTTATTTTCTTAATTATATGATTAACTAACTTGAGCATTGTGACTGAAATCATTCATTTGCTTACTTATTTTTGTGTTTAGTAAGTATAATAACCTTTTCAAGTTTAGGGGCTCCAAATAATAATGGATGAGATTGTTTCAACTTAAAAAATTAACTTTAAAATAACATGTCTTATATAAGTGTTTTTTAAGAAGCATATAAGATTTGTTTCTTAAAATAAATATAAAATTATTTGTTTAAACAAAAGCATTTTAAACAAATACATTAAAAAACATAAATCTATTTATTTTATTAAAATAAATATATATTTTAAACAAATACATTAAATTCAAAATAGTCTTTATCCTCGCATAAGTGTTGCAAAATAGTCTTTCCGTTAAATTTTAAAGTAACGTTGTTAGTGAAGTCAATTTTAGTGCCACATGGACTATCTAACGTGGCACTAAAGGATGGTGTGGCATGACACGTGGACGTGTCTCTTAAAAGATGCCACATCATTTGATGATAACAAAACGAATAAATAGACAATTTAGTCCCTGACTTTGTACCCCTGTTGCATATTAGTCTCTAACTTAATGAAAAATTCAAAATAATTCCTAACTTTTGCATAAGTATTGCAAAATAGTCATTCCGTTAAATTTTCAAGTAACGCTATTACTGAGGTTAATTTTAGTGTCACGTCATTTGATGATGATAGAATTAGTGGCTTCTTCAAATTTGATGGTTCTGAACCAATTGAGGCATATATACGAAAAAGAACCCTCACACACTTGCACAAATAAAAAGAACAAAAAATTCATAGCAACAACCTTATCTCTGTAGCCGTCAACACCAATGGATGAGGTATGCATAACCATTCTCTTTTCCTTTTTTTGTTCTTCAATTACCATCAATGTATCATTCTGAGTTTTGATTTTTTGTGTGTTTTGAATAGGAAGAGAAAAAACCAGAGGAAAACAAAGTGGAGGAGAAAAAAGCAGAGGAAGAAGAAAAGAAAGAAGAAGAGAAAAAAACCAGAGGAATCAAAAGATGACAAGGAATCCAAGGAGGAATTTGTGCCGCCAAAAATCATGCAAGGCACAACCTTTGCAATGCATGAACACTTTAAGCACGATTTCTGACATCTTTTAAGTTAGGGACTATTTTGTAATACTTATGCAAAAGATAAAGACTATTTTGAATTTTTCATTAAGTTAGGGACTAATATGCAACAGGGGTACAAAGTCAGAGACTAAATTGTCTATTTACTCGTTTTGTTATCATCAAATGACGTGACATCTTTTAGGAGGCACGTCCACGTGTCATGTCACGTCATCCTTTAGTGCCACGTTGGATAGTCCACGTATCACTAAAATTGACCTCACTAACGGCGTTACTTTCAAATTTAACGGAAGAATTATTTTGCAACACTTATGCAAAGATAGAGACTATTTTGAATTCAACAGGGACTAATATGCAAAATAGATACAATCTCAGGGACTAAATTGTCTATTCACTCCTTCTTTTTTCTCTAAAGTTGTACAGAATTCAAGGTTGCCCGAGAAACATCTTTGTGAATATGGCACGTATCCAAACAATCAAAAGGAACTAACAAGAACCACTCCCCAAAGAGACAATGACACATACACACACTCTTCAATCAAACTCGTGCAGAAGCCAAAGGCCAGTGTTATCTACGTAGAGACTTGTAGTCCAAAGCTTGGCCACAATTGAAGCACGAGAGCATTATCCCTTTGGATTAATATAGCCATCTCAAATCTCAATTTCGATAATCCGTTAGCACTTTTTTCAGTGGCTCTGGTGCTGCCATTACGTTCCACCAACCGCCACTGCCACACAAATACACTTCACTACAGACAAATAAAATTCACACTCTTTTGTCAGACACGTATAAGTGTATGACATTCTCTACTACAACTACTTGGTGTTTCCCATACCGAACACTCTTCTTCAATCAAGCGAAGGTGGTCTCGATTGCAAGTGATCCACGATACACTCTACGCTTCACAAAACCTTCAAACCCAATTCCACAGGTAACAATCATTTCTCATCAACTGCACTCGATCTATATGAATACAACACTAAATGACCCACTTGCGGTAAAAAACTAAAAATCGAATTTTTTGGCTTTCGTGTCAACTGGGTTAGTGTTAGATTCTTGTCTCTCTCTTAAAAAAATGATTTTTGGTCGCTAACTTGAAGGGATTTTTTTTCAGGAATCTGACCCTTTTTTTGTTTTCTATTTTCTATTTTCTTTTTCATCGTTTCATTGCAGAAATTTGACTAGGGGTGAACACAGATTCCTCAGGGCACAGTGCACAGTGCACAAGCTTTTGCTTTTTTTTTTTTTTCACTGTTATGGTTTAACCGTGTTTTCTCTATTATCTTGCAAACTGGTTGGTGTTGCATTTGTTAAGCCATATGTTATATTCCTTTAAGTATTCTGAGTCTACATATTTGATGAAGTTATGATTAAATCAGAGAAGTCTAATTATGGAGCTGAGTCTACATGTCAGTCTTTACTTCACTAGTTAGCTTGAATTCTGTTATTGAAGAAATCTAATTTCCTTAACCGAAACACTTCACATGTAGTAGAATAGGGTAATCTTATGGTGCTTTGTTCACGAGGCATGTCTGCGTGACAGTTCTCATTATTTTCCCTTTTCCCTCATTGAACTGTTCTGGTTGGCAATTGATTTTTTTTTCTTATTCTGTAATATCTGCAAGAATTCTTCTGCTTCACCATGCCACCAAAGCCTTTAGACTATGGGTCAATAAATGAAAACGTGAAGAAGAGTCAATATGCTGTCAGAGGTGAATTATACCTTCGAGCTTCTGAACTTCAGAAAGAGGGCAAAAAGGTGGGTTATAAGTTATTTTCCAGGTCATTTACAAAATGTTATATTTGTTTGACTTACACGTTGCACCCTTTGGTTGGAGGAATACATTGATCTTGATAAAAAATTCCTTCTATTGAATTTGTCTTTTATCTGGTATTATAAAGAATTGGGTTTTCAAAGTAACTTTGAAGCCTGCTATTGCAAATTGTTCGTTGATTCTATATGGTTTTAGAGGGGACCATAAGTATGCACCATGTTGAACAAGTTGTTGTTGTGTCTTAGACCCTTATTACATGGCCATCATAGTAGTGGTAGTATGTTACTTATTACATGTTTTTCATTTGAAACTTAATAGTAAGCACTTTATAATAGCCAGTTTTTGTTCTTAAAGGCTTGTTGGCAAAGTAGTTGTTCTAATTTTTTTTACATTGAAGTATCTGCCGTAAAGCAAATCAGTTGTTGTTAAACTCTTTAGCTGCTTGAATTTAAACATATTTATATTTTTATTATCGCCAACTTGCATTTGCGTATCCTGAAAATGGATTTGCATAAAAATGCGAGCATCATTACCCATGATGTCTATGCAAACATAGTCTTATTATGAATACTGTCAGCTTACATTACCTTCAAGCCAAATTACACAAATAAAATATATTTATATTCATGCCATCATCTATACATGTGTGTTCCTGTACTTAGTCATGGATTTAGCTCCTCTAAAATGAACAAATGTGTAATGTGAAGAAGTAAGAGTACATTGATTTGAATTGGACTACCATGATAGCTTAACTAACTTCAAATCAACAGTAAATGTGCTCTTACTAACACTACACATTTGCTAACTTTAGAGGAGTCAAATTCCCTACTCATATTTACAGTAACTCATTTTCAATTGTTGGCAGATTATCTTTACTAATGTTGGCAACCCGCATGCATTGGGACAGAAACCACTGAGCTTCCCTCGCCAGGTTTAACATAATTGTCATATTTCTTCTTTTACTGGATCTTGTAATTTTTATTATGTTAATAGCTAAACATACTCCTTATCTAATTAAATAGCATTAAGCTATTTTATTTGTTGATTATGCTAACATACAACATTTTTTTGGTTGCAGGTTGTTGCTTTGTGCCAAGCTCCATTCCTACTTGATGATCCTAATGTTGGACTGCTATTCCCTGCTGATGCAATTGCAAGAGCTAAACACTATCTTTCATTGACCTCGGGTGGTTTAGGTATTCATATGTCAACTACTTTGTTTTATAACATGGTAGAATTTTACATATTTTGATCTGCTTTAAAAGTATTGCTCTGCAACCTTAGTTTTTACCCTATTCTTGTCTCTTGATGCCTAAAATTAAGTAGCGATACTGGTAAGTCTAATAATTTAAGCAATACCTGGCAACAAAAAACTACATTATTTGTTAAATATATATTTTTTGGTTGTATACTGCCCATGATAAAATTAGTTAGATGTAGTTTATCAGTTGCATAGTGGGGGGAGCCTTGAAATGAGGGTAAGGTTAACCTTGTAGCCAACATGCATGTTTTAATTGTGGAAACAACCTCTCTTCTTTCAAGGATAAGGTCCTCATACATCTGGACCTCCCAAAACCTCACATTGCTTGAGCCTAGGAGCTTCATGCACTAGGAATCCTTGTACTCTTATCAGTTGCTTAATGTTTAGTGTGTAAAACCAGCTTATTCAAAATTCCTAGGAAACATGGGGAAAACTAAAACTTGGTTTATGAAAAATAAAAATTATGTACTGAACACAGATTCTATGTGTTTTTCTCTTGTTAAAACAATTTTCTGAAATATTTAGACAATTTCCATTAACTGAGTACACAAGTCATAGTTTTAAGGTAACTTTATATCTGTTTGCTGAATTTTCCATTTTACTATCCTTTGTTTTTCTTGCCTAAGGATCTCAGATGAAGTTTTAGTTGACCAAAGAAGAAATTGCCCCAAAAAGATGGTTGCACTTAAAAAATATTAGGGAAATTTTTTTGTTATAAATAAACTGTCTCAAAAGCTTAAATGTTAGGTGAAGGATCATAAATGATATTATATATAACACGCCCCCTCACACCCAAGTGCACTTTGGGATTTAAGCATGGACAAATGCACATGCCCACTCTACGTTGTGCTGAAATTCACATACGTATATAAAATGGCGTGGCAGGGAACAAACTCTTGACAACTCAGTCATAGAGTTCTGCTACCTTCTCATAAATCAACTATCCCTAAATTTTAAACTGTTTGGTGTAGAATCACGAATGATTTTATATCTAACCATCAGCAAGTTTTTATATATCATTAGTGGTCTTCCGCTTTCAATCTATCACATGAAAATGCGCCTGGAATTGAAGACTTAATCTGATAAAACAACAGCAGAAGCAAAAGAAATGTTTCAAAGTCTGAACCATATTAATTGCTTTTTACTGAGAGCATGTTAAGTTTTTATGCCCAGCAGCATTCTTCTTAGCTTGCAAAATTTCTTGCTGTTCCCGTGTAAAATTTTACATGTTACTATAACTAGTGTACCATTGGGCGTTTTACCAATTCTTTTACTTATAACCGACACAGGAGTTAAGACTTTTCTTTGATATGAGAATCTTGACTAATGAACTGCAACTAATGGTGATGCAGGTGCTTATAGTGACTCCCGTGGCCTTCCAGGAGTGAGGAAGGAAGTTGCTGAGTTCATACTCAGGCGTGATGGTTATCCAACGTATTTATACTCTATACAGTCTCTTTCTGTTTTCTAATTTATCTTGTAAAATCTTTCTTTAAAAGGGAGTCTTAAGCTTAGTTTCTAATTTGTTAGGCAAATGGATTAATTGCTTCTTGCTCCATTACAGTGATCCAGAGCTCATATATCTCACTGATGGTGCAAGCAAAGGAGTGATGCAGATATTAAATACTATCATCAGGGGTCAAGACGATGGGGTAATATATATATTTTTTCTTATTAGTACCTTAGTTTTCTATATTCACAGTGCCATTGAAAGAATTGCCCAACACTTCTTATTGCCAGATTTTGGTTCCAGTCCCACAATACCCACTCTACTCAGCAACAATTGCTCTGCTTGGTGGTACCCTTGTTCCATACTACCTTGAAGAGACAGCAAATTGGGGTCTTGATGTTAATGAACTTCGTCAATCAGTTGAACAGGCTCGCTTTAAAGGAATAACTGTATGTGTTTTGTCTTTACAATGTTATGTTTCCACTCTGTTTCAACATTAAATTTACAAAGCTAAACACTTAAATGTTTGGAAGATGCTGAATCAATGTGAAGGGAGTGAATCTTGTTTTTTCTTTCTTACTAGCATTCGAACTGGTGCCATATGAAATTGTCATACAACAATTGCCATACACACTAGGAATGCCAGTGAAGGAAGTGAATCTTGTCATATTGAAAGTATTTATTGTTGATACTTCTCTTCCTACTTCTAAGTTGACTACTAGAAATGACTTCGCTGGTTGCTTTGTGCAACATAAAAGGGAAAAAGAAACAAAATAGCTTATGGCTGATTGATGAACTATCTTCCCACATGAAATTTTACAATATGTTGGCTGTTTCTTGAAAATAATTTTCTACCAGTGAAGAAATCATGTAATGATGAATTATTTTTGTTATGCTAAAATTTGGATGGCCAAACTTAACATCCTTCTTATATGTTCTTTGTATTTGTCAAAACCTTTTCTTATCAATTCATGTAATGCTTTATTTGAATGAAGCAACAAAATCATAAATTTAATTTTGAGTAGGTTAAAGCAATGGTGATCATAAATCCTGGAAACCCTACTGGTCAATGCCTTAGTGAAGCTAATCTAAGAGAGGTTTTGCAATTCTGCTATCAAGAAAATTTAGCCTTGCTTGGAGATGAGGTTTACCAGACGAATATATATCAGGATGAACGACCCTTCATCAGTTCTAGAAAGGTATGCTTGTTGTGCTGCAGCGCTGGTAAACTGATATTTTGCCTCAGTTGTTAATGTGAACTAATAATATATACTTTTCTACACGAGAAGGTTTTGATGGAATTGGGGCCACCTATAAGCAAGGAAGTTCAGCTTATTTCTTTTCACTCTGTGTCAAAAGGTTATTATGGTGAATGTGGACAGCGAGGTGGATATTTTGAAATGACCAACATTCCTCCAGAGGTTTGCCTTTTCATATCTTGTGTTACTGAATTTTATGAATTTCAAACTGGTATTTCTTGCAACGTTTGCATTATGTTAAAATTTCAGTACAAATTTGTCACGAATAAACTATTCTAAAAGCTTAAAAATGTGAGGTGAAAACTCATCAATGGTTTTATTTTTGACACACCCTCTCTCAAGCGAGAGACCTTTAGGCTCCACTTGAAGCATGAACAATGATCAGGTTCACCCAACCTTGTGCTGAAGTTTAACTTTTATTTAGAAGAATGAGGGTGGCAGACTGACAGTGATTAAAACTGTGGGCCTTATGGTCATACTATGTCATGAATGAACTATCCCAAGCTGTTAGATGAATGCACATAAATGATTTTATACCTGTCAAGATTTATTGCATCTAGTTCCAGTTTAGTGCTTCAAAGTTTAAACCATTGACAGGCCATGTCAAAAATAGAGGGGTTAGAAAAGCTGTTGAACATGAACAAAGAGTACTAACAATATACCTGAATATATGTCGATGACTATAATGCTCCGAAAATTTAGGTTATTACACATTAACCAATGGGTTAGGCATATGGATGCCACTTGTAATATAGTGAAGTGAATAACTTTTCTGTTGTAAAATACTTTTTTTGCACTCATTGCCTGTTTGTCTGGATGTAGGACCTTCTGACTCTACATGTAAGGTGTTCATACAAATTGTCACCTCTTCAATTTTTGCTATAGCTTCACTGATGATGCTTTTCTTTTATCCTGATTTTCTTTTGCAGACAGTTGATGAGATCTACAAGGTTGCATCAATATCACTTAGTCCAAATGTTCCAGCACAAATATTTGTGAGTTGGATCTGAATGTTTCTCAGATATTTTAATTTAGACTTAATATACCTGTTCAAAGTGTTATTTGAGTGAGTACTGTTCTCTTTCCTTGGGCATTTCCTCATTATTCATATTTCTTACCCTGTTCTACAGATGGGAGTTATGCTCAATCCACCTCAACCTGGAGATATTTCTTATGACAAATTTGTTAGGGAGAGGTAATCATGCCAAGACTAATTTGATAAATGCCAAATATTTTGTCAAGTTAATTTGATTTTCTATATAGGCCATGTTTGAGCATGAGAAATTCATCATTTCTCCCATACCTTCCCAAATGTTTGAAATCATAAGAAAAAAGGGGTCATTATGTAGAATTGACAATTACCTATAACTTGCAGCACCGGAATACTTGAATCACTGAGAAGAAGAGCAAGGATAATGACTGATGGATTCAACAGTTGCAGAAATGTGGTTTGTAATTTTACTGAAGGTATAAACAATAGTATTCCAAAACAATTTCATATGTTCTCGTGCTTCAATTTCAATCTTTGATTGCCTCGTACAACATTTGTCATTCCTCAAGTTTTTGTTCAGGTGCCATGTATTCATTCCCTCAAATACGCTTGCCGCCAAGAGCTTTAGAGGCTGCTAAACAGGCTGGAAAGGTTCCAGATGTTTACTACTGCCTCAAGCTTTTGGAAGCCACTGGCATATCCACTGTTCCTGGTTCAGGATTTGGTCAGAAAGAAGGGTACAAACTTATACATTTATTCTCATGTTTATCCCCTTTTCTTTTCCTTTCTTTAGAGTGATTCCACATGCCTATTCCTATGGTTTTCATGCAATGAGAATGTGCTTTAGCTAGGCCATATATATTTCTGAAGTATATATATCTTCAACTTCAAGAACTACAACATATATGATGTAGAAAGCACATATTCCACTGGTTTTCTTTTACTACTTTCTAATGATTGTGTATGTCAAACTTATGCTTACAGGGTGTTCCATTTGAGGACAACTATTTTACCAGCTGAGGAAGACATGCCTGATATTATGGATAGTTTCAAAAAGTTCAATGATGAATTCATGGAGCAATACGAAGACGATAGAGGTTATTCAAGGTTGTAAGAAAATCATTGTAAAAGCTGCATTATACTCTTGCGCTTTTGGAAGTTCTTCATCCATCCATCCCTTGGAGAGAAAAAAAACATAACCTCCGTTTCTACTATTTGTCCTGCATTGGAGATTATTCTTAAACCTTACACTTTCTTCTATATCATCTCTGAACTTACAATATTTCGGCTGTATATTTAATCTCTCTTGAACTTTTATCATTTTATGCTTGGCAATCAAACAATCGTCTTGAATGTGATGGTTTTGCGTCATGTGTTTAAATGTCCTAAGAAAAAGATTTGACATAGATATATATAAGGTCTAGATATGTTTTTTTGTCTTGGTAAGTTAGTGTTTTTTTTATTCCTGTAAGTTTAACTTTTTTTAATTTTAGTTTCAAAAAATTTGTTTTTTTTTTTAAATTTGATCCCTATAAGATATTGTACTCATTTTTAATCCTGTATCTTTTTCATTTTAGTTCATGTAAGTCCGAATTTATGGGAATTATAAATAAAAAAATTAAAATCATTAAAGGAACTAAATTAAAAAACATAAACTTACAAGTTATAATGACTAAAATGAATTTTTCTTTTTACAAGAATTAAAATTAGAAGAACATCAACTTAAAGAAACTAAAATTAAAAGAATAAATCTACCTCGAACAAAAACATATTTAAACATATATAAAAGTGTTACAAGATATTCCTTCTGATCTGAAATCAACACGTTGTTATACAGAAGAGTGTAGTCCCTTTTGAAATTGAAACTCCAATATACTCCATCTTCGAGAAAAGGAAAATTATAATGTGATGCACACCCTTCAAACTCAAAGTGTATTTTCCTATAATTATTGTTAATATATATATATATATATATATATATATATATATATATATATATATATATATATATATAATATGATGATGATGGTTTCAAATATTTAAAGATTCTCAGACAGTGGATGTAGTTATCATCTACCGGCAGAATATTGCTGCTTAGACAATTGGGAATGAAGACATCTAGAAGCAACAACATTTTAATCTTTTATTGACGTAAACAAAAGTGATACTTGATTTGATACCTTCATCTATCTATCATCCCTTTTCTTATTTTTCATTATCTTTTATTAAATATTATTTTCAGGTTTCCCTTTCATGGTTTTTGCCTTTAGTAATTATAACGATAAGAAGGTACGTGGTTGAGCAAGTGAAAATGAAAGAAAATGATAATTTCGGAATACTGATGATTTTTTTATACTGTTTTCACTATACAGTTAAAATTACTATTTAGTTTGTGTAATGTACAAAATAAATATTTATTTTTCATCATTAAAATTTATAATAAATATAGTTATTTTTAAAAATATAAATTATATTTTAGATTTATGATTGATTTATAATGTGATACAAAGTTATTTTTAACATTGATAATTTTTAAGAAAGTAATTGAAAATAAATTTATAAAAAATATGAAAAAAAATAAATTGAAATAGTAATTTGAGATGGTTGAAAAAGAATTCTTTTTAGTTAGTTGGAAATTTCTTTTGTTTGAAACTTTAGTTTAATTGCATATATGCTATTTACATGTCTTTTCCAACAAGTTTGTGACAATGATTTAATAGTTAAACCTTTCACATCATCTCTTAAAAATTTCCAACACTTTGTGGAATGAAAAAAATAGTTCTGACTCTAAGAAAAATACTTTTAGCTTTAGTAAAAGAATTTGCAATGTTACCAAGTGTTAATAAGGCTATGACAATTGAGAACAAATATATTGCTCTAGGATTTGATATCTTTTTTCTTTGTTGATGAATTTTTTTTATGAATTGAGTCTTGGGAGCTCTGTTAAGACTAATACTAAATAATACGTACTTATTAATTTTATATAGTAGACTTAATATTGTAGCTTAGTAAAATACTACTCTTGGTAAGAAATATGGATACGTAATTACGTACACTGGTTTTGGATTATGTCCAATGGCGGGACTGCCCACGTAGGCATGTCCCGCCAGTACCAATGGCGGTATCCTCGCTCACCCCTGTCTCGCTGCTGCCAATAGCGGCACCCCCTGCGGTTCCCGCTTCTGTTAGTGGCGGCACGTCTATGCCGCTAATTCCGCTGGCGGCACCACCCCAAGAAGAGACCCCCTTCGTAAAATGTTAAAGAAGGGACCCCTTTACGTAAATAGTTTGTAAAGGGGACCCCCTATAGTAAATTTGCCTCCTATATTATTATTGGTTATATTATTATAATCGTCGTCCCTGTCTTCTTATTGGACATTTCACATTTTGGACCTTCTTCCCTGTCCTATAGCTTGACTAATTAAAGCATTAAATTATAGGTCAGTACTAATAATCAATTCATGACCTTGGCATGGGTGGTAAGGATTTTCCCTCTTAAATAAGAAGTTGGGATAATAGGATTTGATTCCAACTCTTTGTAAATAGAAAAAAACTTAAAGTCACCCCAAAAAAAAGAAGAAAAAACGACTTAACTTAGAGGACTCTACCCTTTTTATCTTCCATACGTCAGAGAAAATTATGCCCTAGAATCAGTGGGAGACATTTCTTACAAAAGCAAAAATACAATGGGCCAATAATTAATGCTTCAAGAAGTTGCAAAGGTGTGTTGGAATTTGCATTTAATTTGTTTCTTTAGAAATTGGCCTGATCCTTGCCCTTTTTTTTTTCTTTTTCTTGTTTCAAGCTGTGAGGATAATTTTTTTTGCATTTCAATCCAGATGGATAAAAAGTCATTTCTTTTCCAAATTGGAAAGCAATGGGAATCGAGATGTAAAAAAAGGTATTAAGATATGGAATATAGGGCATTTAAAAGTAACCTTGTTGCTTAAAGCTGTTGCCGTTTGTTTTTAATTACTCCGTTCTTATCCATATCGTCTGATTTTTACCCAAGAAAACATCTCATTAGCTCCTCAATCTTTTTTATAAATAATAATAGGAATGGGAATCTCTCATATAGACTTGAAGTTGAACCAAAGCTACTGAAACATTCTTAGAATGGCACAAAATAGTCGTCTTTTGCAAGCAAGAAAGGAAAAAAAATTAGAGGTTGATCATGTAATGAATAATGTTATCTTTATTTATTTATTTATTAATAAATATTAATTATTAGTTTTATTAGAATATTATAAGTGAAAGAAATTCGAACCTTCCACCACTCTCTTCTCCCCAACCAATAATAATGTTATTTATTTATCTATCTATATTTGCTGGGGTGTTTGGAGATGCAAAGGGCATCATTAGAATCAAACAAGGGTTTGGAGGAAGCATGGGGGATTGTTTGACAATGAAAAATTCCCTCCCTCAAGGCTCTGAATTAGAACGAGAGCTCTTCATGCATGGAGCGTCATGGGGGCTGTAAACATTGAGACTCATATCTAACTTCATAACTGTATCAAAAAGTGAAGGTTGAAGCGGAGGAAGAGGATGCAAAAAAAAAAAAAAAAGAGTAAAAAAAATAAGGCTTTGGTTAGGTCAACGCTAATTCGGACTATTTTTTTATTTAAAAAAGGAGGTATTGAATTCTTAGTAGCGTGTGGCTTAAGCATTGACCTTGAGACTGGCACTAAAATAGTCATTAGTGTCGGAAAGCATTATGTAAAATTACAAAACACAAGAAACGTGTTAGATTATATTTTAAATATTTTTCACAAATCTTTTTGAAGGACTGTGTGTCGTAATTTATAAGATGATATGCAAAATTGTTTTAAATCTCTTTATCAAAACCTTTTATAAAAAAATATCAAATAAAAATTTGAAACATGATTAACCACATATATGATAAGAAAATAAAGATAAAAATACAAAAAATGCTTTATATTGTTCGTCTCATCCCAAAATTACGTCTAGATCTTGATACTCCCAACTTCTAGTCATATAACTTTGAATAAGTTATAAGTATTCTTCTTATGTACTAGCCTTTTCATGCTCAAACCCAAATAGTATTTCACTTGCTTCTTTAAGCAAACATCCAAATATTCTTTCCAATAAAGTCTCTTTAGGTAGTTTCAATCACAGTTACACAAAACTTGGTTAAGATAAAGTTCACTGATCTCTATCATCTTATTATTAGACAATGTACAAGTTAAGCTCAAGACTCTACACTCAGATATTTTACATTTACAAAAGGTTGCTACAAGATTAGAACATAAGTTTGTTAAGCTTCAACAACTTTGTTGTCTTGTACAAGGCATCTTGATATTTATAGGAAGTCTTTGAAAGTATCTATTGAGACTTGAAAAGAGCTTCATTCTTCTATTTCCTTCAAAGAGAGAAAATGTTTGTTGAGGCATTTAATATCTTTCACCTAGTCATTTGGATAAGATTAAAGAGTTTGCCTATGTCTCATTTCTAGCTTGTATAGAAAATCTTGCGGCAATGAGCATATATATTTGCTTTTGATTAGATACTACAGTGTAATTCTCTTTCTTATAGGTAGAAATGTATTTTCATGAGTTATGTAGCCTTGTATCTCATTGACCTAGCTTTTTAAACTTTTTGAGTGTACTTCTAAGTTCTAAGTCATATAAGATTGTAAGCACGTTGTCTTTCTTGTATGGCATACAAACTATATAACATTTAGTATAAACAATGTGTTTTTGTTTTTGTATGGTATGTTCTTAAGAAAGAGCTACCGTCTTGCTTAAAAATAGCATTCTATTTGTTACTTTGAAAACTTAAATAGTTAGTTTGTTAAATCAAGACGTTAGGCCGCACTCTTAATTCGTTCTTTATCCTAAAATATTACCTAGCTAGGCAATGAGCATATGGATCATCTCCTAAATTTCTAGCATCCATGACTACGAAGATGGACAACACAGCTTCATGAGTTTCTACCTTGAGTTGTGATCCTTATCATTATTGTCTTATTTCTTTCAGGTGAACCATTTACTATCATTGTACCCTATGGGATCTCAGTGACACTTAAAAAATTAGAATTCCACAACTTGACAGTATATCGACCCTCTCAATGATTTTGAGATTTTTTCAAAAAAAAAATGTTAACAATTCATTTATTTAGAAAGTAATTAAGAGCACTAATAAAAACATTTTGTAGAAAAAAATAAATTTATTATTATTATTATTATTTACACCGTATATATAAGAAAAAAAAAAGGTTTGTGAAACTATTTGTGATAGTTAGTTTTTATTCCATTTATTTTAGGGGAAGTTTTTATTCTGTTACCCAGACGAAGATTGTGAAATTTTAAAAACTAATTAAACCGGACATGGTGTATACATTTATAAAGGTGAAAAATCATAACCAATATGCAGATCGAAACATCAGTCAATAGTATGTGTTCAAATTTAAAAAGGGTGCAATCGAATGAAAATATGTAATCGAAAGTGCTTTGCTATGTATCGCATGAGACTTATTAAGCGTATAGGGAGAAGAATAACATAGGATTAATTATATTATTATTGGTGGTTGGTGATCCCAATACCCTGAAAACTTGGCGCCAAAACCCAATTGTTGCTCTCCATTATTTGCTGCCCGACGGTCAGCTACTGTCACGGGCACCCACATTTCTCTCTTTATTTTTTCCGTTCATATCATTGTTATTTAAATATTGATTATGTTTTGTAAAATTAATTGAAAATTTAATTATAAATTTTAAAGTTAATGGGTTGTTAAAAATTTAAAATTTTATTTATTTAATTATAATTATTCAATAAAATTAATTGTTGAAATAATAATTTTTTACTGTCTTATTTAGCACTTATAATTATTATAATTATAATATGTATTAAATGTTTCTAAATTTTCAGGATATTCAATGTATTATTTTTTTATAAAATATTAATTTAATAAAAATTATAACAAAACATAACACTATTTCATAGTTAAATAATTAATGTATTTTATGTTTCCGATTCTTTAGTTTTATCGGTTTTTATTAATCCAAAAAAATAGTAATGTCTTCATTGATTTATGTTACTTTATAGTAATATTTAAGTTCTATTTGAATAAATTTATATATAAATATTTAAAAAAATCTTTTTTTTACCTAAGTTAAAATTAACTTATATATTTCAGTTATTCAATAAGTTAAATAAGAAAGATTTTATAAAAAATAAAATGTATAAACTGATTTTAACTTGTAAAAAATATTAACTTATTTTATCCTTTTTTACTGAAAAAATTTAGGCATAGTGTAAATTTTTTTTACACAATCATCTAATAATTATTTTAAAAAGTAATTTAAATTATAATTTATGATTAAATGATAATATAAAATTATTTTATATAATCAGCCTAAACATTAAACACTTTTTTATTTTAAAAATAATTATGAAAAAATTATCAAAATATTTCCTTCTAAGTTCTAACGTTCAAGGATTTTGCATTTATTGTCAAACACTTCCACAGTTCCACGTATAAAATGCACCTCTTTCTTATATGTTGCAAATGCGGGGAGGTGTTAATGACCAGTACGTATCGTTTGGTGAGCATATATATGGCAAATTTGATTTCGTTAAATAATATATAAATTGAAATTAAAAACCTGAGTTTTTTTTTGTCTTAGGTGGACAAAAAAATCATGTCCCATAATTATTTAAATATTTTTTTCTGTTTATTTTTTAAAATTCGTTAATAATTTATTCATAATTAATATTATTTAAAACCATCTAATCTAAAATAAGATTTTAATATTTTTAATTTTGATAAACTTCTTTTAATAGATACAATAATAACATTAAGAATACTAATGATGTCTAACTAAGTTAGGTAATCAGGGTGGGTGATATGGGAATATTATAAATCATATGATACTGTGTTTAATTTACATAAATAAAAAAATAACGAATAATTAATATTATAGATTGTACATGCATTATAAAAGTAATTAATTGCCTTGAAACAACTTAATGTCATAAAATTTGATTTTAATTCAATTGTGTTAAAACCCATCTAATGACTTTTAATTATTTGAATAAAATTTCACCATAAAAATTCTAAAAATTATCATTTTTAGAGAAATTTCTATTTTTATTATTTTCTTTCATGTTCTTATTTTATTTATTTTTACATTTTATAACCCAATTAAATAAAAACTAAATGAAAAAAGTTCTTGAAATCCATATTTTCATTGTTACATTATATAAATTTTTTATTTTAATATTTATATAGATATAATAAAAAAAATTGTGTCCCTTCTATAAATGGAGTCCTGGACAATCCTCTATCTTAATCATACTCAGGACCATCAATGAGTTTAAATATTTTATTTAAAAAAATTTATATTAAAATATAATATAAAATTGAGCACTTATAAATACTTCACCAAACATGTGTGAACCTTAAATTAAATTAAAGGTTAAATTATAATTTTGATTATTTTAATTTTTTAAATTTATGGTTTTATTTTTTTTATTTTTAATTGTAATATTTAGTTTCTTAATTTTATAAATTTGTGATTTTGATTCTCTTATAGATTATTAATTAATAATTATAATTATTAGAAATATTAAATTAATTATAAATTATTAAAAAATTTAACAAAAGATTATTAATTCTGATGTGATGTTATTATGAGTAAAATTACATTCAATAGTGAAGATAGAATACATATTTGCAAAAAAAGAGAAATATAGTGTTATGAAAAATTAGGATTAATAATTTTTTATTTAAAATTTTAATACTTAATAATTTTGATTAATTTATAATTAACTTAATAATTAAATTATTCAATTAATTAGAATTATTTATTAATAATATACCAGGAGGACCAAAATTACTCATTTATAAGATTAAGGAGACCAACGATTATAATTAAAATCCAGAAAAATCAAAATTACGAATTTGAGAAATTAAGGGGACTAAAATTATAATTTAGGTTAAATTAAATAGAGTGCATATAATAGTCTAGCTAAATTTATTTATTATTTGTTCTTCTTGCTCCCTATAATAATTATCATGTAAAAAACTTATTCCAAAATAATTATCATTTTTTTTAATATAACATTAATTATTTATTTTATTTATATCTCTTATGACATTAATGATATGGACCGTAAAAAAAAATAATAATAATAACATTAATTTTGTAAAATTATTATTTTTTTATCTATTTATTGATCTTGATATATTTAAATTATTTTCTCTCTCCATTTATTTATTTTGGGCAATTTACCGTTAACCTGTCTAATTTTAAATAATTAAAAAAATTTACCTATTCCTTGACACACCTATCTAATTTTTTTTTGGTTAATATATAATATAAGCATCTATTAAATTTATTGATAAATAATATTTGTTAATTTTTTTGGTTAATTATATTTAATAAAGTCTATTCTTTTAAGTATATTTTTTTCCTTCACAATACACATACACAAACAGAGTATCTATTTAATTATTATGGAGAATTTATTTGAATTTATGAAGTAAAGCGTGTGAGTTATTATAAGTTTTTAATATTTATTTGATTTCGATTCAACATATAAAAAAAACATCTATGCGATTTTTAAAATTTAATAATTATGAGCTTATCTCATTTTATTATTAGCAGTCAACACCCTTTTTATTACAATTATTGTACCAATTACTGCATGCGTGGTAGTATCATTTTTGGAGTTAATTAATTTCCATACCCTGTAATCATTTTACACGTACGCGCAGCAAAAAGCCCTATAAAAGTCTCTAAACTCTTTAACCATCACTTTTTCTTTGTCCCCTCACCTTCAACAATCATCAAAGAAACACTTCCATTGAACCTTAACCAAACCACCTCCTTTTTTTCTTTTAATCCGTTTTCTCCATCTTTCTCAGTGCAAAACTTTTTTCTTATTTTCCCTCATCTCACTCTCTCTTTTCCCCAGTCAACACTTTCCTACTGGTTTCATCTGATTCCTCAACCAGTTTACACCCAAAAGAGTACAGTGAACAAGAAAAAAAGAAAAAAGAAGAAAGGAAAAAAAGAAGAACCATCTTTATTCCCTCCTATACATATACATATTCATATATTTCCCTTTTGGAGGTTAAATATGGGGTTCTCTGAGAAGCCACAAGTGGAAGAGTCAGATAGTACTAGAAAATGGGTCATTGCTGGAATCCCTTCACGAGTTCCATTGAAGCCAATATACACCACCAAAGAAGAAGAACATGATGAAGAAGAGTGCTCATCAACGACACCAAAAGGGGAAGAAGCAAAGATTCCAACCTCGTTGAAGTGTCCACCAGCTCCTAAGAAGAGAAAACCTTCTTTGAAGTGCAACTATCGTGGTGGTGGTGGATCAAGAGAGTTCTTCACTCCACCGGACTTAGAAACTGTGTTTATACGCCATGTTGAAAGGGCTTAGCTAGCTAATTGATCAATTCATAGAGGTGGGAAAATGAAAATAACCCTTCACCTATTAAACCTTAGCTTGTTATTAATTAGAGCTAGCTAGAATTAATTTAGTTCTGTTATGCAACTTTCTATTTTATATTTTATCAAGTTTTTAAGTCATTTTAATTCTTTGTTATTAATTAATCTAGTTAGTTGAAATAAAGGTTAAATCATTTAAATAATATTCGAGTTTAATTTTTTTATGATAATAATTTTTGATGATATTTTACTTATTTTTTGGTTTTATTTCATATTAATCAAAATCTTCTTCTTCTCATAAAGTAGAGGATTAAGATAAAAAAAATCAAATTAATTGGAGCTTAAATATTACATAGTTTAGAGATTATTAGGGTATTTGTATTTGTATAAAGAGCTGAATAAACAAATTAAAACTACTTATTTGCTTTGCTTGCTTGCATGGTTGATCTTCTTCTAGTTTAGTTGCCTGTGTTAATTTCGTTTCGTTGTGAGTCTCTCTCTTCAAGAAGAGATTGTAATGTGGTGAAGTAGCTGACGTCAAATTGAATGGACATTGTCTGCTGCATGTTTATCTGCATCTTTTGATATTGCATAAAGACATGTTTCGTTATCTGTAAATTTATAAAACAATAGTTCTCTTTCTATTGATTCCTGTAAATGTACAGAATGTAATCAAAATTGGTCTAATGGGTAAAAATAAGAAATGACTTATAAGATTATATCTTATAGAAAAATAAATTTAAATTGAATGATATTGATAGTGTAATTCATATAATATAAGATTTTATTGTTGTTATGATTACTTGTGATAATTTTATTGAGGGAGAATATTGATAGTGTAATTCATATAATATAAGATTTTATTGTTGTTATGATTACTTGTGATAATTTTATTGAGGGAGAATTTTTAAAATAAATTTTCTAAATTTTGATAGTGCTATTTTGACCTTAGTAAGCTCTTGAAAGTTGAAAATCAACTTATATAAAAATTGATTCAAAACTTAAAAAATGTAAATGTACAGAACTGAACTAGCTTAATTAATTCCTGTATCAATGAATGCCTATTTCTGTGTGCCACTGTTGATGACCATGGGCAGGAATGAGAAAATCTAGATCAAAATTCATAAGGCCAAGTTAAGCTAAGCATCTGAATGTGACAGTTTCAAAATGCAAAGTGGGAGTGAAATCCTTTTTCAATGGGGTAGGCAGATGCTGCATACACTGACAGATGCTTCGATCTTATTGTTGTTGATTGAGTGAGAACAAAAGCCCCACTTAATTGGTCCTCAAGCCATAGCCCCAGTTTCTAGCTTCGTAGTCTTCTGCTGTCATCTTGCTCCTTTTAGAGTTTCAGGGTCTTACATAGTGTCCCACGTCTCCATTAAATAACTTTTTCCTTAACATTTAGTGCGCCAACGACTATACTAGTAGTAATTAATTAAGTCTACGAATTTATATATATATATATAGTATGATAGCCTCTAAAAAGGAAATGGCAGGAAGGGTAACATATGCATGCATGGAATACTTGTTTTTTAAAACAAATGTTGCTTTAAAAAGTTAGAAAAATGTAGAATGAGATTTGATAGAAGAGATATATAGTTTGTGGAATTAAAAAATTAGTCTCATATGAATAAAAATTGATAACAATGTTATTTTTACACTTTAATTTATTTATTTTCTTATATTTCTTCTACGCTTTCTTTTTATGGTTAAAATTGAAGAGAAAGAAATTCAAATTAAGTTTTCCCTTAAGGGTGTGATATGTAACGTACTGTAAATTAAGGTAATAAATAAGAAATTACTATAAATATGACAAACAATATTCTAAAAAATATTAAGAAGTGACATAACTGCAAATGACCCCCCACCCACCTCATCAGATTCATGCAGAGAGTGGGAAGGTTCTGTGTAAATTCTTTTGTGATATTAGCTCATGGAGTCATGTGGTGTAAAGCGACAAATCACGTGGAGGTGAAGATTAGAATCCTATGCTAGTTGAATGGCTCACATTTCTGAACTTGTAAAAGCTAAAATTTGAAGGTCAATAATTGACCGAATGAATGAAAGCTACTATAGTAAGTAGTCATTGTTATCTTATCCTAATAATATCCTGTTCTAGTACACTATCAAATAATGAATGAATGAAATCTTTATATATATAGACATAGCAAAACTCCAATAGTGGGAAGATGCAAGAAAAGGCAAAGCAAATGTTACAATAGTGGTCAGGGGGAGTTCATCATGGAATCGTGCATTAAACAATACAATATATGATTCTTGGGATTGGAGCCTGTTATTCAGGGAATGGCATTCTAACACGTCTAAAGAACACTGCAAGATTTGTACCCTAAAAGAAACAGAAAAAAGATTGCAGAATTTGCTTGGCTTACTATACACTACTAATTCTTAATTGAGTTTCATTATTGGAGATCACATGGAGAGGAGCAAAGTTGTTTGGCATATACCCACACACATACAGGTGTGTTGATATCTTAGCAATTCGTTTATTTTTCTTGGTTTTTCTAACGAGGGAGACAAGGATCAAAGAATTTTTTTATTATATTATTTTATTTTCAAAATGTTCTAGAAAAGATTTGGAGTGGTTGGTGGTTTTACAAGTCTACAACCAGGAACCAACTTACCATAAGAACATTTTAATGCTCGTCATTCAAACAATTAATTAAAACTAATTAACTTAATTTATACTCGAGTGTCTACTGGTTAAAGTGAGGTGTGGACTATTTGGGATATTATATATCATATATAATATTGTGAAGCTTTCATTATAAAGAAGGATGGGATTTGATTTGGTATTTTATTTTGTGGTCTATATGAACTCACTGAAACTTGATTATATTCTCTTTTCATACAAGTCCATTTGACACAAAAATGGCAGTAGAATTAGGGTGTGTTTAGATAAATTTGTTCATAAGTATTTAGAAGAAAATCAAAATGAATTTTTTTATAAGTTAAAAATTAGTTTACACATAAACTCATATGTAGAATCACTCCCATGTTAGTTTATCTAAAAGATTATTTAATATTTATGCATAAACAAATTTTAGTTGATAGAGACGTTTATTAATTTATTTATTTTTTATTTTTTAGAATTATTTATATACGGAGAAAATAATCCAAACGTAACCTTAATTAAGATAAGAACTTGAGTCTGGATTACGAGGAAAATAGTATATATTAATTATTTGTGCCCTTCATATTATGAGTAGCGTATATAAACCCTATGCCTTCGCTTTATCATATGGATAACAGTCTGGGATAGTGATGAAGGTGCTAAATTTTCTTTTATTTTTTACGTATCAGAACAACATTTTTTTAATGTACATGACTAATAGTATTAGATTGTACGTACTCTCGTCATTTAACTTTTACCTTGTAAAATAACAAAAATATTTGTTAAACAACTAATTAATTGCGATCGTATACAATACAAACGTACTATTGGACAAAACGCTTTTTACGTCTGTTAAAAATCACATTCGTATGAAAGCGGTGTTTATTAGGTATTTGGAGGGTGCTAACATAAAATGACAGCATTGTGACGTAATTATTATGTAAGGATGAATCAATATATTTGAATGTCATTGCCTAGGATTCTTGTAGGTTAATTTTTATACCCATGTGTCATTTAATGTTGCATACCCTCAAAGTCTTTAGGGCTTAGAACCGACAATTGAAGGAGGAAATAATTTACAAAAATTATATAGGCAAAGATACACTATGGATTAAGAAAGAATGTAGACTTTGACACTTCTTTTACATTATACCTTGACAAAAATTAGTGCTGGAGGTTATATTGAAAAAAATAATGTAATAATTAATTAATTGAAATGAAAGAAAGAGATAGAGAGGTGCAGTGTGAAGGGAGAGAGTTTTTACAAATGAACGTGAAAAAGATAAAAGCCACTAATATCTGATTATCGGTTGAAAGATAACTTTGATGTAAAAAGAAGAAGAAGAAATAGAGTAAAGATTTTTAGGTTGTTAATTAAACATAAACCATCTCGGATATGATTTTTTAACATAGAGTAAACATGTACAGTTTATATAGATTGATGGTGTAAGTGTCTAAAATTATACTACTATATTATTACCTTTGAAAGAGAATACTGAACAAAAACAATTAATAAAATTTTCTCTTTTAAAAACCAAAAATATTTTTTAAACTAGTAAGTAATTGCAATCGGATACAACAAACGAATGCAATGTTAATTAGGTACTTGAAGAATGCTAACAAAAAATGACAGTATTGTGACGTAGTTCTTACGCAAGTATGAATCAATATTAGAATGTCACTGTCTAGAGTTCTTGTAGATTGTTCTACTCAATTACCCGCGTGCCATTTAATTTTGCATACCACAAACACCAAGGTCTTGGGGATTAGAACCAACACTAAAAGGAGGAATTTACAAAAGTTATATAGGCAAAGATATAAGGATTAAGAATGAATAGTCATTGACCCTTCTTTTACATCAGAGAAATCTTAGTTGTATGATTATTTTTACGACAATTTATAATATTAATAGAGAAAAAGAGAAAAAAAATATAATAATTGATATAAGGGGAAAAATAGACATAAAGAATAATATTGTACAAATTGTTGTATTTTATTGTTATATATGTATTACATTATGCCTTAACAATAACAGTATCAGTGTTGAAGGTTAATTCGAAAATATATGACGAAACATGTCATTGAAATGAAAGAGATATAGAGAGGTGTAAGGGCCTGAGGGGAGTGTTTACAAATGAACGTGAAAATGTTAAAAACCCATTAAAAATTAGTATGAAGAATTGTGAAAAACTGTAAAGGTAAAAATTAAAATAAAATAATTCCAGTTTAAATAGCATAAAACGTTAATTTATTTTACGACAAATCAGAATAAATATATAATAAATTAATTATTCGATGTTAATAAAGAAATAAAAATATATTAATTATTTTGTCTTTGATCATATCCAAGGGTGATTTTTATTTAAAGTCAATAAAAAAAGTTAAGACTCGAAATGAGATCATACTGATGACTTTTGTTAATAAAGAAAAATGGCTAATTCTCATTTCAGATTATGGTATGGAATCTTTATTTAGGATTTAAAATTTAGAATCCCAGCAGCCATCCACATCTTGAAGCAATTGCATAAAAACTTAAAGATCCTGAGCTTATAGGTGTTGAAAATTTTAATTAACAAATGTTTTATTTTTTACCCTTTGAAGCTTCTCAAATCATTCATTTATGACAATTTTCAAAGGAAACCATTTTCATACTCTAATACTTGCTTACCACCTCATTAAATCCATCTTTCTTATGGTACGAGTAGTGACAACTCAAATGCAACAACCCTAAATTGAAAAAAAAAAAAAAAGAAGTTTTGGAGACTTAATGCGACACCAAGAATAGTCAAATTTCATTCGACAAACACTCCAAGATGCTCTCCCAACTTTAGGAAATTTGGCAAGGCAAAACATTTCTTGGGATATATCATATATGTATCTTAGGCGCAGCCAACAAGAGAAATCAACTTTGTATATATATGTTTTTGAATGTGTAATTCGTTATGAAATATGTCTCTGAAATATAAAAATACAAAATTTAATTCCTAAAAGTGTAAAAATTATAATAAATATATTCGGTCGTTAACTTTCGTTCGTCACAGTTAATAAAATAATTTACATGACACAGATGAACAAATTTATCACTAAAATAATTGTCAACATAATCATTTTTAATTGTCGGCATAGAGACATATTTGTCATATAATATTTTTTTGACTTTTTGTCTTTTCACTCCGTTGACAAATGCGTTTTTAAAAATTTATAATAATTGAGACAAAATTTTGGGAGAATTATATCTCCCTAGTAAGTGTCTATATCTCACTGGTTGTCTCCATTATATAGTTTTTAAGTTATCAATATAGAAAAAAAGAAATTTTACTAAAAAATGATAAGAAAATAATTGTTTATGTTTAATTAAACACTATTTATTTAATTATTTTTTTATAATTTTTTCATAATAAAATATGAATGTCTATTAGTATATGCAATTACATCAAATTATAAATTATAATAAAAGTTTGTTGATTTTTAAATTAATTTTTTTAAATTATACATAATTATTTTTATTGACTGGTCATTTAAAAAATCATAACCTTAAAAAAATCATTCAAAAGAAGGTGAGTGTTTTTTACAAATTAAAAGTGTCATTGCAATTGCAATTTTTCCTAAAAATTGTTCATGGATCTAATTTAATAATAATGATTTACAATAAGCATTTTTTTACTTGAACCTTTCTTCAAACATGAGAGTACAAAAAAATTATTTACCAGAGAGTATTTTTTTTCTTTTAGACTCAATTTAATTTATGAGTTTTTATCATTAATTTAAAGTTAATAAATCAAATACCAAAGTAATTATTTTTATATTTTTTCTTATTTAAATTTTTTTACTTTCATCTCTTTAACTTTAATTCAATGATTTGAATTTTAGTTAATAACCAATCAAAATTTTAAATGTACACAAACTTTTGTTTGTTATTTGAAATGAGTTAAGTTAAAAAAAAATATAAAATTACTAATTCGATCCTTTTGTCACAATCATTATAAATTTTTTCAAATTATAATAATTAGTCATAATCTACTATTAATATCCAGATATATTTGTTGCACTTTTTATAATTACGGGACTAAATTTTGTATTTTTATCTTTTAGGAAAACATTTGTGTGGGGTGGGAAGACAAAAAGTCAAAAAATATTATATGACAAATATACTCCTATGCTGGTAATTAAAGATGATCACGTTAACTATCATTTCAGTGACAAATTCGTCCCTCCGTGCCACGTAGGCTATTTTATTAACGGTGACGGACGGAAGTTAACAGCTGGATATATTTGTCACACTTTTTACATTTTCGGTGACTAAATTTTATATTTTTATCTTTTAGAAACGCATTTGTCAACGAATTACACATCTAGGAATAAAAATGATTAATTATCCTCTCTTTCTCTCTGTATATTGCAGATTTTGGTTGGGCCTAAACCCAGAAAAGGCTAAAGCTTATTATACATGTTTGGGCCTGCCCTTGGTCCAAAAGTGAGATTAAGTTCCTATAATATAACATTAATTAATAATTAATTCATAGTATTTTGAAGGAAAGTGTTATTATTACATTCCTTAATACTCTTTTTTGTACCTTTTTCATACTTTATTCATTTTTTTAATTTTCCCATTCTATTTAAAAACTATTTTATTTATCTGTCATTTTAAAAATATAATACATCATTAATTACTTTTCTTTTAATTATATCATGATTTTCATCTAATTCTTAATATTTTACACACTTACCATAAACACCAACTAGTTTTTGGTCCTGTATGCTTAAACAAAATTTAGGGTTTAAGCTTTCTCCCCTAAAAACACACACACACATACTTACTGTAAAAGAAAGAGAAATAATAATAAACGTCATATAAAAAAATTAGGAATAAATTTAACATAAATAAATATATTTATTATATGATTAATTTTTTTGCTATTTCAAAATGGATAAATAAAAAGGAAACATTTGAAATATTAGTTAAGAGGAAAATATTCACCATTGGCTACGAAAATTTGAATGAATTGCCTATTGAAAATAATCTTTCAGAAAATGTGGTACCTTCTGGTGACAATCGTGAAGTGCATCAAGTTTGCTTAGCAGGTTCGGAAGTAGGAAGTCAAGACCTCAATTTTTGGATAAGTTGATAAAGTTGGAAATTCTGAGAGCACAAATTTTATACCTTCTGTTGGTCATTTTTTTTTTATCACTATTTTGAAGATAGAGTCCCATCTTAATAAGTTATATGCATTTCAACTTAGATGCTCAAGTTTTTTTTTTTTTTTTGAAGAATTAGATTCTGAACTTGAAAAGTTAGTTTTGTCAAACGAAATGAAATTTTGATCAGACTAATTTTTTTATCACTATTTTTGAAGACAGAGTCCCATCGAAAATTAATAGAACCATCAAATTAAAAGAATAAAGAAAAATAGAGTCCTCAACCTGTCAAGTCTCATGAGATATTCCCAATTGAGTGATATATAGGTTACCAAATTAGTTGCAGAACATAACTAACTGTTATTGACTGAATCAGAACTGCGTTTTTTATATCGACTAAAAGAAGTATTCTGATGAGTGATGATGATTATGAACATATTTTCTTATTATAAGAAGGTGGCTTTCTGTTAGCCAAATTGCAAGAGTTTTAGAACTCGAGAAAAAAATATGTGAAATATGATGATGATGATCTTCCATTTCTTGAAAAGGACATCCCCACTCTTGTTACAATGGCAAAGGTTGAAAGAAGTTAAGTTATAGATCTTCTTAATTATATTAGTTGTGTAAAAAAGAAAAAACAATCTGTTTTAAATTTTAGTGTGTATATATATATAAAGAGATTCAAGCATTTGTTTTGTGACCTTATCCTTGTTATAATTGGTACCAAAAATATCGGGCTGTATTTGATACCACATAAAAGGTCAATTCAATTTGAAACGATACTTTAATTTTTTGTTGGTACGAACAGCGATGGAAATGCATGTACTTTTTAGTTGTGCAACTCTTATATAATGAAACAACAACTACATTTCATTGATTAATGAAGCTAGCTTCTAAGCTTACATAGTTATTTTGATTATATCTTGATCTTGCTATTATGGTTTGGTATTTTTCATGTATACATGTACTTGTTTGTCTTTTTCCTCTTTATATCTTGCGTGTTGATATCATTTGTTGTTCTCTTTTCAGGCTTAGCTCACGATTAATTAGTAATGTTTAGATTATTTAAATTTTCTGTAATGTATAAAAAGTAAAAAAAAAAAAGAGGAGTTAATTCTATTAAAAAAAGAAATGGAATTAATTGATTGATTAAAATAAAATGAGCTACAAATGTACAACAATTACTTTTGTACTGTCAGAATTTAATGAATATTGCAACTAATGCTAAGTTTTAATCAATTTTAAACCACCTTTATTATTCTTTAATCAATTTTTATAACACTAATTACTAAGATCATAATTGAAATTACGAAATTATAGTTTTATAAATCACATTTTAATTACAAAGATAAAAAGTTATAAATCACAAGTCAAGATTCATTAAATAAACAATGGAAACCATATAGTTTTATAATTCTTAATACACTTTGATGACGCAATAAATTTTATTAAAAAGAAATAAAGGAAATATTTTGAGCTTTCACCCGTATGAAAGGATAACGAGCTTTACAGCCACATCTTATGTATTGACTAAAACCGCTGAATTCTAAATAATATGCATTAAAAAAATTACACTGTATTATATATATATCATGAGATTGTTAGAAAATATTTCCGTTGAAAGTGACAAATCTTGGTTAGAATTGTAAATATGCACAAAATATATATTTTTATCCTAAAATAATTTATTGAAAGAGACTAATATTCCAATAAACTTTACTTAGTGATAGATATTATGATATAATGCAAGATGAAACGCGTGAAGAAGCGAATTACCTATACCACCCATTCACCGACTCTCTCTCTCTCTCTCTTTCCTTCTATCTGACACACAGAGTCGCCGACTGACTCTGCACTCTGCAACAGATGAAGCACCCAACATGGCCTCGCACCTCCTCTTCTCCCTTCTCCTCTCTTCCTTTCTCCAACCGTTCCGAATTCTTCACCACGCGCCTCTGCGCGCGTCCTCCGCTGCCGTCCCCTCCCGGCGCCGGCGACTTCTCGGCGCTCCCCTACGACGTGCTGGCGAAGATCGCCGCCTCCTTCGACGACCCCAACCTCCGCGCGGCGTCACTGGTGTGCCGCGCCTGGTGCGAGGCGCTGCGGCCGCTGCGGGAGGCCATGGCGCTGCTCCTCTGGGGGAAGCGCTTCAAGCACGGCCACCGTGGCGTCGGCCCCAACCCCGATAGGGCCCTCGACTCCTTCATCAAAGCCGCCGCGCGCGGCTCCGCCCTCGCCATGGTCGACGCCGGCCTCATCTACTGGGAGCGAGGCGAGAAGCCCAAGGCCATGGAGTTTTATCATAAGGCTGCGGAACTCGGAAACCCTTCTGCGCAGTGCAATTTGGGACTTTCCTATCTCCAAGGTTTTTCATTTCTTTACCTTATACCCTAATTTCATGTCCCAATCGACTAGCAATATGAAAAGAAATAGTGTATATATATAGCTGGGTTGAGTTAGGCAAGTTCAAATTTTAAGAGTTGTTATTACAAAACATGTGTTTTCTGTTTCATTTGCTTCTTTGTAGGAGAGAATAGAAAGGAATCATCCTAATCACATGCACCTTTTAGATTCTGTCTATGTTTATTGGTGGTATTTTCGGACATACTTTTTAGGTTGTGTCTATATCCTTGTTGTTCTGTCTCCTTGCTCCTCCTGCATACTTACATAATTTAGGATAATAATAATTTCTCTTTTTCGTCTGCGAGATTGGGGCTAGAAATATTTTTTTAGTGTTATTTAAAAAAACGGAAGGGTAAGGTGTTGCTTTTTAAATTTTTCATGGTTTTAAATTGCGGTCATGGTTACGGTGAGGTGAGTTAGAAAACCTTTATATTGTCAGCAATTGTGGGAAAATGCAGTTGATGCAGCCACAACTGTGATCTTGATGCGGTTTTGGAGAGTCAAAATAGCTTGACGATGCACACCGTAATTTAAAACCATGATATTTGTATATATGTATGCATCTGTTTGGGGGTTGTTAATGAATATATATACATTATGCTGATAATTCGTGTCTGAACAAGGTATATCTATGCTATGCAGCTGAACCTCCGAACACTGAGCTAGCTGTCAAATGGTTACATAAAGCTTCTGTTTGTGGGAATGTTCGTGCCCAGTACCAGCTTGCGCTTTGTCTGCATCGCGGTGGTGGGAGGGTCCGTAGCAATCTGAAAGAAGCTGTTGGTGCTCTATCCATTTCCTCTCCTCTTCTAATTATGAGTGAAGCAGTGAACCTTTTCTTTCAGAGGGGTGTGTGTGTCAATGGATTGGAACTCTGCTTGGTTCTTGGCTTATATAATATTGGGTGTTTTGGGTTCTTTTGTTATTGTGATGTGTTGTGATCTTTGGTTTTAACAAGTTTTTTTTTTTCCTGGAACAGGCTAAATGGTATATGAAAGCTGCAGAGGGTGGGTATGTCCGTGCCATGTACAATATCTCCTTGTGCTTCTCCTTTGGGGAAGGACTGACACGTAATCATCAACTAGCAAGAAAATGGATGAAGCGGGCTGCGGATCGTGGGCATAGTAAAGCTCAATTTGAGCATGGACTTGCTCTCTTTTCTGTGAGTATTTATCCCTGTATTGTATGGTGCTCCTTTGTGATTTGAATGTTTGCCAGAGAATAAATTGTACCTACATCATGGCACTTTTGTTGAATCTGTGATTTTGCCACATTAATTTGTTTCCAAAGCTTTTTAATTAGATACTAAAGCCATTTGCTATATGTTTTTTCTATGACTTTCTCATCTTAAAACTTTGGGTCTATTCTGTGTTACTTGGTTACATTCTCTATGTTGTAGACATCTGTTCTGCTAGTTTTCAAGTGTATTACAAATAAGATATAGACTTACATATTATTGACTCATGCAAAATGTGATTTTGCACCTGCACACTGATCGTTATTTGTTTGAGGTTTTTTTCAATCTGGCATTCTGATATTTGCTCTTCAGTTGGAGTTCCACCTGTTTTATCAGTCACTTCAATTCATATTTTTTTGTTTCATTCATATGATATTAGAATAGCAATCAGCAATGACTAAAAGTATTGGTGGGATTATGGTAATGATAATTGACAACTAAAGGATTGCTGGACAATTTTTGGTACAGGAGGGAGACATGATGAAGGCTGTGGTTTACTTGGAACTTGCTACTCGTGCTGGTGAAAAAGGTGCTGCTCATGTCAAGAATGCAGTTCTTCATCGGCTTTCATCAGCTTCACGTGATCACGCCATGCATCTAGCTAACAGTTGGCGTGCATTGCCATCAAGTTGAGCCAATCCTTATGTTGGTTTGTGATGAAGAAGTTGCATGACCTTGGTCGGTGGCATCAGAAGAGTGAAGTCAACTAAGAATACCTAAGCATAGAAACAAGGAAAGCAGGAGGAGCTGACTAAGAAACTACCTTTGCCTGCTAATCCTGACTATAGTGGTTTTCCTATAATATAAAGAAAACTAGTTGGTGGGCGTTTGTAAAAGCTAGTTGAATTTGAATCCTTTGTAAAACGCCCCATTGACTAGTTGCAAGTTCCTCTCAAGTTCCCCTTACAACTGTGCAGGGTAGAATGTGGTGGGCGTTTTTTGTCATAAGTGGCATCTAGAAAATTGCAACGTCATATACTCATATTACTCCATATTATATAGGATGAATGACTGATTAAGTAGTACCAAGCTGTGTCTATGGCTTTACAAGAGAACCAGTTTAACCTCTAGTGTGGTTCATATCTAATCTACTATTAACTAATCATGTCCATTTTTTTTTTTACATAACGTTTAGTATATCAATATTCTCCCAATTATACATGAATAGGTTTACCCTTCCCTAGCGTGAAAATTTCATATATACTTTGGTTAATCACGAGTTTCGTGTATGCAGGTGCTTCACGGGTTAAGAAGGGTGTGTCAAGAAAAATACACGCTTCTGTTTGCCCATCAGATGGCATTTGCTTACTCAACGGGACAAAAATAGATAGATGAGGATGGAATATCTTGAATGTGGTATTCACATTCTCAATTGATTCATGAAGTGAAATAAATAGCATGAGATTGCAAGCAGAGCTAGTGCTTTGTCATGCGGAATCAAATAGGATCACAATGGGCATAAAAGACCATTCAAAATTTATATCAAACCTGTGTTTTTCATGAACGAAAAGGGGACAAGTAGAATCTCCACTTCCATGAATTCCAAGGAATGTCAACGGCCCGGCATATCTGAACACTATTTTGTAACGTAGCAAACCAGTTTTAAAAACGTTTAGAAAAAAAGATTCTCATGCCGTGTTCAGTCGCCATCTCTTAAGTAACGCATATCCTGCAGGCTCTTATTGTAGAATTTATCATTTAGCCGACCAGAACATGCAGACAAGTTCTTTCAATTCGGAGCTTTTTACACGAGGGAAATACAGAATAGCACACAATAGCACTTAGTAACATAACAGAGCTCCCACTTATGATTATGAACATCACAATAGATAATCTAGTCATAAGCTGGGTAAATCCTACTAAATTATGTGGATTTTACTTACTATTTAGCAAGTCATACATGCATAGATTTAACTGGGGTAATATAAAGTATGTGGAAAAAGACTTTTAGAGTATGTGTTTGCGACAACAGCATATCTCTTGAAAACAAACCCACAGAAACACATGATGAGATAGCTAGCACCATACTATGAGTGGACAAGAAGGACAATAACTGATTCCCGTTGTCATATAAGAATGATGCATACCCAGTATCATCTTCATTGATCTAACAAGCTCTCACAAAAAGTAAGTTCTTTCTGTTAACAAAAAACTCCAAAGACTGATGAAAAATCAGATTCGATTAACAAATTGTGCAATTGAAGTATTGATCATTGATCAAGACATGAGATCATAGGTACACTGATAAAACAGACTTCCAAGTTCCAACAGCAAAGCCACTGCAACATTTATGAAGGAATCAAACCTCGAACAATTCTATCCAACTATAAGAATTTGCGTTATCAAAAAGGCAATGTAGAGAACATGCTTAAAGAAAAAAATAAGTACACAAGTAATAAAATCAAATGACTAAAAATGAATTATTAATTATACAATATAAATCTCTGCACAACTGCCACCCCCATTGACTAGTTTTATGAGGGGAGGAAAAGAAAAATAAGAAACTGTCTAAGCTGAAGAACTAATGTATTTTCTTAAGTAATGCTTTGTTCCTATAAAGCCCCCCTTATTCCCCCAAAGAGTTGACCAGATGCAACAAACTCAACACTATACTGTTGAACCCACAAAAACGCAGGGTCCACAAACAAGCTAAATTTGCAGTCAAGGAAAATATGATATCCTTTGAGAATTCATTCCTGCATGATACAAATTGAGGTGGATTATTGCCATGGAGACCAATTCCTTTATATGCTGAGGAAGGACTGTTCTGTCTGCACCCTCTAGAACTATCAACACCCTTGCTTGTTCCAAGGACTCACTGTTGCCAGCATGCAGTGCAAGGTAGCAAAGAAGAGTTAGCCCATGATGCATCTGGGCAACTTCATTACTCCTTAGCAGTCTCATCAGTGCCGGGATTCCACTGAATTCAACTATCGTCTTGGAATGCTCCACATGTAGGAAATTATCTGGAGAAGCAAACTTGGCGAGAGCAGCCACTGCCTCATCTGCTACTTCTGCGTTTCTATTACCCATCTGTGTCACCAACGGTTCAATTACCCGGGTCTCTCTAGCGGGAAACGTCCTAGCCAACGAGCCAATGGCCTTCATCGCTGGAATTTGCAATGCCGGGCTGTCCACCTCTTTAATTATCCTCAACAGCTGTTCCACAACAGATTTAGCAGCCGGGGAGTTGGTCTTAAATGCTGCACGGCGAAGATCAGCATTGTATTCAGCAGCAGCGGTTATCTCCATCATCGTCATCAAGCAATTAAGCTGCAGCTCCCCTTGCTCCATCTCAACAATCTTAGCCAAGCAAAGCATCCCTTTGGTCTCAGTTATCTTCCTACTGTTGGTCACGCTCCCTTGCACAAGCATCCACAACGCCTCAGCGCAACTAACCTTCAGCTGAAGCTTCACCACAGGATCCTCATTCTCCCTCTCCTTCCTATGGTTCACTCCCCGGCTACTCCACTCCGTAAACAAATACGAACTCGAGTAGGAACTGGAGAACTGGTGCCCTCCCCGGCCACCCTTCCCCAACTCCTTATTAATCTGAACAATAGAGTGAATACTCTGCTTCCCCAAATGCCCCAATGGATCATCCACAAAGGTATCAAACGACAAGAGCGTGACAAGCGGCCTAATGGCGTTCTCCCTCGCGAAATCCTCCTGCGCGACAGGGTCATGCTTGGCCATCCTGGCAACCAAATTGGCAGCCAGGGTCTGAACCCTCATGGGGGAGTCACTAAGAACCTGCACAACAGCAGGCACACCATGCTCACTCACAATGACTCTAACCCTATCCAAATCATTAGCCAAATGACACAAAGTAGTAGCAGCAGCAATTTGAGCAAGAGGGGAAGTGCCTTCCTTTAAAAGCTTCAACAAAGGAGGCACCCCACATTCCTCAACTATGATCTTTTTATTCCTAGCATTGTCTTGTGCAAAAGAAGCAAGTTCATTTGCAGCCTCAATTCTATCGTTTAACTGACCCATTTGAATGGAAGCGATAAAAGACCATACCCAAGAGAGAATGGGGTCGTTGCTGGCGATCGGAGGGAGGGAGAGGACAATGCCGCCGCCGCCGCCGCCGTCGCCTGCGCCGTCGGCGTCGAGGATGCTGAGGAGCCACATCATGTCGCCGGTGGAGGCGTCGATGTGGGTGAGGACTTTGCGGAAATCGGCGGCGCTGACGATGGAGACGACGCGGCGGAGGATGCTGCGGCGCTTGCACTTGCGGACGAGGGCGAGGGCGCGGTCGAGGTTCTTGGAGGCCTCAGCGGCGACGCGGCGGATGGGGCGCTCGTAGAGGGGCGGCGCGACGGAGGAGGTGGAGGTGGCGGTGGCGAAGCGGACGAGGGTTCGGAGCATTTGGAGGAGGCGATCGACGTGCTTCCCAACCTCGGAGCACTCGAGTTTGAACGAGTCAGACTCGTCCAGGGCCGAGCGAACTCGCTCCGCCACCATAATAGGGTACGACAACTCGTCCTCCACTAGCTTCTCCTCCTCCGACGATGCCATATCCGCCGCGCCGAGAAAAAAAAAAAACTTCGGTGGTAATATGATGGTGTGTTGTTGCAAGAGAACAAGTCAACTAAGTCTACACTGAGTCTGATAGAATCCGAGTACCGAGTCGGGAAATGGAACGGGCGTTTATGTTGTTGTTCATTTGACACTTCTTTTTGTTCTGCCCCGCATGTTTTTATGTTTTTGTATGTCCTAAAACTCCAAACGTTAGCAGCACACAAGTAACTTCTTCTCTCTTTGTTTTTTTTTTTTTCCTTAAAAAAATGAAACTACAGATATACTAGTGCTTTTTCCTATATCGGGCTCTAGTTACTCTTTATTTATTTAATCGTTGATTTGGAAATTATATAGTACTAATAAATTACTGATTTTATTAATTTAAGTATTTGCCTTTAAGTTATTTTATTTTGCATTGCGTGAAGGACAAATATATAATATGGATTTCGTAGCGAAACGCAAGGAGAGGTTGCAAGAATTGTTTAGGTTTAATTAGTGTAAGAAGGAGGGATTAAGGGATTTGATTTTGCTAATTAGGGGTTAGGAGTCAAATTGACTCGTACGTAACGTAACCTCTGCTCACAATACTAGTTGTTTATTGTTCTGTCAAGCACTGCACAGTTCATGGCACTCGCTTCCAAGGAACGTGCTTTTCGAGACTTTTTTACCAAGATAATTACTCGTATTTTTTTTAAGGGATAATTACTCGTATATGATACTCCAGTAAGTTATAATTTGATATAATATTTTATTTGTTTAATCACATTAATTATTTTATATTACATCATTTTTTACTACTTTTTATTATGTAAGGTTTTATAAAAAAATATAAATAAAATTTCTCTTGTGATAAGGTACTAGATGTTTTTTTCTTCAATTTCGATCATAATCGTGAGACCCAGGGGCCAGATGTATGGCGTATGCTACACAGTTGTATTCTTGTTGCCCAAGTTTGTCAATAATATTTTACCATTCTGCATTTTTCTTTTTGTTTATCTCCATTATGCATTTTCCATTCATTGTGACAATTTTGAAAGTCTCTTTATTTTTCTTTTTTAACTCCAGATACTCTCTAGGCAAGAGACAGAAATTGACCAGTATTCAGATTAGGATGAAAAACTAAAAATAAGTTAGACTGAAGAAGACAATTTATTTCATAATATCAAAAGGTGACTTAGGTTCATGGACTTACTGGATCAAGTTATCTTACATTTCTAATTATCATCTTACAGACATTTTTACCAAGTTACTTAGAGGCATGGTCAATACAAACCTGTCTTATATATTTATATATTTTCATTATTGTCAAATTTGTTTTATATCTTTCTGCTATTATCATTCTTATTTAGTTACTATTTTTTATTTGTATCAGTTTTTGATATCATTTAGTATTTATTTGATTGTAACTCCATTATAATATAGTTAATGGACTATTTTTTTCCAGGCTTTCAGAATCATATATGTAAGTGTCTCAAAGTTTAAATATAAGACTTATAAAAATATATAACATCAACTACTAATAAGATTTTTACATGAATAATAAACGAGATTTGAATTGAATCAATCTTTGTTGACATGGAAGAATACTTTATTTAAATAATTTTGATCTATTTTAAAAAAATTAAGACTTAAACTTAATTTATTATTTGTTATAAATTATTTTAGACTCAACTTGTTCCCTTTTGAAAGGCTAATTTGACTTGTTAATCTAATTAGAATATTTATATTAAATTTTTTAGATAGTTATAATTTTTAAATAAGTTAATCGATCGATAGAAACGAGACAAAAATATGTATGTTATACTTTATAATAATTGAGTTTGAATTATTTTTATGATTAATTTTTTTATAGATATATAAATCAAACTTGTTTTAAAGGTTTAATATAACTTTTTATGATAATTTATTTAAAATTTTATTTTATAATAGTTTTTAAATAAATATAAATTTATTTTAAATGAATATATCATTTTAATATGCTATAATAAAATTAATATAAATAACAATAATAATAAATATTTTCATGTATATTTATTCAAATAAGTGGGCCAATATAATCTAAAATATTTTTAAATGATTTTAAAGTCTAACATAATATAATAAAAAAAATACATAAATTCATTAAAAACCCTTAATATATACCTAAATGTAATAACTAGTTTACATTATATTATTATTTAAAAATTAAAAACTTAAGGGCCCAACCGGGTTCGAACCGGTGACCTCTTGATCTGCAGTCAAATGCTCTACCACTGAGCTATGGACCCACTTGATGTCAAAATTTCCCTGTTATGGTATTTAATTAACTCAAACGTACGAATATTTATTTCAAATTGAAACGTCAGATACCTAATTAATTTCATATAATCTGTATTAATATATATGCACATGCAATTTATAATCTACGTCATATATGTCCATAAAAAATCTGAAAAAATTATCAAATTTATTTTTAATATATATGCCATTAAACAATTTAATAATTACTCTAATCGACATTATGAAACAGATTTTTTCTACAAGTTCTGAGACAATTACTTAATCTTAACAAATGCTATTTTCACCAGTTATAAACTTTTATAATTCTCTTTAAAAAATTAACTCATTTCCATTTAGTCTTATTCAATCTTACCATTATCTTATCATTATTATTATTTTTCACAATTACATGTTAGACATTTAAATTTGTATTTGGAATTAATATTTAAGGTCCTGTAGAAATTTCCAGACACTATCAAACGTGAAAATGGGCATGTTGCAATTGAACAATGAACACAGCACACAAATAACAACTAGTGCAAGACACTATCATATGATTGAAGGCCTCGAGTTTGAATCTCCACATGGACCACACCTCCCAATCCCATTATCCTACTGAAAAATAAAATTCCAACTTTGTCTAACTACGACCACAGAAAAAAAAAATAAAAATTGGACACATTGATTATTCAAACTTGCATACTCCGGGGAGAACTGAACTCTGAAGTTGTATGGTAACTTGAAGCCACATTCCTAACAATGCACAACGAATGTGCACTTTCCTAGCAAGTAATAATACAATAGGTAAGTCCTTAAATCCACGTTTATCAAATAGATAAAGTCTCTGTTTGATTTCAAGTTAAAAAATTAATTCTATATTCATAATTGATTTTAGTTAAATTTTTATAGGTTTGATTTTAAGTTAAAGACAATCTCAAATTTAATTTTGGGTCCATAATTAATTATGAGTTGAAACAACTTTGAGTAACTTTTGTGTTAAATAAAAAAAATTAGATTAATTTTTACTTCTAATTTGATTTTATAATAAAAACATTCAAACATAAATTATATCACTTCAAAATTAATTTTATAAAATCAATTTTATTTAAAATCAATTTTTAAAAGCTATTTCAAACGGCCCACAAAGACAAGTTGTTCCTTATCCTTTCCTTTTACTTCTTATAATTATCAATGTTTTCTTATGTCCTTACACATATAGGGGATAATTAAAGAAAATATATCCTTTAAATAATAAGTTGCGAACTATTTACCACTAAAAAACACTAGATACTTTTAAAAAAAATAAGGTGCCTATAAACTAAGACACATCAAGTCTTAACGGGTAAAATCAGCAAAAGGAATGTCATGACATTATTATCGGTAGAAAAATATTATCATACACACAGATAAATGTAAAATAATTTTATATAATTATTTAATCATATATATTATTGTGTATTGTGTATGATAAATTTATTAATTTTTATAATAATTATTTTAAAAATTAAATCAATAATAATAATTTATAATTAAATAACAGTATAAAATTATTTTATATTTTCGGTTGATAATCATTAAAGTCTTATTAGTAATATGTACAAGAGAAAAATAGAAATGGAAACACAATTGGTCCACAAACCGAGACAAATGTAGTGCATGAAAACGAACATGAATATTAGAGGCATGAACACAACACAACACAAAACAACAACAGGTGGCTCAAGTTACTAATGTGGTGTAAAGGACTGGACAACACACATTCTTGGCAGATCCTTCACTCTGCTTCAAGTGCAACTCCTAGACTTGATTGCCACAACAAAACTACATACAATACAACAATGAGAATGGAATGAAATAGAACCATTATATCCCTCTCTAGAAGCCTCCCAAACCTAATAACATGTTACAACTTGGCACATTTGTATCTTTCCAATTTAAGAATGCCAGTCTGCCATTTAAAATAAAGACAAGCCATAATCTACATGTGGTACCCTTTTTTTTTGGCAAGCTTTTGTTGAACAAAGAAATTTCTTAGTGTTGAATGCAATTTAAATCTTATTTCACTTTCAAAACTTGTAAACACAGTTTTTCAGTTTGCTAATTTAAATTAGTGGACAATGATCTTTTCTATTAACTAGATAGTAACATTAAAAACAAAATTAGTACAGCATTAAAAATAGGATGGTGCAAGTAATTTATTCAAATTTGTAATATGACTGCCATTTTAGTTGAGACAACATTATCGTCAACAAGATAATGTTTGTGGCGGCTAACTGACATCTCTATATCATTAAACTAATGCACCTGCAATGTTCATCGAATCAAATTATATTTGCCATATCAATTCGCTTAGCTACTAAATGAGCCTTGATCTACACGTCTGTTCCCTAATTCGACGATCCTTGGAGCCATCATAATCATACCGATTACCAACTCATAATGGGTAGGAATCTTGCGGATTTTCATATTATGGGCCATCATTTGGATGGTTTGGAATGATACTAATATTATTAGTTAATCTGAAATAAAAGTTTTACATTTTGGTTTACTTAATCCCAAAATTACAAAGAGTGTCTCCTTTCACTAGAGAAAGAAATTCATAATGAAATTTTTACATTCGGAATTACCAAATCTGCTATTTACAAGGGCTGTTGGCTGAGATAGTTGGGATCCAGAAAGAAAAGGCCTGTTATGTATGAAGAACTTTGCTATTTTGTATTGACGAAATTATACTTATCCATGTGTTGCATATATAAAGAATGAAGAAAGAGATTTTTCATACTACTCAAGGTGTTAGGTTTAGCGTTTAAGCATCCAAAATGAGTTTCACTCTTCATGGAAAGCTACACATGCTTGTTTGGTAAAACGTGACTTTCACTCAAATTTTTAACTAAATTTATGTTTACAAAGTTCAACCAAACTTCACTTTTTTCAACTATATATCGAAACAGACTCAACTATTATCCTTGTGTAAATATATGAAACTGAATTTTACCAAGCGCAAACAGTATATAATACATGAGAACTTATTTTAATCCAACACACTTCAATTTCTCACAATAGGAACGTCGCATCAATTTAGATTTCAGAGAAACCAATAAAGTACTATCATTTTACAATTACACATCAAATGCATCACCTAAATAGCTATTCTGTGGACCATGAGAAAAACTTTGTTATTGACGATTTTTAATTAATTAAAGTGATGCACTCACTTAGGTGATGGTAAACATAATCAAGTATCTCTACTTTTGGTCCTTTTAGAGCTTGGCAATCATCCCATTCTGAATAGGCTTTGCAGACATCCCATTCTCCTTATCATCCAAATCACTTGCACTTGGGGGAACATCTACAGCTGGGGAGCAATTGAAAAACCCATGTGGCTGCATCATGAATAGCAAGAAAAAAATTAATTGCAACACTATGAACAGAAAATTATCAGATGCTACTGAAAAGCCCAAAGACTCTATGCCTAATTCTCAAGCATAGCACAGTTTAACAATTTCGAAGATGAACTTCATTCAGTTTTGGATTAGGATATTTCAAATGAGATTCACACTGAAGAACTACATTGCACTCAAAACTTAGGAGATTATGTGATAACCCTAAGCATGTTATAGTAGTTCAATATGAATCTCACTCTATTTTTGCACAGAAAGAATGGCAATGAAATACGCTAACTTTGAGTGGAATACCATAAGCATAAAGCCAATGCGTTCCACTGGCATAACTGGCCAGTCTTCCAATCGGGGAATGTGTGTTATACCAAACACGTACCTGAAATAGTCCTTCATATCAGATAACATGTATAAAGAATGCATAAACACAACAAAATCCCAAAGAGTACAATTATCAGTCAATGATGTCTTAAAGTGTGTTTGCATAGTGATGAGAAATAATCAATTATTTTTCATGGTGAAGGAAAAACAACAAATAGTTGCTTCTATTTTTCCACGGTACCACCATGATTTTGAGGAGTAGAATTGATTCTTGGTGTTATCCAATCACATTATTAATATCAGACAGTCCTCCTGAGGATGCCCATATGATGGGAAAAATTGCCATCCCTCAATGTGTATTGGATGTGCAACATAGATAAAGCATGCTTATATACATAAGAACATGTGCAAATTATATATATCAACTCTCATAGAAATAGAAACTAGTGCACTAACCAAAGAACTATATCGGCTTCTTCCAATGATCTATTCTTCTGAACCCAAGTAGCCAAACCCTCTCCAACGCGTGGATTCTGATTAGGAAACTCCCCTCCGGGATGCATTTCGCCGGGAACATAAGGAGTGACCCAAAGATTGTGCTTCAAGAAAGCTGCTCTCCTCAGAAACTTGGCCTCTGAACCAGCCATGGGTAAACAATTTGAACCAGGTACTAGCTTGTATCCTGTTAGCTGCCCAGTTCGGTTTACCGTCCTTGTGTTCCTAACCTAAAAAAAGAAATTCATTTGAGCGACGCTGGTTAAAATATGTCAAAGAGTGTTTTCTAACAAGTAAACCATCTCAGCTTTGAGAAATATAACTGCAGAAAAACTGAATATGCCGGTATCTGGCAGGAAATAAGCACATGGAAAACTTGAAAACTGAGAAGGTAGAAGAAACAAATGATGAATTTTACATACATATGTAGCATAAACATTATGCAACATCATTCATATGTAGAGAAGAATAAAAGCAGCAGCCAAATTTGAAAATTTCACCGACTGTCCCTGCTAGCACAGTACCTAAGTTACAGCAATAGAGGTGGAAATATTCGCCAAGAAAAATTGGAATTTTGTATGTTTCATTGCTTCTTCTTTTTGTTATTTTTTTTTTTATAATATACAAGTGGAAGGAACTTACAATCCAATGTCGAGCAGATAAAGGGTTACAATCACGCATTGCTTCCGATTCTGATTTAAGCAGTTTTTCCTCAGCATAAAATGCATTGTTGTGAACATTATTCTTTCCTGGCTCTTCAATTTTGACATCCACCTCAACAACCTGGAGTGGGAAGAGGATTGTTACTACTTTGTCGTATTATTTGTGAACACATACTAGTAATGAATTTTATAGTTTTGATGGAAGTGGAAGACCTTTTTTCCCCCTTTTTTCAAAAATGAACCATAGAATGGACCATTAAGTTATAAAAGAAGTTCAACTGATAAATAAACAGTTAAAGGAAGGAAAGTAAAAAAGAAAAGAAACTTCATACTGCCATGAGTGGCTATGTCAAAGATCACGTTATTTAGTTAATATGGCATTATTAAAAAAGGAGATCCTACTGTGTACATTTAATATTTGGTATTATTCAAAACACAATTCATTCTGGTGCTTAAGCTTCTGTTACAAAATGCAAGCTACATAAATAGTAGATTTTCATGATATATTTTTTCCTAAAGAAAAAAATTTGAGATGAACAGCAATATTACACGAACTCAAAATATTGAAGAATGAGTCAACCAAAATATTCTTTCAAACTTCAGCATTGAAGAATGAAGACATTGCCAACTGAAAAGTATATAGTTGCACACTGACCTGATTAAATGCTTCACCAGGCTTGCAATCAACAGCCATGTCCATACGAGCAACAAAAAAGTGTTGGTGGACAGGTGCATATAATCCAGGTGCAATAGTCGTGCCATATTTTCGACTTTCACCTGGTTGCAATGCTCCTAAACTGAGAATTCCCGTGAGCTTGACCTCAGCTTCTATTTTTCCATCCTGAAAGAAGGAGAGAGCAAATACACAATTAGTGATTTAACCAATTAATATGCTTATGTTTGAACATTGAAATTCACCACAAAGTCAATATGAATGCCTGGACAGAACTAGGATAAACAATACAGAATATAGCAACGGAAATCAGAAGAAGCATACTAAGTGAAAGAATAGATTTCATAATCATGCAGTTAAGATGAAATCTTCTTTTCTTTCTGGTTCACCTGCTAGGATACACAGCAGAACCTGAGACACCCACTTGTATGAATTTTTAATTTTAAAGTATATATCACTAGGACTCAACCATGGTTTCCATTCTATCAATCTTATTAGACAAACTCTGATGGATGAATCCAGACAATAACTTGCCTGATAGAAGTGCCAGAAAAATCCATACTCATAGTTAGCCACAGTGCATATAAAAGACACTGTCAGCCTTCTAGACCGTCGAACTTCAGCCAAACCTGTTCTCCAATCTTGATGCTTCCATAAAATACCATGATCCTCTTCATGCAAGCAAACACAATTCTCTATTGTTTCAACACCTCCATTAAAGTTTGTGAAGTGAGCATCAAAGTACTTGATATAGCCTAAACAATCACAACCCTGCAATAATGTCACCAAGCAAAATAAATTTTAGTTTCATCTACATAGAGAAAGGAGAGTAATTTGAGACTAAATTAGAAGAAAATGCCTTGACCTTCTTTAGAGAATGAGCATTTTTACCCAGACCATCTTCTCCTGCATCAAAAGCATTCTTCCTATAGTGAGGATCATTTGGATCTCCATAAGGGACCACCATCTCAACAAAACTCAATCTGTGGGCCACAGGCCTTCGCCCTCGACTTCCATCAATATAGGCTACAGAATAAATAACCAAACCTTCCCTAGGAGTAAAACCGATGCGAAAGTTCCACTGCACACACACGCACACACAAAAAAAAAATACACTTTTACTTACAAGTTTACATGTCTCGAATGAACTTGCTTCTAGAAAAAGTAAGATACAAACAATCACCTTCTGCCATTGAATGAAGTGCCCGTTGACACGAAAACTTGGACCTTCAGGCTGAATAATCTGTAATGGTTTCACATCACTTCTATCAACTCCTCCCCTGGTTTCACCAGAAGTATAATTTCTCAATGGATCAGCAGGTGGAAGGGGAATTAGTTTACGGTCTTCAAACTCAAGAATTTCCATATTTTGCATGTCTACAAGTATATGGATTCCTTCAACTGGACGTGCATAGCCATTTTCCATTGGGCAGTCACTCTCAGTTCTACAAAAGATTAGCGGTTTAGCAAGCCGGCGGCTAGGAGCATCCGCTTCACTATGATATCCAACACACCTGTAAGGTTCAGCTCCTCACGCATTAGAGAGAAAAAGACATCAATGATTCAATGAACCTTCGTATAGTCTTCAAATCATCTCATATTAGCAACTAACCATGCATCCACCATCACAAGATCCATGTCCTCTATCCCTCTTCTCTTCATTGCTTCACGAAATGGAGGGAAATCTTTCACAGCAGCTTCACATTCAGCATACTCCACAGCATCCTGTATGTATACTATAGTGAATAACACAAATCTTTGTTGATTTGAAACTAATGGATCGTAAATCAATAAAAAATACCACATCATGTTTGTAGCCTAACACAATTTCTGTCAATATTTCTCTCTTTCAACTAAATCATTGTGGATGAGATGCAGGATGATTGATTTTGAATAGTTATATTGAAACAAAAAAATAATGTACCAACAAGTAATGATTAGTAAAGAACCATCAGTATTGGCCTGTTGGTACAGATTCAAATTCTTTAAGCTCTCCACACAAGTATTACCTAAGCCATTTAAATTCTGAAAATTGAACTCACACCATGAAGTAATGTAAAACTAAAATTGATTGTGCCACTGGCTTCTAAAGATCAACAAAGAACCACTACTGTTTGTTGTGACTTCTATTCTAAATGTTTAATGCAAATTTTAGCAAAGGCATTAATGCAAATTTTAGCAAAGGCATTTAAATTAGGAAAGTGAACAAAAAATCTATGTGACGGAAAATTTTTGCAAAATAAAAAAGGTTGCAGTTATCAATAAGCATGAGGATAAGAAAGACTACAAATCCTAATGAGCAGCAAGATTTTATGAAAGTATAAAATAAAATAACATATTTACCATTGGTGGCTGAACATTTGGAACGACTTCAGAAGAAATTACTTTGCCTCTATGATGACCACCTCGAGTTGCTGCATGTACTTCTCTAAGTTCAACAATCCATATGCTTGTCTCATTTGACCTTTTGTTGTAAACAACCAATCGTGCTTTCCTTGGGGGAAGTTTAGTAGGAATCAGAGGTCCTCCTTTAGTCCTGGGGAGCAATGATGGCTGGAAAGGAGGGAAGAAATATGCATCTGCTAATGCAACAACTTGCTTATCTGGTTCTACCAAGACTACTTCAACAAAGCGCATGCTATCCCTCACCTAACAAAATAATCAAATAATTTTGCACATGATGAATCTGGAGAACCAATTGTTGATTTTTGGTTAAATACATAATTTAGTCCTATACGGGTCTCGGATTCTTAATTTGGTCGTTGTACATAAAAACTTGTTAAATCAGTCTCTATATCTGCAAACATATCGATTTGGTTCCTGCCGTTACTTTATGCATTCTTAATTTGGTTTCTATATGTGTATCACATTCTTAATTGCTATCGGGACCAAATTAAGAATGCGGCTACGCATATAGGAACCAGATTATTAATGCGCTACACATATCGGGACTAAATTAAGAATGCAATAAATGTACAGGGTTCAAATTAAAAATGCGTAAACAACGTCATGACGGCAAAGACCAAACCAGTAACATTTGCACTGGACGTATAGGGACTAATTTAATAAGTTTTTATGTAGAAGGACTATATTAAGAATTTGCGGCAGGTATCAAAGACTAAATTATGTGTTTGACCTTTATTTTTGAAAGGTTATCATTAAGCGGGCAAACATAAGTGACTCGTTCTTCAAAATAAATTGAACCAAACACACACTTCATCAACATACAAACATGAGGATTTAGAGAAGTTACAAAATGTCTAACATAACCATACTAGTACTAGGTAATAAATTTAAGGTCAATCAATGAAAGAAAATCAAGAAATCTACCTCAGGGGTTGCCCCAGCAGCTCGAACTGTAGCTACAGCTACTGATATTTCAGCAGCTGATAGTGGATCCAAAGGGTGGCAGGTTTGAGCTCTGGTCATGACTGGGATACCTATGCCAGGAAGTAAGCAAAACAAATAATTTTTATAGAAGAAGAAATTTCATTAAAGACAAAAGGGAGCAACAACCACTAACCAGGGAGAGGATACTAAATCCTTTGAATAAAAAAGAGAGACTAAATACAAAAAGTCCAAGAAAAACTGGAAAAGAAGAGAAGTAAGAAGTATTCGAGATATAAAACCAGTCATGTGTCTTCACCAAACACTACCAGCTTAAATTTTTAGATGAAGGCCCAAGATTGGTTTTAAACAATATTTTAATATTGCAGCAAAGCTTCTGAATCTCTCGAAAATCCAAGTAGCAACACTCTTTAGTTCAAAGAAGCCAATGACATGATTATATCCCAGATCAATATTTGGAGCTAAGAAACATCCTTAAAAATATAAATTAATGTTCCTCTCCAACTACACACACAAAGGGACTACATAAACTACACAGTACACATCAAAGGGGTTTAGCTCAATTGGTTGAGTAATTTGCCCTGAGTTATTGTAAATCCCTAATACTATTGTCTTCGATTCCTTCCGATAAAAAAAAACTGCAAAGTACACAATGCCGTAAATAACCAATCGTGTAGGCTTCCACATTGCCAATTGGTTGATTATTTTAAATGTCTCAACATGTGCATCAATCTAAAACAGAAATGACAATAAATTCAACTAAGTTCTCCCAAAAGACAAGTTAAATAAGGAATAAGAAATTGACACCAAAAGATAAAAGAAAAGTATATTAAGACCCGGAACATGGGAACAGCAATGTTTATTTTATCAAGTGAGCTGATATGTTTTGTAGCTGTGAATACTGGGGGAAAATGATAGTCGAATTTATGTGAAAATTATTTGAATTAGCATATTAGTATAGAGGAAGATAAAATAAATGAACATGAAATAAATCAATTCAATGATACTTGGATTCGAAGTATACTAGTTCCTTTTTATTTTTTAGATAGAAAAAGTTACTTATTCTTCCACATAATATATAGGTTTAATTGTATTTTTAATTCATATATGTTTACTTATTCATAGTTTTGGTTGTCTTAATTCTTCTTTTTTTTATTTGGTATAAACACAATTGGTATTATCAACTGCAGGCAATTTTGTTCAAAGGATTATAGATGACAAAATTCTATCTTTGAGTTTTGATATAACTATATACCATATCAGAACTCAAACACAAACACGAGAGTTGAGACAATTAATTAAGATAAAACAATTTCATGTCAATTTATGTATGCATTCTATTCTTTTAATTCTAATTGGTCACATTTGTAGCTCATAGTTTCCCAATTACTAAAATTAAGTCCGTCGCCTAACTTTCCGTCCAATAATTAAAAGTAATGTAATAGAAATGTGAGGTAAATTGACAGAGAAAAAAATAAGTAATATATTTAAATAAAAAAGGAAATATATAAAATGTAATGAAAGCCTTCTTATTTTATTTAAATATTATTACACTCCTTTATGTTTTATTCCTATACATTGCTTTATCCTTGTTAAGTTACACACTTATTACTTTCTAAGAGAAATCATTTTAGCTATTGAAAAACTATCAGGATTAAAAGTGAGCGACAAGAATTAGGACATAACTCCTCTAAAAAAAAATAAAAAAATAGGACAAATCTACTTTCTTATATAACTTTTTGGTATTTTTTTTATTAGAATTGAAATTTCAGCTTAATTATCCGTATGATAAAGACTTACCGAGTTAAAACTCCAAAAGAACTACATCTAAATTTTATTTTATCCTTAAGTTATTAAGTAGTTTGGTACTATCATGATCTCTAGCTACTAGTAAGTACTAATCTATACATGACAATTAATAATTCTTTCTAGTCAGTACATTACAAAAATTTGATTAGTGTCATACGAAAATTAGATTGGTCGAAATCATGGACATATAATAATTTAAAATTATCTAATAATTTCTCAATATATATGAGGAGTAGCATAAATTAAAGTGAAAGAGTTGTTATATGTACCTTTGGTGGTGGAAGTGGTGTTGGGAGGAGGATCGGAGAAGGAGTCAACGGCGGAGATGACGGTGGCGACGGAGGGTCGGTTGCGGAGGGGATCAGCCCAAGAAGAAGTGGTGGTGGTGGTGTTATTGAGAATGTTTGGCGTGGCTTTTTGTTCCTGAGTTGTGGCCATTGTAAAGGGTTAGCGAGCTAACCGTAACTGTAGTAGTTGTATTCCACTGACACACAGCAATGCTTTCCTTCCTTTAATTAGCAGCTTCCACTCTCCGCCGCCACCCAACAAAACAACCTCAAAATAACTGCTGCCACTGTTTTGCTGTGTTTGAAGATCGATAAGATACGGTGTTTTAGTTTCACAATCACAACAACAGGTGCATTTGAATGATTTGATGATAGATATGGACACCTTATCGATTCATTCAATGAATAGGGACAAGCCACCACTGCTTTTCCGTGAGGAAAGTGGGTTCGGTAAAGTTAATAATGATCGATATCGTTTCTGTGTTGTTGTTTTTTTTTTTTAATTTTCTTCGCCGCTCATGTTTGTTGTCGGTGACGCTGACAGAGGAGAGGCACCAATAGTTTAGACTGTTTCGGACATTGTGGCCAGTCAGCACTCGGCAACATTCAGCAACCAACGAATGAATAATATGACCCAACAACACAAAATCCAAGGGAAGTGGAACTTATAACGAGGTGCGAGTTGAGGATACAGCTCAAAGTCTCAATGTATTTATTACGATATTTGTTATAAATTTAATGAGTTTTGTTATATAGAAAAAAATAAAACATTTGTATTAACAAAAATAATATTCAAAATTAAAATAAGAAATATTTGTCATTAATAAATTTTATTATAAATTTAATGAGTTTTGTCATTAATAAATATTCTATTAAGATAAATTTTCAAAATCTTTTACTACCTTTGTCAAAATATAAGTAGTAATTCCTCTGGTTTTAAATATAAAAAAATATTTTTTCTTAAATATAATAATTTTTTTTATTAATTTTATCTTATTTAATGTTATTATTTTTAAAATATTTTTCATATAATTGAACAGTTTGTTTTAATGACTTTTTTCTTAACTTTAATATCAAGTTTTAATTAAAAAAAAAGTTGAGAAAAAAATTAACTGAAATTGATCTAATTAAATATGGTAAATCAATTTTCTTAGTTAGTGTGTCTTTTTTTTTCTTCTTCCTACTCCATTTGTTTTCAAATACACTTTGTTGAATTGTTCTTATTTATAAGACTCAATTTTTAAATAATGTTTATTCTTTTTTATAAGATCGGATTTATAATATTTCATTTTTAGACTACAAATATCTCTTATTAAAAGAAGAAAGAGATTGTATTGACATATTATTAAAATAAAAAGAAGTATTAATGATAAGGATAATTTTAGAAAAAAAAATTATAAATTGAAGACAAATATATTGTTATTAACTAAATTAATCACTTTTCTTAATTTTGGTGAGTTAGTTAAGTGGATCTCATATATAAATACAAAGGGAGTATAAGAAAAAAAACATTTTTTTCTTGGTCTTAAATTTAACAAAAAATACAAGTAACTTTAACTTATCTAATGTTGTCATTTCTAAAATATTCTTCATTTAATTAAAGTGAGTTTCAATAACTCTTTTTTATCTTTGATACCAAATTTCAATGAAAGATAAGTTTAAAAAACTATTTTTTAATTGAAATTGATGTAACTAAATGTGATTATAGTTAGTGTGTATATTTTTTTTCTTATATTTGAGATCAAAGTGAGTATATATATATATATATATATATATATTTCTCATGATTTTTTACTAAGATTTTCAATCCCTCCCTAGAGCACACTCTTAAAAAAGTATCATATAATTATCTAGATATAAAAATTAAACACAAATTTTGAAATACATAATCCGATATAAAAAAAAGCATTTCACCTTAAAATTTATTGATTGTCATCACAAATGACACAACAATAAGAAATTATCTACTATTGGAACTTAACTAGTATTGTTTAATTGTTGGGAATCATAATACTATCAACATTTTTTAAGAAAGAATTTGATATTAAATAACATTTTTTACGGGTGAATAACAAAAATTTTCATCTTCCTTACTTATAATCTTATAAGAAAGAATTTGATATTAAATAACATTTTTTACGGGTGAATAACAAAAATTTTCATCTTCCTTACTTATAATCTTATAAGAAAGAATTTGATATTAAATAACATTTTTTACGGGTGAATAACAAAAATTTTCATCTTCCTTACTTATAATCTTATACCATAGCATACCTCATTTGATTGGTTAGAATTCCTCATGCAACATCACAGACACTCCAATCTTTATCTCACATTTGATATTTATTTCTTCAACACCAAATGTGTTTTCCTCTCCTACAATTTTTCTTATCGTGTAGTTGTTAATTTACTTGTGTTACAACATCTAATGTAGGAAGATGCTTCTTTCCATCAAATATTTAGGATTTTCCAAAGTTTGTAACACATTAAAATATGCAAAATCCGTTAATATTCATCCAAAACATTTTCTGAATTTTAATCAACACATCTTGGGGTATTTCAATTTCATATTCTTCTTAAACTCAGCATGGTTAGATTGACTTAAGCATGAAAGCCTCAATAATTGAATTAAAAAAAACAAACAAACACAAACATTAAGAATATTATTGAATGCATTAGTAATATCTTGCGTTGATCTCCCATAAATAACATATCTCGCAAAACAACTACCTTTCCATCAAAAGGCAATCTATAATTGAAATTGTTAGCAAATCTTAAAATAAATCTTCAACACTGTTTAAAAAAAGTGATTCTACGAGACCGTTTTAAAAAAAATCTTCATCTTAAAAAATAAATGCGGTAGTATTTTCATAAATAATCACAATTTTTCAAAAAACGGTTCTTTCAAAACTGTATTTAAAACATCTTTTCAAGGATGGTTCTTTCAAATTAGACACTCAGAGTCGATTTTACAACCGTTCCTCTACTCTCCTCTCCTCTCCTGTTCACATACCTAGGTCGCGCCCCTTACTCTCCTCTCATGTTCACATGCCTAGGTCGCGCCGCTCAAACCCAAGGCTCGCTGAGAGAGGTTCGCAATAGAGCTCAGAGAAAGTGTTCGACGAGAGGTTGAGGGTTTTGAGGCTGAGAGGGAGTTCGTCGGGGATGTTGCCGAAGATGTGGTTCTGCACGACGTTGAGAATCTGAAGGCTCGTGAAGTTCGCCATCTTCGCAAGAAGGTTGCAATAAAATGAATTCTTCTGCAAGAACAATGATTGCAGGAGCGTGCATTTGGATAGCGACGAAGGAGTTTGAACGATGTTTTAAATACACAGCTCTGTGACTTCTTGACAAGGTTCTTTGTGATCTTTTCTTCTCGTTTTGCATCTTTCTTTTGGTTTTTTATGTCTTTTTCCTTTTTCTCAGTTTTCTCAGCAACCAAAACTGGAAGGTTAGATTATTTGGTGAATTTGTATATGCATTCATTGAGGTGAGTTTCGTTCTTTAAATCTAGAAAAAGAAACATCGCGCAAGATCTACTCCACTCTCCTCATATCTTTTTCTTTTCTTTTTCTTTGAAATTAAAAAGTTGTTAGAAGGTTGTGCAAAATAATTTGATTGTTTAAAGGTTCTTTTTTGTGTTTAATTATTGTTTCGCAGGTATGAGTTGGTTGAAGAGTGTGTTGATGATTACGATGCGAAACCTGGAATCTGTGAGTTGAGGAAGGCAGTTCTAGAAGGTTTTGCAATATAATTTGATTGTTTAAAGGTTCTTTTTTGTGTTTAATTATTGTTTCGCAGAACTTGGAATCTGTGAGTTGAGGAAGGCAGTTCTAGAGGAGCTGAAGATGCACAACTGGCTGGTACAGGTGAGACGATTTTCCATGAGCTAGATCCGGGTCCTGAGATCTTACTCCTTAAAAAGATTCTGTAACTTATATTTGTCTATTAGGACTTTAATTATGAAGTATTCCAGGGGAAGAATGTAATTTGCCATGATTTTCAACTTGTAAAGGAAATAATATCGCAGGCTTTGTATGCCATTAGTGAAGGAAATAAATATCTTCTATATGCTGATTGGATTTGGATCCCTTGTTTAAAAAACTCGAGCAATTTGTGTGCACAATAATGAAGTTTTATATGTTAGAGCTTGATCACATGGGACATCCATTCCAATGAAACAGGGGAATGAGTGCTTTTAAATTATTTCTGGGAAGGAAAAAAAATGTATGACTTTTGCCTGAACTTCACCTCAGTCAGTCTACTATTATTATGATAGTATGTGTGAGATTAAGCCAATCTTTAAACTTCAAATGTATGTCACATATGTATCATATTGTGCTAACTTCATGAGATTTTCAAACAGTCAATTTATACTTCACATGGTTAAATTTATTTTCCTTTTACCAGTCATTTAGCCTATATTATTTTGGCTTTTTGCTAATGGCGTGTAGGAAAATCAACTCTTTTAGCAGCAATTCTCAGAGAACCCCATCAAATCCAACCACAACTGGGATCCACCGCAGTTTTCATCGCCGGCACCCCTGACATAGCTCTGATCACCAGCACTGGCGACTTCTATAGGGAATTCATGGTGGAGTCCAAGAAGCTCGGGTACCTCGCCGGCCCCGCCATCTTCTCCTTCGTCTCAAAGTACTCCCTCGGCGCCTTCACTCAAATCTTTGCCGGCCACGTCGGCACCATTGACCTCGCCGCCGTCTCCGTCGAAAACTCCCTCATCGCCGGCTTCTCCTACGGCATAATGGTAAAATCCTACTCTAAGTAATCACACCATTGACCGGTCAAATAAAAAATACATAAAAAAATCTAATTGATTTGGTTGAAAAGAATGTGCTTGAGTTGATGTAAATTTTTCTTAAAAAAAAATGTGTTTCCGAACAGCTAGGGATGGGAAGCGCGTTGGAAACGCTGTGTGGACAAGCGGTGGGAGCAGGGAAGCTTGACATGCTGGGAGTGTACATGCAGCGGTCATGGGTGTTACTTCTCAGCATGGCTTTTGTTCTGTGGCCTATGTACATCTTCGCGGGACAAGTTCTGAAGTTCATAGGGCAAGACACCCAAATTTCGGAGGCTGCGGGAACCTTCGCCATTTGGATGATTCCGCAGCTGTTTGCGTACGCGCTGAATTTTCCGGTGGCGAAGTTCCTGCAGGCGCAGGTGCTGAGTTGGCTGCTCATGGTGAAGCTCGAGTTGGGGCTGGTGGGCGCCGCCGTCGTGCTCAATGGCTCGTGGTGGTGGCTCAGTTGGTTTATGTGTTTGGTGGGTGGTGTTGGCCTGCGTGGAACGGCTTCTCGGGGGAAGCGTTTCGGAATCTCTGTGGATTCTTTCGCCTCTCTCTTGCTTCTGCTGTTATGCTCTGGTGAGTGCTTCCAAAACACTCTCATGTCACATGTTTTATCATTCTTTTACTTTAAAATATGTAACCTTAATTTTATAATTAAAAATTTAATAAATGTATGATATGATATAGTAGAAAAAAAAATATTAAAGTGATATATCACTTAATAAGCATACTGAATTTCTAAAAATAAATAATTTAAATTTAATTCTCACAAAATATATTATAGAAAAAGTGAGGAAAAGTGTAATTAAGTCTAAAGATGATTAGTGACATAATCGGTCTTTACTAATGCTTATTGGAATATTGTTTTTTTATATAAAAAGATATAAAAAATAATAAAGTGTTAACATTGAGATCGATTATTAAAATAGGTAGGTGTCCATTAATATTCAATAGTATAGTACTATTTTGACTACTAGTTTAGATTGTAGTATGTACGTACACCACGTGATGCACTTAAAAAACAAGTGCAGGGAATCTGGTCTGATACCTACGCACATATTTTCATTTTATTATAAAAATTAATAAATATATGAGATACTGAATGACATGATATTATAAGATAAGAGAAATATAAAAAATAATAAGCGTTAATAATGAGGTGTTTAAAATAAATAATTTTTCACCATTAGTTACTTCTTTGACGTTACTACTAGATTATATTGTAGAATGTACAGCACTTGATGGCTTTGATGCACTTAAAGAAAAACAAGTGCAGGGAATCTTGGTTGGTCTGATACCTGTACTTATATATATATATATATATATATATATATATATATATATATATATAGTATTTTATATTTTTTTCTTATTATAAAAATGAACGAAAATAACATTATTTTTATATAAAAAAAGATATGTAAGAGAATAAAAGCAAAGTGTGTAATAAGAAGAGACAAGGAAACTCATAAACATTTGAGTGTTGATATTTCAGTATAAATATTTCTAAAGAAATCATATAATAGAAAGGTAACAAAAAAAGAAGTAAGAGTACATATAAGATAAATAATGTGATGGAAAATGATGAAGAATAAAAATAATTACAAAATATTATAAGAATTTGTTATATGCGTATCATTATTTTATATTTTTCTCTTAAAAAATAAGAATAGTCTAATGTCTTATTTGAAGATTATAATTTAATTATTATAATAAAGAGACTTGTAATCTTCTGCATGTGTGTTATCAATAGATTTGTAATTATTCATGTGTGTAATTTAAATCTTTTATGATACAAATCACATGCAAAACAATTATCAAAAGCTTTTAGTAGGTTTAATATATGGTTAATGATGATGTATTATGTGTAATATGACGAACCAATTATACACAAACTAAATTTACTTTATTTTGTGTTGAAAATTTGCTTTTATTTAAAAGAATGAAAGTACAAGATAGACTGTATGGTATTTGCTTGTACTCTTCATAAGATATTATGTCAACTACATAAATTTAAGTTATTAAATAAGTGTGAGCAGGTAAATAAAATATCTAACATCAGTGTTATTGAACCAAAAATTAAATAATATAAACATAACTAAAGTACGTGTGATGCAATTTAAAAATAATCAATGTGAGGTAAGAAATCCTGTTTGACTAGTATTCCTGTTTCATGTTCGATGGATATCCATTTTTTATATCTTAAAAACAAGACTGGAATATTTAATTTTATGTAATTAAGGAAGTTATGTATATTTTCTCTCATGCATGATGTGTGCAGCTTGGAAACATGTACTTTATGGCTCTGATTTTGTTTGCTGGATACCTCAAGAATGCACAAGTCTTTGTAGACGCCTTCTCTATCTGGTGAGTGTGAGTGAGTAATAACAAGGAGTAATTTTCGGTACTATGACTATACTATATGGTGTGTTTTCTTAAGCTCTTGAACATTGGTTAATTAGAGTATTTTTTATGATTTTCTTTAATTTTATTTCAATTTGCTACAAAACTAATAATCTAGATTTTGACAAATTGTAAGAATTAAAAAAAAAAAAAGTGATAGTTTTTTTACTTATTCAAGAGTTAAAGAGCATGAAACATTTTTTTAAAAAAAGGAAAAAAATCTGTTGACATCCAACACCAACACCAATTGACAACTTGAGAAAAAATAAAGACAAGAGGTAAAAAGATTAATATGATAGATAATGTGATGATATAATAAAAAAAGATAGATAAAAATAGGAATTATTAGTTGTGTGGAAAATAAAAAATTGATAAAATATTAACATCCTTTTAAAAAAATCAGAAATTATTTGGTTGAAGAGAAAAATATATATATTTAAAAATGTGGAGCCTATAGAAAAATTTGAAAATTTATTCTCCATTTCCCTCTATTTTTTATTTCAACCAATCCAAGGCTCAGCCTACAAATTGCCCAACTTCATAGCTTATATTTCTCCGACAAAATTATTATCTACGAGACTACGATAGTGGCTGATCCACTAACCAGAAATGTCCAAACAAAATTATTATTTTATTTTGTATCTTTCACCATTTGTTTTATTCACATTGCTTGTGTTCTTACTTAGTTTTTATTTTATTTTTACTGACACTTAACTTATGCTATTCACCATTTGTTTTTGTTTTTCTTATTAACAATCATATTTTTATTTTTACTTGGCAGCATGAATATATTAGGCTGGACCATCATGGTATCTTTTGGGATGAACGCCGCCACAAGGTTTGCTTTCGCATTACCTACTTTATGCTAATGAGAAATTAATTGTATATTAAAAGACTTAAATATATGTCATTATAAAAAAAACTTAAATATGTTTTGATATATGATTAACACTGGATTTTTATTTTGTTCTCCAATATTTTTTAATGTTTTGTCCCTATTAATTATTTCATTTTATTTCTCTGGTCCTCACATTTGTTTAGGTAGCGTTTTGAAAATTTATTTACATATGGCTTAAGGAATCCAAAACAAAATAATTTTTTTTATTAGGAATCACAATTTTTTTAAAAAAATATTAATCATTTATCAATAACTAAAAATATATTTAAGTGGTATTAAAATTAAAGATACATTATCAACACACTGTGTAACACTTCATATTTTTTACCGCTGATTTAAAATTATTAGACATATTGAAAATTTTTATGAGTTTTACTTCTTAATTATTTAATAGATCTCATTAACAAATTTATATTTTTAATAGTAGAGTGTATTTGAAAGAACATATTAAAAAGTATATTCTTAGTAGTCCTCTTAAATTTATACAATATCTTCTATAAAAAAAAATAAGGATAAAAATATAAGAAAATGTATAATAAATAGATTATGTGATTAAAAGATAATATAATATCCATATTTGGAAAAAAATAATATCCTTTAAAAAAAGATAATACAATAGAAAATATTGTAAAATTTGTATGGATAAGTTATTCAAAATATATTTACTAATCCATATTTATAATGTCATGATATCAAATTAAAAAAACAAGGATTGTACTATCATGATAAATATAATTGGTGGCAAAATGACCTCAAGGGTTTCTTTTAGAAACTTATTTCCAATAAGGGTCTTGGAGGTTTGTTTTGTGTAAGGGTTTTGTCGAGGAGTATGGCGAAACACGTATTTTGCCATTCCTGTCGGTGAAATAGTGCATGCATGTCGCCATTAGGTGTGCCAGCCTACAGCAGCGTAGGGTTCATGTGCACGAAACAATGAGTGCATGTTGTCATCCACACTGGCAAAATACCAGTGCATGTTGTCATTCTCAGTGGCGAAACACATGTAGTGCATGTCGTCATTCTCAGTATCCGGCATAGATCTATCAGTATCCATTCAAAGGTCATCAAAGTGATACTTCTGCAAGCGAACATTCATTAGGTGGTGTTGCGGAGACATATCCCAATTTTCCATGGCCTACTATGACTCCTTCACAACAACATGATGCTCCAATTCCAACACCTAATGTTGCGTTAGGTACTTAATGGAATGTACCCGGAGCAATACCTAATATGGATGAATTATTAGGTGTTGATTTACGTCACCAATTTTATGCTGAGGCTGACCAAGTTGAAGGGAGGAAACATCATGGCAGAAGAAATCTTGATAGACAAGCACGAAGATAGGAACGCTCATGCGGCACATCCTTACGTCATCATGACGATTGATTTTCGCATTACTATTTAAATATTTTATTGTATGTTTTTCAATTTAAATTTTAGACTTCTATTATCGTTTATGTTATGAATATTTAGTAATATATGCAGTTTATGTCACGTACAAAAATATAATAATAAATAATTTTAAAAACAACCTGATCACGAATAACTATCATTTCATTGAAGAAGACAAACAAAATACATAAATCAATTAATTTAACAACTTCCATATTCAGATTGCATTGGACATCGACGTCTGTTGTGTCCTTCTCTTTCATATCTATTACATTTTTTTTGATGTTCAGATAGTTCGAGTCAATCCATCTCATTCCTTATCCCTGTTAATTTTGGTCGACCTTTCGCACGAATTGTACTTAGATCAGAGATAAGTGTCCATGAGTCACTAGAAGGAGGAATTATCGTTTCATTCCCAAGAGACCACTATTGTGCGGAGTAAGCTTTTAAGATGTGGTCATTTGTGTAAACAACATCTATATATTGGAAATAGTTTATGCTCACGTAACCACATGCAGCAATAATGTGTGAACATGGATAATGAAGTGCATGATACTTTTCGCATTGACAACAATGGTCATTCAAGTTAACTGTCCACTTTTGTCCGCCACGTTGTGTTATAGGATTGAATATCTTCTCTACTTCAACTCTTGTCGAGTGGATATCATAGATGCAGACGATGTGCGAACAAACTTGTTCTTGATTTTTTTGAAATTCTTTAACAACCTTAGAACAATATACTTGTCCTTCATTTAATTGTTTTTGGGTTTGGCGACCACGATCAACAAAGTACTTTTGACATCGACTATATGTTGATTTCACCAAAGTTGTTATCGGTATGTTGCGACAATACTTCAATACCTTATTTACACAGTCTGAGAGATTGATTGTCATGTGACCATATCTATGTCCTTCTTTATCATAAATCATGATCCATTTTTCCTTTAAAATGCGATCAATCTATGTTGCTATGGCTAGACTCAATTGACGAAATTTTTCTAAATTTTGATCAAATGTATGCTTGCAAGGAGTGTAGGTTGCATACAATTAGTTAGCAACAACAATTTTAAGTATATATGATACTTAAATTAACATCATATTATAAATTAAATCTTATCCAATTTCATCAACATTTCTTTTTGTTTGACATTGTTGAATTTGCGATTGAAATTGTTTGTTAAGTGTTGGACGCAGTAAACATGATAAGCGTGGGGAGGTTGCCAACCTAGTGCTTCATTAGCAACAACAGACTTTATACTCGCGTGACGATTAGATATGAAACAAATACCATTTTTATCTGTCACGTGTTCACGCAAGTGTGTCAAAAACCATGATCATGCTGTTAACGTTTCACTTTCGACTATGGCGAATGCTAGAGGAGGAACACCACCATTTCCATCTTGTGATGTGGCCATTAACAGGGTCTCACGGTATTTCTCGTATAAATGTGTGTCGTCAACTTGTATGATTGACTTACAATAATTAAAAGTCTCTTTACATCTGAAAGTCCAAAATACTCCATGAAACTGACGATGTTCACGACTCACCCTATTCCTAACAATAAAATCGTCATGCAGTATTTGAAAATAGGATTTAGGAGAATTATTTTACATATGTTTTAAACACGATGAAAGTTTGGTATATAACTTTTCCCAATCGCCATATTCAATTGCAATCTCTTTTTGTTTCGTCATCCATGCTTTTTTTTGTACAAAACTTTATAGGTAAATTCAGTGTTTATCCTTTCTTGAATCAAAGAAACTTTTATTGATGGATCTTTTCTAATCATGCCCGTTAATTAAATAAAAAAATTTAAATAACAAAAAATGCAAAAGTGGAATAATATGAACATTAAAAACGTACCTATTATACAAGTGACAATTAAATCTGAATCAAGCTTGTCTCACACTCATATTCAGACATGTGTGTGGTCCACTCTATTGTGTCACTTTCCATGAATTAGCTTTTTTAGATAAGATTAACCTCATATAAAAAGGGCAAGTACACTCTGAGATTTTATTCGGGCAACAAACGATATATTTGTGCGATTTGGTTTCAAGAACTTTAAAACTTTGATGCATCTTTATAATATATTGTTTCAGTGCATTTTTTTACAACATCTTTACTATCAAAATGCATACCAACATATAATTCTTGCCCAACATTAAAACTCGATGACATCTTCAAACCGCAAATATCCTCCTCATCAGGATGACACCAATTGATATTATTATAATACAAAACATCATTTCAAAATGGATTTTGAATTCCTTCTATACCTAATACTTAAAAAAATAAAATTCAGGTCAATATCACAAAAATATTTATTTACCATTAAATATAATTGTTATAAAATGATTAATGCATTCAACTATTTTTTAATTTAATTAAATATACCTTCTCTTGGTTGAACAATTGTAACTGGTTCAACCATGTGGGCGGCTTCATCATCTGTATCAGATATACCATCAACAATATCATCTTCATCTAAAAACTCTTCAACGTATGAATTAGACACAAGATAATCATCATCATCATTTAAATTGCTTACATTTGTTGGCGGTTTCGACTCATTATCAGATAAATTATTTTCACATGATCTATCAGAATTTGCAGGATGAAACGTAAAATCACCAGCAACATCCTTTTCTATGTACAATTCTATAACTGACATTTTGATCAAAGTTTCTCAACAACAAAAATAAATGTCAGTTATAAAATTGTACATAGAAAAAGATGTTGATGGTGGTTTTACGTTTCATTCAGCAAATTCTGATAGATCATGTGAAAATAATTTATCTAATAATGAGTCGAAATCGTCAACAAATGTAAACAATTTAAATGATGATGATGATTATCTTGTGTCTAATTCATACGTTGAAGAGTTTTTAGATGAAGATGATAATATTGATGATATATCTGATACAGATGATGAAGTCATTCACATGGTTGAACCAGTTATAATTGTTCAACCAAGAGAAGGTATATTTAATTAAATTAAAAAATAGTTGAATGCATTAATCATTTTATAACAATTATATTTAATGGTAAATGAATATTTTTGTGATATTGACCTGAATTTTATTTTTTTAAGTATTAGGTATAGAAAGAATTCAAAATCCATTTTGAAATGATGCTTTGTATTATAGCAATATCAATTGGAGTCATCCTGGTGAGAAGGATATTTGCGGTTTGGAGATGCCATCGAGTTTTAAGGTTGGGCAAGAATTATATGTTAGTATGCATTTTGACAGTAAAGATGCTGTAAAAAATACACTGAAATAATATGTTATAAAGGTGCTTCAAAGTTTTGAAGTTCTTGAAACCAAATCGCACAAATATATCGTTTGTTGTCCAAATAAAAGCGCATAGTGTCCTTGCCCTTTTTATATGAAGGCATTTTTATCTAAAAAAATTGATTCATGAAAAGTGTCACAATGGGGTGGACCACACACATGTCTGAATATGAGTGTGACACAAGATCATGACAAACTTGATTCAGATTTAATTGCTACCTGTATAGTAGGTACGTTTTTAATGTTCATAAAGGTGCATTAAAGTTTTAAAGTTCTTGAAACCAAATTAGACAAATATATCGTTTGTTGCTCGAAAAAAACACAGGGTATCCTTTCTCTTTTTATATGAAGACAATTTTATCTAAAAAAACTGATTCATGGAAAGTGACACAGTGGGATGAACCACACATATCTGAATATGAGTGTGACACAAGATCATGACAAACTTGATTCAAATTTAATTGTCACTTGTGTAGTCGGTACATTTTTAATGTTCATATTATCCCACTTTTGTGTTTTTTGTTATTTAAATTTTTTTAATTTTATTAACAAGCATGATTAGAGAAGATCCATAAATAAAAGTTTCTTTGATTCAAGAAAAGATAAACATTCATATTATCCCACTTTTGTGTTTTTTGTTATTTAAATTTTTTTAATTTTATTAACAAGCATGATTAGAGAAGATCCATCAATAAAAGTTTCTTTAATTCAAGAAAAGATAAATAGTGAATTTGCCTATAAGATTTCGTACAAAAAAGCATGGATGGCGAGACAAAAAGCGATTGCAATTGAATATGGCGATTGGGAAAAGTCATATACCAAACTTTCATCATGGCTAAAACACATGCAAAATAATTCTCCTTGGTCCTATTTTTAAATACTGCATGACGATTTTATTGTTGGAAATAGGGTGAATCGTGAACACCGTCAGTTTCATAGAGTATTTTAGACTTTCGGTCAATGTAAAAAGGTTTTTAATTATTGTAAGCCAATCATACAAGTTGACAACACACATTTATATGGGAAATACCATGAGACCCTGTTAATGGTCACATCACAAAATGAAAATGATGGTGTTCCACCTTTAGCATTCGTCGTAGTCGAAGGTGAAACGTTAACAGCGTGATCATGGTTTTTGGCACACTTGCGTAAACACGTGACAGATAAAAATTGTATTTATCTCATATATGATCGCCACGTGAGTATAAAGTCTATTGTTGCTAACGAAGCATTTAGTTGACAACCTTCCCACGCTTATCATGTTTACTGCGTCCAACACATAACAAACAATTTCAATCGCAAATTCAACAATGTCAAACAAAAAGAAATGTTGAAGAAATTGGGTAAGATTTAATTTATAATATGATGTTAATTTAAGTATCATATATACTTAAAATTGTTGTTGCTAACTAATTGTATGCAACCTACATTCCTTGCAAGCATACATTTGATCAAAATTTCGTCAATTGAGTATAGTCAGTGCAACATGGATTGATCGCATTTCAAAGGAAAAATGGACCATGACTTATGATAAAGAAGGACATAGATATAATCACATGACAATCAACCTCTTAGAATGTGTAAATAAGGTATTGAAGGATTGTCGCAACATACCGATAACAACTTTGGTGAAATCAACATATAGTAGGTGTCAAAAGTACTTTGTTGATCATGGTCGTCAAACCTAAAGACAATTAAATACAAGACAAGTGTATTGTTCTAAGGTTGTTAAAGAACTTAAAAAAAAATCAAGAACAAGCTTATTCGCACATCGTCCGCATCTATGATATCCACTCGACAAGGTTTGAAATAGATGAGACCTTCAATTTTATAACGCAACATGGCGAACAAAAGTGGACATTTAACTTGAATGACCATTGTTGTCAATGCGAAAAATATCATGCACTTCACTATCCATGTACACACATTATTGCTGCATGTGGTTACGTGAGCATGAATTATTTCCAATATATAGATGTTGTTTACACAAACGACCACATCTTACAAGCTTATTCCACACAATGGTGGTCTCTTGGGAATGAAGCTTATCCCTGATCTAAGTATAATTAGTGCACGAAAGGTCGACCAAAATCAACAAGGATAAGGAATGAGATGGATTGACTCGAACAATCAGAGTACCGACAAAAATGTAGTAGATGTTGATGAGAATGACACAATAGGCGTCAATTTCCAATGCAATATGAATGTGGAAGTTGGTAAATTAATTGATTCATGTATTTTGTTTGTCTACTTAAATAAAATGGTAGTTATCAGTTTGTTTTTAAAATTATTTATTATTATATTTTTGTGTGTGACATAAACTGTATCCATTACTAAATATTCATAACATAAACGTTAATAAAAATCGAAAATTTAAATTAAAACATACAATAAAATATTTAAAAAGTAATACGAAAATCAAGCGTCATGATGTCCGTGAGGATGTGTCGTATGGACATTCCCATCTTCGTGCTTGTCTATCCATCAGGATTTCTTTTGTCACGATGTCTCCCCAATTCAACTTGGTCTGCCTCGGCAGAAAATTGGTGACGTAAATCAACACCTAATAATTCATCCATATCAGGTATTGCTCCGGGTACATTCCATTGAGTACCTAACGGGGCATTTGGTGTTGGAATTCGATCATCACGGTGTTGTGAAGGGCTCATAGTAGGCCATGGAAAATTGGGATATGTCTCCGCAGCACCACCTCATGAATGTTCGCTTGCAGAAGTATCACTTTGACCTTTGAATGAATATTGATACATCTGTGCCGAATACTGAGAAAATGCTGGTGGTGTGTAATACATTCCATGACCACACTCTACCATCTGTGGGTACAAATATGGTCCCGCTTCAAGAGTCTCTCTTTGTCTGGCTATGTCTTGAGTTTCAACACTTGGTTGGAGAATATTAAACTCTTGTGCTGAAAATTCATGTTCTGTTATCCTGTATTTTTTTAGAATAATCCTTGCCACTTATTTTTTATTCAACGGCTACAAGATCTACAATTCCGTGAGATTGGGCTTCTGCTGCTAACATAAAAACATCCATTTCCATGTCTTCGGATATAACCCATAAAGGTTTGCCCGTTCTTTGTACATAAACCCTTGTGATAGTTTCACTCATTTTCAGTAGCTCTTCCGCTTCCAGGATAAATTCTCCCGTTTGTGCCTCATAAAAAGAACTAGCGGGTTGGTGGATCATTACCCTGATTTGGCAAATTTACGTAACAAGGTTCCATTTAGAAACTTTTTACATAAATGGGTCTGTTTTCAAACAATTTGCACAAGGGGTCTCTTATTTGCATGGAAGCCGTTGTTGGCTTTGGCGGTAAAGCATGACTTGCCAGTGGCAATGGCAATACAGGTTGATCCCGCCATTGGCACTGGTAATACGAGCTTATGTGAACACTAAACCGCTAGTCCCATTGGCGATACGAGCCATGTGGAGTGCTTGCCACAAGTCCAATTGGCGATACGAGCTGGAGAGAGGTTGCCGCAAATTCCATTGGCGATATACAAGGGTGCTCTCGCCTCTCTCATTGGCGATATACAAGGAGTGCTTAAGGTTGTTTTTGTTTTCGGCATTTTTTATGTAGTCTAAAGGTGATGCTGGTCTCGTGCTCATATTTAATTTGGAGACTTTTGCATTTTCAACACGCGCAATGAAAATTTTTATCTGAGATATTCCGTATAAGCTTCGCACGTAAGATCATTGCGTCTAGAGAAAATATCCATTAATAAAATAATGTTGAAAAATATATTTGTAAATTTACCGAATCAATAAATGCTATGGAGGGTACTATTTTTTTATGATTTTGTAGTTCATGATTTTGCTCAGGATTATATTTTAAATGCTTTAAGAATGAATTCTGATTCTATTCTTTTCCTAGAGGTAATTAGTTCTCTGGTTGGTTTATCACCAAAAAAAATAAGAAATCAAATTTATAATTTTCAAAATAGCATAATACATTCCGTATAGATTATAAAAATATATAATCGGAAATAATATTGGTCATATCTTTTTTTGTCATGTCTCTTTTATTTTGGCAATTACATTATTGGAAATCATTAATTATTAATTCAATACAAGATCATATTTCATGTGTCTCTATTATATAAAGATTGACTTAAATAATCCTTAATTTAACAAAAAAGGTATTTTTTTCTCTGATTTTTCAAAAATTATCCTTACAATGCATTTTGATTTTATAATATTTATGAAGAAAAAATATTTTTCTTTTTTCAAATCAAATAATACTAATGAATTTCTTTTCTTTTCTTGTTTTGTTCATTTTGTCTATCTTGTTTTTTCTTCTTCGCCGAATATGCCAATCACAAATAAAAGAAATCTACTCCTAACTAAAAATGGAAACAAAAAAAAATATGTGCATGACGGTGACGATATGATGGAAATTGTTGGAAAAATATAATCATCGAATGAAATAGGACACGTGTGAAACGTAAATAATGAAGCGTAGACACGAAACAATATATAATCATTTTATCATTATATCATTTCATAGTAGTTAACGCTGAAGCAAGAAAACGTGTACACAAGCAAGCAAAGTGGAAAACATTGGCAAGTATACGGTTTTTATTTCATTGGCGAGAGCACCCTTGTATCGCCAATGGAATTTGCGGCAACCTCTCTCCAGCTCGCCAATTGGACTTGCGGCAAGCACTCCACGTGGCTCGTATCGCCAATGGGACCAACGGTTTAGTGTCCACGTAAGCTCGTATCGCCAGTGCCAATGGCGGGATCAGCCTGTATCGCCATTGCCACTGGCGGGTCATGCTTTACCGCCAAAGCCAACAGCGGCTTCCATGCAAATAAGAGACCCTCTGTGCAAATTGTTTGAAAACATACCCATTTACGTAAAAAGTTTCTAAATGGAACCCTGTTACGTAAATTTGCCACCCTGGTTTTATAACTTAATAAGTATTTCCCTTATCTTGATAAAGATTTTGATAATGATTTCTCCTATATTGGTAAAGATTATCCTTATTCCCAAATAAAGGTAAAAGGGATAAATAACCATGTAACAGAAGTTTAGTGATTATCTCTTGCTCTTCAGATAAAATGGTTATTTTCTCCACATGCGGCACTAGATCATCCACTGTCCATGTATTTATCCCTTGTGGTCAGATAAAATGGTTATTTTCTCCACATGCGGCACTAGATCATCCACTGTCCATGTATTTATCCCTTGTGGAGACACCATGTACTGTAATGTCTCTGCAACTTCAGCCCGCAATTATTAGGTATTCAAATTAATTAGACTAAAATTTCATAAATAATTTGAACTTAAATATTAAGAAAAAATTGAAAAATATCAATGTAGTTGTGTTTGCATTCTTAGGGTCAACAAACATATTCGTTTTTTTGCCTATATCACACCATATAGTCGGAGTTAAAGCTCAGTAGGCCTTTTTGTCAAGGATAATCGTCAATCCTAAAATCAGCCCGATTGTTCCATTGATGGATCATTGGGCCTAACAATTGCCCCCAATTTTCATCATGTTTTCCTTTCAATGTTATGTCATGAATATTAAAGGGGTGCAAAGGACACCGTGAAATTGGTTGTTGCATTCCAAATTGTCTCACTCTATCAAGTTGGTGCCACTCAAGAACTTGGAAACAAATTAGTGGCACCACCGCCCACCACGCTACATTTCCAACTAAACAAAACATTTGTTGTGTAAGGCTCTCACACTATAAGAACAAATACATTTAAATGTTCTTATCTCATGTCGTTTCATAATATCTAATTTGCGACAAAAAAGTATCAAATCATCATTGTCGATATGTTGATTTTCACGTCGTAAGCCACCTAGAAAAAAATATAAATTAATATAAGTTACATTATTAATTATTTTGAAATGAAATCTAATTTTTTAAACGATTAACCTGTGTCCAAGTGATTTATTTTCTATTAGTGAAGGAGTCATCTTTGGAGTCAAACTTGTACATCGTTTTCATGTCCACATTTGTATTAAGACGCATGTCCACATTTGTATTAAGACGTACATACCTCCAATTGAATTAATTTTATAATCGGTGGCGGCGCTGCATATCTCTATGTATAAATAAGCAAGTACGACAGCTCTCCATGCATGCGTGCTGCACTCTCTCTAAAGTCCCGTAAAAATTGCTGGTACCTTAGTGAAACTTTGCTACTGCCTTTGTCAACAAATAAGACACCTTCAATGAATCTTAGGATCCATGCACATATAAACCTTTCTATTTGTTGTAATTTTCCGTCATGGTTATTTAATTCTAGAAAATGCTAAGCCCGTCAACTTAATTTAATCATACTACCTTGAAGTTCATCTTCTACTGACTAACAATTCTCCACATAAATAAGCTCAATTAAGGTTTGTTGAACCAATTAATGGTGACACATCTACACGAAGACCTAATAAAACAGATACATCTTGAAGAATAATAATGTACTCTCCGCATCTCATGTGAAAAGTATATGTTTTTGGTCTCCATCTTTCTATCAAGACGCTAATTAATGCCATATTTATTTTTAAATATCCCATTTTCATAATCCAGTAAAAATCAGATTGCTGAAGTAGAGAAATAATTTCGCCTGATATTTCTTCTTGACCCTGATATATGGGCACAACTCGTCTAAAATGTAATTTTCTATCTTATTTTTCATTGCAAATCCGTTGTGAAACATGTTATCTTACATTCATAACACGTCATCATCAGCTGAACCAAATTTAAGTTTTATATTTGATGAAAATGATGAAGAAAATGCCATAAATACTATATAATATAATATAATATAATATGTGACAAAAAATTTATAAAATATTTGTACATAATATAGTAAAATTAAGTACATTTATAAAAATAAAATTAAATATATATAAAAAATATTAATGACGCGATAAATATATTATACAAAATAAATTAAAATACATACAAAGAAACTAAACAAATAATAACACAATAAACATTATAAAAGTTAAATTCAATATATGCACAAAATTAATATATATATATTAACAGAATAATAACTTAGCATAAATACTTTTATAATATTAACATATTAATAATAAACTAATACCAAAATATATATGTAAAATAAATATATTATACACCTCTATAATACCAAAAACAAAAAAATTTAAATATCAACAAAACAAAAAATACATAAAAAAATTGTTAGGATGAATATATTACCAAAGTTTCACTAACACCAACAACATAAAAAATGACTGCAGAATAAATGTTTTACACACATATATGTATAAAAACATATGGTGAATAATTTCGGTAACAATAATATAAAAATTGTAGACTACAAATATATATATATATATATATATATATATATATATATATATATATATATATATATATATTTGTAGTGACTGAGGGGGCGTTCGTAGTGACTGAGGGGGTCAAAGACCAAGAAGTGAGTTATTTATCAGCCAAGCATTCTATTCTTCTTATGGCTAGATCCAATCTCCTGGTCCCTGTGGAAAGGAAAAAGAATTTTTCACGTTCTTCCTTTCGGGAAGGAAGGATTAGTAAAATCCTATTGATTGCAATTTTCTCCAGACCCCCGGGAAAAGCATGAAAAAAAGGCTCGAATGGTACGATCCCACCGTCACCCCAGAATGAAAGGGGCGATCTCGTAGTTCTTGGTCTGTGAAGATACGTTGTTAGGTGCTCCGTTTTTTTCCATTGAGGCCAAACCTAAACCTGTGCTCGAGAGATAACTGTCCATATACTGATAAGGGATGTATGAATTCTCGAGAAGAGAGGAGCCGTGGTGGTCCCCCCCGGATCGCCCGGATCCCACGAGTGAAGAGAAAGTTGGATCAAAGACCAAGAAGTGAGTTATTGCCGGAATGAAGGGTTTTGCCACCACCACCAACGGAATAATTTGCTTTGAAGGTAGAAAACATAGAAAATCTTGAAGGCAGTGTGTGTATTCTGGACCACAAAAGGATCTTATATAAAGGGGAGGGGGAAAGGGTGGAGGCCGAAATACGTGTTTCGCCATGCTCCTCGACAAAACCCTTACACAAAACAAACCCCCCATGGAAAATGTTTTACCCTTATTGAGAATTAGTTTCTAAAAGAAACCCCCCCTAGGTTATTTAGCCATAATTGGTTTATGTAAGAATATAGAATGAACTAGGGGTGCGCCACCCAAGAGCAACATTGTTTTCCCTGGTGGTTGCGGTGATTACTTCGGTTTTGATCGGAATTTTACTCGCTATTGTTTTGATGATCTTGCGGAATGAGTACCCTTCCCTGTTTTCAAACGACACAGAAGTGCAAGATCTAGTTAAGAACCTCACACCATTTTTGTGCTTCTGCATTGTCATTAATAATGTTCAGCCTGTTCTCTCAGGTAACAAAATTAATTAAGATTTTCAATTTCTTATCTCACATTCTGTAATTAACTCAAACATTATTTTTCTTTTGATTACTAATTAAGAGTTCAATCCCTATTATTTTACACTATCATCCAATTATAAATCATCATATGTAATGTTACAATTGGGTGATTGTATAAATTTTTTTATAACGTTAATGCATAATTTTTTCCATTAAAATTAATAGTAGGTGTGACATTTTAAATTTTGATTTTGTGCAGGAGTTGCCATTGGTGCGGGATGGCAGGCTCTTGTTGCCTATGTAAACATTGCATGCTACTACCTTTTCGGAATTCCTGTGGGTCTTGTATTGGGTTACAAGCTTGACTGGGGAGTCAAGGTATGTCATTCTCAATTCTCTACTTAATTTATACGAATACTTTTGATGTATAATGAATAAGTATACGGATACTATTTAGTGAAGGAGAAATTAACCAATTAGAGGTATGTATTTTAAGTTAATTGGAAGAGAGAATTGATTTTAGAAGAATAGTTAATTAAGTCTTCCAAATATATATATACTGTTAATCTCACTGCTTATCTTTTAATAGGACTAACATATATAATTCATTTAATAATGAAAATGATAAGTGATAGGCTTCAATTTTTGTATATTGATTGGTGGATGAATGAATACTAAAATTTCAGCCATAGCAGAACACATTTAAATGTCAAGTAATTTTTTTTAAATGACTAGATATAAAGGTCAAGTAAAGCCTAACATGTTCTTCAAATTCAAAAGGCAGTACGCAGTTCTTTAATATTGTTGATAATTGTTTGTTTTCAGGGAATCTGGTTAGGAATGATAGCAGGGACTATCCTCCAAACGTGTGTTCTTTTGGTGCTGATTTACAAAACTAATTGGAACGAAGAGGTAAGATATTATTATTCAGTATTCTCTCATGTATATGAACAAATTGCAAGTTCAAGACGATGTTAAATTGCTTTCAAGCATACATATAATTAATTATTAAGTGGTGACTAACACACAAAACCGCAGGCCTCCCTTGCCGAAGATAGGATACGGACTTGGGGTGGACATGAAAAAGCGACTGTGAAGGACACAAAAAACACAAAAGAAGAAACATGAAATTGCAGTAGGAGAAGTGGTACGATATGAAATGATATTTGAAATTGTTGACAGAAAAGCTTTAGTTGCTTTAGAATATTCTATAAAAATTGTTACAAAGTCATTATTTAACTTTTATTTATTTATTTTAGAAAACACGGAACAAGAGAACATGAAAGTAGGAGATTTTTCTTTTTGGTTAATAAATTGCAGTAAGAGAAAATGCATGGTAGCATACAACATTACACCGTACTATATTTGAATTGAGGACAGACGAGCTTTAGTTCATTTAGAATATTCCATGAAAATTGCTACGAAGTCATTTCTTTTTAATTATTTCATTTAGAAAATAATACGCACAACCTATTTTTCGTGGATAATATATAATAGACCCATATAGGTTTGGCAAATCAACTTAGTTTTCCTTATGTTAAAGCTGGGGGAGAATTATATACCAGGAACGATCGAACCTTGGGTACAGTCGTACAGATTGCCTTTAGTTAGTAAATATAAATGTGGGCATGACACAATTCCTTATGTTAGAGAATGCAAAAGTGGCTTGAACTTCTGAAGGGTATTATGTAATATTAACTCGTATGGTTTTGGGCATTGGAATCTCCAAGCTATTCCTAACTGCGCTCCAAACCAAATTGTAAATAGAATTAGTGCCATGGTGCCTCCTCCCTCACCTTCCAAGTTCTAATGGCCCTGACTTTGGAACCTAATAAATGGAGTTTTTTCTCTTAAAATCTGCCAATGAATTCGTATGTGCCCATAAATGGAGACAGAGGGTCTCTATGAATCATCTTATATGGAGCTGGTCGGGGCCTGAAAGATGTAAGATCATTATTTGGAAAATTGCTAGGATGGTCTCCTCCCAAACAAATGATGACCTTATATATTCAAGACACCTCACTTCCAACCTTAAGATTTGGCATGCTGGGAAATATCATTATTGTCGAACCAAATGCTTATATTGCATTTGCTGGTAAAAGAGTAGTTGAACAAACATTGTTTTTAAGGACTGTTTATTTGCTAAAGCCATAGGGAACAAGTTGGTTTCAAATTCAACACTCATTTTTTTTTTTGAATGGACCCTTTCTCATGGTTCATTCAAGTTTAATCTCCTTTCTAACACTCGGCAACAGCGTACATGGAGCCATTATTTTTGGGGTCACAATAGCTCTACTAATGAAGCCATTTTCAATACCAAACAATCAAATCCCACCAATACTGTGGCTATTGTATTGCATGCTTCAAAAATGCTACAGAAGTCCAATATAGATTGACTTAGATTCTCCTCTGCTATAAAAAAATTTGAATTAAGGAGGAACTCTCCTGTGCATAACAACACTTCTCTGGTTTCTCACATTCAAGTATTTAACTGGTTTTTCCTAAAAGATAGACAATTTAAATGGTGCCATGCCATATGCTTAGAAAAGCAAATGAACTTGTATATTGCGTTCACTCCAATGTTCCTTTTTAAGATTTTTTAATTCCTCCAGATTTTGTTCTTCTAGCTTAGTTGGGGGACTACTATTTTCCCTCGGGTATTTTGAGTTTGTTTTTATATCTTTTCTCTCACACACAAAAAAACAAGGATAAATAATTTAATCAAAGTATGAAACAAGGAGATTTTCTGTGATGTAAATAATAAGAGAAAAAAACTACTGAAGGCGTTCATCAACTACCACAAAGTTATTTTCAGTTTAATCAAAGCTCTTGATTTCAAAAACTGAGTTAGAAACCACATAATTGCAAACCACAACCTGCAACTGCGAAACTAATCAGTATCGCAGCATTGCCAAAACCACATTCTGCCAACTGCGAAATTAATCCATATCACAGCATCACACGAATTCAACTGCGACCACTCTAAAACCTTGCTTCCAATAATAATATTAAGATTCAATCACACAAATTCAGAAGCAGTGCAGTAGCACCAAGATTGCAGGTCATTCCATCCCTCGTTGTTATGTTCGTGGAACACTAATAATTTGGTGTAATCGACAAAACTCGCAACAAAATATTGCCCATAATTATAATCCTCCCCAAAATTTGTTTCCCTTATTCCAATAAATTTCCTATCACAACTCATTAAAACAAGGTTTTAGGATATTAGGTCAAAACTGTTCGCATAAACCTTTTAATCAACCTAAATCCAACAGCAAAAACACTAAAAAAAAACACAATGTATCACTTGCAATATATAATCAAAAAAGTTATCCGAAACAAAACAACACAATTAAAAAACAGTTTTTAAACCTAAGCGGTGAGAAGAACAGCGCCACCGGCTTCCTTAATCTTCTTCTCGGCGATCTTGGAAATAAGCTTGGCCTTAACAACAAAAGGCTGATTTTGGGGCAGAACACCTTTTCCGAGGACCTTGAAGTACCCGTGCTGTGTGACGTCGATTAGAGGGGCAGTGTCCTTCGATTTTAGGGCTTTTTCCTTCGCGTCTTGGGGTATGAGAGACCATAGCTTTTCGACGTTGACGATGGGGGAGTAGAATTTATTGCGAAGCTTATGGAAGTACCTCATTCCCACCTTCCCGAAGAAGCCCGGATGGTACTTGTCGAACAGGATCCTGTGGTGATGCATGCCACCGGCGTTTCCCCGGCCGCCGGGGTGCTTACGGTGCTTTCCGATACGGCCATGACCGGCGCTCACGTGGCCGCGCTTCTTGCGGTTCTTCTTGAATCGGGTCGTCATCTCTGTTTGCGGCACGAATTAGGGTTTGGGGATTAAGCAATTTATTGAATTAGGGTTTGGAGTTTGTTGGGCTTTTGTGACTATGGGCTAGTGGGCCTCATCTTATCTTACTACACATATGGGTCAATGGGACAGTGTATGGAACTAGCCCAATTGCAACCGAGTGAGACAAGAACTTCTTCGGGACTTGAGAAAGAGCACCCAAGTGGAAACTTGTTACTTGTTTGGTAGTAACGTGAACTATTGAATATTGTTTAGGCTGTGTTTGATTGGGAGTAAATAGAAATAAAAGTAAAATAATTTTAAAAAAGAGAAATATAAAATAAATAAAATGATATATTATATTTTTTTACGTAAAATAATTGAGAAATTGCGTAGAAATAATATTATAAAATTATTTGGTATATATATTAGATAAAAAAGGAGAGAATTAAATATAAATAAATAATTTTTTTTGCCTAGAAAATCATTTTTTTCCTAAAAAATGTCTTTCACCGTGTAAGATGATTTTTGTGAAGATAGAATTTACCATGCGGGGCCCACAACTTGTAAAATTAACTCTTTTCTATATCATCCGTACCAATCAATCCACTACTAATAATATTATTCCGTCTGCGGCGTATAGTTTCCAACGACAGAAACAAACACAGCCTTAAGGAGGCTTAAAGGGCAACTCCACCAAGTGTTAAGTTTGCACGCCTCTTCTTCATCTCTGCTTTCAGTATGTTGCTTATGGCACTTGCTTGCAAGTAGTTTTGTCCCTTGAAGAAACTCTACTAGCTAGAGGTGAATACAAGAACCTTTTTGTAGACACTTCACATCACACATTGCAGAATTTTTGTCATTATGGATTCATCTCTGTCAATGTCATATTTTGATGCTCAAATGTGGTATTATTAGTAGTATACTTAGTATTTTGATTGACATTAACGAATTCTAGTATTAATATGGGTCTCGTGAACAACTGCTTAGAACATTAGTTAGCAGGTCAACAAATGAATTTCCTATTAATAATCAATCATTCAATATTAATGCTACTACACATGAGCTGGAATGCAACCAAACATTTCATGATGAATTTTTTTTAGAGGATTCATGATGAATTATTTGGCATAACCATGTTTTGCGTTTTTCATCTCTACAAAATTTAGCAAAACAAATGCACCGAACTTATTGAAATTAAACTAAAACAATTTATATTCATATGATAAATTATTGTTATAAGCATTTTCTAAATACTTATTATTATGAACTTTTTAGATAAATGCTCATTTTATCCATCAAAGGGTAAGATGATAATTAATTGATGCCTGAAAAGATAAAATAAAATAAAATATTATATTGATTCTTAAATATACTAACTTAATAATAAAATTATTTCAGAAATTTAATGATAAAATCATTCTATCCCATTTTTTTTTACAGATTCAAAAAATAAATTTAAATTTTTAATCTTTTAAAAAGTAATTTATTCTTATCTCACACTTTCAAAATAAAAATGAATATATTTATCTAAAAGTTATTACCATAGCCTTTTACACTCAATTGTTGGTAGACAACTCTTCATTTTACACGTGCTCCACGTCTACAGTTAAACCGGTTACAGATGGAATCAACTAAAATGCGAACAACCACCGTCGTGTGCAATTGCATTACCATATCATCAAATTCATGATACGTAAGGAAAAAACTTCGAGAGAGAAGTGTTAGTAAGAAATTCTCTGACATTCCTCTAAACACATTTTTACTAATTTATTAAAAATTAAAAAATAATTAAATATAAATGTTAGCTCACTAAATTTTATTATTTTTAATAAATAAATTTCAGCGTGAGATAATGCGTTATTAATATGGAATATTTATTGAGTTTATTGATTATTAATATTTAATTACTAATATAGAATTTTTCTATTTTAATTACATTTAAAAAAAAATAACAAAGTGAATATGACTTGCAGTAATGAATGACTTGGGGTTGATGGCATGTGTTGTTTGTGGTAAAGCAAACAGCACCAAGCATATTCAAGTCAGAAGCTGAAGCAACCGCAACCATGCGATTCTCCTCTGTTCTTCCTTCTCCGATACACATGGTCCACAACATCACACTCTTCCTCTCAAGCTCTTAGCTTTATCCGAAACCAACCCACCCCATCTTCCTCTTCTTCCTTCTCTTCCACCACCATGCCTCTTCTTCTCGCACGCACCCCACCATCCTCACTCTCTCCATTCCCTCTTCAAAACGCACGCGCGCCTCTAATCACTGCCTCTCAGAAGCGCTTCCCTCTTGCCGCAACTCGAATAGTTCTTTTCACTTCCCGGCGCAGCATTCTAGCATCCCCTCCTCCCAAGTGCGCCTCCATCAACGGAGTCTCTGTTCCGAACAATCCAGAAGCTTCCGGAGAAGAACAACAACAAATCTATAATGCTTCCGAGCTTCTCGAGCGGATTCGGAAATGGGTCGGGATTTTACCGTCGATTCTCCCCGGCGGACGGTGGTGGGAGTTCTCCGGCGACGTCGACGTTCAGGTGGTGGCGCAGCCGGTGACCGTGTGGCGCGCGCTCGGGAAAATGTGGGACCTTGTCGCGGGTGACAGATGGGTCATCTTCGCTGCATTCTCTGCTCTCATTGTTGCTGCAGTGCGTGCCCTTTTCTTTTTTTGCTGATCTTGTTTGTTCTCTTTTTGTGTTTTTCGAAGGTGTGGTCAAAGTTGTGAGCTTTTTTATTATGTGGGTTTCACTTTTCAGATTTCGGAGATTTCGATACCGCATCTCTTGACAGCATCAATCTTCTCAGCACAGAGTGCGGACCTTACTGTTTATCACCGGAATGTGCGGTTGTTGGTTCTGTTGTGCGTGGCTTCGGGAATATGCAGGTCAAAATCTTGTATGGTCTAATCTCTCTTCTACTTGCTGACACTCATGCGATTGTTTTTTTCTTCTTCTTTTGGTTCTTAATTGATGTTGCTGAAAGAACATTCCATGAAAACATTGAATTTGCTTTTTAATCCACACACACACACACACATATAGGATTGTCTTTCTATGTGTTTTGCTTTATTGAGATTGATCGTAAAGCTGATGCTTGACTTCTTGTACTGTGATTGGTTCCATACACTAAGATTGTGTGTTTTCACGTTTGTTTGTTAAGAAGCTAAACAAGTTATAGCTTGAGCTTCCGAACACGTGGCTTGTAATGTGATTTCTTATTTCTCAGCGGGTTTTCAAACATGCTATTGTTAAGTAGATAAAAGTTTAACTTTTTTTTTTTTTTGGGTATGATCAATGATGCTCTTAGTTCTGTTGCATTTGAAACTTTTTATGTTGCCGGTGGGGTGTGACCATTCTTAACAAGCATTTTCCTGTGCTTCAGTGGGATACGAGGTTGCTTTTTTGGCATTGCAAACATGATTCTGGTGAGTTTCTCTGTCTGATATTTGGGGATGGGGATTTCTATGGTTTGTGTAAAATACACCAGAGCGTAATGGAATAAGAGATATAGTTATCAAATTAAGACTTAGTACTTGAGCAATGGCCATTTGGCTGCCTCCCCCGGTCCCTGATGCTTTGACTTTGTGTTTTCTTCACCTCTTTGGTGTATACAACTTTTCAAACTTTGGAAATATGTGCAGGTTAAGAGAATGAGAGAAACACTATACTCTTCTCTTCTTCTGCAGGTTTGGCTGCACTTAATAACTCATCTCTCTTGCTGCATTCCTTTATTTCTTTTGTTTAATGTATGATTTAACTCATTCTGCAGTGCCCTTATTGTAGGATATATCGTTTTTTGACAATGAAACAGTAGGTGATTTGACAAGTAGGCTTGGGGCGGATTGCCAACAAGTGTCAAGGGTTATTGGAAATGATCTTAATTTGATAATGCGCAATGTTCTTCAGGTTGATTTAGTTATGATAGATGTAATGCTAGTAAAACTCATCTTACATGTTGGACACTTTAATTGGGTTTTCTCATCTTGTTAGGGGGGAGGTTCATTAATCTACTTGTTGATTTTATCTTGGCCACTTGGCTTATCAACATTGGTGGTATGCTCCATATTAGCAGCAGTTATGTTACGCTATGGAAGGTAAGCTCTTGGTTGGTTTTCTTCAAATTCATCCTTTAAGAACATTAGTTTGCATTGCTAGTGCATGCAATCGACTAGTTGAGGCAGCATGTCTGATGATGAAAATATCAACCAGAATGTTCATCAATGCCAATCATGTTGACTTGTTCTTAACTAATTCAATTAGTAGACTCTAAAAATTGTCATTTCTAGAAAATGTCACTCTGTAAAAGCTAAAGGAATCTCTGCCTTCTCCCCAAAACTGTCTTCTACTACAGTGTTATTGAGATATTTATATATTTGTAAAACAGAAATTTTGATGCTTGAGTTCGCTTATAGGATTCTACCTCATTCCTTGTTTGTCTTCTTTATCTCACTGGTATTGATTTGGTCATATATTTCTGCATAGGTACCAGAAAAAGGCCGCAAGGTTGATCCAAGAAGTCACTGCTTCTGCAAATGATGTAGAATAAGAGGCCTTATACTATAATTTGTTTTATATTTCCTAAATGCCATTGTGATAACAATTTTCTCATAGGTAGCCCAAGAGACATTCTCTCTGGTTAGAACTGTACGAGTTTATGGAACAGAAGAAGAAGAACATGGAAGGTGATAATGCTGTTACAATTATGTGTCATTTATTATTTTTCATTCCTGTTATTTTGCTGTCTTCACATGCATCTGGTCCATTTCTATCTACGCTCTACAGGTATAAGTGGTGGCTGGAGAAATTAGCTGACATAAGCTTGCGACAAAGTGCTGCATATGGAGTTTGGAATTTTAGCTTTAACATTCTTTATCATTCAACTCAGGTATAGCTAAGGGTTTCAAAAATCATGATATTTTATCTATTTTCATTAATCTCTTTCTTTCTTTTTTTCTCCTTTAAATCTATAACCTTACTCTTGGAAGAAATTTTGCTTGGATTTGTAATCAATAATTTTTTTTGAAGTTTAGTTAAACCTTTATTTTTGACTTGTGCTTTTATTGAAACATTAAATCTCATAGGTTATTGCTGTGCTATTTGGAGGAATGTCTATTCTAGCAGGTCATATCACAGCCGAGAAACTTACCAAGTTTATATTATACAGTGAATGGTTAATTTATTCTACCTGGTGGGTGGGAGACAATATATCCAATTTGATGCAATCAGTTGGGGCTAGTGAAAAAGTATTCCACTTAATGGATCTCTTACCGAGCAGCCAATTCATAGAAAGAGGCAAGCATTTTTCCACTCATATATTTCATATGAATAAACACCTTCTTTTGATTTTGTCAAGTCATCACCTATCTCAAGACTGCATGGTCCCTGCATGTTCAGTTCTTATTCTACCAGTAGATTGAGCATGGATATTTTCCCATGAATCATGTGGGATAAAATGTAATTTTCTTAAACTATGCATTTAATAAACTGTGTAGTTTACATATTTACTTGTAAGGAATAAGGCTGCTCACACTGATACCATCTATAATTGTTTTAAAACTTTTGGTACTTGCTATGATGGTTGACATTGGTGGTCACAAGTAATATAGGATATTTCTTTTAAGAAAAAAAACTTACTGACACCTGCAGTGAACAGATTGGGTTCTCAGATGAAGCTGACTCCTGCAGTCATGTCATGTGCAGCTCTCAATTTATTATTTTTGTGATAATAGTAATACTTATTAGCTAGTGCTAGGCATCCAGTATCTGTATCTATTCTCATTCCTCTACCTACAGTATTGTAACAATAAATAAATAAGAGAAAACAGAAACTCATGGGAAACATGATGAATTCCTGCATAACTTTTTGCTTCTGTTTTAATTTTACTATATTGAAGTTTGAGTGTAACTTTGTTGCAGGGGTAACATTGCAGAGGTTAACAGGGCGTATTGAGTTTCTAAATGTATCTTTTCACTATCCTTCAAGGCCAACGGTAGACCCCCATTTCTAACACCTTCAATTTGTCTTAGAGTTGAAGCTTGCATATTTTATACAGTTTTTGTTCCTCTGTTACTTCAGTGAAGGATGAATGCTGCTACAATAAGAATAAAAAAGTTCACTGCTGAGAGTTTAGGCACTCCCCTCCCCTAAAAAAAAAAAGTGGGGGCATACATTGTTTTATTTTTAGTAGTGTAAGTTGTGTGGGGAGATACACAGTGAAGTTGTATAGCGTCTTACATGCACTTTAGGAAAATGCATGTTCAATATAAAAATTAATGCTGATGGTTATTTACAATAAACTGAATTTTTTTACAATATAGTATCAGGATTCTTCCTCACTATATACACACCTTGTGCATGCATGTGTGTTCAATGCAATTTATCAAGATAGTATTGTGGATATTACTATCCTGATTTCTGCAGCTCTTCCCTCTTTGCATGACATTTTAACCAGTATATTCAATTTGATTGTGCATCTACATGGGGTTAAGATTACCATTGTTATTTGTCAGTTATACTGGCTTCATTAATGTCAGCTATTGTAACAGGTATCCGTAGTGCAACATGTGAACTTTGTTGTCTATCCTGGTGAGGTGGTTGCAATAGTAAGAAACTGCTTCTCATCTCTTAAATTCATACCTTCTCTGCACTATGATAAGAGATTAATCTGTTGTTTCCTTTGATTTGTGGCATAGGTTGGACTTAGTGGTAGTGGAAAAAGCACATTGGTGAATCTTTTGCTCCGTCTCTATGAGCCTACAAATGGTCAGGTAGAGTTAGTTTATCTCATTAAAATAGAGTGAACTTGTATGGCTGGTTTAAAAAATATTGAATTCACAAGAAAATATTATGAAAAAGAAAAGATGCTGATTTTTATATTATTATTGGAGGGGGGAAGGACTATTTTGTTTTTGTTACATCTATTCAAGTGGCTATAGGGAATTGTCTTTATATCTTAGTAAAATAGCCATCGTCTCTTCAATTAGATAATTAACATGACGTAATTGGATTGCCCTCTAGAGTTGGAACAAGAAGTTCAGAGAGAGCAAATGGTTTTTTGTTTCCCAACTTCTAAGAATATCGTGGGTTTTGAATCCAGGGGCTTAGATCTTAGATTCTAGATTTCTTACTAGTAATTTATCACTTTTCTCTATTACTTTCACCCAAAAATACTTCGGTAGATTATATTTTAATTTTATATTCAATAATATGAACATAATAAGATCAAGTCACCCTTTTTCCCAACTGCTGATATTGATTAGTGGTTTCTTTCCTGGAATTAGTTATGTAGTCCCTATTGCCAGTTATTCTGCCTGAGCAGATATTATGTTACTTGAATATTATCATGACCCAAAGTTTGTTGCAGATTTTGATAGATGATATCCCTCTTAAAGACTTGGACATCATGTGGTGGAGAGAGAGAGTTGGATTTGTGGGCCAGGTTCTTAACTCACCGTCATAGACAAAATTCAGTGAATATATATAGCTCTTCTCTTACCAAAAAAATGTTTGTACAGGAACCCAAACTCTTCCGAATGGATATTAGTTCAAACATAAGATATGGATGTACGCAAGATGTAAAGCAGGAGGATATTGAATGGGCTGCAAAGCAGGCCTATGCCCACAACTTTATCTCAGCACTTCCCAATGGTTATGAAACACTTGTTGATGATGATCTGTTAAGTGGAGGACAAAAGCAGCGAATTGCTATTGCTAGGGCCCTTCTTAGGGACCCAAAAATATTGATCCTTGATGAAGCCACTAGTGCACTAGATGCTGAAAGTGAGCATAATGTCAAGGTGTGCCTCTGAAACTACTAGAAGCCAGATGGCAATTAGACACGTTAAATATTAAAGTGTGAGAAAGATTGCAAAGATATTGATGCTTCAGTTTCCATAATATGTAGGGTGTTCTTCGATCTGTTAGAAGTGATTCTGCAACAAGAAGTGTCATAGTCATTGCACACAGGTGATAATTTGCTTGTCGATGTCAATTAACTGAATTAAGTGGTATTCCAACTATTAGTTTTGAAGTGTATGACCTGTCTTACAGGCTTTCTACCATACAAGCAGCTGACAGGATTGTGGTGATGGATGGTGGTCACATTATTGAGGTTGGTAAACTGTTGATTCATTTTGAATGCCCTAAAATATTCATTTCAATATTCATTTTTGAAACTTATCCTTAAAATTTTCAAATTTCCATCAGCCTTTTTTTTAACAGTGTAAAACTCAAATGAAAAGTTGGGTTTAGACTTTAGAAGGTTATACATGTCCTCTTTGTTGATGAATTTGACTCCGCAAACTCTTCTACTGGATCATGATGGATATGGCATAGGATAGGACCATGAAAACAGTAATTGTATGTAGCCATATTTTTATTTGGTTTAGGCTGAGCCTTGGTGCATCGGCAAGGTTGTTGCCTTGTGAGCTAGAGGTCACTGATTCAAATCCTGGAAACAGCTTTTCTTCTTACTGGAAAAAGACTGCATATATCTACCCTTCCTAGACCCCATTTGGTGGGAACCTCGTGCATTGGATCATCCTTTTTATTTTTATCTGTTTGTTCGATAATGTGCACATAAAACTCGCATCAAGTTTACGAGTAGAATAAGGCTTCTTTAACATCCCAAGCATTACTGAAACTGTTTGGATTTTATGTGTTTGAATGAGAAGCTATGCTTATCCTTTCTTTGCCCTAATCGGAAACATAATTTTCATTAACTTCTGTTCAAGCAGATGGGAAGTCACAGGGAACTTCTCTTAAAAGATGGTTTGTATGCACGGTTAACCAGAAAACAGGCTGATGCCATGGCATGATTTGTGTTTCCACATCAGATAATCTATTTTTGTTCTGGCTTTTTAAAGGCAGTACAGTGAGGCAGCAACTTTTTTTTCTTGTTGCTGACCAATGTATTTATAGCATTATACAAGAAAGTTGGTGAAGTTTTCAGTAGAAAAGGAAGCTGCAGAAGTTTTGGTTTAAAATGCATGGCGGCTTCAGAAAGATTTCACCCTACAGGTTCTAAGGCAGATGCAAAAGCATGCAACTAGGTAGTTTGGAGGTATTCATAGTCAATATGCTGATAAGCGTCAGATGTAATGTCATACTGCCAGTGACTGTATAGATTATTCATTTTATACCTTCAACTGTAACCTTTTGAAGACATTTTCTTTGAAGAATACCACCTGCCCATGTTTGATGGCACTTTACTCATGTTGAAGTCTATAAAATTGGAGTTTTCAAATAAGTGGGTAATTTTTAATGTTAAGAAAGAACTTACATGATGGAAAAAGGTTTATTTTTGGAACCAAATTAAGCTTATACAATCTACTGCACCCTGTCAATAAATATATAAAATACCTAAACGCATATTAATAAGTATAAATGTAATTTTCTGATCATTTTTGTAGGTTTAATACATAAAATGGAATATCCCTGGCTTCTGCAGGGTGAAACAGTAGATGTATAAATGGGGCTACGTCTTGCAATATATTTTGATTTTGATGTAAAAAGAACCGTAGTTTAACATTCCCACTAGACTTCTGTTTATCAATATCCTACTTCTCAGTGACACGTTCAACGGTAGATGGAACACAATTCAAATTATACTGTATGTAGTTGGTGAATAATTCAAATCACTTGTTCATGGAATTGTTTTATTGCAATGTTGGAGACTCAGGAATACAACAAAGTGCTTATTCATATCTACGACTTAAAGTTAATGGGATCTAGCTCAATTGATTTAACAAGATATGTGAATTATTGTAAATTCTTTGACAGTGTCTATGGCTGGAATTCATTTTTTTTTCTTTCTTTCTTCTGATAATGTAAAATAAATGGATAACATGGTCCATACAAGACTTTCCTGAATAATTGTATCTCTTTCACCTGTAACGTAGTGTCCATTTTATCTTCATTTATTTTGCATAAATGCAAGATTTAATCAAAAGGTAAATTTACTTTTCCTTTTTACTTCAATGAAATATTTCAGAGGGACCAACAAAACCTTCAGGCCTTTGAATTATGGCTTATTCTATGTTCTTTCTGATGGCGAAACAATTGCTACTGTGAAGAAAGTAACAAGGCAGGCAGAAATTTCTGGCTGATCTAAAGCAACAGAAATTCCTTGACTATATACGATGAGGCCAACCACTTGGTGACTACAGATGTGTTGAACAACCTGAAACAAACTTGGCATTATCTTTCCTTGGAGGATATTTATTTTCAAATGGTGCTTGTTTCGTTAGACCTATGTCATGAGAAAATATCAAAAGTAGTAAGTTCCTAATACAAGAATGTACACAAGGCACTAGTGATGGAGTTAATATCGAACATGTAAAGCCTCGTTTTCATCACTCTTATGGGGTGAAGATTTCAAGTTTTTACACAGCCGGCCATAAGAAACAAAATCACCTATAATATATATGAAGTTTAAGCAGTATTTCACTTTCTCATGCTCATTCATTCCTTGGCAACATTATGGCGAGGATGAAACATTTGGATTGCACAACTTTAAGTTGAACGCTATGTCAACTGACATTTATAACAAAAACTAGCAAACTTACATTTGTCAATCCAAAAAAAAAAAAAGTTGAAAGCTATGCTGAAGCGTGTTGTTCACTCGTTAGGCCTAGTGGATAAAAATCCAAGAAGAAAGAGCAAAGTGAGAGGAACCAAGACAATCCCTGACTTTGGTTTGAGATCAAAGGATTTATATGTAAAGGGTGATTCATCAGGGTGGACTACAAGATGCATTTCCGGCATCCAAGTTGACAGTGAAGTATCCCGGGATGTGTGTTGCAAGAGCATGGCTCCTCATCACTCAGTGCTAAGGCCTGAAGAGCATTTGCTGCTTGGTCACAAGTATGTCATAATCTCATGCAAAGATGTGGAGAAGCTGAAGCGTAAACATCCTCAGCAATGCAAAACCAAAGAGCATAATGGTGTGGTAACATTGGAGGCAAACATCATTAGGTCTCCTAGTGGACACAAACCAAAAGAGAATGACAAACTCAGTGTGCCAAATGAGATGATTAACACAAGGACAACTCTATCTCCTAGTGAATGCAAAATTCATGAGAATTGTGAAGTTAAAGAGCCAAACATTCTAGGGAAAGAGAAAGTGAATGAAGAGATGGATGTGTGTCAAGGTGGAGAAGATATAGAAGTTCATTGCTCTGCAAAGGATTTTTATGTTGGCAATGTTGGGAAAACACGGACTTTCCCGCTTCGTGAAGTTAAGATAGGCACTTAGTAATTAAAGGTAGTAATGGGAGCACACGATTATAATTCTCCAATATGGAGATTCTTCCACTATACAAAGTGATAGTAGGGTTACAAGGATGTGTTTACAAAATTGACTCACTCTATGGTGGTTCACTCAAGCTTGAGGATAGAGACTTCCCAAGCTATTTATCTTCTCTCTCAAAGAGGTTCTTTCTCACTCTAAGAAGTGGATTCACTCTTTGTCTTGGATGGATAGGAATGAAGGCTCCTACCCTTATTTATACTACTCCACCTCCACAATGAATGGTGGAGATTACTTGTATCCTAGGGTGGAGATTAATTCTCTAGAATGCTCCACACATTCTAGGAGTCTCTACACTCTTCTACTCCCTTCCATACTCTTTCATAAGGTTCTAGAAGGTTCCACACATCTCCAGAATATTCCAGAGGTTTCCACATTCTTCCACAAGCTTCTAGAGAGTTCTACACTACTCTAGAATTCTCTAGGACGTTCTAGAAAATTCTACACTTTTCTAGAAAGCTCTAGAATTTTCTAGAACCTCTCCAATTAAGGAGGGATCCCAACAAATCTCCCCCTCCCGACTTAATTGGGGGGTAGTAGCAAACCGGCACCTTGACAGCAATCTTCAAACTTCTTTGTCGGTAGTACTTTAGTCATCATGTCTGACCAGTTCTCGTCTGTGTGAACCTTGTCAAGATGTACTTTCTTCTCCTCGAGGACATCTCGGATCCAATGATATCTTATGTCAATGTGCTTTGTGCGGGAATGAAATGTTGAGTTCCTTGCCAAGTAAATTGCACTTTGATTATCGAACTTCAACACATACCTATCTTGATCTATTCCCAGCTCCTGCAACATGTTCTTTATCCACAACATCTCCTTGCAAGCTTCAGTGAATGCGATGTACTCCGCCTCAGTGGTGGATAATGCAACACACTTTTGCAGCTTTGATTGCCAGGAAATAGCTCCCCCTGCAAAAGTAGTTAGGTATCCCGATGTTGATTTCCTTGAATCAATATCACCGGCCAAGTCTGCATCTGTGTATCCTTCTAACACAGGTTTTCCTTTTCCAAAGCATAGACATCTTTTGGAAGTTCCACGTAGATATCGGAGGATCCATTTGACAGCAACCCAATGTTCATTCCCCGAGTTGGCCAAGAAGCGACTGACGACTCCAACTGCATAGGCGATATCTGGTCTTGTGCATATCATTGCATACATGAGACTGCCTACTACAGATGAATATGGAATCTTCTTCATTTCCTCCATTTCTTTCTCACTTGTGGGACTTTGCTTCGAACTCAGCTTGAAGTGTCCAGCAAGTGGTGTGTTAATCGACTTTGATTTGTGCATGTTGAATCTTTCCAACACCTTCTCAACATACCTCTCTTGGGATAGCCATAACAGTCTTTTCGTCCTATCACGGATTATTCTCATCCCAAGGATTTGTTTAGCCGGTCCCAAATCTTTCATGGCGAAACTCTTGCTTAGATCTTTCTTCAAAGCAGCTATCTTTATGCGATCTTGTCCAACAATCAACATATCATCCACATAGAGTAGAAGTATGAGAAAGTCACCACTTACATACCTCTTTATGAAGACACAATGATCACTTTCCGTCCTTTTGAAATCATGTTCTGCCATGAAAGCGTCGAACTTCTTATACCATTGCCTCGGTGCTTGCTTAAGGCCATATAAACTCTTCGTGAGGCGACATACTAAGTTTTCCTTTCCCGGAACTTTGAATCCCTCAGGCTGCTCCATGTAGATTTCTTCCTCTAGATCACCATGAAGGAACGTCGTCTTGACATCGAGTTGTTCAATCTCCAAATCTTGCACTGCTGCTAGGCCAAGGACAACTCGGATGGATGACATCTTTACCACGGGAGAGAATATTTCTTCAAAGTCAATGCCTTTTTCTTGACTGAATCCTTTGACGACCAACCGAGCTTTATAGCGAGGCTTTGAATTACTACCTTCGGTCTTGATTCGATACACCCACTTATTCTTCAAGGCTCTTCTCCCTTTTGGCAGCTCCACCAATTCAAAGGTGTTATTCTCATGCAAGGATTGCATCTCTTCTTGCATGGCTTTTCTCCACTCTTCTTTATGAATATCATTGATTGCTTCTTTATAGCTTTGAGGCTCCCCCTCATCAGTGAGCATCACGTACTCCTCTGTGTTATATCGAGTGGATGGCCTTCTTTCCCTAGAGGATCGTCTCGGCTCTGGCACTGATAGAGAGCTAGATTGAGGATCTTCCTAAGCTGGTTCATCATGAGTCTCCTGATTGTTTTGCTCTAACACAGGCTCATGATCTTCAGCATCATTATTTTTTGTTCTGTCATTATCCTCACGTCGAACTGGAGTAAGTTCAGTGTTCTTACTGCTTCTCAATCTTGGCTTCTTTGAATTTTTAATGTCTTCGATCGTTTGGTCTTCGAAGAATACAACATCTCTGCTACGGACAACCTTCTTATTGATTGGATCCCAAAGCCGATAGCCAAATTCATCTTTGGGTGAGCGAAGGTAGATACATTCCTTCGTCTTTGCATCAAGCTTAGCTCGCTCATCTTTGGGGATGTGAACAAATGCCCTACACCCAAACACCTTGAGATGATTGTATGAAGCTTTCTTGCCCATCCAAACTTCCTCTGGAATAGCCCCTTCCAAAGGAATTGACGGTGTAAGGTTGACAATGTCAACCACGGCCATTATAGCTTCTCCCCAAAATGATTTAGGTAATTTAGCATGAGAAAGCACGCATCGAACTCTTTCTTCAATTGTTCGATTCATTCTCTCAGCTAGCCCATTCAACTGTGGTGTCTTGGGTGGAGTCTTCTCTAGCCTAATGCCATATTTCTTGCAATAGGCTTCAAAGGGACCTCTATACTCACCTCCATTGTCAGATCGTATGTTCTTGATCTTTCTTCCAGTCTCACGCTCCACTAGAGCATGAAATTCTTTGAAGGCGTCAAGCACTTGATCCTTTGATTTTAACAGGTGCAGCCACACCTTCCTTGAATGATCATCAATGAAGGTGACAAAGTACAATGCACCACCAATGGATCTCTCGGACATTGAACACACATCGGTGTGTACAAGGTCAAGAATGTTCTTTCTCCTTGTGGGCGGAGAAGATCTTTTGAAAACAACTCTGTGTTGTTTTCCAACTAAACAGTGAGCACAAGGATCAAGTGGCTTACCTTTCACGTTAGGGAGGAGTTGTTTCCGAGCTAGCATGTGAAGACCCTTCTCACTGATATGCCCAAGTCGTTTATGCCATACTTCCATATCATCAGTGGTTATGTTTACCTCTCCTTTGCAGAGCTTAGCTTGCATCACATATAGTGATCCTTCCTTCTTTCCTCGAGCCATGACTAGACTTCCTTTGGTGAGCTTCCACTTTCCTTCACCAAAGTAGTTCATCAGACCAGCATCGTCTAGCTTCCCAGCGGAGATAAGATTGAGGCGCATAGCCGGGACATGCCTCACATCTTTTAGGATAAGCTTGCATCCGGTGCTTGTTGTCAGGGTGATGTTTCCTATCCCAACAATCTTACTCTTATCTTGATTTCCCATTTGCACCGTACCAAAGTCACCGCTTTGGTAGGATGAGAAGAAACTTCCATGTGGAGTAACATGGAAGGAGGCACCAGAATCGACAATCCAAGAGCTATCATCACAAGCAATGTTTAGGATGTTACCTTCACCAATGAGATATAACAAATCTTCTTTTGAAACTACGGCAGTAGTATTCTTCTCTTCTTTCTTCTTTGTTGGGCTGACTTGGTCTGACTTAACGTTACCGGCTGTTTGATCTCTCTTGAAGGATCGACATTCTATTTTCCTGTGGCCCATCCTTCCACAGTAGTAGCATGTAATTTTTGAGCGTGATTTGGATCTACCTCGAGATTGATGCGGATCTCGGCTCTTATTACGTCCACGAGTCTCATTCCTACCCCGATTCTTAATAACATTAGCCTCGGGATGGTTAGACTCACCTCGTTCCATTCTCCTTGCTTCTTCACCGAGAAGGCTGTCACTGACTGTATCCATGGTGAGCTTTCCTTCCGGAGCTGAGTTACTAAGTGTAACCACGAGTGTGTCCCAACTTTCCGGCAAGGAACTAAGGAGTAGAAGGGCTTGCAACTCATCATCAATCTTCATCTCAATTTTGGTTAATTGATTTACGAGCCCTTTAAAATTATTCAAGTGCTCAATCATACTATGACCATCCTTGTACTCCAGCTTCACCAACCGTCGAACTAAATTGGCTTTATTACGAGGTGTTTTCTTTTGAATCATGGACTCAAGCTTTGTCCATAATTCATAAGCATTTGTGTAAGTAGAAACATGCTCGAAGAGAGTTTTGTCAATGTACTTACGGATCATAGCAACGGCCTTTCGATTTAGTAACTCCCACTGAGCGTCACTCTTACCTTCTACCTTGTCTTTGTAGATGATGGGCTCATGCAAATCCTTGCAGTATAGATGATCCTCCATCATCGGCTTCCAATATGAGTAGTTGTTAGCCGTGAGCTTGAACATGTCTCCATCATGAGTGACGTTATCCTCCATCTTGAACTGCACGAGCTAATGACGGCTCCAGATGAACCTGGCTCTGATACCACTATTGGGAAAACACGGACTTTCCCGCTTCGTGAAGTTAAGATAGGCACTTAGTAATTAAAGGTAGTAATGGGAGCACACGATTATAATTCTCCAATATGGAGATTCTTCCATTATACAAAGTGATAGTAGAGTTACAAGGATGTGTTTACAAAATTGACTCACTCTATGGTGGCTCACTCAAGCTTGAGGATAGAGACTTCCCAAGTTATTTATCTTCTCTCTCAAAGAGGTTCTTTCTCACTCTAAGAAGTGGATTCACTCTTTGTCTTGGATGGATAGGAATGAAGGCTCCTACCCTTATTTATACTACTCCACCTCCACAATGAATGGTGGAGATTACTTGTATCCTAGGGTGGAGATTAATTCTCTAGAATGCTCCACACATTCTAGGAGTCTCTACACTCTTCTACTCCCTTCCATACTCTTTCATAAGGTTCTAGAAGGTTCCACACATCTCCAGAATATTCCAGAGGTTTCCACATTCTTCCACAAGCTTCTAGAGAGTTCTACACTACTCTAGAATTCTCTAGGACGTTCTAGAAAATTCTACACTTTTCTAGAAAGCTCTAGAATTTTCTAGAACCTCTCCAATTAAGGAGGGATCCCAACAGGCAAGGATAAGTCAGTAAGATATTCAAGAAGAAAAGAAATTAAAGTGAAGAAACCTTTTTCACCACCTCTTCCAGAAGGAAGATCATATAGGGGTTTGGGATGGCAACCTAGCCTTGTCACCGTGCAAGAGCTCTCTCCATGACATTTCTTATGGTTTTACTTTTACAACTCCTATAGTCCTATTAATATTACGGTAAGGTAATATTCAGGCTTACCAGTTTTTAATGTTGTTAATTAATTTATACATTGGATATTTGGTAGACTTGAGAAAGGATTATGCTAGAGGAGACTTTTTTAGATCCTCAAAAGAAAGGAAAAAAAAAATTGTGTATTGATGTGATCTGCATAGATCTATTAGCATAGAAATTCGATCAGCAACAGATCCTCTGGTGTAGGTACTGTTTCCAATTGTAGCTAATAAAAGTAATTCTACTTTTTTCCTTTGGATTATCTTGGGTTGGTGCTTCAAAACTCATTGATAATAAGGTCCAGACTTGGAAAAGGGGACTCAGGAATATGTGTGTAGTAATGTACGTGCTGCTTTGAAGAAGCAATACAATATACACCTGTAGCTTCAAAAATTCAAAATGAGATATGTATAAGAGACATGCTGTTTTGTCTTTACTAATACAAATCTGTGTTCTATGTTTCCATTCTCTTCAATCATTTAAAAAAGAGAAAAACAACCTTTGAATGTGAATACTGAGATAATTTAGTTTTCAAAAGTATGAAACATAGAATACACATCTTTTTTTAAATCATTCTACACTGGGTGATTATTTTAGAAAAAAATCACTTACTGTTTCAAGCTACTTTTTCAAAGCAAGGAATACACCAATGTTTTAGAAACTCAAGATGGGGTGTTGGCAATGACCTAACAAAAGACAAAATGAAAAGGGATCACGCGTTTCCATGTCTTTGAAATTTTAGCCAGGAACATTTACCACGGTATGAGTAATGTAAACCGCCAAAAATAACTTAGATGGCTGGAAAGTTTCTTAAGTACCAATTATCTTGGTATGCTCGTAAGAATCACTCAAAAAACTCTCTTGTTATTAGCTTCCTTTCGTCTATTATATCATAAGGTTGTGAATACTCAAGAGCAGGCTAATAAATACACTGCCTTAGTAATAATTGACGAAACCAAACAACAAATAGGCTATATCAACGAAGAAATTTCTTTTGTTAGCTTTGATTTTTTGTGATATTGCCCATTTGATAAACTTAACCCAAAGGCTTTACCTCTTCTTTTTTGTGTTTGCTTTTTAATGATGGCTGTAGTACTAATTCTTATGTGGGATAATGGACAAATTATCTATGTATGTCGACGACTAAAGATATATGAACAATGCTTCTATTTCTGGACTAGGAAAAAAAAACTATACGATAATGCTTCTGTTTTTTTACTGTTACATTGGGCCGGAAAAAAACTAAAACTTAATTGATGTACGATAATTTACTTACATATATGATCCGAAAAATAAAAGACAATAGAAAACATACCTCTCTCAATTGGCATGAAGTGTAGTAAAAAGCAACAAAAATTGAATGTAATGTTGATGTTTTCCATCTAGAGGGCGTGCACTTTTCGTTGAAATAAATGAAGGTTATATATGATTTAAGAAAGAAATTAAAGAGAAACCTCCTAACGAGTTAAAACGGTGCAAGCAACTGCTGCATTTAATGTGCTCCGTGCTTAAATCTTGAATCGTTTGTCCACATAGAATTCAAAGAGCCTGAATCCAACCCCAAAAAATTTCCATCTTGTTAAATAATTACAATATCTTTTGAAAAGACAAAAAAAAGAATTATTTCCTAAAGTCTCTCGAATAAAAAATAATAGAAAGAAACTTAACAGTTTGTCAATTGATTGATTGAAACAGAAATGCATTGCACCTCTAGATGAATTTTACTTGAATAGCAGTTAGAATACTGAAGAATTATTTCTTATAGAATTATTGAGTGAATTATAGAGTTATCATTTTGTTCGGTTGGACTTGAGTTATACAGCACGATCTCTTGGCAAGCTTTCGATATAATTTTTGAATGACTATTGTGGTTGTGTGTGGCTCCTACCCAAAGCAGGGAGAAATTAAGGTCACTTGCAATAACTTTGATGTTAAAGTTAATGAAAGTCAAAGGTATATAAGGCGTTTAAGATAGAAATCATACTTGAAATGTGCAATTTTAAGGCTTTTTATAGGCTCTCTCCTTTGATAAGGTATGTCAAGATTAAACAATTATTTTACTTATGACAAAATAGTCCGTCAGAGTCTTCAAATTATTTCTCAACTATTAGAGTGCGTTTCGATAGAGAATTTTAAATAAAAAAAGTAATTTATCAGAGAATTTAAATTTATATAATTTAAAATTCATTGTTTAGATGTTTGTTTTATGAAGAATTTAAATTTTTAGAATTTTAAAATAAAATTTTAAACAACTAAAAATGTGAAATTTTAATTTCCTTATAAAAGATAAGAAATTAAAATTTTCTTTTTAATAGAAGAATCTCCCAAAATATTCGTATATTTATTTTATAACTTTTATCCTCCCTTCTACCTGAAAGTTCCCGAAATCTTGTTCTCAAACTCATGACTCTTCTCTCATGCCAATGATCATCTTCTTCAAGAAATATCGTCTAGCTCGCAGAGCATTGATCGGGTGTGGATGTAGGGGGACACTTACAACTGCACCCGCTAGCTAGGTGAGTAACCGTCGCTACCCATCACGTGACGGAGGTGCTTGCTGACGCGAAGGGTTTGGATCATGGCTTGCGCGTTGACCGAATGTTGCGACTCTCCATGCCGCATTAATATTCTTCTCTTTGGAAGAACACCAATCATATCTTCTCTTCCCTTTACATTTATTCTCTTTCACCCTCACAATTTTAATTTTTTTTCCAATCATAAAATTTTGAAAATAAAAGAATTTAAATTGAAGTATTTAAAATTTCTTAGAATTTTAAATGCTCACGTCCAAACACATGATTTCTAGCCTTGAATAGAACATGAAAAAAAAATACAATCTTGTGTATATTTTGCATACAAATTAGGAACAATCAGAAATCCAATCATATAAAAGAGAGATACATTTATATGGACTATAACATGACAAATTTTATAGGACCACCATAATTCTTTCATATTTTTCTCTAAATAATTTCTTTCCACACTCATTTTCACTCCAACCATATTAGTTAAATTATATTCCTTCATTCATTCCTCCAAGTTGTTCATAATTCACAAGACAAGGAACTCACCCATATTATAATATTACTCGTCCATATTTATGCCATTCAAGGAACCAAACCATATAGTGGGGCCCACACCATCACAACGGCTGCATGTCTGCATGCAGTTCCCAATATCTGATCACCAAGTGGTGCAAAAGGAAGATCCGAGGCATATTCCAGCAACTCTCTAGTATGTAATCCAAATCTGATAGTAGTATATATATATGGCAGACACTGAACACTTTAATGTTTTTGGATACAATTTAAGTGACTGTGTCTGAGTCTAAAACATTCCAATTTCCAGATTTGGAGGAATGTCTGTATGGGATACACTGATTGAATTCTCCTGCAAAACCATATATATTAACCAATTAACAATCTTTCAGGATGGTGTCTGTCACGTGCATTCCTCCATCAGCATCACAACAAGTGTCCTAGTGACTAGTTATGGCTTATGAGGCCCTCATCCTTGTCGTGTGATTACTAATTCCAAAAGATTCTTAATTAAACAGTACTTTTAGTTGGCAATTATGAGGCCCCTCATCTTATTTTTACACACTTATTATAATTCTTTATTTTTTAACATGTGATGGATATTGGTAATTATGTTCAAGCTGGATTAGGATATAAATACTCTCAATGGTAAAATTCTTTTTTCGATTTAAGACTTTAATGTGATAAGTTGCGCGCATTCTTCACATTGTTATACCTTTTAAGACATTAATATCAGGTTTATTTTAGTCTATTTTAACATGAACGAATTTCTTAAAGTTAATTCTTCTTTCTTTGACACTCTTAAACAAAATCAGGTTAGATTTAAACTCTTATTAGTTATTGACTTTAGATTTTAAAATATGGAGTGAATATTTTAGAAGCGTATTTACCAAATATCTATTTTTTTTATAAAATATTAATTATATAATATATAAATTTACTGAAATTACACAAGCAAAAGCTTAAGTTTCAAAACCCATAGTGAGGTGTTTAAAACTTCTTTTTATTTTCTAAATTTCTAAAATTGATAATACTATATTTAAAGTTAGTTGATAACATTAAAATTCATAGCAAAATATGTCATTAGAAAAACTTGTTCATGATGTTAATTTTCTTTAAATTATGTTAGAATATACTTAACACATTCTATCTTCTAACAAAATAAAATATACTTTTTAAAATCAAAGGAGTGTAATATAATTTATATGTCTCTAAGTAAATATAATTAATTCACTTAGTACAATTACTCTATTTAATATTAGTATAAATTTTTTTTTATTATGATTCATTATTTTACATATGTCAAATAATAATGCAAGTATCCCTGATAAATTACATCCAAATAAGAATCATCTCAAAATATAGGCAAAGCCTTACAACAAAAACAAACACTTATCGTTTTCATTTAAAATATAACAAGGAAATTGGGAAAAGAAAAGGGCATCACGCATCCAAGGTCCGCTTCATTTTCAAGCATATTATAAATCTATGAAGTATTTATATTTTATATTGATGTGTGGAAAGAAAGAGGAGAGGAGTGCAAAAATACTAAAATAGATACGCCGGATTGAAACTCGATTTGTCTCATGTAGGTGCATGACCCATTAACCTGGGAGCACATGGTGGACTTCAAATAGTACCAAATAAGTTAAAATATATTTTTTTTACTCATAAATATAAATATTAATATTAATATTAATTTAAATTTTTTTCATAAAATATTTTTGTATATTTTTATTTTCATAAAATTTAAATATATTATTTTTTAATTTCGGATGTAGGTTTGAATAAATTTAAATATATAATAGTGACTTTTTACACAAATTATATATATATATATATATATATATATATATAATCGATATAAATTAATATTTTTTACATTCAATTATGAATATAATTTATATAAAAAAGTCATACATGTAAGTTAAGATTTTGAATTCTATTTGTAACTTTAAAAATAATATATTTTAATTTTATAAGAATGAAAAATATACTAAAATTATATAAGAAATTTTTTTAAATGTTTTTATATTTATGAGGATAAAAAATATATTTTAAATTATACTTATATATGGTTGGGTTAGGACCGGATAACCTATTTGGTTTAGAGTTTAATTTTATTAACTTTTGTGAGAGATAAACTTTAAATATGTGTTTTATTAAAAATGTGATGATTAATTTTCTTTTAACTTCAAACAAAGACGTGCATGCAGTGATACCAAGGTTAGAGATTCACTTATAATTACTAAGGCAGAACACATTCGTAAGTTTTTTTTATAATTATTATTCGTTGTCAAAAAAGGAGAAACAAACCTAGTCCGAGGGTATCCCTCAACAGGTGTTTTATTATTAAATTACATATAATTGTTATTACAAATTATTACTAAAGTCTCAAGTCTGTCAATATTGTAGACAACTTATCCCATTCCTAACATAAAAATATATCTTGTAAAAAAACATAAAAATATAAAATAAAATAAGAGTAAAAGGATTCTACATTCATAATATAAAATGTTTTACTCAATCATTAATTACAATTTATTATTATAATAAATTTATTAATTTTTAAAATAATTATCTTAAAATAACTTAACCAATAATTTATAATTAAATAATAATATAAAATTATTTTATACCATAAATATATACTCATACTCATTAAACTCATAAAATAAAGCCAATGAACTTGGCAAAGTCCACTATTATATCCTTGCGTTATATCAGGAAGAAGGCGGAGATAGCTTGATGCCTTTTTAATTTTTAATAAAAGGAAATAATAATATTAATAATATTAATAATACATCTATAAAATCTGGTGGATGAAATTCGACTTCTATATATGGTTGATGCTTTTTAATAAAAGGAAACACGTAGAGTGGTATTTAAGATGTGTAGTTGAAAAATATATAATTGTAAAAGGTGAACGATGTCTAAGGTGAACTACTTTACTCACTTTTAAAAGCCTTTGAATTTATGAAGGTGCATAATATTATCATTGAGAGAAGAAGAGGAGATATTTTCATGAGAGAGGGTCCATGATAATCGTGAAAGAAGATTATATTAAAAGTGATTGGTTAAATTTTTTAATAAAAAAAATATTAACAAAGTTATAAATATTTCACATGATAATAAAAATATAATCTAAATAAATAGTTACCTGCTATATATATTTCTTTTAAGCTTATCTGGATAACATTATCCGTTTAAAATTAGAATATATAAACAAAATGGGCGACAGTGAGCCAACGTAAGAGTAGACCCCATGAGAGCATATGTTGGGTGTTGACGGAATGAAAGCTACACCGCCAGGATAATTGAGGGACCTCATCAGCAATTTATTGAAAGAAAATTAATTACCAAGTGAAAATGTCATTTGATTTTAATCTATGATTTATGTGATTAGGGCCTCCAGGCTAATTTCCACCACCACTGTATTTAAAATCATAATGGTTATTAAAATTTAAAGATAATTTATTCAACTTCAACTCTAGTTAAGCAAAACGATAATAATAAAATATATATTGTTAATATTATATAATATATTGGATAATAAAATAATATATCTAAATTAAAATAAGTTAATTATCTGTTAACTATTGTCCTTTTTACCTATTCACCTAATAGTTTTTAACTTTCTTATTCCTAATCTTTTTCTATCCTCTACCAAGTTTTAAAAAATTTAACCCTACATGTTGGCCTATCTTACCCTGTTACAAATCCAAATTTTGATAAATTAAAACGGGATATGCCAAATGAATTTGTGGGTTGATTGCATCAATAGTCTAACTTATTCAAAAAGATGGGTTAAACAGGCTAGTACAAGGAGTTGTTAGTCATTCTATTACTTCTCAATAACATAAAATTTTCTTTAAGACCTGTTCTTAAGATTAAAAGTTATTATGACAACTAATCATACCGGACATGCCAATTTATTAATTGTGAAAAATTATATTAGTGTGTTTTTTATAAATTCTAATCTATATAATTATACTTTCATGCTAGACTCTATTAACAAATAAGTTTTTTGACCATGAGACATATAATTCATATTTCAATTGTGAGTTTTTTTTATCAAACTAATATTTATAGTTTTCAACTTAATAGAATTGTTTAAATATTAATAAAAATAGTAATCATAACTTTTGATAATAATGTCCATTATGGTAATATAAAGTATTTTGTTTTAGGTTGTGAAATACGGATTGGAAAGAGTAGAATTTGAAAAAAAAATAAAGATTGAAAAAAGTTAAAAGATTGAGAGAAAATGCAAAAATATAAATCAAAAGAAAAAGAAATTCATTAAAAGTGGGTGACCTTCAAACCACTAGTCATTATGTGTGTGACACAAATAATGTACTAGGATTTGAGTGGTTTTAATTCAATCTAAAAGAAAAATGATTGTAGAATATTTTATTTATAGATTTTTTATGACCGATCGAATTATATAATTTGTGTCTACTCCACTGAAACGGCATTTTTTTAATGTATCTCGAATTTCTTTTTTAGCACCTCCAATTGCATCTTTATAATTAATCATCAAACCAACCCCTATTGAAGCTAACTCATAAAAAAAATAGTTTTCTCAAAAATACCACTTGGTGAAACTTTCTATCACTTGTTTTCGATAACAGTTATCGAAAGAACATTTGAATAGAGTTACACTTCAATATTCTTAAATATCATTTTTCATTGGTTTTTCATATCATGTCTCATTTTTGCCGGAATGTTATTTATCAAAAGTAACTCTCTATCAAACTTTTAGAATATTTTCCATAACATAAACCTATATTGAATCAACTGACCTGGGATTTTTTGCGTTAAATAGTTGGATATATAAAATACTTTATCGTTTTATAATGATCTTATATGATCGAATAGAAAGAAAAAAAAATGATAGAACGGAAACTACTCCTATAACTAATTTTATCTAATAAGGCGTTAGTGATGTGTGGGAAATGAAGGAAAGATCCAAAATCTAAACAACTACAACTATAAATCACTTTGCCTGGCTGCAATTACTTAACTGGTCACTGTTTTACATTTGTTAATGTTTGCTATGTGTTTGGCTGTTCCTTGATCGGTCTTCAGCCACGTGTGTTCTGGTTTAAATGTCCAATAGTGGTATTTGCTTCTTTTAATTTTGCTCTTATGCTGACCTAGTACCCTCTAAGTGGTTACTTGGGTGCTGACAATGACTTGTTTTGGGGTTACTACTGCCCTTACTATTGGTTACAAGATATGCCTTAGTGATGTACTTGGTTTCAGTATTCTATATAGTTTATAATTTATATATTCAACAGAATGATAAATTTCTTTTTTTTTTAGAAAAAAAAAAAAAAGACTTTGAAGGCCAAGAAAGCACATCCGTAAACGAGCGAGATTTGATTAATGAATATTTATAAATAAAACCCTCTTAATATAACTGGTACATTCTAATCCATTTACGATCGAGTGTTCAACACACGATCTTTAAATTTGTACTTTCAGCATTATATTATGATAAAAATTAAACATTTTTTAATTTAAAAGCTAAACATACTAGTTGAAAACTAATTATAAAGGATCGTGATTCTAGTACGATTGAAATGCCAGGACAAAGTAAACGAAAAGAGAAAAAAAAAATGATAAATCGATCAATTATAATATATTATCTTTATATCCAGACTTATCCAGTAGAAAAACATAAACAACTTTGTGGAGGCTTATCGCCTGGAGTCATCCATCATCCATGAGCTTGACAATGTTTGTCACTCATTCTTTTTCCTAAAGGTGATCATATTTATATTTGATGAAAAGAGTAGCTAGCCTTGCATTTTTCTTTTGTTCACTAGTGTTTTATTTTCTAAAAAACAAAAATGGCTGCCAATTTCCTTTATGAAAACATATGCATTGGATTATGGGAATCTATAGTCTTGTTTATAAATAATGGGGAGAATGTGTAGGAAAATATTAAGGTGCCATTTCACCTAATTCGTTTAGACTTTAAAAATTATTTTAAATTTAAAAATAAAGACAAGAACTTTAAATTTAAAATTAAATTTATTTGGTAATTTTTTAATTTTTAAGTCTAAATTTTTTTATATATACACAAATTTAAAAATGAAGAAAATAAAAATATAAGAAAATTAGCTCAAAATAAATTGAATTATTACCTAACCTTTTTGTAATTAAATTATTTAGAGAAACTATAATTCTACTTTAAATTTATACAATTTTTTTATAACACATGAGAAATAAGAAAATCCAGTATAAATAACATGAATGATGCGGAAAATAATAAAAGTGAGACAAAAAAAATATATGTAAAAAAAGAAAATAGTGAATCATATAACTCAATTATTTTAGTTTCTCATCATTAGAATTGAATTTTCTCCTTTTGACGTCATGTTAGTTTTATTTGTTATGTCGTCATTACCTTTCTTCCCCTTTAGTCGTACCAAAGAATATTTTTAATAACATTTTGGGTTGATTTGTGTGTATAATTAAAATTTGATGATTTTTTTTAAGAATTAGAATTATCAACTAGTTGAAAAAAAGAATTTGAGTTATCCAAACTTTTGTTAGTTTCTCCACAAAAAAAAAAAAACTTTTGTTAGTAAAATGTACGTACTAGAAAATATCCATGTATCAACCATGTAAATCTAATCACAAATTTATGAGTATGGTGAGTTTTTTTTTTTTACTTTAATAATATCTATCTTATAAATTATGTTTATTATGATTTTTTATTGATTTATAATGTAATTTTTTTACTCTAATATTACATAGAAATTAAACTCAAAAGTCAAAACACATTCTTTGATAGTGAACCCTAAACACCATTATATAATAAAGCTAGTTTTTGTATTTTGTAAGACAAAGATTTCATTACCCTACACATGGCGGGTACCATCGGCCAAAACTAAATTAACTGAGTATAAATTGAAATGGAGACTAATTCTTAACCCTTTCAAAATTTTGTCAAACGAATAAACATAAAGTACATTTTCATTTTTTTAAGAAATTCCTATCTTCTGGTGCCTCGTTCTGTATACAGATATCTTAAATTTTTGTAAGCAAAAAAAAAAAAAGGATATCTTAATTTCCACTGTACAGGTGTCAATAAATCACAGATATCCTCGTATATCAATTGTTCAACTAGAGAATAGATCAAGAGATATTGGCTAAGCCAACAACCAACATTAATTTCATCCAAAAATTGGATGCGTCCAATTATACACAGTATATTCATGGTATCATTGCAGAAGATATTGTTAATGGTAATTGCAATCTTGCATACAAGAGGAATTGACCGTGGCACTCGTAGGACCACATGGTCCTTAACGTTCTCCAATGATAAAAATTAAAAAGCGTCAAATTGTCATCCATCATCTTACCCTGCCTCTCTACCACCATGCACCATATCTTGATTCATACCCCAATTTCCCTCATAATTGTGACACATTTTTTTTTAAATAAATATTATCCGTGTGCCCCCAAAACTAAATACTATTGTCTTTGATAAATAGGAAAACAATAAAATCCCAAAAAAAAAAAAAGCAAAAAGAAAAAAAAAAAGAAAAAGTACACAAATTCCTGTGCAAGATGTTACACTCATACAAACAAAATACAATATATGCAATTATTTTAATATAATCAACATATATATTAAAAAATAAATAAAAGAAATGAATGAAGGGGTCCAAGTATATTATGCCATCTAAAAAATAGACCTATAGTGGGACCCACATGGAGCATCTCAGCACCGGGTCAAGGTTATCCTTGCAACTGGATGTGGAACCCATTAGTTCCATTCAGATTGCTATGTATGAATAGGACTTGATATATATGGCTGCACAGCATGACGTGGCCTCTCAGTTACACCATATAAACTCTTGTGATGCTGTATTATTTACAGTTAAATTCCTGTTTTTAAGATAAGTTCCATATTCTGCTATCCTCAACTTATGAATCTGCAAATACTTGGCTTTCAGCCAAGGAGCAATTCGTGTGGCCTTAATAATATGTGTTTTTATATATATGCAGCAAAACTTACCACAGTAACATGAAAAAAAAAAATTGGTTTTTTTAACTATAATTTTTATTTTCTACAAGGACTAGATTAGTGAACCAAATAAGATAACATCTAGCTTATTAACAATATTCAATTGTGTGTATATTTTATACCTGCGCCTACCTAAATTCATCGTCACTTTGGATGATGATGGTTCACATGTATAAATTAAAATAAGCATGAAGAGGGATCAAAGATGCGTGCCTGTGCGTTTTTTATGCTTTGACAACTAAACCAACCAAAACCTTTCGTATATATATCTTCTTACACTCGTGAAATGCATGGCTTAATTACTTAAAAATGAAAATTTTGTAGTTAGATAAATTAAAGTAAGCTTTGGCTGGGGGACCAAATAATGAGAAAATTACATATTGTTTGCTTTCGTTTAAGCATTATATCAACTCTTTGAAAATCCTTTGCAAATATATGGAAAGGAAAATATTCTTATCTTGATAGTGTTCTACAACATTCTATTAAGAACAGAACACACTGCTAATTAATAGGGAGAAATTGAATAAGTGAAGTATGAGTATTATTCTTATGAAAAATGTGTTTCAATTACTAACTCACAAAGTAATCACTATTTAAACTTATAATTTGGATGGAAAAACATATTTACATCAAAGATTAGAACAAATGTAGAAAAACTAGAACAAGAAACACAAAAATCAGAGTAAAAACACAATATTATGAAACGAAAGGAGCTTCGAGCTAGAATAATTCCACTCCTCTTTCTTTGAGGTCTAATTCAACTCTCAATCCAAGATATTCCTTTTAACTGATGATTAAATTTGTAAGCGAAGATTAAACTCAATTCCTTAACTATTAATCCTTTTATTTAAGAAAGAAAACACTAATCCCTTAGGAGTCCAGTACTATTTGCCCTTTTTTTATGCCTGAGGATTTATTTCACAATTATCAAGTCCTAGTCCTAGGATGATAACAATTATGGTGATTGACTTAAAGTTGTAACTCAAGACCAATTTTTCAATTGCTCAGTTGAGTCTCTAGGTAGCAAATCCAAACAATAAATTAAACATAGAAGTAATAACTAAATATACAAACTTAAATCAGAATGTGATTCATCTTTCCCTAACACAAATATTTATTTACATAAAAATACAAGAATTAGATATAAAAGAAAGACATGTAATGAATCTTACAACCTAATTTTCCAATATTAAATTTCAACCAATATTAATCTTTTATGAGAGAAAATGTATAGGAAAACTTTTTACAAGACTCTTCATTTTAACTGATAAAGTTATTTATAGGTTGTTTAATTGTTGTTAGCATTCTAAATTGCAATTGTAATTTCATTGTGATCCTTGACATTGCAAGAAATTGTGGGATAATACGGCCACAATTTATGCAGTTATGAAACAATTGTGGTGGGACAAAAAACCTTTGCATTATACCTACAAATTGTGGTTGCAAACTGTAATTTTGAACCATTACGATTAGTATGATCACACTTTTGAAATTCAAAATTGAAAAACGAGTGCAATTAATTTGGTCTGACCATACGATGCTTATTATTTAAAACCTGTATTTAAGCCTTTATTTTTTATATAAAATTTGTATAAATTTAGGCCTTAAAAACTAGACCACTTTAACCTAGCTCAATGAGTCAAAAAAATATGTAATCTATAGATAATTTAGGCTTAAATTATTTTTTATCCCTGTAAATTAGTATTTTTTTTCATTTTAGTCTTTGTAAAATATGTTTTTTTTGTTCTTAAAACACTTTAGATGACATTTTTTCACTCTTCAAAATATTTTTTTAGAGCTATCTAAATGATAAAAAAACAAAATAAATGCATTTTACAAGAACTAAAATAAAAATAATAATTTATAGAAACAAAAAATTAAAAAAAAAACAAAAAAATATATATATTTAAGCCAACACATTAATTTGCCTAACCCACTTTCACACCTTAGCTCAATAAGTTTAGATTGGGCCAAATGACCTATTTTGTCACAGGTAAGAAACATTAAAAAAAAAAGCTAATTCTAGAGTTGAAGTGGAATTAGGATGGGCATCAAGCATGCCAATGTGCATTAATTAAAATGTTGATTAGAATATAATGTGCCCACACTTTCTTTTGACTATAATGTATTTTTCCTACTTAACATTCAAATTAGGTGTGATAAATCTCTACTATAATGCTTCTAAATGCTCTTGAAATAATGATAAAACAATGAGAAATAATCAACTGTATGAATTTTTTTTTATCACAAACGACAAGTATTTATACAAACACAAACTAAAGTAAAACTAACAGTCTACAATATTCCTGTAAATTTTACACAAATGTAGTATTTTTAAAGGAATATAATTTATTTAATATTTCTTTCTTTTCTTTCCCTCTAGCCTGTAAAATAGAAAATAGAACATACATATTTTTGAAAGGTAATTTCTCATTTATGCATTATTTTTTTTATCACTATATTTGTATAGAATATGTATTGATGATTAATCTCCATAAAAAAACTTTCTAGATCATTTTTAGTGAGATCTTTTTTTTTAATCATATTTTTTTCCTTCCATTCGAGATCTTACTAACGGGGTAATACAGGGATAAAAAAAAGCTACTGAGGCTTTGAACTTTTTAGCGTTTCCAAAACAAAGAATGAAAATTAAGCAAGTGAGCTGAGCGGCCAGTGAGAAAAATCCCTATAAATAGGGGACAAATGCCACCACTCATTGGCTTGAAGGAGCTAGTCCAAACTTCAAAGCACCTTCACTCTCTTAAAAACATTCTCTTCAACTCTTTTCCATTTTATTATTCTTCCAAAACTGGACCTTACTTTACCCGAATCTAAATCCCAACCCGAACCAACCATGTTCGGACCAACCCAAACCGCTTCCCAACCTCCGAAATCCACTCTCAAATTCCTCTGCAGCTACGGCGGCAAAATTCTCCCCCGCTACCCCGACGGCAAGCTCCGTTACCTCGGCGGCCATACCCGCGTCCTCGCCGTCGATCGCTCCATTCCATTCTCCGGTCAGTTCTCTCTCTCACACACTCTCACTCACTAACTGAATTTTCAATTTCTCGTAGTTTAATCGACGATCTCGTTTGCGTTTTGCGTTTTGCGTTTTATAATCATAAACCCTAATCGCGTGTGTGTCGTTCACTACAGAGCTATTGCTGAAGCTGGAGGAGCTCTGCGGCGCCTCCGTGAGGTACCTCCGCTGCCAATTACCTTCCGAAGACCTCGACGCTCTCGTCTCCATCACCTCCGACGAGGATCTCGCAAACCTCATCGAGGAATACGATCGCGTTTCATCGCTGAAAATCAGAGCCTTCCTCTCGCCGCCGACGCCGCCGAGATCGCCGTCGCTTAAGGTTTCCACTCCTCCGTCGAAATCGGCGTCCATCTCTTCCTCCTCTGCTTCGTCGTCGTCCTCGTCCTCGTCGTATTGCAGCCCTACCGGCGCCAGTGACTCTGGCCGGAGGTATAGAGCTCCGGCGCCGGTGTCAGACCGCTGCGTACATCAGATGTCGCCGTCGCCGGCGGCGTATCCGGTCGGCGTGGAGAAATCGAAATCCTCCGGGAGGAATATTCCTCTGCCGCGGTACGGTGGCCACGTTTATATGATCCACAACGGGAACCACTGGCAATAGCGTTACGGTGTCGTTTAAATGGAATATTGGAATACTGGAATGGAAGTACTGAGATTAGGACGCAGGTGTTACTTAAAAAAAAATGATTTTAAAAAAATTAAGTTGATATAGATTATAATTAAACGAAGAAAAAAAAAAAGGAGGGAAATGAAAGAGTCCTGAATATATGTGTGATGTAAAGTGGGGACTGTAAAAAAAAACGTTGACAAGGATTGCGATTTTAGCTTTCGATCCTTGATTGCCCATTAATGAATTTCGCTCCAATTTCGTGTTTCCTTTCGCTCCGTTTTTGTAATGATGGTGAGTTCGTTTCGTCCTTTTCTTTTCTCCCGTGTTTTCCCCTACTCGTTTTCTTGGGTTATTTTCATTCATAGCAAAGTTTTTCTGCTTCGTTGGTTCTGTGGTTTTCTTAAGGACCAATTCATCTGTTTTCGCTTTGGCTATGGCCTTATATGCTCTTTTCGTGTAATCGCTGTCGTTGCTAACTTTTTCCCCTAATTTTTTTTACCCTTTGAGAGTATGGATTTGGATTGATTAATGGTTTGGCATTTCTGTTTACAGGTTTAACTGAGGACTGAAAGAAAATCTTACTCACACAAGATGGCATTTGGCGCGTTTCCATTGTAAGTTTCTTTTAGCTGTTTCCGGATTCGAACCCATGACCAACAAGTCACCAAGATACAACTTTACCGCTGCACCAAGGCTCGCCCTCTTTCTTTTACCCTACGATACATAAATTTTGTTGTGCTCTTTAATGGCAATGCAGTTGTCATCACCCACTATTCTATGCTATTGCTTGACAATTTATCTTTTGTTGATGCTCCATTTTTTTGGGAATTTTTTATTTATTCTTATTCCATTTCCAATTAGGAACTAGAGTTTAATGGGGAATTAAATTTTTTGAATTGTCAACCTAACCAGTATAGTTTTTCAGATAATAAACTTACCATATGTTACAATTTATGATTGATTTTCTTCTGTCAGTGCAAAACCCTTTTTTTAGTGAGTATCTTGTATAGTTTTAAAAAATGCATTGTGGAAATTAGAGTTATTTGCTGTGTTCTCGGACCGATGCAAAACCTACATTTGACTATGATGGATAATCTTATTTCTTTGTTTAGTGTCCTTATTGTCTGCATAAATTGTCTCTCCGTGTTTCATTCCTTTTGATTAACTAATGATGATGTTCAGATTCAGCTCTAGGGTTCTGACCAGATTCAAGTGAAGTGCTGCTTTTTTTTTTTTAAATGAAGTGAAGTACTGCTACGAACTATGGACTATGAACAAGGGACAATATCTCGGATTCGTATGAACACCAATAGGAATGGCAACGCAATGTTGGAAACACATAACATGGGTGACCAGACCGGACTCCATGTAAGGGATAAAATGAACTCATAATGAAAAATGAAAATTAAAACTATCGCATGACAGCTGGCACATGAATGTTCAAAGAACTTGAACTCATACATAAGAGGAGAATATATGGTATAAAACTGCAAATTGATAGAACCAACATAAAATTGAAAAATAAAGAAAAAGAAGGAAAAGTAACATAAAATACGAGGGAAAAAAAAAAGAAACTAAAAACAGGGTCATCGTTTCAGCATGGAAGTGTTAAAATAGAAGATTTAGTATTATTGGAAATAAAAGGACCTCCACTCATGTAACACTCAAATGGAAGATTCCTTTCGCTGTCTTAATTTGGAAGAGATACGAGAGATATTTCACCTGCCCATTTATCCGGAATAAATCAATTAATTTATTAATTATTAATTAAAACAATGACAAGCCAAGCATGAAAGGGAGTTCATCGGTGTTAAGGATATTCTACGCCTCCATGTGCTATCCTTTATTCCCATCTCTTTTAGATAATATTTTGTGCTTAACCATACAGGAGTAATAAAGTGAGAAGGTTAAGGCAGGGTACATGTGGGATTAGTCTTTCATCGAGAGAGGTCTTCCTTTTTGTCAAGAATCATTAAAGAAAATGTGAGACTTACATAAAATAATAATTTTAATAAACCTTAACCAATAAAAAGATCCGTTCGAAATAATATGAATAATTCAAACAAATTTTGAATAAAAGAATGTGAACGTTAACCCGTTAAAAGAGAAAAAAACTTGACTTTGGGAAACCCACAAAGTGATGGATGATGGATCTCTTCAAACGTAAGCCTTGTCTGCTCTGCATTTTGATGGAGAATTCGTGTTCGTGGCATTGTAAGGTTATTGTTCAACAACAAGCAAACATCAAGATAAGTCGGTGAAAGAAACGCAGAGGAAAACAAAAGGAACGGCCAAGGGGGATGGTATGGATGCCAAAACCGAAATAAGTAAACTATGATTTTTTTTAATCTGTAATTTTATTCATAATTGTAAAAAGAATTTAAGCGAATTGGATTAATAATGAATATTTGAGTAATTGGTCAAATTATAACTAGGTTTAAAATTTCATTATCTCTAATATACTAAAATGTTGTAAAAAGAAGCCTGAATACGTGAGCTAAGCCTGTAATGGGATGGACTAACTTAATAATCTAAATGTGTATCTATATTTTTGTTTATAATTTCTAAACTTTGAACAAAAAGTTCATACTAGGCTGTTAAGGATAACAAATAAAAATGTTAATGGGTTGAATATTATGATAAATTTCAAGAGATATATTCTCGTAAAAATGCGTAGCCATTTTATTATTCTTTAGATATGAAAGGTTCCTCTTTCTTTTAATCGCTAAGAAATATCTTGCGAGTTGCTAGTAAACTACACCACAGGGTATTTGTGAAAAATATTTTCCTACACACGATATATCTAGGTTTTGGTTTGTGGTCGTTTTCCACTTTGTAGGTCACCTTGGAGTGTACTAAAACACCCTTGACTTCTGAATGAAAAGAAAAAAAAAAAAAAAGACACCAGTGAGTTTTTGTCTTCTACTTGGAATAAAATCCTCAACGAAATGCTATTGACACCAATTATTGGATTTATAAGAATTTGAAACCAACAGCAACCAAATTTATCAGATGACTTCAAATGGCTAGGATTAGTTAAAATGCATTAATAATTTAAACCAAAAAGGTGCGTTGATAACACCCAAATCGCCCAAAGACATAATAACAACATATGGAAGGGAAGACTAAAATATGTACACTATATATTTAAATCTTGATGTGCATCCTTAATGTTAGTTGTGGGGCCTCTGAGCCATGGACTGACCACATGTATTTGTATTTATGGAGTCTGTTTGAATGCAAAGACTATAAGTGTTTTTGAGAGCTTTTTTAGGGAAAAAAAAATTATATATTTTTAATAAAGAGACTTTTAAAAGTACTTCTAACTTATACCCAAACAAGTCTATAGTCATTCTGTTGGTTAATTTTTTTTTTGAAGTTATAGCATGTTTAGATTCACATCCACACAAGTGAATAACAAAAGCAATTTTTGGTGCATTTTGATGTAAAAAATTAATTAAAGATATTAATCTAAACACGTACTTAATTGATTTGGCGTAAAGAAATAAGGTTAAACCTTGCTTGTCCATTCTTACTTCTTTCCACTACTTATAGGGCTATTGTTATGAGCTGCCACTCAATTAAAATGGTAAACTCTGTCACTTGCCCAGAGTGTTCAATTCTTTAGCAATCGCTTTTGAGGAATTTAAGCATTGCTATTGACTACGCTAGCAAGGTTCATCAAGTGCTATTGGCTTTACTTTCATCCTTATCCATATGGTATGTCATATTGTATGCCAGCGTCATCATTGATGCATGATTGGCTTCTCCCAATCGAATTTGGCTTGTTTGAACAAACGTATAAAATAAGAAAATAAAGATATACCTACACGTTTCCCATTATAAATGTTTCCTAATATGCTTTATGTGGGTCTAAGTCTAATTAAAACTAACCACAAAAATTGACTTGTATATAGTAGTTGATTATGTTAACACAACACTGTGTTTGTTGGTTCTGTGCTTCCTCTCTTGGATAAGAATTGTGAGACACTACACCATACCATAATTTTACCTTGAATGCACATAACCAACAAATACAATGTTGTGTTAACATAGCTATTTACAAATTCAACCAAAACTCAACTCATGCCACACTCTACAACAAAAGTATGAACTCTTGATTGGTTATTGTAACAGCAACTAAAAAAGAGAATGAATGTGATCAAATGGCTTAGATTTCACTGCAGAAAAAATGTTGCTGCAAAGGCAGCAAACGATCTAGATTTCACTTTCACTAGGTTGTATCAGAAATTAAGTAATCACATGTGTTAGGATATATAAAGGCTTAAACTCAAATTAAAGCGAGCAAATAATGTGAATGAAACTTATAAGATTTTTTTTTCCTACTCATGTGTTCAAAGACTACTAGATTTAGCCTTCTTTTCATTTTCATTACATATTTATTAGAAATGTATGAATCATTAACCGTAACTTTTCATATTTTTATATTATTATATATATAGGTTCAAGGATTTTTTTTATTTTTGTCTTTCAATATACTTAAATACATATTCATCCGTATATATATATATATAGACACACACGTGATTTCTCAATTGTTTATACTTTATATCTTTCAATCTACATTCTTTTATTTCTATCTCTAAATTGAATTTTGATATTTAAATATAAAAAATTGTGAATAGATAAAAATAAACTAATATTAAAATTTAAATATAATATTTCAAGTATATAAAAATAGCCATTTATTATATAATTCAAAAACTAAAATACTAATTCCAATTAAGATAATATTGATGTGACATTCGTTTAATCTCTTTCGCCTTCCAACTTTCAATATTTTTTTTCAATAACATAAACTATTATTATACTGGTATTGTAATCTGTAAAGTACAAGGATATATGCTTATTTTTCATAATTAAAATTTAAAATAAATAAATACTCTTTAATATAAATTATATTAAAATTAAAATTTGCAATAAAAATATTTTGAACTTATGATTTATATTATGTTTGATAAAAACTTTTAAAGAATAGTTCATAAAAACAATCTAATTAGAAATAACTGTTCTAGTTTATAAAGATAGAATTTGAAAAAAAAAAAAAAAGAGAAATCTAATAATAAATTTCCAAATATTGAGAAGTTTCAGAATTAAAAATCCAAAACAAAAAATAATGAAAGAATTCGGCTATGACCATTACTATCAACCAATGCATTTATAGTAGAAAGAAGTTGATTCAATGTATTATAGCCAATGGATATACGATTAATGACTTGATTTAATGGTTAACCACCAATCCAAATTACTTTTGATTAATCATACCACTATCATCATCGAGTGAACTAATTAACGTAAAATTATTCTAACTTAAATAGTATTAATATTAAGTTTGAGTCTTATAATTACATTAAATATTCAGGAAGAAAACTATTTATAATAATTTTATTCAATCAATCCGAGGAAGTGTATATGTTTAAATCAAAATTTATAAACTTAAATTTAGGTTAAACTTATGGTTGGGAAACTCTGATTATAAAAGCAATCCAAATTTTGCTTCTTTAAAATTGAATTTTTAGTGTGCAAACCTATATTTAAGAAATACTAGTATGTCACAAAAATTGAATTTGTTGCACCCAAACAAAAAACTAAATATGGCAACTTCGATTAAGGTCATGAAGGGGTTTTTTTGTACACCAATTCGCCACGGCAACCCCGAAACAGCAGTCAGCAGCAGAAACCATCAAAATGTATGAATCTCCGCTTTATTGTTCTTTCCCCAATTTTCCATCTTCGTTTCCTCAAATTCCTCTTCACAGTGCTTCTTTCTTCCAGAAAATGAACCCCAACGATTTCCCCCTCCGAAGAGAGGCTTGTCGAGGCCTCTGCTGACTCGGTGAAGAGGTGAGCGAAGGAGTGGTTGGGATTTTGAAGAAAGCGGAGAGTGTGTGTAAGTTGAAAAGGTTGATCTCTCTGGGTCCCACTCGAGGATTCTCCCCCAGGCGTTCGGGAAGATTCGTGCCCTCGTTGTGCTTGATTTGTCTCAGAATCAGTTAGGGGTATACACGGTTTTCTATTTATCTTTGTGTGTTTATTTTAATTATTAGTCTCGAGTTCGAGCTTTTGCAGAAATAGTTGTGTTAAATACTCAGATATATTTGACTCTAATAGGATTGCTTCCTGTGCAATACTTAGGATCTTAAACTAAACAAAAAATAAAATAAAATCCACATGTTACTTTGAAGTGAAATAACTTGTGTAAAATGTAAAATACAATACACTGAATACAGCAAACTGAATTAGTTGATTGTGTATTAGTAAATGTCACTTGTCCAAGTTAGATCCAAGTGAAATAAATGCATTTTTCTTCGTCATTCTTTGATACAGATGCATGTATGAAATAAGAAGGATTGAATGAATCTGTAGTGGATCATTTTTGTTGATTATTTGAAAAAAGATTATGGCTTTGGTTATTGTTGGCATATAATATAATTTTGGATGTTTCCATGCGGTTGAAACAGGTGATTCCTGATTCAATAGCAGGACTAAAGAAGCTTGTAGAGCTGGATGTTTCATCTAATGTTTTAGAGTCCCTACCTGACTCCATTGGATTGCTAGTTAATCTGAAGATCCTTAATGTGTCAGCGAACAAGCTAATTGCTCTTCCTGAGTCCATTGCTCTTTGCAGGTGTGTTTCTTGCTTGTTCTAAAATCAAAGTTTATTCTGTATAACAATATAAAATCATTTGTGTATCTTCATCTAGTAGTTTAAGTTTTTGGGCATAATTAGTTCTTAGATAAATGATCAACACATTCTTTAAGACACTCTTTTTAACATACTCACTATTATTGATTAAAATTTATTGAAAACTAAAATGTCATGAGTGAAGATTATTAAACAGGGAGCAAGACCTACAGAGTTTTGTGTTTTCAATAAATTTCAGCCAATTATAGAGTGTGTTACTAACATTTCACTTAGTTCATAACATGAGCCTCTTTTACCAAGTGGTCTAGTGTTTGATTTTTTGCTGCCTCCATTGTAATGAAAAAGCATCTATACACAAGCACAAGGTAGGTGAGCTTGTGTATTGTCATCACTGCAAGCCCAAAAGGCTCTTGTGTGAGGGGGCTTGTTGGAAATATAATATAAAATCATTCATATATTTTCTCCTAATAGCTAACTTTTGAAATGGTTCAGTTCATGACACTTCTATTTTGTGCTTCTGTGAAGTTTTTCTTTAATGCAACTGTAGGTCACTAGTTGAACTGGATGCAAGCTTCAACAACCTAGTGTGTCTGCCAACGAACATGGGTTTTGGACCTGTTAACCTTGAGAAGCTCTTGATCCATTTGAACAAACCAGTTTGTTCCCGCCTCCATTGGAGAAATGAAATCTCTCAGGCATCTTGATGTTCATTTCAATGAGCTTCATGGCCTACCTTAATCTATTGGGAAACTCACAAATCTGGAATATCTAAATGTTAGCAGTAATTTCAGTGACATGACAGAGCTGCCTGAAACACTTGGTGATCTGGTCAACTTGAGGGAGCTTGACCTCAGCAACAACCAAATCCGAGCTCTTCCTTTTAACAAAGCTCAACCTGGACCAGAATCCAATCATAGTTCCCCCAATAGAGGTTGTAAATCAGGGGGCTGAGGCTGTGAAGGATTTCATGGCCAAGTGGTGGCTTGATCTCATCGACGAAGCTCAACAGAAAAGCATGGCTGAAACACAAAATCATCAAGCACAGACGGGATGGCTTGCGTGGGGAGCCTCATTGTTGAATAATGTTGCTGAAGTTTCAGAAAGTGTTGCAGAATATTTTGGCGCTAAAAAAGCTCCCAGAGACCCATCGCTGGATCAACAGCTGTGACCCATGGGTTTATAATTTCGTGGGATTGTATAGTTTGTGATATAGCTTTTGGACTCTTGTTACCACTGTAAGCAATACTTTTGTTTTTCATCTTTTTTTTTTTTTACTTGCACAGTTATATACTCACGGTATAATTTGTTTGGCATTACTGTCTGATCAGCGGTGGTTTGTATCAGATGGTAGAGAAGTACGTTGCTGGACCTCTACCTAATTTTGTTTAAATGCAAAATTCCTCTTATGGTTATTGGGAGATTTTTGTTGAGATTTCAAGAAATTGTTTTTTGAATAGTTTGAATTGAGTGGAATTGTAAATTAAATATGACGAACAATCCTTGTTAGATCACAGTACCTCAAGTAAAATATCAAAGCAAACAAACAAATCGGGGTTGAAATACTTAATGTTATTTATTCAGTCATTTAGGATATTACAAATAGCAACTGTGGGATCACAGCAGAAATGAAGAGAGCATAGAGATAACTTTATTTGCAATGAAGATCTGAAACATAACGCGGTAAGTTTCAGTGAGAAAGAAAAAAATAAAAACCTTAATAAAAAAATTTAATTAAACACAGAGAACTTAACCGTACCAGCAAAGTAGTTTTTCAGCGAACATTTTCAGCTGAAAACCACATGAGAGATCAGTGTTAACACATTTGCAGATAAAGCCAACTCATCAAAGTAAATAATTAGAAAGTTCAATCCAATCATCATGGACCATTTTTTACCTATAGTCCTGCTACAATTTACTCTTGAAAAATGGTTCCTTTCATTTTGATTAATTGAGTTAGTTGCGCACGTAACTATCAACTAACTTTCAAAATTCAGAATCACCTTAGACAAATCCTTTGAATTTGATTGTGTTAAACATTTATGTTTATTAAATAGAGACGCTATTTAGTGCGAATAACAGTTTCACACTTGCACACGAAAGGCACACATGCTGAGTGACTTCTGTTTTTATATATATATATTAAACACACACAATTATGAATAAAAAATTATTAAAGAAATATAAAGTGTTGTTTTGGATAGAAAAGACACGTTTTTTGGATATAAAATCTCCTCTCTTTGGTAATTGAACTTCTGAATCTCAAGTTTCTCCGACAAGATGAACTCCTTTCAGTTAGCAAATGAGTCTTCTTCTCTCCTTTCCTTATCTCCAAAATTTATCCTCCCAGAAGATAAAAGGCCACAACTTTCAGATGTTACTTCACTGGACTCAATTCCCATAATTGATTTGAGTGATCACGGTTATAATGATGACAACCCTTCATCCTCATTGATGGTTCAGAAGATATCACAAGCTTGTGAGGAATATGAATTCTTTCAGATAGTGAACCATGGCATTCCTGAACAATTTTGCACCAAAATGATGACAGCAATTACTGACCTCTTCAATCTTCCTCCAGAGCAAATAGGACAGCTCTACACAACAGATCCTCCCAAGAACACAAAACTTTACAACAATTACCTTCATGTGGAGGGTGGAGAAAAGGTTAAAATGTGGAGTGAATGCTTCAGTCATTATTGGTATCCTATTAAGGATATTATTCATCTTCTGGCACAAGAAATAGGGACTCAATATGGGTGAGGAGTTGTTTCTGATATTTTACAACTAGAATCGCTTGTTTTTTCTATCCAGTTAGATTCAGGCATGATATACTTCTTAGTTATGGAGAGATATCAAATTGACTCATTGTCAAGAATTAAATAATATAGCATAGGAAAATCCTAAAATTAATTACAAATTATGATAAGCTATAGTAGTTTGTCTATTTTTGTAAGTTATGAAACACATGCAATATTTTTGGTTTTGTTCACAGGGAGGCTTTTAGTGAATATCCAAGGGAGATTGGTTCGTTGGTGAAAAGGCTTCTGGGTTTGTTATCAATATATAGGACTTGGAATAGAAGAGGATTGCTTGCTTAAAACATTGAGACATCAACCTAGACTAAGAGCACAATCAAATTTCTATCCACCAAGCCCAGATCCAGAGCCAGAGCTGACCTTAGGTCTTCCTGTGCATACTGATTTCAATGCTCTAACAATTGTTTTGCAATCAGACGTTTCTGATCTCCTAGTGATCAAAGATGGGAAATGGGTTGCAGTGCCTGTTAATCCCAATGCATTTGTTATCAACTTGGGAGATCAAATTCAGGTATCAACGGTGTGCTTTTCCTATAGTCTCTCTACTTTTTTCTATAAAACTTATGCATCCAGAGACTAATGTATTTCAGATTTATAGAATGAGAAAGTATAAGTTAGTAATTTATATATATATAAAAAGTTAGTATATTTATCAATTTTAGGCTAGATGCACATAAGTTTAATGTACAAACGCAAAATTTCCGTGCTTTGTAAAAGTAAAATGAATGAAACTTGTATTCACACACACACATCTAATTTGTTGGAAATATAATTAGAAAGTTATTATTAATTTGGAATTTGAGAAAAGGCTACATCAATAATATAAATTGGGATCATGAGAGGGATCGATGAAATAATGGAAATAACTAAATAAGACTTACTGTTTTTGTGAAAAGGTTGTTGTCAAATAAATTTGAGTTCTTATATTTATATATTCACATTCTCTTGTCTTCTATCTCATTTTTACCTTCCCCCTATTTCTCTCTTCCTTACACCTTAGAAATGGGGTGTGCGTTTTTTCCCCAATAAATTGTGTGTTTTCAAAAGTCATTACTTCTAATTACCTCGTTGAGCCGTAGAAGTGTAGAACTGTATTTGAAATGTTCTACTATAGAAGAGAAAAAAGTGATACATGTGATGGATTATACTTATATCTAATAAAAATATCTACACCAAAAAGTAAGAAGACTTTCAATCATTTATATGATGATTCTTTAAAAAAAAATAGTTGAATTATATAGTTTTTATGTAAGTGAATTTAATGAGACAAGTTTTATATTTTAAATAATTAGGAAGGTTAATATAGGTGTAAAAAAAATGAGAAATATTATGTGTTATTTTAAGAAGGTTTAATTATTGTTTTAGTACTTGAATTTGGAGTGTGTATCTTTTTTAATCCTTGTAATTTAAAAATATTTTTTTTAGTCCTTGACATAAAAAATTAACACTTTATGGTAGTTTTTTAATATTTTCTGTCAATTTTAAAATACAATTTTAAGCAATAAAAAATAAAAATTAATTTATGAAAGTGAAAAATTTCCACAAAATATTAATTTATTATGTTAGAGACTAAAAAAGTCATTTTTCAAAAATAAAGAAAATAATTTAAAATTTTAGGGACTAAAAAAACACATATTCTAAATTCAGAGATTAAAACAATAGTTAAATCATGTTTAAAACCAACTTTGATATAAAAGACCACTTTTTATACTAATTTTAAAAGTTGTTGAAACTAGTTTTGTAAAAAAAAAAAGATTAATTTTTCAAATTAAATCATAATATTGGTTATTTTAAAATTATTATAAAATACTAAACATCCATCATAAAATATTAAAAATTGACATAAAATGTCAATCCATTACGTTAGACACCAACAAAATTATTTTTCAAAATTCAAGAACTAAAAAATATTTTTTAAATTTTAGGAACTAAAAAATATCCTTAAATCTAAAACTAAAATTATAATTAAATCTTTTAAGAAATGTTTAGAAATATTAGTATAATTTAGTCTATATAAAAAAAACAGAAAGGAACAGAAATGATATAGAAGTGTTGTATTTGTGACGGAGACTAATCAAATATAAAGAAAATTAAAAAAATAGAAAAAAATATAAAATATTAAATAAGACTATATTAGTTGAAAAAGCTTTTATTGCACTGTGCATGTTTAGATAAAATCAAAAGATGTATGTGGACGTGTTTCATTGACTCTACGTACGGACATGCTGGGTTCATATAATTTCGTGGGATGCATATATGGTTCGTGACAGAGCTTTTGCCTTTTGGACTCTAGCGACCATCAAGCGTAGCATAAGATTCGAGGCTTGTTTTTCATTCATTTTATTCACCAAAAATGAAATCTTTTATTTTCTTACTTGCACTGTTAAATTCATACGTACGGCAAATTTCTTCAGAATTATGTTGTCTGATCAGCACGTGGTTTCATAATCATGGTTTTTAAGAGACGGTACAGAAGTGCACTTCTAATTGACCTCTACCTAATTTTGCTTAAATGCAAAAGTTCATATGGTTATTTAGAGATTTTTGTTGAAATTTCAAGAAATAGATTTTTTTTTTTGAATAATTTGATTGGGATTGTACTTTATATTTCTGTATAATATCTTTTAGGTTAATATTTTTCTGTATAATATAAGACTAGAAAGAGTGAATAATTCACTCATTTTTTATGGACCATATGGAGAAAGTATTTCATGCACCAGTGCATCAATAATTCAATATAATTGAGGGATAAAAATTCTTATGTGTCCAATTTAACCTTTGTTAGCTAGTAGTACTAACCAAACGGGTCAACTCATGCACCTACTCTTAAATTTTGGAGTTTTTAAATTTGTATTTTTTTTTAAAATATTACATTTTCAAGTTTTTAAATTCAAATTCAAGTTTCTAACACATGTTTTATTATTTATGCCCTAAGTCCAAAGGTCAAGCACAAATAAATCAGGCAAACAAGACTTATTAAGAATTCGAATTTAAACAATTTGAAATTATATAATTTTGGTGTTCATTATTCGAGATTTGAAAAAAAAAATCAATGGAGAAAGAAAATTTTAAAATAGTATATTTAGAAATTTTATATTAAAAAAAAAGTAATAGTAAAGCCACACATATATGTAACAAGAACCTACCTTATTATCTTCTTTAATAATGACTTTATTTTATTGTGTTGTATAAGGGAAAATGTTAAACTTCGGGTAAGCACGTAAGCTTACTGCTACCATTGACACTTTAGACTTTAGAGTTCCCTATCTGCGTCCTTGTAGGTTGTTAGCTCGGTCGATATGCACTATTATAGCATTATTTTCTTTGTATTAACACAGTTAAATATATATAATAAGATGGAGAGCTCTTTTAATTAGTTTAGCTTATAAAAACAACATACTAATATACACATACAGAAAAAAAAAAAAGTTTTCTTATCCATTATGGCTTATCTTCAATCTCTATATTGTAAGGAAAATAAGTTATGAACTTTAAATGAAGAATTCAATATGTCTCAATTCAGATATACGAAACTTACATTTATTTAATTTGGTGCGAGAGCTAGTGCAACGTATTGGTATTGAATGACTAACAATGTGTTGTTGGAAGATATTGTGTTTCATTAATCTGTCCCTGAGGTACATCTGTATGTCTATTCCATTACCAATAATTGTTGGAAGATTGTGAGCTACCTTGTCTGTTTCATACTCACAGTACTTCTGAATCTGATATATACACAGAATTGGAATCATTGGGTGATACGTATTTGTATTGAATGACTATATATTGTTGGAACACCACCAATTTGTTAACTCCATTGTCAAAATAATTAACGAAGGTGTGTGGTTCCTAATGTAGCAGTAAATGGCAGGAATAGTGGTCATGTAGTTGTCGCAGCCCTGGATTAGGTGACAAATCCCAAAATAGCTCCATGAGTAATTTTAGAAGAAAAATATTTTTTTTTTTTGTGTTGGATCACATATGATATCTCAATCCACTATATTAGAGATTAATTTTATTCAGTGTATGACTATCGCCGATTCAAAAAAATTTTATATAAGATAAAAATTAAATATAAATTCTCTCACTAAATAAATTATTCTCACTTATAAACACAACGAAATATTATATTACTAAGTCAAAACAAAAAAAATTCAATCTTTCCACCTTCATTCACATAAGAAAGACTATTCTGTTAAGCCATAAGATTTTAGATGTGCCAGCCTACAATTTGTTAACAAATTTAAAATCATTAAGTAATTAAATTTCTTAGTTGTAGTAAAATGATTAGAAAAATACTTGTGCATAGGACAAGAATAATATTCCGCCTTAAATATGGTAAGTGTATGAAGGAACGGGATCCTATAAATGGAAGAAGCAATAAGGAGCAATAGACAAAAGTAGAAATTTATGTAGATGGTCTGATGGCCGATGGAGCAATTTATTACGTGAAAAGTGAGTACATACATGGGCAACTGCATGTGCAGAATGCACATGATCAAGAAGACCTGAAAATATTGATGAAGAATTAAGATGAAATCTTATTAATTAAATGTTCGTCATTCCTAGGTAATTGCTCTAATGCAGAAATGCTCTCCTTCCCATTAACCATTTCTCTCTTGAGACGAATTCCTCTGGTGGTTGGTTTTTGCCGGAAGTAATAGGAACAAATTCTGGCCCATAATAGATGTTGCAGAGGCTGTTTTTTTGTTTTTATTGAAACTGAAATTAATTAGCTTTTTCTTAAAAAAAATGCTGTACATTAGAGAAAATGAAAAAAAATAATAATAATAACGCCTATCAAATTACTCATGATTCCCGTGGAATATGCTGAGAGAATCCTGCCAATGGGATCAGATTAACAGTTCCCATCTGCATTTCGGTCCCGTGCTGTCTGTTACAGTATCAAAAATGGTTAATGCATACCCATGTAGTGAAAAAGAGATAGAAATGTAAATGTGATAAAAAAAATTTATAGACAAATAAAACATAATTAAAACTTGGACACAAGGTGTATCCAAACCCATTTACATAACAAGAAACAACTATGTGACATTCCCTTAAACAGCACCCTTCTAATGGTCATTTTGTATTAATGCCAAAGGCAGAGCATAAATATATAATATAGCCATTTTGTGACTACCCCATTTATCTAACCCGTACCTTAGCTAAGTAGCTATATAAATATGATAACTAATATATATAATGTGATAAAATGAAAGAAATTAAAAAAAATATTAAATAAAGTGAAACAGAAAAAGTATTTTTTGAACCAATATATCATAAGGAAACTAATTTAACGTTCGTCTTCATATTAGTCTATTATACTTTGCATGGACAAATAAAGATGAGCATTAAAACAAAAATGAAAAAGGCATATGATCGATCGATACATACATATACTATGTAAAACCAAGCATATACCTAGTGTATTTATCCTAACCACGTGGCATAGATATATCATGTATAGATAGGCAACCATAAAGTAATAATGATATACAAATACCTATACATTACATATATAGAAATGTTAACTAATGTCTTAAAAATACTAATTAAGAAAGCAAAAAAAAAAATTTATTGATATACGTCAAAATGCATTTTTTTGTGATTTTTAAATACACTTTCATATGATTTAAAAAAAAAAATTAACTAGTATGCTTAAGGTACTAGTTAGCATGACTTAATATTTAATAGTGTATTTAGATATACATGGAATAAATTCATGGCCACAAAAATTATAGTGATATCATGAAAAAGAAAAATTACTATTAAATTTTAGCTTCATAGTGAAAAATTAATTGATTTCTTCTTATGAAGGTTATTTCTAACATACTATAATTAGAGATGTCAGACCACTCCTTACCAAAATAAATATAACTCCTGGTGGAGGGGAAAACCAAAAGGAAAACATTCCATACACCAATCATCTTAAATGACATGTACCACTAGTTGATGGGTCTCTAACTCTTCAACGAGAGAAAGAAGACAAAATTTTAATCGGTTAGGGGATAATGGCGATTATTTTTTTTAATTAGTTATGGGGTAATGGCTATTATGTTAACTGAATCACATTGCTGGTGCGTTTTATTTGACTTGATTAAAATGACTTTATTGAAATAAATAGGGTTTAGGACCACAAAATACAATAGCAAAGTTGAAGTCGTGGGATTTTCTGGAAAATTGATTGATTAGCTGGGACTTGTTCATTAATACAATGAAGAAATGCTATGAGGAGCTGGTTCTTGTAATTTTTATTTTGATTGGCATACAAGGAAAGCAAGTCCATCACGATATCTTGTATTGAATTTGTGGACAAAGTTGCTCAAATTAATTAGCATTTGAAAGAACTGGCCGCATATCCATGTGGGAGGAGTTATAATTCCATCTCTTTGTCAAAAATCAAAAGATATTGTAATTTAATGATTTAAATGATCATGTTTCCCCAAAAACAAAAGGATATTTCCTCTATTTCATAGAGTACTATTTATTTCTTTTAGTAATTTAATTTTTCTTAAAACTAGTATTTTGAACAATGCATAGCATAGAATAAATATTTTTCATATAACTAAAGTTCTTAGTAAATAAATATTTTCAATATATAAATTATATTATAATAAATTAAAATTCATAATTAATAAATATGTTTGAATAAGTTATATTTTAGATTTATATATAATATATAATTTAAATTGTGATACAAGTTTTTTTCGATTGACAATTTCTTTTAAATTAGTATAAAGATAAAAGAAGGTAAATTGAAAGAGATATGTGATCAGAAAGATCAAGTATACAAATGAAGTTAAAAGGAGATTAGTTTGAGATAGTAGAAAGAGATGTTTTTTCTATCTAATATTTGTAAGAATAATGCGTAAAATGTACATTCAGCATACAAAGAAAAAAATTGATATTGATAAAGTCTAATAAAGAAAGTGAAATGGCAAGAGTTTTACTTCTTTTTTTTCAAATTGTGTATTCTAATTTATAAATATAAGAGTTGGTATTTATCATGCATTAGAAAGTAAAGATTTATATTTGAAAACTTTATTTTCTAAATAGATTTGATAAAAAAAATATTTTTTCTGAATAATTTTAATATTAGTTTTTTTACTATTTTTTTAATATTAGTTTTTAAAAAGTATTATAGTCGTTCAATTTGATAAGTTTTGTCTTTTATATGTATAATTATTGTAATATTAAACTAGGGAAAAAATTAATAATATGCAATTGACTTTGTTGGTAAAAAAAAAAAAATCTAACTCCAAATTAATGAAGAATTTGAACTGATCGAGTGGTAAGGTTTTTTTTTTTTTTTGTTGAATAGTTGTAAGGTTTTATAACCACTATGCTATGATTTCTTGATCTTTTGGAAGAAGAAATCTGAATATACAACTCCAAATCTGAATACTCCAAAAAAAATGTACACTTAACAGATCGATGTCTATAAAATACTTTCCTTGTCTATAGATCCAAAGCTCCTCGCCCTAATATCTTTTAAACAGAAGACCATAACCGACATTTTCTCTTTAAGCCCATGTTTGGAGATTATGAGAAACATATAATCCATTTTATCTAAGCTCCCTCAAAAAGAGAAAAAAATAAGGGATTGTTTGGTTTGAGAAAATGCGCTATTGCACTCTTTACATTTTGGTTGAGGGGAAAAAAGAATTTGGAAGTTTTCCAGAGAATTTTTTAAGGAAAAAGTCATTGTCTTTTACTCCAATTCTTTTATACTATTTGTCTTTAAACTAATAATCCATACTTCGTAGGGAAAACATTAATTATATAAATTATGATAAAATAATTTTATTTAACAAAGTTACACTTTTTTTAAGGAACAAACAAAAATATTTAAAAAGGTTGTTAGAACAAATCTCTTTTAACCTGTGATATTACAAACTACAAAGAAACACAGGTTATTAATAAAATGCGGAAATTACAGATCAAAACATACCTCCAGCCATTGCTATGAAGAGTTTCTTGTTTTGGTTCTTCCAAGCTCTCTCTCTTCCACTCTCTAGATGGTGTATAAGACTGAATTCGAAGGGATGAGCTCAGAGACCAAATTCATGTGCTTATATAGGCATTCTACCATCAAGAATACATTTATCAGCCATTACCACTCATTATTGGCTGTTACAATTCTTTATTGGCCATTATCATCCATTAACAACCATTCAAAATGGCTTTCAAAACTGATGAGCGTTACAAAATTTCAAAATGTTATGACCATGAATTATTACATTCTCCCACTTGGTCCAAACATTTTGACTTAATGCTCAATCTTCTTAAGAAATGAATATATGAATCATAGTGATAGTTCCTCTTATAACGAGTAATATCATCTATGTATTACAATATACTCAATTTCCCAAGCAGTATACTTAAAGTGGTAATAAAACTTCATGAATAAACCCAATGTTTATTCTTGGTCCAAAACATAATTTTTCTCAAATAAATCAATGTGCACCAAAATATGAGAAAATATCATAATATAAAAGTTTCAATTTTTACATATATGTATACAATCATAAATTGGAACCAAGTCCCATTCTTTCTACATGATCCTTAAATTTAAACGGTGGCATGCCTTTAGTTAAAGGATCAGCGATCATCAACTCAGTGCTTATATGCTCAATGACCACTTTCTTGTCTTTTACTCTTTCTCTAATGGCTAAGTACTTAATGTCGATGTGCTTACTTCGACTTCCACTTTTGTTATTCTTAGCCATAAAGACAGCAGCTGAGTTATCGCAAAAAATTCTTAAAGGCCTTGAAATAGTATCAATTATCTTCAGCCCAGAAATGAAACTTTTAAGCCATACACCATGTGATGTAGCCTCAAAACAAGAGACAAACTCAGCTTCCATGGTAGAAGTAGCAGTCAAAGACTGCTTAACACTCCTCCATGAAATAGCTCCACCAGCCATCATGAAAATGTACCCAGATGTTGATCTACGAGAGTCAACACAACCAGCAAAGTCTGAGTCTGAATAACCAATCGCATCTAGATTGTCTGTCTGTCTATACATAAGCATGTAATCTTTGGTCCCTTGAAGGTACCTCAACACTTTCTTAGCAGCTCTCCAGTGGTCAATACCTGGATTACTCTGATATCTTCCTAACATTCCAACTGCAAAAGCAATGTCAGGCCTTGTGCATACTTGAGCATACATGAGGCTTCCAACAACTGAAGCATAAGGAATGTTTTTCATTTGTTCCCTCTCAAAGTCATTCTTTGGACATTGGTTCAAATTAAACCTATCACCCTTCACAATGGGAGCAACACTTGGTGAACAATCTTTCATCCGAAATCTCTCTAGAATTTTGTTAATATAGGTTTCCTGTGATAGACCCAAAATACCTCGAGATCTATCTCTATGAATCTTAATGCCGATGACATAAGATGCATCACCCATATCCTTCATGTCAAAATTCTTAGAGAGAAATTGTTTCACCTCATGTAGCAAACCCCGATCATTGGCTGCAAGTAAAATATCATCTACATATAAAACAAGAAAGCATATTTTACTCCCACTAACCTTGTGGTATATGCATTGATCCATGGGGTTTTCATCAAAACCAAATGAAGAAATTATCCCATGAAACTTAAGGTACCACTGACGGGAAGCTTGTTTTAAACCATATATAGATTTATTAAGCTTGCAAACCAAATGCTCACCACTATTAGAGGAGAAATCTTCAGGTTGTTTCATATAAACCTCCTCCTCTAAATCACCATTAAGAAAAGCTGTTTTCACATCCATTTGTTGCAACTCAAGGTCAAAATGAGCAACTAATGCCAAGATTATACGAAGAGAATCTTTCTTAGATACTGGAGAAAAAGTCTCTTTATAATCTATTCCTTCCTTTTGAGTAAATCCCTTAGCAACAAGTCTTGCCTTGTATCTCTCAATGTTGCCTAATGAATCCTTTTTGGTCTTAAAGACCCATTTACATCCAATGGCCTTCGCCCCATTAGGCAACTCTACAAGGTTCCAAACTTTGTTACTCTGCATGGAACTCATCTCATCCTTCATGGCATCATACCATAAATTTGACTCTTTACAACTCATGGCTTGATCAAAAGTTTCAGGATCATTTTCAGCTCCAATATTATAGTCAGATTCTTGCAAATATACAATATAATCACTAGGAATAGCTGATTTTCTTACTCTAGTAGACCTCCTTAATGTTGCATCAACATTTTCTTGGGGATCATGTTGTTCAACTGGTTGTTCATCATTTTCATGAATTTGATGATCAACTTGATCTACTGGATTATCAACAACAGTTTGTGGAATGCCAATCATGTGTTGTTCATCATCCCTTTGAACTTGAGGGGTATGAATTACAACCAATCTTTCATTTGACGTGGAAGGTTGAGATTCTATATAATCAATTTCAGAACCTAAGTCCCTCAATTGATCACTCCCACTGATCAAATCATTTTCAATAAATTTGGCATTTCTTGATTCCACAATCCTAGTAATATGATGTGGACAATAAAACCTATAACCTTTAGACCTTTCGGCATATCCAATGAAATACCCACTAATGGTCCTCGGGTCAAGTTTCTTCTCTTGTGGGTTATATATTCTCACCTCAGACGGACAACCCCAAACGCGCATATGTTTCAAACTCGGTTTCCAACCTTTAAATAACTCAAAAGGTGTCTTTGGGACAGCCTTGGTTGGAACACGATTTAATATATACGTTGCCGTCTTTAGTGCTTCAGCCCACAAGGATTTAGGAAGATTGGAGTTGCTAAGCATACTCCGCACCATGTCCAATAATGTTCGGTTCCTTCTTTCTGCCACACCATTCTGATTCGGAGAACCAGGCATAGTGTATTGGGCAACAATCCCATGTTCTTGAAGGAACTTTGCAAAGGGACCAGGTGCTTGTCCATTCTCAGTATACCTGCCATAGTATTCTCCACCTCTATCTGATCTCACTATTTTTATTTGCTTGCCACATTGGTTCTCAACTTCAGCCTTAAAGACTTTGAAGGCATCCAATGCTTCGTATTTGTTATGAAGCAAATAAACATTCATATATCGTGAATAATCATCTATAAAGGTGATAAAATATTTCTGACCATGTGCATCCATATCTGGACAACAAATATCAGTATGAATTATTTCTAATATGCTTGAACTCCTATTAGCACCTTTCTTAGACATGTTGGTCTGCTTACCCTTAATGCAGTCCATACAAGTCTTAAAGTCAGCAAAATCTAGAGTATTGAGTACCCCATCTTTCACTAACCTTTTAATCCTCTCAATGGAGATATGTCCTAATCTCCGGTGCCATAACATAGAGGAATTCTCATTAATATTACACCTTTTAATACCAGTTTGAACATGCATAGAACTATAAGTGGCATTATTTTGTAAACCAAGAAGATAAAGACCATCAGACAATATACCATTCCCAACACATTCAGAATTATAAAATAACTCAAATGATGTGTCTTTGAAATTAAAGGAATATCCAAACGGTACAAGCCTTGAAATAGAAATCAAGTTTCGGGAAAAACTTGGTACATAAAAAGTCCTTTCTAATTTTAAAATAAAGCCACTACTTAAAGTCAAAATGCAAGTTCCAATGGCCTCCACATGTGAGCCTAGCTTATTGCCTGATAAAATGCTTTGCTCACTTCCCACCGGTTTCCTTAGGTTTTGCATACCCTGTAAAGAATTTGCAATATGAATAGTAGATCCAGAATCAATCCACCAGGTGTTAATATTAACACTAACCATATTAGATTCATAACATACTAATGAGATTGATTTACCTTTCTTCTCAAGCCATTTCTGGAATCCGGGGCAATTCTTTTTCATGTGTCCCTTCTTCTTGCAAAAGAAACACTTTGCCACCTTCTTAATATCAGCTTGAGGTGGTATTTTACCATTCCCCTTCTGATAAGCTTGAGACTTAATTGCTTTGTTCTTCCCATAAGCAGTAGTCAGTAGTGCACTCTCACCCATCTCCATTACAAGCCTTTCTTCTTCCTGAACACACATGGTCATTAATTCATTGATAGACCATTTATCTTTATGTGTGTTGTAGGAAATCTTAAATGGCCCATATTCATGCGGAAGGGTGTTCAAAATGAAATGCACTAGGAAGGACTCAGACATATCAACCTCTAGTTTCTTAAGTTGAGCTGAAATATCTCGCATTTTCATGATGTACTCACGCACACCTTTCACACTGGTGAGCCGAAGAGAAGAAAACTTCATGATCAAGGTGCTTGCTAAAGTCTTATCTGAAGTGATGAACTGGTCATCAATGGCCTTAAGCAAGTCTCGGACCTTTTCATGCTGGTCAACAGAACCACGTATCCCAGCCGAGATTTTAGTCTTAATGAACATCACGCTGAGCCGGTTGGATCGTTCCCACCGCTCATATAGCGCAACGTCAGCTGGGCTACTTTCATTTGTGATTGCAGGTGGTTCGTCTTTCCTTATAGCATAATCTATGTCCATCCACCCCAATTGTAAAAGAATTCTCTCCTTCCATATCTTATAGTTATCTCCTTTGAGTTCGGGAACATCACATTGAATATCAGAAAAATTAATAGTTTGAGAAGCTGCAAAATTCAAAGGCTTATGTCAAAATTTGAGGCATACTAATCTTAATTGTATCTTTTACCAATGTAAACATACCATAAAATTGAATCTTGTGACATAAAAATTGCCTGTGGGCTAAATTTTTAATTCAATAAGAAACAATTAAACCTTATGATAGAATAATCAAATTATTTGCTTAATATTCATGCTTTACGGGTACAATATGAAAATAATTTAATTTCTATCGTAAATTTTTACTTTATGATAAAATCGACAAATTATCCATACATCATGATGCCTGTGGGTAAATCATGAAAAATAATACGTCATTTTATCCCAATTAATTATACAGATATAATAAAAATTCTTGTGAGATAAAATTCATTATATAAGTATAATTAATTACAATATTATGTCTAATTCCTTATATGATCTTTAACCAACTTAATATATAATTTTAATCAAATATAGATGCTGTGGCTAATCCATAATTAATCAAAATCATAAAGATCACTTAGACATAAAAATTTATTATATGAGAATAAATAGTATTTTGCATTTCAAAATCAAGATACAATATAATTATGAATAAGATTCTCATATAATTTTATAATTGAAATATAATATTATGCATTTGATTTCATATATATATGCATAGAATAAAATGTTCTAGAATATATTCATGCATAAATTAAATCAAAATTCAAAAAACTGTAAAGCACAATGTGTATATAACGTATTAAAAACGACAACATATCAGAAAAGCCTTATTGGTTTAGTGGTCTGCACATACATTAGTGTTCTCGAAATCAAGGGTTTGATACCCAGCTAGCACAAAACGTAGGAGTTTTTGTCTTTTTTTTTTTTTTTTTTTTAAAACACTGTTCATCATCTTCAACCTTTAGCGGGTCAAACCCGACCCATACGCAGACCCGTTCGTTTTTCATTCATTCGGACACCATTTTTCACGATTCAAAAGCCAAAATTAAGGAAATCAAACGAAATACATATTTCTAATTTTATTTTTTAAGAAACAAGGCCCTTCATACCATAAACAAAATCAAATCGGAAAATACCGAAAAACGAAAATGGACAAGGCAGAGGCAATTCTTGCTCTGATACCAAATGTTAGAACAAATCTCTTTTAACCTGTGATATTACAAACTACAAAGAAACACAGGTTATTAATAAAATGCGGAAATTACAGATCAAAACATACCTCCAGCCATTGCTATGAAGAGTTTCTTGTTTTGGTTCTTCCAAGCTCTCTCTCTTCCACTCTCTAGATGGTGTATAAGACTGAATTCGAAGGGATGAGCTCAGGGACCAAATTCATGTGCTTATATAGGCATTCTACCATCAAGAATACATTTATCAGCCATTACCACTCATTATTGGCTGTTACAATTCTTTATTGGCCATTATCATCCATTAACAACCATTCAAAATGGCTTTCAAAACTGATGAGCGTTACAAAATTTCAAAATGTTATGACCATGAATTATTACAAAGGTTAGAATATAACTATAAATTCATGTAAATATTTGGGTGAGATGATGCTAATAAATGAGGTGTATGTAACAAAAAAAAATGTATCAATATTTTGAGACAAATACTAATATGTATCCTAGGGACATTGATTAAAAAAGTAAAAATATTTTTATTAGAGGGTGAAATATTTCTTAACCAATATCCTAAGAGCATATGTTTAGATCCAGTTTTTGAAACTAACTTAAATTTTAAAACACAATAACATGTGAAACAAAGAGGTTTACCCTTTTTTTCGAGAACATAATATTTGAAGTCATTTAATTACAATATCTTTTGACAAAAAAATCGAGGAACTCTTAACTCCTCTGCATCTGCAACCAGTTCTTTCAAATGCTAATAAATTTTTGCAACTTTGTTCTCGAATTCAATTCTAGATATCGTAACACACTTGCTTTTCTTGTTTCCCAATCAAAATCAAAATCACACGGACCGGACCTCCACATAACCCTTCTTCAATTCATGGTGAAAATGACCAAGTCCCAGCTAACTAATTCATTCTCCAGTAAATTCCACAACCTCAACTTTACTGTTGTATATATTGTGGTCCTAAACCCTATTTATCCCAATTATGTCAGTTTAATCAAGTCAAAACACTACATCAATGTGATTCAATTAACAGAATAGCCACTACCGTGCATCTCATTTAAAATTTTGTCTTCTTTCTGGTTGAAGATTTTGAGACCCATCAACTACTATTGTAAATTAATGTCATATTTATTCCTCTTTGATCAAAGTTTCTGAGACAACTTGGCCCATACGTGTAGAAGTAGCACATCACGAAGGTGGTAGAATATTTAATTCTCTGCGGTGGTTCTGAATGGAAACTTACACAATATGGTAGTAACAGGAACTTCATTCTTTTAGTATTATTTTTGTTTTTTCTGCTAGTACCATAGGAATATAAGTAACGCGTCTATGAGAGCATTCTACACAATCTACATGGTGTTTTGTCGTGTAACCAAAAATCCTCACCCTGGCTATGCTATTACCTTTTCGATGAATGAGCAGCTTCAGTGTTACACTTTTTCCCAGAAGACATTCCCATGCTACTAGGGTTTTTTTATTGTTTTTTTTAATCACAATACCACAACAAAATACTAAGAAGAAAAGGACAACACCAACCAGGCACTATTGAAACCAGACCAATACGTTCTCCAAACAGAAGGAAGAATATATAGATCCATACAAAGCAGAAAAAAGGTATTGTGCAACGCAAGACTAATTTTCTATTTCCAAAGTCAACGCAAAAGCTATCGTCATCTAGCAAAAACAAATTCACTCTGAGTGCGTGGTTCTCATTAATCCCTTTTTCAGAGTAGAAAAACAAAACAAAAATTATCGATAAATACCCAATATGTTAATGAATACCTAACACTCAGAAATAAAAAAAAACATAAATGTTATAGATAATATGATTTCACGTATAAAAAATAAAAAATAGTTATTAGGTGTTTAAAAAATGAATGTCCATATATCATAAAGAAAACATAAAGTAGTGAAAAGGGCAAAGGCGTGCTTAACCAAAAACAATTATAAACATGACAATTTCAAAGGTTACCCAAAATACCAATACTAAAAATATATTGCTTTCAAATTATCCATAGTTCCATACATAATACTACTGGAAGGAAGCCAGAGGGGCATAATACTACATAGTAAGCACGAACAAAATAACCTGGTTAATTAAACCTAGGAACAAAAGGCCCTAATGATTAATAAGTTTCTAATTGAAAGGCCAGACCAACATTGAGAAGTGACAGATTCAACATGACTACATACACAACTAGCATTGAGATGCAGACACTGGAAATGTTAACTAATTAAGCATTTTGCATTCTGATTGCGAAAGCATTAAGAAGCTCTTGGTACTGAAAAACATCTTCAACGACACAGTTCTCTGCATTATTAATAATGTTTTGATCATTCTCCATAGCCATGCTATTAAACCCATTAGAGGTGTCGAATTGCTGCATGGGAAAACCTTGATCAGAATAAAAAACACCTAGACCCCCGTTCTTTGGAAACCCTTTTTTCATGTCATCATCATAGTATTGTTGCCCGGTGGAAACAAGCGTTGATTCAGAAACAAGCGGAGGGAGAAGAAGCGACTCCTCCTGAGGATTTGCAAAAGTAGTCTCGCATTTACTAGGCTTCGTTCTAGGCAAGAACTTGTTAACTATCTCCTCCAACAACCCCGAATCCGAAGACTCACGAGAGAAAAAACCATCACCATCATCACCTTTTTCAGCAAAATTAGTTCCACAAGTGGGAAACGTGTTCATCTTAACAGACAAAGAGCCTCCTCCACAAGAATTATTCATCGAATAACTAGGGGGAGCAAGAGAAGGAGAAACAGGTAACGATGAAAAAGTAGAAGTACTCTTGTTGTAAAACTGGTCGTGGAAGTTCTGAGTGGAAGAAGAAGAAAGCAAAGAAGGGTTAGAGTGAATAAGGTCACGAAAGAGAAGCATGTTGAGAGAAGAAGGGTTTCGAGGGGCTGAAAAGTCAACGGAGTGAGGTTGGTCAAAACAAGTGTTGGAACCGGTTATGTGGCGGTTACGGTGGTGATTGAAGAGTGAGTGTTTGTGAAAGTTGTTGTTGTTGTTGAAGTTAGGGAACAAGTGTTCGGTGGTGGCGGAAGAAGGTTGCGGAGAAGTTGGGTAAACGAAGTTGGTGCGAGCTTTGAGACCCCTCATGGCTCTAGCAGCGCAGTCGTAGGCGCAAGCGGCTTCCTCCGCCGTGTCGAAGGTTCCCAGCCATCGCCGCTCCTTCGATTGAGGGTCCCTTATCTCCGCCGCGTAACGCCCCCACGGCCTGCGCCTCACGCCGCGGTACCTCATCGCTCCGCCGCCGCCACCACCGCCGCCGTCTTCTCTTAAAGCCCTCTTGTTCACGGCCGAGGTCCGTTTCGGGTTATTGGCGATGAGTCCACCGTCGCCTTTCGAGTCGGGTCCGATAATCGGAGCTACCCCGTTGAGACGCCTCATTGCTTCCTCCATGTGTATGTGATAAAATAGAAAACCAAAAATAGCAACAGTAGTGATACTTTCTGAAGGGAGAAAAGAGGGGTTTTGGTTTTGGTGTGTTGTTGCCTTGAATTTGGTGCGTTTTGGTCGTATTTATAGAGGGGCTAGTGTGTGAGGTAGAGTTATTGCACAAGGCAACATACATGGAGATGTACATATAGTTTTTTTTTTTTTTTTTATCTTGTTTTCTTGGTGGTATATTTGGAAAGTGATTGATTTAATCATGCATGTCTAACACAAGAATCGATATACTATAAGAGAAGAAAGACAAAAACCATGGGACAAATCTATAAATATACCTGACTTCTTATTCCTATTTTTTTTTTCTGACTATTGGTACTCAAGTTATTGCTATTATTTATTATTGGGCCATACTACTGATTACTTCAAAATATAATATACTAGTGATTACATAAAATATTTAATGTATTAGGAATTTAAGATAAGCTTTTATAATTAACTACTTTTAGTTACTTAAGTATGGTATTTAATAAATTTACTTTTATGTTTTTGAGTTTCTTCTATAAATTACCATTATTAATAAGTAGTAACATTATTTATTAGAGTAACTAGCTAGTACATCATAATGCATATCATACATTTTACAAGTTTATAATATTATTGTTTTCCTTTGGTTTTTTTATCACTTGATTAACTTATCACATACTTCAATTAAAAAAATAAAAACTTATTAAATACTTCTCGCTCCTTTTATATCATCTCTTTTTTTTATTGCATTCACCAACTCTTTTTTTATTGTATAAATATTTAAATTAAAATATATATATATATATATATATATATATATATATATATATATATATATAAATACAATTTGTCAGCTTATATGGACGTGCTATGATCCAACCTTTCATACATTGCTTATGGTTCTTTAATTTGTTGATAGTATAGACTCACCCATCTCAAGACTTTGAGATTATTTAAGCTAGGGATATAGATCGAACTAGAGTACTGGCGTTTGATAGTTAGCAATACTTATTACAAGTTCTTAAAAAAGTCCTAGTTTAAGTACTACGAATTAAATTACATTTTTTTAAAAATCTCCTCGGTCAAGATATTTAAGTCATAAACATATATTGAGGGTACATTATTTAACACATTATTTTAAATATATTTATTATTTTTATATTATTATTATTTAATTAACAGTTGAACTTATGTCTCCTTTCTCCTTGTCATTGTTTTTTTATTAGTTTGAAGGTAAAGATCACTCAATAGAGTATAATAACCTGTTTTTATGATTAATGATTGATCTCATAAATTAAGATAAGATTTTTTATTATGTTTTATTTTCATTTACATGTTTTATTTTTTAAATTATAAGGTGACTCAATCTCATAATTATTCTAAGTTTAACACATTTAACTATAAAATTTTTAAATAATGGATAATAAAAAATAAATACATCTTATTGATATAAATAATATCCATTAATTAATTTATTTAAATCATCTTTAATTATATAATCTCACATTATCGTATAGTTTGAATCCATGTATGGGAGTGTCATAGAAGAGTTTGGAAAAACACTACATAATAATGTACATACATGACACCAGGATGATAATTTCTTTTTTGTCTGTCCTTGATCGCATTATACAGTGTTCTATGAAGCAGGCATGGATATATAGCTTTCTTAGATATCATACTTTTCAAAAGAAAATTACTAACCTTTATGCCCAATGAACTTTTCGCATCTGTATTTTAATAACTAGGCATAGTGTTGCCGGACCACTACATCGTCCTACAAGCGAAGACTTTTAAAGGCCACTATTGCCCAACCCCACTTGTGTGGCATTCTTTTCCTCGTTGAATCAGCTTAATAAACATATCATATTAATACGTATATTTTTAACGAGTGATTCGATTAAATTAACTATTTATCATTATAAGTTAATGTATATTTTTTAAAATAATTACACAAATTACGGCACAGATAAATACATTCAATTAATTGAGAAAATTTAATCCCAAAGGATTAGTCAAATGTTGCAAGATAATGTGTTGTATGATGAAGATCAAGTTTATAGTAGTATTTGTTTATTTATCTTTGACTGAAGTAAATATAAGTTTTTGTTAAATACTAATGTAATAAAAACACTTGTTAAGGAACTAAAAAAAATATTATATACATAAAATTATGTCTTGCATAAGTTTTTTTTTTACATTTTCTTAATTATAATTTTTTTGAAAATTTTTAATCAGTCTATTTTTTTTTGTAAGTGTTGTTTAAGTTAAGAGGAAGTTTTTCTTGATTTGTATTGGGATATCATGTTCTTTCCTAAAAGTTTTCAAGATCAAAAGAAATTGACAAAATTATTCAAATTAAATAGTTAGAAAGTACAACAAATTTGTTTTAAGTATTTAGGTGAAATATCAATAAATAAAGATATTGTTGTAATAAATAATTAATACTTTCTTGCTTTTTAAAATAAATTAAAAATGTAAAAGTAGTATGCTACTACTATAAGATAGAAAGTGTAAGAATTTAATATATTTTATAAATGTCTTAAATTTTTAAAAGAAAAAAGTACTAGTAGTACTATTTTGTAGTAATTTCTTAGAAAATACTACTACTATTATTACTCCGTTTTTCTATTGATTAAATTTTATGGAAGTGGCCACTGGATAGGTGGTGACTTGTGCAGCTAATTGCAGTTCAGAAATAGTTATTGCCTTCGGCTATTCCCAAGACTGTGTGAGAAATGATACAATTCTGGGACGATGGGGGAATAAATCGCATTGCCTTTTGGGTCGTATAAACGTTATGATTGGAGATTTTAATGAAACTGGAGTAACTAATTATAGTTTCCTTCCCAACTCTTTACGAAATCTGAAAAATAAAAATAATCAAATCAAATACTACTACTATTATACACAATCCAAAATTTTCAAGCACGAAGGTGATAAATGATAAATGATAAAGCTGCTTTTCAGCTAGCTTTTGTTTAATAAAAAATAATTTGATGGGAATTGAAGTTGGAGGTGAAGTGCTGTGATCGATTATCATTCTGAATGATTACACTGGCGGCGCTCAGACGTTGTTCCTCCCACTTTGGTTTATGCATGCTTAGGCTATTATTTATAACTTTCCAGTTTCCACTTATTTTGCCTGTTGGGTAAGGTTGATTATGCAAGTGTCGATACATTTGCTTATTGATCCTGCGTTACTTATGTTGTGGTTGAAATTAAAACCAGGAATTTAAAATCACATGGACTTGTCTGATACACGGGGGTTTAAAGATTAGGTCCTGTTGGCAGCTAGAAACTGACATAAACATTGGTTGTACGTACCATTCCACTCAGGCCAAGATGACAAATGAAAGGTCCATTGCAAGATAGAGAGAGACAGAGAGGACTCTACCCACCCATCGCTCAAATTTCGACTAAATTTCTTAACCTTAACTTGGTAACATTGTAAAAGAAAGAGATCAAAATGAATGAATTCAATTATATAAATATAAATAAAATAAAAATATATATATATAAAATTTTATTTCTAAATTTAATGAATTTTAAAAAAATGAGGAAATGTAAGTGTATCCTTAAAATTTAAGTAGATCCGTCTTTTAAGTAGGTCCATCACTGGAGAGGGTTGTATCCACTTATCCATCCATCGCTCAAATTTGGACTGAATTTCTCAACCTTAACTTGCTAACCTTGCATTACAACTGATTTATTTCTTTTTCAAATTAGTGCTTTTACCCTATTTCCAAGTAACCATGAATTACATATTTAGTGCATGTTTGAAACAGTGTTTCCAAGAATTTCTTCCATTCCTTTTTTCTATCGCCCATAGATTTGCTTCGTAATTCATGTCGCCGCAATCAGAAATGGAAAACAAAAGTAGCCTTGCTCAGTTTTAAAACACATTATCTTGTTTCACATTATATGCGTATTAATTGATGCATCATTTGCTGAAAAAATGTGTCATAGGATACGTAGAGTAAATTTTTTATTAAAAAAATAACTATCTCAAATTTTATTAGAGAAATATATGATTTAAAAAAAATTAAAAGATGATTTAATTTATATATATTATCAATATAAAATAATTCATACTATCAATTAATTATAAATTAATGTTCGTATATCTTTCAGGATAATAATTATAAAAGTAAAAAGAAATCATATAAATCCATTTATAATTTAATGACGGCATAAAAAAATCTTTACATATGGTGCATATACTTCTTTAAAATATTGTTTAATGTTTTAGATTTTACTTAATAACTTTATATTAAGTTTTTTTTATAAGATATCCTTAAGATTGAGTTAATTAAGTTTTTATGAGATAAAAAAAATTGTCACTTTGTCAACTTATGTCTTTTACTTTAAGACGCAAATGACAATTTTTTTATAATAAATCTATGCAATGCAACTATAATTAATGATAAATAATATTTAAGGTCCACCTATAGTATAAGGTCCAACAATAATCAATGATTTATAATAAATCTAGGATAAAAACGATTTGAGCTATAAAGGTTTAAAAGATGAAGTTTAAAAGATTTTATTAAAGAAGAAAATTAGGGATTTTTTAATTTTCCATTAAATATGATATTTTGATTCATATGTTTTAAGTGAAATAGGATTTAAATAATTTAATATGTATATTTTATTAGTAAATATAGTCAACCCGAATTTTTAGATTTTTAATTCAACTCGTGTTTTGTAATTGTTACTGACACTATAATGTTTTACTTACTGTTATGTTATATATGTCTAATCTGTCTGTCAGTTAATCATGTTAAATATTGAATAAACATGTTGAAGTAACTGACATGATTGTAAATGAATAAAAAATTATTTTATTATTATATGTGTCTGTTTGAGTTAAAAATAGATTTCTCGATGATGGTGTTCGATTATGTAGGTTTCAACGATTTTGTTTGGCCAATGGTTTAAGTTGATTAGTGTTGATTTGTTTGTGATTCAACCTGAATTGTTGGTGGAACAATTACTTACAAACGCATGAAAAGATTTATAAAAAAATCATTTTGGACAACATGAATCAAACAAAAACATGAAGAATCCGTAAAATATATTATTTAAATATTTAAATTGTTGGTGGGAAGAAAATGTAAATATGTTTATTATAAAAATTCTCTTAAATGAGAATGTGACTAACATGTGATTATTTTGGATAAATAAAATTAATAATTAGTATTTATGTAAAAATCCTAAAATTGAAATCCTAAAATAACGAGTATTTATGTAGGAATCAAATTCTAAGAAAATACATGTGTAGTATGTTAAAATTTGAGGAAATATTTATTTATTTTGTTAATATTATTTGCAAAATCGACTACAAATTGATAATGAACAGTAACGATTCGATCGAAAAGGTTTCATGATTTAGAAGTTGGTTGCATCTTAAGGAACTATCATGCATTTATTTTAGCTCTTCAAAACTCTTATGCCGTTCACACGTAAGCAAACCAATCAAATTGTTTATAGTTTCTTTTATCTTTGAGTATTGAACACAAAAGATTTATAATATTTATACATCTAACTTAACTAATTGAATTAGACTCCTTTCATAAATAGTTTATAATTTGACTAGGGCATTCAGATTTTTTGCTTGCCAACTAACTTTTTGATTTTAGTTGTATTTACATTGAATATCTTATTTTTTATGGGATAATTTACGTCTTTTATTCTAAAAAAATAACAAAATGTAATAAAACTTAATATAAAGAAATTTCATACAATATAGTAATTGTCGGTGCTTGGCTGGTGATGAGTAGAATAATTATCTCGGTTTGAGCCTAGGATTGTAAAAACATATCATCCGTTGTAGTAATCAATTCTGCTAATAATAGATTGAAATCATTTGTCATCTTTCGTGGACGTCCTTGTCTTCACAAACTATAATCTGTACAAAAAGAAGAAACCTATAAAATGACGAAGTACCTTTAATATATAGACGCACAAGGTTGTGGTATAATTGTAGTTTGGCATGACATGCATGATTCTGGATTTCGAAACTAGGTCTGCGTATATCCTTCCCTATTGCTAACCACAACCACGCATTGTTATCTTCCTCCATTTATTACTACACTTTTCACCTAAATTCTTCCTCTCCGACGAAGGGAAGTTAAAGAACCCTCTGCCACGGAAGAAGCCCTACCATAGTTTTAATTAATCATATAAACAACGACACCTAATAGTCTAATACGGGTGCTTATAACATGCACGATTTGTAATTGATTGAGCCGGATTTGTGTTTTAAAAACTTGGCGTCTTTTCTGGTTGATTTCGAACTGCATGTCGGGTGTAGGTGCAGTCTAACTTGATGTATTAATAATACGTACCTTAAGTTATAGTTGATTTTTTTAGTAAATTATTGATAAATTATAGTAGCAATACCTTAAACATGATATTTTCGGAAGAAAATACATTTACTTTAGAAGCAATTCTTAGATATTACGTCATATTTGAAAGAGTTTATTTATAACTCGTTTAAACTTATTTTATGACAAATACTTTGTATAAGTATTTGAAATAACTTATGATATGGGCATAAATTGTTTTTGACTTGTTTCAATAAGTTCTATAAATAGTTTTATGAAATAGCTTATATATAAATCATAGTTTTTCTTCAATCATAAAAACAACTTATAATCCACTAGTACTTTATATAATAAGTAATTATTTAATGAAATATTAACTAAGTTATTTATTCAAAGCACCTTTATTCAACTTAATAATTTTGAATTACCAGCAAATATTAGTCTAGTACACAATGATAAATCACCATATAAATCTCCTCACCGAAAAGATAGGTCCTTATTTAGTGCCAAATTGTATGTGTTTGAACTAGAATTGCTTTTATGTTGATAGGTGTGAAACTTTGGGGAAAAAAATAACTACGAATTTATCAAATATAACAATAACAATCAAGTCTAACTTATTTCATTAGATAATGTTTGACTATATTCATCACACAATATCATTCAAATCATTTAAAACATACACTTAGAAATTAAAACTTGAAAAATATTATTTAGAACAATAATAAATATACCCCTGCACAATATCCAACAATCATAAGATACAATTAAACAATTTCTTAATCTTACATTCTCTTTATTAAATATTAAATAATAAAATAATATATTTTATATCACATTTCCCAGTGTTGGAGAATTTGTTTTACAGTTTTAGGGTTTTAGGGTGTTTGCATGACAATCTTTTGCTATTACTTATCATGAGATAAGATTTTCGCTTTTTCCAAAAACTTTATGAGTCTCTCTTCCCTTATTTTTATAGCAATAAAAGTTATGTAGTCTATTATTTTGCCCAATGTCTTATTTGACCTTCTCTATACTTATAATTTATTATTATTTTTTTAATCCGTGATATCAATCTTTTCGGGTATATATTTATCGTGTATCAAATCACTTTAATAGATTTTTCTGTTTTATAATTATCTGAATGTCATAAAATATGCTATTTTTTTAAATGCAGTTATATAACATTTTAAAAAAATATCAAATTTTAACGCTTATTAATATTTATTTCTCTTAAGTTAAACTTCTTTATTTTTTTATCTATTTCTACTTCTTTTTTGCTATCAAACACCTATGAGATATATCAAACTGGAAAAGCAATCAATAAACGTATATATTAGCATGATATATCTCTTTCTCCATGTCACCTCAATCCTGTCCACAAGCTCAATTACAACTATTTACAAAGACACCATTCCTCTAAAATTTGATTTTGGAGTATGGAGACTGCCTCCTTTATCCGGTCATTTCGAATACAATGTCAAAAATCTAACTGTGTGTGATGCCAATGCAAACCTTTTTGGCACAAAAACATCAATGAAGATGACACATACACACATAACAAAAAAAAAATTAAAAATAAAAGGAAAAATCGACCGTGGAAGGAATTAAAATGACGGTTCACGGTTCTCTGGTGAAGAACTGAGGGAGCGCGAAGGAGCAACAAGAGAGTAAGCATTCCAAAAGAAGACAAGAATGGAGAGTCAGATAATAAATAAAATCCATCAGAATCAGAAAACAGCTTTTCCTGAGCACAAAATCGAGAGAAGGAGACGACTTTCTAACCTTGATGGGAATTAAATTTAAATAAACTGTTTTCCTTATTGATAAAAGAAAATAGGATTTTTTGGGTGTAAGATTAAAACATTATCATGCATTTTTTATAAATAAATATTAATCATTAATTATTATTAATAAAAAGATTAAATTCATAATTTTTTCTTATTATCAAATTAATCTTATAATTCCTAAATATTAGTTGCATAAAAGCTTTCTTATGTGTTGAATTTAGGTACGCGGTGTAATTTTGTTTTTCAAACATTGCCTAAATTAATCGTACAAACAATAAATATATATATTTTTTCGATAACCACGTAGTATATTTCTATTATAGACAATCTTTCCGCTGTGTACACTGTATAGTAATTGAAACGCGTTTTATTTAAAAATAATAATAATATAGGTAGAGCTACAAAAGGGAAATTAAAGGGGGTGGATATCCTGGAATCAGGAATGTAATGAATCCACTGTAAGATGCACCAAAACTCTTAACGGTTCCTCCTACTTTGTGCCGTGAGCTATGGTTTTACACGCAACAAGGCAACACTCTCAAAAACGTGTGCCTACATCTTTTATGTATAACAGTATAAGATGGACAAACAACTCAATATTAAATATAAATGAATTTAGGGTATGTTTAGTTTGGCATTTCAACATTCAAATTCAGGTTTGATTTTCAATGAAAGTTCCACCTATTTATTTGATAAATAATATTATTTACTTAAAGCTAAAATTGAGTCCAAAATTAATCTCATATTTTCTTCATTCAACATAAAAAACTTCAAATATAGATTAAATGGATTAATTAAGTTATATTAAATCTACTTTTAACAAAACTTTAGATTTATAAAATTAAGTTTAACTAAATTTTATTTTTAAAATTATAATCCAAACACACACTTTCAACTAAAACCATTTGGATTTGCAATTGCGTGCCACGGCTTCTATATATATATATATATACACCAATAGTTATGATACCATTTTGCTGTCTCTATTTCTATCTCCATCAGACAACTTTTCATTAAAATCCTTCTGCTCCTGATGCTTACCAACGTTGCTGTGAAATCTGCTTTTGCATTTTCCCTTCTGAGGCTGGGGCCAGTAGAATAGTCCAGACATGGAGGACACGTTTTATCAGACATGGCCCCAGCATATCCCGTTGCATATATCTTTTGCCAGATGAACAAGATACGCTCTTTTCATTTTCCTTGGTGTCTACTTTTTATATGTTAATTCTTCATTTATGATTTACAGTGAAAAAAAATGAAATGAACGATTAAATAAGATAGAATTTACACTTTTATATTTTATTTCATTTCACTCCACTAAACACTTTATAAATAATTTTTTTCTCAACATTTTACATTCTAAATGTAATTCCTCCATCTAAACGAATTTCCAAATATACAAATATTCATCCTATACATTGAACAGCGCGTCTACAAATAATAGCTTTTGCATCTATTCTTCACAAAATTACACCTTTGTCGAATAAGCATGACACTAATTTATATTTCTTAAAAAGTGTTAGCATAAATGTATTAATTAATTAAGAATTTGTGTTTAAAGAACATTGATAACATATCTTTTATTATTTTTACGCTGCAATAATAGATTGAAGGGGGGAATTAATTAACAAATTGAGAAAATAAAAAAGTTGAAATCGTGTTTCGCCAAGTGCACGCGCAATAGGGGCAGGAACAGGGATTGAGATTTGAGAGTTGATAGTGTTTCCAACTTTCCATTAATATCGAATGACTAGAGAGGGAGACAAGAATGCAGAGTATAAATGTCATTGTCAGTCAATTTACACGTTGACATGCCAAGATTCAGTAATGTAAGCCATGAAATATATACTATATAGTATACACACAAGTTGGTATCATATTGACCTGTTAAGTTGATCACTTCGTGCATGTTTGGAAACATTTGTAAGATCAAAACTAATTTTCTCAATATATTAAGTGTGTGTTTGTGAGGAAGTTGGGACGTGTCTAAAGTGCCGCTCTGTGAAAAGCAAGTGATTTACTTTCGGATGAACGTCGTTGCGCATGCGTTGAGAAAGACGATGAAACAAACACATCTTAAGTTTCTTTTTTTTTTTTTCCATTTATTTTGCATTGAACTGTTAGATTAACTTTGAATGTGCATAACAACAAAAATAACGGAGAAACAAACATGCTCATGATCTGCAAAATTTTAGTGTTCAAACAAATGAATGGAAATAAATTTAGATGAATTTGGAGGATCGATATAACTTAAAAATGCATTATATACATATGATTCGATATAACTTAAATTTTCACTCTAATATTTTAATATTTGTTAGAGATTTAAGAAAGTTATATACATATATTCTTCTAACATGTTTTCTTATTATATTTGAGATATTTTTATTGTCAGTTACATTGATACAGAATATCTATTATCGTCAATTAAAAAACTTAAATAAAGTAAAATTACTATTCAGTCCCATAATTTCATTGGGCGATAAATAACATTAAATTTAGAATTTTTTTTTATAAATATCAAATATTGATATTATACCACAAATACTAAGAGATATTATATTAGTAGAATTAGGGGTGGGAATAGGTCCGATCTACAGGGGATCTACAACCTGGTCTTAACTAACCTATTTAATTAAAAGGTTAGACTTAGACTTTTTTAAAAGTCTATTAAATTAAATAGACCAGACTTAGGCTTATTAAAAGCTAAGCCCGATAGGCCGGCCTATATATATATATATATAATTTTTTGGATATCAATATATAATATTATTTTTTGGATACAATTAAATTTTTTTTGAAACTATCATCAGACTTTGATCATTATGCTCTATAACTTCTATTCTTATAATCAAGGACTTTAATTACAATTTAGGTGTGAGTCATGTGTCATTTTATATTTTTATTATTTTGATTTTTTTTTAACTTTCCTATTATGTTCCTACTTTATAAAATATTAAATATTTATTGTGAGAAAGACTTTTAAAAAGTTATCAGGTCAGACTTTTAAAAAGATCATACCGAATCAAAATAAAAGTCTTTGATAGACTATAGACTAGACTCGGGCCTCAAATATTCATCGTAGGTTAGATTCAAGCCTTTTAAATTTTAAAGTCTTGACTTGACCTGATCTATTCTCACCCTAAATAGAATAATCATTTACTCTTTCACCAAACACACAAGTCATTAACAAAAATCATGAATCAAACATAAATATTCAACATGTAAAGGATAAAAGTCAAAAAATAAAAATAAAAACTAAAAACAAAACTTATTAATTTTACATAGACTAAAAATATATTTAAATTTATCATTTATTATCCATTGCTCCAAATCTTCATCTCACTCAAAACATAAATGTTTTTTTTTCTTTGTATTTTTTAAAGTATTCTTTATCACTCTTCCTAGACTCAACTTTTAAGTTTACGTTGATCAGCGCTCAAGGTAAAATAACACGATTGTCTTATATGGCTACCTTTGTATGCTCCTATACTATATACCTCTTGGTGATCCAAAAATATCCAAGCTATCCTATAAGTCTATAACATGCTATCTCTGTTACCCCCGAACAAAACAAAAGCTTGCCATTCTGCCGCCACCACTGTTTTGGTCGTCACTGCCATGTATGCTGATACCTTCTTCAGTTCTTCTATGTCTGATTTGCCAAATCTGCAATTCATTATTATTTGAGTTTCAATGAGACACGGCAACTTTGGTCACCAGACTTATTTATATGGTGAGTAAGATTATTTTACGCGGGTTTAGGCATTATAAACTGTTAACAAAATAGAATATACTAATAATTAAGAGTTTCGTTTATTTTTATTAATGTATTTTTACATCAACAGAAAATAAATTATTAATGTAAATATAATGAATTTCATATGAATGAATTTCCATGTTGTCCAATATTATTTTCAACATATTAGATCTATTTTTTGTTTAGTTTTTTAATCATATTATTAGCACGAAAGACTTGATTTTATCTATTACTAATCTTTTGGTAAAAAAATACGAACCATCTTTATAAAATCTTTTTCTTTACATAAAACTCAAAGTCAATTCTTTACGAGCAAACTCAATTCAATAAAAACTATGGACATTTCTGACAGAAGAAATAAAGATTGAAAGAACCACAAATCCTCTAAATTATTTAAGCTTCACTTAAATATATTTTTCTTTCTTGTAATTTAATATTTTTTATTTTTATCTTTGTAATTTTTTAAATTTTTTATAAAATATATTTATTTTATTTTTCATCCTTAAAGCATCTTAAATAACATTATAAACAGTAAAAAAATATTATATAAAATATTCTAAATAAAAAAGTAAAACAAATATATTTTACGAGAAATAAAATTTTAAAAAAATAAATTATAGGAAAAAAATATTTAAACATTTATCTCTTCTACCTGAGAGGTTTAGTGCTGGGAAAAAATTAGACCCAACTCAGTTACACTCACGATAATGACTTATTGGTAAATTTGTGTCATGGCTTATTGGTAAATTTGTGTTTTTTTTAATGATTAAATTATTCATTTGATTTCTATAGATTTAAAATGATTTTTTTAATTTTTATAATTTAAAAATTATTTTTTAATTTTTATAATTTATATTTTAATTATCTTTTAATTCTTACTAAAAAAATATAAAAATAATAAGTTATAAATTAATTATAAATTATTAAATATTTTTTATTTTAAATAATCTTGTGATAAATTGATTATAATTATTTGTTAATATTTTTGCAGTTAAGTGTAATTGATAATATTACTCATATTTTAATATTAAAGATTAAATAAAAATTAAAAAATAAAATATAAGAATTAAAAAAATCATTTTAAAATTATAAAAATTAAAAAATTATTTTTATACACTAAAAAAATATAAATAATAAAATTATGAGAACCAAACGAAGAATTAAATATTTTTTAATCTATATCAATGTGTCATAACTTAACAATAATAAAACTAAAATGAAACATTTTTCTATAAGAAACGAAATAGATTTTTTAAAAGAAAATTAAAAAAGAATTACAGTTTAAACAACAATAGTTCTATATTATGATAAATTAAAATTTATCTACGCAAAAAGCATCATACGTAGTATTTCTTTTTGTATATTTTATCAATCGTTAGCATAATTAAGAAAATTAAGGGGAAAAAATGATAATGTATAAGATTGATGGAGATTTGATAGTAAAAATCTTTGGATGAGACTAGTATCACCATGCCTGTCGGTTTCAGTTTCAGAATTCAAATAATGCGGAAAAAAATAAGTGCTTTCTCGAAACTATAACTGTGACAAATTGACAATGACCTACCTTTATCTCCCTAGTATACTATCTCTGCTACTGCTAGCACGTGGCTTTCAGAAATATGATCCAGCTTTATGATATCATGCGACGTTATGCAAGTTTTTTATTTTAATAAATTGACTTTCTCACTTTCTCTTTATAATATTTTTCTATTTATGAAATAAATAAAATTGTAAGTTTTTTAATTATTTTAAAGATACTAAACACATATTACTATTTTTCTACATAACACTTACTTTATAAAACATTAAAATAAATAATGAAAACGTTTTAAAAATATACATAGAATGAACAAAGGAATCGATCGGGATATAACCGAAATGTCACTCCATAAAAAAACATAAAAAAGTATTTGGTAGTGTAAAATGGAATGAAATAAAAAGAAAGTTTTGATTAAAGTTGAATATAAAATTGTAAGTTTCACTTTATTATAGAGTATTTACATGATATCAAACCAAAAAAATTTCTATAAATAAAAAAATCAAAAACTTTATTTTAGAGTATAATATTGTTGTTCAACTCTAATAAATTAAAATATTATATTTAATCAGTTTTTTATACATAATAATCATTCTGTAATTTAAGTTTAGGATCTTATACGTATTACTGTAAATTTCCTATCATTAGACTAATCCTAGTGATTATTTATATTATCATAGAGGATGTTTAATACTAATACTATACTAATAAGATGGTACATTGAAGTACAAGCTATCTATCAAATGAATTTTTAACAAGAGATAATAAACACATATAAAATAAATATCTCTCTTTTAATATGATATATTTTATATTTAATAGTTAATTAAGATTTGATTTTTGAATCATTTTATTAAGAAATATAAACCGTTATGACTTGTGTTAATCATTAGTTAGTATTTACTTTAATAATAAAATTGTCTAATGCACTCATAATCAAAATTTTAAGAAACGAATTTTGAATAATATTTAATTTAGTAATAAAATTTTACTAGTACAAAAATACTGTACTTTTCAACTCGTAATACACTAACATTATAAAATTCTTAATTTCCTTAGATAAAAAAAATTAATTTTACATTTATTCATAGATTGATTATCGATTAATTGATTGGATTTATATAAAAAAATCTAAAATTTGGAGAACGCTGCATATGTTTTTTTAACCAGCAACGCTGCATTAAATATGGGTTGAACTTTTGATAGTGAGGACTGCAAAGCAATAAGGTGGATGGGTCTATCCGGAAAATATAATATAATTTCTGCATCAGTCAATCCGGAATTCATGTTTTGAAGTTAAAGATTAGTTGATCGAGGAAACAGAAAACTTACAACGGATCAAACAATGTAGAATTATTAGTGCACAATTGTGGATTGATTGATCCCAACAAATAAACAAATACACATAATTTCCAGATCAATAAATCCCTACTTGTATAAGAACAAATTCTGATTATCCAATTCAAAAATATGTTATATTTTCGAATTAATTGATCTGGTACTATTATTTCACCATTTTGGATTCATTAATTCGGATTTGTATAACAACAATTCTAAATTGTCTGATCCGAATTCATGTTACTTTTATGGATTTAATTCTAAATTTATTGATTCAGATCTATTCTAAAACTTTGTTTTCTAAAAACCAATTACGGATAACTCAATCCAATTATAATAATCTAACACAAAAAAATGCAAAGAACACTAATCAACTCACCTGTGCAAGTGAACCTAAGCCTCGAAATGTGAGGAAGGGAACAACCTATAGACAAGTGAGGAAGACAAGGTTATTATGGTCATTTTAAAAAATACGGAGGTGCAGGAAGCAAAATCCTACAGATTTGGACAAAAACAATTGAATCCAGAGTAAGTAAATAGATAAAAATAAAGTCAAGTCAAGCCTTAGCATGAGTGTGCAAACAAATGTACTGTATGAGTTTCATTAATTATGAAGTTCCTTTATTTCACGTTATTTGAATTTTAAAATAATATATACAAATTAAGAAAGTCATTAATTAATTAAATTGTTGTGACGAATGACTTTTTTAAAACTAAAATATATATCTTCATTAAAAGAGTTAAAATGTAATATTTGAATTGCTTAGTATTTAATTGAAATATTAATAAAATAAAAATACTTTTGAAAAATAATTTATCTATTATTGATTGAGAGAAAATATTTTTCAGAGTATTTATTATCATTCCTTTGTCTATTGTCACTCGATTTTAACTACTCCGTCTCTTATTTCCCCCTAAAATATCTTATATTGAAAAAGTTACGTAAATTTCTAGTTTATTACCACTCTTATATAATTTGTGTATCAGGCATAAATAAATTTTCGTATCATTGACATGCGTAGAATATTATCTTTCTTCTAACAGTATTTTTTTTCAAACAGTACATTAGATTTATATTTCAATACAACTTTTCTAGCCTTTAATGTATAGAAAAATGAACAAATAATATAAACTTGTGAGTTGAAGCTTCCTATGATAGTGCAGCATGCATCTCATCCTATTTATAATTTTCTTCTTTAAGGTATTCTCATAACTCATGAATATTATGAAACTAATATCTCTAGAAACTAGAATAAAAATTGGATAACTTCGATACATAGGTATAACTGATGATTAAATCGTACAAAAAATTGTTAGATTTTCTCTCTTTCATTGCTTATTTTTATGTGAATAATGAAAAATTTAACATCATTCAAATTTTTGACCAGCAAGTGTTTAATTAAGAAATTTTATAGTAATTTGGTATTAGAATTACTACAAAAACACATAATAAAGCTTGAAAGAGAAGCTGAAAATCCGAAAACTCTCGTCCAACACACTGAAGTTACATGAAGAAACCATATATCACGTGAACACGCGCTTCGCCGAAGCCGCGCGATAAGCGATTGACCACTGCCTCACTCGCTCAGCGCGACATTCGTGCTTAACGCAAGATTATACAAAAATTAAGCTAACTAGGGCCTATAAAAGGAGGAGAAAGCAAAGGAAAAAGACACGCCAAGACAAAGCTTTACATTGCAATCTACAAAATTAGAGTTTTCCAAATAAGAGAAACTAGCCTTTAGGAGCCATTCCTCCCCTCCTTTCACCCCTATTGTTCTTCTTCTCTCCCCATCAACCCCTTGTAATTGTAAAGCCTTTCGTGACAATGAAAGATTAAAACTCTCATTGTTGAGAGCTTAGCAATCAAACGCTTGGGATGTAATTTCTTTTCTACTATCTATTTAATACTATTTTAATTTTTATTGCCTCTTTTCTGTACTTAATTTTACTGATTGTGATCTAATCACTCATATTCATGTATTTGTTTTAGGATTTAGACATTGGAAAATGACATCTAAATTATTCATGTCTAGGGATAGAATGATATTGTTTAGCATGTTCTATGCATCTCTATTTCTAATGCAATTTATTTAGTTTATTCTTCTAAGGATTAGGAAAAAGATTAGATAAATTAGGCTCTTTTACTTGATGAATCATGGTTAGAGTATACGAGTAGATGTAGATAAAAATTGGAATAATGTTAAATAGAGAAAAATCATTAACATTACATTGAGAGTAATTTTGGTAGGCTAAGTCCCAATATATTTTCATTCTGAATCAATCTTTGCATCACAACCCCCAAAGTGTTTTGTTTTTCTTGCTTCTTGCCTGTTTTAGATATTAGTTTAATTTTTATGTCAATTTACTTCTAATTTTCCATCTCTCCAATCTTTAATTCAATTTATTAATTGCTTAAAAATTGAAAATACATTAATCTAAGTACAAATAAAGTTTTTGTAAACTCGACACTACTTGTGACAATTTGGTGTACTTATCAATGAGTTAACACAATCACTATTAAATTTTTTAAAAATGTTTTTAGTCCTTAGAACTTGGTAGAGCAGCTAGAGGCCTGCATTTCTAGGAATGATGTGTAGTAACCTAGTAAATGTTGCATCTTTTGCGTAATGCAGTTCGCTTAGAATGAGTTTGTTGAGGAATCAAGAATGAAACTACGAGGATTAGGCTCTTTCATGTAAGAAATTACGGTTAGAGTAATTTAACTATGCAAAGAACATTAGGGCAATATTAAATAGAGAAAAAATTATTTAGTTACATCAAGAGAAAGTTCAGTAGAATACTCTCCAACATTTTCATCATGGTATTTGTTCTATTATACAATTCCGCATTTGTCTTGTCATGTATTTTTAAGTTTAGAAATTTTAATTCAGGAATTTGAAATATGAATGCGTTATTACATTGATTAAAATTGTTTACAAATTGAATATGCGTCATCTAAGTATAACAAATTTTCTATGGATACAATACTCGGTCTTATTACTTCAATTACTACTTGAGCAAATTGATACACTTACCAATCGAGCTAATAGATACTAAATTGCAAATGGAGTCCCACTGGGAATGAAAGAAAGCACCAACCCCAATGTTGGAGACCCTTTGCATGGATTCTTTTTTTTATTCTTTTCTTTCTTTTAGAGACCTGGTTTTGCATCATGATTAAATGAAACCTGCACAGATAAAAAAAAAAAAAGGGAAAGATTAATTGAACAGGGAAAGTTGATATTATTTCATGTCCCCAGTGTTTGAAGAAATATACATTACTAAGTCTAAAAGTGATGAGAATGTTGGTGGGAGCGTTGATGGAGTTTATTAATTTGCATACCCGTGACGTAACAATAAAGAAAATTAAACTAGTGTTGCATACTGATACTAACCTTGATCTTACATCATATTGCATGCGATATTCCTATCTACATTTGTTTTCTTTAGTTTCAATGAGCCATGTTGGAGATATGATCCGATACTAAATATGAACACTTAGTTTTGTGAAGATTCGAATCTTGGTTCGTCACCTTATATGAGATAAGTTTCTTCTGCTAGACATAACTCCCCTAGGTCCCATTACACCTTTCTTGACTTTAGGAAAGTTCTTCTTCCTGAAACATTGGGCCATTGGTATTCATTGTAAACATGGAATAGCTTCCAGCTTTGTTGATTTTCCAACAAATGGGGCGTCCCATTAATATCTAGTTTTCAATTTTCAGGTGGTATTGAAGGAAGGGAAGAGCAAGGAAAGTGACAAAATGACAACCAATGATTTGAAAGTTCAGATTTCATCTAGAAATGATGTGATGTCAGGAGATGGAATGAAGGCACAAGTGAGGCTTTCTAGCAGCCAAGTATGGCTAAAACCAATTGCCTCTGCTCTCCAATGATCAAAAGCATGGAGTCACCAAAGGTCCAAAACCCCCTCATCAGGCCTCTCTGGTTCATGCTTCCATGGTTAATTACTTAATGCTAGTGGTGATGCCAACAAGGATTCGATAATTTAGATGCATTGATATTCTAATGTATTGAATGTTAATAATTTAGGGCCTGTGTAGATGAAATTTTTATAAGTACTTATAGGAGAAAATAAATAAGACGAAAAAATGAAATAAAATTTTCCAAATATTAAAATTAACTTATGCATAATTTAAAAATAATTTTTCAAACAAGTTAATATAAGAGAACTTTTGCAATTAGCTCATATATAAATTAATTTTAGTTTTTAGAGAAGTTAATTAATTTATTTTTTTAATTTTTTTCTTTTAAAAGTATTTACGGATAAGGAGGTCTAAGCTACTGTACTACTATAGTTATTTCTGTCTACTGCATACTAATGTTACATTCTTACATTTAATTTTTTATGAACACTGCTCTCATTTATGCTGACTTTATTGTGTCATTGTTGTATTATTGATGAACACTAAAATGTAGCATCTTCTGTAAAGCAAATTATCAAGTGAACTTGGAATGGCTGTAAGATTCTTTGCGATTAGGTAGTAGGTGGGGTTTATTCCAAAATTTATTAGGCGGCTATGCATAGTTGACAAGTATCACTTAGTGAGCTTGAAGGTTGAAAATGAAATTTGACAATTATTTTTATAAGTCAGTGTCATGTACTCGTGTTTTGCTTCAGAGGAATCCCTGCAAATTGGACCCTGATGACGAAATTTACAATCTGATTAAGTGATTATGATTTGAGTTGTAACCACTGGGAAGATACAATGTTGAGAAGTATCAAAACAATCACTCACACCCAAAATTTTATAGATTTTAAAGGGAAAAGAAAGAAAAGAAAGTGTTATACCAACATGGCCCAGGACTAGAGGCCCAAATGACTAATCTAAAGTGTTATACCAACATGGCCCATGTAATTTTCTATCATAATTTTAATTAACCAATGTGAAACAATGTATAACCCAGATGAGGCAATCCTTTAGGAAATAGGAGATTGCATCATGGTGGTTGTTGTGGAAGACTTTCTTGACTAATGATTGAATTGTAATTAGAGCCACTGAAGAAGGAAAGAAAATAACAAGGGAATCCTAAGTAACTGACCAAATGAACAGTGAATTTTTTTGTCAATGATAAGTAACATTGACCGGTTACAGCGGACATGCTCATGCAACAGTTGTCATGGCCAAGGAAACTTAGATGATGATGACCAATTGACCATGATTGCAGCAATGATGATAATGACAGTCACTGCCAGTACACCTCTATTTGATTTTCTCTTTTGTATACTTTTGGGTTTTAAGAAACATGTAAGTATTCATATTTTGTAGTTATAGCCACCAAAACAGTGAGAGTGGTCGGTTTCAGTTTGTGAGATTAGACTTGGCTACAAGGCAGGCTATATGGGACATGGTTCATTCCAACGATTTAAAAACCAAATTGTTGATAATAATTAACAACCTGAGTATAAGGGAGAATGAAAATGACCTTTATCAATGGATCCACTCCAACTCAGAAGTCAACTGATCACCTATACAATTTTTGAGAAATTAAGGAAAGTCAAGGAATTAAGACTTCTTGGCCTCAATAATTGTTTGACAAATCTGTTCAGTTACACTTGGAAAATTTTGCTTTAAAATTTAAATGGAACATCCTTATTTGCCTTTATGGTGCTTTATGCTTAGTTTAGTTAATACAGTTACATAAGAGGTTTATCAAAGTGTTTATTTGAAAGGTGCCTTGCTGTGTTATGCACAATTAGTTTTCAGTTGTTCTTTTTATTAATCCTTGTTTGAAGCAAGCATATCTTTATTACTGGTTTATTTGACCTACTTTTTGGGTCAGACTTTGTATGGCACATCATCTTTGAATCTTTGAGACTAATGATATATTAGTAATATTTGTTTTTCACAGCATGATATGATCAACGACAAATCTCTTCCAACTAAAATAAAAAGCACAATAAATACATGTTGAACTTTATTTATTATGCGCAACAAAACTTCAAATCTTGTTCTTAATTGGGTATCAATTCAATAAAGCTGAGATTATGTGTGTGGATACAGATAAAATAAGACAAACATAATCAGGCACATGAAAACACGAAAGAATTTGTCAACAATGTCAGGACCCAAGGAGCTACAGCAAATGACAAGAGACAAGTGTTGCAGATTTGTAGACAAACACATCACCATTGGCCCCACGATTTGTCACTGACACCTAAGATTCCTACTGCAGCTTTTGACATGAGAATTACCAAAGAGGATTTCCCCTCGTGCTGGGGAAAATCTTTTCTTATTATTATAGGTTACATCAACAATGCACATTAAGATTCTTGGAATTTCCTAGAAGTTACAAGGCGTTTTGCAGAAAAAAAAAGGAGTATATGTTACCCGCTAAATTACCATTTCTTACCAATTTGAAAAGTAAACATACGATATTTCACTCAATTCTTTTCAGTTGTAGCAGCAGTTCTATTGGTAGTAGACCAGAACTTAGTAAGCATTTTTTTTGGTTGGGTTGGAATAGCACATATGGCCTTAAATCTAGAATTCCTTCCAATTCCGTCATGGGCCAAACCATTTTGATTGAAGTCCTCATCTTCAGCTAGCTTCATCCTCAGTGTTGAAGACTTTGACTTTGGTGATTTGAAGTTTGAAACACTCCAATTTTCCTCAGCATTTATACTTGTAGTAGTGCTTAATGGTGCTGTTGGTTTTGATGGGTCAATACCATGTGCTGTGAGTAATGCCTTGATATTGGTTGGTAAATCAGTCACTTTGCCACCAGCCTGTGCTGCTCTAGCTTGCTCAAAGAAGAGAACTTGAACAACAACCCTGAGGGGAAGAAGCTCATTTTGTGCTGCATGCATGCATGCTTCCATAGACAGTTTTTTGCAGTCAAGAATCCGGCACAATCTTTTCCTTTCACTCTTGTTGAGTTCTGGATGAGCCTATAAGTTAAACAACACAAATTTTAGTAATACAAGACATCCCCACAAAATAATTTTACTTATATAGTTCATTCTTCCATGGCCTAATTTCTAGTAACTAGATTGACTGAACTGACAGCCAGACATGTTACATCAGCAAAGAGTTCGTTTAGGTGGAATTTAGCTAAATGGAATGAACACATAAATGGTCAAAATCTCTTAGGGGAGACACATAATCAATCATGTGAAGGACTAAAGAACATGTATCTCCTTTTTCCCTTCTCCTTATCTACTTGGACATAGTACTGGAATGCAGCAATATGATATAACTCTATCACACAGCTTTGACAGGCAATTTTCTCTCCCTGTTTTCAGGCAAATGAAATTAAAATTTTACAAAAACCTGAATATATACTGCAACTACATCAGTCAGAATGTGGATACAGTCAGGCTAAAATTTCTGGTGGGTCAGTCTACACCTAACCGCCAATAAATTTTGAATAAGACAAGATTTTAAGGTCAAGAGAGTTGGTTATCCACTAATTCTGTCCCACGTCCTAAAATGTGAAAACGAAATATATCCAGCCACTTTTTTTTTTTTTTTAACATACACTAATTCTTAACCACTTATTTTATCAGGGTATATAAAATATAAAAGGCAGCAAATTGGAAAACATAGTAGAGTAATAGACATGTTTCTTCTAACATTTTTTTTACCTTGAGATAAATGTCAACAGCCCTGTAGAGATCATCATGATCATGTCTTGCAAAATCTGGTATAATCTCAGCAAGAGCAATGAATTTCGACAACTGAAAATTCACATCCCTGGCAACTTCTTGAAGATACCTATCCACAAGCTTTGCCACTTTCAGTTTTGAACTGTGAGATGCTGAAGAGGACCTCCTACTCTCTTGAAACTCCAAGTTAATATTCTCAGCTGAACGAGACCTTCTTCTTTCAAAGGCCAACCTAGATCTTGCAGGACTAGTTGGTGGACTCTGCCCTTGTGACACAAACTGCTCCAATATGGTCCTCACCAACTCAACATCATACACTGAATCGTTTGTGTAAGACAGTGAGGGTATCAAAAGATCATTCACTGTGGCTTCCTCCAATTGAAGCCCTACCCTTTTTGCCAATTCCATCTTTGAAGATGAAGAAGCATTAAGAATATTGGATGCCTTTAAGAGCTTCAAGAGAAAGCCACACGAAACAGCACCTTTCTCAGCAGGAAGCAAGCTCACCACTGATTCCAAAAGCAAACGATGCTTTGAAGCTATTTCACCAACCAAGTTATCAGATTCTGAGTCAGCAACAGCTTGCTTCTTGATATGTCCTCCATTCTTGGTAATATTTGGTAGCCACCTAGATGCATAGATTTTCAATGCATCTCCAATAAGATTTGAGGGAATCTTGCCACCAGATTTGATAGCTATCATGGTTCTCCAATACAAGTCTATGCTAAGTTCTGCCAAATCTTCAGCCCACCATCCTTTGTTTCCTGACTTGTTATGCCTCACACTTTGGTTGCCATTGCAAGACACATCATCCCTCACTCTTCGTGAATGGCTATGTGACAAACTCACCTTAGAAGGGTGACTTAGAACTTTTGCAGCAACAGCTTCAATGCATCTGCTTGTAATTCCTAAGTCCTCAGACCACATAGGCAACGCCTTTGTGGACTGAAGACTCACAATAGAGTCCTTCCAGCCACGTAGAATGCATGAGTTGAAGAAAACCTCAAGCTTCTGAATTAAGTTCCCCTTCTCAACCTCCTCAGTCATCTGAAGATACTCGGCGCCACATCGTGCCGCCACAATGTTGTAAGGGCTGAGAGTGATGGTTATTCCATAGCAGAACTTAGCACACAACTCAAATGCCTCCATCCCACCAGGGAAATCAGGGAGTTGGATTATTTGGTGCTGAGAAGACGAATCAGGAGGTTCTGAACATAGCTTTTGTAGCCTCAAACATTTGGACAGCAAGGGAAACTGAACAACATCACCATGAACTTCAGAATAAGTACTAACAACAAACTAAACAACATAGAACAATTTCTATGATTAACAATTTCACATACCTTGTGAAGAAGATATCTGCTTCCCTTAACTTGAATTATGAGATCACTGGAAACTTCAGAAGAGACTGACCTGTATACAAGAGAAAAGATATACTATAGTCATTAACCAGAAGAAAAAAAATATACATAATCTAAGAAGAAAGAATCAAATAGATGAGTTAATTAATGTCTCACCTTACTGCTTCTGCAGTGTAGAATGTATCAGGACGAGATCCTAGTTTCATGAACTTCATGGCTTTCAGTTTCTTATCATCTAAATCATGCACTAATTCTCACTAGCCACTTGCATAATAATTCACTTGCTAACACAGAAGAAGTGCAACAAACAGATAGTGAAATAAGTTCTAAACAAATACCAAAGCAAGGAACAGATTTTGCTGCTGAGTTATAGCCCAAGTGGAACACTGAATACTGAACCGACAGACCTCAGAGTGTCAGAGTCCTCAAGAATACTTCAGAACTCTAAAATATAAAAAAGAGAAAATAATAATAATAATAATAATAATAAAGATAGAATTTCCTTGGAGGAGAGAAGGTGTAGAAGTTCCAAGAGGGAAGGAAAACCAAGGGGGCTTGTTATGAGAGGAAAATAATATATAGTAGTTTAAATAGGTAGGATAGATGACATATATGGTTTGAAAGAAACACTGAAGATCAAACACCCCTAAGTTAAGTCCTTTCAGTCAAATAGTTATCCCCATGAGTGATTTCGACATTTTATTTTAAATAAAAGGGATTTTAAAGAGCAATGCAATGCAATCTCATCAAATTCAGCCTCAGACTTGTCACACTTCCAACCAGTCTTTCAGTTATTAGATTACATAGTTATGCAGTAAAATAAATATACAGCACGCGTATAGCTTAGCATCTGCAATCCACAACAATACATTATGCAAAATGAACAAATTAGTATATTGAGTAATAGTAAGAGTAAGTGGTCACGTTGAGATTGGTATATGAAAGTGTAAAAAATATGATAAATATTATGTTTTATTGTTAAATTTTTCTAAATCAATTTTATCATTAAGTTGTAAAATTTAAAAATTAATTTAATATTAAGTTTTACAACATGACATAATTAATACATCTTTTACACATTCATAAATTAAATAAAAATTTTCGTTTTCTCATATTAAATTGACATTGTCTTATATTTTTAGGAATAAAAAAGATCCTTTATTCTAATAATAAAGTTTAAATACTAGTGTAAAATATATTAATCATTCAGAAATTAAGTTTAAAGTGATTTTTAATATAATTATTGTAATAGTTAATAAAATTATCATTCATGATTTTTAAACGATTAACAATGTGAACATTTATATGGTTGGTATTGGTACTATTTTCTCTAATAATAATAAAAATAAATAAATTATATTACTATTAGAAATGCTCAAATAAAATAAGGAATGGGTTCAGAGTTCAGATAAAGAGACCTAGTTACAACCTAAGATAAGGGCATCTGGATACCCTCCCAATACAGAAACTGCCAATCATTCATCGAAAAATTCGAACCGTATAAGGAAAACTAGGAAATTTTTTATTTCCAGCAAATCTTGCTTTCTTATTTCTAAGAAGAATATGATGTTAGAGGCTTTATTTATTTATTTATTTTGCAACTATGGAGACATACCATTGGCAGCGTGCAATTCTAAAGGCAACTCCAACGTGCTTATCCTGCGCCCACTTGTGTTCCGTATTCTCATAATTACCATTGCAAAATGCATAGTAGTATTTTCTAATTATCTTTAGTTTCTTGTGTTTATAAATGCAAGTACCCTCCCAGATTATTTTAGTCAAACACTATTTTATTTTATACGCAACATCGTACGCATCTCTTTGATATCTCTATCCTTCTCAAAAGGAGAATATTTAAGGGATGTTTTACGCACAATAATAACAGATTAAAAAGTGCTTAAAATATTTTAAAGAATGAAAAAATGGAAAAAAGAATGACATGAAAGTCACAGGAAATGTTGAAAAAAGTTGGCATGTGTATTATCAGTATCACACATGATTAGCGGATAGAGTCCGTGTATAAACATAATTTCTGTTTATTTTATACTATACTCATAGTCATGGATGAACATTGCCCTTACGCTTTTCCATAAATAACCCAACTGCCATTGTTTATCCCTTACAGAGTAGTAAGTTTTTTCTATGCTTTTGGGAAGGACATTAATTCTCATTTATTGCAAGTGGTCCAGAATATTGAAACTTGCCCCATTATCGGAGTGAAATCAAGAAACCCGAGGTTGTTTGCTTCTGATATGTTCATGTTTGATTAGGTAAAGTCAAGCTTTCTGGTGGACATTAAAATTTTTGGTACTCTAATGGAAATGGTTTAAATGGGTTAATTTGGCAGTTGAGGGTCTTCTTCAGTTGAGGTTTTCTTGTTTGGCTTTGGATTCTTACGACGCAATGACTTGAGAGTTTGTGATATTTATGGAATTTCTTTCTCCAATTTTGATGATCATATCAACAATGAGACCGATCCTTGTGGGTCCGATTTTTTATAGAATAGAAAAAAAAAAAAAAGCAATGAGTTACGACCATATGATATTCATGATTGGAAATATTATCATGAACAACGAGGACTAGCTAATTCTTAAAAAATAAAAAAAGAATATTCATGTTCTCATTCATTTTTTTTTCACCACACATTTTATAGCATGGAAAGAGAGATAAAGAACATTTAAAATATGTGAGGTAAGAAGCTAATGTAATAGATAAAAATTAAATGAAGGGGAAAAATAAATAGTAAAAAGTTGTTAACCTGCTGCACGCCTAATACTTCTTTGTATCCCATAATGATTTATGTTTAAGATTTTTTTTACATAAAACAAGAGAACAAGTATTTTAAGATAATTCATATTTATTAGGGAATACTTTTATTTTTTTCTCTTAATTTCAATAAATGTATAGTTAAGTCTTGTAAGACAATATTATTTATTAGAGAGCAAAATTGAAATAAATATTTTAATATCTCATAAAAAATTAAAAATATCAATCAATTTAAAAATTATTTGAAAGATTAAAACTATAGTCATTTTACAACGGAAGAAATAAAAAACCTTTTCCAAGTGTCACATAATAATATCAAAATAATGATCTAAGACTGATTGGGACGTTTCGGTAGAGTTAAGGATAGACTGCCCGGCAAAAATATGCCAAAACTTTAGCCATATTTTAGTGACAATATGTTTAGTAGAAAATATAATGATATGTATTATAGTTTCACAAGAACTTAATTAGAAGAAACAAAACAAGCGTTAGTCACAACACACCCTATTAAGAGTGTGATGGGTTGAGCATAATCTTGTCACCAAATTAATAGTAATGATAAAAGGAGGGCAAGGAGTTAATTTCGTACCATGCATGAAAGAGTTGATTTGCTTGCACCAAACAAGCCATTAATTTTACCAGTAAAATTGATGGACAGTTGAATGTTATTGAAAATTAATAGAACTTTGGATGATAGCAAGGGTTCATTCGGTAGAAAAGAAAAAAAAACAAAAGTGAATTAAAATAAAATTTTGAATTAAAATAAAGAATAAAAATGTGAGTTCCACATTGTTTTTTTTTTTTATTTCTATTCTCTTATCACACAAACAAACACAACTTAATGAGTTATAGCATTTATGTAATATTCTTTTACAGAAATTTCTATAACATTTTGTTTTTCTCGATCTCTATATCAGATCACCTATTTTATTCAACATTTTTCTCTTTAATTTCTTTCAATCTTTTTCATGGTTATAAAAAAAAATGTAACCTTACCATACAAATTAACATGATTTCTCAAAGTGGATTCGCTAGTAATTAGGAGAATCTTTTTGAAGCCATTAATAAAGATATATAAAAAGTAAGAATAACAATCCTCATACCAATATTATAAAAAATACATATACCCCAATTCATACCTAAAGACGTCAATGTATATAGTATAGATAAATACTATAGTACATGCACGTTCCTATACTTAAATTTAAAGAAGAAAAATTTGAACTTATACAAGAACTGGTTGAATTCACTACCCTCTAATCAAAAGAAATAATAGATTGTATGTTTTGAATCATCATTGATAAAATCGATTTCTAATAAAATTAATTTTAATATGATTTATGATTAAATATTTTTATTATAAATAAAATTTAGTATAATTTATTTAAATAACTTAAAAGTTATTTAAAATTATTTTAACTCAAATTAATTATTAACCCATAACAATTTTTTAATATGGAATCAAACACATATTTTACTTCAAATCATATTACCTGTTGTTTCAACATAATTGTGACAAATCTAATATGAAACCAAACAAACACGCACAAAGTTAATTTAATACCATAAAAAAAAACGGTAGTCTTGTAAATTACTCCAAGATACTATCTAGATAAGCATTATCATTATTCAACCAATGCTTTAACATGCGTAACAAAATTTGTAGTCCTTTTCAATATCGGTTTCTCGGTTAAGTAGGTATTGGAAACTGAGTAAACCCACTGTGAACACATATTTTTTTTCAATGTACATTGTATCATTGATGTAAATTATCTACTCACTTTTGAGATAATTAATCTCAATGAAATTTTTTTTTTTGATTAATCCTTTTTAATAAAGTCTTCTCTTAACTATATTATTTTTTTATCTATAAAGTTCAAATGAACTCAACACTTGACTTGAGAGATTCAAATTTATTTTCAATCGGATTAACATGCTGGTGAGATGTGTAAGATTCTTGCACAAAACGTTTATGTGAATACATGATTTTAAAAAGAAAGTTAAAAAATAATTATTTTGAAATCCGGATTGATAGTTTGCCCGGAACATATGTATATGCATGCTCAAACATAAATGCGCAAAGGTGTAGGACATTTTTAAAGATAAAGTTAGTTCAATACAAAATAATAATAATAACTTGGAAAAGATTATAATTAAATAGAGATTGTTTGAAAATGATGTATGTTTGTTGAGTTTACAAGAATTGCTGAAAATTTTGTTGTTTTTTTCTTCTAAAATATAATATATTTTTTTTAAATGAAAATAATGTTTTCAAAAAAGGAAGGAGGTTAGTCATCTAAATGAATATGGTTCACTATAATTATATAGGATCACAGGTAGGACACACTGATTACAAGCAATCTAACACCATCCAGTCTTTCCTCAATATATAAATTTTACTGAAATACTCTCTAAATTATTTAATGCGACCTTATAGCTAGAAATATACACACATGCACGCATATATATATATAGTAAGAATGTAAAAGTGAGAAAATCAATTTTAATTATATGACCATATATATGAATAATTAACAATATTGTTTATTAAATTTTTTAATATCTCTTTAATTATATAATTAAGATTATTTCTTCTGCTTTCTACCTAAAAGTGTGCTTAAAAAAATAATTAATATTTTATTATTTTATTTTATTTTAATATATAATGTTATTTAAAACATAAGTAAATATTTATTATTAGTTTATGTATTTACAAATGTTAAAAATATTTAAAATTTAGTAAACATAGTCATTATTATAATATCATGTGATTTAGGTATCAGATTAAACATCATTTATAAAAAGATTGTATTTAGAAGTTTTAGAGTTTTACACAAGACTTACGTTCGCACACACAATAATTAAAATTAATACCTAAAACTTTAATTAATAATAAATAATATTTTTTCTTTGAATGTTTGAAGACCTTAGATTATTATTTTACATAATTTATTTATTTATTATCAATAAATATTAATGATTAATTTATTAACGGAAGATTCAAAATTATTATTTCTCTCCCATGAGTCCCATTCTCGATCATAATATGTTTCACATGATTTATATATATTGGCAATGTGGTCTTTTGACGCAGCCTAGTCATGGCGTGCCTATGTCAAGTGTAGGCAATAGTAAGGACAGCTACTATGATCTCTGCGTTAGCGATGGCAGGAGCAATAGGTAGAGGAAGAAGGCATCGTTGATTCGTTGTTGATAATAGTGGGCACTGGGCACTTATGGGGAAAGAGTTTCTTCGTTTAGCCAAAACCAAAAGTGTGCCTAAGTACTGCAAAACGACACCTTCCGAAGGTCTTGCTCCATCAATGTCTGCTAGATACCCGGACCAGAGTCCGCGTTAGCTCCTTCAATGCTTCCTTAGTTTCCAAACCAACACAATTCATCACAGTTAATAAATAATTAAGTATTTTAAGTGTATTATCAGGGTTTCATTCGAGCATGAAAATACTAGTATTTTGTTCAAAGAGACAAATTTCACTTAAAAAATGGTTTTAAACTTATTTTTTATCTCAACCATATGTATTTTTCACTTAAAAAGATTATTTTGTTTATTAAACATAATTATTATAGGCAATAAAACTTTCTCATATGAGTATTTAATACAACTGTCAGTTGTATGTCAAATACTCTAACTCGAAACACCTATTTAAATTAAAATAATTTTACACCAGTTGATTCACGTTTTTAGTGATAAAATTAGTTTCTAACTTTCAATGGAAAAATAATTTTAATGAAAAAATGGTTATGTGAAAATAAATGGTTGCAATCGAAGTAAATAGGGAAAGGAAAAGGTACAAGAATGGAAATGATAATGAGTGGGATAATGGTGATGCAAGTAACCACACAATTAAGAAAAAGAAAGGGAAAAAATGAAGTTTAAATATGATTAGTGGAAACATATGCATGCACTATCGCACATGTGTCTGCATTTCTATTATACTAAGTATAATTTTTACTATGCTAAAATTAATATCTCATATTCTAATGGATATGAATATTGGTTTGAGGTAAAAAAAAAAATCTAATTTAATATATTTTATTATGCCATTGCATTTTTGTTGTGTTAAATTTAATATATTGTAATGATTTTTGTTATTATATATTGTAACTACGTAATACTAGAACTACTTAATAAAATAAATTATTAAAAATTAATTATTAAATTGGAATGTGAACATGAATGTTATAATTAGGAATGAAAGAAATATATTTTTATGATTCTACTATTTATCATCATTTATAATAAAAATTATAAATATATAATATAATTGTATGTATATATTTTTTCTAACTCAATAAATTATCACAAATATTCCATATCACTTTTAAAAAATTGTCTCTATTGTTAACTTTTTTACTTATTTTATTATTTAATTTTGTATACTTATTTTTTTATATATATTTAAAAACCTCATTTTTTACACAATTTTATCAAAATGGCATAAATTACTAAATTAATTTAGGACACATGAAACCCTTGGATGAATTTAAACATGATTAATGTTTTAAAGAAGAATATTAGATCCTGAGGTGCTTTATAATTCTCCTTGTTCATTTCACATTTTAACTATCATTTTTTATAACTTTGTTAAATATTTTGTAAAATATTTATTAATTATTGATTGATATTATGTTTGTTTCTAATTTAGAAACAAGATTCTTCTGATATGTTTAGATGTATTACCCCAAACTAGTAAGATAACATAGCAATTCAAATTTAAATACAATAAGATAACATGTATCAATGTAGCAATTTAAATAAGATAAGTAATTAAAATCAACAACCAATTCTTTTATCCCATTTATTCTTTTTCTTTTTTTTTCTTTTCCTAATTAAACTTTTGTATTAATTGTTTTCATATTTATAATACAATGGATCTTTATTATACCCTTATCAAAACCTATATGACATGAAATATGACACATGCATCATCTTCGTTTTCTTTTTGTTTGATCTACAAAAAGAAACCAAAAGTATTAAAAAAAAACTACAAACTACCTTTAAAAAAACTGCAAACTATGTAAACGAACAAAAAAAAATTAAAATAATCCGTAATAAATGTTAGTAATCAAACACAAATATGAGAAATTTTTAGGTAGATAGATATAAAATCAAAACCAATTTTAAAACTAACAAATATCTAAAATTAAATTAATTCTTAATTTGTGTTAAATGAGCAGTTTAACAAAAAAAAAAAGAGTTCTATAAAAATGAAAAAAAAATAAAAATAAAAATGGGTAGTTTTAAAATTTACAAATATATCTATAAAATGAGTTTTAAATTAAAAAATGACAAGTTTTAAAAATCCGTTTTATTATTACTTGGTAGATTTAAAAAATTAAAATGAAGTTAGAGATAAAAAAGAATTAGTTATTTGCAAATTTGATTTAGGTGAAGTTTTAAAATTGACAATTATATCATGATGGTACATTAACATATTAAAAAATAACCAATTTTAAAATTAAAATGAGTTTTAAAATCAAGAAATAACAAAATGAAAATGAATTTTAAAATAAAAAATAGACCATTTTAAATTTGGTTTAATAAAAATGATTTTGTATATTGACACTATAAAAAGATGATTATACATTATCAAAATAAAAATATAAAGACAATAAGAAAAGAAAAGAGATAAAAATAATTATATAAAAAGAATATTAACTCAAATCAGAAATTACATTACTTGTCTTACCATCCAAGTAAAGAGTGAGAAAGAAGTGGGAAACTATTGAACTACCAATATCCAATCATTTTCCCTTTATTCTGCTAATTACTTTTGTCTAATAGCATTAGCACGAGATATTTTTGCCTTAAAACCACCAAAAAATTGTAAAAATTAAAAAAAATATTTATACATATTTCTTCACAGTTATCCTCTGTGCTCCTGCAATAGGAGTCCGCATCATTCATCTCCAAGTCGCCATAGTCTTCCTCTGACGCCGTCATTCCGTCATGTTACGCCAAAATTTGTTCCAAATTACAGTGTAAAGCATTTATTATGTTTTCACTCATAAAAAATAAAAATATAAGTAGTTATTATGTTTTGAAGAAAGTGAACAATTTAGATATGAGTGTTTCCATGAATTATTTATATAATATGAATGGTTACATGAACATAAAGTAAAATATATGTTTTGAAGGGTAAAATAATCTGTATAAAAATAGACACAAAAATGATTATAATGGAGGTATTTTTTGATGTGTTGGTAGTGTAGGAAGAGCGCGCGTAACCACAAACGGTGTTGTTAACGGGTCTTTCTCAATGCCACCCAACGGGGTAGCCACCCGACAGCACGGGACCCCTATTCTTTCCTTTCTTCATAGCTTTGGGACCCTCAAGTTTCTACCAATCCAACTTTATCATTAGAGAGCAATTAGCTTTAAGTGTAAAAGGCGGAGATTTTAAGGTAGCCTTTAAAAGTATCGATACCGTGAAATAATAATCTGACATAAAATATCATAGATTGGTTTTCAAAGTCATTGATTCTATTATGGGGTTACTAATGGATGAGTGGTTGTAATTAGTTATATGTACATGATATAGTTAATTCAATTTGACATTTTTCGGGAGAGAGGAGAGTTTGTTATTAATGAAGGTCTTGAGAAAGTACTCCATGAGAAAGGTAAGGGGGAAGAAGCTGGGAAAGTCTATCTATCATTTTATGTCCCACAAAACATAATCATTTTCCTAGTTGTCCAAAACAAAATATTAAATCATGTTTTTTTAATTTCTCGAAATATTACAATTTTTTATTTAGTCTACTATTTTAAAAATAAATTTAGTTTTAAAAAAAATCGCTTTCATGTAGTAAATTTTATTTTAAGCTAGCTCTCATTTATTTTGTTCATTAAATGCCTAAATGATTCTAAAAATGAGGAACCAAATCAAAACTCAAAATAGTAAGAGGAAACATAAAGGAGGTAATAAAAAAATATTAATATTAGTAGTACTGTCTATTTTTTCGGTAAGATCGATCGTTGACCTTGATCGAACTTTGATATTGCTTTGACTCTCCCCACACATATATATAAACTACCTTAAAAGAGTAAATAATGAAATTTATGACAATAAAAAAATAAATTTATGAAGAAAAAAATAAAACATATATAGTACGTATACGTAGTATTATCTAAAAATATAATATTTACATCTCTTCTTTTATGGTAAAAAAGTTCGAGATTTTTTTTAAAATTTATCATAAAAGAAGGTGTGAGGATAATATAAAAAAAATAAAAATAAAGGAGTGGTGAAATAATTCCTGAATTGTTGTAGACCAAAAATTAAAAGACAATTTCTTTGATAGTATGCTAATCATATAGAACAAAGAAACTAGAAAAGTAACGTAGCACGATAAAGTTCAATCAGTAGTACTTTGGGGGGAGGGGAGTATAGCCCTGGGGAGAAGGGGGGTTAGGGATGAAAAAGACAGATCGATCGTGCAAAAATGCATTATGAAACAATTAAAAATTTGCAATATTGTATCCCAAACAACATTGTGGGTGTGGGACAAGTCAGATTGAAAGGTCATGGATCCAGTGGCCATGCTTGAAAACTTAATTTCACAACTTTTTTAGGTGTTGAAAAATGGAGCACCTTAGATTAATTCCCTCTCAGTGGTTGAATAATTTGTTAGACACCGAAAACTGAAATGACTTGGGGTGTTAATTACCGGCCGGTCGGTCCACGAACAAAGGTTACACCCGACATAACACCATGCATCTAGATAATTGGCCACATCACTTGAAGGCTTTAATATAAATCGATGTTAAAAATGCAAGCCAAAAGGAAATTAAGAATCCCTTTCTTGTAGGACACAAGGTACCCTCAAACATCTACCTTTGTTGCCTAGAGAACCCCTTTGCCTGACTTACATTTTTGTACGCATTAGACCATATATGCATAGAATAGAAATCTCTCGAGGCTAAAGAAAAGAGTCCATCAATAAGTGCATGGTATGGCTGGCTAGATGGTGCATATATATGGTGGTATATATCTAGTTGGGCTAATCAATCAAAGGGCAACAACTTTATTATGTGATCGATGTGAATCATTCCAGAATCACATGCATAAGGACCGGCGCTGGTCAAATGATCGATTTGGCCATTGATTAAGAGTCTCGTTCAGCTTTTTTGTCTAGATATTATGTATGTGTTATATTTGAGAGATAACTATATCTCTTAAATGTGTTCTAAAAAATTTGATCCTTAAATTTATATGTATGAAAGAATTATCATCTGATAGAAAAAATCAATTCCTCAAATAAATATATATATGTTAATAAATTAATCTTTAAAAGCGAAAGATATCCTAATAAAAAAAAGTCTCATTCAACTTTTTGTTTTTAGATGATATAGTATGATTCTTAAATTTATATTCTCAAAAGTTTGATCCTGAATCTATATGTCTAAAAGAACATCATCTAATGAAATAAATTAACCCTTTAAATAAATGTTGGTATCTAAAAAAATTAATCTCCAATTTTCTGCTTAATTAGGATACCCTAGAAGCCACCAAAACAGGTCACATTCAGCTTTTTGTCCAATGTGGCTGCCCTTTATTGCTTTCTCATTTGGCTGAGGTGTGCCAACGTATCTTTCCCTCTACTCTCTCTACCATCTTTCATCTTGTGGGGTCTCCCTGTCTCTCACTGCTATAGACATGTACTTACAAGAAGTTGGAAAAGGAAAACACATCAACCGCACCAAGTGCAAAAGCCCAAGTGTTCCATTCCATCCACCTTAACTTTCGATCCTGGCAATTAACCGCTGTCTCTGGTTAGACTACGTACCCTTAATATTTGTTTTCTTCTTTCTTTTCTCTCTTGTTTGTTTGTGCTATGGATATATACTATTCTTTTTGCTTCTTTCTATGGACATCGATCAGAAACAACACTTTTTCTTTTAAGAGAATCGGGTTTCCTATGTGTTTGTCTACAATATTGACAATTTCACACACTGACACTGGGCTATTCTGTATGAAGACATTACCAAAAAATATACGATATTTATCTGGCACTTTTTAGGAAACTAATTTTCCATTTTTTTAATTCGGCTGTCAGAACATAGTGATATAAATAACTGCATGCAATGCATCGTTACAAACTAAAATAGCTGTAGTGCTAAACTAATAATACTAATAATTAGTCCTCATTGAGTATTATATTACGTTTAATAATCTATGTGCATATATAATCATTTACCATTATGTAAGTAGTTAATACGAGAGTGTAGTGTTAATAATTCCTACCCTACCATGACATGTTTTGGCATAAAGTAAGAAATTTTTAAATGGTAGTAATAGATAGTTTTGTGTTTTATCTTTGCAACAGCATTGATCTGGACTTTGTCCACCAAAAAAAATTTAAGAAAAAGAAAAAGTTTCTGCTCGCCACTTTATATATGCTGTAATGCATTGTGAATAATCTAGTTAATTTGCACCATAAATAAGAATAACCACTCTATATTTTGTAGTTAGGGAAAGCTAAAAGCCTATTGCAATATTTTAATCGCATGATGGTTAGGTTTTATAAGACAAAAGGCAAATGGGTCCTACGATGCAAAAACTAAAACATATATAATTCCACTTAACTATGTAGTTGATCATGGGATCAGTACGAACGTACACAGGCCCCCCGCGGCTAAATGATCAGTCTCACCTCAATGGAAGTTTCTTTATTTATTTGTCCTCTTCGTTAGGTACCTAATCCCATGAGATATATGTTTAGATAATAAGTTATTTAAAGCTAGTTGGGGAGACAGGGTCAATTTACTATGTAAAGGGATGGAGGGAGCCGGGGAGAATTGATTATTGAAGTGCTCTCACTTTGGAAACTTTCTTTTCTAGCTAGATAATTGAATAAAAAATACATGATGCCAATCATAATTTCAATACCGATTCCCTGTACAATTACAGAGTTAATGTTGTGTTCAATTTTAGAACCAGAAGAGTTTGATATAAAGGTGACACATTTCAAAGGAGTAAGAGTAAAAAATGGAGAATTCATAATGTAAACCTTATCCTTAATTAAAAGGGTATCATATATAAAAGCATAGTTAAATTACTGATTAGATACATATATTATTTCTGAATTTTTAAACAGGTACATAAATTAGTTTTTTAGATTTAAATATTCTTTTAGTTCCTATGGTTGCAACTACTTTTTATTTTGGTCACTATAGTTTAAAATATACTAATCTTATTCCTATAGTTGTTTTTTTTTGTTCAATTTGGTTTGTTATGAAATCCCGCTAATGTCGTTTGTGTGATGAATGAGGCGTCTCTTTTTACACTTGTGGTGCATATATATTTGGTGAGTCAGAAGTTCTTGAAATTCTTCTTCATCCTAGACTCTTAAAATTGGTCAACTTCATTCGCAGAAAAAGAAGCATTGGAAAACCTTCTTGATGATCCTAGTTTTCAATAAAACATTGCGCGTTTGAAGTATTGTACATCTTGGTATTTATCTGCATAATGTGTGTACTAAATGATGCATTTATATGTTATCGGCTGCATAACGTATACTATGAACTGCATAAAGTTTTTTATCTACTGATTGCATAATATATACGGAGTACTGTATAATGCATAATGCATACTAAGTTTCACACCTTTTATGTTTTCACTAATCCTTATAAAATTAATTCACTAATTTTATAGGATTAAAAACATATAATACTCCTTTAGATTATTATTATAAACTTTAATTAATTAATTAATTAATTCATGTAACTAAGTGAGAAGAGATGCATCGATGGCAAAGTAATAGCTGGCTCATACAGTAGTACTACAATTAGTCCAAATTCAGGAAGCTTAAGAAGTCACAATTAATCGTTCGGTAAAATGATGAGTGGAGTAATATGTTAAACTCGGTTCCCAAGCGTAGTTACCCACCTTTGGCGTCCCCGTTTGTCAAAGATTCGCGTGCGACGCATGGATTAGGCACCATGAATGTGACACGACAAAATATGTCTCAACTTTAGCTCATAATTGACTCACAAAAACAAAAGGTGATATGAGGATTTTTTATGTCTTTGATTATATGATTAATTCACTAATCCTGTTGATTATCATGCTCCCCTTTTTTGAAATAAATAGTAAAACTGTTGTTTGACATGAAAATTTATGTATACCTCAGTGGTCATCATATAGCCTAAACCTACCATCTGATTCGATTGGCAGAAAGTTCATTGGAGCAGCATAGAAGGAAATGATTTGAAGTATGTGTTTTCCTACCAGTCAATTATATCTGTATGCTAGAAATTAAAGGAGCTTGTTTATATACATACGAATAAATCTCTGTATAACGTGTTTTGTTATGATAAGTATATCAATGATTGATACCCATGCATATCTTTTAGTAAGTTTTTTTGTTTAAAAAGACAGAAATATTGCGAGTATTTTATATTTAAAATATTTCTTTTTCTTTAAAACGAAAAGCATACTTAAGTAATGATAATTTATTGTTAATTAGGACCGAAAGTCTACTTTTGTGATTAATTATAAATCAATACTATTTCTTTCTGTAAAGCGAGAGGCCCTTTTACTTTTTTTAAGCAAAAATATTAGGGATGGCACTAATAAAAAAAATATTATTTTTCCATTTAATTTCTAATTTCCCCTACCACAATGGAAGGATAATATTATGATAAGCGTCAAACAAGTAATACAACTTTGATTGTATAACGAGCCAATTTAGATAAATTAATCAATATATAATTATAATAAAGCAAATTAAAAATGTAGAATATACTAAAGTTTTTGTATAAATGTACTCCTATATTATGAATTAGAATACATGGCAGACCGAATGAAACTCTCACTTTTTTTTTAATATCTCAATCAGGCGTTCTTAATTTTTTTATTTTTTTTTTTGGACTTGCATTTCACACTCTATAACTAACCACAAATTTACTGTTTCAATAATCTCACATACTACTCTTCTTTTATCTTTATCGCTACATATTAAACTAGTTAAATATTTTTCTATTAACTATTCATAAATCCTACATCCGTAAATGAAAAATTTACTAGCACTGCCGTAGATTATCAAGAGCATGTTTTGATTTACATTATAAAAATACTTTTGAAATAAAAATAATTTTTTCAACAAATAAAAAAATTATTTTTATTTTTATTCGTTAAATTTGTATTATAACACGTCTTATAACATTTTTAAAACCAAACATAGATTTAATGAAATAAATTAGGCATATAAGGTACTTGGGGAATTGCTATGGGCTTAACGTGTCCATAAATTATCCTTATTGATCTCATAATTGATGAGTTTAACAGGTGGATTTGATATTCCCCGTGACTCACGGATACAACAACCATTGAAATGATAACACCATTGATTGATTAGGAATGATCAACTTTTGAAGCTCTCACGGTGAGTCTGCATTTGTCCAAAATGGAGACACCCGTTATTCCATTAGTAGATAACTGCATAATGTTGTTGACCCCATTCTGCAGTTATCTACTATATATATAATACAAAAACTATTTTAAAATAATTTTAAAGAGACTAAATAAAATAATGATTATATTAATTATAAAATTAAAAACGTTTAAAGATACTAAATTAATACATCTCAACATAATTTTTTGTGCAGTTTAAAAAATTAATTTTTTATTGAAATTAATTTAAAATAATTTCTAATAATATTTAATAATTGAAGTCGATTCTATCAAAATCAAAATTAAATGCACAATAAAATTCTGTTGAAGTTAAAAAGACAGAGTATCAACTGCCCAGTGTTTACTGTAATGTGACATATGGCATTTGTCATGATCTTGCTTTTAATTCACTGGAATCTATCTGTTGACATCAACTTTTCAAAAGAAAAGGGTGGTAAAAGAAAAAGGAAAAAAATGAAGAAGATGGGAAGGAAGAACAAGAGGCTAGAGATAAGTATAATCTGAACAAAAAGCATATGCGTTGTTATCTATCTCTGCCTTTGCCTTTGATTTCAATTTTTTTAATCATTCTGTTCTAAGCAGATCTCATCGGCAAAATGTCCCTACACATAATCTCAAAAGGGAGTGATCGAAGTTTGAGGAGGATTTTTCATTCTAATTAATTAAAGGCTGTAGCATTTCAGACAAATATTTTTTTTTAAGGACAAATATATTAATTAATGGTCACTTGCGCATTATTATCTTAATAATAATCTAGTGTAAACCATTTTAATTGCGATATAGGATACACACCCGCATATACTCATATAGCTATTGGTGAAATAAAAATAGATCAAATTCATGAATTTGATAAATAAAAAAAATAACTAGTGCGATTTCTGGCTTAAATTGCAAAAGAATCAATAAAGAAAATAGATGAAATTATTATTTAGGAAGAACGAAGAAGAAAGAAAGAAAGCACTGAGATAAAAGTTCCATAATTGAGGAGACATTTATTTCATCTTATCTTATAAGTATTTAAACTAAAAATGTACACGTTCAATTAAATTTATAAAAAGTACTTACTAGTTTATAATATTTTTAATAAATTATGTTTAGACGATTTTAATAACTTTCTCCATTTTAACATTTCCAGTCAATATCTTACGCTTATTAAATGAATTTCTTAATTAAATTATTTATTCAAAATTTCAAACACGCATATCTTGATGTGTGCATATTATTTTGTAACGATATTAGTTTTATACATAACTATGGATTTTTATATCAAAAATGAATCAATCCCCATATAAAATTGATATAAGATTAACATATAAAAATAATTGATCTTAAATATTTATATTTTTCAATAATATTTTAGGATTCTTGATGTGTGCATGACCTTTCAACTTAAGCCCTAGCCAAATTACTCTCCTCTTTCTTCCATTCTTTTTCCCCGTGTGAGCTTTTGAACAACTTATCTTATCTCAATCTCATTATTGACAATCGACTTGTGGCGGAAATTCCACAATGAGTAGTAACTAGATCAGCTCAGAGTGATGCCAGTGGACCACATTGTTGTGCTATTGACAAATTTCTAATGGTCATAGATGTAAAGCAACTACTAATTTATATAGCAACTATTGCTTTTCTCATTTTTCTGTCCAGAATCTCATTCTCCAATTTTATTTTTTCTCTCATAGGAAGCCATATCAGCCACGGTTAAAATTTCCTGCTGTCAGCCATCAGGTTATATATATATATATATGAGCTTGTGCGATATGATCATCACACTCATCCCATTTGTCTTAATGTAAGTTTCTTAATACTTGAATTCTCAAAAAATAATAAGAGGTTTGTGCTCGTGGGTTGGGGTTTACTTTCGATCCGATCTAACACAGGGTCTGATTCAGATTTGATACGATCACAATAACCCAAGTTATGTAGAGTCGTGGCAATACCTTATTCCACATAGTAAAATCCGATATATTTGGGAAGAAGATTCACACACAATTTTGATAACTCAACTCCAAATATCAGGTAAACGACTAAGGAAATAAAAGACCCAAAGAGCAAAGAAGAGGGACGAAGTACATTTTGAACGCTCTTGCTAAGTCGCTTCAAATTCTAGAGAAAACTTAATATTTTAAAAATTGTACAAATAAGTCACATATAGCACAAAATTTGCAGTGTCACATGAATTAATTTTTTTTATAGAACTAACACGGCATGAACAGCATAAAGATATTAATGTGTACTTAGAAGCAAAGGGTAGGGTGTATTTTGAGACGTACTTTTGGTGTTTGGCTCCATGTGAAAGTATAGTGATCTAGGGTTTCATAGAGAGCCAATATTTTTTTTTTTCGTGTACCCCTAACCCAAACAATATGAGAATGTGATTGGTGGGTCTCTGGTTCATTCAGCACCTACAAGCCGAACATTGAGGCCACCCCAACATGTGAAGATTGTCACTCAGCGTTGTCAATATTAAGTTACCCCAACCTTCACTCAACAATAGAAACCAGAGGTGGGCCAGTTGGTGACACAACAATGACAAAACATCCTACCAAGAAACTTTCATGGCACACGTGAGGTTTGTCAGGTGCATGCACTGTTGTCAATTTTCACTCACTCATCACTTAACCAATTGATGCCCTCATATATAGTATAGTTAGTATATTGAACAACGAACAATTCTTCTTTTTTTCCCCCTATTAATTAATTAATATGGCAAAAGAATGCTTAGTTTTTTTTTTCTGTTATAGTGAACTCACTAAAAGCAATTTCACGTAGACTACAAAACCATAGGGAAAAAGCAATTAATTAATATGACATAACAAGTTGATTACCAATTATAGTGGGAACAATGAATCATGGCATTTTAAATTGAATGATGTTTGTGATGATAAATTTCCTGTGTTATTAATTTGGCATAGATGGTTTAGAATGACGAATTGAATTCTCTTCGAAGTCAATTTCTTCTTCGAGAAGGATATTTCTTTCTGCCCCCCCATGTTTCTGGAAAAGAAATGACATGCATATGGATATACCTTCAAATGTTACACATTCAACGTAGCTTGTTTTCGATTTTATCGTTTTGTCCCCATGCTTCTGGAAAAGATACGGCAAAAGAAGAAATTCTTAAAAGGACTACAAATACACATTTCATGGTCGCTTGTAACTGATTTGGAAAATTTGATTTCATCCTATTACCAACCTTTGTATATATATACTTTGCCACTTTGGTACAGCATCTTTTTCTCCAAACGGCCTTGATGCTATGTAGTCTTTGGATTCCAAATGATTTGGACTACGTTTTGTGTATTGATTTGAATTTTGGTGTATATTTGTACATTGTTTTATATATATATATATATATAAAATTAAAAAGTCAAGCCAATAGCTCTTTATTACCAGAAAAGAAATTAATCAAGTTATAGTTTAGTTACTTCAACCGATTAAATTTGATCGAAATTGAACTAATTAAACTATCATTGAATTAAATAGTTTTACATTAAAAGTAGAAGAGACAAAACTTTAAGTGTGATTAAAGTTATGTTTGATAAAACATTTGAGTTAGTTTTTAGTTTATTTACTGGTTGAAAAATCCATTTGATTTCTTCATAAACAATTTTTTAAAAATAATTTCTTAATAGTTTTTAATATTTTTTGAAATGTTACTTAAAGTATTATTTTTTAAAATACTAGTTTTTAACTTCTAAATTTTTATATTTTTTCCACTTTTATCATCTATTATCTATTCATTTTTCTTGTCCTTATTTAGATAAATCATGATTTTATTATTTTTTTATTATTTTATATTTTTTAACTATTTCAATAACTAGTTTTATCAAATATTTATATTTTAATAAGTTAATTTTTTAACTTTTAAATTTCCGCTACCAACTAATTTTTCATTATTCAGCTAATTTTTCAGTTAAATTTGTCAAATATAATCTAAGTCTTTATTAAAGATTAGTCTTATAGTCGGTTCAAAGGACCAAACTTGTAAAAATATCTTAAAGTAGTACGGGAAACTTAAGATCCTAACTACCATGCTACCAAATAAATAAAATTAATTTAACTGATGGGTCTAATTTAATTTTTAAAACATTTATTTAGTTCTATTTTTACTTTATTGAGTGAAGAGTTGAAATTTCACAAGTATTATTTTTTTAGTCCGCACACAAGGAATTTAAGTAGCTGTAAGAGACTACGAGCCCATCGTTCTAAACCCCTAAGAGCCCAATAATGGGAAAGCACTAAATCAAATTAATTTTTGGGCTCAAAGTTCAAATCCCACGAATTATATAACTCTAATTGCAATTAAAGTCAGGTTTCTTGCACTTCAAAATTGCTTTCTGACCATTCGAAATGTTTTGCTTTTTTTTTTTCCTTCCGCATTGATCAATCAAGAGTGTAAAAGGGGTTCCCAAAACATAAAAAATAATTTTATAAAACCATAACACTAGCTATTTGAGAAATAGGCACTTTCAATATGGGCTTTTTTATTTTTAATTTGGGGTTTACTGATAAACAAGGCGAATTGAGGATGATCATAAGCTCTCTAGTTCAATCGATTTGAAGATCAAATTAGAACACCACATGCCCCAACAAAGCCCCACTCATTCTTCTTCTTTCAATTGCAAGTGAAAGAAACTGCTACCTGATCAGTTCTTGATTTGGGTCCCATTTAGTCAAATGTAACCTTGCTCTTTCAGCCTGTGATTGTTAACCAAAAAAATGTATAAGAATAAAAATTGGCCACATGCACTTGCAAAGATATTAATAAAAGAGTGAAAATTGTTTTAGAAGAAGTGGCTTTATCTACCTGTTTGTCCCAGTTACATCGAGAGGTAACCCAAGCAAGGATCAAAGTCTGAATAGCCGGTCCACCAAAAATTAACCCGGCCCAAACTCCCTGATGGTTTGTCCACGTAAGTAATTAATGCCAGTTAAGATTAATTTATAGTATAAGTTTAATGTCAGTTAGAAGAAGTAAAAGGACAAAAATTACACAGATGTATAAGTACGAGCAACCGAAATTATATTTAAATCACTTTTTATCGTTTAATTTTAAGTTATCTTTGCCTTAATTAAAAAAAAAATCTTAAGATATCTTTCTATTGAAAAAGAGATGGACACAACATACCTGGACTCCCAAACGAAAGACGAAGCCTAACAAATACCCAAGTGGCAATCCAATAAGATAATAGGAACCCAAGTTTATGAATGCCACATATTTCTGCCACCCAGATCCCACAGCTACCCCTGTTGATATATCAATGCAAGATAACAGAAGTACTTTTAGTATACTTTAAAAATTTATCAGGTATGAAAAATATATTCAAGTCTAAAAAAATAGCTAAATAATATAACAAATTACAATGGTGAAGTAACTAAATGATAAGTTGATCAAGTATAATAAGGCAACCATTGGCCAGTAAAAAAAAGTATGTAATATGGTCTAGTTTAGTATTCATTGTTAAATCTAATCAAATAATTGACGATGGATGGTAAAAGTTAGATAATATCACCTGATAGAACTGGCTGAACACTGTTGAGTAGAATTGTGACGCCTAAGAAAGGTGAAAGCTTGTCTACCTCTTTAATCACAACTTCACTCGAAGAAAATAAATACGCAAGCTTTCTCCGAAATACCATAATCAACAACCAAAAGAAAATGCTTATTATAATTGATGTCACCACTGACACCATGGAAGCAAACTTGGCCCCTTTTCCATTGCCAGCTCCAAGTTCGTTTGCTACCCTTACTCTACAAAACCATCACACAAGATCAATATATGATTTTATTATATGTCAAAATCTTAACTCTTTTACAAAATCATTCTAGTAGAGTCTTGGTTATAAATATGTTATTTTATTATAACAATTATCCATTATAAAATATTTCTTCTGTTTCTTTTTCCTTTTTAAGTACATGCACAAAAATAGAAGCATGGAAGATGCTTACGCAGTTGCAGCATAGAACGATAGAGGAAACATCAACTCCCATATATTTATGGTCAAACTGCCATAAAAAGACAGAAGTAAGAAACATTGTAGCCCACAAATCGAACAAAAAGAATGATATTTGAGTGCTAGTTATTTTAAAAAATAGAAATCCTTTTGGAGCGAGAGTATGCACTAAGTTAAAAGGAAAATATATACTCTCTCACACTAACCATATGGTTAAAGCCTCGATAGTAGTCTTTGCGCTTTGTAGGTTCCCAGTCATCAACATAAGTGCTTTATCATACCAAACCTCTAAGCTGAAAAAGAAAAATCCAACAGCCTATGATGATACTTCAATAGAATAATAACTCCATAAAGAAATGATTAAAGTTGCACAAATAAAACTTAAAGCTTGCAAAAAGAACGGCGGTCAAGTATGAAAATTGGATTAGTTTGGGCCAATCCATATTTATTATGATTTCATTTTTTGAAGTTTAATCAGGTTTGGTGCTCCATATTAATCTATTTTATATTTTTGTCTAAATATATATAATTTTAAAAAATTAAAAATTATCCTACCAAAATAGGTTAATTGAATTCAGACATATTTATTGAGTCCAATTTGATCCGGGCCCATTGAGTCGATCCAAATCTATTTGAAGTAATATTTTCTCAGGCCATAACTCGGCTGGATCCATTTTTTGAGCTCTAATAAAAGTTAATGCTAGCTTTAGTGGGAGTGCAATTAAATTGCAAGAAAGGAAAATATACCAAATCATGATCCCGGAAGCAGTAGAGAGTTTGGAGAACTCCCAAACACCAGAGAATGCTTCGATGGAAAAACCAGTCCATGTTAAGGTGCAACCACCACAAATAACATAACCAAAATAACCTAGCACCAAAAGCCACCAAGCAATGTTTCCAAAGGCAACAAGGGCAATCACTCCAAGATGAAACTTGTTGACAACCAACCAACAAAGATATGCATGCACCAATAAACCCAATAGAGACACCCAAGTAATGACATTATTTTTTAGTTGGCTTTGCAAGAAAAAATGCATAGGTAAATAAAATATATAAGCCAAGTGGGTAGGTATCAACCACAACGAAATCACTCCAGCTAGCTCAGCTATTTCTGAAGTCTGTCCAAAGAACTTCAAGATAGGTGTCACAAAGAGGAACAAAGGCAAAAACATAACCCCAGTGATTGAAAGAACCACCCATGAACGTTGCATGTAAATGCCCAACATGTAGTACTTCTTGGCTCCAAAAGCTTGCCCGCATAGTGTGTCTAAGGCACTTGACATCCCCAACTTATATATATAAAAAGAAAAAACATATAACACATCAATAAAAAATAATAATGAACTTTTTTCTCTCAAAATTTGAAATCAAAGAAAATATTTGAAGTTTACCAATATGCCAAAGTCGAGCCCCAAAATAACATTAATAGCAATGGAAGTGGCAGCTAACTCAAGGTCGCCTAGGTGACCAGCAAAAGCCTGAGTGATCACAAACATAGAAAAAGTGGCCACACGATTAAAAATTGCAGGGCCAGATATATTCCATAGTTTCTTGGATTCATTCCAAACCCTTCTAACAAAATATTCTTTTTCTTCTCCATCTGCGCAGTAGTCTTCCAACAATGGGTGGTGTACTTCCTCTAATGCTAAAGCCTCATCGCTTGACATCTTGGACATGTCTGAGTGATCAATTTCTTGATATTAAGGCTAAAAAATAAAATTACATGTTATTAACATAAGTTAAGACCTAAAACACATCATTATAAATATTTCTTCAAATTTTTAAAATATTTAATGTAATATCACAAATTAAGAAAATAATTAATATATTTATTAATATTAAAAATACTTTTGAAATTTTTAATATCTCTTTTTTAATTAGGAAAATATTGATTAGTGTGGAGTTGTCATACAATATATAAAAGTGAAAATTGTCCTCTTAAAACAACCATTTCAATTTTCATTCAAATAAGAAAAATATTCATTTTTCTTCTAATTAGTTTGTTAAAAAATCATTTGTTGCATCAATTTATTAATCACATATACATAATTTTGATATAGTATTAAATAAGGTTAATTAATATTGTACTTTTGTTGCTCCAACTATTGTAGTTGTGTAATTTGAGTCCCTTATATATCACAAATATGTAATTTTAATCTTCAATTTTTTTTTCTAAGAGAGTGTAATTAATTAAGGATATTATAGAAAGAAATATTTAATGCATCAAACAATTAGAAGATGATCTTGTAAAAATGGACTAGTAATAAAATAAAAAAGATCTTATAGAAGCGGATGACAATAGTACACATTTCCTATGTCCCTAATTATAAGATTAAGACTATTTCAAGTAATTCATGTTCTTTAAAAAAAATAATTAATTTAATTAATCACATTAAATCTATTAATTATTTGTATTATTATTCATAAATTACTTATTTCTTATTTCTTTATCTATTTAATTATTTCTTATTAATATTTAGAGAAATGATAATTGAAAATAGATAATAGAAAAAAAATTGATGTATTTATAAATTAAAAAAATCTTATAAAAATAAGAAAATAAATTTCTGAAATTTTTTTAGTCAGGGTCTAATATTTAGACTTAGAATTGATCAGAGCAACACTAAAGTCGACGCCAAGGATAACTTTAATTTTTCATTTATTATGCATTTATTATGTCATTTATGTTAGCGTCGACCTTATTGACACTACCTTAAATATCTTGCTTAATCAAAGTTAATGTTAAATTCAAATTTAGCATTGCTCTAAGAGGCGATACGATGCATTTTAATATTTAAATTTTTTAATAAAATGGGATTCAAAATGTTACATTGGATTAGCGTCAACTAAGCTTATGCTAGTAGCATGGGTATCGAGGATGACACTATTATTATCACTCAATTAATTTTCACTTATATTAGTTTATGTCAAGGATAAAGATGGAAGCAATACTTATATAGCTTTGTAATTAATTTTCAAAATTAACAAATATAAGGCTCTCTATAATAACATGAAAAAAAAAACAGTTGAAATAGTATTTGAACACAAAAATATCAAATATTATTTTAAAATTATTTAAAAGAAATATTAACTAAAATTTCCATAAAGATTGAAAGAGCTTTAGAGCACTAATAAGATAATCAATTTTATAGCATCTCTAATGATGTTGTTTAAATAAATTGCTTAAACTGAAGAACTGTTTAATTTTTTTCCCTCCATTGGAGCTGATTAATTTGACTGGCTGGGTGGATTCTTTAAAATTAACAACTCATTTGATCGGTTTCATCATTCTATCCGAAAGAGAGAGAGAGAATTGACGGGAGAAAATTGGTAAAGAGATTTATTTTTTTCTAATACTACTGTCATGAAACAATCTCATCGTATTAATAATGTCATATATCATATTTATTTTAGTTTCGGTCAATATCACCGAAGCCTAAAAGAAATATGCGGATTCCTTTGGCATTTAGGTTACAAAGCGAGTATCCCTTAATTAGTTCAGTTCTTGTTTTGGATCTGCCCACTTCGTTAAATGCAATTTTGCTCTTTCAGCCTACAATCGTTAACCAACAAAATACATCAATTAGGATTAACACAAGTGAGAGAGAAAAAAAACTGACTTTGATGAATAGCTAGGAAGTTACCTCTTTGTCCCAGTCGCATCGAACAGTAATAAGGCTCAATAATAATGTCTGAGTTGCTGTGCCACCAAAAATCATCCCCGCCCAGATTCCCTTTGTTCAATTTCATTAGCAAATGTGTCAGAATCATATCTTAATGCATTTGAAATTAACATTCTAGACAAATAACTGCACATTTTTTTAGATACAAGACAAAGAGGGTAACAAAACATACCACAACTCCTTGATTGAAGAACCAGCCCATCAAAAATCCAAGAGGCACCCCAATAATATAGTAGCAATCCAAATTTATGTATGCAACATATGATTGCCACCCTGATCCCACTGCCACCCCTGTTCAAATCATTCAAAAGGAAATAAATACACAGCACATGGTTGAGTATATATGTCGCCATTTCAGATTAAACTAAAGATTTGATTAATAACACACTTTCTTTTGTTAGGGAAAATAATAACACATTTTCTAATAATTTTTTAAAATATATTTTATTATTGATTGAAATTATTGAAAAACATAATTTTTTTATCCTATTCATTATTTAATAAAATTCAGTCATAATTTTGTAATTTTCATTGAGTTTTAATTAATTATAGATGATAAAAAAAAATGTGCACTTGAAAAATGAAAGCTACTAAAGGGTAAGGTGATACCTGAGAGAACTGGCTGAACACTGTTGAGCAGAATTGTGAAGGCTAATAGAAGAGAAAGGTTGTTTACTTCATCAAGGACGGCTTTGCTAATAGAGAATATGTAGCCGAATTTATCATGCAATATCAAAATCAACATCCAGAAAAAGAGTCCTATAATAACTGATGTCACCACAGATACCATTGTAGCAAACTTGGTTCCTTTTCCGTTCCCAGCTCCAAGCTCATTTGCAACCCTCACTCTGCAGATTAATGCATGTTTAGTAACAACTTTACTATATTTGCATTTGTACCTTTTCAAGTTCTTACACATTACCATTATAAATTGAAAAATCTTTTATAAGTTGTTAATATTTTTTTATACTGATGTTCATTATTATCTTTATGTTATTATTTATAAGACTTTTTTTTTAAATTTGTTTGTTGTTATGTATAAGATTCAATCCATATTATTTTATGTATTAATTTTTTTTTAGACTAAAAATGCTTCTAATTAAATAAGAGAGAGGTTATATTAACATGTATTTAGAAAAGAAAAAACATTAATATCAACAGTAATTTTTTGAAAAAATATATAAATTTAAGATAAATTTATTGTTATAAATTAAATTAATTATTTTTTTTTAATCTTGAAGTTACCACATATGAGTCATGCATGTATCATTTTATGACGTTGAAAATAAATTATAGGGTGATCAACATCTTGAGAGTCAGTGATTAATTAAATTAATGATCATCCTCGAACAACGCCTAGCATGTAGTACTTCTTTGCCCCGAAAGCTTTCCCGCACAGCGTTGTTTCTAAGGCGCTTGCCATACCCAACTCAATCAAAAAATAAATATATACAAGTTAGCATTCTAGACCAACCTTCTGCCTGAACAGTAGTTTATGTTACTGTCTTCTATTCAGAATTAGAGTTTTACTTTTGTGTTAACATTTAATGTAAATCTTTATTCAAGATATTATCCAGCTGAAACTCTAATTCAGATTTAAGAAGAATACTTAAATACAGGTTACTGTGCTGGACAATCTTCAACCTAAATAGTTTACGATATTATTATTTTCTAATCAGAATTGAAGTTTAACTTAGTAGTCATCATTGATGTTTAGTATATTAAGGAGATTATGAGTTGAAACTCCAATCTGATTAGATAACATAACCAAAAACACTTTAAGCAACTGTGTCTATATTTCGTGCTAAGTGGGATTGATAGTATATATATACCAAGAGTCCAAAGTCGAAGCCAACGACGACATTGTTGGCAAAGGAGATGGCAGCGAGTTCGAGGTCACCAAGGTGGCCTGCGAAGGCTTGTGTGATGACTAACATGGAAAATTAAATTGAAGGGCCTACTATGTGCCAAAGCTTCTTTGACTCAATCCAAAACCTTCGTGAGAGAGTTTGGTCTTGTTCTCTTTCATCTGCTAAAAGGTGAAGCTTTGCTTCTCCTAACAGTGAAGCTTCTTTGCTTGGCATCTCTGAGTCGCTAGCTAGCAATATGTGGTGCTGGTGATGACCGGTGAGGCTAGAGCTTTTGGGGGGTTCTGAAAAGTGAAAACCTGAGAGTGAAGGAAGGAAACAAAAAGAAAGGAAAAGGAATGATCACCAGAGGTTCAAAAGTTGAAGGTTTTTAAAGCAGATTCGTGGCATGGGGGCATTTTCACAAAAAAAAATAGGTTAAAAATAAAAATTAATTACATAAAGGATCAAGAAAGTATTTATTAATTAAAATGAATCATCTTTGTCATTTAAGAATATAAAAAGTGTCACTCAAATAACATTTTGTGTTTTTTGTCTCGTAATAAAAGGGATTATTCTAGTACATTCCATTATGTCATCACCCGAGACAACTAGATTTTGTGTTATATTTTCACTCAGAGTAGTATTGATCAAATTAACGCAAAATACATGTTTAATATATTAAATAATTTCAAAAATAAATTAATATTTGTATTTATTTTAGGAAATATTTGAAAGGATACTAGTCATAGTTATTAAATATAAATAGAGGATTTATAAGTAGTGTATCCACCAAATAATTAAAGAAACGTAAACAAAAGGATTAAATCCGATATTTGAAGCATACTATCTTACATGTTATTATATTGTCTAAAAAAAAGTCACTTTCACCCATGACTTTGTGATTTACATATATGATGTGAAACCTTAACAACAGTGTGGGTTTTAGGGTGACATCAAATAAATAAAAAATAGTCTAAAAAAATATTTTACTATTAGATTTTGAAATTATAATGATGAGTTGAATTAGTTCCTAAAATTTACAAAATGACAAAATGATGTTATAACAAAAATATATTTATTTAATACATTAAAAAAATACAAGAATCATTTTATATTTATATTTATCATAGGAAAGATTTAAAAAAGCATGTCATAGTTATTAAATAATAATAGATGAGTGATAAATATCTTAATGAAATAAATAAATAAATAAGTGTGAATTACGAATTTAATTTTCAAAATTATAATGGAAAGTTAAATTGGTTCCTATAATTAATAAAATAATAAATAATTATGATAACATAAATATATTTATTTAATACATTAAAAACATTTAAAGAATCACTTAATATTTGTATATACTATAAGAAAAAACTAACTAAACATAGTTAATAAACATTAATAGAGAAGTCATAAATGTATCAACAAAATAAAAGCTATCAATCAAAACAATGTCTCCTAGGTGATAAAAATCACTTATTTTGATAAATATTTTATTGACTAACCCATTATAATAATTCATTTTCATTTTTAACCCATTTTGATCAAAATTCCTATGGCATGGTCTATTTTATTTCAAATGAATAAATAAAAGGCTAATTGTAATTTGGATTCTTTTAATTTTTTATTTGCAATTTCTTTTTGTAATTTTAATTTTTATATTTTAAAAAATTATAATTTTGATGTAATTGTCAATTTTACGATTGTTTGTTTCTTTTAAAGGTGTGATACATATACAATTTAATTATACAATAAGTTTAATAATAAAAGGCCATAATTCATCATTTTTCATTTTTCTTTCCTATTAAAAATTTCATCATATTTTTACTCACTTTCTTTCCTTCCACTTTATTTTCTAAATTAAACATATCATAAGTATTCAAAATGATATGTAAGTTAAACCTTTTGAAAACAAAATATACGCTACAGTAGAAATTATACTCCATTCTTACAGTTAAAAGTATGGGTGAATGCGAGACAAGTCGGGATAAATTATTTCAAAAATAATTATTCAAAAAATATAATTTTAAAATAATACAAGATACACCAAGAGATTAAGCTCAATTGGTTAAATAAAATGATGTAAGTGCTATAAATATCTTGCTAGTGTGCTATAAATATATTATTCTTTTTTATAAAAGAAACTAGTAAAATGAGTGTTAACACATTTTGTAACACACTCTATTATTAATTATAATTATTAAAAAATTATAAATGAAAAGAGAAATTTATTAAATAAAATATTATTTCATTAATTAATCAGTGAAATTTATATAAAAAAATATTTTTTAATAAATTTTACTCAATAATAAGTATAATCAAAAGAATTTATTAAAGCGAATGTTTGCTCTCATTTCTCAGCTATTATTGCACAGTTGCGCACCCTCATATACTTCATAGATTTCAAAGGTAGGGCTTGATTGTTCAGCCAATGAGTTGTTGTCGATTACCGAACATGAACATGACATGCCTTTTCTTTCTTTCTTACAATCACGAATATTCAATGTCATTCTTTTTGCATGTGAATGATGTGATGTGGCCTCAAAATATGGCGGATAGAGTCACTGCTTACGTATCTTATTTTTGTAAGCATCTTTTTTCTCATGGATCCACAACAATTTTTCTTTTTAATAGCAGTAAGTTTTTTTGTTTACATTATCAATAGATCCAGGAGAGTTGATGCCATCTAATATCTGTATGCTTCACCCAAACAAAATCTAATATTTGTTTGCAGTCAAATTCAAATATCACACCATGAATTTGATATGTTTTATATAATTCATGGTTTAAATATATTTTTATTCTTAATATATATCTGAATTTTATATTTAATTTTTAATAAAAAAAATCTTTGCAACAAGTTTTTAATATTTAAAAATTCTTGTGCAAGGACTTTATCATTAATAAGAATTCATTAGATGTTAATGTGGTTATTAATTCGAGACGCTGGCAAGTTACATGTGATGTCACGCGTATTCAATGTCTAAATTGGGATTTCATGTGGAAATAGATTTTTTTTATTTTTTAAAATAGTTAACGAAAATCATTTAGGATAAAAATTTAAATTAAGAGGAAGGAAGAATAACATTATGACGACATTCAACTAACATAGAAAGGACATTGTTTTTTGCTTTAAACCACAAACATGATTTCCTTTCTTCTTTTCACATACTATGTCAATGCTCACAACAAAAGGGGGTTAGGGTTAACTATTTGTTTTGTCCTTGTTATCATGGAGGGTCTCTTTAAATGATGTGTGGGTTCAACATTTAGTCATCATTTTTGTGATTGTGGTTCATGCGTTTTCGAAGTTAGGGTTTTGTGTGATTAGGGGAAGATTCTGGTGTTGAAGCTTGTGGTCCCGAGAGTGAAAAAGGTGATCCAGACAAACATATCATTAAGTATTCTTTATTGCATTCACTACTATAAAAATGAAATTAGCGACCAAAGAGTTTATGTAGCTACTTGCCACCAAATTTCATCGTGGTGGCTAACTAGCAGCAGCAACCGAATTAGCAATTGAAATGAAGGATTGCTGAAAAATTGGGTCACAATATATCTACAAATACAAACGTTCTATAGAGACCAAAATGGACTTGAAAATAACGACCGATCATGATTCAGTTGCTATATTATGATGATAACGACTGAAAACGATTTAGCCATTATAAGATTAAATAATATTTTGAGAATAACGACTGAATGCATTTTTTTCTAAAAAAAATTAAGTAACTCAATTTTTAATTTATTATAAATCATAATAAATAATCAATATACTTAAATACATTTGATACTTTAAAATTATTGAAATTAATAAATTGGTAATATTTTTTAAATTAACAAACCAATATTTACAATATTTTATGAATCATAATAAATATGTAATATTTTTAATTATACTATGATAATTTTTAATAAAATTAACAAACCAATATTTACATTATTTGATTAAGATAAATAGATCATGCTTATCATTAGTCTTTTAATTTGTGTTTTGTACAACATAACTTTTTATTTTATATAATTATTTAAAAATTATAATAAATAAATACCCTTTATATCATGAAAATATGTCATAATCAAAGTTTGTAAAGTTAAGTATTTTAAAATATAAGCCATAAATATAATACTAATGATTCATTAAGGTTCAATATGGTGTAAGTGAAATTTATGTATTGATGAAAACCCAATTTGACTTTAATACAACATGTACACTAAGTAAGGCTCAATAAGATGGACTATGTAACTTATGTATTCACTAAAATCTCAAATTGACCTTAATTTAAGACTTAATTGCAAAATTGGTTCCCTTATTTTTTTTTAATTCACTATCTCAGTCCCTTATATTACTTAGAGTGAGAAACACATTTCTCTATCACTGTATCCAAGTGTTCATTTTAATACTTGATGCAAAATATAGTATTAATATAAGTTTTATGCAAAAATATAATGTATAAGATTAAATTATATTTTCACATAAATTAGAATATATATATATATATATATATATATATATATATATATATATATATATAAGTTTTTACTTTAAGCTGTTATTTTTTAAGAAAATATTGGTCAACTTTCTAGTTTACTCAACATTTAAAATTTAACAGCCAACGGTTAAAATTAGTGACTTAGATAGTAAATTTTGAACTATAAAGAGATTCAAATAGATAATTAAAAAATAGGGAGATTGATTTAGTGAAATAGGTAAAATAGGGGGACAAATTTTGTAATTAAGTCTAAATTTAACATATTCATTGTCCAAGGTTCAATAATGATTTATTAAGATTCAATGTGTAACTTATAGATTCATCACTTTCCAATATGACTTTAGTGTAATATATGCAATAATGATTGATTGAAATCCAATAAGACTCAACCAAAGCCCAATATGACTTTAGTGTAACATATGTATTAATAAATTACTTAAACTCAATCAAGACACAATATATGACTTTAGTGTAACATATACACTGATAAATGATTGGAACTCAATAAGATCTAATTAAAGTCCAATATGACTTTAGTGTAACATATACACTAATCAAAGCTTAATAATTAATTAAAAGTTACTAGTGTGTGTTCCATGTGATGCACAAATTGATAAATTAATAATTTTTTCATTTTATAAAAAATAATTTAAGATTAAATATATTTTTAAAGAATAGTAAAATTAATAATATTATGAGAAAAATTTATGCACTCACATATAAATGTGTACTATATTCTCATTTTTTTTCAAGATATCACTCTCACTTGATTATGTAAAAGAGTCAGGTTCAAGTTTTTTTGAATTTCATATATTGCATGTTAAACTTATTTTTTAATTATCTTGTATAAAAATAATCATTAAATATTATATTTATAAAGTTATAAAATAATTTAAGAAAAATTAATAAAGATAATTGAGTCATAATTAAGTTAGAAAAAATTAATAATAATTAAATTTTACCCACACATATTACTCACAAAATGTATTTGTCAAAAATATAAATTTTACCTACAGATATTATCCACGAATAGAGGTATGTTAGTCTACTACGAGCCAATGAATTTTTGGGTCGATCCTAACTGGGCCAATTTTGAGATGAGCAATTATTTTCGTGGTCCAACCCAAAATCCTCTACGAGTGAAATGGGTCGTCCCATGGGTTCATTCATTTTTTTTAAAAAAAAAGAGGGAAGAAAAAATACAAAACAAAATCCTATTATATATATATTATTCTTTTTCATATTTTAATATATTTAAATTGAGCTACAAAAGTTAACTAGCAAAAGGCTTACTTTACATTTTGGTTATTAAACTCAATTATTTTTTATTTATTTTAAATTTTCATTTTAAATATTTTGTAGACATTATTTATTAAGAAAAATAATATATTATTATATAGTAACAATATGATATACTAAATGATGCATGAGATAATTTTTTATATATGATAGTATGTTTTAATTTAATGCCCTAACATTATACATAATTTAATACCTATATTTATATTTAATTAGTTGACCAAATATTTCATATTAACAAAATTAATTGTAGCATTAACTACATAAAGATAAATTCTAACAAATTTATTTATGCACGGTAATTTAATTAATTGATTATACAATAAATATAATTTCTTACAATGTTTGTAAATTAATATTAAAATTACATATATATTTTTTAATTTGTGGGTTCGCTGGCCCAAAACGGATCAGATTTTTTGGGCCAAATCCAATTGAGTCAAAATTTATTTTGGGCTTAGATTTTTATGGCCCAAAATTATGTTTGGGCTATTTGGATCAATCCATTGGACTTGATCATTTTTTATGACTCTACCATTGGATTATGTATCCATATGAAAAAAAAGGTTTATATACATTGATGGGAAAGGAGATAAATGGAAATGAATAACTTTAAAACTTATTTAGATATAAAGTTAAAAGAGTGTGTGAGATTTTTTTTCTACTATAAAAGGTTTTATATTTTTAGTGGAGACTTCTAAAAAATTCTTTTAACTTGTTCAAACAAACCCTTAATTTTAATTTGTTTGTTTATTGTTTTTGGGTTAATTACTCATTTTCCTGTACTTTCACAATTTTTACAATTTAGACTTTGTGTAAAACTATTTTTTATTTTAGTTTCTACATACATAGTATCTCTTAAACTTGTTTTAATTTCTATATATACACTTTTATTTTTTCTATAATTTGGACAGTAGAGACTAAAACGGTTTAAAATGTGTATGAAACTAATAATTTTTAGACATGGAAATAAAACATAAAGTTTAAAATGCGTATGGAACTAATATTATATAAATATATGAACCAAACGAGTAGTTAATCCTTTTGATAGCATTTGTTCAATAACCATATAATTCTTTTCTAGTAATGTGTCTCTTAATTTAATTAATAGAATACTAGAATAAAATAGAAGAGGATATGAAAACATTTTCCAGCTATTTTAAAAAAACTAGAAATAATTTTAAAAACTTAATAGATTTTATATGCTAAACCACATCGATCTAACCCACTAGTAAAGTTAGGGGTTAGCAGTTTAACCAATTGCTAACCATATCCAACTTGCTTGCAATAATACAAATTCTTGTTGGAAGCATCTATCAGGCTACTGGCTAGTACGTGCTTGCCACTTTCACATGATAAATATATTATAATTGGGAAAATTCGTCTTATAGCATGTCAATTTTCTACGGAATTGATCGGGTACTAAACTAATCTCGACAACATTGAAAGGAAAAGACGAGGACATCCACGTTCTCTACTTGAGAAACAAGCCGGACATTGAGAAGCCACTTTCATCATCAATAGCGTCACATGGAAAAGATGATGCCATTCTAATTTTAAGGAAAATGTTTTTTCAACACAAAAATAGACAAAAGTTGTCCTTTTACTTCGTAGATAAAGTGATATGTATATACCAAAATAATAAACAATGAGTAAAAAGTATAAATAAATGAACAAAATATGATGTATAATTTATTTTCTTATGTTTAAATAGTGAAAGGAGAAATCTTTTACAGGTATGTTGTTGGTTTCATTTAATTTTTTGAGAAATCTTTTATTAAAAATATGCTGGTTTCATTTTTTACATGTAAAAAGTAAAGTTGAAGTATATGAAAGCAGATTTTTAGTAAAGAAAAAATGTGCAAATTTGTTTCCTTCTTGTATATATGCTTCCTTGTGGATCTATGGCCAGAATGGAAAGGAGGGGGAAAAATCTTGTCAGATTTTACTTTTTCTCTTAAATTTTTAAAACCCCGTATATAATTACCTGCCACAATGTCTATCGTCCAATTAAAACTCATTTAAGAAAAAGAAAAGTGGATAGTATAATAATGTGTACAAATTCAACTAATTAGGCATATATTCCACAATGAGATGTAACAAAAAATCAGAAGGAAACTGGTATTAATAATTTAGCATCATCTTCAGTGAGTCGTTGAGACAAACGGAACAGCACAGCTGAACAACTAACTAACAAGAAAATGTAAGTAAAAAGAATGACAAACTGTTTTATTCTTTCAATTATTAGATGTACAATGAAATGATCAAGGTAATCTACATACACGTGTGAACACCAAAACAAATGAATCACCAAATAATCATCATCAACGGCCACCACCCCTCCCAAATCTCGAATGGACAAACACATCAACAAAGTACAAAACTAGAACAAAATAAGTAAACACAAAACCCGAAGAAAATAAAACCGCTAACTCAACATATGACCAGAGGATGAAACAAATCAAATGGATCTCGTCCGTCCGTGTGCGGGAAAGAAGGATCAAGGGCGGAAAAGCCTCCACGTGGACGAATCATCAAAGACAATGCTTCTCTCGAAAGTTTTTAAGCCAAGACCATGGCTACGAAGATTCCAGAGAGTGCGGAGCCAGCAATGAAGGCCTTGCTGGCGGAGAATGCGGCGGAGGGTGGCGGTGGTGGCTCGGCGCCACCTGCGGGTCCGGGAGCGGGTCCGGGTGTGCCTGGTGCTGGTGGAGAACTAGCGGAAGGGACTGGTGAGGTTGCAGGAGAAGAAGCAGGTGTAGGTGCAGCTGTTGGTGTTGGCGTTGGTGTTGTTGCTGGTGGTGATGTTGCTGGTGGAGGAGTTGCTGCTGCTGGTGGTGGTGTTGCTGGCGGGGTGGGTGCTGGTGCAGGTGCTGATCTTGGTGGTGGTGGTGATGGGGTTGTAGTGGGTGGTTGTGTGGGTGCAGCACCTGGGGCTTGTGCTAAGCATGAGCTAGCCAGAAGACCCAAGATCAGAAGAAGTTGTAAAGCACCAGAACCCATCTAGCTATAGAGAAAATGAGAGACCAAAGAAAATGTTGTAGTGCTTGTGTGTGTAAGAGAAGAGAGAGAGAGAGAGTTTGAGCAGTGGAAAGATGATAAGGGAACAGAATATATAAAAAGAGAGGTAGAGTATGTAAGTGGGGGGCTTCAAAGGCGTTAAAGGACAGCGCTGATTAATGCATCAATAATGCTACAAGATTCCTCCAACTCCAATGTCTTAATTTAATTTGCTCCAATATTTTTTTTCAGAGAGATTACTACTGTACTCCAATCAACTAGATCAAATATTAATTTCTTGTATAATTAATGATTATCATTGATCCAATAAAATAAAATTATGTAGATGATCAAATTAAATATAAATTTTTTATTAAATAAATCATTTCTTACTATCCGTGCACATTATACAACTTATCTAATAATTTATGTTGTAACTGTACTATCTGGCTGGCCATTGGCCACTTTCACATTATATCGTGGACTAAGTCAGGGCGGTGTGATGTAAGTAATAATGGCGGGTCAACACTTAAAACTCCATTGCTTTTTCTTCTTCCCTTTATTTGAATTTTCGATGGCTGGTACAATTTTTTTTTATGTTTGTGTAATTGTGGCAAATATTAGCTGGCAGATGTGGATGTTGTGGCCAAATTGGGAATTTTGCATTGGGCACTATGATTTTTTTTTTTGTGAGTGTGTGTACTTGGTTTGCCTTTTTGTCCATTGTAGTTGTGAAACATTACCTGAACACCCCGTTTGGGTCAGGACACGTGTCGGTTCAGAGGGTCAAACGGTCAGTGAGCAGTCGCTGTCTTCCGCCACCCCTCGGTACGGCGTTTTTCCAGCTATTTCCCTAATCTTACTACATTTCCCACTCTTCCTTCCTTGTTAAGCTTGTTACTCAGACGCTCTATTTCTTTTTTAAGAATAAAAAACAGGATTTTTTTTTAAAAATGGAAGACAAAAGAAAAAAAAATACTATTCTAAGAATATTTTTTTTCTCAATTATCATTATTCATACTTTTTCTTTCTTTCAAAAGACCATAACTTTTCAACAACCCTAAAGTCATCCTACGATTTTACTAGGGTGCCCTCACTTTCTAACCATTGATCTAAAATTCACACGTGTGTTCTTTTTAGTCCATTGATGGGTTCTGTCTTGTAGTCGTAAAATCAGGTCAAAACGCGGGGTACTTCACCCACGTTGAGGCCACTGGTGTCATGTCTTTTGCCCGAGAACAACTTTTTTGTTAATTATTATCTATAAAGAATTTCAGAATCTTAAAAAATGATTAGTGCTAATTATTCTTACGTGAACTGTGTAACCCTCCACCAGATGAGAAAGTCCACTTTTATTTTTCTTTTGACCCTTTCTCTATTTCTAATGGTAACATCATTTCATTCGGTAATTTTTGCATTTTTGAAAAACCGAATACGTTACCATTTTTTAGCTAAAGGATACAATACCCTTTCATTATTGATATACTATTATATATATATATGTGTGTGATGATGGGGTTAGAAAGAAAGAAAGAATAATTTAAACTAGCCGTTGCAAATGGAAAACAACTTAGATGTTCATTTTCAAGTCCAAATAATATATACTGTATACTATAATATTTGTAAAGAAAATAGTGTATGATGCATGTTTTGTTGTCGTGCTTGGAATTGTTGAGCACATGATGATAGAGGACTAGAGTGACATGGAGTTGGAATGTGCAGCTGGAACCAGAGTGACCTTGCTACATAACAATACACGTGGCATGAAAGGAATAAGAGGACCATGTGACAAAATGTGGAAATCCAATGTATCCCGTTGTCATTTTTCGGACTATAAGGGGCAAAGTCTTCACTAGTGTTTGGTGTATGTATTTTTTAATTCAATTTTAAATATGAACCAGGAGCTGGCGAAAGCTGGCAATTACTAAGTTCTTAATAATACAAGTTAGTTTGGACTTTTGCAATTCTTTGTGTTTGTCCGATTTGCTTGTAAAATATGTGAAAAAACAAAGTAGAAAGGGAGGTTTCACAATTCGCATGTCCAGAAATTACTAGAATTATCATGGTTTCATATCATTTAAATCTATTCCACAATTTGAATTTTGAATGGAATTGGAAGCTTATTTATTTATTAATAAAATGCCCGCATTTTTCGTGGTGGAACTATCTACAATTTATGAGAAGTGGAAATGTGGAATGTTCGATCGCGCTGTATTAACGTTAGGGACAACTAAAAAAAAAAAGAAGAAGAAAACAAAAAAAATACATATGATTGGTTTCTATTTTACTGAATTGCATTGTATATCTGTACTGTATTTCTTTTTCTCTCTCTACAATCTACACAGACTTCACTTTTTTATATAAACGGATTATAATAATTAATTGTAAGCCATTTTTCCAACGCATACAAGTATATATATATATATATATATGGATAAAAATATGTCTTTTACAACTCTACATTTTTTTAATTTTGGAGAGTATATATATAAGATAAAAAAATAGAAATAAATTAATTATATACTATTAAATGAAGTTTTAATTAATGGATTTTAAATATATGTTACTAATATTTGGATGTTTTTTCAACACGCAAAAGTATTCAATTTCAATTTTCATAGCACTACTATAACTAAAAGAAAAATAATATTCTTTCCCCTTACGCTATATTTAGATAGATAAAAAGTAGAGGAGAAATAAACAGAAGAAAAGAGAAAATTATGTACAAAATGAAGTAGATTTTTAAGTTATTTAGTTTGAGAGGAAAAGGAAAAGAAAGAAGTTGCTGAGCTTTTGTTTTCTTTTTTTCTCCCGTGAACCTGTTTTTTTATTTAAAGGAAATGGACATTTTTGTTTGTTATGAAAAGATATTTTCATTGTTAAGGAAACGATAACGTTATTTCTTCGAATGGCAAAAATACTTTTAAGTCAATATCATGTGGAATTATACGATAGTTCCGTAATATAACTAGATGGTACGTATATTTGTTTGCGACGTGTGTCTTACAATCTTACTTATAGCGCTAAAAATATTATCCATTTCCACTATTGTACGTTCAATATTTATTGATTTGATAAATTATAAACTGTGATCGTAACAAAAATAACAAAAAAAATATTTTATTAAGCGATGTGGGTTATCTGTATCAGTGTATCACCCAACATTATTAAGTTAAAAATTAAATTCTCCGAAATAGTATATATTATAAGATCCTTTCTTCACATTTTTTTTTTCAATATCCTTTTGTTCCCTTGTATCTCTTTTTTTTTTGTGGGGGGTGTTATCTTTTCTTTATACTAGATGTCAAGGTAATTATATTTTTTTACATAAACCGTGACCGTCATCTAAACTTATATTTCATTATTTATATTCCAATCATGAAAGACTCTCAGAGAGATAGGTTTGAAAGCTGATTGAGTTCGATCCATTAAAAAATTATGTTATTTCTATTTCTCTCATGTGCATGGAGGTTAATTATATCCAACTATAAAGGAATAATTACCTCCATCATAATACTGGTCATTTTTTTTAAGTTAATAATAATATTGATCATTTGTGATCTTGCCATTCGCCCCTTGATTTAAATACTAAGTTGTACATAGATTAAGTTTAATACCCAATATTTGACAACTATTCAGCCCGTAGCTTCCAATCCACAAAAGAGGGACACACGAGAATTGGCTAAAAAATGCTAGTAACACATTTTATAACATTTTTTTAAATATATCTTATTTTATTAATTGAAATTTATTAAAAATAAAAAAATATGTATCTCATTTCCTATTTAATAAATCTCTCTTATCTTTTATAAGTTTGTAATTCTCAATAAATTTTAACTTATAATAAAAAGTTTATTACTAGTAATTTATTTTATCAAAATATTTTTACTCATTTGGTTTGTTCAATAAAGTGAAAGGAAAGAACATCAATATAGTGAGAACCATGTTAATATTCTATCTATTCAAAAGTGGAATAAAGGTGAAAATGAGTTTTTTTTTTTTTTTTAAAAGACCAAATTGTTCATATTTTTTCATAATTTTTTCCTAAAGATATTTATGTCATTCAAGATATTTTCTTCTTCTTTTGTTACAATTTATACACAAACAAATTAATAAAGTAAAAGAAAAGTTTTAACTTTCTTTCTTTTTCAAGTTTTCTTTTAGTAAACAACTTGAAAAGTTATGACTCTACTTTTTTTCCTATTTTTTTTCTTTTCATTTCACTTTTAATACTTTTAGTGTTCTCATAAACTAAACACAATTAAGAAGAAAAGTAAACATAAAAGCATTAAGTAAATAGTTATTTTTGTCCTTAAATGTGTAGACTGATGATAAATTCGTTCACAAAAGATAGAAAATTAAAATTTTAATTTTTGAAAATGAAAAAAGTATGACAAATCTATCCATCCATTCACTTTTGTCCGTTACCGTTAATGATAGAGCCTATGTAGTACATTCAGAGATGAATTTGTCAGGACTTTATATATTCAAGGACGAAAATGATTATTTATCCAAAATATTATTTAATATTCATCTTTCTCCTTTTTTAATCGTTGCAAGCATAAGATTACAATAAACACTTAAAAAAATAGAAAGACAAGCATAAGTTAGAATAAAATATTATTTAATATTCATCTTTCTCTTTTTTTTTAATCGTTGCAAGCATAATATTACAATAAACACTTAAAAAAATAGGAAAACAAGCATCAGTTATAACAAAGATAATAATAATCATAATATTGATTAATAAGTATAATCTGTTTATTGTTTTAAAACTTCTAATATGACTGTACTTTACCTACAATATGAAACTCAAACAAAAATGCATTGTCATTAAGTTAATCCCTAAAAAAATGAGACTCAACTAGATTTTGCCACTACCTAATATTGTTGCAATAAAAATTTTAGAGCAACTTGATAAAAAAAATGAGACTCAACTTGATTATGAAATTATGCTTATTAATCAATATTATGGTTATTATTATATTTGTTTTAACTTATGCTTGTTTTTCTATTTTTTAAGTACTTATTGTAATGTTGGTTTATTAGAGTTATAGAAACTCATATCCAGAATTCCCAGTAATAAAAAAAATAGAACTTCCCACAATGTACAAAATAAACTTTGTAGTTGAATACAAATGTTTTTTTCCATCCCACATAGACAAAAGTAGATAAACGGAATTAATTCTAATTCCCACATGATGAAAAAAATAAAATGTCTTGAGAAGAAAATATTCCCATTTGACTATGTTTGCAAGATTAAAAAGGGAGAAAAATAAAAATTAAATTATATTTTAAGTAAATAGTTATTTTTGTCCCTAAATATGTAGAACATTGATAAATTTATCCTTAAATGTGTCACATAGATTTTTTCATTAATAATAATGAACGAAAGTTAATGAATGAATAAATTTATCTCACTTTTTTACTTTCAGAAACCAAAATTTAATTTTTTATCTTTCATAAATAAAATTATCAGCACTCTATATATTTAGAAATAAAAATGAGTATTTAGCTTAAAGGACATTTGCCTCGGTGCACAAGAAATAAAAAGACAGTACGTAGTTTGAAGTTTTCCTATTAGGTCACCAAAGCCGTGGAAAAAAATATATGATCCATTAATAGTCTTTCGTAGTATACGAGATAAAAATGCAGGTTAAAATTTTATAAAGTAGTGGTTTTTGATGTATTTAAATTTTTGATGTTAATAAAATATTATGTTCTAAGAAAGCACACAAAAATATTCTTATAGTTTTCTATGTTTCTCTTTCTTTTTTATTAGATTATTTATGATATTTATTATTTTTCATATTTTTCTTTTTCTACTTGGAATATGTACATCTCGTAAACTAAAAGGTGTGAAATGATCATTACTCCTATTTTATATATGAATTTTGTTTCGTAAATTAATACATGCAGCAGGAAGATGTAATAATTAATGTTTTGCACTTTTGCCGATTCCAGTAGTTGTCACTCCTTAGTCATTACAGCGGAGAAAATGCAAGTGGATGATGACCCAGAACCTCTAATTCCAATACATAGTTACCAACCAATATATTTTAAGGCACATCAATTATAATATACGTGTCTAAACAATAGTAGTAGCATATTAATTATGAACTTACGTTTGCTTTCCCACCGTTAATTATATAATGGAAAACGCCGTTCAACAAACGGCGTTGTGTAATTGCTGATTGGTAGGAAGGCAATTGAAACAGTGTCGTGTTTGCTTTCCAACACGGACTTGAGGTTCGGTCCAAAGCATCATCTATCCAGTGTCAGGACTCAGGAGATCGAGAAGGACAAAACTTGTTCCAACATTCATTTAATAGACATGGTCAAGGAGATCCTCGTCGTGCTACGCTAGACCAAGAAAATGCAGACACAAATCTAGTAAAAGTGGCCCTATATATGATATCCTTTTATCTATCTGGTAGTAATAAAGCACAAGAGAAACTGACAGCTTGCAGTCAGAATGAATACTTCAAATAAAAGGCACTGCAATTTGTAACTGAAAGAGTACTATATATATAGTATAACTGTCTTATATCAAGGCTAAAGAAGACAAAATATCATACTAAGCACTTGCACCCTTGAACCTAATATTTTAGGTTGAATTAAGTTACATAGTTACCCAATTTCAATTGTTCAAATAAATCTGTAATCATCACTTGTATAAGGAAAGTGATGATTACAGATTTCACCTTTCGAATGGAGTGCTAAGTTTGCAACGGATATTATATGAATCATTTTATCAATTTAGCTTGAGAGGATGATTTGTTTCATTAGTCTTATGAATAGTCTATTTTTGTTCTGTTTTATAGGTTTGGTCTTATTTTTGTTTTCTCCGTTTCCTCCTGTACAAATCTTTAAAAACAGGAACAGACTGAAAATAAGGTGATAATTTTATAGTTAAATAGTAAAAACAGAAAATAAAAGTGTAAGTAAAAACCTCCTAATATTTTCTATTTCTTAGTATTTTTTTTATATAAAGAGTTGGAATTTTAAAATTCTGACTGCACGGTTGATTCCAAAAGTTCGAGAAGCTTAGAAATAAGAGTTTTAATAGATTTTACAAAGTTAGAAATAAGATTTTAATAGATTAAACAAAATTAAAATAATATAGCTCAAAAATGACAAATACGTTCAAAACCATAAGCTGCAAACCAGATAAAAGTTTAAATAAAGACTTCAAATAAATATAAAAAAGCTTAGTTATTAATTTAAAATAATTTTTATTATTAAAAATTAATTTTGGAAATTAAAAAAACAGAGAATTTTGCGTAAAAAAACAAAAGTACATTTGATTGACTACGTAAGTTAAACCAATGTTAATTTAATATTAAAATACATTTGATTGACTGCATAACTTAAACCAATGCCAGATTCATATTAAAAAATCATTGAAAAAATATTTAAGATTCATTAGGAAAAATAAATATTTCCCTAATTATCCTAAAAAGTTCGTCATTATTAAAAATAAATTGAATTATTAATGATTTTCAAGTGAAGATAATGTCTTTAATTATTTGAAAATAAGGGAAAGCATAAAAATTTTACTTTAAAATTTTAAAATGAATAAAATAATAAATTTTTCAATATTAATTTTGTAACATAAATTTATACTAAAAATGATATATTTTAATTATTATAGCAAAAACTAGCATTAAATAAGTAAAAAATTGAATTTAATAAGTGAAATTTGGAAACAAAAACTTTGGTTTGGGATAGGCTGCACGTTAACCTTGATGGACACATAGGAATCAGTTATACTAATCAAAAGTAATGATTCAAATCATCAGTGTGATTTACATTTAACCGAAGGAACTAATCTCTTAGAACATGATAAATTAAAGTTTGAATCTCTATTAAAAGAGCTATTAGATATCAACTCACTCGAAAACCAAAAAAAGTAATGGTCCAAATGAAATTTTTAATATATAAGAGTTTAATGTCTATATTGATAATATAATATAATTTTATATTGTCTTTAAATAAAAAATAATTATTTATATGATTTTAAAAATAATTATTATAAATATTAATAAATTAGTTAGATGATAATTTGTGATTGAATAATTATATAAAATTATTTTATATTTTGAATACATGACATTTTTTCTCAGATAGTTTTCTTAAAACAAAGTTGTTGAGGATGGAGTGGGCTATGCGTGAACCAGGAGTGTGTGTCGGTGGGGAAGGGGAGATTGCTAAATGCACCTACCTTGTTTGCTAAATGCATTTTTCTTATGTGTGCGTTTTCTTTTTAAAATTAAATTATCATTCTTCAGAAACCAAATTTTAGAAATTGTTAAAATTTTAACACACCCGAATACTATTTTTTGAGACACAAAGCAAAACTTGCTAAATGTCATTGACGAGTCCGCCCTCTACACTCCCATAAAATACTATTCCTTGATGTCAATCCTCCCTTATGCACCCTGTTATTGTCGTATGTGTTATTGTCTATATGTAGCAAAGCATGGATTTTCATGAAAGGTGGATAAATGGGATTAAAGGATGCCTACAATCTTCTTGGCCTTCGGTTTTGGTAAATGAAAGCTCACCTTACCCAAGAATTTCAATGTTATAAGGGTCTATGTCAAGGTGATCCTTTGACACTTTTTTTTATTCTTGGTAGTACCGGAAGGCTTAAATGGACTTATGAGGAATGCTCTTCTCATGTTGCTAACACCTACATAATAAAAAAAAAGAGATTGGGTTGCACCCTACTCTATGGGAGTGTAAAGGGCATACTCCAAGATGATGACATTTAATGTGTGTTTGGTAGAGTTGAATGAAATGAAATGAAAGTTTTTAATTAAACTAGAGTGTAAAAGGGTGGATTCCATCTCATATTAATGTTCATTTTACTATTTTTTGGTTCTATTTCACCTCTATCAAATAGAGGGTTAGTGAGTCTTGTTTGGTGTCTCTCATCAAATTCATACGACCTCGATTTTTTCTTCCAAAAAGTAAATTCCAGAAAAGCATTATAACACTTTTGAAAATACTTTTTGGAAGTATTAAAATTTAATACTTTTACAGAATTTAGTTTCCGTGAGGGGTGTTTTTGGGAAAAAATAAAATTACATAAGGGATGGAGGTGCATTTAGAAAACAGGTAGTTTTATTTAGCTATTTCCAAAATAAGTTTCTAAAGCCCAAAAGTCATTAACCTTACTGATTTGACAAACTAAAATAATTATCAGTGATAATAGGAAGTTTCCAATAACACATGTTTAAATTTGGTACCTGGAACTTAAAAATCGTGTAACTTAATCCGAAATTTGGATAAAAAAAAAAAGAATCAATTTGTACACTTCTTACTTTAGAGCTTGTTATAAACACAGCAACCACCATTTTTCTCTCCCCCACTTCTCCTCTCCTGGGTGAGTCAGTGACAATCTCCCCACTCTTCCTTCATCTCTTAGGGCTTGATATACTTATACTAATAAAACAAGCTACTAATTTCAGTGACTTTTTGATAATTGTGTAAATTACCTACTAGCACAGAATTCTTAAAATTGAAGCTAGACTCATCAGTTGTTATAAGTAAATGGTACCTAACACAACTTATTCAATACTACATTTAAAACATTGTAATTATAACTTATTAAAGTGTTCCTTTTATAAAATAAGTAGGTAGGCTAATAAATTCAACAAGAATTTACTAATACGTCTATTTATCTTTTTAGAAGGATCCTAAGTATATTTTAAGATAATTCTAATTTGCTAAGATATATAACCTTTTTAAAAAAACAAGTGGATACATTAACAAAATATTTCTTTCTTAATTTTCTGTTAATTAATATTTCGGCATAAACTAAAACAATTTGGAGAGACTTAAAAAGGGAGTACTACCTATACTCACTCAACAACATCATTAAAGACCAGAACCTTTGGTAGCCCAAAGGAGTAACTACTGATCAAGCAATAGAAATCTCCCAAACCATGAGTTAAATTGATGTAGTAATCCGATCAAATGCTTAAGTTTGCAAGGATTAAATTTGATTTGATTAAAGTAATGACTGATGAGTGATGACTAATTATAGGGTGTGGCACTTGGGAAGGTGAACAAGATCAACTTTGTGATTGTGATGTCAGGAGCCAATTTTGGTGGAAGCAAGTACGGAATGCCTAAATTGGCTTCTAATGCATATTCAAAACTAATTGATTGCCCGTCACTTCACAAGTCCCTTATAATTCTATCTTTCAAAAAAAAAAAATTCTTTGCATCTAACTTTAAAAGTTATTGTTGCTTCTTCCATTGTTATTATTATTATTTTTTGGTGGAGCTTTCATTGTTATTATAGTAGTATTGAATTAAAGCTAAAATATCTTTTGAATCCTTAAATTTGATCACTGTTTTCTTCCACTAGTTTCCAAAATTTAAAAGTGATTATTTTTATCAATCTAATTTGTAAAAAAAATTAATTATCAGTTTGTTTAAATTTATTTATTAAAATGAATACTTATTTTAATAAAATAAGTATTTTAATTATTTTTTAAATATATTTGTCTAAACTGCTTCTACTTAAAAAATAGCTTTTCATTTATTTTAAGAAGTAATTCACATATACTTATCTGATAAACAAAAATCATATATACTTACCAAAAAATCATTTTTTAAAAATTTAATTTAAAATTATTTTTTAAAATTTAAACAAACCAACCCGAGGATACAAAATAATCCCTTTTAAATTTATGAGTAAAAAAGGAAACAAGACTCACATTTGATAAACCAGAAAGACATATAAGCCTTCAACTAACTAGTGAGTGCACCCGTGCAATGCACGGGTTGATAAAGAAATATAATTTTTGTAAAAATGGATTAATGTAACTGGCAAAGGCAAATTGATATCAATCCTTTGTTTAGTATCAATGCAAGAATTTTATCTGACTATAAGTAAGAAAAAAAATGAAGCAATAAGAGTATTGACATAAAACACATGTTATATAATATTTGGATATAATTGAAATAATAGTTTTACTTACCTTTTCATCTAGCAATATCATCTCAAGACTCTTAATGACTTTCGGATTTTCAAACTCTGGTAAAGACCATAATCTAATAAGACAGACCTTCAACTTCCCGTTAGTTCTCCCGGTCACTGTGTTAGAGAGTAACATAAAAGCCATAGTTTAAACAAATTACTCAACTCATTTACACTTTGATTGTATGGTTTAGTTCTATTGTTTATTGTATGGGTCTATATATTACCACGTGTTAGGCTGAGATTGGGAAAGGTTGAGTCTAACCCCAATAAGTAAAGCTGCAGACCCTTCGTCTGCGATAACTCATGCATATGTGGTATTGAATACCAAAATAATAACTGAAATGTAATATCATTAAATGAATGATATTTTGAATATAATATCATTAAATAAAATAAAAGTAATTGAGATTTCCTTATATTTAAAAAATAAAAATATTAAAGTTTTTTCTTATAAAAGAGAACAAAAGAATATATTTTTAGGTATTTCTAATGTTATTCTCCAATTGAAATTAATATTTATTGCATAATTACATCCCAAAGTCAAACTATTAATTTCAATCAAAGACTAATATTACAAATAATTACTAATATTTTTTAATGATTTTTTCTAACAAATATTTCCTCCATTCTTATTTATAAGAAAATTGATTAATTTAGATATTAACATTAAATTTGTTTATCATTATAAGATTTTTTAAGAATTTATCATTTAACATCAATGAGAGTCTATCATTCTTCTTCAATCTTCATAAGAGAAGGAAATAAATTAATGCACAACAGAAATGAAATCAAATTTATTAAATTTTACAATAAAAGAAAACAAAATGTTGACTTATCTTATAAATAAATATGGAGGGAGTATTTACTTATTTTTTAAAATAAATTTCTCTGTTATGGAAGATCACGAAAGCCAGAGAAAACTCAGAATCCTGTGCCTCCATGGATTCAGGACTAGTAGTGAAATTCTCAAGCAATTAGTCTTAAGATGGCCTGAACCTGTCTTACAAAAGCTGAACTTTGTATTCCTCGATGGCCAGTTTCTCGCACAGGGAAGATCTGATGTTGAAGGCATTTTTGACCCTCCTTATTATGAATGGTTCCAAGCCAATGAGGTTGTCTTGTAGGGACAATTAATCAATGTTAATCATAGTCATATCATGGTGCTAATTAACTTTTTATTTATTCGTGTGCAGGACTTCACTGAGTATACCAACTTTGAAGAATGTTTAGTATACATTGAAGATTACATGCTGAAAAATGGTCCTTTTGATGGTTTATTGGGTTTCTCTCAGGTGTGAACCATGCGCTTATATTATTACTCAAAATTTTGAATCTTGTGTATTTCTCTGTTTTATTAATTAGGAATATTGTCTTCAGGGAGCAGTTTTAGCAGCTGCATTGCTAGGATTGCAAGCACAGGTGCTGAGAAAAAAACCTAAGAACCTGTCTTATTTATTGTTTACAGTTTTCCTCTTTTTTGATTGGCAAATATCAATTTATTAGATACAGTTTTTCTTCTTAGATAATGACTTGAGGCGCTTTTCTAGCTCCCATGTTTTGGTAAAAGAATAAAATGCACTTACGTACATTTGATTTGATTAAAGTGATGAGTGATGACTATAGGGTGTGGCACTTGGGAAGGTGAACAAGATCAAGTTCCTGATTGTGATATCAGGAGCTAAGTTTGGTGGAAGAAAGTACGGAATGCCTAAACTGGCTGCTAATCCATATTCAAAACAAATGGATTGCCCGTCTCTTCACTTTATAGGTACTTAAAAAAAACAAACACAAATCCCTTATAATTCTCTGTTTCAACAACTTTTCCTTCGACTTAACTTTAATAATTTGTGTTGTTTCTTCCATTAATATTAGTGTAGTAGTATTGAATTGCAGCTTAAATATCTTTTGAATCCTTAAACTTTCAACACAGTTTTCGTCCACCAGTTTCCAAAATTTAAAAAGTGATTATTTTTGTCTCTCTAATTTGTAGTAAAAACTAAGTATGCAAAATAATCACAATTTAGAAGTAAAAAAAGAAACATGGCTCACATTTGATAAACCAGAAAGATATATAAGCCTTCAACTGATTAATTAATACACTTTGTTGGTGTTATATGATGAAGGGGAGAAGGATTTTGCGAAGCCAGACAGCATTGCTTTGTTGGAAGCATTCAAGGATCCTATGGTGATTCACCACCCTAAAGGGCACACAGTTCCTAGACTTGGTTAGTGGCATTTCCTCATTCAATTAATTATTACTTAATTTTGTTCACACTTCACAGCAACTATGAATGTTGCTAGGAAATATTTGAATATCGGTTTTGTGCATTCAATGTCTCTGAAATCTGAGAATTATTTTTGATTTGATGCTTCTTAGTTTTTGGTTGTAGATGATAAGGGTCTTCAAACTATGCTCGGTTTCATTAACACAATTCAGACTAGGAAGACCTGTTCAAGACTTTAATCTTTATGGAGACCTTTGTCGTTCTACAATACTTGGGAAACTACGAAACTTCACTGCAGAAACCGTATATAATAATAAAAAAAATTCACCTAAAAACTCAAATATATGAAGCTGGCAGCAATCGATGGTTAAATCTGGGTTTATTTTATATAGTTCCATATGAATAATTTATTTATTACATAAATATAAATTCTTTTACTATCAGTAAGGAAGAGAAATATGATGTGAATCATTCTTTTATGTCAGTTTAGCTAAAATTATTCTATTCTTATAACAAATATTTACAATATTTTTTTATATTCTTTTTTATCTGTATCCTATCATTCATCTTATTTTCTATTTCTCTTTTTTTTTTTAATTTTTTTTCTAAAATAAGTTATGAAAAATATGAGTGAAAATACAATTTCACCTTTTTGATAGAACGTAAACTATTATTCTAATATATAGATAAATGGGACATTTTGTTTTAAATTGGATTTTAAAATTTCAATATGATCAATAAATTTGCGTAGAAACTTATATGGGCCGTGTAATATCTTGATAGAAAAAAATAAAAAAATATAAATATAATATGTCATATGATTTGATAGAAAAAAAATAACTAGAGAAAAAAATAAAAATATCAACTAGATATTCAAAATTTATGGATGTCTAAATATAAACACTCTTTCGATATATATATATATATATATATATATATATATATATATATATATAATACATTACCAATTTTGTTATGGATTTTTTAAAATAAAATAAACAAGAACATAACATTAACAAAAATATTAAAATGTAATATATGGATTATTTTTTTATAAGACGGTATCAATTATATATTCTACAATCTACACGTTATTAATATTAATTTTTCTCTTATTTTTTCACGAGAAGAAATGATGACAATTACCATACATGCTGACAACTTTCACTATTATACATACATGTGTCCTTCAGTAATATTTTTTTTAATACTTATTAAAATGTTGTCAAATTTAAATAATTGTTACTAAATTTTTTCGTGACGACCCCTAATTTATTATTAGTATTAATATGCCCCCTAAAATCTATCTTTTGTTATTTTTTATTTTGGAGATACCTTTTGTTATTGCATTCTGGAAAACTAGAAATAATCAACGGGGGTCCAGAAGAAAATATAAACGGCACGGGTCAAAAGCTATAATTGGGCTATACATATGTATGAACTTTGGACAAAGATTACATACTTTTAGCCCATTTAAATCTTCAGCCCGTTATTTTAATGCGCTACTATATGATAAATAAAGAAACGAAAACTCAACAAGGATAGCTTTATTGACCTAATTCATGTTTAATAAATGTAATGAATGATTCTTTGTTTAAGTAATTAATATACACTTAGATTTAATAAATATTTACTACTAGTATTTTTTTGGTACATTAAGTTACAGTTTGAATTTATAATTTCATAACTTATATCCAAATTTTCTGTCAAAAAAAAATCCAAATATTTTCTCACTATACACGACTTCAACAAATATAATTAATTATTTACGTGGAGATTTTTAAAATAAAAGAAATTAAAAGTATATCGGAACTAAAAGAAATCTTTAAAGTATTAAAAATAAAAAGAAAAAAGAAGTTATTTAAGCTTATATATTATACTCCTGTTTTTGAAACTTGAATTTATAGTTATCGGGAAGTAATACGTTGTCATCTAATTCTTTGAAATATATTTTTCCAAATACGTTCTGTAATTTTTATGATAACAACATTGAAACTTGAAAACGGAGTCTCTCTCTTTGAAGCTGACCAAAGACCGTTATCCTGTGTAAATTGCAGGCAACATTGCCTTCTTGTTGTCTTTGCATTCGTTCCCTTTCTTTGCATTACAAGTTTCAATATTTGAAGATTCCAAAACCCTTTCTTTTTTTATTCCTTTTCTACAATTTGTTCTCTGTAGAGTTCCACATCTTTGCATTCCGAGGCTAGCTCATTTCTGTTGAGTATGAATTCATCAAAAAAATCACGCACATACAGGCATGTAATTTTTTCAAGAACGAGAAAGAAAGGAAAAAACAGTTACAACGGAGATTATTTTTGTTTCTTATTATTGTGATCAAATACACAAAATGATATTATATCAGTTAGTTTTTTCTGCCACTGAAGTGGCACGTGACTAATACTCAACCAACACATATGTGGTTCAGCACATATATAGGAGAGTATTTATTTCACGTGACAATATCTATATCAATCAATAACTAGCTTATTTATTCTATTGAGTTTAACAGTTTCTTGTTAGCACCATCAACCTCCTCTCATTGCTCAGGCTACGACAGTAGAAGTCATCAATTAATCCCTTCTCTGTAAGTTCCTTTCTCTCTTCCCCATGAGTATTGCTTTCTCAAAGTTGCGTTTTTGTTAATGCATTTTTTTCTTCTTCTGAAGTTGATATTGTTCAGTGGTGTTTGAGCCAGAAATAATGGATATATTACTGTTTTCGATTTTGGGTTGAGAATATTCTCAGTTACTGTTTGTCGGTTGACTTGTTACTCCGAGGAAACGGGACATTGGGTTTGTCTATGATTTTATTCTCTGTGTAGGGTCTTATGTTTTCTGCGAAATTTTTTTGCCTTTAAGAAGGTTTCTTTAAGCTGAAAAGGCACCTCTTTCAAAACCTATATCTTTTTGGTGCTTGTGTGTACTCTCTGTATAGTATAGAATGCATTGGTGATAAAATGTAAGTAATTCTTAAGGTAAGGGATAAGGTCATTCAGCTGCATAGTGAAACCAATATCCTTTATTTTTTTGACTGCTAGTGAAACCAATCCTATTATGTGGCTGTGGCTGACAGAATACACAGCTAGTCTGTCACGGGAAACTTTTTTTGGAGCCTAGCTACAAATTAATGGAACAAGCTGGAAATACTATATCGGGATTATTATAATTTAGGATAAATTACTTTTTTATTCATCTAATTTACTTTTAAGTTGGATTTATTCTCTAAATATTTTAAGGTTGAATTAGATTCCGTATTTTTTAATAAAAATATTTGAATTTCGTCTTTTATTTTTAATATTTTAATTAGATCTTTTATTTTTTTTTAATGAATTCAATTTGATCTTTATTTTTCTTTAATTTGCTTTGAAAATTAAAAAAAACTAAAATTAATTTTAAATAGAATCAAATTAAACATATTTTAAAAAATAAAAAATCTAATTGAACCTTTTAAAAATAAATGATATAATTTTGAACTATTTTTAAAAAAAATAAATTAATATTAAGATGACCAAATTAAGTAAACCTACAAAATAAATTAGAAGATAAAAATAATTTAACCTACAATTTTTTCACTGGACACTTTAGTTTAACAACTAAAAAAACCTTATAAATTAGACTGATTACATTTTATTACTGACACATACGTACATTGTCTGATTATAATATAAAAGGTTCACGTGCATTATATTTATATAATAAAAGTATTATATTATTATTTTATAAAAATCAATCATTTTACTGTACATAATAGTCTATAATTAGATAATAATATAAGAATAATCTATACTATTAATGTATTTAAATAAAATCCCTAATTTATTTCTTTTTCTCATATATTATTTTTATACTATGATTATGCATTTTTTTCTTCATAAAAGTATAAGCTTTATATATATATATATATATATATATATATATATATATATATATATGTAAAGAAAAATATTATGTTTATTTTCTTTGACACCATTAAGTCAAAGATTAAATAGAATAATCTACATAATAACTTCACTTGAGCTGTAAGTTTTTCTTCATATCTTCCCCTGTCATGCTTTCTTAGAAGTTTTTGACTATTATATTGTATGTCTAGTAATATATTTCCCTGCAAAATTTATATATATATATATATATATATATATATATATATATATATATATATATATTCTATAACCAATATTGTAATTTTGTAACTGGTTCATTTTACTAAAAATAATCTATTAATTTTGTTGTAGCTAATTTTATAATTTCTTGTAGTGTTAATTAACTCAAAATAAGATGTAGATTAAGTACTTTTGTAAGTTTTTTTAGAGCTCAAAAACTTTTTTTGCCTTCGATTGGACCCCATCTCTTCTCCTAAATTTTCACTAAAAAAATCATGCATAAATAAAAACCTCATGACTTTGTGGACTTTTTTGGCCTGGTAGCTTTTTATACTGGGACTTTTTGCCATGGCCAACGTGGAAGGCGCAGCCTTTAGGCTGAGCCAAATTGACAGCTCTCCTAAGGACATTATAGATACATACTTTTAATATTATATAATTTATTAAGTAATAAATTAGACCACATTATATGTCCTGCATGATAAAAAAATAAGATTTTAAAAACTGGATCGATCATTGAATCGCAAAAATATTGATTGATTCAAAGTTTAATAATTTAATTGTGATTGAATTGATAATAATTAAATAATATTTTTAAAATTTTAATATAACAAATTATATAATAGTCATAACTTTCTTTAAAATATCATCATTAACAACATATAACATATAAAATTGCATATTAAACTAAATCAAATATAACATAATATTTAATTTCTACAACACAAAATAATATATCTACCAACAACTAAAAGGGGAAAATATGAAAATTATAATTGCTAATACATCAATTTTTTAGAGTTAATACAATACTGGTCTCATTTATTATAATATTTAATTTAATACATTATAAAGTTAATGTATTTCATTTTTATTAGTAAATTTTAATCACACTACTTTTCGGAGCATCTTTTTACTCTGCAATGTATGAAAAACATTGCTTTTTGTGACTTTACCTTTTACATGTTCACTTAGCTATTCATTAGAGTGTTCACTTTCACTTTGATTGATAGCTAGGTACATATTGCACTTACACAGTTTTGGATAACGTGTTCTCTTTCACACAATAGTACTTTTTTTTCACTTTATGAGAACCGTTTAGAACCGGTGAACCTCAGGTTTTGACAGATTTATACCGGTTTAACGGTTTTTTAACCGGTTCTTTTACAATCCTGTTTCATGCCTCAGAGTTTGAATAATAACCACGAAGCAAATACAACACGGAATAAAGACAACAAGAAAGGATATCCATTATATTGCTAAGTGCTTCAGTGTCTCTCATATTTGACAGTGACACGTCCAAACATACAACATCTATAAAAGCTAAGAGGAGGCTATACTTGCAAACTTGCAAGTCCCACATAGGATAATGAATGTAACATCTAATGTTCTTGTCTTTTACTACTTTGGGTCTCAAGGGGAAGATCCAGGTGTAAATAGACCATGGAAAATCTTCAATTTTGTTAACGGAGAAAGCAGTTTTAGCAGTCAAGTATTTTAATTTTGGAGTGAAACTTTTATCTTCTTTAAATGACCAAAAATAACTTGTGGAGAGGGTTAGATATGACTGAAACAGTCAGTGAGGACTGAGTTCTTGTTTTCTCTGTTATTATCAATGGGCGTTATTTTTAGTCTTTTTTTTTGTTTTTTTTTATTTCCGTTTAATTTCAATGGGGAGGAAAACTGATGGGGTTTGGTTGTGAAGGAAGGACTTTTGGTTCTAGATGAAGTTCAATATAGTTGGTTTTTTGGAAAAATGGTTTTACGCATGAATGAAAGTCATTCAGTTTTGCAATAATGTTTTTCTATTTTGGACCTTAGGTATTGTTCATCAATTAAGCTCAAAGGCAATCCTTGCTTTAATTTTTCAATATATGTGTGTGTGTACTTCAGTGTATTTCGTGTTCTGCTTTATAACAGAGAATATGGTAACTTCAAATTTTGTTGTGTTGATCAGTCAAATTTGTTATTGATGCAAAATCATGCAATGTTATCGAGAAACAAATATATTAAGCATTGGGTTGAAATAGCTTATAAATTTCTAATGCTTTATCTCATAGCAAGCAGTTTTTGATGAGGACTGAATGAAAGATTCAATTTGCTATGACGTCGATCAAATCATTGAGATGGCCGATGAGAAAAAAAAGTGGATTGTCTGATGTGGTTTGTCCTCTTTTCTTCTAATCTCATTACTTTGGATTTTGTTAGGAGAGTTTCTTGTAAAATATACTTTAGCTCTGAAGATTTCTGCGTTATATCATTGTTTTAACAATAGATTTTTTGGGCAGCGAAAATCAAGTTTCAAGACAAAACAACTGTCTTTTCTGGCAGTTTTTTGTACAATAATGTTCATTATGTATAGAATTACAAAGTATCAATATCACCAAGAAGAGGTATGAGATCACTTGAATTCTTTGGAATATCATTGCATGTACATCATAACAAAGGGTCAAAATATTTATTAAATGTTTGGCTAATTGATGCATAACAATTTAGCATCTTATTAATAATAAACTAGTACTGCTTTGTCCAGAGAGTCCTATAACTATGTCAATAATGCACGCATTGTTAAATGACATGTACTCTTGTGCTGGGTGGTCTAACTTATTCCCTCATGCATTTGTTTATATTTGTAACTATCAGATTGACAAAAAATCGAGTTCCTGGGGAGAACCAAAGGTAAAACTATGATGTCAGATTACTAGCCCAAGTAGCTTTTTTATTCTTTTTTTTTTTTCAGATTTAATCTTCAATGCTTTACAAAATCCCTACTAGTTTTAGCAAATGACAGCAATGATTGATTTCAAAATTTGTTATGAACCTGTCCGATTCACAATTCTTGCCTAATATATGATTTTGTAATTTGAATGCATTTTTTATGTGTTGGTGTAGGTGTATCCTACAACTTCTGGGAATTTGAAAGGGTTGCCACAAGGTATAGTTCATGCTAATTCTGATTTGGAGTTAAAACCATCATGGTCGACAAGTAGTTCAAGGTCAAAGGTTAGAATTTTGCATTATTCTTCTATATTTTAGTTTTATTGAAACTGTTAAAAGATAGGTTAAATTTGGGAATTTGTTGCATCACCTGTGTTAACAATATAATGATTGCTTGGGGTTTATGAAATTGCAGGCTGTTTTCTCTAACCGTAACTTATTGGCAGTTCCAGTTGGTATTAAACAAAAGCATAATGTTGATGTTATGGTGCAAAAGGTATTCTTGATGATTGCTTAGATCATTCAAATTATTTGAATTAACATTCTTCAACTAATTTCATTTTTTTCAGTTTCTTCAAGAAAACTTTACAATTATTTTATTCCATTATGACGGCGAGGTTGATGGATGGTGGAATCTTGACTGGAGTAGCAATGTCATACAAATTGTTGCTCGGAATCAAACAAAGTGGTAAGTATATGCGACCAAACACTTAGATGTCTTTTTTTTTGTTGTCTGAAATATGTTCATTGAATAGGGATTGCTTTAATTCATTTGAGGAAACTATAATAATAAATGGAGCATATTATATCTTTATTCAGTAAATGATACTTTGAAAATCAAAATGTCTCTTTGACTCAAGATTCAAATTATTAAATCGAAGTCTTATTTTTATTTTTTTTATCTTTGCATGGAACCACCACTGATATTGAAAATGTATATCATAACAATATCATGTTAATGCCTAGGCAAGACTATGGGGATTAGGAATCTTCTAGTTATAGATGATGAATTGGGAAATGTATACCTGAGCTATCTTAATATGGTTTTTTATGGTATCTGTATTCAGTAAGTTGTAACTATGAGCATATCATACTGCAAGTTGTATTGTGATAGTTTTCCACGATTTTTATTTATTTCCAATGTTATATGCTTGTATATACGTACTTACTTATATATGCAGTTGGTGGTTTATTTTTCTGAAACTTACATATTAATTCACGAGTTCTTTGTCAGGTGGTTTGCAAAAAGATTTCTACATCCGAATATAGTCTCCATTTATGATTTTATCTTTCTTTGGGATGAGGATCTAGGGGTGGAGCATTTTTCACCATCAAGGTATGAAGGGATGTTTCTTTGCTTTTCTGTTATTCCTGTTATTTTGATATGTATGTGCAGTCTACCTTGGATGTGAATGATTATCATTTTATAGGCTTGCAGGAACCTACTGGTGTAAATGTTATGAAAAAAGAATCCAATTTTATTTGTTTACATGATTATATATTAGTTTTTCCCCTTTTATGATTTGATAGCTGAATGAAAACTGACTCTGAATTTTCTGCAACACACTATAAGATGTATATTATCCTTCATTTGGTTGCTAAGAAATCTTGGCTTTTCTAGGGTGGTATCTTAAAAAAGAGGTTATTTGTTGGGGTTTTATTCTTAAACCTGATCTAATTTTAAGGCTAGTCAGTCGCCTCTTTACAGGGTTTTTTCTCGTCAAATAAAAAAATGAATCAATATAGGCTTCCTTTTTGCAGATATATTGAAATTATAAAGCAAGAAGGTTTGGAGATATCTCAACCAGCTCTTGATCCACATTCAACAGAGATACATCATAGAATTACAATTAGATCTATAACCAAGAAATTTCATAGGTGATTTTTTGTTAGACTATTCCATATGTTCTTGCCAAACAATGTTTATTGTACTTACATTCGGTGTTTCATTGAAGCAGGAGAGTCTATGAACGACGCAAACGCCGTGCAAGGTGTTCAGATTCAAGTGAGGAACCGCCATGCACTGGGTAATTGTTACTTTCTTTGAACCTGCTAGAGTTGTGTAATATTTCAAGATGTTTGTGTTGGATCTTGTTGATGTTTTTTTTTTTTTTTTTTTTTTTTTTGTTTATCATCCTTCCATCTACCATCAAGATGATTATGTTATGGTTTAGTTGACTACCTTGTAATATACTATGTTTTTCTTCTCTCTACTTTTGAAAGCATTATAACAAATACAATGAGACAAATTCCTTTGTGGTGATTTATGATAAATCCTGGCATGCATGTTGTGTTGTGAATGACACAAAAACTTCAATTCAACTTGTGTAGGTTCGTGGAAGGTATGGCTCCGGTTTTCTCTCGATCAGCCTGGTACTGTACTTGGCATCTTATACAGGTAATATTATTTGCATGTATATAATATTAAATCTAAAATCTAACCAAAGACATGTTGTAAACTCCTTTAAAACTCATCCAAAACTTTTGTTTCTTCTAATTGTACTAGTGTGTTACATACCACGGACAACTTAAATTTTTTGTCCAAAAATTTATTATTGTTGTTTATAGTCGTGTTAGTTTTTTAAAGTTACCAAAATGATTGCCAATAGGTGTCCTTAAATGAGGTTTACCTTCGTCTAGCTGCTCAAAAGAAAACTTGTTCTGATTTACTTGCATTTTATTTTGGTGGGCTTCCTGGTGAAGTTTAACCTTGTTTGTTATGAAATTTTTAGAATTCAAATTGTCATTTTTGTCATATATTACAAATAGATGAAAATAATCCTCCATGTTGGTGCTCAATATTGGCTCATCACTATCATTTGTATCTTCTCCAGAATGACCTTGTCCATGGATGGGGACTGGATTTGAAACTAGGATATTGTGCACAGGTGAGAAATATGCATTTTCTAGACACTTTTGGTGGTTGTAATTTTTTTTATTTCTTTATTTTCTTTTTCAATGATGACACTTCCTATAAGATTCTTATTACCTTGCAACTCTATTTTTCGTTCTTGGAAGTGATTGATATAGCCAATCGTGCTTATATGATATTGGGCAATTACTACTTCCTCCAACAAGAGATAAAGGTTATGGAATATTTGCACATTCTCGTGTGAAATCATTAGCATGTCAATTTTAAATGCATCATGTGTTGATATATTAAATTTATATTTAATCAATCAATCATTTGTATACTAGGACTTAGGTTGCTCTGCCTTGACTTTTTTAGCCAGCATTATATCATTAGTGAGAATAATGTCATTTTTTAGGGACGTCGAACTAAAAAAGTGGGAGTTGTTGATAGCGAATATGTTTTTCATAAGGGAATACAAACTTTGGGTGGGAGTGGTCACAGAATGACAAAGGTATATGTCTCGTCCTTTCATAATTGTGGAATTCATTGTGGAATTCATTCACTGCAAAGTGTAAACCAAAAATATAAAGTGCGTGCTCCAACATGGTATTATTCAATATTCAGTATAGTTGTAACTTGAAAATACTCTTATATACACTACCTCTCCTTCTTTATCGAATCAAATTCCTTATTCCTTATGACACTAAACTTAAGAACAAACATGGTTTTTTACATATCATTTCGTTATGTAAAAAAAAGTGTTCCTTTTTCCCTGTATTCATTTGTCTGGACAAATTTGTTGGTTTGAATTATAGCACCAATAAAGTTGTGTTGTTTGCTATTTTGTTGCTAATTAACCATTAGATATACCCATTTGATCTGATCTCCCGAAAATTCCCATATTTTTTATAGTTTTATTAACATTAGCCCTCAGATTTACTTTTTTTCTTAATAAAAACTTTTAATCCTTGACATCAAAATCATTTTTTGTATGCATACTAAATATTTGAGACATTTAAATGATTTGGAAATGTAATTGATAATTGTTAAGCATTAAGAGCATTTCATGCATTGTTGATCTCAGTATAACACTTTTTAGATTTTGTAATTTTCTTAAAATTAACTTAGCATTTGTGAAAGACATTATTCTACCATTTTTAGTAGTAGTTTGTTGTTGATCATTTGCTTGATAATAATAGATTTTGTTTCTTTTTCTGCAGGTTTCAAAACTACAAAAGACAACTATGGTAAAGTTTTAATGACATTCTGTGGTTCTTGTCTGCAATCCTATTTGGCTATTTCATTAATAATCCTAATATTCAGTTTATTGTTGATTTTCTATCATTTCCTAAGTAGAAACAAGGTGGAGTGGGAATTGATGTGCGAACTGAGGTGAGGTTTTTAAGCTTAGTTTCAAACCCAATTGTTATGGTATTGACCAAAGAGTAACATGCATTGCAAAACACTATTTACATATTAACGTATGGATTGAGCAGATAAGAAGACAATCAACAAGGGAATTTGAAATCTTCCAAGAACGGTGGAATCAAGCTATTTCTGAAGACAAAACCTGGGTTGATCCATTTAAAAGTGACCAAAGACGCATAAGAAAACAACGAGACACACAACGCCTTTCTAAGCACTTTATATCTTAAAGTTTCATTCACAAAACATTACCTTTATTTATAGGCATAATTTTGTTTGTGTAACTCAAAAATTCATTCAATTTTTGAAAAATAAATTATATTTTTCTTTATATTTTCTTGTTATGGTTTGAACTTTGTTCTTATCACTATTTTCCTTTCTGAACGAGATCTCAGATCTCTGGTTGATGCTTTCAAAGAACCCTAATCTCATGGTTATTGTTTCGTGCATTTTCATCACTATTTTCCTTTCTCTCTCTTTGAAAGTTATAATCAGTGTTTTAAATCTCCGACCTATCATTAACACCAATGATAAAACTCTTTTTGCAAAGTTTTTATGAACACTTAATATGCAGAATTTTTTAGTTTAACAAATATGATAAAAAAATGTTGGGATTTAATTTCATTAAAACATTCTTTCTCATAATACAACTATCATTCATTCAATTAAAGTTGATATTTCATATATTATTATGAACCTATAAACTTACTTAGACATGTTTGATAGAGATAAGTTTTTTCATATTTATATTATCACATCTTTTGTTCCACATATATATGTATTAATAATAAAAAGAATAGGAATGTGAAATTAATTAAAAAATTTAAAACACATTTCAAAAAGATAAAAGATTCATATTTATTTTTCTAACATCATAATAGAACTTGTCCAAATAAATAATAAAATCATTTTGACTCAAAACAAGACCGTCCAAAACTCCAAAGAATGAACTAAAGACTCAATATGTGAAACAAAATGATAAAAACTACATGTCTAGAACTTCATGTAATTAATACAGAAACTCATGTTCCAATGTTACATCCTATCAAAGCATTGTGTTTCAACGTGTTCTATCATGAGGTTCTCCATAGTCATCCATCTTACCATCCGCTCCCACAAACACAAGGTTCGAGATTATTACAAGATCCAAACACAAACAACACACAGGAAGTGAATTATCACATTCCTAACTAATAGAAAGAAACGAGACAACATGTAGATATACATATCATATAAATGAAATATCGCTTACTTAAACATAGCTCACGTCATTCCACCAGTTGTTGCGTAATATCACATCTCAACACAGCACATCTCATTCATTTTCACATCATTCACATATTCAAGGATCAAAACACAATATCACTCAACCAATCAATATCGATCAATACACAAGCGTTATGCAACAAATATACTAAAACTCAATCTTATATGCAATGTGGTACCATGTCAGTGAAAAATCTCGTCGGGTGCCTAGGAGTACATGACAAAATAAACCACATATTGGTAAGTCAAGTCACTCTCACTAGGTAAAATCATAGGGACACCAGTCAGGGTTACTCTGTTTTGCGAGAGCACTCCAATCATATGAGATCAACATAGGCTTTAAGGAACATTCAAATTGAGTGTATTTATCCTTAAGACCTACACTTCGAAGAGTCTGTCAGGGACTTGCCCTCCTAATTCGTTTCCAACCCAGAAAACATTTTAGCATGCAAATTTTATCTATGAACTGTACAAAATACACGACTCTTCAATTGTTCTCAAAATATTTTTAACTTGTCGCACCTCAAAGTGATTAAACTCGTCAGGTTCTCATAGTGGATTCCATCAGAATATTCGTCGCGCATTAACTCGTTACCTTTAAAGGGGTCTTACAGTCGTGTGATTGTACGGTTTATAGCTCACAACTCAATGCACACAACATCTCAATACACATGTGTGATCTCACAATTTAACATATATTCAAGTGGTCACTTACACATAGTTCATCACACTTCCATAATCCCAAGACAACACGTTATCACACCTCATGCATTATATACACTTCACACAATAATAATATTAATATGTTATGTTCATATGATTAAACCCCTCAAACAATTTCACATAATCATATCAAAATCAAAGGAATCAAAATCATAAGTAAAAAATATGAAAACACCAAGAGTGTTCAATTTTATCAACCAATTCACATCAGCATATCAATTGACTCATCAAACACAACAATCTTGTAATTATAATCATAAAAGAAGAATCACAATACATTAAACATCCTAAAATAAATCTCAATTTGATCCTCTAAGGATTCCTACACATGTTTATTCTAACCCTAATTACAATAAATTCATCTCTTACCTCTAAGCGGACTCACATGTATAATCTGACAGCGATAACAACATCTCTAGCATTTCCCTTAGATTCCTCAAACTTTTCTTCTGATTGCTCTGCTAGGGTTTCTAAGCGTTAGAGAGGAGAAGGGATTGGAGCCTCAATTCATTGTCTGTGTGCGGGGAGAATTTCTCCCTCCACAGTCATTATTACAAAAATCCCAACAGTGGGGATGTGCTAAAATGTGTTTTAAACTTGGTGTTAAAATTTCATGACGATCCAATGACTCACGTGTGTAGTCTGGCAGCAATAACAATATCTTTAGGTTTTCCTAAGATTTCTCAAATTTTTCCTCTAATTGTTCTGCTAAGGTTTCCAAACGTTAGAGAAGAGAAGGGATTAGAGCCTCAATTTCATTATCTTCGTGCGAAGTGAATTTCTTCTTCCATAGACATTATTATGAAAATCCCAATGGTGGAGATGTGCTAAAATATTTTTCAAACTTAGTGTTAAAATTTCATGATGATCCAATGGTTAACGAGTCTGAGATTGTAGTTTTATGGGACAAATTTGAGTGTATACTAAAAAAAGATAGGGTTTTGGAAGAGTGGGAAGGGAAAACAGATTTGAGAGAAAGAGAGCATTATATCTCTATTTGTAGTTAGGGTACTTTCAGCCTATTATTTAATCTATTTTTCTTTATTTTTTTATTTTATAAAATAAACTTTATTTTACTCTTTATCAAATGCATAAATAAAACTATTTTTCCTTATTTTATTTACCTTAAAACTATTATTTTAATTAATAAAACTATTTTTCCTTATTTATTTAATTACAAAAATCTCATTATTTTTCTAAAACTTAATTTATTTTTAAATAAAATATTTTTTAATTTATTTTACAAAAAATGAGGTGTTACACATACTCGAGAATCATGATTTTTGAAAATGTGTAAAATGTGTAACTAACACTTCTTGTTTACTCCAAAAAGTTGAATTCCTACTTTCCTCCTTAAAAATATTTTTAGTAGAAAGTGAGTTAAGATTGATTCTCAAGAATTATAATTTTCCCATAATCTTTTTTTTAAGTGAATATCAAACATGGGATCATAGTTTCTCAATCTAAGATTTCCTTGGAAAATAAAAAAATTTCGTCTAACAAACACTCCCTTAATTAATTCCTTATAATAAATATAAATTTCTTGATTAAACTATCAATTCTTTAAATAACTTTACAAAACAATTTCCATTAAGATAAGAGACTAAAAAATGACTAATATAATGCTTATTAGGGGTTACATTTTAATTTAAAATGTATTTCCCAATAACATTTTAAAATTTTCTAATCTCTTTCACTTCACCATTCCAACAAATAAACATTATTTTATAAGTTTTTAAAACATAACTTAATTTTGTTTAAAGAATAACATCAAAATATCTAAAATACTGTACATAAAACTTATCTTTAAAACATTAAATAAAATACCAATAAACGATTATATTAAAAAAAAAATCAACATTTTTTAATTTTTGCCTGAACTTATTCTGACATATGGAGTGATTACTCAACTACTTCATTAAACAACTGGTAGTAGTTTTGGTAGCCCAAAGAAATAGCCACTAAAATTCATTAAAAACCACTGTTTCAATCTGCAGTCAAGATTGTGCGTTATGGAAGATCACGAAAGCCAGAGAAAAGTCAGAATCCTGTGCCTCCATGGATTCAGGACCAGTGGTGAAATCCTCAAGCAATTAGTCTTAAGATGGCCTGAACCTGTCTTGCAAAAGCTGGACCTTGTGTTCCTCGATGGCCCGTTTCCTGCACAGGGAAGATCTGATGTTGAAGGCATTTTTGACCCTCCTTATTTTGAATGGTTCCAAGCCAATGAGGTTGTATTGTAAGGACAATTACTCAATGTTAATCATAATCATATGGTGCTAATTAACTTTTATTTATTTGTGTGCAGGAGTTCACTGAGTATACCAACTTTGAAGAATGTTTAGCATACATTGAAGATTACATGCTAAAAAATGGTCCTTTTGATGGTTTCCTTAGCTTCTCTCAGGTGCGGGCTGTGCGGTTATGATATTTTCTTAATGAAGTTTTTGTATGTTCTGTTTTTCCAATTTTGACAAATCAGGAATGTTAATTGTCTTGTCTCTTAGGGAGCAATTTTAGCGGCTGCATTGCCAGGAATGCAAGCGCAGGTACTAAAACAGAAACTCATCGTATTTTGCTGTTTAAACTTTCCCTTTATAGATAGCAAGTTGACCCTTTTTAGATTTTAGTTAGAAAAACTCAAAAGTACTTTTACCCTCAATGTAAAAAATCATTCCTCCTTCCTTTTTGTGTATTGGAACTTGTAATTGTACATTAGAATTTGCCAGAGTACTTTCCTAACTTTAATCCAATCATAACATTAATGTTATAAGTTTGCAAGGAGGCTAAAGTTAAATAAGTTTGATTTGATTAAAGTGAGTGATGACTAAAGGGTGTGGCACTTGGGAAGGTGGACAAGATCAAGTTCCTGATTGAGATATCAGGAGCCAAGTTTGGTGAAAACAGGTTTGGAATGCCTAAACTGGCTTCCAATGCATTTTCAAAACCAATTGATTGCCCGTCCCTTCACTTTATAGGTAGTTTCAACAAACCCAAGTCCCTTATGATTCTTTGCTTCATCAAATTTTCCATTGGATCTTCTATATTGTTATTATATAATTGAACTAATTAATAGACTTTGTCTGTGTTATGTGGTGAAGGAGAGAAGGATTTCATGAAGGCAGAGAGCATTGCTTTGTTGGAAGCATTCCAAGATCCTGTTGTGATTCACCACCCTAGAGGGCATACAGTCCCCAAACTTGGTTAGTGGTATCTTCTCCTTTAATTAGTAATTTTGTTAACTATGACTGTTGTCAGGACGTATTTGAATATTGGTTTTGTTTTGTGCACACAATGTGTCTGAAATCTGAGACTTTGATCTGGTGCTTCTTTCTTTCAGATGATTATAGTCTTGAAATTATGGTCAATTTCATTGACACGATTCAGAGAATGATTTAGGATGGCCATATCAAGTCTTGAATCTTATGGAGACCTTTTGTCATTGTATTTTGTGAAACTTTACTGAAGCCATGTATAATAAGAATATTTTCCATGTAATAAACTCGAATATATGAAGCCGGTGTCAATCAATTGTTAAATTTGGGTTCATTTTATATAGTTTCATGTTAATCATTTATTTATTGCATAGATACATTTACTCAGTTAAATTGGCATATAAGGTCCTAGCATCAAAACTTAGGCTGTATTCGAATCTTGTATTTGGAAGCTAGCTCAAGACCACATCCCCTCCCTTAAGAACTAACCATATAGAGGTATTATTCCAACCAATGAAGTCATGTGTAAAGGTTGCCTTAAGGAAGTCAACGCTACACTTGTATTTTGATTGCAAATTTTTTTTCAAAGGTGAGTTGAATGCTTGAGCTAGTGGGACATTAGTTCAGTATTACATAATAATGTTCAAGTTAATTTCTGTCAAAGTTAGGGATTGTTTAATTGTGATTTGGCTAATAGAATCAAGTGGCTAGTTGTATAGTTTTCTATTGTTTGATCAATATGGTTGGCCCAAAATTTTCTTATGTTTTCAACATCCTTGGGGAGGGGGAAATGGTTGAAATATTTGAAGTTGTACTCTTGGCAGTGGATTATTTCTAGGCGCGGGTTTCTGTTAGGAAGAAGATGCAGCAGTAGGCCAAGAGGAGCACCACGCTGGTTCAGCTTAGGAAGAGCACTGCCATAGTAGTTAGTCACAACCATATAGAGGTTGTTAGGTCCACTACCAGTTTGTTACTGGTTTGTTGTTAAATAATCTGTTAGAAATGTAATATGAAGGAGTGTATAAAAGGAAAGTTAAGGAATGAATAAAGCAGAGAAGAATTTCAGTAGTATACATTAGAGTAAGGAGGTTTTCCTTGTCCTCGAAACAAGGATTGTGTCCTCTGTTCCTATCAGTTTCACAATCCATGAGCTTGTTTTGAAGTGTTTTAGTAGATGGTGTTAAGCTTGAGGTAGTAGGTGAAAGATACAGGAAATTGCAACTGGTATGTTTTGGAAAGGATTTATTTTGTTATGCAATGGATTTGATTTATTCTGCAGCTTCTGTGCAGTGGAAGGGATTTATTTTGTTATGTAGTGGAAAGGGTATATTTTTGTTATGCAGTTGTTCAATTTTATGAGCTTACATGCTGATTTAAATTATAGATGCTATCGGTGATTGGTGCATTGACCGTTCGTTGTGCACTCTACCTTGTTTGATGTTTCAGTGTGCTATGGAAATTTGCATAGTATATACTGAATAGTATTTCTTCAGTTTTTTTTGTGTGTGTGAATAATACAGAGGAACAAGAATCCTCTAGGAAAAAGAAATACCAGCAAAATCAGCTCTAAGCACATTACAAGCTAAATCAACTCTAAGCACACAAAAGTCATTCCTTGGAGCATAACACAACATTTTCAAATAATTTTGCTTCTTCTTTTATTTACCTTTTCCTATTATTTCACTTAATATTTTCTCAAGATTTATTTTTAAACTACAAATTCTACAATTTCGCATTATATATTGTGAAGATTAAATTTATTTTATAAACTAATGCTATATATTCATTGATCAGCTCATCTCTTATCACAATTGCTTGTTATTCTTGATAATACTATCAAATGGGATTTTTAAAAGAAATAAAGTAGTAAATGTTTTGTTTATAAAGGACCATATTTAATTTGTTTAAGAAATAAGATTAGATTAATAGGTAGTCATTCATAAAAAGGATAATTTAATAGGTGAATATTTTCTGTAATCGTAGCCTATTATTAGGGAAAAGATCTGAGGATGAAAGGATAGCATTCACAAATAAAAATAACAAAAAACATGAATTCAATCCCTCTTGTCCATGTCTCCAAGAACATTTCAATAAAAATTTACTATCTCAAATATGATTACAAGTTTTCCAAATAAACATGAGAAAATCCTGACTATTACACAACCCCTTCTCACTATGTACGACATCTTTTCTCTTCATAAGGGAATCTTTTTATAATAGTGCTATTTATGAATATGATTTAGTAAACTTCAATATTTGTCCCATCTCTCCACCAGCCTTCTCATTATTTTTATTTTTTTATGCTTAAGAAAGTTAAAACAAAGCAAACAAAAGGCAGAAAATACAGAACAACTATATCTAACACGAATAAACTAAGGGGGCAAGCATCAAACACGATCCAGAGGCTGTCTTCAGATATATGTTTCATACTTAGCTATGCAGTCAGCTACATGCATATGGTTACCCTCTCTTAATGTGTGGTGAAAAGTGAGAGATCAATTCTTACATGTATAAGACTGAATCATATCCATCAAAGGAGCATTAGGGTGAGGTTGTTCCACTCCCTGGGGAATAAACTGCAAATTAATTATGCTGTCTGAGTCAGATATTCATAGATAAGATTCATAATTCCACAAGACTAATATAGTTAAGACCCTTATATATGGCATGCAGTTCAGCAGTAGTATTTTTTTGTCATACCACGAAAACCTGCATATCCATTAATCCATTAAGCATTTGAATCCCATGTGGAGGAGGAATCCACTGAACTATATTGTGCTTTGAGGCTGGCGATTTGGTTGATGAGAAATATCAAGAGCTAACATTATAATTAAGATGCATTTTACTACGTACCATTTAGAATACACATCTTAAATTTTCACTCAAATTAATATTTGAAAATTGAAATTAAATTTTTCAACGAAATATCTCAACTTTACGACTTAAGTTAATATCACTTAATTGTATTCAAGTGACACTGACTTAGAAATAACTGATATAAGAAATATCTCAACTTCACGGCTTGTCAGTGTTACTTGTATAATCATAGAATAAAACGTCTAATTTCATCATCCCATTTTTAATGTATAAAATTGTAGGAACTCCCGGATCTTTTAAACTTTGGTTGATGCAAGATCAGTTAGTTGACAAACGTCAAACTTGTTGAAATAATATTTTTAAGAGCTTTTTTTTTGTAAATGTTGAATTTTTATCAATTTAACTATTAAATTATGTGATATTATCCTAATGATCATTTGTATCTTTTTTTTTTTATAATCTACAAATGTGTAGTTATATAATTTAATCATAAAAAGTTCCTTATATTTTACAGGTTAAAATATAATCTGAAGTATTAATTAGTTTTTACATAATATGTTTCATAAACTTTTTTTCTTTAGAAAAGATGATATTTCATAAACTAATTAATTTAATTCGTGAAAACTTTTAATGCCATGGTTAAATTGATAAAATCTAATATTTGTAGAAGTTATTATAGGTACATATTATGTAGTTTTTCTGCAACGTATCAATTGAGGTTTTTTTTTTTAGAGGATCAATTGAGTTATATAATTCATATAACACATTTGACATTTTCTACAACAATATTTTTATCCTGTCGCATGAATTATTTTAGCTCACACTTCTATTCTCCATTAATGTCTAAATTCTCTACGCCAAAGACCTCATCGATCAGAGTTGAAAGAAAACCCACGTTCTCCAAATTCCAATGGTAAGATAGGTCTTTTCTTGCTCTACAGCTATCTCCTGACATATGAATAATGGAGAACAGAGTGCAAGCCTCAAAGTAAAACAATCATTTCCTAATTTTCTAGAACATGCAAATATCATATGAACTTTCATAAACTTAGGGCCTGTTTGGGTGTAAGTTTCTCTAGAAGCACTTTTAGAAGAAGAAAATAAGAAGAAAAAAATGAAATGAGATTCTCCATTAGTTAAAATGAGTTTTTCATTAGCTAATTTGTAGATGTCATCTCATCTTTTAGAAAAATTATATTGATGAGCTTCTAAAAATTAACTCATGGAGAGTTTATTTTTGCTTATGAAAAAACTCATCTCATCTTTTTTCTTCTTATTTTCTTCTTTTAAAAATGCTTCTAAAGAAATTTATCCAAATAGGCCGTTAGTCCAAGAACATAGAAAGTGTTCGTGAGACTGACGTGTAGAAGCACCAAGACCCTTTACAATTAATTATAATCTGAATATAATTACTTCACAACGTCAAAAAGATGTTTATTTAAGAGTGAGACATTCACTAAGAAGAATCCTTCAAAATTTCCCTAGTGGGGCAGTGATTAATCATTACACACTCTACTAACCCATTTATTTTTTTCCTTTATTTCCCCTCCTACACGTTTGGCTGAAGCTTCTAATCAGTTCAATTTTTTTGTTAATTAAATGAATAATGTTTGTGCCTTATGGCAAGAGATGATTTGGCAGTCTTTGAAGTCGTTCTCAAGGTTGAAAAAACATATATCTAGGCCGGTGTTTAGGGCCTGGCGGTGCGGTGTCACTAAAACTTAATAGCAATTTATGATATCAGAAAGTTGGGGCCTATACTTGAGGTGGACCATCATCTACTATGGCCTTAGATTAATTCACAGGCCCGTAATGCATGCTTTAATGCAACCCCGTCTGTCACACCAGGAGTTGGAGGCAGCTCGTCCCATTTCACTCTTCTATTCTCGCATTTTTTTGTTTGTTTGTTTGATACATAAAAATTAAAAAATAACTTATTCAACTTACTCAGTTAAAATTTACTAATTCTATTCTAACATCTAAGTAATGCTTTGATATAATCGTCTTTATATTGATGAGGTAATGTTCGGCCTAAATGGTAGGTTTTGGTATTTAGATGAGATCATAGGATATAATTTCAATGCAATTATTGTATATCAATAAAAAAATTTAACTATATAAGAAAGGATAAAATAAAAAATAATAATATGAAGAGATAATATGTGATATTTATTTAAAGAAACTAAAAAAATTAATTATCGTAGTTCTCACAAGTGTGAAGATGATTTACTTGAGAGTGGAGACACTAATGAAAAAAAAAAGTAAACTACATTGTTTCAAGAATGGGAAAAGAGATAGAGATAAAAAAAAATCTTATAATTTATAAATATCTTTTGAGAATTTGATTTTGTTTGTATTGAATCAAGTAGTGTCGTGTAATTTATGTTATTTACGTAAGAGTAAGGGTAACTCTCCAATGGGAGTTGCCTCTTATTTTATGTAAGACTATAAACTTAAGTGAAGAAACTATTTTTTATAATTTTTTTAATTATTTGAGTAAATTTATGTGATAATGAGAATTTTTTAAAATATAATATTTATATTTTTTATAAAAAAATTACAATAAATTATTTTTTAGTAATAAAAAAAAATATTTATCTGACACATAATAATATCATAATTAAGTAAAAATAAAAAAATTTAAAAATTTGAGTTTTTAAAGTTTTTTACCATTGGAACAAAATTATATATTAACTTCTTACATTGAATTAACACTGTAGGAACCATAAAAATATCATAAAAATAAAAAAAAAATAACTTTAAAAAGGTACTTAAGAAATTTGCTTAATGTAGTAATTGCCTTCTGTTTTTTAGTTCTCATTTATAATTAAAATACTTTTTTAGAAATAGATTGTGAAGTTCATTTAAAAAACTTTATAGTGTTATACTGTTTTTGGATTGAAGAAAAATTTATTAAAAATAATAAAAGTATATAATTGTTATGGAGGAGTATTGCATTTTGCAACTCTCATCAATTGCATTGTTAAAGATACTCTTATTAAATGTTATATAACTGTTATTGTTCTTAATTATTAAACAAAATCTTAATCAAGGAATCCAGTTAACTGTGCATAAAGCAGGTCTAGATGACCCACTTATATATATTTCACTTGCACGCGGGAATGTCATTTCGTAAGATTACGCTTTACATTTCCATCTTTAAGTAAAACTAAAGCTGCAAGCAAAAAGCGAAACCAAAGCAAAGCAATTATTTTAGGAAAATCATGCAAAGTATTAATTAACCATTTAAGCTTTTGCTCAACTGCCCATAAACATAATTGAAAGAAAAATGTACTTCTGCTTGCAGCTTGTAGTTACTATGGAATCAGTAGATAAAAAGTCAATTCATGAACAGAATGACTCATGTTATTAATATATTTTCTACATTTCTTAAAATGGGTCTAAGAATGATTATCTTATGACGTTGCTTTAGAATAGTTTTAAGTTAATGATGTACCGTACTAATGATTAGCCTACACAGTATTTTCTGTGTAGAAAATTTTATTTTATTTTACCATCTAACATTATGTCCAATACTCGGCCCATTGCCTTATGCATGATCTTCACAGGTTCAAACCTCAATTTAAATCATACTTTATAAACTGTACATTAAAATGTTGTCTAGTTATACAGAATAAAAAAATTATGCTATGCATCATCTTTATATAATCTCCATGCTTTTCGTTTCTTTTTGTTTTCTATTATTTTTCCAATTAGTAGTACATGGAATAAGTGCAGTGACTAAGGGAATATATGAGTACCTCTACCATTCTTCGGATACTATCTCATTTTAAGTGGAACAGTGTAACAGTGTTTTTATCGTACCATAACAGTGGCCACAACCATTTAAACCAGTTTATTATGGCATTGTCATACCCCAAAAGTATGCAATTCCACTGTTGCATTAAATCATTGCTTTTCTTCTCAAAGTTCTCCATTTAAATGATTCGGTAGTTTGCTTCCCCATCAAATTTCTAACAAGTTCGTGGTAAGTGATGTCGGTGTGCTCTATGAACCTTAACTTTGTAGGGAATTATTATTAAGTGTCTTCAATTTTAGCTTTTAGCCTCCGTATATTATGTCTAAATTTGCTATCATTTCTGGGCCCATTAAATAAATATTGGTATATAGTTTTTTATTAACAAGACTTTTGAGGGTTACCTAGTATTTGTTCTCATTGCCTCTGAATTCTTTATTGCATTTGGACATTTGGTGGAAGGAATGGAGATGGCTACCTAAGGGTGGATGTGCTAGCTTTTATTTATTTATTATTTAATTATTTTGCCAATTCGTTTTCAGAATATAATAACATCTTTAGGTGTCAATTGCTAAAACTGACTCCCTTTTACACTTTTCCCCGATTATTTCTCTCCGTGCCTGGGGATGAGTTGGGTAAATAATTATATACGATTATTTATGAAGTGGGGGTAGTGCACGAGTTAGTTGAAAAAAAAATCATTTTTTAATTAATCAAGCAACTTTTTTTTCTTTTTGAAAAACATATCGTATTATTGTACAAAAAAAGATTAATAATAAAAATACATTCAAACAAGTCCTAGTTTTTTTTTAGTTTGTTTTAAATTTTGGCAGAATTAATTTTAAAATAACCATATTAAAGGAGTTAATTAAATAAAATAAAATTTCTGCTCATTGTAAATTTTAATTTGTTGTGCGAAGAAAAAGTTTACAATGTGATCGCAACTTAATTAGCAAGTTGATTGAAGAATTTAGATTGATGTTTAGTCTGGTTTTTATGATTAGCCTCACACTTGATTGTGATGGCAAGTTATATTGTATGTGTTTCTTGCTTAGTTAGCTTCTTAACTTTTTATATGGCCAAGTTATGAAAAGATTCAAGTGTTAAAGCAATTTAAACACCATGATTTCCATAAAATATTGAATTGTTTATTTTTTAAAACTTAAAAATCAACCAATGAAGTATTAACACCCCTTCGTCAAATTTTTGTATCTCTTCATACTATTTAGCAACGCTCTTATACGAATATATATGTTTGTTTATAACATGTCTTGTAAAATCCAACATGTTTCATTCTCGTCTATCGACAAGGTGCCATTTTTAAAAAATTGCATGATCAACCATATGCATTCAAACGACTCTTTTCCATTGCTAGCTAAAGGTCGACATTGGCTGTATGTTAGGTTTCTTGTATGATCAATTTGTTACACCCTGATTTTCTCGTGCTAGCCGATTTGGACTACAGCCTTGAGGTTTTGTTCTCTGATATTGTGCTTTATGTTGCATTCCTTAATGGATTTTGTGGGTTTTCGCCCATATTAATTAATTAATCCCAAACAAATTACTCTTATAGAAATTAACTTTAAGATTAAAAACAATATCAGAACTTTGAAGGACAACTGTTATAGCCTGCAATTTTTCCCAATTCATATTTATCTAAAATAGCATCATCAACATATTGTAATAGATATACACTTCCCTCATCATCCTGAAAACCCTAGAATTATCCAAGTTCAATCGCCTTCCTAGCAAACTAGTTAACCCTTTGGCCACAATAAGAAAAAAAATGGGTGCAAAGGGATCTCCTTATCAATACCAAAAAAATATGTCCTTGCCAAAGACCTTTTGCACCACATGAGAAGAGCTATCATTCACTAGAGAGGCATATATCAAAAGTTTAAAATTTTATAGAAACTGAAATCATAAGGTGACAGATTAATATTTTAAAAAAATAGGGACACAAATAGAAAAGAAAAAAAAATAAGAGGACTAGAACAAAAACTGCATAATTATATAGATTAAAATATTATTCAAAGCAGTAATTGTTTTTTTTCAAAACCAATTAATTAAATCAAATCAACCTATTCTGGATATATTAATTTCATTTGAATTCGGTCAATATACATAAATACATATACATACATACATAATGTTATATAAGCGTATAAAATGATGGCAATTTATGTATATTGTGAGAAAGAAACATATATCCAAACAAATAAATCAGAATTTCGTATTTCAAATTTAATGATATGTTAATAAACATCATTTGTGTATGTTTTGTCGTGGTATAGTCGGATGTATTAATGACAAAAACAAAAGATATGGAAAAGGGAAATTGTGTGGATTATATTTATATGTTGTACAAGGGAAAAGAATAAAGGAAATATCGTAAGGAAGATGAACTCCACCTATTTTATTGGAAGGAATCACAAGGTAGCTATATGTACCAAATAATGAAAAATATGATTTGGGAAAATAAACAAAATGAAATGGAATCTAGATAAGTTTTCATATTTAAGAATTTAGGGACATGATGATGCCATTGTCATAAATTCAGACATGGAAGTCATGATTCATTGAGGGATGGGTGAGGGCACGCAAGAACAGGTGAAGAGTCACTGGGTAATGGTATCTTCCATTTTGGTGCAAGCTGGATGCAAGTGGAGTAAGCATTTGAGAATGTCAGCCCTAATATAGTAGCCTGTTGTCTTCTTTAGAATTTAGTCTTCAATAAAAAAAGAAATTACATCTGAACATCAATTGTATACATTTTTTTTTAATAATAGAGAGATAAAATGAGAGGAAATCGAAATATAAGATAAAATATTATATGATAAGAAAATAAATAAATATTTTAAAATTTATTATAATAATACTTTTCTAAATATATCAAATTTTCTCCCAAAACAAAAAGTAACAAATTAAGATCCAGTCTCACATCTAACACAATCGTAGGTTCAAAATCTACTCTTTTTCTTGATGAGAGGAAGAAAATATAAATATTTTTATAAGTATTCTTGTATTTTGGAGCCTTCATTTGTCACACCATCTCTTTCCCCTAAATTTGATCGATCTCTACCAAAAAAAGAAAGTAACAAACGAAGTAGCAGATAGAGAGGGCCACCCCCCTCCCCCTCTCCCTATCTCAAAAGCTATATATCCCATTTAAGAACCTCTCAGTTGTTCCACTAGCCTTTTCGCTCCTCCCTCTCAAGCATTCTATGCAACAAACAACATTATATATTCGTAAATGATCAATGGTGCAAAACATTTTGATGGAATTTATGAACGAAGATGCGTGGCTAATTTTCGTCACATTTCATATTATTTTTGCTTTATTTTATTACAAAAAAATTATAAGCATCTCTTACATAATATCGTCATGATTCGTGCATAAATAATTTGTAATATGAGAAAAGTGAATAACATATTCATTTTATTTACCGTTTATTATAAGTAAAATTTTATTAAAATTATAAAATTTTATAAGTGCCACCTTTTATTTAATGAGCTTTTCACTCATAATTTGAGGTTTCTAATAAATTTCTATTAACTGTAGAACATGTCTTAAAATAATGTATTAGAAAGTATTGTTAGAACTTTATATTATGCTCTTAAAATAAAATTCTTTATAATTACTCAGAAATTTATTCAAATAAGAACTAAAGAACATTGTTTTTTTTTAAGGGAAATCAGAACATTGTTCTTGTATATTTCACCTTCGGTATACCCCTTTGTTTGAAAAGCTTATTTTATTGGGATTGTCTTCCCCGTCTCACTCTGTACTGCCAATTGTCAGTTGCTAGGGTTTTTGTCTGAGACGCTGGATTTTTTTCTCGATTTCCTTCCAAGAGTTAGAAGGATTGAGAAAATGTTACATTCAGTTGATAATTAATTTGATTAAAAATGTACATATATGAAGACATGTTTAATTAAAAGTAACGATGAATAGAAGTATTAGAATTCGAACTTAGGAGAGAATAATTAATGGAACAGATGGTCTTTATTTATTTTTAGTGTGCATAAGGTCATGCCAAATTAACAGTGGTTGGTGGGTGATAGCAAAACGTTAAGATCATTACTACTCCCTTTTCTTTTTGTGCATTGCATATCTTGCAAACACACACACGCCCTTATCTCTCTAGCCACATAAAAAGAAGTGGTCCTAATTATGGCTGTGATGACGATATCAGTTCAGAGTCATATGCATTATGATTCTTAACTTCTGAGTGTATTTCTAGTTTGCTTGCAGACATATGTGTATATGCTATACAAAACCCGATTTCGTGAAAAAGATTCAGAGGGGGAAAGGGAAAGAACATGTGTGACCAGGACTGTGTATGCGTTTCGTGGTAGTAAGCTCACTCACTATATAAGTTGAAGAATCATATCTGAGTTTAATTCAAACATTCATATATTCATATATATGAAGTAATTAAACCCAATCAAGATTGTTATATTTTACTGAAAGCAAAGTATTGTTATACTTTAAAATTATGAAATTAATCTTTTGAGACGTAAACATTATTGAAGTAGATTTTATTTTTTAATAATCTTTTTCATACATATGATAAAAAATCAAATATCTATTAACATATTTAAAAAAGCCAATTATCTACTACCTATATGTTGAACTATGTTCTTTTAAAAAAATGTTAGGACTATGTTATCAATGTTATTATCTTTTATGTTATATATATATACGAATTAAAATCTCAAAATTATTATATTTTATTGAAAGAAAAGTATCCTTGAACTTAGAAGTTATAAAACCAATCTCTGAGAAATAGAGATGACTGAAATAAGTCTTTTTTAAAATAAAATCTGTTTCAAACATACAAACAGAAATTTGAAAATCTGTCAATATACTTAAAAACTCAATTTTTTACTCACTGTGTTAGATTATATATGTTGGTCAATATTATTATATTTTATGTTATGAAGTAATGATACATAAATATTTTTAAAATTTAAACATTTTATTAATATATGTCTTTTTTGGTCAAATTACAAATTTTATAATGTCTATGTTTTTTTCTAGGTGTTGAATATATTAACAGGTGTTCATCAAACTTTTTTTTATGTTATGATATAATTGCACAGTGGAAACGGCAGGGAAAAGTGCAGAAAAGAGAGTGAATTGTTGGCGAATGAATGGATGGAGGTGATGGTGGTGCGACAAGCAAGCTGGGGTTGTGGTATGGGGGCCACAGTTTTCAGTGTAAGCCAGTCGTATGTGTGTATGTGTGTTTGTGTTATTAGTACAAAGAGCAGTGTGAGAGAGAGAGAGAAAAAAAGCTGCAAGAGAATATAGAAATGCAAATCACGGTCGTCCCATTCTTTTTCTTGTCTTGTCACTATCCACTTCTCTTTTCCCCGCAATTCCCTCTCTCTCTATCTCAACGGGGAGAACTTTTCCGTCCCGTTCGTAATTTAATTAAAACTAAAACTTCATTATTCACCATTCAAGTTAATTTCATGGAGAAACTGTGACTATGTCCGTTTTTTGAGAAAGAAGAGAAGGGTGCTTTGGCGTGCAAGGAAGAGATTAATAGAGAGAGAGAAGACGGGTGAGAGGGATGCATCGTCGTTGGTTTCACTCATTCATGGTTTTGTGTTTGGTGACATAGATACAGTACATGTAAAAAGTTGCTTGTTTCTCCTTCTGTCTTGTTTTATCTGCGGTTTCCCGCCAGCTGACAAGCAAAAACAATAATATAAACATAATAAGATTTATGATATGAAAAAAATATATATTTAAAATTAAAGATAATTTGTATATCATGACAACTTGAGGCGAGGAAGGGCGTAGTAAACTCCGAAATACTTCGGGGAGTTAAAAATAAATATAGATATGAGGATTTCCGATAGCAAGCTGCTGTAAGTTTTACATAATAAGATATATGTAATTTGAGTAATCTCTTAAAAAATATTAAGAATTTATCATAAAACTAAAATTGGAAGGTTCCTATGAAAATTTTGAGTATGTGTTTGTCACAATTTAATTTGGTTTTAATCATACAATCAGTCAATCACGATTAGTTTGAAACAAATTAAAATAATATAAAGTACTATAATATATATTCATGCAGTGTAATAATAATAAAAAAATCAAAAGTAATGGGTGATAACTGATAAGTCTCGACGAGCACATGCAGGCTCCATTCATGAATTAGTTGAAGATTGGATTGCGCACGAATGTTTCTGGATAAGTTTTATATATACTAAAATAATTCAAAAGTTTCATTTTTGTTTAACATTAAAACAATTACAATCAAGCTAGCTAATTTTAAGTATATAAATAATTCTAAAGACATTAGATATATGATGTATATTCTATAGGGAAAACAGACCGATCCTGTAACAAATTTAATAAGAGAGTAACAGCAATAGGCAGCTGACATAACTTCTCCAAAACAACCTACCTACATATTAATATATTAATAAAAATAGAACGTAAAATAGAAATAACGAGCACACACCCGACACAATTTGTTTAATGTGAATAAATCTCTCAATACAAAAATAAAGATTACAAGTCATTTAGATCAAAGAAATAATTTCACCATAATTAATAAATGTACAAGAAAGTTTCCAACAAGTAAAACATGTTACAAATGGATAAAAACAGAACACCAATATTTACAATAAGAGATAAGAATATGAAACTCTAAAATACAGAACAGAGAATACAAAGTGTGTAAAACCTATTGTCCAATGATAAATGAATTCATAATTGCAATCTGAAAAACACTATTTGGGATGTGCAAAAATCACAATAATTTTTATTCATTTCCTTTCACTCTCAATGTTTTATAACTTTTTTTCCCTCACAAATAAGTCTTTCCTACCCTAATCCGACCCCTCTTCACATACAAAATAGACATTCTCATGTAGTTTTTTACTCCATATAAGAAAAGAACTAAAAAAATCCAACAATTTTGTATCAAACATAATGATAGAAGCAGTGTTATTTACACAAAATGTTCTTCCAGTGATTTTTTCCGCTAAATATATTATTTTTTAATTGAAGTAATTTTAGGCGAGACACCATCAAACATAAAATATAAACATTTCTTTGTATTGGAATTTGAATATTGATTTCTCAAGTTATGAGAGAATAACTTTTTCGAACTCTTGTTTTTTTCCTTCCAATGATTTATAGGCATAAGAGAGAAAAGTATATATAAACTAATGTGACAAAAAAATATTTTTTTAATGATATCAATAATGTTATTCTAACAACAAATGCGTGAGATAGCAATTTACAACTTAAGTTATGTTTGAGAATATGGTTGTAGAGAAACAAATGTACGTTCAATGAATGGATTTTAATCCTACTTTTCAACATCCAAACACATATTTCAACAATTTCAATGGAAAAACAAACATGTTATTAGACACTCCTAATATTTTAGTTCTTGCAATTGATCGAAATTAATTTAACAAATGTTTGTAATTTTTTTTAAAGGCAAAACATGATATATGTTAAACATAATCAGTTATAAAATTATTATTTTTTAGATCAGGTTACAATTGTTTTAACTTCAGTTTTTTACAGCAATTTTTAATTCTAATAAAGATGATTGTAAGGGGAAATTAACTTGCAAATTATTCACATATAGATTTATTCAAATTTTATATATAAGATAAAAACACGTAAAAATTTGAACCAATTCAACTAAATTATATTTTATATAAAAAATTTATTGTAAATATAATGTAATTATATATATGTCTTTAGTTTAGCATAAATAATCGTTATCTTACCAAAAATATGTCACTTTTTAACTATTTAACATTAAAATAGTCTTTGTTGATATAATTTTATTTAATAAAAATTAAATTACGAATTATGAATTTATACTAACAAACAAAGATACTATTAATATATTAAATATTAATATAACTTTCTAAAAAATGCCGATAATATAGTTTTTCTTTTAAAAATCATAACAATAAAGATTAGTTAATTTTTTAAAATAATTATATTTTACATGTAATATATTTAATTAACTTTAAAATTCAAATTTTAAAAAACTAAAACTAAAATCTCAAACACACATACACGACACGACAAAGAGATTGAGTACTCTCTCTGTGTGCGTGTGTCAGAACGTCACATCAGACGTCTATCCGTCCGCTTTGGCTGTTTTTGGAGCATCACATGATGAACTCCATCTACCCCTTCACCCAATTTTTTTTTCCTTTTTGTTTTTTTTCATTTCTTTTCATGTTAATTTTAAAATTAATCCTTTGAAAAAAAAAAGAAAAAGAAGAAGCATGCTTTTATAATTTCTTGATTAATGTTGTTGCTTAACTTGCTTACGGCCCTTTTTTAAGTATCTAAGCTGAAACAAGCGTGTCGCTTAAATTCACACTATCTTGTCTGAAACTATCACTTTTTTTAAGGGAAAAATTGTCCCCTCTTGTTATGGCTTATTTAGCCTTATCACTCTTTTAACATAACATTCTAGTTAAGGATCGGATTTCCCTAATAAGGAAATGGTGCAAAGCAACTTCAATTTTCAATGGATTAGTTATTTGGATCTTGTAAAAGGATTAGACCAAGGTAATCCTTACCTTCATTCCTGTGTAGTAATTATCATCGATAGTTGAATGCTTTATTCTTTTTACTTATTTTGGCTAAAGTCTCTCTGATTCAATTAATTGAAAGTTCAAATGCTTGACTATTTTAGCTAGTTTGCGATTATACGAAGCGACAATGGATGCAGTTAGTGTGACATGATAACAATTATCTTAACAAAGGACCTTTCGGACTTCCCCCTTAATGGGTCCAAAATGCATTGTCTGGTCTCACATATTAAAATTAAAAAATGTGTTAAAAGTGAATAAAATTAAATTAAAGTCATGGGGTAGGGATAGATAAATGTGTGAGAATGGCATTGGATGATTGATGGCTAAAGTAGTTTTGATCCAAGGGCAGGGGTGATAACATATAAGTTGCTGTTGAAGACTCGTGTTAACAGAGTAACGAGTCATGAAGAACTTTTCTTTCTGCATCAATTATTGGGGGCCGTTCCAGATTTTAATGTGATTAGACTGCCCATCACCTTCCATTTCCAAAACAGTTTCTTTTCTTTACTTTTTTCTTATCAACACAATTTGAAATTTGGATAGTTGAAAAAGGAAAAACATAAATATTATATTGTTTATAGAATAGTATTATTAATCTCACTGTAATTTATAGCGCTAAATATGTTTGTGTCCCCATTTTTTTAAAAAAGAAATTGTACCTAAACAATTTTTTTAACATTTTTATCTTGATTGTTTCCTGTATTAATATTTTTAGCACCTAATTTTAAGTACCAAATTAAAGTTATGAAGTGATATTACCTACAAAGTATAAATTAAGTGACTAATAGTTTGGTTGGAATGACAAAAATTTGTTCTATAATTATATAAATAGAATGATATTTGTGGGAAATTAATTTTTTTTCATTGATACTTTATTTCTTTAAGAATTAATTTCATCACTTTCCACCTAAAAAATATCTTACGTTACTTTCAGACAAAGAAAAAAATTATGAAGTTAAAGTTGATAGTGATGATAGCAAACACTTAACGTCAAGTAGTTAGCTAGTTTAACTTATCAGTTATGTATAATTTTTATAATATGTTATATTTTTATTTTTCATTAGGTAAATTCATATCATTAACTACTTTCAGAAAATGGGAGATTAAAAACATTATTTAAAAAACAAACATGACCATATCACGTTAGACTACATAATAACGTGGCAAGTTTATTAAATTGTTGTTAACATGATTATATGTCACTGCTTGACGCTATACTTGACACAGATGCTAAAAGTGTTAACTAGGGAAAAAAATGCTAAAAAACTATATTTATCGACTAAAATTGAATTTTACAAAAAGTTTAAGGATAAAATTCATATTTAACATTAATTTTTAAAATAAATTTTAATCATTTTTTGCGATTGATTCTTTAATTATTATTTTAAAAAATCTGTTAGTAAGATCTTCTTATCTATTTGTTTATTATATCTTTTGTTTTATTTTATATTTGTGCATCTTTCTTTAATTTATATCCTGTGAATGTAACAAAATTGTATAAGAATAATTTTTTAAACAACAATACATAAGTCAGAGTCAGAGATCTGTCTAGAGTACGCACAATAATTTTTTGGGTTGAATCTGTATGTTCTTGTTTTATTTTTCTATATTATTATATGTGCCCAGGTTATTTTTTAGTTAATGTACACAGTATGTATTGTGTATGCTCATTTCGTAAAATCCATCTGACGTTGACGTAAGTTTCTAGCGAATCTGAGTTTAACCGTGCAAGTGCTATAGCGATAAGAAAATTACGGAGAAAAAAAAAAGAAAATTTGAATTAAAAAAAGAAAAAAAAAACAGAAATTTGTATTTTTTTTAATTAAATAAAAGTATTATCATTCATATTTCTTTCTTTATTTATTTTATTTCTTCTCATATAAAAATAGCATAAATGTAAGGTTTTTTTGTTTTCTTTTTGGCTTGTTATACCTAGAATAAAATTGATACCCTTTAGTGTTATAGTATATTTATTTTGTTTTATGATATAGTGGCCTACTATCTATTATATTTTTTTAAAATAAAAGTAGCTTATTTTGTTTAATGATCATTTGTTTTATGATCATGACTAATATTTATTTTATTTGCTGTCACAAAACTAATACAAAAAATTGGCTTCACATACGGTTTAACAAGAAATAAAAACAAATTTAAAAATCCAGGAACTAAAAAAAATAGTAAATCCTAATTTATAAATTTAGTATAAACATTTCTAGATGGTGTATTGATTTTTTTTTCTTGAGCCTTGAGCTCTTGACACAGAAGAGAAAGGACGAAAGAAATTAAGGTTGTAACTCTTGTCATGTGTTGTCTTTCATTAGCAATGGTTCATTTAGAAAAAATCAAGTGATTGCCTTACACTTTACATACACCTCTCACCATATTCTAACTCGCAATTAAGTCATTTCTTTGTTCTAATCAATATAGAGTTTGTTATTCCGGCAGTTGCAGATTTAAGCATCACAAATTCACAATTTTTCCAAGCACCACTGTTTCTAAGGCACATTAGCCGCAAATAAGAAGCAATCCATTTTATAAGTTCCCTAGAAACAAGAACGTATATCTCAAATGTGGATACCTCGTGTTTTTACCAAATTTTGAATTGTTAGTCAACTATAAGTCAGTGAGTAAATAATAATGTTTTAGTAGGGTTAAAAGATGAATTACTTATTATCTACCTCTTTTATTTATAAAATGGTACTTATGTATGGGTTAATGACTTAGTGGGATGGATAGGTGATTACTCAGTGGACAAATAATCAGTTGACTGGTTACTATGCACTGACAAGGCAGGACCAGCACACCTCGTATCAATTATATACTATTGTCTAAACTCTTATCTACACTGGAGAGCCGGTATTCTAAAACTTACAATTAAAATTTAATAAATATTAACTCGTTTAATTAAAATCGTAGAATACCGAATGAAGACGAACCATGACAAATAATCCGTATATATTGTCTATATGCACTAGAGGAGAAACATGCGTGCTTGGTATGTTTGAGTAAGCTTGGGTGGTCTTTTCCAAAGATTGGGGAAGACAATGGCTCCTTATTTTCCATAACGCATTCTATGGATTGCGATGTGCCGCCTTAGCATTTATATTCAGTTTCTCACGCCAGTCAAGAGTGTGCTTTTAGTTGGTGAAGAGATGCTGACCCCATAACGTCATTCTCCTTTGAACTGCCGTCGTTTATTTGATTCCTACATCACAGAATGATATTACAGCGTTTTTTGTCAAAATGCCCAAAAGTTCATCCATTCTCACTACTCATTTTCTCCTCAAACTTTTTTAACTAGCTAGTATATTCTTGTTTTTTTTTTTTTTTGTCAATTTAAATATCTATTCTTACATGTGTTTGTAACTATAGTAGTTCATATATAAATTGTTTAATTGAATTGAAAGTATTTAATGAGATCAAGTAATAAACTGCGTGACAATTAAATATAAATCAATATAAAAGTATTTGACAATTTCAACATTTAATGTATTTTTATTAACTTATTATCTTAAAATTTAGCATGATAATTTTAACTTTGAGTTAGGAGAATAACTTATCAAGGAATGATAAAATGGGATGATTATACTCAATTTCTTTTTAAGTATAATGATTTATTACTTTTAAAAAAAATGAAACGCCATAATACTTTTTTTAATATGTTTCTTTCTTTAAAAAAAGATAAAAAGAGACAAAAAAAAAGTCTAATAACTTAGGTGTGGGTATCGAATAATTTATTTTAATCAAATCAAATTATAAGTTATTAGAGATGAGTGACTTGTCAACCATAATCTTAAATCATGACTAGTTTCTAAAAAATAACTATTAAAAATATTATTAATGCTAAGTGTTAGTGTTATATTTTTAATGAAAGAAAATTGTAGTTTTAATTGTTTAGCATTAACTGTTTTTTAATCAGTGTATTAGCGAAGTAAGTGCATGTTGACGCCAAAAGCTCGTCACCCATGTCGGAGGAAGACCGCACGTAGCAACAGCTGCCATTAATGCCGACAACTTACATTTTTTTATTTATTTTCGTGTGTAATAATTCCCTTGTCCCTGTCTTCCTCCGCCATGCTCATCACTCACACTACTACTACTACTACCCTAGCTAGTATCTATCACTCAAATTCCATTTGTTCTTTGGATAAATGGTGTACATGTACACTTTAATTTTTAGTCTAATCTAAGAAATAAAATAAAAAAGAGAGAGGCATAATTAAATGTAAAAAAGAAATGAAAATAAGAGAGATAAAAAATAAAGAAAAATGTAAAAATATTATCCAAAAGTGTGAAATTGTACTAGTGTTACTGTTCTTCTTTCTCATACTGAAAAGCACTCCTACAAGGCTACAGCTATAATAACATTACACGCACTCCCTCTGGCCCCCGCTCTCGCTTGATCCCTCCTATGTGGGAGCAAACAAAGCAATCTACTTATGCTTCGTTTACTCCACGCGCCACCCACGCGCCTCCTTGCACGAGTCCCATACGACGTCACTTCATTTCAGGCACTGGAATGCGTGCACCCTAAAATTAACCCGTAGAGTTTCAGTTTCAGTGCCTGTCATGCGATTTGATGGAGAGCGTGGCATGATTTTGTTCTGTCTCCATTTTTTGGTTGTATTATCCATATATTTTTTTTATCATATTAAAATTGATCATTTAATCCCACATTCTTTCTCTTTTTATTATATAAATATAATATAAATTTCAGTGAAAAGTATTATATATATATATATATATATAATTTCTTTATTTTTTATTCAGCAATATTTCTTCATATAATTTTTAATGTGTGATAAAATTATTTTTACACAACATTCTTGTAGTAACGTGTGAATAAAAGAGTTTTTGCAACTTGTATTTTTAATGTAAATGTTAAAAATTAAAATTTCATTTTATCATTTTGTTTTTGCAATGATTTTCTTTTTTCATTAATTACATAAACTAAAAAGTAAACTTGTATTGTGTCTTTTCAATGATATCAATATATTTATCATTGCACGCTTTTTGCTTTCATTTTGTCGAACTAAAAAAAGTAGTATAAAGAAATAACTTAATAAGTTTGCGCAAATGGCAAAGTTAACTTTGTTATGTTGAATAAAATTAATTGAAAATTAGCTGAAAACTGATATTTGAAATATGAAAAAATAGTTTTTTAAATTATAAATGTTAGATAAGATCAGTTATCGAAATAATTGAATAGTGCAAAATAAAAAATAATAATAAAATCTTGATTTATTTTAAAATGATAATAAGAAAATTAATAAATGTATTAAGGACAATAATAAAATATAAGAAGTTAGAAGTTTGCATGTTAAAAAATCTTAGAAGCTATTAAAAAAAACTTGTTTATTCAACCGTTAAATTTTTTTTCAATTAATAAAATAAAACTAAAAATTAACTAAAATATGTCGTCAAACATTAAGAGTTTAATTTTGATGTGCAATTAATATAATTCAAAATTAAAGGTAAAATTAGTTTGTAAATAGGTCCTTATACTATTACAAAAAAATTTAATTAGGTCCCTATGTTTTCTTTTTCAATTGGACCCCTATATTTTAAATTTTTAATGAGATCCCTCCATCATCCTTGATTTGAGATTTGTTTGGAATGCAAACATGGTAAGGTTATGTGGATTTTTTAATTTTTATTATTTATAAAAAATAAAAATTTTGAAAAAAGCGTTGTGGTTGACAATTTTGTGTTCCATGAGCTCCACAAACTGCTACAAAGGAGATTATGGAGATGTGAACAACATTGCAGACCAATTAATGACTAATCACATATTAGGGTTAGAGTTATGGTCTAGGAGATGTAAAATCTACGTTTTAAGCTTAGGGTTACACTTTGAGACCTTCCGGAGATAATGAACAGTTATGAATGAAGGTGGAGACATAACAACGAAGTGCAGTATGACATCATAAAATAATAAAATAATTACATGTGCTACACCAACACCAGCTAGGCTAACATAAAATTACACTTGGTATCTACATGTAGAGAAATTATTAAGTGATTTAGGATATCATGTTATTTATGACACCAATCAATAATCGTGTGACATGTGAACATATATTCACTAAATTAAATATAATTTACTAATTATCTAAAAAGAATTAATAGTGTTATCTCTTAATTTAAAAGATTTTAATTAATTTAAAATATTAAGTTATTTACATGTCAGATGATTATTTGTTAGAACCATGGATGACATGGTCATCTTAGATCACCTAATAATTTTCCAACATGTGTATATATAATGAAATATTTTGTCAAATCTAATAAATTTCGCTTGAGAAATTAACATATTGACCTGATTGCAAATTTAAAAATTAACAAAGGATCCAATTGAAAAATAAATAAAACTTAGGGACTTAATTACAATTTTTGTAATAGTATGTGGATTTGAGACTGATTTAACCAAAATTAATTTTAATAATGTTTATGATAAAGTATAAGATAAACGGATAGAAAAAAGAAAAAAGAGAAACTGATCATTATTTTAAATAATGTTCAAAATGAATAAATCAATTTTTATATAAATATATTGAGTCTTATATAATTAAATTTGTAACTAATTTGTAACTAACTAAATAAAATTGTAATAAATTAAATTAATTAGTAACTTTTAACCAACTAAACTAATGTTTAATTAACTTGTAATCGACTAAACTAATCTTTATATCTAATAATTTATATCTATCCTTTTTGTCATTTGTCCTCGCCCCATAGGGAGGAGAGTACCACGGCCACCGAAAGTGAAAACTTTTCGCTGTTAATTTTCCGTATCCATTCATCTGCAAGCGGTGAAAAACAAAAATTTACCGAGTAACCGGAGACACCCGGTGGAAGGTGACGATCTTAAGACAAAAAATCGAGAGAGAGAGAGAGAGAGTGGTATATTATGCTCTCATTGTCGTGTCCTCCGAAAACAGAGAACCGCAAAAGTATATGAACGAATACACCTTTGGACAAAGAAAGCACGAAGGCACAGAGAGAGAAACACTGCGAGAGAGAGAGTACGAGACCCCCACCACCCGAATTTCTCAAAACTTGTTAAACAGTATCGAAAAGTTAACGAAATTGAAAGAATTTCGCGAAATGGAATTCGAGGATCAAGAGGAGCAGGAGGAGGAGCTGTGTATGGGTGGCGGCGGAGCGGGTTACGACCCGACCCGGATGAAGGTTCCGGTAGCGGCGGAGCCGGTAAGGAGCACCAACGGCGGCGGCGGAAGGGCGAGGTACAGGGAGTGTTTGAAGAACCACGCCGTTGGGATCGGAGGCCACGCGCTTGACGGTTGCGGCGAGTTTATGGCGGCGGGGATGGAGGGCACCCTTGACGCGTTGAAATGCGCCGCGTGCAGCTGCCACCGCAACTTTCACCGTAAGGAGGCGGATTCCTCCGCCGTGGTCGCCTTCTCCGGCGGGGACCCGTACTTAATTCCCCACCACCACCCGCCGCCGCAGTTTGCGGCGTACTACCGTCATCCGGCGGGGTATCTCCACGTGGCGGGACAGCAGCACCGTTCGGCGGTGGGGGGGACGCTGGCGCTGCCGTCGACGTCCGGCGGCGGCGGAACTCAGAGCACGCGTGAGGACCAGGAAGACATTTCGAACAATCCGAGTGCAGGAGGAACAGGGTCCAAGAAACGGTTCAGAACAAAATTCACTGTGGAGCAAAAGGAGAAAATGCTTGAACTTGCTGAAAAACTAGGGTGGAGGATTCAGAAACAGGACGAGGCTGTGGTCCAAGCCTTCTGCAACGAAACCGGTGTCAAGCGTCACGTTCTCAAGGTTTGGATGCATAACAACAAGCACACCCTCGGTAAGAAGCCCTAGGAAAGAACAAAAACAAAAAAAGAAAAAGAAAAGTCTCCAACTTGCTACCATCTTTAGGGTTTCTTTCTCTTTTTTCCATTAAGGACTGTTAATTTTAGTGTTTCAGGATGTAGCTAGGTAAGGTTAATTATTGCTGCTGCTGGACTAATTTTAATTTTCATTCAAGTGCCAAAAAATGCAGTCTTTCATCAGTTATCTTCTTTTCTTTTTTTTTTCTCATTGTGACTGCGACATGTTCTAGTTTTAGTATTTTTGTGCAGTTTGTTACAACGGTGGTGTAGTGACGCGTTTGGAACCTTTTTTTTCGGGTGGATGATATCACGAAGGTTAATTAAGATGGCATCTAGTTTGTTTGTCTATTCTGATACTACTATGATGATAACTCTATTCTAAGACAAATATAACTTCCTCGGTAGCTTCAATGTGTTCTCACTCACCTGCATTTTCCGTTTTTCATGTCTTTCATTCCATTCCTCTCTCTCTTTTACTTCTTCGGCTAACGGCAAACCTTTTTGGGTCATACTACCACGCACTGAAAAAAGTGGGAAATCCTCGTGCTAAGGTCTCATTTCAGCGTATCCGTCATGCATTTTCAATTTTTTTCAGAAACCTAGCTATTTGTTTTTCTTGCTTTAATTTTAACGTGTTTTAATTTTAATTTATATATAATTAATATATAACTTTAGGTATAAGATGTTTTAGTTGGCAGGAGTTTGTAATCCTTGGATGGTATAGGGCATTAATTATTTGATGGGGTAGAATGTACATTATATTATATTCAATTTTATGCATTTTATTTTCCCAAATGAGCTAGAAATCAGAAACACTTTCATAAGTTGTTATATGTTGAATTCACTGTGGAGGAGGTTGAACAGGAACCAGTTTGTTTGTATTAGTGGTTGGGTCTTCCTTTCTTCATCATGACCTGGGGTCTGAGCAAGGAAAGGGACTGTTGTAATTAATGTTTTATTTTATTGCATCGCGTTTTGTGAAGTTTGTGAAGCATTATTTTGTTATGTTTATTTTTGTCTTCGGGAAGAAAATTTGGAAGACTCAAATCCTTATGTGGGGTAAATTCATGTTGGGGGAAATAATTCATGTGTTTGATTGATTTTTCTCCCCCTTTTCCTTCCATATTATCTCAGTTTTTCACTAAGAAAATAAATTTCTCCGTTGTTTTGATCAACTTTTCCTTTCTATTAAGTTAACAAACAACCTAGGCATAAGCATATAGAAGAATTAAATTAGGGACACAAGTTATAACTTTTTTTTTAGCTGCAATTCTCCAACAACTACCATCAATGAGGTTTATAGAGAATCTATTAGGATCCCTAGAATCTCAGTCACGTCTGTTCCCTCATTCACAATCATATATGGTTGAACTTGTTGCATTTAAGAAGGTGGAGTACTTAAAAAGCCTAAGTAACATACATATACAAGCTAGCTAGTTAATTAATGAATGTAAGTAGTAACAATGGTTTGTTTCTAGCTTTAATATATGCATGCTACTAAAGGGGGGACCTGGTTGATTACTTGGGGAAAGACGGAGAACTGTGCTACTACTTTGTAACCTTCCTAATTCAAAACTATAGGGGCTTGCATTGTGATGTTTCAATTATAGTAGCAGGATATTATGCTTTTTATTTTATTTTATGGACAGCTTGCTTCTTAAGTAGTTCAAAGCCTGCCCATTACCAATTTCACGTTTAAGATGCTTTGCTTGTTTTGGGGGGTCTTGATCGAGCATCAGTTAAAGCTGCGTGGCTAGCTTCAACTGTGGTCCACACAATATATATATATATATAATGTAATAATCCTTTGGTGCAAGTTTTGCTTTATTGATCAGTCTGATTCATAACACAAAGGCCTACATACCCGTATCGATCTCTCCTACAAACATGTCCATGACTTAACGGATATTGTCTATATGCTTCCTTCGATCATTCATTTAATTGCAAAGAAACTTAAATTAAGAGGGCTTATATTGAGATATTCATAAATTTCAAATACCTAATTTACTACAAGAAAAATGGATATTAGCAATGGAAATATTGCTTATCAAATCTCTCGCTATTTAGCTACGGACTCCAGTTGATAAATTTTTTTTTCTATTCTCTCTTCCTATCAAATTCTATCATCTGTTATATTTACAATTTTTTTTCCTGCAACCGCGTCAAATCAGCCCATTCTTGTTACACCTCGCAGGAGAAGCCATGCCTTTTTCAGTTGTTCAAGTACGTTCCATCAATTCATCTAATATTTCTTTGTCCTCTCCATCTCCATCAGCACATTTCTTGTGATATGTTGACACAGCCTTGGTGCAATTATGCTTCTTTATGTCAAAACATAGTGATTATGTTCGTTAATAATAAACGGGCATTCATGATATGGGTCAGGACAAATTAAATTAAATTTATTGAAATAAATGCATCAATTTAACATCATATTAATTTAAAATATATATCATAAAATAAATATGTTTAATATAAATATAATATTATATAAAATATTATCTATTACATAAAACAGCTTTTCTATTAATATATGAATATTTATATAGAATGGTGAACCGGATTGAAATAATACAAAATATAATCAGAGTCTATTATTAAAATATATCAAGTCTATTTTCAAAACTCGAACACTTTAGAATCAACTTTGTATCAGGAGTAAAACGGGACGGATTACAAGCATTCCTATCATTTACTAAAGCTGTGAAAAATATTTGTATAGTTCCTTTCATCAAGCACTTGGATGACATTGTAGGGCAAGGGCGAAAAATTAAATAAATTTAAATAGGTTTATACATCTGGAACAACATTGATGTGTGTGGGTTTAGATTTCCATTATCATACAATCAAATAGGTTGAAAAAAGTTGGTTAAGTTAATAAGCAGATTCCCTTAAAGGTAATTGGCACGCGTAACTAGCATAATTAAAGGGAAATTATTCACTTACTAGGCACCCAGAAAAAAAAAGTTATAAGGATTAAGGAATGTTATTTCGAAAATAAGTTATAAATTATAGGCATTAAGCCTAGTACTTACTACGAAGAATCTTATTTCGAAAATATTTTTTCACAATATTTTTTACCAAGAGTAAAGTATGGACATGATGTGAACGTTTCCATATCATTGCTTTGTACAACAAGAGTAGACTTAAAGAAGCAACATGAAAGTTCACTAATCAATAGCATGTTTTTCAAATAAAATAAATTATTTAAAACATATATTATAAAGGATAGTATTGAGAACTACTCTTAAGCACTTGTTAAGAAATTAAAAGTGAAAAAATGTTATAAAAATGTTTTTAATACATTTTTATTCTTATTTTGAATTCTATCCCAGTGAATTTTAATAAATTTAACATTTTTATTTATTGATTCCATAACAAGTCTGTTTAAAAATACAAATTTTCTAGTTTCATTTCTATTTTTACATGATGATTAGTGCATATAATCTAAGTTGACTTGTATAACTAATAAGAATTCATAATTCTCTTTTCACGGTGCATATTTACACCAGTACGTATAGTGGTATTAGATTATGCAGTTGGCATGAAATCATTCGTCTTGTCACGTGCTGGTTCAAGAATAATGGAAAAACACTTATATATATCATTGACTGATTACTCGCTGTTATTGTTCCTCACTTTCTTTCAACACCAGAATTTGAAAGAAGAAAAAACACCGGAACCTCAAGTGAACATGTGTTGAGAATCGTGAAAACATATTATGTTGAAAGGAGAGGCTAAAGAAAGAGGCCATATATATATATATATATATATATATATATAAGATGTCAACTTATATAGGTTATATACTTAACATGATTAAAGCCAGTTATAACGGTTAAAGTATCTAGTTTAATTGATTAAACAAAATGTATATTATTATAAATTTTTGTATATTATCTCTGATTTCTATGGATAAAAAAAGTTAGTTATAAAGCTTAGTTAAGCAAAAAAAAAAAAGTATTTAATATTTCTTATCCCCTTCTTGGCCAGGTAAATAGAAATATATAATGAATGGTGAAGGAGAAAATAAGAGGAGAATATATACGGTTGTGGTTGAGAGAGTCAACTGAAAGGTGCAGAGAAGTAAGAGGAGGAGGGACCGGGCAATAGATTCGTTTGGATTGCAAACTTTTCCCAAAGCATAGATTTGATGATTCGAAAGGGAAAAAGGAGAAAGGGTTTCCAAGGAACTTGGCTTTGTCACCTTACCTTGTGTCCCTTATGGAGAATCCCTGCCAACAACTAGAGGCAGCTGACCTCCAAATTTGCCGTCCCTACTGCTTCCCAATATCCAAACAATGACATTTTGCTTTCACAATGATTCCAAGCCCAATGTTTGGCCTCTCCATTGCCCCCACACTCTCATTAATTTATAAATATTATGTGATATATAATATGAAGCGTCCACTTACTAGTTATCACGCTAATTTTGTCACAAAATAAAATAAAATATTGCACTAACTAGACTCTAGAATCTAAGCTTCCAAACACGGCTTCCCAAATTTTCATATCTAAGGTTAGTGGGCACTTGGGCTTGCTTTTGCAATATCAAGGGCCTAGAAAGAGGATACCATGATTTTTGGGCAATGGTTTCCTGCAGTCTATAAAATACTTCTTGCACCTCCCCATTGACTTTAATAAGTTTGCAAAATTCCGAAATTACCCTGCAGTGCATAATTATTATTTAATTATTTTCCAGAATGATAAATCTGGAACACATAAAAATATTGGAGCCTTCTGAAAAAGCAAATCCAGAATTATTTTTTGTGATTCCGGATTAAACAATAGAGGGAAGGATATTGTTCGTGGGGATGCGATTGGAAAATATCACTATTTCAGTGGGAGATTGATTTGTTGGGAGAGATGAAAAATGTTATGCGAAGTCTAAAGTTGTTATAGGATGAAAAGGACAAATGAGTGTGGAAGAAGGAACAAAATGGACTATATTTAGTTAAATTTGCTTATAAGGTGCTCATGTTAGCACAACGGACGAATATTGCGAAGAACTATTCAGAAAATTGTGATTTTTGCTTGGAAACTAGTATTTGATAGGATACCTTTCTCTTCTGAATTTAGCTCATACGAATATAATTGGTGACAATGTGTTAGGGATGTGGTTTTGATAGGCAATGTTTAAAGCTTTTTATCAGGGAAAGTTGTGGTAAAGAAATGAAGTTTCAAATTTATGTGATATTATTCTTTGAATGCATTTTTTCCCTCTAGAGTGTGGTATGATTACTTCAGAAGGTGGGGCATTCAGCCAGTACTAAATTATATGTTTTCAATGCAATCCTATGATGTTGAATCTTCCAAGCCTACCGAAGATGGCCCATCAAATCAACAGCTATTAAAAATGATGGACCCCCCCTCAATGGTTGATGTGGATAAAAAGTAATAATTGTTGGATTATGAGTAATTGTCTAGCAAATACTCATGCAAACAATGGAAACACTTAATCAAAAGCTTTTAAGAAAACTAATCCTTGCAAAACCATTTTATGAACTACTTTTTAGCCGGTAACAAAACTAGTTCATCATTAAACAATAGATTAGTTCAATTAAAAAAAGTAAAGTTTAGTTCAAAGCATAAGACGGTTCAGTTCAGTGCACAAAAAAAATTCAATTGGTTCATAATATAGTTTGGTTCGAATTTTAGAAAACAGTTCACCCGGTTTGGACAAATCATTTTTCAATTCAATTCGGTTCGGTTTTTTGTGTTAAACCGAATTATAGATACCCAAAACACCTATACAATTTGAACCTAGAATCTCGTTTAAACTATCCAAACTCTAGATTGATCCCATTAAATTGATCCATTTTAGCAAGGCAGTTAAGTGAATTTAAACAAAGAATGCAAGAAGGAAGAATCCAATTTAAGTTCAATATGTAGACATCATCACATCAATTTGAAACTTCATTTCAATACAACAACTTTCACGCCTTCAATCCACTCTCTCTCCATCATTTGTTATTAGGTAAAAATCATTCCGAACTATACTAATATTGTTTATGCAAACAAAGCCAAATAGAAATCACGAATCAAATTATAAAGATCTTCAAACCTTCCACACCAATTGAAGTATCTTCTTGTCCACACTTGCATTCCGTTTCACTAGCCCGGTGGAACCTGCATTCTTTCCCCTCCCACCATGAATTTTCCAGTTGGAGAAAACATTAGGGTCATCAGTGCCTAACTTTTTTATATCCTTATTCTTTGAACTGACACATGATGATCTTCTAGCACAAACAGGACTTGAACCTGCTCTCAGGGTTTTCACCCAATCAACCTTCTTCACTTCCTTCACATTTTGTGGCCTAGAATTCCGTGAATAAGCACAACCCTTTTCAGCTTCTTCTTTGTTGATTTCTTTAATTTCAACTTTAGTTGCTCCTTCCATTCTTATGCTTATGTTCACTTCAGAAACTGCTCTAGCTTGGTAATCATTGTCAAGCTCACATGCTTCTTTTGTACTTCTTTCCTTCCTCTCCTGGTAAATCCGGTGCAACCGAAGAGCAAGGTGGTAAATACCTTCCTTGATCTCTTCTTCTAAGTCTCTTTCAATCTCCATTCCTAGCTCACTTCGTATCTTCAGCTCCTCTTCCGAAATCGGAACTGCGAGGATGTTACAGTTCTTCTTCTTCACGTAATCGCTCTCCCTTTTGCGGTTTTCAGTTTTCTCCTGCATGCAGTTCAAATCAAAGATGGAATAATCAGAAAATAGAAATCATGCTAAATATTTATGTTCAAGTCAAGGTCTTAAAAAACGATTTGCAATAGCGATTTTAGCTACAACTTCAAGGATTTTAGAGTGATGACAACCGCAGTTATAATCACATTAACCTGCATTTGTCTGCAATTTCTCACAATAACAAGCGACCACAATTTAAAATCTTAGTTCGAGTTAAATTTAATTGTGCAACTTTTGAAACTAGAAAGAAGTTGATCAACCTTTTGTGAGTCCAGCGTTGAACTGAGCCAAGTACTGCTGTAAAAATCTTGGCAATTCTCTGCTGATAAATCTGCATAAGTAAAACCCATTAATAATTTTGTCAGCAAAGGTTTGAGGAATACGAAAATTAATAAAGATTTTGATTAGAATAGAGTCTAATAAACTGAACCTAGGATATCTGCCCTGGGGTACTCTCCTTCATGACCCATGTTGTATAGTTGGTGCTTAATTGCACTAGCAGCATCAAATATGTGAAATTTATATATGCCAGCAATGGACAGTGCTGATATGGGGCCTGTGACAATTTGTAAGGAATATGACATACACTAAGATGCTTAGAGAAAATGTGACAGTAAGATACTGTGTTTCCCATTGTTCATGCAAATTTAGGCGCCAAATAGCTCTAACTGTTTTAGTATGTGATTTGGGTGTGCATGAACAATAAGGAGAGACAAATTGTGCTTTACGTGGAAGGAATAAACAAGGCACTGGTTGGGTTGCCCTTAAAGCATAATCAATGATAGGGTGCAATACCCACATGTTTGATGTGTACCTTTCCCTCGGGTTTTTAAGGTTAGTTTATAAAAGGAACCTATATTCAAGCCTAAGCCATGCCATTCACCGTGTAATAGTGTAATAAACTAATAATATCCATGGCTTCCTTGCGAATTCCATTATTACCATTCCTGGCAAACTAATTTGTCACGAATTACTATTTTGTGCATGCAAGTTGTTATTCGATTAAAATTTATAATAAATAAATATTTTAAATACATGTTATATTTTCTCTAGTTGATAATAGTGTGTCAAATACAAATTTAAAAGAAAAAAATAAAGAAAAATTATATCTAAAAAAGTAAAGAGAATAAGACTCATTTTTATTTTTATTTGTTATGTATCTTAAATTATAACATAAGAATGTAGATATGTATATCTTAAAAACCAGAAACTTTGATGTGAATTCAAATATTTAATACATTCATGTAATGCAAATGGTTGAGATTTGGTTCGATGTCCCTTTCAAATTAAGGAAAAAGAAAGGAAAAAAAATGATTGTCGCTAGCGTTTCACCTGATAAATTAAAACTCTACCATGTGAAAACAGTTGGCTAAAATTACCTAGCAATAATGTTTTTCAAATAAATTGTGTGCATGTACACAATTGAAAATCACATCCTGATAAATTTAAAATTAATGTACACATAATAAAACAAATAATGTTGTGTGAGTAAGAATACAGTGACGCGCTGTTTTTCAAATTGAATGATTAATTATTTTAATTAAAATATAACATATTAAATTTAATTTATACTATAAATAATTAATTTGGTAAAATATAGCATATGAAATTATGTGCTCTGAGGAATTTGTTTGTCTTTCTTGTGGTTTGGGCCTTTACAGTTGGACTTTTGAAATAAGTGAAGGGAGGGGTGTGTCTAGCAAAGCTAAGAGTGAGAGATAGGCACACAAGTAAGTAAAACCCTTTCCTAAACCCCTGAGAATTTTAAAAACATAATGTTTGGCTTCTCTTCTTCCTTAAGTCACCCTACTCTTAAGAGGTCGAAGAAGAATCATAATCATCTGTTCTAGGAGCACCTCTTTCCTTCTTTTGGAGTTCTATAGTAACTTCCTTAGTGATGGTGAGTTCCTTCCTTCTCTATTCTCTCTTTTGTTTCATTTGTTTCTTACTCTAAAGGCAACCCATAGTGAGTTTCATAGAAAGTCTGAGAAGTCACTATAAGGAACAAGTCATCTAATGACAACTAAAAAATGTGAGTATAAAACAAAACTATAGTTATATCACAATAAACCTATTCCAATGAACATTTATTTTGTCGTCTATAAGTCACTATACTTACAGCTTGTATCCATAACTATAGATTTTAGTTACGATACTTAAGGCTATTAGAAAAACACTTTAACATATACATATAATTTATCTTCTACTAGTACGTATAGGTTTTAGTAACAATTAATAATTTTCTTTACCAACCATCACAACCCCGTCACTATAGATTATAGTAACGATATTTAAGATAGTGAGTGAAATATGATAAGATATACTCACCATCACTAAATTGAGTTTGACATAAATTTATATGTTTTAAGATTAATTTAGTATTTTTTATACAATAATAAAAAATATATTTAACAACCACAATAAAATAAATTTTCAATCATATTGAAAGTTAACATGACCCAAAATTTAAACATGTCCATAGTGTAAATTATACAAATAAAAATCATAATTATTTGAAAAATCGCAAAGAAATATTGACTTAAATGGGTACTTGTAAAACATAAAAATTTATATCAAACTCAAATTAATTTATGTCAAACTGGTATTTTAGATTTAAATATTTTTTTTATATCACTAACACTTATAATAAATAAATAAATAATTTTAAATACATAAATTATATTACAATTATAAATAATAATATATTTAAAATATTTATATTTTATATAATTAAAATTTTATAATAAATAAATATTTTAAAATTATTTTAATTAAATTTATAATAAATAAATATCTTTGAATTATATCTTCTATCTATAATGAACAATAAAAATTGTAAGATGAGTTTATTTTAAACTATTGATAAATCTATTTTTTTTTAAAAAAAAATATTGAAATTCAATTTAGAGATAAAGGTAGCAAATGATAAGCTGATAGATAGTGATTAAGCTGTTAAGAAGATCAAGTACACAATTAAAGATAAAAAGGTTGTAGCTTGAGATGCTTGAGAAAGGAAAATTTTATTGTATTTGAATTTCAACTATTTATCCGAGAAGACTTTCAAGTCAATGCACCGCTCATTAGTTATCTATTTATGCATTAGAAAGTGTGATTCTTCTATTCAATGTCATTCTAACGGATATCCAATCACCCCTTAGAAGTTACAAGGATAGTAGGTAAAATGCATATCCAAAGAAAAGAAGAGATAAAACATTGAAAATGTTAATTTGAGAGTGATAGTCCCACACCCTCCCTCATTCTCTAAATTGTGCATTTGTTCGAGCTGAGTTGGTAGGTGAGGCCAAGGGTGGCTGCTCTCTTCAAATAATGACCAAATTAATAAATATTTGAAACCTGTTTTGTTGGATCAGCTGCTTGGAAACATCCAATAAAGATGCGAATTTGATCATGAGATTCTCTAATTGGAAAAAGTCTTGTGTACATTTAGCAATATAAGGTAAATTACGTGAGAAAAGTGCTATCTATAAGTGTTCTACTCTCTTTTATTTTTCCAAAGGCCGTTGATGATAAGTAGGGACTTTTTTTTACGCATAATCGTCTTTCTAATGAGTACTATTTTACCGGAATCAATCAAAGTTCTAAAAACATTTCATTAAAAATGTGTTTGGATAGAGAATTTTAACTGAGAAAAATAATTTATCAGAGAATTTAAATTTCTGTAATTTAAAATTCATTGTTTGGATGCTTTTTATGAAGAATTTAAAATTTTGAAATTTTAAAACAGAATTTTAAACAACTAAAAATTTGGAATTTCAATTTCCGTCTAAAAGTGAGAAATTGAAATTCTTTTTATTGTCTTCTTTCCGTCTAAGCTCCTTAAAATATGGATCAGGTGTGAACATACCAATCATATCTTCTTTTTTTTCATTCATTTTTTTCATCCTTATAATTTTAATTTTTTTATCCAAACACAAAATTTTGAAAATAAAAGAATTTCAATTGAAGTATTTGAAATTCATAGAATTTAAAATCTCTCAGAATTTTAAATTTCTTCATCCAAACACACTCTAAATGTTTTTGAGTATCTCCAAATATTGAATGCTTGTATTTTTTAATATATAATAAATATATTTCTTCTTAATTTTCCCCCCTACTTTTATTCCCTGCAATTTAACAATTGCCTTCTCTAATATATAAATAATCACAATGGAGTTGTTGTTTTTGGTAGATACGAATATCTTTTTATAGGAGGTCATCTTATGTGGAATAGGACTATTATAAGTCCAAACAAAATTTCTTTACTTATTTAAAGCAGTTAATATTACTAGTTAAACTTAAAAAATAATTTTGCATAAATTAATCAACGTGTTCAATGGTTCACGATGAAGTTGTTTTTATGTACTTCATCCATTACTTTGTAATAGCATTGGGAAACCTCGTATTTAATCAAAATATATTTACAGTTCAAAAAAATTATCTGTTAAATATATTGTTAACATTTTATTATGTAATGATAAGATGGTTAACTTATTAATTAGTTAAATGCGTTAAAATCTTTGCACTAAAAATAAATGAAAATTAAACTCGATGCATTATAGCCAAAATAGTTTATTACTTTTGAATACAAATTCTTAAAAAAAATTAGAAGAAGAATTTTATTACTTATAATAGTTTTATCTAGTTTGAACATAATTATCTTTACTAAAAAAATATTTAAACAAAAAAAAATTCAAAACTTTCTTTCTCAACCATAGTCCTTTCTTTTTATCTTTTATTTGTATACTTAATTTTAGTAATCACTTATTTCTTTTCATTTTTATTTCTTAGTTGACTTTCAATATTTTAAAAAAATTATCAATAATCATAGATAACCTTTATCATAATATTAATTATTTATTATAAATTTACAATATAATTTATAAATTAAAAATATTTATTTATTTAAACTTTAATTATAATATAACTCATACTTAAAAGTATTCATTTATTATAAATTTTAATTATATAAAAATAAAAATTTATCTTTTTTTATTAAAATACCTGTTTTTTACTTAAACATGATTATCATAAATTCTTAATACCCTGTTTGGTAAGGATGAAAAAAGGGGTAGGCAGTAAAGCTTGAAAATTAAAGAAAAAGGAAGTAAGAAACTTTCCATTCGGTTGAAGATTCTACATAACACAACAGCAGGGGCCAGCACCGTAGTAAAAAAAAAAAAAAACCAAATTGCCATTGTTAGCTCTACAAAGGTTGTCTCTCTCGTTTGTTTCACGTGATTTCATTAACGTGACTGCATGCCACAAACAACAACAACTATTGCAACCCCTCGTTCCCTCCGGTTCTGTTCCTGCATTGAATTTCATTGATCACTCTCCACAAACCCCTGTTTTTTTATGGGTGCCATGTCGCCGGTGATCACTCTTCATTGCTTAACAACTTCTTCTACCCGTTGCTCCTACGGTTTCAATAACTCCAATTCTCGTTTCAATGCATTGGTGGAAGTGTGGAACCTACCAGAGGCTCTAGCGTCTTTGCCAAGGTTAAGAGCCAAAGCTCTGCTTCCAAGTTCAACAACAATCCTGATTGGAAAACCAAGTTCAAGGACGACTCTGAAGACCGTTTCAGACTCCCCCATGTCACTGATATCTTCCCTGATGCTGTTTCCATGCCCTCTACGTTCTCTCCCAATATGAGGTTGGTTCGTCTCTACTTCGTGTTGAATGTTCTGTATCGGGAACGAACCAAGTCCGTATGGACTAATTCTAAGACAATGTGTGCACTTTAGTCTGTGACTACATTAAACTGTATTTATTTTTTTATGTTGAAAAAACATAGATAAAGTTCCTTTGCTGTTATTTGTATTGGTTTCGAATAAAATTGGAGTTTTTCTTCAATAATATGCATAATTCTTTAATGCAAACATTTATTAAGCAAATTATCGAGGTGAAACTTTAATTCTTATTGGAAGATAAGAAACAGTACCTAGATGTTTATAGTATAAATCTTTAAACGGAATTGAAATTTCACTTTAATAATTCATGTAACAAACATTAAAAGTATTATCGAGGTAAAACTCCAATTTTGATTGGAAGACAACACAAACAATGGACGTAGTTCTTAGATGTTTTTAGCATAAAACTTTAATCGGAATTGGAGTTTCACTTTAATAATTCATGTAACAAAGTTATGCTACATTAAAGGTATTACCGAGGTAAAACTCCAATTCTAACCGGAGAATCGCGACAAAAGCACCTAACAATATATATTTTTGAGTTTTTTTTTCTCGGTTGATGTGTTTTAACTGCAATGTTTTTCTTCTTTTTTTGGTCATGTCCGTGACTGTCACAGAACTCCTAGGACTAGTGACTTTCCTGGTTATCCTTTGGACGAGGATTGGTATGGATATATTAATGACAATGACAGAGTGCTTCTTAAGGTGTGTGTCTCATTCACCCTTCACGTTGTTTGAATTTAAATTGATTATGAAAAGGTATTTAGTTTGATTGATGTTATTACCGTTGATACTGTTTCCCGTGAATCTTTGTTGCATTCATGTTTCAAATTGCGGTTGCGATTGCGAATGTCGCCACTGCAATTGCGGCAGTTGCGATGCTTATTGCGGCCATTGCAGTGTGAATTTATTTTATAATTGCAACAAATATGATTGATCATGACTCTTTAAACATCCTACATCTCTTATTCTCCCTCCCAAATTGCACCTCTCCCTTGTTGCTAGCTCTTTATCATTTTACTAAATATCTAACCCTTCAAAATTTCCTATAAATCTACAAATAATGAAAGAGGAAGAATGAAATCTAATTGTGTGAGAACTGTGAAGTACATTGCAGTCCCATGTTGGCTGTTTCCACATGCTGTTTTGCGTTGAGAATTTTACTGAGATTTTCAAAAACATTGCCATTGCGGTGTGATGCGGTTTCCGCTTGTGCTGCTGCAATCATAATAGTGCGGCTGCATCAGGTGATGCAGTCCACAATTTGAAACCATATGTGTCATCAATTTCTGGTTTCCTTTGTTGTCAATGTGTTGTATTTTTTTCTATAGCCATGATATTTGGACTTTTATTGTTGCCTTCACTGATTTTGAATCAAACTAGTTCTCTTTGTGGGCACTTGTTAATACTAATTGACTAATATGAATTGACAACTTAAGCGTTTGAGTGTATTGCCTGGTTAGTTGCTTGAAATACTGTCTCTCTGTCATCAACACATCATATGTTTACTCTCGTAGTTAGGCCAATATTGTCTTGTAAGAGGAAACAGTTTTTGCTATTTCAACTAATTCTTGCATTGGAATGTCTTTTGTAAACACAATTGAAGAGAAGGGAAATGCTTGTGTTGGATTTTAGTTGATGATCTTATTCTATTAAGTTTCTTATACAAGTGTTGACAGTTCTGAATGTTAATTTCTGTTTGCTTTGATCTCTCAGACAATATACTATTCATCCTCTACATCTGCTGGCGCCAAGTGCATTGATCCTGGTTGTAATTGGGTGGAACAAAGGTAAGTATTTGATTTCACAATTCAAATCTGAAATATAGTGACTGGTTATGCATATGCCACTCTAAAAGATAGGAATGTTTCTATATTAAAAACAATGGTGTGTACTTTTTAATGGGATTTGGGAGGTTGGTTTGAAATTTGTGATGGATAGAGGATGTATTTTTTCAGTAGGTAGCACTAAGAACTCCTCCAACAAAAATGTTTCTTAACCAATCACTTTAAACCAGAAGAAGTAAAGGCTGCAATTGTTACTTGTGGGGGCTCTGCCCTGGTCTTAATGATGCCATCTGACAGTTTAGTTCGATATGAAATTGTTTCTCATATGGCTTTGACAAATTTTAGATTAAATATTAAAGCTTTGCAATAAAGTTAAGGAAGCAAAAGTTATTAGAGAAATGTCACATTTTAACTTGCATTGACTGTACCATCTCAGCAATATGTTTTCATTAAATTCTCTGGGCAGTGAAATACTCTTGTGCATAAATTATTGTCAAACAAACCAGAAATATATTCCTTGCTTTCATTCATATCTAGTTATTTACTATTTAGGATATTCCTAGTTTGGCTTTCTTTATAAACCAGCTTCTAGTTTTTAAGGTCATTAAATTGTTTCTCAATGTTTGATTCAATATTGGATGTGCTGCAGATTGTAGTCACACTCGAAATATACGATGTAACAATTGTGGGTATTCCTTTTGGTTATCGTGGATTTTCAGACGAAGAGCTGACAGAGGTTCCCGTAATCTCACGCTTCCCTCCTTGCTGATTTTTGGTCGAAATATCATTTGATTTAAGATCTATAGTTGAATCTGATGAACTTTTCTTCCTTTTAATGAATGTTTACAATATTGGGATTTCATTTGCAGCTGTCAAGGAAAGTGGTTCAGAATATTCATCTTTCAGGTGGAAGAAGCCTATTGGGAGTTTCACGTGGAGGACCTGGAGTCAGTGAAATTGTGGACAATTTGAAGGTGGTCTATATATCCCTTCTATAAAATAAATGTTGTATTTGCGGAGAAGTTTTTATTTTTTTTATACTGGGTACAATATTTACTGTGATTTGTTTGACGTGCATGTTATGGATTTCAGGAAAGAGGGATCAACATGCTCTTTGTGTTGGGTGGAAATGACACACATGCTGGTGCAAATGCAATTCATAATGAGGTTATCAATCCTTTATCTCTGTATTAATTGATCACATTCAGTTGGATCATTTTGTGATCAATTGATGAAATATATATATTTTGTTTTTGCATGAATTAAATTTCAAATCAAATATAAGAAAGAAAATGTAAGCTTGTGGAATAGCTCATTTATAATTTCTCCCCAAACTTAACCAAAAGGTATTTTAAATTTTTGGTCTATGCCTATCGTCTAGCAACTGTGTCAAATTTACTTGTGGTTTTGGTCTCTAAATGTATTGAGAAGGAAAGTTGATTTTGTAACTATTCATTTTGTATTCAAAACTTCAAATCCCTTCTCCCACTTTAAGAAGTGAAACCCTAGAGAAGAAGCCTCGTGCTGTTTACCAAAGGTGGTTTTAGTTCTCCAAGAAACACTGGCAACTTAATATCCTTCCAGTTTCCTTCTATATACGCCACTACCACTTACAAGTTATTTTTTGGAAAATAGCACTAGCAGCTATTTGCTCTTCTAAGCATAATAATTTTGGCAAGTGGAAAAAGTTTGCTCACAAACACATCTTATTAAAGTTTGGATCTTTCGAGTTAATATAAAAATGTTAGATAAAGTTTTTTTTTTTTCCTTTTTTAAGTACTGATCGAGTAATATGCTTTGGGCAAAATAACTAAGGTAATGCATGGATGATTTTTGAAATGAACAAGACATGAAGCAGTTCTGAACTTGGTTATGATATTGAGCTGCGTTCCTACTTTTATTTCTGTTTAAGCTAAAACTGAACCGCATTTGTTGAGGTACAATGCCGAGCATTGTGTTTTTGACTCTCTGAGTATGGTTTCTGGTGCATATTCTGTAATGCAGATATCTGTCTTTATTTAAATGATTTTAAACCAATGTTTCATGCCAACAATTGCTTTATTTCAGACGAAAAATACTTCAAGGAAATCGGTGTTCATGCTGACGTGAAATATATCGATCCAACATACATGATCCGTGCATGTCGAGCAAATGCTGCTGATGAAATTTTATGCACTGTACTTGGACAAAATGCTGTTAGTCTCTCTCCTTCTCTATCATTTTCCTGTTGCATATATATGATTTCACTTTTTGTTATTGGTTCTCATAAGGCAGTTTATCGGCCTTTTATTCTCAATTTCTTATCAATACAACTAGGCACTTCTAGATTATGTTTATAATTCACCCAGCTAGGCAGTACAATAAAACTATTTCTCAAGCACAAAATGCATACAATGCAACATCTCCAAAAGTACATCCATGTGTAGTACTGTATATTTGTCACTTGATATTGATTCATAGCTTTTGTATTGCAGGTTCATGGTGCATTTGCTGGATTTAGTGGCATCACAGTAAGCACTTGTAACACACACTATGCTTACTTTCCCATCCCCGAAGTGATATCTCATCCCAAGTTGGTGGACCCTAACAGTCGAATGTGGCATCGATGCTTAACTTCAACAGGCCAACCCGATTTCATTTGATTATTTTCCCATTTTAATACATTCAAGAGGCTTGGGAATTAAGGCTTCCATAGAGTATATCATAGGAAGATAGCTTCAAAAAATATTTTTGGTTAATATACCCAACATCGTAAGTGGAAATAATACTGAGGATGACATTGCCTCCTTATTCAAATTTGTATAGCATGGCAAATTCATAGTCCTCCAATTGCCTTCAAAATGAAATTTGAGAGGAATGACAGAGCATTATTTTCTTGATTTTGATCGATTTTGTGGCATTTGTTGTAAGTATAGAGTATTCCAAGAACATTCCTAGCTAGTGGAGGTCTATTGAATTTGTGTTTCAAGAGATGCCAATAATTGAATCCAGCACTGTTTCTGTTATCTATAGTGTTTCAATTTCTTTTGAATTACGACTTTAGTACAGTAACTTTCTTTGATAACAATCATGCAAATTAGAGCTTACTTGCTAGTTACCTTTTTACCTTGATCTCTTTGCATTTTGGTTGGAAGACTGAAAGAAGCAATGGGTATGTGAAATAAAATGAGAACGTGTGACGAAGTTGATATTATGTTTTAATTTAAGCCGTGTTACATGAATTAATATCTAATAGTTAATGGTGATAAATACCCTTGGTGTGGAGCCGGAAAAAAAAATACATCCCCTCCCTATAACCGTATTAAAAACTTAGGTAAAGTTAATGTTTTTGTATGGCCTTAAAGTACATTTCCTTCTGAGAATTGGTAAATAACAATGGACTCGGAATATGGATCTTCACCTTCTACATCTTGTACTAGTATATTATAGTCAGTAATCAATAATACCGTGTTTCAGTCAAAGATAAAAGTGTGCGAATATACCTCTCTGTTACTGCCTCGTATTAGGAACATAAATGTAATGAAAGAAGTTAAGTAAAAGTACTTTTCTGGCAAGGGGAATAAACCCAGGTCTTTTTATACCTGAGTACTGAATAGTGATCTTTTTATACGTTGTTCATTATTCATCTTTTCTTTTTCTTTATTTTCCTTTTTTCTCTCCCGTGAAGATATGCCAGAAAATTGTTCCTTCTTTTATGCCTTTTGAAAAGTCAAAGCTCTCAATCTTATAATTAAGCAGTTTTAACTAATCCTAGATTCCTGCATGCGATAACAAACAGGGATCCACCATCCGTGAACATATCTAAAACAAGGCATTCAAATAAATAGATTCTAAAACTTCAGTTATTTTTATGTATGTGTGTCTGAGCAACCCTTTTCAGCTTTTACTCATCTCTTTCTTCATTCACAGATATTAAACAACAATAACTATAAAACCTTATATATTTTACTAGAACGTCATTCTATTAAGTTAACTACTCGGGAAAAAAATTTCTGTCATAATGATTTTTTCCAACTCAAACATAATTATTTTCGGTAAAAATATTTGTAATCTAGACCAAACAGACTAAACAGTTTTAGATATATACTATTCACCTTTCCCGTGCTTAAAAATAGAGACTTTTTTTAATATATATTAAGTCTTGCATTGTTTTGTGAATTCAATACCTGCTCCTGAGAGTGAAAACAATTTTGCATTTGTCAGCAACGTACCAACACCAAAGTTAGTTTCGCATCGTGAAAAAATTATTGATCTTCTACGGCCACTAGAAGACACAAAAGAAACGGAAGGTAAATAAGAGCTTGAATTGCTTGACTATACATTATACGTGAGAGACAGAAAGGGCACTCGAAAACTTCGTCACTGCATTCACTCAAAGTTCTGGAAGTTAAAACTTCCACCAACCTTGATCAGTGTGGCAGTGGCATTGACCATAGTTTGGGTCCCCACCACCTAACACTGCACAGAAATACACATGCATGGAGTGACTGAAACACAGAAGATACACCAGAAAACTGATATACACCGAAAGATCGAGATTAAAGAGAATTATATATTCTCGTTACAAGTTTTGCTAACCCCATCTTTTTTACAATTTTTTTTCAAAATAACAATGTTTAAGAAACTATATAGTTTGATATAGTATTGGTGAAGATATCTTAGTCAAAGAACAAAAACAATGGTTTAGGTCCATGCGTGTTCTCTAACTTACTGATTCACATAGTAGCATAGGCGGTTTCAAGGCCCGGCTACCCTGGCCAATTGCCCAGGCTCTGGTCCAAATTCATTTGGTAAAAAAAAAAAAAGGTAAAAATTAAAAGAAAAATATTAAAGAAAGGGCAAGAAATTGGAAGGGCAAAACAATTGTAAGAGTTAAACATTAAAAGGGCAAAAATATAGGTAACAGAAACAAAAGAAGTAAAGCTTCGTCACCGCAGCAACACTGTAGAAACCTTAAAGCTTCCGCCATCGACACCTACTGGTTCTTTTCCGACTACCGCCTTCCCCTTTTTTTTCGGTTAGTAATTGTTTAATTTCAACTGATTGTGGTTTTAAATTGAAACAATTAACACAAAGGTAGCAGAGAAGAAGAAGAAGAAAAATTTGGGTTTATTTGCACCGCCTAGTAGTAGCAGACACAGAGAAGAAGAAAAATTTGGGTTTGTCTTTGAAAGGTTAAATATTTTATGTTATATAGAAGTACTAACATTGTGAAAATGAGTCCCATATTTTTCAAGTTTATCTAAAATCTCATATGGTGAAATTATAATATTGTATCATACTGATAACTTCAATAAATTTCATTATAAAAAATATTTACTTTATAATATATTTTGTCATTTTGTGTGCTGCTAAGTGTCAGATTAAGCTACTACACAGCAAGATTCATTGGTTATAAAAGTTTTATTGATAAGTCAAACTAAAGTGTGTATCTAGTAATATTATAAGCATATAGTATTATTTATAATAGCAGTAAAAAGATCTTTTACAGTGGAATCATACCACTTGTAAATTTGTTTATTGATAGATAAATTATCTACAATAAAGGTTTCTTTTGGTTATCTAATTTTATTAGTTTCTATAATGGTGTTTAATTGAATATAATATAATGCTTGTTCCTACTCTTTATAAATCATAAGAGATTACTTTTATTTTGAAAAACTATTCTTATTTAAATTTTGATTCTTATGATTTTAATTGTTAATTGAGTATTAACTTAAGATCATTTAATTTCAGAGATGAGGAGATTTTTGGTTGATAGAGCAAGTATTGAGAATGTGAATGTTGTACAACAAGAAGCCGAATTAGAACCGCCACCTAATGTGGTTAATGAGTTTAACCCAAATGAGATTGTGCGTGATCCAGGTCATAGGAAACAAATTAATGAGTATGCTCCGGATATTCAAGATCAAGTGAGGAGGGCATATATATTGAAGGGTCCAATGCAACCACATTTGCCAAGCTTTCCTCGTACTCCATTTGGAAGTGTTTCTAGAGCATTTAGTAAATCATGGTATAAGAATTACACATGGTTAGAATACAGTGAGATCAAGGATGCAGCTTATTGTTTTTATTGCTTTCTCTTTAAGCAACCCGGGAGGGCCGAACACTTTGGTTTTGAAGTCTTCACTAAAAGCGGATATAGAGATTGGAAGCATGCATCTCAAGGCTTGAAAGATCATGTTGGTAGTCATAATAGTTTGCACAACTCATGTGTCAAGCACTACGATGATTATAATAATCAAAGACAAAGTGTGACAAGTAAGTTTGCTAAAGCAACCAAGGAATCAGAAGAATTGTATAAGATTCGTTTGACTTGTTCTTTAGATTGTTCAAGATATCTCATAGCACAAGGCATGACTTTCCGTGGCCATGATGAATCCTCTACTTCGCTAAATAAGGGCAATTTTAGAGAGATGGTAGATTGGGTAAAATCTCAGAATGAACAAGTGAGGGATGCTTTTGACCGTGGTGGAAAAAATTGCACAATGACTTGCGGTGACATTCAAAAGGAGCTTGCAACGTGTTGTGCACATGAAGTTACCAAGGTGATTATGGAAGAGCTTGGTGATAGACAATTCTCCGTGCTTATTGACGAGTCACGTGATATATCCGTCAAAGAGCAAATGGCGGTGATGTTGAGGTTAGTAGTTGTATTTTCCAATTTCCAATTTTCATTACCTATTATTCTCTATGCCGCCAAGTAAACTGGTTGAATTTGTTTTAGGTTTTTGAATGACAAAGGGAATGTTATGGAACGATTTATTGCTCTACATCATGTCACAGATACTTCATCTAAGTCATTAAAGGATGCTCTTTATGGTATTCTTGATAAGTACACATTATCTATTTCAAGGATACGAGGGCAAGGATATGATGGAGCTTCAAATATGAGAGGTGAATTTAATGGTTTGCAAAGAAAAATTCTAGATGAAAATCCTTATGCTTTCTATGTCCATTGTTATGCTCACCGTTTGCAATTGGTTGTTGTGTCTGTTACTAGTAGTTGCTCATCTATTCATGATTTCTTTGAGTACATCACCTTGATTGTGAATACAACAAGTGCATCTTGTAAGAGGAGGGATGCTTTGACAGAGGCACAACACAAAGATATTTTAAATAAACTTGAGAGTGGTGAGATATCTAGAGGAAGGGGCTTACACCAATCATCTAGTCTCACTAGACCCGGGGATACTAGATGGGGTTCACATCATACTACATTGCTTCGTTTGGATCAAATGTGGTCCTCCGTGTTAAAGGTGCTTAGTATGGTTGATGAAGATGGACGTGGACCATCTCAAGCAGCAGGTTTGATAGAAAAAATGGAGAGCTTTAAATTTGCTTTTATTTTGAGGTTAATGTTAAAGTTGTTTGGTATCACAAACGAGCTTTCAAATATATTGCAAAGAAAAGATCTTAATATTGTGAATGCCATGGAATTAGTTGATGTTGTCAAAGCTCGGTTGGGCACAATGAGAGAGAGTGGCTGGAATAATTTTTTTGCCGATGTCCAAGGATTTTGTGTTGCTAAAAGTATTCTGGTACCAAATATGGATGACGAAATACCAGTTCGGGGTCGTTCAAGAGCAGAAGGGAGGACTATCACTAATCTTCATCATTATCGTGCAGAGATTTTTTATGTTGCTATTGATAAAATATGTGTGGAGATGGATCACCGCTTTAGTGAAGGAAGTAACATTATACTTGATTGCTTCTCATGTCTTGACCCAAGAACTCTTTCTCCAAGTTTGATGTTGATAAGCTTGCTCGTCTTGCTGATATTTATCATGCAGACTTTTCTGATGATGACCGAGGAACAATTAAGGATCAACTTGAAACTTATGTGCTTCAAGTGAGAAGAAATGCTTCTTTTTCCACTTGTGAAGATGTTCAAAGTTTGGCTATGAAGATGGTTCAAACTGAGAAACATTTGGTATTTCCATTGGTTTATAAACTTATTGAGCTAGCTTTGATATTGCCGGTGTCGACAGCATCCGTTGAAAGAGCTTTTTCAGCAATGAAGATTATCAAGTCTAAATTGCGCAATAAGATCAACGATGTGTGGTTCAATGACTTGATGGTATGTTACACCGAGCGGGAGATATTCAAGTCACTTGATGATATTGATATTATTCGAACATTTACCGCAAAGAAGTCTCGGAAAGGACACTTGCCTCGTAATTTTATTTAACCCGCTATTGTAAGATTATGTTTATCTCTTTTATTTTAAACTATATTTTTGTTGACAAAATGACGAGTCTCTTTTATTTTGATTGATTACTATTTACATATTATATACAATGTGAATTTGCTATCTTTAAATTTTTGCCCAGGCTTTATAATTTTTCTGGCTCCGCCACTGCATAGTAGTTTCGTTTGTGGTGCGTGACTATTAACCCAAAAGAATTTTTACGCATTATAAAAATTGAATACTGGTACTCCTGTTAAATAATTCTTAAATCCAGCTTTGCAATTTATGCTAAGTTTGTTTTAGTGTGAAACAGAACTTTAGGACGACTGTTTATGGTTAGTCCTTAGAGGGTCAGTTCAGTTTAAAGTTTTTGATTTTGTTTTGTTTTACCTTATATCTCTAATGTCAACTTGGCTAATGTAACATCTACCATGTTTCCTGATAAATGATTTACAAAATAATTGTGATTATTTTGAATTCTTTGAATCTTTGAAGATCATGCATGGATGGATGGATATGCAAACTTTCAAATCTAACTGAAAAGAAAAATATGAATGACAACTCATTTAAACTTTCCTTTATGAAAAAAAATTATGTAAGTGAATTCGTTGCTTTTTCTTTTGATCAGCTCTGTTAAATAGTCTGTGTTAAAATAATGTTTTGTCCATTTTAAATTAATTGACGTTTTAACGTTAAAAAAGAGAAAAAAAAGTTTATGTACTTATTTAAATTGTCAGTGCATAATCTTCAAACGAGAAAACATTGAAGTTTCTAATAATATATATATATATATATATATATATATATATATATATATATATATATAATTTTTTAAAAATTTTGATCAAATAAACATTATTTTCTCAAAATTGAAAAAGAGAGTAAGAATATTTTAATAAAAACGTAAAATAGTTCCATTACTTGAGTTACATATTATTTTTCTTAATTTGTCTGAAGAAACTTAATAAAGAGAAACTTTAATGGGTTCTTTCTCAATTCTTACAACTCACCTTTTTTCAAGTTCACCATTGAAGCGGTGAGAGGGGTTCGCCAGATTGGAAGAACCGTTCTTTTGTAAGAATGGGTTCTTGGCATTAACTAAATATTCCAGTAAAAAAAAAAAAACATTAAGCAAATATTGATGTGGGATCAGTTTTATAGGAACAGATGAGACCCTCAGATTGAATGGACTGTTTAAGTGTAAAATGTGGAGCAGTTCTCAATGAGTTCAATGTTTGAGTAAAAAATTAACAAAGTTCTTAATTTTGATGTGGCGATTTAGGACTCGCAAAAAGTTTTTTTTATCATTGCAAAAAGTTATTTAAGAACTCAAAAGTTGATTCTCTCTTAGGGATGCTCTAAATTGGTATGCTTGTTTTAGAAAATAAAGTGAACAAAGTAAAAGAGAGAAAAGAGAATGATATTTTAGTTGTTTGGGAAAAGAAAATAAAAAGAAAGAAAGATAAAAAAAAAATCTTGTTTAGTTAAAATAATATATATAATTGGCATAAATATTTTAAATAAAAATAATACAAAAAATAAAGATAACGTGGTCTTTTTATTTCATAGCACTACCTTTCCTCTCCTTTTCCTTATAATTTTGGTCAGTACATGTAATATGAAGGTCCGCATATGGTTTTTAATCTTTCATTCCTAGTAAAATGAAATTTAACGGTGGACAGTACACATTATATAGACTTTTACGTCCCTCCATTTACTTTTCTTCTTCTTTTCCACATTTAAAATATACTCTAAATATCAAGCAATTTTATTTTTTAACAGTAAATGAATATTATTAATAGATAAAATAACCACGAATGTGATCATAGAATAAAAAAATATTACAATAAGAATTACATGCCATCAGAATAGTCAAACAAAAACATAACACAATCAAAATAAAAAACACTCCATAAGATTAAAACACTAATTTGTGAAAGATATTCTGGACGAACATAATCCTTTGTACCTAAACCAAATCCATGATAATCGTTGAACTTGAAACAGAATACATGCAATATCAAGATTGTCATCATTGAAAAGGACGTTATTCCGTTAAATCCATAAATTCCAACACGTCGCATGTCATATAATGAATCTCGTCTTCTTCACACGTTTTCCTCTAAAACACAAACCTTGTTGAACATAATGTTCATGTATTTGATTTGAGTGCACCATAGCAAAGTCCAACCATCAATATACACTCATCCAAACTTGAGCAAAATCACACGTTAAAAATAAACTAGTGATATCCTCCGACTCATTGTCCCATAAAGTGCATGACAAACTAGGCAAAACTACTCCTCTTCTATTCAAAGTTGATCTTGTTGGTAGCCTCCCCCAAAGAAATCTCCAAGAAAAGAAAAGAACCTTTATTGATATGGCACACCTCCAAAAAAAACTTAATTCAAAGATGGACAATTGGGACGAGTAAAATTCCTTTGGCTATAATATTTTAAAGTTGTTATTTTTTAAATTCTAAATTTTCAAACACCTAATCAATCATCAACACTCTTTATCTTTCTTCATATTACATTGTATCACTAAAAGTATCTCTAATAAGTATAATTTAAGTAATTCATTTTAAGGTGTTTACCTTATGTTAATTGATCTCTCCAATATCACATTATAGTTAAACAATTCATATATATTTTGTTTTAATGGTATAATTTTAAACAACTCTTAAGTTATTCCCCTTAAATAATCCTTAAATGATAAGAAAATATTTTTTTTATCAATAAGCAAGTGTTGCTTATATAAGCAACCGAAACTTAATTTTAAGTAATTTAATATAATGTGTAGATCATCTTCAATAATAAAAAAAATTAAACAACAATATCTAAAAATAAATAACTCATTAAATAACAAGTGGGAAATGCTCTAATTATACTTATATTATTTTCTTTTTTAATTTTATCTCTCTTTGGCTAAGTGTCTAATAACACAATGTGCATCTAAAATTCATTTTGAATATTTTATAGGGATTATAACTATAGAAACGTGACAAATTCGGGGTAATCTCAATTATTGAATTAAATATTAAAACTAATATAAAAAAATAACAAGTAAATTTATGGATCATTAAATTCTTGCAGAAAATTAAAATTGGATTAAAAGTTTGCATCGTGGAGTTCATAAATTATATTTTTTTTAATCATACTATCAAGCTGCGGTTTATTTTACCACTTTTATAGATGACTGATTTTTTGTGAGAAAAAATTGATATAATTATATCAAGATTTTATTAATTTAAAAATATTTATTTATTTTATTCTGGAAAATCACAAGAGTTTGCATAGAAAAAATTGCGGAATGAGTAAAATATAAAGGACAGCATACATTGCTGATAAAAAAAAAAAGAATACGTTCTTAATTTTAACATTATATATTATCTGATTCTTTTTTTTAGGAGATATATAATCTGATTGTAAAGAAACTAAAACCGTACTGCATGCTTCTCTTACATGTTTAACGGCTTTCAAATGTATATTTGTGACGTATAAAAAATTGCAAAGAAATTATGTCTTTTAAGATTAAAAAAGAAAACGTTTATCTAGTAAACATTTAAAATAAAAAGTAAATATATAAAAAATAAAAAAATTGTATTCATACAACTCTGCATACAAATAAGAAGAAAAAGAAATATTATAAAAGCGTTATAAAACATTATTATATTTTCTCAAAAAATTATAAAAGTAACTAAATTTTCTCGAATCCAGGGAAATGCCCTTATATCCTTTTTGTATTGTTTTGTCAGTAGTGTCCCACTAAACATGTGAGGTTTTGTTTTGTTCAGTGTTGTTCGGCTGTGAAGCCAAATACTTAAAAATGTTGACTGGTCAATGACTCAAAAACAAAAGCTAGAGTAGGCAAACATCATAATTCATAGAGATAGAGAGGTTTCCAATCTCAATATTCAGCAAAGACGAATTTTTCGTTTCCTGTGTAGATCTTCATCGCAAATACTGACAATGACCCAACAAAACATTGACGTTGGACAAGTTAATTCTTGCTTCTTGGATATACACATATGACATCAATTCAACCATCCAAATATATATCGAGACATGTTAGTCCTTTTTAAATTTTGGATTATTTCTAAGCACCAGATACTTCTTTTGCTTTAAATTGGAAGAGATGTTTATTTATGAAAAAAAATGCTTTATATATTGATTTTCTTCTAAAATGAGCACTTAGGACATTCACATGGACAACAATTATGGCTCTACTCTCCAAATATTACATTCATACTTTGACATGCTGTGTTTGTGCTTCCACAACATTGTTTCATCAAAGTTTTCTACACCAACCGCACGTCCAAGTATTTGTAGCTGTTTCTATAATCTGACTATAAACCAAAAACTTAACTATCGACACCTCCTTCCTGATCCTGTCCATATGCTTCTAGCATGAAAGCACTTAAATTCCCATCTTATTCATCCGAAGCAAACTCTCATTGAGAATGTTTCCAAGGAATTCCAAGACCACACCAAACTCCCCATTCAACCAAACTAGATGAACTTTGGTGAAGGAAGAAAATTCACATTTCATGAATTGGAGGTTCCATTAGAAGGTTCATCTGGTTTGCTCCTCTTAGTAGGGTTTGGGTTTGAAGTATTATGTGACGAGTTTGGACATGATGATCCAACAGTTAATTCATCACTCTTATAACTTAAGCACCCAGCATCCAGCACCCCAATTGGACTTTGGGGCACATATGGCACCTTGCTGCCTAAACTAGCAGCAACATTGATCAAGGACAAATCTCTTATCAATTCAACACACTTTAGAACTCTCCCCTGCAAAATGAAAATCGCACAACACAAAAGTCAGAATAGTTCATTAAGATCGTCTTAAACACCAATTATCAATTCAACAAGGACAATTTGTTCTATGTGGGAACAATCACACCACACCTTCTCTACTACTAAGAGATCGGTTATGGCTTTATCAATTTCTATCACTTGTGATTCCTTTAAAACAGAAGCTGCCACCGCTGCAGCAATTTCAGAAGGCCAGAATTCCAAGAAATCAATACCTGCAATTAATTTCCCAAAAAAAACACTCGTCAAACTCATTACTCCTCAAGGAAAACAGAGTACAGAAACAGAGCAATGAGAATACCTCTAATTATGCCAAGAATGAGGTGCACTGATATTGAAATGGATGATTTCGCTGGATGCTGCTCGCAAGTGATCTTGCCAAGGAAGTAGTCTATGAAGGAACAAGGAGTTATAGCGCACATTTTCCATCTCAGTGTGCTTAATACAAGTAGTTCCATTTTTTGAATGGTTCTCGCTTCAAACAAAAACTTTAGTTCCCCAACCTGCCAATTATCAATATCAACAAGAAAATTAGAGGGTAATATGCACAACAAAATCATATTTAACTATCTTACAGTATTGCAGGATTCTACTATACCTGTAAATCTACGGATTGAGGCACTTTGATCTCCTCCATTTTGGCCGCAATCGACAAGCAAGCTACAGCCAACAATTGCACAGTCCAACTCACACCTCTCTAAACATACCAAGAGGCCAAAAACACCAATTAGACAATCAAAAAGAAATTACGGAGAAATGAACCTAGCAAAAAACACCCATAAACTTTCAGACATTTGATCTTACAGGTAACTCAAAAACCGATAGGAAGCGATCCAAGTAGTTCACAGCTAAACAAAAACTCAGGGGTCCAAATCCAAGATAAGAATGAGCCTGTTGATCACATTATTATAAAAAGAAAAAGTCAGCAACACAATCACCTCAATCAAATACAAGATTGCAATTTGCCACATTCATTACACAGTTTCAACCGATATGAAACAAAATTCAATTCTATAAAAAGGAAAATCCAAATCAACTTAAGAACATCAACAAGTTGCCAGTGGCAAAAGAATTGGCGATAGCACCAAGCTACTCCTTTTCCAATTTGGAAGTTCAAAAATTAAAGCAAAAACCCATTTGAGAGACCCAATGAAAAAGCCCAGCATTGTATAAAAACCTGATATCAGAAGGCAAAAGAAATCAGACAACAGAGTAAAAAAAAAAGAAAAAAAACTCTTTTAAATGACTAAAATCCCATTAAAAACACCAGACCCACCAAGGCAATAATCCACAAAAATCAACAAAAAAAAAACATTAAATGATCAATTTTTCCATGTCCATTGATTGAAAATGGGAACTTGGTGAATCAAACACAAAGAATGCAGAAACCCTCAATACCTTCCAAATCCAATCAAGAGCCTCCTTTCTAACACCCAACAAGTCCAAGTCCAACCCCCCACTCCTCAGCCTCATCAAGTAATCATCCCTCGGCAAATGCTCTTTTTCTCTCTCCACCATAGCCCTCACAGCTTCCTCACTCTGCGCCACAAAACACGCCAGCAACAACTCCGATCCACCACCACCCTCATGGTGCGAGATTCTGGAGTTAGACCCATCTGCGGCATCACATTCCAAACCATCATCATCGAAGCAGGTGCTGCTGTTCTCGGAACAGAGAAGAAGAAGGTTGGAGGTGGCACTGTCTGAGTTGTGAGCCATTGATAAGAACGGTTATTTGCTAGAACAGAAAAGGGTGGGGCTTAGGGAACAGAACAGGTTTGTGGAGAAAAACCCATGTGACAGTGTTGGAGAATGAAGTGGGAGAGAGGGGAGAGGAGTGAGCTTTATGTAGGAAGCCGGTTGTGCTTTTAGGGCAAAAGAGAGAGAAAGAGAGATGATGGGGCAAGCAAGCAAGAAAGAGGGGCAATGATATTGGTTCTGCTGCTGCTGTCCATGGAAACCAAAACCCCCCAAAAAACAAAGAAAATAAAAAATAAATAAATAAATAAAGATTTTATGTTGTGGTGGGTACAAAAACAAAAACAAACAGGACTGTAATTTTGTCAAGATGGAAAAAATTCCAACGAAATTAAGAATGTGGGGAAAACAAAATAATTGGGATTCCTCTTTTGGTATAAGAATATAACCTTTTGGATTTGATTCTTTTTTTTTCTTTCTTTCAAAGTTGAATTATTTAATACTAGTTTTGTTGGTTTTTTAAAATATATTTTGTGATTTAAATTAAATGTTTTAACACAATTCTTTTTTTTTACTGGCATTAAGTTGTATTATGAACTTATTCAAAGTCTTAAATGTCTTATCATTGATTTTATTTACCAATTTTACTGATTTAAATGTCTTATCATTGATTTTATTTTTTATTTTTATTTAATTTCTACTCTCTCTCTGTTTTTATTTCTTCTTTTAACTTCTTATTTTTCAAAACTTATTATTGTTGTAACTAATAAATGTGATTTTTCTTCTTTTGTTTTGAATTAAAATGTTATTTCTCTTCTCTATTCTAAATGTCTCTCTTTCACTTTTTTCCGACATTTCTTTATGATATCTTCATATTTGTCCAAAAAAAATTAAGAGCCTGCAGTAGTAAAATATAAAATATATTTAATTCTTTTATTTGTAAAAAAAAATGTTTTGTTCCAATTTTCATATAAAACCTATAAAAAAATATTTTTTTGATTTAATAAAAATTGACAACTTTTTTTAAAATTATTATTAAGTAGGGATTTACTTAAAAGATTTTTAAAAAATCGTTGGAAATTTTAATTTCTTCTAATGTATTTAAAAAGTAATAAATTAGATTAGTTTGACTTTTTCTAGTTTTGGTGAATTAATGGAGTGCAAATAACTTTACTAGAAATGGTCTTAACTTTTCTATTATTTTTTCTTCAGAATCTTGTACAAACATAAATACACTCTAATAACCATTCCTTAATTTAGGCTTAATTTTTTTTTATTAAATATTTTAAAATAATTAGTCAAAATAATTAATTAAAACTATTATATTTAAACATGAGTCAAATAAATAAAAGTTATCAATTGTCATTTAAAAAGAAGATAAAACTATTATATCGTTGAAATTAGGTTCTTATTTCACTCCTAAATTTTTTTTAGTGGTCGTTGAATTGAAGTTAGCTATACTAGCCTACCACCCATAGTGAATAACAATAAAGGAAATATAAAAAAATTGTGTAAATAAATTGACAAATAAAATATAAATGACTGAAAAATGATAAATTTGACTATTTTTGCCAAAGACTAATTTTACACCTCAAATTTTGTTATTTATTTTAAAGCTGTCCAAACATCAAGTTTTCTTTGATAGTAACTATCCACGTATGATAGTTATATGTGCATGTACCATCCTGGATAACTGGCTTGAAAATTGTTTGAACACATTTTCTCACATTTTGACTTTTGATTATCTATCTCATGCAAAAAAAATAACAATTATCTTCCACTTTCAACCTTTTTGTTTTTTTAAAGACGGAATCTTCATGCATGTTCAAATTTGTTAAATTGTCTATGCTCAGTTATTACTGCTAGTGTGGCTTGCTTCTAGATTAGAACCGTTTTCTGACTCATCTATACTAGACGTGCACCAATCGTTCCAAAAACGTCCAAATTTGTGACTTGCTTCTGGACCAAGTCCGTTTATTTAACTATTTTTAACATGAACAATCTTACACAGTATAATATTTGAGCCAAAAAATAAATAATAAAAGTGTGATTGACAAATTATATATAAAAAATATATATATATGATTGAAAATACTTTCGAAGCATTTCATTATTTCTTTCACACAACTTGCCTAATAGGTCAAGCATTAGTTTTACACCTTAAATTTTGTTATTTATTATGTTTTGTATGTAGTACAAACATCAATTATTTTTCTAATAACTATCCACATATGACGTTGTAGTTGCATTTTCCATTGAAAATTGTTCTTGCACATTTTCTCACATTTTAGCCTTTGATTATCTATCTCATGTGGGGAAAAATAGTTGTTGTCTTCCACTATCCATATTTTCATTTTTTAGAGACACAATCTTCATGCATGTTCAAACTTGGAAAACAGCCACATGATCAGCTACTGTTTTTTTTACTCATATACAGTGGACATGCACCAATCTTTCAGAAAACGGTTAAATTACTTATTAAGTATTTTTAATATGAACAATCTTACACAGTGATAATTAATATAATACTTGAGCCAAAAATAAATAATACAAGTATGATTGACAAATTATATAAAGAAAAATGTATTTGATTGAAACATACTTTGCAAGCATTTCATTATTTCTTCCATACAACTTGCCAAGTTGGTTAAGGACTAGTTTTACACCTAAAATTTTGTTATTTATTATGTTTTCTAAACAGTACAAACATCAATTATTTTTCTAATAACTATCTACATATGGTGTTACAATTGCATCTTCCATTAATGGCAGGTGGCTTGAAAATCATTCTTGTACATTTTCTCACATTTTAGCATTTGATTATCAATTTCATGTGGAAAAAATAACAATTGTCTTCCACTATCTACATTTCCATTTTTTTGAGACACAATCTTCATGCATGTTCAACTTGAAAAACTGCCCCATGATCAGTTATTGCTGCCAGTGTGACTTGTTTCTGAACCAGGTCTATTTTTTTGACCCACTTATATTGGACTTGCACCAATCGTTCAGAAAATGGCTAAATTACTTGTTAACTATTTTTAATACGAACAATCTTACACAATGATAATTAATATAATTCTTGAGCCAAAAAAAATAATAAAAGTGTGATTGACGAATTATATAAAGAAAAATGTATTTGACTAAACATACTTTGCAAGCATCTCATTATTTCTTCCATACAACTTACCTAATTGGTCAAGGACCAGTTTTACACCTCAAATATTGCTATTTATTATGTTTTCTAAGTTGTACAAAAATCAATTATTTTTCTATTAACCATCCACATATGGTAGTTGCAAGTGCATCTTCCGTCATGGGTAGTTGGCTTGAAAATTGTTCTTGCCCAGTTTCTCACATTTTAGTCTTTGATTATTTATCCCATGTGAAAAAAAGTAACAATTATCTTCCATTATCCACATTTTCACTTTTTAGGGACATCGTCTCCATGTATGCTCAAACTTGAAAAACGGCCTTCATGTTTAGTTATTGTTGCTAGCTTGGCTGTCTTTTGAACTAGGTATGTTTTTTTTATCCACATATACTAGACTTGCACCAATTGTTCAGAAAATGGCTAAATTACTTGTTAACTATTTTTAGTGTGAACAATCTTACACCATGATAATTAATATAATTCTTGAGCAAAAGAATAAATAATAAACTATGATTAACAAATTATATAAAGAAAAATGTATATGATTAAACATGCTTTTCAAGCATTTCATTATTTTCTCCATACAACTTACCTAGTTGGTCGAGAACCAATTTTACACCTCAAAATTTGCTATTTATTATGTTTTCTAAGTAGTGTATACATCAATTATTTTTCTAGTACTTATCTACATATGGCTACATGTGCATCTTCCATCATGAGTAGTTGGCTTGTAAACTGTTCTTGTATGTCTTCTCACATTTTAACCTTTGATTATCTATCACATGTGCAAAAAATAACAATTATCTTCCATAATCCACTTTTTTTCTATTTTTTTTAGAGGCATGTCTCAATGCATGCTCGAACTTAGAAACTGCCTTCATGTTCAGTTCTTGCTACTAGCTCAACTTGCTTCTGGACCAGGTCCATTTTTTACCCACCTATACTAAACTTGAGCCAATCATTCAGAAAATTACTAATTTACTTGTTAACTATTTTTAATGTAAACAATATTACACAATTATAATTAATATAATTTTTTAGTAAAAGACTAAATAAATAATAAAAGTGTGATTGGGCAATTATATTAAAAAATGTATTTGATTAAACATACTTCACAAACATTTCATTATTTTTTCCATACAACTTACCTAATTGGTTAATGACTAAATTACACCTCAAAATCTGCTATTTGTTATATTTTTTAAGTAGCACAAACATCAATTATTTTTTAGGTAACTATCCACATATGATAGTAGAGTGCATCTTTCATCATGCACACTTGGTATGAATAATAATGTAAGTTTAAAGTGAAATAATTTATATCTAACATATATCAACAGTTTTTTATAATAAAAAATAGTAAGAATTTTTCAACACAATAGCTTTATAATCATGTTTGAATCAGATAATATAAATATAAACGGTAATTTTTTTCTTAATCTCGCACCAAAAATGTTTTAAAATAATTAAGCAAGATGATTAATTAAAATAATAGTATTTTATAAAAGTCAAATAACAGAAATAATTTAAAGAAGTTATCAATTATCATTAAAAGAAGATAAATGGGAGATCTTCAAGAGAGGGAGGGAGGGAGTGAGGGAGGGAGAGAGTTCATGCTATACGTGTGTGCCTAACAGTAATTTTGTGAAGTTGTTTGACTTAATAACATGTATATATTAAATTCCAATAATTAAATCATTAAATGTTTTGATATTATTTTAATAATTATGCACATTAAATTTTAGATAAATTTGATATTTATAATCAACCTTTACTTATGTTTTTTAAAAGTATAGTCTTAATAATTATTGCCTATTTTGCCACTACACTTACTTTCTGTGTGCATTTTGTCCTAAACATTAATTGATATTTTTGTTTATTACTAATAGTTGACCCTTGATTTCACAAAAGAATAATAATAATTGAACCTTGACATGACAATTTGACTGTTAGCATTATAGATATTACTAATGTGGATTGATAATATGACAAGTTGATGATAGTGTAACAACATGAAAGGATAACGTGAAATATTATGTGATAACTCAAAATGGTTCAAATTTTTTTCCTTCATATTTTTGTATTAACATATTCAGTCTCGAAAATTTTCTTTAAAAGAATTAGGTCTCAACCCTAACTTCCTTCTTTCTTCATTTATTTATGCAACAAAATAAACTAAAGTTAAACAAAAAATCAAATATTTAAATTATTTTAATACTATTCTAATTTATTCAAAACTTAATTATAAACAAGACGAAATGATTTAAATATATTAAAATATTAACATAATTGTCTACAAAATAATCACTAAAATAATGTTCTTAAGACAATTATCAATCACGGTTAAAGTTCTGATGATATTTTTTTAAATAAATTACACTAATCATTTATGAGGTTTTATAAAATTATCCAAACATTCTCCTATTTTTATAACCATTATAATAATCTTCCTTGCTAGGAAGTGTCAGTGTAATATTTTTAAACATTAAAAGAAGTATTAGCATAATATATAAACAGATATTCATGTAATAACTTAAAACATAACTGGGTTAACGTAGGAATATAGGAATAGAAAAAGAATATTATTATGTGTGATTTAAAAAAACTCAGGAAATACAAATTGTAATTTCCTCTATTTTTAATATACTTTTTTTTATCAGGAAAAACGTCTAATCTGCCCCAATATGTAATTTATATAGAATGGTTAACACATTTATACATTGATAAAACAACTTAAACTACTAAAAATGTACCAAATTAGATAGTTGATGCAACACATCAAATTCGTTTTCCCAACTCTATCACTCACATGGTACAACACAAAGTCTTAAAAAAATTAATCGAGTAAGTGACCAATTTAATTCCCGAAGTGGTATCACATTAGTCCTTAAAACTAAAAAACTTAAATAAATTCCTGATAATTTTAAGTTTTCATTTAAGTTCCTAAAAATTAACAAGATTTTTTTTTCATTTTTACCCCAAAACATATGTTATTATTATTTACTAAGGCCTTGGACTAGTGACCAAAATGAGAAAAAAAAATAATTTTAGGAACTTAAATGAAATTATAAAAAAGCTCATGGACTTATTTAAATTTTTTTAGTTTCAAGATTAATATAACAGTAAAATACAATTTTAAAGACTAAAATTAATAATTTTAACTCAATTAAACGTATATTTGCTAATGGCTAAGTGAGAGTTTTGCCCTTCTCTCTCTCTCTCTATATATATATATATACGCCACTACCTTATAATTTCTCTGTTTAACAAAAAGAAAACTCAAAATTAAAATGCATTTTAATCCTTACACGCCACCAGTTGTCCCATGACGAAATGTACTATTCTCCAAACCACAATGGCCCCACGAGATACGTAATTTGCAAATGCCACCCGCTATGAAACATGAAAACTGAAAAAAGACAACAACGTACAAAGGATGAATATAAATGTAAGTTTTTAACTATAATTGAAAAGATTAATCAGTAATCAACCTGGTCAGATAATTGGATCATTACATTAGCATGATCGTTTAGCAAAACAATTTGACCAGGCAAAACCAAAATCAAACAGAAAAAAACTACAAAGTGATTGTCTTTTATTTTATCCGAAGAAAAATATTAAGGCTCAGGTTTTTCAATTCTATTTTCAAACTGGAAGTTTATATATTACCTGTTAATCAATTCATTCTACCACGTAATTTTAAATATATGAAGAGATAAAAAAAAAAGTGCTCCGATAAATTTGGTTTTCTTCCAAAACTGGTGAAATGGATTTACTTATTAATTGGGAAGGATTTTCAAATGAACTTCTAATTGAACCCAAATTTATGGCAATTGATACCATGAAACTGATTCTCATTAATTACTTTAATTGAATCTCCCTTTCATGAAGGTTACTTTCAAATGGAAATCTAAAAGATGCAAAATCTTTCTTTTTCAAACTTTAGCAACACAAATTCCTAACCCTTTTTCGTCTCCTAGAGATGCTCCCCCTCTTTTCTCCTCTCTCTCATAAGATACTCTACCTTTCCATCCACCTCTTCTATGGGGTTGTCTCCCAAAAATTCCCCATATGGCCATATATGGGACACTTTATAACACATACCAAATCACGTGTATTATCAATTTTAATGGCACCCCTTTATGGCTGTTAGAGTTAGAGATCTATGCATGCATGCTCACCATGTTGTTAATTAATACATAACATATATATTTGAACTTGTATATATAGCACCGTGGTGGTCCAGAAACCAGTCTTCAATTCTTTAAAGTATTATAATTTTCTTGTCTTGTAGATACATTCTCTTGAGAGTACTAATTCCTTTCTCTAAACAAGTGCAGATCAAAACCAATTGTTACTGAAAGTGGACAGATCATAAGCCATAGCAATTCCATAATTGGAATAAAAAACCGAATCTCTGTCTTTGCAGATGAATGCCGCCTCATGTGTTGCCCTTGTGCCTCGCCACTTGTGAATTAAAAAACCTCTTACACAACTATTTAGAATCTTGTATTAAAAATGTTTTCTTTTGTATTTTGGCATTCCAACCGAGGTAAAAGATAAATATCTTCTGCTACATATTAGAGTAAAGATATGGAAGCTGTGAGATTTTAATTAACCCACCATAGGTTGTCATTTAAGGCAAAGAAATTCAATCATGCATACCAAAGAGTAAATATATTTGTTAAGGTATCTAAATGCTAAACAAAAAGAGGGTCTCTAATCTATGAGATGCTCTTGTGAGCACTTGAGTTGTTTGTCTGATGAAAACATCATTTTTTTTTGTTGCAACGTTACTTTCCTTGTGTTGAGATTCCCCTTCTAAATGGGCTTAAGGTACCTGAAATCCACGGTCAAAGACTCAAAGCATGATTACTTTGAAGGGAAATAATGATGAGTCTTTGTCCTCTAATGAGGGCAAACTTTTCCACCTTGTAGCATCAGTGATTGATCATGAGTTTTTGGTTTTCAGAGACCACTCCACACACACATACTACATACACACACCTTAATTGACGAAAGAGCTTTGATTAATTAAGAGATGTGTTGTTGATTGGAACTTCCCGTTACAGGGGTCTGATTGGTTTGAACAAAAGAAGCTTTTGCCCACAACATTGCATCAATGATCCATGTGGGTTTGAGTACGTACCCTTCTTGAAATATGAGTTGCCTAGAGTTCTTAGTGAGAATGATGAGGTTTCTGTCTTGGTGTTAGCGATTTTCTAGTGTCCCACCAAGAGGCAGTGGAAACTTGCAAGGACAAATATATAGGGGAAGAAGCGGGAATTGAATTGAATAATTGACCATGTCCATGACGGAGTTATTAATATTACATGATTGGAAAATAGAAAGAGCATATTTCAAATGTGTGTTTGAACCAATGAGATTAGAGAGAAATAGGGAATTTGAAATCCCAAATGAAGTGATCAAACATCATCCAACAATATCTTCAAGCTAGTGTGCTAAGTTGGATGCAGTTTTTTTTTCAGCTAAATGATTTTACATGCAGTTTGAAGGTTGAAAACAAATTATTAAAACACTTGTGTCCTTAATTAGTAAAAGTCATTTTAGCATGATATTAGTAAATGTCACAACAGGCCATGTTCCTCCTGCAGCCCCTTTTAATAGGCTGTATGGGCCCCGGCTGTGTTAAAGATCAGTTCATCTAGTTTTGTGCTAATTATTTTTTTTATCATGGAATTGATGCCTAATTTTTATAGCAAAGAATAATTAATTTTCATCCAAAATCATAAATACGTGAATATTTCTTTTTTATATGATTTATTTTATACTCAAAATTCAGATTCAAAAACCACTTGATTAAGTGAATCAAATGATTATCATTTATGTCAAATTTCAAGTGATGTTGATTTTGCGCAAGCTATTTGGTCGAATTAAATTGCAACCTATATATCACATAAAATTAATATTTATTATTTGTTAATTCCTTTGAGCATGTAGAGTTTACTCTTTTTTTTTTCTGGTTTTGAGAAATTCCTCAGCAATAAGAAGAAAAGAAGTGAATTTTTTTTCTTTTTTACTTACTTGAATGAGTGAATGAAAATGAATAAGTCGCATAAAAAAGATGTTTATATTAATTAAAAGAATTAAATTTAACAAAATTTTTATTTTTTAACTATATTATTGTTTAACATGATTTTTTTGTTATAAAAATTGTTTAATTCTAAAAAAGAAAAATAATAATGCAATAAACACGGCTTTGCATAACAAGTTAGGGAGGAAAATTACTTATATGTCAAAACTATAAAAGAACATATTTATTTCTTATTTGTTTTATCGAATAAACAATGAAATTTTGGTATTTTCATCTTATTCTACTTATCTTTATTTGATAAATGACGAAGAGGAAACTTTTATATCATGCTAATTAATAATCTGACATTAATTACTGACATCAAAACTGCCTACAACTTAGATATCATGTCACTATTTTTATGAGAATGTTAGTATTTTAAAAAAAATATTTTTTTATATTATAATATAAAATATCAAAATTTTATATATTTAAAGAAGCTATTTTAAGTAACTTTGAAAATTTATTCTTATGAAGATTTTTTAAAACGAAGATTTTTCAAAATGCTCTTTATTATATTTAATATGAAGTTTTTTTTAGTAGTGAGGAGTTTGGGGTATACATGAGATTCTACGTTTAAACCTCAGTGTGGTCATTGTAAAAAAAAAAAAATCCAAAATTTTAAACATGTATGTCAGATGAATTAGTAAGGATACTGTATTATTTTCACATTATTAATTTTTCTTCTCAATTCAAGAAAATTGAATTTTAACCATTTCCAGAGAAATAATTTTGTGAGAAACTACGAGTATAAGATATTCCTAAACAAAATTATTTTTTAAGAATAATTTTTTCTCAAAATTTACATCTTAAATATGCAAAGCTAATATTTTTCGTTTTAAATTCAAAAATTAAAATTTTGTCCCTACACACTTAAACACATTTGTTTGGGTTGAACCCAACTCTATCCGTTCAAACTCATAAAACTGAAGATATGTTTTTTTCTTTAAAATTTTTATTGATATATATTCATTGATATTTTTGTGTGTGTGTGTATATATATATATATATATATATATATATATATATATATATATATATATATATATTTGTATTTTATTCTATACATTTGTTAAAAAATGTAAGACGACATGTAGGCTTTTTTCACCTAATGAATTTGTCCTCACCCGCCATCAATCTAATTGATTTGGTTTGAGTAAAAAAAAGAAATACAAATTCGGCCCGTTCAAACCAAAAGTAATTTGTCCATTTTTTTTTTTTTTTTTGCAAAGCAGTAATTTATCCAATTTAAATATCGAATTTGTGGTTTAATCCAACTCAAACCAACCTTGTCCCTTAAAGTAATAAATAAAGAACAAACAGTGACAACATCATGATGAACCTATTTGGAAAAATGACAAGGACAACAATTAAGGCATGAAATTACTCAACAGTCAACACTAGCCTTTTTTTTCCTGCGATACTAACCCTTTTGATGACCCAAAATGCCGCAATGTATCTGTAAGTCTGGGCCTCAAATCCAACTTTGATTTAAAGAGAAACCTGGGATTCAAGGACACCAGTTCCTTACAAACAAATTGAGTTAGGCCTAAACAAGTTTTAAGATTACCCAATAGCCAGTTGCTTCCTGCACCTCCAATGGTACTTCCTGCATCTCTTTTAAGCTTCCAAAACACCTAATCCAGAATATAAAATTTACATTCTAGAAAGGTCTCTCTCAAATTTACATTTCGAAAAGACATTTCGAGAAGCAAATTGGAGATGCAGGAACTAGCCTTACCCTCCATTGCTCTGGGTTGTTGCTTCTTGCACCCCTTTTTTGGCTTCCAAAATGATCAAATCCAAATGTAAAAATTATATTTCAGAATGCATCCCTTTTTTTGGTTTCCAAAATGACCAATCTAGAAGGTTTAAAAAATTCTGGAAAGGCTGCTGGAAGCAACTTGTAGGTGTAGAAAGAAACAATTATTGCTCTGACCTTTAGTCCAAAACAGAAAACCGTGGCCCTTGGCAAGGCTTATGGTTATGGGTATACATCATTTGGTTATGCGTAAAATTAAATCAAATCAAATATAAATCAAACATATGCATCGGATTTTAAAAGAATTTGTCATGTTATTCAATCAGGAATTTTAAATGATATAAATATGTATTTTAATATTCAATTAAGACTTTTAAATTTTTTTAATGAGCGTAACAAAATTCAGTGATATTGTAACATCCTATTTTTTCATATATAAATAAAAAAAATTAGTTAAAAAAATAGAGTTTTAGAAAATGACGAGATTTTTTATAATAAAATAAATAAGGAGAATTAATGTTATTAATTAAAATAATGGTTTGGAGGAAAAAAAATTATTTATTCATTTGATAGGAAATAAAATAGAGTATTTGTTTATAAAATAATAAACAAAAAATAGAGTAAATAATAGGGTGTGAGTAACCTAGCTATAAATAGAGACGTCTTAGGTCAGTTTTCATACTCATGATACTCTCTACGCCTCCTCTTCCTCTCAATTTCGTTTTCCCTTCTTCACCTCCCAAAACCCTCTCTTTTCCCGCATACCACCAAACTTGTCTTAGAAAAAGACGATCTCGGACACATTCACCGTTGGATCGTCGTGAAATTTTAGAGTCGGAGCTGAGAGAAATACCCCTTGTATTGTAGCTTTTTCTTTTCCCGCAGAAACTCAAAACTATCTCAGTAAAACTATAATCCCAGATTCATTAATCGTTTGATTGTCGTGAAATTTTGATATGTCATTCGCAATTCATTTCCACACATCTTCACCGCTGGAATTTGCAAAATAATGTCTGTGAAGGGAGAAATACTCATCGCACGTAGACAGTGGAATTGAGGCTTCAATCCCTTCTCTTTTCTTTAACACTTGGAAACCCTATCAGAGAAATCAGAGGAAAAGCTCAAGGAATCTCAGGAAACTACTAGAGATGCCGTTATCGCTGTCACAATACACACGTGAGCCCGCTTAAAGGTAAGGGATGAATTTATCGCAATTGAGGTTAGAATGAACATGTGGGATCCTTAGAGGTTTAAATTGGATTTATTTTGGGATGTTTATTGAATTTCTCCTTTATGATTATAAATACAATATTGATGTCCCGATGTGAATTGATTGATAAAATTGAGTTCTCTTGGTGTTTTCATTTTTCATACCTATGATTTTGATATAATTGTACGAAATTATTTGAGGGGTTTTACTCCCCATGTTGTGATAAACCTTTTGTATAAATTGTTATATTGAGATTATGAAATTGTGATTCAAATTGTGAGTATGTGATAAATTGAACATGTGATGAAAGGTGAAATACATGTGTATTAAGATGTATGTATTGAGTTGTGAGATATGAACTGTGCAATCACACAATTGTAAGACCCTTTAAGGACGACGAGTATTGTGATGAGATCCACTGTGGGAATCCGACGATTTTAATCACAAGCGCGACAAGTTAAAACGATTTTGAAAACAATTACGTAGTTGTGTGTATTGCATAGTTCATAGGTAAAGTGTATATGATTCATGAGGTGTGATAACATGCTACTTTAGGATTATACCATTGTGATTGAGACCAAATATATGTGATAAATTGAGTATGTATTGACTCGTAATATATATCCACATTGAGATGTTGTGTGCATTGAGTTGTACAATCGCATGACTATAAGACCCTTTAAGGGAGACGAGTTAATGCGCGATGAATATTGTGACAGGAACCATTATGGAGACCCAACGAGTTTAATCACAAGTGCGACGAGATAAAACTATTTTGAGAACAATTGAGAAGTTGTGTGTTTTGTACAATTCATAGATAAAGTCTATGTGCTAAAATATTTTCTGGGTTGGACCTGAATCAGGAGGGAGAGGCTCTGACGGACTCTTCGGAGTGTCAGCCTTGGGGGCAAATACACCCGGTTTGAGTGCTCCTTTAAGCATGTGCTGATCCCACATGGTTGGAGAATTCTTGCAAAACAGCGTGACCCTAACTGGTCTTCCTATGATTTTACCTAGTGAGAGTAACCTGACTTACTAGTGTGTGGTTTGTCTTGTCATGTACTCTTAGGCACCCGATGAGGTTTTTCACTGACATGGTACTACATTACATATAGGATTGAGTCTTAGTGTATATGTTGCATAACACTTGTGTATTGATCAATATTGATTGACTTGGTGATATTGTGTTTTAATCCTTGAGTACGTGCATGTTGTGAAAATGAATGAGACGTGTTGTGTCGTGTTGTGATGTGATGTTGGGCGACAAAGTAGTGAAATGACATGAGCTATGTTTAAATAAGTTTTATTTTGTTCGTATGATATTTATACCCACATGTTGTTTTGTTTCTTTCCATTAGTTAGGAATGTGATAATTCACTCCCCGTGTGTTGTTTGTGTTTGGATCCTGTGATGATCTCGAACTTTGTGTTCGTGGAAACAAATGACTAGGTGAATTGTTTTAAGAAACCTTGTGTTGAAGAACGTCGGGACACAATGCTCTGATAGGATGTGACATTGGGGCATGAGTTTTGTTTAATTACATGATGTTTTGAGGAAAAAAAATGTTTCTAACAAGTTTATCTGGTAATAATGAAGTAAATGTGAGTCTTTTACCCTTTTGAAAGGATTTCATTTAAATGTGCTTTAAGAACTTTAAATTAATTATGATTTCTTATTTCTTTTATTATTAGTACATATATGTGTGGGGTAGAGGGCGTCACATATATTCAATTAACATTTTTATAATCTTATAAAAAATATTTTGGTATTCAAAAATATATAAATTTTGATAAATTATTTTTTAAGGATTTCAATTAATTTCATCAAACTTTTTAGTATAAAATATCTATCAAACAATCTCATCCAAATCATTGAGATTTTGCTAGACTCTTTTCTTTTTCTATTCGTTATCAAACTTTTTTTTCTTCCATCACACATACTCTTTTCTTTCTTTAGTAATCTTCAAGATGTGTGTGTCATACACGTTTCTCTTATTCTTTTGGAATAAAAAATGTCAAATATATTTCTCCCCTATGCATTTTTATGTTTGTTTTATAAATTAATGTTTGTCGTATGTGTTAAGGCTAATCATATTTTTCTTATACTAATTATGTCTATCACTTGCTCGATGCAATGTTTTCGTGATTGTCACCCTTAATTTTGTCATCTGAATAATTCACTAACCCTTAATTTCGTCATCCGCATAACTCAATAATCCTTTTACAAAATTTTCACTTTCATTACTCCCTTTTATCCATTTAAACATGTCATTAGATATATCATGAAATAATTGTAATAATTTAAAAAAATTAACATATAATTTAAAATTTATATTGTTCAAATCCAAAAGTGAGAATGAGAAAATGTTATTACAAGAAAGATTAATATAGGAGGACATAAAACTAGAATCAATTTAGCCATTAAAAGATTAAAAAAATATATTGATTTTACTTTTTTTTTATCCAAACCTCATTATTTCTTATTATTTTTCATTAACTCTTACAATTTTTAAATGTGTTTTTGAAAATTCATAGAATCCTTTCAAATCTCATAAATTTCTTTCAAATATTTTAAATCTTTATGATATAAATCCATTAAAATTCAAAATATCATAAGAGTTTTATAAGAAAATCTAATAAGTCATAATATTCTTATTTAATATTTAAAATCCATGAAACTTCTTTATGTTAAAATAATTTTTTAAAATTCTAATTCAATACACCTCCCTAAATCACTTATATATTTTTTTAAAAAAATATTTTGGCTTTTAACCAAGTTAGATTCAAACTAAAACCAATTTTACGGGCAAGTTTGGATTTGGATTAAAATTAACGTATATTACACCCTTCTCTTTGTTTCCCTTAAAACAAATCTCCAATTATCTTAGCTAATTTGTCTATAGAGAAATGTTTATGTTTGCAAAACATTGAAAACGAGTGAAATATATTTTATTTTAATAATTTTAATATATAAAGGTAAATTAACAGGGATAAAACTGACTGCACTCTTAATTTAGCATATTTTGAGAAAATATTGATTGCTTTTTTTCTTTTTTGGAAAAACTAAAAAATAAACTATTATTCTTTTTTTTTTTAAAAAAACTATTCCAAACATATTGTAACTTGATTAGCTGGTGTATATTCTTACCCGATTACAAGAGATAAATTAATGCAATTAAAATGAAATAATATTTTTTAATAATAAAAGGGTAATCGAATGCCGTGAAAGAGTAAATAAAAATATTTTTATTTAACCTTTTTAGAGAAAAATATTTTTTATGTTTTATGAAAATACTTTTATTTCATGAAAAAAAACATTTTTTAAATTTAACTTGTTACTAGACACATACAGAATAGCATACCGATACAATTTTTATTTTATTTTTCAACTATCCTTACACTTTTATCATCTCAAATAATTATTTAGGTTTCTCATTTGACCGAGTACAAAAAATAAAAAGTGAAAAATAATCTAAACTGTCCGTAAAAATAGAATCAGAGGGAAATACCATTTTATTGAATAAAAAAGTTGTTTTTTTTTTTTTTATATTTTGTATCCGAAAAGATAGCACAGACAACAGAACAAAAAGTAAGAAACTTAACAATAAAACAAAACAATAAAAATAGAAAGAAAAAAAAAAACAGAAAATAAGAGAGATAGCCGAAAACCCTAGAAGCAACACTTATAAAAAGGGGCATTGAATCCCTAATGTTTCATCACAAATAACAATGGGGCTTTGTACAGTTCAGCCTATCACTCTCTCGAAGCTTCCTAACGCCTCCTCTTTTCTTCCTAAACCTAAACCCTCTCTTCCTCAGTCTTACACTCCCTCCGCCGCACACTTATCTCGTACTTTCTCTATTCCTTTTAATTTCCCCATTCAATCCTAACCATAACCTAGGATTCGTTCTATTTGGTGTTTTTTTTTTTAATTGTTCTCTTCTTAATTTTGCTTAAATTGTTTTCTTGCGGGTTGCATGGCATTAATTTTGGAGCTATTACTGAAGCTACATATTTGTGATTTCTTGTTTTGTTTTGTTGGGTTCTATGTCATGGCAGGGTCAGTTTGCTTAAGGAATCTGTCGCCAAAGGCAACATCTTCTGAAGAAGAAAGGTCCAGTGGGGGAAGTCAATTTTTCAATGAGAAGCGCGATGGTGTAATAATCCTGGAGGATGTTAAAGAGGATAATAATAAGAATGAGTTCGATAAAACGGTGATTGAAGATACAAAGCAAGACTTGTTTGATGATGATGGACAGGGTCTATCATTTGATTTGCTGGATAAGCTCAATGTAAGGCTCACTTTAACACACAAGGGTATATTGGCTATGAATTTGTTAGTTCAAGGCAAATGTTTTATTTTTTCCATGTTGGCTTAGATTGGGTTGTATTTCAAATATGGGTCTTTTTGATTAAACTTAAAATAAGTGATTTAAAAAAAGTGATTTTCTTAAGAAGCAGTATCAAAAATGCGGAAAACTGCTTTTTTTTTTAAGTATTTTTTTTTAAACAAGCCCATTGAGTTGTTATGATGACATTCAATTTTATTGATGGCATATATGGAAATATGAATTTGGCGGTTCCAAGGCACACGTTATTTTGACCCTGCTGGTTTAGATTTGCTTCTGTTTCAAATATGGAGTTGCTATGATGATAATCCAGTTTATTGATGGCATTTATAGAGTGCTTGATGATACTTCGGCAGTGATGTCGAACCTGAGCGGTTACCTGAGCAACTCCACATGGTTACCTTTTGTTTTTGTGAAATTGTTGATGGTTTTGATTTATGGGAAGTTTACTTGAATATATGTTTTGTTTGCTTGAATAAACTAGTATTACTTATGAAACACACTGCTTCAAAAGCTATTGTGAAAAATATTTTGTCTGAAGAGACCATTAAAGCATGGGTGTCTTCATTTTCTTTACTAAAGTGGTTGGATGTTGCATCTTAAATCAATGATGTAGCATCATTACATTGTTTCTTATTCGACTTATTTTAAAATGACCTGGTTTTTCCTTGTTTTTTTAATCTAACCTTGCCCTCAAATTTGTTTTTACAGTTTGATACTGATGACACTGGTTCTATTGTCGTGTATGGGGGTGGTGCCTTGGTGGCTCTGTGGCTAACATCAGCGGTTATTGGCGCAATTGATTCTATCCCATTGGTGTGTATCAAACAAACATCGATCCTGAAAATATTTCAAACCCAAACCCAACTTTTTCATATTCTAATGTTTTTGTTGATTAACAGTTTCCCAAGCTGTTGGAAGTTGTGGGGCTTGCATATACAGTGTGGTTCACTTCCCGTTACCTGCTTTTCAAGGTACTTACCTAATTTTTACCATTTTGGCTGATTTTGTGCATCTTGATTACCAGATTAATTTAAATTTGTTAACCTGCAGCAAAATAGAGATGAATTGGGTGCTAAAATAGAAGAGCTCAAGGGACAAATTTTTGGTTCAGAGGATAATTGATTGCTCTGAACGGATGAAATGTTTGTGCTGCCACTTAAAACAATGTACAGTAACAGTTACCGTTGTTTTAGTTTTGGCTGAGATGTAAAAATATAGTCAGCACCAGATTTCTCTTATTCAAGTTTTTGACTGCTATTGCCAAATTGTCTCTAGTGCATTGTGGGTGCACGTTGCATTTCTTTATTGTTATTATACGATCTAGATTTTTTTAAAAATTGTAACAAGAAAAATTGACGACGTATGATTTCCAAAATCTCACTCGATATCTAACATTATGGACGTGCATGGTTTCCAAAGAGGATCATCAAATATAGTCAAATATAGCTATATTTGATGATTAAAATAAAACTAAGATGCATTTTAGTGATATGTCATTTAGAATCCCGTCATTGAAGTTTCAATAGTGGTGTAGTAATACGAAGATTGAGGCTAAGCTTGGAAACGAGTGAAGATAAATGAGTACAATAATTGTGAGGAATGCTGCGATTTCAGTCTCTTAGATATGCGATACAGAGAAAGATAAGGGTTCAAAACGATACTAAATTCTCATCCTCTTGTTTTAGAAAAGGAAAAATAAAGTAAAATAAAAATTATTTCCATATTTCTCTTCGCACCCATCCCAATTCCTACATGCCAATCCTCTTGTCTTGTTGTAAAAAGTATTATGAAAATTTTAAATGGGAATAACATTGTGGAATATCTGTCACTTGCTATTATAAAAATTGAAACTAGCTTCAAATATTAGTCACTGTTTGCCTTTAAGAACTGTTGATTTCTCAAGAGTAGACACCTTCATTCTTCCAAACATCTCGTAAACTCCTCCACCCAATTTATTTTAAAATATTTAAACTTACAAACATGGCATCTTCCAAGTCATGTGTATCGTATGCAAAGACACGCAATAAGTTTTTTTTATTCAAGTTATCTGTATAATATATGCAACATATACTTATACTTAGTAATCATAATCTAAAAATCGGGCATCTGTTACGCGGTCTTCTAATTCTTCTGCATCATATCCATAGTGGTCAAAATCTTCCTCAGACCTATTCTTACGTATGTATTCAGAAATGGAACGGATGTTGACAAGCAAATAGCAGAACAAGGCTGCTAGTGAAGCTAACTTCAAACTCATCTTCATAACTGTTACCAAGAAACATCCAACCAAGAAGTAAAACACGAATCCAAGTTGGAGTTGTCTGGACAAGCTCATAGCCATCAATGCAAATGCGCCACTGTAAGTGAGGTTCATCATTTTGCCGTGTGCATTTTCCACTTTCCCTTCTTCGCTACGGTGTTCCAAAAGAGATCACAGCGAGGTGAGCGTTAAGACCACAAAACACACTTGTGCTTTCAACAAGAAACTCCTCCCGTGTACCCAGTTGCATCTCTTAATGAAGAGCTTGAAGATAGATAAAAGTGAGCTCACAACGCCGTACACGATGATCTTCAGCGCGTTCCACTGGCCGAACATGTCGTGGAAGGAGGGGCTGATGGCATAACAGCAGAATCCAGCTATGCTTGACGCGAAGCCTGTGAGTCTCCATAGCAATGGGTGGATTAGGAGCTTTGATATTGAGTTTTGAAAGGCTTCAACATTTATCATTGTTGTGAGGAAGGATAGTAAGTTCAAATTCAAGAGAAAGTGAATTCCTCCGTGTGGGACACCATAGTAACAGTGTAAATGGACTTGGAAAATGGCTGGAAGATCTCTTCTTCACCAAAAACTATAAGAAATTGTGGGACATTCTTCTTATCAAACTTGACCCAATGGTTACAAGGAAATTTCCATTTTTTTTCTTGTTTATTTTGTGTTTAAATTGAATTTCTGGTCTAAATACAATTTGCTTTTTTGATTTACATGTTTGTTGTGTACAAATGTTCAGCCATGGAAGCTGGTGTGTCGTGTGTTAATTAAGAATTATAATTATTTACAAATAGTATGCTAGAAGTGCATATGGTGGCCTTGTTGGGCAAGAATCATGAGAATCAAATTCCAAGTTATTGAAAAAAAGAAAGACTAAAATAAAATAATTTTTTTGGAACTAATACAAGAAAATCAATAAATATTTTAAACCTCTTATATTATAAGATATTTTTCTATTATTTAAACCTTGATATTTGAATAACTATATATATATATATATATATATATATATATATATATATATATATATATATATATATATATATATTTATATTTAGGAGATCATATTACGAGTACCATGCTAAAGAAATATATATATACTCTGAGTATCTACTTCTTTTGTTTTTTTTTTCTAATTTCTATTTTCAGTAATTATTTGCAATGTAAAGATTTTTTAACTTTCCAGACCATAATCGCAATCTATTAAAACCATAAGATAGCATCAGGAGGACGTTCCCAGCTTTCTTTCCGGGACATTCGAGCAACTATCCTATTCCGATACTTAACAAAGCATCACCATTCATATTATACTATAAAAACTGTTCAATTGTACACTGAATTCCTACACCCGAAAAAATGGTGCAAAATTTCCTAAACCCGATATAAACTAACCACAATTTCTAGGAATGAATACCGATCTACATTTCTTGTAATTTTCCTTCTTTCTTTTTTCATAATAATGAGTGTATTTACTAACAGTATCATCTGCAGAAACACGAGAATTTGCCTCATCTAAATGGTGTGCTAAGACATCAGAATTTGGCTCATAATCTTTGGAACTATCTGTCTCATCTGCATCGTGTGCATAGTTCTTGAGAAAATTTTCCCTTTCACCAACATTTTCACCAACACCACAACAATTTGCTTTTAAATTTAAAAAACTTGCCTCATCTCTATCGTGTGTTGAAACATCAAAATTTTCTTCTAATAATTTGACAGTACTATGTATCATGTGCATAGTTCTTGAGAAGTTTCACGTGTATTCACACTAAGATTAATTTATATTCGTATGGGTGGAACAATAATTAGTGTTATGAGAGAATGAAAAGAGAAGTAATGAGTGGTATTTATAGCACGCCGAAGATAATAGAAATAATGAGTGGTATTTATATTTTTAGTGCTAGCAAAAAATATAATAATATTTTATTTAGGAAATTAATATATTAAATTCTCTAATATAATTGATCATCAAATATTAAAATAATTTTTTTAATAGAAATTAAAACACTCATTTGTGTGTAACTCTTGTAGGTTCAATATTAACCCGGTAATATATTAATCAAATTAATATATTAATCAAGATAGAAATCTAGTAACACCCCTTAACGTTGAGATAGCATGAAATAATATTTTATTTTCAAAAATCATTAGAAGAATAGTATAATAATTTTTTTCATCTTTACACCTTTGGGTTAACCTAAAGTATGGTATTATTATCAAACTCTTTTGAGTTAACTTATAATGACTTAAGAAACTCAATTCTTCTATCACTTATTTTTTCTAGCCAAAATATAATTTTATTCATAGAGTTCAAGTTCATTACCAAGAGTTGATGAATTCTTTCTTGATTAATCATTAATTTTATATATATTTAATCATATCCGATATCCATCCAACAAGTACTTTAAAACATTAGGTGTCCGAAATCAAAACATAACAAATCATCTGTTAATTATGACTATCCAATGTCAAAGAAAATTATTAAACTTCTTTCTTGAGAATTTTCTATTAACAGTTTAGGATAAATTTAACCATTAGAAAATTTTAATTGAGTCATTTCAATGATCACATTTATATGTGACTCATCTATATATGTAAATTAATAAATTAGATCTATTTATATTTATCCAATAAATACTATCACATATATATTAATCTATTCAAATTATTGATATCCTATTTATAATAATCAAGAACAATTTTGATTAAAATTATAAAGGACTTGTTTCTCATTATCATAATCTCTATCATTAATATCCTACTTACAATATTTGTTCTTTTACGATAATAAAATAAAAAATATTTTTTTACTTAAATTCATAAGGATGAATTAGATGTTGAAGATACATATTTATTCCACCAACAACATCAAAATTTTCTTCTAATAATTCTACAAAATCTATATCTTGGTCATCGACAGATTCAGTACTATTGCCATTTGCATGTTGAGTGGCACCACGTGTACGCATTTGAATTAGGAAATCAGAAACGGAACGCCTGTTGACAGACAAATAGCAGAACAATGTCGCAAGTGGAGCTAACTTTGTGCTCATCTTCATCAACGTCACCAAGAAACATCCAACTAAGAAATTCGTGACACCAACTTCGAATCCAAGTTGGAGTTGTCGTGACAAGCTCATAGCCATGAAGACTTGTTACATCAAGTCTTTGAATAGAAAAACTAGCAGGTCATTGGTGATATAAACAACAAATTATGGCTACCTAAAATTAGACATCATTGGCTTACAGCTACAAGTTACTTTTTCTAAGCACGAGTAACCTTTAACCAATCTATAAGTAACCACAAAATCTGCAAAGATATTTTAATTATGACAGAAAAATATCAACTGTCAACACTCCTCTTTGAGATTTTTCTTCGAAGCTTTGATTTTGGTCTCACATGTATGGAGGATCACCGTCAAGTAGACAAGCATTTGCATCTCCTTGCTTATCATTTGAAACAACAATGCTTGCAGCCTTCATAATCCATTTTTTGCTTGCAGCCTTTTTTAGTTCATTTTTTGCTTGCATCATCATTATACTCCTCTTTTGACTTTAAAAGCTTGTTATTCTTCTTCTCTTCATGTTTGTTGTGAGCAAGGAGGTTCATCTTCTCAACAACTTTTGTTGTAGGTCCATTCAAATCACATTTTAGATTTTGAAATGGTTCCTTCTCAAGTGACATTGTTTTCAACTTCACGGCTTCTTCCAAAACAACACCAGTGGCTTTTTCCATTCCACAGGGAAACTTTTATCCCTCATTTTAATGGACATAAGCTCACAGCCGGAAGGATCAAATATAGTGTAGCTCATATTTTTAAAAAACAATGAATAATTCCTTTCTAGCATTTGTCCAACACTCAAAAGATTTTGTTTTATCTCAGACACTAATAACACATTTGAAATATATTTTGTACCTGCTGGAGTTTCAACAGCGACAACTCCTTTTCCTTTGACATCAACACATTCTTCGTTGCCAATGGTGACCTTGTAGACAAAGGACTGATCCAATTTCTTGTGGGTCATATGATTTGTGCGCCCACTGTCTATGAACCAAACTTCTTTGTTATCACTTGCTACTCAACAGCTTAGGCTTGTTGGTTTGCTTTGTTTTTACAAACCTTCTATGCATGACCATATTGATGGCAGGCTCTACATTTGATGTTTGACCCATACCAACAAAAATATTCAAGATGATTGTTCTTGTTTTAATGAGGACAAGCTTCCATGCTATTGCTAATTTCTACTGCTACTGCTATGAGACTATACTGATAAAACTTTCCTTGCTTTATTTCATTCCTTCATGGTATTTATAATGGCTGATACATTTGATACGGGCACTATTGGCCTCAGCGAGGGGGACAGGAAAATAACAGAACGAAAATATCACTAACAGAATTGGTGGAATTATCCTATTAGCTATAACCAACTTCCGACAGGACGATAGCAAGGGAAAAGCTTGTTTGATTCTGTTGCTAATATCAGACGTAGTCTTGAAGGTAAGTGGGTGGCTTCTACACTCTTCTGGGCCTATGACTGCTATCTGCACCCCTCTTTGTGGTATTACTATCAGCCTTCAAAACCTAACATTAAGTATTCATTCATCCCTAAGCCCATCATCGTACAAAATAACCTCAAAAAAGGGTAAAACTTTTCAAAACTCATATTTGAAGCATAAAACTCACCTAAACTGGACTTCTTCCAAAGACCTAGGAAATAAATCTCAGTGTTCGCTCCTGTCACCACAACATAAAAAAGGGCCTTCGCTAAAGGCTACATAATAATAATAACAATAATTAAACAAAATCAAAAAATAGAAAGAAAATTTGCGCTTGTTTAAAACTTCATTTTTTTGCCCCACTCAACAAAGAAAAAATTGAAATTTGGGGGTAAAAATACTAAATCTCAAGTATCCATGAATTTGTTTCAGCTTATTTTTTGCGCTTGTTTAAAAAAATTGAAACTTTGGGAGTAAAAATGTTGAATCTCAAGTACCCATGAATTTGTTTCAGTTTATTTTTTGGTTAAAAATTGAAAGATTGAAAGTTAGAAAGTGAAAAAGGAAAGTAAAGACTTGCAAGTTGAAGTAGTAGTGAAGACACCGAAAACCTCAAAGATGATGACTTTCTTGCGGCCGATTGTGTTCTACTCACATGATTCAAATGTGAATTGGAAGACAAGAAAATAGAAAGAAAAAAAAGGAAGAGGCAGCCAAGCTAACAAGCGGAAATGAGAGTGTGTAGGAGTATCAAAGAGAGTGAAGGAAATGAAGATTTTAGAAATAATGAAAAGACAAAAATGACCTTAAATTTAGATAGTTGTCAACATATTATAATGTCAAATTTTAACTTTTCAGCATCCTATTCTTTTAAATAATAATATAATATATATAGATATATGTATAGATTAATCAGGGACTAGTTAATAAGTCATCATTATTGACTTTAAATAATCAAATCCAGAAATTGTAGTAGCCAAGCGTTAATTCAAGAGTAATTGAGAATAAAAAATAATATAACTCTTAATTTTTTATTCTTAGTTTACTAACACATGGATGTACAAGTTCTAATTGATCTCCAAATAGTATATGAGGAATTTTGGTGAAGAACAAATATAATTGAAATTCCAATGAAAAACCAAAAATTCTAATTACAGTTATTATAATTTTTTTACTAACACTAATAATTTTGATGCAACATACGGTAATAAAGCGAACATTTAATTTTTCAACTATTGTGAATGTGGTTAAACTTGGGATACTATTGTGTAAAAAAAAAAAAAAAACACTAGGGAGACTAGGATCCTCTTTAACTCTCTGGTTTCTCTCTCTACTTTATCTTCATTTATTCATCGTCTGTCTTTTTCTCCTTATTCTTTGTGTATTACTTTTTGATTTTTTTAGCTGCAGAAATTGGGAGATAGTAGGGGGTTTAATTTCTTAAACTTGTAACGAATATGACAACATCCTTAAGACTCTTTACAAAATAAATTTATTACTATTTCATAAGTCAATGGTAGAGAATTCAAAATATAAAGCGTTTAATAAAAAATAGATAGATATTTATTAATATATTAAAATTCAAAATATATTTAATAATTTTGAAACTGAAAAGTATTTAATAAAAATAGAGTAAATGAAAAACCATGTTAAAAAATTAATTAATTCATATTTGATATGCTTTTGTTAACATTTATAGTCATTTAAAAGTAATTAATATTTTTCAACTCAATATATTAATTTTTAAACTTTTATTTAATAGATGAAGTCCTCTACAATAAATAAAACATTTAATAAAAAAAACATATATATATATATATATTTTAATATCTTAAAATTCAAAATATATTTAATTTAAAACTAAAAAGTATTTAATAAAAATAGAATAAGATTATGTTTGACAAAATTAACTATTGAAGTAGTTAAAAAATATAAAATAACATATTTAAAAGGATATTAAAAAATTGAATAAATATTTTAAGAATAAAAAATAATGAAATATAAAAGTTAAAAGTTACATACTGACGCTAAGTAAAAAAATACTATAAGTTATTTAAAAACCTTATTTACCAAACTATTAAATAATTTTTTCAACTAATAGAAAAAATTAAAAATTAACTAAAATTACTTATTGAATATAACCTAAGTGAATAACCTTTTAAAGATAAATGTTAGAAATACATGATCTCTTATTAGTTAGTACACTTGAAATTTACTGTTAATAAAAATGATAAAATTTATGAATCTTACCATCATATTTAAGGATTCTATTTATTGATTTTGTAATTTTTAATAAATTGTAACCAATTAGAGAGTATATTCATAAGAATGAATGTTAGAAAGTGTATTCCTAATATTCTTTTATTGGTTAAATTAGGATCGATCCAACGGTAAGAGAAACCTAAAATAATTTTAAAGAATTTTTTTTAATTTAGATAAAAGAGTTACATTTGGAACGTTTTTGTCATGTAACATTTTTTATTTTATAAAAATTAATAACATTTTTTTATTGGTGGACCTAAAACATAGATTTGAGTTATTTTATTCTTGGATCAGTCTTATGTTAAATATATTTTTTTGGTGTTCAAAATATTTATTTATCTAATTACAGTATTTCAAAATCTACCTACTTTATAAAAAGATAAAAATTACACTTGTCCAATAAAATATGATAAATGAATCATATCAAATTTAACTAAAATAAGATAATAATTTTTGGTACACAATAGATTTTTTTTTCTTGTCGCATACTAATATAAGAAATTTTATCACGTCTTATTATATTATATCTTACCTAGAGAATGGTGATATTTCAATAACGATAAGTCTTGCCCAAAAAGACAATTAAAAAAATATTTATAAAAAAGTAACACAAAAAACACACCACATTCCTCAATGATATAAAATCTCAATCAAATCTAACAAAGGACAAATAAGTTATCAAAACAAATTTATTCATAAAGATAAAAAAAAATTAATAAATTTGATTTGATACGTATTTAACAGCAATCAGAAGCGCTGTGTTATGACTGGTGCCCTCCAGAAAAGAAGGAGCCAAGGTCCCTTCCCTATAACCGCGTCTTTCCACAACTGTAATCGCGTTAGAAAGTAGATTAATTGCTAACACACACCCACGGCACGTTACTACTATAAATTCCCCTTCCCATCCCTTTATTTTTCCCCCACAACACATCGTTTTTTCAGCATATGTCTCAAAGGCCCACGGTTCCTCACTCCTCTTCCATAGCCTGCGGCCTTCACTCTCATCTCCTGGTCTCCAGTGAGATGAACCCTAGCTCCAATTGGTCCCTTTAATCAATTACCTCTTAATTAGTAATTACTTAATCTCAATTAGCCTTTCACTCTCCCACACAACAACATCATGGGCGTCAAAGGTTTTGTCGAAGGAGGCATCGCTTCCATCATTGCAGGATGTTCCACACACCCACTTGATCTCATCAAGGTCCGCATGCAGCTTCAGGGCGAAAACAATTTGCCCAAACCGGCGGTTCAAAATCTCCGACCCGCACTCGCCTTCCAAACCGGTTCGACCGTCCACGTGGCAGCGGCTATTCCGCAGACCCGCGTGGGTCCCATCGCGGTTGGGGTTCGCCTCGTCCAGCAAGAAGGCCTTGCGGCCTTGTTCTCCGGCGTCTCCGCCACTGTCCTCCGCCAGACGCTCTACTCCACCACCCGTATGGGCCTCTACGACGTCCTCAAGACCAAGTGGACCGACTCCGTCACCGGCACCATGCCGCTCAGCCGCAAGATCGAGGCCGGTCTCATCGCCGGTGGCATCGGCGCCGCCGTGGGGAACCCCGCCGACGTGGCCATGGTCCGAATGCAGGCAGACGGGCGCCTCCCTCCGGCACAGCGGCGCAACTACAAGTCCGTCGTGGACGCCATCACGCGAATGGCGAAGCAAGAAGGCGTCACTAGCCTTTGGAGAGGCTCATCGCTTACGGTGAACCGCGCCATGCTCGTGACGGCGTCGCAGCTAGCGTCGTACGACCAGTTCAAAGAAACGATCTTGGAGAACGGCGTGATGCGCGACGGGCTCGGGACCCATGTCACGGCGAGCTTCGCGGCGGGGTTCGTGGCGGCGGTGGCGTCGAACCCCGTCGACGTGATCAAGACGAGGGTGATGAACATGAGGGTGGAGCCCGGGGCGACGCCGCCCTACGCCGGCGCGTTAGATTGTGCTCTGAAGACTGTGCGCGCGGAGGGTCCCATGGCGCTTTATAAGGGGTTTATTCCTACGATCTCGAGGCAGGGACCGTTCACTGTGGTGCTGTTCGTGACACTGGAACAGGTTCGCAAGTTGCTTAAGGATTTCTGATGAGGATGATGACGAGAAGATGTATGCTACTTTCCTTTTCAATAAGATGCTTTTTCTGTTTGTGTTATGTTTTAATAGTACTAGTGATGTAGTTCTAGGATGGCAATTTTGTTATTCTATTAATCAATGAGAAGTGCTGTTTATTTTCCGAATTAGACTGTGGCACGGCAAATTGTTTTTAAAAAATAAAAATAAAAACAGGTTATCGATATTTTTCAATCCACTGGATTAATCCGCTAGCTCCTAGAGATATGTGACTGTCATAGATCTAATCAAATTTTACACAGTGCGTTATTAGTCCATTTTAAGAATTCTGTATTTGATTTGAAAGGTGAAAATGTTGCGAGAGCGTGTAACAGTATATAGGCTGCGATGGAGAGAAAAGAGACGATGAAACGGTGCTCGTTGTTGTATTGCATTGTGAATTTTTCTGAGATCTCGAAATAGGTGACGATTGTGTCTTGCTCACACAGCAGAACTTACATTAGTCATTAGACATACGACACAGTACAATTGTTTACGGAGTAATTGGTGTTCTAAAATCTAAAGCAAATATCCCACTTCGATATTTTGGGGGTTGGGTCCATGAGACGCGTAAAGTATCTTCCTCTATATGTATAGTATAGATGTATATCCGCGCCAGCAAACCAAAGTGCTAAGGAATAAGGGTTATTCTTTCCTTCTTTTAAACATGCTTGTTTTATTGTCTTTCATTCTTTTTAACCCATGCTTGTTAGTTCTAATGCCTTCCCTTCTTTTTAACCTGTGGTCTTCCAACTTTATTCTCTACGATCGGTTGGTACCTAATGCTTGAAGCAACCCATGGGTTATTTATTTAGAAAATTATTGATGGGGACACCAAGCTTTGATAGACATTTAGAGAGATTATGAGAAAAAATATAAATATAATAAGTCGTACGATAAGAAAGAAAAATTGAGAAAAATAACCAGTACTGATATAATGAATGATATATGAAAATATCTATACTTCATCAACCATTTATTTAAGAATAATACTAATTAGATATGCTAATAAAAATTAAACCAGTGAATACTCGTTCGACCCTGTTCGAGTTTGATGGAAAAATTTATTTTGATTGGAGTCGGATTAAGATATGATTTTTTTCAACTTGAGAAAGTGGGAACGAGATAGAAAATTATTAATACAGTTATATATTTATATATAATACTCATGTAATTGTTGTTAATGTTCGAGTTTGATGGAAAAATCTATTTTGATTGTAGTCAGGTTAGGATATGATTTTTTTCAACTTGAGTAAGTGGGAATGAGATATGATATTAATAATATAGTTATATATTTATATATAATACTCATGTAATTGTTAATGTTCCAGTCTGATGGAAAAATCTATTTTGATTGGAGTCAGGTTAGGATATGATTTTTTTCAACTTGAGTAAGTGGAAACGAGATATGATATTAATAATATAGTTATATATTTATATATAATACTCATGTAATTGATAATTATGTAATTTTTTCATACATTATTTTTATAATTGTATTAATAGTTAAATAAATAATACTATAATTATAATACTAATTATAAAAAATTAAAATTATACATTTAACTAAAATTTTAATTTAATTCTTAAATATTATGTTATTTATTCTTTAATTATATATATATATATATAGAATTAATAACTTATTCTATGATTTATTTAAAGTTATGAACAAATAATTTTTTAAAATATGTAAGATGTGTTTTTCAAATGTTTCTTCAAACTTAATAAAATCCAATGAAAATAAAATTGAATTTCATTTTTAATTCATGTCTTTTATAAACCCAAACCCATCTTGCCTTTTGCCAGGACGGGATGAGAATAAGCAACCCGTAGTTGACCCACCCCATTTTCATCCATAACACTAAGAAGACACTTTCTCCAACATAAAAAAACACTAAACCAACTATATATATATAAACATAAATTTAGTAAAATAATAGAATTAATTAATATAATTATATCAATAAATTAATGTATTTAATATATAATAATATTTAAATTAATTAATTCATTAATATTAAATATATTAATGTTAATACTAATATTAGTATACAAGAATGTATTTATTAATAATACTAATATTAATGAGTGAATTCATATTAATATTAAAATGATATCAATAATAGTTGACACGTGTTGTCAACTCATATTTCTTAATGAAATGATCTAATGTAGGAATGATAAAAAAGGCTGACCAGGGGAGCCGGAACGTCAACCCGCTATCAATTTGTTGAGATGGGATGAAACATGTTGTGGCCTGCCTAACTCGTCGGCCCGTCTAATGTACTTTGACGAAAAAATATTCAAAAACTTGCAACCATTAAAAAGCCACCCCTTCTCTTTTATTTCCCTTTTTGTTGTAAAAAGAATTATGAAAATTATCAATTAAAATGGAAATAGTTAACATTATGGAGTATAAATAATTAATAGTCAGTGCTATTATAAAAAATGAAACTAGAAAAATTAGTCACTGTTTACCCTTAAAATATCTCCAACTTAATTAAGACATACGATTTATTGATTTCTTAACATGGTGTCTGAAAAATAAAACCATTCGAGTTAGCTAGAAAAAAAATGGAGTTAATTCTTAATCAAGCACTAATTATTAATACATCCTTGTTGGATTTTTTCAGCCATGACCACTTTGGAAAACAAGTCTGAACTTTTCATTCTCATTCAACTACCAGTGTTAATACATTATGCATCCTTCGTTGCTAGTGTTCTAAGGTATAACGAACTTTTTAAAGAACAATATTTCTTCTCCTTTTTTGTCTAGAAGACATCTTCAAGTCATTTTCCACTGTTATAATTTGGTCCCAAACGGATGAAGCTTGCCTTTCCGGCGTTTCCACTCGGGTAGGAGCACATGGGTAAACCCCAGTCCCACACTCTGATAATTCTCCTTTAAATACTCCTCACAACTTCTAACTTTTCAAATTAAGAATCCTATCATACCTATATGTTTTTATCTAGGTGTAAGATATCACATTGGGTTTGAGTGTATCAATTTTTTTTTAAAAAAAAACATTTTTTAAAAAACACTTATTTAATAATTACTTTTTTAAAAATTTAAACAAATTCACCCAAAATGCACTCCTTTGGGCCATCTAAATCTCCGTTAAATTTAGTTTGGAAGATGTGATTTTTGTTCCGATAAATTATGGAATGGTTGTTCATTCTATCATTTGGATTGGAGTGGCTTTCTTAATGATGTAGTCTTTTTCTTAATGAATTAGTGGTTTTCTTACTGATGTAGTCGGCAATTACGTTAGTCAAACACATGACATTCCTACACTGATCTAATCGCAATTTCCCATTTTTTATTCAATATGCTTTCTCTTTAATTATTTTACACCCTTTATATTACAGTGGGGATGAAATTGACCCAATATGTATCATAGGAGCAAATAATTGCTCATCATGTTCGGAACTATGAGTATTTTGGTCGCCAGAATCAGTATTCTTGCCGTCTGCATGCTGTGTATGCACTTCAAGCAGGTCATTATATTCAGAACTATCTGCAATATTTTGGTCGAGAGATTCAGCATTCGTGGCATCATCTGCATGTTGTGTGGCTGCATGTGCACGCAAATCAAGCAAGAAATCAGAAATGGAACGTATGTTGACAAGCACATAGCAGAAGAATGCAGCAACCGGAGCTAACTTCAAACTCATCTTCATCGTTGTGACCAAGAAACATCCAACCAAGAAATTAAAAACACCAACATCGAACCCAAATTGAAGTTGTCGCGACAAGCTCATAGCCATCAAGGCAAATGCCCCAGTGGAAGTGAGGTTCATCATTTTCCCGAACCCGTGTTCCACTTTCCCTTGTTGGCCACGGTCTTCCAAGAAAGACCAGAGAGAGGTAAGCCCCAAGACCACAAAACCCACATGTGCTTTCAACAAGAAACCCTTCCCGTGTCCCCCGCTGCATCTTTTAACAAAGAGCATAAAGATAGATAAAAGTGAGCTTACCACAGTGTACAAGGAGATCTTCAGCGGGTTCCAGTGTCCGAACAAGTCGTGGAAAGAGGGGCTGAAGGCATAACAGCTGAACCCAAATACGCTTGACACAAAGCCTGTGAGTCTCCATAGCAACGGGTGGATTAGGAGTTCTGAAATCGACTTTATTTGAAAGGCTTCAGTATTGGTCATCGTTGTGGTGATGAAGAATAGTATAGACAAGAAGAGTTAATTAGAACTTCCAAGTTAGAAAGAGGCATTTAAAAGAGAATTAGCATTGTGGGACAGTGGACACCATCGTGGAAACAGCAGGCTTCATCCGTGTGGGACCGTGTAAATGGATATGGAAAATGGCTGGAACATATCTTCTTGACCAAAATAAAATAAAATAAAATTGTGGGACATTGTTTTTTTTTCTATTAGTTAATTTACCTGTGGTTATCAGGAACTTGCCATGCTTTTTCTTCTCTCTCTCACTCTCACTCTTTATTTTTTTTTTCACTTCATTAATTTTGTTTAAGCGGAATGAAAAAAATAAATTTCACACTCAATGTTAATTGACACCTTGAAAGAAAAAATGAAAAGAAAAGATAACAGAGAAATATAGAGAAGATAAGAGTGTTAATTAGGTGTTTTATATTTGTGAATATAAAAAAATCAGAACTCTTTTTTAATAAATAAATAGGTTTTTCTTCTTAAAAAAAGTATAAAAAAAATACTCTAAGTAAATATAGTTTAGAGAAACACAATAGAAAGATATAAAATTAGTTATTTTATTAAAATAAATATTTTTTTAAAAAAGTAAACTTAAATAAGCTCACGCTTTAAAAGATATACAATTATATCCCTTGTTAGCATTTTAGTTTATATATTATACATGATATAAATATTTATTTTTATATAATACATAAATATTTTAATATATTAATTATATCTAAATATATAAAAGTAAAAATGTTTTTACTTTGTACTAAATCTTTGATAACAAAAATGACAATAATTTACTAACCTTATAACAAGAACATTGTGATTGTGTTCTTTTTTATTTATTGATTGATTAATATGTACTTAGGAATCCCGTCATTGAAATTTCAATAGTGGTTAAGTAATACGAAGATTGAGTCTAAGCCAGGAAATGAATGAAAATGAATGAGTGCAAAGAATTGTACGGAATGGTGATGTGCGATACAGAGAAAGCTAAAGGCCTAAAAGAACAAAGAAAACTAATTTCATTCTGTTGTTTCAGAAAAGAAAAAAAAAAGAAGCAAAAGTAAAAATTAGTTCCATATCTCTCTTCATGACATCGCTCATCATCCACACATGCATCTCTTCTCTTTTTATTTCTCTTGTTGTAAAATTATTATGAAAATTTTAAATGGGAATAACATTATGGAATATTAGTGACTGTTGCTATTATAAAAAAAATGAAACTAGCTTGAAGTATTAATCACTGTTTGCCCTTAAAATATATCAGCTTTAAGCCTTACGATTTGTTGATTTCTCAAGAGTATTAAGTATTATTTTTTAGACACCTTCAATTCATTCTTCCAAACATCTCGTAAACACTCGTTATTTTATGTATATATCTTTCTCTTATTATATATTATGTTATATTCCTATTTATGATACTCAATTACTTAATTTATCATTATTAGAAAAAATAATAAATTTAATTGATAATAATTACTTGATTTATATAACTTCTCTCCTATTTAATTAAGGATGTTTTAGTCAAAAAATCATTAATGCAACAAAATAATGAATTTGAATCTTATATAAAAAAATAAATAATTTAAAAAAGTTGAATCTTATAAATAACACCATAATAACTAGTATCATCAATTATATTTAAAAATTCTTTTATCTTTCTATCACGGGATGTTAAATAAATTTAGTTGTTCAAAAATTATTTTTGATTTCTTAATTAACCTGGTGTCTGAAATATTATTATGGAAATTATAAATGGGAATAACATTATTATGGAATATTAGTCACTGTTGCTATTATAATAAAATTGAACCTAACTTGGAGTCATTGTTTGCCCTTAAAATATAACAGCTCTAAGCCTTACGATTCGTTGATTTCTCAAGAGTATTAAGTAATAATTTTTCCAAGTAAAAAAAAGTGTTAATTTTTAGACACATTCATTCTTCCAAATCTGGTAATCACTACTCATTCAACTACGACGTACGTGTTAATGATACATCATTTATTGCTATTTTTTATTGGAAGATATTAATTATTAATTTATCAATTTTTTATTAACAATAAAAATTCAAACCTACAATTTGTTTTTTTTATTTATCTTTTACCATCAAATTAGTTTTATATGTCATTATCGCTGTGTTCTTCCTAAGGTGTATGTTCATTGTACGATAAGCAAAATGGTGTATAGAATGGACTTTCTAATTTCACAATATTCCACACTATCTTCTCGTTTCCGGTCAAGACTCAAGAAGGCATCCTTTGCTATTTGCTTGTCAACATCCGTTCCATTTCTGATTTCTTGCTTGAAATGCATGCATGCTCCCACACAACATGCAGATGGCAGGAATGCATTGAATCTCTCGAGCAAAATAATACAGATAGTTTCGAAGATTACGATACTTATGCCTTAGCTTCTGATAGAGAAAGGGTAGTTTGTGAAGAAAGGTATATGTTTGAGACCTTCAACCGAATCATTGGGCATGGTGTTGGCGCCTCACGTCTCCGATATCTTCTCGATATTGCAAGCTCTCCGCCAAGTTGAGACTTTGTCATGAAAATGAGTGGATATTGCATGCGCGTGTTAATCTAAATAACTTTTTTCCCCTAGGTTTGCTTAAACCAATTATATTACTAATTTCCAAGTATATATATGCATGCATGAACTAAAGCAACTAATAATCAAAGCTCACGGTGACAACTTTTAACACACAAAAACACTAGTTAATTAACCTTAAATTCTTAACAGCAAGCCACAACCTTCTACATTACCTCTTTCTATAAAATTTCATGGTGCATATTAAGGGTCGTCCTAGTCCAACTGCTTATTTCCTCCCTTCACTCAGCCGGAAAAAAAATACATGTTTTGCAGATTGGCTCCATCGGGGAGAAGGTATGATTGATGTGTTCACACGTAAGAGAAGGTACAGGAGAGAAAAATTAATTATATAAAATTAAATAAATAAAATTACTATGCTATCCCTGAAAGAATTAATTAAAAAAAAGAAATAGTTGGAGCTTTTTTCTATATATTGGACGAGTTTTTAATTTACAAATTAATCAACCTACCTATCCGTTATTTAATAGTCCACCTCTAAGTAGGACGAGTTATATTCTCAACCTACTTTTTGATTGCAGGTTAACCCATCCCTTCTCGTTAAGGTGGGTTGAAAGCAAATGGGATAGATTTACCCGCTTTGCCACTGTAATTATTAGTAAAGAGGAAAGAGGATGGTGATAAATTTCTTAAATTGTTTTGTATAGAGGTGAAATTAGTAAGGAGAGATGTGAGTTTATGTAGGCCTCGTGTGATTTGAGTTTCGTCCGATCTAGGCCTGAAAGGAGGGTGCAGGCTAGGGTGGGAGACTCTTGATAATTTCTCCCACCATGGAAAAGTAATTTTAGGTACTTAAATCCGATCAAGAAGATTCCATCCACTTAATTATATATTTGGCTTGGAATAAGCAAATGCATCAACGCATCACTTAAATGACCATAATACACATTTCAATATTAAACAAGACACATATCCCATATAATCTCTAATACATTTAGGCAACTTTCTATAAGATGTCGATCTCCTAATCACCGAAAACCTTTGTCAATGCTATTTGGTTTGCCAACCAAGTATTTTTGTAGTGACCGAATAACCAAAGTTATTATATATGCACTTCTACAATCAATGTCTTGAGATTCCAATTTCTAGGACATGCAATTGTTAGGCCAAACAATACAACAATAACGTACATTTGAGCTTAAAATTTTACAATTTTTTAGATCAATGATATAGACAATAACAATCTTTTTACGTCCATTTCTAAGTATAAAAATAAATCGTTTTATTTTAATAAATTGACAATAACAATGTCGATTTCCTTATACTTTTAAGCTAAAATTATAAATTTGATTCCCCAGTTTATCTCTAGTTTTGAATTTGGTCCCTCAATAATTTAATTCACGAATTTGGTCCTCTTATTTTGTAAAATTGTGCAATGTTAATAATATTAGGAGCATATAGAAATCACACATTAAGTATATATTAAAAATCATATTAGGAGCATATTAATAATATTTTTTTAATGATTTTTCTTATTTTTAATTCTTTAACCAAGATTCTATTAGAACTTCCTGAACTACAAATTGATTTACTTTTCTATAAATGTATACTTTAATTTTATTTCTTACACTGTTTAGATGAGGAGTTTTGCCCTGACATTGTGTAATAACTAATAAGTCTTTATCCTTTAAAAAAAACTAATAAACCTTTATAAATAATATATTTTTTCTTATAGATTCATCGAATGGAATCTCACATATGTATTGAATCACCTAACTAATCCTTTTATTATGGTCCACAAGCATAGTCCAAAAATGCTCGAAAATCACTCTTAATTAACAATTGTGAAGCACCGAACATGACTCGATGACATCTTAATAATTGTTGTGAATGTGATACAATGATAATTATTCAAGTCTTTTCTCAAACGGATCACATACCTTTGATTCATTCATTATAAAGTACATTCTATTCAAAACTTCAAATAGTAACAATTGCCTTATTTGGTGATATACTAAGAGAAAAATGATCTTGTATTTATAAACTAAAAGCATTGCTTCCAATTTTGTATGCAAATTACCAAATCAAGGTTCTATATGGTGTTATAATCTAAATTAATAGTTTTATATGTGGTCACTATATTTAATTATACAGGAACAATCTCTTGGCCTTGACATTTGATTTTTTGTTTTATTTGTATTATTTTTATAATTGGACACATCTTGTGATCCATCTATATTTTGTTAATAATATTGTGTTTGTTCCGTAAAAAAAATAAGTTTGAAGGAGATGTCAAGTAAAAAAAATGATAAATTTGTTTTTTTTTTAACCATCTCAATTGTTTTATTAAAAAAATTAATTGGATGATTTCAAATGGAATGTAAATTATATGTGTGTAAGTTTCAATTTCTCAAAAATATGATTGATCACTTTTTTATTTTGGTATGTTAAAATTTAGGTGAATTACATTTTGAGAATTTATTAAGATGAAATCATGTCATACTCAAGATTGAATGAATATTCATATATTAATCACCAATAAAATTTTTACATCAGTGGTGAGAGATTGAGAGTCAAATTCATTATAATAAATTTAATAATATTTAAAATAAGACTCGATACTCTCTCCTCTTCCTTGTAACAAGACTTCTATGACACTTTGAAATAGAAAATAACAAATTTGTATATAATGAATTTTTAATGGTAAGTTTCTAAAATAAAATAAAAAGTAATAATTCATGTTATAGACAAGACATTGCATTGGGCCCAAAATATTGATAGCCCTTCATATGAAAACCAAAGTGCCAGGCTTTTATTTTTTTATTTTATTTTTGGTGTGAACGGTGAACCGCAATGATTGGTCTACCAATAAGAAGAGATGTCCTTTTATTTGACAGTTATAGTGGAGAATGTTGTTCAGCAATAAAAAAAAAGGGGTCCCTTAATTGTTCCTCAATAGTCCAGAATAAAGTTAGTGATTGTGCTGTTTAAAAACATTATATATTATAGACTTTGAATCACACTAGAAAACAACCAACAGAAGCATTATAATAAGAGGTACTCATGTAAGAATTTAATCTAAATTCATTATTATAGACTAAAATACTTAACGCGTTAAAGTATCATTTCATAATGTTATTCCTCGAGTGTTTAGAGTAGCCACTTGAAGCTTAGAGTTTAAGGTGAAGTAATTATTGATTTGAAAAAAATTGTATATAATTATTTAGACTAAATATTTTGACATTTTTTTTATAACTTTAAAAATTTAACTTTTCGTACATTTATATTTGTTTAAAAAGTAAGCCTGTTGTTTATTCTCTCTGGTTACCCAAAAAGAGCAAGCACGGACCTACTACATGTTAGCTGAGGGGAAAAGTGAAGAATACCCTCCCTCCTATTCTTCTTTTGATAATTATTGACGAGGAAATTTATTTCATCAAAAAGACAAAATCTAAGTATACTAATATAAATAATATTGAGAGTGTTTTTTAATTAAAATAAAAATTTATTTTAATAAGATATATTAACCTCTAATAGTATTTTTTATTAGAGAAAATAAGTGATACAATTATAGTGTAAATCAATTTTATACTTCTATTTAATTACAAATTATCATGTATAATAAATTTATTAATTTTTACAATAATTATTTTTAAAGTCACATCAACAATAATTTATGATTAATTAACAAAAATGTATGATCATTAAATTCTTTTTATTACATAATTTGCTAAGTAAAACTTTTTTATGAGTAGTCACGTGAAACTTTAATTTTGATATCATAAAACCTTATGCTTGAATTTTGTATTTTGATAAATCTAAAAGATGTGATAATATATCTATTTTTTATAATCATATTATTGATACGAAGTATTATTAACTTTATTAATGACTAATTTTTATTAGAAAATCTGACTGATTATTTTTAGTAGATCTTTTCTTTTAATCACATTTTTTTATCTATAAGCTCGAATCCAAAATTTTATTTAAGAAGATCGAATCTAATACCACTTTGACCCTAATATATATGGTAATAACATATTTAATCTGCAGATAAAAAGTACTCAAAATATCATGTATTTATTATATCATTTTATTAAAGACAAAAAAATATAATATTGTTCATCATTACTCTTATAGAAGTATTCCGAATTCAAACAAACTCACTCGATTAACTAATTATTTGATTAATTTGTTCTACCAAGATGTTGATCCTTAAATTAGTTGTTAGTTGACATTCAATTCCTGAAATTGTACAACAATCATTATCACAAACATAAGCGCCAGGCATGAATCATACTCAATATAATTTGAAGATTGTCATCTAAATATACATGACAAAGTGATAAAAGAGTAATAAAATAGATTACCTAATTATCATTAATATTCATTGTAGCCTCATAATTCTCATAAATACTTAACTTAATCAAATGACTTTTTGGTAACAACATATTTAATCTATAGATAACAACTTAACAGGTATTCAAAGTATCATTTATTTATTTATCATATCATATTTACCAAAGACAAAAAAAGATGACACTATGGATCATTCTTCTTATAGAAGTATTATAAATCCAAACAATTTCACTCAATAACCAAACACTTGATCAATTTATTCTACCAATATGTTGATCTTTAAATTAGTTGTCGTTTGACATTTAATTATTGAAATCGTACAACAACCATTAAGACAAACATAAATGTCATGCATGAATTCAGGGACCGTTCCAAAAGACTATCAAAGTGAGGTTGGATTTTTTTTGTTCATTAATTATTTAAATATTTAACTTATAACAAATAAATGTTTAATAAATAATATTTTATAAAATTATTTATTAGCTTTACACTTAAAACTAAAATAGTTTTATTTTAAATGATACAAGAAGAAAACACATGTATTAATTTGTTTCAAAAGATTGTTACTAAATATTTTATATATTATAACCCATATGCACCAGTTTTTTGTTTCAAGTTTTTGAAAGATTTTTAAGTCTCACAAACACAATAATATCAAATAAGACTTACAACAATAGTATGACAATCAAGAAGAGGATTAAACTCACAAGGTATAATTATAATAACTAAAGTTATCAAATGTGTTAAAATAATTATATATAATATATACAAGAGTAAATTACACAGATCTCTCTTGAGGTTTACCCTTATTGCATTTGATATATTTTTTATTTATTTTTTTTGCATTATTTGTAGCCCCTTACACAAATACTGTTAATTTTCTGTTAAAAAAATAAACGAAAAAAAAATCAAATTTTTATGTTAGACCCGTTTTGTCTATTTCTTCAACCTCCTCTCTTCTTCAACAAAAACAAACTTAGAAAATCTCTACTCTCTTGTTGTCAAAGTTCAAATGCCCCAACCGCACTCGTCGAGGTCTACCGTCCGTCGCTCTACCAAGAATCACCACAACCAAGAACCGAAACCCAAAGATCTGAAATCACATTCAAGAATCACGACCTCCACCGCACTCATATCTAAAACCAGATCTCAAAAACTCATATCTGGTTTCAACTAGCGTTGCAACACTTACCGCTTCACCTCTGCCAACAACACCACCACATCATCGTCGTTGTGTGACACCTCTTCATTTTTCAATACCTCCGCCATACAATGACACTGCACAGAATGGGTACGTCTTTAGTGTGTTAGTGAAATTGAAACTTTATCCCCTGAACAACTTGCACATTCAAGTTGAAATTGAAACTTTTTATTTGTAAAATTATTATAATTGAGGATGATGAACAATTTCGATGTCTTAGACCGTGAACAACTTCCTAGCTTTTTGTTTTCTTTACACTAATATTTTAGTTTTTTTCTTTGTTTTTCATAAATTTGCATGCATTTGTTCATAATTGTTCAAATAAAATTCTAAGAATTTCTTAATTTAATTTTGATCTGTATGATTCTGGAATTTTTTTTCCTGCAAAGTTCATTTTTTCTACCAAGGAATCAATGGATTGTTGAAGGAAGACAATTTTGTTAAAAAAAGGGTATGAGGGCAGTTTTGTTAATTAAAACTCATGTGACCTTACTATGTTGACAAGTCTGACATCCAAAATGTCAAAGGGATTAGTGTAACCAACAAAAAAAAAAACAGAGGGTTTATGGTAGGGATTCAAAATGGAGGGATAATGGATGTAATAAAAGGGATCTAATTTACTCTTTATATAAATATGTTTATAATATAATGCTAATAATTATATATATGAATTGATAAATGAAGACATACAATAATACACAAACAGTTAGTTTAGGTAATAACAATTAATGAAAATTCATAGAGATTTTATTTTTATTAAATAATATTAATAATTAATTAGTATGTATATAGATAAATGAGGAGGATTAAATTAGACTAATGTAACTTAATCAATTATTACACTATCTTATAAAGCACAAAACAATACATGAGTTCTAATATTCACAAAAAATGGGACCCATTTCTACTAGTAGTGTTTGAACTCAAAAACTTTCCAATAACATTGAGCACTTAATGTAACTCCATGTAGAGCTTGCAGGCCTTCAATCTTCTTCATTAATGAAGTCATTTGCTTCTTGAAAATTAATGACAATAGAATGAAAAAAGAGAAAAGGTGATTAGAGACGACACTCTAAGAAGAAGATGAGTCAAGAACAAACTCACCGCCATAAAAAGTCATGGATAAGAGTTTAAAAGTAGGAGAAGATGAGCGAAGCAAGAGAGAAGAATACAAAATTTTGAGAGAGAATAAGAAGAATAAGGTCTGAACTTTGATGTTTTCTCACTCTAGTTACTAACTTTCACGCCAAAATCCTAGCAATAAATCGATAGTAACATAAAAGTATTATAAGAAGTCTGATGGAAGGGGGCACTAATGAAAGAGTTGCTGTCTAATTCTCTTAAATATCAATGTAAAACTGGATTATGTTTAGGTATTTAGGGGCATAAAGCCAATTTTTTAAATAAAAAAATAAAATAATATTAATTATCAATTTTATATTAATTTTCTAAATTTTTAAATTATAAAATTATTTATTAATATTTTATAATCATATTGTTCTAATATGTGCATATATGTGCGTGTGTGTTCATGTGTGTTTATTACAATCTATAATCCTACACCTTCTAATTTTACTTTTAATTACTCATTTCTTGCAATAATTAATTATTAAAATATTAAAACATAACACAACTATTTTATTGGGACATACATTTATATTTACATTCTCAATAGGCCTAAAGCAAATGCCTTGATGACCTTGCTATATACATGCGCATGTTATAACCTCCATTAGGAGACACAATTCTTGTCTATCATAGTGTTATTTTGTCAAATATTAACTTAAATATATTTTCTATATTCACACAGGAAAGATTTTATGTGTCGCAAAAGAAGATACTTATATTAGTTCATAATATTAACACTATGAAAAAAATTATATTATCATTTGCTATTACATTTCTTAAAAAAAATACCCAAAACATTATTATTTTTATTCAATTTCCTAATAAAGAGATACACACCCTAAACTAAAATCAGGAAAAAAAAAATATCTAGATCATTTTTAGTAAACTACCACTACTAATAATACTCCTATTATTACCACTGATGCAAAGAGCACATACATTGATGTTATGATGGAGTGAGTGAGATTCTACTCTACTGAGGTACTTTTTAAGTGGGAAGATTCCACAATCCAAATCCAATCCTAAACAGAAGCCATTAATTCAATGTTCAGCAATACTAGCCACACAGAATCCCCACAAATGTTACCACTAGCATTTATAATTAGCAATGCAAAGTTGATTTAAAAAATATTAAAAGAAAAGAGAGTGAGTTGAGAGGTTACTGTAAGAATGATGCAAGGAGAGAAGGACGTGCAAACGGCAAGTCCTAGAGGACAAGGCAAACGACAAAGAGATCGCTGTGTCACATATTCGCAATTGGACAATCTGAGCTGAATCGAAACTCCAAAGCTACTACTCGATTTCAGAGCCCACACCGTGGAATCATAATCAATTCATTCATTTCGGATGCTCACACTCACGGTCAGGTCCTGGGGATTTTGATTTTACCATTCTGCCCCTGCCGGACCGAACCACCTCGTTCTGTGGGGGAGCGCTGTTGTTGTTGTCGTCCGCGAAGGCTATCTATCTATGCTTAGCAAGATTACGACGCTGTGGATCCTGTGTTCGGGGCTGGTCCTGGGTGCGGGATAAGGTGAGTGAGAGCGATGCTGGTGCCGGGGATTTTAGGGTTTCATGGTCTAGTGTATGTGGTGTTGGCGTTGGGTTTCGCGGTGATTCGGCACGTGTGGAGGAATGTGGAGGCCAAGAGGGAGGAGGAGGGGATGATGATGATGATGAGGATGGTGGCGGATGCTGACGTGACGGAGACGGAGGTTGCTGAGACGGCGGAGGTTGCTGAGACGGCGGAGGTGACGGTGGCGTCGGAGGTGGAGTATTCTTCTCCGGTTCCGGTGGATGGTTCTCGGTGGTTCCAATGTGCGGTGTGTTGTGCGCCTACCACCATGCGGTGTTCTCGGTGCAAGGCCGTTAGATATTGGTCTGTGCTCTTTCTCCCTGTTTATGTGTTTGAATTGCTATGCTGTGTTATTAATATTAATTAAGGTTAGAGGTAGAAGAAAAGGGTAGGAAGTAGGAACAATGGAGAGGGATTATAGGGTTGTTAGAAATGAGAAAGCTTTTTTTTTTGTTGCTCTTAGTTAGAAGTAGCCTTTGTTTGTAAGGGATTGGTGGTGGAAGGGTGATGAATTTAGTAATTGGGTGATTTGGTTTCAATTTTAGTGTGTTTCATGTTCAAGGGGCATTGGGATTTCGTTTGGGGAGTTGAGTCCAATAGTCATGTTGGTTCACCTTGTATATTTTCTATTTATTTTGGCCTGTTTTCTCGCTTCTTCTGTTGAAGTGTGTGTTTGGATACCTGTTTAGAAGAGAGAAACCACCCCAATTCTACTTAAAGGTGTGAAAGCTATCTGCGTGTTTGGTAGCACGTTACTCAGCCATCGACTTGCATGAAGCTATTGTGAGCAATTTGACGTGAATTTATAAGAGAACACGGATCATCAAAACAGATCCAAACATGCACTAAAACTAATTGCTTATGACTTAATGTGGCAAACGAAATCCCCATTATGGGACCAAATATGCTATAAGGTGTTTGCATTGCCTCTATAGTTAGGAGATTTTGTTCTTTTCCTTTTGCTTGACGACAAAAAATAATGAATGTATTGAGGGGGATTCTTTTTAATGTTTTTCTCGTGTTTGAAATATGAATGTGTTTGTTTATTTAGAGCTTGATTTGTCATCTTTATAGTGTGTAGTTTTACTAATGATTTGGCGTAGCTTCATTTATGATTATCTGTAGTTTCTTTTGCCTGTCTTTTCTCTGTTCAGTGACATGTCTATCAAGCAATCATTTCAGCCTCTTATAATGTTACAATGGTTATTCATTCTCACAATTTCTTGTAGTTCGGGTAAGTGTCAAATTAGTCACTGGAGACTAGGTCACAAGGATGAATGTTGTCCTCCAACTACCACCATGGAGCTCAAAGACAAAAACCTTTCTAGCAGGGCATCGGTATCCAAAACTGAGTCTGGTCTTCATGGTAATGGTTTTGGTTACAAGTCGCGTTATATTATTTCGTGCATATATGGTTTATAATTTACCTAGATTCGCTGCAGAAATTAATGGAACACATGCTGGTATTTCATCTTCGAATGACTCATATTCCAGCCCTGATCCTTTGGTTGCTGCAAGAAAATCATTTGATGATAACCATCACAGCAGATTTGCAAAACCTGTCTGCAATGATACTACTGATTATACAAGTGCTGCTTCTGCTCATAACAAAGAAACAGTTAACATGAAATGTTCCGAGAATATTGAAGTTAAGGATTCTAGTGCAAGTAAAAGAAGCAAGCCAAATCCTAGTAATGCTACTGATGAGACTCGATTTAAATCAAAATTTCCCAAAACTAAATCTGATGCATCTCATGATGAGGCAGCAAATTTGGGTAGCCATGAACGCAGAAGAAAAGCCGCAATAGTTGAAAAATCAGCAACAGATACTTCTAAATGCAAAACTGTGTCTCACTTGAGTGGTTCAAGTAAATATGCTGTAATTGATGATGTAGAAGAAGAATCTCATTTGCCCAAATACAGAGAAGCACGAAGATCATCATCTAGTTCTCGTGATCGACTATCCTCAGCTACTAAGGGGGATTTTTCTTCACAGTCCAAGTGTATGACAACTGACAATAATCACACCTTACCCACAAAAGTTAGTGCTATTCCAAATCTGCCACAAAATGTTCGTAGTGGTTTGAAAACATCAATGCAGAAAGTTGTCCAGCAGTTTAGAAGCTCAAAAGAGTCAAGATCCAATTCAATATCTGCCGAAAATGAGGTTGGAAATATATTTGACTTATTTCTTTAGAAAATAACTTATATTGTTAAACATAATGATTTTGTCTCTGTTGATTTTCAAATTGTATATTTTTGGCAGATGGGCTTTCCATATGAACTCTTTGTGGAACTTTACTGTTATGACAAGATGAAGCTATTCCCCTTTGGCCTTACAAACTGTGGGAACAGGTATTGTTGAGTCTATTGTGTTTCTTTTTTGCTTCCCATTGATCAGTATAATATGTTCTAGGCCATGTAACTGCTCTAGTGAGAGGAAGGGAGGAGGAAGGAAATAGTTAGGAGTCTGTTATTTTGTTTTGGAGCTTTATGTTTCTTCATTTTTTCTTTGAATACTCTTGTGGTCCTATAATTATGAGAATAGGGTGGGGTAATTGTGATTAAAGAAACTTTTGAGAGAACATCTGGCAAACATTCTAGTTGCTGGTTGGCTACTTTCATACTGGTATTCATTGCTTTTTTCTTTGTTGTGTTTCATGTCGTTCAAGGGAGACACATCCAGTGCTTGCTTGTGTAGCTTTTCTTTATTCAACATTATTTACCTTACTAATAAAATGCCTCTTCTGCAGCTGTTACGCTAATGCAGTTCTCCAGTGCTTGGCTTATACCCGGCCTCTGACTTCATATCTTTTTCAAGGGTTCCATTCAAAACGATGCAAGTTCCTCTTAATAATATCATCATGATTTAAGTTGTCCAACTATCAGGACCTTGCAATTAATTAAATCTTCACAATGTTTTCACTAGGTCAGAAAAAGGGATGGTGTTTTACATGTGAGTTTGAATATCTAATTCAGAAGGCGAAAGAAGGGATTTCTCCACTTTCACCAATTGGGATATTATCTAAGATACACAAGATTGGAAGCCATCTAGGGCGTGGGAGGGAAGAAGATGCTCATGAATTTTTGAGGTGAGGCAAATAGTTGCTTGAGTTGTGAAGCCATCTTGAATTTATATGTCAAGTGGTCTACATAATAAATTGCTCAACTGGCAGGTGCGTGGTTGATACAATGCAATCTATTTGCCTCAAGGAAGTTGGTGTTTCAAGTCCTTTGGCAGAAGAAACAACTCTAGTTAGTTACACCTTTGGAGGTTATCTTCGATCTAAGGTTCTTTCCCAGTCGAACAGTCTATTTTTTGTTAAGGTTCACATTTTCAACTTTTACAGAGTGGTAAGAAGATAGTTTCCTTATATATTGAAATTTATTTGGTGCAAATTGCAGATAAAGTGCTTAAGATGCCTGGGGAAATCTGAGAGGTACGAGAGAATGATGGATCTTACTGTTGAAATTGATGGGGATATTGGGACTTTGGAGGAAGCTCTTGGACAATTTACAGCACCTGAAATCTTGGATAAAGATAACAAGTATAATTGCAGCAGGTTTGTTATTTCCATTTCCATGTTTATTCCTATTCCAGTCTAGCCTATTATTTTTAACTTCTAATGCTCCCATATGCTTGGTTTTCTTTTTTTTCCTTTTCCCTAGCAAATATAATATATTGCTTGTATTATAGCCAAGATATGTGGCAATTTAATGTTGTTTCATTTTTTTTTAATGCTACATATCATTAATAATAAAATTTACTATGATTAAATAATTTGTTTTGCACTTAAAATCGCACACCTATACAGCTTCTCGTCAACTTAACCTTCCAACAGGTTTAGGACCTTTCCTTTATTACTTTTCAAGCTTCAAATTCTGAGTTTTTAACTAATGAGTTAAATTCCTAAACTGAATGAGCAATATCGAATTTGGTCCCTCTTGGTTGAAACTATAGTTCTAATGTACAATTCATCCATTGTGTACGAAGTGATAAACAAAGCTGTGTAGAGCTTCAAAAGTAATAAAGGAAAGGTCCTAAACCTGTTGGAAGGTTAAGTTGACGAGAAGCTGTAGAGGTGTGCGATTGTTTTTCTGACGTGAATCTATACAGTATTTTTAATCGCACCACGTAATGGCCAGCCCCAAAAATGTTATAGGAAAGCCGCTATTCTGAGAAAACAGGGGCAGAGAGAAGCCAGATGCCGGAGAAGAGAAAACAGGCAGAGAAAGTGCTTCAATTTAGGAACATAGTAGGATTTATGTTCAGCTAATGTGATATCATTAAACTAAAGATGTAATCAGTCATAGTCAATGTTGTTAAACTCGAGATTCTACCTAGGATTGGGAGCGGTGAATGCTCATAACTCGAATCATAAGATCCTACTACCTAAAATGCAAAACTATACTAATATATACATATGCATAAAAAACTATGTAAACAAAATAACCTCTAAATCACAACATTAAACAAACTTAAGTTGAAAAAGCATAATCATAAGTCATAAGATCCATATATAATAAACTAATCTAAAATTATTAAGACAAAAAGAGAGCAGAAACTGAGAGTGAGCACTTTGTACAGCCAAAGGGCGACGCAGGATGGTGGTGGATGTGGGGCAGTTACGGTTGCAAGAGTGAGTCGCAAACACAGAGAAAATGGAAATTAGGGATTTTAAAAACCGGGTCAAAGGATCTGACCCAGAATCTGGTTCTGCTTTGCCTCACTGGGGATCGATGATCCCATGAGTTCACAATGAAGATTGTGGTCCCACTCTGGTCCTGCTTGCCAATGATCCCTTGAACGATTCAATACTTCAGGGATTCATCAACCTCAACTTGTGAGATTGTACGATAAGAACTTATTAGATATTCAAAACTTTAGGTACTGATCACAATGCATAGTCTGTCATCTGGATTTTTGTGATTTTATATGGACATTTTTTATTCCGGTTTTATGCAATTGTAGTTCCACAAATGTCATGCGGTTTAGAGGGGAAAAATGGTATTATGAGGGTTACTTTTCCTTTCCTTTGTGGGACACAAACACAATATTAAATCATTGTATTTGTTTCTTTCTTGTTATCCAGATGTAAAACATATGTGAAAGCCAGGAAGAAGTTGACAGTGTTGGAGGCACCAAATATTCTTACAATTGTATTAAAACGATTTCAGGTACATCTCCAATATTAATTTTGAAGTTTTACTTGTTATCACTTTTTTCTATGACTGTTATTTTAGTTTTATATTATGTATCTCATGCATATTCTGCTGTCTACTTTGGCAGTCTGGTAACTTTGAGAAGTTGAATAAGTCAGTTCAGTTCCCTGAGGTTCTGAATATGGCTCCATATATGAGTGGAACAAAAGATAAATCTCCGTTATACAGCCTCTATGCAGTGGTTGTCCATTTGGATTTGGATATCATGAATGCTGCATTTTCAGGCCATTATGTCTGTTATGTGAAGAACATCCAAGGAGAATGGTTCAGGACTGATGACAGCAGGGTGAATTTTTTTTATCCTGATATACCTTTTCTGTGTCTGAATGTCTCCTCCCCTCACCCACATCCCCCCCAAAATTAATTATACAAATGATGCTGTCATTTCATACAAATACTTCTTTAAAAGCTTTTGTTGCCTTTTGTTTCTCAAATTTAAAGAAATACTAAAACCTTGAAAAATTGCTATGAAATACCATTGGAAGTTTATTTCTTAGACTTGTGTCATTAATTTTTAGGATACTCATTTTGTAAAAGTGATGACAATATCAATCTGCATAATTCATTTATGAAGTGAATTTCTGTATGTAAACTGAGGATGGAATTTATGCCTCTATTTAGGTAGAACCTGTTGAATTGTCGAGAGTCTTGTCAGAAAGGGCATACATGCTTCTTTATGCAAGGTAGTGGACCTGTGGATGTTGATGTATACTTTCTGGTTTGATATGTTTATTATTTCTGCAGAATGTCTCAGCACTAATAATAGCATTGTCTAATGCTAATTTTAAAAATCTTCAGGCACTCTCCAAAGCCACTGGGTTTAGTAAGTAGCAATGTAATCTCTTCTGCTGGAAAGTTCAAGAGGAGAAACCTGGAAGCCATTCCTGCTACTTCTAAGACAAGATCAAATTCCATGGCCACAAGCGGCTATTCTCCCTCTCCACAGCAGAAGCATGGCAAGTACCCTAACTGGAATGATGCCGATGATTCCTTAAGCAATGATTTTGCATATCCAGAAGAATGGAGATTCCAGTATGGGGTAAGAAATACAATGGTGGATTCTTCCAGTGAAAGTTCACTTTTCAGCTCTTCAGATGCAAGTTCTTGCAGTACTGCAAGTATCAAGGACTCTGCCAGTTCTGCTGATTTCTCGGATTACATATTTGGTGAGGTGGGACCCAATTGGTATAGCCACTATGGGCTTTCATCTAACATGGGGGCATCTTCCTCCTATGATAACTTGGATACAGATTTCTTAGTGGATAGTAATGGTGGTGCAAGTAGAAGGCTCCAGCAGGACTCAGAAGATAAAGCAGTTTTGTATGCTAACAAAAGCAAAAATCACAGTGGCAGTAGGGGAATTGACCTTAAAAGATATATCACTGCTAATCATTATGACAAAAAATCTGGTGTACATGTGAGAAGAACAAGCGGAGATGCATCAGCTCAAACGTTTTATTGAGTTTGAGTTGAGATATAAGCAATCATCTTGGATATTTTTTTGTGTAGTGAAGAAAATCAGTGTCTCGCTAATCCAAATAGAATGAGGATTCCTGTTCAACGTTCACCCTCTGTACTCGAATGATTTTATTTATTCAATAGTATATATAGAACAACTATCAACAAAATGAGAAAACGAATAAAGAAGAATAAATTGAGTGATAACTCACCTGTTATAATCAAGTTTGTGCAGTTAATATATATCATTTCATAAGAACCTTCCGTCGAGATTTGATTTAATTTTACGGAGCTATGTCTGTTGGTATGTAATCTTTTGTGATCTTTAGATCCACATTTCTCAGAGGATTTCTTTCCCTATTTTACAAATTACAACTCAGGTTATGGCAGCTAGTGATTATAGCATGGGGCTACTTACGGTTTACCAAACTAGTCTCATGGACAAACTACAAAAGTGATTACATGTTAATCTGTCACATTATTATGTACTCTAGTCGTAAAGTGATTACCATTTATCATTGTGTTTGGAAATCCCTCCTGCATTCAGTAAATCACATCCATTGAGAGAATACATTAATAACTGGAAGCTTCCATATCCATAATCAAACACACATTACATGTTAACCCGTCAAGTCATTATATTCTTTATATGTAGAGTCGAACATGATATTCATATACAAACTATAAAGTAAAAGCTAAATTTTGCTTGCAAAAGGAGATACAGTAATCCTAGAATGTGAGAAAGCCATGGGCTCTACAAAGCTCCTAAAGTCATCATTATTCTATAATCCTCAAAACTAGAAAAATCTTCTTGTCATTAGCCCTTATCGTTATAGCTCCTAACTGTGTCAACATTCCTCCATCATTAGAAGTCAGAATCAAGAACACTAAACAGTTACTGAAAAGAACGCGGCTTGTGCAATGCAGTCCTCAAATGGCTCTTGAGCATCCCCATACCATCATTTCCAAGACCTTGCACCCACAACACACTTCTGGTTCTCCCTCCCACACTCACTATCTCAGCCTTTACCAATTTTGTGTTGGCTGACCCTACTGCCTTTGATATTAATTGCATCAATTCTGGACGATCCTCACAACTCAATGTGGCCTTCACTAGGCCCTCCTCAATGTTACATCTTTCCAAACGCAACTTTTCTGCCCCACTAGGAAACTTAACAACATCCTTTGATGGATTAGTAGAACTATCTTGTTCCAGTTTTGACACCTTTTTCTTCAGCTCCTTCACTTGCTTTATAGTCTCTGCCAATACTGATGCCTTGTCCTTCTGTTAGTGGATAACAAAATCTAAATTCAGCTTGCTTGTCAAGAAAAATCAAAGGATTAGACATGTTTTTGGTCTGCCAAAATATTTCGAACCCTTTAAAATTTAATGTTTTAGACCCTTTATTCAAAACACATGTTTTTAGTCACAAATGAAAGACTAAAACCATGTGACTTTTGGTAAATGTAAGGTCTGAAAACCTATTAAAATTTTATAGGGACTAAAACTAATATTTTGATCTCTTTTTTAGGAATGATGAACATGTTTTACCCAAAAAATAAATGTAGGAATTTTCACTTTCACATGGTTTGTTTCATTTTTAGGAATGAACCCCAATAGAAATCCAAGGCATAATAAACTGTTTGATACTTGTGTCGGGCACTTACTTTGATTATGTTGGGGAGGATATTTCGGAGGGTTTCATATTGACCATTGATTCTCATTCTACGTCTCTTTTCTGCTTCACTGTGTTTCTTAGCAGCCAATACTTTGATCTCTGCCTTTGATTTTGGCTTCAAGAAACTGGTTTTGTATGTTCTAGAGATGAATGGCTGAGAAAAGCTACTTCTCATCATTTGAGGCTCCGAGTTGTAGTAATTTCGAACATGTTGCATGCCCTGTACTAACCGTTTTAGTAAAACACAAGAAAGAATACAGGTTTTAATTTAACTATAAACAGTTGAACTTGTAGTAACCTTATTACCTGTCGAAGCATAACCATGGAATTGAATTGATTTGCCTCCTATGGAAGATTGTATGCTAAAATAGGTAAGTAAAATGTAACCAACGCCGAAAAGGGGAAGATTGCTATTTGTTTTGCCTTTGGTCACAACTTTCTTTATAAGAAGAGAATGGATCGATCTTCTTTAATGAATATAAATGAAGGGTGTAATGGCAAGTCTATAAACATATTTTTGCAATTTAATAAGATTAGGAAAATATTTCTTTCTAATAATGGCAAATTAGAAGATAATCAAAACATTATCAGAATTTAAAAGAGGCTTGCTGTAGAATTTAATTTTAAGATCCTCATTATAAAGTCCTTGATTTGCTCTCATGTCATCTCCCACCAGAGAATCTACATATCTTTTTTAGAATTTTTTTTTACCACATATGTAATTTTTTCTTCTTCAAATGGTTGTAGAGCCCTATGGGCCCATGAGGCCTGGCAATGACACTGGTTTTGGGGGTTGCTATTGCGACTATCAAATTTGCTATTAGCATAGCACTACCAACTTTACAAAATTCCTCTTTTGTTCACTCAATTGGTAGTGTCAATAGTCTTCCCTTCCCCTCATATTCCTCCCTTGTGCCACCCCGCCCTCTCCCCTTCCCTTACGACTTCCCCATTTCCTTCGTGTTGCACCACGACCAGCCACCCCAAGTCCCTAACCAAATCCAAGTTGTGCCGAGCCACCCACCCCCAACCAATCCAAGTTGTGCCGAGCCACCCACCCCAACCAAATCCAAGTTGTGATGCACTGCCTTGTTGAAATCGAACTAGTGCCGCGTAGCGCTGAGAGCATCATCAATGATGATCCAACCCCTCCTCCTCGACCCCTTCACTCCTTCCTCCCTCATCGACAACAATAGTCCTTTAATCCTATTTTTTGTTGTAGGTCTTGTTGAGGGGTTTTTGGGTTTGGGGGTGATGTCAAATTTGTGTTATTGTTGTCAATAGATTTGGAATGGTGGGTTTGGGATGTCAGGGATGGTGAGCCAACAATGGAAATACGGTTTAGTTGTTGTGTAGTGTACAACAAAATCATGTTTTCATTGCACACATGGGGGTGCAAAAAAAAAAAAATGATAAAAGAAATACAATTTTATTGTACAATTATACAACATGATTTTATTTCTGTTTATTTTTTTTTTGCACCCTAGTTCAACAATGGAAACATGATTTCGTCACCTATACGGGGAGTAAATAAAATTACAACAGAAATACCATTTTGTTGTATACTTGTACAACAGAATCATGTTACATTACATTTTGCCTTTCTTTTTTTTATCCCATTTAGGTAATGAAAACACGTTTTCATTGTGTTTCTGTCCAGGAACAATTTTGAAATATGTCTAAAAGGCACTTAGTATTGTTAACAAAAGAGGTAATACCAATAGCAACTCCCAATGGTCCCATGTGTGGGCCCATGAGCCCTATAATTATTATATTAATCTTTTATTTGGGGTATTAATTCTACTATATTGTTTTACAACAGAAGAAGTGAAGAACCTTATGATTGTAATTTTTTTTATATTGTTGATTGGGTTTCTTTTATGAAAAAAATTTATATATTTATTCAATTACAACTTATTATATATAATAAATTTATTAATTTTTTAAAATAATTTATAAGATAATTTATGATTAAATGAGAACATGAAATTATTTTGTATTATCTTTAACGCGTGGTGTGAGTTGAAATACACCATGGTGCAACTTGACGATGATTCCTGCATGCAGTTGGGTCAGCAAGTCTTCTCTTGTTGTCTTTCCTTCTTTAAGTTTCTAATAGTGTTAACATCTGAAATCCCCAAATAACTCCTATAAGTTAAGTCTAATAAGCCAGAGTCTCCATTGTCTCTCGCTCTCTCTAATGGTTCACGCGCCACCATGGCCACTACTCCAAATTCAGCGCCTCCGGTGACGCTGTCTCGCAGTTCCAGCCTCTGATCTGACACTGGTGTTCCGCGCCCCTTCATGTCGTGCATCTCCTCGTCCCTCCGCCACGTCTTTGCGCAGTGCCGCCCATGGTCGGAGCTCATCGACCTGAGCTCCATGTCCGGACCTGACGCACCACCCCACCAAATCCAAACACCGCCTAACGATGCTGCCATGAAATCCGACCAGATCTGACCTCGATTGTTGTTACTGAACATTGGTTGTGGTAGTCGGAGAGCAAGCGTGGCGGATCACTGCCACAATGGAGACAACGCGCCGCCGCACAGACCGCGACTCGCATACGCGCGACCCAAGCATGTCGCCATGGAGTTAGTGGCTTCAGATGAATCTTCTAGAAACTTCCCTGGAACAACAATAACCATAGAGGAAAAGCAAAACTGGGAGTATGTTTGGATTTTGATTCTCTGGTTTGATTCACTTGATAATTTTGGCAATTGATTTTTGACCAATAGGATTTTATTTGTGAGTAGATTGCTGGTGCTTAGATGGGTGACATTAGTTCTAAGCTTCATGGGTTGCGGTTGGACTTAAGAATGTTGAGGATTTTTTTTAATGGCTGGAATGTTTATATTTTTCTTTTTAGTGTGGGTGGTTAATAATCAAATGGTGTAATTGTTTTTTTTTTTTTATGACCATTTGTATTCGGTTATGGGTTTTTGTTGTAGTGAATTTATTTGGGATTCATGTTAAAGTGAGTTGTTGGTTATTGATTTATGGTGGCTGAATGGGAAATTAGGGCCTGTATTTGGAATTTTTCATCATTTCTATCGAAAATTGTTTATCTACCTATGTTGGTGTAGCTACATTCAGCGTCTGTTTCCTTGGATTTTGGTTCAGGTGGGTGTTAGATGGTGGCAGGCAGTGATTGATGCAGTGTGGTGATCCTGGAATTTGGGTGTATTCCTGGGTTTTGGGGTTTTAGTAATGTTCAGATGCACTTGTACGTTGAGGAAGACAAGAGCAATGAGGAAAAAGAAGACAATTTGGGTTTTTTTTTTTTTTTTATCTTTCATTAAACAGCATGTGCAACATGACTGTTTCAGGTTAACAGAAAAGAAGACTGACGGTGTAAGGGTGCGGGTGTAATGGAATAAAGAGGAGTTTTGAATGTAATAAATTCTAAACAAAGGGAGACCAGCATAATTTATTCTTTCTTTTTCATTTCAGAATCTTAGAAATCTTAAAATATTAGGAGAAACAGTATTAAAAATAAATAAATAAAAATGTTGAGATTTAAGTTTTTTATCCCATTAAGATTTAAGTTAAATCAATGACTAGGATAAATTGTTCATTAATCATTTAACAGCAAATTAATAAAGTGATTCGTTTACGTATTATTTTGGATTTAATATAATTTACATTTTTAAAAAAAAAAAATAAAGTGACCTATTTGAATAACACCCATAGTTTAAGAATCAATTAGGACCAACTCACTATTGTCTTCTTCTTCTTTTCCCTCTTGTTATTTCAAAATCATTTCTCATGTAAAAGGAGAATTGTCTCCTGTGAACAAATGCTGCAGGAGATAGTAGCAGTTGAGAAATGCTGGAATAAGACAAAATGTGCAAAAGCAGCAAGGTGGAGGAAAGGCTGTTTTTGTTCGGATTTGAAGTGGTGTGGTGCAGGAAACACCAGGAAAGTTGCCTTAGATGCATTCTGGAATTGGAGCCTTCATTTGCACGTCTATCTTTTCTTTTCTATCATATATTTTTTTTGTTGGTAGACAAGATAATATAAAAAAAATTACACTGAGTGTATATGTTAATTAAACTCATTTATATGAACTAAAAGAGGTTGTGTAACTTCCCCAAATAAAAATGAAACTAAACAACCCCAAGATAAATGATTGGTGCAATCAACCATCTTAAAAGTACACGAGAATTACACCAATAATCTATGATTAGATTGTTTAACCCTTAACCCATTATTACTGAGGATAAGTTTTTTTTTTTTTTTTAACCAAGCAGTTAGACAACCTAAAATAAATACATATTTTACTCTATCTTATATTAGCATTAGTTAATTTTGAAATACTTAAGAAGAAGGTAAGTGTGTGAGGGTGTCCGGGTCGAAATTGAGTAAAAAATGAAGTATTAAGGTTATATTCGATAATACTAGTTAAATAGTTAATAAATAATTGAAAAGTTAACGAGTAATAGAAAATTAAAAAACTAATTTATTAAATTAAAAATGTTCGATAAAATTAGTTATTGAAATAATTAAGAAATATAAAATGATAAGAAAATAATAAAATAATGATTTATTTTAAAAAGATAACAAAAAAAATGAATAAAATATATTGAAAATAAAAATGTAAGAAAATTAAAAAAAAACTAAACATTAGAAACTAACGTTTAAAAAAATATTATTTCAAAATAACATTTTAAAAAATATTAGAAGTTGCAAAAAAAAAAAGGTTTGCTTAACAACCAAATGAACTTTAACTAAAATATCTTGTCAAATAACCTAAAACTAATTCTTACACTTTTCCTAGACCACACTCATAACAATATAAAATACTAGTAATAACTAAAATTAGTTTACACACGTATCTTAATTCTATCCTCACAATTGGACAGAGCCTAATACAATGATGACCAGGCAGCATATCCATCCTACTTCATCTGGTTATTGTCAAGGGATAGCTGGAAAAATGAGCTGACGCACAATTCTACTAATGTACCAAAGTAAGAGGTTAAACAAGTAATGCGGTAATTCAAACAGGTTTTTTTGTGAAGAAAATTAACAGTTTTTTTTAGTTATGTCATTGCCCATATGACTAAGTTGTTTCTTACCTATACTCTACTATCTAGATCATCAAACAGGTTTTGGCAAAGATCAAGAACTAATCTTTATTGGAAGAAGGCCAGCCAGTAATGACTAGCTATTTAATCAACCTCAGACTCGTACAATCCAAATAGCAAATGTTGGTAAAGTCATACCATGCCATAAATACTCAAAACAAAGCAAAATGCAGAGGTGAATTTGCAATGAGTTGAAAGGCACAAGAAGGGTGCATGGTATAAAACGACTGAAAAGAAACAACCATGAGAGTCAAATGCTGTACAGCAGAAATATTCATAAAAGATGGTGAAAAACACTATTCCTACATTTTTGTTGTCTTTGTGCAGTGTCTTGATGACAGGGTTTCTTATGAAAACTGAAGCAAATCCGTTGAGCTAAACCAAACCATAACAATTTTTGGCTTCAAAAATTCAAGTCACTTACTTTGAAGGAAAAAGAATCCCTATAATTCCATCATTTCTTAGGCGACTTCAACATGGTAAACTTGTTCACCCTGGTGACCCCTAGACCCTAGTAAAACATGCAAGACCAACTGATAAACAATGTTCCTAGAAAACCTAAGAGAAGCTAAACCGTATAGATAATAGACCTCATTACCAACCAAAACGGACAAAAGGAAACTCAAGTAGTCTTGCATCCACAAAATTAACAAACAGACAAAAAAACCCAACTCATTTAGAGAAAGGAAATGCAGATTAAACAAGGTGAGGCACACAATCCAGAAGTAGACCAAATATTTTCTTTTCAATTTCCGAAGGTCATCAAATCAAAAGGGGCATTACAAAAATGGTAAAATATGAACAAGGCAATGCCTCTTTACCAAAATGACAAAACCCCAAATCAACACCTATACTTTGTTTTCAGTTGTTTCTCCACAAATAATCTGTGCAAAAAACACTATCCAAAAACACTACTCTACCACCCTATATGCTGCTACTCCTCCTAGAATTAGCAACAAAAAAAAAGCAGTAAAATTTCCATCACCCATTGCTGCTGCATCATCATCACTAGTCAAACTTCAAACCAACAAAGGCATCATCATCCCCTTCCGTGAACTCAAACTCCCCATCTTCCACATCCAAATCGAAATCCGAGTCGCCGCCATCGATCGGCCTCCTCCTCCTGTTTCCAGCAACCTTGTTCGCCACAGTCTTCACCCTCATCCTCCTCTTCTCACGAATGCCTTGTTGCAACCCTTCATTTTTCACAAACCCTCCATCATCATTATCATCATCAGAAATGTAAACAAATTGTGCAATATTTTGTCCACCCAAACCATTGTTACCCTTAACCTCGTAATACATCAATGGCACACTCGCTTCACACGAGTAGTACTGCCGGAGCTCCTCACCCTCCACGACGGCGTCGCCCGTCTTGGTTGGCGGCTTCACAGGCACGCCCTGGAAGGCCTTCCCGCAGACTTGGCACAACAGCGCGCAATCCTCGTACCTTTTCTCGTACTCGAAGAGGTTCCAGCAGTAGGGGCACGCGGTCCAAAACGACGTCGTCGTCCTCCTAGGGTTTGCGTTTTCGTTTTGCTCGCGGTCGTGGCGGGTGCGGCGTTCGGGGTGGGAGAGCACGTGCCAGGCCTCCTGAACACGTGCGAGGGCCTCGTCGGAGAACGGGAGCTTATCGGGGTTCGTTGGGTCGAGGAGGAGTGCGAGTTTTGCGTACTGCCGCCGCGCGAGGTCGCGGTTGCCGCCGTCAGAAGGGCGGAGCTGGAGGACGGAGTAGAAGTCGGAGGCGGAGAGGACGTCGGCTACGGCGAGGACGCGGGCGACGAAGTCGGAGGGAGGGAGGCGACGGGCGAAGTCGCGGCACGCGGAGAAGCGGCGGAGGGAGAGCATGGAGAGACACGTGGCGGTAGGGTTTTCGGGTTCGGATCCCCTGAGCGGATCCATTTGCGTGAGTGTGGTGTTTGTTGTTGCAACGTGAGAGTGTAGTAAGTATTGTGAGTGAGAAGACAATTTATATTGATTTGTTTGCTCCGAATGAATCAATGCCTTAGCATAGGTAGAAAGGGTGGTTTGGTCAATTTATATTGATATGTTTGCTCCGACCACGATTTTTTTATTTATTTCATTTTGTTACTATTTTTATTCCATAACAATTATTACAATTATATTGTTACGGATGGTACGGGTGGTCAACATGAGTCTTAGAATGGAATGCTCATTGGGATTGCACCGGACACTTATATCTATATATTGTGTGAAATAGGATATTTGTCGATAGAAAATTAATGATTAATATTTCCAGTACTAAAATTTATTTAAGGAAACCATATTTTTCAACCGATCAAGTTTTTATATCTTATGAATTCAAAAGCTACTCACATAAGTAAATAATTCTGAATTTCTATTAGCAACAAGTCCTATTACTTTTTTTTACTCAACAAGATTATGTCATTTCATAAATAAATGACATACAAGTGGCACCTCTATAAAAAATACAAAATACAAGTGAGAGTATTATAAAAAATTTGTGAACTAACATAAAATTTAGACATCCTTGCTAAAGAATCGAGAACTTGATTTGCTTGCTTACAAACAAAAGTCACTGAGGAGTTGCTTAGTGAAACAAGTTTTTCTTTACATAATGATAAAATAAAGCAAATTCAGAATTGATAGGATGATGGGAGTTGATGTCATCTGTTACTTGTTTACAATCTAATTCAAATGAAACGCCCTGAAGATGCATATTTGCAATCCAAGACAGAGCTGTGTGAAGACCTTTTGCCCCAGCTTCATGAACCGGTAGAACATCATCGTGATGTTAAAAGAGCCACAAAATGGCAAGAATGATTTCAAAGACATATGCGTATGTCGTAAGCACCAGAATCAGTATCATCAACAACTGCATCAATGTTACATTTGAGACACCCTAAGGGAGCTTTTCTCCAATGATGTTATGCTTGCATGTGACCCATAGTGAATTCATTTTTATTATGAGATCTCACTTTATGCCAAGAAATGATGTAGTCACGAGCTATGGATACGGAATATGAACAAGTTTTTCTAAGGACTCCCAAACTTTCTCATTGCGTTTCTCCCACGTACACCATAAGGTAGATACAAATGAAATAAGTTGTCTATTCTAGATTTTAAGGAAGTGAAATAGACGATGTACTGGATTCCCATGGGAATGGAGATTATTTTCTACAACAACTACCTATTCCCACTTCAATATCCCGCACTTCCTTCTTTTTTTTTTTTTACTTTTATATTTTAATTAAATAAATGTTAATTTTTTTTTTCTGAAATTACTATATGCAAACAAACATGTTCATGAGAATAATATTCCTTGGAATGTGATTCCCAGGAATAAAATTGCATACCATGAAACAAACACTGAAGGTTTATCTATTACAATTCAAGAACCTACAAAATTCTTGAGTGACAGCAAGTCAGCCATCAGCATAGTTCACGATCCAATTCAACATGATAGGATGAAGCAAGTAAGGATTGACAACTTCATCAAATCAGAATTTGAAAATGGGACATTTACCCTACACTTATACATTCCAACATTACAGGAAGGAGATGTGCATACAAAGGCTTGGTTGAAATCTGGCTAATGTAGGCAAGCTGGGAATAACTAACATTTATTCCCCAGCATGGGGTGGGTAAGGGGGTGTCAGAAATCAATCCCTAAATTTAGGAGAATCGCAGCATATCATATCATCAATTGGAAGGATTGCAATAAATTATTCTATATTTATTTCATTCGTTTAATTTTGGGATTCCTAGTTAACTCTGGGAATATCCTATTTATTCTTTCCTTTTTCAGTTTCTTCCTTTTTTCTATATAATGTATCTCAGCCCACACAAAACAATACAGAGATGAAATATTTTTCTTCATACTCTGCCCATATAATCATGGTCATATTAAAGTCTAGAAATGCCTGCAACACAATAAACAAGTCATGAATTCTGTAGTACACAATTTGAGAAAGCAACAAAAGGGTAGTTACAAACCAGAAGTGTCTTCCCTTGATCATTTTCTAGATTTTGCAAAGTATTTATATGAATCATCTTCACCACTTCATCCATTTCAAAAAGTTTTGGAGCCATTAACACATTGAAACAGTAGATGTCCAAGTTAAGCTTGGAGAACAGAATGAAATTACATGTATAGAGTGAACCGATAATGATGATACCTGTTGCGCCCACCAATATGTCCAACATGATCCAAGCCTAGATAATGAAGTATCTAAAATAAATTTAGTGAAATGAACATAATTGAAATTAAATCTTCATTATAAAGCATAATGTAATTTATAACTAGACAAAAATACACCTTTGGTACATGGTGAAACTAGTTAACATACAATTGAGAATCCTTATACTAAAATGAATCTTAAGTCTTGACTTTCACTGAAAACTTAAAGCCAACAATTTATTGTAGGAGTAGATTGATATCTTCCTTTAAAAGTCAAGAGTTGAAAGAAATTTGTTGATAAGAGAGATAAAACAAAGTATGAAATATTTAGCAATCAGTAAACTGATGCTGTGTATGGAATAAATATTAACAAGTAGAACCAAAACAAAGATTTATTTTTCATTTTCCTATTTCGTGTAATCATATAAGCAGAGCCAAACCAACTCTTACATTATAGCTGATAAAAGCATGAATGTTTGTTAGGTATAAATAGAACCAATCAACCAAACCAACTTATCAAATTTAATTAAAGGTAATAGTAATTGTAGTAAGCTTTTCACTTGGCAGTTGACATTTATTATTTTAGTAAGAAAATGGTTAACTTGATAGGGTTACCAAAGATCACATGATCCCTGAAGTGCATTTATTAAACAGGCCTAGTAATATATTGTTAGAATTGAAGGAAATGAAGGGAAAATGTCTCAATTAAGTCAAATTGTTAAAGTTCCAAACAGAACGACAAGGACAACAGTCTGACAGTCTTCTTATTTAATCTTCAAAAACTTACCAACAACACATTTCAATAAATTCATATTGAAGTCTCTTCAAGAAATATATTTGTATGGCAAAAGTTATTTTTCCAATAAAAAAGCAGGGGACATAAACAAGTTTTGAAATGCATGAAAAAACTCAAACATGCCAAAGCACGCTTGGAAAGCTAGACAACATGCACACTAGAAAATGATGCTTATATCCAAATCCAATACTCAGAAATACACCAAAGCATACATGAAACCATTGTTCATTAATCCAATACTCAGAAATACACCAAAGCATACATGAAACCATTGTTCTTTGGCCAGAAAAAGAACGTGCAAATGTGAGGAGGAGGGGGGGTTAAAGCCTACACGTTCTATATTATTGACTGAAAAAAAGAGCATTAGTTGCAGAGAGAATATGTACAAGTTTGATAATTGAAAAGTATCAAAAGATGGGAATTCAAAAAATATTAGTTAGGGACCAAACAAATTATGAAGTGATCATAATTACCTACCAGAAAATTCCAATCATCTCTGCTAAGTTCATAACCAATATCTCGAGACGCATTTTGATCTACTTGTACAGTATCTTTAACCTGTAGTAACAAGAAGATTAAGAAAAACAATGTAAAATTATAAAACAACCATACTATTTAATATATCAACTTAAAACCATTGAAACATATTGCCGTGTCCTCATCTGAGAAATGTTCATGAATTGAGAGGTCAAATAGAATCTTTTTATTTTATATTGTAAAAAGGAACTTACAAAAAAACTGCTCACTCCATCATGTCCTTCAAATAAACCAGGAAATAAACCATTGAAACATATCACCATGCATAACCATTTTCCACCCAATCTTTAAAAACTGTGCTGCAAGAAGCAAGTAAGATGACATCAACACCAGTTCACACTTCACAGGAAAAGAAAATGATATGGTCAATTTTTCCAACATTGGTTGCTACAACTAACCAACAAGATTGTCATCTAAATAAGCCTGTGTTAAAGTTGAAAGCAACATCGATACAAGAACCTGATACAAGAACCTGAGGCGATCTGGAGAAAGAGACGCGTTGCTGTGATTCGCAGCGCCATCGTTATCGCAGGTTGGTGGTCGGAAATTCTCAGAGCCACTAACGGTAAAATAAATAAATAAGTGAATGAATGGAAAAAAGTTGGTTAAGGAGTGTTAGCTGTGACCGGAGAGAAGTGGTTTGACGGGGAAGAAACCAAAAACGAAGACGAAAGAAAACGAAGACGGAAAGACCAATGAACTTGATCTTAATCAAGGGAAACAAGTTAACAGAAAATTACCTTTCCCGCCAAATTCATTTTGAACTCTAACAGACTTGTAACAAACTTTGCTTTTGTGTTAGTTTTTACATCTATTCTCAATCTGTATATAAGTTCCTTTTGCTCAATAAATATAAATAAGACAGAAACTTGATCATCTTGCTCAATTTCTTTGCTTTCTTGTTCATAAGCTTTTCCTCTTATCTTGCTGAATTTCTTTGCTCAATGAATAAGAGGGTAGGTGCAGAATGAAAATACTTTCTTCACCTGTCATTTTAAATAGAAAACCACGGGCTATTTTGTCATTTTAAGTAAAAAAATTAAGATTTCTTGTTTCTTTGTTCTTTCTTTTTTTTAAGATTTCTTTGTCTAAACTTTTTTTTTACATGATTTCTTGTCTAAAGTAAATATACTTAAAAAACACTCTTTCTTTCTCTAATGAAAAAAGTTTAGAACAAGGAAGGTATATTATTTAGGAATGAATTTTCTATCCTGATTCTGATTGAATTACTGTATGATATCTTAATCTTTCAATAAATTTTAAGTTAAATTTTTTGTGATATTAATTAATTTGTTATATTGTTTTAGGAGTATACCTTTAATAAATTACAGGTATAAAAAATAGTTTTATATTATAATAAATTAATAATTAATAAGAGACATGAATAAGAAGACACATGACACATATAATAACATAATTATTTAAGTAATTATAACAACAAAGCAAATTAATTAAAAATATAATAACATATTATATATAGAGAGGATATATCTTGAGAGAAAATGTGAGAGTGAAACATGGAGAATTGAAATTTAATGAAAAAAAAGTCACACTTCTTAAGAGGTAATGTGATATTAAATCTTGATTTATCATATTTGATTATATCATTTAAATTTAATCATCTCACTCTTATTTGAAATAGTTTTCTCTCTCTCATATATATATAGAAAGCAGTCTCCACAAGTTAAGTTTTATCCAATAAACAAAAGGATGCAATGGTAATTTTGATTATGAACATAAATATATATATAGAAAGTATATTTAAATGTTTGACTATTATAAATAAATCATTTATATTTTATTATATAAAGTAGTATTTTCCCCTTTAAAAGTTAAAGGATACAATGATAATTTTGAATGTGACCATCAAAATATCTAGAACATATATTTAAAAATGTTTGACCATTATAAATAAATCAATCATTTATGTGTTAGCATATAAAGTATTAATCCTTCCAAAAGGTTAAAAGACACAATAATAAGTTTGATCCCAAACATCAAAATATTTTAAAAATATATTTAATACTTGAATGTTATAAAAAAAAATCATTTATTGCTTTTAATTTGTGTTTTCCATTGCCATTTAATTTATCCCGAACATCAAACTCAAGTTTTCCCCTCCAAAAAAGTTAAAGGACGTTATGGTAATTTCAATTGTGAAAATAAAAAATCTAGAAAATATATCTATTTGACTATTATAAGTAAATCATTTATTACTTTTAAATTATGCTTTAATTGTCATTTAAAATTTAATGTGCATTTATCATAATTATGTATAAAAGGCATTCAAAATTTTTTAAATCTCCCAAAAAAAAGTTAAAGGATAAAATGGTAGTTTTGACTGTGAACATCAAAATACCTAGAAAATATATTTAATGTTTGATTGTTATGAATAAATCATTTATTATTTTTAATTCATGCTTTAATCATCATTTAATTTTTAAATTAAAATTTATTGCACATTTATAATAATTATGTATAAAAAACAATCACAAAAATTTAAATCTTTTATTATATAAAATAATAAACACAAACTTAAGTTTTTTCCCTCAAAAAAGTTAAAAGACATAATAGTAATTTTAATTGTGAACATAAAAAATACCTAAACAATATATATTTAATGTTTGATTGTTATAAATAAATCTTTAGTTACTTTAATTCATGTTTTAATCGTCATTTAATTCATCAATTAAAATTTAATTTGTATTTATGATAATTATGCATAAAAAAGACTAAATTGTAATTTTGATCTCCTCATTTTCCAAACCCATGACCCTCTTAAATTTAATTCTAACATTTAATGCCCTTAATTTTATAAATTAGTGATTTTGGTCCCCCTCCTAGATTATTAATTAATGATTGTTATTATTAGAGATATTAAATTAATTAGAAATTAAATAAAAAAAATATTAATCATTAATTTTTTTTAATAAATGACTATTAACTCTAATGTGGTGTTGCATGTAATTTAACCTATAAAAAATAGTCACAAAATTTTAAATTACATTTAATTGTAATTATGTATAAGTAATTCACTATCTTGTGTTGAGTTGCTCTCTCAAACTCCTCCTAAAACTTTTTGAAAGTGAAATTTGTAAAAACATCCTAAGCATCTTTTAAAAAACTATTTTTTTTTACAGACCAAGCAATAATTTTTTTAGCTAATAAATAATGTTAGAAGTTAGCTGAAAAGACTTATCAAACATAATCATTATATTATATTTATGTTAAAATTATTCATCCCATCATTGTAAGAAAAATAAATGTTTCACTTGTAATAATCTAAGACTTGGATCTTTTAAATATAGTCTTGGATTCAATTACCATGGATTAAAAATATATAGTTGGAATAAAAGCCTCTACTAAAGGTGAACAATTAAATTATTTTAAAAAAATTAATTATAACTAAAGTCAATGGATACTTCTAACTAATAGCATGGTGATCCATATGTAACACTAACATTTGACCTTTTATTGTGAATTTGGAAATATATTATACAGTTGGACAATAGTTTTTTCGGTAACATGGCATGGTGTGGTCTTGTCACGGTGTGCAGAGATGTGCTGTGTACAAGAGTTTTTGTTTGATAGTATGTTTCTGAGATGGTGGCTTGCAAGAGCTACGCACGAAGATAGTAATTGAGAAGTCAGTTTTTTTATTGATCGTCTTGGTTTATCATGGTGGTTTGGACTTGGAGGCAATATTGTGGTCTATCTCGAAGTTCATGAGGTTGAGTTTAGGTTATAAAAAACCCGGAGTTGGCGAGTTTTAAACTAACTTCAATTATCAAATGAAAACCAAGTAAAAAATAAGCCTTTGGACTCAAATTCTTTGGATTGATTACACCTGATAAACAAAACTGCAATACGAAAAAATACTGAGATAATTACAACTAAATGCAATAATGAGCACACAAAATAACAATTGTACATAATGCACACGATGGTTCCCCACCACTCAATGAACCCCCCAAAAAGCCGATGCCTCAAATGCAAGCTACTCGAGGCATATAGTGTAAATTTCATGAACATCTTTCCATTTGAAAGGTCATGTTCTCACATCTTTCAGTGCACCCCCTTTTTCAAGCTCACTGACCATATCTTTAAGTGATGTAACCTTCATAGCCAAGGTCCTATATAATCTAGAATACCGTGCTCGAGTTCCATCGGCAGTCCTTGCCAGGGCAAGCAAGCTTAAAGCCTCAGGTAGTTCAGCAAATACTTGCTTCATTTCCTCCAAGCTCATATTTTCCAAAATAGACGGCCTTGGGGCAACCCTCACAATCTCGCCACCTTTAGGTTCCTTAACTCGAGCCTCAGCTTTAATGATTAGTTCTGAATTTGAGTTTGCTCCACATTTGATTATAAATGGTGAGGTATTACCCGTATTGAATTGAAGGACGTTCCACTGTGCCACATCAGTTCCAGATCCCGAGTCTGTATCAGTTGATGGCTTGCGAGAATGTGATAGATTTTGAATGCGGTCATCTTCTTCAGGAATTGACTGCATCATAAAACAGGGTTTAGGAATCCCAAAACTCAATTAAGGTCAGGCTCAGACACAGAATCAGATGCCTGAAATGCTAAGACAGAAGAGCTTTTCAAATTGTTTTCATCCGTTCATTCCTTAGTTTTCTTTCCTTTTTCCTTTGGGGTACAACATTTATTAAGTATTTACATGGGTTATAATCCCAGTTGGCTGAGCAAAAAATTTAGTTAACAATAATTTTAATAAGTAATAAAGGAAATAGACAAATACACTAATACAGGGAAAACAGATAAATTTTGGACAAGCATAGAGATGCTTTTAAAAAAAATACAACAGAGTAAATAAATGGAAATGTTTTAGCCCTTAAAAAAATGGTAATGTTTAAAAAGATGTTAACAGCCCCCACTCTCTCTCTCTCTCTCCTAAATGACATTATCCTGCCATTATGATGAGAGATATGTTTTTTTCCCCGAGCAATTGTAATGAATTTTAGTTAACACTGAGTATGCCAACAAAGTTCAAAGCATATTCAGATTCCTTCACAACTCAGGATACAATCTAGCCATACAGAGCATCAATTTGCTTACCTCAACCATTCTGCGGGCATCTGCAATGTACCTCCGAGCACATGGATGATCAATTTCAAGAAGTGAAGACATTTGTTCTGTCAATTTATCAAGAGAACCGAGCACTGTTCTTTTCTTACTTTTCTCAATGGTGTTCACAGTAGAAAGTCTAGATATATCCTGTTCAAATTATACCTTGAATTATTAAGTATTTCCTATTAGAACACTAAAGTTTTAAAAAACAGATTTCAATAAGAAAAAAGAAACCTTGACTTGCTTCAATATTCTATCAAGTGAAATGAGAGATGCTAATCGTGCATCCTCAGCAGCAGTAGAAGGATTTTGAATAGGCAAACCACCATTTTCCAATGTCAGCAAAGCTACATCACTTCTCATTTGTTGTAAAATCTGAAAATAATAAGAAATCAATGTCAGGACATGATAAATAGACATTCATCTCAGAAAAAAATAAACCATCTGCTTCCTTCTTTAATGGCTATTCAAAAGTTAATCTACCATTAACATTGCAAAGGTACAAGTCTGACAAATTGCCAGAACATTCATTTAACACTGAAGGCTAATGTTACTGGAAAATTGTCCCTCCTTTAGTTGCCTATTTTGTTGCTCAGTATGAACTATAGTAATCAATTTTAACAAATTGAAGCCCCAGACTACATGACTGCACTTTAAATCCTTTGAGTTCAGCAGTCATAACTGGTGTTGTATAGTATATACAACAAATGAGGAGTAGATGTTCCATTTATATCTTCTTCCTAATTACACAAAGATGGTTCTCTAGGAGTGCTGAATAAGATGGGGCAAACAGAAGTAGAATCAACAAAATTATAAAAAGCAATTTTACAATATTTATATGGTACTTTAACTTCCTCTTATCAAAGCAATTTCCAAGTATCATGAGAAAATATTTCAAAAAATAAAAAAAAGCATAACAATAACACGTTAAAATGTTAAATAAAAAATTCCCATGCAATCTTTGTATAAACTAGTGCAATGACAAAACCATCTACTCATGACAGAACTCTAGACATGCAAATACAAGTTTATAGTTTACAGTTACACTATTACATGCATGCTTAAGATATGTGGGAAAGTATCTCCAATTTAGGTAAAATATCTCTGTTTAGGGGCTGTATAAATAATTAGGTTTTGACTTCGTATCATTTTCCTAATTTCCTAGTTTCCAAATATCAGTATATATAATTAATCATGCTGTGGATTACCAGCAGCGATTCAGAAATTCTTTGATCCATCTCAAGTGAAACAAAAAATACCTTTCTTCTTTTGTGATCAACAGATTCTAGAGCTGAACGCAACTTGGCAACTTGTGCTGCATCTTCAGCCTCTTCTGTTGCCAAGGTACCAGAAATATCCTGATAAGCCAATATCAGGAAAACAAGGATCAAGTAAACCACACAAATGTAACTAGCCATAGATGGTAATGAACAACTCAAATATGTAGCAAAGCAATTAGGTTATTTGAATAGAAGATTTGAAAATGTAAGGAGTATTTTGGTTACATTCCTAGCCGATGTGGGGCATCATAGCACACCCCACTCACAGCAAGGATTGCACATTTGAGGCATTAAGTTTCTATAAGACTAAGCATTGTGGGTGGCCGGACATCAATACAGGATACGGTTTGACACCTTATTTGAAATGAAGTAATGAAATGAGCCCGACACAACACCAACGGCTAGCTCAAGGTAAAATGATTGCTCAAGCCTTAATAAGGAGTTTGTTAAAAAATAAGCCTTACAAGGAGTACTTTGGCAATATTTCTAGCCAATGTAGGACACCTTAACAAGATTATTGCAGTAGTTTTTAGCTAGCACTAAGTTTAGAATGAAAGTTAAGTCTGAGATGAGATAGTTAAAGAAAATAACTGCCTAGAAGAAAATACTTCATCCAATTAAAGCTTCCCAATTGGCAATCTCTTTGTGCATCCAATAAAAACACTCCTTTGGAGTAAACATTAGCTAAATATGAAAACTAGGTTAAGAAAAGTACATTATCCAATATTGATGCCAATGTAAGTGGGCAACGCCTAGCATGCTCATGAATGTGTCAAACACAATGAGCATAACTAGTAAGAGCACAATCTCTATCAACACAGTCCCAAATTGAACACGGTTTCTTCCAATAATCAAGAACATTGAATAGCATTCATTTAGAATAATTATTCAAGACAAACAGATTTAAGATGAAGTGTACCTTCAAGTGCTGCACTTGAGAAGTATAGACACGTTTTGAATATTCAAATAAAAGTTGGCCAAGGGCATCAGTTTGGGGAGGCAGAGCACTGCCAAGTCCAGCCATCCAACCATCCATAATTGCAGTTGAAATAAGTTCCAACTGACCAGTTGTCCCCCCTGGTGCATCATTTCCCATAACAGATAGAAAATCAAACTTCTCTGCAAGCCAGAATCTAATTTGGCGCTGCAGCTCTCCTGCTGGAGTATGTACAAATAGTGCCGCAAGAGCCTTGTTTCCAATTGCAAAATTTTTTGCTTCCTCACTAATTTCCCTAAGCTTTCCCCCTGTTACTTGCTGTCTCCAGGTTTCCTACACAGTTTATTTAAAATTATAAAAACAAGGTGACACACATACATACTCCATCCCGCAAATAGGTACAAAGATAATAATGAGACAGGATCACCAGGAAATACCAAATTTTTTTATGATATTCAAAGTTCAAAAGAAAGAAATGAGAAACAAAAATTCTGCTCAATAGTTTTCTACCACATCTAACCAGAAATATTAAAGGGTAATATCATTACTTCATCAATTCCACGTATCTTCAACACAACAGATGAAAATTTGGATTTCTTTTCTGGCTTTAGATTCACTTTAAATCCCTGGATCTGCTCATCAACATATTGCATGGAAGATCTTCCAGGACTGCTTGCTCGGCTGGAACTTCTACTGGGTCCAGTGTTGGCCTTTTCAAGAAAGCACTCAACTGGCAATACCTTTTAGTCCAATGTGCAAGATTTACTAAATTAGGAAGGGTATTCCCGCCAGATTCAATAGAACATCACTATATACACAGTAACACAGGAAAAAGAAGAAGAAAGATACTCTACCTTAATGGATTGCAACTCTGGTGATCTAGCAAGCAAAGATCTTATATACAAGATTCTAACACGGGAAACAAGCATGGTATCCATTACTCGCCTAGGTTCCATTTTACGAATAAATGAAAAAACAGCATCTCTAATTTCAGCAAGTATTTCATGTTCTCTGGAGGCACCAGCTTTGATGACAGCAGCCAGAACCTGCAACAATTAAGAACAATGATTGTAAAATTCTATCCTGCAAGCTGAAGCTATTAGGGTGGCTTGTATTTAAATTGTCTGGTTATTGCTGTTGTTGGAGTCTAGAGTAAACACTGACTTGAAAGGGGCTTTGCCTCTTATTTTCTCTTGTACCGGTGCCTTATTTCAGAATTACAAATACAATTTCAGATTTCTCTTAGCAAGTTCATGTCACTAATCAACATCAAACATATATTTTTCAAGGGTGTCTATGCTCTTACATTTTTGTAGGTGAAACAATTAATAGGGATTTAGAGGTCAATAGTTTGTGTATAGACATGAATAACAGCAAACCTTTATGGCATTATTTGATTCCATGTGCAAACCTCACTTAGTGAGAAAAGACTAGATTGTTGTTGTCTAAGCTCTTACATTTGATATGGGTTCAAAGGAATTTGTACTACCAATATGCAAAGAAATTGAACAGCTTTTTAGCATTTTTGAGCAACTTTATCTCGCAGTTTTCATTTATTTTCTTTTCTAGGATGATATTTAATGTCCCACAAGATACACTTTTCCTCCTCTCTCTTTAGTAATATGTTGTCACAAATTGACTGATAACCATCAGAAAACTATAACTAATCAAGCTTCTATACATTTTCAAACTGAATAAAGAGCAAACATTGTCTAAGGCCCACATTTTGGCAACCAAAGCAGAATTCACAATTTGAACGAGGAAAGAACAACCCAAAAGACTTGATATAAAATCAAAAGAACAATGTAGCACATAAACTACAATTTATCTACTTTCAATAAACTGAACCCAAAACACTCAAGATCCATACCAGCATCAGAAGCTTGTTTGCACCATCAGAAATGGCAGCAAGTCCTTCATATTGATCAGGATTAAAGTCATTCAGGGCAGCAGTAAGATATTCCCCAGCAGGGGTAGTCTTAACTTTCTCGGAACCAGATTTAACTAAAGCAACAGTGCCATCATTCTTATCTATCATCAAAGATGAAGGAAGAACATCCACAGAACGAGCTCTAGCAGTGGTGCTAGTGTCATTCCTGTTTGAATACAACGAGAATAAAGCCAATATCCATAAGCTTAAAAACAAAATATAACTGTAAAACATATAGGATATAAAGTAAAATTATACCTTCCAATATTTTGAGGCTGAACATCAACTGATCCCCTAGATAATGGACTTGACTGCTGAAAATAAATTGAAAATCTTAAAACAACATAAACACCACATTGACAGCCTAGAAGCATGCAATACAAATAATAGTCACAGTACTTTAGATTCTTCCATCTATCCCTTCTATATGTTAGCATATATTGCTGATAGCCTGATTGAAGAAAAGAAAGCATATATGATGAAACAATATTTAAGAATCCCTGTACTTAGAGCCACACAGACAGAAGCTAGTTTATTTTATTAAGTAAAAAATTCTTTGCAATAAAAGTTATATTTGGGCGAGAGTAAACATTTCCAACTACTTTGTTGAACAGTTCTTTTAATGTATACACAATCCATCAAAAGAATGCAAAAGAATTATGATTTAGGAATCACACAAACACACAAGTGTAAGTTTATCTTAAGTTTAGCATGCATGGTCATTATCATGATATGACAATATTCAACAGTTGAATTAGTAAAATTAGTATCCTATATAAATTTACTCAACAACACAAGTGTGCAAGACTCAACTATTAGAGTATATGGAGCCAACCTATACATAAATATTTAATCTAATATTTGACATTTACACACATTTCAAAAGGTAAAGTAGTTGAATGAAGTACCAATTAATTTTAAAATTCTATGAAAATTTATAAGCTTGATCTACCTTCTGAGCATAGTTCAGTAATTGATTGATAAAACTCAATATTTATACATAATTGTGAACTGGAGTGAGTCAAAACTTATTCTCAATGTAAATGGACCCCCACCATTACACACACAACATAATGAATGGTAACTTGTGAACAGTAACTCCAGTAAAAAATAAAATTTGCCTACCTGAGGTGATCCAGCCAGAGATGCTTTCTCAGTCAATTTATCAAATAATTTCTCATTTTCTACATGCAACCTCTGCAAAACGAATTGAGTTCCTCACCAGAATAAAATGAAACTAATAAGCATGTAAGAATTCAACACATTAGAAGAATTCAACAAAATAAATATTCAGAACTTATGTCATGGCACATTTTGATACACAGGAACCATATTCAGGGATTACTTATTTAATCTTTTACAATCTAGAAAGTTCACAAGACTTGAAAACCAGAATTTATGTATTCACCAAAAGAAAAAAGAATTGTACATTGAGATTTCTTGGTTGCAGTTTTAGAATTTCCCCTTTTTCACCACATATATTAAGATGGTTGGCGAGGATTTCAACATGAGCAACCCAAGAATAGGGAGTCGCTCTTCTCACTTGACCAATGAGCCATTGGTTTGCTAAATCTATCCTCAATTAAATAAATTACTACGGAAAAATTAACAACAAAATTGCAGAAAGAAGTGAAAATCAATAACCGCAATCCAATGGGAAACAACAATTGGAAGAATACTAAAATCAGACACAAAATTGACAAGTATATTAGACCTCAATCAGAGCATCGCGTCTCTTGAGTTCCTCTTCCAGTTTCTTGGTTACTGCAGATGAATCCATCCCTTCCCCTGTTGTCCTGGAATTTGATAGAGCTGCAGACACAGTTTCAGGGCCAACATTTGACCCAGTGTTAATGGATCCCAGAGCTTTATTGAGTTGTATTTCAAGGCTTCCAATTTTAGCCTGTATCAGAGGATAAAAAGAGATTACATACATTATCAAGCAAGCCATGGTGGCATGCCATGGCTTCCAATTCAACAAAGTTGCTCACATGCATCTAAGATCACAGTTACTATAGAGCAAAGCTAAGGTGGCATGCCATGGTCGGCAGTGCCATGCCTCAGACTAGGGCACGCGATAGATGGATAGTACACTTGTAGTTGTAGTGCTACCGCCAGCAATATGACAGACTTAGCATTAGCAAGTAGCAACCACTATATGTACTAACTGAAAACATGCAATATGGCCAATGTTGTTAATGGCGGATGGCGGTTCATGGCGGAAAGTCAAAAATCCGCCATAAAAATATGGCGGATGGCGTAGCAGAAAATGGCGGATGTCATGGCGGACAAAAAAAAAAAAAAAACATATATATAAACTCATTGAAATTGAAAAAAACAAAGGATTGCATTCAAATAAACTAAAAAAGTTTCATGAGTTCATACAATAATCAAGTACCCACACCAAATAAACTCATTAAAGAGTTCAAAATAAGAAAATGATAAAAACATTTAAAAGAGGACTGAACAGAAAAAAAAAATTGTGGTGTCAAATAGAAAAAAATAAAAAATGGGACTGTTAACAGTAAAAAGGGGTGCCAAATGGCAAAAGGAAAAAAAAAGCTATAGACAGAAAAATGGGGTGTCAAACAGCAAAAAGCCAAAAACAAAATTAAAAAAAAAAAAAGATCAGGCTGACCCGCGAGACCTTCGTCTTCTTCGTGCCGGTGCGTCGCCAGAGCTTGTCGCCGCCGTTCGTGCGTTGCCAGGGCTCGTCGCGATGTCGACCTTCGTCTTCGTGTAAGGGGTGTCACGGGCTCGCGGCTGCGTGCGCGTGCGGACTGCGGGTGTCGCGGCGGCGGCTGGGTGCGGCGGGGTGCGGGGGAGGGTCGCTTTTAGTTGGAGGCTGTTCTGAATCACAGCTGCGTGGGAGGGTCGCTTTTAGTTTAATGAATAACCGGGTAGGGTTGGGTCGGGTCGGCCCAACTCCTACCGCGGACAAAAACCAAACAAAATTCCGCCATTTCCGCCATAACCGCCATGACCGCCATGGCGCCGCCATCCCAAACCCGCCACGCCACCGCTATTCGGTGGCGTTTTTTCAAAAATCCGCCACGAAAATTCGCCATGGCGCCGCCATGGCCGCCATTTAACAACACTGAATATGGCAACTTGGCAAGAGCATTAGTTAATATGGCTTTGCTGAATTGCATACAAAGGATGATCCTGCTGTATTAATTAGAACATTGCACACAAAACCTTATTTTTTTTTATAACTTAAATTGTTATCAGGAAACAGCAGCACAATATAAATTTGTGAGAAAATGAGAAAGGAAAAAATTCTGAATGTGCTCAAGTGTTTTTTCCACCAAGCAGAATGGGCTTTCTTTATATTCAACAGTATTACAAAATTAATTAATGCCAAACAATTTACAAGAGAACAATTAAGATACCACTACTTCCTAAGATGCATTGAACCTACCTATACCAAGTATCTTGGCTATTCAAAAAAATAAACATTAAAGAAGCTCTTATCTCCAACAAAATTATTAAAGAAAATGAACTTGATAAACCAGTCATGAATTACCTATTGAACATTGTACATAAACTACAAAATGTTAACCTGCAAATTTTGGATGGTTGAATTGCGCTGTTGTATCTGCAAATTTTGCTCTTGTTCTAACTGTAACATATGAGCGACTTGATTTCTAAGCTGAGCATTTTGTTCTTTCTCTACCTTATAATTATCGGCCAGCAAAATATGCTCTGACTGCAGAAAATAAAGCAATGATGTTGCTCACTGGCAAACCTTCTGTTCAAAGCTAACAACCAAGTGTTGTAGCACAGTGTGAATGTTCAGAAAAAGTGGACATCAGACATATCTTCATCATGTACAACATGTTTACATCTCTCCAAAAAAGGCACATACGACATCAACTCTTTCATACAAGAGACAGAATAGGAAAAAAGTGAAAGAACAGCATCAAATTGAGAAAATAAGCAGTCAAATAGTATGTATCTCTAAAATTTAAAGGAACATCACTTGACACAAAAATTTCACTCTTCACAATGTAGGAACACAGGGACAATAGCAAGAAAATATAGCAAATTTGATAATCTTGCACACTGATGAGAGGACAAAAACACTGCTGATTAGCTGCAGTTTGATTCCTATCAGATCCATGCAAACAACTGGATCATTTGACTGAACATTTGCCTCAAATCCAAGCTAAAATTTGATATCAGAAAATGCTAGAAGAGACATTATAGAAAATTAGATTGAATTTAACCACTTAAGAAAATTACTTAAATGCTGTATAAACTTTCTCCTTCTGCTCACTGCAAGAAAAGATCACAAAACTACCTTATGGATTAACAATATTAAAGCATGTCATGTAGATAAACAGAATCGTCAAGCCACTAAGTAACATATCACTACATATGACAGTAAAATTAAGCCCAACTCAATAAACAGCCAAACCTTTAAATCTGTCTGCAATGCAGAAGAAACTTTCCATGCCTTCTGTACTTCATTGAAGAGCAGAACACACTGATCATTTGCAACTTTAAGTGCTTGCTTAAGTCTCAGATCGTCTTGTTTCAGATATTGGATTTCTTTTTCCTTCTCATATAACTCCTTACGTGCATCATTTGCCTATAAAAACCATCACAACTTAAATCTGAAAGATATGTAGTAAATTTGTAATCTTTAAGTCAGTTGAAATTACCACCTTTTTTTAAGGAGACAGAAAACTGAGTAAAATTGAACTTCCAATGAACACAGAGAGATTATATATGAAAAAATTTAACAAAGTCAGAGCAATTTCTCAGTTAGACCACAAAAGAATCAATCTTACATATACAAGTAACTTTGTATAAAACTAGAAAACACTGTTTGAAATTTGAATTGAGTAAAAGGAGCGGCTCAATGCCAAAATCAACATTATATCCATATAATATTTATCATACATAATATGCATGAGCAATATTTTTAACTGCTTCCCATAATATCCACAGTTGGAAATGAAAAGCAAATCAAAAGTAGAAGACTATCTTTTGAAAAGGGGGGATGGGGTTATGGAAGAACTTACAGCATCTCTCCACTTCTTGATTGTATCTCGGTTTCCAAGGCTTAATACAGAATTTCGAGCTCTGGCAGAGAAATTGAGTGACAGTAATGACTCTGATAAATTTGAAGAATTTGGACACACATTTACAATCATCAGAGTTTTTGAACTCCCACCTAAAACATTAAAGAAAAATTACAAAAAAATGTTACCATATATTTAAGACCAAGCAGAAATAATTGAATTAATAGTCATATATATAAAAAATTACATTTGAGTCAATTTTCAGGACGAAGGAAAAAGAGCAAGAATGACCACAAAGGCAAATTATTTTCTTTTTTATATAAGAAATGCAGGAAAATGTTCATAGTGTCACCTCAAATTTGTACCTGTGTTTTCTATCCCACATAGGATAAAAAGTAATCCTTTGTTAAATATTCAAAGGTTAAATTAAATTTTGGTCCCTATAGTTTCCTTTCACTTTCAACCCCATAGTTTTTTTCTTTTCAAATCAGTCCTTAGCCTTAAACTTCCAAGTGTTCTCAAAATAACCCACATTATTATAACACAGTTTCTTAACTTAGTGTTTCTTTATGTGCCATTTTTATTCTATAAAACAACCTCTACAGATGCTCCGTCATTCTAGGAGCTCCTGCAGATACTCTCAACTCTTCTGAGCATGTGCTCTTAAGTTCAACAGGTATACATTTACATGCTTCTTCTTTTTTAAGGTTAATATGTCCAGTAGGGACCAAATTGGTGTTATTATAATCGAAAATGGCTGAAGGGACTATTTTGAAAATGTTTATAAGTGTGAGGAAAAGTAAAAAAAATGAATGTATTAAGTTGAAAATGGATGATACTTTAGGGGCTAAAGTTTTAATTTAACCTAATTTATAACTGACAAACAGAGATAACAAAAAATGGAAACACCAAGAGAATATGTATGCTTCAATACACTTCCAAAATAAACTAGAAAACTAATAGACAATGAAATGAAATCAAAACAAGACAAACACCACTTGATATGGAGCAGGTTTGGATTAATTGTAACAACAATCCAATTAGAAAATGAGGAACTACAGCAAAAACTAGGCAGAGTATCTAAATATTAATTAAATAATATAATAGAATGCAAAAGTCACACCAAACATGTAAAAACTTGCTACCATTTTAAGAGGCACTTGCAATTTTCTGTTATTATTGTTTACAAATACACGTGACCATAAGCTTATTAAAAAAAAGATGGAATAAAAAATAATACCAAGTGAATCTGCAAATAGTTTCGTTAGCATCGAGTTTTCATAAGGAATAACATCCTTTTTTGATGTCAAAGAAGACAAAACATCTCCCAACCTGTAAAGACATTTTCAAATGCAGCAAGAAGTAAGACAGAAAATTCCAACAAATAAATGCTTCTCATTCCTCAGACTCAATTGGTTAAAAACTTCAATATGAATGAAAAAAATGAAGTTCATGAATTTAACGAGAAATAAGATCAGATAATATTACAATCTTGTGGATTTAAACCAGTACTAACTAATTTTGTGATTCAAAACAGAATGCCAAACAGGTCTAGATACGTAGTACAGGTATGACACTATGTATAATTCGCAATCTAAGGGGTTAGGCTCAGTCATCTGCTTTTTGGGATCCAGTGTTATCAATGGTGGATGGCAAAATATGGCAGAAGGCCATAATTTCACCATATAAACACACCATTGGGGCCTATGGCGTTTGGCAAAAAAATCCACCATGGCGCCACCATTTAACAACCATGTTGACATCACTGTACATTTAAAAGCTCTAATTGGTTTGCTATGTCTATGGTTTATTTTTATTTACATACATTTAAAATCATCTATCACTACTTGATTGCATTTGTGCGGTGGTTGTTCAGAATTAATTCCCCAACTGTTTCCAGATTGTTCAGCTGTTATCTCCTTATGCAATAGAGTTTTAGCTTTTTTGGTTAATGCTGAGTGTGTCCTAGACTCAGGTCCTTGGACCAATTTTTGTTGACTAGCCTTAGTGGCTCTTAGAATGTGTGCTTAGGGCCTAACTCAACCCCACAAAACCAGCTTGTAAGGGACAACCCAAGCTTTATAACATCTATGTCATATATCCAATTGATGTGGGACTAAATCACCGTCCTTGAGGCTACAATAGAGGCAGCCCCCAAAGAGGCATCAACTAAGGCAAGCTAGGAGTGACCACAGTTAAATTAGCTTTTCAACAGTGGCCATGGTAGTAGAAGTAAATAGGCTAAATTTTTATGGTAATCTGCAATTTACACTACTATAGTACTATTTGGTGCATTTGATTGGAACTTAATGCTCACAAACAGGGTGTTTTATTCATACACCAGTAAATTTGGGATGACTGATGAGGTTAGATGAATGGCTTCTATTTGCTTTGAAGGACATGGTCTTATAAGAATTTATTATTAAGACAGAAAAGAGGGGTACAAAAGCACATTATTTTTTAAGGGCTTTTTCTTTATTTTCTTAATAGATAAAAAAGGAAATTGTATATATATATAAAGAGAGAGAGAGAGTGAGAGAGAATATAAAGCTTTAGCTACGGCTACGCAAGTGACTCCAGTCATGTAATATTTTATCTCTTTTATGTTCATTGCACTCTAAGTCTCTAACCCTCCCAGAGAGCTGGATAAATTGAAGACCCTAGCCTACTTGAGACCAACATTTTTATGGATCTAGATTGTGATTTTTGAACACGATGAATTAGAAATCAAGCAAATTCAATTTGTTATTTATAAGGAAATAAAAAAAATCAGGTGACAACAGTGTAAATTGAATGCACTATTTACAAGTGTTGCCTAACAGCCATAGTCCCATAGGAAACAGAAAGCAGAGCTAGCCATAGGAGCCCCAACTATCTCCTTATTTATTCCCCAAGCAAATAAGAGATAACAAGAAACCAGTTTCCTAAACTAGTACCATTTACACCTGGGAATGAAAACAGACAAACCACCAAAAATCAAGAACAGAGAGAATACTGAAAGAGCATTGACATTTGACATTAACTCACATGGGTGGACAAAGAACACCTGATGACTACTAATCTAATAAAACTTAAAAGTTGACAGTGAAGAAAAATTTAAAGAATTAAAAAATAAATAAATAAATAAACATACGCTGAAAGTGACTTCATAACATGAAGCATATCTGTGACACGCTCACCACTATCATCTTCTGTTATCAAACCTTCACTTCCGGCCAAATCAACCAAAGAGAGCTTGCTATATGAGTTTTCACCGGTGATCAAATTGTTATAAAATATGTGTATTGTAACAACCCTGACAATACAAGGCATGAAACAAAATTCACTTATCTGAATTAGTGTACACAGTACATCATGCAGAAAACATCTACTTACACAAAACAGATGAGCACAAATATCAAAACAGTAACAACCTTGATAATCTTTCTGAGAGAAAAATATCATGGCAGTGATAAATTTGAAGAAACATCAAGACATAATCAAATTAATAATATTGCTGCTTAATAAGCCCACATTTCTTTCATTTTTCAGTCTTCAATATTTTCTGCCTCCTTTTGTTACTTATTAATAAAAAAATACAACATGTAAAAAGAAAAATAAAAGTTGAAAAAAAAAATCTTTAGCATATTATATATTGTATCCTATAATGCAAACTATAGGAGTATATTACTCAATAGACTGCTTTTCCTTTCTTAACTTCTATGTATAGGATTAACTACAGTTTATTGTACGGCTGTAGTTAACTGACTAGAGTCAGTTGACAGTTACCTCTGCGTAACTGCCTATATAAACTGAGGTGTAACCTTTTCTCATTGGGTTGAATAATATTTCACTTCACCTCAATTCTGTTAGTGATATTTTCTCTCTCTGAGATTTCTATACAAACGCTGATCTGTGCATTGACATCACCAGCTCCATTGCAGAAAGTATGATATCAATAGAAATCTACCATGCAACATCAAACAGCAAATATAAAGCCAATTCACAATATAACCATGCACAATATAGGCAGCGACCATACAAATGAGAAACATTAATCTTTAATGGATTATTTCCTCGACCCTGGAATGCGGCTTTCAAAACCCTAGAAAAGTCCAGAGGGTTATCAACTTTTTCCTGCATTAGTTCTATGAAGTATTCAGGTGATCCAAAACACAATTTAGGCAAGCTTTTCCCTGACTCCAAAAGCAGATCCCTTATCTGTAAGCACATAAAAAGAGACAATGAAAACCTTTATAATCCTAAATCAACCTAAACCAGGAAGCAAATTATAAACCCACCAAAAAGGGTCACAAAGTGAAAAGAAAAGGAGACCTGTTCGTTATACAGCTCAAAAACAGTAATGCAGAATGTATATTGAGAAGTAGCAGTTGTGTCCGAGTTGGACAAATCAAACAGCTCCTCAAAACAGCGAGCATATAAACCCCTATCATAGCTTGATCCTTCCTGAGAACAATGAATGAACATTGCAGATGCAAATTATCAGGCATTACTGACTCAAGAAGTTAAAGAAAATGTACAAATAATAGAGTTCATCCACAGGATAGGCATTTCAATTTCAAATCAACACTAAATTCGAGAGCCTCATCCAAATATTTATTTCTTTTGAAAGAGTGGGATAACAATCAGCACACACAGTGAAAGACGGAAAGAACAACCATAGTGTGCGTCTTTCCAGAATGCGTTTGTCCATATGCAAATAAGGAAATATTATATCCATCCAAAGCTGATTGCACCATTGGCTGAACATCACTGAACAACTCAGCTGCAAACATAAAATAAGAGGTAAGATATTAAAGAGCAAATCAGACAATTAGCAGGGTTTGAAGTTGGAACCCCCTCCCTAGTCGCTCCCCCCGCCACCCAAACAAATAGTAACATAAAAGAGAACCATGTTACCCTGTCCAACATGAGGTCCATAAACTCTGTCAAATTCAAATTCTTTCTTCGAGTTAGACAAGGATTCATCTCCAGTATTTACACGGATGGTATAATCATCTGGAAATTCAACAACTGAGGAACCTTCATCTTCAAATAATGGCCTAGTACGGCAGAATACCCGTATGTTTCCTGCAAATAATAGAACCATATCTAACAGCTAGATAGATCTTTCCAGCTCAGCAAAACATGCATTTGAATATGCTTAAGGATAGGCAGGTCATGTAGTTAACAAGATTAAGTTCCAGCTAACGTATGTTATGTATTACATTATATATTATACAAACAACACCATTGAGGAAAAAAGTCAATCAAAGAAGCTAACAATAGTAAAAGAACTACATTGAGCAATCACCTTTAGATGTCAATAAGTCATTGAACAATTTCTTCTTCTCCTTGATCACAGAAGACATTCTTGCCTCAGTTTCAAGGGCAACTTGATCTGGCATTCACAGATGCAGCACAAAATTCAAAATTTAAAAATAGAAAACCATCAGCATAATGGCTTAACAATAAAAGATATGTTTGTGTAGGTATATTCAAATTTCACATAACTGCAAGTACTTCAAGAAATTAATGCATCTGGATATACACTCGCTACATTTATTGTTGTTGCCCAGAACATTAGATTTATAAACGAATAATCTCATGCCTACATGAAGTGATGGAACAAAACACATCTCAGATAAAACTGCTACAAGCCATGTTTTGTATGATTTGAACATCTCAGAAAAAGTGTTTTTTTTCATTTAATTTTCCGCTCCTCTGACATCTCAGAAAATTCAATTAGTTAAGGGGGAAAAAAGGGTAAGCAGAGAGAGAAAGGAGGCAAGAAAAGGAGGGGATAGTCCAGGCCTCCTGAATGCCTATGTTATCTGCATTTTCAAATTGCCATGTTTTTCTGAGGAAATCTGTATACGCAGGCTTACACTATTAATATCACATTATCATGCTGATCTCATCAGTAGAGCTATAACAAATAACGCTATCTAGCTAACAGTTCTGGTTCCAGTTCTTATACATTTATGACAATAGAGCTTATTTAAATGAACTCTGCTTAAATAAACACTTATTTAAGTTTTTTATCCAAATATAGTCTCAAGTTACCCAATCAACCAAAAGAATAAACAATAAAAATGACAAATATCAAAACGAGCATATCTAAAGAACCTCAAGTCAAGACAAATTAGTGTTACCTAACTTGTGTGTTTTCTCTGCAAGTACACCAAGATATCGTGTAACTCGGTCAAGTTTTGCATTTGAATATTCTTGAAGTTCACTTGCTTCTTGTCTTAACTGCAGGTAGTCAATTCTAGCAAGCTGTGCAAAATACCTGATGTAATTGTTAAAACATGTCTAAAACAAAATTTGCATGATCCATAAAAATTAGCTAGGACACCACACCACAAAAACATAAATTCCAACCAACTTAACTAGCTTGTACTTGTAAGAATATAAAATAGCTTTAAATAGTATAAAAGATACTCCAGAAAAGCACATCTTCTAATCATCCTTTTCTTTGGTACATGGCAGCATGGAGTTCTGAATCTAATACCTAACAGGCTACCACAAGTGGATCAAACTCCCCATCAATCCAATCCTACTAAAAGTATTTAAAAAATGTAAATAATTTACCCTCTCCAACCATATTTTATATACTACAATCATAGATTGTGCAAGAATCATCACTTATATTTGCTTGACACCATATCTGTGGAAAAAAAATTCTCTTAAATATGTAATCCAAAACTAGACCTTTCTAAATGAAACTTTTTCAGAAGAGGATAACGTATACCCTGTTTTACATAACAATAATTCTTTTTCTCTGTTTGCACATAAAATCTTCAAATCCCCAAAATTAGCTGTGAGTTTGATCCTATATCTTACCTTCCAGAGTTCTTGCTATTAGTCAGTCAAACAGCCTCTCCCAACATGCCTACCATCTAAATTCATAATATTGAAACTGAAAGACCACACTCATTTCTTCCTTCTTCATAAAAGAACCACCAAGCACTAATTCACCAAAATCATGAAAAGTTGCAACATCCCAGTTAAGTAAAGTTCACTCGAGAATCATAGAAAATTTATGCCCACATACAATGGTGTTTTCAGAAAGGAGAAATGCCAAAACTTCAATCAATCAAACTGATCATCGTGACTGCTCGACTAGGTATTCTGAATTGCTCCGATTGCCACTTATTAGTCAGCAAATTGTATGGCTAAAAGTTAGAAAAATAATCCATAGACTATGATTACATGCTATTGCTAGCTAGTGAGAGAAATAATTACTCATTTTTCTACAATTGTTAAGGGAACAAAAAAAAACATTAATCTAACCATTTGGTTTTGTCTTATGTGCATAGTAACAAATAAACAAATTGTGCATAATTCAAATAAAGAGTGTTTATAGCATTGTTCTTAGGAAAAATGTTACTAATATATATATGCATGTTTAGAAAATAAACATTTATTTAACAATTTCCTATGAGAGTGTATTAAAAAATACCAATTATTTTTCCAGAAGAAATCCCAACAAAACATGCAAGGATGTGAACCGTTAAAAAATAATTTAAACTAGAAGCAGGTAAGTTTGATTCAAGTTTTACAAAAATGCAGGGGAATTTGGGCACTACTGGATATAAGTAGCAAAAAGTTATGTATATATACTTTTGGATAAATAACATTCTTTTTTACTATTTGAAAATACTCTAAATTGTTTTTATGTATTGTATTGCATTTGGTTTGGTACAAATTTTAAGGAGAAAAAGTTTGCTTTTGTCTTTGCTTAAAAATGCACAAACTAGCTTGAAACTAATTTTATGAACTTATTTTTTTTACACTGTCTATCACTTACATTTATATTAGACAAGTAATTGTTTTGAATAAAAACTTAAATATATTTTCAAGGGTCTCTGTTCGCCACAGATTGAGAAGATATTTTAACCTCCTGACTCTAAGAAATTCATTGCAGATTTTTTAAGACATACGGCACATAGAAGCCAAGTGTGCGCCTTAGTTCAAAACCATGCAATAAACCTAGCACAAAATGAAAGCAATTGTCATTTCCAAATCTGGAATTTCAATTAATGCTGATTGAACCTAATTGATATATTCAACAAACTGCTGTGAGAAATTACCACCTATGACTATGTTCTAAACACACTGATACGCCATTTCAATAAGGACAGTGAATCCCTTCTTTCCTCACATTCCTCACTGTATACTCTATCTTAATTAATGCTGACGGAACCTGGAATCTTCAAAGCCAGAATCTTAATTAAGCAATTGACATTTTGAAATCAGGAATCTTAGTTAATGCTGATTAAACCTAATTGATATAGTATTCAAGCAACCGCTGTGAGAAACTACCACCTAGGACTATGTTCTAAACACTCTGATTCACCAGTTTCTACAAGGACAGTGAATCCCTTCTTAACTCATATTCCCCTATCTTGGTGCCCAACACAACACTAACAGCTTTCAGCTGGAAGAAAAAACCGTTAAGGCAACAATAAAAAAAGTACAGCTGGCATCTCTTCTTCCAAAGGCATTAAACACGATGAGAAATTTTTTGGAAAACGAAACATTATTATGCAGGTAACTCTTCTTTCTTTCATGAACACAGCATTTATTTTTGTTTTGTTTTAACTTTCTGAAACATGGAAGGAACAAAAAATTGCTCAACGTGTCTAACATGGCAAACAATTTCCTCAACTGCAAGTTAAATTCTCTTCAGATTCCAAAATCTAATTCACAGTCAAATCCTCGCCACTAACAGTCACTGAAATCCTCTACACACAAAAAAAATCCGAAAATACAACAAGCACGTAGAATCGATGCGGAAGCAGAAACAACTAGAAGTACTCTCCTCGAGATAGCTCAAAACCGAAAATTCTGTTTCAGCTAGCGAATTCGAAGAAGAAGAAGAACGAGATACACGTGGAAATGAAAACGCATTACCTTAACCTTTTCTCTTAACCCTTCAACTTTGGAAGCCACGGAGTGTGGAGGAACCGAGGAGGTGGTGGAGTTTCTCCTCGCCAACGGCGCGGTAGGTTTCTGATCGTTTTGCTCCGGCGACGGCGACTTCCAAGGCTCGAAGCCGGCGACGTCCCAGCTCCAGCGGTTACCCTGCTCCGCCATTGCCGTTGCCGCGAAACCCTCTCAGATTTCCACTCCCTCTCCTTCGAAATCGAAACGGAAGAATGCAACGGAATATAATTATAATTATAATTACTGTTAATATTAATATAAAATATAATTAATAAGAATTTAAAGTAAAAAAAAAAAAAGGATAAGAAAACACTGACTGAAAGGAAACAGCTTTTTGGTTTGTATCACCATCATTAAAGTACCGTACTGGCTGTGCCTGTAATAATAACAGAGGGAGGAAGCGGGGTGTTTATTTGGTTTTTTGAGCGCCCACATAGGGCGTTGTTTTAGGAAAAAAATTGTGTTGTGGGACACTGTTATTGGGCTCTTTCGGCCCAGCAAATAGTTTCTCCATGGTTCGTGGATTGGACTTGTTGGGTTCTAACGGTAAGGCTTGCACGTGGCAAGACAATAAATAATAAAAAAAATTACTAACATAGATTTACATTTTTTTAATAATGTACTATGTAACTATATGATAATGTACTACCATATTACCATAAATCACGGATAGAAAGTAATGAAGAAATATATAGTAGTAAAAAACACGTTATGTTTTTTCAAATTAGTTCAATTACTCAAATCATGACTAATATGATATAACATGACTAATAAATACTTGGATAGTCATAAATAACTTGGATTAATTCTTTTAATAAATTTCACTATCTTAAGGATTAGTTATTAACTTTTAGTCATGAGATAGTTTGATTCACAATAAAAAAAAAATTGCTCAGATAGGAGTTGTAAATGTGAAATTAATTTCTTAACATGTGTTTCATTTTTCTTTTTCATTTGTTATCCCTCAAATCTCTTCTTTCTAAAACTTGTTTACGAGTCCTACGAAGAACGCCTTTAACACACTATAAGCTGTGTCGTGATTATTATATTTGGTTGTGTGCAACCCACTGATGAGACAAAGTCATCTAACTTAACTTTGCCAAAAATACATCCCATAATAATATCATATCATACCTTCATGGCTTCTTCCCGACATGACATGTTTAATTTTAAGACCGGTAATAGTTTTAATGTCATAAAAATATTTGAGAATAGTAATATTTGCGATAGTATTCACTATATGAAAGAATCGTAATAAAAGTCTATCATAGCAAATTAGTAATATATGAGAATAAGAGGCCATTTTTATGACTAAATAACAAGTTTTTTTTCCGGTATATTTATGACTAACTAGTTAAACATTGTTTGTCATCAAAAGAATAATTACGTTAATTAATTTCATTACAAAAAAAATTATAAATTACTTAGGAAGTTATAACCGTTTGAAATTTGAATTTCACATGAGTTTTCTTTTAAACAATTAAATAACTAGTTTAATGTATATACATCTAAGTTTATTATTATGTGGCATCATTTTACCACCAAAACATAAGCTTATATAATAAGTTTCTTCTTTCATAATTTTTCTATTTTTTGACCTTTAAAGAATTATTTGAAAAATACTCATTCTGATTCGCTATTTAGCTGGTAGGACCAATATAAAAATAATTTATTGCACTAAGTAATACAAAATTTTAATTTTTTAATGGTTTTAAAATAAAAATAATTTACATCATGCAAATCATGTCTAATATATTTCATTTTTTTCAAATTAAGTTATGTGGTTATTATTGATCTTTTTATAGAAGTTTCATGTTTGTTATTTTCTCTTCATCTTATGTTGTTAAGGCAGGCTCAATTATTTTTAGTATTAATTGTCGTTGACATGTTGCCTTTTAAATTTGTTTGTTATTCTCTTCCAAAAAAAATTGTTTGTTATTTTACATACGTAGGTTTTTTTTTTATCCCTAAGCATAAAAAAGACAAGTAGTAAAGAATTTATAGTAATTTACGCTTCATGTTCAAATCAACTAGACCCCTACATGTGTAGTTTGTTTAATAACGCTAAATTAATGCAATTAAGAAAGACTTAAAAAGGAACCAAACAAAAAGAAATATAAAAAGATTTTAACTTTTATGCAAAGTTTGTTAAAAGTTTTATACTTTTTAATTAATCATGTGATAAGTATGATTTTTAAGAAATTATTATAAAAGTAAAAAAAAAAACTATAAAAAAATTTGTTTGTGATTATGACAATGTGAAATATTTCTACACCGTCACTAAATGAACTTGAAAACACAAATTCACAGAGGCTCGTGGACTATTATTTGTGTCATTGTATGAATATTTGCTAGGTGAATTCTATTTCTCATAAGAATTTTGATATGCATGTTGAGTTATTGGCAAAAGAGGAGTTATTTGCGCATAAAGCTTATTTTTGTCACTTTTGTCTCTTGATAAAAAATATATTTAAATATTAATATTTTCAAAATTAAATTCCCTTAGTAGAAGTAATAATCCCAATGTTTATTAAAATATATTAAGGCAATGCCCCCTGTAATAGATTTTTTCCAATGGATGAACAGATAATACTTAGAAGCACAAGACATATTTTTAGCAAATTTGGGAAAATGAGTGCCTCCTCCTCACAATTCGGGGGTATTAAATAGAGGTAACGGTTTACCAAAATATAAGTATCTACAAAGTCATATATAGGGGCTGGGCTAACACTTGATGTCGAAAGGTAAAATAAATTAGTGAGTTGATAACAATGGAGCACATAATTCAAGCTCCGTCAACAGCTACTATAAATTTAAATGACATGATATAGCAAATTTCCTCACCAAATATCAACTCGCACAAAAATCATAACGATTTAGGCATTATCTTGAAGAATGACTTGGTGAAATAAACATGTCGGTGAAAATGCAGATTCACTTGGAAAAAAAAAATACTCTATGAAGCTTCATTGTTTTCTATTATTGGCTTTAGGCTTTTCATGGGTAGCTTAGTTGGAGGACAAAGAAGGACTCTTTTTGAGGGGTTAAAGCCATCAATGAGATACACATAGGAAGGGTTAGAATTTTAACTTTATGTCGAGCAGCGGGCCAAGGGACAATCTTAGTAAGCAACTTCTATTGGGCATAGACCTCCCCAGATGTAATGAAGGTGTTCAAAGGCTTCCTCCAGCCAAACAAAGATTGGTCCTCAAGTATCTTAATTACGAGATCCACCCATTAAGTAGGGTTGAAAATCAACCTTAGTGATCTCGTGTTGTCGAGTGGAAAAATCAACACTTAGTGGGTAAAAGTTGCTTTAGGAATAAAAAGTTGATATTTCTTTATAGCTCACATCAACATAAATTGTTTGACACATCAATGGCCACTCTTTGCCAAATGAGGGATTGTAGTATTTTCAAGGGATACCATATTCGCCCATTATAGCAATACATAAGTTGGATTTTGAATGTCGTGAGATAATTCAAACTATATTTGGTGTAAGTATAGACATGACAATTGGGTGAGTGAAGGCCAAGTTTAACTCTCCCTATGTTGTCCTTAGAACAGACAAGGCGAGTTCATGTAAAAGAGGTGAGTTTGAAATTTTAATAGTCAATCTCATCTACATCAATTTTTATCAAGTTTGAAAAAAATTATTAGGAGGAAATTTAATAGACGGATAAATAATATCCTAATAATATCCTATGATAAGGATATGGTATATTGAAATTACTATGACTATAAGTCAAACTGGATTCTTTCTTGTTCATACGTTAATATTCCTCTGAACAAGGAAAATATTTTAATATCTAAACTTGCACTTTTATATATATATATATATATATATATATATATATATATATATATATAAACTCTTTACGACTAATTCCCAAATTCGGACCTAAAAGTCTTATTTACGATAATAATGACTAATGAATTTGTGCAAGTTATTTATTAATAAACATACACATTCTTATATATTACTTATTTTTTCTCTACTTTCAGTTTTATAATAACTTCATACATTAAATTTCTTCTACTATTTTTTTTTATCAAGCTTACTATTTTCTTTTTTATGTTCAAATTATTATAAAAATCTTTGAACTTAATTTGTAAACACGTAAAGTTTTTTTTTCATCTTTTCATCTAATTAGAAATTACCCACTTTTAAAATAATGGTTAAAAATTTGATAATTTTATTACACGTGACAATTTATAACTAAATTATTGTATATGTAAAAATTCTTTACATGATGATTGTATTGTAATTAAATTAAAAATATTTTCAAAATTAACATTAATAGTTACGAAAGATAAATTTCAGTCGAACCATGCAGTGTATGTTTAAATTTAACTTTATAAACTAAGTTTGAGTTAAATTTAAATTTGTTGGTTAAGTTTGTAAAATAATCTAAATTTTATTTTAAAAAATTAAATTTTCAGATAAAATTTTAACATATAAATATATATAAAGATAGCCAAATATATCACAAAACTAATTTTTTTTCTTAAAGAAGGAGGTTTCATAATTCAAAGGACTGCTAGAATGAGTTATGTGTTGATGGTAATAGCAAACCAGGAGTTAGGTCAAGTATTGCTCCTCTGACACCTTTCACTCTGTAGAAGCAACCCAATCCATTGTTCACCTCTGATCTAGCAGAATAAGATGCATCTTATCAATCTGAGTAACTAAAAAAAATACAGTCATCATCTCATTATAAAAAGTTTTTTTATGAAGTAGATTTAGATGAGTTGAGTTTTGTGACACATTTGGAGGCTAAAAAAATACTTGTAAAATATTTTTAGAGAATATTAAAATATTTATATATTATTTATTAATAAAATCTTATTATTATTGAAATTTGAACTTACATTCTTATTCTTATGAATTTTGGAATATTAATCCAATCCTTGTCGACTACATCTTGACACAATGACACTATCTCATGATTTCCACTTTCGAATCTCACGTTATTATAGTGACAATAACAAGACCAATAATCCAATAGGCAATATCTCTTCTCTGACATCGCTTTGTTCAAACTATACCAATGTCATTTGACCTATATTAATAACTTCACTTCTTATCCATAGGTCAGTGCTAGTGTCGGGTACAGTGATTTTTGGTGCATGTGTGCTTTTTATTTTATTGTTGTGAATTAGAATTTTATTAGAAATTCAAAATAAGATAGATTTATAAATTATATAAGTACCAAACTATACAATTAAATGATTTAAAAAAATTAGTCTTTTATTTAAGAATTTCTTAATTAAATGTATATCGTACCAAGGAATGTTACACACGTGTAAGATAATTTATACATATATTTAACTATGTAATATGAAAAAAACATATATTTTATTTTCTCTTGGAGTCGTGAGCACTTCTTACATGTCTAGGCACATCAAAAACTGCATCTATAAAGACGCGGCTATGCATGTGTACTTTCTCCCTTTTATCACATGCTGGATCTTCTAGTTACCAGTAGCAGTGCCTTCGTAGTTGAAGTACAGTAATGATGTTAAAAATACAGTGCTACTTTATTATTTTACCATACTGAGTTATTATTATTATTACTCCGAAGATCTTTAAAATATTTGATAATTTTTAATTAATTAGGTTTCTGAACTATTTTCTTTTTTAATTCAGTCTATTTGTTTTCTTTTCAATTAAGTCTTTTATTTAATTATTGTTAAAAAAATTAATCACAAATACCTAATTATTTCCTCAATTTGATATTATTGTCTTTGCATGCTTGCACTTATCATTCTTACATTTTTCATGTCAATATTGTTACCTTTTTTTGGCTAATATTCTTATATTTTTATGCATGGAATTCACTCATTATTCTCATATAGGTTTTTTAATCTATATTATCACTTATATTATCACTTATGCAAGTTCACTCAATTCAAATAATTTTTTTATAAGTCTCTCTTTGGACTCTATCCAAAATTAATTTGTCACAAATTCACGTAATTAACTAAGATAACTATTTTTTTTATTGACAATGGACGGAAGAATCCAATTAAAAAGTAAATACGAGTCTAAGATTTATTAAAATAATAATAATTCAAACATCTAATTAAAAGATTTCAAATAATTCAAAGGCCTACAAATTAATTTAATAACCTTAAAATTAATTTGATTATGTATTATAATGAAGTTTAAGGGTGCGCTTAAATACGTGTTGAAATCATGTTCACTTCAACGTAAAAATATCAAATTTTTATAATCTGACTTGGTGCTTGAGAATGTGAACTCCCTTCGACGAAAGTTAAAACGTTTGTACAGACACACACTAGAGTCTATTTATATTCCAGACAAGAATTTCATTCATAAAAAAATGTGAGATTTTTCTAGAAACAATAGAAAAATGAGTTTTCTCCCTCTAATAAACTACATTGAAGGAATCTTTAAAATCGTCAATTGAGTGTGTTTAGCAAGGAATGAAATAATTGAAAATAGAGTAGATAAAAAAAATTAAAGTGAAAAAAATAGGTAAGACTTATATAGAATAAAAACAAGAGTGTTTATTAGTTTAAGAGAAATAAAAAAAGAAAAGAGAAATAAAAGTTAAAATTCATTTCTTTTCATTTTTAGAAAGAAAAAAAAATATGAAACTCACTTTTATTTTTTATTTTTCTTTACTGATTTCTCTTCTGTCGAACAGATATCATTTCTTATCTTTCATCTATTTCACCCGCTTAAAGGTCTAAAACAGATACAAATTTAAATAAAAAAACACGTAAGTAATGGTGAAATTTTTAAGGTTCAATTGTAAATTTCTATTTTTTAATTTTTTAAATTCATGATTTTTGGTTCTCTTAATTTTTAATTAAAATATTTATTCTCCTTAATTTTATAAATTTATAATTTTGATCTTCTAATATATTAATAATTAATAATTATAATTATTATAGATATTAAATTAATTATAAATTAAATAATAAAAAATTAATTATTAAAAACTTTAATAAAAAACAGAAGATAAAAGAAATGTTTGGAGATAAAAAGAGAAATACAAAAATTAGAACTAATATTTTTTTATTTAATTTTTAATAATTAATATTTTTGATTAATTTATAATTAACTTAATAATTTAATTAATAAGAATTATTTGTTAATAATATTTTAGGAAGATCAAAATCACTAATAAGATTAAGATGACTAAATATTTCAATTAAAATTCAGAAAAATAAAATTATGGATTTAAAAACTAAAACACTAAAATTATAATTTAACAATTTTTAAAGGAAAAATGATCGACCTGCCAATATATTAGTCACCATCAAATACTAGAATAAACTGACTTAAAATATATAATTGTGTTAAATTTTTAAAATAAATTTTCTTTTATACATAATAATTTTATCATTCGAATAAAACTACCTCTAATAAAAATACTTATTTTCGATAAAAAAAGAATATGGTGGGGTCATGGTTGTTGTTAACTTGCCCACTTGTCTTTCATCATGTGACCCAAGATGGCCCCTAAAACCCTGTTGCTATTCCATTATGCCAATAGTCTTTCATGTACGGAAAGCCATTTTTCCCGTTAAAAAGTAATATATTATTGTGAATGATTTGCCTGAGCCCTGTGCCTCACGATTCTTTGCCTTTTTCCTCAATACAGAAAAGTTATACATTTTACTCACCAATGTAAAATTTTATCACTTTTATCAATGTGAAATGAAAATTGGAGGGTCTCTTTAATGGTAACTTTATCTTTCTTACTTGTAACTTGTTGTCAAATGTCAATGTTAAATAACGTCTTTCATATTTTCGTGTCTCCTCTATTTTCTTTCATCTTTTCTCATGCTCCTATATTTTTTAGTGAAGAGCCATCAACCCAACCAAGAAAGAACAAAAAAGTCATGTTTTTGGAAGTGGAAATTCAAGATTAGATGGTACTAACTTAATTATGATTTTGCTATAATGGAAGAAGGGTTGTGATTTGAATCTACCGAAATATAGAGAAACACAAAGGAGGTTATTTTATCCATGTCCTTTGCCACACGTCAGTCTCAGTGTCTATATCTCCAACTTACCATTGTCATTTTTGACAAACCTTCAAGGTTCAACAGAAGTGTGATTCGTCACACCATATGGGCACATTGCGAAAATAAAAAACAAATGTGTAAAAAAATGCAAACACAAGAACACCATAAGAATTAATGGTATAACAACACCCACAAGACCTAATAAGGGTCTCATAATAACACCCACAAGACCTAATAAGGGTCTCATACCCCTCAAAATATGAAAAAACACATACAAAAATCATACGAAAATGAAACACATAACGAATTCAACTCACCCTTCACTTCGCACGAAAAATTGCCTTTTTCCTCATAAAAAAAGCTTCAAGAAATTACTTGAGAATAAAATGAATGCTTTAGTGGCAAGAAAGAATGAATAATAATGATTGACGAGCTCATACATGAAGGGTCACGGGTTAACTAATTAAGGCTTAAAAGGAAGATCATTAACAATTTGTCTTTTACTTATCATTTAGTTCATTGTCATTTTGGGCCCAATTTTTGACATTTAAGTCCCTGATGATGTGTCCTTTATTGTGCCTCCAGATGACATGATATATTACTGTTAAATAGCAACTAAGGTGTTACATTACTACACCTTTAGCAATAAAGTTAGGGTTTGACTAATTAACTTGATTAACAAAATATAAAATCGGGAATTTTTATTTGATTTTTAAAAAAATATTAGAGACTATTATAACAATGCTCATAATTTTAGAACAAATGGCAGATTTTACTCAAATAATATTTATTCTTACATTTGTAAAAATTAAAATTAATTTTATATAAATAATTTTTTCTTTTATTTCTAAAATATACTTTCAAAATGATGATCATTTTTTACTTTGGAACATAATTTTTTTTATTGAATTGAAACGTAAAACTTATTCTATTCAATTTAATCATTTTCATGAAAATTATAAAATTTATTTTATTATTGAACCAAAAATTGTCATATAGTAGTATGTGATAAAAATGAAGTGAAAAATAAATCTAATGAACAACCAAAAAAGAATATGATATTTAGTTTTTTTTTTCTCGTTGAGTTCATTTAAGTAATTAATTAAATCTTTATTAATTTACGTTAACCATTATACTATACTTATTATATTTTATTTGATACTTATTAATATTACCTCCATTCTTTTTATAAGTCCAAACTTTCTAAACTTGTCTGTTTTTAATATAAGATAAAATTATATATTACCTCATGTAATAATTATTTTCAAACTAAAAAACCCCTAATTAAATAAGAGAGATTATAGTAATATGTATTTAGAAAAAAAAACATTAATAACATATTATTTTTAATTTTTTTTATAAATTTAAGATAAATTTATTATTATCAAATAAGTTAATTATTTTTTAATCTTAATGAATTAAATAATAAGGATTATAAATAAGAGGTAGTATATTATTTTATAAAAGAATTGTAATAAACTAAAAATATCTTAAAAAATAATACTTGACTCATTCCATTATTGATGTAATTTATTAGTGACACCCTTATCACCTTTGGGAGATGAGCAGGGAACAGTGTTTCGCCATAAAAGGGTATACTTTTTCCACTTTTGCCACACTTCCACACGCTCATCCTCTCTCTCTTTCCTTCATTGGTGGCTTTCAACCCAAAGCTGAAATCATCTAAACATGGCAAACCAAACCGAACCAAAAACCAACATTCCTAATATCAACGCCTTCCCCCAATAAGGAAAGTAAAAATCAACAAGTACATCCTTACTCACCTCTCTCTTTCAACAACATCCCACCACACACCAACACCAACTCCAACTCCAACTCCAACTCCAAGTCTTCCCCTAACTAACACCACTAACAACAATCACTAAAAAAAGAAAGAAAATTTACCCTGATCGCAGGATCTCCGAACAAAGCTTTGATTTCACAAAAGCTAAATTTAGATAAACACCTGCATATTAAATTTTTCTGCTCTATACATGCATCACATGTCCCTCACACTAAACAAAAGAAAAACACCACCACCCTTTGCTTTTGCTTTTCTATAAGTAGTCAACGGCTCAGCCTTAATTTCTTTGCTTTTTTTAGGTGGGTTTCTTCAATTTGTATGCTGGTTCGTTCTACATATCAGAGATATAAGATATAAGTATAACTCACTTGTCCCAGTAATTAAAGAGGATAAAGCTGTTTACTTTCTTTTTTCTGTTTTTCCTGTTTATCCAAATAAGGATAGGTTAAGGTACATGGTGAGGGAGAAGATTCAGATTAAGAAGATCGACAACGCCACGGCGAGGCAGGTCACGTTCTCCAAGCGTCGCAGAGGGCTCTTCAAGAAAGCTGAGGAGCTTTCGGTTATGTGTGATGCTGATGTTGCCCTCATAATCTTCTCTTCCACTGGGAAGCTCTTTGAGTACTCAAGCTCAAGGTATTTTTCTGTAACTTCTCTTTCTTTTCTTTTTTTCCCACACTATTTATGCCTCAAAAGGGTTGATGGGGTTTCAGTGTTTCTGTTTTTTTGGGGGTAGGGGTTAAGTTAAGATCTATATCTTTATGGTTTGCATAATGAGAATTTTTAGGACAACTTTGCTACGTTAAGTCATTGTAGCGGAAATATAAGGTTGACCAAAAGAGATGTTTTCATTTTTATAGATAAGTGAGTTTTCATTTTTATCTGGTCAACCAAAAAAAGAAAGAAAGAACATAACAATGTTTTGAAAGCTGAGTTAATGAGAGTTCTGACTACTGAGATGGTTCATGCGTTCATGGTTGGTTAACTTGCAATGTGGTTATATAATTGCTTCTAAGTTCTAAGACATTTATGTGTGCGTTTTGCTTAAAACACGGTTATCAACTCACCACTTTTGTTGTCTGTTTCTGTTTACTGTTTGGAATTTCTCCTTTGCTTCCTTGTTCTAGTAGTTTATTGCTTCATTTGGCACTGTTTGCAACGATTCGCGAGTTCTCGGAGGTAGATGAAAAAAGAAAATGATCACAACATCTATGAAAAAGCATGAACATATAGAACATGTGTAGATGAAGTTATAAGATTGACTTGTGGTTTAAATGAAAAATGAAAGAAGAAAGTTTTTAGGTTCTCTCCCTAAGATTCTAACAAAACTAATAACTAATATTTTTTGATAAAAAAAGAAAATATAACAAGTGTAGCTAATTGCTATTATGCTTTTGCGACCTTTTTAGTGTGTGTTTAGTTTAAGTATTTATCACATTCCAATACATCTTGAACATAATTTTACTTAGAGGAAGCTTTGGCCTTCAACGTGCTAAAAGTAAATACAAATACAGCCTAAATGTATGGTTTTGCATGTTTGTTACTGATTCCAAATTATATTATCCTGCTATGTAGCTTCTTTGATGCACTAATTTGTTTGATACTTTACTGGTGGTTTGAGTTTTAGTGGTGTTCAGACAGTAAAAGAAAAATTAGTTTATCCTATATAACCCCACACCATTAGTCTGAAAAAGGCATGGAATCAAACGTCATAATTTGTGAAAGAAGAGATAAAACGAGTCACTAGATCAATTTTATAAAGAAGAATTATATAGTTTGGACAGACCTAGCTCTATCTCTGATCAGAAAACTAGTATATATAAATCTGTTGTATAACCCCAACATAAAATTGCAATGTACAAAATCATCTGAACCTTTTCAGTTTCACATCTTTTGTTAACTATATATATATATATATATATATATCAAGCTATATATATAATTTAATAGCATATATATAGTGAGAGTCAGTTCTAGATCTATCTATTTCTTGTGTTGTTTTTCTCTTTGGATAGACAAAAAGCAGCTAAGTATAAAACTAAGTATGTTATACACTATTCCTCCTCCCCCTCGGTTTTCTATCGTCCTATATTTGTGGTCTTAAGGAGTTAACTTTTAGGAGAATAAATCCACCATCATTAACAATCCAGGAGGTTACTGGTAACCATGAAAGAACGAAGCCACAAATGCCATGGAAACTTGATGAAGTAGTACATGTCACTATCAACCTTGGTTTATGACATTTATTGTCTTCATTTCATTTCGCCATGTTGACACTTAAATTATCTTCATTCATGATTTAGAGAGGCTTCTTGCTTTCAAAAGTTGTAACTATGTGTTAGGCTTCAAGTAACTGGATTTGTTTATTTACATTTTAAGAGACTTCAAGTAACTGGATTTGTCTATTTCATTTTTAGACAATCTGAAAAACAACCTTAATCAATGTTTACGTGGATCGTTTGAGAGAACATACATCAACTACTATACATACATTCCATATTATACTTTGGACTCACTTAAAAACCCAAAGTGGATTGCTTAAGTGAGTAACATTGGAAATGCCTTAAAGATAGTATTATAGGTTGTGGAAAGTGGGAAGAATAGATGTATAAAGTTATTTATAATGTCGCTAGATGTTAAATGAATTGGTTAGATATATTAAGACTACGTTTATTTAGATTTTTTTCCTGCTTAACAGTTGTTCTTTCAAGTCTTCCATTCCAGGGATGCTTAGTTCCAATTCCAATTCCAAGAGAACCCCTTAGTCAATATGATTTTTTTATCGGCAACTGTTAATTGTTAGAATTATTAATGGGTAGATTTGAACTTGTGACCTCCTCATCCCTTCTTTCACTACTACATCAATTTTATATTTTTCCCCTTAGTCAAGATGTAAGAAGATGCCCTAGTTTTACACTAGTGATCTATAAGTGTTATGGAGGGGGGAGTCACTCCGATGTTGAGTTTATTTCAATGGGTTTTGGAATGATCCAATCAAGCCATAGTGTGGGTGGGTACAAAAGCAATTTTAAAATTTAAACTTCAAATTAGAGTTTTTTTAACAATTTTTTAAAATTTTAAAGTTGTTTGACAATTTTTTTCAATTTCTTTTTAACTTAATAAATATTAGTGATGTCCCGAGAAAGAGGAAATGGGAGGAGAGAATGGAGAGACAAGAAGAAAAGAAAGAGTGGGATCAGGGAGGGAGAGAAGTCAGCTATTTTTTAAGTTCCTTCACTTAATTTTTTTCCAAAATTTGCTTTTCTTTTTATATATATATTAAGCTTCTTATTTTTTAATTCTTTTTCAAATCCTTAGCTTTTTTTAAAAAAATAATAATCAAACAATAATTTAGTGCTACAAAAAAGGTAAGCAACCCATATTTGGTTTGTTCTTGTACATGTCACATGGCCATTTAGATTTTGAGGCCTACTTGGGAATATTAGCAACCCATAATAGGTTGGGTAGAGTAGGGACGTGAAAAGAAAACTTTTTTTCCTTAGGAAATTCTTTGAACGTCCTATATTGGTCAACACAGCTCATCTTTTCTCTATCTTTTCCCCCGTAATTCACGAAATCAGGACACACAAATTAATTAACGGCATATATGTGTCGGGGTGAATACATCATGATGTCTAGCCTCCTCCACATTTGATGATTTGATTAATTATTAATTTTGGTTTTGCTCATGTTTATTTCATCTAATTAACTCCACTTTAATCATATTTTTGTTGAAATCAAGTGGGACATATAGAACACCTTTGTGCAGTTAAGTTGGGTAAACTAAGTGGGACATATTAAAAGCATTAGAGTTTTTCCTTAATCAGCAAAGGCAACATGAAGTGGGACATATCTGAAAATTCTAGCCACATTCCATTATTCACTCTTTGTAAATGAAAATGATAGATATGAGCAAACTTCAGTGAAGTCCAAGACATGAGCGAAATCAAAATTCTCCTACTTATAGATACATGATGTTGTTTTGTTAACTTTTAACTTCAAAGTTATATATATATATATATATATATATATATATATATATATATATATATATATATATATTATGTACTTTTATTTTTCTTGTGGGTTTTCTGCGTAATTAATGTGATTCTGATATTGTCTTGTTATGAAGCATGAAGGAAATACTTGAAAGGCATCATTTGCACTCAAAGAACCTAGCAAGGATGGAACAACCATCTCTCGAGTTGCAGGTTGGTATAGTACTTGCATTCGGTACTATTGAATTGTTTTTCGTTACATCAGAGTTTTTTTATTAATAAATAAATTTATAATTGTACAATAGATCTATAAAAACAATATTAAAATAAATTTATTAAAAACTAAAGTCATATACTTTTTTTAGTATATAAACTAATAGTAAAGGTGTAACTTGAGCTGTGGCTTTTGTAAATGAAATGAAGTTACTATACTCCATATTGCAATCTGCGTTCAAAAATAGTAAGAAGTAAAATTCAAATTTAATGTCAATCATTAATTTCTTAAATGTTTACTGCAGCTAGTTGAAAACAGCAATTGCTCTAGATTGAGCAAGGAAGTGGCTGAAAAGAGCCATCAACTAAGGTACAAGTCTCACGAATTTCATATAACTGATTTAGTTTGTTTGTTGAAATGTAAAGTGTCATAACAATGAAAAAAAATACAGGCAGCTGAGAGGAGAGGATCTTCAAGGCTTAAACATAGAAGAATTGCAACAATTGGAGAGGTCTCTTGAAACTGGATTGGGCCGTGTAATAGAAAAGAAGGTCTTCAATAATTGTATTTTCTGTAGTGTCCGCCATAGCATAATTTACCTCATGACTTTCTATGATGAAAATCTTTTTGCTTTTCAGGGTGAGAAGATTATGAGTGAGATCACTGATCTCCAAAGAAAGGTTAGAAACTAGACATTCTGTTATCATTAATTTGAAGATTCACCAATTAATGGTGATACGTTAGTACTATATATTAATTCTTCCATTGGTCCTGGATTCCTGAATGACTTGAAACACCTATCTCGTATTTTATGAAAGCAATTCATGAAATCATTAGATTGTCAATTAATCAATTATTATCGATCTCTCTATATATGCATGTCTTGTTAAGTTTTATTTTCTTTCCTATAAACTAACAAGCTCGAACTGAACCTGCAGGGGATGCTATTGATGGAAGAGAACGAGCGACTTAAACGTCACGTATGATATACTTTTTATTTTCCACTCTTAATTTTTTTTTTTGGGTGTGTGCATATTTTTTTCTTCAAGCAAATTTGTCCCTGAATATGATTTATCTATTATGCAATTAATTATGAGAGCATATAATATAAAATTAAGCTGTATATATAATATGTATGTGTTGCACGTACGAAAGGTGGCGGGCATAATTAATGGCCAAAGGCATGGTGGTGCCGAATCTGAGAACTTTGTTATGGATGAAGGTCAGTCTTCAGAGTCTGTTACGTACGTTTGCAATTCCACTGGACCCCCCCAAGACTTTGAAAGCTCAGATACTTCCCTCAAATTGGGGTGAGTCTTCATTCACTTTACCACAAAATAAACTATAGTCGAATTTGTTCTACATTCTGGCATATCAGTGCAGTGCACTAAAGATATTAATAATGTAGTGTATGTTCTGTTATTTACCCAAAAAAAAAGTGTATGTTTTGTTAGCAAACACGTGAACTTCTCTCTTGTTTTATTTTTATTTTTTGTAAAAGAGGAGAATGATTTAAGCACCAACGTTTATAATGTTAATCAATCATAGAATTATCATGCATGTATGATTATGTTGTTGATTTTTATAATTAATTATTTTTGACAAGATTTATGATTAGTTGATGATATATAAAATTATTTTATGTATACTGACAATAAATTTTAAAGTCTTGTTAAAACGAGTTGAAAAACTTCTTTTTGTGAACTCAATGAAATTGCCAGTGACAAATCTGTTTTGTTGGTTACTTGCAGGCTACCTTATTACATATGCTTATTTATCTTAACTTTACTTAATTTATGTTTTGATTACTTGTAGGCTACCATACTCCGGCTGATGAGAAAGTGTGTGGGGCGATAAAATTAACCCAGGCAAAAATTCACAAGATTATGATCTAATTTTCATTAATGATTATGTCTCTGGTATGTCCCCTTGGTGTGTAGAGTTAGTATTATATATTAGTAAATTGTAAGGACTTATGTTATGGGGTACTCTAATGTCATTCGGAATTAATTGTTTTTAAAATTAAAAGAAACAAATTCCTAGTAATGTTTTTAATAATTGGATTTTTTTTGCCAATGTAATCCTTGCATCTCTGCCTTACACGAGTAAAAGTATTTTAGGCTTTAGATGATTTTTTATTAGTATTTATAGAAAATAAAATATAACATAATGAACTAGATTCTTTTCACAAATTAAAATTAATGTATGTATTTCAGTTTTTAGAGATGAATAAAATTCTTTATAAATGTTAAAATGAATAAGTTTATTTTAATTTTAAAAATATTAATTTATTTATCTTTTAAGTATTTATATAGAAAATTTATATAAATAAGATGTTCACCAAATTGTGGGTGAAGTGCATAAATTAATGTGTTAAAAGTGAACGAACTCGAGCTCCCTTGATCCTCTAGAAACATGACTTGAATCAATGATCTTCAATAAAATGTCTTTCTTTATGGTCTTCTCTATCAAGCCAACGAAGTTGAATGCTCTCTTTTGATTCATTAAGTACTAGTAAATGATATAAGCTTTAAAATCTTCCCTTATGAAGCTGTTTGAGAAGTGACATGGTTGAAAATTTTCATTCATATACAAGACAATGGCGAAAGTGATCCAAAATCTCATGAGGATTGGACCATAACCAAGTTACACCATATATATCAACAAATGGCGAAAGTGATCCAAAATTTCTTGTGTGTATGTGAGTAATTTCAACAAATGGTCAACTATTTCCTTGGTATCGATGCTTCTCTCAGTTTTATTCATGGTGAACAACTTTTTTTTATTGAATCTAAAACTGATAGTGACTTCTCATATATATCAGGATGATAAGCAGCATATATCAGAGCTTTTTTTATTATTATTAAAATTTACACACTTGTTTCATTTCCTATCACATTGTCTTCTCAGTATGAAAACAACAGTTTATTTCTGATTAGAAAATGAGTACACAATTAACTTCATTGGCCATGCATTGGCCAATTTTACGTCCCTTTATTCAATCAATAGCGTTAGTTGGAGGGCCTAAAAGGCTAGAACCATTGAAGTCTTGAATCCCATACTTTTTTTATGTGGACTCAAATATCGTATCTTGCAATTAGATCTTAACAGTGAAATTGCATTAAAGGCTGAAAATTAACACTTTTGTTTCTTTTAAGATAAAAAATGTTTATAAATCTAATCCTTTTAATATAAATTTAGTTTTTTATAAAGAATTAAATTGATCGATATTTTTATTCTTAAATAAAAAATAAATAAAATGGTTTTATCGAATTTTTTTGGCACAAATAGATCAACATTTAAGTCTTCTAACCAAAGTTTAGATTTGATCTCAGTTTGCGCATAAAGTTTAGATATACATTTTATTTTAAAATGGACCGATTTAGTGGAAAATAATTACCAGATTAATGGTTATTTTCTCTTGAATGTGTAGAGCGTTCCCAAAAGATGAAAATTTAAATTTTAGTCCCTGAAAGTGAAAAAATATATCAAACTCATTCATCCATTACCTTTAATGAAAGAGCCTACATGCATGGAGGGATAAAATGTCACAAATAATTGTAAACATGATTGGTGAATAGATTGGACCAATGTCACTAAGTTATTATTAGATCAAGATGTCAATAATTTTCCATTGGATCAAAATATCAGTATTTTTTTTTATCAAAATGTTAATAAGTTTTCATTAGATCAAAATGTTAGTACATTTTCATTAAACTAATCTCTCGGACCCCAAATTTTGTTTCATTTAAGGATAAAATATAATTTAATCTTCATCTTTCCCTTTTTTTTTATCATTGCAATCATAACATTATAATAAATACTTAAAAAATAGAGAAGCAAACATAAGTTAGAAGAAATCTAATAATAAGCATAATATTGATTAATAAGTATAACTTGTCTCTTGTTATGAATTTTCTAATGTCATAGTACTTTATCCAAAATATGAGATTTAAACAAAAATGCACAACCATTAACTTAATCCTTACAAAAAATGAGAGTCAACCTGATTTTGTCACTACTTAATACTGTCACAATAGAAATTTTTTAAAATAAACATTCTACCGAAGTGCAAAAATAAACACTCTAACAGTGTACCAATCATCACAAATTTATCCAAATTATAATAATTAGTCATAATCTACTATAAACAAAAGACAAACATATCTCAATTTCACTTATTCGAATCTTGGCGAATGGCGACGGGGCAACCCTGGTGTGGGTATAAAACTCATGAAATTGGTTCGTCCTATGAGATGGTACATCTGCGAATATAATTCGAATTGGTGCTGAATGCCTAACTGAATGTGGTCTAAACATAGTTGACAATGGCGGAGGTATGAATCTTATTTCCTACAACAATTATAAATAGTGACCAGTTATGCATAACACAATTTAACAATAATTAATCAGTTATATGTAAAAGTCACGTACAACACCAAAAGTTGGAACACTTCGAATGGTAGTTGGAATTGGAGCTCGACCACTTTCAACATTAGGAGTTGGAGTACTTTCAAAATTAACTAGAGGTTGTTCAACATGTGAAACAGATTGAAAGTAGTTAATTTCATCTTACAAATATGTAACATCTAACAAAAATAACTTGTAAGCAACAATAAAGATAATTAATCAAATTTTAAAAAATATGTTATTGGTGTTGTTATGATTGCATTTGAGTTACAATGTTTGTTAAAGTAATTATGCGTATTATTATGTTTGTTCTAACTTAAGTTAGTTTCTCTATTTTTTTAAGTGTTTATTGTAATGTTATGTTTACAACGTTAAAAAAGAAAAAAAATAAAGATCAAATTATATTTTACCCTTAAATGAAACAAAATTTGAGGTTTGACAAACTAGTCCAGTGAAAATGTTTTTAAATTTTGGTTCAATGAAAAATTATTAACATTTTAGTCAAATGGTAATTTAATGACATTTTTGTCAAATGAAAACGTACTAATATTTTGGTAAAAAAAAATTACTGATATTTTGGTTCAATGATAATTTACTAATATTTTGTATTTTGGTCCAATCTATTCAATAGTCATGTTGACATATAAATGAATTTGTTATACTTTTTTCACTCGGATATTGAAATTTGAATTTTATATTTTAGTGACAAATTTGTTAAAGTTGTATATATTTAAAGATAAAAATAATTATTTATCCATAATTAATTGGATGTGAATACATCTGGTAAAAGAAACAAATAAATTGGTATTTATGGGCTGGGCTGCTATGATCTTTTTAGGACTAGCATTTGCACCAAATGTGAGTCACGCAGCTCTTCACTTTGAAGACTGAAGACGGTGGCGTTTAGGGTTTCGGAAGAGCATGCAATTGAACCCAAATGGCGACGGCTGAAGATGCTCCAGTGCTCCCTGAGGACCTCATAGTGGAAATTCTGTCATGGGTTGAAGTGAAGAATCTCATGCGATTCAGGTGCGTTTCCAAGTCCTGGAATTCCCTCATCTTCAATCCCACATTCATTAAATTGCACCTTCAAAGGTCCTCCCAAAACATCCACATCCTGTTAACATTTGACCAAGATTCATCGAACCCCTACCCGTACCATGATGATAACTACATCTCCGTCGTTGCCGCACCCTGCTCTATACAGCGTTTACTTGAGAACCCATCATCCACTATTTATAATATAGTTCATTTTCTCGAGGCTCAGTCAACATCATCATCGTCCACTATTTATTTTGATGTTTGTTACCGATTTAAGCACACTTATTTGTTCTTGGGTGTATGCAATGGGTTGGTTTGCTTGCTTGATTGTTTGTATGAGGATGAATTTGAGGAATACTGGGTCCGATTTTGGAACCCGGCCACTAGGGCCATGTCCGCAGATTCGCCCCACTTGCGTGTCCATTCGAGCAATTATAAACTTGGAGACATTGCTGTGAAGCATGCGTTTGGGTACGATGATTCGAGTGACACTTACAAGGTGTTGGCGATCCTTTTTAACGTTAAATCACAAGATTGGGAGCTGAGAGTTCACTGCATGGGTGATGACACTGGTTGGAGAAATGTTTTGACTTGTTCTGCTTTTCCCATTTTGCAACAAGTTTATGGGCAGTTTGTGAGTGGCACTCTTAACTGGCTAGCACTTGACAATTCGTCGGGTTCTGATCATTATCAATGGGAAACTGTCACTGTCGATCAGTTAGTCATTTTTTCCTATGATCTGAAGAACGAGACATACAGTTATTTGTCGATGCCTGATGGTCTTTCTGAAATCTCTCTTGACGAGCCTTATCTTGGGGTTTTGAATGGCTGCCTTTGTCTTTCTCATGATCACAGGCGAACCAATCTTGTTGTTTGGCTAATGAGAGAGTTTGGAGCTGAAAAGTCTTGGACTCAGTTGCTGAATGTAAGCTATCATCATCTTCAAGTTCTAGATTTTCCACCTTGTCCAGTGGTACCTTTGTGCAAGTCTGAAAATGACGATGTCCTGTTGCTGGAAGACTATGGAGGTGGTGCAGAATTTGTTCTGGTTGATAAGAGAGATAATAGTATAGACCGCATGGAAGGTTTCAACAATGGATTATCGTCTTTCTCTGCATTTGTCTCTCATGATTATGTTCAAAGTTTGGTTTTGCCATATCGAAATTAAGCTACCTGCATTTGCTTATATTATGTAAGTGGTTTCAGAACCGTGGCATTTAACATTTGGACAGGAGAGATAGCTTGAATAATTTTGGTGGTTCCTTAGTTTAATTATTTTGTTGAATGATTCTATATTGGCTATTGCTTATGGTTGAATTTCTTTTGACTGAATAATTTATATTTATAATTGTTAGCTACTGCAATATCTTCCAAAAAGGAAGTTGATTCTCTCCGTAGTATTTTATTCTTGGGTTGGTTTTAAAATGTTTTAAACAAAATACAGAAAATGGGTAGGTATTTTAAATTTTCACTAAATATTAATGTCATTTGTTCTGTTATTTCCTTGTATATATGTAATACCCGAGTGTTATTATTTTTTTGTTCTTATGTTTTATATGTGAAAATCTCATTTTGATTGTATTGCACCTGTTGAAGATCTAAGAAGCATTAAAATTGGCATCATTCTAACATCTATGGGTGCTTGCAGACTAATAAAATTCATTGATGACAAACAATAGGTTCATTAAGCCCTTCCTAATAGCAACATCATATGATACGTAATTGTAATAAGATATTGCAGCTCAAATTGAAGTGTAGATGATCGGTTTTTCCTCCATATAAAGACTGAAGAAAATACAGTGTAAAGTACAGTAATAAACTCCGGCATGGTTCTTTTGCATATTATTTATGCACCCACAAAGTTGGTTGCAATGTCTCATAAGTCCTTATACGAGTCACTCAACTTACAATGTGCATAACTTGAACTAGAAAGAATCGTTTTTAATGAAACTAGAGTGGTTTCAAAGCTAATATAAGATGGTTTGTAACTGTTAAATTTCATAATTTTGGAGCATACGGTTTTTTCACAATGCATCGAAAACTATATCTGATCTATTTTGTGTTTTAATTTGGAATCAGTCCACTTTCTTTGACTGATCATGTTTTTGGCTAGGAATTTCAGATTTGTTCAATCTGAATCTTGTTAGAAAGCTTATGCTGTCTAGTTTAACGTGGAAAATTCTAATCCCTAGGAGATTTAAGAGTCATTCCCAGTCGTAGATTGATATTGAAATAGCTTTATTCAATGCATTTTTATGCTTTTATGGAGAAACTTGACATCTACATTACTTGAGTTATATACTAACCTAAACAGGGAAGTTCCATTGTCTACAGAATGTAGTTTCTTGAGTCGAAAATTTAGGTCCTAATTCCAAACGAGTTTAGTGTGTGGTGCATTTTCTAGTTTGGGACATTGTATTACACATTAGGAGTTGTGACTTTGGCCAAGTATCTATGCTCACGATTTTGTAATGGTTTATGGTATGTTGAAATAAGGTGCTTGAGGAGAACATGCATGCAATCTTTGACTAAATACCTTTGGTTGTTGATAAATTCTGTATCAATTGTGTTTCCATTTTCAATTCCAAACTGAATTCTTCTTACGTGCAATAATTCATGAACTGTTAAAGGTATGGGGCTGAGCAATCTGCCCTGTTCAAGGTATAAGATAGTCTGAGGTAGGGGGAAATTTCCTTTATTCTCATAAATTTTCAAGGGCCTATGATTGTGTATATGATTCATATATCTTATAAAAACCGGCGATTGTTTGTGATTGAAGAGGGTGAATGATTTGGATTGAAACGGGGTCAGAATAGAAAAAAAGATGTTGCATGTTATTGTTCTATTTACACCTAGCAAAATCGTTCTTGCATGTGGGATTAAAGGGGTCAGTCAATGTCCAAAGTTAAAAAAAAGTTGATTGATGTGTATTCTTATGCCTTGATATGTTTTTTTAAGGTTAAACATCTTTTTCGGATAATACATTTTTTGATGTGTATTCTCATGCCTTGATCTGTTGGGTTTTTGAGAAAAATTGTCTTTTATGGTTTAGTTTGAATTTCCACTTGGAGATATAAGGTTGGTTAGATTGTTAAGAAATAAGAAATAAGGGAATGAAAGAAAAAGCATGGTTTGATTTCTTGTGTTAAAAAAATTAATAAATTAATAAATAATATTTACCGATAAAAAGAAGGTGTTGTATCTTTTTAAATGTTGTAAAATTTAAAAAAAGGAACATTGAACCAGTTTGAAGAGCTAGTGTTATTTACCTTTTATGACAATCTTAAATTTTGTTAGCACCTTCATAGGTCTTCCGAAAACACCCATGTCCTATTAACGTACTCGAAGATAGTCAAGGTTGTAGATTAGGGTGATGTCTATAGATTCGCCACACTTACGTGTCCATTCATGCAATTATAAACCGGAATACAAAGTCGTCAAGTGTGGGTTTGGTTACGACGATGAGAGAGTGACACTTACAAGGTGGTGGTGGTCCTTTTCGATATTAAATCACAGTATCGGGAGCTGAGAGTTCACTGTTTGGAACAACAAGTTTATGGACAGTTTGTGAGTGACACTCTTAACTGGTTAGCACTTCCCACCCCGTCGAGTTATGATTATCAATAGAAAACTTTTAGTGTCAATCAGTTGGTAGCTTTTCGTATGACCTGAAGAGAGAGAGACATACAGATACTTGTCAATGCCTGATGGTCTCTCTAAAGTTTCTTTTGAGGAGCCTTGTCTTGGGGTTTTGAATGGTTGTCTGTGTCTTTCTCATGATTACAAGAGAACCTATTTTGTTATTTGGCTAATGAGGGAGTTTGGAGCTGAAAAATCTTGGACTCGGTTGCTGAATGTAAGCTTCCACCATCTTCAAGTTCCAAACTATTAGGTACCTTGTCCAGTGATATGTTAGTGCAAAACTGAAAATGATGATGCTCTGTTGCCGCCAAGCTATGAAGCACAAATTCTGACATTGACATTGTGACATAGTTAAATTCTAAAACATGAAACACGGGAACACAACATATAATAATAATAATAATAATAGACATAAAAAAATTATAATAAGTAGCATTATTATTATTCAAAAAAAAATTTCACAAGACAAAAACTGTTTCTTTAAAAAATAATCTAAAAACAAACTTGTTAATATATTTAATAAAGAGTCTCACCTAAAAAAATATTAAAATAAATCATCATAGTTGAAAAGATAAATTAAAAATTGTTAATCTTAATCTATCTAAGTTCTTCCTCTTCTTGATCATCATCATTGAAAAATACAACTTCTAATTATAGTTAATCAAGGGATAAATTAGCAACTTTGAGAATTTCATTCCCATCAAGTGATCCAAACTCATCTTCTGCAATGTTCTACATTTTAGTTTCTTCTTGATGATATTGTGAGAAATTTCTTGAAAGAAAATGAAGATTACTATGAAAAAAAATACTAGATCCTCTATCCGATGAGGTGTCATCTTATTTCTTTTGATTGAATGAATGAAAAAGCACTCCAGTTTTTTTCACAACATGACGATGAACAAGTTAAGAACAATCTTTTAAAGTGTTGGTGCATGAACACCTTGAATTAGTCACTAAGACTTTGCCTCCATTAGACCTCTATTCCTTAAAGAGTCAATATCATCAAAGCCTTCTCTTTCACTAGAAAGTTTGCAAACTCTACATTCACTTACCTTCTTTCATTATCATCATCAAAATACCTTTTGAAGCATTTCAATCTTTCACGAGCAAGTTCTCCATCTTGGTGTGGAGGAATACTATTCGAATCTTCACTTAACCATTCATGACTATAATATCTATAGTAAAAAAATGATTATAAATTAATATAACACATAAAAAGTATGGAAAAAATAGACTTTATAAATGAAAGAATATAATGTCTCACCTTGGGTTTAAAGAATGGGCTAAACAATGAAGAGGTTAGCTACTCTTAATCCAACAGTCAATTAATATTTCATGCATTACCTTATAAAAGGTAGATTCTTCACCTTCTCCCTTTTTTTCATGTCGATATATGATCTTTTTCACATTTTCAATCATTGAGTCCTACATTTCATACACCAAATGAAGACAAGTTGCATCTGTATCCGTTTTTCTAAGAACATCATAGATAGGAGTAGTGAAAGAAAGTATATAATCAATCTTGTCCTACCAAATGCCATCCAACAATGTCTCTTTCACAAATTTTGTCTTGTTAATATCATCTGCCTTATAAGAAGATCATTGCTCACTAATAACCATCTCTTGAAGTCCTTTTTTCAAATGTTTAAACCTCTTTAGTATCACTATGGTGGAAGCAAATCTTGTGAGAGCAAGAGCTAACAACTTCAATGTGTTGAATGAATTGAACATTGATAGTCTTATAGAATGACCCATGATAAAATTTTTAACATATATGACATCGTCAACAATCAGTGTGATCCAACAACATTCTTCATAAACCTCATTATTTTTTTTTTGTTCTTGGCTGCACATATATTTTTCAATGCAAGATTTAATGTGTGCACAACACAAGGAGTCCAATAGATGGAAGGAAACTTAGCCTCGATGATCAAACCTACTGCCTTACATACAAGTGCATTATCAGTAACAATTTGTATTACATTCGAGTGACCAACCTCCTTAATTACATCCCTCATTTGTTTAGCTATGAAATTCCTATCTTTTACCTTATCAGAACAATCCAAGGCTTTTAAAAACATCGGTCCACTCTCGATCACAACCCTGAAATTGATAAGAGGTCTTCTTTAAGGATTACTCCATCCATCACTTACAATGCTCACACCTTTTTCTTTCCATGTATTTTTTATTGGTTGTAATAGGTTCTCCACATGTCTTTTTTCATTTGCAAGTAAGGTTGTTCTCAACTTATTGTAACTTGGAGGTTGATACCCAGATATACAATTATTGTTGGCAGTAAAAGAGAATGCTTTCCTATAGTGAGGATTCCTTGCTAAATGAAATGATAGTTCTGAAAAATGAAACATTTTGGCAATTTCATAATCAAGGGTCCCTCTAGCTTGCATATTAAAAGAACCTTCAAGAGTCTTTCTCTTTTTTGGATCAACATTGGTTGTCTCTTGGTTAGACACCAGAAATAAAGAGACAAATTTTTTCTTTGACAACTTCTAACTCTTTTTCCTTATATGTTTAACAAGTGTGTCCTTACTCTAATGTAAGACCTATTAAAAACTATTTCACAAAAATTGCATCTAACTTCAAAATTTCCAGCACCTCCACTTAGACCTTTAATCTTTGAAACATAATTCGATAAAGGCTTGGTGTCATCACCTTGTTCTTTAACATGATTAGAAGTACTCATCTCTATAATTAATCAATATAATAAAATAAAAAATAAGAACACAATGATCAATTTAAAAATAAAAAAAAACTATGAATAGTTAACTGTTATATTTAAAAACTATTATCAAAATAGGATGTAAAATTAAAAATCAGAAAGTATTAAATGTATTAGTAGGTAAGAAAGTAAAGAAAAAAATATTAAACTAAAATTTCTTACGAGCTTACAAAAGATGAATAATAAATTATAAAAATTGAAAAGTAAAGAAAAAGTTTCAAAGATGCAAATCTTACAAAGTTACAATGCACCCAGCCAGAATCAAAACAGTAAGTCAAAGGTCAACAATCACAAACACAACAAGTATCAAGTTAGAGTCAACAACTGTAAACGCTATGAAGGCCATAAGCTGAACAAACGACGGTAACAACAAACTCAAATTAGTAACGAATAGGCATGAATAAGAGAACCAATGAAGATGTACTTGAATGAAAGAGTGTTGTTATTCTATTTTGATTTAATCTGAGATATAATATGTTATTATAATTTAAAATATGTTTAATCTTTAAAATTAAATAAAAAAGGAAACGTAAACGACGTGAAGATGAAATAATAAAAAATCCAATCTTTTATAATTTAAAATCTAATATTTTATCTTTTAAGATTAAAAAAAATGATTTTGAAAAGAAAAAATAAAAACCGTGTCATATCTTTTGACTTCTTGTGTCCAGAAGAACCGTGCCGAAGGTTTAAAAAAAAAGTTAGACACGACGAATGCTTGTCCGACATGAGTCTGGTGCGTGTTCGTGTTGTTGGCGTATCAAAAACAGGAAGACCGCTATTTGGGGCCGTGTAAGTGCTTCAGAGCTGCCAAGATATGGGGCTGAACATTTTCTTCTTCTTCTTCTTGACAAGAGAGATAATAGAATAGACCGCATTGAAGGTTTTGGCAACGAATTTACGTGTTTTGTTTCGTTTTTCTCTTATTATTATGTTCAAAGCTTGGTTTTGACATATCAAAATTAAGCTACCATGTATTTTCTTTTATTAAATTATATAAGTTGTTTCAAAACATTGCTATTTAATGTATGAACGGGTTAGATAGCGTGAATAGTTTCGGTGGTTCCTTAGTTTGTTTGAGTTGTTGAATATTTTCCAAAAAGGAAATTTATTTCCTCTCATATTTTATTCTTGGGTTGAGGTTTCTTTATTCTCTTTTTACAATGAACTTTCCTTTCCTTTTTTTTTTCTTTTTCTTTTTTTATGGTGAGATGCTGAACTTTTATTAATGAGAAAACAAGAGTACATCATTATTATTGATGATCTTTCCTCTTAAACATTAGCCAAATCCACTTTTTTTCATATTGAATGTGCATCTTTTTAAACTTTTTTTTTTTTTTTTAACTTTCAATTAGCCAAATCCACTTCTTTTTAATCTGATCTATCCTGTGTTCTATTTTGGAACCTGTCCACTTTGACTGATCATATATTTTTGGCTAGGAATTTCAGATTCAATCAATCTTGTTTGCAATCTTATGCTGTCTAATTTAACATGGAAAATTCTCATCCCTAGGAGATTTAAGAATCAGTCCCAGTTTTAGATTGACATTTAAATAACTTTATTCAATGTAATTTTCTGCTTTTATGGAGAAACTTGACATCTGCATAACTTGAGCTTTACTAACCTTAGCAGGGTAGTTCCAGTGGCTATAGAATGTTTATGGAATGTAGTTTCCTGAGTCAAAATTTTGTGCCCTAATTCAAAACAAGTTGAGTGTGGCGCCTTTGTTAGGTTGGGACTTTGAATTACAAATCTGGAGTTGTGATTTTTGGCCAAGTACCACTGCTCAGTTTTATAATGGTTTATGTATGTTGGATTAAGGTGCTTGACTGAATATCTTTGGTTGTTGATAAGTTTTGTATAAATTATGTTTCCGTTTACAATTCCAAACTGAACTTTTCTTCCAATGATTCATGAACTTTCCAAGGTATGGGGGGGAAGAATGTCCTTTATGGGCTGAGGAATCTTCCCTGTTCTTATTCTCTTCAACCGGATAGTCTGAGGTACGGGAAGAGTCCTTTATTCTCTCAAGAGTTCGTTTAAGACTTGGTTTTAAAAACGGTGATTGCTTGTGTGATTGAAGAAGGTCAATAATTTGGATTGAAAGGGGTTAGAATAGAAAAAGTTGTTGCATGTTCTTACACCTTTTATTGCAAAATCAGCCTTGCTTGTGGGATTAATGGGGGGGTCGATGTCCAGAGTTTTGAAAAAAAAATAATTTTGAGTGATGCCTTGAAGAATTCTATGAAGGTTGAATATCTTTTGCGGATAATACATTTCCTAATGTGTTTTCTTATATCTTGATGGTGTGGGAAAATGTCTTTTATGGTTAAGTTTGAATTTCCAGGGAAGGTGTTGTATCATTTTAGATTAGTTGTCTTGATATTTAAAAAGGAACTATTGAACCAGTTTGAAGAACTAATCTTATTTAGTTGCTGTTTTGATGACCTTCGAGCTAGTAAACGTCTCAAAATACAAGGATAATTGACTAATTATGGAAATATACATTGACATAAATTATATAAAAAGATACAACAGGTATTGAGAATCCTTAAAAAAATAAAATAAAAGGCATTGAGAATGAAAGCCAATTATCAATGAGAATTTAATAAACAAGGCTAATAATTATTGCAATTAATTTTGTATAACATTTTTTAAATTAATAATGAAATACATTAATGATATATAAATAATTTAGTTAATATATGTAAAATAATTTTTTAAATTCTATTTAAAAATTATATTTTACTCTATTTGGATTTTGGATTGAAAATTTATTTATGAAATTATCATAATAAATTTTGTTGATATTTCATTTTCAAATGATAATAGAATAAACTAATCTAACTATATTAAGTAATATATGATCATGATAAGATGCATTTATTTAGAAGAAAATAATTTATTCCTAATACTATACATTCACTAACTATTAATTTTTTTATAAAAAAAATACTTTTGTTACGGTGAGAAAATAATATTAGTAATCTTTTTCTGGTCAAGGTCAAACATAGCCTATTCATAACAGTTGCTCCTCTTTAAATACCAGCTTACCAAGTGTCGCGTCGCTGCTCTAAGCCAATAAACAAATTATAGATACATTATTAATTGATAATTTGATATTACAATTTCACATATTCAATAATATAAAAATAACCGTAAAAAAATCATAGAAAAATATTTTATCAAAGTTTGTATTATAATTTGTCTCTATCGATTTCCTGAAAAGGAGAAAGGGAAATTACAGAAGCTTGTTTCGTGTACAAAAATTGTTAATGAGTCATTTCTCTGTCAAATTGTTTAAAGAATAAAATCATTTAATTTTCTTTCTCTCTAGTGTTTTGAATTTAAGGATACACAAGCAAGAATAATGATTAAAAAAAAAGCAAAAATTTCTCGGATTAGATATATGAATCCAAACCAAGACATGTTCGTATCCTATGTTTGGAATAAAATCAACAAAAGTAAACACTGCAGATGTGATAGGAGCGAGAGGAATGGAAAGAGAAATGCCTTGAATTGGAGGCCAAGGAACCTCCTGTGCTAAACTATACTATTCGGGAATATTCTTTCTATGCTTTATTCATGCCTCAGGATATCCTTTTATACACTGAGTTATGGCTTTAACCAATAATAGCTTTTGCAATAACAACTAACAACTTCTTATGTCGTTATAACAAACAACGGACTCTCTCACTAACTATGGACATGCATGCAATACATCACGTGATCCTAGTTTACACGTAGTCTTCTAAATTCTTTGGACGTGCGATATCCCTTCGTGGGCGTGGACCTATGTCATCTTCTGCTACTTTGCTGGTGCTAACAAGATGCTACTCTACTCTTTGATTTTGATAGAGCTTTCTTCCTCTGTGCAAGCATGTAACTATACATGTGAGGGCTACCTGCATAGAATTATGCCATCTAATGGGAAACAAGCTTAATTAAGAAAAGGAAAATTAGGCAAAGTGCATTAGTGGTGAGAATTGAGTTCAAGCCTGGAACATAGATTCCCAATACAACATTAGCAGCACAAAAGTAATCAAATGAGAAGTTCCATTTGTTAGGCATCCTTATGCAGTACTTCTCAGATGCCTGAAACAAAAAGAGGGTCGGTCATTAACCTTAGTAATGAGAAAACACCATATCAAATAGTTTCACTTTCACAGTCAATCATGAGTGACAAACTATCAAGTCTCTTCCCATTTCTCTATTATCACTTCAGGAATCCCAAGAAACAGCAGGTGAGGTGGTCAAGGTTTCAAAAGACCAAGTAACATGAATGAAACTAAAAGCACCGTGGACATTTGCTGTTTTAATTCTTTACCTTAATGAATGGAAAGGCAATGTATATTAGACCAACTTCGCTGCTGATTCCTGTTGGATATAGCACTAAAAAGGTGCTATATCTGCTAGAAAAAAAAGTTGCAGTCAATATAACAGGAAGTCAGGAATATAAGAATTAACGATTACCATATTATATACAGAAGGCTCAACATTCAAACTTTATACCTGAGCCACAAAAGCCATGATGGGGCAGATCCAAATGCCTCTTTCAAGCCAAAGAAAAAAGAGCAAATGATCTGCAATTGCAACAACAATGATGATCTTTCCCTTCCCTTTTCAATCAATAATTACTTTGCCATCGAATACAAAGAGATATGTTTATCATGAGCAAAAGAAGAATTGTAGGGGGGGCAGGGAACCAGGCCTGAAAGCTTTGCTTGCAGTCACCCAGCTCATTGTCTTACATTGCAAACTGAAGGTTCTTATAACCATTAAATCACTATATTAACATTCTATGTAAATGTTTCTAATTGATGCCACCATGAGTCTCTATTTCACTATTTTTGTTTGTTTCACATCAATGACATCTCAGGACTATGATAGATCCCTTGTCCACTACACATCAATGACATATTTGACAAGGTCCAGGCCAAAGCACGCAGATACAAAGCATGCAGAAGCAGAGGTAGCGACAATTTAGATACTTATGTAATATAATTAGATAGGATTTGGTTCAGCTATTTAGTTTCCCTATTTTTCTAGATAGGATTTTTTTCCAATGGATGGTTAAACAGGAAAGGTGGGGCATATTGATTGAGTTGGCCAGCTTACTATTGTCGACAATTAATAATTGGGACGAGCTGAGTTCTAATATCCAAGACATTCAATTTTGGGACATATTTAAGGAACCCTCTTAGTTACTACTGCCTAAGAGTCAGGATCATTTGATATAATGTTAGGCCATAACGATATTTGTTCACACAGAAAAACACGATTAAGGAGCTTGTGCAAGAAATGTTAAAGGTTGGGGCCATCTGACCAAGTACTAACCTATTCTCAAGCCCATATTGTTAGTGCAAAAGTATCGCGGATGGTGGTTTTGCGTGAGCCGTGAAATACTGTGCTTTGAGAGCGAGTGACCATTTTGGACCAATTTCCAATACCAACTATAGACAAGGTATTGGATGAATTGGACAGTGTCACTATTATTTCCAAGTTGGAACTCAAATTTTGGTACACTAAATCCAAGTCAAACAGGAGGATGTGGAGAAGACAACTTTTCACAATTACAAGGGCCACTACAAGTTTCTCGTCATGCCCTTCAATCTCTCTAATGTGTCACTACCTTCCAATCCATTATGAATGACATTATTGTCCATTTTGGTTTATAATGATAACGAGGTTGAGCACAAGAAGCCCTGTGGAGGACATTTTGTCATATAGACGAGATATTGTAGGTTGTAGCGCAAGGTATTCTAGTTGGAAAGGAAGAAGGACATTACATGTTATGTGGCATTTTTTATCTCCTCATTTGAATCATAACTGAAACCCTACTTTCTCAATCACTTGTGCACACTATGTTATGAAGTTGGATCCACTGTTCTCCTTTCCAACGAACACCACCCTTCTCTGTTTCCGGATTCGAACCCATGACCAACAAGTCACCAAGGCACAACTTTACCGCTGCACCAGCCTTACCAGGGCAGTTTCGTTTAATACAAAGCAATAAATTTACTGTAGTTTTTGCAGTTTCATTTTCCATTATGATAGTTAAAATGAAATTACATAAACAGACAAGTGGAAATGAAAAATGACATGACAAAATACAAACACAATAACAAGCAAGCAATCATGAAAAACTTGCCTCGGTGATAGATCATCTGATAAATAGAGAGCACATGAGTCTGAGTCTGTCATTAACAGATATAGGTAACTTCTCAATAAAAGAGTATGGTCGAAAGTTTAACTAATTTACTGAAGGAAGCAAAATAAAGAAAAAAAGTTCAAGTTTGTCTTAACCACAGGGAAACTCCACAAGATTCCCCAAGCCAGCAACAACCTCGAACCTATCTGTGGCAAGGTTGCTGTTACTGGAGACCGCACCAGCCCTTTGCTCATAGGGGTAAGAAAAAGGAGAGAAAGTCCATAAACAAACAGATATGAACATTAATTCGTTTGTAAACAAAGATCAAGTTCCTTATACTGTTTCCATCAAGTTCTGACATATGAATCTTTTTCTGCATTGAATAGACTCTATTAAGAATACCTTGCGAAATTTTTACAAAAGAATAATAATACTCAATTGTTATTATTTGATTCAAGAAATTCAAATCATAACGACGATATAAGGAAATCGATATAAGCTTCTTTTTTTTTGAGCCAAGAAATCGATATAAGCTTGGTCTATACTTAATTCCCATTTTTATCAACCCTAAGTAATGACAATGAGCAAAGGCTTACTCACCTACTATACCATGAAGAATCTAGCACGCCACGCAATCCAACGCCACACCAAAAACCACATGAAATAAAAGTTGAAACTTAAGCTAATTCCCACAAGAAAACTTGGACTTTTTCCAATCAAACAAACAAAAGTGTATCTCCACAGCTAATAAAAATCAAGTTTTTTTTTAAAAAAAAAAAAAAAAACCAAAATAGAACCTCTAGCACAGCCGCGGTTTGGGCAAAAAGCAAAGGCTTTTCGGCTGCATGGTATATGCTTTCATGGCCCGATTCCTTCAACGTCTTCAAAACGATATACAGAACCTGAAACCTGTGCTACTCGACAGACAAACTTGAGCAGTTACATTCAGAAACGAGGTTGATGATGAAAAGAGAAAATTCTGAAATGTGTTGTTGGTTGATAAGAGAATTTGAGAGTGAGTGTATTATATATGACCATCCAACGAAAAGGGTGAAGTTGTAGGCGGTGAGGTAGAGGCGCCTGAGAAGGGAGAAGAAGCCCGCCATTGAGAGATGTGAATGTGAAGAGAATAAATCAAAGAATGGAAGAGATGAATGTTAAATGATAATAGAGATGTTGAAGTTGAACCGTGTTGATTATTAAGCAGGGGGACAATCCGATATAAGGGGTGATCGACTATCATAGCGAAGTATTGAGCATCATATATCACAATTTATCATGCAGAAGGTGTTGTTGCTTTAATCTTTATTATTACTGGGAGAGAAAGATTGTTGACACTTATTATTACAAGATAACACACATCACAATAGCATTCTAGTTTAAATCTATCAAACTGAAAAACCATAATTAATTAAGTGTCTCTATTTAACTTTTCTTCTAGTGACATTTTGATCAATTTCATGTGTGTCCTTTTGATCCATTTCATGTGTGTGAGTGTGTAACTGTTGCAAAATTTTAAGGTATATTAAATTAATTTTGTAAAGGCACAAGGGGAGTTTAATTCTGATTTCACTACTAGAAAACGCGTATTCTACATCGGTCGAAATCGCGATTCAACAACGGTGCTTGACCGTTTTTGATTATAATAATGGTGTTGAAACTTAAAAATTTCAACAACGATTCATAAACAAACGTTGTAGTAAGCTTTTTTTTTTCTAAATCGGTGCTATATTATTGACTGATGTAAAAACCTTAGTTAGAAATACGGTGCCAAGTTAACAAGCTTAGTTTCTACATCGTTTTTTAATTAAGAAACGTTGTAGTAAGACTAGTTTCTACATCCTTTTTTAATTAAGAAATGTTGTAGTAAGACTAGTTTCTAAGTCAACAAACTTAGTTTCTACATCGTTTTTTAATTAAGAAACGTTGTAGTAAGACTACTTTCTACATCCTTTTTTAATTAAGAAATGTTGTAGTAAGACTAGTTTCTACATCGTTTTTTAAATAAGAAACATTGTTGATCCCCTATTTTCTACATCGGTGCTAACATAGGCACCGATGTAGTAAGACTAGTTTCTACATCATTTTTTAATTAAGAAACGTTGTTGATCCCTTATTGTATACATCGGTGCTGACGTATGCACCGATGTAGTAAGCTGCGTTTTCTAAGTCATTTTTTAATAAAGCAACGACGTGGATCTCTTATTTTCTACATCGTTTAGAAGAAAGAAACGATGTTGAAAAATGATATTTCTACATCGGTGGTGACGTCAGCACCGATGTAAAATCATGTTTAACCTGCAGAATAATTTGAGGTTATTTAAAATAAATAATTTATAATATGATAAAATTATCTATAAATAAAATTATATAAGATATTAAAAAAAAACTTGAGTAGAGAAATTTACTAGCTAGTGAATACGCGATAGAGATGAAGAGGGCCATGAAAATGATAGTGGCATAGTTACTTATCTGTGAAGAAAAGAAAACAAAAAAAAAAGCATTGGTTTAAAGCACCATAAAGTGCATCACATTCTATGTTTATTGTTTAGAGAAATTCTTGAATTTTGTCTAAGCACAGTACCTAAAGCCACCGGTACTACTAATCAAAAGTTAAAGATAACTATATCTATATTATGATTTTAATACATCTTTAGCTTTTTGAGTGGTGGTGCCTAGAGGCTCTGTACTTATGCAAGAATTGCTCCTGTGTTTATGTATTCCTAGGATGTAACTTGAACTCAGTTTGAGGATTGTACTTATGCAAGAATTGCTCCTGTGTTTCAACAATTTTCTAAACCTTTTTCATAAACAACATACAATCATCTGTAATGGCTTTGATAAAATAGATAATAACAAATTTTAATAAAAGAACTAGATCAGATGATGATATCAGATTTTGCAACTGAAACATGTTTTCAAAAATAAAATCAAATTCAAACTCTAGGTTAGTTTAAGGCACAAGAAATACAAAAGACATATAAGACACAGAGAATTATATTTATTCGTCTCTAATGTTGTGTTTATGTCCAGTTCTGGGTAAACAACCAAGTTTCACTAACTTTTCAAAATTATAAGTATTAATCATTGTCACTTCTAACTCTATAAACCAAACTTAACATCAAGCTTAAAAAACCAATACTTTTTTTCTTCCTACTAAACCAGTGTTGATTCTAATATAAATCAAAATATTTGTTATTGGTTGACTCACTAACTAGTTCTTAATCATCTTACAAATAGATATACAATCTAAACACTTTGCCTTTTCACTCAAGATATCCAAAGTGTTTTGAGAGCTATAAACTTTACAAGTATAAACATAAAGCTTTTTACAAAAACATTTTGAATGTTAGCGTGTAGGTTCATAAATCATTTCTTCATAGTTTCTTTTATTTATAGGTCTTCATCTTCACGTGTTTGTTGTCTTTAAACAAATAGAAATAGTCACTTAAGGTCGCGTATGAAGCTTGTGGTTGTTGAAACATTTAATATTTGCATTAAATGCACATCCTTCTTCATGTTGAAAAATCACTCTTGTTTTCTTTCATGTTGAATATTTCAGCAAAAAATCACTTCCTTTGAGTCAGAACAAGTCTGTCACAACAAAACACATCTTTTGATAATGTTTAGTAATTTCACAAAACTTGAACTTCATTTGTTCTTTGTGGGATTTGAAAGATCATGGGAGACAAAGCAAATCTCAAATACATAATATTAAATGAAGTCTTAAATGTTTTCTTTAATGTTGTATCAGATCATACATTAAACTTGCTTCCGTTTGAAACTTCAAATGTAGGATCATGAAACATAATTTGATATCACATAAGACACAACTTTTAACTTTTGTATTTATTTTTATATAATCAGAATAATTAAAGGTTCGATCCATCAAGACACAAATGTATTTTCTCAACGTATTTCATATTAATTATATTTTGCATTAAATAAATAAGTTAATGTGTAAAATAATTGTAAATTTAAATTGAATTGAACTAACAAGTTCAATAGTATTATTCAGAACCTTAAAGCAAGTCAAGAATCAAGCTAAGTCAATTCTCATTAAATCGAGCTCAACTCATTTTCAACGCTAACATAATGTTTGGTTTGAGAGAAATGGTGGGGAGGAGAGAGGAGGGATTTTTTAAAAAAAAATTACGATTGTTTGGTTTAATTTTTAGGAGAAGATGAGAATGAAATTTCTCTTTATCTAATATTTACTCCCCTTCAATATTGGGAAACTAGGAAAGAGAGGAGAACAAGGTTTAAAAAAAATTGAATTAAAATGACTAAAATACCTCAATTTATATTTTGAAATTTAAATACAAAAATAAATTTATTTTTAAAACCCCTTTCTCCTCTTGTAAACCAAACAAAAAATGATTAACTCTCCTCCCTTCCTTTAAAATTCCTCCCCATCTCTCCTCCTTTGAACCAAACAGTCCATAAGGCTAATTAATTTGACTTTATACTTTGAGAACAAAGTATATGCACACTAATATTATTTCCAAAATGTCACCATCTTTTCATATTGCCAACTTTTCACATAAACAACCAAGCTTTCTTTGGAAGAAAAATGTCATATAAATATAGTTCCCTCATTCTCAAAAGTTTTGGTCCCAACCAATACCATATAATTCATTTTAAGATCAAATATGATTTTGATCCCTCATTCTCAAAAGTTTTGGTCCCAACCTCCTATAATTCATTTTAAGATTAAATATGATTTTGATCCTTCAAAAATAATTTCATTATATTTGATCTCCTTCTAAATCTTTTATTTAGTTCTGTTAATTGTTTCTAATAAATTTAAGTTACCTCCACCTATTGCAAACAATGTGACTAAGACTTCAGCTGTTACATTTTCTAATTTGTTCCCACAAATCATGCTCCACCAACAACTATGGTAATGAGTTCAATTATGTACTTTGAAAATAATAAAGCGGTAATCTGATATATTTCCCCTATTCTTGCAAAAAACACTAAATGCTAATGCTGTAAATGAAAACGCTAATGTTGGATTATACCAGAAAAAAATAATATTATTATAAATGAATGACTTAAAAGAATAATTTTAAAAAATTTAGGGACCAAATGCAATAAAATTGGAAGACTAAAACCAATATGAATCAATATTCGAAAGACCAAAATCATATTTAACACTTTATTTTATGTATGATTGCCTTAAGAAAAGAAAGGAAAATTTTGCATTTACTAATGGCCGTTGTACTTTTTTTTTTAATGAATGGAAAAAAATTATGGATGTAACATTAAGCTAACTTGGAGATCAAACTTTAGACAAACTTGTGTAAACGATTTTGAACAGATTTGCTCGAAATAACATGACCAAAGTCGAAGTTAAATCACTCAATACGGTAGTTCACATCACATTCTACCATTTTATATTTAACAAATAGTCTCATGTCCCTTCCCACATGCCAAATCAGTAATTATGGAGTTATTAAGCATTAATAATACAAACAAAAAAGCACAAAAATCAATTCATTTGAAATATTTAAGATCTGCTGCGTCTAAAACTAGTTTCAATTTAAGTATGTACATGAAGAAAAGTGGACCATTAGAAGAAACAATCACAGTCCAATGTATATAACCTACACCATTTCAGCTCTGACCACTATAATTTGGACAGATTTCTGATTTTATTTAATATTCAACAAGGCACTTGAACACCACTGATTTCATAGTGACCAACCGTGGAAATCGACAGAAGAGAACTTGCCAACATTGTCTGCTACTGACCAGAGTTCCCCAATAGCCGTTCAACTGCGGCATGAACATTACCTGAAGTGGCAATAAGGGCTCTAATGTTCTCTTGTGAATCAAAGAATCCCATCTCTTGAAGCTGTGAAAGTTGGGAGGCATACAGCTGCTCCGGTGGCTCTGACAAGACAACAAAACCAGTGAGAGGCTGAGCAGAGTATAAAATTTAGGTAAATAATACCCAGGTCCCTACGTTTTGGGGGGCATTTTTAGTACATCCCTATATTTTGAATGTTTATAATGCGATTGAGTTTCAAAATTTTCAAATTGGGTTCCTACTATTAAAGCACTGTTAAATTGGACCAAATAACAATCTGAGACTCCTTAGTTCAAAATATTTGAATAGTGTCCCGGAGTTCAGCTAACTGTTAGAAGCTTAAACTGCTCCTCTGAGGCAGGAACTTAATTGGAAATTGGAACTTTTTTAAAATTAGGGACCCAGTTATGAGCTTATAAAATATAGTGATGATCAAATTAAAAATCACCTAACAGTATAGGGAGCTACAGATTAAAATAATCTAGCCCATGTTTGGGAACAATTTTTCTCTGGGAAATAATTATTTTGTTTATCCAAGGTTCTCAGGAAGCTGAACAAAAAAAATTCTCCAAAACAAGTGAACCAAAGACTATTTAGAAAAAATAGAAGACAACAATGCTAACCATTTGATCTATTTGGAACAGCTAGGCTACCAGCTCCAAGTCCACCAAACATGCTCGATAACATCTCCAATCCCAAGTTGTTCATTGGTCCTACCAATAAAAATCATTCCATAGCAATTTCAATGAACTATTAAAATTCCATGCTTTAGTCAAATGGCAGTGGCATCATCCAAAACAGTCACCACCAAACTTGAACCCCCCTTCCCCCCCCCCCTCCCCCCTCCCCTTCATTAATAGGGATACAATCAGGCCAAAAGATTTTTTAATGCATCTGGTCCTTCTAATGGTAGCCCATGAATTAATGGGTCATAGCCTCAGGATTTGATAAGAAAAGGCTTAAATTTTATTTGGTTTTGAAAGGATTTTAGGAAGTGTCCTCTGCCACCCACACCCAGTTTTGTTATGAACCACCCAAAAATGAGCAAAGGAAGTAACTGAAGATCAAATTTCCATTCTCATTTTAAACAAAACAGGAATAAAAAAAAAACCCTGCTAACCTAAATATGATCTACATTACATTCTTAGATGTTCAACAGATTTATAAAAATTATAATTCATATAACTCAAGTATGATGATTAAGCAACACTGTAGCAACATCATAACAGTAAATAGTTTATATTAACAGAAACCAAGTGCATATAGGGATGTCTTGCATACCAGTGCCTCCGCCAGTTTGACCAGATTCCCTGCAGAAGCTTAGCAGGTTAATAGAAAATTAAGCAAGCAAAAAATGATGGGAAGATAAAGTCAATAAGGACAAACATGCATGTTGTATTTTAACAGATTATGCCAGCAAAAACATAAATCACCACCAAACTAATCTAAGCAATGACATTAACCATCCCAAACATTAACTGTGCCATCCACCACATCAAGTACTATTTTAAGTTACTGGGAAAAATCTCATTCAAGTGGCACAATGTTGAATGCAGATTTTTTTATATGCTTGTATTACAAGTACATATGCTTTAGTAAGAAGAATATCTAAATTTCAAGATCAAAAAGCAGCTTCACCTTTTAATAACATGTAATAGAATTAAAAACTTTCATATTTTTTACTTCCAAATACCTATGACATGATGCATAACAATGGACATCATCTATTACGGATCTTAAAATGATATCACACACATTAATCAAGCTATCTCTATTTCTGAAATTTCTTAAAACAATGGAAAGTAGAAACAGCCTCTTTGCATATGCAAGGGTAAAGCTGCATACAATGACCCTCCATCATACCTCTGCATAATGAGGAGCCTTCTAGCACCAGGGTCCGTTACTTTTTTACTCTTGGAAAGACAGATTCTTTCAATTAGTTTTACTGAGAAGATGTTAAAAAATCTTGGTTTTCAAGCATAGTATGTTATAAGCATGACCAGAAAAAAGAAGTTATAAATGAATAGCTTTTAGCAAAGTAATCATGAAAAAAAAAGAAGCAAAAATGCTAATACAACCACTTATTTATGGAATGTCAAATGGGGCATCTAGGTCTAAAAGGTCAGCTGTGATGGGTGTGCTAGTCACTGGGTCTTAGCAAATAACTACATCATTGAGCTAAAGGATAGACTTCAACAAATTCAAAGTTTATTTCTTTTCATGGATGAGCATGGAAAGGTCAGGATAGCAGCACTACTTACCATGTTGATTGTTGCTGGCCAAGCTGAGACATAAGAGTTTGCTGGAAAGACAAGAGTTGCTGAAATTATGCAATAAGGCAGAACTGTAAGAATATTAATGGAAATCAAGGAAGTATATAGTTACATAGCAGGCAAATGGGCAATATAGCCTCTTTATCATAATCATAATAGATCACAATTTATAGAATAAAATATTCTGCTGCGAGCCTGCAAATTTGTTTTTTAAAAAAGCCAATTTCCCCCAAAAATGCTTAGGTCCAAGGGTGTTTTCAACCATTTGAACTATGCTTCCCTTGGTCTAATTAGGTCCGGATGCTGATTATTTATTTCATACTAAGAACCACTAGAATTCATCAAAAAGAAACTATAGGCAAACATCTGTGGCAAACGATATTTCATTGAAATTCATCAACAGATATAGAACTTTAAATATGTCTACCTGCAATGTCTCAGGTGAAGAAAACAAACGAAGGAATTCTGGATTTTGCATTACTTCTCTAAGAGAATTTAAATCAGGCATGCCACGCTGCTCAGTATTAGCACCAAGAATCTAAGATGTAAATTAGATATTAGAAGGATCAGTTCAACACATGCACATAGCATGTTATACTTGTACTAGGTATGGTATATAAATACCTGATTCAATGTTTGTGGGTTGGAAAGCATACTTTGCATCATTTGTGAGATAGCTGGATTTTGCATTAGCTGGGTCAATAAAGCAGGATCTGGCATAGCACTACCACCCAGCATGCTTTCAAGGTCTGGCAGACCATGCCCTCCTAAGCCAGTAGGTCCTTGCTGTCTGGCATCCACACCAGTAGTCAACGACCTTCTGCTGTTATTTTGAGCCCCTCCGGCTACAAATAAAAATGTTCACCATCAATAATGACAATATGAATCATATTAGTCACAAGCTATGTTACACAGGTATGATACGTTTATCAGATTAGATACAATAAATATCCGATATGACAATACGATTTTTCTAAAAATATGTAGGATATAATACATGTAATATATCTATTCTAGATATCTAGATATGTATATAAAATATGAAGCATAATGAAATATATAATTGCAACTCTGCAAATCCAAATCAAGTTCATACTTAGAATTACTAAACAGAACGAAATATAAATTCTGATCATAAAATTACTTCCTATTATTTACAAATAAGAACAGTGCTATCAAACTCATTCCTATCTTGAAATCATCCATAAAGAAGATAATTTACATTTTTGGTTCATCAGGAGACAATGCTATTATACTTCTATATTATTCATGCTCATGTAGCAGTATTGGATTTTCATAAAAAAAATTAAAAGGCTTGGATACTTCACCAATACGTATCAATGAAGTATACTTTACCAATATGCATCAATGAAGTATCTAAGAGTATTGGTATCAAATATGGATAAATAAAGCAAATCAAGTATCAGTGCTTCATAGGTCACAAGCAACAAAAATTTGTAGCCAGTATCCTTAAAAGTGACAAAAATGTCAGCATAAGGAAAAATGCTTTTGAAAACAACTGGCGAAAAGATTCACTAAGTCATAGGATTCTGAGAAGAAAAATTTAGTATCAGAACTTACTTCCCGTAGAGGACCAAGGATTTGGAAGCGGGTTAGTATTGGGTAAAGGAGAACCAGCAGTTGCTTCAGAACTAGTGGTGGAGGGATTAGTTGAGGGGTCCCTTGCATGGCCACCATGAGTCCCTGAAACTGCTGCATTATTATTTCCTGTATTACCAGCCATTGTAGTGGCATTCAAAAATGGTTCTTGAATATTTTCATACATGCGCCTCAGCATGTTGAATCCCTCAGGAGAAGATTCAATGTTGCTCATTGCTCTGTCTGTATTTCTCATCATTTCACGCATGATCTCAGGGTTCCTTGTAGCTTCAAGGGTCTGGCGAAGAGTGCTGGGATCATTAAGTATGTGTGCTAGCTCCGGGTTTCGATCCATGAGCTCTTGCATTTGCGGATTATTCATTATAAGATTCCGCACTATTTCAGGATTATTTATTAGATTCTGCATGGTGGGTGAATTCATTATTTCTCTCACTAAATTGGGATTTGAAATAAATGGTTGCTGCATCTGTTCAAGATCAGGAAATCCCTCGCCAAATAAACCATTGCCCCCAGTCCCATTGACACCTAGTCCAGGGAATAGTGAAGCTCCAAAACCAAGCCCTCCCAAACCCTCACCTTCATTCGCACCAGCAACTCTAGCATTATCTGTTGGGATATTGGTATTGGTATTGGTATCGGTGCTACTAGTATTAGTCCCACCAGTTGGATTGGCAAGAGCAGAGCCACGAACCAAATGGACAGTGTGATCTGCCTCCAAACCTATAAAGATAAATAGAAATTTGAGTTATGTTCACTCATTTGAGGAATAGTTTCTCAATAACCTTAGAGTTCAGGGTGAACAGATGTAGGCTGCCTTTGAAGAACACAAAATAAAAATTACCTTTCTTCCTAATACAAGCTACGCCGGCAAAACATTATGTGGATTGTCAAAAAAGTTATCCTACATTATTACTAAGCCACACAGAAGCAAAGAAGAGAGTTGTTGCAGTCTAATGAATCTGTGTGTGTGTGTGACATGTTTGAAAAAATAATTACAATATAAAAACTACCTTAGTTAAAGACAAAATCTTTAGAAATGTGAGGTTGCTGCACGGATAGCACAATGCCATTTAGCTTAGTTAAAGACAAAATCTTTAGAAATGTTATTTATTAACAAATTCCTCCACTGTCCTTTGTCTCCCTCTCCCCCTTGGTTTCTCTCTCCCCTTTTTTATAAGACTAAAAATCATGCAATCTACTCTCCTCAATGTTGCTTCCAATGGCCTTTCCAAACCACCTTAACTGATTTTCTGTCATCTTATCAGTGCCATGCCAATAACTTGTTAGGATCTAATTCCAAAGTATAGTACTTGAGTTCTACATTGTTAGTATGAAATTCTGGTTTGGGGTTTATAAGGCTTTCGGCTCTCCAACTATAACAACTAGCTTTTGTGGTGTGGTTCTCCCAAGGTTCTTATCACAACTCTGCCTATGGTTTCATTTTCATAGTTAGTCCCAATCCAAAATAAAGGAAGAGTGCTGTATTAGGCCCTGGGCAGCTAATGTAAAACTCGTTGATATGTCGTCAAACATGGATCACTTGGAACAGATTTTTTTAAGGAAAAAGGAAACTCAAAAAAAGCTGGACCAAACACTATGTTAACTGAAACTCGAGACTAATCTCCCTCAGGGCGAGAAAATAGGTTAAAGAAACTGATACCATATTCCCTTTAAATCCTAACCCGTCATAACCCATACTCCAATTCAACTGGAGCCATTTTATTCATAAATTTAAATACAATCAGAATCGCATGAACACATTCATGAACTCAACAGAATCTATGGCATCTAACTTAACATCATTCAATTCATAAAAAAAATCATTTGTATTAAAAAAATAAATAACGCTGGCGATGTGGGATTATGGAAATACCGTAGCTTCGGAGGGTTTGATCATCCTTCAAGATGCGACCCTTGTATATGAGGCGTTGTTGCTCGGCAGGGATGTCGCAGCTGCAAGCGGCGGCATCTTTGAAGGAACTGACGGTGGAATCGACGGCAATCTGAACGGAAAACTTGGAACCGTTGGAGCAGCGAACGTTGATGTTGACGTTGACCCCTTCGGATTCCTCAACGGCACTGTCACCTCCCATGGCGTCTCTCGGGAGGAGCGTCTCTTGCAGAAATTGAAGCGAATTGAATAGGGACCTAACCCTAACCCTAGAACGATCGACACGAGGGTGAGGAAACCAGGAATGGGAGACTCTGCGACTGCGAGCTGCCGACTTGAGACACGGATCAACGGAGGAGAAGAAATAATAACAATGAATAACGGAATTAAATTACCCAATAAAATATATAAGAAGATAAAATGTAGTAACTTTCATATCATATTTTAAAAGATTCATTTTAATTTTCAGAAAATACACGGTTCAAAACAATTTTATATTATCAACTGCTTATAACCTTACAAACCTTACATATTTGAAAAAATATTATTTTCTCTGATAATTACTTTAAAGATCATACCGATAATCATAGTGATTTGATAACAATTAAAACTATTTTATACTATATTATTAGATGATTATTAAACTTTTTAATCTTTTATTTCTTAAATTTGACACATGTTTTATGTTTTGAATAAATGAAAACACACTTTACCAATAAAAAAACCCCAATTTAAAATTGAGAGCGATTGTTGTTTCACAAAGATAATATTGACTCAAATTTGATAAATAAAAGACTAAAACTGAATTTTTTGTAAAAAAAAAAGGAACTATATAAAAGTCTTACGGAAGAATATCTCACTCGGCTCTTTAGTGTATTCTCTCAAGATGAACAAAGTGTTTTGAGAGCTTTTTGATCTATATAAGAATTTATAGAAAACTTTACACAAGAAAGAATGAATGAATTTTGCACGTAAGATTGGTTCATGTCTTGTTCTTCAAAGTTTCTTCTATTTATAGTCTTCATCTTTAAGTGTTTGTTGTCTCTTATCAGATTAATTCTTCACGAAAATTCTTCATCTAATGAATTCTGGTCATTGGGGCATTTAATTCTAGTCACTTCTTCTATCATAGTAGGTTTGCATAGCAAAGCACACCTTTTGATAAAGATGAGCAATTTCAAATCTTAGACTTCATTTATTCTTCATATGATTTCGATAGATTCTAGGATAATGTTTTTTGCAAAATAGGATTTTAAACACAGAGTATTAAATGAAGATCTTAAATGCAACACTTAAATGTAGAGTTTGTGGATGACATGCTTAGAAGACTTCAAGTTCTTTTGAACAATCTGAAAGCCCTTGGATAGACATATTTCAAGACTCAAATAAACTTGAAGGTGTCGAACAACTTTCATAAGATGTGGGAACCAAAGACCACAACCATCCAAGAAGCAAGAGACCTAAAAAATCTTACATAAGGTGAGTTGCTTGGTATTTTAAGAGTTCATGAAGTTCATCTGAACATGGATCATTTTCAAAAGAATAATTTCACTACTCTCAAGTCTGAAGAATCAAACTTCAGAAGAGAAGAAAAGAAGAGCCTATCCAAAGCTTTTAAAGTGCAAATGTATTAATCTGATGGATCAAATGACTCTGATAGTTCCACAGATGATGAGGTAGCCCTTACAAATGACTTTGAAGAATGTTCTAAAGAAATCTAGAGTAGTTAGATCGAAATTTGTATGTATGCTTTCCAATGGCTTTTTAGCTCTTGAGTTAGACTCCTTTGAAAAGCTTTTATTGAATTGCTTTCCAAGTGAATATCCTTCACATACTTGATCAGGGTGACTAGTGTAAGACAATCCTTTCACCATTTTCTTCTTGGAGAGCAACTCTAATTCTCCAAAATTGAGATGCTCAAATCGAAGATGCTAAAGCCAATACGCATCTTTGTAGCACATATTGAGACATTTTGCAACATCATTTTGAAAGTTGAGCACAAACATTCTATTTTTGACATTGACACCTTAGTAATCAAGTTACTTGCATTGTCTCTTATAGAAAAGCTATTGCCTTTTAAGCGGATATCATAACCTTTCTCTAGGAACTGCCATAGGCTTAAGATATTACTTTTCATATTTGGCACATAATAAGCATTTGGGATTAATTGACGATCACCATTCTTCAAACGGATAAGAATGTTACCTTTTCCTTTCACTTCTACCTTGGATTCATCTCCAAAGGCCACATTGCTGCTCATCGATTCATCAAGCTCCACAAACATGTTTTTTTTCCCGCACATATGATTGCTTGCACCTGTGTGTAGGTATCATCTATTGTCTTCGTTTCTTTCATTACCCATTCAAGCCATCAATAAATTGTCACCTTCTTTAATTCTTTCTTTCACGTAGTTTGCCTTCTCTTCAACCTTATTGTTGCTAGAAACTCTACATTTGAAAGCATAATGACTAAACTTCTCACAATTGCAACATTTCACATTTGACTTATCATACCTTGTCCACGACCTCTTGCTGAACTTCCTCCTCTTTGAAAGTTGTTGTTGTTGTTGTCATATAGCCTCCAACTTTGTCATCTTCCTCGATCTCCACCACAACCTTGTCCTCGTTGGCTCCTATTATTGTGACTACTTTCTTCATTGGTTGAATTAACTTGTGTCTTGAGTAGTTGCTCCATGATCCCTTTCTTCTTTTTCTTTTCTTCATAAACTTGTAACGAGCCCAAAAGTTGCTCAATGGTCATAGCCTCCAAGTCTTTTGTTTTTTCAATGATGACGACAATATTAATTCCCTGACAATTGTTTTGTGTGGAAATTTCAATCAGTATGAAAGTATATAATAACTTTTTTGTTTTTATTTTCAGGGAACTGATAGGGTAGAGGCGATGCAAATAGATGTTTCTCGAATTCCAGATTTACCTTTAAAAGTAGACACTCTTAAAAAGATGTCTCGACTAAGATTTCTCAAATTTTATCTCCCATTGCATGTTGAGCTTACTGTGGCACCAAACGATCTCAACTTTCAGTCTCCAGGAAAACTAGATGTGTTGCTTTCATCTGCTTGGTGCAAAGAACTCTTGAGAGTTGCAAGCGAGATTCACATAAAATGTCATCACTACCTTCTTGTTTATAGTTGTTCAAATCCTTCACTAATGAGCAATGTTTCAACAACAAATAATGAAATAAACATGCAAATCATAACATAATACTATGAAGTGGAAACAATATTGAACTCATCCATTGGGTACCTCAGCAATCTTGAAAGCACAGATGTGGTTGATCAACAATTTATGAATCTGCCCAACGATGTACTTTGCTTGAGATCTATGTGTTACCTTAAGTTTTCTAAGGACACAGGACAAGACACGGCCAGGAAATCCAAGCTACACATTCTATTTGATGGCTCAAGGTATTATCAACGAATATCTGTCAGGGAGTTGTATAACTCAGGTTTCCAAGTTGCTGCTCGGGACTTATCATTATTAACTCAGTATTTTATTTCATCTCTCTTCCTTCACTAACTCATTATTTTTTCCGTTTTGCTTTTACTCTCGTATTCTTGCTCCTTTTCTTACTGGTTATCTCGTCTACCTACTACCACTATCCGATCCACCCCAATATTTTAGTTTAACATCACCTTTAGCAATATCTTTCCAGATTTTCTGTGTCTCTCTTTCTTTATCTCTTTATAGTATTTTTCTCTTCTATCAATCCTGTGCACAGGGCGAGCGATATTCCCCCAAATTCTTTACACTTTTTATTAACCGGACCAGACAACGGTGGAAAAATCTCTCATCATGTTCAGATATTTTACAATGATTAGATATAGGAGAGTTTAATTCATCGGTTAGGCATACTTTTGTGTACTTTACACTTCTTATTTGTTTCTTTTCACTTTTTTTATCTTCTCTTTTCTGAGTTACCTCTCTATCTGTTTTTCACTTCCTCCTTTTCTTTTTGTTCGGTTGTTCAGTTTTCTGTATGTCGAGGATATAAGGATGCTCTTCTTCCTCCTCATCCATTCTTCTTCTTTGCCCTTTCAAACCTTAGGACTGTCTGCAGAATTTACTCAAAATAATGTGTAACCGGGCTTCTCAGTTTGTATCTGAATATCTTATAATGAAAATAAGTTTGTTAAACTCTTATTTGAACAAAATTAGACATTTGTAAATAAATACAACAAGTGTTGGACGAGGATGAGACATGGAAAATTACTTTCATGAGAGGGATCCATCTTCGTAGATTGGCTTCAAACAAATGTGTTACAAGGAAAGAAAGAAAGAAAGCAAGCATGCAATAATAACACATTATTATGCCAGTATCTAGTATGGTTTTAAATTGCGGTCGTGGTCCGGTGAGCCAGAAAATCTTTACATTACAGGAAAATGCGACTGCAATTGCAGTCATGATGTGATTACGGCGTGTCAAAATATCATGAAGTTGCGATTGCAATTATGGTGGCGGACCGCAATTTAAAACCATGGTAGCTAGGTATATTCACCCTCCTCAATGGACTTGAGCAATTGATGTCCTCGATCAGTTTCAGTTTTGAGTTTGCAATTTTTAAAAACATGTTGCAAATTAAAAATAGATAGTACCCTTTAAGCTAAATAATAACAAATCAAGTGGAATCCTCTACTCCTGGAAACCAGAGAGAGATGTCTGTATAGCAATTGCTAAAGGTGAATGGAAGTGGTGTTTGACATGATGTGTGAAAAATATGGCTTGGTGCTTTCTTTTTAGTTTTTACGCTGCAAATATATACGTTGAAGGCTTCTATTACATAATAGAATTTCCCTGTTAATGTAATATGTTCATAGCACATGTTAGAAGTTGTGTCCAATTTTCAAATCGGAGAGACCAAGCTGAATGGACTTTGCATTGGGAGGTGATCATAACCATTAACAATATCGCAAACAGAATCCAAGGCACCCTCCTGTTCAATTTGTGAAAGCCACCATGACATAAAGTGAAAACCATTTCAAAACCATATGGAAAAACAACTCAACCCAATTTTATCTAAACAGGTTTAGGATTTAGGTTTTTTTTTTTTTTTAAAGAACAGGTTTTGTTTTTAAAAGTGTATTTTAAAACAAAAAAATTAAAAACTTCCGACCATCCCTAATAGGCCTAATTATTTATAAAAATTTACTTACATGTTTTGAAAAAGGAATAGCACGACTCACCCCCCCCCCCCCCCCCCCTCCCTCTTCTATTAAAAAAACGGTGACAAACTCTTAAAGAAAATAAAGCTCAAAATTTTATTTTTCAGTAATTTGTTAAATAAAAAATGGTGTTTTAAAGATTAATTTTTCTACAAAACTATAATAATTATTTATAAATATAAATCCTTTTTCAATTTTTATACTATTAATTTTAAGTTTTTTCCCCTATAAATGTGTTCGGTACAATTTATTTGAAGTGAATGGGTTCACAATCACATGATAGGAACGACAGAATAACTTTTGCGCGTAAACCTTCAGAGAATCCAATTCCATTTACTTTACTTTTCCTCAGTCCAGTTCATATTTAAATAATACAAATTACCACAAACATTCAAGCATAGGAAATAAAGCTTTCCACATTTCTCAAGTATCCATTGCTATATATACAGATTACAGAGATCCTTTCTTTCAATTATTTGGTGGCTTGACCGGTTTGTGTTGATCGTTAACTTTCTAGCAGAGGTATTGATCATTTTTGTAAGATTTTGTTAACTTTAACAACCAGGACAACTCCTTCAAATGTCTTTCTCCAAATCAGTATGCAAATACTTTCCTCTGGATCTAATTTTCACTTTGTGATGGGTTGTTTGCTCCTTCAATAATTTTTTTTTCAGGTTGCGGATAAAATAGAACATTTTTTTATCCGTTGGAATCATAGACATGTATCGGACTTTACAATAACTCACATATTCTGATCAACCAACTGAGTTAAAGTCCCTCAATAACAAAACATACTTATTTGTGTTGAGGGGGGATCAGCACCATTAAGACAGTTTTTGCTCTTGTTTCAGTCCAATTGATGGCATCCTCATCTTCTTGTCATGTTACTGAAATAAAACATGATGTCTTTATCAGCTTTAGAGGTACAGACGTCCGCAAAGGTCTGCTTAGCCATTTGAAAACCGAATTGCGCCGCAGACAGATTGATGCCTATGTGGATGAGAGACTTGACAGAGGAGATGAAATATCATCCTCACTTCTCAGAGCAATTGAAGAATCACAAATTTCATTGGTCATATTCTCAAAAGACTATGCTTCATCACAGTGGTGCTTGGAAGAGCTTGCCAAAATGATTGAATCCATGGAAATAAATAAACAGATTGTACTACCTGTTTTCTTCAATGTAGATCCATCACATGTGCGGCACCAATGTGGAGATTATGGAGATGCTTTAGCTAAACATGAAGAAAAACTCAAGGAAAACATGCTCAAGGTAAAGACCTGGAGATCTGCTATGAAAAAAGCGGCTGATTTATCAGGGTTTCATTACCCAACCAATTTTGAGTAAGTTTTTCTTTTAGTTTGTTTCTTCCGAATACACTTTTAATTAATGTATCTTTTTTACCAATTACTAAAATATGAAAAGAAAAGTGTTGGGAAAATATATTGCATGAATAAGATATATAATTCTTCCTTTTATAACTGCATTTCTAGCTAATCGTTTGGATTTTAACAAAAAATTTAGCCTCTGTTTTATATATGATTTTCTTTCATACACTTTTAATTAATGTATGTTTTCTTTTCTTTTTTCCTTTTCCAAATACACTTTACCATCATTTTTTTTTTCTACTTTTATCCATTATCTTTATATAATTTCTTTACTACTTCAATATGCAAGGGATGAATCAGATCTTGTCCATGGAATCGTCGAAGACATTTGGGAAAAATTGAGCAAGTTTTGCCCACGTGAATCAAATGGTCTTGTTGGAATTGATCAAAACATTGCACGGATTCAGTCCTTATTGTTAATGGAATCAAGTGAAGTTCTTTTTGTTGGAATTTGGGGCATGGGTGGCATAGGTAAGACAACCATTGCCCGTGCTGTTTTTGATAAATTTTCTTCTCAATACGATGGTTTATGCTTCTTGAATGTAAAAGAAGAGTTGGAACAACATGGATTGAGTCTTTTACGAGAGAAACTTATATCTGAACTATTTGAGGGAGAAGGACTCCATACAAGTGGCACAAGCAAAGCAAGATTCTTGAATTCTTCTATCAGAAGGATGGGTCGGAAAAAAGTTCTGGTTGTGCTCGATGATGTAAATACTTCTGAACAAATAAAAGATCTTGTTGGCGAACCAACTTGCTTTGGTGCAGGGAGTAGAGTGATCATAACAAGTAGAGATCAGAATGTGCTTACGAGTGGGGGTGTTCACCAAATTCATGAGGTCAAGGAAATGGACTCGCGAGATTCCCTCAAACTCTTTTGCTTAAATGCCTTCAATGAAAGCCAACCTAAAATGGGATATGAAAAACTAACTGAAGAGGTAGTTAAAATAGCCCAGGGCATTCCTTTAGCTTTAAGAGTTTTAGGTGCAGATTTCCGTTCCAGAAGCACTATAGACATGTGGGAGTCTGCATTAAGCAAAATCAAGAAGTATCCCAACAAGAAAATTCAGAGTGTGTTACGATTCAGTTTTGATGGACTGGAAGAATTAGAGAAAAAGGCATTTCTAGATATTGCATTCTTTTTCGAAGAAGACAGCAAAGACTACGTTATTACGCAACTGGATGCTTGGGGATTTTATGGTGCTGTAGGGATAGAGGTTCTCCAACGAAAAGCTCTGATAACAATTTCAAAAGACAACAGAATACAAATGCATGACTTGACACGACAAATGGGTTGCGAAATAGTTCGTCAAGAATCTATTACCAATCCAGGAAGACGCAGCCGATTGCGGGATATTGAGGAAGTATACAATGTATTGAGACATGAGCAGGTAAAAGTGTGAAAATTTGAATCAATATGAAAATACTTGAGTAATGTTATTTTGAATTTTTCAGGGAACTGATGAGGTGGAAGCCATGCAAATAGATGTGTCTCAAGCTATAGATTTACGTCTGGAATTAAGCACTTTTAAGAAGTTCTCAAACTTTAAAAAGATGCCTCGTCTAAGATTTCTAAAATTTTATCTCCCACTGGATCCTGAGACTGAGCGTTCATTGATGCCGCCAAGCCACGATGGAAACTTTTGGTATTTAGGATGTCAAGTTCCGTTGCTATTATCTGTAGGATGCAAAGAACTCATGACAGTTGCAAGCGAGATTCACGTAAAATGTGTCTACTACCATTTTATTGATGGCTGCTCAGATCCTTCACGACTGAACGAACTTTTAGAAACATCAACAAACTTTGGATGCTATGCAGTGGAAACATTATTGAGGTTATCCATGACGTTGAACGCATCCACTGGGCACCTCAGGAATCTTGAAAGCTCAGATATGCTTGATCAACAATTTTTGACTATGCCTGATGAGCTAATTTGCTTGAGATCTACGTATTATGTTAAGCTTTACAAGAAGACCACGGGACAAGACACCAAGTTACACATTCTATTTGATGGATTTAGGTTTTATGAACGAGTATCTGCCAGGGAGTTGGATAAGGCAGCTGGTGTCCGGGGTGGTATGATGCTGATTCTTTACTGTACAGCTGCTCTCTTTCTATTCCAACTCTTAGAGAGACCCAGGTTTCAATTTCTCTCTTCCTTTTCTGGTCAATTCTTTTTTTTTTTCTTCCTGTTTTTCTCTATGAAGCACGGACACTCTAGTCCCTTGCCGTGTCCGACACGCGTCCGTATCAATGTCCGACACCGACACGAGACCCGTACTACGTTCTATATTTTGAACATTACAGGTGTCCACATATCCGTGTCTGTGTCGTGTCCGGTGTCGTGTCGATGCTTCATAGGTTTTTCTTCTATGCTCCCCTTGCATTTTCCTTATCATGGATAGATGCTTTCTTTCTATTCATTTTCTTTTTTCTTTGTAAGTAAAATACATTCTTGGCGTTTCAAAAAGTTTTAAAATGTTACTTTTAGTTTCTGATAATGTTTTCCCTTAAATATAAGCACTAATTGTGCAGGCAGGGTTGGGGGACATTGAGAAAAGGATTGCTCTGGATAGGGATTGTAGCTTTGATCACATATCTGTTGATGAGGACATGACCAAGAGCAAGGGCAAGGATCCACTTGAAGGACTTGGAGGACCTATGACAAGGGCTAGAGAAAGGAAATCCAAGGAAGCTCTTCAACAAGTGTTGTCCATACTATTTGAATACAAGCCCAAGTTTCAAGGAGAAAAGTCCAAGGTTGTGAGTTGTATCATGGCCCAAATGGAGGAGGACTGAATGACACCACTTTGTCTCAATTTTAAAGTGTTTAGTTTGTCTAAATAATGGCCCAATCCTTGTAAAGTTGGCTGACCAAAATATGTTTTGGGTTAATCAACTAAAAGGGCTTTAGTTAGGTTTAGTTCAAGTTGTAATAAGGGCCCAATTGGCAACCTAGGCATCAGCCTTTTGGGAGACCAAATGGTGGCTGAAGTTGGCTGTTGGGGGTGACTTTTGGTTGCCACAATTTCAGTTACACTCAGCCATTAAGTTTTTTTTAATTCCCTAGGTTAATGGCATTAAATTATTTTAATTCTAGGTTAGTGGGTCATTACTAAAATCTGCTGTAAAGCTTCTATATAAGCTGAACCATTTTATCAATAAACACAAGTTGAGTTTTATTCAGAAAATTAGAGTTTATCTCTTTTATCTTAGTGAGAGTGATTCTCCTAAATTCTTGAGTGATTCAAGAACACATTGGCTGTATCAAAGGACTTTCACAACCTTTGTGTGTTGCCCTCGCTGGAAAGAGTGATTCTTTCCTTCCTTTCATCATCACCCTTGTTCTTTCAAACCACAATTCCAGAAAATCCACCTCTGCCCAGAATTATCTCGTGGCCATAACTCCCATTTTACGCACTCAAATTAAGTGATTCTTGAGCCTAAATTGAATTTCAAAACGAGACCTTTCACCTCGTTTTGGAATCACCTCATTTGGAGCCCTATAGCTTCAGTTATTGCCATTTCTATATTTCTGTTCAGCCACCACTTAACCTACGTTTTACCATCCCATTCATCCATTTTATGCCAAGAACCACCTTATTAAGACCCACGAAATTAGCCACCTTATTTTCCATCCTTTCCTTAATCAATTTCCGCATTTTCCATCAAGGTTTAATCCTAGACGATCCTAAGTCAGCCCTTGTGCCATGAGGGTTCATATCATTTGGTATCAGAGCTTCGGTTCTAGGATCAACACTTCCTTTGCTGGAAATATTGGGTAGCATCCTTCTTTATTCTCTTTGCCATTTATATTACCTTCTTATTCATATATTTTTTTTTTAGGCTGAACCATTGCAAAAGTTAAGCCTTTTGATCTCTTTGATATAAAAAAAAAAAGAAGCAGAATTTCGTATAAGCAAAATTTAAAAAAAAAATTGGGCTGAATGGTTCATGCTTGAAGAACTTTTAAAAAAAAATCTCTTTAAGGTAATATATTGGTTGCATGAAGGATTGTTACTTGAATTCCTAAATTTTGAATTTTATTTCCTTCATTTGTGCCTAAAAACATTGTTAGCCTTTTTCTTGGTTAACCTTTTCCTTGTCTCTAGCCTTACCTTACACATATTGGTGAATTGTTCTTTGTTGTGGCCATAATCTCTTGAATTGCCTAAGAACTCAAGGGGAATTAGAGTGGTAAAAGGCAAGAGTGTTTCATTAGAGAAAAGCCATAATTGTGTGATACACTTGAGTGGGTGAGGTATTCAAACAGAAACTATAATTGTCTTGTTACGTTTGATTTGTTTATTTGAGATGTCAGGTACTAATCCTAATGATGAAGTGGGGCTTTCGCAATTCCAAATGCAAGCTTTGATGCAGCATTTGGAGAGGTTAATGAAACAACGAGATGATGCGCTCCATGAGAGGTTGGATCAAATGGAGAATAGAGATCATAATGAAGAAGAAAGGAGGAGAAGAGGGAATGATGGTGTTCCTAGACAAAACCGAATTGATGGTATTAAACTCAACATTCCTCCATTTAAAGGAAAGAATGATCCGGAGGCCTACGTGGAGTGGGAGATGAAAATAGAGCATGTTTTCTCATGCAACAACTATGAGGAGGACCAGAAGGTAAAGCTTGCCGCCACGGAGTTTTCCGACTATGCTCTTGTGTGGTGGAACAAGCTACAAAAGGAGAGAGCAAGAAATGAAGAGCCAATGGTTGATACATGGACGGAGATGAAAAAGATCATGAGGAAGCGGTATGTGCCGGCTAGTTACTCAAGGGACTTGAAATTCAAGCTCCAAAAACTAACCCAAGGCAACAAGGGGGTTGAGGAGTATTTCAAGGAAATGGATGTGCTCATGATTCAAGCAAATATTGAAGAAGATGAGGAGGTAACTATGGCTCGATTTCTTAATGGTTTGACTAATGATATCCGTGATATTGTTGAGCTGCAGGAGTTTGTTGAAATGGATGATTTGCTTCACAAAGCAATCCAAGTGGAGCAACAATTAAAAAGGAAGGGAGTGGCTAAGAGGAGTTTTACCAACTTTGATTCTTCTGGTTGGAAACACAAAGGTAAGAAAGATGGGGCTGCTACTTCTAGTAGTTCCACACCTATCCCATCAAAAACTCGCTCAAATTCCCAAGAGGAACCCTCTAAAAGGAGTAGAGATGTGAAGTGTTTCAAGTGCCAAGGCCTAGGACACTATGCTTATGAGTGCCCTAACAAAAGGTCCATGGTTCTTAGAGATGGAGAATATATAAGTGAATCTGATGTTGAAGAGGAAGAGGAGAGTGAGTACGTAGAGGAAGAGGAGACTCCGGAGGGAGATTTGTTGATGATTAGGCGGTTACTTGGTGGTCAATTGAAGCATGAGGAGGAGAGCCAAAGAGAAAACATCTTTCACACTAGATGTTTAATCAATGGCAAGGTGTGCATGGTGATCATTGATGGAGGTAGTTGCACCAATGTGGCTAGTGCTAGATTAGTGTCAAAGCTAAATTTAGCTACTAAACCACATCCTAGGCCATACAAACTTCAATGGCTTAGTAAGGATGGGAAGGTGCAAGTGAGGCAGCAAGTGGAAGTGGACGTTTCCATTGGGAAATACAATGATAAGGTACTTTGTGATGTTGTTCCTATGGAGGCCAGTCACTTACTTTTGGGGAGACCATGGCAATTTGATAAAAGAGCCAATCATGACGGTTACACCAACAAGATCTCTTTCATGCACCAAGACAAAAAGATTGTGCTCAAGCCATTGAGTCCACAAGAAGTGTGTGAGGATCAAAAGAAAATGAGAGAAAAACTTCTTCAAGAGAAAAAAGAAAAAGAAAAAGTGAGCAAAACACTTGAGAGTGAGAAAAAGAGGGAAACACTTGAGAGGAAAAAGAGTGAACAAAAGAAGAGTGAAACACTTGAAGTGAGGGAGAGCTATTTAGCCACCAAAAGTGAGGTCAAGAGGTTGTTTCGTGCTAAACAGTCACTATATATCTTGTTTTGCAAAAATCAGATTTTGACCACTAACACTTTTGATGATTTTGAAGTTGTTTATGGTTTTAACCCACTAACTCCTCTTGATCTTTTGCCTATGCCTAATGTTTCTGTTTTTAAGCATAAAGAAGGTCAAGCAAAGGCGGACTATGTGAAGAAGCTTCATGGGAGAGTCAAAGATCAAATTGAGAGGAAAAATAAAAGCTATGCTAAACAAGCCAACAAAGGAAGAAAGAAGGTTGTCTTCGAACCCGGAGATTGGGTTTGGGTGCACATGAGAAAAGAAAGGCTTCCGGAACAGAGGAAATCAAAGCTTCAACCAAGGGGAGATGGACCATTTCAAGTGCTTGAAAGAATCAATGACAATGCTTACAAAGTTGAGCTGCCCGGTGAGTATAATGTTAGTTCCACCTTCAATGTCTCTGATTTACCTCTTTTTGATGCAGATGGAGAATCCGATTTGAGGACAAATCCTTCTCAAGAGGGAGAGAATGATGAGGACATGACCAAGAGCAAGGGCAAGGATCCACTTGAAGGACTTGGAGGACCTATGACAAGGGCTAGAGAAAGGAAATCCAAGGAAGCTCTTCAACAAGTGCTGTCCATACTATTTGAATACAAGCCCAAGTTTCAAGGAGAAAAGTCCAAGGTTGTGAGTTGTATCATGGCCCAAATGGAGGAGGACTGAATGACACCACTTTGTCTCAATTTTAGAGTGTTTAGTTTGTCTAAATAATGGCCCAATCCTTGTAAAGTTGGCTGACCAAAATATGTTTTGGGTTAATCAACTAAAAGGGCTTTAGTTAGGTTTAGTTCAAGTTGTAATAAGGGCCCAATTGGCAACCTAGGCATCAGCCTTTTGGGAGACCAAATGGTGGCTGAAGTTGGCTGTTGGGGGTGACTTTTGGTTGCCACAATTTCAGTTACACTCAGCCATTAAGTTTTTTTTAATTCCCTAGGTTAATGGCATTAAATTATTTTAATTCTAGGTTAGTGGGTCATTACTAAAATCTGCTGTAAAGCTTCTATATAAGCTGAACCATTTTATCAATAAACACAAGTTGAGTTTTATTCAGAAAATTAGAGTTTATCTCTTTTATCTTAGTGAGAGTGATTCTCCTAAATTCTTGAGTGATTCAAGAACACCTTGGCTGTATCAAAGGACTTTCACAACCTTTGTGTGTTGCCCTCGCTGGAAAGAGTGATTCTTTCCTTCCTTTCATCATCACCCTTGTTCTTTCAAACCACAATTCCAGAAAATCCACCTCTGCCCAGAATTATCTCGTGGCCATAACTCCCATTTTACGCACTCAAATTAAGTGATTCTTGAGCCTAAATTGAATTTCAAAACGAGACCTTTCACCTCGTTTTGGAATCACCTCATTTGGAGCCCTGTAGCTTCAGTTATTGCCATTTCTATATTTCTGTTCAGCCACCACTTAACCTACGTTTTACCATCCCATTCATCCATTTTATGCCAAGAACCACCTTATTAAGACCCACGAAATTAGCCACCTTATTTTCCATCCTTTCCTTAATCAATTTCCGCATTTTCCATCAAGGTTTAATCCTAGACGATCCTAAGTCAGCCCTTGTGCCATGAGGGTTCATATCATCTGTTGAAACGGACTCGCAGGAAATGGAATCACAATTTTGTCTTGTTCAAGACATTTTGAGATTTGCAGGAAATGGAATCACAATTTTATTCTCACCATGGTTTTAAATTGTACTTGTGGTTGCCGTTCAAGTGAGTCAGAAATTAAACAAATGTGGCTGATGTGGTCACAATTGCGGTTGTAATTGCGGTACAGTGAGTCAAAATACCTTGTCATTACGGTTGTGAATCACTATTTAAAATCATTTGTCACACACTCTTAGAAAAGGAAACCAGACTATAGATTCTCTCGCAAAATTTGTATTGGCCCTAATGGAGGACGTGTGTTTGAATTTCATCCTAACTTTTTATCTTATGGTCTTTTGGCAGATTTTACCAATGTAACTTTCTTTAGAGATTTTTGAGTAAGGGTTTTTCCCCTTTTGTTCACTAAATAAAAATATAATTTTAAAAAAGTAATATTATTAAATTAAGATATAGTTAATCAGTAATATAATTACATTTTAATTAAAGTAAATTACTTGTAAGAATCAAAGATAAATACTAAAGATTTATAATAATTCACACATGTTCAATCAAATTAAAATCTCTAGGAGATGTTTGTTTCAAGGATTTAATTATATATATTCTCTAAAATGCTATAATTAAAAATATTATTCTCATCAAAGATATTTACTACATACTTCTAATTTGTGAAAATATTTTTAAATTTAATTTAATTCAAAAATAAAAATATTAAATAAATGAGTATAAATAAAAAAAATGAAAAATTATTTTAAACATTCTCATGAGAATATAAAGTTCTGACCCTTTTACAAGAAAATATGAAAATAGAGAACATGTAAAATATGAATTTTTAGGAGAAAGTTACCACTAATTCTTTTATAACTTTCTAACAAACATAAAAAAATATATCATAATCTTCACAATCTAATAAGATTCCGAAAAATAAACGAAATTACGTCACCTTATGTTACATTTTGATTAACTTATTATATTCAATTAATAGTTAATATATTTTGCTAATCAAGTAAGCATCACTAAATTTTCATTTCCCCCATAGTTTATTATATAATGGTTTTGAGATACTTATGTGCGGCACGTGGGGTTAGAGAGGGGCAAAGACAAATATGAACCAAACACCTCCACTTCAGAAAAGGTCTGCAAATCACGTCGTTTCATTGCACTTGACCAACCCCACCAACCCCGTGTAGAAACTAGAATTGCAGTAACGTATTTTTAGTTATTTATTATTACTATTATATTTTGTTGACGCCTTTTAGGGTTTTAGTAAGGTTTTTTCTTAAGCGTGGAAAAATATTAACTTTTATTTGAAAAATGTGTTTTAAAACTATGCAAGTTATTTAATATAACTTTTTAATAAATTTAAAGCATTCAAATAACATTTGACCTCATATTATATTTTAAATATTATTATTAAGGTTAAAGTTAAAATTTAAAGTTTTATTTAATTTAAGTAAAAAGTGTATATATATGTATAAATTGAAATATCTATCCTGAATTAGAAAAAATTTAAGAATTACTCTTCAACAAAACCATTTCTTAGAGTTTTCCTTCACTAATAATGTTTTTACAGATTTTTCTTAATCTCTTATATCTTTCAATTTATTTATTTTTCATATTTATGTCTATATTTAATTTCAATATGTTCTTAAAGAAATTACTAATAGTGAAACACAATCTTGTATCACAATATAAATTATTTATTGTAAATATAAAATATAATTTATATGTTAAAAATATTTATTTATTATAAATTTTAATTATAATATAAATTATATATTTAAAATTAATTTTTTTATTATAAATTTAATTATATAAAATAAAAATTTACATTAAAATTTGCATAAACAAAAATACTAGTTTACTTTTTAAATTAAAAACTCTTGGACAATCTGTTAGTTAATCTTTAAGATTTGGGGTATAAGAAATGAGGAAAAGAAATTTATGAAATTAATTTATTAAAAAAATTATAATTCTTTCTTCATTAAATTTTTAAATTAAATTCTCGTTTTTTTTTCTTCCAATATTTGCAACCCCAAAGAATTCCCCTTCCGCAGATTTAGATCGTTACCAAACAAACAAAGACCTCCAAAATTTATTTAAGGAAACTTTGCGCGAAAAAGTTGTTCAGTTCTGAATCTCCTTTCCCTCATTTCTTTGTCTGCAAAGACACCCACCCTATAACCACCATGTCATCAATCTCAACCTCACCTCACTCACACCTTCTTCTTCCCCAAAACCAGAATCACTTTCTCTCCGAAAGTGGGACCCACGCCTCATTCACACCCTCTCCGCGCCCTTTCCGGCCCATCTCCATTAAATGCACCTCCACCCCGGCCCAAGTTCAGACCCATGACCCCCTCCCGGCCCAAACCCGGGCCCAAGAGCGCGTCTTCAACTTCGCCGCTGGGCCCGCCACCCTCCCGGAGACCGTCCTCCGCCGCGCCCAGTCGGAGCTCCACGTCTGGCGCGGATCCGGCATGAGCGTCATGGAGATGAGCCACCGCGGCAAGGAATTCAAGTCCATCATCGAAAAAGCCGAGTCCGATCTCCGTACCCTCCTCCAAATCCCGTCGGAATATTCCGTCCTCTTCCTCCAGGGCGGCGCCACCACCCAGTTCGCCGCCGTCCCGCTCAACCTCTGTTCCCCCGCCGACGCCGTCGATTATATCATCACCGGCTCCTGGAGCGACAAGGCCTTCAAGGAGGCCCAGAAATTCTCCAAGCCCACTATAATCTGGTCTGGAAAACCCGAAAAATACACAAAGGTTCCATCTTTCGAAGCTTTGCAGCAAAACCCAGATGCAAAGTATTTACACATATGCGCAAATGAGACAATTCATGGGGTTGAGTATAAGAACTACCCAACCCCAAAGAACCCTAATGCGGTTCTTGTTGCTGACATGTCTTCAAATTTCTGTTCCAAACCCGTGGACGTGTCAAAATTTGGTGTCATCTATGCTGGCGCGCAGAAGAACGTGGGGCCCTCTGGGGTCACCATTGTGATCATAAGAAACGATCTAATCGGACATGCACAAGAATCGACCCCAATAATGCTTGATTACAAGATTCACGCCGAGAACAATTCTCTCTACAACACCCCACCGTGCTACGGGATTTACATGTGTGGGTTGGTTTTTGAGGACTTGTTGGAGCAGGGTGGGTTGGGTGAGGTTGAGAAGAAGAATGTGAAGAAAGCTGAGGTTTTGTATAACACAATTGATGGAAGCAATGGTTTTTATAAGTGTCCGGTGGAGAAGTCGGTGAGGTCGTTGATGAATGTGCCGTTTACGTTGGAGAAGCCGGAGCTGGAGGGCGAGTTTATCAAGGAGGCTGCGAAGGAGAACATGGTTCAGCTTAAAGGGCATAGGTCTGTGGGAGGTATGAGAGCTTCTATTTACAATGCTATGCCTTTGGCTGGGGTTCAGAAATTGGTCGCTTTCATGAAGGATTTTCAGGCCAGGCATGCTTAGAGGAGGATGCCTCTTTTTTGTTCCTATATAAGTTTGGCTACACTTCACCGAAAAAGGGTCTTAAAAAGCCGGTTTGGATAGGAGTCATAAGTGCGTCCTTTCGAGAGCTTCTCTTTATAAGTATAAAGTTTTTTTCAGAAGAGAAGCTCTCCAAAACCCTTCTAACTTTGTATCCAAACTGGCTCAAATAGAAGTCTTGGTTTGTTACTTCTTTTTGTGTTATGTTTTGTTGTTCAAATTTGGGTTCTACTAGGTAGTATTTTCATCCACACTTTTTGGCATTGTTTGGGTTTGAGGAGAATTTTACTCTGACCTTAAGCATGTTTAGGAGTTTTGGTTTGAATTTATTAATAAATAATCCTCTGTTGTAAGTTTGTATGGGTTCGGTCCCTTGTGATACTAATGGATGTAAGCTGGAATGTACTCTCAATAAATCGAATGAGGACGCAATATATCGAAGTGTGGATGTGTGAAACGAAGCAGTATTGCTTTCAGCAATGCTATATACGTTAATTCTTACTAAAATTTTCATAATTTTCAAATGATAATATAAGAAAGCAAGGGGTTAGTCTAACTTAATCGATTAGGGGGCGTAGGGGGTAATTGCTTGGGGCCAGGTATAAGCGGTGTTACCAGTTAATCGATTATGTAGGTATGCATAATCTGAGCTTTAACGGAGGGCACTTCTTTGCATATTTGTGAAGAAATGTTTTTGTGTGGACTCTACAAATTTGAACGTTTCTTGCCTAATTCACTGCTACCAAACGAAAGGAATTAACTTTTTTCCCCATACACTTCCATCCCTTCTCTGCACTTCCACTGTGTTTCAATGCATCTCAATCATTCTATTAATTATTCTTGTTTTTGCATTGAATTAAAATACTTGGGAGGTATATTACAAATTTAAAACTGATCAAACATCTACATGACATCTTTTTGAGCTTCATCATTCGATCATTCTATCGATTATTCTCTGGTTTTGAGCTTAAATGGGCCTACTTATTCCTGCTTATTGTACTACTAACTTCTAATATTTAAGTTTGAGAGTTCAAACTTCAAACACTTTTTTCTTTGTTGAAATTTATTAAGAGGGTGATGTATCCTTCAACAATGCAAAGGTTGGGAGATCCCCTGTTGAGAGACTCCAATGCCAAGAATAAGACTCCCCATGACTGAGCTGTGCTCCAAAATTGTAAATGTACCAAACTCTTGTTGAAGCTTGAAAATTCAGTGAAAAAACTCAAGTACTTCAACCCGGGATTTCTATTTGCACTTCTCTTCTCTTGTCTATATTTTTTTTTTCAGCAACTCAAATTATGTAGTCATTTTCTGTGGTTCATCTTTGCTATAGAAAAAACTCCTCCGAAAGATGCTTATTTTCATCTTCCATTCATTTCAAAGTGTTATATACCTTCAATATCAAATAGTATCTTTGGAGAAGTCGTCAAAAATCTTAATTTTAACCCACTTAATAACAATAAAAGAAAGGAATTATCAATATCAATGGCAAGGCATGATCTTATTGCTTACCTTGCTGCATGGTTAAGGATGGATAATGCTCATGTACTCTTCCAATAACCTTTGCTGGTACACCAGCCACAATGCTTCAACAGAAGAAACATGCCCTTTATTACTAAACATATCTTGGTAGAAGTTGCAAGTACGAAACATTGTTAAAATTTCATCTAACATTTACCTGTGAGGAGGGACCTCTTGTAACACAAGAGAGCCAGCAGCTATCATCACACATTCACCAATTCTTATATTCCCAAGTATAGTTGCATGAGCTCCAATTAGCACACCTTCAGAAATTTTGGGATGCCGATCACCTGTTTCCTTTACCGTGCCACCTAAAGTTACACCCTGACAAATCAAATATATCATTGAATTTGTGCAATAAATATGAGAAAAATATGGTATGAGACACCATGTGTTTATAATCTCGACTAATCTTTACGTGACATATAATGAGTTTTATTAACTCTTTCTCGCAAGTTAAGATACTCAGTTATGTATCATGTGGAGATTGACCAAGACCATAAATACATGATGGTCACATATGATATAATGATTTCTTAGCATTTAACTATATCTTTAGTCCAAAATCTAGAAAAAGTTACATAATGAGGAAAAATTCAATTTTAAAAAAGAAAAGATCAACAGAGGAGTGCTAAAATGTTATATTAGATTAATTAGTTTTCAAAAAATTGTTTCAAGTATAATTATATTCATACATGCTTCACAACAGAGGACATAGAAAATTGAATTGAATGAACAAAAGAACTAGCCAAAAATGATAATAGAAGACATGAATGAAAAAACATCACTCACTTGCATCAATGAAACTCTGCTTCCAACAATAACTGTTTCACCAATAACAACACCTGTCCCATGATCTACTAAGATTCCATCCCCAATTTTCGCAGCTATAAAACCAACCATGAAAATGTAAAGTTTAATGAATTAAGTAACCATAATGCTTTCAATATCTTGAATAAGAGATATAGCAGGCTTAAAGAAGAAATTAACTGTTCTATTAAGGAAATTAATTATTTACATTTTACATTCTCCCATATATTAAAACATATAAGCCCTGTATACATAAAAATTAGTTGGCAGTGACAGAAAAACACTTTCTGCCACAATATATTGCAAATGCTTTCCTAGCAGTTCCCAAGAACATTGTCCCTTTAAATGATAAAATAGTCAAAATCATTCTTACTAAAGTATTTCTATGTTTGCATGCAAAGATTAACCTAACATACCGGGATGTATATCAACTCCAAAAACCTGCAGTAGAGAAAATAAAGGGATCGATCATCAGCAACAAAAATATGTAATACCCTTGTGTAGTATTTCTCCATTTTTTTTACCAAGTGCAAGCACTACCTCACTAACTCGACTTTGCAAAGCTGCGGCCAAAACCTTGCGTCCCTGCCTCCACAAAGCGTGAGCTACTCGATATACTTGCAAAGACTGGTAACCCTGTCAGAGAATAAAAATCCAATGAACGAAAAGAAAAAGTTGTGGAAGGGTCACAAAATATAGAAGAAAAATGTTTTGAATGTTCCATAAAGCATGAAGCACCATGCTATTCAATCAAATGCGTCACTATAATGAACAAGTTAGTACAATTATTAGATGATGCGGAAACATTGACTAAAGCACCCTCATCATAGTAAAGTACTTAGGATGTAAAAAGGTGACACTCCTTTGCATAAAAATTTATAGCATCATCAAAATGTTTGTATTTCTAACCTTCATTTTATAGTGGAGAGAGATGTCAATCGAATCCCTTTACCTAATGTTCATACTATAAAAAAAAAAATTTCGTACCCCATTGTCTAGAGGCTCTTCGCTATGCGAAGGTATGGGGGAGGGATGTTGTACGCAGCCTTACTCTTGCATATGCAAAGAGGCTGTTTCCGGATTCGAACCCATGACCAACAAGTCACCAAGGCACAACTTTACCGCTGCACCAGGGCTCGCCCTCAATGTTCATACTATAGGATTTAAAAAAACATAATAAAGCAAGTCATGAGCATAATACTTGAAACTTGATGAAATACAAAATGATTTACCTTCATAAATAAAAGTGCTGAGCAATATAACAAACAAGCAGGATTCCGATCTTTAAATGCCTGGTCAGAAAAATAGTACCAAAATGAATCAAATTAGATCAATATACAATCCAAATTCCAAAATTAACCAAGATGAACATTATGTCCTATTCCTATACATAAAGGGCATAAGTTACCTGAATATCCAAGCGAATCGATTGTTGGATACCTTTATCATGCTTCATCACATTAGAAAATATATCCATAAGCTGAGTAGCCAAAAGAGTAGGCTTTTGGAGACGGTTGGCAAGAGCAAAAGCCAATGCTTCCTCCAAGCAATCATGAGATAGAATAGTGGCATGGAAGAAGCTGCTTAATATTGGCTCCTTTTCTGCCTGCACACAAAATATGGTATATCATGATGCATAAAAAACATGTAAATGTTCTCCAACACTCATCAAATATGCAAAATGAAGCATCTAACTGCATATATCATCATATAACTATATAAAGTTTATACTCAGAGGAAAAAAGAACAGAACAATCCATGAACTTCTCAATTATCCAATTTTCAGCATCCAATATGCTAACAACAACAAAAGTCGTATCCTACAAGGTGAGGTTGATTACATAAATCACACAGCACCATTTGGTTTGATTAAAACTAAATCCTCAGAGATATTATTCATTATGAGATCCATCTTAACAACTTCCTCCAATGTCCTTCTCGATCTCGATCTCCCTCTCCCCTTTGAGTAAAAACCAAGCAATCTATCCTATCAGTGGTGTTTTCAGTAGCCTTCTTTGTATGTGTCCAAACTCCGAACCACCTTAACCGGTTTTTTGTCATCTTTTTTTTCAATTGGTGTCTCACTAAAATTTTCTCCTATAGAATCCTTTTGTATCCTATTCAACAATCCTTTCTTGCATGATCACACATTTATCTTAACATTCTCATTTCTGTTATTCTGACTTTTTTTTTTCTCTTGCTGTCCCTTTAGCCCAACATTCACTAGCATAGACAGCATCCAATCTGCAAGACTAGGAAAATGCAACCAAAGAAAAAGGTGGGGGAACATATAATGCATAAAAAAGAAGAAAAACTTTTATTGGTACCTCTAACTTGGCTTCTTCTCTGACAACATCCCAAATAGGATCAAGACAATCCGAAATGTGAAGTGAAGAATTCAAGACAGGGTTGGAAGTTCCCATGGCATAAACAGGGAAAACATTCTCCAAACGATGAGGCCAAGAAGAAATGGAACTAAGACTATTGGCTTGGCCTTCCTCAGCTTCATGTTCAGGCCTCATTTCAGGAAGATAAACCAAGGTCTTGTGGCTCAGATGAGACATAGTTATAGAAGAGAAAAGGAGATAAGAGAAAAATGAAAGTGTGCTATCTATGCAGCCGTTATTATTATAGTTGTATAATAGTGGTGGAGTTGTGTTTGCTGTTAGAAACAAAGTGCAGCAATTATTTATAATGAACAATGGAAAAGGGGGGGATGAAGGAAGGTACATGCAACCAAAAGTGCCATTTTCAGTGGTCATGGATATGCCACAGCTTGTCCTTTTGAGTTTTAACCCTTTTTTATTCCGACTCATGAATTGAATTCAAGAGGTAGGATGTGGAGTTGGTTTATCTGCGGTTCATGCATAACTTTCTAGTTATATTTTTTTATGGAATGTCTAAACGGATCATGAAACGATTTTAATTTTGTGAGAATAAAAAACATACTCAAAAATTTTAAAATTTTACATAAACAAATTTTAAAATTTTACATAAACAAATTTTAAATGTTTTCATATTTAGTACGAAGTAAAATATATTTTAGCTTTTTATTTATTTATTTATCCACGTATCATCGTTGGAATCGAATTTTATGAAGTCAAAAACATTGGTAAGAATACGGCACTAGTAAAAGCGGGATTCGAGTTTAAAATCAATCTTCCACTTTTTATATATATTTTTTTACAATGCATGCAATTTATCAAAATCGAATAGGAATCATTTACTATTGTTATTCAACTGTATACAATCACACTGAATAAAATAATCTAGTCTTTATGAACAAATAATTCCTTAAATTGACCTTTATATATTTTTTTTCCTTGAGATATTTTTAAGAGGGATTTTGGTGTGTGTGTATATCTTAGTATCTCACCCTTATCAAAGATGCTTGGACAAAGCGATCGTGTTTGATAAAGAAACGGAAATAACTGTTAAATAAGTTAATTTAAGTAGAATCAAAGCAACCAATAAGAAAGGAGAAGATGAATTAAAGTTGAAGAAAAATATATTAATAAATTTTTTTTGTTATTGATTACATTTTTTAAGTAACTAATTGAGTTAATTGTTTAAGATTAATTTTATTTAAAAAAAGTTTTTTTAAAAAAAGATGAATTAAATTAGCAATTTTATGTTTTTATGGTATGTTTCTCCAAATTGCTTTTACTTAAAATAAGTAGTTTTATGTTTCTTTTAATCAGCAAATCTTATTTCCTTCTTAAAAAGAACATTTTTAAAATATTTCTTTTAATTTTTTTTAAGTTTAAACAAACTCACCTATTGTCTAAGCTATCTTATTATAATACTACTCCTTCCTCTATCACAAAATAAGTGTTATGTTAGTTTTTTAATATAATATTAATTTTTTTTATTAATATCCCTAATAAGTATCACTTTAGTTTTTCAATATAATATTAATAATATGGTTAATTTTGTAAAATTATCACTCTTTTTCCATCTATATATTAATTTTTCTTAGTTTGTGTAAAATAAGCTAGGATACTTATTTTGAGACTAGAGAAAAAAATACATATGATACTATGTGAACGAAAAGAAAATTACCTTTTTAGGATTTCTTTTAAGATGGATGATAAAGCAAAAAATAATTTAATTTAACATTTAATAAAATTGATTTTGAGTCGTTGAATGTGATTTTTCATCTATAGAAATTAAACTCAAATATTAAGGTTTATAATAACTTGCATGAGCTGGATCTCCTTGGTAACTATGAGATTGATATTTATAAGAAAAATATCAATGCATTGAAATGTGTTCTTTTATTAGAAAACACAATAGTTTTATAGCTTTAAAATAAATAAGGATTAAAAAATATTTAAATTCATAAATGGTGTATATATAACTATTTTCATAATTTTTGAGTTTAATTATTTGAAAAAAATTATAAAAATATGATTGAAAATTATTTTTAACTTATTTCAAATATCCTTAAAACAAGAATTTATTTCAAATTTATAAATGAATTCTTATATAGTAGTTTTTATTAAATAAGTATTTATTAGTTAAAGTATTGAGTTGATACAACTTATTTCAACCTTGAATACATCGTTAGCTAGAGGATTGATTTGATTATCGTAATTTAATTTTTGGTCTTAAAGGTGATTTGGTGGGTTAAGAGAACATGATGTTTATTACCCTTACTTGTTAGCTAGAGGGTCTATAGTCCTTGTGTGTGACTTAGGTTCTCCTTCTAGCACCAATGTTTTAACATCAAATTTGTTACATGGATAGGGTCACTACTACATTTAATGTATTGTTTGCTTTAGTGTTAGATCTCATGAATTTCATAATCTTATCCTTAAAAGACATCTTTGTGAGTTAAAAAATGAGAATTAAGATAAATTATCATTAGTCTCAGTTCCTAAGCGTAATTATTTTAATATCTCATAACATAACTTAATTAAATACTCATGTAGCAAATTCCATCCACTATAGTAATGATGAATTTGGGTCGTACCGTTAATTTAAGAAATTTTATAAATACAAAAATAAAACATGATTATTTTATTAAATAAATTATTCTTCCACATATAAACTTTAGTGAAATCTTATATTACTATTGAACACTCTAAATTAAAATGAAAATTATATAAATTAGCGACTGAATCAATTTTTTTATAAGATTAAAAATTAAATTTAACTAATATTAATTTGAGTGATACTGAATTAAAAAAAACAATAATTGATAAGAAGTGAACAATAATTAAATATAACTCTTCTTCTGACGGTAGTCGATGTAGAGCCACTGTCCACTGTTTTCACCCATCTGCAACGCTTCAACTTCCTGCAACTCTTCATAACTACGAAATGGCTGGTTTTGGTTATGTGTTTTTTTATGCCTTTGTTTCTTTTGTCCCTTCAGAGTGATGATCTGGTTGTATAATTGTACGTGTACCCGTGCGCAGCAAGAAACATTTCCTCCAAAAGCGAAACGTTATTATAGTATAGAATAATCACACGTCATACGCAACCCACCCATCAACAGCAAATAATTAAAAAACTAAATATATATCTCTTTCTTTAAAATCATTAGTTTTTTTTTATCTACCTTTAAAACCATTTAGTTACAGTAATAGTAAATATATGTACACAAGAAAAAGTAATAAAAAATATATAGTAGTATGTGATACTTTTGATTTCAGTTTCTGAAATAACCAGAAATATATGCATAAAAAAGAATTTTATTGATAAAAGTAATGTTTTAGTGATCTTTATTATTTTTCAGAGAAGTTATCAATCAAAGAATATTTTTTACACCTACAAAAAAAGATCAATTTTTGAAAATAAAGTGATCTTTTAATATAATTTATTTTACATTAAAATGGTTCCCCTATATAATTTAATGTCAAATTTTGATATTAAAAAGTAAGTTTACTTTAGAGATTATTAAAGGACCGGTCATTGAAAAATAAAGTGATGGATTTTTTTATTTTAGTTAGCAAAAAGCCTCCAGTGAATATGATATTTTATGGGTTTAGGATAAATAGTGGATAATGTAACATTTCATTTCTCGTAAAATAAATTAAAAATAATTTTATTTAAAAATAAAAAAAAGTTTAAAGAAAATAATGAAAATTTTATAATTAAATAAATAAGAAGAGATAGTTTTATTAATTAAAATAATAATTTTAAGATAAATAAAATAAATATATGTTATTAGAAAATAAAAATAATATTTTATTTATTCATTTGATAGGGAGTAACATAAATTTTTGTGTTATAAAATAATAAAATAAAAAAATAAAGTAAATAATAGAAAGGAAGTACTCTAACTATAAATATAGATATATTAGGTCCATTTTTACATTTTATCGCAATGAGAGTTAGAATGAACATGTACAGAGATCTTTAAATGATTAAATTATAATTTATTTTGAGATATTTATTGAATTAGAATTCTTCTTTTACGATTTTAATTACGATATTGTTGTGTTTGACGAGTCAATTGATGTCCTGATGCGAATTGATTGATAAAATTGAGTATTATTGGTGTTTTTGTGTTTTTGACCTATGATTTTATTCCTTTGATTTTCATATGATTATGTGAAATTGTTTGAGGGTTTTTACCCCTCATGTTATGAGAAACATTTTTATATAATTTGTTTGTGTTGGACAAGATTTACTAGATTAGCATGATAAATTATTATATTGGGATCATGAAATTGTGATTGAAATTGTGTTGAAGTGATAAATTGAATATGTGATGAATTATGAAATACATGTGTATTGAGATGTTGTGTGCATTGAGTTATGAGCTATGAACCATACAATCACATGACTGTAAGACCCTTTAAGGGCGACAAGTTAATGTGCAACGAGTATTGTGATGGGAACCATTATGGGAACCCGATGAGTTTAATCACTTTGAGGTGTAACGAGATAAAACTATTTTGAAAACAATTGAAGAGTCGTGTGTTTTGTACAGTTCATAGATAGAGTCTATGTGTTAAAATATTTTTTGGGTTGAACTTGAATAAGGAAGGAGAGACCCTACTGGACTCTTCGGAGTCTAGGCCTTGGGGGTAAATACTCCCGATTTGAATGTTCATTTAAGTATGTGTCAATCCTACATAGTTGAAGCATTCTCACAAAACAATGTGATCCTGACTAGTCTCCCTATGATTTTACCTAGTGAGAGTGACCTGACTTACCAGTGTGTGGTCTGTCTTGTCATGTACTCCTAGGCGCTCGAAGAGGTTTTTCATTGACATGGTACCACATTGCATATAAGATTGAGTCTTAGTATATTTATTGCATAACACTTGTGTATTGATCATATTGACTGGTTGAGTGATATTGTGTTTTGATCCTTGAGTACGTGAATGATGTAAAAATGAATGAGACGCGTTGTGTTGAGATGTGATGTTACGCGACAAGTGGTGGAATGACGTGAGCTGTGTTTAAGTAAGTTGTATTTCATTTATATGATTTGTATATCTACATGTTGTCTCGTTTCTCTCTATTAGTTTGGAATGTGATCACTCACTCCTTATGTGCTGTTTGTATTTGAATCCCGTGATGATCTCGAGCCTTGTGTTTGTGATAGCAGATGACTAGGTGGATTGTTTTGAGGAACCTTGTGCTGGAGGACGTCATGACACAATGCTCTGATAGGATGTGACATTGGGACACAGGTTTCTGTATTAATTGCATGAAGTTCTGGACATATAATTTTTATCATTTTGTTTCACATATTGAGTCTTTAATTTTTCATAAGTAAGGTTGTCTTAGAGTAATCAACCATGTTTGAATGTATCCAACTATTCGACTAGCCAAGTCCAAATAATATGGTTGGTTAAATTTCCTTGATACATTAATCAAAGATACCATTATTTCAAATGCTCATTAGAAGATGTTGCAATTCTTTAGCATATTTAAGCACATGTAGGATAGTTGCTCCTACCATAAGGTGTGTGCTCAAAGATGAGGGAATGAGGATTAATTAAGAGCTAGACTAACCAAAATGGCAATTAGTGAATAGTTGGTTTACCTTAAGAATCTAATCCTATTTATACATACCATAATGAGTCTTGGACCATGGACCCTTGTACATGATTACCATTTTGGTTAATCTAACTTTAGTTATTGTTGTAATGATGGTTGTAAGGATAATCTCGATTATGATGTGCCTTTAGTTTGTAATAAGTAAGGTTGTCTTAGAGTATTCGACCATGTCTGAATGTATCCAACTATTCGGTTAGCCGAATCCAAATAATAAGGTCGGTTAAATTTCTTTGATACATCAATCAAAGATAACATTATTTTGGCTGCTCATAACTTTGTATAAGAATTTTAAAACGATTTTTTCAAGGTAGCTATTATTGTGGTTGGTAAGAACCATTTTTATGATAAGGAAAAGAATAACCTTTTTTTTACTAGGAGAGAGTGTCGAAACGTTATAAGTTTTTGAAGTCTTTCATGATCGAGAAAGAGTGAGAATACTTACTTGGCCTTCCTTGAGACACTCCCCCAAAAGCTCCTAGCTAAAGGATTACCAGCTTTGTTTAATTAAGTCTCCCAACTCGATAGTAGGCAAAAAGGGCAAGTTATCAGTTCTTTCTTCATCATCTTGACTAGAATTTTACTTCTACCATAGTGTTATCCTTTTCTTATTCTAGGGATTATGGCTGAAGCATGTGGTAACCCCCTAAACTTTCACAATGCTCGTAAAATCCGGGACATTGTTGTCTTGCAAGTCGAGACTGCTGCTATTGTAAATAAGAATTCACTAGTTGGTGACCCCCATACGGATGTTGTACCTCCTTTAGTGTTCAAGAAGAAAAACAAGGATAAGTTGAAAAGGAAACACCATAAACATCAAAAATCATTCGAGGATTCTTCCGACCACCATCGCTCAAAGTAATTGCATCAATAGACTTAGATGATGGTTGTTGGATTTTTCTCCAAGACTCTTAACCTTGTGGTCGTGGGTTCAAGTCCTATGGTGTGTGCCAAAACGTACTCGCCTAAAGGTAGTGAGGTAGTTTTCCTCACCTCAAATTTATTACGCTCATTATTCAGGAGGAAAACAATTGTTGAGATGTGCGAAGGAAATTACCTTACTACCCTTAGACATATACAATATTAAACATACTAGTCGGATTACCCATATCATGCACAAGTCATTATTTTAAATTATTGGCCATTTAATAAAACTTGTGAATTTCTCTTAACCTAACTACAATATTTATTATCGAAAGTTTTTTTCTTAAAAAAATAATTAGTGAGTATTTTTAGTAATCAAAATTAACAAAACACATACAGATGAAGGTCTTTCAATTTATTAATAGTTATTTTAACCAATAAAAAAAAAGTGTATTCATCATATAGTAATAGTTACAAATGAAAAAGATACAATTTTCTTGAAGATGCCTGAATTTTCAACATAAATGTCAAATTATATTTTGTTGCATACAGTGCCTAAACATTCTTGTCAAAATTCAAACTCATGACATTGATCTTAAAAATTTCTTCTACTTTGTAACACAAAAAAAGTTAAGTTATTTATTTTAAATTATGATGTTTGATGATATTTTTAATTCCTGAAAGAATTTTCATTGCTGTTAAAAATTTATAGCAAGACTGCAAATTTAGTAACATGTCTAAGAATTGAACTTTATGGATTTGTACATTTCTCCATTATATTTGTACATTTCTTTTACACTCAAGATATACAATTAAAGCTTAAGGTGCATTATAAATTTAAATAAATATTTGAATGTATAATTAATTCCTTGTTACTGATTTGTTTTATTAATAAGACAATAATTAATACAGATTATTTTAATAATAATACCAATATGTTATATGATTTACATGAAATTTTGAGCAAGATTTGTATGCAAAAAAAAGATGGAATTTTTTTAGAACTTTTTCTCTTTAATAATAAGAGATGGAGTTGTATTTAATAAATATAATAAAAATAATTTGTCACTCAAGGTTAAATATTGATTCCTTAAAGAATTATTATCATTAAAAAAAGGGATATAATAAATCGAAAAAAAAAGTGAGTCAAGTTCTTAGGAGCCACTACAATTTCCGTCCTTCCAATCATCCCGTGTTCTGGTCAACTTTTCTCTTTTCTCCCTTCTCCCCCATTTGTTCATTCTCCGACACCGCACAGCGACCAAATCCACCATTCATTCTTTTTTCCCTTTTTGCAACAGCGCAATGGCACGAAGATCCCTCCCTCTCCTAAAGCACCTCCTCCTCTCGCGGCGGATCCCGGCCCGATCCGTGACGTACATGCACCGGCCGGGCGACGGGTCTCCTCGGCCTGTGACGCTGATCCCTGGCGACGGGATCGGGCCGATGGTGACGGGCGCGGTGGAGCAGGTCATGGAGGCCATGCATGCGCCCGTCTACTTTGAGAAGTTCGAGGTCCACGGCCACATGAAGGCCGTGCCGCCGGAGGTCCTCGATTCGATTCGGAAGAACAAGGTCTGTCTCAAGGGTGGACTCGTCACCCCCATGGGCGGTGGCGTCAGTTCCCTCAATGTTCAGCTTCGGAAGGAGCTTGATCTCTATGCTTCTCTTGTTAATTGTTTCAACCTCCCTGGCCTTCCCACGCGCCATGATAATGTTGATATTGTTGTCATCAGGGAGAACACCGAAGGCGAGTACTCCGGCCTCGAACACGAGGTCGTTCCCGGCGTTGTTGAAAGCCTTAAGGTGTGCTCTTCCTCTCCTCTCGCTTTCTCACACTTTTTACATATAGGGTCTTGCTAAGGGTACTAGTTAACGAACTAAAAAGAGAAATCATTTACTTTGAAAATCATAAAAGAGCACAAAAAAAGATGATGAGCAGCAAAAAAATCATCAGCAGCCCAATTTTTCGCATCACAATAAAAATATTTATAATTTAAGTTGCGTAGGATTTACCATATATATATATATATTATCAACTTTATTTATTATGTGTTCCTATCATTTTTGTTTGTTTTGGTATCTGCACTTTCTGTCAGTTTTAGTCTTTGTAGTTTAAAATCAATCTGTTTGATCCTGATACTTTAAAAAAAACATAGGCGGATTTAGTCTCTGCTCACTGACGTGACGATTGAGGGACTAAATAGGAACCAAATCCACCCATTTTTTAAAATATAGGAACCAAATTAATCGAAGGACTAAAAACTAAATTTGACCAAAAAAGTACAGGAACCAAAGGCATATTTTACCTTATTCTTTTGTTGACTATGTTATTACTGTTATTATTGGTGCGAAGTACTTACGGCTTGATAATGACTAATAGTTGCTGGACTTGTTAAGTCTTCCCTTTTGACCTTTTTCTTTTTTTGTCCCCAACAAGAGGCTTGAACACCTTGGTTAAGGGATCCTAGTCCAATTCCACTTCCACTCGTAGTATATTTTTTAATTATTTGTAATTACTTTTAGGATAATAAATAGAATGAATCAAGAAATCAAATAATTTGTTATGAAAATTAGAATAAAACTAGAGAAAATAATATATGTACTAACAGTTGAATGATTCAGCTTGCTATAGATAAATAACTTGTTTTTATTTTTTTTTAGAGAGCTTTTGCAAATAATGATTGTTTTCTGGTGATATGTTAGCAAAACGTTCCCTATCGTGCTAGCAAAAGAAAGTGAACATATTTGGTATTCCTGTATTTTATGATTTCAAGAGGGCTAATTCATTTTATGTAAAGTTCTTTTCGCTTGGAATTTCTATCCAGTTTTTTTTCTTCTTTTCCATGTGATCTTTGATGTATATATGTCATGAAGGTATCACCTTGATACTGTCCTGATGCAGTATGGGTTTATGTTTGCTGTTGATACTCATATTTTACTAGGTAATAACAAAGTTTTGTTCAGAGCGAATTGCTAAATATGCATTCGAGTATGCTTACCTGAATAACAGAAAGAAGGTGACTGCCGTGCACAAAGCAAATATTATGAAGCTTGCTGATGGTTTATTCTTGGAATCTTGTCGAGAGGTTGCTACAAAGTACCCTGGAATCAAGTATAACGAAATTATTGTGGATAACTGCTGTATGCAGCTTGTTTCAAAGCCTGAACAGTTTGATGTCATGGTATGTGTATTTACATTTCAATCCTGGCTTGCAGCTATTTATGCACTTATGTAATTTGTCTAATGTATTTGTGCAGTAACCCCCCCGCCCCCCGCCCAAGTTTTTTTTTTATCAGCAAAAATAAGTATATATTGATAGAAAAGAAGTACCAGAGGTACTTAATACATAGATTAGATACCATGCTCATGGTTCCAAAATAAAACTGATGTAGTTTGAGTAGGAACCATAGCATGGCTACATATGAAATTATCTAATTATCTACTATAAATCCAAAAGGAGCTATTGTCTACTAATACATAAATCCCTGTCGGATGTGACTTGACCATTGGTTAAAGTGAAGCTTAAAATCTTTCTCCAAGTTTCTAAGCCAGGTCCAAGCTAAAAAACGAGTAGTTGCACAAAAGAGTGAAAAGTTATAACAAAAGCTAAGTTGCTTTAGGATAAATCATGTTGGCCTAATCAAAGAATATTTTAAGGTTAAATAATTAGAAAAAAATGGTAGGGATTGAGATGTTTCCAAATTTGGCTGTTATGTTCTTTTAAGATTGTTGGCAATGGGAAAATGGAAAGGAAGTGTATCACTTCTGCACATTGTCTTCAATGTCTTGGAAGTATTGACAGCATCTTTGTCAACAGTTCTATGTCGAACACTTAGCATGATACCTATCATTTTTTGTGCAACTCGTAGAGGATGGATGTCTAATTTTTTTTATAGAGTAGCATGTATTTGAAACAGGATTTGGACAGCCCTATTTTGCTATCTTGGAAAAAAAATGCGCTTTTCCATCTCCACAGCAGAAACAGTTCTTGTCTGTGTGGAGATGGATAAAGTAAGGATTTGTGATAATAAATGGTATAGAACTCTATGATGGAGGAGTTTGGGGGGAAAGGGGGGTGGGGGATTTTTTTTTTCCTTCAAACAAGAGGAATAAAATAAGATATTTTCATTCAACAATCTAATTATTTCTTATTTTATTAAGATTTAAAATATTCTCAATTTTAAATTGGAAAATAATCCCCCAATCCCTTTCTCCCCAGACACCTCCATCCCAACATATATCTAGGAGGATGTGGTTGTACTTTATACTATATTGAAGGGATAGCTAAATTTTTCCTTTCTTTTTTGTGTAAGTGAGAATCATTGCAAAGGGTTTCTCAATAACCTCAGGTCTTGATGTCTTTGTCTTGCAAACCACTGGTCTTAATTTGTTTCTGACTTTTAATAAGAGTGTTTTTGAAGTTCATGCATACTGTTTCCTCTTGCTAGGTGACCCCAAATCTTTATGGAAATCTAGTTGCAAACACTGCAGCAGGCATTGCTGGAGGCACTGGAGTCATGCCAGGAGGTACAGTTGTTAGTTGCTACTGTATTGTAACTTCAGTGCTATCATCTGATTATGTTGCTTTTTCAAATACCGCCTCGCTCATTTCTACCATGTTATCAATTTTTTTTACTAATGTTCAGAACTTGAAAAACTAGTCTGAGTTTAATTGTGTGCATGTCGAGATGATTATTCATTTATTCTGCATCTCAGGAGCATTTATACTCCTTGAAAAACTTGGCAAATAAAGGCATCTTATTGCATTAAACTCTATGATCATATATAGGACCTTGTATCAACCTGGGCATACACTTTTATTCAATAATATGGGAATTACTAGAGATGACGGCTTTCATTGGCTCATTAAGAAGGAAATGGAGTTGTTGATGGTGGTGACAACAGAAGTAGCTGTAGTGATATCAGTGACATGAAGATGATAGTGATGGTACAGTAGGATATAGATGATAGTGCTATTGTGGTGAGGATTAGCAGAAGGGGCTAAAATAGTGAGATAAAGCTGATGTTGTGAAGGTGTGGAAGGGCTTTTGGGAATAAATGATTATTGAGATTTGAGAAAAATTATTCTTTGTACTCAAATTACTTCTTGTGCTTGACTACCACAAACAATGCATGCCAATTTTGCAGGTAATGTTGGGGCTGAGCACGCTGTGTTTGAGCAAGGTGCATCAGCGGGAAATGTCGGTAGTGATAAAATAAGGGAACAAAAGAAAGCCAATCCAGTGGCGCTTCTTCTCTCGTCAGCTATGATGCTTAGGCATCTCCAGTTTCCTGCATTTGCTGACCGTTTGGAAACTGCTGTGGAAAAAGTCATCCTGGAGGGCAAATGCCGAACAAAGGATCTTGGAGGGACAAGCACCACCCAAGAGGTTGTGGATGCAGTGATAGATGCTTTAGATTGAGTAATTTTTGTTGCTGATTTCCCAAACGAAGTCAGTCTCGTTCCTTTCTAACCAATTTTGCCAACATTGTTTTGCACCCATCAAATGCAAAATAGTAATTTTTCGTCCTGAATAAAGTTTATGGAACACAGAAAGTGATAATTGTTTCCCTCCTATTTAAAGCTGCGATTTGGCGTTATTACAACCCAGCAATTCTTTTATAGTTCTGATTAGAAAGTGCATAAATTGTTTGATAGTACCTTCAAATATATTCCCATGTTAGAAATGGTTAACCAAATACCCCAACACTGTTGTCTTTGTTTTATTTACAGTCAGTCAAGGCGACATTAGAGTAACGCAGGTAAGAAAAGACGCCCTCATAAAAGATTATTATTTTTTTTTGTATTTTGATAATCGATTAGTTACAATCAGATAAGTTAATTTGATGATTTCACCCTTACATTTTAATTTGATTTGTAATTTGTTCCTGTCTGTTTATTCTCTAAACTGAGTGCTTTCAGGTCTTATTATTGGACAGTTTGATCTTATCTTCATTACTATTGATCATGATAGCTTTACTATGAGTTTTGATATTAATTTTTATTGAAAATATTTTTGAACTTATGAACTCTTCTTTATTTGCCCTTTGAACGGAGTAATCTTTGAATAACACATGTGGTGTCCTCGATGTAATGGATTACTCTTCAGTTACGTTTCGCAACCAGATTTATCAATTACGTGTTTCAATAATTTATTGTTTTGAGGGATTTTTTTTATTGGAGTAAACTAAAGTATACCAAAGACCTCAGAGTCTCCAACTCAATAATTCATCTAAAAACGTTAATAGTTTACTTCAAACACGTCATCGACGTCCATCTCAGATAATCACATGTTATATATATATATATATATATATATATTTTTTTTTTCTTTCTTTCTAAAGTCATGTTATATTTTCTCAAGGTTTAAATAATTAGACACTTAATTTTAAGAAATTAATCAAGTAAAATAAGACAGTTTCTTATATTTAATAGATTAAAAATTTAAAAGTGTTGTTCGGTTTGTTAAGATGAAGTAAATATGATTCTTTTTTTTTAATAGTCTTTTAAATTGATAAAGTTTTGGAGTAGGACCAATCTCTCTTTTCATCCTTATGCTCTAAACAAATTGTGTAGCGGATTCTTTCTTTGGGCTGTTCTCTTTCCATTTTTCGCTAAAACACAGCCTTAGCGTTAAGTATAGCCAATCTGATCCAGTCTGTCAGTGTCCCTTTCTGATCTGATTTTGTATTATTTTTATTTTGGCTGAAAAGGGACCACTAACATAGAGGGGTATGAAACTATGAATCAAGCAAGCATCCATCCATCCATGATTCTCTTTTTCTCTCTCTGTGTATACATTCTCATTATATCAATTGTTTGTTATTATCCTTTAAACTTACTAAATTAGTGAATCAACATTGTGTGACATTACATAGTTGATAGGTAACATTTTTTTTTTAGGAATGTGGTCAAGGATTAAATTCAGATCTCTGTGTATGAAAAAAATAAATGGTAGGAAAAATTAACTTCTTAAGTAAGTCTTATTCATTAAAAATAGATCACGTATAATTAAGTCATGTTGTTATAAAAATTTAACCGAGTCTCTTTTAAATTTTGATAGCAAATAAATAAATAAACAAATAAAAAATAAAAAGTACCAAAAAAATTATATTCTCAAGTTTATATAATTTATATAGTCTTTTCGAAGTCATGTTGTAGTTTATATAGTATTTTTTACTCAAGTTTGTTTGGCAAAATATTCTCTTTCAAATATTTTAATTATATATTTTTAAAAATTATTAATGGAAGTATACAAACACATTTACTCATTAAATAGAAAATATTATTATAAATATTGGATTAAAAATATTATATGAAATTTAACTTTATAATAAAAAATTAGTAATTAATGTTATTCTAACAATAAGATACTTATGTATCATAGTTCGATGAAATTATAATTAAAAATATTAAATAAAAAATATTTTTTTTGTACTGAAAAAATATTAGAATTTATTTCCAGCATAGGAGGACCACAAATTCTAATTTATCTCAGATACTTGAGTACGTGCATAAAACTGCCTCTGCAAGACAAAAACGAGCATCCAACTCAACATTGTAGTTTACGTGGGTGAACACGGATCAATATGCTACCTCAGGATTAGAATGACCTGTAGTCACTTTAAGTTGAAAATAAAATTTAGAATAAATAGTGATTTTTATCTCTAAAAATACAATGTGACAATTACATTTTATCTCTTCAATCAGATACAGATTTTCATTTATTCAAATACTAACATTGTTACTACTTTACACCTTTTGGGAATAAAGTCATTAGTTATTTATCATATATAAAGTTCTTCTATTAGAACCCCATGCATATATATAAACAAATAAATCAATGTCTTGATCAATGACCCCACTGATTCCATTGTTTAATTGATGCTTTCGTCAATAATACCCTCAATAAAATAAAGAAGCGTTACATAGCCGCATTGACTAAGTACTCACTGTATCTCTCTATTCTCCCAAAAAATAACAAAAAAATCACATAAATTATTCTCTTGGAGAGACTTGAATCCCTCTCCGATGTTTATATATATTTTCTGTGGATAAACTCTTCTCCATCACACTGAATTGACACCCTTATCCATTGAATGCACCATCAATGCGCCATGAGAAACAGCTTCAAGAAGACCATGTTCGGGGCTCGTTCTTCTCTGAGGGTTTTTATATCAAGTACCATCTACTCACATCATTCACGTAAAATTTGTAGCTTTTCGCAGGACCATGATCCGGGTTCGTGGGAATCAATGGAGGGTCTTCTTCGTTGCCCTGCGAATTTCGTTCCTCTGTCTCCCATCAGCTTCCTAGAGAGAGCAGCGAAGGTTTGCAGAGACAGAACCTCGCTTGTGTATGGTTCTTTGGAGTATAACTGGGGTGAGACCCATCAACGGTGCTTGAAACTCGCTTCTGCTATTACCCACTTGGGGATTTCACGTGGGGATGTGGTGAGTTCTTCTTCTGCCATTAATTCCTCACACCTTATCTTTGTTCTGTTTTGTGGTCACGCGTGTGCATGTTTATCAACTAACAAACCCTGCATTTACATGTGCGATCTATTCATCTATATTGCGGGAGAACTGTTCAGTTTTCTTTGTGTGAAAATTGTTTTTGAGCATGATTAGTCTTTGATCATTAGTGAGTTAAGAGACACTAGTGACATCTGACGGTTCAAAAAAAATAAAACTTGTTGCGTGTACATCCATGTTATATTGTATTGTTTACATGATTTTTTAGAGTTAGTTATTTATTTTAGAGGAAAGTTGGATCCAGAATATTTTGGGTCTCTGATTTCTTTCTTAGTTTTTAGTTTTAAAAACTATTTTTTTTAAACAAATCCATACTATTCAATAATCGAGTACTCATTCAAAGTCTATTAAGCTTCAAAACTTGTTTTCGAAATAAATAATTTTTTTAAAAAAAAAAAACAGAATTGGAGATGTTTTCCCACTCTCTTCTATACGAGTTTGTTGAATTTTATTGAAATAGGAAAGTTGGTTGATTATTCAGGGGCTAAAAACGACTTTATTTTAATTATATCAAATCAATCAAGTTCTATTGGCTTATTTTTCCAGTTCTCAGGGTATACGAGTATATTTCAACTTTATATGAAAAATTAAAAAAAGTGAAAACTAGTCTTTCCTATTAGAATGTTCATTGAAGGATCAAAACTCTTCATAGTTCATGTATGCCAATCTCATAAAGCTTAACTTGTTACTCGTTACTAGGATAAGACCTGGGATTCTAATGTTAATAGAAACTTTCTATTAACATCTCTGACTCACCAATTGATGGGAAAAACCTTTTAGACTTTAACCATGTGTGCAAAAAGCATGAGTCCACCCAAAACCTTGTGCTGAAATTTCAATTTTATTAGAAGAGAGGGTCAGCAAGGTTTGGACATTTGACCAATTACATGATTAGGCTCCTGAACTATACCAAAGACCAACTAGTCTTGAACCTTTAGCTCAGGTATGGTTTTTATTGAAAATCTCAGACTGTTACTATTCTATTACTAATAAGTCTTTCTAATCCATGAGGGCATTGCATAATAAACAAAAAAAGTTTTTGGTTGACCCAGGCCAAATGTGCTATAAGAGACAGAACACCACTTGTGTAAATGATGATAGAATCAACCTTGATTGAGTAGAAAATTTTGTAAAGATAACTAACAATATAAAAGCCATTTATCCTTGTCTTTAATTTTTTCTTTCTATTCTATATAGATTACCTTGCATGCATTCAACTTTCTTGATGTTTTCTTCTTTATTTCCTTTGACTTCTTTTTTTGGTAGCATATTTCCTTTCACTCTAGTGTAAGTCTTTTTTTTATTCATTTTAAGAAAGCACAAACTGAGGCTTCCAGCTCTCCTGACATGGCAATGCAAATCACAATAGTTACACTGATTCCCTAGAACATCACTCGTATATGAGCTGGTACCCATGAGCTTCAAATTGTTATGTGCTAGAAGCATTATAGTTTCAATTAAAGACACAAGTATACAGATTTAATATGCAAAGCTTTACTACATTGAGCTTCTGCTTTCAATATATCCCATTTCAATCTCAGGAAATACCTAAGTAGAAAAAACTACTTTAGGATCTTCACTAAAAAGGAAAAAATACAACAGAAAACACCCTGTTCTCCCACAGACACAAACACAAACACAACATAAAACAGAAACAGGAGGTAGTTAAGAATCACAACAGAAAATACAAACAGAAAAAATCACATACAAAGGCAGCTAGAAATTACAAGCCAGGTGGGGATTTGTGTGCACGTGGCAACCGTTCTTTTAGGGGAACTATCTTAGTGTTTCATACTTACATTTGCTCGAAGTCAAACACTCTCTCTAGATTTTCCATCATGTTTTTTAGTTACTATTTGTTGCTTTCAGAAATCACTACTTTCTGGATGCTACTTGATTTTTCATCTGCACTGCAATGCTTAGATGTTTCTACAAAATGTGCTGCACTTTTAACAATTCTAATTTGCGTTGATAAAACTTTTGCTAGGGAACAAATATCTGGAAGCATCTTGGGACTTCCAAAGGTAAATGAATCACTGATGATATTCCATGTTGTTTCTGCACAGGTTGCCACCCTATCACCTAATGTCCCTGCCATGTATGAGCTACATTTTGCTGTCCCAATGGCTGGAGCCATTCTTTGCACCCTTAACTCACGCTTAGATGCGGCTATAGTTTCAGTCCTTCTTGAGCATTCACAAGCCAAGGTCCTTTTTGTAGACTATCAACTACTTGAAATTGCACGAGGAGCATTGGACCTGTTAGGCAAAAAAGCTAGAGAATTGCCAATTTTAGTTCTAATTGCCGACAATGATTGCACATCTCACATTGACATTACTTCAGTTAGTTATGAGTATGAAAGGCTACTGGCTGATGGGCATAATGGTTTTGACATAGTGAGACCCCATTGCGAATTGGATCCTATAAGTATAAATTACACCTCTGGTACCACATCTAGGCCTAAAGGAGTAGTCTTCAGTCACAGGGGTGCTTATCTTAACTCTCTAGCAACGGTTTTGCTCTTTAGAATGGATCTTTTTCCTGTTTATCTTTGGAATGTTCCAATGTTCCACTGCAACGGGTGGTGCCTCCCTTGGGGAGTGGCATCACAATTTGGGACCAATGTTTGTGTTAGGAAGGTCACTCCAAAGAACATTTTTGACAATATAGCTCAGCATAAGGTGACACACATGGCAGGAGCACCAACAGTGCTTAACATGATTGTGAACTCTGCATTGACTGATCGAAAGCCACTCAATCACAAGGTGGAGGTGATGACAGGAGGTTCGCCTCCGCCACCACAAATTCTTGCCAAGATGGAGGAGATTGGCTTTAACATCTCTCACCTTTATGGCCTCACAGAAACATATGGTCCAGGAACTTTCTGTGCATGGAGACCTGAGTGGGACTTGTTGCCCCATGAAGAGAGATCAAAGATGAAAGCAAGGCAAGGGGTGCCCCATGTGGCTTTGGAGGAAATTGATGTGAAAGATCCTTCCACAATGGAAAGTGTTCCATCTGATGGCAAAACAATGGGGGAGGTAATGTTTAGAGGGAATACAGTGATGAGTGGATATTTGAGAGATTTGAAAGCAACAAAAGAAGCTTTCAAAGATGGGTGGTTTCATAGTGGGGATCTAGCTGTGAAACATTCTGATGGTTACATAGAAATCAAGGACAGGTTGAAGGACATAGTAGTCTCCGGGGGAGAGAATATTAGCTCGGTTGAGGTAGAAACAGTTTTGTATAGCCATCCAGCGGTTCTTGAAGCTGCAGTTGTTGCAAAGCCTGATGATCATTGGGGCCAAACTCCTTGTGCTTTTGTGAAGTTGAAAGAGGGGTTTGATTTAGATGCTCTAGAAATAATCAACTTTTGCAGGGACCATTTGCCCCATTACATGGCTCCTAAAACTGTCATTTTTCAAGATATGCCAAAAACTTCAACAGGGAAGATACAGAAGTTTGTTCTAAGGGAGAAAGCCAAGGCTTTTAGAGGCAACCAAGCATAATAAAAAACTGAGTTTAAGGGTCCTATCATCCTCTTTTATTTCTATCATCTCTATTTTAATCCTCTAAACCAAACACAACATTAAGAGTGTCGATTGGATCATTTTTCTTAACTTTTTCGGTCGGGTCCTCTATTCTCTGCGAGTTCCAATCTTTGAACTTTTGTTTTTGACAAATATTGTGGCTAAAACGTGGATCGATATTCTCATATTCTTACTCGGGATCAGGATTACTTGCGATCGATCACTCTTGGGCTCTTAGCACGAGCAATCCTAGCCATGATCATGTAGCTGAAAATTTTTCTTAATATTATTTGAAGTATTAATTTTATAAAACTTAAGAAAAAAAAAATTAAAGATTGAGATTTAAACTTTATTCCCTCTGTAACAACGGCGCCAGAAAATCTTCACCCCAAGTAGCTCATGAGTCATGCTTGTGCATTTTAAGCTTACTTTATAAATGAATGTCTTCATTAATTAATTACTCAACTTAACTCACTACTTCATATGTATTTGTTTTGACGTTTAAACTTCCTTTTAACGATTATCCATCGTTGTCAAAAAAAGGTTAATCCATCATTTCTCTCCAGAGTCAAGTCCCATTCAACTTCCCTAGAACATGTGAGAATTAATGGTTTTACAAATTAAAACGCAATCCATTGTTTAATTGATGCTTTAAAGAAGCGTATGTTATTATATATATATATATATATATATATATCCGCATTGCCTACGTACTCATCGCTGTATCTATACACTCTCCACAGAAAAAAAAAAAACAAGAAACAAAAATCATAGAAATGATTCTCGGACTTGAACCCCACTCCAATGTTCTTCTTTTCGGGATAAAAGTCTTGGCCATCACAATGAGTCGAAACTCGTATCCAATGAATGACCCATCAACTGTGCCATTGAGAAACAGCTTCAAGAAGACCATGTTCTGGACTCGTTCTTATCTGAGGCTTTTCAGATCAACTTCAACATACTCGTCTCGCCATCATTCACGTAAAATTTGTAGCATTTAGCAGGATCATGATCGGGTTTCGTGGGAATCAGTGGAGGGTCTTCTTCGTTGCCCTGCGAATTATGTCCCCTGTCTCCTATCACCTTCCTAGAGAGAGCAGCGAAGGATTGCAGAGACATAACCTCGGCTGTATACTGTTCTTGGGAGTCAGCCGGGACACATGATCAACGGCTCAGTGTCTTCATTTCCAGGGTTCACAACTTTTTTAAAAAATCTGGAAAAAAAATTATTAACTTTATTTTGATCAACTTTTTAATATATAAGAATTTTGTGTATTATTATTTTATGGTTGAATTTATAAATTTATGAATTTCGTTGTTTATGGATACTTTTTTTATTATTTCTTTTTGAGAGTTCAATAAGTCACATAATTGTTTTTTTTGTTTTTTCTCTTTTTTTTATTACTTTTTTTGTTTTTGTTTTTCTTTCTTTTTTTTACAGTTCCTTTTTTTTATTTTCTTATGTTTTTTTCTTTTTTACCGTTCCTTTTTCCTATTGTTTTTCTTTGTTCTTTTTTCTTCTTTTCATTTTATTTCTTTTCTTCTCTTTTTTTTTTTTTTGGGGGGGGGGGGGGGACTTAGACATGATTAGGGTTTGACACCTCCATTCCAATTTTATTGAGTGTTGAAAAAAATTTCAATTTTTTTGATGTTTTCAGTTCAAATGTGATATTAAATCATCTTTTTCATTTTTGCCCACTAAAAAATGTTATTGTCTTGAAAGACTAAATATTGAATTTATTGAAACTAAAAAAGAGAGTAATGATATTTTAGTAAAATTATCTCTTAATCTTGGAATCCTTAATTTTTTCTTAATCTATGTGAAAAACTTAAAACATTTGACATTTTGGAATGATGGGAGTAATTAAGGTAATATCTTGAATTTCTTCCCCATGGTAGTTTTCACTTTCTCTATGCTTTGCTTTATAGTCTGTGCCCATCGAGTAACTTTTCAATCCCCAAATTCGTGGTGACTTCTGAAAACAATTTGGAACCCATACACTACTTTTTGGCTAATTTGGAATCCATACACTTTGATGTTTCATTATCAAAGTCGCACAAGGACTTGTCTCAACTTCAACTTTATGTATCTTGTACTGTCGTTAACTTTGGTCTTCTCATAAATCCTCATTCATTGTGATTTTTATATGGAAGGCACGATGTTGCTTCATGCATCATTTTGATGTTGTCAACTTCAGTCTTCTAATGCAACCTTTTTACTTGTGAATCATATTCAAGACATGATGTTGCTTCATCATTTTGATGCTTCATTCTCAAAGTCCTTCAAGGTCTTGATTCCAATTTAGCTTTGCACGTCATTATGATGTTTCATTCTCAAAATCCTTCAATAATCTTGAATCTGGTTCAACTTTTGTACATCATTCTCATGTTATTTCCATTAAATCCTCTAATATTTCTTCTGAGTATGTGAGGTCTTTTTTATGTCCTTTGCAACTTACTTAGATTGAGATCTTCGAAGGAAGCTTTAAATAATCATTCTGATGAAGTTTCATTCAATCTTCTGATACTCTATTTCAATGTAGTGTAAAGACATCTTTTATGAGCTTCCTTTGATCTCATCAGAATACTTGTAATGATATGCTTTCTTTTACTTTCAACTAAAATACTTAGTAGATTTGTTAGCTTGCATAGCTTTTCTCAATCATCTTTATAATTTGTTTTAGTAATGATTTGTCATAATTAAAACTTGGGCATGGATTCAAAATCAGGAAGTTATGTTTGCATCTTATCCAACAACCAAGTACTTTGTTGCAAACAATAATCCACTACTCTCTTATCCAATTCCCCTAAGGTATGTTTGGTGTGACATTTTTTTTCCAATACCCTACCTCCTATAAGCTTATTATTCTTCCAGAAATACACGAGTGCCATTGCCAATTTGCCAAATACAATTTTCATGAAACTTATTCCACAAATTGCAAAGTCCTCTCCAAAAATTACAACCAACCCTATTCAAATCTAGTTTGGAAAACCCCTCTCCATTGCACTCGTATTTGTTCTTAATTATGTTGGAGCAAGCATTGTTCATGTTGAAATAACCTCCAACCTTCCCTCATCATAAAAGCCTGATTTATATCACACATTCTTCTAATCCCCAACCTCCAACAAATGTAATCATTATCATTATCCCCACCCCACCCCACACACACACATCTTCTGCAAGTTCGATTAATATCATCACAAAGCAATAAAATAGATTGCATGACATATGTGATAGCGCCTGAAGCACGAATTGGTGAGTGTGACCCCACTAGAAAAAGAGAGAGAATTATTGATTTCCAGGCATTGGGTCTTTGATTGACCTTGTCAAAAATGAATTGGTATGTATTTCTAGATGCTCTATCATGAATAATAGGTACCCCTAAATACTTGCCAAGGTACTTCGTTGTTGCGATTCCCAAACCATCACTTAGTTGTTGCCTCACTTGCCAACCCACATTCTTGGAAAAGAAAATAAGATTTGTCACAGCTGACTTTTTCTCAAAAGCTCCTGCAAAACAAATTAAGAATGGTCTATATAGCATTCGCATGATCCAGTGATGCTTCACCAAAAAGAATAAAATCATTTACAAAAGTGAAGTGGGTCGATTAGCTAGGGACCTCCTTTACCCGACCGGATTGGCTTCTTGATATAAGGAACAATCGTTCTATACAAAGCATAAAAATATAAGATTGTATTTTTTCAATTTTAATCTTTTAAAATGTGAACATATTAAGACTAAGACTAAAAATAAAAATTTTAAAATCTTAAAATCACTAAAATTGGACAATCATAAACTTTAAACTAAAACTAAACAAATTTTTTTTATCGAGACTGTAAAATTAAAAACGTGCATACTTACAGTACTAAATTCATATTAAAATCATTCTTAATTTATCACTACCCAATGTTTTCTTGATGCATGGAAAGTATTCCTCAACCCATAATCAATATATATAATAAATTTATCCAGCCGTCAATTATTAAATTACACATGTCAGTTGTTGTATTCTCACTTTCTTTTTCTCTTGCATTTTAGAAAACCGACCACTGTTTTATTTTTTTGTGCCATGCAAAGCGGGCCCATTGCTCTAGTTAACCATTAATCTCCTTCGAAACAGAAAAATCATTATGTCTAACCTCTCCCTCCAATAATCGATATTTAGATATTAAGCTCACTTATTTTTTTCCCAGTTTGAATTTAGATTTTCTTTAAACCTGTGTATTACACGATATAAATATTTTTCTTGTATAATTAAAATTTACAATAACCAAAAAATTTGTAAGTATATAAATATTATCATGATTATTATTATTATTAAAATTCATAATAAATATTTTTAAATATAAAAACATATGTTAGATTTACAATGAATTTTGACATGAATCCCCATTGTACGGCACCAACATGACAAGGCAGAAACTTAAAATTAGTTTCTAGATCACAACCTTACAAGATGTTCACTGTTGTTCAAACTGTGGGGAGAGCAGGGTACTTCTCAATATCAAAACGTGTTACAAAGGGGTAGAAAATGGAACCACCATATATATGATTCCCAATTTTAATCGCACTAGTCAATGATAATTTGGGATCATAATAATGTGCAGTTAGTTTTCCTTCTAAATCCACGACTAGAACTCCTCCATTCTTCGAGATAGGTAGACTCCCTACATACTTTGTAACAATTGCAAAAGTCTTCCTAATGAAAGGGTATCTATATGCCAATTCCAATTCAGGAGTAAGGGCCTGCCAGTAATGCACAAAAAAATATTTATTAGTACACAAGACAAAAGCATGCGTCATTTGTTTTTTTAGATAGTTTAGTTTAAGTGCCATGTCACAAGTCAAATTCCCTTAGTCAATAGTTTTGTATTTACGTTTATTTTTTAAAAGAAGTATTTTGGATATAATGTGTTCCCTTTTCTTTACAAAAATTGAATGATAGTTGCTGGCCAACCAATTGATGTTAAGGTTAATAATGAAACATGTGGATACATTACCGTGACCATTGCAATCAAATAGTGCCCTTGTCCATCATAATGAATGTTATCAGGCATGCCAGGTAGGTCACAAAACTTCTCTATGGTTCCTTTTTTAGGGCCCTGTACGTAATATTTCTCGCATATCATCCTGCAGAACCACCACATTTTAAGTAAGGCAACCAACTTTCCAAACTACTAGTATGCAAGAAGTTTGGATTGAGATCAATGAGATCCAATTCAGACAAAACACAACCTTTACTTACCCATTTAAGTCATAAATATAAGTGCCCTTAATTTCACACTCTGATAGAGATGGTAAATATAACAACAGTACATAATATTAAACGGACTTCAATATAATTTGATACTTTTACATTAATTTATACAATTTTAGTCCTCATTTCTTTTTTTACAGTGATCCTCATATTTCTAGGTAGCAATTTTATTCGCTAAATTTGATCATATGTTAAAATTGGATTAAAATTAGTGTAACTTCGAAATTGTAACAAAATTTGATGACACCAATCATCAAGTTAACACAGGTTAAAAAAGACCTCTAAGAAACTATTTCAACCATTGGAAATTACGATGTGTGAAAGGTAGTTAAAAAAACTTACATAAATCTAATATGATTTTTTTAGTACGTACTCTAAAGTGTACTATACGTCAATTAAGTACCATATGTCTAATATCCACAAATTCTATTTTATGAAACTTAAAAGGATTAATGTGGTATATGATGTTGAAGGATTAATGATTTATTAAAATGATTTACACTACGAGTAAGATTAATATTTGATCCACCGGAATGAAACACACTCGTGATCTTCGATCTCAAACAAAAAAATATCTCTTATGTGAGACTAAAGTAGGGAACCAATTAATTTAACATATGATAAAATTAAAAGATTAAAATCACTATATTAAAAGTATGAGGATCAAAATTGAATAAGTGTAAAAGTAAAAGGATGAAAATTATATCTAAGCCAATTAATTTCAATGTATTTAAGCCGGTAAATAACTTACAGGACAGATTCACAGAAGACCACAAATTGTTGATCTGCAGAAACTGCAACGCCATTGGCAAAGTAGAGATCTTTGGCAAGCAGGGTTGTCTTCTTTGTTGCTGGGTTATAGCTGAAGAATCTTCCATTTGGCTTCCCTTCCAAGATGTCTAACACAGCATCTTTCACAGGGTATTTGTGAGATGCATCTGTGAAATAAATGGTACCATCATCTGCTACATCAACACCATCTGTTAGTTTGAACTTTAAGCCCTCATACTCATCTACCAGCAGCTCAATCTCCCTTTCACTTGACACTCTCAGCAGTCCCTGCATCATTAATTAATTGGATTACTGAGTGCTCACAAATGATAATGTACACAAGAAGTAAAAAATAAATCAAAGAATAATTAAATGGATACCTATGTAAGTGCTAGGATTAACTTATTCTGAAATTAGAAAGGCTACTGTTTGTATCTTTATGGATAAACTTAGAAAAGAAACGATTTTCTAAACACAAAAGCTATTACCAATAATTAAAGATAAGTAAGTGAATAATATTATAATATAATAATTAGTTGCAGTAAAAAGAATAGTAATTATTATTCAATAAATATTTCATCAATTAAATTAATTCCCGTGAGAGTAAACTCTATTTAGTGACATATTTGATTATGCATAGAAAATACATTAGCATATTAAAATTTTGACTAAAAACTCAATTTGTAGAAATAAGACTTGGATTATTTTGTAAACTCACTTTACAAACTTAAATTTAACCCAAACTTAAATTTACAAACATTAATCTAAACACTAAGTATAAAAAAAAACTAATTTGAATGACCAATACATATTCAGAAACTTGTCGTAATTTTCATAATTTTCAGACTAATTACTTGAACTCTTTAAGTTTTTCTTATTATAGATCATCCTTTTTAATAGATGGTAATTACGTTCGATTTTTTTTAGGAGAATTACGTTCGAGTTAGAAACTGAGTATAAATCACTTAAATTAATCAATTATTGGTAAAAGTGATGGTGATGCATCCTTTTTATTTCTCCATCCAGCGTCTTTTATAACTGATTAAAATCTCAACTTCTTTTTCCTTTACCTCAAAATTAAGCATGACACTTTTTTTCCTTAACACTAATAATCAATGTACCTTTTCCGCGTCAGCAACTATGAGTTCACCATTCGGCTTCAGAGTTAGCCCAAGTGGCCTTCCTCCTGTGTTGACCCAATCTTCAACCGCCGAGTCAAGCACCGAGTCATTCACCGTGACTCGCTTGATCCACCCATCCTCACACCCAGTATAGACGACACGTGCCGCGGCGTCGTAGGCCAAGTCTTCGGGGCCCTCCAAGTGTCCCTCGCCCATAGCTTCCGATCCAACTCGCACGTGGCCGTTACTTGCCGGAACCGCCACGGTGGACCGGCCCAGCTGAACCGGCAAAAAACCCGGATCGAACGGTTCGAGCCGGAAGAAAAGCGCAGCCACCGCCACGGGGAGAATGATAACAAAGAATGGTGTGGAAAACCATAACCTAGACATTAGAAGAGTGGTGGTGGCTACAAGAAAGAATAATAATATTCAGGTATTGGAAGAGAGTGTGTACATAGTACTTTTCGATGGAGTTGTTGTGAATATGATATATGATAATTACGATGCCATAATCAAATATTATACTACGAATTGAAAATAGGCAGCAACATGTGTTTATTTTGTAGTGTAGCGTGTAGGTTCGGTATGAACGAATCAACGTGGAAAAGGATTCAGAAAAAGATAACGTTGGCATTTCGATTGAATTCATGAAAATAACGTCCAGAGTTTTTTTTTTCTTCCTATTTTTGAAGTTTAATTTTTGACATGAAATGACATCTATTGTTTTTTTTTTTTTTTTGGAACTGGACATCTATTGTTAAATATACAACCTCAATGTAGAAAGATTCCCGAGATTCTTATCTGGTAGACGATTTTACCTATAATTAAGACTTAAGAGATAAGGTTATCAAATTGTCCCTTTCTTTTAAAAAAATAAAAATCAAACTCCTTAATTTATCTTATTCATCTCGGTGGTAAAGATATTTATATAGAGTGAAAAGTTACACGAATTATATATGAATTAGTACATATGCATATTAGTTTTGAATTTATAAGATTTTTTTTAAAGATTTGAATTTTGAAGATGAAAATATATATGTCGAATACAAATTTTTAGATTGTTTAGTTGCTATTAAAAGTAGAATATAAGAATAAATAATGAACTCCATCACTTCATGAGAGAAGAATATACTCTCTAAAAAAAAGAGTATTTAAATAAGAGTGAATGTGTACTTTTTTCTGTAAATTGATGTATGGCATTTTTCTTTGTTATTTCTATGTTTAGACAGTGTAGACTCTTTTGTGTTTTGCATTGCATGTTTTGATTATCCTTTAGTCGTATGAATCTTCAAATGTCTGCTCCCTTGCCTATAGCTAACTCTAGATTCATGCTTCTAATCATACACAGTTTATGAGATCTGTACTTTGACTTAGAAAACATGATTGATCTTTTGCTTTTGCTATTCTACTTTTGAATTTGGACATATCCTAAGCTTGTAAACCTTTATAGGTCATTGTTTCGCACCTTTCTTCATTCTTCCAAATTAAGTCTTATCTAAATTCAAGTACTTAAAACAATCCATTAGTAACATCAGATGAAAATACTTAGAATTTACTTCTTAAAAGTTTGTTGTCATTAAAACAGCAAATTTTAGTTTAGAAAGGATCATGCTTCAACATTTTTCACCAACCAAGAACCAACTTCCAAATACAATAGGATAAGTTAAAAAAAAAAGTGGCTTGTCAAGCATTTTTTAAGAGAAATATTCTTTCATCCACGTCTTTTTGAAGAATTTCCTTAGAGCTTCCCTTTATATATAAGGTTATTTTTAACAATTATTTTTTAAAAAAATAATTCAAATTTAATTTTGGGATGGAGATAAAAAGAGGTTAAATTAAAATGGACTAGAAAATTGAGAAGATCAAATATAAAGTTAAAGATAAAAAAAGGATAGTTTGAAATAATTAAGTGAAACCATCTAATAGTGCCACTCCGATCCTCATTTAATAGTGACACCATCTAACAGCTTTTATAAATATAAAGTAACATATACAAGACTTTAATTAAGTGAGCCTATTTAAGTAATTTTGTGTGGCTGATATAATTTCGTCGTTCATATAAGGGAAGGGAGCAGGATATTGCTTCATGTCAAAACGTACTAAAAAGGGATACATAAGGGAGCCACAATATATATAATTTCCAATTTTTATCCCACTTGAGATTAATGATAATTCAGAATCATAATAGTGTGCAGTTGGTTTTCCTTCCAAATCCACAACAAGGACTCCTCCATTCTCCTTTGGTTGTAGTACATACTTTGTAACCATTGCCGCAACTTTTTGAATGAAAGGGTATCTAAGTAATAAATCCCATTCAGGAGTTAAGGACTGCCAATAACCCACAAAACACATTTATCAGTAGACAAGACACCAGCATTTTATATATATTGTTTGTTAATTTACTTTCAGAGAAAGGGTTATCAATGCCAATTCATAAAAACATATTTCACTTTTGGATTTTATCAATTTTATTTTGCATAACTACAAACCCAAAAGAAGTGACTATTTTTGTTGTTGTGTTAAGGTGGCCAATTTCATGTACTAATCATTCCATTCAGTTAATCCAAATAAACGTTTAACAAAATGTGAATGAAATTAGCACCTTTCACAACTATGTACCCATGCATGTCTCATGTTCTTCTATTATGATATAATTATGTTATGAATATATACCAACCGTAAATTTGGTTGTGTGGGTAAAGGGAAGGGAATTAATGGCACAAAATATCAATCCAATGCTTGATAATGTTAAGGTAAACAATAAAATTAATTAGTACTGCATTATACCGTGGCCATTGCAATATAATATTGTCCCTGTCCAACATAATGAATATTATCTGGCATGCCAGGTAGGTCGCGGCAAAATTCCCCTATTCTTCCCTTTTTAGGACCCTCTATATAATATTTTCTACACCTCTTCCTGCAGAATCAACACAAACCAAAAACAATTTTAGTCAATCCAAAACTTATATACATGTAGTGCTTGGCCTTCTTGAGCTTTAGGTAAATTTCAAATAAAAACAAACATATATATGCTTTATTTTTTTTATTTTTTTTGTGAATGTAGGGGGAAAAAGCATGCACATGCATTATTGATTATTACTCACCCAATTAAGAACCTTATATAATTGACTATAGGTGCACAAAACAAATTAACATTGATGGTACTTTAAACTAGCAAGTAATTAACTTACATGATAGTTTCACAGTATATCACGAAATGTTGATCATGTGAGACTACAACTCCATTAGGAAAGTACAGGTTGCGGGCAAGCACAGTTACCTTTTTTGTTTCTGGATTATAGTTCATGAACCTACCATGAGGCTTGCCTTCAATTATGTCATTGTAGTAATCATCCAAAGAGTGTTTGTATGTGGCATCTGTGAAATAAATGGTACCATCTTCTGCTACATCAACACCATCTGTTAAATTGAATTTCAAGCCCTCAACTTCATCTGCCAGTACCTCAACTTTCTTTTTCCTTGTCACTCTCAACAATCCCTGTATCATTGTTGTGCCAAATAATCAAATAAACTCGAGTTGAATAAGGTAATAATGACTTTAAATTATGATGAGTGCAAATAAAGTAAACTCAAAACAAGAAAGAAATTAGAAATGTATTTGTAAATCGACTATTGATAGCTATTCACATGCACGCAAAATAAATCCTCGTATATTAGAATAAAACTTTATGTTAATATAATTAGTTCTCACAAATCACAAACATTTGTTGAACAACTTGGATCTTATGAAATATCTTTAAATTCTTACCCTCGTGGAGAAAATACATGTTGGCAAGTATTTTTTACTTGATGCAATCCTTCTCTTTAATTAAGAATATTCATAACATGGTGATTAGATCGACTAACTCTTCTTATGTGAGTTTTTTCCATATACAACCTTTTGAATATGAGACTTTGTTTAAGGGGAATAAGGCATACACAGCTTAAACCAACCAATTAGTGGCAACTTATGGTTCTTATTGATATAATTTTAGCTTGATTGGTATCAAAGTGTGTTTCACACTACTATAAAAATACGATTTAACATTTTTCTGTTAACATCAATTTTGACAAAAATCGATATTACAAAATATGCGGTGACATTTTTAAAAATAAAATATTATTATTAACACAAGTTTTTTTAAAATTGATGTTAACAGAATGATTTTAACATTAACTTTTAAAAAATTAATGTTATAAATACTTACTAAATATCGATTTTTTTAAAAAATTGATGTTAAAATTCTAATCTCAACATCAATTTTTAAGGTTTTTAAAAAAGATATCCCTTTCTTTATTTCACCAACTCACTTCTACTTCTCTTAATCCTTTGTCTCTCAAACCCTAAGGCTGTCCCCCCCCCCCCCCACCCCCAAAGCCTCTCTCTCATGTGATTTTTCAACCATTCTTTTTCTTCTTCATCCTTTCTTTCTCTCACGCTCTCACTTCCAATTAATGGCTTCTTCTTCTCCCTTCATTATTAACATAACCCTTTTTTTTTTGTTTGTCATTTTTTGCTTCAGTGTTGTTGTCGTTTTGGAAAAATTTTAGGATGCCAAAGTGCTTATGGTTGGGGCTGGCAGAATTGGCTGCAAGCTTCTCAAGACCTCCGCTCTCTCTGGTTTCCTTGACATTCACATCGTTAGTTCTCTTCTCTATTTGGGTCTTTCAAAATTTTCTTTTCTCTCAAGGGTTTTTCGGTTATTTTTTTTATGATGAGTTTTTGAGTTTTTTGTTAGGGTTAATTAATTTTTTATTCTCTAAAATTTTTCAAAATTTGATTTTTAGTTCCTAAACTAAAATTTGATGGTTAAAGTTTTTTATTTATTTTATTAAGATTTTTAGTTGTTAAATTTTTGTTTGACAGATTAAGATCTTTAAATTTTTAATTTTTAATTTTTAATTCCTAAACTGATCCCATTATTTTTATTTATTTAATGAGATTTTAAGGATTAAAAATTAAAATTTTTAAAAATTTAAGAACTAAAATTCTTAGATAAAAATATTAAAACACCTTGATTAGTTAAATTTTGGCATAAAGATTAAAAATTGAATTTCAAAAAAATGAAAAGACTTTTATCGATCAAATTTTATTTAAAGATTAAAAATCAAAATTTTAAAAACTAAAAACTTAATTAATTCAATTATTAATCTCAGAGTTATAGGAACGTACCTTAAACGCGTCCGCAACCATGAGTTCCCCACTTTTTTCAAGAGCAAGTCCAAGAGGTCTTCCGCCCGTGTTGACCCAGTTTTTTACCACCGTGTCAGCCACCGAGTCAGTCACCGTGACTCGCTTGATCCACCCATCCTCGCAGCCGGTGTAAATCACGCGCCGTCTCTTGTCGTAAGCCAAGTCTTCGGGCCCCGACACCTCTCCCACCGCCACAACTTCTGATCCAATGGGCCGACTCCACTCATGGGCCGGGCCTAATGAGCCGAGCCAGTAGAGAACCGAAACCAACGCTACCATGAAAGCAATGGCAAATAAGGATGATAAAAGGCATGACCTTTGTTTTGTTCTTCTCTTCGTAGGGCTTTGAAAGTGAGAGTGATATGGTGAAGAAGAAGCTGAACCCACATGGCTTGACTGGGACATTCTTCAAGGATAATATGCTCATTTGTTACTCAACGATGTAGAAGGAAAGCATGAATCTGCTATGCATTTGATTTAATCCATGACGCATCAATACAATCCATGTTTTTAATTGTTGTTTGCAGCGATAATATATAATAAAAAAAAAAGTTGTAGTTTGCTACGCCAATTACAATAATAATTTAATAAATTACTGCTACACACAACAGTAACTGCAATTTATGATGCTTCGAAGGATTGATTTATGTTGTAACTAAATTAATAAATGACATTTGTGTTTGGCATGTACCTTAATTAATTGGGACTTTAAAGCTAGAGAGTAATTTACAGGAAGTTATATAGAAGATCGATCACGAAATATATGTTGATCTGGTGAGACTTACAACTCCACACTGGGAAAGTAGAGGTTGCGGGGAAGCAAGCTAAGCTACTTTTTCTGTTGCTGGATTATAGTTCACGAGTTTACCATGAGGCTTTTCTTCCATGATTCATTGTAGTAATGACCCAAAGAGTATTTAAATATAATGTTTAAATTGTACCGTCATCTGTCACATGCATTGCACCCTATGTTAAATGGAATTTCATGCTCTCATCCTATCCACTAGCAGCTCAACCTTCTTTAATTTTCCCATGTCACTGAGCAATCCACGTAGACCGTATCACTAATATTGTTGTGTGCCCGATAAAATAATCAAATTGAATTTAATTAATTAAAATCTACTAGGAGTATTAGTAGTGTAATTTGGTTAGGTTTATAAACAAAAATTCATGCAAACATGTTGGTAACCGAAATTTAAAAGTTCGGTAACTCAAACCGAAAGACCCAAAAGAAAATATAGGATACATGCATTAATTGAATTAGGCTATTGCTATTTCCACTTTCCCTTATTACTAGTTTCCCTTTTTTCATTTTTTTTCTTTTCAAAATACCCAGAAAATACACTCCCCTTTGCACACACTTATATAAGTCTTGCACGTCAGAGTTCATTCCAGAAATTCAAATATCGTGGTTATACATGCTTCATATATTTTACATTTTGTACTTTTTTTACAAACTAACAAAAGATTAAAATTATATTCAAGCTTGAGAAAATATGATCCACTATGACTTTCGTTACAATCCTAAACTCCCTCGAGTGACCATTGCCAAAGCAGATAGCAGAGTTATAACATCACAGTGTTGAGGTGATGAGTGGTAGAACAAAGGGAAGGGGGATATTGAAGTTTGAACAGAAGAAGGGGGAGATGACATAAGGTTTTGAAAGCTGAAAGAGAAAAACTTAACATAAATAAAGGGGAATGTATTCTGTAGGGTATTTTTGGAAAAGAAAATGAAAAGGGGAGTGTATTAAGTAATACAGTGGAGTGGAAATAATGCTCTCACCCGTCCCACTACTCCTGCTCCACTTAAAGTTGAAACTTTCATGCCTGTGTAGTGTGTAGATATGTAATTATGTACATAGGAAGTGGATTTCCTCGTGAGCCGTGAGAGAGAAATTAATGGGCAATTTTTAATTATCTAAAATCTTTACCATTTATTTTATAAATATTATATATATATATATATATATATATATATATATATATATATATATATACCCGTCCATTACACGATTACAAAGTCCAGTGAAATGTAAATGAAGAAAAACAGAAAAAGTATATGATGGCTGTCCGCCGAACTTCTTTTCGGGGGTGTGTATCTAAAAAAAAACAAGGTTAGGTATTTTTGTTGAAGATAATTCAGTAGAATTCTCAAGAGCTACAAATGGTGTATGAAGACCAAAACTGTTAACACAACTATATATTATATATTATGTATTTCTGTATTCAAACTCAAAATTATTAATTTGAGTTAAAAGAATTTTATACATATTCAGTAATAAATTACGGTCACGGTTGTGATGAGTAAAAAAAATTTCATATTTCAGATAATTATAAGAAAATGCGGCTGATGTAATAATAAAATTATAATCACAGTAGAATTAGGGAGAGTCAAAATACTTTGATACTGTAGCCACAATTTCAATTGCAGACGTTATTTAAAATCACGATTACAGTATAATTAATAGCTTCTTAATGATAATACGCATATCAGGTACTGTACGTATGCATGGCACATGAAGGGGCGGCAGGTACACTGCATTGTTGAGGCTGGCTGAAGCGTATAAGTGTCCTTTTAGGGAAAGTGGGAGTGCCTTGACTTACACGACACGGGAGTGCCTTAGCAGCCGCGTTTTGATCTTTTCTGCCTTATTAGTTGTCAAGGATGATGCAAGTAATATCACCATGCAACTAATGGTTTTCAATTCGGTTATTATGCTGAGAACAATGGTTGATCGATGAAATTAGACCACTTCTAAATTGAACGAGTCAATTTGTCACTTAAAATTACAAAATTTATATGCCACATAAGAATTCAAATTAAGTGGAAGTAACTAGTTTAACTAGTTAATTAGTTTCATGTCATGTGTTGGCAGCCAAAGTGGAACTATAGCAAGTTATTACTCAAACTAGCTAGCTAATTCATTCCATGTCATATGTATATCATTTTTTTTTCAAATGAGACTGGCTCTCATTTTAACATGCCACATGTTACTTGCCAACCAGAATAGTATAAAGGTAAATTTCAATTGGAAACTGATTCCATTTTTAAAAATTTATAATAAAATAATTAAAATAATATTATTTTAATTAAAATATTTATATACTTAAATATGATGATAAGGTAAATGTTGTGTTTAGTTTCACATAAAGAGAAATCAACTTGTGATAGTCTAAAGGTAGATTTTATAGTAAACAAAAAGAAGGTCCTGATGACATAATAATAATTTTAAATCATATGTCAGATCCTAATTTGAAAAAAAAAGTATAAAATAAAATAATAATTTTAATTTAATTATAAATTAAAAATAATAAAAAATTAAAAATTATTACATGATCCAGATTGGATCCTGATTTAATGCTAATAACTAAATTAATTAACTTTTAAACATGTGTGAATTAGTTAACAATTCTTATAACCAGTGACAAAGGATCAACTCATATCAAGAGTAAATCTAATAGAGTTATTTTTCATACTCATCATTCATTTTCTTGAAATCTAATGAATAAGATTAATAACTTATTACAATTATTAGATTTCAAGAGAAATATTAGTTAAAAAATAATATAACTTAATTTTCATGTATTAGTTTTTTGGTCAATATATGATAAATTAAATTGTATATAAAGACATATGATAAGATAAAAGCAAGATAATCTTTAATGCGATGTTAACTCGTTGGTAAGTGTACCAAATTTATCACAAGTACTAAAATACTCAAAAATCTGAGTGTCGAATCCACAAAGACTTTGTTTGTACTTAGATTAATACAAACCCAATTTAAAAATAATAGATAAAGAATTTAAAATAAAGATAAAGGAATATATTAGATAAGATAAAGATTTAAAAAAATATATAATAGATTTAAAGATAAAAATAGAAGATAGAGAAGATAAAATATTTAAATTAAGATATGACAAAGATAAAAGAAAAATAGAAGATAAAAGATAAGATAAGAAAAGTAAAAGATAAAAATAAAATAAAATCAGAATTTGATAATGTTGGGACCTAGCCTGCCTTATCTACCTGGGATGTATGATTTTAGGTTTTTCTCTATCAATTTGGTGAATTTTTCTTACCCACATCTATTAAAATACTTGCCCATGATGTCTCACGATGAGAAGCATATCTCACCTATCTATCTTCGAAATGTCTCTGCAAAGACTTAGATGAAATGCATGAAGTTCTAATTCTAGATGTTTGCTTTGATGCATGAGCATGATGCAATCACTCTATATCTAGAAATGATTTTATCAAGATATCTCTTCCTTTTAGTTCTATTAGAAATTATACTCTCTCGAGCGACTAATTCCTAAAACATATGCATGCAAAACCTTCATTGTTTTCGATTAAAAATTACCCTCTCTCGAGCACCTAACCCTCAAAGATGATGCCATGATGAATAATGCATGAAATTAAAAGTAAAAAATGATAATAGGAAAGAAAATACCTATTTACATTGATAAATATGAAGTGTACAATACATCTTTTAACTTTTAAGCCTACCAGACCCTAACTAGGAATTTAGCCACTCATGGCCATTGAGGGGCTTTACAATGGGTGGGGTATAAGAACAGATGGAATAAAATGGGTGAAAGAAAAGGAGAAAATAATTTCCCATAAAGGGGATTCTATAGTGGTGTGTTCTTTTCTACTTGATTTGATTTTTTTTTTTTATAGTTGTTGTAGGGGACTTGAACTTAATGCTAAAAATCTTTCTTTTTGATATTTTTTGGATTTGTTTAGCTTTTAATCATATCTTCATGAGATTTCCTGATATTTTGGATATTTTCTCAATCTTTTTCTCTTTTAATCTCTCAATTTCATATCTGCAAGCCATAAATAAGAAAAATATCAAATCTTAAATTTAAGCCAAAAATAACTGTTAAATAAATATTTTTAAAGATATTTTCAATATATTTTTATTATCAGAATAACTCATAGTAATGACAACAATGACAATGGTAATGATAGTAACGACAATAGTAATGGTGAATGCAATGACGGTAACAATGATAGCGTAGTAGTGACAATGATGACGATGATTGTGGTGATGATGACGGTGATTATGGTGATGATGATGACAAGATGGATGCAACAACAATGGTGACAACAACGATGATAGTGATCATGATGCTGATAATGATATTGACAATAATAATGATGATGTGATAACGACAAAGGTAATGGAGGAAATAATGGTACTGGCGATAATAATTAATGGTGGGATTGATGATACCAATGATGATAACAATGGTTGTAGTGATGGGGTTGTTATGATAGAGATAACAATGATAGTGACAATGATATAAAAATGACAATGCCAACAGATAACACTGATGATGATCATAATAATGATGACAATAACACTCACAATAAAGATGATAATAATGACAATAAGGGTGGTGAGATAGAAGAAGAAAGGAAGTGACTATCCTATTCTAGTTCTCACATTAAGATAATAAAAAATACATTACACGAATTAATAAAATAATAAAATAGTATAGTCAACAAGATAAATAAAAATAATTAATTGAGAGTACTGTTCATAGGCCGGATTAGACCGTGTTTGAGGAAACCCATGATTTAGATGCATATATACTAATATGTACTTATATTAAAATTAACATCATTAAAAAATCATAATATATATATATATATATATATATATATATATATATATAATATGTAATAATACGTGGAAGTCAAGGACATTCAAACAATGTCCATGTTTCTTTCCTCAAAATAAGGCAAGATTGATTGACAAGTCTGTCATTTCTTTCGTTATTTTTGACGGTCTAACACCGTTATTGTTTGGACATAACATAAAATATCCAATTAATTCAGGTAGAATTAGACAGAGCCATTACGAGTAATTTTAATAAAAAAATTCTTGATTTACATAATTTATTTTTCGTTTGCAATATAATCAATGTACTCTCTCTTCTGGAACGTCGTCAAATGATGAATATTACACCACAAAGTCATAGACAAGATAAAGATAGCAAAGTGGAATGGAAACATGCAGCAGCCAATGTTGAAAACAAGTAAATAATAAATAAAAAAAATACTCTCATCATAGCTCATCTATAAATATCGTCATTGCCCTAGTGCAACATATACCATTCACATCATACACCGTTTCTTTCACTTCACAAAAATGAAAAACATGAAATTGTGTTCGGTGATGCTATGCTTATCACTAGCGTTCCTTCTTGGGGCCACAGCAGAACAATGTGGCACACAAGCTGGTGGAGCGTTATGCCCAAATAGATTATGTTGCAGCAAATTTGGGTGGTGTGGTGACACAGATTCCTACTGTGGAGAAGGTTGCCAGAGCCAATGCAAATCTGCAACACCCTCAACACCAACTCCAACAACACCTAGTAGTGGTGGAGATATTAGCAGACTCATTAGCTCTTCTCTCTTTGATCAAATGCTTAAATACCGAAACGATGGCCGCTGTTCTGGCCATGGATTCTACAGATATGATGCTTTCATTGCCGCTGCTGGCTCTTTCAATGGCTTTGGCACAACCGGTGATGACAACACTCGCAAGAAGGAGATTGCTGCTTTCTTGGCTCAAACTTCTCATGAAACCACAGGTTAATTTCTATACGTTAGTACAAAATTTATACTATTAACTAATAAAAAAATTATTATATTAATTAATATAACTTTTAAAATAATTATTATAAAAATCAACCAACTTATTATATATGATAGTTAATAGTTTTTAATTAAATAATACAGTTAAGATATGCACTATTTATTCTTTAAAATATTTTTTGAATCTTTAAAAATTACAAAACAATGTATTTTTTTTCATGATTTTGTAATTTTTAGGAATTAAAAGTATAAACTGAATAATTTAAATAAGAATTGACAAAAAATAGTTTTTAAGACCAAAATTTTATTTAACATTAATTGGGTAGATAATTAAGATGAGTTGCAATCACACATTAAATTTCTTACTGTAAGTGATGTGGTTACATGATACATATATATAGTGAGGCAAAACCAGTAATCTAAATTGATTGTCAACATCAATTATATGTCAATGTTTTGGGCAGGTGGGTGGGCAAGTGCACCAGATGGTCCATATGCGTGGGGGTATTGTTTTATCAACGAACAAAACCAGGCAACTTATTGTGATGGTGGGAATTGGCCATGTGCTGCTGGTAAAAAATATTATGGCCGAGGACCAATCCAACTTACACAGTAAGTCACCCTTAATTTCTAGCATTTTAACCCCACCCCCAAGAAAGCAAGAAAAGAAGATGTTCTAAATTTCTTTGATTAATCAAATTTGGATGAAACCAATTTCATTAAGATTGTAATACAATAAAAAAATGTAAAACAAGGTTTAATATATTTCCTAGTCTTTGTAAATATGGAACATTTTAATTTTAATCTTTAATTTTTTTTATTGATTTTGATTTTTATATATTTTAAAAAATCCAGAATCATCTCTATCACTATTTGTTAATGTGATATACATTATCATGTCACATGGAGTTATTTTAGAGTAGTCATATTTGGCGTAACATGTCTATATATAGATACATATCATGTCATCATTATATATAATGATAAAGACTTTTGATAAGAAATTTTTTTATGAAAACTAAAATTAATAATTTTTAAAGATCTAAAATAAAAATTTATGATATATATAGGAACAAAAAATTGTTTAAATTTAAATAGTTATAAAAAAAATGTTTCAGTCACATTATATAATTTTATGCCCTACTTTTTATGCACTCTTTCTCTTTTGATAAAAAGTGAGAGAAAATTAATTTAATTTGAAAAGAAAAAAAAAACCCACTTTGTTTCTTTAGGAAGTTGTAAGATTAGAATGTAAAAATATAAGATAAGGATGTGGAAATATAAGTGCTTTATCATTATTAGATTACTTATAGAGTGGAAATATGAGTGATTTATGATTATTAGATAAGGAACTAATCAAGTGCATGATGAGAGTGGAGTAATTATGGATGGATCTTGACTCTTTGTAACAGCAACTACAATTACGGGCAAGCTGGCAAAGCACTTGGTCTGGATTTGATAAACAATCCGGATCTTGTAGCCACAGACGCAACCGTGTCATTCAAGACAGCCCTATGGTTTTGGATGACTGCACAGGGAAACAAGCCATCAAGCCATGATGTGATCACTGGAAGATGGACTCCATCTAGTGCTGACAGCTCAGCGGGTCGGGCTCCTGGCTACGGTGTCATCACCAACATAATCAACGGTGGCCTCGAATGCGGCCACGGCCAGGATAATCGGGTCCAAGATCGGATCGGCTTCTACCGAAGGTACTGCCAGATGATGGGAATAAGCCCCGGAGACAACTTGGATTGTAACAATCAAAGGCCATTTGCTTAAGCAAATTGCTCACATATATCATCCATATAGAGAATAAATAGTATGTAATAAAGGATCTACCATGATCTTACATGTACTGGGAAACTTGTTTCTAAAGAAGTTCCCCTTATCTTGATTAAATAAGAAACTTTAATATTTTACCACCTTTTATGACAAAGAGTTTCTGATGAACTATATAATTAGATAAACTAATGAACACCACCATATTTAAATTTTTAAATAATGAAAATTAGATAAACTAACAACTTATATCCTATGTTGAAATTTTGATAACTAATTTTTTTTAGTGTCATAATAGTTAAAATGAATTATACATTAATCATTATCACATCCTTGTCGTAAGCAAGGAATAAGTTTAGAGTTTAAGGATTGTGTTGTTAGTGTAAATTTTTTTACCCTAATAATTAATCAAAATTTATTGTTGGTATAATTTTTTAAGATATATAATTATTATAAAAACTAATAAAATTATCATATATAAAGATTTGTGATTAGATAGTGTGATAGTTTATTTTCTCATAATTTTATATCTCGAGCATGGATAACTTTTCAATATTGAGTCTCGCCTTAAATAAAATATGAGGTTTGATATATGTATATCAGTTAGTTTATTCAGTGCTTCAAGGAAGATGATAGTAATTGTTAAATATTGTTCATCAGTCATCACACTGAGCCCTAACAAGATTTATACTTTTCTTCAAGCTAGGTAGCGATCATAGGGATTTGAATTTGACTTGGAAAATGAACGAGCTGTTCATGTTAATTTTACTTTCTAGATTAGATGCATGTTAAAAGTATCCTCTAGAAACTCTGTTCATAGTCCTCCAAGAGCACATCCTGGCGTAATGGATCACTACCGGAAAGAACTTTCCATTGACTAGCCAAGTCAAGTCAAGGGAAATATCATAATCAAATGGATAGATGTGGGAGATTAAGATCTGAAAGATATGTATTGTATTTCCTCCGAGGGATCGAAAGCCTAGCCTCTTTTGTCAATGGTCAGAAAGTAACGCAAACAACACCACATCCTACAAGGTTACCCTTTGTTCTTTTCTTTATCATCAATCTTTCAAGCATATATTCCCTTCACGTCACGTTATTAAATACTAGTCACTGAATAAAGGGAACTGGTAATTAATTTGTTATTTGTTATATATGTACATATATAAAACAAATTAATGTAATTAAATCAAGAACTTTTTGCTTTAATGAATCATATTTTATTCACCTTCAACTTAAAAAAATATTTTATTTATAAAATATCATACTCTCATCTAGGATACGTTTCTTTTTAATAATTCAGCATATTACATCGAAACTAATGTGTAACATACGATTTTCAAGTATGGTCATGTTGACATATTTACTCATTTAAATCTTATGAAATTGAATATACGTCGAACATGAAATATAAATATATAATGGATAAATTATACTTTTAGTCATGTTTTCGATTATATTTAATTTGTTTTTTTATCTTTTAAGAAATTTAGTTTAATTTTTTATATTTTAAATCTAGTCAAAATATTCTTCTAAAATAATGATTATTTTCAATTTTAAGATACAATTTTAAATCATTTGAGTTTGATTTATTTGAGACATAAAACTTATCTTATTATATTTACTTTTATAAAAATTATAGAATCCATCCAATAAATAAAGATAAAAATTATCGTGAGACTCGTTAACAAGAGGTGGCAACCAAGTTGGTGCCTCCTTCACACACAAAATTTTCATACAAGGCGTCAACTTGAAAGTTGTCTCCTTCGTTAACATGATATTCAATTCATATATATATATGAATTGGTTGACAACAACAATGTTATCAAATATTAAATGTGAATGTTTAATTTGTGTAAGAGGGTGCCCAAGTGCACCAGATGGTCCATACGCGTGGGGCCATTTTAATTGCTTAAGCAAATTACTCATACATATAATGTATAGTACGTAATAAAGGGCCAACTATGATCCTATACATGTAACGGGAACCTTATTGCTAAAGATGAAGTTCCTTCTGTTATCATGTTTAAACAAAAAATAATTAATATATTACCATCTTCTATGACAAAGAGTTGCTGATGAATAACGACAGTGGATTAAGATTTTGGGGGAGCATTACCATTTAAAATCATGAAAATTAGATAATTAATAATTTATCATCAGTTTTTTTTTTACAAGATAGTTTGTCAAGTTAAAATGTTCAATTGATATTAAAGTATAAGATGATATATCAAAGTCATGTAAGGAACATGTTTGAATTTTAAATCAATCTATATATATATATATATATATATTAGTTATAGCTTGTTAAATATCATTCAATTGATATTAAAGAAATTAAATACAATATTTAAGAATTTATAATTGAGATAATCTCATTGCTCAAAAGTGTTGTTGAGTTTAAAATATCTATATTTTTTTAGATTTATATTTTTTAATGTTTTTAAATTTTATATAAGGATTTTTTTTTGGTGAATTTATATATAAGAATGTGCTAGTACATATGTTTATAAACATGTAAATATATATATATATATATATATATATATATATATATATATATATATATATATATATATAAATAGTTACAAATATTGTCATATATTTAAATAATTTTTAATAAACTACCCTCTCCTCTGCTCATCTCACCTCACCTCCTGAGAGACTTGAGATGTAAATATTACACTCCCCTTGAATTTTTTTCATGAACAGATTCAAATATATAAAATTTTACATTTAAAAAAAAATCGTTAAATTTCTGTTACCTTCTGTTAAAAATGTTTATTAATACTAAAACATCCTTTACACTATATAACATCCCCTCCTATATGCAAATATTGCACTGCCCTCCCTTCTTGTGATTAAATACACACACACTCCCCTCTCTTAACGTACAAATTTTTAAATCAATATATTTATTATATATTTATATTTTCATGATAGAAAAAAAAATAAGAGGAGAGGGAGACAGAGGTGGGGTAGGGAGAGGCGATGAGAGATTTCAGAGTGCTGATAGAAACAGGGGAGGGAAGAGCAATTGTGGAAACATAACATCATTCTTCTTTTCTAACCTTACGACATGTGGAAAATCTTCATTAGGCGAGGGAGAGTGTGGGAAGAATATATGGGAAAGTTTAATTTTGGCCACATTTGACGAACAAAGAACAAAATTGGGAGCAAAAGTAGATGATACGGTGTCTCTTTATTTACAGAAAGGGCTTCAATTAACAGTCCAATTGTGTTTATTTTAGGAATATAGGGGTTTGCATTTTGCAACAATTTTAATATCCTATCTCTACCATAATTCCCTCATCCCCCAAGCACGAGCTATATCCATGCCATTCTGATACACTATTTATAGATCAAATTGTCCAATTTAATCTCCAAAAAGTTTAATGCCAGTGATTCACTGAAATGACAGAATTTGGGGCCACAGTTGAAAAAAAATTTAAGCATTATATGCTTTTGAAAATTAAAAGTTTAATTATTCATTAATCTGTACAAACTTTATTTTTTACTCTTATACTTAAAAAATCATCATCCATTTTAGTTTTAATCTTCATGAATAGTATTTTATTTCACTTTAGTCCATATGAATTTACATAATAGGGACTAAGAGATAAAAGAGATTAAAAAATGATATGTATAAGAACAAAAAAGATTAAAAATAGTATGTATAAAGATAATAATATATGATTTTTAAGAGTAGAGTGAAACTAAAAGATAAGATTTTTACACTCTCATATGAGTAATTAAATTAAAATTAAAAGCTGATGAGTATTATGGTAAAAGGGCATTAGATGTCAAAGAAAAACAAACAGAATGTACAATTACATATTTAACAACTCAATTTGTACAACTGGAAAATGCCAGAAACTCTGGTATATGCACAAGGCCTTATTAGGCCTTGACTTCTTAACTACACATATATGCATATTCTATCCTAAGGAGAAAATATATTCAGAAAAGACACTCTAGTATTAATCAGGCGCTTAAACAAGCATTCCAATCCACTTTCAATCTCTTCAATGGCAACCACCAAAGCTTCTAACCTTCCATGTGCAGATTGAATCTTCTCAGCCTCAGCCTCAGCATCTTTGTTCAGATTGTCCAAAATCAAACTATTAAGTGCAAAATCAACCTTCTCCAGCTCATTTATATCTTCCTGATGATTGTTGTAAGCAAACACCCCCTTCTGCATCAATCTTGACACAACAAATGCCCACTTATTAGGCTTTAGTTTCAAGATTGGTGAAGAAAGGAACACAACAAGTGACTCAAAGATGGAGCTGGTGATGCAACTAGCTTCTCTGAGCACTCTTACCACTGCAGAGAGGTGGTCACTAAGATCCAAAGTTGGAGAGCCCCCAAATGACTCATTTTCCATCTGCTTCAACAAAAGCCAAGACTTTGTGCACTCCTTCCTCATGTTTCGTCTGAGCCTCCAATATGTAGAGAGATAACTCTCCATGTATAAATCTCCAACCCTTTTCCTTCTAAGTGCACTCTGAAGCTCTCCAACACTTCCTTTCATCAACAGAATGGAATCCCTTGTTTTGCCTAATAGGTCCAAGAATCCTACTGGGCAATCCAACAACTCATTGACCCATTTCTCATTTTGGTGCTGGCCTATTGCTTGTTGGGTCAATGGCAATTTCAAAAGATCTTCAATGCATTTGTACAATTCTGCAAGGCCAGATAGACCACAGCAAATTGTTTCCACCTTTGGTGTAGATGATGATGATGATGATGCCTCCAATGATTTAAGCTTGCTCAGCTCCTCTTCAACTCTAACTGTGCTTGGATGTGATCTTGTTGGCAAACTAATGGATCTAACACCATACTTGCTAGAATGTTTTGGAGAAAATGTAGCCATACTTGCCCTTTTCATCTTAAAGGGTGCTTAATTTGAACATAGACTCAATGGTGTATAATACTATAATCCAACCCTATTGTAGACCTCTAGACATTAGAAGGCAGAGAGAGGCCAAGAAGTTTCTTATTTTAGACCCTTATGCCATTTGATAAAAAAATTAACATGTTAAGGTGCTATTTAAGTATTTAGTGTTTGGTTTTTCTGTGACGTGGTTATGTTGTCACATCTTGATCATCGGTGCAAGTAGCCATCCATATATTTTAAATGAAACACTTTATAATTATTGTAACACATGGGATATGAATGTTTCTCATAATTATGTTATGTCTTCTACGATGAAGGGATAAAAAAGGACCAATCTTCAATGAATCTAAAGCTAAAGCCACCGTTAATGGTACGGTACATATGGTTTATGTTTCATTATGGTCGGTTACAATTAAAGCTTGTCTTCCAAAGTTCCTTGCACCTTGATTGAGTTAAATTTTCTTTCTTTGTTTTTGCATTCATTTTCATATATACTAAAATGAAAAAGAGAGAACTTTTATGGGGCACTAAATGTACGTTGTTACCACGATGTTTCTTCTGGGGATTACAACCTGCCAAAGTTTGAATTTGGTGTAGTACTTTAGGATTCTCTATATTATTCTTTCTATTATTATTGTTCTTATGCCTAAGGATAAGGATTAGTCTCTTTCAAAAGATCATACACAATAAATAGATCTTGTGTGTGAATGAATTGAGCCAATTCCTAACAAAAAGATTTATTCTATTACTTTTATTCCGCTAAAATATTATGAGAATACCAAAATTCATACTTTAATATGGTACATATTGCTACCAATTTCTAATCTTCCATACCCTGCCGGCCTTAAACGTAATATTTCTGTTTTACGTGATTTTAGAATATTAATTTATTTTGAATTCGATGTGACCGGAAGATTTCCAAATGCACGTACGCACGTATATTATTTAACTAATAGTACCATGTTTAAATTATAGTTTGTGAATTATGATTTTGTTTGACTTGATAGAGCATTTTTACTTAAATCATAGACTCAAAGTTACATTAAAACCTTCGTAAAAAAAGTTTGGATTTAAACACATATGACTAAATCATAAATTTGATAAAACCTATTTGTGGGTGAAATTTAATTACGCATCTTTGGAATATCTAGAGTATCTAAGCATACTATAATCCGACATACACTATGCATATGTTTTACCATGGGCTTGATTCAGGTAAAAGTTAACTAGGAGTCTGTGTAAAAAAAAAAAGTTAACTAGGAGTCTAGACCACATGGATGAAAATCCATAAATCACATTTATTTATTGTTTGTCCTTTAAAAAAAACATTTATTTGTTGTTTGTTTTTTAAAATAAAAGAAAAAAAAAAACAAATCACAGTTTGATGTGGTACCAGATTCTTTGCTACCCAAAAATATGGCTGAACTATACAACTTTTGACTTTTGGCAATGACTTTTGGGCTTTGGGTTAAGCTTGTGGTCCACATTTGTTGCATCAAGCATTATTTAATCCAAATTCCAAAGGCATGCTCTATATTACTTCAAAAGAAGAAGAAGAAGAAAATCAAAGGTATGCCTTGGAACAAATTACGTCATTTCAAAGATAACTACAAATAGATCTATAATTCCTAGAATTTTGTAAGAGGGAGGAAGGAATGATTTTTTTTTTTTTTATCAGCATGCAGGATGGAAGGAATGATATATATTTGGTTTGAAAAATTGTTTTTTATTTTTCTATTTTTACTTTTAATACAAATATGAGACATTGTTTTCAGTTTTATTTTTTATTCGTGGGTGAAAATCATTTTACGCATCTTTGAAATATCTACTGTATGATACTATAATATAAACATTTTTTAATATATTTTACGTCATTTCATAATGAATATAATTTACCACGGGCTTTGGTCCAAGAACGGAAATCAAGAAACACAGTTCTGTGACTGATATGGTGCCAGATTCTCCTAGTTACCGTAAAATATGGTCTTAACTTTTAAGAAGACCTGGGGAATGACTTTTTTAAGAATTTGGGCTATGCTTGTGGTCCATGTTTTGTGACATTAATCTTTATTTAATCCTAATGCATGCTTTACTTAAAAAAAAGACGAAAACAAAGGCATGGTTTGAAACAAATTCTGAAGTGTATTTGGTAGAATTTTTTACATAAATAATAAGTTTTTTATTATTTAAGTCAAGTTATTATTTATATTTATAATATAAATTGCTGTTCACGTGAGAAATCGATTTTCCTACACTAATTTCTTACTTCTCTTTTTTTTTTTTTTCAATTTTTAAGGAACTGATTTCACAATAAGTTATTTTTTTAAAAAAAAATTAGCTTCAATCAAACTAATGCCCAACCTTTCACTGCATAATTGTATTTTATTGTAAACTTTGTAATTATAATTTCTCTTCATTTTTGTAAAATTTTACATAACTAATACAAAAAATTTATTAATTATCCAAATGATGCAAATAAACTATTATTTACATTCATGATACAAAATTATTGTTCATAGATGAAAAATAATTCCCCCAAAAGAGAGATGAGAAATCGATTTGGGGGAAATTAATTTCTCACTTATAAATAATAATTTATATCATAAATATAAATAATAGTTCACATTTGGATAAATAATAAATTTTTTGTATTATTTATGTAAAAAATTCGTATTTAGTAAGAAGCCACCAAGGTGTTTGATCGATGAAGGAATAAAGCTGTTCCAGAGGTAGATTAGATCGAGAAAATGATGATGTTAGGCGTAGCTGTGGGATTAAGTTCAGCAAAGGCTTGATTGAAAGAGAGTTTGTCATCATTAGAATTGATCCAAAGGATTTTTTTTTATCTCTTTCCGGGATTGTGAGGAGAATAACTTCATTAGTTCTTCTGGTAACATCCGGATAAGCAGAGAGAAAGTTTGAAGGGAGGATCCAACTGTTGTTCTTCATTGAACACCCTTACTTTATTATTATTATTATTATTAAAAAGTTTAATTTTATACTGTTGGTGTAAAAATATTTATCATATCAATGCATCAGAAATCATAGTAAATAATTTTTTTAAGTAGTTATCGGAAAAATTAATAAATTTATTATATGATATTTTATTATTAATCAAATTCAATTTTAAGAGGAAGTTTAGGATAACCATTTATACTATGAATATATAGATTATTTTCTAATAATTATTTTTTTCTTAAACATGAAGATCTCAAAACCCACGGACATCTTCGCACAATTCTTTCACTGGAAAAGTTTGAATTGGGTAATTCGAGCTTCAAAGGAAAAGTAGTATCTTACATGCTTCTTGTTAGAAGTATTTTTAATAATTCGACATGGATCTTTTCCTATTACAAAAAATGTTCGGAATAAATAAAAATAAAATAAAACAATTCAATAAAAATGTGATTTTTGTAAAAAGCGCATAAAATTAATCATGTTGTGATCATTCTCTTGTGAATTTTATTTATTTTTATAGCAATGTTTTTACAATACCTTTGCATTTAAGGGGATTATGCTGTCTTAATTAGACCAATACAGTATAAATTTAAGGAAATTGTGGTATCTTAATTAGACCAATACAGTATAAATTTAAGAGAATTGTGGTGTCTTAATTTTAGACCAATACAATATAAACACATGTGTCATTATTTTGGTTAATTTTACCCTTCATATATTTTTTTATAAGTAAATTTTAGCTTCATTAAGATGTACATCTGATATTTGATTCCGTAATTTTTCTTCCTCCTCTTTTATCTATAATCATCAAATCAACCTTATAATTCCTTTTATCTATCATTTTAACTTTTTATGGCATTTTAAAAATTGAATAACTATGAAACAACTTAGTGGACATTTTAAAAAAAAATAGTGGATTAATTTGCTAAACTTTAAAATTTTATCCGAATTGAGCATGCCAATTTGCCATATATCAACCTTTATCAATACATGTCCAAAGCGTGTGGTGGATCATGTGCTTAGGTATGTATTCATTTGCAATTGTGGCAGAGTTGTGGGGATGGACCATGTGCTTGACAATTGACATAATGCCTCAATGAGCAAAAATAGATGACTGTTAAATTATGTACTGGATCCTTGGCCTAGTTTAGAGAATGGTCCATTTTCAAAACAGAATTACCCTCATAACTTTCATTTGAATTTATACCATGGCTGAGACCACTTTCCCAATTTGGTTGCCCTTAATAGACAGATACAATATAACAGATAAAATACACAGGGGAAAGGTCTTAGAACAGACAATTGCCAATTATAAACTATCCTTGCATAATCTATTATTTGTGGTCACAACATTAGTGTAGACAAGGACAACACTGTTCTCATGTAACTTCATATAATCTCAAATTAATTTGAAAGTACATTTGACGGTTCACCTTAATCGAAATACCCTGAGATTTTAGAAAAGATTTTCTGATCAACTTGTAATATGATTAAAGAATGGCAGCTTAGATAAATCAACTGTGTGGATCTTTGTTAAAGTTGAGGTGATAGAGTTTTGGATTTCCTACTGATTTCTAGTTCTACACTCAATTTTAGACCAAAAAGAAAAAAGAAAACTTATATCTTGAAGCTTCAAAGTAACAAATAACAAACTATTAAATCGTTGTCATGAGTAAATTTAATCAAAACTACTAGTGTGGCGAAATAAAAGGTGTCAAAAGCTAGCAGATATCCCGTTGATTCTGTATATGAAGTTCTAAAGAACTTATGTTCAAAGCTTCCCTTTGGACATTCCAATAACAAGCAGACCATTCAATTATTTTGTGAAAAAATCAAGAATAACAAAGTTTTACTGCTTTTATTTTTAAAAAAGCTATGGATGGACAAATCTGATTAATTATTAAAGATGAACACAGAAAATATCAAGAGTGTATAGGCAGAGAATATGTCAAATGTAAACATATGCTGTCTTGAGAAAATATGATTAACACAAGAAGACACCGTAATGTAGGGAACAAAGATTTCTCTTTTGTTTTTACATTTCAATATATTTCTTTTGAATTATACATATCTACAAATAATTGTAGGTTAAAATTTCATTCCTCAGCATACCCCTAAAATTTGGCTGCATTGCAGAATTTGGAGAAAAATATCTATTGAAAGTACTCTATTGGGAGATTATGTTCAAAAGGGAAGCTCTAGTTTTAATCAAGCGCCTAAACACACTCTCCAAGCCATTCTCAACACTTTCAATGGCATTCTCCAAAGCCTCCAATCTTTCATGAACTACCTGCATCTTCTCATCATTAATAGTGCCTTCATTTAGAAGGGTGCTCAAAGATGCTTCCACACACTGAAATTCATTGATATTCTCTGATTTGTCTTCACAAGGTTTTATCCCCCTGTGCATCAATTTTGTCACCAGCAACCATTTGGATGTCTTTGAGTTCGATGAAGACACGGTGAAGAATGACAAAAAAAATTGGAATAGTGACAAGTTCATCAGAATGACTTCCCTAAGCACTCTAATCACAGCAGCGAAGTGGTGATCAAGATCCAAAAGTGTGGACACCCCAAATTTGCCATCCATCTGCTTCAAAGATGTGATCAACTTAATGGCATCCTTCTTCATCTTTTTTGTGAACAACTTGTACTCAGCCACACTTGCTTCAACACATGAGTCTCCCTTTCTTCTTCTTAGAGAAGAGTGAAGGGCTTGGACATTTTCCTTAATTTGCAACATGGTGTCCCTTGTGATGCCACATATATCCAAAATTCTCACTGAACCATCCAACACCTCTTGCACACATTTTTCACCTCTATGGTGAGAAATCACCTTTTGGGTAGATGCCATGTTGAGAAGATCATCCAAGCAAATGTACAAATCTTCAATCAAGGATATGCCTGTGTGAATGGACCCTGATGTGGATGTGAATGTTCCTTCCCAAGTTTTGATCTTGCTAAGCTCCTCCTCAACTCTAATGGTGCTAGGATGAGATCTAGAAGGCAAACTAATAGAACGAACATGGTACTTATTTGCCATGATTGCTATTTTTATTTGGTGTTTGTTTCTCTCCAATAGAAGCTCAAATTTTGGATGCTCTTACAAAGTCCTCGTCTCTCTTTATATAAGAGCTATCCTCATCAATAATCCCAAATTAAAAGGTGGCACATATCACTTACTTAATTAACGTGTGGGGCATGTGGTACACGCATATGGGCTACGCTTAAATTTCGGTTAAATTGTCACATCACTAGCCGACATTGTTCTCTATTATATTATATATGATAATAATAATTTGATATTTATGTGTAGTGAAATGGGTTTGAGCCTTAAGGTGAATACCTGGCTTCTTCTCCGTGTGTTGGTAAACAGAAATCTTCATTAGTCATCACCTAGTTTGCCTCCTCTCTTGCCACATTACCGTGTTGATTTCAAATATAAAATTGGTATCCACTGCTTGGATTGTCTCAAATCTCAATATGAAGGAGCTTGAGCTGCTGAAACTGATTATTATTTATTAAAGAAAGATTAATGTAGAGGTTTTGAGATCCGCAATAATTTGATTGAGTTTTAGATAACCTTTTTAAAATTCCAAGAACAATGGGTCTATGAGAGTGTATATATTTAGTGTTTAATATTGTGTGCACGAGTGGCGTGTATCCTTGTACACGTCTACTTCGATTTTAACCATATGCCTGTTTAATTAATTGCATTACCAAGCTATATGAAGAATCTTGTCATTTTCTTTCCCTTCGATTTTCTTGAGCAATCTTGATGTACGCGAAGAAGGACGCGTATCTTGCTGGTAGGATTGACGCGCGTTCATATAATTGCTGGGTATCTTGTGAAAGATATATTCATGCCCCATTAGGTCTTTGGCATGCATGTGGCTGTGCTGTTGCTGAATTATTCATGGACCTAACTATAATCATGGCTTATACTCCATACTTGGTAAAACCTAAGACGTGTACGTGTACGTCTTAGTTGGGTAGGATCAATATGATAAATTCGGTAATGCATTTGATAATTTAATTTTAAGAGAGAAAAAGTTATGCAATATGAAAATATAAAATAATTTTATAATATTATTCAATGAGTTTATATTATAAATTTAAATATTAATTGTTTATCATAAATTTCTTAATTTTTATAAAATTATCTTTAAAATTATATCAATAATAATTTATAATTGAATGATTATGTAATTTACACTATTAATACAACATGGTCCATTAAACTCTAATTTTAAGTTAAACTAGTTCAATTAGTTTATGTTATAAATTTAAATATTAATTGTTTTGTGTCTAAAACAGGATCTGAATCAATTTGATTACGCGCACAACTCTTTTTTAACTAGATCTGAACGTACTTTAGTCATATTAAGTATTTGTTTTTCTTTGTGCTCTGTCTTATTTTCTTATAGCTTTATTTAGTGTTTAATTTAATGTATCTATAATCGGATTGGTAAAAATATTTTTTTTTTCCTGAAAGATTGGTACGTAAAGATGTTAATTCATGTCTTATTGGTTTAATTATGATTAGATTAAGATTCACAACAAAATATGGTTAGATTAAAAATTGGAGTCGTAATAATTAAAGGTATATTGTTTATTATTTTATTAAATTAAAGTGAAATTTATAAATAAAAAATGAGAAAAAATCAAATGAAGATAAAAAGAACATGCATATGATTACATAATTTATCATACGAAATATAAGATTAGTTGAATAGTTACGTGAGTGATACCCTTTAGTGCTTCCTTGAGTGTAGCATTTTGAAGCCTACCATAGGCTTGCTATGGTTTCGTATCCTTATATGCTATGTAGTTTTAGTTATTCTTTAGTTTTGAGTTTCATAGTGAGTGAATATAACATGCTGCCAACTAATAAATATTATGCGATTAGTTTTTGTTTAATTATAAACTTCCTAAAATTTAAAACACTCTTGTTTTATTTATAAGAAACAAATTAATTTTTTTATTTTGATCATAATTATAAAAAACATTGACTAAATTTTAAATTTATTCAGAATTAAATTTCTTTAATACCTTTAGTTTATTTATAACTTTAATTACTAGGTAATGAATTCTGAGTACTAATATTAAATATAGTCACCACTTAAAGCATTTAATCTTGAGGAAATTTTTAGAACAAAATTTGAATTAATTTTAGTATTAATTAAAAATAATTATTTTAACCATTTTTTTATCTTGATGATACTATGTTTCTGATAAATAAGATCGGAAGTAATACTACATAATGCTGGACATACTTTAAGTAATAAAAAAATAGAAAATGAGCATTTTCTTTACACTTCAATGTATTACTTATGAGTTGTACAAATCTATAAATTGTTATTAAATATTATATATTTTATCAGTAAAAAAAATATTATTTTCCTCGGCAGGTCCCTAAAATTTGGATGCATTGCAGGAATTGGAGAAAAGATGCTATTGAAAATACTCTACTGAGATATTATGTTCAAAAGGGAAGCTCTAGTCTTAATCAAATGCCTAAACAAACTCTCCAAACCATTCTCAAAACTTTCAATGGCATCCTCCAAAGCCTCCAACCTTTCATGTGCCACATGTATCTTGTCATCATTAGTCCCTTCATTTAGGAGGGAGCTCAAAGCTGCTTCCACACACTGCATCTCATCATTGGTGCCATCACATGGTTTTGCCCCCTTATGCATCAATTTTGCCACCAACGACCATTTGGATGTCTTTGAGTTCGATGAAGACACGGTCAAGAATGACAAAATAAATTGGAAGACTGACAAGTTGATTAGAATGACTTCCCTAAGAACTCTAATCGCAGCAGCAAAGTGGTGATCAAGATCCAAAAGTGGGGACACCCCAAATTTGCCATCCATCTGCTTCAAAGATGAGATCAACTTAATGGCATTCTTCTTCATCGTTTTTGTGAACAACTTGTACTCGGCCACACTTGCTTCAACACATGAGTCTCCTTTTCTTCTTCGAAGAGAAGAATGAAGGGCTTGGACATTTTCCTTAATTTGCAACATGGTGTCCCTTGTGATGCCACATATATCCAAAATTCTCACCGAACCATCCAACACTTCTTCCACACATTTGTCACCCCTATGGTGAGAAATCACCTTTTGGGTGGATGCCATGTTGAGAAGATCATCCAAGCAAATGTACAAATCTTCAAGCAATGAAAGGCCTGTGTGAATAGACTTTGATGTGGATATTGTGGATGTTCCTTCCCAAGTTTTGATCTTTCTCAGCTCCTCCTCTACTCTAACGGTGCTAGGATGAGATCTAGAAGGCAAACTTATTGAGCGAAGCTTATGGAACTTGTTTGCCATGGTAGATCTTTTAATTTGGTGGTTGCTTCTCTCCAATAGAAGCTCAATTTTGGGATGCTATTACAAAGTCTATGACTCTCCTTATATAGGGGCCAAAAAAAAAAAAAAAAAAGGTAGCATAAATCACCTTAATTAACGTGTGGGGAATGTGGTACACGCATGGGCTACGCTTAGATTTCGGTTAACTTGTCACATCTCTACCCTATATTTTTCTCTATAATAATATTATATGTAGTGAAATGGGTCTAAGCCTTAATTTAAGGTGTATACTTGGCCTTTTCTCCGTGTGTTGGTAAACAGAAATTTTCAGTAGTTAGTTATATATCACCTAGTTTTCCTCCTCTCTTGCCACATTACCTTGTGGATTTCAAATATAAAATTCCGCATTGCTTGGGTTGTCTCAATATGTAGGAGCTTAATTGAGCTGCAAAAACGGATTACCCTTGGGTGTCTCAATGTGGAGTGTTAATTAATTATTAAAGGTGACTTTAGGGGTTCTGAGATCCGCAATAATTTGATTGACTTTTAGATAACCTTTTCAAAATTCCAAGAACAATTTGTCTGAGAGCGTATTTAAGTAGTGTTTAATATTGTTTGCACGAGTGGCATGTATTCCTTGTAGGTTTGATGTACACGTCCACTTTGGTTTTAACCACGCTTTGCTTAATAATATTGCATTGCTGTTGAAGAATCTTGTCATTTTCTTGAGCATAACTTGAGGTACGTGAAGGAGGACTTGTATCTTGCTGGTAGTATTGACGCGTGTTCACATAATCGCTTTGGCATTTGGTTGTGTTGCTGCTTATTCATGGGCCTGCCTAACTATAATAATGTGGCTTGTTCTCTACATTTGGTCAAACCTAAAACATAGGTGTTAATTGGATCAGATCCATATGATAAATTCGGTACTAAATTTGATAATTTAAATATTAATTTGTTTTTTTTCTTCTAAAACTGGATTCGAACCAATGTATTGGCTTGATTTTTTAATTTGAAGTCCAAATTTTTAATTCAATTATTACACGCTCATTTTTTCTGAAAAAAAAACTTTTCAAAATTGATATTTTATTTCTAGTACCAAGTTACAATGAAGAGTAAATTGGAAAAAAAAAACTTATATTTTATTGAGATTAATATAATTAAATATGATTAATTAAATTTTTTAGTTAGTATGAATTATTATTAAAAATGACAACGTTATAATGAAAAATTCCTCTCCTCGTATATCATTTCAAAATAAATTTATGTATAAGAAATTAATTAAATATTTTCAATTAAAATGATAAATTTCTTCGTTAAATATTAGTTCATAATAATTTCCTTGCACAAAATTTTATTTGTATACCTTAATAACAAGGCTTAAATATATTTTTGTTTCTTAATAAATTAACAATTTTTATTTTAAGTTTCTAATAACTTTTTTTTTAGTCTCTAATAAAAAAAAATTGATCATTGTTTTTTGTTTTAGTACTTCTAATATATTTATTTTTCCATTTTAATCCTTATAAAAAAATTTATTTTGTATTAGTACTTTTGAAAAATATTTGATAGGGACTAATACCAAATTATCTACATATTATATTTTATATATATATATATATATATATATATATTATAGAAGGTTTGAAATAAATAATAAGGATCAAAAATAAATATTTTATTTTATTAGATACTCGATGTAATAAAAAAATTATTAAAGATCTAAATCAAAATTCACTGATTTATTCTGGTTATAAAAGATTTAAGTCTAATAATAATCGTTATTTAACTTTAATAATTCAAATGATTCATACTCTAACAATTACTTCAAAGTCTTACTATAGTATTCCACTTAATAACATTTTCGATAAAGCCTTCCTATAGTATTCCCAAAAAAAAATTCCCATAAAGTGATTTATTTACATAAATAATATTTTTTCCACATAAATATTATTCATTATAATATTTTTTGCGTAAAATTCTATTTATGTCACATGTATATCCAATATTTAACTTCAACAATTAAAAGTATTTACACTCCTAACTAATTAACTTTTAAAAGGAATATTTATTTTCTCACAAAATTACTCATAATAAGTAATTTATTCATTTACAATCAATTAATCATGTAGTAGAAGCAAATATAATTTGTCTCTCATCCATGTAAAAACGTGACTTTTAGGACTACTAGAGTCCAACATTTAACTTTTTATGTGTAGCATGAAATATTAATTTTCAAAATGATTTGTAATCATATTTATTTATTTACAAAAACAATAGCATTTCATATTTAAAATAATTTCAAAGTGACTTTTTTTTAATTCCACTTTTTATCTATATATTTAACACTTGAGAAGAATTAACGGCTCATCACATCCACCTCCCATCTTCTTCACACATGCGCGCGCCCATTATAAGGCCTAACTTCAACATGTTTCTAATTCATTTCCAGCACCACTTTTTATTCCAACAGCCAAATTATATTAATAGAAAGATGAAAAGGATTATATTTTTTTATCAATAAATATTACTTGTTATTTTTTTACTTTTCATTAGATAAATGGATCAAACTCTGATATTTTTTTTTTCCTTTTTTCTTTTTTCCTTCAACTGCTCTTATATCTGCATACGAAAGAATTACACGAGTCAGGTAAGATGTCACATGAAGTTCCATCCACCCTCAATACATATGACAGAGTATATTAAAACAAGATAACCACTACATCAGATTCCTTTCACCCCATTTACTTTCCCCAATGAGGATTAGCCATCTTACATGATACCCTTATACCTGTAACACCACCATGCACTTGTGACAGACCCGTAGGGTGTGTAAAAAAAAATGGATTCAGATGGAACTGGATTATAATCGCTTAAATCGAATGGTTTTTATCATCGGATCCAATTTTCAGGCATATATAAAGCGAGTAATTGAATCCCTTCATTTTGGCCTTCCACCAGCAGCACCAAAAATATTGCAGCTTCCCTACCACTGCCTCCATATCCCGATTAGCCTAGCCTAGCTCTTCAAATATAATTGCGTTTTGGTATTTTCAAATAGCCCACCAAACCAACTTCGCCTTCTTCCCTATTATATTTCCCTCATGCTGCAAGAAGTGTCCTTGAGTATCCCTTGGTCCACATGGTCGATCTACCCTTTGGGCTCAATTAATCCAATAGAGACTAGAAGATACACTACCCCTAGGCTAAAAAGTGCAATAGCACCAAGAGGCTAAAAGACACAATTTTTAGCTATGGATGCCTGAAGGGTACGTAACCCCTCAGCCTTAAGTGTGATTGGATGTAGATGCTAAAAGTAAAAGAATCTATAATAAATCATTAGACTCGACTCAAGGATGACCAGAGAGTATAGTTACAAAGTTAATAGATCCATTAAAATTGTATATTGCTTTTTTTATCTTCAAATTTCTTGTTTTTTATGTTAATTTCTTCTTTCACCCAATATCTCATTTGCATACACTCTTCCATTGATTATTTTCCATCACTCTTGTATATATTAAATAAAATACATTATTTTGGCAGTGACATAATATCTTATAATGAATACTTTTTTTTTCTTGAAGAATGACATCCTTAATTTACTCAGTAACAAGGGACCGCTAGTCCTTCCCTATGTATAGCCGTATAGGTATGCGCCGCCTCAAAAAAATCAGCGTTGACGACTACATTGAAATGTCGCCACAAGCAATCGTTGAATTTAAAATTTAGGCAGCGAGACGCTAAAAAAACAATAAAAGCCATGATAAATACACGTAGTAATAGAACAATTAATTTTGAATTTCTTCAAAGCCAAAGGAATATCGTAATTTTAAATTGAGGTTGCAGTGATGCTTGTACTATACTGTGATTGTGATGATGTGATACGCAAAATTACAAATAAATGTGACTCGATCTTGGGATGTGAATGCCAAGAAATTAAAAATATCACTACAATTGTGAGTGCGTGCCACAAATTAAAACCATAAAATGATGCTTATGGCTCCATGAACATATATTTATATACAATCGTACGACAATAATTTTATTTGATATGTATCATACGAAAATGATAACTTACATTGAAAGTAAGTGTGTTGTTATTCAATTCAGTAACTATATTTACATGAAAACATGATCTATAAATAAAGCACACACATACATAAAACTGTCAAACACGATCTATATTTGGCAATGGCACTTCTTGCTTAAGAACATTAATAACTTGTTCTGCCTTTGGCCTTTTCTTGTGGTCTTGGAGGGTACACCATAGTCCTACAGTGAGCAAGCATGTCATTTCAACGGCATCAAAATCCATCTTCAAATCCTTATCAGCAACATTCAAAATATTCCCTTCCACATAATGTTTCCATACCCTATTCACCAAAGGCACATCATGGTTATAAGTCTTCCTTCCACTTGCTATCTCCAACACAACCACCCCAAAACCGTACATGTCAGATTCCTTACTAACCCTTCCTTGGTTTATATATTCCGGAGCCAGGTACCCATATGTCCCCACCACCCTTGTCTTCTGAGTCCTCAATCTTGGATCCACCAACTTCGCTATCCCAAAGTCACTAATCTTAGTATTGAAATCTGCGTCTAACAAAACATTAGCTGACTTTATATCCCTATGAAGAACACACTGCTCCGCATCTTCGTGAAGATAACGAAGTGCCCTAGCCACACCTAACGCTATCTTGTATCTCACTCCCCATGTCAAAGTTCTTCTGCTGTTGTCGCCGAAAATATGAGTGTCAAGACTTCCATTAGTCATGTACTCGAAAACCAGCAATGACTCCCCTCGCTCGTGGCACCACCCTATGAATTGCACAAGGTTTCTATGTATAAGACGACTTATAATCTTCACCTCGTTTGCAAATATTTCCTCGGAGTCTTCAACATCAGAAAAAATCCTTTTCACCGCAACCACCCGCCCTAAATCACTCAGAAACCCTTTGTAGACTTGTCCATAGCCTCCTTCTCCGAGCCTTCTATCATCTGCAAACCCGTTCGTGGCTGCAACTAATTCCTTATAACCAAACCTTCTAGGCATAAACGCTAATTTATCCAAATCAAAACCATCCTCGGTTCTTCTCTTCTTGATAATCAACCAAGTAATTATACTAATAACCACGAGCACAACAATATTAGAACATATCACTGCAACAACTACTACTTTGACCTGAACCTTGTATTTGGTAATTATGATGAAATTCTCATTGTTTGCCTCTTGATTAGTGGAATTTAGATCTAGATTTGGACTGAATTCCCAGGAATGGATAACATTTTCCTCTTTGGATGACCCGGTTGCTCCCGAAAACCCAACAGTGACCCACTTTGGTAGAATTTCCATGAGGTCAATCTGGTGTGAGAGAGAATCATTAGGCGTAAAACCAGAACTTGTTCCCTCAAAGAACCACGAGACAGCAAGGAGTTTGGCAGAAGCATTGTAAGTTATCAACGCATGCCCCATTTTCCCTATGTTGCTCTCAATATCAAACTTCTTATATTCGAGGGATGCAACAGAGTTATTGTTGATCCCTACGTGCTGCATGGGTGGGTCAAACTCGTTTACGCAAGTGTCGAATTCGACAGCAACGATGTTATCTTGGCTGCCACCGTATAAGCCGAGACGGAAACCGTCAGATGAATTGGGTGGAGTCTGATAGTCAAAGGCAAGTGGTGCCATGTAGAAAGCAAGGCCATCACCATAGTTGGTTTTATTCCGCGCATCAATTGTGAATGAAAAACGAGTAGAAAAGTCAGTGACATTTCCTTTAGAAGAGTTTTTCAAGCGCAAAGGTTGGCCATAGATGGCTCGTCCAACTCCATTGTTGATGAGTGGATTGAGAACTATGGATCCGTTCTCAATTTTGGCTACGCCTGTGTATTGGATGCGGCTTGCGCTTTCAGGGTTGCTAAAGTTAGTTATGTTGAAGGAGAGCGGTTGAACTATTCGAAGGATCATAAAGATTATTGACAAAAGAAGACAAGTTTTGAGGTAGTGGAAATGTTCTGTGGTAGCCAACATGGTCTTTTTTACGGCTGAGTCTAGGCTTGAGAAAACTGATTTGGAGTTGTTCTTAGACATGAAACCGGTTTTTTTTTTATATAAAAAAGAAACCATGTTATACGATACATTAACCTGTGATTAAGAAGAGAAAAAAAATAAGAAAAGATTATTGTTACAAATCCCATCACTAACATTCCAATAAAAACTAACAATTAACATAAATTGATAAAAAAAAAAATTACCTAGCAAATAGAGGGATCAAAGCATGTGCAAAGGGATTAAAGCACTTTTTGCAAAACACAAGACTAGTAGCTAGCATCAAACGAGCAACCAGTGCTTCTTCCTGTTTTCAGCAATTGTGCTTCACATTGCTGGAACTGTTTTCTTCTCGTTACTGCTTGTGCCCCAATAAAAAGTTTTTATTTGACTGTTAAAAATAAAATAAAAAACAGTTGACAACACATCAATGACAGCAATACTTCCCCACCCAAGAAGGCATGACCATCAAACAAGTAACCAATTGACAAGACATCAATGGCAGCAACACTTCCCCACACAAGAAGGCATGACCAGGGTTTAGAGAGCCTCTTACGGACAACCTCTGCTCCTGTGGGACTCATCTTCCAGTGTTATCACCGCCTTCTCCACGCGCTTCACTTTCACTATTGCCCGAGCCACCAACGACACCATCAGTGACGGTTTCGCCAGCCCCTCGTGGCTACCGGATTCCTCCGAACCCAGCCGTTGGCACTTTAGGCCTCTTCAACGCCACCACCAACGTCTACATTCCCAATAACCACGTGCACGCGGTTGAGTTTGATACATTTAATGGCACCATTGATCCTCCCTTTCAGCACGTTGGCATAGACGACAACTCTCTCAAATCCGTGGCTGTTGCCGAGTTTGACATTGACAGAAACCTTGGAAACAAATGTAACGCTTTGATAAATTACACTGCTTCCAGCAAGACCCTCTTTGTGTCTTGGTCCTTTAACAATTCCAATTCCAATACTTCACTTTCTTACAAGATTGACCTCATGGACATTTTACCCGAGTGGGTGGATGTAGGCTTCTCCGCTGCAACGGGACAATATACCCAACGAAACGTTATTCACTCATGGGAGTTCAGTTCATCCACTGCTTCGAAAAAACACAATAATAATGTTTTGCTGATTGTTGTGGTAACCTGTTCAACGGTCTTGGTGGTCGTGGTCGTGGCCGTGAGTGTTGCAGTTTGGGCAATGATCACGAAAAAGAGAAAGGGTAAGTTGATAATGATAATAATGGTGAACGTGGAGCCACCCAGGTTAAGTTTGATTTGGATAGGGCAACTTTACCTAGAAGATTTGATTACAAAGAACTAGTTGTAGCTACCAAAGGGTTCGCGGATGATGTAAGGCTTGGACGAGGTAGCTCGGGACAGGTTTACAAAGGGTTTCTGAGTGGTTTGGGAAGGGTTGTTGCTGTGAAAAGGATTTTCACTAACTTTGAAAATTCAGAGAGAGTTTTTATCAATGAAGTTAGGATCATAAGCCGTCTTATACTTATGCACAGAAACTTGGTGCAGTTCATCGGGTGGTGCCATGAGCAAGGCGAGTTTCTGTTGGTTTTTGAGTTCATGCCTAATGGAAGCCTCGACACCCATCTCTTTGGGGAGAAAAAAACTTTGGCCTGGGATATTAGGTACGTTAGATAATTTAGCTTTATTTTCTTGTATGTATATTTTATTATTTATTATTCCTTGAGGGTTGTTTACTGTATATTTGGTAACACGTTTTGGTGGATGCAAATCCAATAGAAACTAAAAAAACCATTTTAACTTGCATAATCTAATTTAATCATATGGGAAAATCTTATTTTATTTTATCTTCTTCTTTTCTTTTTTAAGTGCTTATAAGAAAGATTATCCAACTAGGGTCACAATTATTTTCTTCCTAGTCTTTTTGCTTTGTACGTATATGTATTTCTTTTTTTTCTCTTGTAATGGAGTTAACTTATGCTATTGAAATTAAACATTTGTCACTATTTTATTAATTCTCTCTTTTCTTCTCAATTCCCTTTATAGGTACAAGGTAGCGTTAGGGGTGGTTTTGGCCTTTCGTTATCATCATGAGGATGCAGAGCAAAGTGTTCTTCATAGGGATATTAAATCAGCTAATGTGTTGTTGGACATGGATTTTAGCACCAAGCTTGGCGATTTTGGGATGGCAAAGATGGAGGGTCCGAGGTTGAGGACTCAGAGGACAGGGGTAGTGGGGACTTATGGGTACCTTGCCCCAGAATATATCAATGGAGGTAGGGTAGCAAGGAATCAGACATTTATAGTTTTGGGGTTGTGGCTCTTGAAATTGCATGTGGGAGAAGGATTTATCAAGACGGAGAGTTTCATGTACCTCTCGTGAACTGGGTGTGGCAACTATATGTAGAAGGGAATGTCCTGGGTGTTGTTGATGAGAGATTGAACAATGAGTTTGATGTGGATGAAATAACAAGCATGATTGTTGTGGGGCTATGGTGTACTAACCCAAACGACAAGGAAAGGCCCAAGGCTGCACAAGTAATAAAAGTTCTTCAGCTTGAAGCGCCATTGCCTGTGCTTCCGCTTGATATGCATAACGCTTCTCATCCTTCTCTAGTTACCGATGCACAATCCACTTACAATTCCTCATATTCAGTACCCTTCACTAATAGTTTTGTCAGTGTTGGACGCTAATTTTTTTAGCAAGGCTAAAAAAATCAATCTATTTCGGGCAGCAGGGCTTATGATGTTGTGTGCTTCTTATGTAGATTTCGTTTAGTTTTATGATTTTCATTACTTTTGTGGTGAAATGTTTAATGGCTTGTTATATATACATAAATGTCCAAAAATAATCTCTTTGCATATGTAAGGTTAGGCTAGGTATAATGACCCTTCCTCATATATTTGCAAAGTGAGAAGCCTTCTTCCATCAGGGTGCATTAGCTTTTATATATGTCTTCCTCGTAAGTAAATGTCATGTTCTAGTAAAATGGTGTTTTATTCTTTTTTTCTTTCAAAATTTAAAATAACGATAAAAAGAAACGGAGAATTTTTTTATTCCTATTAATATTTTTGATATTTTAATTAGACTTAAATAAATATTTTTGTTACCACTAGAAAAATCATATCATATTGATTAAAGAAGACTTTCTCATGATGTATCCTAGAAATTAAAGACTATTCTTCAATTGCATATATTACTGAAGAGGTTGTTGAGTTGTATAATTTATTATCTTTTGAATTTCGTCTACTCAGTTGTACGACTCAATTTTTTTTTTTATGAGAAATTTATGTGTTTAATTTACAAGATGACATTTTTATTGTTTTGGCCACTATCTTGTATGTTCTTTATCGTGAGTAGTGGTATGCCTACAAATGTAATAGAACGATTGCAGCTGACTCTGGGGTATTTCATTGCCTTGGATGTGAAGCAAATGCATGTTGTGGATGCTGCCCTATGTATAAGTTGAAGCTAGCTTGAAGTGTTTGATGGATTCAACACAGTTTTTTTTGTTGTCTTTGACAGTATAAAATTACTTGGCCAGTCATGTGCCTCTATGGTGGAAACTTTCAGGGTTCTTGGATGAATTTACCGAGGATATATTTTAGTTCATAGTTAAATTAATATGTTGTTAATTGAAATTTTGTATGAATATATATATATATATATATATATATATATATATATATATATATATATAAATTGATGAAGAAATTTGATACCTTGACTGGAGGTCAAGTTCTTTTCAAGGTGGAGAAGGATGTTATGAATTTCGATTTGATGACTCTTGCAGAGTTAAACATATGTGATGACTCCAGTATAATTGAAGAGTTCAAGGTGGAGGATAATGTAAGCACTCCACAAAAGGTAAATCAGAAGTTGTTACTGGCAATTTGCAACTTTCGTCATAATGTATTTTATAATTCTCTTGTCCAATGTGTACTTTTCGTACTTTTTTTTGTTTAAGTTCCTAATACCAATCCTTTTAATTAATTAATTGTATGCAGGTGAAAATTGGTTCCAAGATTGATGATTCAATTCCATAGAGGAATGTATGACTCAATCGATGTGTGTTCCCTCTAATGAATCAATTGTTTGTGATCCTAGTGGCTGGTTTGTTGGATACTGCTGATGAAGATGGCCCTTCTAATGGTTGTCCTCTCGATGATAATGGAAAGATGGATAGTGAACCTCTGAAGATTTTTTTTGTATGAGTTGCCAAAAAAAAAACTCAAGTACTAGCGGGTGAAGATATAGAAATGACTCTATGATGGTTTGTTGTATCATAAGAACACAAATTCAATACACGTGTATTGAATTTTTGTTCTTATGTAATGTTGTGTCTAAGTCCGTCTTACTATCATTTTTTTATCTTAAGTCACTTGGCATCCCATTGTGCTTTTTTTTTTAAGATTTCAAAGTTAACTCATTTCGTTCAAGATGACAGTTTGAATACAATATGGAATATAATTGAAAACTTTGGAGCTAGAATTCAACCGTGCCATCTTAGTCAAGGTATGAGCAATATAATTGACTTGTCTCCCAACAAAACTCACCACTGAGTTTGACAAAGATGTTAAAGCTTCTAAACATTTTCCTAGAATGACATAATTGTCTGTTACTCCCGCTGAGGAAGTATTAATGCCATATGTTATCGTCTTACAATCCAATTCAAGCACAACGTACATTGTCAAGATTCATCTCTGATGCCCAATTAACTGCTTGAAGTAGTCCCCATGCCTCAGCCAATTTTGGTTCTGGGATGCCTGATTGAGCTTGTGTTTTTGCTGCTATAAACGTTTCTTGGTCATTGTGAATTATCATACCCACTCCAAAGCTTTGATTGTCATTGAAAATGGTGGCGTCGACATTAGGTTTGATCCAACCTGCTTCAGGTTTCGTCCAAGATATTATCTGTCAAGTTGAAAGCTTGTTGTCTTGATATTGGTTCGTTATTTGTTGGGCTGCACTCCATTCATCAAAGTGCTGATATGCCAACAAAGATGCAGTAGCTGGACTCACTTCCTTTGATTCTCATATCTTTTCATTCCTACATCTCCAAATGCACCGTAGAATAATGACAATTTTTTGTTTGAAATTATCTATCATTGTGTTGAATCTTGGAAGCTAAAGAATTTCATAGTAGCGCGGCTGTCCATATGGCACGAGCTTGATGACATTGAGCAAAGATATGTCATTCGTTTTCTGGAATTGAGCTGCAATAACAACAGGAATTGTCACTCTGCACTCCTTTCTTCTGGATGTTTTGCTTACAAGGTAGACAACCCCTCAATATACTCCAAAGAAAGTGCTTGAATTTTGGTGGGATCTTCAATCTCCAAATTTGCATCCAGTCACCTTCCACCTTTAAATGTTCATTGCCCAACATATTCTCCATAAGGTGATGGCACTAAACGAACTAAGTAATCTCCATTGCTGCCAAGCCTCCAAATGATTTTATCTTGTCCAACAATGTTGACTAAAGGCATTTGTTGTATCTCTTTGACATCTTCATTGAATATCTGTTCGAGAATTTCACTTCTCCAACAATTAAAATCATGTCTGATGAGAGTGTTTACCTTGAGTTGTTCGAGGCCATTTGGTGGGATAGATGAAGGTCTGGAACTGATTCTAGAAGAGCAAATCCATGGTTGATTCCAAACAGAAATTGATTTGTCATTCCCTACTCTCCATTTTATTCCCTCTTTGATAATACCCGTGAAGCATGGATGCTACGCCAAACGAAACTAGGATTATGCTCAACATGGGAATCCACAAAATCACAATTTGCAAAATATTTAGCTTAAAAAACTTTGTAACCATAACATCTTGGTTGGTAGTTAATTTCCAGCCTTGCCTCCCTAGCATGACTAGATTGAAACCATGGAGATGTCTAAAACCCATGTCACCATTTTCATTTTTCAAACTCAGCTTCTCCCAAGATAACCAATTAATTCTTTTTCTTGCATTTCCATTTTTTCCCACCAAAATGAGTTTATCATTTTTTGCAGTTGATCTTCTAAGGTGGATGTGAGCAAAAAAACACTCATGCAATAGGTTGGAATTGTTTGAGCACAAGATTTAAGGATAATCTCTTTAGCTGCTTTAGATAAGCACTTCCTAGTCCTTTAAGAAAGCAAAGATAGACCTCTTCTTCCTTCCAATGATAGATGAGAGTCCTAAATAGGTGTCACTCCCAATGGTCTGTGAAACTCTAGTAGAACTTGAGATGTGTTGCCTCATAAAGTCTTAAGTGTTGGCACTGAAAAAGATTTCTAATTTCTGGTAGTTGATAAGTTGACCAGAAGCCTTTCCATATTTATCAAGAATGGATAATAAATTGGAAGTGTCTTGTTCGTCTGTCCTGCAAAATAGAAAACAATTGTCAGCAAATAAGAGGTGTGTAAGGAGGGGAGCCCCTTTACACACCTTGACACCATGGATGTCTCCTCACCTCATTTTTTTTAAGTAAAGATGACAGACCCTCAGTACAAAATATAAAAAGATAAGGTGACAGTCACACTGTCTTAGTCCTCTCATTTTTTTTCATGGCAAAAGCTTGGCTAATATCAATTTTGAGAGCCATATACCCAGCTTTCATTTTGATTTACACCTTAAATGGTGGATTATCTCAAATGCAACAAGAACATTGTCTAGGATAGATCTTCCTTCAATAGAGGCGGCATGTTCTTCGGAAATAAATTTTGGCAGCAAAATCTTAAGACGATTGACCAAAGATTTTGAAATAATTTTGTACAGCACATTACATAGAGATATTGGACGAAAATGACAATAGTTGTTTCAGTTACCCGTGAAGGAAAAACATCATTTTCTCACCAAGAAGTTGTCCGTTTGGCCCTGGTGACTTGTCAGAACTCATCTAGAAGAAAGCCTACTTGAGTTTGTCTAAGCTAAATGGTGCAATGAATGAAAAGAAAAGAGAAAAGAGAAAATGTGTGGAATATTTGTGTATCTGAATTACAACGAAATACACCTTGCAAGTTCTCTTCAATGGCTTAAGGAGATAGGAATATCATGGATACGATTCCACAGGCATCGCGACCGACAATTCCTCTTCTCCTCAATGCAATGCCGATTCCAATTTCTCTTTTTCCCCTCATCTTATAGTTGTTTAACTATTAATGCCCCCATTGTGCTTTTTATTTAGCTATTTTGCTTGTGTTAGTTAGTTCTCGTATAGTCAATAGTCATGGGGATTTGATTATGTTTCAAGATGTTATTTGTGAGTTGAAACTTTAAACCAATATTTCCCACTTGCTTAATTGTTTGTTCTGTTTTGTCTATTAAATTTCTTTAAATTTATTTTATGCCAAAGACTACAACTAGTTCTTTTTAACGAATATATATTTTTACCTCTAATTGTAAATGAAGTTTGAAAAAAAAAAAGTTAACTTATGAGTAATTAATACTGCTTCCATTTTTATATATAAGGAAGAAATGAGAAATTTCTTTTTTCTAAATATAAGAAATATATTATCAATTTTAAATGCATTAATTACTAATTTTCTTCTATACCCTTATATATTGTAAATAGGGATAGAAATGGGTTGGACAATCCATCAAGGACCAATCATCCGACTCATTTAAGGTATGACTTAATCCGATTTATAATAAAAAAGGTTAGGTCATGGGTCTTAAGAAAAACCTATTAGACTTGACATGCTTGTTCATTTAGCAATAATATTTATAAAAAAATATTATTATAATTATTTTATTTAAATTATAAAATTATTTTAGTAGTTTGACAATTTGAATTATTTTAACTAATGTTTGAAAGACATTAATTCCCATAAGCATAGATAGGTAGCAAAAATGATGACTCTTTTCTTTTGGTAAGACTTAAAAGACCTTAATAGCATGTTACATGAAATGTTTGTAGACAAATTTTGTCCATATCTTGTGATTTAAAATTGTCTTATTGTTTTTTATGAAAATCTTTAGTTTTGTTAAAAAAAAATATTTTTACACTTTTTAATATGAAATAAGATTTTAAATGAGTCAACAGGTTAGACAAACTTATATAAAAATCAGTCTCAAACTTAAAAATAGACTTATGACGAATAACAAACCTATGTTTGGACTCTAGAAATATAAAACAAGTTAGATCAGATTTAGATACTGATCTCGTCCAACCCATATTCATCCCTAAGTGTAAAGACTATTAATTATTTATGAAATAAATCATGCTCATTTGGTGGGGGAAAAAATATTCCTAGAAGAATAAATAGTGTCATTAATGAAACTACCACTTATACGATTTAATTTAATGGATATTTTTAGAATAAAATTCAAATTTATGATATTATTAATTAAAATTAATCAAATTAACTATTTTTTTATTTTTATAAATTAGTATTTATTTTTTATATATTGGAAGAGATGTTGCATATTCCCTTTAAATTTACTTTATGAATTTACTTTATGGCAAAGATTACAACACCATTTTAACGACTATATCCTGCAAATTAAACTTGTAAAAAAATCAAGTTTTGAGTAATTAATATCCTGCAAATTGTCTTTGAATTTATTTTATGACAAAGACTGTAACATGTTCTTTTTAATGGCTATATATGCTTTTACCTCTAAATAAAGTTGTCTACAAAGTCAACTTTTGAATAAATAATATCTCGCAGTTTTATCTATAAAAAAGAATAAAACATTATTATTTTATGGAGTATATTGCTCTACATATAAAAACAGTTTTTAATAAGGCAAGCAATTTAAGTCATCGTGAGAAACATATATGAAGTCCATCAAGTAATTAATTAACGTCTTTAAATTTATTTTATGACAAAGGCTAGCTATATGCTTTTATCTCTAAATGAAATTGTCTAAAAATACAACTAACAAAGTCTTTGACATTATTGAAAATGTTTTTTTTTTCTCAGCAAAACTTATTGCAAATGTAATAGGGCGGTTACAGACGACTTTGGGGTATTTAAATGTTGTGGATGTAATAGGGCTTTTGCTATATCCAGTTCCTTTTTCGCTAAATACGCTCTCATCTGTGTGTTTTTTTTGTAATTTTGATAATATATACACCACTTATACCCATAACATTGATACATAACCATTATTCAAAAATTTAATTTCTAAAACAATGTTTTGTCTATAACACTCCAGGAAGTACTTTCTGAAATACTATTTTGTGTTTTGGAAAATACTTTCTAAGATTAAGTTTCTTATGTATAGACAAGCGCATCTGTTGCATTTGTTTTAGCATCTTGATATATGTCTTCTTGTATTAGGGAGACTTTTGATTTTCTTTAACTGCGGGGTATGCCCCGTTTATTATTGTATCATTTTGGGTTTAATATAATTTACATTTTTTCCCAAAATGAAATAGAACACTAGGACCATTAAAAATCCTATATAAAGGAAAATTTAAACAATAGTGAAACAATTAAAGTGAAAAAAACATATAATTGATATCAATCTTTCAATTTGGACAACTCTTAGAGGTGCTCTATTGCAACCACTTGGACATTGCTACATATATAAAATGATAGTGGACAAAAATAAAAGAAAAAATAGTTTGGAGCATAAAAATACTACATAGTTCCAGAGATTACTTTCGAGAATAACATATACAAATTCCAAAAAGTAATTCTTAAAACTATGTTTTAATAAAATATACATAATTCTAGAAACTACTTTCTAAAACAACATATATATCAATCTTGAAAAGTATTACGTTTTAACCACCATACCTTTTTAAACCTTATTTTACATCTCTTCCCTTATATTTATATTTTTTATTACTAGTCATGCCTTTTTAAACCCTATCTTTATACCTTCGGTGTGTGTTTGTTACTTTTTAAATTTTTTCATCCTATTTTTATTATTATTTAAATCCTCATTTTGAACTCTCATCTTCATCCATATTCATTATTCTTTGATATGAAACCTATCATGCATAGTACCAATCATACTTTTTTTTTACACAATGAAAATGAGAGTAGCAATAATCACAAATCCAAATTGCAACACACCATTAGATATCTCCTCATGTTTCAACCATTGGAAATTTTAAATACCTGTTATCATTCCCTCAATATCTAATGTTGAAATAAGTATACATCTAACAATTAACTAATTATTATGGCTCTTGAAGGAAGATATGTTCAATGTTTTATATTCAATTTTGTTTATTACTATCAGAAATTATTTTCGGCAACAAATATCAACTTTGGAAAGTAATTTCTGGAATTATATTTATTTTGTTAAAATATAGTTTCAAAAATCACTTTTCGAATTGGATATATGTTGGTCTGAAAAGTAGTTTTCAGCCATGTGTATTTTGTTAAAACATAATTTCAAAATTTATTTGAAGGAAATGATATATATTGTTTTAGAAAGAAAAAAATTTGAAACTATGTTTTAACACATAGATGGTGTAATTGACATGAATTGAGGCAGGAAAAGAAAAACATTGAAAGAAAGTAGAAGAGTAGAGAGAGAAAATAATAAATATAATAAATGATGTAACGAAAACAAAAACAGAAAAGCATGAATTTTGCGCGAGAAATTCTTTCGGTTAAAACGCCGTGCGACTCAGAGGACATAAGACGAATTCCCTGGAAGAACAGCAGGATTCAGGGTCAGAGAATTCTTCGTTCCCTTTCGTGTGAATTCCCCTCTAATTTAGTCCACCACCAATTACCACAACCACACCTTACCTTTCAATTCGTCTCTTACCATCAAATAAAATGTGAATAAAAGAAAGGTATATTTAGTCCTCAAATTTTAAAAATGTATAGATTTAGTCTTTCTTCTCTAATAACTCATCATGTTTTTTTTAAGTTACAAGAAATTAAATTCAATAATCCATATATTTTTTTTAAATTAATGGACCAAATTCATCATTACCTATATTATTATAAAAATAGTCCAACCACCAATCATACTTACAGTGTTGTTTTATTGTGCCTACAAATCAGTTTTTTTTTTTTCTTTTAGTGTATCTGCTCTTTCTTGCTTTTTCTATGGTCGTGCTTTGCATGGTGGGACTGATTTAGTTAAAGTATATGGACCTTAATTATCTTTTTTTTATATAAAATTTAAGGACTAAAAACGCCTTTCTTTCATTAAATCAATCAACAAAGAAGTTATAACATTTTGTGAATTAAATTATTGCTGTCTTTAACAAATAAAAATATAGCAATAGTGACTTAAAGTTATATAGAAAGTAACTATCTGCCAAATGTTCATTACTAATTTGAGGGAAGGACTTTTGATGGTGTTCATAAGAAACCGATGATGCCGAAAAAAAAAAAGGAACCAGAATATGGAAATTTTAATAAGACACAATATAATTTAGAATCATTTTGATATTCAAACATGTATTGATTTTTGGAGAGCAAATCCTTTAAAATGCGGACTACATGAACACTCTCATTTACATTTACAAGGTACTGATATAGGCTTCACTCATCATTGTGCTAATGAGCAAGCATATTAAGAAATGACACTCTATTTTGAACTATACGTCTGAAAATGCAATCTAATCCACCGTCAAGACCATCAATGCTAACATTCAATGTCTCTAACACTCTTAGAGCAATTTGAACTTCAACCTTGGCATCACTGTGTTTTGCCCTTCCAAGGAGGGAGCACATAGCACTAAGGTCCACAACATTAGTGTTCTTCTGCCCTTTCTCTGAAGAAAACAATCTCATTGGCTTTAGCTTTGAGATCATGGAGGTCCCTTTTGTTCTGAGTCCTGGCATTGATAGAAACAACAAAAGAGAACGAAATATAGAGATAGTGATGGTGCTTGCTTCTCTTAGAACTCTTGCTAGGTAAATCAAATGCTGATCTTGAGATTGACCCATTAGAAAACAAGTATTAACTTTGTTCTCCGTTCTCTTCATTGCCCCTAGTTGCTTGGCAATTTCCTTCTTGGCCTTCTTCCTGAAGCCACCATATTCACAAATGCTGTTTTCGATGCTCGAATCTCCTCTTCTTCTGCGTATGGCGGATTGAAGAGTTTGCACATGTTCTTTTAGAGCCAACAATAAATCCCTTGCTGTGCCACATGCATCTAGGAGTGTCACTGAGCCACACAATGCCTCTTCCACTAGTTTCCCATTTTGGTAGTGCAAAAGTGCTTGTTGGGTCTGTGGAGAATTGAAGAGTTCCTCCATACAGTTGTACAACTCAGCAAGCACCACCAAATCGCTTTGAATTGTCTCTGCTTCCAAACATGTGTGAGGCTTAATTTGGTTCAAAAGTGCTTCAACTCTTTGAGAAGAAGGGTGCACTCTTGTGGGCAAACTAATGGACCTTACTGGTTGATGAGTCGTAGTACTTGGCATTGTAGAAATAGCTTCCATTTTTTTTTTCTTTGTTGTAGTGCACCAAACACAAGGGATGCTTGATTGGGAATTAGTATGACTTCAATCTATTTATAGGAACATGGTAGAAAATGAACCTAAACTTGGGAATTATAAGTGTGCGAGCCAACTATTTTTGTAGTATATGTGCATGCATGTGACAATAATGTGGGTCTCCCTACCTTTCCGATTGCTTTGTAATAGTTTAGGCCAACAATTCCGTAACTAAAGTGATTTAATTTATTCCATGGAGGTAAGATGAAGTGCTTTGAGGTTTGAGCAATAAGTGGTAGTACACAAACAAAGGACACTAGACATTGCCGGTATATGTTCCCTTCTTCCCCCTTTGTGATGAACCAATTCAATAATAATCCCATCTTCTCAACCATAATTCAATAGTATAACTTATCTCTAAATGGTTATGTGTATAATTGAAGTTGTTTTCTATTTGAATTAGTTTTGCACTTTGTGTCTTTCTTCAAAGTATAAGTGAGGGGTGGATTTAAATAATCCTAGCTAGCGCAAACAATGCTGTGAGTTATAGCCAAAAGTTTCCTTCATAAGCCTGGAATCTAGGCTAGCATTAAGATGTTGTTATTGGGGGACATATGAGCAAGGTTGGTTCAAATTGCTATAGTTTATGATTTAAGTGACTGAATAATGGAAAGCATGAGGTGTTGTGGTGGCAGTGTATTTAGTGATATTAGGAGACAAAGGGGGCAATCAACAGTGATGTTTCTTCTACCTTGGGAATTGATTTGTTAGCATAATGAAAACATTACAGCATATAAGTTCTGGTACTTGTGTTGGGTTGGTGGCTTGTGTTAGGAGTATAGAAGGCAAAAGGGTACTTAAGGAGTTGATTAAAGAGTAAGGGGAGCAGTATAGGAATCACATGTTAATTGTATGGCTGAGAAGGTGATTCTTCTTGTCTGTTTTTTTTTTTCTGCATGCATCTGCACCTTAAACAACGTTTCGTTTCAAGAGCAATGTACCTAGCAGACATATTTTCCCATAAACAGCATAACAGAGACTACAAACTTATGATAAATAAATTTACACATTGAACTTGGGATGTTCAAATAAAATATTTGCCAACATCCCCTATATTGTATTACCTTACTAATTCTTTTAACTAGAAAATTGTTATTTGATTCTTTTTTTTTTTTCCTCTACATGTATCTTTCTTGGAGAAAATCTTATTTGAGATATTATGAGACACTATTAAATGTGAACACCTCTCCTTATTTAGTTTGTTTTGTTATAACATCTATTGAAATAGAAAGGACAGAGAAGAACCTCAGAAGAATCACACTACAAAAATTAGTTACTTAAATTGGAGAGTCCAAAGCCCTGTAAACCTCACTCTAGAATGTGGGGGTCAAGTCTCTTATCTTTAATTAGATCCTAAGAAGTAAACTTACCAAAGATAAATGAAGAATAAGGTATAAGATATTTTAAAACTAAATTGTTAAAATTAGAATTGAAAATTTAAATGGACAAAACAAAACATGTATGTTTTCAAGGACTGAAATAATAATTTTCTTTTGTTAGTTAAGGGTGCACTATACAATTGTCCGTATATGCAAACTTCTTAATTAATGTGCCCAAACAAAGGTGGCGGGTTTCATTGGTATAGCTAGCCTATGACAAGATGTGATGTCCTAAACTTCACCTGCCATAACCATTTGAGTTAAATGCAAACCAAAAATCATTCTATTGTTATGCAACTTGCGATGGACTGTTGTGAATTGTGATAAGCCTGTTGTTTTACAGAAGGCATGGTGCTGTTGAATTTGTAAAGGAAACAACATTGTCATTTTGCATGTGATGCAAATTAAGCATCAGATGCTGCCTGCTCATAGCCAATTGAGACAAGTCTGGCTTGGCAAGTTGGCCCTGCAATGCATCCGGAGAGGCTTGCAAGCAAGCATTCTTCCATTTATTGCCACTGCCACTGCATGTGCCTTTTGGATCTTTTGAATCCTATGCCCATAACTACTAGCAATGCTGGTAAAAATTGATCAAAATTTCTATCAATGTGACATAAATTGTAAAATTTTGTGATTATCTTTAGCATTGTTTAGCAGAGTTCCAGATAGGTCTAATGGAATTGGTTCTGATTAAGCATGGCTTAATTATAACCAATACTTTGAGGGTAGAATTTGTAGAGAAAATTATTAAAAGGCTTGACCCTTTTTTGTATGGTAAAGTTTAGGTGAGTTGGGTGTAGGGGATTTATGAGGGTGAGAGTATGCTTCAAGATTCATTGAGGGTTTGTAAAAATACTTATAGATCGCTTATCAAATAGGTCCTCACAATAACAACGGGATTCAAATTCTCGTCTATGTGAGATATGAATATGATCCTTACCAACTAATCAACCAACTTTTGTTTGCTAAAGACTTGACCTTTAGGAATGATGCCATGTGAATTTAATTTAAAGCATGTGGATGATCCTCAGACGTTACAGGTCTTGTGATAGAGAAAAATTAAATGATGTCTCTTATTATATTAGGTTAGACAAGATTCATGGCTGCATATAAGAAAAAAATAATAGGACATTATTCAAGGTTGCATCATTGTCATTCAACTGAAACTCGGAAAAATAAAGCATATGTGGAAGACAGAAAATATAGAGCTTTAGCTCATCAATCATTATCAGTTCAAGAAAATATATATAAGAACAAGAAGACACTGAATTAACGCTCTAACAGAGTTTATTCTGATTCCCATATGACCGTCAAGAGTCAAGGCTCACTTTTCTGCCGTCCATGCATTATTTAATTCAAAGGGCTAGAAAGGGTCACACCACGTTCGTCAGAAGACGTTCATGAGAAGAAGACATACCTCATTTTTAGGAACTTGGCTCCTTTAGAAATGAAGAGAATACACAATAAGATTGTAATAATAATTATCAATTAAAAATTAATCTTTCAAGTTGTAATTAATTTTGGATTTTATTTAAATTCTCAACTATGAGATGTGTGACACTAACTAGAGAGAGATTGAGAGAAAAATAAAATAAAAGAAGAGAAAAAGATATATAAATTAATAGTATAAAAAGTATTACATAATCATTCTATTACAATTTATTATGTATAAAAGTTTATTAATTTTTAAAATAATTTAAATAATAATTTATAATTCAACGTGAGTACATCGGCGTTAACCTCATAAAAGATAAAAAGAGGATAAGAAAAAAAAAACTATACATGAATATAATTGATCCGATGTTTATATTGTTTCACCAACGGATCATATATTCTTTAATTAAAATTGTTTTACCATATATATTTTGTGCTTAGATTCAATTCCTGGTGGCCACATTCTCTAATCTCTACTGTTCCAAAACATCACGTCCATGTGGAAGTGGTGGGTGCCCATTTCTTCTAATACAAAATCATTGAATCACGCTGACCCAAGCTCTGTTTTTGTTTTAGACTTTTATTATTTAAACACCAAAAACAGAAAAATAATATATATAATCTTTTATCTTTTAATTTTTTTCATATATATAAATTGTAAAACCAAATGGGATAATATTTTAATTATTCTTAAAAAAAACATTATCCTTTATTTAAGGCTTATCTCACGAAATTAAGCATGACTCCTCGTAGTTCTTGGCGGCATCTGGCCGCCCCGTGACTTGCATGTGATCTGATACGTGAATTCATCAAAATTAATACTAAAAAAACCTTAAGTATATATGTTGCCTTAGATATTTTACATTCATTATTGTATAACTTCTCATGTCTATAACTTTTTTTTAAGAGGTCATCTATAACTTCTTCTAAATTAAATTAGTTTTTATAAATAAGTGATTAGACACAAATGATTATTAAATTAAAGTTAATGTTAAATTGTTTAAGTATTATATAAATTTGATTCTTTGTTTGAGTATTATTTAAATTTAATTTTTGACGGAAATAATTTTTTATTGTTTTTAAGAGAAAAGCTTTTATAAATTTCACTACCTAATAATCAAATGAACTCTCTTAAACTCGTTATACTCTTTTTTAAAAAATAGACAATTGTTGTTGTTGCTGTTGACTTAGTGTCAATATCAGAGTATTTGTTTTTGACAAAATATCAAAGTATTTGTTAATAGGTTAAATTCTTTGTTTTTAGTGGGTTTAAGTTTTATCAATGAAACAGTTAGGCAATTGTTATTCTTACCTCCCCTAATTATTCAGCATACATCCCTTCTTTTCATATATATTTTACTATCCATAATGTCCTTTTACATTTATTTCCTACCTCCTGATCCAAACTTTCTACACGTATGTGTTGCTAACGGAAAAAGCAACAATGAACTCTCGCGCATTGGCCCATGGTTCTTCATGTTCCTTCTTTTATAAACTAGTCACTATAGAGATTTATGAGAGTGGAGATTCCAATCATACCCAACACCTCTGGGGCGTGTGAAGCAAATTCAATCAATTGCCAAAAATTATTGTGTTTTGTATGTTTTTGTCTGAAGGAAGAACCTGGCTAACTACTTTTAATGGGGCATTGGAATTCTTTTCTCTCAATCATATTATTTTCATCTATAAGACTCAAATTCAAAATCTTATTTAAAGAGACTGAATTCAGTATCACTTGTACCAACGATTTGTTACTAATACCTCCAATGGCATGATGATTTCACAAAAACTAACTACCCCTCACTCTACTCATTGCAATCTTTGAATTGGATCAGAAAGAGCAGCCATCATATACTATGACACCCACTCCATCCTCTCCGACCGCACTTCCTTCAATGTCACCCACCTTGTGGCAGCCAAGTTACCATCGTCAAAAGGGAAGAGTTAATAGCCAAAAAGGAGGGAGGGTAATTAAGTAAAACAACCAATAAAAGAGAGGTATACTTAATAGTTGGGGGAGGTAAAAATAACAAAAGCCACAGTTAGGACTTCAAGCCCAAAGCTAATCCAACCCCAAAATTAGTCCCACATAGCCATCAGTCCAGAGAGAGGGAAAGAAAGAAAGAAAAAAAAATCAAAAACTGCAACATGACTCTCCCTTCAGTATACTTCTTCCACAAACACTTGTAATTCATTCGTTCCATTTTATCAATGAATCAATATTGGGTTCATTAATAACGTTTACAGTGGAATCTTCCCAGCATGTCCGATTTTCTGAGAATTTTCTAGCAAAACAACTCCCAAAACTCTCAACTAAGCCACCAAATTAATCATAAATTGATTTATAACAACAAACATCCCACAACAAAATTGATTTAAGGAAGCTCAACTTTAACACCGTAAGAGTTGACTAAGAATGGCAATGAGGTGGGTCAGAGACATATTTGACCCTTCTTGTCATTGTCCCGCAAGAGGTGAGAGGTGAGACAATACATGGTATAAAAAAATAAATTTATAATTTTAATACACATTTTCATATTTATTGGATTTTATTGAATTTAGATATATTTGCAAGTAATCCATTACACTCTTTTTATATTTTTAATTTACTTATATATTTTTAAATAAATTTTATATTAAGTTTTTAACTATATTTTAATTCAAACAACATATAAATTTAATGAATAACAAATAAATTAAAATTAAAAAATTAAGAATTCAATTATATTTTTAGTTAAATTTATATTTTTAAGTTTACTATTTAATCATTTAACTAATAACTAGTTGATTTATATTTTCAAAAATTATAACAATAATATATATATATATTGTGACAAAAAATTATAAAAAAAAATCTATTAGTGACAAATACAGGTACAAGTATAGGTGTAATTTGATATCCATCCTCATCTTCATCCCCGCTTAAACAATTCGGGTAATACTCGTACCCATATCCAATCAAAGCTAGTATTTCCGGTCGAAGTCGAGGTGGAACAGGTGAAAACTAGTTTATTTGGCATGCCTCTTCAAAGCTAGTTTATTTATATTTCTCTTTTACTTTCTATTTCTTTTATAGGTCTAAAATAACTTAAAATTCATGTGACCTCATGTTAAGCGGATCTTCTGGGCTTAGCGAGTATGACGATGATCACGTGCTTAATGCGAGATTCACGATAAACACGTCTTTGGGTTTCTTCATGGATCTTTTTCGCGTTAAGCGTGAACTGGCCACTAAGTGAAGAGACGTACTAAACGAGTTATCCCAATTTTCAACTTTGTTCTTCAAGACTTTTTTTGACGTTTTTACATCAATTTTTTCTTGAAAAACACTTGTAATTTTCTTCTTTTAAATTCTGCTGATAAAAAATTAACATGATGTTAAATTACTCTGTTCATTAAAAACAATAATAAAATAAAATAATTATAATCATTCTTAATCAAAATTAATTATCAATTAAACTCAAATTTTACAGTTATTAATAATTTAGAATCCTTTGACGAAAGAATCTTTAACCAATATACTTTTAAGATCAACAATTGTCCTTACAAACTAACATTTTCTTGAAAATCATGATAATAAATTAATAAAAAAAACATTCCCAATCTCAAAGTTTTGGAAAATTAAAAATCTTTCTTATACCAAACACCCGTTAAAAAAATAACTCAACCTTCATTCTAATATATTTATTTATGCATTTTACATATTTTTAATTAAGTTATAAGTTCCTTTAAAAAAATTGTTATAAGTTACTATGCTATTACACTTTTAATGAATGCTTTATATTTTATTATCTTATCAAATAATTACACTATGAGAAATAAAATACGATGCGAATATTAATTTCGATTCAACCGTATAAATACTCATAAATATCATAATTATTACAATATTCTGAATATAAATATATTTTGCGCAGACCATTTTTTTGGAAAATCTCCTTAACAAGCACGAATCCCTATGTCAGCAACGTGGCGTTTTGATGGATGTGGATTCGACAGCACAGGAACAGGACAGGCTCGGTGCAGTGCATAGGATTCCAGTAGAAGTAGAAGCTTCATTCTCATAACGGCTACATTTTCCCACAAAAATAATTTCCTTTTTAGAAGACCGTTACTCTTATCTTGTCTTCTCTTTCTCCCCTTAAACCCCGATCCATTACTCTCCTCCACCATCACCATGACGGTCGCCAGCACCAAGAGACTCTTCAAGATCACGCTCTCTCTCCTCCGCCTCGGCTTCAACTCCTCCAAATGGTACTACTCTTCGTCTTTCTCTTTCTCATTAAACGACACACAAATAACCCAAACGACTCTTGCAGCAAAACGGCAGCCAAGATGGCCGTGGCCAGGATCAAGCTGCTGAGGAACAAGCGAGAGGTGGTCGTGAGGCAGATGCGTCGCGACATTGCTCTTCTTCTCCAGTCTGGTCAAGACGCCACCGCTCGCATCAGGGTAATAATTTCAAAATACATTCTTTTTTTTAATGAAAATTAATACAAAAATGTCAATGCTTCTTCATTGTTCTTAACCTAATTCTTCTTGGACCCTTCCATGTTATTCTGCATCTGTTTCTTTGCTTCCCAAACCTTCCTTCTTCTTTTTTGTTGGTTCTCTTCTTCATTCTCTCTAAACTGCTCCTGAATCCTTCAAGGCTGGAGCTTTGATGCTAGTTGGTAGAATCTTGATAAAATTTTAGGGGGAAATTGCACATGTAAAACATGGCAGAACTTTGAGAGTCAACACCTCCCAATATCTGCATAAAGCTAATTAACTAATTAGTGGTAACTTATTAATGGTGTTATCTATAACAATTAACAAGATGAGGTCACGTTTAATTTTCTAATTCTTACCAAAAGTTATTCTTAAATGACAACTTTTCATGTCATGAAGAAAGAGCATTTTGTGGGAAGTTGTATCTAATGTAAAGATTCATGATAACTTATTGGCATGTTCTAGTCAAAAGACACGAGACATTAATTAGCAACTTTGACTTATATCATTATATTGGGCTTGGTAGTCGTAGGTTTCAAATGCTTAAGGTTGTAGATGCCGGTATTTTTAGTCACTTCGGGGATACTTAGAAAGGGTTAGAATTTGTAACGAGAGTATTTAGCTTTTATTTCAGTAAGGAACTTTTAAAGAGCGTCGTGATGAAGGTCAGTTGATAGTATCTTTTGATCGTCGCAATAGCTAAGCGTCACAAGATTTCTTTCCTATTTATGACTATTGTGGCATCTCGTGTCTCGATGCTTGAGACGTCTCAAGAACATTTTCTATGTTGAAGTGTGCCAAGCCACTTATTAAATCAGAATTCCTACTTCTCAATAAGCTTTTTCATCATGATATCCTTTTTAAACTAAACAAAGCTAACTAATAGTAAAGATGAGGCCACATGCAATTTTCTAGTATTTACCAAAAATTATCCTTAAATGATGAATTTTGATGTAATAAAGAAAGAGCATTTAGTTTGAAATTGTATCTAATGTATATATTCATGGGAATTAGTCCAACGATATAGTTTAACTGGGATTGATTATGATAGTTTTGTTTGGTTGTTTTCCTTTGTGACTGTGGTTAATAGCGATGAGAAATGCTCACTTTTTGAGTAGGTTATCAAATGCCAATTTTATTTGATAATTGAGATGACTATTTTGTGACTTTTACATAACGATTTTTGTGGCTTTGTAGGTTGAGCATGTCATGAGAGAGCAAAATGTTTTGGCTGCAAATGAGTTCATTGAACTCTTCTGTGAATTAGTGGTGGCCAGGCTCGCAATCATTTCAAAGCAAAAGTAAAGTGTTTCGGAACTCATTATCTTATTATAAAAGTGACAGGCTTGAAATTCTGATACTAATCCTACTTGTTTCAGGGAATGTCCAGCAGATTTGAAAGAAGGAATTGCTAGCTTGATATTTGCAGCCCCTAGGTGCTCTGAAATCCCAGAACTTGTGGCACTTAAGAATATCTTTGAGAAGAAATATGGGAAAGATTTTGTATCTGCAGCTGTTGATCTAAGACCTAGCTGCGGTGTAAATCGCCAGGTAAGCCTTTTTCTGACTGCAATTTGGCTTGTATTTGCTTACAAAGAAGCAGCCTTTTGGATTTTTGGATTTTGATGCTTGATTGTCAGTAAACTACTTAATTTCTATTAATCCTCAAGTATTCATACTAGTGTTGTGAATGGCCATGAATTTTTAGTTGATCGAAAAGCTCTCAGTACGAACACCACCTGGTGAAGTAAAATTGAAAGTGTTGAAGGAAATAGCTAAGGAACATCATATTGATTGGGATACTACAGATAGCGAGAAAGAACTTCTCAAGCCTCCAGAAGAGCTAATAGTACGTTTTGTGTCTTGGTCTCCCTTGCTTGCTTATGCTTTGTCTCAAATTTTCATTGATGATTTGGCTCTTTCTCTCGTCAGGTAGGGCCAAGTGCTTTTGTCAGTGCCAGCAGCCTACCAGTGAAGCCTTCTACAGTTATGTCGGTGGATTCAAATAAACCCGCTACTAGGTGATGCATATATTTATAGATTTTACCCTATTGGATATGTGCATTATATTGTCATCAACTTATTCTCTAATTGGATTTTCTGGTGATTTGTCAGATTATCGAGGGGTGGAAAACCCGATGCCGAGCATTACAAAGATTCTAAGTCTGCTGCCGAAGCAGCAGCTGAGGCAGCTAAGCAAGCAATTGCTGCTGCTGAAGTTGCTGCTTATATGGCTATGAAGGACTATAATAATGAAGCTCCTCAACCATATGCTTACAATGATAAGTTGTATAACTCAGGAGTCAACTCTGGGACCTTCCAATCAAACAATCCTGCAAAATGCACCCTGAACATGACACCTAAATCTTTAACTGAGGAGAAAATGTACAGGTCACAGAGCTTACCAAGATCTGATCATATGAACAATGAGGAGGATGCATTGCCTAACCAATATGGTGGAAATGATTATAGGAGGCACAGCTACCATCCAGCTTCCGCACATTCAGATATTAAGTTTGATGAATCAAGTTGTGATGAAGAAATTGAAGCAGAAGAGCCTCCTCCGGTTACTATGCCCCCTAATCGGCTTCCACCACCGGTACCCTCATCTCTGGCTAAACAGGAAAGCCACATTCGTGTTCATCCCAAATTGCCAGATTATGATGAACTTGCTGCCCGCTTTGATGCACTAAAATTCAAGAAGTCACAATCCTGAACCCACTTTAGCAACCAACCGTTTATGAATCTATTAAATTAATTTATACACAATAAATACATATAAGAATAGTATATTTTGTTATATAGAGATACTAAGAATGTATTGGATGCTAAACTTTGCTATGTATGGTTCTGCCTCAGCATGTTATAGTTGTTTCTGGTATAGTATTATTTTCTTCGTTTCGATTCTCAATAATAATATTCCATCATTCTGACTAGTGAAAAACATCACAATGTGAACTTTCTGAATGATTTTTGCGTTAAGCTTATTATTTTTTTACGGATCGAGGTCTACCTAGATCATCAAAATCAAGAAAAATAGTTAAATTAGTTATTTTTATATAATACTAATATAAATTCAATTTTTATTCCAAATGTATCGTTAAGAATAATTGGCTTAAGTGATAATTATAGACATAGTGACACTCCTCATAATTTAAGGAATATTTTTTCAACCAGAATGATTTATGTTGTTAATAACTCATTAAATGCATTCAATTTTATAAAGAATGATTAACATCTTAATACATTTAATGTCATGCTAACTAGTATTCTTAAATACTGGTTGGCATTTGTCTACATCTAAAATCATCATATATTTTTTATAATTGAGATAAAAAAAAATACTACCATTTGTCTTTTTAAATACATGTTATAAATAATATTTACACTTAAATATAATTGGGGGTATTAACCTTTTCTCAAGTCAATTCAATTCAACTCTTCTACGATATGTTTCCTTCTACAGTATGTTTTATTAAAATAATAAAGAAGTTCATGATGGGAAGCGGGCAAAAGTTTTTTACAATTTAACATTTCTTTTGAATTATACTGTTCGCGTTATCTACAATTATGGAGTAATATCTCTCATCTTATGACTACGTTTTTCGTTGTAGACTCTTTTAATTAATTTAAGTTTCTAAAAAAATATATAAATTATATTAAATTTGTTAATTATTTTGGAGATAGAATAATTAAGAATAATATATAATAAAAATAATAATTAATGTGTTTAAAAATTAAAAAATAATTTTATAAAAAGGGAAAAACAAATTTTTAAAAAGATCTTGTAATTAAAAAAAAAGAATATTATTTTGGTATCAATTTTAAAACAGGTAGATCAATTGACGTGAAATTATCCTACTTTAACAAAAAAATATCAAATTGGTCAAAAATATCGGATGTAAATATTTAAAGAAATTTTTTTATGATACACGGTAGTTTTATCGGCTCGAACATATCATCTCACGTGTAGGATAGGATGGTCTTAACCAAAAAAATTTAGGGATTTAAATTGTAAGAAAACTAAAAGTATAGAAGTTGTAAATTTAGTGGAAAGAAATCTTAAACCATTATTAGTTTCCAGATAACGCGAACAGCAAAGAGCCACCGCTTTACCAATAATCTCCTATTTCTTTTCCTACGCAATCACGACAAGTAAATTTCAAGTTTTTCTTTCATTTAAATATATACTTTACTGAAATTGTGACATCAAATTCCAACCATATTATAAAATAATTTTTGTGCAGAAGATGGAGTTAAGAGGTGGAAATTCGGGCCTCTGGGTTAGCTCACAGGTAGAAGAAATTTGGAAACTGGACGAGGTTTTGCTTTTAAGTGCAACTTGATGAGTTAGGAGATGGATATTTCGTACTAAACATTTTCCCATGGTTGATCATTTGATAGTATTCTGAACTTGGTAAGTTACATGGGAGAGATGTGGTTAAAGAGCTTGATGGTATTATCGTATACTAATTTATTGGATTGTAAGATTTGAAAGTAGAAAGACTGGGAAAATGAAACAGAATTGACAATTTAGATTTGTACGCATTGCACATGACTGCTTGGTGGGGTTTGAAGTATACATGCCAATGCTATGACATTTACATGGATTTGTTATTATTGAAGAATGTAATTGTTTGCAAAAGATAACTGCTTTTGCTCATCTTCTGAGATAAATATAAGCCAAATTCAATGTAATCCATGTCTCTGCTTCCTTTTATCTTGGTTTCATTGTACAACTTCCAATATTTGATATATTAGTCTCAATGGATACCCATCTTCTGATTGATTTTGATGTATACACAATGCACACGTATATTCCTCAATGCTTTTTAAGTTTTGACAAAATGAATAAATTCAGAATGAATACATAATGATTATGCTGGTGAATAATACTATACTTGAGTGGTGCGTTTGGAAAAGCTTGTTTATCTTATGACGCAAGTAATTTATGATCTGCTCATATTCTTTTCAACTTATTTCAGTAAACTCTCCAAAATAACTTAAAAAATAATTTAACCTTGTTTTTCTTTTGATTATAGAAACAAGTTATACATAAATACTTATTCAATATGTTAAGAAAAATTCAAATCTCATGTTAACTAAAAATAAAATAAAGTTAAAATATATAAATGAGAAATAACCCTTATTTTTTGAGTTAAATTAGACTTAAATCAACTTTATTAAATTCTTGTTTATAAAGGAGTGGAGTTAAGTTCCTATAAAAGTATCTCAAATAGTTATTTCTCACTTTCAGCTTTCACGAACATAAAGCAAACAAATATCCTCTGCTGATTTTTTTATATTTTCTTTTATCAGAAGCCAATATTATAAACCATGAACAGTGGAATTGTAAAATAATGCATATGTCCTCGTGAAAGTGTTAATCAGAAAAATTCATAAAAAAAGCTTTTAGGTTGAGAAAAATTAATCTCACATGGTGAAGTGTGTGCGTGTATCTGGCACTAAAGGCAATTTTAATTTGTTACAAGCTTAAAAAATAAAATAAAAAAGTTGTTTGAAACTGACGGACCTAATCAAAATTAGACACGATGATACCAATGATGTTAAAGCAAGACAAAGCATTGACAAGAAAACAACCATGTTTCATAATCAAAAGCTTTGGTAAATGTCATTTTGTTGTTTGAATGTATGACAATTTAATTTAATTTATGAAAGAATAAATATTTTAAATTTAATTTTTGAATGTGTAAAAAATGTGACAATTATATTTTAAATACAACTTATAATGGCAAATTGATATCTAAACTTTACAACTAAATATCAAATTAATCTTTAAAAAATATAAGTTAATAATAAATTCATTTTTAAATATTATAATTTAATAATAAAATGGTCTCATAAAACTAATAACAACACATAATTGTTTCCTTTTCCACGCATTTCAGATCTTAAATAAAAAATTTCATTTTTTAACGAATAAATTATCATTGGATTGCATGTTTATAGACCAAAATCATCGTTTACCCTCAAAAAGCTTTGCTATACTTTCTGTACTAAAAAAAACATTATTATACGCCATCATATTCTCCAGCTCAAATAAAACCATGCAGGCACAGGCAGTGAGGTACGTCATAAATTCTCTTTAGTAAAATTGTATTACCAAATTTTGGCATTAGACCCATGTCGCCGCTTAATTAACTTTTGCTTTTAAACGGTTATCCGCATCAAACAAATAAAGGATAAAATTTATATATATTTTTATTAAATTATAATTGTGGTTTCTTATAATACTTAATCTATGATTTTGATTTTCCTGCTTTTATTTTTGTGATTTTGATTCCACTATTTTAAAAAATTTATAATTTTAGTTCAATTTTCAATTTTTCAGAAGTTATTTATTTTATTTTTATATTTTAATTAATTAAATTCTATTTTTATGATATCTCAAGTGAATTTGTTAAGTTTATAGTTTAATTGGATTAAAATAAAAGGAAAAAAATATATGCAAAATTGAATATTAAACCAAAATTACATATTTTAAAACAGGGGATTAAAATCGTGAAAACATAAAAGGAAGATAAAAAAACATGAATTAAGAATTGTCGAGGAACCAAAATTGTAATTTACTTCCTCTTTTATCTTTTATAAGCAAAAAAAAAACATTTTTTCTATTTTATAATTAAATTTTGATTATTTTTTCTTCATTTAATAGATAATTTATGCTTAATATTAAGTTTCAATGAAGGATTATTTAAAAATTGTTTATTTTTCAGTTAAAAATGTCACAGTTTAATGAAGTAAATTAATTTTTTTTAATAATTGTGAAATATAATTTTTTTTGCTTATAAAAGATAATGTTTTTTTATTTAGAATTCAAGAATATTTAATGGTGGGCCACGTGTTGTATGATTTTGGAAAGGGGATTTTGTGTTTTCTTGAGATATGTATTTCTGTTGACTCACGCTGGTGGTACGTAGAGGGGGCTTTATTGGCATTGAATTGGTGATTATTGCTTATTTATGATCCTTTATTATTTTAGACTATTTTAATATAGATCAATAAAAATTAATAAATAAATAATAATAAATTTTATAAAATTAATCTTATTATTTTAATGTTTTTTTTTCTTATACTACAACAATATTATCTGATGTTGGATAGTCATCGTGTTGATGTAAGAAACCCTTCTAGCTGCCTTTTTTTATACCAGTGATATTGTATATTTATACCATAAATTTTCTATTGCCGATAAAAAAATTTACTAAATTTTTATTACTCAAATTATCAGGATAAAATCCTAATTTTAATTGAAAAAGAATACTAAAAATACATATAAAATTGTATCTAAGTTTTATCCATATAAACATATAAATTGTGAAACAATATTTTGACTATACTTTTTACAAAGAATAATAGTAACATTAACAAACAAACAAATAGGTTGCATTAATATATGCTTTGATCGGTTCCTGCTGATTATAACAAGGGCGGACAATGGTCGGCCATGTCGATGTCTTTGTTTCTATATAATCCTATAATACTTATTTGAGACAATGAACAATAATTTTAACCTTGCCCTTTTGGGTTTTTTTTACGTGTACCACTTTATATAAACTCAACGATTTTTGCATTTGGTACCAGAGATTAGAAACTAATTACTCTTGTGATATTCTCTCACAAGGGTGTGTAATTAAGGCATAGAAAATATGGCATCCTTTGCCAGCAATAATTATCCTTTGGTGTTTTTCTTTGTTCTCTTTTCACTGGCCATGCGCTTAGCTCATGGGACTAATTATGCACCAACATTATTCATATTTGGAGACTCAACTTTTGATGTTGGAACCAACAACTTTCTTAATTCTAAAGCAAAGGCCAACTTCCCCTACAATGGCATTGATTTTTATCCTCCATTTCCCACAGGAAGGTTTAGTAATGGCTTCAACACTGCTGACCAAATTGGTAAATTACATTTTAAGAATTAATTTTCATCTAAGTTATATGGAATATTGTACGTTTATATATTTTACTGAATCAATATTTTCTTGTATTGTATTTGTTTTGTGAAAACTAGCGAGACAATTCGGTTATAAGCAGAGCCCACCACCATTTTTAACTTTGGAGAAAGACCAATACAGCCTAAAGAAGAACATTCTGAAGGGTGTAAATTTTGCTTCAGGGGGATCTGGAATTCTTAGAGAAACAGGGCACTCAGAATGGGTAAGTAACGTATCTTTGCTCTTCCCTAGCTTATTATATAATCACCAAGAAAAATTGTCATTTGCTATTGCTAACATACAAAAAGTATAAAGTGTTTTTTTTTTACAAGCAAAGTATTAAGTGTTAAGATAGCATTCATTTTTTTTTACAAGAGTTAAGATAGCATTCATTAGGGTTTAAAAGATAGCATTCATTAGCACTATAACCTTTATTAAACGAAAATTAAATCGTTACCATTAATTTTTAAACAACGTCAGTAAAACATAAACTTATTCCTCAAAACTCTGCCAAAGAAAAGCATAAAAAAATCATAGACTTAATTTTTTTTATTCAGAAAAACATAGACTTAATGCCGTGAAGAGTTTCGGTAGTTGTAAATTTAATTATTTTCTTAGTGATCAATCTAAAATAGTATCGATAAAGGGGGAAAATTTGGTTAAAAGTAAAAAAGAGGATGTGAAAACGTGAAAATGAAGAAGGGTAGAAAAGATATACGACATATCTCGTCCAAAAAAATATATTATAAATTGATAAAGAATAAGGGAAAAAACATGATAAAAAAAATTTTTCTATTTTTTTTTAATTTGGAAATGAGCGTATGTGAAAATAGATTTGAATCAAAGCATATTATAATTAACATGATAAAATCATTACAAATTTCTGTACGCAATAAGTAATTTTTTTTATACATACTTCTTATTGGGACATGAATTTGATCTTTGTAGGGAGAAGTGGTTTTCTTTGAAAGGCAGGTGGAACAATTTGCATCGGTTGGTGGAAACATCAGTGAGATGTTGGGACATGCACAAGCTGCTAAATTTGTTTCCAAGGCTTTGTTTCTCATTAGCGTTGGAAGCAACGACATCTTCGATTATGCACGTAACGACAGTGGCTCCATTCATTTGGGCGCAGAAGAATACTTAGCTGTTGTACAACTCACATATTACTCTCATATAAAGGTACGTAGTTTTAAACTACTCTTGCATCACCCAATTATAGTATTAATTTAAATTCACGTAATAACATGTAGTTAGTCTTAGAACTTAACTTCATCTTCTTAAATAATATTTTTAGTTCGAACATTGTATGAAAAAATATAATTAAAAAAAATCCTATGGTCAATTTTTTTTATAAAAATTAATCATTAACAAAATTGATAAATATTTTATATAATGTCATAAAAAAAATTCTATGTATTTGACCATAAAAAACAAACATAAAATAGTCTTACTATAAATCTAACCTGCATAAAAAGGGTATGTCAAAAGAATAATATTTTAATTTACTTGTCCATTTTTTTATGTTATTAGTATAAAATATCTATTATTTTTAATTTATTTTAAAAAAAAATAAAATATTTATAAATTTTATCGATAATTAATCTTCGTCAAAGAGAATTTGACTGATGATGTGTGAAAAGTTTCTTTTCTTTCACTTAAGTGTTTTTTTTTTTATCCACAAAACTTTGAATTTGAAATTTTATTTAAGGAGATTGAGTCTAACATTGATCCATGAAAAATAAAGTGAGGAAGACATTGTTGATTAATTATTGGGATTAAATTGCAGAAACTATATGAGTTGGGGGCAAGGAAATTTGGCATCATAAGCGTTGCAACCGTAGGTTGCTGTCCTGCTGTAAGCTCTCTCAATGGAGGGAAGTGCGTGGAACCACTGAATGATTTTGCAGTTGCATTTTATTTAGCTACACAAGCTCTTCTGCAAAAGTTGAGTTCAGAATTGAAAGGGTTCAAGTACTCACTTGGCAACTCTTTTGAAATGACCTCGACCTTGTTAAAGAGTCCATCGTCCTTCGGTAAGCACCACATTTATGCACCTCACACTATTTTTATTTTTAATTTCAATCTAGTGATATTATTATTATCTAATGATCCTCTCGTCCCATGACTTCTATATTGTTCGGTTTTTAGATGATTGTTTACTTAATGATAAAAAAGGATTATGTATGAGGGTGTATAGTTTTACACTATTATTTAATCACAAATAATTTTTTAACATAAGTTTGTTGATTTTTCTAAAATCATCTTAAAAATTATATCAATTGAAATTTATGATTAATGACAGTTTTATATGATCAATGAATCATGATTAAACTTTTAGTTAATTAGTTAATCGAATTGATCTAATTGGGAGGGTTGTAAAATACTCCCTCCTATCCATTCACAAGAAACAAATGATTTTATTATTTTTATCATAATTATAAGAAACATAAATTCACTTAAAGATATATTACTTGTTAAATTTTTTTTATACCATTAATTTATTTATTGCGAAAGATGCTAAATTATTTTTCACACAAGTGGAGACATATATTGACCTATTAATAATACAAACACTTTCATTGGTGAAAAAAAACATCATTCCTTGAAAATTATGTGTAGTGCCATTAAATATTGATACTATTTTCTGTTGATATTTTTTGAAATAAAATTTAAATTTAAGAAGTGATGTACATACATAAGTACAGAATAGAAAAAATAAAAATATGTATTAACCGAAATATTTTTACATTGTCATTCAGTTATAAATCATATATATATATATATATATATATATATATATATATATATATATATATATATATATAAAAGTTGGTTAATTTTTATAATAAATATTTTAAAATTAATACTAACAGTGATCTCTAATTAATTGACTATATACAAGTTTTTATATTGATAATTTGTAATCATTAAACTCATGCAATAATTCTTCTCCCTTTAATAATCTAATAACACTTCTTGTAATCTTTTTTTTAACACACTTTTCCTATTAATAAAAATTCATGTGGGTCTCATTAATTTGGAATAGGACCCATCAAATGGAAAATAAGATTCACCTTTTTTTAACGTGAATTTCACTTAATAAAAAAAGCGTGTGATGAGAATATTAAAGGTAGTGTGTTGCCACATTTCTCATGTGAAGTTATGTATCAATTATTTAAATTTCGTTTCAATCTTGGCCAACATGTAGGGTTGAAGTATACACAGTCAGCATGCTGCGGAATTGGATATCTGAATGGGCAAGGTGGATGCATAAAAGCCCAAAACGCCAATCTTTGCACAAATCGCAATGAGTTCTTGTTTTGGGATTGGTTTCATCCCACTGAGATAGCTTCTTTGTTGGCAGCTAAGACATTATTTGAAGGAGACAAAGAGTTTGTAACTCCAGTGAATTTACGTCAGCTAGCTTATTCCTATTGATCATGTCTAAGCCATAACATAAGTAACCAATTACTATAATTTGAAGTGAAATAACGTAGCTGGCATCTCTCACTAGTGCCGGTTTTAGGCTCTTTTTTTCTTTTGTTGAGAAAAATTCTCATGCATAATCTAATGATATGCTAATAAGAGTTGCTATTTATAATTGGCATCCAGTGATTAACTTTTTTTTTCAAACTTCTATTATTTTAGTATTTTATAAGTTGACTGAAAACAAAATTACAATGTAGTCTTTTGTTTAGTGTTGAAATTGAACTAAGAAGAAGAATGGAAGTAAAGACGTCGATTTGGTCTGTTCTAATTTTCCACCGTATAACTTATTTACTTTGCTTATATGCAACAAAATTAAGGACATGGATTCTGTCCACAAATTGTCGATACTGTTTGATATCAAACAATCAGAACTCGTTGATCAACCACGGAAGTCTTGAGCTTAAAATGGTATTAAAAATGTGAACAGTTTTGTGACTTTGTGTGACATACGAAGTTATATAGATAGCAAAATGAATCACGATCCAACCTGCTCGATAAAATATAATCTGGTATGAACTTAGTCCGTTAAAAACACAAAAACTGAGCTTTTAACAAACTTGAACCTCATTTTAAGAGCACAAATGAAATGTAGATTTTTTAAATCTAACCGGTTATAGTTCAGAACCCGCTGAATAACCCCTTTTGCCACCTTTTACCATGTTTAAATATGTCATATTATGACAAAGACTATTTTAAAAAAATTAAGATTAGATTTAACCATAATTACAAAGAATATAATTTACCTTTAGATGTTTAAAGAACTAATTAAGTTCACTCTTAGAAACAAAAAAAAAAATCGACCAACTCACTACAAATAAAGGTCGAGTAACAAGTTCCTAAAACCTTCTGAAAGCTTTTATTTCCGAATTTCAGGAGCAGCAAACAAAGAAAGGCCAATCTTACGTAAGATGGAATGTCTCTTCAATGTTAGATTATCAACAATTGCCGTTGTTGGTCAAAGACGAAGCTCACATAAACGAAAGGAGAATTATGGCATGGCACTTGGAACGTACAGCGTATATTAACAATGTATGAAAACATTATGCCCCCAAAAATACAAAATTGATCTCTACAAGTAATCTATCTGCCAAAAACCCTCTTCGTTCCTCTAATACAATCAATGCTTTCTACGGCCTATTCATTTTATGTAATCCAATAATATAATTACAGCTGACGAGACCTGTCTTCGAGTATACAAAGAATAAAACCAAGGCAAAAATGTAAACACTGAAATGGGGAGCAATATCATAAACAAGAAAATAAAAACTGTCATCTCTAATGTCATTATTCAAGTGGCTTTTCAAGATTAGTGTCTTCCCGATCTGTCTGCAAAGTAGGGCCTTCTTCGGTGCCTTCTTCATTCACCTCTTCACTATTGACGGCTTCAGATTCTTTGGCATCAGGTGTTTCTCCATTTTCCATTTTTGGCGATTCGCCATTCTCAGCTACGCTCTTGGATTCTACATTGTTCACTGGTTTTGGGAGTTCTCTTGCAGAGGAAGTCTCTAATAAGCGGCTGATTCCATTGTATACATTCTTTGCATCCATAATGAGAGTTGCTCCACCCAGATAGCAACGCCCAAAACAAGTTGCACAATGAGGATAGGCAGCCTATAAATTGAATTTCAAGGTAATCAGTATTACAGAAAGTAACTGGGGTTGAACTAGTGGTGGAATGCTAGTTGTCTGCACAGGGTTATAAATTCAAATGTCTGACATCATTGCACTGAGATTTGAGATCAAGTAGTCAATATGTAGAGTAATTTATTGACGACTGCAGATCAGTTCCAAAGAGAATCAGCAATCAAGCTGTATTGTATAAGAGTTACAAAATACCTCTATAAATGCCCGACAGAGTGAGAGGAAAAGTCCTGACTCATTAGACCTTAGAACTCGAGTTGTATTGTACAGCAACAATGAATCAGAAACAGCCTGTAATCCCTTAATCAATTCTTGGGCAAGGACATGTTTTAGACTTATTGGGGCACATGGACGTAGCTCATTCATTGCTGCAGATACACCTGCAGCCATCAAAGAGACAGATATTAATGCAAATGGATAAAGGCTTTAGAATAGAGGAAGGAGGAATATGCAACAAAGCATACGTTATAAAGCATCATGGTATGACGTGATTAACATAACCTATTGAAGTTTAATATAAGATTCTTGAAACATGACCAATCAACCAAGAAAGTTTCCATTTTGTAATTGGTCCATATATGCAAGTGTTGTATATGAGAGGTTAGTGTGTGCACGTGCGTTAGCATGTGCGAAAAAAGGAAAAGGATAATAATGGGTAAGCATTTCCTCATGATATCTAGAGGAAAACATTTACTAGACTCACCATTAATAAAAACAGCAAGAGGTGGATGCTCCATCAAATTAGAGGGCGGAGTGACATCCTCATGATTTTCATCACCGACAGTATGTGCAGAAAAGCCAACTCCGGGAAGGGGAACCCATCGATGTGAATCCAAGACCAACTGAGAACAAATCAATTTTATAATCACTACATAAAATAGGCAACATGCTGGGAAAAGAAAGGAGGTCCCCAGATGTGTTAACTTGTTTGTATAAACGAAAATGATCAATTCATGAAATCAATTCTAGGTAACTAGCATGTAAAATATCTCAACTTCACTGCATTTACCTGAAAATTTTCTACTGCACTACTCATATTTTTGGAGAATAAGTTGAGAACAGCTCTGTAAAGAAACCATCTTATATATTAGAAAATGCTTTAAGTACAATTTAGCCTAATAGATCACAAAAAGGAGCATGTTTTACTCTTCAAAAAGTGATGGGAGCAAGCCTCGAAAATCCAGTCCAACCCAACCAAGTCCCATGGCACAGTACTGTTACAAAAGAAAATAAAAGAAAGTTAAGTGTAATTTCCTCTTGCGGTATAAGTTAAAATATAACATCCAAATGGATTTTCACCTTAGTAAGTGGGACTATCAGAGAGAATAACCTTTTTCTTTTTCTATGAGCTATTTTCCACAGGGAGGGGGTTTGCTAGAAATTTATTATAAATAAATTATGTAGTTCACATTTCTGAAACATATGTTTTAAGTCTTTGCAAATATCTTGTTTCTTTCCAATTTCAGAATCACCAGAATCAGATGGTAAAAGCTCACCATGCACTGATCCAAAATATTTGACAGTGATCCACCTTCAGTTATCTTTGGAAGCATAACTTTCAGAGTTTGTAGGTGTGAGGTAATTTGGTGCATTGCCCAACTAAAAAGAAGCCCACCGTCATAATTTTCCTCACTTCCTGATGTGTCATCCGCAAATATTGCTCGATATTGATTAACAACATCAAAAAGATGCATTCTGTGACAGTTGATCATCCCTTTTAAGTACTCATATGGATTTGCCTGGTCCAGATCCTCGAGTATACCAGTAAGCCATGCCTCTCGGCATCTTAAGAACTGACAATAAACAACCGTTGAGTCAAATGGAAGCCAGAAATTAAAAGTACCAAGGAGCTGCAACTAAACTGAAAATTTCAAGGTAAAAGACAAGCAACAAGGACAAAGAAAGTTTGTATGGAAAAAAATCATTAAACCTCACCAGCAAACGCATTCCATACTCACTAAATACTCCTATTCGCCGTAAATATCCAATAATGCGAAGGCATTCGGGTAACTAGCAAAGGAAGATACAGTAATAAGAAACTACATACAGAAACATTTTTCAAGAAAAATCAAGTGGCATTTCTTTGCATATTAAATATAATCACTGTATAAACCTGAATATTTGAGCGAAGTTTCTGAAGAAGCTGAGAAAGAAGTGATTGGGTAGTCAGCCTAACATCTGCAGCCAACGCTTGAATAACTGGTAACCTTTGCACCCAAGAAAAACATTTTAGTAACAAGAACAGAAAAATAAAATAATATTATAAAACTGGAAGAAAAAGAATCCTATTTAAAGGTATATTAATTGTAAACAGCATGGAAGAAGCATATAAACTTACTTTGGATGCATGGTTGAAAGTTTGCCAACAAATGCTTCCAAATCTAGGGCTTCATCATAATTCCCATTCCGTACACATCTGCAAAAATATAGGAATTTACAACGCTTCTCACAGAGGAAGTGATCATCATAATATGCAATAACATTAGTACATGGACATTCCAGGAGTGTAATTAAATAGTCTATATTTTTTAACATACGTGTCCATGAGTTGAGGAATTTCTAGCAAGTCAAGCAAAGTACTGTGATTAGTTAGCATTGTTTGGTTCATCTTCCTCTTCTCCAAAATCCGCTCAGCAGATTCTATGAACTCAGTGCATCCAGATGTCAGCTTTGGGATCTCATTTATCTGTGACAGAGGAGATAAATACTCAATGACAAATGCTTATAATCATACACACGCACACAAGAAATTCATTATGAGTTTATGACAAAGAGAAGGAAATTATATCATCACAAAAACTGGGAAAATTAAACAACAAAGAACAAGATAAAGCATTGAAGCAGCAGCAAAGCGGCTAATCTCTCCACATGTCTGTTAGGGAAGTCTCTTAGCGGACCTATTAAAAAGGTGAATGTTAAGAGGGATAAGGTGACATGGGGGATTAGACTTGGGTTGGTTTCTGTTATAAACAAACCAGGATCAGCTCAATTGTAACAGCGATTTAGTTAGAGATCATATGAGTCATGGGACAGAAACAGATGGATGCAGTGGGGGTCAGGTGGGGCCTTCCCCCTCCTTAAATTTTTTTACAATTGCTATATGTAATATTTTTGGGTATTGGAAACCCCCTCCCTCCCAGTTCATGTTGGCCCCCTCTTCTTATGAATTGGGTTAAACAAGTAGAGAGCATGCTTCTGTTTACAAAGCCCAGCAGCTCATTTATGAAACTTGTTCGAGTAATGAAATTTTGGATTCATCAGCTACAGCTTCTTAAAGAAGTTTCACCTCTGTGACTTTGTGTCCTGCTCAAAGAAGTTTGAGAACTACACAAGATTATTGTCTCTATTGAAGATTGCACAAAAGCACAGAGGTCATTTCCTGTCACTAAAGCTTCCACCATGTCTTTTTTGTCTACAACTCTGGGGCCACAACTATATTTTGAATGAGAAAGTGCAAGAGATTGGTTGCTAAACTATAGCAGTCAATGTTCAGTAGCTTACAAAGTAATTTTTCAACAGCATATGTATGATCCCCACCACTTCTAGAATAGTATTTCATTGTTATATGATATTTAACTTTCTTTAAACAATATTGTAGTTGTTATATTATAACAAATAAATTTCATTACGTACCTTTTATTTTGTTCTCAAAGTATAACTAATAGTCTATGATGTATTCAGCACCCATTAAATAATTTATGGATTCATCCCAGGGCAGAAATGACTACATATCTGTTTTTCACAATACCATATTTCTCAAAACATTTTATTCTACATATAGATGCATTGAATAAAGGGCTCAGGACTGTTTTGCTACATGAAGACCATCCAGTAGCTTTCCTCGGTCAGGCTTTATCAGAAAACTCGCAAACTAAGTCATTCCTTATCTCCTGCAGACCACTTGCAGATATTACTAATTCCCACTCACATACGGTCTCACATTTCCAAGGATTTTATCGAGGGATTACTCAAAGCTCAAGGAAGGCAAGGACATTTTCTTTGTGGTGGTGGATTGACTCAGAATATGCTCACTTTTTAAACATCTCACCTGAACCAATTAATTGCCTGAGATGTCGCCGAGGTTTTCCTTCAAGAAGTAGTCTGTTTACAAGGTATTCACGCCACCATTGTCTCAGACCAGAAAGACATTTTTTGGACTGGGTTATTTCTATGGCTGGTACCAACTATCAAGCATAGCAGTTGTGGAATAACAGCTTGGAGAGTGGAGACTAGGTTTTTCTTAAAACTACAGCCTTATATATGTAGATCATTGGCTTAGAAAATCAATGAGAAGCTGCTGAGCCCTAGATGGCCCATTTCAGATTTTGAATAAGATTGACAATGCTTCTTATCAGCTGCAATTTATCCATCCAGCATTTCATATCTCTCTCCTAAAGATGGGTATATCTCCCTATGAGAGATTGATCTCTGCAATTATTCTTGTTTCTAATTGCAAGTTTTCTTTCTTCTAGGTTCAGTAACCATGATGATTCAGATTGAGGAAAAGGAGTGATATTCAATACTAATATTATTCTTTCGTAGCTGCCCTTTACTTTTCTAATCGAATTCTATCAGTAACCTTCTTAAAAAAATACAATATTGAATTTGAACCCAATCGCCTAATCAGATCTTATCCCAACCAAACGAAATGCTCATAAGCAAAATCACACTCCAACCAATTCCAGATTGCAATTGCAACAATAAGCAAATACAATATTATAAAGCATGAATTTTAATACGAACCAAAATATTATTAAAAAAATGAATAGGAAATCGAGAATACCAGAGATTCAAGGTGGTTGTCAATGGAAGAAACTTCCTGGCGAATGGCGATTAAGGCGTCGGCGGCGGCAATGAAAGATCGGTAGTTGCCGACTGCGACCTCCTGCATTTGGCGGCGAATGCGGTCGGCGTCGACGCGGAGGAGTTCGGGTTCCTTGTGGAGGCGATCGAGCGTGAAGGAGAGAAGTTCGGAGACGTAGGGTTGCTGTGACTCCGACGCCAGAGGAAGAGGAAGCGCCGTCTCCGACTCCGATGATGATACCGTTGCTGACTCCATTGTTCTCTTCTCCGCAAAACTGCGAAATGAAACTCAGATCTGGATTCACACAAACTCAAACTCAAACTATCATCTTTATTTGTTGTTGCCAAATCAGCAACAAGGACCACTCACTCCTCCTCCGAATCTGGATTCGCTGCAAGCAAGTTTACTCTGTTAAGGTTTCAAGGTTCACTAATGGCGTTGGGTTAGCTGATAACATTTTGGTTTCAGACCAAATTAGTACACCGCACATTATGTTTTTTTATTTATTGCGTTTTAAAAAAACGTTTTTTGGAGATTTTTTTTTTGTTTTCTTTTTTTATGCGGAATAGGTTTTAAAAATTCGATTGGGTTGCCCGATTTATCCCCCAAACCGGCCTATTTTAATCGAATCATTTCGAACCAAATGAAAGATCGGTCCAACTACCAACTCAAATTGTTTAACAGAAGTTTTATACTAAAAAATTTGATAAAATCTATCAAAAATTTTCTTAAAAAACAATCCATACAATTTATATATTTTTTAATATCAAAAAACTTTTTTATAAGTTATAAAAAAAATTAATTAAATACCACTAAATTTTGTTGTTCTTCTTAAAAATCTTAATTCAATAACACTAAATTTATTTATATCATTTAAAAGTCTTAATTGAAGAACATAAAATTTATTTATATTATTTAAAAATCTTAATTAAATACCACAATACTTTTTTATAAAAAGAAATTTTTTAAATTTATTTGAATCTTAATTCAATACAACTCCTAAGTTTCTCATTCTATGATTCTCAAGAAACAAAAAATTTCTCGCTTATTAAACGTTCTAAAAGTGTTATCTAGCATGTTTTAAAAACTAAAAGCAAATCAAATATAACATGCAATGACTGAAAATAAAATAAAAATGTAAGAAAGAAAAAAAAATACTGAATTGTAAAAACTAAAAAAGTAAAACATTATATATTACACTGAAGAAAGGTGAATTTTTATATATTGATTTTCCTTTATTACATTCCATATTTCTCTGTCTTTGAATCCTACACAGAACTCTTTAAGACTTGTATAAAAAAATAATATAAGATTATCAATCTCCACATGAAGTTTCACAACTTCAATTTGAGGTTTTTCCAATGAAATTTTTTTTTTAGGAAAGGTTTTCTTTCAGGGGGCATTTGGAATAAGGAAAAATTTTAATTTCTTTAAAATCTCAAGTTGGAAAAGTTTGTTTTTCATATTGGTTTTTTTAAAAAAAATCATAAAAAAATAATGAAAAAAAATGAAAATTTAACTTTTTCGAGTTAAAAAATAAATTTTATTGTAATAAAAATATTATATTACTCTTATTAAATTATTTAATGTGATAAATAAATAAAGTTTGTCATAAAAATATTATATTATTTTTTTATTTCTAAAAAAAAACTTATATGATCAACTAATTAAATTTAAATTTAATAATTCTCGGGCTGGAAAAAAAGTTCCTGTATCAGACATTCTTTTTAAGGTCTTAATCTATGTGAAGTTTTTAACACTTCATTTGGTGTTTTGTCCAAGAGAAGGGGAACTTGAAGGGAGCAAAATTCCTCCTTAGCTACCTTTTACTCCCCTCCAATATTTGGAGGATTTTGAAGAAGCGAAAAAGGTTTAAAATATTTCAATTATAATAATTAAAATATTATTATGCTTTGAAATTTAAAAATATAAAAAGTAAATTAACTTTTAAGACCTCTCTCCTCCTTGCGAACAAAACATGGGTTACCTTTCCACTCTTTCATTGAAATTCATCTTCTCCCCTCCTCTTAATCAGATATAAAGTCTAAGAAAAATTCAAAATCATTTTCGTCCCTTTCCTTTTTCTCTTTTTCTTCCCATTAAAATTCTCTCTTTTTTTAACCAAACATTCTCTTGAATAAGAAATAAAAAAATATAGATAGTAACTTTTTTTTTGCTTGCACCCCTCAGTTTTTTTTTGCTGCAGATAATAAATTAATTAAAAATAAGGAAAGTAACAATCTCACTTTTTTTTTCTCGTCAAAAAAATAAAACAATCTCAACTTTCAAAATATGTAGTGTACTCTAAAATCTAAATCCTATGGTGAGAGTAAATATGATTAGAACCTCCTTGATTGTAATTAATATTCTCTATATTTCTATTTATATGATGAAAGTTTAAAATGATATTTATTTATTTTTATAAAATTTAATTTGTAATATTTTTAGTATTAACTATTTTTATACTAGAAATACTTCTAACTAAAAGAAGAGACAAAATATATTGATAAATACTTAAAAGAGATGAAAATATAAGTATTAATGATAATAATAATTTTTTTAAAAAAATTATAAATCTAAAATAAATTTATTAATATCAACTAAATTAATATTTTTTAAATCTTGAATTAGAGTCTTATATTTATATTTAAGAGGAAATATATATTTATGGTGCTTTACACATAGTTTATTTTGTAACCATCACGAGATTCCTACCAATCACCTCCTAACAAATAGGATTTCCATTTATTTATTTATTCATTATTTGATGTATATGACTTTGATTTTTAATTCATCAAAACGACTTTTGCAGTCAACCAATCCCAACAAAACAAACTTTCCTGATTTTTCGTCAAACAAATCTAGGATGAAAAACTTTTCCGACACGAAATCAAAGTCTTCCTTCAAGTCTTCTCTGTACTTTCGGTTTAATCTGCCTCTCACCTTCATGTAAACTCCCCCGTATCTTCTCTGAACCAAAACAAAAACCCTTTTGATAAAAGCCTTCAATAGAGTGATCAAGGGCACATACCAAGTTCCTTCTGCAAAATCTAACACACAAGGCAAAAAAAAAAAAGTGTCTGAACTTTGAAGCCATGGATGGCAAAGTAGATTGGTCTGAACTTCCCATAGAGCTATGGCCAAAGATTGGAAAATCTCTCGAGAACCACATGGATATTGTACGGTTTCGCAGTGTGTGTGAGTCATGTCGATCTTCCATGCCTCCCCCTCTTCCAAATTCTCCTTCTTTTCCTATGCAAATCCCCCACCCTTTGAACCATTCCATAGAAACCTTGCTCAATCAAGCCACGGTTTATGTTATTGAACCAACCGATGCAAATGGAGCCTCCAAGTTAGAGCCTTTGCCAGTTTCTTCCAAAGGGTGGTTGATCAAGGTTGAGGAATCAAAGAATCACAACCACAATCACCCCTTGACTTTGCTGAGTCCAATATCTGATCGCAAAATCGTGTACCCTCATGGCACCAATTCCCCCGTGTTGTGGAACTTGTTGGAATTTCGGGTCATTGAGTTGTGCAAATCATATACCACCAATATCTCATCTGCAGCAGTGAGCAAAGTTGTGTTCTTTCCCAATTCCCCTTGGATTGGTGCTCAAGATTCTGTGGCTTGCTGCATCTTTTTGGAGGGCAAGTTGGGGTTCATGAAACATGGGGATGAGAAATGGACCCTTGTGGATAACAAGAACTTCTTCTACGATGATGTTATTGTGTTCAAGGGTCAGTTTTATGTGACTGATGATCGGGGTACCATTTCATGGATTGATACCTCTTCCTTGAAGTTGGTTCAGTTTTCCCCTCCCTTGTGTGGGCTTGGGGACAAGAAGCATTTGGTGGAGTCATGTGGGAGTCTCTACGTTGTTGATAGGTACTACGAAAGTGAAACCTCAAGAAGAAGGAACTACGTTGGAGGACGAGAAGATCGTGTTGCTGCCGTGGTGTGTTTCAAGGTTTATAAGTTGGATGAAGAGTGGGGAAAATGGGTTGATGTGAAAAACTTGGGGGATAGAGCTTTTGTTTTGGGTAATAGTTGTAGCTTCTCTGTATCAGCTAAAGAGTTAACGGGGTATCAAGAGAATTGCATCTACTTCACGGATATCTTTGATGTTCGTGTGTACAACTTAGACGATCGTAGTATCGTGTCTATTGATTTTGATCCTTGCATTGACAAGTCCATGTGTTCTCATTCATCTTGGACGAGAATTGGACGAAACTAGCTTTGCAATAATGGATCATGAGTTTAAAGGTACACTTTAATTTATCATCCTATCTATCTATATGAACATATATATGCATGCATTTTTAGTAATGTTGTGTCCATCTTAAGCATACATGTGGAAGTCGTTCCATAAATGGCTGGATCTGCGTACTGTTCTCTCCCTAACACAGTAGTTGAGCACTATAGATATCAAAGGTCCTAGAAGTTTAACTGTGCGGATGACATGATATCGTGGGGTACAGTAGCCTGGTCATTATGGAAGTTCAGAAATGGTGTAGTGTTCAAGAATGAGGTGTCGGATGTAAATTCTTCTTTGGATAATAGAAGTTCGATGATGTGTTATTGGTTTACGACAAAAATGCCAGAATCTGTAATCCCCTTTAATGCATGGATTTGCAATCCAAGAACTTGTCATAAGGATTTCACGTAAAATGTATGATGTGCATTTGTTAAAGTTATATCAGATTATGGCTCCGTCGTCAAAGTATGTCCGGAATGATTTACAAGTAAAAGGAGCAAATTATTGCATTTGTTAATGCTGGTTACAGAGAAGATGGACAAGTTACAAGGAGTGATTGATGGTAAAAGGGGGACGGGTTATGCAGAAGGGACACAGTTAACTAGTTGTTTTTGGTGATCTTTGTATGGTTGTTAGACATTATGTGGTCAGTGGAATGCATTATAAAGTGGCACTTTATGCATTGGGTGGCAATGTTGTAAAGGTGGGGTAATTTAGGATGACTGGTTGTTACTGATATGGTAATATACATTTGTCATGACTTCGTAATTGGGGTTTTCTTTGTTGCTGATCCCATGATTTGTGTGATGACTTGGTTAAAATAAGGTATTTGTGTCCATGCATACACAAATACTTAATAACCGATAGTGCATCTAGGAACTTTTTTATCTTTCCATGTAATATGTTCTCAGATACTTCTGGTGCCTTTTGTAATTAATATATATGCTCTTTTTGGCTGATAAAAAAAACTTATCACTTCAAACACTCCATTAACATGTATCATTTCTCTCCATGTCTCTCTTCTTATCACTTGTTATGATCACTTTACTGATATGAAGTGATACTTGTTTTGATCACTTTTCTGATATGTGCTTTGTTGTGTCAGCAGTTGAAGACTTTTGTATGGATCCCTCTCCATGAAGAAGTGCAGAGTGCAGACACACTACTGAGTGGCATACAAATGGAGTATTGATCTTGATTTGTAGAAAATCACTTTGCCCTGTTGTGTAATTATTGGTTCATTTGCTGAATGATCCCGTGTCACGAGTTGGTTGAGATGAAAATCTTGATTAACTGGTTTGTTCTCCATGATCTCCTCGAGTTGGTTCAATTTGTGTTTCTACATGTTTTATTGCTACAATCAAGCATGTCTCTGGCTTTATTCATGATCAAATGAGAATTGCATTTTCAGTTCATACAAATTTTCTATACTGCTGGATATTCAGTTGCCACTGACTTTAGGACCACGTTTGAATAAATTTTCAATAAGTATTTATAGGATAAAATAAGAATACAAAATAAATTAAACTTTTCCTATGAATTAAAATCAGTTTATAATTTATAAGATTTCTTTTATTTAATTTTTTTAAAATAATTTATTTATATTTAATTTAATTTATAGAAAAAAAACTTGACTCATTTCGGGGAGTTAGGTTGACTGTCATCTGGAATTTTTGGTACAAAAAAAATGAAAATTATGAAATAAATATAAGAATTGAGTTAAACGGCTCCACTCTCGCTAAGTCATAAAAAACATTGGAAAAGTCAAGAAAGGCAACTTATGTTGAAAGACTTGAGAGAGGTTGTCAGTTTATTTATTTATTTTTTGTTGGAATGAGAGGTTGAGTTGTGACCAAAGTTTGCTTCTCCAAGACCCATCTGTCTCCACTTTATTAAATACGTTAGATTAGTTCCTAAAATTTCAAGCATTCAACAAATTAGTTTTTTTTAGAGGGTAAGCATATTTTTAGATAAAATATGTTTTTAATATTACTATTTATTTTTTAAATTACATTTTAATATTCAAAATTAGTGTCTTATTTTCATCGTTCAATTTGCAAATATTTAACTTTTTGTTCTTGAAATAGTTATAATTATCATTTAATAGCAGTTATAAACTATAAAAAGTATACTTTAAGGACTAAAACTAGACTATTTTCTAATTAGATGAACGAAAATAAAATATTTTTTCTTAGAAAATTGAAACTGAATTAGAATATTTTTAAGAGATTAAGCTTATATTTTACTATATATAAAAATAAAGGGAAATCTAGCTTTTAATTTTCACAATTATCGTTCAATTTAGTCTTTATAATGAATATCACCGATTATTACCAATTTAGTCTCATTTGACATATATAAGCTGATTTGTTTCCATGGTTTTTATACCAAATTAACTGTTGTACAATAAAATTAAGGACTAGGTTGACCTATATGAACACTGAAGTGGGGACAAAATGGCAGATATTTATCAAAGTCAAGAATCAAATTGATATACTTTTAATAAAAAAAATCAAATTGATATATCCTTGCTTATAAAGAAAGCCTGATTATTAATAGTTTTAAAGTTTTTCGTCACGCACGATTTTGTTCCCTTCCCTTCTTCCTTATAGTTTTCAACCAAAGAAACACTAAATGTAAACAAAGACTATTGGTATATATAGTCATATGAACACCTCTTCATTACAAACTCCCCATCAACACTCATTTTTTTCTTTATCTCTTTCTTTCTATCATATCATAATACCTATCATATTTAGGGAGTGTTTATTTCAAGAATAATTTTTTAGTCCTAGGAATACAGGGGTGGGAAAATTTATCAATATTTAATCCTGGTGAAGAGGATAGGAAAAAAATATTCACATGTGACATGAATGTCCCTTGACGAGTAAAAATCAAGATATAGCCTCCACTCCACTATCCTCTCAATGCTTCTTCGTGTTAAGTGCTATCATTTTTTCCTTTCCCACAAATTTCGGTCTTATATGTTGCGTCAATTTCATTCCCATAATTTCATTACTTTACTACCAATTACATGCCGAATGGTTAGCTCTATACTGATAGATAGGAAACTTGTTTAGCATTTATGTGCATACAGTTTAATGAAGGAAGATTTTAGAGAACTGTTTTGCAAAAGGGAAAAAGAGGCAGAATATTTACTTAAAAAGGGGATCAAAAGGAAAATAAAGATGCATATCTTTTTCAATTACAAATAACATATACATTTGCTTTAGGATTTTGAAGAATTGATATGTTTCAGCATAGCCTTGGCAGATTCATTAGCAAAGTATTTCTGCCTAAGCATCACATATGGGTACCCAACAAACGATAAAATGTTGGCAGGCTTTGAGAAAGAAAGCACTTCATACCAAACTTGATTGTTCTTATCAATCTCAATTGAAAAGCGCTCTTCCCCTGCCTGTGGCCAAAAAGATAACACATGATCACGGCTTGCCCATTTTTTAGTAGCTTGTTTGCTAAAAGGTTCATATACAAGGTACTAATCAAGGTAAGAGAAACTCATTGAAACCATTTCCACAAAGATTAACATATTAAAACTATTTAATTTCCCCATATTTGTGTGGTTTTTGAAATGACCATAACTTGGTTTTTGAAATGACCAATCCAAAAGATAAAAAAAAAAAAAAAACAAACATTCCAGAAAGGATGCAGGAAAAAACTTGGAGGTGCAGGAAGTAACGACCATAACTTGGGTCTAAGGGTTTACGTTGGAATTCAAGTCCAAGCCAGACTTGTGGTCTTGCTCTGGTCTAAGGGTTTAGAACCCAATGGAATAACTATTTTATTTTTGAAAGAAGAATATAATTAATTCATCAAATTTAATCCTTTCAACTAAGGTGTGGTAGAAAGTTAGGATAGATGTATGAAATTTCTAGTGATGAAAAGTTAGAATAGATGTATGAAATCATTTAGATTCAATCCTCATTAATGTTATTGTAAAAAAAAACCCATGAAATTCAATTCTTTCATCCACAAACGATTGACAATATTGCAAGTAATAGATTGATAGAACAAACAGATAGATCCCCAAATGGTAAAATAGTTTATTTGACAACCATCCTCCATTCAATCAAAAAATGGTTTTTCATGTATGTTGCTTAGGATTTAATTAGTTGGATTTTGGTGAAAAGAAATCGAAACCAATAAAAAGAAAATAGTTTGACGCCGTTTGACTTTTAAAAATTATAATGAATTAAATTAAGTTAAACCAATTAAGAATGAATTATTTAATTTGATTTTTTTTTAGTTTTATATATATTTAATTTAAAAATTAGAAAGGGATTTTGAGTTGGTTGATTTAGATAGCTCACCGTTTTAACTAAAATGACGATGTATATCACACATGTAAGCAAAAACAAAATAAAATTAAAGAAGAAATATAAGTTCTTATAAATATTTATTTTATTTACTTGAAATGACATCTTATTGTACATTTAAGTAAAGAAAACAATAGAAGAAGAAATTGTGAGTCATACTCGGATAAAACATGACTGAATTTATTTGTTAGTTTAACTTATAGCCAAATTTGCAAATTAAACTAAATTAACTTAATAATCAGTTTGATTAGTTAATTAGAATAAGTCATGTAACTGATAGCGGATAGAATATGATTGAAATTTATAGCCTATATATATATATTTAAGCCAATGAAACCCCTAGAATAGAGTAATGATATTATTTAATTTTTGCCTGGGACACTCTGATTATAAAAAAATTGGTCGTATTTTATTTTAATTTTCGGTCAAAGGACATTTTATTTTGAAGCGTCTGATTTTAAGTGTAGGTAAGTCTAGCATCTTCGTATCAAAAAAAAAATAGCAAAAAAAAAAAAAACATTTGCAAATAATTGTTCTTATAATTTGAATATATATGAGAGAAACAGGATTTATCAGGGACCATCTGATATGCACTTTATTTTATTAATAGTTTTATGATTTAATTTGTTAATTATATTTCTAAGAATAAATTACATTACATTTTTTTACGGACACTCCTCTATTGAGAGCTGTTTAAATTGCAATCTCTCTTCCTATTATTATTATTATTGTTTTTTTGTGTGCAAAGGAACTATTAGGATCAATTAGCCTAATAGAGGAAGGTTTGAGTAATATATAGGTATTATTCTCAATTTTTTGTTTTGACCAAATCCTGAATTTAAAAAAATAATAATTTAATTACTCCATTTTTAAACATTTATCATTTTAAAATTAGCAGTTATGTATAAGAGATTTTTAAAAATGTGAAACTCATTCTTGTTAACTTAATTGATTAACCTTTTATTCTAATACATGTGAATATAAAACATTTGCATTGCTTGATCAATTTCACTTTCGCATCAGCACAATGGTTGTTGATCAAAATACTTTTGTACTTTCAATATCTACACTTAAATGTTGGATTTGGATCCTCTCCATCAAAATAACTCTGTCCAGCTCTACAACTCTCTCAAGCAAGGATGAGGACCGTAGGATTAATCTTATGGTTGAGATTAAAATCCAATAAGATACACAAACCACGTACTGCTACGTATACCGCATAAACAAATGGAATGTAGGTTTTACTAAATGGAAAGCTGGAACTGAAGTAAAAGTTTTACTAAATTAATGTTATTCTTATAATTTTCTTTCATTTATCTTTTATCTTTTATGATAAAAATACTACAAAAAAGAAAACACATTTTCTATTATTTTAATTTCTTTTATAAAAGATACAAGTATAAAAGAAATTGTAAAGATTCAAACATAAATAAAAAAATTATTTGCGAATAAATAAATAAAACCCTTTGCCATTCCTTGTGGTATGCTGTGTCTTACAGGATGTCTTTTCATTGTCATGCATTCTTACTCACTTGTTTGTAGGGGAACAATACAGTTTCCTTTCATTTTGTTTCTTCAGCTTATTTTCTAGTAAGAAAAGCCTCCTATTCATCATCATCATCATCAGGCTTTCACTTCTTGTTTCTGATTTTTTCACTTAAACAAAAAAAATAAACTCTTACCACCTAGAAGTAATAATTAATCTCCTATTCACCAGGCATTTTCACCCAACCATATGGTCCATATCCAAAGTACAAGCGAATAATTTAATATGACATGAGAAGAGGACAAACAAACCTTTGCTTTTGAGGTTGTCTTTCTACAGTCCTAGGTATCATTTGCAAACATGAAATAGCACTGAGATATTGGCACGGCTCAATCAAACCCAAAACCACAATCACAACATGTATTTTGTTTTAAATCTTTCTAGCAAGGACACAACCGTGCCGTGGTATACATGTCTGAGTGAACCAGGCCAATATCACAATAACTACTTCATATACTTGTGTCTGAACGAGGCTGCTGTGTTTGCAGAGAAGAGAAGAAGCCAAGAAGGCACAGGGCAAAGAGAAAAGAGAGGAGATAGTGTTCCATTGAAGGTTGTGTTGTGTGAGCGTTGAGAATGTCTTGGCTGGGATTTAAGATTTTTCAAGAGGGTCTCTGAACATAGCATTTAAAACCCCGACTACCAAAGCATAAAGCTGGGACATAGCATTTAAATCCATACTTCTCCCTCCATCCCACTTTTTATTTTCCCCCTTTTTTTCACTCATAAGTTGGTCACATATATAATAATGTTGCTGCTTTCCTTTAAGAATAATAAAGTTATATATCCTTTTCACAATAACTTCTTGTCAATTTTTAACATTTAATAGTGTTATATCAACTTTTATACTTTTCATCAATCACAATTTATCATCAGTATCAATCTTAAAATGGTTATTTTTATAAAAATTAATAAATTTGTCATATATATCATAGTTCCTCTAAACTCATATATAAACAAAATAATTAATTTTATATTAATTAAAAAAATTAATTAACATCATTTAATTTTATTAATCTCAAATAAAAATAAGATTATTTTTAAAATGTCATTTTTTAAACTTAATATCATGAATAAAAAAGAGTAACTGAAAATAAAATTGTAATTAAATAAAGAATTTTAGAAATGATAGCATTAAATTAAACAAAATTAGTTAGATTTGTTTGTATTTAAGTCTATCATATCAAACAATTTTTTTTATTATATATGAGACTAGAGAAGATACTAATTAAGTAATAATATAAATTTATTTTATATTTTCAAGTGCATAAATTTTTTCTCTATTTATAACCAATATTAGATAAAAAAAAAAGGAATTTAATAGATTTGTGGTTTTCAATGTAAAAGAGCTTGACAAAGTTTTGTCAACAAGGTTTGATGCATCTAATCAAGTCTTCTACTCGTACTAATTCTTATTTGAGTTCAATCTTTATATGTTTTTATGATGATCTACACTTTTTCATTATTGCGTATAAGCTTGTACGTAAGAGAGCATACCTTTCTAACCTAAACTTATATATATATATATATATATATATATAAAAGAAATGTAAAAGTTTTTAAATTGACCACCAATAATATGAAATCATGCTTAATTAAGATGAATTTGAAAGATTTATGATTTAATGACAATATAAAATTTTATTACATATGGAAAAAATCATGCTCCAAGTGGTTAGTCACTTATTCCAAGAAAGATTAATCATACATAAAACTAAACTAGTGAATAAAAAAAATAATGGTAGGAGGTGAAAACTAACCCCATTTCAGGATTTGGATTGGTGGGTGGAGGAAGGAAGGGTAGAAGTGTAATTGTGGGGACTGACATGGGCACATTTGGTTAGGGTCAAGAGTGGGCAGAGGGGCAAGAAAGAGGTTGGGCATGATGATGGCGATACTGGTTGTCATAGAGGAACCAGAAAAGACCACCCCCATTAAATGAGGGAATCTCTCCCTCTAGAGTAGACAGGCTGCAACATTAATAGCCAAGGTAGTAGTAGTAGTATCCATGAAACTGTGTCTTAGAACTGTCAAAAACACCATTTCTCTCTATCCATCCCCACTCTATACTATTTTTTTCCTTTCGGTTGAGATGAGTTATATGGTACATACAGGGTGGGGTTGACTTGCAGTGGAGGAAAAGCTAAGCAATTCCAATGTCTTAAAGGCTCTTTGATGTTTGCTCAATATGGCAAAGCAGTATCTCTGTTGCAATTGGGAACTCTTTGTTTTATATACCCACTTATTATTATAAGCTTGTGAGGGTTTGGTTGATATGGTATTTATGGGAACAATTAATAATACCCCATTAATATCTTCACCCCTTTTTCCCTAGCTCTGTGAAATTTATGATCAGGACAAGTGGACGCACAACAACCGCTTTCACATTGGGGCATTTGTGTAAGGGTTTTTATGTGGTAGTGTGATGGGAATATACTACAAGAATATTAGAATTGGAAAAACTTATATGAGCTATAACAAACTTGAAAATGAACTCGAGGAGACTTTCTTGAGATCTGAAAGTTGTGGTGGATCTATGTATAAAAAGAAAGTGTATATGAACTTCCATGTTGTTAAGAAATGATGTAGAAGAGGCTATTTTGTTATCCATGGATTGGGATTTGAGAAATATGCAACCAAAACAATAAATAATTAAGGGACAAAGAAATTATATGTCGTGATGTAAATGTAACATCCCATAAAATGAAAACGAAAGCGCATTGCAATTGGTCATGAAGGATTTCTCCCGAACAATTAAAACCAAATAATAAAAAAAATGGATAAATAGTTATTTTTGTCCCTAAATGTATAAATTGCTGACAAATTTATCTTCAAAAGTGAAAAAGTGAGACAAATTTATTCATCCGTTAACTTTCATCCATTACCGTTAACAAAAGAACTTACATGACACATTCAGGAATACATGATTTGTCAATGTTCTATACATTCAGAGACGAAGATGATTATTTATTCAAAATATAATTTAATCTTCATCTTTTTTCATTTCTAATCGTTACAAGGATAACACTATAATAAACACTTAAAAAAATAGGAAAGCAAACATAAATTAAAACAAATATAATATTGATTAATAAGCATAATCTGTATATTATTTAAAAATTTATAATGTAATAATACCTTATCCAAAATATGGGACTCAAACAAAAATGCACAACCATTAAGTTAATCCTTAAAAAAGTGATACTCAACTTGATTTTGTGACTACATAACGTTGTTACAATAGAAATTTCACAACAACTATTAATCAATATTTTGTTTATTATTATGTTAGTTTTAACTTATGTTTGCTTTCTCATTTTTTTAGGTGCTTGTTATAATGTTATGATTAAAAGAAGGAAGGAAGATCACAATTAAATTATATTTTGAGTAAATAATCATTTTTATCCCTGAGTGTGTCACATAGGTTCTTTCATTAATGATAACGAACACAAATTAACGGATTGATGGTTTTGTCGCTTTTTTTTTTTCACTTTTGGGGATTAAAATTTTAATTTTCATATTTCGCGAATGAATTTATCAGCATTCTATGCATTCAGAGACCAAAATGATTATTTATTCTAAAAAATTAGAGTTATAACTTATAACAGTTAATAAAAAAAAAGTTAATTTAAACAAAGTTAAAGGTGTGGATCGTTGAAAATAAAAAAGTTAATCAAAAGAAAAATCAATCTAAATTCTTTCAAAAAAATTGTTAATCTAAACAAACTTGAAGGTGTGGAGTGTTCAAAATAACGTATGTATGTGTAAATCTCGTGTTCTTGAGAGCTTTGTGCACCTCGCAAATAATTCTTTGAGAATCGGTGATAGTGGTTTGTGATTTTTTCTTTTTTCTTTTTTCTTTTTTTATGAATTGGCCAGCATGCAAGAGTCTTTAATTCCTATCTAGACGCAGCAAGAAATTAAATTAGTACTTACGAACTAGTAACAAAAGTAATTTCGTAGCTAATTCATAATTTTCATAACTAATATGCAATTTTTTCGTAGTCAATCTCGTAAAGGTCTCTTACTAGTCTTCATGAAGAAAATCAGGTTGAAAATTGCGGAGATGGTGAGATTAAAGAAAGACGGGGATTTCAATACAAGATGCAGTTTCTAAAATGTTTTTTTGTTGTGATATTATCTAATTAATAAGTTTTACTTTAAGAATCTATACTAATGCAAATTTTTATACAAAGATTCCTGTAATAAAGATTCATATTTAAAGCAGAATAATATTAAAAAAATTAGGGAACTATGTATAAATTTTGTCCCAAATCATTTTGTTTTTAATCCCGTTTAGCCTCAAGCGTTAATAAATTATTACTGGGCCAATTCTGTCATAGTGTACGTTCTGATTATTCCTACCAGCCACAAAAAACATGCGCGAATAACATTGCAGCAATGCAGCCCCTTGCTCTCTAGTTCTAGCTAAAATTTTGAAATGGACGTGGAAACCAGCTAGTTATCGTCTCATTAATAATATACTTTAACCAGATTTTTTTTGCTTTAAGTATGTCATATGTAACAACTACGTGACCCACTTCCATTAATAATAATAAATAATTTTTGGGGGGGCAATACAATAATAATTAAGCTACGAGATTTTGTCCATCATGACATCAATTATTTATTTATTTAATTAACCTATATATCCAGAAAACTAGATAAAATTCGAACACGAAGAGTTGAAAGTTGAAACGAAATCATACATGAAAGCGATTAGAACTAAGCCCCTAACGTCACAAGTGAATTGCTTATATCCCCCGTCTCAATTGCAAATTATTAAATATAAAGAGAAATGCTGGGAATATTTTTCAGATTTAGTTTTTTAATACACTTTTTTATTCGTTGAAATTCATTAAAATTTTATATATAGATCTTACATTATATTAAAAAAGTGTGTCTAAAAATATGTACGCAATATGAAGTAAAACTTTAACCTGAAACTTCTTTGAAGAAGTGGCTTAAGATTCTCGAGTTTAGCTTCTATATGACAGAATTTTCAAATGAATCTAATTGCGTCGACAGCATAGAATGTCGAATCACCGCAACAAGAAACCACACCTTAGCGATAATTCCAAAGATTCCTTAACAAAATGTCCAAAAATGTGTCACTCTTTAAATTCCAAACTCCACCACACCATCCAGAAAATTTTCGAAATTCTCGAGTGACATTAATTTGGTTTCATTATTATTACTATGAGTTCTAGTTCTTATGATATCCCTTTGCCATCGTCCCTTTTGCCAAGCGAGGCATCGCCGGAGTGGAACAACAAAGCAGACAACGCGTGGCAGCTCACGGCGGCAACCCTAGTGGGCCTCCAGAGCGTTCCCGGGCTCGTGATCCTATATGGCAGCATGGTAAAGCGCAAATGGGCCGTGAACTCGGCGTTCATGGCCCTGTACGCCTTCGCGTGTGTGCTCATTTGTTGGGTTTCATGGGCACACCGCATGGCGTTCGGGGCCAGGCTTTTACCCTTTGTGGGAGCGCCCAACCATGCCTTGGCCGAGAAGTTTCTCCTCGCAAAGTCAACAATTGGGTATTTTCCAATGGCTGACTTTGTGTTCTACCAGTTTGCTTTTGCCGCAATTACTCTTGTGTTGCTTGCAGGGTCCTTGCTTGGGAGAATGAACTTCTATGCGTGGATGATGTTTGTCCCTTTGTGGCTTACGTTGTCTTATACCGTTGGTGCCTTCAGCATATGGGACGATGATGGGTTCCTTCAGGGAAAAATAATTGACTATGCTGGTGGGTTTGTCATTCATTTGTCTTCTGGCGTTGCGGGTTTCACAGCTGCTTATTGGGTACATACATAACATTGAAATTGTAACCTTTAATTTGATTCATTCAGTATTTGTCCAACACCATGGCTTGAAGAGTCATCATCAAACATCGATCTAATATGGCATGCAGGTTGGTCCAAGAATTTCACAGGACAGGCAAAACTTTCCACCAAACAACATAATTCACGTGCTTGGAGGTGCAGGGTTTTTGTGGATGGGTTGGACAGGTTTCAATGGTGGAGCTCCATTTCAAGTGGGAGAAATCGCATCCTTGGCCATTTACAATACCCATCTTTGCACTGCCACAAGCCTACTCGTTTGGCTTACGCTTGACATGATTGTATATACCAAGAGCTCAGTCATAGGTGCTGTCCAGGGAATGATCACTGGCCTCGTCTGCATCACACCAGGTGCAGGTAATTAATTAAGCTCACATTGCACACCCCCTCCTTAAAAAACAAAACTTATTTTAAGAACAAATTTTAGCATATATAATTGTATTAATAAATTAAAATATTCTAACAGATTTATAAAATATTAGACCTTACATATGTAAAGTTTAATTTATATATATCATCAATGTAAAGTAATTTTACAATTGCATAAAACGTAATTTACCTTTACATTACATCATATTAAAAAATAAGATAATGTGATAGATGATCAAAACTTATTGGGTGTCTTTACAAAAGTGTTTTACTCTGTATAAATTCATTAAAAAAAAGGGGAAAAGGGAATTCTTTTATCCTCTCGAATTCTATCTTTTCATCATACAAATAATACGGGGTGATTTTAATTTTCCTACACATTTTATCAATATTAAAAAATTTAGACTTACAAGATCCAAATAATGTATGGTGCATAACAATTTATAATTAAATATAAAAACTTATATTATAAATAAATTCTAATTAAATTTATATAACATTTATTATTGAATTAATAAAATTTATGTAATTCATATTATAGTATTTAATAGGCAAAATTGCATTTTTGATTTCCCAGTTTATCTCCAGTTTTGGATTTGGTCCCTCACTAATTTAATTCACGAATTTGATTCTCCTATTTTATAAAATCGTGCAATGTTGGTTCCTCAAACCACAATTGGATGTTGACAATCAGAACATGACACGTAACAGTTATCATCCAATAAGAACGTGACACATAGCAGTCAATATCATTTGTTAACCGTCAACTTCCAACTGTGGTATGAGGAACCAACATTGAACGATTTTACAAAATAGGAAAATCAAATTGGTGAATTAAATTATTGGTGGACCAAATCCGAAACTCGAGATAAGCTAGAGGATCAAATTTACAATTTTGTCTATTTAATAATAAATTAATGTTGTACATGCATTTAGTATGATAAACATCAATTAGTACCAATAAGAAAACAATTAGTAAAAAAATTGTGTTACGCTGTGTTTCAAACATTAATTATACATTTACAAAGGCTTTCCACTTTTCACTTTTCGAATTGAAAGACATATGTTGTTGGCATTCTAACCTTTTACCTATGTATGTGAAAAGGCTTGGTGGATCCATGGGCAGCAGTATTGATGGGAGCATTGTCTGGTTCCATTCCATGGTACACAATGATGGTGCTACACAAAAAATCCGCATTCTTTCAAAGTGTAGATGACACATTAGGAGTCTTTCACACTCATGCTGTGGCTGGTCTTCTTGGGGGTATCCTTTCTGGCGTGTTTGCCAAACCCGACCTTCTAAGAATAATGTATCAAGATACAAATTATTGCCCCGGCTTATTCTACACCTTTTTTAAGGGGGAAGTGGACCATGGCTTTAGGCAAATTTGGTACCAATTACTTGGAGCAGGTTTTATTATTGTTTGGAATGTTGTTATTACTAGCCTCATTTGTATTCTCATAAGCCGCATTGTGGATCTTAGGATGAAAGAAGAGGATCTTGAGGTTGGTGATGATGCTGCCCATGGGGAAGAAGCATATGCATTGTGGGGTGATGGAGAGAGAATGAGGATCCCTCTTCGTCTTCATATAGGTCCAACAATTCCTTCCTTGTGCCGAAAAAGGTTTTCAATTCCTCTCACTAGGAAAGAAGGAGAATAGATGTTGCATACTTGCATTTGCATTTGCCTTTGGATTATTCGAATTTTATGCTAAGTTCATTAAATGGTATTGAAGGCATTTTTGCAATGTGAATTGCTTTTTCGGTAAGAAAATTGCTTACACAAAATTTGCTTAAAAGAATTTGGATACTTTTAAATCATTTGAAATAACAAATTCAAAATCTAAACTTTAGGGGTGTATTGGATTAGAATTTTAAAAGATTATTTTAACATAAAAAATTGTAAGAATTTTAAAGATTATGTAAGGATATGATGACTTATCAGATTTCTTTACAAAAATTTTATTATAGCTTGAATTTTAATTGATTTATATTATAATAATTTAAAATTTTTGAAATAAATTAATAGATTTATAAGATTTGAAAGAATTTTGTAAATTTTTAAAACACATTCAAAATTACAAGAGTTAGTGAAAAAAAAATAAGAAATGATGAATTTTAGATAAAAAAAAATGTAAAAAATCAATATAGTTTTTTTAATAGCTAAATTGTTTCTACCTTTATGTCATCCTATATACTAATCCTTCTTATAATAACATTTTCTCATTCTCACTTTTGAATTTGAACAATAGATTAAAAATTATACGTTGGTTTTCTTATTTTTTTTAATAATTATTACAATTATTTCATCATAAATTCAATGACATGTTTAAATGAAATAGAAGGGAGTGAAGAGGGCAAAAAATTTGTAAAAGAATTACTCATGTGGATGACGAAATTAAGAATAATAGTTACAAAAGAATTGTGTCGAGCAATTGATGAGAATAGTTAATATAAGGAAGACATGGTTAGCAAAACCAAAGAAAAAATGTAAAGGGGAGGAATGTAATTGATATTTTTTATTCTAAAAGAATAAGAGAAACATATATGACACACACTTGAAGATTATTAAAGAGGGAATACGGTATGTGCGATATGAAAAAAGAAAATCTGATAATCAATAAAAAAAAAGGAAAAGAATTTAGTAAAATTTCAAGAGTTTGGGTGAGATTATTTGATATATGTTTTGTATTAAAAAGTCTAATAAAATTCATCCAAATTTGTATATTTTTTAATACCCAAAAACTTTTTATAAGTGATAAAAAAATTTAATTGAATATCATCAAATTTTATTGCTTTCATTAAAAAATCTTAAAAGTCTTAATTGAATATCACCAGACTTATTTATACTATTTAAAAATCTTAATTAAATATCACAAGATTTTTTTATATATATATAAAAAAAATCTTTTTAAAATCCTTTGAAATCCTAATCCTTTACCCCACCAATAAAAGCTTAGCCAAGAACTTGAACAAAAATCACGGGGGAGATCCAAATAAAATATATTTATAAATTACTGACTATCAATAGTTTCATGTAAATTCTAAGATTTCTCCCTCTAATTTGTGTTAAAAGAAAAAGAAAAAATAAAATTTTAAAATTACTCATGATGTGATTATTTTTTTACCATGTTCTTTTATGCAATTTCCATGTTACTAACATCAGCCCAAATTAAAAATAAAAAAGAGTTAAAAAGAAGCTTGTAGAAAAATTATACTTAAACAAATAGTTTAATAGATGGCTAAGCAATATGTAATAGTAGGGTAAATTTAAAAATAACTTTTTAAGTTGTTATCTTATGATACTAAATCTTGACTGTCCAAATATAATTATATGACTATTTTTTTAAGGATGTTAATCATAATATTAAATCAAGAAGAAGAAAAAATCTAATTATTATGAGAAGAATAAATATTGATCATTGATTTTATTATCAATTATACAGATTAAAACACAACCTTTTAAATCTTGACAATTCATATGTAATTATATGATTAATATTTAATTTTTTCACTTTCATATAAATTGACTCTTTCATTATGGTGGATGAAAATAATGCAGGCTGGATGCAAAAAAGTTAGGATGTTTAGAAAAAAGAAATAAGGTGGAAATAATTTAAAAAATGTTGAGACTCATTGTATTATTTCTCACTTATTTATATTAATCTTTTCTTATTCTATTTCTTTTCAACTAAACACCTTTAATTTTTATTATGTTTTTCATCTATTTCTCCTCATTATTTTTATTTTCATCTATCTTATTTTTCTCCACTATACCAAACGAACCTTAAATATAAAGATAAAGATGTATAAAAATATATAAAGACATAGATTTCTTTTCTTATATAGTATGATACAATTGTTATTTAATTAAAATAAAAATATTTTAAAAAGGAAATTATATATATATATATATATATGTATATATATATATATATATATATATATATATATATGTATATATATATGTATATAGAAAGAGAGAAAAGTAAATTAGACTTGAAAAGAAATATTAATATAATATTTAGTTCCATTGATGTAATATTTATCTGAATTCAATTCAAATTAAAAATGTATATAAATTTGTTTGATGATTTTTGGACCAAAAAAGATTGTTTGATGAATTTGGTAAAACTTACTGATAGTGTGAAGATTTTCTTACAATAATATAGTAGTAATATTATAAAAGTAAGACTATTGATTTTTATAATAATTTATTTTAAAAGTCGTATCTAAAATGATTTCTAATTTATTAATAAGGTAAAAATCTTCTAACAATCTTTACATTAATAAGGTAAAAATATTTCTATTATGTGATTCCAAACTTTAAAAACTGATTAGTGTCAAAAATACTAATTAGTTTCTCCAGAGTCTCAAAAATACTCAACGATATACAAACCAACCCACTCCTCTATATGATGAATGTCGACCATGTTGTTTCTCCAATTTTCCCTTATTCTCTCTCTGACTAGTTAATGTCATTTGCAGCTTGCTCCAAAGTCTTTTATATCCCGTGCCTTATTTATTGTCTAGCATGGCACCATATTCATAATCATAGATAGATTAACAACATAATCAGATCCATTGAGGTCATTAACCTATGATGGATAAATTGTCTCAAATGAAAAACAACTTGTTCAAGTTCTTGCCAAATCAACCCTTAGCTTCTTTTCAAAACCCTAATCTGAGTCCTAGTGGAAGTGTTACCCCAGGGGCAGGTCGAACACCAACACATAGGGTCTCAATTGTTCCCAAAGAAGCTCGAAGAAGGCACAAAACTGAAAGTTTTAGTGGATGGGAGCCCAATTCGCCCAAGGTGTCTTGTATGGGCCAAGTGAAGAGCAAGAAGAAGAGAAAGGCCCATGAACAGATAAAGGTTCAAACACAAGAGAGTGAAAATAAGAGGTTTTTGCGTTGGATTTTCATGAGAAATGGTGAGGGCACAAAAGAAAGTGGGAATTTGGAAGAGAAGGCATCAACCACAGAGGTAGCTCCATCGTTGGGTACAATGAAGAAATTTGCAAGTGGGCGAGAAGGATCATTGCGTGATTTCGATGTCGCACTTATGGAAAGGTAAATGTCACTTTCAAAGTAGCATTGGTAGAGAAGTGAATTGTGACTTGTGATTTAGAATGTGGTATAAGAATGTTATGATTTGTCACACTAAACTTAGGTTTGAGCCTACTCGCACTTTTTTGTGCTCCTCTTGAAGGATCTATTATAAAGAGACAAAAGTCAAATCATTTTCATAAACTCAAAGCGTGTTATCAACTAAGTTATATCTATTGAATACGATTATGTTTAGTATAATTATAAGCAATTAAGTTCAGTTTTAATATATGCAATTTGAAGGAATTTTTATGTAGGTTGATTTGAAAATTCAACTATTTTGATTTTTTAAAATTAATATAAGTGATAGAACAAAGAGACACTCACTCAATGGATAATATAATCAAGGTTTCAGTCAAGACCTACTTAAAAGGCCCACCTAAAGGATTATATAATTTTTAGTTGATTTTGATGTCTTAATAATGGATTATGGATTTTTTAAAAATATAAATTACGAAATTAATAATCAATAAACACTATAAAAATTATTATTTTTAGTTTTTGATATATATTTATATATTTGTAAACAAAATAATTTTATTATAAATTAGTCAATTAGTACAGCCGATAAATTATTAGGTGATTCAGAATCATCACATCATTTATGGTCTCAACCAATAATCACATAATGATCTTGGATCACCTAATAATTTCTTGAACTCTAGATGATAAAATTCATGTTCTAGTTCACAAAATTAATGTGTGTTGTGAGATGAATTACACTCATTAAATATCAAATCCTTCTTTTTTATTAAAAAATAATCACAGGAAAACAACAATAAATAATATTTTGATTATTGAATTCTAATCATATATTTATAGTAAAAAGTTAAAACATCACACTCAAATTATAAATTTAATATAAATAAAAATAATTAATAAATTAAAAATAGATCAAATTGATAAATTAAACATTTATTTTTCTTAATTAGATTCATTAATCATATTAATAGAGTTTGATTAATAACTCTAAAAAAAAAGTTTGATTAATAATCAATTGCTTGATGCATTGAATATTTTTAGTTTAAAATTATATACTAATTAAAAAACATTAATTGTTACGTTAGTAATTTTTTTATACATCATAAATATAAAAAGTGAAGACTAACACCTTTTTTTTAAGGGAAGCAAAGAGTAACACATAAGGTACATAAGTTCCAATTTGAATATATAATCAATCCGAATATAAAGGTGATTGGTTTCCAAGTTAACCGGTTGAACCAGTCGATTCTGAGTCGAGTCTGATAAAACTTTTAAGAAGCAACGCTCACTACTCATTCCTTGCACCAGCGCACATCGTTAAGGTCAACATGCATCATTTTTCACCATCTGCCATCGACAAAGTCCAAATTAAGCCTACACAACTGATGTCATAGCGCATTAATCAAACACCATATTAGCGCCATATACGTTGTTGCTGCAAAACAATGAATAAAAAGGAATGGCTCTTCAGTCGTCACTCTCTTTTTATTAGGGAAGTAATAGAAATAGTAAGAAAGAAGAAGAAAGAATATGTGCACAATTCTATTGTCAGGATTGTGTATGTTTACACAACAAAATCTTGATTTCATTGAAATCTACAACTTAAAAGAAGAAAAAAAAAACTAATCTTTAATGACGGTGGGCCAACGATACTGTCACAACGGTGTGATGGCATTCTTGTGGCAAGCTTGGCAATCGACAAAAATGACCAGGAAGGGGATGTTGTGAAAATAGGAAAAGAGGGAAAGTGAGGGGAAGGGTTTAAGGAAATAGGACAGGGATACAAATGTGTTTTTCATATATTTTTTTAAAGGCTTAAGTGAGAAAAAATAAATGGAGTAAACAATGAGACCCATCCATAGGTTAAGTGAGGACATAAACTGTATATTGAGCAAGGGATATCACAATTAAAAAGATGTATTCACAATATTGATTTGTTTTGCTTCGTGTTATACCTATTGTCATGAAAATCATTCATCACCATTTCATTCACTGACATTGGCAGAAGCTTCTAAATCATCATCGAATTTAATTCACAACAATCCTTGTGAGAAACCTTGAACAAATTACAAGCTTCAAATGCACTTATCTGAGTAACTGTTTAATTTCATCCCTTCAAGCAAAAATTCATGTTATGTGGATTTTCACCAGACCCTCCTTTTAAATCCATCACGTATACTTGTAATTTTTACATAATGAAACTACCTTACTGAAGTCTAACCATTGGTACATATCAGGGACAGGAAGGGATTCTTCCATTAATGATTAATTTACCTAGAGTATTAATTAATTCCTATTATAGAGTATTAGAGCAGCTTCTGTAAATTCGTGATCATCTGAGGACAGATGCAATTATCAGCTCTGATAACTAACATTCTTACAAATATGGAAAAGTTAGGGATGCTTTCTAAACTCAGAAAATGTACATGATATCTCCTCTTACTCTAAAAACTAGCACTAAATAAAAATAAATAAATAAATGCTTTTAATATCTTGGAAACATAAAATATGCAAAGTCCAGGTTGTATTGGTAAATTATTAGCATGGTGGCGATGACAGGTCTCTTTCCCATGGTTGGATATACCCGCTATATCCACCATTTCCTACAAAATGGCATCACATTGCACGAGTTTCTTTCCCCATAATCCTATCTAAGCTATGCAAGATCTGGAAGATCTGTGTTGTATGCACATGAGTCTCATCATTTACCCCAAATTTCTGATGACCAGATTCCAGCTCTACGGAGCTATACCCAATTGGCTTCTTTATTTCTTTGTCCTTGACTACTTTCCTCACCCTGGCCGCATCCTGCCATCGCTCTGCATCTTCGTACATCTGTGCTAGAATCACATAACGCCCGGCATTATCAGGGTCCAAGACAAACAACTTCTCCGCGGCCAATTCAGCAAGCTCCATATTTTTGTGTATTCTACAAGCACCCAGCAATGCACCATAAATGTTTTTCCCGGGTTGGATAGGCATAGACTGAATAAACTCCACTGCTTTCTCCAAATCCCCAGCTCTCCCCAACAGATCCACAATGCAAGCATAATGTGCCTCACTCTTCGCCACTCCATAAGTTTCCATGGCATTAAAAAGGTGCCAGCCCTGCTCAAGCAAACCTGCATGACTGCACGCAGATAACAAACACAAAAACACAACACCATCAGGGCGCAAGCCAGCCCCAACCAATTGCCGGAACAAAGCAAGCGCCTCCTGCGCAAGACCATGTGTTCCATAGCACCTAATTATTGCACTCCACACTATAACACTTCTATCAGAGATCCTGTCAAAGATGGCTCGTGCCATTCTTACATAACCACAATTTGAGTACAACGATATAAGTCCAGTCCCCACAGCAGAATCAAGTCCCATCCTTGTCTTCACAATATAACAATGAATCCAATACCCTGCATGAATATCCGCTGCCTGAGCAAACGCCGGAAGAACAGTTACAAACGTGGCATGATCAGGACCCCCCACACTTTCATCTCTTAACATATCATAGAAAAGCAAAATAGCATCATCCACATATCCATTCACAGTATACCCCGAAATCATTGAGTTCCAAGAAACAATATCTCTGTGAGGAATTTCGTCAAACACTTTTCTGGACACTTCAACATCTTGACACTTAGCGTAAAACGCAACAAGGGCATTGCCCACAAACAAATCCAAGTCCATTCCACACTTCACTGCGTGCCCATGAATCACTCGACCCTTTTTAGAAGCTCCCTCGGCGCCGCAAGCCTTGAGCACAAACGGGTAAGTGTAGTAGTTCGGGGTGATGCCACGCCAACGCATCGCATCGTAAACCTTCAAAGCCTCACCGAAGGGATCCGCATTGGCGTAAACCTTGATGACCACGTTACAACAGAAAACATCTGGTTCGGACAAATTGTCGAACACCTTGCGTGCGTGGTGTAGGTTGGAGAAGTGAGAGTACTTATCGATGAGCCTTGCGGCAATGAAGGGGTCTTGCTCGTGGCCTCGGACCACAACCTGGGCGTGCGCTTTTTTAACGTTGTCGGTGGTTTTGCAAAGGTTCAACAGTTCTGTGTAATAGAACGAGTCTTTGTGAAGTTTGGGTCTCAAAAGTTGTTGCACTCTTCGAGATACGCCACGCATTGGAGCTCATTGAGGTCTTTGGAAGCTCTTCATGGCATTTGGACGAGAAAGCGTTGGCATTCAGTGACTTAAGGATCTGTTGGGTACTGCGGAGAAAGGAAATAGGTGAGAGAAACATTTAATGAAAATAAAGATGAATCAAAAATAAATAAGAAATAAAAGTATATGATTTTAGAAATAAGGAAAGAGTAAATGAATTACCAGAAAGAAATACTCAAATAACTCACAAGTGAAATACAGATAACTAGAGGTCTCGTAATTTAAAATTTTTCTCATCTCTCACTTCTTTTCTGCTACCTAACGGCGCCAATAATATACTTCTCCTAACACATCTTATAGGCTAAAATTTATTAAGATTATAAAATAAGAAAAAAATCATTAAATAATTTTTTTTACTAAAGTTTGACTTTCAATAAATTTTAATAGAAAATATATTTAAAATGGAATATTTAAAACTATAGTACTAATATTCCTCAATACATTAAGCTTTGTATTTTTAAGATATTTCTCTCGTCACCATTATATTTCCCTTCATCAAATAAATTATGAGAGTTTGTACAATAACTAATGGAATTGGGTGAATTAGCAGTAAATTGAATTGTGCATCATGGTTTGGAATTATCATGATTGAGAATAACCTTTGTTAAGAGGATAAGATAAGAGACTTATAAAATAAAAATCTCATATGCTTCAAAAAAACAAGTGAGTTAGGTGATGAAAATGGTGAGATAAGACCCTTGCAGATAATTCATAGTTTATAGAAAATAATTAATAGATAATTGTAAAATAAAGCTATAGATAATGGTAAGATAACGTGTATATTAGAATGTCATGTAACTGACACGCGTATTTTGTGAATTTTAAACCGTAAATATGTTTACAAAGATAATGTACCAATATATTTATAATAGTGTTAAATATCAACTACTGCATAAATTGTTATTGTATTACAAAAAAATTGATAATATTATTTTATAATAAAGCTAATTAAAATTAAAAATAATATTTTTTTGTTAAAATATGTTAAATAAAATTTAATAAAAAATAAATTTATTTTGAAATAATATAACATTATAATTAATTATATAAGTTTAATCAATAGATTTTAAATATTTATAATAGATAAAAAAATTAAAAAACCATAAAATCAATTTAAATGATAAATGATTGATTTTTTCTGACAAAATTATAAATTTGACCCCTCAATTTGTTTTTAATTTCAAATTTTATCTTCAGGTAAATTAATTCACAAATTTTGTCTTCCTATCTTTTAAAATCATGCAATATTGGTTGGTCCCTAACTCATAATTGGACGTTGATGGTAATAAAGAAATTTTCACTACCACATTGTGTTGACATTTTATCGAAACATGACACATGTGATATCGTCTAATAAAAAAATGACACGTGACCGTTAATTCAGATTTTTAATTTATGAATTAATTTATTGAAGAAAAAAATCCAAAATTAAAGACAAATGGATCAAAAATATAATTTTACTTTTTTTTTAATTCAGATTTAATATTATATATAAATTGAATCAAATTAAATCACACTATTTGATTCATTTTTTTCTTCTATAAATCAAATTAAATCGTATTACAAAATCTTACTTATAAATTTTTTTTTTTTTTATTGACACAGACCAATTGAAAGTCGTACCCTATAGATAACACTAACACCCGTGCTGATTTCGTTAATTCATTTGGGCAGCCTCTCTGTTCCAAAACCCTAATCCTTCGTCTTCCAAGGAGATGGCAAGTTCTCTGTCTCAAACCTCAACAACGCTCTTCACATTCGTAATTCTTCCTTCAACACAATCTAACACTTTTATAATTTCACTTTGCAGGCTGATTCTCCCCTCGCAAGGTAAACCCTAAAACTCTCTTTGGATTCGATATTCCTCTCGCGCATTCCCCCAATTATGCCTCGGCCATTGATAATTGGCAGATCTGAGTTCACGCATGCATTTTTTTTTTCTAACATGATCTGCGATGGACGTTTTTTTTTTGTTTTATTCGTACTTTTATGGTTTTATAAAACAAAAGAAAAATAAAAAGAATTCTTAATAGTTTTAATGAGAATTATTGGTTTCATGTGATCATTTGAAGGAACGTGTAGTCGTGAATTAATTGTGTTGCTGTTTGATGGAAAGTGATCACTCTGAGTTTTAGATGCTGGGTTAATGAAGCCATGTTTTTATCTTTTAAACTCTTTCTATGGATTGTACTTGCTGTGTAGCTATTTTATCTGGCCGTGATGGTATTTCAGGAACTCAAGGTCACCTTCCCCATGGAAAGCTCAGTCGAGATCGAGATCTAGGTCAAGGTCGAGATCTAGGTCGAGGTCTAGGCCTAGACAAAGGCCAAGATCGCGTTCTAGAAGTCGTGGCAGGTTAGTGACAATTGTTGTTTAGTTTGAGAGTATTGAGGCAGGTGACTATGCCACTCAAGGTTTTAAATTGTGCACTATGATTACTGAAATTATGAAAAAAATTACGGCCAAATGTAGATAGTAGATAACATTTTTTTTATTATATATATATATTTGTCGTTCTGAAAGTACCTGAAGCTTATTCCTTTTGTGCCTTTTGTTTCTTACCACTTTCTGGGTCTGTACTTCTTCAGGTCAAGGTCACCAATTCGTGGAAGGTTGGCCTTTTTCAATTTTGTATATATTTTGTCTTTCTGAAAGTAACTGAAACTAATTCCTTTTGTGTCTTCTGTTTTTACCACTTTCTGGGTCTTTACTTCTTCAGGTCAAGGTCACCAATTCATGGAAGGTTGGTCTTTTTCAATTTTGTATATATTCATGGAAGGCTTACATATAATCTCACAAGTATTTCTGAAAGAGTTAACTGTGTTTTTATGTTGACTATTGTATATTGTATAGTGATGTGCTCATAAAGTTACAATTTTTTTTTTCTTCTCTTGGGTTCGATGATGCCTGTGAGATTTGTAAATATGAACTCATGCCAGCTACCCAAGTTTCTCACTACTAGTTCAATTCTAGTGGCTTCTAATCTTCTAAAATATATTGTAGGTCTGAACCTACAAATCCTGGTGACACACTTTATGTAACTGGTCTATCTTCGAGGGTCACCGAAAGAGACCTAGAGGAGCATTTCTCCAAGGAAGGAAAGGTGAAGTATCATACTGGTTTACTCTTCAATTTTTTTTGCTGAATTTTATTATTCATCCCTCCAATGATTGTTTCCTTTTGTAGGTTTCTTCATGTTTTCTTGTGGTGGAGCCCCGTACACGGATTTCTCGTGGTTTTGCTTTTGTTACAATGGAATCTGCTGAAGATGCGGAGCGCTGTATCAAGTATCTCAATCAATCAGTTTTAGAGGGTCGTTACATCACTGTTGAGCGGGTAATGGATTTTTCTATGGTAGTAGTTGTTAAAACAATTGTACTCGTCATTTTTTTCTTGACTTGAAGGTTTTCTGGTTATATTCAGAATGAATTGCATCAGCTATGTTGGCAGCGATCAGATGATCAGTTCATCCATGTGAACTTTAGTGAAACAGCTTGATCAATGGCAAACTTAAACAGCTAATCAAATGCGTCTGATCAACTAAACATAGCAACTATATTGCCCAACAACTTTACAACTTCAGCATTCACTTTCAACTCTCTACTAAACAACGGACATTATCAACAACTTTCTAATCAGGCTTTTATGGTATCTCACACCAGGCATTAATCTTGTGTGTGGATATAAATATTTTACACTCTTCTCAGACGCTAGATTCTGTATTTGGATGAAATTTTCTTACTGAGGATTCTCTTAATATAATGTAAAATGTTACTCTCTAGAATTTATAGAAGCAAGAAAGATGTCACTAATTCAAGTTTATTAGCTGTTTAGTGTGGTATTTGGATGTTATGTCCTTTATCAAGGAAGCACTAAAGATTAACTCCTGCATTTTCATTTCAGTCACGAAGAAAACGTGCAAGAACTCCAACCCCAGGGCACTATCTTGGACTGAAAAACACAAGGGAGTATGGTAAGTTTAACTTAAGGGATATCTTATCATAAATGGATAATCTAGTCTGTGTTTGTTTTATTAAAGTTCTCAATAATTTTTTACTGAATTGTATCTTAAATTTTGTTAGGCTATCGTGGTGACCGAGGTGGTGACCGGGGAAGGTATCGCGATGGTCCTGACCGTGACAATTACTCACGTCGTAGGTCTCCGAGGCGTTCACCATACAGAGGTGGCCAAGATTATTCTCCCCAGCGCTCACCCTATGGTGGAAGGTCTAGGAGGGAAAGGTCTAGGTCACTTCCTTATTCTCCACATGGTAGCCCAGACAGGAAGTATGCTCGCGGATCTAGGTGATGTTTATCTTAGCATTCTACTATTTGAACAAGGTAAGCAAAAATTTGTTGACTATATGGTGCTGTGACTACCAGTTTGCGCCTATATACAATGTATACGTTTATTGGTGGAAGCTGCTGTTCCTGTGTGACTATCAGTGTGCCTTTTCTCGAAGTCACACAGAAAGTTAGAGTGGACAAAAGTGTGGAAATCTGAATTTGAAGTATGTAAGCATTTGCTATAGGGAATTGAGACTCTGGCTTAAAAAAATTTTCTGTGTGCGTATGCCTCAAACGTTTTTGCATGTGATGCTGTCTACGATTTCAACACCTATTTTTACCCGAACCATAACTCAAATATTATACCCGAACTATTCCATTTGGGTTCAACAGTTGCAGCAGTCTCACAAAGGTTACCCTTGATCCATCACCTGCTGGTGAATTGAGTGTTGAAAAATGCTATCATTCCTCAAACTTTCCCCTAATTAAAGTTCATTTGCTTGATTCTTGAAAGAATATATTTGTCAATCATTGTAGGCTCATCATTAATCAATGTCTCTGTTAAAATTTAACAACATACTAAATTTTAGTTCGTGGTTAATTTCAAATCTATGTATTTTGTAAGCTTGGTCTGACACGTTATTACCTAAATGATATTTTTTAAATTATTTAATTGCTAATAAGTTTAATTTATTAAAAAAGTACATAGTCAAGTCTCAAATTAACAAAGGGACTAAAATCTTAGATTTTTAAAAGTGTAGGACAAATTGTTTTAATTAAAAAATTTGAGGATTAAAATTACGGATTTGAAAAATAAGAGGATGAAATTTGCATTTTAGCCTAGAATATATAAATTTTGATTAAATTTTTTAATAGTTGAGAAATTTAATTGAAATTTTTAATGATTGGGGGATGTATTTATTTATTTTTTATAATAATTAAAAGATTTGGTTGATTTTTTTAACCATTGAAAGATTCAATTGATTTTTTAAATTAATTTAAGGATTTTCTTAAACTTTTTTTAAATAATTAAGGAATTAAATTTAATTTTTAATTATAATTGAGGGATAAATCATATAATTAAGCCTACTTTTAGACGTGATGTACTATCCATTATAAGTATACTGTATTTAGGCCATTCATCCCAGCTTCAATCTTATTCAAGCCATTCATGCAGTTCATGCGGATGAGGGCAGCATTGTCTGAAATCACATCCTAAGACTGATAAATTGGATAAACATGCTTTGAATGTTGATGGTATTTATAATGTTTATTCTTTTTCTCCAGACTTTATTGTTCCTAAAACTAAGAGCTGATTTAGCTCAAGTTTGCTTCCCTAGCCTCTCTTAATATTATTCATTAAAAAAAAATTCTTTTACTAACGATTAGGCAGATATTAACGGAGTTTATTTTAATATAGCATTTAGTAAATTAATAGGTATATCTCTAAATATGTTAATGTGCCTATATATTTATCTAAATTAGTGTATTCAAGCCTATAAAAATAGGTAAATAAGGGTAGTACGTCACCCACAGGAAAGTGTGATTTTTATTTTTTCTTGAAGTGCAAACTGGTTAAAAGGTTTCATGTTTTAAGAAGAAGAATAATCATACACAATCACTTAATTATTTTAAAAACTCTTTCAATATTTTTTATTTTTCTTCATCTCTTTATTCTTACCATCCCTCTAGGTGTTATATAACACATTGAGTATTGATGTAACATTTTTCTAAAAAGAAACTCTTAGCACTTGTTTTTCATACTCTGAACGTGACCCACACATGACACATCCTTCTTGCTTCCATTTTTATAATTATCCATTATGTTTTTTTTTCTTAATTCTTCATATTATTAATACTTACCTGTTTTTTGGCCTACATCTATTTTGTTTTTGTTTTATATCAACAATTTTTATTTGTTTGAATAAATATTTTTTAAAATTTTCAAAGAGAAAATAAAAAGATTAAATTGGGTACGTCTAGAAATTTGTAGTCCAAAAATAATCCAAATCAAATAGATCAACGTACAATTCAAACAAAAATATTTATATAATAAATGGTATTGATCTCAAACACACAATTAGTAATCTTGAAATAAAATTGTTTTTTTAATATATCTAAAGAATAGTATATAAAAATTATAAAAACATAAGTAAATTTGAAACTTTATCTATTCAAATATAACATAAACTAAATACTTTCCCGCAAGAAAATTAAATATAATTTTAAATGATAATGATGATAGCAATAATTGAATTATGATTGAGAAAAAAAGTTAGCAAGCCATCACTTACAAGTTACAATATATGATTTTTAGCTAATTAAACGAAAGAATTTTTAATTATCATGATTTAAGAAATTACTTTCAAACGCTAATGTTCACATGCAACGGGTGAGAAACTAGTAAGATACAAGAGATAATGACAATAACACAAATCCACTGCATTCATAAATGGGACACCAGACAAAAAAGAATCCGTGAATCATTGTTTTGTGCCACTTCATACAATGTGCTGATTAATATGTAAAATTAAATCACCTTAACCAATAAGATCCTTTATCTTGATATGCCCAAACAAGACACCTCCACTACTTCCTCAAATCACCATATAATCTTATATTGCATCTCCTGCTCCCTTATCCCATGTTAACTCATGCACCCCTTCTTCCTTAGAGATGAAGAACATGTGAGAATAATATTATATGTACATAACATTATACTATGTTTAGGGTTGTACAAATAATTTACTTGGTAGGAAAATGATAAGGAATTTACCACTAGTCGTAGGACTCATGTTCATATAAACTATATATATTTTTCCAACTTAGGGAAATAGAACCATCCTGACTAGAGATACAGATTTGTTGAGAAGTCATTGCGGCTGAAAGCGAGATTAGTGAGAGATTTCCGAAGATTCTTCCATCAATTAGACAACGCACGAGTCCCAAAAACATCTTTTGTAGAGCAGAACTAGGTAGGTCACTCAGATTGTTGTGTCTTCGCTTGTCTAGTCCATTGATATCACCAAACAAAAGTTACGTAAATTTTCATCAAATTTAACATGAAGAATTAAATTGTTCACAATCATGTCATTTAAAAAAATTATGGTATTTTATTTTAACTTTAATTAGTGATAAATTATATATATAAGTATATTTTTTAATTTAATTATTTTACAATATGTTCTTATAAATAATAAATATATGTTATATTTGATAAAATTAACTGAAAAAACAAACTAAAAATTAAAAAGTTACCTTATTAAAGTATAACCATTCAAGAAAAATTGATTGTTGAAACTGTTAAAAAATATAAAATGACTAAAAAATAATAAAATTATAATTTATTTAAAAAGAATAAGAATGAAATTTAATAAATATATTAAAGATAAAAAAAATGTATAAAAAAATAGAAGTTAAAAGCTATCATTTTTAAAAACGTATTTTAAGTTACGTTTCAAAAAATACAAATGATAGAAACTACCAAGGAGATAATTAAAAAAAAAAACTTATTTATCAGTGAAATGAAATGTTTTGCGAAACTTAATCATAACAATAAATAATTATAACAATAACATTGAATATTATATATATTTTTATATATTATCTATCTATCTACTATATATGTAAATGAAACTTAAACTTGGATCGAAATTTTAATTTGTTAACAATTATTAATTTGATTTAATCATATTTAGCGAAGATTACTTAAACTAATATCAACTGATAAAAAATATGTTACAATTAACAATAACCATTGATTAAATTTCATCATATTTAACATTATCGAAGGATTAAAATATTTTAAAGTAACTAATATTAGAATGATTTATCATTAAATAGCATATATTAAATATTCCATGAACAATAATGATTAATAATAAGGATTTTATAATTAAAAATATACATTTTATAAATATGTAATTAAATTTAAATTAATTTATAATTAAAGCTACATATTTTTTAAAGTTAATAATTTATAATTAATATAATTTATAAATAACTAACAAATTTTGAATCATATAAGACGTTAATTCACCAATGTCTATTACAATAAAAACAGAAGAATAATCAAATTTTTAACCAACGTCTTTGAATTTAAAATTAGTATAATTGAAAAAATATATTTTATAAATATGTAATTAAACTATATTTAAAATGATTGTAAAAAATTAAGTTAATTCATAAAATAATTCATAAATTTATATATATATATATTGTTGGAAAATATTTTCTTATTATAATTTAAATTTTAAAGTTAAAAATATATTTCTTAATTACCTTTGTTTTTTAAACATTAAATATGTTTTTAGATTAGTTTTTCCGTAAAACTAAAAGCACACATGTAGCTTCTTCCATTCCTATCTTTTAGGATGTCGTAGTTTTACTTGAGTTAAATTATTTTTTTAACGTTATAAGTCTTTACACTTTAACGAGATTTAATTGTTTCCTTTTATTATTTTCTTAACGTTACAAGTGTATTTGCATGTTAGTGCCTTAGTAGTTGTTTCACGTGAGGTTGTCATTTTACTGCACTATCTTTCTCTGGAGGTCTACATATAGTGTACTCCCAGCTGAAAAATGACATACAAAACATAGCACACAAAGCAGTAAAAACACGTGTATATATATATATATATATATATATATATATATATATATATATATATATATATATATATATATATATATATATATATATATATTATCGTATAATTTCTTTACCAGTATATAGTATAATTTCTCTCTAAGGACAAAATAAAACAATGTGTGCTTCAACCAAGGTCTTCCTAAACTCTTCTCTATTTTATTAATTAATTGTAAAATCATTTTGTGCTTTAATTCTATATAAATTTATACCCCTGCAATGTTTTGTTGTGTTTTATTTCCTAATTTTTTATCTAATGTATATATAATATAAAGATACATAAATATATTTATAAAGGATTTTATACATTTTTAATTAAATTTAAAATTATTTATAACTAAAGCTACATATTTTAAATTAACAAAATTTAAATAATATATGAGACATTAATTTAATAACATATTTCAGAATATTCTATAAGAAAAACATCTTTCTGAATATATAAAAAAACACAATAAAAAAATACTGACGTGCCTAATCAAATTTAATTATATTAAATTAGTATTTAATGACATTAAAACAAAAAAATGTTTTAAAATTTAATATTATTTATAGCTATTAATTTATATTAAATTTAAAATATATTTTTTGTTTTTATAAATATATTAAAATTTATTTTTTATTCCTAAAAAAATTGTCAGCTTTTTCTCTCTATAAAATTATAATATATTATTTTTTAACTCAGAGTTAAGTTTAAAATAACACATTATAATTTTATAAAGATAAAAAAACAAACAAGAAACTTTATGCGATAAAAAGTTTTACTGGAATAATTTTTTTTGGGATATATTTACAGAAAAAAACATATTTTAACTTTGTATTAATAATATGTTACCGTTTTTAACCATTGACCATTAAATTAGTTGTTTAAAAATCTTTATATAAGTTTGAGCTACTTTTTTTTTTGGTAACGTACGAATACAAAAAAAAGAAAACTAAAAGAACCAGAGGGGAGTCCAACAGAAGACTCTCTACCATGTCTGGTGCCAATCTTGATTCCTCCTCTCCCAACCAGCCAGAACGTTCTAATTTTATTTGAGCCAAATGCTATGAGAGTAACTATTTTATTTGTTTTGATTCTAATTTCAGTAATTTCTTATTATAAATTTTGGAAGATCGAGGTACACATTTTCCCTTAAAATTTGTTGAGAAGGATCGTGCCTCATTAAGAAAAATCCTGGTAAGTATCCTTTATCATATACTTTTTTTTTCCAACGTATTCTTTGTGCTAAATATCATACTTTTCTTTTGGTAATGTAAACTGATCCTATTTGTGCTTTTTAAGATTTCTTTTAAATTGAAAATCTGGAAAAAATAAAGCCAATTTATAATTGTTACTGAGTTTTTTTTTTCTGAATATATATATATATATATATATATATATATATATATATATATATATATATATATATATATATATAAAATATATTTACTGAGTTGTTGATAATGTTATAAATATATTTTATATCTAATAATTTTATAATATTTCTATTAATTCAAAATTTCCTATCAAATATATATCACCTAATTAAAGGTTAGGTGACAGACTTCTTCTTTCTCACTTCCTCTCATTAATTTGTCATTAGTTTTATTTTTAACCTTAATTTCTCATTAGTATCGATTCCCACATTGAGATAGAAGGTAAAAAAAATTGTTATTTTTTAACAATTACATATTCAGGCAAAACTATCCCACCATTCGCCCCTTTCTATCCAACAATTACATCATATTTTCTTTCATCTCTGTTATATTTCATCATCTTTTGCTTCCTCCTCTTAGTGAATTTTCTTTATCTATATCTTATTTTTCTTACAAAACCATGTTTTTTTTACCTCCAATCTCAATGATTTTTTCTTTTATATAAACCTATATCTCATTTATCTTACATATTTTTGTTTTGTATGTAGAAACATATTTCAATTTAGGAAAGAGGATTTTGGTGAATGTATTTGAATATAACCATCCTTATCTCTAATATTTTGCAACAATCTATATTTTTAAAATTAAGCAAGTATCCTTATCTCTTAAATAAACATGTCTTCTTCTTCTTTTTTTTTTTTTTGAAGTTTTTCCCACTTACTATGATGCTTTTATCTGAACATATATAGACAACAAAATACAATAAGGTAGGCAATAAATATTTTGTTTAGGAGCTTTGAAAAAAAAGTGAAGCCAAAAAATTGATTTTTTTTTTTTACTTTGATATGGAAAGAAAAACCTTTTGTTGCGTTTTAATTCTAATAGTAGGAATTTATTATTATCTTATGATTAATTTTTTTATTTAAACCAATATTAATTTTTTTAATTTGTAAATTATATTTTTTTTGACAAATTGTAAATTATATTGTTAAAAATTTAGTTGTCGAGACTCTTTTTTATTCTCTCTTCTCTATTGGTTGGAAAATGCAATTGAAAATTACAAGTAATAAAAGCAGCACCATGACTAAAAAAAAAAGCAGCATCATGACAAAAAAACCGATTCAAGTACATGTTAACATAGAAAAAAATAACACTCAAATTTAAATAATTATATAATAATATTGATCACATTTATATTTTTTCAATTTAAACATTTCATATAGATTTTGCATGACTTTAAACTTAAATAAAGAATAAATCATAATAAATTTCAATAGACTACATATGTTTTATAACACAATATATGTTTACATAAAACTTTAATTAATCATCTTTTCTCAATAATAAAAATATGTAATATTTCACTTGATATTTTAACAATTGATAATTTTATGTATGGTAAGAAAATAAATACATATATAATAATTATATAATTTAAACAAACTTGTGTAATGCATGGTTTAAAATTTAGTATATCTAAGTAAAATTCACTTTTGAATAAAATTAATAAATATTATATTGATTGAATATAATATATAGTCAATTCAAACAATATGGTCAAATATAATATTTACTAAACATAATATATTATTAATTTTCTATCAAATGTAACTATTAATTATAGAAAAAAGATATTATGATAATGATTAACAAAAATAACAAACTAAAATTATAATTAATGGATATAGGAGGAGGACAAGTCCAATAGTAATAAGTACTTTTTATGAGGAATTTGTTTGTGAATTGTACTTAATAATAAGATTAATTAAAAAGTGTCTTTCTCCTTTTCCTCATCACTCTTTAAAAAGAAGCGCGGGAACAGAGATTAATTATTCTCCTTCTATATTTCCTTAATTAAATTTTTAGATCTCACTTGTTCAGCGTAGCATTGCCTGGTTGGTTCACATACACACAAATGGTGAAAGGGAGGCAGTCTCGGCTAGGGCACCGGAAACCGTCGAGGGGGTCGTCGTGGCCGGTGATGCTGACATTGCTGGCAACGTGCTCGTTTCTCATTCTCATTCTGCTCGCTCTCCCTATTCTCTCAAATTCCAATGCCAACTCCTCTGGTCGCTTAATTATTAAACCCAACGATCTCAACTCCATTGCTCTCAACACTACTACTCACATGTATGTATATATTATGCACCCTATTTATGGATCTATTCATTCAACTCCATTTCCTTCTCATGTTTCTCTGATCTTTTTTCTTTCTTCTGTGCAGAAGCGAAGCTGAATACGACCAGTTGGGAGAGCGGTGGGTTGAAATAATATCATGGGAGCCTAGAATTTTTCTCTACCACAATTTTCTGGTCAGTTTTAATTCTTTCAGTTTCAATGGTTATCCCCCGGAAAATCCAATTCTAATAATGGTAGAATGTATAATAACACAAACTAACAAAATGGAAGGGAAAATAATAATAATAATAATCTCTACATATAATAAAGGCCATACTCATATTTGGTTTTCACTTTTTTTTTACCTATTTACCTTTTAACTGCTATAAATCACTCACCACTCTTTTAATCTCATTTTTTCATTTTTTTTTATTTAGTCTCTTGCTGCTTCTCATATTTGATATATCTCTTCATCTATATTTTAACGTTCATATTTTTTGTAAATAATAACAATAACAAGGAAATATGTGAAGAAGTTAGAGAGAGAGAGAGAGAGATGGTTGTGTTCCTTTAGGCACTTTCCTCACACAAGAATTGGTCATTAATTGTTAATGATCTTGTGCTTGTCACCGGATTTGTACATGTTAAGACTTGCTAAAAGGGGCGGGCTTAATTTGTATGTGTCTCTAGAAAATGGCGTGGTGGGTGAAGTGTGAAGGGGAGTAAAAATGGAGTGTCTTGGCAAATGGAATGTGAAGGGGAGTAAAGTTGGAGTAACTAGAAATTATGAAGCTGAGTACAAATGGACACTGTTCTATTCTGAGCATCCTCACAATTTTCTGATACAATCGAGAATCAAGTAATTTGCATTGCAAATATTATGTTTATCTTTTTTCCACTTGCAAGCCTGTAATCTTTACCATAGGTGAAGATTTTCTTTTTAATTATAGCCGTGATTGTATTTGAAGATAATTGATAAAGTATCAATTGCGGAAAAGATATAACACAAAATTAATTAAGGTGATTTAGACCTGTACAAAATAATCCTGAGTCATCAAATGAGAATAATAGATTGTATAGTTTTAGTCTTGCTAAGAAGAGGAGAAGGAAGTCAAGAAGGACATTAGAGAAATTGGTCAAGAGATAACGTGTGCGTCACGCTAAATAACATAGTTGAAACTTTTGTTTTTAAGTGAGGTAAGTAACGTCGCTTATCCATTTAATCAACTTTATTTAGTGAGATAAAATTTTGTTATTTTTTATTTTCATTGTTATTGTATAGTCACGGTTAAGGAAGTATTAGAAAAATGGAGAACCTCTGCTCATCACCTCTCTAGCATTTCTCTTCGAATATATATCACTTTAACATCATATGGTTATATTGTGTTTAACCATTTTTTTAGGTTAGTGCTCAGCTAGCTATATTATTAATATTTCAGTGCCTCCACTTTTTTTTTAAAATACTGAAATTTGGCTGATTAATCTTAATTAACAGACCAAGGAGGAATGCGAGCATCTAATTAATATAGCCAAGCCAAACATGCGAAAGTCAACAGTTATTGAAAGTGAAACTGGAATGAGTATAGAAAGCAGGTTGGTTATCTCTCATTATTTTCTTGTCAAATTGTCCTTTGAGTTCATTTAGTATTGAAAATAAATATCTTTTATAGCTTGTTTAGACTGCCCTTGCCACACTTTGTTTATGACAAACCTTATACTTATTTATTCCTTTTGCATTTAGAGTACGGACAAGCTCTGGTACTTTTCTGGCTAGAGGACGTGATAAAATTGTGAGGAATATTGAGAACAGAATTGCTGATTTTACTTTTATACCTGTAGGTATGTACTTTCTTCCTTTGCCACTTTTTATGAGTTTTAATTGTTGATAAAATAAAAAAATTCATTGCTTTTAATTTGTTAGTTTTTCTAGTTCACCAATGTATCAAGTTAATGGTATAGCTTGGGACGTATAGTGACACTGCCCTCAAAGACATATATGAGTGTGGTGTGCAATACAGCTCATCCAAATAAAAGTTGGGACAACAAAACACGTAGACTTTTCTTATTATAAACCCAGAAACTCAGAGAAACGGGAGTTAAAGAATGATGTGAGATAGACTCGTATATAAAAACCTTCTAAAGTATAAATATTTATAAAGAAAAAGATGGTTGAGGTTCTTGATAAATATTTTTTTTTAATCCTTAATAAACTTTTGTATTACATTAGATCTCTAATATATTAAAATTTTTATTTTGAGTTCTTTTATTAGTTAAGTGATAACATCATAGATTTTTGTGATTTTTCTAGCAATGTTGTGAATAGGTTTTTCAAATATATCTTGAATTCAGAATAAAATTTTTAATATGTTACAAATTTAATGTAACACAAAAATTTATTAGAGATTTAAAATAAAAATTGATTATTTATCAAGAAACTTAAACCTAAAGAAAAATTAGGATTTTTAAAATTATCTCAACTGGCCAAGTCTACATATATGGTGAGACCAAGTCTAAAAAACTAATTAAAAAAATCTAATTTTGATAATCACTAAATTAATATCAAAATGATTTTCTAAGTTAAGTTAAAATGAATTGTTTAAATTTAGGTAAATAAATATGTTAACCATTTGAAATATCAAACTATATATATATATATATATATATATATATATATATATATATATATATATATATATATATATATATATATATATGACTGCTAAAAAAACCATCCCTGCATCCTGTACCCAAAGTTTCCATGAACCAGCCTCATTGGGTTCCCTTCTTGTGTTTGGAGAATCCCGGGATATATAAATTTAGAACAATGTTGGACCCGTAAAACTTGGGTTGTAATAACAACAAATAAACAATATGTACGCATAAGAAACAAATTTTCAAACCTTCATATTTACATTAATAACTGCAATAATGTGTAATATGAGGAGTTTAATTTTATTCACATGTAGAACTTTTTTACATTACTTGCAATATCATCAAGAGTTTGATATTTAATTGGATAATAACCTAAATATTATTACATTCTTTTTTATTTGTAGGAATGAAAAACAGATATTTATAATAACTCACTTAGTTCAATCAACTAAATTAGATTTATTTGATTAAATAGTTTTACATTCATTGTGGATTAAAATTAAATTGTAAAAGAATATATAGAAGATAAATTGACAATTGTTCTAAGTAATTTTGTATTTTAAATATCAAATAATTACGCATTAGTAAAACAATAATTCGTCTTTTATAAGCTTGCTTGTCAGAATTTAAAATATTTTTAGTGGTCAAATTTTAAATTAATCCGGCACTTAAAGTTTGTGTACGTACTATGTTGTGCATGTGTCAATTGAATATTTTTTCAAGCCTGCATGAGACTGACATGTCAATAATGTGGAGTTGAAGTTGTGTTTGTGCTCCTTTATTCTGCTAGCTATTCCTTGTGAATCTCTAGGCTTTTCTTTTGTTTAAGAATTGTAAACAAAAATCATGTATGATAAATTCTTGGTTTAAATAAATTTTTAGTGTTGGTAATTTAATATTTTTTTTGTTGCCTTTTGTTTTTGGATTTTTTTTTTAGTTTTCGTAAATTGTGTTTGTTTTATTTTTTCACTTTTATAGTATTTTATAGTGATTTTTTATTATTTAAAACATTATTGATAGTATTTTAAGGAAAAAAATAAAACAAATATAATGAATAATTTTTTTTTTGTAAGAATGAAAAACAAATAAAATGTGATAATATCCATTTTTTTCAATTAATTTGCTTTATGAAATTGAAATATTAATTGTATAATTATGTAAGAAATATATCTAGGTTGTGCTTCTACTTTCAATGAGATATGTTCGAATTCCATCTAGTTGCCTCGACATTGCTATGCTTACATTTTTTTCTATGCTTGAATTTGTTAAATGTTGAAAAACTATAGCTAAAGCTAGCTAGCAATGATCATCATGTTATGTGACTATTTCACTCAATTTATAAAGTGCTTTTAGATAATGGATATTTTAAAATTGATTTTCTATTGAGCAAACAAGATGAGGCATTTTTTGTTGTCTTTGGCTTATAGATTTTGATGCTCAGATGATAAGTTATTTATCATATACTTAAAAAAGCATTAATTACGTAAGCTATATGTGTCACAATATGCAGATAATGGTGAAGAACTTCAGGTCCTGCATTATCAAGTTGGAGAAAAGTATGTGCCTCATCATGACTACTTTATGGACGATATTAACACTGCGAATGGGGGTGATCGTATCGCAACAATGTTGATGTACCTGTAAGTGACATCAATTACCTCTTATTTGTTAACTTCAATTTGTCTTGGATATGAAACCATGCTCATGTTAAGCACTTTTGTATTTTAATGATACAGTTCAGATGTTGAAGAAGGGGGTGAGACGGTGTTTCCAGATGCCAAGGGAAATTTTAGCTCTATGCCTGGCTGGAATGAGCTTTCTGTTTGTGGAAAAAAGGGACTTTCAATTAAGCCAAAGATGCGCAATGCTTTACTTTTTTGGAGCATAAAGCCTGATGCAACTTATGATCCATTAAGTTTACATGGTTAGTTGTTATTATTATTATTATTATTATTATTATTATTATTATTATTATTATTATTATTATTACGTAAATGCTAACTCATGTTCTTTAAGAAAATAAAAAAGATTTTTTTATTCTAATGTGTAAAATTCTGTTTTTCATAATTTTTTACCTACTGCTGCTGCTGTTACGTAAATGCTAACTCATGTTCTTTAAGAAAATAAAACATATTTTTTTATTCTAATGTGTAAAATTCTGTTTTTCATAATTTTTTACTTTTTCATGTAATTTTTATAATAAATACTTTTTTTTTTCATTTTCTTAACCAATACTTGAAGACAATGATTAACCAAATTAATATTAATATTAATATTATTATTACAGATTTTGTAAGATATATTAACAAGCCTATCCGTTTTTATGATAATTTTCAGGTTCTTGTCCAGTAATTAAGGGCAATAAGTGGTCAAGTACAAAATGGATACGCATTGGTGAACACAAACTTTAAATAGGCATTACTATTTGTATTTATCTCCACTTTCTTGTTTTACTATTTAACTAGTATTGAAACCGTGCATGCACCAATTTTGAAAGTAAAAAAAGTAAAATAACAAATAATAAATTAAATAATTTAATAAAATAAATGAAAAAAATTATCCATGGCAATGACTGGACAATTTTAATAATATTATTGATGACATAAATATAACTTTACGATCAAGGTTACACAACAATGTTTATTACACAATGCTTTACTTTGTTGGTAATTTAAGTCGAATAAGTTGATAGAATGCTTACATACAATTTCATGTAAAAAGTTGTCAAGTCATTTTTTTTTTCTCTTGCACAATTATATTTATTGATTTCCGTTGTTGGACATGGTTACAAAAATATATATATATTTTTTTAGCATTTTTTGTCCTTCTAAAATGTTTCATTTTTAGTCCTTTGTTTATTTCCAATATTCAAAATGAATTCTTATTTTGTCTATTAATTTTTTTTTATCATTTTTTGTCCTTCTAAAATGTTTGTTCATTTTTAGTCTTTCGTTTATTTCCAATAGTCAAAATGAATTCTTATTTTGTTTATTTTTAATCATTTACTTATGTTATATTTGAGACTAATTTTGAACAATAAAAATAAATAAATAACTTAAAATAAAAAATAAAGGAATTAAAAATGTTGAGGAAAAATTAATAAAGAACTAAAATTTGTCAACAAATTTTTTAGAAAATAAAATTATAATCTAAAAAATTAGGAACTACAAACTTAATTAATCTTAAATTTTTAAATAAGAATTATAAAAAGGTTAATATTCACAAAAAATGAGATTAAAAATTATATATATTTAACGCACACATATTAATTTTGATTATATTCAATTTTCATTAATTTTCAAGATCTAATATTTTTATTAGATTTAATTATTCTTTTAATTCTTATGATTGAAAAAACTTTTTCTTCTAGTTTCTATAGTTTAAAATATTTCATTTTAGTCTTATAATTACAATTTTTTTACTTTTCTGGTCTTCATTGTCTAAAGTCGGCTAACATAATTACAATCAAATATTTATAAACTACTACAAAATTAAAAATGGCAGTGCAAAACTGCAAAAAAAGAAAAAAAAAAAAAAGTAACAAGGTTGTTAAAGGGTTTGTCTCAAAGCTAATAAGACTCTCGAGTCTCGACTCATTCACGAAAGTTGTCGCGTGATACAGCCTTTTTTTTATATTAGTTTTACACAATTAGTTTTAGTTTTGTATCACTTTTAAAAAATCTAAATTTAACGAGTTAAACAATTTTAGACGTCAAAGATAAAAAAAAAAATTAAAAAATTACAACCGTAGAATCAATATGAGATGCTTTGAACTAGTGGGAGCAAAAGAAAAAGTATTTTCAGCTATAGTTATTAATTAAAAAAAGTGAGCAGAAGATCCATTAAGTTTATTGGAAGGGCAAATAAGAGCAGCACTATGATTAATTGAATGGTGCAGATTGTTGAAGTGAAAGGAGGGAAAACGTAGTTAAATTAGTCTTGATAGAACAAGGTCCATTCGAAGCGTAGAATGCTTATTATTCTTCCGATTAATAATAATATTCCAACAGGCAGAGCCCACAGAACAAAAGGCAATAATAAAGTCTTTGTCTTTCTCTCTTTCCTTCAATAACACAAATGGTGAAAGCCAGACAGTGTTCTCGGCTGTGGCCTCGCAAATCATGGTGGCGGGTTTCGTCTCCGGCCACGCTCACTCTGCTGCTGCTGACTTGCTCCTTCCTCACTCTCATTCTTCTAGCTCTCCACATTCTCTCCACTCCCCATGCCAATGCCAACTCCTCCGTTTCTCGCAACACTCACATGTATCGTATCTCTACTCTGCTTCATTCTGCTACATTTCCTTCACTCTTTCTCTGTTTTATGCCTATGCAGCGAAGCTGAAGAAGACGACCAGGTAGCGTTGCGGATGGAAGTAATATCCTGGCAGCCCAGAGCTTTTCTCTATCATAACTTTCTGGTCAGTTTCTATATATGCCTCCCTATCTAACTTCAATTATAATCCAATTTCAATGGTATCATGTGCTTTGTATCTCCATAAAACCGATACCAAAGATTGGAAGAGAACGTAATAATACTACTAAAGACAAAAAATTAGATGTAGTTTGCCACTTAATGTTGTTTGTTCTCTTATTAGAATTACAAGTTTATCTAGTAATCTGCATTATAAATGTTTGTATAAAATATTAATATATGTTTTTTTTTTTATTAGCAAATGTTAAATGTTAATTCGTTAGTTTTTTACATGGGAGGAATTTAAATCCATAACCTCTCTCTCGTCTCTTTTCTCTTCTACCACCAGGTCCAACAACCTTATAACTCTATTAGTATATGTAATTGAAGTGAAACTTTAATTTTTAAAGACAAATAATACTAAAAAGTTTTAAAAATTGCCCCTATGTTTCGTTCTAAAAATAACAATAATGAAGTCTATCCTGAGCTTATCTAAATAATATATATAGCTTTTGATTGGTTGTTCATATTGGTACGTTGCTCACGCAAGAATTTGTCATTGTTAATGATCTTGTGCTTGTCATTGGATTTGTACATAATAGACTTGTTAAGCAGGGATGTGGGTCTAGTTTGTTTGAGTCGCTAGAAAATTGTGAGGTGGGAACTGTGAAGGGGAGTAAAAATGGAGTGACATGGCTGATGGAAAGGAAGGTTTTGGTTTTTACTCTTTGATGCTTAATAGGGGAGTTTGAAATCTTTTTCAACTCACTTTTACAGTATTGGAGGAGTGATAAAAAATTATGAAGTGGAGTACAAATTGATAGTGTTTCACTTTGAGCATTCCCACATTTTTCTTATACCAAACAAGCATCAAGAATTGCCATTCCAAATGTTCTATTTATCCTTTTTTCCACTTGCTAGCCCGTGATCACCAAAGGTGAAGTTTTTTACTTAATTATAGTCATGCTTTAGGAAATATTAGAAGAATGGACTACCTAGGCTCACTTCTCTTAATTAGTTATTGAAACGCGGTGTACGTTATTCTAAATTTTGAATACCAATTAGCATGATATGGTTATATTGCGTTTAACCATTGTTTAAGGTTAGTGCCCAATTGTGGTACTAATATTTAGGTGTCTCCATTTTGAAATACTGAAATTTGGCTGATTAATCTTTACAGACCAAGGAGGAATGTGAATATCTAATTAATATTGCCACACCACACATGCAAAAATCAACAGTTGCTGATAATCAATCTGGACAGAGTGTAGTCCACGAGTTGGATTCCCTCCTTTATACTTTTCTGTCATTTGAGTTCATTCATTATTGAAAATAAATATCTAATTATCTTTGCTTATTTCTTTTGCGTTAGCGTACGGAAAAGCACTGGTGCTTTTCTGGACAGAGGACAAGATGAAATTGTGAGGAATATTGAGAAGAGAATAGCTGATGTTACTTTTATACCCATAGGTATGTACTTGCTGTCTTTTGCCACTTTTTCATGAGTTTTAATTGTTAATAAAACTAAGGAATCATTGCTTTTTTTTTTCCTGCTTCACATGTGTATCAAAGTTTTTTTTTTTTTATCAAAAATTTTAATTTGTTATAATATTAATTTTGTTAGTAAGGAAAGATTGAACTCATAATCTTTTCGTCCTTTTTTTTTTATCCATAGTCACATGTATCAAAGTAAATAATGAGTGACAAGAAGGCCATCATGGCATCCAATACCCAATGTTTCATGAACTTCCTTGGTTCTTCCTTGATTTAGAAAAGTCATAATTTTGGGTTGTAATCCTAATAAAATTAAGGACTATATAGTTTAGGAAATAAATTTTTAAACCTTCGTATTTACATAAAATAATTCAATATGATAAGTTTAATTTTGATTCCTATATATAATTTTTTTACACTACTTGCAACATCACCTGAAGAGTTTTATATATAAGGTAGTTGTCATCAGGTGAGACCCTTTTTTGTTTTAGTGATGTCGTAACATAATTGGATGATAGTTTCTTAAAAATTGGATGATATATTTAAGGTTAAATAAGAGTTTATTAAATTGACTGTTGTAAAAGAATAATAGAAGATAAATTATCAATTGTTTCATAATTAATTTCATATTTTGAAAGCATGCAATGTTATCAAATATTTATGCCTATGTATATTGCAAAACAACTATTCATCTAAATTAATTTAGATGCTTGTATAAGAAATTTCTAAAGCGATCTAAACATGCATGTTAATAATAACAATACGCTCACATCAAAACTCTGGCGGAAGCGTTATTAGATGAGAATACTAACCTCCAACCACTGTCATTTGACGTTTAGTGTTTGTATATGGAAAGAAAAATAGCTTCAGTGACCCAAAGAAAAAGCAATGCACTCCTTTTATATAGAGAGTTCAGGCCATCATAAAATCTTAACATATATGTGCAACAAATCATGGGATTTAATTACCCAATCTACCGAGAAAATTTGCATATATATCAGTTACTTGTAATAAGAATATTTGTATATTACAGTTACTTAATATTTGCATATGTCAAGTTAATAATGAAAATATTTAATCTAAAAATAGACCATATCATAAATGGATTTCCCATAAAAAAGGAAGATTTCAAATTAAAATCCACACCTAAAATCAATTAACCACGTCTGCACCTAAAAAAGGGAAATTCTATCACTTAATTAACTAAGAGAAATCCTATCAGCTTGCTCATTGGAATTTAAAGTATTTTTAATTGCTTAATGTTCAGTCACTTTATTTGGGTGCTATGCATTTAAATTTAATGAATATTTTTTTCAGCATGAGACTGACTTTTTGTGAATTTTGTGGAGTTGAAGACTTGAAGTTGTCTTTGTGCTTCATTATTCTGCTTGATATTCCTTGTGGATTTCTAGGTTTTTGTTTTGTTTCTGAAAAGGAAATGAAAATCATGTACAAAAAAAAAATACTCGAAATCACATCGACGATGAGATCCATATTATATTTTAGCAGCTAATTTGCTTCAAGAAATTGAAATATTAATTGCAAGAATTTGTTAAATTCAATGAGATATGTTTGAATCCATGTATCAACTCTAGACATTGTCATTCTTACATGTTTTGCCTTTGCTTTGTTTGAAAGTTTGAAACATCTATAGCTAAAGCAACCGATCATCATGTTGTATGAAGTGTAAAGGATAAGAGATATTTTAAAACTGATTTTCCACCAAGAAAGTAAGATGGAACATGCTTAGTTGTCTTTGCCTTTTGGATGATGCTTACTTAGATAGGATGTTATTTTTCATCATACAGTTAAAAACCACTATATATAAGTTGTATCTCGCGATATGCAGAGAATGGTGAACCAATTTATGTTATCCATTATGAAGTTGGACAATATTATGATCCTCATTATGACTACTTTATTGACGATTTTAACATTGAGAACGGGGGTCAGCGGATAGCAACAATGTTGATGTACCTGTAAGTGACTTCAGTTGCCTATTATTTGTTAACCTTAATATGTGTTGGATATGAAAACAAATGCTCATGCAACAGTCCACTTTTTGTATTCTAATGATACAGTTCAAATGTTGAAGAAGGGGGTGAGACAATGTTCCCACGTGCCAAAGCAAATTTTAGCTCTGTGCCTTGGTGGAATGAGCTTTCTAATTGTGGAAAAATGGGACTTTCAATTAAGCCAAAGATGGGTGATGCTTTACTTTTCTGGAGCATGAAGCCTAATGCAACTTTAGATGCATTGACTTTGCATAGTTAGTTGCTCTTTTTATTTATTTATTTATTATTATTAAGCTTAAATATATTTAAAATCCTTGATAAATAATCAAATTTTATTATTGATTCCTAATAAAAAATTGTTGTTTGAAGTCCTTAAAATATTAAAATTTTATTTTGAATCTCTGTCATTTAAGTGATAATGTGGTATCATTATATCATTGGTAAGATTGAAAAATCAATTTGTAAGATGACACATCATCATTTAGCTGGTGACAGAAACTTAAAATAAAATTTTAATATATCAGAAACTCAAAACAATGAAAAATTTATTAGAGACTCTAATAAAATTTAATCATTTATAGGGAACTAACACATTTAATCATTATTATTATTATTATTATTATTATTATTATTATTATTATTTCTGAGTTGTGTTACGTTTTAGAAGGTTTCAATTTTAGAGAAGATAAATTAACAAACTTATCTATTTTTATGATAACTTTCAGGTGCTTGTCCGGTGATTAAGGGTAATAAGTGGTCATGTACCAAATGGATGCATCCCACTGAATTCAAAATGGTTTAAATAGGGATTACTATAGGAGTTTATCTCCCATTTCTTGTTTTTACCGTATATTAACATAAATATAACTTTACAGTTAAGGTTAGACAACAATGTTTATTTTACAATGTTAAGTTTTACGTTATTGTTAATTGAGACTATTGTAAATGGGAAAAATATCTTAAGGGTTTTTTTTTCCATGTATTTTCTTCCTTGTTTCCTTTATTTCTCATATTTTTTACATTTCCTTTTATTACGGACAATTGCTTCCCTGTAATAACAGGAAGCTTAGAGGATGTTATTGGTGTGGCACATATTAATAAAATAAGTGTCCTTTCAACTTGGTATTAGAGTTCCCAATCTTGGGAGCTCTGTTTTCACTGCCCGCTCCTCCCCAATCAGTTCCATTGGTTGGAGTTGTTCGTCCCAATCTCTTGAGATAAATTAACTGTTGTTTAGTATTGCCTTTCTCACTATTAATTAATGTGTGTCAAGTAGAACAAGTAATACTTTTTCACATTATTTTGGCTAATTTGACGTGAATCTATACAAGAATGTGGATCCTTAAAGTGGATTCAGACATGTTCTTTTTTCTTTTTCCTTTTGAATCATGTTAAAGTTAATATCTATTAAATTGCGTGAAGATTGTTAATATCTATTAAATTTATCCTCTTTAACATGTGCCATACCCTTACATTCAATGTCTACAAATAATTACAAATACGTATATTAAATTAATTTTAAAAAACAAAACTATAAAAATGTGTGTGTGTGAGAATTTAGTAAAAATCTTTGTGATGGATGGTGGAAATTAAAGTCACTCTAAAGTTTTTAATAATTAAAGAGAATTCAAGGCCTATGGCATTGCTATGAACAAACAGAACATTACGTCCAATCAGGTTAAGACATGCATGCATGGGTTGTTCAAGTGGAACCCATGGAATCATGTGTGTAGGACAGTAGCTTCCCCCATGCACCACAATTTTTATGCAGGATCATATCCTACCATTGCATGTACGTACCTCTGACTCTAAGCCGCGCAATTAATAATCAGTAATTACCATTTCTATTTCTCGTGACCCATTCTCAACGACTCCCTTCTAATGCACCTAACACTGTACTGTCTTAATAAGATATTGTTGCACTATATCAAAATATTGGTGAAATATTGATATAAAAGCTTTTTTTCTTGCACTGATCGACTTACTGATTCAGTTTTACTGCACTTTTATCAATGCATGATTCAGTTTTTAATGTCTTTCTTTTCTTAATTCTTAAAAGTGATTCTCTATCTCTATCTCTCTATATATGCGGTGTTTTTTTTTTTTCTTTTCTAAGAATGGAAAAATATTTGTGTATGTGTTTTCTTATTCTCCAGCACATCCCTTATACAGAGTGGTCTCTCAGAAAATTATAGTAATTGCGCACATATGCTCAGGAAAACATCTGGTAACTACTCATCACCATTATTGGAGAAAGAGGAGAAAGATTTATTTCAAATTTATTCGTTGTTTATCAAAAGTAACCTTTCACTAACTTTCAATTGCAATTATGCCTGACAATAATCACATTGGGCCACCTTTTATTCAAAATCATTTTGTTAGTTACATGAGCTACTAGCAAATATTAAAATAGTCTAATAACCTCTAACAGTGTGTACCGTAAAAAAAAAACCCTCTAAAAATGTGTTTATTACGGTCATATAAATTTATTCTTGAGAATATAACATTTTTATGTTCTTTTGATCTTGACCACATGTATTATGTTTAAGCTTAGGATAACATTCTCATTTTGATATAAGTTATAAAAAATTATTATCAGACATGATATATTCTCATGAATCTATGTGACATCAAAATTTACTAATGTGACAACTTGAAAATTCAACATTGTAAGTATCTGTAGCATATGTTGAGATCATATTAAGTCATTATCTTTAGTTAAATTGAAATGATTGGATCATAGCAATCACAATTTGTCCAATCTACATGATTTCTTAATTGTATATGGTATCACAAATCAACTCAACTTAAACAACAACAAATTGATAGCTTTTGTCTTTAATGTTTTTCGCATAACACATTTTTAATCACACCAAAACATTGCAAGTAATCCTATAATATGAATAACATGAAACAAAGCAAAAACATGTTTAATTGAATTCACAAATGTCATACTAGGATTGATCTTGAGATTTTCTGGGTCCTGGACCAACCAAAAAAGAAAAATTATCCTTGTAACTAATGAATTTTTCCTTGTATTTTTTTTGTTTACATAATTATGTTAATGCTAATATAAATGGAAGGATATTATATTTCATACTGATCTTTGCTTTTATGTTTAACATTATAACTAAATTGTAAAAAAAAAATCCAAAATTATTGATATAATTTTGTTTGATGATTGAGTACATCACTATTAGTTGACTAATTACTAATATGTAATTGTTTCCCTAAAAAAAGTTTATTGAAATTTTTATTTTTTATAATAAATTCTTTATATAATTGTAAAATTATATTAAAAAAAATATTTTAATACTTACTTAAATTAAATAAAAAAAAAATTAGTATCCCTTTAAAAATAGAACCCTGGGCGGTCTCTTATCTTCGTTGTGCTCAGATCCACCACTGTATCATACGATACAAGTAATGTAATCTTACATGCATGGATATCAATCAAGTTGTAAAATTAACCAGTCTCTTACATTCATAACGTTTGTCCCTACACGGGCAATAAATGTCTTGAGAAATGTACTATCATCAACTATATACCAGTGTGCTAAATTATCACTTTACAATTTTGACCTTCTTTAATCAACAAATATTTTAAATCTATGTATCAATATTTTGCACCCTTCAAGTACTTATAATTATTAGAGAATGCAAAGTTATGAAAGTGAATTCACTGTGACATAGCTATGTAGTCGATGATCTTAAGCCCTATGAAAATAAAATATAAAATAAAACAAAATGTCCAACCAAATAAAGTGTAAAATGAACAAAATATAAGAAATAAATTAGTCAATAAAAGAAAAAAAATCACGACAGCTAAACAACTGAAAGCATCGGGTCAAATTATAAAATTAGGGAGAAAAAAATAACAACACTAGTTATATATCCTTACGTTTTTTTTTTTTTTTTCTCAAAGCCAGTGCGCACCCCTCAAATAGCCTTGGTCTGCCGCCGAGGACAACAAAAAGAACTACATGGACTAAAATAATAATAATAATAATAATAAAAGTATTTAATAAGGATTAATAATAATAAGCCATGTTATAAAAATATATTCTTAAACTTTATTTTTGAATTGTTACATTTTTCTCTATATTATATTGTTGACAAAAATAATCCCACTTATAGTTTTAAGTAATATAGTTTTAAGTAATCCTTATTGATGGACTCTTAAATGACATTAAAATGGAAAGAAAATATAGTTTTAGATTTTTAGTTATAAGCAATTGTTGTTTATAGAAATAACCAAAAGGCTTAATTTTAAGCCATCCAATATGAAAAGTAGACTTTCTCTATAAAATAATTTAAGCAATGAGTGCCGGAGACGCTATTAATTGTATATTGTTACAAAATTTATAACAGAATAAAAGAGAAACAAAAATAAAAACAAATCACAATTACTAGTAGTACTATTTAAAATCCACCAATCTTAGCTCAATACTCAGTGTGTGGCCCGACAAGGAGGCCAAAGCTATGAGCAGTGCAAACGTCAAAGAGGCGACCAACAAACATAATCAATCAGTAAGATTCAAGTTCAACAATGTTTTAATATGAACAATTTTTTGTTCCATTTTCGTTAATGATTTTTTATTAGTCGATCATACATTTATGGATAAAAACGAATTCCTGCGACCATTTGCATGTGGTGAGTATGCACCTGAGGCTGCGCCATCCCCATTTGTCAAAAGAAAGCTTACTTTTCTCTTTTTTTGTCACTGTCTCGTTCCCTTTTGAAAGCGAATGTGGTGTGTTGGTTTTCTTTATGGTTTAAACGAACCAACAGATTTTGGTCGCAACCTTGAGAAGAAAAGTTGACACACCCCTAGTGCAATAATGGCATGAGATTTTATTTTTTATCGTGTGGTTCTTGAAAATGTGTTTCATGTAAATACTTTATTTATTAAAAATTAAAAATTATTAGAATATATTCAAAGTGTAAAATTTATTTACACTTTTATTGGACCATAAATTGTAATGCATGGTAAGATTGTTAAATGGCTTATAAGTTTATATATAATAAATAATTGTTACGTATAGTTTTAAAATTCCTATCAAGCAATTATAAACACAACAGAAAAAGAAAACCTCTTAATAATAGTGCAACTTTATTAACCATAGTAAGTTTTTTTTTTCTTTCTTAGCAAAGTGGATACTAATTAAAATGAGTGTGCCACTGTGGCATTAAGGGACACCAGCTTTAAATGCGAGTTGGTTGAAGGTAGTTTCATTCCATGTTCTCTCTTGTCTTACACAGTATTTATGAAATAGAAGGGATAAAGTTCGTTATCTTCATCCTCTTGTAGACATTACTATATTGTTGTATTTATTTATATATATAACTCTTCCTTAAACCAAATCTGTGACAGAACAAACGTAACTGGAATTTCTGAAATACCCACATGGAGTTTGTACCAAATCAATGCCCTTGGATGGGTTCCTTCGGGAATTTCGTTGAGAGGGTCAAAAGGGTGGGTGCCCTCTTCGTCTCTGCCATCATTGGGAACATCTTCTCCGCGATCTTGACCTTCTGCTTTGCATTAGGTACAACACCATTCTCTTTTCGCCAAATTTTCGATCTACTATGAAGAATTTGGTTTTGCCATTGTGATTGTCAATGTCGTGCTATGTACGAGGTTGTCTTTGAGGATGTTGGCAATTATAATTTTTACAGACACATTTTTTTTTTGTTTAATTTTGTTCTGTTTTATGGGGAGCAGAAAAATGTGAGAACTTAGATGTTGGTTTGTGTTGGATTGTTCTGCAATTGGCATATGTTCTTTACATGTCTTGTCTTGTGTCCATTTCCTGAATCACCTGAAGTTTGTGTACATTTTACACGTCTTTGTCTTGTGTAAATTTTCAATATCATCTGAAATCAATGGTTTTTTTTCTTTTTATAATTTTTGTTTTGAAATTCCAAACTGAGACAATATTTGAGGCTAATAAGGTTTAATGGATTGTTTGTTATATTTGCAGTTGGCACTTTGTTGGGGGCTATGACTGGAGCCTTGATAGGCCAAGAGACAGAGAGTGGTTTCATTCGAGGGGCCGCTATAGGTGCCATATCAGGAGCTGTTTTTTCCATTGAAGTGTTTGAATCTTCCCTTGTTCTTTGGAAATCTGACGAATCTGGAATTGGGTGTGTCTTATACTTGGTGAGTTAGTCACTTGGTTTTCATTTTCAAGACCTTGTCAAATATGGGATATAGAAATTGCTGAGTTCTTGAGAGTTATAAGATTAGGCTTGGAGGTTTGAAAAAGAGAAAGGAGAGAGAGAAGTCGTGACTTTAAATTTCTTCCAATAATAAACTAATAATTAATATTTTCCCATAAAAAAACAATTATTGAGTTCTTTGCATAGTCCCGTGAGATTTTATTGTCATTTTCACTAGCAAGTTGTGTAGTCTAATCATTTTAAGTTATGTAATGCAGATTGATGTTATTTCTAGCCTATTGAATGGGAGACTAGTGCGTGAAAGGATAGGTCCAGCCATGTTGAGTGCTGTCCAAAGTCAGGTATTTTTTGTATTTATTTTGTAAATGAAATTAGGTTATGCACTTGGATCATCTTGCTTATGATGCCTTTGCCACTTCATTTCTCAGATGGGTGCGGTTGAAATAAGCTTTGATGAGGTACAAAACCTCTTTGACATTGGTGGCGCCAAAGGTTTATCGAGAGATTCAGTTGAAAAGATCCCAAAGATCACAATTACAAGTGACAACAATGTTCATGCTTCTGGGGAGAAAGATTCATGTTCAGTTTGCCTCCAGGTTTTTTATGATGATACAATTTTTCTTTTTCTCTTTTTACCAGTAAATGTTATTTTTTTGTTAGAATATTAATTCTTTTAGGAGAGAAAATCGACAAATGACTTTTTCTCTTCTTTTTTTTTTTCACCATCTAACTTATTTTATATCTCTCGTATAATTTTTCTTGTTAACACGCGTGTATACCTTCTTGAAGTGTTGATAATGTTAAGCATGGACAGATACAGAGGGGGCAGGTGGAGGGCACTGGCCTTTAAGTTGGCCAATATAAAATTAGTTGTATTTATTGTTATTATAATAATGGTTAAAGTTATCGAGCATATGATTTAACTAGTTGCTTATGTTATTGCTATTGATTATACTCCATACTTTATTTGTAATTGTTTAAATACCTAAATATTTATCCATACAGAGGGAGTAATGTTTAAGTCTATAGAATTAGAACTAGTGTAAAATTAATTATATTTGTTGTTAACGGTTAAAGTTATTATTATTTAAAATAAAAATTAGTTTTAATTTTATGTATAAAATATTAAAATTAGTAAATATTTTTCTAAAATTATTTTTTATTAGAAATTAGGTATTTAAACAATTACAAATAAAGAAGAAGAAAAATCAGCCCCCTTAATAGAAAAAAAAACTTAGGTATTTGATTTTATTTTATTTCTGGTGGTGATAAAGAAAAGTTGCTAAGCTTGTTTATTTTATTGTGAATTTTTGCATTTGCAGGACTTTCAGCTTGGGGAGACTGGTAGAAGTTTGCCTCATTGTCATCACATTTTTCACCTACCTTGCATTGATAAGTGGCTGATCAAGCATGGTTCTTGCCCATTATGCAGAAGGGATCTGTAATTTTGTATCTGCAAAGTATACAAACCGTAAAAATAGCTAGGTTAACTCTTTCATTTTTTATATATAAGGGAATCTACTTTTAGGAATGTACACTATGGATAAATGTAGTCGGAACTAGGAACCAACCATCCCATGTCATTCATGAGTGGCATAATTGTAATAAGTTACTAGAAAGAAAGTTTTGACATAAATCAGCTGCTATTTCTTGTATATGGACTATTTTTTTGGCCTTGGAGTAAAGAACATGAAACAGTAGACTAGGGAGCACAAATCTTTCGTTTATTCGTGGGAAAGGGTAGAGGGGACGAGGGTATAGTAGTTTGTGGTTAGATTAGCAGTGAGAGAAAAAATTCAACAATTTTTTTAGATATATTATTTTAATAATTGATGGTGTCTATATAATCAATTATTGTTATTTCAATTATAAAAAAAAAAGAAATTATATATTTTTAAAGGGACGACCAGCCGATAAAAGCATATGCCATTTTTTTTTACATTTATATCACTTAATTTTTTTAAAATACAAAATTAATCAATCGACCATTGAATATATAGTTTGATAATATGTTTTTGATGATGTATGGTAAATTTCATAATGATTGGACATTTGTTTGTAGGTTGTTTAGTGGTAATAAATATTTATCCATATTTTAAATAACATATTATATATATATATATATATATATATATATATATATATATATATATATATATATATATAAATGAAGTTTATTGATAAAGTAATAATTATTTTTGGATTTGTATGAAATTTTACTTGATTTACGAAAACTTTCAATTTAATTGTTGGATTGGTTAAATTTAAATACTATATAGTATAAAATTATTAAGTAGTGTAAGTACAAAAGTTTGACATCTGATGTCAATTAAGAGAAAATTAATTTTAAGAATTTATATTATTTAGATTGTAAAAAAAATAATTGCAAAATTATACCTTATTATTTTCTGTTTATTAAAAAAATCATAAACCGTGGATATTATTAAATAAATTCAGTATGTCAAAAATGAATATGAAATGATTTTTAATAGTTGTTTTTGTATTTAAATATTTAATTATCAAGAAAAATGAGAAAATAAAAATAATTCAATAGATTTTGATGATTAATTACTTAGTTTTTTTTTTGTAGAACATCAATTTTTCAAAAAAATTATGATGAAAATATTGTTTTTCATAGAATTAGTTCTTTATATGATTTAAGTATTTGACTAAATATAACATTTAAAAAAATCTCCATAAAATGCTGCTTACACTCCTAAAATAATCTTATCCAGAACCTACTGTTAATTTTAACCATGAGATAATTTAGACAAAGATAATTCACTCATTTTCTTTGTAACCTTAGGATAGAAATTGTATAGTAATGGCCAAATAAGAAATATTAAAGAGAATGGTGCAATTAGTTTGCACCTTGACCTTAGGATGGCAACTGTCTAATTCTAAATATAATAAATAAATCCTTTTTTTAATTTTTTTATAAGATTTTGTTTCGATCAAGCTTATAGTTTGACTTGTATAATGGGTTATCTTGCACTAAAACAACATCTTTAAAACTACAATTGTCGAAGTCAATGTTTAGGTGCAGAATGTTTAAGATATAATTTATCATATAAGTATTTAAATACATTATTATTCTGGTAAAATTCTTACTAATGTGAGTATCAAAGTGCCTTTTATAAGTACACATTCTTTTTTGTATGGTGTCTCCTTCTTTTTCTTTAACGGATTTTTTTTCTTTTCATGGTCTCTTATATAGTTGCAGTGAAATACCAATTGACCTCAGAAGATCTCAGGTTTCGACATATTGAAACACATAAGAGTCAACACTATTCAAGAATTCAATGCCAAATCACTAGTCTGTATATCTTAGACAAATCAACAATTCACCTTAGAAGACACATCATCCATATGATCATATCCATTTCATATAGATCAACTTTATTATATTGGGATGGAGAAGCCATACTCCAGGCCTATTTACTGTACTAAAGCTGTGTGAGATACCTCTCACAATTTCTGTAACACTTGTAGCACCTCTAGTGCAATTAATATATTATTCATATTGCTGAAAAAAAAGATCAACTTTATTATATGAAAAATCTATTTATATCTCTATCTCTATAAATATTTATATAAAAGATAAACATAGAAAAATCCACACAATAAAGTCATATAAAAAATTAATATGAGAACATTCATCTTGATCGTGAGATCGCGTGCTTGCTACTTATTTTCTTAGTCATACAATTATATTTCCCTTTAAACTAAAAAATTATCTTCATAATAAGATTTGACGAGTCATGTAACAAAAAAGTAGACAAATAATCGTTTTCGCATTGATGCAAATTTTCCCTATTTAAACAACGCAAACAACTCTCTTTTTTTAGTATTGAAAAATTTAAGATGAGGGAGGCTAAGGGTCTTTAGTCTAAATAAATAAGAATATATATCAGAACTTAAAAAATTATATACGTTTCTTTTTTTAAAAAAAAAGTTAAGTAAAACCAAAATTGCCAAAGAGAAAGTTTTATCTTAATATTCTGATAATTAAAAGATAAAATAACTAAAGCTTTTATTTTAGACATACCAATAAAAATATATTTACTATTAGAATTTATAAAAGAATTTTTAGGTCTTACTAGTAAGCATGCTCAGTGCAAATGACTAATTGGTTGAAATTGACAAACAACTCATCTACCAATTTATTGCGAGACACTGTAATAACAAAAGTAGGTATAATAATCATTAATCCAATCGACATCATCTTAAATGCACCATATAAAGCGTCCTTCATCAGTATCAAAAAGGAAAGGAAGAAAGACCCATCTCATTAATGTGAAGTTGGTCATGGTCAAGAACACCGTTAGCATTAGAAAAAGATAAAGAAAAGGCCAAATAAATATCAATCATTTCATAGGTATGGTCCATTATTATTAAAACGTACAACTCGGATAAGTCCAGGGGTTCACGAGTCTGAGCTAACCCAGGGATGTTGTCTAGTTCGGATTGGATGCTTGCCTAAAACATTGGCCACACATTGATTCTTTTTGGGGAACCATAAAAAGCATAGTGATCTTCAATTTAAGAGGGGTAATTTTTTTACATTATTTTATTTTCATAAATCTCTTACATATTTTAATATAGCTTCACTGTCCATTCAAAAGAAGATAATAATAGCAATTTGTTGTCCTATTCGTGATTATTAAATAATAATGTAAGGATCGAAGAAGAGACAAGTTAAATATATATATATATATATATATATATATATATATATATATATATATATATATATATATATATATATATATATATAATATATGGAGTAGCACATAGGGGTCTGTCTCATTTGAAAATCCATTTTTTTTCTAAGAATAATTTCTAAAAATATCTTCAAATGGAGAATTGCTTAATTTACAATTTTGTGATGATCTTATAAAGCTATATTATATTTTTTTTCTACAATTTAAGTAACTCTCTCCTCTAACTATACAATTTTAAAGAGACAAATCACTCCACGTTTTTATTAAAATTGTTAACTTTGAGACAATTTCTACCCACCCATGCATGGGCCTTCCAGGCTTCGATTTTTTTTCGTAAATATACAGATTTTTTTTATTTTTTTTTTATCAAAACATACATCTCTCCCGTTATTTAAAAAACATATATTTTTACTCTTCACAATGTAATTTGGGATTGAGGAACCCAATTTCATTATGTTTTTCAAATACTTTTTGGAAATTATTTGAGAATTCGTGTCTCCTCAACCTGAATTCTCAAACGTGACGTGGAGTCTGTGATGTTGGTGAAGAAACAATGGCTGAGTTGCTGCGACGATGGTTCAGCTTCACGTGAAGATGAGACTCCCCCGCGTGGAAACGTTACTTGTTGAGATTCAAAACCTTAGTCTCTTCGTTGTCAATAGCAGTGTCCTACCTTCCCGGGACTCCATACTTGACATAACCACTGTTGTTCAGGTATCTATAATTAAATTGCACATAGTCTAAAAATAAAATTATATTAAAATGTATAGATAAGAAGTAATCTTCATCTTTTAAATTAATTTTTGAAATTGAGTTAAATTTATCGTATTATTCATTCTAACATGGGCGTGCAGGACATTATTTTGGTAAATAATCGAGAAAATTATGTTTTGATAAATATCTTTTTTCTGTATGTTTACGAAAAAAAAAATCTTCCACTCTACTCAATAGTCAACATTTCTCACTCTCTACTAAATTTCAAACCAAACCCTCCCAAAGATTCCTAATTTTTTAGTGCAAGTAAACCAAGCAACTACACTAGAGACCATTCAAGTATATGTGCTAATTACTACATTCATTTCAATCTATTCTTCATTTTATAATCTCTACTCGTTCTGCTTGTGCATGCTATCTTTGGTGTACATTGATAAGGCCTTCAATTTGCCATGCTTCTACCTTTTCTGTTGTTTCAAATTTTGGCCTCTATCTTCTGTTGCTCTGTTATATTTAGTACAAGTCGGGCCCCATTTTCCCCAATGCAACGGTTGTTCATAAGTGCAATTGTTTCAATAGTTGTTGGTATGCAGGTCACTTGCCTTCATGGAGTAAACCCTAAAAATTATAAATGTCCACTTACTTTGTTTAATTTATTATTTTATTTTTGCTTCTATAATTTTCTTTTTTAATTGGAGATATCAAAGTGAATTTCAACTAATTAGTCAATTTGATTCATAAACTAAAAAGGTTGAAAAAATGTTGACTCACTTTTTTAAAGGTTGATTTGGCTCAAGTAACTTGTTAGTTGAGTTGAGCCAAGTAGCCAACTTGTATTAATTTTTTTTAAAAAAATTATTTTTTATTCTTCTGTTTGGTTTTAAATTTCTTTGACAATTTAATTTTCATTGTATATTTTTTTTTTTTATTATTTGAGCTTATTGTGTTTATGCTTTTCTACTTTTCTATATTATTCTTTTTTTATAACTTTTATTTTTTTAAGTTAGATAAGTCAACTCGCAAGTCAACCCACTTTAACCTATCAACATATGATGGGTTGAGTTGAATTGTATTTTTATTTTTTACTCACGAAAAAAGTGACCCAAACCAAGTTCACTTTTTAGTGACTCATAGTGATTTGGAATGACAACAGGGTAAGATAGGCACCGATAGTAGTTACTCACCCCGCTGGATAAACTTCCTTCTTGTGCCCATCCCATACTTGGAAAAGTACCCATTAAATGAATTCCTGTGAACTTTTAATATATGGAAATATCCATGGATATTTATTAAAAATAAAAAAAAATATTTAAAAATATAATTTTATTATAGTTTTTATTTATTCTAACATTTTATTCAAAAAATAGTTTAAGAGGTTAAACATAAAATTATTCAAATATTTTACACAGTTATACTAATCAAGATTATTTAATTTAAAAATTAATCCAAAATTAAAATTCTTCAATCGCTCTAGTCTAAACAAAAATTATTAAGGTATAATAGTTGAATCTCACACGTCCAAACAAAATTATTTAAACAAGGACATTTAAGTAATTATGTTATAACAGGTATTTAATGAATGTGGGGTAGGTACCTTGATATTTGATGTTCTATATAAATATGACCATATATATTATAGATACAATCAGATAGGAGTTAATTAAGAGTTTGTGAGTAGATAATTACTAGCTGGTTACTCCTTTACTCTATATAAGTCATCAGGAGCTTGTTAGCATCATGTTGTTTATGTTAAGTGGTTAAGCCTTAAGTTTTGATCTGATTTTTGCATAATGATTAAGTTTTTTCCTATTTGGATCTCATGATTTCAAATTCTTCCCTGTACGGTGGTTAAGTGTTTTGATATTATTTTTTGCTCTGGTCTTGAGTATATATAGCTTTTGCTTCTGATGGCTAAGTTTTGATAAATTTTTGCCTCGATTATGTGATCAAGCTTTGCTCATGTGGTTCTTCTTAATTATATTTCATATTAATTTCCTTTGATTTGATATGCATTTGTATTGTTATTCCATGTTGAAAGTGTTGTGAACACCTACTAACCTCCTAACCTGTGGGGATTATTAGAGATGTAATTAACTACGCATAAGTGAAGAGTTTGTTAGTAAATAATTACTAATTAGTTACTTCTTACTCTGTATAAGTCATATAGTGTAAGTGCCTTCCTCATTTTTAATACAATTCCATTTTAGTTTTATATATTTAATTTCTATTCTTCTTTTAAGCTCTGCCATGTTTTCTAATCTATATTCTATAACAACTATAATGATGTTACTCGCTATTCGTCTCCACATTTTTTGACTATTTTACCCCTAACTAACATAATACATCACTCCACACTAATTGCATCTTAATTATCTTCTATATATATTTAATCTGCTCTGTCATCCCTCTTTTATTTTCCTAAAAATATAGGCAGGCGTGAAATTCCTCTTTTCCTCTAGTATTCATCAAATTAGAATTAGAATAACTATCTTGAATAAAAATATTTGAGTCTTTCTTTAATCATGATGTTTTTAGGAGTTTTTTTTTTCTTTCAACGAGAGTATTTTAGGAAACTTTCTTAACTTATTATTTTTTAGTTTCATGATGATGCATTGATAGTATTAAATAATTGGTATAACTTTTAATATTTTATAAAAATTAATAAATTTATCATAAATGATAACTTATGATTAGATGATAATGTATAATTTTTTTCTTATCTTTTTTAATTTATAATTTTCAATGTATTTAATTAAAATTGAATTTTTATATTTTATAAAAAGTATCCAGAGTTAAAAATAACATCATATCATATAATACAATATAAATTATTTATCATAAATTTAAAATGTTTATGATAAATAATTTTTAAAAAAATAAAAATATGTGACCGGCCAGTAGCCTATAAAAGTACCAATGTACCAAAAGATCAAAAACCCCCTATAAAAATGTCGGAGTTTAAAGATGAGATAATTTTCTATTCACAAACAAACCCAGAACAAAAAAGTTCAAAAAGGAAAGTTGATAAGGCATAAAGATAAATCAGAGGTTTAAGTATGAAAGTTTGAAAATTAAACCACCCGTAAATAAGTTTAAAAAGAACAAACGAAACAGTGTATCAAGTATCAACCTTACACGAATAAGCAAAAGAGAAGAAAGGAGAGTTTCATCTCCAAAGAATAATGGGAACAACGTCACTTTGTGGCCGAGTGAATTCAATGGCGATAGCGCCATCCATATACCCTCTTTCACTATCCCAAACAATGCTACCATTGATGATCTTTTCAGGTTCATGATCCCTTGCTATGCCAAATAGAAGAACCCTACCAACCATTGCTCCAACAAGTGACCGTACCGACAATGCTTTCTACAATGCCACCACTCAGGCTCCTGCTATTCCGAGTTACAGAACTTGTCGGTGCACAACGGTTGTTCGTCGGCACCGGGTCGGCGCAAGAAAAGAGAATTATGGACTGAGGAAGAACACAGGTGTTATCAAGAAGACTTTTGATATCTAATGTTTGTCCTTAAACCCTAAACGTGTTTGACCTTTTTTTTTTTTGTTAGTTTATGATCTCTTTAAAAAGGGAAGCAAGACCAAACATTTTTTTCTTAAAAAATTAAGTAACTTATCTCTATAGAATAAAAATTGAAAAAAAAAACATTTTCACATAAATTAGTTAGGGGCCTTTTGTTTTCAGCTTACACAGAAATAATTCAGGTAGTATTCTCTTCGAATTTTATCACAACTTAAAATGTCTTTATTATTATTCAGTTTTCACTCACTTCCCAATATATTTGAGTGCATCACCGATTTATGTATTTTGGTTCTTATTTAGGATGTGAAGAAGAAGAAAGATGTGTTTCCTCGTCTCGTTCAGTGAAAAAATGCGTCTTCCATTTTAAATTATTATTTACTTTTACTCGGCTAGGTTTTTACTATATATTGTACACACAAACACTTGATTTGCATGTTTGGTTCCTAATAAACACTCAGGAAAAGGTTGAAAATTCCTAATTGAAAAAACACTTATTAACTATTATTATTATTATTATTCAAAAAACGCTTTGAATTTTGTATAGAATTCAGATTAATGTTTTATGTTTTTTTAGGGGAGGTTTATGTTAAAAATATCACGTTGCATTTGCCATTCTTCAATAGGTTTTTTCTCTTTGGCCTTCGTAAATATGGCAAGGGACATTGGACAGACATTTCAAGATATGTTCGAACAAGAACTCCAAATCAAGTTGCTATGCTTAAAAAAATTTCCTTCGCCACATTGTCCCACAAGAAAAATTTTCCTATAGCTTATTAATATGTTTTTAAATGCATTTATTATTAATTTTTTTTAATTTGTTGAAGTAGTGTATTTTTATTAAATAGATATAGTTATTAATTATTTTAAAATAATATTTTTTATTATTTTAAAGATATTAGTCTTAATTATGTGATATTATTAAAGATTTGAATTGATTAAATTTATCATATCATAAATTGAGCACTTTGGTTTAGTATAATTTAAAAAAATGAAGGTAGTATAATTAAAACTGTATATAATTATTAGGCTTAAATATATTTTTTACATATAATATGTCCTTTTTACAGTTTATTATCAAAAGAATTTTTTTTTTATTTTACTAACATTTTGAAACTTTTGTTTTTCATATATGCAAACTAACAAAATATTATATCATTAATTAAATATAATGTGACAAACTAGCAAAGTCAGTGTATCATTTACCAAACTTCAAAGGTATATAATAAAAAAAGATTAAAAATAATTTAAAATTTAATTAAGATTTAGATGACTATGATAAATGAATGAATTATAAATGAAGGAAATATTTGATGGCCATAAAAAATAATAATAAACAAATTCAATATTTGAATTAATTTATAATTATTTTCAAGATAAGATTTTAAACAATACAAGATTACTATATAAAAAAGTAATAATTTTAAATTTCGAAAGAATATATCTCGATGCATACTTTGGTGTTCCATGACGTGCCCTCGCCATCCCATGTGAATACTTTGGTGTTCCTTGACTGTGCAGGGGAGAGGGTTGCACGATTTATTTTAACATCTTTTATTGTAAGTGTGGCGTGAACTCCCACATGAACTAGAAATGAAAAAAAAAATTAAGTATTATATAAGTAAAGAAAAAATTCATCCTAACCTTAAACCTTAACATATTAGGTTAAAGTATGATATTAAATTCCTTTATCTAATTATTCATGGATAAATCTCCCTATATTTACTATTTCAGCTGCCATCACTGTTCTGCTCCACATGATGAAATTTACGCACACCCAATTGTTTTGACTCTCTCATTTTTTCCTGTTTTGACATTTCTTAATATTAAGCTTTCCTTTGGTTTTATTACCAAGATTAAAATATTTGCATCTTGGAGATCTGAAAGACCGGTACACCTATCAACCCAAGATTGTACTTTCTACTCCAAATCTTGTTTCAATCACATTCATAGAGAGTTTCTTTCGTACTTATCATAAACTCTCTTCAATGAGTCACCTTTCGCTCCCGTTTACATATAGATGGTTCAGTCGTCGTAAGTTGGTTGCAAGTTCTCTCTAATGTAAAGATGTTGACACTCTTCTTTTATCCTTAATATCATACTAAAGGTAAGTTACTTTATTGTGTATTCTCTTTTTATTTTCATAATGCTCGCTGATAAGATGTCTGCATTATTTTGTAAATATTCAATCTTGCATTTCAACATATCCATTCAAATATGTCTTTCAATCCACTCTAATTGTGTAGGATTTATCAAATCTTGCTGTAATGGAAATTCAACCTCGGCGCTTTGTTAGATTGGAGTTATTGAAAATCAAAATGGTTCCATATAGAAGGATATCCAAAGAAGAAATAATCAGGACATTGAAGTATTTACTTCATAACTCTTCTCCACTAACCATCAGAGTTGATGTCATAAATTGGTGAAAGTTATATCCCTATTTCATGCTGAACTATTCAGTTTTCACTTCCTTTATTTTATGTTTCCCTTTCTCCCCGGTACTCTATCCACACAATAAATTATACTGTGATTGTGTTGATTATATATATATGGTTTATTATATATTTGTTTTCTTATTTGTCTTTGTTAGATGAAAAGTTTTAAGAAACCATACCTACAATTTTTATTATGATGGGGTTAGTAAAATTCATGATTAAACTCTTTTGGTGGAGACTTACTTCATTATGACTACCTTTCCTTCCCTGACACTCTTACAGCAAATGATAGATTGCTACATTGTCACTTTATCAGTGCGGGTTTATACCTTGTTAAAAAAAATTATCAGGCTTTAACATATGAAATTTTTAAATGTAAGAAACTGTCATGAGCAACATGACCAAAATCCAGTATTAATATCAAGAAATACGTTCTTGGGTGATGCAGAAACAACTCAGTGACAGTTTTAGTTTAAAGAACATCATTAGGAGAGAAAATAGGATCAAATAATGACATGATTGAGGAAATAACATGGGATAAAACAGAAAAGGAAAGAAATAGCATGGGAAACACAAGATTTTGAATATGAACAGAAATAAAAGTTGAGCATGTAAATCAACAACAAAAGAAATAGTAAATGATGAGCAAGTGAATAAAGGGCAGAAAGCAAGTAAGAAAGAAATGAGAAAGTGCCTGTGATGAATATAACATTGGAAGGGACACTATCTTATCGCTGTACTCCAAACCAGACATGAGATTCAACAGTTTAAGAAGGCATTAAAAACATATTTATCAAATGGCAAACTGGAAAAACATTTGTGTCACATAATGCCTAACTGCAGACTGTGGATGTTAATTCAAATTTTGAACATGGTTTTAAATTACACCCTTTCATTTTTTATTTTTTTTCCCGTCACTCAACATTTCTTAATTTTTCTATTTGGTTCGTCCCTTACATGACAATAAAAATACAAAAAAAATATAAGATATGATGGGTAAGATTTGATCTTAAGAATGGAAATAAATGCTAGCCTGGGTTTCAATTGTGGCCTCTCGGGTATCTGTGACACTTTGTGAACCTTTCCGATGTTAATCGGAAAACAAAGGTTTTGTTTGGCAATCGACAAAACTAGTTGGAAGTGAAAAATTAATTGATAGCTGGAAATTAAAAAATTAATTTATTAAATTATAAGTGTTCGATAAAATTAACAGTTAAAATAATTAAAAAATAAAAAATAAAAAAAAAAATCATGATATACTTAAAAAAAGATAACAAGAAAATGAATAAATATATTGAAAATAAAAATAAAAGAAAATATACAAAACTAAAAGTTAAAAATTAACGTTTTGAAAAATACTATAAATTACTAAAAAAAATTTATTTACCGAACAATCAAACAAAATTTTCAAATAATAAAAAAAAAAGTTAAAAACTAATTCGAATATCTTATCAAATATAATCAAAATTTCACAAAAGACAAAAATATACAATTAACTTAAGTCACACCCAACAGATATTTTAACCCATATGCTGTAATTGAAAAGTGAAAAAGGAAACATGTTTCAGCTCTTTCTATGTTTTGGTTTTTAAAACAGTTTTTATAACTTAATAGACTTTAGATGATAAATTGATTGATAAGTGAAGGAAAAATGTTTTTAAAACAAACAAAAAAAGGAAAAGTAAATCAAACAAACCCTGAATTTTCTTAATCTTGAAAATAGAAAAACTTAATTGACTAAAAAACTTGAAGGACCATGGCCTAAACTCTACTTCCATGGGTTAAAATATGTTAATTTCAAATATTCAAGGTCACCTTTTGCTTTGGTACTCTACTTCCATGATGGTTTACTCACTCAAGCTACATACTCCAAGTCACTTGTTAGTTGTTACATTCTACTAATTAACATAACGTTTTTTCAATCTCTATTAAATTGGATATAGAATCTGGTAGTGGTAGGTTTTCGGAGCTCAATCATCTTTGCTAAGGGTACAACACTATATACAAGCATATATCAGATCATACAGCTAGCCTCATCGATATAAACTAAGTGTCCTTGCATAGTTTTAGCTAGACCAGCATTAGGGGGAAAAAAATTAACTTATTTTCACGCTTAATAACTTATATATGTAGTTAATTTGTATTATCATAACTCTGTACGTTAATAACTATTTTATTTTTATCATTGTAATTTAATAACTATTTTATGTAAGTTAAGAAGCTCTAGAGGTTTTGATTAAAAGTCTTGCAACTTCTCTCAGGTCTAAACGCCAGATCGATCTTTTGTGACATTTCATAGATATCCTACGGTACTCCATTACGTTTCTAAATTATGGCTTTCTAGCAGTGAACATGTTACATTATCTGGTTTGATCCTCAAATTTTAAGTATGAGTGGCGAAATCACTTATAAAACAGGAGGCTAAATTACTGAATAGCAACAATGCTTTTTCCAGCCAGTTCCTTGTGTTAATTATGTTGTAGTGTTTTTTCTTACAAATTAAATAAGGAAAATGACCCTTGAAACGATGTCACTATCCTAAAAACACTTGGCTTCAAAATCTTCAGTACAAAGTTGTTTCCAGCTCAGAAAACATTGCTTTTTTGTGAGGCTTGCACACAAGAAAGCATAATGGCCCAGTGGATTTTAAGCCTCAAACCAATGCCACACCAAAACACAACTCAACAACCAAAATAATAGTGATTTGAAATCAGGAAAAGGACATATAAGGGCAAAAAAAATGTTTATCCAAGACTAAGAACCACACAAAACCAGAGTCGTTAACTTTCTTTCTCTGCTTCGACTAGCTAATTAGAAACATGACCCTAAACTTCTTAGGGTTGATTTTCTTTCCCTTGCTAGTGCCTGCCTTGCTTATCATCAACAATGCTCTGGCAAGTGATCCAGATATCATATATGACTATGTTTCACCACAGAATAGCAGTGTCAATGGAAGCTTCTTTACTTACACTGGATTAAGAGGAGTCCTTCATCAAATTCCTCAATCTTTCAAGGCAACAAAAGTAACCCTGGTTGAATTTCCTGCTCTCAATGGACAAAGTATATCATATGCACTATTTCAGTACCCTGCTGGTAGCATCAACCCTCCTCACATCCACCCCCGTGCCGCCGAGTTTCTGTTCCTTGTAAGTGGCTCCCTGCAAGTAGGATTTGTTGACACTACTCGCACACTTTACACACAAAACCTTCAATCAGGTGATATGTTCATATTTCCTAAAGGGTTGATACATTATCAGTATAATCCACAATCAGTTCCAGCCACTGCTATATCTGCTTTTGGAAGTGCAAATGCAGGAACGGTTTCAATACCTCATTCTATTTTTAGTACGGGAATTGATGATGTAATCCTTGCCAAGGCTTTCAAGACTGATACTTATACAGTGAAGAAGATTAGATCTGGCCTAAACAAACCTTAGAATTGCAAGCTAAGCTTTCATGTACTACTTCCTTCTAGTCTCTAAATAAAGTTCCTGTAGCTTCTGCATGTGTGAATATTAGCAAGAAATCTAAAAACCTTCATGTTTTCATAATTAACTTAACTTGGTCAAGTAGGGGCTGTGAATTGTATTATGCCACTGAATTTTCACACCCTGTCCCCAAGTGTGCTTAAACAGCGAAAATTTCAAGCATTTCCTTGTATGAATACACAAATAAAATAGAAATAAACAAGCCAAAGGTGGTGAAGATCCACGTATTAAGACAGATACTCGCGGGTAGCATTATGAAATATCAATCAGCACAAAATCATCATAGCCATATAATTAATTTGCTTGGAATCTTGTCTTCCAACAGATCCATGATCTACGCAGATGCCTGACAGCCTCTGACAAATTGAGGTATGTCGATTTGTTTAATTATATATATAGATAGATAGATTAATCATTATTTAATTATGTTAAATTTTCATGAGTTTAGGAAGAAAAGGAAAATATAAATATTATTTACACGGTGCACATGTTATACTTAGGTTTGTATACGAAAATATAACAAGAAATAAAAAGATCAGATATGGGGAGGCATTTGGGATCCAAGATCACTGAGTGGGTCTAAATCAATCAATCTAAGGAAAGTTAAAATGGAATGGAGTCAAATTGTCGAAAGATAGGATAGAATAGAACAGAGTTAATCTACAAAAAAGAACACCTAAAATGAAATTAATTTGCATTAAAAATGTTGAAATAGAAACATAAAGTGATACAAAAGTTTAAGACTGATATTGACAGGGCAAAAAAATTGCAAATGGGAGCAAATAAAAATACAAAATATGGTTTAATTAGTGCAAGATCCATCTATGGACTCAACACATCAGAAGGAAGAAACTATTTTCAACTAATGCTATGATCTTTTTAGGAGAAACTAATACTATGTTGGTATTATAGGGATATAGGTAGGAAAAATATTATTTGTGGTGCATATAAAATACATTTATATCTTCTAAAAGAATTACATTTATACAGTACTTATTTATATAGTCTTAGGGTTGTATAGTTAAAAAAATGTAAACAAGATCAATAAATACAACAAGGTATAAAAAAAATAACATAAAAAATAAACTATAAATAATAACATTGATTACGCCATTACAGTAATTAAGCTAAACAATAAGCGCAATATGCGGGTCAATCCAAACACTAAAGGACGTTAACAATTTGCTAATCAAACAAACTTTACCCGGTCAAAAAGTCCCATGTATTACTATGATTATCATATATAATATTAAACTTGGGATACTTATATTGAAGTCTATCCGGCATGTCTATCCAACTTTGCAAGCATGCACATGGCAACAACGAATATTAATTCTTGAATTAGTACTATGATACTCTCTATTTTTGTTTTAGTCATTTTCTTAACAGATACTAAGTCATCATTTGTACTGTTCTCTGTTTGTTGGTCCTGAAAATGAAAGTTTTATGATAGATTATGTTTTTCATTATTACACAATGGGAATGTCTTGGCTCTTATGCCGTCCCAAGGTATGACCAAGTAAGTCAAATTGTGAATGCCCTTTAAAAAAAACAAGGACATGCAACACTCTGCTATGTAACATGGGTCCCCCAATAATTGAATCTAGAAAAAGGAATGTCACAAAATTTGTAGTTTCGCAGAGAACATAATATTAAGGTTGCAAATTTTGATGTTTGCCAATAGCACAACCACCTATGAAAAATAGGAGTGGATCTGCACATAAGATGTTACTGGAATTTATTGCTGGCATTTTAACAACAATGGTTGGGGCCTTACTCTATTGCCTCTTCTGGAGAAAGGTCATTCCATTTCTTAAGCAACGAAAGACTTTGAAAGGTGAGTGAGATGCAGTTGTAAAAACAAACAAAAAATGAAAAATCATCAACCAAGTAAGTCTAGTAGTAATTGAGGTCTAAACAAACTCAGAAATTCTTACAAATTCTAGTATTTCATTCACCTAAGGTGACACTGAATCTTTGAAGTTTTTTTTTTTCATTGTTGCAGGAAAGGAACATGATAAAATATCATTAAGGTATTTTGATTTTAAGGAACTAGAGAGAGCAACCAAAAATTTTAGCCAAGATTGCTTGCTAGGTTCTGGTGCATTTGGAAATGTCTACAAAGGAACCTTTGACTTAGAAGGAACACTAGCCATTAAGAGAGCTCATTCTGAATCATTCTCAAGTGTGGAAGAATTCAGAAATGGTTAGCCCCAATGAAAGATAATTCTGCCTGTTTGACTCATGCCAATTCTCCTCACAACTCCCATCATGGTTTTAAAATCGCAATTGTGGTCGCAAATATATTGCGGTTTTTTATCTCCAATCATAATGCAACATCATCTGCCTGCAGTTTTGATAATTGCAATGCAACTGCGACTGTGACCACAATTGTATATTAAAACCATGACTCCCACAGAAAAGAAAATTCAATTTATTATTCTTGACTATTATTTCTTTTTTCTTGGCAGAAGTTAGGCTCCTCTCAGCTGTAAGGCACAGGAATCTTATTGGTTTGATTGGATATTGTGAAGAACCAGGTGACTATGACTGACAAAAGTTCCCTCTTGATTGTGCAGTTAAATGGAGTAAAAAAAATTCAGACATCAGTTGATGTTCTTGATATCGATGATATTCATTGTAAAAGCACATTGCTTTGGTAGTTTATATATGCAACAGCAATTCTCAGTGTTGAGAGGGAGTTATTCCAATACAGTTTTATGCTAACTTGGCCTAATTATGCCTTGATCAGAACGACATGGAGCCAAAATCCTAGTCTATGAATATGTTCCAAACGGTTCACTGCTTGAGTACATCATGGGTAAGTTTATTGTTTATCCTTCTTAAACCAGACTATAGTCAAAGCTATTATGTGTAAGCTCAAGGATTTTCTTTTCCCCGCTAGATATTAAAAAAACATAGAGCACTTTTGATTAAAAAGGATTTAAACCATGAATAGAGAACTCATGATTAGCTCCTATCTTTGATTTTTGACACTACTAATGTATGGCTATGAATGTTGATTTTTTGTAGGAAACGAAACGAGCTTAACTTGGAAGCAAAGACTAAACATAGCAATAGGAGCAGCAAGAGGTTCACCCTTTAAATGCTAGTCCCCAGTTGATTTAACCAGAAATCCTCTAATTAAAATAGAATTGTTTGGTACATTTTGTTGTAGGCATAGCTTATTTGCATGAAGGGGTGAAACCAAGCATTATTCACCGTGACATCAAACCAAGTAACATCCTATTAGCGGAAGGTTTTGAGGCTAAGGTCTCAGATTTTGGGCTAGTAAGATCAGGGCCAACTGGTGATCAGTCACATGTCAGCAGCCAGATTAAAGGGACACCAGGGTACCTTGACCCTGCCTATTGTTTAAGCTTTCATTTGACCAAATTCAGCGACGTCTATAGCTTCGGTATCATACTTTTGCAACTTGTTTCAGCTAGACCTGTGGTGGATTCCACTGTAAACCAAAGTAATCAACATATTATTGACTGGGTAAGCAATGCATAAAGCCCCTAATCTTCCATTCCAAAGATTTCATTTATGTTATTGTCCTATTTGGTAAATGATAATAAACTAAGATGATTTTTTTTTCATTATCATGCTATTGATACGGAATATACATCGGTTTTGCCACCTTTGATGGTGTCTCCCTTCATAATCACATTTTCTCCATCTATAAGGCTCTAATCTGAAACCTTGTTTTAGAGGACTGAGCCAATACCACTCAAACCAATGATTTATTAGTATTAAACTAAGATGATCACTATGGTTTGTTTACTTCATTACAATAGATTAGTATGTCATGCAGGCAAGGCCAAGCTTAGAGAAGTGTAGTGTTGAAGAAATCATAGATGCAAATCTACTATGTCAAAGTGAGCCATGCAACATGGAAGTTATGCTAAAGATGGGGCAACTTGGTTTAAGATGTGTGGTTGAAGAACCAAAACATCGCCCAACAATGAGCCAGGTGTGTCAAGAACTAGAGCAAGCCCTCTACTCAGCTAATGATAGCTTCAATAACAAGAAATCTTCAAAGGGATTCCTTACACCAATTGGCTCATCCCAACAATCAACAAAGTCGGAGACTCGGCGATCAGTTGAATCATACGATTGTTCACAAAGCTTTGTTAGTATTGACAGTGTTGGATTACAGAAATTTCATGTTGATATGGATAGTTTCTCCTTTAAGAGCACAGACTTAAGGTGCTTAGAAAATAATAGTATTAGTATTGACATGGATAGAGTATAACAGTACTAGCTTTGGCATTGACAAGAACAATTTGAGGAGAATACAAGAGAAATGAGATCATATGTAAGATATGACCTTAAGTGAATCACATTCATCACTCTTTTTCCTATATTGAATTTAGAATTCAGGGGTAAACATAGCCGGGGATGGAGAAAAGGAGATAAACAGAGCAATTTCTTTGTGTATTTTCTAATCTCAGTTTTTTGCTTTTTTTTTTTTTTATATTCCTTTCTTTCAACTGTTTTTAGAAGGTTTCTTCCAACTTTGGTGAACATAGGTCGTGGAACTGGAAAAGAAAGAATCATATAAAAAAAACACATAAATGAGTCAAAATGAGAATAGAAAAGGAACGAAGAAATTGCTCATTTAGGTAATAATTTATCAAACAAAATTTAGAATTAAAGTTTAGACAAAATATAAATTACTAAATTATTTTAATTACACTTTTGGTTTCTTTAATTTGGATTCTGAGCAATTTTGATAGCCTACATTTTTTTCAAGCCAATTAAGTGTCTTAATTTTTAAAATTAAATATATTTTATTTTTCTATCGATTTTCATCCTTGAAGCTGTTCAATTTTCATTTTCTACTTCAATATAAAAATTCAATCAATTTTTAAACCTTTTATTCAAAATTTATCTATTAAAGCATCATATTTCATCTAAAACAAATGACATATCTTAAAAGCTTTCCTTTAAAAATGATAATTTCACATACTAGAAAATCTTTCAAATTTAACTTTCAATTTTTTTTATTTCTAAACTTTTAAAATTACTTTACATCTTAATTATTCATAAAAAACAAAGTATTTGATTAAAAAAAGAAGCTGAAAGTTTTCATTAAAACAAAATTGACGAATGAATAAAGTTTCTTAATCTTGAAAATAAAAAAACTAAAGGACCAAAATCTCATAGTCCAAAATAAAGGGACAAAAAATGTAATTAATAAATATAATTTAGTGAGACCATTTAAAAATTAAATCGTAAAGATTTATCAACTAATTCAGAGCTCCTTGATAACAATTGCAACAATAACTAAATTTTCCTATCAACGTATTGTTTTACTTTCCTTACCGCGTATTATGCCACGTATTCTTCATCTCAAGTCAAAAGATTAATTCAATCATCAAATCCAGTTATATTAAATTTAAAATAGAAAGAAAAAAAAAAAAAGCATTACTGTGTGAAGAAACACGTGGTACTTCCACCTAAAAATTGCAAAGATAGTGTACCCACCTCTTCCGTACCTACCATTAGATCCAAAATTCATATTTATCATCCTTTTGTATCAAACATAAACCAAAAGAAATAAGGATAGCAAGCAATACGAACTTTGGATACTTATCTATATAGTTTTCCTATTGCGTGCAACAAACTAACTGTGCATTCAAAGGAGTGTACGAAAAACTTACAGAAATCACTCCACTGGACGAGAAAAATATGAGATGCAATGCAAACATGATTCCCTCTTAATGATGAAATATTAAAGGTCACCTTTGGCTTTGGTACTCTACTTCCATGATGCTTTACTCACGCAAGCTACATACCCCAAGTCACTTGTTACATTGTACTAATTGAACGAACATTTTTTCAATCTCTGTTAAATTGGATATACAATCTGGTGGATCACCAGAGCTCAATGTCTGCTAAGGGTACAACACTAAATAGAAGCATAACAGATCATACAGCCAGCTTCATCAACCTGAACTAAGTTTCCATAGGTGCAGCACAGGGAGCCAAAGTTCTAGAAGGTAGGGGAACACCACCTCCTCTCACCGATAAAGGAGGACCTCTTACTGAGCTGGCTCTGCTGACAAGATTGGAGTCAAGAAATACAACTACAACTGTGATGTCATCATGGAAATGCCGGCGGACACCACGGTCAATTTTCTTCAAATCAGAGTACCTCATCTCTCTCTTTTTTGCTGCTTCTTGCAACGCAGCTTTGATGAGCCTCCGAGCAATTCCCTGCAAGATATAAAGCATGTAATGCCAGCATCTATCTTTTATACTTTGGTGCTACTATTTAAAGTGTTTGATCTCTAAGAATATCTTTTTTTTCTCGTTAAAATTGTGCATTGTAAGCAATTTAAAACACTTCTGCATATCTATAAAATAAATAACAGTCACTCATTTTAACATCCAAGACTGTAACCAGTAGCATTTACATGAGGAGAGCATTTTAGCATGACCTATACGAAATTATGAAAACAGTAATGACTTATTAGTGCATGGAAAAGTGAGATAAGAAACTTAAAGCACTAAATGCTCTCACAGAGTACATGAATGAAGTCATGAATCAACTCATTTTAAACTTAATGAAATGATTAGGGGCATGTAAATTATGACTGAACAAAACTACAGTAACTAAGCAATAAAAAATATAAAGCAATAGAAACAACCATATAATACATTTATCTTACATTGTGTGGGTTGTTTTGAACTATATCAACGGCATCCTGATTGCTAAGGTGTTCCCAAAGACCATCAGAAGCAAATATGAGAAATTGATCATGCTGTTGAAGTTCATGGACAGAAATTGATGGGTCAGAGCTCAAAATGGGCCTCTTAAAACCTTCCCGCACACGAAACTTAGCATACAACGGTTCCTTGTTAAATTCAGCCTTTTTTAGGTATACATCGCCAATGGATCTAGAAATCTGCCACACAAAAATTTCATTACTAAGTTGTATTATACATGATAAGTTTAAGGTAATGTTTGGTCTAGCTTTTTTTTTCTCCAAAAAAGAAGAAATTTGGCCAACACATTTTATAAAAAACTCTTAAAAATTTAAGTATATTAATTTTTATAAAGAAAAAGGGAAAACGGGTTGCATTTTAAAAAAGGCTAGGTGAAGGAGCTTTTAGAAAAAGTTGGCTTCTCTGTTTTGCTCCGCTCCCCACTCTCTCTCCCTTGCTCTCTCCCTCTCCTCTCTTTCCCCGTTCTCCTTTTCATGTCTCTCTTCCTCTATCCCCTGTTATGAATTTTAGCAATAACTATCATCCTCCACAACTTTATGCAATGAGATCATTTTCTTCTACTTAGCCTCCTAGAGAGTTTCTATTCACATGTTTTTCTAAGGGTGCTCCTAGGTCCGACTTGCAAAGGGGACTAATTGCTCTTTGAGCTGATGTCTGTTCTCTAGTGGTCTTCTTTGAAGCTTTTGGAGGATTCTTGATCCTCCTGTTTTGTTCTCTTTCATTTCTTAATGCATTCTTTCCATTGGAAGTATAAGGCTTTAATGGAAAATAGACAAACCATATCTGACTGATAATTGTATGACACGATATACTAAATAAAAAAAATTAAAACTAAAACCAGTTAGTATTCCTAGTTCACTCTACCAAACAAGATCAAGTACTAGTACAAATCCAGTTCAACAAGACTAGTAACATAGCATATTTTTAACACATGAATTATCCTAATATTCTAGCACTCTTCTTTAAGCTAAAGCTTACAAGGCTTTTACAAATAAACATTTAAAGACAACATCTAAAAATATAAGCTGGGTCCAAAATGAAACTTGGAAAGACAACTCAGAAAAATCTCCATCATAAACACAGTTAAAGAGATCCTGGAGAGGTGATACACAACAATGAGCATGGTTAGAAAGATAGCTTGACAAAATAGCTGGAAGACGCACAACCATAAAAGCTATTGCAATGTTGTATGGCCATAGACAAGATGGAAGAGAACCAGCAAGAATAACATCAAATTTGAATTCAGAAGACAAAACCCATCTAAACATGTCCGGAAAGTGGAAAACTGATTCAGTCTTGAATTCGCTCAAAAACTACTATAATTGACTCAATCAATAGCTTGCTGCAAGAAGAAATTACAGTAACAACACAACTGCAGAACTAAACAGTAGACAAAATTTAGCGACTAAATAAGCTCTAAATATCCCTAAAAGAGACAAACAGAAGGTACTCCCAACCACCACCCCCCCCCCCCAAAAAAAAAAGAACTTACTTATACCTCTCAGGATGTTTGTACATTTTAAAAATAACTTAAGATCACATTGTCACAATTCCTAACTAATTTGATAGAAATAGATTCATTAGCACAGAGGGTAAATAGATACCCAGTGCTTATATCTCAATAAAAATGGTTCAACTAATGAAAGGAGATGCTTATACCCAAAGATTAAAAACCCTTTTTCCAATTATATGACTAGCAATGTTGAGACAATATTTCCTGTCCTTGGCATGAAAATCAAATTTTCAATCTCATCAATAAATTAAAAATCATTTTATATATTATATTTTTAAATGGCTTAAAAAAATTAAATTACTGAAAATATGTAGTCTAATAACACATCCCATCAAGTTTTTGATAGACTAAAAACAATAAATTAAATTTTCCAATTTCAAAAGCAAAAGGACAGAAGAATTTGGGAAAGATGTGGATTGCCTTTTATTTATAAAAAAAAAGAAAGAGAAAAATAAAACACCAAGATTCACATGTAAAACTTACCTGTATCAGACCCTTCACCCGCCATACATTGTGCTTTAGAACCACAATTTTTGAGTCATCCGGATGCAAAGAATGCATCTCTTGTCTCACAGATTCTATGGCCACATTATGCTCTGACGAAAGCTGGATCGCCAAAACCTCCCCAGTTGCTCTGACCACCCGGCCAAGCACAGCACGGGAATCACCAAGGTTAGCAATATAGAGGATACCACCACAAATCACACCAACCAAACAACAAGATCCCACAGCAGCAATTTGGGGATTCATGGGCCACTGTTTGGTAACCACTGACAAAAAACCTTCTTCTGTGGCTTGGTATGCCTTCCGAATAACCTCCATAGACATGGACTTCTGCTCAGATGCAAATCCTTAAAAAAATACACGCACACAAGTCAATACAAATGTTCACAAGCAACATTGAGTAATGAGTATAACTAAAAGGACGAAACTTATATACATCTGTACTGTTCTCCAATCAGAATTGGAGTTTACCTTGGTAATATGCATAACCCTTTAATGCAAAACTTTACTACGTAGACTATCAAGATGATTCTCCAATTCTGTTTGGAGAACAGAACCTATAGAATTATATCTAAGTTTTGTCCAACTGAAATTCATAGGTGCTCCTAGAGCAAGACAATATTCTTGCTCCATACTACTGAAAATGTACCACATCAATCTTTGGGGGCATCAACATCGCCACTTTAACTACATTCTATGTAGCTGCTATAGCCAAACAACCTGATGTGATACACATTCAACAGCGTAGAACGCCTGCAAATCTCTCTACGACATGAAGGTTCATCATAATAACAACTAAAAAAGCCATTACGTTTTAGATGTTGGAAGAGATGATCACAGACGTAGCGCGACGTCTCAGGCCCACCGTGTCCATCATACACACCAACAAAGGTCCCATAAGGGCCAGTGTCAAGCAAGCTGAGAGGACCAGACTCAATCTGGCTCTGATCCTCGAGCAAGTTGTTGGCCTGGACAACAGCCATTGAGTATTCACCAAACAAGTGCTGCCCGGTATCCTTGTACCACAGCAGCCCTTCCTTCCGCCCGGAAACCTCGGAACCCTTGCCGTCGGAGGAGGATCCTCTTCGCCGCCAGCAGGCAGTCAGAAAGTCCATCAACCTTGATAGCATCCCTCATTTCACCCCAAAACAACCTCCTATTCCTTCACATCCACAAATGGATGCTCCAACCCCTCCCCCCACAAACCCTCCCTCACCTATTAGTATTATATAACTAAATAACTAATAATAAACACACATATTCTATTGTTACCAATCAATTTCAAATCAAAGTCCAAACACTAAAATCCAAGAAATTCAAGCGTTGAATTTCAGTGAAAACAGCACCTGGAAAACATAAACAACAATAAAATTAACAAGAGGAGAAATAAAATACTAATAAAAAAGTAATAGAGCAGCAGAGAGTTGTTGGAAAGAGCAATACTAGGTTGCAGAGGAACGGTTATGTGATGCAACAGCGTTAGATCTACAGATCCAAGAAAGGAAGTGTGTGGTGATAATAGGGTTTTTGTGTTTTGTTGACGCGTTTTTGTGATAGGGAAAGAAGAAGAAGAAGAAGAGGTTTGGGATAATTGAAGAAAGAAAAAGGTGTTAATGATGATCAGTCATCGGTGGGAGTGAGTGACCTCAAAACTGAATACGCTTTCCTTTTCTTTTCTATTCTATTTTTTTTTCTTTCTTTCTATTATCTTCTCTACTCTGCTGGTCTTTCTCGACACACCGAAGAAAAAGGGGTCATCTACACCAACTAACTCTCTCGCTCAATTTTGTGAATATTATTACACTCTCATCAATTTCTTTTTCTTTTCTTTTCTGTTTTATGGTCATTGCCAATTTTGTTCTGCTTTTTTTTTTTTTAGTTTTGTTGTTGGAGAAATTTAATTAGAGTCATAATCTATGGGATCGACTCAGCATGACTGGAACGAAGGTTTTAGTTTACTGGCGTGGTAACGATCATTGGAGTAATGATGATGCAAATGTCCATTGAAATAGTTAATGAGATAATTAAGTGTGTGCTGACTTTTAATGGAAATTGTAGCGTTTGAGAATGGGAGGAAATTGAGATTCGATGTGTTGATAAGGAAAACAATCAAATACTATGAGCTGGTTTTGCTAGTGGTTCAATTAAGATATACTTGACATCACATTTATTTTTTATTTTGGGGATGTTAAATTCATCATTTAATCATCTTTTTGTATTAATTTACTCATTTGGGTTTGATTTTCCATCCTCGAATTTCCGGGTTTTTTTTGTCGTGTTAAAGCATAATATATTTATTTTTTTGGTAAGGTAAAGCATAATTTGATATGCATGAAATATCAGTTTGGTAATATTTGTATATTCTCTCTTGAATGCAATCTCAATTAAAGGAAAAGTATTTTAGAAATAATTTTATTAAATAGGGTAAAATTGCCGAGAGAAAAAATGGGGTAAAATTAATTAAGATTTATTTATTCTTTCACTAGCATACATGATTTTTTTTATATTCAAGATCGTATGTGTATTAAAATTGATATAAATATATTTTAAAATTATACAAGAATATGAGTTATTTAATTACTTTTTTATTGTTTTTTAAATTATAACAAAAATTAACACATATAATTTTGATAATATATAATTGTATAGTTTAACAAATGAATCAATTTTTCTCAGAAAAAAAAAAACAAATGAATCGATTAAAATCACAAACAATATAATTCTACATTTTCTTTGAAATTTAACTAGTCATAGTTATATATTTTTTTTAAAAAAAAACTAGTTAGAGTTATAGGTTCGTCTTAGCATAATCGGAATGAAAGTTTTAATGTGGTAACGACCATCGAAGTAATGATGATCAAACTGTCTATTGAAATAATTAATGAGATATTTAAGTGCATGCTGACTTTTAAAGGAAATTAAGGAGGATGGAAAAAAGGAAATTAAGATGTTATTAAGTGTAAGCTGGTTTTGCTCTTGGTTTAATAAAGATATACTTGAAATCACTTTTTTTTTTTAAGGTGAAATCACTTTTTTGGATGAAAAATTGACCATTTAATAACAATTTATATATATATATATATATATATATATATATATATATGGAATCAAATCACATAAATATAACTTTAATAATTATTATATTATTTTTATAACTTGATATAAATTATAATTTTTATTAATAAAAACGTTGAATTATATTTATATATTATCAATATTGTTTGTGTCAAATTTTGTCATAATTAAACAACAATAAAAAAATAATTAAGTGATTTTTATTTTAGTATATTTTCAAATATTTATATTAAGTTGATTTTAATTTATATAAAAGAGATAGTAAATAATTTTTTATTAATATAAAATTTTACATATGTGATTTATGTGAAAAAAAATTTAATCTAACGGTAAATCTTAAAAAAATATTAATCATTTAAAAATTATAAAATAATATAATAATTATTAAAATTATGCTGATATAATATATAATATTATTTCTCATATATATTATCAAGTAAGATGAGTATCTTATGATGAGAGATGTTAATAATTGTCATCCAATCCAAATAGATGATTTAGATTTATCAAATAACTCACTTAAAAATTCATTAAAATTTCACTTACATCATTAAATGTCTAAAAAAATTCAATTAACACAATCTTAAAATATTTTAATTATCATTAATCAATTACCATTTATATCATAATTGTCATTGTTCTTGTAACTACTACTATCATTACTAACATCTCTTATATTTTTCTTTTGGTGTGTCCAGAAGAGAAAAAGAGTAAACATCATTTTCCCCCCTAAAAAGTACGGACACTCTTCAGAACGTGTGTACTCCTTTTCTGTATATTAACACTTCAGTCTTGTGTTACTGCTGAACATTGAAATGTGGCTTTACTTTTGATACGAGGTTGTACTTCTACTTTGAAATTTCTTGTTTTTCCATTAAATGCTTGAAATCCAAACATCAGAGCATATTGAAAAATATCGGGAATATCATATACAAGCAAGAATATCATATCCAAACATCCTAAAAGAGTTCATCATGTGCAAAGACGGATCTAAAAATTCATCAAAGAGGGGACTAGATTTTTTTTACAAATTATTCAAATATTAAATTTATTAAGTAATTATTCAATATTCGTAATTTTCACATAAATATTTACTATTAATGTTATGTGTGGGATTAGAGATAAGATCTATTATTAATAGGAAATTATCAAATTAACAACTATTTTCTTATTATTTTCTCCTATTAATATTTTTTATTTAATTTTTCTTTTTTTTTCTTATATACGTAAAGAAAGTGTTGAGGGAGGGGGGTTAGGACCTCTACCTACCCCTCTTGAAGATGTCCCTGGTCACATGATAATCCTTGATGAAAAACTTATATAAATCAAAGTGCAAGTTTTTCATTAAGCGATGGATGAAAAAACATCATATTGGATACTGGATATTTCATGAAAACCTTTGGACACATGATTAGTTATGTAGCACTTTGGACACTATTTTCTTAAAAACATTGGACATAAGTCCACTTATGTGCTTTCGATGCAAGATCAACAATTTTTTGCATATAAGTTAAAAGCATTGTACCTTTTTATGCAATGGATGCATAACATTTCCTACATAACTTATCACTTCATCAAAGTTTAGTATCTTTGTTATCATTATAACTATGAAATCTTTGAGAGGTTAAACATCTTTCATGCCTTTGATTCCTACATGTCACTCGCAAATTTGTCATTGATTAGGGTTGATGCGGTGGAGGATCGAAAGGTATTGAGGATTGAGAAGCAATTTGCACACTCTCCAGGTCATTGATTTGGCCAACACAAAAAAAATAAAAAATATGAGCATATCATTTGCCATCTCGTCTTAACTAACATTATGTTATAGTAAATGTTATAAATTGACGATCAATAGATGGAGATTTTCTTGTAGGATAAAAATTGCATAATTTTAAAAAAATGAGACAACAAATGTTTGTAATTAAAAATTTGGGGATCAAAATTACAAATTTGATATTACAGGAGAACTAAAAATATAATTTAGCCTTTTATATATTTAATAAATATTTATATTTTCCTAAAATCATTAAAATATTTCTCACAATAAAATTGAAACTAAAATATATTTTTAGTCCTTTATATTTCCAATTATAATCAATTTGATTTTTTATCTTTCAAAAACTTCAATTGAATTCTTTATGTTTTTAAAGTTAGTCACAATGGTCATTTCAAAATAATGATCATTCTTTATTTATTTAGGGACATAATTTCAAATCTTCTTTTAACTCTGTCTCATTAAATTCACATATATAAAAAATATATAATTCATTTGATATTCAAACCCAAAAAGAATATAGATACGTAAAATTATGTGAAAAAATGAATCCAATGAGCAACCAAAAAATTCTAAAAAAAATTCTTTAAATTACTTGTGAAATTGATTTTTCTCACAATTTTTACTATGTATATAACCATTTTTTATCTGAACATATCTTTTTTTATTATTCAAATTGTTTCATAATTTAAATAATTAGGTTTTCTTCAATTTGAGCACAAAAAAGCATTAGTTTCAATAAAAAGAATTTCCATCACTTGACTTGTGATTCTAAGTCCAACAAATCACCTAAATTGTTTTTAAGGGAAACCATTTGAATTATTTGATAACTTCTCACATGACTAGAATCACTATGAAAAGTTATTAAATAAGTTTTGACAAGTCCTCAAAACTTAGTTTCAAATTTCTACAATCAACATAACACCATTTGAGAAATTACGAAACTCAAATATAATCAAAACATAAATTACTAAATATATATTTTATTTTAACCGCTAAAGTTTACTTTTTTTATCCTAAAATGGAATCAAGCTTGTTCTTCAAAGGAAAGGAATAAATGTATATTTGCATAGAAGATTGTAAAAGCATACCTTTGAGGTGTATATTTGGAGAAATATCATTACTTTTATGCACCATAATTTTATCTTAAATCCAAACAAATACTGAGATTGATCTAGCGTTCTACACAAGTTAGCAGGCAGACGGAGCCGCGAAGGCAACAACAAAAACAGAACATAAAAGTACAGTGATTACAAAACAAAACTGATCATTCCATGTGTCGTGCGTCCAACTTCCTTCTTTTCCTTTTCGTCCTTCCATCAATTATCCTCCCAACCCTAACCCTAACCCTAACGAACCCCACTTCAAATTCCTTCGATAATCCATTAGAAATTCTATTATTATGTTATATGTTATAATTGTTATAATTATTTATAACAAAAATTCTTTTAATATATAAATTTTATTAGATTCGATTCCAAATTCGACTCAATTCTCAGCAAAACTCCGCCAAATTCGGGTTCAGACTTCAGAGAACCCTAATTTCATATGGTCGACCCCCTCCCTCCGCCGCCGTCGTCTTCCGGCGGAGACGACGGCGACCCCTTCGGCACCTGGTATGGCAACATCGACTATTTGCTGAACATCTCCGCGATCGGCTCCGCGTGCTGCCTTCTGATCTTCCTCCTCGTGAAGCTGCGCAGCGACCACCGCCGCATGCCGGGCCCCGCCGCCCTCGCCTCGAAGCTCCTCGCCGTCTGGCACGCCACCGGCCGCGAAATCGCCCGCCACTGCGGCGCGGACGCGGCGCAGTTCCTCCTCATCGAGGGAGGCAGCTTCGCCCTCCTCCTCTCCCTCGCCGCCCTCGCCCTCACCGTCCTCCTCCCCCTCAACCTCTCCGCTGGCACCGCCCCCCTCGCTGACGGCTTCTCCAAAACCACCATCACTCACATCCCCAAAGGCTCCCCCTTGCTCTGGATTCATTTCCTCTTCGCCGTCCTCGTCGCGGTTCTCGTCCACTTCGGAATCTCCGCCACTGAAGAGCGTCTTCGGATCACGCGGTTCAGAGACGGGTACGGTAATTTGAGCGATCCCACCGTGAATTCCACTGCCATATTCACTATTATGGTTCAGGGTTTGCCCAAAATCATAGGTGCTGATAGGATAGTGTTGCATGAGTATTTTCAGTATAGGTACCCCGGGAAGGTTTATAAGGTTATTGTCCCTATGGATTTGTGTGCGTTGGATGATTTAGCTAATGAATTGTTGCGTGTGAGGGATGAGATTTCGTGGCTTGTGGCCAGGATTGACTCTCGGCTTTTGCCGGAGGACGGTGACGGCGGTGGCAACGGTGGTGGCCCTGCCGGATTGTGGGGCTCGGTGATTTGTTGTTGGAAGTGGTTGAAGGGTTTTTGTGTTGATTTTATGAGGAGGTTTGGTTATAGTGATGAAGAGAGGTTGAGGAAGTTGCAGGAGTCGAGGGCTGAGTTGGAGAGTGAGTTGGCTGATTATAAAGAAGGGCGTGCCCCCGGTGCTGGTGTTGCATTTGTTATGTTTAGGGATGTGTATACTGCTAATAAGGCTGTTCAGGATTTTCAGAATGAGAAGAGGAGGAGGATTGGCAAGTTCTTTTCGGTTATGGAGTTGCGGTTGCGGCGGAATCAGTGGAAGGTTGAGCGGGCTCCCTTGGCGACTGACATTTATTGGAAGAACATGGGGACGCCGAGGATGTCGCTGAAGCTGCGGCGGGTGTTTGTGAACACTTGTTTGTTGTTGATGCTTTTGTTCTTCAGCTCACCGCTTGCAGTGATCAGTGCTGTTAAGAGTGCTGGGAGGATTATCAATGCCGAAGCCATGGATAATGCACAGCTGTGGTTGGCTTGGGTGCAAAGCTCTAGTTGGCTTGCAAGCCTTATTTTTCAGTTTTTACCCAATATGATCATATTTGTTAGCATGTATATAGTGATCCCTTCGGCTCTTTCATATCTATCGAAGTTTGAACGGCATTTGACAGTGTCTGGGGAGCAAAGAGCTGCGCTCATGAAGATGGTTTGCTTCTTCCTTGTGAATCTCATTCTCTTGAGGGGTTTGGTGGAATCGTCGTTAGAGAGTATGATCTTGAAGATGGGGCGGTGCTATTTGGATGGAGAAGATTGCAAGAGGATTGAGCAGTATATGAGTGCTTCGATCCTGTCCAAATCATGCCTCTCCTCACTTGCATTTCTGATCACAAGCACTTTCTTGGGGATTTCTTATGATCTTTTGGCACCCATTCCCTGGATCAAAAGAAACATTCAGAAATTTAGGAAGAATGACATGCTTCAATTGGTGCCAGAACAAAGTGAAGAATACCCTTTAGAAAATCAGGGCATAGATAATCAAAATAGTCTTCAGAGGCCACTGATGCATGACAATGCTTATGACATTGCCAATGGGGATAATGTTGAAGGACAAGATCTCTTTGTTTATCCAATCACTGGAAGCTCGCCTGCTCCCAAGCAGACATTCGATTTTGCACAGTATTACGCCTTTAATTTGACAATTTTTGCCCTGACTCTAGTATACTGTTCATTTAATCCCCTTGTGGTCCCTGTTGGTGCTGTTTATTTTGGGTATAGATATGTGGTTGACAAGTACAATTTTCTGTTTGTATATCGAGTTCGTGGCTTCCCTGCAGGCAACGATGGGAGGTTAATAGATACTGTAATATGCATCATGCGTTTCTGTGTTGATCTGTTCCTACTTGCCATGCTCCTATTCTTCTCAGTTCAAGGGGACTCTACGAAGCTGCAAGCCATATTCACTCTTGGATTACTAGTCATGTATAAATTACTGCCTTCGAGTAATGATAGTTTTCAATCAACTCTTTTGGAGGACATTCAAACAGTTGATAACGTTGTTGATACTAGGCCAATTGATTATGAGGTCTTCTCACAGCCCAGGTTTGATTGGGATACCCCTCAAAGGTGACTCATGCTTTAATATACATTGTTTGCTATCTTATAAAGATGCATCTGTTCCCAAACAAATATGTAACTTTAGAAAAAAAAAATAGTGGTGAGGGATAGAGATGGGACAGGGATCACGCTGGGCCAGGGAAGAAAAGGGAAGAGGGTTCTTCATGTAACTGATGTTCATAATTTGTTATACACGCACTTATGACATGTCAATTCTTCTCTTTCTTTTCTTACGAAATTCCAAAGCTTGCCCAGGATGTTAATAAATGTACCATATCATTTTTTGTGAAGTTCCTTGCTTTCTAGTTTCTGCAGATTTGAGGTGATGTGTTCTGCTAACATTTTTAATATCTTCATCCCCAAATTACTAGGGAAATTATGGGGGGAATGTTGGGCTTATTTTCGTTGGAAAAGGAGCGTGTTGCTTAGGGCAAAGTGGTGCTGTGCCTAGTGCTGGCCCCATTCCCGCCCAAAGAAAATTAAAGTGAAAGCCGAATAATTCCTCTTTTTTTTTTAATTGTTGTTTTAATAGCTTGGTATCATTTTAAACAAGAGACTGATAAAAAAACAATGTACAGAAATATTATTTACTATTATGTTCTTGTTTTATCAATTTTGATTCTTAATTCGACCAACATTTTCTAAAGTAAATCAAGGAGAAGTAGAGAACCAACTATACGCAACTAAGCAAGAAACTATTGTCTTCCTAAACATTGGTTGTTAAGAGGTGTAGGAAGTTATGAGATTAACACGTCTCCAACAATTTACACTCTTAAGAAACAACAATTATTTTTTAGTAAACAATGTGTAGAAATAATATGAAAAAATAAAAACCAGCCCAGCCGAGCAGAAAGATACTCCCGAACTCTTAGAGAACAGAATCCGCAACGTTGATCTATATATATATATAAAACCTAGCTATTACTATAAGATGATTTCTTAAAAAGAAAACTATAAGATGATATGTAGATGGTGCGACGTATGTGTATGTAGTATTATCATGTCATCTATAATCCGTCATAAGGATCATGCCATACACTATCGTTAAAATCCATATTCTAAATCTAATTATTTTTGCGAACATGAAGTGGCTGTAGTTTACTGGTAGGAATTCTACCTTGTGGACACTTCTATATCTGATATGACTCACATGCAGTGGGGGCATCTTCACAATAATATTGTGGTTTGCTTCCTTGGAATAATTACTCTTTATTTAAAAAATATATATTTTTACAAACAAATTATATAAAATAAAGTCATAAATTATTCAATTTTTGAAGATGAGTTCTACAATATATAAAATTAAGTGCGGTTCAATTAATTTAATTCGTAATAAAAGAAAAGTGAAGGTTGTCATTTAAATATTTTGATTGTATTGTTGTTGTTGTTAAAAGCAGCTAATTTAAATATATACTAAATATTAATTTATTAAATAAATAAATTCATCGTAATGAATAATAATTAGTTACATTAAATGCATAAACGTTTAAGTAACACTACCCAGATTACACTAAAACAAACAAAAAATATGCATTCTAGTAATTTACAAGACAAAATGAATGGTTTCAATCAGTTCAATGTTGCAATTGACTTTGCCACATGGTCAAACACCAATGCTACATTCACTCTGGTCCAAACAAGTGCATATATCTTCCTACTTGAGCATGTTCTGAATTTCAAATCCATTGTGGCTCCACTCATCTCTAATTTGTCACATTGAACTTTCTCTCTAAAACGTGAGGCTATTCATTCTTTCAATGTAACTGATAGTCTGCACTATAACCAATTCAACGAGGGGATAAATAGATTGAATAGCGAGTCACAAGTAATTTGCTCCTTTCACTTGTGACTTCCATTGTTCTTCATTCATCACTTGGGAGAGAGGCAAAGATACAAGGAACATGCATCATCAAGCAATGAAAAACAACCTTGCCGATTTAGGCATGGAGAGAAAAAGGGTTGGATCACAACCCCTTTGCCCAAAGCCTAGAAAGTTTTCACCTTCAATACATGAATTCCTCAAGCCAATCAAATGTACCAAACACAGGTTTGATTCATTTTCTTTGGTCCAAGAGCGTTTTTTTTTTTTTTACAGATTTTAACAAATAATGTTAACAATACACTATTTGACGTATTATTTTCAACACATTATAATTGGTTGACAATTTACACAAGTTTCGTTGAAAAAGAAATGATACTTGTTATTGAGATTCTTGTAAATTTCACCTAATATATAGTTGAGATTTTAAAAAGAATGTTTTGTAGATATCAAATGTTAGTCTGCATCATTAGGGAAAGACACACAAGAGGAAGAAATATTAATGCTATGAATATGATGTGATATGAATAGGAAAAAAAGTAAAAAGTGTTAAATAAGTGTTTATACTATTAAGATAGTCATGCATGATTGTTGTTTTAAAAAACATGTTATTACATTTAAGTAATAATATATAGATATTTTATTTCTTTTTTTCTGTATTTCTTCTTTAATTTTTCACGTAATATTGCTTATTGCATTTATACTTCTCTCTCTTTTTCTGAATGTAGATTGACACTATGACACATGAGTCTCCTTGAGTCATTTTTGTTAACATTTTTATTCTTTGAATAGAATAACTTCTTTCCTTTTATGGACTTATTTCTGATTTGTTTTTCTTTTGACCAGTCAGCCAAATATTAATGATGGAAGTGGAGTTCTCAATATGATCACCGAAAAGGTTTGAGTTTTCTTAAATAATAAAAAGAAGTAATTAGCCTGAAGAATTGGATTGAATAAGTTGTTCATAATGAATGGTTGGTGAATGCTATTGCAGAATGCAGATGGAAGGGAATTCCAATGTAATGGGTGCTTGCCTTGTTGTTATTCTGGCTCTCCTCCACGTAGAACAGAGAATCCATTGGTTCACGATGTGGAGTTTCTTCATCAAGTGGAAGTTGTTTCACCGTTAGCACGAACCAAACTCTCAGATAAATTTGGTTTCTCCTCTGCTTAACTCCCCCATGTGAATCAGAAAAGTGGGGAAAAAAATAAGCATTGTTGAAGGAAAGGGTTTACATAAGTTTTCTTAGTGTAGAAATAACATTTGAGGAATTTTTGTAGAAGAGTATAAGTAGTCTAAAGAACATGTTCTTAATGATTAATATGTAAATACGTAACGTGAGCTTCGTAGACTCAAAATGAGGTCATGTAAATAATTTTGTTGTGTAAGCTAATAGCAATATGACATTATGGTGAATTGCATACTCTGGATTGTTTAGCATTAATAGATTAGATTAAAATTTTATTACTTCGTTATTCTAAGTGTTGTTTGGTTACTTAGTTGAGTTCAATTAAACTCATGTTGAACGTCAGTTTCACACTCGCCTTATGTATTGGATCAAATAGGTTTTCAAACACATAATTATTATAGTTTTGTCATATAGTTTAAATACATCAATGAGACCTTTATTTATAACACCTTTTAAATGAATCTTACTAATTAACCATTACTATTAATTAATACTATGTTGCTTTTCATTAAATCTGAGGATTCTATTTAAAAATTCAGATAAATTATATGCATCTGTTTAACAAACAGTATATATAAGATCCTATAAAATAATATAACCATTTGGATATAGTAGTGAGAGATAAAGGTGAATGAGTAAAGGTGGCAGAACCCGCCATGGCGCCATCGGAGTTCACAAGCGTAAAAAATGAAAGCGCGGTGGTGGTGGGAATGGAACCCACTCACATTTTCATATTCATATTATAAAGCTCACTCACCAAACATGATCTCAGTGACCAAAACAATCACTGTTTCAATCCAAGATCTCAATCACATCACGCCAAGATCCTCTCTCTTTCTCTCTTTTCTCTCTTCCAAACCCTAGGTAGGCTCCACCACTTCGATGCGGGGTTTCTTCTTAGCGTATTAGAGAGATCGAAAAAACCAAGAAAAATGCTCGCTTCCGTTTTCATCATTGTGTCGCTCCTCTCCCTCTGGGAGTGTTGTCAGTGCCACGGCCACGTCTACACTTTTACGATGCACCACCGCCACTCCGAGCCCGTCAGGAAGTGGTCCCACTCCGCCGCCGCCGGAATCCCCGCCCCGCCTGAGGAGGGCACCGTCGAGTACTACGCCGAGCTCGCCGACCGCGACCGCCTCCTCCGCGGCCGCAAGCTCTCCCAAATCGACGCCGGCCTCGCCTTCTCCGACGGCAACTCCACCTTCCGCATCAGCTCCCTCGGATTGTACCTTTCTATTCTTTTTCACTCATCTATTTTCATTATTATTATTTAAAGGTTTCTTTCAAGAATTTAATTTAGATACACTCTGATCATACCCTTATGACTTGTCTAACCATAACTGCTAAAAAGATTGAATTTTGTAACAAGTATATTTAAAAGATACTAGTATGTATTGGTGGATTTTTTAATTAGTTCATAATATAAAAATCCTTATATGAAATTTGAAAATAAAATTCTTGTTTGACATATAAAAATTAATAATTTCTTTATATACATTCTCATCATACCCTTATTACTTGTCTAACCATAAATTTTAAGAAGATTGAATTTTGTAATAAGTATTTTTTTTTATTTGGGGTGTAATAAGTATATTAAAAGTTATGTATTGGTTGATTTTTTAATTAGTTGATAATGTGAGAATCTTTATATGAAAAATTGAAAATTAAATAATTCTTTGAAATATGGAATTAATAATTTCTTTAAAATAATTTAATGAACGGATAATTGCACAAGGTTCGAATTTTAAAGGAGAGCGGTCGTGTTTAGAAAAGAAGAAATTATTTAGATATATTTAATTAATGCTTAAATTTAACCATTCGTTGTTAATGGATTTGGTAAATTTACGAATTTTGTTAGTAATATTTTTTTTTTCTTCCTTCAAACTGGTTCCTGGTTTTCTTTAACATTTTTATTTTTCTCTTGTTTTTCTTCTGGAGATTCATGCAGTTTGCATTATACGACAGTTCAAATAGGGACACCGGGAGTGAAGTTCATGGTGGCACTTGATACGGGAAGTGACCTGTTCTGGGTACCCTGTGATTGCACAAGATGTGCTGCTTCTGATAGCACAGCCTTTGCTTCAGCCTTGGCTACTGTATGCTCTCTTTTGCTTCTTGATTTGGGAATGAAATGAAGTTGTTTCTATAGTAGATTGTTTTTTATTACACAATGTTTCTCTATTCTAATTTGCCATAGTTTATTTTCTTCTAAGGGATGCTAGCAATAAAGAAACTTCTTTTAACATACACTAGGATACATGCTTCTATTATTAGGGCCATGTTTGGATAAGTTTCTTCTATGAGCTAAAATTAGCTTATGCATAAGTTAAAATTAGCTATTGGAATAGCTAAATGAGAGTATCTATAAATTAGCTTATTGCAAAGGCTTTTCATTTTAAATCCGGAAACAGAGGGCGAGCCCTAGTGCAGCGGTAAAGTTGTGCCTTGGTGACTTGTTGGTCATGGGTTCAAATCCGGAAACAGCCTCTTTGCATATGCAAGGGTAAGGCTGCGTACAATATCCCTCCTCCATACCTTCGCATAGCGAAGAGCCTCTGGGCAATGGGGTACGAAATTTTTATTTTCTTTTCTAATAAGCATTTAAGGAAAGATTTTTCCAAATAAGGTCTAGGTAAATTTTAGGTCCTATTCAATAATAACCTAGGCCACACACACTATTTAGTGGGGTGCTAATGTAATCCACTCTGATATTAAAGAATGTGTTTATAACCTTTCTCTTTTCTTTTCCCCTTTCTATAATCATTCCTTTTGTGTGAAAAAATATTTTTAAGTGAGTTTTCTATGATATGTTGAAGATGATTCTTACATTCCTAGATATGTATGTCTTGTGTTTTGCTGCCCCTGCTTTGTTTTTGAATAAAAATCATTGTTATAGCAGGATTTTGACCTTAATGTATACAATCCTAATGGATCTTCAACAAGCAAGAAGGTTACTTGTAACAACAGTTTGTGTACGCACCGCAGCCAATGCCTGGGGACGTTCAGTAATTGCCCCTACATGGTCTCTTATGTCTCTGCTGAAACGTCTACATCGGGAATACTAGTGGAAGATGTTCTGCACTTAACACAAGAAGATAATCACCATGACCTTGTTGAGGCAAATGTCATATTTGGGTTAGTTTCCTTGTTAAAATTACCAAAATTAATCAATATTACACTTATGCGAGTGATTTTAGCAATGATATTACAATACATGTGTTGCAGATGTGGACAAATTCAGAGTGGATCATTCTTAGATGTTGCTGCTCCCAATGGTTTGTTTGGGCTAGGTATGGAGAAAATATCAGTTCCTAGCATGTTATCAAGGGAAGGATTTACAGCAGATTCATTCTCCATGTGTTTCGGACGTGATGGCATTGGAAGGATAAGTTTTGGGGACAAGGGAAGTTTTGATCAAGATGAGACTCCGTTTAATCTGAACCCATCACAGTAAGTGGTAATTCCCTGTTACTTGCCTCTGATTATCTGAATTTAAAGTAATACTAATACTTGCAAAAATAACTTTTCTTATGCTTGGATACATTTCACAGCCCTACCTATAACATCACAGTCACTCAAGTACGTGTAGGAACAACTGTAATTGATGTGGAATTCACAGCTCTTTTTGATTCTGGGACCTCTTTTACATATTTGGTTGATCCAACCTATACAAGGCTTACCGAGAGCGTAAGTACTAAAATGGGACAAAATCTGCTTACATTTAGTTAGATGTTATTTGTAAACAATTTACCAAAATTTTTATATTGCAGTTTCATTCCCAAGTACAAGACAGGCGGCATAGATCAGATTCAAGAATCCCTTTTGAATATTGTTATGATATGAGGTCATATGACTATTGGAATATTATTTTTTAATTCACTTTAGCATTTTCTTTCAGAGCTAAGTATTCTTTCTTTTGATGGACAGTCCTGATGCAAATACTAGCCTGATTCCTAGTGTGAGTTTAACTATGGGAGGTGGAAGCCATTTTGCTGTTTATGATCCAATAATTATTATCTCAACTCAGGTGGTAGTTCCAGCTCGATTTCTCTTCTATATATGTATCCAAAAATAGTGTTAGCTTTGAGGATGCACATATAACTGATAAGATGTTCCTTCCCTTATCATTTTACAGAGCGAACTTGTATATTGTCTAGCAGTCGTCAAAAGTGCTGAACTAAACATAATTGGACGTAAGTCTCTCATACTTTCTGTATAGTTCACAGTTGGATGTGCTTTATGAACCAGAAGTGAATTAGGTTCAACTGGTGACAAGCTTAAGAATAAGTTTGAGATTAAATCAAACCAAAAATAAGAGTGCATCTTGTTGACAACTTGGTGTCTTGTATCAGTGCAGCATTGCTTCATTGCTTTCTTTTTTCCTCTGCTGTATCATATATGTTCATTCTCATGAACTGGTTATTTATGATGATTATTTATCCCTCAGCTTCTGACTTTGATTGCAGAAAACTTCATGACTGGTTACCGTGTCGTATTTGACCGAGAAAAGCTCGTATTGGGATGGAAGAAATTTGATTGTCAGTGTTTATTTTCTTCTCATGGTTACTGTGCTCCTCTATTTATTGTTTTATATACTGAAATTTCGTAATCATACACCTCTGAGCTTTTATGCCTAAGAAACAAATGGTCACACTTTGAGCCCTTAAACAGGTTACGACATTGAGGATCATAATGATGCCATCCCAACAAGACCACGCTCACACGCAGATGTGCCTCCTGCTGTTGCTGCAGGGCTTGGTAATTACCCTGCCACTGATTCAACTAGAAAATCCAAATACAACTCTCAGAGGTCAATTGCATCACCATCTTCACATTGTAGCCATTCTTCACTTCCAACTTTCCTCGGATTTCTTGTATTGTGTTTTGTTTATATTCTATAGTCATTCATTTGTATGGACCAGTGGTAGTTTATGGTAAACTTTAGCTCATATTCTTGATCTACATATGTTGATATTAGTGTATGTGGATATAGTGTTGAAGAATATATGTATGAATTTTACTCTCTTGAATCATATGATATGACACTGCAAATGCCATTTGCGTTGTATGTTTCCCTTCCCACAATTATTATTATGTTACTTATCCAAGGAGGAGGATACATATTTTCAAGTTATAAGTTTAATTTGGGATACAGAAGGGGGCATAGTTATAAATTTAATTTATATATTCGAACTTTTTTGAGGTTTTATTTCAACGTCAATCCAGGCAAATGCAAGTAACAGAAGAAAAAAAGAAAAAGGTTAATAATTTCGATGGCGTGTTAAGTAGGTTTTATTTCAACATCAATCCACGAGGCCATGTTTTTGTACCGCAACCTGGGAACTGGGAAGGTACACATAATCCTCATTAATTTCATTTTATCGAACCATTGAACGGTATCTATCAATGTTTTTTTTAAACTATGACCGAAAGTATTATTTCGTGATTCACTAGTTCAAATGTGATTCAAGTATGGTCGAAATATATACTAAATGTGTTTGTTTGATTTAAAGGGGAGAAAAAAGAATAAAAATAAAATGGCAAACGTCAATAATCCTTGAAAAGATTTTTATGTATACGCGAGAGAACCATAAAGAATGGTAATCATAAATTCTTTTATATATTCATTTGTTCTTCTCAAGAATAGGTCTTAACCAAGTTGCCAAAGTATAAGTGTTTCATAGATTTCTTTGCTGAATTTTGCTTCAAATATTCAGTTTGTAATATTTTCTGAAAAAGATACAAAGATAAGAAAAACATTAAAGTATACATGTCTAGTTTGTGTACTAATCTTACTGGTCCAAGTATAGTCTGTGTATATAATCTCACTTGTAAATTGTAATGGTGCTCTTCTTATACCTTTAATCCTTTCTCTAACTTTCTCTAAATTTCAAATGCCTACTTAACAAAAATAACTCAAGTCGTCTCCATTACTTTATTTCTTAAATGAATTGTATCTTAAACGGGTTTTTTCTTTTACCAAATATATAAAAAAACATTTACCAGAATATTCAAGTTGCAACTTTATTTACCAAAATATTCAAGTTTACTGTTCATGCTGGGAATGTTGGTAATGGGGGGCCCGAATCTGAACTAATTAAACAGGCATAAAGGAGTGGTTTCAGTATTTCACAAGCATAAAGAGAAATGGTTTAAACATATTTGACAGGGTGATATTTTCTGACCAGATAAAGATATTATGGGACGAATTGTGTAATTTTCGTCCTATCCCAACGTGTGATTCTTCTTCTTTCACTGGCTGTTGCAAGTCTTCCAAAGCCGTCCAAGAAATAGAGATAGTGATTGTGTGCTTTGTTTTCTACATGGCCTTAATTAATGATTAAAACTAATATTCTATCACAAGCTACAAAAATTAAAATACTCCTATGATTTTTTTTGCTAGTTTCAAAAATTAAAATGTAAACACAAATTAATTTACAATCCTAAGAAAAAAAACAAATGAGTATAGATAACTTTCTTTTCTAAACCGGATCTATTTTAAAATTTAGCTTAAAAACTCGACCAAATATAATATAGCAATTTATTTATTTATTTATTTATTTAGTTTAGAGATTTTTATAATGTCAATCAATGAAATAATTTTTCCTCTAAAAAAATTAAAAATAATTTTAAGCATATTTTTAAATTAATTATTATAAAATTTAACAAACTTGACAAGCAAGATAAGTTATAATTATATGAAATTGGATTAAGTTTCTTTTCATTCCGTTTAGTGTTGCAAAACGCACCAATTGCCACGACCTTGAGTCAATATATTATACAACTTGCATTAATTAGAAGTCTCCTCCTTTGAAATTTCTGGAATTAAAATTCGATGGGAAGCAACTGTGTTTTGATCTTTAGGAGTCATTTTTATTTATATATTAATTATTGGTTGACTGAGACACTAATTGAGTGTCATGATCCAGATTTATGCCGACATTATCTCCGCAGAAAATAGACCTCTGTAGAAAATGGAAATGTTGTAAATCGTTGATCTTGATTTCCACTGAATTTAAAAAACTAACACTAGAAAATAAAGTTTGTGAGGTCTAAGATATGAGGGACAAATGTTTGATTGAATGAGTGTGTTTACTTTTCTTGGTATTAGTAGTCTTTCAAGGACACCCACCAAAAAGAATACTCTTTAATGAGCATGTGTCCAACTACTTGACTTAGTTCGCTAAGGCCCAAACCTTCTTTTACATGGAAATTCACCATCAATTCAACTACTAATGATTTGCTAAAGACATCAATGTAGCATACTGTAGTACATAAAACAACAATTAATATAATATTCGATAAGTCATTTTGATTAGTTTTTAGTTTTTTACTGATTAAAAAATTATTTTTTTTGTTTGATAAACATTTTTTTCAGTAACTTTTAGCTTCTAAGCATAGTATCTAGAAACATAAAGATATTTACAAAATTTGAATAGATTTCTTATTTTTTTATGTGCATTAATTATATAATATTATACTTTAAATTGTAATAGCAACGATGATATTATGGGGAAATGTATTTTCTCTAATTCTTTCAAACAAATTTAGGCCTTTTCTGTGATCATTTCTCTTTCTCAATACTAATTATATCTAAATATAAAATAGTTCCCCTTTTTAAAAGGGCTTTCTCTCTTATTCTCTTTTTTTTTTAAAAGGGGGGGGGGGGGGGGGGGGGAATAAAAGTGTTTTTTTTTTTACGAACAAGTTTTGAGAGAAAAGGGAGTTGTCCTATTATTACAACTATACTCAATTAACATGTACAAGAATTAAAGAAAAAAACTTTTTAGCATGATATTGAAATGTACCAATTGTGAGACTCACCTTGGTCATGACTCATGCTTCACAAATATTTGGAGCTAATTGAAAGATGAGAGATTTTTGGTGAAGAATGTTGGCTCAATTCGACAATTGCACTGTCGTTTTCATGATTCATTCATGCATCACAAGAAAAAAAACAGAAACAAGAAAAAAGAAAAGCTTGCAGCCACAAGCAAAGACTGGGTAAAATAACTTCACCGATCATAATCAACACCCCTAATTCTTACGTACGTATTGCCGCTTGCCTAAACTGAAATGACCTATTCACAATTCACAAATTAAAATCTTCATAATTAGTAGATAATTAAGTTCTCCAACCATGTTATTAAAAATTCGATTCATAATTATATATTCGAAAAAAACCCTCAATTTACTAATATTTATGTTTGAAAAAAAAAACTAATCTTAAATTATTAGTTGCAAAAACATTCTTGATGGAAAAAAAAAAAAACACTTGCAACGCAAGTGATAATTCGTTATTATTGTTCTCCTTTTCTTCCAACTATATGATATGATTAGAGAGACATTCTTAAATAGAACTAAAGTTGAAATGATGTTGGATTTTACATTTTTATCATTTTTAGTTTTGAGGGTTAGTCTTGATTTATTCAGCTTATCGCTTGTGTAACGTGGACTTTTCTTAGGATGGCCGTTAACAAACCTACAACGTGTTATGATAATTAAAATATAGAATGATTATCGTTAATATGGATGCAAAAATTCGTATAACTATTTAAATAAAGTAATAATATATTAATTAAAATATATTTGATCTATATGTGTTCGTTGTAAGCTTTACAAAAGTATTAATTTACATATTTAAACTAAATTTGCATTAAATATTCAAAAAAATTATTACTCGTCATAATCTTATTTAATTCGAATAAATTATCTCTCATAAAAAATACTTATAGTCAACCAAAAGAAATTTCTTTCACCACAAGGCATCCATATTAATTATGCAATTTGCAAATGTCAATTACCTTAATCAAACACTCTAACTCTTTCGCAATTTATTTTGCAATTGCACCTGTAATGACCTTTATATGTTTTTCTCCTAGTTTTATTCCCTCCTTTCGTCATTCTTTTACCTATATACCTTCTTTGATGATTTTTTTTTCATCCGACATACCCATAATAAGTTTATTTCTTGTGTTGCACGTTTGAGTTCCTTATTCTATTCCTTGTTTCTTATTTTGAAGTATCTTTTATCCTTCTTTTTTATTTATTTTTTAATAAATAAAAGCTTTAAACTACTAACATTTAACTAAAATAATCATTTAGTTATGCATATATAGTGTTGACACTTGACAGCTAAAAGATTTTTATCCTTTTCCCTAACGGGGTTGACTAGGAGTATAGTTGTACTTTAGCACCATTAAATAATGCCATAAATTTCATGATAGGTACCAAAAGTACTAGTAGTGAACTTTGACAATAACTTTTTTTTTACTAAGTCAAGTCGTTTCTATTCTAGTTGATAAGCTTTAATGTTAAAGATGATAATTAATAAGGCTTTAAGTAAAGATCAAGATGCAGTATGATTATAATTAGCCTATATATATATATATATATATAACGTTAATAAAGAAGATTTGAGATTCAATCACGTCGGAAGTTTGTGGAACTTTATTTATAAAGTCAAGGATTTAAAATTGTTACTCTAAATAAGATTTGACCAAATAAACGGGAACCTTCACTGACAGCATTAGTAATGATATTAACAGCTAGCATTGATCAAAACTTAACTCGCGTGTGTAAAAATTAAAACTAGCAAAAAAAAATCGTATAGAAAGTAGAGATAATTTTAAAGACTAGAATAACAACTAAACCTATAATTTTTAAACTTAAACTTATTTTTATATTTTTTTTTATTTTTTTCAATAAACATTAATTTGTTAGTTTTATTAAAATTTCAATAGAAAAAATTCAAATTCATAATCTCTTCCTCTTTCATTTTTCTTTCATCCTTAAACTTTCTTTTTAAATCATCATCAAATCAACCTTATATTTCATTTCTTTTATATAAAATATAAGCATAAAACTATAACATTATAAACAATAGAACTATTCAATATAGCACCAGAACCAAGGGAAAACGTACAAGTTCATATATATATAACATGCTAGTGGATACCACAGAATTAAAAATCAACATGGATGGGCAGTGCAAAGGATTCAATTGGGTGGTTGTTCAGTTGTGGAATTGCATGTGTACATCTTAATTCTTAAGGTAGCCAGATATTGGATATGTAGACAGACTCAGTAAAAGGTGGCACGTGCGAGAATCAATGGAAAAAAAAAAAAAAGCAAAAATGCACGTCAATGATGAAATTTACGTACCTGAATCTTCAACGTAAATTTTATTGATTAATCAAGTTACTTCTTAAATACACTAAAAAAAATATGTGTTATACTAGCTAAATAAATTTATTTTTTTAACGTAATTTAACTTATAAAACAGATTATTTTTTTTCTTTTATGTACAAAACAGACATTCAACTATCTTAAACATAATTTTTATCATTTAAAATTAAAGATAAAATTTAGAGGTTAATTTTCATATGTTATTAATTTGAAATTTCCATACTATTAATTAATTAGAGATGATTTTAAGAAAAAAAATTAAATAATTATTATAAAAATTAACAGTGTTAATATATATAACAATCAAGAACTAAATCAGAAGTTTTTGTTTTATTTTTTTTACCGAAAAATATTTTGTTTTAAAAAAAAAAATTATCACTGCTCTAACATTAAAAACTCTGCGTTATTGCCCTTTACACGGATTAAAGTTTAACGCTCGTTACTGAGAACTCGGATTTTAGCTGGAAAATAACACCAATAAATCAAGAATAGTTCGATAAGGACACATAAACTAATTTATTGTTTATTATTTATTTTTTAAAAAAAATATATATATGGCACTGATTAAATTGATAATGGGACCCACATTTTACATGTGGAATCATACCCAGGCTGGGAAGGTAGACACTTAAACAGTTGAAACTGTTGGCTACAACTAACTAGAATCCTTAACGCCACTCTTTTTTAATCAATTCTCAACACCACTCTCTCCTTTTCTCAATCAAACACTATTTGTGTCAAACACCATATACCATAGTACTATATTTTTTTTTCTTTGTTCTTGTCTTGGTCTTTGCACTCAACAATTATTTTCCGTCAACCATCAAAATTCAGAGCACAACAACAACAACAATTCAGCAAAACAAAACTCAGCCACATAATTTACCTTCAACTCATGGCTTGTAACCATGGCCATGGTTGTGTGATGTTGGTGTATTTGGTGGTGTTGAGTTTATCTGCTTCACAAAGTTGTTATGGTTTGGGCACATTTGGGTTTGACATACACCACAGGTTCTCGGATCCGGTTAAGGGGATGCTTGGCATTGATGATGTTCCACAAAAGGGAACTCCTCAATACTATGCTGTTATGGCCCACAGAGATCGCATATTCCGGGGCCGGAAACTCGCCGGGGCTGATCACCACGCGCCTCTCACCTTCACCGCCGGCAATGTCACTTACCGGATTGCCTCCTCTGGATTGTATGAGAATTCTCCACCCCCCCTCTTGTCAATTTTTTAACTTTTACTTGTTTTCTCTTGTTGGTACTTTTTTTTTGGAAGAAAACTTTTCTGGGTCAGTTTTTTTTATCTGAATTTTGTGTCGAATTTTGAGCATGGAAGAATATGTGTTGGGAAAGGGCAGATTTTATCCTTTGGAGAAAAAAATATATTAAGCTTCCAAGTTCTGAGAACTTTATGTTAATAGAGTGAATTCTGATGCCAAAGTGTTTTTGTTTGTTAAATAAAAAAAAAGTTTAATTATTTAGTATTTTTGGTAGTTATATTTGTATGCAGTTCTGCACGTTACGGTTCCATATGTAAAATTTGTATGTTTTTAACATATAGAGTGAATTTAATGCGTTTTCGTTCCACCAATAAATTTAATAGTAATAAGCTTTGGTCCTAAAGATGAATTTTTAATGTCTTTGCCAATACCTTTTGATTCCTAAAGACAACTGATCACAGGGATCAAAACACGTTAACTAAAACTTTTTACATATAGGATCAAAATGGAGACAAGTACACTGGTCAAAATAATATTTAATCTAAAGAAAACTGAGCCTAGCTATATATAAGAATAGGAGAAATGTTATTTGTACTAAGAGAGAGAAAAGAGAAAATTTTAAGATGCAATAAATAATGTGCTGAAGAATGATAGATACAAAAAATGATGTTATATAAATTATTGGATGTGTATCACCATCGTATCTCTAAGAATATTTATTCTTCTCACTTTCTGTCCTCTTTGAAGATAACAATAAAAGTGTAATGATGAGTATTGTTAGGCATTTTCTATGATGATTGTGTACTAATAATTTCTCCTTGTTATTTGGATTTCAGTTTGCATTTTGCCAATGTTTCGGTTGGGACACCACCTTTATGGTTTTTGGTAGCATTGGATACAGGGAGTGACTTGTTTTGGTTACCTTGTGATTGTATCAGTTGTGTGCAAAGTGGTTTAAAGACAAGAACCGGAAAGGTATACATATTCATATTCTACCTTAATCATTTAACGTTATTTTTGTATTACTATGTTCCATTGGTAAAATTAAGGACCTTATATGAAACTTCAATTTGCATCATGATTAATTGTTGGATATCTCGATGGTTAGTTATTCTTGGTTAAATGGATTCACCTTTCCTTTCTCTATAGTTTCGTTATGACTCATGAGTAAAACTGATTCAATTCATACTCTACCATCATCATCATCACCTCTCTCTTTCTTTTTCCTTTTTTAAAATTTTTCTCTGGCAGATACTTAAATTTAATACCTATGATCCTGACAAGTCATCCACAAGCAATAAAGTTTCATGCAACAATAACACCTTTTGTAGACAAAGACAACAGTGTCCTTCAGCTGGCAGTACTTGTCGATATCAAATTGATTATCTTTCAAATGATACTTCATCTAGGGGATTCGTGGTAGAGGATGTGTTGCACTTAATTACAGATGATGTTCAAACAAAAGATGCTGACACAAGAATTGCTTTTGGGTAAAATACTCAACATCTTACTGAGAATTTTTATTGACTGTGTATACATTTGAAGCCTCAATACATTCTTAATCTTAGCCAAAACCCATCAGTTTGCTTCTTAGAATGTCTATGAAAAGGCATAGCAAGTGATATCCTAGAAACCAGTGAATGTGTCAGGTTTATGACCTCAGATTTCCTAGTTACCAGGTTGATCCTTAAACTAACATTTCAATATCACTGCTTCTGTTTGATTATCTTTCTTTGAAATTGCTTTCTGTAATTAACCTTTGGTTTTTGGTATTTCTCATTTTCTTGGTACTAATTAATCTGTTGCAGTTGTGGCCAAGTTCAAACTGGGGTGTTTCTAAATGGGGCAGCTCCAAATGGCCTATTTGGACTTGGATTGGATAATATATCTGTTCCTAGTATCCTAGCCAAAGAAGGGCTTATTTCAAATTCCTTTTCAATGTGCTTTGGACCTGATGGTGCTGGAAGAATCACGTTCGGTGATACTGGCAGCCCGGACCAACGAAAAACACCATTCAACGTCAGGAAATTGCAGTGAGTGGATTCTATCTTTCATTCTTCTTTCAACAAGTTGTCACTTTCACTCTTAAAAGAGTACGACAGAAACAAGAAAAATTCTTGTGTCTAACTATAGTGCTTGTTTAATCCTTGTCAGTCCAACTTATAACATCACCATAACACAAATTGTTGTGGAAGATAGTGTTGCTGATCTTGAGTTTCATGCAATTTTTGACTCTGGTACCTCTTTTACATACATAAATGACCCAGCTTATACACGACTTGGTGAGATGGTAAGTAATCTACAATCTACATTATAGTTTTTTAGGATTGGATAAGGAGTTTCATGTCATATGAGTTGTCAAAATTTTGTTTGCAGTACAATTCAAAAGTCAAAGCAAATCGGCACTCATCTCAATCACCTGATTCTAATATCCCCTTTGAGTATTGTTATGACATAAGGTGATATTGGCTTTGAGAGAAACCATCAACTTATTTTTCTTTTGAAACGATTAGGTACTGATTTCCACTTTACCTGCAGTATAAATCAGACAATTGAAGTTCCCTTTTTGAATCTAACAATGAAAGGTGGAGATGATTATTATGTCATGGATCCTATAGTACAAGTTTTTAGTGAGGTAAGAGCTGAAAATCCTTCTCTGATTTTATGATATCTAATGATTCTCAACCTTCTTAATCTCATTTCCTTTTGTGATATATAGGAGGAAGGAGACCTTCTTTGTTTGGGAATCCAGAAAAGTGACAGCGTGAATATCATTGGACGTGAGTATTTAACTGATGAAACTTTTCTTGATAGAATATATCATCATAAAGTTTTGCATTCAGAATTATCAATCATGGTGCCTTTTATTAACGTAGCAGCTACAATTAAGAGCGTTCATAGACGATAGAACAGATTGGGACAATTTATTTTGGTCCTAACCAACCAAAATTTTATATATAATTATTTATTTGAACGAAAATTCGACACAATCAGGAACCGACAATATGAGATAAAACTAATTTAACCTTGATTAATGGTCACAATATATCAATCTAACATTATGCATCAAACTAAACTCCCACTAGGGTCAACCTGTAGTTATACACGAGACCATAAATTTAAACCTTAATGCGAATATTGTACACATAATAAATAAATAAATAAATCATGAAATTAAAAAAATATAAAATTATTAAGGTGTATTTTTAGAATATACTTATCGAAATAGTATCAATATAAGTGTAATATTATATTATGTAAAATGCTATCAGTCAAAAAGTCTTATACATGAAAAAAAAGTGCATATTTTGAAAAGAATATAAAACACCAGTTGGGTTGAGACAACCCTAGTCCATCCTCACAATAAACCAAATTTAACTTCTAAAATTCAAATATGTCAATGTTAGCTACAAATGAGGCATGGGTTAGTGAAATGGGACGGACAGGTCATGAGTATCCCTAGTTACAACTACAGCATAATTACATATCCAAGTTGTTTCCTTTGGTAAAGGTACCACGCTGCTCGTCTATTTAGTTTTAGCAAATCATAAATCAATATCATCACAAGAACATGTATGGCTTCCATAGAGTTGTTGCTGAACTATTGATACAAGCATGCAACATTAATTATATTTATCTATATTGATGCAGAAAACTTCATGATTGGTTACAAAATTGTCTTTGATCGTGACAACATGAATCTTGGTTGGAAGGAAACTAATTGTGAGTACATTTCACCTCTTAAGCATTTGAACTTAGCATACTTTTATCTATCTTCTTGTTAAACAATATCATATGGTCCTGTCAGGTTCTGATGATGTGCTCTCAAATACATCACCAATTAACACACCATCGCCCTCTCCTGCTGTTTCTCCTGCTATCGCTGTGAATCCCGTGGCTACATCGAATCCATCGATTAACCCACCTAATCGATCATTCAGGATTAAACCTACCTTTACATTTGTGGTGGTCCTTTTGCCACTTATAGCCATTTTTTGAGCATTCCTATGCCCATTCCATCATGTATTATTTAAGTAGTTTTTTTTTTTTCATTATAGTTGATTACACGAGAAGCATTATTGCTTCCCTTTTTTTCCACCAGTCATAATAGCCTCTGATGGCCTTGTGTATAGCGTACCAAACATAGATGTAAACTAGAGAAAGTTCAGTTCTTATATAATACTCCATCCAGTTTCTAATTTTAATCATTAATTTGTCATGGGTGGTGTGAAAATATTAAAGTCTAGAGTATTATGCTCCTCTACCAATAAAAAGCACAAATACTTAATAGTATCTAATAATGGTAACTAGCGAGAGAAAAAAAGGCTTCATAAGAATTGTAAAATGTCTCATAAAAACTCAATTCCTTCTAAATGGCGCCTGGTATTACTGGAGGGAGTAAGTTGTATAGCAGTTAGCTGGCACCCTGCATACACTTGATTTAGTAAAATCATCCCCAAAATACGACTTCATCTTGATATGTGCAAACTAAACAAGAAAAATAATCTTATTATACAACCCAGAAGAGAAAACTCTCAGCAGTTAATTGTAAAGGAATATTTTCAAATCTAGATTGACAAACATGATGGTGATCATGGCACAACCATAAAACGGATGCAAGTTTCAAGACTATATCAAACTCATTAATTGATGTCGTACTACATTTAGTTGCAACAAAATAAAAATGAATTAAGCATTTCAATTATGTGGATTCAAAATTTCAAAAGGATGATTTGAACAGGAACAAGACATTCAACGTTTTGGCAGAAGATTAAACTACATGAACCTCCATTGCTCACCTTCTGTCTACACTTCTTTAATAATACTGCTTTGTTTCTTTTTCCCTTGCTGGGTTCTATAGCACATAAAAGAGGCCAATTCCCCTCCTGCATTCAAGTGTGTTAATTGAACCAAAAGGTTCAGAGCTAGTGCCTCTTTTTCTTCATACCTTTAATGTATGATTTTCCATCTTTCCTTGTCTTATTATCAGAGGGTAACTGAACTTGCTTTGATTTCATCTTAATTGATTTTACCAAAGATGATAATTCATATTTATCTTTCTTTGACTTCAAAGCATCTAATCCTTCTTCCTCATCCTTCATCCTACCAGAATCTTCAGAAGACAATTGTGTTCCTTTTAGTTTTGTAGGTTCCCTTTCCACTGGTGGATCCGCATTATCCTTCTGTTGCTTCTGTGCTAGCTGCCTGGCATATGTTGCACTCCTGCAAACATATTTTGGAATAAAATAAAAGTGAGTTTGCTACATTGAAAACAGCATATACAAGCTTCTTGAAACAGAGTATAATCAGAGATCAAGAACATCAAATCTTGGCAATCATAACTAGTGTACCACAAGTTAAACATGAAAATATTAGCAAGTCAACCAGTCATGAACAAATGTCATTCATAAAATTGGCATAACATGTAAGTTGCTATTAATTTAATAGAAATCTGGCTGCCAGCTGCACGTAAGCTTTTAGTTGAAAGAAAATTATCATGCAAAAGAAATACATTTTAAATATTTGATTAAAATACTTCATTTTCACCCTATGGGAGAGAAATGTTCATGATGAAAAACTAGAAGTTGGCACTTCTCTAACTGTTTTGCAGCTATCTACAATTACCCATTAGTAGAACAAGAGCACTATAAAACCGAAAATACCTTTTAAATTGTGGATCGGTAGGATCAATTGCATAGTTTGGTGAGAAAAGAGCTGAAAAACGTGGATCATTGTATGCATTACTTGGTATCTTCTCCTCGTCAATACCATTCTCCCTCCTTTTTTTTCCCTTGCCTTTTTTAAATTTTAGATTATATCCCTTGACACCAGTATCTGTCCCCTTATCATCAGCAAGTAGCAGTTCAAGCTCCTCTTTGCTCGCTTTGTCTAGCCCATCAATCTCTTCGTGCCTTTGTTCTTCATCTTCTTTATTTTGTGGCTTCTTCCTCTTCTTAGCAGCAGGCTCCTCAATGAAGAAGTCATCTGCTTCTTCAGTTGCCTCTTGATCAGTATCATCACTATCATCATCATCTGATGAATACTTTCTTTTATTTTTCCCGGCCTTCTTTTTCTCACTTTTTTTACTCAAATATGCATCCCAAACTGTTTCTGATTTTTTATCCTTCTTTTCCATAATATATTTGCTTAAATCTTCCAAACCTGTATTGAAGGTGACCTCCATATTCTGGGCATTATCATGTTCATTGCCTCCATCTGAATCATCACCAGACTGGAGCAAAGCACGGTACTTGGCTCGTTTTTTTGCCATTTTATCAGGCTGATCATCTGTCTCGTTGTTATCCTTGCTATCATCACTTTCACTCTCATCAGAAGTCAAGAATTCCTTCACTTCAAACTCGGCTAACTATTAAAGAGGAAGGTAATATATGAAAAAAAAAAGTTCAACATGAAGCAAATAGCAAAATATAAATACAATAAATAAATAAAAAAGAAATATGCAAGAATATCCATGCTTCTCAATTTCTGCTTACACGCAGATAGAAAAAAATTGATGCATGTAATAGAAACATTGGCACTGTAAAATATAAATGTGAGCATATACATGTACATGACACAGATATTTACAGGCATAGTGGCAAACATCAATAAATTGTGCATATTTTCTTGCAATATGTATGAGGGATCTTTAAATAATTTTATAAATAACACCATGTAGAAATGACTATATAAAAGATGGGAATACTTAAGTCACGGAATGACACTATGCAAGCCAAGAATTTTTCAAATAGGAAAAAAATTAACCACAGTATGCAAGCTGACCTGCTCATCAGTGAGTTTCCGATTCAATGTCTTTGCACGAAGAGGTTCATCATCATCCCAAGTAAGATTAACCTCACTGTGCTGAAGTGCTCGAGAATAGAAATCTTTACACTCATAATTTGCAGGCACCTACAAGAAGAGTCAAAATTTGCCATTTACTGTTATACTGCATAAATACAGCAATATGTACATGAATGTGTGCACACACACACTCACGTAAAGAGACCCTATGAATTTAAATAGTCCACTCCACCTCAATCAATTTTCTAATTGCATTTTCAAATCTGGCATACTAATGAATGTCAACTACAATCACATCTTAAATACCTCAGTAGCAACATCCCGAGGCGGGTGTTTGAATTCCATGTTGTCTGGAATAAACCTTAAATCGAGCGCATTAGATGATTGTTTTAACTCAAGACCATCACATTCTTTGTAAATGTAATTTGCTGTGGCACTTGAGTCACATTCCACCACAGCAAAATAGTACCTGGCAAGCAGAGAAAGAATAAAGACATAGTATGATAAGAGAAAAAAGAGAAACAAATGTAAATTACATGGTAAACATATCTATTAAAATACTGAACTTGGAATGCTGAAAAGGTCACTTCAGTTTTCTTAATTGTACGTTATGGATACATGTGTCTATTACAGAACAGTTTACTCAAACACATATCTGAATTGGCATATCAATATGAATGACATGTGAGACGTCAGACATGAGTCTTGACATACAAGAGTGAATAACAATATGTGCTTCTAAGGTCTTCTGATCTTGAGACACACCCAACTGGATCATCACCATAAAACACAAGTAATCCAATCCACTTAGTTGGGAAACGATATAGTCATCAGAATGATGTGTCAGAGGTCCTCCGTCAGAACTTGGTTCCCTTTACCGTCATCAAGAACTCCAGAAGCACTAAATGTTGATTCTGGCAAAGGGGCAATCATCATTGGCTTTGGAAAGCTGCAAGGGATTCAAAAATGTCCCATACATTATCAAGGAACTCAGCTTGACTGAATGATCTTGGGCCTGATCTTAGGCATCTGATGAGTATTTGGATCATGAAATCCATCAACTTCCCTTGTGTTTTGGGAGCTTAATGCCCATCAGTATGCATGCCATTAAAATTTTATTGATCATACTGATATCATGCTAGATTATAAGAAAATGGGATAACAAAGGTAGGAGGAAACCAACAATTGAGTGATTTTGCCTTATTCATCATCTTTAAACATTACTCTTTAGTTCAACAATACTAGCATGTAAAATATTCCTTATTCCTGAACATTATATCACAAAAACATATGCATTGATGTAATGAGTTCTAGAAGGACAAAGTAATAATTTTATAACAAATGATAGAAAACACTATAAACTGATAAAATTACTATTAAGTAATACTTAATACATGGTGAAAATGTATTTGACAGCTTTAAGTGAAGACAGTATATCAAATTACTAGTGTTTTGATAGTTGTTTACCGCATCCTGCTCTTCTCATATGCACGCAGTTTCTCATTGTCAAGGTCATCATTGCTGCTATCTTCATCATCAAATAGACCAATAGGTCCACGAACTTCCTCCTCTTTCATACGTTGAAGGCCAAACTCAGATGGATAGACCCTTACCGATTTGATCAGACCATTAGGTGGGACAAATGAGCTTAACAATACATACAAATCAACAGCCTAGCAAAAACAACACAAGCGACATTTTAGCCAAACATATCCCAACACGCTCAAATTAAATATTTCTCATATTAAGATTTATTGCAGAAAATGCGCATTAGACTTGAAATCCGTGCATACCTTAACATATCTCCAGTCCATGTTAACCACTGCAACCCTATGTGTTTCTTTGTCAATCGTTGCTATGTCTTCCTGTCCACACAATAATATTTCAAAAGGACCAATGCATGTTAAAAACAGCGTAACACAAATCAGAGATGAGAAATGCAATACAGTACCTTGACATCAGAGGCTTCGTCTTCGTAAACTTCCTCGTCTGCACCTTCATCTGTTTCTGTATCTGTATCCACATCTGACTCTGATTCACTGGTTTCTTCTGACTCAGATTCACTGGTCTCTTCTGACTCAGTTCCTTTGTCACTCTCCGGTTTCACTTGATTGGCTTTCAACAATTCCTCTTCATTCTCTTCTTCCTCATCACTACTCTGCTCAACTTCCTTTTCATCAATTTTGTAGTAATGGCGCAGAGAACCAAGCTGAGAGGTTGGGTTGTTCTTGGGCTTGCCTCTCTTGTCAACAGGAGCAGAAGAGGGCAAAAAACTCTTGTGAGTGAACATGCGGTTGAAGCGAGAGTCAACAGCCACCTTCGTTTCACGCTTTGGAGCCTCACGGAACCGAGGATCCGTGTGAGCCTTTGAATATCGAGGATCACTGATGAGGATAACCTTGGCATCACTGGGTGATGAATAACTAGAACTCAAATTATCCTTAAATTTGTTCCTTTTGTCCTTGTGGTTCTTCCCATTTGCATTTTTGGATCCCATTATGCTCTAATTGAACACTGTCAATAGAAGAAAGTTAAGGCTAGGGTAATCCCATACACCAAAAAATGCATTGAACTCACACAATCAAAGAGTTGAACTTGAAAACACCAATAGCTATCATTTTCGAAACAAAGGAAAATACAAAGAAAGCAACCAATCAATTGAAAAAAATAAAAAATGATCTTAGACATGACAATTGAAGAACCTTATCACCTCTGTATTATGTCATGCAACTGATAGCGTGTTGCTCAGTGGAACGAAACAGGGGAGGAAGAACGGCGCAGATAGTGAGGAGGAAGAGGACCAGCAAATACCAATAGGGTTTAAAATTACTGTTTTAGTCTCTCTCTTTTTTTTATCATATTCTTATGCCTGGGATTAGTATATTGGTAGTATTTTAGTCTTCAATAAATATTTATTTTTATATTATTAAAATTAAAATTTATAATAAATAAATATCCTTAAATGTATAAATCATGTATTATTATTGTTATTAGGTTAGATAGATGTAATCTAAAAATTACATTAATTTAATTATCATATCAATATCATATATATTATATTATGTATTATATTAGTATATATTATATAAAAGATAGTTATTGATTGAATCTGTACACATTTTACGCTTTAATAAAGGAGTTTTATTTTTTTCAAAACTTAAAAATATGATAAACAGGGAAATATTTATCTTCAAATCAATAATATTCTGATTCGGTACAATTGCACAATCATTTTAATGCCCAATTAATGTTGATTCTTTCTGATTTTGTCTCATTGAAATTCTTTATATATTTGCATACCAACAAATCAAAATTGAAAGCCTCTCATTTTGCTCTTTTACATTTTCTTCTTTGTGTTTGAAACATTGTTTTTACGATGAAAGACGTGAACAATGAATGGGGTTAAAATATTTTTGAGACATCCGTTCAAGTTTATGATTAATGATTGATATGGGAAATCCTGAATGTTACGAAAAGATTTTTCGTCAAAACGCACGAATTGTGTATTCTATGATTTTTTTTAATTATTCAATTAATATTTATTTTTCAAAAAAGCCCAACCATTGAATGTTACTTTCGTGCGTTGCGTGCATAGGATATTCATGCTAAATAGCAACAATCGATTGATATCTAGCACAAAATAAAATTTAAAAAAAAACAGTTAAATATAATAATTAATGGGGTCTTCAACCACACTATATTGCATAATAGTATTAATAATTTTAAAAAGGTATACTTTATGATACATGATATCTAGCATAAAATTCTTATTAGTTTCAGTTCAAATTTTTTAATTCATTTTTCTTACAAATTCATATATATTAAAAAAATCAAAATATTTTACAACACGCTTAGCTTGAATTTAGGTTTTAATTTAAAAATATATAATTAAAAATATCATTTCATAAAAATATTTTGGTTTTATTTTATTTTATTGTAATGAGGAACCCTTGTTTTTGATTGATTAAAGTATTATTTAATTATTTAAATCCCTATTTATTTAACATATAATTAATTTTTATTTCTTTTTATTTTTTGAAATCATAGTCTATCCTATGTTTTTTTTTTTTTTTGTTGAATGGTCTGGCCAAAGAGTCCCAAAACCAAATTAAGTATTATTTAAATAGTAAACAAATACATTTACATGCTTTTAATGAATGATTGAAGAAAAGGAATAGAAAATTTCTACTATTGATCATACCATGTTTTGTAAAAGAATCTACTAAAATGTTTGATTCCCTAAAACCATGAACCACACTACTAAACTTTTAAGAATCATATCTACCATCTTGATAAAAAGGAGTGTCAACACATAAGCTATTATTTATTATTTTAATAGCCTCCAAGCAATTAGATTCTAAAATAATCTTCTTGAGATTCGTTTCTCCCGCCATTCTCGAAACAAAACAAAATTGTCCAAAATTTCGCTTCAAGAATAGAACAAAACCTCAATCTGATAGAGAAAACTTTAACAAATATTTTGTTATAGTATTTCATATATTTCTTATTTTATTTGAAATATTAATAAAATTGTATGAAAAAATTATTATTTATAAAATTTAAAAAGGACTTAAATTTTATTAAATTCAAATAATTTTAAATTTTAAAATATAAAATGATAAAATAACTATTTATAAATAGTTATAAAATAAAATTTATTTTATAACTATATTTGTAAATAAAAATATTATATTTAATTATTTATTTTTTTACAGTGATATTTATTTAATTATTTATAAAAAAAATACTTTGAAAAAAAATTAAATATAAGAATTAATTAAATTAGATGCAAACTATTGAATTAATATAATATTTCAACATAAATTTTAGGATAAAAATCATAATTGATTGTTGAAAGTGTGATGAAAGTAAAATCAGAAATAAAAAGATAATCAATAGAAGGTTAGTTAAGGACAACAAACAATTATTACTCCATATCAATAATATAATAACTGAAAAAAGTAAAAATAAAATAAAATCTCTATACCATCACTTTAATTCCAATACTTAATTATTCACATTAACTTTCTTTAAAAGAACTACTTAATTGTATTAATTCAGAAAAAACTTAACTACTTACTATTATTTTTCCAAATTTTCAAAGACATTTTTTGAAATTTTAGAATAAATATAAATAACGAATTGCATTTTCAAAGACATTTTTGAAATTTTCTTATTTTCACTTGGAGGAGTAAATTTTTACTCATGCTTTTTAGTTGGACACACTTTAAATCATAACAATAGTTGATAATAAATAAATAATTTATCATAACTGAAGGATTTGAAAACGTAAAACAAATTTAAAAATGAGACAGTTTATTTACTTATTTAAAATGAAACAATAATTAAGTAAATTAAAGAAGCAAATTAGATTAGAAAAAGAGAAAAAGTATGAGAGACCATGAAAATGAAAATTGAATTAGAATTGAATAAGAACATAATAATGAGAATAAAAAAGCTTTTAAATTTCTTTAGTTATTAATTATTAATTTTTTTTTTCTAAACAAAGTTATGATATTAATGAAAATATCAATAAAAAGATTAACTGTTATTTATAATATTTTAATTAAATTTTATTTTTAAATATAATTTTATAATAAATTTTATTTGAGGTATATTAGTAAAAAAAAATTGAAACTTTTGTTTTTTAGCCTAAAGCCTTGCTTAGGCTGCCAGCCTGAAACACCCTTACAGGTGGCTGGAGCACAATGCGCCAATACACGTTCTTCCATGTACCTCACGTCCATGCTATCTATCTCTTCTCATTTGATTACAAAGTTACAATGTTGCTGTTGTTGTTGTCGTCTCCTTTTTCTGGACGTAACCCCAATCTTCACTGAACCGCACCGCTTCCATTTCATGGCGTTCGTTCACTACTTGCTCTCAGTTCCCAACAAACCCATCGCTCTCGTCGACGATTTCCTCACACTGTTTAAACCTCTCTCCCACTCTCCGCCCCAAAACTCACTATTCTCCAGGCTCCGCAGAATCGCTCACAAAGGTAAAAAAAATATACGTATATTTATTTATTTAATGTTAAAAGCCGCTAATTTTCTGCATTTGCTTTGAATTCAGCTAAGGCGAAGCCGCAGGAGCTGGAAGTAACTGTGGCGAGTGATGCGTTTACGCAATTCAAGCATCTGCTTCTGCCTATTACGGATAGGAATCCCTATCTCTCTGAGAGTACAAGACAAGTGAGTCTCTCTAGTGTGATGATGATGTACTTTAATTTTTGTGTTTATTCATCAAGCACTGACTTGAGGTTGTTGTTGTTGTTAGGCTATAGCAACCACCTCTGCTTTAGCTAAAAAGTATGGAGCTGACATTACTGTTGTTGGTAAGTTCTTGTAACTTAGTGTGTGTGTGTGTGTGTGTGCAAAGTGCAAACCTCTTGTTGAATTTGGAGAGGAAGAAAAGTGTGGATAAATTTTTCAAATTAAAAGAGTTGTATAATGTTTATGCTAGATACTTGCAAAGAGAGCTTTACTGTTCATAATGGTCCTATCTGGCTCGAACAATATGATTGCTTCTCATGAAGGATTGTTTCGGTCTCTACTAAAAATTCAGCTCCCAAGCATCAGGGTTGTTGTGTTAAATTGTAAAGGGAACAATCCTCTTACATTTTTTTGTATGCATGATTTATAGATTTGTGTGTTTGAGTTAACTTATTTTGGGGAAATAATTGATTCTATTGGTACCTTCAGACACTGTTTCTTTGGAATTAAGCTGAACATAAAGAGCAACGGGGTTTATGTGCTTTGCAGTTATTGACGAACAGCAGAAGGAGTCACTGCCTGAGCATGAGACCCAACTATCCAGTATCCGTTGGCATCTATCTGAAGGTTTGTAATAGCTATTTTCTTTGTTTCACTTATTGCATTTTATCTGTTGAGACCCTTCAAAGTACAATACCATAATATGTTTTCTTATTCTGTGAGCATCCCTTCACAGCATGATCATTTTCTTTGAATGTTTTTGTATGGCAAGTTTTCATGTATGGGTGATTTGTGTTTTTATGCAATGATTATTTACTTATTTTATATGAATTGTTCTGAATGTTCTTTCCAAAAAAAAAAAATTGGTTCTTGACTAAGTATGTGGGCTTTTACTTTGATCCATGTTGCCATTGCCAACCTTGCTTTAGTGAGAAAAGACTTTTGATGTTGTTTTATTATTTAAAGCCTTGGTTGGATAAATTTTTCCATAAATACTTTTATAGGAGAAGAAAATAAGAAGGAAAAATGAAAAAAGTTTCTTTCATAATCAAATTTTAGCTTGTGGGAGAAATTTATTTCATTTAGCTACTCCAAAAGCTGATTTCAATTTGTACATAAGCTAATTTTACCTCATGGGTGAAGCTTATTTCATTTTATCTTATTTTCTTCTCCTATAAGTGCTTCTGGAGAAATTTATCTGAATATGGCTTAGTTAAATTCTGTTTCTGTCCTTTTATGAATAGTTAATTGTCTAGGATTATATTGGATATACAGGACTGCAAGTATAAGAGTTTCATGTAGTTTGAAGTCATTAAAAGATTAGGGATCTTGGGGTTGTATTTTTATCATTTTCAATCAAACATTCCTGCGGTAAAGTTGGGTTAAAATTAAGGATTGTTAATTTGCTATCAATTATTGTTCAATCTACTTGTTGTGCTTCATGATAAAAATGCAGGTGGGTTGAAGGACTATAACTTGCTAGAGAGGCTTGGTGATGGCAACAAGCCAACAGCAATTATTGGTGATGTTGCTGATGACCTTAATTTGGATTTGGTAGTTATTAGCATGGAAGCGATTCATACAAAGCATATAGATGCAAATTTGCTTGCTGAGTTCATTCCCTGTCCTGTCATGCTTTTGCCATTGTAGTTTGCATTGTTTTTAAGATAGGAAACGATTTTTGTTTCATCCGGTCTGTCTTCTCTGATGCAATTTGATATTCCATCGTGTTGTTTAGCATTTGCTACTCCAGTGTCAGGGATGTTTTGTTAAAAAATGCACAAGTGCCTGACTAAGGTGGGGTGTGTATATATATGTGTATGCTGAAGCATGACTAATTTTTATGCCTGGAAAGGAAGCATGTTAGAATTTTCTTTTGGACACTAATTTTTCTAAATGATAAATATGGGAGGAATTTGGATCCTTTCATCTGAGCTTGAGGAATGTGGATCTGCTATTTTACGTTTTGGATATATCTCTGTTCGACGTTGACATATGAAAAACTCTCATTGCTTAGGTTATTGACCTGCAATGTTCTCTCTTGAACAAGATTCATAAATATCAATTGCAATTTAACTTATAATGATTCTGAGTTCTTGTTCCGGAGAACATATTTAATTTGAATAAATCCGCTATTTATCATGGGTGGATACCATCTATGTTTAAACTTCGATTTACACTTCACAAATTCCTCCCTCTTCTGTAATTGGACTTAAATTCTGATGTTTGAAGTTTCAGAATGAACCATGCTAGTATATTGGAAAACTTTTGGTGGGAACATTTGTCAACATTCAGCGGTGTTAATTTAGAGCCAAATGAAATTTCATTTAAATTATAAATTTGTGTTTGAAATATTTTGGCTGAAATAGAAGTGGTAGAGATATTCGTTTTTAGCAGATTGACTTGAATCGTTCGAGGGAAAAAAACAATTGATGAAGTATAATATATTTCAATATTAGCTCATTGATTGGGTTTAAAATGTAAATTTGATTCAATCTAAATTGGTTTGTCTCAGTTTTTCGTTTGAAATTTTCATACATAAATTCTTCAAGTTTATGAGAGAGAGAAATATTTTTACTCAAATGTATTAAATGCACGATTAAAACAATTTATCCAAATAAACGACATTCCAGGTGAAAAACTTATCAAAGTATGTCAATATATAGGTCTTTTTACACAACGCTGGAGCAAATATAATATTAACTCATTGACCACTCGGTACTTTCTTCCAAAGCAAATGTTCGGAGTAGTGAGATGATGATTCTTCACTATTGAATCTCAAGTTGGCAATGTGGTACCCCAATTTCAACAAATAATCTCTATCCACTGAATACTTTTAGAAGGAAAAAAAAAACCAGTCCTATGTCAAAGCAAGGGTAGTTGGGATTGCTTGAATACTTGCTGATGCTGTTGGGGAAATTAAATGTGAGATGAATTCGTTGTTCCATATACACGAGCTCAGTAAGAAAAAATCACACACCATCATGTCCTCTCCCATCCTTTCACATTCATGGGGAGGTATTCTTGCCCTTGGAAGCTGAGGCACCCGCTTATTTTTTGTTATATTTACCTTTCTCCCATTGCCAAATCCTCCATTGACCTCCTTCTTCAATTAACTATCTAGCTTCCCAAATACTTGGCCACATGAAACTTGGCACGTAGTCTTTATTAGCTTCCCAAATAGAGTTATTTGGAAAATATCTAGCTTTAGTAAGTGATAGGAGGAAGGATACAACATAAGCCTGTATAATCTTCCCCTCTGCTCCTATCAGTATCCCGGTATGCCAAAGAGTCATCATTCACCAACAACCTCCATTGTTTAGCAATTATGGCCAAGTTAAAAGATTTCACAAAATGGAATCTCACTTATATACTTTATATTAATCTTCCTTTCATCTATATCTCCTCCTAGGAAAAAAGTGTTATTAGTCAATCTTATCACAAATCGATTGTGATAATAGAAAACAACTCATAACATTGGGAGATAGTTGGGGCCGAGGGAAACAACCTAATCCTGAGGATCATTCCTTGCTCCCAAGATATATATGATGGACATAGATGAGAGAACTTCACATGAAATAAACAAATATGAGGATAGAGGATCATTTTGGCTAAGGCCTCTATGTGGCTTGAATACTCTGAGTAGACTTCCATTCATCATCACTAAGAAAGATATAGTTTAAAACAAAATTCATCATAAGAGAAAGTCAACATGTTGGAAAACCCATAGAGATCATAACATTCTCCAAGAAAAGCTACTCCACTTCATCATATGTTTTGGACATATCGAGTTTCAGGTCCATGAACCCTTTTCTCCCTTTATTCTTCATGAAATGATAACATTCAAAAGCAATCAAGGCATTGTCTATAGAAAGCCTATTTGAAACAAAAACGCTATGGAATTCCTCAATTATATCTGATAGCACCCTCTTTAGTTTGTTCGCAATTGTTTTTGTAACAATTTTGAACAGCACATTATACAGAGTTATGTGTTACCATGTGAAAAAAAAGTAATTATCCAAGTTAAAAAAAATCTTAACGGTAATAGCATGAGATATCAATAGGAGTTATTTCTGTTCATGTAAAAAATGTAAACATTTGCAAAGAAGTTGCTGCTTGGCCACAAAGATAGAAAGATTCGTCACGTGACATGTCAAAAAATCTTTCTAATTCCTTTTTTTTTAATTTTATTTTTATTTCCTGAATTTTTTAAACTAGTCTTACTATCTTAAGTTTTTCTTCTGTCAGCTCCAGCAAGTATGAAAAAAAAAGTTAAAAAATATTAATGGTTAAAAAACTTTTTCTTCTGGTTGGCCATAAAGAGAAAGATTCGACACGTGACATGTCAAAAAATCTTTCTAATTCCTTTTTTTTTTAATTTTTATATTTTAGTTCCTGAATTTCTTAAACTAGTTTTAGTATCTTAAGTTTTTCTTCTGTCAGCAAGATGAAAAAAATTTAAGGATGAAAAAAAAAGTTAAAAAAATTTAAGGATTATTTTATTATTGGCACTACACTTTATTTATTTCAGTAAAAAAAAGCTTTATTTATTTATTAGGTTCTTAAAAATGTTACTATTAGGATTTTTTGGTTATTTGATTGTATTAAGACATGCTACTTTTTATATAACTTTTTGTTAGCTGATCCATGTCATTCCGTTAGATTATCTTTTAATATAAATACTTGAATATAAAACTAGAAAAACCACTCTTTAATGTGACCTTCTGCCTTGAAAAAATGTAAAACTAACTTGTCTTGAGAAACTAGTGTTTAAGAAATTAGTTTTACATATGATCAGAGAATCAAACACTTTCTATTGATGTGTTTAAAAAATTTAATTATTTATCAACTGTGTTGGACGTTATTCATTAAGTACATCATGTTAGTGTTAGAAAAAAGATAATAAATCAATCAAATTAGTTGGAGGTTTGGAGCAATTGAGTTGATCAACAATTCATTGATTTTACGTTTGTATTGAGCAAGCTGTCACCAGTTGGGATTGAGAAATCTACTTAATTTAATTATAGTTTATTTTTTCTTTTAATTGTATACATATTAAGTAGCACTCATAAGCGTGATAAATATATTTTTTTTCTTCATACAGGATAGCAACTCCTTAAATTTAACATATTGTAAACATGATAAATACACATGTAACATAAAAAAAAAAACTTGATTAATACAAGCCATTGAAGTAAAATTGTCTTAAGAAAGAAGGTAAAATGCAAATAATACTGTTTGATTTTATTGCCCAAGTTAGATCAAAATGCGAGCACCAATCATGTTAGCATTATTGGTCTGAATCAATGAAATTAGTTGGAATAATTGAGTTGATTAATTAATTGATTTTACGTTTATATAGAGCACGTTGTCCACACTAGTTGGGGATTGAGAAAGTCTAATTAAACTATAAATTTGATAACTATATAAATTTTGAGTAAATATGTTTTTTTCTTTAATTTTTGTTAAATTTTAATATTAATATTTCTAAAAAAGTTGTCTATCTTTATTCCTTTTAATTTTGAAATAACTATTTTTTTAAGGTATTATCTAAATCATTTTTTACTCTTCAACCCTTCTTAGGAGAACATGAGGAGAAATGTAAAATAACTTGACTTAGTCAAGGATGATGTGTCGGTAAAACTAGTTATTAAATGAGTTGAAAAGTATAAAATAATAAAAAAATATAAATTTGTGATTTATTTAAAAATGATAATAAAAAATTTGATAAATATATCAAAGATAAAAAATAAAAGAAAATATAAAAAATTAAAAATTAACATTTTAAAAACTACTAAAAATTTATTTATGAAATCGTTAAAAAAAACTAAAAAATTAAATGAAATGTCAGTTAAACATAAACCTTATCATTTGATATTACTAATGGCATATGAAAAGAGATTGTGAAGTATCAACGTGCGTGACCAACGTTTGTACATTTTTGCTTTGTTTATTAATTATTTAGCTATTAAATAATTACTTAATATTTAATAATTATAAAAATAAAATCCTAAATCTGATATATACATACATATATATATATATTTATGTGTAATATGGTGGGGAGTTATATTCTGAAGTCAATTTCGACCTTAGATATGCTTTCACAAGTCAGAAAAAAACTCAAAATCATATTCAATTAAAACAATTTTTTCCTATTAAAATCAAGACAGGTTCAGACAAATATCCACAAGTTTTTGTTTTAATTGTCATGCTTATTAATGACTGATAATAACTTTAAAAAATGGTTTTATTTAAGAAAAAATCATAGAAAAGATAATAATAATAATAATACTGAACATTCAAGTAATAAATTAAAATTAAAACTGAGTAAAAATCACAAATTTGAATAATTACTATTTTTTTAATAAAACAGTGCAATTATATTCTATCTTGAGAATGAAATTATTATTCGCGGGTAGGGGTATTTGGGTAAAGTGCGACGTCACAGAAAACCTGGTATAAGAAGCGTATTTTCTGATTCTGAGAGTCACAATGAGAAGAAGAAAGAAGCGAGGAAAAAAGCACAACAGCAAACAACGTGACGCCACCCTCTCTTCCCTTCCCTCTTCCTATAAATGCTCACACTCTAACAAACCGAATACCTCTCCCACTTGCGATCGGAAGAAAGAGATCATCAAACCCTAACACGCTCTCTCTTTCTCTCTCCGAATCCGAATTTTTTATCACCTTCTCCTCGATCATTGTGATTGAGATTGAGATTAACCCTAACGCACACGCTCACTGTTGCGATTCCGAGTTCTATGGCTATGAGCGGTGCGTCTTCCGATCATTCCCCCAAGCCCGGCGTCTCCTCGCCCTGGAGCCAGATTGTCGCCGCCGCTGCTCCTCCTTCCTCCACCTCCCCGCCGCCTCCACCCGTCGTCGACGCCTCCGTCGCGGTCAATTCTCCGCCGACGGAAGATTCTGACAACGGCGGCGGAAACAATGTCATTACCGGCAAAAGGCCTGCGTGGAATAAACCCTCGAATGCCGCTTCTTCTTCCGTCATTGGCGCCGATTCCTGGCCGCTGCCAGCGGAGTCCGCTCGCGCTCCGACCAAATCGCCGTCTCCGTCGCCATCGCCGTCCGAAATGACGAAGACTTCCACGGACATATCCTCCTTGCCGCCACCATTGCAGGTTTTGTTCTTTCGAGATTTCTTTTGAAATATTAAATAAAGCTTACGTTGCCATATTTTTTTTGGTGATTCTCCGCTCTGATTATTAGTGTTTGTTGGTTTCTCTTTCATATTTTATCTACTTAAAAACAATACAGTGTAGTCTTTCTATTTAGTCAGAATTTAGATCAAGGTTGATGAGGCAGGCGGTTGCAAATTGAATTTATCTTTTACCTTTTCGGGAATATTTGTTGTTTGGTTTTATAATTTCTCGTGTGTGTATTGTAGGGTTCTGGAAGCGTGACTCCCTCACCACAGAGGAATGTTAGGGATAATGCTAATGCGGACAACAACACTGTGCAGACTCACCAGAAGTCTTTTAAGCGCAGCAATTCGAACACCTCTTCTAATGGAGGGCATCATCCACCACAAATGTCTGGGCCTCAAGGTCCGATTGCTCCTGCTGGGTCCCACAACTATAATTCGTCACCAAAGGAGCATCAACCCAGAGCTGGATTTTTTCCTAATGATCACCTGCCACAGCGAAACTCTTTTAGGTACCGGAATGGCGGTGGTCCACATCAGCGCGGAGATGGTCACCACCATCATAACTATGGGGGCAGGCGTGATCAGGATCACCGTGGAAATCAGGACTGGAATAATCACCGAAGTTTTAATGGTAGAGACAACTTTATGTCTCCGAGATTTGGTCCAAGGTTTATAAGGCCTCCACTGCCTCCTAATCCTGCTCCATTGTTTCCACCACCTCCTCCATTGCACCCTTATGGGGGCTCTATTGGGTTTCCTGGTATGTGCTGTTAATGAATGCAAAGATGACCTTTTAGTGTTTATGTACATGGTCTGATGATTGTATGCATTTGCAGAACTACCTCCTCAGATGATATATGTTCCACCTCCGCCACTGGAATCAATGAGAGGTGTTCCTTTTGTTTCTCCAATACCGCCTAATGCAATGTTTTTCCAACCTTCAGATAATCAGTTGCATACTAAGATTGTCAACCAGATTGACTACTATTTCAGGTGTTGCTTATACTTTTGATCAGCCACTATTTTCATTTTTTTAATGATTTTTAAGTGTTTTAGAATGTTGACTGTAGATTTACAAACAAATTGTCTTTTGCAGCAATGAAAATTTAGTTAAAGATATATACTTGCGGCGGAACATGGATGACCAGGGCTGGGTTACTATAAATTTAATAGCAGGCTTCAAAAAAGTAAGTTGTTTGGGTGTATTTGATTGGTTGGTTTTTTATCTTTGAAGTTGGCTGCATGATTGTGTTTATAATTGACTAATAATATACTATACTCCATTTTCTTAAAAAACATTTTATATAAATAATTTTTCTGTTGGAGGATTAGATTCTTTTTTATTATTAATATCCTCTAACATTTACCTGAAACTTTCTGTTGTATATTGGATAATGGTTGATGGAAAATATTCTTCTGACCCGATTTACCCTTTAATTTTATTGTTCTCTCAGTGACAATCATGGGATGACAAACAGTGGTAGCATATTTTTTGTGTTGCATATGCTTTTTGTCTTCCTATGGTTGCAGAGGTCCTCACATTATATCAATGGAAAATGTTTGAGGGAAATATGAATTTACTCTTTTAAGATCAGTATTTAATATTTATATCAAATTCAAGGTATGCAACAGATATGTTGCATGGTAAGTGCCACATTTTTTAAGCATGGGATTAGGATCTAAAAGCTGCAATCCTTATCTGAACTAAGTTTCTATTTCAGCAATTAATTGAATTGTTTACATAGTGATTAGAAACAGCTTCAGTCAAAATTGAGTTCTTTTTAGTTATGTATTTTTTATGTTACTTAATTTAATGTGATGATAATATGAAATTATTTCTAGTTGACCTATTATACTAACAGGAAATTTCTTGCATGCGTTGGGCTTCTTTGATAGTGTATTTTTCTCTTTAACTATCTTTGCTGGAATTTTGAAATGCCAGTGAATGTAGGATTCTAATAATAAAATCTATTTTATACATGCATATATCCACCACCATTGCAAGAATACATAACTGTCTCAAAGAAACTAAGTATTGAACCCTTTTAATTTCACTTTTGTCTTTTCCCTTGGATTTCAAAGTCAAAGTTCTTTTAACTTCATTCAATGTTGATGATGTCAATGATGATGAAGATGATAAAGTCATCCCCGCAGTAAACAAAGTGTTCTATGCAATGAATGTATTGTCTTACCTATTTTTCTAGGTATTACTGTTGCGTAAACCCTGATGTAGCATAGCAAATATAGAGAGGATCTCAAGAAGATTAAATCATCAGATTTAAAATTAAACTGTTCAGTCATTTATGTAAGTGGCCATAATGTATATGGATGTTGAACTTGCTGAATTATCTAGAATTTGATTTTTATTGACATAGGTGAAATGAAAATGGATGAGTAAATGAGTATGATTGTCTTTAGGCGTTTGCCTCCTGTGCTTGATTTTTGGACTCTCACTTATAAAGCCGACTTATATGTGGGATAGTCTGTCAGAGTAGAGTTTATCATATATTGTGGTTCTGTGTTTTATTTTTCAAGAATTCAATTACCCTCTCCATTCCAAAATAAGTGACGTTCTAGGTTGTCACACAAACTAAGAAAAGTTAATAAATTGATTAAAGAGAGTAGTAATTTTACAAAGCTAACCTCAGTATCAATATTACATCTAAAGTGACACTTATTAGGGGTTTTAGTGGAAAAAACAATTAATGAAAAGCTAACTTGACAGTTTTGGGACAATTTTTTCCCGCTTCAAATTTGACATTTATTTTGGGACAGAGGGAGTACCATTCTGACCAATTTTATTTTTTTTTGCAAATATCTTCTTTGGAAATGTGGGTTGAAGAAGCATCATTCACCATTAGATGACTAAAGTTTTTTTGTCCCAGGTCAAGTATTTGACCGAAAATATCCAGATTGTGTTAGATGCTGTTCGAACCTCATCTGTTGTTGAAGTTCAGGTATTTTCTTAAGCTTGCCTTGAATTTCTACTTTTTAAAATTTAAGTAAACACAGTATTTCAGGTATTGTTTGTTTGAGTTATATTAGTTTGTTAAATCTCATTTATTTTAAATTTATTCCTCTTAAACTATAGGGTGACAAAATAAGGAGAAGAAATGATTGGAGGAGATGGATCATGCCTGGTGGTCAGGTTCCTAATGTTAGAGGTTCTCAAACCGTTGGACAGCTGGCTGAACGAGTTCAAAACATTACTCTGGAGAGAACTAACAATAACGATGCTGGAGTATTAGATGTTTCACAGAATAGACCTTTTGGGGATTTGAATAGTCAATATCTCCATTCCACTAGCGAGGGTACTGCTCAAGTCGGTATTCAAGTTTCAGATCATTCTATTTCTGCAAGAAATTAGAGCTGCAGATGTTCTTTAAAACATTTTTTTGAAGAATATTCTTCAGAGGGAAGCAAGAAGCAGGAGGGATCATGGTCTCAATTTTTACATATTGCACAGTGGGACATGATTTCTCGTGAGGTATCTAGGAAAACATGATTGAGAAATGGGAGGAAAATACCTTTTTTATAAAACAGAAAAAAAACCAAATGGTAAAAAATGGCCCGTAAAAGGCGCATTTTATATATTCTGTGTTTTCGGAGCTAGTAGCATGACCCTTGCGATTATTACTTGTTTATATGGTGTTTAATGTTCCTATTCTGGTGGCGGGATGGTAGCTTGCTTTTGTGGGGATTGTTTTTTATTTTATTCCCCTGAATTCCCCTAAGCTGCTTTTTAAAATCTTTGGGGTCATATTCCCACCTGGATTAGGAGCATTATATGTGAGATCAATGATCATGGGTGTTGAATGAGTTTGATAGCTACTAGTTGATGACTGTGAGTGAAGGGGAAAGATGGCTTTCTGCTGATGGAGCTTGTCCCACAACTGCTTTACAGAATGATTGTATGATGCTATTTCCCCCCACATCATCTTTGGAATGACCATACTTGGTTTTTGTTGTCCTCGGTTTTACTTTATTTAAACTCTTACTAGGCATAAATTGCCCCTGTGGCCTGTGGGGTTATTCAAACCAAAACTATTAATTTGCAGCTGTATGTGATCGGGATGTCTTAATTATTTCATACCCCTACGTTCTAACATGTACTGATGTAATTCGTTTAATTTTTTTGTTTTATGCTATTCGTATGATCTTTTTATTAGATTATTGTACTAGTCTGCATGCAAGTACGATGAACGGGTATGCTTTCAAAAAAATAAAGAATAAATTGTCATTTATATAATGTGCTGATAAATTTATCTTTAAATAATGAAAATTCAAATTTTAGTGTTTGTAAGTGCGGACGAATTTATTTTAATTTATGTTTGTTTTCTTATTTTTTAAATGATTGTAATGTTATGTTTACAACAATTAAAAATGTCTATAAATGTGTATAGCGTTGTTTTAATGAATAAATAGATTTGTTGTACTTTTTTACTTTTGAGGATTGGAATTTAAATTTTTAAGGATAGATTTGTCAGCGTAGGACACATTTAAAGATGAAAAATGACTATCTACTTAAAAATAATAATATTTCATTTGGGCTAAAATATAATTTTAATCTCATTTTTTTTTTCAAATTTATCATTTTAGTCTTATTTTTTAATTGAGACGTTTTGTCTCTCATTTTTTAAAAAATGCGATTTTAATTTTTTTAATTTTTAATTGAGATAGTTCATCACTTTTAATAAGATATGTGATTTTAGTTCCTTATGTCAGTTTTATATTTGTTGGCCGTAGTTATTATTTTTTTTAATAAATTAAGCTTGTTAGTAATTAAATAATTTTAAAAAATAATTGTTAATATTTACGAAATATATAAATTAACGTTTGAAATTGAAAAAAAAATTAAAATTATAGATTTATTTAAAGTAGGGGACAAAATATCTTAATTTAAAATTGGAGGTTTAAAATTATATTTTTAAAAGTGAGAAATGAAATGTCTTAATTAGAAAATAGGAAAACTAAAAGTTCGGATTTTATAAAATCGGAGGATGAAAATGAAATTTTAACCTTTTATTTATATGGGACAATATACTGGTACTAGGTGCTAAGTTTTTGTAGTTTGAAGATTTTGTAAAGCTTATAAAATTTCTGAAAAGAAACTGACATTTTGTTGAAACCAATAAGTATTGTATGTATTATTTCAAAGAATTGTTTTATTTCATATTAAACATTTGTGAAAGCACAAAAACTATTATTATTATTTTTTGTATAAAGTTTTCAATTGGTAAGGATCAACATGCGCCAAATATCAATTTATGTAAAAGTACTCGTTTAATTAATAAGTGAACTGAGGCAAGTGTGCATGTAATTTATTTTCTATTCTCATCCTTGAAACACTCTTAATTTGTGGGGGAGGTGATTTTTTATTCCTTAAAATTTAAAAATGTTTTTTTAGTTAATTCTCATATTGAAACTTTGTGATGAGTTTTAATATTTTGTGACAATTTTAAATGTAAATTCTAATAGGTAAAAAAAGAAGAAAAAATAGTATATGATGGCTAAAAAATGTGTTAAGGTGTCAATTTATTATATGATAGACTAAAAAGATCAATTTATCAAATTTACGGGACTAAAAAAACATTTAAATTTTAGAGACTAAAAAAATACATAAATAATGAAAATACTATAAATATTTTTAAATGAAATAATGGATAAATTATCTTTTAGTCCATAAATTTTTTACTGCTTTTAGTTTTTTATTTTCTTTTCATTCTTACTTTTAGTACTTTAATTTTTTTTCCTTATTTCTCATCTTGATAAGGGATTAAAAATAAGGGGAAAAAAGTTTAAAAACTAAAAGTCAATATGAAAAAAAAGTTAGAGGAATAAAAACATAAAAAAAAATTAAAGGACTAAAAATAGTTTTTTAAAAAAAGGTTAAGGATTAAAAAGATACTATGAAATGGGTACTTTACATAATTTGATATTTTGCGTGTGTTGATCCTTACCAAAATTTTATATATGGAAGTATCAAACTCTACAAATATATGGTTTGAGAAGGTTATTTTTATATGAGGATGATTAAGATTAATATCACAAATATGTAACCTCTTAAAAACTAACGTAACATTAACAAATTTACATGACTAATATTTTGATATTATTAGTTATGATAAGGTCTAATTATTAATATTATTTTTTTCACTCTCGTATATACTTCCTATGTGTGTGTATATATATTTTTCTACGCTACACCTAGTTTCTAAGAAATATCACATTACCAAGAAATACCTTTTTAGTTGGACATAAAATATTTATTTTTACTTTAAGTATCTAAATTTAAGTGTACAAATGTGATTCTCTATCTCTTTTATTGCCCTTCTTTCTCTCATTCTTCACGATGTTTTGTGTTTTAGGTAAAGAAAAATAGGATTCAATTTTTATCCCTCTTTCCTGCCCCTAATGTTTTGTGTTCTAAGTGAAGCAAGAAATTCAAACACATGGTCGTAATCATAGTGAGGAACCAACAAGGATGAGTTTCATCTATTTTCAGCTTTCAATAATTCATGCAAGCATAAGGACTAGAGAAATTTGTTGGCCTCCAAGGACCCTATTTTCCTGATCTAGTAAGAGTATTCTACAAAAACCTTTGACAATTCTAGAATGATAGCCACAAAGATTCTGAAAAGAAAGATTATTATTTCCCCTAAAGTTATTGGATTAAAGTATGAAGGAAAAACTTACAAGAACAAAAGAATGAAAGAAATACAATAAAATTGTTGCTCTAACCAGATTCTTGAAAGACATTGCTTTATTGCCCAAAAGGGGGATCATCACATTGAGATTCATACCTTGAAAGGAAAATTGGTTCTCTATGCACTGTGTAAAACCATCAATTTCAGAGATGGTAACCATGGTAGTATTTATGAGCATTATATTTTTCTTATGTGTGCACTTAGAGTTGAGTTGCCCATCAATTAGCCTATGTTTTTCACCAATAACATGGTAAAGGTAGAGGAAGAACTTGACATCTCACTATCTTATGCTATCTTGATCTTTACCCTTATTGCTAAATCTAGAATTGAGCTTGACTCTAGTAAATTTGCTGAACCTTTTATGGCAAATTTGCTGAGCTAGTAGAGTTTAGAAAATTAACGTATGCGCCACTCCGCGTCAAAGAAGCATTGGTGACAGAAACTGTCCATCCTCTTCATTAATCCTTGACTCTAGCTGCAGTTTTCATGAATGTACAATGTTTTTTTATATATAATATTTTGTGTATAAGAAGAAAAATAGAGAAAAACGTTTCATAAATGAATGATATAAAAATTGTTATAAGAATTTTTTTTCTATATTAATTATATCATTTTTATAATACATGAAACTTCGCACAGTACCTGCAAACGCAAAATACAAGTTTGGTTATCTACCGCAATTTAAATTACATGATTTTATATTAAATTTAAATTAACAAAATCATAAAATCATATGTCGTCTAATAATTATTATAACGCGCCGCATATCTTCCAATTGGCCATGTGCTTAATTTGTGGTTATGCACCTTATTCTCTAAGCATTGGTTTTAAATGAAGAAAACTATACTTTTTTTTATTTATTCTGAAAATTGTGGAAGGGAAACATCACATACTTCTTCAGGGTTAAAGCCACATGGATAAATCCCTTAATAAGAGAATTTTTTTAGTAAGAATCGAGTAAAAAACCTCTTGTAGAGTATTTTTGTTAATTAAGAGTAAAAACAAGTAAGATCAAGTCCGGTTATAAGCATAACTTACATCACAATTACTAAGTCTAAACTTAATTTATTTACTCAATAAAAAAAAGTTTTTAATTCTTGACCTAATATGTTTAAAGGTCTCATCTGGTCTAAAAGATTCATAAATAGGCTTAAGTAGGTCAACAAGCCTCTCAAACTTATTATTAATAATGTTAATTTAATAATTATATACATTATTATACAAACAAGTTAGCGTATCAAGCTTAATTAAATTTTTTAAAAGCCTAGAACCTATTTTTTAATTAAAAAGACTTTTTTCAAAAAGTGTAAACCTATCATTTTTAATAAACAGTATCCTAATGGGTTATGTGGCCTATTTTTTACCACAAATCATTGCACAGACTCTCAAATCTTGTAGATCTAACATGTTTTTACTATGCCAAACCTCTTTAGGTGGAAAACTAGACGCTAGAAGGCGTCGGAAAACTATTATACTACCTAACCAGAAATGTTGTCATAAGTACAAAATCTTTTCCAGCAAGGGGGCAATTAATGTTAAAAGACTCAAAACCGATAAAAATTCCTGTAAATCTTTTCTTTGAATACTATATATAAGCAGATAATTGAATGCAGTAGTATGTGAACTAAAAAAGTAAAAGAGCTATAAAGCAGTAGGCCACAAACAAATCAAACGTAATAATGGTAAAAATTTCTAGACCCATGTGGAGTAACTATTCAGAATTTGAGATAATCATTTATCGAAGACTTTTACTACATTGAAAATAAAATAAAATAAAAATAAACGTGTAAAAACTACAACTACCCAGCCACGAGTACTTTCATTGCTCTGACAGTTACATACTTACATCATCATACTTTAAAGGGTACGTTTCAGTCTTGGTGGAACGTGGAACTCGGCAAAAGGAGGACTCCAAATAGTAAATGGTTCTTAAAATGGAGCTGTATATGTTCTATATAGATTGCCCTTCTTCCCCTGATTGGCTGCGGTTTCACGCAACTGCAAGCAAAACAAAGAAAACATTCATCCCGGGAGCTACTAATCCACCAAATGGCCAAAAATCCATGCAAATAATATATATAACCTAACATGAAAGTTTGGGTACATATACACATTTTACCAAAATATTTTATTTACTGATACAAACTGATATTACTTGTTTCCAAGGTTGTTGGTTTACATGTATACATATTTTTTGAGACACATATAACCAGTTTGTCACTGCTTAATAATTGTTAGACTATTTCATTCAGGGCAATGATTTAAATAATCAATATGTTTTCTTCAACAAAATAAGTACAAACATAAAATTAGAAATGTTAACAATTAATTTCCTAACATAATCATTTTAACACAAATTTTGGTAGTAATTAAAATTTATAAAATTAAAAAAAGACTTATTGATGTAAAAAAATGAAATTTATAAATTTTATAAATTTTAATCAATGATGAAAATTATATTCAGAAGAATATTAAAATATGCATCATTAACATTCTTCAATTATGATATTAAAATTCACTTTCTTTAAAGTTGATGTAATATATAGGATAAATGAAAAATAAGAGATTAAAAAAGTAAAAATTTAAAAATGAGAAGAAAGAAAACTTGAAATTTTATTTTTAAAAATTAACTTTTTTTTAATATTTTTTTCCTTCTACTTTCTTCTCTTTTTACTATTCAAAAGTAGGTTTTCCTGCATCAGCAAAGTTCATTTAGAAAATGGGAATCAAAACATGCACTGTAAGTACAGTAAAGAGCAATAACCAAATGAGGGAAAAGAATCGAACCAGTTGCTGCTGTCTTCTGAGTCTCGCATTCTCTTCTTGCAAGAGCTTAAGTTTTTGCTTCAACTCAAACAAGTTAGCCTACACGAAAGAAAGAAAAAAACAAAATAAGAAAATAAAAAAAGACAAAGAACACTGTATAAAACCGAAACTATCAATATTTGTCGCACTCTATAAAAGGTATTGAAAGCGAGATATATAGAAATAGAAAAATCAACTAAAGAAGCAATATTTTCCTGTTTTCTGGCTCTTGATCGTGCAGCAGATTCACGATTCTTCATGAGTCTTGCTTTTCGCATGTCCCCAGATTGGAGAATCCTCTTAATCCCCGAAGGTTTACCAAAAGGTTCAACCTTTGAGCCATTTTTGTGGTGGGGTTGCCCTAATTGCAAATCCTTGTGTGTGAGAGGGTCAAAGTGGAACTCAGAACGCGTGCTCAAGGTAAGAGCAGTCACGGGAGGAGAAGGGTCTGCTGAGGCTATGGTACTGAAGTTGGTGAAGGGTCGAGATAGAAAGTCTTGAAATTTTGCACCTTTGGAGGTGTTGGTGTTGTGGTCATTTAATGAAGTGAGGTTTATGTTTATGCCTTCCCAAACATCTTCCATGGCTTTGCTGTTACTGCTGCTGCTTATGCTTATTGGGGTTAGGTGTGAAAAGTGTGAGGGTTTTGTTGTTGTGGGAGAGAGAGCTTTGTGGTTCAGGTTGTTTCTTTTGTGGCAGGTGGTGGTGGTGGTGGTGGTTGATGTTGATGATGATGACAGCATTTGCTTGCTGGGGTAGAGGATGTTTGGAAGATGAAGGATGTTTGGAAGATGAAGCTGGGTTGGATTTTTTTGGAGAGGGGGGTTGGGGGGAACTACTTGGATACGTGACAAATTGGGAACACTAGTGATCAATGTCAAATTAAGCATCAACGGTCTTTAATTTGAGTTCATGTTTTGTTGCACTGTTTTTGTACCTTGAATGTGTTTGAACAGTCATGTCTCGGTTGTCCCGGTTAGCAACTTCTGACATGCCCAACAGGCATCTATTTAATACTAACTTTAATTACTTTAAAGTTTATAATTAATTAATGTTACAAGGATCATATTAAGATATTAGGCTCAATCATAGTTTTGAAATTTGAACAGGTAATCCACTCAATCGAAATACTGATCACTGGACTATGATCAGTAAATTAACAATTAAACTGCAAGAACATGTGTAAGTAAAAAAAAAAATATTAATTCTTTTAAAGTGAGATATTACAATCATTAAATTTTAGAAAAATAGTTGATGAGAATGATAAGCCATTAGACTTAATCATGTGGAGGTCATTCTTGTATTTCACTTTAGCTTTAAACATAGAACAAGCTTGTGGACAGAAACAACCAAGCTCACTATTTCTTGGGCCACTCACATAGCATGAACTAGCCAACTTCAGCGCTTTGGGCAACACGAACCAGAAAATTTTAACGTCTTGGGCCACACGACGTCGTTTCAATTATTTTTGAAAATAAGCATGAGCTAGTTCTGGTCACAAACACATGGTGGTTCACTGGTTGAACCTGAAACACCGTCCGGTCGCACAGGTCAATGACATCCCCGATTTGATAGCTGACTCGGACCCGATATACAAACCATCGGTTTTTGGACGCACTAGTCAATTTTTTAAACTAGGCTTAATTGTATTTTTTCATCAAAAATTGGCTTTCATGCAAATTGTATCTCTAATTATTATTGTTATTATTGTGCCTCCAAAATTTTGAGAAGTGATAAATATTTAACGTTTCATTTGAGCATCTTTAATGAATGCAATTTAAGTAATTTATTTTGAATTTTGTATCTTTTGTTAATTGACGTGTCCAATGTTAGGTTATAGTTAAATAATTCATATATATATATATATATATATATATATATATATATATATATATATATATATATTCTATTAATATATTAAACAACTCTTAAATGATCATGATTGAGTATTTTTAGGCATTCATTTAAGATTTAAGATTGATTTTGAACCCAAATGACATATTTATGTGATTAGATTGATTAATCTAATTGTGAGATCAGATAATTGATTGATTGCCTAACTCAATGCATAATTATGGGTGAATTCATGTTAATAATAAAATGCCACTATGTTTTCAATTTTTATGAATGCATATTAGAGCATCTATACTAAATAATTGTTTAAATTTATTATTTATCATAATTTTGGGGACTTAAATATTTTACATAGATTTAAACACTCCACATGAAATTCACTACAATATTAAAGTTGTTGAAGTGAATGATTAATTTAATTTTATGGGTCTTACAATACTTAAAAATATTTTATTTTTGATATAAATTTATTAAATAATATCATGTCAACTGTGTTCTAGTAAGAAAAAATATTAAGCAATATTACTTGTAATTAAATAATTCATGTAACCATTTTCGTTGGAGATGTTCTTAGATGATTATCTAATGGAACTTGTGTTGGCATGTGAGTTCATGGATTCAAAAACTTCTTGAAACTGTGATAATTTTTCCGCAAGAATTTGATCCTTGGACTGATGATTTTCTAAATTTGATTATGTTTTGTGTTTACTCTTGTTTTTGTTAAATTCTACAATTTCAAAATAGTATTGTGTTACTATGAATAAGATTAGAAACAATGGAATTATGTCATTGAGAATAATGGTCTGGGGCTGGTTCTATGCTACAAAAGTAAGGGGAGACCTAATGCTTTTGGTAGTAATCCGATGATTGCTATCAAAATTGGTGTCATTGTCGAGGACACAAGTCATGGTGTCATGACCTTATTCATGTACATAACATGCTAGCTGCGCCTAAGTTGCAGCAGGAAGTGATCCTACTGTGGAGTTATGAGATGAAACTTGACGACCAATGTTTATCCTCCATTTTGAACAAATTAATCTTTTTGGGATTAATTTTAGGTCTAAATTTTGAAATTCAATAATCTGATAAGAACTTTTAGCACATGGAACGGGCTGGTCATTTCACTTGTGACTAGTTCCTTTTGGGCTGAAATTTTAATCAGTAGTTTTGAAAAAAATGGTAGCATGAAATTTCAAATAGCTACTTTGTTTTAAGAATTGTTAAAAAAGAAGTGGTCAACTAGTACAAATTATGTAAATCTAAGTATTCTGATTTGACTAACACGATCAGGTCAAATTAAAATATAAATTATTGATCGAACTAGTTCAATTATTTGGTTTGATCCAATTTTAACAACTATAATTTTAACCATAATCAATGGATGAGTATTCCTAATAAAAAATAATGTTAATGTTCCATTTTTTTTTGTGATAAGAGGCTTTTGTTCAATTGAATTATGAGTTAAGTGTGTTCATTGTATTTTGGGTAAGTTCAAGTAGGGTTAGCTAGTGTATGAGTCACATAGTTATACTTCTACCTTTTTCATTATTTACTAATTATGATTTGAATAATATTTTGTGATGATATTTATGATATAAGCATGAATAAATAACAAATTAAATATTATGAAATGATAAAATTAAAGACTAAAAATTAAAATTTAAATGTTGAGAAATTACAACCAAAATATGAAAATTTTACATGGCATAAAATCAGAAGCTAAAAATTTTGTAAGGACTAGAAATAACAACAAAAACATTAACACATCTATAACATTATAAAAAAAATGTAACATACCCGTAAAACTTTTTTGGAATGTCATATGACATTCATATCACGTAGTTATCATGAACATTCGTTTGTTAAATTAGCACTTAAGGATTCATTTTAATATTGATGACTAAAAAACGTTGACAAAAAATTAATAAATATTTAAAAGTTATATAAAAAAACGAGAAACTAAAATTTGAATACGAAGAAGTTTATAAACAAAAACTTAATTATCCCTACAAATAAAAATAGCTGAAACAGTTTATGGAATGGCTAGAAAGCGGAGACACATTGATAAATAATAAAAAAAAGGCGGGAAAGAAAGGGTGGGTCAAAATTTTGAGAGCCACACCCAGCTTTGAATCCTCCAACAAAATCTCCGTTCCGGGTTTTTGCAATCGGGAGAGTGCGAGAGAGACAATACACTACACGGTATATGATATTGTGATTTCTATTTACACTATCTCCATTCTCCTTTCCTTGATTCTCTTTGTTACTGTAATTAGGTCACAATCACTTTTGCTTCCACCACCGCTTGTTGCAACTGGTTTTTCCAGAACAAACCATTGGCTTAGGGTTACGAATTGTAAATTTCCATAGCAATTCATTTGGTTTTCGTAAGATTCTAGTAGAATTAGTTAGGGCATGTATTAAGACAGAGAGAAACTGGCCTAAGAGAAGCCAAGATTAGTGAAATTGCTCAAGGAATGTACAACTCTACGAAGTCAATGAGGTTTATGAATCTAATAGTGATCGAATAGAACTGAGATGGCTAGATTTATTTGAGGCCCATGCGAAGTCAATTATAGGAGAAGAATATCAGGAATTGAGACAAGTTCTAGGTTACAACCCATTTTCCTTTATAGGTGGTTATTATTATGGAGTAAAAAAAAAAGTTATTTCAACTTGAAACCACTTGGTGCTGTCTTGAATGTATACTTTTGGATTTCAACATAGTGCAAGTTCGAGGCATATAAGTGGGTGGGGGTTCTGAAATCTGAACTGGATTTTTCTGTTATGGGTAATTGTGCATGAATCAGGACCTGTGTGAGACCCATGATAAGAAACACGGCAGCAACATTGCCTCCCTGTGTGATAATGTTCAATTAGTTCAACATGAATTGAGACTGATGTGAAATGTGTAGCAGAAGATGTAGACCACATGGCTTAGCTTTTCTCCAGGTTTCTTATCAATCATAGACATTGTAGAAAAGGAGGAGGCAATTACAGGGGATCCAAATTTTCTAACAGTATTTTTAAGAGCATGTCATTTGTTGCTTCTGTCAACTTGTTACTTCTCTGAGTTTGAAGGCTGCAGAAGAGAAAATACAAAGGATTGATGTAGAATCATGGATTTGGTTTTGTATTTTTTGGATAAAAGAAGAAATTCAACTTATATTCCTAAATAATCAAGCTTCTAGTTCATGTGCAGTATTAAGCCTTGAACCCTACTGTGGTGCTGCCTAATATCTGGTTTTGGATCCTGAGTGAGTGCTTTTGACAAATTGCTGACAATTTGATTAGTTGTGTGGTTCCTCTGCAATATAAAGTAACAGTAGGCTGTAGCGAAGCAGTTTTGATGTCAACAGTCAACACTATCAAGTAACTGATTTGGTGATATCATTCATTTGGAAGCACAGAAAATGTGATAAAGAAACAATTGTGTACATTTTAAGGGAAAAAATAGCTTTTTACCTAACATGCATTTTTATTCAAGTTTTGATGCATTTTTATTTCCTCTTTGATCCCTGTCAAAGGTGGGGAATTTTTTCTTTGTTGTTATTGTTTGGTTTCTGTTGGTTCTGGTCATTTCTAATGTTTATGAATCTCACATAATGTGTAAATATGTAACTTTAAACTTGTTTTGACAACTGGTCCATAAACAAGACTCCAAAATTTGCTAATAGTTATAGTATAGCTCATAATGCTAGTAATTGAGTGCCGTATGCTTGCAATTTTTATTCAATTTCCATCTACACAATCTCTTATTTCTAACTCATATATTTCCAATGTTTACCAATTTACATGCTATATCTTTCAGGTTGCTGCATTATTGCTTTCAGAGGAACTCATTGCAGGTAATTGTTGGTCACATCTTTGCTTCACAGTTCACTCACTTCAATGACATATGATTTGCATGCATGAGCTTAACCTTTTGTCTTTTGCTTTTATTTCTGTTCTGTTCTGTGTTTGGTTATTCTTCTTAGTCATTGATTGTAAGCAATGGAAAAAATGCCTGAACAAGGTGCCAATGCATCATTATTGCCTTCTAATGGAATTGGATCCAGGTTCTCCAATTTGAACAAGTCTTTCAAATATTCTCTTAGATCTTTGCTCACTTCATGCTCAAAGGAGGTACACTTCGTTTCTTCTTTCTTCTCTCACTTCTCATGGTGTTGTAAAATGAAAGGGGGATGTAAAAAAAAAACTTCTTAACCCTGCATGTTGTTTCCAATAATAATAATAATAATAATAATAATAATAATAATAATTTGTTAGTAGAGAAACTGAATATCCCCAACATTTTAAGCTTTTAAGTTAGTAGAAACTATTTGACTTAAGGGGATATCAAGATGTGAGAATTGAATTCCCCACCCCTAACCACAGTTCCCTGGGAAAAACCAGGATCAACAAGTATTTTCTAGTGTTTTTTATATATATATGAAGACAAGGATCGACAAGTATTTTTGTGTTTATTTTATTTTATTTTTCATGTATTGGTCCCCTTTAGAATTTAGATTTGTTGATTCTCACATCACATTGCATCACAAGCACTAGTGCCACACCCTTCTTTTGCGTTAGTCCTGTAATTAGTGTGAAGAAGTTGGTGAGGAGTTCAAGTCAATAAACTAGATGACGTAAACAACTACTAAGCTAGACCAAAAGAAATGATTAATGATAGGTTGATATTGAGGATTTCTTGAATAATACCTTCTGACACATACATTAAAGATGAGTTGGTAACTCACATCACAATTGTGTGGTATCACTTCCTTGTAGTCTATAGACGCATAAAATATTACCCACATTTATGTCACTAGTTCAGATCAGATGCTTTTGCTCTATAAAGATAGCCATGGCATGTTTCCACTGTGATACTGGCTTAATCGGAATTTTACAAAGATGCTTTTGCACTAACTCATATTGTGATGAGAAACTCATTATCCCATGGTTAGAGTAAGACTGGTCAACCATAAATCTAAAGTTATGTTAATATTTTGCCTTTTAAAATGGCTATACATTGATACATGTTTCTGTTTTGATGCTTAAAGGAATTTTATAAAGCATTTTCAAGTTTCTCTAACATTGAAAAGGAATTGCTCCATCGCCTATTTCTTCAGGTATGAACTCTTGATATTAATTTGTTCATATTAGAAATATATTTCTGAATGTTACATTAAGTTTTAGCCAATAATAAAAATGTGACAATGAGTTTGACCTAGGTCATCATTTATCTTTTTCATATCTGGTTTTCCAAATCAATTGTGTTCTGAAATCAGGGCAGTGATCCCTTGGATTTCAGTGATTTCCTTTATACTGACTCTCAGATGAGAATTTATACTGACAATTTATGTCAGTGTTATTCTTGGAAATTTTTTGGTGCAGCCTTATAGTTAGAGTTATATAATAATTATATTCCTCAGCCACTTATACTAAGTAGGTTCACAGAAGGTATTGACTATTGACTATCAACAAGAGGTCAAATTAAAAAAGCCATCTTTACACTTTACACATGAATTAAGTAATATGAATAAGGCCTTAACTGTGATTACTTAGCTACATCTAGTTAGATTTGAAATTAAACAAGATATTTGTTGGTATCAAGCATATTTCTATCGAGAAACATGTGTATCATAAACCTACTATCCAGTGGCGGATCCAAGATCCTAAGTCAGTGGGTGCAAATTATAAAAAATAAAATCAGTGGATTCACTTATATAAATATAGATAAAATAAAATATAAAAATATAAGATTTTGTTTACAAATTTGATGAATTTTAAAAAATGAGGGGGTGCAAATGCACACCCTCATTCACACGTAGGTCCGCCACTGCTACTATCCCTAATCATTGAGTGAAGGCTTATGAAATTATGAATGGGTTTTATATCTAACATGCCTCCTCACACTAGAGCCTTACGAGACTTGAAAAGTTCAGACAATGCACAGGCACACTTTACCTTGTGTTGAAATTTAACTTTTCTTGTAAAGCATAAAGGCTCTAATACCAACCTACCAAAGAACAATTTTAAGCGCTTGCAAGAAAATACTCTCAGCCTGCACTGATTTTATAAAATACAAGATTACACAATAAAATATGTCAAATTGGGATTGATATCTTGATATTCCTATTTTCCGCAAGTATCTTCTTTGCTTATTATAAAAGGAATCAATGAATATTATTAGCTAATCAAGCTATATCAACACTATGTATAGTTTGTATATCATTCCTCTTATCTCAGCTGAATGCAATGCATATAAATTCCTTTACTCTATTTTTTAAAGGCTAAGTGTCATGAAATGCTGGGAGTTTCATTTATGTGTATTCTAATTGCCTTTTTTGTATCATACCTTTCAGGTCATTACTTCGTTGCATGAAAACTTAGAGGTATGTTTGTGATAAGTGCTGATGTGAGTAATGTCAGATGTAGAATCTATTCCATCACCAATGTAAACACCTGATGAGATGCCTCATGCAATAATTGAGGATGTTATCTAAATATTACTTTTGATGTTTTTCCTTCAGTCACATGGTCACACCTATTTCTCAAGTTAAAAGCCCGATGCTGAGGTTTCACTATTTCAGATACTCATTATCAATCTGTCATCTATGGTTTGAGACTTTGAGTCAGTAAACTAAATTTATTTCTTGAAATTTTTGTTAGTTAGTGTATGTTGAATACAAGCAACAGAAGTTCATTAGAATATCTCACTGTAACTCTGCTTTTTATCGGCTTAGGAACTTTGGAGAGTTTGGTGGACTTTTTTTTTTTAATCGGCAAATGTTAATTGTTAGTTTTTGTTACTAGAGGGGATCAAACCTGTGCCCTTTTCCCTCTTGCCTTCCATCTTAGCCATGCAACCCACTTTATATCTCTGTTTGGTGGGCATTTTAGATATAGAGAAATGTTTTATAATTTGTAATAAACTAAATCTAAAACCAAGGTTTTCTTTTAAAAACTATCCTAAATAGTTATGTAATAGTTTTTACTACTTTTATTTTATTTCTTTTAAAATGATTGGATCATATTCATGATTTGTTGTAACTGTGCAATTTTGTTTTCTTGCTTTATCTTTCCTCTTTCACACACATGTTGATAGATTTCAGATTTGTCAGGAAAGATGTATTTAATTACTTGTCTCCTCTAACTATTTATTCACACCTTTGAAGCAGTTAGCTCCAAGAATTTGTTATTATGATAAAAATGTTAATTTTAAATGCTGTCAATTAATTTTTACAGGATGGGTTTGAGACTGTCTGTCTTCAAACACAGGTATAACTGAACTATTGTTTCTGTTGTTTTATTCTAAAATTTACACAAAGAATTGAATAATTTTGTATTTGGTTGCTCGACATTCACATAATGCAATTTAGTTTGGATTGCAACGATACATAAGGCCTGCTTTCAACTAGGCATGGCAACAGAAAGGGGCAAGCTGAGTTTTGCTTTTGCCCTCCCCACCTGTGCCACCACCAATGACCGGGGCAGGTTCATGGTCAGCTTTAAAGAGGTGGGGATGAAAAAATGTAACCCAATCTCATTCCCGTTAGGGTCTAGGAACCCCATGGAAAATGTGTCCCACCCTATTTTTCTTAATTCAATTTTCTTATATATTTTTTTAAAATAAACCATATATCAAGTACATTTCAATTCAAATAGTTTATAAAAGTAGACATAAGAAATCTTAAAATTTTTATCTAGTGAGAGTCATTTTTATATGAAAGTGTGTTGGAGATCTCACATTTTTCTGATATGACCAAAATAGAGTATATTATAAGTTGGGGGGGAGGGGGGCATCCTAGCGATTGTTGTTGGGCCTACTGGGCCACCCACTGGCATACTCTGTGTAGGACATGCATGCATGCATCCACTTGCAATATTCTACTACATCCAAGTTAGTCTTTCATTTTGAGTTTATCTTTCTTGTAGGCAGGAGCTACTCTTGATGCTGTGGAGAAAATTGTAGAAGAACAAGATCTGGATGTCTTGTTTTCAGATAGGTATTATTGGATTTTGCCAAGAACATTTTAAGTATTTTATTGTAGGACGTGGAAGAACAATTATAATAAACGGTGACGTGGTCATATTGAAAAATTCCATTCATATCAGCCATCATATTGACAATTACTGAAGCTCAATCTTCGACCTCACGAGATTCTATTTAGTTAATCCCATTTCTTGTCTATGTTGATAGAGGTTTCAGACTATACTTGGGGAGCAATGCTGATTATTATTTTTAACATGATAGTTATTCAGTTTCCCTGCTTATTATATATTTATTGATTATTATATATTTTTAACACGATAGTTATTCAGTTTGCCTGCTTATCATATATTTATTGATTATTATATGATGATTATTTGAACTCAATAGGGAAACATTGATACAAATGCAGGAGTAACATAATGGATGTTGCTGAGAATCTGTCTATGGCAAAGAAGAATGAAATCCAACACTTAAAGCATATGGTTCAATTGGTAGGTACACTACCTGAATGCATCCTTGTCAAATTATGCTGCAAGTGGACTAGAAAACAAGTACTTTTTGATTCATTGATTAAGGGATTGTGCATCTCTCTGAATCTTTTTGATGCAACTATTTTCATATCATCCCATCACTTCTTTCTAATCGACAATTTATATTTTTCATTCTCAAATATGACATACAAATGAAAGGTAATGTCTTGAACTTGAAAGTTTCTACAAAGTAAGTTTGGCCAGGCCACAAATGACATTACCTTCTCTAAGCAAACCAATTAAGAGAGTATACCCTTCTCTCCTACTTTTGAATCTTTTTTCCTCCTTGAGTCTTGTATTCCATTTGTCTGATCACCATGTGGTTTGTTAGGGAGAGGAACATAATCAAATGTTGCGCACCCGACTACAACTCCTTAAGGAAGGCAATCAAGTATTGTCTGGTGCCTCACAAGCTGTTGAGAAGGTGAAAGTTTTCTGAACTTCCTTCTTTTAAATCATTCCATTGGTCAAAAGTTTATAATTTTGATGTCTTGTTATTATTTGGTTTCTTTTTGGCTGATGTATGGCTCTCCGATCTGTTTGTTTATATGCATAATTAGCAGTTCAAAAGCATGAATTTAAATTATGGGGCAAACAGCGGCGATGAGATCCATGATGTATAACATGTCTTGCTCATGCTCTCCTGCAAATTGACTAAGGTTCATTCTGTGGTGAATCATTCCCATGCTTTTATGTTGTAGCAATGCTTCTAAAGATTATATTAATTCACGAGTAAATCTACATCTTAGTCCTTGATATCAAAGTGTCATGTATTTTAGAAGCTAAGATTTTAGAAATCGTGTATTAGTTCCTGAATTTTTAAAACACCAAGTGAATGTTAAAACATTGTATGAGTGACTTTCGTTCTTTTAAATGAGCCTTCTGGGTCATCCTTTCAAACACTTTCATAACTGATTGGATCATGCATCATGAACTAGATGTTTTCAATTTGATTTTTTTTTTCTTAAATATAAGAAAATTTAAACTAATTTTATCATATTTAATATTATTATTTCTAAAATATCGTTTATTTAATTAAAGTTTTAATTCCAATAATTCTTTAATAAAGGATAAGTTGAAAAAAAAAAAGTTTATAATTGAAATTGATACCATTAGATGTGATTAACTAATTTTCTAAACTAACGTGAATAATTCTTTTCCTTGTATCTAAGAATAGAGTAGTACTCAATAATGCATGTGGTGTCATGGCAACACATGATTCCTAACAAAATTTAGGATTTAATCATCTGAGAACAACTGTTAAAATGAATGCTATGGAGAACAATTTCAAAGATTTGGAGAGATAAAAACCAAAAATAAAATTACTGGAAACAAAATTAAATTTGTTCATTTTATAAGGACAAAAGAGATGTTTTCGAATTATAGAGGGATAACAACTAAAGAAAAAACACTAACGAAAGAACAAACACTAACATTTAATTAATACGAGAGCAACAGAAGAGTTGGACAATGAATTAACAGTAAAGCTGAGATACCAGACTCAAGAGCATTCCTCCCACCATATTCAACTATTACTTACAATTTCAAGATTGCCCCCACAAGTTAAAAAAAAAAAAAGACAAGTCAGAAACGCGAAACATAAAACACAAATAAACTAGCAACTATAGGGCATATCTTTTCATTGAAATTTAAAAAGTAGCAGAATTATAAACTCATTCAAAGGCCCATTGGTTTTCCCTACGAACTTCCTCCTCTTCCTCAGGGGTGAAGTCATTCTTGATGTTGAATGTCTTGCGAATTTCCTCAGGAGTCTTTCCCTTGATCATGTCTGCTACTGTCTGGCAAGTAAGGTCCAAAAGGCTCTTGATATTCAAGTAATTTGCAGCCTGGATAGAAAATTTTCATAAAACAAAGGAATGCCAGTGTTAATTGACATAATAAAGAGTAAACCTGATATTAAAACATACAAATATTGCACACACAGGCCATCTACAGCAATTTACCATGGTAGTGATTTTCATTAGGGACAATCCAAATAAAATCTAATGTGTGGAGACCTATGAAGTACGGACACTCCAGCTCCTTGCCATGTCCGGTGTCCGACACATGTCTGTGTCAATATCCGACGTCGACATGACATCCATACTACGTTTTATATTTTGGACATCATAGGTGTCCACGTGTCCGTGTCCGGCGTCTATGTCGGTGCTTCATAGGCAGAGACAGCCATAGACCAAAGCAATCATCATGAGCAATTAATGTAGCCACACTTTTCCCGAACCAACATAAAACATGCTATAATCAATCATTGATAAAGAAAAAAAAAACTCTTCTCTGATGCAAATTTGCCAAAGCAAGATACATACATATATCCTGAAATTCATAAAGAAATCATTCTCTTTGTTTACTTTAGAAGATTGTCTTGTATACCAAAAGAACCTTGTCTTGTATACCAAAAGAACCAAAAAACTCAATTTTAGAATCAATTTTACAATCCATATCACACAAATACATCAGTACAACAATACAAATTTCAACGAACCCTACACAAGTTCCTAGCCTCTAAAGTCACAATGGGGCCACATTTATCCCAAATGATTCTTGCGGTTCCACAACTCCACTCTCGTTACCCAACACCAACGTATTAAACAAACAACATCAAAAGAAAATCCTAAGTTTCAAGAAATAAAACATTACATAACAAAAATCGAATACAAACCAAACCTTCAGGCCACGACAACACGTAACCCTAACAAACACCGAAACCCCCAATCGCAAAAACCCTAATCCCTAACCATCAAAAGAAGCCAAAAAAAGAAAAGAAAAAGAAATAAAGAAGAGAAATCCTCACCAGAATGAGATCAAAGAGTGTGGCCTGATCAACCTTGACGAAATCAGCGTCCCAAGCCTTGAGTTCATCCTCACTGGGCTTCTCATCAGCGCAATTGGCCTCAACGTGCTTCTTGCAATACTCGATAACCTTGGCCAGAATCTTGCTGGTAACATTGGGGAGAGGAATTCCGCTGTCGGCGCAGTTGTCCTCGATCATGTGCTTGATCGTCTGGGACTCCACCGCCACCGCCTCCTCCACCTCGAAGGCCTCGCCGTCCGAACTCTTCAGTGTGATCTTCTTCGTCGAAGCCATCCCAATCTCTCTCAAAAAATAACTCTTCTTTCGATTCTGTGCTTTTGTTTTCTCTAAGGGAATGATTTTTGTTTTTTGAGGTAAAAGGTGTGTGACTGGCTTCTCCTTATTTATAGCCTAGCTGGGACTCGGAGCCTTCAGTGTGTAGTGTTTAGTGTGAACCTGGTAAACGCCGTTTTTTATTGCGTTTCATGGTAATCATATCTTTAATATTAATATTTTTTACTTTCTTAAAAATTAGATGATATGATTTTTTTTTTCTTTCTATCTGGTTGAAAATTGAAATCCAATTTAAGCACCGTTTAAATTTCACAATAAATAAATTCATGTATTAGTAGTACATTGTTCTAAATGAACTACATCTTGATAAATACTATTAAGTAAAAGATGAGATATTTTTTATTCAATTTCTTAAAGATGAGATTTTTTTTAACTTTATACTAATTTTTTTATATCTTAGTTCTGGAAGATAAATTATCCTTATCTCTTTTAACTTTTCTACTATTTTTTTTTATCTCTTATTTGATTTAATTTTGTTTGTCTTATCTAATCTAAACTATGTTACCCCTTTTATAAGGATGACAAATTGTTCTTATATTTACATTTCTCACACTTTATTGTTATGTTAATTGAAATTGCAAAAATTTAGATTATTAAAATTATTATTAAATTTTAATTATTTTAATTTATTACATTGTCAGTTATTATATTTAATGTTCTTCTAAAAATAAATTATTAAATTTAATTGAATATATGTTTTGAACCAAAGAATACATCAACTATAACAATAAAGATTTAATATGATGGTATTAAAGAAATTATTTATAGGAATGTAAGTTCATTTTCTTTTAGTAAATTGTAATTGTTCTCTTAAGATTTATCTTAATTATGTCTTAACATTACCTTCTCCTGACGACATTAAGTTTTCATTGAACAATAAAAACATGTTAAGTTAGCTTTTTTATCTTTTCCTAATTCCTTCTCTAAAATACACAAAACATATGCAGTTCTCCACCTTCAACCACTATCTTACCTGTTTCTCGAAATCAACAACAAAACCACCATCACTGTCTGCGTCGTGGACAACTCCACCATGACCCCTCAATCCAAAAGTTGGAGGAAAAGGAGGAAGAAGGGTGAGAGAGGAACAAGAGAAACAAAATATTGGATGTTGACACGATGACACTGCTATTGCTGGCTTATATATTTTTACTCAAATCTTTTTATCAAGCTATAATATTAAATTAGTAATTCAAATATTCAGTATGTACCGACTAATCCTCCTAGAGTCAAACCCATTTAGGCATTTCAATTCCATTCCTAAATCAGGGACTGAACATCATACATTTAATACTTTAATCAAAGGATACAAATGTCAAACCACTTATCTAATATATCTAATATAAAGGAGTAATTTAGGGAAATTACATTTTTAACCTCACTTTATTTGTTGACACGTGTCAATTTTTTTGTTTTTATGGTCTTTTTAGTCTAGAGAAATTACATTTTTAACCTCACTTTATTTGTTGACACATGCCAATTTTTTTGGTTTTATGGTCTTTTTAGCCTAGAGAAATTACATTTTTAACCTCACTTTATTTGTTGACACGTGTCAATTTTTATTTTATGGTCTGTTTGGTTTATAATGGAAAATTTGAAGAACAGAAAGTTCACGCAGGCTTGCTTGCAATTATCATTCTTAAATATATGTAAATGAGTAATTTTAATGAGTTTTGTTTGGGTTTTGTTTCGAGGGTAGTAACGGTATTATTCTGTTACCCATTTCTTTTTTTTCCTTAATCATTTTCTTGGTTTTGTTCTTTTTCAGTGAGAGCGCTTCTCCATGGAGAGATACAAAGGCTTTTTGTACAACATCAACCCCAAAGAGTCTGGTATTGGCCTCTATAACGGTATTCTTTTGCTAACTAGTTATTTTTTCCTTAATTATTTTCTTGGTTTTGTTCTTTTTTAGTGGAAGTGAAAGCGCTTCTCCATCGAGAGATACAAAGGTATTCTTTACACATAGATGGTATTATGTTACTTCCTATTTTTTTTTTCGAGACATAGTAGGAAGAGAAAAGAATATAGACAAGAAAAGTAAGATAGTTCTAACTTGATAGCAAAACAACATAAAACTGAATATGAACTTGGGATTGAGTATCGATTCATGGGTGATAGTGATGTTTTGGTGTGTTAAATTTTTTGAAGAATATTTTTTTCGAATCCACCTGGCTTTAGAAAATTGGTTTCTCTCTTCCTATTTTTATTATTCTTTCATTTTTAAATGAGTCAACCCGTGGGTACCTCCCTAATGAGCTAACAAATATGTTATTTTACCCTTCCTCTATTGTCATTTTGTTGCTAAGTGTTACACTGGTATTACTTATGTTTTGCATTATTTTGTCAAAAAAAAAATCTTACTTATTGATCCAATTACTCTTTTCTTTTGTCTAGGTCAGACTTTTTATCATCAACCTTTCCACTTTGATAGTATATTTGTCATTTAATTATTCTTTATTGCTTAAACCGATTTAACATACAAACCTTGCTTTACAATTCACTAAATTTAACATCACTTGATACTGAATTCAGAATTGATTAGTTTGTACCTGAGTTTGTTTAAATACATTTTTTGTTTACCGTATGAAAAAAATTAGAACACATACCCATAGTTAATTGGTATTTACTTTGAAAAAAATCACGAAATAAATTTTATTAGTTAAGTATAATGAAATAAAAATTTGATTTCATTTGTATTACAAAAATATTAAATATAGGTTAATTTGATATTCTATACTAATTAATTTTTAAATATTTCATGTGTAAAGCATATGAACATCGTGTATGTATAATATATTCCTACTATCAATATAACATTGGATTCCATTTTCTTGCATGCACAAATATCACAATATCACAATATAATATTGGATTCCATTTTCTTGCATGCACATATATCACAATATCTCTCTTCTATGCGTTTGCTTTCTCTAAGTGAATGATTGTTGTTTTTCGAGGTAACAGGTGTGTGCCTGGCTTCTCCTTGTTTATAGCCTAGATGGGACTCGGAGCCTTCACTGAGTAGTGTTTAGTGTGGGCCCCGACCTCGTAAATGCCGTTTATTGCGTTATCATGATAATCATATCTTTAATATTAATATTTTTTACTTTCTTAAAAATTAGATGATATGACTTTTTTTTCTTTCTATCCGGTTGAAAATTGAAATCCAATTTAAGTACCGTTTAAATTTCACAATAAATAAATTCATGTATTAGTAGTACATTGTTCTAAATGAACTACATCTTGATAAATACTATTAAGTAAAAGATGAGATATTTTTTATTCAATTTCTTAAAGATGAGATTTTTTTTAACTTTATACTAATTTTTTTATATCTTAGTTCTTGAAGATAAATTATTCTCATCTCTTTTAACTTTTCTACTATTTTTTTTATCTCTTATTTGATTGAATTTCCTTTGTCTTATCTAATCTAAACTATGTTGCCCCTTCTATAAGGATGACAAATTATTCTTATATTTATATTTCTCACATTTTATTGTTATGTTAATTGAAATTGCAAAAATTTAGATTATTAAAATTATTATTATATTTTAATTATTTTAATTTATTACATTGATAGTTATTATATTTAATGTTCTTCTAAAAATAAATTATTAAATTTAATCGAATATATGTTTTCTTTGATTATCTTATATATATATATATATGATTTGAACCAAATAATACATGAACTATAACACTAAAGATTTAATATGATGGGATTAAAGAAATTATCTATAGGAATGTAAGTTCATTTTCTTTTAGTAAATTACAATTATTCTCTTAAGACTTGTCTTAATTATGCCTGGCATCTCTTCCTTTCTTTAACATTACCTTCTCCAAACGACATTAAGTTTTGGTTAAAAAGTTAATTTTTTAATCTTTTCCTAATTCCTTCTCTAAAATACACAAAACACCTGGAGTTCTCAACCTTCAACCACTACGTTACTTGTCTCTTGAAATCAACAACAAAACCACTATCACCGTATGCGAACTCCACCATGACCCCTCAATCCAAAAGTTGGAGGAGAAGGAGGAAGAAGGGTGAGAGAGGAACAAAGATTAGATGTTGACACAATTACATTAGTAATTCAAATATTCAGTATATACCAACTAATTCTCTTAGAGTCAAACCCATTTTAAGCATCGCAAATTCATTCCTAAATCAGGGACTGAACATCATACATTTAATACTTTAATCAAAGGATACAAATGTCAAACCACTTATTTTTATTAATTCTGTAAAGTTTACCTAGTTCTCAAATGTACAGTATCACAACAAGAGTTTGGAAGGAGTGGGATCCTTAAACATAGTCTAATAATTAACTAGTGAAAGTGAAGATACTATATCATAATGATCATGAATTTTTTTTGCCTAAAATTAACTGAAACTATATTAAACCAGGAAAAAAAGATTATGATGCACCATCAGCTAAACCTCGAGGCTACTTTTTCTTTTGGGTACATAAAACAGAAAACTACTTCCTTTCAAAAACAAACAGACGAGTTACTTTACATTCAAGTGGTGTGATAATCAAAATGCATAGGCACTGGCTTCCTGTGACAGTTCTAATAACCAATTGCCTCTAATTTATGCGTTATTCAAGCCCTAAACAGCCAAATGTCAATCTAATTTTTTACTTATGATTCCATGTACTGTGAGGGTGGAGGTCTTGTGTTGGTATTCTCAGGACCTGCAAAATTGTTTAAAACACATTTTACATGCAGTTTGAGCACCAATCAATCAGCATCATATTAGTGCGATAAAATACCATAGTCAAATCGAAATCTATGACACCCAGCTGGATCCAATTCAATAGGTTTTGCCAAGTAAAGGAAAGACAAGCCCAATTAATGCCAAGTGTGGAGAAATCTGAATGACGAAGTCATACCTTCAACCCCATGGATCTCCACTTCTCGCCTTTCTTGCACAAGGGCACAGCAGCAACACATCAAATGAGAAAGAAAATCATCAATAAATCCCCCCTGGCATAGAATGTAAATGGCTAATAAAACATAAAAGATACCAGAAAATACTAAAACAAGTCTCCATATAACTCTAAATTCCAAAGAGTACTCCAACCTTAACAAATATATTTTATATTTGATGTCTCCTTGTAAATTGATCCATCGGGATCGAATAAAAATAAATCAGATTTGGTATAAATTTCAAGAAGAAAAGGAACAAAATAGTAATACAGAATACTTAGATATATTAGCTAATAGCCACCAGCCAGCTGCTATCGCATGTTTACAAAATAGTTGTTAAGTTTATCCTTTGGAGTAATGTGAATGTCTTTCATCATGCAAAGGAAAACGATGGCTACAAATTTTTTATCTGAACATTTATAATACAAGGAAAAGAAAAGAGGGCACCTAAGGTCGTATTATGCAAAAGGAAGGAAGCATTACCCTGATGTTCAACATCTTCCGAAGCTTCCTCCTCATGCAGCAAGTATAGCAACAGCAAGATAAAATTAATGAATATGCCATTAATTCATTACATGCTTCTGCAGAAGCTGAAAACCCACAAAATTGAAATTATAGCAGCACGACCTCATTTTTTAGTGTGGCAAATGAACCAAATAGATAGTAAGAATAATATAAAAAGCAGAAAATATTATCAACTTAAAGAAAACCTTAGTATTGATTTAAATATATATAGAAGTCATGGCAACCAAAAAAGAAGTTTTTCGTAGGTGAAGAATCTATATTGAATTTGCATAATGATAGCAACTTGATCTAGTCTAATTCTAGCTTTGTTAGTCAAATAACACCAAGTGAAACAGAATTCAGATATAAATTCATCGTTTTCATGTTAACAATACATTATGGCTCACTTACATATTGGCCTGTTGTTTGCAACGGTAGCAATCTTTGACAATGTCCCACAAGGATAGAAGCATGTCTTAAAACCTGCAAATCAAATTATCCACTTATTACTTAAGATGAGAAGTACAGAAGGATTGGAGAGCTCTGTTGAGATTTTTTCCCCCCCTTATTCTCTTGTTTTAAGTGTTGCTAAGGGGACTACTGATCCTCCTTTATTGTATTTGATAACAAACTAGGGAGATCACTCTACAAAAGCTAGCTATTGTAGTTGAAGGGCCCAAAGCCTTCCCATACTTCTAATATGGCACTCAAGCTCCATTCCTTGCAATTGGATCCTAACAGTGTTTATCTTTTTCCTCAATAACTTCTTTGAAGAACAAGGGGTTATTATGCTCATTGAAACTACACCTATACAATTACTACAACTTAACTCAAGGAAAATGCGAAAAGAAATTCAAATCCAACAATTACCCTTACCAACTTCTATCCTCACTCAATCTTCATAGTGAAACACGTGTCCACCAACACAAATATATCATTTACATCATGTAAGCCACCTCATTCCTATTTCCTAAACATCAAATTCTCATGCACCTCAACAGAGGCATCCTGAGTATAAGAATATGTATGAAGATAAAGAATAACCACACAATAATAGGTGTAGAATATACAGAAAAAAAGACCAACTACCAATCTTCTACTGGTACAAATTAACAGATATGTGCATTAGGGTTTAGGGTGTTTTTCTGCACCATTCATGGAAAGGGTTTTGAAACAGTACTGCTAACTTAACTGAAAAGTAAATGGATGCAATTCTGATTAATAAGGCTACAGATACAGTGAACCACAATATACTTGTAATAACCCTCTGGGCGAAGAAAACAGAACAAGAGAACATACAAAGACAAGGTTCAGAACAACAAGCAAGTAAATCAGTATGCCAATCTTCCCGATGATATGAACCTCCAGTTGATAGCAGATCCTTTTCTGAAACTGATGATCTGGTTGAAACCAGGCAAATGAAGCATCAGACTCAATTCAATATAAGTAATATTTAAGGTAAAAACAGTAATAACTAAGGAAAAACATTGAGTCTTCCTAGAGGTCAGATATGTAATGGCTCAAAATTCCTTTAACTGCTATAAATTATAATGTTGGTCAAGTAGTTTTCCTGAGATTACCCAAAACACATGAAATCTGGACAAGTGTGATAAGATTACCCTGATGCGGAATGAGTGTCATTCTTTTTGTGGATTTTTTCATTGGAAGAATGAGCTTTGTCACCATTGGCATCAGAATAACTGTAGTCACTGTACTCTACTGTCTTGTGATTTTTTTTAGAATCATAAAGAGCTGCAACTTCTGTGACATCTAGCAAATGTTGAATGAATTCATACTGATGTAAATCCATATTTGCTTGTGAATGTTGTAGCTCTACTTGAAGTTTTTCATTTTCTTTTTTAAGTGCTTCGGTGAAAGAAAAGTTGGGGTAAGAACAGGAAAGAGTTTTCTTCAGCACCACAGCATCAGCTTTTTCAGGCTCAGGTTTCAAAATAACACTCTGCACCTTTTGCTCTTCATCTTCTAATGTATACTCACATCGATCCTTTTCAATAACTTCAAGTCTCTCCTGAATCTTTCAAATAAGCAAGTGATTGTTAACAGTATTCAGACCAAATTTATGAACACAAATGTCCATCAAAGTTACAATAAAAAGTAGATCAGTCTTTAGAAAGGTTCAGAAATTTGCAAATTCTGATTAATCCAAAAGCAAAATGCTGTAACTTGTGTGAAACACCATCATACCTACTCACAAACACGAGGAAAAAGAATTGGGATTTCACTAATGCTTGAATGATTACTGATACTGACTTTTATATGGATGCTTTTAGAAAAGATAACTAAGGCTATGATTGGATGCAAGAGAATGGACTGAAAGGAAAGGGATGAGAAGTCCTATTTAAAACATTTAAAAATAACCTTGATCTTGACTAATGAGTTGGAGTTCTACATTATTAAATGTCACCTTATCCTTATAGCATGTAGTGAAACACAAAGCATCGGGGGATATAGTTGTCAATATACATGGGGGGAGCAGACATAATCTCGATAAACTGAGTTTCAAAAAGAGTGGTTGCTCAAATCCCGTTGGGACAATTAATCTAAATGGATCCTTACAAATGCATATTTCATATATTCAAGAACACTGCCCAGTTTACTGAGTTGCATCTACCATCAAATAAACCACATTATGTGGTTGGCTTCCTGTACAAATTCAGCACATGCAAGTCACAGACCCAAGACCCTAAATTTTACGAGCCAAGATTTACATTTGCTACGCAGGATTTTATTGCTTCTGCCAGAGGACCAGCTGAATTACATCCCTAGGGAATACTTAAATTTCCCCCTAATAATGGAAAACTAACAGAGATGACTTACTCAAACAATGCAAATTTGAAGTAGGCATAACCTTAGCACGACAATGGTTGATCAACAGCAACTAAGATGTTCAAAGAATAATTCCAGTGACTAATGAGTATTGAGTAAGACAATTAAGTACAGCGAAGGAATAGCATATACCCTGAGTCGATTATTATCGACTAGCGAAATGAGAGGAACAAGGTGCAAGTATCTGTCAATTTCACTCTGAGCCTTCCTGAACTGATAAACAATGTTCCATCCCATGGCCAGCAAATAAAGATAGCTGCGGTCCTGACAACTATTGACCAAAATGTAAGACCTTCTAAGGGCATCTTCTAGCTGCTCCAGAGGCTCCCGGGTTTCGGGGTACTTCTTAAGCTCCGAGATCTTGAGCTGGTCCAGCAAGTTCCCTATCAACTTCAGATGCTGCGCAAATTGCCTGCAATTCTTCTTGTGCATCCGTGCTGTATTTGCAGCTTTCACAATCATCCCAATTAACTTCACTGCATCTATGCCCGTTAGCTGAGCCACATTTGCAATCTCCCCAAAATATTCCCATGAAGAAGATGCCATCCTCTCCTCAAATCAACCTAAAATATCCATCTACATCAGCTCACATCACAGTTCCAAACAAAAAAATCATAATCATTGGTGTAATGAGCAGAATTGGAAAATGAAAATGTATATGATTCTTTACATAAAGGGTTAAAATTAAAACTATTGTAGACTTTAGATGCCAGAGTTCATTTTTTACCTTTGATTATGCAAATAAATTGGCATCTCAAGCCTTTGAAATCTTCCCCTGCATGGCGTTCTCTTTACTCAGAAACAACATTGCCTTTCAAGATATTGGCGCTGCAGTGCAACACAAAAAAAATTGCAATTCAACCAGCTGAAAAAAAAGAAATAATTTGAGTGAGTGAATGACTCTTAATCTCTTATTCATTCACTTCTATAAACCGCAATTTTCACCCATTTCACAAAAAAACCTGTTCAGATTAATCACACTATTTTTTTTTGTCTAGCTTAGGAAAATGAAAAACAGTATCTTGGGTGTTGTCAGTTAAGAAACCTGTTAGAATATTCAAGGCTTCACGCTCACAATGCGTAACGGAATGCAAGGCTTATGCTTTAAACAAAAAGAGAAAAAAATCATTAAAAGAAAGAAGAAAAAAAGACTCACACGCTACACAACTACGTCAAAATCAGAAGGGAAAAAAAGGAATATAGAGTTCAAGTAATTGCAGGTATTGCTTTCCGTGGAGGGCCTTTTGTTGTTGTGTAGTAAGAAAGAAAGAAAAAACAGAAACGTGCCCTGAGAAACTGTTTCTTTCTCTCTCTCTCTCTCTGTTGTTGGTTTTATGCCTTACAGTTTCGGTTCTTTGTTGCTTTGTGGTGTTGGCCTCAACTCAAGTGAATGTAATAGCATGTTTGAAAACTCGTTGAGGATGGATAAATCACATTTGAGACGTGGAAGTTATAAATATTAGTTTCTAAAAATCACGTTCGAAACGGGAAACCAAGCATACTGTAAGTGCTTCTGTTCTGTGTGATGCCATCGCAACACAAGTGTTAATTTTCGTTAATAAAAGAAATGCGCTGCAATTTATTTTTTCTTAACCATTGAATCTATCTTATATTTGTTTTGACGTGTCCATAGCCCCATACTCTAACTTGATGGACAGCGACACTGAAGATGAGAATGTGTTTTGTTTGGAACTTAATTCGGGCAGAAAACTTTCAAAGTAATCCAAACAAGGCGTTTAAAATATCATTAGCTGCTGGTAGTTGACACCGACGCGGGACCAATGTATGTGAATGAATGAGTAGCTTGTTTTGAGAAAGCTCTAAAGTGATTAGTGCCTAGCCACCTACCTCTCTTAACCTCTTTTTACCCCCAAAATGGGGGAAAAGATTCTCGTTTTCACAAAATTGCTTAAGATTTCAGCCGTTCATCAATTTTAATGTGTGAAAGGTAGAAAAATATGCATCAATAGTAAGATAAAATACCATGTCAATAATTTCTTTATTGTTTTTAATGGTGATGGTACTTATGCTTTTCTTTAGATAATTTTCAAAATATATGAAATAAAAATAAAATAAAATAAATTTTAATTGAAAGGTTTTAGATTAAAGTTAAGGTACAAAAATATATTTTAAATTTAATCAAAATGAATTTAATTAGTTAAGTCAATTTTCTAAATTTACGTCAACGTATAAAAAAATAACAATATCGAACGACAAGTTTTAAAATTTAATAAAGGAATTCAAATAAGGAAAAATGTCAAACTTAGCATGAAACATATGCCTACTTCAAACTCCTCCTCCTAATTTTGTGGAGCAGCTTTTTTTTTTTTGGAACAACTATTCTCACTACTAAATTGTTATTGGCACTACTAATTATAACAATTTGACCATTTTACCATTCTCCATTTTTCCTACACCCTCAATTATTCTCCCTTTCTTTCTCGCTTTCCCTTTCCTCTTTTATAACTCACCCAACCCTTCTCTCTTCCTCTCTCATTTCTCCACCTCTTTTCTTATCTCTTGTCTCCCTCAAACCACTAATGTGCTACTTTTTTTACATAGCAAAATCATATTTTGGTTATTTTTTATTTTGAATAATTTGTAAAACAAAAACATGTTTCTATTTTGTAAAGACTATCAGAAAAAAATAACAACGAAAATATGTTTATATTGTACATTACTAATTACACATTGAAAATGTATTTTTGTAAAGGAAATGGGTTTCCCAAAAAAACACGACAAAAACACATTTCTGTTATATAACTATCAATGTACAACAGAAATATGTTTTTGTTGTACAATTTTTGACATGACAGTTTTGGAGTACGGGTAAAAAGCACCTACATGAGTATGCAATTAGCAAAATCTGGTGGTGCTAATAGTAGTTCCCTTTTGTTTTTATTCTGGCTGATCCTCCGTTGTAATCTGGTTTTAAGCCCCTTTCACTCTTAAAAAAAAACTCAAGATTCTGAAATATGGAATAGAATATTTAAAAGAAAAAAAGGTGACACTGCAGAGGAAGGTTTCTCCCAAGTTTTGCGAAAGTTTTTTATATGGTTGCCATAGAATAATGTAAAACACCAATATATGAAGAGGAAAAAAAGTAAATTTTGTGATGTTTAATTTAAACTTTTCTTATCGTAAGAATTTCAAATGAAAACATTCATTAGAAGTAAAGATAGACAAATTAAGTGGGTTAGACTTGGAGTAAAAGTTATGGAATAAGAAAAAAAATCATTAGATGATATAAGGCTATCACATTATCTATTATTTGGATCAATAGTTATATGACATGTATATGATCAAAAGCTTATCTACTAAATTAAAGATATATTTAGTAACTATCTAATAATAATTAATTATATCATCTCTTAATTTAAGAGATTTTAATTATTTATCATCATTATTAACTGGCATCATAAATGATGTGGTGGTCGTACCACCTATTAATTTCTCGGTTGAGAGGAATATGAAAACCAATCAGAGTTTCATTCTTTTTTCGTGAATGAATAGTAGCATTAGCCAATTATAAACTGGTAAATGTAATTAACACGGAACACATTCTTTTACGTGATTATTTATATGATACCCTCACGTAAAAGAGAGGTCAACATAAAAATAAAAAATTATAAACGAATTATTAGACTATGTTAATTTATTAATTTTTATCTATTTTGTTATGATATCTTATCTCATTAAAAATGTACATAAAAAGAATTAACCATTCACAATGTAACATTCAATTCCGTGTTGAACGTCAATTCTATGATTCTATATGGCAACTGTCTTGCACAGGTTAAAAGCAATCTCCGTATTGGATTGTCCGCGATCCATATTAATGTTCTGATAAATGTTTGCAAAAGTAAAGGCAGAATTTAATTTATTTATCAATAAATGTTAATGATTAATTTGTTAGTAAAATAAATTAACCTCACAATATTTTTTCTTTCTCTTTCTTTTTAACTACTCAACCAACTTTATATTTCTAATTGAATTTGAACTTGAAATATGAGACTTTAGAGACATCTAAATGGATAAGTTTGGATAGGATACTATAATAAGGATTTGGATCCTGTGAAAAAATAATTGCATGCAATGCGGTTAAATTTTATATCACATACTTTTGTTTTGTTTCTTTTTATTGATATGTTATTTAATTAATAATAAAAGGTGTGTGGTGAAATATAAAACTGCATTCCTACAGTTATTTTTTACTGCAGGGGATCCAAATCAACCGTGCTAGAGCAACATTAGTTCAAGGTAGTCCCTGTATCTATTATCAATGCCCAAGTTGTATTTCTGAAATAATTCTGTAAAAAAAAAAGAAGAAGCAATAAATGCCTATTACTCGCAAATAAGGCATTAAAATGAAATGATATTGAGCATCACTAATGTCTAGTTCGATTAGAATGAACTACACAATGCTTTCTCCATATCTAATTATAAAAATCTCTTTAAAAAATTATTTATTCCTTTTTATAAACTTTTGTGTAATTTTTAATGTATTAATCAGATTTTTCCTACATAACTTTATTCAATTATTCTCTCTAAATATTAATGAAAAATAAAGGGATAATTTTAAAATTATAGTACAAATAATTGATAAATTTAATGTAATAATTACTTTTTCAAGAGACGTAAATTAGTTGAAATTTTTTTATAATTAAGGACGGAGGGGTATAAATTAGCACAGAATGTTCCTAATTTTTTTTATCTTAACCCTCCGATTTATCAAGAAAAATAAGTTTTGACTAATCCTAAGTTTGACCAATATATAAGTAAGTAAAGTCTGACAAAGTAGTATTCAAATGATTCAACTTTAACTAGTATATTAATCACTTGTTTCTAACTATTTGAGTTTCTTTAAGAGCATCTACAATACATCATAGTTATTTAGATGAATTGCTTATCATAATTTTATAGAGTTTTACAATTTTGCATAAATTTATACATTTTATATGAAATTCACTCCAATATTAAGGTTGTTAAAGTGAGTAATTAAATTAATTTTCAGGGTCCTATAATAATTTTAAAATATTTTATTTGATATAAATTTGTAAAACAATGATACTTATATAAGGAACGCTATATCATCTACTCCAATAGAAAAAAATTAAATAACTTTACTTAAAATTAAATAACTCATTTAAACAGTGATTTGGAGATATTTTAAGTAATCTTTCCGCTTGTGACGTTGATTCACTCGCTGCAACTCCTCACAGCCCATTAATTAGCACACTGAAAATATGGAAAATCCACTATGTGTACTAATCTTGATACCTCGCCATTCATTAATAATTCAAATACTCGTTTTATCTAGAGCATTTCACAAGGTTGGTAAACAATTTTGTCGTCATTATTTTAAGAAGTGGCGGAAAGATTACCTATATCTTACCAGCATATACCAAAGCATATCATTATTTGTTAGACTTCAGACTTATTACTCCATACTTGTTAGGATATTTCAGTGGATGAATAAATTAGGGGCGTTTAGTTTGATTGTTTTTTGTTTTCATTTTTACTAAAAATAAAAAATGGTGATGAAAATATATTTGGTTGGATTTTTGAAAACATTTTTAGTGAAAATGAAAATAAGAAATAACTAGAAAATGAAAATAATAAATTTTCATTTTCAGTATTTTCAGTTGAGAACAGAAACCTCATTTCGATTGAAATGAAATTACGGTGGTAATGAATGTAATTTTAAGCAAATATAAAAATACACAAAAACAAGAAGTCAATATATCATAATTTTCAATATTTTTATTTCATAAAAATAAAAAATCAAACCAAACATATTTTCAGAATTCAAATCTTTTAAAAATAAAAACAATTTTCAAAAAATAAAAACAAAAAATAAAAATATAAACTAAACACATCCTTATAGTCCTCTTCAAAAGACAATTTGTGTAACCATAATAATTAACGCCGCAAGGGAGGACCTACACAGCCAAAATTCAATCAAGGAATTAATTTCCTTTTTAGCCTGTTGCTTTGGGAAAACCTTGAAACTCATGAGTGATCTTCGTATAATAGATGGTAGTATTGTGTTTTTCTTTGACTCAAAAATTAATTTTAAGAGATTAAAATTTGATGAATTAAGAAATTGGGAAGTAGTTTTTTTATTACAGTAAAAAAAACTACATTGAAAGTGTAGAAATGATTAACGTTTGTGTATATATATTTCTTATTTGTCAATTCATCAATTTGATGAATGATGAGTGTGCTTCCATTTTTGGGGTGACATGACTACTTAATATTCGCCTAGGATTATTACAAAATCAAAAATATTTCTAATGATTTTTATAACATTTCTTTCCAAAAACATAAAAATAACAAATTTGAAAGTACATCTGTTATCTGTTACTGTACATGCCGTCGTTATCTGTTCTCTCGGTAATTTTGCGAAGCGCGGAACTCACGTGCGAGTGCTGAATTAATAAAGGGGCGAATCCGTATTTTTGCGCATTGAATCACTCATGAGTTATGACACGAGGGTTGCCACCTTCTCAGGGCACAGCCTTCAAGTAGGGGCAAATTAGTCATTCAGTTATTATGAGTTTTCTTATTTCTTGTCCAAAATACAAGATTGCCTTCCAATGAAAAAATAGACTTTAAAAATATTTAATGAACATGGTCTTTTCCTCTATTATTTCAACAATATTAATTCTATAATAATTATCTTAGATTTTTTTATTAAAAATGATAACTTTTTTGACTTTTCTAATTTTTTTATGAATAAGCATAAAATTATTTAAATTTAATTATTAATTTATAATTATGTTAAATATATAAAGAATTTTTTTTATATATAATAAAAGATCTCGTAGTCTATATAAAAAATATTCTTTTAATGATTAACAATACTTCTTTTATCATGCATGTTTTTTATACTAATAATATACATTTATTAAACTCTTTATAAAAATAAAATAAATCTATAACAGTTAATTATAAATTAATAATTAAAATTTTATAACTTAATAATTTATTTACCACATTTATTAAATATATATTTATTATTTATAATTCTAATAATTAGTTTTCCTATTATAAACTTAAGAAAAAAAAATCTATTTACAAACTACAGTACAATTTTTTTTTTGTTGACTGAAACTACAGTACAATGTATAGTAAGAGGAAAACAAAAACAACAGTAATATAAAATAAGTTAGTGATATAAAAGTTATGATAACAATTTTAGAAGTGATATAAAACTAATTTCTAATTAATTTATTAATGTAAAAAAAACTTTTACATATCATTGTATTAAATTCTAATTTTAAATGTATTTAATTTGATAATTTTATAGTGAAGTATTATTTGTCTCCCTTAAAAGGTGTAACTCTCAAAATGCCAGAACCCACTCATTATAAAACTTTAAAACCTAATTAATGTAATAAAATAACCAAATAAGGATAGCGACGAGAAAACAAATAATCTCCAAATTTGAACCTCCCGAAATGTATCAATGACTACAACGGGACCCACAGCACGCCACGTCATCAAACTTAGATCGAGTTCAGCGAAATTTGGCGGGCACCTTAATGTGTGACCAAATTCAAATTTCATTCACTCACTTTCTTAATGTTAAGTTTTTATTTTTCCAATTTTGTGCGTTTATTGGGAACAAGAGAAGAAATAATAATGGGGAAGGTGTCGCCGAAAGAGAAAGGTTGGAAGGTTAAGGTTCGGAGCTCCGGGAAGAACAAGTACCTCAGGCCCGGAGCCCTGGCTCAGCTTCGGTGCTCCAAGCCTTCTTCAGGTTCGAGTGGTGGTGGAGCTAGTAAGTGTTGCTGCACCGATCTCGGAAAAAAGAGAGTGGCGTTTTTTCACACCAGAAAGAGTGGTTGTGGTTGTGGTGGCGGTGGTGGTGGTGGTTCTGCGCATGGGTATTATGGGGAGAAGAATACTAGGGTTTTCTATAAGAGTCCTTTGATGTTGTCGCCGGTGAATTTGGTGAAACACAACGGTGGTTTCTTTGGGACCCCCAAAACCCCTCGCCTCGACGATTCGCTATCGGAATCGTCGAAGCTTGAGTCTCTCCCCATGGATTTGTTGGTATGTTAGGGGTTTTCTAGAGTTGTTAATTTAATGAGTTTTTCTCTAATTTGGGTATTTTGTTTGATATGTGAGCGTTTGGATGGAAATGGTGCGTGTTTGTTGTTTCCGGGGAGCTAGAAGGGGAAAAAGAGATTATTATTATTTTTCGAATGAGTTAATTGGAATAGTGATTGTGTGAATTGAAGGTTGCGTTTGCGTTTCTCTGTTGTTGAAAACCAATGTTAATGGGTTACGATCTTAGGTTCTGGAATTTGGGTATGTTAATGAATGTGTTGGGGCATACTTGTGTTCCTATTTGCTTGCCTTGCTCTTGGTTGTGTAAATTTTCGATTTGATGTCAGGGAAATTGTTGATGTGTCCTTGGATGTTTGATGTTTTGCATTTGTATTTTTTGTTTTGACTCATTTTTATTATTTTTATTTTGCTTTTGATTTGTTGAATTTTATGGCTTGCCAGTGTTTTATGTATTTGTAATCTGTAGGTTTCAGTGATGTGTTCTGACTTCTTTGAACGTAGTAGCATGTGTTAATACCATGATAAAGTACTCATATAGGAATATTAATTTGTTGATTGCACAATATTATCCTGCATATTTGCTTTGAAAGTGGTGCAAACTACTAATGCCATTGGAAAAACTGATTGAGATTGATGAGGAGGGATGGTCCCTGTTTCTTCTCGCTTGCTTTTATTGATTTTGTATGCTCAATTATATCTGGTTTTCTTTTTATTTTTGCGGAGTATATTATTATAACTGGAATCTCTTTCTCTATCTCTCTTGTGTTTGTGTGTGTCTTTATTGTTTTAACCTACATGCTATTTTTAATTATGGAGGAAATCAGGAATTAGTCAATCTTGTTAAATATTATTAAGGTTGTCAATATCCGCACAACTACAAACACAAACATATGCAGTCTACTTTTTTATATTTGCATTTTACTGTATTCAATCAAATGGCTTAGTTATGTATTAATTCTTATCTGTTTGAACTATTTCTGTTATGTTGACCCATTCTCTCTGACTTAATTGAGGTTAAAATACTATGCCACCTGCACCATGACCAACTGAGGGCTGTCTTCCATGTTTCTCAAAGAATTAGAAAAGCTGTAAGTTGTGTCTCTGCTGTGTTTATATGCCTTTAAATGTTCTCTTACGATTTTGCTATAGTTTTGGCTACTTTTTAATGACTAACTCTTTCTAATATTGTTAGGTTATAATGGCAAGACAGTTTCACTTCAATAATACTACTCCAGATCGCTCTCGGCAAGAGATGTTAAGTACAACGACTCCTTGCCCTACTGAGCATTGGCCTTTTTTGTGGTAGGTGTTTCTGACAGTAAGGTCCGGTTTGGATAAACTTGTCTATAAACACATATAGGGAAAGAAAATAAGAAGGGAAAATGAATTAAGGTTTTTCCATAAATTAAAATCAACTGATACACCTTAGCTTTTGGAGAAGTTAGATAAGAGAGCTTTTACAAAAGTAAAGCGCATAAGTTGATCTTATCTTGTAGAAGAAGCTAAATTCATTTTTACCTTTTTCCCATAAGTACTTATGGAGAAGTTCACCCAAATGTGGCCAAAATATTTGCCTGAAGTTTTTAATGCAGGTATTCATCACATTGCTATTAATTTTTGCAGCAAGGGTGATGGGAAGGGAATTAGGATTCCTAGCCCACACACACCTAAAGCACCTAGACATGGGCTTCGACCTTCTTCTCGCCTAAAAATTTCTGAGATGCAGCAGGTTACAGCTGTTCTTTTCCCAGAGTCAACATTCCCTTCTCACTGCTTGGTGCCATCAGTTATACCAAAGCCCCTATGCAAATCTTTGGCTTCGAATAGAGTTCTCTTCTATGAAGATGAACTATGCCAGGCAGTTGCTCAGAATAAACTTCGCTGAAGCAATTGTCTTCGAAATTCCTTTTTCTTTGCTGCCTCATAGTCATGTTTCTCTGCTGTGTATATTCTCTTTCGGTCTCTCTAGCAAATGTTAGGATAGTAAAAAGGCAATTTTGTAGTCTGTCTTGGGGCAGTTTAGCTGATATTTCATATGTCTAAATAGATGTGGAGGGTTGGCTATGGTTGTGGTAATAATATTTATTATATAATCATTACTTGTATATGTTTTGTATGCCTGGAATAATTGCGAGTTTCCTTTATAAACAATTGAAGGATCTTCCGTATTAGAATCAAAGGCTGTGCTCTTTTACCTATATGCTTTCTTGATTGCAATGAGTATGTTGAAATATGTTGGCAAATCGAAGTGCAAGTTGCTTCTACTTTTAGCTACAATATTGTGATGGAGAACGACCAGTGGTTGCATGTATGCTATCATGCTAGATGGAAATTTATTGAATTAGTTTTTCTTAAGTTAATGCCTAATAATCGGTTGGGTGGAACGTCAGGCAAAGGAAATGCTACCAAATGGCTGATATGTCAGGTCTGTTTAGTTGGGTGAAACAAATTTTTAACTGTTCAAGTTCAACATAGACGTTCCAAATAATTTAATTTTAGATTTTTCATTGGAATGTGTTTGCAGTAGAGGAAATTGATTGAGGATATTTACCAAAAAGTCACTTATAGTACATTTGGATAAAAAAATTTAACTGAAAAAAGTAATTTATTAGATAATTTAAATTTTTGTAATCTAGAATTTGGATGTTTTTTTTATGAAGAATTTAAATTTTTGAAATTTTAAAACAGAATTTTAAATCGTTAAAAATGTGGAATTTCAATTTCCTTCTAAAAGGTGAGAAATTGAGATTTTTTTCTTATAAAAAAATCTTCAAAAATATTCGCGCATTTCCTTAATAACCTTTGTCTTTTCTTCTATTCTTGAAAGTTTCCTAAATCTTATTCTCCAACTTGGATTTTTTCATCGCACCAATGATCCTATTCTTCAAACAGAGTTCATGAAACATTGACGTAGGAAGACATGTATAACTAGCACATCAATCATATATTTTTTTCTCTTTGCATTCATTTTTTTTTTACCCTCACAATTTTAGTTTTTTTTATTCAAACAAAATTTTAAAAATAAAAAAATCTTAATTGAAGTATTTGAAATTCTTAAAATTTAAAATTTTTCACAATTTTAAATCTCCTCATCCAAACACACTTAATGTATTGTGACATTTCACTGTAATTATGAGTTGTCATTTTTTAACCCTTAAACTTAAATCTTAGAAATCGTTTAAGTAAAACTTAAACCAATGCATCCATGTATTCTGATTTCACCAAACAAAAATAAGAAACATATATTCTGATTAGTAGTGATTAGTTATAGATAAATCCTGCAATTGGAAAATGCTGTGTACCCGTGCAATCCAAAACTTGATATATTATATCAAGAAAACTTTTTCCCTATATGGATATTAGGTCACATTCTATATATATTTCCATAACATAGAGGGGATGGGAGGGAAAGAGCAGGCTGTACGAAAGATTAGAAGAGGAAGATTGTATTTGATAAGAATAGAATGGATTTTATTTTATTCCATCCAAAACTCCATCAGAAATGATTTTCAAACATAAAAACAGTCCTACAAATTCTCGTAGCTGCATCATCTATCCGTCACTATTTGCAAGGTATTTGACTGCATCCAAGCTTAGTTTAGTGTTTGTAGTGCTCTGCGTCAAATCGTCAAATCAAAGTGTTGTGGTCGTTATTGATGAAGACTAAAAGGACAGGACGGAATGATTTGGGTCCCAACCACAAGCTTCTCAGACAAATCGTGAAATCGAACGATTGTAATTATTGTTTTACAAAACTTTGTACTGACGTGAACCATAGTTTTTAATCTGAACCCACAATATTATTTTAAAAAAAAGTGAGTCCATTTTTTATATATTACATATAAAGCATAAGAGGGATATATGATGTGTATCTTTTTTTTATATTTTTTATAAGGGGGTATATATGATATGTATCTGATACAACGACATAATTATTCTAAAAATATATATATTCCTAATTCTGCAAATCCAAATTAACAACATATTTCTTAAGCATTAGTAAAAACAAAATAAATATTATAAACTATTGTCATCATAAATCACATTTCACTGTCTATAAATAGGAATAGTATCAATTTAATTCCTTTCTTTAGATTATCCATCTAGAGGACAATTTTTATTTTTTTTCATTAATAGACAATAATTCTATGTCTTCACATGTAGCTGTATAAGATTTTCGTAACATTTTTATAAGTTTGAATACTTCACGCATACATATCAATAAAATATTAGAAAATATCGTTATCAGATATGAATTCATATACAAAATACGTAAAGCAAATTAAAGTATCAATGTCTGACAAGTTTAACCTCGTTTCACAGCCATAACTCATCTCAATTGAATTACGAAATCGGTACAAAAAGGAGAGTATTTTCAAACAAACTTATCAGGGTTCTTTTTTACAAGCTTTATTGTAAGTTCGCTCTGTGCGGTGAACCATGTCCAAGAACACATTTAGTTGCATCTTCACATATTCTTAAGGACAAAGAATTACAGACAGGGCCTGGTCCATGTACTATCCTTCACCTGATCCACAAGCAGCAGTCACTCATGGAATCATAATTCATAATGTAATTGTAGAGTTTTAAGCTAAAAAATAAAAAATAAGGTGTATTTAATATATATTAAGAATTGAATTTTCATTATTAGGTTTAGATGACTTAAATGTAAAATGAAAGATTATGTTTTATTAGATGAATCTTATTTGAATGTGGATACATTCAAAGTTATTTTTGTTTTAACTTCCAAAAGAACTTATTTATTATAGTTGATGATAATCTTTATTATAAATAAAGAAGAAAATTAGTGAAGAAGATAAACATGAAGAGAAGAGAGAATATGTGAGAAGAGAAATTGTAAAATAAAGTTACTTTGTTGAGATAAAAATATCTTTGTGTGAAAGTATTATTATTTCTTGTAACCATTGAATGGGGTACTCGGATTTATAGAATGATATACTATTTAGGGTGGATTACAATCTTGTAATCATTTTTGTAATAAGTAAATACTTTTAAAAAAATTCTGTGGACGTAACCAAGAAGTGTCGAACTATGTTTAATTCTTGTGTTTGTTATTATTTTTTCTATGGTGTAATTTTTGTTGTGTTCTCACAATCTTTTATGGGTGTAGATAATTTTGTTTGTGGGAGCGTTGATTACCCAACATTAATTTGATTGATAATCCTTTTCTTTCTCTATCATAATAAAAATGTTAGTACCTAATATAGGCTTCTTACCATGAAATTTAGCTATGGTGACACAACAGAGTATAAGGCTAAATTAGATGAAGAAACTTACCAAATTGATTGTGGCGTTGGATTAGTTCATTGAATTCACTATAGTTTTTAAGGTAGACAAGCCTATCTTCTGAAAGTTTTTTGTTGAGAGCCATAATTGAAGAAGAAAGCTTGGAGTTGTAGACTGTGGCTGCCTGGTTTATTGATTCTACATATATAATCCCTTTGTCTGCCTCCCCTTATTGTTCTTTGCAGTGGCACACATCCTAATGGTGATAGGCTCATTACTCCAATCTTTCTTGCTCCAAATTTATAAAGTTTCTTTCATTAAATTGCATGACATTTTCATCAAATTGTGACATAAACTTCTTTTTTTCCTGAGGTTAGGTTCAAACCTTAGTGTCGTCATTATATAACAAAAAACTTATAGCTTCTTTTATTTTAAATCCTAGGTTGTACCAATTATTGTTTCTTTTGAAAAAAATATTTTGCCAACAAAATGATGGATCGAACCTTTCAATGAGTTAATATTGGTTATTAAAATGCATTAACTGATAATATAGTTGAAGTTCACATGACATTGATATTTATTTCTATCTTGAATTTAAATATTTTTCTCATCAAAAGCATAGCTGTAGAAAATTTGAAGATATATTGACTAGCATACTTGTATACTCTTCAATATTATACTCTCTGTGGAATGGTGTCAAAAAGTATGTTGCAATGTGCTTTTTGCTAGAATGAGAGCTGTCTTCTCCCTCAACTGATTTCAGTTTTCCTATGTTACTCTTTGAACATATTCAGTTGATCCTCCACTGACAACACCGACTGATACAACATAAATGCAAAAACTGTTTTGGAATAGTTGTAAAACAAAGTTGAAAATAGAATTGAAATATTAAAAGACGCAAAGACAATGGTGGTGGCTGCAGAGTGATGTTACTGCTATTTCTACCGTTAGAGGATCATATCCTGAGCCGGCAGAGGCAAAACACACCCCAGTTAAGAGGTCTTCGATCTTCAGATTTGGATCAAGATAGGGTGGAAGGTCTCCTTTATTCCAAGTATTTCAGCTGAAATTATATGCAAATTTCTAAGCATAACGAACCATGACAGCATTTTCTAGTGGCAAATTCTATTTAGAATTATGTTATTCATACAACGCTACTTTCTATGTCTATCTCTTTCTGTCACATCAATTATTATATCTCGTATTTTTGTCTGTTATCGCCTCTTTGATGTATAATTTGTTGCGCAGAAATCATTTCTCTTCTATTTGTAAGCCATTGCTAAACCTTCCTGTGGCCTCTCCTCCAATGAAATCCCTCCCATATGGTTTGAAATTTGCCTTCACTATTGTTTCAATATATTGAAACAACAATTATATTGATGTTTCAACATTAATATATTTTGATTGTGATGTGACTGTTACAGCAAATGGATAAAACAGAAAAACAAAAAAGCATGCATCAAGAGATTTAAGGGATGAAAGCTTCATCATGTGATTTGAATTTGACTCTTATGCTACGGTTTCCTGCAGCAATAAAAATTTACAATGGCGATTGCTTGACATATTTTGTTGATTCGAACTCAATATCCATTTACTTGTTGGTATTAGCTACTGCTTAAGTGAGGCACCTGTAGTTATTCCACCATTAGGAAATCTTGTCTTCATGTTTTTTACGAAACATGGCTCATACATATAATGTGTTTCCTTAAAAGTACCTGTTAACATGCATAACTAGTCATTTTTCCTGTTGATAGGAAAACAGCAATCGTGCAAATGCTGCTTGGACTCCAGCTTTTACTTTGGGAAAGTAAATCTTAGATTACATATAGACTATGCTTGGAAGATGGTATCTGTAACCTTTTAAAATGACTTATTAAATTATAAGTATTCAATAAAATATTTTAAATTAGCTTATTGAATCATAAGTGTTTGATAAAATTAGATGTTAAAATAGTAAAAAAATGTAAAATAATATATTTAAAAAGAATAATAAAAAAATTAAATAAATATTTTAAGAATAAAAAAAATATAAAAAAATTAAAAGACAACATTTTAAATAATGTCAAAAGCTACTAAAAATGATAAATGCAATTTTAAAAAGTTTAATTACCGAATCCTCAAACAAACTTTTTAACTAATAAAAAAAACTAAAAACCAACTCAAATAAGTTTTCTAACAGTCTAGTTTTTTAGATAACTAGAAATAGTACTGTTTTTATCAATTTAATGAAGAGAATGGAAATTTTTTAAAACTATTATGGTAAGAGCATTTTCTAGAGTCTCAACATAAGTTTCCAATAAATCCCTTGTCATGAGACATATTTGGTGTGTTCATCACAAATACGGGTCATCATCAAACTTGGATAAATATAGAAAGATTAGTTTATATAGAGAGAGGGTTGAGAGGGATATTAACAACTCTTTTTAACATATTATTTAATAATTTTAGTTAAATTTTATTAAAAATTATAAAACTCGTGAGAGACTTATTAAATAAGAAGTGAGAATTAAAAAAATTTAATTTTTTTTTACCAATATTGCAAATGGTAAAAAAGAATGTTAGATAATGTGTTAGTAACATTTTTAACATGAACATTATCATGAGACAAAACTAAGAATGTACATTTCCAAACTTCAAGACTTATATATTTTATCATTCAACTTTAACTATTTCATAAATTTTACTACCGAAACTTTTATTTTTATGAATTTTATCATTTAATTATTTAATTTTTAAATTTTTTTTTATCATTCCGTGAATCTTCTGTTTAATGTCTAACGGAAAATCATGGGCCGTGCATGAATTGGAGACTGACTTCCACGTTGGATGGTAAAATCTGAAAATTAAAAAAAATAAAAATAATATATATATATATATATATATATATATATATATATATATATATATATATATATATAAACCGTGGATGATAAAAAATAATAATAAAAAACAATGAAAAAGATAATTTAAAAAACTGAAAATTATAAATTATAATTATTTTATTTTATCAAATAATATAAAATACAAAAAAACAATGAACAATATAATTTTAAAAATGAAAAATATAAACTATAATTATTTTGTTTTATAAAAAATAAATAAATTACTATTTTTTTTTGGAAGATATACGGTAACATTTTATTTTTTGAAAGGCTGAAAAATTAAATTAAAAAATTAAATCAGTTCATTTTTCAGCGTGTTCCAGGTGTTTATTCGTTAGGCTATATTTTGAGACATTTGTTGTGTAATTTTGAGGCATGAATCATATGTAGTATGATGTTTAACTTGCAATTGTTATGCTGCAAATAAACCTGGAAATATGCGTCTGAATTTAAGAAGGGTATTGAAAAAGTATATAAGAGATAGAATTGTGCGATTAAAGGGTATTAAAAAGCTGAAAAGAAGGTTTATATATATATATATATATATATATATATATATATATATATATATATATATATATATATATATATTTATTTATAATTTTCAGGTTTTACCATCCAAGGTGACAGTGAAGCGCCAACTCATTCACGGCGTATCATTATCCCGTTTGAAATTAAACAAAAGATTAGCAAAATGGTAAAATTTGCAAAAATTATATAATTGAATCGTAAAATTCACAAAAATAAAAGTTTAATAATATAATTTGTAAAATAACCAAATTTTGATGATAAAATATCCCATTAAACCTATAAAGAATGAATAATTTATTGTTGTAAGAGTAAAAGTATTTCCAATTTTCCCAATTTAGTCCAAACATACATGTAGTTTCCCAATTTTAATAGCAGTCAACATACATATTTTGAGGAAAATTTAGCCTAATAATAATTATAAAATATTTTTGAGGTGAAGTAAAATTAAAAACATTAATTTCATCTTCATAATTTTTTTATTAATTTGGTCTATGTTAAAATAAAATATATTTTTTCTTACCTTTAATGGTAATTTGGTTAAACAGTTTTTTGATGTGACTCATATGCTTAATTACTTTCTTTTTTCTTTACTTTCTCAAACACACTCAGAAGACATAAAAAAATTATTATTGTTTCATCTTATCCTCTAACATCATCAGAAATCACGAAAAAATTGATCAAAAAGTGATAAAAAATTGTAATTTATGAAAGTTTTTAACCGCTAAAAATTGTTTAATTCATTTTGGAGTATAGTCATCATAGATTGTTTAATTCATTTGTAATCAAAATATACACCTAAGTATGTTGGTCTCGTTAGATTACACTAAGGACAAAAAAAAATGTTTTATTTTTACAGAATCAAATTAATAAAAAAAATTGAGTACAAAATTAATATTTTTTAAAATTTTACATGACCTCAAAAATATTTTACTGTTTTATTATTATTAGGCTAAATTTGCCTTAACATATGTATGCTGAGTGCTATCAAAATTGGGAAACTACATGTATGTTAGGGGACCTCAAACATATTATTTTACCCATAGTAAAATAATAAAAAAATTTGCAGGAACAAATAATAAAAAAAAAAACATGTCCAATATATTCTCATAACAAAGTAATGATAGGTCCATACAAATACTGTGAACTTACGTGGTACATGGTCACATGGAGGCGTTTAAATTTATTTATAGTACTCCTTACAACAACTTCTAATTGGAACACATGCACACTACCCATTAGCTAGGAACACATGCACACTACCCATTAGCTAGGAACACATGCACACTACCCATTAGCTAGGAGAACGAGAAGAAAAACATAATAAAGCTACATTAAGTAGACACTCGAATTGTTCTCAGAAGAAGTCCTTAATTTTGTTATCAAGCACTAAAGAACTAAGGACATTGTAAGCCTTCTGTGTGGGATGATAACTGTCCCAGAATATGTAGTTAGAGGAGTTAGAGCATGTGTCTATGCTGTAACGGTTGCACAAAAGGCTCACTTCTATATTCCCCGTGCCACAGCACCCTCTATCTGTCACTTCAAAACCTTGACCATCAAATATAAAAAAAATAAAAATAAAATGATGAGTCCAAGAAATGAAAAAGTGCTAATGATCACAAGAGATATAACAATGGACAAAAATCACTACTAAATAAACACAACTTAGGTAGATTATATAGAATCTCGATCTCCCACATCATAACCTTTTGTGTCATGATAGTACCGCTGCCACACGAGGATCTTCTTTTATTGCCTTTGGGAGTTGAGGGCTTTCCATGCTAATTGGTAGGTTCCATGGAAAGTGCATGAAGGAGAGACAGAGAGTAAACACACAATAATTATATGAAGATGCAAATGAATTTGATGCAGCTAGTGACTGATTTCTTTCATTACAAAAAAATCTCTATGAATGTAATGTAATGTTACATTCTGAGTTAAGTGTGACTTTGAGGGCACATATAATGACATAAAATTGGTGTATATAGGCAGCAAGGTATAAATGGAGTAATGGACTAATATAGAGATAGACAAATTATACGTGGTCCTGAACTGCTACCTATTCGTGCTACTAATCAATCTTTATATGACATGTATTCAGATTTTTTAATTTATGAAAAAAAAAATAACACTTAATCATATGCTATAGAAATTAATGAGGATATGTGGTCCATGATCACTTAATAAAGGTAATGAAGTGATTGATTAGTGATTACCATATTTAGCAGGATTTTGAAGCATGTTAAGCAATCCGTTGTAAGAATCAAGATAAACAAGCCTAGAGTCTGAAAACTTTTTTCCTAGCACAACCATTTGGGTGGAGAGCTTCGAGTTGAAGAGCATTGCTGCTTGGTTAGAAGAATCTAAGCAGGCTCTATTCAAGCTTCCACCAAGTGTTCTTTGTGAAGGCACACACCCTATGACTGGTAAACCAAATACTCCAATCCTTCTAGCTCCTAGGCCATAAAGTTTCTGCAATCCATTTATATGTATTTTTACTTAGAATTTTTTTTTGGAGAAAGATAAATAAATAAAAGGTATGAAAAGAAAATCCCAAAGTCCAAAGTTTGGTATGTGATTTACCAAGACGTCGAAAAGCAGAGAAATTCAAACAGTGAATCAAGCTTGGTATTCTGACTACTTTACAGTACAATACAACTATTATGTTTGATACTATTCAAGATATACTATTTGCCCTCTTTAAAAAGAATTAATGCAATGAACTGAAAATGTTAGTCATAAATGTGGGATGCCATTTGTCTACCACTATCATCTGCTCTACCTAAATTTGACCGTTGTCCAGAGGGTGGCAGTAAAATGACGTATGATGGAATATTAACATTTATTTATCTCTTTATTTTTTGCATTTAAAAATTAGTTGAATTCAAAATTCACAAGGAAAGTGCACATTCATGACTCTCCAAAGCATACCTGCAAGAAGTTTGAGGCTTCTGAAGCCATTAAGTCAGTGTACGAAGGAATATCATACTCAGCACTCCTAAATGGTAATTGAGAATAAGTGTTGGCAATGTCATCACTTCCTACGCACACTATGTATATGCTCTTAGACACTATCATTGCCGTTCTGTTTCTTCCAACCGCTTCATTTATCTTCCTTGTGTACTCCCTGAACATGTCCAATTGATCTGACAATGACATCACATTCTTGTGACAAGGAGAAAATAAACTGGAGTTAGCTTTAAGATGTGCCAAAGTAACTTATTTATTGATAGACAACATGAACAAGGTTGAATATATGGGTATGTACCACTAATTCAGCTGTTAGAGGATCAAATCCGGCACCACCCGAGGCAAAGCTTACACCAGTGAGGAGATCTTGAAGTTGCAAATTTGGGTCAAGATAAGGAGGTAAAAATTTCTTGACTCCAAATTTTGCAGCTGAATATGAAGCAAAGAAGTTGGTGAGAAATTGAGAAAAGAACAAGTTCATTCTATTCTCTATCGATAATTATACAAGATACATGTTTTAAGAGCAGATAAGTTTGTATGTAACTTTCTACCAATTATGTCTGATGGAACTAAGCCATTGCTGAACCTTCCAGTTGGTTGATTTCCTCCACCAAAATCTCTACCATATGGTTGGAAATTGCATTTGACAAGTGTGGTGATATAGTCGTTGTTTCCTGTATCTACTATAGAGTCCCCAAATACAACCACTGCTGGCACTGTTTCATTGTTTGGTAGGCTCACAACAGAAACATGTTGAAAGATGGTGGCTATGATAGAACACCAGAGAATGACTAAAAGCCATTGAGAAAGGAGCTTTTGACAGAGTAAATCCATGTTTTCTATGACTACTTGCTTTTGAAAGAAGGCAATGGCAACTTCTGTTTGGTGCAAGCAACTTATAAGAAAGCTAGATTTTGTTTTGGGTCTCTTTCAATATCATGCTATCATGCCATTGTCATAGCAAGAGATTTTACCATGAATAATTGCATGATACTTCTGTAGCTAAGCCAGGTTAATAATAATACATAATTTCTATAATGCCGACTAATATATGCTTCCATGTCATAGTTTATTTGTCATTTGGTGTCATCTATTACTTCAATAAAATACAATTGGACATATACCAACTTTCTCCCTATTGTATTCATTATTTAGTTCTTATAAAATGATCGAGTTTTTATTTTAATTTTTAATTTTAAATATATTTTTCGTGACTGATAAATATTTAATTTGTGTTTATTTTTTAACAAATTTTTATTTTTCGTTAAATCTCTAATAAAATAATAATTTTATTTTTAATCTTTTTTATTTTATTTTAGTCTATAATAAATTGACTAATTTTCTATTTACTTTTTGATAAATTAACAAAATGTTGTATTAGTCAAGACTAATAACGAATAATTTTTTTATAAGGAAAAAATAAAAAAATTGATTAATTTATCTAAGACTAAAAGAATGTCAATAATTAAAAATAAATTTATTATTTTATTAAAAAACAAATGTAAAAATCAGATATTTATTAAAGAAAAAAAATATATTTAAACCTAATTAATTTTTATCTCTTAAAAACATAAAATCATTATTTTTTATTCCTATTCTTATATTTCACTGATTAACTAAGTACGTATATGTTAGAAAAAAACGTTTTTGTTTATGGTCGCCTTGCGTATAATTGCATTTTTCTGTATTTAGTGACTCCTTTTCAACCTAATGAGGGGCGTTTGTCCAGTAATGCATTTTGTCAGGTCTTTAGTGGAAGCTATAAGGGAGTTGGCGGGAATGAGTGGAATAATCTCGTAGTCTCACATATATAGAGAAACAAATAACCAAGTTGTAGATTTACTTACTAAGCATGGGTTATTCATTCATGGAAAAAAAGAGACTATTTTTTATATTTTACCGTCCTTTTTGCACTGCTTTATTATAGCAAATTTGTCTGATATTTTATTTTCTCATGATTATTAATAAAGTTGTCTTATTTATGATGTTTTAGTCCCTAGGTCATTCACAAATAATAATAAAAAAAGGAGTGTGTTTGTTTTGGCGTCGCCCACTTAATGTGAAACATTAGAAATATACTATTGCTCTTTTGCTAAATTATTACATTTGACGTGATTTTATCGACAATCTTCATCCTTATGCTAATTGTCTTATGACAAGGGTTATAAGGGGCTGTGTTTGAGTCTGATAAAAAATAACATACATCAAACCTTTGACGTGATTTCTATTGCTTTTTTTTTTTTTTGGGTAAATAGACGTGATTTTATTGCTTATGTATGTATTGGATATATGTCTAAAAACATGTTACTATCATTTTGTTTATTATTTTATGTTTTAAATGTGATTTTTAGAAAGTAATAATAGTTAAAGTATCCTCAACGAGATTTCTAACAATTTATAAGTCATTGTTTCTTTTTAAGATCGGAAAGACAATTCACACATTTTTTTTAATGAAAAACACATGTTTCAAGGTAACTTTATGATCAAGATTAATTAGATGCGCATTTTAATTAAGTTCAACGCTTCAAAATCAATTCTATCAAGATTAATTTTACTTAGTTTTAAACAAAAACAAATCTTTACATTAATTGGCTGAATATGTATGCAGCTTAGAACAAGCATTTTTTTTTCCCCATAAAATTCCAAATAAAACGAGCTCAAAATTGGCAGGACCATACTCAGCAAATCATTTCACAAGTCTTCTTTAACCACGTGCATTGTACAACTAAAAGAAATTCTTCGATATTTTCCGAGTGAAGAAACTTTCTTACTTATAACGTGAAAAAAAATATTTAGTTAGACAATATCTACCACAAAATTAAGTAAAAGTTTCTCACTTAGAGACGATATACGAAAGAGATATATATATCTTAGCTATCAGATCACGTAAAAAAAAATTAATAGGAATACGGCAATCGCCAATGGGGCACATCACATGGAACATGATTAGCAAAGTCATCCAATAGTAATGACAATCGAGGAAAGTTGGCAACAGCCATGAACCTTTTATGCCATGCCTGTAGGCTTCAACAAGATTGAACTATACATCTAATTCGTTATTCACAAACATATATGATTGATTGAATGCTAAGAAATAAAAAAAGAGAAGAAAAGTCACATATTCAATCTTTTTTACTAATACAAATTGGCATTCTAATAGACTAATAACCTATCTTAATAAAAAGAAAAAAAAATGCTAATTCATTACTCACACACAAAAAATACAACTAATTTATTATGTTACACCGATTTCTTGTAAAGAAGTGTAAAACGGTTCAAAAAACCACATAACTGATTTCTAGGACATTGGAAAAAAATTAATTAAAAAATTCAATATTGTGATCATCAATATATTTCAAGCTCAATATTATAATGATTAGTAATTATATTTGTTTAGTTTTTAATTATAATTACCAATAAATATTATTTGTATTATTAAAATTAAATGTTATGACATATTTGAATTAGTTTATGCATATTTTTGAATTTTATGTGATGATTTTTTTGACAGAAATGTGTTATGAATTATGACTTTTATAAGTGAAGTTTAATTTTAAATATACTGAAGTTATAAACATTATGTTATTATTGTTTATATTTAGTAATATATTATATTAAAATTAAAATAATATTATTTAATTATTACTAACTCAATTATGGTTTAAATTTTTAATATTATAAGTTGTGAATGTAATGGCGTCTTTCTAATATATATTACTTAATATACTATATTAAGATTTAAAATAGTATATATTAAGATTTAAAATAATATTCACGTTTTGGGTTTTTTAATCAAGTTAAACCTAAACTTTTAATAGACTTGTTTAAATATATTACTTGAGATTGAATCACTCAATTTTTATGTTCTTTTTTCAAGTCATGCCTAATTTTTTTAATGTCGGTATCAGTTTAACTCATTTACACTCATATACTTAAGTCTACTAGTATGATTGTTTTTATTTTTTATTTTTTTATTAGGTGTCTACCTGGTCCAACCTCTGTACTCCATTTCCACCAAAAGCAACATTTTCTTGCTTACTTGTTGTAGTGTTCATTCATATTGAATTGTGGCAAGGTTACAATTTTCCAACGGTCTAGCTCCCCATTGAACCCTTCTCACCCGTTATCTTCTTTTAATGCAGTGAATACAATAATGTGTTGAATTTTTCATTATGGATCATCCCTGCTATTTTTTAGGGGTAGTCCTGAAGAGACGAAGCAAGATGAGGTGAAGGAAAGAGATCTCGGATCAACATAGCAAAAATATTTAGCTGTAGACAAAAGCTGATCGACCCAACTAATTAATTATGATATACTACGTGGCTACGTCCTTTTTAACATATATAAGAAAATATGGATTCCACATTTATGCATTAAGGAAGTTGTAATAATCCAATATATAACGAATTTGCATGCCTACATACATGGTTACAAAATCTGATTGTTCTACTAGGTTTCGTGTTTTCAACTCATATATTTTCTTCGCATGTGCCTACACATATTTGCTGAAAGCAACTAATAACTGACTGATCAATTCACGTATCTTTTGGCCCAGAATTAATGTGGTTAACTTCTTAGCTTGGTAAATTAACTACCGTTGCATCACACTTTGGCGTTGCGTTATACGATGAAATCCGTATTGATTTTTTTTTGGGTGATTTTTTCAATGAAATTCGTATGAATCAATGCGTGTAGACTCAGGGATAGTTCCATAAACCTTATAAAAGAGGAGCTGAAATATTTTTTTTATTTGTAATTATTAAATTTCTAACTTTTAATAAATAATAATTTTTAAAAAATTTAGTATTTTTACACATAAAATTGAAACTAATTTTTATATTAAATAATGATAACTTTAATTGTTATTATAATAAAAACAAACACATAATTAGTTTTACATAATTTTATACTAATTATCACTTTAATTATTATAATAAAATAACAAATAAAACTAATTTTAAATAATTTTATACTAATTAACATTAATCACTATTATAATAATAACATATAAAATTAATTTTATATATTTTATATTGATTGAATTAATATATATATATATATATATATATATATTAATGTATATGTGTGTGTGAAATGAAATATAAAAAATGAATAAATAAAAAATCAATCCTTTAACTTTAAGTTTCACTATATAGAGAAGTTATTTTTTAACAAAGAAATTAGTTCTTCTGTTTTTGTTTTAAGCAAATCAAGGGCCCAAGCCCAATAACAGATGCTCCAGATCATTTAGACATGGAGTTTGTTTTTGATTCCAATGGATTTTGTTATTTATCCTATCATTTTTCAAAATTTCAAAATTACTCATCCCTAAAATGCACAATAAAATCAAGATTTTGTTATAGAAATGTATAGCAAAATCATGATTACACTGTGCAACATTTTCACACCCCCTAATGCACTGGAATCACAATTTTGTTGTGTAGTTGGTTCTGTGAAAAAAGTGTACAAATGAATCACAATTTCATTGTTGTGCAATGGTGGTTAAATACATAATGTACAACCAAAGCGTGGTTCCATTGTGTAGCACAAATTATTACACAATGAAATCATGATTTCATTGCATAACCAAAAACTCGGAGAAAAAAATGGAATCTTGATTCCGTTGTGCCAAAATGCATAATAAAATCATGATTCCGTTAAGTTTACGAAAACGAACAAAATACATGTAACAATGTGGGTGTAGAAACTCAAGAGAAGGAAAGAGGAAGGGGAGAATGAATGAAGAAAGAAGAAAAAAAAAAAAAAAAGAAGAGAATGAAGAAAGGGAAGGAGAAACTGTTAGGGAGAGGGGTGGGGAAGAGTGAGAATGATAGTTTGATAATGTTCTTGGTTGGTGATGGCCAAGAGCAATTTGATTGGAGTCAACACTAATGACATTAGACAGAAGGTACAAATTCTATTACAATTATCACTTATTCACTCCATCTTTCTGAAACTGATCTAATGGGAAAGGAAACTCATAATTTTTTTTCCTATGTGACTTTCATTTTCTATATTGCTAAAAGCTTTTTTCTTTGAAGAAAATCTTAACTTTTGGGGTTATTAGTGTTGGTTTATGTATTCAAAGAAAACAAATATTGTATTTAGGATATCTTTGATTGTGTTTTTATTTTTGATTTTTTGAATATATATTTTTTTTAAATGAATTGTTAGAGTAGGAGTGAGAGATTAAAGAAAATGGAATAGCAATGAAGTTTTTAAGTAATAAAAAATTGAAAGTAGAAAATCAAGATAATTCAAAGTATTTTTATTTTTTTATTTTAAAACTGAATTTTATTTTTAATCTACTCTTAAAAATGATTCTTACTAAATAAGTTTTTTCTTTATTTTTAAAATAAGAAATAATCATGCTCGTGTAAAAATGTATTATTTTACTTAATGGGCTGTAGCTCAATTGACAACACATACTGAATTTATGAGTACTGAATTTATGAGAGAGGATCTTCCTTTGATTCTCACAAAATACATCATTGAAGATAAATAATGAACTTTAAGTATGACTAAATATTGAGTTGATGATTAATCCATTGGTGACAAAAAAAAAAGTTGAAACTTATAAAAATACTTCAAGATCCTACTGAGAAACCAAAAATCTTAATTACCGTAGTTATAAAAATGTATTGCTTTAGAAACTCTCATAATATAAATATCTTTTGTCCAAATATTAAGAAAGGGTTTGCTCATCTTATATTATTAAAATAACCTAAAAGAGAACAAGAAGAGTTTAAGGGCAGTTGCATGGATGAAGAAATACAAGAATACTTTCCAGCTATCTATTGTTATTAATTTTTAAAACATTTTTTAAAAAAAGATACTACAAAAACTACGCCGTTACTTAATCAAAATGTGCAATAATCAAAATAAATTATTAGTATCCCTTTATTTCTCGCTGTACAAACATTATACTAAAAAATCTAATTCAATGCTAATTACCAGTATATGACAATTTTTTGTGCTAACTTCCCCTTCTCTTTTAGACTATAATTATTCTAGCGATAGACAGTATTTCTACTTGAGCTGGTAGGACCACTAATTCGTGATAATTGGTTTTGTTTCAAACTTGTTTCACACTTCCACCAATGCTTTGCATCAAACTCCAAGCATGTAAGTAACAAAATCCACCTTTTCTGCATCATTACATCTCATAATTCTCAAAATTTTCTCTAGCTTTTGCAGTCATACTTCTGCTTTCATAGGATTTACACTGTTGCAAAAAAATGGTGGATCATTCTTACAAAATTCAGATAATCCCACATATTGAGAGTTCGAATGCACAATTGATTTGGTGATGACTCCGCTTCCATTCCATCTGCTCTCGCATAACTCTGGTCATTCAAACCGAGGTTGTTGCAAGTTCATCATTCGTGTTTGTCCTTCGCTGATTAGGTGCCATAAATCTGCATAAATGTTAACAAATCTTTGCACACTTGATAGTTAGTCACCATTCTCCCATATATTTAATTAATAAAAAATGTAGTGTTAGTTGAATATATGGAGCCATTTTAGATTCTTGTAGTCTCTTCGTCGTCATCCATCAAGTACTTACAGAGTTATAAGCTTTTTCCCTGTTTAAGGCTGCAAAAGAAAATGAGTAAATCAAATAAGATCAGTGGACTCTTGATACACTTGTAATGTTAAAGAACACAGTTTGTGCAAAAAATATATTTTTCAAAAAGTGATTATACTAAACTTCATCATATTCAAATGGAGTACAAATTGATAAATACCATTTAGTTATGGAAGGAAAGACTCTTAGAAGTGGAATTCAAAGGAGACGAGGCTCTCCAAAATTTGTTGAAACAAAAGTTTACATATTGTACGGAAACCAGCTAGAGGAATGGATAAAGAGAAGCAAAACATAAAATTAACAAATAAATGTCATTATTTAGAGTATTGACAAAGCTCCAAGTTGGGTTGTTTCTGTTGCACCACCAATAACACAAAATCAATACTCGAACCACTACTTAACATAAACAACATAATAGAATATGCTCTTTTTATCTTCTTCTTTGTTTTGACAAAATGAAACATAATTGATATGAAGTATTAAAATGAAAAGTTTAGTCAGAGATGTGTCCACAAAAAGTCTATTCTCCGATAGAAACACACGCAATCCATTTATCATTGAACTTCATCTCCACCTACAACACAAAAAAAGCATATGTTTTAATTTACAAAACAAAAAAAAATCAGAAATCTACGAGATCCATTTCGTCACTCAAATCAATATTGCTTATGGGATCCACGAGAGACCTGGCCAGAAGCAAATGCGAATTTTTAAGACCACGCTTCACTTTTGAATTCATTGGCGCATTGGTGGTTTTGAAGAGCTTGACTTGTATACATACAATGGAGAAATGAAGGATCATGGATGAAGTGCGCATCAAATGTTAAAGAAAAGGAAGAGTAAATCGATATACAAATTTGAAATAGAGCAAAAGTTGTTGTTGAATGGGACGAGAGAAAGGAAATGAAGAGCATGCAAAAAGGTAAAAAAAGGGTTTTAGATTAAAAAAGAAGAAGATAGAGAATGCATATTCGAGAAGGGTATTGATTAGACCAAGTATAGATTAGTTCTCCATACCGATTTTGGAACTTGCTAATAGCAGTCACCGATTTTAAATTTGCATGCCAAAATTTAAGTCACGTTGATTGAGATCTATAGTATATTTGTATTGGAAGAAAGATGGAAAATCTTTGTTGATTTTTGGGTAGGAAAAAAAGTTTTGTGGGGAAAATGGGCGAGAAAACATTGTTGGAAAACTTCTTTGTTTTATATATATTGAAGAAAAAAATAAAAATTGAAGGTTAATCACTTCCTTTCTATGTGACTCATACTATTTGGCAAGAAAAAAATTAAAAGTTATGTTAATAAAGTAAATTTCATTTCAAACCACACGAAATTAATAAAAAATTATCTTTTAATTCATTGTTTATACTAGAGAAAAAAAAATTGAATTAAAGATTAGTATAACAAAATTTCTTCATCTCTCTAGCTAATTTTGTTGCCTTTTCCCTTGGTTAGTTATGTTCTTATGATTTTTATTATAAAACAATTTTTATGAACACATAAAAATGAGAGTCACGATCCGAACATTCTTGAGAAGAAACCGAGTTTGGTTGCGATTGATCCATCGTATAAAATTTCCTTCAAAAAAGGAAAATAAGAAACACAAAAAAATAAAAATAAGAAACAAATAAATAACTGTAATTATAATCTAAAAGTAAAAAAAATAAAAAAAATATTAACAAAGTTGGCAAAGATTGGTTCACATAATGAACGCTTCAACAGCAAAATTTCCCGGGCTAGAAAGTTTCTTGCTCTCTCTCTGATCCCATTCCGCAACAACAACTCACATTCCCTCATGCATAATTTCCATCTCCTCCAAAAGGGTTAGGGTTTCTCATTTTCCTTCTTCCTCATCTCAAATTCCTCTCTCCCCATCCAAATTTATTTTGGGCCTTTTTCCTTTTGGTGCGTATTTTACAGATTTTTACTCTTTGCATTCATGGAAGTTTCTAGATATTCATTTTTCCTTAAACAAATGCATGATTGAAGCAGAAAATTGTATTGATTGGAGGAGGAGGAGAAAATTGGAAGAGTGCGTGTTTGGGTGAGTTTTCTATCAATCAAGGTCCTCAGGTGAATGATCTGAGGGTTTCATTTTTGAGGTGAGTCAAGGGTAATTGAAGATGAGCGCTTCTAAGTTCATCAAGTGTGTCACTGTTGGGGATGGAGCTGTGGGCAAAACTTGTTTGCTAATCTCCTACACCAGCAACACCTTCCCCACTGTTAGTTCTTTTCTTCCTCTTATTTTGTTTCTGTGTATTAGTGATAATTTTTTTTTTTAATTTTCCTTTTTTGGAATGGATTTTAGAGTTTTGGATTTAATAAAGAATGAGTTGCTACAACTATTGTTCAATCTAAAAATGTGAAATTGGTCAATGCGATAAATGTTGACAAATGGACAAAAAGGTTGAAAGAGAATGAGTTTTTCTTGGCTGCTCTCCAAGAGAAACTTATATTTTGAAGTAGAATTAATTGCTTGCAAGTCTAATTAGTTTATTTGAAAAGTTTGCTTGACAAAATGAAAATGTTTCCTCTCTCAATTGTTTGAGGTTAAGAATATGTAGTCTTTCTAGAGCTTTTTCAATTTATTATATGACAACTCTTTTTTAAGAAAGAAGAAAGAAAAAGGAAATAATTAGGGGGGTATGATTTGTTTTATGTATAACTACATGTCTTCTCCATTGGGAAACGACAAAAGGTGTCTAACATGCATAATGGAAGTAACAAAATACTATTATTATTATTATTAAGAATACTAGAATCACATGCACTGATGTGTTGGGTATTGATTTGAATGCGATAAAGGAAATAAAGAGATTTTGGTGCTAAATTTATCCCAAGTTGTCAATATATTTTGGGATTGTGTTTCATGCTATATATGATATTATCTTATAAATATGTTTATTGATAAAGAAAAATGATCATTGTTTTTGCATCTCTTCACTTTGTTTGGAAATAGGATTATGTGCCAACTGTTTTCGACAATTTCAGCGCAAATGTGGTTGTGAATGGAGCCACTGTTAATCTAGGATTATGGGACACTGCCGGTATTGTTGTTATTTTTTCTTTGTCCATTCTGGGATGTTGAGTTCTTTTTAGATTTTTATTATTCTATTATGTGGAATAGGTCAAGAGGATTATAATAGATTACGACCTTTGAGTTATCGTGGTGCTGATGTTTTCATATTAGCTTTCTCTCTCATAAGCAAGGCCAGTTATGAAAATGTTTCCAAGAAGGTACTTTTTCCACTATAGTCCAAAGTTTAAGTTCCTAGTGTTGCTCAAATTTAGAATGCACTTCTACATGTTACCTTTAATGTAAATGTGATGTTTCCATAATAATTGTAAAGAACTATATCCTATTTATATTAATTAAAAAGTGCTAATAAATTGTGTGTTATTTTCATTTTCAGTGGATTCCAGAGTTGAAACATTATGCACCTGATGTTCCCATTATTTTGGTTGGGACAAAGCTTGGTAAATCAATTTCTACCTAATTTTTTAATGTTTGATATTATGATACTGTGCATTTGTTAATTGCTTCTTCTAGCACATTAATTTATAATACTACTATTAAGCAACTTTTGTGTTTTGGAATCATAATTATATAAATTTCATGATCCATATAATACTATAGTTTGATATTTTTTGGGTACTTTACTTTATAATAATGTGATTGATTTATAACTTTTTTATTGCGTTCATTTTATAAAAGATGAACTACTTAAAATGATTGTTACAATCTAGAAAGAAATGGAAGATTGATATTTGGTATATATTGAGCATATCTCCTTTTATTTTAAAGTTTTGACCTCTATTTGTTTTCTCAGTTGCAATTATTATGATCATACATTGAATATTTTTAGTTTGATGTTACTCTTATTTGTTGTCTCTTTGTACAAGGATGTTTTGCAAGGTAGGATTTTTACATTACTTATATTAACATTTTACCGTCAACTAATTATTAGGAGGATTAATTAAATAATTGGTAGTGTTTTACTTTTAACTAATTACTGGGAGGATTAAATAATTGATAGTGTTTAACCGTTCTTCATCATTAGTGAAGTTTTAGACATTGTTAATAATAAAATATGTGAATATAAACTTTTTCTTTGTTTCTCCTTTATCCATTTGATTAGACATAGTGTTCAACTCTTATGGACAACTATAATGAATGCAATTGAGAGTCTATCTAGTGCAATGCTAGAGGTCTTAGCTATCAAGCTTGACTTTGTTTATTTGGATCTATGATGTATTTATCAAATGCAAAAATAATATTTGAAATTGGTTAACAAGGTATTTTGGTTCAAACTACCATTTTTCTCCTTTAGAGGTGTGATATTAAGTAACATTTAACAAAAAAAAAGTTACTTATAATATTAATCTTGTAAAATTTTAATAACTTGCATTATAAATTATAATTCATCGTGGTAAAGTTTTTATTGATAGTGTATGTGTAGATGGATTGATCCTATCTCCATAGTAGTATTAATACTTATAAATAATATGTGAATAATTTTTGTATGTGTTGTTCTATTTAAGGGACAAATGATTTTGTTAAAAAATTTCTCAACCTCTACATATTTTATCACCAATTGTTCTTTCAGTTAAGAGTTAATCCTTTACCGTTTTTTTATTTGAAATGAGACAGACCTTCGAGATGATAAGCAGTTCTTCGTAGATCATCCTGGTGCCGTACCCATTACCACTGTTCAAGTAAGTATTATTTTTTGTGGACCTCTAATTGCTTATTTGCTTTACACTTCTAGTGCATGTTTGTAATCAATTTTTGTTTTTTAATCTAAAATTTGCTCATCTTTTTGAAGGGAGAAGAACTTAGGAAGCTGATTAATTCACCTGCTTACATTGAATGCAGTTCGAAATCACAACAGGTATATAATTAAATGTATTTCCTTTTTCTTTTCACACAATGGTTAAGTTAATTGGTAGTCATAAATTTATATTTGACCTTTATTGCAGAATGTGAAGGCAGTATTTGATGCAGCCATAAGAGTTGTCCTTCAACCACCAAAGCAAAAGAAAAAGAAGAGTAAAGCACAAAAGGCTTGTTCAATATTGTGATTTACTATGTTCAATCATTTGATGAAAACCATTTGTTCTACCTAATATTGCCCTTCTCTCATTCCATTTCTTCACTTCGTTGAAGAAGTTGGAGTCTTTTGGGTGTTTGTTTGACATACTCTAGATCTCCTTGAAGCATAAGGTGGTTGTTGCTTTGCTTTTTTGGAGTTATTGTGAATTCTAATTGTCAAATTTGTTTTTCATGGTTCTCACCTTTTTATGAACTTATATTTTATGCATTAATACATTGGAATATCCTAGTTAGGATAACAATCTTATTTGCTTGAATATATTTAAATATTTTATATTTTGTTATAATGCTTGCTATGTTTTAAAAAAAATAGTTATTTTTTAGTTGTTGTTTAATTATTTTATAATTGATTTTTTTTCCTTGTTTCCCTTAATAATTTTTTTTGCGGTTTGATTGAAATTATGGATGAGGAGGTTTCATTTTGAGCACATAATGTTAGGCTCTAATATAAAACAAATACTAGTTTAATACTCAACAAACCATTTTTACACGTGAGACAAAAGAAAACTCTAGCATATTATTATTGCTTAACATTTTTTTTGTTTGAAAAAGTTATTTTACCATGTAAGCATTATTGTTTTTGATTAATAAGGCAAATACACAATACTAACAAATTAAAAATCCATTGTATACTAATAAGAATTTTCATATTTTCATGTTATATGTAATAAATTTGCATGGCACGAATTAGTCTTGATTTGATGTTTTAAACCCTTTTTATTACTAAGTAATTGATTAGTAATTTATCTCAAATTGTAGTGAATTAAAAATATGAATATTCAAAGATGATTTTCCTTTATATCTGAAAAATAATAAGTACCCAACAATAGTATAATAGTGTTGAATAAATCCTTGCATCATTAAGAAACAAAATTTTGTTTGTCTTTTAATCCTACAAACTAGACATTACCATCATAAGTAAAAAGATAGTAGTAATTACTAAAACCTTACCTCTATACTTACTCATAAAATTGAGTATAATTCTTTGTAATTTGCCAATCAAGTTACGTGCATATATTGATAAGTAATGCTTAGTATACAAGACAACAACAGTTATCAAACATAAAACATCACACATGGTAGTATACAAAAAAGTCAAAAGGTTCAATCAGTAGGAGATTCCTAGAAATCTGTCTAATTAAAACCGTAATTACTTACATTGAAGAACCCAAGTAAGCGATTAGTTTTAACGATCTTGTCACCTATTTTCTTCTTCAGACTGGTAAGTTCCATTTAATCGTCAAGCTTTCCCAAGCAAATTTAGAAATTCAAATTAGTTGCAGCCTTGTTCTATCTTCCACCACCCATTCTAATGTCCACCCACTATATGTTGTTGCTTGGTCTGAGATTTTTAATGCTAAAACAAAAATGGTTTGATAGCAGAGGATGATTGAATTCTTAGGTGCCAACCTAGTTGGGATTTAGCTCCCTATCTTGATGTTCATGCTCATCATTTTGATTAAAAAAATATAAAGACCAAGAATCGTAAAATATCCAACGAATAAGCTAATTCAATTATGTATCTAACAAATTAGGGTTAATAAAATAAAGGCATGGCACGGTTGAAATAAATACTACCAAGTTACATCCTAATTGTAAAGTTTGTAATGGGCTCGAAGTTTGTATACATCAAACTTTAAACAATGAAATGAAGAAAAACTGATATATTGTAAGATAAAAGTATAGAGATGTAAAGTTCAAAAATAATAAAAGAATTACTAAATTGAACAAGGTGGTTCAAAGAGACAAGAAAATAAACACTTGGAAAGTAAAAAAATGACAAGTTGATACATATTTTATAGAAGTGATGAGTGATTGACCTATCAAATGTTAATGATTTTTCGTCATTTAAAATTATTTCAACTATTATCTTCTCTAATTTACTTTAATCATAATCCTTTATGTGAAAGAGTATAAATTATTTGATTTCACTCCTAATCCAAGAATTTTTGGTATCTAATACACAAATAATGAATAAGTTAACTTCTCATACAAAGAAGAAACAATAATCAAACAATAAAAAGAAACAATAATGGATAAGTTACCTTCTCATACAAACTTTTGTTTTTTTTTTTCATCACATGATTATTTCTCTCTCTTCCTCCCAGGCACTTCCGAGTTGATGTGAAAAGGGGTTGCAATGATTGTGCGAAATCTCCATTGCTTTAACAGAGCCCAAGATTCCCACTTGCAACTTACAATAAAACATGTGTCATTGTGAAATTTTAAATCTGATCATGCTTCTCCCTTTCCCCATAACTACACTACAATCTCATAAATTATGTCCACCACCTGCTTGTGACAATTCCGTAACCACACTAATCTTCCACAAGCACAATACTCCCATAGTAAAACACCCTCTATCATAACCGAGACTTCACCAACTATATTAGTCAAACATGTTAAGCACCAAGACTTCACCAAACAAAAAACATATTCTCGTTATTTAACTTCAACCTTCAACAATCGAGGATTTCAATACTGAATCAAATTGATAGAAACACAATTTTGAATCGGTTCTGAATATAATTATTGTCAGGATTCACTTCCTATCATACATATTGTTATGATGCTTGATAATTTACCAAGTCCTTTAAAATCTTATAAATCTACAAAATCCTTTCAAATTTTATAAATTAATATTTTATAATTTTGGTCTTTCTTCTATTTTCAATTAGGGAGGTCAAAACTCAAAAACAAGCATTATTTTTATCAATGGGAATTTATCCCATGACTTGCCCATGACTTTAGCATGCTAAACACAAGCATAATTTTCAACACGGGATCCAGAATCCAGATATAGAGGATCCTAAACTAGATTAATCCAGATATAGAGGATCCTAAACTAGATTCTGTGCACCATTCTGGAGAAAAGAAAATTGTGGAAATATACGCGCAACTGAATTTTAAAAATGATAACATAATGTTTATTTGCAAAGGGTTTCACCATTAGAACAACATTTTTGTAATAATAGTTGCTGTTCTGTTCAACTAGTAACTCTCAAGGGATATTAAGTGATCCTGAATAAAAGTAGAAAATTTGTGATTCCATCCTATCTATTATATATAAAAGTAGAAAACTATATATTCTTTGTAGCTTATTATTAGTTGGGATGAGAGAGCACAGAATGAGACATTTGATTCAAGGAACATAAAGCTCATCAATTTATTAAGTCAATGATGTGCCTCGTTTACAACTTACAAGGCATTAACAAATAAAGAGATAGTAGTATCAAATAAAGACAATTAATTGAGTGGGGACTAATGCCATGCCAATAGTAATAGTCGTGCAGCTATTCCCTATCAGTAAGTAGCATACTTCTTCCCTCTGCATAAAATGAGTTTAAACGAGTGGAGAGCAAGTTCATCTCCAATCTAAGACACTATGTTATTGATAATTCCCTTTATTAGATTATATTGGTGGTTCCCTTCAGGCCCTTGGACTCAGAGATAATGTGATGTCCTGAAAAACCTTAAGTCTCAACATCCTGGAGGTGGTACTACCTGTGTCATAATAAGCTTTATCTGATTCATTTGGGGCTCCCAAAATTGCAGCAAGAATGGCCTCCTCAAATTCGTCGTCGTTGGGCAACAAGTCTGTTAACTTGTTCTTCTCAGCAGCATCTTCTGAGGAGAGCCTTCTTGATTTGTTCTGTGGCACTGGCACACCTAATTCCACATGCAACTTCTTGTTGTTAATGTTGGCATCCCTGACATCACTCACCACTCTCATGGACCCTGCAGCATTTCCAGACCTTGTTCTCTTAAGGGTCTCTGAGAACAACTGGTTCTCAATTGGTTCCCTTAACATAGATGATTTTGATGCATAGAATGGAGGGGCTGCAACATTGAGTGAGTTCCCCAAAATGGCACCAACTTGTTTGTTGCTGTTGTTGTTGTTGCTACCCTTAGATGGTGGCAGTGCTGTGTGATTTGTTAACATTATGTTGGAATTGATGTTCTCATCAGCAAACTCATCATGAATTTTGGCTGAATTTATTGTTGTTGTTGCCAGCAAGGTTGTGGTGTGGTGGTGATCCTTGCAAGGCTGTGGTTGCCAAATTGATGAAGAACCCAAAAAGGCCTCAAAGAGCCTGCTTTGTTCAATCCTATCAACTCCCTTGTTCATCATCTCAGACTCAAGGTCTTTCAGCATTTGCTGTGCCCTTTCATAGGCTTTCAGGTGAGAATCTGAGCCTCTAGGGCCATCCATCACTGCAGGCTTTACCCGGTACAGTGTCTCCTTCGCCTCGCCAATTCTCCCTTGCTTCATCAAGCAAATGCCCAGATTGCACATCTTGTTGTTATCTGGGGCTATCGAAAGCGCGCGGCGGTAGGCGTCTTCTGCTTCTATGTAATTGTTCTGTTGCATCAGTGCCCATCCCAAGTTTCCCTACATTTCAAAACAATCCCATTTCAGTTTCATATAAGCCACACAAAAGAGTATAAAAGTTCACTTTTTTATTATGTGCTATTCTATTCTTACCAGCAATCTAGTGGCTTCTTGCTCCACAGAGACTTGAAACTTCTTTCCTTGAGATCTTGCAGTCTTTGTTCGCTTTCCATTGAAAGCCAATCCTTGTTGAATCAAGTACAACTTGTGCTTCAGTAGACCAATTTGATCATCAAGTCTCCCACATCTCTGTTAAAAAAAGTGCTTTTTTTCAGTATCGCTAATGATATAAGTTTAGGTTTTAGTACAACAACAACAAGAACAAAATAAGTTTTTGTATAAATAAAATAGCATGAAATTTGGAAAGTGAAAAGTGACCTATTACCTTGTAGAGATCCAAGAGGATGTTATCGAGAGATTCTTGTGCTTGATCCGAACATCTACTTCGAAGCGATTTAATGGCTTCGATGGCTTCTTCGGCCCGATTTTGCTGTTTCATAACAATAGCCATATCTTTCAAAGCACTGTCCACTCTATCTCCCGCATTAATGGCTGCCCAGAACAGCGGAATCGCTCTCTCCGGATCCTTATCCACCAACTGAACACACACACACACAAAACAAAACGAAAGAACAACACTCAACATTTGAAACATGAAAAAAACTTGAAAAGGGAAAAAACCTTCTAAATTGCAAAAAAAAGAGGCAAAAACCTTGTTTCTTTTTTTGCAATTTACAAGGTTTTTGCTCTAAAAAAAATTAGTTGCAAAATGAAAAAATCCATCAAAAGGCAAATTTACCTGAACGTTTTTGGCTCTGACATAAGGAGTGTCACCAACTGGGACCTTGTGAGCCACGTGGAAGGACTCAGAACGCGTTCTTGGAACGACCCCAAGAGGCTTTGCCGGAGAACAAGGTGCAGACTTGGAGGGTCTGAGACCGGGAGGAGCATTCCACATCTCCTGCAACATTGTGAGAGGGTAGATCTGATTTTTTTTCCTGCAGGAGAAGAATGACAGTGTTTGAACCAGATGGAGAGAGATTGTGTTGCAGAGAAGAGAAGAGAAGAAAGAGAGAAAGAAAGAAACGGTGCGCTTTCGAAGAAGACGCTGAATGCTTTTTAAATTTTGGAAAAAAAATAGCCGTTGGAACATAGCCGTTACCCTACTAAGATGCAATTGGGTTTTATTATTTGTACTCCCTAGTTCACTGCATACACTCCCCTTTTCTTTCTTTTTTTAACTCTTATTACCACAAATATCCTTAATACCAAAAATACACTTTTTATATAAAAAATAAAGTGAAATATATTCTTAATTCCTATATGCACATTTTTTTTATTCTATTCCTTTTTATTTTTTTAAGAAATTGTCCTAAATTTCATTTTTTTTTCCGTTAGTTCTTGCCATAATTTTGTATTGAAATATGTTCTTAATTCCTATACGCTCATCAGTATATATTTTTTTTCTAATTTTTAGTATAAAATAAATTTTAAAAATAAATAATAATTAAATTAAAAAATGTTTCTTAAACCAAGTGACAAAATCTGGACCATTAGATTAATTAAGGATCTATTTGATTTGTATAAAATTATGGAGTCTGTTTGATTCATAAAAAATTATGATACAAAACAAAACAAGTATTTTTGTTTCACGTTTAATTCGAAAAATAGTAAGAGACAACACAAATCAAACAAATGGTACAAAGTGTTAAAATGATATTCTTGTGTTGTTTTGCGATCAAATTGGAAGATGATATTCTTGCTTAGCTTGTGTTTTCTTGTCATGTTCAGTACTATATTATAGAGTTTACTAAGATTCTGAATGCAATTAAGCTGCTAGCTCAAGGTTGCTGCAGATTACACCCCGACTTCTAATCTGGTCCAAATAATTCATGCTATTCATTGTTATGAGGGAGAAGTAATTTGGGATCATATACTCAGGGAGGATAACCAGGTGGTAGACCTCCTAGTTAATTATGGTCTTAGTTCTTTAAGTAATCATGTTATTTTAATTTTGCTCTGCATTTCACATGTAACGACATTGCTGGTATTGCCTTCCCCAGGGGCTTCTAAATCTTGGGATTGAAAAAAAAAACCAAAAAGTGTCATGCCATCATGAGACTAAAACAAAACAAAACAAAAAAACTTACAAAGACTAAAATATAAAAGATATAATTTACTGGACTAGAAGCAAATATATATATATATATATATATAATTTACAAAGACAACAAAAAAAAATATCATATTTACACAGACAAAAAAACATTTAAGAATATTTGTAATTATAATTTGCTAACATTGTTTTTTTTAACAAAAGAAGAATCATATAATTTCATTCATAATATTTGAGAAAATACATGAGGAAATATAACATTTAACCTTGATGCCCTTACAAGATTATGGACAAGTGTTGACTTGCCTCTTTACATAACTTATCCTAAAGTTTGTTATAGAAAATAATAATTGGATCTACGTTAACAAATTCCTTATTAAAATGTGTAACGATAGTTAATTTTTGTTTAAAAGTGTTTAATTGTGTTATGAGATTATTGAAATTATCTAATAATAATTAACTACTAGTAAAATAAAATTAATCATATTTATATAGGTAATTAATCATGTTTGCTGAGTGGACACTAGGTGAACAATTTGCTAGTGTACAATAATTAGTACTCATAATCTTAGATAATACTTCCACAAATGCGTATCTTCCAAAAAAAAAAATACTGCTTTATTACAAATTAAGGCGAACTTCTTGGTTTGTGTATAACAACGGATGGTATACTTAAAGAAAAGGACAAACAGTTTTTTCTTAAAAATTATCTCACCCAAAACAAAATAACTAATGTTGCCTAGATACACGCGATTATAACAGTGGCAATAAAAAATATTTATGGAGAAAGGAAGACAAACTTGACGATGGTTTCATTCCTCATCTGGGCAACACAACTTGCAAGATCCTATGAAGACACAAGTTCAACAAGGTGAACTAACATTCAATGAACACATGCATTTACTTACTAATAATTATTTTTTTTGGTACAAGACTACAATACTACATACATCCTTTATGAGAGTAATTATACTCGAGCCAGATAGAAGTACTATGAGCAACATTTACTAACTAAAATGGGCCAAATTTGAACTACACTACAACAAATTTAAAATGAAATGACTGACTGACTGTGGTATCATAAATACCAATCTGTGAGCCATTGCATAGATGGTAATTGGAAACATAATTCTGCCTACATGTATAACATCATAATATGATATTTATGCAGGACAAAAGTGCTTTTACCAAGACACAAACACCTACTATGCCACAGACCCAACCAAAAAATACATGGTCACAGTCCACTCTCAACTATAGTGCGCGAAAACTGTCTGTTCTGTCAAATCTTGCTGTTCCTGTGCTGGATGACTCACCCATTGCATCAGGAGATGCTGCATTCTATTCTGATTCCCTATTTAAAGAAGAGGGCATACCCGAAATCTCCTGAAAAATAGTATAATACCCATTAAAAGGTTATAAAGAAACCAAAGCATGGATCAATGAAAATATGGACATGCTAGTTCTCAAGAAAAAATTCCTTCAGCTGCCATACAGAATCATCATATTACAAATAACAATACAATCAGTACTATTCTTAACGAGAAAAGAACAAAAGTTATTCTCATACCTTCATCAAATGAAACCTCAAATCACACGGACGAACCTTACATCCAATGCATGCCATCGCAAATTTTGAATAAATAAACAACACGTCAGCAGAAGCTTGCTTTGTCTCATTATTCTGAAACCAAATTCACATAAATGATTTGGAGTATATACACAACCTCATATACAGTAACTAGACAGATTGAAAGCCTCAGGAGAAGGAAATAACATATTGTGTTCTCAAAACCAGTAAACCACAGGGAAATTTGAATTTCAGATGCTGAAGTTGTTACTAATGATCAATGTGAAATCAAACAAAGCCTTATAATTAATGGTTTGCCATTAATGAATACCACTAAAAGCAATGTTGTTAACATTTGTTTCTAGTTTTTACACCATAAAACCGCACAAACAACAATAGCCTTATCTCATTAGGTGAGATTGGATACATATATCACACAATGCCATTGGACTCACTTAAAAACCAAATTCTCAGGAACATTATTCACCATGAGGTCTCTTTTAATAATTTCCTTCTAGGTTCTTGGTTCCCCTCTACTCCTTTTTACAAGACTAAATATTATGCAATCTGTTCTCCTCACGGGTACCTCCAATGGTTTTCATTGCATACATCCAAACCACCTTACCTAATTTTCTTTCATTTTCTCCTTGATTGACATCACATCAATATCTCCTTGTATACAATCATTTCATATTTTGTTGTCTCTTGTGTAACCACAAATTCATTTTAATTTAACATACTCTTTCTGCTACCCCACCTTTTCTCTTGTTCCTTAAAATTCAAACTTACTACGATAGAGTATAGCAATACCATAAAACTACACCATAAAACCCTGATGTCCCAAAAAAGATAGCTTTCCATGGGAAACAAAAATCAATACATAACCATCAAACAAAGATCCACAGTCAATGGCTATTGACTAGGTAAGTTTACTATCTTACCTTCATATACATTCATATTGAGAAAATTAGATACCACAACATGAGTATCCATCCAGCAAACAGGAATGAGAATCAATCACAGTCACTCAGTTTCAGACAAGGGTGCATTGTTTTCTTCGCATGTCAATTGAATTATCAAAGCCATAGCTTTATACAAAAGAGAAGCAACATAAGTCTCAATAAAAAAAACAGATAAAAAAATGGACTCATCTTGTCTTTTAACAGGGGAGCCACTAGCTTCAAAAAGTGAAAAACCTTGGTAAACAACACCCACTAGTGAGGTTGATCTACATGAACATTCAAGGCTAGCATAATGTAGTAATCTACAATGGTACTAAAAGCCTGAATTAAACCCATAACCTTAATATCAGCAAATTTCACTCAAAACCCTCATGGGCACATGATGCTGTTTTAGATGCAAGCTATCACAGACTCAATTGAAAACTCTAAGATGTTTCTGGATCTTCTGCTCAATGGGATTTTATCAAGGCAAAAGATAACAGGACTTGAGAATGCATCTGCATCAATCTATTTTATATAAGCAAAATAGAAAAATTCCCCCGTAGTTATGCTTTATTTGTGAGAAAAGAGACGAACAATCACAACTTGTGGTGACAAATCAACTGAATCTGACCCAGTATTTCGAAACATATTTCAACAATCGGAAATTTAACCAACCCTTAGGCCTTAACCGTGTTACGATGTAGGAACAGTAAACAAACTGAAAACATTAATAATAAAAAAACGAAGCTTGATGCTACCAACAAGTTCTTTTCTAAATTCAAAGATGAAAGTTAACAGATTTTTTCAAAGGGGTTGAGAAAAAACGGGAGAAAAATGAATTGCGAATTTGTTGATAAAGAAAGTTGAAAGCAGAGAAAAAGAAAAGAGAGTCTTTTTTCGATAAAGGAGAGTACCTCGGAACCACCTTCCTTCATGGTGTATGTCAATCTGAACAAGTTCTCGTTCCTAGCGAGTTCGATTGAAGACCTAGACAATGGCGATGTGCAGAATTGTACTGTGTAATAGATATATTATAAAATAATTTACAACTAATAATGCATATCTGTTGGCCTATTAGCTCAGTTGGTTAGAGCGTCGTGCTAATAACGCGAAGGTCGCAGGTTCGAGACCTGCATGGGCCAAGTTGTATTGTTTTTGGTTAGATTTATGCTTTTTTCTTCGTTACTTTTAAGTATTTGTTGCCACTGTATGTGTCTCATAGGCAATCTTTCACCAGTTCTTACAAAAATCTTGTCTCCACGCTGATTGAACCTGGAATAATCAGAAAATTTATATTTTAATTTTTTTTTAAGTTTAATCAAACTCATCCATAATCTAACCAATATGTAGAAACAAGTAACCCACCGATATTGAAGTAAATCATATTATGAGTTTTTATGAAAAAAATTTAAAATATGATGTTATTATATGCCAATTTAAATGATTCAACATGCATCTCACTGATTTGATTAATAACCGAGTTACTTAACCAATTTGATGTCCGAATCTAATAACGCCAGTATTTTCATTTCACGTAATTTAAATTTTTTCTAAACTATGGAAATATATTTCTTAAATATAGTCGTATTGGCCAATATAAAGAACCAGCTCCTGTCTATGAAGATGTTGTGTATCATCCTACTCAACAAGAACTTGAATAATAATGACATGCAATTAATTTGACCAAACACTATATGACAGTACCCAAAAACAATAAAGCAGTTGTTTTAAGTTAGGCCAACATCTAGCAAGAACAATTCACGAGCTAAACAGAAGTAAAATAAAATCATGTCTCCTTAGAAAGGGTATTCTTTGCAGCCTCGGCAGCCGTTTTCTCTGTTTCAATCTTTAGACACAATGGCATCAATTTTAGCTTCAGTGAGTACAGCCAACACGTAGCAAGAACAATGCCCCGCGTAACACAAAACAGAAAATTATGTCTCCTTAGGAGGGGCTTTCTTAGCAGCCTCAGCAGCTGCTTTCTCTGCTTCAATCTCAGCAACGATGGCATCAATTTCAGCTTCCTCCAGTTGATGCAGACCATGCTCCTTAGTCATCACAGCAACTTCTATGTTCTTGCCTCCGCTCTCCACAACCTAATTACATATGATGGCAAATAAAAGTCAAAAATCAAATATATCAAACAAATCCTGTTGCAAATACATAACATGCTATTAGCAAACAGAAATACTGCAATTATGCAACAGGAATAGGCAGAATTACTTGATCTAATTCACCATTTGATTGTATAAGTTAATATACAACCATCAGATTATCAGGTTTTATTACTCGTTTGTCCTACAATATTTGAGGAATTCAACACATTACAAAAGTACTAGTGTGGATACAATCATGTAGCCATTTTTTTTTTTACTTTTAAGATGTAAAAGACACACCATGTACATAAAGGCTTGCAAGGCAAACAAGTCATGTACATCTAAGAGAAAAAATAAGCTCAAAGGATTGTGGAATACAGCATCATGAGCTTCACTTTCAAAGTTGCAGACAATACTAGGGGTCTGTTTAGATAATCTTCTCTATAAAGCACTTCTAAGAGAAAAATAAGAAGAAATAAGAAATAAACTTCTCGAAAAGTTAAAATTATCTTATGCATAACTAATTTGTAGAAGCTTTCTCTATTAGCTTATCTAAAAGCTTATTTTTAACTTGTGCATAAGCTAAGTTGTAGATGCGTACTCCATTAGCTTCTCTAAATTTTCAAAATGAAGAGATTTTCAACCAAGTGAACCACAAATACCCACATAAATGTATCACATAGTCTTCTTGTTTTTCATATATTCATTTTTGGTTTAGGGTACACTCCTACAGGCTATTTACAGAAAAGATCACAAAGACTTAAAAGTCTATTATATATTGATAGAAAAACAATCAAAATTAGACATTTGAGAAGTTATCATGACATTCTAGGCTGTTTAATAAATTAAAATGGATTTCACAATCAAAATTGAGGTTGAAGATATGTTTATTTGCATAAAGTATAGAATGTTTGAGATAATTTACAAACATGTATCAATGAAAAAGGGCCTGAAAGCTAGAAGTATCATAAAATGTAATTGAAAGTTTAGGTGTGAATGAATCATATGCTAAAAGATGGGTATATGTCTATAACACGCAAATCAGTACATAAGATTTGTGTTTTAATCTTACAGAAATATAAATATTCCAAAAAAATAGCCCTATATATGTGTTTTGTGTAGCAACTTTTCTGTCTAAGTTATTTATTGGCAAGAAACTGTGTCTATATCGAGAATCAAAAAGGGACAAAATCTAAAATGAACGAACATGGATACTTTAGGCCAGTCTACGCTAGTGGAAATAGCTACTTCAGCTCAACTGCCCAAAATATTATAAGCATATAAATGCAGGTAATTTATCCAAAAGTTCCTACTTAATTGCAATCAACTGCTCCTGCAAAGGTTTCTTCCATGTCATAAAATTTGCAAACATAAAGAACTCAAGACACTTAGACAACGTTTGGTAGACACACTAGAAAAAGACAGAACATAGCATATAATAGATTTAGTTCAATGTTTGACCTTGACGCATTTAAAAAAAAGAACAGAAATGAACATAAGGTTAAAATACTGGTATGTTTTGGTTCCACTAAAAAATTGAATCAAAGAGAGAACATAACACATCAGGGTAGACCATTCCCTTCCATTTTGCCTGCTGCCTATCAAATGCTACCTTAACATTCCTCCCAAGCCATTAAGAACATCAAAAGACAGACACATGCAAAAAGCAAGGCAAGAGAGTGCCAATGTCCTTTAGCAAGGAAAAAAAAAACCACACAGGCTGCAACCAAGAGTTTTAAAGAACAGTCCGCAACCACAACATCAACATTTTTGGGGTCTGACTATGATTGCAATTGTGGCCACCGCATTTGTTAGCAATTTTAAGGATTGTGACAAAACTACTACAATAATGACCACAATTTAAAACCTTGGTTGCAAAAAAGAGGCTCTATAAAAATAATAAAACCATCTATTCATCCACAAACACAACAAGAACAAACACGAAACTCACTTCAAGCAATGCGCGAATAGCCAACTTGACAGTCTCCTGGCCAGAGGTGTCCTTATAGTTCTTCTCGAGGAACTCCCTAATCGAATTTGAGTTCCTCCCGGTGGCGTTCGCCTTCCACGCCGAGAAGGTGCCAGAGGGATCCGTCTGGTACAAGGAGGGCGAGCCAGTGTAGGGATCAAACCCGACAATGAGAGTCGAAAGCCCAAAGGGTCGCACACCGCCGCTCTGCGTGTACTTCTGCTGGAGCCCAGCAATGTACCGCGTTATGTACTCAACCGTGACGGGATCCTCCACGGTGAGCCTGTGGCTCTGGCACTCCACACGTGCCCTGTTTATGAGCACACGTGCGTCGGCCTTCAGCCCCGCGCATGCCAGCGCAATGTGGTTGTCCAGATTCACAATCTTCCTCACCGACCTGCGAAAACGACACACCAAATCAGTGTTTAATTTGAAACGACGTCGTTTTTTTTTGGTTTACACCTATTAAGGGAACGGCAGAGATATAAGGTGAGTTGGATGGTTAAGGGAAGAGGGAAAATCCTCTCTGCTAACAAAACTAACATTTGCCGATTAAAAAACCTAATAAGGGAAAGGAAAGGGGGGAATTGATAAGAGTAGTGGTACCTGGAGTCTTGGAGCTTGGCGGTGGATTTCTTCTCGACGCCGAGGACGACGTTGTCGGTGCCGCGGACGCCGACGGCGGCGTTGCCCTTGCGGACGGCTTCGAGGGCATACTCGACCTGGAAGAGGTGGCCGTCGGGGGAGAAAACGGTGATTGCTCGGTCGTACCTTGCCATTGTGATTGTGATTTGTGTTTTTTTCTAATTCTGAGTTTCGATTCGAAGCTCTATTTCTCTCAAGTCAAGCCTTTTCTTTTTCGCTTCGGTGAAGAAAAGAGTAAAGACGAAGAAGACGAAACACGCTAGTGTTGGTGTTGGTGTTGGTCTTGGTGTCTGTTTATTTTTACTTGCAGCTGCTTAGGGAACAAGTAGAGTAGCGTGTTGGGCTGGGCTTTGGTCTTAGCTACATTATATACTATTGCCCTTTCTTTTTGGGGAGCTATTTTTCTCATCCCTTCGCAATTACTATTTTCACCACCCACGCTAGTGTCATGTTTTCTTTTTGTATTTTTTGCACCCCTTACACAACAGAAGTCATGGCACCACAATGTTGTGACTGTGAGGCAAGGCGTGGGCCACCGTGGTGTGACGACGAGGCATTATGTGTTGATGTTGTTGTCAATGTTGAATGATCTGTTGTGTTGATGTTCTTCTTCCATTTCTGTTTTCTCCTCTTTTTTGGATTGTTGGTTGATTGTTGTACTTCTCTGTTAAAAAAATATTGCCAAGGAACACTTTCTTGTCAAAGCAACGAAGCTTGTTTTTAAGAAACTCTCCCTACCACATAGATTTGCTCCAATAAAAAAGAAATTACAAGATATGGTTTCTTCACTTAAGAAAATTTCCAAAGAACCCCATTGAAGATGTTGTAATCCACTTATCACCCATAAGCTTAGGCATGGCAACAAAATCCAACCCTGTAGGAACTGAATCGAACCCGTCTCGACTTTGAAGAAGAAAAACCGCGTTGACTAAGTTTGGGGTCGGATTCAGATTTTTCCCAATAACCCAAAGCGGGGGTAGGAGTGGGTATGAAATTACTGATATCTACCCCGACCCTAACCCTGAACCCACCCCGAAATTATAGTGTATAATATTCGAAAGTCAAAACTCAAAACTCAAAACCTAATTCTTAAAACCTAATCTGCACCGCGGCTCCGCACTCCTCACTCTACTGCCAAATTGGAGTGTCGATTTGGAGTTGCCACTCCTCTACTTCGATCTCCTCTCTGATCTCAATTCCCCCATCGACAAGGACACCAAGGTCTCTCTTTCTCTTAACCATCCATCGCATTGTGAGTATTTGAAGTGTCTGGTTTGCTTTGTTGGTAGTGGATTGCATTGTAGTTTTCCATTTCCTCCTCTTCTGACCATCAAAACACATGTCCCTAAACATCAAGATAGCTTTTCACTGTCATGTTCTATTCTGTATCTCAACATTTAATTAGTTTTATTAATTTGAGTGAAAATTTTTAGTGCTTCATTTTGGTTCTGTTTATGTTCTCAAGAAAAATAGTCAAAAAAGTGAAAAACCTTTACCTTGTTTGTTTGTGCTAGGGGCGCACAGTATGCTTACTGTAAGCAGTGTATATTTACTTTGAACCTTGTTTGAAAACCAAATGAAAGAAAAAAAATGTTTAAAATCAATATTTTTCTTTTTCTTTTCTTTCATTTCATGCCATGCCAATAGTAAATTGGTAAATATACAATTTAGTACTAATAAAAAAAAAGTTGCCAATATGATACCATCTGCTCTGTTTTGAGCCATGACCAAGCTATACTTACAATGCACGAGACAGAGCAGAGTGGTACTATTCACATTACAAAGATTCTGTTGTCTATTTGTGAAAATTTTAAATGTATTATGAAAGTTTGGTTATTACAACCCACTGAGCCAAAGGCAGTCAATGTTGCCACTTAGCACTTTCAAGAAATTAAAAAAAAATGATGAAAATAGTGTCGTTCGAATCTGATTTTCTTCTAGCATATCAATGTTTTCCGCGTATTGAAAAGATCTGTGTAGAGCCATCTGCTTTTTGTTTGTCACGCTGCATCATAGTAGTAATAGATCTGATCTCCAACTACTTTAAGTTGTTGGTTTTTACTTTTTTTAGAAAAATTGTTCAAATAATAGGATGTAGAAAGAATCTCATTTATAAGACTAAGATAAATAATAACTAAATATATTTACTAACAAGGTACTGCTTGTAAGATCATGTTTACTAACAAGGTGCAAAGTAAATATACACTGCTTATTTCTATTAGCTTGTTTGACTTTTGACTTTGGCTATTAGAATTTAGAATTTCAGGACTTATGTTTTAATACATGAACAAATAATGGCAAAAAAAATGTTTGTCTTGTTAACAAGTATGCATTGGGCAAAAGTTAACTGTAAACATGTTTAGCTCTTTTTATATGTTGTGGTAAATACTATAATACTCAAATAAGTGACAGAATAAATATCTGAATACTCAAACATTTATATTTATTTCAAACAAATTGATATTTCGACCATTTATTCGTTACTTGATAGTTAACTAGATCTATAACTTATGAACTGTACCACCAAAAGGAAAGGGAAATTTCACTAGTTTTGTGAACCTGTTTTTTACAAAATGTAGGAGAAAAAAAAATATAAGAAACACTCACACAACTAATAGTCTACTTCCAGTTTATCTATTGATATTTCTTTAGATGATGAGTTGGTGAATGTGTATAGAGTACGCGTAACTCCATCCAAAATATAATTGTGTACTGAAGTGAACCTTTCCAAAAGTGTTTTATGCAACTATCTTGAAGACACTGATAACTTCTTCCGTGTTTCTTTCGTTGATAAGGACATGAAAGAGTACAATCAACACTAAAAAAATGACATAACAGCTGGTGATAAGAATTTTAAGTATCTTTCCTTCTCACCGAGTCAATTATGGGATAATTGTATGGATGTTTGCATTAAAGGCACTGGACTTGTATGCTACATCTGATATAAAAAAGTGGATGGGAGATTTTGATGAAATTAGAAATTGTGTCTTACTGCATCTCCCCTTGGTTAATTACTATGTTATATTGCCAGTGCTAAAAAACTACTCTATTTCTTATCCTAATAAAACATCATAAAGGACTAGAAAAAAAATTATAAAAAGATAAATAAGATAAATTTCAAATTTTTTTATTGATTGATTTCCTAAAAGAAAAATATATTTATATCGATTAGTTAGACTGAATCATTCTTATTTAATTGGTGTAATTGTTGAATCATTGGGCTATTACTCAAATTTACTGCATATATTGCATGTTGCATTTATCATACTACTTGTTTGGGAGAAAAAAAATATGATATTAGTGTTTTGTTTTCTTTCCCGGAAAGTAGTGTAAGATATTAGTTTTTCATCGGAAGGAATTTGTCTTATTCCTTTATCAATTAATTAGTCTCCTTCTCCTTCACCAATTGATCAGACTCATTCACTTATTCAAGTTGATCTTACACCTTCTCCTTCACCTATTAATGTTGATCCTACTCCTTCACCTCATGAAGATGAAGTTAATAATGTGGAGGCGCAAGGAGGAATATGTAGGCTGAAAAGTAAGATTTGGTAGCATTAAAAAAAATTAAAGTCAATGGTTTAGACAAGGCTAAATGCAAGTATTGTAAGAAACTTCTTGGTGGAAAATCAAAAAATGGAACCAAACATTTGTGGTAGGATAATGAGATTTGTGTTCAGTACAAGATTTTTATGATAGGGATGAAGGGCCAAACATTTCTTACACCTAAGGTCGTGCAAGGAAAGCAAGAGTTGGGTGCGAGAACTTATGATGCGGAATGTGCAAGGGGAAAGCTAGCAAAAGCAATTATTATGCATGGGTATCCACTATCAATTGCGGATCACCTTGGCTTTAGGAGATACTTTACTGTCCTCCAACTTGTGTTTCAGGTTCCTACTAGAAATACAATTAAGAAGGAGATAATGAAAATATATGAGAATGAACGAGCAACAAATTTGAAGTTGTTGAATAGTCTTGATGGAAGAGTGGTCATTACATCAGACATGTGGACTTCAACAAATCAGAAGAGGGGGTATATGGCTATTATGGCTCATTACATTGATGGTTGTTGGAACTTGCAAAGTCAGATTTTGAGGTAATAAAATGATTTGAACTTTTTATATTATTAGGCCTTTTATTTTATAAAATGATTGAATTTGATTATATTATATCTCTTTTTTTGGTTGTTTTTTATATTATATCTCTATTTTTATATTAGGTTCATTTACGTTCCTGCTTCTCATACAAGTGAAAGACTTTGAAATGTATTGACTCACTGTTTGATGGATTGGAATATTGACACAAAACTATCCATTATCACCCTAGATAATTTTACCACAAATGATATTATGATTGATAAAATTAAGGATAAATTGCACTTAGGTAGTTTGCTTAGGGATGTGTCTTTACTTCACATGCGTTGTTGTGCACACATCCTTAATTCGATAGTAAAAGATGGGTTGGAAGTGGTGAAAGAAGGTGTAGAAAAGATTCGGAATAGTGTGACATATTGGACAACAACACCCAAGAGGAAGAAAAAATTTGAGGAAACGGCTAAATAGTTGAGAATCCCTTACACTAAAAATTTGCCTTAGATTGTTCAACTAGGTGGAACTCAACTTACAAAATGCTTGAAATTACCATATGATATGAGGATTTATTTTGTCTATTAAAGCAACGAGAGTCTCAATATACTTGTTTGCTAAGTACTTTACAGTGACAATTTGCAAAGGATGTTTATGGGAGATTGAAGTTGTTCAATATTATCACTGAATTGTTTTCTTCTACTAAACATCCAACTGCTAAATTGTATTTTCCAAATATATGTGAGATTAAGTTGGCAATCAAACAATGTATTACCTCTCCTAACCCAATGGTTCAACAAATGGCAAAAAATATGATGATCAAATTTGATAAATATTGGGATGTGATTCATAATGTAATGGGAGTTGCCACTGTTTTAGATCCTAGGTACAAGATGGAGTTGCTTGAGTATTATTATAAAAAATTGTATGAACATAACTCTTTTACTCAAGTGAGGTGCATTCAACAATTGTATTATGACCTAGTTTTTTATTACCAAATGAAAATGAACAAAGACTCTTTTGGTAGTAATGTTGGTGATGTTACTAGTAGTGAAGTTGTTGGTGATGCATTATCTGAACATGATAGATTTATTATAAGGAAAAAAGGGCTAGAAGTTCTTATGTTAAATCAGAGTTGGACCACTATTTAGAAGAAGAGTTTTTATCAAGAGCTATTGACTTTGATATTTTGATGTGGTGGAAGTTTAATGGTGTCAAGTATCCAACACTTCAAGCAATTGCTAAGGATATATTAGTTATTCCGACATTTACTGTAGCTTCAGAATCCACATTTAGCATCGGTGGTCAAATATTAAGCCCACATCGTAGTCGACTTCAATGGACTACTTTAGAGGCTTTAATGTGTGCTAGAAGTTGGTTGTGAAGTGCTGAAAATACTAGTAAAGTTTTATTCATATATGTTGTCAAATTGATATTTGTATTTATTCAACAAACTAATACTTGTAATTGATTTTTATAGGTTCTATGAGCTATAAAGTTGTTGCTGAATGTGCTACTATAATGAATGAAATGATTTCAGATGATGAAGGTAAATAATATTCTAAATTTCATTTTTTGTTATCATATAAGTTTTTGTTTTGATTTTTTTTCTTTTATGTAGGTGAAATGATGGGTGCTGGTGTCACTAATTTGGAGGAATGATCAAGATTTATTTGTTGAACAATTTAAGTTATTTTTTTATTATGTAATTTGAAAATATGAAACATGTTTAAGTTGCTGAATTAGAACTTAAAGGACAACCAACATAGTATATTAGTATCTTTTTTTTTTTGCTAAAGAGAATCATAGGCTATTTATTATTGAGACAACATATATTTAGATGGTATTGTATTTTAGGAGAAATTAAATATGCATGTCCTTTATTTCTCATGCAATACCCAAATTTTATTATTTTAATTGAATTGATTGATTTGTTTTAGTAATTTTTTTTTATTAAACACATGTCCCATGTTTTGAAATTGACTTTGTTGTTGTTTTTTTTTGCTACGCAATTGTCTTTTGGCCCCATTTTTTTCAATAAGTTACAATATTTTTTTTTCTCTTTTTTTAAATTTTAATCAATACTAGCGGGGGCAGGCGGGGTTGGGGATCGGTCACAAAGTCAAGGGTGAGGATGAGAAATGCAATACTCGTTTCTCAATATATCAAACTTTTCTTTTTCCTCAATCTGAAAAGTTATGAAAATAAAGAGATTTTTTGGTTGAGAAAATTTCATAAAGTCATTAACAACATTAAAAAAAATTTAAATAATTGACAATAGATTCATGTATTTAATCTAATTATTAATCCTTAATAATTAATTATATTGTAGATCTTAGATCCTTGAATTTTTGATAAATTATTTCAAGTCCAATACATTTTTTTTCCACGTAAAGAATAAATAATGATAAATTACAAATTAGAATTCCAACATCTCAATCATCAACTTGAATCATAAGTGAGTTAAGGGCGTTACACAACAACACTCAAGTCCCTTTCCACATGAGAAAGGTGTTTGAGTCATGTTTTACTCTATCTTACGCCATTATTTTTTTGCTAAAGCAGCTATTTAGTTGAACTTTAAAGTCTCCTTTTGCAAACTCTTGCTGCTAAACACCATCATGTATGTGCGTTGGCGATTACAGATTGGTATCAAACTACCTTCCAAGAAGACATAACACATTCATCTCGTGTTAATGTTAAACTGAACAACGTATCTATTCATCATCCATTACTGGAAATAAATTTGTGTACATTCAATGTATGTTTTTCTTTTTAACGTATATCAAGGAAAAAGAAAGATAAAACTATTAGATCATAACTGTCATCACCAAAGATGATAAAAGCTTACACTATTTATAAATTAATATTACTAAGAATAGTGAAATTCAAAAACAAATCACAAGATGAAGCTTTCCACCTTTAAATTACTTTATGTCTGTCCTCTTCTTGTTCTGTTTTATTCTAATCCATTTGTTGTAATAGCCATATCACAAACTGAAATTGTGAAGTGTTCATTTTCTGCTATTATCGCGTTTGGTGATTCAATCTTGGATACTGGGAACAACAATTATATCGAAACATTTCTGAAGGCAAATTTCAAGCCATACGGGAAGGATTTCATTGGAGCAAAATCCACAGGAAGGTTTTGCAATGGCAAGATCCCTTCAGACTTATTTGGTACTTCTATGTATTCTGTGCTAACTAATGCTTGTTATTAGCACTTTTTGATTCAATATAATTTATTACTAGAATTTAGAAAACTATTACAATTCATTATGCTTAAGGATTCACATATAATTTCAGCTGAAAAACTTGGTGTAAAGGAGGCCTTGCCACCCTACCTGGATTCAAATTTGAAGATTGAAGACCTCTTAACCGGGGTGTCCTTTGCATCTGCTGGTTCAGGATATGATCCTGTTACAGTTAAACTAACTGTAATCGTCTCTCTTCCATCACACTCTATTTTTCTGGATCTAAAATTACAAGAGAAAATAGTTTTTGCATTTACAGTGTAATGGGTTTTTACAATGTCATTTAATAAGAAATCTACATGTATAGTAAATTTACTGACTTATACAATCACTATCTTAAAAAGTCATATCAACCGTGATTTTTTATTGGTTGAGTGTAAAAAGTTCTTTACCTCGTAGGTGAATAAAAATTAAATTCAAATTATAGTTCAATTTTTAATTTTGATTTTCGTTTTTATATATCAGAGGGCATTGTCAGTAGAAGATCAACTGAATATGTTCAAAGAGTACATAGGAAAACTGAAGGCAGCAGTAGGGGAAGAAAAGACAACTCTCACTCTAACAAAAAGCTTGTTTCTTGTCAGCATGGGAAGCAATGATATTTCAGTAACATATTTTCTGACATCATTCCGGAAGAATGATTATGATATCCAAGAGTACACAAGTATGTTGGTCAATATGTCTTCCAAATTTCTACAGGTATGCTTCTGATGTGATGAGAACATGGCAAAGTTGTGAACATTACTTAGAATTCAAGAAAGCAACATATATCAAAGCCATGCAATCTTGAACAATATTTTTTGTTCTACTAATGCATTCTATTTCTATCATTATGTCATATTTCATTGGTGGCAAGTTGTGTCTTGGTGACCAATTGGTCATGTGTTCGAATCTGGAAATAGTCTCTTTGCATATACAAGGGTAAGGCTGCATATAATGATCCTCCCTGATACCTTTGCACCGTGAGGGCCCAGGAGCCTTCGAACACTGGATAAGTTAGTTTTTTTTATGTCATTATCCATTTAAGCATTCAATTCTTCCTTTTGATATCACAATGTTCTTTTAAATGAAAATTAAATTGGTTAACCTTATATTACCTGCTTGTTATCAAATAATCATCTTAATTGTTATTCCATTGGTTAAGATGTTAGCATTAACATAAATTTTATTAGATGATTGAAATTTTGATGGAAATGTCATGAATCTAATGGAAGGAACTTTATCAACTGGGAGCAAGAAGGATTGGAATAATTGGTTTATCACCAATAGGATGTGTGCCAATGCAAAGAACAGTAAGAGGAGGCAGCGAAAGGAAGTGTGTAGAATCAGTAAACCAAGCATCCATGATCTATAACTCCAAGTTTTCTTCTTCAATTATGGATCTCAATACAAGATTTCCAGATGCTAGGCTTGTCTACCTTGAAAACTATAGTAAATTGAGTGGACTCATTCAACAGTACAATCAGTCTGGTAAATTTCTCCATTTATGGTTAGCATTTGTACTCTTTTACTTGTTTTAGCATAGATAAATTTCTCCATATAGTAGGTTCTAATATTTTTATTACAATAAGAATATTTCTCTAAAGGTGGAAACAAACTACCAAACAAATTTCAACATGAATTATGATTCACAAACTGACACATTCCTTGTGGAATAGGATTTGAAGTGGCAGATGATGCATGCTGTGGCATTGGAAATTTGGAATTTGGCTTTATCTGTAATTTTCTCTCCTTAAAAGTCTGTAATGATGCCTCTAAATATGTGTTTTGGGATGGTTATCACCCGACGGAGAGAACTTACAATATACTTGTTTCAGAGGCCATTACAAAGCACATTGATAAGTTTGTTTCAAATACTTTCCTTTCTAACTGAACAATGTACCCTCCAGTGAACTTACTGTCGAGAAAGGAATGTAAGTAATAGTATATTGGACCAGTCTATGGTAATAGATTTGGTTTGTTATGCTTAGTAATGTACTCAGAATAGACCCAACAATGCTACATGCAACATTATCAGGTTTCAATTAATAAATGTGGCAACTGGCAAATCTTTAGGTAAAGGATATTTAGAAGCCATAAGAATAAAAATAATATCAAATTAGATAAAATAATGTTGAAAAGGAAAATAATATTAAAAGTTAGATCATTGATTTTGTGACACCCTCTACCCCGACATACATATAAATAAATAAAACATATAAAAATACAGATAAACAAATTTATGTGGGTAAAAGGTTCACATTCACTTCACTATTACCAAATAAAACATATTGAAAGCATATTCAACTCAGAACAAAGCCACCAAAGTTTACAAAGGAAATTTTATTAAATCAGTGAGGTAAAACAAAATAAAATAACATCATGCAATTAAAATAAAAACTCATCCCCAATGTCATATCCTATCAGAGTATTGTGTCATAGCATCCTCTAGCACGAGATTCTTTAAAGTCATTCACCTAGTCATCTACTCCCACAAACACAAGGTTCAAGATCATCACAAAATCCAAACACAAATAGCACACAGAGAGTGAGTTATTACATTTATAAAAAAACAAATAAACAAAGATGTAATCAAAATAAATTATGGAAGTATTTATAACATAGCTCAACTTAATACAATCTATGTTACTTCACCACTTTATCATTTAAAATTCATTTTTCAATTACTAATCACATTACACATGAATCACACACTTGGGTCAAGACGTAATAACACTCATCAATTTCATAATAGACAATTAGCAAGCATGTATGCAATGTGGTACCATGTCAGTGAAAAACCACCTTGTGGCGCTTAGGAGTACATAACAAGACACACCATACAATGGGTATGTCAAGTTACTCTCACTAAGTAAAATCATAAGATAACCAGTCATGGTCACTCTATTTTAAGAGAATGTCCCAACCATATGAGATGAACATAGGCTTAAAGGAGCACTCAAACCAAGTGTCTTTACCCCCAAGGCCTAGACTCCAAAAAATCCGTTAGGGCCTCACCTTCCTAAATTAGGTCCAACTCCTAAAACAATTTTTTCTCGCATTCACTACTCATGAATTATACAATACCCATGACCTCACACTCATGTTTCAAACACGTTTAACACATTGCGCTACAATTTAACACTCTAGGTTCCTAACTAGGAATCCTATATTTTCTCTTTAACACTGCACAAAAACAATTTTCTCAAGGTAAACACCAGTAGGGTTATTGTATAATTCATAACTCACAACACAAGTATTGTCACATCAAGTGTTAACCACAGACTTATTCACAACCAAATTTCATGTCCATAATTTTAACATATCACAACGTCACAATCTATCATCACATGTTTACGCGTATCTCACAAATCAACGCATGTTCAACTTTGCACTTATACTCAATCCCGATAACAATGTTATAATCTCAATATAACAATTTATTATGCCAATCTAGCAAATCTTGTCCAAAGTACAAACAATTTATACAAAAATACTTCTCACAACATGAGGAATAAAACCCCTCAAACAATTTCACACAATTATATCAAAATCAATGAATCAAAATCCTAGGTTAAAAACACGAAAACACTAAGAGCACTCAATTTTATCAACCAATTCACATCAGGGCATCAATTGGTCCATCAAACACAACAATATTGTATTTATAATCATGAAGGAAAAATTATAATTAAAAAACATCCCAAAATAAATCTCAATTTGATCCCCTAAGGATCCCTATATATGTTCATTCTAACCCCAATTGCGATAATTGCGATACACTCATTCCTTACCTCTAAGCGGGCTCATGTGTGTAGTCTGGAAGTGATAGTGGCGTCTGTAGTAGTTTTCAAAGATTCCTCAAGTTTTTCCTCAATTTGCTCTGTTAGGGTTCCTAACCGTTAGAGAGAAGGGAAAAAGATTGTAGTCTCTATTTTATTGTCAACATGTGAGACTGATTTCTCTCTGCAAAAACATTATTTTGCAAATCCCAACGGTGAGAATGTGAAAAAATTGGTTCCAAAGGTGGTGTACAAATTTCGCGATGATCCAACGGTTGAAGAGTCCAGGAATGTAGTTATACTGGGACATGTTTTGGGTATTTGCGGAAAAAAAGAAAGCTCAATGCAAGGAATACTTCTTTCACCACATACGTTATCTAAAAAACCTAGATTAATGAATCCTGGATTAGTATTTTAATGAGACATGTTTGAGTGTATGCGGAAAAAGAGAGGGTTTTGGGAAAGGAAGAAGGGAAAACAAATTTAAGAGGAAGAAAGAGCGCAAAGACTCGTAAAGAGTGATCTATTACGTCTCTATTTATAGGTATGATATTCTGGGCTTATTATTTATTATATTTATTTATTTATTTTATAAAAATGAACCTTATTTTATTTATTATCAAATGAATAAATAAAATATTTTTTTTATTTTCCTTCAAACCATTATTTTAATTAATAAAGTTATTTTTCCTTATTTACTTAATTATAGAAACCTCATCATTTTTTAAAACTCTATTTATTTTTAAATAAAAATCATTTTTAATTTATTTTACAAAAAATGAGGTGTTACAAATCTATCACCATGTTCTTACAAATTTGCAAACATAATCCTCGGCAAATAGGGCGGAACCAATAGACGGGAAATGCTTGTAGATCCAACACTAAATATATTTTACAAACATATTCATTAAAATCAGCGACAACATATAATAACCAACACCAATGAAAAATGTTTTATTAACATTTGAACTAACTTGTAATAGAGTGATATATCCTGCAAGCTGTCTCGTCGTGCTCTTTGATGCCTCATTTAAATTATCATACATATGCACAAGTGCAGTAGCGCCCCAAGCATAAGTCCTACTCTGCCTCAAGTCACGCAGTGCATCCAAGAATACCATGTGCACGTGTGTGACACTCTTGTTAGCAAAAAGTGTGAATCTAAGTAGATGCAACAAATACGCTCGCGCTGCTACAATCCAGTGACATGCCTCGATTTTCGTTTGATACACGTCTCGCAACTATGATAGTCGAACATAAGAGTCATGACATTGAATCGTTTTAGCTCTCGCCTTTGCAACACTGACCTCGAGTAATTCCACCAACATATTGACAGCGTTTTCTACATGAAGTTGCTCGAAGCTATGGAACGCCCCTACGATATGCAAATGTAGCAACGACGCCACATCATCCAAGGTGATAGTTACCTCTCCGACGGGCAAAAGAAAACTACTAGTTTCCTTATGGCATCATTCTACAAAAGTAGACATTAGTCCTCGATCGCTCGTATCTAGGGAACATGCGATCAAATGACTTAGTCCGATGGCAGCCACAAGGCCTTCAATCTTTGGAGCAGGCCTCCCGAACTTAGTCATCTTCCTTCCATAAGAAGATAGTTTCAGCTTAAGACGTTCCTGCAAACAATAATATCGATCATGTAACAAAAAAATATTAAGTTGTAAACTACGTGTTTTATGTTTTTTAAGATTTACATACCTCTCCATTCCAGACACCTAGAGCAATGTGATTTTATGAATCTCTCAAAACTAATGTGTCATGGGGTCCACCTGAAAAATCCTCAACATCAGTAACAACTTCTTCAGCAGGTGGTTGTTGCTCTTCGTTTAAATCCTCCGCGGCCGTAGGGGGATCCTTTACAACACGCGCTTGTTGTCATTGTCTACGGGCAAATGTGATAGGCCTTCGCCGCTGAAGGCATCATTATCATCGTCACTCGCCTCTCTCTTCCCTAGGGCTTTTCCAATTGCTCAGCCTAAAGCTCGTTCGAGACTTTTAGTTCTAACCATTATCTGCACAATATTTTTATAAACTAACAAATTTAAAATCTTTTAAATTTTCATTTAAATAATTTTTTAAAACAAACAGTTTTAATATATTTTAAATTTTGGTTTCAACAATTCTTTTCAACTAACTAACAATTTTAAAATATTTTAAATTTTGGTTTCAATCATTTCTTAGAACTAACAAATTTATTATCACTTTTAAATATTTGTTTCAATATTTTTTAAAACTAACAAAATTAAATTAATTTAAATATTTGTTTAAATATTTTTAAAACTAAAAAAATAAATTATTTTAAATTTGTTTCAATACGTTTTATAACTAAAAAATTTAATATATTTTAAAATTTGGTTACAATCATTTTTTAAAACTAACAAATTTATTATCACTTTCAAATATTTGTTTCAATATTTTTTAAAACTAAAAAAAATTAAATTATTTTAAATATTTGTTTCAGTAGTTTTTAAAACTAAAAAAATTAAATTATTTTAAATTTTTGTTTCAATATTTTTTATAACTAACAAATTTAATATATTTTAAAATTTGGTTTCAATCATTTTTTAAAAATAACAATCTTAATATATTTTAAATTTTGATTTCAATCATTTTTAAAACTAACAATCTTATCATATTTTAAATTTTGCTTTCATCAATATTTTAAATTTAAAATCAATTTTCGTTTCAATCAATTTTTTCAAACTAATTAACAATTTTAAAATTTTTTAAGTTTTGTTTTCAATAATTTTTTATAGCTAACAAATTTATTGTACAACTAAAATTTTTGCTTCAATATTTTTCATAACAAATTTAAATTATTTAAAGTTTTGGTTTCAATATTTTTTGTAACTAAAAAATTTAAATTATTTTTAATTATGACTTCAATATTTTGCATAAGTAACAAAGTTAGTATCTTTTAAATATTTGTTTCAATTTTTTTAAAAGTTAAATAAATATAATATTACAATATTTAAAATTAATTTTTTGGCCAATCTAATCTAATCTTAGTCTTAGGAATCTAATCTAATCTAATATTAGTCTTAACAATCTAATCTAATCTTTGTAATAACTAAAATATATTTTTTTTGTTTTTATAAATATGATCAATATTTAACAAATAAATAAAAAAAATCTATAAAATTACACTACAAAACAATTTAAAAAACAATTCGCAATTATATATTTAGAATTAAAAAAATTCTAAAAAAAATTTCAAAAAAGAAATCCATACGGATTGCTAATCTATATGGTTCATACAGATTGACAATCCGTATGAACCATACGGATCAGTAATCCATATGGGTTATACGGAGTATGGGATTTTTCACAAACAACAATCCAGTCATTCAACATGCAATCATTCAAACAACAATCATTAAAAAAAAATAAACAATGCTAATAGGAAGAACGCAAATGCATCATTGAACACAAATGAAGACAATACTTACCTCGAAGGAGAACGCAAATGAAGAACCAACGAAGGAGTAGGACCCACGAACGAAGAAGAAGCAGCAACAACGGACAAAGAAGAAGCAGGAACACTGGAAGAAGAAGCACGAATGCAAAGAACAAGAAGCACGAAGGTGGAGAAGAAGAAGCGGGAAGCCGAAGAGGAAGAAGAAGCGAAAAACGATGCAACGAAAGAGTGACTCGTACGGACGAGTCACTATTTTTTATAAACAAAAGGTGAAGGACATTTTAACTCTTTTTTTTGAGAAAAATGTAAATTATATTAAACCCAAAATGATACAACAATAAACGGGGCATACCCCGCAGCTAGAGAAAATCAAAAGTCTCCCTAATACAAGAAGGCCTATATCAAGATGCTAAAACAAATGCAACAGGTGCGCTTGTCTATACATAAGAAACTTAATCTGGCTAATAACCTCTATTACAGAAAATTGATAATCTTCAAAAATCAGCTTGACATTTTAACTTTTTTACCTGGATTGCTAGGTGTCCTAGAAAAAACACTGGTTGCCCAAAGCAACCCCCTAAGAAATTGGGCAATGAGCCCAATCACTACCACATGACTTTCAGATAACCCTTTGAGTGTTGCTAGGTGCATCCAGCATTATTGCTGGTGCACCCAGCATTCTAATAAAATGACAAAATTACCCTTGCTTAATTTTCCTCTTCCGGATCAAGTTGATCCGAAAGTCTCTTCCGGATCAACTTGATCCATAAGAGACTTCCGGATCAACTTGATTCGTAACTTCCGGATCAACTTAATCCGAAAATCTCTTACGGATCAAGTTGATCCGGAAGAGGAAAAATAAAATTTTTGTTAATTATACAAGATATTTAAAGATATTTATTTCATTAATTATAATATAATTAAATATTTTTATGTATTTTACTAATTATAATATATTTATAAATATTGATTTATCATAAATAATTAATGCTAATCAATCATAATCATAATTCATGCTAATCAATCATAATTCCCTAAAAGAGGATATAAATAATTTTAGAGTTAGCAATTTTCAGAATCAATCAATCATGCTAATCAATCAATCATGCTAATCAATCAATCATAATCATAATTCATGCTAATCAATCAATTATGCTAATCAATCATAATTCCCTAAAAGAGGATATAAATAATTTCAGAGTTAGCAATTTCAAAAACTACATTATGATTGCTAACTCTGAAATTATTTATATCCTCTTTTAGAGAATTATGATTGATTAGCATGAATTATGATTATGATTGATTAGCATTAATTATTTATAATAAATCAATATTTATAAATATATTATAATTAATAAAATAAATATCTTTAAATATCTTGTATAATTAACAAAATTTTTATTTTTCCTCTTCCGGATCAAGTTGATCCGGAAGTCTCTTCCGAATCAACTTGATCTGTAAGAGACTTCCGGATTAAGTTGATCCGGTTGATCCGTAAGAGACTTCCGAATCAACTTGATCCAGAAGAGGAAAATCAAGTAAGGGCAATTTCGTCATTTTTTTAGAATGCTGGATGCACCAGCAATAATGCTGGGTGCACCTAGCAACACTCTAACCCTTTACAGCCAAACATTGGATCTAACAGGTGACGAAATGGCAAAGATGGCAAAATGGAAGGTCACCTTTTAATAGATCTATGATATCATAGGTCAAAATGGAAGGTCGCTTTGCCTGTTTATTTCTTAAAAAAGGAGAATAACATGTATCTTGTTAGGGTAAATCTGTTGAGACGTAATTGGATTTTCAATATCTGAGTGTCCTTTCCCTGTCATGCTACCTATTTTAACTCCTAAAATGAGCCTTTACTTCGAAAATTATTGTTGAGAAAGGTAACTATTTTAACTTGAAACACATTGAGAGTAGAGAGAAATTAAGAGGAAGAAAAACATTTGAGATTGCAGTGACATACTTCTTATTTGCAAAAAAGCATCTAAGGAGATATGTACCAACATTTATGAGGGAGAAACACTATTATCCTAGTGCACACAAGGCAGGAGTGCTAAAGGAAGAGAAAATCAGGAATTCAACCAAAATGTGACACCGATGACAAAATGGACGATATGGAAGAAGTTATGCTAATTGGGTACTTTATAGTTCATATTATAATTTCAGCTTTTATATCATAAACAAATAGGTAAATAAATTAGGTAATACATACAAAAAGTTGTTTCTTGTACAAAGTGTAGTCACATTCACACCGAATTTGGCCTTCTGTATTGTTGGAGAAACAAGGGGTAACAAGCTTCAGTAATTTGCTGTAAAAATGAGTTAATTCAGGAAAACTGGATTACGTTTCTGGAATTTGTATGTTAAGCCGTGTTTCTTGATGTTAATATTTGGTAAAATTCTATACATTTCTAGTCGGTCTAAGACAACCCTTTGCTAGCCTTCATCACAGATAAAAAGTTAGGATGTCCCTCTCGTGAGTGAAAGAATGGTGGACTCCATCAGTTTGAAGTCAATTGGCTTTGTTAAATAGGCATCCATGCCCACCTCTAGGCACTTGGCTTCATCACATGACATTGCATGAGCTGTAAGAGCAACAATTGGAATGTGCAAGCCAGTTCCCTCTTCTGATTTCCGGATTGCTTTTGTTGCCTCATAGCCATCCATCTTTGGCATCTGTTTTATTTTACAAAAACAAAAGGAATTGGAACATCAAAGCTAAAATACATTATGATATTGACTTCTTGTAGAAAAGAACTATTTAACACATTGAGGGTTCTATTCTTTGTTCACGAGAATTGGTAGAATGGGGAGGCACCTCCAACACTACTGGATAGGGCACCAATGGCATGTGAGGCCCGCCTAGATGATTACTGTATAGGCCGAAATTGCAAACAATTTTATCTAGTCATTACTACTCAACTAGCCCTAGGCGCCAGGGGGTTTCTATTCTTTAGCACTGTTTTGGGTGAATTGCATTTTATTATGGTTTTGACTTTTGATCCCAAGTCTATAATTTAAATTGAAGCATTACTAATATTAATATACTTTTTCTCCTAGTTCATACCTGACAATCCATTAGGATCAAATCATATGGAGGGCAACTGAGAATCTCAGTTTGAGATGATCTTGTGTTTCTTTCCTTAAGGAGAGTCTCCCTTCTACAATCTTCAACACCAGACATGCCATTCAGAGCATCCACAGCCTGTCGTCCATCACCTACAGCTACAACAATGGCTCCCATTTTTTCGAGCATTATGGTTGCAACCCTTTGAATTACTGGTGTATCTTCTGCAAGCAATATCCTCAAACCTTCAAGAGATTTCTTTCCACTCACTGCTCTACTTGAGCTACTGGCCTTACGTGTTTCACCATATTCAGAATCTCCATCTCGAGCTCCTGTTGCAAAGGATGCTTGTTTAGTGGAGGATGATTTTGGTGAGGCGTTAGCAGTGACATCGTTAGAGTTAAGGCTGCTCTGACATAACTCTTCCTTCCTATGATTATCATCTTCCATGCATTCATTTGTTAATCCAACTAAGTTATTTATCTGGTGTTGTGATGATGGATCGGATCTCACTACCTTCTCTCTTTGTTTATCTCCTCTGGCACTAACAGGATTAGAACCACCCGTTTCGGATATGTCAGAACCATCTGAGCTTGCAACATCACATTGAGTATAATCAATCTCAAGACTCTCATGCAAATTGCCCTCTTTCACTGTAGCTCTTAGAGTAGTCATATTTTTCTTTTGTAGCTCTTCATTTCTGTCCTTTATGATGGATTCCAAAATATGAATCATTTTTGTTTTGTAAAGGGGTTTATTCACTGTCAGTGTATGTCCTTTCCTGCAAAGGTCCATCTTCATGGTATTGGAGGAGTCATGGTTTAGTATCCACACGAATTTTGCTCTCCCAAAGTATTTGTGAAGGAAATTGAGCTGTTCCTTCCATATATCTGTGCTTAAGTCTAGTAGTCCAATGTCAACAGCAATGACAAAAACTGGGTTCCTCAATTCCTGTATGCTCAGTAGTCTTGACTTTAAATTGTCATGCACTGAATAATTTGCATCAAAGCCATTATTATGAGCTGAACTTCTTGCATGAAAGAGTACCCTAAGAATTTGTGTTAGTCCATTCCATTCGGCTGCTTCCATAGTGACCACCCCGTTTTTCTGTAACCACTTAGATGTAGCTGATCGACCCATGTTGCCGTGTAGTGCAAGAAGCACCTGCATTGAAACATCTTATTTCAAGGCCTGCTTATTATTTTTGCAGTTACTCAGTGCCAAGGTAATTCTACTCACCACCAAGCCCTTGTTAGCAAAATCTACTTGACAATGTTGTTCTGTGGCATCCACAGGTGCACTGAGACGCAAGCATAATCTCATCAGTGTTCCTGAGCCCTCCTTTTTGACAACCTTGATTTCTCCACCCATCTTATTAACCTGCCACCACAGAGTAGTAAAGCGACAAAATGAAAATACATACAACTCCGAAGATTCATGTCATTTTAGAAGATAAAGGATAGATGTCAGTAAATTTATAGACTATGAGATGAAATCATGAAACCTCTACAGATCATGGTTTTCTTGTAGATGTTAAGTCTACAACATGCAACTGATGTAATCTTCAACTATTTACATGATGTAATTACATGTTTGTGCTGGCATTGACTTTTATCAATAACTTGCATTACGAATGGTAATTGTTCTTGACTTGAGTGAAAATTTACATATTAAGGGTCTTACTCACCAAGGTTCGGACGATGCAAAGACCAAGACCAGTGCCTCCATGCCTGAAAGGAGTAAAGGTTTCAGAACTCCTTGAACTTCAGCACATAACATTCAAAAGGTTTTTTAAATTATTGCTGGATATAGGTTCAAATTAATTTGAAATTTTAATGACAATCTCGTTGACTCAGACAATAAGGTCATGCTAACATGCTAATACTCTAGCAGATTTATATAGTCTTTGTTAAAAATTTAAGTCACTTACAGTCTAGTAGTTGATGGATCAGCTTGCTCAAAGCTTTCAAACACAGATTCCCATTTACTTGGGTCAATACCTATGAAGGGGATGCATAAACATGTCAAAAACATGGGAAACACATCAATAGCCTGAAATTTGATTTTCCTTTTGCCACAAAAGGGATGGTTTTTCAATGCAGTTTTTCTATTTAAGTTTTTGGTTCATACCACAGCCTGTGTCATCAACTTCAAACCAAAGTATCATTTTGTTATCTCTATTAGAAGTTCTTTTTGCATGATTTTCATGTTGCTTTGCTCTGGTCTTCTGCGAGCACCGTAATTTCTTTTGTTCTAGAGGAAAATTTGTATTGTCACTGCAAGAATTTGGGTTTTCACACCATCCTCTCAGAACAATATGACCAGCTGTAAACCATTTGAAAGAGTTAAAATTAGTCTTCGAAGTTTCAGTGCTTCATTGATCCATAGTAATTGAACCATTTGTTAAATCTTTGAAATTTTTAAGAGGTTGCTAATGACTGTTGATATAAGTTTCCTTGAGAACGATAGATCAGACTAGTTTTTCCCTTTGAACTAGCAAACATTAATCAATTTATTTGAATAAAATGACATCAAATTTTTTAAACTAATTCTAACAAGCATGGCTCAATGTTTGGTTAAAAATGAAATTAAATAGATTTCATCGTAACCCTCCCCTCAAAAAGTACATAATACATGCCTGAACAGAACAGAGAAGCCTTTTATCATCTTCTAAGCTAAACTGTTATTATTTGAGACAATTACAATGGTGAATATCAAAGTCATATTTAGTAAACCAATGATGAATTTCTGTAAGAATTTTATGCTGAAGCATGTAAAGTTCACATAATATTAATAATAACACTTTCTCTTGAACCATAGTAGTTTTCTTTTCCACCACCACTACTGTATTCAAAACCTTACAAAAAAAAGGGTTGACTTACATAGAGTAAACTTAATTGAGTTGTTGATCAAATTTGCAAAAATTTGAACTACCCTAGCAGAATCACCCCGAACTAGCTTTGGCATATCATCTGCAACAAATAAACTAGATACATCAGAAACTTGTGATGATTATGACCTCATTTTGACTGAAGTTAAACTCTCTTATGCAGACAAAATGTTATTCATACCAGACAGGTCTAAAACAGTCTCTACATTGTGGTTAATGCACTGCACAGAAAACATATCTACAAGCCCTTCAAGTTCCCGCCCCAAGTCAAATTCTGCATCTTCTAGGACCAGTTTTCCAGATTCCACCTATATTCTATAAAATATTAGAAATATTTTTTGGAATGAAGGCAGTTTTGTCGCAATGGTAAAAGAATTTTTGCATTGGAATTTAAATCTTCTTGGACAAAAAGGCTTAGCTTATAGCTCACCTTGCTCAGATCTAAGATGTTATTAAGTAGACGAAGCAGGGCAGTTGAGCATTTTCTTATTTGAGTAACTGTTGCACATTGCTCATTTGTGAGACGGTCATCAGATATAAGAATGTCAAGTAACCCGATTACTGCTGCCATTGGTGTCCTCAATTCATGACTGTAAAGCACCCAAAAAAAACTATTTAAGCACATTTGTGAACACACAAAGGAAGGATCTTCTTATACATGTGAATCAAATGACACGGATTGGTAATCCTGCAGGGCTTAGGTATGTTACTCATTCTCCTTAAGTGAACATGTATTGGAGTTTAGAGTAGCTTGTGTACAGGGTTATTTATATTATCTTGTTTATTGAGACCAAGGAACATAGTTTCTAACAACAATAAGGTTTGTCAATACATAAAGTAGCTGTCTCTTTCTCCTTCAAACCCCTGATCAACTGAGACATATTTTTCCATATTCTCTAAATTAAATAATTTAAACCATAAATTGGATAAAGCACATGATATATACATGTTTGATAAAAACAAGATGAACACCTAAGACTGGAGATATTCATCCTCTCTTATATATGATTTCAGCTTAATTAGTGTTCTCTAAATTCACACTGATCTTGAAAAACTAACCTCATATTTGCAAGAAATTGACTTTTATAGTTGCTTGATGCCTCTGCCTTCCTTCTTGCTTCCAGGTGACTGATCAGTTCTGCTCTAAGTTTCATTTCCTTTGATACTCCATTAGTCAGTATCAAAATGCAAACACATCCAATGACAATAATACACAATGATGCAGATATCAGAATAACCAATGTTTTGAAGGCTCTTTCATCTGCCTGCCCCATAATATGCTTTCTAGGTATGATGATTACACCCACCTGCACAAAGTTTAAGCTAGTAACTTGTAAACAATCAAAAGGTGTAAATTATAATAGGAAAGTTGGTAGTAAAAACAGAAAAGAAAAAAAAATAGCAGCAGAAATATTTCATAGAATTTATGTTGAGCAGAAATTGTACTACTTGATCATCTATAGATCATTCGAAGATTTTAAAACATAAGATCAAATGTAAGGAACAGGTGAAGTGTCTTTAAATGTACCAGAGGAAGTCTCTTTAAGTTCAGGAAGAATGAGTCAATGTAATATTGTTGGCGGCCTAGCCTGACATTCTCTACATGAAGCTCATGACTTTGAGGGAAATTATTCCCATAGGTTTTCTGCAGCCACTGAGCTCCCTCTCTTATTACTTCATTTTCACACTCAACAGCCATCTTAAGCTTAGGAGGCTTGGTAGAATTTGATAGTAGAGGAGCATTTGTGGAAGTTGCAAGTAAGTAACCCTCTTGGGAGGTCAAATACATGTGACCACTATGCTTCTCAACTAGCTCTTTCATGAGCTGCCCCACACTGTAAAGTGCAGTTGTGACACCCACAACTGCCTCAATGCTTTTATTAGAAGAATCCCAAACTGGCAATGCTGCAGAAAGCAACGGCGAATCTGTAAACTTGCTAACAGAAACGTGCCACGAAGCTACACCGTCAGGTACTTGGGAGAGGCCGGCTATATTGATCGAGTCTTCTGGTGCAATTGGCCTTACTTTTCCAATCTTCTCACCACTGATTGGATCAAGTGGTTCGCGATACCAAATTGCAGGCTTGTGACCATGAATGTCTTTATCGTTCCAAGCTTCACGCGACGAACGTGAATTGATCTCATTGTAGCCACTGGCAGCCATGGAGTAATTTGCAAGATCAGAATAAATGTAAAAGGTATTATTATCCTTCAGGTCTCTATGGAATGCTTGGACAAATCCATTCTTGTATTTGACAGTTATTGAATTGAGAGCCTTTTTACCAGCAAACAGCGCCCACGTTACAGCCCTCATCGCCTCATACATCTGGTAAGAGTTGGAATCAAACATAAGAATATAATTAGCAAGAGTATAAACAATGAAAAAAATTAACAGTCAACTCAACCTCAACTTGGTCTGCTTGAGTGGCAAAGTTGGTGTGTTTTCTGATCACATACTGAGACAGCTTAACCTGAGCAGTTGTAATTTCAGCAGTAGAATTCAAAATGTTCCACATCCTCAAGATGGGGCGTTGCAGAAGTTCGTAACGCAGATCATAAGCCAAGCTATTAAGAGACTTTGTTGTATAAATCTTTGTGAAATGCCATGTCAGAAAAGTGAGAAGACCAATCAAGATTGCTAGCATGGCCTGCATAAAGCAAGATAAGATAATAGCTTAGTCCTACAAATTGTGGCTATAATCATATTTACACAAAGGGTCTAATCTTTCAATTACAACTAGCCCTTTTTTAGCATTTTAAATAATCTACCTATGCATATCAACCATACTGCAGCTGCAGATATCAAAATTAGAGACCAATATTCTAACCATATAGAGAAATATTAACTAACCATGATTGCTAGACGAACCACAAAGACACTGTAGTAAGATGAGAGACATTGAGTGCTAGCATACTGAAATTCTTCCTTTTCCACATCCCTGTGGAAAATTCTTCTGCCACTTGGCATGGTGCTTTTCTTCGAACAAGTGAAAAAACTATATAATCTATCAAAAACGTGTATGCACTTGATACCCATTATTGGCTACCTTGAACCTGGAGAGACCATACAGAACTTTCAGAAGAACTTTGGTCTTTGTCTTCTGTCACATATAACTCACTGTTGTGTTACTTGAAGCAGCCATGAGCATATAAAGTAGCAATTAAACTTTGTTTGTGTGCTTGAGAGGGGAATAGCTTTTCACGAATTTTGATTGGATAATAACACTTCCCCTATTAAAATCACGAACCTATCTAGGCTAAGATTGCGTACATCTACTACCCTTCCTAGACTCTACTTAGGTGGAAGTCATGTCACCCTTTTAACACTTGTTTGCGAGATTGTAAAGGAGATACAAAATTTTAATATATTTGTGTGGCTGGCAGAGAAAAGCTTTTCAAATATATTTTTTCCACCATAGTTTCCTCCCACGGACAAGCAAGAAATTAATTTCTAATAATAAATTAAAATTTATTTTTTTTATGTATTATCAATACAAGGAATTTTATATTATTAACCTTCATAAATTATGTCATGTAAGACTTTTAAAATAATTATTATAAAACTTAACAAAACAAACTTATGGTTTTGATTAATTGTGTAAATGATTTAATTACTCAAACTTTACGTTTACATCATTTTTATGGTTTAGTTCATATACTTAAAACTAAATATTTTAGTCTCTGCACGTCTTTTTAATATCCTTTTACTTTCTATTATTAAGTTTGTGGCAGTTTAGCAAATTTAGAAAAAATGTAGTGGGTATACATTGTTATTTTCTATTTTAGTTTTACTTAATAAAGTTAAGATACACCTAACATTAGGATCAACATAGAATTAAAATTTAAAAGTGTATTTATAGAGAGTATAACATCTAATTTCTTGACATAGGGACAAAACATAAAATAAGAACCAAATAAATAATTAAACCTATTATTTTCTCTAAAATCAAGCATTATCAATAATATTTTTGCTTCCACAAACATAGATCTCGAAATGAAACCAAAACTACATGCTTAAGCTTAACCCATATGAAATCTTTGCACTGAAAATATAATGCAAACAAGTAGCCTTAAAGTTTTTTCAATCATGCTAATTGTACTTCATGTCATTTCCTGGTCGTAGTGTGTGCAAAAGTGTAAGAGTGATGTGGTGGTGTTTTGTTCCTTATGCCTTTCTTATCCATAGTTTATGCCACAATTGCCACTTCCATTGTGCCCCAATTAATGTGAACCATAAATATTGCTATTACTACAAACAAAGGGAAGAACCCAAGGCCAAGGAACTTAACTCGTGTGGTGTTTGGGTTTGGATACTATGAATCGGGTGCAGTGGTGCCCACACTAGTCTCTTTTGTCTTCGATCATGAAGCTTCCGCCAGGAAGTAATGTAAGAGAACGAATCCCAATTATCATTGCTTTTCTATGTTCAATGCTTATTATTCTTATGGTCCACTTTTACTGTTATTGAACAAAAGCTCGGAATACATTTATACGACTATTTTTTAAACGACAATATAATAGAATTAATACTGGAAAAGGGTCAATTAATTTAATTTGTCTCATATTCTGTAAAAAAAATTCTACACCAAGCTTAGTTTGGTCTACATAAAAAGAGGATGAGAGTTATATTATTTATCAAATATTTACCATCGAACCACACTATTTCAAATCATTAATACAATATAAAGAAAATACGAATTGATATAAAAAAAAAAAGCAAATATTTTATTATGGTTTATTTGATTCAGTTTTTATTATAAAAATCGAACTGAACTGCATATTATACTCAAATTTTTTAATATCCCTATATAAAATCTCATTGTTCTAACTTATGTCACGACTAAGTTTTGATAATGATGCAGTAAAAAAAAGTTATGTTACAATCATTAAATTTTTAAATTGATAGTTCATAACTAATTAACTATAAATGATTTGTAATGTATTTTTCATAAGAGGTGTATGTAATGTAGTTATTAGATTTTACTTTGAGTTAATTTATTTTGTTATTCATCAAATTAAAAATAATTTTTAAAATTATATAAAAATATTTAATTTTTTTTAATAAACCATCAAATCTAGCTAAAATGAACAGCAAAAGATTAGTTTAATTGCATTTAATATTACATTAAAATTAAATCAAATTGACCTGCATATTAATTTTAGGTTTGATATAAACAACTTTTCTATTCGAAAATCAAACTAAATAGCCACGTAAACACCCTTTATGACGTACAGCTAAGATTTGACTTTAATTTCTTCCTTTAGTTGTATTGTATAAGTTTAACAATTGAAAAAAAAAGTAATTGGTAGAAATTAAAGATAAGTGAGGAAGTTGACAACAATTTACACATTTAACTCAATTAATTTAAACAAATGAAAAGAATTTAGCTGGACTTATAAATTCATGCGTTTCTTATAGGGGAAAAAGAGAAAAAATGGGAACGTGTGTAATTTTATGCATGGCATAATATATGGTTGACGACAGTATAAGGTTTGAGGGATACTATTGTAATTTGACAATTGTTTACAGTATTTTATTTTTAATGAAACCAGATAAAGAAGTAGAAATTCTTTGATTGTTCAGTAGACGACACGTAAAGAGTTAAACAGGTTAAATTCATTGGGTCAACCCATTTACTTAATAAAATTAGGTCGATTGCAAAAACAGTGACTAGTTTTCTTTGGTCTACAAGCAGTGACTTGTTTAAAATTTTGATGAAGTCATTTTCAGTCTCACTCGTTTAGCTGGTTGGTTGGTTCGTTAACATGCATTTGGATGTGTCCGCGTGAGTGTTTTTACAAATACATGCTGTTGGGTGGACAAATCAAACACAAAATCAGAAGAACAACTACAATTCTACTAGCATAATGTCTTGGCTATTCAAAGCATAAAGAAGACTAAAAATAAAATAAAAGCAAAAAGGCAAAACCACATGATAGCCAAAATACAAAAAGTTTGCATTTTATTGGGACTATATCTTCTGCAAAATAAGTTAGAAAAAAGTATTGGGTTTATTGTCAATATGGCTCCCAATAATCGTGTATGTAAAAGTACTTATTATTTTCTGTATTTTCAAATCAAATTGACATACATTTGTTGCTCATAAAGTTAAATATCCAATAGTTGGAGAAGAAAGTGATGACTTAAGCACAAGAGGATAAACTCAAAAGATTAGTCCATTAAGTTGAAGAATCTCATAACTCATGGCTAACAAAGTTTTGTTGCATATCCACAAACTCATAAAGAAAATATTCTTTCGTAAATCAATGAGTTTTTGCATGTTTTTACCTGTTATTATTTTCATAAATCAAAGAGTTTTGCATGTTGATGGATGAAATTTTGATAAGTAAATAATCACTTTAACCTAAAAGTGATAAATAAATTAATTCTCAGAATGTCGAATAAGTTCATAAACTACTCAACTACTTATTATTATTTTAATTCATAAATATATGTTAATATTATCATTTTAATCACATTTTTTTTAATTTTAGACTAAAATGATTGTTAATTTACACATTCATGGACTTTTTTTTATTTTTTATTTACTTTCCTTTAATTTAGGGACTAATGTGACAAGACTTTACAAATTCGATCATTTACACAATTTTGATTCCAAAAGAAAAGATTATCACTAACATGGCCCCTGAACCTCTCAACAAGCTAAATTTACAAACTAACGAACACTGAATAACCTTTAAATTATGTTTCTTAGTAAAGTGGTCCTTTGTAATTATATATATATATATATATATATATATATATATATATATATATATATATATGAGATCGTTTGATTTTCACTCATACTGCAATAGTCAGTGGGTTATGCTCGAACTGATGGCAACAGTCCTTGACCGAATGAAGATATGGTGTGTCCCTTGATGTTCCACAACCTAAAACGTACTCTTGGAAAATCATTGTGGCACGGGAAGAAAAAGTTTTCAAATTGGTTACTATATGAGAAAAAAAAAAAGTTAATATATAGGTGGTTGAAGACGCAACAGGAAATAAAATTAGATGTGGATCACCCGGAGCCATTTTGAACTAATATTTTAATTTAAGTCTATACGAAAAGAAAAAAAATTATGTATTGAAAATGTTTTTCAGAATCATTTAATCACAGGATCAGTCTGTTAATTCTTAAAATAATTATTTTAAGATAATTCAACTATTAATTAATAATTAAATAACAGTATAAATTAGAATGTCAGTGTATAAACATTAACTCATACGAAAAATAAAATAAAAATTTCTGGAAAAACTTGCGCATATGGAATTGAAATGGCCGTTGAGAACGAATATTAAATTCAATTCCAATTGAAGTTATTTCCGATTTATAATTGGTGTTTGGTGCATAAAGAATTAGAGTGTAGAATTATAATTCTATATTAAATTCCATTTAATCAGGATAATCATGAGGAAGTTTAATGCTTGGTTTGTGTGAAAAAAATATAATCTATACAGTTGTAAAAATAATGGTGATAACAATAAGATAAGGTGGAATTATGTATACTTGTAAAAATAATTAAGACTAAAATATAATTTTGTTTCTTTAATTTTTTTCAATAAGTAATTTTTGTTTATCATTATTTGTCTTTATCACATCCAAAATATTACATTGACTAGTTTTTGCTTGGTTCCTTCTCAAACCACATAATACTATGAGAAATGTCTCTTTTGATATCACTTGTAACATGCATTGCAACTTTTAGGATTATTGATTATCTCCACATACTTTGAGAAGTGTGTTCTCTCTTTACCTATATACTTTCTGAAAAACTTTTTAAGAGGTTACTCATCATCTCTTAATTATTCAAAGTCAAGCACACTTAACTTTGAAGTTTTTAAGCCATGAAATACCAAAAACTATATACATCTTATTAGTATAGGTAATATTAATTAATTCCTTTAAGTCATTTTTAATTATACATTCTCATACCTGCAAAGTCAAAGTCTCTGAATCTTTCTCATTTTAATGTGTATACAATTCATTCATGTGTCTCTCCCATTGAAAGTTGTTCATTGTCTGTGTCTCATCTCATTTTGCATCGATGATCTCTTCCCGCCTTCATCAAAGCCTAGGATGTCTCATCTCATTTTGCACATATGTCTAATTCTTAAACTACCAAGTTTCACTAACTTCTCAAAGTTATAAGTATTTTTCTCACGATCACTTCTGACTCTTACAAATCAAGTTCTACCTCAAGCTTCATATTATCCCGTATTCTTTGTCTTACCAAGCAACGGTTGACTCTACACAAATAAAAAAAATTGTTGTTGTATTTGCACAAAGACTAACTCTTAAGCATCTTATAGACAAATATATAATTTCAGCACTTAGTCTATTCTCTTAAGGTGTTCAAGGTGTTTTGAGAGTTTTTTTAAACTTTACAAGAATTTACAAATAGCATTTTACATAAAGAATTGAAATAAATGTGCGTAAGGTTCATAACCTATCTCTTCAAAGCTTCTGATATATATATAGATCTTCATCTTCAAGTGTTCGTTATCTCACAATGGATGAATTTCTTTACTTAAGCATTCGTCTGATGCTTTATGATCATTAGAGCATTTAATGCATGCCCTTTTTCATGTAATACAACCATTCTAATTAGCTTTCGTGTAGAACACTTCAATAGAAAATCACTTCCTTTTGCGTCAGAACAAGTCTACATAATAGAGCATGTCTTTTGATGCTTGTTTAGAAATTTCATAACTTGAGCTTCATTTATTTTACAAAGAATTCAACAGATCCTTGAAGAATGTCTCTACAATAGATCTCAGACACAAAATATTTAATGAAGTCTTAAATGTTATTTCTTAAATACTATATTAGAATATAACTTTAGCTAACTATCATATGATACTTTAGTCACAAACTCACAAACAATATTGAATAAGACAATTTTTAATATTTGTATTTATTTGCATCGATCTAATCAAAATAATTAAGAGTCTCGATTTATTTTAAGACATAAATATCTTTTTACTTAACAGTCATTTTCAAGATGGGTTTTTCATTTTCATGCATGTCTATGTGCAAATTAGGTTGTTGCAAATGTTTCTAGTCTTTTAGTTGAAGCAACAAAAGTGTTATACGAAATGCCGCACAGAAACTTAGTTACTTGGAATGTTTTTTTACTAGTTTAATTAAATGGGGTGAGCTAGAACTTGCTTGTTCTGTGTTTAAACAGATGCCTGCTTAGAGTATTGTGTCATGGACTCTTATTATTGTGGATACACATTCTAGGTTCTTTTGTTAGCTTAAAGATAGACAGTAGGTTGTTTGACCAATTTGACTCATAAAAAATAAACCCCTAATTTCTTGCCTAGAATCGATAATGTTAGGTTGACGATGTTGGGCTTGCCAAGTTGAACTCTAAACCTCTTAGGTTTGAATTGAGGTTGGAATGTTGATGATTGTTGATCGGTGGAGAGTGTTCATAGTTGACAATGAAGAGAAGATAAGGAAGTTGGAGGAGGAGGGCTGGTGGAGAGTGCTCAGTGTTTTTTTGTGGAGGAATGTGGCTTGGCTGTGGAGCAATTACGTCTTTGTCGGAGACACTGACAATGACTTTACGATTAATTTTTGTTATTTTTTAACTAATTACTTCATTCCTAATCATATTTTTTTTATTTACAAGACTTAAATTTATGATTTTGTTTAAGAAATTTGAGTTTAATTCTACTAAGACTAATGACATGTTGGTAAATGAATTTGAATATTATATATAATTAATTCATTAGTGAGATGGGATGACTCATATAACGCCTTTAGTGCAAACGATAACCCCAAAATAAAGTAGAACAAAAGTTTTGAAACGGTCGTGTGAAAAATGTCAAGCAAAAAAGAGCAAACATACCTATTATATTTTTTGTGTTAATGGGTGGTAGCTGGTAACCAAAACATGATGTAACTATTATCACAAATATAAAACCACGTGAAGATGACTATAACAAGAAAAATTAGCTGATACAATGTGGGGCTAACGCCGTAGCGCAGAGTTAACACAAACCAGAAATTAAGTCCTCTAGAACACATCTTTGTGCTCCAACTCACTAATCCATACAAACCCCTTTTGTGGTTTTCCACTGTTCCCCCGTACAGAAACTTAGAATATAATATGAATTGAAGCACTAAGATGAGGGTTAAGGTCTTTTTAATGGTTTATCGTGGGAAAAACATTGAACTACTGCTTGATGACAACCTCCATACTATTCCATTTCCATTGCATACCTAAAAGAGAACATATCAAGAACCAAATCAGCAAGATCAAACTCAAATTTTATTGTCATTATACTACAAGTAGTGCACTTTTTAAATTTTTTCCATGCTCAAAAACTCTACAACTTGCTATTCTTTGTTCCCTCAAATAGTACCCTGATCGTGATAATGTGGTTCTCAACTTAGGTCCTTCTTCTGTATTTTACATAAGAGACAAAACAAGTTTTGGCCAATTATTAGAATACTTGGAAGTTAGGACAATGACATGTACATATGAAGGCATTTTCCCAAGTTGACTGTGTAGACCACTTAAATTCCATAGCTGCAATTTGTGTTCAGGTTATAGACTTTAATTTACTATTGATTCACAAACATATAGGGAGTGTAAGGCAGCAAGCAATTGTAGATATGCAAAATCTTTTGGTCACTAAGGGAGTGGACAATGGACAAATTAAAGGTGTCATATTCATATCCAATGTTGAAGTTCTATTCTTTGAATGCAGATACCAATTGTTTGGGCCACGAAGGAATTACATTCCTGAAGTTCAGTGAGAGGTGGAAATTTTTAGGCGTGAGGTTTTCAGGAATCGCTTTAAGGGAATTGATTTTTTTTTATTTGCAGTAAAAATGAATAAACTCTTTTACTTTTAGACAATTTTAATGAAAAAAAAGGAGAGTATCTTAATTAGCAGAAATTTCTAGAACATCCAACTACGAGTAAACTACTAAGTTGTGAATATTGAATAATGATCGAAGAGAAGTAAGTACAATCCTGGAATCTATATCCGATGCTACAAAAATTACAAGCAATTCGTTTTCTGCTAATTAAGTGGATGGTGTTTCTTTTTCAATTAATTTATTGTGGATGGTTCATCATATATATTTCTATATATATTAATTTCTTCTAATTTGAGACGATCTAGGCAAAGCTTTTAAGTATGTCATGTATCTAGTTCTGTGGTCTCCCTAAGTTTTTAACCATGAGTTGTTACGTTACGTTGATCTCCCAATATTCGGAATTGGAGGTTGGTTTCCACTATCGCAGTGCATCTTCCCAGGCATCATCGCGAGGTTGGTTTGCATTCCAACTAGGAGGGTACAATAACCATAGGGTTTTTATTAAAAGAGCTAACTTGTCCTCTAGTTAAAATAATCACATTCAAGTAAACATTTATTTGTAATCTGATTAAGTTTGATCATTAGCCACCACCGTAACGCATAGATTAATTGACACTAATTGTTTTAACTTATTTAGGATGATGAGTTCGAGTTTCTAGTTGTGTAATTACATTAAAAATAACTCAATTTTTTTATCCGTAAAAATGACTCAATTTGAATTAAAAGAAATGTGCTAGAAAATAAATTACAAAAATTTCTCTGCATCTGCACGTGAAGGAAACCATCATCGTCAGATAAATTGATACTCCAACAATGGCCACGTCTGGTCCCTTGCAAAAAAAAAAAAAAACTATTAATTAAGCGTCGTCATCAACTAAAAATGCCAAAGGCGATAGAGCACTCAAGTATCCTGTTTATCCTAATAGTAATTTATGCTTGAGAAGGTGATAGTTGAACAAAAAGGGTGTGCTTCTTGACGCAACCAGCAAGTAATGAAAGTGAATAATACAAAAATTGAAGCAGCACATTTCTAAATTAATTATCTCAAGTTTAAGTTTTTTGAAATATAACTGCACATTTCTAACTTAATTAGATCCCTTAAAGTTCGAATTTACTAATTGAAGATGCAATTACAAATTACACAAAATACTTCCTGCTTTTTTAAATCTTTACAATAACCTCCTTTTAAGAGAGTTTGTTGTAATGTTTTTCAAATAATATAATTAAGGAATGTTAGTGTTTTTTTGTTTTTTTACACATTCGGCTCAAATAACTGAATTAGATCTTCTCTATAGATTAGCCTAATGTACAAAGGAGTGTCATTCTATATTTTTCAAAAAGTAAGGTAAATTAGTGTAAGGGTAGAAAAAAAAACCAAGGAGTGTCATCGTAGTTTATTTGATCTGCTATTGAGGAGATTTGAAATTTGATCTTGGAATTTGAGGATTGAGAAATAGAGGTTTATCAGTGGTTTATAAATTTTAAAAATTTTAATAAAATAAAATTAAGAATGTGGCAGTAAAAATTGTCATAATATTTTTTTAAAAAAAATATAATCAAATTTAATAAAATAAAATTAAGATAGCAACAATTAAAACCCACTATTATATTAAAATTGATTATTTTAAAATGTCAAACACTAGTAGAATGATCGTTTTGGATAATGTTAAAAACTTAAAAGAACCAAAATAGTTTTTTTTTTTAAAAAACGATAAAGGATGAAAGGAGATTTTACTAAAAACATAAGAGACTAAAAGAATAGTTTAGCCTAAAATATATTTAATTACTCTCAATATAATAATATTATTTGTTAAGTAATTATTTTTTTAAAAGAATATCAATTTACAAGTTACTAGAGTGACTTGCAAAACATTTCAAATAGCAACTCAAACAATATCAAACTTATAGCCAATTAATTAAAGTGGGTCAATCATTTGGGCTTTTGTATATCAACTTAATCCAAACATTTTGTCAGACTACATTTCATGTTAATTCCCTGCATTTAGGAAAATATTGACCTGAGTCCTGAAGGGATTGATAAGTGAAATGTGTAAATATTCACCACAAATGCTTTATCACTAATCTGGTGCAAAATCTGGTTTATTAGGCTATAGCTTTCTGTTGATTTGAATAACTGATTCAAGAATTGTTCTTTTTGTAGAAACACCATGACTTAGATCTCCTACTAGAAGTCTCTAACAACTTGTTATGTGATTCTACTCCATCACCTTGTAATTAGCATTAGACTTCTCCGATTTTTAATTTACTTCATAACTTGAACAGCCATGGGTTTAATCAGTCAGATTCTTTCCGGCTACACTAACTATAAAATGAGAACTCATTTTTTTCAAGGAATTTAAAATGATTCATAATAAAAATAACTTGTTTGGATAGAGTATTTAAAAGGAGATTTAATTTTTGGTATTTTTATGAATCATTTTGATTGACTAAAACAGAGGGATTTCAAATTCTCTCAAAAAATATAGAATTTGAAATTATTTTTTCGGAGATGGTCATTCTAACTCACGTTCTTGCTCGCGAGTCTTTCTCGCTCAACACTTACAACTACGGGTGACCAAAGTTTTTATAGCCAATATCGATATAAGTTGTTTTTCATTGACGTTGGTCGAGATTTTTTCGGTCATAATTTTTTTGTATGATGTCAACCAAAACTATTTTTTGTCGATATCAGCTAAGATTTTTTTAGATGATGTTGGTTAAGGTTATTTTCTCATAGACGTTAGTCATGGAAAATTTTTGCTAACGTCGGCCAAAGATTTTTTTTGTTGTTGTCATCCAGCTTTTTTCAATTGATGTTGACCAGTGATTTTTTTGGCCGACGTTGGCTAAATTTTTTCTATTGACATCAGTCATGACTAACTTTTGAGTAGACACCTGTTAGGTTTTTTAGTCGATGTCAGTTAGGTTTTTTTAGCCAACATCAGCCAAAGTTATTTTTTAACCAATATTGGCTAGGGTTATTTTTTAGCTGATGTTAGTTAGGGTGTTTTGGCTGATGTCAACTAGATTTTCTTAACTAACGTCGGTTAGGATTTTTTTGCTAACATTGACTAAGGTTTTCTAGCTGACATCAGCCAGAGCTATTTCTTAACCACATTAACTAGGTTTTTTGGTTGATGTTGGCTAGGGTTTTTTCTGCTAACACTAATTAGGTATTTTTGACCGACATCGAACATGACTATTTTTAGTCGACATCGACTAGGTTCTTACAGTCAACATCCACTAGAGATTTTCGGTCGACATCGATCAGAGCTATTTTTTAGCTCACATCAGCCAAGGCTATTTTATATGTTGGGTAGGGTTTTTTGTCTGACATTAATCAGGGTTATTTTTCAGCAAACATCAAATAGATTCTATTGGTCAACATCGACCAAGCTATTTTTTAACCGATATTGGGTAGATTTTTTTGTCAACGCCTGCTAGGATTTTTTAGGCCGACGTTGGCTAAAAATAGCCTTGGTCAATGTCGTTCGAAAAAATCCTAGCCGGTGTCGGCCAAACAAACCCTAGCCGACGTTGGTAAAAAAATTTAGCCAACATCAACTTAAAAATAGACTCAACCAACGTTAGTCAAAAAATAGCCCGACTGACGTCAACTAACAAATATTCCCGACATACTTTGACAAAAAAAAAACCTTATTTGATGTCGACCAAAAAATAGCCTTGGTTGATGTCGGTTTAAAAACATCACTGGTTGTGATCAAACAAAACAACCCTAGTTAAAATTATCAATATTTTGTATTTATAAATTATTAAAAATTTAAAATATTTTATAATTAATATTTCAAAATTAGGTTGTGTTTATGTTCTATAAAGTTTAATATTAAAATTTCATCTATTTAAAATATAAATTTGAAATTTTGCATACAGAGGAAATTGAATTGTCCTATCCAAATAAAGAATTTAAAATGAAAGAAATTTGAATTGATTTATTCAAACAAAGCATTTGAAAAATGAAAGAAATTAAAATCAAAACAATTCAAATTCTAGACATTTTAAATTCCTTAAAATTTTGAAATTCTTGATCCAAACAAAGGTAAGTGCTTTAAGTAGCCTAATCAAATCAATTGTGTGCTACGATGACTTTGTGCAACAATAAAACAATAAGGTTTTCTTTTGGCGCTATGAAAAAATTGTTATAAGAAAACTTAGCTCGAGCTATCGTAAGATCCGTATGCTTTGTCTCACCTCCACGATTGTTGCAAATCAGGTTGCTAAATGGCCTAACTTGATAATTAGTCAATAATAACAAAAACAAAACACACCTTTTAGATTCACAAGTAGGTCAAATGCAAAATTCATAGGCAATTATATTCTTTCAACTATTTTCTGCATATATAAACTCATTAAACTAGCTAGTATTCTGATTGTCCTTTAGTAGTCTAACAAACACAACACCTTGCACGCACCTAGTTACAATTTCCTCAAATGTGCCAATAAATTCTTTCACACACAATAGCAACAATCTTGTCTTCTTGACCTAGGTGAACAATGAGAATTTCACCATGTAAACCTCTGATCAAAATTATCTATGTGAAAGTCTTCAGCGCATTGATGGGTCACACACTACATCCTTGCATCATAGAAGTTATCAACTTATCATCAGCTCCTTATAACTCCAAACCTCTTCTAACCCCAAATTTACAGTATCTAATACTTGTATTCTCTATGCATCAGCAATCTTATTCTACACGATTAACTTGTGCACCAAATCATGAAAAAATGACTTTTATATTGAAATTGGGACAACATGCAGCATGCTTTTATGATTCCCTTTTGGCTACTCAGATAAGTGAAGGCGTCACTATCTAACACAAAGTAAACTCTTTGTCGAATACTGACTAGGTAATGCTCCCTATTCTTCATGGCACACATAATAGACTAAAATTCTGTCATTTGTACGTGGTCCACTTTCATTTTACATTTCTACGCTTGCTAAAGTAAGCTATTGGAATTTTCCATTTCCCTTATGTTTGTCTGAGTGTAAATAGAGAAGAACGAGATAGAATGGAAATACCAAATTTCTACTGCTTATTAGCGAGGAGAAATAAAAAAATTGGTAGCCTGTTGATAAAAAATTCCCTCCTAAAGTGGAGGGAAATGTTTGTTGCAATTTTAAGCACAACAAAAAATCTATCTTATTCTGCTGCTTGTGATGTGAACAAAGTTTTGAACTTTCATACCCTCTGTCAAGCACCAGGAAAAAGAAATCCCATTTCATTTTCACTTTATTTATTTTTTCACTTTCTTTTGCTTTAAGTACAATGAAGATAACAAAGTTTGCATTTTATGACATGCTGCTTTTTTAAATACAATGAAGATAATAAAGTTTGAATTTATGACATGTTGCAAACTATTCAACTCAAGTTCGGCACTACTAATCCAATTGTAGTAATCTACACTTTCACTCGTTGATGCTACATGAAAGTATGACAAGGTTGGGTTGGTGTCACAATCGGAGACAACAGAGTCCATAGTTTAATAAAAAAAAAGTCGATAGTTTCATAATACTAGTAAAGATACAATGAACAGATAAAAGTCATACATACGGCATCACATGGCTAAATATCAGAATTCAAAATTAAGAAACAATTAAGATTAGGTGGAAATGAAATAAAATTCAACGCTTATCCTAATTTATTATCAATTAGTATTGGCCAAAGGATTGAAAGATAAACTCCAAACAAATTTATGTCTAACTAACTGAAATGACAGTGAATGTTCAAAAACCTCCAATCTTCTTTCTAATTTATTATCACTTATCAGGGCTGATTTTCTAACATGATTTTACAAAAACCTCCAATCTTCTTTCTAAGCTCACAGAAATTTTGGTTGTGCCTGTCGGTATCACATTACTAAAGTTCCTCTTTCTTCACAAACTTAAAGTGAAATGTATTTATGAGTGATACCATACTTCCAATAAATTTTTAAAACACAAATTTACAACTCAATCTTTCTCTTTATCTCACCCTATTAAATCAACCATTTTATCTTACACTTCTCTCCTCTTTCTTTTTCTCTCTTCTAAAATGTAAATATTGTTATAAAAAAGTTGTGTGGAAGTAGAATTATCCTGTATTTATATACTGATTGCGAAAAATCTAATACTGACCAAAGATCAGACATCATGGAAATGAGAACCGGAAGTAGAATTCATTAATTTCCAACACTAATCACTAAAAATGAGTGAAGTTCTTGCTGCCAGAACAATAAATACAGTAACCATATCTATACAGTAAAGAAAAAACATCAAAACATACATCAATGTTTCCACCTCTAATATATACAATGTTCCCACCTGGCCTGAAAGAAACGGTGGTAATGAATAGCAGTGACTATTGATGTTAGGATGGTCAAAATCTTAATTGAAGAACTCCTGCCAGAAATCACTTGGACCTTTTATTCTTAAGTTCTGCAGCAGCAGCTTTAGCTGCAGATTTGGCCAGTGAGGTAGGTTTTATAACACTCTTAGGATTAAGAACCTGTCGAATCTTAAATGCGGCCCATGCAGTACCCACAGCATGACCAGCAGCATCCAGTCCTTCACTTGTTGCCTTAGCAGCTTCTTCTCCGTATCTGCGGTATACACATTGCCAAATTGCTCACAACAGTTAGAGAAGAACATTGGCATTCCCCCCATGTTGTATGCTTTCAATTCTCAAAGCAGGTCAAGGTAAATGGAAAAAGAAAACCAATAAGTTAAGGAATATGGATTTCACTAGCTACTAAAGCAGGTCATGGACCGAATCATATCAAGAAGGCATGCAAGAAAATAATTTGGGCTGCTAGTTCTCTAAGCACACCCAAATGCAAAGCCTTCTACTTTTCTAATTTTTTTTATTAGCAGTTAACTCATGGGAGGTGTTTCTTAAGCTGAAGGTGTCCTACAATCCGCAGTATTTTGGGTGGCATAATGTGGATGTAGGACACTTGGGAATTCAAGATGTCCACATTCACAAGTATCAAAGCCATAATTAAAATTTCAATTCTCATGCTCAGCATGGGGTGCTTACATTCTAGGCATAATAGCATCAGACCATGACCAAAGATTATAGTATCATCTAATGCAATACTTAATTTCATACTTTCTTTTGTAGGTATTTTACCATAGATAGGGCATCTATTAACTTTACCTGTGATTGACAAGCTCGGTTGTCACAGTGTTAGATGTTGACATGACACTTTTTCCTGCTACTTCAACAGCATCACACACTTTGCCTATTTACAAATAAAAAAAAAAAAATCATCAGTATAATAACTGACTCAGTAAACTATATAGTACCTACTAAACTAACAGGATCATGGCTGCTTGATCTTAAAGCCGAAACATGAGAAAATTTCTTGGGCAAATGAACAATAACGTTTAAAAAATCATTTTGGAAGAGACCCCAACCAAATTTCTATGAACTGGTCAAGGTGGTGAGAATAGATGAAAGGTAAAAATGATTTTGAGTGATCGGCCAATAGAAATAACACGTGAAGGCACATAATCTTAGTGACTCTGTTTAACAATTCATTATTGCAGACAAGAACATCAGTGTTCTCAAACTCAGAAAATATTGATGAAGTTTACATGTTTGCGATCACTGTTCATAGACCCTACTTTGGCAAAAGAACTTTGCCCAAAACATAAAGGATATAAAAACACATGAAATGGCTGGGTTTCTGTAATGCAACTTTGTCAATTCTATTTCTAATTTCAAAAATCAAACAATTTGAATTCTGAAATAGACAACACTCAACAATTATGCAAGGTTGATGTACATGAAATTATGGAAAAATAATCTAACTTTTAGCATTTGACCAAATCATGAATTTCAATGTAAACATGGCTAAGGCAAGGATTTCAAGTAAATGAAAGAATGTGTCACAATTAGTTTTGGATGACAGGTTTTTAGTTCCTTGTACAACCACCAGTAAATAAGATTTTATTTTATTATCTTATTTTTCTGAACCATTTCAAGCTTCAATTTGCTGCAAGCATGTTGAAACAATTTTCTGTTTAGCCTGCCATAAATTGCTTGTGTTAAAACCATTAGAAATATTACTAAAGCTGTCCAATGCAACGTACCAAGACTGTTCATAGCAATTACAAACATATCTTTCAAGCTATTTTCCTCTTTTAAGCATTTAGGCGTGTGGTTATGCCAATTTAGAGAAGCTTCAGTGGCCATACACACACACACACACACATCAATTTTTCCTTAGTTTTTAATTAGTAAAAAACGTCTTTTCCTTTTTTTTCTTCTAATTTTCTTTCTTTGTAAAGAAGATAAACATTTTTTCTGTTTCTTCCTTTGCTAGGGGATATTTGGCTAGTGCTTAGAAGTAAAACAACATTACGGCGATGACTGAAAATCATAGGCCCTGTAAAAGCCAGGGAATAAGATAACTGACATACTGAATCCATCCAATGATGCAAGCACAACTTCTCCAGGTAGAAGGCTGAAAATTTTCTTTCCGGCTTTTGAATTTGCCATTGAACTAGTGAAAAATCCAGAGACCTTCACAACCCCAGTGAGAACCCCATTTGCCACACTCTCTGTCATTTTGGTCACTTTCTTAACCCTATATAAACATCAAGCCAAAAAGACAATATCAGTTATTTAAATGTTCATGTTCAAACAAACAGACTAACAGACAAAAAACAAGGACAAATAATCATAGCTACCTAAAAGTCGCAGAGTGTAACATTTTTGTCTAATAAACATTGATTAGAAAAACAAACAGCAGGATTCTGAAAACTCCTCAAGTCATTAACTATTTACTGTGAGATGAACATATGAAATACAGAAAGAGAAAATTTAAGTCTTTCAGTATAAAAAATTATTTAATTTTACTTTTTTCATTGTAGTCTTCAAGACTTCGGTGTTAGCCCATCACAGTATTGACAAATGAGCACAAGATAAGGAGAGAGCTTCTAAAAAATAAAGACCTATAAGCTAATGATCTTTTAACTCACAAGAAAAGTTTAATTTATTCATCCTCCTCACATTTTTTGTTACCAAAATATATGTGCGTGAAGTTAATGTTGGTTTTGTCAATGATTAATCTTTGCCTGAAAAGTGACCTCTCATTTTTACCTAACTTTCTTTTTTCTATCCACATGCTTAAGAAATCTGAATCTAATTTCACTTAGACCAATGTAAAGCAGAAGAGGATTAATTAAGAGCACAGTCACCTTTTGATCCGCTTCAAGGTTTCAGGACTAATCTCTCCCTGAGAACCCGGAGCCATCCTCCTCTTCATGACCTCATTCCCCCACCGCAACCGCTCTACCGTCACATCCCCACACCACAGAATCCCCTTAACCAATTGTCCAGAACCAGCCGCAATAAGTTTTGCAGCGGTTCCACTGTAATCCTCCACATTAGGAGCCAATGTAGTCCAATACGCGGCACACTTCTCCTCCATCATCTCCTTTTTCTCCTCTGTCTCCAAATCTGCCGGCGATATTGTCAACTCCAGCGACGCATCCAACGCCTCCCCCTCCTTCTTTGCCTTCTCCGACACCTTCTGCACCGAGAAAGCACTGCATTCCTGCAACACCTTGTCCAGCTCCTTCAGCAAATCCTCCTGCCCCTTTGACGCTATCGTTAAGCCATAGCTCAGCACGCTGGCACTGGAATCTTTGTTTTTCTTATTCTTCTTCTTTTTCTTATTCTGATGTTTTGCTTTTTCTCCCTCCTCGTCGCTTGAGGAGGAATCCGATTCCTCCTTCGGAACACGGAGAGAGAAGAAGTAGTGAGAGTCATCGACCTTGACAGCGGCCTCGTCCTTCGCCAGGGGCCACTGGATCTCGTCTCCGACTCGCGCATAGACGGCAACAAGGCTCTGGCCCTGGCGAAGGCAGATGATGGTGAGGTTGCCGCAGGCGAGCTCGACGCTGCAGTCCTTGTCGATGAGGTGGAGGATGGCGCCGGGGACCTTGATGAGGACCTCTTCGGCGGCGACCGGCGGCGCGGAGGGGCTGGTGTTGTCCGGGAAGAGGTTTTCGACGAGGTCGCCGACCTCGTCGATTTTGGGATAGAGAGAGGAGGAATGGTTCGAAGAACATGCTTCGGGCTCTGATTCGATAACCTGCGGGTACAGGGAGTTTCTCTGGTTGGGGTTTTCAGACGCCATTGATGAATGGAGTTTCCAACTTCCAAGGCCGTTACCGTTGTGTGGATTTGGAGTTTCAAAAGAGAAACGGAAAGAAAACTGACAAACGAGAAAGTGACACGTGGCATTTGGTCGAAAGAACATATTAACTGCCGCGGAAATTTCCCGCGATCTCGGTACGGAACTGTTATTTTTTTTATTTTTTTTCCTTTCTTGTTGGGATCCTTGGGAGACTGGGAGGTGAGTTATTTTTTTTATTAAGTAATTGATATTATTTTTAATAAAGACTATAATTAGAAATATGTTAAAACTCAAACAATATTTTATGATTTTTGAAATCTCAGTATTATTTTCCGTATTAATATTTTAAATTAATTATTGGTTATTTTTAAAACATAACCTTATTGCCTTAGAAATCATGTTCGAACAACAATCTTAAGTTATAAAGACAAGTCTATAAAATTTAGAATTTATTTGAATAAATTGGAGTTAGCATTCTTAGGAAGTGTTTATAACTTTGTATGCTTCATATCTTTAGTCTCAACCTCACATCATGTATACAATCCAATTTGTGTATGCTGATAAGATGGGGGACTTCACTTGCAGGATCTTTGGATTAATTAGTTATGTCTTTTGCAATTAGAAAGAAAAAACAACAATTTAATAAAGAAACATCAAGCATGGATTACACGACATCTTATTCAACACCACCACGACCAACAAGCAACAAGTCTTTTTTTTAGGATGCAACAAGAGTCTTATTAGATTACAGTTGGGTTAATTCAACTATTAGAAGAAGAAGCTCTAATTTGCATTTATTCAACAACAATAGCCTTATTTGATTAGGTGGGGTTGGCTATATAGATTGTACGAACGTATCATAGGATTTGGTTAAAAACTAAAATTTCAAGGATGTTATTTATTATATAATTTCTTTCAAAAGTCTTATGTCAATGGGCTTTAGAACAAATTTGCAAAGTCAGAGATGTGAGATGGAAGCTAAGACAGTGAAAAGGGAAAAAGGTATATGGTGTGGAGGGTGCACCATAGTGATCTGAGATTAATAATCTAAGAGGTAAAAATTATCATCCGCTGTAAATCACTTGAAGTGATGTTTCACCCTAAATTAAAGTCATCTATTATATAATGTAAGTTTAACTTTCACTTGATTTGTTAAGTTAATTAAATAAAGTTTTATGAAATATATAAGAAGCAAGTACATATAACTTAACTCATTTAATAAGAAAAAACACACAAATATGATTAAAAAAAAGCTTTTCATTTAAGAAAACCTTTTTGTGTAGTATTATTATTATTGTTATTATTATTATTATTCTTATTAATGTTGGAGAACTATCTTTGCTTGAATAAAAGAAAGGCTGGATCTTACATATTCACTTGCAATGCAACCAATTTCGAAGTAGTTAGCATTATTCATATGTAATGATGTCTATATACTCGTACCTCAACCTCATCATATACAATCCAATCTGTATATTGCGTTATTTGATAAAATTGTTCAATTAAAAATAGAAGAAAAAATCAACGTAGAAACATCAAACATGTTTATTTGACGATAACAATATGACAACAACAATAATCTTATTTCATTAGACGGGATGGTTACATTATTATCTGAGTTAGATTTGGTTAAGAACCAAATTCTCAAAAATATTATTTCCCGTCATTGGAGAGGATCTTTACTCATTTCTTTTAATGTTTTCCTCCAAAATCATTCTTGGTCTCCCTCTACCATTTTTTACAAGGGTAAAAATCATGTGATCAAACATGTTTATTTTTCCTTCAAATAAAATCATCAATGATGATTTGACCCATTTTAAAATTTCAAAAGGAAAGTTCGTATTTCCATGGGGCCAAGCTCAACAACCAAATTGTGATAGCTGACAGGGCCACCCCTAATTGCCAGAGGTTCTTGTCCTTTGTCCCCTTCAACCTTCCATGTCATCCTCTTCATTTCTGACTTCTCTTGGTTAGATGACAAACTTACCTCCTTCAACTCCTTTATCTACGTAATAAAAACACCAAATCACCCATTACATACCAAGAAAACAAAGTTTTATAGGACAAAAGTGAACTCAATTCAAGTTATCTAAGAAATTATGTGGTGCATCACAAAGACATCTTCTTTAGGGTGAGAAGAAGCTCTATATACCGTTTTCATGGCAAACAACTTCTTTAGTTCAACTTTGGTAAGAGTTGAATACTCAGCATCTTCACTTGGCTAATCAAGTTGAAAACATGAGAGAAATATATGAGATTAGAACTGATATTGCAATAGAAAAAAGATTGTTACAATATTACTTAATGCAACTGAATTACACTAAACATGTAGCTATGCAAGAGTTAGTACATGATCTTATTGAATTTTATTAAATCACTTTGTCTCAATTCATTTGAAGTTAAATACGAATAGAATTATAAATATTTTTATAGACTCACCTCGTATAGATGTGCCAAACGGAGAAGCACAATTCCACCATCCAACTCCTGCAAAACATTTTAGTTTGAGACAAAAAGAGTCAAGAGTGCTATAGACTATAGATATATATCCTTGGAAAAGTTGCTCTACCTCAAGAGTTATCAGAGCAATATTGGGAGGCAAGCTGTAATTTGGATCCATGATAGTTCCTTTTGTCAAATGAGAGGACTTCCAGTTTTCCGAGTTCTGATCAATAAAAAAAATCATGAGTATAATATGGTGATGATTATTAATCCATAATTAAGTACCTGAAACAAATTAAGTCATACCTCATGTGTGAAAGCCACTAAGAATGGAGAATAAATTTCCTGACCAGTTGTACGACGCCAGCGTGAACCAGCTCCAAGCTTGTGGATGCTGATATAATAATTTCCTCTGACCTGATATTATAGAGAAAAATAAAAGAGATAGATATTCCATATATAGATAGAAGAAAAGAAAATACAATCAGTTTCTACTTTCTAGTTTTTCTACGAAGCTAGTAAAATTTAGTGTTTCAATCCACATTTTTCATAGAAACAAACTAAATTTGTCACTCAGTCAATAGTAAAGAGGATACAAAGAAGTATAAATTAATTGATGACAGTATCATACTGTTAGTCCTTCACATGTATTATTGTTGTTCACGCAAACTTGTTCATCAAGTGGTTCCCCAACTCCTCGACTATCATCATGGAGAATACGCCTTGAGTAGTAAACATTGTGTTAATACTTTGTTTGCAATAAAATAGTAGTATTGAAATAGCAATAAAAAGACAGCTTGAATACCTATGAAGCATCAATTCCACCTCACCATCTTTGATGCTGGCTCCACCAGTGGCACGATCAACTAAGACTGAGAACTCAGATTTCTTATCCTTAGTATAAATTCCAAGATTAATCTGCACAAATAAAAAATAATTTAATCAACGCTATAGAAGTCTGTTAACTACAAAAAAACAATACTAATAGGTTACTGTTACTCCCTCTCTTTCTCTCAAGTTCTTTTAATTGTTTTTCTAGTGGTTGATGCCATGATAGCATTTTGTTTCTTGTCTTTTCATACCCCTAACACATTATCTGCAATTAAACTCGAAATTTGAAGAAATTGAGAGTACAAATTTTTACTGGGTAATAGTTTCCTGCTACTGGTTGAGTTACTTGCAGAGGCCAATCTTCCCTATGATCTCGAACCTGTATTGACATTTTTAAGGGTCACAAAAGTCAATGTTGCAATATTTTCTCCCCGAAGAATTTCATGATGAATCAGAAGAAAAAAATTGGTATCAGATTACTCGTTTTAGAAAATCTCTTCCATTGGAATCCGTATAAAACTCCTTGTTTGTGGCCATATTTGCTGTCATTCGTGTGATCACCTCTTTTCCAACTCCATCATCAGTAGGAATTGGACCAATCTTCAAAAGTAAACCTCAGTCAGAATCTTATTTGTTATTTTTAGAACTCCAAAGTGCACAATCCGTATTAGGCCAATCAACAGTCATAATATTCTATTTGGCTGGTATAATAAAACATTAATACGAACTTTCCTGAGACCAGACAGTGCAACTTACAGTGAATTCGATTTCTGCATGGTCTTTGTCTTTGTAAAGCCTAGTAACCTAAAAATTAAATAAATAGTAAGAAAAAGATATTGATGACAGAAAAAAGGCATTTAAATATTCAATCAAACTATCATTTACAATTAGTTGGATAACTATTATAATCTATAACTTCAAATGAACTTAAATTGAAGAAATGAGTTGCAACATTTTCCACTACAATGATTTTTTTCAGCAAATGTGCTGATTTTCAGTATTAAATCACTCAGTTATAGTCTAAAAATTAGTGATAAATTCCATCAAGTAAGATCCAAGATAATGTGATATGGCTTCCTGCTTTCTAATCTTCTATACATTTAATCCATTTCAGCACTAGATTTTGCGTACATCACTTACTTTACCTCAAGAGAAGGATGTTGAGATATGTCCTCTAAACACCAATACTGAACATTCATTGTTGTGTCTTGAAATCCATACATTTATAACAACATAGAATACATGAACTTGCCAATATAAGTAAAAAATACCTAGAGATCTTAACAATTCTATGAATGCAAAATACTTTTTGCATCCTAGACTTAAATTTACAAAGTTACTGACCTGGTAAATCCAGGAGCTAAATTTCTGATGAACTTCATCTACTAGTGGTCCACGAATTACCTTGGTAGGCACCTGCATATCAAATAAATCAAAATGCACCTATACAAATAACAAATGTAGTACAAGAAATATGGAAATCTTAAAAGGAAATGGAGAGAAATATAGTAAGAGAGCAAGAAGAATAGCAAATTGAAGATAATTTGAATGATTTTTTATGATTGTCTTATTGTTTATTTAGACTTTCAGAGGTTATTTTCACAGTTTTATATTCTTATATAAAAGTAATGTCACATGTTAACAGATTCAAAGATGAAACTTACTGATCTTGAAACGATATTTGGAGGCGATCCATTAGGCCGGAATATATATGCACCAGAAGCCTATAGCAGAAATCACACCATTGAAGCATGCATTGTAAGTTTACTAATTTAATTTGTTATTGGAATTAGTTGTACGTATGTGCAAAGAAATCACACACCTGAGGATCACTATCGCCCTCACTAGATCCATACCAAAGGTAGCTTTGCTGAATAGGTAAATCAACCTGGGAAAATTTAAAAATCATGAAATACTTTCCATCACACCCTTAGAAATATGTCTTGATATGAAATCAATAAGCTAAACCTAAGTGACAAAATATGCCTTGAACATACTTGCTATGCCTTGAAATCTATTACCTTTATGCATATGAATCCAATAGGAACACATACTCAACAAAACACAAAATAAAGCTCAACAATAAATGGTCATGGAATATGATAATTTGGAGTTCAATGATTGTGGGAACTATGTTAACTGAAAATATTCATCACTACTTTTACTTCCTGATCTATGTCAAATAGAAATTTAACTGATTCTTTATATATATTGAAGTGCTCATATAGTCCACTATAGTGTAGTCCTTACTTTGGCAATTTATCAAGAATGATATCTCAGTTAACACAAATTAATAACATTCTTTTGTGTTGTATAAACTTTGTAAAATACTTACTCCAGTTTTGGAATCATACATCCTTTTGAGTTGTCCAGAGGTTGAGGAAAAGGACATCTTTAAATTTCCCGATCCTACATTTATAGTGTCACCTTTCTGACTGTTGGGGTGAGATAGATCTTTTCTCCTGGTCCCTATCAAGTTGAAACAACGACATAGCATATTTAATACTGATAATTAAAAAATTTAATTAAAATGCACTGACAGTGTGAATTTTTTTTTTCTAACATTCAATAACTAATCATCATATATAGTTAGTAAGTTGACTTTTGGGATAACTACTTAAAAAGTCATATCAAAGATGATTTTTGATTGGTTGATAGTATAAAATACTTTACACTAACAGGGCACCACAATTAAACTCAAAAAGGAGTGTTGCATGGAGCTTTGTGATGCACATGTTCAAATGAATCTTGGATAGACAGTCTTCTCAACAAAGCCTCATATTGGAGAGACCAATCACTGTGTGTGCTTGCTTTCAAAAAAAAAATTTTGAGCTAAGGAACATTTGGTCCAACACACACAAAAAAAAAAAAAAACTCCTTTTCACGTTTTCTCTCTCCTATCACATGCAATGACTTTCCAAAGTGTAGCCAAACACAGCTTATGTCTACCCAAAATGCATTTAAAGATATCATCAGAGAGGGTAAATATGCACAACATTACATGGAGGTCACAAGGCACCTTAACCTTTACTAATGTGCCATGACTCAGAATGGAAAATGGTGTTGTCCAAAATGAAAAAAGAAAAGAAAAATTACTAAATTTAGAAAAGGAGGGAATGGAACTATACCTTTTCTAGTTGCTTTAGAAATGAAGTAAGTACTCCATCCAAGTGGAGGTACGGACACCTGAAACAAAAGCCAGTACTTTGGGGCTTGTTTTGGAGAAACCCCCAAGTATGCCTTCACATAGAATTTTCTTAAATTTGTCGTAACATCATCCACATCCACATATTGTACTTCAAGGTTATTGCCCGATGAATCTTTGACAACAAGATTAGCATCATTAACCTAATGCAAAATTGTCACCTTTAGCTTAGCGCAATATTGGAAATTGATTTGTTTTATGATGCTGCAAGTAAATGATATGTACTCACTGGTATTTTGACAATATCAGTACGATTCCACCCAAGTGGGTTATACACCACTACTACCTGGAAATAATTATTATCAACATATGATCATGGATAAAATTTAACTTACGAAAAATTAGGAAAATATTACCAAACTCTTAGCCTCTGGAATGTTGTCTTCTGCTGGAGGGCAGTAACTAATATTTAACAATTGACACTGCCAAAATCCAAAAATAATGAAAAAAGGAAAAAAAATTATTAAGGAATCCAGAATATGAGACTAACCACATAATCTACAAGAAACAAATGATGGTGAACAAGAACAAGTCTTATAAACATATTTGTAGCTGAAAGCATAGAACAATGACAGAACTAACTTCAACATTTTTTGGCAATAAACTTGGACAAGAGCAATAAGTACTTAAGAAAAATGGAGAAATGGTATTTTCTCTTTTCATTTGAAACTTCACCTGGGCAAATGCCGATGCAGGTGCTGAACACTTATCACCTGATTGTTTTCTAGTAAGACAAGCCAAAGAAGAACTAACAACCGCTTCAGCCTATAAGAAATCATAGCTTTTAGAAAATTGACCGGATAAACAAATGTCAACATGCGAAATATATTTTTCAAATTTTATTAAATTTGGAAAGTTCTTATTTCGGACCTCAGAGGCTCCAATAGCCAATCGTTTGGCATAGTCATTGGTTGTATGCTGCTTGGCAGTTCCACTGACAGCATCATGATGTTGTGCAATTCCTAGAGCATCTCCAAGGTCATAAGTATTGTATTTAGTTGATTTCTTTCCAACCAAGAATTCAAGTTGACGTGCTGTCTGCATTAAAATGTTACCAATTAGAATACTTGGAACTTGGAAGCAAACAAGAAAAAGTCCATCGAATTTTATTTTGTTTAGGACATTGATATTATAACAGTGTTTTACTGTAATGTTGTGTGTCAAGGAAGATCACACTAATCCTTTATTTATAATGAGCAAACAGGATCTACATTAATTACATAGAATCAATCTAATCTGAGTGATAATGGACAAATTCCTAATTGCTCTCTAATCATAATTAACAGAATAATATGTAATCTTAACAGATATTTACCAAATAGTATCCACTTAGCATCCTAACGTATCGCTTTAAGGCCGGGCGACTGGTGAAATAGCCCGTCCAATAAGCATTTCGACTATCGGCATACCTATAAGAAATAATCCAGAATCTGCATAAGTGGTTAAGATCATAAGCTGCTTTGCAAACAAAATTATAACATATCCTTACGGGAAGTAATCATCTGTTTTCAGTGGCCAAGTTTGATTAGCAGCATTCTTGGCATTGGTGTAAATAGATGGAGTGGAATACAAAGCATTTACTCTACCATCCTAAAGAATAAAAACAGAAAAAACAGGTATCTGAACTCAGCATGATACTATCAATACTTGCATAAAAATGAATTGCTAGGATATGCATTATATTAATCCCTTACCTTATTAACATAGTGAATTAATTTATCCATTTGCTTGAACCAAGACTCTGCATATTGGTACTGGAAATCATCACCCATTGTCCACATTATATGATTTGTCCTCGTCACATTTGCCTATATTAAGCAAAACCAAATTCAATTTGCACACTCTTGTTTATTTGAATGAGAAGAAAGCTAATTGATACAAGAAATGAGATGCTCTCAATTTAAATTTCACAAGTCATATTCAAAACATTTGACCGTCTATTTCCCGCTATACATTGAATAAATATGTAGGGTATATTTAACAAAGACTCAATTTAAATATAATCTATCAGTCCACACAAGAAGTTTCATTTCTGTTGGTATAATGATGCACTAATTAGTCATTAGATATACAAAGTTAATTGCTACTCTATTGAAAAATTGTTGAATAGAATGGACTTACTTGGGTAGTAGCAGCATCAATAAAGTCTTGGACACGCTGTTCCACGTTGTAATCGAAAATAAGAGGATCATCCTACATATATAAATGGAGATGTGAAATAAGCCATAGGCAAAACAAAATGCAAAATAACATCAACATTTTTCTTATTGTTGAATGTTAGAACCTGCACGGGAACAACATCAACATCAGGATTATTGACTTCAAAGTTGAAGCCATTTGGAGCACTATAATGAACGGGGAAAGTATTGGCAAAAATCTGCAATGGGCCCAAAATGGTAAAAGGACTGCACAATTAGTAATTATAGTCAAAGAAAGGAATGAGTCATAGTAATGGACTAATGGTACATAAGTTGCAAATTAATTAAACCTGAGATGAAGAACCAAATGTTTTGGAGCCACGCCAAACAACTTCAAGAGACTTATCAGCTTTGCGCTTAGCTCTGTCTTGGTAATCAATTCTTGCGAAATGTATAGAATCAAAACCAAGCTGCAATGGCAAATAGAAAGAAATTATTCATACTTTTTATTTATTGATTTGGAAGCACAATTCATTAGAGAAAAAACTAAAAGTGTCTACCCATTGACGAATATTCTAATGGAAATAAGATAGTTAAATAAATTAATTTTTGTTCACGAATTAAAATTATTAATTTGTGCACTTCATTTTTTAAAATGTATTTTCAAAAAAAAAACTTTTATATAAACTGATAGAATCTAATTTAGTTTATAATAAAGCTTAATTCATTTTTCCTTCTTATAAATTAAAATACATATTTATTTTTATTTTTCATATATACATTTCACACAATATTCTTAAGATTAATGAAAATATTTTTAATTTCAAAATCATCGAATATTATTATTAAAATTTAATGATAAGGTCGAGAAAAAAGTAAGTTAAATACATTTTTAGTCACTTAAATTAGAGTATTTTGTTTTCTGAATTAAAATTTATTTTTTAGTTCTTGAAATTTAAAAAATATTTTTTAATCTTTTCCATAGAAGTGTCAAACAAAGAATATTAAATTGATAATTTGTGATAGATTTTGATCGTTAGAATCAGATATTGATCGTCAAAAGTTACCACAAATTGTAAATTTAATATTTTTTGTTTGGAGTATATTAATAACATATATGGAGGACTAAAAAAATAACTTTTGATTAGGAGGATTAAAATAGGAATATTCTTATATTTTGAAAAATAAAATCATATTTAAGTAAAAAATAATTAATCTATTTTTAGTTTGACTTAATTACTATTTTGATCTCTTAATTTATTTTTTAAGTTTAAAAGTTGAATTAGATTCTTTAATTTTTAAAAATCATTCGATTACATTCTTTTTATTTTTTAAAAGTTTCAATTATGTTCTTTATCTTTTAAAATAGATTTCATTTTTCTTCCATACTTCAAACAAAATTTTAAAGGATCACTTCTTTTAATTATGTTTTTCTATCCATAAGAATTAACCTCAAACTCTTTCTTAAGGGATTCAGCCTAGTAGAATTGGGATGAACTTGTTGATAAGATGATTCTTCTCCTGAGTGCTAGAATTAAAGCAACTTTAAATAAATAAATAAATAAAAACTTAATTTGGTCTCTACGGCCACATCAACACACTATAATGTCACGTCAAAAAATGTGTGGAACTACTAGGTCATCCACTCATGTTGGTACCACACGTGATCACTTATATGTCTTGTTAATGTTTTTGTTAAAAGTGGACCAAAATTACTCACCTCAGCTCCTAGCAGGTAAGCCTGCACAGCAGAGTGTCCAAATGGATCAATCTGCCATCCAACAGTAGGAGTCTTGTTAAACCGATCCTTGATGAAACGATGGCCCAAAGTGGTTTGATCAATCATGTCAATGTAGTGTGTCGCAGCTTCATCGTGCATGCACCATCCACCATTTCTACCCACAAAAAGCACATCAAAGTCACATGTGCAACACTGCATAGACTATTTCCTAATCTCTATCTCTTACACATCAAAACACACACTAGCTGGACCCCACAAAAAGTAGCTCACTAAATACAATACAATACGTACATGAATTCTAGCTGCCCCTCATCCACAAGCTTTTTCACTTGTTCTTGTGTTTCTGGACTTTGTTCTACCCACCATCGATAGAAAAATGCCTACCATTTATTTAAGAAATTAAATGAAACCCAAAAATTTGTAAATCTGCTGATTGAAGTAAATGTACCAAAGCATTGTCAAGGGTGTCATAACTTATTGCTAGATTTCCATAGATTTTACCATTTCGACAAACACAAACTTTCTATTTGGGTCTTTCTGAAGAGACACAACCACCGAGTCCAGCACATTCTCAACACATGCCCCCTACAAAACATTCAAGTAGAGAACAAAAATGAAAGTTAAATCTGAAACTATGAAGTATGAAGCCATAACAAGTGAACAATTATATGCTCAAACACAAATGAATGAAGAAAAAAAAAGAATTTTATGATTCTAACCTGAATACTATTGTTTGACCCAACATAGTACTGATCAACGGTTTTCAGCCAACCAACATCGTCATGGGAGTGTGGAACCAAGTGAACATTCAATTTTCCTGGCACAACACCAGCCCCAGTATTATACTTTATGTATTTAGCACTAACTAAAAGTGTGCCATAGAAATAAAGCAACAATAAAGCACAGAGAGACTCTGCAGCTAAGTTTCCCATTTCCAACACCCAAACTGTGCTGGGTCTGTGAAGATTATACCATTCAACTAATAGTATTATAGAAAAGTATATAACCAAAGCTTAGAATAAAGACCAAACATATGAAATAAAAAAGTGGGCATTGATTGGTCCATGCCTAAGACTAAGAGTGCCGGCCTAGGTAACTGTGATTACCACGAGGTGCATACCCCACCACTGCAATATTGGGGGTAATTAATTATTTTCCATTACTTTAACTTATCTAACAAACGTATTTGAATTTTGACAACCTTTTATGAATGTTATTTAGTACTGTAGTTTTTTAAATTGTGTAGCATTAGTCTAAACTTTGTCACGGGCTTCAAATTGGTTCTCGCACTCCTTATCCAAATAAGTTTGCGTCCTTAAATTTTGGGCGTTTCCTCCGCGGTTGCAGACATTTTTTCTAGACATTCTTCCATTATTTTATTTTTTTAGATCAAGGATTCAATCCAGAGCTATTTCCACAGATGAAAACCATAGAACTAATCCTTAAAAATTGAATATCATTTCAGGTTTTATTTTGAAAAGAAGAATATCAGTTAAAGTAACTCTTCTTCCGACATATATTGCTCTATGCACAATTACAGGCAGGGAACTCATGTTATGGTTAAAGAACCTAAACTACTAATCAATTTTGTCAAATTCTTTCATTATTATTAACACATTTGATAACAACTGGAATTTACATCAAATTCGATTGTACATTACCACAAAGATTAAGAAACTCCGATAAAAAAAATGTTATTTTACCTAGGATATTTAATATTGTATTTCAAATACAATCAAATTGCTCCGTACCAAAAACGGACATCAAAACACCAGGAGTGTAAAAAAAACTAGAATTAGCATCTGATCAGTATATGTGGCCAGGAATTTATTTAAACTTGTTTTTAAGCATGTCGTCAAATGTTTGATCATCAAATTTATGTGCATAGAAAAAAATATCTGTTGAGAAAGAATTCATTCCCCGTTCTAAAAGCTCGCCATTACTTTTTTTATAAAAAAATCTACAACTTATAGTAAAAATAGTGAAATTATTGAAGGATCGCAACCTCATCCAGCAATAATGTCACTAGAAAAATTCATTCCCTTCTTTCTAATGTATTTTACTTTTTGCATTAGGTTAATGATACCAGATCACACTATCGACTGAGTCGCCCTTTTTACCTTTTTCAGTTTACACGCACATCTTATTCAACAGTCTACCTAATCGGATTATAAAACCTTACACCCCTAGCCCCAACTAATACATTGTTGGCATTCGCATGCAATACTCATCCCAAACTGTAACAAAAAAACAAAAACAATGTCCATGCCTATAGGAAACTTAGCGAACCAACTTCACACACGAATTACAGTTGAAGACAAAATACCAGTCCATTTGAGTTACTTTTTAATCTCTAATAGAAATTAGTGCAAAAGTGATATACATGCATAAAAGGGGGTCTATCTAATTATACTATCCCTTGCCTGGTAGTCACGTCACTTAACATAAAATTCAATTTCAGCTATCGTACTTGAACAACATTGACAGAAATATAATGTGAATAAATTTGTTTAGATGAATGGGTTACGTTTTGCGCTTGGAAATGACCACGTATCAGCGTCAAGCATATACTTGCGTTAAGTATATACTTCTAAATTAAAATAATAAAAAAAACAATAAATAAAAAAGGAAAGGATTCATATTAAATTTGTGACGAGATTGATGAACATTTTTAAGGATGGAGTATTCTTAACCATAAAACCATGTATTCCCTTGATGATGAACATAGACAATAGGCTTTTGAAATGTGCTCTACTCAATGATCCGTAATTAATCAACAGACATATACTCGTTCCAATCAGCAGGGGAACTCAACAATTGGAACACGTGAAATAACTACCCGAGTAAAATCACTTTCCAACATGCTACCAATATGCCTACCAAAGGAATACTACAAATAAAACCACAATGAGACTATTAAGATTATTTTTTCTCCTCTTCATTTGGTGGCTTGTCTTCATTCTTCTGCTGTGGCTGATTTACAGCACAATCAAAAAACTGTTAGTATTGCAGGAATATACCAAAATACAAAGTGTTTTGAATTTTAAAAGGCTAGTCAAGCGTAGTACTGAGCATAAATGTAATCGTATATCACTCATAAAAAATTCAAATGACCAAGTAAAAGATTAAATTTAAACATGCACGCATGAATTTTCCATTTAGTGGAAACAAATTAACAAAATTCCATTTAGTGATAATGACCAAATTTTCCCGATGAGCATGCATAAATTTTCCCCCACCCAAACAAGGGAGAATACTCAGATTATGCTGTCACAACCATATAAAACATTCCACTTACAGCTATGGCCCTCAAAGATCATTAAATAGGCAGACAATATAAAGAAAACAAGATTAGCATACTAAGACACTGCAAAATCCAACTATTAATAAAGAAAAAACATAAATTAAAAGAGGGGAAAGATGAAAAAGGAGTTCAAGGCTAATCTAGGTGAAGCTAAATTCAAACATGCCCCCATTGAAATCTTCAAAAAAAGATTTTTGTCAAACATGCCCCCATTGAAATCTTCAATAAAAGATTTTTGTCAAACCCAATGATTATTTTCCATAAAAGAAAACCTACCTCAGACTGATTTTGCATGGAAGCCAGCAAATCTTTGACAGATGGGTCATTTGGGTCAACCCCAGGAAGCTGCAGAAGCAATGAATATTATTCAGTTAAGAACATATTGTCAATCATTCTATTAATACATTTAAAGAACATGGAAAATTTACTGGATTTATAGACATACCGATGCAAGGATAGAAGATACAAAGGACTGATCTGCCAACAGTTTACTCACGTCAGACTGGCTTGCCGAGTCCTTTGAGCTGTCTTCTACTGACAATTGGAGAGCTTCAAGCGAGAAAAGACAAGATTTAATGAAAATCCAGGCAACTACTAAAGCTTTCCCATATATTCTATAAGATGCCAATGGACTTCATAACCAGAACAACTTTTCATAAAAGAGAATACAATACAAAGCCAAAACATTGATACCTCAAACAGGAGAAAAGAAACGGTCAAACCCTCAATCAAGGGGAGTTAGCTTGATAAATATCACTTATCCATACAAACTCTACGAAAATATATAAAATATAATTCATACTAAAAAAATCTCTAGACAGAAAATATAAGTTCAAGATCATAAAAATTCAAATACCCACCCTCTAATAGAAAGGACTAAGAAAACACTCTATCCCTCTTTACTAAACCAAAGTTGAAGAATTTTTCTCAATTCCAGAACCAGATCAATCATCCACCAACATAAATGAGAAAGTATCCACCCATGTTCAATACAGAATAATTAAGCATAAATACTCACCTAGAGCCAACTCGGGATCTTCAGCAGCTGCTTCAGACATATCTGTATCTCTCACTTCATGGTTAATTGTGGGATCATCCATTGACATTGCAAGGGCCTGCTGTAGAAGAGCATTCTCATCGTCCTGCTTTTGTTTGAAAATCAGTTCACAGATCAAATACTATGTCCTGATACTGATTTATGGGAAGAATGAAATTAAAACAAGAGAACTTATCCAAAAGCAAAGCAAGCAAAAGCAATTTATTTTGGGGTGGGATGATGGGCAAGTTGAGCTGGAAGTAAGAAAAGCAACATGTTGCTAAAAACAAGTTACATAAACTGGCAGTTCCTGTGTACTCATAACATTTAGAATGTAATGATACAATACATCAGCAAGTCATTTTATCTGCATTAGTTTAAAATACCGGAAAGGAGAGTGGTTAGAAAGCATATGTTGCCAGTGAGCCAGGGAAAAATTCCAAGGTTAGTTTTTGGAAGTAACAACTCTGTTGTAACCATAGTCATCAGAATCTTACGATTCAATACAATTTTAGCTACCTAATGATTTGTATCATAAGATGAATCTTAAATGACTTTGTATCATCAATAGGATTCAAGCATTCAATGATTCATTATTTCTTTCACTTTTTTACTTTTCTTTCACCAATTTTCATGAAAAAAAAAATTGAAAAGTCAAGTGAGCTTAAATTGTTAAACACAAGGAATTGAAGGAACACTTAATGAACTTATCCTATTTTATTATTCCACTGCTTTAATTGTCACTCATTCATTCAATGCATGTTCTCTATTTAGCTATTTAACAGTTTCATTTTCATTCTTCTAAAATAATGGCTTCACAAACTCAGATACAACTAATAGTTTTGTTTTATAAGACTTTTGCTTAAGTTGTTTTATCTATTTCCAATTTAAATTGTTTATATTGAACATTATGAGCCAGTTTGTTTAAACTTACTTGTTAAAAAAACACTTATTTTAATAAAATAAGCAACTTTCTAGTGTGTTTGTCTAAACTGTTTCTGCTTATTTTGATAAACAAATCATATCTACTTATTAAATAAGTGCTTCTTTAAAAAGCGCTTATTATAAAATTGTTTATTTTAAGTTTAAACAAACTGTCTCTATATATCATCTATATGATATATTTGAAGTGATTTTTCATTGGCTTTAAATCTTACGATTGATACAAATTATTCAAAAATTAGCTCTGCGATTCACAATTTGAATCTCAATTTGATAACCCTTGTAACCATAACTAGAAGGCCATCATAATCAGTGCGTGAATCATGATAGTTGGGTGAATGTAGGAATGTGAATCAATCACATAAAACACGCATGGTAAGATAGTAATGATGGTAAAAGTGGTCATTATTGTGATACATTGTAAGATGCCAAAACATGATACTAAAATGGTAACCTGAGTACTATGGAGTAGGTGTTCTCTGATATTAAATCACTTGAGTGAGAATGTAGGTCCCAGCAACAGTCATAATGAAGTTGCTAGCACTGGTTTAGTTTGGACGATAGACTATTGGAAAAAGACAAATGACAGCAAAGGTGTGCTTTAGACTCTCAGGAAGCAACTAGCTCCCCAGACTTCATAAATTAATTAAGTTTCCCTTACACAACCTTAACAAACAAGAAGAGGGTCTCTTAAGAAAATTAAAGTTACTGTAGCTTGAATATCAACCTTTGAAAGATTAAAACCATGTGCATGCCAGTAAGTAAAAATAAAATACTGTACAAAATAATTCTAGCAAATAGTCTTACAAACTACTTATATGAATTTAGATAATTGTTTTATAATCCAAACAAGCATATGACAAAACAGGCAACAAACATGGCTAAAATAACCAGTTACACCAACCGTCAAATCAGTTCTCTTAGTCTCGGCTTCAGAAGCTGCTGCACTGGCACCCTCAGTCATTGTTGTATCCTGTGGGCTAGCTTGCTGCTCACCATCTTTCTCCTGTTTGGAAGCATCCTCTGATGCCTTTTTGGCAGCTGCTTCTTGTCTGGCTCTCTCTTCTTCCATTGAAACTCTTAGAGCAAGAGCCAGTTCAGGGTCCAAGTTTGGATCAACACCAAACTCAAATCCAGATACACCGCCTGCTGCTGCTGCAGCAGCAGCTGCTGCAAAACCACTTCCACCTTCTCCATCACCAGTAAAAATAGGAGTACTGCCACAAGAGTCCAAGGTTCAAAGAATTTAAAAGAAAATGCACAAGAGTCCAAAGTTCAAACTCTCCTTTCAGGGTTAGAAGAAAAATGGGCAGAATTGAGTAGAAGCAATAGGGAAACCTAAAAAAATAACTTCTATATTACTCAACTGGGAATACTGAGTAGTGAGTACAAGGGAAGATAAAGAAATAAAACCACTAACCTTATTAGTACATCAGAAAGAGCGTTTGGACCAGATGGAACATGAACAATGTGGCTGGTATCATTATTGTTAACAGCTGAAAGGAGTGCCTCCAACTTCTCTGTCTTCCCCTCATCTTCTTCACCAAAATTGACAATGTCAAGAGCTACACTATTCTTTTTCAATTTTCTCCCAATCATCTCCAACATTTTCTTCTCATGCTTAACAGGACTAAAAGGAATTAAACGAGATAATTAGAGGCAATATAGTCGTGACGGACAAAACAATTTCAAATAACACAGAAGAAACAGTTATTCACACCCTCCAGCAAAGACAATAATCCTTTGCTGCTGCTTCTTGTTCTGCCGATGCTTAAGAGCCAATTGTGCAACCTGAATGCCAGCAGCTAGATTCATCTCACCGCCTATTTCTAGTCCTAACATAGGAAACAAAAAAAAAAGGAAAAACAAATCAACTCCAACAAGAATAGAAAAATCCAACCATAAATAACATGTCAGAATAACAGTACACTGCCAACTTGTTGCATTTCTAGTTCAACATTTACAAGAAACAAGTCTCATTAAACTTCATTTGCAAGAAAAGGCACCCCTATAACATAGAAATTACACAGTGCATTCTACAACATATCAAATTCAATTGCCAATTTGCCACTTGTTCCAAATATTCAAGAAGCAAAAACTGACCATGCATGCAAGCTAAGATCTTGCCCAGATCACTGGTAGGGGTCACCAAAACACGAACGCCCTTCCCCGCCATCGTGAGAACTCCCACCGTATTTTCTGGATTAGACTAAATCATCAAAGAAAAAAAAATCAGGCACAAATTGAACCCAACCGCAATTTCCTGAACCTCAAATTAAATTCAAACCCTATACTAACCACAACAATATTCGTTAAATTTTACTTTTCTACTCAAAGTAGCAATCACAAAGGAGTGTTTAGCATCGATAGAATAGGGTTTCACTTCACACCTGGGTTTTAGCACCGCAAATAAGATTGACGGCGTCTGTTTGGGCTTGAAATCGAGAAGGAGAGTAATCCCCGTTACGCATCCATTCCGAATTGTCAATACAGATCATAGTCGCCTATTATTACGCACAAAAAATAGTAATTAGAGATAAACAAGTGATCGAAAGAACAAACCCTAATTGATTGGAGTAAAGGGATCGTAATGGCATGGCTGAAATTAAGACGAAGGAGAAACAGGGTTTACCTCGAGCACCATCGTTGGAGATTCAGAAGCGAAAGATCGAACGTGAAGAGAGAGAGAGAGAGAGAGAGAGAGAGAGAGCAATGTAACCGTGAAGAGAGAAGGGAACTTGGGTTTACTTGCTAGAAAGGGTTGTTCTTTGTTTGGGACCGTAATGACGTAGTCCTCAATTCTTTTGCAAACAAAATTCGATTGCTAGCATTAAATACTTTTTTTCCTGTAATGTAATTTAATATTTTTTTCGTTTTTACCTCTAAATTTTTTTTAGTCCTTATTTATAAATTTGTTTATTTTATTTTTTTCTCTTTAAAATATTTTAAATAGTTCTTTGAACTAAAAAAAATTTTAAATAGTAAAAATATTTTAAAAATAAAAAATGAAATAAATTATAATGACTAAAACCAAAAAAAATTACAACAACAAAAACGAAAATAAAATCTAAATTACAATAACAAAAAATATATTTAAACATTTTTTCCTGACGTAATACTATACATTAAATTAATGGGTCAAAGATTCAACCTAGATTACTTATTTACCTTGTATATATATTACAAATTTAAAAAATATATAATAACAATAACAAAATCTGATAAAAAAAATTATTTTTTAAAATTAAATCATTTTTAACTAAAAATGATTAAATTATAAATCAGACAATTTGAAACCAGATTTTGATTATAAAATATTTTAAAACAAAAACAAAATATAAAATTAATAATTGAAATTCTGTTTATAATTTTGATGAGTGTGCTTTTTTTGATAATTATAAAGAAAATTTTATCTTATTTTCATTTAATTTTAAAAAATTTGTTAAGGAAATAATTAAAATACTTTTAACTGATATGCTAGTTTGTTTATTGGGATGAGTCCTTGTCTCATCCATTCATCTCGCGAATCTAGATTTTGGTATACTGTGATATTCATGAATATCTTTACAATAGTGAATAAATACATTCTACAAATAAAATTTTAATGACACTTTTCTTAACTCATTTTTTTACACGCTTTCTCTTATCACTTGAAATTTATATACATCTTATTAAATATGTGAATTTTGTAACATTGTAAATTTTAACTAATAGAAATATATCTCGAAAACAACTCTTATTTAAATCCTTTTATTATATTTTATAGGGAAAAAAGAATTCAACTATCCAAAACTTTATTTCTTTTATAAAAAACATTTTAAACTTTTAATTTTGTCCTAGTTGATCCTTAAACTTTATCTTTTGCAAATAGATACTATAAACTTTAATTTCATTTTAAATGGATCCTTAAATTTTATATGTTTTGCACATAGACATCTAAATTTTAATTTCATCTCAATTAATTTTTATAATTTATCCCTTTCATAAATAATTTATTATATTAAATTGGAATTAAATTGCTTTAAAAAAATCACAACTGTTTATATTATGTATAAAGTTGATATGTTGTATTAACTTAAATGAATAAATTATATAAGTAAAAACTCTTAATTATAAAATAAAATAAAATAATCACTTGACCAATCCGATAATTTAAATTTTTATAACAAAATAATAGTAAAATTTAAATTTTTAGTAATATATTGTAAGTAACAATTATCATTATAAAAATGAAACAATTAGACTAATAAAAAAATTATAAAAATTGATAAAATTTTGATAATATAATAGTATCACAAATTATAGTTATCACGAGTTAACGTAATTGTATAAATTCTTGTTACATTCACATATAGGAGAACAATTTATTTAATAGAAAAACTAGTGTTTGAGATCCTACTTTCTTATATCAATCCATTAAACTAGGAGAAATCCATGAGTTTTTTACCAAATAAATACAACAAAAAAAATTACCCAAATAATACAAGTTATTTAACTAAGTGATACAAATCGTTCATGTGGAGAATTTGGTTTTTCCAAAACGATTTCTCGCCGTCACTTTTTTTTTTTTTACATTGAGAAAGTCATGATTTTTCAATGGGTCAATTTTTTTCCTTTCAATTTTATATTTATTTATTTTGTTCTTCAAATATTTAGTTTTTCTTTTTTTAAGTGTTTTTTATTTCCTTTTAATTTTCAATTTTATGATTTGTATATTTAAAAAAATTAGTTATATGAATTAGTTAATTCATTTTAAAAAATTTTGGAGGTGGTTTTTTTGCGATATTTTATTTACGTTTATGATGTTTTATCGATTGAATAATGGTGTAGTCTCATAAATATAAATTGTAGGTTAAATACAAATTTTATTAACAACAAATTAATTTTAATTTTTTTACGGAAAGATTAAAATATTTTTAAAAAAATGGAAATTCAGTCTAAAAAAAAAAGATCTCGATCATATAATAGTTTTTTTTCATTTTAAAAAATTTGTAGATATAATGTTATTTTGCATGATTGAAGTTAGATAAATATCATATCCTCACAGACTAACATGATTAAGTAGAGAATAATAAAAAAAAAAAAACAACAGCAGATTCCATTGATGAATTACAAGTTTAAAAAAACAAATATACACAATTAATAAAATGAAAATACAAAGGATTTACATTATTGAAAAAATGAATAAACAAAAAATATGCAAAAAAATTAACAACTACATATGCCAAATAATATTTTAGAAAATGATAAAATATACAACTAATAAAAAAATTAAACAAAAAACAAAATAATATAAAATGTATGAAAAATAAAATAAAAAATGCAGTTAAGAAATCAATTCTCCAAGAAACGGTTTCATTTTTAAAAAATGACACATTGAGAAATCGGTTCCCACAACTGATTTCTCAGCGCAAGCATACAAAAAAAATTATTAAGAAATCAATTCCTATGTGCGAAAATTAAAAAGAAATGTGAAAAATAATATATATTTAATTTTTTTAATATATAAATCATAAAATTGAAAAATAATATATATTTAATTTTTTTAATATATAAATCATAAAATTGAAAAATAAAAGGAAATAAAAAATTCTTAAAAACAGAAAAATAAATATTTTAAAAACAAAATAAATAAATATAAAATTAAAAAAAGGACCCATTGAGAAATGTAAAAAGGATAAAGAAAAGAAAGAGACGCAGAGAAATTGTTTTAGCATAAAAGTGATTTCTCACCCGGAATAGTAATTTGTATCACTTACATAAATAATTTTTAATTTTATAATTTTTTATATACATGGGATAAAATTCTCACACCCAAACAACAAAAAGTTACGGCTGCCACACAGGAAAACTTCACAAACCCGTTGTTATTTGTCTGATTACTATTTTGTTTTGATTATGTCAAATAATCAAAGATAATCAGATCACACATATTTTGGATGCGCACGCACGGTACTGTTAACAAAGATTCTAAATGGCTAATTACCCGTAGACACGGTTACATTGTTTTTTTTCCTTAATAGCCTTCTCAATGAACAAGCTGAAAGAAGTAAATACACAAGATAACATAGTAACATCCATGGAAATTCTGTTCAGAATAGAAAGAGGAATGATCATATCAGAGCTCCTTTTTCAATTTGGCTATTCTTTTTTTAAGTTTTAACCGACTATAGGTGCATTCACTGGCAATTCATTTTTAACCAAGTCCAAAGGTTCTTTCTTCACTTGCAATTCGATTTTAACCGAGTCCAAAGGTGCTTTCACTGGCAATTCATTTTTAACCCAGTCCAGATAACCTCCTCCCATGTTGCTCACATCCTTAAATCCCTGTTCATTAATATTAAATTAATACAAGTTGGTCTTTTGATCAATTGGATGGCACAAACACAAAGCAAACAGAAGGAAGGAAGAAAAAAATAGCATGTATTTCTATAATTTGGAAATTTTTTTATATGTAGAAATTAACCTAAATTAATTTATGCACACCGCTCAACTAATCCTAATCCTGCTTGATTCTCTTGGTAGAACTTGAAATATATATACTAAAGTTGGCTTGAATTAATACTTACTTCCGTTAGAAGATCAGCAGTTGCATACAGAGATCTCACTCCACTTTGACAACCCTATAAAACAGATTCATTTCATTTATAAAAAAGAAGAAGAAGAAGAAATTTTAGCCTTTATAACCAGCATCCTATAGTTTTGTAATACAAAATGAAGGTTTTTATTAACCAGGAGAAAAGAAAGTTACCACGATGATATGATCTTCTTTCTTGCAAGCATATGAAACCTCCTTAAGAAATTCTGGATTCTTCACTCTGCCTGTCCTCCAAAATCACAAAATTCTACATTTTAACAATAGAATTCGCAATTGCAAGACTAAATAAAGAAGATTTATATCCCCAAAAGCAGTATTAAGTTATTGCAACAGCAGATATTACAAATTCCTTACCTTCTGGTGTATTAAACATGTATGCAACGTTAATGATCTTCTCTGCATCCACATGCCCTTTCTGAAACTCTTCCACCGTCCTATTATAAATTACCAAAAAGATTTAAGCTTTTTGAAAAATAAATAAACAAATGTAATCAAACATAGACCCAGAAATTCAACCTATAAATTAATTTCCCTTGCTAATTCTCAACCGACAAAAGAAAAAAAAAAAACAGAACCATTTGTTACCTGACATCCAGATAAACATGACTGGTCTGGATCAGATCCTTGGTTGCATGTACATCAACGGTGACAACCTCAGGTCCCGAGCTACAGAAGAAGAAAACAGAATTAGATATTCTAATCCACAGAGAAATAAAACAGCCACACAAACACCACCCATGATGATACCAAAAATTATTCTTTCATAATAATAAAAAAATTCACCAATAATGAAAAATGCTTCAATTGAACATAAGATGTGTGATCACAAGAATTTACATAAACATGGTCATTGAGAGATAGAAAGAAAAGGAGAATTGTGAGATAAGTAATATAAAGGAAGGAGATAAAGAAGAAGGAATAATATTATTAAAAAAAGTATTGTATGAACAATATAACTATCAGTTATGCTACATGTAAAGGGTATGACTCGAAACTATATATAAGCCAAAAGTAAAAATGTTTAAGAGAGAAGTAGTCCCACAAACCTCTCAATTCCAATAGAACCCATGAAGAGAAGTAAGTGTCTTTGGCTAAGCGAAGTTTGGTAATAAGGGTGTTGTTTGATTCTGATCCTCCTAAATAAAAGGATTAAAGAGCTGAATATATATATATATAGGGTAAGGAAGGAAAATGCAAAAGTGGTGAGAGAGGATTGATGGTGCTTATGTATGTATCTGGACCAGTAATGGTTTTATGGTGCAACGTGCTGTTGTGTTTCCGAATGTAAAGCTTCCAAACATTTTGTGTGGATAGGTTGAGTGGGAGTGTGCTTGATTGCTTTATTAAAATGAAAGCGATTGAATTGCGTGACGCGTCGGATTAGCTGGGGTGTGTGTCGGATTCCATTTTAGCATTCTTCTCAATCTCTTTCAAATAATTTGTTTTAAACGGTTTTTTTAGTTAAAGTAATTTTTGTCATTTGTGTGTGTTTCAAATGAATTTGGCTCCTCTGACGGCATGTAAATGCATTTACATCTTGATCTGAGATTATAATTAATCTTAAAAGTTGATTTAAATAACTTTTTGTTATCTATGAAATAAGAAAACAAGAGTGTTTTGATTATGGTATCTAACTTTTATTTTTAATTTTGTGGTACCTAACTAATTTTATTTTATTTTTTAAAAGATACAATGTTGTTAGGAAATCTCTCATCCTATGAGTAATATCATTAAAGTTTAAGTCATTTAAAATCATTGACCTAATAAAGTTAAATATATTTGAATAATTGAGGATCTTTAAATCTTTTAAATTAAACAAGGTAGTAAATTAAACTTTTTTAAATATAAATGATTATTTTAAACTTTTTAAAAAAGATAAAGAATCAAATTAAAGTTTTTAAGAGATAAAAGATCATTTTAAATAAAATAAATAATATAAAGCTCCAAAATTATCATGTATAATAAAATAAATAAGATGAATATATATATATATATATATATATATATATATATATATAAAAGAAGAATCAATGATGGTTGTCATAATTTCCTTCCAAATTTTGGCCGATAGCTTGGGTTGGAAATTCTAAGAATATCTCTAATCATGATTTTTTATATGAGTTTTTTAATCATCTTTTTGTGATTTCCGCAATATTTTTGCAATTCCAGAATGTCATGTCACTCATAAGAAATTTACAAAATTTTATTCCATTGCAAGAAACTTCAAAAAATTCATACATTTATATTTTTATTATTATATCTAAATTATTGTTCCAGTAAAATAATTAATTCATTTTTTCAGTTTTTATGTATACAAATAATAAATATGAATAATTGAAGAAAATATTAAATATCAATTAAAATAAACAAAATTACATAACATTGAAAGGAAATGCGTTACAATAAAAAATACATTTTTACATAATAATAGATAATTAAACACAATGACATTGAAATAAAAAAAAAACATAACGATTAAAAATAAAAATATTACATAAAATCAATTATTTTTTATATTTCCGAAACGTTCCCAAATATGCTCAATTAAATCTCTCATCCTATGAGTAACATCATTAAAGTTTAAGTCATTTAAAATCATTGACCTAATAAAGTTAAATATATTTGAATAATTGAGGATCTTTAAATCTTTTGAATTAAAAAATGTAGTAAATTAAAAAATTTTAAATATAAATCATCATTTTAAACTTTTTAAATAAGATAAAGAATCAAATTAAAGTTTTTAAGAGATAAAAGATCATTTTGAATAAAATAAATAAGATAAAACTCCAAAATCATCATGTATAATAAAACAAACCATTGTGATGATTTTTTTTTTTAATTTTTAAAATTAACCTATTTTGTAAAAAATAATAATTTAGTGGTGAAATTGATAAAATTAATTTCCATAATTTTCAAAAAAAATCTTGATATGTGAAAAAAAAGAAGGGTTATACACTCAGTGTAAAAAGTTTTAGAAAGTCATCAAATCACATATATTATGGATGATAATTTTTTAACTTTTAAAATAATTCAACCGGTAATTTATGATTAGTGTATGTACAATAAACTAAAAAAAAACAATATTATTTAATAATCAAGGAAAATAACGGGTTCGATTCCAATGACCAATATCACAATGGGCTAAGTAATGATACAAGTTGCTATTTGTACTCCCTTTTCCTTGTTAGTAATGATCGATCAATTTTACAATGACTAGTTCCGTAACAACTAGTTTTATATTGACTAATTTTGCAACGGTTAGTTTTACAACATAAAATTCTAAATTTAAGATACAACAATGACCTACACTACTAAATTTAAATACCAAACACAACACCAGCATAACATTTGTACATATGAACTAAACATTTAATATATTGGTTTTTTTCCTAATATGGTCACAATACTTTTCTTGGTCTCAGCGTTGTTGTTCGAACATGTTGAATGTATCCTTCATGAGGATTTCATACTCCATACGCCTTTCATGTTCTTGCATACACCTTTCTCATGCCTCCTTTAATTGAATAAGTTTTGATGTGTTCACATTTTTGTCCTTCATTACATTTTCTATGCCAGATAAATCAACACTGTTAGAAGCTTCTTTTCATTTGTTCTTCCTTTTTGTTGTTGTTTGTCCAATTGAGCGAGACATTGGCGATGATGTATCATATTTTTCAACTTCAACGGACGTCTCTGGGTTAGAAGACGACGAGTAATTTCCACCAGCAAAAACCTTTGTTCTTTTTTAACACTTTGACATAAATTCTGCATCAAATTTTGATTGATCTTTCAACAACAAGCAAACATGCTCAACCTCAAAATTTTTACTAGTATGCTGTGAGTAAATAATATGAGCATCAACCATTACATCCTTCTCTGAACTTCCACTTCTATGTTTATTTTCTTGTTTGTAGCACCCGTAAAACTTTTGAATTGACAGATGGATCCTATTCCAACGAGATTTCAATTGACTTTAGCTTCTTTCATAAAATTGTCCACTTTGACACACATCATCATTGTTGTATGCATTTTTTATCCTTGCCCCATATTGCTTTGATGTTTGGTTGACTCCTAGAATTGAATCCTTTGACGCATTGAGCCATGATCGGACGAAAATCACATCTTCTGTCATTGAGAATGTTGTACGAGTTTTTTTTTCCACTAGAATTTTGATCTCCCTCATCTAGTTGAATATTGTCTACATTGATTGGTGATTTAATTTTATTGCCAAGGGGCTCAATATTGGACAAAGAAAACATATAACACGTGTTTGGGTTGGTGAGGGATGATAGTTAACTACAAAATTGTGGATTTTGAGAACTATCACAAGTAAGTGGCTTTACATTGGATGAAAGATGCATATACCACATGTGTGGGGGTAGTGGATACATAACATACTGTGGTGGATTTTAAGAATTTTCATTGGTACAAAGTGGTGGTGGATGCATAACATATTGTTGTGGATTTTGAGAATTTTCACCGGTAAAGGTGGTTAATTTTGCAAATAACTATAGTAACAATGATAATTATATTGATTGAGATCCATTTTAGAGAGAATAAAAAAGATTGAGACTTGATAGGAACAAGAAAAAAAAATTAGGAGTAGAAATTTTGTGTGCTAAACTCCATCACGTTGGCCCAAATTGGCAATAGTAATTCCACCAACCCTTCTCTTTTTTCTCTCTTCAACGTTCCAAATCCTTCCTAATTTTTACCTTGTTCTCTTTTCTCATTTTTTTCTCCAGAAACTTCTTCCCCACTAGCCCTTATTTCTTTTCTTTATTTTCTCAATTTTTCTATGAAACCTTCTCTCTTCTTCGACGTCCAAACCTTTCTCTCTTTCTAAAACGTTTTTTCTCTTCACGCTTCCCCACCAATCCTTCTCTATTTTCTCAATTTCTCTAGAATCTTCTTTCTTCTTTGATGTCCAAATCGATCTACACCATCCCTTTTCTCTTTTCTCAATCACCCTTCACACCACACTTGCTCATCATTGGTATTCATGGACTAGGGCCCCTCCCTATCTCCTTTTCTTTTGTTCAAATCAATTTCCCCTCTTTGGAGCCAGGGACATTCATTGCCTTGCCAGTGCCAAACATCAAGGAGGCAGCAATGATATGCGCTTGTAGTATTTCTCCTTCTTCCTTTCCCCCCTTTGTGTTACATGTGGTATTTCTTCTACTCTAAGTCAAAATTTGGGATTTTGCAATGATTTCATTTTGCTTCTTTTCCTATTTTCCCCAATGTTCTAATTCATTCTTCTTCTTCATTTTGCTTGGGGTTACATTGGTTGATGTTTGGTTGGCTTCTGATTTCAGTTGGTAATGTTTGAAAAAATAATAAATTATTTGGAGAAATAATTTCTTATATTAGAAACTCAAATTTACGGTGAAGTAACTCTCATGTCAGAAAGATAGTCTCTAATGGAGAGTTTCTTACACTTAGAAACTCACAAAGCACCTCCGATTGGAGATGCTTTAATATATTTGGCTTGAATGACAATGACGTCTATTATAAGAAGACAATATTAAATGAGATGTATATGTTATGTTTCATTTTTTTTGTTTAGAGCAATTTTTTAAATCTAATCAACAATGATTTGTATAAGTAATAGGATCATGTATTTCTTAATTAAGTAATTTAGGGTTTGAATCTTGATTAATTATTGAATATGAAATAAATTTTGTTGAAAAAAAAAAGTTATTGAATAATTATTTTGTACCAATGATTCGGGAAAAAAATAAACATTGTCAGGACCTAACAGAATCAAAATTAATTTAATTTTCTTATCAGGCCCATCCACCAAATTATTGACAAGAAGAAAAAAGCCTTCTTACCGAACATGACTTGAGCTTTCCATGGAAGAAGAACACGCTGCAAAGGCGCCACTGCCGGACGCTTTCCTTCAGTTCCTGGAGACCAACGGGCTCGACCCTTCCATTTACACTGCTATTGATTCCACCCCACGATACATTCGGTAATTCCAATTTTCGCCATTTTCTCAATCTCCTTGCTTCACTTCATGCCTTTTAATTTGAAACTTATTTTTCTTCTTATTGTGCCTTCAAAGGTTGAAACCCGGTTTCGAATCATGTATTGAAGAGGTTGAAGCAGAGGTGAAATGCAAACTCGAAAAATTAGAGTGGTTACCGGGATTTTACTCTCTTCCACCTCACGTTCAAATTGCTGGTTCTAGGGCATACCGAGAAGGGAAGGTAACTGATCATGGAATATTAGTTTGGCTTTTCATAGATCAACCAAGTAGTTTGGTTGCTACAAATTTTATTTAAAACTCAGGTATTGTTGGATTTTTTATGTGTCAGATATATGGAATTGATGCAGCTTCTGGAGCTGCAGTTATGGCTTTAAATATATCACCTGGGGATCATGTTCTCGACCTGTGTGCTGCTCCTGGTACATATTTCTTTCTTTACCCACTCATGCTTGTATTCTCTATCTTCTTATTGTTGAAAAACAAATGAGTGAGATTAAGATTGCTTTATTTCAGGAATAAAATGTATAAAATGGTTATGTTTCAATGATGATTTTTCATTTTTTTTTTAATTTTTTGCAGGATGTTGTTTTGTTTTTAGTTGAAAGAACAGCTTTGAATGTAATTTATCAGTTTCCTCGAGAAACAATTGAATGTTGATTATTATGGTATTTGTAAACTTCTTTTTTTTTTTTTTTTCAGGTGCCAAACTTTGTATGATTTTGGACCTTCTTGGTGATTCAGGCTCTGTGGCTGGAGTGGATGTTGCAAGGCATCGTTTGGCAGCGTGTAGGACAATGCTGCAGAAATATATGATTGGTGGTCGGTGCCGGCTTTTTGTTGCTGATGGAACAGCATTTTCAGTTATTCCTAGCGGATTTTGTTCTGACTGCAAATCATGTAATTGAAGTTTATGTTGTTATAGAGATGGTCCAGTCTGAAATGTGATACTGCAAATTTAATATCATTTATTTATTGATCAGTATTTCCTGCTTTTGAAATGTTTTCTTTCTATCAAGTATCAAACAGGTGAGTCTGGATTGGAAGGAAGAGTGGATGTGTTCAAGGAGTGGACATCTAGAAGACCATGGAAAGAGAGGAAAAAGGCAAATAAAAGTGGGACTGCACAATTGGTGTCTAGGTCTCAGCCTCCTGAGCTCATTTATTATGGACAACATTCTGGAGTTGTTGGTCTTACTAAAGGAGAATTATATAGGACTTTATCTGACAATGAGATTGCAAATCATGGCTATGACAAGGTAATGTATACTTTCTTTTTGAATTTATCTTGCATAATGCTCTGCTTTCTTCTACCCTGAAAATTTGATTATCTGTTGGGATTTGCGGCAGGTCCTTGTGGATGCAGAGTGCACTCATGACGGTTCAGTTAAACATATTCAGAAGTTTGAAGATTGGGGCTGGGGAACTCTTCAGCGCCGTGTACTAGATGCTGAGAGGACTGATGACTTGCATACTCTTCAGGCAAATGACTCATTTTTCTCTTGAACCATTTATACTTATTCTCTACAATAGAACACTTAATTGGAATTATCATCATTCTTTGCTCTCTCTCTCTCTCTCACATATTCTGACAGAATCTTGTCCAAGAATTAACACAAATAAATTGGCTATTGATGAGATAGTTCAGGATTACTGATTGCGTCAGTATCAAACACTGAACTTTGTATTTTTCCTTTTGGATAGAAAGTCTTCTATGGGGTAATGACATACCAATGGTGAACTGGGGTACTCTTTGGATTTGCATGAAGTGTAATGGCTAAAACATGTTTTAAAATCTGGGTGCTCAAGTGATTAATTGTGGGTATATATATATATTACTAATTCTTTAAACATATGCTTGGGTGATTAAGAGTATGAAATCATGAAACTAGCTAACTCTCTGCAACCTTACCTTTGAACCTCAAAAAAAATGAAAGCCTTCATTTCAAAGCATTGTATGGCCAGGACTATATGAGCATCAAGTCCATCAAAGCATTATAACAAGTGTGTATGAATTTTAAGTATGTACTTGTAAATATGACAAATCTCATTGTCTGTAATATGATAGTATACTATGCTTTCAGTAGTTTCATGTTCACGTAGTTAAATGTTTTGGCGATATTTCCACCCAAAAGAAAAAAAACAAAACGGGATTTCTGAAGAAGATATTGGAGATTGTTCCTATTGCCATTTTCGGCATAATCCATGGGATGCATGCCAATAGTCTTAGATATCACCTTAGTTTAACACACACATACCTTTTGTGTCTGGCTGCAGTTGAATCTTCTCACCAATGGTTTCCGACTGCTAAAAGTTGGAGGGTCCCTCGTCTACAGCACTTGCAGGTACCTTTTACATTTTAACTTGTTGGGCTTTTTTAAATGCAGTCTGCTCGCAGGTGCCAGTGCCATATCATTTTTCATGTCATTTTATTCTAACAAATACCTTGTTGATTGATTAGCTTAACTATTGCACAAAATGAAGATGTGGTGGAACAATTCTTGAAGGAAAACGAAACTGCTGGTAGGATTTTCATGCTTCAATTTATTTCCAGTGTGAAAATGATCTGTTTTGTCAACTATTTTTATTGGTCTATGTTTATTATTTCATGTTATCCATTTCAGTAATATGATTAGCATTTCTACTATGCTTGTGTTTTGTCAAATTTTATGTGCTTCTCTTGTAGAAATTCTCCATTTAGATTCATATTGCCTCTATCCTCAAACCTTTTAACCCTCTTTCCCCCAACCTGATTTTGTCTCAGATTTACAAAATTATCAACTTTATGTAGTTGACCTTTAAGGAACCACGACATCTTTCTCTTTCTTTCTTATTTTGGTAGACACCATTAACTTGCAAAAGGTTATGTCGGATAGTAACAGGCTAATGCTGTTTAAGCTAGGAAGAATTTAGCTGGTGGGAATATTTTCTATTTTCACTTTTTTATATTAATTATTACGAGAATGTCACACGATTTATGCTATATATCTTGTTTTCAAAGATCTGTACAATAAATGATGAAAAAAAAAATGAATTATTAGTTTGCAACTAGAAAACAATAAAATACTGGCATTTTTTGTAGTTATCAGTTAAAATTTAAAATGGACACAGAATACATTTCTAGCAAAACATGCGAGCATAGTTTTTAGCAGTGGTACTCCTTGGATCATATATGCTTGTTGCTTCACGTCTTTGAGTTATAATAACATATTATGTCTTGCGAGCATAATATGTCCTTGGATCATATAATAACATGTTTTTGTAGTCTTAGGTTGTTTTATACAGAATAAGACAAAACATAAATGAATGAAAGAGAATAATAATTTTATAAAATTAACCTTATATTATCATTAATTCATTTATAGATTTTGTTGTCTATCATTAATATTATAAGAAATACAAGTAACAAAAAGTAATTAATATTATATTGAAAAACTAAAATAACAATTATTTTGGGATAATTTTTTTTCTCTTACACCATAATTATAATAATGGAACTAACATATATGCCATTGACATCTTTGTTCCTCATGTTTTTGCGTTCTTATTTCAATCTACAGAGTTGACGGAGATAGATGCTGCCAGTGATTGGCCTTGCAAGGGTGGTCGCATACCGAAAACATGGCGATTTGACCCTTTAACATCACAAACCAGTGGACTATTTGTAGCAAAGTTCACAAAAGTTGTCATTTGATTTTTTTCTTCCGTGCTCAGAAAATATTCTTTTTAAATGCCGGACAGATTTAGTATACTCCTAATACATTAGAAAGTTTCATACAATAGATAATTCTTTCACTATTATTGTTGTTCTTCTTCTTTTGTAGTCAAATACTTATATTTAATTTGTCAAGATACATGAAGATGTTTGTCGACTTATTTAATTTATCAAGATGCATGAAGAAGTTTGTCGGCTTAGAATTATTTATACAAGTTTGTCAATAGAGTGCTCAATTAATTTGGATTGGCACCTGACATATGAATCTGAGTATGATAAAACCAAGTTTGAAAAGAAGTAAATATGGCAAAAAAAAGGATAACGAAGGTCCAACCATTCAGTTTTACAGGTGTTCTAACAATGGAAAGAAAAAAAAACTCATAACATGACTCAAGTAGATCCTAAAAGGTGTATTTAAAGAAATTGATAGAAGACCTGTGATGATCAATTTTTCCCAATGTGCAAGCTAATATAATAGTGTGTTAGATGAAAAATAAATCAACAAAATAAAACGTACTACTGACATAAAATGTGAGTAAGGGAGATAGTGATTGCTAGATACTAGATAGTTGTCAAGGAGATGACTCTGTAAATAAATAAACATTATAGTGAATGAGTTAAAGGCCACTATACAATAAATAAGCATGCCACTATCACCTTTGGATCTTGCTCTATTACAGAACAATATAAAAAAATTATTCAAGGTGTTTTACTATCACTCATGTTGTAGAAAAGGTTAATAATTCAAGTCTGGTGAGCGATTAATATCAAGGCAATTAATCCAAGAACTTGAAGGTTTCAGTTTCACGCCAGAGCAATTAATAACAAGGCCTTCTATCTTCATCACTTCTGCAGTCACAAAACCAATTCAGACCTCATGTATATATCAAATCAAGTTGGTGAAAATTCTATATTAAATGCATAATTATATTATTCTGCTACAATTCTATATAACAAATAAGTAAATTTAGCATGCTTAGAGATATTAAATACAGAATTATTTCAGTGGCCAACTACATTTTTCTTTTTCTTTATACTTTTTTGATTTAAATACCTTCTTATTCCAGTAATTTAGTTTTTTTTTGTTCCGGTAAAAAAATATCTTTATAAAATATGTTTGTTTTATTTTTCGTCCTTAAAGTTCTTTAGATAATACTTTAAACAATGAAAAAAAAACATTATTTAAAGTATATTAAGGACGAAAAAACAAAACAAACATGTTTTAAGGATTAAAATGAAAAAAAATAGAGGAACAAAAATGGAAAAAATATTAAATTACAATGAAAAAAGTGTTTAAGCCTATTTTTTTTATTAGTTGGAATTCTCTTTGACTTAAAAGTCACATGTTCAAATCATATAAATAGTTTTTTTTTATTCACAAAGATAAAGTTACACGCAACTACCCTACTAAAATTGGCCATTCGTATCCTGGAATCATTGTAGTTCTAGCCACATTTGATTAAATAGCAGTAGAGCAAGAGATAGGTGAAGGACTGAGCAAGTGTATGTTTTTAGAAGGCCAAAGGAAAAGTTTACCCATTGTATCACTCATTGGATACTCAACTTCTATGATAGGTATGTTCCTCTTAACTGCATCATTCTTCACAATGAATGTGCTACCAACCTGAAAAACAAAGTTTTAAATCATGGATGCATAAATTATGAAGCCAATATTCTAAACTCATTCACTAAGTGGAATGTAAATACCAAGATGAGATGGAAGGACAAATATAGGCATGGATTGGCATATGAGAAAAATATTCTTAAGCTGAAGGCAACGGTCAGAAAAATATGCATCAAAACCATTCATGCATAAATTATGAAGCCAATATTCTTAAGTCTAATATCCAAAATTCACTTTATGTCTATGCTACCAAAAGGATGGAGTAAGCAAATGAGAAGTTTTTTTTATACCATGTAAATGGGATTCCATGATTCCATTTTGAATGAGTTCATTAACCAAGCAATGGAAGCTGTCTTTGGTACATATACCAATTAACTTAACCAAATTTCTAATGTGAAGACAACTAAGTAACTTAACCAAACAGGTATAATGGTTCTAGTACAAACTATAAATTAAAATTAGAATAATTGAAATTAAGATTAAATTATCAAAACCAATGTGTCTTTTAGATCAAAAGTAGTGATCTGTGTTTGGCCAAAATCCCAAAAAAAACAAGAAAAATATGCTAGCAGTACCAAGTGTGAACTGAGAAAGGATGAAAAAATAAACCCACATTAATCTTATCCCTCAGTATTTAGAAAAAGAAGAAAAATAACAGATATCAAATCAGAATACAACAATTAACAAAAAGAAGTGTAGAAGAATTTTTTTTTTCTCTCCTTGTAAAATTGAAAGAAAGAGAAAATGCCTATAGCAGTGATATAAGATAAGAGAAAATGGTATCTTATTTGAATTGGATGAATGTCTTCGTCATATCTGTTATCTATTCTTCCAAAAATGCTGAAATCATAGAAAAACACTAAAATATATATGTCAATCAATGCACAAAAACACTAAAATGGAACCTTGATATGGTCTTAAATAGTGGTATGTCCCGGTATATCAAATAGAAATTTTATTGTTTATTTCATTAGAAAATTTTTACAGTCTTTTGTGTTAGAATCAGATTGCTTGTAATTTTACACATATAACTTATTTCACAGTATATTTCTATGAAAAATGGAATTAAGGATAAGCATACACTCTCAAGATAGGAGACCGAAAATTAGGACAAACAAATAGATCTAAACTCAAGTTTTTAGGCGAAAGAAAACTTATCAATACAAATTTCTCCAACATTTATAAGAATCACAATTGAATAGTGAACTTCATTTCTGGTTCTCCTTCGTGGTTACCGACACACAACCATAAAAAAACAAAAACAAAAATGAGAAAATGAAACTTTATAAATAATGCACCAAAGTAAACTATAGAGCATAAATACTAAATAACCAAGGGTATGCTACCAGATACCCCAACCGCTCAAGTGCAAAACAAACAGGTTGGGAAAAACTAAAAAAGTCCCTACAAAATAATCAAATAACCAAGGTATGCTGACATAACATTTTTTTCTAACACTTGGTTTATGTCAATAACCGATAACATTTTTAATGGTGAGGACTAATAGAAAAATAAATAAATTCTAGGGACGATTTAAAAAAAGTTTAGAAATACTAAAATAAAAATTTGGATAAATTACAACAACTAACTATATATTCAAGTCTAGTTTTTTCAATTAAAAAAATAACTTTTGATTGGATTTTTTGCTTCACTCCCCTCTAGGTGGAAAACATAAATATAATTTTAGTTCCTTAAATTTGAAATACTTTTAATTTTAGTCTTTCAATTAAAAATTTATATTTTTAGTCTATTAAATTTGCAAAATGTTATTTTTAATCTCCAAGAGTTAATTTAAATGACTAAAAAGAACATATTTTAACCTTTTTATAGTACTGAAACTCAAAAGGGAAGTTTGACTAAAAATAATATTTTACAAATTTGAAGACTAAATTATTTTTTATAATTGAGAGTTCAAAACCGAAAATACCTCAATAAGAGTAAGAGACTAAAAATATATTTAAAAGTCTGTAAAAAAGAAAAAATAAAACTTCTCATATCCATCGAATGTATTTTGCCTATAAACAAGTCCAAATACGAAGCATTATCTAGTTTATTTGGGACAACAGACAAATCCTTTGAACGCCGAGAGTAATACTGTACCATACCAAAATTCAAACAAAGCCGTTCCGAGATGAATATGTCCTTCATTTTTAACAAGATTCAAATCCTAAAATACAAAAAAAGGGAATAGTTTTTTTTTTTTTTCTATTTACTGCAAAAAGGGAATAATCTTATTAATACATTACTAATATTACTTCCAATATACGTTTTTCGCTATATAGATATTATATACCCTTATTGAATAAAATGTATATAAAATTTTCTAATTATAAAAGAAATATACCATGAAAAGTATTTTGCCAATTAATTTTAAAAGTCAAATGGAAGACTTTCTCCGGGAATAATACATAAAGTTTAAGTCTAATCATTATTATTCTTAGGAATCTGATATTTTGGTATAAACATTTACATTTTTTTAAGAATAAGAAAAAAGAAAAGAAAAGCATAAAACAAAAAAAGCAATCTGAGTCATTTTTTTACTGCAGCAATCTGAGTCATGTGGCGTGTCATCTCTCTTTTCTTAAATATTTGTCCACATAATCAAATCGACACATGCAAAAACTATACTATATTACTATATGAATCAGAAACGTCAACGGCGTTTAAGAACAACAAAAAAAAAACACTTTGGTTTTCAAATTACAGCACCATGGCTAATGATCCTGAAATCAACTCACCTCTAAGTTCGTTCCTTCGTTTTCTCTTATTTTTTAAACGCACTTTCGATCTTTTTTTTTTCTTTTGAAGTTGAGCCGCGCATGAGTTGTTGTTAATTTCTGGGAATTATCTTCGATTCTTATTGATAATTTTTTTTAACGCTGCTTTCCTTTGTAATTGGCATATTCATTGATTGATTTTCTTTTTTCAGTTAAAAGGCATGTCAACAACGCCGACGCCAACACCTCGAGCTCGCCGGACGGCGGCGAGAATTCTCCGATCGAGCAGGTGGCGCTGACGGTTCCGGTGGGCGACGATCCATCACTTCCTTCCTTCACTTTCCGGACATGGATTTTGGGAACTCTAGCCTGCGCTCTCCTCTCGTTCCTGAACCAGTTCTTCGGGTACAGGCGGGAGCCGCTTTCGGTGACGGCGATCTCGGCGCAGATAGCGGTGGTGCCGGCGGGGCACCTGATGGCGGCGGCGGTGACAAGGCGCGTGTTCATGAGAGGCACAAAATGGGAATTCACGCTGAATCCGGGGAAGTTCAACGTGAAGGAGCACGTGCTCATTACCATCTTCGCCAGTTCCGGAGCCGCAAGCGTCTACGCCATCCACTTCGTTAGCGCCGTTAAAGTGTTCTACCGGAAGGAGTTAACGGTTTTGGCGGCGTTATTGGTAGTTATAACGACGCAGGTTTTGGGCTTCGGTTGGGCCGGGGTTTTCAGACGCTACCTCGTCGAGCCCGCTACCATGTGGTGGCCCCAAAATCTTGTTCAGGTCTCGCTCTTCAGGTACGCTCGTATATTTACTTGGTCATTGGCTCATTCTCTGTTTTATTTTATGCCACTGTTTTTTTTTCCTAGTCAAACACTAAATATACACTGTTTCTTTTACTTTTACTTTCCCACGTTTCTCTGCTTAAAAAATATCTATTTATTTTTCATCTCATTAGTTTTATTATATTTATCAATTTCTTTTTTTTATTTTTTAATGAGTAGATACGCCTAATAAACTTTCAAAACATCATTAGATTTCTTTAGATATATTATTTAGATAGATAAAAAATGAAAAATAAAGTAGGAACTATATATTATTTAGATACATAAAAATAAAAACGATACCTAACCTATGTTTTTGTTTAATTTTGATACCTGTCGTGCAAATCACCTGAATGTTGAATAATAATTTAAAATGATTTGATCTTGCTAATGTGACACTTTCGTTTCTCACATGAGTAATCAATGAAAATTCATAACGATGGTAGTAAAGTCAAACATAATAATACATGAGATATTAAAATAAAAATAATGATTTGGGTAGCAAAATCAAAACTATTTATTTTATAAGTAATAAAAAGTTTTTTAAGCCTAAATTATACTAAGACTTTTTTTTCTTAAAAAAATTTCTATGAACTGTATATCTTATTTTTCGGGAACGTTGTTAAACATGTTCTGTGGTTAGAGTCCACTGGAACACCAGGGAGAGACGGAGTGAAACATGCTTCCATAAACAAATACACTATAAAATTTCAGAAAAAAAATAAAGAGCTCACAATTTTATATAGAAGACTTTATGGATGAAAATAAGGTAATTGAGTGAGGAGAATCACACTGATGGATATAAATTTTTTAAAGAGAGAGAAACTTTGCAACTCAAAGCAATTTGAAGAATAAAAATGCTGACTAAAGATTATTTTCGTCATTTAACTTTTTTTTTTTTATTTTCATCATTTATCTTTTAAAAAGTTTATTTTAATTATTTATCTTTATAAATTGATTTAAAATGGTCATTTTCATTTTAACACAGTTAATAGTACTCAAATGATGGTTTTTAGTCGTGACATAATATATTTTTCTAAAGATAGAGCTCTTCTTCTTCCACCTTTCTCCCTCCCAAGAAGGACCAAATTCAAACAGTTATAATTTTAGAGGGATCTACAACCTAATTTACCCTAAATAATATGTTAAAATATATATTAGTATCTTTTATTTTAAATTATATGTTTATAATTGTGCATGATAACATGAATTTTGAGAAAAATTATTGATTGCACCAATTACTAGGAGAAAAGAGTTTTTTTGTTTATTAAAATACTCTTATTAAATAATTAAAAATAACTATGCGTTAACTAAATATTTAAGTTACATACTGAAAAATTATAATGTTATTAGAAAAAAAAAATACTTCATATTTTTCCATTCGAAAATATTTTAAAATAAACCAAAACTAGATGGAAATTAATGATATGAGTGTTTAATATATTAGCAAGAGAAACTAATTGAGTTGAGAGATGTGAAAGAATTTAGACAAATTTATTTCAACATATTAAAACGCCTTCTATATATTTTAATATATTTCTTAGTGAAATTTATTATAATAATTTTTTAAAATTTATTTCAATAAATTTCATAGTCAATTTTATAAAAAGAAACTTTTATATGATAAGACTTTATTGAATAAATAATGAATTAAATTATTACACTCTAAACTAGGTTTTCTAAAGTAGCAAAATCTCGTCGCCACAAATGCTAAGTTTTTGTAAATTGAAAACTTTCGATGTATAACTAAAATGTAAAATATCAAGATGCATGGGTTGGTTTAAATTTTTTTCTTATTTATTTTTTATTTTTACGGATAAAAAAATATGTAAAATATGATTCTACGAATTCATTATTAAGTAGGCTTGGAGTCACCTTGCATTTCAGATTTCCATAGTTTCATATACTCGAGCTTAAGCTTAAGGTTTTGTAATCTCGGCTCATTTAATCCTATGTTATTTGTGAACAATAACAGTTAATCACATTACTTTTAATCAAGGGAGGCTAATTTCGTTACTTAAATAATATGCGTGAGTTACTATAAATTTTTTTATACTTGACTTACGTCTTTATAGATAAAAAATAATCGCATGGCTTTTAATTCTACATTGGGTAATGATTTTACAATTCATATACTTCATAATTGATTTCAGGGCGCTGCATGAGCAAGAGAAGAGACCAAAGGGAGGGTTAACTAGGAATCAGTTTTTCCTTATAGCATTCCTTTGCAGTTTTGCATATTATGTCTTCCCTGGCTACTTGATCCCAATGTTAACATCAATTTCGTGGATTTGCTGGGTGTTTCCCACTTCCGTTATAGCACACCAATTAGGTTCAGGGTTGCATGGTCTTGGACTTGGTGCTATTGGCTTTGACTGGTCAAGTATATGTTCCTATCTTGGTAGCCCTTTGGCTAGCCCATGGTTTGCCACGGCTAATGTTGCTGCCGGTTTTGCCATTTTCATGTATGTCATCATGCCCATTGCGTATTGGACTAACCTTTACAAGGCAAGAAGTTTTCCCATATTTTCAGATGATCTATTCATGTCCAATGGTCAAAAGTACAACATCTCAGCTATCACAGACTCCAAGTTTCACCTTGACATGGAGGCTTATGAGCGTGAAGGCCCTCTTTATCTTAGCACCATGTTTGCTATGTCATATGGCATTGGTTTTGCTTGCCTTTCTGCAACCCTTGTTCATGTATTGCTCTTCCATGGGAGGTAAGCCACAATGTTAGAACGAGCAGCACACTCTATAAGACATTCCTATTAACACTTTTTTTTATTGGTTATAATTTATTGAAAATTACAACATTAGAAGAAAGACTCATTAAATAAGATGTGAGACTTGTGTGATTTTCAATGAATTTCAACTAAGAAAAAATAATGTGTTCAAAAGAGTGTTTTGGTGTGTTCCTAGCTTTTCTCAGGTTATAATAGTTCCATGTTTTTTATTGGAACTTTGAATTGTGTGAACTAATGTGACATTGGTTGAAATACGTGTTTTAATGGTGCAGTGAAATATGGCGGCTAAGTAAGTCTGCTTTCCAAGAGAATAAGATAGATATACACACGAAGATCATGAGAAAGCATTATAAACAAGTTCCTGAATGGTGGTTTCTTTGCATTCTTCTGTTCAACATCACGGCAACTATATTTATATGTGAATATTTTAACAATCAACTCCAACTACCATGGTGGGGTGTGGTGTTAGCTTGTATTGTTGCCATATCATTTACTCTTCCGGTTGGAGTGATTAGAGCCACAACAAATCAGGTATAGTCCCACGTTATACACAAGTCATAAAAGTATTGGTAATAGTAAAGTTCATTAATGAAATTTGTGGTACAACCTTGCATTGATGCCTCACATTGGAGAAATTATTAGGTAGTTTAGTACCATTACAACTAAAAATAGTTTGGTTGTTTTTCCTTCATTATCAATCACATGGCTTAACACGATAATTAACTTTCTTTTATGTGAAGGCACCAGCTTTGAATATAATAACAGAGTACATAATTGGATACATCTACCCGGGATATCCTGTTGCCATTATGTTGTTTAAAGTGTATGGGAATGTGAGCATGAAGCAGGCGATTTTCTTTTTACAAGATTTTAAGCTTGGCCATTACATGAAGATTCCTCCAAGAGAAATGTTCTTTGCACAGGTTCGCAAATTGCACACCAAGCCTCCCTAATCAAAACCATGGAAAAAACAAAGAGAAGTGATTTTTTTTTTTACATTATACTATTACCATTCCGCATCTAAGGGCATGTATGGTTTTCAGTTGAGACTCCCAAAATTCAAAAAGCAAACTGAAAAAGCCTCTTATTTGATTTTAGTCCGATCGGGCTATAAACTGAATTTTACAACAATTTTGTCTTGGAACTCAATTTGAAATTAAAGGAAAGGAAGAGTTGTTTTGCAGACTAAATTTATCGATAAAGTTCATTCAAACTTAGGTTTGTAAACTTTAATCCAAACATGCACTAAATAGTCTGGTAAGTACTAATAATTATCTTATTCCCCTACTTGCCCTCTTCCTCTATAGGTACTTGGCACCTTAATATCTGCAGTGGTGCATTTGCTAACAGCATGGTGGCTGATGAACACTGTTCCAAATATATGCGAACGAGAATTGCTTCCAGCAGGTAGTCCATGGACTTGCCCTGGTGATCATGTGTTCTATGATGCATCTGTGGTATGGGGTTTGATAGGACCACGTAGAATTTTTGGAGATCTTGGACACTACTCAGCCATCAATTGGTTTTTCTTGGCTGGAGCTATTGCTCCTTTCTTGGTTTGGCTAGCACACAAGGCTTTTCCAAATAAGCAATGGATTAGACTTATCACTGTGCCTGTGCTCTTGGGAGCATTAGCTGACATGCCTCCAGCCACAGCAGTAAACTACACAAGTTGGGTTCTTGTTGGGTTTCTCTCAGGGTTTGTTGTCTACCGTTACTATCGCGATTGGTGGAGCCGACACAACTATGTCTTGTCTGGGGCACTTGATGCTGGATTAGCCTTCATGGGTGTTTTGCTCTACTTGTGTTTGGGGATGAAACAGATTAGCCTAAACTGGTGGGGTAGTGATCCTGATGGATGCCCATTAGCTTCATGTCCAACTTCTCCTGGTGTTGAATCTAAAGGGTGTTCTGTTTACTGAGTTTGTAAGTGATGTATTGGTATAGTTGCAGCCATGATTTTAAATTGTGGTTGAGGTTGTGTGCGATTTGCAAATATATACACAAATGCTGGCATAATTCTTTCTTCTTCAATGCATGTAGAGGTTGTATATAAATTTTGTAAAATATTGGATTTATTTATGAATAATGATGTAAATTTACATTATATCCATGAAGATGTCTAATATTCAAAAGTGTATGTATGCTTTCATTATGAGGTAAAAATGTAAAATAGATGATGGTTAATCTTTTATTATTATTATTATTGAAGAAAAGTAGAGAGCAGTTGTAAAATATCATTGGGACAAATTTCTAGCGTGTCTAATAATACATTGGTGGAAGTTTTCTTCTTCGTGAGAATATTAGTGTAGATATTCGTTTCTCATAGAGAATGGATGATATGAATCTCTTATTGGAGGTCAATAATGACTTAATAGATGTAACTATCGTCGCAAATGGATGGATGAAACAAACGTGGTTGTTGCTCAATCAAGTAAATAAAACTAAGGAATTTGTCTTTATGATGATATGTCTAAATCCATTATTCCATGCATGATGCATCCCATTGAGGATAATAAGGAACTCAACATGCATGTTTGGAGGACTAAAGTTTTTGAAAGTCTCATACTATACCTCCAAAATCGATAATCCAACAATATTCAACTTGACAAAAGAAGAAAGAGGTAAGATCATACCACTTACACAAATCTCTTGTGGAAAAAAGATTCCTTGAAGTAAATCTAAATGAATTGACATTGACTTGTAAACTAGTTTATAATGTAAATCTATGTTTATTTCTCACTTTGAAAACAACATTACTTACAAACTTTCTAAATGATCCAACATGGAGTTTCAAATAGGTGTTAATCTATTCCTACTTTACATAATACTATACATCACTTTTAAGAGAGAAAATAAAAAAAAAATTATTACTCAATCATTAGTATATAATATGATTAGTAAATATTCATGTATGATGAAAAATCGATAAAAAAAAATTCAATTGACATGTATTTTTTTTGGTAGAAATGTGAAACTTATTTAGGCCTTATAATTAATTTAAAAATATAATGACATGTTTTAATTGTCACAATTTTTTTTAATTTTGTAAATACTAAACCTTAGAATCCTTTAGGTAAAAAAAAAAAAATAAACCTTAGAATCCTTCTTCTTTACAATCCAAAATACACAACACAAATCTCCTATATAAAATCAAATCCAACAAAATTTCCATCCAAAATTCCCGATGGAGTATATATATATTTTTTTCCTTCTTTTTCCTCAGTCTAAAATCTAAACGGCTGTCGTTGAAAAACAAAACGGGAAAATCGCCTTAACTTAACGCTTTGTTCAGAAGAACTAATGCGGGCATCATCATGGACAACAGAACAACGAACGAAAAAGCTTCCTCTTTGAGATGGAAAATCCTTCGCCGCGCACTTCTCTCACGCTCGTCTCCACCACACCCAGGTAATCTCATTTCCTCTTCCGAGATGCAAAAATGCTTCTACTCATGTACATTTTTATTTTTATCTTTTTTTTTTGCAGACGAGCAATCTCAAATGATTACAAAGAGCATTTCACGAAGGACCGGCCATGGATTCAACTTGATACTTTCTCACGTAATCGCCGATAGTTCTTCTTCCACCAGAGACGCTCGCGTTTGTTACACTTTACCCATCCCTGGCGCTCCTCAACTCTTTTTGACGTCAGTTTTCTAGTTTCCTTTTCATTTTTCGTGCTCTTTATGTTGGGAAATTTTCTGTTTTTTTTTTATTTATAAAAAAACTATAATGTTTAACAAAAGAAACTAAACTTTCTTTAATCAAGGATCTAGCTCGGTCCGTTGAGAAGCGTGCGTGAATTGTTGTAATTTGTAATCTTTCAAATACTATGTCTCCCATTCTTACGGATAAAAAATTAAAAGAAATTAAACTTGCTTTTGTGTTTTCATTGTTAGTTTGGTAAACCAATATTATAATTGCTTGTCTTCTTTCGGTCATGCATTGCTTCAGAAGTCATAACCAATATTAGAAATTAGGAAAAATAGTTTTCAGTAGGTAAATTATGTCAAAACAGACATGTTCTGAACTAAATTGATTCTGGTTTTCCTATTGCCATACCTTACATTACATGAGAAATGCTAGCAATTCGCCCTCTACTATTTGCTGAAATTTGTTGGAAATCACAAAATTGTGTGGGTATTCTTATTTAATGCACCTCACTCATGATTTTGAGTTTTCAATAAATTTTGACTAATTGGAGAAAATGTGTTGGAAGGGGTGTGCTAGAGAGTGTGTTACTAGCACTCTTCTTCCTTACATTTAGTTTCTACAAAAGTAAATGACAATCTCATTTCATGTGGGTATATTTTGTTTATGCAGACAAAGAGTGGACAACCGTGCTGACCTCAGTGATTTTGAGATATGTAACAGATACAACATTGACAACACTGGGCTTGTCTGTAAGTTTCTCTTATCATCATCGTCACAACTCACAAGTACTGACTCTAAGGTTACAGGGACCGTTGATATTTGCATAAAATATTTTCATCAATGTTGACTAAGATTTTGTGAATGATTTGCACTCTTCTATTGCCAACCTATTGAAAACAAGATTTTAAATTGCGGTTGTAATTGTGACTGTGTCTCAGTCCTTGATATTGCAGAAAGTTATGGACAAATGCAGTTGATGCAGCCGCAATTGTGGATGCGGAGACTGCAAAAACCTTGACATTGTGGTCAAAATCATGGTCGTAAACTGTTTTTTAAAACCTTGGTTGAAAGTATAAGGTTTAGCATGTTTCAGAATAAAGTGATACATGAGCTACAAGCTTGTTGCCACTTGTCAAAGTAGTTTTATATATTCTATATTGAAGGAAAGTATTTCTTTTAGGAAATGAACAATTTCATTTGGTCTGCAATATAAGCTGCAATTTGGTGCATTTGGTTGGAGCATAACTCTGTATTTTTAACTAGGTCCCTTTCTCTCGGTAACTGACTTGGGATAAGATTAGTGATCAGCTTGTATTTGGTTAGCACATGATTTTTTATATTTTCCCTATGCTTTCTCTTTTCCTTTTTGTTTTTTTGGGTGGGTGATCAGCTTCTATTTGGTTAGCACATGATCTTGTTAAGGCTTTCCCTATGCTTTCTCTTTTCCTTTGTTTTTTTAGGGGGGGGGGGATGTGGGGTTATGAGGTCCACGTAGTTACTTGTCAAACAAAACTTTGGTTGTAGTGATGTAGATAAGGTTCTTTTAAAAATACTTTATTTGAAGTCATTCTCTATGCCAAAATGAATAAAATTTTGTCTGCTGTTGAGGTAATTTTTCATTTCATTCACTAGAAGCAGCATTATATACAATAAGATTTCTACTTGCAGGGGTAAGACTGCATCCACTTACCCTCCCTAAACCTCACTAGGCGGGAGAGCCTTGTGCATTGGGTCACCCTTTTTATTTAAAAGAAAATGAATTGTATGTTATCTGCTCCTAGATTTTGGATGAAACACTTTAATTGATCGTTTCAATGACTTGGGATTTTCATTATTTCTGAATATTAATTCTGGAATTTTTATTTTCAGTGTATGCTTATAAATTCATGATGTCTTCTGCAGGTAATTGGCCATCAGAAGATGTTCTTGCTCACTATTGCTTGTCACATGCAGATATATTCAGGTTTGACCGTTTGAAAACTGTATTTTGTTTTTTCTTGAAGATTTTATTCTGAGAATAGCCAGCATCTTTTCACTGTTATTTTTCTGTTACCTTTTGCTGGTATAATTTTTATTTTTATTTTTTTATCATTGGTATGCATTCAAATTCTTTTAGGTCTAAAAAAGTTATTGAGCTTGGTTCTGGCTACGGCTTGGCTGGATTTGCTATTGCAGCTGCTACGGAGGCATCGGAGGTTGTAATCTCAGATGGAAATCCACAAGTAGTTGATTGTATCCTATTGGTATAGTTGTATGTATGAAAATAGTTTTGAATTTGTGTATTTAAAGGAAAGAATTAATTGTATTTTAAAGAGTTCAATATCTTTGCCAAAACTGGATGTGAGGTAAGGTACCATACTACCATAGTGCCTTCTGGGTATAAATTTAAACAAGTTTCTTTTTCCTTTTAAGCTTTCTTCATGAATTAAAGATCAGGTGTGTTATATATGTTAAATCTAATTTTAATTTGTTAATACCTGTGATGTGATCATTAGTGGATATGTTTGTTCCCTATACCTTGTTTAAAGTCATTTTGCCAAAGTGTTTATTCACTGCAGTGATATTTGCGGTTAACATGGCAGATAGAATGGTTAGTGAGAAATGAACCTGGTAAGAGGCTTTGAATGTTTTACCAGAGAGTTGAAGTTGACCAATCAGATGACTTTAGTAGCAATTTTTGATATCTTGTTGTGCTCCTCTATAGATGTATATGTCCTACTCTTGACAATGGAAGTAATTATCCAAGTGTATGCACAGTTATTATAAATCTCAATTGTCAGTTGTTTTTGTTTCTTATGTAGAGGAAAAAGGTCACTTAAATTAGATATTGCAAAAGCAAAGCTAGTATGTAACAAACTGGACAAACAGGTTAGAAAGTGATAGAAAACTTGGTGAGGGGTTTCTTATTCCTGTGCAGTTAATTGCTTGCTTAGTTTTTTAAGAAGGCAAAAATTTATTACTAAGAGTTGTGACTAGCTTGTCTTTGCCTTTTGATTAGGGAAGATGAACTTTTTCTAGGAGGGGTACAATCAGATGTTTTGCTTTGCTGTGTAATAAACAACATTCTGGATTTTCAGTAATAACAATATCTTACTAGTATAATAACCAGTATTAAACGGTTTATTTGAATCTATGGCGACCAATGGTTGTTTTTGCCCAAAATGTTCAGAGATGCGTTACAAGAGATGGAAGAATAAAAGAGGAAGAAAGATGTGCCAAGGAAGTCAGGGAACTTACCCAGGGCAGCAGCTGTAGATAGATGAAAAGCTGCAAGAGGAAGAGAAGGGCTGGGAACACAGTAGAACATTAGGGTCTAGGGATGGAAAGTGCAAAATGTACAGCATTACTAAAGACAGAAAAGCAATGAAAAAATAAAAGAGCAATGAACATTGGCTAGTTTTGTGCCTGTTCAATTACATTTGTTATTTTCTGACTTATGCATCATAAATTTCCCTACTTAATACAATAATTTGAAGTTTATGCATAGCGATCAAACCCTAAACAAATTCCGTTCCAAAATAATGAAGTGACTAATCATATCATCTTGTACTGTGCACCAAGAAAAGTTCCTTGCCACATACTTAACCATACCACAAACCATTTAACAGATAAAAACCTTAAATCCAGAACTGATGCTCAATCTTGTGTTTAGTTATGGTATGCATTAAATTCAGTCCTAATGCACTATCTTAGGTATAGGTATGGTTTTTATATACTGTGTTTAGAAAATTTAAACCATGCAGGTAAACTACAACAATATATCTTATGAAACTTATTTCTATTTTCAGTGACTTCAATTTGGATGTTTGCAAGATTGGTTTGTGGTAGTATTTGTATGTCGTGTTATATTGGCTTCATCATGCATCAAGATAAATTAGAAAACTACTTGTGAGATTGTATTGTTTTATTTAAGAATTTTTCATTTTCAATAGCTTTTTTCTATTGAAAGAGGCATGTAGAAAGAAGCTTCTGGGAGTGCTAGGTGTAGTGCTCTAGTTTACTTGATCAAAATGATCATTCCTCCAAGGATGAGGGGGGAAGACTGTTAACAAGTGATTAAATTGGTTATTCTAATAGATGTTATTTTGGCACATCACATCTGTTAAATTTCACTTTCATTACATAAAGATCGTTATATAGGTGCAACAGTTATAATCAACTTATGCACTTCAACTTTTATAGAATTTCTCATTTAACTTATGCATAAGTTAATTTTAATTTATAGGAGAAAGCTTAATTCATTTTCCTTTCTTATTTTATTCTTCTATAAGTATTTATTTAGTATTTATTGAGAAGTTTATTCAAACAAGACTATTGGAAGTAATTACATATTTTCAAAGAGCCGCTGTAGTCTGTTGGTATTACTCCCTGCTTGTGTGTTTCACCATCCTTTATTCGGCTTTTGGGTTGAACACCACTTGCTTAATGTTTCTCAATTTGCACTTAATGTGAAGTTCCATCCCCCGTCCCCATTTTTTTTCATTGTAATCAGCACATTAAATAAGGCTCTATCTTTCAAAAAAATTGTTTGCGGCAATATCCTTTCAGAATGTACTGTTATTAAATATTTCCTAGTTGAATGGGATTGCTCTTCCATGACCATCAGATACTCAGCGTAACATTGAGGCCAACTCTGGAGCATTTGGGAATACAGTTGTAAAGTCTATGACTCTTCACTGGAATCAGGAAGATACTTCTAATATTGCAGACTCATTTGATATCATCATTGCAAGTGATTGGTGAGAAGATGCTTGATATTTGGACTATTTCATAGCTGGTTTGAATGCATTTTTCCATCTTTAGATAAAATGATTATTTGCAGTTCTAGTGATATAGCTGTAAGCCTGAAACTGCTTAATGGAAAATGTCATTTCTTGTCAATAGCATTTTTCTCTCCCTATATAATTTGGATAAAGATCAGAGTCAGACTAAAGGATTCAGCATTAGGTAGTAGTAGTTATGAGACACAATCTCTTATTTATCTGGTTGAAGCTTTTACATATATATAATAAACAAATTTTTGCATTCATGTATGTCGGTTGGCAAATGCTGTTACTTTTCTTTGTTTTCTGTAGTTAACTTTTTATCAGCTTCAATTTTTAAAGTTGGATATATGTTCAGATATCTATATTTATTCTTGAAGTGGGCAAAAGGCAGTTATATCTTGTACGAGATGCATCAGTAGATTCACATGCATGCAGCTTGACTTGCTTTTTGTTTTGGTCTTTATGCTAATCTTATCTTTATATTACAACATTGATGGTGTCATTTTGACAGCACTTTCTTTAAGGATTTCCACAGAGACCTTGCTCGTATTGTCAAACATTTATTATCAAAAGCAGGATCTTCTGAGGCTATATTTTTAAGTCCAAAAAGAGGCAATTCATTGGACCTGTTCTTGGAGGTGGCCAAGGAAAACAGTTTGCATTTCAGTGTAATGGAGAACTATGACGAAGAAGTCTGGAAACGTCACAAGGGATTCTTGAATGAAGATAGGGACTCTTGGCCCAGTTATGACAAAGGTCACAGCTATCCTCTCTTAATCAGAATTACCCTTTGAAATTTCTATCGAACATTCTCATGGGGCCTCTTTCTATTGTTGGTTGACCCTTGCTAGACAAAGTTCAAACCTATTCCGAGACAGGAGTTGTCCTAATACAGACACTTACCAATTGCATGTTTTCGTTGTGTCATATATTATTTTGTTGGGGTCACATCTTCAGTAGACAGCACTATTCTCAGCCACGAAGGCTCAAATGAATATGTATGTATGCAGTGATTCACCTCTAAAGCGAAGATTAATACTAAAAGCACTCGAGATAAGCAAAACCTTTTTCTTTTTAGGCCAATCCACTTGGTCATAGCAGCTAAAAGAAGGAAAAAAAGTAGTAATTAAAAGTTCTGCGTCTGATAATAGTATGCTAGTAGTGATCAAAATGTTTGCTCTACTGTGCCCCATTTATGATTAAAAAATGGCAGGTTAGATGAATCATGTGTGGATTTGTTGTGGACTTGTGGTTTTATTATCTGTAACGGTATCTAGGATTTGCTATTGGTTTCTGCACTTCAACTTTTGACAGAAAAAAGCTTCCTTATCTTCGTTGAAGCATCATACTTACAAGCTTTTAGATGAGCAGAGTCCATTGGGTAAACAAAGCAACTCCACCAGTGGAATGAAGTTGCACTGTGTGAAAAGCTAGCAATTGGTTCAATTAAACTAGAATTTAATCGCTTTTTCTCTCGTTGTAAACAGTAATGGGATGTGCTTTGTCTTTGTAGTGAGATTATGTATGTACATGACACGGGATTCTTAGCTATTACGGAAGCAACTATAAGTATTAATTTCCATTTATTGCTTTGTCGATTGGACTTGACTGAATGTCTCCTTGGACCCTTGTCAAATTTGCATACTGCTTTCTAAAAAAGGATGATCTTGTAGAAAAAAGAGTGGGGGCCAGAGACAAGCTTGAGACAGTTCAAAGTCGGTTATAATAGTTTATACTAGGTGCTATTTTAGTTTTCATCAAAATAAAAGCAAGGTTTCCAAATTATTGGATCAAAGGTTTCCTTACCAGATTTGACTTTTCTGCTGTCCCTTTTTATGCTGTCCCCGTGTTGTCCCTTTAAAATTATATAGTTTTCATGATTTTTAAAATTAAATGTCACCATTAAATATCGTTATTTTGATGGGGTAGCACGAGGACAACAGAGAAGTCAAATCCTTTCCTACCCCATAGCCTTCCTTTGGACTCTTGTAAATACTGTTAAATTACTTTTGCTTAAGATAAGATTTCAGATTCAAATTTTGTAGATGAAAATAAAAAGTGACGTGTGATTTTAACGATTTCATAATTGACTGTGATGGAGTTGATTTATCGGAGAAACATGTTAACCACGAAAATATTAATTAACCATGAAAATATTAATTTTTACATATTAAACCAAAATAACTGATTTAGTTTGCCATCAAGAAACTGTGAACTACTAACGACCTTTAGGTTTTGAACTTTAGGATTGTTTTTACTTTTAATGTCTTCACGATTACTATAAAATGGGGGTGGAAAGCAGACATTCAGAAAAATGACTGCCGAAAGTAGATTAGATATTCAATGGGGGTTTGAATAGCGTATTGAGATGGAGGTTCCGTAGTTGGCATTTGGTATTTGGGTACATTAGATATTCAATGCATTGCCTAACTCATATTTTCTCAAGTTCTCACATCTCACTCTAAGTTACACAAGCCTTGCCTATATAAAAAATAAAAAAGAATAAAAAAAAGTTACACAAGCCTCCATTAACACTTATGCCCTGTTTGGTAAGGGTGGATGAAAATAAAAAAAGGATGAATGAAAATAAATGAGAAATCAAAATTATTAGTTTTATAATAATTATTTTAAAAATCATATCTAAAATAATTTTTAACTAAACTCAATGGTGTTTGTTCACATTATCTTTCGTGTGTAGAAATATATATTAAGGAAAACATGAAATTGGAAAGTAAACCACAGTGAGGAATGAACTTTAATTATCATCTTATCTTGGCCTAAAAGCTTATCTAAAAGTGAGTTGATTTCTTTCCTTTGTACTACATTGTTCATCTACTTTCACACAAACCCCAAGTTGATGAAAGAATCAGTTGTACTCCAATTCCTTGTGTGCTAAACTGGAATCTCGTAATCACTGGGTTGGCATTTTCGATTATCATCGTTTGTGCTTCAATGCATCTTTATTTCTTTTTGGATAACCACATTCACGTCTGAAATGTTTCTACGTAGTGCATTAAAAAAAAAAAAACCCACCAAACTAAAGTATTTCTCCATTATTTTTCATCTGTATATTTCATTTATAGAATGACGATTTTTAGGATGTCTATAGTGATTATACGCCCTATTTTGTTAAAACTTAAAAGTAACATATTTATTGTACCATGAAAAAAAGTAGAAGAATGTTTTACATGCAAATAAAATTCATGATGATGATAGTGATACAGACCCAATATATGTGGGATCAATGAATTTTATATTTTTTTGACGTATAAATTGACTTTACCATGATGATCACTTTATCTCACAAATAAGATAACATAATAAGCTCAGATAACCAAAATGTGGCCCTTTATTTGTGTTACATGCGCATTCACATATAAAAAGGAGAAATTAAATTATTTGAAACTTTTGCTAAGCATATCTTCATCAGGGCCATCATTAATGACGAAAGCAAGGAAAATTATTGACATTACTGAAATTTCAAAGTAGCTTACAACTAAAGAAGTACGAAACGAACAAGAGTTTTCTTTGTGACCTTGCTATTCAATTTGTCAATTCTGTTTCTTGTTATCTTTAGGTGGGATTCAGTTTGCCAATTATACTCGCTACCAATCTTGATGACATCAAAGTTTGGCCTGATTCAATTATATAATTATTTTTTGGAAGTTATTGGCCCTTGTTTATTGAATAAGGAACGATATATTTTACAGAGTAATGATAAATATATATGGGTCAAATAAGTTTTCTCTCTCAACTGGTCCAAATTTTGATTTAATCTTTCTTAAAAATTTGACCCAATTTTAGTCCCTATCAAATTTGATATTACTAATTTTAATTCTTCTTAATTTTATTTATTTATTTTACTCATTTTTAATTTTTCATATATTTTTATTGTTTAAAATTAATTCTTATAAAAAAGATTTAACTTAATTGATTGAACAACATACATGATGCATAAATTATTATACATTATCTTTAGTTCTCATGCATAAAAAAAAATACATCAAAAAATAAGATTCACTTGCTTTCATATTTTATGGTCGAAACATTTATTTATAAACAAGATTAAAAGAATCAATCACTAAATTATCCACTCTCTTTTTTTTTTTGACAGAAAATTATCCACTCAATTATTTAAGGGTTAAAATTGTTTCTCGCGCATTTTTTTTCACAAACTTGTTCTGTTTGATTGATAGTGATACTAATGGGGCGGGATTGATATATGTATGTAATAACTAAGAGCATCTCAAATGGGAGTTGCTTTCATGATTTCTTAGGCTAAGAAACTGTTTCTTGTGAGTTCTTCTGCATTGGAACATAGTGACGTGGTAAAATGAGTTCCTTTATTGTCAAAAATAGTTTCTTATATAAGAAACTCTAATGTTTAGATTTTTTACGATTTCTTACGATTTTTTGTTATATAAGTTTTTTATGAATGACATGACACTGACTATAAAAAGATGATTAAGAAACCTATATGAATTTTTTGTATTGGAAATACTTTAATAATCCTTGTCACTCACTCTATTGGATGACATAATTTATTTACAACATAATAATATTATTTATGAAAGAAGATGAACAATGTAGTACAAAAGAATATGCTTACCATGTCAGTCCTTACCTAATGATTTGATTCATCGTTGATCTTTATTCTTTAAGTACGTTTATTTCTGCTGTAAAAAAAGTACGTTTATTTCTACCATGATTTGGAGGTATATGACAGCAGCAACAAAAATCACAAGATAAATAACTCATGTGATGTCATTGTCCCTCACTTCTTTCTAACTTTAAGCTTAAAACTGAAAATTATAAATATTTACAGAATGGATTTAAATAGTGTGTTTTAAAGTTAAAAAAAATGTATAATGTCAAAAAACACATGTATATTTATAACTAATTTGAAATAAAATATTTCATAATTTTAATTAACTTTAAATGAACGACAAATACGCCTTTATTTTATTTTTTAACGTTATACATTTTTTCAATTTAGACTTACAACAGTTGTTAATTATTTATTTGCTAATTGCCAATCGTATTTTTAATAAAAAATATCATGAGACCGATAGTTATTAGATATTTACCAATGCACCCAACATATAATATTCATAAAATGTAATAGCAGCTCCCCTCAAAGTGTCACTTTAAGCTCTCACCTCACATATTTCATACCTTTTCCTTTTTCGTCACCTATAATATCTTTTCCTGGCACTGAAAAGAATGTAGGTTGGTTTCCTTCTTTATGACATTTCACAAAAGGGTTTGAAAACATATTATTCTAGCATTTTGTCTGTAATTATCATATCCTTCCAGCGTGTTAACTTTTTCTGACGATGGATTAATCAACCCATCATCCAACTCAAAGATTAAAGCACGATTCTAGCCAAATTAGATTAATTTCTTGGAAATATCTTCTATGTTTAACCATTGGGATTTGGGACTCGCAACTAAAGTTAAAATTTTACACAGGGCTGGTCACCATGTTCCATTGATCAATTATTGAGTGCTTCAACATGCATCACTCAGAATAAGTATTCTCAAACTAAAATAAACCTTCTTTTCATTTCTCTCTCGATCTTTCCTTCTAAAATCTACTATACCAAACACAAAATTATACAAGTCATAAGTTTAAATAAACGGTAAATATGCTCTTTCAAATACACCCTTAGTATGTTTAGAGTTCATTCACTTTAATTTTAAATATAGAAATAAAAATCAAATTGAACTAAAAATATATATTTTATATATATTTTTTTTCTATTAACAGTTTATTCGATTTCTAGTTTTTCAAATCAATTTAGGGATTTTAAGGTTTTCCGAGGTATTATATATATATCACCTATATCTTTTATGAAAAATAATTTTGTTTAAGTTGAATAAGATTATTATAAATAACAAAAGCTTTTCTAATTACTTTATCCTTTAATTAAATATTCAAATATAAAAAAAAAGTTAAAATTAGAAAATATAATATTACTTGTTAATATTGTATATTTTTCACTCAAGGTGATGGAAAGCAAAAGTAGAGATGAAAATATGCCTTTACCAAAAAAAAAAAAAACAAGTACTTTTCATTTATCACGGGTGACCTTTTGTCTTTAGATTGTTTTTTAATAAGAAAGTATTTGAGACTCGTTATTTGACACTTAAATAATATATAATGTTTCTCTCATTGATTCATTTTTAAGGTAAAATGATACTTGTGATTTCATACCCAAATTAATAATCAAACTCAAACCTTAATCAAGAGATTCAAGTATCAAACCATGTGCCAACAACATTTAATTTTGCCTTTTGATTTTCAAAATGGCCTTTCAATTCTTCTCTTGATCTCTTCTTTGTCAGCCTTTTTGTGTGTGTGTGTGTGTGTTTACATTATGGGGTTGTCTTTCTGGTAATTCGTTAGTACGACTGAGTCAGCAAAATGGTAATGGGCCTCAACACCCACTAGAATCAGTTTGTTCTTACATATGGAGAATGATCCTCATTCCCTCACCCCACTTCTCATGATTATAAAATGAACAACATAAACCACAAAATAAATTTTAAAAAAATGATACAAAACAAAGCCATAAAAAAAACTGCCAACAAAATTATTACTAAAATGCTTGTAATTTACATAGATTTCAACAATTAATCATGATGGTATTTTTACACCAGTTAATTGATGCTGCTGATCCTACTTGAGTTGTGTGTCTCTTAAAGGAGGAAGATGTCATTCTGAAAGGGACACACAGCACAAAGTCTATGAGACTAAATAGGAAAGAATTAAAGTGACAGCCACAAAAAATGCAGAGTTGGAAGCTGAAAATGGTTGGCTTCTGCTTCTTGTGGAGTCCCCTGTGGCCAAATTGGCTATCCATGATGTAGTAGCTACTGCTGCCTGCTCAACCGATGATCCTGGCCCTGATTCCATTAATGACTTCAAACTGCAAATAAAATAACCCACAATTTCATAAATAAATGGGGGAAATAAACAATATTTCTACATGTAAATTCTTTATAGAATTCGGAAAATGTAAAAAAAAAAAAATTCTCTTAAAACAATATTTATACATCCCTTAAAAATAACAGTATTTCTACACATCTAAACATTCTTACGCTTGAATTTCTACATTTTTCTTTTACATTATTTTTTGAAAACTGAAGATCAAACAAATACACTTTTTTTGGCTAAGTGTGAGAGTATTATGTTAAATACACTTTTAAAAGAAAAAAGAAGAACATGTTAAGAATGCCAAGAATCTCTAATTGAGAGAGTAGAGATAATAAAAACCGCACTTGTCAAACTATGTATTCTAAATTATAGTATAAGAGTAAATTACGTTTTCTATTTTCTAATATTTGTAATTTGGGCGTCCATTAGTTAGTAACTAGATAAATCCGAAAAACTAAAAATAACTAAGTTAGGTTCCATTTAAATGTCGGGGTTTCAATAATTAAACTAATGAATCTTAATATATCATTTTATGAATAAATATTTAAAAAGAAGAGACAAAACAGAAACAAAAGAATATTTTTATGACTACATATAAAATTAGAACAAAAAAATTATTTCTCAAAAGACATTCTCACACACCTTTTCTTTTTGTAACGGGGGAGTATACAAACACAAATGTAAGAATTATTTTGTTGAATTGTTTTTACGAAACTACTGATTTTATGAAGTATGAGTAGTTATCTGCACGTTCACTTATGCATCAATCATTCTTGACTTTTTAAAAAATAAACTTTATCAGGAAGTTATTTGCTGCTTTTGACATTCACGCTCCTCATAAGAAAGGGATAGAAAAAAATATTGAAAAAAAAGAGATAGAACAAAAAGAAAGAATAAAAAATGAGACGCCAAAAGAATAAATAATTATGAGGATGGGTGTTGCAACCCATTCTATTATGGATTGAAATTAGACCCATATTTTTTTAAATAAATTGAAACTAATAAAATAGAGTATTTTTGGATAATTAAATAAGAGAGGGTTGACGATGAAGATTGGCGTGAATGTAAGCAAGTGCTGAAAAACAGTGAAGCACAGAAATTGTTTATAGTTTTTAGTTACCTTGGAGAAGAAAAGGGACAAAATGTGACAGTGTAATCCGCGGCAGTACACGTAAAAGTGCTCGTAGCATCATCAAACGCATAGCTATAAGATTTGGGGCACGCAGCCTTAAAAATCTGCGAGTACATCGACGGCGCGCACGCCGCCGGTGAATTAAACGCCCCGCTGCAGCAAAACTCCGGCTTCCCGAAAGCGCGGCACGCGCTCTGGCAAGCGTCGCCGCCGTCCACCCTCAACTCCGCCGGACACCGCCGGTTCAGGTCGGCACCGCACCCCGTGGCGGCGCAGGCGCCGGAGCCGCCGCTTGCGTCCACCATCATGGGGAGGTTGTAGCCGTCGACGAGGCTCACGTCGTAGTAGTCCGGGGCTCCCTCGCCGAGCGTGAACTCGGCGAGGGTGGCCGGCGGAGTGGCGCCGGCACCGTTGCAGGTTACCTGGCCGGAGCCGCAGTCGCCGGTGGCGCACGTGCCCTGGCCGGATTGGTCGAATTGGCAGCCGGTTCGGCCCCAGAAGCGGCCCGACCAACCAGGCGGGCCGTCGAAGGTACGCGTGCTTCCTCTCTTGAGCTCGAAACCAGTTGTTCCGATGTCCGGTTTTCCGAGAATACCTGGCCACACCGTGTGGTCACACTTGTTCACGAATGTGAATGTTGTGGCTGAGACTCTCACCCCTGCATACCACAAACAAATATCGTGCTTTATAACTTATAAAGAGATTTAGTTAATTTGCACAGGATTGTAAATAGGAAAAAGATAAGAAAAGTAAACCTAGCTAGCATTTACTTAATTTGAGTTTGTAATTTGGTATGTGTACCTCTGAAAGCCAGGATGAGTAGGAAAATGAAGAATCGTTGAGGAGAAAGTGGATGATGTGAGAAGAACGGAGACATGGTTGGATTGCTCGAGTACACGATCTTTTTTTCTTTGGGTGAATTTGCGAATTGAAGTGAAAGAATGTGTGTGATGAAAGGGCGAATATGGTGCTGAGGGGGAATCTAAATGCTAGTTCATGCATCCATATATATAAGCACACCTGTGAGATGAATCAGGGAAAAGGGTGATGTCAAGTTTCCACCTCACCTACCCATGATTTGTGTTTAATTCATTGGATCGTTTTATTTGTAATTACTTATATGATAAAATAAAAGTAGCATAATTAAATAAACTTTTTTCTTATAAACAAACCAGTTTATCACTTCAATTTGTCAAAAAATTAAATGATATTAAAATTATTTTTAACTTATGGAAAAATATATTTTATTTTATTTTCTTATATTTTGTTTATAAATTTATCCAAATATTTCTTTACTTATTGGATCAATGTCGTGAGAAAAAGTGAAACAAGTAAAATCGTAGGCGTTAGTTAAAAAATCTGGTGATTCTAAAATGAGTTTTTCTGTTTTTCCTGTTGCAACTAGATGAGGTTCCAAAATACTGCTAGTTCTTGAAGTGACGTGTACATGATTTTCCCATACACTGTTAGGTATTCGAATGAGCTGTTATTGTCTATTTGTCTGCAAACCTTTTTTTTTTTCGGTGGCCTTTATTATTATATAAAATTAACTTTAATTAAAATTGAGTTTAAAGTGAAAATATATATGTTTAAAAATGATATTTTAGAAATAGATTTATAGTAAAAATTAATATAAATTTTTCAATTCAAAATAAAATTTATGGTGGTTCATTTATAATAACTATCAGATTTATTATTATAACATTTAATGGTTAGGAGGAGTTCTTTGCAACCTTGTATACAGATAAATTGATTAAATAATATATATATATATATATATATATATATATATATATATATATATATATATATATATATATATATATACTTGCATATAATACATATAATACTTGCATCTCTCGGGAAGAAGACTGTAATTTACTCTAAAAACAAAAAACAAAGGAAATCTATATGAAAACAATAATATTTACTATAATTAAGTGTTCAAACTAAAATTTATGCAATCGGTTATCCATTCTTCCAAGGTTTTAATTTTTTATGAATTTTCTTTAGTATTTATGGATATAAATTTCATTAAATATAAATTTAACAATATTAAATATAGCACGTCATGTATGCAGAACATATTCAATCAAATATATTAAACTAATCTCATGGCTTCTCTCTGGTTTTAACAATGTTAGATGGATTTGTTATTTTGTGTATTTAAAAAAGTTCTATAACACATTAATTAAGTAATTGATCTAATCTATGTAAAAAAAAGTAATTGATCCAATCTAAACTCATTTAAAACTAAGAAACAAACTGATTAAATGATATTTATGAGAATGTGATTAAATGAGTTCATTAATTTTGAGCTGGAGAGTATAGAGATTGGCTTTTCTTAATATATATATATATATATATAGGAATAGTAGAGATATTACAAATCAATTGGATTTCGATAGAGTAGGAGAAAGATGAACTATTTCTTTCCTACACTATATTTCTTAAAAGTATTATTTTTTTTCTTTTATATCACATGAAAATTCACTTTTTTTTGTCTTTTTTTTCCTTTTGAATCGATTAAACATCACTTTTCCTTTTAAAGAAAAAACATATAACAAATATTTGTTCGTTTGGTATAGAAAACAATGTCATGAAAGGGAGAAAAAGTTTTAATTGAATGAGAAATATTATGAAAACTCAGTACTGTGGTGTGTGGTGTTAACATATAATTGGAAGGGCGGCATAAAAACACTACTACACGTGTCAACCAAAACATTTTCTTGTGTGTAGCCATGCAAAATAAAGATCGTCTACGTGTTCCATCCTCTCGACCTTACCCTGGAGAAGACAAAAGAACAACAGATATTGTAACGTCTCACGTGTGGTGCCAAGGCTGCTTAGGTGACATAATTTGATTTTAAACTAGGAATGGAAAATAACCTCCCCACGTATATGTCAGTATGTTTAATTGTTTATGATCCACACGTTCAAAGTAATATGTTTAACACTAGTCATCATCAACAACGAAAACCATGTTAATGAGCTTCCTTATATAAACGAATAAAGATGGAAGCTCTTAATTGGTGGTTTGGCTTTCTTTTTTATATTTTAAATGTTCAATGTTTTCCTCTATATATCCTAAAATGTTAGCAAAATGATGGTAAAAAGTGAAATCTCTATCTTATAAATTTCATTTGCTTCTTCCCATTATTTTTGACATTCAACACAAGCATTTCTCAAAGAAATTTTGTTCTTTCTATTTTTTATTTATCACATGCATTTTAATATCCAATAAATCTCTTCACTTTCAATATTTATATGCTTATTCTTTAAAGAATCACGGAATACCTTTTATTAGACAAATTATTTTTTTTTGCTTGGACTATTATAATAAAAGGGTCCTCATTTAACTTTTTGTAAGATCTACTAATGCAAAATTTTGAGTAATTTATTATTATAATTATTGCCTCAATTATATTTGAAATCAAATACTCTAAATTTATGAATTGACTGCTAATACTGAATGTTATCTATTACAAAAATATCATCACCTCATATATTACATTAATTATAATTAATAACCTATATAAGTTACTAATGTTAAAAGATTTCTTTTATAATTGTGTATGTTTTTTATCCTATTATTTATTTATTTTAATTTAAGCTGTTCAACTACCTAATTCAACCCTAAATTGGGGTGTATCAATACTTCCGGCCAATCCAATTTTGAAAAAATGAAACAGGCTAACCTTATTCATTATTTGACATAAATTAATATTAATTTTGGATGAGTTGATCCACTTTATCATCCTTAACCATATCTTTTGTTCAATCATTTGTCCTTTTTTTTTTTGAAAGATCATTTGTCCCTTCTATATATATGTTTTTAACAATATTTCTCATAAATTTATAAATAGAAATGCTGGGAGGCGTCCCTATTTTCTCGTTTCAACATTTGTTCTTATAAGTGTGGTTGATATATTCAGCTATATATTTTGCAAATGCCGGCCGGAAGCATTAATTTTTCATTTCTTTCGGATATATATAGGCATGACTGGAACCTTCAATAAGAGTCTATTGATAATCCACCTTCTAAATCCCACGCTAAATTCAGTAAAAAAAATAAAATAAAAAAAGTTAGACACTAACAAATCGAAAAAATAAATAGAAGAGAAATCCGGCTTTTTGCATGCATATATTGGTTCCACGACTATACTTAAAAAAGATAAGTTGTTTTATTTTGCGTCCACGTAAAAATATACTAGGGTAACCATAAAATGAAGATCATGACCGCAAATAGGGGAACAAGACGAATATTGTGTTCGCCACTACATTCCCCTTAACAGTGCTAATAATAATTTGCAGCAGGTTTGAAAGACAATGTGTATTGAAATGTAAACATGTGCTTATAAATAGAAGGAACTATAATAATACTGAAAATTCTGGAAGGATAATTAATTAACTATGGTGTAATCTCTAGGTTTAAATTATATATGGAGTCATGTATATTCTTTTACCCTTTTCATTTTTAAATTGTACTTTATATTTTTATCTAATAATATTTTTTTAACAAGACCTAAATGAAGTATGGCAATATTAAAGTTTTAACTTTTTATATAAAAATTTTACTTTTTATTCATTCATTTTTGTCCTTGTTATCTATTTTATTTTTATGCAATTCACTAAAAATAATTTTAAATTTTTCATATAGTTAAATTATCCTATTATTTTTTCCCTCTACTCTATCAGTTGTATTTTCAAATTATTTTTTATGCATATTTAATGTAAATGATATTATTTTTTGTTATATACTTCAATATTTTTTAATTATTAAAAAACACTAAGATATAAATAAAATTTAATTATTTTTTAAAACTACATTTCCGAACATAACGGAACCACGAACTAATTTATCTGGATAGTAAAAATTAATAAATCAGTTACGGTAAAGGTAATGAATGACTGGTTAAATGACTCTTTTAGGCACTCTTTTTATTTACATTGTTCAAATTAGTTTTGTAATTTTAAAATGTTCATTTGGTCCTCTAAGTGATGCTAGTAGCTACAACATTTTCCCCCTTCCATATATATAAAGTGTTAGTTATTCCCTACAACATCATATAGGTCCAATTCAAATAAATCCAAGTAAAAGTTCAGAGCAACAATAAAGAAACAATAAGAAGAGCCGAATACAAGCATAAAATTCAAACATTTTAGAGCAATATTAAAGTAACAACATAGAGAAAGCTGTTAAAAAAACATAGAGAAAGAATCAAACATAAAATTATAATATCATAATTCTAGCATATGAATTTTGGAGCAACATTCAAGCAACAACAAGACAAAGTAGAAATTCAAGCATGAAATTCCTACATCAAAATCCAACATAAAATTTAACTAAGAATAATATCAAAATCAATTAAGAACACAAAACAAAAATGACAAAATTTCAGCATTAATAATCATAGCAACCACAAACAAAACCAACATTACATAAATCAAAATTCAACTAATTAATTAAAACAAAGCACCACAGAGTAACAAAAACCTAAATTACATAAACCAAAAACAATAGTAAATGATAACTAAGGGGATTGATTATACTAATTGTGGTGGCGATGCGATGGTGCGACAATTATGACATGTTTACATAGTGACTACGATACCGTGGCAATGTAGAATTGGAGTGGTAGAGACAAGGAGGTTGAGTGGCAGTGGAAGGAGGAATATAATGTGGTGGAAGAGGTGCACCTTTAAAGAGGGCAATGCAATGGAAGGGATGCGACAGTTGTGGGGTGGGGGCAACATAGCAAAAAGGTGTGACAATGGATGAGGAGAAAAGGGTATCCTTCGTAAAGTATATAGATGTAGCATTAGTTAGGTTAACGCTTATATATGCACTAGAAGTCTAAAACACATTAATGTACTGACGTTTGAATTAGTTTCCATTGTAATATTGGTTACAATTGACACAAAGAGGCATATTTACTTATCGTCGATCGTCGACCTAAATGACATTAAATTAATTGGAATGTATATCATAATAGTCAAGTGCATTAATTGCAATTTATTGACAACCGGCATGACGTTACGTAAATACGCCTCTTATGTGTAATGTGGAAGCTTATTCAAATGATATATACATTAATACACGAGCATCATTGTTGCACTGATAGGGTTGCGGCTAAATTCAAATTAGTGGTGACTGGCATCATGCTAAATATTGTCTTACTATAAAAAAATAAAAATGAAATACAAAATTTTGCGCCCATTTTGTGTTGGCCTATTAGCGTATAACGTTGGTGTCGAGCATGATGCAATGTAGAGGATATTATTTTAGTCATTTTGCTTAGTGTTAGTGTTGGGGAAAAAATGTGGATCAAGAGCGTGAAAATCTCAAATTCTATAAAATATGTACCTTTTTTATGTCAGTGACACCTAATCTTACCTTGCAATTTGTCCCCAAAAGTGGTCTTTAGACATGTGAAAGTCACTGGTTGATGTGTGCAAAATGCCAAAATTGACGTGGCTAAATTGAAAAATGCGTGGATAATGATTGAGACAGGAGTAACCTATGATCTAGCTAGCTAGTGAAACCATGACCTAGCCATTCATTCTCTGATTTGTGTCTACACACCACCAACACCAACTATGTTAAATTACAGCCGCAATCATACTTGAGCCTAACAGTAGTCTCAATGTTTAACCAAATCGACGTTCTTATTTTTCTTTTATATATTTGTGGCTCGCAATTAAGCAGGATAGAGGTCGAAGATAGATCTCTAGTTAACTGTTTCAATCCAACTCTTACTACATATTAATGCGGCCCACATAGGAAAAAAAAAGTCATCTAAAACTTGGGTAAGTAAGTGGAATAGTATGACAAAGAACTACATATTACATAATAATTTTATTTTGTAGCGTTAGGTGGTATTTATTTTTAGCATATTGTTAAAGTAATAATTGAATAAATATATATGATAACCTCTTTAAGCTTATCAAGGAATAGAATTTATAATATAAGAAGACTCTCTCACAGCTTTTGCTAGCCTCCGATAGTTGAATTTCACGACGTCTTGTTCCTTCGATTGATTCGCTTGCATGTCGTGTAAAGTATTGATGTGGATAAGATTTTCTTTATTTCTTTTTTTTAACTTTATTTTATCGTCACACCCCTTTTTCTTCTGGGGTTTTTCATGCACTCTTCATTCTTTAATAAAGATTTGCATCAGCAGCAGATCAGCATGTTTGATATATAGCAAAAGCAAAAAAATGCTTTTCGAATTGATTGTTTTATTTAGCCTCGCTAACCTAAGGTTAGCGATCAGCAATTGGTATAATTTATGTACGAATATGAATGTTTGATCTTGGAATGGGGATAGGGACGATGATGCGGTGAAGAACAATATGATGATTTAAATATGAAAAGGTTTCTATTGCGTAGTATTGAATAAAAGATGAAAAAAATAAAAACGCGTAAGATCAAACAACGTACAAGGGGAAAAGCAGGGTCAAAGGGAGGAAATGAAAAGGTGAAAAAGCAAAATCGGAGGATATAGAAAAAGTTGCATGGATTTTTTTAATTTTTTATATTGCTGTATCAAAATAATTAAAATATCATTCATTCTTCTTTAAAGTGCCTTTCATCTAATTTTCCTTTGCACGAATTTATTCATAAACGTTTTTACTTCCTTTTTTCAAATCCATGATTATTTATGAATAAATCATTAATTCGAGTGTAATGAACTTAATCTTCTAAAATAAAATTTTAAATTTGAGTCTGAATTTCCCAGCGAAGATATAAGTCATCACTTAAGCAACTATTTTGATATTATTTTCACATTTTAATTTGAGGTATATATAAGAAGAAAAATAAGAAGAGAGAAATTGAAGGAAAGAAAGATGAACTTTAAAAAAGTATTTAAGAAAAAAGATAAATAAAAAAAGTAAAATATGATTTATCTTGAAAATTTAAGAAATATTAACAATACAATTAAAACCGTAACAACTCATCAAATAACAAAAGTCAAAACTCACATTTCACATAGTAAAAAAAAAAAGCTAAGCAAATCCTATTTACATATTGTTATTACTAAATTTGACAAGACCTACTTACAGTGATGTTCCTTCGTGAATCTCTCCACGAACTATGATGAAGGATACTTGTAAAGAGATTTCGACCCTCAAGTTAGAGACGTACAGATAAGTAAATATCAATAATATGTGAGTTGGAATCAGAATTTTTACCCGAGTTTCAATAGTCTCTTATATAGAAAAAGATTGAAATATCTAATCTCAATCTTTTTCTTTTAGGTAATGTAAATAGAAAAAAAAAATAAGGTAATTATCTTATCTTTCCTCTAGTGAAAGATATTTTCTAGTAGTGTGTGTGTGGCTAGAACAATTTAATGAATAAAGAAATGAATTTTAAAGTCATCCACTAGATAATTTTATTAACTTACTCAGTTTGACATAAATATATACTTTAGAGTTAATTCAAAGCGATAAATGATGTAAGAAAATATTATATTATTTTTTTCATTTGATTCTAGTAAGAAATATTATTTCATACGATCTGGACGTCAAAAAATATTAATACATGTCTACCTTGATTAATATATTATCGTCTTAGGTTTGAATATACAGGATGATATAAATGAGTATTCTAATCTGTTAAAGAAATTATTTTAATATTTGATAATTAAATAAATTAGAAAATTTAATATGATCAAATGATTAATCAATTTTTTAAGTGGAATATTATTATTATTTTTTGCTAATACTGAAAATATAAATAAATTAAATATAATTGAAATATTTTGGTGAATAATAAAAATGGACGTGATGACCATTTCATGCGTCATGAGAGAAGGAAAAAAAACGTGGAAGACTTATGTTTATGTTTGGAAACCGAAAGCATAAGTGAGGTGTCGAACTTGGTTTAGCAACAGAAAGAAACAAATATTACCGGGTAGTACTGGATAGTTATAGGGCTCGTACTGGATAGTTGTTTCAGATGTTATTGGAAATTAAGTTGGTTTTTACCGGGTGTTATAAACACAGGCTTAGGTTGCATGTTAAAAAAAGACACAGCTATCACTTCTTTTCTTCTTCTCTCACAACACACCAATATTTTAAGTTTTTTTTCCTTCCTCTTTGTCAAAGCGGTTAACAAATAGAGGTCAATCTCATGAATACACGTAAACTCTTCATAATATTAAAAAAATTTATATTTCAAGAGCTCATAAAATAACCGATTCGGTCGACTATCAAATACGGAGATTATCAACTTCGAGCAAAACATATATAATTCTTATCGTTTCTATTGTCTACCTTGTCTCACACTTTCTATGTTACAAGTATAATTCCTTGTTTCAATAATATACACCAAGTTGCATGCATGATGCATTAGAAACAAGGGCATGCAGATGCTAGTGACTCGGTGTATACAGGTAAAAGTTGGTGAAAAAGTAATGTACGAAAAAAAAAATGAAAATCGGGAGGGGAAGAAAAGAAAGCTCGGATGAGGATTGAGGCGATTAGCATTGTCGGAGCTTCTTTTTGGCTTTGGGCTTGATTAATAATCTTCGTGATCGATCACATACAAATAATTTGAGAAAATCTGGAACGATAGAAATTGTGTTTGAGAAACATTGGAGCTATTAATAAGTACTGTATATTTTATTCATGTGATGATGTGGACATTGAGGGAAGTAAGAATGATTTTAGGCAGTGACAGGGACATTGATTTGTTTCAAAGAATGCAAAAAAGAAAACGTCGTCGAAGGAAAGAAGTCACAGTGACAGCCCTAGACTAGGAAGTAGGAACTTTTAGAAAATGGGGTTGGGGTTTATCCACGTCAAATGTTGAAATGGTCAATTGTTGGGGAGAATTTGTGGCTGATTGTGTTAATGCTAGTGGACATTTGAATCCTCCACTCTCTTATTTGAATTCTGCATATTTCGTATTGTACTATGGAATGTTCATTTCAAAGAATGTAAATTTATATTTCAGAATAAGCTTTCGAAATACAAATGAAAAGTGCAAGATTTAATAGTAGGACTGCAGAAAATAAATGTCATGCCAAGTGAGTTTTGTTAATCCGGTAGGTGTCACAAATTAAGCTATCGCTCCCTTCACCCAAAAATTGTTTCATGCACTTTTTCGGAACGTTTTTTTCCCTTTAGAATTGGCCAATTCCAAATGTAAAAGGAATAGCCAATCCGAAATGTAATTTTACATTCTGATCCAGAAGCCCAAAAAGGATGCAGGAAGCAACTTTTGGGTACTGGAAAACAACTTTTAGAAGTAGATGCTCTGCAAATTAGTATTTTCCACTTGTTTTATATTCTGCAAATTAGTATTTAAATTGTTTTTCAAAAATTAAAAATTAATTTATGAAATGTAAAAAAATTAATTAGGAAGGTGCAAAGATAAAAAAGTACAAATGGAATTTCTCGGAATAAAAACAGAAAAGAAAGAAAAGGAAAATATGTACAGAACGTAAAAAAAAGGAAGAGAAGCCTGAGAAGGTATGCATTTGACAAGAAGGAAGTAAAGGAGGCAACTAAAACCTGTTACATTAAGCCCAACTAGTCAATCTAATTATTTTGGGACTAAGTGCAAATTGCAATCTTTGTTTGAGAAAATATGAAAACCTGTTACATAGATTTGACCCAAACTTAAATATTTATAACGTAGTATTTTTTTGTAAAATATTATTCAAAAAATTATTTATATATAATTTTATTTTATGCAATTCAACTAATAACCCATTGATTGAGACAATGACTCAGTAACAGATCAATATTGATGCAATCCTACTCCGCAAGGGCATTGGATAGAAAAACTCTAAGTAGATTGGGTCAGAGATGCAAGAGAAGGCCCTAGGGTTCTTATGAGCCTTAGGGTAGATTTCGGGCCCATGGGCTAAGTACGAGCCCGCTTATCTTTGTAAATATTAGATTAAGGTTTCATTATTGTTGGGCCTTGTATTTAGGGCTCCATAATGTAGGTAGGGTACTCTAGAAATATAGGATTTTTCAGCCCTTGTATTTTAGGGCACCTAGACTAGTTTTTGTATTAGGGGTAGTTTTGTAATTTCACATGCACTAAGTGGATATTTGATGTGTGTGGTTGGAAATAAATTTAATTGAATTGGTAGAAGCCCAATCCAATTAAATTTTAGAGGGGGAGGTGAGCATTTGCTTACTACACCCCATTGCCACATCATATAGTCACACTTTGTGCATGTCCTTCATGCTTTTCATGTCTCATGACACCTAAGCACACTTAGTGGAGAATCTTGGAATTGATCTTGGATTAGTGGGCTGAACCATAACTAAAATTCACTAATCATAATTAGTGAAATTTTGGCTCTAAAGTTTGGCTCCACAAATTCAATTTCAAATTCAAGTGAAATTTGAATTTCCCTCCAATTGTGTGACACTTAGGCTATAAATAGAGGTCATGTGTGTGCATTTTTTTGAACTTTGATCATTTGAATATTAAAATTCAGATTTCAAAGCTCATTTAGAGCACAAAATTTCGTGCTCTTCTCTTCCTCTCCCTTCATTCATCTCCTTCTTCCTCCAAGCTCTTATTCATGGCCTCCTATGGTGGTGAGCTTCTTCTAGACTCATCTTCTCTTTGAAGTGGCGTCTCCTCTCTCTCTCCCTTTCTCCATTCCGCTGCCATTCATATTCCAAGAAGCAAAGGAATCCATTGATGAAGAAGATCCTAGGCCTACAAGCTCCAATGGAGCTTGCATCAAATATCCTAATTGAGAAAAAGATTCATTACCATAACAGAGTATTTAGTCCTCACATAGCACTGTAATATCCCCATTTTTGTCCAAAGTTTTAGGCTTTTTATCCAAAACAACATAGATCATCCACAAACTCCACACATATGATCATATATCACTTGGAACAGGTAATGCAACCAATATGGCACGCATAAATCATGTAATTCAGCAGCTATTTTGCGAGATTAACAAGCCAAAATCACCAAGAACACACCTTAAACAAGATAGAACATTCATAAAAAATAACATAACTCTTCTTTTACCAAAATATCTAAGAAAAATATAAGCTTTCTTCAGGATCCTAAAAAAAACCACCAAACTCACCAACAAAGCTCCAATCCTTCCATTTTGAACCAAAAATTAAGAGCTTGAAAGGAAGATGAAGAAGGGATGGAGAAAGAGCTTTCTTGTACCAAGCAAGAAGAGAGAAGACGAAGAAAAAGAAGAAAATAACTTACCTTGACGTGGAGAATGAGAAGAGAATGGAAGCTTTGAGTTAGAATCCAATTATTAAAACAGAGCCAATAGCTACTAGCATGACCTTGGCTGATTTGTCAGCATAAGCGTGGCCAACTGAGATGTCTACTGCTACTGGGAATTTCCCATTGCAGTGCAGTTCCCGCCGCCGCCGTGCGCCTCCACCTCATGGGGAGGTTGTAGCCGTCCACCACGCTGACGCCGTAGAAGTCCAGTCCACCCTGCATTCCACGGCGGAGGAGCCGCAGTCTCCGGTGACGCAGGAGAATTTTCTGGCAGAGTCCGTGGAGCACAGGTTCCGGCCCCAGAGACGGCCGGACCAGGCGGTGGGGACCGCGACCGCTTTGGACTCGCCCGGTTGCAAGGCGAAGCCGGTGGTGGCAAGTTGTGCCGTTCCGGCGCCGGACAGAATCCCCGGCCATACCGGGTAGCTACATTTGTTTACGATTGTGAATGTTGCTGAATTCGACCCTGGACAAGTACAACAAAACATGTTACTAGCTGGTTATCATCTATCATTAAATTTTATAACATGTTATAATTTTTTTTTAGATAAGTATCTGGGAGTAGAGTATCTTCAATAAGAGTTGGTTAATAAAAAAATATTATTTTATTATATTACACATAATTTTAAATTTGAGTGGGTTAAAATTAAAAAAATTATTTATGTAAGTTTAATTTTGCATTAAATATAGAAAAGAGAAATATAATATTTGTGAATTAAGTAATTTGTTAATAAAAATATTCATTTGAGAAAATCAATTGAGTTATTTAAAATTACAGTGATATAAATTGATTACTTATATCAATAGTATTAGAGATGCTCTAAAATAAGAGTATGTCTTAAGGGTTAAAAAATATTTACATAATTATTTACGGATCTCTATAATTTTAAATTATATATTGCTGCATGCACGAATCATTTTAACCTTGATGCTACTTAACAGCAAAAGAGAAAAACAAGTAGAAGTGAGTTGCTGTGGAAAAGAAAATAAAAATGAGTTGTATAGGTATGATAAGTGATATATAATGTGATAAAAAGGTAAATAGAAAAAACAAAAAATATTAATGAAATGTTTGTAAAACAAAGGTATTCATGTATTACCACTCATTGAATAATAACATTTACATGCTCTTAAAAAAAACATTTACATTTTACGTGACATGATATCTACAAGTTTATGGACACATCATTATTACCTCTTAGAAAGTGAGACAAAAATAGGAAGATGAGAGTGGCAGCAAATTGTTTATGGACATATCATTATCACCTCTTAGAAAGTGAGACAAAAATAGGAAGATGAGAGTGGCAGCAAATTGATCATGAGTTGAAGCAATCATGGATTAAAATTGGCACACTAGTCAGTGAATGTAAAATGATGGAAGGACTGATTTGCTTTTCCTAGTAGTGTTGGAGGTGTATGAAACAGGGTTTAGTGGAGCGTGAGCGAGGAGTGAAGGGAATATATAGAGATTCTAGTGTGGGGGCATGGTATAAGGTATCGGTCAAGTCCCACTTTAGCAGTTACACATGCATGGTATAAGGTTCACACGGATTATTAATACGTATTATTTATACACATGACAATCTATAAGATTCATACGAATTGTCAACATGTATGTTTCTTAAGAATTATCAATCCGTATGACACAGATTGTAGTTGCAGATGAAAAAAATTATCCTCTTCCATCGTTGTACTACAACACCCACCATGACGACAATCATGAACTCAATGCAAACTACGAACAAACCACCACGACAATACACCTCAACCAAACCAACCACAACACGAAAAGAGGAGTTTGACAAAAAAAAACACAACTTCATGGTGTAAAAAGAAAACAAAGAAGGAGGGAAGGAAGAAGAAGTAAAAAGGGACAAGGTTGGAATTTTTTAAATTATGTTGGATCCAGGAAGTAGGACCCCTAATTAATTAGTTTGGTATAAAATATGGTGGGGCTAATAAAGTTTAGGCCCAAAATTATTTTGGCCCAATTCAAAATGAATAGGCTTGATGCAAGCTGACCTGTGATGAGTCAATCTAACTTCCTGACTCGAAATTTGAAAAGTAAAACAAAAATAAAAATTGTATATTATAATACACTCTTTTAATTGGTTACCTAGATTTTTACAACGTGGTAAAATATGTTTTAATAAAAGTTTTCCAAGTTTAAGTCACATATAGAGAAAAAAAAAATGCATTGATTTTATGTAAATTTATTAACTTTTACAAAATTAAAACTCATTAACAGGATAAGTAAACCATTTTACACGGTAATTAAACTCAAACAGTATTAAAATTCAGATCAGTTATTGGATAAACAACTATAGAATATCCTTAACATCTATCGATTTATGTGATTTGTGAAGAGAAAAAAATGCCATACTGACTAAGTCAATGGAGGAGAAAGGTGATGGTTTAATAGCCATAATAATTTGTGTCGGTGTCTCGGTGATTAATGGTTACGGTTGATGTTTCCATCAATACCCTCAAAAGCAATAAAAAAAATTGGATATGTGCGAATCGTTGAGTAGATTTAGTAGAAAAGATATAAAATAAAAATAAAAATAAAAAATAACTTACGAGTCTACCAGATGACCCGGATCTCCAAAGCTGCGCACTACTTTCTAAACATATCACTGGATCAAAGTGATCTTGCCAATTCTTAACCCAAACCATTGTCCTCTAGATTTTGCACAGATGGGACTAACTTGGTCACAAGCCCGACCAAATATAGCTAAACCACAAAACAAAAACTACAAGAAAACAACTAGGATGTGTGTTTCAATAAAAAAACTAAGTTCTTATTTGAACAAACTTCCCGAGGAACAAGTTGACAGCTGAGCAATAATTATGAGAAACAACTTCACAGGTTTGGAATTCAAAAGTGCAATTTGGGGAATACCCAGATCCCACTACTAAGTGAGATGGTCATTTTCTTAAAATATCCTATACCCGGATCAGGGGAAGGGATCAGATTTATCTTGACGGAAGGAAGAGTACTAATAATGTGTATAATGCTACAGCAGCAGCAGGTAGGGTAAAAAAATCATACAAAAAGAAAACAATGATACGAGATATAAAAAAATCATACAAAAAGAAAACAATGATACGAGATAACTATAGTGGATGCATTGGATGGACGTCAAAGATATACCTCCAGGACATCACAAGGTGAATCTATCAAACTTGATCAGTCATTAACAAGTAATCCATGTGGGTGGATTTGGTCGGGGGGATGTGGAAGTTGAAATCACATAATAATAAGCCAGTAGAAGTAATGCAGAAATCCAAATCTAGTAAAACTCGTATGAGATGCACCATAATCTCACTAAAGAAGCTCAAATGATTTGCAAGAATACAACAGCCAACTAGCCAAGTAACCAATCAAGCCAGCAATATGACGATCGATCAAGCAACAGTTATGTTACTGCCATTCTATTAATTCGGATAACAATTGAAATGGTAAGCAATCTCAAAATGGTGACAAGGTGAGGAATAATATAGTTGAGTTTAAATAAGTAGAAATAAGGTAGATGTAGAAATCTGTGTGATTTTCTTTAGGACTATATGCAATCATTAATCTTCGTTCCCATTGTTGCAAGTTTCAATTCAAATAAATGTTCAAAGAATCTTGATCAAATCCAAGCACACAAACCATGCATCATTAAAAGGAGGAACATTCCACAATTTCTCGAGAACTTCGGTCTCATAATTATAAACCTTTCAGACAAACAAATCAAGATATATAATCTCAACGGTTCTGGAACAAGAAAGACAGTATTAACCAGAAACAAGGTCTAACAGGAGGCAGTAACAACTAACAAAAGGCAAAATCGCCTGCTAAGCAGTACCATAGTCACAAAAAACCAAAAACATCTTTTTTTTGCCATATGTATAAACTTCCCCGAAATTAGATGAATAATAATAATAACAATAAGAGAGACTAATCATAAGTTAATAACTGTTAAAATGTGCCAAAAAAGAGAATATGTACTATTCCACCTTTTTTCTCCCTTCGCAAAATGTAACAAACCCTTCTTCACCTCAACCTGAAGCTTCAACACATTCCCTCGCAAAATGCCCTGGCTTCCCACAATTAAAGCAAGTGCTTTTTCCACCGCCGCCGCCGCTTCCGCCACCACCACCAAATCTCCCTCCTTCCATGCCGCAATCCCTAGCCAAATGACCAACCTCCCCACACCGAAAACAACCTCCACCGCTTCCTCCACCGCCAATGTTGCCCTTCCCGGTGGCGCAATCCCTCGCCATGTGTCCAAATCCGCCACACCTAAAGCAAGATCCGCCTCCGCCACCACCTCCAATGCCTACACTGCCGCCGCCTCCGCGCACGCAATCTCTCGCGAGGTGGCCGAACCCCCCGCAATTGAAACAACCACCGCCGCTGCCGCCTCCGCCGCCACCAGAATTACTGCTCCTGTTGCAATCCCTGGCGAGGTGTCCAAACTCGCCACACTGGTAGCACGCGGCGCCGCCTCCGCCATTGCGCCTGGCGCCGAAACCGAAGCCAGAGCCGGCGGCGCGGTTGTTGTTGCCGGCGGCTGCGCGGGGCTGGAGAGGGGCGCCGTCGACGCCGGTGACGTCGACGGCCTTGGTCTTGTCGTTGTCGCCGGTGGCGATGGCGAACTCGACGCGGTCGCCCTCGAGGAGGGTGCGGTAGCCGTCGGATCTGATGGAGGACTGGTGAACGAAGAGATCCTCGCCGCCGTCGTCGGGCTTGATGAAGCCGAAGCCCTTGCCATTGTTGAACCACTGCACCACGCCCGTGAATCGCTCTTCCGCCATCGAAATCGCTTCGATTTTTTAGACCCAACAAACCCTAGAAACAGAGCCTCACGCGGTGGAATGCCAACAACAGAGCACTTTCTGTGGAGTCTCTATATATATGTTCGAGGTGAACTGAAATTCCAAGGGATCTATAAATCAAATCCAACCCTGCCTATTACTGTTAATCATTTTTTTAAAGGATGTTAATCATTGATTATTAACTCATTAAAATAAATTGAACATTTTAAATCATCCGCGATTAATTGTATACTTATTTTAAAGATAAATAAATAATTTTAATTTATTTTTAATTTTTGCTGTAAAAAATAATTTTAATTTTGTATATTCCTTTAAATGTTTATTTTAATTTATTTTTATATTATAAATCTTAAATTTAATGTTAATGCACCAACCGTGTGAAATAAATCTAATTTATTTTTATATTATAAATCTTAAATTTAATGTTAATGCACCAACCGTGTGAAATAAATCTAATTACAAATAAATTATTAATGAATTTTAAAGCAATTATTTTATCATAGAATGTGATTATATGATAGTGTAATTTGTTTTTAAACTTTAAGTATATAATTTTTTTCTCTAAATCTAAATTCTCATCTTTAAGACTTATCTCCTATCGAGAGTTTTTGTTTGAGAATAATATTTTTAGAATTTTTTCTTAACTCTTATTTTTTTTTTTTCAATCTATGACTAACATATTTGTTTTTAAATTTCAATTTCGTTATTTTAAAAAAATCTTTTTTCCTGGGTGGCATTTTAAAAAAATAATCTTATGTCATAATAGAAATTATTTATTATAAATTTAAATTATAATTTACGTGACAAAATATTTCTTTATTATAAATTTTAATTTTCATATAATTTACATGTTTAAAATTATTTATTTATTATAAATTTAACTTAAAAAATAAACATTTAATTCTTGAGGCTAAAATGCTAATTTTAAGGCTCATTTGATAAAATAAGATAAACTATAATTTTATCTAATGTTTGATGTTAAAGAAATAACAAATCAGAGATGACGATAACATAGGATATGTTTATATTTTAAAAAATATTGTAGTGATGAGTAGTGGGAAAAAGATTTTTTTCAAATTTAGAGTTTTGAGGGTGTTAGCTCGTGGGACTATCTTTTGTGCACAGAGGGTTCTTACTTATGTTGGAGGGGATCACATAGCTGTCAACCTATGAAGCATCGACTTCGACATGAACACTGAACGACACGGACATGGACATATGAACATTTGTAATATTCAAGATATAGAACGTAATACGGATGTCGTGTCGATGTCAGACATTGACACAGACGCGTGTCGGACACTGGACATAACAAGAGAATGGAGTGTCCGTGTTTCATAGCTATCAAGTGCTAAACCTCTTAAAGAGAGTAATCTAGTCCGCGTCTCCTACTTATTTTTCTGTTTGTGTGTTACATTTGCAGCAACATTTTATTTTTCATATTTGTATTCGATATCTGTACCAACAATACCTAAGTACTTCTCATCAAAAGATAAAATTTAGAAATGACAATTGACACAGTGAAGTTGGATTCATCTATATTGCATCATCCCTCAAAAATAGTACTAGTAAAACTGGCAATGAAGTTGTTCATGAACAGTATAAAAATCGTCAAAGAAAAATTACAGGGTCGTCATATATCTACACAACGCAGGAGGGTTGATAGACTTGCTGCAGCATAAAGTAGGAGATGATATTTGTGCAAGTGAACAGAAATTAATAGACTTCGACATTCCATTGCTCTGCTTTCTTCAATTGCCTCTTGTACTCAGTCCAATCAATGCCTATAGTACATAATGAAACACAAGATGTAGTTAATGAAGTTACTCAGCAAATGATGTACCAAGACATAAAATGGTTGTGGGAGATATAAGGTTTGGCCCAGTGGTTGGAGAAGGAAAGGAGGAGAGGTTGCGGATTCGAATTCTCCAACCAACATTTCTAACAAAATTAACATTTGTTGATAAAAAGACAAAAAAGGTTGTGAAGAAAGGAAAATGTATTACCATCTTTGGCAGCCAATGACACCATAATGTCATCAATTCCCTTTTCCATTCCTTTTAGTCCACACATGTACACAAAAGTGTTATCCTTCTTCAGTAATTCCCAAAGCTCTTCTGCGTATTGAGCCATTCGGGTTTGGATGTACATCTTCTCCCCTTTCTCGTTTGTTTGCTCTCGACTCACAGCGAAGTCAAGCCTGAAGTTTTCAGGACTTTTCTCTTGCATCTTCTCAAACTCCTGCTCCATACAATTGAAGTTGTATCAGTATATATTGCCCCGGAAAATCTACATAAAAGAAACTGTATAACTGAAGTTTTGAAATAATGTGAAAAATCTGATTCTTCTTACCTCCTTGTAAAGCAATGAGCTGCTTGTAGGGACACCCAAGAAGAGCCATGCCAAACCATTGAACTACATATATGTCAAAACATGGTTAATAATCAAATTTGTCCACTTACAAGCACATGCTAATAATGGTAGATTTTTGTAGCTTCACATGCAGCAGTCAAGTCAGTTTGTCAATGCTTACTATACAACAATAACAAAAACCTTATCCCACAAGGTAAGAATGGCTAAATGAATCACTTGAAGCCATTAGATTCAATTAAAAACTAAAATCTCAGAGACAAAGAAAGTTTGTAATACTTGAGGAACAGCTCAGGTACTAAACCTGTGTCCCACCAGGCTCAAACCCCATCTGCCCTAGCTAGCAAAAACTAGCTCCCATAATAAATAGAAAAACATTGCCATTATTTTAAAAGATCCATACAGATAAAACATCGGTTTGCGTAGTCTGATCCTTTGAAATTGCTACTGGCAATTTAATAGAGTGTCTCATGGTGAATTTTGATGTTAAGGACTTAAGGTTAATCACATTCTCTAGTAATAATAGTCTTCCCTCCAACACTTGAAGTTAACATTTATCATTAGTGTCCAGTGTCCAGCCATCAAGTTCGTTATGCACTCTACAATCTACATACTATTGTCCTTGTTATGGTTTCTGATCTACATACAAGTGAATAAGGATATTAGTTTTGGGGAACACTTACCTTGTAATCTTCGTGCTTCTCAAAGAACATTTTCCATAAAAATGAGCGAAATGGGGCAATCCCGGTTCCAGTTCCCAACTGTGAAGAAAATTTCAATGATCAATGGTGAAGATCAGAGCAACAATCATGACCATCACATATACCATATTCGTTTTCTATCAATGTACCATGATGATGGTGGCATTTGGATCTTTTGGCATAAGCATTTCTTTCCCAACAGGTCCAGTTATTGTTACTTCAGCTCCTGGCTTCAGGTCACCTGCATAAAGAGGAATATAAATAATTGGTAAATGAAGGGTAGATACCATTAGTATAACAAAGTAAAATAACCAAAAAAGATATAGCTAAATTTCTTGTAGCCTACATTATATAAAATCTAAAACTACTCATCCTTACACAAGAAATTTGAGCAGACTCCCTTGACAATTTCTCCATTTTCATTTGTGTACACCAGCCGTTTCACGCATAGAGAAACCTGCATGGAAGCAATCATATCAGATCTTAACTGAAGTGTCGGGTAAGGAAATGAAAACATGTTGTACAATAGATAGTCCAGTTAAATTGTTGAGTTTAGTTAGCAGTTCAGCACACAAATTTGGACTGAACAATAATATATAAACACTTCGTCAATACCTATCATTTCTCTCTATCTCTCTTCCTATTATATCAAATACCTATAATACCTAGATTTCTCTTCTCTTTTTCTTTTTTTTCCCTCTCTATCTCTAACTAGGTGTCAATTGGCATTAGGTATTTATGGATAATTTTCCTTTTGGACTCAAGTCTCAAATTAGTTCAGGTGTACAATAGACAAGCAACTGAAGGAAGCTTAAAACAGGACTCAAGTATGAAAGCAACAAAATTGATAAAATAAAAGCTTTATATTGTTTAAAAAATTAAACCCCGGAAAGTAGAAACAATAATGTAAAATATGACATGATACTCACAGTTTTGGAATCTCCAAAATCACCAATGGCACTGCTAGCAATAGAATACAATCTCAGTTTATGAGGTTTGCCATTCTTGTCAATACCATCTGGAATTACCCCAATTGATTGTCCTTCTCTGTAAGGAATCTCTCCTGCAATAATAACACTAAATTTGCTCAAAAACACAAATTTTATCAGCAATCTACTTTACAGTCTATGGAGGGTATAGGAAAATAAAAGAACAAAAAAAGGAAAATAGAGGGAAAACGAATGAGCATCCGACCCTCGGTGCTGAAGACCATGTGCCAAGTTTCTCCTGGAGCATCATCCCCAGTGATCTTTGTGTTGAGCAGGCATCTACCAATGTAAGGGGTCTTGGGTTTAAACTTGTTCACAACCACACCTTCATCCTGTTTCTTGGACTCTTTTTCAACCTTGGCTGGTGCCTCAGTGGTGACTTGAGCTCTGATGGAAACTACCCGTCCACTGCTAGAAACATCTCTGTTTTGCAATGAAGCCTGAGAGACAAACCATGATTCACAACCCAGATCATCCAAAATTGTAATCTCAATCCTCAATTGCATTAATAAATAAAAGGACAAAACTTAGACACAATAAGATACATTTTTTTAGGTACGTTTAATACACTTAAGTAATCCGCATAATAAAGATTTGTATTAAAAGTTAACATAGATTATCTAGATGAAATTCAAAGACAGGTACTACAAATAACTCCCGCAATCTGCTTAACCAACTGAGTTACACCTCATTGGTGATCGAGATGAAATTCTAATGGGAGAAAGTTTGTGCTAAAAAAAAGAAAACAATAATGAAATGTTTGTGAAACATTACCTTCTTGAACACAACTCTCTCTGGGGCAATGAGGGAGGTCCTGCTTGGAAGAGAGGTAGACTTGGTGGATGGAAAAGAGACTGCAGCACTAACCGCAGCAGCCATTGGTGAAACAAGCTAAGGGGAGAAATGTTGAATGAAGTGATGAAGAATGTGTAGTAGGCAAGGAAGTGAGTATGAATGAATGTTGTTGTTTTGATTACACAGACAAGAGAGGAGTATAAGATTTGAGTGGACGAGATTTGGAAGCAAATGCAGTGGCGGATATTATATTAGGATAAGTGTACGTGGTGTGACACTGTGATGGTATCTCCGGCTTTCAACTATCACCTTACATATGTGTACGTTGGAATGCAATAAAAAAATATATGTGATGGAATAGAATATAACCTGAAAACATGAAATGAAATTACTTAAAATAATATTAAATATAATTGACTCTGTTCTAATAATTGTCTCTCGTAAAAAGATGCATATAGTCTATATTAAATAAATAATAAAATTTAATTCACCTTTTTTTTCTTTATTTGGAATATGAGGCAAAATAGTTTATTTCTCTTAAAAAGATTTTCTTTTTATTACAAAAACTCCATTTCTCACATAATAGCAAAATAATTCTTTTTCATTTTAAAATAAAATATTTAAAAATTTAAGATACTTTATTGAATAAATTCACCCCTGCAACTTTTTTATATGATTATAAGACTATCTAATACTACATTAAAATAAATTCAACTTAACTATAATATATCTTTTAAAATATTAAGTAAATTTTCATTATAATATTACATAATTACAAATACCTTATATATCTAAAACTTATTGTGTGTGATCATTAACATAATATTGAAATAATTAATGGTTGAAATAATAAAATTTAATATTTATAAATAGTTATTGATGAAATGTTTTTATCAAAAAATTATTCCTGAAATAATTCCATTCCCTCTCTTTAAACAATAACAACCTATTCCAATATTATAATGAATATTTCACATTTATAATGTGATAAAAAAAATAGCTTACACAATTTTATTCTGTTTCCTTTCCTTCCACTGCCATCAAGTAATATAGTATAGATTCATGATTTAGAGAGAAAACACAAATATATGCGCAAAAAGTCGCCATTATATATTTCTTTTCATTTTACCATATCGAAACACAGGTTTCTAATTAAAAAAAAAAAAACTATTTTCAGGACATTTTGATCAAATATAGGGAACGAGCCAAATATCATTAGAATCTTGAATTTTGCTTCACCACAAAAAAAAAAATTATAAAAATCTAGACTGCTTTTGCTTTATTTTTAAATAATATTTCTCCCCTTTGGAAAACCAACTTGACTGGGCAACTATGTTTGCATCTAAGGTAAAAAAAATGGGAAAAGAGTTGTAGAAGAAAAAAAAATGACAAGATGGAAAGGGATTAAAAATGAAACTTAAGTCCTTATTTTTAAAATTAGCTTAATTAATAAAAGGAAAATATCTGAGAATGGCCGTTCTCAAATCATTAGTTTATTCATAACATATCAAAAAGTTCAATCTTTATGCGATATGAATGTAAATTTTTTACAGAACTAATTAATCAGAAATCAAGGTAAATATGTATAATTTTCAATAAAATTGTAATAAAAATAAATAAACATGATAATTTATTATTGAATGATAATATAAAATCTCTTTATGCTATGACTTGGTATATTATTTCCTCATTTATAAAATAATCAAACTTTAATTGAGAAAATTTGCATTTTAACATTTTTGGGGGGATCAAAAGGAACGAAAAAAAGAGTATATGTGTTTTATGAGAAATCAAAATCGTTCTCTTTTTTTAGTCAACAATGTCAATCATTCATTTCCCTATTCTTTCGAAAGCAGTGTATAACACCATTGAGACTGCATAGCACATGGAAAGTGGTTTGCAAATTCGGCCCAATTTTGTGACTGAAAACTGTCCAAAGCCCAGCCCAAAATTGCAAGCAATTGGGCTCAAACAGCAAAATAAAAGCTAAAAATGGGGGCGGTTTTTACTCAAGATGCTGAAAGCTTTTTGGACTTCGTATTTGGTAAAGAGAAGAGAAATAATATTGGAAAAAAATTATATTTTTTTGTGTGATCCACGCTTTTTATACTTTATTTTAAAAAAATTCCTTTATTTTTATCCTCACTATTTCAATTCTCTAATGTTTGATAAAACTAATTAAAAAGTTAAAAATTGGTAAGTGAGAGCTCAAAAAACTCATTTATTAGATTGTAAGTATTTGAATGAAATGATTAAGAAATATAAAATGACAGAAAAATAATAAAATTATGATATTTAAAAAAAAAGTAACAAGAAAAATAAATATATATTGAAGACAAAAATGAAAACAAAATATAAAAAACTAGAACACGGTCAAATTGTCTTCTTATAAGGAAGGAATCACTCCTTTCCCATAACAATATCATTGTCATTGAACCACCACAACTATTTTACCCTTAAAATCGTTGAATTTTTAAAACCTCTGCAGGATATTCGTGGATTTTCCATACTCGGAAACTATCACCTTTTCTACTATTCCTAATATTTCTTTAAAAAAAAAAAAAACTACTTCAGATGTATAAATGTGGGTGTGATGTTATTCTCGTCAAAATTGACACAAAGATGCTTTTGTCCATGTTGGATTCAGATTTCAGATGCGCGGAACACTTCTCAATTTGGAAATTGGAATATATGATTTTGATTTTTCTTTTTTGTCTGATTGCTGTCTATCCCGTGGTTTTGTGTTTCTGTTTCTAATCATCATTAGCGAGAATACAAGGAAATGAATGCGATACATGTAGGCAATCAATTAAGGGGGAAATTAAAGAGAGTAATGAAAGTGGAGTTTGATAATAGAAAGATTAACTTTGAAGTAATATATAAATTATGTGTCTGAAACTGGTATCACATTAATTTGATTTCTAAAATTTAACCGTGTATATAATTTAACCCCCAAGTTTGATAAATTAGTCATTCTTTGCCAATTTAGTCTTTAAATCTATCGATTTTACGATAATTTAGTCTCTAGATTGAGCTTGCTTTATATAGAAAAGATAAAAAAAAGTCAGAAATTACATACTTTTAAAACTAAATTAACACAAATGAATAGTTTTGAAGACAAATTGCCTTTTTTACTGTTTAGTTTTCGATCATTATTGCTTGGTTGAAAGTTAAAAAAATCACTCTCATTCATCAAACTTGCATGCTACACGAGTGGCCAAACTTTGTGGTGTAGGAGTGTGAATGAGTTGTGCTTCACTTTCAGCATTCCCGAATGTTGGTTTTTGATAGAGTATCGTAGGGTAAGATTGATGCACGTAGCCAAACTACCCAGTGGGACGAGGGGGGTCTGCTGTTGTCGGAATGGGCTTAGGATAAGATGAGATGTGTAATGTGATGAAGATAGATAGAAAAATAAAAGTTACTATAGAATATGTTGTGAAAATATGAAGTAAAAATATCATTATTCTCAGTCGTATAAATTAAAAAAGAAATATGAAACTTTTTAATTTCTCAAGGAATGCTCTCGTTTAGAGACCTATTTCTAGCTTGATGGCATTTTTTTTTATTCTGACTGGAGGATTTTACTTGTTTTGTTGTGATGTTTTTGCCTACCGGATTCAAACCCAATCACTTATGGTGATTGTCATAAGACAATTAATTACTATGGACCAAAGCTGCCGGTTGTTTTGTTGTGATGTCGTATTGTTTCTCTTTGGTATCTTGATGGATTTTCCTGTTATAAAAAAAGTAACAATGTCACTTTCTTAGCTGTTGTTCTATATCTTAGTAGCTACGAAGCACGGACACTCCAGTCCCTTGTCGTGTCCAGTGTCTGACACGCGTCCGTGTCAGTGTCCGATACCGACACCACACCCGTATTACGTTCTATATTTTGGACATTACAGGTGTCCACGTGTCCGTGTCGGTGTTGGTGCTTCATAGCTTAGTAGTGGCTATCTTAAAATTGATAGTGCACAGCTAATTCGTTGTCTATTCTTGGAATATTTTGAAGAACCTTATGCCATTCCTTTTTAGTGTATTATGCCCCACTTCCTCGTGGTTTGTGGTAATGGCAGCAACACTTTCTCTAGATGATAGCAATTTATTCACCACAATGAATGGGTCTTCGGTTTACCTGCGTATGATACTTGTATTCATACGCCAAAAATGATCATTTTATTCTACTGTTGACCCCCATGCCACTGACTTCATTGGCGGAATATCATTGACGCAGAGGGTTCAGTTGCCCCCTCAATTATTATTATTATTTTCTGAATTGAAAGTCATAAGACTAATTGCTGAGAAAATAAAATACCAGTTAAGCAGCAACTCTTCTCCCCACAAATACTACTCTATTAGCATAGTCATGAATTGTACCTCTGTCATATGCTTAAAGAATTTAAGTTACTAGCCACTTCAACTACACATTGTGAATATTATTATTATGATTATTTTCTTTTCACTTTCTGATGGAAATTATCAACTTCGATTGGTTGTCATGAAAGCATTTGATTTTACTACTCATTCGGCCACTTTTTTTTTGTTCACCTTTTGATTGGTTGCCATGAAAGCACTTCATTTAACAAGGCATTCGGCAACTTTGTTTTATTCATCCATAACCAATATAAGCTTCCTGACTTTAAGATGGTAAAGAAAGTTGGAACATCTTTTAGAAGATGTATCAGCCTCAGTGTTTTTAGCCGTGACCTATATAAGTCAATACAACAAATAGGCCCTTATGAAAATTAACATCTAATGACCATTGTTGAAAACTAAAATTTGCTAATATTGAAGTTATCATTGTTAAATCCCATTAGCAATTGAAGTAGCGTTTTCTAGCTGACTAACCCAGAGGAAAAAAGTTGATAAGTACATTTTACTTTTCCATTAGAAAAGAGCAACTAGGGGCTGTTTACAAAAGCAAGATTACAAAGTATAGCTGTTGATATTGGCCTATAAGGTACTACATTCCATAAGTTAGAAGAAATGGATTAGGCAACAAACAATTCTCTTTATAGTTGGAAAAAAAAAAACAAATTTGAACAATTGGACAAGGCATTTGATTGTGTATATACACTCACAAGAAGAATGGATCAATACGAATGATTGACAAAGCTCACAACGACAACAATGAATAACTTACTCATGTTCCTAGTGATGTAATTTTTGGAATCCTCTTGAACCTCTAGACTGATAAAGCTCCAGCCTACCCTTGGAATCCTGCAACAATGCCTCGAGGGTTTGGTCCTGCGTCAGGTTAGGTTGCTTGGAAGCCCATTCAAGAACTCCGAGCACCTCGGCCCGAGCAAGTTCCTCACTGTCAGGCACATGCAATGCAATGTAGGAGAGCAGGACTAGTGCTGAAATCTGCACTGTCTGTTCTCCAAGATACACAAGCTGGACCAAGTGTTTGGCACCACTGGCACTTATGATTGCCTTGGAGTGATCAAGGTGGAGGTAGTTCTCCGAGCAGGCCAATTTCGTGAGAGATATGGCTGCTTCCCTGGACACTTCTGCCTCTCTTTCGTCGAGAAGCCGGACCAAGGGACCGATTATCCTGGTCTCCGTCGCCCGGAAGGTCCTGGCCAGATTCCCAATAGCCTTTACACAAGGAATCAAGAGTTTTCTATCTTCCTTCTCAATGATCTTAAGCACTTGATCAACAACCGCCTTGCAGGCCGGAGAATTCGGCTTGAACGCGGATCTTCTCAATTCTGCATCTTTCTCCGCCACAGCTGTTATCTCCTTCACCGCCAAGGCAGAGTTGTACATCACATCCTCAGTTCCTTTCTCAAGCAGTATGGCCAAGCACAACAGCGCCCTCGACTCTGTTATGCTCCGACAAATGGCCGCGTTCCCCTTTGCCAGCTGCCGGAGCGCCCTAGCCGCCATTGCTTTCATGTAAGCCTTATTATCAGGGTCCTCAATTTCCCTCCCCTTCATGTTAATCCCGGAATACGAATAGCTTTGCTTCCCATTACCACCATTAACCTGTTGCTGCTTCTTGTTGGCAGCATGCATTGCCATGGTACTTGTGACCACTCTATGCATCTGATTTGTAGACCTATCACCCAAGGGATGCTGCATCCTACTCTGCATCTGTTTTTCCTCGTCTTCACTCTCCTTCCTCGCACCATTGCCATTAGAATTATTACTATTAGCCATCACAACAGCATGGATTGAAGTAGGTTTGTTGCTAACAATGGCGTATTTACTATGCTCCTGAACGGTTTCAAACGCGAGATGACTCACAAGTAAGCGAACAATGTTATGCTGAGCGAAAAGATCCTGGCATTTAGGGTACTTGGCGGCTAATTCAGAAACAGCCCAAGCAACCACAGCTTGCACTTTCATGGGACCTTCTTTGAGGACTTTGGCGAAGACAGAGCAAACACCGGCGTGGATCATGAGTTCTACACTCTCGAGGTCACGGCCAAGAAGCCCAATTGCTCTCGCAGCGTTTTCTTGCCCTTCTTTCTTTCCTTCTTTGATGAGCTTCAGTAAAGGTCCGACGCCGCCTTCTTCGATGATTAATTTCCCGTAGCGGTCGTTGTCACGTGCGAGCGACACGAGGGAGGCGGCGGCATCGGAGCGGTCGTCGAGGGAGCCGGTGTGGAGGACGGCGACCTGCTCCCAGATGAGGCCGAGGATGGGCTCGTTGGCGGCGATTGGGGGGAGGCCGAGGTACTCGGTGTCGGCGCGCTCCTCAGCCGGAGTGGAGACGCGGAGGAGCCAGGAGACGTCGCCGATGGAGTTCTCGAGCTGGGAGGACATCTTGCGGAAGGCGGCGGTGGGGATGATGCTAAAGACGCGCTTCATGAGGCCGTTGGCGCGGCATTTTAGGGTTAGGGAGAGGGCCTTGTCGAGGACGAGCTCGGTGTCGGCGATGATGCGGCGCGTGGGGCGCTCGTAGAGGTCGGAGCTCGCACGCGCCGCCAGCCGCAGCAGCGCCGCGAGCTTGTCGGCCTTGGATTTGAGCTCTAAGCACTCTTGCTTGAAGGAGGAACTGGCCTCCTCCGCTGCCTTGGCCACTTGGTCCGCCAGCTGGATCGGCTTTGCCAACAGCTGCTTCACTATGTCAGCCATTCACTTCTCGGACTGTTGTGCTGGACGTGATTTACAATATCAAAACGCGGTTTCTTCTTCTTCTTCTTCTTTTTTATATTGGCTAATATGGACAAGAAACTATAATTATTTAGGAATAAGCTAGCGTTTCTTTTTCTTTTTAAGAATAATAAAAAGAGAGAGAGAAGAGAATACAGCTTTCCTTTTCATTCATTTTTTTTTTTTTTATAATGCTAAATACACGAACATGATAAGCAAAATGGAAGAGAAATGATAAATAGTTGTGCTTTATTAATTGCATTGAAGGGAAAATGATCGCAAATTAAAAATGGTAGGTTTTGAGATTTGAAAGGTATTATTAATTTGATGTCTTTTTGGTCTCTTCTGTTAAATCAGTGAATGGGATTTTCTAGAAAGAAAAAAAAATAGTAAATAGTGTTATCAGGTTGGGTCACCTTGGATTTATAATTAAAGTGTGTACAACTTATTAAAAAGACTTGGATTGACTTTTGCAGATGAATCAACTCAAAATATTTTAATTAAATTTAAGTGAAGTTCAAATCAATATATGGATTGCATATGTTTACTTTAAAATGTTAAAAAATATAGAAGGAAATCTATAAGTCTGTTATCTAAATAATGCCCAAATTTGCGTTAACAAGTCAAGATCAACAACAATAAGCAGGGAAGTACATCTTCTAAGGTTGTAACTTGTAACTTTTGGTGTCACTTAGGAAAAAAAAACTCAAGTATTGGATGTTAGAAGTTTTTGACCGAGTAAAAAGGCTAGTTGAAAGTGAATCTCGAAGTGCAGGTCTTTAAACTAAAATAAAAGTTGGTTGCTAAAGACATTTGAGAGTTATGTGGAGTAGGTGAAAAGAACTTCTACTAAAAAAATGCATTCCAGGATTAAAACGAATTTTAGAGAATTAGAATTGAACGAAGAGCATATGGAAGTTCTTTTGAAAATATTAGTTGAAGTTTAAGACAAATGAGGTTGGAGATATCATTTAATAAGTTATAAGTGATTATTGAGAAGACATATATCACGATAGATAGCATTATCATAATAAATCACATCTAACAAGTTTTACACATTTTTAAATCTTATAATGTGTTCAGTAGGCAAAAAAAATCTATAAATAGAAAACTAAATAACTATTTTTATTTGATCAAAACACTTACATAAATTCCTATAAAGTCACACATTATGGCTATTGGTTCTAGAAGCAAAATGTATGTTTTCATCCTTTTTTAATATGATATGTTAAGTCATAAGACAAATCATAATTCTTTACTATTTTCATTTATGCAAACAAATAAGTTATGAAATATGCGTTTGAACGTTTATCAGACGAAAAAAAGTGGTGTTTGTATTTATCTTGATTGGCAATGATTTAAGGCTGTTTTTGTGCATTTGTATACACCGAATGCTATGATGTTTTGATCCTTTGTGTGGTGAATATATATTTTATTCTTCATAAGATTTATCAAAAAGGATGAAAAATAAATAAGTAAGCAAAAAAACTTCCTACCACATTAAAAAACATGTCAAAGCAAGTTGAATTGTACTATAGTATGAAAAAGAAGATATGTCTACTCACTAGATTTGAATGCAAAAACAACAAAATAAACAAATTGTTTTATCATATCAATTTGACAAATTTGTGATATATATTAAATGTTTCAACAAACACTTCTCACCAATAGACGAAGACAAAGGCATTGCAATCACAACTGTTAGATCGTCAAGAATCCTATAAATAGTTGAAGATTTAAAATTCACAAGTTAGAAAAACATACGTGCGAACCAGCAATATGAATATCCAAATCTCCTTGTAACTTTTCTAAGACATAACTTTAGCTCTCAAAACCATTTATATATATATAAGAGTGATAGACTTGAGTTTTTCCTTGTATTTGTTTATAGGAAGATAGAAGTTTGTGTGCTCTTGAAACTTTAAACAAATATGTGAGATTTTTTTAAGCCAAGAAAGGCTTGATTCAAAGAACACTTGGATAATTTGCTTGAAGAGACAATTGTAAAGTTACTTGGGTTTGAGTCAAAAGTAACTTGAGAAAAGAATACTTATTACATTGATTAGTTATAGTAGAACTTGATGGATTGGTAAAAAATTAGACATATTGTTAGCAGTGGAAACAAATCAGTATGAAATTTTTGTATTTTTCTCTTTACACTTATTTGTTTATCTAACCTTGAATAGTGATTCTTTCTTATGTTGTATTTTCAAAAAAGTTTCAATAAAATAAAGAATGTTATTATATCATTTGTTATGTTTATATCCATTGCTATTAAACTCATTTTCATAAAATCATATCCGTTTTTTAACAAAGGTTTGCCAAAGATTTAAAAAAATACAATTCAACCCTCTTGTTGTTGTGTTTCCTTTTTCTCTACATAATTCCTTTACTTTCTTGCCAATTAGAATTCAATTTACTGCATATACATTTATGTTTTCGTAGTATATTGTCTCACCTCATTTTCTTCTTTAAACTTAAAACTTTTCACTTTTTCACCTTATTTTCTTCTTGAAACTTACACTGTTTAATAATGTTATCATTTTAATCTACCAGCATGTTTAATAATGTTATCAAAATCAGAAATGATCATTCTTTTGCTCCTTGATTAAATTTGTTATAAATGCAGTCATGTGGGTTCAAAGGTAATAAAAGTCTTTGACTTAAAAGAATAATGGATTTAAAGGTATTATAACATTCAAAATTCACTAAATGTCAACGAGGTTGTAACATTGATAATAAGGAAGACTATAGGTATAAACATTGGAGGTCATGAGGTAAACTAATTAACAACTTTCAAATTTTAGATTTGCATATAAAATCTACCACTGTTGCAAAAATTTGGGAATCTATTAGCACAACCAACTTGAAGCATTTTAAGTCATTTTTGTAAAGAAATTTCAGTCAAGCTTTTCTAGTATTGTACATAAATCCATTCAAAATGAGGGGAAAATATCAAATCAATCAATCTATGGAATTAACAAAGACATATTTGCTTTATAAGATATCTAAATAAAATCATATTGGGAACTGAAAGTGTCCGATAAGATTCGATAAATTTTAAAAGAATGTATGTATTTACATCAAAATGCCACACACTTATAAATTGGTGGCAAAAGACACGACCTATGGCATTTAATTTGGAACAGTTCAGAAGCTTTTGCCGTTGTTGATTACTACTAAAATATTGGGCAATGAGAACTTGTATTTTAAAAAGTCGAAGGATTAGCCAAAAAAAGTTGAAGCAATTATTTTTCGTAGTTGTTATATCGCTTGCACGTGGATATTCCGAGACACTTAACCTGTTGACGATGATCATCCTTGAAGAATGTTCTAAAGGAAAAAATCCGAAAACATATTTTTTTTGTTTTTATAAATATGATTAAATTTAATGTTTTTATTAATTGCTTTACAAGTTTTAATATTTTTTAAAATAATTATTACTTTTACTTATTAATGACATGACATATTTAGCATGTCATGTTATATGTAACTTTACAATGATTGTAATGGTCATTATGATTAGATATATATTATGGCAGCATTAAATAATAACTACATAATTAAAAAAAATTTAAAAATTAAAATTTTAAAAAATATAAATTAATAAAAAATGTTTTTGAAAATTTAATATCAAAATTAGTGCATAAAAATATATTTAAGTCAATCTCCAACAAGCACAAATTTAGAATTCATTTAGTGATAAAGTTTTTTTTATAAAAAAACTAACATAATAATTATTTAATTTTGGAGTATTAATTTATAATTTTCACTTAAAACAGCAAATGAAAAAATTTCTATAAAGTATTATTTATATTAATTAAAGAGTTAATTTTACTGTCCAGCGATCCATGGCCATGGATGGCCAAGGTTTCCTTCCTTGCTTTTGTTGATTCATTCATTAACACCATGTAACAAAACTTCATGGAATCATATATATATATATAACGTAACATGTGAAAATCTATATATATAACATAACATGTTCAATGATTTTCACGTTGTTAATATATATATATATATATAAAACGTGAAAATCATTAAACATGTTACGTTATAGAGATTTCTTAGCATCAAAATCATAACAGTACTGCTGCACTTTTTTCACGATACCGTATGGCTAGTCTTGACATTGGGAAACCGAAAAGTACACCAACGTTGTACAGAACAGCCAGTCGTAAGTTTACCTTATCATTTTTAGATGTATGGACAGAAAGAAGATAAAGAGGAAAAAATAAATAAAATGAAAGTGAACTAAAAGAAAAAATAGGTATATATTAAGCTTTTTTATTTTTAATATGCTATATTATTAGGTAAGTTTAATCAGACTCTTATTACAACATCTGAATTTAAAATCAATTAAAAAACTATTCGATGCTAAAAAGTGTTATAAAAATATATTACAAGCATCGAATTACATTACACGTGGGTGTTGAAATACCAGTTGACTGGTTTCTTTATTATAGATTTTCATGTGTTTATTTTCATATTATAGACTTCATTATGGGTCTAGTTAAAATAATTTTAGATAAATTTTGTATTAGATTAAAATATCTATAAAATTTTTACTACTAAGATCACTTTAAAATTAATTTTAAATAAAATTTATTTTATTTAAAATTTATTTTATCAATATTCATCAAAACACACATAATTTTGTCTAAATATATGTCGTAAATTCTAAATTTGATCCTTATACACAAAAACTTATTGAATAATTTTTTATGCATTTAAACATTATCAATTTGGTCATTATCTCAATTAAGTCCCTTGTGCATTGTTGATTAAGCTCCTATATGTGTATTGCATTCTTAATTTGGTTGGTATTTTTATTTTGTAGATATCAAATTAAAAATGTATTACACATATAGAGATTAAATTAAAAATATATAAAATTTTTTAAATGAATATATAAGGATGAAGTTATTTTTTAACATATAATGCTATAGACCAAATCAATAATGTTTGCATGTATAGGAATTAATTTAATAAATTTCTACTTATAAGGACGAAATTGAGAATCCATTACACATATAGAACTAAATTATATATTTAACCAATAAAAAAATTGTAAACACCTGCTTTTTTACCTTTGGATAATCCTCTTTTAAAATTATTAAATCTGATATGTTCGGATAAATTTGTTCATGCATTGATAGCAGACAAGAATCGAGCTGCAATTTCAGTGGTTTAGATAGTAATATAAGTGTATAACTAAGCAATAATCAGATTTGTTTAAAAAAAGCAATAATCGCATCATTCATTGCAACATAATAAATTTAGTGTTTATTTTTTATATTAGTATTTATTTATTTTAAAGCGGAATAAAATTATTTTTTATAAATTTTTTTGGTGAAACTAAATTAGAACCAAACTCAGATTGTTAGATAATATGAAATTCTTCTTAAGAATTGTTGTTGAATTTATTGAGCAACTTAATTACTATCCAATTGATTATGTGGCAACATGCAAATATCAAATCTGACAAATCTTACACTCAAAATATTTAATCCTCAACATGATGTATGTTGAAAATTTCACATTATTATCTTATAAATAAATTTTGTGGGATTGAATTAAGTCAATTGTGCAAACTCAAATTCTAAAACAAAACTTTAAAATTAGAATACGTCTAATTAACTTTAAAGAATTTTGTTATAAAAAACTATAAAGACAGAAGAATATAATCAGAATGAGACCATTTTTTAAAATAAACAAATTATAAAAAAAAAACTAAAAACAACTTAATTTGACATAAATTATAAGATAACATAGATGTAAAAAACTAAAAATTCTGAATCCTTTTTAATAACGTGTAGATGTTAAAGCACCAGAGATCTACAAATGTATACGCAACTTATCCAATATAGGGAAATCTACCTCGATCGACAAAGGGTCACTAAAAGAGCAACTTAGTGGCACCATCAATGCAAACAAGCTAATCGAATCGTTTATTCTTACTATGTCTACCTTTTAATTCCTTTACAGTGATACAATCTTTGGGGAAGCTTCAGCCTTTTGGACTATCCATGAAAATACTACTATGGAAAAGTAAGATATCAAGGTCATGTTGTGCATGCGCACATTCACACTGAATCTGACCTTTTTTGCTTTGCATATTATCATGGTTTGAGACTTTGAGGGTCCCTTTTTTCTATTTAAAATAAGAGTAATGATATATGTGTATTGTGTACATCTTAAAATGGAATGAATTGGTATAAAAATAAGAGATAGAAAGCAAAAAAAATATAGAAAGTAATATATGTGACATGTGATGTGATAAAAAAGAAATCAGAGATAGAAAGAAAAAATAACAATTTCTTTCAAAATAAATTGTAAAATATTTTCATCCTAAAAATATATTTCTCCTGTTATAAAATAGAATAAATTACCTTGACCTTCTTTGAAATTTTGTAAGATTGCATAAACTTCTCCTATTTATTCTACCTCTACACTAAGACACTAACAATCTTAATTATTTAAAAAATATTATTCCAACACTCCATGTATATTACACTAATCATTTAATTGTCCGAAAAAATAAGCTAAAGGAGAGTTTGTGAAATCTCAGTAAATCTAAAGGAATGCCATTATCTCTATAAAATATTGAGGCAAACATAATTCAATAAGTTTTGCCCATTGAAGAAAGAGCAGTGCCACCTGCAGGGTTTTTTTTTTTGTTGTTATGGACTGCACGAATCCGGTCCCGGTGTCATAAAAAATCATGATACACGTGTCTACTCGTTGTGTATATTTTCGTGGTATTCAATATTATACAAAATAGTCCAAAACCATTCTTCGAGTCACGGACAATAAGATAATTGCTAACGAGTATCTTCTGTTGCAAGTGCAATCTCAATTAATCTGCTATTCTATTTATGTGTTTGTCATAGATAGATCTCATGACAACATGATAGAGCATACTTTCTAGGGTAAATTTACCCTTCCTAATAGCGTTTCTTTGAAAGGAAATTGAAAGTTGAAAGCGTTGGCCAAAACACCTAGTGACAAATTCGGTTTAGTCTGGTCGGTTGATTCATTAGCCTAATCGGACTGATTTCATTATTGAATTGATCATGTAATTGACTTAGGATGATTCGGTCACACCCGGCCAGTTAGGTCACTGGATCCCAGCTGTACTAGTTCGACCCAATCCATCTTACAAAAAAAAATGGATTACCTCTACAACATTATTTTGATGTTTCATTATTATCAATTGTTATTTTAGATTTTGGGATGTAGATAAACCTTTCTTACTCAAATAATGTTAGTTATATAATTATATATAATAGATACATATACAATTTTGAATTTTTAATATATACTAAGTCAAATCAAGCCAATTACTGACACACCGGTTAGACCACTAATCCACTGATGCATTGTCTCAACCAAATCAATGACCGAACCAAATTTCATAACTATGCATGGTGGTGCAACGTTGCCTAGAGCATGAAGCTGAAAAGACAACCATGTATAGAATATATAGTATAACAAAAGATATTTTATTTAGAAGTTTCATTTTCTATACTATTCATGGTAACATCTGGAAAAAAAAATATTTGAAGTAGCCTCAACTTTTAATCATGATTTTTTTATTCACAAGATTTAAACTTAAAACTTTACTTGAGAAAATCAAATACAATGTTACTCAGACCAATAACTTGTTAACTAGTGTAAAGTGTTTTGATTCAGGTTATGTTGAACAAAATTAGTTTAAAAATTAACTTGTTAAATTACAAGTATTTGGTAAAACTATCAATTGAAGTAATTGAAAAGTATAAAATGACTAAAAATAATAAAATTATAATTTATTTAAAAAGGACAAACATAAAATTTGATAAATATATTAAACATAATATATATATATATATATATTAGAAATTAACATTTAAAAAAATATTATTATCAAAAAATTATTAAAAAACTTATTTATTAAACTATCATATGAGTTTTTTAGCTAATAAAAAAATTATAAATTAACTGAAATATTTGAATTTATTCTCAATAAACATGATTCCAGTATAAAATAAAGTGTTTCTTTATTTTGTAGTGGTTGAATTAGTCGTGATGTTATATATTTTTATTTATGAAGCCTTTTACTTTCTATTTTGATAATTTATGGCATATTTGATGGAAATCCAACTGATTAGCCTTTCCTTTTTTTCTTTAACTTATCGTAACACCGTATACTTTTAGTAATAAAAAATAACACAAAAAATACTAAATACGTTTTGAGCTCATATTTTAACAAAAATATGTAAGTTATATAAAGAATAACAATTTAAAAATTATAATAGTAAATATTTTTGTCATAAGATGATGTGTGTGAGTACACACGGTCATAAAAAAATTTTATGACAAATTGCACATATCTAAATTATAAAGTAAATACTTACATGATATAGGAATAAAATTTGAATTTAAGTGTATTAATTTATAAATTGTTGTGATAAATGTTTGAATTAAATAATGACCAAAACTAATACATAAAAGCATATTAATATTTAAATTACATGAGATAACACTAAAGCTCAGCTTTCAGCTTTGATTTTTGGATTACAGATAACATGGAGACTGCAGTATATCGCGAGGTCTTGTGTTGTTCAGACTCAAAAACACCTTATTAGAAGCAATTTTATTAATATTCACAAAAAATGTGGTTATTTGGGCTCCGTCTTCAAATTCTTTTCTTTCTCAATCCATTTTGGCTGATTTATCAGGTGTTTTACCCCTGAGAGTTTAGTTTACTTTGTCTTTTATTTCCAATGTATAAATAAAAAATTACATTAATATGAATTAATTACAAAATAGATATAACTCAAGCGTTACACAGGTTTATATGCTAGCAAATGCGGGGGGGAAATGCAACGGTAAATATTTTATTGTATAGTATAATAAAAAAGAAAGCTTATGGCCTGTTTGAATAAACTTGTTTTCTTCTCCTATAAATGCTTATGGATAAGTAAGCTTACCCAAACAGAGCCTTAGTAGTTAGTAGGGGGAGAAAAACAATCTAAAAGGGAAAATAGCTGTTAAACGGAGGTTTATAACTTTCGTGATGGCCTACAACATAGTATGCATATAAAATCACATAGAAAACATCATCAAAGTGTATTTCCTTAAAGAACTCCTATGTCCCCGGTAGGACAATACGTTCCGCACACAATGTTGCAGATTTATGAGAAAAAAGATTATGCAAAAGTTTTACAAAATCACATAATTACAATTTGTTTATTAACTTTTAAAATAATTATCTTGAAATAATTTAAATAATAATTTATAATTAAATGACAAAGTAAAAAAAAACTCTCCATGAATATTAAACTCTTTTAGAATTTGGTAGTTTAAATTCGATACCAAAAGCTGCTAACGATGCACACTGTACAACATAGAAGGCCTCACGAAAAATATATAAATTTCCAGCAAAATTTTGAGAAAATGGAAGACTTAATCTGTGTTCCTTTTTCCATTCCCAAGTCTCAAACGAACATTCAATGTAAATCAACCCACTCGCACAACATTGACGTTAAATGGACCTCAACGGAATCAAACGTCCTTAAAAATATTGGTAACCGCAAAATCCAACTATTAAGTTGCGTTGAATCATTCAAGATAGTACGCAAATAACAATACAGTATTCAATAGCAACATGATCCCTTACTAAGTAATTATTAAGGCATTTCGTTTGAGTGGACTTTAAGTAATTTTATCCGACTAAACTACATCAATACTAGGAAATGGAAAGATTCCTTCATGAACATAGAAGCCGCAATAAAAAGTTCTATAGAGCATTTAAGAGACGAAATTCAGTGGATAAAATTTCAAGACAAAATAAATTAGAAACCAAAACCATTAAATAAAAACTACCAAACACTCAAAGTCTATTCATTTCCTAAAGATTTAAGCAGCAGTTGCTTGTTGGGCGGCAATCCTTTTCCTAGCTTCCTCAATGATTGATAGTTTAATACCTTTACCCTTGGGAAGAGATATCCATGGTTTTGTTCCCTTGCCAATGGTGAACACATTGCCCATACGAGTTGCAAACTCGTGGCCAGTGGCATCCTGAACATGGATAGTCTCAAAGCTTCCCTTATGCTTCTCTCTGTTCTTGATCACTCCAACACGACCCCTATTCCTTCCACCTGTCACCATGACTACATTCCCAACATCAAACTTGATGAAATCGACAATCTTGTTCTCCTCCAAATCCAACTTAATGGTGTCATTAGCTCTGATGAGAGGGTCTGGGTAGCGGATAGTGCGACCATCGTAGGTGTTCAAGTATGGGATACCTTTTTGCCCAAACTGCACTGAGCGAACTTTGCAAAGCTTGAACTGCCATCATACAAAAGAAAAACATGTGAATCATAACCACTAGGTTGGAACCAAGTAGCAAAGGCTAAATTCAAAGGACTACACAGTCCAAAAATTGATGCTTCAGAAAAGCATAAACTTCAACACCAAGTTGATATAATATAACTTCAACACCAAGTTGATTTAATATAAAACATGAACTTAACACAATGAATCCACAGAGAATAATGTAATTGGGGGTAGGAAAGGATGGAAAAATTCAATGTAACCAAACAAAAGTACCTTAGCCTCGTCATCTATGACTGAGTGAAGACGGAATCGGCCTTTGGTGTCATACAGCAGGCGGAAGTTCTCATTTGTTTTAGGGATTGATACAACATCTACAAAAAAAATATTTTAGTAAAACAACAGAAGAAAAATCATGCCTCACAGCAAATCAATAGAAATTGTAAGACTAGAAACACGAATTATTGCGCTGAACAAACTTTCATGTACTATAGGGGTAGCTAGGAGTCGTATTTCTTTATATAAAGGAGAGTACATCAGAACCCATTAAGCAAAACAACAACAGTAATAATGTAGTACAAGTAACGTAGAATAATATGTAAACACCCCCCCCCCCTCTCAACACACACCAAAAAGAAAAGAAATAGCATATTGACTTAGTAAAATGAAGGGAGCAGTAATTCTTAAAATTGAGAAGCTACACACATATTACATACCCATGAAACCAGCAGGATATGTCTTGTCTGTCCTGACTTTGCCATCAACAAGGACATGTCGCTGCATCAGAATAGCAATGACTTCACGGTATGTCAGAGCATACTTCAGCCGGTTTCGCAAAATGAGTATGAGTGGCAGGCATTCCCTGGATTTGTGTGGTCCAGATGAGGGCTTAGGAGCCTAAACAGGAAAAATATATATCAGTCTTTTAAAATGAAATGCACACCTGAAAACTGTTAAAAAGATAAAGCAACTTTCACTTACAAATGCACCACCCAGTTTGTCAAGCATCCAATGCTTTGGGGCATTAAGCCTCTTCAAATGCTTCTTCAATCCTCTCGCCTGTTACAATCATATATTGAAGTTCAAAGCTCAGACACAAATTAATTAAAAAAACCTTCAATATCAAGTCTAACAATAAACAAATAAAACTCAGCATTACGACATAAGAATTCCTACGCTGCCAACATAATTTTTATTTTTACAGCATACACAGAAACCACATCATATTCATATTCAAAAACCAATCCTCTTCCAATTTCATGTGCAAAGGAAACCAAAAGAAGCCCCTTAAGAGGCATGAATCCCCATTGCTAAACGAATAGCAACGGCGTGATTTGGAACACGGATCTGAATTCTAAACGGATAGCAACACTATGATTACAAAGAACTAAACTATGAGTTCAAATATAACAAAAGTTGGACTAAAAACAAGTCATTTCGTAAAAATTGAAGATTTATTTCGAGTAAAATGCCAAAAGAAAAAGGATCGAAACCATTGTGAAGAGGAGATTCAAAAGGCATCAAAGCTCACCATTGTGATTCGCTGCCCAAGCTAGAGCTTCCGCTGCTGCTACGGCTCCTTCCACCGAACTGAAGAAAAGAAAAGAGAGGGGTTGGGTCTCTTTAAAACCCTAATCCTTTATTGATGAATTCGTTTCTCCTTATATTTTTTTGGTCCATGATAAAACTCCACTGAACAAGGCCCAACAGGAGGCCCAAACAATAATACAACAATTGCCCATCATGGCCCATATTTCCAAAACTTATTAGTCGGTCAGTGAATTAATGAAAGAGTATTACTGTTGGCATCCCTCAATTACTTTAAAAACCTCACGCCTTTTCAGATTATTTTTTTTACTAAAATACTGTTGTGCATCTATACTGTACCATCCGGTTGAACCCAAAAAAAAAATTGAGATAAAAATTTTAAATTAAAGTGTAAAAATATGAAACATATACCAAATTTTAAAACTTTTCTCTCATTTCTCTTTTCCTTTCCACATAAGATATTGTCAAGATGAAAAGTATTTGATACACACTCTTTCAAACGTATTTTCTCTAGTTAGTTAAAATTTGTTGAGAATTACAAAATTAAAAAAGAAAATTATTAAATATGAATTGAAACTCATAAATATTTTCAAAGATACATTGAAGAAAACATGTTTTTATTGTATATACAGAGAAGACAATATCTCATCCAAATATGCAATGGAAAGAAATGTGTTTCCATTGTATATGTAAAAGAAATAAAAAATGATCCATCTATGTTGCATTTGAACTAGGAGGTTTAATCCACGAAAGCTGCTGACCTTGATCCGATGTCCAGTAGGTGGATTAAAAATCTTCTGCTGAGCCTTAATCCAGTCTTGATAGAAAAGATCACCATGATGCACATACGACTGAGACATCCAGATTTTATCGTCCCACTCCTTATCATTTCTTCTAGATGGTGAAAAACTAACCAATTTTAAATTTGTATAATTTAGTTCCTAAAACTTTGAAATCATTGAAGTTTTAGTTCATCTGTTAATGGAAAGACTAAAAGAAAGTAATTTGAAATTAAGATTATGCTTTATAAAATTAATCGAAAAATAAGAAGTTAGTTAGTAATTCAAAATTGATAGTGATAATTAAATATTGTCAAATTAGTCTATTAAATTATAAGTATTAATAAAATTATATGTTAAAGTAGTTAATGTAAAATGATAAAAAAAAATTCACATGTTAATATGGTATTTGTATGCAGTTTTAATATTATTTTATTGATAAAAAATATATTTGGGGAATTTATAATATTTTTTGTTAATTAATTTAAAGTCTTTGTAATTTTTTATGTATAGCTCGACTATTTTAATTACATTTTTACTTTCAATTATCTTATTTTTGTTCATGTGTATTCTATTGTTCAACTTATATTATATTTTAAAAAAAATTTAATCAGATTTTAAATAAAGTAAAATTAATATTTTTAAGTAAACTGTTGGGAAATATCCAAAGTTTCACATTGACTGTTTCACTCCTTCGAGTGCAACTTATATATTTGTTGGACACAATAACAATATAAAAAGGCTATCATCTATTGATATTTATATGATGTTGAGGTATAATGCTGGAATAATAAAACAAATATTGTAAATAGTTTAATGGTTAAAATAAACCATACAATATAAAAGCATCCAAAAAAACAATAGTGACAATAAAATAAATTATTTACTATCTAGTATTATCAATATCTTATGTAATAAAAGAGTAAAAATAAGAAAATTTTATATTATTTTTGTTGATCATCATATTGGTATAAAGTATTCACTGTATTAATTAATTTTTATCGAAAATCGTAAATGCATATAAGATAAATATTTAACATAAGAAACATAAGTTGTTATCATTGTGTCAACCAACCAATGTTGGTATAGGAAGATTTCATCTCATGTATAGAAAAAAGGTAAAAGAAACTAATAAAAACTCTACCTTTTGAGTATAAGAATAAAAACAAATCTCACCTTATGTGCAAAAAGGGTTTAAAAAAATAATTATTATATGTTAAAAACAAAAGGAAATGAAAGATGTAAAGTTAGAAGTCAACCTTAAAAAAAAACAATAGTACTTGAAGTAAGGTTCAAAAACATTGGCAACTTCTAAAAACCTCAAAGTCCAAAGTTTATGAAAAAATTTTAAAAATTATGGATTAACTGTCTAAAATAACTTTATAATATTTAATAATACTAATAATGCATAACCATTAAACTAAAAAAGTAATATTTAATAAGTATCCCTAAGATCCAATTGATTGCAATGTGGTCTCACTTGAACAAGTCAACTCATTATCGACACTGTTTTGTTTCCCAATTTGAACCAATGTGGCCTAAAAACCCTGACGACAACATCATGAGCAGTTGCTCGTGGCATCGGAACAAGCTCCTATCATGGTTGGTGTGCTTCTCAGGATCTGATAACGTGTGGTATGTAGCATGAATCTTTATGAACTCACTTGTAGAGAATTTCTTTCCCTCCACTGATGCCACATCAGGGTGGTAGACCCTTGCCAATCATTGGTATGTTTCCTTGATTTCCTCATCAGATGTAATGGCACAGATTCCAAAAATTTTGAAGCCATCTTGTGAGGGCTCAAATACGAAACTATTATGTGTTGTTATTGTTGTTGCTTCTCCATCCAAGTGGCGATGGCGAAGGATACTATTGATTAGAGTCTGAAGTGGCGCGATGACAAGGAGATGCTTTCATCGGAGAAAGTGGCAATGGTGGTGGTGGGAAAAGATGTTGTGAGCATGTTTCGACCTTGTTAGAAGTTGAGGTCCGGGAATAACCGAAAGAAGAATGAATTGGTTTATTGGATTCTATATAGAGAAGTCAAGGTGTGGGTGTGGGTCCTAGTATAAGTAACTTTGATGTGCTTGTTTCATTTCTACTTGTGTTGGCTCTTCCACAATCATACTTGTGTTATACTACCATTTGTGATGTTAAATATATAAGTGTTTTTATATGGTAAACATTAATTCCACAGAAAAAAGGATAAATATTAAATATATTTTTATATTTTAATTATTATTTACATTTATTTTATTATTTAATACTAGTATTCTTTATAGAAAAAATAAGATGATTTGTAAGGAAATTTGTAAAAGAATTACTCGTCACTTTTTTATATTTGTGTCATCAACAATGTTTTTTTTTCTTTTCCTTTTTTTGAGGAAATCTTTCTCATTTTTAAGGTATGCTAGAGTGTGTGTTTGGGTTAAATATTTTGAAAATATAAATATTTTTTAAAATTTGTATTAAGAATCATTTATCATTAGAGTATAATATTTTTAATTATTAATTATTTTTTGTTATTATTATAGATATATGATTGGTTATACATATCATATTTTTTGAAGAACTTATACACATGATTTTAAAAATACAATAAATGAAAAAAAGTAAAAATTAATTATTTGTTAGGTAAGCTAGTAATTTAAATTATTATTTGTGAGTTTGTGAAATACTAAAATTCATTTAAGAGATCAATCTCTTTCAACAAATATTTTTCACACTTACAAATCAAATAATAAATCTATAATCACATATTTAAAGGGTAATGTTATATATCAACCATGACACACCTTATAGGTAGGATGATATAATTTAATACCACTGTTTACATTTCACAACTTTATTACATCTATTTTTTTTTCTTAAATCATTGGGTTAGATAGTGGTCTAAGAATTTTTTTAATAAATGAACATTTTTTCCACTACTTTGGTCCTTCAAAAATTATGATCAAACTCTCTCTCTATATAAGCATAAATCTCCCCAAATAATTTCACAGTCTAAATTGTGGGTTAAGTCAATAAAAAAAACAAAGTTATTTAAAATACATACACTTATATTTTTGTCTTTCAACTATTGTCTATCCTTTTTGCAAGTAAAAGAAATAAAAATTACTGCTTACATAAAGACTCTAAAGCATTAAATAAGTACACCCTAGATCCAATTTGTGGACTCACTAGTCAACTCGCTACCAACATTGGTCCGTTTCCCAGTTCCGACCACCATAGCCACAATACCCCGACGGAGACATTGTTAGCGTCCGCTGGCGCCGCCGGAACAAGCTTCTATCATAACTGGCCCGCTTCTCAGGATCCGATAGCGTGCGGTATGCGGCGTGGATCTTCATAAACTCTGCCGCAGAGGAATCCCTTCGCTCCAACGGCACCACGTCAGGGTGGCAAACCCTCGCCAGCCGCCGGTACGCCGCCTTGATTTCCTCGCCGGATGCGACGGCGCGGACTCCCAGAATCTGGTAGAGCGTCGCGCTCGAAGCCATCCCGTGAGGGCACGGATACGAAGCTGACCGGAATCTGACGTGGCGCGGCGGCGAGGAGACTCCTTTGGTGGAGAAAGCGGTGGTCAGTGTAGGGAAAGATGCTGTGAGTATGTTTGGGCACCATACGCGACGACGTCGTTGTTAGAAGTTGAGGCTTGGGAATTATTTGAAGAGGTGATTGTGATTGGATTCGTATATAAAGATGCGGTTTCTACTTGGACTGTACGGATTTTGATTGGATTCGTAAAATTGTGCGGTCACTGCTGTGTTTGATTTCTATTAGTGCTCACTCACACGTGTTTGTTATCCCAATGTGATATTAAATAATATATATATTATTTTTATATGGTAATTATTAAATTTATACTTTATATATTTAATTATTAATTTTATTATTTGACATATTTTTTTAGAGAGCTTCTATTGTATTGTATCCTAAAAAAAATTGAGGGTTTTGATACTGTTGATTTTGTAACCAATTAAACTATCGTGTTATTTATCTTTTCATTGATTAAAAAACAAATTAAATCAGTCCTTGATGAAGAAAGTTGTTTTTTTAAAAGTACAATTATTTTAAATTAAAAATTCTGATTAAATATTGTTTTAATGTCATTATGGATTAACCTCTAACTCGTGACGTCTTTTCAGTTGAGATAATATAACAATTCAATTGCAACTTACTACACAAGACTCTTAGAATTTTGTAAAAGAAAACTAACTCATTTATATAATCGCACTTGATTTGAATCATATTTATACTCTTTTTGTCTTAAATATAAAAAAATGAGTTTCTTAAAGTCTTTGAACTTTAAGAATATTTTTTTAGTTGTTGAATTTTAACGAATTACTTTTTTAAGCCTCTAAAATGATAAAATGTCACTTCAGGATGATTTTTAGTATTTTGTAATGATTTTTTTAGTATATAGTTTTAAAATATAAATTCAAATGACTAAAAATAAAAATTGATTTATGACAGTCAAGAATTATCATAAAATATTAATTTATTATGCTAGAGATTAAAGTGAATAATTTATCAAAATTTAAGAAAAAAATAGTTTTAAATTTTAAGGACTAAAAAAGTACACATATAATTTAATAATTAAAACAGTAATTAAGTTTATAAAAATACAATTTTCTTGATCAAATATAAGAAAATATTAACTAATTTTATCTTATTTAATGTTATTATATCTAAAATATCTTTCAATTTAATTGATATATTAATTTTAATGACTTTTCCTATCCCTAATATCAAATTATAATAAAGGGTTAAAAAATTATTTTTTTAATTAAAATTAATACAATTAAATGTGATTAAATAATTTTTTTAATTAACCTATCATGTTTTCTTATAAGTTTTAAAATTATTTTGAATTACTAGTGAAACCCACTCTTATTTCTTTACCTTGTATCCTTCGACCTTCTCGTACCTTACTTAAGTTATCATGGTAATAATAATATAATAATAAAGATAATATTACCATAATAGTATTTTACACATAATAATAATATCATCATATTATAAGATTCATGACTTTGAAGCCTATTAAAATAATAATAATAATAAGATTCTGAATGTAAAGTTTAATTCTATTATTATTATTCTCATTTTAATATATTAAGTGGTATCTGAGTTGACCTTTGGACAAAGATTTGATACAGAAAAGAAAATTACAACCATACCCTCTGTCTCGTACTGCCGTCCAAATTCGTCAATGGAAATGTAATTAAGGAGAGCTTAATCAACGGACACTGAAATTACAACGTTAGCTGGCAAATGACTTGTCTTCTAGCTTCTAAAAACTTTGTCGGTGCAAATAAATTCAATCAATCTAAACCTTCTCGAAATTTAAATTCTTTACGAATAAACCAATTGACTTTGGTACTACGATCAAATGAATGACGATTAACACTATTAACATACTTTTAACACACAGTTTAATTTGTTTTCTATTTTTATATAAAATATGAAGAATAAAAAATATATTGAAATTATATTTTCCATATTTGGAAAAAAATTAAATAATTAACATTTTTTTCTAAACTGATTTAAAACAATTGAAAACGATGAATTATTATTAAAATGTTTTGTAATTATATTACACTTTTATATTTTAATATAATGAACAATTTTTAATAAAAATATTAATTTTAAATGCCTAAAATAAGCCCTGACGTTTAGCATCAAAATAACTAAATATATATTTCAATGAGTTTAATATCTGTATTACTATTAGTATAAAAAATATATACTATAAACTAATATCAACCATTATTAATATAATTTCTAAGTTAATTATCATAAAATGTTAACAAACATATTATAAATAGTATTTTGTGATTAAATAGTAATATATAAATTTAAATAAGTTTTTAGTATCTATAAAATAAGTAACTTTTAATTTTTAGATTCTATAAAATATTTTCTTGAATTTTAAATCTCTAAAAATTAAAATTGTTGCTTTTGGTCCTTGTAAAATAAGTGAACCGATTTTTTACTTTGAACATTTTTTTTAAAGCACTTTAGAAATCGGTTCTGATTCCTAAACTAGTTTTTTTTTTTTAAGAACCGAGTTTTTTTATTTTCATTTTTTTTGCTTTCTTAAATTGTTTTTATTTTTATTTTTTTCTTACAGTTTATTTTTAAAATTTAACTGGTTTTTAGTTTTATTTTTTTATTTTGTGAATTTATATATTAATTTATAAAAATATAAATTATCTAGAATATTATTTAAGAAAAATACATATATTTAAGTGATCTAATTCTTTCTTTTAAAAAAATTAATTAAATAAAACAAGTTCAATTCAACTTGTTGGCTGCATATATTTTTTAAAAATTTCAAATATGTATTTTAATAATTAAATAAAATGAAAATGCAAAAGAATTGAAATATATATTAGGATGAGTTGTCCAATCTTTTTATTTTAAAAATGTAAAAGTAATAGAATACTAAATATTGTTATTTTTAACGAAATGGTTTTTAAATCAACTTTATTCCATTTTAGTAAAATATTTTAAAATAAAATATATGAAAGGGATGTGTTCAACAAAATATGTGTTAAGTATTTCTAATAATTTACCTATTATTTTATATCCTTAGTTAATATTTATAATAAATAATCACAATTCATTTTATATTTAATTATATATAATATTATATTATAACTTTTTTTTATCCATATGCATATTATAACTTTAGTCACATTATTTTATATATAATGAATATAACCATGAAATTAACATTTTTAATGCATAAATCTTGCATTTTTTTTTACTTAAGGAAACTTAGTGAATGATGTTGCTTTAACTTCTATTTCTATTGATCTTTTGTGTCTAAATATGTTTATGAATTTAAAATTAAATGAACCTAAAAATAATAAAAAGGTCAAGATAAACCAAACAAAAAGAGAACTAATTAAATTTTATACATAACGAATAATTACATTTTTCTACGCTTGAATAATTACAATGTAGTAAAATAAAAAAAGTGATTTAGTGAAAATAAAAAGTGGTTTGAATTATTCAAGGTAATCAAATAACAATGTAACATTAAGAAAAAAAGTGTGAAAATTATATAAAATTTAATTTAACAACTTATGATAGTTTTTTTTTATACCAACATATAGATAATGAAAAAGGAAAAAAAATGTTAAAAAACAGAAAAAAAAACAAAATTCATTTTCTAAGCTGAATGTTTTTTTTTTAAAGAAAAACCTAATTTAAAATTTGATTCTCCACAAACCGATTTCTTAGACAAAAAAAAACTTTAGAAATCGGTTCCCTAATAACCAATTTGTAATGTGTATTTTTTTTTAAAATAAAACCATGCAAGTAAAGAATCATTTTGTATGTAAGAACCCATTTATCACCTTGCATATTATTTTATATCATCTATATAAACGTTTTTCACGTATATTATTTGGGTAAATAGTCTTTTTTGTATTTTTTGGAGTGAAAAATTTGGTACCATGTTTTTGGTCTTTAATATTCATTTGGTGAATTTTAAAAAAGTATACTAAAGTTATCACATATTACTGCTATGATAACAAACACACCTAGATAATATTAGTATGATCACTTTAATCTAAATACATATATAGTGTAGAAAGTTTTATCTAATTTTTAAATCACAATGATAAATTTGTTAACTTTTAAAATAATTTTAAATTAAGTATGATAAATTTATTAATTTTTAAATAATTATCTTAAAGTAATTTAAATGATGAGTTATGATTCAAATAATGATATAAAGTTATATTTTACATGAATAATGTATAAACATTAAATTCATAAGAATAAAACAAATTATATTTTTTAAGAATAAAATTCAAAAAGAAATTTAGAGAAACCAAAGTTAAATTTCACTCATTTTGAAATGACTAAACACATACTATGTAACTTTTTTTATACTGTAAAACCTTTTTCTTGTTTTAATCCCATCACATTCTATTTATCTTTTAATATGTTTGATTAAATTTTAATATTTTATGGAAATAATTTTTAAAATTCAAAATAATTTTCAATAACTTCTCATGTTCCATGAGAATATTACTTTATCATTTATCTTTGAAAGGAACTGAAGTCACAATTTAACCTACAGAGGCCACAATGTGATTTCCGACAGACTTGTAATTTTATTTTTTACTTTTTTAATAACTAATCAAATATTTACACGTAGCTGAATCCGAAAATTAGAAAATTCAACTGGAACCCCCCGACGACGTCGTTGTGAGCGGTCGCTGGTGGCGCCGGAACAAGCTTCGATCGGAGCTGGCGCGCTTCTCGGGGTCCAAGAGCGTGCAGTACGCAACATGGATCTTCATGAACTCGCTCGCAGAGGATTCCTTTCGCTCCATCGGTGCCACGTCGGGGTGGCACATCCTCGCCAGCCACCGGTACGCCGCCTTGATTTCCATGCCGGACGCGGCGGCGCGGATCCCCAGAATCTCGTACAGCATCGCGCACGAAGCCATACCGTGATGAGGGCCCAAATACGAAGCTGTCTTATGTCGTTGCTCCTCCGTGCAAGTGGCGATGGCGAAGGACACTGTTAACCGGAATCTGACTTGGCGCGGCGGCGAGGAGACCCTTTTACCGGATAAAGTGGCGGTGAATGTAGGAAAATGTGCTGTGAACATGTTATGGTATGATACGTCGTTGTTGTTTGAGGCTTTGGATTTGGAGGAAGATTGGGTTTCGTATATAAAGAGGGAGAGTGAAAATGGAGAGAAGGTGTGGGTCCCACCATAACTGTGCTTCTGTGATTGTGCTCTGTTTGGGTTGGTATTCAAGTGAAAAACCAATCTTTTGCACATTTTGATTTTTATTGGCGAAACTGAAAACGTGTAGTAGGACTTATCCAATTTTTAGTTTTGATACTACTCGTGTCGTTTAAGGATTGTCTTTTGCCTCTTTTAAGGTACACAGTACATTTAATTTCACATTTATTCACGGAAGTTTTTTCAAAATTATTTTTATTATAATTTTTTTATCAGCTAATTTTTGGTATGCGGGCTCATTTGGTTTTGGAACCCAAACGGCCTTGTTCATTCAAAATTATTTTGGATAAATAGTCAATTTTATCTTTAAATGTGTAATTTGTTAATAAATATGTGTTTGAAAAATAAAAATACAAAATTTAATATCTAAAAATATAAAAAATGTGACAAATATATTTGGTCTTTAACTTTTGTCCATTAGTACAATAACCTACGTAGCACAGATGAACGAATTTGTCACTGAAATGACTGTCAACATAATTATATCTCATTGTCAACATAGAGACATATCGGTCATATAACATTTTCTTGACTTTTCGTCTTTTCACCCCGATGACAAATGTGTTTCTAAAAGATAAAAATACAAATTTTAGTTTATGAATGTGTAAAAAGTGTGACAAATATATCCGACTGTTAACTTTTGTCCGTCACCATTAATAAAATGATTAGGATTCAAATAAGTGAAATATGTAATAAATTTATCTTTTATTTATAGTAGATTGTGACTAATTATTATAATTTGGAATAATTTATAATGATTGATACATTATTACAATTTTTATTTTGGTAAATTGATACAATATTTATTTTTGATGATTTCTATTGCGACAGACAAATTATGGTATGTTTTAAATTATGTTTGCCAATATTTTTTAAAATGATTATTGTAATGTTATAAAAAATAGTGAAAATTTATCCTAAAATTATATTTTACTCTTAAATTAAACAAAATTTGGGATCTAACAAATTAGACCAATAGAAACATGTAGATATTTAGGTTCAATAAAAAATTAGTGACATTTTTGTCTAATAATAATAATTTATTAACATTTTGGTCTAATGAAACGTCCTGACATTTAGGTCTAAAACAAATTAGTGACGTTTTTTTCTAATAAAAAAATATTGACATTTTCGTTCAACAAAAAAATTACTCACATTTATGTTACAAAATGGTATCTTAGTGACATTTTCATCAAATCTAGTCAATATAATCATGTTAACAATCATTTCAGTAACAAAAGTCCCTTTGTACCACGTAGGTTATTTTATTAACGCTGATGAATGGAAGTTAACGGGTAAATATATTTGTTGTACGTTTTATACTTTCAGGGACTAAATTTTGTATTTTCATATTTCAGTATACATTTGTCAATGAATTACATATTAAAGATAATAATGACTATTTACCTAATTATTTTCATTATAGTCTTTTTTTTTTGTTTTCCAACTAATTTTTAGGTATACAATGTTTTTTTTTGCAAGACGCAACCTCCAAACGACCCTTATTCACAAGCTCTTTCAAAATAGTTTTTGTTATAAGCTTTTTTCTAGCTAATTTTTAGGTATACAGCTTATTTGGCTTTGCGAATTGCAAACCCGAAAGTGATTATAAGTTTTTGATTTTTAATTTTTAAATGTAATTATAAAAACAAAATATGTTCCATAAAAATGAAATTAAAATGATTTTTAACTCAATTTTAAAATAGTTTTACATTGATTACCAAAATGAAGATTTTTTTTTTCCGAATTTGATTGTTTTAAAAAACACATTCTTACGCATTTTATTTGCTGACGATTGTTTTTTTACAGGACAGATGATACAAAAGTCTCTCAAGGAGATCTTTGACCAAACGAGTTTCAAGTCAAATCATCAATTTTTAAAAATAAATTTTTTTCTTCAGATCCAATACTCTAGCATCAAAGGCAGAACATCTCATCTTTTCTTGGAGTAACTTAAAATATTGTATCTAGTAGATACCTGGGACTACCATCCATCATTTGGCAAAAGAAAGAAAGTTGTCTTTGGTTTTGATAAAAGATAATCTCTTGAAGTGAATCAATCACTCGACTAGCAAGCAATTATTAAAAGCTGGTAAAAAAATTCTCATTAAATCAGTTGTTTAATCCATCCCTACTTAGTGTATGAGTATATATATATCTATTATGATGACTTGCAGAAAATGATGGGTTCCTTCTAGTGGGATTCAAACAACCAAAACAAAAGAGGAATCAATTGGTTGAATTGAGACAAGATGACGATGAAAAAAGAGTTTGGAGGCCTTGGATTCAAAAAATTTCATGCCTTTAACCTTTCCCGTTAGGAAAGCAAGGTTAAAGATTGATGATCAACTAAGATTGCTAAAGTTTTCCATTATTGAATTTCTTAGATGCATGATTGTGACACAATTCAAGTTTTGTATGGTGCAATATCCATGATTCACGGGTAGTAATGAAAGAAGGAATGCAATGACGAATTGACAATGGTAATTCTATCCAAGTTTAGACAGATCCTTGACTCACAAAAGGTAACAACAATTATGTCTTACCCAACAATTCCAACGTGAATAATTTTTTAGCAGCAAGGGAGCTTATTGATCAAAGTACACGAGCCTGGAAGAGAGATTTAGTGGAGACTACATTCAATGCAACATATGTTGCAGACATTCTGTCAATTCCCCTTCTTCACACAACAGAAAATGACAAATTATTTTGGAAATTTTCTACAAATGGAGAATACACATTACGTAGTGCTTACGACAATATCATCGACAAATTGTTGGACACGAGCAATTTCAAGAGTGAAGGTAATTGAAACTTAATTTGACAACTTAATTCTCCTCCAAAAATATAACATTTCCTTTGGAGACTCTTGAGGGGTTGTCTTCCTACTCGTGCCAATCTTAGAAGGAATAATGTTCTTTCCTCCTTGAGTGTGTTTGTTGTAGCTCAAATATTGAAAATGAATGGCATATTTTTTTAGCTTCTGACCATGCAAAAAATATTTGGATCAAAGCTAACTTATGACAGATCATTGAGCAACATTGGAACGAAGCTGAGAGTTTCTCTCTCCTTTCATTTTTCAGCTTCTGCATGTTCAAATCCAGAAAATAGAGCAAAAATGAGAGTCATCTTATGGAGCATTTGGAAGAGTAGGAACACAAAGCTTTGGGATAATGTTGAAACACATCCAGCAGTAGCTTTCTCAACATCAATATAATGCAGTATTTTTCAGAGTGGAAGCATGCCGAATTATCCTCCCAAGCGCATACATCACCCTTGTATAGTACTTCCGGGAATAATACAACAATAACATGAATCCCTCCTCAGCAAAACCACTTGAAATGCAACCTTGATGCATCCATATTCCAAAAGTTGAACTCCTTAATTTGAGGGATTCAAATGGGAGTTTTATCAAAGCGAAAACAATCTCTGTATCTGGTGTGCCCCTCCCAAAAGTTGTTGAAGTTTGGGCTCTCAAACAAGCCATTTTCTGGACAAAACAACTCAACCTTCGAGCTTGATTGTAAATTGGTGGTCGACGATTTCAATAGCTGTCCTTAAGGTTCTACATACTATCATGTCATTCTAAATAGTTGTAGAGCATAAATTTCACATTTCTCAAACTCTAGGTTAGTTTTGTAAAGAGAAAAAACAAATTTTATATTTCACAACCTTTTAAGGGTTTCAAAATTTTATACTAGCTCTCATGATTTAAATTATGTTTCTTCTTGTATTATTTCACTTATTATGAATAAAATAATATAATTATATTTCCTTTTAAAGAAATTAAATCATTTGGGTCTAATTTTTTTTCAACCCTGATGCAACTCTAACCGAGTTTACTTTTATAGTAAATAAATATTAAACAATTTAGAGTTATTTAATTTAATACATATTAATAGCCGCAAATAACATAAATATTTTTTTAGAAAATAAATATTAAATAATTTGGAGTACTTAGAACACTACTTCAATCTTTATTTTTATTTTTATTTTTTATTTCTTTTTCGGTGAGCTATTTAATGCTTACTAAAATAACATAAATATTTCAAAATTCTTATTAAAGAAGAACCGAAGTGTAATACAAAAGGAATAAAGGACTATTGTTAATTTTTTTTAAAAAAAAAAATTGCGAAGCCTGGAAACGAAGCGTTTAGATTTAGAAGAACAGAAGATGCAGCTTCGTCGATCTTGCTTCTTCTTTCATCATTCGGCATCGCGTTAGGGTTTGCAGATTTTCAATTTCCCTTCTTTTCGCTACGTTTCTTGCTTGGAATCTCGCTATTCCTCCGTTGTTCCGTTTCCGCAACTCATCATTTCGAAAGATATCGCTTCACAAGGTAAAATATTTCGTTCCCTGAGCTACAATTTGATGGTGTTCCTTGTGTTACATCCTCGATTCCTCTTCATCAGTTTCATCGAAATTCGATTAAATACAATTTCCATGCATCATTTAAATGTTTTCGATTATTATTATCTGTGTGGAAAACTAATTGGAGTGTGAATTAATTTTTCTGTGCTTGTAACCTACATTGTGCGTTGTGACATGTACCTGTATTCAGCAATTGTGATCCCTGTTCCTCATAACTTGTGATCCTGTGTTGCGGCTTAGGCCTGATTTTTGGTACTTTAATAATTGTAATTCTCAATGAAACTGAACTTTTGGTGAATTTGAATTTAGGAGGAAGAGCATGTAATAAAGGAAAAAATGGAGGTGGAGGTGCCAATCTCGCTTGATTCGAATAATCAACTTCAGCCAGAGACTGTAGTTTCAGTTCAAATTGGGGATCCTGGTGTTTCCTTATCTGTTGCAAATGCTGTTAACCCGCAGCAACAAGGTCAGTTTTCGAGCTTCATTCCTATTTTTTGTTTGGTGTTCAGTTGGGTTTTGACGCGTGTCATTGTTGAGATGAGAAGTTAAAGGTTTAATTGCTTGATATCGTATATAGCTACAAAAAAACCGACCAGGCAGTGGGCTGCGTGGACTCGACAAGAGGAGGAAAGTTTCTTCACCGCGTTACGACAAGTTGGGAAGGTACATTTATCTTTCGTGTTGTTACATTTCTGTGTTTGTTTCTTATGGTATCATAATGATTGCTGATCGAAATATTCTTGAATGTAGAATTTTGAGAAAATCACTTCCCGTGTACAAAGTAAAAACAAGGATCAGGTATCCATTACAACTCCCATTTATTGCAAATAATATCATGACTTGTTTTAGTTTTCTTACGTTTTTTTCCGGGTGGGGGCTGACTTGCAGGTCAGGCATTATTACTACCGACTTGTGAGACGGATGAACAAACTTCTTGGTCCAGGATTATGTTTGGATGCCAAAAACTCTAAAGATACTAATGCTGCAATGCTTCGCTGGTAACAATTTACTCAGAGTGGTTGTTAAAATGGGTTTATATACATGTAGGTGCGGGTGTGACTGCACACTCGTGTAAGATGTAGACTTGCTTTTTGTCTACCAAGTTAAAAAAGTTATTTCTCTAATGGTGCATTGGTGAAGAACTAAAATGTAGTCTATTTTATTGTATACACGTAAGGAAAATCATGGAAAGAACAGGTTGACAATGGGAGGAGAACATGTCCGTGTATAGATATGGATGAATGCTTCAGATATCTAGCCTAGACCATAAGGGTGATCATCTTTGGTAGTAAGAAAACATTAAGGGGTGAAATTCCTGACTAATATTCTTAAAGTACATAACATCCCCTGTTTAAATACCCTTTTTAATTTGAGGATAGACTGGACTGTTTAGTGACTTGGTAAATGACATTCAAATTTAAGACTGAGATTGACAGTGCATTTTATAATTTTATCATATTATGGTAATTTCTTGAATAAGAATAGGGGTATATCACTATTGTTATGGGAGTTTTTTGCGTTGAAAGTTTCTCACTTTTACATGTGACACAGGTGGTCTTTATTAGAAAAGTATAGCTGCAAAGCCTCAAAGCTTCACCTGAAGCCCCGGAGATTTAAAATTTTTTTAGAAGCCTTGGTTAGTAAAGGCTATTTATATTTGTTTGGATTTTTTTTTAATATCTTATGTATGTGCTGGAGCTGATCTACATTTTTTGTCAAAGGAACACCAATTATTGAAGGACCGGAAGAAGAATGTGAGGAAGCGACCCTTACAGGGGGGGAATTGTCTTCCTTCTGCGCCTACCACAGTCTCAAATCAAAGTAGAGCATCAGGAAATGATGCCTATGCAGTTAAACTGGTACTTGTTGACAGTCAAAATATTTTAAAATTGGGACCTTCTAAACCATCAACGAAGCGCAATGTAAACATGGGTGTTAACCGTAGTAACACTAAGGGAGATTCAAATACCATGAAACCAACAAGGCAACGAAAGAAATCTGGTGATTCTTTTTCAATTCCCTTCAAGATCTCTTTTACCAGTTTTCTGCTTTGAACTAGTTTTTCCTCATGATAATCGGATAATATATATTTAAAATTTAAAGTAAATTTGCATTAGCCAAAGTTTTTACTTCCTTTAAATTAAAAACTATGTTCTCTTTATTTCTCAGGTACGATTTCAACGGCTGCTTATAGAAAATGGGAGAAGGCTGCAATTGCTGGTGTTTCTTTAGTTGCAGATGCTGCTGAGCATTTGGAGCGAGCTGCAACTGTTAAAGGAATTGAACAAGACCAGGAGAATCCAGGTAGCTACCACACTTGAAGTTTTATCCTATCCTTGCTTCCACAAGAGCTTTCTCGGATCTTCTGTAACTTCAACTGATTTTTCTATGTTCATTCCAGGAGAAAAATGTTCTGATCCCGCTGATTATGTCCTGCCCTCTTTACCCACATGTCCACAAAATCAATTTGTTGATAACAATGTGAACAATATTATGAAACTTAAGCTCCAGTTATTTCCAATTGATGAACCTACTCGAAGAGCATTGGAAATGGTGAGTATAAAAGAAAACCAACAAGCATCTTACTTTAGAAATGTAAAATTGCTTTTGGAAACTATCATATCTTTATCTTTTTTCCCCTTCTCAGGATAAGCATAATCCACACCTGGAGCTTACACTTAGTACTCGAAAGAAGATATCATCAATTTTAGAACATCTAAACCGTAAATGGGGTAATTCAAGCATAGCAGCTGGAGAAGTAATGCTTTTTCCTTATGGTATTCAAAGGGAAAACTTGGTTAATTGTCCGAGATGGACCCAGGAATCTACTCTTAGTGCAGCAGATATATATGCAATGATTGGAAGTCCACCCATCTTCCGTTTAAGGTACCTCTCTTATCTTGCCCGTCTTGGTTTGTTGTTATATTTGAAGTAACTAGACAGTGACATTTAAGAAAAACTATTTGAGTGTGTTCTTAATAATTGCTTAGATAAAAGAACCTGTGAAAATTTATTCACTTCATCACTGATTAATTTATAATCATGCTTTCTGTGAAAGGTTGAATCGATGAGGGAAAAGTAAACAAAATGGTTTTTAGATACTGAGTTATATAAACCAGCATGTTTCAGGGATTCTATACATACAATAAATGCTTTAAATGTAAAGACATCTGAGCTACTTTACCTTCGTTATTGTTATATTTGAAGTAATTAGACAGTGACATGTAAGAAAACTATTTAATTGTGATGTTCTTAATAATTGCTTAGATAAAAGAACATGTGAAAATTCATTCAAGTCATCACTGATTAATTGGTTAATTGATAAGCATGCTTTCTGTGAAATGTTGAATTGATTAGGGAAAAGTAAACAAAATGGTTTTTAGATACTGAGTTATATAAACCAGCAAAATGTTTCAGGGATTCTATACATACATAAATTAACTCATTGATGGAATTTGGTGAACATTCTCAAGAAAAGTAAACAGCATGAGGGCTTGTGTGTGCAGAATGGGAAGGTCTATTTAATTAAGAGACAAGGGATAGATTAGGAATAATAAATATGGAATAGAATTCATTTTTACTATATCTACATTGTAATGATCATATATGCTTATCTTTGTGAAGGTATGGCTGGTTCTCCAATACTGAGCTTGGGTTATTAAATATGCAAGTGCCTGTAGCATCTGGCTCCATGCTCAGACAATACAAAAGTACTGTGGACAATGCTAAGGATCAGATTGTGAATTCAGTTTCATTTCCTACACCATTGACTAATACTCATTCCATGGAGCTCTCTGAAGATTGCAGAACATCCATGAACAGAAACCGTACTCTTATCACTGCTTCAACTGAGGAATCTCGTGATCCTACAGCCAATACACTGTGGCATGGAAAAGATGTTAGGGATGGAGCTGTGTCTACACAGTTGGAAGACATGGTAATTGTCATTCTCTCTATTTTTGTTGCTTTTATTAGCCCTATAGTGTTACTTTAGGCTTTCATCTTGTGTCATAGGATCTTGAATTGTTACCTTATTGTACTTTGTTGGCACATGGTATATCATTATCAGCATCCGTAACTTTTAAGTTCTTTGTATATATTCAGGATGAGTTGAAAATAAGCAGTGGAGCAGGACTGTCAGCTGGAGAGTGGGCTGATAGCCTTACCAACATTAGTGTGGGGGATCTACTTTCAGGAGTGTCCCAGGATCTTGATAACTGCATCGATCCTCCTATTGCAGAGAATTTTCATGATATTCAGCAAATTCCTTTTAGTAGTGATTCTTTTGATGCTGCTATTGCTGCTCACATATCTAGACACCAAGACAGGATGGGACAATCATCTCTGGCATCCCATATGTCTTCCATCTGGGATGCCGAAGAAACTTGTGATGCCTTTTTATTTAAAAAAGATCCTATTCTTCACGAAGATCATCCTCGTTTATCTCCAGTTGCTTCTTTAGAGTCTGAGAAAAAGGTTACCAAAAGAAGCTTTGACAAATTGGACGAGGTAGTATATCTTAATTGTTATTACTAGACATTGCTTGTGAAGTGAAACAAGGTTTAATTTTCAGAGTATTTATTGCAGCTGTCACCTGAAAGAGAGAGGCTTGTGGATGATTGTGCTCAAACAGACCCTAATCCTATGGACAGTTCCGAGTCTGATGCAGATATCCAGGAGCATTTAGGAAAGGATTTTAGTGCGCTAGCAGATATGTATTGGGTATTTTTCTTTCTATACTCCAATTTTTTCTGTCAGAGTCCATGGCTTCTTTACAGTTGTTTAGGTTCACTTACGGACATTTAGTAGGATGCTTATCTCAGGAAGTCATTACAAACATGTTTACATTCTGTCCCTCTGAGCTACAAATTTTTTTTGAAGTGTTGAATTCATTACAAAGATTGAACTACTATTTTGTGATTTTGTAATGTATATATGTACATACACAATGCGTCTGACTTTATTTCCTACTCTGTCTTTCAATTCTATCATGTTGCAGCCTGATTCCTTGGGACCTTTGGATTTGGATATATCATCATCAACTAAATACCATAGCGAAGATCTAATTTTTAGTGATAGTCTTAGTGGATTGAATCGCTTGATAGCCAGCAGCCTGGATGCATTCCAGAATTGTTCCTTTTTTGGGTTTGACAAGAAGGAAGCACCATCAACAGTTGAGGCTCGAGAATCTGCCGCCCTTTCAGATTTTAAAATTGGAAGTGGTATCTGAGACTCGTCATGATCGGATCTTGGTGATGGTTTTCCATTTCTTGCATGAACACAATTGAAGTTTGTTAAGAATTAACATTTTTCCTTATACTGACTGGAGGTGTGCATGCCAAAGAATTGGATTGAGCCACTTCCAACTCTTCCTGTATATGTTTCTCTAATCTGCGTCTCTTTCCTTTTGTACAAAAAAAAAAAAAAGGATCATGGAAGAATCGATCTCCTGTAGAAATATTCCTATTTTTAGGTGAACTATATCTTTTTTTATTCTCTGCTTCGGATGTTGTGTTTTAAGAAGACCGTCTTGCAACTCCGTGGCATGGACTTGTTTTCTAAGCTAATGGACCCCACCCCCCTCTCTTTCTATCATGCAAGCTAAATATCTGATGGACAAAAACGTTCAGTTTTATGATTAACTTTTTTCATATTCTTTCTTTTAAAGTGATAACTTGGGCCAGATACGTAAACAATACATTATCTGATATAAAAGCAGTCAATTCTCTTTTAGAACAAATTGTGTTTCATTTTGAATTTGCTTGAGCTTTTAAATGATGAGGGAAAAAATGACCTTACGGGATATAGCTTGTTCGGTTCATATAAAATTCGAGATATATGATAGCACAGTAACTTTCGTCCCCTTACAGCTTGTTTTTAGATACTATCGAGGGCAAAGAATAATCTGACGCACAAAGTGAACTCCCATTCTTATCTAAGTTTAAGACCATGAACCAACATTGATGCTATTAGACTCTATTCCTAATCCTAATCGCTAGTTAGAAATTTACACCCTTTAATGCAAATTTTTTATTCCCTTGCCGTAGAAAAGTTACCATATCCATATCCATATATGATTACATTTTAATATGATTTCATGTAACGTGTGGGATGGATAATACCCGATTATTTAAATATTAATAAGCATATTTACCCATATTTTTTGGATATAGAATGAAATAGAAAAGAAATAAGCAAGAGGGATAGGTATAAAAAGGAAATAAATCGGAAATGATGTGTTATTTTGATGAATAAAAATAGGAAGACAAAATATAAAAAAAAAATCTCCATTTGCTTGGATGAATAAAAATTTGTAAAAATAGTTCCAAAAAGTTTATTTATTTTTACCTCAAATGTTTTTTTTATATTATAAAAAATATTTGATTTTTAAAATTAAAAAATTACCTTTTTAATAGCCATCAAATTAATCATGATAAAAGGTAATTTATATTACAATTAGTTCTACTATTATCAAAAGAGATAACGTGTTGTCAATAAGATAATTGTATCTTAATTACACAATTAAAAATAAAAAATAAAAATATAACAAAAATGCAATTCCATTGTGTGTTTAGATATGTAGTTCCAACAAAAAAAATACATAATAAAAATGCAATTCCTTTATGTATAAAGATAAAAGAGAATTACATTTCCATAAAATTTGAAAGAAAAAAAAAGTGTTTGGATATCGTGTAGGAAAAGAGGAAGAAAAAAGGAGGGATTACCAAAAGTTGCTGATACAAGTGATTGGATACTTAATTACACCCGCTAGTTATGCCAAAAAAATAAAAATAAAGGGTTGGAAGAGTATTAATGGTGGTACAAATATCGGTCCCGTTTAAAAAGTTTGTAAATGCAAGATTTTATATTGGCATAAATATTTTGAAAATACAAACTTCAGTCAGAGATCGAATTCACGCCTATTATTCAAATAAGATATCCAGTATATATAATTTTCGTATCAACAAAATCCTAATATTTGCCCGATAACGAGCTCGACAATTTTTTTAATTAATTAATTTATTTTCTCCTTTAAAAGTTATAAATCTACTCATCCTTACCAACGTTATGCTCACAGCAATTTGTATATAAAAAATATAAAAAAATTGATTAATAAAAACTACTCATTAATACATTATTGTTATCATTATCAATAATATGGTTTATAGTTATATATATACGCTGTTTTACCCAATAATCAGTTTTTTTTAAAAAATAAAATTTATCAGTAAACCGGACTGGGATTCACAAAAAAAGAGAAAAAGAAAAAAAAAACCCAGTCCTTTCAGAAAATCATGCTAAAGACAAAGTGAGATAACATTGGTAGCAACAAAAAACGAAATTAAACCACATAAAAGGCAGTGTGTAGCACGGTAATAATGTGACAGCTTTCTTCATGTGGCCTTTACCATCTATGCATAATCATGCAGACCCACATAATTAACAAAATTCTGACACTTCAAATGGCTATTTTCCCTTTAAAGGTATTTAAGCTCTTAGCCAAAAGAAAATATGGGGAAAAGGGAACTTAATCTCACACTAAGTACAACCCTCACTTGTTGGAGCACATCTCAGACCAAACATGCTGAGAAGGAACAGTGACAGCAGGACTAACTTTTTATCCAATTCGTTTAAGTTTACACTTTAATTATTCTCCTCTATGGAGAAACATGCCTACTATTTTACATAGAGAAATGTTAGCACACCTTTTAACACACTTTTTACTGTCAAAATTTGTTGAAAATCATAAAATTATGAGGGTTCCACTTATTTAATAAACCTCACTCACCATTTTATAATTTTTAATAAACGTTGACCAATAAAAAATTGTGTGTTGCTAGCACTCCTCTTTTACATATATGATGGCAACAACTGAATGTGCCAAACAAAAAAATTCATAATTGTAGCAGGAAGCTACAAGGATATTTGTCAAAAGGGTGGGTAAAGACTATGAGAGGCCAGCTCCTTTGGGGAAGTTAGTAATGCTAATAACCATTCAAAACTGGTATTTCAGCTCCATATTGTCATTATGAAAGAAACTTGGATGAGGAGGGCAAATTAATCATTCTTTGATTAAAATGTCATTCTCTCCCATTATTTATTCCTAGACTTTGAAGAAGCCCATTTGAAGTAACCGCAGTTTGCTTCCGGATTAGATGCAGGGCCCTGTAAGTGGAAAAACACGTTAACATTCTGCATAAGGCGAGTGATGCATGAATTCCAAAACGACAGACCAAAGGAAGACAAGATGTAAAACAGAATACGATCTAACCTATCAGAAGTAGTGGCTATAACCTATAATAACTCATGCAGATGCATGACAAGCTCTAGTAAGATAGCTTACAAAACCCAATCCCAACCTTAAAACACATGCTCCTTATTACTTTTCTTCGGTGTTCCAATATATGGTGCAAGTTTGGTAGTTCTTACAAGACAAACCTTACTTTGATCCTCAAAAGAAAGACTATCAATTTAGCACCTACAACTGAATTGCCGTATAGTGGTAAACTCGTGAGTTTACGAATCAAGCTTACCAACCCTCAATGAACTTATAGAAACTCTTGAGTTTGACAAGCTTACAAAACTAGAGATCAACATTGCTCTAATTTTAATGAGGGACTAAATTCCTTTGATGGGCAGATGGATGAGTCCTCATAAAACTATAGTGTAGTGCAGAAGAATAATTTTAAAGTTACTTAGAAGCACAATGCCCAAAACCACTCAATGGAAACAGATTACCTCAGCACGGGCACAAACATAGAATCTGCGGCCAAAATTAGGTCCTTGTTTCTTCACCACCCGAGCAATACAAGGTTCCTTATGGCCCTTGCAAATAGGTATACTGTTCTGCATCAACTGTTTTATTCGTTGCCACTCTAGTGAAGCCACATTACTTTTTTCTTCTTTTGTGGAACTACCATTTGGTCCAGCTAAATCCGGATCACATGTATCAGTATCCAACTCATATTGCTTGGGACTGCCATTATGAGCACATACTGTTGGAATTTCCTGTAAACGAGGGCTTGGTTGAGAGGGTTCTGCCTGATTATTATTTGAGTAATCAGTACATGAGTCATTGACTACTTCTTTTATGGAACTACCTTTGTCAAGATTTGTACTTTTCTGAAAAAATGACCGAAGTGAGAGCTGGGACCATTGACCATTTCTAGCTTTTTTGTTGGATCTGTTACATTGCCTGGTTGTTGATTTTTTATTTTCACTTCCTGATTTAGAAACAGACTCCTGAGAAGAACCTCCAGAAAGTTTGTTTGGTTTCAAAATGCTACTAACTTCAAAATCCTGGCTTGGAGGAAAATGACATTCATTTGGACTTCTTGTGGATGAACCAGCTCTGTTCACTGGTTCTTCTCTCTCACAAGTACCATCCATTGCAATGTCTTCTTGTGCCATCTCACATGATTTCATTAGTTCAGAAACTTGTCTTTTCATCAACACTGACACTGCAAGAAAAGGTTCAGAAACAAATACACATTAACAATAACCTCATGAACAGAGAATCTCATCCAATGAAGAAACAATGTTTTGTACCTAGAGTTTGCTGTATGCCGTGAACCATGGGAACATATCTAGCAGATAAGGAAGGAGTACTGTGCAGAGAGACATCAGGAATTTCATGTAAAGACATTAAAACTGGAGCATGATCAGATCCTTCCAGTTTAACGCTATGCCCTCCCTTCCACCTATGGGCACTGAGCAAATCAGGAATTCAGTTAAAACCTACATTCTTAACCTCGAGGAAGACATGCAGCATTGAACCATTTGACACAGTAGTGGTGAAGAACCACACTAGTAGTGAGAAAAAAAAAACAATTTCTGAAAGTAGGCATACGGTTTTTGCAAATTTCATGTGCAATGTAAAATGAAGTAATCCAAAACATAGGGCATGTTACAGTATCACTGAGTATCTAAAATTTACATTAAAAAAATAACCGTTTAGTGTCAAAGACAAAATAGCTTAGGATTCCCCATACAATGCTTGTATCTTACCTCAGTGTGCTTTCTGGCTTACACCGTTTATACTGTGTCAGAATATCACATTCCTTGACATGGCATCTTATAAAACTATGGCATTGCAGGTCATCCAATTCATGTAAGCATGAACCAGCAAATAGAATATGGTCAATTCTACTCCCAAAGTTAAATACTTCAGCACCTGTATTTTGTGACCAACAGGTGTATGCTTCCCTTCTGCATACAATCTCAAAATATACAAATACAAATTAACAAGATTAATACTGATCATATTGAAGGTGTGACCACAAAATATGGAAAACAAAATGTAAAATTAGAAGAAACAAGAAGGGAAAATATGGAGGTATATAGTTCACGCACAGAGAAATGTATCTGACATACAGACTAAAAATAAGATTTAAAGTAGATATATAGTTCATTACATTCAAACAAAACATTTTCATAATCCGAATTTGGAAAGTTGAAAAGGTGACTTCAATTTGAAAGCAACATAATCCCATATAAACTATAAAGATGAAAGCTATTATACCTGGAAAAAAAAAGATGACAAGATAAAAAGATTTATAAAAAAGATAGAATTAAAAGATTCTCCAATCTCCATTTTCTGGCAAGGCAATGTTCATCAGGTATCAAAATCAGGAATTAAATTTCCAATCAATATCTGATATTTAACAAAACTGGTAACTCCAAGATCCTTACCTATCAGGATGTTTTGCTCTGAAGACATCAGAAAATCGACCCCCATTTTCAATTAACATTGATTTGAACCATTTTCTAAACCTACACATGAATTCAGGCAAAAAAGTTAAGATAATTATCAGCATATTAGATTAGACATTAAAAATACTTCATAGAATTCTGGCTGTAAGCTCACTCGTTATTTTCAAAATCAGGTCCGGCATCACATCGATCAATTGCAAATGGTGCAATATTGAGATCACCAACAACAAATATTCTCCTTCCTTGATGCAGGAGAGACTCCCATCTTTTCTATTAAAGAGACTATCAACATCAATCAAACAGAAAACAAAAGAAAAAAGAAAATTTTCAGCTCTATACAAGAAAACAGAGTAAAAAAAAATGAGCACTGTACACAAACTATGATATTCATGTCCCATTTATTAAAAAGTTTTTTTTTATCAGCCAATGTTAGTTTTTGCTAGAATGTTAGTGGGGAGATTCGAACTCACGACCTCTAAACATATTGAGACGGACAAGCAGTTTTCAGGTCACAATTTTCTTAGCAATGATACAATTGGATGAACCAATTCAAACTTTTCAAACATAATCAACATTAACAAGTTCAGAGAATCTTAAACTCTAGCTCCGAATTATCAACTTGTCTAGTTGTCTTATAATTATTTATCCAATAACACACAATTGAAGCAGAAAATACTACCAAAATCCAAATAAGAACAAAAGCCACCGTTTGAAGCATGGAAAAAATTCTGCAAAGCAATGACTTTTGGATTTAGTCATCATTCACTGATTCTATTAACATATAAACATTTCAAATACCTGTAATATCCTGTAAAATTTTTGTTTAAACTGAATCCTTTCTGTGTCATCACCTCCAGCTCGGGGCCCATACAAATTGAAAAGAACTACACAAATTCAAACACAAGTACACAACTGTGTCAAAACAACTATAAATTCCTTCTTTTTCAAAAAGAAAAAAAATAATGAAGATGATTAGATTAATGCCTTAAAAATATATACATCATTCTTTCTAGTCACACTCATGTACACCCCTTCACAGAACACCTGGAGAATGGAACTTGGTAAACAAGGGAGCCAACTTTCAAAAATCTCCCCCCCCCCCCCCCCCCCCTCCTCTCTTCTACTAAATAAAAGGCATATACAGAGAATACTCACCAAAGTGAGTGTGATCTGTGATTATGCAGCGCCCCTCACTATCAAGACTTAGAAGCTCATCTTTTGAAAATTCCTCAAGATCTTCCATCAAGAATGGCAATTTGTCGTTGCTAGTTTGAGAGTTTCCCAAAAGACCAGTAAACCCTTCCTCTGCTGCCAGCGGCAACACCACTTCATTACTCGAAAATGCAGACTTTACACGACAAAATGTAATGACACCTGCACAGTCAACACAATTTATTGCCTAAGAAGCATGAATGAGACACTCTAACACACTATTTTAAACATGTTTGTTAATGATTTAATTACTCTTTTGGTCCTTCTAACTTTACAATCTTTACATTCAATTCTTACGGCTAAAATCTACTTGTTTTAGTTCCTTCATTTACACTTTTTAATCCATTTTAGTTCTTGCCGTCTAGAATTATAGGGACTAAAACGAATTAAGAAATGTATGCGAAGAGACTAAAACTAGTTAAAAAAATGTGTAGGAAATAAAATTAGTTGTTAATAGGTGTAGCCCCATACAAACTAAAAGATAAAGATTGTATATTTATTGAGATCAAATGAGTAATTAAATCTTTTTTACTAAGGGAGTCTAGTTCAATTAGTTGAGCAGGTGCGTGAGTTGTTGTAAATCTCCCTGGTATATGTCTTTTTTATTTTATTATTATTGATAAAAATTTAATAGAAACTGCATCCCAGTTCTTATTTAACGAGTCTCACTCATATTTCGTAATTTCTAATAAATTTTAACCATTAATAAAGAGACCCTTAGAGGGAATGTGCTAAAGAGCTTGTCGTTAACAGTCCTCTTTAGAGTTTTCAAGGTCAAATGATAAACAAAGTCTAATATCTAGAACAAAAGCAATATCCTCAGGAAACAAGATGAAGGAAACTAACTAGATTGGGCATTTAATTTGTTTATATTCCATTTAGTTGATGAAAGAGAGGGGTGGGTTACCGGAATAGCCGGTTCGGCCCTTCTGGGAGGTGCGGGTGCATGAAAAGAACGATTCGTATCCGTCAGCCATGACCAAATCCGCTGTGACTTCCTGCCTCCGCAGTTTCGTCTCCTGAAGGAAAAACAGTGGTGAATAAAATGAGAAATTGAGAATAAAACGAAAAAACGATGAATTGGGAAAGCACCTGAAAACAAATGATGTCGGCGTCGAATGAATTTAGCAGGTTCCGGAGAGACCCGAACTGCGCTATGCGCTGTCTCAGACCGTTCACGTTGTAACTCACTATCTTCATTCTATTCTTCGCTCCTTGCAACTTGGAAGAACCCTCCTCTCCTCGTCTCCTTCAACGTGTTCTTGTCATAGCATTAGCTTGTAGTTGTAATTATTCCCGTTCCCTTGAAACAAATTGCAGAAGCAGTTTATTGTTTTATCGTGAAAATTATAAAAATAATTTAATTCCAAATATTTTGATACTGTTTTTTTTTTCTTGAGTAAGATAGCAGAGTGTCGCTGGACACTTTATACAGGAAGAGATGGAATAAATAAATTAGGGTGTGTTTGGTTTGCATTTTTATTTTTATTTTTTGAAAATTATTTTTATTTTTAAAAGATTAGAATTTTAAAAATATGTTTAGTTTGATTTCTTGTTTTTCACTTTCAAGAAATAAGAATACTGAAAATGTGTTTTTAAAAGAAAATTTATTTTTATATTTGTTTAAAATTAAATTCCTTACCACTGTGTTTTCATTTTATTCAAAATTAGGTTTCTAATTTCAACTGAAAACATTAAAAATGAGATTTTATTGTTTCCAGTTTTTGAATCGTTTAAAAAAATATTTTTATTAAAAATATTTTCAAAAATCCAATCAAACACATTTTCATCACTATTTTCTATTTTCAATAAAAAGAAAAAAAAAATAGTCAAACTAAACACTCCCTTATTTTTATTATGTGTAAATGAGAGTCTTGCATCCACTGTGTCCAATTAGATGAATTTACTATGTTGTCTTTCGTGAACATTTTTATTCATATATTTTTTTAAATATTTAATGCGCCGATAATAATTATAGTTCATAAGTAAAAGGGAATTTTTACAAATTAAAAAGTGATTTTAATATAAATACAAATTCAAATGTTAATCTTATTTCTTGATCTGTAGACTGTAGTATTTACAACGGATGGAGAGCGTATTAAATAAAAAACTTATAAAGACTGAGGAAAGAACAAATGTATTATAATTAGATAGTATAATAATTCTATAATCTAAATTAAAATAACCGCAGAAATTAAAACAAGAATTATGTTTAATTGTAAATATTTTTATTAATCTTTGCTATCATGTTTTAGTCAAGAAATATATTTAAAAAATTAGCTACATATTAACTACATAATTAGCAAAGTAAAGCTTGCAAAATAAATATCAACAAAAACATGCAATATGTCGTTTGTAAAAATTTATGGAACTCTAGAAATGATTTATAAAAAAGTGAAAAAAGACAAATTTAAAATTTAAAAACATCTTAAAAAATCAAACACAATTATGAAATTATTAAGTCACCACTTATTTTTCCGTTGGGTTTATTTTTGGAGAAGAAAAGGAGAAGGAAATAGAGCATGTTAGCAACATCACTATCAAGCCATTATCCTCATTTACAATTACAATATTTGTTAGTGTCTTCCTGAAACAAAGAAATTGCAAAGGAATTGATACAGTATTTTGACCATTTTCAACTCTACATATTATGTTGCAGCACAGGTACGGGGAAGCTCGTTAGTTGCTTGTTGGGATACTTCTATTTGGTGCTTAACATTGGCTGTGTTGGGATCGTTATTATGCGGAAAATTAAGAGTTTGATTCATTCTTAAGCAACAAGTGTCGTATGGGATGTTGCTTTTATATATATATATATAAAATTGCCTGTCATGCAAACAATTATACGTGTGAAATAAATTAGTACAGTTGTAAGATAAAATGTATGATAAATTATGGCTTCAGATACTCTGCGGTAACATTTTAACTCTTAGCTATTAAAAATTTTGATTTTATAAAAATACTATAAATTCATTTGTCAACGACTCAACTGGTTTAAGACTTTTTTGTTTGCGTTTAGTACTACAAATTTAATTCATTCCTGTCGAGAATTCAGCTTTCCGTTGCTTTTAAAATCGGTTCACTTTATATGCATACTCATAGCAGTTCTTACGCATGAGTATCATATTTTTTTTCTGGTACATGAAGAGAACAAAAGAAAAAGAAAGCAAAGGACTACGCATGAGTATCATTTGACAATAGGTTTTGTCATTTCTAAAGCAAAATTATCAATGCTACAGTTCCTCTCCTGACAACATAAAAGAATTGGCTTAGACAATAAAGGCATCATATAAACTCTTGTAGTGCTAGTGCACAATCACATTATTTGGACTAGTTAAAAATAAACACAAGTATATGCAGAGACTCGTCATGATGGTTTTTGGGATTTATTAATTATACTAAAAGTCTAATAATGTTTTTTATGTGACGCTCCTGTTATTCAATTTCGTGAGAAAACTCATGTTCCTTAATGCATACTCCTATACTTTTCAGAAATGAATTTTCCATAATAAGAAAGCCTTGATGCATGAAAAATGCATCATTCGTCCTAGCCACTTCTCGCTTCAATTGCTATTACAAATAAAAACCTATCATATCATTCTCAGCAAGAGCACATACCCACGAGTGACCTCCAATGCAAATCATCAAAGCCATCAACCGCTCCCTTAAGTCATCAATCCACAATCACATAGTTGCCATGTCCCCCACTCTTCAAAGAGAACTATATATAAATAAATATAAATACATTTCAGACTCAAACTAGTAAACCAAGTTTATGCAAACAATTCATTAGTATCTACTAAGAACAGCAGGGTGCAATTGCTTTTTCTGCAGGGAAATAAGAATGAGATGGAAAAATAGTGAGAACAGAATTTGATCCACGTATTTCATTTCATGTTCATTTATGTTCGTTTTTTTTTTTTTCATTTTTGGCTAGAAGATTTAATTTGTAGTTACACATTACTTGCATGGCACAACCAAGAAAACCCCGACACATAAATGATACTGCTGAAACTGCAATATACCTGAAACCAGTCCATGCAGGGTCTACATAAACTCTACCAAACACCTCTTGATGTAGTCCTCGTGACATTGAGGACATAATCCCCGTGCAGGGGATTACCACAGTCAAAAACTGGAGTTTTGAGTTTCATAGATTGTCAGCATGGATGAGTGGCTAAAATCTGCATAATAGAAGATAGTCTTAAGAGACTCAGCACAATCACACAATAAGATACTTATAGAGGAACTCCACCACTCGTATCTCCAAACTTATCTCAGCCTCTGAAGCACCTCTAATCTAGAATCTCCGCCGCCGATGAACAGATGGGCTTGAAACATTTTTAGAACTCATGCTTGCAGTTCTTAGGAGTCTACGAAACTCTGGTAGGCTTATTTTTCCATCTTTGTCAATATCAGCTTCCTCTAGCAAAGGATCAACGGAGCCTCTCAAGCATGTATGCTGAAAAGCCAAAAAGGAAAATTAGCTGCAGCAACTATGTATGTAAATTATTTTTAACTTTTATTTTTACAGATATTCACAGCTCAAACTGAGAAGCAGATCTTCTAGCAAGGCACTTACAACTGTCGCCCTAAATAGTAAACTTACGGATGCAAATTTAGGTAAGTAAACTAGAAGACAACAATTTCAATTCTTTTAGAAAATTTTTCATAGAATGTTTAGAGCTTGACAAATGATGTGAGACCAACCATTCTAAGTTCTTCCGTAGTAATATAGCCATCTTTATCTATGTCAAATTTCTCAAAAGCAGCCTGTGACAGTTGCTGCCACTTGTCAGAGTCTTCCTCCAGTTGATGCACGTGTAATGTAGCCGCTACAAACTCCCGGAAATCCACTAGGCCATCAGTGTTGCTGTCTATCTGCAAATACTCGAGATTATTTTTGCAAGCCAAAAAGTAGAACAAAGCAACATTAGAGGAAAAGAGTGATTTTGGGAGACCACATAAATTGTCATAGAAGTAAAGTAATATTATCAATCACCAAATTTCATGCCTAACAAAATTTAGACATTGAATATAGACTGAGAACCAGCAAACAAAACAATGTGTGTTTTTTGTAAAAAGATCAAACATACTAACCGCTTGCAATATCTCTAGTACACGTGATTCTTTCAATTTCCAAGGAAGATCTTTGGCAAGAGCCTGCACAAAATCTTCCCTTTAGACTAAAGTAGGGAAATGATATATAAGGGAATAATTTGCTAAATACCAATAAGTAAGCGATGTATATAGATTTAAGTTAGTCACAAAGCCAGTAAATTAAATGCTACCTGTCTCATCTCTTCCAGGCTAATAGAACCATTTTTGTCCACATCTATAGCATCAAATTGATCTTTTATATCAGCCAACTCTTCTTCATTAAGTGTGCTAGCCAATGTCTGAAGGGTAATTGTTGAAATTATATATGTTTGATATGTTCATAAAACTTGTATTCTAGCAATAACCTTAATTAGTAAATCATAATCCTAGCCAATTAGGGGGAAATCATGATAAGATAAAGAAGAAATAGGGAAATTAATTCTAAAGGATAAAATAGGGATACGGCAAGATATTTCCATATATTCCAACAGTAATCAATTATAAAAAAAGCTGGACATCAAACAGGTTCCATGCCTTCTAAACTGAAAAGGCTAGAATTAATTTCTCTTACCCTCAGTGCAAATTGTTTCATTCGACTATATTTCACAAACTGCCGCATGTTGCTGAGGACAGATATATCAATAGGAATCTCCAATGCTTCACCTCCTTCTCTAACCCATGGATGTGCTGAAATATTAGGTTTAATCAAAACAGTTCAACATAATGCAACACAATTACACATAAAAGCACTTTTGATTACATATAAGAAAAAAAGAAGACAATAAGTATAACTTAAATTATTACAAATAATTGAGTAATTACTTGCCATTAAAAGACAAATTGATCTCAGCAAGAAAAGGTTAAAAGCAAAATTTTAAATGTACTCACATTATAGAACTACAGAATGAGGGGTAATTAGACAATAGCATTGTCTATGACTTCAATATTAGGTATCATTAAAACTTTATATAATTGCATTAAATACAAAGTTAAAAATATTCTAAGTTCTAACAATGAATTTAGCATTTAAACAAGGATGTATGTTGAATTCAATAAATTCAATGCCTAAAATTTAGGTTCTATATAGCACAAGCCTAAATTTGATTCGATGACAACAACCTAAAATTATTATTATTATTATTTAATATTATTATCAACATCATCAATTCATCATCATTGTTATTATTATCATCATCATTACTATTTTTATTAACAGCCAAATATCACTTAAAGGCTCAAATAACATAATAAACAGGTTTCCAAATGTAAGAAAACAAGATACATACATAAACCTTGAGCCGCAGTTAATCTCGCCCGAGGATCCTTTACTAGTAATCTTTTCAAAAAATCTTTTGCGGCATTACTAATAGTTGGCCATGGTTTCCGATGAAAATCAGGCTTCTTACGTAAGACCTGCATATATCAGATCAGATCATAAATTATACACAACAACAAAAATAATTAAAGCAAATTCCTTAGTAATAACTCAAAATCAAGTGGAGAATTAAAGTAAAGGTCATAGACTTATCATGTCATTAAGATACAAGAATAGATAACGAATACCACATAAAATAGAAAATCAGAAAATTACACAATAAAGTACTGTACCTCCTTGAAGATACCATCCTCAGTCTTATCCCAAAATGGGCGTCTTCCACACAACAATATGTATGTAATAACACCAATACTCCACACATCTGATTGAGGACCTGACTTGCGTTTTAACACTTCAGGTGCAACATAGTAAGCACTGCCAACAATATCATGAAACTTTTTTCCTGCATTTTTTTTCAGATAGAGAAAAATAAATCTCAAATAAAATTACAAGAGCATGCTTGATAACTCAACCAAAGAAATAGAACAAGCCTGCAACAAAAAATGGAAGAAAAGAAAAATAAAGAAATTGAGCATGAAAATCAAGACTTTCCCTCACCAGGTTTTATGAAATCTGACAAACCAAAATCTGTGGCCTTTAAAGGTGAATCTTCTTTGATTGATTTAAAAAGAAAATTCTGCAAGAATAGGTAAAAACATTAATCTATTATATAGCATCTAGTAGTATAGATCTCAGTTCACACAAATTTGGCAGATATGCAAATGTGCTTGATCATACCTCTGGTTTCATATCCCGGTGTACCAAACCATGTAAATGACACTCAGCTGCAACCTTGAGCATCTGCCTTACAACCACCGCTGAGTCTTTTTCAGTATAACGACCGTCCTTCCTGATTAAAGCAAAGAGGAAATAAGTTCGGGCAGTGGCGGAACCAAGACCCTAAGTCAGTGGGTGCAAATTATAAAAAATAAAATCAGTGGGTTCACTTATATAAATATAGATAAAATATAATATAAAAATATAAGATTTTGTTTACAAATTTAATGAATTTTAAAAAATGAGGGGGTGCAAGTGCACACCCTCACTCACATGTAGGTCCGCCACTGAGTTCTGTACACAAAAACAGCTTTCTGCCAAACACATAAACATAGAATAGTACCAAAAATCATTGACCCTAGTTCTGCAATTTCAACATAGAAATTCTGACACATAACCATAATGAGTAAACCTCCACTCTAGTCCTTGAGCCCTTTAAGGGTTAGTCACTAGTCCCTGACTTTACAAAACTTTCGTTATGGTCCCCAACTTAATAAAATGTTTAATTAGCTTTAGGGGGAGGATTGGATTGGATTCAATTGGAATTTAAAAGACTATTTTGACGTAAAAAAATCTTGTGAAATTTAAACGACTTTGTAAGAGTATAATGACTTTTAAGATTTTTTTAAAAGACTTTTATGATTAAGATTTTGTAATTTGAATTTTAATAAATTTATAAAATATAAATATATAAGATTTGAAAGGGTATCATGGAATTTTAAGAAATATTCAAAATTATTGATAAAGATCCATAAATTTTTTTCGCTTAACACTTTAAATAAAACTCATCTTATACAAAGAACACTAAACTTGTTACATAACAAATCAATTTTTCCCAGCATATTTACAAGCACAATAGGCTCATTCCCTTTCAATCATCAATCATGTTAATTTTATAAAAACTATATACCGCAATGTTCCCCAACATAACAAATCAACTTCTCACATTCATTAACTATATATTTCTCATGTTCATATATATTCAAGCTCATTTATATGTATAAGCACGTTAAGATGACCAAATTGCAAATACAAAAAATTGAGAACATCTCTCATATCACATGTTCCAAGGCATGTTATCCATTGGTTGAAAGAGTAAAAAAAATTATAAATGTCAATCGCTTTCAACAAAGAGACAAGGGATTATGTATGATGGGAAAAGAAAAGCATGTCAATTTGTAGGAAAATAAAGTAAGAAAGTCTCATGAAATCTCAAGGGTTTGGGTGGGATTATTTTATGTGTATTTTCTACTAAAAAGTCTCATAAAATCCATTAAAATTCATCCTAAAAAAGAATCCATTGAAATTTGTTTACTTTTGAATACTAGAGGACTTTTTTTAAGTTGTAAAAAATCTTAATTGAATACCAACTATTTTTATTGAATTCCTTAAAAAATCTTATAGTCTTGATTGAATACCATAAGACTCATTTTTATTATTTAAAAATCTTGATTGAATACCTAAAGACTTATTTATAGAAAAAAAATCTTTTAAAATCTTTTGAAATCTTAATTGAATACACCCCCTTGATCCTATATTTCACTAGCATTAATGACTAAACTGAATAATATTTTGTAACATTAAGGCTTAAGCAAAGTCAGGACTGTAGTTAAAAATGTATAACGCAAAGGACTCTAGTAACCAAATCTTTCAATCTCAGGGACTAATAGTGTGTTAGGATTTCAGTTAGAAACCCTCAAAGGAACTTTCAACTCAATCCTTCCTCTCACAACTTTTTCCATTCAATTGAATTGGAATGCGTGCAAACAATAAACCAAACACACAATTCCGTTCAACTAAAATGTTGTGATTTACTCCAAAAATAGCAATCACATCCAAAATCAAACAATGCTTACTTGGCCAATATCCGATCTAGCAGTTCTCCACCCTCGCACAACCTAAGAAACACATATAAATACACAGAAAGTAAATAAACCAAAATTTGATAGAATTGAGCTCCCAAAGATAAAAATCAGAGCAACACAAACACAAAAAAGAAGCAACCTACTCCATAACTATGAACACATAAGAATCATCTTCAAAAGCATTATAGAACTGAACCACATTCTCATGGCCGGTAAGTGCTTTCAATATCTTGACCTCTCGCTTAACATCCTCAACGGCAATAGGCAGAACCATCTGCCACCAAATTTAAAGCACAACTAATTAATAATTCCTAAAATTACAAACAAAACACGATGAATTGAAAACATTATAAGATTAAGGACCAAAACGAACGCCGATGGCATTGACGGAAATAAATACCTTACTCTTCTCAAGCCTCTTAACGGCGACGCGATCGCCATTGGCTTTGTCAATTCCAACGTAAGTGTAACCAAATTGGCCGTGTCCGAGCAATTTTCCGAGCGAGTAACGCTGATTGAAATCCTTCTTGTAACCGAAATCGGTGCGCTTCCCGCACGGCACGTGGCGCGAACTTGCCGCCTTGTGCCGTTGGGGATTCGCCTTCGCCGTCTCTGATTTCGGCTTCTTCGTGGTCCCCCTGCGCTTTTTGTTGACGTTGACGCCATTGCCGTTCGAGCCGCTTACTTTGGTGGCGGAAAAGCAGGCTCCCATGGTCGGAGAGGGTCGAAAACGCCTCAAAGATGCAAAACTAAAACACGAATAATGATAAAAGATCACAAATTGAGATCTTATATAATTTTTTGGTAGTAGTATCACGTAGAAAATTGAAGATGTCTTTCATTTTTTATTTAAATATTTATTAAATTAAATTAAATTAATAAAACATGTAAGGCATTTTTTTTATAAATATTAAAAAATAGAAAAATAAACATAAATTTAATTTTTATTTATGATTAAATGTTAAACAAATAAAAAAATACATAAATTTGATAATAAAAAATACACCACATTAATGTTAAAAAAATAAATTTATTATTATTGCGATTATAATGTTTGCAAGTATGTTCCATCAAGTGTGTCTAAGGTTGTTGATGAATTCCTCCTATATGCATACTATGTGTTGTTTGCGAGTATGACATTACCTAAATGTATCTCATTCGTCAGCAATAATCATATTATGCAATATAATGCACACCAACATTATATCATTCGTTGTATCCATGTTTCAGGCACGCAATAGACCACATAATTACGAATCAAGATTTGAGCACACCAAATGCTCGTTACAAATACTTTCTCATTGCTTCTTAATATTTTGTAAATAATTTTCTTCTAGGATCTTGTGACATTGGTATGATATTGACAAATGTGGTTCAATCAAGATAAATATCATCCACAAGATAATATCTCATATTATATGGAGTTTCATTAATTGTAAATTGTAATGAAGGAACTTAACCTTGCTTTTCAAAAAATTCGTTATACACAAAAACTCAATTCCGACGTAGGTTCTGAATGTAGCGACAATTTTTCATTCGAATTGTCAACGCTTTTACTAATCATAATGAGTATTTCCAAATGAGGCATGATGTTGCTTGTAGAATGGGTTTCTCACCAATGCAAAAGTAACTACAACTATTTGTATACTGACATATGAATCATCTGCCAATTGTGTGGGAGAGTACGTTAGAATTGGTGAATGCACTGCAACTCAATGCTTACAAAAATTTATAAGGGGTGTCAATAAGATATTTGGACATCTTCACAATTGCAATTAATAACTCTTTTAGGCCTTCTGCGTTGACTGTTGTTGCCTCTTTATTGTTGCATCGCATGTAAGTAGCTCATGATTTGTTTATCACTATCCTCGTCAAGTGTTTCATAAACAATTTATTTCCAAACTCTGTCGAAGTCATTATTTGGATTTATTCTATGAATGATTGATTGCATAAACGAGTGAAAGAAAAAAGAGAAGAAGATTGCTTGAAGAAGACGTACAAGAATGAATGAGAATTGAACAATTAAATAACAAATTATACAATGCCTAGTTTTTTAACGACTACTAATGCAACAATTAGTTTTGCAACGACTAGTTTTATAACAGTGAAGTTTCACAAAGAAGAAAAATTCAACAAATTAAAAGACAATTACAAATTTAAAAAAACAAGACAAATAAAACATGATTCCTAAAAATACAAATTAAAAGACCGTTACAACAAATTAATACTACATACCTAGTTTACTCCTAATTATTTTACAAAAGCTTTATGGTCTTCAAGTTGCTTTTTGGACATTGTAGATATGTCCTTTATTAGAATGTCGTAGTACTCATTTTCCAATTCTTTCTCCCTTAAGTCTGCTAATATGGTGTTGAGTACATTTCTTTCCCTCATTGCTTCCTCCACATCAATCAACTTCATATGATTGGTAGATGTTCATACTCTTTTCCCATTACTCTTCCTTTTGGTTGCCTTTTGCTCCATTAGACAGACAATTCGAGACGGTGTGTCAGTTTCAAAATCTTTTATTGGAGTTTCTGGATTAGATAACAATAAATATGCCCTAGATGTGAAAATCTTTGTCTTTTTAGAGCAATTTTTAGTAAACTAGTCTAACCATTTCGGTTGATCTTTCAGAAGTCATCAAATATGTTCTAAACCAAAATCACTTCGTTTGTCTTCCTTCCAAATGGCATATGTATGAAGCATGACACCATTATCCATGCAACCACTTTTCTTTAATGACATCGTTTGTTTGTAATGACCTTGAACTTTTGCATGTCCAGATTAATTTTTTGTCATCATGGTTTCTATTGATTCATTGCTCTTTTGCCTAGTTCACCTCGAAATTTGTTATAATTTTTTGTGACTCTCAACCAAAATGTTTCTTTTCCTTGACCAACACGAACAATTGGATCGTTGAGATGTTGAGCCATAAACTAATAAGGTGCGTATCTTCTTCAATTGCAAGGTGAGTCAATGCTTCCTTTTGCAGAAGACCCTCCTATTTCCTCAACAACGATATCTTTTAGCCTAATTTGGGTAGAAAATTGTGAACCAACTTCATCATTTGAAAACATGGTAAGATTGTTTAGTGGGATTAAAGGAAATGTTTGAGAACTTTGAGAATTTACGGAGGAAGGCATTTAAGTGTTTGACATAAAATAATTTGATGATGGTAGTGGGGTAAAAAAAGGAGGGGGAAAAGGGGGGGAAGCCGATTTTGTGAATTTCGGGTCGAATGTGACATGTGGTAATTTAACAAAAAAATTGTATAAATTTGCCAATCAAATTGATTTGGATCCATTTCGCAAAAATAAAATTTAACTAAGATTAAGATTGGAGAATTGAGATTGATAAATAAAGAATAAAAATGAAAATTGTATATAAAATTACGTGTGTATTGAAGCAATTTATAAAATGTTATTACCTAATATTGTGTGTGTATCACCTAAACAAGTCTACAAATTCTACTCTTTTAAAGGTAAAATTTTGTACAATCTATACTACCAATGCAGATGTTGTCAATATTTACTTCTTAAAGACATGAAAGATCACACGTGGAATAGAGTTTATGATAAGTGTAAGTGAGGCTGAATGGAAAAAATGAGAGGGTCAATACAATGAGGTGTGTTGAAATTGAAATTCACATAAATTGTCAACTCCGTGGGACTTACATATTTAGGGACCATATCGAGGAGTTTGGAAGCAGTCACACCGAAGCCATTTAATTTAAGATTCAACAGAGAAATAGAAGCATCTCGGCTAGACAGAACCTGCAACACAAATTTGTTATGATGTTGAACACTTCTAAAGTGTGTTTGTTCCAAAGGTTCTTCTCCTTCCATCGTTTGGACAAGACACGAGTCCGAATAACATCTTTTACATGGAGTAGAAGACACTCAATCTGTCCTTCCTCTCTTGGCGTCATCCATTGATGATATCTGATAGGATGGAAAACTGGTTGATAAAAGCTCTGAAATCTGCAGTTAGAAGCCTATCTCGAGATGCTATTTTAATTTGTATGGGGGGAGTCAATTGTTATTTTCTATGATCAAATATTTTTTGTCTTATCATATCATAATTATCTAAATCTTACTTAAGTTTGAAATTTTGTTTTAATTTTTTATGATATAAATACAGATATAAATGTAGATATATTTTTTCTTAATTTTTAAGTATGAATATATTAACAATCAATATCATAAATATTTGAAAAAACAATCATTAAATTTTTTTGTGTCATTAAGTTTAATGCAAGAATATTATAATAAATTATGATTCAATTTTAAAATAATTATTACTATTTTCTTTTTCATCTAGCATTAAATTTTCAAATATCATCTCATCTTTTCTTTCTCATGAACATTAAATTATTAATCATCTTTTCTATCTTATAAACATTAAATTAGATTATATATTTATTTAAAAAAATAATATATATATATATATATATATTATATGAGACTTGAGACTTTTCTTAGGCTTAAACATTTATGTTTCTCCTTATTTGACCCAAAATAATAAAACCCATAATTTGTCGATTGTGGTTTATCGTTAAGAATCGACGAATTTGGGCTTGCAAGGTTGAACTTGGATACTGCGAGGTTTGAAATTGAGGTTTGGAATGTCCATGACTGTTGATCAGTGGAGTGCTCACAGTGCTCATAGTCAACGATGAGCAGAAAAGGAGGAAGAGGTGAGAAAAATTATTTAATATTTTAATAAAGTGACAATGTTTCATTTGTTGTCTCCAACAACTTTTTCAGAGTGTGTTCACCCAATAGTTTCTCTTTTATCTACTATCTTCTTATATTAAATAATAATAATAAATATTAACAATAATAAATATTAGTAAGAATAAAATAATAGTAAATATTAATAAAAATGCATTTTATTTAATATTTATATTTTTATCAATTAAATAACTTTAATTTAAAATGTTCATTTTTTACTTCAAACAAACTTTTCACTTACTTTTTATTCTCTTTCATTTATTTTCATTTTTTATTTTGTTTTACCCAGCACCCCCTTCCCTCAACACTCTTTATGCTTATGTATAAGAAAAATAAAAAATATTTTGAGAAAAATCCATAAGAAAAATAGGATATTAAGTTAATATTTATTTAATTTATTTATAGCAACGAATCTATTTTAAATTTTACATATAAAATTAAAAATAAATATTTTTATAAAATTCATTATTTATTAAAAAATAAATGTTTCAATACGCATACCAATGCAAATTTGTTGTACGGGTCGACAAACGACTAGACATGGTAAGAAAATCTGTATCCGTGGGTATCCGCCCGAATCCGTCCCGACTTTGACGGGTAATACTTGAGTTGATCGGATATGGGTTCGGGTTCGGGTTTTCCCCGATAATCAAAAGTCGGGTACGAGTACGGGTATGGGATCACTGGACTCGTCCCGACCCCGAACGTGAACCCGCCCCACCACTTAAAATCTTTAGAATTTTTGCATAATTTAATCAAAAGGCATATAATTTTTATTACTAGTTAATTTTATTTTAGAATTTTTACATAATTAAATATTATTTTCTTAACTATTTATGTAGACACACGCGTTATAATAAATTTATTGATATATAAGTAGTTAAAAATAAATGTTTAATAATCAATTTATTTTTTTCTAAAATCAAAATTTTAATATTTTTTTACAAAAAAAATATTTTTCTAAATGGCGTGTGAAACGGAGTTGGGGATACCCGATGGGTACGGGGATGAGACAATAAACTCAAACCCGTCAGATATCGAATACTGAGATATATTAAGTAATCAGGATAAATGATTGGAGAGACAATACCCATACTCAACCCGCCCCATTAATGTCTACCCGCCCCATTAATGTCTACAAACGACCGTTAGCGTCAATCCAAATATAATAATTACTTGTCCTTCATCTTCTAGAATTTGAGAGTTGCATTCAATCACATGGGGGGAGTTAGGTATATTCAACGGTTGAGATTCGAGCAATGTAGATCTCCACAATTTCCATCAGATATGTTTCTAAGATTAAACATTTTTTAAATTAATATTTTAATATTGGTAATAAAATTCATGGAACATATTTTACACACATGAAACATATAAGCTTCTTTGATTATTGACTTCTTCATTACTTATTATTTATGATTTTAATATGAGATTTTTTAACTCATTTTATTCTCACTCATATTTTTTTTTTGAAAATTTCTTAAATAAGCTTTACACCTCCACAACGAGTTTTCAAAAACTAGTGATTGGCATAAAATGAGGTTATATATTTCTTTTTTAAGTGTTATATTCATTCACTGAATGACTGTAATGATATCCACGACCTCTTTAAGCCATGACATATAATAGGCATAGAAATTATTTAAAGTAAAATAAATAAACATTTAACTCAAAGTTAATATTAAATTGGAATTAGTACATTTAAAATAATATTAAAATTATAAAATATAACTTACACTTGGTAAAATGTTCAATAATAGATGGATACGCAATTTTTTTTCCTAACATGAGAATACTTTTCATTTAAGCTCACTTCCGCCCATAATTGGTTTTGTGCATAAACAGTTTTAATAGTTATCTCTTCTCTATCAAACGGATACTTAAAGATATGTTGACAACCGATGTATATTAAAAAATGTATTATTAGTTTGTTACCATCTTTTCTTAATAAAGGCACAAAAATACTTTCAAATTCGTTGTTATGTCAAATATTAACTTAAAACATTTAAGAACGTTTGATACGCTTACAAATGCTTCTACGCATGACATTAGTTTTACAAAGAAAATTTAACTAACAATGTCTCGTATCACAAAAGTTAGGTGCAAATATAAGAATTTGTCTGTATATAAAAAAAAATATATAAGAATTTGTATTTTTTTGACATCCTTTAAACCTAAGCACTTTTGACTGTGATGGTAGACCATGGATGCAGCCAATAATAAAGACAGTGCCACTTATTTTCATTTATAATAGAGGCAAATATAAGGTATACATAGATGAGCCAGCTAGCTAATAAGACATAGGCAACTGAACACAACACATGATATCCCCACAAAGGATAAATCATAAGACGTACAAAAGCACAAAGGTAAGGACTATTATTAATTCATGGCCCTTAAAAAATACTAAAAACACCAAGGGGGCATGCAAATGATACATATGTAATTATTATTAATTAAGCAAGAATCTCCTTCAAAGGCTTGGCCTCAAGTTTTGCCTTCTGATCAAGTTCTTGCAAATGCTTTTCATTCTCAAGGTCCTGCAAATGCTTTTCCTTAGCCAGCTTCTTCATCCTTGCAATCTCAATGTCCTTGCTCATCTTCCTCCTGTACATTTCAGCAAAAGTGATTGGTTCCTCCATCACAGGCTTCTCTCCTTCTCTTATCTTCAGAGGGTAAACAGTTGCATTTGGTGCTGGGTTTTGAAAAGTGGCTATGGACAAACGGCTATGGTTTGAGTTCACCACCGCTTGGTGATCAGCATTCTTGAACCTTCCATTGCTCAGATACTGCATTCATGTGCACCCACCACAAAAAAATGAACAAATTTAAATTATGAAAAACAAAGTACACGGTCAAACCAATAGACTTGCTGCTTCATAAAAATAAAATAAATCAATTGCTAAGCTGGCTAGTCTTTCTAAAAGCTTCTTGAACTTCCCTTCACATCTCAATATTTTTATTTTAATTAACTAATAAAAACATATCACTGGCTGATATATATATAGTTAATAATATCACTGATAAAAAACATATAGGGTGGGAAAAAAAATCCATTTGAATTAAATCATATTATAATTAAATCTAAATTAAATTGATTTTTTTTGAATTAATTTAAGAAAAAAAAGAGTATATTATTTTATAAAATTAATTCAGTTAATTTGAATTATTTAAATAAAATTGTTAATCAAACTAGCTTTTATTTGAATATTTTTTTTATTTGAAAAAAAATAATTTGAAAATCAATTTTAAACTAATTCAACTTTTAGAATAAGTTAAAAATTGGTTTAAATCAGAATTAATTTTTTAAAATCATTTTTGATTTTGAACACATCTTTAAATTAATTTAACTATTTTAATATAAAATCGAATAGGATAAAACAATTTAAAAACAACTGGATTAGATTTTATTTTTTTTACGAAAGTAATTTTTACACATCCTATTTTGTAGTAAATTGAGAACGGAATAAAGGCCATAAAATGAAAATGAATGAATTGCACACTGACATGAGCATGATCTCCAAGATTGACGACGAAGGCAGCCTCCACAGGCTGAACGGTGATCCATGTTTTGCCATTGTCCCTGGTGGCTTGAAGTCCACCCACTTGGTCCTGAAGCAGCAAGGTGATAGTGCCCGGATCCGTGTGGCGCTTCAGGCCAAGAGTGAGGTCAGGTTGAGGGCATTTGGGGTAGTAATTAACCACCACCTTCTGGTCCATGTCAACACATGCTTTGCTTAAACCCTCTTTCTCTAACCCCATTGCTTCGGACAACACCTCCATGAGCTTGCAAGCTAGACCCATTACTTTGTCGCTGTATTCCTCAGTCACCGATCTCCACCCTTCTGGCGTGTCTGGCCACCTTGAATAGTCCCTCTCTCTTTTTGGGTACGAAAAGTATGTCACTATTTCTCTCCAGTCCTGCACCGATTCCCCCTGTCATCACATGTTAATTAATTTAATGCTCTGGTTGGATCATGCACTTTCTAGAGGTGTGTCTACATTTGAGGAAATAGGCAATAATGCACCACTATAAATCATAATCATAATGTATTCAATCAAATATATAAATTGAAGTACTCTACTTATGTCACCAAAAGGAAAAACATATAATCACGAGAATTCTGTCAAGAAAGGCTTAAAGTAAGAAGGCTTCTGGGGTGGAGGGCGTCAAGAAATCCCCCACCATGGGAAACAAACAAACCTATGGCTGAACATAGTTACACGCGCACAGCAAAAAATATATGGTCTTTAACTCTGTACAATTTTTTAACTGTTTCGTCGGTACATTTATTTGCAAATTAAATGCAATTTATTATATTTTCTAAAATAAGGTTGTGCTTTCCTTTCTTTTTGAAAAACTACTTTAAAATAAAAATTAAAATGAAAAGTTTTTAAAAAATAATATTTTTATTAACTTAAAAGATAATTTAAGGGATAATACGAAGAGAAGAAGGAGACAGTTCAAAAAGAGATGAAAATTTAGCTGTGCCTTCAACTATTTTTTTTTAAAATAATTTTCTTACAAAATTAAACTGCTCATTTTTTAAAAAAAGTTTTTAGAAATCTGTTTGTGTCCTACACGAAGTCAACAAATAAATTAGGCCAACCAGTGCCTAAGTTTAGGTATACTTTAATGCATGCAAGAGCTCTTATAATAGCAATTCAATTCACTACAATACGAATTTTCCGTAAGACTTGATTGGGAATAATGGTGTTGCCGTGTTGGCATGTTATGGGTGGTGAATGATATTTAATTAATTAATTTTAATTGACAGTAAAATCGCTCGCATCATTCCATTCGTCTCAAATTTCTACCATCCACTTTTCCCCTTTCTTATTAAAATACATCTTACTATATTCGGGTGTTTCCGTGGAAGGAACAGATAAGTAGAAAGAATAGAAAACAGGGAAAAAGATTCACACAATAAAACCGAAAACAAAATATAGGAAAAATGAAGTGACAATATATCTATGAGAGAGAAAAAAATGAAAAATCTAAACTTTCATCTCAAAATAAAATAAATTAGGATGAATGAAGAAAAATTTAAAAATAAATCATGGTATAAAAAAAGATGATGAAAAGTTGTTTGTAAAAATTTAAGGAAAAGTAATTTCAAATGCATAATTATTTAAAAGTGTTAGCAATTCGTTAAATAATTAAGAAATGAGTCACTAACTTTTATGATAGTAATTAAGAGATATTGATATCTAACATTAAGTAAGCATTCTATATCTCTTTCTGTAACTTTAAAAATCTTCTCTTTTTTATTTTTTGTAAAGAAAATAAACATGTAATATTGAAGAATTAATGTTTACTTGGAGATGGCTGGAGACAATGAATCCACCCTTTTTGGCGCCGGACATATCAAAACGAAGCTTCTCGTCCGGTGGCAAAGCAAAGAACTCTTTGGCGAGACGGGTCATCTCGGCCACGAGTTGTTGATCCACACCGTGATCAACAACCTGGAATATACCCCAATTCTCGCAAGCCTCCACGATCTTCTCACAAATCTCTCTTCTGCGTCCATCCACCTCGTCGATTCCGGCAAGAGAAATCACTGGGATCTCGTCGCTGAATTCGTTGTAGGCAACCTTGGGACGCTCCTCCTCGTCCCGAACGAAGCTCGATTCTAGGGTTTTCTCCTGGGCCAGGTAAGTCAGAGTCTTGGCTGTTGGTGCCATTGTTGTCTTTGAGGAGAATGTGCGTGTACGTAGTGGAATTAAATAGCAGAATGCAATGCTTCAAGTTTGAAGGATGGGTAAGAGAATGGAAGATTGGGTGGTGTTTTATAGCGTGGCATAGAGTGGTAGCTCTTACTTAATTACTACCTACGTGTTCCGATGCATTCCGCTCAACTCTACATGTCCCTTTCACGTTGTTACCTAACTTTCTTCGCATCTTCTTTTCTCCCTACCCAAGTCATTAAATACATGAAATTAAATATGTTTTTTTTATTTTATCATATTAATTTAACTAAAATGCACCTCTCATGAAATTAATATTTTTTTTTCTGATTGTAAACAAACATGAATTCATCACTTCTACTTTTTTAAAAATTCTAAAAATTAATGACTAAATCATTTTATACCAAAATCACTTTTTTTTTTAATAAAAACTTAAACAAACTGTTCTGTATCTAAATTCATATCCGAATAGTTAAAGGAATGTATCATAATTAAATTCATTTTTAAATTTTAATTTATTTTAGAAAATATTATTTTCTTATCTAGAAATTTAAAAGCTCAAGATATAATATTCAAATTTTACTATATTAATTCTCAATATTAATTATGTGGCCTATTTATTATAGAATTGAAGAGAAAGAAATAATAATAATAATAAACTAAAAAATATTATTAAAAATTAATATTAATTTTATGTTCATTTTAGTTATGAGGATTGTTTGTCTTTCGAAGGAGAGTGAGTTGCTTAACATTGGTAGGCAAAGCTTGTAATATAGACTTTGCAAGAGTCAGTCTCCCAGCAAAAGATAACGTATTAGCCTTCCACGCATTAAGTTTTTGGTGAACTTTGTCAATAAAAAATTGGAAAGTCGATTTAGAAGGCCTTTTATGAAAAATAGGCACTCCTAAAATACTTTCCAAGATTCCTCGTCAATTCAATTTCCACCTTTGAGCTCAGTTGTTGTTTTAAGTCACCCCCCTCCCCTCACATTCTTAGAGAAGAACATGGAAGATTTATCAAGACTAATCTTTTGTCTGAAGCTCTAAAAAGATTCATAATATTATGAATAAAGTGGACCTGATCAAGAAAAGCCTAAAATAAAGGATCAGATCATCTGCAAAGGCAAAATGATATATGGGATCATTATGTTTGCTCAAAGAAATAGGACTATAGAAACAAATAACAGAAGAATGGATTTGAATTGTGCTTTTAGAAATTTTAACTTTACTTTGATAAAAAAATATGTTTATCGTCTAATGTGGATTTTATTGAAAGCATATAAGAGATCTTTTTGAGAAAATTTCTATCAGATGACAGAAAAATAATTTTTTTAATAAATATAAGAATTAAAAATAAATTCAAAATTCTTTTTCAGTCAACAAAAAAAAGTAGTAAAGAATAACACAAGAAGTTATATTGATTAGTCTCTATCCCAAGTTCAGTTCTTAGCAATCCACGAGGTTTTCACTAATTTATCAAAAATTATAAAGTATTTTTCATTGTCACTTCTATCTTTTACACATGCAAACTTTACCTCAAGCTTAAATTTAACCTAGTATTTTGTGTCATACGAGGTCTTTGCTAACTTTAGACAAATCAACAAGATTTGTTGGAAGTTTGCACAATGACTAATACGTGATCATCTTACAACAGATATATCACTCAATACTTTTGTCTTTTCTCTTAAGGTTTACAAGGTGTTTTAAGACCTTAATATCTATACAAAAAATATTTTACAAGAAAAAATGAATGAATAATTCATAATTAGGTTCATGACTTGTTTTTTCTTCAAAGCTTCTTCTGTATATAACCTTCATCTTCGAGTATCAGTTGTCTCACAACAATCACTTTGTTTTTCTTCTGAAGTCTTGAGTCTGTTAGAGCATGTCCACATTAAATGCACGTCTCTTTTTCATGCAAAGATCACGTTGGTAGACTAGTGTGTCTTGTACTTCAGCAGAAGAGTCACTTATTTCATTATAGCAGGTCTACACCAATAGAGCACGTTTAATGAGGATCAACGCTTCCAAACTGTGAACTGTACTTATTCTTCATAGGATTTTGATAGATTCTAGGAGAATATTTTCTACATGAAAGAATCTCTAATACAAAGTATTAAATGAAAGTCTTAAATGCATTACTTAAATGTTATGTCAAATTGTCTTATGATTGTATCGTTTAAAAAAAAAAACAAACACAAAGATGTAGACCTTGATTTATTAGCACATCATACAACTTTAATCATTTGTATTTATTTGCATCTAATCAAAATAATCAAGAGTCTTAATTCGTTTTAAGACATAAATGCCTTTTGACTTACAAGGACTCTACACTCCTTGATCGACTACAATAGAGATCAATGAGAAAAGTCATTCAATGCAAAGCACAAATAAATATGGAAAGAATGAATCCCCTTGTCTAATGCCTCTGATGGGACAAAATTCCTCTAGGGCTTCACCATTAATATTCTAAAGAATTCTCATGGAAGCTATAGCCATACAACAACCAATAATTTTCTTAGAAATCCCAACATCATGTAATGTATCCCTCTCAAAATCCCTCTTTAGTCTATCATAGGCTTCTTCAAATCAAGTTTAATAGTCACCCAAACCTTTCTTACCTCCCTTGTTGGTCATAGAGTGGAAAATCTCTCGAGTCACAATGTTATTATTCCCACTCGGGCTATTAGACACAAAATTAGATTGGAATAACCCTACCAACTTTCCCATGACTGGTTTAAGTCTTTGAGAAATGAGACGAGTTAGAGCTTTGTAAACTACATTACACAAATTTAGAAGTATTCACGAATACGAGTCATTTATGAATTTGAATTGATCCAATCTGAATAGTTTAGGTCAATTTATGCTTCGAACATTTGTTTATTTTGGAAAATAATAATTATTACAAATAAAGAATACTGAATGTATTTTGTATTTCAAATAATTTTTTCTTTTATGCATTAAGTACGTATATTAAATTATATATGTATAATTAATATGCTTGATATAACAAATATAAAAAAGTTGTTTTAATTTAATATTAAATTTATTTATTTATTATTATTGTCTTTAATTATTTAATATTAACAAAATTATTATAAAGAAATTACTCAAGAATACAGTGAGAAACTCTTTTTGCAGGTTCCATCATGTATTTAGATTTTAAGAACCGGTGAACAAGTCGCCGTCCTTTTAATTAATAGCATGTTACATTCTGTTTCATATAAAACCAAATGATCCGCTGGTGGACCATTAAAAAGTTCTTATTTTAATATATACACAATTTTGGAATGACATTTTAACTTAGGTCAACTTCAATTGTGGATTGACATTTTTAACAAAAAAAAGAAAATGATATTTTTGGAATAACGATTTCGACGATCATCAACCTCCAAGTCCACCACTAGTTCTCTTCTTGGATGTTTCAGCCGCAATTACTTGAATCCCTACCACCTCAATTTTTTTTTATTGGTCTAAATTAACTACCTGCATGCATGTTTTCTTCTTCAACCATAAAATGATACAAATATTTTAGTCCCGAAAACGCACGGCTATATAAAGTAGGTTTATATATATCTTGACAAATTATCAACTTGTAATAATCGATTTCAACTGTCAAAAGATTCATTTGTATAGAACAAAACCAAAACAATACTACTAACGAACAATTTGACTAGCAAATAATTAAATATTAACTCAAAATTCATTAACATTCAGCCGAAGTACATTTATTTCCGAAGCAAGTCCATTTTGGTAAAACGCCCTAAACTAAGGACATTTGGGAACTTGATTGCGGGTGGTGAGATTGGCGTAGCAAGGACAAGAATCTAGGTTTACGTAAGTGCCAGGAGCGACACACTTCCACACCGCACAGCAACTCCCACATGCCCTCTTGCACAAACTTGGCCTTGATGACAGCTTACACCTTCCTTCACAAGCTACTCCACAATCTACCCATGTACTTGCATGATGAATAAGTTTGTTTAAATTTATTTGTTTTAAAAAATATTTATTTTAATAAAATAAGTAGTTTTTTTTTTGTTTTTATTAATGCGTTTATTTAAATTACTTTTGATTAAAAAAATAACTTTTTGTTTATTTTAAAAAGTATATCCTATCTACTTCTTAAAAATATGTTTATATAAAAAATTCTTATTTAAAGTTTTTTTTTAAGTTTAAAAAAATTCATTTTTTTTGCTAAATACAAACTCATCCTATATATCTATTAATTGAGGCTAGTTAAAAGAAAAAAGTTAAATATTTGAGGTATGTTTTTTTAATCTCTTAAATTAAAATGTTTTTTTTACTGTCTCAAATTTGCAAAATATTTTTTTTATAGTATCCCTTGACTTTTTTTTTTTACAATTTAAATACATAATTTGTGATGGTTTTTAAGTGCAATAAGAAGAACTTAAAAAAAAGACTAAAAGATATTTAACAAATTTCAGATATTAAAAAAGGATAGACTATTAATTAATTATTTTTACAAGAGAGACTTATTAAATTTAAAAGAGTAAAAACATATTTAAGAATTAAAAAAAAACATTAATTATACACCACTAACTATACATCAGAAAAATTAATGTGGTAAAAGTAAATAACCGTAGACTCTCACCTATTATTAGTTAAAAACCGTGCATGTGAAGGTCAAACAAAATAGTTCTTAGGGGGATGCTATTATTTAAAAGGACAATGCTATAATTTATTTAGTTAGGGGGATGCTAATTTACCGTCTGGTGTGCATCTGCCACATGAAGAAGGACTTTTTATATTAAATGAGAAATTTAAGAAAAAAAATTGTAATCTTCTTTCATATGTATCCTTTTAGTTAATTTATTACCATCTTTTCTTAATAAAGGCACAAAAATACTTTCAAATTCGTTGTTATGTCAAATATATATTAACTTAAAACATTTAAGAAGGTTTGATACGCTTACAAATGCTTCTACGCATGCATGACATTAATTTTAGAGAAAATTTAACTAACAATGTCTTGTATCACAAAAGTTAGGTGCATATATAAGAATTTGTCTGTATAAAAAAATATACAAGAATTTGTATTTTTTTGACATCCAAAACCTAAGCACTTTTGACTGTAATGGTAGACCATGCAGCCAATAATTAAGACAGTGCCAGTTATTTTCATTTATAATAGAGGCAAATATAAGGTATACATAGATAAGCTAGCTAGCTAATATGACACAGGCAACTGAACACAACACATGATATCCCCACAAAGGATAAACCATAAGATGTACAAAAGCACAAAGTTAAGGGTTATTATTAATTCACGGCCCTTAAAAAACACTAAAAACACCAAGGGGGCATGCAAATGATACATATGTAATTATTATTAATTAAGCAAGAATCTCCTTCAAAGGCTTGGCCTCAAGTTTTGCCTTCTGATCAAGTTCTTGCAAATGCTTTTCGTTCTCAAGGTCCTGCAAATGATTTTCCTTAGCCAGCTTCTTCATCCTTGCAATCTCAAGGTCCTTGCTCATCTTCCTCCTGTACATTTCAGCAAAAGTGATTGGTTCCTCCATCACAGGCTTCTCTCCCTCTCTTATCTTCAGAGGGTAAACAGTTGCATTTGGTGCTGGGTTTTGAAACGTGGCTATGGACAAACGGCTATGATTTGAGTTCACCACCGCTTGGTGATCAGCATTCTTGAACCTTCCATTGGTCAGATACTGCATTCATGCACCCACCACAAAAAAATGAACAAATTTAAATTATGAAAAACAAAGTACACGGTCAAACCAAATAGACTTGCTGCTTCATAAAAATAAAATAAATCAATTACGTACTAAGCTAGCTAGTCTTTCTAAAAGCTTCTTGAACTTCCCTTTACATCTCAATATTTTTATTTTAATTAACTAATAAAAACATATCATTCGCTGATATATATAGTTATTGATTATTAATATCAGTGATAAAAAAACATATAGGGTGTGAAAAAATCCATTTGAATTAAATCTAAATTAAATTGTTTTTTTCTCGAATTAAATTTAAAAAAATATTATTTTATAAAATCAATTCGATTATTTGAATCATTTCAATAATCAGTTTGGTGAATCTAATTAATTTTCACTTGAACATTTTTTTTATTTAAAAAAAATAATTTAAAAATTCATCTCTAATTGATCGGACTTACGGAATCAGTTTAAAATTAATTAAAAATTACTTCAAATCAAAATTAATTTTTTAAAATATCATCTCAAAATCAATCAGTTTGACTATTTTAATACAAAATAAAAAATGTTAAAATAATTAATTTTTACAGGTATTTTGTACTAAATTGAGAAAAAGAGAAGGCCATAAAATGAAAATGAATGAATTGCATACTGACATGAGCATGATCTCCAAGATTGACAACGAAGGCAGCCTCCACAGGCTGAACGGTGATCCATGATTTGCCATTGTCCCTGGTGGCTTGAAGTCCACCCACTTGGTCCTGAAGCAGCAAGGTGATGGTGCCCGGATCCGTGTGGCGCTTCAGGCCAAGAGTGAGGTCAGGTTGAGGGCATTTGGGGTAGTAATTAACCACCACCTTCTGGTCCATGTCAACACATGCTTTGCTTAAACCCTCTTTCTCTAACCCCATTGCTTCGGGCAACACCTCCATGAGCTTCCCAGCTAGACCCATTAGCTTCTCGCTGTATTCCTCAGTCACCCATCTCCACCCTTCTGGCTTGTGTGGCCACCTTGAATAGTCCCTCTCTCTTTTTGGGTACGAAAAGTATATCACTATTTCTCTCCAGTCCTGCACTGACTCTCCCTGTCATCATATTTTCTACATAAATTATTCATGCACTTTCTACTATACATCATAATCACGATAATTATGTCAAGAAATTAAAGGCTTAAAGTAAGACGGGAAACAAACCTCATGCTTGGGATTAGGATCTTTCTCAAGATAAGTGTGCAGTGGCTGAACAAAACATATTTCCCTTAAATTATGTGCAATTTATTATATATTCTAAAATAAGGTTGTGCTTTCCTTTCTTTTTGAAAAACTACTTTGAAATAAAAATTAAAATGAAAAGTTTTTAGAAATCTCATTGTGTCCTACACGAAGTCAACAAATAAATTAATTAGGCCAATCAGTGCCTAAGTTTAGGTATACTATAATGCATGCAAGAGCTCTTATAATAGCAATTCAATTCACTGCAGTAGGAATTTTTTTCCCCTAAGACTTGATTGGGAATCATGGTGTTGGCATGTTATGGGTGGTGAATGATATTTAGTTAATTTATTAATTTTAATTGACAGTGATTAAAATCGCTGGTCAACATCATTCCATTCGTCTCAAATTTCTACCATCCACTTTTCCCCTTTGTTATTAAAATACATCTTTCTGTAAGAAAAGAAATGAGGCGAAAATAATGTTTACTTGGAGATGGCTGGAGGCAATGAATCCACCCTTTTTGGCACCGGACATATCAAAACGAAGCTTCTCGTCCGGCGGCAAAGCAAAGAACTCTTTGGCGAGACGGGTCATCTCGGCCACGAGTTGTTGATCCACACCGTGATCAACGACCTGGAATATACCCCAATTCTCGCAAGCCTCCACGATCTATTCACAAATCTCTCTTCTGCGTCCATCCACCTCGTCGATTCCGGCAAGAGAAATCACTGGGATCTCGTCGCTGAATTCGTTGTAGGCAACCTTGGGACGCTCCTCCTCGTCCCGAACGAAGCTCGATTCTAGGGTCTTCTGCTGGGCCAGGTAAGTCAGAGTCTTGGCTGCAGCTGGTGCCATTGTTGAATTTAATAGCAGAATGCAATGCTAGCTTCAAGTTCGAAGGATGGGTAAGAGAATGGAAGATTGGGTGGTATTTTATAGCGTGGCTTTCCCATGCATTCCGCTCATCCCTACACAACTCATTAAATGCATGTAATTAAATATGTTTATCATATTTTTTATTATTAGTTTAACTATAATGCACCTCGTGAAATTAATAATTTTTTTTCTGATTGTAAACAAACATCAATTCATCACTGCTACTTTTTTTTAAATACTAAAAAATAATGACTAAATCTTTTGATACCAAAATCACTTTTTTTTAATAAAAACTTAAACAAACTGTTCTGTATCTAAATTCATATCCAAATAGTTAAAGGAATGTATCATAGTTAAATTCATTTTAAATGTTAATTTATTTTAGAAAATATTGTTTTCTTACCTAGAAATTTAAAAGCTCAAGATATAATATTCAAATTTTACTATATTAATTATGTGGCCTATTTATTATTGAATTGAAGAGAAAGAAATAATAATAGAATAGTAGTAATAATAAACTACAAAATATTATTAAAAATTAATATTAATTGTATGTTCATTTTAGTTATGAGGATTGTTTGTCTTTTATGAAAAATAGGCACTCCTAAAATACTTTCCAAGATCCCTCGTCAATTCAATTCCCATCTTTGAGCTCAGTTGTTGTTTTAAGTCCCCCCCTTACATTCTTAGAGAAGAACATGAAAGATTTATCAAGACTGATCTTTTGTCTGAAGCTCTTACTAAAAAGATTCATAATATTATGAATAAAGTGGACCTAATCAAGAAAATCCTATATAAAATAAAGGATCAGATCACCTGCAAAGGCAAAATAGATATCGGATCATTATGCTTGCTCAAAGAAATAGGATGACTATAACACAAGAATGGATTTGAATTGTGTTTTTAGAAAGTTTAATTTTACTTTGATAAAAAACATGTTTATTTTCTATTTTTTAATTCATAGCGTGTTACATCTGTTTTCATATACAACCAAATATAATGATCCGCTTAGATTCACATAATACCTGCACTATTATTTACTATTTTTTAATTAATGCGTGTTACATTCTGTTTAATATAAAACCAAATGATCCGCTGGCCTGTACCATTAACAAGTTCTTATTTTACTATATACACAATTTTTGGAATGACATTTTAACTTATGTCGACTTCAATTGTGGATTGACAATTTTTTTTAATGATACTTTTGGAATAACGATTTCGATGATCATCAACCTCCAACTCCACCACTAGTTCTCTTCTTGGATGTTTCATCCGTAATTAATTGCTTCATCTAGAGTCCAATTACATGAATCCCTACTACCTCAATTTTTTTTTCATTGTTCTAAACTACCTGCATGCATGTTTTCTTCTTCAACCATAAAATGATAAAATATTTTAGTCCCGAAAACGCATGGCTATATAAAGTAGCTTTATATATATCTTGACAAATTATCAACTTGTAATCGATTTCAACTGTCAAAAGATTCATTTGTATAGAACAAAATCAAAACAATACTAATGAACGATTTGACTAGCAAATTAAATATTAACTCCAAATTCATTAAATAAGGACATTTGGGAACTTGATTGCGGGTGGTGAGATTGGCCTAGCAAGAACAAGATTCTAGGTTTCCGTAAGTGTGAGAGGGACACACTTCTACATGGGAAAGACAAGGAGGCGGGTGGGGTTGGATTTTACTTATTTCATCCTTATTTTTCATTTCTTCTCAATCAAAAATATAATTTTAAATGATAATCATAACATAATTTTAAATTATATATACAAAATATAAAATTTACTAATTTCATATTTTAATGTGTTATATATATATATATAATAATATTTTTATAAATTAATTATTAACGAAGTGAATTTGATGACGAGTTCAAAACGGGTATTAATATTTTTATAAATTAAAATGTTTTCTTACTGTCTCAAATTTGCAAAATATTTTTTTATAGTATGTCTTGACTTTTTTTTTTACAATTTAAATGCATAATTTGTGATGATTCTTAAGTGCAAGAAGAACTAAAAAAGACTAAAAGATATTTCACATATTTAAGAAATTAAAAAAAGATAGATTATTAATTAATTATTTTTACAAGAGGGACTATTAAATTTAAAAGAGTAAAAAAATATTTAAGAATTAAAAAAATATTAATTATACACCACTAACTATACATCAGAAAAATTAATGGGGTAAAAGTAAAAAGCCGTAGAATCTCCCATTATTAGTTAAAAACCGTGCATGTGAAGAGGGGTTGGCGCTGGAGTTCCGTAGATTCTCACCTATTATTAGTTAAAAACCGTGCATGTGAAGGTCAAACAAAATAGTTCTTAATTAATGTGTAGGTGGGTGCAATTATAAAAGGACAATGTTATAATTTAGTTAATTAGGGGGATGCTAATTTACCGTCTGGTGGGCATCTGCCACATGAAGAAGGACCATGCATGTAGAGCAGAAGAAGTGATGAGAAGGTGGAAGTTCTAGATAACGCCATGGAAGGTAAAATTGATATATATATAAAGGATGAAAACATTTGTTATGTAATGTATAACTTACCCAACAAATTTAAGAATTTTATAAACGAAGCAATATCGAATTTATGTATGTAAATTAATTTGATCGATGTTGGTATGCATGCACATGCATCCGTGACAAAAATGGGACAAAGAGAAGATAGAGGCTAGGTAATTCGTTCCTGATCAATTTGACAGTGGAAAAGAAAGACAAATCACCTCTATTCTACAAAGCTATATAAACTAAGAACTGAGTGACGTTATTTCTATCTAAATTTATCACATTGGTGTTTAAAATAAGAACAGAGGCAAAGGGAGAAAAAAATGTGATACAAGAAAGCAACGTGATATTGAGAAAAAATTATGTTGGAAGACCAAAATTACAGTTTAGTTTTTATTTTATTTTAAATATTCTCTCTTTTTTTTTTTAAAAAAAAAAGAACTACTTTTCAAGATGTGTTATTCAGCAAGTGTTAACCATTTAACACATTTTGGAAATTTTCAGAAGCCAATTTTTAAAAGAAAACAAAAATAGGATACCAATTTCATTCTAGTTGTTTTACATTTGTTATGCGTTAGTGGCTCATTTTATCATTTTTTCAAGATAAAACTGTATCAAGAAAAATGAAATTTTGGAAGAAAGACACAAGATTATGAATCTTGTCATGCACCAACACCGAAATCATAATGATGACAATTTTTTCAAGTGAAGTAATTATTGAATTCCGTCTGTTAATCGTGGAGTTAAACTACAAACATAAACCTCTTAATCATATAACGTTGAGGGTTTGGACTTTACACTTTGAACTTGAATTAAATGCTAAGTCTTTTTAGTTTGATCTGATCATGATTCGATGTAGACTTAGGTATAACTAATTGTCAAATATCCTGAATAATTGAGTTTTTAGAGGGTCAAATAAAATTGATGTTTTTTTTCCCATACCCCTGTAGGCTATAGGCTGCAACCCACATGGACTGGGTAGCCCATTTTTTAACCTCTATTTGTTCATTGAGAAAAATGACTAAAAAAATACCATTTTGTACTCTTTCAATGATTAATTTTGTAACTTCCAATTTTCTGTACTCTTTTAATGACTTAAAATCATTAGAAATTAAGGGATAAATAAATTTGAAGAATATTTGAGAAGTCTGTAGAAAACCCTATTGATGTCAAATGAAATTATTAATATTTTGTAGAATTTTTCGGGTTATTAAGCTCCTCCATTGAACTTATAGGCCAATTGATTTGTTTAGAGGCCTTACTATGAAATTAAATTTTAGAAATACTTTTAAGACATGTCTAACTTTTAAATAGGCAAAATGAAATTTCCAAAAAAAAAAAAATTACAACTGGTATACAAAATCTATCCTAACTTGGTCTATTTCCATTCCATTAAAACATTTTACCAAACTATTAATAATATGGTTATTCCCAAGACAAAAATCCAATAAAGGAAAATATCATGATTGTCCGCAACTACACACAATTTTCACCATAAATAATATTTAATTTGTAACAAAAAAAAAACTTATAAAGAAGACTGTATTAGTGTCCCTCAGTCAGATTTATCATTCATTTCCAATGGGCTAATCCCACAACCAGGCCCGCTATAAAGGCCCATATTCTAAACCAAAACCAACGGGCCGAAACGCAAATAAAGAAACAAACCCACAATTCAAAAACCTGGAAGCCAACGGCTAGTTGATTGTGCATCGTTTTATTTTAGGTAAATATATAAGCAAATAATCGCACGCGCCAACGGTCAAATTTTGATGCCACCACCACCTTTTTATTATAAACCCCGCAGTTTTATGTCCAAAACGCAAATATTATTCTCTGTCTCCATTGAATCTTGTTCTCTCTATCACCGCAATGGAGACTCCTTCATCCACAGCAAGAAGAATCACAAGATCCCAAACCGCCTCCAACAACATCCCCGTTTCAAGTAAGCGATTTCCCTTGCTTTCTCTTGAGAAACCCCACCACCAATATTAATGTTTTTTATTTTTGTTTTGACAGGAAAGAAGAACGAGGAGTGCTCAGGAAAAAAGAGCGTTTCGAAAACGCGGCAGAGAAGCAGCGTGCAACAACAGCAGGATAATCGGTGTGCGCTGGTGGACATATCGAACGATTCGCCGATCGTGGGGCTGGCGAACGGTAAGGACATGATCGAGACGCCTTTGTCATCGACGGCGAAGAAGAAGACAACGATGACGCCAGGTTCCGGGGAGGCTCTATTGAGGGGCCAGGTGAAGACCCTCTTGCAGAGAGTGGAGGAAGAGGCTGTCATTTCCAAACTATCAATGGAAATTGTTGCACCCTTTCTCAAACTTGCCAATTCTTCTTCTGTTTCTCCAATGTCGCTTCTTGCTCCCACTCCCGCAAACACCCCACAAGTCCCCAATCTTTCTGAGGTGTCTCCACCTTCTTGTGTGCTTGAAGAACAATTGTTGATCTCTCGGGTTAGTACTCTTGCTTATAATCGTCATTTTGTCTTGTTTTCTTCTTGCCCCCCAAGAAAATTGAGAGAAGTTTTGAAATTTGAAATGAAGGAAAAGACACATTTTGTTTCTTTTTCTAATTATTTTTTATTCAATCAAATGGATTAAAAAAAGAGGAAAATGCTGTTTTTTTCAAATAAATAAAAATCTATTTTTTCTTTTTACTAAAATTGGAGTGTAAATCTTGATTATTAAAGGAAAAGGCATGAAATTAAAATGTTTTCTATATTTCAAAGATATTAAAGGTATTGTTTTTTTTATGGCAGGCGATGAATGAAATACTTGAAGGAAAGAACAACGAGAATGCTGAATGTGAGAAGAGTGTGATAACCAGGTCCTTGCTGTTGGATTTCTCGGACAAATCCGAGGTATCAGAATGCTCTTCTGAGGTGACTTATCAGGAAGTGACACAAGGAAGTGTTGGTAGCGGGTCCAGCGAGGATGATGGTGCTTCCATTTGGTCGATTCAGGTGAATGCGAGCACACATGACGAAGATGAGGACGATGAGGAAATGGGTGAAGAAGAAGAGGATTATTACGAGGATGACGGTGATGATGATGAGTGTTATGTTGATGGTGTAGGGTTGTCACTTGATGAGCTATGTGCTGGGATGAACAACATTAGCGTGAATGAGAACAAGAACAAGGGTTGTGGGAAGCACACGAGGTTTGTGTACGACAGTGAGGATGATGAGATTGTGGAGAAAGTAGTGGAATGTTGTGCTGAGTCTGATGTGATGCGTTTGAAGGGGTTGCCTACACCCAAAGGAAAGCACCTTCGTTTTCCTGAGGAGGAAGAAAATTCTGACTTGTGATTTTGATGCTGTGAGTGTTGTTTGCTTTTGGTTGTCTTTCTTGACACCAATGTTTTGGGTTGGGCCATTGGTTAATGATTGCTGTGATTGATTGGAAGCTAATTGCTGCTCCAATAAACCATTGTTATTTTTCATTATCAATCAATAATAAAACATTGCTGCTGAATTAAACATAATTTGCTTTGCCTTCTTCCATTTTCCCTTATAAGCGCGCACATTTTCTTTCAATAGTGCAATTCGAGTTATCGATATATAATTGAAGGAGAGGCTCATATGTAATGTGGCGTTCCCTCAAAGTGTGGTATAAAGGATAATAAAATAAAGGCTTTTAACTATCTGTTTGGTTATCAAATTATTTTAAAACATTTAATTTTGATGTCCCTGTTTTTAAAAGATTCAATTTAGTTTTAAATTCTTTTAATATAATCAATTTGATTTTTTTCATCCAATTAAATTGACATCCTTGGGATTATAAGGATTTTAGCGGTTACTTATTATTAACATTTTGTCTTCAAAAAACCTAAATAATCAAAAGTAAATATTTTGAAAAGAAAAAAAAAACCAATAAAAGTTTTAATTAATTATTATGAAAATAATTGAATACTCTCAACTCTATCCTGTGGATGAGTTTTTTTTTTTTCTTTTGTATAAAACATTTCAATTTTCATAAATGCTTGGGGTCCAAAACCATAGCCCATTTCAATTCTCAAGTGAGGTCCAAACCCAATAAAGAGGACTAAGAGAAGATCATAAAAGGGAAGAGGATAAGCAAAATATAATAACCACACGTTATATTCTAGTAGGAAGCCATGGAAACCTTCTCCATAACTGGAAACTCATCTTCCTTCATCATTCTCACTAGACCATCAACGAGGCACAAGCCAATCTTCCTGCCACAGCGTCACACTTTCAACCCCATCAGATGCACCAATACTGATAATAATAACAATAGTAGTAGTAGCAGCAGCAGCAACACAACCAATGATGATGCAAACTCGGTTCAAGTTCAAGCACCAACCACGACACCAACTACTCCCGTAGAAATAAGCTTCCGGAGAAGGTCGAGAAGGCAAGCCAAACGACTGCGAGAGAACGAGAACAGCGGCATGCAAAAGGCGAGGGTGGAGACTCCCCCCAAGAAGTGGGAGGACATGTCTCTGAGTGAGAAAGCAGTAGAGCTGTATGTGGGAGAGAAGGGTGCTCTCTTCTGGCTCAACAAGTTTGCATATGCTTCAATCTTCATCATGATTGGGGGATGGATAGCCTTCAGGTTTGTGGGTCCTGCATTCAACCTTTACCAGCTTGATGGTCCTCTACTCTCCCCTTCTGATGTCTTCAAGTGATCGATCTTCTTCATCTCAAGTTTTTGAGTTTGATCAATATTCACTCTTTTAGCTTCTGAGCTCAGATGATGCTCTCCAATTATGTTGCTACTATAGTGCGTCACAGATATTATATGTACCATTCCAGGAGAGCCAAAACCAACCATTTTTTTTTTTGTTAAAGAGAGAGTTGTAATGTCACTGCAGCATTTTTTTTTCAGGCATTTTTCGTGTTAGAAATCAACCCTATGAATGATCCATATACATCAACTTTGTTTAGTGGGATAAGATTATTGTAATTGCTGTACATCAACACCTTTTCAAGTAAACCGTGTATTAATCTATGAAATTGTAAGATCAGTTTAATTCTTGACATTTTAAGTCCTTTTAGTTCTTGACTAAGAAAAAAAAATTGTAATCTTCTTTCATATCATTTTCCCCTAACACTAAAAATTAAAGTGAATGACTTTTTATATTAAATGAGAAATTTAGGCTAAGGTAAACTTATAATCTTAGAAATTAATGTAATGGTTTACTCCATATTTTACCACTTATAAATACTGCTACTTGTGAAGTAAAACACTAGCAGTGCTTAGTATCCAAGTAAAGCCCTGGTTTCATGCACAGAAAAGTTGGAAAAGTCTTGTGAATTTTATGTGAGATATGCTAATTCTCCAGCTTGCAGTTACTGACATATGGCATTGAAACTCACCAAACACCAATAATTAAATTCGCCCAGGTGAACAGAGAGGCATGTAAAATGTACTGTGAATACACATCCGAACTCAAATGTTATAACTTCAAACAAAATAACTGAAATTTGAAGAGAAAAAAGAATAATGAGCAAATACGCAAAATACTCACAACTCACTCACAATCCTCTATTTATAGTAAGCAATACACCTTTCAGAAACTGAAAAATACGATGCCACTAAGGATAAACCACTTTATGTCTTACGCAAATATAATGAGCCTGTCGAGAATATCAACTGTTTTTTACTGGCAAAATACACGCTAGAGAATCAAAAACAAAACTCAGCCAAACTAGGGGCACGTGACAGTAATATAACTAATGAATTCATCACTACACAACGTTAACAGGTTGCATGGGGGCCATCCTTTGAGTTTTGCACCTGCAAATGATGAGCATTGGTTATTCAGTGAAGCGTGCAACAGAAAATGTGAACGTGTTTGATGGCTTCAAAATGAGTTAATAACGGGCATAATTTTGTCTTTGCTTTAAGGACATTCAATTTGCTCCCTCTAAACATAGAAAAACCATATGGATGAGAGAATGACCTGTTACACTGTAGTCTTGAAGCATAATTATGATTGTTGCAATTTGAGCACATCCAATCTCCACTACGCCATTGCTTTGCTCTAACAGGTACAATAGGTAAAAATGTATTTAAATTGTGAATCTAGAAAAGTATGATAGCTCTTTAAAGTGTTTAGATGGAGTGATGTACAATTACAACTCTTCAATAATATTACATGAAGCTTGAGGGAGAGGAATTAGTTACCCTTTTCCAATGAGAGCAGGTGTAGAAACTTGAGGTGGAAGCAATGTGGCCAATGGCAAACTTGGAGCTGTACTTGAGTTCATGCTGGGATAAGAGGGGAAGACTCCAGGTTTTGGATCTGCACCGGTCCCTACCACTAGATCTAAACTTGTATATGTTTGCTGCTGATCATTTGTCTGCAAAGTAAGTAAGACTGTAAGAGGATTTTATAACTGTCAAAACAGAATTTTGAAACCACAGCAGTGGATCAGAAATTAACTAAAAAGCAAAGTCCTTACAGTTCCTACATTCAATCTCTTGTTATCCCAGTCATAAACCAACTCTTCAGAAGCTAACCGCTTTGTCCCAAGTGCTTCACACCAAAAAGTGGAAACAGCATGAAGTTTAACATCAATTGCTACAAATTGATAATCAATCTTGATATTCTATAACCAAAAATATTCTTATAAGTGCAATGAGCCCCAAGAGGATTATCTATAGACAACAGAGCACCATAAGAGGGTATGTTCTATGACTAGTGCACTGGCACATAGTATCTATTGATAGAAGACACAGCTTAGGAATTTTGCAACTACAAGGCTACAATACAAAGGAAGGAAGCCATACCAGGTGGAAAAGCATTGCATTTTTTACACTGCAAACAATTTCAACATTGAATCAGAAAAATAATGAATACTTCAACTCTTGTATAATGTAAGCTCAACATCATTTTCAAGTAGAATTCAAGACATACCTGAGAGCGGGATGAGTAATTGTGGAAGCCACAGTTACAGATCCAGTCCCCATTGCGCCATCCCTTTGGAACAGACAGGTTATGGTTGGTAGAATTTTCATGAGGATGTCCAGAGCCATAATTTCTGCTTGGTAGCCATATGGAAAGTGGCTGGACACCATACTTATCTGCTCTGGGAACAGGCCAATTGGAGTTAAAATGCAGTGACTGCGACGGTGCACTATTGCCAAGCAATCCAATATTCATCTTTTGTTCTGGTCCTCCTGGGGCCCTGGAAAAATAGTGTGAATAAGGGGGGAAAGATGCTCCGGTCATCGCAATTGCTGGCATGGCTGCTACCTCCTTTGGTTGTCCGCACTTCTTGCACTTCTCTCTTGATGCATAATTGTTGTTAGTGCAACCTATTGTTCCAATGCATACATACCCAGCCCCACAAAGCAGCCAGAGGGAAAGGAAGCCAAGCATACGCACACCAACACGTCCATCCCACACAAAATACACATACAAAAAGCGCAAACATCTCAACCTAGGTGATAGCGAGTTTTCATCTCAATTTGAAACAGAAGATCATAAACCAAAATCAAAATGCCATGCTAAAGTCGAGCACCTTTTTAACATCAATCAGGTGGGAAAACCCAAACAGGTCTGCAACTCAATGCATGGTGGCATATGTCTATCCTTGAGATTAGTAAATGTTTTGAAACAGAACACATAAAACTGGAAATACTAATGAAATTACAAAATAAAAAACTCACTATGAACCAATCTAAATACACTTCTCAATAAACACTTATAGAAGAACAAAATAAAAAACAAAACGAACCGAACTTCTTCCATAACTAAAAATTAAATTTATCTACCTCAGTTATTGGAGAAATTAAGATGAAAGACCTTCTATAAAAGTTGATGTGCATAAATTAATTTTAACTTACGGAAGAAGTTTATTTCATTTACCTTCTTGTTTCCTTCTCTTATAAGTATTTATTTAGAAGTTTGTCGAAACTAGGCTTATTTTGCAGTAAGGTCTCCTACACCCCACATAGAGCATGCGAAACTAGGTCGTCTCAGAAGCATATAAGTAACTAGTAAGCTTAAATAAATATGTTCTTGATCCTGAAAATACATGTAATGAAGTAATGCTTAAGAACAAATAATATTTAAAAAAGCCTAAAAAAATAGTATCTATCCACTTTGCAAAAGAATGCTTAGTGACTAGTGAGTGTTCCATATATGAGCCAAAAGGAAACAGCAAGACTAGGTCATGTGGGAACAGATGAGATGACTAAACACAAAAACAGGACCTAAAGCCCAATTCATAAAGCATAACCATGAATAAACGAAAAAGAAAAGAAAAGAAATTGATTGATTTGTAGGTGGTTGGGGGCAAAGTAACTAACCGGTGCAGATCCAATCGCCAATACGAGGGAGCCACTTGGAATCAGAGGGGGTTTTGGTGTCGACGAGGAGGCGGGGTTGCTTGCATCGGTTGCAGAATGATCTGAAGGCGTAGTTCCTGTTGTTGCAACTGCTGCACTCCCAATCCCCTTCTCTCCCTCCTTCTCCTCCCATTTCACCTCCTTTTGTTGTTCCCTTCAGCATGCTCACAGGAGAGGGATTTTGATTTTGGGTTCGCAGGAACAAAATATATATCCCAGTTTACTCGTGTGGGAAAAAAAAAAAAGGTAAACTTTATATACTTTGGTAACATTTATAAGTATCTGGGCTTCCATCATTGCTTTGATTAGATACCCTAAGTATGCTTTAATCACATTAATGCTAGAAATAAACAACACGGGTTTTATTATTCAAAACCTTTAATTATTATTGAGACCCCTGATTTTAATGAGGAAAAGACCAAATTACCCTCCTTTCCCCATTTAAACCCTAGACGTTTCTAACATTGGGCCCTACCTCTCATCAAGTCTAAGGTGAGCTCTAATGTTTTTTTTATTTTTTATTTTTATGATTTGATGATATGACCAAAATTTGTTTTCATTGGGCATTTATAGATAACAGAAATAAGTTTTCATTGAAGTTTGTCAGTCATGCAAGTAAGATCATCTACTTGCCTACATATGAGGCTACAAAGAGGTATGTTCTGGAGTCACGATGTCTCCTTTCTTACTGCACAATATGGCATAGCAAATAAAGCCATATTGGCAAGATACACAATGAAAACCAATTTTTGCTATGTTGTCAAGTTATTTTCATTAAAAACACATATTTTGTAAAAGGGGCTTAATAACCATTTGGAGGTGTGAAGAGTAATATATATGAATGACAAACAAAAAAAATTATAAGGATAAAAATGAAAAAAAAATATTATAAAGGGCTAAAGCCGAAAGATCGATCCTACTTTAAGGGATAAAAAGTTATATAACTTTTTTTTTTACATGAAAAGAATTGAATCTTAAGAGTAGATTATTTGGAGAAAAGAGAACATTTGATTTTGTCATACTGAAGTGACTAAAAAAACTTAGAAAGAGAAATTGCGGTTTGTATTTTAAAGTCATATGTGAAGTGAAGGTAAAGCAAGGGACAAAACCAAAACCAAAACCTCCGGTTGCAGTCGCATCATTATCACTGTTGGCTATGCCACGCCACACTCAAAAACAAGCAGCAAACATGGAAAACACGAGACAATGGCACAAAACTTCCCACAAGTCTCCATTCACCCCGGTTTCAGATAAAACATCAAGCCGTCTCATGACATGCATTTTCTTTTTTATAGTTTACGTACTAACATTATTTATATGTTCTATCCCTTGGAACCAAAATGTATGAGCATAAGATGATAGTTATATTTGAGTGGCCCTCAATTATATCGAACATGCATAAAATTTATTAATTGAACTAATCAAAATTTAAATAATTAAGAAAGAATTAATAAAAAATAGATAAATATTTTGCCAAAGAGAGTTACATATTTTCAGCTTACCAAACCTACAAAAAATCAGTAGCAGAACCTCAAATCTTTGTCTGCATCTTTTAAGTGGCACCATTCTCCGGCAGCACAATCACCCATTACGGTTGCTTCTTGGATTTTCATTTTTCATACTTTATTTGATAAAAAATTGTGTTGCTTCACTATCATTCTTACAACATCAAAGAAGAATAATACCCTCTACTTGTCTCATTCTCCACACTCTCCTCAACCTTCAAATATCCATAGTTTAAATCACCATGACTCTAACTAAAAAAACCAACATAATTACCATATTTTCAATTGAATGGAACACAAGGTTAATGATAAAGAACCCAACAAAAAGCACTACGTTAGTGCTTTGTGTTGGTGGTTAACAGTGTCCATCATCGCAGTCCTCGTAGTAGTTGCTGGTGTTCTTTCTCTAATAACCAAGTTTAAGTTTGGTCACTCTAATTCACCTGAATTCACTTCTCACCCCACCAACGTTGTTCAGAAATATGCTTCAGCTCTTGAATTGGCCTTGCAATTTTTTGACGTCCAGAAATGTAATTGTTTTTCTTTTTTTGGTATAAACCACTATGGTCCAAAAATGTAATCTAATAATACATATACATATACTATATAGCAAGGACTTTATACTATGATTAATATGATTTGCAAATAACTATGTTTTTTTTTATTATTATTAATGTGGTTGTAGCTGGTAAGCTGGAGAATAAGAGGGTTTGGTGGAGAGGGGATTCGGGGCTACGAGATGGGAGTGAAGAGAATTTGGATTTATCGAAAGGAATGTATGATGCTGGTGACCACATGAAATTTGGTTTCCCTTTGGCTTTCACTGCAACCGTGTTGTCTTGGGCGATTCTTGAATATGGAGGTCGCATGGATGCGGTGAAGCAGCTACACTATGCACTTGATTCGCTGAAGTGGATCACGGATTATCTTGTCAATGCACACCCTTTTCCTGAAGTGCTCTACATTCAGGTCAATTATTTGCTTCAACTTTGTGCAATTGTGCCTACTGCTTTCAGTTTACTTTTGAGAAATATAATAGTTTTTTAACTGTATATAGCAGATCTCATCTAGTGGGATAAGGCTTTGTTGTTGTAAATGTAATAGCTTTTTTTTTTATAAAAAATAACCTCTTAGGATTCAATTGCATGATATGAGACTTTATTCTCGTGTTGAAACTATGGGATTCTAGTGTAGGTTTTATGAAGTCTTAAGCTTTCCAATTACAATGACTAGTTTTGTGGTATGATTCTTGTAAAATTCATATCAATTGATACCAGAGCTTTTCACTGTATCTTAATCGTAGATGGGCAGTTTTATAAGGTTTTGAGCTTTCCAATTATAATTACTAGGTTTATGGTGCGATTGTTCTAAGATTCTTATCAATTGCAAGATATGAAACTCGAGTTTAACATTGGAAGTGTGAATTTTTAGTGTGGCTTTATAACTTGGCCTCTCCAATTATCATGGATAGGTTTTGTAACATGATTTTCCCAAGTTTCTTATCAGACAATAAAAGAAAATAAATTAAACCAAACATAAATTTATTGTTCTTGCCATTTTTTTCTCTGTTAAGCTGAATCAAACACACGTTTGTTTTCTTGATTGAAGGTGGGGGATCCTGAGGTGGATCATAATTGCTGGGAAAGGCCTGAAGACATGAAAGAAAAAAGACCACTCACTCAAGTTAATTCATCTTTTCCAGGAACAGAAGTTGCGGCAGAAACTGCAGCTGCATTGGCCTCAGCATCTCTTGTTTTTAAGGAGATCGATTTCGCTTACTCTAGGATTCTCCTACGACATGCTCAACAGCTGTTTACTTTTGCTGATGCATATAGAGTTTCCTACAGTGTCAGCATCCCTCAAGTGGGGAAATACTATAACTCATCTGGTTATGGAGACGAACTCTTATGGGCAGGTACCTGGCTCTATCATGCAACTAAGGATCCATCATATCTAAACTATGTGACAGGGCAGAATGAGAAAGCATTTGGTAGTTTAGGAAGTCTATCATGGTTAAGTTGGGATGATAAACATGCTGCAACTCAGGTACCAAGTATGATGCAGTGTTTTATCTTTTGAGTATATAGTTCATGCAGTTTTTTACAATCAGAAATTACCATGTATGTTAAGTTTGTTGACTTTTACCAACTACCTTAAAAACTATGCCTACCATAAATTTTAATTGATTGATGGTGAAATTAAACTCCTTTTGTTTACCTTTCCTTGGTAGCTCTTGAATGAATTAGGCATATTAATTTTGTGTGATAGATCTTCTCTTTATGCATTTTGTGATGTTGAACTAGGTTCTTTTGTCCAGAGTGAATTTCTTTGGTGAAAGTAACATCCCAGATGCGGAGAATCTCGACCTTCAGATGTACAGAGAAACTGCTGAAATCCTCATGTGCAAGCTTCTACCTGATTCACCAACAGCCACCGCCAACAGAACTGAAAGTAGGATTGATTTCTTCCCTTTAGCATTTGCATAACCTGTGTCTGTCTATTCTTTTTCATTAAATTCAAGCAAAAGGGTAGCTAGCATTTTAAGTTAATAATGCTATAGATGATAAAAGATATCAAATATTAATGCTCCCTTTGGTTGAACAAACTATCATTATGTAACAGGTGGGCTGATATGGGTGGTACCATGGAACTCTTTGCAACATTCAGTAGCGTCTGCATTCTTAGCTGTTCTTTATAGCGACTACATGCTGACATCTCAAACTGAAATACTATATTGTAGTGGGAAATTGTATAAGCCAGTAGATCTTCGCAAATTTGCCATTTCTCAGGTATGAATGCAAGTCTTACAAAATGAAATGAACATTGTTCATTCTTATAATCATCGCTGTATTTAACTTCAAAATTTCTTAGTCAATCAAAATTTATGCATCTGCTCACTTGGTTTAGCAGTTTGTGTGACTTGTTGTAAATCTATTATCTGTCTTCAATTCCTAAGAATAAAAAAAATTATACATTTGTATATGATGCTTCATAATGCACTCATGTGATGCTGTATTGCATTTTTGCTTGAACAATTTCAGGCAGATTATGTTTTAGGTGAAAATCCTATGAAGATGAGTTATCTTGTGGGATATGGAACTCAATACCCCAAATACATACATCATAGAGGGTCTTCCATTCCAGTTAATGCTACAACTGGTTGCAAAGATGGATTCAAGTGGTTTGACTCACCTCACCCTAATCCAAATGTAGCATTTGGAGCACTAGTAGGTGGTCCTTTCTTTGATGAGACATATAATGATTTCAGGAACAACTCAATGCAGGCTGAACCAACCACTTACAGTAGTGCCCTCTTTGTTGCTCTCTTATCTGGCTTGGTTGCCAGTTCCTCCGTAGCGTGGTCTTTTTAGAATTTATATGTATTCTTTATTATCAATAAATGACTTTTTTTATTTAACAAATGTTAGTTGTTAATTGTTAGAATTTATATGTATGATCCAATTTTGTTGTGACATATGTAAATACCCCCTAATGTATATTACCTTCCTAGATAGCAATAGTTTTGGAATAACCCCTTCAAATCGAGGTGCTCTCCTACTTGGTTTGTTAAGAGAAGCAACAGATTGCGCAATGCATTTAGAGCTTCTAGATTCCGTTTCTGAAAATGCATGCGAGTAAATTCTTTTTGTTTGGAACGTTTCTTGATCTTACTTCAATAATGACCAATATCGAATGAAGCTAATAATGAAGCAACCAGACGTGCTTCTTTTAGAGTGACATGATTAAAAAATGGTATTTAAATTGTTAATGAGAAAATTAATCATTGATATTTCAAAACATTCATAGTTTATTAAGCATGTATATGTAATTTTTGTTTAAATTGTGTATTTTAGTGTATTTTTTAATAATATATTGATGTCTCGACTGAACTTGTTATTGATTTACAGCTTCTTCTTTTTTTGGGTTGATACTTAGGTATACAGTTTTTTATAGGAAACTAACTTTGGTTAAGAAAACTAACTTGCATAGATTGAAATTTAAATGAGTGTATAAGTCTTTGGTTAAATCAGTCTCTGGTTAAATAAATTGCTTCATGAAATAATTACTAATTTTTATAAAATATTTCTTTTAAAATCGTTAATAAATGGGTTGTTCTGCTTATTACATATCAGTTTGTGAAAGAAAATAATTTTAATTTTTATTTAAGTAGGTTATTACCAGTTAACTCAGATTTAATAAAAAATATTTTAATGTGAAATTTAATGCTTAATATTTTTTCCTCCAATAAATATTTGAATCTTGATTCATTAAGTGTTTCATTTTGTCATATCTAAATCCTATTGATAATCTTAATATAAAAATATTATTTTTATTGGAAAAGTAAATTATTTATTGATAATGTAAAATAATTTTATATTATCATTTAAAGGTGTTTAAATTCAAATCAAATTCAAAATAAAACCAACAACCACAAAAAAAAATTGATATTTTTTTTTAATTTGTTTGAATGATTTTCGGCTCAAATTAATCGGCTTGATTTTGTTTACAATTTATTTCTTTCAAGCTGATCTAAATCAAACCAAGTGACATATGATTATGATTGTAATGTTATTGTTTTTTTATTCTTAATGGCTATATACGACACTCAATTATTAGTTTGGTACTATTATCCTTTTACTATAATTTTAGTATTCGGTTTGTGTTTAAGAAAAAAAAAACACCAAGTGAATCAGGATTTAGATATTTACTGGAATAAAATATATTATATTTGTTCTCATATATAAGAAATAAATGTATAATTTATTAAGATCAATAAAAATAATTAAATTCATTATTTTATATAATATTATTATAAATTTAAATTTTATTTAAAAAATATCTATAAAATTAATGGATTTAATGAATTAGTGAGTATGAGTTACTAGTTATTATTTACCACTCAATAAATGCATTACTTTCACGAAAACGAATAATATTTATTAATAGACTTCTTAGCAAATCAGAGATATAAAAAGAAATTATTATTTTCTTTTTATTTGTAGGAATTTAATATAGGATTTACAACACTCACATGCTTATTAAAGAAACTACTAATTAATACATTTAAAAATAATCATATATTTTTTATAATTAGGTTAAAATATTATCATTTATTTCTTTTATAAAAAAACAAATATAATATTTTTTAATGAATTTAATGTCTATATGTAGTTATTATTTTTTGTGAATTCTACTAAAAAAGAGGAATGAAAAGCCTTCAGGGAAACAAATTTGAGCTATATCAGCTCTTATAGCCTTAAGAACAAAGTTAGGAACCAAATCAAAGTCATGAAAATTAAAATTTTCTTCCGTAGCATATTTTGTCATATCATTCATTTACTTGGTTGATTTATGGAAAATATGATTTTAACTAATGTCTCTTTTGTGTGTCTGTGTATAAGAGTGTAAAGTAATTTTATATTTATAAATTATTAATTGAATTATTTTTAAATAATTATTTTAAAAATCAATAAATTTATACATAATGAATTGTAATTTGAACAAGGATTATTAAAAATATTTTTTTACAGCAAAACTGATAACATAAATGAGTAAAAAAAAAATATATTGTTACCATTCATCCAGATTCCCAGGGAATATCATTTTCTTTGTACAGTCAGCGTCTGCACCAAAAAATTTAACTTGAAGAAAGGAGGAGAGAAAATAAAAATTAAGAGAGAAAAAAAAGGCAAAGGAGGAAAGTGGGAAAAGGTGGGGACAATGAATAAAGCACCTGCTGCTTATCTGAGAAAATGGGTTTTCTTTTCTTTTTCTTCGAAAGAAAAGAGGCACACCAGGCGTGTGCCGTAACACCTTCATCCAACTCATCATCATCTTCTTCTTCTTCTTCCTTCAATTCGCTTTTCATCCAACCAGGTTCTCTCTCTCCTCTTTCATTATGTGCTCCTTTTTACTATATTCCTCTTTCGATTCTCTTTCTTTGTCTCTTCCGTTATCTAAAGCCTTCAATTCTTTTATCTTTTCCTTCGTTTTTTGTTGCTTTTCAGTTTCAACTTTTCCTATTCGACTCTGGGTTTCGCTTCATTTTCGATTTCCCTCCCTTCTTCTTCTAGATCAGTTTAAAAATAAAATGTTCCTTTTTTAAAAAATAAAATAAAATTGGGAGAATCCCAGTTGTTACTGTTCCCTACCGTGATGTTATCTAGAGTTGTTTTAGCTCAATTTCTCGAGATAACCGTTTGATGCATTGCTTTGATCTTGAACTGGTAGATGCAATTTCCTTAACCATGAGGGGTTTTCTTATTATTTAACAAAAAAAAAAAGAAAAAGAAAAAGGGAAATAAGAGAAAAGAATAACTGTTGCAGAAAACAAAGGTTGTTCAAGATGGCTATAGCTTACAAGAATTAGCATGTAAAGGAATTAATTTTAATTTTGTTTTTTCTCGGTTGTCTTGAATTTACTGACGCATTTAAATTTTAGTGTGTACTAGGGTTATCCATTTGCTTTAGTTTTCCTTTGTATTGAATCTAGTTTCAATTTCAAACATAACTGTGCTTGATTAAACAACTCATGGGTATGTATTATCGTAAAGTAGGTAGTTGCCTTGTCAATAGTCCCTGTAGGATAATAGCTCAGCGTAGCTTAAACCAATTCTATATTATGTTCTGTGACGTGAAGATGTTTTCAAGTGCTAACTAGATTAGGTTTGATTAGAAGTTCAGCTGTTTGGTTGCATGATATCTGAATACAAATATCTGTAATTTCCGCTATTTGTCTGCGACACCATCTGCTATATGATATAGCCGATTATTAGCTTTCCACCATTTTCTGCGATCTGTCATTGATAACTCTGCTGTATAATTTCTTTGGTGAATTTAGTATATATGATATATGAGATTGAAAGGGGCAAACTATGTTAGATAAGATTAAAATGTAGACTGATTTTCTTTTGAAGCGTGCTTTCATTTTAGTTTTACTTTAATACTTGGCATCTGCTTGCTTGTCTGCATCCTTTTAGAGTCAGTCCTGGAATTTATTCTTAAAATTGAAGCCCTGTTTAAGATGCCTTATATCTTTTTGCTTACTCTTTGATGGAGTTTTACCTTATATTTCTAGTTACAATGTTGTTAAGGATTTTCATATTTTGAAATATGAGGCTTATATCTCTATCGTAATGGACATGTTTTATGATTACATTATTACAACTTGACTTCGTTGTTATTTTCTCACATTTCTATTCAACATGGGACAGGACATGGCGGCAGATGAAGATATGTCTTTGAAGTCTAATCTGAGTCAATCAAATGAAACTTGGAAGCAGGAGATGGAAAGAAGTCAATCTCAAGTGGATGTATTGCAGGCAAGGATAATGGAGGTAAAGGCACAAATACAAGGCTCAAAGGAAGATGCAAAAAAGGAGTTAGAGGTTCTATGGAGAAGAGTCAAGACTACTTCTACCCTGTTGACCTACTTAAAATCAAAATCTAGAATCATGGCTGTTCCTCATCTAGCCCACACTTCTTGTGGCATAAAAAAGTTAGATGGGGTAGGGCTTGTTGACAAAGATGGGATTCCATTATCAGGTTGGTCTAGGAATGTTGATCTTTCTTCATTTGATGATCCAGATGAAGAATCTTGGATAGGAATTAACCGTCAGCATGGTTCCTTAGACGAACAGGATGCAGTTTATATAGGTGAGATACTGAAGTCTGTTCAGATGGTCACGGATGTGATGGAATCCCTTGTCAAAAGGGTTTTATTGGCAGAATCAGAAACTACTATTGAGAAGGAAAAAGTGATTTTAGGTCAGGAAGAAATTATGCAAAAGTCTGCTCAGTTAGAGAATATGTCCATGAAATTAGAGGAGATGGAGCGCTTTGCTTTGGGTACAAATGGTATTTTGAATGACATGCGGCAAAGAGTTGCAGATTTGGTTGAAGAAACAACTAGACAGAGACAGCGTGCTGCTGAAAATGAAGAAGAGCTTTCTAGAGTGAAACGGGAATTTGAGTCTCTGAAGTCATATGTTAGTAGTCTAATCACAGTAAGAGAAACCTTACTGTCTTCAGAGAAGCAATTCCAAACTATTGAGAAGCTGTTTGAACGGTAAACATATATTATGCAATTGCTTCTGTTAAATGTCTTGATAATTATCTAGTGTTTGGCCTGGCATTGAATAGTTTGACATAGATGCAATGGCATGCTTCCTGCTTCTTTGTTACGCTTAAATATAATTTTCTCTGGTATATGTATTCTTCATGGCATGCCCAACAGTGGATCTAGAATAGGTTCTTATACCATCTTTGGATTTGAGCTTAGGGCCTAATTGGCTAACTCAACACAAAATCGACTTGTAAGGTGTTCATTGTCTAAGCTTTATAAGCTCAATTGAAGCCATGTCTCTAGTCGATGTGGGACTAAACCACCACCCTTAAGGCCGCAATTTCATCCCCCAAGAGGCCGCAACTAAGGTGGGCTAGGGGTGACCACAATTAAGGCCACATTCCAACAGTAATTCCCATTCAATTTGTCCAGGTTGCTTACTAAAATTAGTAATTTGTACAAGTACAGTAGAGGTCATCCTAAAGAGTTACTTGTTTTATACGTTAAAATATCACCTTATTGGAAGTTCACATGCTTATTATGTCTGTTGATATGCTTGTTCTATTATGTTTGTCAGTTTGGATATTTAGTTTTAGTATGCAGTTTTCCTGCCACTCTCCACTGTGGCAAGCTAAAAATATGAATTTTTAATTTTTCTTTGGGTGAATACAGATCAATTTGAACAGTTTTTGTATGATTGACATCAGCTACTACATAAAATTTAATTAGGATAGATAAATATCCCATTTTATATTTGATATTTATTTACCCAGTTTCCTTTTTATGTTTCCCTTTTTCGTTTAATAGGTTTAGTCATTTACCCTATAAAAAAGTGATTAGAGCTTGTATTAAAAGTTCACAGAAATATTAAAGTTCTTTTTCTTTTCAAGTGATAATTAAATTTGTCAAATGTCCTTATATTTGTTGGTTTTTTCTTGGGGTATGATAGATACCCATTAGTTAGTTAGGAGATTGGAGTTAGTTAGTTACGAGTTGCCTATAAATAAGAAGGGTTGAGAGCGAGAGTTGTTGTCTTTAGATTTGGGAAATTCTTGGGAGAGAAACTAGGTCTCTTGAATACTTGGAGTGTAATTCTGGTTTCCATCAATAATCTGATCTAGTTCTTATCAGGGTGTGTACCAAGTACCATCGCAGGCATGCTATATGCACACAAAAGCCAAAAAACTTTTTGAAAATGGAGTGGTATAACTGTTATTACCAAGTCAATTGAAGCAAGAGTTTTAGGTCCAAAATTATGTTAAAACGTCAGTGTAACTTGGGTAGGATGGGATGGTCTGTGTGTTGTGTCCCAATTCTCATGTAACACAGGTATTAACATATTCACATTTTCTTGCTAATGGGGTTTAATTTTTAATTTCAATTCTCATGTAGTAGGTTTTTTTTTTTCTTATTTAAAACTAGAGATGTATTTGTCTTGAGCAGGCTAGTTGGAAAGACTACCCAATTGGAGGGTGAGAAAATGCAGAAAGAGGCTGAAGTTCAGAAACTTATGGAAGAGAATGTGAGGTTGAGTGCTCTGCTTGACAAGAAAGAGGCTCAACTTCTAGCATTGAATGAACAATGTAAAATGATGGCCTTGAGTGCTTCAAACATGTAAATGCCATTGCACTCTACAGATTGCTTGCTTAGCTCTTCCTTGCTGACAGCTGGAGTCTTCAAAGTGAAGCTTTACTGGATTAAGAATCATCCATGGATGGCTCCATAAACATCATCAATGCCTTTATCTTTTTTTCTGATTCCCATTTTAATGCCTCTTTCAAGATTGAAACGGGAAATAATTTTCCTTAGAATGTAAACTTGGCGTGCTCTTTAATGAGAAAAACAAGACGTGTCTCTTCACTGTACATGTTGCAAACCAGAGACCGAATCATCAAACCCCACATCTATATACATATATATACCCATCAAATTTTTTTGAGACCAGCAAAAGATTTCTCTTGTTCTGTTCTGGGAAATTCTTAGGTTCCCACGTAACAAAAGAAATAGTTTGCTATGTTTCAGCCATAGATAGCGTTAAAAATGTAGTAAGAGATGTCAATGGCTCACAAGACTGAGATGATATAGATTCAATGATATAAAGAGATTTCTCTTGTTTTGATAACATCCAAGAATTTCTCATTACATTGAATGTGTATCATTAGTGCCACTGACATATTTTATGATATATAACAAGAAAGTATTCTCGTTCCTTGATCACTTAAAATTTCTCTTACTAGCTTGAGGGGAATGTTGTGTGTTCGTTTGGTCACAACACAACATAGACCGTAGTGTCATTAAAATTTAACACATTCTTTCGTTTGTGGCATGTTCCCACAATTGAACTGTGTACATAAAGTACTTTACGTTGCAAGAATTTTAACATAACTGATGGTGACATGATCGTTTTGGTTGGTCGTGAGATAGATTGAGAGGTGTTGATAGGTCTATCAGAAGTCGCAATAAGGACCTCATAATGAAAAGATGTTTGTGAGACCTTATTGCCTACCGGTTTTTGTCTTGTGCAGGATTTCGGACGACAAGAGTAACATGGCATCACGTGTTTGTGCTTTGAAAGAGGCAAAAACCTTCTACTAATTGGCCATGGTTGTGTCTGTTTTTGACAATGAGGGCCAATCTTGTGTGTACCGTTTTTTGTTAGTGACAGCTCCCCTCTCTCTTGTTGCTGGATTTGTTTGCAAGGTCGCTTTTGCGGCTTGTTCGAACATGAAAATGGCATTTAATTTTTGGTCGTTATTTTGATCCAATTTTCAGAGATTTTGCTACCCAAAAGAGTTTGCAATCCCAAGGATGCAGTGGTGTATGTTCTTGCAGATATCTTTGGATCTGTGAGCATGAAATACGGAAGGAGTGAAAGGAACAAAGATGAGCTAAGCTTCAACCATCTTGAGTCTTAGAACATGACTACAAAAGAACTCCTTACATCTCATATTATTTGCCTTTTCATGTATTACTTCTTAAAAAGTTACTATTTACTACAAAGTTAAAGTGATAAAATGAATTTTCTTCCCTATAAAAATACCCTTTTATTGAAAAAAGTTAAAAGTAATTATGAATTTATTCAAGTATTTAGGAGAAATACTAATGAATAAAGATATTGGAAAAATAATTGATGTTTTTTAATCTTTTAAAGTGATAAATATTTTCTAATAAAATATTCAAAGAGACATATAATGATACGAAATTATATGTTCTTGTAAGGTTGAGGTAGGTATTAGTGGTTTTTATTTTAGAAGCTATTGATTTTTCTTGGTGCTCCTTGTAGAGGTTGAAAATGTACTTGTTTGATGTATATTCTAGTTTTTTAGTGACACCAAATGTAGGTGATGCTATAGTCATTAACGTGAATCCAAACTCATAAGTCAATCTGGTTTATCTCGGATTAGAATTGGATTAAATTGAACAAATTTAGTAGACATATAGAATGATATTTTAAGTATCTGTACTATGTGATATTATTTTAATTATACATAATATTTTTTTTTAACTTACATTGAAACTAATGCAAACGCTCTGAGCAAAGGATACTCTGATTCACCGAACTAATACAAAAATATTTTGTGAGAATCGTATACTAGAAATCAATTTTAATGCCTGTGTATTTCTACAACAAAATAAAATGATTTGAATATAATGTTGTGATTTACATTTGGTAAAATCAATATTAAATATAATATTTCTAGAAATCTTGATATGTATTAAAATTTTACATAATATATATATATATATATATGAAATATTTTTAGTATGTATAATTCTATAAAAAAAACTCATTATTTTCAGAATTAAAAATATCAAATAATGATATTAACTAAATCATGATATCGAGAGTAAATAATATTTGATTATTTTTAATTTGTATTTACTATTAGAAAATTGATGAAAAAATATTAATACGGCAATAATCTGGTAGTAATAAGATATAATACAAGTTGTTAAAATGTTAAATTCTAAAAGTTCAAAAGATGTAAGATAAGATAAAATTCATCCACATATATGAATCAACAAGGACCCCAGCCATAGGGTGGGGATAGTGTTGGGGAGGTTGATGAGGGTCAATTTTAGTGATCCTGAGGAATAAGTATTCTCATTGTCCTGATTGCCTCAAAATAGTAGTTGCCAATGCAACCAAAGGGACAATACATTTGAATGTTCCATTATTAGGTAATTGTCATGTCTAATGTGCTGTAAATTTTAGAAGAATGCTAATAATATATTTCAACTCACTTTTTCTAATGAATATTTTTTTTTTGCAAATATTTATTAAGATGTGTAAATCAATGCAAATTTATATTTGCAATATTCTTTAAGTTTCGCTTATAATTTTTTAAAATTTAATAAATTTTAGTTAATAATAATGCATTAAAAATAGTGCGTTAATTTTCATATATTTTAAGCTCCAAGTTCTAATTAAGAACGATTTTCCTTTGAGAAACTTCTCACTAAGTATTTTAAAAGAATAAAATAGGAAGGTAAAATAAATTAAACCTATTCTATAAGTTAAATGAAATAGTTTCTATAAATTAATTTATACATAAGTTAATTCTAATTTTTGGGAGAAGTTTTATTTATTTTACCTTCTTATTATTTTTTTTTCACAAACGTTTATCGAAAAGTTTATACAAATAAAATTTAAAACCAAATTTTACTTGTGGGTTTATTATAAACCTCCTTTTGTTAACCGTTGGAATTGAAGATTTAGTGGGTGTTTAATATCAAATGAAAACATAAATAAAAGATGGAACATCTAGATTTAAATTTCTGGATCTATCCCCATGTGTAAGTGTCAACAAAATCTTGTTTGTTCAATGATAATCTAAGGCACCTCTATCTATATATTGCTTCCATTATGCGGTCTATGCCATTGGATTTATTGTTATTGCAATCTTTCCAAGTTCACATCGTGTTTGCACAAGTGGGATTTCATTGTACTTTATGCATGAGACACTCGAACTTTTGAATGGTAGATTTGCTTATTCTTGTCGTTGAAGTAGATGTAAGGAAACTCTTTTCCATAGAATTTGCAATAACACGAAAACTACACATTTGGTGAGTTACTACTAACTAATACAGTTTAATGAGGGTTAAACATAGGGATCCAGTATTGCAGTACTAGATAGAAAACCCATATTTCTAGTTATTAATGTTATCCACCGTACTATATATGTCATTAATAATACGAGTTTATTAATTAGTGGAGGCTAAATTTTGTGGAAAGAAAAAGATAATTCATCTTTTATAGAAAAGAGATGCTAAAAAAAAGAGTGAAGGTTATTTGATTTCTATTTTTAAAAATTATTTAATTCTTAAAAGTTAACTAAAAGGCTAGCTCAGTATGCTGGAGGAGGGTGGTGAAAAAAGAGTGTGAAATTGAGGAAGAGACACGAGTAAATGAAAATAGAAGATGAAGAAAAAAAATCTTTTAGTTTTGTTTTTATAGTGCTTAAATAATTGTTTTGGGAAACATTTTAAAAACTTAATAGATTTTTCGATGAAAAATTAGTTGTTGATTGAGTAGTGTGAAATTATTTTATAAAATAATCTTCAAAACAAAAAGGTGAAAAAAAATCAATCGTGTGCTAAATCTTTATTTGAATATCTAAAATAAAAAAATATTATTTACTTTTTTATCTTTGATTTTATTTTTGTCCCTAAATCAAAGACTATGATAAACTCCTAATTCAATTCACTAAATATTAAAGATTAATTTTACTCGTAACGTATAAATATCATTGATCCAATGAAATTTTACATAAAATAAAAATTAAACATAAATTTTTTCATTAAATAAATTGATATTACTCATATAAATGTAATAGAATCTTATACAAGATGGATCCTTTGAAAATCAAAGATTGATCTATCAATATATAAATATCCATTTAATGATATGATTTCTTTCATTAGATCCATTTAATATATATTTTTTACTGCAGATCCATTTAATACTCGACTTTGCAAAAAATTACTTTTGATTTTAATTATATAAAATGTTATAAAATCTCATTCTGAAAAATCTACTACAAAATTGAATGATACTTATAATTTTATAAGAGATTTGTTCAAATATAATATAATGTTTGCAGTTCAGATTTGCCAGCCGGATAATAGGACGAGTGATAAGAACGAAGTGGCAAAGAATTGAGTCTAAGAAGGAAAGTGGCCCACATTGCTTATTTGGGAAGCAACATGCTAACCAAAATCCAGTTGTGTTATCTGCTTAACTGAACAAGTTGGATTTTAATTAGGTGTGTCCTACTTATATCTGCGTTGTTTTATAACAACATATGGACTTGGAACAATATCAAAATTTTCAGGCACATGAATATTTATTTATTTGAGAGACAAAAGTTTGACAGTACTTTAAATATCTGCTACTACTTTTTAATTAAAATTACTTTCATTTCAATGCTAATACTAACTCTGCTGAGTTTTATTATATATTATTGAGATGGAATTTTAATTAAAAAAACAACATAGAAAATAATTATAATATTATATCTGAATTAGTTTTACATGTCTGATATATTTTCTAATCGAATTCCAAGTTATATATTTTTATGATAATTATTTCTCTTGTTTCGATGAAGGCTAGAGGCAAAGGTTGAAGTATTTGCAAAGATACTTTGAAGTTGAATATCAAGGAGTTTAGCTTAATTAATTAAATATGAGGTATAAGTTATAATAAATTTTTTGATACATATTTTTAATTTTTACGGAAAAAAAAATCTAAAGTTGAATTGAGAAAGATTTTTTTTTATATAGAATAACAATAAATATCATAAAAGCATACCTCACATCGCTATTGAACATAAATTAATTAACATGAAATTATTTTAACTTAATTATTTTTTTAACTTAACCAATTCAATTTAATCACTAATGATCTCAAATTTAAATCTTAATTATGTTAAATACTCAAAAGTTGTATTATGTGATTATTGTAAATCAAAATGTGATTCTCTATTTTAGGTATATTCTGTTCACCTTACAATTAACTCATTTGTTGTGAAATTTAGCCTAATCACACCTTGGGTGGGAACCCTTAGACTAGCATAATACGATGGGACAGGGTGAAGTGAGTTGTATAAAGCATACGACTTTTGTTATCCATCACAACAATACCTAAGTTTCATTCTATCCATTTTCCTGTCCTCATTTTCTAGATCCCAAAAACAATTATTAACTACATATGAATAATTAAATATTTTGAATTTGTTGCAATCCACCATTAAAAAAAAAAAATCTCAATCTTTTCTTTTCAAGCTTGCAACTCTCGCAGACATGTACGAAGAATTTGGGTGTGGTCTGCTACATGTCCCCACATCCACGTGACCCTGTTTTCTCTAAAACTCAATTTCTATTTTCCACACATACCAATGTCCCAATGATAAATAAAGCCTCTCCAAACTCGCCCCATGAATCACACACTTTCAGCACCCTCAAGAGACCCTTTCAAAGTTAACAACTTGAAGGTGTGCAAAGAGTACTAACAATCAATTTCACAATGGCCATCAAAAAATCCAATAAGCTACCCCAAGCAGATGTGATAAAGCAAATTGTGAGAAGGTGTTCAAGCTTTGGGAAGAAGCAGCAACAGGGCTACAATGAAGAGGGTGGTCTTCCAGAAGATGTGCCAAAAGGGCACTTTGCAGTGTATGTTGGTGAAAACAGGACAAGATACATTGTCCCAATTTCATGGTTGGCTCATCCACAATTTCAAAGCTTGCTCCAAAGAGCTGAGGAGGAGTTTGGCTTCAATCATGACATGGGCCTTACAATCCCATGTGATGAAGTTGTTTTTGAGTTTCTTACCTCAATGATTAGATGAGAATTAAGGGAAAGTTGAAAGAAGTACACTTATTGGCATTTTGATCACTCATATGAGGCTTATCATCAACAACTAAAAGCTAGCTAGCCCCTTTTCAAGTGCAAAATTCTAAGGGACTAATACTGTTTTTTTTTTTTTTTTTTTTACTTTTTGGTATTGTAATTGTATATATACCTTGATGCCAAAGAAATTTTTCTTGGCCCATGCCATTTGTTTTCTTGATTAACAAGTGGAGATTTCAATGAACCAATGGTATTCTTCGGGGTATTACCCCGTTCAAATTTTACAATCTCTCTTTGCTTTTACTTTACTTGATTACTTGCATTTGCTTGCTTGGTAAATGTAAATTGAAAGAACAGTGGGTTTCTTCAAGGAAAGAGTTTTAATTCATACATTCAAATGTGTCAAGCGTAAAAGAAATCTTCTTTCTTCTTTTTTTATTCAAAGTTGCAGGTCTACGAGTAATTGAGTATGAATGCGACAATGGATATGAGTCCGTGTATGATACGTGTGTACTATAATATATTAACGATGTAAAATTAAACAATTTTTACAGTAATTTAATTACAAATCTTCAGTTAAATAATTGGCTTTAATAATAATTATCTTACAATCACACTAATGATATTTTTTTTATTAATAACACTATAATAACACTATAAAACTATCGTACACGCAAGATAATCATAATCAAGTTGAATAAAATTATTAGTAATAAAAACTTCTCTTCTGCCTTAAGAAAAAAAAAACTTATCTTCTAGTATTTAACCAAGTTTTTATATCCAAAACTCAAATCGGATAAAATTAGTTAAATTGAAATAACTTTGTAACAATGATACACATACTTGGTACTATATTGAATGTTTTACATCTTAATCAAATAATAATGTTTTTTAAAATCCTAAAAATAACGAAATATTTTTAGTTCACAACGCCCAAATTCCGCCAAGTAGAATTTGGAGTTCCAACCCGTGTCCAAGTTACAACTAGTACCAAGTTTTAGCTTTGAAGTTACACTTATTTCCAGCACAAGGGAAAAAAAGCAAATTAATGGAAATTGCTAATTAAGTCTGAGATTCTCTTACTTACATGGATACCTGAAACTTATTAAACTTAATTAGAATCCACTGGAACTTAATTACAATATTGTGAATATTTTTATAATATCATTAAATATATAAAAATAAAATAAACTTGAGATGCAAAAAGTTAGTTTTCCATATAAAGAAACGGAGTGGAGGGAAATTATTGTTATTTTACAAGTTCCAGTTTCAAATCCCAACAAGATTTTGGTGGCAATAGATACCATTATTGATTTTATTTTTGTTTCATAATTGTTTATGTGTCAACTGCTTATGGATCATCTAACTGAGCACATGTTTACGTCTCAGACTTAGCACTTAAAAAATTGTGGATTAATTACTCGCGAGCAAGCACACCTTTCATGCAAGCTTAATGATTAAGGGGTTGTGAAGCATTCAATAATTAAGGATGGGTGAGCCTTATTCTTAATCAGCGCAATATAATAACTTTGAGAAACCACGACACACTCAATAAATTACTGGCCAAGAGCTTATTGTTCAATGCATATATTCTATGTCGTGAACAGCTTCATTTTCTTTTATCAAACCAAAATGTACTTTGTAAAGATCCCAAAGGAACTGATGGACCATAGCTTATACTTTTTGTATTTGGACAGTATGATACACCATTATGAAATTGTAACTTTTTATTAGCATCACGAATTGCAATACAAAACAGCAGGGGTACATAAATCGAATTGGTAATTTGTGAATAAATATCGGCTTAGTTCATGGCCATCACAGTGTACGTAGTGATTAATCATGCATCATAATTGATACATAATTGACCATTATGTCACATTCTCCTTTCTCATTGAAAGGAAGTTTTATTCACCAAAGGAAATAATTACGCAAATATGGGAGTAGTAGCCTAGCATTGGAAAAGATGGCTCCGAGTAATGACATCAAGCATTAATTTCCTGCTTTCTCAGATAACAAGTGTGACATAAACTCCAATGAACTGAAATAGTACGAGTTTAAAATTCTCATCCCAAGCATGATTAAGGAAGTTAGAGAGTCCTAATCCAACCATGAACATTCTCAATTAATAATAATGTTTCATTTACTCTCCCACCCCACATATAGGACAAAGTTAATCATGTTATTAGTATAATGTATTACTAATTTTTCCACCAAAAAAAATCACTAATTATCTCTGGGAGAATTATTCTTTTAACCACATTTTTTCATCTATAAAAAATTAAACTCAAGATTTTATTTAAAATGAAAAAATTCAATATTTTCTGAACCAACAATTTATTGATGCAGTGACATTATTTCTTTCTTATCACCTGAGAATTATGTGCATGAGATTGGACCTATATTAGTGCCAACTCAACAGTCCGTACTAACTTCATAATTGATGATATCACAGTTAAATAATAGGCCTCTGATGACAAACACATGCTTAATTTTGTCCATTTGATGTACATGTAAATGGGACCTCATTGCCTATGGTATGAGCCATCTGGGGTCTAGACAATTAAATCCTCAATCCTTTTGTCCTTCCTTTCTTGCCTAACAAATAACAAGATGTGAAACCATAGCCCCATAAATAGAGCAAAACTTTTTCTTTCTTATTTTAATTTTGATATTTTAAGGCTGCTATGAATGTGTGAGTTTTGTGGTAGGGAGTCCCAAAGAGTCCATCCAGAATCGGACTGCGTTCTATACATGCATGGCATTGTTGAGAACTTTAACTTCGCTCACTAATCTTGATTTGGTTATATTTGATTGATGTAGTTGAAAGTTGTACACCAAAAGTTGTTATACTCATTTTTTAAATTGTAAATGTTTAGTAAAATTATTTATTAAAATATTTGATAAATATAAAATATTATTTTTTTATATTTATATGATATTTTTATATAATGTTATTTAAAGATAAAAATATATTTTTGATAATTATGTTAGTTTATTTTTTAATTTTGAATTATTGTAAGATCAATTTTTAATTATAATTTTAGTTTCATATAACAATCTTATATTATATCTTAAAATATGTTGACCATTTTTTTAAAAAAAACAACATATAATTAAGTAGACCATAAATGAGTAGAAGTATAAAAATTAAAAATTAAAAATAAAACTCCATCTTATGTAAAAGATTAAAAAGTAAATTTAATAAATATTTTTAAAATAAAAAATAGAATCTAACACGTTATTTGAACTAGTAACGTAAAAAAAACCCACTACGATATTAAAATAAACTTATTTATAAAATATTATTAATATGGTCCAAAACAAGATTTTTAATTAATAAAAAAAATTAAAAATAGTTAAAATATTTTCCAAACATACACTTAGTTTTAGAGGTATTCTCATATGGTGGACAAGGTATTAGGAAAGGATTTATTAGTTTATAGTTATCTAAAGTAGTGGCTATCAATTATTTAGTTATAATAATTGCATGAAAGAAAGAAAAGACTACACATTCAGATGAGAACAACACTTTCCAAGAAGTTTCGTATCGACTAGTTAACAACTTTAAGTTCACATGTTAAAGTTGCAAATTCAATAATGAATTATTGAAGGTAATCACGGAATTCTTGATTTTTGCTATATTTTGCATTACCTTTTTACAAGACACTTGACTGGTGGAATATTCCCTATTTTATGCAACTTCTATGTTAGAATTCTATCAAGGATGACTTGTGGATGGGAACACGAGACAGGGGTAAAGACGTAAAGCTATATTTTTTTTCCCCCTGAAATGGTTCATATCTTCCACCACCCAAAGTGATGAATAATTTTTTTCCGGAAATTTTGCAAGGTGAATATCTTTCTTTTAACTTATTTTATTTTGTATTCAAAGATTAATTAGAATTAGAATCTAAATCACTTACATATTAAGGAAACATAATTTGTTATTATTATTTGTATTAACCGTTGTTAAAATATAGTTTTCTCCTTGTCTCTTTTCACCATATTCATCCATCTTATACTTGTGGAGGATATAAAAATATATATTTCGTATTTCTTATCACTCTTTGTTAAATAAACAAAATGCTTCTACAAAAATAATTTCTCAAAGAATATAATGCAACAAACATTCCTCCTCCCCCGGCCACCCCAATTTCGTGGCAAGTTAGCTAGGAAGAGTTTTTTTTATATATACGAGATAGTAAAAAAAAAAACAAGACTTCTTTCTTTTTTTTACTTTTTTTCTCAAATAAATATTAAAAACTGATATTTTCACCTATCATATTCTTTTCTATTTTTCCCTCTTTATTTAGACAAGAAAAGAAATCATGTTGATCAACATAGATTTTAGTCATTAATTCATGATAATTTTAAACATAACCCTTTCTATTTTTTTTTTATATATTTTTGTTATCCAAAATACTCTTATAATTGGTAAACGTACCCTTCAACTGTAGAGTGGGAAGATTTGTCCACACAACAAATATTTTAAATGGTTCCCACCATTATTTGCAATCTTTTTCTGGTGCAGCAGTACTGAGATTAATGAGCATGAGATAAAACATACACAGCACTCACATCCCATCTTGAGTACTTAAAACTTTCCTACAACATGTGTAATGGTGCATCGATCCCCAGGTCTTGGACCATAACGACAAAATAGCTTAGAGAAAACTTTGAGCAAGAGTTATGTTGTTGGGGTTATAGGAAAAATTCTAAGGTGGAGAAATTATTTTGGGTAAGTTATGTTGATTAAAGGCAGTGTAAATTATTTTTTGCGAAAGAAGAATGTCACTAGAAGGAAGAACCAAATGATCAAACTTCAAAGGAATAAAGAAGGAAAACACGAAAAGTGTCAGATAATAAGAAAGGGAAGAAAAATTAATAGTAAAAAGAAAAAATAAGGGATATTTAAACGAGTGAAAAAATAAAATAAAATATATTAAATAAAGTTATTAATAAGAAAATATATTTTTATTTAGTTATTAAAAAAATACGTTTAACAATTAGCCTAAGGAGTAAGTACCCCCCAAACCAAAAAGGTTAGGGCCAAACTGAGAAGGTTGATGGGATTCTGTTAAGCATTGGTTTTTACCACCCAAATGCTTTCGTTCTAGACCTGAAGAATTTGGTATGTAATCCACTCTTACGTATTAAAAACAATTTTTTTTTTTGGAGAGAAATAATATTTTCTTATATATTTCTTAAAAATGTATGATTATATCATTGTTTAATATATTTAATTTTAAAAAATCTTAAATTACTAATTATTTTTTAAAAAAAATTAAAGTCTAAGATACTTTATTTTGAAGTGTTTGTCTAACTAACCACCAATTAAAAATGGGATTAAACAATCCCATCCTATGTGATCCAATAAAATTATATGTATTTGTTTAAATTTTTTTGTGCACAAAATTCTATGTAATTTTGTTGGACCAATTAATTCCATGAAGCAGTTAGACCACCCGTATTTTGAATGATTACTTTCTATAAAGTTTAACTACGTTTTACTATTTGGTATACGGAGCCGATTTCCTTATTCCAACTAAATTGGGAGTATAGATACTGTTAGTAAATCTAGAGGGTGAGAAAATAATGGTTAAGATTTTATTTTGCTAAATAATCCCTACACTATGTGTTAAATGTTGTTTAAATTTGTAAAATAAGTCTACTTATTCTTTTTAGTGTATTCTTTCAACAACTCACAAATCACTATCAACTTACACTATTTGGAAGAAGAATCTTTATTAGCAGTTCTATTCCAAAATCCCTAATATATTGTAACGATTTTTTTTTTCTTATTTTTACCAACTTTTTATTTCCGTAAAATCTTTTATTATTGGTTTTGAAAGCGAAATGATGAAAGCAATATTTATTGTTGGCGACATTTGTTTTTGTCGAGAAATCATTGGATTAGTTTAGTTCAAAATAGGTTTTTGGACACCCTGTTGGCGTCCTACTTCACAGCCCAAAATGAAGTCAAGAAGTCCACCGGTACATTTTGAACTGCTTTGCTATTGCACTTCCTCATTGCTATTTAAACCTCTATCTTTGACAAAAACTTATTTATGATAAAAAAAATACTCCCGAGTTTCGACACTCTTGTAACACAATGTAAAATTATTTTTATTATGAAATTAATTTTATATATTAGTTACTTTTGTTTATAAAAAAAATCATCTTTTAGCATTAATTGAATTAATTATGATACATGTTATCCTTTTTAATAATAATCGATTATTATGGGGGAACTAAATTAAACTACCAAAACAAGTTTCTGTTTTGTTAAATTTCTTTGAAAAAGTAACATTATAAGGTGTCAGGTCGGGATTATTATTTGAAAAACCTTACATGAACACCTAATGTGCTATTTGACACCTAGAGAAAGGAAAAGAAAAAAAAATAATGTATGATTGGATTTATGATGTGATAGAAAGAGAAAAATAAAAAAATAAAAAATATTGAAGGAATATTTAAAATAATAAGGAGTTTGTGTATGAGTGTATCATTACTCTTATTATTTTTGTCACTTTTTGTTTTTGGAGAAGATGGGAGTTTAAATAGCAAAGCACCATTGAGAATGATATTGGGCTTGGACCAGCACGTATAGATTCAGTCGAGTACGTCCTCCTATATATACGCCTCTTTCCCACCCGAAAAAACCCTAGAATCCCCATTCCAGAGCCAAGGTAGGTTAAACACTCTTCTTCATCGTCGTCGCAATGGGACGTGTGATCCGTGCGCAGCGTAAGGGAGCAGGCTCGGTCTTCAAGTCCCACACGCACCACCGCAAGGGCCCTGCCCGCTTCCGGAGCCTGGATTTCGGAGAGCGCAACGGCTACCTGAAGGGTGTCGTCACTGACGTCATCCACGATCCTGGCCGTGGCGCGCCTCTCGCTAAGGTCGCCTTCCGCCACCCGTTCCGCTACAAGAAGCAGAACGAGCTCTTCATCGCCGCCGAGGGTCTCTACACCGGCCAGTTCATCTACTGCGGCAAGAAGGCCACCCTCGTTGTCGGCAATGTGTTGCCTCTTCGATCCATTCCTGAAGGAGCTGTCATCTGCAACGTCGAGCACCATGTCGGCGACCGCGGCGTCTTCGCTAGGGCGTCTGGAGACTACGCCATTGTTATCAGTCACAACCCTGATAATGACACCTCTAGGTATCGATGTTTAGTATTAATTGAATCAGTTATTAGTGATAGTAGTAGTTTTGTTTGATTAGTTTTAGATCCAGGTTGAAAGGTAAGATGTGAATTTGTTTGTTAATTGTGATTTTTTTAAGTGCATAGCTTGGTTTATGATTTATTGGTTGAGAATATGGGTGATTTGTTTAGTTTATTTTTAATTGAAATGTTAGGTGCAGTTTAATGGTGTTTTGCTCTTTGTTTCAGGACTAAGGTTTAACTGCATAGCGTAATTTTGGGAATTTGGACGAATTGATTTAAGGGTTTAATTGAAATGATAAGTTTGGCTTAATTGTTAAAGTGTCTGGCGTAATTTATGATTTATTGATGAGGGTTGGAGGTTTGAGTAAATTGGTTTCAAGGGTTTTTATTAAACTGCTAGGGCATTTGGGTTTTCAATTCGTTACAGGATTAAAGTTTTTGTTGAAGTGGATAGCATAGTATATAATCTATCGAAGAGTAGGGTTTGGAATTTGGATGAATTGGTTTGAGGAGTTTTATTGAAATGTTTGGCATGTGGGTGCGGTTTAATTGCATTTTGTGCCTTGTTAAAGGATTGAGCATTTTATAGAAGTGAATAGCATAATTTATAATTCATTGATGATGATTGGGTGTTTGGCTGAATTGGTTCAAGGGTTTTTTATTGTAATGCTTGGGCATTTGGGTTTAGTGTAATTGTGTTTGTTTCAGGATTAAGCTCCCATCTGGTTCAAAGAAGATTGTTCCAAGTGACTGTAGGGCCATGATTGGTCAAGTTGCAGGTGGAGGGAGAACTGAGAAGCCTCTTCTCAAGGCTGGAAATGCTTACCACAAGTTCAGAGTGAAGAGGAATTGCTGGCCCAAGGTTCGTGGTGTTGCTATGAACCCTGTTGAGCATCCCCACGGAGGAGGTAATCACCAGCATATTGGTCACGCAAGTACTGTCAGGCGTGATGCTCCTCCTGGACAGAAGGTTGGTCTCATTGCTGCTAGGAGGACTGGTCGTCTTAGAGGACAAGCTGCTGCAACTGCTGCCAAGGCTGATAAGGCTTAAAGAGAACGTTGTTAGGGTTATTATATTTGATTGCAAGTTTTTCAGTTTTGTTTTTCTTTTTTCTGATAGTTTGTTTGTTAAACTATTTGGGCACCTTCTTCAGAACCATTTTCTTCCCAACATATGGAGTTTTCAATAGACGGTCTTCTATATTTGTTTGGTTGCATGTTCAATGCTGCAGATTATTGCTATTTTATCTAGTTCCTACTGGTTAAATTAGTTCTTTTGACAAATTGAATTATATCATACCATTTATTGATTAAATTTAATTGATAGGCTTCGAGGGTGATATTCATGGTCACATTTAAGTAATGTGTGGCCATGAATATGTACTTGAAATAAGTGTTTCACTACGCAAGGATGCATATCACTTGTCTTGTATCTTCATGGTGGTTAAGCAATGGTTATTTACTATTTATTGTTTGTGATTTGAGATTTCCAATAATTTTAAAGATGAGTTGGTTAACGAATTTTTTTTACTGAACTGTTGTTTTGGTTATGTTGTCCCTATAATCGAATGGTAATTTTCATTTTTTTTAGAGAAATTGTAATTTTTTAATTGATTTTTTTCAATTATTTTTAAATTTTTTTAACCAATAGAATCAAATAAGCAATGACTATAATACCAACCTTAGAACTATAAAAATTCAGATTAAGGGGATGGAGTTCATGCAGAATTTCTTTTCAACGAAAACTGTTTTGCCATGAAAGTATATCAAATAAATATTCTCATTTTGTGATTAACAAGCTTTCGATGCTGATATGTCCCTGGCTTCTTCTGGACCTAGCTATGCTTTTCATGTGTTGGGTTGTTTGGATTGAGAGATGATTGATGAATTCTTTTACCACCCAGTCTCTGCTAGCTATTTTTATATAAAAAAAAAGTTCAAAGCTTTTTTCATTATTGGAAGACATGTCTTCTAACAAAATTAGGAAATATTATTAACAAAGGATTTTGTTCATTCCTAATCTTTTTTGTTTTAATTTAATTACAAAAGAAAAATCATACCCATACAATGTGATTACACAAGCGCATCCTCTCTTACAAGGCAAGCTCTTTGAATGATAGATTTGGTAAGGGTAAAAATTCCTTATATTTAAGACATGAGAAGGGGATTTTTGTTTGGTTTAAATCTGAGAAAATTTAAAAAAAAAAAAACTACTGCATGAGAAGTTTAAGGATATGCAACTGTTTCTTAAAGAAGAAAAAAAAAAACACACAAATCAGCTTTCAGAATTAAAACATGGAGTACACTTCAAATAATAATGTGCAAATAATAATAATAGCAAAATATATACAGAGCGAAGTCATGTAAATATGCATAAGTTATTTAATACATTTATAGATTCAACACTTTAACAAAAAAAACACATAATTTTAGTTTTTGAAGAGAAATTAAAATCATATCAATTTTAATACATATAAAAACTAAATACATATTAAATATTTACAGAAACCAAAACTAAATTCGTGATATTTTAAGAAACAAAAATATGTTTTAATCAAATTTAGATAAAGAAGATTAGAGAGTAAATAATCAAATAAAATTAATTATTCTTTTAAAAATTAAAATAAAACAAAAACATCATACTACATTGATATACTCTCTTTTGTTTTTTTTATAATAAAAATCACATAATAATCTAAATGTGAATATTAAAATTGTCATGTTCCTTTGACTATATCGTCAGATTCTCTAATGTATTTGTGTCGTAAAAAAGTGTTGTAAATATATTAAAAACTATAAAATTAAGTTTAAAAAAAAACCTTTAAAATTAGAAGAAAAAATAATTAAACATGCGAGACCTATAAAATGATTTTGTTTTTTTTTTAATAAATTTCAATTAACAAGATATAGATTAAAATAGTAGTTGTAGTGTGTGGTATCATCAAAACGACGGATTGGTGGGGGTGGCGCCTTCGGCCATTGGCACGTACACCTCCTAAAAACGACAACTTGTGTCCCGCAGCTTGGTGGCTAAATGGCAGTTCCAGAGAGGAACCATAACCATTATCATCATTTCTCAGTGTTGATCGTCCTCATACTCGTCGACAATGCTCTCTGCATCAGGTTCCCGGATCGGATCGCCCAACCCGCCCTCGACCCGGGAGACCAACACCGCCTGCATGTCGCCGTCTTCGCCCTCGGCAGCTTCTGGAGATCCGAAGCGGTGTTCGGCTGCTTGCCCGGCGTCGTTCGCACCACCGTCGGCTACGCCGGCGGATCCAAACCCAACCCCGAATATCGAAGCCTCGGTGACCACGCCGAGTCCGTCAAGGTTCTCAATTGAATTCCTTAATTTCGTTCCGAATTGATAATCAATGTTTTAAGTATAAGATAGATTGGACTTACTATCATTTAATTGGTTTAAATTGTCATATCCATGTACGTGACCAACTGTGAAGTTGTTGAAATTTTTTCAGTTTTTTTTTTTATTGGTTATAGTATAGCTTCTATTTATCCACCAAAGTGCATCGTCATCTTTACTTTACAGAGCAGCTAAATCCCATTTCTAATTAGTAGAGCATGGTGACCAATGGAGGTAGTGAACCAAGGTTTGGATCTCTGTCAGGAGAGCTATCCACATTTAGTGTCCAACCATGGACAAATAAAAATAGCATGGAATGGGGATAAGTGCTAGAGATGAAGATTTGAAATGACTTTGTTAATTATCGTGGTTGAAACTACTCTGAAACTAGAGTTCGTTTCCCCTAATAGCCTTTCTTTTCATAGTTGTCTTGGATGGTGAGTGAGATTTGCTCAACCGGCAATTTTAATTGTGGTGTTTTCTGATTGTTACATCCTTACCAACATTTTCTAAGTCACAGTTCAAACAATAAGTTTTCTAGCTATCCATTTCTTATCCACTTTTCCCTAGACGCGTTATTAGAGAAAACAAGCAAATTCTGTTTGTTTAGACACTTGATTGAATTTTATGTTCTTTCACACAGTGATGCAGAGTGCTTTAGCACCCAGAAACTAAAAGCTTAAAACAATCAAATAATCTCAATATCATGGTGTAGTTTTGATTTTGGAGCTGGTTGATTTATTGCAAACACCTAATCCTTTCATATTTATTTGTGGTTATTAGGATTGGTAAGCAGTTATTCTATTTTTTATATTTTTTCCGAGGTGTATTTGAGTATGTTTATTCATGTTAGTGTTCTCACACTGTCATCGTATCTGGGTTCCCTAGTTAATTAGTGAACAATGAAATTTTGAAGTATGAGATGAAAACATCTAAAGAATCCAAGTTCAATTACAATTCAACGACTTCTGTTTCCAAAGAAATGTCAAGTCCTAACATGTGGTAAAGGTTGCATAAAGGGTGCCCATTTTTAGGCCTGTGCCAAACCAATGTCTGGGAGAAATCTACTTGTTTTAAGTCTGCAAACCCCAAAGGCCATCACTTGATTTGATATGCATAGATCCTTATGCTTTTATAAAACATGAAGTCGTTGGCATGGACAGTTGAATGTTGAAGTTGTGAATGGCAGGGACTGTGATCTGCATTGAATAGTTTGAAATCATAGGCCTGTGAAAGAAAGTTTTCATTTATAGATCCTTTGAAGATATTATTGTAACATGCTTTATCATAGTGTAAGTGTGGTTGTGTTGAATCTGGAATTCATGTAGACTACTATATGTTAATAATTTTTCATAACATTGAACAGATGGTCTTGTTGGACAAGCGACCTTAATAACTTAAGAGGAGGGGTGAATTAAGTCTTACAAAATTTCTCACTAACAAGTTTTAACCCCCTTTTAAATGATAGGCTCAGAATGCAGAAGAAGAAGAAGTAATCAATTTAACAATGTTCTTTTAAATGCGCAAGATAAAATAATTTGCAGTAAAAATAACTGAGATAAGGGAAGGGAGAATTGCAAACTCGATTTATACTGGTTCGGCCACTTCCCGTGTCTACGTTCAATCCTCAAGCAACCCACTTGAGATTTTTCCACTATCTCTGTAAATCCTTTACAGACTTTGAACACACCTTGGGATCCCTCATTCTTGTGTTCAAGATTCTTACAATCCAAGAGACAACCAGTTTCTTGATTACAACTGAGTTTATGAGATGAATAGAAAGATTTTTCTCCTCTAGAATAGATGATACAAATTGATGTTCCTAGAAGAATTTTCAATAAATTTGCAAGTGTTTGACAATAGTTGTTTAGAGAGGATTTGACAATTAAGTTCTCTTTAAAACTCTCTATCTTGCTTTTCGAAATCAGACACTCATATATATATATATATATATATATATATATATATATATATATATATATATATATATAGGTCCATTGTGTCTTTTCAAAATAGTTTGAAGAGATGTGTCTTTTCAAAAAGCTTTTCTGAAATTTTCTCATTGGTAATCGATTACAAGTTTCTGATAATCGATTACACAGTTATATTTTTGAAGGGTCATGACTTTTTAAAGTGTTTTATAAAGTGTCGTTACTGGTAATCGATTATAAGATTCAAAATTCTAATTTCAAAATCCTTTTAAAAAGCTTATTTTCAAATTTGTCTCTGATAATCGATTATACTATCTAGTAATCAATTACCAGTGCCTTTGATCTCTTGAAAATAATTTGTTTTGAGGTCAAAACCAATCAACCAGTGAGATTGTTTGAGGCCGTATCTTTTTTTTGATCTTGTTTGCTTGACCTTGAATTAATCTTTAAGCAATGCTTAACCTTTGAATGTTTGTTGAAACAACCTTGTTTGATTCTACTTTGGCATCATCAAAATCCTGTATTCATACATTCACGGGTGCAACTTTCTTTTGTTTTAACTTTTACAAACAAACTAAATTCAATCCATGTAACATCTTAAAATCCAGATTTAACTGCATTAATTCATTAATATGATGAATTGAAGTTGGATGATTTTGTTGAATTTGCTGTTATGGCTCGCGATTACAATGCAGGTCGAGTATGACCCACAGCTGATTAGCTTTAGGGAACTCCTGGATGTCTTTTGGTCAAGTCATGATCCTAGGCAAGTGTATGGCCAAGGTCCTGATGTGGGTAATCAGTACAGGTAGGAGGAGCACTGATGCCAACCACAATTTCTTGTGATCTTCCTTCATATCCAGCCTCATGCTGACTGCTATGTACTGAACTATACCTATATGCTGGCAGATCTATTATTTTTGTTAATGGAACCGAAGAATCAAGAATGGCTGCTGTCAGCAAAGAACAGGAACAAACCAGGTCAAGAAGCAGCATTGTGACTACTCAAATTCTGCAACTTGGAACATTTTACCCTGCAGAGCCAGAGCACCAGGTATGTTTCCAAAATAATGTTTGATAGAATACCAATTTGAAATAGATGGAAATAGGATTAAGTCACAGCAGATTATACAGATATTTCAGCAATTTCTTGCTTTCCCAGAGTTCAAAAACTCCTTTAGAGACTACTTCTGTCAGAAAAGCTACCGAAGACATGACTTAATAGTCCCCCCAAGATTACCACACCGATATAAACCAAATACATAATTATTCGCCACAGAAACTGTCACACGACACTTATGAAAACTGCAGTGATTATTAAAACTAAGTCCTAACATCAAGTTATTAAAACTGCAGTAATTAAAACTAAATCCTAGATTTTCTAGAATAGACCTCCAATCTGTGGGTAGTCTGATGCCTTATCAATGTTTCTAAGAAAAGCATTTCCTGCTATGTTGCTTGGATGTGGGTACAAATAAAACTAAGGTCCCCGGTGCCATGGAGGCTCCTTGTTGCACAAAGGTATGAGAGAGGGTCATTGTATCTAGCATTTCCCTTGTGTATGCAAAGAGGCTATTTCTGGATTCAAACTTGTGGCCGACTGGTTACTAAGGGAAACTTTACCGTTATGCGATATGAAGACATCCCCAATTTTGGCACATATGTGCATCATAAAGATTTAATCTCTTACTGTTCCATATTCTTGGTACTGGGGGACTGGGGTTGTTAGATTTCATATGCATATCATTGGTAGTTGATTTGTCACTTTCTAGAGAACTAAAACCTCCAGGTTGTCTTGTGCATATCATTGGTAGGGGGCTATTAACCTTTTTGAAGATAGCAAATACTCATTTTTCTTTGAAGAGACATCAATCATGAGGGTTAAATTCTAGTTCGAGCTGCCTTAAATTGATACAATCTACATATTTGTAAATAATATGCAAGCATTACTTATTAGAGTTCTTATTCTGGCCATAAAAACATACCATTGGAAATTGAGTTGATTTTTGTTGTCTACTATTAGACAATTTTGCTAAGTACAATTCTATTACTCTCGAAGTTCTGACCCATTAAATTAAATCAAATCACTAACCGAAATTGCCTGTTCTGTTCTAAAATATGCAGAAATTTGAACTCAAGCAAAATACCATCCTTCTTCAGTTAATTGGGAACCTTCCTGCAGAGGAGCTTGAGAGGTCTAGCCTGGCAACAAAATTGAATGGATATGTGGCCGAGCTTTGCCCTCCAAATATCCAAAAGCAAATTGATGCCAAGATCAACGATATTATTAAAAAGGGTTGGCCTATTTTGAGGGATTTGTAGTTGGCCTCGTGGGAAGTTTGCTCAGATTGTCAACTTGTCATTCTTCAACTAGCTTGCTTCGCTTCAGTTCCTATAGGTTTTGTTCAATAGCTTGCATCAGTTGCAGGGCTTTGATTAAACGATTGTGTTGTAATTACTGTACTTGTAAAGTCTTGAGTCTCCCTCTTATCCTTCAAAAAAGAAACCCTTTGATTTTTTTGTTCTCTTACATTTACCTTTTTTATTTATGAAGACAACGGAAGAACTTTTTATTATTTTATTAGTATTATTCAAAAGAGTGACAAAGTAAAAAAACTAGTAATTTTAACTTGCTATTCGTCAAGTGGAAGACGAACCTATTACGTTTGTGCGTGTTAGAATCTTACAATATTTTGAAAAGCTTATATTATTGGCTAAATTGTAATAGAGGTCTTTTTTTAATTCTTCATATGTAATTTTAGTTTTTATATTTTAAAAACTTCGAAAATTTGGTTGAATTTTTAATTTTGCATTAAGTTTATTTTCTTTTATATATTAATTAATTAAATTGTTTCTTAGTGGTACTTTTTGAATGAATTTGTTAGATTTAGACTTTAGAGAACAATTAACCAAAATATAAAAAAAAATGTTTACAAAATTGATGATTGAAGTAAAATTGTAGGTTTTTTTTAAAATGTAGGGATTAAAATCAAATATTTTATTACTTTTGTGAAGTGCTAGTATATAGTTAAATTAGTCTCTTAAAAATATTGAATTGTTCTTTTTTAGGAAATTGAATTAAACTTATTATTTTTTTTGAAAATGTGTTATTTATATCTATCTAAAAATCGTCCGGTCGGTTGGACTCTTTTTAAAAAAAATTATTCTTTTTTTTCTTTCTTACATTATTGAAAAGTATGATAATAAATTTTCTAACTATAAAACAAGATATAAGAGCTAATTATAACCAAACAATTCTCAATTTGGTTTTCGGAATACAAAAATTTCATTTTTTAAAAAGTAAATAAAAGGAAGCAACTATGATTTATGAACTGCTCTGCTTCATCCTTGGACCTTTATCCGTACAAATACAGTCACAAACACAAAGATCTACATTTATGCCATATGAGATGAGAAGAGCATCATCATAATTAATTAAGTATAGAAGCCAAGAAACCAATCATATTTTGACACGCGGCGCAAACAGAGCTCGGGCATTTGGTTTTTTCCGAACAATACAGAATCCACAACGAATCTCGACCGCACGAACGGACGTCTCAGATGTGCACAACAACGAGCTCCCCTTGATTTCGGACCACTGTATAAATACCGAAGCTTGAAGAGTTCAGCACTTTCACACAGTTTCCTTTCTTCTCTCTGGAGCTAGGGCGAGTGACCGGAGCGGCGAAGATAGAGTCAGATCGGAAGCGGAAGAAGGCGTCGACCTCGGCGGCGGAGAAGGAGAAGGAGAACCGCAATAAGACTAAGAAGTCGAAGATGTCGTCGTCGTCGTCGAAGACTGGTGGCGGTGGTGAGGTTAGGGCTTCGCACATATTGATAAAGCACGAAGGTTCTAGAAGGAAGGCCTCGTGGAAGGATCCAGAAGGCCGCATCATCAAGAGCACAACCAGAGAAAACGCGGTTTCTCAGCTCAAGGCCCTCCGCGACGACATCGTTTCGGGCAAGGCCACTTTTGAGGACATCGCCTCTCGCTTCTCCGATTGCAGCTCCGCCAAGCGCGGCGGTGATCTCGGTTAGTCGAAAAATGAATGTTTCTTATATAATAGCAAAATTAAAAGTTTTAATTGTGTAAAGATTTGGACGTATGGTATTCTTATGAAGGATCTGATAATTGAAAATTGTGTTATTCTTGAAAAATTCTATTAGTTGAGATTCGTAAGTATGAAATTGCAGTGCAGGATCATAATAATAGACTTGCCATTAAGACATTTTTTGTCGTCTTCTTGACTTGTGAGGTGGTGGTTTTGTTATTTTAGGGGTTCTTGTCTGTTTACTGTAATAGAACAAAACAAGAATTATATGGACTTGATTTGATGAAGAACAAAACTTAGATGCGGTTTCAGAGGTGCTTTTGGTGCTATTTTCCGGTTAGAATTTGAGTTTTACTTCAGTAATCTGTGTGTTAATACTGCATCTAACTTTTGTCGATGCGGATTATTGGGGTGAAACTTCGATTCAGAACAGAGAAAAATAGTACCAAAAGCACATATGGCACTGCATCTAACCTTTTGTCCTTTGATGAATTCAGTTATTACCGTGTCTTCTCATTCACTAACGCTAGTTTGGATTTTTCTGCTCCCGTCCTCAAAAAAAAAAAAAAAAAAAAAGAGTTAGAATAGGTTCATAAATTTAGTTATCTGAGAATTTAGTTTAATAGTTTGGGGGTGGTTGATGCTGGATCTAGCACCTCTTAAATGAGCAAGTATTTAAAATGAAAGAGTAAGGGTGTGTCCACTGCTGACTTTAACTTAGTTAGGTTTACATGTGCTGTATATTAATCAAATTTCCTGGTGCTACCTGACTTTGTGTTTCTTATTAACGGACTTGCAGTGTTTAACAGAACATCAAACTTAACTTTCAGTGACATTCTTTCTGTTGTTGTTGCTGCATTGTTAGTTTCATAAGAATTCCCCATATTTCACCAAAGCTCACATTTAATGTGTTTCATCATAACCAAAACTGGCAGTTTTGCATCCCAAACTGGTACCTAATTACTAAAACTCAAATATTTTAGCTCCTCCCGTCACAGAAGGTACCTAATTAGTACACATTTCATGTCATTGTGTTTAATATAATTATGAATTGGAAGACCTGAAAAATGATGCCACTTGTTTGAGAACTGAGAAGCGCTTTATAAGTTCCAAGTTAGTGTCATAAAATAGCTTTTGATTTGATATAGTGATAGTATATATTCGTTATAGATGTTGCTATGGCAATTAGCATTAGTTAGCCTAGCTGTAAGCGTTTCAAATGTTGTTAGAATACGATTTAAAGGGCTACTATTCAATTGCTATCAAGACAACAGATCTTTCAATCTGTGTAACTGTCTAGTATGCTTTATCTGGTTCTGAATGTAAGGGTGTCTTCATGAGTGCCGTTGCCCGAAACTCCAAACTTGTACGTTAAATTCATTTGTACTTGCTGTGTGTTTGGATCAGGGTCACATAACTGTGGATATGTCACTCTTGAAGGTGTTATTGTGAAATTTGATGTGAATCTCACAGAAATGTAAACATAGACCTCAAGACTTAGAACCAATCTCACCCTTGGTCATAAAGAACTGAGGATCTACATTTAGTTAGCATTCATTTCTGAAGTGAAATACATGTCTGAATTTTTCATAACTAATTTTGTCAATGAACTGAAATAACTTTCTTGGGTGCAGGTCCTTTTGGTCGTGGCCAGATGCAGAAGCCTTTTGAAGAAGCAACTTTTGCTCTTAAAATTGGTGAAATAAGTGACATTGTGGATACTGACAGCGGAGTCCACATTATTAAGAGAACAAAATGAGATTATTACGGAATAATCTCCTAATAGGGAGAGACATTAACATCTGTAGAAGATTTCCAGGATTCTTGTTCAACTCAAGATCTGTTGATATATGTTTGAGACATGGCGGTGTCATGTTTTTGGATGATATATTGTTTTCTGACAATTAAAAACATGTGGTATGCTTGTAATTTTGAAAGACATTTATAAGGTTTGGATTCTATTGTCTTTGGGCTGGAGCTTCTCTCTTGCTGGGGACGGGAATTTGTGGTTAAACCAGGTAATTGTGGTCTTACGGTAAAAGTAGAATTTAACACAAGATAGATAATCCGTCTTGCCATTTTTATCTGCAAGACGCATTCATTCAGCACTGGCGTCTGTCATACTACTATTTTTTTTTTCTTCAAGTAATGATACATGAATCTCTCTTCATTTTAAACATCCTGTCCATACTTTTCATTTCCTTCCATCTTTTTTTCTATCACATCATAAATCATATTATACATATTATATTTCTCTCTCGATGTATGATAGCATTTGGAATGTTTATGAAATATTTTTCTTATAGAAGATAATATCTCTTTACTAGGAGATCCACCACCTTTATCATTATATTCTAGGAGCCTTTAGACACAAAAATGAGACATTATCTCCACCTTTTTATGTTTGAAAGTTCCAAGAATATAAGGATCGAGGAGGTTACACTCCTAGTAAGGAGACATTATCTTTGGTAAGAAAAATATTTAATAAACATTTCATATGTTATTATACACTTAGCTATAGAAAAAAATATATAATAAGATTTATGATGTGATAGGAAGAGAGAGAAATAAGAGGAGTTGATGGGGTATTTAAATTGAAGAGTGATTAATGTAATGATAAATGATTGTTTTGGGGTCATAAGCTTGACTTTGGTGGAAATATTTAGAAAGTTGGTAAAAAAATGTGTTTTGTCAGAATACATTTACTATTTTTCGCAAAGGTTTAAATATGTTTTTGTTATTATAAATTAGTATTTTTTAAGTTTTTATAATTTTTTTTTTTTACATTTTAATCCCTATACGTTGAACATATTTTAATTTTGATTTTTATAAAAAAAAACATTTTTAGTCATTGTAAGTTTGTATTTTTTCAATTTAAGTTTTTTTAAGATTCATATTTTTTATTTATAATCTTTATAATTTTGTGTTTATAAGGATTAAAATAAAAAAAAACTTACATAAATTAAAAATAAAGAAAATATTAAAAATAAGAAAAATATTTTATAGGGATCTAAATTAAAAGGTACAAACTTATAGAAGACTAACTCTAACCCATGCATGGGCTAAAGCCCAAAAGTTCACATATATAAATCCACAGGACCTAGTAAGCTAGGGTCAGCCCATGGGCTAGTCTACTTTTAAAAAATTAATTTGATTATATTTTTAAAAACAAATGAATGAATTGCATTATTAACTCATTATTTTTTATACTATATTTTTTTAGATGTTTTAATTTTTTTTTTAATTTTCAACATTTAGAATTATTTTTTTAGAGAAATCATATAATAAAATATTAATTAACATACTTAAAGGCAAATATTGTTCACGTGTTAGTGAGTGATTAAAGTTTTTGTCTTGTGTATTATAAAATATAAAATTTTAATTATGCTCATAAATATGTTGAATTTTGTTAAAATTTACAAGTGTACATGTTATGAAATTATTTAATCGGATTGATCCCTAATTCAATGATTGATTTGATTTGAGTAAGATAACATTGATAATAACTAATAAGTTAAAGTTGTTATGCTTCATGATTTTAAAAATTTTTTAGATCATAATTTCTATAAAAAAATTTATAAATTCTTGTGTTAAAAATTTAAAATATTTTATATCATTGTTCATAAATTAGCATACATGTTGTGCATGACACATGACACTTGAATTTATGTTTTAATTTAAAAATATATAATTGATGGACATTACATAGAAGTATTTTGTTTTAATTTTTTATTGTAGCCAAGAAGTCTTACTTTACATTGATTTAACTATTATTTCACAGTAATTATAGAAATTATGAAAAATGTTATACTTTACAATTCATGGTTAAAATAAATTAAAAAATAAATTATAAATAATTCCCAAAACATAAAAAACATTTATATTTAAAATATTTTACAAAAATATTCAAAACACTCAAATTCATTTGAAAAAAAAAATATTATATTCGTTTTTTTTATACTGAATTCACCTCATAATTTCATTTAAGATAACCTCTGAAATACATCATATTCTTAGAAGTATGTTATTCCAATCAAGCATAAAAATAAATATATTGTTCCATGTTCATAGCATTAATGTGCTCTGAAGCAGCTTTTCAAAAGCATTAACAGTAACCATTACTTATCCTAGATTATATGTCTTGTTATTTGATCATTAAATTAATTGATCTTCCTCAAAGTTAAAATCTTTACATTATTTTATTCTATAAGCAAGATATCCTCATAACCAAAAGTAGTGAGATTAATCTTGAAAGTATAGAGATTATCAAAGTAAATTATATTTCTCTCAACAAAATATTTTTATATGTACGACCCAAAAATCTATCAGCATACTTAAAAAAACCGATCATCTATCAACTAAGCCGGATCTTGTTGGTATCTTTCCATTATTTTATCATTTTTTTTCATGATTTCTTATTATGCACTGAAAATGAATTATTTATATGGCTGGGTACCATCCGCCCACGATGGCCAACACTTGACCGAAACCGCACAAATCTCCCCAACCTGCAAAATCGAAAATACAACTCTGACAAAAACACTAATGTCAAATTCTCAAACCAACTACTGAGTACTGCCCCTGGAGGACCATAAAACCCTCGACCCAATTGTAGGAAAATTACTGCAAGCCCGAAATCCCGCCACCAAAAACACTTCCAGAAAACTTAGTAAACCACCAATTAATCAATGTCCCACTTTTTACTCCTCCTCCCTCTTTCCAACCCCCACTTTCTTATGTTCAAGTTCTGTACGGTGAAACAAAAAGAAACATTATATTTTTTACCGTCAAGATATGCCTCTTTAAGATTTAGTTCTCCCCTCCCAATTTCAATCTTTTTGCACTCTGTGCCCTTAAGACGTTACCAGCTCCCTCCTGAGCTGAAACATCATGCTGGTAGGAGCAATTGGAACCATTTCGGCACCCCCTTGGGCTTTTAAAATATATGCATGGTTTCAGGATTTTGGGTTTCACTTCTCTTTGTTTAATGTTATGTACCGGTTTCATATCTTGGAAGTTACTATGACGGATACCTATGTGCGAGTCCTGGATGTCTTGCTTGTCTGCACCATGTTGCCTGATGAGGTTTTTATAGTAGTTGGCTCGCTTTGGCCCGGATGCCATAGCTGTCTCTTGCTGAGACTGGTTATTTAAAGCAGGGGGCATTCCACTCGACACATGGTGAAAATTTTTGCTGACGGGCCTGTGCATATCAGGTGCAGGTGTATGATGAGTAAGCATTGAAACTGAGGGAGTTACTGGCATACCAGGAACGGGCCTGGACAATGGAACCGATGCAGTCACTGGCTTATCATGTGAAGAAGACAATAGTGAAACTGATGGAATTGCAGGCACTGACAGAGTGGGTGTAGGATTCAATAAAGAAACTGATGGATTTGAAGGCTTCAACCCAAACCCAGAAGGTAATGAACCCACTGCACTTGTGGGTGTAGTCCATGAAGCTGTCACATCAGGTGTAGGTGTAGACACCAGAACTGATGGAATAGCAGGCTTCAACCCAGAAGTGGGTATATCCACAGTATTTGAGGAAGCACTTGCTGTGGTAGCTGCAGTTCCATGTTCATTAATCAACTGCTCAAGTATTTTTGGATCAGTAAATATTTTACCCAGTAAATCCATATCAATCAGGGTTCCTTGCTCATTACTCCTTATAATGGTTGCAACAACTGAAGAGGCTGCTGCTAAATCAGCTTCCATACCAGAAGATACCCCAGCCATGGGCCTTATACAAGGATCCAAGGAAACGGCATGTGCAGCATTAGAGGCTGAACTAATGGAAGTTTTCGCTGATATATATTGCTGAGAGTTCTGCGACTGCACATTGGGGGAAGGCTTCAGTGCTACTGCCAATTCAGGCAGAATATCCGTAGATTCTTCCTCTTCAATGGGAATGATAGGGATGAGAGGAGTTCTGCCATCATCATAATCTTCCTCTTCTACATCCAAAGAGACAGAAGGGCTAAACACCCAAACACAACTCAACAATGTTAGCAACAGAACAAAAGGAAGTTACCACAAGGCTTTCTCAACTAAGGGGTGACATTTTACCTAGGAGGAATGGCAGAAAGACGGGGATAAAGTGCTTCAAGCACCCTCATTTCTCTCAGTTTCTGATTCTCTTTCTCCCTACTTTCTTCACCTGCTGCAACACGCCATTGAGATCTGACAACAACCTGTATTGAAAAGTAAATAAATCAATATAGGGATAAAAAAATTATCAACAACCCAGTTGGAGATGATGGTTAAAAAACACAATAAATATTCAGTAAGGTTGGTCAAATGCAAAAGGAGGTTCTAACTTCTAAATAACATGTGACAGAGAATTACCACCGGAGGGCATTCCCATTTTATCTGGGGAATGTTGGAGAATTCAACCTTTGGTTGGTTTAGGAAATGACTGCTTTCAAACCCGGGGGGCAAATCATTAGGTTCGTTAATACTAGAATGTAACATTGATGATGTCTTTGCTTGAAGATGATCTTGCGATTTCTGACCAACTATTGAGGGAAAATCCTCAGACAAGAACAATTTTACCTGCCAAGTCACTTGCATTAGTTTTAGAGGGGGATGAAATGAAGTTATAACACTACATAATTAAAAAATCACTGTATAAATAAGCAGTCACAGAAATACTCATGACGGAGCATCAAGATTATATCTACAAACCCTAAGTTAAGAAATTCTCTACTAACAAGAACAATTTTACCTTGTCTAATAGGGGAAAGATTGGCTGACAAGAGGCACAGACACAAGTATTCAGGAAGAGAGATTTAGGGCTCAAATAGAGAAAGGCAGGGAACGATTCATGAAGAGGGGGAAAGTGAAAATCATGGGTTTGAGAGGTCAAAGGAAAGACCTGAGCAATTTTAAATTTTTACCCTTCAAAAAAACCCTAAAACTCTCCACCAGAAATTATAGATCTACTATCAGAAAACTCACAGGAAGTAGAAAGCCTGGCCGAAAATTGAAAAATAGGGTCAAGGTATGCTAAAAGGAGGCACAAACACAAGGATTCATGAAGACAAATTTAGGGCTCAAAGGGAGAAAGGATGGGAGTGATTCACAAAGAGGGAGAAAGTGAAAATCATGGGTTTGAGAGGTCAAATTAAAGACTTGTGCAATTTTATATTTTTTCCCCATAAAAAAACCGTAAGACTCCCCACCGGAAATTATAGCTCTACTATTAGAAAACTCACCCGAAGTAGCTTGCCAGTAATTGAAAAATAGGGGCAAGGTTGGCTAACAAGAGGCACAAACACAAGGATTCAGGAAGAGAGGCTTAAGGCTCGAAGGGAGAAAGGGTGGGAGTAATTCACAAACAGGGAGAAAGTGAAAATCATCGGTTTGAGAGGTCAAATTAAATATAAAGACCCATGCGATTTAACATTTTAACCCTTTGAAACGTTGCTTCACATGTATTTCTGTCATTTGAGTAAAACATAGGGAGTGGCCCCGGATCTAGATTTGGGCACGGTTTTATGCAATTTTAGCCACAATTTGCGGCATGACAACCGTTACTCCTAGACGCAACATGATGAATTCACACCTACACTTTGTTTAGGCTGAGTTAAGAAGGATTGAAATGGGAGGAAATGATGAATTTGGGTTTTGATTGGGAAGCGAAATGAGAAGAGAAAGGGATTATTTCTGTGAGACCAAGCAAATTTAATTTCCATCCCACCATATTTGTTGCACTCTTTACACATTTGATCTGTCATATTTCAAAACAGCCATCTCTTCTTCATAAGCATCTACTCATACTTTCTTCCCCATATCGGGGTACTTGAACTATTTTGTATAAAACAATCTAAGTTATTCTTAAAAGGGTAAAATATCTTTTACATATCTCTTCTTCTTTCCCTTCACTTTTCAATATAACCAAATAACTAAAAAGGAATTACTTCATTTCATTCTTTCATAAATCCATCCATTCAATATACATGGTTGAAGGGAGTTTTGGGCATTTTAGCTTGTTTATGAGGGGAAGAGGATGAATGATAGTGCATGCATGTGAGTGAGAGAGGGGGGGGGGGAGAGAGAGAAACAACAGTTACTAGTATCCACACCACCCACTATTGCACTCTCCAGGCCACTAGACTCATCTATGAGCATTCTTCAACAGCCAAGCTATGTGCTAGGATGCTATGCCACAACAGAAGCCATCAGCCCACCACATTTGCTATCTATGAAATAGATGACACTAATTCGAACACTGTGACATGGCTAATATCAAAATAAAACCTTACAAGATTGAGGATATATAGCATTTCCTTTTCATGCAGTTCAAGAACAAATTTCAAGCACAAGTTGAACCACCCCTAGTTTTCCGCATACAAAGTTTCATTAACATAAAAGGATATCTATACAAAAATGTTCTGGGAAAGTAGTTCACAATGACATGGCTCATACCATTCAGCTGTTTATCATTTAAAATTTAACTAATGGTAAAATATTTCAAATGAAGAAAACTACAGTTCAACTACTGTAACTAATCATTCTAACTATTTCTACAAAAAACAAGCTTCCATGATAAGATACAATGCAATGAACATGTCTTCGCAAATATTTCAATCGATAAGGACACTATTAAAACACGTTGGTAGATAATTTGTGCACTATCTTTACTTATTATTGTTCATGTTCTTCAATTTTGTTAGGACAAAGATATACAAGACAGGTGTAATATTTGTGATATGGTTTCTGAATTTTTCATTACTTAGTATGACAATTTTTTTTGTTTGTGTCCATAACAAAAATCACATTTATTTCCGGCAATACAACATCAAATTCATGTTTCAATATCTAGACAAATTACAATAAATTGTATGATATTTGAATTTAATTGCATGCCTTTATTACTTTTACTTTTTTAATTTCTTGACATGGTTTAACAACATTACTCTGATGAGTTTAATTCCATTTCCAACATGATATTTTACTTTATATACTCTTTTTTGGAAGTGGATTTATGAAATTTTATCTAAAAAAAGAAATCTCAGTAGTAATAGTATCAACTATCAACCTAGTCAGTTTATCTCAATTACATCAGGTTAAGTAAACTATGATGCATGGATTCTCCCTAGTCAAGTATCTCACATGTCAGTGAAAAAAAGTTTTATTTCTGTTTTCACTATTTCCTATTCAATATTTGAAAACAGAAAACAAAGTGATTTTTTAGTAATTAAAAGCGGAAAAAAAAAAGAGAAACATTTTTCTCAAATTAACAGCCCTAGCTTTTACCCAAAAACACAAGACTTTCTGATCAAGATACTTATTTTTCAAAAAAATAGGTAAAGAAGGGTATCTGTGGAAACTTTCTGCACAACGATCTTTTTCCTCTTCTGTTTGCAATAAAGAGGGGCTGAATCACAAAAGCTCAGCATATACCACTTTTGTTCTTCATGAACTCCTTGATGTGGGTGGTGCCAACAGTGTGGTCACCGGTGAGGGCAACAACAGATCAACAGAGGAAGTGAGAGCTTCCTGATGCTGTGTATAACACAGGAACAGGACCCCTTGTAGCCAAAAATGATGGCAATGATAATAATGATGGGGTCTAGGCTGCTTGATGGGTACAACTGCAGCCGTTATTTTTTAGTATTTTGTATCAAGTACAGATATGATACACATATATCTACCATATTTTCATATTCGTGCATTGAAGGTGAATAACAGCAAATAGTGCTGGTATAACAGCATCGCCATGGTGTAGCAGTTAGAGGAAGCTACGTGGTTCTGCACTTTTGTATTGTGCTTTATGCAGCCATTTCACATCTCTATTTAACACCATTCCTTGGCTCTGTTTCAGAGCACTTCTTAAGGCTAGGTGTTCTGTTTCATTATTCTTATCATTTTTTAAAAAAAAAACAGCATTGTGCTTATCATTGTTATCAACTTATTGTTATCAGTTATGCCTTGACTGCTGAACTATGTACTCAAGCTACATTTTCTAGTATTGATGATGAATTTGTCTTAAACCTTGAGTACTTTTCATGTTTGAGGATTAGTCATGTATAAAAATTAATTGCATTTGATTTGTTATCTACGGTGTAACATTTTTGGGCTGCTCTGCTGCTTCCCATCTCTGTCCAAGATTTGTCACCAATAAATTGCAACAAACTTTGATGAAATCTTAAGGGCATGGCTACCAATGCAAAAAATATTAAATGACTTCAAATATTACTTCCATTTCTTGTTTTCACAGATAATTAAAAATGGGTCAAATTGTTTTCTAATGTCACTCTTTGAACAAGAAATCATTTTGTAACTATTTGGGAAAATAACATATGACGGTAGAAATCCTTTACTCAAACCAAACAAACACCTATTACAAATGAAATGGAGGTACTAGTTTCAAGGTTATCAAAGAAAGCCAAGGACATCTTCATAGATTATAATCTGTAAAAAAAATTTGAAGTTTAGGGTTATGTTACGAATTTCTGCATGCTTCATATTAACTGCATTATATATAATTCTTCAAGTATAGTGCCAATCATCAACTCCCAATCGATCATGCACATTACGCCTCACCAACCAATCCAGATGACTGTTTTACACAAGTTTTTAAAGTTTTCTTTCGATCTCTTACTTATTCTTTTTCTTCTTATTCTCATGATTTCCACTTTTTATGTTATCAAATCCCTTTAAGTACAACCTTAAATCTTATTATTTTTTTTTATTGCATTTAAATTAATAAGATTTTTAAAACATATTATCAAGATTTCAATTTTTTCTTCCATGGAAATTCTCAGAGTATTCTTCTCCTTCTCATTATTTCCAAATTTGTTTCTGTAATCAACCACTATTTAAGTATTCACGCAATAAAATTATTGAGATTTTTTAAACATATTATCATGATTTTAAATTTTTTCCATTGAAATTCTTTTTCTTGTTTTTATTATTATTTCCAATTTTCTCTGTAATCAACCACTATTTAAGTATTCGATCATTTAAATTAATGAAAATTTTAAAAACATCTTGTGTCTAGATTGTATTTATTTTTCTTCTTCTTCTGATTATTATTATTATTATTGACAGCAGTGTCCCCTGTTTCTTCGATAGCTGCCAGTGCCTGAAATGTCAAGGCAGAACGCAGAAAAGAAAAAGCAGAAAAAAAAGGGGTATGACCGACATCGAACAGCGAAAAATCAGAAGAAGTGAAAGAAGGATCAATAAACGAAGGAAAAATCGAAAATTGGAAGAAGAAAAAAAGATCATTGCAGATATATATACCTGACACAGATTATCTCCAGTAGCCCACGAAACCCTGTTGGATTTCCTCGCTCGCTTCATATCGAATCGAATCAAAGTAAAAACACTCAGATTCACAATCGACGTTGAATCAATAGGATTCGCAAAGAGAAAGGTTAATCTGAGAACAATAAAATTAAAATCATTAACCAGCGAACAAAAGCTTCCGGTTTTTTTTTTTAATTTCGTATTTCGCAGCAAACACAGAGAGAGATTGAGAGAGAAAACCCTAGAAAAAAGAAGAGAGAAGTGTATTTTTGGGTGGTGGCTAACCTTTTATAGTTTTGATGACAGCGCATAGATGCAACAACATGACGAATGACGATACGATAATCAGATGTGTTGGGACCAACTATTAAACCACCAAAAATGTTATTTACACTATACAGCTGAGTGAATATTAAAGTAATTCAAAAATTATCTTTTTCACGAAAATACGATTAATTTAATAAATATATAATAGAATTATGTTTTCATAGTATATAATGATGGTAAAAAAATATAAATTTAAATATATTTTTTTCCTGTAATTTAACGTTTTGTTTTTCAATTTCATCTTTAAATTTATTTTTTCATTTTAATCATTATAAAATATATGATTATTTTATTTTTTGTCCTCAATAGTAAAAAGCTGTTTTGAAAAATAAAAAAGTATTATTTAAAGTGTTTTAGAAAAAAAAATCATTTTATAAGGACTAAATAAAAAAATTACTAAAAATGAAAATGAAAAAAAGTGTCAATTTACATAAACTAAAAATATATTTAAGTTAAAAATATATACCATACAAATATATATTTTTTTAAATTATATTAATTCTTCAATTAAGAAAAAAGTTTATGAGTAATCTAAAATTCAATAACAAAGTAAAATTGTTTTAAATATATAAATATATATATTTTTTTAAATTATATATTTGAAAAATATATTTTTTTAAATAATCAAACTTACTAGTATCAAAATTGTTTTTTTACACTTACACAATAAAATTGTGTTTTGTTTGAGTATATTTTTTTCACCCCAAATATATATCAAGAAAACATAATTTTTGTTTGTAATTTTACCAACAAAATGACATTTTGTTAGATCTATCTCTTCCTACCCGAATTCCACCTCTTGTTCATTTGTTGCGCATATTTGATTTTGTTTGCACAACTAACAAAAACTCTCCAAGAGTTGCCAATGATTGAGGACCTCTTCCTTGTCTTCCACTGGTTCGATGAATAGAGGACGCACCGAAGATGCCAACAATGGATCTCAATCGAGGTAGAGTGCACACGATGCAGCTATATCTCAACCAGGGTGGAGAGCTTGGACGGAAGAATGACACGGTGGTGTAGGCAAAAGAAGAATTTCACAAAAATTAGTAGTAGCAATTTAGATGGTGCTAATTGTTGCTCCCTAGTGTTTTGGTGTTGTGTTGGTGTGGCATGGGCTTGTTATCCTGGGTTGGGGTTGGGCCTAATGTAAATGCACATGGTTGAATTGGACCTACTTTGTTAGTTTCTGGTTTCTCATTCATATGCTTGTGATAGTAACTTCTTATGCTGATTAACATGTTCGTTTTGGCCTTCAAACAAAAAACATTTTCTTTTTGGTTATTTGGTGCGTGAGTTTTACTTCTACCTCAGCAATCACCAATGACTTCACTTGTTTTATTGAGATAATTATGTATGTATATGTGACATTTACTGGAAACTAAGTCTAGTTTTGATATAGCAATCTACTGAACGTAAGGGAATCCCATTTTTTTCATCCAAATTTGTAGCCCACCTAAATAATTATTGCATTTGATTGAAAAGGAAACATTGCATCCATGAAAAAGAGATGGTAATCAGCTTACATTCCTAAAGAGAGAAAATAATATAAAAGTTAATATTCCATGAAAGGAGATGTTGGAATAAAGGAAAAAAAAAAAAAAAAGAGAAGATAATTTAATGATTCTTGGGCATAAATATGATATCCTTTACTCCTCCTACGTACTACTATAAATTAAAAGGTTAAAATTCTTGATCATTTCCAAAAAAGATAATATGCACGGAAATTTAATGAATGTTGGCTGAAGAAAATGAGCCACAGGTTAGTGTGCACGAAAAAATGAAATGCATGGATAATGGATTGCCATTGTGATCTCAAGATCTCAATTCCAGCAAATGCTTCTAAAACTAATGGCATTTTACAGGATTTTCTATGAGAAAAATTTACAAAGCAATATATTCAGATTCTTCTAGCACAATGGTAGAAGTTGAAATTGAGGATATAGAGAAAAAAAGACAAGCCTGTTGTAACTGTAAGGTTTTACTGAAACCATTTTGAATTTTTTGAGTTAATTCGGTCCATAACTCCAGTAAAGAACATCCTTTGTGTTCTGTAACCCAAGCCATCGGATTACTTTTGGTGGATGAACGTAAGAATTGTTGTCCTCTGGAATATGGGAAAAGGAGAGTATAAATAAATTTTGGAATCTAATTTCTAGAAAGAGGGTATGGTTGGAATAAAAAAGTGAAAGGGGAGAACATTAGCAAACAGGAGGAGTGTAAATAGCAATTGCCCCGATCGGATATGACCAATGCGCTTTTTAATTGTTTTTCTACTGTTTAATTAACCCTGCTTTTTTCTACTATGTCATTAGAGTAGATAATCTTAAAAAACACAGAAACTATACTGCTTTACGTCTCTTATTTAATTTTTAATATTATACGAGTTTCTCTTAATTTGTATAATATTATGCCTTTATTATTTACCTTTCTTGTTCACGTAAATTTCTTTTAATAATAATAATTATATATCTTTTTATTAACATAGATTTTTCTTTTCCGTAAAAAAAAAACAGATATTTTCATATTTTATTATGTGGCTATTTAATATTTTAATTTTGTTTTACATAAATTAAGAAAACATAACTATTTAGAATATTGGAAGTCATGATTTATCTGGTAGTGATAGGATAACTATTAGATCATGTTCAACTTAGCAAAAAAAAAAAACTATTAGATCATGTTGTAAACTATTATTGAGATAAAAATTGTTATTGTTATTTGTATATTATCAGTTAAAATAATTACAAATAAACCTAAAATCAACAATATATTCAAACCTTGAATTAATTTACTGATAAAAAAACCCTTGAATTAATTTGGTCCAACCATATATCTCTGTTGAATCAAGCAACTGCCATCTTTATGGTTATAATGTGCTCAGAAGCAACTTTTCAAAATCATTAACTGTAATCATTACTTATCCCAGATTATATGTCTTGTTATTTGATCATTAAATTAATTGATCTTTCTCAAAGTTAAAATCTTCCGATTTTTTATAGGTTTTTTTTCGTGATTTCTTAATTATGCACTGAAAGTGAATTACTTATGGCTGGTTACCATCCGCCAATGATGGCCACCACTTGACAAGGACCGCACCAACCTCTCCAACCTGCAAAATCTAAAATACGATTTTGACCAAAACACTAATGTCAATTTCTCAAACCAACTACTGATCCTGTCAAACAACCATAAAACCTTCGACCCAATTGTACGAAAAATAATGCAAGCCCGAAATCAAGTAAAATCCGGCCAGAAAACTTAGTAAACCAATTAATCAATGTCCTCACTTTTTACTCTCCCGGCTCTCTTTCCAACCTCCACTTTCTTATGTGCAAGTTTTGTACGGTGAAACAAAAAGAAACCTTATAATTTTTACCGTTAAGGTATGTCTCTTTAAGATTTAGTTCTCGCCTCCCAGTTTCAATCTTTTAGCACTCTGTGCCCCTAAGACGTTACCAGCTCCCCACTGATCTGAAACATCATGCTGATAGGGGCAATTGGAACCATTTCGGCACCCCCTTGGGCTTTTAAAATATATGCATGGTTTCTGGATTTTGTGTTTCACTTCTCCTTGTTTAATATTATGTACCGGTTTCATATCTTGGAAGTTACTATGACGGATACCTATGTGTGAGTCCTGGATATCTTGCTTGTCTGCACCATGTTGCCTGATTAGGTTTTTATAGTAGTTGGCATCCTTTACTGCAAAAGCTGATGAACACGTACTTAGTTTATAAGGCATTGTGGTTGCAGCAGATTGCGCCTGATTTATAGTTGCGCGCAAGTTCCCGGCTGCAGAAGGCAATGGACCAGAGCTTAATTGGCTATAAGGTATGGACGCCAATGATGCGGCTCGCTTTGGCCCAGATGCCAGAGCTGTCTCTTGCTGAGACTGGCTATTTAAAGCAGGGGGCATTCCACTTGACACGTGAAAATTTTTGCTGACAGGCCTGTGCATATCAAGCGCAGGAGTATGTGTAAGCAATGAAACTGAGGGAGTTACTGGCTTACCAGATACGGGCCTGGACAATGGAACTGATGCAGTCACAGGCTGATCATGTGTAGAAGACAATAGTGAAAATGATGGAATTGCGGGCACTGACAGAGTGGGTGTCTTACAAGGTGTAGGATTCAATAATGAAACTGATGGATTTGAAGGCTTCAACCAAAACCCAGAAGGTAATGAACTCACTGCACTTGTGGGTGTAGTCCCAGAAGCTGTCACATCAGGTGTAGATGTAGACAACAGAACTGATGGAATAGCAGGCTTCTGCCCAGAAGTGGGTATATCCACAGTCTTTGAGGACGCACTTGTGGTGGTAGCTGCAGTTCTGTGTTCATTAATCAACTGCTCAAGTATTTTTGGATCAGTAAATATTTTACCCAGTAAATCCATATCAATCAGGGTTCCTTGCTCATTACTCCTTATAATGGTTGCAACAACTGAAGAGGCTGCTGCTAAATCAGCTTCAGCCAATGGCCTTACACAAGGATCATGGGAAACAGCAGGAGAGGCATTAGAGGCTGAACTAATGGAGGTTTTTGCAGATATATATTGCGGAGAGTTCTGCGACTGCACATTGGGGGAAGGCTTCAGTGCTACTGCCAATTCAGGCAGAATATCCATAGATTCTTCCTCTTCAATGGGAATGATAGGGATGAGAGGAGTAATGCCATCATCATAATCTTCCTCTTCTACATCCAAAGAGACAGAAGGGCTAAACACCCAAACATAACTCAACAATGTTAGCAACAAAACAAATGGAAGTTACCACAAGGCTTTCTCAACTAAGGGGTGACATTTTACCTAGGAGGAATGGCAGAAAGACGGGGATAAAGTGCTTCAAGCACCCTCATTTCTCTCAGTTTCTGATTCTCTTTCTCCCTACTTTCTTCACCTGCTGCAACACGCCATTGAGATCTGACAACAACCTGTATTGAAAAGTAAAGAAATCAATATAGAGATAAAATTATCAACAAACCAGTTGGAGATGATGTTTAAAAAAATATATATTCAGTAAGGATAGTCACTTGCAAAAAGAAATTCTAACTTCTAAATAACATGTGACAGAATTACCAGAGGAGGGCATTCCCATTTTATCAGGGGAATGTTGGATAATTCAACCTTGGGTTGGTTTAGGAAATGACTGCTTTCAAACCCGGGGGGCAAATCATTAGGTTCGTTAATACTAGAATGTAACATTGATGATGTCTTTGCTTGAAGATGATCTTGTGATTTCTGACCAACTATTGAGGGGTAATCGTCAGACAAGAACAATTTTACCTGCCAAGTGACTAGTATTAGTTTTACAAAAGAGGGAGTAAACTTCACAAATAGGTTGAAAGGAAGGAAGTTATAACACTACATAAAAAAAAATCACTGTATAAATAAGCAGTCACAGAAATACTCATGATGGAGCATCAAATATCTACAAACTAAGATAAGAAATTCTCTGCTAACAAGAAAATTTTTACATCGGCCTAGGATTTAGATCGACCATTATGAAGAGAACAAATTATGAGAACTAAAACCCCACCAAAGCACAAACCACAAAATAAATAATACTATCAGATGTTGCAACTAGCTAAGTAAACAGTTAGTTATTTTGGAATGTAAAAATGAGACTGCAAAATGAAAAAGAACTCTAATCAAACCACTGAAAAATAAAGTAAAAACACCTAAATATAAGACATTCTGATTAAAATATAAAGTTGCATAATCAAAACAGCAAACAGCAAGTCAAATTGTCAATTACTGAATTACAATAAACAAAACCATCAAATCAAATCAAACAAAGTATAAGCCTCTAGGCTAAGAACAACTACTAAATATTAAAACCATTCAAATATCATCATCATTATCTTAAGCCTCTAAGGCTGGCCAGATGAAGCCATTGTGACTGAACAGAAAACAAAGAAAAAAGACAGACGTAGAACAGAACACAACAGAAGCCTTGCCGGAAGCTGCAGATCTCACTGGAAATAACAGGCCTCACCAGAAATTGTAGCTCTGCCACCAGAAAACTTGCAGGAAATAGCGGGCCTCACCAGAAATTGAAAATTAGAGGAAAGATTGGCTGACAAGAGGAACAGACACAAGGATTCAGGAAGAGAGGTTTAGGGCTCAAATGGAGAAAGGGCAGGAGTGATTCATGAAGAGGGAGAAACTAAAAATCATGGGTTTGAGAGGTCAAATTAAAGACCTGTGCAATTTAAATTTTACCCTTTAAAAAAACCCTAAAACTCCCCACCGGAAATTATAGCTCTACTACCAGAAAACTCACCACAAGTAGCAAGCCTCACCAGAAATTGAAAAATAGGGGCAAGGTTGGCTAACAAGAGGCACAGACACAAGGATCCATCATGAGAAATTTAGGGCCCAAAGGGAGAAAGGACGGGAGTGATTCACAAAGAGGGATAAAGTGAAAATCATGGGTTTGAGAGGTCAAATTAAGGACCTGCACAATTTTAAATTTTTACCCTTTAAAAAATCCCTTAAACTCCCTACGAGAAATTGTAGGTTTGCTATCAGAAAACTTACCGGAAGTAGCAAGCCTCACCTGTAATTGAAAAATAGGCGCAAGGTTGGCTAAAAAGAGGCAAAGACACAAGGATTCACAAAGAGAGGTTTAGGGCTCGAAGGGAGAAACGGTGGGAGTGATTCACAGAGAGAAAAAGTGAAAATCATCGGTTTGAGAGGTCAAACTAAATATAAAGACCCATGCGACTTAACATTTTTACCCTTTAAAACGACATCGTTTCACATGTATTTTTGTGCTTCAAGTAAAAACAAAGGAAGCGGCTGCAGATTTAGATTTGGGCATGATTTTATGAAATTTCAGCCGCAATTTGCGATATGACAATCGCTACTCCCAGACACAACATGATGACGTCTTCAAGAGCAGGCGGTGCCTGCTCTGCTCCGTACCTCTGTGGTTACTAGCATTTGACAACTATGCAGTAAACAAAAAAATTATTCTACTAGGTGAGGTCCACCATATGAATTACACAATGTCATTGGGCAATTTGATTATAGTGGGATTTCCAACCAAAGAGAAAAGGTCATTTTCGTCTCTCATGGATACAACTTCTATCAATTCAATCTTTTAGAGATTAATTTATGAATGCAATCCCTAAGTATAATTAATACACACCTACACTTGTTTAGGGTGAGTTAAGAAGGATTGAATTGGGAAGGAAATGATGAATTCGGGTTGTTTGATTGGGAGGAGAAATGAGAAGAGAAAGGGATTATTTCCGTGGGACGCAGAAAATTTAATTTTCATCCCACCATATTTGTAGCACTCTTTACACAATCGATCCGTGTCATATTTCTCAACATCCATCTCTTCTCCGTGAGCATTTACTCATTCCTTCTTCCCCATATCTGGTTACCTGAATTGTTTCGTCATGTATATAAAACAATCTAAGTTATTCCTGAAAGGGTAAAATATCTTTCACATCTCTCCTCTTCTTTCCTTTCACCTTTCAATATAACCAAACAACTAAAAAGGAATTACTTCATTTCATTCATTCATAATTCCATCCATCCAATATACATGGTTGAAGGGAGTTTTGGGTTGTTTATGAGGGGAAAAGGATGAATGAGAGTGCATGCACATGAGTGAGAGAGAAACAACAGTTACTAGTATCCACACCACCTACTATTGCACTCTCTAGGCCACTAGCCTCCACTATGAGCATTCTTCAACAGACAAGCTATGTGCTAGAATGCTATGCAATAATAGAAGCCATCAGGCCAACACATTTGCTATCTATGAAGCAGATGACACTAACTCGAACACTGCAAAATGGCTAATGTCAAAAAATAAAACCAAAAAAAATTGAGCATATATAGCATTTCATTTTCATTCAGTTCATGAACAAATTTCAAGCACAAGTTGAACTACCCCGTAGTTTTCTGCATACAAAGTTTCATTAACATAAAAGGATATCCATACAAAAATGTTATGGGAAACTATTTCACAATGACATGGCTCATACCATTCAGCTGTTTATCATTTAAAATTTTAATGGAAAAATATTTCAAATGAAGAAAAGTACAGTTCAACTACTGTAAGTAATCATCATAAGATACAATGGCATATGCATGTCCTAACAAATCTTTCAATCAATAGGACACTATTAAAACACTTTGGTGGATAATTTGCACACTATTTTTACTTATTATTGTTCATGTTCTTCAATTTTGTTAGGACAAATGATATACAAGACTGGTGTAATATTTGTGATATTGTTTACGAAATTTTCATTACTTAGTATGAATTTTTTTTTGGTTTGTGTCCATAACAAAATCGCATTTATTTCTGGCAATACAACATCAAATTCATGGTTCAATATCTAGACAAATTACAATAATTGTATGATATATGAATTTAATTGCATGCCTTTATTACTTTTACTTTTTTAATTTCTCAACATGGTATAACAAAATTACTCTGATGAGTTTAATTCCATTTCCAACATGAAATTTTACTTTTTATACTCTTTTTTGGAACTGGGTTAATGAAATTTTATCTCAGTAGTAATATTATCAAATATCCCCTAATCAGTTTATCTCAATTACATCAGGGTGAGTAAACTATGATGCATGTCAGTTCTGTTTTCACTATTTCTTATACAAATATTTGAAAACAGAAACAAGATGATTTTTTAGTAATTAAAAGTGAAAACAAAATAAAAAGAGAAAACATTTTCTCAAACTAACAGCCCTAGCTTTTACAAAAAAGCACAAGACTTTCTGACCAAGTTACTTATTTTTCGAAAAATAGGTAAAAAAGGGTATCTGTGTAAACTTTGTGCACAACGATCTTTTTCCTCTTCTGTTTTTGTTTGCAATAAAGAGGGGCTGAAGCACAAAAGCACAGCATATACCACTTTTGTTCTTCATGAACTACTAGAGGTGGGTGGTGTCAACAATGTGGTCACCAGTGAGGGCAACACCAGGGAATAACAGGAAATGAGAGCTTCCTGATGCTGTGTATAACACAGGAACAGGACCCCTTGTAGCCAAACATGACGGCAATGACAATAATGATGGGGTCTAGGCTACAAGATGGATACAAATGCAGCCATTATTTTTTAGTATTTTGTATCAGGCATTTACCATTTTTTCATATTCGTGCATTGAAGGTGAATAACAGCAAATAGTGCTGCTATAACAGCATTGCCATGGTGTAGCAGTTAGTGGAAGCTACATGCAAGGTTCTGCGCTTTTGCATTATGCTTTATGCAGCCATTTCACATCTCTATTTAACACCATTTCTTGGCTCTGTTTCAGAGCACTTCTTAAGGCTAGGTGTTTTGTTTCATTGTGCTTATCATTGTTATTGTCTTATTGTTATCAGTTATGCCTTGCCTGCTGAACTATGTCCTTAAGCTATTTTTGTTAGTATTGATGATGAGTTTGTCTTAAATCTTGAGTACTTTTCATGTTTGAGGATTAGTCATGTATAAAAATTAATTGCATTTGATTAATCCAAGATTAATCATTTGTCATCAATAAATTGCAACAAACTTTGATGAAATCTTAAGGACATGGCTACCAATGCAAAAAAAAAATATTAAATAACTTCAAAGGTTACTTTTATACATCTATGCCAATTTTGAATTAAGAAAGATTAAGGAACTGTTTGGTTCGAGAAAATATTTTACTTCCATTTCTTGTTTTCCTAGATAATTAAAAATGGGTCACATTGTTTTCTACTGACAGTCTTTGAACAAGAACGCATTTTGTAACTATTTGGGAAAATAAGATATGAAGGTAGAAATCTTTTACTCAAACCAAACAAACACCTATTTACCAATGAAATGGGGGTACTAGTTTCAAGGTTATCAAAGATAGCCAAAGACATCTTCATAGATTATCATCTGAAAAAACATTTCGAAGTTTAGGGTTATGTAATTATGTTGCAAACTTCTGCATGCTTCATATTAACTGCATTACATATAATTCTTCAAGCATAGTGCCAATCATCAACTCCCCAGCGATCATCCAAATTACACCTCACCAACCAATCCAGAGAACTAGTTTATCCAAGTTTTTGAAGTTTTCTTTTGAAACAATAATTTTTCATACTCACAAAGTACCAGTAATTAAGATTTATAGTTTAATTTTGATTTGAAGTGTTTTACTTTTACATCATCAATTAAACTCATAAAATTAATTAATCATGAATTCCAATTTTTCTGTAATCAAGCACTACAGTATTCATCTTAAATTAATGACATTTTTAAAACATGTTATCAAGATTGTAATTTTTTCCATTGAGGTTTTCAGTATTTTTCCTTATTCTTATTCTCATGATTTCCAATTTTTCTGTAATCAGCACCATTTAAGTATTCATCAACTAAAATTAATGAAATTTTTAAAAGATATCATCTAGACGACTGTAATTTTTTCCATTAAGGTTCTCACAATTCTTCCTTATTCTTTTTCTTCTTATTCTCATGATTTCCAAATTTTCTGTAAAATCAAGCCCTTCAAGTTCATGCATTTAAATCAATTTGATTTTTAAAATACATTATCAAGATTTCAATTTTTTCCATGGAAGTTCTCAAAGAGTACTCATTTTCCCTTATTATTTTCCTTTTTCTTCTTCTTCTTCTCATTATTTCCAAATTTCTCACCCATTTAAATTAATGAAATTTTTAAAAACATATTATTTAGATTGTATTTTTTTTCCATGAAGCTTATATTTATCTTCTTCTTCTCATTATTATGACTATTATTACTAAAATTATATATTATGATTATTGACAGCAGTGTCCCCTGTTTCTTCGATAGCTGCCAGTACATAAAATGTCAGGGCAGAACGCAGAAAATAAAAGAAAAACAAAACGCAGAACAAAAAAACGGAGTATGACCAACAACGAACAGCGAAGAACCAGAAGAGAAAGAAGAATCAATAAACGAAAAAAAAAATCGAAAACAAAAAAATTCGGTAAAACAGAAAATTGGAAGAAAAAAAAGATCGTTGCAGATATATATACCTGACACAGGTTCTCTCCAGTAGCCCACGAAACCCTGTTGGATTTCCTCGCTCGCTTCATATCGAATCGAATCAAAGTAAAAAAACACTCAGATTCACAATCGACGTTTGAATAGGATTCACAAAGAGAAAGGTTAATCTGAGAACAATAAAATTAAAACCATTAACCAGCGAACGTTTTTTTTTTTAAATTTATTTCGTATTACGCAGCAAGCAAAAACAGGGGGAGAAGGAGAGAGAGAGAGAGAGAGAGAGAGAGAGAAAACCCTAAAAAGAACAAGAGAATAGTGTATTTTGAGGGTGGTGGCTAACCTTATATAGTTTTGATGACGGTGAGGGTTAAGGGGTGGGAATAGGAAAATCTATTATAGGGAGAGAGAGAGAGAGAGGGTGATGGTGGTGACAGCGCATAGATGCAAACACTGACGATACGATAGTGTGCGTGGGTGGGTTATTAGGCACTACCCGTGGCCCAATGTAAAAACAGCGGTGCCTACCGGATACGACCAATGCCCTTTTTAGCAGTTTTTCTACTATTAATTAGCCATGCTTTTGACACCGACGAATGTCATTAGATAATCTTAAATTGCTTTACGTCTCCTTTTATATAATAATACTAATACTAATATAACTTTGTCGTATACCTTTCTTGTTCACCTAAATTTCTCTTAATTTATGTAACAGTAATAATAATATAGCTTTATATATCTTTTATCTATAGTCTGTACATAAGAAAATGATTTTTAAAAATAATTTTTAACGGAAAAAAGAGCAAAATTTTACACGTATCACTTTCCGGAGTTCTAAACAATAACTTTGTATTAATTTTAAATTTTATTTTTTATCATTGATTCTAATCAAATATTTTTTGTTAATTTTAATGAAATTATAATAATTGATCTGTCATTAATTTAGTTATTGAATTACAATGATTTGGTTTTGAAATCATATATTTCCTTAAATACTTATAGTTGTATTATAATTCTATTGTAATTTTTCATGATTACTATTTTTTATTATAATAATTTCTACATTCTTAATTATATTCAAAATACATATAAAAAATCACAATCTGTAAATATAATTTATAATGATTGTTATAATTGATTGATAGGAATCAGATCTTTAATAATTGCATGTTTTTTCAAACAATTTATAACACTTTAAGCGAAATCGATGTGTCACAATTAAATTAATTTATGAGTATATCAAATAAATTGATGTCGCAATTAAAATAATTAAATTATGGTGCAATAGATTTTTTTTATATTTTTCATTTTTCTTTCAAATTTGAATTAATTGCAAAAGAAAAATCATACCATACATTCTCTCTTTTCCCTTTTTCGCACTTCTTTCTTTCTCTTCTTCTTCACCCTTTTTTTCAATTCTATGGTATGTGGTCATTTTTTGATAATATGTTGCAGTTTCTTTCTCCTTTATTTCTCTTTTATTCAATTCTGGTGACATCAAAATCTTGCTCACAATTAATTTTCGTATGATTGACTTTATTTAACTTATATGTTGTAGCTTTGGATTGTATTGTAAACATGAGTGAAGGAATAGAAAGATGACAATATCATGCATTGAAGAAAAAAATAAATAGATTTGCTTAAGATGCATCTTTCTTCGTATCTGATCGACGGATGATAAAAATAGATAGGTGTTTTAGATTTATCAATTAAATTCTTATATTGGTAAGTTATTATTATTTTTTGTTTCTCTTTTTGTTACGAATATAAAAAATGACAGATCTATTTTTTTTTCTTTTAATAATTTTGTTATAGGAATTTAGCATAAGAAAAAATAATGAAATTGTAAGAAGCTTTTCTTAATTGGCTATGCCACTAAGCATTGCTTATATTTTTTTTCTTTATATTTACCCAACTATTCTCACGGCCATTTTATATTAATTTTTTTAATTAATAAACAAATTTATGATTTCATTGCTTTATAGAAAATCTTAGGATGTGCTTGATATATTGAAGATGTTTCATATTTTGTATGCTTTATTGGATTTCAGGTTTTGGTAAAGAAAGATGAGTCTTTTTGAAGAATCTAAGGATGTGTGATGCATCTTCTTATTATGTAATTTGATTTTTTTTTATTACAAAATTATGTTTGTGATATGCCTAACAGAAAAATAGATTGGTGACTATTTGGAATATACCCAAGTCACTTTTAAAAGACATTTTTGAATTCATCTGTTTGTAATAGAAAAGTAATATTTTTATTCTTTAATTTATTTAAAAGCTTGAAGCAATTTGTAAAACACTTATTCAATATTTGCATTCTTAAGTTTCAAACGAGAACAATTAACTCCAGGTATCAATTGAAGTAATTGAATTGTTTAATTACCATAATTTGAAATAAATTATCGTTTATATTTATATTTAGTTAAATTAATTAAATTACCATGATTTGAGTAATAAAGTTAATTAAAAATGAGTATTAATTAAAATAATTTAACATAATTTTTTTATTTGTAGAAATTGAACACTAATACCAAAAGATTTACAACATTTACACATCAATGTTACCGAGTCTTTGATGTGTAATCGTTGAAAATTTAAAGAATTTTTTTTATCATTTTTAATGATCTTGAGTATAATTGTCTCCCATGAATAAATTTTGTGAGTTCTACTTCTACCAAAAAAATTAAAAATTAATTTAAAACATGATATATTAATAAAGTAATTAAGATTATTTTATAAAAAATATATTTAATAAATTAATTTTAAACAGAGTCTAATTTATATAAAACATTAAATAAATTTAAATTAATTTTTAATATAAAAATCTCAACCTTATGATATAAATATTAATCAACCAATTTTTTATTTATAAAATTATTTAAATTTATTTTTATATAATATCGAACACATTATTATCTTAAATGTTTTAAAATTAATTAAATATAATTAAAAAAACCATAATAATAACTATGCTTATGATTATAGATGCTTGCATAAATTATTGAATATTATTTTTTATAAATAAGTGACATAAAACAGTAATATAATATAAATAAACGAGTAATTGTTATAAAAAATATTGTAAGTATAAAGTAATAAAATGATAAGAAATAGATTAATAGATAGATAGAATAATAGGATAGATAAATAATAGGAGTAATAAATAGATACTATAAGATGGAAATCAAAAGAAAATTAAAAGTCATTATTTTACAAGACAAAAAGTTTATTTAAGCCTAACCAAAATTACAAGGAAAAACTATTAAAAAAAAACACAAAAAAATTACAATGCAAAATTAAAGTGAGCAGGGAGGATTGAATTGTCCCCGCTATTCGATTTGAGAAATTCGACGTTTTCAAAGAATTGGAAACTGGAAACTTCACTTTCATTCGATCAATCATGAGAACTCGAAACGCCGATTCCGCCTCCAAATCCGCAACCCCTAAGAAGACGCCGCCGAAGAAATCCCCTGCGGCCAAGCGCACCACCGCCACCAAAACCAGAGCCACCAAGAAGAACGAGCTCTCGCCCGCACCCGATTCCAACCCCGATCAATCTCCTCGTAAGCGTTCTTTTTTTCTTCTTCTTTCTTTTATCCGTCTCCGAATTTTAGTTTGTGAGGAAGATGAAACTGTCTCGATTGGATGAGAAAATGAAAAAAAAAAAAACAAGACTTTACACTGAAACCCCTATGTTTTCAGGATTTCAAGTTTCTTTCATCCATGACGATGTTGTAATTGGGGAGTTCGTTTTTTCTTTTATGATTTCCCTGTAATTTGTATTTATTTATTCCTTTATTTTTTGTCTGAAACTGTTGATTCTTTATTTATTTTGACCTTATTTGTTCTGAATAACAGTGGAACAGAAATCGTTAGGCAGTGCTAGCAGCGCAAAATCTGTGAAAAAGAAGACTCCGGGGAGATCGAGAAGTAAAGCAATCAATACTCCGAATTCGGAAGAACAATGTGAGGCAGTAGCTGATGAAACTCCAATTGAAGATGATACCGAGGTAGCAGAGAAAGTGGAAGATGTTGGAGTGGTTGATGCAGATAATGTTGAGGGTGAGAAGGAGGGGGGAAAAGGTGTTGGTTCTGTTGGATTGTCTGATGAGACGGATCGTAAGTCGATGGAAGTGGATGAACTTGTTCAAAAGGTTTGTGAATCTGTGGGAAAGGAAAATGATGTAATGGAAGTTGAAGTAGCTGCTTGCTGGGATGCTTCTGTTTCTTTTAGGCGACCAGGGCGACCTATTGTGGATCTCAATATATCTGCGGATAATGAAGATTGTACTGGTGAAAAGGAGGGAGAGAAATGGAAGGAAGAGTTGAAAGATCAAGAGGGGGACAAAGGGAAGGAAGAGTTGAAAAAACAGGAAGGAGACAACGGGAAGGAAGAGTTGAAAGAACTGGAAGGAGAGAAAGGAAAGGAAGAGTTGAAAGAACTGGAAGGAGAAAAAGGTGAGGAAGAGTTGACAGAACTGGAAGGAGAGAAAGGAAATGTTGAATTGAAAGAACAGAAAGGAGACAAAGGAAAGGAAAAGTTGAAAGAGCAGGAGCCAGAGAAAGCAAAGGGAGAGGAAACAAACCTTTTTGGACATGAAGAGAACTCTGAGTCTTTTGGTGTAGAAGGTGAAGCCCAGATGCAAAAAGAAGATGCTAATCCTATTAAAGATGGCGGTGAAGGACCAAAGATTGGTGAAAATTCAGATCTTGGAGAACAAGGGAAGGTGGAGCTTGTTGAAGATCCAGAAGAAAACCCTGAAGAAGATCCAGAGGAACCTCCAGAAGAAACTTCGGCATTGGAGGAGGAGCATAGGGAATTGGAGGCTATTGCAAATCAGCGAAAGATTAAAAAAGAACACGAGATTTTTGTTGGTGGATTGGATCGTGATGCTACAGAGGAAGATCTGAGAAAGGTTTTTCAGAGGATCGGGGAGATAGTTGAAGTCAGATTGCATAAGAATTCTTCAACAAATAAAAACAAGGGCTATGCTTTTGTGAAGTTTTCTGATAAGGAGCATGCAAAGAAAGCTTTGTCTGAAATGAAGAACCCTGTTGTATGTTTCTTTATGTGATTGTTTATTTCTTTGATTTTATGCTCTCTTTGCTTTCTTTTATGGTGTGTTTTTATTTTTTACCTCCCATTTTTTACAGATACATGGCAAACGGTGTGGCACTGCACCTAGTGAGGATAATGACACATTATTCTTGGGAAATATTTGCAATACTTGGACCAAAGAAGCTGTAAGTGTACAGCAGTTTTTTCTGTTGCATGTATTCACTTCCCTGGCTTGGTTAACTTATTTCTTAATATATGGGTGACAGATTAAACAGAAGCTGAAGGATTATGGTATTGAAGGGGTTGAAAACATTACGCTTGTCCCAGATGTTCAGCATGAGGGCTTGAGCTGGGGCTTTGCATTCCTAGAGTTCTCTTGTCATGCAGATGCCATGCTTGCATATAAGAGGCTTCAAAAGCCCGATGTTATGTTTGGCCATGCTGAGCGAACAGCTAAGGTAGCCTTTGCTGAACCCATACGTGAACCAGACCCAGAGATAATGGCACAGGTGAAGTCTGTGTTTATTAATGGTCTCCCTCCACATTGGGACGAAGATCATGTGAGGGAGCTGTTTAAATCTTATGGTGAAGTTGTAAGAATTGTGCTAGCACGGAATATGTCTTCAGCTAAGAGGAAGGATTATGGATTTGTTGATTTTTCTACACATGAAGCTGCTGTAGCTTGTGTTGATGGCGTAAATAAATCAGAATTGGGTGATGGGGCATCAAAGGTATATAGTCTTGTTTGCTACTTGACCATGATTTTATATTCGTACAGAATTATTCTTTCCATTGCTTACCCTTCTGCTGGTTTTCAGCAATGTAGGGAAGAGTCGAATCCTATCAACTTCAACTGCTTTATTTTTAAATTGTAGTGATTTGGAAAGAAATTGCCTTTTAAATAAGATTGTCAAACTCGAGTCTATGTGGTTTGGTTCAATTTATTTTGGAGATATAAAGACTTTCTAGACTGTTTTTGAAAAATAAGTGGTTATCTCCTTGGAAAAAATCTCATCCAAACTCGTGTTAAACTCTTGCGGTGTTCGTAGACTCAACTTTTAAACTGATACAAGTTTACATGATATAAACTTAACATTTAGAAAACCTAATGTTCTCAAAGATGTTTTTTTTATTACTTTTCTTTTTTATTAATGTTTGATTGTAATGAAAATCTTATTGTTTATTTCTTTATAAATATTGTCAAACAATATATATAAGTTAAACCATACCTCGAGTTAGCTTTTATGAGTTGAGTCCAGTCTATGGAAGTTCCACAAGTTTACATAAACTCTTGAGTTTGATTACCTCGCTTGTTCTTAAAAGGAACCGAAGTGCTGTTTCTCCACTCATCTGGCATCTTTGTAGATCTCAAAATTTCATTAAATATCTTAGGTGAGCTAAATGATCCCTTCTTTTCCTATACACTTCCAAATTTCAATAGAAATACCATTTATTCTGGACCCACAATTTTACCACTGTCTATTGTCTTGAGGATTTGTTTTACCTCTCCAATTCAAATTCCATGGCAGTAAGCCAAATTTTGTTCATTCTCTTGGATTTATAGTCCTTTCATATTACGAGCCTATCCTTGTCCATCATTGAAAAGCTTATAAAAATAACTCTCCTATCTCTCTTGAATATCTTGATTTGAGATCAAAACTTTCCCTTCTTGATTCTTAATACATCTTGATTAAAATTTCTTGTTTTTCTTTCTCTATTTTTGGCAAACAAATATATCTTACATTCTTCATTTTTTGTGCTGAGCTCTTTGTAAAACTCATCTAAAGCTTTAGGTTGTGCTTCTGACCAAGTCTATTCAATTCTACCAGGAAAAGACTAATGAGTTTGAGAGTGAGTTAAATCCATTTACAACCTAGAATTTGTCGACCATGTTGATTTGAGAGTTTGATGACCATGTTTATTGATATTCTTGGCTCCCTCTCCACCCTCAGTCTATCTCAAAAGCTTAATTTTTATGACTGTATCTGTATCAGTATCACTATTTTGGGATTAATTTTCATTCTACTTACACCTATCTAATATTCTATATTTTATTTTCTTTTAATGTTAATTTGATTTTGCATATTTTCCATTTGGTCAATAAGAACAAATTTTTTGCCATGCTTTTCAGATAAAAGTGAGAGCTAGACTTTCAAATCCTCTGCCTAAAACACAGGCTGTCAAAGGTGGTATGTGTGGTGGGTTCCAAATAAGTCATGCTAGGAGTGGAGCCTTTTCAAGACCAGGTTAATAATTTTTTTCTACACCAATTAACTTGGAACTTAAATTATCTTGTTGACACCATTATTTGAATTATCTAATCACAATCCCTACTACAGGAAGGGGGTTTGGGCGGGGAAGACAGCCCTTCAACAACAGGGGGAATTTCAACTGGAGCAGGAGTTTCTATCGTGGTGGGCACAGCCAAATTGGAAGAATGGGTTTTCAGGATGACCATGATTTTAGTATGCATCCAGATTTCCGTCAAAGGCAATTTGGTCCACAAGGTTATTTGTTGAGCTTCTTGCTAAATATTTTAGTTCTAGTTTATTGTGGCATGTAATGTATTGATGTGGAGGTTTTGAATGATTTTAATATTTGACTATACTGTAAAGCAGGAGCTGTGAGGGGTGGACATTATGCAGGTAGCCGAGGTGCTGCATTTGCTGGACCATCTAGACCTTATCATGATAGAGCATGGTATGGTATTCCCGATGGAGGCCCTATTGAGCCTATTCCTCCAAGGAGGCCCTACTCCCCAGGTGGACAGTTTGACATGCCTTCTATGGGAAGGCATTTTGATGATCCATATCTGTATGATGACAATATGCATGGAATGAAACGTCCATTTTATATGACTGTAAGATTTTTTTTTGTTTTTTTTTTGTTTATACTTGTGGTTGCATTTCCATACAAATTTTATGTTACTTCTGTTTACTGCTGGAAAATACTTATTACTTTGAATTGATTGTATTCCTGTCTGTTAGGACCCTGAGCCTGATTACATGGGGCCTAATAGATTACGTCCTCGATTGGATTATGCAGATCCACCTATATTTCATGGAACTCATCACCATGGTCTACCCTTTACTCTCTTTTTATCCTTACTTAATTACATAACATCATGTTTATATTCTTGATAACTTTTTTTTTTATAGATTCTTTTGGGGCTGGCAGCAGACAGTACCCTCCTGACTATTACGGTTCTGATGTGAGTTAAATTGTTCAAACCTATTTTTTTGTTCATTTAGTTTAATTGTGATATTAGTTACGAATTATGCTACTCATGCTACAGTATGGTAGAGGTTCATATTTATCTTATTATGGGGGTGATGGCTCACATGGGCATGGATACTATTATTAGGGTGATGAATCTTTGGTAAGGATTATTTTTAAGAATTTTATATTCTAATTTGCAGCAGCGAATTCTCTTCTAATGTTTTGTGGATTTTTATTCTTGTTTAGGAGGATCTGGAATTGTGGGATAGACATCTTCAAATATAAGCTTGCGGCTTGAGCATACAATTCTGAAGTTGCATATTTATTTTATACACTTCTCTGTTATTCCTCTTCCACCTGGTTTTTTCTATATATCTATATCTATTTGGGCATAGGTGGTATAGACTAAATTGTTTAATGATTGTAGGGTAGGTTGTCTTTCAGGTCCTGGAGTAAGGTATTAATGAGATTTATATAGAATGGGCTAGATTTTCTTTAACAACTTAGGTATGATGAGATCAGGGACTTGTATTTGAGGATGCTTTGTTGAATTTACAATATTAATCTTTGACCCATCAAATATAACTTTGGTGATTGGAAAGCTTAAAGGACTATTGGAAGCAAAAAAACTTTCGAGTGATGGATTTATCTTTTTATGAAGTGATAGGCAAGGTTTGATATTTGAATATGAATATTGAGGCTCTTGTGATTCTTATGGATGACTTTTGGAGAGTTTAGCTACAGTTTACTTTCATTATTAGGAGCCAATTTTGATCTGAACTGAAAGCTTTACCATATTTTGGAGTTCTTATGATTGGCCGAGATCCTTCAAATATTTATTGATATCCATACAGAAGCAGCCTTTATATAGAGAACTTTATGTTCACTGAATATACTGGGAGATGAGACTAGGGACTAAATACAGTGAAAGGCTGACTTTCATTTGGCATGATGTTCATGGATAATGTTATGGTTATGGAGCAAATGATCTGTATGATTGATTTGATTCCTTATGATGCTCTTGAGTAATTACTAAGTTGGGTTTCCTTGAGGAGATCTCCATATTTTTTACTTTCCAATGTAGCTTTGGTGTGGACTGAGAATAAAATTGCTGTTGATTTTGAGTGTGAATACCTAATGCCGAGGGCAGCTAAGGATGTTTCTGACTGTTTTAATTGTCTGAAATTTATTTCGGACGGTTTTGTGAAACATTGTGAACCATGAATCAAATGGAACTGTTGAAAGATCTTCGTTTTGCTGTGACGATTACCAGGTTACTTCTCTTTCTGTAGCTTTTTTAGAATTTATTTTGCAGTGAATAGGTGGTGGGTGCAACGTGATTTGAGTGCTTCTTTTGATGTAGCATGGTCAGTGCCTGCCTCTTGAATATTAAATGATTAAGTTATGTAATACCTAGAAGTTCGAGGTGTAATATAATTTATTCTGAGCTCTACCAATTTGTTCAAAAATCACAAAATTCACCAAAATCAGTCTAAGATGTAATGTGTAATGCATATAGGTTGTGTTAGAGATACTGGAACAAAACTTGGTCTGAAGATGAGTAGGATGCAGAAGATTTGTTAGTCATGCATTCCATTTTCAGTATAAATTTACTAGGATTTTCATGGGGTCTTATTTTAGAATATATAGAAGTGTTTTCTTTTAGCTTCTTAGTTTTTAAGCTGCTGCTTCTACTGCTTTTTTTGTTGTTGTTATACTTAAATTCTATTGTATGGTGAGCTGTGAATGCGATACAGATAAGAGACAATTATGTATATTATTGTAAAATGTGATACTGATAGGAGACACGTATGTTTTTGTGTGCGTGTCTTCTGTTTAAACACTTGCAGTTATCCTCTTTGTTTGGCTTGATATGTATGTATATAAAGGGGAAATGCTAACCTTCTCTCCACCCGAGGCAAAGGTCAGGGATAATTCAGTCTTAGTTTGACAACAGTCCATTTTGTTTTGTCCTATTCAACATAAATAAAAAGGCCATTTTAATACTTTCGAATAAAAGTCTATTAAAAAATATAATCAGTTCAAATTACTGGCATATAAAAAAGTACATTAGGTTTCGAATATGACTCTGATGGATGTTTGATTTTTTTTAAAAAAAAGACATCCCTTGTTTAAGTTCTTCAACCCCATATTTTTAAACATGTCCTCTTATTTATTCACACCTTACCACCACCTGTTTTCTTTCCCGTGACTCTGTCACCTGCCACCGTTCGCCCCGAACGAAGATGATTTTTGGCAACAGTGCACCCTCCACACCACAATCTCGACAGATCTGGAAACTAAGCTACTTGCATCATAACTATGCATCGTCGGCTTGAACTTCGACAGTGGTGTTTGTTAATGGCATAGAGTGGTGGGCATGAGTGGCATAGAGGTGTTGGCGAATCTCATTGAAGTCTAGCTCTGGAGTGTTGAACTTGTCGATGTTGGCGGTATAACAGTATAACAATCGTACGGAAGAGAGAGGTCATAATGCCCTGGCAACAACGCCACAAGCTGTGTTTTTTTGGTTGTGTCCAGACACATCATCATCATCATCATGCACCACCGGTCGGTGTCGGAGTTCCAATGCATCACGATCGTAAACCTCTTCTTTCCTCCCTTCAATCCAGATTTCACTCTGTTGAAAACCTTCGTTGAAAATGTTGTGGCGGTGTCCCCTTCCTCTATCTTGAGTTCCAGTCTAATTATCTTCAAAATGCAAACCCCCATAAACGAAATCAATAGATCTAGCTAGATTGGAAAGTTACAAGACACTTTAAAGATGGGGAAAAATGTTACAAAGAAATCAAACCCAGATCTGGGTTACAAAGATGGGAAAGATAGCTTGTTTTGTAACTCGTTTTTTCAAGTCACTCTAATTTATTTAGTTCTAAAATGTAGATCTAAAATGTTCAAGAAGATGCAAGCTTGACCCAAGTTATACAACTATGCATCGCTGTAGTCGATAATGATGTAGAAAATTGCGTCACACAAACAAATATGAAACTAATTTTGTTATCTAATATGAAATATGAGATAACTTTAAAACGTATATTGACCTTATAAATGTGCAAAAACTGATTTCAATGCGTGCAAAAACGTATATTGACCTTATAGATCATGTCCAGGCTATGTTCATGTGAATTTCCTCACTCCTGGGGATTCATTGAATTTCTTGTGGCTAAACAAAAAAACATGAGCTTTAATCGTGAGCAGAAATTGCAAAACAAATGTGAAAGTAATCCTCATTGATTTTTCTGTATGTACTAAAAATTTGTATGGAGTGAGCACTGTTGTCAGAAATTATCACTGGTGACGACGAACGGTGGTTGGTGGCAGAGTAGTTGGGGAGTATAAGAGCATACTTTACTCATGTTTTTTACTCTTTCTGTTGTATTCTAGATGCTCACTATGGTTAGTAGTGAGTTCTTTTTCTGTTGTATGTTAACTAACTCAAGTTTGTTAGAATTAGTTGACAGTTAGCATAATTGTTTATATAAACAATCTTGTAACAACTTTTTTAGTTGGATTGAATAATACAAGATTTCTCAATCTCAGATTTCTCTTCTCTTTCCTTTTCTCTCAGCTCTATTAGGGAGAAGAAGAGAGGTGGTGGTAAGATGTAAATGGTGCACCATAATAACATGGAAGAAGATCAATCTAAAAATCATTAATTTTTATGTACCATACACAAAGAAATTTATTTCCCCACTATACTCTTTGTCCATAGAAAATTGCTTTACGTACGTATACAGAAGTGGCTGAGACTTATTTTGACAAAGGATTAGTTTCTATCTGAACTTACAAAAATTTGCCTCCTTTTTGGGCTGCATGATGTTCCCTAAGGAGATTTGGTGAGACACCTTCATCAACTAGCTAAAAGATGATTGGCTTACCTATTAAGATGGGTGTTTTGTTTCCTGATTTTAACTAGCTTCCTTCAACACCCTATAATCCAGAGTTTTCTTTGTTCTATAAATAGAACCTCCAGGGACATCGTTTATTGGATTTACGAGAATGGTCAATGCAATGTTCACGAAAGGATATTGATAATTTTTATAGATGCAACATGAGATTGTAATTTTTTATTTTATTTTGTGACATGAGTACATGACTTACTCGACCTATGTGGCAAAGCCAAATGAAAGTTGTCAGCCGCATCCTCATTTTTGTAACAAACATTAAAAGCAGGGACTAAAAATGGAACATCTATACATTATAGGGACTACAAACTAATGTTTATGGAGGGACGAAAAAAAAGTAATATATTGTACAGATGAAAAAATCAATTAAGCCTTATATATTTTAAAGAAATTAAAAAATGTAACTGCTATATTTAGTAGTGTTTACGCCAACAGTTATCCACAGTCGGCGATTTTTTCTTCCATTCTTATAGCGCTTTTTGTTTATTAAGTGCTGTTAAATGACTTCTATATAAAATTATTTTTGTAGTACTATAGTGATTATATATGTATATTCATATTCCATTCTTCGCGAGTTGAGTTGTGTTCTCATAATATAGGCTAACCTTCTGTATGGGTTGGGTCATACTCCCCTTATAAGATGATATTTAAAATATATTATTTTGTTAATTTAAATATTTTAAAAAATTTATACTCTCTTAATAAAGTAATTCACAATATGTTTTAGTTATTTTTCATGTGAATAAGTTTTATAGGGATAACACACTCTGTCTTAGCATCATTGATAGACAATTTTGAAATTTAATATTGATTGACAATTCAAACAGAAAATGAAGTTTTTTTTTAGTTCTAAACTTTATAATAGGAGTATTTAAAACATTTTAAGGATCCTAAACTTGAATGTAAGTTATTTAAAATCGGTTACCAATAACATTAAAAGATAAAAAGTGAAAAAAATTCTCTTAGAAATTTGTGGTGAGTCATTCATCATCACTAAAAAGTACACACATATATATTAAAGTGTATATTTTATCTTTCCAAAATTAAAAAATAATTATACTTAAACATTCGTTCAGAAAAAAATTGTAACTTATTTTGTATTAAAAATATTAGTAAAACATTTTATTTATTATTAGTGAAAGATGATGTGAACCTTACTATTTTAAAAATAAGCACTCAATATAACCAATAGAGTTCAACATAGTTAATAGATAATTTAAATTTTTGAACATCTTAATAAAGATTTAATTCCTTGATCTTGCGTATGAAGAATATTGTTAGATGAGACAAAACTACCACTCAATATAAACTGTGACACACATATTTAATGAGATTTATATAAATTTTAATTAATAATAAAGAATATTTTGAGAAAACGTGTTAAGTACTAATATTTTCTCAAACTCTTATTTTTTTATTATTTAAATTTTCTTATCCTTACACACCATGAGAAGGTTATGAAGGAGCATAACTGCGTGCCATCATAGGCATCATTTTTCTATTTTTGAAAGAAGGCATTATTGTTTTGGTCACTTAGCCATGTTCGTCATCCTTTTTCCTCTTCACCCTATTCTCCAAAAGCGAGAACGTGGACACTCACTGTTGGCCTCCATATATGAGCATATAATATCCCTTTCAACTGAGATCGAGCCGGCATGTGTTCATGACAATTACTTTTTCATTGTGCTACTGCCAATCATAACACAGCATGTTTCGTTTCGTATTTTGGGCAAGTTCTCCAAAGGTGATAAAGTATTAAGTTAATTTCTTATCACACCCGATATTATTTCATTTTTAATATTACTGAGACCCTTAAGGAAGGGTTGATATAACATTTTTTAAGCCTAAAAGGAAGGATCGGCATACCAAAGCCAAAAATCAAAAGATTTTTTTTTAGGAATCGAAGATGGAAGATATCGGATGTAATAAGGATAAATCTAAGAGAAATTAATAATGTATCACGGAAATTTTTTATTGATTGAGCATGTAAATTTTTTTTACATTAGTAATGTATCATGTATGACTATCAAAGTCAAACTCAAAGAAACTATTATTGATAACAATTTTTTCCCCCCACGTTGTGGTTTCCTTTTCTTCGTTGATGGAGAGGTGAGGAAGACAAATTGATATGGCTTTTATGTGCATTGGATATGAGGGGGATCCTACATAAACCCTGGAAAATATTTTACCGTGATGAGTTTTCTGAAATTTTGTAGCACTGAATTATGTGATCAAGGTACTAGATTCCCCTAAACTTGTTTTTTATTTTAATCCATTCATCGAATTTTATAGATTTGTTTTCTTTAATTGATTTGTTGGACTCTGAACTCTTACGTAAATTGGTTATTTTTCGGGTTCTTTAATTGATTTTTAATCCCCTAAACTCTGAACTCTCTTTTATTTTTTTATTTTTTTTTTCAACTTAAAATAACCTGTCACTTAGAACGGAGAAAATATGTTTTTGAAACCATTTCAAGACAAAATATTTATCACTTTATAGAGTAATAAAAATATAACTATTGGTAAGATTAACAGGCATTTCTAGGGTTAATCAGCACGAATAAAGTTTCCTAAAAAAGAAACACGAATAAAGTTATCAAAATTTAGCTATCATTATATGGGGAAAATGGCACAGAAGTATTGGGAGATATGGTGCTGTCGTGAGTTGCGGCTATTCTCTCTCTAGTGGCAAACAGGCTGAAATGTTTAGGAGTACAACTAGACTAGTTTTCAATGTTGTCCATTATCTTGGAAGCATGATGCCTCCCTGGGAAATTATTTAAACATAAAATTGAAAAATAAAAATATATTTCTTTAATTTTTAAATGTATTTATATAAAATAAAAAATAAAAAATATATAATGTACGTGTCATACTACAGTTCATTGATTTTTTTTAATGTTTGAATAATAAATTATGCTTCCCTAAAATTTAGTGAAGGGTGATTTAGGATGTCAAATTAAAAAAGGATGACACATCCTTCGGTGAGAGTTAAGCACTTGGTCCTCCTTGTTAAAGAACTACAAATGGATCATGCAACCTAAATTAGTCCCTGAAGTCCTCACTAGTAGTAAAAATTAATACAAATACTAATACTAGACAATCTTTTTTTTTCTTTCTTAGAGGGGCCGATGCAAGGACTTCAACTGCTTCAATTATGCTTGGGTCGGCCTGAATATTTGTTGCAAGAATTATTTGATGTATTTCTTGAAAAAATAATTTATCTCTATAAAGAACCAGTGAAAGGAAGATAGAACTCATACAAGTTCAAGTATTTTTCTTTTTTTGTGCATGTACGTACCATAGACTATAGAGACAACCAGGCTAGATTCTACCTCATGCGAACTATCCAACTTCTCTATCACTAAGGCGTAAGCTGACCCTAATGAGTAAATTCTAGTATGTAAGAAAAAAAAATGCTTAAATAGGTTAAGCTTAGTTCGTTGTTAGAGATTTTAATTATGTGTTTTGTTCCTTTAAGGAAGGCTTTATCTGGTTATCATATTTTGAACCGAAATTGCGCTAGCAACTTAATTACTTCTACATTTCTACCTTTTAAAAGATAAAAAGACTCATTTATCTTTTCTCTAAGAGTGCGTTTGGATAGATAATTTTAACGGAAGAAAGTAATTTATCAAGAGAATTTAAATTTTTGTAATCTAAAATTCATTGTTTGAGTGTTTTTTCATGAAAAATTTAAATTTTTGAAATTTTAAAACAAAATTTTAAATAACTAAAAATATGAAATTTCAATTTCCTTCTAAAATGTTAGAAATTGAAATTCTATTTATGATCGAAAAACCTTCCAAAACATTTATGTATTTCCTTTATGACATTCATTCTCTCTTCCACCTAAAAGTTTCAAAAACTCTGTTCTCGAACTCGCGACTCTTCTCTCACGTTGATGATCCTCTTCTTCAAAAAACATCGCCTGAACTCGCGGAGCGTCGATTGAGTGTGGTCGTGTGGACATAGGGGGCACGTATATATATCAACAGCGCATATAAAAAAAACAATTTGACGTTTTCATGAATGTTTATATATATATATATATATATATATATATATAATGTTATTAAGATACAGTATACTATTAATATAAGCTTATAATATCCTTATTAAAAGTTAGTTTTTTGTTAATTAAAAGCTATATATATGTTTATGAAGATAATCCTTACACTTAACCTTTTTATTTATTTAAGAAATGAAAATTGTTTTTGCAGTTAATGAATCACTTGGCAAAAAGGTTTACAATAGGAAAAGAAGTCAAATTTTCTGTAGTGTAAATATGTTATCGGCTAGGTTGTATAGCTGTATTTTGATATACACTACTTCAAATTAAACAAGGTTTATATATATATATATATATATATATATATATATATATATATATGCACACTTGTAAATGGGTGTCTTGCTTATAAAAAAAAGGTTTATTACAAAGGGGCTGGTGTAAGAGAGATTAATAGTAAAGAAAATGAACTTTTGAACAAGGGGAAAGAAAAACCTATGCATGGGATGGGACTAGGAGGGGCAATTTGTGACCAATAAGACAAAGCATGCGAAACAGGAACCATAGTGCACAGCGCATGCTAGACAACACACGGACCCACCAAAACTCTCACCGAGATATGCCCATGCTGACCATGACTATGATCAATCTAATTCATGCACCATTTTGTTCATACACTCCATGCTGAGGATATGACAACGATCAATCTAATTCATGCACCCAATTTCTGTTTATACATTCTAAATGTGATTGGTGCAATACTTTTCAACTTCAGTTCTTGAGCTTATTTTTAACCTTTCCCCCACATCCATTTGGTTGTTTTCCCCCTTTATGCTTGTCTGATCATCAGCTATATATAATCTAATGTGAGCTTATATTTTAATAACAATTATATTAACTATTTATATTTAGTGGATTATATTTTAAGTGACTTATTTGAGTTTCTTAGAATACCAATTATTGGAACCAAAATAGATTCTTAGATGAAATTAAAAGCATCATCTATAAATACAGAATTATCATGTTAATCATTAAAAAATAAAATGGAAGCTTACTTAAATTTATGGCGCCACCAAATGCTCTCAAGAGTTGTGTGATTTGGATTTTCAGATCGTTATGTATTTCCTTGAGAAAACTCTTTAGCTTTTTTCATGTCTCTGGTAATAGGATGTCAAAAAAGATGAGAATGCTATAAGCATACGTGTTACGTGAGGATCATAACCTATTTAATAGATGATCCTAGGATTATCTTTTAAGTATTTTTATCTTAATCCATCATAAAGATAGAATCTCTACACATTAAATGCTCATACCCTATTAGATACAATAAAGTCTAAATTACCTAAACCTTATTAGATCCTTTTTAATTGAGCTTAACCTTAGATGTCCGCAACACATATTATTTACATATAAGGTAAATGCTTTTTTTTTTTAACCAGAGTATCCTTAGGTTAAAAGACTAATTCTTTGAAGTGCTGAAATTTATTTAAGACATTGATCTTTCTTAATATATTTTTTTCGTATCAAACTTATAACCACATGTATTAAGAACAAAATTACCTACCAACCATGTTAGTCATATAAAGTCAACATTGGATTAAAATTGTAACATCCCTAAAATATAAATATAGATATTTATCATAAAAAATATTTGACAAAAATAGAAAACATATATGGTTTAGATAAGATGGGATATTTTTTTTGTCTTCTAATTTTAAACATATTAGTTTGACCTTATATTTATAAGATAAGATATTAGTTTTATTTTATATTTATACCTTATATGCAAGATAAAATAAGAGAGAGAGTTGAGATTAAAACAATCAAAAGTGAGAATGCATAGGGAAGGAACATGTTGTGACGATAGGATATGTTACAACGATAATATCTAGAGACATAGAAAGATCTTCAATCAAGAGTGAGTGCAAAGAGTCCACTAGGGACATGTAGTGGGTCCTTGGTGAGGCATAATTTTTGTAATATCTTTATCAAGACTTAGATATAGGTTAAAATAGGAGAAACAAAGATACAATTTAATGAAAATCGTCTATTAAAGTACACGACAAACATGTTTAAATAGATTAATTACACATAAATAGAAGATATTTTTATTTCCTCTAAATCAGAAATTATGTTCCTATAAATTACAGTTATTAATAGAATCAAAATATTAATTATCATTTTCAACTCACATATTGAGTGTAAAATTTGAAAGACTAAACATTTGTTGATGATAGGATAATGGCTTGATAGCACATGACATAATAGACCCAATAATAATTATTAGAATAGACATTGATACTACTTAGAACGTGAATAAGTCTAACTTAATTCTACAATATTGACTTATAAGCTAAGATTTAATTACACCTCAATTATATAAATTAATTGATGATATTAGTGGTTAATGTCAAATCTCCAACTTTTATAAATAGAGAAAATATTTGTATGTAAGAAATATACCATTTTAATACAATTACATATCTAATTTTTCACAGGAATATATATTTATATTTTATAAAATTTGTAGATAAAAATTCCTTGTATATTGATTTGCTTTAAGTCCATAAAATATCAGAGCATGTTAATTAGGTTAATGGGGGTATTTGCATTCGTTTCGAAAAAGACATTTGTTTCTTGTCCTTCCACTATTAAATCCAGTACCTCCTGTTAAATTCCGAAATATAAATTTACATTTAAAAATCAGCATTTCAGAATACAATAAAAAGTGCATGATACAAATAAAATTGCAGAATTCAAATGCCTTCCAAAAAATATTTGTAGACGCATCCTTTCAGCATATGCAAGTGACCTCTAAACATGAAAAGCCCAAGAACACAAATAGCTATCAAGACATTAAGCAGCGGAATGTTCCAACATGCATGCTTAACGAAAAGGGCACATGATATACTCTAAAGTTGAATACAGCATTCTGTAAGAGCATGGAATATCACTATTTTGTGCAGTAGCTAGGCACTAGAGGACTTATTAATTAAGCCATATATAGCACAATATTATGTTTTTGTGATAATTTAAATGTTAAACTACTTAGGTGCTGGAGTCATATTAGGTGCATGAATCTCAATTTACACTGACACACCGCACTCGTGTCTCACGCTGGTGGAGCAGAGAGAGAGAGAGAGATTATAAATTCTCACTCCTCCACACATTTTTACAAATTAAAATTATTACATATGATCACATGTCTCAACATCCATAAAACCATTTATATAGTTACTACAATACTACCATTGCAACAAATAAATTAATTAATCCTACACCCTTCATTTTTCAAATACGCATATCCCAATGTCACAGTCTGATGTTGAGCTTGTATTCAAAAACGGGTTGAACTTGTAATTCCTTTCATTTTCCCTACTATTATTCTGCAGTAGCAACAATGCCATGTCCGAGCTAGTAGTAGTGTGATGAGTTGCAAAGCTTGACACACCTATTAATTCATGCCTCTCTTCATGACTCAACTGAGAAGCCACAAACTTGTCAAGAGCTCTCCAATCAGTAGTCACTTTCTTTGCAGTGTTGTGGGATAAACCCTTTTGAGAAATATTATCAATATCTTCGTTATTAATAATATTCTCTGCTATTAGGGACATTACTGAGCTTTGCTTCTTTGCTAGTGGCAAAGAAGGACTTTCTAGCTGAGGAAGCTGCACCAAATGTTGTTCTGCATGCATGAAGCTCAAATTATTATTACCTTCTTCTATGATCTCTTCTTGCTTGTACAGGAAATTTTGAGCTGCTGAAAACCTCTGAGGTTGTTGTTGCCTTACCATAAGGTCAATATTATGGTCCACCACAGTGCTGCTGACACTACCACATGCTTGTTCATCGTATAAGTAGTTTCGATCCCATCGTTCAATAGTCTTTGTTTGGCCGTTTGTTGTTCTTTTCTTGAATGCTCTGCATACCACCCATCCTTCCTCCTGCACACACACACACACTCGATTACATGTTGTAAAGCTAAGATGAGACTTTTGTGGACTTAATTGGTTTCACTTTTCTCTTGGAATGTATTATGTTTGACTTGACTAGGTCAACTTATAAGTGTTTTGAAAGGGGAAAAAAGGGAAAGTTTCTGTTTATCTTTTTAGGAGTGTTTTTCCCATTAGCTTTTGCAAATTTTCAGTCTGTTTGGAGAGAAATAGTAGTCAGTTTAGTCAAATAATTAAAAAAAAGTATTATTGTGGCTTATGACATGTTTGATAATGAAATTCTTTATCTGTTCCCCTTTTGTCCTCTTAATTAAAATTGACATATATATTAGCCAAAAAAAGGATTGTAAGTGGTGACATTTTATTTCTTAATCATTAGTTTTTTCTAGCTGATGTATCAGTTTTCAACCGAAAAGACGAGAAGAGACATGCAAAAAGGACACGTGGTTTGAATCGATCCTACAGGTTTGACTTCAAAACGATAATAACCAGAAAATTCTTACAAGTTGTTTGAGAAAGAATTTTAGCTCTGTAATATTTTCTTCCTCTGAGAAAATATTGGCTATATTGGATGCTGCTTGTTACGTACACGAAGGGTGTAGGGGTGGGGTGAGAAAAAATTCATTGGGGTAGCCAAACAAACAATAAGATTAATGAAAAATAAAAAAATAAAAACAGAAAATATTAAAGTTAATTCTTAATTTCTCAATGTTTTGTATGTTGATAATAAAAAATAATTAACAAGGTTATATAAAAAACTAACAAGCAAACGAATTTGAGGGTAGCCAATAAAGTTATTAGGAGTAACCTAGGATATTTATCTAAGCTACTCTAAATTAAAAGTTTGATAAAACATTTGGGGTAGACACGGTTACCCCAAGGCTGATCAATATGTTAGACTAGAGTCAAGGTAGAAATTCTCTTCCTTTCTTCCACAATTTTTCTTTTACCATATAAGGGTAAATAACGAAGAAGATGGGTTTGTACGTTTCACAAGAAAAATGGCAAGAATTAAAAGTCCAGCACAAAAGAAAAAGAAAAAAAGTTCAATTATACGCTTTTGAAAGTAGTGACTTTGACTTCTTGTTGGTAAAAGTTCTGTAGCAAATAGGTAGAACTAGAAAGCTTGTACGTGCCTTGGGAGAGAATACTCACTTAGTGGTCTACGAAAGCAAAAGTTGTTAGGGTCTATTAAATTATAAAATGAGTTTCGGGGGAACCAATCAAGTGCTTAATCTGCACTGATGCAGAAACAAAAGGCACACACGAGACCAAACTAAGATGAAGGAATTACTTGATAATCGGAAAAACCCTTTGGAAGTGGTTAAGACTAAACTAAGTTAGAAATAGTGATTCATCTCGAATTCCAAAAACTATCCTTGTTTGCGTGTGTGAAATAGGACAAGGTTGGTTAGGGTAGTGAAATCTATGTGATAATTATGTGTAATTGACTAAATTGGGGGCCATCTAAACTCACTCATCAAGTGTGAACTTAACATCTCAAATTCAACCGCACAAACACACAAATAATTAATAATTTAATATAGTTTAGTAAGCAACAATTGACACACAATACGTAAAAGGGTATATGTTAATGGTATATGTGCACTATGTATGAATGTATGTTAAATATATAGAGATGCTTATTACCTGTGGAGGTCCATTCTCAACGGTTTCAAGCCTATACTCGTGCATGATCCAATCAGTTTTTTGTCCATTAGGGGCTCTTCCTTTGTAGAAAACGAGGGTCTTTCTCATGCCAATAAGTTTGATGCTTTCATACACCGATTTGTCTCTTCCTGTCGCCTTCCAAAACCCTGCCATGGTGGCTCTGTTGGTTCTTGTCCCAGTTGGATATTTCTTATCTTTGTGGCTAAAGAAATACCACTCATTCTGCTCCTCGTACCCAATCCTGCATATCTCTGCCAAACCCAAATCATTCACAACCATCTCTCCAAAATTAAATTAAAACCATAAACTAAGATCTAGCTTTGCTAGACCATATTTCTTTAACAATATGATCAATTTTACAATAAAAACCCTAATTTGATTCGGAAAGGAGTGAAGAAGCTGTACATGGTAGTAATTGTTTCTTTTTTATTTTAAAAGACTACTAATTAGCCGATACAAATAGAAGATTATTTCTTTTAGAATAAATTGAAGTAAACATGAAGTATATATCTTATGCATATATACTTTGTAGTACTATAGTCTATACGTAATATATATATATATATATATATATATATATATATATATATATATATATATGTTTAGTTATGTGTGCGTACCTTGTAGATCCCATGGTTCAATACGATATAGGTCGATCTCTTTGATAACGTCAAGATCAATCTTCTGAGAAGCAACTTTCTTCCTCAGATAGTAACCCACAAGCTCTTCATCTGTTGGGTGGAACCGAAACCCCGGTGGGACACATGACTCCATCATATATAGCAATTACTGGAACTGCATCAAATTCACCACCACCATTAATACCTTCCACCCTTGACTTTCTCCATCATGTATAAATTATAAGCATGGAGAAATAAATCTAGCAAGGTCTGTGTATATATGATGAATATGTATAATGTGAGAGAGAAAAGAGAGGGTGAAAGAAGAGAAACCAATGCAAGAGATAACATAACACTTCAGTAACCAAAAAGCTAAAAAGGCAAAGCCCAACAAAAGAAAATATATATAATAGGAGTTGTCCTCTTGGTGAAAAGGTGACAAGTGTTATCAGAGATAACCATCATCTCATTTGGTGGATAGCAGTACTCATCAAAGGGAATTGAATTGAAAAGGGAAATAAAAATATATAAGCGCGTGTTTAATTATAAACAAAACCCATAATTTGAGAAACAATAATGATTTTTTTTTTCTACTACGGAGAAAAGAAAGAACCAAATCATGAGAGTTAGGTTTTGATGAAAACCATGAGGAGGAGTTTATTAGACCTCTGTTTGTGAAGAGGGTCTGCGAGAAAACGGACAGCTAGAGGCTTGTGCTAATCATGCTGTCTTGTGTTGGTGAATGGCGGGAATCATTCATCAAGAAACGGGGTTTCCCTATCCACGTTACCATTCATAATTATGCATATTCGTGAATTAATAATCGGAACATATTATAAATTTGTAAATAAATAAACATGATAAGCTAGGGTTAAAAAATTATGTTTCAAAAAATACCTTTGATATATGAAAAAACACTGAACTTTTCAGTAATGATATTATAGACTTACATTTTTGCACTATCCTTATTATATACCTTTTTCATGGTATATATAAAGGAAGAGGGAGTTTAAATTCTATCCTTTTATTATAAGCCCTTGTATACTAGAGCTCATCTAAATCAAGAGAAAGGAGAAGAGATAAAAAAAAATATAAAATAATAAGTGATATGATGTAGAAAAAAATGTTAAAGATATATATTATTAGGTTATAGATAATATAGGTGCTGGAGTAGTATTGTAGTTGTAGGAAGTGGGGGAAAGAAGAGAAATAGAAAAAGAAGTGTGATAAATGATGTAAAAAAGAAAAGGTAAAAAGATTTTTAAAAAAAGTACTGTAGAAATATAATTAATTATAAGAGTGAAAGTGAAACTAATAGTCTAATAAAGAAAGAGAATGTATAGTGTAGTATAAAGGGTTGATGAGATGACGTTATCAGAAATTGGCACGCGTTTCTCGAAAGGGAAAAGCTTGAGGGACAAAAAGAGAGGCACCGTTCTATTGGATCAAGGCCTGCCACGGGAGAAGGAAGGGATAATAATAAAAAGGAAAAGTTGAGGTTAGATTCATAGCCAAAGTGTGTCTCATTGTGGAAGCTGGCCCTCTGACTCTGTTGTCCCTTTGTCGAGAATTTTCACGGCACATCTGAACAATTACCTCGACGGGACTGTAAGAAAAGACTAACCCTAAACTACTACAACTTTTGGATTTGGGGTACCCTTTGCCCATTGTGTCTGATACTTCTAGTTCTAACTTGCCTTTTCATTCACAACAATTTCCACCCATATATTTATTTCTTTTAAACCTTCTTTGTTTTATACCATAAGGAGGAATAAATAACAAAGACATTTCCAAATTTCCATGTCTTGGACGGCTAGTTATAGATGAATGGATTCATCATGACGACCAAATTAAACATAAAATAAAAAATATAAACTTATAGTTTTAACTAGGTTCATGAACCAGTTTGGGAGAATGTATATTGAGTTTATCTGTTGGTAAAAAAATAGATATAAATAAAATACAACAGCGTGCAATATTAATACTTTTATTTAACACTAATATTATCAATAGTGCAGCAAGGATTGAATGAACTATGCACCGGAAAGAGCAAACACTGATGAGAAAACAAACCAAAACAAATAATTATAAAATCCTTTCAAATGTAATTTTTTTATGAATAACAATAACCTAGCTTTAAGCTGCGTGTCTTGTGAGGTGGAATTAAAGCACAAGGGGTGAAAAATGCATAACATACAATTGGTGTTAATTATTGGTTGAACGATGAAGTTGGTTGTTTATGTGATGTTAATTTGGATTTGGCATGTAGAGAGTAATCAGCTCACCTGATAATCAGTGTTGTTAGTGTTTAGAGAGAAGTGAAATGACGAAGAAGTGCACAAAATTAATGATGATGATGAGGTGAAGGACAAAGTAATAGAGAAGACGAATATTGAAACAATGAGGAAGAGAACAACATGATGAGAGAGAGAGTGACAAGAAAAACTCTGTTATAGGAGAGAGAGCAATGGAAAGGGTATAATCCATATATAAAAGGAGGAAGGACCACTAGAGTTGCGCATGACTTGATGGTTGTTCCCCCCGTAGGTGATGTCATTCCCTAGCTTTTCTTTTCTCTTTTTGGTCATGTTTTTGTTTCTTTTCTTTTTGTTGTTTTTGTTTTTTACCTTAGGCAAAAAGGTAGGTTTCTTTCTTCTCCTTCGCACCCCACCTTGCATTACCTATTTTTATTTTAGTTACTCGTCGAGTTTATTATGTTTTGGGTTTTAAACAGCTGTTAAGTATCGTAGACTCAAAGTTTGCAGAAACTTCATAGCTAGGTATGATATGGGAAATATGGATGGAACCTTCCTTTCTATAGATCATATCTCATTCCATGACTGACTTGATCTACTTCTTCATTTTTCATATATTTTCAGTTATTAAAACTTAAAGCCCCCCATTTTATTAAAATGAAACTTAAAGTCCTCTATTCTAATATGCATAACCAAATTATAATTTTTTTTAAATGTTAATAACACACTTTTTAATATTATCTTTTCAACATTTTTTTCTTGTTAATTAAAATTCAAGTGAGATTCATTCATTATTTTCAGAACGAGACTCGATGAATTTTAACCAATATAAACTTCCGTCATCAAAAAGAGATTGTTAAGAGAGGAGTTATTATATTTATACACATAAATGTTCTTCCATCTCACATTCTTTTCATTTTTCTTTAAATTTCTCTCTTCATTTGTCATTGTGTTATATCGATCAATTTTCTCTCCTTTTATTTTTTCCTATCTCTTTCTCGTTAAGAGTATATGTATATATGTTACTACCAGCCTATTCGCAAAATTGGGTTTACTCTTCTTAATTACTATTTCCAATTTAAAAAAATTTTAAAAGTAAAAATCTTGTTAATTAGTCTAGAGCTATATTTACAATGTACATCTTATTGCATGTGTGCCTATATGTATGAAACATTTGATTAATTTGGATGTGATGTGTTGAGGTGACATAATTAATCATATATAAATGCATTTTTTTGGATGAGCGTAACTATCTTTCAGCTGATATCTAAGAAATTGATCTCTTCCAACATATATTTTTTCATATACATGGAGCAGAAATTGAACTCCTAACCACATGCTCAAACAAAAAAGATAATCTACCAATTATGTCACACCTTGTTGGTATGCATTCTATTTACTTGTGTTTCCTTTTAATGTCTTGAATGTATTTGTGAAATGTATGTCTTTGAATTGTTTGTGTGGTTTGTGATTAGGTTGAGCGTCACCCTTTAAGGTGAGTCATTACACGATCATGATGATGATGCTAGAGGGGTGATTTAGATCTATGAGGGTTGTTTTCTAGCAAATGTCATTCAGGGCTTTTTGGTTGTCATTGGCTAGATTATTTTTGGCTGACATCGAAAAAAAAAGTTTTGCCTAACATTGACCCAAAAATACCCTCGATTGATGTCAGTAAAAAAAACATGACTAATTTCGATCAAAAGCAGCCTTAATCGATATTGATCAAAAAATATTATTGACCAATGTCAAATGAAAAAATCATACTCGGCCTAGGTTGAAGAACGCTTCCAACCAATATCGATAAAAAATACCCTTGACCAATGTTAGTTGAAAAAATCTTAGCTGACGTTGATAAAAAAATACTTTTATTTGATGTCACCTGAAAAATATCGTCGACCGACGTCAGTAAAAAAAACATTAATATGAATTTAAAAATCCAATAAAATACTTAATCCATATACAATTATTTGGATTGGATTTAAAATAATTTAAAAAAGCAAATTTTGATATAAAATCAATCCATTAAAATAGATTTAAAGTGATTTAGATATGATTAGTTATGAATTGATTTATATAATTGGATTTTTTGAACATGCCTAATTCTCTCTCCTTTCACCGGTATTAGAAGTTGTCATTACGTCTCCTTTCTCATTCTACTTTTATAATAATAATAATAAACCTTAACAATAAAAATAATAATATATAATATTAATAATAAAATAATTAATATTAATTTTGTTATTTTCTTTTCTTACTTATCAAACCACTTTAATTTAAATATTTATCATTTATTTAATCTTATTTATCTTTAATCAAAAAACCTTTTCACCAAAAATTATTGGCACAAGTGATTTGATACTTTAGTTTTTTTTATCAGTAAGTAAATGTTAGTAAGTAAATGTTAGTTGTTGATGAGAAAAATATTAAATCCATAACTTATCTTTTCTCTTTTTCTCCTTTCAATTGCCAACTCAATTTTATAATTTTTTTGACACTTGGATTCTTTAACCAAGATTTAGGGTTTAATCCTCAACTTATGTATAGAATCACAATTAAAGATATTAATTTACTCCAAAATGAATTGACCTAGTGAGAAAATGATTACTTAAGTACCAAGTAAAAAAATCTCAAATATCTCTTGTAAAAAAAAAAACCCAACCCATTTTTCGCCTATTTATCTTCTTTTATTTTCTCATTTATTGTCTTCCATTTCTTATCTTTCCTTCCTATATAATCAAGCATTCCCAAAGTACGAGAACTAGTATATGTACAAATGCCAATTTAATTACACAGATGTTAAATGAAAAGGAATCTCTGCTAATTCGACAAGTTGAACTCGATGCAATCCCTTTCATTACGTTTTACAGTCGCATATATAACAAACTTGGATGTAATGATTTGTGACAATAGTCATGTCAAATGATACTCTATTCACTATTGATCACCAACAACACCTTATTAGATTTTGCTGCCGCAGTTAGAACAGTGGGATTTTGAAACGAATCTTGAGGTAGTCCATTTAGGAAAATACGTGGCTCAATTGGTGGCAAAATTACAATGCAGGCGTCACGGTAGATGGTTGGTGGAAACAGGAAGAAAGCAAAGTGAAACAAACGCATGCAACAAAGCTTTAATTTGTTCGCGAAAGCCGTATGAGCTTAGTCATAGTGGCTAGTGAAATCACATCTTACTACTAATTAGTAGTAATTTTGTGATCATAATATTTATGATGCACGTGTCACTCTAATATTCTAGCTTGGTTGCAAATTATTTACCTTTATTTTCGGCTTACTTTATTTAGTTTGGCATTTGGATCAAAAGATAGGAAAGCGTATACTAAGCCATAATTTACCCTCTTATGTTCCATTCGTAAGTTCTAAAGTTGTCATTTACTTGTTTATTTTTATTTGATCTATCTATTTTCCTCTTTAATTTTTTTGGAGTGCATTTTTTTTTGCTTATAAAGGGGGTCTAATATAATGTAAAACAAAGTTAAGAAAATGCAAGCAAAGTGATTCAAGATTTGAACTTCAGGAAAACAAAGTCATCAAAAGTAATTTTATAATATTTTTACATAAAATTTTCGAGTATTTTCAAACAAAAGACGATCCTAGCAATTTTGGTTGTATTAGATCAATATGGACAAAATCTCTTCTTCTTCTAAATATTTAACTTAATTAGATATCTAAATTTAAACTTCAAACTACTGGATAAAATTAAAAAAATTCTACATCAATTGAGTCATACATTTACCTTTGGAAATAATATATATATATATATATATATATATATATATATATATATATATATATATATATATATATATATATATATATATATTCCTAAAACAAACTAATACAACAACAACATAATCTTATCTCACTAGGTGAGATTGATTACATGAATCCCACAACATCATTTAACACAATTAACAACTAAAGTGTCATGAATATTATTCAACATCAGATTCCATTTGATATTTTTTATATTCTTTTTTCATAAAAATTACAAATATCTTCAATGAAAGATAATTTTGTTCCAGTTGTATGTAACATTCATATGAGCATGAAATTAAGGTATTCTTTTAAGTATTTACTTAATTGCATATCCAAATTTTAAACTCAAAACTACTAATCAAACTAAAATAATCCTACATTAATTGATCCACACATTTAATGATAAATTTTTTATCTTTTGAATACAACTATTTATCTTTGCACATAAAGTATATATTCTGTTTTTTTTTTCCCTAAAGCTAACTAATACAACAACAAAGTATTGGTAGACTACATGGATCATATGATGTCATTCAACACCATGAGCAATCTACTTTGTTAATTATCTTCTTCTCACTGGTGTTGCACCAATCATTTTTTCTCATATATAATAATTTTATATGCTTATCTTTCTGGTATGGTCATATATAATCATTCTATATTCCTTTATGTTGTTCCTTTAAAGTTCAACATACACTCCATATAGTATAATTGGATGTATAACTTCTTTATTGGTATGTATTTGCCATCATAGATAACCCCTAATGTTGTCTTTCTTCATTTTTGCCATCACACTTGTATCTTGTGTATAAGATCTTCCATTAATTTCTCCATCATTTTGTATGATTTATGTAAACTTAGAAACTTTTGATATGACATCTATCTTTTCTCATTTTACTTTCAAATCATATTACTTTTGCTTCTAGCTAAAATTGAAACACATATACTTTGTCATACTCCTATTAAGCAAAAACCATTTGTTTTCAAAGTATATTTCCAAAGTTCAAGCTTAATTTTAATTGCTTCTCTTATTCCTAAATCAGAACTAATCATTCGCAAAAAAATGTAATTAAGGATAATCCTTTGCATGCCGTTCGTAAGTATGTCTGAAACTATATTAAATAAGTACTTAAGGTTAAGCCTTAATATAATCTTATCCCAATAGAAAAGTCATTACTCTCATCAATTGGAGTTCTGGCACTAATGATTATTCATTCTGTTTTGTATAACTTAAATATAAGACATACACACATATAGGGTTATGCAAAAAAAATCCAAATATATAAAACTAATCTATATCTAACCCGATCTAATCCACTTGAAATCCATTTAAATGGTATGATTTCATATCCAAATCTATATTTTTTTTAATTTTAAATCCAATCCAATTAATTGGATATGTATTGGATATTTGTTTGGATTTTAAAAACCAATACAATTGTTTGGACGATGATGGTTAGGTTTTTTTGGTCAACTTTGATAGGAGCTATATTTTAATGGATGTCGTCTAATGTTATTTTGAACAATGTCAACTAATGATATTTTTAAGCCGTAATCGGTTGAGACTAATTTTTGGTTAATGTCGGTAATGATTTTCGGCCAACATTAATCAAGATTATTTTTTAATTAATGTCATACAAAGTTTTTCTGGCCAACTATTTAAATTAAACTATCCCTATATCAAAATATTTTGTCCATATTTTCTTGTACTGACTTGACAGATTGAATACAATTTTAAACTAACAAACTAGCTAACCGGAAGCTTAACCATTTAATTGATAATTGCTACTTAATTAGTAAATTGAATTATCTAAAATAGTTAAACATATTTCTGTAAAAAAAGTTAAACATATATAACGGTTTAAATCATATATAGATACATTACATTTAAGTTCATTAAATAAAATGATGTCGGATTTCTTTAACTTAATCAATAATATTAAGTTTAAGTTTTAAATATGTAAATACATTAAATATATATATATTTAAAATTATCGTCTATAATAATATTTTTTTAACTCAAATTAGATTGTTTCAGAAGGAAAATACATGTTTTTATAAAAAATCATTTAATAAAACAACACATAAGCCATCATTATTATTAATGAGCCTTACATATAATTGGTTAAACCTGTGTTTGTGTGAGCTACAACACTTAACTAGAATTGTAAGTACGCATGGGAAACTGTCATATTATGATTTACATCAAGCGACTCACTGTATGCCATATGGATTATATAATCTATCAAAAACATTGATGACTTGCACAATTAATTAATGCAGTGTAATGTAACAACATTATGACATACAAAAAAACAAGTTTATTAGAATTTCACACGCTTTAGACATTGATGTGGACAGGCTTAGTCCACGTAGGACGGCGGTGTGGTGCATGGTCGGCCGTGGGTCGGGAATCATGCGGCGGACCACATCATTGAAACTGATAAGAGAGCCCTTTGTAGACCCTACCATAATCTTTCCTTCTCCAAACCTATGTAGTGTGGTAAGCAGCAATGAATTATTAATTTTTTTTTCCTACGAGTATTTTTTCAGCCCATTATGCAGAGATTAATTTTAAGGTGCTAGTCTGAAGGATTTTCACTTTGTGAGGATCAAACGTAAAATTTTTCGTTAAACAGATTGTGCCTATCACATGATATACCTAAACACTACCACAATCTATCAGGTTAGCTATGAAATATTTTCTAACATGTGTCATGTGAACATTTTAGACCAAGAGATAATTGGTAGATATTCAGCATATTTTTTTTAATAACTATATTAGTTTTTTCTTGTTTTGTTTATCTCCAGATATTTTTTTAATTTAGACTAATTTTTTTATTTAAAATTTAAGTCATTTAATGTTTTTTACCTTTGGTAGGAATTGAACTTTTTCTCCCACACCTTATATATCCACTTGTATTTTATTTTTATTTTTGAAGAAAGAAGTTAACAAATTATAATTAAATTTTCTTAAGATACACTTAAGTGTAACTTATTAACTTATTATTTCTAAAAAGTAATATATTAACCAATGCATAAAAAATTTACTAACTTACGTTTACTTATTTTTCAGAAGTAATAAGTTAACAAGTTATAACTATAAATTTATTTAAAATTTCGGTGTAATTTGTTAACTTATTGATTTTTTTTTAAAATAAATAGAGGTAAATTAACAAATTCATATATATATATATATATTTGATGATCTATCATGTGAAAAAATTAGTATACCATTATTAGGTAAGAGATTTCCTTGATGAAAAAACAAAAAAGGAAAACATTTATGAATTATTATTACTATTGGCATGAGAAAAAGGTAGACAGAAACACAAAGCGTAACCGGCTAAAGGAGATCCTCGATGGGTCCTTAAGGATCTTCACCCTTTTGACATGGACTCATCTGCTCCCAACCCCTTGTATCTCTACCAATTAATTACACTTCACCCTTTTATTTTATTTTTTGTTATTTGTGGAATTTTAATTTATGCTTGACGGGGGTTGGTGAAGAGAAATCACCATATTCAATTTGAATTCCGTAGCTTTACATGAAAAGCAAGATTAGAAAAAGAAAAAAGAAGAAGAAGAAGGAAAATGCTGCATGGGGTTCACCAAAGCCTTCAACTCCACTCCCAGTTTGTATCTAGGTGTGAACCACAAGCTTCATTAAAGGGGGGCATGAACTATGATTGCACCCCTTATAGTTGCTAATTTTTCATTTTACTGAAAGGGCTATTAAAACATGTATGTTCACTTTCTAGAGCGCAGACCCTAACATGTTACTCAATACACTATCATTAAAACGAATTTTTAGACCCCCTTGATGGGATTTCTCTGTGCCCTTTTCTACACTATTTGAGGGAGTGAAATTATAAGCACGCATTAATCACCTTGTGATTTTTCATTCAATGAGGTGATGATTGATCATTATGTTTATCAAGAGTGGGCATTCCTGTTCCGAATGTCTATTACAGTCGGATTGGTTGAAAATTCCACTAATGTTATCGAAAATTGAGACATCATGTTGTACCGATTGAGGTTTCTTAATGATTATAGAATGAGATCGATAACATTAGGGGTAGAACTTCGGGACCAACGTTTACCAATGGAGTTATAAGAAGACGTAAGACGTGATATACTATAGTAGAAAGTTACATTCAATACATACTTTATGAATTCAGTTACAATTTAATCCTCGAGTGATAATTTTGTCTCAAGCTGTTGTACTTGTATCTATACAATTAAATCTCTATAAATTTATTACAAACCTGTACTAGTATTTCCGTTATTGATTATTAAAATTATTTAACAGAATGTCTGAGTTGGCAAGTTAACAAATATGAAATGAGTCCGATGATATCACATGTATACAATTTAAATGTTTGTCTGTGCACATACCTAGCAAAGTTTGATGGATGCAACAATATAAGGATTTAACAACTTTTTTTTTATCGAAACTGAGAGGTTGATAATAAGAAAGTGAAGCAAAATATGTTTTCGATCTTTATAATTTTTATTTTGTAAAAATTGTTTGTCTTTCATTATTTTAATTTTGAAATATAATACTTTTGGTGCTTGCAAGTACTCTTTAAACCACTTTTTATCATTTTATAAGAGGATTATCTAAACTATTTTAAGATTTGTTCGGAAAGATCCATATTTGATGGATGACATTGAGGACTCTTGTGGTAGCAATGGCGGTTTCCGATGAGTAGCAAGAACTGCGTTAACCTGCGCAAACACTCCGATGCCAGTCAGAGAGTGTAAGGGGTGAATAATGAGGTTAATACGTAAGACTATAACATAAGATGTCTTATATAATGGTAGGACATGAGGCATGTGTTAGGTCCAATATACCTCGAGAACAAGATCAAAAGTGGTGTATTCTAAACGATAATTTTAGATAGACCATCTGTGATCAACTTTGCACTACATCAAGGTTTGCAACGTGTGCCCTGAGAGTGAGTAGTGAGGATTCATTCCTAACAACATATGCCATCTGTTAGAGTACCTTTCACAAATTAACATTCATTCAACTGGAAAATACAAAGCACACATGTTCTACCAAATGTCACATATGATTCGGTTTGTCCCCAACATCAATTTGGTATAGGAAAGCAAGAGAAGTATATATAGGAATTGAAAATGGTGGATAGTTATGTGTATCATTTGAACAAGAACTTTCCAGGCATGTAGTATAACTGGGGCAGAATAAGGACCTTTGATTGAGAAAGAATGGCGAATATATGCTACTACTCTGCCTTGTGTTCAGTAGAATTTTCTAAGGATTCAGTGGAGGGTCCAACTCAAATCGATGGTAACGCGTTTGGAATTGACTACATATATATCGTGTTGCTTCTTTTAGTTATAGATGCATTTTTTCCATTGATTAGGATTTAGGAAATTTTCTTTTAAGCTACTTTGCAAAAAGGTATAATTCACGTTGAGTTACCTTTGTTTTTTCTACTTTTATCGTCATAAATTATGGTCATAGAACTTTCTTGCCAAAACTTGTCACTCATAATTAATGAAGATCATTTACTGCTTCATGAGATTGATAGCTTAACTGCAGAAAGAGTATGCATTCGTTTCTACAGTGTGTTTGGTTTAGAGGATGAAAGAGAAATTTTTAATTAAAATAGTGTAAAAAAGGTGTGAATTTAAAAAAAAAAAAATTCTCTCCAATATTATTTATCTCCAATCTATCAAACACATCATACAAGATGTCATTGTGATTCAAGTCTAACTAACTTTTAGGTGAACTTGAACGATTTAAATATAAAATCCTTATGAAAGCAACGTGAATAACTAAATCAACTTATGTTTTAAAAGTTAAAGTACAAGTGTGGATATGATGTTTTGCACTGAATAAAAATGAATAAGTTGACCAAAATATAAACCAAGAAGACCCACAAACCTTTAATGTTGTTATGACATGCTCATTCAGTCAGTGTTCGAATGAAGGGATAAAATTTTGGTTCGGGCAAAAGTGCCTCAGACAGAGTGCTGATCACAGTTTTAATTAGGCAACAAAAATCTCCTCCCAAACAAGGATATGTGAATGTGAGCACTCAGTATCTTAAGATGTGAACGTGCTAAACATATGCCATTTAAGTAATGGCAAAGAAAATCAGTCAAATATAACGTGACCTAATCGTAAAAAAGGTTCATAGATAAATTTCTTCCACAATTTTTATTTCATTTGATAGCTATGCACGGCATAAGCACTGATGATAGAAAGGGGAAAAAATGTATCCTTTTAAATTATTGTAGAGTTATTATATCAGGAGACCTTATAACTTTCACATCTTATGATTCACTTTATAATTATAAATGAAATTCGTTTTGTTTTTTTTTTTTAAAAGAGGATGAATTGAATTAGAGAGCCCAATGTAGATGTAAAAAATAAATAAACCATCAATTTAATTTCTAAAGTATTACCCTCTTGTAAATAGTTCTTGGAAGTAATGAAATTATATAAACAATCCTTAAAGTATTAAATATTCATTAATTTAATCTCTATTTTAATATATTTTGCTAATGTTGGGACACTAATTTTGATTATTTTTCAATACTTGAAAGATTTTGTAGCATGATTTCTTTTTTGCAAAGAGCATGATTTTTAATACTTTAGAAACTATTTATATAATTTTATTAATTTAAGGACTATATATATAGGAGAGTGAGGCGACATACTTTTAAGACTAAATTGATGGTTTATTTTTAAAAGAACGAAGTTTGGTAAAGAAAAAAAAGGAAGACAGGAGTATATTTTTTCTACCTTTGAATAATATTATAAATGCGACAAGATTTGTTGACTAACAAGTTTTAAAAGTTTATCAGATATTCAAGTCATGATATATTTTAAAAATAAAAAGTAAGAAAAAAAACTCAATTAGGTTAAGAATAGGTTTGAACACTTAATTCACTTAATATTATTATAAATTTAACAAATATAACTATTGAAATGTATATGCGATATTATCTTGATTGTCATGCATATTAAATTTTAGATAAATTAAACATTGATAAAAAAAATGCAATTACATATTGTATTGTAAAAAATTAATTATTAATTATACATGTTAAAATAAAATTAAGGAATGAAGTGTCAGTTACTTTTGATTTACTTAAAATTTTAATTTTAAGGGTTAGATTAATTAAATTCAATCTCTGTAAATGTTATTAAATAAATTAAGTTTAACAACAATTATACTTGAAGTAAATTCTTGCCGCAAAATAAAGGAAGAATCTGGTTTGAATTTTATTGTCAATATAAAAATTTTATTTATGAAATACATATTTCTATTTCTGAAGTCTTCGGTGAACATGAAAACATTTTTTATTTTTGATAAGTTTCAAGACCTAACTCACCTGTGCTTTAAATAAAAATACTTAAATAGACGTAAAGCCCACTTGATTATAAAAACACGTTGAAAGAATAATTATACTGCCACAACGAAATGCTAATGCCTATTATAATCATATTGATCGTGCATGGATGCTTCTATTGCACTTTTTCATACATATTTTCGGCCCCTTATCGTATCTGAAGTAAACGTGTAGCGAATTCTAGTTCGAAATACGAGATGACGATCAAGATAAACATTATTATTAGAACTCAGCCAATATGGTAACAATATTTTTACCTTAGTAAAAAAAAAGAATTATTTATTTATTTTATGTTGTAAATTAATGTTTAATTTGTTCACAGCAAGTTTAGATAAATTCAATGATGAAAGAAAAAGTTCGCTTTCATCCCTTTCATATAAAATAACATATCAACCTGCACTAGTTTTGAAGCATTAGGGTTGTTGTTAACAAATGGTGGTTCTTATATATGATTGTTGGTTTATTCGGTGTTCAAAACACGCACAAATAATTAACAATAATTTAAAATGATCTATGTTGGGTTCAAAATTTATTCAAGAAATAAAGTATCAAATTAGTTTCTCACTTTTGAAGGCGTTGTTAATTTGGTCTCTGAGATTTAAAAAATGTTAAAATGATCATCGACTTTACATTCCGTTTGTCACGTTAGTCCCTGTCGTTAGTAGTCTCTTAACACCGTTAGTAAATGTGTGATGTGACACGTTAAGTGCCACCTGAACGTACACATGGAACTTCCACCTTAGTTTCTTCTACTTGTCATGTAAGAGACTAAATTGACATTAAATGGACTAAAATGACATAATTTAAGTGATTATCTTTTTCCCCAAAATGTTAAAACCCTAACGGCTACTTTAGCATTCACGCTTTCATTCCATTTTTCCTCCTACTCATACTCTCATCCAATTTTTATTCTTCTCCTATTCATCGTTCTCCATCTTTGTAGTTCTTCTTCTATTATTTTATGGTCTACCACGTCTGCTAATTCAAGCACAATGAGGAATGCCACGTCAAACCGTCTTTGATATTGTCATAGAAGAGCTACCATTCAAACAACAAAGACGACAAGGAATAATGAGAGACTGTTTTATACTTGTCCATTACCACAAGTAAGTACTGTTAATGGTGTTTTTTGTATTCTAATTTTTGTGCAAAATTGAACATGGGTATTTTGTGTTGTGCAGCAAGATGCAAATCAAAACTCGAGATCAACTCATTCACCCCTAAAGCCCCTCTCATTCATTATTGGAACATACGCATCTCAAACAAAGAACACTTACTTCTCTCAAAAGCTTCACATCTCACACTACACCACTACGCTATTCTCAATAACCTCTTAAACCAAAATTTCAAACCCTTCACTCTCAAAAACTACTCCAACGGTTTAAACGCAAACAACAACGCGTTTGAATGATATAGTACCGGTTCAACTACGCTGGTTCAACATGAGAAGATCAAATTCAATGAAAAACAAAACCCTTACCTCTACTGGAAAGCACCGATTGTTTCAATCAACACTAGAGGGTGACGATGATCGATGTTGAACACACAAAAACACTGATTGCGTCAATGAACAATGAATGGTGACGAAGAACGGCAACCACCACCACCACTGGGAGAGCAATGATCGACATGGACCTAGCACAAGAATGTTATCCTTCAATCATAGGAGGAAGAAAATGGTGAGAGAGAATTCATCACGTTTTCAATTAGACCGAAAACTATTAGGAATTAATTTGACACTATATAAAAAAAATTGACTCTTCATTTTCCAATATAACATTTAAAATTATGTCATATTAGTCTCTATGACGTGACATTGCTTATTTTTACGTTTGCCACGTGTGCGTCTAGATGACACTTAACATGCCACATAACATATTTACTAACGGTGTTAGGAGATTACTAACGGCAGGGACTAAAATGACAAACAGATTGTAAAGTCGACGATCATTTTAATATTTTTTAAATTTCAGGGACCAAATTGATAGTGCCTCTAAAAGTGAGAGACTAATTTGATATTTTACTCTTTATCAAATAACAAAGGTTATATTTAAATAGTACTTATAGTGTTCTTTATTTTTAAAAACAAAAAGTCTTGGAAGACTCAACATGCATTCACATTTCACACTATCAATAGAGTTTGGCATTGTTTGAAGGCAAAGTTAGCTCACACGTGCCTCCAGCAAAAATGGGAAGGAGTCACTTTAAAAGACTCCAAAACTTAAGTTAGTGAAAGGCCAAAGAGATATGGTGGCTAGGGTAGAGGCCGTACTTAATACACATGACATGAGGTCTTCTTGTTTATAGAAGCTTTCTTTAAGTTGTTATAATAAGATTAGTTAGGATGATAAGGTAAAAATCTTATATGTGATAGAAGTACTGGTGGGTTCCCGTATAATGGTATGGGAGCAATTGTCACTGGATAGTATTTTTTTACTATTCAAAGATAAAATAAACATAATTTATTAACTACAAATAAAAAAATATATTTACAAGAACAAAACTAAAAAAACACTAAATTTAAGGATTAATAATATATTTAATTCTTTTTATATAAACAATTTAAAGACATTTTCGATTATCATTATCATAACATTTATCTAGTTAGGAAAAGAAAAAAAGTAAAAAATAAAATAAAATCAAAAACGTCTTCCGTAAAATTGCAAGGCTCTAGTATGAGTTGGTCATACTGTTGGAGTCATGTTTAAAGACTTTGGTTAAGTGAACTGCTATTCTCAAGTTCGATTTTACTATTCTCACCCCCTAGTTTTATTATTGTATTTTTTTGTTCTGAAAATACCTTTTTAGCATAAATGAATTTTTGTTTATTTTTTATCAATGAAACTATATTTTATTTGTATATTGGATTTGCACCTGATAAATGGAAACTTGTTTTCATTGATCAAAATACTCAATAGAATCGCATTTTATTGTGTATTTTGATCTACGGAAAAGATTTTATCCTGAGTTATCTTATTTTATGTGTCATAACTAATTATATTACAATTAAAAAGGGTAACTTGTATTAACATTCATTCAAATTTCAATTAAAAGAACTAAGGGGGTTTAACTCAGTTTATTTTATTGAATAAGATGTATAAGTGTTGTAAACTCGTTGTACCTTATTTAATTCTTGCATGTAAAAAATTCAATTAAAAAGGAAATTATATTACAATTAATCAAAATTTACGGGGAGTTAAATAGATTGCAAATATCTCTAGGGACTGCTATTGTCACAGCCAACTTTCTTATTAGTACTACTGGGGTTAGCTTTTACTTTCTATTTTTTATTTCTTATAACTGAAAATGCCCTTGCAGCATAAATACAACTTTCTATTTTTATTTCTTTTTACTAAAAATACCCTTACAACGCAAATACAATTCAATTAAACAAGTCTATAACTACAAGGAAATCACATTTTTTGTTGAACACATGAGAGTAAAAAAAAACTTAAAACAACAATAATATGTTTTCTTTACATAATAAAATTGTATTTTGGTTACATATGAAGAGGGTGAGAAAAATAAAGTAATGAAAAAATGATTTCATTGTACGATCTTTATTTCTATTGTGTATCTTTATTAATTTCTATTGTGTATCTTTATTAATGTGTAATATTATTATATTATTTGTAACTTTCTAATATTATTTCTTTCTCACTTAAAATAAGAGCATAAACAAATTTTTAAAATTAAATAAAGAAAACATTATAATTGACACGAAAATAATTAATATAATTTATATTTTTAATTAGATAAATAAATAAAAGATAAAAAAGAGTATTTTCTGAACATTTATTAATGACTAGAAAAGCCAAATCTCCTTTAATAGCTACCCTTATTTTTTAAAACCATTTAAGGAAAACATCAAACAAAAATTAAACTCATAAAAATATCAAATGTACACCCCTTTCTGCCAGTATTTATGTATTATTAAAAGTTAACATTTTTTTTCATATTTAACAAATTCCAAATATTTAATTTTGAAAATAATAATTATCAAAAAAAATATTTATCTTTACTTCTTTTATGTATTTATGAAAAGAAAAATTACTCAAAGGCAAGGCAGAAAAAGGAAGAAAAAGTAAAACACAGAGAGCAACCACCAATCGAAGAAGAAACAACCGTAACAGATCTCCGTTTCTCGCCAAACAAAAAACAAAAAAATGGCTGCCTTCAGCGGTGACGAAACCGCTCCTTTCTTTGGCTTCCTCGGAGCCGCCGCTGCCCTCGTTTTTTCCTGTAACTAACTAACTCATCAAATCAAAGAGTTTTTTTTGTCTCATTTCCCGAAACCGTCGTCGTTTTATCTTAAACCGTGTGTCGTTTTTGTTTTTTCAGGTATGGGCGCGGCGTACGGCACCGCGAAGAGCGGCGTCGGGGTTGCGTCGATGGGCGTGATGAGGCCGGAGCTGGTGATGAAATCGATCGTGCCGGTTGTGATGGCGGGTGTGTTGGGTATCTACGGTTTGATCATTGCGGTTATCATAAGTACGGGAATTAACCCTAAGGCCAAATCGTACTATCTCTTTGACGGTTACGCGCACCTCTCTTCGGGTCTCGCTTGTGGCCTCGCTGGCCTCTCCGCTGGCATGGCCATCGGCATCGTTGGCGATGCCGGTGTTAGGTATTCATCATTCAAATTCAATCAAGCTTCGAGTTGTTGCTGCTGCTTTATGCTTTCACTAATGCTGTTTGATTGATGTGCTGGTGTGTTTTGTAATTCATGCATTGCGTCAGTGGTTATTGATACTTAGTGTGTGTTTGAGTGAGCATTGACAAAATTGACTTTGGATGAAATTCAATTTGCTAAATTGATTTTTGGATGAAATTCAATGCATGTTTGGTTTGCAGTTGAAATTGTTATCACATGTGCTTCAATGCAGATCAAACGGATAAAAGCACAATGAAAGCAAAAACAATGGTCTCGATGCTTTGACAAAAGTACTTTTGCCTCAAAAGTAATTTTTCAACGGATTTTCAAACATGCACTCAATTTGCAAAATTGATTTTGAAGTAATGTGAATTATGTCGGGATGTTTTTTTATTCTAAATAAAAGCAAGTTAATAGAAAAACTCATTATTAGGTTTTTGATCCAACGCAAAAGCTCCCTAAAGTTGTTTAAACTCAATCAATTCTCTGAAGTGAAACCAAACATGTGAATATTTATCTCAAATCATGTTGACTGGTAATTCAACTTGATTCTGGAGAACGCATTTAGTTTTAGAGAATGTTTTATGTGGTTGCTAGTTTACAACTTACAGGATTAAAATGAAGAAATTAAGAAGCATTCATTAACCTCTTCAAAAGTTCTTAGGAATGAATACATATAATTATTTTTCTATTATTGATTTTATTACTCGTCCAAAACTTACAATTGCTACTTCTAGTTCTAGTATCATTACTACTACTGTTGTGTTCAAATTTTCAATGCTTTGTTCCGTAAGATGTTTTTTGACTCTCATCTTTGTACAATGTGCCCCTGCTTTGGTGCCCGGCAAAATATCTTCTTTCTACACAGTTTTTAGCAATTGTTCTTGATGTCTAGATGTGTGTATATTATTAGTGAATCCGAAATCATAATGGGCTTTCAAATTGTTGAAGAGTGTGATGAAGAATGTGATGAAACTGTTGAAGAGTGCTTTACAATATAAATTGGGCTGAAGAAATATATGGTTAAACAGTTTTTGAGAATTTTGTTTGTTCTAAGTGCCTTATCTGTCGAAGATAAATGATTACCAAGTTGGCAGGCAAGTGTGGAAGAAGATCGAATGATTGCATGTCTTTATTTTATTGTTATTAAATGCATGTTCAGAACTGGCATCGCACTTATTTACCCCACTGCAAGAAAGATTGTTGATTTCTTCAGATCCTGGAATGATTGTATGGTATCTCTAGTTTCGAAAAGTTTGATTTGGTTAGTTTTAGGCTACACGTCATGTTGGTTCTCTCCTGTTGATTATGAATTTACTAATGGTATTTTAAGCTTCATTTTAACAAATTGAATATGACTTGCCGGTAACTCTTTTGCAGAGCAAATGCTCAGCAGCCTAAACTTTTTGTTGGAATGATTCTCATCCTCATTTTTGCTGAGGCATTGGCATTATATGGTCTCATCGTTGGCATCATCCTCTCTTCCCGTGCTGGCCAATCCAGGGCTGACTAATAAACTTTCCAGTTGGATGTGGTACACAGCCACAGATTGTGAATGTTACTGTGGAGTCCGGGTGGGTAATGTTAGTACACAGACTGCTGCTTTGGCTTGCTCATGTGATTCTATTTATGTCCGCATTATAAAATTGAGGTTATCCAGGAAGAGAGTCAGTCGAACTTTCCTTAGCCATTCATTATTTTTAGTTATATGCTCAAATCCAAACTAGAATAGAGATATGCACAATAAGACTGATGTATGTTTTGATTCCATTTACTTTCAATATTGTTTTCTACTCTTCAAAACGCCTCCCACCTCCCCTTAAATCTATTCTTATTTGATTTCTTTGAGATGTGATATGTGGAAATGGGTTTCTTTATAATCAACATGATAGTATCCTTGCTCCTATTTGGTGCATAGTAAATAGGATAAATATTGGGATTTGGGATAAAAAATAAAGTTGTCATTTGATGTGGTAAATTGACTGCATGCATGGATGTGTAACATAAACATATGATAGCATAATCTGCAAATAGAAATGGAATTAGCAAAAGTGTGTTAGTATTGACTTACACACACACCTGTGTCACCTACATTGTGTGTTGGAACTATCTTATAAGTTGTCACTCCCCCTTAGCAAAAAAGCTTTGCCTCTTTTTATCACTTCCTACTTGATCGTTGCTCATGTCCTTCTTGTTCCTACATTTTGTTAGGTTCTTTTTTTGAACCATTGTTATAGTAGTTAGGATATGCTCCCTTAGTAGTTCCATTCCACAAAGGTTTTAGAGGAAAGTCCTAATCTCATTCAGAAACTTGATTTTCCTTCTTTCTTTTAGAACCCTCTGTCCAGGTTTAACGACACTAACCTTTGTATCTGATTTGGTGGATTTTCCCAAATAACAATGTCATCCCAATCCCTAAATTCCTTCAAGAATTATACTTTGGGTAAACCCCCGAGGTTCTTTTATATGCTTCTGACTTTGTAGGTTTGTCATCTATCAAGAGGTTAAGGAAGTCCATTTCCATATCCCACAAGGTCACGAAAATATTTTATTATGCTCTCCGTGCACTTGTATCAGATCTCGAATTGACTTTTATATTTTATGTATGAAACTAGGTTTTCCTCATTAGTTTTTCGTCTTCCTTTTACTTCTTTCATATTAGACCTCCAGTTTTTAATATGACTCTGACTCGGCTCCCACCAAATAGTTAGGCCTTTTGAAAATTCGTGTTCTCATTTATATGATCTGGCTATACAAAACGTGGCTCCCCTCTAAAGGGTCAAAGATTTCTTCAAGCACTTTATACTTTTGCATTTTTTGTAAGTGACTCTATTTTGGGTTACTTCGTTTTAAGTATTCTTGATAGCATAAAGTTATCCTATTCTATTTACCTATGAAGCACCGACACGAACACGTGAATACCTATAATGTCCAAAATATAAAACGTAGTACGGGTGTTGTGTCAGTGTCGGATATTGATACAGACGCGTGTCGGACACCGGACACAGCAAGGGACTGGAATGTCCGTGCTTCATAACTATTTACTTACCAAAAGTCACAGGGTAGACATGAGAATTATTCGAGGAGGATAAACTAGCTGCTAGCTTTAAGAGCATTATTTGTGGAAGAATGGGTTCTTGAATGAATATAAAAAAAAAAACTAATTTCTGGGAAGAACGTGTTCCATGGAGCAGGGTTCCTAATCTCGTGATAAATGGAGATATGATGCGAGTGAAGAGTCACCATTGTCCCACAGCTTCTTGTGCACGGTACTTGTCCCCTCCTTTCCTATTAAAAAGTCTTTGGTTTGACTCCGGTTGAAGCTCGTCTCTTTTCATCAGTAAGCAAATAATTCACACACTCTTCCCTTACCAATCTTTTTCTGACTTTTAATGCTTCTTGTTGAAGCTCGTGGCATATCAGTATCTGACCTCCTTGAGCTGTCAAGTTGGTAAATTCTACCACTTTTAAAATCAAACAAACTTGGTCCCTTTTTGAATTTTTTTAACAAAAATCTTTGAATTCTCATTTTTATGCAAATATTTTAGAGAAATTTGAAATGATTTTTAAAAATTATAAGTTACAAATGTAGTGAAGATTTGATAAAATTTGAAGGATTTTGTAGGATGTGATATTAGGATTTGAAGAGGAAAATAAATGAGATTTTCTTTTCAATTTTGGATGAAATTTGATGTATTTGCTTGAGTTTTGAGTAGGAAATTTAAAAAATTTAATCAATTTAATTTATGAAGGTAAATAGAAGGAAAACAAAATTGATGGGAAGACCAAACTTATTTAATTTTAAAAATAAAGATACTTAGTAAGTTCCAAAAATGGTCAAGAAGTGTGATTAAGTTATAAAGACTGTCTGCTTTAGTGATTGGGCAATGAGTATTTTTTTTATATTTTTATTTAAAAAGTGGCATATAAAAATCAGGCAAGTAAAGAAGAGATTAGAGTTACTTAGTTAAAACATTTATATACAGGATTTACGCAAGGAAAAAAAAGTATAACTATAATATTATGATAGTAAATGAAATTCACTCAATTTACTTTGGTTCAGGCTTATTATTTTGCTTAATTAGATTAAACGATCTGAGGTTGATTTCACGTTTTAAGGCTAGCCTTTTTGTTCAGCTCATTCATCTAATTTGTCAAACGAACAAAGCATAGAACTGATAGAAGTTCTACAGCTTGGCGAGATTTGCGCCTTAAAATTTCAAAGGTAAAAAGGGAGTCAATTTTCCGGCTTGTTATTATGAACTTGGACTTGTGATGCTCTGGATGTCTCTCACTTGTCCCTTTTGATTTCTATATTCTCTTCTGCCTCGGCTACTTTTAAATTTTTCTCCTTTCACGTAAGAAATAAAAAAGACAAGATTTAAACCTTATTATATAGATAATGTATAATGCAGCATGGGAACCAAAAGACAAGATTAACCTTAGATACCCCATTAGTTCAACAACTGCGGTGCTTACAACATTGAAATTGATGGACATAGTCAGTAGTCACACAATATTTTACCATAAGAGGCAACCTCAGTTTAATTTGTGTTTGATGATTTTTTATTCAATTGGAATTGACCAAATAGAGTACAACTTAGAGCGTGACAATGGTGTTGAAAGCTTTAATTTTGCGGGAAAACATCCCTACTTCATTTTAACAAAATAAACTTACCTTTTTACAATTAATCTCGTTATTATGTTTCCATTAAAAAAAAATAGCCACTTAGAACCCCATCAGGGCATGATGTAAAACGATAAAAAAAAAAAATAGGCTGATGCTAAACAATCACTGATTTTCTTTCCTCTGGTCTCTCTGCATACACACACATATTTCAAAGTGTAGGCTAAACGTTAGAATATTCGTACCAGCATTCCACTTCTTCTGTTCCACATAGCACGAAACAGATGCAGCATTATTCGATCTACAATTTGAATTTTATCTGTTCAAAAGAAATTAGATAAAGACGATTTCACTCATTGAGAACTTTGAATGAGAATGAGAAGAAAAAATATACAAAATAAGTATAAAAATAGAATAATTTAATTGAAACAAATTTGAATGAACAGAGCAAAAGTCAGTGACAAATGATTACTTTTTCCTTCCTGAATCCTGTTCCAGATTCACGCCCAAAACCAAAAAAAATGGTCAACATGACAGATCACATTGCAATAATCCAAATCAAATAAATCAGGACCCACTATAAACACTGCCTAATAATTGAGGCTTCTAATCCTTTCTTTCCATTTTTTTCTCACTACAATTCGGACAACAGTAACAGTGAGGGCCACGTGTAGCATCAAGAAACTCATATCCCCGTATACATTCCACGACACTCTATCCTTGGTAACAGAATCAACCTCTGACACCACAAAGTTTTCACTATGATCCCACGTGTCAAAAGGACATTGACTTCACCAGTGGTCCCCACACCCCCACCTCAGATTCCCAGTTCTTCACTTGAAGCAAAACACCGAAGTGTCCATACTCCAAATTTAAAAAGAAATGTTTTTTTTTTCATGCAGAAAAGAATTCCATTCCAGCTAAGAAAACAGCAAATTAACCACCAAGAGCTACTGTTTCATTTCTAAAGTCGAAAAGTAAAGTTATTTCCTGAAAGAAAAATGTTAAACTTCAGAAGAAAGATATTTGTTATCTAACTTAATCGATTCAACAGTGTGTAAATTGTTGTTATAAACTCAAGCACGTGTCCATTTTCTGGGTTACACCGGAGAAGGTTGCGAGGTGGGATCAGCTGAGGAAGCAATATCGGGTCCAACACGACAACCTTCAAGCATGAACACGATATCAGACATGGTTGGTCGATCAAGAGGATCCGGTGCTGTGCAAAGCAAGCCCACTTTCACACCCAACAGAAACTCTTCCCATTCAGAAGACTCTGGGTCAAGTTCAAACAAACCAGGCTCTAATAACTCCGTAATTTGCCCCTTCTGAAGCTGTTTCTTCACCCATTTAACAATATCCTCGTCCTGCGTGAACATCATGGGCCTCTTCCCCGTGAGAAGCTCCAGCAAGACGATGCCGAAGCTGTACACGTCACACTCCTTGGTGGCCTCCCCGGTTAAAGTAGCTTCCGGTGACACGTAGCCCAACGTGCCAACCGTAGCAGTGCTTGAAGTAGAGGCTTCAACTGCGTTGTTGTTGGTAACTGTTAACTTGTCAAGCCCGAAATCTGATAAATGGGCTTCGAAGTCTGCATCAAAAAGAACGTTTTGCGGTTTTATGTCGCCGTGGATAAGAGAGGATTGATGCAAAAACGCTACGCCGCGAGCGATTCCTAATGCAATGAGATGTCGCATTGGCCAATTCAAAACATGGCCATCTAAATGAGAAGCTTCTTGGAGCAGCGTGGCGAGGTTTCCATTGGGCATGTAATCGTGTACCAAGAGTCTAACATCTGGTGGTCCAGCGTAGTAGCCTCTCAGAACTGTTAAGTTTCGGTGCCTGATTTTGCCTAAGGACTCTGCTTCTTTTCTGAACATGTTTTCGTCTAAAGACCCATCTTGGAGCTTGCGAATTGAAAGGACCATTCCGTCGTTGTAGCAGGCTTTGAATACTAACCCGTGTCTTGTTCTGCTCAGCACGTTCTCTTCGTCGAATTGTCTTGTTGCTTCGATTGTTTCCGCGAGTGTGATCTTGGTGTTGAACATGACGAGTTTTGGACCGTTGGTGTCAGTGCTGCTGCGGCTCTGGCTTGTTCCTGAACTCGTTCTTGGACTCTTTTTCTTCTCTCCGGACACTGCCGCTTTGATCCTTCTTCGCCATCTCAGAAGACTGAAAATGTAGAAGCAGCAACATAATGCTAATAAACAACCTCCAACTGCAATGATAATGATTAATACAATTAACCTATTTCTCTCCTTACTGTCTGTCTCTTCACACTTTCTATCCAATGGCTTCCCACATAGGTTCTGGTTGTTTGCAAACACAGAAGGGTTGTTGAATTTAGAACCCAACATTGGTGGAATCTCGCCTTCTAAGTTGTTACCCGAGACATTGAAGTAAACCAAACCAGGGATTGTGTTTAGGTTACTTGGGATTTCCCCACTCAAATTGTTGGCAGAGAGATCCAGCATTGTTAGGTGTGATAACTCTGCCAATGACTCTGGTATAGCACCAGAGAGTTGGTTGTGATCTGCTAACAAAACAGTTAACCATGAGCATTTGGAGATATCCTCAGGCAAAGCTCCAGTTAAATTGCTGTTGCCCAAATCAAGCACTTTCAAATGGGCAAGGCTAGAGAGATCCTTGGGAATGAGACCCTCCAAGTAATTTGATCCAAGCTCGAGAATTTCAATGTCGGAGCAGTTTCCAATTTCCGGGGGAATTGTTCCTGTGATGCGGTTATTGGACAATGAAAGAGCAACCAATGATCGAAGAAAGCCATAGTTCTTGGGAATATGCCCAGAAAACTCGTTAGAGCTTAGGTTCACGTGTTTCAAACTGGTCAAGCTGCTAAATCCTTCGGGGATCACCCCAGACAACTTGTTCTCTTGAAGAGCAATAACTTGCAAACTGGGAAGCCCTGAAATTTCAAAGGGCAATTCACCAGAGAGATTCTGTTTGCTCAAGTCAAGTGTAGTGAGACGGAAAAGATTCCCCAATGTAGAAGGAACTTCACCGTGGAAGCCATTGCCACTCAGATTCAGAACCATTAATTTACTCAGATTCCCAACTTTACCAGAAACATGACCTGAGAATTTGTTTCCACTGAGGTCTAATATTGTCAAATTCTTCAAACCCAGCACCTCCTCTGGCATTGTACCATTCAATCTATTACCCCTTAGACTCAACGTCTCAAGAGACGCAAGCTCACCAAAACACACAGGAACAGAACCAGAGAAATGGTTCACACCAAGAGACAGAACCTTAAGCTCTGTAAGATTACCGAAAAACGAAGGAACCTCGCCGGAAAACTTGTTGCCTTCAAAATCAACAACACGCAGGGACCAGCACTTCACGATCTCCGGAGGAATCACGCCGGAAAATGAGTTGTTGGCTATCTTCAACTCCTCCAAATTCTCGAGGCGTCCAATTTCCGGCGGAATCTCGCCGGAGAGCGCGTTGCCGGAAACATCGAGGACAGACAGCGTGGTGACATTGGTTAACCACAGGGGAAACTTGCCACGCACGCGATTGCGCTGAATGATGAAAACTTGGAGAACGCTGAAACACGTTGTGGCGGGTTGAGGCCACGCAAAGTCCGTGAAACCGTTAAAGCCTAAATGAACGATGCGGAGCGACGGCGTTTTGAGCGAGACGTTGCAAAAAACGGAAGCGGGAACTGCGCCGGTGAAATTGTTCTGCGCGAGGGACAACACCTGAAGGTTAGGGAGAGCCGCAATTGCCGCCGGCAACACACCGGCGATCGCGTTCCCTTCAACGCTTAAATGCACGAGCGAGGAACAATTCGCGAGAGACGAAGGTAAGGTTCCTCCAAGAACATTATGATCGAGCCAAAGGTATTGCAGATTCTGAAGCTCTCCTATACGGGCCGGAATCTGACCAGAGAACTTGTTGTAGGAGAGGTTTATAAGATGAAGTTCGGAAAGAGCAGCGACAGTGCTAGGAATATCGCCGGAGAAAGCATTCGCGGAGATGTCGATGAATTTCAGACGGAGAGGAAGTTCGGCGGGAATTTCGCCGGAGAGGTTGTTGCCGGCAACATTGAGAATCTGGAGGCCGGCGAGGTTTGCGATCGCCGGAGGAAGTTGGCCAGAGAGTGAGTTGTACTGTAGAAACAAGGCGCGTAGGAGCGTACATTTGGCGAGCGAGTGAGGAATGGTGCCGTTGAAGGAGTTTGAGCGAAGGCTTAGCCTTCGAAGCATGCGTAGGTCCGAAATGCGGTCACCGAGTTGGCCACTGAGTTGAAGGCGAGGCAAGCGTAACTCAGTGACTCGGTCGTTTTTGCATGAAACTCCACGCCAGTCGCACGGAGCTAACGGAGTTGAAGGATCCCAGCCGTTGAGAGCGCCAAGAGGGTCGTGGAGGTTGAGCTTCAACGAAGTTAAGGCTTGGATCTCTGTAACGGAACCGCATTGGGCGCATGATAAGCAGCGCGCGCACAGTAGCACGAGCATGAGAAGGATAGACATGGTTGTAATGCTAATGCAGAAGGTGTTAGTGTGTGGTGCACTGATCCAAGGCAAGGAAGAAGCATAGATGACTCTGTGCTAATGTGCGCATTTCACTCCAATGTCTCTTCTCTCACTCTGTCTATAATTTGTGTTTGCTCAAACATGAAATAGAGTTGCCTCTTCCCTCTCAGATTTCTTCTTTTTTCTATTTGACTTGTAGTATTCGTACCACAATAAGTATCTTTTTATAATGATTTTTTTTTAAATATTTCTCTCTTTTTCTTATTTTATTTCAGGGCTTTGTTTGTTTATGAATGTTTTACTATTTCCTTTTTTTTTTAATAGTGATTATGAAAAAGTGTAAACGGCGCCAAGGTGTGATATGGCCCTAGGTTCTCTGCTAAGTTTTGATTATCATGTGATGTGATGGAAAAATAATGCAGTAGGCTCTGTCAATAAAAAGAATTTAATTTTATTTAATATTTAGTTTAGTTGGATTATAGATATATTCATGTTTCTCCTAATGTGGTGGGTTTTCAATGAATCCGCGTAGTTAAAAGTTTCTCAACGATGTGATAGCATGAATCATTGAGCTATGTGTCTGTCTATCTTATCTTGGCATGTTTAACTTTCCCTTCTGTTTTGTTGTCGAGGGTTTTAATCAGTACATGAAATTAATTCCTATTCTTTCACATCAATTTTAAATCACGGTTGATGCCTCCTAAGAAATTCTCTTGTTCGATTGTGGAAACATGCAAATTGCAATGGTTCTGCTCTCGGATGTTTCATTTTACTTCCCCTCTGTGTTCACTAAATTCATAAAATTTATCCTTCTTACGGTAATACATATTTTAATTGAAAATTTGTAATTAAAGTTAATTTCCCAACATTTATTTTATTGAATTTAATTTTACTTAATGAATATTTTGAGTTTGTTCTTATTCTTTCATATCAAAATTAAATCTCTTGGTCGATCGAACGTGGAAACATGCATTTTATTTTCTATGATTTAATGTTGGAATTTAGATTTGGATATGATCCACTTCTAGTCTTCTACATTGGTTATAACTCAATTGGAGCTATTCTATGAATTTTTGAAGGTACCACCAAAATAAAGAACAATGGGACGATGATTGAATTTTTGAAGGTAATGTTGTGATGGATAGGACACATTTTATTTGTTTGGTACTTAATACTTTCATCCCCAGATTTTGGCTGGAAGTTCAGTGTTCCCTTTAAAATGTTGAGTTTGGTTCATTCCTTTGGGCTGGAATGGTCAAACACATCAGCCGAAGTTGAAAGCAGAAAGAGCCAAGTTTCCACTGTTTTCTTAGGCTTTTGAATCTATTTCGGCATAAAGTTCTCATAAAGAGAATGCAGCAAATGCTAAATCTATCTCCAAGGATCAAATTAGATTGACGTCATTGAATTGTGAGGACCACAAAATAGATAGTTACGTTGATACTTTAGTTGAAATTTTTGACAATTCAAAGACAACGCATACGACAAAGTTTCAAATCAGCGCAATGTTTTTGGTTGGTTTGGACATGAGATTAGAGCTACTCTAGGGAAAAATACAAAAAGGAAACAACAAAGAGAAAATGAAATATTACTGTTTTATTAATTTTTGTCCGGATCACACATGGAAAAAATATTTTTTAATAGAGATCATCTTGTTTTAGTCAAATGAAATTATTATAACTAATAAAAAAATTTCTTTAAATATTTAATCCCGTTATATATTTAAGACATATAATAATTTTATGTCAGACAACCCCGTGTTTATTGATAAAATGTGACTATTGTTGTGTGCTCCATTAATCTGGGCCAGACATTTTGCCAACCAAAAGGGTTTCATTTTATAACATGATCCTTTATTCGTAATTATGTAGTAATTGAACAATAGTCCTGTCAGCGATAAATGGCCTGGCACTGGCAATGCAATAAATTAATCACAGCCCTATTGAGCTAACAGGAGTGCCTATTTGGTGCAGTGGTTGAGATATGGAATGTGGTTCTAGCCACTCTATTTCATGATTTAAATTTGCGTTAAGAAAACTAATGGCTAGAGATGGCTAAAAGGCACCATCCATGGCATGTAGAATTAATATGAGCACAGTGGCAGGGTTATTGGCTAATTTATGGCATTTGGTTTTACCTTTTTGTGTCTCTTGTGATTGAATTGAATGTCAACAGGTCATATTTTAAATGCGATGTTTGGTCATCTAAGTCAATACACTTACCTTTCGGACACTGGAAATAATACATCCTTCCCATTTTTAATGTATATGGATTAAAAAACTATTGAATGGAAAATTTTTATATTTAGACTAAAGTATTTTTGTTTAATACTTGAATATTTGATGATAGACCCGTGCATAGGTAACTGACTAGTAATATCTGAACTCAAGTCCATTGATATTAATGCACGATTGAGAACAAACCCACCTTTTCAACGTAAATTCCATGCAGACAATATAACAATTTCTAAAAACTGATGATCACCACTTGACCTTTAGATACAATATCCAAAGTCCATTGTCACTAGTGCAATAAGGTACTCATACGACCCTTAAGCATATTTCAAACGTATCAGTAGATCCGAGACCGTGGTTCTAGACTAAAAATAAAAATTCATATTCAAATTTATCCATCAATAATTGATCACAATAGAAGTAGGTTATAACGTAAAATAAACTTTACTTATGGGAGTCCCTGATCTTGGGAGGTTTTACTTAATCACTACCCCTTACTTGAAAGTTAACATGAAGCTTTCTTGAAAAAGATAAAAACCCTCTTAATTAAATTTGAATATAAAGTTGAATGTTTTAACTCTAAAAATAAATTTAGATAATTGTTTAGGTTCAAATTAAAAAAAAATCCTTTATAGTTATCTTCCTTTCACTAAATTATTATTACTATATTATAAATTTTAAGTTAGTGTATTTAATAAAATTGTGCATCATACAGAAATAAACACACACCATTGTTAATGATAAAAAAATATATATTGTTAATGTAAGAGTCCACTAGTAGTGGACCCTTATAATAAAGAGTGCACCACAAACATACTTTATTAGTATGTACCGTAGTCTATCATTAAACACAATCATATAACGCCTTCCAAGTGCCCTATAACACAAAAGGACTCCATTAGATGACTATTAGCAAACTTTGTTGATTCCAAACAAACTCAACCACGAATTCCTTAATGTAGTGAAGAGACATCCATGTGTTCAATGCTCTTAACATAATCACTGGCTGGAATGGTACACACCTGGCTAGTGGGTTGTTTGTTACAAATAGATGGATAGTCAATTCTACATATTGTCTACACACCAAGCAGAGTGACCATGCATCAACACCTCTCATGCATAGGATTTTAGCGACAGATAAGAGAATTTATAAATAACCACTGTACGAAAAACAGCCAACTCTCAATATAGCTTGATTTTCCAACTAGCCACACTTTTCTTATCTTCAAAATTTTCAATTGATTGCAACTCATGAATCATAGAATAATTAATTAATTAGTCTATGACATTGTATTAATTAAATATGCAGGTAATTACTTACCTGTTATGAATTAGTTTGGAAGAAGCCGGAAAACTGAGTCTTCACTCTCTCTTCAAAATAACCCAAAATATATACAAGTCCAAGTGTTATTAAACACCAAAAATAAAAGCCCAATTGGCCTTGAGAAGAAGGGTTGCAAGTTGCAACCAACGGGCTTCTACGGCATCAACTTTACATCCATTCCCTATTTTTTTTCTTTCTTTTGATAATTCCATTCCTTACTTATATCTCAAATCTTTCATGAAGAAAAACCCTTATATATAGCTTCCAACATACTTCTCCACCCCTGGATGGTTTGGATCCCACTATAGTGTTAAGGAAAGAGCAAAGTGGAAAATATTTATCCTTAAATAGCCTAAAACAATATTCATCGATCTTAATTTCTATATCTCCAATTGTGCTTGTATATTACAAATGATATGAAAGCAATCAAATCTTTGCATGCATCCCTAACCCACATAACGTTTATGAAGACACAAACTTCCAACCAACTCAACATATTTTTAGTCCTATCACTTTGTTGGTTCCACCAAAACTTATGTAGGCAAACTTGAGAGCTCAACACAAAGATCCTCGATCTGGCGTGGTTTAAAGTAGTCCATTGAATATGTCGGTGTTGTTGTCGCAACAGACTTGATTGAATTTCCTTATGACAGGAGTTCCATTCCTGCCAGCCACTAAGCCTTAGCATAACCTTCAATTTAACAAAAGAGAAATATTATTATTGTTATTATTATTATTATTATTACTTTTTTGGATTACTTAACAAATGAAGGTTCAAAATGCCCAACTTTGGCAATAACTCTGTAGTGTGATAACTTGGTTTCCAACACGAGAAAACTCATAGTATTTGAGCTGTTTGATAACTCTTTATGTGAAGAGTGTTTGCAGTGAAGAATAAGGAAGATTTGATTTTCTACCAAATTACTTGTTCATGTTGAGTGAAAATTTGTTCAAGATTTATAGCTTCATTATGCCCAGATTTGTAGAAAAAGTCATTTGCAAACAAATCATGATTAATTAGGGAGGCAATGTCTTCCAATTTTCAGTCCCCGGGTACGTAGTTCCAATCTTCAGTGTTGAGGAGATAAGAAAAACCTACCCTCTACACACAAATGAAAAGTAAAATGAATAAAGAGGGTCCTCCTTGTATGACCCTAATTAATTTGTGTGGTTTGAAGAAATCATTGAGCTAGAAATTAATTAAGCATCAATACACTCCCTATTTAATCGAACCTGTTTTGAATTAACCTCTAACTTTTGCAACATAACCACACATGATCCCATTCAATGTGCTCATAAAGCCTTGGTCATATCAAATTCGCCCGTCACATGGTTATTGTTCCCTTCGTTTTTCTGTTTTTCAGATAGTGCTCCAATTCGTGTCCCACTAACATGTTATCAGTTAATAATTTATCCTCCATATATGCATTTCTAGCTAATATTGTTAGGATATAATATGTTTTCCCTCACAATGAGGTGTATTGTGTATACTTTGGCAGATAAAAAGTGATAAGAAGGGATTGAAAGAGAGATAAAGTAATAGATTGGATAAGTAAAACAAAAATTGAGAGAGAGAGAGAGGTGAAATGAGGGTAAAATTAGGATGTGAAACATTTGCAATTGTTATAAGTGTGGTTAAAATTTATTGTCTGTAAACTTTGATTTTTTTATTTGTAATTTTTTTATACTAAAAACTGGCTTTGTACCGGTCAGATAACATAGAGCAAAGAGCAATTGACATGACTTGTTTGTTGGAGAGAAGAACAGTACTGCACTTAGAGGATAAGAACTAGTACATGTTAGCGACGCAATCATTGATAATTCGATATTCTTTTTCCAGGTAATTGGGAGTTAAAGCTTACAACACTGAATTTAATGACTTTCAGTTCAGTTGCAAAAAATATCCTCAAACTAGATTGAAACAATAATATACACATAATTTTACGGGGGAAAAAGGAAATATTTCTTTCCAAACATGGCTTTTAATTTAGAAAATTAGGCATCCATTTATTTTTTATTTATTTATTTATTTTAATGTGTGATGAATAGAAATTATAGATCACTCCGTTTTAGCTTCGAATAAAACAGTGTACTCTACAACGTGGGGTATGAGGATTTCATGTTCTCTTTCCCTAATATTAGGAACTCCGAACTTGTTTTTTTCTTTATCTGCGGTTTGTTCTTGGACACTCCCTTTTGTTTTTCTTAGATAACAAAGGCATAGGCATGTGCTTATGGATTGGCGGTTCTTCAATACAGCGTTATGTACTATGACATGTTGTTAACTTGTTACGTGATTGAGGTATTAAAAGGAGTTTCAAATGGTAATGAAACGGTTAGGCGATACGTAATAATTATGTAATAAAAGGAGTCTCTAACTTTTTAAAATTAATTTTTGTGTCATGTTGATCCTTTTTATTAACTGTATTGTAATGTAAGAGACACATCTTGCATGGATGCTACATGGTTCTAACGACATTAATTAAGTCTTATTGCATGTTTGAGTAAGTCTAAATTAATGTAATGTATTACTTCTAAGTTCTAACACTCAAGTAACAATATGATTTTTTTTATATACATGGAGTTTTGAGTCTTAGGTAACTTAAACATGCATTTTGTTGACAACACTCCACTGAGAGGGGTCTAACTTACTCGATTAAATATAATATGTGAATTATTATAAAGTTTATGGTATTTGTTTATGATTAGTGTAGATAAAAAAAATTGACACCTCCTCATCTTGACTAACATGGTTATTGTAACTAGAGTTACATTTTTCCCTCACACTTTTCTTCTCATTCACACCCACCAGCAAGGCAGCAACAATGCCCTATATAAACAACTATTCTTCGTCTTCACTCCCCAACATTGCCCGACATGTTCAATTATATCATATTAGAGAAGAAGCAAATTGATTATGAGTGCTTTGATCATGGAAGTAGATGTCTATAGTGGATGTGAGCCTGTGACATGGTTCGTGACAATTATTTGGGTGGTTCAAAGATGATTGAGATGAAGGGTCGTGATTGGATGAAGAAAGGTGTGGCTTAATGCAGCTTGTTTTTAGGCATGCTGAAATAATTGATAAACAGGGGTATGTTGATCTTAGGACTCGACTATATGTAGAGGTTGTGATAAGGACAATTGAAGTTATTGCAATGATAAGCGAATCTAGTGTAATAAACTTTTGAGTAAATTTTATTAACTACTCTTGAGGTTTAAGGTAATTATACAAACAATTATTATATTTATCTCTCTTATAGAGTGTTAGTTTAACATATGAGAAATGTTAGTGTAATATTTTTAAACATAAAATTAAATAAGAATAGTGTAAGAATAGAAAAAAGAATGGTGTTTATATGTAATTTGAGAAAAAAATTAGGGTGTGAATGTAATTTGCTCTAAGTTTTTCATTGGTTGAGGCAAGGATGAAGATGGGTAAAGGTTGAACAGTGGTAGACATATAATGAACTTTGATGGAAAAGATTATGGCTTTAGGTCACAAGTGAAAGATGGCTTTATAGTAATTTGCTATAAGTTTAAAATGGTGGGCTTGTAGAGTTTATGGGAATAAAATTATGGTTGTATAGGATGAAGTCTGGATGAATTTTTAGTGGAGGTATTTCATGGAGGTTTTTTAAAGAAAGATGATTGCTTTGGGCTGAGGGAAAAATATACAATAATTATAAATTTATCCCAAAGTTTATGTGACATTTGTTTCGTGAAATGCTATTGAATTTTTGAAAATATAAAAATAAAATATCTATTTTCATGTTTGTTAGAAGGTAATAAAAAAATATTTTCAAGCATAACTTATTCTCAAAAATTCATTTTGTACATATTTCTCTATCATCCTATTCTCATGTAAAAGGGTGAGAAATTTACATTCCAATGAGAATGTTTAAAATAACTTTTTGCTTTCTTTTTATTTAACCTCATTTATTTATTTGTTTGTTTTTAAATTAAACATTCTCAATAAAAGCATTCTCAAGAATGTTATTTTTGAAAATATAATTAAATCTATGAAACAAACATCTCGTGTAAAGAACAAATTTTAAAAGAAGAAAAAGATGTTATATAATTTGAAATTAGAAATATACCTCCATTTTTATTTATTAAAATAAAAAATTATGTTAATCCAATTAAAAAATAAATATTTTTCTTCTAAATTATCATTCATTGGAATTTGATATCAAGCATAAATTTCTTAATAAATGAAGAGTATTTTAAGAAAAATCTTATTAAATGTGGCAAAAGTAATTAAAATTTGTTTATATTTGAGAGAAAAAAATATTGATTGATTTTTTTTAAAAAAAATAGAACTGAGGTTGTATAGAATTATTCTTGAAATTTTTATAATAAAATATAGAAAGTTGTTATCTATTTATATTAATGGTTCACAAGTTATTGTGCATTCTTTTGTGCACAGTAAGTTATATAGAAATCACTTCTCTTGTAACAATTTCTTTTCCAGGTTAGAAATTCTTCAAAAGAAAAGGTTGAGATTTGTTGAAGAAAAGGATACAAAAGAAATAGACAAGACTATAGAGGTAGTAAGTTTTCAAAATTGGAAACAAACCTTAGTTTCTTGCAAATAATGCTAAATGCAATCTAATCATTCATTTTTTTAATATTATATTAATGGTTCACGAGTTATTGTGTTTTCTTCTGTGCACAGTATGTGCAGTCCTCAGTTCTTAGGTAAGCATATTGTACAAAAGAAAACTGTAACCTTGGAATTGCACATCCTTGATAAAACCTCTTTACAATCAAGTAGCAATCAGAGTTAGAAACATAAAACAGAGATAAGATTGTTTGTAAAAGGTGGAAAAAAAAGAATGTCCTATGTTAAAAGGAGCCAAAGGGGGATTTTTTACATGGCCAAATCAAACTTCCTATAAAATAATTCGCTTAGAGAATCAAATCAACCTCACAAAATATTCTTCATACTGGCTGTCCAACCAAACGATTTCTTTCTCGTGCGCCTTGGGGCAAAGTTGAGTACAAACATCTCCTTAAAAGCCTGATCTGGCTCTACTGAACCAACCAACTTTGCAACAATGGTAGCACTCTCTCTAATGTGCTCTAAGTCTTCTGTTTCTGACCACAAGCAATGGGCCAAGTGCAACCTTCTATTCTTTGAACTCAAACGAATTCCCCATTTAATGTATAGGCTCTCTCTTTCAGATCTTGACAGCTTCTTCTGCATTTGCCTACTCAACATCTGTCTCTCTCCTCTAAGATGCCTCTTACTGTTTGCAAAAGAAACGCATCGCAGGTTTTGTAATCACACAAAATTTTAACCTTGTAGTTGAAATAAAAACTTGTGAGAACTTTTAAAAGAAACTGAATACTTGAAATCTTACCTTGATTCAGGGGTAAGTCCATCTTCCACAGTCTGATTCCCATGATCAAAATTTTGCTTGAGATAGAACAGCCTTCTTCGCTCTACTTCCATATAGATAGAATCTGAAGGGTCTCCTTTGAACAGAAGGAAAAAGTAAGTCCTGTGAACCAATGAAACATTACAAGCATTCCAGAGTTCAATAATCTCTTTCTGCAGCCGCTTGAATTCTGAAGGCCATTCCAACTGTTTTTCTTCCTCAGATTGCAATGGGTCCAAACCAACATCTTTGAACTTCTTTGTATTAATTTTGGACTCCATTCCTGTCTCTTGAACCTGCCATGCAAAACAACTCAAAAGAATCACTGGCTGAATTTTCATTATAAGAAGGGTTCGTTAATAATATATACATGTTAATTGCTACTTCCATCAATCGCATGATTAACGAAACACAAGTGAATCAGTATAGTAGATTAGAAACATTTTCAGTTAGATGAAATGACTGATATTTAGCCATCAACGCTCGCAAATAAGACCAGAGGAAGACACAAAGAAAGGAAGGAAGATGAACATTAGAATTTAGAAGCATACCTCAGGGTTCCCTTGCAGATTTGAACTTTCAAGATCATTCTTTCCGTTTCTTCCCTGGGGTAAAGAATTGTCTTTATAACTTCCATTATCGATGGAGGATTTCATATTCTGTACATCAGAAGCTCTTCCCAGAGAATTCGCGTAGCCAGCCCATGATAACCTCTTAGCATTGGCATTAGAATGATGTGTACAAGTCTTCCTTTGAAGGCCCTCGGGTCTTCTTGTGAAATCTTTTTCGCTTCCTATTGGGGGTGCGTTCTGAATCATTTCTTCCTGGTCAAACCAATCTGAAGATGGATATCTCATGAGACTTGCTTTACAACTTCTGCTTCTGGTTAATTTCGTGGTTTTGGAACTAGATGCACTACTTTGTGTCAGACCTGGAGATATTTTCTCTGAAGAGGGAAGAACAAAGTGTTCTTGCAAGAACAAAGAAGGAAGAACTAGATCCGCTACTTCTTTGTTGTTCTTTAACACAGATGAGCACAAATCTAGATTTTCTTTGTCTGTATTATCAACATCAGTTAATCCTGAGACGGCTGGAGATGATGCAGTAGAGAATGTATGTGTGTTTGAATTTAGATCATCTGACTCGATGCACCTAATTTCCCTACAACGGTCCCCTAAATTATCTTCAACGCTTTTCTGATCCAAATCATTCTTTGCAGCATCATGACTTACAATAGAAAGCGCAGGGGAAGAAATCCTGACTGGAAGATTCTTTTCCAAATCAGGGAGTTGGAAATAGTTCTCATCAGAACTAAGACTATGTCCATCTGAATATTGAGATGCATCAAAAGATCTGACACTCTCAACGCAGTCAAAACTTGATAAATTTTGTCGTTCGGCTGTTTGATTTTCAAAGTCAAATGAACCTCGCACACGTAATTTGGGATACTGATGACCTGAACTGTCCTGAAGATTGGGTTTGAACATAAAATGGATTAAAAAGGAATGCCAATTACTACTTTTAAATGCTTTAGAATAGGCAAATACAGTACACTTACTAGCTCGGTTGAGGACCCATCGTCTCCAAGCACTTGTAGCATGTCCTTAATTTGAGATTGAGCAAGGTCCCGCTGCATCGAAACATCCATTACCTCTTTCTTTAACTGCAAGCACAGACGGACAACAACGGGATTCATAATTAGAATTACAGCTTAAAAAAAAACACATGCTCAGACATAAGGAAATTACAGTGTCCTCATTCCTCATGCATTCTAAAACTTATGTGAATACTTCAGGGCAGGGACTTAAAATGAGAACCCCCGTGCCAAAGCTCACCCTTTTTCTCTAAGAATAATTCAATATAAAAAGTTAATATATACAGAAGTATGTAGCTAAAGAGATTCTACAGAAGGGAAGGTGTGGAATAAACCGTCAACTGCAGAACATTAAAGGACCAGTTGAAATGAAACAACAATCTGATGAGAACATCAAGTCATCTACTACCGTACAAACAATGCAATGTACTCTTTTTTAAGGAAATGCAAATACTTCATGTAACATTGTGGCTGATATATTTCATTAATTTATCAATAGCTATTTTAGAAATTTTCCTCGATGTCAGAGATGTAGAACAAAATCCACTTCAAAGCATAATAAACGCAATTAATCTTTGTTGTGAAAATGTTGATCCTTACCATCTCAATTTGGAGGTCTTTTTCCTTCAGCAATGCTGCAGAATCAAATTTAAGGCGGGTTGGCCCTGAATTTTTCAACTCACTTTCCAGTCTAGCCAACTCTTTTTGTAGTTGCTTGACCAACAACTTATCAGACACCACTACATTGACTTTTGCATTAGTTGTCACTTCTTTAGCACAACTTGCAAATAAAAGGGTGTTTCTGGTTTGTTCAACATGGCTCCTTGCAGGGCTCATGGTGCAGATGATTGCAGTTTTAGCATTGCCTGCTAATGAAGACTGCAGTATGCGGGTTAGCTTTGAATCTCTGAAAGGAACATGTCCATTTCTCCCCTTGCTGCCATCAAATTAATTATTTTTAGATAAAATCGAAAAAAATATTTCCCAAAAGTATATCAAATATTGATAATTTTTACGGCCAAGTCTCGCGTGCGTCCACGGTGCGGGACGAATATTTTGGGAGGGGTTGCATGGTGCTTAAGTAATTAGAACCGTTAGATTTCTTAAAATTTTAATCAATGGCTGATAAACTTTTTTACTTTGTACTTTTTCTTTTTTTGATTTTCTTTCATTCCTTCCTAATTTACCCTTCTTTCTTTGGTACCTTCTCTATCCTTTTCCCTTTCTCTTTCTAGGACACTAGCATCCCGCGTGGAGGAACCAGCGCAACACTGTGACAACGACCCACCGCACGGCATCGATGAACCACCATATAACGACGACAATCACCGCAGTCAACTACACCGCACCACCGCCACATGAGCTAACGACAGTGACACCACTGCAACCACTAGCGACATTAAATGAAGACAACGACGACAACATCAAAGTGCAACGATTTTCCCTTCCATGGCAACGACGGATACACCTTTTTTCAGATCCGGAAAAAACCGCAAACCACAACCCATTTAGCAGATCTAGAACAAAAGGCAACCATCTCAAACAACCAGCTCCGATGCTGCAACCACAAGGAGAAAGTAGAGAGGATGAAGAAATAGGTCGCACCTTGGGCGACAATGCGGCGGACACCGCCGACGTCGTGCAGTGAAGGTGAGACGGGCGGTGGATTGTCGACGTCTTGCGGTGGGTCATCGTCGCAGTGAACCGGTGTGGTGGAGGCTGGTGATCGAGTGGTGAAAGGGAAACGAGATAGAGAAGAGGAAGGGTAAATAAGGAAAGTGAGAAAAAAAATGAAAAAATAAATCAGTCATCGATTAAAAATTAAAAATATCTGAGAGCCTCAATTACGTTTGTATGCTGAAACACCTTGTAAAGAGTAGGTGCTCGTGGTGCCTCTCTCTCATAGAGAGGACGCACGCGAGTCTCGGCCTTGTATGGACACATTCAGTAAATTTATGAAGAAAAAAATTCTGTCTGAAAGAGTTTCACTTTCACCTATTCATAATTCCCAAAGTAATAAACTTGGTAATAACAGAATCAGTTGGCCAGATTATTGCATAATAATGATGTAAAATCACGATTAAGGAGCATCCTAGAGTTTGGTTCATTACATGTAAATATTTGTGTGTTTCTTTCATTAGTTGTCAATATTTGCACCCTATAATCTATTTGTACCAAAAGTATACGTATAAGAAAGAGAGAAAGCTGACCAGTTAATCAAGGGTCAAGATCGTGCATAAAAGTGAGCAGTGAAATGGCAGAGACAACAGAGAAAAAAGATAGAGAGAAACGACGGAGAAACTTTATGCAGGTATCCTTTTTTGTATTAATACAGTTGCTACCGTTAGAAAGATCAGTAAATCAAAATCACCTCATATTTTGAATTTTGTAGAGGAATTATTAAGCAATCACCATATACTTTTATTATTATAAGAAAAATAACCTCACGTAACCAAAAAAAAGTCATATATGTTTATAGAAGTGAACAGTCTTCGAACTCTAAATTCAGCACGTATCTTTACTATTTCAAACTTACCCAAAACTCAGTTTCATGTGGGTTAAAGTTCTGGGTAAGGCGAAAAGGATATCGAAACGGTGTGCATTTAATTGAGTAAAAATAAATATTGAAATGCAAACTTTATAAGCTAACCTCAGTTTGCGTATGACAGTTCCAAGAGTTAGTAAACTACGATTTATGTGGCAACCCTCTTTCAACCTCGTACCAGCTGAATTAGTTTGGGATGCGCGCTCACTCCCAGCAAGATCAACGAAATTCTGTACCCGGAAAAAAAATATCATTTTGGTTTCCAATTATTGTTCAAGTAACAGAGTAATTCTTTTATATTTTTCTGTAATCTGAGTGACTCAGTAGTACCACAGAAGCAGAAAGGGAGCTCATTTTGTCATTTCCCAGAAATTCACGTGCAGAACTTTCAATTGTCTGAAAGAAGAATCGCATTATTTAGGAATCGTTAGCAATGAGGCGCTGTAAGATTCTCTTCCTTTAGATAAAATTAAAAAAATAGGAACATAAGTACCAGTCTGAGAATCTGATGAGATCTGGAGCTCACTTCATTCAGAGCAGTCTCCCCTATCTGCCTTTGAGCTGAAAGTAATGAGGAAAATTAAGCAAAAAGAAAAATAGACAAAGAAAGTAAATCTGTACAACTCAATTGAAGCGAGTTCATCCAAATTATCCTTAGTCCTTACCTTCGCAGAATGAAATAAGTTCTTGAAAATGGTTCCAGTCCCTTAAAGTTTCCTCTGTGAGTCTCTCAACAACTGTCCCTTTCTGTTTAAATTGCAAACTGTTAAGTAAAATGTAGAAGCACCAGCTTTTTGAAAAACACTGATAAAGATATTTACCTCTGGATCATCAAGAAGTCTGAGAGGTGTACTGTCAACACTAAGGAGGTCCCTGACAGATTCATTATAGATCTCCAATGCTGAAAACTTCAAAACAAATTCCCTTTCTGTGCGCTGTGAAAAGTGAAAATATAATCGATATAAGGATTTTGAGAATGACAAAGCAATGCAGTGATTCATTGATGAGTTCAGATTTCATTTACCTTTTCTATGTAGTTGAAAATATCTGCTATGGCGAAATCTGTTATGCCACTCATGGTGTATGTTTTTCCGCTGCTTGTTTGTCCATACGCAAAAATGCTTGCTGATCAAATATGCCCGACCGAAGTTGTTAATGTAGAAATTCCATGGACGTTCATTCTTATGAAGGAAGAAAAACAGATAAAGGGAACAAAGAAAAACTCACAGTTGATGCCACTGAGAACTGAAAGAGCAACTTCCTTAGCTGCTTCTTCATACACCTGCTTTGTGGGGCTGTCATTCCTAAATACTCGATCTACAGAGAAAAAAAAAAAACTCAAGGTGGATCAACAGAGGGAAGAAATTTTAGCTTTTAACCCATGTTGGACTAATGGAATAATAAAACCCAAAAGGATGGTCTCCTTCTATTTTCAATTTTTCATGTATAGAAACAACCAGATTTATGACATATATAATAATTTTCTCCTAAGCAGACTGGTCATAGCTGACAAATCATCTTAACAAACTATGACTAAATAAAAATCCCAAAGAGCCCTTGATTGAACCCCACAACATTCCAGCAATTTGAGTGCTCAACATCAATTATGGTGAATTCTCACCACATTCTCCACGTTAATTCATTCAGCCTTATGTTATTGATAAATGACCATTCTCAATAAATAAATAAATAAATAAATAACCATTCAAACACATGAAAACATTTTCACATTCCAGGCAGCATTATAGGAAGCAGAAGCAAATTAAATTAACCCCATGTTTCCACTATTTTATTTATCACTTCAAAAAATGTTTTGTTTCATACATAAACCTAACAGTGAAAATGTAAGATTAGCCTTTTTCTTACCAAATGTGTATGCTGTTGGATACAGGGACCTTTCTGTAGCTGAAAGATTGTTCCTGTACATGATGGTTGTGTCATTAATGCATTCCCATTCAGACAGATCATTTCTTGTGAGTTCCTTTTCATTCAGAGGTCTCACACGAACAGAAACAAGAATCCTCTCTTCACTGCCTGCTAGGTTTGACATTGCCTCCTCCTCTGCAATGGAACCCATTTTCTCAACTTTTCTCCTCTAACAAACCTTCAATTCCACCAATGACAACGCGACCATGTCCCGAATTCAAAGCATCCCAAAAGGCCACTTCAACATTCACTTACTTTATTTACTTTTCAGTTGCTTTTTTTGAAACTTATATTGTACTATTGCTTGGATGGTGTGGAACACAAGGGCCACCGAAGCCTTCAACCCCCAATCATTATCTGCAGCAACAAATTAATCAAAGTTTACAACTCCATAAACAAGCAAGGAAAATCAAAAGATTGATCTTGTTCTGCACAATTTTAAATTCAAAGGTGTCAGAGAGGGGCAAAAAATAATAATAAACCAGCATGGCTTGCTCCTATAATTTTGACACAAAAATGAGGTGCTCTACGTATACTAATGGAAAAAACTTGGAGCTTTCTGAGATGTTCCCCGAGACACAGAAACAGACTGTCAAATTCTCCCTCACATGGAACATTGAAAATTTTAGAATTTGTTAAAGAAGATTATTACCGTCGGCGACTGGGGAGTCAAATTATTATTAATTTTCAAAGAAAATTCTTCACCAAATTGGTGTGCTGAGAAATTTGGAAACAAATTTTCTAAGAAGGATTGTTAGAAGAAAAGAAAAAATTGAATGGACTTAATTATCTTACTAAACTAAAAAAATCTTAGCTGTTTCTTTTCTGTTGAGTTTCTAGTTCCCCTAAATTTAGCATGTGGAGGATAATCCAAACAAATCCGATTACACAAATAGGATAAATTTGAAATAAAACATTATATTAAAAATAAAACAAAAATTGCTAAGTGCCTCATAGCTGAACTGTTAATGTGACGCAAATTTTGCCGTGTTTAAGAAGAAACCTTTAAAAATTAAAATTAATCCCGAATTAAAATCTGAGCTTCAGATAATGAACATTAATCTATCATTATCGATCAAACGCTGGGAAACTCACATTTTCAGCATAAGCAAAACTCTAGATCAATTTTAAACAAAACAAAACTAGTTCTCATAAATTATACCAATAAATTAAAAATGATAATAATAATAATCTTCAAATAAAGAAAAACTGAGAAGTTTTCTGGCCTCGGTAATCTGAAAAAATTGAAAACAGAGTGCGGAAGTTTAAAAAAATCAGCATCTGAAAAAGAGGAACGAAAAAGCGAAAAGAAGTTGCACGAGAATTTAAATAAAAAAAAAATAGAAAGCGAGCGTTAAAGCGTTTCTTCACCTGCGCAAATGCAATTGCAAAGGAGAAGAGTGAGAGAAGAAGGTGATGAAACGAATAGTGGAAGTCGAAAATGCTTGAGCGGCACCAAGATTCGTAGTTAAAGAGGAAAATGAAAAATGAAAGCATAAGAATGGTGAGTGTGTGTTTGTGTTGTGTTGCTTTTGAAATAGTGAGGATAATGGCTTCTCCTTCTTAATTTGTTAGTTGCAGCTCACTCTACATTTTCAGCTTTTTCAAACAAATTTAACGACCACGCTAAAGAAGAAGCATTCGTCTCCCGCAAATTACCGACCTACCCCCGACCCTGTACCGATGTACCTGCCCCTGCTGATTCAGTTCGCAACTAATGCCTATAATTTCAAAATTCCAGTAAGATAGTAAGATCGCAGAAGAAATTAAAGAGGATTCACTCAACTTCAGTGCAAATACATAAAAAAAAAAAAAAAGATTCAATTAATTGATCCAAAAGGAAAATTTAAAAGCCCTCTGAATTAAAATTATTATAAGTTTCATGAACTAATACAAAACAAAATATTATTAGTATTTTTTTCAGTTATAAGGTTGAAATATGGTGTCATTGTTCATAACATTAAGGTGAAATTGGATTTGAATTTCTTACCAAAATTTTCATTTCAAATCTTGTAAATGAAAAAAAAATTGTTAAAAGATATTTATGATTTTTTATTTGAAATCCAACTTAAGAATTCTTGGATTATTTTGTCTGGGTCTTATAACATCATGTAAGATTCAAAAACCTATATTATTTTTACTCTAATAATAAAATTTAATTTGAGTTCTTAAATTTTACTTTCACTAGAAAAAATAAAACATTTCTTTTCTCTCAAATTGTATTAAAAATAATATTTTTTGACAAAAAAAAAAAAATTATTAAAAATTCTTTTCCTAAAATCCAACATTCAATATAAAAAATACTTAAATAAAAATAATAATAATAAATATAATGAAATTCAACTCAAAAATTCTTATTAAAAATATTCTTATCTTTCCCCGAGTCACTGCTGGATGATAGAATAAAGTAGTATTTTTAATTGGGACTTCATGTCAAATGACTAGTGTAAATAATTTTTAGTATTTTATATAGTATTTTTTAAAATACTCCTATATTGAATAATAAATCACTAACTCTTTTTCAAATTAAGATGTGTCCTAATAAATGCAGATAAGATACAGAGCCAGTGAGAACCTAAGAGAAAAGAAAAAAGGAAGGCTTGAATTTATGTAGAAAGAGCATAAAATCGGTGAAACACATGCACGTGGTGCTTTTTTCTAACTTTTACAGGTTGAGTCGTTGACGTGTGTGTGATAACCAGTATATCACGGCACCAGACTTGCCACCAATATAATTTGAAATTCAAGACTACGGTTTACGTACGAAATATTATTAATGGAAAGGTTAATTTTAGTTTATGAATTACTTATTATATTTTATTTTATTTTAAAAAAATGTTTGTTTAAATTAGTTTATGTATAAGTTAAAAATTATTTTTGAAAAAGTCATATGAAAAAGTTTTTACAGATTAATTAGTTTATGCATAATCTAAATTTTTAGCTTATGAAATTTATTTTTTTCAATTTTTTCTCATAGGAATGTTTTTAAAGAAGTTTATCTAAATATAAATTTAGTGTGTTCAATTATTTATGCTTGCTTAAGGTATGAAAAACATTGATTTGTAGAAGTTGTTTGTTATTCTGAATATTTGTTTCAAAATATAAGTAATAACAATCCACTATTTATAGAAAAAAAATTTCATACGATAATTTATATTTAGTTTTCATTTTTTAAGAGAATTTATTTTTCATTTAAAAAATAGTATAAATTTTTTAAATTATAATATAAATGATGTAATATCATATAACTTTATATAGCTTCACCTTAAAACATACACACAATGACACAATGTGCTTCCATATAGGTGGTGGAATGGTAGATTGAGACATATATTTATCAACAAATGCTAGTTATTAATTGTTAATTGTTAATTTTTTATTAATGGAAGAGTTGAACTCGGGATCTCTCATCTATATATATACATATGGTCCATGGTTGAAATTCACGTACCTAGAGTGTGTGAAGCTTGTCAATCACAGCATGTATCAGTATTATAGGAGTCCTGTCAAGGGTCCTATGTATGTATAATCTTAAGAAGCCACAAGCTTATGGAAGAAAGGTTTGAAAAAATTAATCATTGAATCAAAATATTTAATATACAACACGTATGTTTGAGATTGAGGGTATGCCCAAAATTCAGACATGTCAAAGGGAGTGGCGCCAAAAAGAAATGAAATGTAACATAGCACAAAATGGTTTATGATTATGAACCCTCTGCTGCATTACATTCCCAAGGCTAAACTTATAATCAATGAGGTATTAATTTAATAATTAAAAAAAATTATTGCCTTGGGTCGGACTTACGGAGGCATAGCAAATGCCACAAAGATGAACGATTTTGTGAGAGTACTGCAATGTTTATAGGCGTATCAAACATCAGTTTCTCGTGTTTATAAACATAATAAAAACATAAGATACATCAAATAATAATTAAATTCACATTAAATTTTACACTAAAATTATTTGAGAAAACATATTGACAATCAACAAAAAGGACCATGCACAGTAACTTTATTTATTTTTATAATAATAACTACCTTAAAGTTATTTCTAGTCTAATTTCTACCTAGTTAATAATGTAAAAAATTAGTCTGGTTTCTAATTGATTGATAATGTAAAAAAAAAAATTATACTATCAAATATCAATGAAAAGAAATTACACTCAAATTGTTTTAACTTTTTTATTGTGTTGATAATACATTAGTGTTCTTGCAAAACTACTGGAAATACCAAGAGGAAACAAAGCAAGCTGTGAAGTTATTTTGTTGTTGACTTGATGGTACAAATACAGGGGCTAAAGTCCAAAATTAGCCCAAGACGATCGATCCTAGGAAAAGAAAATCCTATATTGTTGCGAAACGATTCTTCTTGTTCCAATCTATTAGAGGCTGGTTGAGTTGATTGATGCAATCAAATGCAGAAACGTATGGCCAAATTAATCTAGACATTTTCAATATAATTTGATTATCAATTAGCCTCAAACATGTGTGAGGAGTGGGGACTTATCCTAGTTATCTCACTCTTGTAGAGATATCAACATGTCAACTAATAATGTTCTAAACATACATTGCTAATTCGTTTGAACATGCTATCTTGTTGTGGATCAAGCTTATTAGATGTTCTCTTTCACTTTCTAATGTACGAACTCTGAAACCTAATCATTTTTTATTTTATTTTTTTAAAGGTGAGAATGTGAGATGAATATTATTAGGGAAAAAAGCTTAAGTGAGACTAAGAAGTCTCATTCCAAACTCTTAATCAACAAGTTGAGTCTGGTCACACGCTACACTTACTTCAAGTTCTATCTCACTTAATAGATGCATGACTCAATCACGCAGATTAATTACGAGACTCCAAATATTATAGGTGGATGGATGGTTCTTGTGGGCTACTTCTCATATCTCATAATATTTCTTTTTTTTATATTATTAATTACACAAATCATGATAAAATACTTATATATCTTTAACAAAAAAATAATTTGATGAAAAGAATTAGAATACAATTGTAAATCTATTTAAATATTTGATATATATATATATATATATATATATATTAATAAATGCAAATATTACTGAAAAAATTACGTATACTTTCTTATTTTTAAGTGAAATATTTTTGAGAAAAAACAATTTTTTATTAAAAAACACTTACGATACGAAACGGGCATAACAAAAATAGCTGGATGGTTACTGAGAGAAAAAATCTATAAAAAAAAAAAAAAAACTTGAATACGAGAATAAGAGAATACTAGGATGGTCAGAGATCATCAATTTGGTAATCATATGAAATTATGAATAGCTGTTGCTGAGTCTGACGTGAATTGCGTATTGCTTTCACATCATTCTCCCAATCAATTTTTAAGTGTATATGCCATTTGTTTCCACAGCAAGCCGTGCCCATGTTTGATTTATTTTTATTAGTATGAAACTTGATATTGATTAGAAAATCTTGTTAGTTGTTATTTCTGAATCCATACTTTTTTATTGCCAATAAGGATTGGACATTTGGTAGCTTCAGCTCTTTATTTACCAAAAAGTGTTAGAGGTGATGTCGCTGATGCAATGCGTAGAAAATAATCAACCAATGCATTTTTTTCCCTTTCAATTTTAAAATAATCCGTGCAAACACACATTCACTTACTTATAATTTATGTGACCAACTACTAATGACTTATGAAATACTAGAAGGTTGTTATTAATTACTTTTTGTCTTCAACAACTTAGTACGAATAGTTGTTATGGTTTGAAACAAAAATAGGGATTAATTGTTTATTCTGTGAACGACCTTGGTCTTCACCATAATGAAACTGAAAGTTGGTTTTCATTGAAAGGAAAGTTAATTATTGCACTTAGGTTTAAAGAATAATAAAGGAGCATAAGATGTGTGTTGCAATGGAAACAATAATTAGAGAAAAAGATATAATAAGGATGAACGTATATATATGATTGATGGCCAGTGTTTGGTGTTAGTTAAGGTGCATTGGTTTGGGGGAGGAGGGGGTCATGTTATGATCATAATAAACAACAAACAAATCCAAATGGTTTGGCTTGAGTAGTTAAATGGTTTCATTAACAGCGATTTATAATCTAACAATTACTATATATTGGCCCTCCCAGGGTGGTTAATTTATAGGTTAAGTGAACGTAAATCACAAGTCAATTTGATCAGAGAAATAAAACATACATTGACATTTGAATTGCATTTTATTCTATAATAATATCTGGGTGGTAGTGACTTTTTATTATTATTATAAGCAAATATTATTAAGAATCAACAGAGTAAAAGTGTACTCTAATCCATACAAAAGTCTTATAAGACTAAATCAAACGGATAAAAATCAATAAGTTAGAGCATCAATACACCTATGAGCAATAATAAACACTATCCATATTATAAGTACCATTAATTATAAATACATAATTTATTAGGCATAATCTAAATAGATCATATCACTGACATAAAATCTTTAAATATGAATTTGGGTGTAACTCAATCCCAAAAGCTAGTTTAGGTGATGAGAGTTACCCTTCATTTATATATTTTAATTTGACTTTTATTTTTAACCGAGGTAGAACTTGGATTTTTTTCCAACAAACCACCTTAGGTTTAACATTTATTGGACTTGGTGTGTGAATAATGGTGAATGCCCCCTTCTTATTAATCTCAAACATGGATTAGAGTACTCTTTTATGTTCAAGTTCCATATTCAAGATTAATAAAGAATGGTCACTTACTATTTGTTGTTCATGCATCAAGTCCAAGAAATATTGAGCTTGAGAGGATGTATTAGAAAAAATTCAAATCTCACATGGACTAAAAATAAAGTCAAATTAAAATATATAAATGAGAGACAATCCTCATCCCTTGAGTTGGTTTTTGAGATTAATTTAAGGTCAAATAAGATAAAATGTTAACTAAAACACATCTTTTTTCTTTCTTAAGATAAATCTAAACTATACATTCACTCCATTTTATCGTTGACAATACATTTTTCGGATGATAATAGAGTTGGGACTTGGGAGTAATAATAGCTATAACCTATAGGTTACTAGATGAGTATCTCTCTCTAACTGAGAAATTCATAATGCATTTCACGCTTTAAGAAAAATTCAATTATTGGGAGTGATGGAGACAACGAGTCTGTCACCTTCTTCCTATAGGGTAGGGCTGCTCAAGCCCGTTTTCACTTTTCTGTCTCTTTAGTTATATGATCCAGCTAAATATGAACAAATCATATCAATTGCCTCAAATCAAGGCCGGTTGGTCCATATAAATGCTTTTATTTATTTTTTTCAAAATTTTTATTTTAAGTTCATATAAATTTCTCTTAACTGTGTTTATTTCTAATGCTCGGTTTGGTAGAGATTAAAAAGGATAAAAAATAAGTGAAATAAATAGTAAAATTTTGTGAGACTCATATTTTTGTTTTAATTCAAAGTTAACTTTCTTCGAACTCGCTCCTATAAAACTTGCGCGATGTATTTTTCTTTTGATATTTTGTTTTCGTCGCACGAACTGTTAAAATCCTTTTGTATATGAGCATTCTAAAATTTAACATAAAATTCATAAAATAATGGTCACATAATTTTATTAAAAGTATAGTAATAGTTTTTATTACACTGAGCAAACAATATAATTTTAACAAATATAAAAAAAACATATTACAGTTTTCATTTAATTTACCTATTTGTTACGTACCGTCAATCACCAACAAAATGCAAGTCTTAAATTAAAATTTACGTATAATTTTTGTTTTTTTTTACTAATATACTAAATTTAAGTTTTAATTCTTGTATAAAAGTTTTGGTCTTTGTTTCTTATACCAAAAAAGAGAACACTTTCAATTGCACATTATGTCTATTATATGTTAATAAGTCACGGCGTAAAATTTATTTAACATCAATTTATGAATGTATCACATAAAAAGTGCTAACAATTAAAATGATGATATTTTCTAATCATATATCACATTTTAATTTCAACATATAAAAGGATACATTTTAATTTTAATATATAAAAGGATACATGTAACATGATTTTAATCCATTTATTGCTCAGCCTTGGACCTAGGTCATCGCCCCTTCAACCTAGACGCAAGGTCGACCTTGATTGTTGAACACTATTAATAATAACAAGTGAGTTGTGTCACATTTGAAACTACTAGGCTAATGAGGCAATTGCCTTGAGCCCTAATTATTTTGGCGTAATTTTTTTCCACACTTCTTTAATAAATTATTTATAATTAATTTAAAGGAATAAGTGATAAAATTATTATAATATGACAATCATTTACTACTATTTTTTTACTAGTAAGATTATACAGTCTTGAGATATGAATATAAGTATAGCTATAAATCATTTAAGTGTAATTTTATTATTTGTTTTAAGAAAATTATTTTACATACTCTACTTTTCCCCTCCTTAAAGAAAAGCTATTGAGTATAGAGTTTACATTTTTTGAATGAATATATGATTTATATATAAAATATATTTTGTTGAGAACATTTTGTTTATTTTTTGTCAGCCAAAAAACATTGTGCTGGTGATAAAGAGACTCGAGTGTATGCTGCATGCCTATACATGTTGGGCTTATTGTTGTTAGATTAGCTTAGGATAACATGTAACAGGATTTAAGTTCTATAGTATTTGATACTTGATCCAATCCCAAAATGTGTGTAAATGAGGCTTAGTTTTAGAAAACTGAGAAAATGTGCTTTTGTTTTAAACTGATAAATAAAGATTTAATCTGTTAAATGTTCTTGCATATACTTGACCATTTATTTTTAATTAATAAATATCACTAACATGTACTTTATTAAGATTAAGATGTTTAGTTAATTTATTGACCGTCAAAACAAAGTTAGATTTCTCAAAATAATAAAATTTCCAATGCCAATTCCATTTATTATCAAGCGTCTCTCTGTTCGACCTGACTTTTCTGCTCTCATTTTTTATGTTGTTTATGTGTTGTTCCATTAAAATAATAATGAATAACAACAGATATGTTAATATTTAATAATGATATTTAATTTTAAAAATCATGAATTAAACAGGAAAATATTACAGCCAAATTCCTCTCTCTCAAGTCTTCACGTACAGATGAGTCTGATAAGCAAGAAGCAAGTAAGCAAATTCATTTTCTTTTTCTTTTCTCTTTTTTTTCTCCTACAGTCAATGTCTGTGTCTATATTTCAGTTTGGTAAAAAAACGCTGCAATATTCTATTTTCAAAGGGAAACCAAAAAACTGAAGCGCGAGGAAGCTAAAGTAGCAACGAGGATGAGAGAACAAGATTCGATGATTATGACAGCATTGTTGTCGGTACCGTTTGTTTCTTGTTTTCCGGCGTTGCTCCTCCTCGTACTCTCAATAAGCTGTCTAAGGGCAGTTATCTCACCACTCAGGAACAATGAATTGACCAACTTTGTTACTATGACTATATACTCACTCCCATCCTTTTTATTATAAGAATTAATTACAAATTTTATCATCAAAACTTTTATTATTTTATAAATTTTTTATGGCTCAAAGTTTTATCACTCATGTACATGGCAAATTTTCTGTTTCTCTCTGTCCTAGTATTCATTTGCTATGAGGAAACAGAATGAGCGATAAACACAAAATTTGTTAAGATCCATTCCCCCTACGAAACTGATTTCTCTTTTTTGTTATTGTAAAATAATGATGTGGCTTTTGTGGGGAAAAAAAATAGTAATAGTAATATAAATAAATTTCTATGGTACCGGCAAAGAAGTTTGGAGCAGCTATGGTTACTCTTGAACATCGCTACTATGGAAAGAATACTCCATTTAATTCTTTGGAGACAGAAAATTTGATATATCTTTCATCCAAGCAGGCACTTTCAGATTTGGCTGTTTTTTGCCAGTATTATCAGGCAAGCTACATTGTTTTGCTGTCGTAGTTGATAACAACTTGGTAGAAATGAAGCTAGTAAAATGGTAACCTAAGAAATTTTGTAGGAAAAAGTTTGTGGATAGTTCTTTGTTTGAAGTTTTCTAGATGACTAAATAAACCTAGGCAATGCAAGGCACTTACATTGTTAATCTATAAGTTGCTAAAACCAAATTTTGAAAAACTGTAAATGTTTATTGTAAAGTATTAGTGTGATTGTGGCTAACATTCAGATATAGATTAAGGTCAGCAATGGTCAGTGGCATTGAGATATTTGTCAAATGATGTTTTATGTTACTCAATTTACGTTACTTTCATCTATTTAAAACTTGTTCAATTGCATTACATGCAGTATAAGAAAGATATCTTTGCGAATCCATTCTTGCATATGGTGTTTATTGGATTGTCGGCTTCCTTCCCATTTTATTTGACTTTTTGGTGTCATTTTTATGTAGGACTCCATAAATGCAAAGCTTAATAGAACAAAAATTGAAAACCCCTGGTTCATTTTTAGTGATTTGTATTCTGGAGCACCCAGTGCATGGTTCCGTCTTAAGTTTCCCCATTTAACATGTGGAAGTCTGGCTAGTTCTGCAGTTGTTCTTGCTGTTTATAACTACACAGAATTTGATGCAGGTGAAGATAGTTTTTTTATTCATGATCATCTTTTGTTTCTTTAGCCTAAGGCTATAAAGTTTTCAAAGTTCCCTCTTATTTAATTTCCATCAAATTTTAAATCCTCTGTTTTATTTTTCACGTGCAGATTGGTGAGTCGGCAGGTCCTGAATGTAAAGAAGCGCTGCAAGAAATTACTCAACTCATTGAACACAAACTTGCAACCAGTGGAAAGGAACTAAAGGCCTCTTTTGATGCAGCTAATGTATGCTCTGTTCCTTTGTTACTCTTTCCTTGCAAAAGTATATTATAGTTTACCCCGGATCATGAATTATGTTGTTCACTAGACTTCCTAGTTTGATTGTCATGTTGCATGCTGACTTTTTCCCTCGGTTTTGTAGCTTGAAATAGATGGAGACTTTTTTATATGCTGCTGCTATAGGAGTGTTATGATTTTCGGTGCTTTTGTTATTAATTGCAATTACTTGTATTCAAATGCATTTTGCCGTCTTCTCTTTTTCTGGATCCTTGAATGTTACAGTTTCAATATGGAAATCCAGATAAAGTATGCAAGCCTCTTGTTGAAGCAAAGAAGGCTGGAGAGGACTTGGTGGTATGCTTTTCAACTTAGTTCCTTTTCCAGAATATTATGAAACTGCTCAATGTTTTTTTTTTTGTGGCGGGAGATTTAATATAACTTTTGAACCACATCTGATCCCCCCCCCTCACTATTTTTGCAAAGGCATAGTTTATGTATTTCTTTTTTTCCTTTTGACACTCTAAATTATAGTTTATAGTCATAAAAGATTCTTGGTCATATTATACAACTCAGTCAAGATTTGTTGTATCCTCAGATTGCATAAAAGGTAGGGAGTAATGTCTCAAATTTGAATATGATGTACACTATATTGTGTGATTCTTGGTTTATTCTGATGTATGCCACTTTTATCTGAAATATTGCCAAACAACATATCAACTAGTTTTCTCCAACTACTTTGTAATGGGCTAATGGCCACGCTAGCTCATGTATTCACCCCCTTAACCATGATCTTCACAACTTAACATGGAATTTGGTATTTTGTCATATATCAATATTCTATATTTTGAGAGTCTTAGCACATATTGAAAGAATTTTTTCTCTGTTTTTTTCTTTTGTCATTTGTGTCCTTCTTAAGTAATATGCACAGATATAGTCTTGGCACAATGGTAAGGTTGTGTACATCTATTTTACATTCATTTGTTAGAGGGCAAGCCTTGGCACAATGGTAAGGTTGTGTACATCTACCCTCTCCTAATTTCACTAAGTGGGACCCTTCTGAATGGAGTCTGTGGTTTGTTTCATACATCTGATAGGAAACTATATAATTTGACATGCAGAATGCTTATGCCAAATATGTCAAAGAGTACTACATTGGAACTTTTGGTGTTGATGTAAAGACTTATGATCAGAAGTACTTGATAAGAAATGCTATGAGTGAGGACAATTCTGCTCGATTATGGTGGTTTCAAGTTTGCACTGAAGTTGCATACTTTCAGTGGCTCCCTCAAATGATAGTATTCGCTCCTCAAAAGTTGACACAAAGCAAGTTCTTATCCAAACAAACTTCATCTCCTCATAGTGAGTTGCCAGTTACTTTTTATCAATTTAATCAATAACATTCGTTATCCTTGTCTTGTCATTTCTGTGGTGGATGTATCTGAACTATATTTCTCTAAAATCCAGAATGGATTGTTTATTTGATGGCTATCTAGGACAAATGAGTAGCTCATTTCCAATCTAAGTTACATTAAGTTATGTGTATTTTCCTATTCGTAGTTGCTTGACGTTGGTAGCATGATCTTAGGCTACAGCTCAAACATATCTAGTACTATTCTTTGGTTTGTTTACCTAATAAAAAGGGGGAAAAGAAGACTTCTGAATCATGTAACACATCGTAGAAAAATATATTGTTCAGCCTTGGTTGTGTAATGCTAGCAATACTGTTATTTTTTGGTTCACTGGAATGCTGCTTAATTGCTATTAAACATTTCAGTACCTTCCTACATTGTCAAATGTTACAATTGTGGCAACTGTTCCGAGGATGTCTTCAATCTCCTTTCTCCATTGAAGGTATGCACAAGTCATCATCTTAACGGCACACTCCAAGTCTCTAACGGCAGGGACTAAAACCTTAATGAAATAAAACTTTAAGGACCTTTAACCAGTCAAATATTTGTTTAGGGACTAAAGATCAATCTAAGAAAGTTCAAGACTAAAAACTTAGTTAATTTTACGTGTTATTTTAGATAAATTAAGTTTAGTTTATATTATCATCCATGTTGTTCTAAAATATATTATTTGGAAATTATTTTAGATTTCTAATCAATGTTATTGTTAAACAAATAATGATTATTCTAAATATATATTTTCTTATAATTTTTATAATTATTATTGAAAACATTTACATCTTTATATTATAATCATGGGTCGCACAATGCACAAGTCACTATATTAGTAATTAGTAATAATTATAAAAAGGGAGCAAGAAATAAATTATATGATATCATGATCAACGTTAAGTTGTTGTCATGCTACACATATCAACCAACATTCTAATTTGTGGATTTTGTTTTCAGGTAATGCGAAAAACTGCACCTCTCCTGATGCAGTTCACAAAGTATGGCAAAAGATTTTAGATCATATATATGGACTTGTGGTTATCTGAGTGCCTGGACACAGGCAACAGTTTTACATGATTAATTATATATGTTGTGAATGATGTACTATAATTCTGCATGAGTTTACTATTTACTAGGAGAAATGTCTAATTTAATTGATTGAGAAGGTGCGCAAATTGTTGTAAATCTTATATCTGTCTTCAATTCTTATAGATAAAAAAAGAATTCCAAAATAGTACTAGAAGCTTAAGTTTGACTTTTTAAAAAAAAATGAGTTATTTAAGTTTGGCTTATTTATTTACATAAATCTAACTAGATGAGCTTAACTTACTGAAGAAAATATAGCTTGAGCTTGACTTATTAAAAAAAATAAGTTTGAAAATCACATGTTAAGTTTATTTATAACATAATTAATTACGGTTTTATGAATTTTTTCTTATAATTTTTTTTTGAAACGGATATGTTTAATAATTCTAAAAATTACATTAGGTCACAACTAACTCGAATCAAGTTACATAGACTCATTTAAGGAGACAGATCTCTTTGAAACGGATATATGTAAAATTTGAAAGCCAAAACTTTCATATCCAAACTGAACAAAAAACACATTCATTTCCGCTTCTAAAACATTCCAGTACGTTTGCTAATTCAAATATTTAATCTAAAAAGACAAAACAACTGTTAATTCAACAAAATAATGTATGTCATTTTTTTTCTCCTTTAAGCTATAATTTGACATCTAAACAAGGTCGGCCATAAAATTTCGTGAACTTCTTCTGCAAAAACTGGTCTTCGGCTTTAAAACCCTCTTCACCTAAGATAGGTCGATGAAACCCATAATAGAACATATGTTATCAGTGATGAGATCACTTCAAATGCCCTTGGTCCCTTAAGTATGGTAATAGGAGGAATTACTGACACCATCAAGAAGGTTCCCAACAGCCACGAAATACCAAATGCTCCAACCCTGCAACAAAGCATCATGTCATATAAGTAAAAGCCTAAAGAAAAAAACCACTAATGCAACAAATTCTAAAGAAAGGGCACAATGATAATATGATATTAACATCCGAATGTAACACCATGGGAATGTGATGCTTTTAAATGAAAAATAACAAATCACGATCTAACACTATATATTCTAAACATATTTGAAAGAATAAGACGCATTGTATGTACCCATATAGCGAAGCTCGTATGTTGCTCTTCAGCCGTTCATGGATAAAATATATTGTGGCGATCAGAGATATTGCTACCTGAAGAGTTGGCCCTTCTTCAGTTGGAAAGAGGACAGTCAAAACTCCAAGTACCAAGAATGCTATTGAAGTTTTTATAATGAATTTTGTAGATGGAGTTTGAAATCTGCCTCTGACAGCCTGCACAAATTTGGATTGATTGACTTCCCTCATTTTTTTCTTAATGTCAATTTTTGGGTTTTTCCGTTCATAGAACTTTTGCATGATTATTTTGTCATGTGCTGACTCAATAGCATCCACACTTGGCTTGTGTCCTGCATATTTTTGAATCAGGAAGTTCCTTGCTCCTTGAATTTCATCTTCAGAAGCTTCCTTGCTTATTCCAAGTCGTTTATATGGGTCCCTCACATTAATTCTTGGAAAAACAGCTGCATATGCAGCAAAGGATCAGCAAAATGATAAAGCAAGCGATAATATATTAATGGTTTTATATAAGAGATTCAAGTATCATATGCATTAGGTGGAAAATAATCAATAGAGGAATGAATCATTCTGAATGCATTAAAATGGAACCCACTAAAACATGCAAGTAAATATATTTCACAGTTTTCTACAAGGGAAATAGGCATTCTGGGCAAACATCAAACCATAATTTTGTACCCCAAAATCAAAAGGCTGAAAAACAGTTTCCTCTTCAATCTCCAACAGTCAGGCCACCTAGCTTCCAAGCTGGTAAGGTATCACTCCATTTTTATCACATTCTAGTTCTGGTTCTCAGAAACACCAAGAACTATGAATGATGCGCTTAAATAAATGTAAAAGGATAATGACTTCAACTCAACAAATCAATAAATAAAGGCGAAAGAAAATTCCTAGCCTATCATTCAGGAGAAGACCAAACATCTACAATTATCACATGATCATTTTCCATTTTAGTTTTATTTTACCAACTTTTGCTTCAGGAAAAAGCACCATCAACCTAGTACCTAATATACTAGTTTTACATGATCGATGCCCTAGCGATGAAATTTTCCATATCAAGAAATCATAAGAATTGAGCTTCTTCAAGAAAGAAAAGTTACCAGCAGAATCATTTGACATATCACCATATGAAGCATCCATGGCACTTTTGACCAACTGAAGTTGTCTATTGCATTTTAATATAGGAGACAAAAAACTCGTTCTGTAAAGAGACAAGGCGAGGATAAAGAATTGTTCATCCATTCAACTTCGCACAAACCTTACATCAAGTTCCAAGTTCAGGAGGTAACAATCAATATCATATACCTTTCCACTTGACGAAATGCTATCCCTTGTTTATTTCTCCCAGCCACAGAGAAGGCCATAACCCGGGCATGGCGTGATCCCATGGGATGAAAAGGTAGCTGTGGACATCTTGTGGGACAACCACTCAACCCAGATGCAGTCATTATAGCCAAAATCCTCTGGCAATATGACCTACCTATTTACACTTTGTGAGAAATTGAGATTACAACTTGATGTTTCACAGTCAAAAGAAGAAAGAAAAATAGAAGAAAAGAAAACCAACAACGGCCCAAGACTCTAGCATCAGATATAAAAAGACAAGTAGGACAATTATCATGCATTACAAATACAAACCAATTGATATCATCATATAATTAACCCATTAATTCTTAGATTCCAAAATTTGGTCTCTAAACCTTCCGATTCCATACATAACCAATTTTCTTCTTTACTCGTGGATATGTAGATCCATGTTAATTGTTCTTAGAGTGTAGGTTACGACTAACTTAACCTCACAAAACCGGCTTGTAAGGTGAGGGTTGTCCCCCCTATTATATCCACTGTTTTGGTAGTTGACGTGGGATCTCCAACAATTGTCATGACTAGAAAACTTTTCTTGAATTGTCTCATTATCTACAATGCAACTTCATCACTAGCAAGGTAACTGCATACCTAGTATCAAATCACTAAAAGATAAGATTTTTTTTCACCAATTACTACCATAGGCCAGATCTTCCTAGAGTCATATACTGTTATTAAGTTGCAACCTGAGATTTAAAATTGCGGCCAACCACAATTGGGGCTGCATTTGACTTCACTTTTTTTCGCAATTTCAGCGAACACAAGCGCAATTGAAAACCTCCACAACCCCGAGTTCATCATAACAATAAAGATAATTATAAAAAGGAGCAGCAAAGACGTGAGGCACTGTAAGAACTAAGAACTAAGAAGAGAAAATGACAATATATCGACGCAATTGGGCACAAGCTAGAACTTTGTAAGAATCATTCAAAAAAGAAACAACAAGCATTAAATAGTATTATACTACAGAGGAATTAAACTAATCAGACACAATATAGAACTATTGTATATACAGAAATTGAATCTCAGAGAAGTTGATAGGTGGGATACCAGTGAAAGGTGTAAAAAAAGGAAAGGGGAGAAAAAGTGTTTCAGAGGGAGATGGGTAGCTTGAGGTTTGACATGTGAGAGGGAGGGTGTGAACAGCGGATAGCAATAAGAGTGTACCGAGCGAGAAGAAGGGGCTTAGGCGGACACCAAAACCTAGCTGCTCCACCCGATTTTATGAATGACTAATAAGGACAAAATCATTTCATTTGCCATCTCATCTCATGCCCTTTTTTTTTATTTTATATACTTGTTCACCGTTTTTTTGGAATTTAGAATTTCTCCCATATGAAAGTTCACACTTGATTGTTATGTTTTTTTTTTCTTTTCTTTTCATGGGAAAAAAAATAGAGTTGAGGCTAGGGTGAATCATCTATTGTGTAGTTCATGAAATCATATCTTGAATTACTTATTAGAATTTGTTATTTTGACCTGTAAAATGTAATTTTGTATTTATTGTTTAGTCCTTATAACTTTCAATGTTTACACCAATTGTTTTAGTGCTTTATTTTTGTGAATGTTTAGATGAAATTCAACTAGTTTTTTTTTTTTTTTCAAAATTTTGATTGTGGTGTTCATTCTCACAATGTGCAATGATGAAGATGGTAAGGGCAATTGCCATTGTGAGGTTGTCATGCAAAAGGCGAAGATCTTGATGATGGTATAAGTAAAGGCACAACAACTCCACTAGGGTGCACAGTGAAGGCAAGAGAGTGAGAGAAAAAGGGTAATTTGGTAATTTAAACAGATCATTATTACTGTCATATTAATATTTCCTTAATTGTTTGCCAAAATACTATTATTTATGGAAACTCACGTGACCCCGCATGTGAGTTCATTTCTGATTATCCGAATCCATTCTATCTTCTCCACATGCAATGCATTATTCGTACAGTGCAATTTCGTATCACTAACAAACTCCATAACGCACACAAGGGGAAAATGCATTGCATATTTAATCATGTGAGTGCTTGAATATTATTTAGCGATTATATTTTTATACATATACTTTACAGTTTAATAGATATACATTTTTGATATATTGTTATATTTTAAGTAATCAAATTTCATTTTTATATCTTTTAAAGTAAGATTTTTCAAAGTAAATAAACTTATAATATATAATAATTTAAATTGGATAACATTATTAAAAAAATTGTATTATCAATGCGTATATTATTTAAGGATGATATATATTTAAAAATGTAAAAAAAAAAAACACACAAAAACAATATTACTCTAAACTGATTAGCTCCAGCTGCCACGGTACTGTACACATGTCAGCTTACAACAGCAAAATAGTGTCATAATAACAGTATTACACTGCAAGAATTTATTATACCAAAGCGTAAATAATACAAAGGATCATATTCAGATAAAAAATCGCCTAATTTATTTAATTTATTGGCACAATTAAAATCTTAAATAAGAATAAGAAATGCCATAAACCCAATTTTAATTTTACCTATGAATATATATATATATATATATATATATATATATATATATCTTAAAACACTATATTTATGCGGCATTGATACGTAGTCACCCATGGCATGGCCCAACCAGGAATGCACTTTTGTCCGCAGTGATAAAAAAAACAAAATTCTGAAAATCTCCGGTGCGCCATGTAATCCTCCACGGCCTAGTTTTAAAAAATGCAAACATATTAAAGCCCGTTTCGTAATTCGTATCGCTTTCGGCCTTTCAAAGAAGTAACCAAGCACGCACACGTTACCAAATTTCAATTCCCCCTCAAACCGAAACCACGATCCCTAAGAAGAAAACGACAACTCATCGTCTTTCCAATGGCGGCACCTCCTCCTCCTACTACGCCGTCGTTTTTGTCGCCGACGCAGAGGTACGCCGCGGCCGCATTGTTCGGCCTGGCTCTTCACGAGGCCCACCTCAACCAAACCAGCCCATTTCCGTTACCCGTTTCGGAGGACTCGCTCTCAGTTTCGGAACAACGAACCAGTAACAGTAGCAGCTCCGGCAGCGACTCCGTTTCCGATGACCCGGATCTCTGGGTCCACAGCAATTCGGGTCTGCTCCGCCCCGTTTTCAAGTACGTCTTGTTTATACCTAATTGATGTGAAATCCGGTTAGTTAATTTGGATCTCTGAATCAAAATCCGAATCTGTACAGATTTCTAGATATTGATTCCGCTGCGTGGTCTGGACTGGAGGAAACCGCTGGTTCTTCTTCCGCTACGCATCATGTGGGACCCGTATGTGTCACTACTTATTCTTTCCTCACTCGTATAAAACTTACGCATTAGTGTTTTTATTTATTTATTAATTATAATTCGGTTTAATTATTAATTTTGGTAAATGGCCACTTTTTGGATTGTAAGACTGTTACAATTTAGTTTTGAAAGAACACAATTACAACTCAGCGTCAAATTGGTCCTAAACTTTACAGCTTAGTGGCAAAATGGTCCGCAAAAACTTAACGGCAACATAATTGTTGCACTTTACACAGTGAGGGACTACATTAAATCAAAATTTTCGTTCTTTCGGGGCTAAATTGTCACGGCATTAAAAGTGATAATTTACCCTTATAAATTTGGTCCATATGCACTTCACTGTTTTGACCCTGGACTGAAAATTTATAAGTTTTTAGTTCCTGGATACGTAAATTTAATGCATTTTGGTCTCTGCTATTGACACTGTTGCTAATGTGTTAAGACCAAACAAAATTTTTTGGGTGGTGTAGAACTGTCTGAAGTTTCTTCCACGATAGAAAATTTCTGGAGGTTTTACACTACTAGAAAAAATTTAGTAGTGGTGTTTCAGCGACTGAAGTTTAAGGAGTTAGAAGATAACTGACAACAGGAATCAAAATTCCAAATACCTTAAATTAGCTCGTCTAAGGACTAAAACTTACAATTTTTAAATATAGGGTCAAAATAGTAAAGTGCAGATTAGTATAGAGACCAAATGAGTAATTAAAGCTTATAATTCTAATATATCTCTTAATGAGAACAATGCATGTTAATGTTACAGTTCTTGAGATTACTTTCACAAGAATTGGACGATGGTTCTTCTCAAAGGTTAGATCAAGAACGTGCTTTGTCAAGTGCGGTTGATGGTATAGCACTTGACATGCAGAGAAAATCCGAGTCTTCTGAGTGTAAAAGAGAGAAGCTTCGTGAATATGAGCATCAATGTCGTGAGAAGATTTCAATTGATGATGTTCAGCCTCATTGTGAAAAGGTGGATGCACATTTGGAAGTTCAGAAGGAGACGGATGCTGCTCCTTTACTTGACTGTAAAGAGACGCAGCAGGGATCTGTTGATTGGAAAATTGATGAGAGACCGATTGAGGAAGTAATGATGCTGAGTGATCAGAGGAAGGTGACAGTTCTGTATGAACTTCTGTCTGGTTGTCTATCAAATTTAGGTGAAGATATTGGGCGGAGAAGGAAGGGCTATGATGCTCGACATCGTGTGGCTCTGCGGTTGCTGGCAACATGGCTTGATGTCAAGTGGACAAAAATGGTTTGTATGATGAATCTTGTAGTCTGGAACTTTATGTGATTGACTCATTGGTAAATAACTTGTCATATGTTGGAGATCATGAGATATGAGTGCCATGGTTTATGCTGGATTGTCGTGAACATTGCCTTCATTTCTAAGCTACTTGAATTAGAGTTGAATGTGATTGTAAATGTTTGTATGTTATAAGCTATGTTTTTGCATTGCAAATTAATAAAAATATCTCGTATTTACTGGTCCGATATCTTCTAAGGATGAAGATGGATATTGGCTTTGTAGGAGGCCATTGAGACCATGGTTGCTTGTTCTGCGATGGCTTTTCTTAAAGGGCAAGAATCAAAGAACGAAGAAACTCAATCAAAAGACAGCAAGTGGGTTAAATTGAAGCGTGGTGGTATAATTGGTGCTGCTGCATTAACTGGGGGAGCTTTGTTGGCTATTACTGGTGGTATGGATTGGAGACCTTGTTGTCTTTTCTAACTGTATTGTGGAATATATAATTTTCAGATGAATAAATTTTTACTGAATAGAATTTTTTTTTATTTTAACCTTTCAACAGGGTTAGCTGCACCAGCCATTGCTGCAGGTCTTGGTGCATTAGCTCCAACTTTGGGTACTCTGATCCCTGTAATTGGTGCAAGTGGATTTGCTGCGGCTGCTGGTGCTGCAGGAACTGTTGCTGGCTCTGTTGCTGTTGCTGCATCATTTGGAGGTTTATATTTGCCTATAATATATGTGATTGAAATTGCTAGAATTCACTCATGCCATGTTACTGTAGCTTCTTTCCCTCACTTTTTTAACTTTAGTGTGGAGTTCAAGCCTTAAGAATATTGTTAGAATCACTAGGTCATTGTTGACAAGTTCCCGTGTTATAGTTTTTATGTTCATCTTGAGGTTTAGAATATGTTCTCAATATGATATTTTCTATGTTGCATGCTGATGGAAAGGTTGGAAGGTGTTATCTGATTAAATATATTATGAAGGTTGTTGTATTGTTATTACCAATTTACATGCTTACACTAACTGCTTGAATAAGATACATTCATTCAGACTGAAATACAATCTTTAGTTGATCATCTTTTGATTGTTCAGAAGAGGATATGCCAAGGTTCCAGGAGAATTTGTGTTTACTTTAGGAAGTAACAGTTTACTAAGGGGAGGAGTGATGCAGGCTCATTAATATCTGATATCCTGATTTGTGACTACAGTACATTTGATTTCTTAACAGTACATGCTGGTTCTTAATTGTTATTGTGATAAAAGTTGCATCTGTTGGACAATTGACTCCTTGCATATTCCTTTTTTAAATTAAGAAATTTTTTATGTATCTCTTTGTTCTACTTTTGCCAGCTGCTGGAGCTGGACTTACTGGAAGCAAAATGGCTAGGAGAGTTGGGGGTGTTGATGAGTTTGAATTCAAGGCTATAGGAGAAAACCATAACCAAGGCGTAGGTTTTGATATCTTTCGCATCCCTGTTTTCTTGTGACATAGCTTGCTTAAATTGAGCTGTGAATTGTGATCTATGTTTTTGTGTGTGCATGTGTGAACTTTGTCTCGCCTTTCTTGTAGTATCAAATGATACTTCTGCACTTGGTTATTATTTCAAATTAGATTCTTGTTGAACTTCTTCTTGCAGAGGCTAGGGGTTGAGATCTTAGTCTCAGGATTTGTCTTTGAGAAGGAAGATTTTATAAGGCCATGGGAAGGACAGAATGACAACTTGGAGAGGTACAACAGTGAACATCTACCTTCAATAATACTAGTACCATTGGTCAAGGAAGGTGGTTTCACCTAGGAATTTTTTATGTTGATGCAACATGCTGATAGAAAACTACTGTTGCATTGAAATCAGCTTGTAATTTAGTTCAGTTTATCTTAACTTTAAAACCTGTGATGTTATTATTTTTATGATTGATGGTGATGATCCCTGCCAAAAAAATGACCTTTCACATGGTCTTGCCAAAAGTTAGGTATGCGCTGCAGTGGGAGTCCGAGAATCTGATTGCTGTGAGCACTGCAATTCAAGATTGGCTTACTTCAAGTAATTGATTTAGGCTATAACTTTCTGATAAAGCGAAGTTATTATTTTATAAGTAGTGCTGTGAATGATGTTCATATTGCTGTGACTTCAATCAGAACTTGCGATGGAGCTGATGAAACGAGGGGCAATGATGACTGTTTTGAGCTCACTCTTAACTGCATTGGCTTGGCCAGCTGCATTACTGGCAGCAACTGACTTTATAGACAGTAAATGGACAATTGCTATTAACAGGTGTATTTTGTCTCCTGATTGTGTCTAGAATAAAACATTTGCTTGGAAGTGGAGAAGAAGCTTCTGCTTGCTGGTGTTACTTAATATCATATATGCAATTCAAGGTGTTAGATGGTTAGAATATCAGTAATTTAAATAGTGTTATTGGGATAAGTTTGTACTAGTTGTCTAGTTGCACTACTATAGTGCTTGATCCTAGAATGTTATTATAAAATATAAATAGGTGTATCAGGTGAATTTTTAAAACAACACATCAGACAAGTGTTCAAATTTTCAGTTCAGGGTATTTGACTTGAATTAGAAGTCAGGGTGGGACTAATTTGAATTAATTTCATTTTCTGAGGGAATTCTCTTGTCATAAAACTATTAATTTACTTTAGAATCTTAGATTGTCAATTTTTTTTAAGAAAATCTAAGTTGTCCTTGAATTTAATTGATGGATATCTAAATTCAATCCATCTATATTTATTATAATTATTATTTTCTATTTCTATGGGATTAGAACTTGCCTCTCACTTTTCACCACTAAGAATCCTAAAATTTATTATTTGAAGATTGCATTGCTTTTTGATCATCATGTTCAAGTTTACTATGATTACGTTCTAATTTGGTAATTGTAAAAGTTATGTCTAGGAGTATTGATTTAATTGATCATTGATATTGAAGTTTATTAACATACAAAGCTGATGTCAAGGTGGTTTGGATTTGGCATTCCAAGGAGTATCTACCCCCGCCTTTTTCTTTATAAAAGGAGTATCTACTTTTTTTTTCCACCATCTCCATGAAAATTTTGTTATCAGCAGTTTCCTGTCTTTGTCTACTCTTAGATTAGATATACTTGCTGATTTATCTTGATTTTTAGATCAAACAAAGCTGGTAAGTTGCTCGCTGAAGTATTGTTAAAAGGATTGCAGGGAAATAGGTATTTTACTAATGCCAGAATTTCTTTTACTTCAGCTTCAAGAAAATTGTAGATGATGTACTATTATTGGTCTGTGAATTTCAGGCCCGTGACACTTATAGGTTACTCACTTGGGGCAAGAGTTATTTTCAAGTGTCTACAGTATTTGGCTAAAACTGAAAACGGTGGTAGGTATTACCAGTTTCCTCTTTTTTTTCCTTTGGTTGTCCTTGATGTGTTTTGGTTATTTTACTCCATATTAAATCTTATCCTTTTTTGTTTTTTTTCCTGTTCTTTTATGTTTTTAACTGCAGTGATGGATGCATATAATTTAATGTCCCTGCATACTCTTTTCATGTTTATCCGTTGAATGAGACGTTACCATATTACTTTTAATGTCTGCCCTGCTTATTATTGACAGCTGAACTTGTAGAAAAAGTTGTACTTCTTGGAGCACCCATCCCAATCATGGATGAGAACTGGGAAGCAACTAGAAAGGTTTGTGGGGGATTTAATTTTACTCTTAATAGATTTTTCTCATATTTTATTTATGAAAATGAATCTTTTCTAACTTCCTGGTATTCGGTATTCTGTAGATGGTAGCAGGAAGATTTGTGAATGCTTACTCGAGGACTGACTGGATGCTTGGAGTTGCCTTCCGTGCCAGGTATATGAAAACATAATTGTAAAATTTCTGCAAGTGTTAGATAATTTAAGTTTACTTGCACCAACACTAACAGGAACACTAACATCGCCTTAGAACCGTATTTTAAGTGGAAGTTGTAAGTATGGGCTGAAAACAGCATTTCTTGTGTTCATTAACACCATTTCATGTGTTCATCTGGAACCATATCTTTCATGGTTTGTTGTCAATTTTCACATTAAAGTTTAAACCTTTTTCGTATGTGGTAGTTGGCATTTGTCTCACCTAACATAACGTCACTATATGATAATTCTGAGGGGCCTGCCCTGTTCTTTTGTTGAAGAGAAAGCAGGGGAGGGATATATAAGGTGTTAGAGTCGCATATCATACAGAATTTTTCTACTTATTATATGTATAGCAAACCTGTGTAGAGTTATTATTTGGCATTTTCTTAGTAAAAATGTAAAACGATTTAATTTAAAAGATTTGTTTTAAATAGACAAAAAGTAAAAATTATTACTTAACATATTTGTTCATTTTTAAGCAGTTTACTCACGAAAGGATTAGCTGGAATCCAACCTGTCGATATTCCTGGGATCCAAAATGTAAGATGTTTCTTCATCCTCTTTAATAATGTATAACTATTTTTCCAAGTTGCAACCTTATTTTCAATAAACCGCAATGATATCATTCATAAATTATGAATATTTATGTTTAGTTGAATGAGTGTTTGTTTTTGTATTGCAGGTCGATGTGACAGAACACATCGAAGGCCATTCGTCTTATCTGTGGGCTACACAAAAGATCTTAGACCAACTTCAATTGGATACATACTATCCTGTATATAACTACATTTCTTGCATACAGATACAGTGACCTTTAATGGAGGTGTTCTGTTTCTCTGCTTACGTTCTTCTGCCAGCCGTTGAAGTGGTTGACCCTATTCAGAAATTATGTATGAAATATATTTGTTTATTACACTTTTTGTTTCAAATATAAAAATATATCAATATTTGTCAGCAGTACTATTTGTCAAGATAGAAAATAGGACGAAAATGTATGAAGCCATGATGTGTATCCATATATATTTTTTAAGTAAATCTCAATTTAAAATTTAAAAGGTATAAAATAAGATTTGAAGGAAAATAAACTTTTGGCATTTTTACGAAAACTGTTTCCAACGTGTACTTATTAGGATTTTTCTTAAATTAAATGTGTCTAGAAGAGCATTTCCAAAATTGATTTTTAATGAAATTAATTTTGTTTAAAATTGATTTTCAAGTGAAGAGATTAATGCTTAAAAGATATTTTTTTCCCTGTTGAAAGCAGGTTTGTTATAGAATTTAGTGTTATTTTTTTTTAACTCAACATTCTTTTTATACTCTAGTCAAATGGAGATTGAGTCTGAGTTAATTTTACTTAACAATAATTGAACACTAACTATTTTGTATAAAGTCAAATTTGATTGTGACCAGTATCCATTTTCATTGATACTAGCTTGATACCAAACACACTTTAATATTTTCGTATTATTTCTTTAGAAAAAGATATGTATGCATGTATAAAAATAACTTTATATTATTATCTATTAATAATAAATTTATTTATTTTATACTAATGACATGATTTGTGTACGAATGTTGTCTTTGTTCTCACGTGGCAATAGAAGATGCAGAAAAAAAAATGCAATATACTAATTATCTATGGTTAATTAAACTGGTTGTATCTGATGTTTAGACATTTGTTTTTCAAGCTGCATATGGTTAGGATAGATTTCAAGATCTTTAAATTAAATGGGCTCTATGTTGTTATGAAATTATTCATGTGTTTCTAGCAATGGTAGAATGCAAGGTTGTCAAACTTGAGACATTACCCAAATTGGTGGAGCTTTGGTGGAGCTTTTATAGACTCCGCTAGTAAACTCATAAGAGTTTACTTACTATGAATCAAAATTAATATTAAAAAACCTATTAATGGCTTATATGCATAACATAATACTCTTAACACATTCACCACTTCAACTCTGCAATAAGCAAAGTACTGAACCACAATAATATGTGCTAGAAAATTAGTACTACTACATAACATAAAACTACTTAATGGTCACATTATACATAAATTCATGAAAACATAAATTTCTAAAGTGAAAATATTTATAAAAAAGAGCCAATTTCTTGAAATCATTTGAGCCATTGTAAATTGTTACATTTATGTTGGCTTCAAAAATAATGCATGAGTAGCATAGAACACTGTAACTATGGGGCAAAAATTATATTTGATTTTGAACTCATCCACTTGCTTCTTGGCTCAAGTTTATGCAAGTTTTCATGAGTTTATCCTAGAAAGTTTGATAGTTAGTTAACTCATTGTACTTAGAATCATAAACTTGTAACTCAAGAGTTTGACGGTAGGATGTCTCAGGGAAATAATTGCAATCCTCCTCGAGGTTTTTTTAATCTCGTTTAATAATGGGGTAACATAAGATTTATTTAGAAACTGAATGATTTACAAAAATATTTTTTCATTTTCTGTTTTCACTTTTAATTTCAAAGTGCTTCCTTATTTTAACTTTATTTATTTATTATTTTTGAAATATTTGTATAGGAAACAAAGAAAACATTGTTTTCAAATGGAAACGTGGGATTTTTGTGATTACAAGTGAAAACAGAAAACCTTATTGTGAGTTAAAATTGATTTTAAATGAAATTAATTTTGTTTAAAATTGATTTTCAAGTGAAGAGATTAATACTTGAATGATATTTTTTTCCTATTGAAAGCGAGTTTGTTATAGAATTTAGTGTTATTTTTTTTAACTCAACATTCTTTTTAAATTATAGTCAAATGGAGATTGAGTCTGAGTTAATTTTACCTAGCAATAATTAAACACTAACTATATTTTTTATAAAGTCAAATTTGATTGTAATCAATATCCATTTTCATTGCTACTAAGCTTGATACCAAACACACTTTAAATTCTTTAAAAATCTAACTAATATTTTTGTATTATTTCTTTAGAAAAAAAGATATGTATGCATGTATAAAAATAACTTTATATTATTATCTAATAATAATAAATTATCATATATGATAAATTTATTTATTTTATAATAATGACATGATTTGTGTACGAATGTTGTTTTTACCGTTAAAACACTATTTTTTATATATGACAAAGACAAAAACATTTCACTGATAAATTAAAATTAAGATATAAAATTTATTAATATAATGAATATAATTGACAGCATAGATCTCAAAGCTAAGAAAGAAAATCGAGGGAGCAATTGTTCAATTTATTCTTAATGCATAAGTAAGTACCTAAAATCTGAAATGTAAGCTGTAAAAAAAAGTGAATAATATTTTTCACCAAAAAGAACTCTAATAATTAATTGATTAATTATGTAAATGCAATGCATTTTTTTTTTATTTGGAGAAATTGAATAATTGGTAAACCAAAGATAATTAATCATATATTTTTTATCAGTAAAATTAGAGAACACAAGGTAAATTTGCGACGTAACACTCACCAATTTTTGCAGTGGAAGAAAGGGCTAGTGAACCTGAACACAAAACATCACGCAACCTGTATTTAGGAGCTCATCAGATTTGATTTAATGACTAGTCACAACTCCACCACCACCGTTCATTTCACACTTCCCCAGGCCAATCAATCTTTTCATATTATTTTCCCTTTTTCATTCCCTCAACAGAAAAAAACAAACACCTGATTTTAAGGGTCGTTAATATGTTTGTATCTTCGCAGTATATAAGATACTGCATAATAATGAATAGAGCATGCAAAACCTTGATTCGAAATACTAACTGTTAGGAGGTGTGCCCTACCTCAAATAAAGCCTATCGCCTTCTTTTCAACGTTACCGTAACATTTCTCTTCGTGCGGATAGTAATACATCTTTGGGTTTTGTTGTTTGTTGTTCGATTTGTAGTTGACTTGCTGCGAAGGTTGATTTGAAAATCGTTGTGCGAGTTTTGAGGATTTGTTGGTTCGTGGAACTGAAAACAGCCGCGGTTCGGAGGCAAGTGTGTAGTTATCTTCAATCGCAGGTTTCGAAATCGAAAATGTCGTCATCGTTGTTTCAAAGAGTAATTTTCAATTCATTTCCTATTTCAGGGCAAGACATTTTTCTCAATTGGTGAAATCTAACGGCAAACACTTTTCCTCGTTGACACCTTAGTCCTTGTAATAATAATAATTTACACACATATTCCTTTCACTCTCATTTGTTTGGATTTCGCTTCTATTTGCAATTATGAAGAGGAGTGAGTGATTTGTTTGTTTGATTTTGGACGTGTATAAGTTAGGAGACGGGAAGGGAGAGGAGTGTTTTAAAGCAAGCCGAGGCAATAATCTCCGCCATAACTGAGTTTTTGATTGACAGAGATTATCGCCTCAACTTGCTTGGAGAACACTCCTTTCTCTTCCGGTTTCTCCTATACACGCCAACAATCAAATAAAACAAATCACTCACTTCTCATAAATAAAAGGGAAATTCAAACAAATGAGAGTGAAAGTAAATAAATAACAAGGAGGAAAAGGATATGTGTGTAAATTAATATTAGTACAAGGACTAAGGTGTCAACGAGGAAAAGTACTCTTTGAAACAACGACGAGTATGACGATACTTTCGATTTCGAAGCCCCGAAACCTTGCTTTCAATGAGAAAAAAATATCATTCAAGCATTAATCTCTTCACTTGAAAATCAATTTTAAACAAAATTAATTTCATTTAAAATCAATTTTACAAATGCTCTTCTAAACACACTTAATTTAAGAAAAATCCTAATAAATACAAGTTGAAATAAAAATGTTAAAAGTTTATTTTCCTTTAAATCTTATTTTATACCTTTTAAATTTTAAATTGAGAACCGGTTGGGCAGAAGAGACGTAAACAGAGAAACAGAACACCGCAATGCAAAAACAAGCACCCATTCTACTAAACATAAATATTCATAATTTATGAATGATATCAGTTATACATAATCAAAGAGGATGAAGGAACATCTTACATTTTCGAAATCCCAAGAATATCGACAGGTTGGATTCCAGCTAATCCTTTCGTGAGTAAACTGCTTAAAAATTAACAAATATGATGTTAAGTAATAAATTTTACTTTTTGTCTATTTAAAACAAATCTTTTAAATTAAGCATTCAGTCAGTCCTAGAATAAGCATTCACAAATCTTCCTGCTACCAGGAAGTTAGAAAAGATTCATTTTCAGAAACATAGATCACAGCTCAATTTAAGCAAGCTATGTCACAAGAAAACATGGATGTGAAAGATATCAAAACCTACGCCTTGGTTATGGTTTTCTCCTATGGCCTTGAATTCAAACTCATCAACACCCCCAACTCTCCTAGTCATTTTGCTTCCAGTAAGTCCAGCTCCAACAGCTGGCAAAAGTAGAACAAAGAGATACATAAAAAATTTCTTAATTTAAAAAAGGAATATGCAAGGAGTCAATTGTCCATCTATTGGCCATAAAAACGGAATATGCAAAGGAATATGCAAAGAGATACATAAAAAATTTCTTAATTTATTCTTGAGAACAACAAACATACTGGGATGTTACCTGCCACCATTGGCCATCTAACCAATTTAACTGATTTCTTTTTTGCAAACAATGAATTCAGTGGCAAAATTCCACCATCCTTTGACAATTTAATTAACCTTCAAACACTTGATTTGTCAAGGAACTGAATTTCTGGTAGACTTCCCTCTCAACTTGCTAAACTACAGAGTTTGCAAACCTTAGACTTGTCATTCAACCCACTAGGACTAACCAAAGTACCTAAATGATTTTCCAAATTGAGAGTTTTTCAGTTAAAATTGGCTAACACAGGAATTGAAGGTCAACTTCCAAAGTGGCTTTCATATTCATCAGTGGCAACCCTTGACTTGTCAAGCCATGCATTAACGAGGAAATTGCCATGGTGGATTGGAAACATGACTCATCTTTCCTTCCTGAACTTGTCAAACAATGATTCATGAAGGAGTGTGAAAATATTTTTATTTTCAAAAGTCATTTTCCTCAGTCAATCTTCAAACTTCAAACCGTGCCATTATTGATACTTTCTGACTTTGAGCCACCCACGCTGTCACTAAAGTCTGAATGTAAGCCTTGTACGAATCACATTAAAATGGATTTTTAATAAAATGAAAGAAGGAGCCTAGCATGGATCACTTTCATAAGTGGTCTATGATGCACAACTTTTAATGAATGTTAGATCCTTTCTATTCTTACCATTATATCATACATCATCCACACAAGATTATATTTCTCACTAAAAAATATAATTATTTTTTCCCAACTACCACTACCTCTCCAGTCCTTTCTCGCCATCACAACACCACTGTCTTTAGTGACCAACATAATACGTTGCCTCCGGGGGACCTAAATTTCTACGGTGAAATTTCGACAATGGTACAAAATCACCGTAATATGTTTAAACTCGATGATGATCCTAGAAAACATGATCCTTCGCTGCTCATGTTCAGCTTGTTGGGATTTCCCTTCTTAGAAATCTTACTTTGATAAAAAGAGAGAGATATTAAGCAAAAGTTAAATTTTATAATGTACAGTAGTAGAATCCAGGAAGTTGCTGGGGATGAACTCTGACCTTCAATCAAATTAATTGCCATTGAGAAATTAAATATTCTTTCTGATTCTACATAGAGGGAAAAAATTAACTCTTTTATATGTTTCATGTGTACTTAATATAGTGGGACAGTCAAGGTTTAGTATTTATGAATTGGCAGCCTGGAAGAAAGTCCATGATCCAGTGGAAAATGAAAATGATTAAAAGAAAAATCTGGTCTTGAAGTGATCCTAGTGTTTTTCAGTAAAAAAAAATAGTCAAATCTGTAATGACAATTTTTCCCTCAAGTTCAAGTGTTCAGCAGTTCAAGACGTTTACATGAGAGATTGAGAGGCATTTCAAGGGAAAGAATGCAGAGATTGATTTTTAAACATTCTATCCGTATCTTGGATAAAAGCATATGTCATGTGAGCCTTAAACACCTATCAATGTTGTTGTCTTAAACACTTTTTCTAGCTCAGAAAATTACTAATGAGATTTTTTACCTTCATACATTGTCCACACACACACATATATATATATATATATATATATATATATATATATATATATATATATATATATATATATATATATATATATATATATATATATATGTATGTGTGTGTGGGGGGATATATATATATATATGTGTGTGTGGTGGGGGGAGCGCCTTATGCAAGGTTTATATTGTTTTCCTTTTCAAATCAAATATATTATGGGAGTTTGTTACTGGAAAACTCCTACTAATAAAAATTATTGGCTTATCATAAAAAATTTCTCCCTTCTCACTTTTCTGTTGTTTCTTTACCGTTTCGTTTTGTACTATGACTTAAGATAATCAATTTATAGAATTAAGCCAAAAGATAATTTTTTCCTATTAAATTTATGTTTATTATTATTTTTCATACAATGTAATATTGGTTGTGGTCTTATGATTATTGACTGTTTAGTAATTTCTTTCTTTTGACATTAATAAATTAGTTGCAGTCTAAAAGAGAAAAATATTACGATGTAATATATAATATATTATGATAAAGTAAGGTGTATTCTCTTGTTCTTTCCATTAATTACTTTCGCACACTTATTTTTTGTTGTTGTTTTAACTTTTAAGTGTTTACAGAAACTCCGAATCAATTCACTTGCTCTTTTCCATCTTGTATTTTAATTTATTAGATACCCTTGCAAAACTCTACCACAAGTGGATCAGAAAGCAACGAACAATTAGTGTGGATGAAATAATTAATGCCAGCATGTCAGATTAATTAGTATGAATAAGGTTTATCTTTATATAGATTCTAGACTAAGTTTTTGTTATATTAAGGAAAAATATCTATCACTATTTATCTTTTCTACTAATTCTTTATCGTTTTTTTCCCTTCATATTCCTGTAAAATGTTCCCAACTTCTATGGTTCCTCTTATTCTTCTTAAAATTCTTTGTACTATTGGCTTTGCACGATACTGACAGTTAAGTGTTTCAATTTGTGTTATCAGGGCTCAAAATATATTAATAATTAACCGTTATCACTTACCCTTCTAGCAGGGCTAGAATTGCCTTGCCTCCAACACATGAAATGCTATTGACTTACTTCTAGCCCAGCAAACACTGTTCTAGCTAGGTCAAGGTTTCTTTCAATGAAAGGTTGCTTTCTGACTTGTGTTTGTCTAGGCTGCACTCTTTGTTCGGGCTGGCTGATGGTAATATTTTACTTTGAAGATCCTGAGATTCTCCACAACCCAACTCCAATTCTATATTTCAAAAAATTTAAAACATGAGACTAAATTCCACATTTGCATAACTAAGTAGATGAATAAAAGGGTGAAAACAAGGATTTAAGTAAGGGATAGATGAAATAATTGCACTTATATATACGGAAAGGTAAGTATAAAATACGGTTATCAAGCACGAATTGGGGAATGGAGATTTTACTTACTATAGCTAGTGTTATAGTATATTAATTTAATTATATGCTCTCGATTGCATTGCAGTGCAAATGAAATTGCAGATGGGACAATAGAGGTGACAATAGAGGTGGGGACTAAAATTGCACTTGAAGGCAAATCAAAGTTGTCATGTCTTCATTCATCATCGCAGTGGCATAACTTTTGCAGGCTTATGGAAGGGTTATGGGCATGTTTGTTAGTGTAGGGACTATATTGTACTGCACGAGTGCTCCCACTGCAATGCGAAGGGTATAAAAGGGTGGTATAGGGTAAGTGTTATTGCTTCATGAACGGGCAAAGCCTAGACATGGAGGATATTATGAGGAGTACTGTGTTGTTTAGGGTGCTTCTTGTGGTGGTTGTTGTGATCGCAACAAGACCTTGTTTGGCTAATGTGAAAAATGATTTTCACGAGACAAATGGTGGCAATATTTGCAACTATACCGCTCAAGTTTCTCGTGGTGGTTTGGGTGGAGGAGGTGTTGGTGTAAGTGAGAAAAACTCGTCGGGGATGTTATTAGGTGAAAGGAAGTTCAGTGGGGGTAATGGTGGAAAAGGAGGAGGTGGAGGTGGGAATGGAAAAGGTGGAGGAAATGGGGGTGGGAGTGGAAAAGGTGGACATGAAGGGCGAAAAAGAAGAGGGGGAGGTGGTTCAGGTGGTGGAGGGGGAGGTGGTTCAGGTGGTGGTGGAGGAGGAGGAAATGGACAAGGCCATGGAGGTGGTGGTGGAGGTCATGGGTGGGGAGGAGGGAGTGGAAGTGGTGGAGGTGGAGGAGGAGGTGGTGGTAGTGGTGAGGGTTGGGGTTGGGGTAGGGGTAGGGGTGGAGGAAGTGGCAATGTTAAATGTTGGGTGTGGGGATGTGAGAAGAAGTTAGAGAAAAGAAGTGAAATTCGTTCCTCCAACTCAAAGGGATAACCATGCACACATGTGTACGAGCAAAGGAGTATCATCATCACGTTGTTCTAGCTTTGGTTCTGCCAATTTCAATAGCTTCAGTACTCGTGTTTTCTATATTATTTACAATTAACTTCTGATCACCTGGTTTGAACATAATTACCGCTTTGCAAATAAATTGTCTTGATTTTTTCTTTCGGGGTGTTGGATTAAGTTTTTTTCTTGCAGTTAATTACATTTGGAGAAAAGATGAAAACAGTGAAGAATGAGATGTCATGTTATTATACAAAATTTTGTATGCTACTAACATATATAGTAATATATAAAAAGTGGTTTTTGCTTGGTTTTCAGGTGCAATATGCACTGCGTCATATTTCTGCTGTTCATGTTTTCATCGTTAATAAATTCAAAAGAATATTAATGCATCATGGAGCTACTTTGTTTTGATTTGGAGGGAAAATATATTACAGTAGATGCTCACTAACGAGATTGGATGTCGAGATGTAAGAGGAATAATATATTCCTGCATAAAGGTGTGAAACCTTGACTAGGACAACGAATTGGGAAAATATATATTTATTAGATATCCAAAAAGTAATACTACTACTATTATTAATTTTTACTAATAATAATATAGGAATTTTATTAAATTATTTAATTATAATGCTGGATAATTTTGTGTTGAAAAGTGAATTAGTAAAATTTATATAATTAAGAGACAAGACCCCTAAAGAAGCTATTTAAAAATTAAAAAAAATGATCAATAAAGTTTCAAAAAAAAACGAGTTAGTTATATTAATTGAATTAAAGCATTGAATAAAAATAATATGAAATCTTAATTAGTATATAATATATTAACTTTTCAAGAAGTCAAAAGAACTTAAAATAAAAATTTAATAGTCTTAGTAGGAGAGAGATCACACAAAAAAGTGAAGTATTTTTTTTAAGCAAAAAAAAAAAGTGAAGTTGGTTGAATACAATCATCATTTAACTTATTTGTGTTTATTTCTTTATATTAATTTCCCGCTGTGTATCAGATAGGATACATACCCATTCACTAAACTCAGTATAGTAGAGAAAAAATTGAATAATTTACATGAGATTCTGATTTTTTTTTTAAATTTCGGTTTTAGTCTTTCAAAAAACAAATTATCCTACTTTTATCCCTTTGATTTAGAAATATTTACTTTTCCTCCTCAAACTGTATATTTTTTATGATTTATAATTCCCATTAAATATGTTAGTTATAACCACTAATTGAGAACCGAAAGTTGAGTATTTTCAAATTCGAGAAACAAAAATAGGATAATCATGTTAAAAGTGATTTTCCACATCGAATATACTTATAACCAATTTACTTAAAAAACCAAATTCTAGCTGTGGACATATATCATCATTTCGGAAAAGAGATATTAGTTACCTGAAACACAATCACGTAGAAAACGAAAATGCATTGCCTATGACGTATACAACAATGAAAATGCTTTGTTTATCACGTTATCATTTGAGAGAAGAATCAAGTATATTATGGGAGTTACCGCGTATCAAAGTATTGGCTTGGAAATCAATGAAATTATGAAAAATAAATATATTATATTTTATAGAGAGACAAAAAAAGGATGTAAAGGGTTGATGGAAGTGCAAAAATAGGGTTGTTGTTGATGAAATGCAAAAATATGGTTTAAAGATTAATAAAAATGTGGGGGGATGCAAAATTAAGGTTGAAAGAAAAATAAATATGAGGTGCAAAATTAGATTTATATATGTTTTGTATGAAAAGGGTATGTTAATAATAAAAAAATTATGTAAAAAGAAGGAGGGTATACTTATAAAATATAAAATACATTGAAATGTACTAATGTCATTAATTTGGGCTTTACAATTTCAATTGGGCTTGAAAGGTACGTATAATCCGGTTGAATATTAAACCTCTTAAAAAAATCACAACAAATTGCATTTATGCTTACTGCTTTTGTTTAGTCGTTAGTGAAGCAATTCAACCATAAAATATTTAGTCATAAAAACACATAAAATTTGATAATAAAGAATGTTGAGATTGATTGGTCTTTAGAGTTTTTCTCATAATCGATAAAATATTTTTTCAGTGTTAATTGATTTGTCTTTCGTAGAAGGGTTGATTTAAGGAGTGACTTTAGTTGCATTTACTGCAACATGTGCCACTAAAGGATGTTAGTATGAGATTATCTGTTGGTTAAAATTTGTGGTCCACCAAAGACAAACTTATCTTCATGGTCCGTGTTATACATCTAAAACACATCAAAAGTTTAACACATAAATTGAAATTTATGTTGAAAATGGATTTGAAGTAACAGGCCCACGTCGTAATCATCCTCTCATGTTCTTTAATTTTGACTGCTATAATAATTATAATATTCTTTTACGTTGCCTTTTGTTGCGGGCATCAATAGCATTTTAATTTTGAACTATTGATCAAGTTCTTTCTCTCCCGTTTGAAAATCAAATGCAGCCTCACACCCCCCGCTTAATGTACTTAAGCCAAAACCTTATAACACGATCTTTAAATTATGATTTTAAACTATGTTTTCCACTACCAATGTAGGCTATATAGTTGGAATGAATTAATTTATATACTAATATAAACCCTTTTTTATTTTAATTTTATGGAGACTGAAGAGGACAATAAGTACCAGCACATAGCATACGTAAGCAACATTATAGCATAGCAAATGTAGTGTGCAGATGGAATCCGTCAGTAGCAGCAAGGAGACGTGAAAAATTCATTTGCTATATTTATTCCATCTTAATTTTCGAGCTGTTATTATAGACGTTACGAAAGTGGTTGGGAACGGGTACGATATTGTCATCACGTGATTGCCACGAAACCATTAAGGGTTTTATATTTTTGGTAGAATAAGAGGCCACAAGTTTTACTGGCACTTGTGGTATCAATGTCATATGAGGAGATTTCGTTTCAAATAATGCATTGCCCAAATATCATTTCTTTACTCAGTCTCACTGTCTCCGTATCATGTAACCACATATTTTAACAATCCATATTTGTACAAATAACAATGGGATAAATATTATCTCTGTCTTTTTTATTTTTTATTTTGTTACTGTTACGTTTGAATCCTTACCCTTCATCATTCAACCATGAACCATTATTATTTGCAAGCTTTGAAGATATAGTGAGTGTAGAAAACTCATCATTTTTTTAGGTATTAATTAACTGATAACAACGCCAATCAAAACATGAAATTAAATGTTTATGTGTATTAACAGTAGTTGCATAACAGTAAATTTTGAATATGTACATATATATATTTGATTCATTTATAAAATACTCTTTCTCTGTATATGCATGTGCAGCATGTCTCATTTATATAAGCCAGATGTACCCCATATTAATACGCTTTGACATTGGCACACAATAATCAAAATATAAAATTCTGTATGCATGCATTCTAAAACGACAGCATATCTAGGATAAAAACTGAACGACATTGTGACTTGAAGTGAAATTCGAGAAAACAATTAATAATACGTTTGACTTGATAATTGTCATTAAATATACATTACACTCTACAGATGGAGATTATACAGACTTGTTTTTCTGTTTCATATTTCATGTGAGACAAAATGAGTAGAGGTATTTGTAGATTTGATTTTAAATTATTTTATTTTGTAAAATTAAATTTAATTAAAAGTACGTTATTTAAAAACAAGTTCACAATAATTTTTTTAACTTTTAGCTAAATGTTTTTTTAAGAGAAAAATACATTTTTAAGAAAAATGTTAACTATTACCTTAATTAAGAAATCGTCAGAAGTGAAAATTTTAATAATAATAATAAAAAAAAGAGAATAGCATTTAGTGTCGCTACGTGGTCTTAATTTTATTTGTTAATAATAAGGCTAATTGATCTTAAATTCAATTTAAAACAATCAAACATCACACCCTACAACTCATTTTCTTCCGTCAACGTCTTCCTTTCACCGTTTTTTAAATTAAAGAAATAAAACAATTGGTTGTTGCACTGAATTAATTCGTAACTTGCTCCAATTACCTTAAACTAGAGTTGCATATCGGTAGCAAATTTCTAATAATAAAATTAATTGATCAATGGAACTCCATATATATTTTACTTGTACAAATCTTAATTAATTGCCTTTGTTTATTTTATATTTTAAGGTCTAGCTATTGGCAAAAATCAAGGCCTAGCTAAGAGTTTGTTCTGAATTCTTTATAGCAATCAACCTAAGCAGCTAACGCCAATATAGCACTAATAAACAAAAAAGGTAACTTGATTCTTGTTTGGTTTGTAAAACAATGAAACACCAATCATGTGATTTGTTAACATTTTTAAGCTATTAAGTTACCTATCAGTCTATCACTACATGACCACTGGAGGTATCATTTTTTATAAAGGCCTGAATGGCCGAATAAATTAAAAATGTCTGGTGGGAACTTTATTCACCATATAACCGAACTGTTCGTTGCATTGAATATCAATTTGAAAGATCACCTACTAAGACAAACTCTACTAAATATATGTAGATACTTATTCAAATAATCAACTCTCGCCTAATACACTGATCAAGTTAAACCCAATTTAGAAATCTTTAGTACGTAGGTTCGAATGCAATGTGCAGCCCTCAACCCATTTATATGATGTTATCGGTTTACTTCACTCAGACTCCTTTCTTACCTGATGAAGTGTCCCATTTATAATTCATTCAGATGAAACACATTATTCAGGAACAGGATTCCTTGTGGTCTTTGAAAGGACCATAGGTGTTGCCATTCAGATATAATTAACTATAAGTAAATCCTAAAATATTTTTCGTCTTAACTTGTTTTATACAAATCAAGAAAATATAATAAATAGATAAAAAAGACTAATAATTTTATAAAGTTAATCTTATATCATCATTAATTCGTTTATATTTTATTGTCTAATATAAATATTATAAGAGATATAAATAAAATAATAATAATTAATATTACATTGAAAAATTAAAATAATAATTATTTTGAGATAATTTTGTACTGTTACAAGGTAATTATAATAGAATAGATGAAATACTAGAAAAAAAACATAAATAACCAATTTCTTCGTGTAGTAATGGCAACACCAATTTCATGGGTTACAATAACATTCTATAATTTATTTTAAATCGAATAACCCATCAATTTATTCTCTAAAGTATATATAATTACTTTGTCTCTCTTAAATTGTCTCTAAAGTAAGAAAAATATATAAGTAATTCTTCAAGCATTATAAGTCATAATAAGTAGTCTTCCAATTATTAAAAAATACATCAAATTGGTACCTAAAAGTTAGTAAAATATATGAACTTGGGAACTAAACTAACAGATATTCAATACTTGAGATATTATATTTATATAATTTTATTCTTTATGGACTACATAGGGAAGAATGATATTATACTTTAGCAACTAAATTCATGATTTATTCATTTTAAACAATCTTGTATCATAATTTGATTTATTTTAATTGAAACAATCAAGAAAAAGAAAGATTGAAAATCAATAGCCAATTGTAGTCTAGAAATAGGTTAGGAATAACATGTTTGAGTGCTTAAGATTTTAAATCTCTCCTCAAACACGTGGGACATATGGTTCTATTGTCCTACGCTTTCAGTCCAGATTTATCTAAGAAGTTTAAGCAAAATGCTATGCAAGAACTATAACGTATCCTCCTTCATTTTGTTCTTTATATTTATTTTTGAGTCTTCATTTGTGCATATGAAATATCTACTTTTAACTCCAAGAAATCCCTCGTTTGGGATTCGAAATTATTACAACCCACTATCTCAAATAAACCTTTGTCAGTTGACTTTACTTCTCAAAGATCATTGGAAGAAGTTTAGACACGCATATCACAGACATTGGGACCTAGAGATTCTTCTTAAGCCGAGCATAGTGGTACCACAACAACGCTAAAATTTCCGATTATAGTCTACCATTATCTATACGTCTAAATGCACCAAACTATTTTATTAGGAGCTTCCAAATACCTCTTTTGATTATTGTGGCCCTTCTTCACATTTTGTGAAATGGAAAAGTTCCCTTGACAGTTACCTTGCCAAGTTAGGTGCAAGATAAGATTGCTATGTGGGATCCATGTCAGGTGGAATGTTCTTTATATAAAGTGCCAGTTTTTATTATCATAGCAGTAATAATTAAAAAAGTTTAACTATCATGTATTTATAATGCAATAAGTTTTATACTATTATTATCAAACAATAAAAAATTACGATAAGTATAACTTTTAAGATAATTAGAGGGCATAAATCAACAAAATTTTGATACATGACAATATATACTAAAATAACAGTATAAAAATCGTTTACGTACTCAGAGTGTGTGAATTATTTACTCTAATTAAAAATAGAAAATGACTTCATAATGTCATAGACAAGTCCAAGATATTACTTAGCTAGCCACTTCACCGGGAATCAGAGATTCAAAATTTCCACCTTTGTCATTACCCCCAAGCATGGCGAAGGAAACTTCAAAACAATTCAAACCATCTTTGTTTTTTTCGTTAGATTTTCTTTTTCCTATTTACTATTCCAACCAAGGCCACAAAAAAAAAAAGGAGTAGTAAAATAATGGTAAATAGATAGATAATACCTTTTCGACATGTCGAAAGGATAAAGATGTGTCGTCGTGAGGACAGGGCAACGATAAAAAATTCAAAACCAAAAAATCACCGATCAGAGGAGTGTGCCCCATTGATTAGGCAGGCAGCACCAAAATCTAGTTAAACACAAAAGTCCAAAATCAAAGGTTTCGAATTCCCCAAGCCACATTTTCCTTTTGTTGTAGGAAGCGATGGTGAAAGAGGTTCAGCATTATGCGTGCAACTTCCTCATGATTCGGTTCCAGTACAACGCCCTTTAACCTGTTTAACTAGTGTTTTGTGTTCTGTTCTTTCCATTCATAAAGTACATGCTTTCCAACAAACACGTTCCAAACCAAAAACAGTTCAAAACACACCCCCCACAAGCATTCCTCATCTCATCTCATTACCTTACATAGTTCCATTAACCAACTAAACCAGACTTCTTTAACATCTTACATTACACACATTTATAATTTCATCAAATTTTCATAAAAAGTAAAATTGTTCTTCAATATTAAGTCTCCTAAGTCCTAATTAATAATAACATTATAGTAATAAGTAATGTCTAACAACTAACATTAACACCTACCACAACCAACGACGGTTAAAATTAAAAGGAAAAAAAATGTACACACTAACTCCGGGTCCCACTGAAACAGGTCCATTTGGTCCAACCTCTTCTCTAACTATTACTCTTTTTTTTTTCTAACCTGAAAAAAAAATTCAAAAACCGGGAAGCGACGGTGGCGAAGCGGTGTCGGGCTCAGGCACGTCCTCCTTCTTCCGCCGCATCTCGAGGACCTTTCGGTGGTGGTTGGAGTGCAACTCGCTGGAGAAAGTAGGGCTACAGGCGGGTCTATATTCGGGTAATAACCGACCCGACTTGTAGCGGACCCCACACGCGTTGCACAGAGTCTTAGCCCCGAGCGGTCCGGTGCGCCACTGCGGCGTTTTCTGAACGCCACAGTGGCTGCACCGTCGCGCCGCGCCGCCGTCCGCAGCGGCACGCTTCTTCGCCCTCGAGTCCGCACGTTGCGGACTCGAGGGCGAAGACGAGGACGAGGACGAGGTTGTTGTTGAAGACGCGGCGGCCAAAGAGGGTGACTTGAGCGGCCAAACCCGGACACCGGTTCGCGTTCGCTTGCTCCTGGCCTTGGCCGGAACCGGGGTTTTGAAAGTGAAAGCGGTATTTCCCGGTTCCGGTGATTTCACTTTCACTTTCTCAGTCACGGTTGCGGGGAAGGGAAGAGAATATTCCGAGAAATTAGAATCTTCGACGAAACGAGACAACCATTCCAAGTCCGCAACTTCCTCCTCCGCCTATAAAAATAGCAACTTTGGTTAAATTAACTAATAATTAACTGCGAAAATGAAAAGGGTGGAGTAGAGTGAGAGTATTCGCACCGGAACGGTGAGTTCGGTGTTGAAATTGTTGTCGTTGAAGGAGGGGTTATAATTGTAATTTTCCTGGTTGTTCTGAGGGGTGGTGGAGTCGTGGTTGTTGAGTTGTTGGTCGGGTTCTTCGTTGTTGTTATTGTTGTTGGTGTTGTTTTCGAGGAGTGAAAAGTTGAGGAGGTCGTCAACGAACAAGTCGTCGGAGGAAGCGACGACGTTTTGAACGTTAGAGGCGGACGAGAACTCCTCTAGGAACAACGTTTGTTTGAGGGCCATGTCTTTCCTGAAACTGCTCTTCAACGCTGCTTCCAAACACTCCATTTCTTTCTCCGCCTAAAATTAACAATACAACACAAGACAGGTTTATTATTATTTTTCACGAAAAACAAAAACACAATTCTTTGTTAATTTGTTTATTATTATTAGTGAAGTTGGCATGCAAGGAGGGTTAGGGTTGTTAGAGTTACCTGAGAGAGAAGAAAAGAGGGAAAAGATGATGGGGTTGTGGAAAGAAGTGAAGGGATGAAATTGAAAGACTGGAGGATGATGAGTGAGTTTGGTAAAGCATTGAATAAGGGCTGAAATGTGCCTCTTTCTTTCATTACTCCCAAAAATAAATTAAATTATAAATCAATTAATAAATAAACGTTATGTCTCCCAAATATTACTTTTCGTGCTACATCAGTGTCACCTATGCTGTCGTCTCAACCCTCTGCATTATGCAATTTGTATTTATACATAAGTAGTAAAATACGTAACAGGAAATGTTCATTAATAGTAGTGGTAAGCAAATTTGAATATGAGAAAGACTTAAATGTCATGTTAATAGTATTTGAATCATCCATAGTTAATTTGGGATCTTTGATAGGAGATTTGGGATGTTTTAGTTTTATTGAAAATTTTGGAAATTTAATTTTTCATATTTGATATATTTTTTAAAAAAATAACATACCTAAAATGGGAGGTTTCTTACATGAATTTTTTTTAATGAGCGAGATGAAATTTTACCTGTTTGAATTTGTTTTTTATTTATTATAATAAAAATATCATATTATTTTTTATTTAATTATATAGTATAATAAATAATTAAAATAATTAATAAAAATATACATCTCTTTGATTCACAGATTCATACTTCTTAAGAAAAAAACTTCCCCCCATTAAATGCCAAAAAAAAATCTAAAAAATGCAAACATTTTTTTAATATAACTAGAAACATGTTTAGTTAAGCTTAATTTGAAAATGATTTTGGCAAAAAAAATTGAAAATTATTATTTATATATGTTTCAAAAAAATTATTAAAAATCAAGAAATAAATGATTAATAAAAAAAAACAAATTGATTTAATCATCCCCTAATAATTCATTCGATCAATCATGTTGGATTTGATTGAATTGAACTGGATTTAACTAAATAATTCGAACCAAATTAACTTTCATTGGTTCTGATTAATTTTTGAAGTCAGGGGGTTCTTTTGAGCCAATGAATACCCCACTCATTGACTCTTCATTCATACTTTCATGAGTTTAGGAAAAGTATTGGTGGAGAATTATTATTTTTTCATTATAATTTAAATGAAAAAGTAATTTATCAACTATCCAAATTTTAAGAAAGGAAAAAATGGCCCCATATGTTTTTTAACCTTGCGGATTCTAGGTATCTTTATGGTGTTCACAACTCATCACGACTACTTACGGTTACTTTTCTAGTTTTCTGTATTTGTTTTTTCTATTACTATGCTATTTTGTTTTTTGCCGAGGTATTTTGTTTTTTGCTATTACTATGGTAAAAGATTTTACTTAGTTCAACAAAAAAAAAGTTTACATATAAACATCATTTAATTTACTTTTAAACATCTCCTTAAACAGAAAATTTAACTTTTCTTTTTTCTTGTTTTTTTTCATCAACGTATTCTACATACCTCGGTACACATAAGAATTGTGTTAAAAGGAAAATTAAGTCTCAATATAAATGTCATTTTAACTTTGTAGTTTTTTCATTTACACTCCTAATGAATTAACGATGACTGTTGTCACACCATACACCCTCCGTACTAGATTTAGTCCTTCCTTGGATAGCCGTCGTCGGAGTTATATTAAACGCCGTTCTATTGTAAAATTATAATTGATGTTGGACATGCATTGGAGAGTGGGATATGTGTAAACAATTCACGTTTTCTAAGTGGATGTTTGGTTTTTCATTGAAAGATTTCAATCAGCCGTTGAATAAAAAATCATGAATATTTACTTTTTATAAAATGTGTATGAGGATATGTGTCCATTGAACTTATTTTATATGCTACTATTTTCTGGTTTGAATGGGTCTCAAAGGACCTGGTGTTTCAAAAGGCCAAAGGTAGTATAAGAGATTATTTTCACAACAAATAAAAAGAAAACATTAATATGTGAATCCTAAAATATCAACATGTTGTAGTATGACATCCTCTCTTAACTTATATGAGGTAGCATATATTATGGCTCCTATTATCACACTAATGCCTTGCAGCTAAACCAACAACACCTCGATATATTAATCTGCTTTTGCATGACTTTCAACAATTATCAATTTATAATTGAAACATCAATAATCTATCACTAGATTTCCTTTTATTCTCACCATTTTTTAAGTAAAACACACAATATAGACTTTATGCTCCGATTTCGTCCAGTTTTGATGATGTCATTTAAAGTTGTAGCCAAGATACTTTAAATAAGTATAACAGAATGAATGAACTTTAAGGAATAAAATTAAGATTTCAGCCATCTGAATACCATGACCATCATAAGATATATATATATATATATATATATATATATATATATATATATATATATATATATATATATATATATATATATAGCTATAACTGATACGTTATATATGTAGATGCCCATATCAAATTAATTATTATATCTCTTATCAAATATTCCATCCCTTGCTAATCAAATCAATTTATATATCATCTGATATTCGACCCCTCTTAAAAAAAGCGTTTCTGAAGTCAATTCTTGTACATGTGGCATGTCCACCGCATATCTGATTCAATCAAAAGTGAAAGGATGGATTGTAAAAGACATGCACATGCCTCATGTGTTATCTGCTCTTGCTAACTAACTTTACATAATTCAACTTTCATTCCCTTTATCTTCATTGTTTCTGAAGTTATAATAAGAAGAAAACGTGAGTATACTTTGAATCTGGGCAACAACAATTCAATGATCTCTCCATTTTGCAAGAATTTCTCTTAGCAAAGGCCTCTGGTTTTAATGTTTGGGGTTTTCAATTTGTCGAGCCCTGATAACACAAATTGAAACACTTAACTGTCAGTATCGTGCAAAGCCAATAGTACAAAGAATTTTAAGAAGAATAAGGGGAACCATAGAAGTTGGGAACATTTTACAGGAATATGAAGGGGAAAAAACGATAAAGAATTAGTAGAAAAGATAAATAGTGATAGATATTTTTCCTTAATATAACAAAAAATTTGTCTAGAATCAATATAAAGATAAACCTTATTCATACTAAATCTGACATGCTGGCATTAATTATTTCATCCACACTAATTGTTCGTTGCTTTCTGATCCACTTGTGGTAGAGTTTTGCAAGGGTATCTAATAAATTAAAATACAAGATGGAAAAGAGCAAGTGAATTGATTCTGAGTTTCTGTAAACACTTAAAAGTTTAAACAACAACAAAAAAATAAGTGTGCGAAAGTAATTAATGGAAAGAACAAGAGAATACACCTTATTTTATCATAATATATTATATATTATATCGTAATTTAAGACAAGATGTATTTTTTTCTTTTAGACTCAACTAATTTATTAATGTCAAAAGAAAGAAATTACTAAACAATCAAGAATCATGAGAGCACAAATCAAAATTACATTGTATGAAAAATAATAATAAATACAAAAATTTAGTAGGAAAAAATTATCTTTTGACTTATAATTCTATAAATTGATTATCTTAAGTCATAGTACAAAAGGAAACGGTAAAGAAACAACAGAAAAGTGAAAAGGGAGAAATTTTTTATGATAAGCCGATAATTTTTATTAGTAGGAGTTTTCCAGTAACAAACTCCCATAATCTATTTGATTTGAAAAGGAAAACAATATAATTGACAAAACCTTGCATAAGCCGCCCCCCCACACACACACATATATATATGGACAATGTATCAAGGAAAAAATGTAAGATAAAAAATCTCATTAGTAATTTTCTGAGCTAGAAAAAGAGTTTAAGACAACAACATTGATAGGTGTTTAAGGCTCACATGACATATGCTTTATCCAAGATACGGATAGAATGTTTAAAAATCAATCTCTGCATTCTTTCCCTTGAAATGCCTCTCAATCTCTCATGTAAACGTCTGGAACTGCTGAACACTTGAACTTGAGGGAAAAATTGTCATTACAGATTTGACTATTTTTTTTTACTGAAAAACACTAGGATCACTTCAAGACCAGATTTTTCTTTTAATCATTTTCATTTTCCACTGGATCATGGACTTTCTTCCATGCTGCCAATTCATAAATACTAAACCTTGACTGTCCCACTATATTAAGTACACATGAAACATATAAAAGAGTTAATTTTTTCCCTCTATGTAGAATCAGAAAGAATATTTAATTTCTCAATGGCAATTAATTTGATTGAAGGTCAGAGTTCATCCCCAGCAACTTCCTGGATTCTACTACTGTACATTATAAAATTTAACTTTTGCTTGATATCAGTGATCTCACAGTGTGATAAAGTTCTCACCTATATTATATTATACACAAAAACTAAGTTTGTGTTTGTTCAAACGTTTGAGGCACCTCAAACGGCCGTTCCGGCAAAAATAACAAGTTGTTACTTTTCACAAAACGGCAATTCAGAATTCGTGCCAACTAAAAGTAACGGTGATACCAACATGCCCTAAAACGAAAATGATTGTTACAACTTACAAGCACTTTACTTTTTGATAATGAATAGAATTATGTCATACCATCTGTCTAGCACTATTGATTTGTTATGTGACTTTGCTACGAAATTTCCTAACCCGTGATTCACAATTTCATTATGGAAATCGGGTTGGTGCAGTGCTAGGGTACTATTGTACCTCTAGAATCAGGGTTGCTTCACTGAAAGTATGTAACAAACTCTGAATTCTACAATATCTATGCAGTTTTTGGTAAGTAATTGTACCTCGTCAATCTCATTATCTGCCATATTACGTCATTGAGTGGGGGAATATGCTCTCTTGTTTGTAGAATTCAGTTAATGTTGACAGCTCGTGTGGCCTCACAGTGAAGAAGATCAGTCTTGGACGAAAATGAAAAAGATTGTACTTTTCATGTTTTCAATTGCTTTGTTACTAACAATCTTTATTTTGTAGTATGGTGTGGATCACTATGCATATCTATATATAACACTAACAAGCATCAATGTGACCACAAGGTTTGCTAGAGTTAGTTTGATAGATAATTAAGTTTCTTGTTACGGAGTTCGTTACAAGGTACAAAAGATTCATTAGAAGAGAAAAGAGAGAGGATGGAGAGAATCAGAGTAGAATTTCTCTTTGCATTAATTCGTGTTATGTTAAAATGAGCAAAGTTAGTTATATTCAGTTGACATTCTTTTATAACAATTGCAGACACGGCTTCTTTTGTCATATGTTGTCATATGTTATGTTCTTATTCGTGTTGAGGATCCAATGTTGTTTTATAACATGTAACACACGGCTTCCTTTGTCATATCTTCAGTTTCTTGCGTTGTTAAATGGTGGCAGCATGGCAAAATGGCGGGGTGGATTTTATGGTAGATAACATCGATGAAAATTTGGTCTTTAACCAATCTGAATGACATCATGTAATTCATGTAGCCGACCTCACCTCACCTAATGGGATAAGGTTTTGTTGCTCTTGCTAGAAGGACAAGATAGTGTGGGGTTTTATAGAGCCTTGGACTCCCTCAACTACAACAACTACCTTTTGTGGTGTGTTTTTCCTAATGTTTTTATTAGCGCCCATGCTCATTTTCTGATGTTCATTCAAAATCAATATAGAACCAGTTTTTGAAGTTTGTTTCCTGTTTGATTACTTGGCAAAATGGAGCATGAAGTTTGCATATAGTTTACTCATTTAGGTCTTAGCAAATAGAATAAATTATTTCAGCCGAGTTCTATGTTAACAGCACTTGTATCTGACAGGAGAAGGTTAAATACTATGATATAGCCCCAGAAAAACGTATAGAATTTGATAGAGCAATGGCAGAATTTAACAATAAAATGGTAAGCAATCACTCATTTTCCTTGCTATTGAGTTGTCTCCTATTTGTCCGGTTATGGAATATTCAATTTATTTTCTGCTGCTTAGCAGAAAAGTGGGGAGTTTGACGAAATTGATGAGTAAAGCCACCTTATTTTTCTGTGGTAATTTTTTCTTTTGACTTTGTCGTCATTTTCTCTGGGTTGTGTATTGCAAGTGTTTGTATTGTTTCAAATGTTGGGAAGCTGAGGGTGGGTGGTTCTTTGTTTGAGAATACTCTTTATTTCTTTTGATGGAATTTTGCATCCATTGAGAGATTGGAATCTAACATTTAATTGTTTAAAAGTGGAGGAAAAGGGTAAAAAGATGATAAAAGTTGGGTGGGATTCTGTTCTTGATATTTATGTGATGGCTTCAGACTTTAGACCAGGGACTGAATACAATGATGGCATTTCGAAGTTCCAATGAGAATGTATAGGTTTATTCATCGGGCTTCAGGTGCTGTTTTTTTTGGGAAGGAGAGGGTGTCGGATTGATAGTTCCAGATAAATGTTATTCTGAAATAGTTTACATAACTAATTGCTATGTTACAATGGATTTTTCAGCAAACTAGTGTTGTGGATTAAATCAAACGAAGAATCAAAAGATCAGTGCGGCAGACTAATTCGAGAAAGAAATTCAAAGCAAAGCAAAAGAAGAGCAAGCAAAAGTTTGATGCTATGAAACCAAAGAAACCTCTTGCGGCCTTCTTCTTGTTCTTGTACAGCAGCTACATTTGTTCCCCCTTTTTCTTTATTTATTCTGGTTACATGTGATCTTGTAAGAGGTGTTAATTATTCTGTGTGTTAGACTTGTTTGGGGAAAATGTTAATTTTATCAGAATTTAGCTAGTTTCATGTATTCGTTTTATAGATATCTGCCATATCCATAGCTAGCTTTGTATATTTTGAGTTTCTAACTTGAAAGGTAGCAAAACACAAGACATGATTTTTTGTAATAATTTACCCTTGGAAGTAATGTCATCTCTAAAGTAGATGGGATTCATTCTATTTCATGCATTTTTATACTTTTCAATGTATGCAGGATTCAATAGTAGAATATTTTTAGCTTAGCAATAATGTTGAGGAGGTCATTATTTGATGTTAGCATATATACAAGTCAATTTTGAATGCATCGCCGCATCATGTTCAAGACTAAAAAAGATCATTCATTTTTAAACAGGATGACTATTGTGACATTTGAACATGATTTTCTTGTGATAGTTTCCTTTCCTTGCTTATAGCTTGTTTTATTGTTCTATGTTCAACTTCAATATAGTGCCTATTTACTTTATATGTAGTACTGCCACTGAACCTTGCATAGTGGCTATATTTAACAACCAACAGCTTCTTTCTTATATGGAAAGTCTTATCTTCAAATTTATTATTTACAGGAAGTTATTTTTCGTTTTTTCTCGTTTTTAAGGGAGGATTTTCTTAAAGAATTTTAAGAGTTGTTACACTACTGAATTGCAGAATTAAAGGAAGTGCAGAAATAGTAAAGGGCAAGGAAAATAGGTAAGGAATTTTCTCATATCCTCATTCATACTTTAGTACAATATTTACAGTGAAAGCTTGAACATATAGAGCTACTACACATTGCAAAACTGAATAACAAACTGAGTGGTATAGAATTCTGTTATAACAGATTCTGTTATTAGTGGTGTTGATGGGTTGGTTTGATACTATGGTACAGACTTTAATGCAGAATTAGATTAAGATACTATGGTACAGATTCAATTATATTTGTGGGTACATGAAATTTAGCTCTGTTCTTCAGTTTTAGAAAAATGGTATTCAGAATTGATCACCAAAAATAAAACACGAAATCATCTTTAGCTTCTTGCATCGTTAAATGGCAGTGCCATGGCAAAATGGCGTAGCAGATTTTATGGTAGATGACATCGATGAAACTTTGGTCTTTAATCGATCTGAATGACATAATGTAATCCATGTAGCTGACCTCATCTAGTGGGACAAGGCTTTGTTGCTATAGTTGGAAGGATGAGATAGTGTGGGGTTTTATAGAGCCTTGGGTTCCCCAACTACAAAAGCTACATTTGGTGATCTTCATTCCAAATCAATATAGAACTAGTCTTTGAAGTTTGTTTTATAGAGCCTTGGGTTCCCCGACTAGGAAGAAACAAAAATAAGAGTAACAAATTCAAAAAAAAATTACCATTAAGTTAGAATGGAAGAAAGAAAGAACATAGAGAATGCAAAAGAGAAACTCTAGAGACCAAAATTTACATGAACATTCAGTGGCCATAGTGTGTCGCCGTGCGCCACCATCGGAGGAGGTTTCCAATGGTAGCGACAGTTTTTCTTATCTTTTCCACCACTTCTAATTCTCCTTCCTCTTCTCCGCCATTTCCAACAGGTTCGAACAGTTCTCTGTTGGGCAGTTGGGGCATTTTTCTCTCTCTTTTTATTAAAGTAAGATTTCTAAGAAGGGAAATCCCAACAAGCTGAACATGAGCAGCGAAGGATCATAGTTTCTAGGATCATCATCGAGTTTAAACATATTACGGTGATTTTGTACCATTGTCGAAATTTCACCGTAGAAATTTAGGTCCCCCGGAGGCAACGTATTATGTTGGTCACTAAAGACAGTGGTGTTGTGATGGCGAGAAAGGACTGGAGAGGTAGTGTTTGAAGGTTAATTAAATTGTCAAAGGATGGTGGAATTTTGCCACTGAATTCATTGTTTGCAAAAAATAAATCAGTTAAATTGGTTAGATGGCCAATGGTGGCAGGTAACATCCCAGTATGTTTGTTGTTCTCAAGAATTAGCCTTTGCATATTCTTGAGTTTTCCAATGGAATAAGGCAAAATTCCGTTTAGCATGTTTTCTGATAACCTGCAAAACGTTATAGAAATTAAATCCCCAATAGAAAAAGGGAGGCTCCCAATGACACTATTATGCATAAGATCTAGAAAAACCGATTGTGAGAGTCTCCCAATTGATTCTGGAATTCTTCCACCAATCTGATTCTAAGAGAAATCCAAGCCCTTGAAATTTACAAGATTGCCAATGCTATTAGGAATGTTGCCATGGAAATTGTTTTGGTGAATATCAAGCCTAGTGGGAAACACCATGCTTCCAATGGAAGAAGGGGAATCCTCCCAGAAAACTTGTTCCCAGATAGACCAAGTTCTGAAAGAGACTTCAATGAGGCAAAGACAGAAGAAGAACATTACCAGATAAGTGGTTGTTGTCAAGGTACAAGTTTTCGAGCCGCGAAAGGTTTTGGAATGTTTGCTGGAATGCCACCATTGAACTTGTTTGAGTAGAGAAAAAACTTTCTCAAGTGGGATAATGTGGCCAGTTCTGGAGGTATTGGACCATGCAATTGCTTCAGATTGCAAAGGTCCAAAACTTGCAAACCAGACAAGTTTCCAAGATCAACGTTCCTGACATGTATGTTTCTAGAGGGATGTCATTGACGTCGAACACTACACCAATTCGAATAACGCATTGATGTCCAAGAATGTAGCTGTTTTGAAGGGTCAAAGGCGATCCTGCTCTTGAATTCGAGTAATGCTTCTTTGTCCACCACGTGACATGGCTCTGAAATTGAGGCAAGAGATGAGAAAATGAGAAGGAACATTAAGGATTTGCTAATATGGCCATTTGGAGATGTTTCTGAATTAAGAACTGGTGGTACTTGTCCGAGACAACTTATGGCTTACTAGTATTTACTATTTAAGGTGTTGTTACCAAGATCATGTGGCATGATTCATATACAACTTGATCTTTTAAGTATGCGATCAAAGATTTGATATGATCTTTTAAGAATTATTCTTTTATTCTCAGTTGAAGGTATCTCAGATTATAAAAAATAAACTTGGTTTATGTTAGAGTTTGAAATGTGAATCATGAACAACTAGTTATAGGAAAGAATTTGATAGAATGAAGAGTGTGTATATGTTAATGTCATTAGATTACAACAATAAATATTTATTCAATTAGGTAATATCGACTATATGAACATATGATGTCAGTCGACAGACACCATACCATTAAAAATCAAAATTTCAAGTTAATACCATTAGACTATTAGAGATATTTGAAAAGCAAAAATTGTTGATGCTCATCTCATTGAATTGCCATCCATGCACAACACACAATTTTGTTGACAGTCATGTGCCTCTGATGGCTACTTCGCATTACCTTGACTTCACTTCTTGGAAGCCTCTAGCTAGTGCCTTGGACACTAGTTGATTGAGTTCAACAAAAACTGAAAAAGAAAAGAGAATGTACCTGTTACGACTCTCCGAGCTCATAAGCCTTTTATAATAATGATTTAAAATTACATGTTTCGTCACTGTAAGCAATATATTGATTGTTCCAAGTCTGTGCGTCTTTAGTGGAAAATGACTCGAACTATTAACATTTAGCAACAAGTAGTAATTTTCAGCATATACTTACAACAAATTTTCAAAAAAAAATAAATTTTTTGGCACGTCACTCATCTTAATACGTATTTTCCATCTCTCAAATGCACTTTTTAAAACTTTATTATAGGTTTAAAATGATTTAAAAAATCATTTGTGAATATCGCTGATAATTTTATAATTTTAATACATTTTAACTTAGAGTGAAAAGTGTGTAAAAAGGTGGTGTTATAAATATTTAAATATCGGTTGGATCAATTTGTCGTTTGATTTGGTTTGAATAGTTTCTTTCTTTTTTAGATAAATATTCATTTTTATCCCTCAAATGTATGATTTGTTGATAAATGCATCCTTAAAAAATGAAAATACAAAATTTAGTTTTCAAAAGGATAAAAAGTGTGACAAATATATCCGGCATTAATTTTCGTCCATTATCATTAATAAAATAATCTATATGGCACATAAGGATGAATTAGTCACTAAAATGATTGTCAACGTAGTCATCTCTAACTGCCAATATAGAAATATATTTGTCATATAATATTTCTCTAGGAATAGGGTAAATTATCACTTTTGTTTTTGAATGTGGAATTCATTGACAAATACGTCCTTAAAATATGAAAATATAAAATTTAGTTCCTTAAGGTGTGACAAATATATTTGGCTATTAATTTTTGTTCGTCATTGTTAATAAAATAGTCAAGATTTGAATAAGTAAAATATGAGATATGTTTGTCTTTTATTTATAGTAAATTGTGACTAATTATTATAATTTGAAAAAAATTATAATGATTGGTACATTGTTATCATGTTTATTTTGATAAACTAATACAATGTTTATTTTGGATAATTCTAACAAACAAATTATTGTTATTATTATGTTTATTTTAAATTATGTTTGTCAATATATTTTTTTAGTGATTATTGTAATGTTATGTTTTTAACAATAAAAAATGACAAAAATTTTCCTAAAATTATATTTTACCCTTAAATGAAATAAAATTTCTAAGTCTAACAAACTAGTTTAACAAAAAATATATTGATATTTAGGTCCAATAATAATAACTGATTGACATTTTCGTTCAATGAAACATATTGACATTTAGGTCAAAAAAGAAATTACTGATATTTTCTTTCAATAAAATAATATTGACATTTTCATTCAACAACAAATTACTAATATTTACGTCCAAAGATGGTATTTTATTGATATTTTCGTCCTATATAGTCAGTATGACCACATTGACAATTATTTTAGTGACAAATTTATCTTTCTCGATAAGGCATGCTATTTTAATCAGGTATGCTATATCTATAATTAGTATGATAGGAGATGACCACTTACCCAATTTTAATCACATTAACTCCCATCATCACAATGTTTTATGCATACTGATATTTAAAGTGAATTTTCTAAAAATTATTAACTGTTATCATATTCCATAAACTTTCATGTACTATCAAACCCCAATTTTCTTAGAGGAACCAAAAGGATGTAATGTAACACTAACATAGTCATGTCACCAAACAAATTCCACTACATGGTTAGACATTGGTACTCATTTAATCCATATAATATTTGTTAAGTTTGAAACTATTTGGCAATTTTAACAAGAGAAATTTTCTACTGTTTCCCACCGTTTCTCTGTCTCTCTTTAAACTAGAGTGACCAAGGAATCATTTATCGGTATTAGATATTAGACATAACTTTAAGAAAACGAACCCCGAGTTACAATTTGAGTTTGGATCCAAATGCTCAACTTGGTGGGACAATTGGTAGTTGGCCGAAATATGGAAACACCATCAAGACAGTTAGCCCAAAACAGAGCCCACCACAATATGACAGTGGGGCAGACTTCTCCATCCATTATTCTGGGCATGCCCCAAAACGTGCTTGCCTCTGTCTGACACAGACACATGCTTACAACGTTCCGAGTGTCATACAAGGCACACAAAATCTTGCAGTATTTGAACCCAAAAAACAAGACAACTTCCTTCATAATCTCCCTCCTAACTGAATTCCCTTTCAACATATCACGATTCTTTTGTATTTAACACAAGATTCCCTATCATTAAATCACCTTTTCAATTTTAATCAACACCCAAAAGCAGAAGTTTATAGTTTTCCTATAACAATATTTTAAAGGGTTAAGGTGCACTTTTAATTCTCTTAGTTTATTTGTCATTTTCCAAATTTAGTGTATATGTTGATAACAGGAAAACTTAAAAAGTACTCTTATTCTCAAAGGTCAAAACAATAAATTTTTTTATTTATTTTGTATTTTAATGTTTGAAAATGTGTCTTACTTCCTCCATTTTCTTCGATTTTTACTGAATTACATTTTTAGTTCTTTTTCTTATGATCATTTTGCAAATTTATCTCTCCAATTTTTCTATGTTTATGAATTTGATTCTTATTATTTTAATTTTAATTACATGATTTTAGTGTATTTTTATTACATAATACTCAATATTTAATAAAAATGTTCATATAACGATTTGAATACATTGAAGTGAGGTTCATAAGAAAAATATGTTAATCTTATAAAAAAAACAATATGTTAATATTTTCGATAAATGGTGGAAAACATTAAATAAACCAAAATTACATAATCAAAATTAGCAAGAGTAACAAATTCAAAAAAAAAAAAAAAAGTACCATTAAATTAGAATGGAAGAAAGAAAGAACATAGAGAATGCAAAAGAGAAACTCTGCATGAACATGATGAAAGATTAAAGACTCTTCATCTAAGGGATGAAGTGGCTGAACCTCTTACACTCTTCGTAAGACTTCTGTTCCCCACCCTGACAAAAGAAGAAACTAAGAGGACACCTATAGAAGCAATTATCCACAAGCCTGACGTTGGCAGAACCCGGTTCAAGCGCCATTAGCGCACTTGGAATCCCTCCGAACAAGTAGTTCCCCCCCAACAAAAGCCTCTCGAACGGTTCCACCCCCGGTTCGGGAAAAACCGTCTTCAACGCATACTGGGTCGGTATCATTCCGACAAACTTGTTATTCTCCAACGACAAAGACGAAAGCTTCGGCATTAACGAGAAAAACATCGGCAGAAACCCCCCTAGCTCGTTGTTACTCAGATCAACTGCTATCAGCTCGCTTGGGACGGCGACGCCACCGTCAAAAGCAAACGATGGCGGTTTGATCCCGGAAAACCCGTTGAATGATAGAGTCAGTTGTTGCAAGGACGGGAGCTCGAACAAGCTCAACGGCAGGGAGCCATTGAGCCTGTTCGAGCTCAAATCCAAGACTTGCAAGTAGGAGAAGCTTTTCAAGGCATCAGATTCAAACGCACCGTTTAAGCTGTTGTTGCGGATGGAAATCTGCACCAACGAATCTGGCAAGTTCGAGGGAAAACCTCCGGTGAGGGAATTAAAACTGAGGTCCAAAAAGTAAAGATTTTTCAGAGAGGTTAGATCGGGAAGGACACCGTTTAGGGAGTTGGACTGGAGTTCGAGGCGTTTGAGGTTTGTGAGGCCGTCGAAACTAACGGGGAGAGTTCCGTTAAGGTTGTTGTTGTCGAGGTAGAGCTCTTGAAGGTTTATAAGGGAACCGAGGGAAGAAGGGATTGGGCCTGAGAAGGAGTTTTTGGACAGACCGAGTCGAGTTAAGCGAGTTAAGTTGGATAGTGAGTCGGGGATTGGGCCTGAGAAGTAGTTGTTGGAAAGGTCGAGGCTTTGGAGGAATGGGAGGTTGTTGTGGTGGTTTATGACGAGTGGGCCCGTGTAACCAGCTGGGTCGAGGGCGAGTTCGGTGACGCGGGTGGCTCCCGAAACGACGGCGTCGCACCTGAAGCCGCAGGTGAAGTTGTCGCTGAAGAGGTTGTCGCAGGGGTCGAGGGAGAAGTCCCATGAATAAAGGCACGAGCCTGGAGTTATGGAGGAAGGGTCGAGGTTGTTCTTTAGGTCTTTCAGAGCCTGCTTGTCGCTCCAGTGTGTTGTTGCGGATTCGAATAATGAGCTTGTTGAAGCTGCCACTAAAAGGAATAGGTGAAGACGAAGAGAACACATTTTGAGACTTGAGTTTCAGTGCTGTGGGATCAGAGATATTTGACTCAATCAAGGATTGAATGAATGGGGACCGTTGGATGGAGAGATGTGAAATGGTGGTTTTGATGGTCGATCAACGAACGGGGTTGCTTCTTTTTTCTGTTGTGTAAAAAAAAAAAAAGTACACTTCACTGAATGGAGTCAGAGATCTTTTGGGTGAGTGGCTAGCTTCACCTTCTCCAATGCATATGCACTTCTGTTTACATTGCAGAGAAAAAAAATGGAAAATAGAAGGGAAGAAGAGGACGGTACTTTTTTTATTATTTATTTTTTCTTTTGTTGTATTTGTAGTTTTGCATTTTGTGTTCGGTTTAGTGAGTCACGGTTGTTTATACAGCGACGCCCATATCTGAGTGGTGACGATAATAATTTTTTATTTTATTTTCTAATAAGCTAATGGATTCTAGCTTTACATTTTTACATACTAGTCTTTAATGCATTAGCATCTTTTGTTCTCATTCTTGAATTTGAATTATTAGGTTTAAAATTACGATCTTCATTATCTAGTAAAAGATGAATATTAGACTGTTGGTTCACTTAGAAATTCATCACAACAACATTTTTTTATGAAAAATTATAATCAATAATTTTTTTATTTTCTAATTGATAATTAATTTTATAGTTCCATATTCTCTTATATTAGCTCTTTATGCATGCATTAGCATTTTATTATTTTTGCTTGAGTCTAAAAGATGAAGATGTTCACTTAAAAATGCATCACAACGACATTCTTTGCAAAGAAAATTATGAATTATTGTATGTGTTTATATCACCTTCAACAAGAAGAGATTATGTGTAATAAGAGGGGAAAAAGTCTAATAAAATCTCTAGAGTTTTGATAAGATTGTCTTATAGGTGTGATAGTTGTACATCTTTAAAAAAAAGTCACATAAAATCTATTCAAATTCATCGTATAAACAATAATTTATCAAATTTTGTTAAATATCATTAGATTTTATTGTTGGCTTTAAAAAATTTAATAGTCTTAATTAAATACCATAAAACTTTTTTTATATCATTTAAAAATCTTAATTAAATATCACAAATTTATATTAGAAAACATATTTTAAAATCATAATCCAATACTTCAAACCATATGTAATGAAGTTCTTAGTTTCACAACACATTATTATTTTAGTATTTCTTTGAAACAATAACTTAATTGGGCGTACTGTTTTGTCTAGACCAACATCAAGCATAATAGATAAGTTATTCATAAAGTACACCACCTTCTTTAATATTTAATGTAGTAAAGCTTCAACACCTCTCTCCTAATGGATGTCTCGATCTCGGTTTCATTTAAGTGAACCAAAAGGTGAATATAAAAAAGAATATTGATGTGTTGGATAGTACAAATGTAATATTGATGCAGGTTTCTACTCTCATGTTCAAAAAATTAGTTGGGAACTTGTTGCATGTGTTCGAGATAAATTTGGAGCCTCTGTTGTGGCTAGATCTTCCAGGTCAAGGCTTGCATTTCGGTGTTAGAGAGGGTGAGGCTATGGGATTGATTCAAGCCTAATTACATTGGGCGTCTGAGATGAACATGTCTCATTTTATTTTTGAAACAGATCGTAAGCTGGTGTATGACATAATCATAGGCAGCATCATTGACTATCGGAAGTTGGCTCTATTATTAACAACTGTATAGATATCTTTTCCAAACTATTTTATATATTTTGTTAAGAGACAAGCAAATAATGCAGATCAGATATAGTTTAACTAGAGAAGCATTTGCTCATGGTAGTCCTACTATCTACCATATATCTTTTTCCTAGTTGTATTTCAGATATCATTCACAATGAAATGCTATGAGTTGGTTTCTGTAAAAAGAAAAAAAAAGAATAATTAATATTGTTGTATTTCACGATAAAAGCCGTAGCAAAATATAATAATCTTATGTTACATTCCGTTTATAGAAGAATTTGGAAAATATTGGTAGATAATATATGTGGGAGTCAATTAAAACCATGTCTAAAGATAAGAAATTGTTTGGATTATCCATGTCAAGAGTTTCCATACACGAATAACTTGCACTTTAATCATCCAACAAAGTTCTATAGGCTAATATTGGACTGGCTAATTGACTTGTGCATCAATATTTCTAAGCTTAGAATGGAAGTAAAACTTCTTAGATGGTAAAATATATATAAATGTGTACATGAATAAATTATAAGTGAATATAAGGATGCGCGCATAACTAGCTCGTGAACCATACATAATCTTGACTAACATATATAAATGATGGGAAGCATAATGTACATTAAGGTTAAGTAAGATTGTTATTATATGCCATAAAATACATAATCCATGAAAAATATATATTGCATTTGCATTTTCTGAATACCCTTTCAAAGGGATGTTAGTAAATAAAATAATAAATAAAGAGAGAAACTGAGAATATCAAATGAGGCAAAGGTTAAAAAATAACATAAATTACAAACACAACTAATAACAGAAAAGGAATCGTGTGTTTTGTCAGAGATGCTCTTAGGAAAAGTATCCACCAAACAAGTAACTAATGAGAAACAAGAAAATAGGAATAATATGATAAAAAGGAAAAACATATAGTCTTTGTCTGACGGACAACCATGTTTTTTCAGGGGCTTCATCAGAGTTCTTCAATTAGATAACCAATCAAAAGCTTTTTATTTCTTGTTCCATTCGACAATGTAGTTTTGATAGGGTTCCCTTCTCGTCATTGCTTCCATGGTTTACTCCATAAATTTGTGCTGAATTAATAAAATTCAGTTTCTAAGATGAAGCTTCAACTCCTGACATTTTTTTTCTTTTTACTTTCTCACTTTTCCCATTGGGATATGCAGAAAATTGTTGTGAAATCATCCTAGTTTTATATAACCTAATTCCTTTTTGTTTTTGCTTAACAGTGATTTGGAGTTGTGTTATTTTCATTCCGTATTTATTAGCTTTTTCAACCTTATCCCTTCTGTATATTAGATGCTGAGATACTCGTTCAATATTTTTATTTCAAAATGGAATAAAGGATAATCTTCTTTAACTTATTCACCTCTACATTTCTCTATGAAATCCGAGGAAAGGGGTTTGTGCTTGATTAATTTGTTCCTCACCTGTGCAAACCATGTACTTGTTGATTGGATATATACTATGCAATGAATTGCTACAAACTCAAGTACTTGCTGATTGGATATTGAAAACATGGACTGACCTTCACGACGCCCTCAATTCCGCCATAATAAATAAGGTTTTTTTTATTATGTAATTCTTGTCCAAAAGCTCTTGTTTGAGCTTTTCTCCTATCTTGAAGGTAGCATATGTTCCGACAAACCAACCAGGGTGGTAGTTTTTAAGCGGTGAAAGGGGAGAATGATAAAAAAAATTATAGTAATAAATCAATGGCTAAAAAAATGTGAGGTTCTGTCCTCCAAATTCAGTAAAACAACTTATAAAAAAAAAAATAAAGGAAAGACTCTAGATTGCCCATGGAAAACTGCCTCAATATAAGGTGGCCTCTTAGACCCTATATTAAATTGAGAGAGAGAGACTTTAACATTGTTGGAAACCATGTTCCATAGTTATTTATTGATTTATTGATGATTATTCTTACTTGGGGACGTCAGTTGCATTAAAAAAAAACCCTATTACATCAAAATGCCATAAGAAACTTAAACAACAATAACCAGTTCCCATTGCACAGCAGCCATATTATATTATATAATCTATTATGAAGCCTTTCCATTTTCTATCTATATGTACACTTTGAATTCTGACTTTCGATCGGCAACACATTAACATAAATCAATAGTCAGTATAACTTCTATTTTTGGCTGGCATAAGAATGCTATCCTAAAATTCTAAACATTCGAACTTCGACGCCATTTCTGTTGTTAAATACCCCATCTCGGGCATACAAGGTAGATATATGTCTTTCTTTTATCTTCATCTCTTCTCATTCTCATTTTCTAAAAACTTCCTCACGCAACCATTATTGGTCTCAAAGATGAGTGAAATGCCTAAAATCTGCATGGAATTCATTTATCACAAATTATTATGTTCTCAAGATAAGGAACAAAATTGTAGCATTATAATGTAAAGAGTTTTAAAAATAGAGGAAAGACAGTTACCTCGATCAAACTACCAGCACTAAGACCCCGCGCTTGTCCTGTGGCAATTTCTTTGCCATTCAAGAAGATAGATCTCTTGCCAAGATTTATAATAATGAAAGAACCATCTGCTTCCAACTTTATTACAGCCTATCATACAAAAAAGTAATTCACAGTTCATACTACTATAAATTAAGTGGAGGAAATTTAAATGTAAGGGAATAGAAAATTTCTTTTCTCCTTGAACAACTATTGTTCTAGTCCTTGATCAATATTGGGCTCACGCAAAACAAAAATGATGCAGATCTAGACATGATCATAATACTTTTTAGTTCAATTACCTAAAGATTCATAAGAACACCATTACATTCCAAATATATTAATAACATATTTTTAAAAATTCGTTATTTGTCTTGCTCCAGAAATATCCCAATCATTTAATAGTGATTTTGTTACAAGTAAGAACAAAGATCATTTCATGCTTTTTTCTAAACAATGATAACAAAAAGCCTTCCCAATTCCCCCTGCTCCCCTGGGAATATATATATGAACTTACAAGACATCTATATCATTAGCAAAATCAACCATGCACGTGAATTTTGCACCCAAAACTTCTTAGAAATCTTACCTGTCTTCTAGATATTCTGGTAGCCTCTTGCCCTTCTCTCCCCAAGTCAATGTCAACATGTACATCATGTGTTTCTCTGCCAAGTATAACCTGTGAAATAGAAAGAGATTGTACAGACTGAGCAAAATAATTTATTTTTTATATTGGGAATAAACATCACAAACTACTGGAACAGTATCAAATAGGCAAATACCAAAATCAGAATTTTATATTTAGTAAGGCACACTCAAAGGGCATATCGTTCAATGAATTAGAGATGCAGATACCACTACTAAGCATCAACAATTTTTTAGAGATGACCACAATAGAATCCAATGATTTTACACAAAACTATATTAAAACAATGGTAGCCACAAAAGGCATGAGCAACTAACAGTCACAATACCAATTAAAGCTAGTCTGTTTCTATTTTGTTTCCCATATTACCAGAGCTAAAACATTTATGGTTATGCAATGATAATTAGACCATAATTATGCAAGACAGAAAATCATATAGGGTGGAAATAACAACAGCATGCAAACATTCCTTAAAAAGGTATCAAACATACTTAAAATAAAAATTCACAACATTCATGAGAATGACATGGGAGGAAGAAAATATAGGGAAAGCAAATGCATATTCAAAATTGCACCTTGCTTTTAGTAATGTATGTCTTCAGGATGCGCCCATACACTACAGCAAATGCACCCTGAGATGAAATGGCTCTTCCCATTGAGGACTGAGCACCTTGCTCCAATCTCATTATAGTCCTCTTACTTTGTTCGTGTTGAAATTGCAAGACTGTAACAAAAGACTATAATATTAGAAGACAACCATCATTAAAATACCTAGACATTGATAAATCCAATGAGGAACAATGTTAGTAATAAAACATCAGAGCGCAAAATTTTAATCTATATTTTAGCCATAACCATTGGTATTTGGAACTTTAGCCGAGACCAACCAGCATATTATTAACAGACAGAAAGCTTATAAAATTCAGATGATTTACCTTCTCTACTTGCATTTGTATCTTGATCTGCTGGAGATAAATCCATTTCAAGAATCTGACCAGGCAACATCAAGTATATGAGAAATAACTTAACACAACAAAAACATGGGGAATTATTACCATTCAATGCATCACATTATACTTACCATTTCCTCAACATCAGCAAAGTTAGGAAGTTCATTATCATTATCCTCATCGTCGTCGTCTTTAATATCACATCCTTCCTGATCGAGAGATAATGATTTTACTTCTGATTTAGATAAAGCCGTATGTTCCTCAGCCTTTGAATGTGCAGAAGCAGGAGCATTAGTTTCCTGTTTATATGATACAACTTCAATGAAATTTTCTAGATAAAAGTAAAATCATAAATTAGTTCCCTAACGAAATTTCCAATTATAAAGCACCCTGGAAAACAAATTTTACCTCTTGTTTCAGATGTCCATCTGAGGCAGGCATCACAGTTGCACGAACTAATCTACCATGACTTGGGTTGATGTTGGCATTCACATTGTTATTCTGTCTAGAAACTGCAGATGTAGAGTTTCTTCCAGGATTTTCACTTTTCAGTCCAAGAACAAGAGGTCGGTGACTTGAATTCACATTAGGCATCAACCCCTGCCAAACTGTTTGCAAAGCTGCAAAAGACTGAGAAAGAACGGCTTCTATCTTCAGGCTTCCGTCTGACTCATTTCTTCTTTTATTATTTATGGAAGATTCCAAACAACCCAACTCTTGAATAACTGGTTGGGATTTCAGAGGCATCAACTCAGGAAATAAAATGGGTATATCTGTAGGGTCATTGCTCGGGATGTCAGTGTCCTCAGTGTTAAGAACACAGATCATATAACCCTCACCGCGTTCAGGGAGAGGACTTTGCACAGCACCAGAGGATCCAGCATCGTTTCCAGACTCAGAAACACAATGTTGATCAGCACAACCGCCACCTAATGGCTCACGGCCATCACTATCACCCTGAACATCACAAGGGGAACTCGACAGAATCAAATCAAAATTATCATAACTAGGCTTATCCTTATCCACAGCCGTCACCTCCTTCCTATCTACATCCATAAAGACAAGCCCATCCTCATTTGCCGAGTTCAAGAGACATTCCAAATCGTTCTTAGCATCATCTCTCAACACAGCATCATCAGGAGCATTTATTCTCAACCCACCATTGCCACACTCACCTTTCGAATTCACTCTCACTTCCAACCCACGACCGTTACCTTCAACATTAACAGGCATATCAGGCAAAGAAAAATCCTCAATAGTTTTCCACATAGGAACATCACTAACTGAATTATATTATTCACAGCATCACTGTTTAAACATAAATTCTACTTACCTTCACACCCCTCAGTCGCGTTCTTTGCATCGGAATGCCGGCACCCGCGAAGTCTTCTTTGCATTGCAAAGTAATGCTTCCGGATACTTTCAGATTTCCTCTTCTTCCCACCTCCGCCACCTTCGCTGGTCCCCGCGGCTCCGCCGTACTTCGCGGCCTCCAAATGCGCCATCGCGGCTAGAGCCGCGGCGGAAACGTCCGGGTCGTACAGCAGCGCCTGCCACCGATCCCGCAATTCGGTAACGGAAAACCGCCGCGAGAACCGAACCGCTCCTTTCGCCAGCGATTCCAGCGACGCTCCGCCCTTTCACAACAACACAATCAGCCAGAATTCAAGTAAGAAACAAAAAAAAAAGAGAGAGAGAGAGAGAGAGATTAATTTCGCATATTTAAGGTTACCAGAAGAAGAAAAAACACAATTGAGTAGTGGAAATTGAAGAGACATTCATAAAAACACAATCAACCAGAATGCCAGTAAGAAACAACATCAAAAACAAAAACACCTTAATTTCACAAAATTTAATGTCCCAGAAAAAGAAAAAGAAAAAAAAAACAGAATTGAGTAGTGGAAATTGAAGAGTGGTAACAAAAGAGGGTAGGGTTTGTGAAATTTGAGTACCTCGATGGCATTTTTGAGAAGAAAATCGTCTTGGGGAAGCCAGGGTTCCATAGCTTGGAAGAATAGGGTGAAGAGTTAAAGTTTTGTCTCAGTTTGATAGTGAAGTGAAATTGGGATAACAATGAGAAACAAAGGAAAGAGAGAGTTAGAGTTATTGTTCATTGACAGCCTCAGCACCTCGTAAGCATCGTCTTCATATTCGCACAAATGAAATGATTCCTTCCTCCCTTCCTGGTATTGCTCAAATTTCATCATAACAGTTGAGTCACAAACAAAACGGATATGTATAAAGCCTTCTTTTTTTTTTTTTATGTGCATTTAATTAAAGTATTTTAAAAATTATTATTCTCTCTCTTATTTAAAGAAGTTTTCAAATACTTGACTTGTTTGGCTGTTGGATTAAAAAGTAGTAAAATTAATATTTGGATTTTTTTTCCTTCTTATGGCTAAATTGAGTATTTGTTTTCTTAAAATGGTGTTGAGCAATAGAATTTCTAGTTTTTTAAAATACATTATGATTATTTCTCATTCAAAAAAGTTTATAGGGATATTTTAGAAGATAGAAAGGATAAGTTTATGTTTATGGCTCTCAATTAAATTAATTATTTTTCTTATGATGAATTAGGAAGTTAGATTTAAAAAAAAATGAAGGTCTACTTAAAAATTCATTGCATAACGCATATATTGAAAATTAATTTAAAAAAGTAATATTATTTTAATGCATTCATTGACTTTTTTTTAAGATTCATTGAATGTTATTAAGAGTATATTATTTGTTATAAAAATAACAGTATAAAAATACATTAAAATAATTTTAAATATTTATAGTTATAATAATATAATTTAAATGTTTATAATTATAATAATATACATTGACTCAGGACAATATTTGTAAAATAAACTTTATACTATTACATAAAAAATCATGGCACAAAAAAATATTGAACTTTAAATTTAAAAATTAATATTATTTTAATACATTCATTAAATGTTAATTTTTTTTTTACATAATTCAGAGAATGTTATTAATATATTAATCGTTATAAAAATAATAGTATAGAATTCAAATGAATTAATATTTAATTTATATTGTTTTCAGATAACTGTTTCATTTTTTATTTTCAAAATTCATGTATATATCTATGCATATAGTTAATTACTTTTGAGTCATATTTTATATATATATATATATATATATATATAATACTTCATTTTCCCTTTGAAAAATTAATATATAGCCAATGACACTAATAGTTGTTATTAATTCTAGAAATAAATTAAAAATTATAATTATGAAAATTTGAATATATTTATTATAATGACCATTTATAATTTTAAAAGTTTATTATTATTATTATTATTATTATATACTTTTAACCTCATAAATGACCTTTTTTTTAAAAAAAAGATAGCTTATATTAACTTTGTGAATTAATCTGTTTGCGAAATAAAATAATTAAAAATTAACTCATGTAATAATAAAAGAAAAGTAACTTAAATGATTAGTAAGACTTAATTTTAAATTTTATCAATAAAGGTTGAGCTGAGTAAAAATGACTAATCTTGAGAAAGTTTGTTAAAAAAATGTATTTATATCTAATGGTGGATAATATATATCTTAAAAAGTTAATCAACAATAATTGATATAGCCATTTGTATTTTTTAACAAGTGGTTTAAGTTCAAATCTTGATCTTGAGTATAGAATAAATTGAGTTGAAAATGAAATATTCACCCTTGCCTATTCATTATAACATAAGTTATAAGTCATCATTATCAACAAGGTTATTTTGCACCCATGCCATGGTAAATAAAACCTATAATGTTGTGTTTGGATAAGGAATTTTAAAATTTTAAAATATCTAGAATTTGAATTGCTTTGATTTTAATTCCCTTTTATTTTTCAAATGCTTTGTTTGGATAAATCAATTCAAATTTCTTCTATTTTAAATTCTTTGTTTGAATAGGACAATTCAATTTCCTCTATATGCAAAATTTCAATTCTATATTTAAAATAAATGAAATTTTAATATTAAACTTTATAGAAAATAAACACAATCTAATTTTGAAATACTAATTAAAAAATATTTTCAATTTTTAATAATTTATAAATATAAAATATTGATAATTTTAACTAAGGTTGTTTTGCCTGATCCCAACCAGTGATGTTTTTAAACCGACATCAATCAGGGCTATTTTTCGATCGACATCAAATAGGATTTTTTTTGTCAAAATATGCCGGGAATATTTGTCAGTTGACGTCAGCCGTGGCTATTTTTTGATTAACGTTGGTTGAGTTTATTTTTCAACTTATGTTGACTAGATTTTTTTTACCAACGCCGACTAGGATTTTTTTGGCCGACACCAGCTAGGGTCTTTTCGAACGACATTGACCAAAGTTATTTTTAGTCAATGTCGGCCTAAACAATCCTTGCATGCGTTGACAAAAAAATCTATCCAATATCGACTAAAAAAATAGCTTGGTCGATGTCGACCAATAGAACCTACCCGATGTTGGCCGAAAAAGCATCATTGGTCAACATTGACCGAAAAATCCCTAGTCGAAGTTGGCTAAAAAAATAGTTTTGACCAAATTCAAACAAAAAACCTACTCATCATCCAATATAAAATAGTCTTGGCTGATGTTGGCTAAAAAATAGTTATGACCGATGTCAATCGAAAAAACTCTAGTGGATGTCAATTGTAAAAACCTAATCGATGTCGACTAAAAATAGTCATGTCCGATGTTGGTAAAAAATACCTAACTGATGTTAGCAAAAAAAAACCTAGCCAACATCAACCAAAAAACCTAGCTAATGCGGTTAAGAAATAGCTCTGACTGATATCAGCTAGAAAACCCTAGTCGATGTCAACAAAAAAATCCTAACCGACGTCGGCTAAGAAAATCTAGTTGACATGAGCCAAAACACACTAGCTAACATCGGCTAAAAAATAACCTTAACCGATATTGGTTAAAAATAGTTTTGGCCAATGTTAGCTGGAAAAACCTAGCTGACGTCAGTTAAAAAATCATAACAGGTGTTTACTCAAAAGTTAGTCATGACCGATGTCAATAGAAAAAATCTAGCAAATGTTGGCCAAAAAAATCATTAGTCAATATCAACTAAAAAAACCTAGATGACAACGGCCAAAAAATCATTGTCTGACATTAGCAAAAATTTCCCATGAGTGACGTCAGTAAGAAAATAACTCTAACCAACATCATCCAAAAAAAATCTTAGTCCATATCGACAAAAAATAGCTTTGATTAACATCATACAAAAAAATTATGACCGAAAAGACATCGACCAACATCAGTGAAAACAACTCATGTTGATATCAGCCGTAAAAACTTTGGTCACCCGTAGTTATAAGTATTAAGCGAAATAAAATCGCGAACAAGAATGTGAGTTAGAGTGAGCATCTCCAAAAAAAGAATTTCAAATTTTATATTTTTTAAAAGAATTTGAAATCTCACTATTAGTCAATCAAAATAATTCATAGAAATACCATAAATTAAATTTTCTTTCAAATATTCTATTTAAACAAGTTATTTTATTATGAATCATTTTAAATTTCTTGAAAAAATGAATGAGGGTAAAAGATTGTCTTGAAAAATCTATGAAACACAAAAGAAAATCAACTTTTCATTTCAAAAGGGTTACAAGAACTCCTAAACCCACAACAATACATTAAAAAAAAACATAACAATAGTTTGTAAAAATAGACTTTAAACTATCACAACTGAACCTGTAGATAAACGAAGTTTGTCATCTTGTAAACACTTCACATCATGACAACGAGAGGGAAGAGGTGATTCCACAAAATCTTAATACAGTACTATTTTTATATAGGTTTTGAAAAGGTAATTTACAAAAAAAAAAAACCTTTTCCTCGCTGTTAGCCAACTCAAGTACCTTTACAATCAAGATTAATTTCCCCCTTCAAAGCCCTTTCCTTTCCTTTCCCGTAACCTAGTTGCAGTGATGGAAACAAAGAGAGCGGGAAGGAAGTTAGGGTGATGGATGATGACAACGAAAAATTCGGGGAAAGCGTGGGTGTTTGGTTCATCTGAGTGGGGATTTGCAGTGACACGTATTGAATCTGATTACAAAAGAAGGAGATTTGGGTTCCACTTAATACTCTCTGCTATCTATCCTGTGTTTGTGTGATTTAATGTGAACTCAGAGGTTGGCTTATTTATGGTAGTTCAACTTATAGATTTTTAACATCTTCAATCATTTTCCTGGCGATTTTTTTACCGTAAGAAAATTTAAATATTAATCAAATTATAATCGCGTCTTCACTTGATAGAAATTTTTGATAGCGGGTAGTAAAACGAAAATAGAATAGAAGTTTACGAATAAAAACGATCAATTTTTTTTATTCCAAAACTAAAAATAAAAACTTTAAAAAAAATCAGAGACTCAAAATATAATTAATTCTTTATCTAAAATAATTATTGCGTCAGCTTCCTAATAGAATCAATACTGCTGAAAGGAAAGAAATCCCGTGTCGTGCGCTAGTTGCTATCTGGTCCAGACATCCTTCTGATTCTAGCCGTAATTTCAATTGATTTAATGTTAGGTTTTGAAGCATATGTTTTGGATTAAAATTTACAAACTTAAATTTGAAAAAATATCTTAATTTTTACGGTAATTTTTTTCTCTCAAACATATAAACTTATTTTTAGAACCTTCACACTAAAAATTCAAACAAATCCAATCCAATGAACTAATACTAACAACATATTCTTAACATTTTTGTAACAATTAAATTTGTTATTATTAAATAAATTATATGTAAATCTTATTAAATAAAGCGTAATTCCAACTTATTTAACAAAATCCACATAACATCTATGCAAAATTAAAAAATGGGTTAAATTAAAAGTTCATCTATAATTAAAAACATTTTTCAGTACTCTATATGAGAGTCACTAATATTCATCGAAAGTATGTCTATCTAACGAAACATGATAAAGATATTGTTGAAAAACAAAAAGATAATATTTTTCAGATGAGATGGTAGTTGCTATTTACTCCCATAATAAATGGTTGGTTTAATTGGATAACTAAAAAAATATGAATAGATCTTTTTTTCTTTTTATCTCCGTGAATGAATCTTCCCAATTAAAAAAATCCTCCATATCAATAATACACATGTCAGTTTTGAATGGGGTAATTCACCTCTAAAACAGCTTATTTAATGTAGTTTATTCGCTTAGATATTTTGCTTCCCATGAAAAAAAAGTTTATGAATTAGTTCGTGTCATCATGTTGTCTAATCGTAACTTAAGTGCACCTTATTAATCTTATAAAGAGGCGAGGCCTTATAGTCAATTCAGATCTAAGCCAGGACACACAAAAGAATGATTTGACCTTTTAGATTTGTTAACATAGCCTAACAAAAATTAACATTATAATAAATTAATATTTATCTATAAAAAAACTAATTAACAATGAAAGCATAATCTTTCATCCCATTAAAGTTCCGCTTGTTTTAATTGAAATGATTGCAATTTAAAAAATTTGTTTAAGTAATTTATTTCAGAGATTAATTCTTACATAAATACGAACACATTAGACAACAAATAAATAAAGACAACACTCACACAATGAGGTGTAATTTTGTGATTAAGCGCGTCTAAAATTGTTACTCCTACGTTGAAGTGACTTGATAGGGTTGAGTTCTTACAATAATCACTTTTCTTCCGAAGCCAAAACTTATGTCTTCCATCCACCAATAGCTTTTCAGTCTCAACGTGAATTTATTACTACTAGACAACCAAGCAGTAGTTATGTTAGATAACCCCAACCAACTTTGCATTTAATGAGATCACCGCACTATAAATATCCATGTCCACATGTGTGGCAAGTAGAGTTGAGGAAAAATATTAAGAGAGAAAATAATCAATACTACAACTTTGCAATTTTCGTGGTAGCTAGACCAAGGTAGTTCAATTGCCATGGATATTGGTGGTGGAGTGGAAGAGCCAGTGAGAGAGTTGAGGCAATACTTCAAAACTGGAAAAACCAAGAGTGTAACATGGAGGAAAAACCAGCTCACATCTCTCATAGACCTTGTTCATGAGAATGAAGATGCTATATTTAAGGCCCTCCATAAAGATCTTGGGAAGCACCCTGTTGAGGCTTACCGTGATGAGGTTAATTATCACTAAACAACACCAAAATTTGTAGTTTTGATTACCTGAAACATAGTTACAAGTTGATTTACATTATATACACTTTCATCCACCATATAGCTTGTTTGTAACTTTTTATTTATTTATTTATTTTAATTTTACCCTTTAAATTGTATTGCTGGATTCTTGACTAGTTGATTGCTTTTGTTAGGTTGGAGGGGTAGAAAAATCAGCCAGCAAAGCTTTGAGCTGCGTTGAGAAATGGATGGCCCCTAAAAAGGTATATGATTCTATTTCCCTTTTTTCCTTATTAATTCCTCCCTTTCATTTTAAGAACTTTTCATACTATAACATGTGATTAGAACATCACTTTTATCGTCAAAAGCTCCAAATCAGAATTGTATGCCATTAAGGTAATGAAATTTTTTATTCAAACTTGATCTAGAAGTAATATAATGTTGCATAAAGGATCATTTTTTAATTGGTTGATTATGTCCCATTACTCTACCAATGTATTCACATCCTTACATTTTGACTATAGCGTATAATGATTCGTTGACCATTGTTCTTGTTCTGTTCAATGTTTTTTAGCTTCTTCAACAATTTTCTTGTGATGACATGTGTCAGCTGTTAACCTTTTTTCTTTGTTGGGGCTATTATTGCAGAGTGATATCCCTTTTCTTTTCTTCCCAGCTAAAGGAGAAGTGTTGTCAGAACCACTTGGTGTGGTTCTCATAATTTCTTCTTGGAACTTCCCAATCAGTGAGTAAAAATTTCCAATTCAATCCATGTTATGTTTACTTGTTAGTTGTTACTGTTAGATTTCAGAATTATTCTTGAATCAGTTTCCTAGATACTTTTTCATGTACATCTCTTCATTTTTATTACAAAATCTTGACCAATAATATTTTAGTCTATAAAAAGTCTGTAAGTCATTCTAGATTTATGGAATTATCAGCGATCAAAGGTTAAGGTACTATTTACCTCAAGAATTTTTTGTAACAGGATCAGGCTGAATATAAGTTCAGCAATGCTTCAATTGTTGTCATATTTTTGGTGTTTTAAACTTATCACAAAAATGTTAATATATTTACACTATTATGCAGTACTGGCATTGGATCCAATAATTGGGGCAATATCTGCTGGAAATGTTGTAGTCATTAAACCTTCAGAGCAAGCTCCAGCATGCTCTTCTTTTCTTGCCAATACCATTCCTCGCTACTTGGACTCTAATGCCATCAAGGTGATTGAGGGTGGAGAAGATGTCTGTGAACAATTACTGCGACAAAAATGGGACAAAATATTCTTCACTGGTATTATTTTTCATACCAAGCAACTTCTTGCTAAATTGTGGTGTGTGTATATGTATATGTTTACTGTATATATGAAACCTAATACATGTCTGGGGGAACATTTGCATACTTGATCTCAGATGAACATAGATTTGGAAAAATTGATTTTTGCTAAAAATAAGTGTTAATTTAAGTGATTTATGTTTAGAAACTTTTATCTCCAGAGTAAGTTTTCAGTGAAACTTAACCTGAAATTTTCAACTCAACCCAACACTAAAGTAAGTTCTGCTAGTGTTTGGACCTGCGTTTGAGGCATTCAAACCAAATCCAAAAATAGCATTCATTTGATTGGCTGAACACCATTTCCTATTACTTGGTGGTTTGCTTATAATCTCATTTAAGAATAAAATATAATCCTACAAAGATGACTACAAACTGAATTCTGGTTCTAGAATTATTTCTCCATGGTGTATAAAATTTTCAGGAAGTCCACGTGTGGCAAGCGTAGTGATGTCTGCTGCTGCAAAGAATTTAACTCCTGTTACTCTAGAGTTGGGTGGAAAATGCCCTGCCATACTGGATTCCCTTCCCAATCCTTCAGAGTTTGAGGTAGTTCACATGAGTTATTAGTATTATTAGTATGCTTGCCACATTCAATTTCAAGGTCTAATTCAGTTTTCTTTTCTTTGTACATTTGTGGGCATCAAGTTGGCAGTGAAAAGAATTGTAGGAGGAAAGTGGGGACCTTGCAGTGGTCAAGCTTGCATAGGAATAGACTATTTGCTTGTTGAGGAGAAGTTCTCATCTGCTGTGGTATTCATTACAATCATCAACAGCTATTTTTGCTAAAATATTATTGTGAATAAATAATCATTTTGATTTCTGAATGTAAATCAATGATAATTTTGTTCTTGAAAGTTTAAAAAAAAAAAATTAGTCCACGTATATATAAAAAATGTAACAATTAAATCTTATTGTTAAATTTTGTAAGATCAATTTATCATTAAATTATAATATTTGAAGACTAATTTATCAATAAGTTAATTTTTACATTTTTTTTACACATTTTGGATAAATGTTCATTTACCCTTTTATTTTTCTATTAGTAAGTTGTTGTTTCTCTTCTAGATAAAACTATTAAAGAAGTTCATAAGAAGATTTTATGGTGAAAACCCAGTGGAGTCAAAGGTAATTTCAAGAATAATAAACAAGCAGCACTTTGAGAGATTATGCAATCTTCTCAAAGACCCTCTTGTTGCGGCTTCCATCGTTCATGGTGGTTCAGTCGACGAAGAAAACTTGTAAGTTCGGCCTGCAGGGAATAGAAATGGTTAGTTAAGTTGATTTGTTTAACTCGGCAATTTCTTCCAATCTTTTCAGGTTCATTGAGCCTACAATTTTGTTAGATCCTCCACTAGATTCTGAGATAATGGCAGAAGAGATATTCGGCCCACTGCTTCCTATAATCACAGTGAGAATCAACAGTCCCATTTTATGTTTTCAATTCTCACATATATTGTGCATTGTCTCATTCAACTCTTGTTGCACTTGCAATCTGTGCAGTTGGATAAAATTCAGGAAAGTATTGAGTTTATCAATGCAAAGCCAAAACCTCTTGCCATTTATGCCTTCACCAAAGATGAAACTTTCAAGAGAAAGATTCTATCAGAAACATCCTCAGGAAGTGTCGTATTTAATGACACAATGGTTCAAGTAGTGCTTTTATCTTCCTTGTCTTCCCTAACTTAACTTTCTTTTTATAATAAGCTTTTATATATATATATATATATATATATAAAAGGATCTATTCTTGTTATCATGATTCTTTTTCTTAAGATTTAATAATTAAGATTATAATCATTAGATCTTAAGAAAATAAATGATAAACACGAGAAATAATTCTAAAAAAATTATTCTTTGAATAATATATATATATATATATATATATATATATATATATATATATATATATATATATATATATATATATATTAATTATTTTTGTTTGTTCTGAGTTTTGTTATAGACTTTTGTTGTAAATTAAGTGATGATATTATATCATGTTAAAATCCCTTTCAATGTATATCTGTCGTTGGAATGGTATCATGTCATCACTAAAAATTTGGAACAAAACTTTAAATAATTTTAAAAAAATTATTAGGAACTTAAAATAAAAATCACGTATATATTAAACATCTAAAAGTTATTTAAGTTTATCAAGTATTAAACTCGGCTCGGATTGGGTGGGCTGGCCCGTTGGCCTGGGAACTGGGCACCCAATTGGTCTGAGCCACCTATTGGGTCGGTTTTGCATATGATTCGATCTGACTCGGCATGATTTGATCTCGAATCAGTGACTCGATGACTTGGTTGACTCAGTGAGTCATACATTTTTAAATTTTTTTTTCATTTAAATAATATCACTCGTATTAGAAAAATAAATTTATTTCTTACACTTGTACTTTTTATAGATTTGCTTATGTTTTTTATCAATCACATCTTAAATTTTGAGATGATAAAAGTGTTATTATTTTCAATTTTCTTTTGACTAATTTGTGTGTATATTAGCTTATGTTTACTATTATACAACAATAATATATATTTTAAATTCTAACTTAAGGTTATTTATATATACCGAATTCTAAAGAAATATGTTACATGCTCAAAATTTTAAACAAGTTCATAATTATACTTCTTTAAAATTTATTAAACTTTAAATCTTAATTGTTTAAATTTACACAAATTTAATTATTTAACTGTTTTTAATATTAACTGGGTCATGCGAGTAATTGATGATTCATTTGATCAACTCCTAACCCAGTGATCTCCTATCCTGACGGAGTCAATGATTGATAACCGGGAGTAATACTTTCGTTGTGTGTGCAGTTTTTATGTGATACGCTGCCATTTGGAGGAGTTGGCCAGAGTGGTTTGGGAAGGTACCATGGGAAGTACTCTTTTGACACTTTCAGCCATGAAAAAGCTGTAATGCATAGAAAGCTGTTCCTTGAAATTGAGCCAAGGTACCCTCCTTGGAATAAGTTCAAGCTAGAGTTTATCAGATTAGCATACAGGCTGAACTACTTTGGACTAGTACTGCACATGCTGGGCTTGAAAAGATACAACTAGATCAATACTCAGCACAATGTTCATCTATTCCTCAAATACATGTTGATTAAAAAATAATTAAGCTTTATTGTGACTGAACATGAGTTGTGGGAAAATAGGAGCAAGAATCCGTATTTGCAGAAGTTGCACAAGTAGTGAACATCAACTTGGCGTTGTAATAAGCGAACCTTTGTATCTCTTTTTTTTTTTGCTAGTAATAGGACGTTTTTACTTCAAATGTCTTAACAGTCCAAACATTGTCAAACATTTTTAACTTCTCTTTTCACCTGCATTTGTCCACCTCTATCTATGGCTGAACCATGAATATAGTGCCCTTGCCTGCAGACGTAAATAATTAATTCGAATAGCACTAACATGAAAAACTTGAATGCTGGTGGGATAAGGATGCCAATGACTAGCAAGTATAGAAATTTTTTTGCATAAAATCAAGAAGGTTACCCATATTCAAATTGCTCCTCCTTACCAGCCAGAGCTAAGAAACACGTGGATCTCATTAGTCTTCAAGTCAAACATTGAAGGGTAGAGACGTCCTAGAATGATTTCCTTGTCGGATCGGAAGTGATGGGGGGAGTCTATCTGCAAAGACTATTTGTAAGAGCCAGAGTTGAGCGATAGCTAGGGTTAGAGACATACTTGATATGTGATGCTAGCTAGGTCCTTTTTATTAGTCTTCCTTGTATTCATAAGCTAGATAAGATAGGATTAAATTATTTGATAATCCTCGCTCAGCGGCTCGCTTAGCAAGAATTGGAAATTTTGCACATTGCAAAGGTTGCAAAATCGACAACCCATGGCTATGAATGGCCCTTCAATCATCTAAATTTACAATAAATACACCAATCATGCTCCTTATGCTTCCTAACACTAATATAAGATGTACCATTGTTTGCATTAGCTTATCCTTGCTTATTTTTCTGTGTATGTGACTATGATGATCATGATATCTGTTATTCTAAGACCAGGTGGATGAAGTCTCACCGTCTCAAAAATGATTTATTAGTTTTCAGTTGATGTGCATTGTCTTTGTTCCATGAACCCTGAAGAAAGAGGACGTTATAGTCGAAAAGATGATTTACTACTTATGGCACTTGTTGTGGATATTTCTCCATTGCCATAGAAATAAGATACATTGAGCGCTTGCTAACATCGACAATGGTTCTTGACGGTGGACGCTTGAAAGAATTTACCTATGATGATGTCGTTGAGGCGACACACGTCATGCCACTTTCCATCCACCTTCATCATTTTTAGATGGAAAGGATTCTTTGGATGAATCTATTGATAGTAGTTGACTAGAGAATAGTTATGACCAACTCGATATGGATTGAGTTTTTGTATTCCCTTCTTCTTTAGGGTGTATTGTAGATTTGTAGTAGGTAGATGATACATTGTTGATGGTTTCACACACTCCCCTTGGTTTTTATTGAAATACTTTTATATCTTGTCATGTATCTATATTTGGAGAGACATGATATATATGTCGTCTCATCTGATATTATTTTCTGATGTATGATGCTATGACCATCATTGACATATTACTGTTGCTTCCACACTAATGTATGTTTATGGCATCTATGCTTCGGCTTAAGGGAAGTGTTAGAGTTGTTTAGAATAAAAGGTTTTTGTATGTATAGTAGTTTGACCCAAGAGCTTATATATACTTAACCTTATAATATAAATATGAAGATAATACACATTATAGAGTACCCAATTATAGTTTTACTCATTTATTTCTTTTTCTTTTGTCTCTATCTTTTTCTACACTAATCAAGCTTGGTGCTCTAATTTTCTCAAGCTATTCAGCTTCAAACGCAATTTACCCATTATTTTCTGAATTGAGCTGATAGGGGATTTTCATGAGAAAACAGGAAATTGTTACAATCTCAAAGTGGGAACCACATACACAGCTTGTATTAGTTGAATTGGACCCAATAAGAAAGCATTTTTGATACTGAGCTTATGGGCAAGAATGATCGTGGCCATTGGGTTTTCTTTGTTAATCTGCCAATCCCTGACAGGGAAAATGTTAATAGGAAGCGAAACACTGGTTTGTGACTATGTTGAAGTCCATATCATATATGAAGATCGATGTACAAGAACATCACTCATTGACGAAGTACTTGCTGTCAGGAGAGTAATTTTCTGTTATAGTTAAGTACTTAGTTAGTTTGTTACTTGTTAGTATTCAATAGTTAATATAAATAGAGCTCTTACATACTGTTGTAGGCTTGTAGCATCTCTCTTAATCAATTACAATATATTTCTTAGTTCTCTTCTCTATTTTGAGCTCTGTGGAGTATGGCCCCAATACAGTGTTGGTGTTACTTGCATTTCTCAAACCATTTCATTTCAGAATTCTAATACTTGCTATAACTAAATTTAGTTCATTTTACAATGTTAATTAAGACTTAAGGATGAAGAAGTGTTTCATATAGCGTATCATGAAACCTTGCAGCATAAGATTATAATTAGGTATGAGAATAGAACAGACTTTAAAAGGTCTGAGTCTAGACTACGATGAATTTTTTAAACATGAATCTGACCTATAGCCTATCAATGACTTTTATTTTGGTTCTGGTTCAGTCTGACTTTTTTAAAAGTCTAGTTTAACCTGATAGCCTTTTTAAAAGTTTTCTTCACATCAAATATTTAATATTCCTTTGTGGAAGAAAGAATATATGCATGGAAAAGAGAAGGTAAAAAGAAGATGAAATAAAAAAATGTTGAAGGAATAAGAAGATGCAAGAAAAAATATAAGATTTTGAAGTTTTACCTCTATCAAACCTTGAAATAAAAATGATATGATTTTTGTTTGTTAGGAAAATAGAAAAGTTAAAAGGAAAAGAAAAACTTAAGAAAAGGAAAAGTTAAAAAGCCAACAAAAAATAATGAGGGATATAAAGGGACACAACTAAATTATAATTAAAGTCTTACTTAATTATAGGAATGGAAGTTATAGAGCAGTAATGTGTGCAATCAAAGTCTCCTAGTTTAAAAAAATATATTGGTTGTATCCAAAAAATAATATAAGTATATATACATATATTTAGGTCGACTTATCAGACTTTTTTTAATAAGCCTAAGCATGATATATTTAATTTAATAGACCTTTAAAAAACATGAGCTTAACCTTTTAATTAAATAGGTTAGTTCAGACTAGACTTTATGTAGGTCAGGTCATAGGCTTCTATAGGCCGGCCTGACCTATTTCTACCCCTAATTATAATTAAAAAATTGATAATTAAAAATAAAATCTCAATTTTTAATATATGGTAGTTACACTTTTATCTTATTTAAATAATTGTTTTTAAATCAATTAATTAAATAATCGATATAAATAACTTTTAATCCATTCGAATCGATCTAAAAAAATTATTTTAAAAATCAATCATTTAAAAGGATTTAAAAGTTAACTTTTAACATCAATTAACAATTAATTTAAAAAGTCTCATCTTTTATGTCTTCTAGACAAACACAAATCATATAATTAATGTAAAAAGTATTTTTTAACATGATATATTAAAAATTGAGTTTTTAATTTTAGTCATTAATTTTTGTAATTATAATCCAACTGTTAAAACCAATTCTTTTAATTTCTCATTTTAATTTGTTTTCATTTGATACATCCGATATATATTATTTTATATAAAAAAACGTGTCACGAAAACGTAAGCTGATTTACTATAATCTTTTTGTATTGGTGTTTAATGTCTTATTTACTATACTCTCCCGTTTTAATATACATATTTACACGTGAATGTGAGTGACATCTTTATCATCAAATGCCATAACATTTTATGTATAAACATCAATCACTTACATGCAATTGACAAATTGTGACATATAATTGTGATGATAATGATAAAAAAAATGACATATTTTGTGATGAGTTCATATATGATATATATTAATTGTATTAAAAAGGATAAATAAATAATTAAGTGTGTGATCTCATCAAAAAGATGATCTCTCCCGCAACAGCTGAGGCCACTTGAAAGTCTATTTTAATTGCCAATAATGGTTAATGATAAATTGTAAGTTGATGGCATTTTATTTTCATTTAGGACTTAACACGTGTAATGATGTTGAGTACTTTTAATACGCAAACTACATTAATAAATCATCTGCACTAGTGTTTACAAAATTAAAATTATATTCTTCGAGACACGTGTAAATACATTTTAAGTACAGTTGTTGAGTTTGGATGGGCACCTAATCCTAAGATGGAACAGTCACTCTTAACCTTAATATTTTTTATCAGCAAACAACAAACAACTTTATCACAAAAGAGTACCAGAGATACTCATCAGCATAGTACAAGACGGGACCCATGACTACTCTGAGTCTGTACCTCAGGTATATCATTTATTCATTTTATTGATTGAAAAGATTAATTATTATTTTTAATTAATTTTTTTCTATGTTTGACAAGGAGAAAAAAACATAAATAATGAACAATTTTTTGTTAGGATTAAGTTAAAATAAAAATAATAAAAATTAATTTTTTTCTTTTCTTTTAATTTCCTTCAATTTAAATTTTGATTTTTTTTTCTTTCCTCTTCCTTCTCTATCCCTCATTCCAAAATCCAAATATAGGGCTAGCCAGAGCAGCAGAAAAATAAACCAGCAGTTGCAGCTCTTGCGTGAGGGTGATATTGTTTATAAGGAAACATTTTTTTTTATGAGAGAAAATTTTATTTGAATTAAATATTAGATAAGACTATTAAAGAAAATATTTTTTTAAGTATTTAAAATACACGTATACATTCAAGACTTGATATCACTAATTAAGATATAATAAATTCATGTCAATTAATTTATTCATTTTATATTGTGTTGGGAGATTTGAAATTTCCATTAAGCCAAAAAATTCAATGAATAAAATATACAGAAAAAAAATAATTTTCATATAATTATTACTTTTAATTTTCGAAAAAAATCTGATAAGTTCATTCAAACTAAAATTTTATTTTAAGGTAATTAATTAAACAATTTACGAAAGTTCAGTCAACCTAAATTAATTAATCTCCGTTACTTAAAATATACTTACAACATAATAATACATTAATATTATATTAATTCTTTCGTATTCGAGGCTAAAAAATTAATTATTTTTTATTTAGAAGAATACTGAAGAAAAAAAGTCAAAACCAATTAATAATTTTCTCTTGATCTTTTCTGAGCAATAGATGAAATGAAGCAAACTATATTTTGAAACAGATAAAATGTTGAAAAATCATAAACGCAGTTGTTGAGTTAAATAAGAATCAACCCACTTCCAGTTTGAATAATATATCCGGTAATCTGGCCTAAACAAAGAACCAAACCACTTCAATGAAAGATCACTTTCTGCGGAATATAATCTTTTTCAATTAAATAAAACTAATGTGAAAAGATCCTATCTTAAATTATTCTCTCACCTTAACTTTTATCTAGAAAATAAAAAAAGGATACACTATATGGAGCACAAATAAACGAAGGAAAAAGATATTTAGATACTTTGTACCGTGTTTGGTAGAGAAGAAAAATAGGTAAACGAGAAAAGAAGTAAAAAATAAAGTTATTTAATTTAAGAAAAATATAGTGAAAATAAAGGAAGAAACTTGTTTAGTTTACTTAAAAGAAAAAATCTATATAATTAAAGGAGAAAAAAGATCATCTTAAAGTATATATAAAATGTTTTACATATTCATTTGATCATAATTTTTTGTATATTATAATTTTGTTAATTTTTTAAATAATTATCTTAAAATTATTTAAAAGATGAGTTATGATTGAATGTAGTGTAAAATATTTTACACATTTTTTTCTTTTAATTAAATATATTTTCTCACCTATCAAGCAAAGTGTTAAAGAAGTGTGTAAGGTGTTTGCACCTAAAAGATATAAAAAAGAAAAAAAAAAGATAAGTCATTAATACAAATGATCAAACATAAAGAAAAAATTATGAATATACAAAGATGTTTGTATTATTTAAGTGTTTAAAATCTTAAGTAAATGAAAAACATTTGTTAAAATACACCTCATTTATTGGTGGGAAAAAAATGAAAAGAAATCAAATTACTTTAAGAATAACAAAGTTATTCTTTATTCTTATTATTTTTTTAAAATGTAGTGCTTTTAATGATTAATCAATCCCAATCATTAGATTCTATAAGAAAAAAATGTTAAAAATGAGGAATAACTTAATTTATCTTTAAAAAGAATAAGAGAGAGAAAATTACAAATGTAATAAAAAAATTAAAAAAAAAATTAAAATTGAATGAAAGAGAATGTGAGGAGTATTATTGATAATAAAATATTTACTAATATTAATCTTAGTCAAAGATTTAACCAGATATTTTTAATGATTTTTTTAATCATATTTTTTTGGACATAAATCTAAAATTTTATTTTAAAAAATTGAATTTGATATCATTTAAACCAATAATTTATACGTGAGTATAGTATTACAATTATTGTAAATAAAAAAAGAGATAAATAAATGAGAGAGAAAAAAAAAAGAAGAAGAAGGAGAGAGAGAGAAAGATAAATAATTGCAGAGCAAGTAGGAAAGGTACGGCGTGGGTGGGGTTATTAGGAGATGGGAAAGAACTCCGATTAATAACTATCTAAATTGAGTGAAGACAAAATAAACGATCACGGTTGATTAGGTGAACCCAATAAGGCCATCACATTAAATGATTGCCTTCAAGCCCTAGATCTTCAGAATCTCCCTCTCAATATGTGTATCCCCCACTCCTCATTTATAACACTCTCCCTAGGAAGGACAAAAAGAAGTTTCTTCCTTCACTTATCAAAAACCTTCAAGTGATTCAACATCCTTTGCTCTCTCTCTTCTCTTTCTTTTTTTCCCTTTCTTTTTTCACCCCCAGCACCTAAAACAGTGATATGTACGACCTAACAGCTAGCTAGCTGCATGAACTGAAGAAACTGAGAAGTTACCCCAGAGTGCCATAACTCAAACTGATACAGAGAAAGGCTGAACAAGAAGGGTTAGTTTCAGAGTCATCATCAAAGAAAAAAGATGGAAAGAAGAGTTTCTGATTAACTTTCAGTAACATGGAATGGATTATTGGACTTTGGACTCTAATGGGTTTTCTTTTATGTTGGTGGTTTCTGTGTGTGAGAAAGGAGAATCAGAATAGTAAGGTGAAGAAGAAGAAGGGTAAAGTTCCAAAAGGAAACACTGGTTGGCCTCTACTTGGAGAGACCCTTGAGTTCATTGCTTGTGGCTACACCTCCAACCCTGTCAGCTTCATGGAAAAGCGCAAGTCTCTGTAAGACAACTCTTCTTCTATTAATTGTTTCAATTTATGCTTCTTTTTCTCACTTTTAATCACATCCAATCACGTTGTGTTATTCATGTAGCTTATACTTAGACTTTGTTGTTGTTGTTGTTTGTTACACTTTTGTTTTTCTGCATTCTCATACCATATTTCATTCTCTACGAGGGTGATGACATGCATGTTCAGCCAACATAATTTTTATTTTATGTTTTTTTCTCTTTAGTCCTTTACTTATGATCTCCCCCACTAGGACGGTTGGAGCATTACATCATTGATGCACATAAGTGATTCCCGATCCCCGAGTGACAAGAACTATCAATGGTCAATTTATAATAGAGATATATGTTTGTGATTCCTTGTTAGGTATATATATCCATACACGTATATATATTGATATAATATATAGCAGATAAATAAAAACCACTAGAAGTCTCTGTCCCCATGAACATATCTTCTAGTCTATTCTTTGTGAAGGCCCAACTTTTAACAACTCTGTGTGGTCCTTTACAATATACAATATTCTCATATTTTTATCGGTGGTCATGTGTTGTTGGTGGCAATTTTGTCCTTCTACGCGGTCCACATGTACACTATTGAAGCAATTGGAGAAAAAAAGTATTTCTTAGAGTAACCATTAACTTTTACCATAGAATTAAGGAAATATTTAAGTTGCTTGTTTCTAGAGTTTTAAGGACATGATTGGGAGGAATGAAAAATGGCATATTGTTTAAGGACAAATATGCATGGATAAACCATGTTATTTAACACTCAAAAGGAAAAGAGAAAAAAAAATGAAAATAATATGACATGATTAGAAAGAGAAAGAGAAATAACAAGCAGCTAGTGTTTGAGCTAAAAATGATGGGTAGCCATTCAAAATGTTAGTTGACATCTCTTGAGAAATAAAGAGAAGTACACGATGATATGATGTAAGAGAGAGAGAGAGAAAAATAAAAATATAATAAATGTCAATGAAATGTTTAGATACATAGGGTCCACATAATTTTTAGAGTGATAAGGTATTTGTATATCATTAGTGTTGTGATAATTAGGATCCACGTAATGTCTTTACTTTGCATATAATTCTGTTTTATTGCAAAGATACATAGTCTTGATTTTCTTTGCAGGATGAAACCAATTTAGTTTTGAATTGTTCTCCTTTACACTGATTGAAATAATTTCTTAATTCTCTATTTTCTTTTCTTGTTCTCTAAATAAAACATGTGCTTAAAATTTTTCTTTCTTTTTGTTAAGGTAACATTTTTCTAAGGTGTATTTTTTTTTGGGGGGCTAAAGGTATTTGTCTGTTATGAAGATAGGGAAGTTGACATTTTATGTGCACGCATATATATATATATATATATATATATATATATATATAAGCCAGTTTTATTTATAACGAACTAGAAATTAATGAATGCTAAATTGAAAGCGTGGTATGTAAATAATTGGGAAGAAGCATACATAGAGAAACCACCTAGTCTGCCTAAGTCACCAGAAACTCCAAAATAGAATTGAATGAAAAACGTAGCTCAAACAGATCACGGAGCTCTATAATTCGGAACATTAAAGGCCCTCGTGATACAATTAATAAATGTCACCCCTTTATGGTTGTTCCGTTGTAGGCTTGCAGCTTCTATAGAGAGAATAGCATATCCAAAGAAGGAAGTGCAGAAAGCCTGCTTCTGCCGTAACTGGAGCTATTCTAGATTCACCTTTGGACTCTTGTGGGTTGTAGACTTGTAGAACTGTGGTTGCAGTTGCTTAACCATACCTATATATTATTCTTCCTCATAAATTTATAATCTCAATTCTCATGCATGGTTAAATTGCACTGTTAAGGGACGTTTTGATTGGCCAGAAACTTTTAGTTTTCTAGAAATCTTAGGTCAGAATCTTACTTTCAATTAATATTTTTAGAAAATGGTGTTTTCTGAAAATATTTAAGGGGAATTCTTTTATGAGAAGGTGAGAATTTTACTTTATTAGATCTAATTTTTCTTTTACTAAAGTAAAAATATCCTATTATTCTTATTATATTAAAGTAAATGGTAAAATAATTATGTAATTTTTTTTATTATTAGAAAATTTATCTAAATATTCTGAATGGTCAACTAAACAGATTTTATTCATTATTAGAAATCATGATTCTCATGATTCATTATTCCCATCACAATTCATGGACATGAAAAAAAACCTCCTATCAAAAGTCCCCTTAGTTTCTCTAGTTTATATCATTTGTAATTTTAATTTTTAAGTTTTTTTTTTCAATTAGATTTTTTTATTTTAAAAATAAACAAATTTGGCCTCTTTGTAATTTTTTTTATTGAACCCCGCCCCTAAATCTCCCACTTTCTATTAAAAATCTTTACAAATTAAATTGGTATTATTTTTAAAAAAATTCACTAACATAAATATTAAATTTCTCTTTTCACTTCCTAGAAACTCCTTCAAATTTTATAACTTTTTTAACTACTCATTTTTTTAAATTATTTTATATTCTAAATCCATATATAAACCCTTAAATATTTGTATAAAAAATGAGAATATAGCATTAGATCAATGAAAATTGATAGAATGACCTAATTTGTATGTTTAAAATAATAAAAATACTACCCCAAACATAAGACTTAGTTGTGATGTAAATTTATTGACTTTTTGGATTACTAATCTTTTTTGAAAAACCTGATTCGTTATCTTTAGTGGAGTCTCAAATTCAAGACTTTTTTTTTAAGAAATTCAAGTCTAATAGTGTTACTTAAAAAATCATGTTGGTTGAAAATATCTTTATTGATGGACTAAATAAGAAAGGATAAATGTTGATCATGCACCTCTAAGGAATTAAAAGTAAAAAGATCCTTATTGAAGTGAGTAAAAGTGTGTTGCTTGCATTTGCTGCTTATATTTTTGTATAATTTTCGTGATAAATATTTTTTTCTTTTAATTATTTAAGTAGGGCCTAAGGATATTTGTTAATAGACCGGTAAGAAAGTTAGGAACATGATAACTTAATTTCTCTCTTTTGGGTGTGAATATATGTGTATGTAGGTATGGTAGTGTATTTAAGACGAGCATTTTGGGAACTGGTGTGATTGTGTCGACAGACCCGGAAGTGAACAAGGTGATTCTGCAGAACCAGGGGAACATATTCGTCCCTGCTTATCCAAAATCAGTGAGAGAACTAATGGGAGAACACTCCATACTCCAAATGAACGGGAACATGCATAGGAAAATCCATTCACTCCTTGGAGGCTTCCTACGATCCCCACAATTCAAAGCTCGAATCACTAGAGATATTGAACACTCTGTTAAACAATGCTTTGCTACTTGGACCCACCAACCAATAATATACCTTCAAGATCAAGTCAAAAAGGTCTCCTTAACTATTTTTTGCATTAATAATTTCATTACCACAAAAATTAAGCTTTCCTCTTTTTGTCCATGTCTTATATATATGCTCCTCAATTTCATCAAATTATATCAAATATAATACTAGATTGTATATTGACATGATTAGTTGATTACCAATCAATTCAATGGCTAATAGCATTTTATTTTATTTTTTATATTTTCCCCCCGGACATTACATCAGATCACATTTACTATTTTGGTTAAAGTTCTTCTGAGCATTGGTCCCGGTGAAGATTTAGACTTCTTGAAGAGAGAATTTGAAGAATTCATAAAAGGGTTGATTTGCTTACCCCTCAAGATTCCAGGAACAAGACTATATAAATCCTTGAAGGTTATTTTCCCCCCCACTCAAAATATACTACAGTAGTAACTACAAAAAATCAATAAATAAGTGACAAAATTTATTGAAAAAAATACTTTTTACTCATTAATTCTGGGGTCTTATAAATTGTTGTCACCAAATTTAATTTTCATTATTATTAGTTAAATTAATCAATAGATGGATGGATGGTGCAGGCTAAGGAAAGAATGATGAAGATAGTGCGGAGGGTAATAGAGGAAAGGATCAACAATATGCGTAACAATAATAATAGTAATAATAAAGATTCAGCAAATGATGTGGTGGATGTGCTCTTAAGGGATATTGGTGACACCAATTCTATCTCTAACATGTTGGAAAATATCTGCGAAAACATAATTGAGATGATGATACCTGGGGAGGAGACTCTTCCCACGGCTATGACCATGTCTGTCAAGTTTCTCAGTAACTATCCCGTTGCTCTATCCAAATTACTGGTACGTTTTCTCACTCATAACTATATTAATTTATGCATCATCCATCCATGCATTTTTTGTAAAGAAATTACTAATATACCGCATAGTTCTTTACTTAACTATGTTCTACTTCATGTTATTTCACGTTTAATGCTGTGAACAATTAAGTTGGCGTTTTATTTATTTATTTTAAGAAAAATTAAGTATTTTTTGGTAAATAAAAAATTAATTTCAAAATGAGAATAGGGATACTCAAACTCAAGTACCCAGTTGAAAAACATAAAGTGAGAGACTGTTGTTTCGCGGTGAGGGAATATTGATAGTTTTTTTTTTTTTTTTCTTGACGAAAAAATTGATAATGTTTGATAAAAATGAAAATTATAAACGACTTATAGAGCATCTGAGTTCTTTAGTATATAGACTTAACGTTTGATGTTTGGTGTTTTTTATAATTTTTTAAACTTTAACGGGCAAGCACCAAAGGAAAGGAATAAAACAGAAGCGCGCAAGTAAATAATAATCATATGTTCGACATCATCGTCACACTGTAATTATAGATATTATGGTTCATCTTGTTGATCTACAAGTTAATTGACATGATGTCTACCAGTTGATATCTGCCATTCACAATTAGGTCTAGGAAACTTTTTATATAAATCCATGTCATTATCTTTTCCTCAAATTACATGCATTCTTTTTTAAATTAACCGAAACTGAACTTCTCTTTAAATACTCTTAAAGAGTTAAGAGAGAATAATTCAAGTAATCAAAACACAAATCCCTTCCCTTCCTTAGTTTTCACTCGAGATAGAATTACAAACATGTTTGAAACCATCGAATCTGTGGTAGTGTATAGTAAATATGAATAGAATCTACAAAAAAAAACTTCATGGCCCTACAGATTGGTGCTCGTGTGCGGTACGGCCCACGATAAAGAAATGTTTGAAGTACTCTAAGTAGTCATTTTCCTTTGGAGCACTATGAGGTTCGAAGTGGGGCTAACATAGATGTGAATGTGGGTATTTGTTGTCTGTTTCCTTGCCGTGCGATGCTACATAATATTGGACGGCTGTGAAACTAGGACCACCAATTAAATTCCTCCACTGTAGGGCGCAGCCTCCTTTTGTTTTGCCAATCACCATTATCTCTTTATTCTATCTTATTTTTTGTTCATTCAACTTTTTTACATTTTTGTTCCTTCTGTAAAACAAAGTTACTTACTATTAGTAATTTAGTTTATTTGAGTTTGGTCTGGCAGATAGGACTAGTTCCTCACATAGTAGCCCACAAAGGTTCAAATTCTTACTCTAAGAGAAATTAATGTTTAGTATCCGAAAATGTTTGTGTTATACTTCACATTACATTACCAATTAATATGTGATTATTTTTTTCTATTTTTATTGTAATTATTTTATTATTGAGAATTGTAATTCAAAATTATAATACCAACTTTTCTTACGTGTAGCATAATTCTTTGTTGAAGTAATTAATTCATATTTGGTTTATTTGATTGTTAACACCAGGAGGAGAACATGGAATTGAAGAGGCGGAAGAATAATTCAGATGATTATGCATGGAATGACTACCTTTCACTGCCATTTACACAAAATGTGAGTGTCTAACGTTGGCAATTAGAATCAAAATCAGTTGCCTAACAATTATTATAATTCTTTCTTTTTTATTATAAAAATTCATGATGACTATTTTCTTCTTTGCTCTGGTCTTTTCATTTACTACCGACAAGGTTATCAGCGAAAGTCTTAGAATGGCAAATATTGTCAATGCCATTTGGAGAAAAGCAGTCAAAGATGTAGATATTAAAGGTAATTTTTCAAAAAAATGGTGCAATAATTTGTATTAATTGGCCTTTAAGCATTTTTACAAAAATTATACATTTGATGCAGTTTAATTATTTTGGCTGTGTAGGGTACCTAATTCCTAAGGACTGGTGTGTTGTGGCATCTCTTACTTCTGTTCACATGGATGGCATGAATTATGAAAATCCTTTTGAGTTTAATCCAGGGAGATGGGAGGTAAGCAAACAAGCATAAAAAAAACTGTATATAATCTCATAGCTATATAAGGAAATTATAAACTCATCATCACTAAGTTATTTATGAGTGCAGAATATTGGGACTGGGACTAATAACAATTGCTTTACACCATTTGGTGGTGGACAGAGACTATGCCCTGGCATAGAACTCTCAAGGCTAGAGCTCTCTATTTTCCTTCATCATCTTGTTACAACATACAGGTAATTAATAATTTGTCTAGAAAATTTAGAAATTACTTATTTTTTATGAGCAAATGTTAATTGTTAACTTTGTTAGAATGTTAGCAGTAGAGATTTAAACTCACACTTTTTTTCTCTCTCCTCTTCTTCCTTCAAATAGCAAACCAACTTTATAACTCCTCTTAGAAATTACTTTATGATTTCATTCTTAAATGGTTTGTACTATTGTGCAGATGGGTTGCTGAGGAGGATGAAATTATTTACTTTCCAACAGTGAAGATGAAGAGGAAACTCCCAATTAGTGTAACAACCATTAATTAACACCTGATTGGATTGAAGAATCAAGAAATTCTTGTACAGTAGTAGTAGTATAGATAGATGTAGATATTTGTTTCAATCTAGATGGTAAAAAATTTAGGGGAAAAAAGGGGTTGTGTATTCTTTCTTTTGTTAGCTCTAATGTCACATCTATTTTCAGAGGAGAAAGGTGCCTTTGGGCCCTCCTATTATACTGAGAAATTGAATTGAATGCAATTATTGAAGCTAACTCTCACATCTTGAGTCTGTCCATTAAAATTTTCTGTTTGATTCCCATTGTAAGGTTTGTGGTGGTGGATTTGGATCTCCATGTGGGTTTTGTTGTTCTCTTGGTCCCATGCCATGATATGGGCTCGTGCTCCACTATCCACTGTTACTTTCTCAATTAGTGGAATTGTACAACTCTTGTACCAGCGACACGATCCCACAATTAACAATGACAGGTATGTTTAGATGCAAAAAATATTATACTTTGTATCTTCTATATTTTTTTATTCCTTTTTTATTTTTCAATTAAGTTCAATGTGTTTTTATTTTAAATTTGGTCTCCTATTTTGTTCACTCTACTATTTTAATTTTTCTATTTTAAAATAGAAATATTTAGTTATTTATTTTAAAAATTTTACAATTTTATTACTATCCTAAATTTTGCCAATATTTATTTTTTTCTTATATTTTAAATAATTAAATCATTTTTTCATGTAAATCCATTGATATTTGTTTTTTTATTCTTACATATAAAAAAATTGTTTTAATAAATATGTTAGGATTAGTTTTTGATTCGATCAAAATAAAATAAATAAAACATGTCAAATTAAATTTTATTAAAATTTTTTATTTTAAAAAACTCAAAATTTCAAATTGCACACAATAAATAAGTTGAGAGTTATACTATTGCTTCTTTTTTTTTACCTCACCTTTTAACATTTTCTATTTTATGAGTTGCGTAGAGAAATTGTAACTTACATATACTGACGTCATTAATTGAATCTTAGTAAACATTTTGTTTAATCTAAGTCACTTCCACCTCTCACTTAGTGACCACTATTCATTTCTTATCATCTTTTTTCTCCTAAAGGTTCCTACAACCACCACAACATGAAACATAGTTGTCACATGACTTTCCTCCAAATCAACGCTAAAGCTTCTGCCAACTCAAGCTCGTGTTTTGTTGCACCCCCTAACTCCCTTTAGTCTCTTTTGTTGTTTCAGAACCTTGACAGTGATGTATTAAGTAAATATTTTGACCTAAATTATGCATAGCTCGAAATGTTGTTAGCATTGCCTATTAGATACTTGATTCATTTACATATAAAATTTAGTTATACAAAAAATTGGTATACAACCAGTTCCCCTCATAGGTTCTGATTGGACATCTAACTATCTGATTGTGAGTTATTGCTTGTAATTAAATATAGATTAGAAAAAAAATTAAAACTATATCTTTTGGGGATACGATAAATGTGGACATTCATAGGGTTGGTGGAAGAGAGGAGGTGAATCTGGTGGTTAATTGGGCAAGGTGGGGGAAGGGTGGTCGGGGTTTGGAAGAGGGAGACAAATATGGTGAGGAGGGTCTCGATGACGGGAAGAAGGTGTTCGGAATGGTGGATCGGGTTAAAGGTCAGGTGTGGGTAGTAAGGTCAAGTGGAAAAGGGCCGAGAGGGCATGGGTTTAGGTGCATCATTTAATTTGGTGAGCTGAGATGGGTTCAGGCCTAAAGGGAATGTCCGCACGAAAGTGGATAGGGGATCCTGAAACAGTAAAACTCATGGTAAGAGTGGAATAGTCCATGGTAATTGGCCTAAGGGTTTTCAGTCATTACACGCCCAAAACAATGAGGGTGCCACTAATGGGTAATATGTAAAAGTCATCAAAGAATTGATGATTCTGAATAACAATAGGGACTTGTGAACAAACATGAGTGTAATCAAGCACAGAGCCGTTGCATACCATGACCCGCAAGGGAGGGGTCACAAGGAAGAAAGACCTAAGAACTTGGCAACATGGGTCTGAACAAAGTTATGAGTGCTCTCATTATCGACAAGAACAGTGAGGCGTGTATTCTGAACAGTCCCATACACGCAAAAGGTTTCTAGCGTAGGAAGACCAGACATACCATTTAAGCTAATTTGTGGGAGAAAGGGATCCGCGACATCATCAATGGACGAAGTGCCTAGGGTGGGGTCAAGGGATTCCAAAATCGGCCCGGGGGTGGCACCATGGACAGTATCAGACTCATCATTAGAGATAAGGAGCAAGACCTTGGCCTTGCAATGGTGAGAGGTGTTCCACTTGTTATCACAATTGTAACAAAGACCTTTGTCACGACAAAACTATAGCTCCTCCTAAGAAAGATTCTTGAATTACATGCGCGAGGTGGACGACTTGAAGGAAGTAGACAACGACATGGATGGGCCGGAGAAGATGAAGTACAAAAAGCATGATGGCGATTCTGAATCTTGTCCTCGTGGAGTGTCAGGCCAGATATAAAGCAACTAAGTAAGAAAGGTGGAGCGAGCCCAACGATTTGGTTGGTTAGGTTTTTGAAGTCATTGAGATAGGAATTGATAGAACCATGTTGAGTTAGCTTGAATAGAGCCCCTTTAGGATTGTCGTAAAATGAAAGGGCAAAGCATGTCTCTAGAGCCTGTAAAAACCCATTCCAGTAGGTGATAAAACCATTGCAGAACATCCATTGGAACCAACTAGGGGCAAGGCTATCCATGAAAAATGAGGCAAGTGAGATGCAGTCTTCCTTTGGAATTCCTTGGTAGTAAGAAAACTGAGTAATTTTGAAGATCATTAGGTCAGAACCATTGAAACAAGAATCTCAAGTTTTAGGTGAGGGCGAGGGGAGGGAATAGTGTCAAGAAGAAGAGGAGTAGGGGAAATGAATGGTAGCTAAATGGTCAAGGATGGATTCAATTTTGGTGGAAAATTTAGAGTGGTCTAAGGTGAGGCGAGAGATGGCCTCCTCCAAATGACCAGTGACTAACTTACAAGTGTTATGGTCAACCATGATAGGTTGGACCAAAATGATAGGATCGCTAATGATTAAACCCCTTGAATTTGAGGACAAGGATGGCCTTCAAGCTATTATATGAAAAAAAAAGTTGTTTGTGTAATAATTCTTGTCTACCTTCATTCAAACACTTGAGCAAAATATGTAACAAATTAAAATCACCAAATCATTGGTTCAGCACAATCCACAGTAATTGAAAATAGAATCTTACAAAATGAATAAAATAAATTTGGTAGCTATAGCAAACACCTATATTCTCACACCCACTCACTGCTCAAAAATCAGATGTAATCCTAAAATTGAGTTGGTTTCTTGGTAATTCTTTTAGGCTTGGTGTTCTCAATATGGGCATGAGAACATGGGTGGCTTGACTACTATCAAGTGAGGAAGGGGATCATATTTTCTTCTCACTAAAACTACACTTTCAAAACTGTTAGAAACCATTTTTCTCAAAAGGCAATTGATGTTCCTTGACCCAAAAACACTTAACGGAAATGTCGTAAGCCCTCTTGGCCTCATTTTCTTTCTAAGGGTTCCAACTTCTAAGCCACACGTGTTGTTGTTTCCTGTGTATTTCCCCACCTAACCAGTCGTTCAATTCTTTCACTCTTTGTATATGGACTGTGAAAGCTTTTGCAACTCCACCACAGTGATGCTTCCATTGAATTCTGCTGTTGTAGAGAGACTTACCCAGATTCCCAAAGGGAAGTGTACTTTCAGGGTAAGTTTGGAAAAGAAAAATAAAAGAAGTGTACTAGCAAATAAGAGGGTGCAAATAGTAACTTCCTTTTTTTCTCAACATGCTAAACTGACAGCCCTTTACTTTTGGAAGGAAACCATTGGGCCACTCACTCACAAGTTGCCCAAGGAATTATCTAAGGATTCTAAAAATTATTGCAGATAGTTATTATCCGCTCTTTACCTGATGTTAATACAATTAATTTGATTGACTGTTTTTGAATTCGTATCAATTCGTGTTAGCAATATTCGTACAATTAGCACTACTCTTTTTTTTGTGTGTGTGTGGTAAAAATACTAGCTCTTGTTATTATACGATAATAATTCTATTCTATGGTCAAATAGCTTTAGAATGGTACTAGTTAAAAAAATAGTTACGACTTAAAATTTAAAGAGCCTCCTCACGAATAAACTATTTACAAGTTAAAAAATGTAAATAGCCTTGGGTTTAAACAGATACACGTAGAGTGGACTCATCTTGTTGCCATAGATATCATTGCATGTTTTATACTTGATCACTTGCCTATTTATAGTTTTATACTGATATTTGTAGTAGTTAATTTGCTTCTCCACCATTAAAATTTAATAGCGAAAAAAGAGGATACATGAACAAAGCATGAACTGAACTAATAATTGTTCAAGTTTACGGGGAAGTCGTGATGCCTTACAAGTTTGCCGTGCTCTCTATCCGTTTAAATGTTCTGACTTTTTTGAGCATTTGAAATGGAAAATGATTGCTCCTTGCTTCGATTTGGGGAGTACTCTAATTATAATGTACGTAGAAACCGCAACTACCTCATTTTTATTCTTTCCGTTTTATGTTGCCCTTTTTCTTGACAGACTATAACAACATAATTTGCCTCTTAAGAAAGAAAATAGATATGCTGACATTATAATGTAACCAAAAAAATATATGTTTACATTAAGAACTTTGTTTTGGATTAGAAAATAAATTTCAATGATGAGAAGCTGTACTATGTAAAAATATATGGCACGGGTAATATTGAGGCCGTTAAATGCCAAGAGGTAAAGCAATGACCCAAGGGTGCATTATACTGATGTAGTCAACGGAAGGAAATACTGAAATTGTTATAGTAGAATGAAATTTGCTTAGGAGTCATAATGAAGAATAAAAGGTAATTTCTAAAAGTATATAATAAAGCTACCGAGATAATTAAGATAATACTAATTCAACCTAAATAATTGATGGTAACCGTTAATACTAGTGACATCTTGACATCTTATGATCAAACTTGTCAATCAAAATATTACGAGATATTATATAAAAGAGGCATAACAACAATACTAAAGTTGTAGTAGAAAGCTCTTTACAGATTTAAATCATAAATTTGAATTTCATTTTTAAATAAGAGAAATTGAGAAAGAGTGTTATTAAATGAGAAATAGAATTTTAAAAAAAACTTAATCAATAATAAAGAGTGTTAGACAAAGTATTATATATTACTAGCATTCAAAGTATTCAGATAGGTGTCATGGATTCAATTTAACTCAAACACTTTGGGTTGAATTTTATTTTAGTGTTTAACTCAAACCTAAACCAACTCATTTAAAGTAGCTCCTTTATATATGTAGGACACTTAAAAAAATACATATAATTTATTCTAAATTTTATTCAACGACAAAACAAATTCCCGGTTATGATGATATCATGATGATATCAGCCACCACACTTTGAAATTGAAAAAAAAAAAAAGAAAGAAAACACCACAAGCTGCAATTTACTTAACTCCCGCAAGCAAAGTGACAAACAAACTACCAATTATAAACAGTTGAAGCCTTCTTTTGTGGCGCCAGTGCTAATTCATCTAAGGGTTTAGTGAAAGCAATTTCATGGTCCCGTACGTCAAAACGAGAAAGTGGCTAAAATTGTAAACCCATGCACTTTTAGAACGGTCTAATTATTGAAAGAGAAGACATGAATTCTATGGACCAAAGGCACTCCTTCATTTCAGGATGAGCCACGTTACGCTGTAGAAATATACAATCTTAGACCAATGAGCATCATGAAAGAGAAGATGGGCCAACATTTAAATGTGTGTGGCAAGAATTGGCAATTGGATAGTGACGAACTAGAACAGTAGGTGCACTTGTGACTTGTATTTTATACTAGCCTTGTGGATGAAGAAATGTTACGAGAAGCATGCATGGCCAATACAAGATGCCAAGGAATCCAATTCTATCTCTTTTTCTTCGAAACTTGTTCATGGGGTTTACTATCACACTTGACACTTTCTACTCAGCAGCAATAAGTTGTTACTATCATTTCTTTAACGGTTTTTCGATCCATGTGCTAATCAATCATTGTATTAAGAAATTTTATCTGGTGATATAAAAAATTATGTGGTTAAAAGTTTTGGGTGCCTTTTTTGTTTTATTTTCAAATACACCAGCGATAAAGCAACATTTTTCTTGTTTCTTCTTATCTTTAATTACTCGTTTAGTGGCACAACAAATTTGGTGCATCACATACCTTTTTTTTTTACGTGAATAAACTTATATCATTGCAATAATAACTTCAATTGTATTGGGGGCATGATGGAAAAAAAATGAGCTAGCTAAAGATATAGATGCCCTTCCTAAAAAGTGAACAGCTGTAGTATTTACTTATATTAATAAACTTAAGTTTAATTATTATTTTTATATAGAGAAAGTAATTTCTTACAATTATCAAAAATCACTCCAAACTCAGACACATTCATAATAAACTAGTGCATTCTCTCAACTACAACCTTACAATTTATCTTAAAATTTACGTTATCTAAACCTAAATCAATACTCTAGCAAATTGCTTCAAACAAATTTTATGAACATGCAACAGTCTAAGTAGATTTTGCAGCATGTATTATGGAGCTGAGACGAAATAATTAATGAGCACATAATTTCATTAAAAAATACACATTTTGTTTAAATTATGTTATAACCAGTCGATGAGTTAATTGAAAGCATAACCAAAGAGTTAAACAAACTAAAAGCTTATAAGCTAGCTGATTTAATTGAAAATATTTAATATAATTAATTTATAAGTTAATTAATAAATATCAAATAACATAAAAATATATATTTAATATTTATAATATTTAAATTTATTTTTAACAACTTATAATCTTGAAAAGTAGGACAATAATAATTATGTATTATAAACAAAATAGTAAAGATTTGGTGATTTTATTCATGGCTTAAAATCAATTTTTTAACAAACTATTTTTTTATTTCTACTTGGAAAAAAAATAGAATTGAATTAAATAAAATTATATTGTTTAAATAAATTTTTAATATTTATTTTTACTAATGATATTATTAAAAAAATAAAAAAAATATATTTTTCTTTATAATTTTATTCTTTTATCAACTTTTGTTAAGTGATCAAACATTTTAAATAAAAATAAAAATAAAAAGTGTATTAATTCATTAAAAATAAATAGTTTAACATCAAACAAAATAATTGAAAATAAAATAGAATTCAAAGTTTCATAATAACTAAAAAAAATAAAGATATAATCTAGTGTTTCTAAGAATGTTAAAATAAGTAAAAGGGTTTTTAAATTGAACTAAAGGATAGAATAAAATTTCAATTAAATTAGTAAATATAAAATTAAGAAAAAAAATAATTACTTATAAGTTAGCTTATTTTTCAGAAGTTATTTCAAATAATTTATAAAATAAGATACATTGAAGTAACTTATATATAAAAAATAAACTATTATAACAAAAAAATGTCAAAGTAACTTATTGGCCGTCAAAGAAGCTTATATAAGCTCATCAAAAGCCTTGTCACTCATTACCTTAAATATGTGTAAGCTGAGGAAATCTGAATGCAAGTGTATGAAAGATAAGATGAAACTAACTAAATTTATATTCTAGAAATTGCAACAAATATAAAATAAAGTTTTTAAGTGTTTAATTTTATGGAAATAGGGCTAAATTTAACTTTATTTATTCAAATTTTAGTTCATATAAATTTTCAAATAATTTTATTTATTTTATAGACCACGAGTATTTAATATATATATATATATATATTAAATACTATTAATTAATATAATTTTATATCTAGGATTTAAATTTGAAATTACTTGTTGAATTAAAACAATCTTATGTTAATTAGTCCATGTGTTCAATGATAAAAAAAACTATTAAACATATGACTTAGTATATTTTGATGCATGTAATCATTAGTAATGATACATTTGTTTGATTTTTTTTTCTCTTTAAGTTTTTGTTTCTTTTAATCCTTGTAATTTCATTTGTATTTTTATTTTTATTTTTTTTATTTTCATTTTTAGTTCCTTGCATTATGATATGAAATTATTGCCTACATGGCATGTCATTACCATCTTATCTTTTCTTGATATGACATATGTTAATATTGTGATTCATGTGATCCTTAGATACATGATTGATAAGATCAAAGTAAATAAATCAAGTAGATAAATAAATATAAACGACGAATGTTGTTTCATGAACTACTATAATAAGATATATAGATATTAAAGAATTTAAATGTAGTGGTTGAGAGTGTTGAAGAACTTATTAATTTGAACAAATTTAATTGAATGAAGTGAAACTTCTTAAGTAAGCTAGACAATTTTTATCATATAAAAAAATACAAATTTTTTAAAGATGTTTTTATGTTATATTTTCCAATTAAAATTTATGTTTCGATTGAATAAATGGTGAACTTAATTTGCATGTAGATGGTGAAGGTAAAAGTAAACATGAACTATAAAGTTTAGAAGAGAAAGATAAAAAATATGGGAGATATGAAATGAAAGTAAAAAAAATGTGATGATGACTATTGTAATAATTTACATGTATAGTGAAACTTAATTGAAAATTAAAAAATACTTTTAAGGACCAAAACAAATAAATGACAATACATGATTACGTCAAGGAATTAATTAAAATATAAGTTAGTAGTTAAATTCAGAAACTAAAATAATAGTAAATTATTAAATTTAAAGATTAAATTAAAAAAAAAATTATACAAATCACAATCACATGAATAATTCGTGATAATCATTTAAATAATACATATGAATTTCATCTTATCATCACAATACTACATAGACATAAACGTTAAGGTTAATAAAGTTGAATTAGCAAAAAATTAAGTTATACTTTTTTATACATATTTAGAGTTGAATTCTTCATCTTTGGCTATTCAATATATTAGTGTTTAACGCTTTCAAAAACCAGAATTTATATATCCAAAGATTTAAGTTGTCAATGACTTGTGGGTGGAGCAGGGGAAAATCATAACTGTAAAGAAGGAGCCAAATATTGAGTCTTAGGAATAGTGTAGTTAGCATGGAACACCTTCCTCGTGGGAATATTCCAATTTATATAAACAAAGGCCAAGTGTCAAGATCCTTCACGTCTCATCGACGTTGACGTCCATAGCACCCTTACCGTCAACTATAATTTTTCACGTTCTGAGACATATTGAGATTAAAAAAATAACTGATTCTAGTATAAAATAATTTAGTAATTAATTTTTTTAAAATAAAAATATAATTTAATTTTTGTTTGTTTATAATCATAAAAATGATTTTTTAATTATAAAAAACAGATAATTTTACGAGAAATCATTCAAAACCGTTTATGATTTTAATCAAATTTTATATTCTTTTCAGTTTCTAATTACTTTATAAATAAGCTGGAACAATCACCTGAAAAACTAAAAGAAGTGGCTATTCTTTAATAGAAATTATTCTTTTACAAAAGAAGAAGCTATAATAAGCAGACCCATAATTAACGTATTCTTTAATAGTTTTTTTTATGCATTTTTATTACTGAATACAGTAAATTTTATTAAAATATATTTAAAAATATAAACTATAGTTATTCAATAAAACGTAAAGTTTAATTTAAATATATTATTATTGTAAAAAAGTTATGTTATTTTATAATCATAAATTATTGCGTAAACTAAGCTATTAATTTTATAATCAATAATTATTCTAAAATGTATATTAGGATAATTTTTAATTAATTAATAACATAAAAAAAAAGTTACTCTGGCGATACATAAAAATCAATCTCTAATATGTGCATTAAACAAGTCTAAAATAAAATGGAAAAATATATTAAAAAATGTTTTAGTAAGATTTTGTTATCTGATTGAGATTGTGTAGGGTGTACGTTAGCAGTTTCCGTCACGTGAGCAATCATGACGGCACGTGCACCGACGCCATTAGTGGTGGTGTCCACAAGGAAGGAGCACACCACCACTCTGTTCCACATGGATCCATGCCTTGTCGCAACTTCGTGTACCTTTCATAATCTATATCTTTAATTATATATCCTTTTTTTTATTCTGTGTTAATTTGTTTAGGGCCTTCATCAATGCTTTGTAACTTGTTTAATTTATATGGTTCACTAAACATCTCTTTATGATTGATAAATTTAAGGTTGTTTTGTTTTGACCTCATTTTAAAATGATACCCCTATTCTTTATGCCTAAATTATGGGATTTATTAACTATTCATGACTAATATGTCCTTCACCCCATTTAACTTTTAATATTAGTAGTTCTAAGTTATAGCCAAATACTGTACTACTTATTGACCATCTAATGTAAGATACAAAGGAGACGAAAATGTAACCTGAATCAAAATTAGTTTTTTCTTCAAATGTTAATTAACCTCTCTGAAGTATTTTTGGGAAATTTATTATTATTGAACAAAAGTTATAGTAAAACCATTTGATGAATTGTTTTTAGAAGCCAAAGTTAAAGATATTATCCTCTTGAACCAAGCAAATCAGAAATGTTTGATATAGCTTGTTTTAATTTCTTTAGTCACTTTCCAAAAAAATAATCTTTAATCACTCTTCAAATGATATTATTAAGGTTAACATGACCTAATTATTCCTGATTTTTCTAGAAGAAAAATGTCCTTTCTTTATCTTGAATATTTTTATTATCTTTCTATTGAATTTAATTGGTCTGGTACTATAAAAATTACTTTTAAAGATGAGTATTTGTAATTTTTTAAAATGATTTTTAATCATTTTTGAATCAATTGTATGAAAAGTTATACTTTTGATGATAGTTTTTAAATCGTTTTATAATCTTAATTTTTACATTATTTTTTTAAATGGTTTTATAAGCTATTTTTTTTCTTTTAAAAATATTAAAAAATTAACATTTCTTAAGATGATTTTTAAAAAATTCATCTTAGAAAATGTCATTTACTTCTTTTTTTTTGTTAGATCTCACCTTCCAAGTTCTCAATATGTAATTAAGACAACATTTTATAAGAAGAATGTGAACAAAAAATACAAGCATATAAAGAGCAACTAAAAGACACGCATGTAAATTAAAAACAACATTTTGATAACATATGACAATTAAAAACAACAACTACAGCAATAATTTAGGTAATGGAAAGACAATATTAAGACATATTTGAATATATACTCGAATAAAGACAATATTACAATGTTGAAAATAGTGATGAAAGATGAATATGAAAAATGAAATACACTCACAGGGTTTCAATATCAATAATAAGTTGTAATGATCCTAAAGACATAAAACTTAGATAAAATAGAAGTTTTCCAAAATATTTTCGGAATAAAAAAATTAATATATAAGAGATAAGAGAGAATTTGCTAAGTTTACTATACCTTATTTATACAAAACTTATATGTGTGTGTAAAGTTTAATTTTAATGATACGAGTTAATATTACTTTGAAAGAATCAAATTAATTTTACATAATTATTAAAGAATAGGTTATTTATATTTTTGAAGCGATTGGGCAGGGCAGGTACTAAGTTTATTTTTTTAAAAATGGTTTAATAATCAATTCATAATACAGATCTTGAAAACTTGTGTACGACAACCACAATCCATAGGCCGTACTTCAATCATGACCGATACGTGTTTAGATATTTTTGTATCGTCAAATCATTTATTGATCAAAACATATTTTGGATTCTTATGAATATTTTATTTTTAATAATTAAAGAGTAAGTTTTTTAATAATTTTATCTTTCAAATATAAAAAGACAATTTACTTTATATTTTCATAGAGACGGGGACAACAAATCTATTGGCCGTACCTCCGTAGAAACATAGCCCATACACTGACCAACAAATCTATTGTATCATGTAATTATTTATTTATTTAGTATAATCTACCTTTTTTAATATAATAAAAATTATCCAGCTTAAATAATCTTTTGAATTTTGATTCATAAAAAAATATTTTTTTAATTCCATAAATATTTTTGTTTTGATTTTAATTTCTGTGATTATTAGTTTTGTTTTAGTTTTTGTTATAAGTTAATAACATTAACTAATCGCATAATAATAATAATGCTCACACTCCATTGATTTATTGTGCCACCAAGTTACAAATAATTTTATTTTAATAAATTATGTTTTCAAATCATCATTTATTCAAAATTATTGAAACTGTTAAATTAGTTGATGAAAGATTTAAAAACATAATTTATATATAAAAAATAACATATGATTACTCTATAAGACTCCTTGATGATAAAATAAGTAAATGAATTTTCAACATATTTATCATCAATTAATGTTATTATTTAAGGAATAAAACGAAGAATATATATATATATATATATATATATATATATATATATATATATATATATATATATATATATATATATATATATATATATATTAAAAAACTTGAAAGGAGTAAAAAAAAAATATATATATGTACAAAAGCAATCAAATTACATCAATTCTTAGCTTATTAATAATTCCTTTCTAAAATTTATTTATTTTTATCAATTTAGTTGTTGAATTATAAATATTTTTTAATTATTTATATTAGATTTTGAAAATCTACTGAATAGTAACAAATATGTAATAAAAAGTTATCATTACTTTTATATATATTAAAAAATATACTACGCTCAATTTTGAGGCATATCAATGAAGTTTTAAATAATTTTACGTTAATATAAAATGTTGAAAATATAGTTCATGATCTGAACTTTAAATCTAATATTAGATTTTGATATAAAATTATTTAATAAAAATATTAAATATTGTAAGAGTTTAATGGTGTAATTTGATCCCTTAATATAAGGAGGGATCAAATTATACTAATATAATTGTCAACTTTTACATATTATTTACAAATTCATATATGTGATTTTTCAAAATTTGTAATATTTATGGAAAATAATAAAACATATTAAACCAAACAGAAGAACATGTATCTTTATTTTCTTTTTTTTTTCTCTTCCCTTTATTTTCATGTGTACTAAACATGGTGTAATAGAACCTCAAGAAATTGATCCCAAGGATAACCTGCGGCTGAAGCAAGTAGTTAAGTTGTTCCTCCTTTACCGTTTGCCCTAGGTATTTACACTTGAGGAATGGTTGCCCTAGACACTAAAAAAAGATAACAATCCCTTATTCTTGGTGAGAGTTCAAAAGGGAGATACCAAGAATATTTTGATAGACTTAAAATCTTAGCCAAATTATATTTGAACTTCTGATTTAGGCTTTCAATTCAAGTTTGGGAAGTTTAATCTCTTGATTTTTGGTGAAAATTCAAGAGGAGGATTGCAAGAATTTTTCATTAGTCCTAAGATCTTGATCGAATTATACACACACCAGGACCAAACTTTAGATTCAAATTCCCAACCCAAGTCGAATAGGGCCCAAACCATGAAAGCAAAAAACAACGTATCAAAGCAATAACCATTACTAACTTAAAAAAGAATGGTATATTTATTGGGATGTAGACACAACTACTCACTACACATTTGTAGTCAAAACTCACTTCCCTTATCCGAAAATTGTAAAAGCTACGGATGTGTTTGATTTGACATTTGGAGAATCAATGAGATTTATCCTTATGGAAAATTATACTTGCTTGTTCCACAAAAGAAATTCAGTTGAATTGAACATCATTTTCATTTAAACTAAAGTTGTAAAGTTACTTTTCTCTTACTTCTATGTGGAACGTAAAAAAAAAAAACTTCAAATATAAATCAAACTACATTAAACACATTTTTAACTAAATTTATGTTTACAAAATTAAATTTAACTAAATTTCACATTTTCAACCTTAATTCAAACGCGCACTACAAGTAGTAACTTTGGTTCATATGTGTAAAAACACGTTTGCAATCCATTTCCAAACACACCACAAGGCTAGAAGCATTTAGAAAATAGAAGCGCGCATACTTTTGGAAGCTTGCTTTGTCCACCATGCACAATCAAGCGGAAATCACATTTGCCCTTACATATTGATGGTCATGGACCACCACACACTGAGAAATTTTCTAGATTTACTCTTCAATTCATTGGTAAAAATGGTATTTTTCTCTTCCCGAAATTCATTTAATTTTTTATTATTCATTGAATTATTTTAGAAAACCTATTTACACATCAGAAAAACTTTAATTGGCCCTTTATTATACAAATTAGCTAACACTATGATACTTACAACTAATAAATTGTTGGTCAATTTTCATAATGTGAAAAAGAACTAAAGTAAAAATAAATTTCCCAACATTTATAGAACCTAAAACATATTAAGACAAAAAAAATGACAAGTGAATGTCTTATAATTATAGAATTATATTTATAGCTAGGTGAAATGATTTAATTACGAAAAACATTTCATCCAATTAATTTAAAAGCCACGAGAATTATGCTAAAAGTTATGAGAACAGTGCTCAAATAGACATAATTAATCAACATATACATGCATGGAAATGAGACATCGATAGCTAAGACATGAAGTGGGTGACCAACAATCAGATGGAGTGTGTTAGACTAAAACCTAATTAAAGCCCCCACTTTCATTTGGGATCCAAATTCTAATCTTCTTCCGCTGTTCCCGCCGTTGAACAATGTAGAAAGTTGAAATTAGGAGAAAAAAAGTGAAAGAAATCTAATAAAAAATAATGTACTAAATATAATTCTGAACACCATTAATGGAGCGGAACTAACTGGGTGGTTTCCTTGAGACAAGCAAACATGGTCCCAAGTGGGGGCTTCTTGACGGATATTATGACCAACCAAGAAACCACAGTAAGCTACCACATTGGGTGACTTTTTTTTTTTTTTTCTTTCAAGATTATACTATTTTTTATGGGAGTTAATTCTACTCGAGTTGTGTAAAATTAGCCCGAATGACAATTTTTTAAAATATTTAACAGTTATATATCAAGAATTTAAACTCAAAATTATCAAAGGTCTTTCTGGAGAAACTATTACACTCAAATAATTTTACACCAATAAAAATTGGAGAAACTATTACACTTATACATTATATTCAAACAGACAATTAAAGGTCTTTCTAGTGAGTAGCGACTACAATGTTTTTTTTTTTTAACAAAAACTAGTGACCACAATTGAGAAGCACAAGAAAAGTGATTATTCAAGCTGTAATTAACAGTTATAACGCAAAATATGATTTGCTTTTGACAATGTAACTAATTAAATTATAGGGCCATTTGCACACACATGTACGACCGCACCATACTTTTTTCTTATTTTTGGCTTTTTACTGTTTTTTGTAAAAGTGAAGATTCGTCTATCTTTACCTCGAGCCAAGATACTCAGTAGTCAGTACTCACCATAACCTACCTAGAAGAATAAAATCATAATGACGATTGAAATCAAGAATCATATACTATAACTATAACTATAACTATAAACTTTTTTTAACTAACAACAAAACTTATCTAATGTATTTGTTCTATTGTAGTATTCAATATTAAATTCTAATTTTTAATGTCATTTTACTATTTAAACTAAAATAATTTCTTTTATCCAGCGCTTAACATAATAAATGAGCTTTGGACTATATTAATATTAGGGGACGAAAAAAAATCCATGTGTTGTATCTTGCTTGAATCTTACCTTATTTATACACAGATGAATAGAAGTAGCCAAATAAAAAAACAATAAGACAAACAACTACTACTTGCGTACTTGAGTAAAGATAGATCCTATATAGTACGTACTCCGAAACTACAAGAACGAAGAAGGAATTTCCTTTTTTCTTTTTTTTGAGAGAGAGAGGAATAAGGAATTTCCCTTATTTATCCTTTTCCCTTTGTTATTATTATTTTGGTGGCAGGTGTTACAAAATAATGAGGACAAAAAATGAAAGGAGGCAAGAGTTTGGTGTTATTTAAAGCTAAAAAAGTTGGGCTTGATTGTGTTGGAGGGATCTTTACATTAATTCATCTCTCTTCATTTCTCTTTCGTTTATTTTAAAGCAAAATTCCGAGCAATATGAATTGTGCTGAGCAATAAGGTACTATATTTGAATTGAATTTTCTACCAACTTAAAGGAACACCTTCTTATTGGTGTAATGCATTTAAGAATTCTCATAAATTCTAACACAAAATGTAATTGTACGAGCGAATGTTATATTACGATGCTTTGTTGTTGATTTTGATTGATTAAGAATTGGGCATTAATTAATTATGCACTTGAATCAAGTACTCCAACTTCATTTTAGATTATATATATATATATATATCAATTCACAATTTCACATTACTATATTCCCCCCTGAAAACGAATTGTTTGTTTTGTAGTACTGTATTTGATTGCCTTGATTTCAGGATTTCATCCGGTGCTGGCTGCTACAAGATTCCGAAAACTTAATTGAATCATAATCAATCAATTAACAGTAACGTGTCTGCGTGCACAGCAAAGACGTTCTAAAATCTAGTGATCGAGTTGCTGACAACTAGTGACAAGTACGATTTTTATGCCAGAATAAGTTTCCTTCAACCTGTGCCAACTAACAATAGCATAATAATGTAATTTTTGTCATCTCAAATTATTAACAAAAATATGAAAGAAACTAATAACGGCGGAAGAGTTTTCTTTTAAATAAACTTGATTCTAGAAAAGTAAATAAAAATATATTGAAGTTATTTAATTTAAAGTGTAATCACTAAAATTTAATAATAAATACACTTATTTTTTTAATGCTGATTTTGTATGTTTTAATGCACTTCTCTATTACTGCACTTTGGAATTAAAGAGTTGATTTTGTATTGTGTAGGAGGGTTGCTCATGACACTCACGAGTCATATTGTTTATTATTGCCCTTCTAAAAGCCTTGTTTTAGTTAAAACTACAAAAGTTGCCAATTCATACTTTAGGGTGGGTTTAGCACGGAGATAAGCCAATCAAATTATTCACTCTCTAGTTAGGATATCTACGTTCCATGCTAGTAATAATCTTTTCGGGCATAAAGAAAGATGATTTAATATCCAGACAAATTACACCATAAAGAAAGAAATGGAGAGACCGTACACCCATAAAATTGTATAATTAAAGATGATTTAATTAAATAAATAAATTAATACTATCTCTATATCAACAAGATGTATAATTTTTAACAAGATATATAATTTTTTTGATAATATTAAAGATGCTACATATCTTGTAGAGGAAGTAATTATATTTGAAGAAGGTTAAAGTTAATCCAGCGGATAGAGCTCTTTTGAGAATAATTAAAATAATTATATATTAAGAATTTGAATTTGAGAGTTTTTTTTATATTATAATATTGGTTTAAAATATTCATGAAGTATTAATTAAATTTGGTTGAAAATGATAAACACATATAATGTAAATTTTTTTAATATAATTTATTTCATATTTAAGAATAAAATTTAAATCTTGAATCAATTGGTTAAGTGTCACAATTTACTTTGTTGATTTTTTATATTTTGTATGAATGAAAGACATTTTTCAATTTCAATCAGTTGAGTTTTATCTTCTTAATAAAATTTGAAACTTTTAATTAAATTAAAACATTTTTATATCAATTCATCAAGACAGTTAATAATAAATGCAAAATTATATACAATAGTATTATAATTGTTTTTATATTTAAATAACAATAATAATGAAATTGCTTGCTGGAACTAGCTTGCAAAAATGCAAATCACCTACCGACGAATTTTGTATTATTGTTACTCTGTTCAGGCTTCAGATTTCAGACAACTCTACAAATGGTTTCCACCATTTTCTCGTTTTACCGCTACTCTCTCTCTCTCTCTCTCTCTCTCACCACTGTTACTGTCTTGTAGGTTTACCAGTGTAGTACTTTATAGTGTCGTCGCAGTATGACACTTCACACTAGCTAGTTATTATAAATAAATTGCCTTCTTCTCCGAGCTAGAACCGAACAACAACACTTCTCAGGAATGGTCCCTGTTCCTCTTACAATTACTATTACTGTCACCGTTACACCATCACCCCTCTCTTAGAATATCACCACACATTTCACATTCTCAATTTCTTTCTCTTTTCTCCCTGCATTTGCTGATTCCGACCACATAGGCCAACATGGAAACAACCTCGTTTTCCAAATTGTTCTTCTTCTTTTCCTTTTTGGTTTTGTGTTCTCATGTTGCTCGTGCTTTTGTTACCTACGACAGAAAGGCCCTTCTCATCAATGGACAGAGGAGAATCCTCTTCTCCGGCTCCATACATTACCCCAGAAGCACCCCTGATGTAAGCTAAACAAAAGAACAAGACATTAAACTTTACGAGGTTTGATTTAGTTTCCTATGTAGTTTTTATGATTTTGTAACTGTGAAACGGTGTCGGTGCAGATGTGGGAGGATCTGATTCTGAAGGCCAAAGAAGGAGGGATTGATGTGGTTGAAACCTACGTCTTCTGGAACGTTCATGAGCCTTCTCCTGGCAATGTATGCTTCTTCATCTTCATTCTCTTCTTCTTCTTCTTCTTCTTTTCTTTCTGTTTTGCTGTGTTTTTATTTCTTTTTTTGGACTTCTAATTTGAGCTTTTGTTGAATGTGTTTGTTTCTGCATGCAACTCAATTCAGTACAATTTCGAAGGGAGGTATGATCTGGTGAGATTCGTGAAGACAATACAGAAAGCAGGGCTCTATGCTCATCTCCGCATTGGACCTTATGTCTGTGCAGAATGGAATTTCGGGTAACCTTCTCATTTTCTAACATGCCAATGCAATTCTCTTGTCCTCAAGGTTTTAAATTGTGGTTGTGGTCGTAGTTTCATTGCAATGGGGATATGGGGTCGCAAAGACTCTAAAAACCTTGATGTTGCGGCCGTAATCACGGCCTTAGCTTGTCATTTTTCTTTTAGATGTACTCTTCTCATTGCTTAACATTTTGTTAAAAGTTTTTTTTTTTATCTTATATTTATCTATTTGGAATGTTGTTGTTATGTGCAGTGGATTTCCTGTTTGGCTTAAGTATGTTCCGGGGATAAGCTTTAGAACAGACAATGAACCTTTCAAGGTTTTTTTTTTTTTTTTACTTTCCAAAAATGTTTTTTGATTATCAGACTATTGGGTCCTTTGAATTTTATTGATGAGGCATGAACCGTGTTTCAGAGGGCGATGCAAGGGTTCACTGAGAAGATTGTGGGAATGATGAAGAGTGAGCGGCTATTTGAGTCTCAGGGTGGCCCCATCATACTCTCTCAGGTAAACTTTTGAGGTCTTTCATTTCATAGCATTTAATTTTAATCTTCATATCGTTGCTTTCTCTTCATACCACTAGTGGCTATGACTTATGAGCTTTTCACTCTAGATCTAGTTTGAATTTTAATGATGCATTCATGATTCACCATGTGTTTGTTGTTTTAGATTGAGAATGAATATGGGGCACAGAGTAAGTTGCAAGGAGCTGCTGGTCAAAACTATGTGAATTGGGCTGCAAAAATGGCTGTGGAAATGGGAACTGGGGTCCCTTGGGTGATGTGCAAGGAAGACGATGCACCAGATCCAGTGGTAAGCATTCTCACTCTTCATCTTGAAAGCTGTATAATACTAAAATGAAATCTTCTGATAGTCCATTAGCATAACTTGGTTTTCGTTTTGGTTTTTCTATGAATATTATGATTATTTTAATCTTCAGTGACATGTAACTTATTAAAAAATATAGAAAATTAAAAGCAGCACTCAGACAGTTGTGTGTTCACTTCAATTCTTTTGTTAAATTAATTTGTTTCATCTTTGGGGTAACAGATAAACACCTGCAATGGCTTCTATTGTGATAAATTTACTCCAAATAGACCCTATAAGCCTATGATTTGGACAGAGGCTTGGAGTGGCTGGTAAACTTTTTTTTTACTATGACACTAAAATTTAGAAATGAGGAAATGAAATATTATGGGTGGCATAACTTTCTGTTAAATATGAAGGTTTACAGAATTTGGAGGTCCAATTCACAAAAGACCTGTCCAGGATTTGGCATTTGCAGCTGCTAGATTTATAATAAGAGGAGGGTCCTTTGTAAACTACTACATGGTTAGTTGGCTTAAACTGATTCAAAAATCGATGATGTTGGCACCTACTCTTGTAACTAGCCTAATTTGTCTTTACATTTACTTGTAGTATCATGGAGGAACTAATTTTGGACGAACAGCTGGAGGCCCTTTCATCGCTACCAGCTATGACTATGATGCTCCACTGGATGAATATGGTGAGTACTGAAAATTCTTTACCTTCTAAGTCATTTGTATTTTGTACTATTTATTGACCTCATAACAACTAAACCAAAATTCTTCAAGAATTCTGGCTGATAGTAGTCGTATGCAAATTAAGTAACACCACTCACTACTACCGTTCTTCTTCTTAGAAACTTTATATGCATGAATTTTGACAATTTTTTTGTTCAAAATTTATCACTCTTCACTACATTGAAAGCAACAGATGTTTTTCTATAATGCTTACACTTTTGGGTATGTGTTTGTCAGAACAGTACCCTGGAACATTGCTTTTGTTTTTCTCCTCATAACTGACTATTTCTGCAATAAAACATTGAAGGTTTGATTAGGCAACCAAAATATGGTCATCTTAAAGAGCTTCATAGGGCTATCAAGATGTGTGAGCGAGCTTTGGTTTCAACTGACCCAATTGTTACTTCATTAGGGGAATTCCAGCAGGTTTTGACTCAGTTCGAAGTTATTTTTCTTTTCACATGTGCATAGCTTGTTTACTGATCCTAGCTAACAGTCAACATTTCCAGGCTCATGTATACACTACGGAATCTGGAGATTGTGCTGCTTTTCTCTCCAACTATGACTCAAAATCCTCTGCTAGAGTGATGTTCAACAATATGCACTATAGCTTGCCTCCTTGGTCAGTCAGCATCCTCCCAGACTGCAGAAATGTTGTCTTCAACACAGCAAAAGTATGTAATAAAATTTAGACATAGTTTGAAATCATCTTGTATTGTATTCAGCTATTCAACCCATGCCCCTAATGACACAACTTTTTCATCTTCAACATTATTTAAAAAATGAAAATCAAACCGATGAACTTTTGTTCCCCGTGTTTAGGTTGGAGTGCAAACATCTCAGATGCAAATGTTGCCAACAAATACTCAGTTGTTCTCATGGGAAAGTTTTGATGAAGATATTTATTCTGTGGATGAAAGCTCAGCAATTACTGCTCCTGGTCTCCTGGAACAGATAAATGTAACAAAGGATGCAAGTGATTATCTTTGGTATATAACTAGGTAAGCCTGATCTGTTGCTAAGTGAAATAGTTTTAGAAGCCATTTTGAATATATTTATTCTGTAATTCATTTTCTGTCTATGCTTCTGCAGCGTTGATATAGGTTCGTCTGAATCCTTTCTACGTGGAGGTGAACTCCCCACTCTCATTGTTCAGTCTACAGGCCATGCTGTGCATGTATTCATCAATGGTCAACTTTCTGGTATGTAAATTTTCTTGAGTTTTCCATTAAGCCTTTTTAGTTTATATTACTAAAAGTAAACATGATGTATGATTCAAACCAGGTTCTGCCTTTGGAACAAGGGAGTATAGGAGATTCACATATACTGGCAAGGTAAACCTTCTTGCTGGAATAAACAGAATCGCTCTGCTCAGTGTAGCCATTGGACTTCCTGTAAGTTTTTTCCCCCTTTTTCCCTCTTTCTATGATTATGAAAGGCTTGTAACTAACTATGTCAGCTAATTTTGACAAGAAATAAAAATATTAATAATGGCTCAATTCTTTTCCTTCTAATAACTAATATTATTGAATAAATGCTTTTTTGTATTTTGTTGTCAAAGAACGTGGGAGAACACTTTGAGTCATGGAGCACAGGAATCCTTGGTCCAGTTGCACTCCATGGACTTGACAAGGGAAAATGGGACTTGTCAGGGCAGAAATGGACTTATCAGGTTGCATACTCTTACTTTAGATACTTAAGTTGGTTCACTTTCCAAGAAGAAAATTTCACTAAGAAATGCTTTTAAACAGGTTGGATTGAAAGGAGAAGCCATGGATCTTGCCTCTCCAAATGGTATCTCTAGTGTTGCGTGGATGCAGTCAGCAATAGTTGTTCAAAGAAATCAACCATTGACATGGCACAAGGTAAAATTACAGAGAAATGTGCTAACTTAGACTGAAAAAAATAACACTAGCTTCAAAACTGATGAAGTCAATCCGTAAACTGCGCAGACTTATTTTGATGCTCCCGAAGGAGATGAACCATTGGCATTGGATATGGAGGGTATGGGCAAAGGTCAAATATGGATCAATGGACAGAGTATTGGAAGATACTGGACTGCTTTTGCTACTGGTAATTGCAATGACTGTAACTATGCTGGCTCATTTAGACCTCCAAAGTGCCAACTTGGTTGTGGTCAACCAACCCAGAGATGGTAAGTATTGCTAACATTGTAGCTTCTGCAACAGTATCCTATTGGTGAATATAGTATGAGACACTGCATAGATATATTGTATTACAATTTACACAAAAATGTTGCAGGTACCACGTTCCTCGATCTTGGTTGAAGACAACTCAAAATCTTTTGGTTATCTTTGAGGAACTTGGGGGGAATCCTTCAAAAATTTCACTTGTGAAGAGATCAGTAAGCAGTGTCTGTGCTGATGTGTCAGAGTACCACCCAAATATTAAGAACTGGCACATTGAGAGCTACGGTAAGTCCGAAGAGTTCCGTCCACCGAAGGTTCACTTGCATTGCAGCCCTGGCCAGACCATCTCTTCCATTAAATTTGCCAGCTTTGGAACTCCTTTGGGTACTTGTGGGAACTATGAACAAGGAGCTTGCCATTCCCCAGCATCCTATGTCATATTAGAGAAGGTGATCTATCATACTCTTGAATTCACAATGCACTTCATTCTTTTTGTTTCTCACATGTATCATCTTTCAGAAGGAATGTTTTTTAAGGTAGATGTAGGAACCTCTTCCTATGTGGATTCGAACCTTGGTTTGACACATTGCGGAGACTAGTTCCTTTTCACTAGACTCGACCTCCTTTGATCACAAAGCATTCCATTTAACTTCTAATAATTGCTTCCTAGGAATATATACTTAACCTGTCCTCGCCCCATTGTGAGACAATAGTCTCTTTTTGTTAGACTCAACCTCCTTTGGTCACAATGCATTACATAAACTTCTAATAATTGCTTCCTAGGAATATATACTTATATTAACCGGTCCTCTTTTCTGTTTCATGTTTCAGAGATGTATAGGAAAACCAAGATGCACAGTCACCGTATCAAACAGCAACTTCGGGCAAGACCCGTGTCCAAAGGTGTTGAAGCGGTTATCAGTTGAAGCAGTTTGTGCTCCAACCACTACAAATTGGAGGGGTTGATAAGGGCAAGGAAACACCCTTTTACGTTTAGTGTGCAGTGACTTAAGTTAAACAGCAAGAAAAAGGGAACAACAATAAAAGGAGCATAGTTAAAGTTAAAGGTAGTTGTCTTTTTAGTGCAGACCACATGTATCCTCCACCCACGGGAGAGGGAGAGTTGTCTAGTTGAATAGGTTGAATGCCATGGTGTGAAAGTAGTAACTATGTAACGAAATGTTGGTGGTGGTGGTGGGGTTAACTGGACTTGTATGTATAAATTTTTTCATAGTTAGATAGGTGAATGTGAAACCACGGGTCTGAAATTTGGACCATTGTGTGTGAATTTGGAGTACCAGTCCCTTTCCTTTTTAACCGGATATGGGCACTGGGAAGCGAGGCATTTATGATGGTGTCATTTGTGTTTCTTTTTTTGTAACTTTATTAATGGAGTGAGTCATGCCACAAATCAATCCCACTGTAACCATTGTCTGATGAGATTTATAGAAGTTCACTGTTTTTGCCTACTTTGCCTACCAAGTAGATATGGGACTCTTTATTTTTCGTTCAGCCATGTTGGTCATGCAAAATACAATAATGAAACGTAACAAAAAGTTTAATTTATGTATATTGTCATTATACAAAAAATATTTAAGATTAAGTTGGGTTCAAAATTGATTACTTCTATTCAACATCTACATCCAAATTCATAAACTTGATGTGGCAGAGAGTAGTTCTTCTGAAATCAAGAAACTCACAATTTAAAGATGTCAATTGTCAACCCATGCACATAACTATCCATGGTTGATGATGCTCCCCACCCATGATTCATGAGTACTGAGGAATTAAATTCCAATTTTAACAAGGAGGACCGAGAAAAATTCATGCATAAGGTGATAAAGGGTCGTGAATTTTTCCATTAAATTCAATGAAGACATTAGTACACACTTACACGTTGCATCTTTTAGAAGAAAGAAAACAAGAAGGAAAGGATTTTGAGAATATATGTCTCAGCACCATGAGCGTAAAACATCTTTACACAGGCAATCAATAGTAGTTTGTCAACGTCACTTTTATCGCTGTAATTAAATTAAACAAAAAAAAAATGAAAAAGGGAACAAATCATATTTATTGCACAGTGTTTGTGTCTCAGGGTTTTTGGTTTGGGATGCTGCTTGCTGTCCATCAGGGTGTATTCCTCATCAAAAGCCGTGCAATAATAGGAGTGACTATGTGTTTTCATTATAATTCTACCATTGATCCAGCCTTTACTTATCCAATGGATATGAAGCAACTTGTAGACTGTGAAATTAAGAGGGAATTGAAGTTCACGAATGAGTCCACTTCACAGCTCAGTGCGACTGAATAAGTTCTAGTTATCATGTTAGTCTCTCATTTGAATTGAACGACTAAGCCTCAGATTTGATCCAATTTGCAGAGAAACAAAGAACGTACAGACATTATTGTTGTCATCCCTATTGCATAACTTCTATTACATAATCATACATGATATTTTTATCTTATATGACTTCCTTGAATCTTAAAAAAATTTAAGTATTGATTCGATTATTTATTCTTTCATATATTTTAAGATAGATAATATTCAATTTTATCTGACAGTTTTAAATTAGACTTATTGAATTCTGTGTGTTTTAAATAAACAAATTTTAAAATACATATATTTAATAAAGAAAAAATAAAATACATTTAAACATTTCTTTAAACAAATAAAAAATACAAAAAAATACTTCTAAATTGATCTCATCCTTTAAAAAATTCAAATTTAAATTTGTTAGGTAATAACTTATTTCTTTCATAAAATACTCATTTCAAATTAATGTGATTTGTTTCTTTTTTTCCATTATTTTTTATTTGATTTAGTTAAAGCAATAAAAGTGCAAGTACATTTTTCTCAAAGGTTTTGGTCTAACTTTTTGTAAAATGATTTGTTAAAATTATTTTAAATTGTATTTTATGCTTTTAATTTAGTTTTGAACGTTCAGACTTAAATTGCTTTTAATGGGTTTTATAATTTTTAAGATATTCCTTTTTAACGTGGACACTTCTGTGATGAAAGAAACCCAGCGAACATTAGTCATTCTCTTCACTCACTCACATGGACACTACTTCACCAAAGACTTGCAGTTTTGCCTTCTTTTTAAGGCTATAAGATTATATATGTGGAATAGAGGACCAACAAAATGCGTACCAAAAAAACGTGAAAAAGAAGTTGAAAAAATTGTTTTTCATTTTGTGAGTTTCCGAGCAATTTTGAGATTTGTGTTTTGTCCAGAGAGAGTTCTGACTCATGTTGGATGATGTTGTTTTATCTTAGAGATGATGAGATTGTCAATTATTGCACACTTGAGATAGAGCTCAGAAACGTCTTTTAAAAAGTGTTCTAGCCCGCGACTCAGCCCTATTTTTAAGTGTTTTGTCTTTTATATTTGTAGCAATAAACATAAATTTCTATTTGTATTTGATATATGCAACAACTCTTTTTTTTTTTTTTATCTGAGAACGTTTGGAATGAACTTGGGTTGAATCTCATTATCATCATTGTACATACACAAAAAAGCACTCCATGAGATTTCAGTCCTATTTATAAAACTTAAATTAAAAGTTTTGTGGATCTTTCTATAAGACAACATTAATAATATTTCTTACATTAGATTAAAATACCTTTAAATAATAAAGAAGTTAATGATAACCAATTAAGAGAAAAGAATATTAATAATAATGATAATTTTAAAAGAAAAAATATAAATTCAAGAAAAATTTATTATTATTAATTAAATCAATTATTTTTTTTAATTCACATGAAAGTAGATAATTAAATTTTATAAATAAGATCAAATGATGTGAGAGTCATATGAAGATCCTGATTTGCCTAAGCGTATGTTAGGTACATAAGAAACTCAAACAAAATAAAGAGTCATGATTGCAATCCGCATAGATTGGAATTTTTTTTATTTTATTTAAGTATAATGACGTTTTTTATTTTGAATATTTGTCATTTAATTTTACATAAATATTTTTTTTCATTTAGATCCTTTTTCTTTCCTACCAAACAATATAATATTCATTTTACTTTTTACTGTTTTTCTTCCACTTCTCTTTTCCTATATATTTTCTTTTTCTCTTCTCTTAAACCAAACACATGATATAGACATTTTTTTATTAGTCTAATTATCAATTTGATTCTTAAATTATTTTAAATGATTTAACTTAATTTCCAAAAATTTTAAAAATTTAATTTAGTTATTAAATTTTTAAAAATGAATATGCTCATTTTTTTAAGAAGTTAAGATTAAATTGAATTATTTAAAATATTTTGAAAATAAGTTAAAACATTTCTTGAGGATCAAATTAAAATATTTAAAATCAAATTAATAATTAAAAGCTGTAAAACTAACTAACTAAATTATAAATATTTAATAAAATTAACTGTTAAAATAATAAAAAGTATAAAATAATATAAAAACTATAAAATTAAGATTTATTTTAAAATAATAATAATAAATAAATATATATATTAAAAATAAAAATATAAAAAACTATAAACTAAAAATTAACAATATGCTATTAAAAGACGCTAAAAACTGTTTTAAAAAAAAATCAACATATCCTAAGCTTTTTTTTAGAAATTTAAAAAACCACAATTACATTTTTTATTTTAATTTTTAAAATTCTACTACTTGGCCTGAACAAAAGCAACGCTCGTCTTCCGTATTTCACTATAGAAAAAAACAAAACAAAACCGGGCACTAGAGTTCATCTCCGAGTGTCCTCGATTCCCGCTCCCATGTCCCTGCTTCCCAAAACAGAGCAAAACGACGTCCCCGTCGTCGACATTGACAGCGACGAAGACGGCGGCGCCGCGGTAGCTCCGGCCAAAAACGACGCGTCGTCGCATAAGACTCCGTCGCCACAAGTTGAGCTTGTGCAGCAAGAAACCCCTTCGTCGAGTTCCTCTCTGTCTGCCTCCGACGGCCTGTCCCGAAGCTTCTGGAAAGCCGGGGACTACGTTGTTGGTCCCTCCTCGAAGCCCGCTCCCTTCCAAGGTTCTGCACATTTAGCCCTACGAAGTTTTAATTTTTTTAATTTCTTCAAAATTTAATTTCATAATTCACACTATTCTCGTAGGTTATGTTTAGATGAACGAATTTGGTAGGAAAGGGTACATACAGTTGTATAATGTTTTAAGAAAAATGAATGATTGACTGTCGGAAACTTGCATGCTAATGTTTCATTCAAGGTTTTAAATTGCGGTCTTGGTCGTCGTGTTCCTTGATATTGCCAGAAATTGCGGACAAATTCAGTCAAATTCGGTCGCGGGCACTCTAAAAACCTTGTGTTTGTGGTGAAAATCGCGGTCCTTGATTGGTTTTAAAAACCTTGGTTTCATTTTGAAAAAAAATGTTTACCTGTAGAAGTTGTGAATAATTGAATGGAGTGAGAAAGGGAAATCTCTGAGATCGCAGTTGAGTGTCAGTCACTGAATCACAACAATGCTTGATCAGTGTGTATTTATGTATGCACAATGGTGTGTGAACCACACTTTTGATGATATCACTGTACAACAACCATAACTACAAAATAGAACTTAAGAACTGAAAACTGGCTGCTGATTAACGGTCATTTGGTTCCTTCATAATACCTGATGAGTGATGGCTTTGTTAATAAATTATTGATTCAGGTCCCAAAGTTAACCCTTATTCTTCTTTCTCCTCCAAACCCTGCTATTCAAGCATACCCTTAACCGTTTTTGCTTCAATTGCAGGTCACTTGGAACATGCTCGGGTGCACCCCAAGTTTCTGCATTCTAATGCAACTTCCCATAAATGGGCTTTTGGAGGTGTGGTTTCTTTGGCTCTCTTGTATTTGAACAAATTTTGGGAGTTGATTTAATTTATAGAAGAAATTCTTTGTTTGAAAGTTCTGAGATAAGAATTCATTTGCTTTTGAAACCCTTTTGATTCAAATTGTGTGTATAAATTTGGTTTGCTTTTAGTTTTATTAATCTGAATAGTTAATTTTTCTCTTATTAGATTAACTGTTGTACATATTCCAAGTAATGTAATAAAGCAAATAACTTCATTGAAAGTTGTTCCAAACATGAAATTTGGTTTGCAAAATCTGTTCAACTTATAGTGCAAATTTTTATATGTACACTCCAAAAACAATGTTACTCTTTTTTTATGGTCTGGTTTGATGTGTAATTTACTTCTATTGAGTGACCTGGAAATTTTCTCCCTGACATGATTTTGTTCCTGGTTTGGAATGTAATTGTCTGTTTACGAAGATACACATGGTTGCTTTTCTAATTTTGTTTAGTTGGAATATAGTGGTACTAATTAGCTCTTTCTTGCAACTACTGCAAATTTCTACCTCTCATGAGTTTGGTTGCTTGGCAAAGCCAGAGCTTGATGCAACCTATGCTCTCAGGCTATATTAAGTGTTAACCGTGCAAATAGAAAATCTTTGAAGACCCTCTTTGTGTACATATCTTATTGATTTGAACTTTCAAATTGCTGTCTGTGTTTGTTTCTACAACTAAAGTGGGTTTTATTTAGTAATAAAAATGAGTGTTTCGTCAATTTTGGATAGCAAGAAGAAGATTTTTTGGGATATCTTAATGTTTCTTTTAAATGTTAAATTAAGAGTTGTTTTAAATATTTTGTGAATATGTTGGTCATTCATAATATGTGCCTTTCATTATTGGCAGCAATTGCTGAGCTTGTGGATAATGCTGTTGACGAGGTATGATTCAAGTAAAAAATAATTTACTCTTTTCTAGGCTGTTAGATAAGATACTCCTAGTCAGTTTGAAAAAAATATCGTTGAGTTTTGTTGTATGCTTTAAATGCTCTCTTGATTGGCTTTATACTATGGCATTTCAAAGTTGGTGTACCAACAAGGGTTGGCTCACCTGGTTGATGGGGATAGAAAATTGTATTCTCCATGTGCATGGGTATGAACTCCCTTTGACTAGTAGTCATGCTTAGTGATCATTTCTCCTTGATAAAAAATATACACATTCAAGATAGTTACGTGTAATTTTTAAAGGTGACGCACCCCCTGAATCGACTATGGATCTGCCACTGCCACTAGTGCCCTGGCCCGAGTTACTGTCTTGGAGTAATTTATGTGTATCACTATTTCTCAAACAAAAGTATTTTAATTTGAATGGAACATATGTATATGGTTTAAATGGCACATGAATATTTTGAATTTGAATTAACTTAATCTTAGTCATATTTGTTTGGCTTTAAAACTGGAAAATTACTTGCTTGCTTGCTGATACTGGTTCAGGAGGAATCATTAGTGACTGTAATAAAACCTGGATTACTAGTTTTTACTCCTTTGCTGGCAGTGGGGATATTATAAAGGCTGAAAATATGGGCTTAATTCATGGCCTAACCATTGCTTGGAACACTGGTTTAAGACAATTACAATGTGAAACTGATAATCAACCAATTGTGGAAGTTTAGCAAGCTAAAACTTGTCCGTCCCACCATCCTCATTCTTCTCTGGTTGAGGCCCTTGCAGTTCTTGGATAGAGATTGGTCTATTTCTTTCCATCACATAGGAAGAGAGGCTAATTCTGTGGCTCATTCCCTTGCGAACAGAGGCGTGGTTCCACTCCTCTTTGTATTCTGGACACCCCTCCCCCCTCTATAGCCAACCTTCTTTATAAGGATGGTTCTGTGTAGTTCTTTTTAGTTGTGTCCAATACATAAAAATAAAACTTACCTTCAACTAAGACATGCCAATATGGAACTTTTAATAAGCTATTTAAGAATTGTTTTTTTAGAGTATGACTATCACCGAATGCTGAATTTTCCTGTATACTTCTAGAATCAAAATGGTGCAACTTTCGTGAAGATTGATAAGCTTGATGTCAAGAAGGATAATTCACCAGCATTATGTTTTCTAGGTATCCAATTCCAAACATGCATAATCAGTAGGCTAAAATATACGAATGTCTCTTAACCTTTTATTTTTTTGTTTCTAAATTGGTCCCCTAATTTTTAGAAGTTCTAAAATGATCCCCTTATTTATTTAATTAATGGCGCGTTGGTCCTTTTGTAAAACTTATCATTTTTTAATTTTTGGGCATGATTTTTAACTTTTTTCGATTGATTCAAGACATGAAACTTGTCGCATTAGATTCATGCATGAAAACTATGAGAACCAACTATTGTTTGGAGTTCAGACCAAATGTAAGTCTCATGAGCAACCAGAAAACTGAAAATGAGGCTTACTTTTCTTTATTGCCCATGAGGCTCACTTTTACCACTTTTATAGCCCTTTTTGTTTCGAACATTAGTTGGTTCCCTTAGTTTCCATGTAGGTGAATTTAATGGGGCATATTTTACGTCTTAAATCAACAAAAAAAAAGGTTTAAAAATCATGCCTGAAAATCGAAAACGAAAAGTTTTACGAGGATTAACATGTCATTAATTAATTAAATAAATAGGGGACCATTTTAGAACTTTTAAAAATTAGGGGACCAATTTATAAACAATAAACAAGTTAAGCAATCATTCATATATTTTAGACTAATTTTTACTGTTATAGTAATTCTTTTGGTTTGATATTCAAGTTATTGGCAACAAAGGCTTACTGGAGCACGTGTTTCCTGTGCAGATGATGGTGGTGGAATGAACCCTAATGCAATTCGAAAATGCATGAGCTTGGGTTATTCATCAAAGAAGTCAAAGACAACGATTGGACAGTGTATCTGAATATATTTTATTCATTTATTTTTCTGCATGTGGCTTAAAAAACTCTACCATAGTTAATATTTGCATATACATTAATATCTTTTTAGAAGGTGCTCAATTTGTTTTCTGTTTAATTTTTAGTTGATATATTTTCACTAAAAATTACCAAAGCTTTTTCTTGTTTTCATTCCATTTCCCATATTCAACATTTTATGAAGGAAACAAAATGAGAAACAACATGAAAACAAGGGGGCATTTTTGCAATGATGTTGTCATTTTAAAATGAAAAAAATAAGAGAAAAGAACTAGACACTCTCATATGATAATTGTTTTTGGTGAGATAACAAGTTATCTTTTAGTTGTATCTTTTTTACATGGTTATTTTTTTCTTTTCTACTTCTCGATCATTTAGTCCAATCTGTAAGTTTGTGAACCAGTCACCTATATGTCAAAGAAATTAAGTTTATATTATGTATTTTAGGATGAGAACAATGATGAAAATATTTACACAGGGACTCAAACACATTTATCTCTCTTTTTCTCTTAAAAAGAAAGTCAATTATTTTATCATGACTACAAATCGTAGAAGATATACCTGTGCTATTAAGTTGCTTGTCTATTATCGTTGCCTTATTCTATGAAGTGTTTCTTTTAAATTTTTTTTGGCTTAATTGCATTTTTAATTCCTTTAGTTTGGACTGTGTGATTTCTATTTTTGAGCCTATTAAGTTCTTCTATTTTTATAATTAAGCAAATTTGGTCCGAAATACCCATTTGCAGCCAATGGGAAGTTTGTTAGGGGGCAGAGGGATCAAACTCCAAGTATTATTCCTCTTTAGTGTTGCATATTCATCATGCATTGCAGCAAGCCATTAAGGGTCCTGCAGGGCATGTTTGGTGTTCCACATGTGTGAGTAGAAGTGTAGGGTGAATTCGAGCTTTGGACCTTTTAACCATGAGGTGAATATTGGTAGGTCTGGATGGAGGAGGTGAAGTAGAATTAGATTGAGGTACAATAGTGGTAGGTGAGGAAGTTTCTGGTTGGGGAGGGGAAGGTGCAGGCATTGGGAAGTGACTGAGATGGGTTGGGAGAGATGGTAGGTATCAAGACTAGAGGGACTTAATTGACTTAAAAAAGTTGAGACCAAAATCATACATATTCCAAATTAAAGTAGCCAAAAGTATAATTAAGCCTTTTTTTTTGGGGTGAATATGGTTTAGTTGTGATCCAGTATGTAGTATATTACATTCTGTTATGACAGCTATAACATAGAGCTTTAGCTTCCTAGAAGTTTCAGTTGCCTGTATAAATATTAGATATCAGTAACAGTACATAAGTGACTTTTATCATATTTTCAGATTAATAAAATTTCTCTTTCTCTCTGAAATTCTTCACTTTCCAAGTAACATCATGTTTTATTCTAGATGGCAATGGTTTCAAAACTAGTACCATGAGATTGGGTGCTGATGTTATTGTTTTCAGTCGGGCAATGCATTCAGGGTACATTTTTTATATTGGTTTGTGCAATTTGATTTTAATTATCTTAAATTTTCTATTTTTTTTCTTGTTGAATTGATCTTACATGCTTTATTCTTTGGATGCTAACTTTTAACTTGAACTGTTTGGGAGAGTATGTGTGGGTGCAATGGTACTATGGAGGTGAACAAGTACGCTGTTGACAAACATAAGTGCTTGAAGGTTTATGTTACTAATTAGTATAATTACCTAATATGTTTATTCCTTTGTGCTGCAGGCCATATTTGACATGATTTGCATCAATTTTAGATGACTACTTGTAGTATAATAGGGGTTTGGTTTGGGCATGTTTTGATATTGTAGTGTAGGTGTGGTGTCTCATGTTTTCTTGTTTTTTCTGTTGAATAAATTCCTGATTCACTTGGCAGACTTGCTTAAGCTGCAATTATACACTGTTTTCATCCTAATGTTATAGAAAGGATAGCTACTAAACAGAGAAAAGTGTCTTAATGTTTAGTGACTGGTGAAAGATTCACCTAGTATGATCAGTAGATGATAGTGTTATAAAGTTCTAGTATAGCTCTTTCTGTTAGATATATGCTGAGTTAGCGGTTAGTTAGGACAAGCTTGTGTGACAAGGTACACTGTATTATATAAATAAATCTCTCTCTGTTTGTAACAACTCAAGACATCAATAATGTTTTCCTCTTTCATATCTCTCTCTCTCTCTGAACTTTATTAGTAGACCTTAGGGCCTAAGCTTTTGACAGAAGGTAACCAGTTAGTGTATATAGGCTTAAGAAGAGCTAGTATAGCTCTCAATTCATTGTATCAGTATTTGATATATCATGTTAATCACATTGGAATTATAGGGAAAGAAAAGAGCACTGCTCTAATTAGTGTAACAAATAACAGGAAAAAATAGCAAATGAAAATAGACATAGAGAAGCATAGATAGCTACCCTATCTCTGAGGTGGAAGCCTTACAAAATGCCCTTCATAGATTCAGTGCCCTCTTCTACTCAAGGTCTCTCCAATCCATCTTATTACCTCCATCCAATGCTTGCCCATGCCTGCTTCACCTATGCCATGCTACCACTTGTCAATTCTGTTTGACTTCTCACTAATTGACTTCTCCCATATATTTCCTATTATGAACTATGAAGTAAGAACCTAGGAAAGATAAATGGGAAATTGCTAGATACAAGGAAATGAACAATTTTATTGGATATTTGAGAATAGGAGAAAAAATTCTCCTCCAAGGCATTCTACTATCTTTTAATTCTTTGAATATGCCTTCCATCTTTATTTTCCTCTATTTATGTAATTAAAATATCTTCTTCTAATACTATATTTGGATGAGAGGAAAGAAAATATAGAAGAGAGAAAGAAAACATGGGTAACAATGTATTTTTTTGGTTAAAGAAAAAATAAAAAGAAAAGATAACTTGCAGAAACAAAAATTCAAAATTTTCTCCTTTTCCATTTTCTCTTTGTAAATTCCTCTTTTTGTTTTCCACGTTTCCCATGGTTGTGTCATGAGTAGTGTGCTAGTATTATTCTTGAAGGCATATTTTCCATTCTGGCCTTTTTCCTTTTGGGTTTTATATGTAAAGTTCATCTTTTGGAATTCAATTTGTAACTTTTAGTTGTGGATGAAATTTTATTCGTTTAAATTCTTCTAATTTTTCAGCCGGGCCACGCAAAGTGTGGGTCTACTATCCTATACCTTTTTGCGTAGAACTGGGCAAGATGATGTAGTTGTTCCAATGGTGACATTTCCTTCCTTTAATGTTTACATACGTATCAGTGGATTTGTTCTGCTTTCATATTTTTATTCAGTTTCCTTTTCCTTGCAGATAGATTTTGACATATCTGGTCATTGGGCTGAGCCAATTATTTATAGCTCACAGCATGAATGGTCAGCCAACTTGAAAACAATTCTTGATTGGTCTCCCTTCACATCAAAGGAGGAGCTCATGCTTCAGGTTCATTTCATTTCATTGTATATTCACAAAAACTTATCATTTGGAAACATCAGAAATAATTATTTTTGGATTCAGTTATCATTTTTTGGTAGTGTTTCTAGTAGTTATTTGCCTGTAGGAAAGAGCTTATCCTTTAGAAATGTCATCGGGTAGTTTTTCAGATACATTGTCTAAATTATTCACTCATTCAATTCAGAGTGTATCAAATAGAAGCTGAAATGTCTAACTTTATCCCAATTCAATTTTCATGCAATAAAAGCCTCATTAATGATTAGTTATGCTCCAAGCTTATGCACCAAATTCTATTTTAAATTGCATATTGCCACAAGATGTTAGCATCTTCTACCAAAACCATATGCAACTTTCTCATATGTGCTAAACTTTGACACTATGGCTTTGTTAGTTGTTGGAAAAGGCCACTAAGTTGTGTGTCACCCCTAGATAAAGGGGTGTGTTGAAAGTCCCACATTGGCTGAAGATAATGCCGAGATAGACTATATAAGTGGGGAACAATCCTCACCTTACAAACCGGTTTTGTAGGGTTGAGCTAAGTTCATAACTTAGATTTTGACATGGTATCAGAGCGTATCCTAGATCCATTTAAAGGGTCACTCACCATGTTATCCATGCACCAAGCTCAAAAGTGTTGGGCATGAGGTTGTGTATTTGAAAAAACCCAAGTTCCACATTAACTAAAGATAAGGCCAAGATAGAGTATATATGTGAGGGATAACCCTCACCCTATGAGCTAGCTTTTGGGGTTGAGTTAGGTCAAAATCCACATTCCAAAATGGTATCAGAGCTATACAATTGGGCCAGAACCTTAATCTCACAACTATACAACTGGGCCTCAGCCTCAATCTCACAACTATACTATTGGGCCCTAGCCTAAATCTCAGCTTCTACTTCCAGAGCTCAACAGTCAGCTATGGTGGTCCAAATGGAATTTATTATACTTCCTCAAGGACAAGGGGGAGTGGAAATGGAGTGACCTTTGAAGAGAGGAAGGAGGCTGATAGTTCAACAAGGCAAGCTTTTTTTTTATATTGTGCAAAGTCTGCCTAGTATCCACCTTACCATCTGAATTCAGATTTCTTGAGAAAGAATGTTCCTTGCCAGGAATGCCTCTAAGGAGAAGGAGTGATAGTGACCTTTGAAGAGGGGAAGGAGGCTGATAGTTCTACAAGGCAAGCTTTTCACCTAATTTCTAGAGGCAATCATGGCAAGGGACATTTTTTCTCAAGAAATCTGAACTCAGAGGGTAGGGTGGATACTATGCAGACTTTGCACAATATAAAAAAAAAGCTTGCCTTGTTGAACTATCAGCCTCCTTCCTTTATTCAAAGGTCACTCCATCACTTCCACCCCTCCTTGTCCTTGAGGAAGTATAATACATTCCATTTGGACCACCCTAGCTGACTATTGAGCTCTGGGAGCAAAAGTTGTGAGATTGAGGCTAGGGCCCAGTAGTATTGCTGTGAGGTTGAGGTCCAATTATACTGCTTTTGTTCTCATTCTCAGCTTGTCTGATCTTCTTCCCTTCAATTTTATCATATGGATGTTCAACAAAGGGTTCACCGTTTGACCTAATGATATTTTCTCAGATTTCCTTTCTTTTCCTCCATCGTGTCCTCATTTTTTTCATCATAGTCCAATTCCTAAATGATTAGTCCCCTCCTTTGTCTACTAGGCTCTGGAGCTTGGCGGGCAAGGAACCCAAATGGATGCTTACCCGGGATCGGATGCTCAAGGAACCCAAATGGATTCATACTAGGGGGGAAAGGAAATCCAATAGGACCACCAAAGGGACTAGATTCAAACATCCCTCCAAAAGGTCGGGCAAAGAAAGGATCATTAAATGGGTCCCTACCCCCAAAAAACCTTGAGATTAAACTTCTAGGAGGTCCAAAGGAACCAAAGCCTCCAAAACCAGCAAATGAATCACCAAAATTGAAGGATCCTTGCCACCCCCTGATCCTTGCATTTTGTCTCTCTAGATGCACTTTTCATTGAGAGGGAATGAGAGAGTAGAGAGGGAGAAAATGAAAGTGGACGTGAAAGACCGATGAATTACTAGAGACATTCATGGCAAGGGACATTATCTCTCAAGAAATCTGAATTTAGATGGTAGGGTGGATACTAGGCAAACTTTGCACAATATAAATGAAGATGAACTTGCTGGCTCTGAAGAAGAATGGAAGGAAAAGGGTCAAAAGTATTTGCTTAAATGGACTGAGAGTGTTGAAGCTAGCGATAGTAATGGACAAGCTGAGCAGGCTAGGTGCGAAGGTTGGGCCCTCCCTTCTTCGGAGCATATTCATGTTGTGGGAACAATATTTGAAGCTAGAGATGAAATTGGTTCTTCTTGCACTCAGGAGAGGATTAGGAAAAATTCAAGTGGTAGGTAATGCATACCGTCCAAGCGTAGGGTGTGGCTGAAACTAAGTTCCTAATGTTGCTTAAATACTCGACTCCCAATTAACCATTTACCCACCCCTCTGCAATCTTCATGTTAGTAACTGATAGTGTGCTTCTTCTTCCTTTTCCCTATATCCCATATTGGTAAATCGTCTATTCTAGTAGGCTTACTTGATTTGGCAGTCATATGTGGAGGAAGGGTGTTAGGAAGGAAGTTCCACACTGCTTGCCTCAATTCTCTGGGTACAACTTATATATTTGTTGGACAACTTCACTTAATGCCAGTTGGATTTAAGATGAAATCTAACATGGTATCAGAGCCTATCTTAGACCCATTGATGGGCCTTCTGTGTTTGTCACGCTACAAGCGGATAGTCTTCAACGTGAGGGAAGGTGTTGGAAAAAGCCACCTAAATTATGGTCACTCCTAGATAGAGGGATTAGAGGGGTGTGTTGAAGTCCCACATTGACGAAAGATAATGCAGAGATAGACTACATAGGTGGGTTACAATCCTCACCTTATAAGCCAGTTTTGTAGGATTAAGTTAGGCTCATAGCTCACATTCTGACATTGGTTGTGGAATTTCATTCTTATGCATGTCCATGAGGTTTGCTGAAGTGAAAAGTTAAAAGCAGATTTTTTTTCCAATTTTAGGAAGTGAAATAATTTAACACTTATCATTACTAGGTTTATATATATTCCTAACCTTTTCTATTATGCTGACATCAATTCTCATTATAATACCGTAATCTGTCTCAAGCAACTATCCAAAACACTAGCATGCAAACCACCTCCAAATGATGTATGTCATAAGTTGAATGTATTGTAGAGAACCATTGATAACTCTTCTTTCTACACTTAAAAAGTTGGTTAGTTGTGGATTCCTTTCATTGACCAGTTTGTTTATACTTTTCAGTTTGATGATATAGGATCACATGGAACCAAAGTTGTAATATACAATTTGTGGTTGAATGATGAAGGGATATATGAATTGAGTTTTGATGATGATGCTGAGGTATGTTGTATTTCTTCACTGTTATATGAACTTTTTCATTTGCAGGTTTGTTTTTTAAATGCATTATGAGATATTCTTTATAGATGGAGGAAATATTCAAATGTATTGGTTAGTATTTCTTGAAAAATTTGAAGGTTTGAGTAGGACAGGCATGTTCCAAAACAAATGTCGGGAATGCAGGCATTTATGATCGAGGCTGAGTTGTGACAAAATAAATAAGAAAACATTGCAAACATTCACTAAAGAATTTTATTCTCTTATTTATTATTTGATAGCAAGTTGGGATTTCATCCTTATTACTCATTATTAGATTCATCCTATGTATTATGTAATCAATACTGATTCAATTTGCTTACTATAAATAAAGACCAAGTGTGGTCATCCAAGACACACATTATAGTAAAGCCTTTCAACACTATTGTCATAGTATGTTAAGTTTTAGTTAGTTACACAAGTTTCAGGATTCAACGGTGAATCGGTGAGGATCTTAGCAACTCATGGTACCCTAGTAGAAATAGAGATAGGGTTTCAAGAGAGAAAGATCTGAAAAAAGGATTTTTGAAATTGATAAATGGTTCCTTGTTGAGAATGTATATGTATGTATTATAGACTACTAAGGACTGACTGCTGACTCAACCGTGAGTTACACAGTTACAACTAACTGAAAGTTAACAGACTATGAAAGAAATAACTTCTACTAGTTAAAATTTGAGCACGCCATTAACTTTATTTTCGTATGGTATAATGATCTTTTTTGTACATTTGGTTATTGTGAACCATTTTGCTACATCTTAGTCACCTATGTCAATGCTCTTACAAATTGCTGTGTACCAACTACCATATTTGGTCAATTTTCTGCTCCTATCACAAGTCTCGTTGTTAAGATAATCGTGCAGTTGGCTTATTTATTATAGTGTATATTTGTGATGTAGCAAGCACATTAGTGTATCTGTGATAGCAGCCATGATCTTCTTTGGTCTTTTGCGCAGGATATTATGCTGAGAGATGAGGCCACCCATGGAGCTGAGAAAAATTTGTGCAAAAAAACTGTTCAGCTTCAGTCACATATTTCTTACCGCCTTCGTTTTTCTTTACGGGTAATACTTGAGATTTCAATTGTATTTATTGTTTCCGTTTTCTAATTTTTATTTTGTTTTCTGATTGATGCTTTATATGTTTCAGGCATATGTTTCGATGTTGTACCTTAGAAAATTTTCTAACTTCTCTATCATACTAAGGGGGAAACTTGTGGATCAATTTAACATTGTGGACGATTTAATATATTCAAAAGTAATTCCATATAAGCCTCAGCTAGCCATGGCATCAAATGAGGTTAGATCCATGATATGGAGTGGCAATTCAAAATTGTTTAAAGCAATTTTTTATACGGCACTACCATGAAACTTGCTACATTTTCCGCATAATATCCCTCATACTATGTATATACATGAATATAAGTCTGCTTGACATAAAACCTGTTTGTGTGGATCTTATGCTCCAAGTATTAAATAAAGAATTTGTAATCAATGACCAGCAGAGTGGTTATTTTTCTTAAACTTGCAATATTTTATCTGATATTTTTTTTTTAATTTTGATAAACCTCCTAATACTATAGTATGTAGAGACTAGAGAAGGACCAAGAAAAGTAGCATAATGTCTCACATGGGTAAGGTGGGTTAGGCTAGATAGGAATTTTGGAGAATATTCATAGTTTCTGTAGAAAGAGAAAGGAAGAAAGAGATATTGAGAGAGAAACATACGAGTAAGTTGTAATTAAATACTCTAGAATGTTTAGTCACCCTCATTTCTTGAATGTATCTTTTTCTTTCTTCTATTGATTTTCTTCCGTATCAGTATCACAAAAAGAGAATGTTTTTATAAATAACAGTGTTTATTCAATCAGTACCTTATCAATTATCACTCATGGACATTTTACTATGACTTTTTTCCTTAGATTTTCAAACTGATGAATTTGGTATATTATAGGCTATAGTGGAGACAAAGACAACCATTGGATTTATAAAGGAGGCTGCAGAAATTAAGGTTACTGGATTTAATGTGTACCACAAAAATCGCCTAATCAAGGTATGTAATGAATGCTTGAAATCCCTTATCTCAAATAATGTTTTTTTCAGTTGGCTTTTCAAGTATTTTCATTTTGTTTATATTCTCATCAGCAAACCACCAGTTTTAGATATAAATGTGTGAAATGTTCAATATTAAATTTCCATGTGCAATTTAATATATTCTCTTGGATGGTGATAATTCCATCCATATCTGGTGAACCCATATTATATTTAAAGGGTTTATTTGTATCAAACTTAATGCTTAATAAGCTTTAGCTTGAGGGGTGTGTTAAAATATATGAAAAATATCCAATCTTATTTTAATTGTACTTAGGGATAATTACATTGACCTCTCCCTTGAATTGAGTGCTAATTACACTTGCACCTTTTTATACTAAATTTTTACCTATTTTATATATTATTTTTATACATTGACATTTATCATTTTTAAAAAACTACACATATCTTCCCTATTTTTATGTGCTGACCATACACATAGTTATCTTAAAAATAACAAAGCAATGTGCAAGGGAGTAGGTGTAACTTTTCAACTGAGAAGCGTATAAATTTATTAAGCACCAACCTCAAGGGAGGTAAATGTAGTTATCCCTTATATTTTAGAATAATTTAGAGTATTTTAGATTATCTTTTAGGATTAGTTTCCATATTTCATTTTATTTCCTTGGGTTAGTTTCTATATTTCCTTACTATCTCATAATTTGTTTCCATATTTAGTTAGCATCATATTGTAACACATAATATGAAATCATGTCTACAAACTTGGAGTGTTCCATCACTTTGATCTCCATCCCCGCCCCTTCTCCCTCTCTAAAACTCTAATTTGAACATATAGAATGTCAATTGAAAGATGGAAGTTTAGGGACCTACACATTACTTTATTGGTTGCAGTGCAACTGCAATAGGAATTTGTTTCTAAATGTATTATTTGCTCCCAATTCTAATTCTGATGTGGTTAACCTTTTGTGAGTCTGCAGCCCTTTTGGAAAGTAGTTGCTGATGGTTCATCAAAAGGGCGTTGTGTTGTTGGTATATTTTTATTTTTCTTCGCTGTTGCATTTTCTCTGCATAGAAGAGTATACATCACTCTAAGTAAAATATACTTAGAGTAATGTATACTCTTATACTGCATATCCTTACTCCAAAATTCCCAGGTTTTTAAATTTACTGGTACATATTTAGGGGTTCTTGAAGCCAATTTTATAGAACCAGCGCATGACAAGCAGGATTTTGAGAGATCAGTGCTGTTCATTCGGTTGGAAAACAAACTGAAACAAATGACAATGGATTACTGGTTTGTTACTGTATTACATAGTTTGTCTTGGAACAGTTTTCTTTTATTTTGTTGTAGAATTATATATCTTGGTTTCTACGAAGGTTGTACATACTTTAGTGTTGAATTTCTTTATACAGACATGGCTTATTGCTTCCTTAATGTTTTATATTTCTTAATTTCTTAATTCACTTGCACCCATCAATAAATTGTCCTAATGATTGTTCATGTGTTAACTAATAAAGCTTATCGACTCCAGTTTTATTTGAAAAGATGATTGCAATTGATGCTTTCAATTTTGGTTTTCTATTAATGTTCCTTGGAGTTTTACTCTTTAGTTCAAGTTGTAATTTCTTTAAAAGTAAATAACTGCAGCCGGAAGCTGTATGCATTCCAATAAGTGGCTAGCTACTTTTGCTTCACAACAGGGTCCCTATATGTTTAAAGAATACAGTGGATTAAGTTGGCCATGAAAGTTGATTATATTTGCCATTGTAGATCCTTATATATACTTAGTGGCCACAAGTTTCAATCATAAAAGCTAGCAGAATTTGCTAGAGTGAGAATCATAGTAAATATAGATTAGCAGAAGCATTACCCTCTGCCGCATTATTTTTGTGCAATTACCAGTAATTAATTGTTTCGAATGAAAAGTTGATTAGAGCTTCCTGATACGCCTTTTCATAACATCAACATTATGGGCTTGACAGGGTTTGATTTGGTGAAATTTGTTTTGGACTAAACAGGAGAGAACACTGTCACTTGGTTGGATATCAGCCACCAAATTTGAAATCACAAAAAAATGTGGTAAAAGAAGCCCACATTCGAAAATCAGCTGAACATTCAACTAATCCACAGAATCAGTTGCTTGCTGATCAACAGGATACTAGCTTGGTAGCTGAGCATCAAAGTGGTCTGAGTCAGTCAGTTGTGGGTCTTGCAGTGACTGGCATGCAAGGTTTGCGTCATGAGCACCTTGTAAGTAGTTGACGTAATCTGCAGAAGATTGTATTTTTCTGATGTATGGCCTGAAATCATATACTTGCTACTGTATGTGGAATGAAATATGATCATTATTTGTTAGAGCATACACTCAGAATGAATGAGATCACTTACATGAACAGAGAAGAAAAGAGAGAGAACAAGATAAGAGATATGGTATTGAATAGAAAATTTTATTTCTCACTTCTGTTTATCACATATACAGAGCATCACTATTTATAGTACACATTTACAAGTAGTTTGTTAACAATTCACTAGCATATAACCACTAACTGAATTATATACAGCACCCCTATGATGTTTTTTATTAGCTTGAATCAATCAGTATTAAGAGGCTTTGTTAAAAATTAGCCAACTACTCATTAGTATTGCAATTTTTCAACTCTAACGTCCCTTTACTGAATTTCTGAGGAAGTGGAATTTTGTCTCAATATTCTTGCTCCTTCCATGAGCAAAAGGGTGTTTAGCTAAGCTTATAGTTGACTTATTGTTTGTTTATTAGTGTTCTCATAGGCTCTTATCTTCTAATCTTCATTTCTGACATCAACTTCTCAAGTTACAAGGCTTGACAAGCTCTCATTGAGGTCTCACATGAGAACAGTGCCACCACTGACTCCTTTGAACACCATGAAATAAATGCTCGACACATCTTAAACACATATCTTGCTGTACAAGCTGTCAGTTTTATCACCACCGAGTCATAGTAACCAAATATTTCATCAGAAACATTTTTGCCATGGTTTGAGAACCCATAGTCCAAAAATCCTTTCACATATCTTAGTATCCTCTTAGCTGCAAGCAAGTGAGAAAGCCTTGGATGATCCATAATCTACTAATTAACCCTACTCCATAAGCTATGTTAGGCCTGCCGCTAAACAAAAATCTCAAGGAGCAACAATCTGCTTGCACAAGGTTTATTTACCAATTTGTCCCTTCCTTCCTTCTCCAACTTTGTACCACAATGGTGTTTGAGTAGAATTGCAATCCAACATGTGAAATCTTTTCAATATGTCTGTTGTACACCTCTTTTAATGCATATAAATTCCATCACTTGTAGTAACAAATTCCTTGTTCAAAAAATAGGATAACAATCCAAGATTAATCTCCTTTTAAACTCATTAATTTTTGTTGCATTGCTCCTAGTAACCAGTAAGTTGTCTACATGCAAACAATTATTGGATCACCTGCAGTAGCTCTGATACTCCATATTCTGCTCTACACTTGTTGAAACCCAATAGGTAAAGCCTTCTTTAATTGACACCTTGTTTTCTTGTCCAGTCAGTGTCACTTCAAAACCAGGAGGTTAACACACATAAACTGCCTCCTCTAGTGACCCATTTAGAAAGGTTGATTTACATCAAGTTGATGTTATGACCAACCTCTAAAAATGGCTGTAGCAACCTCTATTTTTATGGTTTCAATTCTGGCCACAGGTGCAATCACTTCACTGTATTCCTAACCAGCATTTTGCGGGAACCCCTTTGCAACCAGCTTAGCCTTGTAATTTGTAACTTCTCCACTCGATTTTACCTTCACTCTGTAGACCCATTTCACTCCAATAGACCCTTTGTTGTAAGGTAATATCAATATGACCTGCTCCCATGTGTGGTTCTTCCATAGCCCTTAATTCTTCCTCCATTGCTGCTTTGCTTTCAGGTTCAATGATTGCTTGCTCAAAAGACACTAGTTCTGTTAGAGCTAGATGCACCATGTTCCCCTTCAGTCATTGCAAAATCAGGAATAGATGTACACTCTTTGAACATCTAGGTGGTTGTCTAGTTCTCTGAGGTCTGTGACTGAATCTGAATTGTTTCTGCACAATTTATAGATTGCATATCAAGTACAATTGGTAGTCACTTTATTACTTTCCGTTATAGGCTGTTAGAGAGAAGTCTTAAATTCAGTTAGTTTTCAGTTAGTTGTAAAAACTGTTTGTGGTTACTATTAGCTGTCTCTTCTTAGTTAGTTAGTATGCTGTGATTCTGTTAGTTACTAACAGAATCAGTTAGTAATTGTTAGAGTTAGAGTTAGGCCTCATTGTGAACTTTGCTCTATATATATAGACCTTTGTTGTAATCATCAACAATGGAAACACAATTATGATTTCTATCAGTTCTCTATCTCTCTAAATGTAACATGGTATCAGAGCCTTCTGATTCTTCCACAAGCGTGGCAAGATCCTCCATTTCTTTCCTCTTTCCTCTTTCCTCTAAATCTTCCCTTCTTCAATGGATTCCCAACCTCACACACCTTGTACACCACCAATCTTGGCGACACCCAACTCAACAATCACAGCATACTAACTAACTAAGGAGACAGCTAATAGTAACCACAAACAGTTTTTACAACTAACTGAAAACTAACTGAATTTAAGACTTCTCTCTAACATAGGCTCCCAACTCAACCTTTGCTCTCATCATCAATAGTAACATTTCTGCTCAGCACAATCTTTTTACTATTAGGGCTGTACAGTTTGTATGCACCAGTTGAATGGTACACAAGAAACACCATTGACTTTGCAGCCATTGAATTAAATATTTCTATTGTTTGTTAGGTATGCAACAATTTGGGGTTCATGAGCATGCATTTTTTCTCACAGGGTACAATAGTAGAAACTCCAGGATCTGTATCTCCTGATGAAATCTGTGCAGAAAACATAAAACTTTTCGAGAGGTAAATCAACTTTTTAAATTGTCTTTTTTAAGACAAATAAACTATTTGTCATTTTCATCCGTATTCTTTTTTACTAGCTATACTTGTTCCTTCAATGTAATGCTTACCATTTTCCCTGATCCGTTTGTTGTACATCAACCAAAAGCATATTGACCTTGGTTCTGTTATCTCCTTATTTTGTTTTTGGATGTGATCTTATCTACCTTGTATTATTCTCTTCAATAATTTTGCATGTATATGGGTTAGGATCCGTTGACAATGATTTACATCAGAACATTCCTAATTTTTTCCAGAAATAACATGGTTCTCATTAAATACTTTGTTGGATTGGATATTTATATCCTGCAATCTTATACCTGAAACTTCCCACTAATCCAAGATTTTCTACTTTATCGCAATATCTTAAATTTACTATTCAATGCACTACAAATAATAATCATTAATACGTATGACATGACATGTCGACCTTTGTATGATTTTTCCATACTTTTGGCAATGCAAGGTTAACATGACAATCACTTTGGTGTATATATACCTTGCTTGAGGTGCCTTGGCTTCTTGTTTACCTGTTATATTATCGAATAGAATCCTACTGAAACCCTTTTCCGCAGGTGTGAGGAGTACAGGCAAAAAGAGACTGAACTGAAACAGACGGTAATATTAGTCAAATAACAAAGTTTGATGACTATGATTAAAATAGTCGTTGCGTTCTAAATTTTTTTAGTGCTGCTGATGTAAAATAGGTTGTGGACTTAGAGGACGAATTGAAACAAATCCAGAAGAAATGTACTCTTCTTGTTTCACTCGTAGAGACAAAGAGGAAGGCAAAGAGTGTTAAGGGACAATAATTACGTTATACAAGCATCATATCATTGAGAGGCAAGTTGATTACCTTTCAAGTAATTTCCGAGTGTAAAAGCACCTGTTTTGTATATATGTTCACCCGTGTTAGAACAACTCTGGCTGGTTCGGAAGAAAAGGCATACTGGACTTTGCACACATAGTAGAATTGATTCACGTAATTAGAGGAAACTCTATCAGTTTAAGGTTGCTATTAGCTGATTCTGTGAAAACTTTTCTCTAATTTGTAAAGTTCTGTCTTTTCGGTTAAAAATTTCTGCTATTATTGTCAAAGAAATCAGATCAGATAATATTGTTCTTGAGGAAAAGAGGTTTCGAAGAGCAAAGCCTCATTTTATTATCGAAATACTGATTGACACAAAATTCATCAAATGAGTCGGGTTTTTGAGCCACGCTAATGTCATTTTAAAAGTAATTGTAAAAAATGTGAACAATTTATAATTCTGATATGGTTTTTATCGCGACAAACTGACAAATGACAATACATTTTTTCTCACGAATGTTAGAATGCAGGTTAAGGTTAACTACAACGTGTTAGTAAAGAGATTTTTTACATTGTTAGCTAATTGTGAATTTTACTTTCGTTGATTTTTGGATAATTATTTACTTTTAAAGTCATTTAGAATATTATAATTGATAATATAATTTTTTTTTACCAACATTGTATATAAATTTGAGCGTCAAATGTATACAAATTATCGTTGCATTTCTTTTCATTCGAGCGTAGAAGTACGCTAAAGTGAGCTGGATCATTTTCAACTTAACCTAAATTATTAGGGTTTTTTTATACTTTTAAACGGTAAAATTATAATTTTGATCATTCTAATTTCTTAAATTCATGATTTTGGTCCTTCTAAATTTTCATTATAATTTGATTTTCTTAGTCTTATAAATGGGTGATTTTGGTCCTTTTGATAGATTATTAACAAATAATTTTGATAATTAAATTATTAAGTTAATTATAAATTAATCAAAATTATTAATTATTAAAAAATTAAATAAAAAATTATTAATCTTAATTTCTCATGACATTGTGTTCCTTCTCTTTTCTGTAAATATCTCTTTTTTTTCACTATCGCATATAACTCCACCAGCGGTAACATCAAATTAAGGTTAATAGTTTGTTATCGAAAAAATTTAAAGATTAATAATTTTATTTAATTTATAATTAATTTAATATCTCTAATAATCATAATTATTAGTTAATAATCTATCAAGGGATCAAAATTATAAATTTATAAAATTAGGAGAATCAAATGTTATAATTAAAAATTTAAAAAATCAAAATCATGAATTTAAAAAACTAGGAATCAAAATTACAATTTAGCCTACTTAAAATTATAAGATTTTGTAAATTTAATATACGATTTTACTAAAAATCAAATTATTGATTGGGTTCCATGAAATATTGAATTTGGAATTGTAACCTCTTGACAAATTATATATAAAATTAAAATTAAAAGTTGTATGCATTAGAATACTATTTTAATGATGAGTAAATACTAAGGTGGAGGATGAATTAAGGATAAATCATCGTATTGTTTCCAAAAGTGTAAAGTCATGAAAATTTAGTCCATCAAAGAATTTTTTTTTTATTTCTTGAATGTATAAAAAGTATCACAACATGTTGTATAACTTAATATGAATTTGATCTTTAAACATTATAATTAAATGACAAAAGGTTTAAAAAAGCATAATGACAAAACATAATTATTGTATTTTTCACATATTTGTGAATTAAATTAGAATTTTAATTTTTTATTAAATTATTTTTATGAATGATAAGAATGAGGAGTAACTCTATAAAATAAGTGGATCTCCCTCTTCCTCCCTCTCTCTCTCTATATACATTCCTTAAATCTAATTAATTTCAAAACCCTTTTCTATTTAACTTTTTATTTTTAATGCATATTTTAAAAAAGGCTATATATCAGTTTTGATCCTTCATCTTTTTTTTATTTGGTCTCTCATTTTTTAAAAAAATTATTCTAGCCCTTTATATTTTTAAAACGATTCATTTTCATCCTTAACTAATTGTAGATTTAATGTAGTTTATACTTTTAAGCTATTGGTGATTAAATGTTATCACAAAACACAATTTTTTTTATAAAATATCTTCGTACTTAAATTGACACATATTGGTGGCTAAAAAACTCTACAAAACACAAAACCCGGAACAAAAGAAATAACTCTCAATTAACAATTTTTGAAGTGGAATGGGAATAGAGAATGAGGCTGTGGCTGAGTACACCAACTATGCTTTGGCATGAACTAACAACAAACAAGACGCTTCCGTCGCTACTGCAAAGGATGACAGAGAGGATACAATACAAAAAAATTAATGAGCATGTTATGATTTAGGAGAGTTTGAATGTTTTCATTTTCCACCAATTTCCTTCAAAGTGGTATCAAGAACATATATAAATTTTTAAGACACCTATTTTTCTTTTTCCAATTCTTAAACTCATAAAAGATGTTTGCGTAAAGGCAATTCAGAAGGTATGGTAGATGACTGAGAAGGAATATGATAAATCTGATAATGAAAAGGATTTCAACCAAACCCATCAGAATTCTTCGCAAAACAATTGATCACAAATTAGACCAATATGCTTTTAGCATTATCGGGCAATATTACATGGTGCAATGTTTCAGGGGGAAGAGGGTGAATATAATGTTTTTACTAAAATGTTTTCAAATGCGTACATAGATAAGGCCAAGAAGATGCAATTTCATATTGAAAAAATAAGTTCGAATTCCTATACATGAGTCATTAATTAGTACATTTCCGTCCATGATTATTATACACAAGTATTGGCAATTCTAAATAAATACCGCAATGTGATATGAATCTTGAAGATGTGATATATTTTTGTATGGAAAAAAAATATTGTTCTTTGGATTTTAACAATGCTATTTTGGCCATGATTTATTTTGAAAAACTCTCTATTTATGAATTGTAATAATCTTCACAATAGTTCAAGCACTCGAGACAAAGATTCCTACGTCAAATTTAAACAAGGCTGGCCGTTGCAAATTAAAAATTTATATATTCATTCACTTAATTATTTTGTTTATTCATTGACAAGGCATTAACATATTTATGTATATCACGGAACATGTGAATAAATTAGTGGGAAGTTACTTTAATTAGTTTAATAAATAGTCTCAAGTTCGAGTTCTATATATACCGCAAGTTTAATGTTTAAAGGAAATTTTTTTATCATGCATATATAATAATTCTATTTTATTCAAGGAAGATTATCTCTACTAAAAAAGTATTTAGATGGTTTATTAAAAAAAATATGTATGTATTTGTAAGTATATATCTATATATTTATTAGTTAGTAAATGCATAAAAATATTTTGGAGTTAAGTTTTTGGTAGATTAAAATTTAGGAGAAAGTAATGGTATCCCAATTTAAAGTAGCTAGAAAAAGTCTTTGGGTTCAAGCATTTATAGAAAACAAGTTGATTCACGAGTTTATATAAAATATTATGGGTTTGGAGTTATGTTTATTCTAATATCACGAGTTATTATATATATAGTCTCTTTTTTCTTCAGCGTACAATAATAACTTATAAGGTTTGAAATTAAAGACCTTGTATGAATTATTCCGTACTAAGTCAAACCTAGTGGGTTTACCTTTAAATAGTCTGTTTTCACGTTAACACGCAGGTATCAAAATAGGTGAGTTTATGAGAGAATTTGAGTTTGTTTTTTTTTTCCCATAAATATCCCATTAAGTGGTACGTGCACGGCTCACTAATACTAACATCCTTGTTATCTTCATGATCACGCACTTAAGGTTGCACCCTCAGAGACACCGACACAGAGACAGACACTGCTCCTCCTGCATGGTCTCTCTCTGATAGATCTGAGAGCAAAAGGTAGAAGCCCTATTTGTGTGTACACGGCATTGTTGGGACCACCCTCACAACAAACCATTATGCCACACTGCAGAGACTAACGTACAATTATATAACATATGCTGCACTCACCCCTCGGGCTTAATAAGCCCATTCACTAATGCCAGCTTCCACCCTTTGTTCTCCGTTATGCTACATGCCCTAATAATAATGTTCTTTTAATTGCCTATGCGACTCGTCAGAAACACTGCATTTACTATGGTTAACTTCAAAATCAACCTACATCGTAACATATCTAATAAACTCTCTCTATATATTTATTTTAATCTTAAACAGTTATCTTTCTTAGATTATAATGCCATTGTTTTCGGTACATGTGAAGTTTCAGACAGTGCAAGCCTATTAGATCCGCAGTCAGTGAATCCCAATTCCTGAGCTTATTCATATACAAAGGTTTTATTTAGAGGTATTTATCGTGAAAGTCATAAAAAAAAAGTCAAAAAATGTGCACAGGATAATTTTACACATCTAGATAAAAATAATAATTTTAATTTCTTAAATAATATTCTTAAAACACTAGATAACATTATCCTTATTTAAATAAATTTTCTATAAACATTCATGAGAAGATAAAATAAATTGAATTTTCCTTATAAGTTAAAATTAATATATGCATTAATTTCTATAGAAGTTTTTTCAGCTAACTTATTTAAAAATTGAAATACATAATTTTTATTTTCTGCAAGAGTATTTATGAAAAATTTAATCAATATGGCCCAAACCTTGTTTGACCGCAATAGCAAAGCACCCCCCATCTATGAAAGAGGTCTTGCTTGCACCAATCAGAATTTAAACTGTCATCACTACAACTAGGCTTCTGTTTGACCTGATACCAATACCCGTGAGCTTTTATTCGTTATTAAGAGTTTCAGAGCCACGGGTCCAGCAATGTCAATGAAATCAAACGTGTGCATGCATTCCTTCAAATCTCCGATGCAACAGTTTTAAGAGTAAACCCTTATTAAAGTATTTCATGACAATCACTTTGACTTTATAAAATTTCCACTTTATTTTATAAAATATCGTTGACTATAATTTTTTTTAAAGATTATACTAATAGAAAAGAAATTATGAAATGAACAAAGCTTTAGGATTTAAAGTTTAAGATAAAACGAGAATTAAAATGACTAATATTTATATTATCTCAACAAAAAATAGTTAAGGGCTTAATTACTCTAGTTTGAGGGCATTGGGAACAGTTGAGGATGGTAAAGGCAATGCATGAGGGAAAATAATTTGTGAAGCAAAGCCACGTATCAAATATAAATAGTATAGAAAGTCCAGGAGGAGCAAGTAAACTCACGTTAATTTCATCTTTTTTCAAACGTAGAACAAGCACCAACAAGTCCAGAGTAATGTTAACACACTACTCTTTGCCGGTAGCAAGAATAGAAATCGAATTATTAAAGCAGAGAGAAGATGGTGGTCGTCAGCATCATCCACTTCCCTGGTAACTTGGTAAAGTGCTTTTAATTATTTCATCATTGGGAAGGAAAAAAAAAACCCCAGAAATTCTTGTTTCCTGGGGCTCCAATTTTGTTCCCAATATGAGTGTTTTGTCACCTTGGGAAAGATGGAACCACCCCACATGAAAGCACACCATCTTGCACCCACGTTATAAGGTTTGTGTAACCATTAATTCTAACAAACAAAAAAACCCTTAAAAATTTGGAAAGCAAAAAACTGAATGCAAACACCAAGTTGTAGCATCTCTGAATAGCAACCCAAGAAATTATTAAGCATGCCTTTCCTAGTCAGCACACAAAAAGTGGTGGCATGAATGAATGAATCTGCCAGTATATTTCTGAGTTACACTTTCGCGAAAAAGCACCTAATTTTTCAGTAAGATGATGTTGACAAATACAACTCTAACTAGTTTTAGTGATTTAGGTTAGGTTTGTCAGCTTGTTTAACTGGAGCAGCAGCAGGAATAGCGTACTTTGTACACAATCTTGCGTTAACAGATGCAAGAACAGCAGACAATTAAAGTATGGACTTATAAAAATATATATATATTTTTCATAAAATAATGTCTAAAACATTTATTTAATCAGACAACTTTTTTTAAAAGAAAAGTACTTTTCTTGAAAGTTAAAAGGAAAAAAAATAAACTATCATATAAATATCTTTTCCTAACTTTGTTCGAATGTACTTATATGTAGTGATATAATTAGGGAATTGACAAATTTGCAACAATTTTTGAGAAATTTATGTTCTGAATTGCAAGCTAGATACACTATACAAACTTTAGTGGTTTATGATATGAAATTCTTCTGACTGATTAAGACTCAGACCTCACAATTTGGATAGGACCTTGTGAATGAGAGATAAAGCATGAGTCCTAGGTAATATGTATGGGCTTCAAATTCACCGGAATATCATGGAAGAAAAATGAATGGCGACAATAGGAATTTCATCACATGACAAGGGGAAATAAATATGCTGTCTTTGAAAGCAGACAAACGCTAATTATTGTTTAATTAAATGTAAAATTGCTCGAAGATTGTCTTGGATAAAATGCATAATATAATACTAATTGCCTCTTGCCCTTCTATTGAAAAATTAAACAATGTTTTCTTCTGCAAAGAAATTCTCAACGCGTTATCATCTGAATTAACTTAATGAGAGCTATATACCTAAAACCAGCTAGTCACCATAAAATCATAGTGCATGCACGATAATATCCGAACGGATAGATTCGTTATTTAGATCACACACTTATGCATACAGACATAGAAGCAATCATTCTACAATATATATATATATATATATATATATATAATGTGCTGACATCATCATGCTGATGAACCTCGACCAATCAATTAGGATTTAATCAAATCAAGACAACCTACTCTTTTTAGAATCCTTTTTTTTTTTTTTTACCAATTTTTATATGAATGAAAATGTAGATCTACTGCTGAAAACTCGTATATATGAATGAAAGAAAATCCACGAAATGTAAGTCCTACATGATAATGATAACTAATCAAATCCTAACAGAAACTTCTAATAGATTAACTGGGGGCAAAATTTAGAAGTATACACAATTATTTGTGCCAGCTTGGCTTTCTAACTTGTATCTATGCTTTTACTCTTCATTAGCAGTGAGAAGAGACAAGTGCATAAGTGTGAATACCATATACTGTCCATGTGTATATATAATCATTTCGCCTACGTCATTTTATCCATCATAGTTACCGAAAGTCAATCCCTAAAATCTGCGTGATTCTTACAAAATTAGTTATATTGTGAATATTTTTTATAACACCTTCTCTTAACATTTTTTTGCTTCGTTACACCACTTATTAAATTTTAGACATCTCTCTTCTCTTTTTATATGATGATTTTAAAAATTCGTTGTATAACAATAATTGCTCAAAATAATATTCATACAGATAAGGACAATATGGTTCACAATATTTCTTACAAGCTTTGACTTTGGTGCCAGTTGCTATCTATTATACATTATACATTATGTAATTGAGCCTATATATATATATATATCAAAATTTCAAAGATTCTACAACCAAATCGTTTTATGGGAATAAAACTGGGGTTATTCATGATGAGAGATCATGCTGCATTGATCATATGGGAAGCTTAAGGAAAGTTCAGAAAACGTAGTTTGCATATTTGTTTTACTTGTTTTAGTTTTTCCTTTTATCAATGAGATACTCTAGTATGGTTATGCCATAAGCTGTATTCCTTACACATAAAATGCAGTGCTTCCCCTATATACGTATAGTTTTCCTGCATGTGCATTAAATACGAGCAAATTGATAAGCAATACTTCCCATTTTAAATTCAACGTCACGATCTGTGCAAGGGTGAGATAATGGAATTACAGTGATCATCACATGGGAAGAGGGAAAAGAGAGAGATCTTTCACCTTTTAAAACTGGAATATGCTTGTGCATGGTTGGACCCGCCCCATCCAAAATATGAAGGAACTAAACAAGTTTTTCTTTGAGGGTTAGTTGTTCAATCCAAATAAAGATCAAAACTTTGTCTTTTCCAGTTCAATTTCAAACCAGCTATATCGACAGGTATATAAACAGGAAAAAAAAAAGCAATTTCCAAGATCAAAAAATTTATAAAAAATAAAATAAAATAAAATATTATAATAATAATGCAACAAACTGATGAAACAAAAGAAGACACTCTACACCAAACTACAACATTAGAACCAGATGTGTCCTTATATCGTACAAAGTTAAGAAACAAGTAACTTTAGTTGCTAGTTTTTCAACATGAAGAAGAAGAATGATCTATCTTTTGAACTAAGCATTGATAATTTGCACAACAAATAAAATAAAAACAAACATCCAAATCCATATCCATATATATATGTTTTCTTTCTCTCTTTTTCTCTCCTGTCTTTTCTTTTTTTCCTCTCTCACATCCATATCAAAATATGAGTGTCAAATTTTTACCACTAGGCCTCATTCTCAACAACAACAACAATATCGCATAGAAACACAAAGTTGGAGTGTAAGAGAAGATGAACTATGAGAGGGTGAGACACAATCAACACGCAATCCCGGTTGTGTTTTTTTTTTGTTTTTTTTTTCTTTTTCAAGATCTTGTGTGAGGGAAGAATTGCGTACCACTACCACCAGCCATGAATGCGTTAACCGGAGCCGAATACAAAGAGGAAGTATCAACAAGTGCAGCTGAAGAAATAGCAGCAAGGTTCAAGGGCTGAGCTGCAGCAACAACACCAGCAGAGGTTTCTCCAGCCGTGTAATTATTATTACTATTATTATTACTGTTGTTGTGGTTATTATTTTCAGGACCATAGTCATAGAGGATTCCTTTGAACACATGTCCTCCTATGCTCACAGCGGTTTGGTATGCGTATCTATCATCAGCATCTTCCACGCAGCTAACCCTCACGCATCTGAATTCAGCTGGAGAACTCACCACAGAAGGAAAATTCCCTTCTTCCTCTAACCCTTAGAAAAACAAAGAAGAAGAAAAGAAAATAAACAACCACATGGGTTAGTTACATGGTTAAAAACAAAGGTCTTTTTACAGAAAAAAAAAAAAAAAAACTAGATTCTTGTGATCTAATAATCAAGAAAGAAAGAAAGTGGTGGAGGTGAATGGCAGTGCGTGAAAGTGAGAGAGAGAATGTGCTAAGAAAGAGGAGGGAAGAAAAACAGTTTCTTGCTGTCAATCCATTCGTCAGGGCTACTACATAACAGTGTTTTATTGAAAGGGAAAGGGTTAGAGGTAGAGAAAAAAAAAATAGGAAAAGAGAGAGAAAGAAAGAAAAGCTGATATATGAAAATGGTGGATTTTGGTTCACACGCAATCGATACGGTTCCATTGTTTGCAGGTATACTTCCAAAACTTTCTCACCAGTCCCCCGATATCTTTTCAGAGAATTTCTCTGGCCAGAGATTCTCTTCTTTTTTCATTTCCTTTCCTTTATTTCCCCACTCTCATTCATCACTCAATCACAGAAACTGCGAGTTCTTTCTGTTTGCATCACTGTGAACAAAGAAAGGCAAAACAAAAAGGCACTGGGAGTGTGTGTATGTATGAGTGAGTTAGTGAGTAGTAGTGTGCGTTATTATGTACCTGACGAGGGTAAACGAGTGCAAGAGGTCGGGTCTCTCGGCCTCTTGGAAATATCTCTCTGTTGCTGTTGTTGTTGTTCTTGCTGTTGCTGCTGTAACGCGGCGAGTGCTTGCTGACGCTCGCGGCGTTTAGAAGCCGGAACCCATGTGCTTTTCACATGGGTTTGGCAGTCGTACCCGCGGCTCTTGCAGCACGTCCTGCACCGCATGTGAGGGCAGTCTTTCTTGGCCTGGTTGCCGCAGTCCTGGCAGCTTATTCCTCCCTCCGCGGCCGCGGCTGCGCGCATCGCCACCAACGCAGCCGATCTCGACGACGAGTGATCATCATCGGAGACGCCGCCGCCGCCGCGGCTGGGCCCAACTCCTGACGAGTAAAGATCTCGCTGCAGGAGAGGACGCGCATGTGGATGCATCACGTGATGATGGTGATGGTGGTGCTGGTCCTGCTGGTTCCATAGCTCAAACCCTCGGTGGTAGGACGAAACGTCGTCGTTTTTGCTGCTGTACCAGAATAGGGTCTCCGCTGGTGGAATCTCGCTGCTTTGGTTGTTGTTGTTGTTTCCTCGCCCTCCTCCTCCTCCTCCTAATGAGAATAACCCCGCCATTGTTCTGGACCTGACCCGGGCTTCAATTGTGGCCCAAAATCCATATCAGAAAACTCGATCGCTGTGTGTTGTAGGATATTGAGAAACAGATGAAGAAGAAGAAAGACGCAAGCATGTAAAAATAACAACAGAGAGAGAGAATTAAAAAAGAAAAGAAAAACAAGGGTCGTAAGTTATTGCAAGTTGTAACTATTGGTTGAAATAATTCCCTGGGTTTTGAGCTTTGAATGAGGCGTGGGGTTGAGAATTGGGATTTGGGAGTGCGAGACGAGGTCAAGAACAATAATAATAATGATATCAATATCAATATCTCAATAACAATAACAACAATAGCAGCTAGGTAGAGAACTTGTTGAATTTATGTTGAGAAAAACTATTACACTGTTGATGGTTGGATTTTGTGTTGTGTAATGGCAACTAGAGTCATCAATAGTGTTGTGGCCACACAAATACAAGCAAAACCAAAAACCGAAATTAAACACAAAATACTAGAAGCGCACACAAAAAAAAAAAAAAAAAAAACTAATTAATTTTTAAAATTGTTTGGTGATGTTTTTCTAAAAAAGAGTGTGTTGGGTGTTGTGTTTCTGTTGTTATATCTCGTTATGGATTAGCCGTTGTGGTTGGGGAAAGGGTAATTGAAGCTTCGTTGGTTAAGGACAGGCGTCCAACAGTGTCGCGCAGCGTTAATCGCGCTTTCAATTCTTTCTTTGGTCACTCTCCGAATTCAGCGTTTTTGTAATACTCTAATAATATAGCGTGTGAGTGAATGAATATATGTGCATTATGCAATAATAATTAAAATAATAAAGAGAAGATAGCAATAGCAATAGCATAGCACAGCACCAACAACAGTACCACAGTTGTTATTTACAGCTATCGCTGCACTGCAAACGCCGCCATGCCCCTCTCTTTCTCTCTGCAACCCTCTGATGCTTCCTTCAATTTAATAAATAACTCCCTCTCTTTCTCTCTCTCTGATGTTTCTGCAGAGTTTATGAGCTCTTTTTTTAGTTCTGAGCAGTTCCTCCTTTTGTGTCTGAAGCCTGTGTGTTTAACTTGGCACAATGACAAAACCACTACACTGCACTGCACTGCACAGTAAGCAACCAAGCAAGTACTCTCTCTCTCTCTCTCTTCAACAACGGAATGAATGTAATCTCATCCCATCTCATCTCCACCGATCATACCAACTTCGCATGTTCCTTCAACGGCTCAGATTTATGCCACGTGTCAAAGAAACAGCTTTCTGCGTCCCTCGTCCTTTGCACCGGAAAACCCGCTGCTTTTCGTGACACATTGCCCCTTTTGTGTCCATTAATTTATGGTTTTCGCTTCCATTAAAATAAAAATTCCGCTGTCCCCCTCCTTAATCCTTATCACCATTTACCTCACTCCCTCTTCACTGTTCCTCCTAAATACTATTTATCCTCACATTTCACATTATCTTTGTTTTATTAGTATTTTTAAGATTAAATTGTTCATTTTCAAGAATTTAAATCAATAGTTATCGGCAATGACAGATTAAATTGAGCTTCACAAGTTTGGAAATACAAATTTACGTTTGATGGCAAAAGGTAATTTTACCAATAAATAAGATCTTTATTTTAATTTTATTTTTTGAATTTACATTAGAATGTCTTTCTCAATGTTTTCAATTGAAAATGAAGCATGCACTGCACATATAAATGCATCCATTTGAAAAATAATTAATTAACAACATTAGTTACCTATGGATCACTTAGTTTAAAAAATTGTTTTCGGGCTGACTCTAATCCGTGATTATTTTTTGTGTGTCACAATTAACTAATAAAACAGTGGGGTGATTAGTTATTTTGAGGTAGAGAGATTTGGACCGGTGAAAAAGAGGCAACCAGATCGAATTTCCATGAAAATAATGATCATGTGACCTCAAACAAATATGCGTTCCTACAAGGGAACACAGCGCCACCAAATTGTCATCGTACCTTTTTCTCTTTTTTTTTGAAGTTCTCATTTTTTTATGCAACCGTTAGTCACAGTAATTTTTGCGTAACCACAGTGTCAATAAGAATAAACTATAATCAGACCTAATACAAAATCGAAATAGTATTATAGAGGAACTTATATAATGTGTTCTTCCAAAGAAATTAAAAGGAAAAATATATTTAAAAAGTAGTTTTTTAAGATATTAAATATACTCACCTTTCATGTAATACTCTTTTTTATAAAGTAAAGACTTGCTAATTGCTATATAAGCTTTTAATTACTTAAAAGAGTAAGTGTTAATTGTTTTTACTTTAATAAATAGTTAGATTCTCAATAAAATATTTTTATTATTTCTTTAACCACTAAGTGTACTGGTTAGTATATAACTGTAAAGTATTACAAGAATATCGTAGAAGAATATAACACTACTCTTAAAATAATTTTAACATAGATTCTATAACAAACTTTATTATAATTTTAATACATTTTGGTCATTTAATTAGTTGCCTCTATATTCATTACATCCATACAAGATCTTCTCATTACGAATGTGTTCTTAGAAGATATTTAATGAAAAAATATTAGTTGACGACATAAATAGTTTATTGCTATCCTTTTAATTAGTTAAAAAAAATATTTAGGATCTAATTAGCAAATGTTTCTTAACCAATATCTTAATTTAAGGAACCTATTGATAACACTCGTTTTCTAATTACAACATGGACTATTTCAATTATGGTTCATCTTGCACACTATTTACTCTAGGCAAGGGTAAACATCAGTTTGACAGCCTAACATGCGCCTTTGACATGGCTTATTTAAGATCAAACTTAACTTGCTAGACAAAAAGGTCAGGTTAAAATTTCAAAAAGTTTATTTTATTAAACATGTTGAGCTTTAAACTTTGAAAAAAGGTCTTTCGAGCTTGATGAATTGAGCTATTTATTTATTTACAAATTTAGTAATAACATATTTATCATATATTTAATTTATATATAATTTACTTTTAACATCATTTTATAATTATATTATTAAATTGGCCTTTTAAAAGGCATGGGCTTATTTATTAACCCATTCAGAGTTATGTTGGCTTACTTAGGGATAGGCTAGTTAGTCTATTTATAAATGGTATTATACGGTAGAAATTTAAAAAGATTTTTCATCAAGTCAAGCTTTTAAAAAATTGAATATTAAACCTTAAAAATTGACATATATAAAGTAAATAAGGTAGATTTACATTTTATATTTAAGAAACTAGACCTATTTAAAGAAATGTCTAGCTTGGTCTAATTTGTTTCCACTTCTAAATTAAAGTTGATGAATTTAAGATTAAAAGAATAATGCTTAGCGTGAATAATTTGCAATTAACTTGGTTAACAAAAAATGTTAGGACTATCCTTGACAAGCCATTTGGTTTTGAAGAAAACATATTAACATATGATAATGAGATCAAGTTAAAGAAAAGTTAGTTAATACTTTCTCCGTTCCACAATATTTATTGTCCTAATTTTTTTTTAGATAGACAAAAAAAATTAATAAATAAATGAAAAGAACAACAATTTCACAAAATAATCTTATCATTATTGTTTTCTATCATTAGTATTATAATGGATGTTAACGAAAAAAGATAAATAACATTACATTAAAAAATTAAAATAATAATTATTTTGGAATTTATTTTTTTCTTCTTACCTATAATTGTTATGCAACAGATGAAGTAGTGTTTAAATGTGTCATATTCTTAAGATAAAACAAAGCGAAAAGAAAAGTGAGATAAATCTTCCAAGTGTTACATTCGTTATGAAGCATTTAAAAAGCATCATCTATATTAAATACATAGAGACAAAATTTAAAAATTTAGTCATTGCACCAAGCAAATATGACCAACATTTATCAAGAGTTTGCAACGGCAAAGAAAGAAAAGTAAATTTTACTGCATACACAAACTGCATTCGCTTTCATTTCTCAACTCACATTCAATTTCCTCTTTTATTCATTGTACCGCCTTAATTGACTAGTTATTCTTTGAGAGATTCATTTATTATAGCTATTATTGAAGCTCACCAAAAAACCTCCAAAAATAGCATTAATGTTTATTGTTTTCTAGTTTATTAGTGTTGGAAAGATCAATGTGTAGAATCTGAAGAGTATGTTAAAAAAATACTTAAATTTTGAGTTTGGAAAGTCTGATATATGCAATTATACTTGAGTTTGCAAGGTTGTATTTCGTGTATTTGAACCGACTGTTAATGAAAAATTTAATTATTTATGAAGGACTAGCCGTAGTCTTAATTGAATAGATGCAATTAAATTATTAAAAATATTCTCTACTAAGATTGTTTCCCTCTATCTCTTACACTAATTGAGATATTAAGTTTTCCTCAAAAAATCCCTATAGCAAAATGGTGGTTTTATCAGCTGAGCTCAACTCAACAAGGAGGGAACTTGGTTGGGTTGGTGAATTCCAGCAATTGTCAGGTGATTTAGATTGGGTGCCGGGGAAGAAGGGTAGGCATGGCATCCTCTATCTATGCAAGCTTTCATAGTGGTTTAACTGAAACACCGAGAAAAATCAACTTCTTAAATATATCTCAATCTCGATATTTCGATATATTAGTCTTCTTTTAACTTTCACCTACAAAAGTTGAGAGGATGATGAATTTGGTTTGCCACTGTTGGTGATGAGGCAAGTAATGGTAGGCTTAGGGCTAAAAAAGGACCAGGACCAGGACCAGTGGCATAGTTTATTGTTCGTGGCAGTTAAGGACTAGTTATAGGCGTGGCAAAGATTTTTTATTTATTTTTTGTTTACATGGCAAAGGTTGATCGATTTTGTGGTATTTGTGGAGTTGATGGAGGAGGGGACATATTGAGGGGCTGGGTTAGGTGACTGAGGCAAGCGTAGCTTTGTGGAGAAAAAGTTGCAGAAACTATGCTGGGGTTTTCATGCTGGATTCTGTGGTGATATTCGTTTCTGGAGATGATATTGATAAGGATGCATGTACGTACAAGAAGATGGATTAAACTACAATTTTTGAAGCTTTTAAAACCTAAACTGCAAATATATTACTATATCTCGTATATATGGTGAATCTGTGTTATTAAGATATTATTTAAGAAATTTTAAAAAATTATTATTAAGTTCTAAGTTACCATAAAAAGAATCAATACAATTTAAATTTTTTAACTAATATTTTTATGACATTGATTAGTATTTATCCTAAAAAGTTATTAATAATATCACATTTTCTAACAAATTTTTGTAATACTATTATATATTTAATTATTAATTAAAATTACTAAATAAAATAAGAGTTTCATCAAAATTTCTGTTTTTCTAATAAAAGTATACTAAAAAAATGTGTTTGTCATTACTCGTACACCGGAGTATTACTATCAATTATCTGTACCAAGGCAATGGTTGGACTAGTGGTCTATACCTAAAATGTACCAATACAATTCAACGGTTTTATTTTTAAAATTAGCATAGCACTTGTGTATTATCTTTAACTATATTAAAGTTATCCAAAATTTTGCACACATATCATTATATATGCTAATTTTTCATTTTTTTTCTCTTTAAATTTTATATTTTTTGATTAAGAAAATGAGTTATAACCATGCAAAGCACGGGTCAGTATTATAGTGTTGTTAAAGAATAACTAGTGTCTTCTCAAAAAGAAAATGACTGGTGTATTATAAAATAAAAACAATTTAAAATAATTGAAAATATAAAATATACTAAATTATACTTTTTTAAAAATTTAACGAAGAACATATTTTTATAAAAATATAATAAAATATAAGACAAAAAAAATTCATAATGTGAAAATAATATTTGTGAAGTAAAGGGTATAAGAATAATAATAATCCTGAAATAATTAATAAAATTATAATTATTATTTATATTGGAATGTAAATATTTATAAAATATTTTAATATAAAAAATAAAACTCAAGATTTAAATTCCTATTACAAATAAAATTCAAATATTTCATTTGGATAAAACTTATTGACAAGTTTTTATCTTGTAAATCAAGTATATTATAGGTAAGGTAAATAATTTTTTTTTTATAATATATATATATATATATATATATATATATATATTTTTATATGAAATATTACAAATTATTATTAATTTTATGACGTGTGCCTATATTTGTTTTTAGTGGAATTATGACATGTGCCTGTAAAGTATAGTTACCGCTTACCACTGACTAATTCTCAATAAAAGATAATACTACTGTGCAATGACATTAAAATATCACTTTTAATATTTCATACACTAGAAATGGCATTGCCAACATTTGAAAAGATGAAATATACTACTGACATTAAAAAAATCATGTGTATTTATGACATCCTTATCGTTTTTGATGGCTAAACGGTTGAAAAGATGAAATATACTAGCAATGACATTGCCAACGATTAGTAGGCAACTCAAAGGTCAAACTTGTTGGCATGCTAGAAATTTAGCAATACTTTAATTAATGATAAGCTCAAAGTTGTCAATAATGAACTAATTTTGTGAGATAATTTATTTGTTACTTTTATGTCGGCTTAGTTATTAATATTTGGCTTTAAAAAAGTTTGATGGTTATGTATTAATAATATAAAATAATTTTATATTATTATTTAATTAAAGTATGCTATGAATTTTAAGATTTTATTATAAAATTTATTATATATAATAATTTATTATTGAATAATAGCATAAAATTATTTTATATTATCTATGTAAACTATTTTTTTCTTTAAAAAATATCAAAAATAATATTACAATTACATTCAAGGATATGTGGCTAATTATTTTCAGCCGTAAGTTCTTTGCCAAACTTTCTTGGAATAGTGTTTAGTCTTCTAGTCCTCTTAATATGAACCCATTTATTCTTTTTAGCCATTCAAAAAATATTTTTCACTCAAGAACACTTATTTAGTCACAGCATCATTCAGCCAATAAGGTGTGCATCATGTGATGAAATGAGAAAAACGTGGACCAACTGTCTTTCAATTATCACTTCTATGATCAGATATGACGTACAACTTCTTTATGATAAATATACCATGGGTAAACAAGAAATGGGGGATCGGAAACCCTTTCAATGGATGATTATTACTAGTCTCAAAGGTAAATCTAGGGCTATTCATTGCTCTGTTTGGAGAAGAAATTTGAATCAATCAAACTTCATCTATTTGGATTTCTCAAAAATTCTTTGCATAACCAATCAAGAACGAGTTGGTTTACAAATCAATCGGTCCAGTCTCCTGTTATATAAATGTGTAAAATTTTATTTCAATAAAAAAAATTAGTTATTGAGAATAAATATGTATGTCTAAAATCTAATCTATCATATTATCAATTTTAGTAAATAATTATTTTTTATTTTATTATCATATTTATTATTTTATTAAATGATTAATTTGATAAATTCTTAATTAAAATTAGAAACTTATTTCATGATAGAAATTATGATAATGAAAAATAAGTTATTTATAATTTTAATTTAAATTTTTCTTGATTATAAGATTATTACGAATAAGATATCAATAATTCGGATAAATCAATATATATGTAATATTCTTTATTGAATAAAAATTAATAGATCTCATTTATTAAATTACATGTATAGATAATGTATATGTGGATGTCATCATTGAACTAACTTAATTGAGAATTTTTAATAATTAATATTACCTTGATATGTCAATATCTCAAAAAATATATAATAATTTTCTTTGACATGAAATTATCATAGTAATTAATAAATTATTTATTATATTCTAATTTTGAATACCTAATGTCTAAGGCATTAGTTGAATTAATATTGAATATAATTAAATACTTGTAGAATTAATGATTAATTAAAAGGAATCCATCAAATGAGTTTTAGTTATATGATAGAATTAAAACCTTATGCAAGACAATTGATTGAATGAAAGAATAAAATAATTTTTTAAGTCATTCATTGATTAAGTGTGTTAGCTTATTAGAATTTGACAATAATACTATACTTTAAAGTTAACCTTGAGCTATAAATGATGGAATGAAATATTATATTATTTTTCTAGTAGTTCTTGAAGGTAAAAAAATGTTACTTCATACTATCCGGACGTTAAGAAGTATCGTTAGATACCTATCTTGATGGGTAAATTAATTATAATTAATTTACTACTGATTTAGTACTGAACCTATAGGATCACACAAATGAGTGTTTCAATCTTTGTAAAAGAAAATAATTTATTTGATAATTAAATTAAATAATTTAATTTAATGAGATAAATATTTTAGGAAAATATTATTAATTTTTTGTTAACACAAAAATATAATTAATACAAGCAAGGAGTATTATTTTATGAATGTGAAAGTTGTCCATAAATAATAATAATACTCTATTTTTATATATCAGGATAATATCATGTAATTAGTTATCGTAATTAATCATGTAATTAATTGTAAATTATCTTTATCTTATATTAGAAAACTTCTTAAAATAAAAGATATGAGAAAAATGTTATTTTTATAAAGATAAAGACACATAAAATTATGTTAAATAATTTTTAAAAAAAATACTCAAATCAATATCTTTTTAACAATATAAATAAAAACATCTACCCGAAACAAAGTGCATCAAACACCAACTAAAAAAGAAGTTTAAACCTAGTTTCACTTGTCAAAGATTGGTCTATGTATAAGTACACACTATTAAAGAAAAATTTTATTGTTTCGGGACCACATATTGATATACAAACCTATTTTTTTTTCTATTTATTATTATTGTATATTTTTTAATGCAAACTATATCATAATTTTTCAAAGTGTTAAAGGAACACTTCTATCTAACTATCATTAATATCCTCTTTATTCATAAACTTTTTAAAATTTTTGTTTTTAAGTCCCTACATAATAGTTTATCATTTCTGGTCTTAAATATTTTTTTATTAATAAATAGTTTAGTAACAATATTAACTAAGATGTAATAACTATTACATTAATAGTACATTGAATTATCATATTTACTAGGAGTCTAACAAAGTAACTACATGTAATTTTTGGTTATAAATTGTATTTTTAATCTCTCATAAAAAAATAAATATCATAATATAATAATAATTTCTTTGTTCCTAAATATAGGATATTATTTTGAGATTTTTGTCTCTTTTAATAATTTTTTTTGCATTAATTAGTTTTTACTAAAATACCCTCAGATGTTTTAATCCACAAATATTAAATGTTATGCATTGTTTCCTTCAGGCGGGGATTGAAGAATTAAAGAAATTAATTTTAAAAATTAAAATTTAATCATTATTACTCTATTTACATAAATAATAAATATTTTTATTAAATAATAATATTAACTAACAATCTCACGGACAATCCAATAGCTTATCATATTAATAAAGAATGCAATATAATTATTTTTTGTAAATTATATTTTTAATTTCTCATGAAAAATAAATATTATACTAATACAGTAGTACTCCTTTTCCTTATACATAAGACATTATTTTGAATTTTTCTTGTTTATTTTATAAGGGTTTTTTTTCATTAATTATTTTACAACCAAAATAATTTAATTATAAAATATTTATGAATATTTATTAGTTTTAAAAATAAGATTTTATTGTTTTAATTAGCATCATTAGATAATGATAAGTTTTGCAAGATAAAAAGTATTTAATGTGATTGCAGAGAAAGGAGGCGGCAATCTGCAACACCGGCGAATGAGGCCTATCACAGGAATTCCGACCCGCACGGCTCATAGTAGTGTCTTGTAGAGTGCACCTAGCTAGCCACCTACCACTCCAACACTTATTTTGTTACTGTCATCTCTTAATCATTATTATTATTGTTATTATATTATAATAATTGTCATCAATTCACTTTGATCATTGCATACTAATTTTGATGATCACGCTATCCAAGAACAAGCCTTTGCCTTACATTTAGGATTCGTTTGATAGAAAGAAAAAAAATATATAAGAAGGAAAGACAGCCATAAAAATTACTTCTTCCATCACATTATAATTTTTGTATAAGAATTTTTTTTGTTATAAAATAGATTAATGGTAAATTTTATCATTTGATTTTTATTATTCTTATAAATTTTATATTTAAGATTTATTTTTGTAAATTTTACTATTTGAGTTTTTAATTCTTACATATTTTATCCCCCAATTAGATTATTTCCAAAATTATTTATTAAAGATATAATGTTTTTAGCTTTTTTCATCGATGATTGTAATTATAATTGATTTAGAAAATTATTTTTTACATCAATTATATACACAATTGATATAGAAAATTATTTTTTTACATTGTTATAACTATAATTGATATACAAAATCTAAAAAATGACTTTTTATATCATTTTGTTACTAATGTTATGTTAAAATGCAAAAAAAAATTATATATATATAGACAGTAAATGTTGAAAGTTTGATGGTAAATTTGATGAACAAACAACTTAAGCAATAAAATATGTGATTTTATGAAAATTAAGTGCTAAAATTTATGAAAATAAAACTTGAATGGTAAAATTTACAAAATTTAATAGTAAAATTTATCATTAAGCCTGTGTTATAATTGTCATCTTAACTTTTTAATTCTTTATCAGGTGTCGATTATAAGCAACAAACAAACATGTTTCACACTTATTTAGGAAATGAGTTAACTTCATTAAATTATTTCATTTCCAATTAAAAATACTTTTTTTCCTAAATTACCCATTGAAACTTGATAGTAAGCATAAAAAAAAATTTTAAACCTTATTAAATGAATGATATTTTAAGGATAATATCATTAAATAAGGCTTCATTAATTGAGATTTGCTTATAGTTAAGACCAAAATATATAAGAGTTTTGTTGCTTATATTCAAAACCAGAAGGAGTACAATATTAATTATTTTTCACTTATATCTCTAATAATATTAATATTATGAGTTAAAAAACTAAAAGTAAATTAATAATGATAAGGTTAATTTTGTAATATTATTATTTGTTAATTTTGTTAAAATAAGTAATAAATATATTTAAAATGAAATATATTTTGAAAAAAAATATTATAAAAAAATATCATTCATAAGTTAAAATAAAATAATTAATGAATACCAATTGTTTGGAAACTAACGGATAAAACATCAAAGATATCCAATTTAACATTATCACCTTCAACCCAAAATCTTAATCATATGCTTGGAATGAGGGAAAAAGACGAGAAATGAAAGAAAAAAAAAATTTGAATCGGAAGAAAAGTGAAAGAAAATAAAATGTTTAATTTTTTTTTCTATAAGTTGACTTGTTTTTCATTTTTTTTTTACTTTCTTTTAATTCAAACAAAAGAAATTGTATTGTTATATGTGTTTTCCTTTCTCTTTATTTTCTTTTCTTCTTACCAAACATACCATAAGCCTTTAGGTTAGATTTTTCCTCACTTACATGTTATTAAATTTGTTCATTTCTATTTAATGTGAGACTTCATTTTTATCCTTAAATTCCATCAAATATCAATGAAGGAAGAAACAAATATTTAGAAATTAAAAATATGTACTATTATCATATTATCAAAGTTATTTAAGCTATGTTTGGATTGAAGGTAAAGGATGGAATGAAAGAGAAGTATTTTACATTGTTTGATTTTGAAAATAGGAATCAAATATAATGGAAAAAGATGGATCATGATGCATTCAATTCCATTGCTTAACTCTTATTTTCTTTCCCCGAATTTAGTGTGCACTCAATGGAACAAAGCTTTTAAATTATGAAATGATTATTTTATCTTTGAAAATTTAAAGGATAATATAAGAATTAAAAAGTTATAACTCGTTCTATTTTGTCATTTTCCAAACAATGAAATGAAATTTTTGTTTCATTATATTATAAAATATCCAAACGATGAATTGACCTTTTATTATATATCACTCTAATCCATTCCATTTTGTTATATTACAATCTATAAAGATAAAAATCACAGGAGAAGTTGAATTGTGATTTATAAAAAAATTTGACAACTTTTCGCAGAGTAACTTATCATCTGAAACTAAGGTTTTGAAGGATTTTTAAGAAACTATATCGGACAATGATCTAAGCATGATATTGATATATAAAAAAATTTATAAAACAAAAAAAATAAAAGACACACTCCACAAATCAAGATAAGTTAAAAGTATATAAGGGCAAGAGAGAAACACAAAAATTTATACCGATTTATCTTAAGAGATTACATCTATTTCTTAATAATTTATTATGTTTTAGTTTATATCTTTTATAAAGATATAAATATTACTTTTACAAGCTACTTCTATTCTATTATAATGATCCTTAAAATATAAGTTTTTTTATTCATAAAATTTTTAAGCATTTATTATTTTTATGACTATTGAATCTTTTACACTTCTCACGTTTTGCGATTAACGTGGAAAATTTTAGAAGTTCACTGTAAACAGAGGTAAACTTAAAATGTAGTAATTTTTTCCCTCCAAAATCAATATATATATATATCAATTAATGTTTTTTTGTGTGAATATATCAATTGATCCATATAATGATAACGCAACAAAATTAGAACTCAAGATTTTATCCATACTACGTACCCACCCCATAAGGTCGACCTCGATCGATTTTAATGTTAGATTAGTTTTAAGTGGAGTATTTGATATAGTTCTTATTTAACAAGAATTACACAAATGGAATGGAAACTATATACACTACTAATAATTTAGTATATTGATATAATATGTTGGCACTTTAATTTTAATAAATATAAATTATATTAATTAAAACAATCTAACATTAGACTAGTACTATTTTCTAACACTTTGACTGTTTGTTTTTTGCTCCATTACTAATAAAAACCATTCTTCTTGGACTTGGAGTTGTGAGTGGATAGTGGGAATGACGAGGGAATGTGTGAGAGACTGAGAAGATTTCTAGGTGGGTGTGAAATATTGTTGTGGAGTCATTCATGAAAATACCAGGTCAACTCGTAGTTTGTACGGTTTTTCTATTGTGGCTTGGGGGTTTGTGTTGACAACGCCCTCCAGTCACATCAAACCACGTCACCAAATACCGTAGCTTTGTATAATTTAATAAATTTAAATATATTAATTACTAATTAGTACTATCATATTGAATAATTGATATATTAAATGTACTCGACAATATATAACTAATTATACAAATAACCTTTTATATTAAATTCTTCTTATTCTTACTTCATACCTCATTTTATGAAGGAAATGAGTAATAAAAAAACTTAGGGTTGGCTTATTTAAAAAAAATGTATTTTAAAATTAAGAACATATTTTCATTTTATGAATTTATTTTATTTTCTAGAAAAATATGAAAAATACTTTTAGATTATTCAGTCATAGTTTGAACGTTTGTAAAATATTGTTTATATTTTTTTTGCTGAGAAAAAATATTGTTTATATATGAAGTTCAAAAATAAATAATGGTGTATGTTTGTTTTATATATATTTTAGTGTAATTTGTTTAGGTTTGTCATATATTTAAATTAAGGGTAGAACACTATTTTAAGAGATCAATAAATATAATTTTTTTTAGATCAATAAATTAAGGGTACAAATAATATAAAAAGAGTCAATGTGCATTGTTGAAAAAATTGGGCTTGAAGTTGAAGTTAACTGTTGTCCTGACAACACTAACATAGGTGGAATGTTTTGAGCATATCTTGACTTGTAAATATCAAAATGACTTGGGACCAATGTCAAAACTTCAAGGGTGAAAATATCTACAACTTTCATGGAGACACATAAACTTAATTAGACTTTGCACACTAGCACCCAATGCCACATTGTTCACCATCAAATGAGTATTATTCATTTTTCATTCCTGAGGCAGACCAAATTTTTGAAAAATGTTGCATCGACCGACTTCCACCCAACGGTACTAATGTATCCATGACGATTTGATTTTCATATCTTAGTGGACCTAGGGTCTTTTGTGATTTAGAAAGCCCAAATTTGCTATTTATTTGAAGAAACTACATCAGTGGGGGCATTCTTTGACTCCTCTAAGGATCGCAAGTGAGAAATAGCATGGGAAATCATCACCCGCCATTGAAGCCTTGAAGAAATTGGAAACAATTCTTCAAGATATATGACCTTCTCTTCATATTTATCTTCTTTTTCTTCTTCTTTTTATCTTTATAGGTTAGGATGAACCTTGATTTTAAACTTTTATAAGCGATATCTCTTTTAAATCATTTCTGTTGTTATGTAGATTAAGTTATTAAATTCATGCTTAATGCTTTTTCATTTTTGGCCTTTTGTTGTTGCATGGATAATTTTAGTCGAATAATTAAGCTAGCTAACCTTACTTTAACAAGATTCCAAAATAATCAAATGATTTAAAAGCTAAAAAAAGGGGAATTTGCTTGTCGACTAATGGGTTCCCATGTATTTCAAAAAGCATTTAATGTAGGTGAATAAAGAATAGTAATAATAAGATTTGCCCAAAAAAAAAAGTAAAGGATAAAAGCCATAAATAACATTTAAACAATGGCCTAGGATGATTCTTAGAAAGCCGACATGGAGAAAGAAAAAAAGTCAGACGCTCTTCATTTTGTTGGTTTTAAGAATTATAAGTGTATTATCATTTATGCAAAAACTTGAAAATGAAAGAGCATGAGCTATTTGCCCCCACCCAAATGAGCAGTGTAAGTCTGCTTTTGAGCGTCGTCTACAGGGAAAGGAAGTTCAAATACATAGTCGGTATTCAGGTTATATAGATTATATATGAATCATGTGTTTTTATATATAATATGTAACAATTCGGTAGACAATAGGTAGCTATAAGTAGGATGGTCCTGTGGTAGAGAATGACTATATAAGAGTGGAATGGACTACACAATGAAACTATTTGGTATCTATCATATTCATATATATATGATGGTGCAGACATATAGATGTCTCACTACTGTATGCAGTATTGGTGATGCGGGCATATAGCCATTGTCACTTTTGAGTATCACTTACTAATCATACATGCAAGTGCTAGCTAATTACTAATTTATTAATATATAGTCTGAAACTTTTTTCTTTGCTTATCTCTTAATTACATCAAGCTAATTTTGAAAAGGACAATCAACAGACCCAACTAGTAGGATCAAGCATCTGTTGTTAAAATATTGGTTAGATATAATTATACTGTATAAAAAAACGCTATAATTATAAATTACTGCATACCATGCATACAGATTTTAGAATTGGTTAGATATTGTGGGCACTATAATTTACTATATAATGAAAATGAACTGTGCTGTCGTAAAACCTATTTTACCAACATTATTATGAGTGGGATTGACGTCCTTATGATTATTTAAAGTAATATATATATATATATATACATATATATATATATATACATATATATATATATAGTATTTATAAATATACTTTGATATTGTGTTAATTAACACAATTATATATTCAAAATTTAAATTTAAGACTAATTAAGTTAGAATATTCTTATATTAGTTAATCTACGTGTTCAAGTGTTATAAAGTATATTTGCTTAATCACTTGATTTAAAAAATAAAATCAAGACAAATTGATTCAATTGAAAGACCGATGAATTGATTAGGTGTCTAGTCCGTTTAATTGCAAAAGAAAAAAAATGAGAATTGTTTATTGGTCATCTTGTATATTTTTTTAAAAAAATTATTGGATAAAAAAATTTAGTAGAAAAAAGAAGAAGCATCTAATATCAAAGTAATAAAAGTGTGCAAAAAATGTTTCCTTACATACATAAAAGGTATTTTCTGCTATCATTTCTTTATTCATTCAACTCCCCCCACCCCCCATATTTTGTTTAAACCAAGTCCCAAGAAGACATATGGTCTACTTACAAAAATAAACAAGAAATGACACATGCAATAAGTCATTAATTAATGAACCTTCACGTGATTAATAAACTGCATTTTTATATAATACTGTTTCCTCAATCAAATGATCAAGAGTCCAATCATTATTACCCCTCATTTTATATTATACAGTTCATCATAGTCTAGGCTGTTATGTTTGAGACTTTTTTATTATTATCAAGTTTACTAAAACTATATATCAGATTAGATAATTTCAAAAATTATTGATTAAAGATTAATAATTTTAACTTTTTGACATCAATTATAATTTTTTTATATTTATTATAATTATAATTGATGTAAAAAGTTATTTTTTTATATCTATTATAATTAAAATCAATATCAAAAGTCAAAATCATTATTTTTAATAAATAATTTTTGAAACCATCCAATTTGGATATAGCTTTAGGGAATTATCTAATTTGGTAAAAAAAAGAGTTTATCTTTGACCCATTCTTTCATTTTAAAAAGTATTTTAAAGTTAAAACTTAACATAAAATTTTCAAAATAAAACAAATAAGTTGTTTTACAGTTTTAGTTTAAATTTTTCATTTAAACTTCCAAGAATGAAGGGATGAAAAAGGAAACAAAGGTATGCGCTTTTTTCTAAATGATATATACTTCAATTGATTCATTTTTTAAATGTTATTTTTCCTTTTTTCTTTTATAAAATCAAGGCATTTTTTCATTTTTTTTCTTTCTAAAATCCAAATATGTTTGGCTCATTTTTTTGTAGGAAATAAGAAAGCAAAAAAAAAGTTAATAAAGTGTAACTTACATAGGTATTAATCGAAATTCAATTAACAAACGATTTCTTTTTTCATTTTTGAGGAATAATTAGTTATCCCAAAGCTCAAATGGTTATTCCTTGTAATTTTCCGAAGTAATAGCACTCAAGTGATGTCATTGAAGAAAATGAAAAGAATTAACATAGGCTTCACATGAGTGGTTTTTGGTCCAAGAACTTGCAAATTGCAATAGTGTAGATTAATAACATAGGCTTCTAATACAATTACCCACTTGAAGAAATTATTGAAGTAATTAATTCCAGATTTGAGATACGCTTGATCCTATAAGTTGATTTGTTTAAGGAGCTAGCCAAACATGTGCAAAGTCCACTTTGAACCTTAGATTCTTTAAGATGTAAATTACAACCCATTTAATTAATTACATTTTGACAGATATTGGTTTCTAGTTGAGAAGTGGACAAAGTACGAAATTCCCTTTCTAAACGGGCACATCTCTTCAAGGATTACAACTGTAAACCACCAAAAATTTTAAAGACATATCGTAAAGCGCCCGGGAAAAGAAAAAAGGACAGGGGACACAATGTCATTTTGCTGTTAAATTGTTGTCACACGCATTAGTATAAATTTTTTCGTTAAAGTATCATTTTTAGCAATAGAGAAAATATGTTAACACTATTGTTGCATCCAAAACAATTTTACACTATTAGGCATTAAAAAAAAATACTGTTTATGTGCATGATAAACTCATTAATTTTTATAATATTTTTTTTAAAATATCAATTATAATTTTTGATTGATTAATAGTATAAATTTTTTTATGCTGACATGCGCATTCATTAAACTCTTAATTATATATCAATGTTTTATTAAATATCTGATAATTTTGCTTGAAGTGAGCATGATATACTGCATCTTAGGAAGTGCTTGGGTAACCAAGGTGACATTTAAGAAATGTGGGATAACCAATTAACCAAGGTGAAAAAGGACAAAAATGAACTGATCATTCCCACAATTAAGAACAATGATCGGGTGAAAAATATGCATTAATTATAGAAAATTGAATGATACTACTTGAAAGGATCACTTTCTTCTTTCTTTCTTGGATCAAATATTGGAGAGACTAGCTACACAAACATATTATTGTTTCTTCGATATGGTTACTCGATAAGAATCAATTAACTATGAATCCAGAGAGTAAAGAGAAAATAACTTTCATTTGTCCTTTGGAATTTTTGCTTATAAGAGGTGTGTCATTTGGGTTTTGTAATTCCCATGCGACCTTTGCACGGTTGCCATATTCTTCAGCATGGTAGAGAAGTGTATCTAGGTGTTTATGGATTATTTCTCCACGTTTGGTCCTTTATTTGATTTGTGCCTAATCTTAATTAACCTTGTGATGAAAAGGTGCAATTAAACCAAGCCTTAACCGAGCTTCATGTGATCTCCAACGGTGGGTAAGGAAGAACCAAGCTCCTGAACTCTTGATGGAGAAGTGAGTGTATTTGAGAGAACAAGGAAAAAAAATAAAATTGATATTGTGTGTGTGGCTGTATTAGAGGGAAAGTTAGAGGAAGGGAAGCTTGTTGAAGAACCTTAAGTGATGTGGCCTTGTCCCGTGGTACCATGTATCTTATAATTATGTGATTATCTTATAATTATGTGGTTAAGAAATTAAAATTAGTGAGTTGATTCAATTTTAAATCAAAAGTTTGATCATTATCTCTAACAAACAAAAAATATCTTTAAGTAACTAAACTCATTTCTAAGCAATGGAATTTAGTTCACATGGTTAGCTCATTTAGTAAGATTGGAAAATTTTTATATAAAAATAAGGGGATTATTTTTGTTGTTTTACAACTAATTATAGTTAATTATGTAAATATAAATAGATAAAATTTTATAATTTCTCATATTAATAAAATAATTATTCAGGATCACTCTTCTATTAAAATTATAACTCTCATAATTATTTCATAATTTCCTAGTTAGTTTTAGTATTTCTGGTTGAGCTTTTACAGTTAACCATGATCACTTTGGTCATTTTTTTAGGAACTCCAAAAAATTTCCCATCATTCTCAATTTTTGTATATTTTAAATATTTTTTCTAAGTTTAAAACACAATTTTACCAAAGTTTTAAACTACTTTACTAATTATTTTTAATCACTATCCTCTCAGGAAATTTTATTTACTAATATTATTTTCTAGTTCCAACATTGAAAATTATAAAAATTAAATATGAATAGGATTTTGGTACATAATTATAAATAAATAGAAAATGTTGAACCTTTATCCTTATTTATACTAGTACTTTTAGATATTTTATTTTATTTTATTCATTCCTATTAAACTAAGGAATAGTCCAAGGTAAATAAAAATTTAATTCACAAAATAATCCTAAATAAATGATTAAACAAGTTATAGAATAATCATAATTAAATAATATTTTTTTTCCAGAAAATACAATAACTAAGGAATAGTTTTCGGTAAACGAGGAGACAAGTCACAAAATGCCAGAAAAAAATGGGAGCTATTTTTTTTTTTTAATTAAAGGAAGCTAAATCCTAAAAAATAGAGGCAATCACAAAATATTGAAAACATGAAAACTAAAAAATGGTAAAAAAATAATTAAGGAAATTTTTAGAAAATATGCAGACCAAAAATATTTTTGAATAAATAAGAAAATAGAAAAAAAAACAGTAAATGACACGATATTTCACAAAATATTAGAAGATATGAAAGTCACAAAATGGAAATTAAGAAATGAGTTTTTGCCATTGATTATTGTTTTCCTATATTTATTTTATTAGAATTATTTTAAAGATTTTTTTATTTAGTAATTAAAATAACAAGTTATGTCATGAAGAGGATGCGAATGAAATTGTTTGTGAGTTTGCGGAGAGACTGATTGGTATGCAATTAGGCTTTATTTGACATATTCCTTTCCCTGTCCGTCCTTTGAATGATTCTTGGTGTCAATTATGTTATGTCCATCCATCACAGAACAAGTTGTCTCTCAAATCCTAATTTCTATGACCCTTTTCTTATTCATACCTTCATTAGTCTTGAGTGAATCAGTCAGGGTAATATGTCACTGTCTACTGTTTTTCTTTCAATATATATTATTTATACTTTATTATATATAATAATAATCACATCTGGATAGCTACAGCAGGTAAGCACTAAACACTATTTTTTTTCATTCCCGGTCCCTAATAAGAGGTGATATAGATCAAATATAAAAAAAGAAAAAAAGAGAATTATATTTTAGAAGTCATATTAATTTTTTTATAACTAGTTGATTATTTAAAGCTTACATTTTTATACAGACGTACAGTATTTTAAACTAAAATTCATCTTTTAATTAGCAATTTTAGAAAAATGTATAACAAACTCTGGTCAGAAATTCTTTGATTAAAAAATTATGTGAAATAATCAATATAAACATAATTATAATATTGTAATCAATGTATAACAAATAAAATCATATCTAAAGTTTAATAATCATTTTAATTTCATTTTTTGTTTTTTTCTCATATTTTTTTTATAAATATTAATATTTTCTAAACCATAAATGTTCGGACAAAAAAACCATTGAAATTTTTTTCATCATTAAATTTAATGTAAGAATATTATAGTAATTTATGATTCAATTTTAAAATAATTATTTATTTCTCCTCTTTTTAAGCATCTTTTCTTTTTCTCTCAAACATTAAATTGTCGATCTCTCTCCTCTCCTCTGTCATATCATGTATTATAAAAATAAATATATATTAATTTATATTGTTTTTTTATACTTTCAGGAACAAAATAAGCATAAATAAATTAAATTAATATGAAATGGTTAATTTTTATATACTATACAATAAACATACAATTGAATATAAAGAAATGGTTACTTCTTTTAACAAATAATAAAAAATAATTATCTTATTAACATTATAAAAATGTTCTTCATAAAAAAAATCATCGAGAGAAAAGACGCATTATAAGTTGTTTCATTAACATTACAAAAACAACATAATTTATCATTATTTTTTTTACTATATATTGTTTTTGGAAAAATAGTTATTTTTTAAAATTCATTTAAATAGAACAAATATTAATATTTTTTAAATAAATCTGAATCAGTCACACTTATTATTTTTTAAATAAATATATAATCTAATTTCATGTTTATGGGAGAGAAGAAATGATTGATAATTTAATGCTTAGAGGAGATAATCTGAAAATTTAATACTGGAAGCAAAAGATGGGGGAAAATAATTATTTTAAAATTAAATAATAAATTACTACAATATCCTTAAATTAAACTTATTGGCACAAAAAAGTTTATTGGTTATTTTTCAAATATTCATGGAGTTAGTCGTTAATGTAATCATACTAAAAAAAATGGTGTGAGTCCATTAACATTCCCCTTTAGTTTTTTTTTACATTAAGGGCGAGCTTTCAGTGTTTGAATATTTTAAAAACTACATGAGTCTAAAACTACATGAGTTAGGTGATGATATTCTTCTTTTCTTAATATATACAGCACAATTTCTAACATGCTAAATAAAGTATAGGAGTGCAAAAAGCAACAACTCTTATATATACACAAAACTGTGGTATTTTCTTCCTTCTACCAATTACAAACAGTTGCTGCCATGCAATGAAGTCCAAGAAATGAAATATCATACCTATTCGCTGCATTACTGTGCTAACAATAATTTCAAAAGGGAACATTAAGAACATAATTAATGTTTTGGTTCTCCTCGACCTGCAAGCATAGAGCAAACTTGTTATACGTACACAATAACCCAAAATTTCTTTAGCTCTCTTTTATTGTAATTTTCCGGTGAAACACTCTCCTAGCAAATATTGAGATTTTCGTTAGGTTATATCAGTTCCAAACTATGCAACTCCAAGAAATCATACGTGTGTTAGATTCAAAAACTCTATAAACTACATCAGTTTACATTTCTCCCTTACCATGAACCATGCATGTATAAATTAATTCATTTCTAATATCAAGAAGTCTTTTCTGCCCAGTGATATTTGATGGCTTTGCATTAAGAATACGTTGTCAAAACTACTTTAATTTGCCTAAAGTAATCTCCCAATATAGAGAAAGTGAGAGGAACTATTCTTTGAAATCTAGAATTACTTGACCTTTAATGGAGCATATTTGGTCTCCAGTTAATTAAGCAATAACATTTCTCCTACCAACCATATATAAAAGGTTATCGCAAATGTCCCGCACCTTTACTAAAATTACCTAAGGTATACGAAAGACAACCCAAAATCTTACTATACTAGAGAGCTAAGTCTAGCAATTCAGATATATCAGCATATATAGCTCAATTTTGTACCCACCCATTGTTGGATATGGTTCACCATCTCGGCTTATATTTGTATTGACATTTTAATTGTGGTAGAGATAACAAAGGGCTTAAAGGGCATCTTAGAAGTAAGTGTGTGTGAGAGAAAACGTATATAAAATTAATTAAGAACTCAGAATCAATTAATATAAAATCCAGCATGCGAACATTGAACACCAAAATTACGTTAACTAGCATTTTAATGTAATTTTCAATTATTTAATATGATATTAATTACACACTCATTTTTAACGCTTAAAAGCACCAATAATGCGTAACTGCATAAATGTGTTGCTTATTTGAATTTTGTCATCTTATAATTTCACATAGATTTAAACCTTCATAAAAATTTACTTTAATGTTAAGATTGTTAAAGCATGTCTATAACTTAATTTTATAGATTTCACAATGCTTGAAAAAATATTATTTATGGTATAAAAATGTTTTAAAGTTTTGTTAATTAGTATTCTTAGGACATTAGTTAAGAAATTAAAATAATAAAATATTTATTATAAAAATCATAAAATAACATAAAAAAAGTTATAGACAATATAATTTTACACATTTCAATACTATTAGTTAGTTATCTTTTGTTGATGTTTTAAGCAACATTTGTTTAATAATAATACTTATATATAAGCAATTCCATAACATCTATTTCAATTAAAAAAATTAAACAACTCATATAAAACTCCATTTGGAGATACTCTCTCAACACTATCTTTTTGAAAACATATGTTAAAGGTTACTAATCAAAAATACAAATATGCACTTATTAATCAAAGTTTGACATTTTTTTTAAAAGACTTGTAGTGGAATCTCCGTGTATCTAACAACAAAGGAGCTCAAATATACTTCATGATGCTAACTAGCTGGATGTTATCGTCTCCATATCCACACTTCCAAGAAAAAGTTAACTTTTATAACAAAAAAAAGGAAGAGAAAATGAACTTTTTGATAGTTTTTTTTTTTAATTATCTGCAATATACAGATATCAACAAACTCTTCCTAGACTCTTTTCAAGACAAGAAATATCATTGACAAACTCTTTAATATTCTCTTTTTAATATTTTTTCTATTATTAACTATTTTTTGTGGATCTTATTTATGATTTAGTGATTATTTCTCCAAATTTAAAAAGGAAACTCACAAAAAAATTTGATAATTTTTAATAAATTTTATTCAATTATTTAAGTTTTAAAAAAATTATCTAAAAAATAAGATGTTTAACACATAGGTATTTGATGATTCAGTAGCAAGATGTAAAAGTACTAGCTGTTTCATGTTCATAATAAATAAGTACGATGAAATGTGATTAATTATTTCTTTTAGAGGAATTAATTAATTATTTTTAGTTAGTGTAATTTTTTTTTATATTTAAGATCACATGAAGTAATTAATTAAAGAAATAAAAGATATATTAAAAGTTACATAATACTTTTTATAGAGTTTAAAATTTAAATTTCTTATTATCTTTATCAAAATCTTAAATATCTTATAATATAAAATGAATGAGATATATTTTTATTAAAACTTTGACTAATACATTTTGATTGTAGAAAATCTTGAATTTACTACTGCTACTTTTTTAATGAATGTAGCTCATCTTATCCAAGCATGTAGCTGTGTGTTTTTGTCCAACAATGAATGAGGAGAGAAGGGAATGATAAGTGCGAGTCCCAATACTCGTTTTACTCTGTTTCATTCTCGAGCCCTGTGTTTGTTCCCGCAATTGACTACCTATCCTCTGCAACTTTATGCGCATAATATACCATGTACTAATATACTATACCCATCGTATGTATTTTATACTCACAAGTCACTGTCAGAACTCAAACAAAAAAGACACACACAGATTTGATAGTTACCTCTCCAAACTTGTTTTTTTTATTAATAAATAAAAATAAAACAAATTAGATTAATTATAATAAGAAAAAATATTTGATTGAGACCCATTATGCTATGAAAACTTAGGGTGAGGAAAATATAAATATTATAAAATTTATGATAGGATAGCAAAAAGATAGACAAAAAATGAAAAGCTTTGATAGGATATTTAAAATAAATAATTATTTGTATATTATTGTTCTTATAATAAAATTATTTTACTTTTTTATGATTATTTTCTAAGTGAACGGTTTATTTACGTATTTGTTTTATAATTAGCACATTTTTCTAGCGTATATTTACATGTTTTGAAAAAAATAATAATATATATACTTACAATGTAAATAACTTGTATACTGTTAAACAATAGAAATTACTATCATATATAGTAATTTGGTTAACTTTTATCATCACTGTTGGGTTTACTTTTTATTCTTCCACGTGATAGTAGTAATATAAAAACTCTTTATACCTTAAGTATATAGACTATTTTCATTATTATTTTAAAAGTTATTTCTCATTTAATTTCTAATTGATTTTATACTATTAATATATAAAAATTAAACTCTATTTTTAAATAGAATAATGTCATGTCTTCTTATTTTATCCTCCTACTAAAAGTGTTCGTACGTGGGACGAGTTAAAATAGATTAACCTATTTTTTCATTGACCTAAAAACTTGTTAGAGTCAATTTAATGAACCCAAACCTGATAAAAAAAACTCTATAATTGAAATAAGACCGAGTCAACCAATTTATTGGAACAACATATTAATCTTAACATTAAGTATAACTAAAATATAAAATTAAAGAAAAATATAACTAAATTAATATATATTTTACAACAAACATTTTATGATAAAATGATATCGATATAAATACAATATCATTTTAAATAAATATTATTTATTAAGTAAAAAATCTATATTATTAATATTTTTTTTAACAAATATATATATATTTTTAAAATATATGTCATTAGAAGTAGAACGAGTTAATAACTTAAATATGTCCTCAAAATGTACCCAGTCTATTTTCCTACACCCGAATTAATCAATAGTTCCTTTCAGCCAGACAGGTTATTAACAGTAACACCCCTACCTCCTACAGTTTTTTTTATTATCTTTTATGATAAATATTTATATTTGTAAGATATTAAAATATTTATTTTTTATTTAATACTTATGGTAAAAGATAATAGTAAAATTTACAAGACGATGAAGTAAAAAGATCCAGAATTATTCTACTCAAGTTAAAATTATTGTCACAAGTCATAATAATTTATATTTTTTAATCAAATATTTTGATCTAAAATTTGAATTCCGATTAAATCTTAAATCTTGAGTATAAAATTCTATATTAAAAAAGAGACCTTTGGTGCGCTTAAGATCTGCAACAAAAGTTTGTCAATATTTTTGACCAGAAATAAATGTCATAGTTAGAAAAAAAATGCAGAAAAGATATACCACTAATCCCAAAGTTACCTAACTCTCTTGTTGGCAAGGTAACCAAGTGAATTCCAGCAAGAGTGATGATGGCAAAAGAAATTCCTTTTGTGGCAAAGTGTCCTCTGCTCTCTCATGCTATGCACCCAAACAAAACAAAGAGGCTATGTGTCCAGTAGTTTTCTTTCTCCCTTCCTTGGCTTGGGTAATAATCAACCCAAAGGAATGAATGCTTCTGCTTCTGTTTCTGTTTTCTCCCCCAAATTTTTGTAGAGAGAGAGAAAGAGCAATGCTAAGGGTCACTGTCAGACAGAGCCATAAATGAAGGGGTGTGTGTGCGCTTTGGCTTTGCTAGCTTTTCATTGGAACAGAACCAACAGCCACGTGAAATGGTAGTAACAAACAAGTCAATGATAATAATATGCTCAAAAGATTTGGTTTCTTTCTCTGGTCACCTTGTCACTCTACCACTCAGTCCCATCAAATTTGAATGAATGAATGCTTTTTCTTCTCCTTCAAAAAACAAACAAAAGTTTACCACATTCCCTTTCAATTCGATTATGTAATTCGGAGCGGAGTGCCTCTTTTTGGATGCTGAAATTTTCAATTCTAGAATTTCAAAGTAAGATAAGGTGTGTATATATATATATATATATATATATGGAATTAGATTTTTATATTTTAAGTAAAATAAAAAATTATATTTTATTAAATGAATCTTAGTTAAATATATATATTTGAAGTTATTTTTGTTTTAATTTTTAATAAAATTTATTTATTATAGTTGATGATAATTTTTACTATAAATAAAGAAGAAATTTAATAAAAAAATAACACATGAAGAGAGAGTGTGATCAGAGAAATTATAAAACAAAATCACTTTATTAAAGTGTTAATATTTTTTATAACTATTAAGTGAAATATTCGAATCTGTAAAATAATACATTATTTGAGGTGTGTTATAATTTTATAATCATTTTTGTGATAGAAAAATATTCTTAAAACGATTCTGTAAACTAAATAAGATGTATAAATTCTTGTGTTTATTTGTATGTAATATTTGTATGTGTTTCACAATTCTTAATAAGTGTAAATAATTTTATCTAGGAGCATTAATTACGAATATGATTAAGCCCAATTTGGTCAAGTAATCCAAAGCCTGCTCATCAGTAACAATCGTTGAGTGTCTCTCACAATTAGTTTTGAGAATACTTTTTGGGTTTGCCAGTACTAATACAAGAAAACTTTGTATATAGTAAAAAATGAACACATATTTTTCGGTTAAATAAAATATTTCAATACATGTAAATATAATGAGATTTGATATTACTGTGACAATCATTTATATTACAGATAACGTGTTTTATATCATTTTCATTTTAAAATTCAGTCAATTAACCTTACGTTCACGATTTAATTTGATTGATTCACTCAAATTTAGCCATTTAAGGTTACTTGTATTATAAACAAACTCATTCATTTCTTTAGCCCCGTTATCCGTGTCATTAGCAGCCTCGTGATAAAAGTAACGTGAAGCAATGTTAGTGGCATTAATCTTCACAAATGTTTTTTCGTCTTGAATTCTTAATTAAGCTTTACTAACTTTTTTCCTTTATTCCCTGGCTATCTCATCTCTCAGGTTCATTTGTTTGTCACGTAATAACTCCACTAATGGTTTCACCTAATTACTTTCTGCTCAAGTTATTGCTTACAAAGAAATGAAAAAAAGTTGCATATTATATGCAACCGATGTTACGAGGAAAATCCACGTACGTTTTATCATTTAAATATTATTGCTGTGATGTTCAGAGATTTTCAAAATGTCCAAATGTTATCTAAAACCAAAATAGGCGTGCTACCGAAAAGCATAAAGATGCATGAACACACTTATGTTATTAGACATCTTAAGAGAGAAATAAAGACAAAAAAGAAAATTGTAAGTATAATTTGATCACAAAAGGGGTAAAACAAGAAGAAGAAAGGATGACAGTCTAATATATGTATTTATAAAATCATTTTTGAAGTGAATTGATTTATAAAACAAGTTAATGGTAAAATTGAATATTTTTTTTACTCAACATAAAAATTATTTAAAGTTACTTCAACTCAAAATCAATTCTAAACATAAAATTAATTTATCAAAGTTAAATCAAACGTATAAAAATTTACATAAAATCACATTAAGTGGTATTTCAGAGTAATTATAAAGAATTTAATGTAAAATCAAATATGCACTTAGGCTTATATTTTATATTTATGGAGTTGTCTAACTTAATCGAAATAAACATAGGATTAAACAATCCCTAATTGGTGCAATTCTCTGTATACATAATAATGACTAGTGCAATTTTTTAATTACACCAAGCATTTATTATTAGATTGTTTAATCTCATTTTTATCTAGGATATTTAATCACCCTTATATTAAAAATTAATTAAAATTTACTGGAAATATTGAAAATGAATTTATTGTGACATAAAATTTATAGCTAAGATTAATTTAGTCGCACATTTCAATTATATTTAATGATTCAAAATTAATTCTATTTAACTTTAAAATAGCCAGACTGCCTTTTCTAGGTTTATATTATTATATACGAAATCAATACTGCTAGATGTTTGTTTTAGTTATTGCTATGGCGATTTTAGATGAGCATATCCCCATTAAATGCCCAGTCAATTTCTAGGACGTAACCTAATTTAGCCCCACATCTCAATTTGTACCATTCTAAATTAATTTTACGTCCCTTTTTTTTTTCGTTTCGCTTTCACAATTATATTTTTTCCCTACAACTATGTCAAATTTTAATATTAATGCAAATACAATTTGACCTCTTTTCATGGTATGGCAAAAACCACACTACAAGATAATTATGAGTTCAAAAGTAGGTTTTAAGAACCAAACATGAAGCTGCATTGTGCATTACAGCTTTTGATACAGTAAAATGTTATTTTTATTCTTTTCAACCCTGGCATTTTCTGTGATCTGCTAAAAGATAAGATTGCACTATACATCATATAACGAAATGTTAAAGCATTGATATATACATAAAAAAATATTCTTCACAAATTTTATGTGTTGTCGTTATACCATTTACTTTTATATTTTATGAATAAAAAAATCACTTTTATGAGTTTACTTTACTAACTTTTCCCGTATATGAGGGTTGAGTTTGCTCCTGTGATCTCAGATCTGCGAAGTTTGCACATGTCTGAGCAAGTAACAATTCCAGAGTTGCTTATATTTTACCAGTGGCATGTCTGTGTGTACTGCTCCGATTGCATATTGAGGTTAGTATCCTTCTTATGGAAATTCACCTTGTATAATTAACACAGCAGGTATTATTGAGATTCAAACAGTACAATATTTTAACTAATTAATGGTCGCTTAGTTCAAGTTATGTATGTAAGATTTTCGTCAAGCAACAAGCAATTGTGAAGAGAATTAGTCCTATCTTTCAATATAATATATATAGTTTGGATGGCCTTATGATTAATTTTCGAATTAAACGAAATTGCTCATATATATATAAAAATATGCTGGTTACAACTTACAAGTAACATTTAAATTTGTGGTAATCTCTCTTTTGATTCAATTCCAAGTTACAAATGTTAAATGTATTGTCAGAATAACCGAACGTAGGACCACGGAATATTAATTCACCTAAATATGGGACTCATTTGATTTACTTGATTACTTTTGCTGAGACTGGTCCATGAACATATGTGTAGTGTGCGGTGAAGGAGCACCACTTATATCTTTCCTGGATCTATTTGTTGAGAAGAGTGGAACAAGTACCAGATTTTCATCAAGAAATGCTATAATACTTTGAGAAAAAAAAAACCAATTAATTTTTAGACTGAGAATGCATTAATAAAAGCTTTTACGTTTGTTTATTTCAAGTGAGCTCATTGTAGCCAAGCGTGGATTCGAAAACCATAATATAGTTGGATGTATATGTACAAATGATGAATAAAAAAATCAATCTTAATCTAAATAGGCAAATATAAAACCAAAAAAATGAGTTTCATATTTTTATTTGTTTTTTCACAGTTATTTTCTTTCAAAAAGAATCCAATAATTGTGAAACGATTGAACACTAAATTAACTAATCACCTCTCCCAATAGAAATTCAAATATTAATTAATAGTTTGTCATGAGAAAATAATCCCCTATGCTAGACCCAATCTTTGTTAATATTAGCTTCATATATATTTTAAATGTATATAAAACCTTATGAATGAGTGAACTATCTTTTTTGGGTAGGCACAAGTGGCAAGCTCTTATTCTGTATATATTGAAAGGTGACTAGTCAAAGGGTGCCATGTGTGCTACAGAAAATTTCCTTGACTGTAGGGTTCCTGTATGATGTTAATTAAGCAAGCTTTGCCCTCATCAGAATGCTTTACGAACAGAAAGTGGCCCTTTTTGCTGACTTCACTTATCTTCTAGCTAGGTAAGGGCCAAATCCAAATGCCTATATATAGCAACAGATACCATTTGACTTTGCATTCTAATAATGGATATAACCAAAGAGAAATAGAAGATAATTCTTTCTATTCAAAGGAAATTAATACCAATAAGTATAGTTAGTAACACGTAGAAACTAGTAATGAAGAAATAAAGCTTTGTGAAAACAATAGCGCACTTTAGAATCTTACAGGTAGTTCGAGTAATTATCAGCACCTTTGTATTGAAAGCTTACCTAAAATTTCACAACTTTAAAGGCCGGTTTTGAAAATTGCAATTACATTATACATGCATGACTGGTAGTGTCATAAAACGTCATAATTAAATATTGGTGTGGTGGGTTAGTCATTTGTCAATGCCCCCATTATAAATCAAGCTTAAAGGCCTCTGTTGGAAACTTTGACTTGCCAAAGTTTATGCCAACTTAACTAAAATACAATTAATTAGTTAGTACCTTGTCGACTAATTATGCTGTGACAACCATATTTTGTCTTTAACCTATTCTTCTAAAGTAAAGGGTCTCTAGATAACGAGTACTCAAGGATACTCGATCGTTAGAAAAGTCGAGTAAAATGTATTGGGTTATTAAAAATATTTAATTTATTAAAATATAGAAATTATTTAGCTATTACTTTTTTTAAAATTTTTTTATTAGAAATTACACATTTAAGAATAAAGAGAAAATAATTATTTTAAGACGTACGAATAAAACTCCTTAATTTAGTATACTCGTTATATACTATTATTTAATGAAATCCAGCTTATTACATGACTAATCATATATGTGGATAAAACAAAGAGAAGAACTTGAACTCACCCTTAATATCCATAGTTCTTCTTAGTTATTACTTTGAAACGCTGTTGCCCTATGATAATCTTCCAAAGGTGCCCCAAAAAATACAGATGGAAAGTTGTTATCTGAACTTCAACTCCAATATAACCAAGAAAATCTTCAACAGCATTTGAATCTCCTTCCACACACACACACACAAAAAAAAAGAAGAAGAAAATAAATTAATGGTTCCTGTGACCATGGTTCCCGAAAACACTTTGTAACGAATAAGTTTAGGAGGCCAGACTATAAATACAGATATATTATATACCTTAGTCAAATGCATTTGATCAAAATTAATAAACAGTTCAAATGCTGTGTAATGAATGTATATCTGTGTCATACCTATATACACTCGGATATAGTGTTGTCCTGCTACTCTTGTCATCCACATTCATTCCATAATGCAATTTAATTTTTCTCACCACAAAACGTGTAGGTCATGCGTGAGGTACAATAATGCCCCAGTTAGTTTGGATCATTATGTGAAGTACAATAATGCACCAATTAAATGAGTAAGCATGAGCCATCTCTTAGCTTGTGTAGTCTAATTGATCAAGAGGGGTAAGATGATTATAAAAATATATATAAAAATCAACAGCAGAAAAAGAAGTTGGAATAAACAAGCAGTGACAATCTCCGGGCCCAATGTTTGTTAAGATTAGAACTGCAATCAGACCAAACCCATAAAAAAGGGGTTTCCAAAAAGAACATATGTATGACCTATGGTTGTGTCCCATACGTACCATTCCTAGTGTCCTGCCCCACGACTTGCAGATTTGTAAAACCATGGTCAGGTTGTGTGTGTAAGGAAGAATACACTAATTGAATCATATGCATGTATTTTAAATCAAGTTCCTGATCTATAACTATAACTGTTTAAGAACAATACACATACTTCATTTAATTAAGTTGGTATTTATATATTTTAATAGTAACATGTCCATATCCTATGCCCTAAAGGGGGGAGGGGGGAGGGGGGGTGAGAATCTTTTCTAGGTCATCAAATTGATTGTTATGGTTTTCAAAAGTATATGGTATCATTTTTGTTATCAAATGTGTTAATGATTATCTTCAACTTAATGTAGGGTCTCTTTTATATCTAGAATCAGCAACATGCATGTCGCCACACGAGCTTGTCCCCAATCATGTAGTTGATTACGTTGTTCACATAAGTATCTTTTCTTCTTCTTCTTCTTTTTTATTTTAATAAAAGGCTTAATTAACTAATGAAAAATAAAAAAGGTTAAGTACATTACGTTAGAAACGACGACAATATGTATTATATTTGATTTTATTATGAGTAGCTTTGGAATTTCCATTGATTTGAAACTGCCTCGATTGGACAGGCAGTTAATTAGTACCATCCATATATACTATGGTCTCAGTGAATGGTGAAAGTGATGCACCGCCCAAAATAGTAAGATGGCAACATCAACTTTTGCACGAACCACCTCACCCTTCTTTTGATTATTTTATTATTGGGCTAGTTCGTCAATACCAATATGAATTCTTTTGTCTCTACTAATGATAGTTGCTTATTCTCAGCAAGACACTTTTTTTAAAAAAAATTATATGCCTATTCTAAACTTTAATTAATTGTCCCCAAACCTAAACCCACATATATATGATGAGTACACAATTTTACATGTTCAGAAATGGAACAAAGTTAAGCTATATATATATCACTCATTGCTTCTTTGGACTGGGATCAACTGCCAGAATAGGGAAAAGGAGGCTAGCCACAGAAAACCTAATAATAAGTTGATAACTGATCTATGATGAAATTAAGAATTTTAGTGTAGCTATGTATTTCTATCATTAGTTATCCTTTTTCTCCTTTCAAAATGTTTGACCTACACTAAAGTAATATGGGGATTGAACACATTTAAAAGAAGATGCTATCTTCGGTTGTGCTCCCAGTAAATATACTTTATTTTCGCAGTAACCTTTCAGTTTCTGTGATGAGTAATGTCCCCAGCTAATGTCTTATATATGTAGGTCTCCCCTTGATTACCATTAGGTCACCAGCGCCTATTATTATATGTTAGACAAAAAACAAAGATGTTAGAGAAGAATCTAATCAACTTTTTCATTGGATCAAGCTAGGTTGGAAACCGATGCACCAAAGACCATTAATTAGATATCGCTGTGTCACAGATTCACAACACCACAGTGAATTAATCTTCCTCTATATTGGTTGTGGGCCATAAGACAGGAACCTTTCTTTTCATTAATCATAGGAAATGACCCATGAAAATGAATAGTGACCTCACCAACAAGGCCTTTATATATGCCCACCCATCCAATTGAAAGTTCAACTCTTTTAATTTGAAACAAAAATGCAGAGCAAAATAACAAAAAATTAATAAAAATTGAAATGTGATAGTTGAGAAGCATTAAATTTACTTACTAAATATTTCTAATTAATTAGAAAATATGTAAAATGATTTTTTTTTATTTTAAATATAATGAGGACTTTCTTTTTAATGAGTTTTTAGTTTTTCCTTAAGCAATATCCTTCGGATATTTATTAGTATTTGCTTATTTTACTTTGAATAATTTTAACATATAAATAAAAATCAATATATTCTGCATTATTAAATTTTATAAGATGATTTAGTGTTACGAAAAAAAATTCTAAAGTTTTCTATTAATCCTCTATTGACTAAAAGAATGTGACTTTTTTATATATATTTTTAAGATATTAAATAATTTTATTTTTATTTAAGATTTTTTTTAGAAAATATTAAAAAGATTCAAATATTGTACATGCAAACATATTTTTTTTATGCTAAATATTGTACAAACATATGACACTGCTTTCTAAAATACCGCCCATTAAAAGGAAGAGGGAAGAAGCTAATGCATGTGAGACTGCAAGATCCAGTACATTGTTTCGGATCCTTGTTATTTAATGATTCCATGATTTCTGACATTATAATTGAATGCATCATGCATGAAACTACTGTGCATAATTTAGTATATATGTCTTAACAATATTGTATTTAATTTAGATAAAAAAATTTTTTTATTAGGATTTTAATTTTCATACACGCACGCACCAACAGTACAAAGATTTTTACACCATAAAAATATCTTAAATATAATTTTTGAAGTAATTGTTACAAGAATTAAAAATTATACCATACATGTCAATTTATAATTAAATGACTGAAAAAAAAAGGTTTACTCTATGAGTACATTCTAATTAAATTTGTGAGAAAATTCATAGTGATAATTAAAATAACATGATAAAATAGTCTAATCTTATTAAATGTTTGTGAAAAAAAATTACATTATCAATACAAAGATTTTCACACTATTAATAAATCATAAAATTATTATAAGTATGATTTTTAAAGTACTACCTCCCTTCCAAATTATATGAAAGATGGACAACCAACCATAATATGAACCTTGTTGGTTTGGTAATAGAAAAATGGAAATGACTTGTATTTATTATTCAACGGCATCCGAAAAGTTAGATTAAGAAAGATCACTTGTTTGCCATTTTGTTTTGAGAATTAACTAGTATAGCTAAGAGTCGTCATTAATCATATTCTTGTCTGGAACAGATTTTACCATCTTTGTCTCTTTTTGTGCACATCCTTGTGTCCTCACTTCAGTATTCCAGATTCAGTTTGTCCATTGCTTGAAAATTTCGTTTGGTATCTGATTAAGGTCCTTTCATTGTTGCTAATAGCCAGAGCTACAATCCCTTTTAGAAAGATCAACAACACTCAATGCATTTTGGAATTTTGTCACACCTCATTTGATTTTATTAACTACTTCTAATAATAAGAATAATGTGTCCTTGAAGCCAACTTTTGGAGTGAAGTATACCAATCATCGAAGTCTGCAATAATTTAAATGATCAGTGTTAATTATCATGTACGTTTTTCTTCGTACTACTTATTTAATTTTTTGGTCAAATTATTATTATTTCTCTGTATGAACATATACCTATAAAGTTGTCATATTTCTCTAGCTTCCTATCCATAAATGTTAATCAGGCCTTCCGGTATATTATTTGGGCCCATTAAGATACAGCAAATTGCTTTTGGGCCTGCGCTATATTATTACTTTAATAATAGTAAGGTTTCTTTTCCACCTTCTTTTTCTTTTAACTACGCCCCTCGCATCTTTTGTCTTTCTGTTTATCCAAAAACATCCCGTATAAGTGGCTGGAATCAACATTTCAGAAATTACATTCCTGTATTATCTAAAATTTTCATACTTCTAGAATTAAATTTCCAAAACGATGAAACCAAACAACTTTGTGCCTTTTCAATTTTGGTGCATGTAATTTTTTTTATAGTTTATGTAGGTTGTATTTTTTATTTATTTTAATCATTATAAAATATTTTGTTATTTTTAGTTTGTTTTTTAAATCTTGGTTTTTGTATGTGTAAACTTATGAGAATTATAAATAAAAAATTTAAATCTTAAAGAAATTAAAATTAAAAAGACATAAATTTATAACATTAAAAATGGAAAAAAAGCTGATAGGGATCAAAATTTAAAAAATATCACCTCGGATGGAGTAAAATAATAATAAAAAAACATATTTAAGTCATGATACATGGATTATATTCCCACCTGTGTGAAGCATTGTCTGCACGTACGCTAACATAGCAACGAATTAAGCTGTCTTAACAAATTCCCTACTCCGACTCTTTTGGATCATTGATACTTTCCAACTTGCAACATTAATTCCTTGTCCACAAACATCATCGAAATCTCTTTCTTAATTGATCTCAACCTTTGCAATTTCACTCCAACGTACAAACCCTAATGGCACAAGCTACCAAGTCACGCAACAGCAGGAGGCCATCATCATCTTCCTCTTACACATCAACCCTAACAACCCTAATCTTCATCGCACTATGCGTTTTGGGCTTATGGATGCTAACCTCCAACACCGTAGTCACACCCAAAACACGCACTGCCATTGATGATAATATCTCCGAAACCACCAACACCGACCTCACCCAAGACACCACCGCCACAACCACAACAACAAACAACATCCCCGATGATTTTGCTGAATCCATCACAACCATCTCCCAAGACCTGCCACGTGAGACCGCCACAAATATACCACATGAAATCCACACCAAAATTCAAGACCAAAAGGACGCTACGGTGTTCGGCGACAACCCCGGAAACCTCCCCGACGATGCCATAAAGAATGATCTCAAGAAAGAAACTTCCATTATTGCGAACGAAGCTACTGGTTCCGACAGCGATCAGAAAGCGAACGAGAGCGAGAAAGAATCGCAAAACAACATCATCATAGCTCAAGATGAAAAAGAAAACCTAAACTCAAAACAAAACACAGAACCTGAGATTGCAAATGTGAGTGAGAATATTCAAGAAGAGGGCACAGGAGGAGGAGGTAAGAGCAACAACAACGACGATGACGCGAACGTGCAGCAACTGAGAGAAGACAAAGGTGAGGCAGTGGCGGAGAGAGAGCAAAAGGAAAAAGAGGAGAATGAGAAGAGGAAGAAGAACAATAGAAAGAAATCAAACAAGGGTTTGAAGAAGGAGGGGTCATCAACAGAATCGAATGATGATGAGTCGACACAGCGGGGTGAGAAAAAGGGATCATCAACAGAATCGAATGATGATGAGTCGACACAGCGGGGTGAGAAAAAGGGATCATCAACAGAATCGAATGATGATGAGTCGACACAGCGGGGTGAGAAAAAGGGATCATCAACAGAATCGAATGATGATGAGTCGACACAGCAGGGTGAGAAAAAGGGATCATCATCACAGAATGATGAGGAATCATCATCATCAGAAGTGGTGCAATTGCAGGATAATTTGAAGTGGAGTTTGTGCAATGTCACGGCTGGTATGGATTACATACCGTGTTTGGATAATGACAAGTATTTGAAAACTTCGCGCAGAAAGCACTACGAGCATAGAGAGAGGCACTGCCCCGAGGATGCTCCTACGTGCCTGGTGCCACTTCCCAAAGGTTACAAAACACCAATACAGTGGCCCAGCAGCAGAGATAAGGTCAGGTTTTTTTTCTTTTTCTTTGTTATTCACAAATGCTAACTTGTTCCATTTTTGTTAGGGTGGGAATTCAAACCACCACCTATCTTTTCTTTCTTTCATTTTTTACTATTAAATTAAATCAGTCTTATATCTCCAAGATAAGGTGACTTGTTTGAAAGGAGTAGAAAATTTAAAATATTGATTCCATGCTTTCAAGGTTTAGATATATCCTGTTTCTTAGGCATCTTGGTTTAATATATTTGAATATCTTAAAATATGAACAAAATTTTAGTTCTGATTAGACTGAAAAAAAAAAAACTAAAAAAACTGCTTTTTAGTACGAAGGAGTACTTGCACGAATCATACGAAAGTAGTGCAGATTTTTTTTTTTTTTTAAAGAGAGGAGCCGGTAATTACTTATATTGGACAAAAATCAAAGGATAGTTAAAAATAGAAAGATGATCAATAAAAGGCATTTGTTTCTTTTCTTGCATTTAGCTTTTCGTAAAGTTAAGCATTTTTCAAGAATTATACATAAGTTTTTTCTTTCGTAAAAATTATTCCTTCAGTTTCATACTCACTTTCATGAGCTTTAATTTATCTCAAAAGATTTATTATTTTAAAAAAATTAAAAATATGAGTTTTTTTTTTACAATATCTCCTAAAATACTTGATTACTTTAATTAGTATGTTTTAATGCTTATATAAAGATATTCATTCCATAAAAAAATAAAGGTATTTATGACATATATGCTTTACACAAATAGTAGTACTATTAGATAAATAAAAAGAGAAAGAATACATTTGTGCATTTAATTATAAAAAATGTGTGGGTGCATAGTGCCTTTGGGTGGGTATACGATGATATGAGTATCCCAAAATTAAATATTAAGCTTCTTTGTGTTTCAACAGATATGGTACCACAACATACCACACACTTTGCTAGCAGACGTGAAGGGACACCAGAACTGGGTGAAGTTAACGGGTGAATTCTTGACATTCCCGGGAGGTGGCACCCAGTTCATTCATGGCGCTCTCCACTACATTGATTTTCTTCAACAGGTAATGTTGATTTGTTACTAGTACATATAACAGTTAGCAATTAAGGTTGCCAAGGATAGAGTCTACAGGATCATGAAGTATTGATGGACTTGACAAAAATAATATTTGAAAAGTTCTATCATATATTCATAATATGCAAAAATAAATAAATAATACTACGTATAGTATAGTATTAGTATACCATATCTAAGTGCAATATTTTTTCGGGAAGAGAATATTTTTGTCCCTCTAAAATGTGCAATCTGGAATTGGTCCCTCCAAAATTTTCTGTCCCTTTAAAATTTTAATGTTATTGTTCATCCAATGTTAATTCTATTAATGCTTCTAGCAGACAGATTGAATACAGGTTCTTTTTGAGGAATTCGTATAACAATTAAAAGAAAATAGTGGTGGTGCATGTTAAAATAGTGGATGACCATACTATATTTACTAACAGAATTAACATATTGGATAAATAATAACATCTTAAAATTTTAAAGGGCTGAAATGGGACGAAATTTTTTGGAGGAACCAATTCCATATTTTACATATTTTAGAGAGACTAAAAACATACTTTATCCTATTTTTCCTAAAATAGAATTTTACATTCTTAAAGTGTTGATCATAATTTCTTCCTGGTAACTGGTAAGTATACGATTGTTGAAAGGAATGGTTGATTTTACGCAGGCTGAACCAGGTATTGCATGGGGAAAGCACACTAGGGTGATTTTGGATGTTGGGTGTGGGGTAGGTAGTTTAGGAGGTTACCTATTTGAAAGAGATGTTATTGCTATGTCTTTTGCACCCAAAGATGAGCATGAAGCACAAGTGCAATTTGCCCTAGAGAGAGGGATACCAGCCATATCTGCTGTCATGGGTACTCAAAGGTTGCAATTCCCCAGCGAGGTCTTTGATCTTATTCATTGTGCTCGCTGTCGTGTACCTTGGCATGAAGATGGTAGTTAATCTCACTAATAATTTTACATTGTTTAAATTTGTCATTCTATGATGTTATTGAGAAATGTGTGAATCTGTTGTAGGTGGCTTGTTGCTTTTGGAATTGAATCGCCTCCTTAGACCAGGGGGTTATTTTGTGTGGTGTGCTACACCTGTGTACCAGACAATTGAAGAAGATGCTGAGATATGGAAGCGTACGATACATTACATTTTTTTGGTTATTCAAAAAGAAATAATTTAACTATGCATTTTTGTAGGCTCTAACATTTTGTTATTTTCTTCTAGAAATGAAGGCATTAACCAAGTCCATGTGTTGGGAACTCGTGACCATAAAAAAGGATGCATTGAATCAAGTTGGTGCTGCCTTCTACCGCAAACCCACTTCCAACGAATGCTACGAGCAAAGGGAGCAAAACCAACCTCCAATGTGCAAAACTGATGATGATCCAAATGCAGCATGGTAAATCTCTTCATTCTCTTGAATTTGTAACTGCAATAGGAGCATGGACAGAAATTGTTGTATTATATTATATGTTTTACATATATGAGAAATAAAGGACACTATGACTATTCCTTAATTTTGATTGACCAAATATACTATAAAAAAAATAATACATACATATAGATGTGATACTTTGTGCTAATATACACTCAGAGATAAAGGGCAATGTTGGCGGATGCCGGAATATAGCAGAAAGCCAAAATTCTGTCATACAGCCACGCCATTGCAGCCTATGGCGTTGCCATAGTGTGCCTCTCCTTTCATAAATTGCAAATAACTGTTGGCAAAAACTCCACCACGCAATTGCGTCATATATAGTGGACATGGCGCTGCCATTTAACGATATTAACAAGGAGAAAGCAGAGAAATAAATATAGATGTGACAGGTGATATAATGTAACAACAGAAAAGAGATAAAGAAAAATAAGAAATAATAATGAAGTGTTTATTCTGTAGCAAAAGTCATATATCATTACTGATACATTATATTGCAGGTATGTTCCTCTACAGGCGTGCATGCACAAGTTGCCGACTGACAAGGACGAGAGAGGAACTAGATGGCCTGAACCTTGGCCTCGTAGACTGGAAAAAGCCCCATATTGGTTAAACAACTTGCAGGGTGGAAAACAAGCTTCTCATGATTTTGCAACAGACAATGAACGTTGGAAAAACGTTGTAGATGAGTTGAGTAACGTTGGGGTTTCTTGGTCTAACGTTAGAAATATCATGGACATGCGAGCTACTTATGGAGGGTAGGTATATCTCAATCAGCTTGGACTAAAACTATTTAATTTTTTTATGGGAAAAAAAGTTATGCATATTTATTGACTTTTACAAAATTACCTTAAAAGTCGTACAAAGTGATTGAAGAGAATGTAAAATTATTTTAAAGTATCAATGCATCACTATTAAATTATTTTTTATTTGTGTGTCAAACCTTTGGTCTTAATAAATCTATCATGTCACCTAAGGATGTAGCTCAGTTGAATAAATATAATACTTAAGTTGTTGTAAATTTTTTGGTGCATGTATTCAATTTTTAGGAATAAAAAAAAAATCCCATGCCTTGGTAATACTATTGAATCATTGATCATAAGAGTATATCTATCCAAGTTACTCAATTTTTTTTTTTGACAAACATCAAAGTTACTCAATTTGTATGCAGATTTGCAGCAGCTCTGAAGGATCTTCCTGTTTGGGTATTCAATGTGGTGAACACAGATGCTCCTGACACACTTGCTGTCATATATGAACGGGGTCTCATTGGAATATACCATGATTGGTGTGAATCCTTTAGTACCTATCCACGAACTTATGATCTACTACATGCTGATCATCTTTTCTCAATTCTAAAGAATAGGTAAGCAAATGGAAGTAGTGATCTTTTGAACCTCTTTTTAGTTTAAGTTTTATGTACAATGAATCATTGTAAACATTTTTAAACAGTAAAGCAACTAAAATTTATTATAGATATGAATTTTAAAGTAGTTATTAATAGAGTCAACAATCTTATTATGATTGAATGGAAATGTTAATGTATTTAAATTTCATCTTGATCTGGTTTCTTGTTTTGGTTTTGCCAGGTGCAATCTTGTTCCTGTTGTAACAGAGATTGATAGAATAGTAAGACCAGGAGGTAATTTGATAGTCCGTGATGAATCTAGTGTCATTGGAGAGGTGGAGGCTTTGTTGAAATCTCTGCATTGGGAAATAACCTCCACAAATCTAGAGGGATTGCTCTGTGGCAAGAAAGGGATGTGGCGACCTAGCTCTTGAAGTAAATTTGTCTTGATCAAGGAGACAACATTGGTGATGCAATTTAAGATTATGTTTTCAAACAATCTATATGCACTAGCAGTGGCACAAGGTTTGGTTTCTCATCGGCTTTCTATGGCACAATGAAAAGGCGTGACACAATTTTTTACTGATGCATAACATTCAAATACTACCCCAAAAAAGACATGTTGTAATGCACGCACCAACAAAATGAGATTTGCAGTTGTCAACATAAAGTGTCACTATCTTGTTATTATGTTCAATGCTTGAATTCAGAAGAACCAGTTTTCTACTTCAATTGATTATTTAACAGGACATTATTTGTTAGTCTTGTACTTGAAAGAAGTTTCAGCTTAATAGAATTGATTTTTAGACAACAGTATTGGTTCTTCTAGTATTAATTAAATTCACATATTGTGGACGTTAAATTTCATGTATTTCCTCTTAAAAAAATAAAAATAAATAAACTTCATGTATTTCAAATTCATCACTTTGATTGCTTCAATGATTCAGATTATGTAAATTCTGTTGTACTTATCTTCACCTAGTAGGGGATCTTCCTTAGAGTTACCCGATTTAATCTTCCTTAAAAAAAAGGATGTCCATTGAATTGAATATATTTTTGCACCATATCGTAACATAATTTACATTTACAAGAGGAAGAGAATCATAAGAGTTTCCAAATTCCATAAGCTATAATAATCCTCAAGAACTAACAAATTCTTAAGTAAACATATAATCATTGGAGACACCCATTGAATTCAACGCAGTCTTGGCATCATCTAATAACTCAATCAACATATTCAATAATTTTGCATAGAAGAGAATTGTAGGAGTTCTTGAACCACAAGAACTATACAAGTCCCTGGAAACTAAAAACTCCCAATTATTTATATAAACATTCACAGGTTATCCAATTTACCCATAAAACTCCCAATTATTTATATAAACATTAACAGGTTATCCATAAGTTAATAATTTTATTGAGTAAGAGAAGTATGCAAAATGTCGATGGTATATCAAATGGAATAACTCGAGAGGTGTTATATTTTATACGTTAAATTATAATTTTGGTCCCCTAAAATTTAAATGAGACATTTAGTCTTCCTGAATTTAAAAATTGACAATTTTAGTTCATTTGTCAAATTTCTTTCGTTGACATAAGTTTATATACGTTGACCAACTTATCGCTTATGTGATACACTTATGTTTTGTTATTAACAATTAACTGTGATTAATAAAATTAACTTAATGGTTCTCTACCTCATTTTGTGACCTCTAACAGTAACCCCCAGACTAGCACCTCCTCATCCTCTTCCTCACCAAAACCACACAAAAATTCAAAACAAAAAAATAAGTTCCATACATAATTGATGCGCATTAGTTGAAGGGTGATTAAGAGATTACGAAGCTGGATTACAAAAATTTACAAAACCAAACATTAGTTGAAGGATTTGTGAAAGAGATTAAGAAAGATGAATGAAAGGTTTGATTCCATACGTTATTGATGGGATAAGGAAACAAAAGCCTGGGCACAAATCCCATTCACTTTCAAATAGCTTAGAAAGAAGCTACCATTTTTTATTGGGATTCAATTCCTTCAACCACAGCAGAATTCAAAACCAAAAAAATAAGGATACTAGATTTAATCATCCATAAAAAAAAAGATGTCCATTGAATTAAATATAATTTTGTACCATATCATAACATAATTTACATAGAGGAAAAAAAATCGAAAGAGTTTCCAAATCCCAAAAACTATAATAATCCTCAAGAATTAACAAATTCTTAAGTATATAATCGTTGGAGACACCCATTTAAATAAACATTGTGTGGGCATCATCTAATAACTCAATCTACATATTCAATAACTTTGCAGAGAAGAGAATTGTAGGAGTTCCCGAACCCCCAGAACTATATAAGTCCCCGGGAACTAAAAACTCCCAATTATTTATGTAAGCATTAACAAGTTATCCCATTTACCCATAAGTATTGAGTAAGAGAGTATGTAAGTAATGCTAAAATAAAATGCCAATGACATCTCAGACGGAACAACCCAAGTGAGGTCTTATATTTAATATTTTATAATATTTCACAAATTTCTACAATAATGTATATAATTCTTCTTACATTAAAAAAAAAGGATGTCCATTGACTTGAATATATTTTAACACTATATCATAAAATAATTTACATATACAAGAGGAAGAGAGATGTAAGAGTTTCCAAAATCCAAAAACTATGATAATCCTCAAGAACTAACAAATTCTTAAGTAACTATGTAATTATTTAAGACACCCATTGTACTAAACACAGCCTGGACATCATCTAATAATTGAATGTACATATTCAATAATTTTGCAGAGAAAAGAATTGTAGGAGTTCCCGAACCCCAAGAACTATACAAGTCCCCGGGAACTAAAAACTCTCAATTATTTATGTAAGCATTATCAGGTTATCTCATTTACCCATAAGTATTGAATAAGAGACATACGCACAAGTAATGCTAATATAAAATGCCAATAATGGCAATGGAACAACTCAAATGAGGTATTATATTTAATATTTTATAACATATTGTAAATTTCTATATTAATGTATGATTCTTCTTGCATTAAACAACTCAGTAATTTACCTTTTAGAAAATAAATTTATCGAAGCTTCTTAAATGACTCCACAATGTATCTTACTCTTTTATATTTTATTATGTATCTTAATTTCAACCTAATATATTTCTATGCTAATTGTTAAATGAAAAAAAAATACTTTAAAATTGAAAAAAAGCAATATGTTGAAGTTTGAACCAAAATTGTCATATGAAAGCATAACATAGAACGAACATGATGCCACATTTTAACAATGAAATTGCAATGTGAAACGCTATATAATCATTGAAGACACCCATTGAACTAAACAAAGTCTTGGCATCGTCCAATAACAGAATCTACAAATTCAATAATTTTGCAGAGAAAAGAATTATAGGAGTTCCCGAACCCCAAGAACTATACAAGTTCCCGGGAACTAAAAACTCCCAATTATTTATGTAAGCATTAACGGGTTATCCCATTTACTCATGAGTATTGAGTAAGAGAAGTACGTAAGTAATGCTAAAATAAAATGCCAATGGAATCCCAAAAGAAACAACTCCCGTGAGGTGTTATATTTAGTATTTTATAATATTTCACAGATTTCTCCAATAATGTATAATTCTTCTTACATTAAACAACTCAATAATTTTTCTTTTAGAGAAGAAATTTACCAAAGCTTCTTAATTGACTCCACCATGTATCTCTTTTATATTTTATTATTTATCTTAATTTCAACCTAATATATTTCTATGCTAATTGTTGAATGAAAAAAAATACTTTAAAATTTAAAATAAATAAAAAGGCAATATGTTGAAGATTGAACCAAATTCCCATATTAAAGCATTACAATGAAAGTCACAAATGAAAGTTGTGAAACTGCAATGTGAAACGCTATATAAAAATAACAGAGAGAAACTCGATTAAAGATACTCGATTTAATCTTCCATAAAAAAAAAAGGATGTCCGTTGAATTGAATATATTTTTGCATCATATCATAACATGATTTAAATATTCAAGAGAAAAAGAATCGTAAGAGTTTCCAAATACCAAAAATTATAATAATCCTCAAGAACTAACAAATTCTTAAGTAACTATATAATTATTGAAGACACCCATTGAACTAAACACAACCTTGGCATCATCTAATAATTGAATCTACATATTCAATAATTTTGCAGAGAAAAAAATTGTAGGAGTTCCCGAACCCCAAGAACTATACAAGTCCCCGGGAACTAAAAACTCCCAATTATTTATGTAAGCATTGACAGGTTGTCTCATTTACCCATAAGTATTGAATACGAGACATACATAAGTAATGCTAAAATAAAATGTCAATAATAACATCTCAAATGGAACAACTCAAGTGAGGTATTATATTTAATATTTTATAATATTTTACAAATTTCTACAATAATGTATAATTCTTCTTACATTAGACAGCTCAGTAATTTTTCTTTTAGAAGAGAAATTTATCAAAGCTTCTTAATTGACTCCACCATATATCTTTCTCTTTTATATTTTATTATTTATCTTAATTTCAACCTAATATATTTCTATGCTAATTGTTAAAGGAAAGAAATTACTTTAAAATTTAAAATAAATAAAAAGCAATATGTTGATGTTTGAACCAAATTCTCATATTAAAGCATAAGAAAGAAAGAATATGATGTCACATTTTAACAATGAAATTCCCAAATGAAAGTTGTGAAATTACAATGTGAATCACTATATAAAAATAACACAGAGAAATTCAGTTAAAGATACACGATTTAATCTTCCATAAAAAAAATAAAAAAAGATGTCCATTGAATTGAATATGTTTTCACACCATATCATAATTTACATATACAACAGGAAGAGAATCGTAAGAGTTTTCAAATCCCGAAAAGTATAATAATCCTCAAGAACTACCAAATTCTTAAGTAAATATATAATCATTGGAGACACCCATTGAACTAAACGCAGTTTTGGCATCATTTAATAATTCAATCTACATATTAAGAATTTTGTAGAGAAGAGAATTGTATTTGTAGGAGTTCCCGAATCCCAAGAACTACAAGAGTCCTCAAGAGTTAACAAATTCTTAATTATCTATATAAACATTACAGTATCCCATTAACCCATAAGCCTAGAGGTAGGAATGTAAAAATAAAATGCTAACTACTAAGGGCACAGAAACCATGCCGGACAACCACTCTCTCTTGCGGATATAAGCATACTCTTAATATTCATTCCTCAAAATTTTGTCTCCTCTAATTTTAACCATTCAGTAAATTTTTAAAGGAACTCAAGTTCATTTTATTCTCGCAAAATTACAACCCACCCCGGTGTTAAAAATTGTCAAAAAAAATCAATCATTCTGAGTTTAAAAAAAACTGGAAAAATGCTTAAAATAAAAAATAAAAATCCCAATCTACATTATCAAAATGGTTATAAAAAATACATAAACAAAGTCATGAAAGAAAAAACACAGCGTACTATTACCAAAAAAACTTGGAAATTATGCGATCTGAGAAGTAAATCTCCGAATTAATCTTCGGGATTATATAAATCGTACATTTTAGCCCTGGCATTTTTTTTAAAAAAATCAGTTTATTCTACATGTATAATTCCACATACAACATTTCGATCCTTTTTGATAAAAAGGGACAATTCACGAAATCAAGAAATACCCAAAGCTTTTTAAAATTAGGATGTAATATAAATAAATTAATAAAGCTAATCCAAGCGATGTTGAAGATTACGAAGAAGGTTTGGGGCTGGGATCGACCTGTTTGTATCGCTTATTGTATTCTTCGAGTTCGTCGTAGTACACATCCCAGACGCATCGGACGCACCCGCTGCCGCAGCAATCGCCGGGCTCCGGCTTCTCCGGCGGCGGCGGAATCTCCTTCGCCGGATTCGGGGTTTTATCGTCGGGTTTGGGTTGGATCGGGTGCGGCGCGGGTTTATGCGCGGTTCGTGCAGCCTCGGCCATGCGATTGAGTTGGAGAAAATAGGGTAGGGTTCGTTGGAGGGAGGTTTTGGTGGAGGTGATGTTGAAAGGGTGAAGCTTTTGGGTGAAAATGAAATCGGAAGGTGCTGTAGTTCTCATGGTCTCGGGCGCCGCCGCCACCACATTCTCTCTCTCTCTATATTTTTCTTTGGGATCAATTGAAGTCCAATACGAAGATAAGATTGTAACCCTGCCGTTTTATGCAACCCTGCCGCGTTTCCCTAGCTGTTGGTGTGTTGGTGTGTTGTGCTGACTTGTTTTTTTTTTTTAATAAATAGAATTAGGGTAAATTTGCCAAAATATGAGTGTTTCAATTTTAGTATTAAGTTTTATTTAGGGTAAATAATAATTTTTGTCTTTAGATGTAATTTGCTGATAAATATGTCTTTATACTAGGAAAATAAAAAATTTAGTCTTCGAAAATGTAAAAAATACAATAGATATATTATATCGTTAATTTTTATCCGCCACCGTTAATAAAATAGTCTATGTGACATGGAAGGACAAATTTTGTCACTGAAATGATTGTCAACATCACCATACTGACTAAATTGGACAAAAATGTCAACAAGATACTATTTTTGAACGTAAATGTCAGTCATTTTTTGTTATATGAAAATGACAATATTTTTTTATTGGAAGAAAATGTCAATAATTTTTTTGGACCTAAAGGTCGATACATTACACCGGACCAAAAATACTAATAAGTTACTTGGATGAAGAAGTCAATAATTTCTTATTAGATCTAAATATTAGTATATTTATGTTGGACTCATTTGTTAGACTCGAATTTTTTTTTCATTTAAGGATAAACTATAATTTTAGGATAAATTTTACATTTTTTATTGTTACAAGCATAACATTACAATAACCATTTAAAAAAATATATTAGTAAACATAATTTAAAACAAATATAATAATAATAATATTGATTATCAACCATAATTTATGTATCACAATAGAAATTATTCAAAATAAATATTGTACGAGTTTACCAAAATAAAACATTATAACAATGTACAAATCATTAGAGATGAACACATTGACAATCATTACAGTGACAAATTCACCTCTCTGCGTCATGTAGGCTATTTTATTAATGATGATGGACAAAAGTTAATGGCTTGATATATTTATTGTACTTTTTATACTTTTGGAGACTAAATTTTATATTTTGATTTTTTAAGGACGCATTTGCCAGCGAATTACACATTCAAGAACAAAAGTGGTTATTTACCCTTTTATTTATTTTGGTACTTGACAATTTTTTACTTTTTGAGATAGTCATGTGTCATTACAAAAATGAGTAATGAGATGGCTAATGGAATGTCACGATATCAAAATCATTGATTCAGTAATTAAGTCATTTTTTGTGAGTATTTTTTCAAAAATAAAAATTTCCAGGTACCAAAATAATACAAAAATAAAAGATGTGTGCCAAAACCAAAAACACAACTATTTATAAGTATCAAAAAGTTTTTTATCCCTAAAAAATAGGTTAAGGATATTTTTATACATCACTGATGACAATGACAATTGACAACAATGATAATTATGTTATTTGTTGGTAACGACAACGACAAAAGTAATGATAATAATGATGACAATGATAATAATTATAGTTGTGATAAATATAATTATGATGGTAGTGATGACATAAAAAAGGTTACTATTAAATGTAAGGATGTTTATTTTTTCAAACTAAATTAAATTCACAATTTTTTATTAATTTTTAAAATGAGTTACAAATATTTCAACTTCATTTTTTTTCAAGCATGTTTTATAGAAATTACATTTGCAAACTAAAATAAAATAACTAGCCACCACCCCAAAGAGTCATAATCCAAATCACAAAAGTTTATATTGCATTGATTTAGATTTGATATTATTTTCCAAACAATCCAAATGCAATCATAATATTTTCATGAATAAATTAGACATCTCAAAATCAATTTAAATAAAAAAAATCAATTTAAATCAAATTTCGAACAACCAAGCCTAACATTATAAATGTTGTTAAAAATATATTAGTTAGTTGTATAACCGTAATAATTCACAATAAATGATACACAACAAACTTTTCTAGCTATGAGAGTAACCTGTTAAATTTCTCTTTATGTATTAGTCTACAAATACAATTTATGTTTGGACACTTTTTTTTATACTTACTTATAAGTAAAGAAAATAAAAATGAAAAATGAAATGAATTTGTTTACAAGTTTAAATTAACATTATTTTTTAACTTGTATAAAATTTCTCTAATTTAACTTCTCTAAAAGTTAAGGTGTACAAGGTGATTTTAATTTTTCTCTCAAAAAAAGTTGATTTTAATTTATAGAAAAAATTACAATTAATTTTACTTTTTTTTATTTCTTCTATTTTAAATATTTATAAGGAACTTTATTATTTTATCCATGTAGTCTAACTTACTTAATGAGAAAAGGTTTTTAATCATTGTTGCATTTGATTTATTTGGCTGTATGTTCGGTAGATTGCTTATCTATCTAGAACAAACAAAAATGTTTCGGGTTATCAAGTCAAAGTTGTGCTCTGACCCTACCTTTGACAATTAATAATCTCTTGCAACCTGTTCCATCTTCGCTGTCCTTAATTCTTAAGAAACATAACATCATCAGCTTCCCCCTCCAACTTTGGTTAATTTGATCCATAAAGAATTAGACCATGGAACACTTAGACATGGTGAGTGAAGTGAAGCACCAAAGAATCAAAACCAACGGGATATGGATACACGTGGCAGAGAAAGGGACAGGTCCACTAGTTCTGCTGCTTCATGGCTTCCCAGAAACATGGTATGCCTGGCGGCACCAGATCAATTTCTTGGCCCAGCATGGCTATCATGTGGTTGCACCTGATCTTAGAGGATATGGTGACTCTGATTCTCCTATTGATCCCACTTCCTACACTATGCACCACCTTGTAGGTGACATCATAGGTTTGCTTGATCATTTTGGTCAACAACAGGTAACACAATTGTTCTCTTGTCCCTCTGGGTTTCTAGTTCATTTTCTGTGGCCAAGTCTCGGAAGTTGATTGAGTAACAATAAACTTACAACAATTTTTATAACGCTTCTTATAATTCATTTTGTTTGACATTTTTTACTTTTCTTCATGTCTATCTCATAACGGGATAAAATATGTTTTCAATTCTTCTATAGTGTAACTTGATTTTAATCTCTGAATTTTAACTTTAATCAATTTAGTCTTTGAAATTTATAAAAACAATGGTTTTAGTCCTTCTCACAGTGAAAATTGTATGAAAAGAGGAACAAAAATCATTTCTTTTGAAAAGTTCAAAGAATCAAATTGATCAAAGTTCTAATAATTAAGTTCTTTTTTACCAAAAGTATAAGGACTAAAAACATAATTTACTCTATTTTGTTGTATAATTATTTTTGTTTGAGTATGATTGTTGTTTCTTTTTTAATGTTTTTTTTTTCTATTTTCTAACCAAATTGAATAATATAGGTATTTGTTGTTGGATCTGATTGGGGAGCAAACATTGGATGGCATCTGAGTCTATTTAGGCCTGACAGAGTCAAAGGATTTGTTGCCCTAAGTGTTCCTTACTACCCTAGGTCTCCAACTGCTAAAACGGTTGAAACTATCAGGAAATTAATTGGAGATGAGAGTCATGTCTGCCAGTTCCAGGTTCCTTGTTCTTTCTGCTTGTTTAAATGGGTTGACATTTATATGTTTTTCAAAAGGTTTTTATGGTAAAACTTAGATCCAATTCTTTGTGTTTTTAGTATTGTTCTTTCATCAAAATTAGAGTTTTACTTTGATAATCTATGTTATGGCGACCTATTGACGTGAAACTCTAATTCTAATTAGAAATTAACACCAAAAGCACCTAATCAAATACATTTAAGTTTGTCCTTTCCTAAATTGGTTTTACTAATATATATGATGACATTGTGTGGTTTGTGTTTATGGGGTTGGGTGTGCTTTCACAGCTAATCTTTAATTAGAATTGAAGTATCATTTTAATAATATGTTATATTGACTTATCGAGTTGAAACTTTAATTCTAATTAGAGATTAAATAGTGATTTCTGAACACCTTATTAATATTCATTATTTTTTTTCTCATATCATATAATTTATGATACCTATAAATTTTTTTATTTTATCTTTGCCTTATTAGGTGTCAAGTAGGTTGATGGGTGTTCAAAAATCAATTTTGTAGAGATTAACACTAAAAGCACCTAAACAACTAAATCTAAGATTTGTCCTTACCTAATTTGGTTTTACTAATATAAGTGATGATGTGGTTTGTGTTTGTGGGGTTGGGTGTGCAGGAACCAGGAAGAGCAGAGAGAGCTTTTGCTAGATATGATTATTTGACAGTGATGAAGAAGTTTTTGCTGATAACACGGACAGATATTCTAGCATCTCCACCGGGCATGGAGCTTGTTGATTTCTTGCCAACGCCTTCGGTTGTGCCATCATGGATAACCGAGGAAGAACTCATGGTCTTTGCAGATAAATTCCAAGAGTCTGGTTTCACTGGTCCACTCAATTATTACCGTGCAATGGACTTGTAAGTATTTTCATTAGTACTTTTCTTGTTTAATTTTATTTTCAAGACAATTCAATTTCTTGCAAAGTACATGCACAATTCAACTTTGAATTCTCTACTATAGTCAAACTTAAAAAAACTAACTCAATTTTTAGTGGCCCACATGTTGTATACATTCAAAGGTTACACGTAGGGGTGGAAATGAGTCAAGCCAAGTCAAACTTTACTAGACTTGAGTTTGGCTTGAGTTGAATATGCAAGGCTTGAGCTTGACTTATTACTTGTCATAAACTTTTTTTTAAGGCTCGACTCGGCTTACATAGAAGTCTGACTTGACTTATGAGCCTATTTAAAAGTCTGCTTAAACACATCTTTGACAAATTAATTGTTTTAAAACCTAGTGAAATACTAACTAAAAAAAGAAACTTATAAAATTTCGTATAAGTAATATACAAATCCAAAAATAATTGATAAACAAAATCATATCGAATTCAAGTTGTTAAAACACAAAGTTTATCAAAAGAAAATAAAAAAAAGAGAGCAGAATATTAAAAAACTATATGGATTAGAGATGATTTATACCAATATAGTCAAATAAAAATATTTAAATTGTCTGAAAATGTTTTTACAAAACATTTTTATTGAAGTATTAATCTGGTTACATTATCCTTTTAATTTGAGTCTTTTTCTTTTTGAAAATTTTTCACATCCAAGTGAACCCTCTAAACACTTTATGTCACTTCATCCTGTCATTCATAATGCCATAAAAATGACATAAATAATAGTTATTATTATTATTAATATTATTATTATTACTTAAACAAGTTGACTTGTCAAACTTAACAAACTCTTTTTATAATTTGACTTTGGTCTTTTTATCTAAAAAAGCTTTTTAAAAAGCTTGAGCTTTATAATAAACAAGATAAGCCGAGCCTTAAATAGGCGGAGTCAAAGACCCTTGACAAGCAGCGACTCAGCTCATTTTCATTCCTAGCTACATGGTTCTGTGTATAAGTCAATTGATAACAAATGTGAGGTTTGTAGAAGAACTTGAGTTCAATTTAACAAATGTTGGACTTCCGGATATTTTGATTAGCAAGACCCATAAAAAAAGACTATACACTTGCCTAGCGAATTGGACTTGGTAAAATCCAGCATGTTTATGTTTTCATTTTCTATGGAAGAATTCATGCTTCCTTACGTTGATGCTCAATGGTTACAGAAACTGGGAGCTTCTTGCACCATGGCAAGGATCAAAGATAACAGTTCCAACGAAGTTCATAGGAGGAGACAAAGACATCGGTTTTGAAACAGCGGGTACAAAGACTTTTGTGGAAAGTGATATTTTCAAGAGCCTTGTTCCCAACCTTGAAGTAGTTATACTAGACGCCCACCATTTTATACATCAAGAAAAAGCCCAACAAGTTTCACATGAAATCCTTTCCTTCATCAGTAAATTATCCCCCAATGCTTCCATGTAATGTTAGTTTTTTAGAGTGATTGATTATTGATTGTTAATGTAAACCCCTTTGTCTAGGTAGTGACACGGCAGCGTTACTTACTAGTGTGATTTTCACAAATTTTATAAGGTAGTGATTCTTCATTTGCTTTATCATCTTAATTTCTGCAACACTAAATAGTACAGAAAAATAGGAGGTCAGCAGCCAAGTATTGTGGATGTGAATAACGAAGCTTATTTTGTGTCAGCTTCGAATTTATAAGTTTTATTGATATAATTAAACGTCATGTTTAAGAAAGAAAAGAAGGTTAATCGTCAGTAATTTAAATATATAAAAATTTCTGTAACTATTTAATATAAATGATGATGTTTCAATTGTTAATTATTTAAATAACTTATTGTGGATCATATTCTGTATCAGAAAAGCAAACGAACCATCTATTTGGTTAACTCTGATTAATACGGAGTAAAGGCGAAACTACAATTCATGAACAATTAACATGTAAATAGAATTTGAATAGATTTATTAATTCTAATATATGTCTAAATTAGGCTTAATTATACTTTTAATTATGTGGCACCGGTGTTTTACTAGAAAATAGTGGTACGAAACTCGAGCAGATGCTCTTCACTAATTAGGTAACAGTTATGAGTCGGTTTTAGCTCGCAAACAGTGAAATGCATGCAAATTGTCAAGATTTACTTTGTTTTTGGGGTTGTCTAACTTCAATGAGCAATTGTGTATTGTGTAGAATCCCATCATTAAAAAGTGATAGGAAAAATGAGCAATTTTTCAATGCAACAAATATCAGATAAGAAAGGAGATTAAACAGCAATAAGGAGAAAGGAAAGAATCATGAAATACTCAGTCATTCCTTCTAGCCGGTTTAAGCAATTTTAGGACATTTTCATAAACAATAAATGTTATCGAAGAAGCGGGAGCATTCTTCAAGAGGTTTGCGGTAATTCCTTTGTAAAAACCTCGGACACTTTCAAATCTGCAACAGAACAAAATCTATAATGGCTTATATCTCAATTTGAAATGATCAAGAGCATATTAATTTGGATACACACAAGAGTAACTATATAGTCTTTATAATTCATTGACAGCATTAGCATTTCACCAAGAGTCAACCTATATTGTGTTGCCATTTGCCAAGGTATAAGCAATTGAATAATGCTAATCACCATTAATATTTATGATTTCTGTCCAGTTTCACCTTTGCTTATTTGCCAATATAAAGATGTAAACTAAATCTAGGATGGGTTTTAATATGTACCGTGCAGTTTCTTTCACAACATGCAAAGTGTCCATATATCTTGGAACCCCATCACCACTGGGTCTTTGCTGCACAGACAAGGAAACTTCAGTCCAGCTCAGAGAAAGATGCACAGTTAAAAGAAAAGAAATTTGTAATATCTCTATCTTTGTAATGACATCCTTGTACCTGCAATCGAGCCCGTATAACCTGAAAAAGGGGGGATAAAGTATGTCTCATGAGAAAGCAACTTCTTCAATGATTGATATATCATACTTAAGGACTGTAGAAGCTAGAATCCTCCTTCCAAAGAGAGGGGACAAACAGTTGTACCTGAAATGGATAGGTTAGAAGTACTGCAGCAAGTTTTGATGTTGCTCCAAGAACAGCATAATCAACAGAATTCTGGGGAAAAGAATACAATATGAAAACATTACAACAGTAGATTTTGGATATAAATATTGATTTGTTTCTTATAACACAAAATCAATTGAAATCATTTGTTAACATCAGATAGAGGGAAGCTAAGAGTACCAGACTAACATGGCTTAAAAAGCTATAAGCTTGTAATAAATAAAATGTAGGCTATGCCTAAAGCTACATTTCTCCCATTTAACAAGTCCCTGAATTCAATATAGCCATTTGAAAACAGGGAATAAAATCTAACTGAGGTAACTAATATCAACTTAAATATACCAAGACCAAGCCAGTATACAATCAAGTCAAAACCATAGGCATCCACTATCCACATGCATGCAACAACCAGAGTCATGATTCTTGAGATATGTCATTTGGCTCTACCAAACTAGAGCAATGACTTATCGGAGCAAGACTAGCAGAGCAATAGTACAAGTGACCAAAAAGGTCAACATCAAAAAATCATTTGAGAAATGTAAATAGTCCAATACATGTGAATTCCAGAGTTAAGTGGATCCAAGGTCCTCTAACTTACCAGCAATTTATCAGGGTTTTGATTATCTACTGTACTTCCCTTACTCTTAAAATCAACAATAACTTTGCGTAGCTCCTCATATGCTGTAAACTGAATAGCACCATGAGAGACCTGCTGAAAGACAAATTAAATTAAGCTCATTATAAAGCATAAAAAGACAATGATAAGTATGATTTTGTGACTTTAGCCAATACTTGATAATTGATATAGCCATCGGAGTTCAAAATTGTCCCTCACCCTAGAGAAAAGTAGCAACCTAATAATGGCTTTAGTAAATTTAGACTATAGCTTCATAAATAACTAAAAAGCTTCGGCAAAAAAGTATTCATAAGCTAAAAGTTTAATATAACCAACTTTCAGACATATACTCAGGAAATCTTGTTAATATCCTGATTTTGTGAAAGAAAGACCTCTATTTTTAAATAACCACAATACCACACATCATATTTAATCAATAATTAAAATATTAAGTGCCAAGATTGACGGGTCTAATAGCAAAAACCAGCAAACGTACCAGAAATAGACCAGGAACAATTCCTCTGTAAAGTGCACTAAATCCTTCTTCCCTCATTATGGTCCTAAATGCATCTGATATTTTAACAGAATAAAATTTCATGAGTAGTTAGCAAATCATATATTGATGAATATACCTACAACATATTATACCAACATATGTTAGTGATCATGTGACATCACATGGCAAACACATTCTGTTAGTCACTTAACAGTTATTAAAAGGAAGGATCAATTGCGAAATTTCTGATAGTCTTTGGGTTTAATTGGAAGATTAGAGTTCATAGTGGCTAGTTGCAAATTATACAATGCCCATTATAGATTGGAAAAGAATGACCTATAATTTTTTTTTTAGGGGTGAATAAGGTCTTTTATCTTTAAGCATAATTCTGTACATTATATTTAATTTGATTAAAACTTTAAGTGCTAAGATTGACACGTAAAATAACAAGAACCAGCAACATACCAGAAATAGACCTGGAACAATCCCTTTGTAAAGTGCACTAAATCCTTCCTCCCTCATTATGGTTATAAATGCATCTGATATTTAATTTTTACAGATAAAATTTTTTCATGATTGGTTAGCAATTCATATGATGAAGATAACCACAATAAACAAAATATAGTGACCATCATGTTTTAAGTAGTTGAGTGAAACATAACCACCTCCCCAAATCACAAAAGAAAAAAAAAGCCAACTTATGTACCTAACTCTTACCGAGAGAATGAGGGAAAGGTCGAGAGAGAAACAGAGTGGGTGAGAAAGATAAACAAAGCGTGGGTGAGTGAGGGATCCTGACGTAACTATGCTGGAAATGGGTGCAGCCAACAAGCTACGGTGAAACGTACAAACTGGAGGGATGCACCTGATGTCTTCTCCTTTTACTTCACAAGATTTCCAAAGGAAATGTGTGAAAAAGATTTGAGGTATGAGTTCAAGAAATGGGGGGATGTAAGAGAGTTCTTCATTGCGAAAAATACAAATAGGAGTGGCAAGAGGTATGGCTTCGTGAGATTCAAGGGAGTGGGTGATGTAGGGAGGCTTGAAAGACAGTTGGATAATCTTATAATTGGGGGTCTGAAACTACATGTCAACATACCAAAGCATGGAAGGGAGAGGACGCTAAATGGTGAACCTAATTCAGAAGAGAAGTACAAGGTGGGGATAGACTCAAAGAAAATAATCGAGGGTGTGAAAGATCAATGTAGGAACGAAGGTGCACTAATAATCCCATAAAATGATAACATCAAGCTCGTACACGAGAGCGGTGGTGACAAATAATCAAAACATGGGGCGAAGGTGGACGCCAAGGCACACGAATCCAATGGGAACCATTTCTCACTCGTCGGTACAGCTGAATATATCTATGGAGGAAAGAACATGGCTCAATAATGCTTGGGTAGGAAGACTGAGGAACCTGGTGATGTTTGATAGAGTGGAAGATGAACTCATGTGGGACAGAGGAGAATATATCACGTCAAAGTATCTAGGGGATGACATGGTGTTGTTATTGGGACTCACTGATTCCAAAGCTGAACAACTGTGTAAGGAAGCAACTGACAATGAACTGTCCCTGTTCCATAAGGTGAAGAAGTGAAACCCAAGAATGAGGACTATGTACAGGCTGGTGTGGATGTTGTGCTGGGGAATCCCACAACACGTATGGGATATGGAGAGCATTAAGAAGATTGCATCGGCAGTAGGGGAAGTGGTGGAGGTGGATGACGATGTGGAAGAACTCCAACAGCTGGATAGGGCACGGGTGCTAATTAAAACCCATGGTACCCTATAATCCAACATGTTGTAGCAGTTTCGATCAATGGGGAGGAATACATGGTTCATATGGCTGAAGAAACATGCTATAACTCTAGCAGATGTAAATGTTGGACAGGGAGTTTGATAGGGTCGTCAGAAGAAATAAGCTCTAAAGAGAGTGAAATCGGGACTCCATTACTGGCCGATGATGTCTCACCAAAAAATGAGTGTTCGCTGATAATGACCAAAGTGATTGCAGACAAAGGAGAGCCGTTAGGGGAAGTTGGAGAGTTACGGTTGACTAATGGACAAGGTCTCTCATATGGACCCCAGGGTAATAACCCAAGGTTCCTAACACAATGACCAATCCAAAATGGGTACAAGGAAGTAGGATGTGAACAAAGCGAGGTAGATGGGATAGCCTATGTCGTCAAACACAGACTTGCCCAACAAAGAAGGTCTGAGGGTAAGTGCACGAAAGAGGCAACACGAGGAAGACACACACTCGAGTATGATGGAAAATGGGAAGGAGGTTGCATCGGAAGGGATAAAGAATCATAATCATAGTACAGGCCCATTGCTGTCAGAAAACTTTGAATTAAAGGGGAAAGGGTCATGTGAATACCCTGGGGGTGGTGAAGAAGGTGCTACCAATAATCATAGATGAGAGACAAACTGCCTTCATTGAGGGCAGACATATGTTACACATCGTTCTTATTGCTAATGAAGCGGTTGAGGAAGCAAAAAGGTGTAACAAGTCATGTCTGGTATTAAGTTGATTATGAAAAGGCATACAACTCAGTCTGTTGGGATTTCTTGTTGTACATGCTGAGGAGGATGGGTTTTTGGTCTAAATGGATCACTTGGATTGAGGGCTGTCTCAAATCCGCTTCCATCTCGATATTGGTTAATAGAAGCCCTACGGCTAAGTTCACCCCACAAAGAGGACTCAGACAAGGGGATCCGCTAGCTACACTTCTGTTTAATATCATTACAGAGGGTCTAAATGGCATAATGAGAGAAGTAATGGAGAAAAAGTTGTTTGAAGGTTTTTCAATTGGAAGAAATAATGTAGAAATCAGTATTCTACAATATGTAGATGATACAATTTTCTTCGGGGAAGCCTTGATGGAAAATGTGAAAGCAATTAAGGTGATATTGTGGAGCTTCGAGCTGGTATCGGGACTCAAAATTAACTTTGCAAAGAGTAGTTTTTGGGCAGTTGGGATGTCGGATCAGTGGATGAAGGATGCTGCAAGGTATCTAAACTGCAAACTGTTGGCTATACCTTTTCCCTACTTGGATATCCTGATTGGGGCAAACCTAAGGCGTTGTGAGGTTTGGGATGTCATTATAAAAAAATGTAAGAGGAAGCTGTCAAAATGGAAACAAAAAAATCTTTCCTTTGTGGGTAGGGTGACTCTCATAAAGTCAGTCCTAAACTCCATTCCCATTTACTTCTTTTCTTTTTTCAGAGTACCTAATAAAGTATTAGATAAGCTGGTGAGACTACAGTGGCGATCTTTGTGGGGTGGAGGCTTGGAGCAGAAAGATTGCTTGGGTAAAGTGGGATTCAGTGTGCCTACCAAAGGAGAAAGGGGGGTTGGGAATCAGGGACCTGAGGAAATTTAATTATGCCCTTCTCGGAAAATGGTGATGGAATTTATTCCATCACCAAGGGGAACTGTGGGCTCGGGTGTTGGATTCAAAATATGGAGGATGGAGGAACTTGGATGAGGAAAGAAGGGTCAGAAGTGAATCTTTATGGTGGCAGGACATCAGATTCATTACTCATTCTACTGAGGAGGGTAATTGGTTTGAAAAAAAGGATAAAATGGAAGGTGGAGTGCAGAACAAGGGTGAGATTTTGGGAGGATGGTTGGAGAGAAGATGGTGTGCCACTCATGCTGAAGTACCCTAAGTTATACATTAATTCTTATCAGCAAGAACAGTTTATCCAGCAGATGGGGAGTTTATTAGATGTAAGCTGGGAGTGGAGATTTCAGTGGAGGCGACTACTTTTTGATGCAGAAAGACATATGGCTGCTAAGTTCTTGGAGGACATAGAAGGTATCACAATATATCTTGACCGATGGGACAAGTGAGTCTGGAAGGGAGATTCAAGTGGCGACTACACAGTGGGGAATGCGTACATGTTGCTTATGAGAGATACCACAGATGAAAATCAGGATGGAGATTAATCCGGGACAGATTGCCAACAAAGATGAACTTACGTAGGAGAAATATCAAAAGTATTGATTCTATGTGCCCATTCTGCAGAAACAAGGAAGAGGATGCAGAACACCTATTTTTCAGTTGCAGTAAAATTCTGCTGCTTTGGTGGGAATCGATGTCCTAGATAAACATCATGGGTGCATTTCCGCAAACTCCAAGACAACACTTCCTCCAACATGCTTTTGGGAGGTCTTCTGGTGTCAGGATACAGCGCTGGTATATTTGGTGGATCTCCTTAACTTGGAGTATTTGGCAGCATAGAAACAAGATTGTCTTTTTAGATGAAAGTTTCAATGTTAGTAAATTGATGGAGGGTGCTATTTTCTTGTGCTGGATGTGGCTAAAAAATCTGGAAAAAGGTTTTGACATACCTTTTCACCACTGGTCCAGTAATATTAGGGATGGCTTTTGTAATTCGGGAGGAATAAGTATATAGACACTGGGTAGTTTTGAGCTAAGCATTCTGTCAGATATAGGGTCTCCTAATTCTTGAGATATAGCTTGTATTAGGATACCATATTTCTGTTTATCTGGCTCAAGATCTGTACACTCATCAGTACCCCTTGTACTGAATTATTTATAATATAATATTATTTTGCTGATAAAAGAAAATGTACCTAACTCTTACATCTTGATCATTCCTTTCTCTAAACAACTGAAATCATTTATATATAAATTAAAGTTTTTTTAACCAGTCTGAAAATCAACATCATACAAGACAATGCAATGGAACAAATAGGATGAATGCACGTGCTTAATACTGGTTAGTAATGAATTACTGAATACAAATATAGTGGTGATATATAACTTGCCCCGAACCCGTAACCATTTTGGGTGAGAGAATAAATGCTCTGTCAAATACCATGACTCAAATTGAACCAATTGCTGAAATTGACCTATTTTCAACTTTTGGATACTAATTTCAAATTCAATTTAGGGCAAGGTAACTGAGATTAAGAATATTCTTATGTGTAAAAGACAATAGTTAAGCAATGCATTTATAGCTAACATCTAGATCCAAAGCACAAATAATATGAATGCTTTTTTTTTTTTTATCAGCAAACAAATAATATGAATGCTTAAAAGTAAAATCCCAAAGTAAACAGTTTAAAATAAAGTTAAATTAAGATGGAGAGCAGACCATAAACCCCAGAGTATGGTCGTGTCTGATGAAGAGGAGTTTGAAGCTGCAATCTTGTCTTTACCAGCCATACTGGATTTGTGAAGAAGGAAACCTGGCGAAAGGCAATGGAAACCATAATAACTGAAGGTTCAGTTTAGACCAGGTATGTGCCACAATATGTTTGGAAGACTTTGGAATCCTAAGCATCCAACTATGAAAGCAAAGCAAGATCTAAAAGATAAGCACATAGATAAGGAAATAGTAAACTTAAGTATATTAGTTCCATTCTCAAACAGTTCAAACAATAATTTTCATTGGCAAATTCATCAATACAGCTCACGTAAAGTACTTCGTTGTGCATTTGATTCCTCTAAAGTGAATCTAAATTGAGGGATTCACTTTAGAGAGAAAAGTAAGGTGTTATATCCATCAATGAGAAAGAAAATAAAGGGAATAGGTTTCAATTATTTTATATTTTATTATACATTTACATGTAATTTATCACAATCTAAATTGTTGATTTCAGATCAGTGGCCTTAACATCTCCCTTTTCCCTCTAAAGTGAATCACTCACTTTGGATGAGTCAAATCCCTTCATTTTATTGCCTTTCATCTCTCCTGCAGCCCAATAGTGCCAAATTTAAAAATGCAAAACCTCGGGCAGCAGAAACTCAACTCCAACATCCAACAAAACTCCAGCAGGGTTGTACAACATACTAAGAATCAATTATATCAATGGCAGATGGTGGAAGGCCTAAATTCCGCCATATAAACGCACCATTGTGGAACACACCATTGTGGACTATGGCGCTGCCATAGCAGGCATCCCTTCACATTTTCCCCATGGCGGTTGGCAAAAAATCTGCCATGCCATTCCACCATGGTGGCCATGGAACCACTATTTAACAACACTGCTAAGAATTATATATGTGGCTTTGTATTCATAATATTGGGATTTTATGCACTTACTATAGCTCCTGCTTCAGCTGCTGAGGCAAGATGCAGACCTGGGCTCAACTTCCCCTCCCTGTTCCTTGCATATCTCTGTTTGGCTCTGTCATAGCTGCAATTGGAAAAAAAAAAGTTTGGTATGATGAGTTTGGTCTTCTACAAAAGCAATCAGATGGACCAGTAACCACTCTAACAGTAATAATTAATCACTCAAGTCTGGAAGGAAAAAATAAATAAATGAATGGAGGGCGGAGAATCCTTTCATCCTTTGACATGTAAAGAACAGACATTTCGAAGTAGTTGTTTGGTGTTAAATGAAACTACTATGTCCTGTAGACTAGGAGATACTAACATATTGATTTGGTCCTGACTAAAAAAGAATTTTGATACGTATTTTTCACCTGTGTGCATGAGGGTGAGTGAGTAGGAGTGAGAGAAGATTTTCAAACTCATTAAACAAGTTAAAATTTAACGGGAGAGGATGCATATATGCACAGAAACCAGGATGCAAACATCAAAGAGTCAGCCATCCTACATAATATCACTCTCTCCTAGTGAGCATCAGATATAAAAATGATAGGTTAAAAGTAGACTTCAATTAAATTCTCATTCTCACTGATGGAATTTAGTACTTACAAGAAGAAATATAAACTCCATGAAATAGTTGACCCAAGAACCCCAGGAAGGAAGCCTGCATATAACCCTCTTAATCCCTGCAGGATAAAGCGTAGCATATAAGTAGGACATTCAAAGTATGACATACGCAAAGTAACTAAAGCAAAACTTTCTCTCCTATTGCAATTTGCAACAGATGTTAATTTGTCAACACCAAACCCATTAATAATACGTAGAAGGAGAGGACATTGAGCCTTCAATGATCCTAGCTGAAACCATGATAATATCCATGAAAATAAGACTCTGAACAAGGTGAAAATCAAAATCTAATGACAAGCAGCCTTGTCACCTATGAAACAGAAACCTCCAAAATGGTTGTTTTACAAGTGTTGGACACATATCACATTGGATATTTTTATATGTTGTATGACTTGTATCTATTATCTAAGCCCTTCCATGTCTCACAATTTCCGCATTTGTCAATATCCACATGTTGACACGGTGTTGTATCCTATATGTCTATGTTGGTCACCAAAATTCGGTGCGCATTGATATCACTATGAGCCATAAGATCTCAGGTCGTGGCATTAATCTTATAAAGTTTCTCTTCACTCTTCACGAATACCAGAAACCAAAGTGCTGACTTCATCACATCTGTAAGATTTATTTTTGCTCAACATCAACCATACTATCTAGGGCGCAAAGCTGTAAAGGTGTCATCTAATTTTATATATTCTAACATTTCTATGCCTAGAAAGTTCAGCAATCAAGATAGTTCCCTTTCTTAAGGGACAGACGAAAATCCTAACAAGTAGCATAAACAGCAGAAAATTGTGGAATGTCACTAATTAAAAGGCTTAACTAAGTTTTTGGTTCTTACAAAATATGATTTTTATTTTTTTATTTCAATCCTTTGAATTTTTTGTTTTAATCCTTTAAAGATTTAATTTTTTTTATTTTAGTCTATGATGTCAAGTAACATTAAGTCAATGAATGGACTATTAATGTTGGACCGCTGTTGCGTAATCATTTAACACCATTTCAGCTTGATAGCAGGTACAAAAACTAAAAAAAATAAATTAAAAATATAAAGAACTAAAATCAAAACAAAAATCTTTAAAGGACTAAAAAAAAATCTTTAGGACCAAAAACTTATTTTAAGCCTTAACTAAATAAGAAAGTTGATAATTAAATCCTTAATTGACAAAAACATTGGCATTGCTACATTAAGAAATCACACAAACCTCGGAACGAGCGATAGTGAAAACGGCGTGAGCGGTGTTCTTGTAACTGGGAAAATTAGAGACTCGACCATCGTTAACTGCAGAATCAAATAATGCTTCTAAGAATTCGAAGGCGTGAAAAATAAGAAATGTTGGTTTATATGAGAAGAGCGAGAGAAAACCTTGGAACCTAGTTCGGACAACATCGAGGGGATGCATGACGGCGACGGTGGCGAATCCAGCGGCGGCGCCGGCGGTGGCGTTCTCCCACTGCCATTGGTCGCGCTTGGGCGCTTCCGTTGACATACGGGAAGCTTCAGATTCAGAGTTGAATTGATATATGCGTCATTGGATTCAAATACGGAGATTTTGACTGCGACAGTGAAGTATGGTTTCGTTTTATTTGTTAGGAGCTTCTCTCAAGGGACTAGTCTAGTCTCTCATCACATGTGCAAAGTGTAAAACACTAGAAAACTTGTTTGGGAGAGATTTGTAGTAGGTTTGAACCTTGAAGGTTCCTCCCAAGTTTATGGGTTCATTTCCCCAATTAGGGAAAAATAAATTCATGTGCGAACTACGTGTAATTTATTAAGTTTTATATAAAGTATAAACTAATCCCTTGAGTAGAGTGGTTTATTAAAAAACAATGCGTTAGATATTACTAACATTTTACCCTGAGTGACGTGGCTGAATTATTCTAAATTCTTAGATCAAAGAAGATAGTACTAACATTTTTCTTAAATTTTCTAAAAAAAAACATTTTTCTTAAATATGCAATAGCATATATTTAGTGAACATTTTTTGTAAAGTTAATGTAGATGCATTAATATTCACAGATTGCGGTTCTTTTGGAGCAGGTATCTTGATCAGAGACCACAATGAATTCTTTGTAAAGGCAAAACCTGTTACACAAAGTGGAACGCCAGAGCCACGTGAAGCTGAAGCCTGGGCACTCATGAAAGCAGTTCAATGGATCACACAACTGGAGCTCAACAATGTTATCATTGAAACTGACTGCAAAATTGTGGGGATGCGATGAAAACCAGATTAAAAGGGGCCTCAGAATTTTACTTTATTCTTGCAAAATGTAAAAATTTAATTTCTCTTAACCAATACTCAAGGGTGAGTTTTATTGGCAGGTAAGTTAACCAAGGTGCTCACACACTAGCTAGGGCATCTAGGTTCCATGTTAGCTAACATGTTTTTGAGCATATTCCAAATTGTATCTTTGCTCTTATTACGAATGAAATGCAATAAGTCTATTTCTCCCCCCCCCACCCCAAAAAAAAATGTGGCAAAGAGATTATCAACACCTTTTTTTTCTTATTAAATTCAGTCTGCAATTTATTTTCCTCGTGTCAAGTACTCAAGTTTGATGCCATGAGGATAGTGAAAGTGAAATTGTGCCTTTAGTTGGCTCTCTAAAGTTTCAACCGAGAAAACGTAATAATTTGTTTGAGGTTAATTTTTTTTATAAACAAATATTTATCGTTAGTATTTTGTTAATATTTGATCCCTCTCTTTTCTCTATCTCTTCTTTTTTTCTCTTTATCATCAAACCAATCTAATAATTTTTTTCTAACTTGTGATTTATTTGGTTAAATGCTCGAAGCATTTGAATGTTTGGTGATTAATATCCAATTTCTGATTGGCCTATTTGATTTTGTTTTGAATTGTTTCTCTGAACCGCATTGTTTCTAAAAATTAAAAAAATCCGAGCCCTCCATTTAAAAACTAAAAGATTCAATGGTGAAAAAAAACTTTGGCACAAGTTGTTTCACTTATGCACCCTAGTCATCGTCAAGTAAAAAATTGTACCTTTGCACTTCAATCAATGGGCTTGCACCCTTCAATTCAATGATCTACAAACCAAGCCAGTCAATAACGATGCACTACCGGTCTGAATTTGTTAATGGCAATTTTTATTGTGCATGCTATGTCATATAAGTTGACACAGTTGAACAAATTATTCCCAAAACACTTTGGTTACATGTTTTGATAATTTGATAGCACAAATGATCTGCAGGTTATTGTATTCTATATCAAATCAGACCTGAATCTTATAGCATTGGAGATTTTGATATACTTGTACTCAATAAATTATGTCAAATTCATCTACAAGCCTTTATTTTATTGACTTATCTATTTTAATGCCATACACAGGTCATATTATTTGGACAAAAGTATATTTTTGGTAATTTTAATGCCATACACAGGTCACCTTAATAATCTGCAAAATAAATGCTTGTATTAAATGCTAGCATTTTTTTATTATCAAAATACAACCTTTTTTTATCTGAATCAAAGACATATAAGAGGATTTATAACAACTCACGCATCATGTTTAACAAACTCAACAAAACCTCAGTAAAAAAAAAAAATTAAAAATCACTTTGTTCCATAGTCATTTTAAACCAAAATCATCTTTTCAAAATTAAGTTTACATACACTTGTCCAGACACAAACTAAAGGCCAAATGCAAACAATTATTTTCAGTAAACCAAGATCTGCACACAAAATTGACCACACAGATTCTCGACAGTTTCTTAGCAAGAAAATTAAAATTCAAACTAGAAATGTGACAGAAGGGACAAAATGATTATTAATATGGTAAATAAAGTTCATCATCCTTCTTATGTTGGGTGAACTGGAAATCCAATCCCAGCGCCACTCTAATTGGGACCCAGAATTTGCAACAAAGACTAAATTCCAATGTCTAGAAACAGTTCTTTTCAACCACCAATCAAGATAACTCTATGTATAAGAGACACTATGAAACTCATTCTTACTGCTTAGCTTCCCTCCTTGCAAAACTACTCTGTTTTCAGAGATTAATCTGCCTAAGCAATTATGAAAAAGGATGGGATTAAACCGAAATGAGGTGCAGTATGCAGATTTCCACATAGAAAAATTCTCATTATAAAAACTTCGTACCCCATTGCCCAGAGGCTCTTCGCTATGCGAAGGTATGGGGGAGGGATGTTGTACACGAGAAAATTCTCATTATATAAAGAGAAAATTTTCTTCTAGAGTCAAATCTTGTGATCCACAGCATGTGCATATTTGCACACGAGAAAACTGTTGGAAGGGATGTATCAAAACCTCATAAAAGGAGACAAACCAGAATAAGAAAATGAAGTCAATAACACAAACTGTACACATCCAAGAGAAGATAAAGTGAGGAGCAGTATTTGGGGCTTAACTTCAATTCTAGTTGTCCATGGCACATGATTGTGTGGTCATAGTAGTTCAGTGGACAACCAATTGGATCTAGAACTTTAGCAGCTAGTAACATGTGTATGTTAGTTCAAAAATGATTCCACCATCAAAAACCAATTTTACAACATTGGTTAAGAAATGATCAAGAAAATTCAAGGCAAAAAGAGCCTTATGTAAGGGAGAAATAACAATAATTTCATAGTGTGCTCAGCAAAGTTTTCAAATACAAGAAAGGTTAACAGCTTTGAATTATGGCAAGGCATTCCTTGAGTTCCATCACCTGCAGATAACTTGAGTGTGAGGAATAAGCTGCTACACTTGATCAAAGAAGAAAAAACTCTACGCCATGTTTTGTTTGTCATCCTGTCTTTTCCTAGGCAAGTCCAAATATTAAAATACTAATTAGAAAATGAGATTGCCAAAAACCTCTTTTGGTAGCATTCACAATGAATATACATAGTATAACATTATTCACGATTATCAGGACATGCATACGGATCCAACTTCAAATCTCACTTTATGCTTTAGCAGTCTTCCATATAGAATTCATTGCTAGGCAATAATAATTTCATAGAAGTCCAAGCATCCAACACTTCTTCTTTAAAGTAAAATCAACACCATTAACAAGAATCCATTTAACATTAGAAATGGTGTTGTCGTTAAGCCTCACATACAACATGTTCTCTACATAAGCCTCACAAACACTCATGTATTAGTCTTATATAATTTCACAAGCCAAAGACTTTAATTTCTTATTAAGTTTTGGAATCCCTTTTCCTTTAGATCAAACATGAAATCGTAATTTCCGTTACAATATCACATATATGAATACAATTCCTATAACAAAATGTTTTAAGCTGCATGAGCAGTTGTGTTGCGATTACCAGAATTTTAAAAGGACATCACCCAACTTGACCTGAAGGACGGTGAAAGGAAGTTCCATAAAAATAACTCATTGTATTGATTGAAATGAAAATGATACATGCTCAATGATACCATGGGAGCAACATATCAAAGTTCAAACATAACAAGACATCATCTTCATCTCACAAGAACAACAATTCCGTACCTTATTATTCCATGGAAACCTTAGCGCCAACCTCCTTCATCTTGGCAATGATACTCTCAGCCTCTTCTTTCGTGACCCCTTTCTTCAACACCGCGGGGACCTTCTCCACCAAATCCTTGGCCTCCTTCAACCCCAAGCTCGTAAACGTCCTCACCTCCTTGATCACCTTGATCTTCGCCGCCGCGTCAAAACCCTCGAGCTTCACATCGAACGCCGTCTTTTCCGCCGCCTTCACCTCCGCTCCTCCGGTGGCAGCGCCTCCGCCCTTCGCGGCTCCCCTCGGAATGCCCCTCGGCACGCCCATTCCGGGCACCATGAGCATCGCGATCGGAAGCTCGTTGACGCCGCGCTTCTCGCGCATGACCTCCACCAGGTCCATCACTTCCAGCAGCGTCAGCCCCATCACCTCGTCCACGATCGCCGCCACCTTCTCCGAACCCTGCGACAGCGACGCGCCGCCGCTGCTGCAGTAGTCACGCGCGTGGGAGGGACGCGGTGGAAGGTTCTGTGAGATCCGTGCAGAAGCGAAGGTAGGGTTTTGGGGTCGTCGGGTTAGGGTTTTGAGGAAATGGGATAAGTGTTTGAATTGGGAATAATACCTCATTGTTGATGGTGGTTGAAGAAGCTAGTGGTGAGTTTTATTTCTCAACATTGCATTGAATTGGATGCGGAGTTGAATAACCGGTTAGAGCGTAACTGTGTCAGTGACTATGATGAGAGTGATGTCACGCTCTGGGTCTTCGGCATAAACCCTACCACACGAAGATGAAGCTGATTTGTTTTACGGTTTTGCCCCTCCGTTCACAATGTGAATGAAGAAGGCTCCCTCTGATTTGGGCCCGACCCGGTTTTGTTTGGGCCAAAACCCGTGTATTTTTGGGTGTTGCTAAGTGCACCCAGTATTATTGCTGGTGCACCCAGCACTTAAGATGAAATGACGAAAATACCCTTGATCCGTAAGTCTTTTATGGATCTACTTGATCCGTAAAACCCTTACAGATTAACTTGATCCGTAAGTCTTTTACGGATCAAGTTGATCCGTAAGGCTTCTACAGATGAAGTTGATCCGTGTTGTTCCGTAAGCCTTTTACGAATTAACTTGATCCGTAAGCCTTTTACGGAACAATGCAGATCAACTTCATGTGTAGAAGCCTTACGGATCAACTTGATCCGTATGCTTAATATCAACATTTGGATCAAGTTGATCCGTATCAACCTTATAAATAAACTTGATCCGTATGATTTACGAACCACCCTCACGCACACCTGTCACAAATGCGAAAAAAAAACAGGGACAATTTTGGCATTTTTAAAAAATGCTAGGTGCACCAGCAATAATGCTGGGTGCACCTAGCAACACCCTGTATTTTTTGGGGTATAACCAATGTAATTTTTAGGATTAAATATGTATGGCTGTTTGGAAAGATGTTAGGATTCTTTGAGAAAGACGATTCTGGAAGCATAAAGAAGACCGTTCGAAAAGATGTAGGATTCTTTCGGAAAGACAATTCCGAAAGCATAAAAAAGAATAGTTTGGTGCGAATTTGTGATTCCAAAATGTAGGCATGTTTTATACCTCTTCTTTTCTTCGCCAATGTCTTTTCCCTACATAGAGTTGTAGATAATGGTGATGGGTGGTGGTATTTGCGTGGAGCGATGGTGTTGGATGGTTGGGTGCAAGCAATGATGGCCTTGAACGCAATCAAGGTGAACCATCAACTAGGGTTCATATTTAAAGGGATACTAAATTTTTTATTTAGTATATATAAGTATTAAATATTAATATATTATAATTTATTAATATAAATATGAGCTTTTTGTTCTATTGGATTGTAAAATGGAAAGAGAAATAAATTAGAAACATAAAAGAAAATGATAAAATTATCATTTTTTAAAAATATAATAGTTCTCAAAGTGATCAATATCAAACAAGACTCTGTCCTAACTGGTGCTCTAAGCAAATCAAAAACAATTACACATTTATAATTATTAAAATATTATTCATCTTAAATTTTTTATTCCTCAACTTATTAATAGGGGTGGAAATAGGTCAGGCCAGACTTTGAAAAACCTGAGCTTAGCCTACGATGAATTTTTGAGACCTGAGTCTAGCCTATAGCTTATCAAAGACTTTTATTTTGGCTCGGCCTGACCTTTTTAAAAACTTAGCCTGACTTGATAGCTTTTTTAAAAGTCTTCTTCACACTAAATCTTTAATATTCATGTGCTCTGCTCTGGAGTAAGAAACGTAATAGGAAAGTTAAAGCAAAGGAAAAGGAAAGGTTAATAGGAATGAAAGCCAATAAAAATAATAAGAAATATAAAGAGACACATGACTCACCTAAATTGTAATTAAAGTCTTACTTGATTATAAGAATGGAAGTTATGGAATAGTAATGTGTAATCAAAGTCTACTAGTTTCAAAAAAAAAAAATTGTACCCAAAAAATAATATAAGTATAAATTGGTACTAAAAATAATATATATATATATATATATATATATATATATATATATATATATATATATATATATATATATATAGGTCGGCCTATCAGACTTATGAGACTTTTTAATAAGTCTAAGCCTGGTCTATTTAATTTAATAGACTTTTAAAAAAGGTTGAGTCTAACATTTTAATTGAATAAGTCAGTTCAAACCAGACTTCATGTAGGCCAGATTGTAGGCCCCTGTAGGCCGACCTAACCTATTTCTACCCCTACTTATTAATAATCCGTTTATAATCAAGATTACTAAAGTAACCATAATATAATGAATAGTTACACATATCATTCTTGTTGAACCCAAGTTCTTTCATTCTTGTTGCACATTTCATTCTTCCTTCTCGGTCCCCTTTTCCTTCTTCCTTTTCTACTCCTCAGCACGTAGAAGTCTCGCTTTCTCTAGAATGGTGCACATTGCCCTCTTCCTTCTTCGTCCGCATTTCTCAAAGACTGTTTAGGAGCTTACGGAATATGAGGAAATGTGTTTTAATTCTGAGCGCACAAAATTATGTCAGAAAATGCAAATGATGATCTGTCGAAGTGAGCTTGACAAAATAATTTTCATTTCAAAGACTCATTTTCAATGATAAGACTTCTATATAAGATAACAACTTTGTTGAAGGTTTTGCTAAGCACCAACTTTGCTGGCCTACTTGTATTTCATCACTAAATTTTTTTTAAAAAAAAACTATGAGTTTTCATGAATTTTTATACATGGAAATTAAGATACTTGATTAAGGTGATGAATCTTTATCATTCCATTAGTAAACTTCAAATGTCCTCCTGCACAAGTCAACCAAATAATAACAAACAAAAAATAAATTAAAGTTTATGCAATTCTAAGCATTATGGGTATTGGAATTTAGCTCAAAGGAAAAAGATAAGTCATGTTAACATATTATAAAGATAGTTAATTAATTTTTTTTTGCTTTAAATAATTTTGTATGAATTATTAACTAATCACGTTATTGTTAATAAAAACTTTTAGAATAATATTAACTATTTATCTTATGGTTACTTTAAATAATTTTGATTATGAATGAATTATTAATGAATTTTGCAACCAAAAATATGAAGACAAACAATATTTCAATAATTATGAAGACATTATTTTTTTTGGTTTGTCTAGGGCACCAAAAATTCAGGACCAAACTTGGGTGAAGGTGGGATGTGATTGAATTGTATGGAGCGGTAGCTTTGTCCGTGTGTTTTAGGAGGTGCAAGAAGCAAAAAGGAAGGTGTAAGAAGTAAAAGCTCATATATTTTTTTTGTTACCCATGGCATTAGTGTAGATGTGAAATATATACAAATTTTATTAATGATTAATCTTCCTTAAAAAACTTAATTAATCGCCCTTAGTGATGGGATCTCTCCTTCCAACTACTTTTAGTAGAGTCTCATTTGTATATGATATGACTAACTTGATGATCTTTTTGAAACTAAGTAAAAGAATCTAAGAGGAACTTGACTCTACTAATAAAACTGAAGTTATTAAGAAGCATAACCTTAAATGTGACTAATATCACTGTTATCATTATATATGGCACCAATATCGTTACCATTGTTGTCATCATCAATATTCATCACCATCACTGTTACCACCAACATTGATATCATCATTACCACTATTATAAAGACTACAACCAACACCACCACTAACACTAGCACGGCCACCGCCTCCACCATCATGGCATCTACACCCTTAAACTAATTTTTAATATGATAAGAAACTATTAAAATGTTTATTTTGAAAGTAAAATTTACATTTTTTTAAACTTATAAAACTAAAAACTGTTTTTTTAGTACCTCGAGCAAAAATCATTGGCTTTCGGGTGAGGATATCTTAGTTCACAAAAAAAAAACCGTTTTTGTTTTTAAACTTGAAACTGAAAACACCCCAAACGATGGCTTAATTATAAGCTTTTAATCTAAAAAGCCTTAATTAAAAATTAATGAAATTATATTGAACTAAAAATTGATTCACCCTATTTTTCGATACAAAAAAGTCACACTGGTTGGTTTTATTATAATGTGGAAGTTTGATTTTGCTTCTCAAACAGAAGAGTACTAACAAATAATCACTTCTTTATAAATAAATGGGAATACACAAATTTCATGACACACACAAAAGTGTTACCTAAAGCCTAAACGCCTCCACTGGACACCCGGGCAAGTGGCAATGGCTTCATGATGAACTCAGCTTTTATTATTTTGGGCACAAACAAAAGAAACATAAATAAAATGTGGTCACATGACTTGGTGTATGATATATTAATATGGCAATGATTGTTGCTTCTTCAAGCGTTAATCCTCCTGCAGTTCTCTCTGATCTCTCCCCTTGAATTCGTCAGAGGAGATATGTTTCCCATCTTGATCATGGACTTGGCGAAATGTTCAAAGAAAATGTCGTTTCTTTCAGCATACAACTTCACTAGTTCAGCAGATTCTTGGTTCATTGTGAAGAGGACTTGGTCTGAACTCAAGAGACCCTTGTAGGCCAACAGGTTCTTGAAGTAGCTGTTGTCAAATTTATATGGGGTGGCATAGTCTAGGAAGAACAGATTCTGGTCACCCCCAGAGCTTGGACACCTTGTACGCAATGTAGAAGCATAGTATTGGTCAAGAGTGGAATCTGGCTCGCCATTGCCACTTTGGTTGTAGAGTCTTTGCCTGAAGGTGGTGCACCTGGCATTTCCTATAGTGTGCCCCCCTATAGCAATTGCACAAAAATCGTTTAGCAATTAATGAAAGTGAGGTGAACTTTGATTCAAGTTGGTGCATGACAACATGGTGATAAATTTAATATAATTGGACGATTATAAAATAATACAATAACAACAAAATCTTATCTCTCTAAGTGAGATTGACTACATGAGTCACATAATGCCATTGCAATGATATGATTAGATGATTATGTCAATCCAAATTTAACCACAATTCAACCTGAACATAAAAGTTTAGAAATAGAAAAGTTTTTAAGGAGTGTATACCTGATAGAGCAACTAGATCAACAAGGTCAAGTCCCTGAAGCTTGAATTTAGTTAGAATTGTCTGGAATGTGTTGTTTGGGGCTGGGATGTTGTTGTTGGAGCCACTTATGCTTGCACCTAGTGAGTCCCTTCTGCCTAAAGGTACTTCCCAGTTTGGTCCACCAGTCTACATAAAAGAGATAGTAGTGAATGGTTTAATTTGAGAAATATTTTTTATTCTTATTTTCTATTTTCACTTTTAACTACAAAGGTATCACCTTATTTTACTTTACTTCCTGTATTTAAAAATTTGTATAGAAAATAGGAAAACAACAAAAGTTAATTTAACTATTTCCTACTCAAACTTTAAGAAATAAAAAATAACATGAAAACAAAGTAGTATTTTGTAATTAAAAATAAAAGTGTAAAGATAAAAAACATTTTTTCAAACCATAGTTACCAAATCCACCATAAGGGAGAGTCTGAAGTATAAAGCAAAAGGAGTCACTTACAAGAACAACTGAATCTCTTGCAGCTAGAGTCAAGATGTCAGCACAAGACACAGTAGAAGGGCATTGTCTCTCTAGTTCGGCTTTAATTGCATCAATGACTTCAAATCCTCTAGCTGAATTACGGTTGGGATTTGATCCCTTCTCACTGTTGATGCTTTCACTGCTATCTAACAACAACGAAGCATCACAACCCTGCAACATCAAATTGGAATTAAGCATTTCAAATAACAATTGGATAAACAACAATATATATTTTCTTTTAAAAAAAAACAACTATATATATTTACCAATAAGACTAAGTACTAAACATCACATATTAATATAACTATGTTTACCAATAAGATTAATTACTAACATCACATAATTATTTATGATATTAATGCTAATAATGTGATGTTTTTGTGCTATAAATGACTAAGTCAAAGGGAGTGACCTTGACAAAACAATCATGGAAATGAAGCCTGAGAATCGAAGCCGCCAATCGAGGTTGCTCTGCAACATACTTAGCAAGGACAGACTTGACAATATGTTGAGCTTGTGGGCATGAATAGTCATAAAACTGAGGGTAGAGGTAACCCTCTTGGTTATAGTGACAGAGGCACAAGGGAGCAAAAGCTAGAAAAGAAAGAAGCAGGAAAAAGCTCATGGAATTGGCCATTGTTGTTTATTTCAATATCTCTTCAAAGTACTAGGAATATAGAAGAGTGTTTGAAGAGAAGTTCTCAAATTTGGTTGCATGAGTACTGTGATGAGGAATGGTATTTATAGAGAAGAACATGGCGAAAAATTATTGCACTACAGAAGAAGAGCTGGGGGGGAAGGAACGAAAAAGTTGGAGTTGGTAGCTAACCAATTTTCAAATCCTCATAAATGTGGAAGGAAAGAATGGAGTTAGTAGCTTTCTTATCAAATAAATTTAACTAGTCTGAACGATTCAAATATTGTCTAAATTTATAATATTATTAGTAACTTATATGAGGGTATACATTTATGTCATGTGGCATGTTATTTTACATGTAATCTGAATAATCACACCTCTATGATCTTAATTAATTTTTATATAATATATAATTAAGATATTTAGTTTTTAAAAAAATATGAACATTTGATGTGTTACATGAAAATTGACTAAAATTATGATACTCCTAAATTATTTAATAATTTCTCAATTAGTAGGAATAGAATTAGACATTGTGAAAATTATAGTTTGGGGGGGATCTCCAAGTATGTAAGGGATTTGGAAACTTAGGAATGAGGAGATAGCACGAAAGCGTCATTATGTGCATGCATATCACGTTTTTATTGGATTTATGTAGTATTGTAAGAAGCCCATGATAAATATTCCTAGTTGTTGGCATGCTTAATAATCACTTGAACCTATAGTTGTGTAAGCATATAGTTTGAAGCTTAATATCTAAGCTAACAGAATTATAGCATAAAGCAAACATGCTTGACATAGAAAAGGCCGAAGTATTGGACCCTGTTCCTTCGAAAATGTTATCGTATTCTTGCAATTAAAGTTATGTTTGAGAATACCTAACTGTTGGTATCTTATTTCAAGACCCGCAACAATTCTTTCCTTTAATTTGTTATTTCATATAGTCTTTTGCTTTACATTAGACAACTAAGAGTTTAAGATCAAACATAATGTCAGTTTTTATAGTTAATTTATTTTCTAGCAAAAAGTACTTATCTTATACTAATATGTGCGATTATATATGATTCGGTCTCTTACTAAAATTTCATATTCGACTCCTATAAATTAAAAAACGTGATTAAAAAAGATATCATTAAAAGTGAACAAAATTAATTCATACTCGATACTCATGATAAAAAAAAAGTTTGTACATATTATAGTACAACCACCTTCAGGGCAAAGACTAATTGCTTTTAAATCAACAACTCAATTGAGGTTTTGATGCTTCACGAGCACATAGCTGAGTCCTGTAATGCTTCCAGATAAATACGACAACATCAAATGCCATCTCGGTCAATCTGCAGGTTATGATTTGCGTCTTATTAAAGGGAGGCTACAAAAGTTAAAGTTGACTCACCTGCTATGTTGACTTTATCAATTTATTTCGAGTTTTCGTTCTTATCAGAGTTATTGTTGTTGCCAAAGTGATTCTGCAATGTGACAAGGGTACACAAGACATATCCAAATTAAAATAAAAACAAAAAATACAAAATTATAAAAGGAGGTTATTTTCACATGTACTATAAGTTTATTAATTTTTACATTTATTTTAAAAGTTATAACAATGATAATTTCTAATTAGTTGATAGTGTAAGTTTTTATACTAATCGTGGATAACCATTAAATTATTAAAATAATATGTTAAAAAAATATAGGTGCCTTTAATATTAGTATATCTAAAAAACAAGTTCATTTTTCTTATTATTTTTTTAAAACAAAAATAAAGCAAAGACATAAGAAAAATTAAAAATAGCGCATTAAAATTAGCCAAGTAGGGAAGACTTTAGATTATTTATATAAAGTCTTAACTTCAAATCTTTTTATCATTTGTGTCAAAAAAAATCTTATTATCATTGTAACATAATAATATGTAAAAATAATAATAAAAATAGCAGAAAACATTTTTTTGAAATTAAATTGTCCTTAAAAATTATTCGTTGGTTGGATTAACAATGAATCTTCCAAAGTATTTATATGTATTTCCTTTGATTGATTTTCACGTTCGTTTGCACAACCAATGTTTACGCGGTTATATACAGACATAATTACTTTTTGACATGGTAAACCCCACAGCCCAAAAGATATATTTCGCAGCTGTCCCGCTCAAACTATAAAATTAAATGGGAATGCTTTTTGACTTCAAAACCTTCAACAATAGTTCAATTATTATGTATCTGTTTGTGTTAGGGTATGCGAGTAACTAAACAAAATTATTAAGGGAATATTAGATAATTTTATGATGCAATGTGCTGAACGGAATAGGTATGGTTGGATATACCAACTATTTTTTCAGAATAGTAGCAGTCTAATCTTCAACTGTGGTTGTCTTCTTTTGGTTCAGCATTATATGGATAGCTTTACTTACTATAATTAAATTTTTGCCTATTAATTATATAGTATATGGTATGACCATAGAAGATAATACTAGGATAAATACGTTAAGGAAGATATAACTTGACCAAATGGTTAAGGGAGAATGAAGGAAGAAGGTAAAAAAGAGGAAATATAATAACTTTAGCTAGAGTTATCAAATCAATCTAAAATTATGACATGCAAGCTAACTAACTTAGCCCAACTTTTCGGTAAGATAGAAAATTATCACGACTTAATTCATGACCATTTAGTACAAGATTTTTTTTAATCCAAGAATCATGATATTTGCGTATTATAAATCTTGGAAATTATGATTTCTAGAAATGATTCAAAATTATTTAGTTTGTCATAAATATTTATGACAAATCAAATATTCATAAGGAGTGATGGTGATGCAATGGTGCAATATTGGAGGGAGAAAAAAGTAAGGGTTCATGACAATAATACTAAGGGTTTCACAAGTGGTTGCGAGGTGTAGTGGTACCATCCCATGTTCATTGTGGTGGTGATGCTTCAACAATGCAATGAAGGTAGAAGAGAGTGAGGGTTTGTGATACTGACAATAAAGGATTCATAAGGGTTCATGAGAAAGGAACACAATTCGAACTTGGGGCTAAGTGTTTGAGACAAGAGTGATAGGAAGATCAAATTTATAGGTTTAGAAAATAATAATGCATCAGTTCAAATGGTTCTATTGAACCGATGAAAATATTGTTATTCTACATCAGTTCAAATTAGAATGGGTGTAGAATTGTGTTTTATACATAAATTAATAAATAACCAATGTAATTATGTTACTTTAATTGCAAAAGGCTAGTGTCAATGACACCGTATCATTTTCTACATCGTTTATTTAACAATCGGCGTAGAATAAGTAACAACATAGAATGATTTTCATGTAATTGTAATGTAAAATTTCATCCAAAATTTGTGTCTCTAATGGAGGCAAATATTGTGCTCCCTTGAAGTTTGATGAAATTATACAGACCTTCCCTTCATTTTTACACAACTTTTACTCCTCTCACTAAACTATGTCATAATAAAACTAATAAAAATAAAAATTCATTTATACATTTATGATATTCCTTTTATACTCTAACATTTAAAACTGTCATTTATCTCTTTTGTTCTTCCTTGGAAATTGAGGGTGAATCTTTTGGAAAGTTTTAGGGTTCTAAAAAAATGTAAACACAATTGTTTGGAGGTTGAAGAAAATGTCGAGGTGGAAAAGAGGTGAAGCTATTCAAGGTAGGGAAACCGAATGAAGTGGACAGGGCGAGTATGGGAGTGGAGGTGGTGGAGTGGGGTGCGGGACTTCATGTCAAAGCGAAAAGAGGTGCAGGCGACGATGTCAGAGAAGGAGTATAACGTATCGCAAAAAAAAGAAAAACACTTTAGTCAATGTAGAAGAAGCTTTGAAGAAATAAGATACGAACGATCTATGCAAATTATTATTTCATTATTTCTTATAAATCTTTCTTTAAATTATTGTAAAGATACAAAGCTCTCCAACACTTTATATACTTTGAAAGAAAAGATTAAAAATGCTAAGTGATATATCAATCTGTAAGATGATTATATATTTTAGTCAATGTGCAAACTTTCAACAGATCTTGTTGATTTGTTTAGAGTTAGAAGTGACTTAGTAAGATAAAAAATACTGAATTTAAGTCAAGTTTGATGTAGAGTTTGCAAGTGTAAGAGTCAAAAGTGATAATGAACAATACTTGTCACTTTGATAAGTTAGTGAGAACTTGGTGATTGTTAAGAAAGGGAGGTAGTATTAAATTTCTTGTGCGTTTTTTGGTTGGTTAACTGATAAAGGGTTTGGATTTTTTTTTAGTTCTTATATCTCTTTTTTGTTTTTCAAGGAAACTATTTTTCTCGTCGTCGGATACAATTTGAATCAAAACATCTCTAAGTATTTTAGGTTTATATTCATCAAAGGATAAACATGTTTTTTCAGTTTTAAGAAAAGTTTTAAATTTCTATAAATACAATTCAATCTCCTTTCTTGTGTTATTTGTTTCTACAACAAATATAAAGCCATCATTTAAACATAAGAATATCATGAAATCACCATGAGTAAACACATTAAGTGTGAACTGTTGTCAAATAATTATCGTGAAGTTTTCTGGATTTCCTGTGAATATTCTTCATCTCTTATTTCCTAGCATCAAATGTTTAAATGTTGTTCATTTTTAAGCCATCGTTGCTATGAGAAAGTTTGCTCCATCACAATTATCATCTGAAATAATTAGAAGAAAGCACAAATTTCACTTAACATATTCACAAATTTCACGTAACATATTCATTTTGTCCTATGCCAAAGGATTTTTAAGGTTTTTATTTTTTCAGTAGGTTCCATACTACATAGCAAATTGGACTTTGCAGCTTGCACTTTGCACACTACTTTTCCCTTATTTTTTTAAAGGTTGAAGGTGATGATACAATTTTTATTAAAAGTCATCTGCTATTTCTGCTAAAAAATTCAACGTTGTTGATGACAGAGGGGAGACAAGTGTAATGGTTAGCTAAAAAATACAACGTTGTTGATGACAGAGGGGAGACAAGTGTAATGGTTAGTGAACAATTAGGGGGGATTGTAGGGATTGAAAATGGAGAAAATTAGATCAGTGTAATTTCATCAAATTTTAGGAGAAGTTTGTATAATTTACTCTAACACTTATTTTAAGACTTATTTTTTTTCTTACACTGCATTTATTATGAGACTAAATGAATATAAGAAATAGACAAAATTTCATGAAACACGCTAAAAAAATGTGTTATCAAAAGCCTAAACTCCTTCAATGCATGCATTGGCAATATGGCTTGAGGGTGAACTTATAGCTTTAACTGTATTATTTTTGGCACAAACAAAAGAAACAAATTGTTTAGAAGATGACATTGAGATAACTTTGACTCAAGTTGATGCATGACAACTTTTTAGCTTTATGCATAGGTTAAAAATCAACTTTTGGATAAGTTAACCTGAGAAAATTTTTATAAATTAATTTGTGCATAAATTAATTATAACTTATGGAGATTTTTTCTTCTTCTTATTTTTATCTCCTATAAGTATTTATAGAGAAATTTATTCAAAAAGACTCTAAACAGAGGCAAAGTTTAAGGAGTATACCAGATAGAGCAACTAGATCAGTAATGTTAAGCCCCTGTTGCTCAAATTTTGTTTGGAGGATCTGGAATGTGCAGTTTGAGGCTGGTATGTTGTTGTTGGAGCCACTTATACTTGCATCTCGAGAGTCCCTTCTACCTAAGGATACTAGCCAGCTTGGTCCACCAGTCTATACATAAGGGGCATATATGGCTTGATATAAAATGGCTAAGTCTTGATACTGAAAGGTTAAGAAACAGTTTGATTTGACAAAAAATTTTCTGTTTTTATTTTCTATTTCTACTTTTAATTACAAAAATATCATTTTGTTTTACTTTATTTTCTGTTTTTTAATTTCCAAAGTTTGAATAAAAACAGGAAAAATAAATAAATTTATTTTACTATTTCATGTACAAACTTTTAGTATTTTTGTAATTAAAAATAAAAATATAAAATATTTTTTCAAACCAAATTAACTGAATCTCTCGTAAGAGGATACTTACAAGAACAACTGAATCGCTTGCAGCTATAGTCAAGATGTCAGCACAAGACACTGTAGAAGGGCATTCTCTCTAGTAGTGCAAGTTTAATTGCATCAATGACTATAAATCCTCTTAATGAATCACGGTCGTTATTTGACTCCTTCTCATTGACGATGCTTTCACTGCTATCTAACAACACTGAACCATCACAACCCTGCAACATCAACTTGGAATTAAGCATTTGAATAAACAACTGAATATATATAACATAACTATAAGTTTGGAGATATAACGTGGGAATTGGGTAGTTAAAAAAGACTACAAGTTCGGAGAGATAAGAGGTTTGATTCCCTCTATTAATAAAATTTAACGCTTTAGCAAACTAATATTTGTTGATAAAAAAAAATATAACTATAAATTTACCAATAAGACTAAGTTAGGTATTAATTAACATCACATAATAATATATACAACTATGTTTACTGATAAGACTAATTAAGTATTAACATCATATAATTATTTATGATACTACAATGCTAATAATGTGATGTTTTGTGCAATAAAACCACTAATCTTGTTGGCAAGTCATAGGGAGAGATCATGACAAAATAATCATGGAAATGAAGGCTGAGAATTTGAGCAGCATATCCAGGATGAAATACAAAATACGAGGTAAGGATGGACTTGACAATTAGCTGAGCTTGAGGGCATGAATTGTTATAAAACTGAAGGTTGGGGTTACAAAGGCACAAGGGAGCAAAGGCTAGTAAAGAAAGAAGAAGGAGAAAGCTCATGGAATTGGCCATTATTGTTACTTCTTTCAGTATACTTCAAAGTTAAAAAAAAAATGGTTGAAGAGAAGTTTCCAAACTTGGCTGCATGAGTGTTGTGGTGGGGAATGGTATTTATACAGAGAAGAACATGCATGGCAGAAAACTATTGCATTACAAAAAAAGATCTGGGAGGAAAGAACGAAAAAAAAAGTTGATAGCTGACCAATTTTCAAATCCTAATATTGTCAAAAGTTATATATAACTTCAATCTGAGGGTATGCATAGTATGTCATGCATGTGGCTATTAGGGTGGAGTTAGGCCCTCGAAAATTAATAGTTTGGGGGCATATCTAAGTAAATAAAAGATTAAAATAAAAAGAATGTTAACAACAGATTTTTATACACTTTTTTAACCACACTCTTATTAATTAAAATTTAGTAAAAATATCAATTTTATGAGTCTTACATTATATTTAATTATTCTCTTTTATAATTTTATAGTTTTCAACAAATTTTAATTAATAAAAAAATGTGTTTGTAAAAATATATTAAAAAATGTCTTCCTAATACTCCTCAAATAGAAGATAGGTAAGTGTATATATGGAAACTTAGGAGGGGGGCTGGGTGTCATTATGTGCTGCTACATGCGTATAACGTTCTTATTGGATTAATGTAGTATTGTAAAGAGCACATTAGATATTTTTTTCCCTTATAGTTGGCATGCTTAATAATTACTTGAACCTAAGTTGTGTAAGCATATAGTTAATTTGAAGCAAACATATGCTTGGCATAGAATCAGCCCTATCGTCCAGTTTTCTTTCCTTTATTATTTCTACATTTGTGCAATTTTGAGCCGTGTACTTCTAATTCAACAAATTTAATTCCTGAATTCTATCATATGTTGGATCTCTTTCTTCATTAGTCTTGCACCTAAATAGTAACGAAATTTATTTACATTAGTTGTGTTTTACTTAATTGACAACCTGATATATATATATATATATATATATATATATATATATATATATATATATATATATATATATATATATATATATATGTATATGAGTAACTGGTACTGTGAAAGTAACATTTGATATATCAAAATATTTAAAGATAAAAAAATACTTATTAGAATTTACATGAGCTTTTTCATCTTCCTTTGCACGCATCAAATTTTTTTATGGCTGGAATGATTTCATAGAGAAAATAATGCTTTTTGACTTGTCTTAGTTTGTCGATTAAGAGATAGTTGATAAATAATGCAGAATACTATGTTGATAGATAATTCAATTATGGATCAATGCCTCTAGGGATTAATCCCATGACTTCAAGATACGGGGTACCTTACTTTTAGCCACACAAAAAATGATATTATCAAATTTTGTTATAATTTTGAAGTTTACTCTAATAGAAAGATCCATTTTAAACACATGATAAAATTTAAGGATTAAAATTGTTCAATTAGAAGTATAAGAATTAAAATTAACAAAAATAAAAGTAAGGAGATTAAAATTTCATTTAAGCATTTCCTTTTTATTTCATATACTCAATATTTTGCTTTACATTAGACAACTAAGACCAAACCATATTATGGTACAACCTTAAGGTCAATGACTAATTGCCCTTTAATCTGCCAAATCAATTAAGTGATATGCTTCACTAGCACCTAGACCTAGCCAGCTGATCAGTCCTGTAGTGTTTTCAGATAAACACGACAATATCAAATGCCAGCAGCTTGGTCAATCTGTAGGTTATGCATGATCTGTATCTTATTAGAGGGAGCCCATATACATATATAAAAGTTAAAAGTTGACTCACCTCCTCATGATTTAACTTTCTCATATACTTTATTTCATGTTTTTGTTCTTATCAGAGTTATCATTTTATTAATACACTTATTTTTTTTCTTCTTATTTCCATCTTATTTTTTTAGTATAGTATTTCTTATTTTTTATCAATTTTTCTCTTTTTCTTTATTTTTTTTTCTTTCCATCTCTTTCTGCTCTCTACATGTACACTAAAAAATTAGGGTGTGCCTTTAACTTTTTCCTTCTTAACTAAGAATAGAATGCACAATATAAAAAATTGAAATAATTGATCTATAAATAAAAAATGCAAGAATTTAAAGTTAATTAAAAAACTAGAAATTATAAATGTCTCAAATATATTTTTATCAACAAAACATAATTAAAATTTGCATAAATAAATCATATAAACATATTCATTTTTATCGTTGTACGTACAATTCAATAATATAATTTATCCACTTCTAGCTCCTAGTTATCAATTTTCAATTTTAAATTGGTTTTCTAATTTCTAACTAACTTTTTAGTATTTAGCTATCTTTTCAGTTATTTTTTTTCAAAAATAATTAAAGTTACTTTTTCAAAAATAATTATAATATTCAATGTTACTTATTAAAAAATATATCCGTAACCCCACAAGATATATTTCGCAGCTGCCCCGCTCAAGCTATCAAATTAGATGGTAAAGCTTTTTGACTTCAAAACCATAAACAACACACAGACAATGTGACAAGGGCAAATCAAGGATGAGCGAAATCAATGTGACAATGTGACAAGGGCAAATCAAAGCTAGTTGATGTGTGACACTGTAACTCAGAAAAATACTTAAAAAGTTACAATGTATATGAACTTGTGAATTAATCTGATTCAACTCAAATTGATCGAACCTAACTGAGTTAGGAAAAACAGGTAAAAATAACTCCAAGACACCTAGAAGTTTGTTTTATAACCCAGCTTTCCCATCAGTTAGGTTGAGTCAAGTTGACTCACCCATTGAGGGTTATAATTCGTGCTAAAATGAAGCAGGGTATTGTCTCAACTGGATAAAGTAAGATTTGAACTATATGATGTACCACTCTATATGATGTAACAATAGGATTTGAAAGACCATAGTTAGAAGGTAAACCATCAGAACCTTACCGCCTTGAAAGCCACATCCAAAGTTTTATATTCAAACACATTTGGATGATAAATCACCATTGCCACTAATTTGAAGCAACACATTTCTTTTTGTTTGAGCAACATGATTAACACATCAACAATCAAAACATTAACTGCAATCAAACATATTCCCACTAACCAGAGGATTTAGCACAATTGATTAAATATTGTGCCTGAATTATTGTAAATCTCATGATATCTAAATTTGATTCATGTTGATTAAAAAAAAAACAAAATCTTCCCACTAAGCACATGTTTTACTTAAATTAGTTTTCAAGATGTTAGTAAAAATTACAATTATTTCTTTAAAATCAAGTGAACCAAACATGCAATATGTTATAGAAAATGGAATCAAACAAAACGATTGAACCCCATCAAAATTCAATTTCAATAAAATCCAGTAAATGGAATTCAGCAACTAGATTCATGCTATAACTACCCTTTATTTACTTCTAGATGTGAATTTGTGATTACAAATAAATACATCGGACTGAGGCTTCAAAACCACCCTAAATGAGTTGATCCAAATAACATATTTTGGCAGAAGAAATTCCCAAAAATTAGATATAACATGGTGTCGGACTGTCAGAAAACAAAGCAAAATGAGTAGCGGCACACATTCAAATGGCACCATATTTTCTTTCCGTTGGTCTCCATGCAGCACCTGCACCTTGAGAAGGACCAGGAGGACGTTCCCAAGAGGTTTCACTGCCAAATGCACTATTGATGTCTTCTGGCCGTGAGTAGCCTTGCCCAGCTCCACTAACCTATTTTCATCACACACTCAACAAATGATAGATATACAAATGAAGTGCAGACAATCCTGCTAAACAAATTTACAAACTGCAATATTGATTTTTCTGTGCAAAGTCCCGAGAAATTTCATAGTTTGAAAAAGGAAAAAGGAGAGTACAAAATTTAGGAACAAAAGAACAAACCCATTATGCATCTAAAATTATATCAATAGCAATGCTGACAACACACTCTTTACTAGACATTCTCTATAATTTGGTGAATTTTATGTGGGTCATACTAAAAAACAATAAATATAAGTTTTACAGTGTAGTCCAGAAGAAATTTACCCAATAATAAAATGTGTTGGTGAAAGCTTATGATTTTAGCATTACTCTTTTATTTAATGTCGTTGGTGATGCATGCAATACTGCATTTCTTCATATTTAAATACTTTCAAAATAAAAAACTAAATTTAACTAAACATAACTCTGACTTTAATAAAGAGAAACGAGTATTATTCTATTGACATGCCTTTTCAATTTGACCAATAAATATAAATATAAAAATTAAAATTAATTTAAGAATCTAAACCAATACTCACTCTCAACTTATCATATTCTTATTTCTCTACACAAGTTTTTTTCTCTGATCCAATTTTCTCCCAACCCCTTTGCCCTTTGGATAAATATAAATATAAAAATTATAATAAAATTTTTCTCATGCTAAGCATATGCTTAAAATTTCTCAAATCCATGGTATAGATGTTTAATAGAGTGATGTCCAATATTTAGTTTAATCAAGCTCAGACCTATCAAGACTAATTTTTTTACTATTAGAAAGACCTAATATATTATGAAGTTCAGAATTAAACCATTAATAGTCAACAGTTCCAATAAAAATTAGTAAGGAGCTAGGAACTCACTGTCTCTAAGCACGCAGAAAGAATTGTCATGCCAGGCAATGCATCAATTCCACGCTGCAAAAGGTTAACATTACAGATATTTAAGATGTATGTGATATAAGCTATGAAGAACTATCTTATGCTTGCAACTTGCAAGTGAAAGAGAAAAATCCTGACCTGGCGTTCCACTTTTGTCTTGTAAATGAACCCTCCACAACAAAAGAGTGTTGAAGAGACAAAAAATCTGCCCAATAACATGTTCCCATATATTGAACATGCATAGAAAAAGAATAAGAAAACATTGATGTGCATATATGATGACAACAAGAAATTGTTTTAAGTCTTACTTTATGAACTATATATAGTATTTAGACCCTAACTCTAGGTAATTCTTTTACTTGGCATAATCAAATACAAATTAAATATAAGAGAGTTTCTATACATGCAAGATAGCACTCCAAATATTGCCCATCCTCTTGTGCGACCTCCCCCTGGATCCTGTTTATAGTCTGCAACAATAAATAAACAGAGCGAGGCCTTCATTCAACAGAAATGGTAGTTAAAAGAAAAAAAGAACATTATAATACCATTGGCATAATCACCATACTTGTTCAGTCTTCCTATTAACTAAATACATAAAAAGAAGAGGAATAATAGTAGATTCTAAATCTTCTAGGTGAGTTAGTATCACTCACCACATGTTTTTGTAAGCACAAATTCAATTGGCTCATAACCCTCAACAGGGATTGTGATATTAACTTCATATGGGGTATTACGGGCCACCTCACCTGGAAAAGAGTTAAAGCATTAAACTTTAACAAAGAAAACTCAGCACAGAACACTGATGATCCTAAAATAAGTGGGACCATACATCTCCAATCAACAATCAACATTGAGGGTGACAACGTTGTAGGAGGCTTCCCTTTGGCAGCAGACCCAGACAATCCAACTTCTAGGCCCTTATCTGGAAGTACCTAATTAGCAGCAGTCAACAATGGTCATGTCCCCAGTACCTTAAGGAAAGCCAAAAACAGTTCCCCAGAGACTAAATGTACCTTTAAACTAGGCTTGTGAACCAGGGAAGAAAGTGAAGCAACTGCAGTCATAAACAGAACTACCTGAGTTTGCCCTGTATGAAAGCTGTAAAGAACAAGCATAACATATTTGTAATAATTGAAGGAAAGGTTGGGTAAGTGAAACAACTGACAACAGAAAATAAAATGCCAATGATTAACTAAAAGAAGCAACAGCAGCAGCAACCCTGACCTAAAATCATGGTGGGGTTTCTCAAAACCAATTTGGGTCATGCCATTATAAACCTACAATTTCATAAAAAGTAAATTTAGTATTATAATTCAATTTAATAGTAAATTTAGTGTTATAATACTAAATTTAGTACCATAAATCTACACTTCATTTTGGTATTACATTAATTTGGTCCTTGAATGATTTTTAATATCAAAACAGCCTAAAATTTCTTATTCTTAAAAAAAAAATAAAGTCTAAAAGCTACTGTTTACTGGGACTAAATTTAAATTATTCAAGTTGTGTTTGACTAGCTATTGGCAAACAGCATAAAACATAACATAATAGAACAAAAGACAATAATGTCCTGCATAATGTGTTTGGTAACTTCAAAATTGAACAAGACCATGTGTTCTATTTTGCCTTTGACACTTATTAAAGAGAACAGAATACGAACTTCAATTACACACATACCAGTCTTTTGGTTGTAAATGGGATCTTTTGTCATATATCATTCTATGACAATTATTATATAATTGTAAAAATTATTAATATTTTTTAGTTCATACAAAAATTATTAAACATTTAATGAAATAAAAAACTGACAAATAAAATTTGTGAATTCATAAAAATAATATATAAAGTATTATGAAAAAGTCATGTTATTAATCAACCAACATGTCACAAAATGTTGTTAGTTATTAAAATAATATTAGAAGCAATACATAGGAAAATGTGAAACATGAAAACAAATCAGAAAACTATAATAGAAAATGGAGATGACAACATATATGAGAATGAGAAACAAATTATTAATTCAGAAGACAATTAATGGGAAATGAGAGAATGTGATGGTAAAAAGGGGGGTGGCATGCCAGAATGTGATAAAGAGGAATTGGGGTGCGACCAAGAAAGAGAGACAAAGAACACTTGATGATAAAAGATGAACAACAGAATGGGTTTGTTCAATTCTTCTTGGTTCTACCCTTTTTAATAGAACCAAATTGTCTCACTTTTTAATTTTGATGTTCTGTCTTGTTATATTTTTAAAATACAAGTATACAACAACCTATAAGTTGTGTTCTGTTCTGTTCCAACTTGACTACCAAATGCTATAATAGGAATAGAGCTCCTACAAGGAAGGTCTATGTGAGAAGGCACAGGCAGCTGTAGAGGATCACAACCTTAATGGGTCAGTTTCACTGTAAATAATCGACTAACAGAAGTTTGTTAGTTAGGTGGGACAGAGGGTTGAGGGGGTATTGTACAGTTGGGAAGTGAGGCCAAGCTGAGACTGTGGAATTACTCGGCATTCTTGTGTCATATTGTATGTTCTTTGGATCTGGTTCCACATTGGGACCGATGAGAAAAATCAAGTTCTTGCAATATTTTCAATCTTGTCTCTAACTGGTACCAGTTCTATCACGGTCACACTACCTCAATGACCAAAACTTACCATTTGAACACCACTTTGATGTCACTATTTTTTGTGGAGCAAATTGATTTTCCAATATTCTAGTGAGGACTGAAATGGGGGTTCCCTCTAATTTAGTTCTAGGTTTTTTTTTTTTTATCAGCAAAAGTATATATATATATATATATATATATATATATATATATATATATATATATGAAGTACCAGAGGTACTCAGTACAATAGGGAAGAAGCCATACAAATGGTTCCGTAGACAGACAAACATAGTCTGAAAAGGAACCAAACTATGACTCAAAATGAAATGTACATCTGCTGGTAATCCTATTTATGCTACCCTCTGCTACTGTAAGAAGCTCTGTCTAAGGTTACTTGACCAATGGTTAAAGTGGATTGAGAAATCTTTCTCCGCACTTCTAATCCTATTTATGCTACCCTCTGCTAATTTAGTTCTAGGTGCTATGCAATATGCATATATCCTTCAAGCAAACAAATACATATAAGTGGAAGTGGTAGAGTCTGCTCACAAGTTCCCATGATCTTGGATGAAAACCAACAGTGAAGCCTTGAAATACTGGAGGGCCCGGTTTATCACATGGAATTGCAAGATCAACTAAAACTCTGAAAGACATCAAGAATGACATAATATTTACATATTCAAATCATACTTCAACAGCTAACATGGGAAATCAAGAACAGAAATGAAAAGTATATGCCATTTCTGAAAATAGTAAGATGAATAAAAGTACATTAATAAACAAGCACTAGAAAATCATCATGAAATTGATTAAAATCTGATCTAAACTAATTAGTTTGGTAAAAATGTTTATATTCACACAGTGTATTTTCCCTTTTCACATTCAAAGAACTGAAGGAAACTTTTTGACATTTGCATCTGACTTTTTGACAGCTCAGAACAAGGTAAAGTATCAAAGACCTGCAGTTTGATTCATTTGTGACATTACATATGCATCCAGGACGACCTGCAATATGAAAACACAGAAAAACATACGTGATTTGCAACTTGAAACAGGATTTAAAATAGCAAAAGTCTTTTCAATATGGCACTAAGACAGTTTATGACCAACATCATTGAAAAATTCTGCTTTGCATAAATCACTCGATGATTTGTTATTATCTCCCTAGTTTTTTACTCTTTTTCAGAATTTTGTCTGTCCTGCACATTTCAATAACCTGTGCTTCTAAACAACCCATAAAGATAGTTCACAAAAAAATGAAAAAAGAAAAAAAGGAAATTGAGAGTGAAAGGAATCAAGGTTGGATCATGGCTCAAAGCTCACGTTTCATGTCGCACTAACTAATATCTCAAAATATGATCATACCTTTACATTGTCCATTCAAACATTTCCCACATATGATATTTACCTGAAACATGAATGCAAAATGTGAAAGGTCAATGCACCACATAATGATACAAACATTATGCTAAAGAAGCCCATACTTCTTACAGCCAAGAAATCATGTAATGGACCAAAAACATTAAATGTGTTTGGCATGTCAAATAAGCAAGCTTCTAACTTATTTGACTAAATGTTGGAAATAGGTGGTGCAACTGACGTTTATTACTTTTCCAAGTAGCTTAATATTTATTTTTCAAATAGGTGAAGAAAATGGAAATCTCCTAGTGTTTTAACTCTCTCGTATTTCATAACACACATAACACTATTTATTTTAATAATTACAGTATTTATTTTAATTTTTAATAAAATATTTAACTTTCAAAAATCAATAAGAAATTTAAATTAATGAAAAAAAATCTAAAACTAACTTGTACATATACTTTTGTCTACAAAACCAAAAAAAAAATAGAATCTATAGAAAAAGTTACATAAATGTGTCCTTTATGTTATTTTATCACCTACTTCAACAACAAATTTTTCCAAACATGTTTAATTCAATATCTAATTTAAAAGTTGTAAGCTTGAAGCTAGCAGTAAATATGCTTTAATCTAGCTTATAAAATTTAAGGTAGCTTATAAGTTTTAACCTTGCTTATCAGCTATTTTTGTCCAACATAACCTTATTCTAGTGGGCACCTATTTTGTGTCTCTATGCTTGATAATTAACATAGTGCTAGATTCTATCAAATCACACAATTCCTACCTAGGAAATTATGCTTGGTGATATCCCCTTTATTCATAAGATAAGCCCTCTATCCCAATTAGTCAAATAGGATAAGTCATGGGTCTAGTTTATTTTTGTAAAAAGTAAAGAAAAATGGAAATTTCAGAATTGCACTAACCTGGGCTGTTCGTCCCATTTTGTCGTAACTTTGTTCGCAACCCATAAGATCACCATTATAAAATTCCTACACATAGTAAAAATGGCTTATAAAGCAGGGGAGAAGGTATTAAAAAAGAAAAAGGATGAGATCTGGGAGCAAAATGTAAAAAACCAATTTCGAAATAATACATTTGTAGTTTAAATGTCATGAGACTCTACCTATGCACTTACATTAGTACCTGCTACTTTGTCCCTGAGAGGCTGAGACCCATGTATCACATTGACCACAAAGATGATTGCAACACTATTGAAGTTCCATTCTTAGAATATTAATTATTTTTGCAACTTAAATTATTTTCATAGCCTTAGAATATAGGTATGGACCTAACTTAACCCTACAAAATCAGCTTGTAAGGTACGGGTTGTCCCCCTACTTATATACTTTAATTTGGTCATATCTCTAGTCGTTGTGGGACTAAACCACCACCCTCGAGGTTGCAACTTAGGCAACCCCAAAGAGGCCGCAATTAAGGCAGAGCTGGACTGCAATTAAGGCAGTTTTTCAACACAGAATTAAAACACTGCTTATGTGACTAAAATAAGATCAGCATGCTCCTAGGACCATTTGTGCTTTCAATCTTTCATTATTATTCCCACACATTTAACATTTGGCAGATGTGTTTGACACTGCAAGGTATTCTTACTAGCAAAAGGTCAAATAGAAAGCACTCAAAGCAGTGGAAGAAAAATATAATTATAATAATTTCCTTCTGTTGGAAAGAATGTACAAAGGGGTAACCTTATCTCTACATATTATGTATTTTTAGTAATTAGGGTATAATTACACACACACACACACACCCGACGACCACTGCATTGTAAAACACACAGATTTCATCATGCGTCTCTTGTTTTCTCCCCTCTCAACACCTTCCATGAGGAACTGATGTCTAAGAAGTATCCTTACTCATGGTTTTTATTTTGTTCACGCGAAAATCAAAATATAGCATAGGCAGAAGGAACTTACTTGTACAAAGTCAGATTGACCAGAACCAGCAACAAAGTAGTTGAACCTATCAAATCGGCCAAAATCAACATATCCCTGGAAAGTTTTGGGTATCAGCTAATGAAGTGGAAAAAAAATATTACATCCAATAAAATGAGCATGCCTTGATAAACGATGACCTGATTGAAATTTTAGGTCAATCTAGGTCAGATATAAGATCCAAAATTTCTGCAGCTTAACTGAATTTAAGTGTTTGGAAATCATTATGCATCAGATAGTTGTTAAAGAACTCAAAGGAACAGCTGCACGTCTACCTTTTAATAACTAATGAAAGACGCAAACAAAAATGACATAATCTTCCCAAGACCATTAAATAGGGGAAGGAGAAGAAAATAGAAACAAAAAATACATGACCCAAAAAGTGTCCTTATCCCTCTGCAATCTGTAAAAAAGTCTACCTCATAAAGCCATGAGCAGAAACCCAAACAGAAGTAAATAAAATCAATCTATTCAGCCAAATCAGTCTCAGTTTGAGAAGAGAAGAATAAGTAAAACTCTGGCCTATCAGTAGAACATATAAGCAACTCGTGAGTTAACCATGTAACATATGAATGAATCAAACACTGGATAGCTGAAGCAATCTTTGTGAGATTTATAACAGTCCAGGCCAAGTTAAATATTAAATTAAATATGTTTTACATTCTTAGAGATGGTGCCTTAAGTGCTTGATGTGAAAAGTACCGAGAAGATAAAAAAATGCAAAAAAAAAGCATGTTTTTTCTTCTGATAACGCAAAAACTACTCTACCCACAAGCCCAAAATAGGGGAAGAGGAAGAATTAGAGCACATAATAATGAACAAAGCAGTTGAAAGCATGGTGACATGCACTACTACCGTTTGTGATCTACTCTCCACATCTTTGCAGAATCGCACGGACAAATCAGAACCTTGCTGCATCAACAGAAAGTGAAAAACTCAGAAGCAGACCAGAAGGCCTAAAATTGAACACATGAACAAGATCATTCATATATAATTGGCATAATAACTGTCAGAGAGCATTACCTTTTGATCATACTCGAAAAGATAACCAGTCCAGCCACTCTAATTAACCGGTTAAGCAAAACCAAAAACATAACTAACCGTATCATTAATTATTAGAGACTCTCTTTTTAACATTCTCTCTATGACTGACAGAAACTAATCGGAAATTACCAATTTTGGCGGGACCCATTTCTAAATCAAGAGAGAGAGAGAGAGAGAGAGAGAGAGTGATTAAATGAGTAGTAAAACCTAAATCAATGAATGAATTACTAATTTACGATTATGAATATCAAAATACAATAGTGAAATAAAAGTGCATAACATGTGGAAATGAATTGAAGGATACGAAATCAACAATGCGACTAGAATTGTCGAAAGCGTAGCAGTTGGAAGTCGGCATCGAAACTGAAGCCACCCATGGTACCTGCAAAAACACACCTGAAACACACCAAAAACAAAAACGAATTTCACTGCGTTTAAACGACCGGTCGTTTAGGTAAAGCAAGTGGCGAAACGATAGACCCACCTAGGCATAAAACGGAGAACGCCGTCGAACAACGCATTTTTGGGATCGAGCGTTGCTTCAGATTTTGAGGCGGTTTCTGTGAAAATTTACATCTAGCAGTGGATACTAGCGAGAAGAGTCGGAGACGCGCGAAGTGACGAATGAAACGGCATGAAGAGTGTGTTTCGGGTTGCCAGTGATAATGTCGTTTATTTGGCGTCTCGAAACACAGGCAACTAAATAAAATATTGTCGTTTTTCCTCGGTGAGCTTGACGCAAACACCAAGAAGGCTTAGCGAAGGTTCCGTTCTGGGTACGGAGGCAAATTTACCTGGATTCGCTCGTATTCAAATCATTCGACCCGATGGACCATGTAACCGGAAAGTCCTTTTTTTTTCCTTGGATCAGGCATCACAGTTCCTCAACCCACTCGATAAATCCATATATTAGTTCCGTTCATCGTTCTCACGTATGGAAACCATTAAAGTTATTAGAAATTTTAAAAAAAAAACATTTAACTAAAGATAGAAAAAAGTAAAATAAGAAATAAAAATAATTAATTATTTTAAAAGTAACTTTCATTCTCATGTCTCATGACTCGTAAGAATAATAAATAACATAAAATGGGTTTAAATTTTAAGAGTGAAAAACCTTGTTTATTCTACCAAGCTGTCAATTTATTTCTTAGATTTATTAATAAATTATTAAAATAAAAATGAGGAATTGTATTTCATTTTTTTTATCAAAATAAAATAGGATATTAAATGGGTAGGAAATGTCATAGAATTATTCACAGATTTATTCGATTATTGATAGATTTCTTTAGATTGAGAATAATTTGGTACAAATTTTGAAGACCAAAACATTCTCAGGCTGTCTGCTTCATTTGAATCAGTTGAACAGCTCCGATGCTTTCTAAAAATGGTTTGGCCGCATTAATACTAGTAGTGTGATACACAGCCCAAATAATTTAAATAGGATTTAACCAGCAATAACGTAGTTGGATAAGACAAATTGACGCCAATTATCTATCCAAATAATCAAGATCAATATAATTCTGGCACCTATTCTGTCAAGTAAATTCTAGCTATAATTTTACGTTTCCTTCATACAATACAAAACTTTAATCATTGTTCGACCCTTTTGGTTGCCGAACGAGTTGATGAGTAGATTACTACAGTTGCAAAGATGACAAAATTAAACCTTGAAGGGAAGCACAACAAGGTGGATATAAATCTTTTGCTGATATGAACAACCCCACCAATTCTTGTGTTTGACGAGTCAACATGAAAATGTCTTCAGCCGAATTCTTTGTTGCCCATTCCTCTATCAACCTGCATAAGTTGTTCAAATTTGTAGGAATCAATTTATACAATGCATATATCATGCATGAACCGATAGATTATGCAAAGTTAATGGGTAAGCAAATCATTATTCCTTCCCGTTCTTAATCAAAAGAAAGATTTTTAAAAAAAATATTTATTGTCTCCTTTTTTATCAAGAGGATAATAAAAGGAAGAAAGGAGTCAAAGCATCTAGTAAAATATCAAGATAAACAACAGCAAAGATTATAACTTATATATGTTTCTAATTCAAAAGACCAAACGAAAAAGAAAAATCTTCACATATTATATTTTTCATATTAATTGAATATCATGATAAAAAGAAATAATTTGATGACTGACCTTGATTGAGATTCTGTTGCATTGTGGCAGTCAGAAAAAAGCACTTTGATTATGGGCTGTAACTTTAATTTAGCAATTGGGTCTTTGTCTTCTAAACTAGAACAATTCCCAGAACATGACCAAGTATCTGGATTTAAGAGAATGATTTGCAGGACGGGGGATTTGGTTGTCAGATCTCTAATGACAAACCGAAATGATGATTCATCATTTGCACACTCCATCAACTGATTTGCAAACATTTTGCCCATTGTATATTTACTGGTGACAAATATAATGCATTAAAATTTATTTGGGATATATCAGTATTTAACAAACATACTTCAAAATATAACCCTTCTCTCACTGAAATTAAAAAAGAAAAAAGAAAAACTGTAAGGCCTATTAACTGAAAAAGAAAAGTAATAGCAATAGCCTGGAATACACAACATGGATATAATCGTGCTCATTCTCAGTATCAAGAAGAAACAGCATACCAGACAGTTTTCTTTTTTGCCTTTGGCCTATAAAAAAGTTTATGATTAACAACCTTGAGTTCACAAGAATGTCAAGACTATGTCTTCCCCATTAACTCTTTTGTATATAAATGCATGGCATTGATTGGTAAAACTTTTACACACATTATCTGTAGCCTGTAGGTGCTACAAGCAGAAGGACTTCCTGAAGCATGCAATAGCACTGCCATCGGCAGAAGTTTTGTCCACCAATACTTCAATTTTTGAGACTTAATGCTTTTTCTTCCCCAATATTACATTTATACTACCCAATTAATATCTATCAATCTAACTAATTCATTTATTATTCCCAAAATTAGCGACTGGATGAATGAAACTATACATTGAGACATTAGTTTCACTTAAATCCTAGAAGCATACATGTTTTTACCGAATCTAGTTCTCCCTGGTTAGCTGCAACTGAGTTATAATGACACAAAACTAAGTGACCTTTTTTCTTTCTGATAAAGAACTATTATGACAGAGTGAATTTAGTCATTCTTAGCTAACCTGAACATATCCCCTGATCCTCCAACTTGCACACAAGTTGAAATATAACATTTGAAAAATCGTACTCCCCCATCTACAGGTGTCTGTCCCTCACGACATGGGTAGGCTCCAAGGAGAGACGTGCATTGAGGGCACGTAAATTCACGCCAATCAATATCCTTAGAAAGATTTGATAATCTAGCCATGAAAACATCTTCAAGATAACCGTTGAGGAAAGACTTCTGATTTCCCAGAATTTCCACAGTCTCTGTTGGCATCCCTTTCTTTCCAGCAGTTCCACATAAATTGTGTTCACTGTCTCCATGCCCAACATTGCTTGTCAAATGAGCACAACAACTAGGAGTTTGGGTCACATCTTCGGCATGATTCAAATCTGGACATGAATCAGGGAAGTCACCACAACCAGGTTTACTCTTCGCAACTTCACACCTCAAATTCACAGAAAGCTTCTCATCCTCAGGATGTACAAGCCTAGAATTGCTATCAAAAGCATGGGTCACTTCACCATAGTCACTGCAAGTTGAAGTTCTTTCATCATTCAATTCACAGTTTCGCATGCCTTTGACAACACCATCATCTCTGGAGACTTCTGTTACAGTACTACATTCTTGCTCTCCACACCCTTCAAGAAAATTACATTCCACAAGATCATCCTTGCAAAGAGTGACAGAAGCAGAACTTACTAGACATACCCCCGGCCTGCACATATAAGAACTCACATATCTCATCACCATCTTCTCACTTATCCCTCCAAACGAACAACAGCAAGCTCCAAACCAATTGTCCGCCACCTCTCTCCAATTCACCGATGGCATTTCAACAAAATTCCTAAACAAGTAACGATACAATAACCTCAACAACAAAACATTAAAAAAAAATCATTAGCCCCTGGTCCCTATTACTGCCAGTTTATTATCAACTTTTCGTATAATTTGATTTCAACCTCATAGCATCCAACCAAGTGTCAGATATGTAAAACTAAAACCTGGCAATCATACTAACCATTGTTTAGGGGAAATAATTTCACAAAAAAAATATAATAATTATGACCCTATTTTGAGAAACTTCTCCTTAAAGCGCTTATAAAAGAAGAAATAAATGAAATAATTTTTTCCCAGTGTCTTAAATGAGCTTATACATAAGCTAATTTGCAGAAGTTAGTTTTTCCTTGGTATTTTCTTCTCCTACGAGTGTGTGAGGAGAAATTTATACAAAGAGGTTCCATTTCTCAAATTAAGCTGAATATAATATTGGCATATTTACCTGAGAGGAATTCTGGTCAACTTGAAGGCACAAGTTCTGCAGTAGAAGTCAACTTCTCCTGCAGAAGACAAAATTTTCACATCTGCAACAAAAGAAGAAGCGGAAAATAAGCACAACTTTTGAAACAAACAAAAAACAATGTTACACAATACATATAAATTCAAAAAATAAGTAATAAAACTCCAATCAGATACAGTAGTTTAGGTGTTGTCTGTGTTGTTCTCCAATCAGAATTGAAGTTTCACCTTTGGTAACCCGAAATCTTTTAATACAAAATGCAAATTACCACCGTAAAACTTCAATTTTGATTGGAAAACAACACACTGAATCCAAGTTTTGTCCAAAATGAAAAATTAGAAGCGGCATTTCGAGATACCGGATTGTGAATCGAGAGGGTCCGGCGGCGGGGTTTGGGAGAGGTCGAGGGCGGAGAGGATGGGGTGGTCGACGGGGAGGAGGAGGAGGAGCTTGACCTCGATGTGGTCGGAGAGAGGCCGGAAAGCGACCGGAGAGTCGCCATCGACCAAGACGGCGGGGAGCGGAACCCTAAGGGAGAGAAAGGAGGCTGTGAGAGTGAGGAAGGAGTGGGAGGAGTGAAGATCGACGGCGAGGTCTTTGCATTGGAGAGAAGGGTTTAGGGTTTTGTCGTTAGGGAAGAGCGTTAAACGCAGCGTTGGGATGTGGGACTGTGCTTCCCATGTGTAACGCCATCCTTGTTGTTCGCTGTCGCTGCACATTCTAATGCTTGCTCTTTGGTTTGCTTCTTCGCTGAAAATTTGGAAGCGCCATTGCACATTGGCCATAAATAAAACCGCATTTTTCAAAAAAATTAAAAATAATCGTTTGAAGTGTGGCTGCTGGGATTCGAGCCCAGGTCTCCACGGCCACAACGTGGAATTCTTACCACTAAACTACAGCCACTTTTGCTAATGCGAATTTATTTTACGTATTTTCTATTTCTTTTACTTCATTTGTTCGGAATTGTAAGTTCACCAGCCTTTGACCTTGTTGTGTGGCGAGCTAATAATACAAAAATAACTTTTTTTTACGACAAACATAATCATATTTCATTCATAATAAATTAAAGAATTAAATACATTTTTCATACTTATAATATATTTTTTTAACTTATTACCTAAAAAATAATTTTTTTTATTTTATTATCTCATATTTCTAAACTTTTTCTTTTGATACATGTTAATAGTCTTAATCTATTGAATAATAATATAATACTTGTAGTTAAACCAACAGAATATCAGATCATCCGTTAAGGAATAATGTAATAAATTAAGAGAGTGTTATGTCATCATTTAAGGAACTTAAATTAATGATAAGTACCAAAAGTAAAAGTTTAAAAATGTCAGATGATAAAATAAATAAAAAAAATAGGTAGTATGAAACTACAAAATGAGTATATTATAGGTTTTAAAAACATATTTAAATCTAAACTAAATTATAATTTTGATCTTTTTAATTTCTTGAGTTCATGATTTTTGTTCTCTTAATTTTTAATTTTAATATTTATTCCCTTAGTTTTATAAATTAATAATTTTGATTCATCTCCTCGATTATTAACTAATGATTTTGATTAGTATAGTTGATAGGTTAGTTATAAACTATTTATTTTTACCAAAGTTAATTATAAATAAATTAAAAATCATTAATTATTAAAAAACTTAATTTATAAATGATAGTTTTCATTGAGCAATATGACCTACATATACCTTCGCAAACATCGTCAATGTCAAAAAAGTATGAGAGGTGAATAATAAAATTTAAATATATAACTATAGACATGAGTTGCCCTACATAAAATGGTGGAAAAATTAGTTAAATAGTTATTAATTGTGAGCTATGAGCCACATGACAAACCCAAAATACCTCAAAGAACAGTTTTAAAAGATATGGATGTAATATGATGTTAAGCATAGTTAGAAGAGAGTAAAAAAGGCTAAAAGATTGCAATATATGAATTAGAATGAATTAAAGTGGAAAGATATTACAACTATAAGGATAAAAAAGAATAATTAAACCATAAATTTAATACGTGCATGCGGTTTTTACTGAAGAAAACAGAAAAAGAGAAATACCACCACAAATTAGTAGAACTAATGTATTATAGTAGTTAACTAGCTAACAATAATTGAACACCATATATCAGTAGGCAGTACCTAGGCAATCATAAGTTATATGCATCATTCACATTAGGCAATATGAACCACATAATTTCTTTTTGTCTCTACTTGATTGATAATTTAATATATGTGAAACTTTAATATGGTTAATTATATAATATTTTATCTGTAACCAAAAGAATAATATTTTATATTTTAGAGATTTCAATTATAATAAAATTTACTTATAATTTGATCATTTTATATAATCAGTCGATAATTAAAAATGATTAACTTAATATAATTCTTATCAATGAACTTATTGTGGAAAATAGTTTCATTCTTGTCAGTTAAATTAACTATTTATGGTAAACATATTAAAGTATAATACTATTTGATTAATTGAAAATAAAACTATAAATGTATCACTGAAATCATATAAAATTAATTCATCATTTTTGCATATTTTCTTTTTTCATTGACGATAACTCCTTCATTTAAAATAAATAAAATATTTTATTTAGCCTTTTTTTAACCTTATAATTTATATTTATATTTAATTCTATCAATTCGTTCTACTTATTTTTCTTTTTATGTTAGTTACAAAATAAATATTTTGTTTTCATATTTATCTACTTAATCAAATGTTTGTTAATTTACCTAACCAATTTTCCTCACGATTTTTTATTTAGCTATTTATTTCTTATTTACTGGCTAATCAAATATCAATTTTTCATAATAAAATTATGTAAAATTTTGTCATGTGTTAAGAAAACAGCGTGAAAGTATTATTAGGTTCTTAATAATTATATAATTTCTCTGTGATTATATTTTTCTTAAATATCTCGTTAAATTCTATGAATATTGTTTGAGACTTTGAGTAATCTTCTTTCGTTTGAATTAGTCCATTATCATTTTTTATTATATACATAATGGGGGTTGAGTTGAGCTTAATCAAGTTTATATCTTATTAGTGATAAATGCAAATATAGGATTTAATTTAAAATTAATTGGTTTATTGTCCCTATAATCACGTCCATGTTGTTTTTTTATAGGAGAAAATCAAGCTCTACTATTATTACTTTAATTTTGATTCAATTTGTTTCTTTGATTTTAGCTAAGGGTTGTGGCTTATTGTTAGTGCAGCAACTATTTAACCTTCACTCCATATATATAAAAGAATATATACAATATAAATAGTTCTTTCCTTCTTATATGGTATCAGATTTGTCTTAGTCTTACAGCACTTTAAACACGATCCTTCTATGACACCCACCACTTCCACTACCACCAATGAGTTAAAAGAACTCATGGAGTTCAACAACAATTTTCAGTTTCCAATCAAACTTACTGTGTCCCATATTCATAACCCCACTAACTTCCCTCATTTCACTCAAGCTTCCACCCCACCCACCATTAACTCACCAGATGGCACACCTCACCATCCTACCTTACCCTTTCCCGAACCTGTCCATGTTTCATCTTCTTCTCAATCACTTGCAGTGGAATCACTCTCTCGGTCTTCTATGTCAACTATATCTCAACATCCCATGGTCACTTGTGGAAAAGTTGGAATATTCAAACCAAAGAAATTATTCTCTTTGAGCAAACATCCAATTCTGCCAATTAAAGAACCAACCAGTGTATCCAAAGTACTACAATATCATCAATGGAAGCAAGCCATGTTGGAAGAATTTACCGCTCTCATGAACAATGGTACACGGTCTCTAGTCCCCAGTCAACCCCATTTTAATGTCATTGAAAACAAATGGGTGTTTCGTTTGAAAAGAAATCCAAATGGATTGATTGCTCGTTACAAAGCCCGGCTTGTAGCTAAAGGGTTTCATCAACGACCGGACATTGATTATAAAGACACCTTCAGTCCAGTTATCAAACTTCAAACAATCAAAATAGTCTCACTGCCTTTTGTGACGCTACCTCAAGCATACCATCTCACATGGTCTACAACTCGTTGCAACCAAAAACCATGATCTCACTGCCTTTTGTGATGTAGATTGGGGTGGTGATACAAATGACAAAAAGTCTACAGGTGCATATATTGTCTATCTTGGTCCAAATGCTATATCTTGGTCTAGCAAGAAACAATCCATAGTTGCAAGATCCTCAACTGAGGCTAAATATCACACTATTGGATTAACAACTTTTGAACTTCTATGGCTACAACAACTACTATTGAAACTTGGCATCAAATTAACCAAGCAACCAACTATCTTTTTAGACAATATTGGTGCCACATATCTTTGTGCAAATCCATTTTTTCACTCAAGGATGAAGCACTTAGCTATTGATTACCATTTTGTTCGTGACATTGTTGTCAAGGGTGAAGTCAAAGTGTCTCATGTTCCTTCGAGCCATCAACTAGCAAACTTGCTAACTAAGCCACTCTCCCAACCACGCCATGAGTTTCTCATCACCAAGATTGGTGTCGTTGACTCCTCCTCCATCTTGCAGGGACATATTAGTCATAAATGTAAACATAGGATTTAATTCAAAATTAATTGGTTTATTGTCCCTATAATCATGTCCATGTTATTTTCTTATTATAGGAGAAAATCAAGTTCTGTTTCAATTTGTTTCCTTGATTTTGACTAAGGGTTGCCACTTATTGTTAGTGCAGCAACTATTTAGCCTTCACTTTATGCATGTAAAAGAATATATACAATATAAATAGTTCTTTTCTTATAGAATCCTCAAAGAATATATATCTAATATATTTTTTATTTTATGATTCTTTATTGTTTCATTATACTATAGTGAGAGAAATCTAATATGTTTTTTTAATTAATTAATTAAAACTTTTATGTCTTAATAGTTATTTATTTGACTATCATCAAAGTCTACTAAGATTTATTTGACTATTAAAGACTATGGCCATCTTTTTCAATTCCAAATTGCACTAAAATATTAACCAGTTGCGTACAAGAAATGTGTTATACTACTATTATCATATATAAACATGCATGAAAATGTTAAATCTTTAAATTATATAGCCATTAACACTTAAAAAGAAAACCGTACATTACTCGGGCTAATAATTACTAGTTAATTTATAGTTTTCATCATATCAATCTATTAAGCATCCAGCGTGGATTTCCATTTGATGCCGACAAATGAATTGGCATAGACAGAGATTAGGGACTCCTAGGATTAAAATATGTCTAAAAGTAACCGTACAGCATGGTAATTAATAATGCCACCATCTTCATATCGAACCACAATATTCCAATCAGTTTGCACTATACAAAATGTTATTTTAAATCTACAGTAGCAGTCCTCATATTTGAAAATATATAACATTATATATAGGTTCCTTTTTTCCATACTGCTCTGTTATAAATATTACCCTAAATATTAATTAAATATCAGCACTACCATAAATTATTATAATTTTGATCCCATGACTGACCATTTTTGTCTTATCGGCAACAATATTCGGTACTTGGAGCAAATGCGTAGAATGTGACTGTAAAAACTTAAAAGGGAATATAACAGCCTTTTCCGAAAAATAAAATTTCTGGAAAATGAGAGTAACCTTCTTTTCTTTTTTTTTTTTTTTGCTGCAGGGAAAATGAGAACCTTTGTGACAACTTAACACGAGAGAAAGACATAGCAAAAGGAATTCGATGCTTTTGAAGATCAGCTACTATACATATATAAGCAATGTATCAAGTACGTTGAAGCTACTTGCTCACTTTAATTTGATTAAATGGCCACTCATAAAGTGAAGTCAAAACACACGTGAGGTACTGTTGCATAAATTATGGATTGGGTTATACTGAAAGATAAAAGGTATTTATGAATCAAAAATTTAATGGAAAGATAAAAGGTGCTTAAGATTTACTTATCTCCTTTTTCATTTGTTCTGACTTTAGAGTTAATTATGCTAAATTATGGATTCTAGAAATTATATAAAGTGGTTGCATTTGTCTCGTTAAGACGTTAACTCAATGCCACATAATTCATAAAAAAAAACTCATTCATGAAGATTATTAACTAATATTACTAGACATCTAAACTAATTATAATGCAAACATAACAATATTGTTTTGTATTGATATAATTGATCTCAAAAATTTTATTGCACAACATTCTTTAATTTTAATTTTCTACTTAAAAATATTAACTATGACCTCTATACATTAAAGTCTAAGTTTATAAATGTTGTTAACTTTAAAGAAGTCAACGATGATTGGTTCAAAATCAGGCAGGTCTAATCTAAAGAAACACTTAACAAAATTATCATATTACAATGGTTTAATTGCAAATTTTCCTACCAAATTTTATTAGTTTTATTTTTGTAAATTTTACCACTAAACTTTTATAATTTTATAGATTTTATTACTCAAAGTTTTTTTTTCATGAATTTTATCATCCAACTTTTAATATTTCTTATATTTTACCATCTAAATCTTTTATTTGTGTACATTTTACCATCATGATAACAAAACGATGTAAAAAGTTTTTTGTATAAATTTTTTATATCGATTATAGTTATAACCAATGTAAAAAAGTGGTTTTCTATATCATTTATGATTATAACCGATCTAAAAAGTTAAAATCTTGTTTAATAAAAAATTTTGAAATCACTAAGTTTGATATTTAATTTTATAAAATTGCCTAGTTTAGTAAAAAAAAAAAGTCCATCAACGGTAATAAAATACACAAAAATTGGAAAATTAAATGATAAAATTTTTAAAAAAAACTTAAGTAATAAAATTTACAAAATAATAAAAAATAACTGATAAAATTTATAATTAACCCTTATCACAATAGTTTAAAACAAGCTAAATCCATCTTAATGAAAATTATTGTAATAAAGAGAAATACATGTATGACTCATGTATATTGGAGGGGGGCCTAGGCCCCCTGTTTTTTTAATTCTATTTTTTTAATATATATATATATATAATATAAACTATTTTAACATTAAATTAATTTTTTATTTTATTTTATTTTTTGACAAAATATTTTATTCTTTTTTATAGTATTCATTACAAAAATAATAACATAATATGATTTTTTTTATAAATATTATTTTCTTTGATAGTCTTCATCATTGAAAGAATTAAGATTTTTTCTTTTTTAAAATAAAATATTCAATGTAATTTATTTTCTTTGCTAATATCTTTTTCTTTTACAATGTATTACTGCTACTTTAAAGGTTATAAACATTTATATTTGTAGTCAAATAATATTATTATCTTTTCTTTTATATTGATATGGTTATAACTGATTTAAAGAATTAAATATTATTTATAATTAATTTTTGTCTGTGAGATAAACTTACACTACATAATAAATTGATAACTTTACTATTATTCATATATTATTTTTTTCTTTTATTTCATCTTTTCTTTTCTTGTCATTGTTAATTAACCTCAATCTAATTTTGGCTTTGAATGTATGACAGTATAAATCTAATTTCAAATTTATGAAACTAAATATTGTTATATAAACTTTGGAAAAATAAACTAAATATTAAGTTATACCAAACATTTGCCAAATTTTACTTTCATAGATTTTGGGCTTTTTTATAAAATAAATGATTAATGTTATTTTTTATTACAAAGTCATCTACCTTATATTTGTCCCTTTAACTTCTTCTATTGGGTTCGCCCTTGTGTATGAGTATTTGCACTTTGATTAAGATAGGAATGATACATAATTAGTAGAGTTATAATATATATGTTTTGATAGTCACATTTTAAAGCATATTTGTATCTTGATCCATCATGTGTGGCAATAATTTTAATACTCAACTACATAACCCTTATAACCAAGAGGATGCTTCGGTAGAGGAAAGTATATTATTAGCAAATTGCCTTAATAAAGAAAAGTATATCATCAATAAAATATAAAAAGGGGACTTCTAGTTGATCTTTCCCCCACCACATAACCCTTATAGCCAAGAGTCTTCAGGCATGCCTTATCAAATCGGATAAGTCTTTCGACACCAAGAGGAACAAGAAAGGTGTAATGGAGTCACCATGTCTTAGTCCTCTTTTTCGTCTAAATTCTTTCGTTGGACTACCATTAATCAAAATTGAGACTGCTGAAGATACTAGCCCACCTTTTAGTCCAAATAATATATTTTTCATAAAACTTCATCCTCCTCATCATATAAAAAGAGAATTTTTCAACACACGAAGTCACAAGCTTTCTCAAAATCAACATCAACAACAAAATAGTTCTTCCTCTTTTCTGCCTCATCCATCACGAATTTTTCAACACACGAAGTCACAAGCTTTCTCAAAATCAACATCAACAACAAAATAGTTCTTCCTCTTTTCTGCCTCATCCATCACTTCATTAGTAACAAGTAAACCATCTACCATGCCTTCTTCCCAAGAAGGTACATCGCCTTTCATCAATGATTTTATCCAAACCGCCCTTCAATCTTTTTGCCAAGACTTTAACAATGACTTTACATAAGCATCCAATGAGTGAAATAGATCTATAATCCCCATTCCCCAAGACCTTGGGGTTATCATTCTCAAGAATCAAAGTGATAAAAAAAGGATTTCCACCCCTCAAAGTGGATCCATTTTTCTCAAAACTCTCACGTCATGCTTAAAAACTCACTACTCATCAAATTCCCAACACTTCTTAATAAAATGAAAATTAAAGTCACCAGACCATGGACTTTTATTCCCCTTACACTCTCACATCGTCTTTTTAACCACCTATTCAATAAAATACTACACATAAGGCTTCATTTTCCATCCTCCCAATTTTTTCAAATTCAACCCCACTCGATAAAGGTCTAACCCCTCCATATTCTTTGAACTTGTTTTAAAGAAATCCAAAATTCCTCTCTTTACAATGAGTGGGTCTTCCTCCCAAGAACATGTTATCTCGAACCTCTTCATCCCACTAAGCTTCCTTCTCCCCATTTAACCATGGAATGGAAAAACTAGGTATTGCCATCCCCTTTGAGCTTCTTGATCCTCAGTTTTTGTTGTAAGAGGGATTTGTATCTCCTAGAAACTCTCCAAAAATCTAGAAACCCCTTCTCCTTTCTATTTCCTCTTCCTCCAATCCTTCATCTTCATCTTTAATATTCAATTCATTGATCCTTTCCACTAGGGATGAAAATGAGCTGAGTCAAGTCTTACTTGTCTAACCTATTTTATATTTTCATAACCTAAGTTTGGGCCTAATACTCGTCATGAGCCTACTTTTAGGCCTGAGTTGATCTTTGTAAAAGCCCATCAAGCTGATTAGCTCATTTAAAAGCCTATTTCATATTAAGAAGTGTAAAAAATATTATTTTTAAAAATAAAACCACAAATTTTCATTAAAAACAATAAGACAAATTTAAACCATAAGATATGGAAAAAATTTGCCTACAAACATTACATGCGATATACTATCAAAGTCTTTTAAGTTTCACCAAAAGAAAAGAGTTCATATTCCTACTACGTACTTATATGAATTAACTTATTTTAAACATTAATTAAAATGATTCAAATTGTCAAACTACTAAAATAATTTTGTAATTTAAATAAAATAATTATAATATTATACATCATAAAAATATTATTGTTAAACGGACTGGCCTGTCATGTTTAATAGATTTTTCTTATGGCCTATGGTTTGACCTATTTAACTAAATAGGTTTCTTTTTTAAAAAAATTGAGCTTAATCTTTTTACTAAATAAGTTGGATCAGACCAGACCTTATACAGGTTGAACCATAAGACTCCAACGAATGATTTAACCTACTTTCACCCGTACTTCCCACCAACTCTTTTCATTTGTTCGGCCTATTTTTTTAAAAAATTTAAGGATTCAATTTAACTTATTTATCTTATATAAATTTAATAACTAGATACAATAAACCTACTTACTAAAACTATATTTAAAAACTTTATCAGCAAATATTTTTAACTTACCAATAGATCATTTGTTGAACTACTAGTGATGCTACCAATAGATATATAATATATTAATATACAGTAAGTCTAAGTCTTTAAATAACCTAATAAATTTGCTACGCTATAATAATAATAATATATTATTTATATATACTTAAATAAGTTTATATGTGATTTTAAAAAAATTGTATAACTAATAGATCTTTAATTAAAGAAACTTTCAATCGGGTAAAATATTTTGACTTGCATATTTCAAAACGGATTAAACCTGGTTTGATTTATCTCATTATTTTATTTTAATTTTAATCAATATATATAAATTCATTCTATATATAATACTCTTTTATCTAATTAAATACAACAATTAAAAGAATTTATTAATTTAGTTAGTGACATTATATTTATTAATATTTTATATTTGTATTATTTTGTAAAATTACACTTTGAAATTATTGCAACTCGTTATTCTCTTTTTCCACTTAATTAATTAATATGCGGGAAAAGAATAATAATTATGTATTTTATCTTATTAATTTGTGGTGAGTCATTTTTTTCGAATTCTCACACATTGCAAGAAATAATTTAGAGAGTCTTGTAAAATGGATCAAACAAGTCTCTCAAAAGGTTCCTATAAGGATGAGACAAGTATTTTTCAAAATCAAATAATATTTTTAACATGAAAAAAATCACTATTTAAATTTTTTAAAACTAATATTTTTTTATTTCATAAAATATTTCTATAAAAAGTCACAAAATTAAATTTATGTAACTCGACAACCTAAGACTATATAATCCAAATTTGGTTAGATTGATATAAGTTATTAAGTTGATAAAAAATATTACTCAAATAATTAATCTAACTCAATCCATAATTGAATAACTTTTTCTCTGAATCTTCCTTTTAAAAAAAACTTTCTCTAGACCTTGACCCTTAACCAAAACAATTCTTATATTAAAGGAGTTATTCAATTGATGGAGTGAAGTGTGTGACTGGTATAACGTTTTTGTTACTGTATTCAATTCTTACAAATAAAAAAAAAAAATCCATATACAACACTGAAACCTAACCATCACCAAAACAGCCATTAATGATGATGGTGGCTGAAAAAACGTCTGACAATTAATGCAATTACAATTTCCCAAACTAATTAAGAGATGACTCTAATTAAACCCAATCACCATTCCCTTTCAATAATAATGATGGTGGCTAAAAGAATTTGACAATACAAATACAATTTCCCCAACAAAGAGATGGCTCAAATAATTAGCTCAATCACGCTTTGCCGCATGACTCAAAATCGATATCTTAACCAAAATTAAAATAGTACTATTATTTAGTTTGATATATATTATTGTAGGCAAAACAAAAGGTCCACTAACCTTTTACCGAGGAAAAAGGTCCATACCACTAGCACAGCTTTAGGAAGAATTTACTTATATTCATGCATATTCCCCGAAGGTGTCATATTTATGTCTATCCTAAAAGCAGAAACACAGTGATCAACTTGTTGATCCGAGAGGACCAGTATATATATGATAACCCTTGCTGTCTAGCACCATAACCCTTCTTTCAGGACCCTTTTTCAAAGCTCTATGCAGTTTTGCTTTGGGAATTTCACTGTATAACTAGAGTTCTTTTGAAGTGAGCTCAAAAGGACTTAACGAGGCAAGAAGAGATTTTGCAACAAGGAGAAAAAGGGCTGCAACTTGTGCATGCATATGGTATCGAATATATATCAAGAAATATATCCCATCTTATTGCATAGTAAAAAGTGAAAGGGCATCTCAAGGTTGATATATAGGGTAGCTATAGCTAATTAGATCGATTACTTTTGTTTTTGGGATCTTCAAGGCTTGGAACAATTATGGAGTTTGCCCGTTTCCATCTTCAGCATCAGCTCCAAGAAGAATCTACTCAGTGTATAACTTCAACAATCCCACCACCTGACTCTACACCTTCCTTTATCACTAATCAATCATGGATCCCAAGCAACATGTAGTAAGTGCTTTCACCCTTTTAAGATGAACTTAACTCTTGATTTATAACTTATATACCACAATATATATATATATATATATATATATATATATATATATATATGATCCCTTTATTGTTGTAACAATAATTGTCTCAGGTGAAACTAATGAATTCGTTGAACTAGGAGTTACGATATTTGAATTCTTTGAACCCCCCTTAGTAAAATATTATAGAAGCTGGCTTCTTATATCACTATTTTTTCTCGGGCTTGTGGGGTTCCCTGTGAATGTTATTCAGCAAAAATTAACTACTTATGGAAAAGATATGGACATTTTCTTTTGATAATTAAGATATGGACATATATAGTAGAAAAGTATATACATCAGTTTGCACAGAACTCTCCACTACTACAAATTAAATCTTTTAATTATTAAAGTTGGCTCGCTGTAGTGGTAGTATATGTCTTCAAATAGTACTATTTATCTTGATTTCACATTTGACCATTTCATGATTATTATTCTACTGCTTTTCTTTGATTGCTTTTCAGTTGTTTCATCTTTGAAACAGTGATAGCATCCATTATAGCTTATAAATGTGTGTTTGTTGTTTTCAGCAATGGCTATGACCGTGGGTTTCTAACTGATCAGTGCTTCACAAATTCAAGAGAGCTACAACTGAAGCACGCCATGACTGATTCACTTAGAATTTCAACAAGGCAAGCCTTTGGTTTTCACAATGGAAAAAGCCTCATAACTCAGCATCCAGTTAGTGATAATAATAATCTCTTTCCTGCAAGAATCTTCAAAGGTGGAATGATCAATACCTCCATGAAGGGTATGGAGGAATCATCACAATATTCTTCTCCTAGTTTCTTATCTAGTATTGGTGTAACTGGTGAAGAGTTTTTTCCCAATGACAGGCCTATAGATGGAGGAACCCTAAGCAAGAGATATAATAATAACTTTGGCGATGTTTCCTTAATTTCAAATTTACCAACCCTAGATATGGCCTCTTCCTTAGTTTCATGTTCTTTGGGATTAAACCCTAAAATGTTTGATCTGCATACAAGTTATGGTGGGAGTTGTGGATTAATCCAACCTTGCTATGATACTTTTGGTCTTAACGAGAGCATATCTTTGAGTCGCAGCCATATGCATGGCCGTGAAAACAGTCCATCAAACAGCTCAAGTAAAGTGAGTGCTATATTTTGTCTACATCTCTTCTCAAATATATATATATATATATATATATATATATATATATATATATATATATATATATATAATGAATTAAACTTTTCTTATGACTTTAAAATCAATTTATACACATAAGTTTTTTCTTATATTATCATCTGACTTTTATATGTTAATTTGAAGTTAGGCAAAAAAAAAAAATAGTTCTTGTTGTTTTCTTTTTCTTATGAATGTTTAGCTGTTTGTGAAGTTTTATTTTTTTACAAATATATGCATTTACAGTAATAATTGATTGTGTGTATTTTTTTTATCTATAAATATTAGTTGTTAATTTATTAATTTTTATTAGTGAGAAATTGACCTATTCTTTTCTTTCTTCTGTCTACCATCAAATTAATCTTGTATTTCCAATGATTGTGTGTGTATGTATTTCATATATACCGTCTTAAATCAGGGTGTCCTGGTATTTCTGTAAGCATAACAGAGGCTAAAACTAATTAGTAAATTTGAGTAATATTTGAAACACGAATTTCGTTTTTACATTATAAACAAAATAATTAAGTTTCATCGGTGATCCTATTCGATTGGATTAATTAACCTTTTCTAGTAAATTATAGACTTCATCATTTGTAAGTGAAGTTGCAACGAAGAAAAGGCCTAGCAATTGCTCTCTACCAAAAGAATCTGAAGCAAAAGTTAAGAAGTCAAGGCCATCATGCCCGCCCCTGAAGGTAATATTTTATGATAAAAAGTCATTTAAATTGATGTTTTGGGTCACTTTCATGTTTAAATAAAAATGGCTGATCGATGTGGAGTGAATTTAAAGCAGGTAAGAAAGGAAAAATTGGGGGATAGGATCCAAACTCTTCAGAGACTAGTGGCACCTTTCGGAAAGGTACATCATATCTGATCTCTCTGGTTGCCACTTATTTGCGTGTCTTTTATATGTGTGCGTGAAAATTGAACACATGATACTATGAAATTTATAATTATTTATGTATTATATTTAACTAATTGAAATAGATCTTATTGATTATGTAAGTAGATCTCTCTTATTATTATTATTATTATAAAATAATAATTCCTAAAATATTTTTTTGTTGTTTTTTTGTTTTAATTTAACACTTATGTTCTTTAATTCGCAGACCAGTACAGCCTATGTGTTGAGTGAAGCCATTGGCTACATCCATTTCCTTCACCAACAAATTCAGGTGGATATTTAGACATTATTAGATCAACCGTTATTAATATAGCTGGTAATTAAGCTGCACTGTTTTAAGTGTACGTACGAACCTAGGGCTTGTTAACTAAAGGCCCTTTAACTATATTTCTTCCACAAATATGGAAAGAAATAAATTCACAAATTACGTTGATATATTTCTTTCAGACTTACGTACAATATTCTCTTTGTTCACTGCAGACTTTGAGCATCCCTTACATGAAATCCGCACAAAGCAAGCCCTCTAGAATGGTGCAGCTGGTAAGAAATGCATATAGTATAGTTTTTGTTGATATTTCTGTGCAGAATTTGACTCCTAGGCGAAGAGTAAACTTTAGAAAATAAATTAGTAATCATCAATTAGAGAATTTAGTTTTTTGAATGATTTAAAAATACACTTGATTGCTGTAAAAAAACAATATACTTGAATGTCTAAAAAAAATACTTGATTGTATATTTAGTTATAGTATATTTGATAATTATAATAGTTGAGATTGTACGTAATAATTAATGCATGAGACTGTTTTTGCTCTAGTACATTCAGTCATGCGAGACGTTTAAACCGTCTGCACTAGTTGAAAAGAAAAGGAAAAAAAAAGTAAAAAAAATATATAAAAAAATGATTATGACATCGGAAAATTAGCTAATTTGAAATTCATCATAAATAGTCCGTCATTCAATACGTGATATAAACTATTTTTTGTTTTCTTGCTACATGCAGGATTCAAATAAGGTAGATAGAAGAGAATTCATGCCAGACCTTCGAAGCAGAGGCTTGTGTCTTGTGCCCCTTTCTTATGCATCATTTATTCATCGTTGTGTTTAGCCATTTTCATATTGATATTAGTAACAGATAACCCAAAATTTGAATAATTTTTTTTTCATGGTGTGCTTGTTTTAGTTTGTGAGCAATGACAATGTTGTAATGTAAAATGTATAGAGGAGTGAAAATTAAAAAAAAAATGAAAAAGAAAAAATGATTTTCACCTCGCTATATATTTTGAAAAATAATAAATACACCCAGTTCATCTTATTTATGTGCTATATAAGCAAATAGGAAAATAATTTTGAGCTATGCTAAACATTAAACAAGGGTGAAATAGCTTTTAATGATTTCAAATTCTTATTGTGATATTTTTCACATATCAGGTTAAACAAACTTTTGGATCTTACTGGGATAGGATCGGGTTAAGGATAAGAAATTATAATTAGGATAATTTACAAGACAAGTTTGGGGTTGGGCTGAGTTCAGAAGAAAAAAAATAACGCGCGCGAACAATTTGTTGGTTCAATATTAGTTAATTTTGGTTCTACAATGAGAAATATTCTTTCAATAATAACATAATGATAACATTTTATATGAAGTTAGAACACCCATTAAAATATTTATTAAAATATGAAGTTAGAATACCGATTAAAATACTTATTTGTTGAAGATATGTGATCATAGGTACTGAAAATTGCATATGTATTGTACGGCTCGATCTATAAGCAGCACTATAATTTCAGTTCAACCTCATGATGGGAATGACTTAAATTAAACTCATTTCTTAACGTTAGTTGAAGAGGGAGTTGATTACATGTTAAGCAATGTCAGCAACACATTTTTAACGTATTTTTTAAAATATATTATTTTTATTATTGATTGAATATATTTTATTAGAAATGATAATTTTTTTGTTAGTCTCACTTATTGTTTAATAAATCTCACTCAGTTTTATATTTTTTGATAAATTTTATCTAATAATAAAAAGTGTTTAGAGGAATGTTTTTTTAGGATAAAGAAATGTACGTGTTAGAAAATGAGATTATACATTACATAGATTTTCTATGAAATGAAAGAGAGAAAAAATGATAAAAAAAATGAAAGAGGAAAAAAAAATCCGTTTTATTCTTCGTTACTCGCAAGCCACGAGTAACATGTTTGGGCATGTTGGCATTTCATTGAAAACCATTTTTTAATTAATTTACTTGTAAATAAAATGTTATTTCAAGCATATTAAACAAATTATAAAGTGTTGTTTTGTGAGTGCTCGATTTTCATATATATTTAGAAATCCTCTTAATATATATTCATTCCGACACTGTACGTCCAAAATAGGATTGGCTTTTGCATACATTGTGCATCATTTTTTATATACATGGAGAGCAAGTCCAATCCTAGGTACTATAAGATGACATTTGTGCTGTATATATAGATATATTCACATTGTGAACATTTAATGTGTAATATAGATGCATTTTAGAAAGTCTTCGGAAAGCCGAATGAAGAATTAAACCCCCACATAAATTGAGAACTTACCAAGCGAACTGCATTATAAAAACAAAATATTAAACACACGAAGAAGTAGGTTCTGTGCGTAAACAGATAACTTGTCATATATATTTGGGCATGCAGTTGTAGTGTACTTACCAACTTCTTCTTCTTCTTCTTTTTCTCAATGTAAGCAGAAAGTTCCTCTTGCTTGGAAAGTGAATCCTCCAAAGCCTAACAAGGCCGATCCATTATTTTTTTGTTGTGAACATATAATAAAAAATTATGCAGCAATATAAAATGGTGAAAAAAAAATGAAAAAAACATATCCCTAAATTAAGATTATGCACATGGCTTATTTCTACAAAACTTGTGTAGTTTTCTACTAAACAGAAAATTTGTGTAATCTCATGAAACCTAGTAGAGTTTTTAACTAACTGTAGTAGGTAAGATTGACACTGTAAAGTAATCAAATTTTATAGTCTGTGTAAAAATGTTTTAAGTTACAATGTATTTAAATTTAGGTAAAATCAGGTTTAGTCCATGTTAAAGTTTGTAAACTTAGGTATGTGTAGTTTGACAAATGAGTTTGCAAAAAGCAATACGAGTCTTAATTATTTGTATAAAACTGAGTTTTCAAGCAAAATTTTCACATGCAAAGTGCAAACGTACTTTTGGAGATAATTAATTAATTAAACATGTAACCAAAAATGAGTTTATGTCAGTTTGGAGCTCTCCTAATGGAAAACCAAACATTGCTTTATTTGTTTACCTTCTTGGTTGCCAAGAGTTCTTGCTCCAAAGCATCTGCTCTGGTGATAGCAGCATTGAGCATTTCCTCCTTCTCAGGCGGCATGCAGATGGTCTGGTTGTTCATTTTGACCATTTTGTCTTCCAACTCAGCCATGCGTTTCATCACAGTCATGAACTCTTTAGCAGAGATGTTAGGCATAGTAGTCATTTCCTCTGAATTTGTAGCCTGTCCTTTGTATTCGCCACCAAAGTTGGAGTAGAAGTTGGCGTCTGTGAGCTTCTTTGGCATGTTCTTAGTCATCCTCACCATTGTCACTATGCCCATCACAAAGGCCATCACGCCAGTGAAGATTTGAGAGTTCATTTTCTCGTGAATGTTGAACGAATCAACCATGGCGTATGCGTCCACTGCTCCAACTGCCATGAGTAGCACAAAAACACATCATTCACTTCACAAGTTGCCACGAGTAAAGGATTTAGACATAGAGAGTGTGACATTTCTGTGTTTTAATTTGGTATACACACCACACAAGGTGACTTTAAAAAGTTTTAGTCATTTAGGAATATGCAATATTTTTTTTGGTCTAAGCCACAAGTTTAGACTCAAATTTGAATCTACTGGTTAAGTTAGAACAATCTCATGCCAATTAATCCACGCACTTGATGGTAAGAATATACATTATAAAATAGAGTTAAATAAATACCATTCTACCTTTGGATAATGCAAATTTCTCATTTTCATCCATCTTTTTATTCCAAGCAGTTTTATCAGCCTCGGGGACAAAGTCCTCGTAGTTGTAAGCCTTAGAAGCAGGGACCTGTTATATTTTTTCAAGGTTTAGTACTTAAAGCAAATGAGCACTATTTATTTAATTCTCTTAATAACAAAACAAAGGTCACATGAGACTTCCAAAATATGCAATCTTCTGTATAAAACAATGTCTACATGAAACTACCAAAATGTACTTCACAACATCATAGTTGAATTATCTAGTCTAGCGTGTTTAAATTTTCCTTATATATTTACCTCACTAGCTATATTTTGTAATCTACAAGATTGAAGCTATATCTATATGCTGTAATATAAAAGGTTTCTGTAGTTAACCAGATCAAGCATGCATGGATAATGTGAAATATAATAACATACCCCAGCAAAGACAGAAGACAATTGTGCGGTGAGATTAGCCTCCAACTTGGAAGTCTCGTGTTCCTAAACATGCTTATTGATTAGTTTGGATGTTAATCCATAACAGAAGGAACCAAGGGTTAAAACAAAAAACAAAGGGTTTTGTATAGAGAAAACTATGTACAATATAAAATGGAAATGCCAAATGAAAGCCGTTTTTGAGTTATCTAAGTTAAAGGCATTCAATAAGTTATCTCACCTCAGAAGCTGTCTTCTCTTCCATGACAGGAACCTCACATTTCCTTGAACATTTGTGGTCACCATTTTGAACCATCTGTTAGTCCATATAGATATATATTAAGTACATAAACTTGCAAACCAATAACAGAACACAAAATGTTAATTAGCTGAATACATAAAAAGAGGAAAACAAAAAGGGATTGCAACCCCACCTTCATTATATCTGCATCCTTCCAAGGGCCCTTATCAGAGTGCATGCAACCTCCTTGATCAGCACAGGTGCAAGTGCCTCCCAAAAACTCTGGCAACTCACTGGCAAAGCAAAAACAATAGATATGAAGATGGTCAACAAAACCTTAAGTCAATTTTGATAAAAGCTTTTGAATACTAGAATGACAACTATGGAGCAGAAACAGGATTGAAATAAATTGTGGCACAAGGAAAATCAGGTACTGCTATGTTACAGTATTTGTTATCATGAACTCACCTCTCATCAATTATTTCAAGCAATTTGCTTTGATACTTGTTGCCAAGAACCTGTTAAATTATAAGCTCAATTAGATAAAATCTTAATTTATTGACAAAAACAGGTAGATATTATAAGAAAATGTCTTTGTTCTCACATGGATTTTTGATGTGGTCTTTGGGTCAAGGAATGACTTAACGGTATTCCACAACATTCTGAATCCAGAACCTGCATTGATGATGAACATGCGGTTCAAGGTCTGCAGTGAAGCCACCAATTTTATGATATTACAACTCAGTAATCCACAGTATTTATTTGCAATTAAACTTTTATGCAAGTCTCAAGCAAAATAGAAGAAAAACATACCTCAGGGTAGTTGTCACCGTCAATCTTTTGAAGACGGGTGATAAGCTCCCTGGCATGCTTGTTGAAGCTCTTGAGGCCCTGTGACATTAAAACATAGCAAGTTTTCATCATATTTTCATATTTTACACATCACTTTTTCCTCATAGATTTCAAGGTTCATTTTGAAGTGTGAACTGAATAAAAGATAGTAAGTTTTAATTTGTCATGCTTGTTGAAGTTCTTAAGGCCCTGTGACATTAAATGATGTAACTCGAGTTACTTCAAATGGTAAGATCTTTGGTGCAAGAACACAATGTTGTTTTTTTATTTTTTAACTTCAATATTGGGTTGGCTTAAGATAAACAAACTATTTCTGATACGTACCACTCCTTGCACATCAAGGATGGTTGTACTTTGATCGATGTGTTTCTTTGCAGAAATGGAGCAAGCCGCAAATTTCACATCGAATGTCCTCTCGAACTCCTTGACATGGTATTTGATGTAGCGATCCATGGTTGTGACTTGCATCAACTTTGTGGCATCTACTTGACCAATTCTCTCAATGTAAACTGGTCGTCCATCTTTATCAACTCCATGATGTCCATGAGGATAGTATTGCAGGACTTCTTCGAGTTCCTTGAATTCAAAATCCTAGTATAAAAAAGGCACCAATTAAGTAAATAGAAGGAGGAGCAAAACTATAATTAAATAAGTGAGAATAAGGGTCACATTCCCCTGAATTCTCACAAATATCATTGTTCAAAAACACAAATACCTCACTGATGGTGTCAGCACCAAATTCCTTCCTCCATTGAAGCATGTCAGACCACATTTGCTTAGATTTCTCAAGTTCAAATTTCCTGGCCTTCAAGAATCTGTTCAACAAAATACAAATAATGCAGGAAAAGTGTCAAGTTCCTACTCATAACCAATTGAATCGATATAATATTTGGTCCTTTAAAATGTTTCTTCTATTGCTTTACTCTTTAAAAATCTCTGCCTATACGAATTGATTTCTAAATTTACCAAGGAGCTAACAAATTCCTCCCTCCAGGCACCAACTTGTAAAGACAAAAACTTTCAAGGATCAAAATAACAAGTAACATATTTGGGGTCCATACTATATATTTACTCTATAACCATTATTTGTAGGAATAACCAAATTTGAATGGAAAAACAATAGATAATTAGAATGGACTCATTAAAGAGGATTTTAAAATTAGGATAGCATTGCTATTCACTCTTACAAAGATGAATAATCTCCACCAATCTAATAAATAGATGACCCATAAAACTTGTTCAATCTAGGTGAATTATATCAAAATTTTGTGCCTCATTAGTAGGAGTTAAGCAAGAAAATTAATGTGACCTGAGCAACATGTGATAATCATCGTGCTTCTCAGGGAGTAGCTCGTCCAAGACAAGAGCTTGACGGAACTCATCAACAGCTTTGGACTCTTCAGCATCGCGGATATCCTCGATTTCAACCGACATGACCTTGCTGCTGCTTCGCCTCCTACTCCTTGTCAGAGAATTCCTTAGCATTTTCTTCAACGAACCAACACGGTCACTCTTTTCAAGAGCTGCAATAATGCAACCATCAATTACATTTGGTTTTTATTTTTTACCAAATTTCTGTGTTTTTTTTTGTTTTTTTTATAATGATCACAGTGAGATTAGAACATATGAACTCAAACAATATATTACTCAAATTCTCCACTACTAAACCGAACTTTATGTGATTTTGATAAGAGAAACATATGTTATTTTTTAATCAAAATTGGAATTTCACTTCAGTAACATATGTTAGAACCTGTGATCTCAAACATTATACTACTCAAACTCTCCACTACTAATTAAGCCGACCCTATTAGTAACTTTTATGTAAATATTTTTATTCGAATTATGAGTAGAATCTCCAATTCTAATTAGAGAACAACTCTAAAAAAAGACACAAGAAATTACTAAGGTTTTGTACTTTGTGAAATACATAGTTGATTTTTGTCTAAAAATAATCTCAACCAAACATAACCAGCAATTTAAGATTAATTTGGGAAAGAAGGAAAAAAATAGTAATGGAGATGGAAACTGACATACATGTCTTTGGAGACAGGGGTCCAGACATGGTGTGGCTTTTGTTGATAGCTTCTGCTGGGTATTCAGGAGAATTATACACTCGTCATACGAAAGCAGAAAAAAAACATAGCACTCCAAATGCCCTGCATGCATGCAAGAAAATAATTGACCCCACCAATCAGTTAACAATATTCCATTAAGCACAAAATAATGAAATCAATAACAACACCAACGTGCATGGCATGCATGCAAACACACGAGGTAAAAAAAATAAGAAACGGAACTGAACACCGAGAGGGAGAGAGAGAGAGAATTGAAACTCGAAAGAGGTGTACGAGTATCAATTAGTGGGTTTTTGCAAAAGAAAGAAAAAAGAAAGAAAGAAAAAGGGAAGAAATAAAAAGAGGGTAAAATAGAATGAATGATGACCTCGTACGTGAAAGCGTAGGGGACGGGGAGAAAGGGAAGAGAGAGAGAGAGAAAAGTTGTAAGAAGAGAGGGATAACCCTGAAAATAGGTTTCCACGATGGGTCATTTGACCAAGTCACGATTCTCTAATTGGAGAAGACAAATTAAGACAGATATGGAAGAAGGGGTTTGGGCGAAACGTGAGGCTGTTACATTCCATTCATGTTATTGCATCCATCTCTTTCCCATTTCCCATGTTCATGTCTCTCTTCCCATTTTGCCAAATTCTTATTCCTTGTTCGTATTTTTAACAATAAATGTTTTAGACTTAAGTTATTAAATACAATCAATAAATAATAAAATATTAATTTAACTACCCCTAAATTTTACTGTTGATATATACACACTAATCTAAGTCAAATTTTAATTTACTCCCATCACATTTTTATCATTTATAAAATTTAAACACTTATTTGTAAAGCATTTGACATTTGAATCTATTTCCATTTGCACCAATGCAATATTAGTTTTCAGTAATATTATTTTATATACCAAATTTACTTGCAAATATAGTAATAACTAATAAGTATATATATATATATATATATATAAACTTATTACTATTTTATTGTATTTTGCGGCATTTTTATCTTTACCTCTGCATTTCTCATTTATTGATTCATTTAATATTACATCATTTATTTTAATTATTACACTATATTTGATTATATATATTTGTCTACAAAATAAAAATTATATAAACATATCATCATCTTTTGTTATTTTTATTTATTAGATAATTCAACAACTAATTTTAACAAATATTTGAGTTTAGTAAATTAACCATACAATTTCCAGCTAATTTTATTTTTTCAAATTTGAACTACTCCCTCACTATTTCCTTCTCTGGCGGTTGATCCATGGCAAAGCGCCAAATGATGCCAACCTGCAACGCAGAGGCTTTGTGACAGTTTCATTGTGTAGCTTATGCTGCAAACATGCTGAAATTACCAGGCACTTGTTCCACCAATTCGACTTTGATTGCTCTTCCTTTCTGTCTTTAATTTTCAGTCCTTCCAACTAATAAAAAATCTCAAGTTTCTGATGTAATTACCTTTGGTATTGTTCATTCATTATGGTACATATGGTTTTGCGTTTTCAAAAACCAAGTGTTGCCATTCCTCAGGTTATTCACATAATCACATGATTTCAGCCTCTGTTTAGCTCTCTGGAAACTGTTCTTCTAGCACGATGTACAACCCCATTTCTGACTTCTCTTTTTTTAAACTTTTTGTTGTTACTGTCCATCACAAAAAGGCCCCTATGATTCGCCAGGTTCAGTGACATCCCCCCTTCAAAACTGGATCAAAGTTAACACTGACGGCTTCAGGCGGAATCTTTAGAGACTATAAGGGCTTTGTAGTTGGCTGCTTCTCTGAAAACATCGGTATCTCTTTTAGCCTCAATCCAGAGCTTACAGCAGCTATGCTAGCTATATAGTATATGCTAGTTACAAAGGCTGGAGAAAGCTTTTTGCTGGAGACGGATTCGACTACAGTGATTGCAGTTTTTAAGTTCGTATTTGATTTCACTTTGTAGAATTAATTTTTGATACATTTTCATATCTCATATTATACAAGAATTTAAAGTTGATTCTGAGTTGAAATAATTTTAAATAACTTCTGTATTGGATTCAAAATTTTATATTGAATTTTATTTTTAACTTAATTTTATAATAAAACATTCAAACAAAACAGATCACTTCAAAATCAATTTTAACCAAAATTGATTTCATTCAAAATTAATTTTATAAACATCCATTTAAACACACTAAATCCCCTGCTGTGGTCCTTTGGAAGCTTAGAGACCATTGGTTGAATTGTCTTCAACTTTCAGGTGATATGCACTTCCACGTCTCCCATTTTTTCCGTGAAGGGAACATTTGTGAACAATACAATAGAGACAAACTAGGATTACCCAATTGTAGGTTTAAAGATTAATTGGATTTCTTTGCTGGTGTTAGGAAAGAGAAAACAATCTAGCATCAAAGCAATACTAAGGGCACAACCACATACCGAAATGAAAAATCGTACCACCAAATGCTTAGAGAATTTCACATAACTAATTCTGTTAGAACTTCTCAGCTGGTAGGATATTAGTGATTAGGAAAAGATGTTGTCTATTGCTTGTCTAGGGAATATCTGATACTGTTATTCTATGTTTCTATTTTGTTTCTTGTTTTGGTTTGGTAGTACGTGTGATATATATATATATATATATATAATATACTTATCATGTAAGGGCAATAGAGAAAAATAATAGAATTCCCTTCTTCTCTTCATTTTTTCTTGGGAGGGTCCTAGACCTCGAATGTTAGGAATCGCTGAATTATTCTTCAGTTCATAACAAATTGGTGCTGTCATTGAGCTCCAATGGCTACCTTCCATGGCTGTCATGTCAGTCCAAACCACCTCTTCGCACGACATCTTTTCCACACAGCCACCCACCAGCAACCATTTCTGCAACACCCATCCCCTTCGTTTCTGCACACCCCTCATCCTTTTGTACATCCAACTCAATCCCTTGGTATTGATTTTGAGAGCACCTGCAAACGTTTGCTATGCTTGTTCGGTACCACGACTCTACAAATTGTGCGGACCATGCCAACTCCGCCTTCCATGGATTCTACATTGCCAACGACAACGCTAGAACACCAACACACAGACACTTCCTCCGACCTGCCCCTTCCCTGACGTCCTTTAATGGCAGACGCCGAACTTTCCGCCGCTTGTGTGGACCGTCTTGAGGCCGCCATGACCAAACTTGCTGCAGCTCAACTCCGCTTCGTCGAGACCCAAGCTTCCATGGAATCCACACTGGATACCATTCTTCTAAAACTGCCTATCCCGATAACCAGCCACCACTATCCATCTTCTTCCTCCGTGTAGTCACCACCGCCACCTCCGCTTTCCATACCGACTCCGCCACCATGCTCCGCACCCATGCAACAAAGTCCTACACCATTACCGGCTCCGCTTTCCAGGCTAACTGCGTCTCCATGCCCCGTGCCGATGCAACAAAGCCAATCACCCATGCATGCTCCCCACCTTGCCGCCAACAACAAGCACCACGTGCCCCACGCGTTGTCCCTTGTCTTCAATTAGCTCGACCACGCTTGTACCGTTGTTTCCCTCGACAACTTCTTAAGTGTTGTTGTTCATTATGGTCGTGCAGCGGCTCCGCATGACAAACTTTTGAAACATAAAGGCATGACATTGTTTGAGATGGGAGTTGAGTCCTATGGACCTGCCATGGTCACACACAAGCGTCAACCAACTGTTTTTGTACTATGGACGACTGCTAAACTAAGTGAGTTTTGCCAAAATAGACCTTGGGATCCTGATATTACTTTTGGTAGCCATGGTTTGAAGCCCCAACACCTTGAGGACAAGGTGTTGTTGATGGGTTATGGAATGTTAGGAGGGAGAAAACAATCTAGCAGCAAAGCAATACTAAGGGCACAACCATAGGCCCAAATGGAAAACCGTACCACCAAATGCTTAGGGAATTTCACATAACTAATTCTGTTAGAGCTTTTGAGGTGGCAGGATATTAGTGGCTAAGAAAAGATGTTTGCTGCTTGTCTAGGAAATATCCGATACTGTTATTCCATGTTTCTATTCTATTTCTTGTTTTGGTTTGGCAGTACCTTGTGTGAGGTTTATATATATATATATATATATATATATATATATATATATATATATATATATATATATTTTCCAAACATACATATAAAACCCCACCTATTTAATACGTATGAAGAAACGGATTAACACAATTTTCACATAATACACAATTTTCACATAACTATCATGTGAAAATTTACCGTGAGAAGATCTTTTATATATGGACACTTCATTTAAAATTGTGTAATCATATATTTTGATGTAACAATGAAATATTATAGTCGTATCCCAATTTTGTTTTTGTATAACGGTGGTAATGAAGTTTGGTGCTACTATTTCATGCGTACTATTCAAGCCCTGGCCCAATTGTAGTGGCTTCTAAAGTTCTAATGAATTCACATTAATGAACAATACTTAAATCCAGATAATTTATATCAATCTCTTACGTTACAAATTGGAAGTTCTAACTTTTGACACCCTTGGATGTGAGAAACGTTAGCAATTTCCTACAGGGACAACAGGTTCACACATGATACAACAGTTGTAGCGCAGCATAGCTTCTGTATGATTGCAATGGATTCAAACCACTTCCCAAAAGCAAACAAACCAAAAGTGCAACAAAGATTATACAAGCCCAAAATCCAAAAGGAAATGAAGATAAACAGCAGATTTTTCTTTTAATGCCACCAACTGATTAATTTTATTCAGAATCAGAATCAGAACCAGCAATTGTGGAGGATCTAACGACTCTACGTGTACTGTCTATATATTCATCATCTTCATCATCCTCAGCTTTCTTCTCCTCAATTATACCTGTCAAATGACAGTTAAAAAACTTTCCAGTTGCTAAGAAACGAAAAAGAACAAATAGAAGCATTACCTTTCTTTATCAGAAGAGCTTCCAGCGTTCTTGTGGTAAAATCATCTTTACCTCCCACATCTTGAAATCCTACCAATCTATCTACTGCTACTCCTTGTCTGAAGAAAGAAACACCTTGTCCTTAGCCAATATACTGATATAACAAATAAATTTTATCCACTTTTATTATATATACTGTCAGTTTAGTTCAGTAACAACAGAATTTTATTTCATCCAGGAGGATAACTTCTGCCACCAAGCATCTGTTAGCTCCTATATCCACTTTTTTAGGTGGGGGCAGTTATTACATTCACATATTTTTTGAGACCTAACAGAAACATTAATACACTCAATTGACCAAGTACAGATTTAGGCCTCACCTGAACAACAAGACACAAGGCAAAGTCTTGATAGCCAGTTTTGTAACAAAGAATGGTGCATTCTGCATTTCATTTTCAATAGTGAACTTCATTCAATTTCTTTACCAAGACAAACAGTTGCATTAAGATAATCTGTCCAATGTTACAACAGTAACATTGACTCAATCCCTAAGAAAACTCCAAAATCATCTCTATAGAGTGGTTAGTGCTGACCTCTGCATCAAGCTTGATGAACTTCGTATCAATATGCATTGGTGCAAGAGACTTTAAATGCTTATCCATTATCCTGGAAACATTTATCGATACAACAACAGGCACATGTAACCGTGCACGCCAGAAATTAAGAGACATAGAAAGATAATGAGTCACAAGAAATTATATTTAAGTCAACAACATACTTGCATCTATAGAACTCCCTATGGTAGAAGTGACAAATCACTTTTTCACTTCCAGTGACTTCACCTAAGAAATCACCCTCGGTTACTTCCCTGAATTCCCCATGACCTTTCTTCTTCCATTCCTCCCGTTTCTCTGCTTCTTTCTATTAAAGAAAAATTCAGTTGCAAATAGCAAGGCAAATTATAAATAACAGAAGTAAAAACAAAAAATTGAATATCATTTGCATCTCAGTACATATGGAGATTCCCACCTTAAGAGCTGCAATCCTATCTGCATGCAATTTTTCTAACTCAGGATCCTGACATCAACATTGTGTAGACCAGTTATAAGAATGAGGGGATAAACACGTATACATATAAGATGAGGTTGAAAAGTTTGCAAAGCATACATCCATTAACTCGTCAAGGTCAACCTCCTCATGTACTGAACTTGATCCTTGAGTCTTCTCTTGAGCAAGCAATTCCTGCAAGTATCATAGCACATGTTAGATTACACAGATATGTCACTGCTGGCATAAGAATTATGCATAACATCACTCTCCAGAGAAAACTATAGCATAATGTTAGCATTTGAGTAAACAGTAAATTAGTTTAAAAAACAAACCACACAAGACTTACGAGAAAGTAGTACTTCAAAAACTATCACCCAAAACATACAGTATTCAACTATTCACCATCTATGGTATGCTTCTTAAACATAGCACTATATATTAAGAACATTTGATAAGAAAACAAGAAAAGGATAACTTTTTAAGGTAGGAGTTCATAGAAAAAACCTGAGCAATATTATAAGTTAAAAGAGTTTTGAATCCGGCACTTCCAATTCATCATTCCATGGTAGCAGCACTAGTAGTACAATTTTATTCACTCCAAATGAAAACACATGCAAATGCATAGCCCGCCAGGTTCAAGTAGTAAAAAGAACGTTCCAATATCATAAACATCCATCCACCATTTTAAATATATAAATTATGATGCTGTAGGCCTAAACTAAACATAACAACACGTTGGAGGAAGAGGACCTAGGATCTCACACAGGTGGTAAGTGTTAAGTGAAAATCACGCTACAGCATACTCACGTTTACTTAAAATCAATTCTGTAAAATCACGTTGGTTCAAAATCAATTCTACAAATGCGTATCCAAACATGTACTTAAATTGTTCCAAATTCACACACATATCAGCGAGGGGGGTTTTGTCTTCCTTTTCGCGAATCGTGAAGATAATTTGCATTTTGAAGTGAAGAATTGTTAAATTACCTTCTGATAATCACGGGCAGCTGCTGCCATTACGTTTCCAAACGCCAGATTGGAGAGAGTGGACTTCACCGCGTTTGGATCCATTTTTATTTTATCTGCAAAAAAAAACCAAATCCAAAACCAAAACCAAAATCAGAAATTAACAACGATAACAATGATGATTAAAATGCAAATTGAAGCGTTGCTCTCGCACGCACCGTTAAAGATCTGTGATGTAGGTGCTAAGCTAGGGAAGCGAGAAGCTTGTTCAAAAATTGAAGGAAGCGGAAATTGAAGCTTTGCTGCTATGTTTTTTGTTTCTTTTGCTTATGGAAGCTGCTGTAGCTATCTGAAATCGTCCCTTAAGAAAGGAGACAGAGGGCAATTGCTTGATGCACCCCCTTTTTGCTTCCTGCACCTCCCAGAAAAGACCTGAACAGACACAAATACCCTCGCCTCTCCCAAGCAAGTCCCACCTCCATCTAATATCACTGTCAACCAAAACACCGCTGCTGCAACCACCCACCACCATCTTCGTCGACCCTTATGCAGAAAAAAAAAAGCTTAGACGAAGTCAAAAAGGAAAGTGAGATACAAAACTTAACCTTATTTCGAAAAGATCTTTCCATAATACATTTTTTACACTTATAAAAAGACCCTTTTAAAAGTATATTTGTATACTTCATGTAAATAATGACACACTTTGAATACAAGGAAATTTTATTTCTTTTTTATACTACCTTGGCATCATAGGGGTACGAAGATAGGGTTGGAAAAAATGCATAATATATACTATAGTAAAATATGGTCTCATGAAGAAAGACATATTCAATTTCTATTGTTTCTTCCCATAATAGTGCACTTGAGTCTTGAAGAATAAGGAAGAGGGACTCAAGGCCTTTTCTTATCCCTTTACGACATGGATGTTACTTGCACTGCTAGATTGAAACTATAAAATTAAACAATAAACCTGAAAAAAGAAAAATGATAAAAAAATACATCACACATGAGCATTGATAACAAATTAATTCTTACAATGCTATCCACAAATTTGAGTGGACTGAGCGAATATTATATGAATATTATTAGAAGTTATAAAAGGTGAGAGATTGAAATTGACGGTGTTATATTCTTTTTATTTCTAGTTTTGCTTTTTTCTTGTAGATGTGTTTTGTTGACAACATTATAAAATTGATCAATTTTTATATGAGATCATGGTGTAAAATGGTTGCAAGCATAATGAAAACAACATTAAAAACATCTCTTGCAAAAAAAAATGTTTTAAAACTTCCATAAAGGTCTTTCTAGTATATTTTTATACTTCCAAAAAGACTATTCAAAAAGTCAATTTTTAGGAGTATAAAAATTGACTTTTGGAATAATCTTTTTGGAAGTATAAAAATTGACTTCTAGAACAATCTTTCTAGAAGTATAAAAGTATACTTTCAAAAAGGCCTTTCCATAAATGTAAAAAGAAAAAGTATATTCTCGAAATGTCTTTTTTGGTAGTGTAAAAAAGATAGTATATTTTTGGAAAAACATTTCTAGAATATGGTCAAGTTTTGTACCTCGCTTTTCTTTTTGACTTTGTATGCACTTTTTTTCTACCCGAGGAATGGTGGTGTGTTTGGGTCGACAATGGTATTGAGTGGAGGTGGGACTTGCTTGGGAGAGGCAGGGGTATTTGTGTTTATTCAGGTCTTATTGAAGGTAGAAGAAGTAAAAAGGGTTGTGCAGGAAGCCATTACCGAGATAGAGGAATCAGGTGTGGACTGGGCCGTCTAGAAACATTTGTTAATCATGGCCCAAAATTTCTAACTCCACTCTTCAAAGACAAAAAACAAATCAAAGTAAATTTGTTTTCTAATATGTATACTATGTTTATTTTCTAGTATTATATAAAGTGAATATCTGATAGAAAAAAAAAAGAAAAATAAGCAACTTATAAAGTTGGGAAGAGAAACTCTTCCATACGTAACCAATTCAATTTTTAATAAAGATTAATCACTCGTAAAGTTAATAAATATGTTGTATTAATTTTTTATAATTATTTAATTTGAATAGGAGATAGATTTTCTCAAAAGGTTTAACCGCACGTTAGCAATCCAAACATGAATTTATCACAGACAATTAGCTCACGTAATATGTACTTAATTTTGTTTTAAGTAGGATTTTGAGTTTATACTTTGAGAGTAGAAAATTTTCTTGGAGCACTAATCTCAGCATATTGCCATATGGGGGATATTCTCAACTTGAATAAAATAAATATAGTTAAAAAATATGGATCTGATAATTAAACTAGAGAAAATCTAAATACAGAAGATAGCATATAGAAAAATACTTTATCTTATAATAAAATCAAATTCAAATATATTTTTTTATAGAATATAAAATCAAATTCACATGATCTGCCTAAAAGAAAAGGACCAAAACAAGAAAATTGGCATTTTATGAAATACTCAAATATCATTAGTGATATAAATTATTACAACTACAAAAATCAATAGTGATATAAATTATTACAACTACAAAAATCAAATGAATAAACATAAATGATTAATATGTTGAAGTTAAAATTAAATCATTTGAGATACTATTTAAATTTTATTCTTAGCGAAAACAATTTTTAACTAATTTGTTGATGGAATTTTGAATTAATTAGGGTCCTTTCCAATGATGAGGTTAATACCAAAAAAAAAAAAATTAGTACAACTACAAAGAAAATCACCCTTCAAAAGATTACACTGGTGATAGTGGTAAACAGTAACAGTGTTTCTCAAGTTACTTGATAAGTATCTATGAGAAAATAACTAGTCAAGTAAGTAACTTCTATAAAACAATCATTTCTTTAATAGTATTCTCAAGTTAATTAATTTTAATTTTTAGAACCAACATAAGGACTGAAGTTGCTCTTAAGTATTGAATTCGATTTAGACTTATCTACACTACTCCTCCCACAATTGATCAATCACTTTTAAAGAATGCGTTGGCCATTTGAAAGAGCATATGAATTAGATCATCATGCAAAGAAGGACTGGTTTGTTGATTCTGGGCAGAAGTCTGGCCTTTATGCGTGGGTTGCCCGAGCAGATGACTACAAAGTGAACAATATCTATGGAGAACAACTGCAAAAGATGGGCGATCTCAAAACCATACCTGAGCGTATGGAAGAAGAAGCTAGGAAGCAGGATATACTTGTCTCCAATTTGACTAGCATTATCGAAGTCAAGAACCAGCACTTAAAAGAGATTGAAGTGAGATGTCATGAGACTACGAACAAAATGAACCTTGCTATGAATGAAAAAGATAAACTCATTCAAACTTATAATGAAGGTATCTATTTTATTGAGCCTTAGGACCAGATGGCCATATACTGCTTGAATCATTGTAGTGGTTAGCACCATAGGATTTACTATTGCTAAATTAATTTCCTAAGAATATTGTGCTGGAATTCAATTTTATATTTTAACAATTGATTATTATTTTAAAATGCTGCTGATCTGTTGTAAGTTGCAACGACATTGTTTTATGTTATGATTCCTTGACTTCAGAGATAAAGAAAATGCGGAAAATTGATTTGCAAAAGTGTGAGGTACATAATGAAAGTGAAAGGAAAAGGTTGGCAGAAGAAATTCAGGAGGTATAGTTTTTTTTCTTATTTTATTGCATCTCCTGTTGTATACTATTGTTTTAAATTGATTGATTATTGTGGTTGATGTTTAGATCAATCTTTTATGCTAGTAGATCTTGAATAATTATCTTTTATGATAGTAGATCTTGCCACGTGTATTAGCAAGATATTTCGAATGTTGTCTTCTGTTTTTATTTAGTGTACAATTCTCATTTTTAAGGATTTTGATTAAGGACTATATAAATCATTTTTACATAACCTATTTTTTTGCTGTGTGATGGGGCTATGATGCACTGATACAGTATGAGTATTAGATACAATATGGATTTGATACGGCGATACGTCATTTCTTAAAAAATATAGGATATGATATCTAGGATTGTTAACTAATTTATAAGTATACTAAATTGTCACAAATAAAGTTAAAATGGAGGTTAAGTGTCGAATTTACATAGACTTTGTTTGTACTTAGATTGGTGTAAACCCAATTTTTCTTAAAAAACTTTTGAATAAAAAAGATGAATTCAAAATGTAAATATGTTTGGACTTAGTATACCAAACTACTTGATATGTAATGTTAATAATTTTTCTTATCTAATATTACCCTAGTTTTTATCCACATCTACTTTGATACTCTAATCAAGTGAAAAAGCCTAATTTAGTTATTTTCTCTCCCAAATTCATTTGCAAAGATAAAATAGTAAATTGCATTAAGAATAAAGATACATAGGCTAAACAAACTCATTCTATTTCTTGACATGATTTCATTTAGATGTCATTTCTCAGTTCTTTACAAAATAAACATTTCTCAATGCACAGATGCATGAGTATGAGACCACAATCAACAACAATAAGCTCAGAAAATAACAATAAAAACTGAAATTACATTAAATAGATAATAGAGAAAAATTATATTACAAGAGTTTGGTCATTAATATTTCAACAATGGAAATTTAGTCTTTCATTGTCATGAGAGGGTTTTCACTTTAGGGGTTGATGGAAATGAAACCGTCTGTGGACTCTTGAATTACCCCTATTGTATCTTTGGGACCTCCGATTCGCATTGATCAGAAGGATTCTCAATAAAGTCTCTTTACATTCAATTCTTGTTCTTCTCTCTCTAATTTCTGGTCGAATCTTATCAATGTGCTTAAAAGGCTTGTGGAAGGCTTGTTTAAAACTGCTGGCATTTTTATTGGATTTGCATAATGCAACAAAAAATAGCTCTCTTCAGATGGCTGCTCTGGAGCAAGAGAAAGCTGATGAAAATGTTATGAAACTTGCTAAGATCAACAGGTGTGGTACCTATCTTTTAGCTATGTTAATAACCAAAAGTGTCCTTGTCAACACCAGAATGACATGGTATTAATGCTATTTGAATACCTATTTATACAGAGGCAAAAAGAACAACTCCATGCTAAAATCATTCAGCTTCAAAAACAACTTGATAAGAAACAAGAGCTGGAGTTGGAGATTCAACAATTAAAAGGAACATTAAATGTGTTGAAGCACATGGAAGATGATGAAGATGCAGAAGTTCTGAAGAAGGTAGATACTTTACAAAAGGATTTAAGAGACAAGGAGCAGTCACTTGAAGACTTAGTAGATGCATTGAACCAAGCACTTATCGTTAAAGAGCGTGAGAGTAATGATAAGCTGCAGGAAGCTCGAAAAGCATTGGTTGATGTGTGTTTTTTCAAATATTTCTTCCTACTGATTCTTCAAATTAATTTGTAAGAGCATCTCAATGAGATCCATTCCAGTGTCACTATTCTTTCACTTGGCTCATGGAATGGTAGTGTTTTTATTGGTGATTTTACTTGCCCATTTTGAGTGCTGTATGAATTGAAATACGGATGGTCTTATAAGTTACAAATTTACATTTTCTTATGGAGCATTTCCACTTTTTTTCTATTTGATTAACTCTGGTGTGAACTTTTATGATTCATAGCAAGGTAGCAAAGTGACTTGAGTAAAATTAAAATCTCATCAGTTCTATTTCATCTAATAGACTCATAATACTCGATGCTTTTAATGGCTCATTAGTTCATTTGATTATGTAGACGAGACCTAACTGTGATCGAGTGGATATTCTTTGCTTGTGTTATTTTCTGAAAATAATTTGCAATTCTTAAAGCTTTCTTGAACTTTTTACTGTCCAATATTGCTTATTCAAGACTTGATAGTAATCTTTTCTCTCACTTGCAGGGTATGAAAGAGCTATCATCTCATGGCAATATTCGCTTGAAGAGAATGGGAGAACTTGACACTATACCATTCCATGACGCAATGAAGAAAAGATATAATGAAGAGGAAGCTGAAGAGAGAGCTTCAGAACTGTGCTCATTGTGGGAAGAGTATCTAAAGAATCCTGATTGCCATCCATTCAAAGTTACCATGGTTGAAGGGAAAGAAAAAGTGTGCCTGTTAAACATATAGATCTCCTGAAATTATCTTGAAATCTACATGCTTCATTGCATGTCATACTTAATCAAACTTGGTTCACTCCGTTATTTATCTATATTCTCTCAATGACAATAAATGTTTTGTAATCTGGCTTCATGTATTTTTCATTTCAGGCAATTGTTAGAGATGATGATGAAATGCTGAATGAGTTAAAAAATGACTTGGGTGAAGGGGCATATAAAGCAGTGGTACAGGCTTTGTCAGAGGTAAATGAACATAATCCTAGTGGGCGATACTTAACCTCAGTAGTATGGAACTATAAAGAGGGAAGGAGAGCATCTCTGAAAGAAGTACAATTTCTGTTGAATCATTGGAAAGTTCTCAAACGAAAGAGGGGAATGGTGTGAAGGTTTGTAGATAACTATATTAGGTTACTGCATTTTGTCTTTTGAACTCTGTAGCTATAGCTAGATTTTTAGAGAGAAAAAGATCTTAAAAGCTATTGGTATGTAGCTTAGTTAGTTATAACTAACAACCACCTAAAAGTTAGCCTCCATATTCTAGTATGGGAGATGACATTGTGAAGTTAAACTTGTATGACTATATCAATTGCCTTTTAATTTTAGCATGTTTCTTTAAGTAATTGGTATTTTGGTATAAGATATAGGCTTAAATATATTTTTTATTTCCGTAATATGTTGTGTTTTTGGTTTTAGTATTATATTTTTTTCTTTTTTTTTAAACGGATCTTGTAATATTTTTTTTTTTTTGGTTTTAATCCTTGTGATATATTTTTTTTTATTTTAATTCCTATAATATTTTGTTTATTTTGAATTATTTCTTTTTAAAATAATTTGATAGGAATTAAAGACAAATGATCTACATATTACATTCGCAAAAATGAAAAAATAAATATATTACAAGTATCAAAACTAAAACAAATAAATTTTACAAGAAATGAAAAAAAAATTATAAAGAAAAAAAAATATTACAAAGACTAAAAACATTTAAATCTAAAATATATTTTATTGACTATGATCCAATTAAGACAATATCAAGCCAAGTTAAAAAGGTGTTGGATATAAAAATCTGTCTGTTGTATTATTTAAACATGAGCTAAATCAGTCAAGGTTAAGTTAACGGATTTTATTTAACATGAACTGTTTGTAGAAGATTAGAGTACCTACATGCGAGGCAAAGCCGTAACTACAACTATATTTGGGGTGCTAAGCTGATTACAATGTACGTCCTCTCTTGTCATTCTTTGAGTACCCACACCATTTTTTCTCTTGCTGATACAAACGGGTCTTTTCTGCTTGCAACCAACTTTGGACCTTTTAGATTGGCGAAGTTCTGTTTTATGTGAACCATCATTCTCACACACATCACCTTCCATCTTCTTCCTCTTAAGCAGCTTTAGGAACCCTTCTAGCGCCGTGTCAGCATCTTCGCTCTTCATCAGTTCCTCTGCCACTTGTGCTGGGGTTATCTCCATGTCCTCTATCAGCCCTTCAATCTTCCCGAAGAGGTGATGATCTGGGGCGATGTCTAGGTAGTTTGAGGCCAAAACCTTGAAGCCGTGGTAGGAGCAGTAGGACATGTGAATGTGCATGTCCATTCTTCCTGGCCGCAGCAGTGCCGGGTCTAGCCTTTCCTTGTGGTTGGTGGTGAGTATGATGATTCTCTCGTCTCCACAACTCGACCATAACCCATCTATGAAGTTGAGTAATCCACACAAACTCAACTGCATCCATCCACCAAATTATATTGATGGTTAATTTTTTATTTCATTAGAACACATAATCAGTACTCAAGCTCAATTAACGGCGGTTACTATTTTTAGAATAGTATCAAAATATATAAGGATATATGAAGGATAACATATTAATCAGAGTGAGAGATGTAAAAAAGAATGAACCTAACCCATTCAAATCGGCAACTAGTGAAAAATTTGAGCACGAGGTCTTAACTTCAAACTTCACTATTTTATTGTAAGAAATAAATAAAAATGAACGTGTCACTGAGAAGAACTCTTATTCTATTATGGAGGACATTCATTTCTCATGAAAACTCAACATGTAATATTCAGAGGGGGGAAAAATAATCCTTCCTTCCTTCCAAACTGAAACCAAAGGATGGACAGAACACATAGGATAGACTTTCTGTCCCTCCAGTTTGCATCGTTTGTGTTTCCAGTGTTCCAAACATGCCCTTAAGGAAATAGTAAATAATGAAAGAATGATTCTTGAAGAAATAGTAAATAGTGAACGAGTGAGTTAAAAAAGAAAAAGGTAGAAGTATAGGACAAGGAAGACTAGTGATTATTTGTATGTATACTACAACAAGAACCAAGTCATGTGAGTGGATTGGAACTATGGGACATAACCATCTCAAGCCAAGAATAATTCTTAGACAGAATAGTTACCTACCTACCTTTAGCATCCAAATTATGAGTAGAGAATCCATGTAAAGCCAATCAAGGTACTTTGCAGTTCAATACGTACTTGTAGGATAACATAGGAGAGGAAGATACTTAAGATGACCAACCTGCACATCAGGTTGCTTACGTCCATCTCCATGCCTAGGCCCTGGCAGATCGACAGTACTGCAATCGATGTCCTCAATCACCAGAATAGACCTGTTTTCAGTTGCTAGCAACAACTTTCTGAGGTCGGAATCGGTCACTAAGTTGTCAAGCTGAAGATCATAGATATCAAACTTCAAGTAGTTAGCCATGGCTGCGATCAAGCTCGATTTGCCGGTACCTGGAGGGCCGTACAACAAGTACCCGCGTTTCCAAGCCCTCCCAACTTTCCTATAATACTTCCTCCTCCTCACAAACCTGCTCAAATCCTCCATGATGGCACTCTTCTGCTCTGCCTCCAAAGCCAGCGTCTCAAACGTTGAAGGGTGGTCTAAATTAATAGAATCCCACTTGAACCCTCCATAACCATATGAAGTGTTGAGAGTGTGCATCTTCAACACCCTCTCCTCGTCCTTCATCTCCTTTTCCTTCTCAAGAATGAAAGGCAAGTAAGTTCCCAACACCATCTCCTTGTGCTTCTTCTCAAAGCTTAGCTCAAAGTACTTCTTTTCTGCTCTTGTGGGACTATTGCTCTTCTCAGACTCTGAGCAGATTAGTTTCCAGTTGAGCTTAACCCCGTTGAACCAATCAACTAGCTCTTCACCCTTTTCCAGCCTAATGGAGAGTTTTTTCTCCTTTGGACTCTTGCTGATGTTGAGCCTCTCATTTTCTGGGGTGATTTTGGTGGACAAGTAAACCTCTGCAGCGTCGTAGACATGGTTGCGCGCTATGCCACTGGAGTACTCTTCGATGATGAGGGCGAGGGCGTTGCAGCGAGCCTTGAAGAAGTAGCGGAAGGTGTTGGTGAGGTAGCAGCGAATTGGTTGAGGAATGAGGTCGTTGGTAATTGAACGCAGGAGCATAATGTAGGCTGTCATGGAAGCATAAGCTGAGAAGATTGAAGAGGGTGAAGCCATAGCCATGTCTCTTGAGGAAAACATGGTGGCTAAGTGTGGAGAGACAGGAGAGGGAAATTGAAACAAGTCCTAGTGATGATGCAACTGTTATTTTTAACTAGTTCTTCTATGCTTATGAGAAGAAAATTTATTTATGAACATGCATGTGGCATGATTCGATACTCTTAACTTTTCATTTCACACTTAATTGGTGTTATTATTTTTTTTCTTTATAAATTGAAAAACTTAAAAACATATTACATAAAGATTGGTGGGATAATAAACACGTGGTGATATCAAAATATTTAATAATTTCTCTATCTAAGTGTTACTACCAAGAAAAAGATGGAAATGTGAAAAAAAAAATATAAATAGAATTCTTTTTTATGTGCAATGGTAATATGAAGATTTGTATCTAGAACTTTACACAAATTATTCAAAATTTCATCATGACACCATTAGTCAAATCCTAATAGATTTATAATAGATGATATGATACAATAAAATAAGAGATATAAAAAGGTAAAAAATGTTCATTGAATATATATTATGCAAGTGTTCATGCATCATTGGAATAATTTTGTATCATCTGTTGCAAGTCATAAGGTTCATGAATAAATTTTTGTTTTCTATTGTATGTCGTTTATGAATGTGTCTACAAACCTGGTACTGATACGTGCACAGTCTAACCACGTTCCATTTAAGTTTTAATGGTGTTCCAATAACATAAAAATCATCTTTTTTAATGTTTGATATGATGTTTTAGATAATTATTATTAAAGTTAATATTTTTAATATATGTGATGATTTATGATTGAAAGAGTATAAAAATATTTAACATCATCTATGTATATCATATTTTCTCATTAAATTAATTTCTATCAAATCTACAGTATTTTTTTTCAAACCTAATGCAATAAAATCTATGAACTTTTGTTTCACAGGCTAAATTGTATTCTTAAAAATGTTATCGCTCAAAATGTTATTTTCATCAACATGTTTGATAACTTCTTAACATTTTTTGGAATATTTTAAAATTTATTTTAAATAAAAACTAAAAAATGGAATAAGTGAAAGTGTGAAGTTAAAATAACTTCTATTCTCACGAGAATATTAGTTTCTCGTTCTTTTATATGAGAATAAAAAGAAAAGAAATTATATATAATATATATTCTTAAAAATAGATTATGTTTTGAGAATAATTTCTTATAACTTATTCCAAACATGAAAATAATTCATTCATAACTCATATTCCGTAAAATAAATTTGTACGACTTCAAATAAATGTCCTGTGAAGTTCTAAAAAATCAAATCATTCTTTAGTTGTTAAAAAAAAAAAAATTAAGAGCTTGGTGCCTTGGTCTTTTGGTTGGGGTTGAAAAAAGTTCTAACATAATTGTCAATTCATGGACAGCTTTATATCTTCTGTCTTTATAAAAGGAGAAGCTTGATGTAAAAGCAGGGGAAAACCGAAAGAAGTCTCGCAGTAGAAACATGTACCACCCAATTCTTTTGTGTGGAAAATGGACAATGGGGGCGACAAAAGCATCAATAATTAGTCAACATTAAATTTTAGTCATGAAAAGTTGTGACATATATTAGATTAAGTAAAAATTAATTAATAATTACCTCTACAGTCTCCAAATAACATTATCTTACCCGTCACTTTTACACGTCTTCCTCAACCGTATCATGTGTGGTTAATGAAGCCATTGCCAAACTTTCTTTAGGTAGGAAAAAAATAGGAAAACATTCTAAAATTCATTTTTTTTAATATTCCAAACACACTCTTCTTTTAGGTTTAATTTTTAAATGAGATTAACTATAATAAATTATGTTTAATAAATCTAACTTATGAGATAGATGAAAACTTATAAGCTACAAATTAGAAACGGAAAATTGTAAATACTCTCTATTATTGATTTTTATGATAATTAATTTAAAATTTATTTATAAAGTAATTTTTAATTAGTTTACAGTATAAATTACACTAATAATGTATCAAAACTAATTATTATTTTTTTGCACAGTTTTTTTAGCTAACTGGTCCAATTGTTGAAATTTGGTTAGGTCTTTTTTTCTCGATCCAAGCAGGATGCTCACGTTGCAATGGAAAAATAACAAGCTCTATTATTGTAAACTTCTCCAACAAGGAACATAAGATAAGAAAACCAAATAATGGTTAGGTAATATATTTCTTTATTTTTGTCGAATGGAGAAATTATGCCTTTTAATTGCATTTCTTCTCTTCCTTCATGGAATTCAAAAGGTGGGCCCCATGGTTGAGCCATGCAAATTTCTCGAGAAAGATATTGGAAAATTACTGACATGGACAATTTTTTTTTTTAAAAAAGTTATAATTATATATCCTTTCTTTCTATTCATAACTTTTCGTTTAAATGTAGTTTCCATTTGGAGAGATTTTCTCATTTTCAGTTCAAGTTTTAAAAAATTAAAAAATACCCACTTTTAAATTCAGTCTTGGAATAACGTGACAGTGAGAGAAACTAAACTCATCTATGAGAATAATTTTAGAAAAAAATATTAATTTAAGATAAATTTAATGTTGTTGACTAAGTTAATCAATTTTTTTAATTTTGATAAATTAGTTATTTGAATCTTATAATAAGGACCAAAAGGAGTAATAGAATTAAGGAAAGTATTAGGTAGCATGAATCTGTGTAGTATGAAACTGTTATATGATATCACCACTCTTGATTAATTACAATTTTTTTGTGAAACTTTTATACAATACAAATATGATTTTGTTGGATATTTTGATTAAGGGAAGCACATTTTGTTGTGTTTAAAAACAAACAACGGAAACACATTCCATTGATCAAAATATATAATAGATTTGCATTTATGTTGTGTTTTTTATTTTATTTTACACCTCTCTTACACGGCATAAATGTGATTTTATTGTGTATTTTGATTAATAAAATCATGTTTTTGTGAAAATGATTTTTTTTATTAAATAGAAAAGGTGCAAAAAAGAAATGGGCTGAGAATAGCATAAATAAAGGTGAGAATAGCTGTTCCCATAGTGACACTAGCAGCTACAGGGTGGATACATTTGCCTAATAGAAAGCCCAAAGTCTTGGTAAAGATGCTTGTGGCGGAAGAAGCAACTAAACGTAGCCTTTTATTGATACCTGACAAGGGGTGTATGTAAGGAAAAGTTGCTGCTATTTACAAGGAAAGAATTTTAAATGAATTCCTCAACAATAGGAACACATGTTTACGCAAATTTTAATCATGTTATTGACCTACATCTTACTCACATTTTAATCATGTTATTTCCCACATTTAGTCCCATGTAAGTGTATGCTAAATTTTCATGTTTCGTTGCTACCTAGACAACCACATGTGGACGACCATCCCCGTGTATAAAAACTTGGACGACCATTCCCAGGCACCTAGATGACTATTCTCGAACAAAATTTCATAGAAACCTGGACGAGCTATTCCGGCAAAAAAAAATGATAAAATACACTGAATGTGCTACCCATCAAAATAGAAGCACTAGATGTGTAACGCCCGACAAAGTTAACACCTAAATCTAAATCTACACCCAAAAAACCACTTTCAAATTCAAGAATTCGACTTCATTTTAAAATACTATGATTCCTAAAAGAAAGAGTTTTTGTAATATCTTTTTCATCTTTTGTTTTTGTTTTTTGAGGAATAAAGATTCTTTTGTTTCAACTCAAAGCTTGAGTGATCACTTTTCTTATTTTAAGTTCCCTCACCACGTCGTTTTAAGAACAAATATTTAAGTCTCAGCTATTTTAAATTAGGTAATTGTGATAGAAGTGTTAGTTTCCAATAGCGACAATTGCTCAATCAACATCCAAGATATATATTTATAGTTCAGCTATTGTGAATTGGATTCATATTCTCTGCATCCAGGGATTTTCTGCATTCATGTATTTAGCTAATTGGAAGCATTCTCTGCATTCATGAAATAAAAAAGATGTGAAAGGTAAAAAGAGAGATAAAAATAAGCGTAACGACTATACATACAAAAATATAGAAGTATTCTCCGTGCCAATATGACATGAACAGTTAATGCTTTTCTTAGCAAACAAAAATATGGCGGTTTGACAATTGACACCCACTCCCGAACACTAACAACAATCCTTTTTCCATCAACAGGTAAATTGTTGGAATACAAGTGAAAAATAAAGTTTCATATTAAATAAAAATAAGAAAATTGAACACCATATAAATAAAGATAAAATTCATAAATATGAGTCTTCAAGTTTTTGATTAAGGTATGATGTTAATCAAAAGTTTCAAGAAGTGTTATTTAACTAGGTAGTAGTACTTTTCTTTTCATTATTGTTATCATCACTGTCAACTTTTTCTCCTTTACCACCATCATCAATTTCCTTTCTCTGCTGTTCCTCTTTGGCCTCTTGTTCCTTCTTTTTAGCCTCCAATTTCTGAGTTTCTTTCTTCTTTCTCATGAAATCTATAAGCTGTTCGAGGCTAGTTTCGATGTGGCTGCTCTTCAGAAGCTGTTCTGCTACCTCAGCAGGAGTCACCTGGGTTTTCTGCATCTCTTCCTCGATCTTTTCGAAGAGAGAATGCTCTTTGATTCCGAGGTAATTGGAAGCTAGCTGCCTGAAACCACAGGGAGTGCAATAGGACATGTGAATGTGAACATCCATTCGACCAGGGCGCAGCAATGCAGGGTCAAGCTTGTCCTTGTGGTTTGTTGTGAACACTATGATCCTCTCATCCCCACAACTTGACCATAACCCATCAATGAAATTAAGCAACCCCGATAGTGTAACCTGCAATAGCACCAGAAATTATTAGGCTGAAAATAATGTATTTGCAAAAGAAATTTTGGCACCCACCAACTACACTTTGCAATAGCCAACAACAGAACCTACTAGGAAGATTCAATTTTGCAGTGTGAGAATAAGTCTAACACTTATTATAAAAAAAAACAAATATTAATCAATATGAAAGTTAATTGTACGTAGAATTTAACAAAAAATGTTGGTGTCTAACTAGAAACTACCCTGAATAATCATCGCGGTCAGCAAAGATATACAAGAGGGTAAAAGTGACTAAATTCATGTTTATGCAAATCCATGACTCTTGAGGATCCAAATCCAGCCAAGGTTTTCAGTTTTCATGGATAAGGCAGAGCAAAATCAGAGCAACTGACCTTTTCACAAAAAGACAGAACAGAGCAATTACAGAAAGAACAAACTTTTTTTCTTTTTTGAAAGGAAAGAACAAACTTTCCTATTTCTAATTAATATTGTTAATCTAATAATTTTAGAAGAAAAAAAAACGCAGTGAACAGTAACAATTTTCCATCCCATAACACACACGTGTGACACAACTTTATCCTCCTTTTTTTCAGTAAATCTCCACTCCCCACAACAGAATTGTACAGCCGCATTGCTCACCCCACTTACGATCAACGTTTGAAGTTTAACAAGTCAAACCAAAAATTTCCCATCCAACAACAACACACAAATTCCACAGCACAAACAGAGATATATGTATAAAAAAAAAGAAACCTGTCTGTCGTTGTTATGTCCAGAAGCAGCTCTGGCCTCAGCTCTCCGATCATGAAACTCAACAGTGCAATCAATGTCCTCCACAACAAGAATGGACCTATTCGCCATTGCAATGAGCAACCTCCTGAGCTCCGAGTTAGCATTCAGCTCCGTCAGCTCCAAATCATACACATCAAACTTCAAGTAATTCGCCATGGCAGCAATCAAGCTCGATTTCCCGGTGCCGGGAGGACCATACAGCAAATACCCTCTCTTCCACGCCTTCCCAACTCTCCTATAATACTCCTTCCTCTTTACGAACCTCTCCAAGTCCCTCATGACAAACTCCTTCGCGCCACGCTCCATCGCCAGCGTGTCGAACGTGGCGGGATGGTCCAGCTTCATCCCCACCCACGCGTCGCTGATGTTGCCGTACATGTTCTGGTAGTCGACTGTGAAGATCTTAAGCGCTTTTGTAGCTTGTTTCATGGACTTGGCTTCGTTGAGGATATAGGGAAGATAGGTTTGGAGCACCATGTCTTTATGCTTCTTGTTAAAAGTGAGTTCGAGGGAGCGAACCTCGGATTTCATGGTGGCGTTGAGGTCGCGAGGGTTGTGGAAGCCTCTGGACTCGACCTGACGGCAGACGAGAACCCAGTTAAATTTCATGCTTCTGAAAACGTCGGTTAAGGACTCGTTGCGCTCCATTGTGAGGGCGAAGGTTGTGTCTGTCTCGGGCTTGCTGACTTTAAGTCTGCGTGTGTTGGGAGAGATTTTGGCGCCGAGGTAGGTTTCGGCGGCCTCGTAGATTTGGTTGTTGAGGAGGCCGTCGAACTCGTCGATGACCAGGGTTATCTCGGAGGAGAAGCGCCAGAACATGCTGTGGATGCCGTTGGTGATGTAGGACCGGAGCTCCGACGGGAGGAGGTCGCTCGCCACGGAGCGGACCACCATTGCGGTGGCAGCCACCGAGGCCGCCGCCGAGAGCACCGTCTTGGCGGTGGCCAGGTTGGAGGAGGAAAAGAAGGACATTTTGAGTTAGGGGGTGAGAGTGGTGTATTGGCTGTTTTAATAGGAATCAATGCAATTTTTTTCAAATGGGAAAAACCGGAGAAAGATCAAGAAGTGGGCTTCTGGTTGACCCCCAACCAACGTATTTGACTGGCTGGACACTAGACTTGCCGAGCAAGGGAGGGCGTTGATTTTTTCTTGAAAAGGCCAAAAAATATAAATAAAAATTGCACTTTCTTTTTATTTTTTATATTCCTTAAAATATATAATTCAGTATTTCAGTCTTGTTATATTTGTAAAAACTCAAATTATCTAATTTATTTCATTTTTTTATGATAATAAATAGTCAAATATTTTTTTAATCCTCTAAATTAAAATTGAAGACTAAAAAAATTAATTTTTAATTTAGAGGATTAAAAAAGATATTTTCAAATTTGACAAACTAAAAGTATATTTTAATTCAATAAATATTTCCTAAATTTTTTTCTTCAAAATTATCATCATTATTAATACTCTTTTATCTATTCTAATTGTATATCATTATAATTTATTTTAATTAAGGACATTTTAATATAAAAGTAATTATTTCTATCTTGAATCCTCTTTGCTAATTGAATTAACCCCTCCTGGTATTATGTTAAATTAAAACTTTCATGTTCTTTACTAATTTGTTTTATCCACCTAAAATTAATCCTATTATCGTCATTTAAAATCTAAACTCTCTTATTATAGTTTTGATGCACTAATAAGTTCTAGGTAAGTAGGCGTCTAACATCATGCAAATGATGATCAAGTGTCACACATGTATAAACTTTATAAGAGAATAATTAAAATAACACAATTAAAAAGATCTTCAAAATAACTAGATTAACATAAACAAATGTCAAGGGTTAGATCATTATCCAAAAACAAGGATGACTAGTCACACATAGCCATGGAAACTAAAAACAAGAAAAATAAAGAACCTCAAACTAGAATAAAGAGGGAAAGAGAAGAAGCAATCCTATGCTCTCGCTCTATACCGTCAATGCGTCCATAGTTTGAAATCTCTAAATCAGAGTCTAAACACCTAGTTAAAGTCACAAGCCTAAAGTCTATAATGCCAAAATACAAAAAAAAAAAAAGTAGCAAAGCATAAAATCTAATTGCACTGACATTCTTGTGATCATGGTCATGGGGTTGTGATCTTCGAATAAGTGTTATTTGGACTCCAAATCAGATGTTTGATCATGGGGTCATGATCCCGATCACACCCTCGTGATCTTCTCAGCAAGTTATAACAAAACCTCCTTGTTTTTAACTTCGTTTCCATGTCTTTTGTGATCAAACTTCCCTTTGTTTAAATCCTTCACATGAAAAGTGATCTTAGAAGGATTAAACTAAAACAGAAATAAAGCAAACACCATGACAAGTCCTAAAAGTCTGAAACACTAAAAACTAAACAACAATTAAACAAAAAGATATAGATAAATGCAACATTTTCTAAGTAAAATGCTACACAAAGATGACCTAAAATACAATGCATTAGTTTCCCAATCCATTATGTATACTCTAAAATAAACCATTTGGTTAATTCATGTTTCGTATATTAAGAAAATAGGAAACAATTCTCAATTCTTAGCGGAATAAATACAACATAATCATGATTCTGTTGTTTTCTAGATCGAGACACATAACATAATCATGATTATGTTTTTTTTTATAAAAAAATGTCAAACAACAACGAAATAATGATTTCGTTGTTATTTGGGTTAAGACACACAAAAAAATCATGATTTTATTGTGTTAGATACACAAAGAAATCATAATTTTGTTAAATTGAAATGAAACAAAAAAAAAAAAAAACTGATAGATCGAAGCTCAACCAATGAAGGGGATTAGTCAATTGAATGAATGAAGTTGATTGGAGGTAGATTTGGTGTATGAAGAAGGGAAAAGAGATGATGGGGGTGTCGTGGAAGAGGAGGGAGAAGATGTGAGGGAGGAAGGGAAAAAGTTAGGAGTGTAGGAAAGGGAGGAGGGGCAGCAAGTAATTTAACCATTTCTGGGGTTAGAATAGCAATTCTAAGGTGAGAATACCAGCCCACCATAGTGTCATTTTGCTTGTCTTTTAGGCCGATGGAATCTTTTGGGCCCATTATTCCACTAAACTTTTTGCTACTTTCACCTCATGTTTTATATGTTATTTTTTTCTGAAAAATATTCCTAATGGGAATGTATTTCCCTTATGCAATATATATTACATATAACAAAAAGGTGCTTTTGTTTGTTATGGTGTTGTCCTCCATACAAAATAGAAACACGTTTTCATTCTGTATACGGTCAACAAAAACATGTTCTTGTTATGTTTGGAGGGTGCACTCCCTAACACAATGGAAACAAGCTTTTGTCTTTTGTTGTGCACAATATACAATGAAAATGTATTTCCATCAAAGAGGTTTGGCCAACAAATTCCTTCAAATTTCCTTCAACCAAGTAGTCTTTTGATATTTTTATTTTGAACTTAATTGTTTATATTTTTAGAATTAGTTTTTTTATGCACAACTTGTAATGGTTCACTTACGCTAAGCAAGACAACCATTTAAATCAGTGTAATCCAAGTCGTTGATTTTTTATATGTAATATCGATGGTTACTTTTTTAGGCACAAGACAATGCTTTTAATTAGTCATTGATGTGTGAACAAGGCACATGTTTGCTTTTAATTAGTTGATATTAGGCATACATATATAGTAAATGATGAACTTGTTAGAATATCAAATATTGATTTTTTTTATCAACAATTGAAATTACTTACTTTATTCTTATTCCTTTTAACCTAGTCAAATCCAAAGTTTTATTATGGTTGAACTAAAAAACAATAACTAAAGCAGGCTCGTAAAAGGCTCATGGAGACCTTCGGCGAGATCATTGCCAGACGTAGGAGGGGAGAAGAAACTCCAGAGGACTTCCTTCAGTCCATGTTGCAGAGAGACTCACTCCCAGCCAGTGAAAAACTCGGAGATTGTGGATAATCTGCTGACATTGATGATTGCTGGACATACCACCACAGCAGCAGCAATGATGTGGAGTGTTATGTTTCTACATGAAAACAGAGAAACACAGAATGTACTCAGGGTGGGATGCTGCTCATATTCTAGTGAAACTATGGACCCAAACCCAATTAAAGATTTCTTTATTATTCTTTGTTGTAAATATCATTTTGGTGCTAATTGGAAGGGACAACCCCTTGTTTCTTTTTAAAAGAGTCTAACTCAGTTGGTTAAATGAATTGATATAAACCATGATAGTTGTTTTTAATTCTTACAGATTTTTTTTCTTTCTTTCTCAAGGGGGTATTATATACAAGAGGGGAGTTGGTTATAGAAAACCATGTGCTCATTTGCACGATAAAATGACTAGTGTTCACATTGACTCACAGGAAGAACAATTATCTATAACCAAAATGAAGCAAGGAGCTTCAATTTACCATGAAGATCTCAACAGCATGCGTTATGGTTTGAAGGTTAGAGTTTATACTTTAAAAGTGATGCACTTGGCTCTAAACTGGAAGCACCTACGACAAATGTTCTCAAATGTCAAGAATCAATCCGTGTTCTATCCAGGTATTTAAGGAAACATTGAGAATGTCCAATGTCCTGTTGTGGTTTCCTCGTGTTGCACTTGAAGACTGCACGATCGAAGGTGAGTAACTCAACTCCTTTTAAGATATCATACATTACAATTATGTTCATTAAATTTAGCTAATTATAGGAGGGCTTTCATCATTAGCCTTTCTGGCCTCATGACTATGTTACTAACTATACAAGTGGCAATAACAGGGTATGATATAAAGAAAGGGTGGCACGTTAACATCGATGCAACTTACATACAAAGATTTGATGTAATTAGCTGTCTCTATTTACTTTGGCTTTCTTAATCTCGAATGTTTTCTGCCACGTTCTTGTGTCAGGAAATTACTTTGCGTAATCATATCTGCAGGAAATGCAAAAGCCATACAGTTTCATACCTTTTGGATCAGGGCCTAGGACATGCCTTGGGATCAATATGGCGAAAGTGACAATGTTGGTCTTTTTACACAGACTCACTGGTGGTTACACGTGAGTATTTTGTGTCATGTCGTGCCATGATTCTTATTCTTTTTTTCTTGTGCAAATGGATGACAATTAAAAGATACTGCTCTGTAGGGGGACCCTTGATGATTCAGATACTTGCTTAGAAAAGAAGGCACACATACCTAGGATAAGGAGTGGCTGCCCAATAACTTTGAAGTCCTTAAGCAAAAGCATGCCAGAGGCATAAAAGAAGGTCATGGAGATTTACAAGACATATTTCATTTTCACCGCATGAAGGCCTAAGAACAAAGCAGAAGACAATTGACTATAACTACAGATGATTATGAGATTTGGAGCAAATAGCATCACAAGAAATAAATCTGTGTAAGAATTATATGTATTAATTCAGTTACTACACTACCAGAGATAGGTAATCCTAATATATAAATTGAGTCATGAAATGAATGTAAGATTATCTGGTGGTGGATGATAGTGTGTCCTGTTTAAACTTTGGGAGAAATCACAAGAATAACCAGCTGCTTGTTAGAACAGTGCGTGTGAAAGAAACCAGCCTCTTCAGATATATTTTGTGTAGGTTCATATGAAACAATCAGTGTATATAGGTGAGTTGTGTGGAGGCTAATGTCGTCTTGTGTCTTTTTTTAGTGGCCCACTACAATAATCCACAGTCCACAGAAAACAGGAAAGTGGTTATGAAGCCACGTGAAACAACTTATACAACTTATAACTATTGGGATAAACTGATATAATCCAAGGTTTTTGACATCTAACTAATCAGAGTTTTACACGCAAATAAAACGATTATTCTAGTCAACAAATAGTAATCTATCAATCTGTGTAAGTCCATCACAGAATACACGGTTGATCGGTTGATCCCACACTCACGGCTATATTTATTATGGATCAAGATCCTTCGAAGTGCAAGGTAAGCTTTCAACAGTAAAAAGTAGTGTTGATAAATGGGTTTCAGATGGATAACAAACTAGGGATTTGTTATAACCAGTTCTTGAATTTCTTGTCAATGTTTCCCACTTGCACTTCAAACTGCACCCTCTGTCTGCACTTTAGAGGATCAAAACATATGTCTTGAACATTACTTTTCATCCATAATTTCCAAAATTTTACATCAGTAAATCCTATAATGTTCACAAATTTGGTAGGTATTAAGCAATGGCAAATATAAACAACCATAATAGCAATGTAGCCTACAGAACACTGGCATGAATAAAGTATAGACATGTTAAACCTTAATGAAAAGAAATTGACTTGTACTCTTTGACTGTATTTGTAATAGCCTGCTCCACTGGAAGTCTTTCCATACTTGAAGCCCCATAAAACCCATGAACTCCTTTGGTTCTCTTCAATATAAATTCTGCCTCTTTTGGACCGGATATTGGACCTGCATATTCCAGTACATTATTCCAAACTGGGACTAAATGTTGGCAAACACAAACCACTATTTCATGAAGAACAGTGAACAGTGCCAAAATTTACTGACAAAAATTCCTCCCACAAACTAAAAATTTAGCTCACAAGGTAAACAACAAAAACAATTTAACTAGCTAAGATGATGTGGCTCACACCCCCTGCCACAAAATTTACCATTAACAATCAACAAATACATCACCAATCTCAACAAATCTCACACCATAAAAAATAACACACTCAAGTAACAACTCTCGCTAAAGAATCATCCAAAACAATTGCATAAAGTTTCCCATTGGATATTGCATTCTTTCACTGAAATGCTTTTTCTTTTCTTTTCTTTTTTGGTTTATTTTTCTTACTATTTTGGGTTGGCCATACACAATTAAAGCCAAACAGAAGTTTTTCAATAAGGATGGAAAACATAAAATACCAATTCTAACATAAGACATAAGAAGATACTTTTCAGTTATCAATTAATAAGCACTATGCACTTTGTCCCAAGGCCACCCAAATAATAATAATTGTTTTTGATAAGCACCCAAATAATAACAATTGGCTAGTGAACACTTAATTTACCATTTAATATTCAAATAAACATACATAAAGGCTTTGAGGTGATTTGCATACCTCCATGAAACAACACAATGACACCGGGATTGATCCTATGCGCTGCATCTGCAATAGCTTGTACACGAACTACACTTTCTTCAAGTGAAACAGCTGTTTTTGCACCTATGGAGCCTGTTGTAGTTAGACCCATATGGGCCACTATAATATCAGCGCCAACTTTAGCCATTTCAATAGCTTCATATTGATTGAAAGCATATGGGGTTGTCAAGAGACCCATTTTATGGGCTTTCTGGATCATCTCAACTTCCAAGCTGATAAAATGAAATAAAGTTGTAAGAGGTTCAATAGTCCAACTAATATGATATAGTGAGAAATTCTTTTCCAAATACCCACCTATATCCCATTCCCGTTTCTTCAAGATTTTGTCTAAAATTACCATCAAATAACCCAACAGTAGGAAAATTTTGTACCCCTGAGAATCCAGTAGACTCCACCTGTTTAAGGAAGTAATCCATTCGACGGAAGGGATCAGTTGCACATACACCAGCAAGAACTGGAACCTTCTTTACCACCTGAAAGCAAAATAGAAATATTTTATAATTACATAAAATTGCTAATTTTTTCACCTCTTCAACACCCCGTTGTGATGTACATTGTTTTGAGAAAAAAAAAGTTTTCTACCTTAAAGACTACCAATCAAATTTGGTGACATTTCATTTAGTTTCTCCACTTATCACACCCATATTAAACAAGAATCTTGAAATTTGTGTATGTTGACTATGTTCAAATTAAGAAGCATCTGAAAAATCAGGCATTTGTAGTGAAAAGTACTTGAATAGAAGTCAGCAGTTGGACAATACTTCTAAAGTGTCTTAGAACAAGTAAGAAAATAAAGGCATACTGGCAAAACTTCATTGGCCATGTCGAGAACAACAGCATTAGCATCAGCAAAAGGTAATAATCCAGCTAATGAACCTCTTCCAGCCATTCGGAAGCGCCCTGAATTGTACAATACTATTAGATCAACCCCTCCAGCTTCTTCAAACTTGGCAGATATACCTGTCCCAGCACCAGCTCCTATTATAGGAATTCCTTTATGTATCTGATGTAAAAGTTGCTGTAATATAAGCTGTGTTTTCTCCAAAGTTTCTGCTAGCAGAAATGAAAACATTACTTGCACAGTTAGACATAAAGGAAATATTTTCTACCAAAAGTAGTTCTGAAGAGGACTTTACTCCAGTCAAATTGAACAGCAGTTTAACACAAAAAAGAAACTATTGGCTTTTAATAAATAGTTTTCATGCCAACACAAATTAAGTTTCACAGGAGCAAAAAACACAACTAATGTGTAAAGAATTGAAAAATGAATTCTTTATGGAAAAATACTCATGAACATAATTCAAATTCAAACGAAATGATAACCTGTTCTTGCTTCTGGGAATTCATTAGGTGTATAGAGAATGGTCCCAAAGCTTGATGCATTTGAAACATTATCCTCATGAAATTGTTCAACAGATTCAGGACTGGCTACTTGTTGATGAGTAGAACCTTTACTAGTTTTCTCATTAATCTCTAAAAATGCATCAACCAATGCATTTGAAAATTCAAGATCATTAATATGATGAGGATACACCTTTACCTGAAAAATATACAACTCCTTTAAATTTACAAAAATTCTCATAGCAATAAATTAAATAAATTAAAGAAAATTGAAGCTTATAGGTATGGTAAATAATACTATTGAGCAACCATAGTACCTGTCGATCATCATTAGTCGGAATAAGGTTTTGTAATTCACGAAGAAGAGTACTCGTTGCCTCTGGATCATAAAATGGCTTCCCAGGTGCATCTAAAGCAGATACACCTTTTTCTGGAAGGCAAACACAAATCTTAGATGATGAATTCTTCAGTTTATTTGCTATGAAATCAGCAAATTTTCTGTTCTCATCTACCGTTGTTCGCATAAGTGAAACCTGGAAAGAGAAATAATTGATTTATTATGTTAGCACAAATAATAACTTCATCCATTTTAATACATGATAAACATCTTCAATTACAGTGAATGATAAAATGCATTGTAAATAGTCCAGCATAAGATAACTATAAAACTACATTGCTTTGGTAGTAATCACAGGATATGCAGATAATTCAAAGCATAAAACAATTGACAAAATCTTCTGTAGGATCTTAAAGTAATCACAGCAAATATGACTAGTTTTTAAGCAAAGAACAAAAATTAACAGTTAATACCCTATCATATAGAGTAGTCACCTGTTTATTGTGTTCATATATATTTCTCTGCTGAAACTTCAGTGGTATGGTATCTTTCGCTCCAAAGTTCACCATGTCTAATGCTCCCACACTCAAGACTAACGGGACTTTACTCTCTATGATGGCATCAAAACGAGAACTTTCACAAGCCATTACACCTCCAACTATGTAGTCTGCTACCTCTGTTGTTGTGATGTCAAAAACACCCTAAGCAAAACAAAAGAAAGGAATATGTGTAACCAACGCAAAAAGAGGCAGGAATACACAAAGAAGTATCTGAAATGAAACAAACAGAATACAGATGAATTTGAAAAGAGGTTATCCCAATTCATCTGATTGACCACACAATTATAAGTTATGTTAAGAGTTTGCTTTCCCAAAAGAGAAAATGTATACATATATCTAAATTCTAAAATAAATTGAATGTGGTATGATATTAATAAATAATCCATGGTCTTTGGTTAGGGAGGGAAAATGTGGAGGAGAAACTGAAATTTATCTCCTGGAACAGTTAATATTCTTAAGAGAGTCAGGCTCAGTGGTTTAGCGTTGACAGTTATACTGTTAGGTCAAGTGCCTGTCCTCTTGATTTATATAAAACAAGTCCAATCAATTGGAAGCTGCAATTACACAGGATAAGAACTTAACCAAAATCTCACATGCCACATCTGTAAGATGCATTGATACAAATAGAAAGGAAATTGTAACATGAAATCCGCTCAAACAAGAATGTCCATGCAATTCACAAAAGTCAGATAAGTCTCAACAGAAAATACAGTGCTAAGTGGCAGTATTCTAAATTCATAAAAGATCAAAGCAAAATTGTCCAGATATCAAAATTCTTATGCTATGCTTTCAAATAAGGCTTAGCTGTCTCACATACCTGTATAAATCCCTCTCTAACCAAATTCTCCATCGCCCTGCCACCAACCCCAGTTGCATGGAAAACCAGGGTTTCATAACCTTCTTCATGCAACCTATCTCTGACAGCATTAACACAAGGAGTAGTAACTCCAAACATAGTTATCCCAACGGTAGGCTTATCTTCGGCGCGAGAAGATTCCTGTAAGCTCTGAACCCTTCCAACAACCATCCCAGCAAAAGCAGCTGCAGCATTGGACAGGATGAGCCTGCTAACTCTATTGATGCCAGCAACGTCCACGACAGACGGAAACAACACCAAATCCGAGGTTCCAACATAAGGCTCAGTTTGACCGCTGGCCACGGTTGACACGATGACCTTGGGGATCCCAATTGGGAGAGAGGCGAAGGGAGACGACAAGAGGGACGTCCCTCCACTCCCCCCAACACCAATAACGCCAACAAGACTCTGATTCTCGTGAGACTTCTTCAGGAACTGCTCCAATGCTTGAGTCATCACGGCAACAGCCTTGCCTCTGTCCTCCGGGAGAGACAAAGCCTCGCCTGATCCACTGTTGTAGGAAGACACAACATCATTCCTTGAAACAAACGCCAAATCCTGCAAACTCTCTGGCGCGTTTGTACCGGCAGAGACATCAACCACCACCACTTCTACCTGTCACTCATTCACTCCCATTAATTAAATCACAAATATACAATGTGCTCCTACATTAACAATTTACATTACTTCGACATTATAAAAATTAAATTAATTTTCTATCAAGTTAGTCTAACAATTAATTAGCTTAATAAACAGTTTCGTTTTGAAGAACTAATTTCTATATTCAGATCAAAACATAACAAGTTACCAATTTCGGGATCAAATACAATAATGGATGCTGTTGTTGTTGCGTGAATTGAGCAATTGTGAGTAGTACCTTAGAGGAGGAGAAGCGATTGAGATTGGAGCGAAGTGATTCGGAGAGGAATAGGAGCTCGTGGAGCTTGGTGTCGAGGGTTCCGACGCAGAAAACGCGAAGAGTTGTGGAGTTGTTGTGGTGGTGCGCCATATTGTAGTGTCAACGAAATGGAGGTAGGAACCGAACCTTTCTTAGTTTCTTTACCTCACTCTACTCTTGTGTGGGGTGGGACATCACATCACATCGTAATAGAATAGCTTTGCCATGCGGTAACAACTGGAGTTTCAAGCCATCAACATGATACGCTGTCTTCCCAAAATCATTACAGTTGGCTTCAGTTGACTCTGCATTTTTATTTTTAGTGATATTTTCTGTTGTCATTTGGACTTTTTTTTTCTTATGGAATAATTATGTTTTTTTAATTTAATCTTTTAGTTCCTAAATAAGATGGAATGTTGCTAAATTTTAAAATAATTATTTTAGAATAATTTGAATTGAGATTTATGATGAAATAACTGTATAAAATTATTGTATATTATCAGACTAAATAAGCATTAAATTCAGTTATATTTATCTTGATCTTTTAAAAACAACAACTAAATTAAAACAATTTTTTTTCAAAACCTTTAAGAAGGATAAATATGTGATTTTGGTAGCAATTGATTGACGAGATAACGTGTGAGTATTAGAAATCTTTCTTGCATATGAATAAAAAAAAATGTGATTTTGTTCCTCCAATTATCAATCTATATTAGTTTTAGTTTTCTAACTAATAAAATTAATTTCATTGCATTTAGTACATAAAATTTTTAAAATTCTCTTTTAAGTCTTTTATTTAACTCTCTTTTTTTTTTGTTAAACATTTTATAGTAATAATTGTTCCAATAGTACATTTTCATTCCCACCATTAACATTTGGTGTCCCTTGCAAGAATTGAAAAAATAATATTATAATTTTATCATTCCCAAACAAGTAAATATAATTAATTAAAACTCAACAAAGACTAGGGTGAAAAAGGAAAACTCGTTACCTATCATACCCGAGTTTGATTTTTTTTCTTGTTTTTCCATTTTATCCCTGCTACCCTTCTACCCTCCCTTATTCTCCAGCTCTCCACCTATAACTCCAAACTAGTGACCCCACAACCCCAAACAGAACCCTCTGTAGCATTCATTTCCTCACCGAAAACCTCCTTTGTCGCATGCGAGGTACCACCATCGTTTTTCCTCTTCTCTTTCTTCCTTACTCCCTTCTTTGCCAAATACTATATGTGATTTCAAAGAGTCGTTGTTGTAGCGAAGACAAACAACAACACTTGTTGCGCGTCCAAGAGTCGTTGTAGTTAGATCTGTGAGGCAACAAAACTCTTAACAAACAACAATAACTGTTGCACGTCGAAGAGGCTCCAATAACTTTGATGGCAAGCGAAGACGAAGCATCGATTTGCGATTGTTCTACTGTAGCATAAGCATTTTGTTATTGGCATTTATTATCAATATGGGTTTTTCTTTCATATTATCCTTGCATTTGGAGAAGAAGAATAAACATCGGTAATGTGTTTTCGATTCCAGGATTGGTGTGGTGTTTGGTTCGATTCCAATTTTACATTTGTAATGTGCATTAGAGTCGACGTAGCATGTAATGTGATGGCATGGAAATTAATGTGGCATGATAGGTACTCTCGGACGACATCATGGAGTAAGTACGAAGAAGAATAAAGGGCAAACGGAGAAAGGAAAAATAATAGGAAAAACAAAAAACAAAAAAAATAGCAAAACAATCTGAACCGTCTTCTTTTTTTAATAATTAATCTGACAACCCACAACATTCTAACTACATTTTTCCAAACTCATGCACGATAGACAATGAGTTTACCTTTCCTACCCTAATTTTCATCTTAAAACTCATATATTAAGTTTGTTGTACTTGGAACTTGATTATGAGAAGATGCATAAGCAAGTGTAATGATTGTAATAGTTTGAGTATCAACTACATTATCTACAATAGTTAGATATAACTTATATTTCACAGAAAATAACAGGTTAAATAAAAGACTTAAAAAAATAATTTTAAAATTTTTAAGACAAAATACAATGGAATTATTTTTTGGTGGACTAAAATCGATGAGTGAAAGATCAAAATATCATAATAAACCCTTTTAAAAATAAGTAGTACTTGAAAAAGTCAAATTACCTCGTGGCATTATCTTTTACAATTGCATTTTTTTATATTTTTTTTTTACCTTTTGTTAACATTAATGTTAATAAGATTTTTAAAATATTATTTGAAAACACATACATTTTAACATTTAGTTACATTTAATGACATTTTACATTACTCAATGTTACTAAAATAATAGGTAATGTTTTCTTATAATTTTGCCACGTTTTTTTAAATGCTTCTAAAACTAATGTATAGTGGCTATAGAATTCGCACAAGTGACATGCCAAATATATATGTGAAAAAAATTAGAGGATGTATTTTAGACCATCAATTCTTAAAATGTGAGATATATAGCTTCTAAGTTATGGTCCCATTGTTTTATGTGGTGTTTGTATTGTGATTCCTAATTCATGTAAAATGACTTTGGTGAATTCAACATGAATGTATTGTTTGGCTAGCAGATGCTTAATGAAGCTTTGAAAAATAGTCTCTTATGTCCCTTTCGGGTTAATATGATTATGGAGCATATTGTTATGCCATTTACAACTCAAGTTTTTATTTAGTTTAATCAAGTTAATGTTTCATGAGTGAACAATAGAAATGAAATATAATACAACAATAATAATCTCACATAAAATAATTTTATTATAAAACGGAAAACATATATGTAAAAAGAAAAGGCCACCACCAAAGGTGATACCTACAATACTCCTATATATAGTTTATTGCTAGTTAATTGGTAGAAGGGGAAAAATGAGCAAGCAAACAGTAACAACAACACGTACAATAATCCCTTTGAAAAACTATAGATGCAAATTCTTGGTTATGTATTAAGGGATAACTCAATTGAATAAGCAAATGGCAGAGTTATTATAAATCTTCTTATATATGTTTATGATTCCTAAGAAGTAAAAAGAACTTCTTTGCTTATGCTTTTCTAGTCAATGATATAGTAATATTGTTGAACTTAGTTTGCTCCTTAGACATACGATCAGCCAAGAGTTTTTGGTAGCGACTAAAAACCTCTTCAATAATATCTTCGCCAAATTGGTTAACTAGCATAGGTTCTGCCACAGATCTCATGCACTGTGCCAAACTATATCCATTGTCACGGAGTGATTCAGACCTCTCAGATTCAAAGTCAAGAGCGTTCAGATCATCAAGAGGGTTCCAATTCACTTCAGCAAGCTCTAGACGGTTGATGGCAAATGATCCTTCTTTAAGAACTTCCAATTCCACTTCAGATGGAGATGGAGTGTATTGAGGAATGTTAAAAGTATCCAATTGCTCTTCCTTTATGATTCCCTGCAGCAAATAATTAATAAGAAGATTCATACTCATGCATCTTGCCAAATTTTTCAACAGGCAATTAATGGGTACTGTATTTAAAGTATCTCTCTTTTGTGTGATATATAAAGACACGAGTGAACAGATATTTTGAGAAGAATTAAAGGCCGCAACTATGAAAAGACATAGACAACGTGATATAATTTATAATTATACATGTTTATATATATATATATATATATATATATATATATATATATATATATATATATTACATTAACTTTTTTTTTCTATTTTTTATAATCAGATCATCAAATGGTAAAACTATTCTTATATAATCCTCCAAATTTATTTGTTTCAAAGAACAATTAGAGAGCATATGAAAAGCATTAGATTTTATATGAGAATTTTTCTAGACATATATAAATCGAAAGATGCCCTTGGGTGGTTACAAAATGTTAAATCAGTGACATCTAATTCACATGCAGAAAGATAGAAGTATATTTATTTAAACAAATTCTCTAACCTGTGCAATTCTACTAGGTTAAGACTCATTAATTATTTACTTTCAACTATCAATCTCTTCTATTTATTTTATGAACTCAACTCATAATTAAAATGATTATTTTTAAGTTGCACTGGTTTAAACTTGTTAATTATCCTAAACAGTGGCGGAGAAAAGTCGTGCATTTGCAAGCAGACAACAATGATAGAGAAAAGTCGTGAGACATATACCTAGCAGCTTGAAAGCGATGGCCAGGTAGGTCTACCATGTGCATTCCAAGTTTCCTCCAAGAAGGACTAGTTTGAAAACAGTTACTTTTTTCTTTGTCATATTAATTAGAAAAATTATTTAACAAATTGATGACAACCAGCTGGTCTTAAAAGACTGTAATTAAAATAATTTACTAACGAAAGAAAATCCTCTGCATAATTTTTTTTCAGTCATTGTTTTCATCTCCTGAAGAAAACCATTATTATAACGAAGTTTTCGGAATTCGTACCTGCATGACCATATCATTAAGAGCTGTAGCCATAAGCTCCCAGATAATATAACCGCCCTCCTTGATAGCTGGATTCTCAGCATCACTTCTTCTTCCCAAAATTGTGAGAACCATGCGACCTCCTTCAACTAATTCCTCTGCACGACACTTTAGAAAAACACAAAAATCTCTCTGAAATTGTTCGTAGTAAGCTCTCCCAACATTTGAAGGGCTTGTACTGCCTATGTAAATATTGCCCCTGTTTTTGTTTACACCCTCAGGAACCTATTTAAATCACCAATAAACAACAATTATTATTTATATTCCATATATTATATAAAAGACTCTTATATAAAATACAAAGAGAAAATAGAGTACGCAATGAATCATAATCTATTAGTTATTATAAATTTATTGACTTTTAACATAATTATTTTAAGAGTTATATCAATGATGATTTATGATTAAATGAGTAAAATTGTTTTATACTATATTAGTGTGCATCATCATTAAATTCAAATTGATACAAATAGCAATGGAACTAAGAAAAATATTTAATTTACATAATGTATCAAAAACATATATATGCATGCACCTTAGAAAGCCATTGAAGACTATAAGAGGAATGGACAAAATTCAGACTTTGATTTGGGAAAACCCTGCTATAGAAGGAACCGGGAACCCCAAAGAAGTAGCATGGACCAACCCCAGTTTCAATTTCATCACACAATTTCTCTTTGAAGTTGTCAAGGGACATAAAGATGTTGTTGAAGTCATTCCCAGGGAGATCATTCAGAAAGACCTTGTATTCTGGAGATTTATGGTTTAGCTTCCGGCAAAGTTTCTCCACAGTTTTGATGAATTCAGACACAACAGACAAAGTGTTTGGTCCATAAGAGCAACCTAAATCTGCAATTGCCAAGCTTCTCGGGACTGTGTTGCAATAGAGACCTGTTATGGCTTCCTCTCTTATGGGCTTTGACAAACAAATCGCCTTTTGCTGTATAACCAATGACACATAATTAGTACGGATGATTGACACAGAATAATTTTCATATAACTTTAGAGCTAATGTGACAAGTGACAACACCTTTTAACTTTAGGAGTAAAACGACTGTTTATTTATGTTTATTATAATTTTTTTTTTGTCGTACTTCTCCCACAAAGTGTATATATATACCCAAGAGTAAGAAAACAAAACCTTTTTGTCTTGATTGTAATTTTTATTCTCTAACTTTTAAATTTTTAACAAATTTAATCTTAAATAAATTAATTTAGTGTATTTTATTCAAACTTTTAAAAAATTTATAGATTTTATTTTATTATTTTACTCTTAACATAATTATATTTTTTACTCTAAACTTTTTACTTTCGGGCATATTTTACATTCAAACTTTTTGTTTTTTTACATATTTTATTCCCATTCTTTTAATTTTTTTTTTGACAATTTTTATCTTTTTAATTTTTGTGCTTATTAATAAAAAATGACTAGGATGAATACAATTTACAAATTTCTTAAAATTTTTGGTAAAATATGTCAAATTAAAAACTTAAAAATAAAATTCATCAAAAATTAAAAGTTGAAAATAAAAAATAATTAAGCCAATTTATTGGATAAAATGAACACAGAAAACATGATGTTAGGCTGTAAGTATACCTGAACAAAGGAGTTGTTTGCATAGCTTGCGTCTCCAACGCCACCGTTCATGTGCAGTACCTGTGCTACTTCCATTCTCCAATTTCTGTAGTTTTATCTATACTCCACTCTTTCTCGGTCTTTTACTTGTGTTTCTATGCCTTTGATCGAACCTCATACCACAGCAACATATATAGATGTGCAAGCTCTTTTTTTAGAATGAAAAAATCGTTTTCTTCTCATGGTTATACTAAGATAACATTTTTTTCTCGTTTTAATTATCAGCTTGATTAATTTGCAAATGAAATATCCCATATGAATAACATGTTTTTTGCATTAAATGCATGTGTTGCCATTGAAACTGCTACTACTTCAAGACTTCTGAGCGTCACCTTCAATGAATTCCATAATCGTAATTTTTTCCAAAGTCGTCCTTGGCAAAAGGATAGGTCTGGTTGTGGTTTATATTGACCACGTACAAGTCCACAATCAGACATATTTATGGTAAGAATCCACCGTTGATATATTTAAAATTTGAATCCATTAATTTGTGTGGGCTGGAAAAAGAAAATTAAATCAAGCTATGCCACAAATTTTGCACGGCTTAAGAATAGAGCTGCAGCCCATACAGCTTGCATACTGCCCCTCTCAGTATGAGTATTGTGTTTTTTTACAGGATGATAAGAGTATTGTTCTACTGCTTGTACCACAGTTTTAGCTTTCTTTCAGTCTTTAAGTTTTATTATTTTATTAATATACAATTGTTATGAAAATTTAATATTTGAAGCAGAGATTAGAGAATCAATAGAGAAGAAAGAACAAGAAAAAAAAAATAAAGAAAATGGAATAATTAATTTCCAGGTATATAATTTCACACGATAAATAATTTTATTATAGAATGGAGAACATATACATATAAATTAAAAAAACTCTACTACCAAGGGCGCAACACAATACTCGTAGTTTTTAATTTTCTTCAGCTTAACATTTAGCTAATTAATTGCTTGAAAAAAAGAAGAACAAAACAACAAAACTTGAGAAACCTCGGATGCAAACTTATTGCTTATGCTTTTCAGTCAACAGTATGGTAACATTGATGAACTTAGTTTTCTCGTTGGACATTGGATCAGCCAAGGTTTCTTGGTAAGGGCTAAAAAGCTCGTCAAGTGGCTAACCAGCATAGATTCTGCCACAGCCCTCATGTTATGTGCCAAATTGTATCCGATTTCAGATTCAAACTCAATTCCACTCATCCCAAGCACTCCAATGCACTATAGACACCTCTAGACAATTAATGGCAAATGATCCTTCTTTAAGAACTTCTAATTTCACTTCAGAAGGTGAACGGAGTGTAAAAAGGGATGTTAAAAGTATCTCATTGCTTTTCCTTTATTATTCCCTGCAGCAAATAGCAAAAATATTCATATTCATGAATCTTGCTAAATATATTTATGATCATACGTTTCAACAGATAATTAATGTGCATTGTATTTAAAGGTTTTTTTTAAAAAAATCCAAACAGTTTTTGAGAAGAGTCAACGGCAGCAAGTCGGTTTCCTATGATAATTGACATGAAAAAAAAGGTAAAATAACAAAAATTTTGATTTAATTCTTCAACATGTAAAAATAATAATTATATTTTGTTGTTAAACTGTAATATTCAAAGACTTATTTACATTAAATTGTAAAGTTTGAAATCAATTTTTTAATAAGTTGTGTGATAACATATGAGTGTTTATTTTTTATACATTTAAAGGTCAAATCAAAATTTTTCGTTTTTACAAGGATTAAATTGTTACATATTCATGGACCAATTATTACATATCCAATAGTTTTAGTTCGGTTAGCCATGCTTAGATTGCGAGATTGATTAGGTTTCTGTACAATATACTTTTGAGAAGTAACGATAAATTTTAAATGTTTTAAATGTGATTAAGTTCTAAAGGAAGATTAATCCCATATAATGTCCAAAGAACCAAAACTTATAGAAATATCTTGAGATCCAATAATGAAGAGACATGGCTTATATCAACCATTGAAGATGGGTATTTTATGTTCTTCATGTTTCTCTCTAGAGTAATCCATGTCTTTCAGTGGCTTCTCTTCAATTAAAGCCTCTGCATTTCTCACCAGCTTCTTCTTCCTCCAGTGTGTTGTCGTCGGCAAAATCGAAGTCGAACGTGCCGTCCGGGAACGAAATCCAACGAGCCTGGGCGGACTTCACCAGCGGGGGTGACGCCATCTTCGAGATCCTGACGTCATCTCCACGCAGAGTGCCTTCGCTGTCGGCGAGAGGAAGCCGCCAGAGATCATGTCCTGGAACTCCGACGAGTAGAACCAGACGTCGATGATCCAGTCTGCAACACTCCCACAAAGTACTGAGAACGATATACAATTAAGTTAATTATCCTATTAATCATCATTATTCACTGTTAACCACCTCATTGATTTAATTGGCCAACGTTAATAAGCAAACGGTCACTAAGACAATTGGACGGAAGTACCAAAATTGTCAATTTTAAAAAGCTAGAGATTCAATTTTACAATTAAAAATCAAAGGGATAAAAATGGCTGATTTGTAAAATCAAAGAGATTAAAATTGTAATTTAATCTTCAATAAAATAATTTTTTATTTTTTTTGTCTAAATGAAAAGGTATTAGATGCTAATATACATCTTCTATTTTTTAAGTGAGTTTACGGTAGCAAAACTTTGTTTAAGTTCTAGTTCGTTGTCAAATAATAATGTTAACGGATGAGGTACTAACGATCCATTGATTTTATGTCATTATGAACTTTGATAAGATATTTATATGTAATTATTTTTTATAAATTGTATTTTTTAGATGAGAGATTTAAAATCATAATTTACAAAAACAAATTACATTGTGATTATTATATCAGACTCTTTGATGAAGTAGCAAGACATTAGATTGAAGTAATTGTTAAATTCTATTAAGTTAATATTATTACTTAATAACACACTAAAAAAAACTTCAATATTTAGAGGACTTTAGAGATTTTCAGTATTTTGGGCTTATCTCTTTCAATAGGGGTTCAATGAGGTCTTAATAGTTAATTTGGTGGGCTTTAGAGTTGTTTAGTGTAGTCCACGAAATTAAGAGACTCCTTTGTAATAAAACTGTTTTGAGAGTTTGTAAACACACACCTTTACTTTCTTTTAATTTCAGATGTGTTGTCTCACTTCTTCCTACTTCTCCTTTTCTCCTCTCTTCATTTTTTTGAGTTGATCACTTCAATGGAGGGTTAATTTCGAATTCAATTCAAGGATTCTAAGGATTATGGTAAATTTAAGTTCCTTTTTCTTAATTGAGAATCTATATTTTTTTTTCTGTTTTCAGTTTCTAAAGTTCAATTCTTGATTATGATTAGGTTTTGGAAATTGATTGAGGATTAGGATTGATGAATCCAATTGTGAGATTAGGTGATCGATTGGTTGGTTGCCTATGCCAATATGTTTTTGTGCCTGAATTCATGTTAATTAGGAAATACCATGGTGTTTTCAGTTTTCAAGAATGCATATTAGATGATTATCTTATGAAATTCATATTGATATATATGTCTGATCAGATTCGTATCTCTGTTCTGAAACTATGATAATTTTATCACAAGAATTGGATTCTTGGATTGATAGTTTTTTGAATTTGATTTTTTTTTCAGTTTAATTTTGTTCTCTGTTTAATTCTGCTACTGATAAATCCCCCATCTTATTTTCGAATTAAAATCAGATTATTGATGATTTGTGTGATTGTATCCTCAAAAGATGACTTAGGTTGACCCTTTACTGCAAATTTAATTGAGAAATCTAATGCTTTTGATAATAACCCGACAATACTATCAATCTTATGAGGAAGTTGGTTATTATATGAATGTCAGGACAAGACTAGTTTAACTTTTGAGAGCTTTTTTTATCAGAAAAAGCTTTATATTTTCATTAGAAAAACTCACAAAAGTACTTCTGACGTGTATCCAATATTTTAACTTTTGTCTCTAATCCGTTACTATCTCTTAAACTTCGTTAATTTATAAAATCTTAACTTGGTTAATGAGATGTAATGTAGTATTTGATGAACATGCATCTTGAAGTGGGAGCAAAATCGGGAAGAGAAGAATCAAAAGAAAGTCGCAGTTCCAACTTTGAATCAGAATATATTATATATGCAGCCCTCTCCTCTCATAATCAAAGTCCAGCAATAGCAGATTCAGATAAAAAGCATACAAAGTAAATCCAAGACAACTCAAACTTTTATTCTTTAATCAATGTGTGGTGAGTGAACAACAGAAATGAAATATAATAGATCAATCATATATCATAGTTTGATTAATTTCACGTAATAAATAATTTTATTAAAGGATGGAGAATATATATATATATATATATATATATAAGCTCTACCACCAAAAGCCTAAAGGTACAACACAATACTCGTAGTTTTTGTTAGTCTTCAGCTTAACTTCACAGTTTGCTAGTAAATTATTGCTAGGAAAGGAAAAATAAAGCAAGCAAATTAACAGTCACAACAATTACAACACAACCCTTTTTAGAAACCTCAGATGCAAACTTCTTGCTCATGTTTTTCTTGTCAGTGATATGGTAACAATGGTGAACTTAGTTTTCTCCTTGGACATACGATCCGACAAGATTTCTTGGTAACGGCTAAAAAGCTCATCTGTGATAGCTTCACCGAAGTGGCTAACCAGCATAGATTCTGCCACAGCTCTCATGCACTGTGTCACATTGCATGTATCCGCCATTACCAAGTATTTCAGATCCAAACTCAAGAGCGTTCCACTCATCATGAGCATTCCAGTTCACCTCAGACACCTCGATTAATGGCAAATTATCCTTCTTTAAGAACTTCCAATTTCACTTCAGATGGGGATGGAGTGTAATAAGGGATGTTAAAAGTTTCTAGTTGCTCTTCCTTTATTATTCCCTGCGGCAAATAGCAAAAACATTCATTTTCATGCATCTTGCTAATTAAATTTATTTATAACTATACTTTTTTGTGAGAATTTATTTATAATTATACGTTTCTACAGATAATTAATGTGCACTGTATTTAAAGTTTTTTTTTTTTTAAATCCAAACAGTTTTTGAGAAGAGTTAAAGGCAACAAAAAACATAGGCAGCGTTATATAATAGCCAGAATACAATAATAATGTTTACCACATTAATTTTTTTATTTTTTATTTGTCAAGGAATTTAGTTGAGGTGGTTGAGCTTGCATGAACTATTGTAAATCCTTCATTCAATACCCATAGATAAAAAAAATCATATATTATCAAATGGTAAATAATAAATAATAGTTTTGTCATGTGTCATTAGAATATTGATTAAAGAATTAAAGAATTTTTTTTATTAAAAATTATATATTTAAAATTCACAGAAAAACATATTTAATTGTATTCATTCCAATAAAAAAAAGAAACCTTTTCCTTTTACTTCTTTAATTAGCCAGTGTCTTAAACACATGTTAGCATTTTCCATAATAGTAAATAATAGATAATAAATTATCCGAAATATGTACCCGCAAGACCATATCATTAAGAGCAGTAGCCATGTAGCAACCAGTAACCACCCTTGCTAGATGGATCCCCGCTTCTTCTTCCCATAACTGTGAGAACCATACGACCTCCTTCAACTATTTCCTCTGCACGACACTTTAGAAAAACAGAGAAATCCTTTTGAAATTGCTCGTAGTAAGCTCTCGGAACATTTGACGGACTTGTGCTGCCTATGTAAATATTGCCCTTGTTGTTGTCTATACCCTCAGGAACCTAATTAACTCATAACAAACAATTATTATTTATCCTGTCAAAAAAGGTCATATGATTTTTTTAAAAATTTATGTAAATTTTTAAGTGATTATATGATATTAAATCTTGATCATTTCATTCTAGATATATTATATTATATTAAAAGCTCCTACAAAATACAAATTAATGTGAATCAAACTAAGAAAAATATTTAATGAATATATATACCTTAGATAGCCAATGAAGGCTGGAAGAGAAATGAACAAAATGCATACACCTATTTGGGAAAGCCCTGCCATAAAAAGAAAAGAATCGGGAGCCCCAAAGTGCTATTTTGTATTCTCTTTCTATGTGAAATAAAGATTCAAACCAAAATATTCATTTTATTTCACTTATTTAAGGAAAGGAACAAATTAGGAAGAGAGACTCGGAAAAAAGTTACAAAATATTGTGATTTTAACACACCCACTAGAGAACATTTTTTAGATTACAATCGCAGATTAGTGATTTCTACACACGTGATAATTCAAATTGTCCGGTTGGATCGTCAAAAATACATTTCAATTTGACTGTTTGTGGCACATTTGGCTTGTTGGAGACTCTCTTGTATCTTAATTGATTATAGTGGAGTTATTTCTTTAGTATCGATGACCCGTGATTTTTATCCTTGCAATGATGGGTTTTTTATATTAAACAAATTGAGTCTCTTGTCTTTGTGTTTTTTTTCTTAATTTCTATTTTGCATTCTATTTTCATTAGTATTCCTCGTAGGTTCTTGCAAGTTTTAGGGAAATAGTTTTAGGGAAGTTTATTTCCACTGACTATTGCTTTATTATAGAATTTGTTATTGTGTTGGTTTATTTTTTCATTAGAGTGGTATCATAACTCTTTGGTTAAGGGACTATTTTTCTACTTACTTGAACAATGGAGACACATATGAAGATGGTATTATCTTATATTAAGATATATAGGTCAAGTCTTGTAGTCTAGCAAATCCCAAATCTTTCCCTATAGAATGTTACTCACCAGACTCTTAAGAGAGTATGAGGTGCCTCTCATGTTGGAATCTATTAATAAAGAATATGCTTTCTTTGGAAAAGAAACATAAAAAATATGAGGTTAGGAAATCTTCATGAAGAGCAACTCCCTCAAAGTAAGAAAAGAAAAGAAGCTCCTAAAACAGAACCTAATAAAAAGGAAAAAATATCCAAATACTCCGTTTTAGTAAGTCAGGAGAGTGGTGAAAGATGAGAAAAAACTTCGGTTAAAGATACAATCCATGAGACAGGTAATTGAATATAACACATATAGGCAAGACAAGTTCTTCTATTGGTTTAATACTATTGTTCTGCAAAAACATGCTTTTGTAGCAGAATCTTCTCCTGAATCCTCATATCAACCACCTCATTTTATAATGGCTCTTAGTTCTAGTAGCTCCTCAAGATATTCCCCATACGAGCTTGTCCTGGTTAGAGATTCTTCCTTTTTTATGATGTCAAAAAGGGGAGAAAGTTAGAGTAGTTGTAGGAAGGGGATGGTGAATAGGAATAGAAATTATGCCTTCGTTGACCATCTATGTTCTGCTATACTGTTTATGTTTCATGTTTGATGAATGAACATTTATAATATTAATGCATGAGTAGTTCTATTGTTTTGAATATTCTGAGTTCATGATAGTTGAATTTGTGATAGTTACAAAACAGAAATAAAATAGAAATGCTTAAACTGGGGGAGTAAAAATAATGAAATAAGAAGTAAAAAGCACTTAATAGAATACGAAGACTGTTATGTGTTTGGTTTTTCCTCTTTTGGGGTTTATAAGGACCTTTGTTACCACTTATCCGTTAGAATATCTTTTATATTCCTTCAATTGATATTCTTTTTTGTTACGCATAAGAAAAATTCAAGACAACCCAAACTTATGAGTTTATTCAATATTTGGCGAGTGAATAATAGGAATGAAAATATGAAATATAGTACACCAAATACTGATTATCATAGTCTCACATAAATAATTTTATTACATAATAATATTAAAAAGAAACTTACTACCAAAGGTACAGCATCATACTAGTTTTCTTTTTCTCCAACTTAACATTTTGCCAGTTAATTGCTAGAAAAAAACACAAACAAGCAAACAGTCACAACTCACAACAACTACAACAATCCATTTTGAGAAACCATATATAGATGCAAACTTCTTGCTTATGCTTTTCTAGTCAATAATATGGTAACATTGATGAACTTGGTTTTCTCCTTGGACATACGTTCAGCCAAGATTTGCTGGTAGCGGCAAAAAACCTCTTCAATGATAGCTTCACCAAAGTGGCTAATCAGCATAGGTTCTGCCACAGCCCTCATGCACTGTGCCACATTGTATCCACCATCACTAAGTGATTCAGACCTTTCAGATTCAAAGTCTAGAGCATTCCACTCATCGAGAGCATTCCAATTCACCTCAGAAACCTCTAGACGATTGATGGCGAATGATCCTTCTTTAAGAACTTCCAATTTCACTTCAGATGGGGATGGAGTGTATTGAGGGATGTTAAAAGTATCTAATTGCTCTTCTCTTATGATTCCCTGCTCAGCAAATAGTAAAAAGATTTTATATTCATGTATCTTGCCAAATTTAGTTAATATGTTTGAACAGACAATGTGTATTGTATTTAAAGTATATTTTTTTCTGGTCTGCTATGATAATTCATATGAAAAGAAAAAAAAAAACAGACAGTTTGATTAATAGCTAATATAAAATTATAAAGAATGTTTTTAGTTGATTTTTTTGTGTGTAATCAGATCATCAAATGGTAAAACAGTTCTTATGTAATCCTCAATTTTTTTAATTTAAAGAACAATTAGAGAGCATATTAAAAACACTACGATTTATCTATAAAAAAACAGATAAATCCAAAGATTCAGTTGTTATCATTACAATAGTTGTATACATGAACTTGGCAAAAAAGTCAATTTATACCTAGCTGGTTGGCTGGTTTTGTCCAATCAAACTAATGGTCAAACTTGCTTAGGATTAAAAGCAATGCTTTTATTTGTATTTGTCTTCTATTTGTCTTTGCTCTCTTGTAGTTTGTAAAAGTAGCAATGTGAAAAGAGAGGTCCACGTTTCCTTCTCGTAATTTTTGTTTATTATAGCCAAGAAGGATTAGTTTGTATATATAGTTTTTTCTTTTCTTTTTGGTATTAAAGGTTGCTTACAAATTAGACGTTCTGTTTAAAAAACTAATAAAAACGTAGTCATGATACTCAATTGTTTTTTTACTAACGAAAGAGAATCTTCCGCATCATAATTTTTTATGACAAAATATTATAGAAACAAGTTTTTAAGTTAATGTTAGCCATTACATCCAAACTCATCATCTTTTTGTTGAGTCATTAACGAATTGTTGGGAATGTATACCTGCAAGACCATATCACTAAGAGCAGTAGCCAAAAGCTCCCAAATGTAGCAACCATCCTTGCTAGATGGATCATCGCTTCTTCTTCCCAAAAATGTGAGAACCATGCGTCCTCCTTCAACCAATTCCTCTGCACGACACTTGAGAAAAAGAGAGAAATCTCTCTGAAATTGCTCATAGTAAGCTCTCACAACATTTTTGGGGCTCGTACTGCCTATGTAAACATTGCCCTTGTTGTTGTCTACACCCTCAGGAACCTATTTAATTAAATCACCAACAAACAATTATTTATTTTTCATATAAGGCGCATATTATATTGAAAGCTCCTACAAAACAAACACTAATAGTACTAAGAAAAATATTTAGTTAACATGCATATGCATGTGTACCTTAGATAGCCATTGAAGGCTGTATGAGGAATGGACAAAATGAAGACTTTGATATGGGAAAACCCTTCCATAGAAAGAACCGGGAACACCCGAGAAGTAGCATGGACCGATCCCACTTTCCATTTCATCACACAATTTCTCTTTGAAGCTGTCAAGAGACTTGAAGATGTTGTTGAAGTCATTCCCAGGGAGATCATTCAGAAAGACTTTGTATTCTGGAGATTTGTGGTTCAGCTCTCGGCAAAGCTTCTCCACAATTTTTATGAATTCAGACACAACAAATAAAGTGTTTGGTCCAGAAGAGCAACCCAAATCTGCAATTGCCAAGCTTCTGGGGTGTGTGCTGCAATAGAGGCTTCTTATGGCTTCCTCTCTTATGGGCTTTGTCAAACAAATCACCTTTTGCTTCATAAGTTATAACCAATGACACTAAATAATTAGTACATCGTGTTGTGTATAATTAGTACCAATGTTGGTCTATCATTTATAAGACGCTAATGTGTTACTGTCTTTTATCTTTTACATGTATGAAATTTATTTTAGGTGATAACCGAACTTAGTATTATTGAAAGATAAAACTTAACATTAAATATTGTGGATATTAATTGTTAGCATTATATTGCCCTTCAATCAAACTTATGTTTATTGCTTTTTTTATGATAAGTTGTCTGTAAGTATACCTGAACAAGGGAGTTGTTTGCATAGCTTGCGTCTCCAACGCCACCGTTCATGTGGAGTACCTGTGCTACTTCCATTCTCTTTTCTTGTTATATTTCTACTTCACTTTCTAGCTCGTTCTTTTACTTTTGTGCTTCTATGCTTTTGATCGAACCTCATACCACACCTATATATATATAGATGTGAAAACTGTTTTTTAACAAGAAAATGTTTGTTTTCTTCTCATATATGATTTTACATAAAATAACGTTTTTCTCGTGGCTATCCATCTCTGCATATAAAAATGTCGTACGGGCTATGAAGTGATTGACATTTGATCCAAAAGTGGGTCGTTTACAACGTAGTTCTCTGTCGTCATTGTCAGTTATATATTTGACCACAAACATGTTGTCTATATAAGTATAGCTGAACAGGGAGTTGTTTGCATAGCTTGCATCTCGAAAGCCACCGTTAATGTGCAAACATGTGCTACTTCCATTCTCCTTTCCTTAGTTTTATTTCTACTTCACTCTTTCTCTCAATCTTTTGTCTTTTGTGCTTTATAATTGCGAAGTTTAGATTTAATTTATAGTTAATTTTAACTAAGAATGATTATAATTTATTTATTTTTTTGTTATTTTTAATGAAGTAACGAAGAATTTAATATTATGTTAGTTTTTACTAGCGGGATTCAAAAGAAAACAATTACAGGGATTTGGAGAAAAATTGATAAAAAAATTTGAGTAAAGAAAAGTTAAAGATTAAGACCACTTTGCGCGAAATATAGGTTCAGCGCATTTTCTCGCTCAGCGGTCAGTTCAGATTTAAGGTGCACTGAGCGTGAATTCGACGATAATCCTGTGATCATGATCTTATTCATTGAGCCCAGACTCGCTTAACACAAGATGACATGAATTTAAAGCTACTTTAAGACTATAAAAAGATTAGAAAGCAAAAGAGAAACATAGAGGATCGGATGTCTATACAAAAAGAGTAGAAAGGAAAGAGAAAGAGTCAGATTTGTTTAATCTATTTTATGCATATTTAATCTTAATGTAATTTATTATTTTTTATTTTTGTAAAGAAATTTGGAAGAAAAAAATAGATAAATTAGACTTTTCACGCGAGAAACCAAAGATACATTATCAGGTAGAAATTGGGATGAGAAAAATTATTAACCATCACAAGTAATTTTAGCATAACCTCAAGATATTTTAAATTCTGAACTTAGCTTTAAGCATTCAAATGCATTATCATCATCTTTATTTTCTCTTTATAATCTTTTATTTTAAATATTTATCTTGTATCTCTCTTTATTTTTTATTTTAAATTTTTTATCTTTTACTTTCTTTAAATTGTATATCTATCATTTCTTATCCTTTTTACTCTTTTATTACTTAAAAATTGGGATTCGATAGTGGACTTCCGAATAGCTTTACTCCTTGTAATAATTTAGTGTAGTTGGTAATGACTTAAGAGTGATTCCACACTCGACACTCATATCACATTTATATATAGGTGTGAAAACGGTTTAATTTCTAACAAGAAAAAGTTTGTTTTCTTCTCATTAATTAGTGACATTTTCCGTGGCCATCCATCTTTGCATTTAAAAATATTGTACGAAATTATTGATGTTTGATCCAAAAGTGGGTCCTTTTCCGTGGCCATCCATCTTTGCATAGCAAAATCTCGTATTAACGATATTATCTAAAGCTACGAACCATATAACGAAAGCGATGGCTGGATTAAGTTGGACGTGTTCATTTTATACATAAAAAATTATGAATAATGAATTTTCTTTCAAGAATATTCATAGAAAATATGGATAACACAAAAATAGTTATATTTAAAGTGATTGTTTATTGAGAAATATTAAAAACACACTCTCTTTATGACATACTCACTTAATTTATTAGTTAAAATTTATTGAAAATAATAAATATACTAAAATATTAGGAAAAAAATGATGTTCAGAAGCTTTGACAATGATGTTGCCGTGAACCGATGGATTCCGTTGACGATGATGGAGTTTCTGCTACTGGATGTCGACAAGGTGCTAAGAGGCGAAGGTACATTTGGGTGGACCATTTTTCCAACAAAGGGGTGGACCTTGAGAAGGTGCATGTGACATTGATTGGGAAATTAGGGTACAAGAAGGTGAAGTGGGCAATACGGAATAAGACCACCTAAATAATACAAAAATAATACGACTTCGTTTTTATTTTATTTTTTAAATTTTTTTTATATATATTCTCACTCAGACAAAAATTACACATGACAACATATGTCACATGCCTATGTGTCTGGTTAACAGTCATGTAAGTAGATAACGAATTTTAACTAACGACATAAACCTCAGACAAAAATTTTCAAATATTAGGGATCCAATTCAAAGAAAAAATTTATTAGGGACCAAATGCAAAAGTCTGGTATATATTAAGGACTAAAAATATATTTAAGTCATCTCTTAAATCAAACAACATTACATATCATTTTATTTCTATTCTATTTCTCTTTTTTTTTTTTCAAATGATCTCTTTTCTATTTTCATTTATTCTATTTCTCTCTTCTAAATCAATTATAAATTGAAGTAGGATTTGGTTTCTTTACTGCTACCAAGTTTCATAACTAAAGATAATTTTTATTTATAATCACTCAATTGCCCTTTTTTTTAAAAAAAAAACTTATATATTTCACTTTCAATAATTTATTTCTATTGCCTTCCTATTTTTCTCTTTTTTCATATATAAAAATTAAGGAAAAGGAGAAAGAAGGACATAAATATATAAACTACTCACAACTATTTTTTTGGTTCTGGATTAGAAATCATGTGTGTTTCCTAATCCATTGAATTTGAGAATAATCTCGCTCGTGATATGTGACCGTCGTTGATCCTTGAAAATTTCACATGCACATGAAGAAAATCAAACACAAATTTTTTCACTTATTAGATCATCTTTCAATGTTAACACCATAGGCGGTTTCAAGGCCCGGCTACCCTGGGCAATTGCCCAGACTCTGGCATAACCCTTTTAATTTTATGTTACTAATATTTTTCTTTTTTTTTTTTGGTGCTGTACTATTATTTTTCTTTATTAATGAATTAAACGGGCAACTATCATGTTTAGCACGCAGATTCAACAAAAAATATCTTGATGTTAAATAGTTAGTTGAACTAGCTGGCATAACCCTTTTTGTGGACTGTGTATTCTTATCCTTCACTCTTTTTTTTTTTTTTTCTTGGTAGAATTTTCCTTCTCATTTATTTACCCTTTGTAAACAATAATTACGATAATTCATGCAATAGGGTAATAACAACTATAGAAACACCAATCACATGAATTCATTATTATTGGTCAGCTTTTTCACAAATTTACTATGAGCTTAAAGCAAATATCATGTGATGTTGTTCTATAAATCTAAGTTGTACATTTATCAATTACTAGTATTTTAGTGAATGTTTATTTTATATAACTAAAATTTATAATTTATAATAAATAAATACTTATATATAAATTATGAAATAATTTTACACAAACATAAAAATGGAGAAAATTAAAAGAAAAATATTAAAGAAAGGGCAAGAAATTGAAAGGGCAAAACAATTGTAAGAGTTAAAAATTAAAAGGGCAAAAATATAGGTAACAGAAACAAAAGAAGTAAAGCTTCGTCACCGCAGCAACACTGTAGAAACCTTAAAGCTTTCCGCCATCGACACCTACTGATTCTTTTCCGACTACCGCCTTCCCCTTTTTTTTCGGTTAGTAATTGTTTAATTTCAACTGATTGTGGTTTTAAATTGAAACAATTAACACAAAGGTAGCAGAGAAGAAAAAGAAGAAAAATTTGGGTTTATTTGCACCGCCTAGTAATAGCAGACACAGAGAAGAAGAAAATTTGGGTTTGTCTTTGAAAGGTTAAATATTTTATGTTATATAGAAGTACTAACATTGTGAAAATGGGTCCCATATTTTTCAAGTTTATCTAAAATCTCATATGGTGAAATTATAATATTGTATCATACTGATAACTTCAATGAATTTCATTATAAAAAATATTTACTTTATAATATATTTTGTCATTTTGTGTGCTGCTAAGTGTCAGATTAAGCTACTACACAGCAAGATTCATTGGTTATAAAAGTTTTATTGATAAGTCAAACTAAAGTGTGTATCTAGTAATATTATAAGCATATAGTATTATTTATAATAGCAGTAAAAAGATCTTTTACAGTGGAATCATACCACTTGTAAATTTGTTTATTGATAGATAAATTATCTACAATAAAGGTTTCTTTTGGTTATCTAATTTTATTAGTTTCTATAATGGTGTTTAATTGAATATAATATAATGCTTGTTCCTACTCTTTATAAATCATAAGAGATTACTTTTATTTTGAAAAACTATTCTTATTTAAATTTTGATTCTTATGATTTTAATTGTTAATTGAGTATTAACTTAAGATCATTTAATTTCAGAGATGAGGAGATTTTTGGTTGATAGAGCAAGTATTGAGAATGTGAATGTTGTACAACAAGAAGCCGAATTAGAACCGCCACCTAATGTGGTTAATGAGTTTAACCCAAATGAGATTGTGCGTGATCCAGGTCATAGGAAACAAACGAGCTTTCAAATATATTGCAAAGAGAATTAGTTGATGTTGTCAAAGCTCGGTTGGGCACAATGAGAGAGAGTGGCTGGAATAATTTTTTTGCCGATGTCCAAGGATTTTGTGTGTTGCTAAAAGTATTCTGGTACCAAATATGGATGACGAAATACCAGTTCGGGGTCGTTCAAGAGCAGAAGGGAGGACTATCACTAATCTTCATCATTACCGTGCAGAGATTTTTTATGTTGCTATTGATAAAATATGTGTGGAGATGGATCACCGCTTTAGTGAAGGAAGTAACATTATACTTGATTGCTTCTCATGTCTTGACCCCAAGAACTCTTTCTCCAAGTTTGATGTTGATAAGCTTGCTCGTCTTGCTGATATTTATCATGCAGACTTTTCTGATGATGACCGAGGAACAATTAGGGATCAACTTGAAACTTATGTGCTTCAAGTGAGAAGAAATGCTTCTTTTTCCACTTGTGAAGATGTTCAAAGTTTGGCTATGAAGATGGTTCAAACTGAGAAACATTTGGTATTTCCATTGGTTTATAAACTTATTGAGCTAGCTTTGATATTGCCGGTGTCGACAGCATCCGTTGAAAGAGCTTTTTCAGCAATGAAGATTATCAAGTCTAAATTGCGCAATAAGATCAACGATGTGTGGTTCAATGACTTGATGGTATGTTACACCGAGCGGGAGATATTCAAGTCACTTGATGATATTGATATTATTCGAACATTTACCGCAAAGAAGTCTCGGAAAGGACACTTGCCTCGTAATTTTATTTAACCCGCTATTGTAAGATTATGTTTATCTCTTTTATTTTAAACTATATTTTTGTTGACAAAATGACGAGTCTCTTTTATTTTGATTGATTACTATTTACATATTATATACAATGTGAATTTGCTATCTTTAAATTTTTGCCCAGGCTTTATAATTTTTCTGGCTCCGCCACTGGTTAACACAAAGATACCTTATACCACTATACCAACCCTTTAGATTATTAAAACAAGACTGTTTAATCTACCTTATGACATAATATATAATAAATAAAACAATTTTAGTTTTAAAAAACTTGTTTTATCAAATACAACTATGAAGAGAATAGTAAATATTATTTTTATCCTGTACATGCATTAGGAAAATAATTAGCATGTTCAAAGAATGTGATATCATAAAGGCTAATTAATACATTCACGTTTTGCAAAACTTATCGGTTCATTTTCACAAAATTGTATATATTTTTGTTGAAAAGTCGAAACATCACTTATTAATTGACTTATTATTGTTTCATTAAAGAAAATATTGACAATTATTTCAATTTTAATAATGTTTTTGTATTTCTAATTATATAAAATATTTATTTATTTATATAAACTAAATAGATAAAAAATTGATATCCCTTTAAAATGAAGTCCTAACCGGTCGTTCATCTCAACCGCACTCAGAGTCACTACTGATTAGATGAACCAATGAGAACTTGCACTATAAGTTTCTATGCTTTAAATAATTATGAAAAATAGATTTTTTTTTAAAGAAATACAATAATTTTTTTTAGGAAAACATACAATTTCTTCCATTATTTACCAATACATACATGTTTATTATTCATAATTTTTTTTCTTAAACATACAAGATTTTTTTTTTTTACCAAAACATACCACTTACATTATTTACCAATACATACATGTTTACTGGTCGCATTGTAGAACCCGAATTTATATTGTGTTTTTGAAATTTCTTTTGCAAAATTCGTTGAGAATTTAGGTCCCCAACCCAAATTCTCAATGTGATTTTTAATATTTTTATTTTAAAAAAATTGATTTTTTAAAAGATTCTTAAAAATATAAATAGAGGAAATTAATAAAATTAGAAAATATTATGATATAATTTTTTAGTTATCATATAGGCACTTAAATAAATTGCAAGTTTAAGGTAATTGAACATGTTATGAATTATTCTGAAATTAAATTTGAGTGTCATTGACGATTTTGTTTCGTTGTGTACGTTAATTAAAAAAATGAGATAATTAATTATCAGTCTTAAAATAAATGAGAAACACAAACAGTAAATAATTACTACATCTAAGTTATATAATACACATAAATTAAAACGTGACTGAAATGAGAGACATAGAAACATACATAATAAACATAACATAATAAAACGAAAATAACAAAACATACTAAAAAATACAATTGAAACATGATATGAAGGATCACAATTGAAACATTGAATTACGTGTCAAGTGTCTACAAAATCCTATTAGGAGGCATATGTCATCATGGTTATTGTTCATCATATAAAGGATCACAATTATGTATCAATACAACTATTAGGAGAAATAAAAAATATCGATCAAAATCAACAAGAATATGAACTAATATCGATGAGAGCAAAAGAGGTCAACCAAAATATTGTTTAATTTGTAGACTAATAGGTCATTCAAAAAATAGGTGTTCATATCATCCCGAAATTTTAGTCAAACAATTTTTATTTTACTATCAATATATTTCATTTCGCACTATATATAAATTCAAAAAATTATTGAACGATAGTATTTTTAACTAATTTTATTTAATTTTATTAACTTTTCTAATTTTTTTACTTTTTGTTTATTGATATTTTTAAAAAAAATTAAAAATCACGTCGAGAATTCGAGTTAAGAAGATCCAAATTCTCAACGGATTTTGCAAAAAAAAAAAAAAAATACAGTGTAAATTCGAGTCTCTTTAGACTTTGGACAATAAACATGTATATATTGATAAATAATGGAGGAATTATATTTTTTGGTAAAAAAATTTCTTGTATGTCTTTGAAAAAAAAAATCTAAAAATCTAAAGATGTAATTGCAGTGAAAAATAAAGTAAAAAGATGTGATAAAAATGAGCAACTAAACCATTAACTGTGATGCGGTAATCATGCTGAGCTCATAGTATTAACGTCATAAGCAAATTATATAAATAAAAGTGGGCAATTGAATGAACTAATCCTAGTAATTGTGATACGGTAAGCATACACAGCTCATGGTACTGACGTAACGCACTAACGTGTCCCATTGACATTTGCATTCTACGACAAAAATGAGGTTGTTGAATACTTTAATTGGGGCCAAGTGCATGCCAACTACCAATCTGCTGAACTAGCACCTCATACGAATGGGAATCTCTCACACTGAACACAACGGCTATTCATAATTATTTTTTAAAATATAAATGTATTTTAATATAACTGGTTATTGTTTTTAAAATATGGATAAATAACTAGTTATAAATAAACTAGTTTTATAATTAATTATATAACAACTTATATCTCAAATTAATTATGACTGAATAAAAATAAATTATTTAGAATATCCATTTCTAGTTATAATTTTATAATTATAATTATTTTTTAAATAAAAATAAGTTATTTGAAATATCCATAACTATAAAATTGATTATAATTTTATACCTACTTTTATATAACTAGTTAGTTATAGTTATTTTTTTTAAAACTGATTTTTTTAGCATCCCTAGTGAACACAAAGTTTCTGAAAGCCTTTCACTCCAAGCCATTTGAAGTGAATTGTAAAAATTGTTAGGACAAACTAAATTAAATTGTGTAATAGTTTGAGCGAACTATTTCGAAGAAGAAGAATTGTTTGAATTGTTCTCAATAAACATCTTACTTTTTAAGCAATATTTTCACATTTTTTAATCTCACACGTTATTTGGTTCAAACAGTTTGGTTTTGAAGCAATTCAGTTTTTAAAAACTGAACTATGGAACAATTTAGTTCAGTTTCTTTAGCACAATTCAGATCAGAAAGATTTTAGTTCAGTTCATTTTTCTTAATAGCCATAGTCTAATCTATCAAGTTGTGTGTACAGTGATGCTTTGTGTTGTTTTTCACAAAAATATGACAATAAGAGTTAACAATAATGACAAATCAAAGGTACTAGCACACCATTAGGTAATGGTGTCTCCTCAGGGTTGGTTCATTGGGAATTTCACATACGGGTTATTAGTCTCTTAATATTTAGTGTCAAAATAAGTTTGCATCCAACAATCAGGTTTAAATGATTATTACGGCTCTAAGAGAAGAGTTCCATATATTTCATAATTGATTTTGTTTATGACTATATCAATTCCAAAAAGTTGTTTCCAAAATTGTCTGTATTTTATTAAAACATAATTCTAGAAATTACTTTCTAAAATTGATATATCTTTTTTTTTTGGAAAGTAATTTTAAGAACTATGTATTTCGTTAAAACATAGTTTCAAAAACTCTTTTTTAAATTAATATATGTTATTTCGGAAGTAGTTCTTGGAACTGTGTTTTAACAAATAAAAAAATATAACTTAACATTACAAAATATAAAGAGAAGAGAGGAGTGTAGTTAGAAAACTTGGGAGGTGTAAATAGATTTGAGGCTCATCTACTTATGGGCTAAAGCCGAAAGAACAGCCTACACTTCTACTTGAAGAACAACTTGCTGGTAAAAGGCCTTTATCACTACCCTTAGGCAATTGCTTTGCGCACAAAACGTTTTTTATTGCACACCCAACATTTTTTTGTTATTTCCAAAATTATCCTTAACAAATTGAATCCGTAAACTTATGGATTCGTCGCAAGCTTATGAATGGTCAATCCGTATATAGTTTTTTTAAATATTTTTAAAATGTTTTACGAATTAATGGTCCATGCAGGATTTAAATTTGTGAATTTCACATTATTAACACGACGTTCTAACCAACTGAGCTAATAGACCAATTATGTTATAAAATAATTAATGTCACTATATATAACACTAAAATTTCTAACATATATTTAATGCATATGTAAATTTGCATAATAAATTTTGTGGCAATTAATTGTGGTCATTAAATATATTAAAACAAAATTAATTATCACAGGTTTATTAAATATTAGTGTTATATAACATAATTGGTTTATTAGTTCAATTGATTAGAGCATTATGCTAGTAATGGGAAAGTTATAGGTTTGAACCTTGTATGGTCCATTAATTTTAAATTAATTCACAAAACATGTTTTTTTTAAAAAAAAATTCATAATTGATCCATACGGATTGCACAAAGCAAAATCCCTACCCTTATGGTAAATGGACCAAAAATCATAATTTAAAAAATACCATTATGGCAGGAAATGTCTTAAACTGGGCCTGGGCTTTAATAACTCCTTTAAACTGTCATACTAGCAATTGGAAGATGAAGTTGATGTGGGTTTATTGTTTTTATTTTTTATTTTTTACAGAAGATGCGGGTTTATTGTTAAGCATTTCAGCTACTTTAAATCTCTTTTGCCTCATATCCATATGCATTCATCCCAATTAAGGCTATTTCCATGTATCCAAAGCTAAAATCTAGAGCAATTAAAGATCAAAATAGTGCATTGTTTAAAACCCACCACTATAAAATTAGTATTTTATGGCGTCTAATTGAGAACGGTTGCTTTAAAATCGTGTTAGAATAAAATACGGTGATAAATTTATTAATAAAAGAAAAAATATAACAATTTTATAAAAATCATCTTTAAAAAATCGTCTTTGAATGTAAATGTTCAATTGCATATTCAATTAATATATTGACATCAATAAATCTCCAATAATTATTGTTGCATGCTTTTGGGACAAGTAATGAAGACTCTTTGTCCATGCATGGATAGTCTAGGACCCCTAGGATTTTGCAGGTTCACATTCTTAATTAGTTACTTCTATCCTTCTTTCAAATGGATATCATATTAGTGTTTGAGGTTAACAATACAAGGCTTTAGCTAAATTGTCAACTGAATTGAAGGCACGTTCAAAAATTAGGTAAAACACTACTTCTAATGGGTGAATCTGCTCTACGAAAATGACTGGCACCTTAGGCACAATTCAATTCAAATTTCTATCTACAAGTAAAATATTTATGCGGTTGATGATACTGGCAAATTACAACATAGTAAAGAAAAGGAAATTGCCAGCATGCCACCGCAGGACCAACATCCCTTCATTATAGGTGATACCTTTACCCTACCTTTAGTGTCAGCCCTTGAATACAAAGTAATAACAAAAGTCTTATGCATCGTTGAAGGCCCCATCTTAGAGCATGAGACTCGCATTAAAGACAAAAAGGATATCGAATAGAGAAACCAGCTTATCATGAAGGCTAGGCTAGTAACTATATTTAGCTTCTCTTTATGAACTACAGAAGTCTAGTTGGTGGTGGGATGGTGAATTATTGCTTGATTTTCTTGGTTTGATATAGCAAAGAGGTGAACCACCAAAGACTCTTCCCTCTTAAAATTGTGCTATTTCAGATGGACAATTTTGTGCTATTATTACTCTACTATTTCAAATACCAAAAGATGAATAGGGTACTTCATAAAGGAAAATATAGACATGACAACCAATTGAAACATTCAGTCATTACTATTGCTTTTTTATGTATCCATCAACAACATAAAGTTAGGACATGTTTCTGTTTCAATAATAGTGTATTTTTTTCTTCACAATAAAGTAATTTTTAAGGGATATTTGAAAGTTCATATTCTAGCAGGACCCCCCCCGCCCTCCCCCAAAAAAAACGTACCATGGAATATCACATTTTGGGGGGTTTGGTGTTGCAAATCATATTCAAAACCATTGCCACATTTGTAGGACAAAGTGAAAGGGAAAATGTAAGCATATTTCTAACACATGTTTCCATTGAGAACTGACCTTGTTTCCCTTTCGTCATAAGAAGCTTCAATTAACTTGGAATTATAGTTAATAGATTTCCAATAGTTGATTCAGACCATGCAATGAGTAAGTCCATATATATTGTTGTTTCAGAGTATGCAATGACTACGTGCATCTATATTAAGTTTTAACAATGATATTTGGACATCCAACATTTTCAAACATCTAATTAACACTGACACTTATTATTGTTCTCTATCAATCTCTTCTTACGGCATCATGTCATCTATAACAATTATATTATTTTCTCTTTTCCCTCTCTCACTAGGTATCACTTGACACTTGGGGGCTGAGGATGTCCGAGGATCATTTTCCATTTGATTTTTAGTTGGGAATGGGAAGTCCTCAATTTATATTCAGAAAACAAAATTGATAAAATAAAATGTTTGGCCATCATGAGAAATGGTACAAATGCACTCTAATACATTTTCTCAAACACACTTTCTTTTATTGATTGAAATTTATTGAAAATGATATATAAATTTAATGAATCGTGCATCATATTTAATAATTTTTTCTCTTAATTTTATATTTTTTAATAAATTTTAACCAATTAAAGAAAAAGTATTTAAAGAAGTGTGTTCTCATTATCATTTAAAACCAATTATAAATTGAGTTTTGTCTCAATTTTGTCTTAAAATTCAATTTAAAAATTTCTTTTGCAAAATAAACTTTTTCAAACTTTAATTTAAACATATCATACATCATAACTCACAACTAATCCTAGAAACTTCTCCATCCAGTTTTGCTGATTGAAACTAGAAAGCCATTTATCACAAGATAGCATCGATCTAAACAGGAGAGGAGGACATGGATTATTTAATTTGTATGCAAGAATTTGTGTCACAAAATCTGTTAATATTAATAGTTAATACCCAATAGTCCTAAAGTGTAATGATTATCATGGAGATCATTCCAACCAAGTAACAAACCTATATTTGAAAATTAATTAGACCACCATATATGTAACACCTATCAACCCCCTTGTTAGTTACTTAGTCCAGCATAATTTCCTGTTGGACTCGGTGTGCGTTACAAATGACAGTTTTTCCATTTCTGCAGAGTGTAATTGATTTTTTTTTTTTTTTTTTTTTTGTCTTTGTGTTGTTTTGTTTTACAATTTTTGTTTATTTATTATTATTACTATATTATTTTCCATTTGGGTTGCTTCACCTGTAGACACAGTAATCCTATCATGTTCCCTCAAACTAAAATAACACATAGGGACTCAAAATGTGCCTGATACATTATACATATACAATCATGTTCCAAAGCTTTCCATAACTGGATGATCTGTTTCACTGCTGGAAGATAAGCCAGCGTTTCCTTTGTCTTATACCCTTCCTTTCCTTGTTCTTGGTGGCTCTGGGAAAAGATGTACCTGGCACTCTGACATGCACGATTTCTCTTCCTATGATTGGTAAGTGTGGCTCTAAGAGGTACTAACTTGAGAAATATATATAATATGCTTGTAATTTTGGGTATTGGGTAATATTTATTCGAGACACTTAGATATTAAATATGAACACCTCTTTGAATAAAAATTCAAACATTGATTCATCATATTGTGGGAGACTAATCCCTTTCTCTGGATCCAATTCCATTAGTGTAATATTGCAGTCTTTGTTGTTGATGACTCAGGAACCTTATTTTCACTAATAAAGATGAGAATTTTCGTACCGTTTAACTTATGAAATTGGATTAATTAGACTATGCCTGTCGACAAATAATATAAATTTGAGCTAACTTTTGTCTGAACCTTGAACATAATCATGACTTGGTCCTGTTTTTATGTGGTTTAATAAGAGAAGTGGGTTTGGGAATATAGAGCTTTTCAAGCAAGTGGGTCCCTTTTAATAGGTATAATATTAGAGCCAGTTTTGATGGAAGAATGAGAGGGAAAAAAAGGTAGTAACTAGTAACACCCAACATCGGCACTCAATTATTCCTCTCAAAGTTAAACACCTTCCAATTTTGCTTTCTTTTGAATTACTATGGAAGGTTTTTTTGAACTTTACTGAATGATTGAGAGGATTCCAATTCTAAAAAAGGCCTTTCTCTATCATTCTCCAACCAATAGATAAGAGCAGCTGCTAGGTTTGTTTAATGATTAATTCTTTTGTCTTTGCCTTCAATAAAGTAAAAGTCTATTGGTACCCACCACTAAACAAATCATTAAAACAGACACCAAATAAAACTCCATGCATCTTACTCTTTCCGTCTTATATAATTTATTTTTAAAGAAATTTATATTTCATATAAAATATTAATTATATAAGTTACAATGATAAAATGACTTTGTTTGACAAAAATACTCATTGAAAAAATTTAAAAAGTAATTGTAAACCCATTAAAGTATTTAAGTGAAATACTAATAAGTGAAAATATTATTAGATAGGTTAATATTTTCTTAATTATCTAAAGTAAAAAGTATTTTGAGATAAACTATTAATGTAGTATGACATGATTGATAAATAATTTTTTCTCTTAAATTTATGATCAAATATTCAATTTTTAATCTATATGTTTAGAGATATCAGTCCTTAAATGAATCTTCAAATCTCAAATAATTAATCTTTTAACTTAATAAAAAAATGAGACATAGCATAACAGTCCAACAAAAGATAAATAATATCAAATACAAAAAATTAATACTTCTTTTCACTTATGTAAAGAGTAAAGTGAAAAGTTCCCTAAAGGAAATTAATTCATGACAACTAAATAGGTGATAAGGTGTTAGTTAGGCACGAAGACTAATGGAGGTTGTGGTGGTGTCGGAGCATGTCCATTCTCGTGATCACTTCCTTTTTATTTTTAACTTTGGCTATTTCTGCCATGAATTTAATGAAAGTAAAAGGTGCTCCAGAAGTTGGAAATTATATAAATCCAACCAAGAAAACTAACCCAACCACTGAACCACTCCAATAGTGATTTTTTGTGGAAGTAATCATGACCATCCCAATAAGGGGCAAAAAAGATGAAGAGAAAAAAGGGCATTTTGGAAAAACGGAAAGGTTTCAAGATTTATCAAGATTATAATCTCTTGACAGAAAGTAAAAGTGTCATTTCCTAAAGAGATTATATAACATAAAAGAGGGTACTATGGAAGTAATAGACACTTATAGTTTATATAATGATCAACGCATAATTTCACAATGATTGGGGTTAATTATCCACTGGAGAAACCTTTTGCCGAAGAGAGGCGGGGTGGGAAATGCAATGTGGTAACTTTGTGTGATTGACAAGACATAATCAAATCAATTCTATAGTATAACGAAAGTGATTGCAATAACTTCATAGGAACAAGGCTAAATCAAGTGGTATAGTTAGCTACGATCAGATAGCATAATGCAAGGCAATAATAAGATTGAATTGAATGTTGACGAATTTCTGTTTCTCAATTGTGGAAAATGCGAATTTATTAAAAGAAAACAAATGTAACCAATATTTCGTTTTTACTTGTTGATTTACAGGAACAACATGTAATGTAACCATGTGATTCATTAAATAATATGAAGCGTGACATATTTTTTAGAAAAATTAATAAAACATCATAAAATCCCCCATCATAAATATGCGTAAATTTGCTATTTTTTATATTTTACAAGAATTTTCATAAGAAGAAGAAATTCAATAAGAAAACATTACGTAAATAACAGAAATACAGCTAAATGATGCATAATTTTTCTGAAATTTTTTATGTTAATTTATTTTAAAAAAATTAGATCATTCACAAAGAATTGCACATCATAAATAAGAAAAAAAAAGTGCAATTATTTTACAAGAATTTGTAATAAGAAGAAATTTCAGTAAGAAAAAAGCTATGTAGCTAAAAGTCATAATGCAGATAAAAAGATCGATGCACATTTTTTTTCTAAAAAATTCTTATGTTGATTTAGTTGAAAAATGTCGATATAATTCACAACTATGTAAAAATACTTCATTTAATAGGAAACGTTTTTTATTTCTCTCAATTTTATCTTTTTTTTTTTACCTAAAAAAATATCATAAAAATATACATAAATATATAATTAAGTTGATTGGACATGTAAGCTGTTATAAATTCATCTAGGGTCACGTCATCAATCAATATATTATGTTAGGAATTATCACCATAGGATGTTAACACTTATATTAAAAATAATAGACCTCACTAAAGAAAGACTAAAATGAATAACGACTTACAATTTTAAGGATCAAACTAGTCCCCAATAGTTTAGTAAAATATACCAACTTAAGAGAATAAATTAACTGATATTCAATACTTGAGAGTTTAATTTATATAATTTAATTAAAGGACTTGTATAAAAAATATTTGAGAAGTTAAGTTGATGATTTACTTTCTGCATGCGCGTATAACTATATATAAACTGTGCGTGTATAACTGTATATATATATATATATAACATCGCTCACCAACTTGGTGATATTTTTTCCGGTTATCTATTGCATGGAATGCGAATAACGAGGGAATTATTGGTGGCTCGTCCTAGGTGGAAATATAATTGGACCCAAGTAAGTTTCGTGGTTTGCCTCTCCACTCTTTCAAGTAGAACATTGAAATGCTCTACAAGATGTAGCACCAATCAAACTGTCCCAACTGAATTTAGACATAAACTAGGTCTAAATTAAATTTTGATCATACCCATAATAAATCACTTAATGAAACATAATTCAAACTCGAAAGCCTACATATACACATTAAAATAAATAGATTTAAATACACTAGACAGTTGGAAAATATTTTCCTATCCAACCGTGTAGCTGGTATGCTTTCTTCTTCTTTTTTTTTTTTTTTTTTTTTCTGGATGCTACATTGAACTAATTAAGCATCATCAGCCATTCACGTTTTATTGGGAATAGAATTCCATTCCCTTGCTTTTACCACATTCAAACAAGCAAACGTTTAGTTCCATAAAGTTCCGTTTCCCTCTTCCCAACTACTCCTACTCCTTAACATTAAACTGTAGAATAAGATCAGCATTCATTCCAATTCTCGATCAAATCCCTCATTATTACCATCAAATACACCTCCGAACATATTCTCCAGTTCCATGGTTCCTTCTATTATCACGTATCTTCCTCACCTTATTCTCGGCAAAACATAATATTCATATCAAATTAACAATTACACACGGGTAATTATTAATTATTAAAAGATAAACATATGATTGTGCGGAAAATATCAAAATATATATATCAACACTGTACACGTACTACAGTTAATTGGAGTAGAAAGAAAGAAACAAGTAGTGCCCATGTATTATACTATCTCTCTTAATTTTTTTTTGGAATGGATTTTGATTATTGAGCGCATTTTTTATTTTTTTTCCTGGGTTTTAAAATCTAGGAGGGATTCTGAACAACAATGGCGGAAGACTCCTCTTCTCGCAGAAACCTCAATTGCTTCGCGATGAAAGCTTCTATGGCGCGTTGAAACTCCTCATTGCTGAGCTCATCCTGCGGGTACAAAATTTCCGGCGAGCTGTCGCTCCGCTTCTCGGTCTCCGACCGCAGGAGCTGTTTTCGGCGCGGCGGCTTTCCGGCAGCGTCTACCTTTATCTTCTCCGACTGACTCCGGCGGTACTTCGCGGCAGCCGCGGCGTCGGCGGAAGGCGTGTCCTGCACCATATCGGCGATGATCTGCTTGTCGTGGAACACGGGCTCCGGCGGTGTCGGTGACGGCGGCGCGTGAGGTTCGGAGACGGCGGTGCGCGTTTGGAGGAACTCGCGGTAGAGTGCGTCGGCGGAGTGGGGGGACGAGAGGCGGCGGGACTGAGCGAGGAGGGCGGCGATGATGGCGTTGGAGACGGCGAAGACGAAGAGGGGGCTGGCGGCGAAGGCGAAGAGGCGGCGGAGGAACTCGGCGGAGAGCGCGAGCGCGAAGGGGAGGCGCGTGAGGATCCACGAGAGGAGGAGGAGGGCGAGGCAGAGTTCGAGAATGCGAAGGGCTTTGGAAACGAAGGCCAAAATATTGTTGTTGTTGTGTCTTGGAATGGCGTTGGCCTTCTCAGCTTTCAAGAGAAACTCGTCCATTGTTAGATACAGAAAGAGACACTAACTAAGTGGTGTGAATGGAAAAGAAAACAAAAGAAAGGGTTATGTTATGTACTTATGTTGGAAGAAAGATGAAACAGAGAGAGCATGGTTCCTTTCTTCTGTCTCAGATTTGGCGTAAGTGAAGCTCCTTTGAACACAAATGTTGGCTCTTATATAGACTCCGCCACACACCTGCCACCTTCATACATACATTTATCTGTCATCCTAACGCATCAATGTCTTTTTATTTTTATTGTTTCCTTTCTTTTAACTTGAAAATATTTTTCGTAAAATAATTAATAGGCCAAAAACAAGTTACATCTCATTTTTATAGCCCATTTTATACAATTAAGCTCATATATACTCTCTCTTTTTTTTTAACCTGATTGTGGGAATAAACATTAATAGGTGCATCGATTATAATGATTTGAGTCTCAACAGCCACATAATTTACAACAGGTGAAGGTAAAACAAAAAAAAAAAGTTAAATAAAGAACTTACCGGAGAAATTTTGAAAATTTCAAACAGTAAATGTATTTTCAGGACTAAAATTAATGAGTCAGTGTATATTTGGAAGAATAAAATGACATTGAAATACATGTTACAACAACTTTATCTCAAATACAAAATGACATTTGAGATAAAAGTCATTCTATCAAAGGATTAGGATTCATGTTTTTGCTTTTATCTATTAAATTTACATTGAAATACATGTTACAACAACTTTAACCGTAAATTAAACATACGCTCAATATTTGAAAGAATAAAATCATATTTACCTTTTAATTTGAAAAAAATAGTAGAGTCCACGCCACACATCATCTCCTTTGAAGTGTGAAGAGGAAGTGAAAATACACACTGTGTAACTACTTTAATTACCAAAGTTTCCCCCTCCTCTCCTTGTGCTACTCGTGTCTTTAGCTTGGTCGTGGACTTCATCTTCTTCTCTTGCGTTGCTGCTCATCTTCTTGGTGGAGCTATATATTGTCTGTGTATGTTTATGTAGATTCATCCCTGGTTACCTATGTAGATCCCTTCCTGATTATCCTTATGCTTCGATGTATACATGCTCATATTTGGTATTCAAAGCAATTATGCACTTTAGCATAATTAATTATGCGGCTGACAAAAATAGAGAGTAATCATTGATGCAAAAGAGATGAGACATAAATAAGAAATAATTCTTGATTAATTTACTTTTCAATAAATAAATAAAAACACTTATTTGCAACCATATTAGTTAATGATTCCTTCGTCCCCAAATGGTGGGAGATAAGTGGAGATAAAACTAGTACTTAAGGTCAAAGAATATATTTAGAGTCGATTTATGGTTCAAACTTCAAAGATTGTTTTTCATTTTCATTTTTTTGGTGTGGAATATATTTCATTCTTCACCAGTTAGTTGGGAGAAAACAAAGCGGGGATTTTGAATGAGAGGTAATGACTGTTACTAATGAGAATCAGTCTTCGTGAAAGGTGTTGAGATAAGATGTGGCATTTCACGTGAGGCGATGTACTAGTGACAGTGCAATCTGCAAGGTGTTACAGCTTGTGCATTCTGTTCTTGTACTTTATTGTAAGAGGAAACATTCTATTTCTATGTTACCATTACCAATAGCATCCTTAATTAGTGTTTAAAAAATGAAAATTATCAGAAGACCTCATTAAAATATATATTCCGTTGATTAAATTAATTTTTTTTTAATGACGTTATGCGGTAGTAATTTTTATTTTTCAGTGCCTATTGACAATTTGACATGATTGATATCTTTCAGAAGTCAGAACTAACTTTATTCACTTCCAAAAAAAAAAAAAAAACTAACTTTGTTTATTTGTTTTTACTATTTTCTTCTAAACAATGTTTTTTACCAAGTCAAGTGAACGTCCTTCTTCATATCACGTGGCTGTGCAGTGCCCAACTTGAAACATTCCACGCTTCAAATTTCAATGGTTTTGAGCTTTCTATGTCACAGCTCCATCTCTACCACTAAACTTATTGTAACTAAGCATCGACCCTTCCTTTCCACTTGGTTCCAGTTAGGCGAATCTATGCCCCAAATCACAATTCATTCATTCACAGTTTGCTATATAGTTAATTAGTATGCGGATAAGAAGAATAAGAATAATCATTAATTTTGCATGTATAGGTCAAATTAAAGAATATATATCAAATTTTATTTAAGTTTTAAGAAGTACAGTAATTCTTGCATAACTTTTAATTCAGATCATATTCAATAATCAAAATTTACTTATTTTCTTATTAACTTGACCTAAGGTTTTAAATTGCAATTATGAGATAACAATATTATGATTGCAATCAAGATTTCATTACGATTCGTATGACATTATGGGTTAGTACCACCGTAATTTTTATTTTTTTATCTAAACCACATATATTCTTTACAATATTGCCATAAATGCAGCTGCTACCTGATTGCGGTGAATAAAAAAATGTTGATGTTTTTGCCGAAATTCCAATTTTAAAACCTTGACTTGAATATTCAAACAACGAACTTAGATTCACGCATGCTATATAGAAATCCTACCATGATCTGAAACTCTCGAGAGATTTCGGATTTCATGATCGATCCTGTGTCCGCTCTTGACATGAACCCCATTTTAACGGGAAGATAAGCTTCAAGTCTTAGTCAAGAGTGCTAGACTTGTCTGACATTAATGAAGGAAGGATCGACGTAATTGAACATCATTTGAACAATTATCATTAGCAGAAACATTACATAAGTTACTCGCATATAATATATTTGACTGTTTTTATAGTTGTAAGGTCCGTAAATTTGATTTAGTTTAGGACATGTGTATATGTGTATAACTAATTATGGCTTTTGTGGGTCCTCTGTTATGACTTTGTTTTCTTCATGGGTTGGGTACTTCTTCTATCCCTTCAATTGAATTTTGGTTTGTTTTCTGATAAATAAATAAAAAACAAATTGTCTATAGCTAGTTATGATGGCCAAATTAACTTGTCCATCATGTTCATGAGATAATGGACATAACATAAATGTTGCGTATTTTTATTTGATAATTTTTTTCTTAATTTTACTCTTCTTAGTCAATTTTTCTTAGTTTTATCGATCATCAATTATAATAATGATAGTAACAGCTAGAGTATAATTTAAATTTCCACTAGCACACGAGACTTGGGCACATAGAAATAATTGTATGGATTTGAAAGTGAGGGACCAAAATTTAATTAGGTGCAGTGAAAAAAAAATGATGGTGTGTGTCTGTTTGCGTAGTGAGGACCGTACACGATTGCACTTGCTCCTTGCAAGTTGCAAAAAGTAACCTTTTCGTGTGTTACATGCATCACGTGGCGCTCAAGTGAAGCACAAAAGAGGGGCCAATTCCAGATGTAATAATACTATTGAAAGTTATTTATTTATTTACTGATTATTATTTTTATCTTAGTGTTGGGGCTGCAATTGCCAGAGACTGACAGTGTCTGTTGCCTCTCTCTAAAATCGTAAGTTTATTGTTTCGTTGAGTCCCAATATTTATTTTCAGTCCTTTTTCCTTGTGATCATGCAGTGTGCAATTGGTATGCCTTTTCTTATATCACTTTCTACTGTAGTACTCAGATTCAGAACATCACAATCCTTGTCACATGAAGCTTTCATTTACAAAATATAAAATAAGTTCTCTGTGGAGCACTAATTATCCGCTATCTATAAGAAAATCACGTATTTGCCTAGAATTGATCACACCTAACATTCACTTACTGCATTCATGCTTAATTTGTTTTTTCATTTGTAAAAATCAAATATAATATTCAAAAATTTATCATAATTCACACACTCTATTTAATGAACTAAATGAAATTTCTTTAACATATGCATAAAAGTTTTGAATTTAATTTCATGCATAGAAGTTTTTTGAAATGGTTATTTGCACTAAAATTGTATCAATTGAACTGCTACTATTGATTAAAACATGTCTCTTATGATATAGTACTAGGTTATTTTAGGCTACTGTTTCGTTCTAAATCATAATTAATTTTTGTAATCTGTATTGAATTGGAGATGTCACCTGAGAAACTACACCGTAGCTTTTGTGTATCTACTAGTCTTTCTCCAGTCTTCACCTGTGAAGAAGCTAGCTATCAAGTCGCTTCAGATCGATTGACAAGATGTTTCAAAATTTAAAAAAATTTGAATGCACATATTTTAATTGGATGCAATCAATGTATGAAGCTGAATTCTGGGACTATGACTTTGACCACGGCACCCCTAAATAGTTTTGTTGAGCACTCCATAAAAATTTGGAACTTTCGTCAGCATCCTCGACACTTCTCACGACAAATTTAGGTTAACATTAATGAGGACTATGATTTGTAAGATTTATTAATTTCCTAAGGGCGAAGGCAGCTACACCCCATGGTTTTACAAGTATGCTTTGAAGTTGCATGTTTGCAAGGGCCATTTATGGCCCCCTAATAATTCCTTTTCCTCTTTTGCCATAATTTGAGGCTGTATATAATCAAACGGAAACCCATAAGAATTCCTAAGATGCCCCAAAATGCATTATAGTTTAATAGCATGTTTGGTTGCAATTTCATGACGTGATTTTCCACGTTTACTTTGAAGCTAATAGATGTTGCTTCTGCATTTTTTAGCACTTGGACGTGGTCTATCACGTCATGAATCATGATCTTGTTTTCAAACACAAGTAAATGGTAAACATTTTGCCCGAATACAAAAGATACTCGATCCCCCGGTTGGTTTTTACATGTCTTTTTTAATCCTCATAAAATAGTTATGGTGTTTTTATTTACTTTTTTTTTTAAATTTTTACTTTACAATAAATGCATATGCATAACTTAATTATAAAAATAATAATTAATATTATTTCAAATTTTGAAAAATGATAAATAAATAAAAATAAAAATCTTTAAAAATTCAACAATTAAAAAGAAACGGAAATAAAAAGTAACTATCTCGATTAAACTTTACGTATAGACATGACATTTAGGCTATCTATGTTTCTTTCAAATGAATGGAGAAGGAAAGAACAGGAAAAGATGAGGCTAATAAGCATTACTTCTAGTAGGAAATGCATCACTTGTCTCATCCTATTAATTTGGCCCATCTAAACTTAATTTTGACGGTTTCAAATTTTAAAAAGTAAGCTTGATGCACGTATTTTAAAGAAGAGTTAGATTAAACTTTAAATCATCTCCGTCCAGTCCAATGTTTTATTTTTATTTTTTTAAGTATAATTTTTATGAGTAATTATATTGTAAACATTAAAAATTCATTTAATAAATAATATTTAGTATAACATAGGATAATATATTTATTTATGTAGATATTATCGTATGCTATACTAAATATACCATATATGTTTAAGTTTTATACTTTACTTTATTCTATTATTTAAGCATAGAAGAGTGAAATTGAAGCATAAAACATGTAATTAAAACTCAATTAAGCAATATAAATTTTCATAACAATTATTCAATCTTTACAAAAACAAAATAATTGATTCTCTATCGAAAATCTCAATATTTTTAAAATTGGACTGCTCGTTGAATTTATCAAGACATTGTTTTAAGGTTAAAATAGTTTATTCGCAGGACAACAGTGTGATTGACATAAAAGAATATAACAAAAAAAAATATAAATTCTTTGTATGCTTGACAAAAAGGACATATCCCACGTACTAGCGGAATAAAGACCATAAGTAGTTTCATAAAAGTTGTTTAAATTGGTCAAAAAGACTAACATATAGTAGTACTAGACCCGGTAGTTTTCAGCTATGTCTAGCTGGTGGTTTCAATGTTGCATGCATTGTTCTGCTTGGAGTTAGAAGACTGATGTGACTATGAGTCTCAAGAGTCCTATTGTAAAAACAATAACAATGCAGAACACGCCCAGCATGTGCTCTGAAAATGCCAATTTGCACTACTGCACTTCGATAGGGCTTGGCGTGCTAATAACCGTGTCACTATTTCACCGGGTTAATTTGGGTGCATATGCATGCATGGATCGTCCTGTATATGATGTTGTGAGTGTATTTACAATCGTCAATTAGCCATTCTATCAGCGTCTTGTATGCATAATTGTTTATACCGTACATTACTCAGCTTCAGGCCAAAGATTGTGTCAAATGGACACAGGTGCATGCCAACCAACTTGCAAATTAATTAGTTAGAGATGCTAGCTAGCAATGATCATTTTTATTTTATTTTGTTTAATGAAAAAAAGAAGAAAAATGTATCTTTATGATCCCAAGTTCATTTAGCATTTGCGATAAGAAATTAATGACTTTACAACTGCTTTCGTTTCCAAATTTGATGTCACTGTATGTATGTATGTATACAATTTGGTTACTTATTATTGAATTGACAACAAGGGTATAAGGTGAAAAAAAGTGTGATTGTAAGGAGTTGGGTTATTGGTTATAATGAAGGAGATGTCGTTCTTATCTTGATAAGTTATTGGTTGTGAACATTTGGAATATGAGAGTTATTCTTTAAATGCACAAGCCGATAACATGGTGGATTCTTTTTCTCTTTTTGCTGGGAAGGGGTTGGGATAAGATTTGTTGGAGTAAGGGTTAGTCTTTATGATCTAGAACCACAGGTATATGGTATCCTTAATTTGTAGAAAATATAATATTGAGTTAAGAATTAAGAATGTCTATAATACGATGAGACTAATTTTTCTAATCATTTTGATATACAAAAAATTCGAGCTCAATCTTAAAAACATTCCAAGACGTACTACCCGAATTAACCATGTGAGGAGGTTTAGTCTTAATTCATGCACAAGCTAAGCCAATAATAATATCTTGGCAGGACGTATAACTAGGTCACTTAATAAAATTATTTTTTTATTGAAAAATATTAATTGTTAAAATGTTAATTTGTTAGTAGAAGGGATCTGATCCATAACTTTTTTTCTTCTTTAATCATCAAACTCACCTTATATATCCAATTGTTGATTAAATAAATTTTAACCGGATGAAAACTAGTATATCAAGAGATATTGATCAACTTTTTGGTGAACGAGATGGATCAGCTTATTCTTACTCAAATGAATAGATGACTTAATTAAAATTTGTTTAAAATCATAAACTCACATTCAATTATTGATTGTGTATGAAATAATAAACTTAATTAATGAAAATTGTGTTATTTTTTATAAAAAAAATCATTACCTAATAAAATGGAAAAATATAACCCTTGTTTTTTTATAACCACGAAGAATATGAGGTTCTATAGCCAAAATAATTAAGAATTGAAACCTTAGTCAAATGATCTTGAGTTCAACCATCTTGAGTTGATAACTTTTAGTATTTTAATTATTTTTTTTGTCTTTACGAATATTTTTATTGGAAGTAATGTTATTCAAATTGAATAAAATTATTATGAATGATTGATCCATACACTTGATAGTCAGAATTCTAACTCATTTGTTACTGAAAATGAGATGTATAATTAATAATTAAGATAGTCAGTATTTAAATCCATTTGTTACTAAAAATCATATGTATAATCGATAATTAAGCCTTTGATTCGTACCCTTTAAATGATGAATAGTAAATACTTAACACATTTTTTTCACTTTTAAAAGAGTTATATTATAACGAATTAAACATATTCCTTTCATTAGTTATAGTCCGTAATTTCAAAATATATGATTGAAATGGGGCTCCAGTTGCCCCCACAATATCTGTCCTTCATCCATTAAGTACACACTTTTCTCTTAAAGATCATGCATGTACGTATGTATATTAATAAACAAAAAGTTACGAGAGCTTTAATATTGACTATTACTTACAAAGAATTGATACGATAAGAGGAAGATCAAAGGTGAAACGGCAGCTTCATTGATGGTGGAAATTAACCGGAATCTTAGGCAACGCATATATTAATTAAATTGTTTCGTGGTTCTCACATTAGCCAAAGAAAAAACAGAAGAAAAATTACGTGAAACTTTAGACAACGATCTTGAAAAGGGATTTTGTCTTGAAAGCAGAAGCTTCTTTTAAGAAATAGATGCGACTTTCTTGCCTGGAAAGTGCGAATGGGGGAAAGGGGAATATTTGTAAATGTTGTTAGAAGATACTTTATGGAGTTAAAAACATTTATCTCAAGTACACCTCTCACTACACTAGATATTTCAATTTCCTTTTTCTTTTGGTTTATGATATTTCATTTTCCTTTTGTTCTCAATTGGAATAATCGTGCGGTCCAAATGGGCTCTGAAAAAGGATGACATTGACCATTTGTCACTCAAAATCGTGATCTTATATTTTGAAGCTAGGCATATTCTATTTGCTGCTTTTGTTCTTAAACTTATCTTGTTGTTCCTTATGGAGCATGATTCTCTCTCGGCTTATTACACGGACATACCAAACATGTTTCTTGGTTTCACAGCCACACTACGAGAAACTTTCAAGAAAACCTATGGGTTATGTTTATGTTGCCATAGCCCATGGGTACAAGTTTTGAAGCCCGTGAATATATATATGTGTGTGTGTGTAGCACTTGACAACTCTTATTTATATGTGTAACTGAGCCTCAAAGTTCAAAGAGTTTGAGAACTTGACGTATCATGCGCTGGCTCGTTCCCTAGATATTCCTATTTGAGTTTGGTTAAAGTTAGAGGAAGAGATGGGCTAGGCTATAGGACTGATAAAAGTTAAAGCCTACTTAGAAAATTAGAGAGCCCAGTTTTCTTTTAAGTATAATTAATGCTTTGAGTAGTTAAGCCCTACACCTGAATAATTAAGAATTCGAGTGTTTGTTTACATTTTTTAGGAAAAAAGTTATTTTTAAAATTGTAGCAAAAAATAATTTATGTTGTGGGAAAAATTTAATGTAAAGAAAATTGTGATCATAAAAAGCATTTTTTATTGTAAAAGGTAATTACAGTTGTAATATTTTAAAGAAAGTTAATCAAAATAAATATAATTTTTATATATATTTTATGTTTTCTTAAAAAGTTTAAACAAACTTTTAAAAAATTAACAATGACTTCTTCTTTTTTTAAAAAACTGATTCTTTATACGAAAAGTAACTATTTTCTTGTGAGTGATATAAACAACACTTTCTATATGACATCAAGATTGTTCCACTCAAGTCGACTCATACATGCACACGCTTAAACACTCATGTCTAAAGGCTCAATAATTGGTTATGATCATCCCAATAAGACCGACTCATACATATATGATTAAACACTCACGCTAAAGGCTTAATGGGTTGTGGACCAGCCGATAGAGATCGTTCCACCCAAGTCGACTCATACATAAATGCTTAAGTACTGACACCTAAAAGGTTCAGTGCTTGGTGGGCTATGGATCGTCCGACCAAGTAGGCCGACCAAGAATAGTGGGATAGACCATGGTGGAACAGTTTAACCTCTAATATTTGTGCCTCAAACTTTGGCTTAATAATATTCCTTAAATGTGAGTGAACTCCTTTTTGTAACCTTAAGTTCACACGCACTCTAAGATTTCGTGAAGGATTCTAGAATTTCTAATTGTGGGGTCTCCAAAATTCGAAGGTGAACTCTTCATGTTACATCATAAAGGTAAAACAACTTTAAAGTTATAGTAAAATAATTAGAAAAAAATATGTTTTTTTTTAAAAAAAAATTGTCATAGATGTTGATACTAGTAAATAAAATTCAAATTATTTTTCTTTTGTTTAAGTTAATGTAATATATTTATTGTGTGTTGATTTGCTATGTAAATTATATTTTGTTAATAAAAAATGTTTATTACTGATTTGCTATGTGAAATATTTTTTGTTAATAAATGATACCGTGAAAAATCCCCAAATAAAATAATGATACTCCCTCCATTCTTTTATAATTGTTGTGTAAGAAGAAAAAATTGTCTCAAAATAATTATCATTTTAATTTTTTAATATAACATTAATTATTTTTTCTACTTATATCACTTGTGATATTAATGATATGGGCTAGAAAAATAAAAAATAAATTATTAATTATAATGTTAATTTTGTAAAATTATTATTTTCTTTTATTTATTATTGATTTTTCTTAGTTTTTGTAAAACAACCTAAAATGAAAATTATAATGGAATGAATGGAATATTCTTTATTCACTTAAGGGTTAACTTTTAAGTTATAAACTAGACAAACGTCATGCTTTAACGTTTTAATATAATTTAATTAAGTATTTTTAAGGCAATTAAGTATTTTATTTAATAACAACTTACCATCAGTTTACATATTATTTTAATGCTTAAGTAATTAATTTTTTTTTATTGAAAATCAAATAAAAATACATTTAAAAGTCATAAGAAAGTATATTTTTAGGCATCTTACTAAAAAAAATCTCTTTTTACTTCCTTAACTATTGTCATAATAGCACTAGTTAACATTTGCTTATTTTAATAAACTTTACAACGAAAATTGCAAAAATATGTTAAGAAAAGTTCATATGACAAGTATTTTTGTAAATTAGTCAAACATGGAGATAAAATTAAACTCCTAATAAGATTTTTGAAAGCTCTTCCAGATACCTCGCAAATCATTAACTAACAATCTTATGGTAGGATCAAAACTTAATTTCTTCAATATAAAGTTCAAATAAGATTTGTTTCCCCCCGGCCCCCAACCAAAAACAATGTAAAAGAAAACCTTAAAATAATTTAATGGAAAATTACATACATCATGGAAAAAGGACCAACATAGGTAATGAAAACAATTGGATTAGAAAAGGGGGATTCAGATGGTTGATTTTTCCGCTTCTCTGCTACTTCCTTGTTATGCAATCTCTGTTTAGTATCGAATCCAGAAGCAGCATAACTCAGAGCTCTAGGAAAGGACCCATGCTCTGCAGCAGCAGTTGCGCATAGTGTAGTATCCAACTCAGCAGCATCGTCCAGTCATGTTAACCCTGATGCTGTCCTGCACAAATATCTAAAGAAAGCTCAGCAAAATTGCTTATGAATCATATATTATTATGTTTCTTATTTATTCATTTGATTTGCTTATTATGTCGTCTCTCAACTAATCTCATAATCAGAACACTTCAACTGACAATATCTAAACAAACGAAAATTATTAATGCATTGTCCACTTTAATTAACATAATTTTGTTGTTTTACTAATTGAATAGCTTGTAGTAAATGGGTTACATGAAAGACTAAGCAATATAAAAAGTTTAGAGTAAAATTTAATTTATAGTTAATAATACAATAAAAATGTACGAGGCAAATATAAAAAATATATGCATCAATTTAAGTTATAACCAAAGTGAACAATCTTTTTTCAACCTCATTATTTATTTTTCATCTTTATTTATTTATTTTACCATTTATAAAATAAGGGTATGTTTGTGTTTGAATTGCTCTGTGTAATACTTCTAACACAAGTTTTTTATTTATTTGCAGAAAGGACACAGTCCCTGATTTTATACACAATTAAGTACATCAACAGCGGCAACTTCATTTTTCTTTGTTTAAATAAGATCTTAATGGTATGAATACTATTGCACATCTGATATTCCCAATCAACTATAGTCTATCATACAATTTCAACTGAGTAACGCAGTTTACATACACTCTGTTTATACTTGAACAACTAGAGTCTCTATTTTCCAAATAAATAAGTAGACCAACCCTAACAATTGCTTTTCCTTAAAAGCATTACGATTAAAATAGATGGTAAGAAATTCAGGTATAAGTAAACATTATTTCATTCCTACAGTTAAACCGGAAAACAAAAATTAATGTAATTAAATATGATGGGAAAGGAAGTAGAAGCTAATGTGAAAATTGCTTCCATATCTTAATTTTTCCATTCAGCATATTTTTTAATTCACATTACAAATTGGCATGCCTACAAGGAACGGAATAGGGTTAGTGTCAGAGAAAATAGTATACAGTTTAAGTTTTGATGGCAAAGGTGGCAAGGGATCTTAACTTACATATTATACTAGATGTCTGATAATATTTGTTTTTTGTTTGGCATCTTCTCATTATATAACACGTATCTGACCCCCATAACCATAGTGATTAAGAAGCCCTTCATCTTGTCGCCAATTTGCTCTAACCTTCACTTCAATCTGTTCAGTTCAGAGTTCAAACACCAGAATAGAGTAAATATTCCAGTCTAGAAGTTAAAATGCATGCCACATCAGCAAAATATGCATGTCCAGATTCAAAATGAGTAGCACAGATACAGAATAAAAGAACTATGTAAATTGGCACCTCAAGATAAACTTTCTTCTGTAAGAAGTCTTCAACGTCAAGGCGGGCAGCTGTTGCAAGCAGTTTCAAAGCCTTTCCTTCCTGAAATAGTTGAGCACAACATAAATGTTGGTACTGTTCAGTCTTTAAGATGCACCAGATAAGTGCTCATTAAAGGGGGCAGGGTCATCTTTTAGCAGTGTTTTGATTTTTTATCAAATAAAGACAATTTCTAAGATTAAAGATGAACAAAATATAAGGAAATTGAGATTACTTGATTGCAAGGCATGTCCAGGGTTAACAGCAAGACATAAAAATTCTTTTTTTGTAACAATGTTGTCAAATACTCAAATGCAGTGTTAAAGAGAGTAAATACAAGGCAGAAAAACCGTAATAACATTGGCAGTATTGCCACAGCTCTATGTGCTGTACAAAATAAATTCCACATATTCCCAAATGATCCACTGAATTCGGGTACAAGTGACATACTCTTCCAATAAGGATAATCTTCTGTGAGTTTTTCTCAACCAAAATCTCTACTTGTATGTATTCTTTTGCATTTGGCCGAGCTTTATAGTTTACAACATTTACCTGAAAGAATTGGACATAAGAAAATATTTCCAAATATTTTGACAAAAAGAGATCAGTTATTCCTTCAATTTGGGAGGGGAAGGTGGGCCATATCACAAATAAAAAATGAACTTCATGATTACCTGACATGCATATGGAATTTCATTTCGATACTGCATAAAAATCTTTTCTCTAACAATTTCAGCTACAAAAAATCTTTCTGGATGCTCACTGACAATATCCTGCAAATTAAGGAACAACATTAGCATTAGGGCAAGCATAGCACATGAAAGAAACAAATATGCAGCAGAAATAACAAGGGGTATATTAAAGTTCTTATTGTATCCAAAGTTGCTAATAGCCTGCTATGGTGATAGCAGAGGGGATCTGCACTATGCTATACCCACACACGTAGTGAAATCTATATATAGAGCAATACGCAATAGCACACAACCACACACTATTTGCGATACTGGAACAATATTGATGGCATGGTTTCTGCAATGGTGCATATCATCACACATTTGTCATGCCATTTGGGGTATAGCTGATCCACACAACATTATATGATATATATCATCTGAAATGCTTTCTTTTTCCAGTTCTTACAGTACAGGGACCATTATGGTCATAATGCAGGTATAATTAGCTACACAGTGGTTGCCAGCAACCACTAACAAGCCTTCTCCATACTATTATCACACTACCAGTCTAGAAGTGCATGCCACTCTGCCTAGGAGTGGTATGGTATATTGACAAGCTAATTACAATGGAATTGCAGGATTTAGGTCAAAAAAATATATGAATCAGGACGCATATGCTAAGCTACAAAATGATGCCGTGACTTCTCAAGAAGTAGGATCTATAATTGTATAATGTCTTTATACAAGCAAAGTTAAAATGATTCACCACAGAACATTATGATGTCAAAGGATCTATGTAGCCAATCCCACATAGTGGGAAAAGGCTTGTTTGCTTGTTTGTTAGATTTATTGTCATTATACAGAGGGAAAAATCAATAGGTATTGTTATGAATCAAGTAAGCATGCATATTTGACAGTCATGGACATTGATATACACCCTGGTTCACTTCAGTGAGCTTAAACATGGTAACTACTAGCCAGTTTTCACTTCAGTTTAAATGAAAACTCTATAATCAAATACATTACTCTTTTCATAGTCAGGCGTGGAATACCAGAAGAAATGGATCTTTTGTGGTCTAATTGGCTCTTGTTTTTATCTCTAGCTACGAAATGAAATAGTGGCAGCAAAAATAGAAGTTTGAATGAGGGCAAGGCCAACAAAATTCTGACTTAGTTTTAACATGCCTTTGGATAATAAGCTGGTCCATTGGGAAGCTTTGACAGTATCCAGTCCTTTACATCTTCAACCCCCTGACCATATTTGGCACTTACTGGTATAACCTCATCAACATCAGTTAATTTCTCATACCACTGCAAGGAATTTGAAATAATTGGGACATAAAACACAGGAAAAATCATGCCAAAACCAGTGAATTAACTAATACATGCTAATATAAATACTAATTACTCTGTTCCAACCTCAAGTTTCTTTGCAAGTTCACCAGGTTTAACAAGGTCCTTCTTGTTTAGAATCAGTAGAGTGGGAGGTTTATCTTTGAGGTCTCCTATGCCTTCTTCCAACAGTCCATCAATCTAGAGATAGGAAGCGATTTGGAAAAACAGGAAAGAAAATAAAACAAACAATTTTGTAAAGGAAGATGTAGCTCCATACTTTTTCAGGAGCTTTACGAGCATCAACAAGAACCAATACACAGTCAGCATTAACTGCCGCACTGCGAACATTTTTCATCATCATTGAGTCTAACTTATGCATTTCCTTCTGTAGTACACCAGGTGTGTCATAAAGTATCATCTGCAAGAGATTCAAAAGTCAGAAAAATAAAAAATAAAAAATATAAATATAAATTCTATTGTACATCCATTAATTTAGTAAAATTCAGTATTAAAATTTTATTCAACTGAAAAAGTACTTAAAATTGTTTTAACCCCAAATCAGTATTAAAAATATTATTCAACTGAAAAAGTTTTTAAAGTTGTTTTTAACTCGAAATCAATTTTGGAGCCAAAAGCAGAGACCAACATGTTATGTTACCATTAACCTAAAATCTCGTTAATTGGTCTTTCAACATGATTTTGAATAATCCAACGTGAATCCAAATAAACACATTCAGGCGTTTAGTAGGAAAAACAAACCAAAGGACTAGCTAAAAATAGGATTAAAACCTGATAATCGTCGCCAGAACATATACACAGAATCCGATGCCTTGTTGTTTGAGGTTTATCTGTAACTATTGACAACTTTTGGCCAAGCATTTGGTTTGCCAGTGTACTCTTCCCAACGTTTGGCTTCCCAAGTAACGTTACATACCCTGCGTTTCAAGAAAATGTTAAAGCATAACCCAACTCTAAGCATTCATATTAACGACTAAAAACGACAAGAGGAGTGCTAGCTACACTCCTCATCTAATGATTCTATCTCCTAATTTAGAAGTAGGACCACCAAAATTGATAGATTTTCAATAAATTTCGGCTAATTACAAATAGAGTGTTAGAAAGACAATCTCAGAGAGGGTGTGGCTAGCATTCCTCAAACAAACAAACCCTAAGGCGAAAGACGAACCGCTTCGGTGGTCGGGACCGAATTCAAAGTCGAGCTCCTCGCCCTCGTAATGATCGAGCAGGGCCATGTTCCTGTCGGGCTTGTCACTGAGAGATAAGAACGATGAGTCGTCTCCGTGATCATCACCGTCCAAATACGAATCTTCTCCTTCTTCCAATTCAAGCTCCAATTCCTCTTCGCTGACCCAGAACTGGTCCTGTTTGTTGGAGAACGCTTCTAGGCGACGGTGTCTGCTTTTGCAACAGAGCGGTGAGAGCGGTTCGGTGCGGTTCCGGTGGAAGGTGGAGAAGGCGGGAACGGGGAAGAAGAAGAGAGAGTGTTGAGTGGGAACAAGAATAACAGTTGCAGTTGAAGAAGCGAGCTTCTCCATTGCCAATGCCGTTACTACGCTGCGCTGCTCCTTTTTTTTATCCAAGTTATAGGATAATAAATCATTATTGTTAATTATCAATGAAATCCTTGTGTTGGCATCAGGAGTCGACTTGTCACCCGTAAATATGCAAAATTTTAAAAATATTCAACTAACTATTATATTTGTCTTGCCCAAAAGCATAATTTAAAAAATAGGACCAATGTTTTGATCCAATTGGAACAATTGATAATCACTCGTGAAATTAGTGAATCGGTAATTTTGGAACAATTTGATTATAAGTTGATCCACAAAATCAACATTTGGAACCAACCATGACTAAACATCAAGCAGCAATCAATTCATTTCTTCTCCAACACCCCTTGGTTTTGAACAAAAGAAGGTTCATTCTCTTATTGATCATGAAAACAAGGTCTGATGCATGGATATAATGCAACAAATTCTAAACAATAAAGACATTCATCAAATTCAGAACATTCTTCTTTTCAACACCAATGATGATGATGATGCTCAAATCTGGAAATTTGCTTTGAATGGTGTGGTGCCTACTAGGTTCGTTACTCTTAGAACCTCTCTTCTTCAATAGTTCAATAGGAATAAAGCGTGTTCAAGGAAACGGGAAGAAATTATGGGCTCTAAAAATACCTCCCAAAGTCATGCATCTTATTTGGAGGATTCAACCAGATTTGTCTTCCTTCCAGAGTTGGGCTTCGTTCAGAAGGAGTTCAATGCCCTTCAACAACTTGCCCTTTCTGCCACAACCATCTTGAAAACCCTAGACATATTTTCTTCAGATTTGACCATGCGGTCTCAGTGTGTCTGACCTTAGGTATATGGCAAAAAATTTAGCAACAAGTGCATCAAGCAGAGGGTATCCAACAAGTAATTTTTCTCCTCATTGACACATTGAACCACGACCAAGATTGCAGCAAATGGGCCATTATCTTAATGACCATATGGCGTAGGCAGAGAAAAAGTTTGAGATGATACTTGAGACCTCGCCGGCAATGGCGGTTTCTTTAGCTTACCAAGACTTGTTTGAGTGGATGATCGTAATCTGATTGATGTTGGGTTATCTGGATATGCATATACTTGTACTCGAGTTGGGCTTTCTGAAAGGTTGAATAGGATGCTTATGAACCTTGAATGGCATTTGCTGTTCCAGAAGCCTCTATGTAAATCGGACCACAGGCTCTTGTTGATTCTTCAGGATAGGGAAAGGTCTTCCCCTTTCATTTCCTTGCTTCTTGGCTGACTCACGAGGACTTCAATCGTTTTCTGCGAAGCTCTTAGGGTCGTGGCTCGAATTGGGATCAGGGGATTCTCTCTTTCTCCGATGATCTCCAAAATTGGAACCGGGAGGTGTTTGGCAATATCTTCCGAAATAGGGTCTCCTTAAGCAAATTCAGAGATTCGAAGCGTGCTTGGGCTCCTCCTTTTCTGATGATCTCGTTTACAGATAACAAGAGTTGTGGCGGGAATAGGAGCAAGTGCTGATACAGGAGGAACTATTATGGTTACAAAAATCTTTTTGTTACAGCAGGGGATTTCGTCCATTTCTATTTATCTAACTCTTTCCCTGAGTTGGACATGTTGGCTGCCAGGCCAGCTTGGTCTTCAAGCAGTCTTCAGGCAGGTTTGGAGTGTTCTAAGATGCATCTAGCATTTCTCTTTTTTTTTTTTCTTCAATTTTACTCTTCACGCTTCCGAGAAGATCTTAGGGAAGAGGGTTGTTCTTCCAATAGTGTCTTACATTTTTTAATTTCTTTTTGAAAAATATTTGTTACCAATTAATTTAAAAATATCAGTCCAAGCAAAACTCAAATCCGTGATTTTTAACTTATTAACATAACGTTATAACCAATTAAGCTAATGAGTCAAGTATGTTATAACATAACACTAAATTTTCTAATATATATTCTAACATCCATGCTATAATTAAAAATTAATCTAATGATTAGATGATTAAGATAATTATAATGATGAGTTCAAAATCATAAATGTCCTATTTGGTTTAAAGGTCTATATAATGATAATATATAAAAAAATAATTTTTACTTCTTCAAAGTTATTGACATTTTTTACCCATAAGTTATTAAAATTATTAAATATATTAAAAAATATTGATTCTAAGATTACAAATACTCATGAGAACAAGAGTAAAAAGAGTGAGAAAAAACATAAAATCGGGAACTAGTCAATCCAAGTAGAAAACTTCAATGCAGCTAAATAGAATGTTTGTAGTACGAACCATACGATTTCATAAATGATACGATTTCAAAAATGATTTGTGCTAACAAGATAGATCTTCAATGCAACTATCCTTTATAATTGGAATACAATTTATTACATCAAGGCAAAACAACCGCAGAAATGGAAACAAGTGTTCCTATGCAATATTTTGTGACATCACAAAATACTGCATAGGAATACTTATTTCTATGTGAGCGGTTGATCTTGCTGTTTTGCGCATATTGATGTAATGGATTGTATTCCAATTATAAGAACAGTTTCGTGGACACGTGTAGTAGTTGATCAAGACGAACTTCTAGTCCATTGCTAAGACTGATAAAGTATATACCTTAACTCACTAGGCATCTTTTCTCCCTGAAACAGAAACAATCATACACGTAAGTATTTGTAAGTATTTGCTACCACATGAATTACTACACAAATGTTATGCAAAAGGTGTTCTCCACATATCTATTACGTATAGTGTTGGACCTTTCCATTTGTAATCACAAAAATCCCACGTGCTGAATGTGTTAAGAGTATTATGTTATGCCTATATGCCATTAATAGATTTTTTTTAATATTAATTTTGATTCATAGTAACTAGTAAGTCAACTTTTATGAGTTTATTAGTGGAGTCTACAAAAGCTCCACCAATTTACTTAGTGTCTTAAGTTTGACAACCTTGCATCCTACCATTGCTAGAAACACATGAATAATTTTATGACAACATAGAGCCCAATTAATTTAAAGATCTTCAAATTTATCCTAACCATATGCAGTTTGAAAAACAAACATCTAAACATCAGATACAACCATTTTAATTAACCATAGATAATTAGTATATTGCATTTTTTTCTGCCTCTAAATTAAAATTTGTGATTGTTTTCTTCCTTTGCCTTTTCCACACTATCTATTTTTAGAGAAATCGAGGTTTGAACATGTCATTGACTACCTTATCTTATGCAACACAAAGTTAATACTCATCTTTTTTTCTCGGTATAGGTTAAGAATTGATAAAGGTTGTTCCACAGTTCACTATTACAATTTTGTTCCTCTGAAAATCTATTAGTGTCTCATTTAATGTTGAATTATACAATTATTTTATTTGTTCTTTTGAAAAATTACATATTAATTATTTGAAAAATATTTTTTCCTCTAATTATAAACATAAATATAATTAATTAACTTAAATATGTTTTTGTCTCTGCTATACTCATTTTTTGGTATCTCCCGTCTTATCCAAGGTACCTCCCATTAATCGAGATCTATTACTTGTTTTATGTGACAGTTAATCAAACACGTTGACATGCGATGCTACCACATGTACTCATTGGCTGAGTGGGATTACATGTAGAAAAAAGTTTTTTTTTTGAAATTTTTTAAATTAAAAACGACATCTTTTTGTCAAGCTCCTTCTTCCTCTTTTCTGCAAGCTCTCCATGCACCACTGCCACCATCGAACAACAAACCACAGATTGTGATGCTAGCACACCACCACGAGGTGAAGACGGTGCACAAACACCACCATCATGCCCTCGTTCATGTGCGTGAAAAAAAAGGAATAAAAAACGACGTCGTTTCGAGATGGTGATGGTGAACCAGATCTGAAGAAGGATGGAGATGGTGGCTGTGAGTTGCAATGTGAGCATGGCCTCCCTCGACTCCTCGATGCAGGCGACGACGGAGGACTCGTGCTTCGGGATGGATGTCTCACGACAGTGGAGGGATTTAAGGGTTTCTTTGGAGAGGGAATGAGAGATTGAGATTTCTCGGCGACAGGGTGTTGGAGGGAGGAGAAGTGGGTGGTGAAGAGATCGGTGCATTTGGTGCCATTGGAGAGTGATAAGACTATATTCTCAAACCGAAATCGAAAACTGCGCTCATAGAGCTCCTTCGCGCCACGCCTCTGCTGGACCCTGACTTCTCTACCATGCTTAAATCCCTGTGGAGGAAGATGGACGTAGCAAAGCTACTACGATTCGTGGTGTTGAAGCGGAAGGAGTCAACATCGCTACTGGCAGAGATGGCGATGATGGAAGAGGCGGTGGACCCAACACGACAGGTGATGGAGGCAGTGGAGAGAGAAAGAGAGAAACAAACAAAAACAAGAATAAAAAACGACATTGTTTCTACTTTTTAAAGATTAAAAAAAAAATTAACATGTAATCCCACTCAGCTAACAAGTACTTGTGACAACACACATTGCATGCCAATGACTGGTTAACTGCTGGAAAAATTTATTAAGAATCAAACGCCAAAAACGAATATATATTAGAAAATAAAAAACATATTTAAACCTAATTATTTTTACTATTTCATATATATATGTATATATATATATATATAATTTAAAATAAAAAGGAATAAAAGCTATCTTGATAAACAAATATAACTTTACAACTGATTTAGAAGATGCATGCTTTAACTGATTTAGACATTAAAAAACATGAACTTGTGTAGGAGTTTTATAGTGCTCTTGTTCACCAAAGATCGGAGTTGCAAAATAAATACATAGAAGTAAACAAGACGATTGCTTTTAAAATAAGACCATTAAAAGGGTTGCTTTTGGGTTACTAGTGGTAGATAATAATCTTGTCAGAATCACAAAAGTTAACGATGAGGGTAAATGCTAGAATTATAAGAAAAAAATGATAGAAAAATCACTTGATACATGGTTACATACCTAGAGAAACACTAAAAACAAATCTTTGCTTACCAGTCCCCCCAACTAAAGAAAACATACTAATTAAACTACAAAGGCATTTTGCTGGGCATGCCAAGCTACAACATCTTCGTAAGCCAGGTTTCCCCCAAAAATATCCAAGGCACTGCCCATAGTAACATTCACACTCTCCATTCCAGCCGTTCTTATCCTCTCTAGATCAGCCATTTCAGTCACACCACCAGCATAAGTAACAGGAATCTGATAATCAAAATGGCATCAAATAATATGCACACTTCAAATGGTTTCCAGATAGAAGCACAAATGGAAATCTGATGTAAGACATAAGTTTTTAACTGTTGGCATTTCAGAGCCAGTCTTTCAAACAGCGAAAAAATATTTTCTCACATTTACCACTCCTCAACAGAAATGCACATACACATTATTTAAAAAGGTCAACCACCCACAAACAATCATTTACTTATGATATTTGAGCAATTTGAAAATTTTGTTGAAATGGATGGAAATAAAATCAAGGGCTACCAACCGTTGAATATTTGCCAAGCAAAGCCACAAGCTCTTCATCAATTCCCAACCTACAAGGAGATTTCATTTATCATCAGATGTATTTTCAATGCATGCATATGGAGTTGTGATTTTTTTTCAATCTGTGAAACAAATTCTGTTCATCTTGAACACAACCGTAGATCCCTAGTTATATTCTTTAATTAATATTTTGAAATAACTACCAGAAAAGATAATTTAAAACATATTTCACACATCACTTTGATTGTAGTACAACATATAGTTTTTGTTTAATCAACTGTTGATTTAAAAGGACAACAATGATAACGAGCATATACAATACTGTTGGAAATAATAACAGTTAGTGCATTGAGGAAATAGACAAATAGTATATTCATGCATCACAAGATAAAATGCATTTATTGTTCAGGGTATTAGTGCACAAGGAGTTGCACTCAATTAACATTAGCCAAGGAAATAGTCTCCATTAAGTCTATCAAGACACTATGGATGTTATGCTGAACCTATGCACTACATTCCCTTTAATAATAAAGCATTTTCATTCTCTAGGTTCTCTGTCTTTCTAAATTCTCCCCCATATACATCTAACAAATACCAATCCAAAAACATTATACTAACTTGATCTTTTCATATCTAACTTGTAGGTTGTAGTGTACTTTTGATTACGAAACAATCTCTTTAAGCGCAAAACCACAAAGGGAAGAAAGCTTCATCAATCAACAATTAAACTACTTTGATGGCATTCATACAGAATCAAAGTTTGAGCTCAAATATTTCAACAATCCAAAAAATACTATTAAAAAGTAGTACTTGATTAGCCCACTCACTCCAGTGCAGTCTAGGATGTACACAGAGATTGAGACTTATGCAAGAATACAATGTAAAGATTTTTAATGTCTTCTGGTAACAATGACAAAACCAAGAAATAGGTAGAACAAGTTACATACAGAATACTTTTCTACTTCTTCCAGGATACATTACTAACTATTCTAAAAATTATGGATCTCTCACCCTCCTATCTAATTCTACAACTAGAATTTTTGTCTTTATATGCAGTTATCATAGAACATAAAAAAAATTGCTTACTTCTTCCCTTCAACATCAACACCATGAACCAGAAACTCATCAGCAAAGTTGGCAAGAAATTCCATTACATCAGGATCAACAAACACATCACTGAACTTCTGCCATCTATCAGTGACAATTGCATATTTACCATCCTGAGCAATGAAAACCAAGAGTGCTTAATAAATAATCCAACTAATGGATAAAAAGCATAGAAATGTTATGATGTGTAGGTAACATCATGAAATTTTCCTGACCATTGAACATTCACATGTGCATTAAATTATTTCCTCATTACAAACACTTTCCTCAGCTTACATGGAACTGCTCTAGTCTAGAGCATTTAGCAAATTACACACACCTCCCCTCCTTTGTTGTGACACATTGGGTTTTTTAGACCTTTCACTAAAAAAATAACACCGTCAATTAACAGTGAGACTTAGGGGGTGCGAAAGTAATGGATTTTAACGGAGAGGGTGAGAGTGTAATAAGTCCTAAATACAGGGGGGTTAAGTGTAATTTGCTCTAGAGTATTTGAACACTTTTAGCCAATAATTACCAAAATTCCATTTTTCTTGAATAAATTTACCATCAAATATAAAGGTAAGTACCTTTTTTCTGCAACTGAGATCCAACACAAGTCTCTCTTTTCCAACAATTTGAACAAGATCTTTTAGCCTTCCAATATCCATTTGTCCATTATTGAATACATACTGCAAAGACAGAATCAATAAATATAAACGTCTAAAATATTTTTCCATTAACAAAGGTCAAATCATCACATGTTCTTCAATATTGGAGACCCCCATGGAAAATTAACGAGCTTTTTCTTGCCACCGCTGCAGACATATTATAGATCCTTTCTGTGTTTTTATTTTCAAAGTCTAGATATGAATCAAAATGAAAGGGAAACTGCTCTTCATGATTGCAGACCAGGTGCTATATAGAATGCGGATAATCGATAATGAGAGTGCATTTAAGTAAGAAGCCCTATCCATATACATTTTCTCGATGAATATTGGATGAAAGACAATGGAATGAAAACATTGAACAACTCAAAGATATGACTTACAGAAGTGACAATGACATGGCTTGCTCCTTCCTCAATGTAACTCAAACAATTGTCAGAATTTATTCCCCCTCCGACTTGCAGACCGCCTAAATTTTATACGAGTCCTCCAAATTAAGTTGAGCAGGGGAAAAACCTAGAAGTTTTAATGATATCATGAACAATAAAAGACACAGGGAATGCTATATGTATAGGCATAGACATAGATACCGGGATAAGCGTGCAATGCTTGAAGGGCAGCAGCTTTGCTCAAAGGATCCGCACCAAGCATGATGACGTGACCACCAGTGAGTCCATCTTGCTTGTAAAGCGTGGCGTATTCAGCAGCTGACTTATCAGACTCAAAATTGGTGACGGGATCGGAGCCTTTCAAGTCTTGAAGGGTGGACCCTACAATTTGCTTCACTTTCCCTTTGTGGATATCGATGCAGGGGCGGAATTGAACTGCACCGCACTGGATGGAAGGGAGAGATCTTCGAGAGAGTGAGGGGAGAGTGAGAAAAGGAGGCTTATTGGGGCGAAAGATGAAAACCCCCAAGGAATGAGGTGCAGCCAGATTGCGCATTCTCGATGATGATCGGAGACGACTACAACAAAGCACACCACCGCACCGTTTCGTTAACCATTGTCGCCGTCGACTTCGTCCTCCGCCACTCCTCTGCTCCAATTTCGTAGCTGAAGGGGACAAGAAGGCTAAATCTGGAAAGAGTAAAATATATCCAGCCGTTTAATTTAAAAACAAATTTATCTTATCAATGGTTGACAAATCCTTTTTCACTTTGGACCTATTGTGGTCTCTCAGACGCGTCTTTGTTCAAGAAAAAAAATATAGAAATTTAGATGAACTACAAATAAATAAATAAAACTTACAAATACCAAAATTAAAAAACAACAAACTTACTAGCACTAAAACTAAAAAAAAAAACTACAAGATTCAAAATTGAAAAGCTGTGAATTTACGTAAACAAAAAATTAAAGCCTTGTTTTTTCATGTGGAAATTTTTTAAGCCTTATTATTAATTAGCTCTAAAATTGACTTCAAAATGTTATTGCTATTATTACTATTATCTTTAAATTTAAACTAAATTAATTTTCATATTAAAAAATTATATAATAAATCGATTTTGTTTACTTACATTTAACATAATAATCTTTAAAATCAATAATTTATTGAATTGTATGCATTCGTTTGGTAGTTATTATTTTAGGTAAAGTGCTAGGAGAAGTGCTAAAACTTTTTGACACATTTTTATTATTAATTTATTAAAAACTACAAAATTTTGAATCAGACATATTAAATACGAGTGAAACCAATGAAATTTTGTATGTTCGTACAAGCTTTGCATTAAAAAAAAAAAAACTTCACAAAGTAATTGAGAGCATGTTTAAAAATTGTTTTAGAAAATAGTATCCCTTACAAGTAAAAATATAACTACCATTTATTTAAATTAAAATATTTCATGATTTTAACTTTAGATTAACAATAGGCACACTTATTTTTATCCTACCAAAATGAGAGGAGCGCAGCATTTCTCGCAAGCAAAAAATATATCCAACATATAATTTTAGATTAACACATTATAAAAAATTTCTCAATTTCCCATCTGTAAGGTGACGGGATCTGTGAAATCCAAGAGAATGCAAGTAGGAAAGCCAATAGGTTATAGAAATATTACAATCAGCAACATTTATTTGAAGGCGTTAACGAAAAATAAACCCTCATCCACCCTTGCCATGGAACACAACCAACTGAAACAAGGCACAGAAACACCAAGTTGGAAAGAATTCTAATAGGTCATGCACGCATCATGGCTTGACCAGATTTCCTTTATTACGATTCAGCAACACTAAGTATCAAATATATTCAGTGGTGTTAAAATGCTTGGAGAAGCAAGCATAAAGAATCTATTACAAATATGATCTGCGAAATGCATCAGGTGAAGCAATTACTTTGCACCCAGAATCCATAGGAAATTATGGTGTATTATTATTTCATCAATCAACTCAAGACTGAACCCTTTCACTAATCTACTAGCTAGACTTCCAATGAAAGGCACGTTAGAGAAAATTATGCACATACTCAGGATGCCGGAAAATTGTAATGATCAAGTAAGAGATATGTAACATGTTAGCCACATAGTGGCACATATAACTTTTATTCTCCTCCTCTACCATAACTCGGCAATGAAGTTAGTATTGACGGTATATTAGTTGGCTGCATCATCATGTTCAGGAACCTGATCATGAACTGCAGATGTTGATCCTCTACCCACAGGGAGATAGGACCATGCTATTGCTGCAGTACCAACTGCAATGGCAGTAGTAATAGATCCCCAAATCCATCTCTGCCTCCTACTCCTTCTTTGTCTCTCACGCCGTGCCATCTCTAAACAAGACAACAAATAATATAAATGAAACAGAAAACAGATGAAGCAAGCCAAACAAACTAGGGCTTATATTTAGGATGGAAACAAGGTAAAGCATGTCTTTCCCCAGTGCATGTCAATAAGACACTATGATTGTGTACTTGTGCAAGCATTAGATAAAAACTCATTGTATTACATACCCATTAATAAAATTCTACCATCGTGGGAGAATTGACCGCTAAATAAAAAATAGTTTCGAATCATGATCAGTTATAACTTAACATAAGTAGGCATGATTGGTAAAAGCCCAATCTAACAAGTAAATAACGTTCACTCCTAGATATGTGTAAGTTTATGAATCTAACAAGTAAATAACGTTCACTCCTAGATATGCGTAAGTTTATGCACCTAATATCGCAAATGGTATAGAAATACGGAAACAAAATGCTTAGGAAAAAAAAAACAGAAATCAAGGCTTAAAAGAAAATTTAGAAGTATAAAGCACTTATATGAAGAATCCAAGCACAATATTTTTTTAGTGCATACCTAATACATGCCATAAATCATTTGTAGCATTAGGGCAGGTTTGGTAAAATAAAATCCTACAAGGTTTATTTGAGCTTATGAAACTGGCTCATAACCTTCCTATAAGTTCTTTTTAATTTCTTTCAACAAGCTATAAATCAGAAGCTTATCAAAACATGTTCTTATTAACTTATTTTAGTTGCTTCACAGTAAAGCTTACAAGTAACCCTCATGTGATAACCACTTAAGTGCATAATTATGTTGTTTACCCAAATGCACTCCAAGTAGAAATCCTTAAAGATATACAGCTGTCATTTTACCTATTATTGCAATGACACTGCATACAAGCATAAGATATGAGCTCATACTATGTCATCATAACTATTTAATTGATCTTCACTTCACAATAATAATAAATGGTTTTTACATTCTTTCCTTTTCTTCCAGTAATTCTCTCTTTTTGGAGGTTTTGTGTGTACATAGCCCATAATAGACATTATTAAGCCACCAAACAGCCTAGTATTGTACTTCTTATTTACATTATCAAACATACGGCTTACTCCATCAATAAAACTGCAGTAGCATATTCACAGTCAATGACCATAAAGCAGATACTGTGCCAATACAGTGTTTATTCAACTATCTCTTAACAAATATTCTTTAGTCATTTTAAATGGCAAGTGGTAGATGTGTTTTTGAGGTAAAATAAAATGACAAATCAAAACAATTCTAACTCATAGCAAACAGTACATTTATCAAACATTAAAGCCAAAATAGATATATTCAGTTAAAGGTAGAAGAAGGATAAATGTGATATCAATACAATTGCAGACAAAAATACGACATAAATCTTACCTACAGCTTCCTGGTTCCTCTGAGACATCTCCCTATTCATGGTCTCATAACAGTGAAGACGTTCTAATAGTCGAGCAATCTCAAAGTTCTTTGACTCTAATTGAGCTTCCATCTCAATCTCCGCTTCTGCCCTGGCAATTCCTCTCCCAATAGTGTTTGATATGAACCTAGCAATGTAAAGTTGCTGACATACATCTTCCATAGGATCAGAACTCAGCTGCCCACCCTCAGCAGTAAGATCTGAAGGCAAAGCAATTCCTATAAGAGATAACCGTTGCCTAAGTCTCTCCCACTGGCTTTGCATGCTGTTAAGGGATTCTTCAACTTGCTTCCGCTTCTCTATCTCCATCAATAAACTCAACCTTATTTCACGCAACTCAGCTTCAATATCACGATGTGAATTTTGAGTCCCACCATCAGAAGAGAGCTCTACAGGAAAAAAAAGAGCCAAGATAATCTTATATCATGAAATATTTCCAAGACATCTACTGTTCCTCTCCTCCTCACATCTGATCAGTATCCAAATAAGCACTAAAACTGATAAACCAATTGACAAAGCAGGATATCCCTTTTATCACTGCGGCAACGCCCACACACAATGACATGAAGAAAAGGCAGAGAAAAATGGAAATCAAAATTTAAAATAAAAAAGGAAAAGAAAAATGATCCTACACATTACACCCAATTTCAAACTCTATTGAAGAGCACATCCCTAGGGTTGTATTTGTCTACATGCATACACTCAACTTCAAAGAAATAATTGGCACTTAAACTAGCTCAATTTACCTTCCCAGGCATCAAAAAATTCCCCACCAGCAGCGCTGAATTTCCCTGCTTGATCTGCACCAGTATTATCCTCAGCATCCGTGCAACTTTTTAAACTCATTGAATCATGGGGATCAAAAAAGTCTTCACTCTCACCCTCTCTTTCCAAATTGAATGCCACTACTTTATCCAAGTGTGATGATCCATTAAGAATGCCACTACTTTCACTTTCCCTATGTCCCTCCCCAAGGTCACCACCATTGTTGCCACTGCTACTAAGGTTGGTATCATGTATGCCATTCACCTGCTCCTCCTTAACAGGTTCAGTGTTCGTGGAATTCACTTGAAGATCACCATCTGAACTGGCAGCCACAGCATCATTGCTCATACCATTAGGAATTTCATTGTCAAGATTCTCCTGCTTGGACTGCACATTGGCCTCAGAAAAACTCTTCAGCAGGCGTGGGCCACGCCGTTTGTGATTGATGATGTACGGAGAGGGAGGGAAAGAAGAGGGCGCATCCAGAAGCGGCGTCACCTCAGGAGTGGCATAGAGTGCTGGCTTTAATTGAGGACGAGGGGGGGGCTTCTTTCTTACAGTCTTCGGTTCACTACTTCGCCTCTCGAGCTTCTTTGGGACAGGCATTGGCACCGGAGCAGATTTATAGGCAGGTTTCGAAGCTCCAGGCTCTATCAATCTATCAAATGCTATTGCAGTAAAGGTCGGCATAGCTGTATAAATTCATATCAAAATCATACATACGTTAAAATTTGAATAACTAACCAATCATGTATTAAGACCGTTCCTAGGCTAATTGAACGCAAATGTCAATTATGCTGCATATAATCTAATCGATAGAAATTAAAAATCGGTAGAACCATGTACATAGAAAAGCAAAATCAGGTAACATAGAAGATCAAACAAACGCAAAATCCCTAACCTTATATAATGACCTATTCTCTCCTCCTTTGAATACATCGAAAACAGAAGAATCTTTGCACAATTCTAACCTAACACCAAATCATAATCTTCTGTTTCATTGCAGAAGAAAAGAAGAAATGAAACGAAACCAAAAATTCTTAGCATCATAATAATTATACAGAAAAAAAAAAAGCTCAAAAGGAATCCATGAATCCGAAATATAGCCGAAACCTAAAACGGAATTCAATTCCAAACCCAAATCGCTATTTTAGCCGAACTCTCTAAGAAAGCAAAATCGAAATTGGCATGAGATTTTATTTTTCCACGAAATCAGCAATCAGAAATGAAAAATTGCGATAAAAATCAGAAAAAGGTTAAAATAATAAGAAGAAACAAACCTTGCGCAGGGAAGAAGAAGAAGAAAGAGGAGGAAGTGAAAATGACTCTAAGTTGTGAGAAAGAAAAAGGAGAAGGAGGCCGCGTCAGGGTGAAATGGGAGGCGTGCGAAGAAGCTGCATAATTTTTTTATGTATTTTTTTTTTTTTTTTATAATTTTGTCTCTTTGCGCACTCTTCCCACACATGTGGAATCAATTTCCACCTTCAACACGCCCCACAACTTTCCATACCTTGCCCTAACTAACCCCTTTTTCACTCTTTCATTTTTTTTTATACTTTTGTTTCATAGATAGATTTTTTAGTCTCGTGCAAAACAATAAAAGATATTTATTTTCATGAGAAAAAAATCTTTTTGAGTAAAAATATATATTTATTCTTTTTTATTCACTATTACACCCTCTCTTTAACTATCCTTTTATTTGTGTTCTTTACTTTATCATTTTTTAAATTATCATTAACGTATCAATTTTTATTTACCTTTAATCTCATTAGATATATTTATATTTTGAGTCATAATCTAATAAATAAAGGAGTAATGAGAAGAATTTTGTGATGACACGTCATATATATATATATATATATATATATAAAATATTTTGAGTATAATTTATTTATTATTTATTGGTATTACAATAAATTTGTTTGTATTATATAACGTAATAAGAAAATTTTAATAATTATAATATATATTTTAAGAAAAAAATAGTTTAACTAAACATATGTCGCATTTATTCTTGAAAATATAAAAAATATTTTCATTTAATTTTGTTGATAACCTAATACATTTTTATTAAATACTCAAAAATAACACTCTCATATACTTTATTTTCCAAACTAAACAAATTATTTATGAAACAAACTTCCTCTTATAATTTTTTTTAGGGAATTTTTTGTGGCAACCTCCTCGGAGATCTATTTCTATTATTGGTTATGTTTATTCATTTATTTCTTTTAAAAAATATATTTATTTATGACTAGGTATGCAATCATTCCATAAAAAAAGGTATCCATTCATTATTTTAAGATAATTATCTACATAAAAAGAATAGTTTAATGGGTTCATGACTTTAATAGCTATGTGTTAATATTTTTTAAATAAATACTCCCTTCTCCAGTTCTCAATATAAGCAAAAAAAAAAATTATCTTGACTCTTACTCCTTATTTTAAATTTCAATAACTCATTCGTGGTATCAAATTTGAACGAAGAGTAATTTAAGACAATGACTTACTTTTAAATTTTCTTAAAAATACTTTTAAATTAAGATTAATGTAATTAAATGTTGTTAATCAACTTTTTTTAATTTGAGTAGATTATTTTTTTTTCTTATATTTAACTCTGGAGGGAGTATGCATTAATGTTTTTTTAAAGATAACATTTTTATTGTGTATTTAATTAGTTGCACGTTGGATGATGATGAAAAATAATTTTAATATAACTTTTGAAAAAAAATTATGAATATGTTTTTAAGGTAGTTATGTATTCAGCAAAAAAAAAGAAAGATAGTTATGTAAAAAAATAACATACTTATCATATGATAATTTATAATTAGATGAAAATATAAAAGTGTTTTTCTTTTTCTTAAGTAAAAATGTAAAAAATGTTTACATAAGATATTATTATTTTGTTACAGCATGTATGCATACATCATATATTTATTTTGAGGAGATTCTTCTTTTTCTTTTTCTGTGGTGGCAGTGGTGGTGCCACGAGCACGCATCTCTCGTGATGGGCCCGGCCCATTCTCATTGCGTGCGTCAGGTGGAAATAATGTAATATTTTTGGCAAATTTTGGAGAAGCATATTATTGAGTTTTAATAATGAGTATGAATATCTGGTGGTAGCTACTTGCGTTTGAATGGTTGTTTGGCTCTTTGAGAAGGCGAAATAAAACTATTTTGAGTTAAAATTAAGGTGCCTTCTAAAAGAGAGAACAATGATAAAGAAGAGTCGTGAGAAGGTGGCACAGTGTCACACTGTTACTGGCTCTTCTTCTTTCTTTAAGACAAGTCTTCCTTATTCAATTGCACCACCAACCAGTCAACAACACGTTGCAATCACATGTCCTCAATTGCAAATTGAATATCATTGTTAATAAGGTCAATAAAGCACAATTTGAACATTAGCCGTGCAAAATTTGGTCATTCACAAAGTTGACTTTTCCTTTTCAAATTCTTTTCCTTATTTAATAATGTTTATTATGTAGTTCCTTAAAAAAATGTTTATTATGTAGTAACGTTATATATTCAACTACCACTAACTAACGGTTTAATGACATGAGTTCATGAATTAGGTACCCACTTGATTAAGGATGCTTTTGGTGTGAGGGAATGAAATATACCTTTCCCTACTTATATAATATTGGAATTACCTTATGTTTGAACTCAACACACAACACCACTTAAACACCACCTAATGTTGATCACAAATTCGACGAGCTCATAGACACATATTGCGTGTTGTTTTGTGTTGGATTCACGATTCTTTTTTTTTTTTTTTGCAAAAACTTGTAAATGTTAAGACAAATAGTAAATTTACCTTATGTTCTCTAATTTTACTGATAAAAAATTATATGATTAATTATCTTTGGTTTACCAAGTATTCAATTTCTCCAAACAAAAAAAAACAAAATGCATTGCAATTACATAATTAATCAATTAATTATTAGAGTTCTTTTGGGTGAAAAATATTATTCACTTTTTTTTTACAGCTTACATTTCAGATTTTAATTACTTACTTATGTATCAAGAATAAAATGAACAATTGCTCGCTCGATTTTCTTTCTTAGCTTTGAGATCTATGCTATCAATTATATTCATTATATTAATAAAGTTTATATCTTAATTTTAATTTATCAGTGAAACTTTTTTGTCTTTGTCATGAATAAAAAAAGTAGTATTTTAACCGTAAAAATATCATTCGTACACAAATCATGTCATTATTATAAAATAAATAAATTTATTATATATGATAAATTATTATTATCCGATAATAATATAAAGTATATTTTATACACAAAAGTACTATAAAAACAACTTATGCATTATATAAATTTGTTATACATAATATTACAAGATATAATGAAACTCAGGTTATACACACATGTAATAAAATACATAACATTAAAGTAATATAAGTATTACGGTTGATTCGGTTAGACCAATTTTAAAAACATAAACCGCAAATTAAATCGAATCAGTTGTTTTTGAACAAAAATCATTCAATTAAATCCAAAAAATTTGGTTTGATTTAATTTTTGGTTTTTTAGGAAAAAAAGCATAATTTTTAATTTTATGTTTGGAAGTAACAAAAAAAAAAACAACAACCAATAATAGTTAAAATGGCTTATAGTAGTATGTGGTATAAATATCCTATTTTAAAAAGATTAAAATAGTTATTTATTCAACTCCAATATTTCTTTTGATCTCCCAATTAACTTTAATTCAAAAAAATTTATTCTATTTTCATTTATTTTTTTCCAACCAAATCACTTATATTTCACTCCTATTTTTTATTTATTTATTTTTTCTATTATCTTCTTTTTCTCCTTTTCCCTCCTCTCAACCAAACAATCTCTTACATATTACGGTAAAATAATGTTTATCATGAACCTTTCTCTTCTACTTCGTTCCTCTTACCAGTTACCTCATTAATGTCCTCCCCCTTCGTTATTTTGTTCTTCATCCACGTTACTAGATTCAATATCCATGACCTCTCTTTTCAAATAGAAACTACTGTTGAATCATGAAACAAATGGAAAACAACACAAGTCCCACAACAACTAGTGTGATACATGAATACAAAACTTGAGGGACCAATTCTACTAGACAATACGCATTCATCATTTGTGTATGACTGGTAAATTAATAATAAATGATGTTTATATTTTTTAGATAAGCAATTGTAAGAGCCCATAGCCATGCATCTTGAGTTTAAGAAATTAAACTCATTCGGCCCATCAGGTAGTAGTAGTTGTTGTTATTTATCATTATTAGGATCTTTAATCTCATTTTATATTGGAGTTGCAGTTCTAGGTGGATCAAATTCCAGACTCAAGTGGCCAAAAACAAGATAATGGTGCAGAATCATAAAAATTAGAGAAACTTTCATGTCCAGTTTGATCAACCGAGTAGCATCATAAAAGCAATTTACATACAATAAAAAATAATCAAACATCCACATATATAATAGTAACATTTAAAAAACAATTTTTTTCAGTGTATGCCAAAATATTATCACTTGCTCCTTACCACATCAGCTATGAGCTATTTTATAATTTATCCAAAATAGAATAAAAAGAAACCGTTATTAAAAACAAAATCATTATCAACTACAACTCAGTACAAAAAAAAATTGTCCGATTAACATCTCCAATCCACCATTGAGAACAGAACGTCTTTATATCACAATAACCTAGCTAGTGAAAACAGGTTGATGAACTTTTGATCGATGTTTTATTGTTTGCAATTAATATTCAAATGAATGATTAATACCAAAAGTAACCGTATACTCTACATCTTCTCAGAGTAATTTGACATGAGAATATTCAAATATTATATAAATTCTTACACGAAATCCTAACATATTCTGCATTCAAAATAGCAAGCTAGGTATCATTCGTAATACATGACGGGTTTATTGGAATTAAAATCCCACATGCCTCCTTCCTTGAGATACTCAAGATACCTTGCAAATTCAGGCCTAGCTGTTGTTTTCTTTTTCCTACGAAGAGCCAAAAAGCTTAGAAGTGGGTGACTCTTCTTGTCACTATTATTATTACCCTTCTTTGTGGGGTTTCTCTTTAGATTGATCTCCCCATAGGTGGAACCAAGAGCCATTTTTCTTGAAGAATTGGATCCCCAAGAAGGCAAACTTGTGCTCCTCTTGAACCCCTCATGCAAAAGTGCAGTGGTGGCAGATTCTTTACCTAATCTTTCATACCCTCTCCGAGTAGTCATGGATCTAAACATAGTTGAACTTGAATCTTGTTGTGAAAGACAAGATTTTGATTGATGTACTCAGTACAGTGTAAGTAAAGAAGTGAGAGCAAAGGGGTTGGTGGGGATTGTAGATGAGAGCTAACTTGGAGTAGCACGCATGGTGGAGAGCTTTATATATGCATCTTTGTTTAGGTCAAGTTTGGTTAGCTAGTAGTTTGGTCCTTCATGCTTTTTTATTCAATAATATACTATCATGTTTTGAATGGTTACTATATAGACGTGTGATTTGAAAACATCAGTTTTGCAACTTATGTTGACTATTTCTTTGGTCCCCACAATTATAAGATTTTATATCCAATTATCAATTGTTGTGAAGTATATATCCACTTCCACGAAAGTACATGAAAATTATAAATCTACTCATCAACTTATATGCAGGATATTTACTCCTCGAGGCTCGAGCATTGCACGCGAATTAGACATGTGCCTAAAGTTGAGGACTTGTGATCACAAGTTTCTTCACTACCACAATCACATTTTACAATGTCACAAGAGGAGTGTGAGGGGTTGATCCAACAAAATGCTTGGGTGGCTACATTGATTGGTTCCACCAAGAATCCCAATTTAGCTCCCTTCTCGTCAAAAGCAGAGTATAGTTCGGGTGACTTTTCATGCTTGTCAAATGTATTTTTCTAATTATGTATTTAATGATAATCGCATTTGCAAGTCCTTAATTATGTCAAATTCCTTTTGTAGGAATGGTTTGAGAAGATTTTCGAGGCTTGATCTAAGGATTAATTGCAAACACTATGTCAAACACTAAGTCCTTAATTATGTCAAATTCCATTTGCAAGTGGATTGGAGCTTGAAACACTATGTCAGACACATTTGACATCTAGTAGACTGACATTGAGGCGAGTTTCACATATAACCATTTTTAATTTCCATTAATATTTGAATTATTTGTATTTGACTTATATATTATATTACTATGTCACTCTTATTTTTATTTGACTAATTAATTTTCTGAGTCTCTTATTTTATTTATCAAGTTATTTAACAAAAAAATTAATTGTATAACATTTAAATTAACTATACAAACTAACTTAATTGCATATAATTAGTTTTTGGAACTATTTATCCCATTCTGAAAACTAATTTTTGAAATTTACTTAAATGTTAATTGTTCACCATTAGAAATTCACATTTGGTCTAAGTCATCTGAACTCACTCATGACTTTAGTTCGGTTCTCAATTCATCCTATTGAAAAGTGATATATATATTCCTCTATAAATTCTCGTTGAGATTGATGGTCTTTCATGACCTTGAAAGGGGGACAAACATTCCCCTCCTATAAACTTTTTTACACACAAAAAAAATGGTATTTGTTTCAAAACCTAAATTTGGAAATGTAATTAATCTTATAACATCCAAAAATATTAAAATATTATAAAACTAAATTGTGAAAATTAATGACTCATTTTGAGTGATTGTGAGTTTTGACCTTTTTATTTCAAATGCAATTTTCTAAACAAAGCATGTTTAGTTAAAATAATTTTTAACTCAATTTTAAAATAATTTTAATTTCATTTTTAAAACTAAGAAAAAAGTATTTGTGAATTAGGATTTTAGTTTAAAAAAAATACTTACTACATTTGATAATGATGCTTCCCAATATCATCGTCACCATGTGATAATATATGCATCTTTGTTTAGGTCAAGTTTGGATAGCTAGTAGTTTGGTCCTTCTTGTTTTTTTATTCAATAATATAATATACTATCATGTTTTGAATGGTTACTATATACACGTGTGATTTGAAATTAAAGCTTCAATTGTGCAACTTATGTTGACTATTTATGTCGTCCCCACAATTAGAAAATTTATATTCAATTATCAAGTTGTGAAGTATGTATCCACTACTGCCTATTACCACGAAAAGACATATAGATTAATTTAACTCCATTCATGAAATTATTGTGATGGTATACATCTTATAAAGTACTTCAGAGGATATAATTGGTTCTTCATTTTTATTTGTTTTTTTTTAACAAGTATGGCTAAAGCACAAATATTTGGTTCTTCGACATGTACTGAAGTTTGTATTATATTTTTTTCAGTTTGTATTCTGTGTCGAGCAGGATTTAATGTTGATTATAATATTTATTTCATGTTAATTTAATTGATAATGTATACATGATCTAATATATTATACATTATCTTCTGATATTTAAGTTATATTGGTGTGAAACAAGATTGTCTTTAATAAAACATTTTTATGGTATCTTTCATAAAAATATAAAATTGATTTAATTCATGATATTATTAAGTAACTAATTTAAAATTATATTATAATAAATATATTTCATAAAATACTTTTAATATGTTTAAATTTATTATATATTGTAGTAAAAATAATTTAACAGTAAATAGTGATAAAAAATTTCTTATATGCAGTTATTAAAAAGAGTAAAAATATTTTTTTAATAAAGTATTAACTAATTAAATTTAAATAAATTTTTAGCATAGAAAACTCAACCTCATAATATGAATATTATTCAAAAAGATATTTATTTATGAAATTATTTTATAAAATTTATAATTACAATTAATTTTATAGGATTTCAAATTAAAAATAAAAATTGTTGAGTTTTTTTATATGAAACCGCATTAAATATTTGCAAAAAGAGTTTTCTCGCTCATAAAAGTATCAAGTAAAATTGTCTCTCATGAATAATACTTATAATCTTTACTCTCTGTTATAAAAAAATAATTTAATTTATGACATTGTTGAGTAATTAATTTGTAATAAGAATATATTTAATATATTAAAATTATTATATAAATAATAATTAGTAAAATTTTTGTATATGAAATTATTAAACATAAAGTTAATTGTTTTCTAATGAATATATAACTAATTAGATTTAAATTATTTTTTATTATTAAAATTTTAACCTCATAATAAGAATATTATTCAACAAAATATTTATTTGAGAATTATTTAAAATTATTTTATACAATTTATATGTAAAAAATGATTTTTTATAAGATTTCAAAGTAATAATTAAAATATTATTGAATTTTTAGAATGCAATGGTTTTAAATAATCAAAGAAAGAATTTTTTCGTCTATAATCTTTAACAAGATTGTTTCCCATAGATGATACTTGTAATAAAAGATAAAAATTTCTCATTTTTAATGATGTTAAGCATGATTGGCTATTTTCCAGCAAAAAAAGAAAGCATGATTGTCTATTGTGAATAATATTTATAGTCTCTACATAAAAATAGAACCAATTTAATTTATGATAGTATTGATAAAGAATTTAAAATTATTTATAATAAATATTAATCAACACAATATTTATTTATGAAATAATTTAAATTTATTTTAATAATCTTTACGCAAAAATGTTTTTATGATTATATATACTAATATAAAATATAGAATATAATTTTTTATAATTAAAATAGATAAAACAGTAATAAAACTTAAATAAAATAATATTTATTATAAAAAAACTATTTGTAGGTAAAAAAAAAATAAAAAGAAAAAAAGTGAGAAAGAAAAGAGAAAAGGAGTTCGACAAGAGTTGTGTTTTTTCAGAAAATAGAAGACATAAAAATCCAAAAAAAGAAAAATAATTAATGTGAGATCTCCAAAACTTATAATAATTATATATATTTTTTCTTTTTTTTTATCTCTTTCTTATTTGGTGTCAATGGGTATATTGGGTTTCCATGTATATATTATTATTATTTTATAAGTTTGCGCGTCATCAAATTCCTTCAAATTTAAAAATAAATTTGCCTCTAAACAATTGATCCAACTAAAATAGGATCTAATGAAGCAGACAAGCATAACATAATTGAATCCATCAATTGCAAAATATCCTTTATTCCTCAAAATAGTTAAACACGCACATTTCAAATACATGGATTATTTTAGTGTATGCCAATATAATCACTAGTTATAATCAGTTGTACCTTACGACATCAGCTATGTGTTGTAATTTGTCCAAAATATTTATGAATTTTGATTTATCCAAAATAGAATAAAAAGAAGCTGTTATTAAAAACAAAATCATAATGAACTACCAATTCAGTGGGGAAAAAAAGTCTGTTTATTAACTTCTTTAATTATATTACTAAAACCTATCGAAAAAGGGCAGATGAACTTTTGATGTTTGCAAATTATTCAAATGAATGATTAATTAATAGCAAAAGTAACCATACTCTACATCTTGTCAAAGTAATTGGACATAATTAAGAATCAAATAGTAGTAGTACTATATAAACTCTTAACGTATTAATATGCCAACAAATTAATTTTGCATTCAAACCCGAAGCAAACTTGCTATGATCATTTGTAATACATCACAGGTTTATTGGAATTCAAATCCCACATGCCTCCTTCCTTGAGGTACTCAAGATACCTTGCAAATTCAGGCCTTGCTGTTGTTTTCTTTTTCCTACGAAGAGCCAAGAAGCTGAGAAGTGGGTGACTCTTCTTGTCACTATTATTACCCTTCTTTGTGGGGTTTCTCTTTAGATTGATTTCTCCATAGGTGGAACCAAGAGCCATTTTTCTTGAAGAATTGGATCCCCAAGAAGGCAAACTTGTGCTCCTCTTGAACCCCTCATGCAAAAGTGCAGTGGTGGCAGATTCTTTGCCTAATCTTTCATACCCTCTCCGAGTAGTCATGGATCTAAACATGCTTGGATCTTGTTGTGTGAAGGAAAAGATTTTGATTGATGTATGATTCAGTGTGATTAAAGAGGTGAGAGCAAAAGGGTTGTGGAGATCGTAGATGAGATAACTTGGAGTATAGCACAACATAGTGTGGAGGGCTTTATATACATGCATCTACGGGGTCAAGTTTGGTTGGCAAGTATAGTTTAGTCCTTCATGTGTTTTTTTAATTATTTAATAATGTATCATGTTTTGAATGGCTACTTCACCCGTGTGATTTGGAACCATTCAGTTTTTGCAAATTTTGTTGACTATTTCTGTTCTGCCGTCCCCACAATTATAAAATTTATATCCAATTATCAATCAAGTTGTGAAGTACTATATTTCCACTTCCACGAAGGTGCATAAAAAGTTCTCTCTCTTTCCGCTAATATTTGAAAAAGACATTTTTTTTGTATGCCAATCTTGATTTTCTTGGTCAAATTGTCCCTCGGCCATCACACCTAATAGTATATCCACCTTTTAAATTTGTAATGCCTGCAAAAAAAATTATGCCTTTAAACAATTTAATAATTCATGAGTAGACAATGTAATTAGTTTGAATGAGGCAAATAGTACTATAAAAATGTTAAATGAATTGGTCTTACTTTCTAACCGCCACTTTGTGTAAATTAATCTAAACAACTAATACTTGTTAATGTAGATTGTATGATTTCGTAATTGTTTTTTATTTTTGCCTATAAAATATTTATGATGAACGTTTCAAGATCGAATCAGTCAAAAATAAATTTATCCTTGTTATGAGATTACGGAAACGGTGGTCTCATTTGAGGAGGCAAAGTGGCACAACTGCTCAACGAACAAGCAATGCATTTAACAAAATTGAACCTTTTACAACTCCAGCTGCTGTTATACGTCCTGTGTCCAAAGCAGACTTTGTTTTGAACGATGTTAAAAGCCTTTTTTAATTGATGTTAAAGGTCTTTTTAATAGTAGTGGAGCTTGTGTGCTACAGAAATTAGACTAGTATATATACTGAAAAGTATTATTATTTTTTTAAAAAAACTGATTGTTTTCCATTTTGTTTCCTATTTTCTTCTCATGAGTAAGTCTTCCCACCTGTTATGAATCATCCATCAGACAAATCAAACCATGAGGAGGCGAGCGCTAACAGAATAGGAGCAGGATTGCTGAGTTGGCATTGCAGGATTGGGCCCTTGGATGATCCTGTTGGGAATATGCTTTTTTTGTTAGGATAATTGTTGCAATTCTGTTATTGCTAGCTTTCTCTAGAACCTGCAAAAAAAAGGAACGAGTAATTAGCAAATGAAGCTTATAAATTGTCAACCCATGTAATGAATTTGCAAGCAGAAATCAAAGTTTCTTTTCCTTATCTTATCCCTTTCTTTGGAGGAATTCTGGGCCTCGAACTCCAGAAACACCTGCACTCATAACACCACCTCAGTTAAAAATTATTCTCCTCCCATTGACTACGTACAATCTCTCCTCTCCTCTCCCCTCTCATTCTTTAAACAACACAGTGCACGACTTCAATTCATATAAACCATATATATCCTGTACAAGAACAAGTCTTTCACCCTTTAACATTTCTATTAATATCTTTAATGATTTTATATTTTTTTGTTTTTATCTTATTTAAATATTAATAAATATAAAATATATAGTTTATAAGAAAATATTTGATAATTTAATTTAATAAACTATAATATTTAATATATTTTATTTTATAATGATAAACTCATAAAAAAATTGATAACTAATGTGCTTAGTTTAAAAAAAATCTCATAATACTTAAAAACTCTTTTCAGAATGAATTTTTGTAATACATTATAAATTAATAACATTTTTAAAAAATATTTTTATGTATTTAAATTATCTTATATTTAAATAAACACGTGAGATAAGAAGAATATATGTGCAATGCAAAGGTTTGATAAATTTTAATTTGAATAATTATAAATTCATATATTTTTTTAATTTATACATCTTGTATATGTATTATATCAATATTGTTATCTTGAGACACAACAAATTATGATTGTTTTCAATAGGGTTAATAAGATAATATATGCTCAATTAAAAATATAATTATTTTGATTCAATTTTAATGTAATTTTATTTAATATAATACTAAACATTTTAAAAACGTAATAATTTTATTTATTTATATTATTTTAAAAAATATTAAATATAAATAATACTAAATACTCACAAAAAATTATAATTTAATCAGATGTGTATCCCACTAGTATATTATTAAAGTATTAAAATAATTACTCATCAATGTCAAACCAAAGCTTAGTGAGCTGTTGTAGGGAAATCATATCTTACTAGTTATAACACGAATCTAAAGAATGATCAAGGGTGAAATCATATCTTACTAAACTTAGCTGAAATCCATAAGCATTCCATAGTGTTTTATATTCTTAAAATAAATTATGATCAAGATTTATAACACGAATTCCAAGAGTTTGTTGGCCATATAAATGCAAGCCCCTATATGCTTTTGTTTGTATGTATTTACTTTTTAATTTTTGCTATAGGTAGGATGAATACTTACATACAAATAGTTAGGGAATAATAATACTACAGAACGCGTAAAATGATAAAAATAACGAGGTATAAGCAGGATCCCACATTGCTAGGGAAGGGAGCTGCTCTCTTGCAAAGGACATGTTCAAAAACAGAACAGTGTGTGCTATCGCTCTTCTGAGTTGAATTTGGTCCAAGCTTCCTGGATATTGAAAAGGAGGCAAAGAAAGGAAAACAAAGAAAGCCAAAATGAGAGGTCGATCATAATAATCAATTAATAAAGTCCAAGGACTAAGATGCTCTATCGAACTTGGATAGATCAACTTGCCAAGTAAGAAACAAAGAACAGAAGAGTGAACATTTATTGACATTCAAGCTTGGGGTAGGAAGTTTGTCAGGATGGACACAAAGGGTGGACACAAAGGGTTATGTGCATACTTTCATGTGCTAACGTGTAAGTGATGTGCATGTGACTTGATAGATTTTAAGTTATGCAACATTATTATGGTTTGCTCTGACAAATCCTCCTTTGCAGATGGTTCAAAATAAATCAACTGAAAGATGGCATGCATGACATACCTTTAGGAGATCAAAGACCTTCTCACATATGTATTTGTTTTGAATACTCGCTCCGCGTTGCTGTAACTTGTCAGGATGGACACAAAGGGTGGCCTTCCTATAAGCCTTCTTTACAGCAGCAGAAGTAATGACGTCCGTGAGTGGGATTGGCTGCCACCCACTATCAGGCCCAAGAATCTGACAAAATGAAAAAATTAGATAAGGAACAGCAAATAGAGTTTTGTTATGAGGATAAGCATATGTTCCTAATAGGGGGAAAAAGGATGATATAAGGAAGTTAAGCCACCAATTTAGTCTCATCTGTTTGAGACTTGTTTAGTGGACCTTCAAATGTCACCCTTACGGTGTTGAGTAAAAAGAAATTACAGCTAAGAGAAGAAAGGAGTGACATGTGTTATTTCAGAATACGAAAACCTACATATTGCAAGGTTGAAAGTAATGCACGCAGGTTTCCTTCTTTTCCACTTGACCACCTGCGGACTTCAGTATCCAGAGTTTCTGCTAATCTCTGCAAAGAGTAACAGACTGGAGTAATCAACAAAATGTGGAAACAACAATTCAGAAGCTAAAAAGAGCAACTGTTTGGATATAAGCTCACATTTCTCTCAGCTTGCTCTTTCTGAGCTACAAGGTCACGCATGTTCTTTTCTTCCAAAGCTTTTGCCTTACATTCACACAAAACTCATGGTCAATCTCATTTATTTTATATGTACAATTTATGCATGATTAACATAACAAGGTTGAAGAACTTACTGCACGCTCAGCTGTTCGGCGATACCTCTCCAGTCTAGCTCTACACCTCTGAGCTGATTCGCCTTCTCGTTCTGATCTTTCAGAAAAAGAGGAAGCTACAGTAGAGGATAATGCCTGGTTAGGATTATATCAAGTCGAAGCAGTAAAATGTTGATTGAAATTTTATATTGAAGTACTGCAGGGGTTTCACACATCACATACCACCATAAACTGAGGAATATGGATATCTGGAATGAGTGAAGGAGGTAGAGTTCTGACAACGTGGATCCAGCATATCCTGCCATGCAATTATTATAAATTCAGTAGGCAATTATGCAATTGATCACTTGCATATTTAAGTGGATCTGTGTATACTTACTGAGGATGAAGAGCCCTGTGTTCCACCATTTCTGAAAGAAACACTAAATTTGTCAGAGACAGATCTCTCTAATCGTTCTCTGGACTCGAATGCAGCTCTATCAACCTTTACTTTTTCCATTGCACGCTCTCGAGCCTCAGCAGTTGCTCTTTCTACAGCAGTTCGCTCTGCTTTCAATCTGGCTTCTGCAGCTGCCTTATCAGCATATGTTTTGTCCCTGGCCTCAGCACATGCCTTTTCAAGTCTTTCTCTGGCCTCAGCCAGTGCTCTTTGTCGAGCTTCTGCAGTTGCTCTCTCAAATGCAGCCCTTTCTGCTCTCTCACGAGCATCCGCAAATGTTCTATCACGAGCCTCCAAAGTTGCTTTATCAACTGCTATCCTATCTTTTTCTCTTTCCCTTTCCCTCTCAGCCTCCAGCATTGCTCTGTCAACAGCCATTCTGTCTTTCTGTCTTTCCCTTTCTCTCTCCATCTCCTCTTCTATCTTTCTGAGACGGTCTTTTTCCAACTCTCTTTCTCTTCTTATCCTCTCACCATCTTTGTCAACTGAGGCAGAAGTTTCATCAAGAATTTTCTCTTTGCTTCTGGTGGAATGTGATACATGAGACCTTTGAGAAGGTTTCTGGATATTTACCGGGTCTTGCACTGTAGCAGGTTCAGCAGCTATTGTGTTCCTTCTGTAATCGCCATTTGTTACAATTTTCCTCTCTCTACTTTGAGGATCAAATTCCATTTGAGGGGCTGTCTTAGTTTTCTCAGTCCTTGTCATTTCACAACTAATACTATGCTCATCACCATCAACATTTGTTGCAGTGGAAGCCGCCTTTCCTGAATGCTCTGCTTCTCCTTGGGACATTTCTGAAGCTCCTTTTTTCCCTTTATCCTTTAGATTTTCCACACACACCTCTTCCAATTTCTTTCCACCAACTATGCAGTCACTTCCTGTCTTTTCAATTTCCTGGTCAGAAATAGGGTCTTGACATACCTCTGGTTTTCGAATATTTTCTTCATGAATGGAGGATGACTGAGCTGCCAGAAGATTTTCATCACTCTCTGTTTTCCATGCCTCATTGGTTTCTTTTGAAAAACTCATGTTTATCCCTTCTCCACCTTCCATTTGTTCCAAAGGTTTGTCCAATCCCTTATCTTTTTCATTCTTATCAGCATCTTTGAGCATCCTCTCAGATTGCTTGGAGTGACTATCCTCATATGATATAGCCACAATTACTTCCCTGTCAAATGCTTGGTTTGATGGGCTCTCTATTTCTTTCTTCCTCTGAGCCTCATTTCCACTATACATTTCTAGCTCTGGAGCTTGTTTCAGAACTTTCTGAACCCCTTTGCTATCAATCACATCTTTTAGTCTATTTCCTTTTCTATACCCATCATAATTCTCACCAAGTTTTTCTTTACCTTGATCTCTTTCATATGCCTCATTTTCCCCCTGCTGGAAAGGCACTCTAGTTATTTTCTCATTCATTTCCAGTTCAAAGTCTTGTTGAACTCCCTTTTCATACTGTACCTGCTCAGGAGCATGCTTTAAGCCTTCATCATTTTCTTCCAATTTAAAAGAACCTTTAAGACTTTTCTCAATTTCTTCATTTTCACATGTCTCTTTCAGTTCCTTCTTGTTCTGAAACTGTTTATCTTGTTCAAGGATGACTATATTTTCTCTTTTGCCAGTCATATTTTCCTCAGGACTATCCAGATTAAAGGTCTCATTTGATCTTTCAAATTTTTCCAGCATCACAGAACCTTTCACCCTTTGCTCAACCTCTGCAACTCCAAGAGCAAAAGCTTCTCTTTGAATTTTTCCATTTTCTTTCATCTTAGACTGCTTGAGCTTTCTCAAACTCAGTTGTTGCTGTTCATCCTCTTTGAGTTTTTTCTCATTTTCAATATGTTTTGTGCTCTGCTGAACTTCATTTAGCAGTTGTCTATCAACCTTTTTTGGTTTCTCACCCTCCACTCGTTTAAGCTCCCTGCATTGTGTCTCGGGCATGTCTTTTAAGCTTCCTGATTGGTCAACTTTAGGTACTTTCTTGTCAGTTTTTCCATGCGAGCGAACAATTCTTGCCTTCTCACTCATTTCAAGCTCAAAGATATCCACCATTTCCTCATTCTTCACATTTTCTCTCTGCCTGCATTCCTCATTAGATGATTTAGATTTCTTAATGATTTTTCCCTGTTCATAAGCCCCATTTCCTGCTTTAGATTTCTTCTTGCTTTCCTCAATGTTAAATGCTTCTCTTTCTTTCTTGCCATGCTCATGTATTCTGGTATCTTGTACCAAACTCTTTGTACTACTATGATTTATGGGCTGAATTAACTTTCCAGATTCTTCTGTTCCCACCAATTCAAAAAATTCAGTTGCTTCTTTCCATGTCCCAACTCCAGTACTTCTATCTGATTCTTGAGATGACCTGGATTCCTTGATGTGCTTTTCCTCAAACATTTGTAGAAGTCTTTCCTCTTCTAACGATTCAAGAGTTTCAGGGGCAGCCTTCCTAGTTTTCTGCCTTTCATCTGTGGCAGAAACTTTATTTTTGCCAATTCTCTGATCACAAGTCGCCTGCATTCCCTCGTCATTCAAACTATTAAATCTAGTTATATTCACACTCACCTTTGCTTCATTATTTTTTACATCATAACTTGAATGTACATTGCTTTGGAAAACCCCTTTCTTCCTCTCCTTTAATTCTTTGGCACTCCTAGGTTTTGCTTCCGGTCTGTGCATGACTTCTTTGACAGCAGCAGCAGATGAATTCATATCAACCTCCACATCAAGGAAGGGTGGCGAAGTGTCACCTAGAGTCTCTTCAGAATCAACCCACTCATTGTTTGAATGAAATCTACTAGTGAGCTCCTGTATTGCATCCAATGCAGGTGGTGGCCGAGAAGGGGGTGGCACTTGAGAGGCTAGAGTTCTGAGGCAGATGTCAGACACAGTTACGAATGTCTCACTGGAATGAGAACCATTTCTGTTGCATCCGTCATGCCGATCTAGATCACCACCAAGAACCAGTTCACCAGAATTAAAACTACCCGGTTGGGAATCCATTTTTCTCAGATGGTTTCTCTTTGTCTGCCTTGCATTATATTCCATGTCAAGGTCAACATCATCAACGACCTGTAAGGAAGGATCAGTCCTATGAAAGTGTGTGGTTTCATCAAATACATGAGTGAATTCAAGATCAGCACGCAGCTGACTTATATGACTTTTCCCCTTCGATATATCTTCATTGCTTGTACCATCAACCTTATGATACGAAATGTTGAACTCCGTACTTCCATCAAAAGGCCGCAAATGATCTCCATTTGACATACCTTGATTATTTCCAAAAAGCTCCAAGTCTCCAGAAAATGAGTGAGTTTCCACCGGTGACCTACAGATTATGAAAGAACACAATTACATCATTGCAATAATCGAATTCCAATCTCAGTAAATTTAAATATATATAGAAACCAAAGATCAAATAATAGGTATAAAGAAAACAAAATCACGCAACGAAGAACTTCTACAAGCACGCACAAAAATATTGAAAAGCAGACAAAAAGCATTTGGCATATACAAAAAAAAGTCCATATACCAAATATATCTGAAAATCCAAAGAATTCACCGTTTAATCGACGAAACCATAATTACCATTTACCATCCCTGTTTTAGTCAGGGGAGGGGAGTAAGATTAAAACTTAAAAAAAAAAAAAAACGCAGCATCTTCAAATTTTTCTGTAAAAAGAAAAAGGAATTTTATCAGAGAAATAAACCATCGAATATTTGAATTGAACAATAACTCTAGTTCTTATGAAATAACCAGAAGCAGAACCATAGTTCCCGTTACTTCTAAAAAAATCTTCGCTTCAACGGCGAAACTAAAATCACACACTAACACTAAACTGCAAAAACTTAAAAAACTCAAAAATAAAAACAAGTTCGATACACTAACGGATCATGCATTTAATCAAACATTCAGAACCAGACGGTAAAGTGTAAACATTAAGAGCACGATCGCATTCATTCATACCAGTCTTCTTCTTCTTCATCATCATCATCTTCTTCTTCGGAGACACCGTGGCGAAACAAGTCTTCATAGGAGAGCCAAAAGTCGAGGCCGTCGAAGCCACGGAAGATTTCGGAGTAGTCGCGCGCGGCGTTTCGGAAGTCGAAGAAGACCTCGCCGGCGGCGTCGAGCGCCGGAAGATCCAGCACCGGAATGGCGGAGGCGCGCGGCTCGTGGAAGCTGGCGAAAATCTCGCCGTAGTCCTCGAAGCACGGCGAGAGGGAGTGGTGGTGGCCGCCGGCGGTGAACTTCGCCGCTCCGCCGTAGACGTGGTCGTATAGAGTTTCGGCTGGGAAACCGCCGGTGCCGGCGGTGATTTTCTTGTCTGGAGGTTGCCGAGAATGCGCCACGCTTTCCATGAGAAGTAACGTTAGGGTTGTTGTGTTGTTGTTCTTACGCTTTGTCTCTATTCGCTCGCTTCTTTTTTTTTTTGCTTCGTTTGTTTTTTTGGTTTCTCTCTCTTGCGCGTTCTGGCTCTGTGTGAGTGCAGACTCTGTTCGGCGTCAGAGGAGGAGGACGACGAAACGAGAAAAAATGAGTGATGAAATTGAAAATGGGAAAAGGTAATGACGCGAAATGACCAAACCAGCCTTTCTTTTTTTGGTAATAAATTTGGTCTCCATTATTTCAACCAGCATAATCGAACTTAGAAATGATAACACTCCACTTTTTTTAGCCATATTTCTTTTTTCTGTATAGCACATGTATATTCAAGGACTCCAATCCGAAATATCTCTTAAGTTAAAATAATCTTATATTAGTTAATTTATGCATTTGATGGTTTTTAACCATATTATTAGTTATTAATATGAATTATTTATTGCATTTTCAATAAATAATCTCAACTAATAAGTTAGATATGTTTATTTTTCCTTCACTCACTTTTTTTAGTTACAAGATTCAAATTTAATATTTTGTTTCAGTTTTAGCTAAACCATTAACTTGTTAAAAATATAGTATTCTCTTTAACACACTTTATTAAGAATTGAAATTTGATAAAAAAAAATACAAAAAATTATAAATTTTACTTTTTATTTAATAAATTCACTCAATTTTATAATTTATAATAGTAGTAAATTTTAATCAACAATAAAACGTGTGTTACACAGTATATTGTCAATACTTTTCTAAGACTAAAATAATGCATGTACTTTATAGTTTATAACTTTATATTATTAGTATATGTTATTTAATCACAAATGATTAATGATGAATTTTTTTTGTATAATGACTATAAATAAAAGTTAATTATTTTTTTCCAATCCACTAGTCATCAGAGAATTAAACTTTATTTTGATTGTTCATTAGCTTTACCTCTAATATTAGATTAGATATGCTGATATGGCAGCAAAATATTTAGGTAGACACAATAGTGTCGTATTAGTAGTTTTATTAAATATTGGACCACAATGTTATAATTAAAATAGTAAGAGACTTAATTATAAAAAAATAGTAAGAGACTTTCTAAAAAGAAAATAATATAAATAAAAAGGAGTTAATTTGAGGGGGAAAATGTGCGAAATCAAATGAAAAAAAAAAAGATAGAGGACCGAGACTAAAATTACAATTACAGCATTAAAAAAATTACAGTTATTAATTAATTTTAAACAAAAAAAAAAAGTTATGCGATGGTGCATCCGCAGGGATATTTTTTCGTTTTCTTTGGTCCCAAAATTAAAATAAAGTAACTGATTGGAATAATTAAAATACGGAAATGTAAGTGGTTTGCGTTAACAACGCGGGAAAGATGAAGAGTTGTTAAGGTTAACGTTAGTAAGATGGAGACATGCTTCGCTACTTTAACGCATAAAAGATCTTCTAACATCGCAGATAAATATATATTAATTTAAAAGAAGAATACAGTGATTTTTTTTAATTTTTTGTTTTTGGTTTACTTTAGACCTTATTTCAGTCACTTTTGTTTAAAACGATGTATAATCAGTATATAATAAAAATGATTTTAATAAAACTCTTTGCACACCTGGATATCGACTATTTAAGAAAGTGTTTTGATTGAAGTTTGAATACAATATTTTCATCGTATGTTAAAAAAATTGGAAAAGGTTTATGTTAATTATGTTATCACCATGAAATTCTTCGGCATATTTTTAACCAGTAAGTATTTCAAGCAACGCATGGATATGATTATAAAAATCTAAAAAAATAAATTAAGAATATTAAATAAAATTAATTTTATTGATCAATAATTATTTTAACGATGATAGATATAAATATATATATATATATATATATATATATATATATATATATATATATAGAGAGAGAGAGAGAGAGAGAGAGAGAGAGAGATTTAGGTCAAATATATAGATATTTAAAACTTTTAAATTTTTAAATTCTCAAGTTTTTCTAATTAATAAAAATGTATATTTAGGATTTACAAATCACCATTCTTTCATATTTAATTTTGATTAAAGAAAATTAAATATTTATTAATGGAATTACGTAAAGTTAAAATCTCTAAGAAAGAAACCAATACTATTAATTTGATTTGATTTAGTGTAAAAATTTATGACACGTATCAAAACATAAGAAGACACTTGACTTTAGGAGAAGAGTATGATAAAGTTTTATTATGAAGATGAAGAATGAGCTCTTAAATTTAATGTATAAATAAATATAAATTTCATAACAAATTAAAACTCAAACAAACAACCCTAAAATCCTTGGCAGAATAAATTTTTGATCAGATTTTTCACGTTGAATTTTGTATAGTTCATAAAATCGAATAAATGAATATTAGTACCAGATTATTTCAATTTTCTACAGACAAGTGCTGTGGTGTTTGTTGTATTATTTTGGTGGGAATCTAGGGGACCTTTTGTTTTTGCTACAAAACAAAACCGAGAGACCTTGCCATTTTATTTTGAAGCATAGAGACAAAGGTGACGCACTGATCCAACGTAGGACTGTAGGAGTCAGATTTCTTGTGTCTAATCTAAACTATACTCAGTTGAAAGATCCTCAGTACAATGCTACTCGTCTTTAATATATTTTTTTAATTGCTACGAACTGAATTTCCTAAAATTTTGGGAATGGATAATACGATTATTATTTGAATTTTAAATTAAAAAATCATATATTTTGAAAATAAACACATTCAGGACTAACTTTTCTGACACACTTTAGTTATCTTTAATATTTTTCACAATAAAGTAAGAAAAAAGTTTTATACATAAACAATATAAAATAATTTTATATTATCATATAGTATAATAAATTTATTAATTTTTATAATAATCATTTTAAAAATCATAATAATAGTTATTTATTATTGATTGATGGCTATCAAAAATTTTACATCAACCATATATAAGTATAAAACAATAATTTATATCCCATGTTCCTGGTAAATTGTCGTGAGAGTTGTTTGAGGTTGCTATATCGCTGTGTTCTATGCACCATGGGGTTTATTTTATTTATCTACTACGCACTATGGCACTACATGGTTCAAAATTCAAATGTTGACTCAGAGATCATTGTCCATTGGAGTTGTATACGAAATAATTTATACATCAGTGAGCTTTTAGGTGTATTGTAAGTTTAATTTCATTTGATTTAGATACCCTCAAAGTAAAGCAAAGGTTAACACATTAGGTATATGATGTTTACAGCCTTAAAAAATGAATTGAGATTCCAGTTTGCTTTCTTTGTGAGATATACATTCCAAAAAAAATCACTCCTTCAAAGAACTTTCATTAATACGAAACTCTTGACGTTTGGTTAATGTTAGAAAAATCAACTTTTCCGGAGTCTTATGTTTTACATGTGCAACACCAAATTAATTAATTCCCAAAATGTGATCCACACATATGTTGGCACAAATAATATGCACAAAAGTTTAATCCAGAAATGCACCCAAATGCATCACATAGTAGTAAAAAAAATGCTATATAGGCACACTAATACGCAGTACATATGTAGGTTAGGACCAGCAAATGGAGTCCCAAATTGCACCCAAATGTAAAACAACACCAATGTGCACCAAAATGTAACACTACTATGTAGTAGTCCCAAATGCAGAACATGTGCAGCACCAATATACACTAAATGCAAATTAATATGCACCAAAATGTTGTATATTTACATTAATATACATCACTAATACACCAAAGTGCAGTCCCACGATGAACCAAAACCATAAATTAGTCATATGCAAAATTATAAACTGGACCTATGTCTTTCCACACACACATGACACACCCCACCCCCAACCCCCATTCTAGCGGTATTACGCCTACAACTACCTCTATGGTGAAGTTGAAAGTATGTAAATATACACATGTTCATAATAACTTTTTTTTCTTCTAAGTAAGTAGAGTTTACTAGTGTTTTCTGGCTTGGTTTTGGCACCTCTTGTGCTCAAAATGAGTGTTATTAATAATATTTTCATCTTTTTCCTTTGAGAAAAAAAGTAGAGTTTACTAGATAAATTATACAGAATTAATTTCTTTAATAAAAGTTCACACAGTGATATACACATTCCCGTATAAATACATGTAGCACACCAAAATGAAAATTTAGTTTTCTACTCTACCTGTTTCGCTATTACAGATTCACAGTTGTAATCCATTCTGTTATTGAGTAATTATTTTATTGAATTACTATCACTTTCCACTAAAGAATCACAGTCACATCAGCATACAACAAAAGAATTACTATCACTATCCAATATTCGATTCATCTTGTTTTCAGCAGCTATAGAATGAATGCTACGTCGGCAAAAGTAGTTGTTGAGATGACACTATGATCATATATATGGAATAAAGTTTTAATTCATAATCTTATTGAAACAGTTTTGATCCATAGAATAGAGCCAGTACATCAGATATCATGATAAACTCACATTTTCTGCCAATCATTATCCGAAATGGCATTTTTAAAATAAAATTTTAGAAAAGAAAAAAATGTTTGGCCTTAATAATATATCTTCCCGAAGTCACGCCCAACCAATAGAAAACAGGAAAATATGCCTGAGAAGAAGTATCCTAAAAAGGCTATAAAAGTATATTCAATGAAAACTTGAGTAACAAGTTTAAAAAATTATATAAAATGATCTATGTACATCTAATACGCACACGCGCGCATGCGCCATGATCGTAGAACAAAGATTATGTTTATTACTTCATAAAAAAAGAAAATCATTATGATTATTCCCATAATACATTAGAATTCAACTACATAATTAGTGGTACAGATATATTATCTTGAAAAAAATGACACACCACAAATATGTTTCGTATACTCAATTAATCGCGTAAGCACAAAACAGGGATACCACTCAGCAAAAAAAAACAAAAACAAAATAAAACAGCTAGGGATACAAAAATGAAAACGACTTTTGATTTTTGAATATTATAATCTTATATCTCGCCCTTTGGGTCAGTTTTTTTAATTTTTTTTTAGATAAGTATTATTAACAGAAGAAAATTCTCTTTAAGTTGAATAAAATTATAATATAGGATAAAAAAATTTCTTCCAGTTATTTAGTGCAATTGCACATCAAGATTCAAACTCAAGATCATTTGTGAAGTAAAAATAATTTTACATTCTTTAATTCATGTGTTTGATATAATAACTTTGATCACTTCTAACTCAGTTCCAAAATTTGATTCATTAATAAGGATTATTTTTTATTTATACATTATTTTGAACATATTATTTTTTCTTGATATCTTGAGAGTGAAATTTACATAAAACATATACATGTGATTTAATGATGACATGATAATAAATAATACAACGGATAAATCTAACAATACCTATTAAGATAGGTTTTTGAAACTATCTTGTAATTTGAGTATTAGTCTATCTCGATTTTAAAAGCTAACACATGAATTAAGTGTTGTAGTTTTTAGAGACATGATTTACATGCATGTATTGTTGGGGAAAAAAATTATTTAAAATTATTTTAATATGTGTGCTATTTCAATAATAGATTTTTTTTTTCTTTTTTGGGAAATTGATTGTAAAAATATAAAAAAAAAACTTGAGTGTTTTCTTATAAAGTATTATATTCCGGTTTTATACTATTCGATCAGCGTGAAAATAATTCTTCTTTTTTTAACAAATATTTTATTTTTCTTTTTTATTATTTTATTGTGAAGATAAATACATTTTTTGGATAAAATATTTAAATATAATTTATTTCTATTTTTTAATAAAGTTTCTTTGTATATAATCCGTTATTTCTGTTTTAAATACTATAAATGGTTGCATTTGCAATCAAATTACATAATTAACCTTTTTTTATATTTTTTTACAAATGATTTCAAAATTTAAATTTATTCAATAATCTTTGTCAATACAAGACTCTGATAGCTTAAACATTCAGATATAGTAATAAATATTCTCTTTTCTTATTATCATTGTTTTTTGCATCCTTGAGTGCATGGGTTCAAATATGTCTTTGTGTAAAACTTGAAAAAGCAAACCAAATATCTGAAAATAAACCTTGATGAGATGTGAGATGATATTAGTAATATTAACCCTTTAAAAAATGTTTAATTTATCTTTTATAAATATATTTTCTATTAACATGCTTTTGAATCATTTTAAAGAACACGCAATTATAAATATTTTATATAAAATTAATATATATATATATATATATATATTGTTTGGATGAATTTTAATTTTTTAATTATTTTTTCCTATTAGGTAAGTCTACTTCTATGCACGTTACCCTCTAATTATATATGTTATTCTAATCATATGATTAGTCAATCTCTAACATAAAAAAAAGATTCGTTAATTTTATCACTAATTAAAATTAAGAGCGAAGGACGAAAATGAAAGCAATTTTCTAAGGAACCTTTTATTTTTCAGTTGGATATATAATTTAAGATAAGACAATGAACATATTAAATGTGAGAAATGAAATGGTAGAGGGTGCACGCAGCTTGAGCTGGCAATATATCGATGGAAGCTGGTGGATGATGAGGTTTGGCAATCTTTCTAACAAAATACATCGTAAATAATGGAATTGACATGCATCATATCCATATTGGGGTAGGTATATCAATATCACCTTGAGAAGGTTCTGATAGTGATAGTGATTTACAGCATTAAATTTGAAGGCTAACTGTCTCCAATAGATGTTAAAAGCTGTAGCCATTGCTGAGTGGACGAGAATTAGGGACCCCACTAGCTGAATTAATGGTTGCTTTCAGATCAATGTTGATTTGAACTAGGGACTTGCAATGAGTGAGGTAAATACTAAATAGCTAATAGAGATCAGAGATAATTTTACTTGCTAAAAGTAAAATATAATCCATGGCATTAATCATTCTAGCTGTTCACACATCTTTATATTGCCTATCTGAATTTTATATTTGGTAGTATGCTTATCCAAATTTCAAATTTGGTTACAAAACATCCATCATGATTTTAGTGCATGAATTCAAAAGGAAAAGAACGCGTTTCTTCGGTTGCAATATACTAATATTTAATGAAAGATTTCAGCATGGCATGTTTTCTTGCTCCGGGGATTTTAATAATCTGAGATGAAACATCATGCACTTTTTCCCTGCTGCCTAACACATATATATAGGCACATTATTTATTTTTATATATATGTGGGTGCATGTTTTTCAATTAATTAAATTATCATGAAACAGTCAAACATTGCCGGTTGCTGAAGAATTCTTCAACATATAAGTAGGTATAATACCATTACTTGTGTTATACTATATATGTTTCTTACCCTATATTAATTAATAGATATCTTTCCAAGATATGGCAAGCACTAAACGCAATTAGTGGTTTTTGTCATACATGAATCTTGAGTTTGAGAATACAATCATATGTTTAAACGTTATGGAATTAGGCTAACGATCGAGATTATTAACATTGTGTCTCTCATTATTAACTAAAGTTCATAAAGTTCTTTAATGTAAAAAAAAAGTTTATAAAGCTTTATCATGTTTAAGTTTAATAATATAATTTTAAGGACTTTTGTAGTTTTTTATGTGTCCTTAGAAATTATTTTACGTAAATTAGGAATGTCATTGACTAAAATTACTAAACTATTTTATAAAATAAGAAAATCGAAAAAATAATAAAATAATACTGATACTCATCAATATAAAAATGCACACTACAAAAAAAAATACTATGCTTGGAGCTTGGAAGAGACAATGATGGAGCACAAGTACACTAAAAAGAATGAACCTGGTCTTGGGAATCTCAAATTCTGAATACAATTTAATATTAAGTTTATAGTATGTATAATTTTTTTCGTGGATTGATCAGCCAAATAACATTGAGGTGTCTTCTTTAAATCTTATCGTCACTTTCGTGTTTGCCTCCCAATAACCTGTCAAGGCACGAGGCATCAACAATCAACCACCATATAATAAGCTACCCACTTCCACAATTTCATATGCAATATTTTATATAAATTATTATATGCAAAATTGTACATGTTTTTGTTTTATCAAATTTATTTGAGTTTTTAAATAAATATATAATTTAATAACCATAAAATACTTTTATCTTCTTAAATATTATATAAGCAACTTTCTGCACTTATTCTTAGTTCTGTGCTTTAAAAATTAAAACGAATTCTTTAATAATTTCATGTTCCTAAGATTCAAAGGGTTCTTCTTTCTAGTAACTAAAACAGATTCAAAGATGTTAAGCTTATGTAAGAAAAGAAAAGAGAACTAAAGAAAAGTAAGATTCAAATCTAACCAAAACGGTTTCAATGTTTTTTCACTGGTGACCAATCACATTCCAGTGAGCTTTCCGTCCTTGTGGTTGTTCCGACATTTTGGATGAACGAGAGTATCTCTTATTATCTTCAGTCGAAAACTAAAACTTAATCTTTCAAAATATTAAAATTTATTTGAGAGATTAATATATTTTAATATATTTTTTCATCATAATCATAAAAAATTAAACTTATAAATAATTATATATCTAAGATATAAAATTATTTATCAATTATATCATATGAAATTAATGATTATTCTGTCATTTAAGTCAAATGATTTTTTTCACTGTTTGTTTAAGAAGATTTGAATTCAAGAAATCATAGAAGATAATAGGGTCCACTTGATGGTTGATACCATATAACCAAAAATCCAAAGAAAAAGGAGGGGATTAGTGGGTCCTTGTGTCCTCTACTTTAATATTGAGTCACGTATACCAAAGCTCGTATTCGCAGACTCATCATGCTGCCACTTACTACTACTCAATTTCTTTGTTTCATACTACTCAATTTCTTTTTGTTTAATAATGTGAGTATTAATCATACTACCACCACTCCTATCCATATAAGAAAACGTTATACGTACACAAAAATCTTAGTCATAATCTTATACATATAAAGAAAATCTTCTAATAATCAATTATGTCGTTTGTTTTTATATTGCTGCCCAACTTATACAAGTTATTGATCAAATTATGAGGACTTTCAGGCCTTCTTAACGTCAATTACCTTACTATGTATATTTAAATTAACAAAAGGTTAAGTCTAGAGTGAATTATAATTAATTATGAAAATCGATATTTATAATATTTGTAAATTCTAGATTATTCTCTTTGGTTAAGCTGTTTTTCTAAAAAAAGAATTGTCTATAAGATATGACATTATTTTTAAAGAAATTGTCTGTCAGAAATGACATATAAATAATACAAGTTTGGCTGGTAACTTTATTGCAGATCCTGGACTCGGGTTGATGCTTATAAACTATGTGAAGTTGTGAACTATGACTACAAGTTCTGTTTTACACCTTTCAAATAATGTAATACGTGCAAAACCTTTTTTTTCTTCTTCTTGTTTTAGGTAAAGCATAAACATCTAGAACACTGTTGGGGAGCACGAAAGAAATTATTAACGGAGACATACGATGATGACTTGACTAGCTAGCTCCTTTGTTTTGCGCAACATTATAGCATGAAGCAAAAAAAAAATAAAAATGATTGAATATTGGGTCCATTTAAAATTAAATTATAAATGCTGTGAATAATGAAATCCCTTGGTCAACCATGGTGGTCCGAGAGTGGCATAGCACTTTCTGAGTCTCCGAATGAACAAACAACCCAGTTTTTAAGAAAGAAAAAAAGTGCCAAGTGCTCATAAAGTTAATTAATAGGAAGAATAAAATTATATTTCCTTAAATTTACATCTAATCCTTTGTCGTCCCAGGTTCGATTCCCGGCAATGGAACCTTTTACAGTTTTCTATTTTGTTATCATTTTTTTTCACAATTTTCTGTAACCAAAAGAATCAGACGTAAGAAGGTATCTCTTCTAAAATAAAATAAAAATTGGACTAATTGTGAGTTTTTATTTTTTAAATGTAATTTTTAAAATAAAATGTGTTTGGATTAGTCCTGAGTTTTTAGGTGCCTTTGTTTTATGGATAGATTTTTTAATCTTGAGAATATAAAGGGAAAAAATAATCTTACTTTTATTACGAAATAATAAAATAATTAATTTTAGGTATATATTTTGACAAAAATTTCTATTGAGTAAAAAATTAAAAATACACATATATCTTATTTATATTACTCTTCACTTAATGATTCATTCATTTATATTCTCTAATTTTTGTCATTCTCAAAATTTGTATTCATGTGTCAATTTAAATTTTCATATATATTGGAAAGAATCATGAAATATATATATATATAAAGTTATATATTTAATATAATATATTATGATTACATTTATTAATAATAAATATAATGAATGCATACATGATCTTAGAAAAATGTACAGGTATGCAGAAGTAGAACAATGATCATAAAGTATTCTTGCCGTGATTTCTCTCTATCCCGAGTATCCTTTACAGTTTACCCAATTCTTTGTCCGCAACATATACCGATAACTACTATTAACTATCTGAAACTCAAAACTTAATCAAGAACTTGTCTTTGTCTGGCTTTACAAAATCATACGTCTTCAAACTGTTTGGAGAGTCACTTCGGAAGTGAGGGTGGTCAACCAATCCAATAAAGCCTTGTTCACAAGCTCTGGTGTCTCATCATGTGGACAATGCCCAGCCTGCAAGTTCACAAGAGTTGTTTTTGGATAGAACTCTTTGATTCGATTCGCTTTGGCTGGACTAACCCACGGATCAAGGTCACCCCAGAGCAGCAACAACGGGAAGAGAGTTCACTTAAGACAGCATCTAGAGTGTATTTTCTCTGATTCATCATGAAGCGTGTCATTAACCTGTTGACAACATTGGGTGAAGTAGTGAAAACAAATAAACAGGAATAATTAGGAGAAGAAACTGATGATTAAAACACCACTCAGGCAACTAAAATGGCTGATTTGTTGGTTTAGAGCATAAGCATCCCCTCTGCTTATGTACATTGCTAAAGCCTGAGAAACCAAGTTTCTTTAACCATATCTATCACGACGAAAGCCAAAATAGAATTTTATAGCATATTATTAATATTAAGAACTAATGTTGAAGTATGGGATTCTGATGTGGGATTTATAAGGTCTTGAGCTTTCTAACTACAATGGTTAGTTTTTGTAGTACAATTCTCCCAAGGTTCTTATCAATTAGTAATATAGCATTTTATTATGTCTCTCAGCTTCATGCGTGGGCGCAGGGGCTGTAGAGCATGGGATACAATTGCAAGGAATGTAGAGCATGGTGGGATTCTGGAATCCAATTGTAAGGAATGAGACTTAAAAGCCATTGGCTCAAATGTGCATTCACGTTGGGAAAACTGGTTTCCAAACACACACTCACATTTTTGTGTTGTAATTCTCCCAATGTTCTTAACACACTTTAAGGCTGATTAGAATGGATATGATCATGTACCTGTAGTAAACTTCTCCGGCATTTGGATCTTGAGCTGGCCTTGTTATAGATTCCACGAGATAGTCATCCACATTGGAAGAATTTATATACACCTGTATTGACAAATTAAGCACTAAAACATTAATATACAATGCCACAAAATTAATATGAATGCGCTTGATTGGCAAATCAACAACTAGTAAGAATAAGAAAACAAAATAAAAAGCAGTCCCACCAAAGACAAAAGCCTCCATGGATATGATTCTTATTCTTAAGATTAAAAATCCAGCCATTTGGGTAATACAAATATACTTTTAATGAGAAGATAGCAAGTAACATACACTTTTTAGAACTGACAGAATCCGAGCTGGTTGCTTTGCCTGCCAGAATAAAAATCCAAGAACCACACGCTGGAAAACTTCCTTCAAAGGTTTTAGGACAAACTTTTGTAGAGCTGTTTCTTCAGAAGTTTTAGTCTCCCTTTTCCCATCACCAAATTGCCCAGCAGAATTTAGTAGAGCAACACCATTGGCAAGATCAGGCAACCCAGTTGCTGCAACCAAAGCCGTAAATCCTCCAAGGCTGAAAAATTATCATGATTGAGGTAAACATCATATTTTTTGTTTTTTATTGCACATAATGGAAAATTTTCAATTTCATAGAAAAACAAATTTGCTATTTACTACAAATAAGATGGTGGTCCTGCAGCTGTCGACTCATCAATTCATTTGACAACTCAGAAGTAAGGAAAAGATAAACATTTCAACAACCAAATTCAACAACATAATACTTGAGACTTAATTTGTTTAAGATAATTTTCCGAATGTTTTTTTTTGTTTATGAAATCTCTGTTGCTGAGGGAAAATAACATAATTACCAGAGCATGCCTCCAGTGGAAATCCAACTAGTGTATTAGAGTAGTAGGTTTTCAGAATTAGGAAAAAAAAAATGTGAAATGAAGGAGAATCTGGCATCTCAGCCTAACACCCTGATGTAAATTCAGTATTATAGTTCTCACCTATTTCCAACTAAAACTGCTGGTTCTTTTACTATTTCCTTCACGAAGTCCACCACTTGATCCCTCCACACCATGGCATCATAATTAATAAGTGCTTTGTCACTCCACCCAAATCCAAGCAAGTCTAAGGCATATACCTTGTGTTTCTTAGCCAATTCGGGAATGTTGTACCTGGAGATATAAATAAAGATATATATAACTATATCTACAAATAAAAAATGATCTTATCGGACAGACAATTGCAGCCACTAACAAAGATCAAGAGTGTGTTAAATGGTGTGTTGCAAGTACTCCTCTAAGAAATTGTGCTAAGTAGTCCCCAAATATTAAAATACTCTTCAAATTGAGAGGTCAAATTTACTAAAATACATCAACATTTAATACTTTGGAGATTACTTGAGTAGCTTTATTAGTTTAGGACTATTTAGGAGATTGGATAATAATCAGGGACAAAATAGGTGATTTATTTTTAAGAAAAAAATGGGGCAAAGAGAAAACAAACCTCCAGTGGAATGCAGAGGCCCCAAAACCATGTTTGATGGCAAAATAATACAAATGAATTTAATAGTAATACCTAAATTAATAAATTTTTAATATACATGAATTAGTCAATAATATCTTATAAACTAGGATGAAGATAATATTTTATATAAATATTTATTTTAATCTTAAAAGTGTGAGACAGTAATTAAAATGAGTATTTACCTAAAATGATATTGGTCCTAATATTATTCTATGGGAAGAAGCAGATCAGAAAGACGGCCACGTGTACGAAGGTAACAGTGTATGAACAGTACAGATCCCCGCACTAGATTTCATCCCACAAATCATACTTCACTTTTTCCAAGAAAAAATAATTAAAAATAGAAAAGATGGTGGAAAGATAATGTGGATCTGATTCAAACCACACGATTCCACGACCTTATTTTGGAGCCGCGGTGGCGGTAGCGGTGGCCGGCGATTGTAGCGGCGTAGGAGCAAGAAATGGGTACCACTCCTCTTTCCTTTCACTTTCGCCACAAAACCAGAGAACACAGTGTCTAAGCTTCTTCTTATTGCTCGCGCTCGTGTTTCTCGCATTTTGCTGTTTCTGGATCCGTATTCTCCAAAAGTTCTGAATTTTCATGTTTTTCTTCTTAGATCGATGTTCTCGCTTCGTTTTTTTTTTTTATTTTGTTTCATTTATTATTATTTTTTGGTAGGTGGATAAAAATAGATTCTTCCTTTCTTAAGCATGTTTGATGGCAAAATATGACAAAATGTTAACACATTTTGTCAGGACTGTTATAGTTGATGAGTTTTATTTTTGACATTTTAGCGCAACATTTTTGTTTTGTATGTATTACCTTGTCAGTAGTAAAGCATAAATCTTGATGATATTATTAAATTATTGTGATTATAACCCAATATTAGTTAATTTTGGGGTTGGTTTGTTTCTAGTTGTTGTCTTGTTGAAGCTGTAAGCATTGAACATAGAGCCGTGTCTACATGCGGTGTATATCTGTTATGATGGGGAACTAGAAGATTGTTTATTTGCCTAAACAACTTAGGTCTTATTTGGATAAATTTGTCTATAAGCACTTATAGGCAAAGAAAATCAGAGAGCTAAAATGCATTGAACTTCACCCATAAGCTAAAATCAACTTATGTACCTTAGCTTTTGGAGAAAGTTAGATGAGAGAATAGTTAAGTGCATAAGTTGATTTTAGCTAAGAGAAGCTCAATTTATTTTAGGTTCTTACTTTTTCTTTTATAAGTATTTATGGAGAAGTTTATGTAAACATGATCTTTATTAAGTACTTATTGATAATGTAAGATTGATTCTAATAAATTAAAAAGAACTTTTTTTGAGTTTAAAAAGCACTTATATGAATGCCAAGTATATCCAAACATGTCATTGTTTTTATCAGTCTTTGGCTTTGTCTTGTTAGTATGAGTAAACTACTAAACTATAGAAGAATATATTAAAGTATGTATCCTCACAATCAGAATAGAATGTGAAGTATTTTAATTTTGTTTGGATTGGAGCAGTTTTATGTTGTGAGGAAGATTGTTAAGCTGTGGGAATATGTCATTGAGAAGCATAGTCCGTGAACTCAAGGAGATGAGAGATGGAATAGGAAGCACATCAAAGCGGGGTGCAGAAAGCAAGCATCGGCTCAGTCGGACAAAGTCACATGTAGCTCCAGATGTTCTTGCAACTCCATTTGAACCTATTCAACAGGGACAATGGGCAAATCTACCATCAGAATTGCTTTTGGACATAATCCAGAGGGTCGAAGAGAGTGAGACATCTTGGCCTGCCCGTGCTGTTGTTGTCTTTTGTGCTTCAGTATGTAAATCATGGAGGTCCATTACAAGAGAGATTGTCAAGACTCCTGAACAATGTGGAAGGATCACATTTCCCATTTCATTGAAGCAGGTAATAAACTCTTAACTCTTTTTCTGGTCTAATGTTCTCCTTTTCCATTGTGGTTTTAACTTTTAATGTTTCTTGTGTTTGTTTTCTGTATATGTATGAATAGCCGGGTCCGCGTGATTCTCCAATACAGTGCTTTATCAGGAGGAACAAAGAAACTTCTACATATCTATTGTACTTTGGTCTGGTTCCATGTAAGTTATAAATCATTGCTGAAACATTCCATTCCTTTTTTTTAACCAAAAATAAAGCGATATAAAATTTCTCATCTTTAAATTGCTCTTGAAAGCTTGGCATTATTAGTGAATGACTATGATTGTTGAACTTTAAGTTTTTTATATTTTTTGTCATTTTCATTGTAGGTGTCAGCATCATCATTTTTTTTCTTTGGATTTCATCATCACATTTCCATTTTCAAATGTACTACTCAGTATCCATATCATTTTTAAGTTCATATATTGTGTAGAAGAATGCACTTTGCTTCACATAAAATCTTATTTATATATATAATTTAAAAGGTGTTTAAACAAGAAAGAACTGATCTTGCACCTTCGAAATCTGTCAAAGCCTAATTTTGCTTTGTTTTCCTCCTTTAGTGATCTGTTTGTCAATCCCTGAAGTTTGATAGAATTAGTTCTAGATATGATATTTGAGAAGCTTGTTTTGATTTGGTTTTAATTGTACAGCAGAGAATGACAGTAATAAGTTGTTATTAGCTGCCAAAAGGATAAGAAGGGCAACAGGCACCGGTTTTGTCATATCCTTGGCTGCTGATGATTTTTCTCGAGCCAGCAACAAATATGTTGGTAAACTAAGGCAAGTTTTTGGTCTATAGAAACCTTACATTCATATCAATTTTCAAATTGCCTTACATCATCTTATCCACAACTTAATGTTGCCCTTTTGGCAGGTCTAACTTTTTGGGTACCAAGTTCACCGTATATGACAGTCAAGCTCCACATGATTCTGCAATTCAATCAAATTGTCAATCTAGTAGGAGATTTCATTCTAAGCAGGTGTCACCAAGAGTTCCAGCATGTAGCTATCTTGTCAGCACTGTTTCCTACGAGCTGAATGTCCTTTGCACTAGAGGGCCAAGAAGAATGCATTGTGTCATGAACTCTATACCTGTCTCAGCTATTCAGGAAGGAGGCAACGCCCCAACTCCAACATCTTTCCCTCAAATATTTGATGAACCTTTTTCTCCATCACCAGCACTGAAAGAAAAAGCTCAAGTCACAGATTTAAACTCTGCAAGCTTATCAGAGCCACCAGTATTGAGCCAAGGCTCAACCGAGCAATTAGCACTGAAAAACAAGGCTCCCAGATGGCATGAGCAGCTACAGTGCTGGTGTCTAAACTTCAAGGGTCGCGTTTCAGTGGCTTCTGTTAAGAACTTTCAACTTGTAGCTGCTGTTGATCCATCTCATAATATTTCTGCCGAGGAGCAAGAAAAGGTAATCTTGCAGTTTGGAAAGATTGGAAAAGACATATTTACCATGGATTACTGTTATCCACTCTCTACTTTCCAAGCCTTCGCCATCTGCTTGAGCAGCTTTGACACTAAACCTGCCTGTGAATGAGAGGTGTTGCATTACTACATTGTAATCGTCATCTGCTGAGTTGTTGATTGCCAATCCTGGTGGCATACAGCTGAAATCATAGCTGTGCTGCCGTTGGAATCCCCCCCTTATAAATTGGTTGTTGATTCTGGAATTTATTCTGTCTTTTGTTTTGTGGTCCTGTAAAATTAAATTAAATGAAGTTTAGTGAATTCTATGATATGTATGTCTCCGGTGTTCCTCACGAATACTTTGATTTGCTTAAATACTGTTACTGCAAGAACGAATGGAATGAGTTTTGTTCTGAATCCGAATCCAAATCCAAGTCCAATTGCGGAGATCTGGCAATAAGGGTCTGAAACTCAGCCCAAAAGGATCCATGACTCATGGCAGGATAAGCGTTGGTTGAAGTATTAGATTGATAGGTCACTAGTTCAACACCGATTAAACTGGTTATAAATGATTTTAATTTAAACGAAAAAGATAATAAATTATTTTAGACTAATATAAAATTTTGTATATGTAATTTATGTGAATTTTTTTTTAATCCAACAGTACGTTATCAAGTTGAAAGTTATAGAATTATGTAATAGTTATTAATTATACTGGTATAATTTAATTATTTCTCACATATATATATTTAAGTTGCTTCAATTTCAGACTCATGTTAGCACGTCTTTATTAGGCTACTGCTAATTTTTCTTTTTCTTTTTCTGTTTACTACAAATCCTTCAATTTACCAATTTTTTAAGAAAAATATCGCGTCACACTAGTTTTGCGCTAGTTAGAAAGCATATTTGATTCAATTTATGGACCGAAATGGTTACTTGATCAGTTCACTAGTCCATTGCGAGTTTTGCAATATTGTATGTGAATCTTAGACCATAATACCATTTTTTCACGAATCTTACCTATAATATTCATTGACTATAATACCTCATCAAAGTTGTCTGTGTACTAAATAAAGTTTAAGAGAAGAAAATATTCTCCTATTTTATGATTTATAAAACGTCTCAATTAAAATGTATAGCAATACTTTCAAGTAACATATAAAGAAAAGGTCATTATAAATAAAATATAAACCCCAAACCTAAGTCAACATTTTCTATTTTGTGCCTAAACACACTTTTCTTTCATTACCTACAAAAGGTGTACGTTATGCATGAAACTTGAAAATGATTTTAATTGGTTTGTAAAAAAAAATCATAAAACAAAAATGGAGATAAAGGCAAAATAATCAAAACAGCAGAAAAGGTCAGGAAGAGAGACACATTGATATGAAATATTCATTTGGTTAAATGAGATCTTTTAACTAACCAACTAATTAACCACACCAGAATCCTTGAATGAAAAAGAAAAACACGTCTGTAGATTATATTCTTCAGCAGTAGAACTAGATAAACCAATACCATGGCGTTAGTGCCAATTTCATAGAAACTATGATGATAAGAAAGAGGAAATAGAAATTCACACAATGCACATATCATTTTGTTAATTAATAATTATAGAACTCTTCAAGGAAGTCAGACCCTGAATCTAAACAAATTATAAATACTAGCCAGACACAAAGGGTACTGAATCACTGATGGTCACATTTACTGATGACAATTTTCAAGAAGAATATTGAAGTGAAATGTATTTTTGACATTTCGGTCTGCAGTGATTTGGTTTCAGACCTTCCAGATGATATAATCACTTAGTGGGCAGCATCCTTTGATTTAACACTAGGTGGCTTCATCAATTCCTTCCATAAACTCTCATCTTATAGAAGAGTAGGTGATAAACTCCCTTGAAGTAAATTGGAATGGCTGATGTGGGATAGGGTTCCTGCAGTAGGGGTTTACATAAAAAACATTAATTAATACATTTATAACTGTATCTAAGAAATTGTTTCAAAAGTAAAAGGAGACGCACGGTCGAGGCCCGTAAACTTTGATCTGCCGCACGTGAGTATCCCTTCCATTGAGATGGTTTGACAACACAGCAATTTGCAACATGAAAGTGTTCACAAAGGTATCCCTGAGATCGGTAAAAGGCAATTACAAGATTCTATTAACTAGTGTACTGATATGAAGGAGAAACAATCTTTAAGTTACATTCCATTATCTCGGTTACAACTTACAACCACTGATGCTTCATTGCATTTTCATTTTCAGAGTAACAATCAAAGACAATACAGTGGTTCAATAAATGAAAAGAACTGTTTACTACATACATGTATACCAACAAACACATCTTCAAGTAGTATGACAGTATGGAATTCAAAGAAAAATCAATAAGAATTCTGCAAAGGCAAGAATTCAGCCACGGATTTAGAAGATCACTAGGCAGTAGCCACAGTATATTGCCCAGTGTTATTAATGGTGGATGGCAGAACATGGTGGAAGGCTGAAACTCTGCCATATAAACATGCCATTGTGCCTTATGGTGCTGCCATGGTGGGCCTCCCTCGGCCTCAATAGCTTATGGAGGTTGTCAAAAAAGATATTTAACAACACTGATAATGCCCCAAACACAATATGATCAAAAGCAGGGAGAAGGTCCGATTTCATCATTCCAATACACCTTAACTCTGTGATCTCAAGCCTGACTAAAAGAGGAGGATTGTATTAAGTCCTCAACATAAAACTTTTTGAAACCGTATAGAAAGTTTGAAACTATACTAACATCATGAAACGGAAATTCATAAAGTAGCAGGATTTGTTTCTTCACATTCCCTACAATAAACTATTGTTACTGTAGTTTCCCCCATTAAAAACAAACACAATCCACAATCAGCTACAGACAGAGCACAATTAAGCAAAAGAGACCAAAATCACACGATGGCAGAACAGTCAACAAACAAATTCTCAGATTGCAAAACAGAAAGAACACTGTACTTACCTAGGATCAACTCCAGATAAGGATAGATAAACCCACCCAGTTGGCTTCACGAGTTCCACGGTCTTAATCTCCTAAAAATGTTCCCAAAGTCATCACCAAATAATTAACCATAACCAACCCAATCAAACCCAAACCAATAAAAAAAAAATTTACCTTCAAGTTGTGAAAACCATCACCGGCACGGATGGAAACTTTGCTCGGCGTGTAACTCTCATCAAGCTTGAAATCCACGTACAGCACAATCAACTGCCACAACCCCAAAAAAACAAAAATTAACATTTAAAAACTCTAACTTTATTTTATTTATTTACAACGTACCTGAAGTCTAACTTTCTTTTGAAACTGAATGTTGACCAAATGGGGTTGCCCTCCGTCGGATCTGTAAGCACGAAAAGAGTGACTGAGAAATGAGAATGCGCGAGCAAAGGTGAAGAAATAAGTGCGTGCGTTGATTCCAAGTCTATAATTGATTTTAGATAATTTTTTACATTGTTTCACGTCGGATAAGACTTCATAATTGATTCTAAATCAAAACAATTTTAAATAGTTTCAGCATTAGATGAAAAAGTTTATCCTGAATTTCACTTCAAAATCAATTCTATCAGCCATCATCCAAACACGCAGTAAGAGTGAGGGAGGGAGTTACTGCCAATAGGTTTCGAGATTGTCGTCACGGAGAGAGGAAACGCCGTTACCGGGTTTGCAGGAACTGACGCTCCAAGCGGCTTTCTTTCCCATTTCCGTTAAGTCGTCGTCAACGGTCAGCAATAAGCTCCCTCCGCTTAACTTGGTTTCTTCTTCGCCCTCTGATGATTCTGCTGCCATTTTCGAACCCTACTTCTCTCTCTTTTCTTTTTCCCCCGCTCCTGATTTGATTTCAAGTTTTGACTACTGGTTCCACGGAAGAAATGCAAATGGGGAAGAACCGAAAATGAATTTAAGAACAAAAAAGAAAAAAGGATTGAAATTAAAACAAAAATAGGCCTGGTTTTAAATTTTATTTTTTTGTTTTTAAATTTTGTTTGGATAAATAAAATGGATTGAAATGGTTTTTTAAGTGAATTAATTATGATACGATTTTGAAAAAATAATTTGTGTTATAATTTTTTGTAAAATTCAAGGATAAGTTTCAAGATTAAAGTTAAGAGAATCAAATTTCACCAAAAGACTAAAAACATACCTTTTTGTAAAAAGATGGGAGTTTTCTTTTTTTAAGTACCAATAGTAGAGCCCTTAAGCTTACATGAGCCCAAACCCAGCAGTTCATAACAGATATCAAGCATTCAAGCTCACTCTTTTACTCTCATAAATATGGATATGGGGACAGAAATTTTTGCAAACACAAATATAAGGACAATATATTACTTCTTCCGTTCTTAATTATAAGAGGAATATATGACAAAAAAGAATTAACATATTTAAAAATTAAAAAATAATCTAATAAAATGAACAAAAAAGAATTAACATATTTGGCTTGTGTTAATATTATATCATTATATTGGACATATTTACCTATAAAAGGCAATCAATGTACCATATTCAATGTATCAATTATAATTGTTGAGTGAAATATTGAAATTTGAGTGACTTCTCTTCTCTTCCGCTTTGCGTGTCAGTTTTGTCTTTATAATGTTCCACTTATATCAGGCTCACACGTTAAAGTAGAATATTATACTTTAAATAAGTGACACATTCATCTATAATTAACATATTCACATATGTAACTATTCAATGTCAGACTTCAGTATTTGCCAACCATAACAAGAGCAGTTCAATCTATCTTGGTTATCTGCCTAACTATATACAAAAAACTATACATTCTAAAGGGACAGACAACCTAGTTTGATATTAAAACACGCATTCACATTCACAGATAGATACTGCACTTAAATATGGGACTCGCATAGCACGTTAGTTATATTACTCGTACACATTAGAGAGATTAATCTTCTAACATGGTTGCTATTCTTTTCAAAGAAAAAGAAATAGTTGCGAATATTATGTGAATGCTTATTGTTTCTTTGAACATAAAATAAAATAATATAGACAGTGAGTGGTATGAGAACAATATAATTATAAACCATTCAAAATATCTCCCCTAAACTCTGTTCAGCATATACAATAACAAATAGAAAGGCAGCTCAATGCCTTACCAACTAAGGCTGTTCCTATAACTATAATCCGAGACCACCAAGCCACAGGCATCAAACGTCCCGTTGACATCTTGAGAGGAAAAGAAAAAAAGGAGAACTTCTCTACCATCTTCATCCCCGGCTTGGCATGTCAAAATAATAACTATACACCATAAAGCAGAACTATACTTCATACAGTCAGCAGTTACTTTGCAAAATTATGTAGTAGACCATACCCACTACAAAGATTAAAAGACCCTATATAAAAATCCTATCTGTCATCCAGCAATCCAAAATGTCTCTTATCAAGCACATAAAAAGGTTCTGGAGGATATATACAAAAGGTCAAAATGCATGGGAATTCAGTTTCATCTCTTGGTTTTTGGTGCAACTGAAATGGATTTTGAGAAGAGTGACAGTTTCTTCAAAATTGACGGTTTCTTTGACGATTTCTTTTCTTGATAGTGATTGTTGTTAGGTTCTTGAGAGCCGTTGAGATTTGGCTCACAACAATCTTCATACTCAAACTCGCTATCACCCTTCAAAAGACGGAGTAGTTCTAATGCATAAGCCTTTGCCATATCACTTCCTTTGTTGGAGATGTTGACAAGAGAAGGAATAATCCCCTCATACATAACCAACTGACAGTATTCCACACGTTGAGAGCATAAGGAGAGAAGAATAACCAGCGCAGATTCTTTTTCCTCATCACTGCCAGTCTCAAGTATTTCAACAACAGAAGATATGCATCCTTTTGTTTCAACAACAGTAACCCTACCCTCTTCAGTATCACAAAGGTTTTTCAAAATATGTATACTGTCTCTCAAAAGGGTTCTGTCTTCAAAAAATGGCAGTAATTTTGGGATGCACCCGAGAGACACCATGTAGGGACAAATTTGACCATTGGATGAAAAATTATTCATTATTTTAATAGCTTTTCGTCGGAACTCTTCATTACCTGAATCAAGGATCTTTGAAACAGAAGAGAGTACACTGGAAGCTGCAATGTTAGTTTTTTCATACCAATTCCCTGTCAGTTCTTCCATTATGGTGAGAGCTTCACCAATCACTTCTGTATCAAGAAGACTTTCCAACATAATGCACGTATCTTCACTTAAATTGGTCATACCATTTCTGCATGAAAACCACAAAGTCAATCCAATATATAAAAAACAGGAGCATAGATAAAGCACGGCAACATTTTTAGATCAGAAAAGAAACTCCCCTGCCCCCTGCTTTTAGGAAGCAAATCCATCAAATGTGTTCCAAGTATATAATTCAAAATTGGAAGAAACTATAATGTCAATGTATCTTCCTTGGAAAGAGTTTTAAAATTGAAGAAAAGCTTAACAAGCTTTCGTTGTTACTCTAAACCAAGTGAGTGAATCTTGCTTTTCAAAATTCAAAGGATAGTTGTTGTTGATCAATTCTGTAACGACTCACAGAAAGAATTCAAATCAAACAAATGTAAGCCATACTAAGTAACTAGCAATTGACCAAGAACCAAATTGCATGGGCAAAATAAATTATACCTGCAACACTTCATAAATTCCAATAGCAACTTAGTTCCTGCTCTCAGAGCTTTTACATCATGCCGCTCACACGCAGTGCTCAGAAATCTCGTGAGTGGGTCAATGAAATTCTCAGATGACACACAGCAAAAAGCTTGGCAATTGCATTTGAAATCCATTTTTATATTTTCAATGACTTGGCATTGAGATTCCCATTGACGCTCATGGAGTTTAGACAAATGCATCCAATCAGCATCATGTATCCGTGCACGAGATTGATGCCTGTGTGAATTGTCACTGCTCTTGTTCAACATCAAATTTAAGCTATGATTGGCCTTAGTGTGGGAGGAATCTGAATTATAATTGGTATCTAATGATCCAAGAGACATGTTACTAAAATCCGTTGGGAAGTTCAAATCATACAAAGAACTTCCAAAACTCCTAATGGAGTTGGAGGAAGCTTCCCATGAGTGACAATCTTGCACTAGCCTACTCGGGTCAGGAATGGAGACTCCATTAGTTTCACACCACTTTAATATTAAGTCCTTTAAGGCAATGTTTGGAGTCAATGCCATATGAACCAGTTTCTTTTTAGTTTTGGGGCATATAGTATTACCCTCATCAAACCACTTTTGTATCCACATCCTTTCATATGTTTTTCCTGAAGCAATGACAACAGGGTCATACATCAACCTTAAAGATATTGGACATGTATATTCCTTAGGAGGTGTAAGTCTGCTCAAATCACCGGCATGAGTTCTATACTGACCATGGCTCAAGTATGGGTCTGACTTGACATGAAGGTTTTCTTGAGACTCATGACCTGAGTTCTCAGTTGTAATTGGTACTTCAATTTGAGAATAGACCTCCATTTGTTCTCCTGTGATTGATTTCCGGTGCTTTATCAGGAGAAACAAAAGATTTTTCAAGACAATCTCTTTTGTCTGGTCATTTCGTTTGAGTTTTTCTAGCAACTTCTTAATAGATCGTTTCTCTATTAGGATGGCCGTTGGGGATGTAATACCAAGTCTTGCTGCTACAAACTGAAAATCTTTTATTTCAGATTCCTCCATTAAATCTTTATCTGACGTTGAAGGATCTTGCTGGAGCAATCGTTTCACAACCTTCCCAGCTGCTTCTTCAGCAGAGTCGAAGACAAATGTCACACACTCAAGATCACCAATTAGTCGAGAAATCTGCAAGAGACATTGCAATGCCAACAAAGGCATTAAATGAAGTTCCAAATAAATATATGATGCAACAAACAGAGACAATATAGTTTATTTTAAAGGTCAATGTTAGTTGTTAACTTTTCTCTCCCCTCCTTCTCTCTTAATCACCAAGCCAACCTTATAACTCCCAGAGCCAATATAGTGAATAAAATAACCTAAAGCGGTATACAAGACACATAAAAATGGATAGCGGTGTTAACTTGACTAACCTCTGCAGCCAACATAACTGGAACCATATTCAGAATCTGGACTAAGCTTTTGGCTAACGATTTTCTTGCCTTCTGGAATTTTGAGAGTATGGAATCCCCTGTTATTGCCTGAAAGTGATATTAGAACCAGCTGAATTAGCATGCAGCATGCTACAAATATAATCAATGATGATATTATTTTTATTTTTTTGATCATCAATGATGATATTATATGTAACGTCAGTTGCTCAATATTTTTTTACGCATCATAAACTTATTTCTCCAAAACTTTGCTTAAGTCTCTGATATGATAGTACAACATAAGATAATTTGTTTGAAAAATTTTGAACTTTCCCAAAGAAGAAATGGTGTCCCCATTCCTTAGTTGTTTAAGATATTATTTATGCAGATTATAAAACGCTATATAGCTTTATCTAGCTGAAATAATAAAAAAACTACACACCAGGTAAAGTTTACTAGTTTCGGAGCAGTATAGCAGCAGTTGTCTGGCTTTATCAATTGCCTTGTTCAGCAAACACAGAGCCTGCATTCCACAAGGGCGTGCTGCTTCTATCTGTGGAATAATCCGCAATATCCTATCAACTAATTTCCTGAGTTCTGTGCACATTGTACGATGTACCTTCAAACAAGAATTACCATCAATAAAATGCTTAGTTCCATCCAATATACAAAGTAGTTGTTAAAAAGGGTAATATTTTTTACACCCCAATAGTGCAAATACTCAATAATATCCCTCATTTCTTTCAGTTTTCTTCCTGTGGTATCATATCACCTATTACATTTATCATTTCTCTCTTTGCTATTTCTTTCTCTATCAGAGTATAGACTTTTATCAGGGTGTCCACGGAACATTTTCCGTTGAAAAAGCACCCACATATCCTAAACGTAAAAGCCAAGCTACAAGTCAGTTGCTTTTTTTTTCTAGGTCAAACAAATAAAAGGAGAAAAAAAAAAGAACAAAGGCAGTTAATTTGAAAAGAACAACTTAAAGATTGACCCAGTAAAAAAAGGCTTCTATTTTTTTCTCTCTCAAAATTACAATAGGAATTGAATGTAAAATGTCAAACAAATCCTCACTAAAACTATTTTCTGTACCTTAAAGGAGCGAGGATTTGGTAATGTCTCTATCTGTTCACCGCCATCAGTTCCCATTCAGGGGAGTATCCTTAGCTACAAATTATAAAGGGAAAGAGCATTAAGCAAGTTAATTCACTCCATGCGCAAATTCATGCATAGAACTTAAACAAAAACTCACTGCATGTGAAACATCTAACTTCTATTAATTCATGATTTTCAACACGTAGAGTAATAACTTTGGGCAGCAAAATTCAAAGCTATATGCCAAAAAAACAAAGAAGTTACCACAAAAAAAGTGTCCCGGGTAGTATTCATCTCAAAACACAGTAAAAAACACCAATATGAAAGTAAGCATAAGAAGGGAAACAGAAGGTTGATATACGTTGGCGTAGTAATTCCAGCCAATAAAGTGAACATCATTACCTAAACAATACTACTGCAAATCAATAAGTTTTCCAAATGGTACAAATGAACTTAAACATAAATCTTGATTTTCATATCTTTCAGTTAATTTACACTGAAACTAAACTTTAAAAAAAAAAAAAAAAAATGAAGCCAATTTGCCACATGAAAAGGAGAGAAAACAGATGACAATTGAGAGTATAGTATACCGGAAACGATTTGAACCTAAAATAGAATTAGAGGGTGGTTAAAAGTAACAACTGGATAACACAATAGCAAACAAAAGGGAAGAGAGTTAATTACCTAGTTTAACGAAGACGATAAGAAGAAACCTTCCGACAGAACCAAGTTGATTAATTCCAAACCATCATCATGATCACACTCTCCAAATATGCCACTACCCACCATCAATAATTAAATAAAATCTTTGTAGCAGTAAATCCACGAGGCGTCAAATGAGCACTTACTGAAACAGTGAAATCACCACTTTCTACTAACTTGATCGTGTGAAGCTAAATTCAGAGGGTTCACAACGCTTTCGTGCAGCTCTACCAATGAGAAGCATGATGAACAAAAACAAAACCCCACGGTTCCTAAGAAACTTTATTAAAAGTAAAGTGTAGCAGCACGTGTCTGAGTTCATTATTATCATATTTTCTTATTATCTCCAAACCCCCAGTTGACGATGTCCTTCTTTCCTCATAAGTCATAAACGTTCCACCCTACAAAAAGTTCACAGGAAGAGAGAGAGAGAAAAAAAAGAAAATTTAAAAAAAAAAAAGGAAAAAGAAGAGAAGATAAATATAGGGCTAATAAAGCAGAATTGATTATGATAACGCGGAATTGATTGTGATTAATGAGAGAGAGAGAGCATTCAATCAGGATAACCCACCAAAGGAAAAAGAAAAAAGATTCTATCTTGGGTGAAAGCGAAGCATGGCACTGAAAATAGAATCAGCAACCACTGTATCAAATGAAGACTGAGAGGAGAGGGAAGACAAATTATTATGGAGAAAATTACTAGCGACGAAATGAAATGAAATGAAAATGGTAGTTTGTGGTGAGAATAGAGAAAGGAAAGGACTAAGTCGAGGAAAGGGTAGCGAAACAGCGTGGCAATCCCAGTGGCAGTTGCAGTTTGACCAGCTGATGAAGACACTATAGTGCCCTCAAAAAAGAGCAAAGAACAGTCATCGTTATTGGCTCACCTACCTGTGAGGGCTGTCATGGACACACATGTGGTGTCTGTGGGTCCCAGGGTGGTGGCTGTGACGTAGTAGGAACTAGGAACCTCTATTGTTCCCAAGTCGACACTGGGCAGTATTATTATCAAGTGGCCAAATATATGGAGTAATCATTGCAATTGCAATTGCCAAGAATACTCCTCCATTTTTTTCATAAGCAAAAACAACTCAATTTTTTTCATAATTATTAGTAAAATTTATTTTTTATTTTATTTTATTTAATGAGATTATTTTTAAATATCATTCATTTAATAAAAAAATTATGTTTAATATCAAATTTCAATAAATAATATTTTTTAAAAATAATTATTTTTTAATTGATAATGAAACAAATTAATTTTCTTAAGAAATGTAAAATAAGTTTTTTTTATTTATAAAAGAATAGAGGTGTTTACGATCATCCACGAATCCAAATTGATGGAAATCAATCAAAACAGTTTGGGTCGAATCATTTAAGTATTTGAATCAAAATCGAATTAAATCGGTCAAAATCAATTAAATTTTATAGAGTTGTTTGTTTTTGCTTTAAATATGATTGATATTGAAACTCTAAGTGTTAAAACTTCTTATTAACGTATTACTTTGAAGTACATTAGTATTTATTTTACCTCATTTTCATATTTATTTTATCTTATTTTCATATTTATTTTTTCTACCATGTTTATAATATTAATGAATCATATTTTTTTCATTTGTTTCAACAAATATAATTGCAGCAAATAACAAATTTGATTGCAAAAGCTTATTGCAAGAAATTAGTTTCTAGGAAATAATTATGATTCTAACTATTATAGTAAATCTTGTTGAATAATATTTTATTTTAATTTGTATTAATTTATTTTAGAATATTATGTTAATTGTATTAAATGAATCAATTTTACTATTTTTAGACATTTAATAATAGTGCTAATTACATTAGATATTTATATGAATCATGATATAAAATGTAATTCTAAGTAAAAAAAAATCATACTTAAATGGGTAACTTATTAACCCAAATCGAATCAAACCTTTCATAGATGGGTTGAGTTGGGTTAAAAAAAATGTGAAAAACAAATCAAAACAAACCAATCAAATTTGATCTTGAATTTAACTAAAATCAATCCATGAATATTCCTATAAAAAAAACAGAAGAAATAGAGTAATAGTATCAGTCAAATAAATAAATAGGATAATTGCAAAGTCAAAAATAGAAAATTGCATGGTATAAAAAAAAAGCAAATTTTACTGAAAAATTTAATATGAAAAAATAATTATATATTGTCGGTTGATTAAAAATATATTAAATAAAATAATTATTATTGGAATTAATAACTCTTAATTATATAACAAATCATAATCATAATTAAAAGTGCAAAGAATCTCTAGTTTTTTTTTATGAATTTAACTTTTTTTCTGATTTCAAAGAATCTCTAGTCGAGTTGTTTACAATACACATATTTGTAATTAAATTTGAAGTTGAAAGCAGTCATTCTCGGACATGCACTGAGGCAAATAGATACGACAATAAAATCACTCGGCTATTTTGCGGATGTGTTTGAGAAAATCATAGTACAATTAATTACTGGCTATTGTGTTAAAGAACAAATAATATTTTCGTCATATACTTCTAATCGATGATACATACTTTGTAGAATTTCAACCTTTGCAAACCTACACGCTATTATTAACTCTCCAAGAAAACTCTCATCAATATATAAATATGTGTCACTTCAGAAGCATTAGTTCAACCTCTAATTATTGTTTAGAGGTTAATTTTTTCAAACATCAATTAGATCAATTAGATGGGAGGACTCACTTAAAAAATAAAAAATGAGAGTTCAGATACCCGATTAAAAAATAAAGTTTAGAAACTTAATTGAAAATTTGATAAAAGTATATGGGACATCCGAATCAATTTAACCTTAATTAAAAAAAGTTAGTTTCAATCTTATTTAATTTTTTTATAAAATTTAATATAAAAATAAAAAGAATCATTATAAAGAAAAATATTTTAAAAATAATTTTATTAATAAGATAAGATTATTTTAAATTAATTTATATTTTAAATCAACAGATTTTTATTTTTTTTACATATATACAAGAAGAGTTTAATGAGTGTTTGCATTACCTTTTGGGGCCGTTCACATCTTATAAGGAACAAATTTGAGCATGTTTAGGCCTAGCTAGCATTAGTGGATAGATATTATTCCACATTGTGCTGTTAAATCAACTAGATGAATTTTTTTACATATATACAAGAAGAGTTTAATGAGTGCTTGGCTAGCTAAGCCTAACTTATTTCCATCCTAATTTTCTTTCTTTTTTTTTTTATCTTTCATCTCATCACATGCATCTATCAATTTTTCTGTTCATTTTTTTTTCTTTTTCCTCCATTACTCTCCTCCTTTTACAGTAATGGAGGGAAAAAAAAGTGAAAAGAGAAATTGATAGATATATATGATGAGATAAAAGATAAAAAAAAATAGAAAAAAAATTAGGATGAAAAATAAGTTATAAGAAAATGAAATGTCCAAATATAAATCATTAATCTATTTAAATATTTCTTCATTCAATATGAATATCTTGCAACCATTTCAAAATTAGTACTTGCTGAGCAAGACGTCATTTTAATTTAACTTTTTTTGTTTTTTTCTCTCATGAGATCTTTGTTTTTTTATTTCAAATTATTTTACGATCAAAATATGGTTTTGATCTCTATAAAATATTTAAAGTATGCTTTTTATTCGTGTAAAAAAGGTTGGACTTGTTCAAGCCTTACTCCTAATAAAAAAATCACACATTATAAAATGATGAGGATTAAAAATATACAATTTTTTTTTTACATGAACGAAAAGCATACTTTAAATATTTTATCAAGATCAAAATCTTTAGCCTTGTTTTACTGAACACGACACAATCAGTGAACACTACTTGTTAACGTAGCATGCTAGAAGTTTGCGCGTTCCTTCTTTGTTTCTCCAAAGGTGGGGTATACGCCCGTAAGGGTAGAATGCTCTTTCAACTTAAAGTCTTCAATTGTGTTGAAACCAATGTATTGACAAAGATTCTGTTCACACAATATAAAGGAATTTGTTTGTATTTGTAATTTTCTTTTTTGTTAAGGTGACTCACTCAGGATTGTTGGTGCTGTTTCTGTTCCATATTAATGATCGTCGAAAGAGATTTTTTTCTTCAAAATAATTGTCATTTTTATTTTTTAATATAAGATTAATTATTTTTTTCACTTAAAGTCCTTATCATATTAATAATATGAGTTACAAAAATAAAAAATGAATTAACTATGAAAGAATAATTTTATAAAATTATTATTCTTTTTTATTTACTTATTATTTTTTTTGTCTAGGATGAAAATTATAATGTGATAGAAGGAAATAATACTTCTCTTAACACTCTTTTTTTTAATCCGTTCTATTATTTATTAAAAATAAAATAAGAAGTAAGACCCGTTAAAATTTATTATAGGCTAATTAATTGCCTTTTAGGAACTCAAAGTAAACCAACTGAGAATTACTAAGAACACCCGAGTTTCTGTTAAAATTAAATAAATACCAGAAAAATTGCAAGTAAATATATAATTTTTCAATATCGTTAATTCAATTTACATTTTCTAAAGTAACTTAAGAAAATCGTTTCATATACTTTTAAAACATTGATGCAGAAATAAAAATTGACAAAAAAAATTCTATAACTATAATAAATATATTTTTATAATTGTTTATTACACTTAACTGTCAACGTACATGTAACATGTTGGATTTGATAATTTTTAACCATCCAGTGAGAATTTTTCAATTTTGTTTACATATTAATTTTAGTACGATTATTTCATCCTTAATTAAAATGTACATAAAAAATTAATGATTTACGTAATGAAAACGACGTTGGTTGCCGGATTTACGATGTGATAGAGATTGAGAAAATATCAAACTTTGCAATAACATGAAAAATCATGAAACCTTCATATATAGCCAGTAGTTTGACTGTTACTATCATATTGGACTTTGATAATTGATTGTTACTAATATGTATGAGCAAAAGACGTGGCCAAGGTAAAAGGACACATCAATTACTGCTTGAATTTTGCATGATCTTTGAATCCAAATGTCTAAGCATGCATTTCAAATGGGCAACGTAAGGTTGAAACTCGGGGCAGGGGAATATTAATTTTTAACCTGGCTGAGGGAATTTGAGAATTGCTGACCTTTTTAATTTTCCTGTGTTTGGTTTTAGGTGGTGCACTCAAACGTAAGGTTTGGAAGGGATGAATGTATTTCGACATGTTGTTTGATTTCTCGTTTGATCATGCTTTCACGGGTTTAAAGACTCAGAATTGAGTTTGGTGAAAGCTTCTTGAAGTTAGTTTATCTATTGAGCTGAGAAATGTAGGTATACTAATTTTCTCTTAAAATATCAGTTTATAAATACACTAAAATTTGAGTAAAAAGCATGTATATTATAAGATATTTTTATACCCTCATTGACAAATTATCATGTATTGATAAATTTATTAATTTTTATAATAATTATTAAAATTCTACAAACAAATAATCGGTGATTGAATAATAATATAAAATTATTTTACATTATTATTAAACTCTTAAATTTCAATATTTGTGATTTTGATCCTCTACTAACTTTTATAGCAAATTAATAACCCCTCAAAATTTTGAATTATTATATAATTAATTAGTCTCTCAGTTTAAAACTGCATTGAAATAAGGGTGTTTAAAATTTTCGATTATTTAGTAAGGGTGTTAATTTTTTTTTGGTATTATATGGGCTAGAAAGCCCAAAAGAATATTACAAATAAATAAATCCTGAGGGTGATGATCTCCATTATATTAGAATTTAACAAATGACCTACAAATGCTGGATGTTCAAAACTCATGAACTCCAACTCTATATCACAAATAAAATTAGCTAAGCATCAACACATCTATTGCCTTCTCTACTTAAGTATGAACAATTATAACATTACCTCGTTGCATTAAAGAATGAATTCCTCGAACCAATCTAAGACGAATAACACAACTGGCTCCAGAACCAGTGAGAGACTTCACAATAACTTATGAATCAGATTGAATAATTAATGGATATCATTCTTTCTCCTTGACCAACTTCATCCCCTCAAAGTTCTGAGAAGTTAACAACGTAGGTTAAAAGTGAAGAGAAGTTAACGTAGGTTAAAAGAAAAAATTAAAAATTTAAAAAATAATTTAAGGATAAAATTATACAATAAAATGTAAACATAAAATAAAAGTATTTCTTTTATTATTAGTATAGATATTATCTGGTCAGGTCAGCGTCATTTTTTTTTAGACATACTGATTTATTGTAAAGCCTGTAGTAATATCTCTTACAGCAAGTAGTAAATTTATAAATCTTCCAAGCATATCCAGTTTCAGTGGAACATTTACTTTAGCCAATCTTGTGCACAAAGATTCATCCCAAGGATCTTATGCTATGTTCTAGCGCCCGTGTGGACCAGGAGGCACGAAGCACCAATGAATTTTCTTGTCAATTTTTTTTCTTAATATTCTGTGTGTTTGGTGCTAAAAAGAGGAATAATTAAACGTTAATGACGCAAAAGATGAAAGTTTTTTTTACAGAGATCAAAAGAACCATAATCTTTCATAGATTGCCTATACAGGGAGTCAACGTGGATGTCCTTTCGTTCTTACGGAATTCGTGGAATATGAGCAACGATCGATCGTATCACTCTTATTATGATAATAAAATAAGGAAAGCGTGTGCATGCATTCTACATTGTTTTATTGGGAGTGTGTGAAAAGCAAAGACACCATGACAATATTATTGGCATCAAAATGGACCACATGTTGGAAATTCTCCCCACGACCCTCTCGCCGAATCTTCCCTTTTCCATTTCATCACTTGTGAGTGGGAAACAATGATAATGAATAATCTCCATCACATAAAAAAAAGTGGTGGGATCTGCTTGATAACTAAGGGTGTGTAACTAAATGGGATATTAAGAATTTAAGATAGTGCCAAAGAACAATGTAGAATTGAGAGAGAGGTTTGGGCAAGATGAAAACAGAAGAAAAAGAGAAAAAAACATCTCTTAATAGTTTCTATTTTTTAGTTTTAGAAACAATTTTCAAAACTTAAAAATGAGAAAGTGATTGATGAGTTATGTGAAATTATTTTAAAAACCAACAAGTAAAAATATAATCAAATAGACCTTGAAGCATAAAAAAGAAGAGAACAATATTTTTTGGTTAAAAAAAAGAACAATATTTTGGGACAATTAGACTAATTGCATGTTTTATAAACTTATCAAGAAGATGATTTTGTTTTGCGGTCACGTGCATCCTCCGACCTAAAAAATAATGAAAAAGTTTATTTGAGAAAATTAGAATAAAAATAAAAAAGAAACTCGTAATTATTATTGAGTTTAATGCCTATGTACTAATAATATAAAATAGTTTTACACTTTCATTTAATATTACAAATTATGTTTGAATTACTTTAAAATATGTTTGGATAAGATAATTTAACTAGGTAATATATTTTTTATAAGGAATTAAATTCTTTTTTTATTAAAAATAAATGTTTGGATATTTTAGTAAAAGAAATTCAAAAATTTAGAATTTTAAAAGGGATTTTAGTTAGTTGAAAAAATAGAATTTTAAATTCTATCTTAAAGGGAGTAAATTTAAAAATTCCTCTCCCCGTCGCTGCCATGCCCCTCCTCTGCCACCTTTACCTCGGCGACAACTTCTTCTTCGGCCAGATCCCTCTCGAGTACGGCACTTGGCAGCACATCCAGTACCTCGCCCTCTTCGGCAACGAGTTCGCCGGCAACGACCTCTCCTACAACATGCTCTCAGGCGAACGTTAACTCAGAGGATTGTTTTAGGGATTTTCTGCTCAAGAGGTCTTACTCATTTGGATTTGGACGGAGTCTGGCATCGAAGAGGTTGGTGATGGAATCGGCGACGGCATCGTCATGGCGGTACCGGAGAGGGAGTAGTAGTTTCTGGAGCAAATGGCCTTCGCCATTCGGATCATTGGGGTAGCTGAGGGTGTTTTCGTTTAGGTATTATAGAGGGATGAAGCCACTGTTCTTCCAGAGGAGGGTTTTTTTTCGTTGTCAGAGTCGAGCGTAGCGAGTCCGATGTTTCTGCGGTCGTCAGGGGTGGCAGCCGCAGCGGCGTTCTCATGATTTGGTGATAATTCTGTAATTGTTGAAGAGAGAGGTTGTATCCAAACACAGAATTTTAAAAATAAAGGAATTTAAATTGAAGCATTTGAAATTCTCAGAATTTTAAATTTTTAAAAATTTTAAATTACCTCATCCAAACACACTCTTAAGGTAATTATTTTAAAAGTCAACAAACTTATCATACATAGGTTGTGATTGAATGAGTGTGTATAACTTTTTACACTATTAGTGTATAATCATTTTTCTCATTATTATTTGATTTAACAATATCTATAATGCATGATTATTTTACTTATTTTTAAATTTGCGAGTCTTATAATACTACATAAATTAAAAAAAACTTTATAAAAAATTCACTTTAATACAAAGAATAGATGCTTATATAAACATCGATCCAGGTAAGAAACGTTACGTCTAATATTTTAATGATAATTTTTGTTAAGCAATGAAGTAGATGATATAATGATAAAAAATTCTACGTCAATAAAGTAAATGCTTATTTTTAAGCAACTCGCATATGTAATTGCTTAATATCGCTCTAAAAAAAGTTCAAATAATTTTACTATGACTTTGTGGTACATTATTAAATATTTAATAAGGAAAAAATCCCCAAATAATTTTTCAAAGCATAGAAAAGACAAGGTTTTGAAACCTTTCAAATAAGAATAATATTCAATCGAAGATAGTTTAGGGGTTTCTACCCCTCTGCATGATTATTTTGTAATCTTTTTTAGGGGCTTTGGTGCCGTTGAAGGAAAAAAAAAAGATTGGACACAAAAAAAAGAGTTGATGCTTTCAAAATTTTCTCATTAATTATAAATATACATTACAAACACAATATTAAAAATAAAAAATAAAAAATTCAACATCATTTTAATCCATATTAGCCACAACATATATCAACTAGAACCATGATATTTGGAGTGAGAAATACACTCATTTATCACTATCTAAGTATTCATTTGAATATTTAATACAAAATATAATATTAATATAGGTTTGTGAAAAAATAATTCAAAATTTAAGTTTTATTATCTTTTAAAATACAATTATAAGATTAAATTCTATTTTCGCATTAGAATATGTATATTTATATAAGTTTTATTTTTATTTTATATTATATTTTTATAATCTTATGTATTTTTTTATCACATTATTCAAAACTTATTTTATACAGTAAAGATATAATATAATTTATCTTTAATGTATATTTTTTTTATATAAATTATAATTTCATAAAATGACAGTATTTTATTATTTTTAAAAGTATTTATATATATGATTTAATGATATTATTTTTTTACTTATATTAAGATATTTTTGTTATTTATTATAATAATATTTTTATTTTTATTTAAATTTATTTAATGAGATATGTATGTGATTTTTTAAAGAATTAAATTATATAATAAAGATACGTAATTAAATAAAATGATAGTATTTTTTATTTTTTAAAATATTTATGTATGTGATTTAGTGACATTATTTTTTTATCTATATTAAAAAAAATAACATGAATATATTAATATATATAAAAAAATATTATTACTAAATCACAGATATTATTTTAAAATATAAATATAATATATGAAATAAAAATAAAAGTTATATAAATATACATATTTTAATTTATGTAAAAATAGAATTCAATTTTATATATTATATTTTAAAGGATAATATATGGTATTATAAAAATATAATAAATTAAAAAAATAAAATTTAAATTTTAAATTATTTTCACATTAAATCTTTATTAATACTAAATTTTGTATCAAACACGAGCACACGTAAATATAATAATAAAGAGTATACTTCTCATTTCAAGAACCATAATTCTAATGCTTCCTCGAACTTAAAAGGAGCCTGAATCCCTTGTAACATGATCAGATCTCTAGTCAACAATATAAGAAAAAGACTCCTTTCTTTTTGGTAGTTAGAGTTTCTTACAACATTATAATAATAAATTGTGTAATGAGAGCATAGTCATTTAGACACCAAATGAGAGTCTAATCAATCATAAGCTCAAATAATTAACATCTATGAATATAATTTAAAATAACATTATATTTATTTTTATAATCAATATTATTTAACAATTAGTCAATTACTCCATAACAAACATGCAATCAAGCGTCTCTTTCTCCCTCAACCAGATTTGTTACTTGATCCAAAAGGACCAAACACAATATAAATTCCTAGGGACAGAACATTATTCCTTATGCAAAATAACGCAACCAAGTTGCATGAACCCAACTGCTTCTAGTATCTATCATCATAATATGGCCAACATCAACTTTGCTGTCCAATAATTAATTACTTTTTGAAGAAAAGTCAGATCATCTTTCGGTTAAAGAAGTATCTAGTGGAAGAATCAAAGCAAAATATGTAATGATATATACTCGTGTATCATCCAAGGAATATCCCCATACATATATGCCCCAATACGATAAATATATTAATGCCACGACCCTGCAATATTAAGGGTTGGTTCACTTCAGTGAAAAGAATAATGACTAAAAATGGTACATAATTACCATTAAATATGTTAATAAATAAATACCAACTCATCAAATTTATAGGATTGACACAATGGTGAGGTCTATTGTGTTCATGCTTACACGAAGAAACAATCTATTTAACGAGAGAACTTATAATTTTATCCGTGTAAAAAAAATTTGAATTAGCGAGAATCATATAATGCAAATGAGATTAGTCTTTGATCCAGTGAATTAGGATGTGTTTCTAACCCATCAAAAAAATAACCCACTCATTGCTGCTTTCCATTTGAAATTGCCAATTTTTGTATGTTTGGAGGTTCAAATGGGATTTATTAAAATTGGCATTGTACAAGTTAAAAAAGAAAATGAATATAGGAGAATAATGACTAATCAGATTCAGATACATAGAAAAATTTGTGTACAACATGCTCTGTTTCATGTAGCAGATTTCTATTCCTTACACACAAATAAAGAGATTATTTGAAAAAGCTAGATTCCAAAATTAGACTAATTGTCAGAATGACATTAAAGAATGCATAGTGTGTAATCACAGTGTTTTTTATTCCTCAAACCAGACATCAATATACATGCTTTTAATTTGTATTGACCTCAAAGAATAATAGTCCTTATATGATATCATCCTTCTGCCAGAATCTTCAAAATGATTTAAGCCCTAAACTGATAAAACAGGCATAATAGATGAATGCAAACAAATACTTTTGAACTTCAGTGCAGATTAAAAGTATCTATAGCCATGCTGATCAAGTTTTCAAATGCTATCAAAAAAATTTCTAATATAGTTTTCATTCTTTTGGTTATTGCAGGAATCCTTATTTGATCTTTTTGATGAACTATAAAGAAAGATAAACTCCAGCTGACCCATGTTTCAATTTATCTCTATCAAACAAGTGTCAATCCAAGAAAGGCAGATCAATCATGTATTCCCAAGATGCACTGTGAGAACTACATAGGATGGTTCCTCAACATGAAATACACAATATAAAGATTGAAAACGAAAGATGAGTTTCAAAAGGAAAAAATACTTGATACTTTTATCAATTTAAAATATTAAATACAGGGTATGCCATGAAAGAAGAGTTATGGTTCAGAATTAGTATACAATGAAATTCCATGCCAAACAATTAGTAAGTAGTCCCATCAATTGGAACTATTCTTCAGATCATCCAATAGGGCAATATACATTTTAGAAATAGGAACAACGAAATCCATAAAGAATTTCAATAGATAGGGTTTAGTGGCATGGATCATTGACACAATCAATCTCTCAACAATCAAAATATTTTCTTAGGTTTTGATCTATCTTTTAACCAGACTACCTTTCATTTGATTCACATTTCTTATTAGAATCTCCATCGACATTCTTGTAACATCACCATATGACCAAATCACTGCAGACAAATTTTTGTAATCCTCTCTTCATTAGTTGCTACTCAAATTTTCACCAAGATATATTCATTCCTACGATTATCCTTTCTTGTATGTCCATGCATCTAAATTAGCATTATTATCTTCTCTATCCCTATACTAATTTATTTGCTTTGCTTCTCTTGACACTTCTATTGAGTATTATTAATTGTCTTTGAAGTTGTTTGGTAGAATTTTCCTTCAGGTTTGATAAGTACTTTCTGATCACAAATTATGCTAGAACAGTTTACTCAACTTCATCTACCTACTTGAATTCTATGTGTAATATTTGCATCAGCCTCTCCATCTCTTGCTAGATACCAAAACAATGCAACCTCTGAACCTCATTTTTCACCTAGAAAACAATGCCAAACCATTTTTCATGAAACTTGTACTCATACTCTGTTTTACTCTTAATTAAGAAAAAGCCTTCGATTCCAACACATCTATCCCAAAATGCAAGTTTTTAAAGGTTTATTTATTCACCTTTTTATTCTTCAACTAGGAGCATGTCATTGACAACAAGCACGCATCAAGGTACTTAATCTTGGATGTTTTCAATAAATTATGTCCAAAACCAATACTAAGGAATAAGGATAAAATGGCATGAACTCAAAGTTGGACTTTGGTGCAAAACAGCTATTGTTCATGTGTTTTGCTATTCATGTATCATCACTTTTCCGCAGATGGTATAGTTTGGCATGTGTGCTGTCCACACTTTAGCATTTTAAAGATGAAATAAATCCATATATGAGCATTCATGTAATATCTCAAGACTTGAGGAGAGTTGGCTCCAAACATGCTTGATGCTTTACTGTCACTGTGAAATCCTTCAAAAGATCACCATTTCCACCAAAGAACTAGCCATAGAGCTGCAAGGCTTGCTATCTATTTTGTTAGTTGTTACTTTTAAATGAGACATAGACAACAGCATCCATAATTCCACTCTTAGAAAACAAAACATAACCGAATTAAAAGCATGTCTGGTAATTGCATGTTGAACTTTGACACTGTAAGCCACTGACTAGAATCTATAAAGAGAAGTCCAACTTGCCAATGACAAAATAAAGGAGTATCTTTGGTTCAAAGAATAAGAGTAAAAGACATGTCCTTTGATCTTGATTTCCCTCTTCCACTTGTTGTCCACTATTCCGATTCATAAAGTGGTTCCAAGGGGACGCGGAACAAGTACTTTATCTCCGTCCTTTTGAAAAATATACTCATCCAACAGGCCTAATTGTAACGTCTCCAATACTTTTCCTCCCTACTTATCAGGGACTAGCTTGGTTATTGGTTTCCCATACCATAGCTTGACAGAAGCAATCATTTCTTCTCTCTTCTTTCCAGTTTGTGACACTCACTAAGCCACTTCCACACTTTTCTGAAGTCTTTATTCCACTCTCCTACTTAGCCCTCTTAATAGTACCATTGCTTAAGACTCCTCTTAAGTTGAAACTTCACCTTCATACATTTCAAATGGCATCATCTTGGACCCCAAGGCAAAACAAACTGTTTGAAAGAGCCCTGGCTAAATATGATAGAGAAACCCCAGATAGGTGGCAGAATGTTGCCAACGAGGTGGGAAAATCGGTAGAGGAGGTTAAAAGGCACTATGAGATCCTCAAAGAAGATATCAGACGCATTGAGCGTGGTCAAGTGGCATTCCCCTACAGAACAAGCAATTCTAACAGTAATTAAGGCATCGTGTTGAACAGTTCCAATTCTTGATATCTGACTAAATAGTCTGCATGCAGATATTCCAAAATCATTTTGGTTTCAACAGTTCATTTTTTGCTAAAAGCATATTCCATAATCCCCATTGTTCCGGTAGCAACATAATCTCACTTCACTTAGGAGGCGAGACCAATAATAGTTTATAAACATCTTCTTCTCTCAACCTATCGAAGTGCTTTTTAGTAAGGACAAAAATATGACGGGCGATCATCATTAACCATTTTATAATCTACTCAGTCTGTATTCTATCTAACTGAAGCTTATTCAGTCCGTGCTTTCCTCATTATCCTTTTAGTAGTTGTTCACCTCATTACATTTTGGTTTAGACCATCTATTTTCTATTATAACTGAAGCTGTCTTCAACACTCTTCCTCCATATTCTAATCAAATTCTTAACATTAAAACCTTTGTGAGATATATGCAACAACACAATTTCACTGACCTAATTTCCCTTTTTCTATCATTGGCAGGTCATTGATCCAGAATCCAACAAACTTGAATCCACAATAAATAATCAAAAGAAAGTACCATCAGAAGTGAACAGTAAAAAGTATATCTGTAAGCAACCATGTGATTGCTATAGTAAAAAAAAATGTATTATGTAGATGTATTTACAAATTAACCGTGTTTATAAACCAGTACTAATTATTAATAAAGAACTAGTTATTTGTCTATCTGGTAATACAATCAAATACTCCTCTTGTTGCACGGCTACCAAAAGTCCAAAACAAAAGAAAACTAGTTTCAACTCCAGAGTGCGTTGAAGGTGTATTTGGATACAACGTTAGAGGAATTTTTTTAGAGCTTTTCGACAGGAAAATAAAACTTTATATTTCCAACAAGAAGCTTAACTTGTATCCAAATAGACCCTAATAAATCTAATGGATAATCGTTGTGCTTATGGTACGATTATCTATGCTTCTACGATAATTCTATTTATTTTAAATGGAAGTTATATATTAGTCCTTTTATTAACAACATAGGAGGTATTTTTGCTTAATTAAAACTAATAACAAATATACCTCACAGATAAAAAAAAAACTAATAACAAATAATTTTTTTTATAGGTGTAAAACTTCAACTTTAGTTGTTATATTTTTGTGTCGGTCTTGTCTGGACACAGGATTCTCGTAATGACATCCATGCAAATTGCGAAACAGAACAAGAATTGATGCCAACAAATGAAGTGAAGATTACGTTGAATGCTAATCCTGGATTATCATAATTAATTTTCCTTAAAATAAATAAATAAAAATGGTGCGGGAATTGAGTGGTTTACCTGCATGATTCTGGATTCTGAGGAAGTGTAGGACAAATGGTAATATTGTTTTGAGAGCGAAGGGAATTTGGAAGCGATGGCGGGGAAAAGTGGAGCACCGTGTCGAAGAAATGTGAGTCATGGCAACAGGTAAAGTTCGTCCTAGAGGGGAACAAATGGTGAAAAAGTTTAAAAAAGCAAAGAGTTGAAATTGAAATCGAAGATTTTCTAATTGATACACTTTGTATCAAGCATCTCTGCTATGCAAAGGTTTTAATAAAGGTGGCACGTACATGCTACGTAGGCGTAACTTTAGCAACAGAACAGTTGAATATTCCATTCAAGTATTCAACAAATTTCTGTATGAAACCAAGAAGAGTAAGGTGAAGCATATCATTTAGTCCGTGTACTATCGTCGTTAAATCTCAATTTGATTCTTATATGTAAAAATTTATTAAATTGATCTCATGCATAGAGAACAAGTTAAGAATACGTTAGAGAGTTAATGATGAATGCATGACAACATGGACTAAATCGATAACATTTGTATAGGGATTAAATTGAGAATTCACAACACATATAACAATTAAATCATATATTTAATCAAAGAAAAAATAATAACATACACACCTGTAGGCAGAGAGATTACAGTATTACACCCGTTTGATATTTCTTATTTTCTTTCAATTACAATTTTCTATATAAAGATTTGTACATATATTAAGTTTTTTAGTTTTATAATAATTAATAATTTCAAATTTTATATTAAAGATAATTTTTTAATAATTGAAAGTATAATTTTTTAAACATTAACCGCTCATAGAAAGTATGTATTAATTATGAACTATGAATAATTAATTATGTAAAAATTATACTCACAAGTTACTTATGTAAAAGTTTATCATAAATTTTGTTTAGTTTAGCCACTCACCTGCTAACGATGAATTCTACTGTTACTTATGTAGAAACTAGAAATAACTAGCATTGATTGTATCTGTTCCCTGCTTGGGTAGTATGGGAATGTTTAATTAGATTACTTTAGTTCTCTTGATTTGAAGTCAACTAAGCTTTATAAGGTTATGATTCTAACCTATACTTTATGTGACACCCTCTACCCCTCACATATATATTAATAAAGGAATAAAAATTTAAATATTAATTAAAAGTATTTTTAAAACATTTTTAAATACAAGCTTTTCAAATGGGTAAAAGGCTCACATTCACTTTCTTCTACATCATATTCAAACTTGTCCAAATAAATAATAAAGTCATCTCGACTCAAAGAAAGTGATATAAGTCTCATACAATTAATATAAAACCTATATCCTAATGTCACATCCTATCAGAGCGTGGTGTTCCCTTGTCCTCTAGCATGAGGTTCTTCATAGTCATCCACCTATTCATCTGCTCCCCCGAACACAAGTTCAAGATCATCACAGGATCCAAACACAACAACACACAGGGAGTGAGTTATCACATTCCTAGCTAATAGAGAAACAAGACAATTAAATATACATATTATATAAATGAGATACCACTTGCTTAAACATAGCTCACGTAACTTCACCACTTCGTCATTCAAAATTCACTTTTCAATTATCAATCACATTACACAAGAATCCCACACTTCGATCAAGATATAATAACACATCAATTAACAAGCATATGCAATAGTTATGCTAAGACTCAATTCTATATGCAATGTGGTACCATGTCAGTGAAAAACCACCCTGGGGCGCTTAGGAGTACATAACAAGACACACCACACAATGGGTTTGTCAGGTCACTCTCACTAAGTAAGATCATAGGGAGACCAGTCAGGGTCACGATGTTTTGCGAGAATGCTCCAACCATATGAGATCAGCATAGGCTTAAAGGAGCACTCAAACCCGGTGACCCCCAAGGCCTACACTCCGAAGAGTCCGTCAGGGCCTCTCCCTCCTGATTCAGGTCCAACCCCTAAAATAATTTTTTTTACATGCAGACACTGCTCATGAATTATACAATACCCACGACCTTACACTCGTGTTTTAAACACGTTCAACACAATTGCGCTACGATTTAACACTGGTTCCTAAATAGGAAACCTACATTTTCTCTTTAACACTGCGCATCAACGCTTTTCTCAAGATAACGCTGGTCGGGTATTGTACAATTCATAACTTACAACACAAGTAATTTCACATCAAGTGTTAACTACACACTTATCCACAACTAGAAGTCATTCACAATTTCACATCTCATAGTGTCACAATCCACCATCACATGTTTACACGTATCTCACAAATTAACACATGTTCAACTTTACACTTATACTCAATCTCAATAACAATATTATAATCTCAAAGCAACATGTTATTCTACAATTCATCACATACTCACAATTTGAATTATCATTTCATATCCTCAATATAACAATTTATATAAAAGACTATCACAACATGAGGACTAAAACCCCTCAAATAATATTACACAATTATATCCAAATCATAGGTCCAAATATACAAATATCAAGAGCACAATTTATCAAGCAATTTTCATCAGGACATCAATATTTTATTTATAATCATAAAGGAAAAATTGCAATTTAACAAACATCCAAAAATAAAATCCCAATTTAATCCTCTAAGGATCCCTACACATGTTCTCACTAATCCCCAACTGTGAATAACTCATCCCTTACCTCTAAGCGGGCTCACGTGTCTTCAGCCAGCGATAGCAACATCTCTAGCGGTTCCCGGAAATTCTTTCAATTATTCATCCGACTGCTCCGATAGAATTCCCAAACGTCAGAGAGACGAAGAAGAGATTGAAACCTCCACTTGTACTGTCTTTATACGATTCCTTTTTGTCCCTCCACGAATATTATCTCGCAAATCCCAACGGTGGAAGCGTGAGGAATTGAATTTCGAACAACATATCCAAATTTCACATTAATCCAACGGTTAACGAAACCGGGATCGTAGTTTTACCAAGACAGCTCTGGGTTTTTGCGGGAAAGAAAAAGGCTACAATGCGAAGGGTTTTTCTCTCAGTTCAGACATGATATCGAAATTCCCAACGGTGAGAATGCTCGGAATTGTGTTGCGAACATGATACTCAAATTTCACGACGATCCAACGGTGAACGGGTTCGAGATCGTCGTTTTTCTGAGACTGGTTTGGTGGGCTGCGGGAAAAAGAAAGGGTTTTGAGGGGAGGAGGGGAAAAACGAAAATGAGGCCAAAAGGAGACAGCTGACTTAACATAACTATTTATACCTAGGGTACTCAGCCTATTATTTGCTCTATATTTATTTATTTATTTATTTATTACTAACAAGCTTTTTAAATTTATTTAAAAAAAATTGGGATGTTACACTTTAGTCTCTGACTTATTACTTAACTCCATTTGTGGTTCATGCATTCTGCTTATTTCTGTTTTTGTTTTCCCTTCCTTTTTCATTTGTTTTTAGAGTAGAATATCTTGATCCAACATTGAAGACCATATAATGAAGGTTTCTTCTGATTTTTCTGCTTCTTGGAACTAATTCTCTGACTGGTGATATGCATGTAACTCTTGGAACTCTCTCTGATTTAGTGACATTAGACCTTTCATCTAACTTGTTAGAGGATCAATAAAGGAATTAAATTTTATAAAACTTTTGAAATTAAAGGAACTGCGTTTGTCTTCAACAACCTTGTTCCTCAGTGTCAACTCTGGATGGGTTCCCCCTTTTCAGCTTGAATTTGATTTTGTGATGTTTTGAGTGAATTATGCCTTGTTTTTGATCAGTTTTCTCTAATGTTTTGGAGATACTACAAATTTAGGGATTTTTTTTGGATGAATTTAGAGGGAAAGTTGTATAACTAGTTACAGTTATAGTTATTTCTTTAAAATTAGTTTTCTTGAGCATCCCCAATGAAGATAAGTCAAGCTCAATTTTAGCAAAAGCCATTTTTTTTTTCTGTGATCAGATTGTGTGCAACATTTTCTTTTTTCTACAAATAAACTTGGTAATTTAAAAGATCAATTAAGTACATGTTTAGATTAAAATTTATAAACTAAAGTAATTTGTGTCAAACTTAAATTTACAAATCCAATTTGTAAAAACAATTCAACTCTTACTTTTACAAAATTGAGTTTTCAAACACAAAATTTTCATATACAAATATACTTTTAAGAGTAACTAAATATGTCACCAAAATAAGTTTGTTCTCCAAAGTGAATTTGAAACTCCAGAAAAAAAAAAACCAAACATAACCTAACTTCTTACTGAGGAGGTGAAAATGAGTTGGCAGCTATGCGAATGCATGAAAGAAGGCCCACTGAGATCACGAAAGGACAGGTCCCTGCAGTCAAGTTGCTGGGTAGGAGCTTTCTAGCGTCCGTCCTATCAACCAAATGAACCGAAATATCCTTTCAAAATCCAATTGCCATGTTCGTTCATAAAACAAAATCACTCTCTCGAATAATAGCTACGGATCCAATTGGGTATTATATTTCAATGATTTTGATTCGTCTTTCATTATTTTACTTCACACTTATTCATGGTGGACAGGGGAAGTTAGCCTTCTCGTTTTTACAAAGGGGCAACTTGTTTTTATCGGTATATTATTATTTTTAAATAAATTACATTAATTCTCCTTAAGATTTATTGAGATTGCACATTTTGTAAGGTTTATAAAATAATAACAACTCTCCTTATATATAGAGATACATGGTGTAATATTTCCAAACAATTAACAGTGACAACTAGTGTAATGTACAAGATGTGTTAGTCTAATATTTTACAAATAATTAAGAAATTAGTATAGAAGTAAAAAATAAAAGAAGAAAGGTGTCGAGTAAAAATTGACGAAATTAGAAAAAAAAAGTGCAATTTACTATTGTTTTGTTTTATCAGTACAAAGGACCAAATGAAGCCATTTTTTAAGAGCAAAATGCAATAAAAATGTAGAAAGTTACAAACTATGTGAAAAATAGTTTTACAATATCATTCAATCATAAATCATTATTTAAATTACTTTTAGATAATTATTTTAAAAATTAACAAATTTATTATATATGATAAGTTGTGATTAAATGATTGTGTAAAATCTTTTATCTTGTAGGAGATTTTTTTTTTATTCATATGCATTTTTTTATTCGGATTATAGGAGATACTCTAAGCAAAAGAGACATATTTGATAAAAATACGTAAACTTATCAAGAAAACTTATATGTAAGGTAATAAATATTTTTGTTATTTTCCTTTGGCAATAGCCAATGCTACTTCATCTATAAAAGGAGTTGCCCCTGATTGGCGGAAACAAACTATAAAAATAATCAGCTAAGTTTTAACCATCCATTAGATGCATGCATATTTATTTATCGCAGAATAAGAAAAATAAATATTTAATTAGTTGGAAAATATGATAGTTGAAGAATCAAAGGCGACGTATATACTATATACTCGTAAATAAGGTCCTTGAAAGTTAATTTATAAAAAGAACCAGAACACGACGAATTCAATTATTGGTCCCATAATCTTCAAAGATGTAAAGTGGCCCAATGATACACATCCACTCAAAGATGTATTTATTCGCTTCTAATTCTAGTTGAAGCAAAGAGTTTGAAATTGATTAGCATAGTTAGCATTAGTGCATAACCGAGCTCAGTCGTTTTACTTTTCAGTACACAAACACAAATGCAGTACAAACAATGCTTTGTAGTATTTTAATCGAAAAAGAGTAATAACTGGTCCACTGTGAGGCTTACTAAAGATAAAGTGTATTTATATTATTTTGAATTTTATTTATATGCATAATTAGTGCTAAACTTTTTTACACATGTTATGAGAAATTCTATATTTACTACTGATATAATGAAGATAAAATATATAGGTGAAAATATATAATTAAGATAAAATATATAAATAAAAGTATTTTTATCTTATAAGTTAATTTTATAAGATTGAATTAATTTGATAGTATAGGATGTATTAAAATAAATTATAATATAGTAACTATTTATTTTATTATTTTTCTGTAAAAAATAAACTTAAACAAACCAAATCAATATTTCATTGGGGTTGCATACCGTTAGAAGTTTTTCTTTTTAAAATTATGTAATTACGTGAACAAAAACGTATTTTTTATGCATCTGTCTCATATAAGAACTAAAGCTTAAAATTGAGACAATTATAGGAATAGGAAGAAAATGAATAGATATATATATATATATATATATATATATATATATATATATATATATATATATATCACCAAACACAAGTGAATATCAGACTTTGAGGTTAAAACTTTGATACTAGAAGGAGAGTCTTAGTGACACATGAGGATTGATAGGTCCTCTTGTCTCTTAGCCTATATCCTTTGATAATTGTTTTGGGACACCAAAATATTTTCATATTACTTAAAAATCAAGATTAAGGCGGTTAATTAATAAATAGTCTCCGCCCTTAAGGATGTAGCAAATGTGAGGTTGTAAGATAGTAGAAGATACCATGGTTAATAAAGAAAATGAATTTATATGAGACCAATGCATACGACATATATCATGATATTTTTCAGGCGTTTGTACTTCCTGGTTTGATTGCGGCAGGGTAAATTAAATTCTTGGAAAGTAATTCACCAAGTGGTAAATCATAAATGGAAAGGAATTAAAACTCCACTTGCCAAAGATATGAACCAAATGGTAGTAAGAGGCATCTTTGGTTAAAACGTTGAAAAGCTAGCTAGCTTGTCTTTTAATCCTGATTCTCCTCCTCCACTTGTTTGTCCATTGTCCCTCTTCACTTGTGGCTCTTAAGGGGACGGGTCACGTTATCTTCAGTGTCCTCTTGGAAGATATATTCGTCCACCAGGTTCAAACCCCACACCACCACCTTTTTCTCCTACTTATAAGGAGCTACGTTGGTCACCTCTTTCCCATGCCTTCTCTTGACTTATAATATTCATTCTTATTGTTTCTTACTTACCCTTCTGCCATCCCTCACTATCCCATTTCTTAGTGACTTAGTACAGAAAACAAAAAAGAAGAAGAAATTATCAACAAATGGCATCATCTTGGACTCCACGGCAGAACAAATTGTTTGAACAAGCCCTGGCTTTATATGACAGGGAAACCCCTGACAGATGGCAGAATGTGGCCAATGTGGTGGGAAGATCAGTTGAGGATGTTAAAAGGCACTATGAGATCCTCAAAGAAGATGTCAAACGCATTGAACATGGCCAAGTTCCATTTCCTCGTTACAAAACCAACACCAGCAACAACTAACTAAGCCATTGGTAAGTAAAGAACAACTCTTGTAGTTTCTGGAATCATTTGTCTTAAAAAAAATAAAATCTCTGAGCACCCTATACATAGTTTAGCTTTAACGTTGTATAGAAAGCTCTATAATATAACATTCTTTTAATAACATAATAACATGTCATGTGATGTGACCATCTATTCTCTGATTGAAGTTTATTATGATACAATCCAATTAGTATTTGCACTATATATGATTGTCGGGTGCTTGGTAGGCCCAAGTATCATAAGGGGGTGTATTTTTTTTTTTAATTTATCATTTGGAGTAAATTTTAAATTAATATTCAATAGATAGATGTAAGTGGTAATGGATATTATGATTTTTGAATAAAAATTTGTAATACCTACTACTTTTTTTAATATTAAAATCATAAAATATTTTACGATTTCATTTTTTTAAATATGACTTTAAAATCGTAAGAGTTATTTTTTCGACTTTAATGTCTTAAAGTATAAATTTTTATTGAACTTGTAAATGAATTTATAATTTTAATTTATTTTAAATGTATTTTTTTAAAAAATTATAAATAATTTTTTAATTTAATTATTTAATAATTAAATGTGTATTTTATTTTTTAGTTTTATTTAATATTTTTTATATTTTTTTATATATTTTTTTACTAATGTTAAGGATTATTATTTTTATAAATTAAAAAAAGCTTAAATTTAAATAAAAATATTAAAATGTACTTTGTTTGATAAAAATATTAAAATACTTTATTATTAATACTAATTTATAATTTATCAAATAATATTAATTTTTAAATATAATATTTTGATATTTTTGTTAAATAAAATAAATTTTAATATTTTTATTTAAATTTAAGTCTATTATATTATTTTTTTTAATTTTATAAAAATAATCAACATTAGTAAAAAATATAAAAATATTAAATAAAACTAAAAAATAAAACATATATTTATTTATTAAATAATTAAATTAAAAAATTATTTACATTTTATAAAAATAATTGAATTCGTAAATTTATTTATGAATTCAATGATTATTTTTTTTAAAAAAAATTATGTTTTATGACTTTAAAATCGTAAAAAAAAAATTTTATAACTTTAAAGTCATATTTAAAAAAATCATAAAATATTTTACGATTTCAACGTAAAAAGTAAAATAAAAATCATAATAGTTTGATAATTTTATATTTAACATCTACTACAACTTATTCCCATAGGAATATTAATTTAAAATTTACCCCAAAATACTAAATTAAAAAGAAAATTACACCTGATGATACTTTGGCCGTGCTACGTATTACTACATGCCGCGGGGTCCATTGAACAAGATGGGAATTTTTTAAATAGAAACCCTGAAAATGCTAGTTTTTATGTGGTCCATTTGTTTTCATCTACCATAATGGCCAAATTATCTTGTACACCCTCGAGTACTTTGTCTATACATTTAATAATGCCTTGTCTTTTGCACTTAATAATGAGAATTTGATTCTCTGAGCTCGTCGAAAGTTCTAATAATCCTATCCGGTCCATTGCTTGATAACTTATTAGTAATGGTCCTACGCTTGCTAGTTCAAACCACTGCCATGTGCTTTGAACCAAAGGGCAACAAAAAAAGACAAGCCATAATGAAGAACAACAAGAGCCATGTGATTTGACATAGAAAGTTCTGGTTTTCTGTCTGAGATCTCAAATGAGTATCTTGTGGCTTGTTCTATGTACCCAATTAATGCAGATAAATCTTTCTTCACTTTGTTTTTCAAGCTTAGACCTTTTGTTCTTCTACAATATTTGAAAATTTTGCCTCCATTTGAACATGTTGTTTGTATATATAACAATTTCTGTTGATTAATAATATTTCTCTTTTGCACACTTTGCAGGTTCTTGAAGATCCAGTGGCTACCAAGTACTGTATGAACATCCGTTAGCATTATCAACAATAAATAGCGAATAGTGTATTTCTAGCTGAAATCAGTAAAACAATCTAACTGCACCCCTACCATTATTGCAGCAGTCTTCTACCCTGTTTTCCTCCTTTATTTTTATACTAAGTTTTGTTTATCCATGATGTTGTCAAATTAATATTGTACTTAAAGCAAGTTAATCATTGTCAAGTAATGAAGAATTACTTATAATTAGTCTAATTTTTTATATATTAATAAGTGATTATAACAACTTTATATAAATGCCAACATGAGTTAGTACGAGTGAAAGGGGTCATGAAAAAAAAAATACTATCTCCAGTAATTTATATAAAAAAATATACGGGAGTATTTTTTTTCTAATCATAAGAATCATACTATCATAGTACTATTAATGGATTATTTTCTTTTATATCCTTAATTTATTATAAAATCTATTAATAAGATATCCACTCATTTCTCATAAAATGGATACATTTATTAGACTATTAACAACATAAATCATGTTCGTTGATTGAAAAAATTATTTTAATGAATCATATTATTTTAAAGAAGTCTATTACTACTAGAGGTCTTAGATAGGTGATTCCAATAACACCTTTCATTTTTTTTTGTTGAGGAGGGCCTAAGTGGGATGATGAGAAGGGAATTGGAGTGGGGAGCTTGACAGGTTATACAATTGGGTCAAAAGATGTTGACGTATCTCTTAAGCAGGTTGCAAATGATACCCTCTTTTTTGTGGACCCGTCCCCTTGTAATGTGGTTTGTATTAAGGCTTTGTTAAGCTACTTTGAGTTTGAGGTAGAACCATGTTGATAAATTGGCAAGTGCATCAATGTGTTCCAAGTAGTAAAATTAAAATGAAAGTTCGAGTATCGTATCTACAATGATTTTGTTTGTACTTAGTAGATGAATATTTCATTAAGAAAAGGATTTGTGAAGGTTGTAGAAAAATAATAATTTAAATTGACAGAAAATTAAATTAAAAAGAGAAAAAATTAAACAAGAATTTAAATTAATTAATTAAAGATAGAAATAATGAGAAAATACAATATTATTGTAGAATGAAATTCAGAAGATGAAAATGTTGGAAATTTAGCCTACCAGAATTACTCTTTGATGTAATGTTAATGATTTTTCTCTATTTATAATTATTCCAATTTACATCTGCATCTACTAGTATATTCTAACTTTGGTCCCCTACATGAAAGAGTCTAATTTATCTATTTTTTCTCCCAAATTCCTTTGCAGAGCTAAAATAATCAATCACGTTAAGAATAAAGATGTATAACAGGCTAAACAAATATCAATCTATTCCTAGTGATGACTTTATTTAGATACAATTTCCCAGTTTTATTAGAAAATAACGTTTTCCAATGCTACCCCTAAAACTTATCATGCAAATGAGTGATCAAGTCACAATCAATAATATTAAACACAAGAAAGGATAATGCAAAAGTAAAATTATTAAATAGATAAGAAGATAAATTACATCAAGAGTAGTTGGCTGCTAAGTTCCCAACAAAGGGAGTTTAGTCTTTCATTGTCATGAATGTTTTACAATTGCAAGAGGGAAATATTTAGTAAAGGAAAAAAAGATAAGAAAGGAAATGAAGGGAAGGAATAACTCCCAATGTTTCTTTCTCCTTCTTTTAACATTTGTCTTCTATAAGAAATTATATTTTCTTGGAATTTCTGTGTGTCTTTTTCTTCTTCTCTCTTGCAGATTAACGGGCTTCTTGCATTAAGTCCACTTTTACTTTCCTTAATTATTATATTTTTATTAATTATTATTTTTTCCTTAATTAATCCTGCTTTCGTCAATTAATCCTACTTTTTTCAATTAACTTGCTTTCCTTAATAAGCTCACTTTCGTAGACTTTATTTTACTCACTAAATATTATAAATTCATCACTTTTAATATTCTTTGCAAAACTTAAGAGACAAAAATTACAAATTCTTATATAATTTAACCTCATAATATACTCATAATTAACTATTATCAATCTAAAGGTTAATTTTAGCAACAGTTGTTTGACAAGTATGGAAGTGAAGCAAAGCTGTATAATATAGTAGTCGTACGAGCATCTCCTTTTGGGATCAAGTGTGTGTGTGTGCCTTTTGGAAGTCTAGCTCGTTGGTAAATATAGTAGTCTCTTTGGTGAAACTATTAATGGCGGACAACTTAGTCTTTGTGTTGGCCGAGATATGTGCATTGTATCCATAAATATGCAATAACCATTTGCCTTGTACGGCTATGTTAGGTGGTGGATGTTTAATATTGTAACTTTCAGGTACCACTTGTACCTTTTTCCACTTATATATAAAATTTCTAACTTTGCTCATTAAAAAAAAAAAAAAAAAAACTACTCATGATTGCAAATGCATAAGGAACGTTTTTCATATCTAACTTTTCAACTTTTTTTAAGTAATTCTCTTTAGCATTTTGCTTGAAATAAGTAGTTTAAGATATGTTAACCACCATATTATAGTTCATCTTGAATCACTATAACACTCGTTCAATGTCATTTACCAAGAATCAATCTAGTAACTCTTATGTCTTTCATGATAAATGATTTACCTAACCGTATCTTCAACCTATCAATCTTGTGAATAGTTTTCTCAATAACAAGCATCTCGTCAACATAGAATGACAAAATAATAAAGTTGTACGTAATAAGAAAACATTTTTACAAAGACACAGTGATAAAAAAAAAATCTTCATGTAGCTTTGCTAGCATAAAACAAACTTTGAAAAAGACTTCTTATATCAAAAGAGAAAATTTTGTGAACTTGAGGGACTAAAAAGAGAAAATTTTAGTCCTTTAAAATGAAGTTGAGGGACTAAAAATAACATACTATGAATTTGAGGGACTAAGCAAAAAAAATGGCCCAAATTTAAGGATTCAAAATATATTTAAGTCATAAAAAAATTATATAAAAATAAATTTATTTTTTTAAAAATATTTACTTTATTTTTTATGAAAAAATAGTTACTATTTATTATTGGTGTTCAAACCTCCTAAGAAAATTTTAATTAGAGGATTAAAACTAAAAATGACTCAAATTTATTAGATTAAAAATATATTTAAGCTTTTTTCACACTCTTTTATTCACGTACTGTTTACATTTTCAACTTTTTTTATATTGTTTTGCATCTTCTGTTTCCTTTTATTTTTATCTCCAAATCTTTCTCATATATTCCTTCCACCTCCGACTCATAATCTTAATAAAGATATTATTATTATATTTACAAAGGATTAAACATTTTTCTGAAATTCATAAGCACCAAATATTTATGCGTACCGATAGCAACTCACATTCCGTAAAAATTTCTCCCTATATGTGAGACATTTTCTTTGGGTTATTTTCGTGGCTAAGGACTGAGTTGCTAAAAAAAAACCGTTTAAATCCATCAACATTGGTTGCTTTTGCGCGTGCCCCGCAACATTACTTGCACAACATGCAACCCTATTTCTCACTATAAATACACCCCTAAGCAAATTAGTTTAACATAAAAGAAAAAAAAAAGAATAAAAGAGTACGTATTCTCTCACCAATAAATAAAAGAAGATATCATTTCAATTCAGAATAAAAAGATGAAGACCCAGAATGTGATGTTTGTTGTGTTGGTGGTGTGCCTTGCCGTGTGCGTGGGCACTTCCTGGGGCCATGATTTCATTGATGACGCCAAAACCAAAGCAGGGCAGGCCAAGGACACCGCCGTTGACGCTGCCGCACCAACGGTTAACTCCGTCATTGATGCCGCAGCACCGACCGTCGATGCCCCCGCACCGACCATTGATGCTGCCGCGCAGAAGTCTGGGTCTTTTGCTTCATGGGCTTATGGCAAAATTTCCCAGTAATCCTCTTTCTCTTTCTCACACATGCTATAGTATCTAGAATAATTAAAATAAAATATTATTGCCGGATAAGAAATAAATTTTAGTTTATGTTATACTAAAATTATTTTTTTTTATAAAAAAAAAGACCAGTGGAAATATTTACTAATGATTTGTCGTTTAACTAATATTTTCTTTTTAATGGAAATTAAATTATTAGTATGAGGAATGCAAATTTAGTAATTATCTATGCTGATAATATTTTTTTTTATGATTACTATGATAATATGATATATCATAATAACACATGTTATGGTTAGTATAAATATTATTAATTGTTACATTTCTAGTTTTCTTGTTCATATAAGGCCAAACCTTGAGTAATATATCTTTTTTCACTCATTAGCTTACAATTTTGTTGTTGTGATGATAGTGGCTTGGGGTTCAAATCGGGAGACCAAGACTAAGTAAGAGAGGACTCCAAGTTCAATGGATTATTAAGGGACTCCTAATATGTTGCTAATTGGATATGTTTTAGCAATGTTTTGACCGTTATATCAGTAACGGTTTAACGAGTCTGTTTTCTTTTTTTCTTTTGTTCCCACGACTGTGGCTGAATTCCCCAGTTGCTGAGGTTCTTTTGACTCGGGCTACGTGAAGCCTAATAAAACCTTTTTTTTTTTTTTACATTCACATTTTCTCTTCCACGTCTTATTTATCTTTCATCTACTCCCTTTTTAGCTTGTTCTTCATTTGATTTTCTCCATCATAACACTTTAACAGTACTACTCTATATTTAGTCTTTAATTAAAATAAAAGTGATTATTTTCTAAATTGCTATTACTTATTAAATGAACGAATACATTTTAATAGTAGTTAAAATTAGAACCATTACTAACGGATCATTCCTTTAATTGTAATTCCTTTTATAAATAACTGCTATTAAAATTGTATCTAAAACAAAAATTTAGAATCTAACACTACTACAAAATATACACATCGTTAATTTAACATCAATTTTTCTTGTAATCGATATTAAATTGTTTGCAGAATCATTTTGTACAATTTTAACATCAGTTTAATAATAATAACTATGGTGCACCCTACACGTTCTCGAGCTCAGTTTGAAACCCTGGCTTAATTTCTTCAACGAACCCCTATTCTCCTGTTTGGCCCTCTGTTAAACGCGAGCTTGGCCACTGCCACCTCAGCTAGCTTTGATTCATGTGTGAACGTGTTTGTGGGTCTCGTTGCTGTCGTGTCTGGCGTTGTTGTGCCCATCTGGTATGAAAGTCTTTGTGGGTGAAGGAAGTAGAAACATGAATCCCTCGCCTCGTCGCTGGTGCTGCCATTCCATGTTCTATCTTTTGCCATTTATCCTGCTATTTCAGGTTTTTTAATTTTTGTGACGTGAAAATGTGTTTGTTTGCTGCATGAATGTAGTCAATGCAAATGTGCTTCTATTGCAAATATAAATCTAGTTCCTATGAATGCATTGAATTTATGCAATGATACTATGTCAAAGCCAAAATCAAAATTCGACTGACAAAGTAAAACATAGAGTATAAAAGAAGAGTGGAGTTTTGCAATTGAATATACTTGGAGTATCTAATCAATTGAATATTGTAACTATTTAGATACTTGTAAGGAACTGAAAAAAGTTTGATAACTGGAGTCTACTACAAGTCAATTTAGGTTTTAGTTTTTTTAGTTTGTAGCAGAAGCTATCTTGGTGTGAGTGTGTCTGTGTGTATGAGCCTTGAAAAAATTGAATTCACCGTAACACTAAAGTTGATCAAATATTCAAAGATGACTTTTTTTTTTTTAATGAATATTCAAACATGATTCCATTGTTCAATATCTAAATTGAGGGATGATTTATTTAAATATTTGTAGTGTTAGGAAGTGTATCTTTTGTTATGCTAAATATTTTTTTATAGACCAAGGTTCGTGAGCTAGGATATAGCAATTTGTCATGGGTTATGTTTCGGATTGTATAGCCACCTTGGTTATTTGTATTTGTTAATTTCTTTCTAGCACCTGTGATGCATTCAATATATTGTTAATTGTTGATAAAAAAAAAGTTCATAAAAAATATAAAATTAGTAAAATATAAGTGATCACCGTATAACCACAACAATAAACAAAATATTATAATGTCAAAATTGGTTCATTTAACAAATAAATAAAATATTAAAAAAATATAAAAAGAATATCAATTATATCTAAAGTGATGTTGTAATGCACCAAATTAGCATCGATTTTGATCAAAATTGATGTTGTAAGTATTATATAATATTGATTTTGACAGAATTAATATTAAATTATGCATTATAATATTATTTTTTTAGAATTGATGTCATTTTTGTTTTTTTGTTGCTATTTGCTATTATATCATATTGATTTTGGAGAAAATTAATGTTGTATAATAAATTTCAATATTAATTTTTATAACTGATATTAAAAATGATCTACTTTTAAATATGATTGTTGTTTTATCATTGATTCAAAACTGATGTTAAATGTTAATTTTGTATATATGTAGTTAGATTTTTTTTATAAAAAAAAAACTTCTCCATAAATATTTATAAGAAAAAACATAAATTTGTATCCTAAGTTAAAATTATTCTAAAATCATTTCATAATATATAGTTTCTACGAAAATTAATTATAACTTATATACAAGTTAGTTTTAACAGCTTAGGGAATTTTTTTTCTTTAATAGTTTTTATGAAGAATTTTATCCAAACAAAACTTAAACTGCGTTCTAAAATTGAGCCTTTAATTGTGGTTCAAAAGATAACAACTATAAGACGGTCTGAATTTGAATAATTAACCCTATTACCAGCCTCCATTGCTCAAATGTTGTACAACCATTGTTGCTGTAAAATTTCGACCAAGCTCAGCACCAAAACTCTGATTGTTCTCACTCCAATAACCTAGCTACTATGTCTATGAGCATATAGCTCATGAGCCAACACTCTAATTGTTAATTGTTATACTTAATGAAAGCCCCGGCATTGCCTACCCATCAAGCAGGTTCAAAACCAACACTTGTCCCTTCTTAGTAAAAGCCATTGCTCATTCCTTGCTTGTCCCGGATAGACCTTGTGCTGCAAGTGTTTTGGTTAATTGGTAATTATTTGATTTTTTATTGATAAATATTAACTTTGTTGACAAAGAGAATCGAACCAACAATCTTTTCTCCTTCTTCCTTTTCTCTTAATCATGTAACCTAAGTTATATCTTCTTGTAATTATTTGATTTTAGTTTGTGATTTTTTTTTTATCAGCGTTAGTATTGTTAGTTTATGAATGGGCTTTTTGTTAAACAAAATGAGAGAAATAATACATACAAGAGGAGTGAATTTGTATTTTGATTCTCACAAAGTGATGAGCTTTTTTTTTTGCTGTTGTATGTCGTATGAGAATTCATTCCTCAATTTTCATAATTTCTTCTTTGTTTTGTTTGGGCGTAATTTATAGCAATTTGTGCTGATTCTATGGGCTATTCATATGATGTACGCCTAATCTTTTTTTTCTTTTTCTTGTAGACATAATTAATTTATTGGTGAAACAAGACTGAGTTTTATCTTTCCTACTTTACATTTACTTAATTTTTTGGTTGTGTTGCAAGTAAGACCTGATTAATAGTTGAGTTTAATGTTTGTATAGTAATAGTGTAAAACAGTTTTAAAAGTCAATAAACTTATCATACATGATGGATTGTGATCGGATAACTGTGTAAAACTTTTTACAATATCAGGTGCAATCTTTTTTCTCTTAATAGTTTGCCAATCCTCTTAGGCTGTTTTTTTTTTAACTTCTTGAGCTGATTTATGTTGCTCAAATATTAGATCAAATATTGTCAAATCCATATTAAGCTTGGTGAATGTCTTCATTATGTTGTATATTTTATGAGAAGGACACGTACGTGGATTGTTGTGGTTCTTGAGTCCATGAAGGGATTGCTATTGGCACCCCTCATTGCTACATAAACCCTCCATGGCATTGATATTTATTTGACGAAAATGTCTTTCACAATAAAAACTTGTTTCCATTGCAATTTTCAGAGAAAGACACTACAGAAACTTGTTTTTGCTAAGTAATAGGGTAGACGTACACAATAAAAACATGTTTGCGTTGTATATTATAAATTCACATCCCTTTTTATTCTACCGAAACTTTTTTTCTAATGTGTCTTTGTCTAAGAATCCCAACAGAAATAAGTTTCTGCTATGTAGAAAAGTTAACATACACAATGAACAAAAATGATTTCATTTTGTAATTGGGAAAATATTGAAATGTGTAATTTGGTATTTGTTTTGTTTTTAAAGAAAATTAATTAAAATAATTTCTAAAACTACTTGAAATTTTAAAAAAAAAACTTAATAAATATAGATGAATGCAAAAATATAAAGGACATGTTACTAGAATCATCTTAGACACATAACTCAGTGTTCATAACAATATAATAATAAAATAAAGAATGTCAAATAAAAAATAACTTATCGAATAATAAATACTTATCATCATAGACACATAACTCAGTATTTCATGACCACTCGACGTTAAGTGTGACATATTTTAAGAACCAAATAATAACGCATGCATGGTGTCATAGTGCATATCATGACCTGTAGAAAAATCGTATTGCACTTATCGAAATACATAGTTTATACATATATATCTAAAAAGCCTGAAATCTCTGTCCTTCCCTCTTCAGCTCTTCCTCTCTCCCTGCAGCTCCTTTTTCCTTTTCTTTTTTCTTTTTTCTTTTCACTTTGGTTATGTCATGATTTTATTCTGGTAGACCATACACACATTGAATACCTAGAAAGGCATTTTGAGAAAAGAGCGGGTACTGTCTCCTAATTCATCTGTCGGTGTCCTATTACAGGACAAATTTGACAAATTTGTGTGGTTGGGTGGATGTGGTGGTGGGATCCTATTTTCTCCAAAGCCTTCAACTATTTGATTTTGCAAGAAAAGTGAATGGATTCACGAACCGAGGCAAGGCACCCCCTTGATTATTATTATCAAAACATCAACAAAGTAGTACTTCCCAGGATAATGCATGACCTAGCTAGCTAGCCATCTTAAGTTATTGCTTATAACCTAATACATATATATCCAAGATCATCACTACAACAAAGGTTTTAATTTTCTATATATCATCTATTAGTTCACTTTTTAAATTCTTATGTTTTAGACTTAAGTCTTAATTAATTTCTTTCAGAGAAAATTTTCGTCTACCAAAAAGCAATTAGAGGGTGAGAATTGAAATAATAATTGGTGATATTTTTCTTTGATATGCCTGTGTTTATTATAAATCAAAGGACACATCATAGAAGATTATATTGCAAATTTAAATTGAATGGTTTAATTTGATTAATAACATACAGATGAGAATACATAATAGCAGCTTTCAACTAATGTATCTAGCTAGCTACCTATTTCCTTATCTGTATAATATTCACATCTCTAAGAGTTTAAAGCCTGGCTGGAGTATTTTTATTGAACAGAAAAATATAAAAGAAAAAATCAACAATCTAAATTAAAGAGATGGAATTAATTAATTGATTAATCTAGGCTTACATTACATTTGCTTCTTCTTCAAGGCTTGCTTGCTGTTGTGCATCCAAACCTTGAAAACCTGTCTTCTTACACCAACCTGGGAGCAAAACTGATGCAGTTCCTGTTCATCTTGTTTCTGGATCTTCCACCCAAGTTTCTCAGCAAACTCCATCATCCTATCTTTCTGTTGCTGTGTGAACTTGGTCCTGAACCTCTTCTTTGAAGATGATGATGAGAGTAGTGGTGGCTGCTGCTGCACTGATGATAATAACAAGTTGTTCCCTCCTCCTCCATGATCATTGGTCTGAAACATGTTGAGATCTTCGCTTGAGGACTCAGCTGGGCCTGATCCCCCAAAGCCCAACATCACGGGCTGAACAACAGGCGGCCCACCATGAAGATGAGAGTGTGGTGTAGGAAACTGAAGGTGGTGATGAGAGTCTGGAGAATGAATAATAGTGTTTATGTTCCTATTGTTTTTGTTGAGAAGAACATGTTGTAGTTGTGACTCTACTAGTACTCCTTGATGAGGTTCTTTTCTGTGGAAATTGCGGTGGCACTCACAAGCTGCACACTTTAAGGATTCTGGGGTGCCCTCTTCTCCATTTGGCATGAACTCTCCACACCCATCTGTGACATGACCTCCCATGCTTGCAGCATGATTCTTCAGACATTCTCGGTATCTGAATAATGTTGTTGTGTGTGGTTGTGGTGGTGCTGTTGTTGGGGTGGTGCTTATGATAGGAGGAGAAATAATAGAACTTGGATCTGGATCTCTTCTGGGTCTGTGATGAGGTTGTGGAAGTTGAAGAGGGTTTGGTGGGAGTGAAGGGGGATAGAGATTATGATGATGTGAAGAAGTTTGGGGTGGATCAGTGAAAACTAATGTGTGAGATTGATGAGGAGGTAATTGGTCACTACTTCTTTCACCTATTGGTGATGATAGCTTGGAACCAGAAGAGGAGTTATTATAACCCAAAGTGCTAGGCATCTCTATAACCTTATCTTGCTCTCTCATGTCCATCAAATCTGATTATCAACTTTTAATATAAAGAAGGCCAAGATCTAAAACTTAATCTCATTCCCCTAGCTAATTCCTTTTTTTTTTTTAATCTGATAATTTTTTCCTTAAACAATCATCATCTCACTAATGGATTTTCTTTAATTTGTGATTGTGGATCGTCCTGTAACGTGTTCAACCCTAATTCATCCCCTCTAATTGAAGAACAGGCTTAATCAAAGGGTTACTTGCACACCAACAACTGTTCTTTTTCCTGTGCTTATCTTGACATTGACGTTCTGGGTGCTAAACCTACCAATTAAATTTCACTATAGTCAATACTAATAATACTATTATTATCGGAGGAGAATAAAATGTACGTATATTGTAGCACTAGTAGCACTGGAAAAGTGGAAACAATTTATAGTTGTACAATTTGTATGAAAAAGAAAAATCTTAAGAGAGGGAGAGAGATAGAGGACAAAAACAGCAAAACTATTGGAAATTGAAGAAAAATTTGAGATGTGCCTATCAACTGGGTCCCTAGGGAGCTTCAATTAAGACACACCCTGGCAGCTAAATTAGACACTAAGATTTGAAGAGCATGAAGCCTAATTGCACGGCAAAACCTTCAAGGAGATTGAGAGAGGGAGACCTGGAAATTAAAGACTAGTAACAAGTTTGGACATAGAATAAGAGAGAGACAAGTGGGAATTCTGAATGTTAATTTATGAGGGCAAAGAAATAGAATGAAGAGTTTTGTTTCCTAGCAATGCATCAAGCCGCATAAAAAAGGAACAGTGTAGGGTTGTTTTGCACTCACGGAGAGTGATGACTACACTGCAAGTTTTGTCTTGCAGAACAACCGACAAGAGGTCATGTTGGTTCTCAATCTCTCGCACACCCGGCACGCTGGTCCAGTTCCTAATTATTGCCTTTTCTCAGCCACTCTTAATTTCAAAACCCTAGTTAAGCCAAATAAACCCCTTCAAATGAGATGAATTTGTGCTCTAAACCACCATAGCGCAAAAGGGAAAATGCTAGAGAGAATTAGAGAAATGGCTCACTTGCCAGGAATTTTCGTGTAACCAAAATTTTTGCATTAGAATTAAGCTGTTTCATTCATGCAAATTAAAGGTAATAGATGAAAAAGTTATTCTTACAAATATCTTGAACACAAATGACCAACGAGCAGCCTATCCGAATATTGTAAATTTTTTGATAATTTTTTTTTCAGATCTTTTGTTTTGCTAAAAATAATATTGATATGAAATAATTTCATGAGAAGTGGTGATTAATTTTTATTGGAGTTCTGCATGAGTATATAAGAAAAATATTTTCTTGTTAACACGATTTATTTTATATTAAAAATCAATCAAGATTCAAACCATAAATTACTTAATTAAAAATCATAAATTATTATCAATTACTTATATCAACCGTTATTAGTAAAATAATTTTAAAATAATAAAACTAAAGAATAATTAAAATAACATCAAATTATTTATAATTTGAACTTTTGATATCACTGAGTAAACCGATTTTATAGAAGAAAGGTAAAAATATTTAAAATGTTTAATTTTACATAAAATTAAATTATATATTGTTTTTTAATCCTATAACATTCTTAAAAAAATAAAGACTAAATGCACTTCTAATCCTTTAAGTATTAAAATTATTAATCTTTTATATTATAATTGTGTTAATTGAGTCTTCTATTGTAATTTTATTCCTCAGCTTAAATTGCATCAATTGAATCTTCCAACTTTCAATAATTATATAATTTAGTGCTTTATTTTAATAAACTAACATTATTCTTCTTGTTAATATATATGAAATAACTGTGACACATGTGAGAACTAATTGACATAATTAGAACCTGCGACTAAATGACACATTGCGATAGTAAAAAACCTAGTTGTTACAATTAAAATTATAAAAATTGAGAAAATAAAAGTACAATTAACCCGAAAAATAAAACATATCTGACTATCAGAGGGAAGTAGAATAGCATCCATTGTTTTCTTTTTCATCAGGTGTGGTGAGGGCTAAGTAAAGTGGCAAAGTGAATGAAGAGCTTGCTGGGCCATTGCACAGTTTTTGTCTTGTTGCCAGAGTGTGCCAGAATCTCTTCACCCTCTCTCTCTCTCTACTCGAGGCTGTTTTGTGTTGTGTTCGTGACTAACTTTGTGCGCCTGATCGATGCTGCAGTAATATCTGCTACCCATTCTTTTGTTGGACAATTGACTTACTTTACCACCTTCCTTCTTTCACGTTACCAAACAATTGATGTTATTTGGTTTACATTTCTCTTTCACGCTTCAACTTTGTGCTTGTGCTGTTTTGGTTATGTTTTCTGGGATTCGGCTGGGGGTGCCACGTTAAACTCCACTATACAATGAGAAACGCCTTATAGAAACCGCAGCTTTTGACTTTCTCTTCCTATAAATTAATTAAGTGGAAAATGATTGATATATATTTTTTATTTAACGCCCACTAATCTTTCTTACTTATTGAATTGGCTTATTTTAAAATAAAATAGTATCTCTATTTGAGATTTCATGCCTAAATTGAAAATCAAACCTCTTGGTTCCTTTTGTGGTTATACCAACAACTTTGAGTTACATGCACTTAAATGTCTTTTATATATGTTTCAATATTATCTGTCCATCTAATTTTATTAGATCGCATTTTTTCTTCGTACTATAATTTTTAGAGTAAGGATAGAGGAAGAGTATTGCACTTTCTACGGAAACAAATGACATTTATCATTTTCAAGTCTTCCAAGAACTCAAAAATAGATTCACATTAATTAATCTTTTGTGGGCTCTTCAAAGTAAGGATGTTTGACTATTTCATCTACGAATTTTCCTCTCAAAAAGTGTGGGAGTGCATGATATTCCAAGGTCTATCCTTCCATTAGTTGATGAGTTACAGGGCATCCATTCATAAACAATTGAATAGCAATGAGGGAGTCACTCATTTAACATCCATATTCCAAGTTGTTTGTAGAGCAATATAAATTCCCCAAATGAGAACCAGAGTTTGGCCAAGATTATTGTGAAATCCATAAAGCCAAATGCCATATGAATATGATTGTCCCTAAAAACTTCTGCACAAGTGGTTGTCTTGTCATTAGAGTACACTGAACCATCTATGTTATACTTGACCCATTCCGAAGGAGGTCCCTTCCATTTGGTATAAATGATTGAATACTCAGGCTTTGCATTCCGAAAATACTGAGAATTAGTCCTTGCTCGACCATATAATTATATTAGTTGCATGCTGCCTTTTAGGAGACACTATATCAGAAACAAAAATTATTATCTCCAAATGTAGCACATTCCTCGTAGTCCATATTTCATACAATAAAGTAGCAAAAAATTAAGGCCAATTCAAAATGTTATGCTGGTCATTCTTAGTAATATTAGAAATAATCCATTCCTTGAGGGATTTTTCAAAAAAAAAAAAAACTCAGTTTCAACCTTGAGAGACTTTCAAATATTTGCAATCCTAGGACATCCAGTCCCTTAACATATGAATAGTTGTTTCTTCTTAAGAATTGCAACCAATACACATGAAGAAATTAAGGTTGAATTTTGTTTCAATCAATTTTTGCAAATCTTTTTAAAAGACCTTATATTGCTTGTTCTTAAAATGATGTAAAAGCATTATGACAAATTGTGATTTAAAAATTCTTATCTAAACCTTTTGTAAAAAATAACTTTAAAAGGATATTTGAAACATAAGGTTAGATAGAAACAAGATAAGAGTTATATAATAAAATTACACAAATTTTTATATTAGTTCATCTCACCCAAATTAAGTTAAATTATTGATAAACCACTTAAGTTTTATTATAATTTATCAATGTTATAAGTATTATTTAAATTATTCTCTTTAGACTCAATTCAACTAGTATTTCCCTTGTTCTAAATAAATAATTCCAAGTATTATTTGCTACAAAACCTCTTTAGGTTTAAACTAAAATTAATAATTGCCTTGATTGATAAAAAGAAGAAAAATAGTATGAATGAAAATAAAAAGGCATGAATAGATATATGTGAGAAATAAAGTGTAAATTAAATGTGTTTTGTTCAAAAGAAATACTAAAGGAATAAGGAGAGAGACCAGTAAAAATAGGTAAAAAAATAATAATAATACAATGAGTCCTATCATTTTTTTTAAAGTCATCTTCTTTCTTTCTCCCTCCTACTAAACAACCAAAAAAAAATATCATTCTTTCCCTCCCTCCAATTTCTCTGCAACTAACAGGGATAAGAAAAATAAGGGTAAAGCTCTCACAATCTTCATGGTCAGATATAAATGTACAATTATTAAGAACAACATTTACACTCAAGAGATTTTTCACAATTCACACAGGTTTGATTACAAGAATGAAATCAAAAAGTAACGTTAAAGCTTCAACAATTCCCATATCTTGTGTTTGGCATCTCTAGTATGTATAGAAAGGCTTCGAATATGTTTGTTGTGACTATCTTTGAGCTTCCTTTGTCTGATATTCTCATAAAGATAAAATGATCATTGGAGAATTAATTGTATTACTTAATGTCTCCAAATAGTTATATTGATAAAACAAAACAAAACGAAAAAATTCTGGTTATCTCTCCTTTTTCATACTGGAAATCTTCTTGCTATGGCCTACGAACATATATGTTTTTTTGGTCATAATAGTACAGTACTATTATTTTTTTCCAGATTCACATATCATTTTTATAAAGTATGTAATACATGAACATATTATACATGCAGAGTGCGCGCGCGGGGTGCATTTTATTTAATTATATATATTTATTATTGAAATTTAATTTAAATATATTTTTTTATCATTCAATTAAATATTATCATGATAAATTTATTCTGTTATAATGAAAATTTAAATGTGAAATATTATTTTTATTGATTAACTCTCGTACAAAATACATGAAAATTAAAGTCATTTGCTTACTATTTTTTTTATACTAAAAACTTCGCTTATTATTTCATTTTTTAATTTTTTTAAAATGTATATTTAAGAAGTGCAAAACTTTACTTTTCCTCGTAATACGTACCACGGTACAAGTTATTTGGAATGACGACTTTTGTTTTGGCTCTTTTGGGTGCCCCACAGAGACTCAGGGCGTTTCCTTTGTCACCGAATCCAATAAGGAATTCTAACCTAACCCGACGGGCGTTTGATACCTTTTAAGGATGTGATATAAAATAAATAAAGTTAAAACAATTATCACTAAACAAATAATTAAAAGTTGGGCAACTAAGAACATATTTGGAAATTGGTTACAAAATTACATTTGACAAGAAAAAAGAAATTGTCAAAGAAGCAGTTACTTTTATGCTTATTTGTTAAGCTTACATTGAAACATGTCACATTTTTCATTGTAAATTAAACATGTTATAAGACTTCTTAAAACTTAGTTATATAAAAAACTAAATTTTATTAGATAATGAATTAGACAAAAGGAGAAGATTAATAAGTTATTGGTGGAAATGATTGATTTGGAAATTAAAAAAGAAAAGTGTCATTAAAAATTAAAGAGGATAAGTGAGATTTTTTGGTCAAGAAACTAATAGTTAACTATAAATTTTTCATATTAATAATATAATTAAAAAAAAAAAAGGAAATCTAATATGTAGGGTCACATCACGTATCGCACGCGGGTTACGTAATGCAATGCAAAGTAGATGAATGGGTGGAATTTGCACTGTTGAATCTTGACGCAGCGTGAGCGTGGATTCTCACTACGAGTTTAGTTGGTGCAATGCAACACATCCAATCCATCAGTCAACACTGTCAGCTATCACTCTTCCCGAATCTCCCTGTAAAATCACCCCTTTCATAGTCTAGATTTTAATAAAATTAAGGCTTAAATAAAGTCATAATAAGGTCGAGAGACAAAAAATAGGAAATAAATCAAATTAAACAAAATATAGGTATAATGTATAAGTTTCGTATTTAAAATTAATTTTATAAAAATTAAAATGTTTTTTCTTCTAAAATCCATTTTATTTACTATAAGAATAATTCCGAGAAGAAAAATAGTTGCCAAACGGTATTTAAAAATGTGTCACTTACGGGACTTAGCTTACTAAATAAACTTCGGTAGATCATTAAAAGAATGTTTGGTTGTGTGAAATGAAAAATAAAGAAAAAATATTTGAAAACGATAATTTAGAGATATTTAAAAAATGGAGAAGTACACGAAGCAGGTTAAAAAAAGCAGAAATTAAATATGGTGTTGCTAGGTGCACCCAGCACTTAAGGTGAAATGATAAAAATATCCTTGATTCGTAAGTCATTTAAGTTGATCCATAAAAGCCTTATGGATCAACTTGGTCCGTAAGCTTTTTATGGATCAACTTGATCCGTAGAAGCCTTATAGATCAACTTGATCCGTAAGACTTTTATGGATCAAGTTGATCCATATTGTTCTATAAAAGACTTACGGATCAAGTTAATCCGTATCAACCTTAAGGATCAACTTGATTCATACGATTTACGGACCACCCTCACACACATCCATCACAAATGTGAAAAAAGTGCAGGGGTAATTTTGGTATTTTAAAAAAAATGCTGGATGCACCAGCAATAAATCTGGGTGCACCAAGCAACACCCAAGTAAATGTCCACCAAAAGCCTAAAGGCCCATGTAATTCAGGTACAGAGCCAACCCAAGAGGGCTTGGAAAAATATTATGCAATTGTTATTTTCACTTCCTTTTCTTGCTAATACACTCCCCTTTCAAAATTGTTTTCCCAAAATACTCTCATCCCGGAAACTATTTATACATCCCATCTTTCCAGAACCTACTTTCCGAAAGACTATTCTTAGGTTCATACGCTTGCTTGAATTGGACCTTGTTCAATTTGTTTTTGATTTCTCATTTATTCACTTGTGATAGGAATTTCTTATGATTTTTGGTTATTTAGTGCGTGAATTTTTTGTTCATCTTCAAGATCTCTCAGTTTTTTTTGCTTATTCTATTCCCCGCCCCCGAAATGCTCGAAGCTATTGTCATAATGGCGCTGGAAGGAAACTAGACAGCAGGGAGCATGAATCAGTTATGTGTTTTGGTATTATATGGAAATAAATTAAACTCATACAGGGAGGGGGAAGGTTGTTTGTTATGTGTCGAACAATAGTGATGGGATCCTTTTATATATGATGCTGTGATCGGGGTGGTATGTTGTCAGTAAAATTTAATTCAGATTGAAAATTTTACGCCGTCATCATAATTTGCTTAGCCATTAACAGATTGAAAGACGACTATATTTTAATTACATAACATGTTTTGTTGTTTCACTGCACCATTTACTTCAATGCTAAGTTCACCATCTAATTGCACCGATCAAACATTTCTTCACCGCCTAATTCATCTATAGCTGCACCGCTTAAGAAAGTTGCATGGCAGCACCGCATTTTACATAGTGATTAAGCTTTAATATTTTATTAATTACTTTGATATTAAGCCTTTCAATTTTGCTGTTTTGCTTTGCCTAGAAAAGACCACTCATGTATCATTTGCTATCTACGAGTTCAAGAGAATCTGTGAATGAAATATTAACTGAATTCAAAATATTTTGTGATATGCTTGTTCAGTTGGAATTGTTCTTGATCACTGTACAATTTGGATAAAGTTATTTTTATTCATATTTTGAGATCCTTGATTTTTCAATTTATAATTTACTTTTTGCTTATCATAGCATGGTGTCTATTTGCAGAAGCTATATGCTAAATAAACAAAAATCTACTGGACCAAAAACTTGGCAAAAATCTCAAATTTCTGGAGCAACGATTACTCTTTGAATCATTTGTGGCAATTGTGGGCGAACAAACCCTTACTCTTTTCTCTCTCTCTCTCTCTCTCTTTTTTTCTAATACTAACGAACTTCATAAATCACAGGGTCAGCACTCAACTTTCATGAACAATTTCATCCCAAGTTCTAAACTCAGGTGGTGGCTCATCATCATTCAATAGTCAATACTATAAATTTTAATTGTCATTTGAAAAATAATATTTTTAGAAATTATTCTCATTCTCATTCAATGACGTAACTTTTCTTAATCTTTTACATGAGTATTAATTTTATTTTGTATTAATTTTTTATTCTTTCCAAATATTATTTTTTTTACAATAATACTGCAAATTTAATTTACCATTCTTGAGTAAGAGTATTTTTAGAAATTATCCTTTGTAAATTTTCTTATATTGGGTGTTTAATTTTATTTTTGTCAATTTTCATTCCTTTCAAACTCTATTTTTTTTTTGTTTACATTTTAAATCTAGTTACATTATATCAAATTAGTCACAAATATTTATGAACAATTCGAATTGACGGAACTCGATTTAAAATATGGTTGTGGTTGGAAGAGGACCATCAAGGTTTCATTTGTAGAGATGCTCTTCCTAACAATGCATTGAGAATGCATCGCCATTTATCTGGCATAGCTTCGTGTCTCACATCACTTCGAGGATACTCTTCACTATTTGCTTGATTGTTCACACGCTAGAGAGATTTGGCTCCAAATGGGTTTCCTTGCTCGGGATAATTACCTGGTGACTAATGCACTTATTTGGATTTAAAGTTAGTTGCGATATAATTGTTGGTCACGAATGGTCATATTAGTTACTTAATTGAGATTTGTTTCCTTTTTATCTAATTATTATTTTCAAGACATAATGTTTTTAATTCTAACAACAAACATATTTTAGTCTCATTTACACTAACTAGCTTGATCGAAATATGAACCAAATGTAATTAAAAAATGCATTGCCTGTTAACATGTTACCTCTTGTACCAGGTTGATCGAAATATGAACCATAATGTTTCCCACGAATGGTCATATTTTATTCTCATACTATGTCTCATTCTCCTTCTTTTATTTACTACATGTTCTTCATTCTCTCTCATTCCACTGGAATCAAAGACAATGTTTTGTGATGTTGTTTTCCAAATGTGAGACAGGAATGAGGGAATCCATTGCTTATGTTACCACTGACTTTTTTATTCAGTGAAGAAGAGTCATTTTCTGGGGAACGAAAATGCAAAACAGAAAGGTAAGGGAAAAAAATGTTTTTTCCGTTGCTTGAAAAAAACTAAAATGTTCAATAATTATAAACGAAAATATCGCAAGTTTCATATCAACCAATCCGAACTTGAATAATTCAATTTATTATTTGCAACTTAAAAAACCTCCAATCGATAGTTAATTTTTTTCTTCGTTTGATCTCCTTCATCAAATTTTCTTCTATGGACAAAAGTAAAAATAGAAACAGAATTTAAATAAAGAAAACCACATGTAGTAAAATTCAAATCCCCCCATAGATTATGTTTCTGTAGAATCTGAAACAGAACCAAATTATTTTTTATAACTAACTTTTCTTAGGATTGTAGTTCAATAGCCCAGCGTGGCTTTGTCAAAGCAGAAATTGGGTGTTCAAGTCCCATAAATCCTGATGGATCCATCCCTCTAGCACACCTCAAAAAGACATACCCCCCAAAAAAGCCACAAACAGGAAAAGTAAGCAAAAGAAGGAAATGGACATGCCATAAATTGAAATGGTCGCAACAAGAAAAATCGATAATTGGAAAAACAGGTAAAATTAATATTGAGTTGCATGTAAGGAATAAGGAATAAAGTATGATTTTAAGGTAAATATTAGGATTAATGTTGAGCCTTTTTATATTAAAAAGAGTAGTTTTTTATATTTTAAAATTGGTATAAAGTCTCCTAAAATATTAGGATTAATGTAAATGTTTTAAACAAAAATATTTTAAAAAATGTCATTTGCAACTAAAATTATTAAAATTAATTTAGAGAGTATACATGGATTAATAATAGTATTTGCTTTTAATTAGAGGATGAAGAGTCTGTTTGTTTAGTGTTTGTATATATTTCTATTAAAGTTCTTAAACTTACGTCTAACTTTTTAGAAAAGCAACCGAAGTCTTATTTTTATAAATTTAAAATTAATTTGAAGATTATGATTATTCCCATATCTGAACAAAATATTTAAAAATGATTGTTAAGAACCTGTTAATGTTTTTTATAAAATTTCTAACTTTGTGTTTGATTTGTAGTTGTATAAAATATATATACTTGAAAATATGGATATGATTGATTTAAAATTATGTTGTGATTCAATCTTGATTGTTTCAAACAATTTGATTGTTTCCCGATAATTTCATAATTAATTGAAATAATTTTTAAAAGGGAAGATGACATGTGATAACCACATGTTTTAATTTTGATTGATTCTAAATAATAAATAATAAATACAATTAATTTTTTCGTATTCATAGTAAGATATCATTATATTGAATTGGATTATATAATAAATCAAATATAATAATGACAAAAATATTATATAATGATTCATTAATTAATTACGTGTATATTAATATTTAATGAATTGATATATATAGCAATCAATCATTATATGCTAATCAATGTAATGAAACTCATTATTTCTAAGATGCTGAATAGTAAATAGTTGTATGTTACCATGATTTGATTCAATAACAATTAAAATAATTATTAAAAATTCAATCAAAATAATATGTTTACTATTACTATTAGCACCAACATTGAATAAATTAAATAAATATTAATTGATTACATGTTAATAATCGAATAAATAAATTAATGATATCAATTAAAGTATTATATATTAAAGTTAATGATATCATAATTCAAATCAAAATTTGAAATTTTAAAATCTTGCATGATCTGAGTTTTAATTTTATAGAGACATTAAACATAAAATGTAGAGATAGAGGTGATCAAAGGGCTGATTACAAGGATAAATGATGAATTTGATTTCTTTTTAATCTGACTATTTATCTTTTTTAAATAATTTATTTTAGTTATTCATTTGATTGAAAAGTTACAAAATCATTCATATTTAAAATATTCATATTGGTGACTCATATTATCTAAAGCATTTAAAATAATAATATAATTATTTGAATATATTTAAAATGATCTTTAATTCAAGTGTTTTTCAAATTATAAAATTAAATATATTTAAATAATTGAATGATTATTTTAAATTTTAAAATAAGGTCACACAAAGATGTCGACTTTCTGTAACCTTATAACGAACATTCTTAATTAAACATGAACAAATTGACCATGATTACGGAAAAATCAATATAAAATTGATTATTAAGTATTTACTAAGCAGGAATAAGTCAACAACTAAATAATCATTATTTTCATATCTCAACAGATTATGCAAATTAACTTGAAATTTATGATTATTTTGCTATCCTAATAGAATATTTACAATTGATTGTTAAGCATGTGTTATCTTAAAATAAAAATTAACAAAAACACAATAAAATATTCTTTTTAATTAAACGTTAATAAATTGATTGTGATTATGACAAAATCAAATACAAAATTGAAGTTGATCACATTGTTTCTTCACTGTTTTCCCCATCTCTTTCTTTTCTTTACTTCTCCTTCTTTCCACTCAATGCTTCTCTTCTAGATCTTCTCAGTTGTCTCTATCATCCATAGTCCCTTTTGAAATTAGTGTGACTATACTAAATTATTCAATGTTGGATTTCTTGAAACAATTCAATTTTGAGACTTGGTAGAAGCTCATGATCTGATAACTCTTCAACTTTTATCGTCACATTTCTTAATTGTTATATTCATTTTAGTTGTTAACTTTGTGCTGCATAAGGTAGTTAATGACATGTTCAAACCTCTGGGAAAGCTTGCTAACGTATGATTTTTGTAAAAACAGATAGTGTGGAAAAGGCAAAGGAAGAAAGCAATCACAAATTTTAATTTAGAGGCAGAAAAAAATTCAATATACTAATTATGTATGGTTAATTAAAATGGTCATATCTGATGTTTAGACATTTGTTTTTCAAACTGCATATGGTAAGGATAAATTTCAAGATCTTTAAATTAAATGGCTCTATGTTGTCATGAAATTATTCATGTGTTTCTAGAAATGGTAGGATGCAAGGTTGTCAAACTTAAGACACTACCTAAATTGGTGGAGCTTTTGTAGACTCCAGTAGTAAACTCATAAGAGTTTACTTATTATGAATCAAAATTAATATTAAAAAACCCTATTAATAGCATATATGCATAACATAATACTCTTAACACATTCACCACTTCAACTCTGCAATAAGCAAAGTACTGAACCACAATAATATGTGCCAGTAAATTAGTACTACTACATAAGATAAAACTACTTAATAGTCACATTATACATAAATTCATGAAAACATAAGTTTCTAAAGTGAAAATATTTATAAAAAAGAGCCAATTTCTTGAAATCATTTGAGCCCTTGTAAATTGTTACATTTATGTTGGCTTCAAAAACAATGCATAAGTAGCATAGAACAGTGTAACTATTGGGCAAAAATTGTATTTGATTTTGAACTCATCCACTTGCTTTTTGGCTCAAGTTTATGCAAGTTTTCATGAGTTTATTCTAGAAAGTTTGATGGTAAATTAACTCATTTTCTTTACTTAGAATCATAAACTCATAAAGTTTACGAGTTAATTCAAGAATTTGAATTTGACAACAATGGTAAAATGTCTTGGAAAAATAATTGCAATCCTCCTCAAGGTTTTTTTTTATCTCATGTAATAATGGGGTAACATAAGATTTATTTAGAAATTGAATGGTTTGCCAAAATATTTTCTTCATTTTCTGTTTTCACTTTTAATTACAAAGTGCTTCCTTATTTTAATTTTATTTATTGTTTTTGAAATATTTGTATAGGAAACAAAGAAAACATTGTTCTCAAATTGAAACGTGAGATTTTTGTGATTACAAGTGAAAACAGAAAACCTTATGGCCACTAGTTTTTTTCCCAAATGGAAAGGTCCAACACTTGCACCTTAAATCAACGATTCTTTGTTAATACATAATAGATATGTGGAGAATGCCTTTTGCATACCTGTTTAAACATTTGCTTAGGAGTTAGGAGAGTGATTCAAATGGTTGGGTAGTAATTCATGTGGTGGCAAATACATACGTAGTATGTATGATTGTTTCTGTTGCTACTATGTTGAGACATTTACGCCGAGAGGATATCAATTTTACATTAGGAACTGCTTAGTTTTTTTTGGTCTTGGTCTTAATTTCACTTTTTCTTTATCCTTTATATTTTATTTACCTCAATTTGTTTTATTGATATTGACGAGGTTGGTTTTGTTTGTCTGATTCTGTAATATGCTGAAAACTTGGAATTTACGAACACCATTTTTCTTTCTTACAACATGAGACTGAGAAGCTTAGGAATGATATAGAACATAAGACTGAAAAGCTTATGAATGATATACAATTTGAGTCTGAGAAGCTTAGGAATGATATACAACGTGAGTCTCGCAAGCTTAGAAATGATTATGGAGAAGATCGGTAGTAAGTTGAGATATATACTTTATCAGTTTTAACAATTGGTCTTGATCAACTAATAGCTATATTGGATTGTTCTGTTACGATTTTTATGTGATGCAGGTTGTTAATAAAGGAGGAATTGTCTAACACGGATGAATCTAACAAGATAAGCAAACTTGATAGAGTAAGCAATTATGAAATTGTTTGGGTAAGCTTATCCAAAAACACTTCTTCCTAAGAAAAGAAAATAAGAAATAAAAAAAAGACCTTTTCCATAAGCTCATAGAAAAATTATACGAGACAACTTCTACAAATTAACTTATGTATAATCAAACTTTAATTTATGGAGAAATTCATTTTATTTTTTATTTCTTATTTTCTTCTACTGGTAGATAAGCTTACTAAACAAGCCTTACGTGACATTTAAAAGTTGTTATTTCATCCCATGGAAATTTGCATTCTGAACCTCTTTGCTATTCATATCCCGGATATCCATTCTGTAAGAGCAAATTAAGCTGGAAGCATCCAACTACAATGTCATAAGCAGTTGTTTCCGTCTTTGGTGTAGGTCTTGCTGTTTTACGCATGTGGATGTAAATGGATTATGTGGCAGTAGTTATATGCAGTACTGCCAGTAGTAGTTATGATGTTGGTGAAAGAGAGATCAGATGCAACTTTTGTAGGGGCCATTGTCTCGGAGATGATTATAGCTTGTTTTTTTTATAAATGGAAAATTATAGGTATTACAGCATCAGTGTTTAAAGGCTTCCTCTCGAAACTGAAGATACAAAATTCAAACCTGTGCAAAAAATCAAATGAAAGTAATAAAGATCAAAGTAAAAAAAGAAAAAAGAAAAAAAGCGCTACAAGAATGAAAGTGAGAAGGAAACAAGGGTTCAGAGGAAGGAGATAGATGAAATGGTCAAAGGAAAATACGATCGAAGGAGGAACGAGAGGGAGTAAAAGACATTTATGCAATAGTGTGTTTTTAGCATCCAATATGATAACACGGTGAAACAATTGATTTAATAATAGATTTTTTTTAATTATTTTATCGATACGAAATTATCCTGTTAAAAATTATGATAAATGTTTGTCAGATATCTTAACGTGTACAATAAATATTACTCTCAGGTTATATTCAAGACCAACCAGGATAAATAATAATAATAATAGATTATATTGACCAGAAGATAATGACAATAACAAAGTGGTGGAAAAAAAGAAACATGAAAATAAAAAGTTAAGAAATACAAAAACATTATATATAATTATAATTTAATCCTATACGTGTCACATTTCCTTAATTTAATCATTTTACATAAATATTTATTAAAACTGTTTAAAAGGTCCTCATGCTTTTATTTTTATATACGGACCAGTTAAATAAGAAAAACATAAATAACTTTTTAATAGATATTTAAAACAAAATGATATTTTTGTAATTAAAAATATATAAAACAAATTAAGAATAAAAACTTGATAACATTTGCACTCAGGAAATTTTTATTTTTTTATCTTTAAGAATAAAAACAAATATAAGATAATTAATGATAACTGACTTCATTTTTAACCAATTTAATTAGACCCGTTTAGTAGTTTTTTTTTTTAATAACTACGATACTGAAATTTAAACTTAAATCTCACGCAAATCATCCAAATCTCTAGCTACGTCTTTAAACTTAAATTAGGGTTTGACATAATGATTAATAAAAGAGCAGATAAAAGAGGTACTAGAACAAAATTATTTTCGCATTCTCCTCGTGCAAAATGGAAATGGACAACATGTTAAATCAAACCAACTGTCAATTATTGAACTTCACACTTCACTGTTCGCAAGTCGCTGGAAAAATCCAAAACAACAGTGTCAGTGAGGTCTCCACTTCACTCACCGTCCCAACACCACATGCTAGATATTTATTTTAATTTTAATAACACCAAACCCAACGCTTTTACGTTTAGTTCATAAACCAAATCATAATTCCCTAACCGGTGGACCGAAAAATTAAGCACCGAAACGTGACCCTTCCAATCTCGCAACGCAAGCGACAACACTCGTCACAGCTCAGCACAGCAAAATCACAACTCCCCTGTGGGACATTTTTACAAACACCTTCTGCCTACAAATAAAAGTGATTTCAGTTTTCAAGTACTCGTAGTGGTTGGGTTTGAGGATGAGTTTCAGGGAAGAGAGTGGCGATGCGAGGGATCTTCAGAAACCGTTCCTCCACACGGGGAGTTGGTACAAGATGGGTTCCAGGCAGTCCAGCATCATGGGATCCTCCACTCATGTCATCCGCGACGGCGCCGTCTCCGTCCTCTTCTGCGTCCTCATCGTCGCATTGGGTCCCATCCAATTCGGCTTCACGGTACCAAAACACACACAAACAAGATGCAACAATAGTCATTGAGATTTTTTATCTGATGTTTAGAATTAGTTATGCATATACTTGATTTTATCACAATCATCAGATTTATTGGTGTACTTTATCTTGCACAAGACATTTTGTCTTGAGTTCAAAGGAGGTAGACGATTTTCTAGCTTAATTAGTGATCTTGAGTTCGAGCCTGATATGTAACTGCTGTTAAATACTTGAAAGAAACTTTGTGGCTGCCTCTAGTGTATCTACCAAAAAAAGGAGTAGGATAATATCTGAGAATTTAGATTTAATCGAGCACAAATCGTGTGTGTTTCATAGTCCACATCATCTATTGGATAAGATTTTTTGTTGATGTTTGTTATTATTGGTAAAGGAGTTGGATTAAAAAAAAGCGTTTTATGATTAGTTTTTAACTATTTTGAATTTTTTTGGCGCAGTGTGGGTATTCTTCTCCAACCCAAGGGGCTATAGTTCGTGATCTAAACCTCTCTATTTCGGAGGTCTTGCTGTATATAAAAAAAATTATCTGGTTTGTTATTTTTTGTTGTTTAAGGTTTTGGTGCTTAATATGTTGAGTTCGCTGCAGTTTTCTTTCTTTGGATCATTGTCTAACGTGGGAGCGATGGTAGGAGCTATAGCTAGTGGTCAGATAGCTGAATACATCGGGCGCAAAGGGGTATTTTATTGATTTATTTATTTGTAGCGTATGTTTTGAAGTCAGTCTTTCAAAGGACAGTCTATGAATGTGAAGAGTGATTGGTGATTTTTGGCGTGTTTTTTGAATGTTGCAGTCATTGATGATTGCTGCGATTCCCAATATAATAGGGTGGCTTGCTATTTCTTTTGCCAAAGTAAGCATGAGTGGTTTGGTTTCGATACTGTGGCTGGCTCCTTCTATATGTGTAAATCATTGCTTGTTGTTGCTTTTATAGGATTCCTCGTTTTTGTATATGGGGAGGTTGTTGGAAGGTTTTGGCGTTGGGATTATCTCTTATGTGGTAAACTTGATCACCTTTCTTAATCATTTTAATTGCTTGGGCTTATTGGTAAGAATGCTGAATGAAAGTGATCTGTGCACTGGTTCTTTTGTTCTGTTTAGGTGCCTGTTTATATAGCTGAGATTGCACCTCAACACTTGAGAGGTGGCCTTGGATCAGTGAACCAGGTTGAAATCTTATTGTTGCTTCTTGATGAGAGTCTTGCTTTTTTATTTTTGTTGGATTTGAAGTTTATTATTCATTACTTTTGTAATTTTTCTGGCTCAGCTCTCTATTACTATTGGCATTATGCTGGCTTATCTTTTGGGCCTTTTTGTCAACTGGAGAGTGCTTGCAATTCTAGGTAAATTTCTAGTTTTTTAGTTAGTTTCATTAAGTTTTTACAGAAAGGAACAAAAGGAATATGTGTGTGTACAGGAGAGGAGCCATGTTTATAAAATAAATTTGGTTGACCATGATATACAGGAGTGAATTTGATTGTGGATGGAAAGCACGAATATGACCCGGGGTTTTGAAGAAAAATGGCACAGCCACACAACTATAATACAACTTATAAAATTAGCATAAAGTACAAATTTTAAATCAAATGAGGGAATCGGAGTTAAAAAGTGAGCATGAGTTATTGCTGACATTATAAAATGCTATAAATTATCTAATTTCTTGTGATATTCCTATTTACGTTAGTGTAATATTTTTATAAATAAAAGAACAAATTATAACCAGCAGTTCAAAGTATTCTAAGTGTCAGACATGTCCAACATGGTATGGAATGGACATAATGTTCTTAAAAACATACGGAAGGTTTAATCGATAATGGTTTGATATTTTAAAACAATAATGCGTAGAGCATATCATTACTCTGTTTCTGCAACCTAAATAATAACAATAAATATTTTATGTTCTGCTGCAGGAATTTTGCCCTGTACAGTATTAATACCTGGATTATTTTTCATACCTGAATCCCCCAGATGGTTGGTATGGATATGTTATGCATTATATTGATCAAGTTTTGTACTTTTCATCTTTGTTAAAATACTTGTTCCTTTCAGAAAAAGGATGGTAACTCTTTCTACTCTTGGTAATTATCTTTCTGCTTCTCTTTCATTTTATTTTATTTTATTTTCCTGGTTGGTGGGGAATCGGGGAAGTGTAGGCTAAGATGGGGATGACAGATGAGTTTGAGACTTCTTTGCAAGTGTTACGAGGATTTGACACAGATATATCTGTTGAAGTATATGAAATTAAGGTATTTTCCTGGCTCATCATCATGGCTAAAATTTTCCACCCAAATGCACGACAGTATGCATATATGGGGTGCAGTTAAGAGTTTAGCTTTAGAATATGTATTTCAGGAACATTCACTACTAACCATTTTACTTTTCTAGAGATCTGTGGCTTCAACGGGAAAAAGAGCTACAATCCGATTTGCAGATCTCAAGAGGAAAAGATATTGGTTCCCCTTAATGGTATAATATGACACTGTAGTAAGTTTTGATTTTGTAAACCCTCTCTTTCCAAGCACGACTTATTGTCATTTATCCAAAAGGTCAAGCATTATTTGCTAACTGAGGCCTGCAGGTTGGTATTGGATTACTTGTTCTTCAGCAGTTATCTGGTATCAATGGAGTTTTGTTCTATTCAACTACCATCTTTGCAAATGCAGGTGTAGATCTACATATCAGCTGTTAAACTAATTTTCATTATGGTTGATAATTTTATTATTATTTTTTGGTTTAGGGGGTGGGGACGTGGGAGAGTGAGACCGAGGAGGGTGATTGGTGTTAAGTCATCTGTAGAGTGAAGGGAGTTTCAAAATCTTAAACACTCAAAATTTCTGTGCATGAAGTATACAAGTATATGTTGAAATTGTACCTGAATGACATTAAACCACTTCATTAGTTCATTTTAATGACTCAAATTTGTTTGTCCTAATGACGTGTTCTACTGAAAGGAATGTAAAGTTGAAAATAGTACCTGAATGACATTAAACCACTTCATTAGTTCATTTTAATGACTCATAAAATTTTTGTCCTAATGACGTGTTCTACTGAAAGGAATGTAAAGATGGCTAATTCTGATTCACTTTTTTATTGTGTTAGTTTTCGTTTCAGCACTTGCTTTTTTTTTTTTTATTGGAAAATGTTAATTGTTAGTTTGTTAGCGGGGGGGTTAGAACCCACGACCTATCCCTCCCTCCCTTCACCCTTTACCACCAAGCCAACCTTATATCTTCAAGATTTGTGATATTAGATGATCGATGTAATACCTCCAGGATTTGCACTGCACCTGATCTGGTGTTTGACTTATGTATTGTAACAGGAATTTCGTCCAGCGAAGCTGCTACTGTTGGACTTGGTGCCGTTCAGGTTTGCATAATAAAGCCTAGACTACGTATCATGTTTCATGTGAATATAATGATAGTGAATTCAGTTCTAGTAATCAGCTTTCTTTTTCAGGTCATAGCAACTGGAATTTCCACGTGGTTGGTGGACAAAAGTGGTCGGAGGCTGCTTCTAATGGTAAGTATGAAACAAAATTCATTCATTCATAATAACCATTTTCCACGTGGTTATGAAGTTCAATAAAATTTTAGATCTGTTATCACTTTTGCAGATATCCTCATCTGTAATGACTGTTAGCCTTCTCATTGTTTCAATAGCATTTTATCTGGAGGTTGGTAATAGTAATGGTAATATTTTAATTCAATTTCAGATGATTATCTATGCTTTTAACTAGTTTATTTGATTGATACCAGGGGGTTGTATCTGAGGATTCACATCTATTCAGCATGTTGGGAATAGTTTCTGTTGTTGGACTTGTGGTATGTTACTTGGGCTTGGTTGGGATTTCTTCTTTGTGCAGTTTGCAATTTAAGATTTCTTGCACTCATCCGTTTGATCAACGATTTTTGTAGGTTATGGTCATTGGGTTCTCTCTTGGTCTGGGACCCATCCCTTGGCTTATAATGTCTGAGGTATGAAATACTTCTTAGCATGCAAAAGATCAGAAGGATCTAGTAATTGTTGCATTATTTACTATGAATCTGATGCAAACACACTATTAATTGTGTTCATTGAATATGTGGGTAATTTCTAACTTGTTTGATAATGCTTTTCAGATACTTCCAGTGAATATAAAGGGCCTTGCTGGCAGCATAGCGACAATGGGAAATTGGCTGATTTCGTGGGTGATCACGATGACCGCTAACTTACTTTTGAATTGGAACAGTGGAGGTGAGCGTGTGTATAGTTCATGTCTTGTATCCTTGTCAATATAATGCTGACTTGTCTGTCTACAGGGACATTTACAATCTACACAGTGGTAGCTGCCTTTACTATTGCTTTTATAGCATTATGGGTTCCTGAGACCAAGGGAAGAACATTGGAAGAAATTCAGTTTTCCTTCAGATAGATGTTTTGGGAGAGAGCACACATGTAGTCTACCATGTTTAAATTTAAATGAGGAGTCCACCAACTTCATGTATTTTTGCAGTCCTTTGTATTTTTATCGTGTATCAAATTCTCTGTAACAAATGAAAGGGAGAAAAATCAGTGCATCTTGTTTTTCACTGTACAAGCTATTGGAACAAAAAAAATATAGTAGCAAAAAAAAAAAAATGAGAGACAGAAAAAGAACAAAAACTTCTAGTCATTGTGTAGCTGTTTAAATCGAGTTTATTTCCATTACAAATTGTATTCTGCCATGGCACAGGGAAGAAAGAAACTTCTGGAGGCATCTATTGTAAACATGGGGTCACCAAATGAACCATTGACTTGGTTACTCCCCTTGATGACTTGAATTACTTCATAATATTCTGGTTGCTTTCCTAGTTTTGGCTTGGGTAATCAAATTAAGAAAAAAAAATGATTATGGTGTTCAAACAATAACAGCAACAACCAGAAGTATGGTCATTTCGGGCTATTTTTTACTATATTATTATGGAACAATGATGTGGAAATGTAGAGGCGCAAACCACAAATGAATTCGTTTAAAAGAATAAGATTCCGTCGAAGCTTATATTTTATATGTAAAATTCAAACCAGTTGAAACATTTTTTTTAATAATGAATGTTACTTTTTTTATTTTTTTATTTAAAAATCATGAAAATAATAAAACCAAATTTTGAGGGACCAATGATGTTACTATTAATAATTAATTATGATTATTGTTCTTATAGATTTTTTTTTTCAAAAGAATGCTGTCATTAATAGTAATTAATTTTGATGAAGAAAAATTAGATCAGATTGAAAACATTATTTTCTATTTTTTTTTTAAATTTGTGACCAGTTTTAATCCTTAGATTTTAATATTTATATTATGGTATCAAAGAAAAATGTTGAATAGAAGATGCAAGGCTCGCACTTCATGGTCTCTCCACACCTTTGGGCATTAGCTCACCATCTATTTATTTCTCTTCCAAGCCTATTCCTTTCATTTCAAACCAATTTTTAAATTTCAAATCAACATCCAAGAAATATTATACTCATCTATTTTTGTTTTAGTAGTTCTTCACAAAAAAAAAAAATGGCAAACATTTGAAATGTTTGAGAGCTTATTTTGAGGACAATAAAAAATAGACTTATCATACACGAGAAAAATATTTTGAAGGTTTATACTAAAAAGCATAAAATGTACGGGAACCATAACTGAATCGAATGTGCAGAAGTTTTTTTTTTTTTTTAAAAAAAAGTGCAGAAGTTAATAAATATATGTTTTGTTTTCAAAGAATAAAGAATAAGCTTAGGCATAAGTTGCCATAAGGACCTTGCATGTTATTGCTTTATAAGGGATTGGAAAAATTTACAAGAATCAAAGCTTAAAAATGTCTGAACCAGGACATAAAAAAAAAAAAAGTTATCTAAGGACCATGATTGTGATTGGGTTATAAGAATTGTTATTTCACAAGACGTAAAATAAGAAAAAAAATCTTTATCTTTTCAAATTAATGATATTACCATTTGTAATATTATTTTTTAATCTAACTATTAATTATAATTGTAAATACATACTTATTTTTATTATAATTAAATTTATTAATTACATCTTATATATATTATTTTGTACATTTTAAAACAAATATATATCCTTTAAACTATACTATTGTATATTATATACTTTCTCAACCCATACATTACCTGTGCGAACTAAAATAGGAAACTAAAAGCGTTACATGTAACCACTCTTTTTTTGTTTGTGTGTGAATTACATGTAGCCACTCTATTTCTATTTCAACATTTCCTTTAAATAATAGATTTTTTTTAAAAGGTTTTAAATATTAGATGTTAAAATAATGATTATACAACTAAAATTATGTGGGAATTAAATTTGCAAATAGAAAAAATGGAAGGATCAAATTCATGTTAGACTCACTTAAATTCAAAAGGACTTGATTCCATCTTTCAGGTTACATATACAATTAAATTTTAGTGTTTTATTAAATATATAATAAAAGCAAAATTTGCTGTGAACATTAATAGATTTTATCTAGTTTTGGATAAACTCAAACATTTAATTCAGAATCCAAAATGACATTTCATCTCAACGTTTTTACATCATATACGACTTAACAAAATATAAAGTAGAACAATGAGTATTTTCCTTTTCTACATGGCATTGCAGATTTAATTAATCCCTAACAGGCTACCACATGGCATGATCTTGATCCGTTAATAAGAACAATATATTTGGTGGATCGCCACATTTCTCTCATGTCCAAATGACGCGGACAATTCTGAACGACCTTGTAAAGATACTAATCCATAGTTCCACTTATATAAGCTTATCAGATCTTGTTCATCTTGAATTCTTACAATCACGTATAACTTTTAAAATCAATCAAGTTAGTGTTAGTTTTCTAATTAACGAAACCTTAGAAATTCAAACTCATTTAAGAAATTTGTGTACAACGCTATGCCTTTGGGGGAGGACTACGAGGATGCTAGGAACCATAGGAAGCCTTTCATCAACATCAACAACAACAACAACGCTGGAAGTGGGAATCTCTTTGTTGTGCTGTGCGTCCTCATTGTGGCTTTGGGTCCTATCCAATTCGGTTTCACGGTGTTTATTTACATTATACATCTATAATTTCACAATTCCCCTTAACTTTTTTATACCCCTATTTTATACTTTGATTATTAATTATTACTTTTCTTCTGATTCTCTTTGCACTTGTTGATTATATATTGTTTATACAGTGTGGCTATTCTTCTCCAACACAAGCTGATATGATTCGAGATCTTAATCTCTCAATTTCAAGGGTATTTATATTAGATTTGATGAGTGCCTTTTAATCATCAAGATATTTTTTTAAAATCAGATTACTAATTTGTTGAATATGTTATTGAGACAGTTTTCACTCTTTGGATCTTTATCCAACGTTGGTGCAATGGTAGGAGCAACAGTAAGTGGTCAACTAGCTGAATACTTTGGACGTAAAGGGGTATTATACTAGCTATTGCTAATACGTTTTCATCGTTTTGTTTCATTCTGTCATTTAACATTTTTGTGCAGTTAAATCTCGTATAACAGAGAGATAATTTAAATAATAAAAAATATGAAATTTTGATGGTGGAGATTTTTATTTAAAAAAATAGTAAAAGTAAAAATTTCAATTGAGAAAATTCATTCTTCCCAATTTTAAAAACTAAAATTGGAATGAAGTGTAATACCAGGAGGTGGCTCAGATTTCGTTTGAAAGGATTTAATTATCCTCTATCTGGTTGGATATCTAATCCTTTGGAATGTCAGCATTATAAGTTGTGGTAAACGAGGGATAAGGAATATAGAAGTGGTAGTGGGCAGGAACAATGAATGCTATTCTGATGTTAAGTGGGTGGGTTGTGTGGATGGGAAGAGGTTGATGGAACAAAAACTTGGGTGGGTGTTCTGAGAAAACGTAAAAACTGCAAGTTAGGAGAGAATCAACAGGTTTTCGAAGTGATTAGAATGAGGGGGTTGGATGTAAAGGAAATATAATTAACTAAGCATCATGGGAAGTGTGAGTGTTACGTGTGTAATGTATGTGATTGAGTGGTAGTGTTCTCGTGATGCAATTCGTTTCTTGTGTCTGTGATGGATCAATAATAGATTCTGTATGTACCTATTTTTTGGTATTGTCAACGGGGTGGAATGTATGTTGGCCATGGCTCGGGTGTGTTATGCTGGAGCATGTTATGTCTGCATGAATGTTAGTTGTGTAGCATATTGAGAGAGGTAGCTGCTGTAGTAATTCAGTTGTTGCTTTGTTTTGCTGTAGTGGAACTTATGGGGTGATATATGGTAAGCCAAGATCTATTAATTAATATATATATATATATATATATATATATATATATATATATATATATTAACTTTTTAAATGATTTTTAGTACGTATCTAGAAAGATTAATTCTTAACTCCGATCAAAATACAAAAGGAAATATAGTCACCTTTAAACTAGGAAAATTTCATTAATATAAAAAGTTGGAATTTTAATTTTTAAATTTATTATTTTGGGATGTTGTGTTGCAGTCACTAATACTCGCAGCAGTTCCAAATATATTCGGATGGCTAGCCATTTCTATAGCGAAAGTAAGTATTAACATGTGTAGTTAATTTGTTACCATGAATTATTGTTTATTGTTGTTGTCATATTTCTTAATTAATTTCTAATTAATTAATGAGACGTTAATTACATTGTTTCCTTTTCTTTTCTTATTTTGAATCGGCTTTATTTACTCCTGTTCTAGGACACATCGCTTCTATTTATGGGAAGATTGTTGGAAGGTTTTGGCGTGGGAATAATCTCTTATGTGGTAATCTTGGCTTCCTGATTGCTTTTTATTAATTCCTTGATTAATAAATATAGGAATAGGCATGGATTATTAAGATATTGGCTATTTTGTGTTGGAGCTAGTATTAAGGATATATTGTTGGAACATAATACACAGTATTACTTGAATGATAATATTAGGATTTTGATTTTCCAATTAACACCCATTTATTTCTCATTCCTTACATAATTGTTTTTTTAAGGAGCTTTCCTTTTTTATTTATATCTTGTTTTACTCATCAATTCACATTTCACATATATTTTTCTTTTCTTTTACTCCTGTGAAAAGAAAAACATTTATCAGAAAACTAATTTGACTTTTGAGAATATATATTTGGGAAAGGTAGAAATCGTATAATAATATAAAAATGTTTTACAAGTTGGTTCACTTTCTCATGAAACCACCAGGTAATTAATTTATGTATTGGTTTTTCATTTTTTGTTTGTTTAGGTACCTGTTTATATAGCAGAGGTATCACCTAGAACCATGAGAGGTAGTCTTGGATCCGTGAACCAGGTTAGCTACGGAGCCTTACATTTGTTATAAGTTTTTACTCTCCAGTTAATTAATTTTAATTATGGATTCATATATTTATGTTCTTTTCTCGTAGCTTTCAGTTACCATTGGAATCATGTTGGTTTACCTGTTGGGTCTTTTTGTCAACTGGAGAGTTTTAGCAATATTAGGTAAGACTTTCTCGGAAAAAGTAAAATTTATTTCAATAGTTTTTAAGTTTTTAGGATTAATTTTATGACTTTTAATTCTAAAAATATCTTATTTAAAAAAAAAAAAAACTTCAAAAAATTTCTTTATATATGTATTCAATTTTATAACAATTTTTAAGTATAAAAATTTAAATTAACAATTATAAATGTATTTTATAATCTAAAGTACACCTCCTTATGATACGTAATAAAAAGTTAGTAATTTTTTTCATAAATAAACATAAAGATCGAATGAGATTATAAACGGATGATGGTTTCTTTTATACGCGTCATGCCAATATATTCAGTATAATTTATTATACATTATAAGAAACTATCAAATGCAAACAAACCTTAGACTCTCCACATGACCTGAAAAAGCAAGAATCTCCTCATAAATTAAATGAACAACAATATTTTCAGGTCCAAGCATAGTATTTTTACTTTTTTTCTTCAAATAGAGATTGGTTTATATGCGAAGCCTCCATAAATAGAAATTGAAATATGTAATTACTCCTTAAAATTATACAACACTTTTTTTAAGACTAAGCAAAATGAATACGAATTATTTATTAATATAATGAAGCATTCTCTCTCTTCTTTTTTTTCCAGGGGTTATTCCTTGTGCAGTACTAATACCGGGGCTATATTTCATTCCAGAGTCTCCTAGATGGTTGGTATGAATCGTACGAAATTAATATTTTATATAATTATAATAATAATTGGATTCTGTATATGCAGCCACTTTGTTACTTTTAAGTGCAATCTAATTTCTAATATTCAATTTTTTGTAAGAGAGGAAAGACAACCGGATCCAAATACCACTTATTTTGTCACATCTTGAATTCGAATTTCAATTTCCATTTTTAATGTCTAGGCCGAAATGGGGATGCTAGAAAAGTTTGAAGCTTCTTTACAAACTTTACGAGGACCCAACGTTGATATTACTATGGAAGCACAAGAAATCCAGGTACTTTAATTTATCACATACACACATAACTCAAAAGTCAATCTCTCTTCACTTGAAGCAAACTTTTTAATGAGAGATATTTATCATGTCAGGGATCTTTGACGTTGAATAACAAAACAGATACTATAAAGTTTGGAGATCTCACGAGGAGAAGATATTGGTTTCCTTTAATGGTGTATATATACATTATTCTATTTTGGTGTCCTCACACCATTGTTTTTCTGTCACTTGTTTAGTTTGATAAATTTAGGATTTGTTTGGATACGTTTTTTCAAAAGAATTTTTAGAAAGAAATATTAAAAATAAAACAATTTTTTATAAGCTAAAATTAATTTTTGTAAAAGTTAATTTACAGGAACTCTCTTATAGAACAAATTTAAAAGATGAGAGTTTTTACAAATTAATTTCTGCATTAATTTTAACTAATAGAGAATTTATTTCATTTTTTTTCTCATAAAAGTTCTTTGGAATAAGCTAAACCAAACATATCTAAATGGCTGTGACTTCTTGGTAACTGAGTGCATGTGCCATGCAGGTAGGTATTGGACTACTTGTGCTCCAACAACTTACTGGTATCAATGGTGTTTTTTTCTATTCTAGCAAGATATTTGCAAGTGCAGGTAATTAATTAATTAGATAATTCTATTCTATTAATTAATTATCAATTTTTGTATCATGTCAGTCTTTGTAAATTAGTTATTAGTAAGCAGAAACTTTTAATGTCTTTTTGTGTCTTGAATTGTGGTGGTATAATAGGAATTTCATCCAGCGATGCTGCTACATTTGGACTTGGAGCCATGCAGGTCAAAATCTACACACGTTCTAGAATAATAGATATTGCCTTCATGTGAGTATCAAATTGTCAAACTTATAATTGTCATTGTTAAGTAATTTTCTTAATCTTAAATATATGCAGGTTGTAATGACTGGGATTGCTACTTCGTTGGTAGACAGAAGTGGAAGAAGGATGCTTCTAATAGTGAGTATTAAGAGAATTTTGCTTCTCAACAATTAATATCCACCATGCATCTCCTACTTTATCTCTGAAAAAATTGAAAAAGTTTAATTATTATTAATTCTTTTGCAGCTATCCTCCTCTATAATGACACTTAGCCTCCTCCTTGTAGCCACCACATTTTATTTGGAGGTTGGTAATACTAATTATTAATTAATCACTAACATTTGAAGCTGATCTAATCAACATTATCAACTTAATTAATAATGGCGTTGTTTTATTGAATCCAGGGTGTGGCAACAGATGATTCTAACGTTCATGAAATACTGGCAATGCTCTCTGTTATGGGGCTTCTGGTATGATTTTATTGATTCGGCATTTTTTTTGGTGCTCAGTACTTTGTCAATTTGATTAAGTGTTTCTTTTCAGGCTTTGGTCATTGGATTTTCTCTAGGCATCGGACCAATCCCCTGGATTATAATGTCTGAGGTATGCAGAGAGAATTATTTCAGCTTATAGGATTTGAATATGATCTTGGATCCTGTCTTTGTACTAATGATCAATTATACTAGCATAAAGAATAATAAATAAAAAATCCTTTTAAACATATGGCTCATTAGACAAAGATTATGTATGGGACAGACCACCGGTCAATCATTACATGATACATAATATTTGTTTAATTAACCAAAAAAAAAAGTTGATAGCTATCAAATGTTAATTAGTTGGAACAGTGTCAAATCCAAGACTTTGAGACAGAAAGTAATTTATTCAAAAAATAATAAATAATAATTAGACTAAATTTGAATTTTGATATATTTTAATTATTGAACCACAATTTTGGTGTTTTATTTTTTTATTTTGGTTCAATACTTAATTTTACATATATTTACTTCTCTTATTTTATATTTTTTTATTTTTTTATAATACTTTAAATTAATATGTTAGTTTCAAATTTTAACTCAACTAAAATAAAATATATATAAAATTGAAGATTAGACCAATTTTGCCGTTTTCCTAAAATTAGGGACAAAAATTGTGAAAAAAAATAGAAGGGCAAAATTACATATAAAAAATTAAAGGTGAATTAAAATTACAATTTAACTTAATAATTAATTATTTTTATCATACATGTAAAAGTAAAGACATAATATTAGAAGTGTGGTGAGCTAGCTAAAAAAGAAATAAAATGTGCGGCTGAATAAAACATAAAAGTACCTAATGGTCTGAAAAGGAAATGAAATATAAGAAAAAAATAGTTAATATAAAAGATAAAATTTGATAAAAATTGCAAAATTGAAAGAAGGGAGTCAAATTATAAAATTAAGGGGGGCAAAAAATAATAACTATAGATACATATATTAGTATTTCCTTACAACCCTCAATTGAATGAGTCGGCCACTGGTTGAAACCACATGCTCTCATACTTAATAATTTCTCATCATTAAGGATCTGTAGTAGCAGCAACATTATTTGAAATTAGCATTAACATTTGTTCATTTTTATCTTTCATTTTAAAAGTTTACAATAATATTAATTATTATTTTATCATCAACTGTATCCTATTATCTTTCATTTTAACTATCATCATCGTTTGATATTTAGAGAACTTCATGAGCAACTTCATGTAATTAAGTGATTTCAGAACTTCAAAATAAGTATTTAAGCAACAAGTAGTTCAACTGCTAATGATCATGTACATTTGTTCAGATACTTCCACCAAATATTAAAGGCCTTGCTGGCAGTGCAGCTACCTTTTTGAATTGGTTCACTGCATCTGTAATCACCATGACTGCAAATTTGCTCTTACATTGGAGCAGTTCAGGTCCTCTTCTTCTGTCTTATTTTATTGGATTTCGTGCATGCATGCATGCATGCATAGTACTTGAAAGCCTGCTACTTAATTATTTGTGTAAGGCTAAGTAATTCATGGTTGTGAACAGGAACATTCACAATTTATGCCATTTTTTCCGCCTTCACCGTTGCTTTTTCGATACTTTGGGTTCCCGAGACCAAGGACAGAACACTGGAAGAAATTCAGGCATCCTTTTATTAGATAAATTTAATTATATTGGATTATTATGCTGATTATATCACTTAAGCTAGCATAATTTTTTTTTTTTTGAAAGGCAAGCTAGCATGAAGTAGGTTAATTTCTTCGACGGATACACATCCATCTTCGTTTCCTTGCTAATGTATTTTTAAAATCTTTCCAAGATTGGGATAGATAATTATGTTAGAGTAATGTTTAATTTGTGCAGATATTGCTAATGAGGAGAAATGCTAATTAACATTTTTTCTATTGAGTGAAGTTTATGTCACTCTTGCTGGACATGTATAGTGTGTTTGGAAGCGTGTTCACTATATATGTGTTCTTTAGTGCTGATCATGTTTTAGAAAACTGACATTTCTCAAAATAAATCATTTAAAATATATTTCTCCTCTTATGTTGGAAATCATTGCTGGATAATGGTTTTACCAGTACACCTCTTTCGAAATGTGTTGAAATATTATTATTACAATAGAAGAAATGTTTAATTACTATGTGGTCTGTGGTCATTGAACTTATTTTCTTTTCAATTAGGTACCTAAATTTATACTTATTTTTTTAAACAGCTCTTTGCATTAGAGACCTATTTAAAGAAAACAAAGAGAAAGCTAAGGACCTAATTGAAAAGAAAAAAAATTCAAAGATTTAATTAAAAATTATAAAATAGTTTGGGACCTGTGAATTGATTTAACTTATATATAGAAAAATGTTATATTTAATTTATTTTCAATAAAAGAAAAATATTATATTAAATTATTAAAAAAGTTGTGAATTAATTTGTTCCAGTTCAAAAGAGTCTTTAACTAATTAATAATATTTCAAAATTTTAAGAATTTTCTCAAAATTAAAAAAAAAATGAAAAGGAAGGGAAGGAACGAACAGCAAAATTATCATACGAAAAGTAGTCTAACTGTTAATTAGAGAATACTACAATATAATTAATGAATATCAGAGACAATATATATATATATATATATATATATATATATATATCTTTGATATCTCCTCCATATCTTAGGCCAAAGACCAATCAATAACAGATTATTTTTTGGGTTCATTCGAGTCCAAGAAGGAAGCAATAATGTGCTTGAGGCATCTATTGTAGACACAGGGTCGCTCCAGGTGAACCAGGTGACCAGCTTTCTTTATGCCTTCAAACGTTGCGCCATTCCCTAGTTGCCTGCAGTCATTGATCAGACGTGAGCTCATTACTATCTACAAAATATTATATTGGATATATAAAAGTATTGTCATTGAGTACTATTTCATGAATTTACTAATTCTGTATGATCACTTTTTTTAATTTACAAAAATATTTTTTATAATCAAATTTGCTTTTATATAGAAATTGACTAAAATCAGGGACACATCTTAAATTAACACATGAGTGATTTTTTTTGTTTTTCTTGTCTATTCATGTTTGACAGTACTATGGCTCAAATAAAAGTTATTTAAAGCGTCCTTACATCTCCACGCATGCATGTATGAGTAAGTGTATCACTCACATGAGAAGCTATTTACTACAACCATACAATTCAAGAGATTTAATATTGATGGAATAACAGCTTTTGAGTAACCATTACATGTGGATCATTCATCTATAGCTGTATAGTCTAAATATAAAATTGTTTCTTTAAATAATATATTTCTCTCTTTAAATATATTATTTGAAGAGAAAAATAATATTAATTTTTTTAAAAAAATATTTTTATAATTTCATTAATAAATATTTAAATATCTTTAATCAATATTAAATATTGTAATAGAATAGTTGTAAATCATTAATAAATAAAATAAAATTTTATTGATTAGAAAGAAATTTGAAATATTATATATATATATATATATATATATATATAGAGAGAGAGAGAGAGAGAGAGAGAGAGCATTGTGATGGTTACTAATAAAAGTAGTTTTGCTATCGATCATATACATGGTGTTTTCTTTTTTTGGTAAGTTTAGAGCCTTACTCTTTCATACTTTGGGCAAGCTCCAGTTTGAAAATTCGATCATTCTCTCCCCATAAAAGATGTATTCTCTGCAAGTAGCATAAATGTTATGGTATGAAATGCACATCAGAACGTATGAATTTAGCACTTAATTAGAGCTGTGCAAATTATTAATAACCTGTGGAAAATTTGGGATTGTGACATCTCTGTTGGTAATTACTAAGCCCTCCAATAGTTCACTTCGCTCCTTCCTATTCGTGAACATCACCTGTAAATAATTCCTCATGGAAAACCATCGTAAGCAAAATTACTTCAGAAGTCGTTACCCTTCAAATTAATCTAGCTATTTTACTAACTTTCTAACTTCTATGTTTTAGTCACAGAAAATGTTTGAATAATAACAAAGAAAAGAAAAGCTGCATTTCTACTTCATAATTTATGACTGATTGAACTTTATTAGAAACTAAAGTTTGCAATGTTAATTTGTTTAAATAGTAAGGTTTTAAATTACAGCTTGAATATATTTTTATTTTACAAAATATTTTTTTTCTAATAAATTTTTGTTGTATTGAGTTTTTAATAAACTAATTTTATTTTTGGTCATTAATATTTTATTTTGATCTATGATAAAATAAAGAATTTTGTGTTTTCTTTTCTAATAAATTAGTGAATTTATAAATGAAATTTTCTTATAAGAAAACAAACACAAAATTCCTCAATTTATTATAAATTAAAAAATATTAAATACTAAAAATAAAATTATTATTTTATTAAAAATTTAAGTAACAAAAATATATTAAAAAATAAATAAATAATCAAATATTTTTATTAGGAATTAAAATATATTTAAACCGTAAATTACAGTTGTGAAATACTTAAAAAAAATCTTGATATGGTGAAAAATTATAAATCATAATACTCATGGTAATATAAATTTAAAAAATCTTAATTAAAACCTTGACAGAAAGTATAGGGCAAAGTAATTAAGATGGATATGATTGACAACAGCTGGGAGGGTTTTAAATCAACCGCAATTGCAATGGGACCGAGAAATTTAAACCTTGACAGAAAGCATGGGGCAAAGTAATTAAGATGGATTGTTCTAAACTAACATTCATTCCGATCAGGCAACATTCTGTGCGAAGTGTGACAGGTTAAGCACCTATAAATCGGGTAAAGTTGCAGTTGCAGGACTACTTAATTAGAATCTATGTATGTACGAAACTCCAAAAAATATTATCCACGTCAAACTAGTAAATAGACTAGTTTAATGACCATCAAAACCCTTATCTTCAAACTAATGATGTTATTGCTTATTAGGTGAAGGTGGTTGAACTAAGCCACAGTCTGCTTTTCCTCTTTGTCTCCATACAATCATGCATGGTCCACCTTTTCTTGTTTACATTTCCATAATGTTATTTACTTTGTCAAAAGAATTCTCGGCCCTCTCCCCTTTATCGTATTTTAATATTGTATACTATATATAATCATAACACGTTCGTGCATAAAATATATTTTTAATTTCTCTAAGATATGGTTAAATATATTTAATTTTTAGTTCTCGTAAATTTTAAAGTTTTTAAAAGGCCATTATCATCAATATATTGATTGATGACACCACATATTATCTTAAAATAGTACTAGTTTTTATGGGAATACATCCTAAAATAATATAGCTGACGTAACATAATTAAATACATATCTCGTCATTCCTAGGTGTAGCTAGTAACGATTAATTATAAGACCAAAAATATATATAATTAAACTTCAAATTTACAATTTATCTTTTTTACTAACATGATCATTCCAAGATATTTAATGGAGAAAAGATTCAAATATACTAAAACCTTATCAATTATAACGTACTTAATTAACAATAACAAAATAAAGACAAAAATGCACAAGAAAAATCAAACAAAGTGTAAAAAAAAAATATAAGGAATTAGCAAGAAATTAAGGAATGGGTGTACAATATCCATCTCCTAAATCGAAAGCAATAACTGTGCTTAATGTAAGACCTAACTAATAGTTAATGTGTTAATCATGGCATATTCGGCATGCATGTCACAATGCATGTCTCAGTCATGTGAATTCAAAGACCTCTCCACAAATTAACAATCAAATAATTAAAAAGTAATAATAAAGGAAGAAGAATCCAAGCAATGATACGTGGCAAACATACCTCAAGATAATCCTTGTGCAAACGATTGGGGAACCATAGTTTTTTGTGAGCAGCGATGGACAAGAGTGCTTTCAAACCCTTAACAGAAGTAGGCAACAAGAGCTCGGAGGAAGAAGAGACCCCAAGCTCCTGCAGGGAGGAGGCGCTGAGGGACTCCGACATGGCCAAAATGGAGCCGGAGATGACTAACCCTTGAACCATCTCAGGGTACATCTCGGCCATCTTAAACGCCACCATCCCCCCATAACTAAACCCTACCACCACGCACTCCTCCACCCCGAGCTTCCTCAATGCCGCCACCAAACACTCCGCTTGGAGCCTCGGCGACCGCTCGGCCTTATCGGTCGTCGACCCTCCAAAGAACAGAAGATCAGGAACATAAACAGCGTACTTTTTTGTAAGTGCGCCTACTTGGAACTGCCACGTCACGATCCCCTCGGCCGCGAAGCCGTGCACCAGAATCACCGCGGGCTTGCTGGGCTTCGCCCTGATTCTGGGCTTCTCGTCCTTTTTCTTAGGCTTTGTTATGGTCTCCGAAGGGACCCAGAAGCTCATGGTAGTCCCGGGCTCTATCTCCACCGTGTAGGGCCTGATCCCCGCCATCTTCATAAGCCCATGTAGCAATGGTCTCTGTGCTACCACTAGGTTCACCATGGTCTCTACTCTCTCTATGTGTGATTACTTCACGAGAATTGGAAGAGGGTTTTATTATATATACCAGGAGGGTTAACTTGGATTAGTGAGGTTTGGTGTTAGGTTGTTATCAATTGCCATACAAATAGGAAACCTATTTATGGAAGACAAATTTCAATACACTGCCGCAAGTGGCTGGCAGCTAATTGTCGCTCACCAATGCATAGTTTTTTTTTTTTTTTAAATGCTAAGTAGTATGAGTATTGATAAAGGAATTTAAAAAAATTATTAAGATATAAAAAATTGTGTTATTTATGTTTTTTTTTCTTTTATGATTTTTATTTATTTTCTTATTTTAATTTCTTTAATATAAGTAGAATCAATGAATACAAATCTCTCTATCAGACCTCACTAATGGATAAGTTGGTTGAGTGGAATAGAATAAAATGGGAGAAAAAAATTATCATAATTACAATTTCTTTATTTTTTTTTTTTGCAAAGGACAAAAAATGTTGCTGTAACAATGGTACGCTATGATCCCACACTTAATTGTGGCAGTTAATTGTCGCTCACTAACTGCTTTTTTTGTACGGTCTACCACGGCATCGTGTTCACATTAATGAAATCTAATCAAAGGATTTGTACGGTTTTCTTGCACGCAATCTCGAGTATACTATATATTGTTGGTTTAACATAGCTGTCTTGTTTCTTCAAAAAAGAAAACATAGCAGTCTTGTAGAACTAATATAGCTAGTCACTACCACGTACAACGATGTTTAGTTTTGATCAACCACCGCATCGCCTAATATCCTCCAGCGTTTTGCTTTTTGTGGACCCTTTGCCCATCTTTGTTGGTGAGAAATTATTTTGTGGACTTTAAAGCATGCGTGTTCTTTATCTTCTAATTTGACTTTGTCACTTTAAAATGGTGATTGGATCTGTTGAATAATTATTAGTCACACACTCACAGTTGTACCTTGGGGTTAGATTGCATATGATATAGCGGCCTTCAACTAATTAAATGCTAAGATAGACCATCCCAATTGAGATTTTCGAATCTAATTGTCAAATGCAGTCTTATTTTCATTAATAATATGAAACTAGCATTTATTAAAAATGTATCTCACGTTTGGGGCTGGAGGGTAATTAATAAAGGTAGTGATGGATACAATTTGAATTATGGCGTGCATAGATTAGATATATACAGATGTGGATGAAGTTAGTTCTAATGATAATAACAATGCTACCATATATTGTGGAAGATTCCTTGCAGATCATACACATTATTTTATTCTATTGATATTGCAGGTAATGGTCCAATCTGTACTCTAGTGGCCCCTGTTAATCACACTACTAATGCATATGACCATGATATGATAACTGTTGGAAGGTTATAGAATGAGGTAGATGATCATGATTAAGAAAATAAGCAAAAAGAAATTGAGATGGAGTCTCCTCCTGACAGATCTGCCCAAGAAAAGCTAGTAATGTACAAATATTTGATTGAGAATGAATCTTTTGGTTTCATAGAGGTTCTCTCTCAAAGTCCAAAAATAAGAGGATAAGGAAGTAGGCTAATCAAATGGTTAGAAATGAGAAGCACATAAATCAGGAAAGGGGTGGTCTTAGCAACTTGGCTTAATGAATATTTTATTTTGGAATGCTAGAGGCATAGCAAGCCTGGATACTACGTTGGTTCTGCAAAAAAATGCTTAATGTTCATAAGCCTGATTTTGTTTTCATCTCAAAACCATGGATTCCTATTGATTGTCTCCCTGCTGGTTTTTGGAGGAAAATACATCTGAAACTTGTTGTAAATAGTAAAGGCTCTTTAATCCCAAACTTGCGTTGTGCTTATGTAGAACATCTTGAACTGAAAGTGATTGATGTCCCAGAGAATAATAGGTTTTTCTCTCAATTTTATTAATAATGAAGTGTTTATTGTAGCTGTGTATGCTTCTACTTTTTACATTTTGAGAAGGAACCTGTGGATGGAATTAACTACATTGCAAAATGATAAAGGCCCCTAGTGCTTTATTGGTGATTACAATGCGATTTAGTGGTTTGCCAACTCAAAATTATTGTTGATAAGTTAAGGTCTTGGATTTTTTAGAATAATAACCTGACACATCATGACAAGAAGATCTCAATTTATCTGATCTAATGGAAGAAGAGGGAACGCTTATACTAAGAAGCGACTTAACAAGGTTGTTTACATCGGTGATTGGATCAAGTTTTGGTCTAGTGTCTCTTATTGCACTTTAACTCGTAGTAAATTTGACCATTTTGCATTGTTGTTCATGGTGAAGAAGGAAGTGAGAAGATGCAATTCATCCTTTAAATTTATGAAAATGTGGGCTAGTCATTCGGATTGCCACAGTATTATTGCTTATGTTTGGAAGATGAACTTTACAAGTTGTCCTATGTCTATTCTTTTCAATAATAAAAAGTTGTTAGCTCAAGTTAAAGAAATGGAACAAACAAGTCTTCGGGGATGTGCACTTTAGGGTGGAAAATGCAGCGAATAAGGTCTATTTTATTCGAGCCCAATTTGATTCCATTAGTTTTTCTAAGGATATGATTTTGCAGGAAAAGCGGAATCGCAAATAGAATTGCAACAAGCTCTACTAAACTTTATCACGAAAAGATTTGGATGGAAAAGGCCAAAATTATTTGGAATCTTCATGGAGAAAGGAACACTGAGTACTTCCATAAAATTACTAGAATAAGGAGAGTAACCAAGCTGGTTTCTTCGCTTCTAGTTGATGACAGAACTTTGTCAAATGTTGTGTAGATAATGGTTTAATTGAGGATGTTATTCCTAATCATGTATCTAGTGAGGATAATGACTTCTTAATCAATTTGTCGATCATGGAAGAGATTTAGGCTATTTTGTTCTCCTTGAATAGGAATAGTGCTCCACGATCGGATGGTTTTGGTGGCTTTTTCTTTTAGCATTACTGGGATATAACTGTCGGTGATGTTTTCATGTTTATATGGTTGTTTTGCAAATTTTCATTTCAAGTTGGTTGCTCCCTAATTTAAATTCCAAGGGAGTTGTTCTTATTCCTAAGGAGCAGGGAGCTGATAGGATAGAAAAATTTTGGCCTATAACTTTAGCTAACTTTCAATTTAAAATCATTACTAAGGTAATGGCTGATAGGTTACCTCAAGTGACCAAAAATTTCTCTGAAAACTAAAGGGGATTCATTCAAGGCAGACAAATTTGTATTTGTATTTGTGTTACTTCTGAGGCTATTAATATGCTTGAGAAAAAGTCATTTTCTGGTAATGTTCCAATGAAGATTGATATAAGGAAGGGAATTTGACCCTTTGGACTGGAATTTCCTTCTTGATGTTCTTTGTGGCTTTGGTTTCCATGCCAAATTTTGCAATTGCGTTAAGATGGTTCTTCTATCGGGTAAATTATCTCTTCTCTTCTTTCTTGTTGGGGAAGTTTTCAGAAGAGGGAGGCATTACAAAATTAGTTCATGATGGCAAGCTTCAACTCATGGCAGGGCCAAAAGGTTATCATACTCATGTCATGTGTTATAAGCTGATGGTATTATGAATTTTTGCTGAGGGTCTCAAAAGAATGTGGACATTTTGGTGGGTCTTTTCCAAGCATATATATGGTGAGGCTTCGAGTTAGGTTATTAATCCAATCAAGTTCAAATTCTATATTGGTGCCACATATGAAAAATAGAAAGAGCATAATTGCTTCCATTCTTGGCTTTCCTCTGGGTGCTGCCTTTTGTTTACTTAGGCATTCCTTTATTCAAAGGACAACCAAGAAAGCAATATCTTCAACCGATTGCTGATAGAATAAGAAACAAGCTTGCTAAGTGGAAAGCGTCACTGTTATCTATTATGGCAGAGTGCTTCTTGTTAAATCTATCATTCACAACATGCTCACCTATAGTTTTCATGTGTATAGATTAGCCTATGGATAGATGGATGAGGAACTTTATTTGATCAATCAAGCGATGTTAATATACAAAAAAACAGTTACCCGTGATTTGGACCAAAGTTCGCTGTCCTTTTTTAGACAGAAGGCTCAAATTGAGGTCTGCCAAAGCTATCAATAGTGCTTTTCTTTTGAAATTATGTTGGGAGTTGGTGTCTTAACAATCAATCGGCATGCTTATTGCGACGTAGAGTATTAAGAAAAAAACAAGCCTTTTGTCTTATTATATTAATCCATTATTGGCTGGTTTAAAAATATTATTCATACAGATCATGCAGAATAGGAGATATAAGGTTGGTTGAATGGTTAAAAAAGAAGAAAAGAAGAAAAAAATCACAAGTTCGATCCCTTCTACTAAAAAAAATTAACAAACTAACAATTAATATTTTTCGATTAAAAAAATATAGTATGGAGAATGTCTTTAGACAAATTGGAAATGAGGTTGATATTAATTTTTGGACTAAACCAATGTTGTCCAAGCCTTAGTTGCTATAATGAGTGATTTTATAAAAGATGGCTCCTGGGATATCCCTATCCTTTTTTAGGGACATCCTAACTTGGAAAACAAATTAAGTCAAATTTTAATTCCTTTACAAGATGCAGCGGATCAGAAAATGTGGAGCACGACAGATTTGGGCTCTGTTTCTCTAAAAGAAGTATACAACTTTCAAAACCCAGCAGGGCAATGAGTTTATTGGGTAAAGGTAATTTGGAGTAATTTCATTTCCCCATCTAAATCTTTCCTAGTGTGGCGGATAATTCATAATCATATGCCAATTGATGAGTGTCTTTGGAGCAAAAGATGCACCGTGGTTTCTATATGCAGTCTTTATAATGCAGTTGCTGAAACAACATGACATTTATTATTTGATTTTGCCTTTGCTAGGGAATTGCTGAAACAACCGATGCAAAAAACAGAATCACCCATACTACACCTTTCACGTAAATAGTTTTTACTCTTACCTATTTTTGTAAGAATTTCATCATTATTGCAACAAAAAACATGGTCATTTCTAATGTTTGCTTGCTTGGGAAGTTAAGCTTTGGAACTATGTATTCAGATATCATTGAGTACAAAATTTTGAAAGCTTTTATTGTTTATGGGCATCTGGGAAGAGCTCCAATGATTAAACAAGTTGACTAGCTTCCCCCAAAATGCAATTAGATTAAATGTAACATTGATTGGCCACTAGAGGTGCTCTAGGTCCAGCAACATATGGCAGTCTTTAGAGTACTGCCACCATAGCATGTGATTGTCTATAATGTTATAAATGATTTCGTTTTGGTGTTCCTCTTGTCATTTTTCCTCTTTCCTCACACCATTTTTTTGTGGTCTTTTGTTCGGTTGACAATTCAAATTATATACTTCTGACTTCTGGTAACCAACTAACCATGTGCATGCAGCTAGGAATTGGACTACTTCTTGTGCTCCAGCAACTTAACTGGTATCAATGGTGTTTTTTTTTTGTTTCTATTTTGGCAAGATATTTGCAAGTGAAGGTAATTAATTGGATAGTTTTTTCTATTGATTAATTGTCAATTAGGTGTCATGAAATTAGATATTAGTAAGCACCCCCTTTTAAATGTTTAATGTCTCGTGTCTTGAATTGTGGTGGTATGATAGGAATTTCATCCAGCGATGCTGCTACATTTGGACTTGGAGCTATGCAGGTCAAAATCTACATTCTCTAGAATAGATATTGGCATTGCCTTCATGTGAGTATCAAATTGTCAGACTTATAAATAACCTACATATGCAGGTTGCAGTGACTGGGATTAATTGCTACTTCGTTAGTAGACAGAAATGAAAGAAGGATGCTTCTAATGTATTATGAAAAAAATTGCTTCTCATCAATATACACCATCACCTATTTATTTCTGAAAATTGTTTTTGAAAAGTTTAATTATCATTAATTCTTTTGCAGCTATCCTCCTCTAATTAATGACACTAGCCTCCCCCTTGTAGCCACTGCATTCTATTTGGAGGTTGGTAATACTAATTCACCAACATTGGAGCTCATCAATTCAACTTTAACAGCTCAGTAAGTAATTTAAAATTAAATGTTGTTTCAATGAACCCAGGGAGTGGTATCAAATGATTCTAACCTTTATAAATTATTGGCAATGCTCTCTGTTATGTGGCTTGTGGTATGATTTTATTGATTTGGCACGTTTCTTTCTCTTTTCGTGCTTCAGATTTTCAGTACTTTGTCAATTTGATTAAATGTCAATGTTCAGGCTTTGGTCATTGGATTTTCTCTAGGCAATGAACCAATCCACTGGATTATAAGTATGTCTGGGCTGAGGTATGCAGAAAGACCTATTTCGGCTTAGAATTAGTCATACTAATTGCATAGTGTTTGGAGGGCGTTTGACTGTTTTAGTAAGGAAAACTGCATTAAACTGCTTGAGACATCTATTGTAGAGACGGGGTCGTTCCATGTTAACCATGTCATTGAATCAGAGACTTGTGTGTTAATTACTATCTACAACTACTCTCATCAACTCTCTAATAAAAAAAGGTATTTGATCGTCAATTAATCCAGATAAAATATTTACTGCATATGAGTCAAGTCGTGTTATTGCATGTCTCATTAGAAAATGACATGACTTGAGTTTAATTTAATTATAACGAGAAGTGTTAAAAACTTATATATTTTTTTAACGCATTCTTTTAATCAAATTTTTTATAATGAGTTAAACCTTATTGAAAATTATGAAATTAGTTGAAAAAAATATTAAATATTATATGATCGAGTTTTATAAAATTTTATTATTTTTAATAAATTTTAACTAATAAAAAAATATTTCAAAAGAGTGTGTTACTAATTTTTTTCTAGGATATGATAATTTCTCTTTTGTCGGTAAAAGATTAGAGAGAAAGAGAGAAAAGTCTTTAATATATATTGTGTAAAGTCTTACTCTTTCATATTTTGCGCAAGAGAGAGGTTGAAAATTTTATCATTCTCGCCCATAAAAGATGTATTCTCTGCAAACGGAAAATTAGTAGCATGAAGGTTATGATAAGAATGCACATGATGAGAACGTATAATTAAGATGAGTTTAGCACCTAGAGCGATGCAAATTATTACCTGTGGAAAAATTGGGATGGTGATATCTTTGTCGCTAACTACTAAGGCTTAGCTTCCAATAGTTCACCTCATTCCTTCCTATTCGTGATCATCACCTGGAAATAATTTCTCAAAGAAAATTATATCGTAAGCAAAGTTACTTCAAAATTCACCTTTCAAATTAAGCTGTTTTAATTGGCAGCATGCAGTTTTCAATCTTAAATGCTTTAGTCGCAGAAACTGTTTATAACTTCATCCTTTTCTGCCACTCTTTTAGATGTAAAAAAAAGTGTTAATAATAAAATGAAAAAAATCCATCTATTCTTAATAAATTCAAATTAAATATGAATATGTAACCTAGCTACTAGGTTCTAGTGATAGATGTTGAAATAGATGAATGAAAACTTAAGTTCAATCTTTATTATCGTCATTATAAAATAAAATTAAATATAAATATATACTTTTTTATATAAACTTTATTACTTTAAAAAAAACAATTGTCGTCAATATTAGTATTACTTTTTTTATTGTAATAAAGTCATAATTTTGTCCGTATATTTTATATTTATTTAAAGATTTAATTATTTTGCTGGTCATTTCCTATACTTACATCAAATTTTCAATTAGGTCTTTAATTTTTTTTTAATTAAGTCCCAGAATTTGTATTTTTTTAATTGGATACTCTTATCTAATTGTCTTTAGGAACGAATAGAAGTGCAGAGAGTGGACTGGAATTCTATGAATCCTTAAATTTTTTTCAAATTTTAAAATAAATCCTTGAACTTTTTATTTCAATTTAAACTTTAAATTTGTATTTATTTTTAAATTATACATATTTAACAAGAATCTATTTAAAAACTGACAAATAGTTAAAAAACCTAATTAATAGATCATCAACCTTTGGAGCTAGTATTCTCATTTGTTCTAAAATCTTTGTAAGAGTGAGAATGACTTTTTTTAATTAGGTCTCTCAAGTATTTATGATTTTTAAATAGGTCCTTGAACTCTTTTGTTTTGTTTGAATTGGATAACTCAATAATGTGTCTTTTTTATTTTTATAATTTTAATTTAGACTTGATATATATAAGGAGGACCACTGCTTCCCTGTGATAACCAACGCTTCAACCATTTCAGGGTACATCCCAGCCATCTTAAACGCCACCATTCCCCCATTGATGTACCACACACTGCGCTTGAAACACCTCCGAAGAAGACAAGATCAGGAACGTAGACGGCGTATTTTTTTGTTAAGGCGCCAACTTTGTATTGCCATGCACCAGAACCACCGCGGGCTTGTTGGGGCTCGTGGTGATTCTGGGCTTCTCGTACTTTTTCTTCGGCTTCGTTATGGTGTCGGAGGGGACCCAGAAACTCATCACGGTGTAGGGCTTCACCCCAGCTGCCATCTTCATGAGGCAATGTAGCAATGGCCTCTGTGCTGCCACCAGCTTCACGGGTTCTATATGGGTCATTGTCATTGTTCATGGCCGCCCCAATCCAAGATGCCATCACCCAATCTATTATAAACATCTACATTGTCATTGTTCACAGCCAGTACTCCTGTTCATGCTCTATTTATTAAAGTTTAGTATTTCATATTCTAACTAAATGAATCGCATCCTAATTGTCCTGTTCATGCTCAATTAAGTATTTTAACACGCAATGTTCATTTTAATATCACATTTTTCCAACACACTTTGTTTATTGAATTATTTATAATTTATGGCAAATAGTTTAATTATAATATGTGAATTTTGATTTTTGCATGTAATTTCTAATTATAGAAATTGTTCAACTCTGTACAAAACCTGTCTAGTATAATGACCACGATACTTCTAGTAATTGTACAATACGAGAAATTGAAGCCATGGAGATGCTTTTTATACGTTTCTAGGGGTGCATTATTTATCTATCTCTATTCTACTAAGCCGTTTATCCAATCTTGCAATTGATGTTCGATCTCAAAGAAAGGGAAGAGATTTTCGGAAAGTAAGTTTTTATGATCCAATAAAGAATCAAACATATTTAAATATTTTTGTTATTCTATATTTTCTTGAACGAGACGCTCAACCTAAAGAAACTGTTTAGGATATTTCAAAAAGGCTTATGTTTTTATGAAACTTAGCTCGAATCAACAAACAAAATTCCATTAATGAAATAAAAAAAAGGATGTGGATGACTTGTATATAAATTTCTAAAAATCTTTTCCATGCCCATGGATAATACAACTTCCGTTGAAGAAGTTGTACCACAAGATGCTTCAAATAATGGTGAGTAATTGAATATATATACAACCTCTTGTTCGATTAGAGATTTTTATAGTTCATTTGCCAATATAAGATTGGTTATGGAAAACATTCAATCAAGTAAACCAAAAATAGCAGTCTTGGTATGTTGTAAACTTGTAATGAAGGTCAACACAGAAAATATTTGTAGAAGAAAGGGGTAAAAATGGATTAAGACAAAAAATGAAAGATTAATGCCACAATTCTTAATGATTGATAAGTTGAGAAGAATTGACCATAAAAAAATAAAAAATTATTTGATAAAAATTTAGAATTCCAAAGAAGAATCAAAGAAAAACTCATTCTCTATTAGCAAAAGCTAAATTTCAATTGATCAAAAAGTCCCTACAAAATATTTAAGAGTCCTTTTATATATACCACTAAATAATAAAACTAAGAAGCCAATTACAAGGCCCAATAAAACGCCAAATTAAACCAACAAAAATTACACAAACATAAGTCCTAAAAGGGCCCAATTATATAGACTCCTATTCTAAGGTTTTGCTCCACTTTAAGCTTTTCTTTTAGCTTCCTAATCCTCTATGATTCACTCATTGAAGGAAATTTGACCTCTCGAATTTTGGAGACATGTAACTACAAAATGTTTAAAAGTCTTATTTATATCACTAACAACCAAGAAGTCAATAGTAATCCTCTATCGTACCGACTACTTGATCACCAAAAATCAAGTCCTGTATCTAGTTTATATTTCCATAGACTACCTCGACGCACAACTAAAAACTGGGTATTGAGGTAGGTTTTCTTCTGCAGTTTTCGACCACTGAGGCATATTTGGTCGACAAAAATAAACTTCACAGGGTCATTGTGGCTTAATTTAGACACCTAGTTTGTTTTGGGGCTAACTCTCCAGATAATTTAAAGGATATTATGGTAACTTCTGCATTATTCATTATCGTAGTATTATACAACACAAAAATTGTTTGAGCAATCCGTTAACACCAAATAGTCAAATATTCAAAGTTGTAATGATATCCATCAATGTGAATCAACGCACCTTAAGTTATCGATACTCTCAACTAATTAATTATTTAATTAAGTACTATATGGTTATCATGTTAATATTAGTCTTGAATTTTAAAAGATAAATTTCGTGAAATTTTTGTAATCTTTTTTACAATTTGTCAGTTTTCATATTCTCACAATTCATTGTATTGCAAAATTAGTATGAATAATAATATGCACGATTTTTTTCTCTGATTAAATCCATCCATTTAATTCTCACTGTATTCTTTTTTAAATGTTTCAATTTATTTCTTGTCTATATAGGCAAATACACATCATGGATCGCATTATCTTAATTCCATCCACATTGTTTTTTTGGGAAAAACAATAAATAAAAAATGTGGTGTATGTATGCCATAAAAAAAGAAAAAGTGGATAGTACGCAAGGGATCGCTTAATCAATTAGGTAGTCACCCAAAGTACTTGAGGCTTAATTAAAAATTAACAAAGTTGATGGAAATACTTTTAGCATAATTAGTCCACATAATCGACATTCCCCGTACAGTAGTATAATTAATAATAATAAATGAAAAGATAAAGACATGCTCTTTTAAGGCGCATAGTATATGCACAGTGGTTTAAGACCACCTTTGACCAAAAGGTTAGACCTCCTGAGAGGAGACAACTAGAGCTTACAGTTTGTTGCCTGAGATGTTATGATACTGACAAGAACTCAACTTTCTTAGGGAAGCATGACTTATTAGGGGTTTCTCTTACAATACAATCCCCTTTTCTAAACCTTGGTCCACAGCCTCCACCCTCGTTAGTATACTACTTTATTTTTTCTTCGAATCCCCCCTCCTTTTTTTCCTTGTTCTCCATATTCTTATTCCATTTCTTCAATGTTGGTACTTTGAGGCCTTACCTGGCACTGCCAAAGAAGATCCCGTCAACAACAAGATCACTAGACCAATCCCAATCCCCCTAGCCACTGAAAGTGTAGCTCTCTCTCTCTCTCTCTCTCGTCTCAATGGATATCACGTTTGAACCAAAAATATAAGAAAGTGAGTTGTCCCTAACACCAAGTGAGAGAAAGACAGACATTCCAGTTGTATCTTGTTGCTTTTGAGGAATGTAATTTTATGTGTTCCCAAAGTTTATCATAGTAATTATTGTGTTATTTATTTAATGTTGCTCGATATACGTACTTCTATAATAGTAATACTCCATTGTAGTAGTATTATATTAAAAAAAATGTGGCTACCGGCGATGTTTAACACATTTGCATGCATGCATGCAAGCAAATCCCTCCATGATACCCACGTGGCATCTTGATTGACGATATTATTTACTATTCTTGTTAATTATTTTAAATCAATTTTACTAGGATTTTCGTCGAATTAGGCGTTAGATACGATTTGGGTAATTATATTTTTATTTCTTTTTTCTTCTCCTTTACATTGGGAAAGTGAAACACTGTGACATATGGGTCCCATGAAATCCAACAAGCCACGTAACATCATGATTAGGGAGAGCATTACATGTAAGACCGTGTAGAACTGCGGTCGTGAGGCGGTGACCATTTCTTGCACCACTCGCATGCACGTACGCTCTCGTTCTCAAGACATTGGATTACAACAAGAAAAACATACTATATCGGATAAATATCATTGATTTATAATTAAATTTCAACAGTTACTAATATCTAGCGAGTATTTAAAAATAAATTTCTCAAAATATATAAATATTTCCACACGTTCTAGGTTCTCACAGATAATGATTAATAGGAACTTTATTTATGGATAAACAATGGAATAGACACATACATTCCTTCACACGTCACACGCTAACTAGAAAGAGCAGAAGAGGAATGGCTCAAATTTCGAAGTGAAAAAAAAAATCTTAGTTGTACATATGTTCAAGATAGTGTGCTAAATCGATTAAAAATACCGTTAAAGAATTTAATCTTGTAAAAGTTAAGTGGATAAAAGTATAAGAATCAGATTAAAAATTTTAAATTAAAGACTTATTTAAATTTTGATAAAACTATTAATTAAATCGGCCCACAGACGACAATTAATTTAAAGAATTTTTTTATGAAGCATTATTGTTTATTAATATTAAAAGTTAATCTGAAAGAGAGTGTGGTGGCTAGAGTATGATCCACGTTAGATGAGGTTGCGTGAGGATGTAGAAAATGTGTGTAAATGAAAACATAAGGGTTTGTCTTGGGCTAATCGTAGTTTACAAAGCGAATAGAGAGAGAGAGAGAGAGAGAGAGAGCATCTTTTGGAAAGCGGTGGTCGTCCCCGTTTGTCGAACTATCATACGGTTCATTCATCAATCTCTAGAAGATCTGATTCTCTCTCTCTATCCGCGATGAATGTTTTTGAATCTTTTGATCGAATGGGGTCGATATTCCAGAGGAGGGTGTATTGGGTTTGGCCATGATGAATGTGGGGTCCCTTTTTTTGCGTTTTTTTATTCATTCACCTTGAAAACATTTTTGGTATTAGTAATTTAATTTTTAATGTTGTTTGTTGCGACCCTTTTCTTTGTTTCTTTTTGGTATAGTAGTTTCTATCTTTGACCCATAGAAATGTGTTGTTGTCTAGTGGACTAGACACATAAGAAGCCAAGTGAGAAGCCAGTGCACAGTTGCTTTGATGATTGCAGGGTATCTCATTTGGGGAGACCTTTATCTCATTCTCTCTCTTTGGCCACTTTTTTTATTTTTTATTTTCTCTAAATGTGATCCAATCCAAATCTCAGGATCTTCTCTTGTTGTTGTTCAATATATTCAGTTGTTTTGTTCTTTCTTCGCTTCTTAAGCTTCTTTCTACGGCTACTACTAATACTGTTGCCCCCATCAGCAACTGGTCCTCCTAAAAGGCAATGTTGGTGTGATGGGGTTTGGATTCGGGGCAGGAGGTTACTATCATGACAATTGACGAACTTGCCTTTGTTTTGATTCACGTGATTCCCTTGGTACGGTCCAGCAGCTACTGAATCATCTACAAAAAAAAAAAAAAAAAACTGGTCGTTGTGGTTTTTTGCTGCACATTTCACGGATTGGACGGCCTATAACAACAACTAAGGGAGCAGTGGATATGTTCTGTTGTCTTAGCAACAAGAGTGGTGGTCATTGTTCTGTTCAACTTCAAAATAATAATAATAAGGTCTTATTAGCCACATAACCAGTATCCTTAACTTAAGACACTCTTTAAGAAATTAAAAATATATATATTTATTATATAAATTAAAAGGGAATAAAAAAAATAATAAACAATATGATTTTTTTAATAGTTGTTCTAAGAACACAACCGATTAAGATTTGCATAATAATAATAATAAGTCTTCGCATGTGTGTACACTCACTATACTAACCCCACCAATTGGACCTATCCCACCACTCATCAAAGTGCGTGACAAGCAAATGAAACGTTTATTCACATCTTGTGTGAAGTATTTTTATAACTTTAGTCCATCAATATATAATATGCATCTCACATGACAATTCAAACTGACAACTATTGCAACTTTAGTTTCACTTACGTACGTACACAGATGATATAATTACGATTCTCTCCCGTCAAAATTTCAAGTGATTTTGTTATATGATAATTTTGTGTTTATTTTTATGACGCAAGCTAGCCTGGGGACCTCAACATGTCCCCCATCATGAGAAACAAAGGAGATCTGTTAGATGTACAAAAAAATTTGAGATTATTGTAGGACTGCCACACTGGATAAATTTTTTAAAAAAATATTGTTTTATTTTCTTTAATTTCTTTCTGTCTCTATTGCAATTTCTTGGGGTTTCTCTGGATGGGAGAAAGAAAACGTTCAGCACGCAATTGCCGGGGATGCAGTGACGTCGATGTTCTTGATGTCGGAGTTGCAGTTTTGGCAAAGGGAGTGTATGAGATTTTCTCCTCCACGCGCTCATTGTCTTGCACTTGTGAGCTGGTTCCATGTGTCCCTGCGCAAAGGGAGAAGAAGCAGAGACCGGAAGAGGGGACATGTTTTTTTTTTCATTAGAAATTAATCCAATGTAGGCAAATCTATGGTGAAACTACACTTATCTCGAAAAAATCCCTATCCTGCGGACTACCTTTGTTTCTCACCGTGGAGGACTTGAGAAGGTTCCCCACGCTAGCCTGCGTCTTATTTTTTATAAGCATTCGTATATTTTGATAATATAATACTATTTGTTTAATATTTATGAATAAAACTTTTAAAACATTTGAATTTGACTCAGTCAAAGTACGAATATTGCACAATAAGAAAAAGTAAGAATATATTTATCATTAATTTTAATTAAAATATTTTATTAATTTAATTGACATTCAATTATCAACAAATATATTTAACTTTAATTTATATAGTTCGTCAATATAAAATATTTTTATACAAATATTTAATAAAATTTGATCATTTTAATACATTATCTTATTTAGTTTTTAGTAATTAAGATTATTTTTTCATAGTATAGACTAAATATATTTCATGAGAATAATTTTGATCAAATTGAGTAAGACTATGTTGTTGAGTATTTAAAACATTTATATATTTATGACTCAAATTTAACATTATTAATTTAACTAAAACAGTCTTATATTAATTAATTCACATGCTTAAAACAGTTATATATTGTTAGTTTTAATACAATATAAAGATAAAGTAAATTTTTATTGGGTGTTTAAATGTTTATAAATTAAACTATTATTGCTTCCAAGGTATATTTTTTATTTTATAATAATTAAATTTTAATATTAACATTAAAATATATGATATGAGGTTATAGTTATAAATTTTATACCTCAGTTGATAACACATGTTAAAATTATAAAAAAATAATTATTGATTATTGCAAAATACTTTATCATTAAAAAAATTAAATATGATTAAGCTTCATAAAAAAAATCACATATGCAAAATACCTTAGAATTCTTCTAAAGAGCCACATGTTCTGATTATAATAAATATATTATTGGGAGGAGGGGGAAGACTAAGCTTCAAAAGCTAATTCCATAGCCGATCAAGAAATTAAAATTTGTCAGCATATCTTAGGAAATAAAACGGGGTATATGCTTAATTAGCAGCATTGGGATTAGAGCGGGTGTTTATGAAGGGAGCGTGAGAGAGAGTAGGGAAGTACTATTCCATTTTCCTTGGGGGATGGCAGTGATACGGATACAGACAGAGGTTTTTTTTATGGGTATCGGGTTTGAGACACTAATAAAGCCTCGTGATCGGAGAATACTGTTTCCCACTGTCACGTGCCCACTTTTGACTACCCAATGACCAAACCCATTGCACTCTTTCTCTTCCTATAAATTTGACATCATGCATCAGAAAATCTTATGCAGACTCACCAACAGTGCCACAGATACAAACTCAAAAACCCTTCCCTTTCCCTTTCCTTCCACTACTACCCTACCACCTCACTCTTTCCCACTCTACTGGCTCTGGGTCCCTCCAATTCATTTGTGCATACCTCCATTCGCAGTTAACGACAACGTGGACTGCAGCTGCTGACTGGTATTTCGCCATTTTCTTAGCTTATAAAGCTACCTGACAACACCCACTTCTCACTTCTCCCCCCCTCTCCCGTACCATTTTAACTCTTTCTTCCCATTTCAAACCTTCTATCATTGCATTTCCAATCTCTCTCTCTTTAAAATTTGACACAAAGGAGGAGGAGGAGGAGCAGCCGGTGAAAACAAGAGGAGATCGATCAAAATCGGGGAAATGATGCATCATTGTTGTGGAAGCTCACAGGGGCACGTGATGGGCACTTGCACATGCGGCATGTATCACAATCACAATAGCAGCGAAGCCAGCTCTTATGGGTCGATGCTGTTTTCTATGCCCAACAACAACGAATATTACCAAGAACACGACATCTATTCTTCCTTCACGCCCTCTCATTCCTCCGTCGACTGCACGCTCTCCCTCGGAACCCCCTCCACGCGTTTAACCCAAGACGAGGACGACAACAAACGACACCGTCACCAACGTCGTTCTGGTGTCACCAGTTTTTGCTGGGATCTGCTCCATTCCAATCACAACAACAACAACATCACGCAATCTCAAAGCAAGTCTAGCAGCAGAGGAAGCAACAACAACAACGACTCTCTCCTCGCTCGTCGTTGCGCTAACTGCGACACCACTTCCACTCCCCTCTGGAGGAACGGTCCTCGTGGCCCAAAGGTATATCACCATATTCAATCCAGTTATCTCTAATTCATGAGTAACTTTTGTAAAATGCTTCTAATTGCTAAACTTGGTGAAAATTTCATTAAAATCACACTATGTTCGTTATAAAATTAGTATTTAATAAAATAATTTTCAAAATTCTTTTTTTTATTAATAATGATGAAACATTGGTGAGCCGTTTATTTGATAATACTTATCAAGTAAGACAGCCATAAAAACTAAGGAAACGTTCATTGATCCCTGAAATACATACTTTTCATTTTTTATTATTTTATTGGATTTGTTTTGTAATGTTGTGTTGCCTTTGAATTGAAACGCAGTCACTATGCAACGCTTGCGGGATCAGATTCAAGAAGGAACAGAGAAGAGCGAGCGCCGCGGGGGCCACGTCAGCGTCAGCGGCGGTTCCCGGCGGCGCAATGGAATCGGCGCGCGTGTACGGCCACCACCACAACAATTCATGGTACGCACACTCTCAGAGCCAGAAGATGATGGGTAACGAGTTACGCTTCATGGATGATTCCGATGACAGAGACTCGGATAATAATGGCATTCCGTTCCTCTCTTGGAAACTCAACATTCCAGATCGAACGAGCCTGGTTGATGAACGATGGTGATATCCTTAATCCTTAATACGTTAACAATAACGAGAAAGGGAGAGAGAAGAAAAAAAAAATGACAAAAGTTGGAATCCAAGTAGCTATAAATTAATTACAACCTTGACGTTCAAGACCACGCAGGTGTACGTCGACGTTTTACGATGGTGATGTAGATGTTTTTGATAGCGATGGTTGCATCGCATTATGGTCTCGTCAATGTGATGTTTTTTTTTTATTATTTATATATTTTATTTGACCTTTTCCTTTTTGTTTGGTTCCTTTTTCTCCGTCTTGTGAAAGATGATGGATGGAGTGAGAACAGGATAATTCTATGTTCTTAGTTTGCTTTTTCTTTGGTCTTCCTTCTTTAACTTTCTCTTTCAGTTACTTGTTAATCCTACTACCTTTCTGTTCCTTCACTTTCCCTCTCTGTTATACTATATATTATTCTGTTCTGTATTCATGACCATGACCGTGACCGTGATATGCATTTGGTGCTAGGCTTTATGGTCCATTTTGTTGTGTTCTATCCCCTCCATTGCCTTCTCTTTTTTTAGATCTCTATAACGGGCATGGAAATTAATTGCTTAATTAACTCCTAAAATGAAAGAAATATAAATATGCACTAGTGACTTAAAAAAGAGAGATAAAATACTAAAGAGAGATGAGAAAAAAAGTTAAGTATTATAATAATGTAATACTAAAAAGAGAGATATAAAAAAGTACTAACAAAATACAACCGTTATACTTTTTTTATAATTATGTTGATATACAATATTCATCAATTTCTCAATGACTAATGTTCAAACTTAATCATATTCTATACATATAATTATATTTTTTTTCATCTAAAAAAATTAAATTAAAAATCAATCAAATTCAATCTCACTTGAATGAATGACTTATTTATATATTAAATAATAAAGTGATAATAGTCCTTCGCATTAAACATTAATATTTTTATTATACTACTCCACTACATCATTTCTTATATTTATTTGTCAAAAAAAATCATATATTATATTTAGGCATATGTATTTTATTTTTTAATTTCAAATATCGTTTGGATATACGTACACGAGTTATTTTCCTTATCCAATTAGTAACATTTTTCAACAGCCATTCATTGATAGGTTGATTTGGTACACATTGGGAAAGAGAGAGAGAGGTTGATGTTATTCTGACGGTTGGATATGTATGTTGGATCACTGTTCTCTCTGAACCGGACACCGTGCGGTTCAGAATAGTAAAACTGAAATGTCTTTTTATCGAATCCGTCGGGTTAGATCGAGTTGCACTGCCTGCCAACTAAGACTACTTTTTTCATCATCAAATCTACCATCATTAGAGGTACTATTTCCAATTGGTATGTGTGACTTGACTCATGAAAATTATCTATTCATATTAATCATCAACAAAATGATTAATTTGGTTCAGCATAAATGGTGAAGAAATAAAATGGAGAGAGAATAAATAAATTAATAGATGTGTTTATTTATTTAATAGAAGAAAATTAAGGAGAGAAGCCAAATAAAAAGGTGTAGGTCTCACCTCTTTATTTCTCTGCAAAATCCTTTAAAATAAAAATCTCTGGAAAATAATATGAAAATGAACAACCTTAAGCAAAGAGAGTTACATTTTATGGCAATTTTACGTAGAAAAAACAATCAATTATTAATCATGTTTTTTATATTCCAACTATATCTGTTACTGATTAGCTTTATAGCTACTTTTGTCAAGTTCAGTTAATGTTTCAACAGCTTTGAACTGATTTTAGAAATTTAGGATTCCAATTAGTTGGAAGTGCACAAGAAATTGATCATGCAAAACTTGAATTATACTTTTTTTCAAGAACACGGGGAACAAAGTTTAAGAATATTAAATAAAATCAGTAATTAAATGGCTTAGGTTGAATCCTGAAAATCCTGATTCCTGAATGACAAGGGATCAAGGTAGTTATCCCAAGTTGAATATATAATTATTTCTCTGAACTTATTTTTAATATGCTCAATTGTGTAGGTGCTGAACTTGGAAGCCATGAATAAATCTCGGCACTGGAAGATATATGGTTGGCTGTAGTGGATACACTGGTGAGGGTCTGCTTGAGGGATTTGATTGGTTGGTCCAAGATATAGCCTCTAGAATCTACATCTTGATTAATGATTGTTATGCCATTATTCATGAAATGGTTCAAACTTTAAAGAGCATTCTTAAACCTAATATGCTATCTTTGGATGACAGTATCCACTGCATCAATGAGATGATCCAGACGGGATTTTTCTTTTCTTTTTCTTTCAAGTTTATCAAATGATCCCAAGATCCTCGCCATGCTCACAAGGTAATTAACACTTATTATCATGAAACCCTAAGGGCCAAAATGAGCATTTCAAAGCCACAAATTTCTTGGTCTTTGTTATGTTATGTGACTGCAACAAGAATTTTTGTACTGAATTCTGAGAGAATCTTTGTAATTTCTTAACTGTACTGTTGTAGAAAGAAATGGCCACCCTACCCGGAACTGATATTCAACCTTGGACTGGAAAGTGCAATTCACAGCCTCAGAGGAATCACCACTTATGCGTCTGATTGGTGTGATAAATTTGTAATCCAAGAGTGGATTGCTGATACAATCAATCATGTTATGCAAGACTGGGAAATGAATCATTGAAGTTAAATAACAAACTTTTTCAGCTTGTGATAAAATATTCAGTGAAGTCTCGGGCATTCTTGTTTGCATTTTGCATTACATGAATCGGTCAAACCAAAAAAATTGAATTTAATGGCAGTAATTTTTGCGGTTAACCAGCACTTGGTATCTCTCAGAATTTAATTGTACTATCGTTGCAACGGCTATAGTGCTTCCAATAAGAGTTTCTCTGTAAGAGCTTTGGAAAGTCCCATCACTGTATCAGTCGATCCAACCTACCACAAGCATCACACAGCTTATTTTGTTAAGAAAAAGAAGAGGAATGAATCCACATTTACATCTGACTAATGACAAACATTTTAAATATTGGTCATCTAGGAAAATATAACATTGGCATAGATGTGTGAGCAATGAGTGAAGACTAAAGCTGCAAAGATTTTATTCCTGCATATATATATAAGAAAGTCCCAAAATAATGGCAACAAAAGATTACAAAGTTTCAATTATGAAGCCCAGGAAAAAAGGTATTGAAATTAGTGCTTATCATGATGCCCAACTGTTCCATAAGAATCTTGTTTTAATGTGCAGCATATGCTTCTTGAGAGTGTGTTTTTGGGAAAGCAAGATAACTTACTACTGCATCCACAAAGGGTAATGTCAATGGATGTTCCAGCATCAAACCTCCAGCAACGTTGAATGTAATCCCCTCGTCAATCTGAGAAGCTCCCATCAAATAAGAAAACTCATATAGTATTCAGGTTGACAAGAATTTCCTGAAAGAAAGTTTCAAAAGATCATATGTTTTGAGAAACTGGTAAAGTACCCTTTTCACCTTCATACTTAATTCAGTGCAAGGGTGAAAAGTGTACTTCTAAAAAGTTTACCAGACTATCAATGACCTCATCTGGAATTTCAAGGAAGTAAACCTGTCATAATAATCACAAATGTTAGCCAAGTTATCTGCGAAGAGAAACATTCAATTAATAAAAAGTAACAATGAAAACAATGCAGCCTGGATGGTAACTAAAAAGACTTGAGCCTGATGGGGAAGGATTAAGGGTTAATTAATCTAAGATGGTAACACTTCGTATGAAGAAGGAAATTTATTTCCCTGCTAGTGAACTTTCTTATACTGAGCAACAAACCAATAATCTCAAAAGAGCATTTCCCACATCTAATCATAAGTCACAAGGTAATTCTTTAAATCTAGGAACCAATGAATTTTTTTATGCACCCAAAGACCCAAATAGAATAAAATAATTTGATTTTTTATTGTCACAGAAGAAAATAGATAACACAAGCTCAAGCAGAAGCAACTCGTACCTCTGCACTGTCCCAGCCCCCACATCGTTTTCCAGTTGCAAGGTTAGTTACTACAATAGATCCTACCACTGCTGCATGACTACCAGAATATCCTGCAAATATTCAAATTTGTGGATGTGGCTTTTATATCTACCAAGTACCAATAACCACAATAAAAGAAGGGAACTGAAATCCATTATGCAAACCTTTGATGAATTCATGTGCTTCTTTTTCACTAGTTGGTTTTTCCCTTATTACTCCTCGATACACCACAACCTGCAAAACATTTGCAACACATACAGTTTTACAAAAGTCTTAAGACTTTTAGCAAAAATAAAATCAGTATAAGGTGACTGACTATATAGGAATCAGATTGTAACTTGAAGTTTAAGCAAGAACATATAGAATGTGAGACACATAAAATATGGTGACCCCAGACACAAAAAGGTGCAAATAAAAAAGCAGTCTCTAAGACAAATCTTTAGCTTGACTTATAAAATGGAATTTGCATGTGTAGGTTTATACACATTAAAGCACAAGTGCACAACTGAGTGTGATTTATTTTCTGGAGGCTAATCTGCTTTAATTTGTGTATCTTCTCTAAATAACTAGTCTGTTTCATATATGAAAGTGAAGTGAAGCCCCTGGCTTGGGAACATATTCTATTATGCTTCTGCTATGTTGAATTCCCTTTCCTTTCTTTCCACTAACATATTCTTGTATAAAAATGAAATTGATTTATATGATTGCAGATAGCAACTAGAATGTGAGCTGGGATGGGCAACTGTATCAATAAGGTTATGTTTGTAACCAGAACAGAGATAGAGTAGTGCAGATATTATCTGCAAAAGAATGCCTTTCTGCTTTATGCATATGCAGATAAGATAGCTGTAATTTCTTATCATTGATACATAGTTGAAACAAACAACAGTGAGAGACAGAAAGAATATGGCATACCGTGTCTGCAGTAATTAACAGTGTTGTAGAAGCATCTTCCTCCAATGGACCCCCAACAGGGAGCCTTTGCACAATAGCATCAGCCTAATAAGAATATCAAGGTTAGAGCACTAAATGTACCTTGAAATAATCAATAGATGAGGAGGATTTCAAATTGCTCGTTGGTACAACCTCTCAACTTTATGATATGTTTTTCTACTATTTTATTTATTTAGCTTTTAGAGAAATTTCTGGAAAGGCCCGTGACAACCTGAAATCATTCTGCATATTCAATCACAACAATCTGATGCAGAGACCTTAAATAAGTTTTGTATTCTTCAGAAATAAATATTGTTACAAATCAAGCAAAAGAGTAAAGACACGATCTTGTGTTAACTGCCTCTCATGCTCAACGGTGAGCTTGTTTAAGGATATATTAAAATTCAGAACGAACTTGTGACAGAAGAAGTTTAGGAAGATAGAAACTGCAGTGTAACATGAAATGAGCTAAAATAGATTTTCCACCCACTAAGAAGAGACTATTAGAGAAAATCAAAATCATTTCATCCCACCCCATCTCCACTCCTCACCCTACTTTTCAACTTCTCATTTTTTCATCTCAAATAAGCAAACCCTGAGTGTTTACACAAAATACCAGCATTCTTAAATCTTTTAGTATCATGGAGATAATGCACAATGAATTACCGTGCATAGGATACCTATAACTGTCAAATGCAAAACATTTACTATAGAGATAAAGACTCCAATGAAGACTAATTTATCAATAAAAGAAACCAGTTTAATTGTTTTTAAAAGGAAAAGGGACAACACAACAGTACCCCAAGGATTTCACAAAGTCAAATAAGAACTCTGAGAAGATTGATGGAGTCAATCATGTCAAGAACAACCAACACAAATCATAACTATTCTTGGGGTGTAATTCTTAATTTCTTAACCAGTTATCCCACAGCATCCCAAGAGGAAGTGATTGTAAGATTTGTATCCACATAATTAAAATAAATAATAATAGGAAACCGAGGAATCCATACCTTTGCCTCAGCTAATGCCATTACCAAATCTTCTGGCTTTTCTCTCCTAATACCTTTCTCATCAATGTCTGCAGTCTAAATTACAGGCCAAGCCAAGCTCTTTCAAAATTATGGTAACAAAACAGAAGCAATTGCATTATAACACTAACGCATACCATTATTGCGAACTCATATCCCATCTCAGCAAGAATCTCTCTACGAGCCTTCGAAGAAGAGCCCAGAATTATCTATTGAAAGATAACAAACTCAGAGATTGCATTAATTGCTTTATCTTTTTCAGTTACTAAAAAAAAAAAAAAAAAAAAAGACAAGGCAAAACAAAACAAAACAGGGTAGTCGTCGATTACATGGAAGGACATTGCAATGTGAAATTATTATAAGAATGTAATAAAGCATCCATTAAGGAGTTGCAAGATATGAAAATAGAGTTCATACAGTTTATTCGGTTATTTATTTATGAATAATAACAACAATTATAAGGTATGGCTGAAGTGAAATAAATTCTACACCGTTTATGGGTAGGTAGATACATGATTTGAAATGTATTAAAGAGAAAATGCCCCAAACCTTGAAGGGTGGATTTTTTGTAGCCATTTCCGCGAACGCGTGATTTTCAAGCTCTTATGAGTTATGCAGCTGCAGAAGAGTCCAGAGCTGCTTCCGAAAGAATAGGAGGCTACAAGAACTGAAGATAAATAAACTTACTTTGACCGTCCGATTGCTTCACATCATGGATTAGATTTGAATGGATTTCAGGGGAAAAAAATCTTTTGGCTAAAATATGATCTGGTACACTAAAATTTTCAAGTTTTACAAATATTTTATAACATTTAATGTTGATAAAAGAAACTGAAATATTAATTTATGAAATAATGAAAAATAAAAGTTATAATCTTCTCACTGAAAAATGTTCACCCAATATCCATCTGTCATGTTAACCACTTTTAAGGCATAGTTAACTACTATAGAATATTTCAACATTATGACATATTAATCACTTATGACGAGGCATATTTAATTATTAATATCATAAGTATAGATTGATAACTGTATGTACAAATTCATTTACTTTTAACTAGTTGTGACAGTACTAATTATTCTCTTCACTCTTGAATATACACAATAAAATATCTTATTTTTTATTTTAAATGTAAATAAATCTTAACTAATTTTATTTTATTTAATGAGATTATACCTTTTTATTTAACAGTAACAAGATTTTTCTTATGTTTATGTTTGATATCAAATTTTAATAAATGATAGTCTAAGAAAAGTTTTTTTATATATATTTGAAATTGACACAATTTAATGGTTAATTAATTCCTTAGTGAGATCAGTTTTTTCTTCTTATATACCAAAAAAGTACTTGTGAGACATAATTGATAATTAATGTCACAAGTAAAAATTGATATTCATTTATTTTTAATGACTTATGAGACAAACATAAATAATGTTATTTTAATAACACAACCGGATTCATTTATTCTTAATCTCTAACCATGTTTACAGATGGCACTACAACAAACGCGTTTATAGCATCTGAAGCCCAGTGTCAAGCTTACACCAATACTAATAGTGTTGGCCTAGCTGACACAATTCAATGCCACTATTTTTATACCAATGCAAAATTAAGTTTAGCATCAACTAAAAAGAAACATTCAAATATTTTTTATGGGTTAAACGGATGAATTTATCGGATTCAACTTATTTTATCATTCCTACTAAACACACATTTGTAATGCAAAAATGTTTTGTCAAACATGAAAATTAAATTACATTTATATATAGTTTTTGTCTATATACAAAACAAACCATGCCAAACATGCAATTAAAGTATTCAACACTTAACCCAACATGTTGTTAGTTAGAGGGTGCGTTGTGAGTTGACAATCTCAAATGCGAAAAATCTCGTCAAACAAAAAGGAAACATAGAAGCTACCATGATAATGTATGTCTAGGTATAGGAATCCAAGGAACAATTCACATGAGATAAACATAATATGATATTGTTTATATTGAGTTCACTTATTAAAAAAAGACGAGCAAAAGAATGTGAATTACTCAAGAAGAGTAATCAGAAGATGGAAAAGATGGATAAAAATGATCAATGATTTGAATTTAAAACAAAAATGAGTTAAATTAAAAATAAAAAAAAAGTGTTTTAGAATTATACATTATACTACTAGATAAAAAAAAGTGTTGTTATGTTGTATAAAATAAAATAAATACTATAATAGAATCCATAAAAATAAAACTAATTTTAACAGGTTTCTTTATTAAATTTACTTAGAGCAAAATATACTTATAACACAGTTTATTTTTTTACTAAATTGTACATTTTATCACTCCATTATTATTATTTTGTAAATTTCATTATTTAAGTTTTTTAATATTTGCTCAATCAAATTTTTTTAATATTTACGTATTTTATATAACAAAATGACGTCATTTTATAAAAAAATATTTTTTTACTTTTTTCTTGTTAACAAGTCAGCATTGATAAAATAAAAAAATGAAAAATTTAAATGAAAAATTTTACAAAATAATAAAAGTTGAATGATAAAATGTATAATTTATTATTTTATGACTAATTAAGTTTTTAATTTTTTTAATTATACACCATATCACTCTTTTTATTTATTCTTATACTACCCCTTTACTTTTGTTTCACTTTTAATGGCAGTGGAATAATTTTATTTCACTTTTAACACTTTTAAAAATTAAATTTTACTTTTTCATTTTTTAGAGATGAATTTGTTAACCTTACATATTTTGGTTGACAAAAATAATTATTTACTGTATATTTTATTAACTCCTTTAAGAGTGAATTAATGTAATTTGCTAATTAGTCTCAAACATTACTCTGTTAAAAAAGCATAATCCATGAACCCAGTCCTGCAGCACTGAACAATAATATTAAAAGCATTGCACCATCATTATTAACACCAAAGACACCACAAACTCCACAAATTAACAAAATGTGGCGAAGAAGCTTCAGTAGCAGCACCGCCGCTCTGAAGGGCAAGAAATGGGACGCGCTGGTAATCGGCGGCGGCCACAACGGCCTGACGGCGGCGGCATACCTCGCGCGCGGAGGCCTCTCGGTGGCGATACTGGAGCGGCGCCACGTGATCGGCGGCGCCGCCGTGACGGAGGAGCTGGTTCCGGGGTTCAAGTTTTCGAGGTGCAGCTACCTCCAGAGCCTGCTGAGACCGTCGGTCATAAAGGAGCTGGAGTTGGGGAAGCACGGCTTGAAGCTTCTGAAAAGCAATCCGTCGTCGTTTACGCCCTGCCTCGACGGACGCTACCTTCTCTTAGGTCCCGATAAGGATCTCAATCACTCTGAGATCTCCAAATTCTCACTCAAAGATGCTCAGGCTTATCCAAGGTCTCTCAGTGTTTTCTTGCGGCAATCTAATGTGTCTTTGGATTGAAGTTCGATGATAAGACGAAAGCTAAAAATATGATTTTAGTGCATGTACTTTCCGTAAAAATTCATATTAATTTCGGTACTTTAACTTTGATCGATTTGGTCTCTCAACTTTAGAATAACGGTAGTTTTCGTCCCTCATCAGAGACATTGTCCATGGTCAGGAGGGACGAAAATTGCTGTTTATCATAAAACTAATCAAAGTTGAAGTTTGGGGACTAAAACCAAGTCTCAACAAAAATATAGAAACTAAAAACATATTTTATCCTTGAATGAATAACACCGGTGCTTGCTTTTGTGAAAAAAGATGGAAAATAAGAGTTGGAAAAAAGTTGGATGCATTTTTTTTAGGTATTTTTGTTACTGTTCTTCAATCAAAATTATAGTTTGACTTTGAGGTAGGCAATGTAAGCATAAGTTATCAAGGTGAAACTTCAATTATGATTTTGAAACAACACCAAATATCAATTAGAATTTAAGTTTGACTTTTGTAATCCAAGTCAACATAGGTTATCGATTTGAAATTTCAATTGTGAATTTAAAATAGCACCAAAAGCATGTAAGAAATTGTATCTAATTTAGTCCATAAGATTTAGGGTTGTTATGCCTGATATAGAGTAGAATAGTGCCGTTGAGTAGAAATCACGCTTTAAATGGTCCAAAAGCTTTGAATAGATAATTAGAAAAGTTTAAAATGTTCTGTGTATAGTAAAAAGTAAATTTACTTAAGCAAATTGCTTAAATATGTGTTGGTATTCTTTGTTCAATTTGTTCATTGACCTCTTCAAAGATGTGTATTTGACCACCTTATGTTCAATGTACATGATTTGACAAGATTATTGTCTGTCCTTTCACCTCTCTTTTCATTTCATTTTCTTCTTACTTTTTTTTTTTTTTTTTTTTATCTTTCAGATATCAGACTCAGCTTGAGAGTTTCTGTAAGTTCATGGATCTAGTGCTGGATTCGCCGCCACCTGAATCTGTGCACCATAAATCGTCTATTAATGAAAAATTGAAGAATAAATTACAGAATTCTGTATTTTGGGCAAGTTGTCTGCGACAGGTGTCTTCCTTGGGGCAAAAGGATATGGTGTAAGTGTGTTTGTTTATACAATAGGATTTTGTTTTTATGAGCAATGAATTGGCGTTCCTTTGAATAGCAAAGCAGTAAGGAGTGCATGATAGCAACTACTTTGAAATTGTGAAACTGTTTATTTATTTGGCAGGGACTTTATGGACCTTCTGTTGTCCCCAGCTTCTAAGGTTTTGAACAACTGGTTTGAGGTAATCTTATGGTTTTAAATTTTAATTGCTTTTCATTTAGTTCTTCAACTTCAAAGTTCAAACTCTCTGACTGTATCTCATAAAACTGAACACATCTTAATGCTCTGATGTTGTAGCTTTTGTTTGCGTTCATATCTCATGTCTCAGAAGTTTTCTGAACTTCCTTTTATTATTTATTTATTTTTTATATATTCTATCTCATAGCAATTCTTTCTCAATTTACTAATATGATGACATCTATTTCCTTGTTTCACTGTGTTAAGATCCCATGTCAACTCAATATGAGCAAAGTACCCCTTATAATGACTTGGGAAATTCTTTGTCCTATAGTATGGTATTAGAGTCTATCTTAGTTCTAATGTTTAACCACTTGTAAATGTCCAATCTGGCAAACTTCATACTCTAGATGTCTACTCTTGAGTGTGAAGAGGGTTGACTTGGGCAAGGGCAACCTCTCTGTATGAGATAGATTTTAAGGTTGAGTTAAGCCCAATTAGCTCTCAATTCTAATACATTGTTTAATAAGTCTTATAAATAAGTTTTTAATTTCTACATATTCTCTCTTAATGGGGTAATATTTTGTCTGACATTATTTGTGCAGGCAGATGTTCTGAAGGCAACCCTTGCAACTGATGCTGTGATAGGCAGTACAGTAAGACAGTTATCTTAACTGCACCATTATATTTTAACCCAAAAAAATGCACCATAATAGAAAACATTTTCAAGATATATACATGAAGTTCTTAATCCTTCTTTAAGATACAGAGACTAACAATTACAGTACAACCATTTTACTCAGTTTTATCTGATAAAAAATAGCATAGTCAATGTTTCGTCTTTTACAGCATATATAGTATTTCTAAATCCTTAATGCAGGCCAGTGTCCACACCCCAGGAAGTGGCTATGTGCTGCTACATCATGTGATGGGAGAAACTGACGGGGAACGTGGAATTTGGTCGTATGTATTTCTCTTGGTAGCTTGATATCTTTTTAGTGCATAATCAGAATAAATTCTCTATGTCAAAAATATTTTTCTTTTGCTAGACAGCTAGAGTGATTTGAAATTAAGTTTACTTCTACTGTTTGGTTCATATCACCCAAATGACAACCATGACTAAACAAAAGGGCACTGTAGATTTTTTTGACAATTTTATTCTAGAAAGGCATTGTTTGTCTGTTTCTTAAAAACTTTTGCACTGTATTTGAGAACTGTTGTATTTTATATTGCAAATATTTTAATAGGTGTCCTTGACTCTCACTCATAACTAGTTGTTGAAACTTGAAAATATAGGTTTTAGGTTTAGAGGGAGGAAAAGGAAATGGTAGAGACAAAATACCATGGAATTCTTGAGTAGATAAATTTGTTAAAAGAAAGATGTCACTGCCAATTTTATCTCAATAATATTCTGAAGTTACATTTCTGAATAATTACTTAATTATATTGTTATAGTTTTGTACTGTTCATACAAAGAGTGTGAATATCATGCTATTTATTCCATGTAGATATGTTGAAGGTGGAATGGGCTCAATATCCAAGGCTATTGGTAATGCTGCTATTGAAGCTGGAGCACATGTTGTAACCAATGCTGAGGTATCTTATCAAGAATCTCTATTAACTTTCAAATTACTTCCTCCATAGTCAGCAGCGCATCAATTGTCACATTCTAAGCAGATTCTGATAGGCTTGTGTCCTCCTTTTTTGTGATCAAAATCTTTCTAATGAAGGCAAGCTTGGAATTAATTCAAACATTTTTTACATCCTAAGGCATGATTGCTGGTGTGCACTGGTCTTAATCATGTAGTTTTCAACATTAACTCCAATGAAGTTTTCAAAGTTCAAATTCCTTAATGGAAGCCAGTGCATTCTTTGTCTCTATTTGTTTTAATCTTCATGCTGATTTTTGAAAGGACCTTATTCACTAAAATTTCTGCTGATCCAAATGGAAAATCAACTTGTGTTATCATAAAAAATATTTTTCGTTTCATTGAGAAAAAAAGGGATAGGAGAATAAATGTTTTTATTTCTAACCTCCGCATCCCTCCCTTTTTCTTTCTTTTTATTCCATCTAGGCTCTATCTAATCAGATGTGATATTCTGTATTCTTATAGGTGTCTCGGTTGTTGATTGAAAACTCTAGCACTGTCTGTGGGGTTAGTGTTGTTCGTGACTCGTGAATTTGCTCAATCAAGTGGATTTATAAAGGTGGATCTTAGCAATTAAATTTTGTAGATATGACTTACATATAGGTGGCTTTGGCTGATGGTACTGAAGTGCATTCTTCAATTGTTTTGTCTAATGCAACTCCATATAAAACTTTCATGGTAAAATTCTAAAATTGGCTGCAAATTCTAACTTCTTTGGCACCTACACTTGATATTAATTTATAGCATCTGCTTATATGAACCAGGAATTAGTGTCCAACGATGTCCTTCCTGATGATTTTGTTCGTGCCATTAAGCACACTGACTACAGTTCTGTAAGTTAATTACTTTCTCAGTTTTTTTTTTTTAAATACCCTCAATCTCTACTGTGTTATACTGAACTAGAATAATAGGTAAGATTGAAATCTTATGTAGATAGTATTTAATTGCTAATGAAGAATGCCTGGAATTCGTGAATGGGAAAAATCACACATTTCCTGGAGAAAAGTCAGATGACAAACTGGGGGGGGATTATGACCGAAAAATAAAGAAAACAAAGCTGGGATAGTTATAAAAATGAACCTGTGAGAAAATTTTCTCCCTCTTGTTAAATATGATTACATTCTATGCTGTTGACATTTGATAGACTGCAACGGTTAAGTAGACCTGGCACGGACGGATTTTGAATTGGTGTTATAGGGGTTTTCTTTTCTTGATCCAGAAATTTTTGGAACAAAGGACAGAATTTGGGGAAGTCTCCGTAAATTTTCTTCATTAATTGCCATTCTTTTATTTGGTAAATATCTACTGAAACAGGCTACTACAAAAATAAATGTAGCAGTTGATAAATTGCCCGAATTTCATTGTTGCAAGTTAGAACACCCTCATGCTGGCCCACAGCATGTCGCCACAATTCATATAGGTTCAGAAAGGTATGTTAAATTTGAATCTTATTTCATCTTTTGTGGATTTATGTCATGTCTAATCGATATCTATATTTGCTTTAATATTATTCAATATGGACTGTTGCAACTTGCAACTTATTTTTTCTTGGAACATGACAGTTTTCTTTGCCCCTGTTTATTTCCATTTAGCATGGAGGAGATTCACTCTGCATGTCAAGATGCAGTAAATGGAGTACCGTCGAGAAGACCGGTTATTGAGATGTCAATTCCCTCCATACTGGACAAAACTATTTCTCCACCTGGTACTTGAAACTTCGTTTAGGAATGTCCTCATATGTTGTTCAGTCACTGGAGCTAGTTTCATTACTTTGCTTTTAATGCATTTGCCACATTTATGATGATGATTATTTCTTGGCATTGTTGAAGTGACTTTGTTTTCCCTTTAGCTTTCCTTTGAATTTCTGACTATTGGACCAGAATTGGAACATTGGAGTTCTGTTTCAGCACTCATCTTAATTTATCTGTATTTGATGCCTTCGTATAACCTCTAGTTTATGAAATGTGCTTTCTTCACAGGTAAGCATGTGATCAACCTGTTTGTGCAGTATACACCCTACAAACCATTGGATGGTGACTGGCAAGATCATGACTACAGAGTTAGTTTGTTTTGGTTGTTCTAGTTGCATTTTTTCTTATGTTCTGTTATGCATTGCAGTGGTTGGATTTGTTTTGTTCCACCATGGTCATGCACTTGTGTGTGCTGGCAGCCACTTAATGCTAAAATTACTCGTTGATTATTTTATATTGAAGGTGCTTCATTATATCTTATCTATCCTCCTATTCAGGAATCGTTTGCACAAAAATGTTTCACATTGATTGATGAATATGCTCCTGGCTTCAGCACATCAGTCATTGGTTATGATATGCTGACTCCACCAGATCTTGAAAGGGAAATCGGTTTGACGGGTAACTTTGCCATATTCACCCAAACAAAAACATGTGCAGTTGATATCTTTTTAAATCAAGTGCAAGTAAAATAGCTTTTTCTAAGAGTGGTACCTTAGAGAAATCATAAATGAAACCAAACTTCCCAATCACTCAATGTTCTACTAGAAAGCACATTTACATTGTGACCATTAACATTTTGAACTGTTCTTTTGGGCAGGAGGGAATATATTCCATGGTGCTATGGGGTTGGATTCCCTTTTCCTCATGCGACCTGCAAAGGGATGGTAAGCTAAATTGAACTGGCTTGAAATATAATCTTGGTTTATTTTTTGACATATAACTGATCATAACCATGCTGTTCCCGTTACTGATAATTACGTGAATGTTTTGGAACGTAGGTCAAACTACAAGACTCCGCTTAAAGGGTTATACTTATGCGGAAGTGGGGCACATCCTGGTGGTGGTGTTATGGGAGCACCTGGACGTAATGCTGCTCGTTTAGTTCTTCAAGAGGTTGGAGAAAGAACTTAAGTGGTGATATACTGAGTTATGATTCTCGCCCAAATTATTACTGCTTGCAAACTGGCTTGGAAAGATGGCTCTTTCATTGGAATTTTATGCAGTAACTAATGTAAATTTGCAATGCGTAAGATAGAAGAATGAAGAATCGTGACAATGATTCATCAAATTGGATGAGCTTCATAACAAAGATACAGAAGCTGTAATGTGGATTTCAGAAAACTAGAACTTGTAATCCTTTTTTATAATTTAACAGCTGTTCAATGCATTGATTCCAGTACTTACTGGTCGACACAGGACATCCACGGTTGATCATGAATTATAATGTGTAGTGTAGGAAAGTATTTATACGAGGACAACATTTCAAGTAAATTGAATCAAACAGATTAACTGAAATTGGGATCAGCTGGGAACAATGAGTGCTCAGTAAAGTTGTACACAACATTTTTTTTATCAACAAGGTAGGGAATCGATCACAAATACAAACTCACCAGTAGAAACCATGGTCAACTCAAAACTGTAATTCAGGGTGTCAATCGTTGTTTCAATTAGGAGCACTTACACTAGGGTTTTGGACAAAGACATCTTATGGACTTCCCTGAATATAGATAGTTCTTCACCTGTCTGAACCCTAGGATGCGTAGACGCAGATCCTTCCGGAACTTCAATTGAAATTATATTACTGCGACCTCCAACCAGAAACTGATTTTGGAACAAGATTGATTGCTTTGGATGCTGATTCGAGCCTGCTTTCACGTATAAACCACGTTCAGATATAGGGGTATGCACACACAAAAATACATATAACTATTTCTCACAAATGTCAAATTAAAATGGACATTATGTAAAAAAAAATAATTCATCTGTTTAAAATACAAATAAGCTTTTTATAAAAAAAAACTAAATTAATTATTAGGTTTTTAAACTATTTGAATTTTTAATTAGGTTCCTAAACTAAAATTTTGTAATTGGGTCTTTGATCTTGTAATTTTTTGGTAGTCTCTTTTAGGGGGTATTTGGTTTGGTTGTTTTCTGTTTTCATTTTCACTGGAGATAGAAAATGGTGATGGAAATATGTTTGGTTAGATTTCTGTTTTCATTTTTTGTGAAAATATTTTCCCAAACGAACCAAAAACTGAAAACAATAAAATCTCGTTTTCAGTTGCAACCAAGAATCTCATTTTGGATAAAATGAAAACACGGTGACAAGGAATGTAATTTTAAGCAAATCTAAAAATACATTTTCTTTTGAAAACGTATTTTCAGTGTTTTTATTTCTTGAAAGCAGAAAACAAGAAGTCAAACTAAACATGTTTTCAGAATTCTAATTTTTTGAAAATGAAAATAATTTTCAGAAAATGAAAACAGAAAATAAAAATATAAACCAAACATACCCTTAAGATTTTTAAAATTGCCACATTGTCATTTTCTGATGGTATTTAGCCGCTATATACTAATTTTAGATTTTTAGGGATTGAATACAACAATTTTACAAGAAGGACCAAATGACATTTGTTAGTTTAGAGACAATCATTCATTAGCATAGCCTAAGGTTACTGCCACATTCATTTTATATCTTCTAAGCCTAGCCTACGGTTACTGCCACATTGACATAATAATTGGGATTTAGTGTTCATCAATAAAAAATCATTTTTTCATTTTATAGATTCTGAAGTAGTCCTACTAATTGGTATCTGAGCTCCAATCTTGGAACAATGGATATCAAATCTTGAAGATGATTCCAACATTTGTTGGAGATTGGTCCAAGTAGAGCAGTTGGGAGAGTTCTAGTCTCTTGAATATCCAGGGAAATCATTCACTTTACATCTTATAATCCTAGCCGAAGGCTGCCACCACATTAGCTAAACAATTGGGATTTATGGTTCATCAATAAAAGTTCGTTCTTTGCTTTAGATACTGAACCGGTTCTATCACACTAATTGACTAAAATGTAAAAAAAGAAAGACCATGTTAAAACCAGATGGGAAAGAGAGAACACCTTGATATTTCTTCAATAGCCTTCATAACCTCGTTTGAACTTGTCTCCAACACCTGGCCTCCGAGAATGATCTCATCTAGTATAGTATGCATCTGCAGATGAACTAAATTTTTAGGATCGAATTTGTGGAAATTTAAGATGCAAATTTGCTTGGGTTGAACTATTGACAGCTACTAAGCAAAAGAGTGAAATGGTTTCCCAAAATTGAAGGGCATTCCAAGAACAGCCCAGAATTAGAGAAAATATAAAATTCAGACTGCAGCAAACTCCAGCAATTATATAGGCAGCATAAAATGTTTCCCTAAATCATAACACAGTTTCAAATTCATTTCTTGCTACAGAGGTACATTATAATGGAGTCAACTTGAAATAAATATAAGATTCATAATCGGGGGGCACAAAGCATACAACCTTACTATAGTTGAACACGATATCAAGCTCACATACATTTCTGAAGCATTTGTCCAATGTTTCCACAAGCACTGAAGGCAGAAAGGGACAAAGTAAGCAAATCAAACCACAAAATTAACAACAATGTAAGAGGCAGTAATAAACAACTGTTAGCACATTTGCACAATAGCCATGCAGAATGTAATGGATAATACATAGTGATAATGCAAATAATTATTCCACTAGGATCCTTGGCATAATAAGCAATAAAATTGAAATGGCTAAAGAAAATGACTAATTTGAAGGTTGAATATACTGTTAAAGCTTAACACTATTTCCTCCAATCCAATTCTCTGAGGAAAAGAGTCCAGAATGTGAAAAAAGCAAAATGACCTCAAAAACATAAAGCTCAAATAAGAATTCAAATTAAGATTTCTTGAAAAGAGTTGTTTGTACCAATTTGTAATTAGGTTCCATAGCTTTTTCCTAGAACTTGGATAAAATTTCTTTTCTTTCCCTTCAAAAATCTAGAATGTAAATGCATTTGCAGAGGAATATTCTTTCACTTGCTTATGGTGTAAGACAACAACTAAATCATATCCCATAATGCAAGGTTGGCTACATTCATGGATTGAATGAAATCATTAAAGGGAACCGACACTAAATGTATTACTATCTTTTAATCAGATAAAAAAAGTACACCTGTCATGCTCTTTGTCAGTTTGATTAATGCTAAAAAAATTGGTTAATACCTACCATTCACATTTTTCATCAGAATGCTGTAGACAGTTCTCAACCTCGTAAACTTGCAGGTTATTAGATGGTGCATAGCAGATTTTCACCTTTTTGTGCTTTTCAAAAGTTATACATTATTCTGTGAACACAGATTTGACTCAAGATAGGGGGTGTCAACCACAAAAAGGGAAGCCTATTGGTATAAAGCTCATGCTGTGAGTGGGTCCAATGAAGGGTCAAACCTCTGTGTGGGTCTATTTTAGGCACTAGGCAGTTTTACCTTGCATCTGGAGGCACACCAAATTTCTATCCAGTCGTTAAAAAATCTGTCATTTCGTGCTGTTCAAATTTCCCCATTCTTGATAATATAAAAAAAAAAAAAAATCAAAACATTTTTACATCCAGTTTGCTACCAAAAGTTCATAGCTTCTTGAGACACTCAAGACAAACTAACTGATACCCAAGCACACCAATAAGTTGCCATGACTATGCAACATTATTGATTTTGACATTTAAACAATGCAGTAAATAGTTACATAATACCATAATCTACCTTGTATCAAGTCAAGCATAGCAAGCTCGTTTTCAGAACTATCAAATATGAACACAAAATATAAAGTTGCAAAGTGCTTGTAGACCAGGCGGGAGTCCTGCAGGAGAATACAACAAATGAATTCACACTTACTTTCCTCGGATAAGAAAAGATGAGATAACAGTATTACAACGAACAAGCCAAAGAATTGCTCAAAAGAGCACACTACAACACAAGTTGGCTATCAAGTTAAAAACACTTTACACTAGCTTACTTGAAATATGAAATTAACAGAGAGTCTTCAGTTCTAAACTAAAAGCACACTCACAATTATGATCAAGGCAGTCCTTCAAACTTTATAGTAATTCAGTTCTAGCTCCAGCACTTGCCACCACCGTATGCCAATACAAATTCATACTTACCACAATCTTTTTTAAGTAATACCATTCCGACAAAAAATGCAAAGAAAAAGCCCTAATCTCAATTTATTTTTTTAATTTCAACATATAACTAATGATAATTAGGATAAACAAATCATGACTTCAACATAACAAAATTACAGGAAGTAGAAAAACGGAAGGACGAAATACCGGGCCAAAGAAGGACTCGGCATCCACAAAATTGCTGACATGTTCAGGTCTACTGCATAAGACTGCAAAAGACACAATACTGAGAAAAAAAGAAAGCAAAATTGAAAGAAAAAAAAAAATCAATGAGAGTGAGATAAACCTGAAAACACATTGCGAATAGCATCATGCTGCTTCTCCACAGACTGATCTACCACACCACCACAAAAAAAAAAAACTGTGTGAAAATTGCGTCAATAGAACGATAAATGGAAATGTGGACGGCAAGGGACCTGAAATTCGTAGAATTTGGCGAGACGAGGCTTCCCCTGCGTGTTCAACACCAGCACTGCTTTTATCATCTTGCTTCTTTCTGGAACCAATAAAGCCGATAAATAAATGAATAATGGAGTTCCTTTTCCTTATCATAACTCAAATTCAACTTCGTACTTCACAAACTTGCATCGTTGACTTATGAAATTGAAGCAATTGCAAGATAAATACGATCAATTACACGAAACGAGATTTGGAGAAGAAAGAGAACGATACAGTGAAATAGAAAACGAGCCTGAAATTGAATTGGCCACACCAGTTGAGTCTCCGATCAAATCGATCGCCGATGGGATGGACAGTGTTTTCCTCCGGGGGCTAACTGCAGAGTGTGAAGAACGAAATACTTAAAACGCACCGTTTCAACGAAAAAGCCAGCTTATTAAAATTACGAACAAATAGTCCATTTCGTCCTAAAAGTATGAAAAACCAATCAATTTATGATAAAAATATTTAAATTTAATTATTGAATGTGAGAAGTACCGCACACTAGTCAATGAAAAAAAATTGTCAGTATTTTTTCACATTTAAGTATTAAATTTATAATTTTTTTATCAATTTATCATCCGATATCCATTACTAAAAACATACAAAACATATTTAATAAGTTTTTATAATATTTGATAATTTTTAATTATAAAAAGTTTCTTAAAAAAAAACTTATAATAGAGAGTGGTAATAAGTGTGATAGTGACATTTTTTATTTCTTCAAAAAATGAGGTAAAATGTGTTTTAATTTTATCATTTTTTTAAATTGATATTAATTTCTATGTTTTAAAATCTTTTTTTTTAATAACTCTCTTTATAAAACTTAAAAATTGAGAGACTTTTTTTCTGTTGCAAGAAACTTGAGAGGCTTAAAATTTAGTTATTTTACTATGTTATCAAATTCTTTAGTATGATAGGATAAGAATGCAATTTTTTATCGAATAATTGCATAAATCTAATTTATACTAATGTATATATATATAAATTAATTTTTAAAAATAGTAATACAATAAATATTTTTTATTAAAACACATAATTTGTATTTTTGAGTTTATAAGCAAATATTCATTAATTATTTTATGAGCTACTAATTCTTAAATTAATATCGTATTTTTTTATTAAAATAAATAAAGACAGGGACAGAAAAGTAAATGACAGCACAAGACTGGGAATATAAATCCGGAGGCAAACAAGACCTAACGTGGCGCCCGCGACGGCGCATTCTCAGGGTCAAAGAAGAAGAAAAATGGCCACTCAAGAAGACGAAGAAGACGAGATAATTAACCCCTTCACAATGCTCCTAATCCACGAAGAAGACAAACCAAGCGTCTCCGCTACCCTCCCCGCGGCTGCACCGAACCACCACCTGCTCCAGCACCACCCCCTCCGTTCGATCCAATCAACGGTCGCCATTCGCCAGCTCCCTTCCGAGGGCCTCTCCTTCCAGCTCTGGCCCGCCGCCACCTCCCTCGTCTCCCTCCTCGACCTCCACCGCGAAAACCCTCCCTCCGCCAGCCCCCTCTCAGCCGCGCTCCACGGCCGCCGCCGCATCATCGAGCTCGGCTCCGGCACCGGCCTCGTCGGAATCGCCGCCGCCGCCACCCTCGGCGCCCACGTGACTCTCACGGACCTTCCTCACGTGGTTCCCAATCTCCGATTCAATGCGGACGCCAACGCCGCGGTTGTGGGGCCCACCGGAGGGGTAATAACCGTCGCGCCGCTCCGTTGGGGCCACGCTGCTGACGTGGAAGCGATTGGGCGGGAGTTTGATCTCGTTCTGGCGTCGGATGTGGTGTATCACGATCACCTGTACGAGCCACTGCTCGAAACGCTGCGTTTAATGATGCTAAGTGAAAGGAATGGGAAGATGGTGTTTGTGATGGCTCACATGAGGAGGTGGAAGAAGGAGTCTGCGTTTTTTAAGAAGGCGAGGAAGCACTTCAACGTCGACGTTTTGCACACTGACACGCCTTGTGATGGGTCTAGGGTTGGTGTTGTTGTTTACCGTTTTGTTGCCAAGGGATAATAGGGTTTGCTGAGAGACATCAATTCATATAGAATTATTCTAACTTTTTAATTTAATGTATCTTGCAAAGAATATCAAATCATTTCCATTTCAACAGTATGATAAATACAACCAGGAATATATTAGAGAAAGCATGAGCTATAGATGCTCTAGCTAACTTAGGTGGTTTTCTCTTGACATGATGAAGTTTAAAACCTGAATTAGTTGTAAGGATGTCCCCAGTATGATGTAGCAAAATTCATATATCATGACACATTTTGCATCTCCTTTATGCAATCAACTATAAGTTTGCAATCTGTCTTGTCTCAAAAATATCACAGCTTGAAAACCAACATGTATCAACCACAGACGAATTTTTTATAAGATAAACGAACCGGAATCATTCGTTAGGAAGCAACCAAAACATGATTTTCTTATCTGCAGAAGAAAAAAGGCAGCATCAGAGTTATATTTAAAAACTTTAACAGGTGGCTTAGACCATGAACCTGACGGGATACTACTAGCAGATAAATCAAAAGCTCCGATCAAGATTCAAGAGCACGACCCAAATTCCATCTCCTCAAGAACATGATTTGCTCTATTAATAACTCCAAGATCTTCTTGCTCTTTCATTGGATACCATAGCTTAGAATTTCTTCTTCTCCATAAAGTCCAAAGTGTCATGACAAAACCTGCAAAAAAAAATTTCTCATCCAAGAGTTTGGCTCAATTTAAAAACCAAATCTTTAAATACTACCGACAAGTGAAAAAAAGATATGGCAAGAGTTTTCTAAGGTAAGGCAGCTTCACCATTGTGAGTCCAAACTTAAATACATACCATTATTAATTTAAAGCGGTTCTTCTATTTTTAAGACTTTTTAACGATGCAGCAAATTAATTCAATATGCATTATGCAGCCCGTCAGTTACAAGTGAAATTCGAGGGTAAGTACTACAATTTTCAACTCCTGAAGGGCACGCAGAATAATTAGAAATTGAGGTAAAAACAAATAAATTATGGTCCCGGCGGGGCTCGAACCCGCGACCTTCGGCTCATAAGACCAACGCTCTAACCAACTGAGCTACGGGACCATTTTATTAAAATTTACACTGATGTTTATGTTCGAACAAGAGCAAACTAATTGAATCCAATTTAGATTAGTATTCGTAAGATTTGCATCCCACAGGTGGTTTCACTCACCTATTAATGTAATGATTTTATTTATGGCAAATGAATAGAGCACTATGAATGATAAATTGAACTAGGCAATTGCAGACATGTAAACAAATTAAGCGAAGGTGAGCATTTGAAAGATGAATTATGAACTTGCAATGTGAATTAAAAATGTGTAAATTTGATTTTTTTTAATATTTAAATTATATATATATATATATATATATATATATATATATATATATAATTGAGTAATGCTATAGCTTCCTAACAAATTCTTCTACCACCTTTGATAGTAAGTATTGAACAAAAAGTAAATGCATTTAATCATTTTAATATTTTGGAAATATAAAACACATTCGTTGCTTTCCATAAAAGACTAGTAGGAGGATTGCCTAGACATACAAGGTTATTATTTTCTTAACTTTTTACAATGCATATAATATATAAATAGAATGATGATAATTGACATAATGCTGTGACAAGTGATTCTAGGGTCCCATTAACAAGGACTATTTTTGTGTATAGTGCCTTTATTTTGTGGTGAGAACATTTATAATGTATGGTTACTTTAATGAGTTTTTATTTTATTTTATTTTGTGGGTCTTAATAACCTAAAATGAAAAATAAAAGTGAGTGAACTTAAATCGTAAAAGATGAGTATTCTTTTTTACAACGAGTGAAGAAAATTTGCAATTTATGGTCACTTAAATGAGCTCTTAATTTTTACGATTTTTACATTAAAGTAAGTTAATTTATAAACACCACTATTGCATGCATGCATGGTTTTTACATTAAAGTAATTTAATTTTTACGATTCTTACGTTTTTGTTTAATTTTATAACATTTATGTAAATTGGTACAGCTTGTAAAGACAATAACGATTTAAGATTTCTCAGATTCGTTTCGTAACCATTTTGAGAAATACAAATAAGCAAAACCCTCTGATTCCTATTTATTTCGTTAATTACTAAAAATAAAAATTGAATAAAAAAGTCCGACCTGCCGGATTCGAACCAGCGACCTAAGGATGTCTGTTTAAACAACTACAGTCCTCCGCTCTACCAACTGAGCTAAGGTCGGTTTGCTGTCTCGTTTCCCAAAATTCTATTTCTCTCTTAAATATTATTCAATTATCAAAGCCAAAAGCAGTTATATAGACAAACTATTACGCCTCCATCATTTTTCCTTGGTGATGAATAAGGTGCATGCCTTTTTTTTTTTTTAAAGCAAAAGGTGTCTGCCTTTTTGTTACTATAAACAAATTCTGTTATATATATGCTAACTAGTAAACTTTTCATAACAGTCTAGGGGAATTTTAAGCGCTGTAAAGCTTCATCATTATGATTTTTAACATTTAAAGGCAATTAAATCACAATAAGAAAAATTAACAGTATTCTACACATTTTATATAAAATATATTATGTCAAAGAAAACTAACTTAAATAAAATATATAAGTTAATACAAATCTCCTATTCGATTCCCACATATCAAATAAAATATAGTGTGTACTACGATAGGTTCAATCAGATATAACTCTTTTAAGTCTGAAGTGAATGCACTTAAAGATTAAAAAGTAAATGATTTTGTTATATAATTTAATTTTATTATAGTTCTTAACCATTGATTTTCTAATCAACAACTTTAAATTCCCTTTATTCTCTGAAGTCTACATCTCATTTAGAACCAAGTCCAGGTCCAAAATACTAAATAAGTAGTCCCATCTATCAATTGAAACCAAATTCTAAAAACGATTACAAATTCAGCAGGCTCAAGTTTTCTATTAGTTTATCAATATTCAAAACTACTCAGTAATCAGATCACACTACGGTCAATTAGCAGTTATCAAAACATTTTCAAACTACTGTCAGGACTCAATGTGCTACTTTTCCAGTTAGCACTTTTTTTTTTTTCTCATTTCTGACTCCTCAAAATCCTCTTTTTTTCTTTTTTTTTTTAAATGTCAATTCAATAGAACAAGAACAATGCCTGCCACTTTACTAAATCAAGACCAATCAAAAAACAAAGACAAGGCAACACAAACGGCTGTCTTTAATCTATATCAAATCTAGATTGTATCCTTTGTCTTAATATTTACAGTTCCACGAACTTCTCTGCCAGACCAATGCTCCTGCTCTTTCTTGACAACAATCTGTCATCATAACCATATCAAATATTGAATTAGAGTTTGATACCCAGAAACAGTGGTAATCACATGAAAAAGTTCGATTTTATGAATACATGTAACATCAACACTTGTACAAAAAATACAACAGAGAAAAGTATCTGCATCTGCATTGTGAACATCCGGGATCTAAATGTAATGCTTTTATAATTATGATGGTTATACAAAATCGTTGAAATTACATCTGTACGTACTGAAAAAGTTAAATATGTAAAGACAAATTCATACCATTGTTGGTTTTTCCTGAACTCAGTAAGCATGGGATATATGTTTTCAAAGACAGTGCAAGTCTCATCTGTCCCCTAAAAAATGGAAATAAAAACAGAAAAAAAAATCCAGTGAACCAAAGGGGGGGGGGATTATAAGCAAAAATATTACCTTGGCTCCTGTTAGGACAATTTTTCCAGAGACAAATATAAGCAAAGACCATTTTAGGTTGCTTCATACGGTAGATTAGCCCTGGAAACAGCTCTGTATCATACTGCCACCACAAATAAGCAAGACTCAGTGAATCCATCATTTTCCTCTACTTCTAGAATTTATAGACAAAGCACAAGCACATACATAATAGAAGATGGCCCTTTGATAATTTATACTTTCTTCATCACACAAGCATCATGATTATAATACTATTAGTAAGTTTAACCATTTCACAAGCATATACATAATAGAAGATGGCCCTTTGATAATTTATACTTCATCACACAAGCATCATGATTATAATACTATTAGTAAGTTTAACCATTTCACTCCACTTAAATTTTTAAAACTCTAAAAGCCCTTCCATCTAGAAGTATCTACAACATTGGGCAATGCATTAAAACAGCCTTGTTGATTTTTGGCTGCCATGGAAATTAGTTTCAGTTTTCATCTGCAATTCAGTACCAGTCAATGTTTTCCATACTTTGCAGCATACTGCTTTAAACAATACATTTTTTCTGTAGGTTACTTCATATCAAGTTATATAATTCTAAAAAAACACCCTTAAAATTATAAGTGACCACTAAACATCAAGATAGCCAAACATCGATTGTGAAAACAAAAAATATTTTGATATAAAAGTCACCAGGGACCAATCCAATCCTATGAATTATTTTCCCAAAAAATAAAAAATAAAAACTTACACTTGAGAAAGCACCATGGGAATATGCAAGACCCTCCAGCATATGGGGAACTTGACATCACAAGAGCCGACAATGATCTGAATTTTGAAATCCTAAAGCATAATACCCAAGGAACCAATTAGTAATCAAGCACTACATAGTTACAGTGAGAAAAGAACAGCAAACATGGATTAAACAGTTCCAGCAAAGATTGAGAAAGAGCAGAATGCAGTACCTTAAATTTGGCTGGGAAGCCAAGCTTTTGGATAATACAAGCATACCGAAAGGGGGAAAATAGAAAATTTTAAAAAATAATGTAAATTTTTCAGAATGAGCTGCACAACACTAACTGAAGAAAATAATTTGAGGATGGATATTAAACACATGTAAAGAGTTAAAACCATCCAGCCAAATGATTTAAGAGCTCTACTCCAAAAACAGGAATAATAGTTTCAAAACCAAGCTACCACAAATGGTTTGGTTCACCAGAGCCTCCATTTGAGAAAAAAAACATTAATAAGAACAGGATGATGGAGAAATAAATGACAAAAACAAAGAACAGTATCATACCTTCCTTGCTGCCAATTTAGACTGTTGTTCACTCTTAGCTCCAGTACAAACCTAGTCAATAGTCATAAAAAATTAAATTTAAAGTTCATAAGAGAAGCACTTTACAAGAAGGGTACCGTATTAATTTGGTTTTGTAATAGAAAAATTAGGGCCATAACAGAAAGCAGAAAAGACAAATTTCTACTTTTGCAACCATGGTTGGCAAACTGTGAATCATAGACCAGAAGGCCTATAATCTAATTCATGAATGGGAAAGATATTATAAATTGCAAGGTTCATGCTCAATTATTAAAACAAGAGAAAATATATAGTTTTCCACTAAATAAAACTGTAAAAATATGTTTAGAAAGAGAATATCTTCCTTATTTTAATTTTACATAAATTACTGATTGGGCAATTGAGGTTGCTCCATGATTTGTCTCTCATCAGCTATATAGAATCAAATGATTCATGGAATTCTGACAAGTGACAACTATGTTGGCAACCTCATTACTAGCACCTACAATGATATACTAAAGGTAAAGACAAGCCTGACTTTTATAGAGTTTCTAATTAACACCAGTTTGTCAATTGATTTGATAAACATAGTTAATTAAAATAGAAGAGAAGAGATACCAAACAGAATTCAACAAGAGAATCACACAACTACAAATTTGAGGACAGCATTAAAAATAACAAAATGCACTACTATCATCTAAAAGATAGCCATAGCAGTGCAGCAAAGGAGCATACCATCTTGCCAGAAGCAAAAATAAGTGCTGTTGTTTTGGGATCTCTTATCCTCATAATGACAGCAGCAAAACGCTGCAAACAAACAGTATACCACCAACCATTAGAACTAGCATAAATAATACATCTGCAAATTAATGATAATAACAGAACCATAGTAACAAGTAGAAGATAATGTGGAATATTAATATAAAATAGTAGTCTTAGATTTAACCACACTTCTCAGGTCATAGGAACAAAAAAAAAATTAGAAAGCAGGATACGTGACAGCACAACAAACCAGTTAACCTTTATTGTATACATGCACCATTGTGAAGATAGCATATTTGAGTGAAATTCACTACAAGCAAATGAAACTTGCCTTGGGATTGTACTCTGCATTACGAGCTTGAAGTACAATTGTTTTGAGGTCCAACTTACAGTCTAAATTGATGAAAATTGAAGCAAAATCCTTAATATTCCAATGTGAATAGAGGGAAAATTATTATACATTCCAACATAGTGATAGAAGCAAATGTTATCAATCAACAGTAGCAAATGCCAGAAGGTAGATCACAACATAAACAGCCACCTCTTAAAAGTTAAAACCCAATTACTACAGAGGCATAGCAGGACACAGTGCGATCACTAACCCTAAAAAGTGGATCCAATCTAAAATTTTCACGAATATGTAATGCACACACAATTTTACAGTCATGATTGAAACTTGAAGGTATTCAGCAAAAAATAAAAGAGTAAAGTACTCAATAATCAATAGCACTCAACAAGCATGTTTAAGTGCCAAATAGACAAAAGTGACAAAACTTAAATAAAGAGTGTAAAATCCCAACACAATTGAGAACTTGCAACAGCGTGATCAGTGGGTAGGCTCTACAACTACAAACATGGGTATTGACTTATTTCTAACAAAAGGGGGTAACCCCACAACTTAAGATTCAACCAACTGAAGCTCGCAATTGAAACCAAACAAAAGAGAAAGTGAAAATTTGTTCATCAAAACACAGATACTCGCTGAAGGGTAAGCACGATCCCAGAAGGATGCTTCTGTAGATCCACCTGTTGGCTCCCTTCCAATCCTTGGTCAGCCATCAAACTCTATTTTTTTTTTTTTACTAACCCAAAAATCAACTTCGCTTCTCTTTTTTTCAACTCAAAAACACAAAAAGATAAAACCTTTATTATCCAAATAAATAAATTAAAAAAGAACCCAGATCTCGAAAGTTAAAAAAAAAAAAAAAAAAACAGTTTCACCCAATTAAACGAAACCCTCTTTTGTTTTAAATATGGTTTAAGAAAAACACGAATTGGGTGTTTGGGGTGTGAAGATCAGACCTCGGAGAGAGGGATCTGCTTGGGAATTGAATCGGAGAGGGGAAAGAGTGGAGAGAGCGGGAAGGATTCGAAAGAAGGGTTCTTTTATATGAGAAGAGAACGGAGGATTTGGGATTTGTATGCTGTTGTGAATTTGTGATGGGTTTTGATTTGGAGAGAGAGAGGGTATTTTTATTTTAGTTGCGTGTGTGGAGGCAATAGCCAGAGAAGGGGTGAATTTTTTTTCCTAAACATACATAAAAAAATTAATTAAATATAAAAACATGCATATTCTTCATTATTTATCAATATATCAATATATATATATATATATATATATATATATATATATATATATATATATATATATATTATGGTGTAAATTCGGATTTAGAGGACCAAATTTAGATGCATGTGGAAGGGGAATGCCTGGCTCAAGCATGATCCAATAGCGTAGTGACAGGTAAGACTGTGTGGGTTGACTTGGTAGGCTTTTGGCAAATTAGATTGTTGTAGTTTTATGATTTTGGGTGAGGTTGTTTAAATTTAGAAGAATTAATTTTAAAATAAGTATTTTTTTTAAATATTTCTTTAAGAAGTAGATGTTTTTGTTTTTTAAAATAAGTAAAAAATTATTTATTTTATATAAAAACAGTTTAGACAAATATATCATAAAAACATAAAATTGTTTATTTTATCAAAAAACAATTATTTTAAAAAATCAATTTAACACTTTATCTAATCTAATTATGGGAATTTAATTGTTGAAAGTAAAAAAGTGTGTGAATCTTATATGGATATAGATTAAAGATATTAAAACTGTGATATTATCTCCAATGAAAAAAATTAGCTTTAGACTGTTTAAGATTTTTTTTTACAGTATCAAATTGTTTAAGATTAAAGATAAAGTGAATTTGGTGTAAAAGAATTTAGTTATCATTCTTTAGAGATTTAAAAACAAAACTTAATCTAATTTATGTTTGTTATAGAAAATATTATTTCTTTTAAAAGAAGCTGATCACTTTATGACAAGCTATTTGAACCAACTTCTTGTTTTAATTAGATTTTAGATTTTTTCTCTCAACTTCTGATTATTTTGAGAAATTGAGATAAACACCTGAAAAGCTTAAAAAAAACATTATTTTTAAAATAAGCTATTCTTTTGAAAAATAAGTTGTAACAAATAGATTTTTAACTTCGATTTTTAATCTTTTTTAGTAGTTTTCTTATTGTTATATATGATTAGAAACTATTTAATTTTCATATCATTGTATTCAACTTGAGTTCTTAACTTATTTATAGTGAGTCTCATTTTCTCTTCACTCATAAAAACTCTCTTTTTAATTGAATTTTTTTAATGATTAAATAATCTTGTTGTAGTTACTTATATAAGTAACTTTTATAAGAAATCTATTACACCTCATTTACTCTAATTGTATTAAGTTGTTTAACTTTAAAAACCAATAAAAGTGTGTTTGAAAACACTTCAAATCATGTTCAACAAAGAATTTTGGATTTTCAAGACAAAAATACCAAACTACTTGAAAAGCTTTCTCGTGAACAAATCTTGACTGGACTTGTTGCATAATGAACCTCTCACTATGCCCGATTGACCTACTTAGCCAAACATAACACCTTAAACATAGATCATGAAATACATGAATGCTTAGTATGTTTGATCGATCTACCTGATGAAGAGTTCCACAACCTTCAAGCACAAAACCTGAGAAGTGTGAGTGCTTATTATGCTCGATCAACCTACATAACAAGATAATCCATAATTCCTAAGGGTAGAGCTTAAAAGGTGTATTTGTTTGTTATGTTCAATTTACCTACTTGGCCAAATGATCCACAACCTTTCAAGCATTAAACCAAAAAAACAGCTTGTTATGCTTGACAACCTATCAACTTACTTCAAAAGTAACTTTTTTATAGTTTCTCCTCATTTTCACCATTCATTTTTTAATCAATTTACTCCATGAGTAACTTTTAAAAAGTTACTCCTCATCTAAATTATTGTTTTTTTTAAAAATCTAATGATTATAATAACTAGTTAATTTTAACTATTACATTTCAAAAAAATCAATGATTCCGATGAGGAGTAACTTTTTAAAAGTTACTCATTGAGTAAATTGACTCCTCCCTCCCTCCTCCCCCCCCCCCCCCCCCTTCTCTCTCTCTCTCTCTATATATATATATATATATATATATGTATATATATATTTGATAAGAAATTCTTATTATTTATTATGAATGTATTCTACACCATTGATATATTTTAAGAGAATCTCTTGTTATAACTTGTTAACACTCTAGTACTAAAAAAAGTGTGTTAACAAGGTACATTATTGATGTATTTTTAGATAATATTTAGTTATAATTTGCTAATACATTCATGCTAAAAAAAAATGTGTACAACATCATTCTCATTATTCATTTTTTTTTATAAATTAAAAATTAACTATAAAAGAAATACTTTTGGAGTAAGGAAATCCTTCCTTGTGTGTGTATATATATATATTCCAATACTAATTAATAAGAGAAATCAATTTCAATTATTTTTCATTCTTTTCGATCTTCTATATAGTTTGTATTATAGATTGAATAGGCGCAGGGATCCCTCTAACCACAAGCAAGAACTTCATTTTGCAGTCTAGGGGAATCGACAAATATATATAGTCGGAACATCAAATCAGAATTGAAGTCCGCTCACCTAAAAGGAGAGGACTGTAGCAGCGATTGTGATAAAGATGCTTCGGGTACATGACATGGTTAAAAGTTGAACGATACAAAATACCACTTATTCGGCTCCTTAAATTAGCCACTACTACATTGTTTGTTCCTTCATGATTCGGTTATGTAGTCACTTCAGTTTATAAGTGGCTACAATATGCAAACTTGCTCAACTAACTAACTACTGCCTCAACAGGCACTGGTTCCGGTGCCACCTCTGCTCCCGAATGCCCCTTCTTAGGAGGGTTGAAGGGCTTCTCATCAAGTCCCCAGAACTTGGCAGTTTTCACATCATCCTCGGTCATCAATCGCGAGAACTCTTCATGGTCATAGTTTAGACTTGTTTTCCCCCCAAATTCACTTGGAAGGTTTTCCGTGGGGAAGAGTGATTTTATCAGCTCCACACTGTCCTTATTGTTAGGATAAACAAACTTCACCTTCTGGACTGTCTTGGGATCCAGGAAGAATCTGATGGCCTATCAGAATGAGGGAAACTTCAAATTTGTGAAATGGAAGAGGTGAGTGTCGAAAGCTCATAATTCGAACCACAAATTGAGCACAATCATAAAAATTGACCAACATCCAAATTTTCAAATACGACAAGGTAGAAGAAGATAAATAGAAAAGGAAAAGGAGGGGGGGGGGGGGGGGGGGACCAAATTCACACATGTTTCTACATAATTCCAGACCCCATCCCCAAATGAACTCGAGAAGAAAAACAGATTAAAGAGCAAAATTAGTTACACGGCTGATTTTCAGGTATAACTACAGTGTAAAATTTTAATTGAGTTTATTTTGCTGAAAGGCAACTAAATTTTCCCTAACTGACTGACATGATATGATTTGAATATTCAATTACACAAAAGATTATGAAATGTTCGAAAAGTTAAAAGTGATACAGAATATAATAACATTTACATAAGCAAGAAATATTAGGCAAGTATTGCTTGATCTTTAAATGTAGAACAAATATTAAAATATAAATAAAGCTAAGCAAAAGCAGAACAAATATAACTTGCAGGGCAGGAGAACAAACCTTCCAGAAAGCCTGGAATATTCTTGGTGGATTGTACATAAAAGCAATAGCAAGCCTTTCTGGATAGTGGTTTTGTAAAATGTGAATAATATCACGAGATGTTTTAACAGACATATTTGTACTAAGTGATAATCCTGTGAAGTCTATCAACCATGACATTTGTTCTTGACCTTCAGAAAGATTTAGGATAGCATTTTCCAACAGATAGACTAAATGCCTGATATTATCTTCAGCCGATGTTGTGTTCTAACAAAAGGAAACAGATTAGACAGATTAAGTTAACCAGTCATCTCTTTGGCTGACCATAAAAAAAAAAGTTAACCAGTCATGTACAGAGAAGCCTTATTGAAAGTACATCCTAAGTCCAAACCTGCATCCCTGGCCTCATAATAAGCACAGTCCTCCCAAGTCGATCATGGAAGTTAGCTCTGGAGACTTTGCCTGTTTCACCCTCATGTGCTATTTCAGCCTGGATGTAAGATGTTATTTAATTGTAAATACAGGTTTATAATACATGAAAGAGCAATATCCATAAATAGGCTATCACTTGATGACGGTTTCATTTAGTCCTTGCAGGCTATACAGATATTAAACACATGTAGAAGGTAGCATATCATAATTTTGAAACCAAATGTATTCTGATGCTAATGTATGATCTTAATTGATTTCAAAAGTACAGCTCCACAACTCAATTGCAGCTTAAAATTTAGATATATATATATATATATATATATATATATATATATATATATATATATATATATATATATGTTATTGACATTATATTGAGTAATCTAATACTAAACTATTGATTTATAATCTGAGAATTATGTTGCTCCAAGAAAAAAACTAGATATGTTTGCAGTATAGACTACAGAGAGGTATCTTGCAACAGATCATAAAGTAAATGGACAATATAGAAAAGACAAACAAATTGCATCTGCCACATGAAAGAACAAAACAACACAGACCATTATGTCAGCTCAAGACAAGTTATAACAGGATGATAAACATCAATATTCAAGACCATGTACTGATATGTTGATCCATCATCTATTTGTCAAATTGTTTGTGACATGGATCAAGGTTACAAGTATGTCATGTTCATTATCAATTTCATTTTTGGCATCACCAATTGAGTGTGTAGGGATCAAAGCCAGTTAAATCAAACTAACCCAACGGATTTCCTCTGGCTTATAAGTTGCCCTCCACTTGAGTGTTTCCTCCAGCATTTTCTTAGCTTTATCAACATTCCAGTTTCTTGCTTCTAAATATCTCCTTAGACATGCATCTGTGCAATACTTTAATCGACGACCAGAGAGGGGCCCAAGACCTGTCTTGAGTTCAGCCACCTGTTTGTAGATGTGTTACACTTCATCCTCATAAAAGCTAGCATTCCATGAATGTGTTTTCTTAATTCTTATAGACAAACAATTTTTTTTTTTGCATCATCCTTACAGGATGCCAATTGCATTGCAGAGAAGGTGTAATGCACTCAAAATTACTTTTTTATTTGAGATTTGAGAAATGCTATCAACACACTCTCTCTATTATTAGATGGAAGTTGTTGAAAATCACAAATTGAGTGGAACCCACTTCTTATTTGATGAACCCCACCTATTTAATAAATTTTAACCAAGAAGAGAGTGTCCAATAGAAGGAGTGTATTAGAGATTGTGTTGCTAATACTCCTCTTTGAAATTTTTTCAAGATCTGATATAGAACTTGCGAGTTAACAAAAGACGTCAAACAAAGAAGTTTACCTTTGTATCTTGATATGAGGAATCATTCTCCTGGTTATTCTGGGTTTGCCTTCTAAGAAGGAACATGATGATCACCAAAGGCACTAATTCCCAACCTGCAGCACAAAACTTCAAGTAAGATCAATTTTCCTCTTCAAACCTAACATCCACACCATCACAAAATCATAAAAGTCGAAACATGAGAAGAGAATAATAAGAATTTTGCAACAATTCCATAAGTTGAACGAACAATTCCACCTGTACTGTACTCAATCACATGCACATCACCCTATTTGGAATCAAACCAAAACACAGTAACATAAAGAAACACCTAACAATTTTTTATGCACAAAACTGTCTCAACAGCATAAAATATAAGTAAAGGACTTATCTATTCCAACAAAGACAAAATTGAAAAACAGACACCTATTATTCACCGAGTCCAACACGTTTTTAGGTACATAGACGAAGAATGTCAACGTTTTGAATCTCAATTTTGTTTTTTTTCTCTTCTGAAACGGATCCGTTTACAGAACTAAACGTGAGAACTGGGATCAAACACCCTATTCTGACCGTACACTCTGCGGAATCAGCAATAACGCGAAGTAGTTTCACGCTTCTCTTGGCAGCGTTGACTTTACGAAACGAATAGGAACAAAATGAAAATGAAAATGAAAAAAGAAATCAATTGAAGCACATATAAAATAAACAAACAATTCTTAATTTTTGAACATAGGGGAAATTAAAATTAATATTCCAGAATCAGATCCAGGGAATGAGAGAAGAGAGAAATGAGGGAACGCAAACATTACAAACCTGGAGAGAGAATGTAGGAGCTTGTAAGCAAAAGCAGCTAAAAGGTTAGTAGTACCAAACTTATGGCATGAGATTTTTGAGAAGAGAGAAGAGAGAATATGGAAGAGGACGTTTGTGTGAGTGTGCCTTTTTCACTACTACTCACAATCACGTTTCACGCACACTCCCACGCGAGTGTCATTTCTGACTATAGAGAGAGGAAGCAAGCAAAGGACAAAGGAAAGAAAGATAGTAACTTGACACATGATTTTTAATGGAATTTGTTTTTTTCGCTTTCCCTTTCACTTCTTTAATGACTTTTTAATTTATTTTTCCAACGAAATTAAAGTCAGGTCACATTGAAATTAATACCATTTAAAGCAAAATTACAAGGACAACGTGCTTTCTTTCCCAAAAAGAAAAAAAAAATTAATTGCTGATTGGAAAAAAATTATCTGTTATTTAGGTCCGTGTAATATTTTCCTTCAAGAAAGGTGTCTGTAATAATTTATTTGGATGGTTCGTTTGTTTATAAGCTTCTTTTTTGTTTTTTAAAAAAGAAATACTTTTTTAGTAAAATAAATAAGTTTTTGTTCTTTATGTATTTTTTAAAATTATTTTTATTTAAAATAAGTAGTTTTTTAAGAAACAAATTTCATTTATTTCTTAAAAAAACATATTTTTGAAAAGCTTCTTTTATTTTACTTTTTAAAATTTTAACAAACTCACTCATGATCTTTTATGTACTTAGATTATTGAACATACTCAACTACTGAAATCCAAATTCATATATACGATTAAAAAGCCCACGGTTATTATTAGACACCCTCCAAAATAAAAAATTATTAAATAGTTTGAAATTATTATGTTAGATATAACCCTGATCAACCAATAATCATGCGACACAAGTTAATAGATACATTCATTAATTGAAAAAATTGACAGTGTTAGTAGAAATCAGATGTTTTGAGAATTAAAAAATCAAACTAATCCATTTAACAACCACAAAAGGTGAAAATCACGATTAATCATATCGGTACATCAACTTTAAAAAATAAGTACAAATTGTTTATGCAAATCAATCTTCCAAATCAGTTTTAAAAAACAAACTAAGGTTGCTTTCTCTGCGATGGTTGTTGCTGCTGCTGCAGGCCTTAGTGCTTCACTGCTTCTCGGTGCTTCATACCAGTTTTACATGTTTATTGTTTCCTTACATATGTGTTAGTTTTCAAATTCAATTTAATCACGATAGTCATCAACTCATCATGAATTTGAAAATATAATTTACACATGCATAAATTATCTTCTTTGCAGATAAACTCATTTGATTAAATTAGAGCAAATTGTTTGATGCTTTTGAAGGTTGATGTGATAAAAGAACATGCAACACAATTTACATTGCCGTAATTTAAGATGTATAACTCTTGCTCTCTTCGTTGGAGATAAACTCATTTGATCAAATTAAAGCAAATTGTTTTTAAAGTAAAATTGCATTAAAAGCAACGTGTGCACCTTATTTTTTATCAGTAAAAAAAGGATCCATGATCTTTTGCAGATAGAGGGCGTTAACGTTTCCAGCAGTGGAAGATCTTATTTGGGTATATGATTCACACTTATTTTTTGAAATTAATTTTATTATTATTCCTTTCAAATCATCTATCATGAAATGTGAAGTTCAAAAAATCTGATTTCTTTCAAATCGAAGAGTGAAAACCTAGTTGATTTGGTGAAAACCAAGGAACATGTCAACCATGCTAGCTCTATGCGTAAACCTAGTTGATTTGGTGAAAACCAAGGAACATGTCAACCATGCTCTATGCGTGGAGGAGGCAAAGAGTGATGTGGTGGACGTCAAGGAATCTAAGAGACAAGTGAAGAATAAAGATTTAATGGTTATTGATTGTGAAGAGAAATACAATAGTAATAAACTTAAGAGCTTTATAGGGAATGAAACTACAAGGCTAATCTTAAGCTCATCACTATTGTGCTCCTCTTCACAAACAACAACCCTTGTAGCTTCATTCACCACTTGGTTCTAGATTCTTCAATGTCCACCACATCCCTCTTTGCATCCTCCACGCTTAGAGCATCATTGATATCTTCCTTGATTTTTACCAAACCAACTAGGTTTTCACTCTTCGATTTGAATGAATTAGATTTTTTTGGACTTCACATAGCATGACAAACAATTGGTATCTTCTTAGGTGTCAATCTAGTTGAGATCTTCCATGTTTAAGCAATCCTTGTCTTTTATAAAAAAAATTAAAGATGTAAAAAATATTAGAGCATGTTATTGTTGTTGGCCCTAGTTATCTGATAATTATATTGATACTTATTGAAATTAATATCATTATAGATAGAATAATGTTAGTAATATATATTAATGTGGTTGGCCTTGTTTGTTGGATTACTATGATGGGTAAGTAATTCCATATCAGTTTAACATAGGGAGAAACCCTTATTTCTTTTCACGTTGCAATGTAGTTGCCCAATTGAGACTTCACAAAAATTTAAGGCACCATGAAGTAGAAATATAGTTTCTCCCCTCACTCGTAAACATTAAGTAGATCAAATGTCATTTGTGTACCCAGGTAATTCTAAATCTCCTGTGCCTATATTTCTTTCCGCTTTGCAGTGTAGTTGCACTTTTGATACTCCACAGAAAATTAAGGCGCCATGGAATAGAAATAGTTTCTCTCCTCACTCTTGACACTAAATAGATCAAATATGTCTATCGAAGTAATTCTAAATCTCTTTTGTTATACATATTGCAATTTTGGGATTGATTTGGTGCTTTTGATTTCCTTATATATCAGACTAAAATTTATCAATTGGTATCAAACCAAGGTTCAAATCCAATTTTGATTGTATAAAATTGTTAAATCTTTGTTTATTGATTTTACATATATATGGAGGTTGATTTTCCATTTTTATCCCGTCTTTTTGTTTTCCTACATATCTAGGATAAATTAAGAATTTAAAGCGGTAATTGATCACTTTTTTTAAAATCTATTGGATTGATATGAGAAGTTTTCAATGCTTCAAACTGGAATATGTTCAAAATTGCAACATGTACAACATGAGCTTTAGAAATACCTAGATATATAGGCAGACAACATTGATATCCATTCAATATTGTCTGTGTGAGGAGAAAAACTATTTATATTCCATGATGCCTTAATTTTTTGTGAAGTCTCAATGGAGCAACACACTTGAAAGTGTAAAGAAATAGGACCTCTTCCTATGTTAAATTGATATGGACTCACTTCAAACTTAATACATTTCATCCTTTCATCGGGATGAAGCAGAAAGTAAGCAGAGTAATTGCCAATTCATCCAACTTTGTTGCATATTCTCCTACAGTCATATTTCCCTATTTCAACTGCATAATTTTATTTCCTTGGCTCTTTTTACATCATCAGGGAAATATTTTACTACAAATTTGTTCTTAAACACTTCCTAAGTTACTTCCACTCCTACTACTTCTAAAAGTCTCCTTGTACTATCCCACCAATTAATACTTGGCCTCATCGACCAACATATAGGTCGCAAAAGTAACCTTTTGCCTATTTGTGCATGTCATTGCACAAAATATTTTCTCCATTTCTTGAATCCACAAATCAGCTTTCTCCGGACCATATCCTCCTACAAATTCTGAAGGATTGTTCCTTTTGAATTCAGATAAACCTTGAAATTCGGCTACTTCTTCATTCCTTTGATTAGTTTGTTGCAACATAACTGCAACCATCTCCCTAATAGCCTGAATAGCTTCCACCATTAAAACATGTCTTCTTCTTGCCATTTGTTAACTATCACACCAATATGGTAGACACAACGTACACTTAGTCCCTACCCAACACTCACTAGAACGAGACTCTAATACCTCTAAATATAACACCCATATTTTATAAGACTTATTTATATAATTTAATATATATGTATATATTACATAGTTTCACTAATTTATTATCATATTTGAGTACTAACATTATTTCATATGTGTACATTCCTTCCAAATACCAGTCAAACTACTCTCTCACTCTCACTCTCTCTCTCTCTATATATATTCAATTATAGAGGAGAATGTTCTATGTTTGGTGGGGTAAATTACCAGATTCTGGAAAAAGAGAAAGTTATCATTATATAGCCTCTTAAATTTATTGGCCACAATAAATAGGGAGATCATATTAGGATTCAAATTCTCCCTTTATAAATGTCATTAAAACCTTGACGATCTACTTTCTCATTTCCACAAATGTAGCATATATAGGAGGAACATTTGATTTCACTTCCATCTTTTGCCATGTACATGAAGAGAAAGAAATAACACAAAATGAAGGGGGTTAGCATATTTTATCTTGCCATCAACTTAAGAATAATGAAATATAACTATGACGCTCAATTTATTTAACAGACGTAATGTTAATGCAGTATAAATGATGTGCGATATGCATGGGGCTCATAATCATACTACTCCATGAAGAAATATATTTATTTATTTTTATATGGGGGAGCTATTGGGAGACACTACTTTCTTTCGGCAATAATAAAAGAAGAACGATATTTCTTACGAAATAATTTTGTGAAAATTGCACGATGACCTATTTCCTCAGTACTTATTAAACAGCAAAATATTCAATTCATTATTTAGTTAAAATAAAACAATTTACATGAATATCATGAACTAACAAGCCATAGTGCTAATTTGGATTGTAGACATTTCAATCTCTTTGCGTATCTTTCATACGAACAAATTTTATATGTTACTATATACAAAAATACCAAAACTTGAATAATCACTTATGCATTTCTAATTAAAAAAACTAAACATAATTTAATTATTGTCAAAAGCATTATTTTTGAGTTACTTTTTATATGAATTTAAAAGAAAACGTTAATATTAAAAAAATATGAAAGGCATTACAGAAATACTCTCATACTGTTAACCAAATGCACTTAATATTCCTCCATTATTTGACCGATAAAAAACCACCTAATTGTTTTTTTACGTATAAAGCTGAGTACCTTTCCTCACAAACATTGTTGAAACTTTTACATTTGCACCGTTGCAAGCCTATGTTTAATTTCTTACCATCCGTTAATTTTATATATAGTATTGTATTTATATAAATATATATGTATATTTATTTTTTTCTTATATAGTATTAATTATTATATTTACTAAATATAATTATTTATTAAATTTAATAAATGTAATGATAATATTATTAAAAGTATAAGTTTTGAATTGAATTTATACTATAATTTATTTCATGATTTCCATTTGACTGACTTAATTTTAATAAAAAAAATATAATAACCATATATTCATTATGAAAAATGATAGCGCAAAATTATAATTATAAGTTGAATTCCAATTTTTATAAAATTTGTGATGACACGAGTATTAATGTAATATTTAATTAATTTTATTAATATATTATTTATATAAATATTCTATGTATAATTTATGGAGAAATTACATTTGCACCTATGTTTTCTACTAATTGTTTATGATATCTTTAAGTTAAGCGTACGAACTTTAATATTTTTTTATGAATTGTGTCTAATATATTTTAGTTAAGGATATGATTTTAATGATGTATAATATGTGTTAAAGTAATGTCAGATAACTCATAGGTATATATAATTTGAATAAAATATTGGTAACATGGGTGTAATTTACTAAAAAAAATATTTTGAGATTGGATGAATAATGTTACTAGGAAGCCTTGTGGTCTTGTAAAATATAGTTTTTTACAACTTCAAAAATGTTTAATAAAAATATAATAATATATTAATTAAATATGAGTTTATAAAATAAAAAATAGTAATGAAATTATTAAAAGCATTTATCATATTAAAATATTAAATCAATTAATACTTTTTAAATTATTTTAAATAATTAATTAAATATAGTAGATATTCCTAAATAATAGTTTTTTATTCAGAGCATTTATTATATTAAAAGTATAGATTTTTTATTATATTAAATGCATTAATTAATATTTTTATTTTATTAAAAGCAATTATTAAAAGAATTTAATATTTTTCAAAAAAATATATTAAATAATTAATAAATTATTTTAAATATTCCTTAACTAATACTCAATCGGACTAATCATGGATTGGATTGACCATAGAGTACCTTTTAGAGAAATTGATAGCAAAATCTTACTTGAAATATATTAGGGGTGAATATGGATTAGACTTATCCAAAAAAATCTTAAAAAATTTACTTGATTCAATTGATATTGACTTAGTTTGATCAAGTTCATGAATCAAGTGGGATTAAAGAATGAGAAAGCCAATCAAGTCAAGTATGGTTAAGAGTTTATTGGTTATACAAATTAACTTGAGACTCAACCCGACTTGGCCCAACTTGATTAGTTAATATATTAAAATAATTATATATTTTTATTTTAGTAGATGAGAATTGAATTGAGACAAAGAAAGTGAGTTGAGAATCTCATTTTTCTTTTTTCCTTTTTTGTGTTGAGCACTTTTTCCTAACAAAGTAAACAACATCCTTTACGTCACATCTTCACTATCTGGTCATCAGTTCTACCGCTTTCTAGACAATATCGTTGGATTGCATAGTGAGTTCTCTCTTCTTTTCTTTTCTCTTGTCATTTCTCTCTTTTATTCTCAACTTCAAGTCCTAACTTGGTATTTTGTTTCTTCAAGTTTCAAGTGTCTCTCTTTCCCTCTCCAAATCCTATTCATCCTTTCCTTCACCACTCACAAATACTCATATTTTCACAAATCATTCAAAGGTTTGTTGAAGGTTTGTAATCTTTATGATTTTCATTTTCTGTATTTTTTTCTTTTTCTAGTTTTCTTGTTTATTATTTAATTTTATTTGGTCTGTTTGTTCAAATTTAGGGAAATTAATAACCCTAACCCTAAATGATCCTTTTTGTCCAATTTCCCCTCAATTTGTTCAAATTTAGGGAAATTAATAACCCTAACCCTAAATGATCCTTTTTGTCCAATTTCCCCTCAATTTTCCCAATTTTATCCTATTTTATAATTTTTTCCTCTTTTGTCGGGTTACTCAAAAATCAATTCAATTTGACCCAAATAAAAGAAAGTCTAGTTTGAATTGAAGAAAATCTACTAAATCTGACCGAGTCTGTTTACCCAATTTGATTTCAATTTTTGCTTAAAGTAGACCCAAATTGATTTATGTAATTCATCCCTACATATTATGTTGTGTGGAACAAAAATATGGAAATAAGATAAAGATAAGTCAGAGGATATTTCATACATATAATATAGTGCAAAAAAAAATGTTAGGTTGCCAATGACACACCTAATTGATACGAATTGCAACTGCAAACATTGGGCTAAAAAGGATGTGAAATGGTATTTGTCAATGAGATTCATATCAAATAGTGATAATTTCTTGAATGAAGCATAAGTATTTCTTTAGAATCTTTAAATTTCTGGCTTCATTAATTCCTAGCACATGCAGTCAAATGCATGGTGATTTCCTTTTAAGGGTTTTGTGATTTGCGTTTTTCCGATTCATGAGAAAGTTGAAATGATGATGTGAAACATTTAATGTATTTGCAGGAAGCATCAATAAGAAATGGATAATAGCAATTCAGCTGCAACGACCGGTGTCTGGAATGATTTTCGGTCAATTGATATAATAATAACAATACTTATGAGCCTCAATGTTGTGGACCTTGCAGTTGCCTCGCTGGTCTGCAAAATGTGGAACAAAGCTTGTCGTGACCCGTCTCTTTGGCGCAAAATTGATCTGTCCGAACTCAATAACTCATACCTTTTCAACATACAAAATAATAAGCCGGGAGCTTACAAGCATTCGAGGGGGAAAATTACTCAATTCTTAAAGTATGTTTTGAGTCTGAGTAATGGAAATACAAATTGCTTAATATTTAACTACAATGTTGACTTAACGGATGAGCAGTTCATCATAGCTGCTGAAAGGTAACATATTCTCTTATTCTTAATTACCCTTTAATTTGTGCATGCATTTGGACTATTATTTATACAACCTTCTAAAACAAAACACCCATCAGTATTAATTAAGAAGTCTAAATTAAATATTGCATATATATAAAAGTTGTTTGGTATTACATGTTGCAAAAAAGAAGAGGAGACTATAAAAAATCAAGGAGATTCTCTTCATTTGACATACTTAGTTACATAATTTGATTCTCTATTTATAATAATGCAACTCATAGGCATTAATACACAACTCTTCAATTAAGACACTAAACAAACATAATATCATGACCCTTTAGATACATAATGGTTATACAGAAATAATGCCCGTTAATGCTTAGTATCCCACACCCATATTCATCTTCTATCGTCTAATACATAATGGTGCTTTTGTCTTGTTTTGTAGGACCCCAAATCTGAAACGACTAGTTCTACCAAATACATGTGTCTTTTCAAGAAAAGCAGTGCATACGGCAATGAAGTCATGGGGGGGCCTAGAGTCCATTACCATTTCCTTCGATGACCCCAATAAATACATATTTTCTGCAATTGCCGAATACTGCAAGAACATAACAGAGATGAAATTTAGTCACGGTTGCCTCCTCTTTGAAGAAAATTATGTTGAAGCGCTGCTTAAATGTGCCCCTAACTTGAAGGCTTTGAGCATTCGGTGCATAATGACAAGCATGGGTGCTTTGTGCGGTGTGTTCACTTCCTTCCAACATTTGGAGGCGGTGAATATATGCCATAGCTCCATTATAGATGCACCATATTCTGATTTCGGTGTTGTGGATATTACTTATGTACAAAAGCATTTGCCGCCATCGAATTACGGAAAGCTTATATATTGTAAAGAAGGATCATGCCTTAGGTGCAAGAATGACAGGAGCATTATTCCTGCCGGAATTTTCCAAATTACAAGCTTTCTTATCCATGCCTCAGAGGATTTGTGGCGGGAGGACGAGATAACTTCTCTTGCACATTAATCTATCTGAATATGTTTTGTTTGTGCTGCATCAAACCTTGTTAATTATTTGGGTCTCACTCATTTTGTGCTTCAAGTAATTAACTTTCATAGACATTTAATTACCTTTTGTTGATTCCTGTCTAAACATGTTTTCTTGTGCTGTTAGCCTATCCATTTACTTGGATAAAACTTTGATTGTTAAGTGTTGATTTGCTATAAGGATGTATAAGCTAGTACTTTTGCTGGGAAAATACTTCAATGCAATGGTTATGCTGGAAATACATATATATCACAAATTTCTGGGTGCATGATTTTGTAGAGAAGCTAGAACATTTGTACATTCTGGTAGTAAATGGCAAAACTTGTTGTGTAATAATAATATATCTCTAAAAACATTAATAAGTTGTTGGTGGTAAAATTATATAAAACCATGCAAGGGAAAATATAAACCAAATTCTGAAAATGTATTTTAAACCTTTATTAAAGTCGGATAAGATAATTCACTAATCAAAGGTAGCACCCATAAAATATCTACTTTTTATCAGTTTGCAAGCTTTTCTGAAGACAAATTAAGATTTAAAGATTTCTAACTCTCACTTGTCAGTAGCCTCAAAGTATGAGTGTTCATTGTGAATGTTGCATGTATATTTGATAATATAATAGTAATACAAGGTGAGTTTTCTATTTCCGTTGCTACGTATTTCTTTCATTATACACGTGAGAAACAAAATCTTTCTTATTACGAGTTATTGATATATCATGTTTCTTTAACTAATTATTTTTCTCGATATGAAGGGTTTAAGTTGCTTCACTTAATTATAAGGTGTTGGGTAATAAACACGTGACATGGGGGGAGCTAGATGGTGCAAAGGGAAATGATTCTACATGGTGCAGAGACATTTGCTCTCTAGATAAAGCCCTAAGTTGACGGGCACACTAATTGAGGGAGTCTTTTAAGAAAGATTAGCATCTGCACAAGAAACCTCTTTCTGAAATAATCCATTGATTGCTGCAACCAAAACCAAATCTTCGAAGCAAAATTGCATTGGAAAAAACGATGCTCACTCAATTCGTATTCTTTTGTTTTTCATTTCATTCAACCACATCCTCAATTGCACTACCTTTCACCAACTGTTTGAGCAACTTTGTTTAATTGCATGTTTTGAAAACTAAAAATACTTTTTGAAAATAGAAATCAAACAATTGATTTAATAGTGGGTACATTTTCCATGCTTTGGTATCGGACTTTCCATTTGAACTAACTAATGATAAATATAGAAATTATTTAGTTTTAGGATAAATATATTTAATTTGATTATGAAATTGAAAATACATGTATAACCCAATTGTGGTAACATATATAATATCGCATCAACCATAGTAAGTATATAAAAATATAATTACTGAAATACCTCACGTTATTTGTTGGTCTCTCCTTCATGGCGCTGCTTGTGAGCCAAATGATTCAGACATGCCATTTGTTTGGTTAACCCACAAGCTTGATGTCTTGACACAGTCTTATGAAAAAAGCTCAAAACCCGCAACTAAATTTTTTTGGTTATTCTTACATTGTGTGAGTCATATTTGATATCACATTGACCATAACTTTCCATCCCCCACATTGATCCATCCGGTGTAATTAGTGTATATATAAATTTAACTATACCTTTTGCTACATGTTTTGAATTATTCAAACACATAAAAAGATGATGCTTCACACCATGATGAAATTTCTAACCTATCCAATATTTACTCCGTTTCCAAGATCTCTCTCTTCCAATCTAGGTAGGGGATCAACTTCGACACTGACATTCAGCACCCACCCTGATAGTATTATGGATAAGACTCAAAACCTGACTGAGAAAGCGACAGAGTAAGTAAAAAATAACTTATTGTGGAAATCATGAAAGGGAGATATTGTTAATCGTGAACCAATATTCTTTTTTAAGAAGCATAGATCATCGATGCAAACTCTAAATTAATTAAACATATAGTATATGTTAAGAGTTTAATGTATAAATTAATTTTATTATAATCCAATCATAATTTATTATTGATATATAATTTTATAGATAATTATTGTAAAAATCAATAAACTTATTATACATAATAATTTATGATTAGATAATAGTATAAAATTATTTTATATTATTGGTTTATAACTTCTTTTTTTTCATATGCTAAATCTCATTATTTTATTTTATGTGTTTTTGTTATTAACTAAGTAATAGTTGTGTTAACTATATCCATCCCGTAACAATACTTATCAAGAAAATATAATACATATGTATTTCAAGCATTATTTTATTTAATTAATTTAAGGTCTTCGAGGATTTAATTCGATTTAATGTAGTTAATAATAAAATAAAATATAATTAACAATTGCAGGAATGTGATGTCTAAATATGAAAAAAGGATTTGAAGGGGCTAGTGGTGGAAAACAATCCACAACAAAAGTTGAGAAAGATAAGTTCATCCATGAAAATCACCCAGGTTTGCTTTTCATAAATATGAAAAAAAATCATGCCGCCATTTCCCCCTTCAATAATTCAACTTGTTTGGAGTGAATTAATGGATAATGATTTAATTTGTCTAATAATTAAGATCCAGTACTGATAATTTTTGTCTCTTTGGAATGTTTATGAAGCTTATAATGAGGCGCGGAGAAATGAGGTGAAGGAAAAAAACAAAACAAGGCACTAAACATACACCAACGCCTAGTTATTGATTTATATGAAGACTGAAGAGGTTGAATATGTAAAGCCGTTCATGGTGATATATATTCTGAAAGAATATATGATTTCGAGCTTGGCGTCATTTCCATCATATAAACTTTGGTATCCATATACTGATTCCTATCATGTACACCCATCATATCCATTACATAATTACATAATTCTAAGGGATATTCTTTGTGTTTACTATATGAAGAATGCTTTTCTTCCATACTCGTTGAGTGTTTTTTCTATTATTAATATGAAGATGAAATTGCAAATAGGATATTTATTCTCCCTTAAAATCAGGGTCCAAAACTTCATCCATTCATAGCCATGTCGTTAAAATTATACTTAATCCTTTAAATGGTTTTGATATTCTTTCAATATTTCTCTAAGGTTACTATGAACCTGCAATTCAGCCAAACACATCAATAGAACAGTCATAAGAATTTCAACAAACAATTACTAAAAATGACTTTAAAAGGATTCAAATTTGTAGAATTATGAAAAAGGGTGAACAAACCTTGAAATCTTAATTTCTACCGCCTTTTGTGCGTTTGTTTTTCCCTTAGAGAATGTCGAACTGTATAATCAAGGAGAAGTAATAATTTGTTATTTTTCTCACAAAACATTGCATTTGAATGCATGTAAACGGAATTCAACGATAAACCAAACACATCCAAAAAAGCTGGCAGCCATTGTGCTTAACTTCACTGTAAAGTACACAGATAGTTAAATTTAACAAGCATGGGGAAGGAATGGATATGAAAACCTTTAAATGATAATATTGTTGTATATCTTAGGTATATTTATTTTCTTGAACGTTGCAATTTCATAGTAAGTACTTGAAAAACAACAGATGGTTTTGAAATGTTTAACCTTACCACAAACAACCATGAATAGGTTCAGATACATGGACAATTTGAGCTCCATGCACATAACCTAATAATGCCTATAAAATCGTAAGGTTAACCGATTAAACATAAACATAATGCAAACAATACAGTTATATAAAAGGCAGAAGTAAGACATCTGATATTATACAAAACAGGATTAAGTTTAATATAATACTTGATAGTAGCCAAGACATGACAACATAAGATTATGAGAGGCATTTGTGAATAATTTGATATATTCAATATCAGGCATTTCTGAACATGACTTCCTCCACTATATTAACGACCCATAGACCAACAACAAGCATAATATCATATTTACTGCTTTACTGCCTAGAGTCCCTTCTTAATAATATCATATATATTATATGGGGTAAATTGCACTTAACTAAATACCTACATAATAATAAATACTACTGTATATATTAATTAGAAAAGAACATAGTCAGTCCTCATTTTTTTATGTCATTAAAATCATGAAAGTGAAATACTGTTAATCGTGCTCCAATGTTCATAAATATTTAGTTTTATCTAGCTATTAACATTTAAAATTATGAAATCACATATTTTTCAAATTAAAATAATATGTTAATACTAAGAGACTGAGAGAATGAGAAAAAATATTTTTTTACACAGATGGTAAAAATATATTTAAGAGATTCATGTTAAAAAATATCAACACACACGTCATGATTTAAATCAATCATATAATTAAACTCTTTTTTTGGAAGGCAAAAGTTATATTAGCATTAATAGTTAAGAAGGTACATAAATAAGAAATGGGAAGTATAGTAAGGCACTATACATATATACCACTATCCCATATACCCCTATGTTAACATATAAACCCAAAAGAGTTAGCAAAAACCTGCAGCTATACCAAGTATATGCAGAACAAAAAATGCCCTCATTAACACCCAAACGGATTCAAACACCACGAGGAAAAAAGGATCCCCGCTGTGAAACCCCTTTTATATGCAATCCATTGCCAAGTGACATGCTTGATAGAATTCAGAATGGCCCCAGGTTCCAAATCAGCATTATCGAAAATCACCCTATTCCGTTTAAACTCTTTTAAATGTTAATGGTCATAACAATTAATATGTTCGTTGTTATTAATCTCAACCATTTTTTGGGATGGAGCATGTCATGTTAGCTGCGTTGTTAAGTTAAGATACTCATTTAATATAATCAATCTGCATTTCGTTTTAAATAACATTAATGGTTGAATACTTGAAGAGAAAAAAAAATATTGATGTTTGAGTAAAATCTAATATAATCAATCTAATTTAATAAATATTTTGTGTTAAAGAATATACTAAATATATACTCTTAAATGATATAAAATTTAAAGGATATTAAATATATAATATTAAATAATTTTAATTACTTAAAAATAAATTCAAAAGAATTTTGACATCAATCACCTTTTTACATCAATTTGATTACAACAATGTTAAAAGTTATTTTTTTATGTCAAAAATAAAAATCATTTATCTTTGACAAATAATTTTCAGAACCATTTAGTATGAGATATATAATTTTACAAAACTACCTAATTTAATAAAAAAAATCATTTATCATTATGACATAAATGATAAATGATGTACAAAAGAAAGATTATACATGATGTTGTATAAATTGTTTTACATATAACATTTTTCTAATATAAACCATTTTTTTGCTAATTTTTTAATTTATATAATGAAAGAATGTCATTTAATTTTAAGAAAATAAGTCCTCCAGGCGTAAGTTTTATACGTACCTAATTATGTAAACCAGATATTGGATACTGCATATACACGTTAGCTAAACCGAACAGCAGAAGAGCTGGAACAAAACTTAAATCCGAAATTTCTGATTAAACTTAAATAACTACGTGCGAATTGATTAACAAACTCAATTTAAAATAATGCTTCAATTATTTTCCACAATTTACTTCCCATAAGCCACTTTAGCAGCTGGCTTCCATTTGCTACTTTGGTTAGAAAAATAAAAATGAATATAAAACAGACTAAAACTACTAGGGAGCAGAAAATAAACCCTTAGCACATTGTACACTGGTCAAAGTTGATCAACAAAGTGAACACTTATTGGGATTTTATGGCTATTATTTTCAGCTTTAAATACAGACATCGTACATCATTGAGGATTGCCTGGAATAGATCATGTTCAGCATTGATGATGAATAAAACGATTATCATCAAAGTCATGCATCTACGACACTTTATTGAATCCTTTTTCACCTGCACTTGCCATTCCATACTTCATACTTCGTGAACCAATCCGTATAAATCATCCATAGTAATAATTCAGTAAGTATCCTAATAAACACGAGCTTTAGGAGGGAATGATTCCACCTCATCATCCAACGTATTCATGTGCACCGGCCTGTAATCTAACCGCACCTTCTCATTATCCCAATATCTGCAAATCAATACACAAAAACTCGGTTAACAGAAAGAAAGCAACTCGTAGACATAAGTATTTTAAAAACGGAAGTGTTACTGTAACAAATCCTGCAAACTAAAGTCAATTTTGTTTTAGGCTATATGATCCAACAAGCCCTGCAACGATATTACAAGTGTGCCTTGACAAATCAAAAAGCTAATGGCTCACTAACCAAAATATATACCATGCTCATGGTTAGCAACACAAACAAAATACCTCACTCCCCACATGACTGTTACAAGCTTTTCAACTTCTCTAGTTGGTTGCAAAATAACCAAGTCATTGTTCTTTAATCTTACAACTGTAAACTGTAGTGAATATGGAATTTTCAACTAAAAATACGATATTCAACAGAAACATTTATAATTTGCCACCAAAAATCAATGCAAGCTCAATATTGTATCATGCCATCACTTCAAATTTGATGGCGTTTACTTAAAGATGGCAAAGACCCTGAATTGCATAAAGGCTCATCTCTTTCTGTAATGAAAACAACCCAGTGACAGAGGTTCTTCAATCAAGGATCACTTGATTTAAAGATAATACAAATACCAGATAATGCAATAGAAAATACCATTTCACTTGCGTCACTGGTTTATTTACTGTTTGGTTTCTCTACCAATACAAGAGAATCAAGACTCAAACTCTGATGCACTTAAGAAAAAAAAAAAGCTTGTATACACTAAAAGGGTCAGGATTCCCACTAGAAATGAAGAGAACCGGCTAAATCCAAATGTCTACTGATGTAAATAACAATTTAAATGAAACATGACTTACCCCAAAGTATGTTTCATCCATTTCTCATCATCTCTTTTCTGTAAATTAAAAGCAAGCAACACATTCAATTAGACAGACTTCATATTAATGGGTGAAATTTACACAGTAGATAACAAATTGGTTCATAGTACTGACTGTGAAGTCCTCACGGGCATGAGCACCTCTACTCTCTTTTCTTGCTTCAGCAGAGTGCATGGTGATGCAGGCATTTATCAGAAGATTTTCCAACTCAATGGTCTCAATCAAGTCAGAGTTCCTGAGAATATTGAGCCAATAAACTTTTAAAATGAACAAGTAGATTCGATTCCTAGAAATAATAGGAATCCAAGTGGCATTGGACAAAGAAGTCTTACCATATCAAACTTCGATCCTTCAACTTGACATCATGAAAGCTCTCCCATGCTTTATCAATTAATTGACAACCTGCCACAGGGAAGATGAAATTCAGAGAAGATAAATTAAAGGAGCAGTAAAGATGTACCATGGGAAAAGGATAGTAGGGATAAGAGGACCAAGCACTATTGATCAACAAAGTACTACCTTCTTCTAACGTTTCTTGTGTACGGAACACAGCAGCATTGTTTTGCATTATTCGTTGCATATTTAACCGAATTTTTGAAGTTGGCAACGACCCGTTTGAATTTCTCAATTTGTCCAGCCAAGCAATTGTTTTCATACCAGCATCCTTCTCTAAAGGCTTTTGTTTCTCTCCTGCAAAACGAGAAACAGGTGCATTTTTATCACCTCATTTCAGCATACACAATCCATTTAATAACTGCAAAAGAATCTTGCCTGGCCTTTGGATTTCTGAAACTCTATTTGCACAAGCTCTACCAAAAACAACAATGTCAAGAAGTGAATTTGCACCAAGCCTATTTGCACCATGGACTGAAGCACAGGCTGTTTCCCCGGCAGCCATTAATCCAGGAACTACTGCATCGGGATCATCACCTTTAATAGTAATCACCTGAATAAGAAAAAAGCCATATTAGACTAAATTTTTTTTTTCATTTCCTTTTTTCATTTAAAGAAAAATGAAATGAAATATAACAAATCCAAAGAACAAGATTGCTTTTCTTATACTAACTTCACACATAACAGTATAAGATTGACTTTATTAAATCCATACAAGTAATCAAGTATGCCAACAACAAAAATTAATAAAAAAAAAAGATATCACTATTTGCAATGTGACAGTTGCAAGGGTACAGAGAGCACCAAATGCTATTCATACATATTCAAATTGAAGGAGAAGCATATCATGTATTAAATAAGCAAAGAACACTAATTTATGACAACCATAAACAGTTGCTGTAGAAAAAAACTATATACAGGCATGACAGTGACTAATTATGTTATGTTTTGAATTTATTTTCTACTCTGTTTCTTAAATTTTTCTTTTGTTTATTTTTTTTTTAATTGGAGGTTAAAAGATTAGTTTTAAGATCGTACCTCTCCATGATGATTTGTGGGAATACCACCCATGTTATAATGCACTGTTGGCAAAACAGGAATAGGTTCCTTAGTAACATCCACACCAGCAAAAATAGCAGCTGTTTCAGAGATACCAGGTAGCCTCTCCTTAAGAACATCTGGGGGTAAGTGATTCAAGTGGAGATAGATGTGATCTTTCAGGGGTCCTGCAAACAATTTCCACTGTCAATATTGACAAGATATCCAGCTTAACTGGAAGATCAAATATTTTCCAATACAGAGAATATAGAGGTCATGACATGCTTCAAGAAAATAATGTGTATTTCTAGTTTCTAGAAGACACAGCTGAATATATTCAAACACTGGTTTCCACAAAAGTAATATTGTAACAATTATGTTAATAAGGACTTATTATCAAACTTAAAAACAGCATACCTACACCACGGCCTTCCCGGATTTCCATAGTCATTGACCTAGAAACTACATCTCTTGATGCAAGATCCTTTGCAGTAGGTGCGTATCGTTCCATAAATCTCTCACCTTCACTATTCCTAAGAATTCCACCTTCACCACGAGAACCTACATGGTCCAAGAAAGAAAATGAGAAGCAATATATATTTCAACTTAATTAGCCCAGAGTACATTACAGTATACAACCAAATGTGAACCTATATGAAAATAAGAACTTTAAAACACCAACCTTCTGTGATAAGGCAGCCAGCTCCATATATGCCAGTTGGGTGAAATTGTACAAACTCTAAATCCTACCAAATTTATGAAAAGAAAACATGAGTAATAAAATACTTGCTATATAAGATTTCAGCTTAATAATGAAAATTGCAAAGCCCAAAAAGAGACCTCAAGTGGTATCCCAGCACGTGCAACCATGGCATTGCCATCTCCAGTGCATGTATGTGCTGAAGTTGCAGAAAAGTATGCTCTGCCATAGCCCTGGTGTGAAAGTGAAACAAAAGATTAGCACACACATATCCACAACAAGTATAATTAAAAACTTCAATGTCAAACAAGCAAAGAAAATCATGTACCCCTGTGGCCAAAATTGTTGAAGAAGCTTGGAAACGATGTAATGTTCCGTCCTCCATATTCAAGGCAATCACTCCTTGGCAAGTACCTGTATTTCCAATATGGAGAATTAGTTAACTTTATCATCAACTCCAACACACAGGCAGCATCGTCTTCACAACAAGTAACAGCATATTTATAAATATTAAGGACTAATATGATAGACATGAGAAAAATAAGTGAAAAGAAAATATAGCCATCGTAATCTCACATCTTAAATCTTAAATACAGATAAAAAGGAAGACAAGTTAGTTTTTGGTGTACCATTCATAAAAATGGTCTACAACAGTAACATGTGACAATGAACTTTTAACCATTTTTCTCATTACTTTTTTTCTTCTGTCACCTCCATTGCTGCTAGCAGTCTGGTCATGATATGATCATGACCAAATGAGTCAGCAGGCAAGGAGAGAAGGAAATCCAAATTCTTTATATTTTAAAGATATGCATAAAAGACAATTTTCAGTTTTTACTTTCTACTATAACATTGTATTGGCTAACTCTATTTTCCAGATTGGCTGGGAAAAACACGTGATAAATCCCCCTTGTTGTAAACTTAACTTTTGAAATTGCTTGCAAACCATTCTGGACATACCAAAAAAAGAGAGGTATTATTCCTATAAATACACGAGAATTTGAAAAATTGAAAAAAAAAAATCAGACTCAAAAATGCAAATGAGGGTAGTATACTACTGTATAATTTTCCAGCGGAGTTGTGCAGGAAATTTCCAGTCACTGTATGCCCATTAAATCACTCCCTATGAATGCTGACCCCTTGTTCAATTAATTGATCGCACATTGTTCATTGAAAACAAACTACTTTCTGCAGCAACTCACCATCACTGTTCATTAATAGATCTAATGCAAAATATTCCACAAAAAACTGGGTATTATGCCTCATAGCTTGGCCATAGAGAGTGTGCAATAAAGCATGCCCAGTTCGATCAGCAGCACATGCACAACGATATGCCTGACCACCTATAGCAAAGGAACATAAGTCAGAACTCTCAGTGGAAAAAGGCTAATATCCCTCTTCCAAAATCTGCATTTACCTTTTCCGAAGTTCAAGCTCTGACCACCAAATGCACGCTGGTATATTCTTCCATCTTCAGTTCGTGAAAATGGCAATCCATAATTCTCAAGCTCAATGACTGCTTTTGGTGCCTCCCTACACATATATTGGATGGCATCTTGGTCCCCTGTAAACACAGAGCTTGCCTTTTCACATCCACTAAAGAAATAAAAGAAAGAGCAAATACTAAAAGAATCTCTACCACCACAATATTCACAAAGGCAAACTACTCAACTTCTAGTTATATGAAAATTTTGCAAGACAAAATGTAAAGTAAAGTTTTTAAGATTGAGTGAGTTCATACCAAGCCAATCACTTCCCTTAACAGTGTCATACATGTGCCACCTCCAATCATCTTCAGTCATATTTCCCAATGCAGCATTTATACCACCCTATACACAAAGTTATTCCCATGATGAAAACTTAATACACTTTTGTGCATCATCCAATACTTTTTAATTCACAAACGAATTATACAAACAGATAAAACATAATGATAGGGTATTAAAAGGCAATCAAAATCCCAATTCATCAATGAAAAGCTATAATCAACATAACTGAGCTTAAAGCGTCTTTCATCCCCTAAAGAAAGTGTCAAACAAGGATGAAGTTGTAGCATTTAAGTGACCATAAGACAATCATAATGGGGATACATTACATCACCAAACCTACTATAACCAATGAGTAACATCAACTTTATTACATTCCTAAAATATCTCATTTTTTTCGATACTTCATGCCTAAAATATCTCTAAGCGTGTATGATCATCAGAGAGATAATAAATCAAAAGTTAGCAGGTTACCACTGCTATATTCATCTAGTTAAAACCATTACCAATAGCCCTCATTCGGTGGTCCGTAAATAGATTTATTTAGAACAAATAGTCAAATTAGCCCCTTTAAGCTATAGCGTCATCTTACTAGTTCCAAAAAAGAATAAAAAATAAGTCCTAAATATGTTTTTAAGCTCTTAAATTTGAGACACTTTTGGTTTTGGTCTCCCAATTAAAAAAAAAAATTAGTCCCTCAAATTTGTAAATTGTTGTTTTTAATCCCTCAACTTCACTTTGAGGAACTAAAGAAAGACAAGAATTTTGTTCTTGTAAGTCTTTTAAATTCACTTTGGGGGGCTAAAAAGTAAAAACAATATTCTACGAATTAGATTTCTAAACCAAAAGTGCTTTAAATTTGAGAGATTAGAAATATATTTTAGCCAAAAAAAAGTAAAAACGAACTTACATTTATTGTCTTGAATGTGTATTTCGTCTTAACCAAATAAAATCACCCCTCAGGGACTAATTTGGTCAACAAAATAGAAACCTTGGTCCACCATTAAGGGATTAATTTAACATGATCGACGAACTAATTTGATTATTAACCCTCACTAAATGAATAACAAGTTGTGTCACAGTATAAGCAACCGAAATACACAACAACAAAAAATCGTAAATTACGACAAACAAGTAACGTGCATATGAAGATCTGGTACCTGAGCTGCAACAGTGTGTGAACGAGTTGGGAACAGCTTTGTAATGCAAGCAGTGTTGAAGCCATGCTCCGAAAGTCCAATGGCGGCTCTCAACCCTGCGCCGCCAGCGCCCACAACGACCGCATCGTACTTGTGATCCACCACGTTGTACGAGGAGCTCCCACCACCACCACCACCCTGCACAACAACCAAAACGACACCATTTCATTAATCAGCGAAATCAGAAACGAATAATTGAGAGAGAGTTGAAGTTGATGCATTGATTCGCACAGAGAAAAATCTTGAAATGTGAGATCTAAGTGGTTGGTGATTAGGTATGGATCTCTCCGAAGCTGGTACGCGAATAGCACGAGCCACGCACCGCCACATTTCTGAAGCGCAGACACAGACACACTCACGCTCTCCTTCTCTCTAATTTTATATGTAGTGTTTTATTTTATTTTTCTAGTACTCTTGGTCTCGGGTTCTTAAATTTGATACTACTAGTATTTTCTGTGTTCGCGTTTGTTGTTTTGACAAGTAGGAGTAGCAAATTGGATGGTCGGAATAAATGGAAAAAATGCCACGCAAACTCTGCTGTTACAAGATTGTAATTATTGGACCACATCAATCACATTTATCAACAAATGAAACGAAGTCACAACATGACTAACCCTACTATATTTAAAACCTTGGATGTGAAACAAAAATATTAGATGTATTCTGATTTTTACTACTATGGTTGTTTGGGAAATTAAATTTTAATCAAGTGGAATATTATTAGGAATGCAGGAAAATACTAGAATAAATCTATAATCATGCAAGAAGCTGTGGATATTTTTGAACCTAGATGGTATTTTGGCCGACGTAAGATGATTCAGAAAGACACGTTTGCATCGTAAAAAAGCGAGGGGTGGCTGGTGTGCTTTTGGCCACGACTGATATGATTTAGACAGTCCACGTAGCCTTCAAACGCACCGCAACTGCCAAAAAGTGTAGATATGATCATATGAATAGTCTGCATGACAGTTTCTGCTGACTGTTTGGTTGAGGAACAAACGTATGGGAGAAGGAAAATATTTTACCAGCATATCTGTTGTAAATTTACCCCAAATTTAAGTGTAATTATTAATTTTAGAAGAATTCAAAAACAATGCAAAGTTGACTTTGGGTTCCGAAAGTATTTTGACTTAAAAATTAATAGTAAGTTTAATTAAAATTATTTGTTGAAAAAGATATTTATTTTAATCAAATAAATATTTTTTTACTGTATTTCTCTAAACTGATTTTCTTAAAAAAAACATTTATTTTTGTTTATTTTCTATAAATAAGTGTTTTTTTAAAAAAACATTTATTTTAAGTTTAAACAAATTGATCCTAAGAGTAAGAAGAAAAATAAAGAAGTGTTTTTTTTTTTAACTTTTCTTCTAATAATGGAAGTTTTAGAAGAACAAAAATTTAGACCGGCGATCGATAATTCTGGGGGTTCATCGTGTAGTTTGATTTAATTTTAAAAGAATAGCTCTTGAAACCAAAGAATTAACATGTGATTCAAATCAAATCAAATCATTTTTTATGGTTTGATTTAATTTCATGATTTTTTAATTTTTAATTTATTCATACAATGTAAAACTTAATAACTAAATTTACATCATTACTATTATGTTATATTCATCTTAAAAAATATATTTTTTTCCTATTTATCTCTATTTAAAATATTTTAGCAGAAAATTATTTGATATATTGTTTGATAAAGTTGCAATTTATGAAAATTAATAAACTAAACACATTTTCATTATTTTCACTTTCTACACATTGGAAAGAAGGCACCTAAACAAGCATGGTTTTTTTTTTCCAAAAGCATGAAGAAAAAAAAACTAGAAACTACATTAATAATCTTTCTTCTCCTCCTTCTTCTAGCTACTAAATGAGGAGTGTTTGGACTTTGATGGGTAAAGCTTTGGGGAAATCAACGTAAGGGTATGCAATAGGTTGATCCTCTCCAACAAGTTCCCAGTTGTAGTTGAGGATGAGATGGTGGATGAACACAGCCATTTCAAGTTTCCCTAACTCTGATCCCGCACACATCCTTGGTCCTCCTCCAAACGCCATCAAGTTCATGTTAACATTCGCGTTTTCGCAACTTCCACTCTTATTCTTGTCCTGCATCTCCAACCACATTGCCAAAGCAAAATTATTTAATCAATCAATTTTTTAATATTAGTTCTATTTCGATAGATTTCTTTATAAATAGGTATAAACAAATAGTCTTCTAGGCTTCTATATTGGGCCTAAGTTGACAAATTAAATGGCCTCGATGTTTTTATTTTGGGCCACAAAATGATTGACTTTGAATGGACCTGCATAGAATCAGAATCTCTTAACCCTTAAGAGGATTTAGACAAAATTAAACCTATGTAAACTAAACTAATACCTTTTGCTTCAATTGGTTAGGGTTCCTAATTTCTCTTAAACTCGTCGAATCCAGGAAAAATAAAAAGATGGATCCACTTCTAGTGAAAAAAATATATTACTTTTTCAAAAGTGTTAAGTTGTAATTGTTGGTAACAAAATTCAATGAATCAATGATAAACTAAATACTTCTGCATAATAAATTATAATTTAAATTATTTTTTTATACAATAACATTGTATTTTCATTTGAAGTGGAATTTATTTCCCAATCACCTATCATTATTCCCTTTTCTACTTGTCACCTACATTTTTTTATGTATAATGAGAGCAACGAAGTATGCACATCACTCACATGTTTGATAATTCACTGAGTTAAGACTTTGGTTCTCTTTCAATAAAGTTATCTATAAACACCTATAAGAGAGAAGAAAAAAAATATTACCTTATACTTTATAAAAAAAAATACAACCTTATACATAAGTTTAAATCACTTTTTTTTTTGGAAAAGCTAAATAATGTTTGCTTCTCTAAAAAACTGATTTTAACCTAAAAAAAGATTTAATTATTTATTTTTAAGTATTTATGGAGAAACTTATTTAAACAAGGTATCTAATTATTAAAATATGTTTATAACTGCATCACATATTATCTTAATGTAATTGTTGACATGTATAAATATATATATATATATATATATATAATATTACTATTAAATACTAATATTAAGATTCATTTTCAAAAAAAAAAATTCAAACAAGACTAACAATTTTTGAAGGGCATGTCTACAAAATCTAGAAATACTACTTCGATCATTATTACAAGGCCCAAATTAAAAATATGATTTCATTTTTTTAGTAAGATTAAATAAAAAAATCTTTACATTAATTATTTTTTCATAAAAAAATATTTACATTAATTATTTTTTCATAAAAAAATATTTACATTAATTATTTTTTCATTAAAGTAATTTTAAATAAAAAAATATTTTAGAGTGAGAAATATAATTCATTAATATTTAATAATTTTTTTCACAATGTAATTTTTTAAATAAATTTAATATTTTGAACAAAATTAATTATTTTTTAAAACTTTCTTATATTAGTTATTTTCTTTCAAAAAAAAATAAATAAGTAGAGCTTATAATTAGAACGAAAAGGTAGTAGTATAATTAAATAGTCCTAGCGGGCTAGCAGTATTGATTTGCTGAAAAAGAGTAGGGGCATTAGAGGATAGATAAGAGAAGAGGCTGATAAAAGAAAAGGCACACATGCACGTGCATGTGAGAGGGGCCACTTGCACACGGGCATTTATTATCTGCTACTGCTGCAACCACAGGGCCCGCCCCCACACGTGCACACCATCATCATTCATCGCATCCAGTGGGTCCCCCTTCTGTTCCCAAGATCCTTCTCCCGCTGATTACGACACTTCATCTGTAGCTACTATACTATTCTCCTTACCAATGTTCCAACTCAACCATTTTCTTTTTTCATTATCTAATGCTCCCTTTCAACAATTTTTAAATTTTATTTGAAAATAAAATAAAATAAAGAAAATTTTTAAATTTTTATTTCTAGAAATCATTTTGTTTTTATATTTTCTTTTCAACCAAACAAAAGAAAACATTTTGCAAATCATATTTTTTCTCTTATTTCCTCTCCTATCAAACCAACCATAAGTTTCATCCATTATACTATTATTATGATTGCTTATAATCCATAAAATATATTAGGTAATAGTGATTCTGCCAACGAACATGACATTGGTACTAATAGTCACTTCTCTATGAAATAGTTCATTTTTTTTTTATTTTAATGTGTAAGTTAATTATTTTCATACCACAAAGTATGGATATTTTTTAATGTGACTCTATCTAGTTAGGACTAAGTCAACAACAAGGATCAAAGGATCATGCATTCTTTTCAGCTTCGTCAAAGCTGTACGGCGTGTCTACCTCGTGGGGGAGGGGGGGCTGATTCTGAAGCGCCGAATGTAAAGTGTTTTTATGTACTAAAACTACAAAGGAAGCTACAATACCAAGCTAAAGGGACCTAACACCTATAAACTTAGGCGACGAACATGAACGTACATATGACTTTAATAAGTTTTAAAATTATAAAATACCATAATGCACAAAACATAAAATCAGCAATATATTATAATAATTACATTTGTATTAATATAAAAGTTAAAAAATACCAACAAAGATTTGTCTAATTAATAAGATATGAATCATATTCTATAAGGATGTAAGTGAGTGTCTGATACACAACTCACTTATAATTTTTGAGTAGCAAGAGAAAAAATTAAAAAATTAAATCAAAGCATCCAAAATGTCATTGTTGTGAATTATCCGTGCTGTCTTGGCCAAGACTATGACTATAGTCTATAGGCAACTAATAATATATACCCTTTGCTAGTTTTGGCAAAATCTCAACCCCCCATCATCAATTGAATTTTGTTCATTCACGGGCCACACTTCCCAGTAATGGGAGTGATTGCATGTGGGAATCCACAGTCGCAAGCTAACACCAATTGAATTCAAGTGCTAGGGGATGATGGGGACCTCTGCTTAGTGCTTAATAATATTTTCCCCCTTTTTCTAAAATTCTCTTTAAACCTTGGCTTTAGAAAAGAAGAAAAGAAGGGGAAGGGTAATAATAATACTCGTGCAAGGCGTGCAAATGTGCAATGAGTCTATAAGTTATAAATGGAACTGACCTGCCATCTCCAAGGATTAAATTGGTGAGGTTGGTCAAAAAGTGCAGGATCGAGATGCACAGCTGAAACCACCGGAAGGACTTTCCACCCACATGGAATATCATAACCTTTTTCAAACACAAACACAAACAAAAACACATTTTCAATACACATAAAAAAAGCCCTTCTACTATAACACTTTAAGCCTATCTTTCCTCTTTGGTTTTCCTTTTCTTTCGACCAAAAATGTAAATAAACACTTAAAGAGTGATACCATCTATATATATCTTCCTATATTAATTTCTTACCTTTGTAGTGAACATCCTTAATAGCCTTCCTGTGAATAAACCTCACAACATTTCCTAATCGAAGTGTTTCGTTCACAACCTTCACAAAGACAAAGAAAGAGCAATATTTATTATTAACATATGCAAACACGTTAATGTTGGGCTTCATCCCCCATATGATAGTACTTTTAAAATGTTAACTTTATAAAATAGAAAAATTACTGTTATTAGAAATAGGGTTTCAACAACCAATATCTCAGAGTCCAAAGTCCTAAAGGCAATAAGTCATTGGTTAAAGAATTGAAAAAATAAAATTTTAATATTAAAAAATATTTAAAACACAATTTTATGTATTTTAATAAAAAAAAATTATATTCTTAATTTCTTACCCAGTATCCGAAATACACTGATTATCATCTATCATATAGAAGTATTATAGAAAAAGAGACACAAAAGGACAGAAAGATAAATCCCAATTTATTATCATATATTCATATGTGACTTACACAGTGAGTAAACTCCATTCTTTTGTAATCATCCCAAGTCAATTCAACTTCCCCTGTCTGCTTCTTTGAAGTGACTATTTCCACGTGTTCTTCCTATTATTATTTCCAAAAACAAAATAATTCCTATTGGTTAGAACTTAGGAGTAAAGTTAATCTTATTTTTTTTTTGTGTATGTCGTTGTAATTAATTGTCCTAAGAAAACATTCCACGTAGCATCGTGGTACTACATGCTTACCCTTAATTGTTGTATGGCTCGAGGACAACCCGGCAAGAAGTAAATAGCTAGAGCTATGGCTACCGATGAGGTTTCGTGGCCAGCAAAGAGCAAGCTCAATACCAAGTCAAGTATTTGCTCATTTGAAAGATTTGTGTGCGTCATAACCCAACTTAGAAGATCATGGTCTTCCTCCAAACTTGCGTTACCCTTTTGGATCCTCTTGTTCCTTTCTTCCATTTTCCCCTCTATAATCTTCTTTACGGCACCCCTAGACTGTAAAAGGAAACTTACAATATTAAAAATTAAAAATTCAGTAGCACTATTAATTAATTATTTATGGGGAAAAAAGGGTTCTCTAAAGTCTAAAGTAGTAGTAGTATTAAATATTAATTGACTATTGCTACCTTTAATGCTTTCCTGTATGCTGTTCCGGGCAAATTCAAAGGCGCAGTAGATACAACACCCTTCATGAAAGACACATATTCTCTCCTCAATTGTCCTGTTTCGGGATTCCCAGGCTCCAAGCTCATTATACGTTTCGCCATAAAATTGAAGGTGAACTGCAATTTTATTAATCAACCAAACTAACTTTTAACTAGTAATTCATTGATGTTTGTACTTGTAACACTAGTAGCAGTGCATACTAAATAAACATTAACTAGATTTTAAAATTCTAAAACATCCACATAGGAGGTAGTAGTAATGAAATTTTGACAAGAGAAGTGGTTAGTTAGATACCTTTTTGGCTTCTTGTAGAGCGGAGAATGTAGAATTATTGTTCCATGAGTTAATAACGAGAAGGGCATGCCTCTCGACCTCTTTGACAAGATGTGTTCGGAGCTTAGCATTGCTGAGAAAGTTGAGTGAAATGTTCCTCATTTCCTTGTGCATGTCCCCTACTAAGACCAACATAGACCATTTCCCGAGTATATCACGAATGCTCTTAGGATAGCTGATCTCAAACAACTTCCCATCGTTCTGCAATATGAACCTATTCAGCCCTGCATCTGCTGACACTATGGCTGGCCCCCCAAACAAGTTTGACTTGTAAATTTTACCATACCTGCACATATTATTGAACAATTAAGCTAGTGAGTGTTTGAATTGCAGTTAGAAGTATGTCAAACTGAAAAACACACATTCCAATGTACCAAACCGAGAAACGAGTATTTTGTCTCATTCGGATGAAAGCAAGTTAAGTTGAACATAACTTTTATCCAAAAAAATACACTCTTTAGGGCCTATTTTTCTTTTTCTTTTTCTTTTAATTTTTCATGGTGTATTGGGGGGTGATTGATTTTACCTTGCTATGTGGTTCTCCATAAATTCTCCAAGTGTAACAGCAGGGTAAGGGTTCAAATACCCTATGGTTTCCCCAAGAAGGGGCCACCCCATTTGGCCAGGGGGAAGATTAAACTTTGGTTTCTTTCTTCTGGTGAAAATGAAGGTGATGAGAATAAGAGCAAGGATGGAACAAGAAAGAAAACAGAAAGTGATCAGGTGTGAGTCTGACATGGGAGCTAAACCTGTCTGATTCTCTCTCTCTCTATGAAGCAAAAAAGAAAAAAGAAACAAATGAAACTTGCATGTGCAGTGTGCAACAGGATGAGGAAAAAGGTCTCACACTTGATGAAAAGGAGCTTCTATTTTTTGGCTTAGTGAAATTACAAAAGCAGGTGTTTCAATGGAATCGGGCCTAATGAAAGTGTGAAGCCAAGGAGGGGGCCTTTTATAAGCTTCTCTTCTGTCTTTAAGAAGAAAAGGAACAGCGGAAAGTAGCGAAGAAGTAGGCTTTACACTTGGAAAACATGCACTTTACCAATCAGTTTTTTAATTTATTATGTTTGAATCCATGTCGATTAACTTGTCACTCAATTTTAAGAGGAGTAATGGCGTATAGACTTTCAAATTTTTTAAGCACCTCATTAATACTGCCTTGGTCTCGTTACAAATTGTTGCATAAGAAAAAAAAATTATCATTCAATAATTATCATTTTAGTTTTCAACCTAACATTAATAACTTTTTGAGTTATGCTAATAATTAGTTATAGATAGTATAATTTTATTCATCGTAAGGACACATGTTACATTTATTTTACTATTTTTTTTCTTTTATGTTTCTTATAATATTAACTGAGAACAACAATTATAATCGATAAATAAATTAATAATAATATAAGATTAATTTTGTAAAATTATTATTCTCTTTTATTTATTTATTGTTTTTTCTTGATTTATATAACATAATATACTACGGCTAATATTTTGGGAGGGAGTGAGTATTTTTTTTTTGTCTATCTTCCTATTAATTAATTATAGTACTCTCTTCGTTTTTATTTAAAATATCCAAGTTTTAAATTATGCCTACTCCTTTTTGAAAGATTCAATTTATAATATTTTTTGGATTAATTATTTTAGACTAAAAATATCCCCTAATAAAAGAAAAAAATAGTGTATTGACAAACTATTAAAAAAGAGAAGTATTAATGATAAGAATAATTTTAAAAAAAATTATAAATTTAAGAAAATTTATTGGTATCAACTAAATTAATTACTTTTCTTAATTTTAATAAAATAGTTAATTAGATCTTATACATAGGTGAATAGAAGGAGTAATACTCTAGATCTAAATACTGGTATAAAAAAATTTCACTAACTTACACAAGAATTAACAAAATTGATTAATGTTATTTAAAACATGGTATTGCTAAATAGTGTCCTTAGGATATTAGTTAAGGAACTAAAAGGAAAAAAGTATTTATCATGAAAATCATAAAAGAGTGTAAAAAGAGTTATGAGTAACATAATTTTATACATTTTAATAAAAATATTTCTTCTTTTAGTTCCTTAATCAATACCCTAAGAACATTTGCTAGCATTTATCAAAATATAATAAGAAAAAGTTGTTACTCATATTGTTTGCTTTTTATATTTCTCTTATTAAATTATAAGAAAAAATTTAGTATACACCAAATAGGCAACCTGGAAATTTCAATAAACAAGAAAGATAAAAAAAATTATAAATATAATATTTGATACTTTCTTGTCCTGAGATCTTTGAACATCAATCACGCAAATAAAGTAATTAATTCAATTGATTTTTTAAAAAAAGTATTACTAATGTAAGAGTTATAACCTTATTAATATCATTAATTTTTTATTATGATGTTAAAACATTAATGCTTAAGAGTATTATATATCACTATCAATAAATAAACACAAATACATCGAATATTTAATAAGGACCACTAACAAAAAAAATTAAAATACTTCATACAAATTCTAAAATGTCTTATAAAAAGTACTATTAATTTCTTCTAAATCATGTCTTGTAATAAAGACAAAGGAAGTATACGATACAATAAAGGGAGAAAAATAAGAAAAACAGTAATAAATATTATTAATATTTAATAGCCTTAGATATGCTTTTTGTTTTTGTAAGTTAACAGTTTTTTAATATTGGTTCTTGTAAGTTTATTTTTCTAATTTTAGTAATATAAGTTTATTTTTTTTTTAATTTTGGTTCCTATAATTTTTTTTGCTCATTTTTAATTCTTATAAATTTCTGTTTTTTTTTAATTTTGATTCTTGTAAACATGACTTATGGAAATTATAAATAAAAAATTAAAATCTTAAAAAGACTAAAATTGCAAAAAAATTACAGGAATTAAACATGAATGAAAAAATTACAGGAATCAAAATTAAAAATATAAACTTACAAAAACTAAAATTAAACAAAAATGAACTAACAGGAATCAAAATTAAAAAAAAAATTACAGAGATCAAAATAATATTTAAACGTATTTAGTATATAAAAATGTCTATATATCATGTACTGTTTAACATTAATAGTTTAGGTTAAATAGCGTGTTAACACCGTATCTATTCTAAAATCCATGTCCCCGGTATGTTTGGATATGCGTTTGTCATCGAATGACATGCATAACGTGGAAACAATAACACATAATTTCGAAATATAAAATTATATAAAATTTGGATCTAAATGAAACTAGGAATACTAGTAAAAAAAATACGATGATTACAATCCAAAGACAACCCAAACTTGGCCGAATGAGTCAGTCATTTTATTAACTACCTATAAACATGAGAAAAACATACTTGCAATAACCTTTTACTAATACGGTGCACTTCTTCAACAATTGCAAACAAGGATGTTCCTTTGCACATAAACTATTAATGATAGAAATATATACCAAAGTCCAACTCAACAATATGTTCTAATATGGGCGGGTGCAAGCTTAACGCAAACCATGCACAATTGCCTATAAGTCTTTCACTCTTTCATTTCAAGAATAATATCTATTGTGGAGTCTATAAGCTTGTTTATTCTTTGAACACGGGAGTTCTTCAAAAATTTAGTTTGCATATCGTTGTTAATCCTCTATAACATATTTTGAGCAGTGTCGTTAAATAGCGGCCATGACGCCACCATATAAGATGATGTGAGATTTTTTTTTCCACCCATCCACCATACGTAATTTATTAAGGGAAGCCGGATATGGCGGCGCCACCATAAGGCACAACGGTGTGTTTATATGGTAAAATTTTGACCTTCAATCACATGCCAATAATTATTAACAAAACTAATAATAATAATAACAACATAAAATATCACCAATTTGGGATTTATTTAGATAAATAAATACTTAGATATAAACACTTACACACATAACATAAATTACATGTTAATATATATATATAAAGAGAGAGAGAGAGAGAAATTGTTTCTTCTAAATAGATCAAAGAGGAAATATGATTAAACGCATTTCATATAAGTTTTAACACTAATTTCATAAATTATCTTAGGTAACTCATTTAAACAAGTTAAATCAGTTTATGAATATATCATAAATTTTTCAATATATTTGCACGAAGGAATGAATCTAGAAATATATTAAAGAGAGATTAAAATTTTTATAATTTTCCACCAGTTAATCATTACAATAATAACAAGAAATATATCTAGTTTTACACAATTTTTTTATTAGTTGATCTTAATCAATATTATAATAACAACATACATAAATTCATAAAAAAAAACATATATAAATTGTGTTTTACACATTTTATACTAAACCATTTAAAAGTATGCATGTATATACATGAGAAATTTCAATGGAGGAGAGGAAAGGAAGCTAAGACCCTTACTTGTCCCCCAGCATCCGTCTCTTTGCACAAGTACGTACCTATGTCATAAGTTAAATTTATGATATAAATAAATTATTCCAAACACACGTCTAAAATAGTAGTCATCATTTTTAATAGAAGGGGTTACTTTTAATCCTTTCACAAGTATATAAAACTTAGTTAACAAACAACCATTATAAAGATTTTAAAATTTAAAACAAACAAGTTAGTATCAATGTTTTAAAGATTAATGTGATAATCATCGACTGTGTAATATCCAGTTGTAAGGAGTTGTTCTAATTTACTCAATAATTTTGAATTCAGATTCTAAAAATGCATCTATATTAAACCTTGTAAGGAATGTTTTGTCACCTTTATTGATCACCAGGAGGGGTCCGTCAAATAAAATAAACTAAATTGATAAATATTTGGACAATCAAATTGGTTGTTAGTATAACAATAACGAACAATTCTTCTGAGAATGGATTCCCGGCCTGCAAATAATTTAGTCTTCCATACGTGGATCAAATATTTAAAGAGTTTAATTTGTTTAAATATGGTGGACGTCCACCTGTTGCATGCTTTGTTTTTTTTAGTAGATACTGGCTTTAATTCGATGTTGCTTATAAGATCTGTCGGTTTAGTTATATATGGCAATGAACACAAATGTACAAAAATGCTTTAATCATCACCAGGAATACTTGCAGTCATTGCAAGTTCATACACCAATTAAACATCATTTTGTAATAAAAAACTTTCAAGGCTTCAAGCTTAACATCCAATTTACAAATTGGATACTCAATCATTTATATCTATCTCTCTTGTTTATACTATTAGGTTTTCAAAAATACAACTATTTAAAGAGTTGTGCTATTTGTTTTTTTTTTCATGGTGTGTTCAAACGTGGCTGCATGTAATAAAATAGAAGAAAAATAGAAATTAGCTACGATGGGTAAAAAGAATAAAGAACAATCGTAAATCATCATTATCCAATAATTCAGCTATCTCATGTGACATATTATTATATATGTTTCATGTATATATGTTTGATGCATGCATGGGAAGGATTATTGATCCTCTAATATGCATATATAGTTTAACTCGTCACTTTTAATTTTAATAGTATCTTTCAAATTAATCTAATTTTCATTTTGTAAAAAAAATTAATTTTTTTGAAAATATAAAGCAGAACTTAAGAACGTATGATTTATATTATAATATACGAAAGCACATAAATGCTCCTAACTTTTATCTTTGAAATATATATATATATATATATATATATATATATATATATTTGAATAATTGAAATAGAAAAGTTACACACTTACATATATATAATACTAATTAGGTTAAATTAATTCGTATGTCGATCTCTAAAATTGTGAATGAATTAGTAATGTGTTACATAGTCAGAAAAAAAAATAGTAATTAATGTGTTACATGTGTAGTTACATCATGTGTCTTCATTTTTTATGGAAGTTACATCTCTTAATAAGATGTTTATATAACTGCTCACATAAAATTGTTTTGAAATAACTAAGTTTCTCATATATTCTAAAAAAAACTGAGTTTCTCATAAATTAGTTTCGTCCAAAATAATACATGTTTAAAACATCCAAAATATCGTTGTACACAAAAAACGTACGTCTAAAAATATTTTTTTATAACTGGTCGTCCAACACTTGCTTTTCAATAGAAACATCCAACACTCCTATTGGACAATACCTTTTCAATTTGACCTTGTTATAAGTTATCTATGTTGGATGAAAGGATCTTCAAATCAAGTAATAAGAATGCTTTGGAAAATTTGGCTAAGTGTCTTCAATGTGCTTCAACGTCTAAACACTGCCACGTCTTTTAAAGAGTTCGTTCATTAATTTAAAAACTTAAAATAAGCTCTAATCATAGTACTCTTGAGTTTTGTAGGGTATTCAAATTCAAACAGATTCAACAAATAAACAAATTAAATGAAAATTTTGAGTTAATTTAAATAAATATTAAATATTTTTTATTATAAATTTAATTGTATACGATTTAGGTATTAAAATATTTATTTATTATAAATTTGAGTTGCATAAAAGTAAGTATTAATTTATTTGATGCATAGCAAAGTTAAAATGTTAGTTGTAATGAAAATCCATAATAAATAAATACCTTTTAATATACAAATAATACTTTAATTAGATTTACATTAAATAATTTAAATTGTAAAATAAAGTTATTTTAAATTGTATATAACTTCTTTTAAAAAATATAAATTAAAATATTTATTTTCATGAATAAAAGGATGATATCTTAAAAGAATAGTATTATATAAAATATGCATAAAAAGGAAAAAAAGAATTTAAAATTTTAACTGAAAGATTAAAAAGAGTGAGACTGTGATAGTTTTAACTTTCCAAATTATATATTATGACTTAAATATATTTTTAATATCTATAATGTATGCATTTTTTTATTTTAACTCTTCTAATTTTTTTAGAAGGTTTCCATATTTTTTTCATTAGTTTTTGTCATTATAAATGGTTAATATGACTAATGATTATTGATGTCAGCAAGTGCCCACATCAACACACGATGGCACTAATTAGTCTCACGTCCACAAAAAATGTCATATCATTAAGAGAGTAATAGAAAAAAAAAGTTACAAAAATTAAAAACAAAATGATATAATTTATATGAACTAAAAATAAAAATAATATAATTAATAATTATAAAAATAAAAAATTGACTAAAGATAAAAAAATATATTTAAATCTTACATTATATAATGTCTGCCCTAATCTATTTAAAGGTCTGGTTAGCCTAAAAGCCTAATTATTCCTTATATTATTTATATTCTTAATCTATGTAAATTATTTTTTTATTTTTAATTCTTATTCACATGGCACTATGAAAGTATTTTTGTTAACATTGATAATATTATTATTATTAAGATTAAATAAGTCTTTGCAAATTTGTATTTTTTTTTAATTTTGGTATGTGTAATTTTTTTATTTTTAGTACATGATAGTGTGTTTTTTATTTTTGTAATTTGTTTTGTTTATTTTTAATTCATATAAGTTTATATTTTTCCAATTTTTCAATTCTTGCAAACGAAAACTAACGTATAGGAACTAAAAATAAAAAATTATTTTTTATAAAAAAATTAAAATTAAAACAACATAAATTTATAACAACTAAAAATAAACAAAACAAATTACAAAGATTAAAATAAAAATAACGCAAACTTACATTAACTTAAAAAAAAACATAGAAAAACTAAAACTGAAAAAACGGTAAAGTTACATAAACTTAAAATATATTTAAGTTTATTTACTAACGTGACATTTATTATTTTTAAAAAAAAAGTTACAAGAATTAAAATAAATACTGTTATTTTGGTATATTTATTTATGTGTTTTGTGTAGTGCTATTGTTGCTGTGTATTTCTATGCTTGCAGTTGCAGAGGATAGACACTTGCTGGTGCTGGCGATGACGCGAAACGAAAAGGACGCAGAGGAGCCGTAAGGCACTCGTGCGGGTGAGAAACACTGCTAATCCTGCCACCACAAAGCCTATGATGAATGTGACTCTGTGTGTGTGGGATCAAACGCGTGCCTCATAATTTATTGCACACAAACAAGTCTTCAAATCAAATTCTTAATTAAAATGTATAGCTACTTACCGCTTTTAATTCACTTCATTCTTTTTTTTAGGCAAAAGGGGCTAAGCTGATGCCAAGTGTTTGTTATAATCCCAATTAGATTGTTATAATTCACGTGATTCAATAAGATATATGAAGTATTTTAAATTTTTCGGTACTTGTTTTTTATTTTTATGAATAAAAAAATTGTTGATTAAAATTAAGGACTATTTCACTTGTTTAGTAGGATCCGCGTTATTATAGTTTTTATATATAATTGGATAAAAACACGATCAAATATGTTTAAAATATTTATATAAGAACTTTTTTTGGTTTTTAATCGAGTTTAATTTTTATACGTAATTGATAAAATAATTTTTGGATTAATTATATTTTGGTCCTAATTTTTTTGTCAATTCCACTTTTGTTCTTCAACCAGTTTTTGACCATAAATAAAAGGTTTGTCTATTTAGTTGAGAGAAAAAAAAATTAGAAAATATAAATAATGATATAATTTTTTTTCTATCTGATTGGAGAAAAAATAAAAATTCAAAATTCAAAATTTTCCATCTGCTACTTTCTATTCAACATAAATTTCAGTATTTTTCTTTCGATCATACCAAACACATTGTAGGAATATTTGTAAGAGAAATGCACGCAGAGCACGTGTGTGACATAGGATCAAGGTCAAACAGAGAATGCACTTCAAGGAAATTGTTGTCCGTGACATTTATATTCGATTGCAGGGAAACGACATACGCGCACGCCATGACAATACAAGTACGGTTTTGCTAAGCATGGTCTAGTTCCTAGACTAGTAGTAATTAGCAGAAGAACCTCCACAGAGGGAAAATGAGAGTGATGCAAATTTGCAACTAATTAACCTTGTTCATAGTTCATATTTTAAATAACGAAAACTATTAATAAAACAGTTTAATACACTAATAATATAAAAAGTTTTAGGTCATAATCCAATCAGAATCCATTAGTTAAACTCTCCAATAATCACACCAATATCATACTGGTTTAAAAAGACAAATTGTTAGTAGTTCTCGTTGAATAACACGTTAGTTACTCGTCAAATTAATTAGTCTTTTGCTTCATTATTTCAAGTAATAGATATTGTAATGTTAGTAATATAACAAATTTATATAAAAATTATTGACAAGACAGAGAAATAAAAACAAACAAATCAATAAAAAAGAAAAATAAAGAAAAGGCATGTGATAAAAAAAATATAATTTAATATATATATATATATATATTAACTTGTTGACAAGTGTATCAAATTTTTCATAAATAATAATAAAGTACTTGGAAGTTCGAGTGTCGAACCCACAAGGACTTTATTTGTACTTAGATTGATGCAAACTCAATTTACAAACAAGAGATAATAAATTTAAAATAAGAGATAAAGAAAGATAGAAGATAAGGTAAAAGTTTAAAAGAAAAGATAAAAAATTTAAAGATAAAAATAGAAGATAAAGAAAAAAGATAAGATAAGAAAAGTGAAAGATAAGAAAGATAAAAGATTAATATAAAAAAAAATTCAAGATATGATAATGTTGCGTTGGATGCGTCGTCTTGGACCATGCATGAGCCTGACTCATGAGTGTCACCACAGATGTTGCATCTCTTATTGTGCATGACTAAAGATGAAGAATGTTGCATTACATGCAGTTATTGAGGAAGATTACTTAGAGTTGTTGTGAGAGTCTCTAAGGTCTTGGCCAGGAGCTTGTTTTGAGCCAACATAGCATCTTGAGAAGTGAGCTCAAGAAGACTTTTCTTTGTAGGCGTGTAGGCTCGATCACGGAGAATGACATAATCACCGGCCGCCATATTCTTTATTAGCTCCATAACTTCTTTTGGAGTCTTTAACTTGATCTTCCCACCAGCTGAGGCATCGAGGAGCTGCTTGGAATGGGATTGCAAGCCGTCAATGAAGATGTTGAGCTGGACTAGCTCGCTAAACCCATGTGTAAGAGTCTTCAGGAAGTATTTCTTCAGGAACTTCTCCACCACCTCATCTTCAGGAACCTTATTCATGCATATTTTCTTTAAACCTTTATTAGAAGTTACCCTCTTTCGAGTGTCTAACCCCTAAAAGAATGTAAATATGAAAATGCAAGATAAAATAGAAAAGATCATAGAATAGAAAAAACCTGGAAATGACTCCTTTTGCATTGATAAATATGAGAAATACATCATACATCGTTTGACATTTTAGGCTTGTTAGGTCCTAACTAGGGGTTTAACCACTTATGGTCATTGAAGGCTTTACACTAGGGTACAAGAACGGATGAAATAAAATGGGTGAAAGAAAAAAAAGGGAGTAAATGAAACCCCTACTAGAGTGGGTTTTTTCGTGGTCTTAGACTCTGTGGTCTGGCTTTCTATTTATAGTTGCTGAAGTGAATCTAAAAATTTTTCTTTTTGATATTTTTTTGATATTTTCCTCTTTTAATCTATCATTAAATAACTGCTAAATAAATATTTTTAAAGATATTTCAATATATTTTTATTATAAAAATAACTCATATTTAACAATTATATATATATATATATATATATATAGAGTTATTAAGCTACTAAGATGATTCAGTACTGAAATTTCAGTTGACGTTGAGACCATGAAAAGTCCTAATAAATACCCTAGCCAATACAAGCCAGATAAATTGATAGAGAAAGATGAAGAGTAAGTTTGGGGTGGGAGTACATGGCAGAAGGCTACAGTAATTGCCGTTTGACTTTAAATATTTGAGTTGAATATTGTGTCCCTAGCGCATATAATAGTATTCAGATTCTCTGCACTTTCTGTTTTAAATAGCATTAGAAATTATCCTAATTGAGTCGGATAAGAACACTGTATGCACGTGTTTGTAAAATGTTCTGTTTACCGTAACCAACATTTTTCCAAACGCAACATTCATGTTGCTTCCTTGTTCATGCCTCGAAAAGTGTGTTTTTCTCGTTGAATGGATTTGTTCTAAGTCTCTAGGACATATAATATATTTAACATAGTTATAAATATAGGATTCCAACTCAAAATCTCTTTTTAAGTTGATAATCTAATGGTAGTTGATTTTTTACACTTTTGTTATTTAAGCTGTAGGGTATTTTAGGAGACCACATAACATCGAGTGTAAGATAGAAAAACACAATTCTCACTCTGCAGCAATCTGGCATGCATAAGAGCTTTTAAGTCCAATAATGTTCCGGTCCACACTCCCCACAAGTACACCCCGAACCCAACCAACAACCGGCCTTTTATGTCTTTGACACAAACGAGGTGCCTGTGCTGACACACGAAGGGCTTTTATTCAATTGCAAGAAGGAAACAAAAAGCAAACAAATTAAGCTTCAAAGTTGAAAGTTGAATGTTGAAAGAGCAGGGGGTGATTAATGAGAACGTACAAAGAAGTTGATGTAAATGTGTGTTGGGGCATTGAAGAGAAAGAGCAGGGGAAGTGGCCCCCAGGGCCCATGGTTGGGGGGACCTCAATCGTTCCTCACGCACTGGTGTGGCTCAAAACATGCCCACACCATGATCTGAGTAGTCTCACGCACAATGCACATTATCACATACTATTTAATTAAGAGATATAAATTAATTTGTCTCAATGGTATCACTTATTTATTACTTGTTCCTTTTTATAACACATTCTTTTAATTATGGTACTTTTTTTTTTATAATAATACCTTTAATTAATTATAATATTCTTTTTTCAAACATTAGTTAATTAGGTGAAAAACTATTTTTCATTAAAAAAGAGTTGAAAAATTATTAAGTTAGAAGAGAAATAAAGGATTTTAAAAAAAATAATATACATTATTAATAAATTTAATATAATTAACTAAATTAACTAATTTTATTAAAGGGTCCGGATTAATTAAAAAGATCTTATATAATAATATGATTTAATCAATCGTGTTATTCTTATATTATCCTTGAATTCAAAAATATAAATAAAAAAGTACATGGATTTAAATATCAATAAATTTTAACTAATTCAATCTTATCTAATGTTATTATTCTAAAAATATTCTTACTTAAATATGACTAACGGTGATTTGTTGTGTGAAATAAAAAAAATGAATTTAACTAATATTTTTAATCATTGTTAAAATTAGATATTTTTACTTCTATTTGAGTCTAAAGTAAAGTTACTAGAAAAAGAAAGGCGCGTATAACTCTATATTTCTTAAATAAAAATTAAATAAGAAGAGTAAAGAAAAGATTCGAAGGTTAAATATACAATAAAGTAGACAAGGAACAATAAGTAAGTGAGGCGGAAGAATAAAACTGACAATATAGAAGTCATTCTTATTACAAAGCTTTAATGCAAAATATAGGATTTAAAGATCATTCGTAAAGAGAAAAGGAAAAGCCCTTTGCCTTGGCTCATAATTAACCACGACTAGGATATAAATTTTGTAAGGTCCATCACATATGTATTTGCATCCTCTCCTTTATGCAACCATGTAGACCATAAGGTCCATCACTTATTTATGAGTATTTTTTTTTACAAGTTAAAATTAATGTTTAGACAAGTTAAATGAGAAAATTACTATAAAAATTGAAGTACATAAATTCTTTTATCTTTTTCCATCACAATGAATCAACTATATACTGAGTGAGTTTGTTTAAACATACTTTGTAATGATTGGAGACTAATGCTATATACTATTCAACAGTTTTTTCGAAACCTTCCTTATATAAGAGATAAGAAGAGAAAAAGAGAAATACAAAATAAGATAGGTAATTTAATATGATGGAAAAAGGTAACTAAAGAAAAATATTATAAATATTTTTTGGTGAGGTTTCACTTTTTTTTAATATGAAAAAATATATTATAAATATGATGGAGAAATATAAAAGTAAGAATATCATGAAAAGTAGGTTTGAATGTAATTTTAGTTTTCCTATTTTTTAAAATTCATAATTTTGATTCTTTATTTTAAAATAAAAATATTTAGTCTCTTTATTTTTTAAAATTTGTACTTTTGATTCTCTTATTTTAAAAGAGATATCTACTTAAGTATGCATCATTGTTAGATAGATTCCACTCCTTGTAACCTAAAGGCTTGACGTAATAGTGTAAAGTTCCGTTAAGTTCATATGAGTAAAAATAATTTACTTGGCAGGAAAATTCATGTTTAATCTCACTGGATACAAAATTCTATTGGATCAACGATAGTCACATATTACAAGTAGTATTAATCATTGATCTAATGAGTTGGAGGAACACTTGTAATGATGTTTGACCTAATATAAAAAAATATAAATTCTACTCCTCTAACCAAACCAACTTTTTCTAATCCACAAGCTCAATATATATTGAATATATATGAATTTCCAGTTCCGGGATATATGTCATATAAGTGAGCTAGAAAGCAACCCAAGTATTATTATATACATATGCAAAAGATCATTCCATAACCCACCAGCCGAATGGGAAAGGATTTCATATATGAAGAGAAAATAAAACAAATTATTTGACTTAAACACTAATGCGAATTCAAATTAGGGAGACAGACAAACAAAATTTATTATCTTCTACCCGAGCACAAGGAGAAGCATGATGCACGTGGTGTTTCTTGCTTTGGTATTATGTTTATTTATAAACAAGTGCCATGCATAAAAATATTCATGATAAACAACTTTTCAGTCATATGAAAGTGTCCTTTACAGGAGTGTTCACTAATCGGTTCAAGTCAATTTTGATTAAATTTAAAATTTAATTCAATCAAATTTAATCAATTTGATTCGGTTTGATTTTCATAATTTTTTTTAAATTCAATCTAACTCTTTTATGAACAGTTCGGATCAACAAGTTATCCATTTATAATTAATCTTTTTTTTTCCTTAGAATTACTATTTCATATCACAATTCATCCAAATATCCAATACAATAACACAATATTATCAAATGTCTAAAACTAGTAAAATTGATTCATTTAATACAATCAACCTAATATTCTAAAATAGGCTAATACAAATTAAAATAAAAAATCTTCAATAAAATTTACTATAATAGTTTAAATAACAACTATTTCATACAAACTAATTTGTCGCAATAATTTTTGCTGCAATCAAATTTGTTGCAACTAGATTTACTAAAACAAATGAACAAAATATGATTCATTATTATTATAAACATGACAGAAAAAATAAATATGCAAAAAAGGTAAAGCAAATAACAATGTACCTCAAAGTAATAATTTAAAAAGTTATAGTACTAGTAGTCTCAATACTTACAGTTCCAATACTTGGAGTTTTAATATTATCAGTATTTAAAGTCAAACCAAACAACTCCGAAAATTTTGATCGGTTTGATTCGATTTTGATCAGATTTATAAATCTAAACATGTGATTCAATTTGCACATGAACATTTTTTATTAGTTCGATTTGATTTTGACCAAAATACATAGATGATCAAATTCAAACGATTCAGATTAGTTTAGGTCAATTTAAGTTCATAGATGACTCATACCTATAAAGGCCTCTAGTACGTTATAAACTAGTTTGATACATCATGCTTGACGAAACATAAAAGTTATAATATGTTTTCAGCAAAGCCACAACGAAAAGTCAATTGCCATTTAGTATGTAGGCAGTCGGGGTTCCCTCATATCTAGTGCTCAACACACGATCAAACTTATGGAACAGATCGATTAAAATCAGAGTGATGGATCACTTGTTGGATATGGTAAAGATTGTAATCCCTTAGAGATATCATAAATATGCATAAAAAAAATATAATTATATATGTGACAATTTATTTACTTTTGTCCCTTAATTACTTGTCTAATTTCTAAATATGTCCCTACTCATAATTGTATTGTAATCCAGTACTACTAAATTAAGCTAAACAAGAAGGTTTGAAGAAGACGACCCAGGAGAAGGGAATATAAAGGAACGGAATAAAATTTCTCCTTATGTACTCACAGTCTAGCTCTTCCAAATAAGTTGAAATTTGATTGAATTTTGTTTACACCTTTCCAATACACGAGTTCTTAACAGGCCCATTGGGTCAGTCTATTGGTGAGAGAATTGGAATAAATGCATGAAGACTTAGGTTGAATTCTCAATGTCGTACTAAAAAAGAAACACACAATTTTCTTGTTGCAAAGTAAATTACATTTATTTTAAACACCTAACAATTTGGCATCAGTTAGGAGAGCAAAGCTATACCACAACAAATGTACATCTCATTTTGAAAATTGTTCTTCATCATCAAATGATTAATGCGTTGACTTCATGTATGAATTTGAGAGGAAGAACAATGAAATTTATATCTTGGCCAAAAAGTCTGGAGCCAGAAAATTATACAAGAAATTTGAAAAGCAGGAACCCTGGATACATCATATTTTGCATAGACAGCTGGCATGCAATTGTACATGGAGTATTTGATTATCGAATAGTGTACAGCAACAGTTTACATTTGCAAATTATGTAGCTCCACAATTAACTACCTTGGCGGCAGAGGAGTTTATTCAAAAAAAAAAAAACTCATGGCAGAACATCATAAGAATTCCTCAATATCGTAAGAGAAATTCCATTTCCATGCCTCTTGAATGGCAATTTTTTGAACACTACACGTGAAAAGAAGTTAGGATAAGTTCACTAGGTTAGTGTAGATGAATACCAGCCAAAAAAAATCCAATAGTGCCAGAAATGAAAGGGTCTTTCAGGATGCAATGACAAGCATGCAGAACAAATTGCGACAGCAACGACATCCTTGCAAATATAATGGCATCAATGTTGTCCTAATTAATTAAAATCTTCAACGCATTTTACACATTAATAAATGATCCCACGACGTACATGAGTCCTACATCATACATGGGATTGGAAGAAATTCAAGTTTGCATTTTAAAAGCATTAGTGTCCATAGTTTATTCCTTTTATTTTTATATAATATACTTAAATAATTTATTTATTATATGCTGAGTTTATTGGTAAGTGCTTTCAACATTGGAACCCGTAGATATGAAAAGTACGAAAGCCTCAACACGTTGGCATCTTCTTTTTTCTGTTTTTTTTTTTTTTTAATCTCATTATGATTTCTTTTCCGGTTATTATGCTTTTTTATTTTTGTATTTAAATAGGGGTTTGATAAATTAATTTTATTTTAGTGCTATAGCCAGTTAGCTATAAATAAACATTAAGGTAACTATGCTTCAACAATCCATTGTCGTCCAGCGGTTAGGATATCTGGCTTTCACCCAGGAGACCCGGGTTCGATTCCCGGCAATGGAAATTTATTTACTATTCTTTTTTTTAATCTTTACCTTTGTTTACACAATTATTTGTCAATTAACGGCTTTGTGATTTAACTATAAGCCAATAGGCCCAATAATAAAAGATAGTGTTCTTTACTCACCGAACTAGCAAATTAACACAGGTCCATCCATACCTTAAAATGGCCCTTTACTGTCATAAAAGCAAATCGTCCACGAAAAGTCTCTGAGTAATTCTATGCTTACACCTCCCTTTTTATTTCAAGAAATGTACAAATTAATTTCTAGAATCAAAGAAGTATAGAAAAAGATCACCCAGTCTTATTTTCGATCTCATACCATACGTATACGCTTGAAAATTCAGATCAATAATGTAAATGATATTCTTTAACCAAAAACAATAATAACCTCTATTTTTTTTTGTGACAGTTTTTATGAGACTCTAACATGTTTCGGTCTAAGTATATAAATTCAAAGAATTATAAGATTAACTAAATGATTGAGTAGAAACAAAAAAAAAATCGTGAGTTTAAATTCTTCTACTAACAAAAATTAATAAATTAATGATTAATATTTGTTGATAATAAAAATATATAAATCCAAATATTTTGTTAAGTAAATTTTGGGGCAATAGATTGAATGGGGCAACTACAAATTTGTCAAATTTTTTAAGGTAGTGACTATTGTCATGACTCATGAAACTACATTCTTAGAACATAACATAATGCTTCCCATCGTAAAAAAACACACACAATGCTTCAATTATACTAAGATTGGGAATAGGTAGTTCTTCATCTTTTTTAAATCCAAAATAGATTTTTGTTTGCATTTTACTAACCTTATGATTAAAGAAAAAGGTATATTCTTTCTAGCTCGAATTCACTGCTAGCTTTCGGGCATCCTAACGATATTCAAGTGTCAACATAAATAATAATTATACCAAACCCAATTACAAATCTTTTTATGAAAATATGTGAACAAATGAAGATACTTTATACCTTAACTCAAATATATAATTAAGAAGTTATATATACCACATGTATACGAATTGCTTCAATCCATATAGAAATTCATTCAATTTGAGTGACTAGACTATTTAAGAATATGAATGACTTGTTTTAAACAAGTTAAACCCTTCAAACTTTCCCATAAATGCCATTAATAAGTAAGTCATATAAATAAGTTGTAACAATATCTAACTAAAATTGAGTCATGTATTGTCAAACTAATTAGGTATAAAAGAAATAGTTACATCTACCGCATATGAATATATCTATTGACCATTAATGTTAATTCTTTGCAAAATCCTTAAGCTACAAATTGTGTTTCATAAATAATAATTTCTATTATATTTTCATATAAAAATTGATTTTACACTTCAAATTGTATGAACGACAGGTCAAAAAACATTCACCTTGTAATCATGTTTCTACCTAAATTTTATCTTTTTATTTTAACTATTTACCATTTGTTTGTCTATTTTTTTTAAAAGACGTTTATTCACTGAGTCGAATTTCTCGCTAACAAAACTAATACTTAACATTTGTGGATAAAAAAAAAAATCCTGCATAACATCTCAACTACTTAATCTATTCACTTCCTCTCATGGTTCACACCTTACCTTCCCATAAAGAATAAATCCTCTTTGAAGCTACCAGAAGGTTGGCGCCCTTTTCCGTGAAAGCCTCACCACGATGACATCTTCTTTCTTTGTTTTTATCTCATCGTGATTTACTTATTTATTTCGTTCTTTTGCTTTTTTTTTTTTTTTTTTCTGCATTCAAATAGGTGTTTGGTAAAATAATTTTACCGTCATAAATACTTAAATAAGTAAGTAAAAAAAGAGATAACGTTACAAAAATCCATTGTCGTCCAGCGGTTAGGATATCTGGCTTTCACCCAGGAGACCCGGGTTCGATTCCCGGCAATGGAATTTTTTTTTATATTTTTGTCAATGATCTCTTTAGTTTTTTGTCAATTAACGGCCTTATAAATTATTCGACCAACTTAAGCCAATATGCCCAACTATAGTGCACATCGAACTTGCACATTGCTGTCGCGCAACCAAATCGTCCATGAAAATTCTGAAGAATTCTATTTACACTTTCCTTGTTTTTAGGAATATTGTAACTTGTTAAAAAAAAAGAAGGAATGTTGTAAAAAAATTAAACAAAAACGGGTAGAACACAACCAACACAATTCCTTTGCACACTTCCGGTCAAAAAGCCGGTTCTTGAGGGCTCAATCAGAGTTTAGATTAAAATTGGTGTAGCAAGGGCTAGGTCTGCTGATAATTTGTAATATAAGCAACTCTTAACAAACTCAAACTAGTCTCATGCAGATAACAACAGACCAACGAAAACATAAAATCAAGATTTGTTCCCACAAAAACTGGAACAAAAAAAAATTAAAATAAAACCAGCAACAGTCACCAATATAAGCAGTACGCGTCCATATTGAAAAACTGAGAAAACTAAAGCTGGGGCAGTAAATCTTTCAACATCAAACATGAAAAGCAGCAAGTAAATATGGATTGCAACAGCTGAGTTCCTTTGTTGTGCTTTGTTCACTCCATGCCTGAACCCATTAATAGCTCCTAAGAATCAATCCAGGATTAATACCGACTGACAATTAACCTAATACCGGCTGACAATTAACCATAGCCAAAATAGTATACTGAAATGTACATCATGAATCTTACCAGTGAAGTTGAGCAGTGCTATGCTCATTCCTAGTAATCATACTCCTGAGAATGAGAAATCTGAGTGACGATATTCATGGTCCATATCACGATTTCTCTCCCTGTCACGTGATTAAGATTTTGCGTGTTCAGTATGGTAGTCATCTTCTTTCCTACCACGATCAGGATATTGGTTGTAATGGTCACCATGGTCATCTCCCTCATCATATTGCCCCCTTCCTCAATGATGCTCCTAGTGATCAGGATCATGGTTGGGATCTGCATGGCTATGCCCATACCCAGGTTGGTTGTACCAACCACGACCATCCTCAGGTTCATAGTCATGCTCTCTTTCACCATGATGTTCCTTATCATGTTTAGATTCAACGTGATCACAATCAGTCTCTCTATTATGTGAGTGTCCTCGATCAGTTACCCCAATTTCATAATCCCTATCTCTTTCACGATAACGGTCATGTTCGCGGTCCTGGTCATGATCCCTATCCTAATCACGCTCTCGACCACGATCACGTCCCGATCTCTCTCTCGTTCCCTGTCTCTGTCCATATTCCTATCCCAATCTCTGTAGTGCCTATCCCCTCTATAATCACGATCCCTGGCCCTACCACTAGATCGCTCACATGACCACTCACTTTCTCTGTGTCTGTCCTTACCTCTTTCCCTTGACTTTTCTCTGTCCCTAAAATGGTGTCAGAAAAACAGCTCAAATTTAATGACTTATATAACATTGGGAGAAAGAATATTGTTTCAAAATCCTCAATGTTGCAAAAATTAATGCACAGAATCATAGCCCCCTCTATTGTCAACAAATTATGGTATGATCAGCAGTCATTTGCTAAGTACCATAATCAATGGAAACATCCAAATTCTTACCGATCACCATGATGATCCTCTTGTGCTCTAGGTTCTTCAGAACGAGAAAGACCTGACTGCTGTTGCTCCCTGAAAACATTAAGACATGTTAAGTATGAAGCAATTGCAAATTGAGCAAGCCAATTTAACAGTCACAACAAGAAATGTTAAATGCAGATAATTTCTTGACACAAAAATGATAATTATTTCTGACAATGAGAACTACTACTTCACTGGAGGGTTGGCATAGAGGTATGTTACTTGTCAGATTTCTCCAATAGATAAGCATAACATTCTGCCATGGTTCAATTTACACAAATGGGTGTTGTAAAAGGCTTAAAGAATTCCATACAAGTGCTATAGAAGAATAATAGAATCCCCAGGTCTACAAAACGAGAATTGCATAGGAAATAACTCAATCAAATATAACACCTACAAATTTATGCCTAAGCTATGAAGAACAGACACCAATCTTGTTCTTTGTGTCGCCTTGTTGAACACGTTTCCGACACTAACACACCCCGATACTTGTTCAACACTTCTTATTAGGTGTCTAATTTCAAAATTATTTTTGTTGGTTTGAACATTTAAGTTGTAACCTTTACACAACTCATACACTTGAAAAAACATAGAAAGTTGATTTAAAAAGATGAATATACCATCAATTTAGATATTTTATTACATGTTACTCAGATTTCATTTCATTGGAGTCTCTATGTTTGTGTGTGTATGTGGTGTACCCGTGTCCTAGATTTTAGACATTAGCTGTGTCATGTCCAGAGTTCATGCTTCATAGTGCCTAAGATATTAAGAACATAATACATTTTATAGAATAATGTGATAACAATTGCTAACATTTTAAATTTTTACTTTTAATTGTTTTTCTACTACACACTATTTAGAAATGCCAGTAGGATTTAAAATATGAAGTGCTATTAAAAAATTGCAATCACTCAATTTACCTCCCAAAATGTTGCTGATTAACTTCTTCACCCCCTACTCTTGTAGTACCCAGCCCACCACCCCTCTGACCCTCAATTTTCCTACCGTCAGCTTGTTTATAAGCAGATTCATAATTAACATAAAAAACGTGAGTAAAAAGTTACATGTTATATGGAATAATAACCAGACAAAACACATTAAGCCAATATCAACCTTTCTCGTCTCTTGTGTGAAAATACTCGATGAATGCATAACCCTTGGGTTTATTTGTCAGTGTAAGTAACCAATCGAACCTAAATCATAAGAAAATGGAAAGAGAAAGAATAGTCAGGAGAGAACATTCTGATCTACAGCACAAAAGAAAATATAAAAGATGCTCACTCACCTCAGAATCATTAAAATACAACCAAAATAAAATACTAATAGTATAAAAACCTAAATGGTATGGCAGACAGGCAGTATGCCTAATTAACCATGCTCACCTTCCATGCTCACCTTTAAATCAAAAAGCTCCTATTGCAAGATGCATCACCACCGCCAAAGGTTGCAGAAAAATGGATGTATTTGGGCCCAATTAACCAGTTGTTGACTAGTATCCCCTTACCAGGGATATTTGTTTTTAAATTGACAAAATGAAAATAACTATGGGTAATATAAAAAAAATACCATGACATCTTCTCAACGGCTTGATTTGGTTTTCATGGCCGTTAAAGCCAAAAATAAAGTTTTAGCAACATCAAAGTAGGTTAACCAAGAATTTAAACAAAAGAGGAAGAGATTGCAGTACTCCCAACATATTTTACCCAGTGCAGGAAAAGAACAGAAGTTGTCAGTCTCCTTTTCTTGCTCGAAAACAAGGCCAAAGGTATAATTTTGCATCATTTATCTGCCCAGCTAAGTTACCATGCAGAAGAAAGCATTTGAACGGGAATTGGGTTTGATTGAAATTTTGAGAAACATTTACCATTTCCAGAAGATTACCAATCATCACCAGGGATGTGTACTGAGATGCTAAACTTGCAGCTAAAACAATTGCTACCCCATGCCCCAAGACCTCTTTCCACATAAAACAGCAGGATGAAACAAAGTGGAAAATAACTAAAGAAACTAACTAATATATAAAAAGCCATCAACAACATACTGGTGGCAGTAACGTAATTGTTTATCATTTCAAAGCCACTCAAAAGTTACAAATTGAATCAAGATGCATAATTTATACCCTTGAAACTCTGGACAGAATGGCATTAAAATTATGCGTAACTAATTAACTTTACGACAAGATGGTTAATCATGAGAACCATTTAAATTACAAAAAGCAGGTTAATCAGCAGCTAACAAAAAGGGTTTAAAAAAGTAGTGTTACTATTATAATAAAAAAAGCTAGTTCTTAATTTTAAAAGTATTGAAATTGAAAATACATTTTGAAGCTTAATAGCATGTAAAGATGTCAAATAGAAGTAAAATACATTATATCAAGAGCCTAGCATATACGATATCCTTACTGAATCCCTTTGGGATATTCAAAACACCTACCCGTTTGATTGCACCATATGACTCAAACTCCCTTTTCATTCTGCTATCAGTGCTCTCATAACTCTGTCAGAAGATAACACCAATGAGATACAACAACCAATATGCAACTCGAAGGTGCCAAACAAATACTACATTAGACAATATAACTTACAAGTCTGGCTATAAACAATGTCTTGTATGGATCTCCTGATACATTTGGGTCATTGTGTGGATCATCTACATTGAAACAGATACAACAAAAGAAAAAAGCATTCGGAGAATGTAAACCCACAAAAAATAATAAAGTTACAATGATAAAGGAGTCCTCACATTTCTCAAGCTCCTCAGCAGCCTTTGCAGCTCCCTTCTCTAGTCTTAACTTGTGTATTCTTGCTCTTTTTTGTGCCTGAGTTCAACAAAATGGATCGACAACAAATGCATATACTCTTCAGTTTGTGGGGCAAGTGATCTGATAATTAAACTCTTTCACAACTTTTATTTGCTATATATTATCTCAACGAAAAAATAGATTCAGCAAGAGTTATATCAGTCCATTAAACATTATAATAACAAACTGAAAACTAGTAAACAACAAAGAGGCAAGAGAAATTATATTTTTTTAATTAATATGTTGCAGAACTTGCAGCATTCAACATAACTAATCGTTATTCATAACCACAGAAAACTTACACAATAATATCTTAGAGTGAATAAGAACCATATGAAAGAGCAGGCATGCAAGGACAATTAGGTTTGGATGAGCTTTTGCAAACATAATTTTGGATTATCTCAAATTCGTAGAATAGAATTTGCTTAAACAGGTCATTGAAGTGAAGTAATTTATGTTTGGAAATGTTTATCATCATTAATCAGTAGTAGTAATCAATAATCAGTGACAATAAAAACATAAAACTAATACAAAAAGGTTTAACCTATTAGCGATGGGCATTTCTTTTCTCCGGAGGAGGCTTATAGTCCAAGGCAGGCCTAGGCTCAAAGAGCCTCAACAAATTCGCTGTGAGACCAGTAGGGTGACTCTGTCCAATCTGCATCATCACAAAAACAAAGAATCACTACCACTAGCAATGTCTAGGGTTTCACGCGATAAACCATAGCTATGGTGAATAAAGCAAAAATGTATTGGAAGTGGATGATTAATTGAAAGAGAGAGGAACCAGCTTGAGCTGAAGGGCGTTGGCGCGGTTCTGGTCCTTGGCGCGAGCCTGAACGGCGGCGTTTTGGTTGCGGATGAGAGGATCGTTATTGTTGAAGTCTTCTCCCATGGCGAAGAAGCGAAGCATCCCTGCTATCAGTCCTATGAATAACATTTCGATTTAAAGAAAAAATATTTCACTCAGGATGACCATCAACATTCACTGACCAAGATTACACAAATGTAATGGGTTAAAAAAAAAAAGATTCAAACTATAATACCTTCCCTCATTTTAGAGTAACAAAATTGTTTAAATAATTTTTGAAGTGCTGAATTTCAATTAATCGAGCCTCTTAATTTATATGTCGTGGATTAATTGGCAAAAAAATCATTTTAGCTCAATGATTTCAAGTTTGAGTGTCACTTTTGATAAAAAATAGTACTTATGATCTAGACAAAGAAAATTAAGGATTCTATTAAAGAATTTTTAAATATTTAAGATCTAAATTGATATTTGGTATTAAGTAAATTATATTGAAAGAAAAATATTTATTTTGTGAATGTTTTTATCGAGATAATTTTGTATTAATATTATGATTAGAAAAAAATTATGTTTACCATACATTTTTAATATGCTTAAGATCATTTAAGTATTTTTTCTTAATTTAAAGATTGTTTAGGAGAATAATGTTTTATAGTATAATTATCAAATCGATAGTTTTACTTGTTGATTGAGTGAGTGATAAATAAATACTTTTTATTTTTATATAATATATCAATGTTAAAATGATATTTTTTTTATAATTAGGTTGTCACCATTAAAAAAATTAGATTATTTATCTATCTATTTATATTTATTTATTAATTTATATGTCGTATAAAATCTCTTCTAATGAAAAATAATTTGAAAGGTCTTTTTTTGAAGTTTTAATTTTTTAATTGTACTAGTTCATTGTTTTTTTAAGTAGCTTTTCATTTATGTCATTTCAGTTTGTAAAAGAAGTTGAATCATTTTATTGAGTAAAATAATATTTCCTTAACGAAAGAACTAAAACATAATAAAATTATATATGGTGTTAACAATTTATTAAATTAATATGTCTAAAATTTAACTCGTTGTTGATTGAGTAAAGTACACTAGTTATTATGAATTTTTCTGACACTATGTTCAATTATTATGGATAAAAAAAATAATTACTAAACTATTATTAATATATATTTATGTGGCATTTAAAAACATTATTTGATTTGGATATTGTTGTTGAAAAGAATAACTTAAATATATTTTGAAATAAATTCATCTTAATTTCATATTTTCATTCGAATTAAAAACCAAGTGTACATGTATAACAACATTTTTTTTATTCAGTGGACAAATTAATCCCTCATAAGAAGGACAGTTAGATGAAGAGACAGAACATCCCAAATAACCAATCCTCAACCTTATTAGCATCTCTGCTAATACAATTAAAGGAAACAGAACAATCAAGGTTAACAACTTCCTATGGAGTTCACAATCGAAGCATGCATCAAAGTGGAGGACAAGTTCTAGCCTCCAAGAAATAATTTTAAGGTTTAAATACTTTTTTTTAAAGGAGACTTAAATTATATTTTTAATCCTTTCAATTTAACTTCTTTTTTTTTTGTTTTTCGTCTTGTAATTTATTTATTTATTTTAATCATTACAAATTATGCGCATTTAAATTATATAATTAAATTCACAAGTAACAAAATGTGCAACTACAACAGAAAATTATGAATAACATAAGTAATGTTGACTAATTCTTGTCATTTTTAAAGAACCAATTAATTACATGTATAACCACCAACTAACTTGTGGGGCAGCCCAAGTGTCTTGCTAGTTAAACCTAAATGTACTTTACATTTATGTCAATCTCTAAAAAAATGCATATAGTGCCAAATTACATAATCCTTGTCACAGCATAAATCAACAATTAAAAAAATGTTACATTGATTAGCACCTTGTAACGTCCATCTCAAACACACCAATAGGGTCACAAAACCAAATCATTCATTCTCGATTTTCTAATCTCTCTTCCCATATATTCCAATGAAATAGATAAAAACAATAACCCCATTGGTAAGATTGCTTATATTTTTTATTTTACCTTCCCAGCACATGTTTGAAATTAGCAAAAAGGTTGTGACTTAATTATGTCATAAGGGTCATCCAAAGCTAGTTGAGATATTGTCCGATTTTGATTTAGCAATCTGAAGTTGTTGTACAACCTGGGCTTAGGATTTCTAATGATAACCCATCTCCTTACTGGAAAGCTCACTGCTGTCGTTAAATTCTTGGCTTGACATTATTGCCTGTCTAAACTTTATCATATCAGCATTATATTGCATTGTATCATATTCTGAGCTCCCAGATGAAGAAGTGGGAGCACTGCTATTCCCATTCCCACTCCCCTTAAGCTTCATTCCATCTTTCAATTCATCCAATGAGGCTTCTCCTTCCAGTGCTCTTACAATCTGCCCACAATTAAGTCATACGTTAACATCACCATATAATTAAAAAATGTGCAATTATGCATGCATGTCCTACAAAATTGTGATTTCACTAAGAGTTTGTCATTGAATTTCCAAATATATAAAATGCCAAACATATATGGTAATAGGGTCTGCCCAATAAGGTAACTCAAGCCTTTGCTTTAAGTCCCTTAAAAAAAAATTTATTAGTATTTTTATAGTTTTTATTATTACTTGATCTAGTGTAGTGATGACTAATAAGTTGTATTTTTTTCCTTGATAAATGAGGTTCAAATCCTCTTAAAGGAAAAATTACCTTTTTTAATATGGCTTCTAATTTTTCTATTACATCTATTAAGTTTTAAAAAGGTGTCATCTCAGAGTTTGTTTTAGGCCTAAAAATATGTTGGATCGACCTGATGCCAGGAATTAGCATGGTCTCTAGGTATATGCATCACATGTATATACCTGACTCATCTTTGAACGTTTCCTGGCAGAATGACGAATGCTTCCAGCAGCACAGGCTGCCATTCTTGTCATTTCTTGGGGATTGTATTTGCCTTCCAAAAATGGATCCACTAACTCTCCAAAGTTTCCATCCTCCAACCCTTTATTCAGGAGTGGTCGAGCCTGCTCGAACAGAATTTCATAATAATTTTTAAATTGAAAAAAAAAAATAGTTGTTAGACAATGAACGAACTTGAAAATCAAAATATGAATGTATTTGGTTTAACCTTAGGTTAAATGACACATATTTTCAAATATATTTTGTGAAAAATAAGAATTCGTAATTTTTTATTCAACGGATATTTGGAGCTTCCAACCGTAAATCAAACAAACATATATACGTTGGACGACTGGTACACTTCAAACCTCTATATATTTGAAATCTTTCCAATGAGAGGAGAGAAAAAAAAATAGAAATCTATATTTTTTTTTTTGTTTTCTTGGTAATGTTTAACTGTTAATAGAAAAGTAAGTGTAGCTATAATACTAACCCAATCCACCAAACTGTCCTCCATGGCATTTGTCAAATCTACAGGTCGTTTCCCAGTTATGAGTTCTAATAGCATGACCCCAAATGAGAAAACATCAGATTTCTCTGTCAATTTTCCACTTGATGCGTATTCTGGGGCCAGATACCTGTTTCAACATGCAAAATTAAACCATTAATCCCCATTTTTATCACTTTCTTTATAGTTTCTAGAAGTATTAAACCATGGGGTGCCGAAATTACCCGAATGTTCCCATGACACGAGTTGAGACATGTGTATTAGTATCATTGGTCAACTTAGCCAATCCAAAATCAGAGACCTGGTTAAGATGCACAATTGGCATAATCAATGAGCTTCATCAACAAAATATTGGTAATATGTTTATATGTGTGATATATATTTAAAGTAAATATATATAGACTGCATGAAAAATTGTCGATATGTAAAACCTTTGCTTCGAAGCTTTGATCGAGAAGGACATTAGAAGCTTTAATATCACGGTGGATAATGCGAGGGCTACCTGAGTTCATTTGTAAATAAAGCAAAAAATGAGTAAGATCTTGAAAGAAAAATAAAATAAAATAAAAAGAGAAGTAAAATATGTAGGAAAAATCTGTGACTTACAATCTTCATGAAGGTAGGCAAGTCCTTTAGCGGATCCAAGTGCAATTTTCATTCTAGTAGGCCAATCCATCGTAGGCATGCCCTTTCCTGCATATGACCATCAAATACATTAGCCATTACTACTTATTATTGGAAACAATCACAACAAAAAATGTTAGAAAACTATGTTCTACAAGTTATCGGATTTCATAAGTTTGTGTGTCCATAAGTTGTTTTCTATACTTAATCTACACTTTACATATATAAACATAAACCAGACCGATTTAATGAAAGTAAGGCCTAAAGTAAATTTTAATTTTTTTTAATATATATGATATTTTTTGTTTTATAAAAACTAATAACAAGTCTTTGTTGTGGGTGAGTCTAAAACTTAAACTTTAATTGTTTTTCTCTTAAGTTGAGCTTAACATAAATAAATAGTACATCAAAATGAAAACCATATATATGATAAGCAATATACTTACCATGAAGGTGATGTTCCAAAGTCGAATTGGGAACAAATTCATAGACCAACATTCTTTGCCCTCCACAAATGCAATATCCAACAAGTGACACAAGATGTCGATGATGAACACGGCTAATGATGTCGATCTCAGCTTGGAACTCGCGCTCTCCTTGGCCACTACCCGCTTTAAGACTCTTAACAGCCACTTCCTTTCCATTAGGCAAAATCCCCTTATGGACATAACCAAAGCCACCTTGTCCTATGATGTTCTCATTGGCAAATCCTTTGGTGGCAGCTGCTAGTTCCTCATAAGTGAATGTACCACCATTGGCATTGAGCGCAAGAGAAAGGCCTGGTGAGGAAGAACTCATTCCCAATGAGTAATTTGAGCTCATCATTTCACCACTATTCATCATATGTGGTGGTGGTGCACCCCATCCACCACTATGAGGACCCATTCCTCCCATTCCCATTCCCATTCCCATTTGTTGTTGTTGTATCCTCATAACATGGTCACCCCCATGAGGACCTGAATTACCTGCTTGCCAACTAGGGAGAGGGTGTTGCCCACTGTTGTAATAGTTACTCGCTGTGCAAAATTATTTTGTAGACTGTTAATTATTTTAGCTAAAGGGGGGGAAAATCCAAAATTATTTGAAACAATACTACATAGTGTTAATAAAAGAAAGTTCTTGCTCCCAAATACAAACAAGTTTAAGGATTTACTATCAAAGTTCATTATTCTAAGTTCTTCCAAAACCATTTTTTTAATTAATGACAAAACAATCATTCGCAATATCATATCATGTAAGAGTGTATGATGTCAATATATATATATGATGAGCATTATAATTTTCGTGTGCTATACTATAGCTTTTATATTTGTTAGTTATTCATTAAATATAACTAAGAAGAGTTCTAATGAGACACTCTCTACACTTTTTTAACACAAATTTTATTATTAATTAAAATTATCAAATTATATGAAAGAAATAAAAAATGACCCTTAAAAAATTATAATTTTTTAATAAATTTCAATTAATAATAAACAATATATTCAAAGAAATTAAATGTTAAAAATATATTACTAATATATTTTTTTATAAATAATTAGTGTAATATATTCAACCTCTATATATTAAGCTTACACAAACATTTCTTTTCATCATCTATATGTATAGTTATTGAGAAAAATTGACTCCTCTAACTGTCTAGGTTGTCAATGCTCATATGTTTCCAATAGATAAATAGAATTATTAAAAAGGGAAATGTTAATCGGGAATCATAATGTATTGATTGGTTAAAGAACTAAGATGAGAAAAAAATAAATTTAAATGTATAAGATTATGTTGTTCATAATTTTTTTTACACTTTTTTGTAATTTTTACAACAAATATTTTTCTCATTTTAGTTCTTTAATCAATATATTAATAGTGGTAGTTAATAAAGAGCCTTGTTAAAATTAATGTTTTAGACAATTGTCACCTTTTCCGTGAGAAGGGTTTGGATAATAATACTTTTGTTTTCGCTTCTTCTTCCTACAACTCCAAATGAAACACACAATGACTAGCACAAGAAGAATGAACCCTACTCCAATCCCAGCTCCCATTGCTACTTTATTGCTACTATCATTGTTTGAACCCGATGATTTCTCATTTGATAATGATTTGTTTGATGAATCTTTTCCTGATGTTGGAGTACTTTGTCCCTCCATCGAAGGAGGGGACACCGAGGAACTTTTGTGTGATTTATTGGAATTATCGGGTGTGAAATTATCGGGAGTGGCGTTATCAGGTGTGGAGTTATGGGGAGCGGATTTATTGGATGTGGAGTTATCGGGTGTGGAATTATCGGGAATGGAGTTATCAGGTGTGGAATTATCAGGAATGGAGTTATCTGGTGTGGAATTATCAGGAACAGAGTTATTGGGAGTGGCATCATCAGGGGTAGAGTTATCGGGTGAGGAATTATGAGGAGCAGAGTTATGAGGGGAAGACATTGTTAATTTCTCTGGGTTCCGGCGAAATGGTTTATACGTTGAAAATCACAGCAATGTCGCCGGAACACCAGTTTTTTCCCCTACCTCTTTCTTCTCACAATGGTTGAATCCTGCCAATAATATAAATAAAAAATCAACAACAAAGTAGATATTTGATTTGTAATTTTAAATGTTGTGGGGTGCATTCCAATGCTAAATTCAACTAATAAAAATAAAATGAACACAAAAACAAGAGACATAATCTGTTAGTAAAATTATTTTTACTTCAAACGTAATTTTACAATGAAATTTCAAATATAACCTTATTTGTATTAAGTGATATCGACTACATGAATCACAATGTTATTCTTCATACCGTTAAAAACTTAAGTTTCTGATTTACAACTAGATTGTGGGATTTGGGAAGCACAGTTTTGCAGAAAAAATAAACTATTACCTGGAAGGAGGCCAAGAAGAATTCTCGAAAAAAGGAAAGGGAAGAAATTATTGCATAGGAAAAGAAATATTGTAATACAAAAGGAACCAACCGTTCCTAGGAATCCTCTCAATGCACCTCCTACAAAGGAGGGCTTCAGCCACCTTTTACTTAGTTTAAGTCATTTATAGACTATACCATTTTTCTGGTTGGTGTTTATTTGATCATCAACAACCATTTTCTGCTTTGAGGACTCATTTAACAGAACAAATATTAACCAGAAATAGCCTCTAACCTTGAAATATATTCATTTATATATGAATGCTTTATAACATTTTAATCACTAATTTTTTTTTTTACATAAAACTTCGCTACTTATTTTAGATATGTTGTTTAGATAAATAAACATTAATGGAAAATTATTTTACCTATTATCATATCATATCATATCATATAGTTATGAACATTATTAACTTGAAGAAAAAATGAGTGGTTAATGAACAAAAATACTATTCAACCTGAGGTTTTGCTAATTTCCCAGTGCCCATATAAGGTAATGCATTTTTTATATTAACTCTATATTTTTCAATGTTTTTGTTAGTCTTTACCCACTACTCAAATTTTCGAATTCCTAATCTATCCATCATGTAGTTGTCACTTGTCATTGTTCCCTTGACCAGTATTATATATTTGCTCTCAATTTTATGGTTTATTATATATATATATATATTCTCTTCCATTTCATTTCAATTCCATCTTCTTTCTATTATTTTATCATATTTTTTTTATTGTATTCACTATTCACTCTAATGACTCCGTGTAGTTTTGATTCGCACCACATGACCTCAAAGAAATTTGTTGATGTTTTCATGTTGGACATATTAAAATGAGATAACGCAGCAGCGTAACTTGAGCTAATTACCATTTTTATTCTTTGTTTGAAAAGTTAAAAATCAATTGGAAAAAAATGTCAATTCTTCAGGATTTTATTTTAGCATTTGCTCAAAAACAAGCAATTTAAATCATTCTTATTAATTTGCCTTTATAAAAGATTTACTTATTACATTTTTCGTTATTGGTCATAGAAATTACATTATAACTCGAAACACATTTCGATATTTAATTTAGGAAGTTCTTCATTTATCTACTAGATCTAAATTGTTTAAGAATTTAGTTAATATCTATCAAAAAATATTTTCCGTTTGATATCTATCAAATAATATCAAACAATGAATTAAATGATTGACTAAGAATTTATCTACTAGATCTAAATTATAACTGCAATCATTATTTATTACATTAAATTTGTTATAATACTTTAAAATCTTATATGTATTTGTCTTTGTAAATAGAAACGGATAAGAATTTTCCTTGCTAAAATTTATAACTAAGAATTGTTAATTTTATTTTGATGATTCACTTGTGATACTCTTAAACTTAAATTTTTCCGTGGACCAAAACCTCTTTTTTTTACACAAAGGACCAAAACCTCTTAATTATTATAAAAATATGCTTTTAATGTAGATAGAAAATGAATGATTTTTTTCTTCTTTTTCTCAGCTTCTCTGAATCTCTATAAATTATTCTAGAGTTGTCAAATGGGATGACTCGGCCTGACAAAGGATGAAAAACAGGCTAGCCTGACCTACTGGCTAAATTAGCCATTTTATTATTTTATATAATTAAAAAATTCATTCAATTCAAGTTACACAACCCAAAAATGTGAAAATTAAATTTAATGGCATTCGATTCATCTCACTGTCTATTTGCAACCGAGGGCCCCATTACACGGCAGTTGACTACTCCCACACGGGACCAAGTTTTGCACATTGTTATCAAAATTATAAATGTGAGGCAGAAACTGAACAATTCCACGTAACAAGAGGCAATAATTTATGAACTAGCCACGTCACATTACAATAGGCACCAAAGTTGATCGATTGAAATCATTTTCATCATAAGAAAACTATCTACAAGTGTTTTTACAAGCTTTTCCTTTTTTCTCCCACCAAAAAAGTACTCCAATAAACTAGAGGATTTTTTAAAAGAAAAAAATTTTGAAAAGGTTCCCACCCTTTCCCTCCAGACACCAGTTCCTTTACAAGCCAACACCAGACCAACATCGAGCACATGACTGAGCGGTAAACCTCTGATAACTGCCATTTGAATATTTTAATAGAGTAACGGCTATATGTGAAAGGCAAGAGGGAAAAAACACTAACGACTTTTTGAACTAAACATATTTCCACCCAACATACAATTCTTTTTTTTCCCTAATATGTCCTCTGTTCATGAGAGAGCTAAATTCCTAAAAACTAACCATCGTTCTTCTATCTAAACTGAGGAGGTTTCCCTGCTTCCAACACATGGAAGCCTGAAACAGAACAACAACATGATATATTAGAACACGTCGTCAATGATGCTTCTTGGGTGACTTCGTGAATGCTACCACATCTTCATCATCATCATTGTCACTGTCCTCGTCCTCTTCATCATCATCCCTCTTCCTCTTAAGGTGGGAAGATTCAGGAGGAGGCAACACCTGAACATCATCCTCATCGTCGTCATCAACTTCATCCTTCTCTTCACCATCATCATTTCCACCATCTACATCAGCAACTGCAGCATTGACAGCATCAGACTGTCCAACTGGCTGAACAAGATACCCAGCACCATAGTCTTCTTCCTGTGATTACAGCAAAAATTCTATAATTTCATTAAAAAGCTGAGACAAACTCAACAATCAGGAAAAACAGCAGAAAATAAAACAACAGTGAAAAGAAATTTTCATGATATTTATAACAAGCTTAACCAAATAACCAAGGGTAATTTCTTATTTCTTATGTTTTAGAAAACCAACTCAAAGTCATCACAGAGAACATGGATACATTCTATGTTCTATACTTAAAATTTCATTACCAGCCAAATCAAAGTTTTATTGCAAAATCCAGGTATTATCACAGTTTAGGACAAAAAAAAAACAAAGCAGGGAAAAATCAAAAACTAAAATGATTATCATTCCGGACTCCTGTCTAGAGTATCATAGCACAAAAATAACCAGACCATGACAATATATTATTATTTAGCATCTTGGTTTACAACCAAAATAAGCTTACAAAAGCATCAGAGCAGAAGCAGCACATGGAACAACAAAATCTCACGAAACACTAATCAAGCAAATGATCCATGTCCCCATCGTAGAACATCAAAATCCTAACCTAAAAAAATAACTTTGGAAGACAACAAACATATTACAACAAAACATATTAAGACCCATAAAAAAAGGATGGGCATTACAATCCTGAAGTTATCAAAATCAACATTCAAAAAAATTGGGACTGCCACATGTCATTGAAGAGAATAAGAATACTAAAGAAAACACAACAGATTTCCTACAATCAAAAAGAGGAATTTCAACGAATATACAAAGGATCTGCAAAAAAAAAAAAACAAATTCTGAAGCTTTCTTACAGAAAAATAAAAAATATAAAACTAACTTATTAACACCCATCATTAAGAATATCAAAATAATTTATTAGCATCCAAAACCAAAATTGCAGCTTATACTGCTATGCTGTTCCTGGTATCTGCAAAAGAATTCATTTTCATCTCAATTCCTGCATTAGATAAATACTTCAATGATGAAAAAGGCACTGGCAGTTAGACAAAATGCTTCATAAGTTCCATTTAAGAGACAACAATTACAGGATATCAAAACAGCAGCACACAATAACATGCAAACTGTTCCTCAGATAAGATAGTGACAAATAGTTGAATTAGAATATTCAAAATCACTGATAGTTATCACTGGCTGGGTGCAGAACACAAAATATCACAAAGCCCATCCATGCAAAAAGGGCAAGCAAAAAATCAAGACTATTAATTTTAAATACAAAACATACAGGACACAAGTCGTCTAAATACCACACACAAGTAACATATGATGCAAATAAAATAAATCAAACCAACAAAAGTTCAAATCTATTTAACAAGAAGCATCAGTCAACAAAATTTCATGAATATGAAGAGCAACCAAAACCGGATCTCCTCTAGAGCAATCTGACAACAACAAAACATCACACCAAACAGAAACTATTAGCACAAAAAATACACAAGTAAATAAGCATGCATTAAACAAAAATCACAAGTCAAAAGGGTTATCTCACTTCATCGTCATCTTCAAAGTCTCCATCATCTTCAACCCCAATCTCATCCTCCCCAGTCTCCCCATTATCATCCTCATCCCCATCCTCTTCCCCCTGCTCATGCCCATCAATCTCACCCTCAGTACTCGTCAACCTCCCGGTTCTCTCAGGCTCCACAAAATCACCCTCGTCGTTATCCACCTCTTCTTCCTCATCGTCGTCCTCATCATCATCGTCCTCATCATACTCCTCCACTCCATCCTCATCATCACTATCCTCAATCTCATGAACCTCCACCACATCATCATCATCCCCCTCCTCCTCATCAATCTCCTCACCAGAATCATCCTCATCATCTTCCTCCTCAACATCGTCCCCCTCCACTGGCGCAACCCCAAGACCATTCTCCCGATGGCCCTCTCCATTAACAACCATCCGCCTCGACGACTCCGTCTCCTCCTCATCCGCGTCACTCTCCTCCTCATCATCAGCATCGACAACGCCATCAGCACCCTCACTGTGCCCATTGTTAATCCCAAAGGGCCGATCCTCCTCACCGCCGTCAATCTCGCCGCTCCCAGGGTCATCCTCTTCCTCCTCCTCCTCATCCTCCTCCTCGTCGTCACTCTCGGGCCGCTCGTTCTCCTCCGCGTCCATCTTGTCCAAGTACTTCAACGACTTGATCAACCCGAAAACCCTAGATCGATAGTCCTTCACGCGCGTCACGGGGCACTCGTACAGATCCAGCGACACCAGCTTCAACTGCGCGAGCGGCGCGAGATCCTCAATGTACTGAATCCGATTGTTCGACAAATCGAGGTCGCGAAGCGAATCGAGCCCGGCCTGCACGAGAAATTCGAGCCCGGAGGCGATCCGGTTGTCGGAGAGGTTCAGCTTCTGCAGGTTCCTCAGCCGGGGAAACTGCTCCAGCGACGAAACGCCGACGTTTGCTATTGAGAGGTGCTGCAGGTTCTGGAACCGCTCCAGAAGGCTAGGCGGGGGTAACCGCCCCTGGACGCACTTAACGGCGCCGTCTAGGGTTAGCGTCCGCGCGGCCGCGTGGTCTTTCTCGCCGTCCAACGCCGTTTCCACAGCCCTCTCCCAGATCTCGTCCATCAAATACGATATCCTATGTCTCATGCAAAACGACACCGTCTTAAAGGCCAACGCTTCTTAAGTATCGGCTCCGTTAACCCGGTGCGAGCGAACATACACAACACACCAAACGTGTTTTTTGTTTCGGAATTGGATTGAATAAAAAACAGAAATCCCGAGTTGCGGTGATGATGGTTTTTGGAGAGTTTTTTAGGTTTGAGTTTCTCTCTCTAAAGTTTTCTTTTATAATTTCTCTCTCAACAAGGAGAATGGGGGGATAAACCTCTTTGTGACTGGGCAAACGGGCTCGAGGTTTGGGTCTGACCTAGGGTTCAGGTGGGCTGAGCCTTTGTGGTTCGGGGAGTTTTGTCCTGTAGCGAATGGGACCGTTGGATTGGGAGCGACGGGGATCGGTGACGTGGAGGGAATGGACGGATGAGATTGGGGGTTTCTGTGTTAGTTTTCGAGAACGGTGAAGCGCGTATTGGACTGGCCATTTTCGAACACGTCATGGATTATGTAAATATCGGAAAAAGGATTGATATTTGCATCTCTTTTGGGACGGGATTTACCGAAATGCCACGCCATGCGGAGTTTGAACTGCTTGAACCGGATATCCACGAAATAATTTATGACTTTCCAAATTCCAATTCCCAATTGCATAGTAGATTAAATTTAAGGAAAAATATATATTGTTAGTACTACATTTTATTAAAAAAAAAGGTCTAAAACTATGAGTAAATATTATTGCACTAACTATGGAAAGAGAATTATATATTTAATAAAGGTTTAAATATATTTTAATTTGGAATACGTTTGGATTTAGCTTTTTAATTTTAAAATTGATTTTTTAGTTGTTATAATTCGGAATAAGGTCGGATCATTTGAATTAATTTTAAATTTTCTAAAAATGAATTTGAAATAAGAGATAAAAATAATCATAAATTTTTTATTTTGCAACTAATTACTCTGACAAATTGACATTGATATGATTCTCGTTATTTACAAAACCACAATGGAAAGCAAAAATGAACAATTTAAATTTTAGGATATTGAGATTTGATATCCTATGTATATTAACAAATAGAGTTTGGCACTTGGCTTCGTCCAAGCATATAGGAAGTCTGAATATGTTATCAATTGCATTTAATTATATATATATATATATATGCACATAAATAATAATTTTAATAATATGTCAACAAGTTGGATTTGTGAGATTAAAATTTAAAATGTATTACCTAAATAGGAACCCACCCAACCTTATTTACTTGCTTTTACGAGGATATTTATGAAACTAAAACTGAAATATACTTAAGTGGATCTTTCCTTAGGGGTAGGTAAGCGACCTAGTCCACTGTATAAGTTTGCATTAGCAATGAACTGAGTCAATCCGCCCCGTATTCTTACACGGACCAAATAAATTGATTTGTGACGCGGGTCAAATGAACCGGTCCGTGGGCCTAATTTTAAAAGAATTTCAATTTTAGTAAAAATACAACACAATCAAATTAAATTCAATACAAATGTAAATAAAATCTTAACAATTAGTCAATTACATCAATAAAATAAACAATATCTTAACAAAACAAAATCCAAGCAATAAATCTAAAATATGAAACTTAAACATCTTCAACAACAAATGATTTCATATTTGAAGTAATAAAATTCAAATGCGGACAACCCACGAGCCAAACCCGCATAGTTCACAAGTTGAGCGGACGGCCCAAAAATATGACATAACCATGGACCGTTTAAAAAAATTGGTCCGTTACCCGCGCGGACTACAGGCCCCGTGGATCAGTCCATGGACCTGAATCCGTTTACCCACCCCTATCTTTCAAGCTCTAATTTACTAGCACTCACATTGTGATGATTATGAAATTGACTGCAAAATTTGAAAGAATCACAACCTACTAAAATAAAATACATAATTTCCCAATTTATGAAGGCATGAAAATCCGAGTATGACTTCGCCTTTCTCAACTTTTGGTAACATGACCCTTTTCCTTTTGAAGTAAATCAGACCTTTTGGTTGCTCCACATTCTAATCTCTAAGCACGTTCGGAGGTTGCTCCTTTGCCTTTCTCAACTTCCTTGAGATTCTTACTAAGTTTCCGTGCTCTCTGAAATAGTAAATAAGGCAGTCAGAATACCACAGTACACGCATTAGAAGCTCAGAAACTATCTGGCTTGAAAGCTTAAATAGATAACAAATTTATGTTTCAGTTGATACATATTTTACTAACGATTACTAAAATGCTATGTTATTTACATTCTTTTCCTGCTTTCGCAATTTTGTTAAAGAAATATAAAACATTTCTAACCATAACAAAATATTGTTTTCATCATACCCTTCAGAAAATCATGATACAGAAACAAGCCCAGAAATCTACTAAATCAAATAATGTACCTTTCCTTACCACCCCGAAAAATGTAAACAAAGAAAGAAAAACACTAAACCAACTTACCAAGAACATTAATACTTACAAGTGGATTTAATTCTAATTTATAAGCCATACCCAGACTTTCGTGTATCTATGATCCCCATGTTGTGCATACAAATAAGTTCAGACCTAAAACTAACTATCTGATAGAAAAATGTGAAATAATACTCTAATGATGAATGTCCTCAACAAATTCAGACAAGGAAGGACAGCTAATTTACATTACAATATCACCCAGATTATGCAGGCTACCCTGGTGCAGCGGTAAAGTTGTGCCTTGGTGACTTGTTGGTCATGGGTTCGAATCCGGAAACAGCCTCTTTGCATATGCAAGGGTAAGACTGCGTACAATATCCCTCCCCCATATCTTCGCATAGCGAAGAGCCTCTGGGCAATGGGGTACGAAGTTTTTTATCACCCAGATTATGCAGGCTACCCTACTTTACAATTATAATTTACTGTCTGTTTTCTGTAAACACTTTCACCCTTGAGAGTTTTTTCTTTTTACCCTTGAGAGTCCTTATGATCACACTACCTAAATTAACCAGCAATAATAGAAAAAAAAAAAGGGGGCAACTGAATCAAGTGCTATAAAGCTCCTACCACTACGAGTATATTGTAGGCAACCTTGGCATTTTCAAGAGGTTAATCCCTCGACTCAGAACCTGTGACCTTCCTAGTCACATGGTAAGTAACTCCAACTGTTGCACCAAGGATCCCCTTCAACTTCAACCAGTAATAATATAAAATGACAAAAATCTTGTTCTGCAACGCCAATTTAGTAATTAGCTGCTCAATCTCAACAATTATCAATATCCTTTCTCTTTTCAATTTTTTTTCCAAACAGTCTGACCTCCTAACCACACACAATTTCTACACTATCTTGATTGTATAACCCTATTCAACAATCCACACTATCCAATTTTTACTTCTTACTGCTATACCAAATGGGATTCAATCCTTGTATGAGTGGGAAAGGCTAGGGCATCAAGACAGAGTAGAAAGGGAAGGCCTACACATTTGCCTCCTAGTTCCAATTTCAAGTTTCAACAATGTCATGCTCGACTTTTTCAAACCCATTAGCAGACATATTGCTGCAGCAGCCAATTTTGCAAACATAGCAATATCTTTGTTAAAACAGCAGGGCCACATGGGGTCATTCAATTAGCATCTTTGGAAAACCAAGAGGGGAAGATACTTGAAAATGGAACAAATCAGATCAAAATTGAATCTTTGCAAGACAAGGAAAAAAATGTGTAGTCAAGACAAAAAGTTTTTTAAAAAAGAGCCTCAAAACTTACTTCCGCTAATAGAATACAGTGCTTCAAATTGCAAAACATCTAACTGAAGAAAGGTTCTTCAAAAGGATTCATAATGATCATTCAACAAAATTTCCTAAATGCGAGTAAACTATTCTCACATAAACCTTAGAAGATAACAAGAGTTTAACGGGCATCACTCTGTTTTTACACACATTCAGAAATCATATTTTCAAAAAAGTTATTATAAAACTCAACAAACATACTCTAATATATGATCAGTTTGTGATCACACGATGAAGTTATGTTAAACTATTGGTACAATGTAACATAACTTCCTTGTAAGTTATGACTAAGATGATTTTCGATTGGTGTCGGTGCACACCTATTTGAACTCAAACCAAGTCTTACCGTACAAGAAAGACAGATAAATCCAATCTAATATTAGAATTGTACAGTAAAGTGGGAATTTTAACAAGGAGGAGAAGTAACAAACAGGAGGCAATTGGAGATCCAAGGAGCGCAGAGACATGTTAACGATCTCGGCGACGGCAACGTCTCTAACATCGGCGGCGTCGCTGGTCAAATCCTCGTAGGCAGCCTCGAAGGCCTTTTCCCAGAACCGCGGCAACCTGATCCTACGGTTATTCGTGTACACGTCCCACATGTGCCTCACCAGCTTCTCCCGCTCCTCGATTTCCTGAACAACTTAAAGATCTCACGTCAACCAGTGATACGAACAAATAAAAGTATATAAGTGAGGGACATAACCCAAAAAGTATGTAAACTTACGAGGACGTCGAGGTGGTCGTGAAGGGACGCGTGGGAGAAAGTGTTGAGGGTGCCGGACCAGCGGAGAGAGACTGTGCCGGTGAACATGGACCAGAATGCCAAGAGCAGCATGGCAGCTAGTGCCCAGAATTTGTAGCTTCCTCTTCCGAATAAACCTGAATCAGAGGCTTCCTTTTTCGCAATAGGGAATGTCTCCTTATCCTTCATTTCTTTGATTTGGTTGGGTTTGGAAGTAAAATTTTGATTATCTTTTTTCTATCTGATTGTGCGTGGGCTTCATCGGAGTGGAGTGTGTTTTTCAAGGGTTCAACGGAGAAGGTGAGGGATAGTCTATGAAGTTATTTTGACCTGTGTGTTTTGTGGGGTATTCGTGACCAATGATTTCACTGGCATCCAAACCGCAGGCGACCGACACAGAGACGACACCGTTTTCGTGCTATATAAGCCTTTCCACTTTCCACCTTACATAGTTGTTTACAGATCTCCTTAAAATCAATTAATTAATTACTCTCCTCCTTTTCTTCCATCTGTCTTTTAAAATTGTTATATTGATGAAAATAGTAATACAAATATTTTTTTTATTATAATAAAATAGTTGAGATTTTTTTCTCTATCATTAATACGTGTATAAATTAATTATAGATTAGGAGAAGAGTAAAAATAATTAATAAAAATGTAATTAATGTGTTTAAAACTTTTCAAGCTATAAATGAATAAAATAAAAAATTACAAAAATATAACAATTAAAAAGGAATAAAAGGAGCATTATTTATTAATCATTATAAAAAAAAGTTTTATCACCTGGATAAATATATTATTTTTTTATATAGTATTAATTATTATATGTATAATTTTTAATTAAATTTTTATATATTAAGAAACTATTATTAAATAAAAATAATAATTATAATTTTTCATGTGGATATATATTAAACTAAAAAAATACAGGAAATATAATGATTTGAACTAGGTTGAAATTTTAGGGGAACTCATAATTTGCGTGTTCTTTAGTCTAAACCAAAATAAACCAATAGTACTTGATCAATGTTGATTTTGGTATTAAGTCTATGATTCAAAAATTGATGATTTGTTACTTGAAATAGTAAAACTTATCAGCGTGACACAACCATTAAGTACAATAACCAATTTTTAAACAATGGACTTCCAAGGGCTAACTAAGCTGTCTACTCTAGGAAGCATTGTACACATGGACTTTCATGTTTTTTATGTACATTCATGTTGTTAATTTTTTACTTAACCATGCGAAGAAAATGATGTGACGCTCATGGATCTTGGTTGAACAATATATAAAGTCTAGCGTGTTGAATTTTAAAACATGTAGCCCACAATGCTACATAATCACACCTATTCTCTGAAGTGCTCTTTCTCACTATATAACACACTACACTTTCTCAATCATGGACCAGTTTCTATCGCTACATTTTTCCCACTGTATTTTTTGCTGAAAACCATCTCCATCTCTTCCAAGGGCACACCTTTGGTTTCAGGAAGGAAAAAGTAGAAGAACACCCAAGCCACTATAGATATCCCAGCAAACATGAAAAAGCTCCCACCTATAGTGATCGCTTTGTAGACCGAAATAAAACTCATGGAAACCACAGCATTCATGGTTCTATTCACCGCAACTCCTATACTAGCCCCTTGCGCCCTCAACTTCAAAGGAAAAATCTCCGACGCATAAACCCAAGTAACAGGCCCAAGCCCAACATTAAAGAAAGCAACATAAGCATAAATGGCCACAATACTAAGGCTCAAAGCCCACAAGAGCTTTTCACTAGAACGATCCACCATTGTCAAACTAAACCCCAAAAGTGTGAGCCCACAAACCATTCCCCCAGTGCTGATTTGTAAAAGACGCCTTCTACCAACTTTGTCAAGCAAAAACAAAGCCATGACCAAGAAAATGATCTTTGTGAGGCCAATACCAACCGTTGCAAGAAGAAGCTTGTCCTTGCTTGTGACACCAGCTTTCTTGAAGATTCTGGGACTATACAACATCACAGCCTCAATGCCAGTTGCATGCTCAAAGAAGTGAATCCCCACTGCCGCAATTAGCATCCAACGCACTTCCGGTGTGGGCCTCACCAACAATTCTTTCCACACCCCTTCCCCTTGTGACTTGTAAGAAGGTTTCACATTGTTGTCATCACCATCACAATCATTAATCCTCATTGCAACTTTTATTTCTCTGAACCGAAGCTTGGCCTCGTGTTCCGTGTTGGAAACTCGCAATAACACTTTCTTTGCATCCCCTAGGCGACCTTGCATTGCCAACCACCTTGGGGACTCTGGCATCCCCAGAATCCCCAAGGCCAAAGCCAGCGAGGGAAAAGCTGCTACCCCAAGCATTAATCTCCATCCCAGCCTCAAAGTCAATTTCCCCAAAAAGTAGTTTGATATGTACCCAAGTAAGATCCCAATGCCGATGCAAAGCTCGGGTAACGAGGTTAGAAAACCCCTTGATGATGCAGAAGAAATCTCTGCTGAGTAAACTGGTGCTATCATGAGAGCAAAGCCTACACCAACACCACCAATGCATCTTCCAAGCATTAGAATTGCATAGTTTGGACCATACCCCATGAGAATTGCACCCACCATGAAGAGGAGTGAGGCCAACAAGATTGTGTAGCGACGACCAATATAATCGGAGGTTCTTCCCGCAGCTAAGGACCCCCCCAATGCACATAGGTTCAAGATTCCTGCTAGAACCTCTTGTTGGGTGTCACTGATTCCAATGTCATCCTTGATGAATATCATTGCTCCACTCATAACACCCGTGTCTGGTGAAATCATGCATGTGGGTAGATAAAGTTAAAAACTTTTAAGCATGTGCATCCAATCATTTATTGTATAAAATAAAATATAATCATTTGAAACTAAGAAAAAAAATTAGACGCAATTTTTTAGATGCTTTTGTTATTAGAATTAAAGTTTCACTTTGTATCAATGGTGTGTGTTGATTTTTAATACGGAGTACTTTTATTATTATTGTTGTTGAGATAAAATTCTAATTTTGTTTATAAAATAACACTAAAAACATGTGTAAATGTCTTCATGTAAGTATATAATATATTTTGGCTAACAAAATGTATGTACAAGTTATAATTATGTTCAAACTGAGTTAAATATTCATTTGTTCTTTTCTTGCAGGAAATCTCTCCAAGTTTGGACTCATATGTGTGATTTGACTCCTTTCCACAGGCGTTTCACTTCTTTACCGCACCGCACATTACTGACTCTTTAATTAAGGACAGATCCACATCAGATGTTCAAGGAAAATTAGGTTGTCTGGCTATAGCAATTACAGTCTACTGCATCTGGCTGTTTAGGAACAAGCTGATTTTTAAAGATTATCAATTTTTTGTAATAAAGGTTATTAGCAAGATTAAGTTTCTTATGTATAGATAAACGCACCTGTTACATTTGTTTTAGCATCTTGATATAGACTTTCTTGTATTGGGGAGACTTTTGATTTTCTCTAACTGCGGGGTATGCCCCGTTTATTGTTGTATCATTTTGGGTTTAATATAATTTACATTTTTCCAAAAAAAAAAAACAAAATATTAATTTCTTAAACTATCAAATATTTAATTAAAGAGTTGAACTATTTCAATAAATATTATTTTATATATGCATAAACCTAAAAATCGAAATTAATCGCATGATATTAAGAAATATAATTAATATCTTAAAATTTATAAAAATAATAGAAAAAGGAGCGAGAGAGAATGCAATATTACCATAGCCAGATATGATGGATACCATTGAAGCAACTGCAGCACAAGCAAAGGCATATTTGTTGAACGTGGTCGCCTGGTCCATTATTATTATAATAAAGATAATCAAGGTCTCTTTGGCTTCCTCTCTATAGCTACAAAATTTCTCTAGGAGTAAAAGGCTACTCAACGTGATTTCATTTTGAGTCCAATTTCCTGAATTCCAAACATGTTTATATAGGAGACGAAGTGTGGACAAGGGATCGTTGGTCTGATATGGTTCCCACTAACTGTGGAATAGTCAGAGACACTTGCGGGTCGCTGTTATACTATTGAATATCATATGTGGCACAAAAAATGAGAATCTAAGAATGTGTTAGGTTTGTGTTTTTTATTTTTTTAAAATTATTTTTATTTTTAAAAGATTAAAATTCTAAAAATATGTTTGGTTTAATTTTTTTCTATTTTTAAGAAATAGAAACACTGAAAATTTATGATATATTGACTTTTTGTCTTTTTGTATTTTTAGATTTGCTTAAAATTACATTTTTTGTTGTTACATTTACATTTTACCCAAAATGAGGATTGTATTTTTAACTAAAACACTAAAAAATAAAATTTTATTGATTTCATTTTTTAGTTGTTTTCTGTTCTTATTTTTACTGAAAATATTTTCAAAAATTTAATCAAACATATCTTCATCACCATTTTTTGTTTTTAGTAAAAATGAAAATAGAAAATATTCAAATTAAATACCCCTAAAAGTGTAACAAAAACAAGAAAGAAAAAGAAAGAAAAGGAGAAAAATAAATAAAGTTGGGCTTGAATTAGTTAAACTAATTAGTGGGAGACGGTTGGCTAATGAACGAAAATCAATGAGGAAAATTGGGATATAATTCCTCAAATTTGTCGTAATCTATATATTTGAATTTATCACTTGCCTCGGGAAATTTGAGACTAATTAATTAATTATAATTACTTATGGATAAGGATTGGTTACAAAACACGACCTGATTGTTAGTATAATCTCGTATTCCCGTGGATAGATATTCTGCTGACTAGACTAGGATGTAGCTGTTTTTTAACATGACAAATTTGAAAAACATCATAATCCATTATATTTGTATTAAAAGAAATATTACAATGGTACCTGAAATTTAAAGATTTTGGTACCAAGTTGAGAATTTTTTTTCCTTTCCTTATTCAACTATTTATCCAAGAAAGTAAATGTATCAAAAGTTCTTTCTGGATATCATAATAATTCTCTTACATTAATTATGAGTCTGAAGTGAATAAAATTGTAACGTTAATTTGAAATGAATAAAACTCTTTTGTAGAATCAAATCCTTAATTTAGATTTTTAGTAAGAGACATCCAAATTTAATATATCTTATCCCCTTCTCCTTCTTATTTTCTTCAAACCATTGTATTAATCTTATATCTCACGTTTCTTATTAATAACAATATGAAAGGAAAACAGGGGAGTGAAGCTGAAAAAAAAATAGCTCGATATAATTGTACAAAGTAATTTTCCAACCTTGGTGGACATGATTAAATTGCAAAATAAATTAAAAGGACTAGTTTTAGGGAGACAGAGAAAAATGAACGGTTAAATTTTTCATTACTTTATTTTGTTTATCCATAAGTATATCCTGTTCGAATAAGATGCCTACAGACTACCTGTGATTTAGATGGAAAAATTCAATTACAAAGAGTTTATTTTAAGTTTGAGGATAATGTTTTTTTTACCTAATGATTGTTTTTTTTTTCAAAAACTAATATCTCTATCCCAAGAAGAATGTTAAGGCTAAAGTAACTAACATATAAGAAATTAAGGTTATACGTGGTTCAAGTTTAAAATAAGAGTTTTAAAAATAAAGTAGAAACTAAAAACTATTTAACATTTTTAAGTTTTAACTTAAAAATTCTTTTAAAACTAAAATTTTGTTTTTTTAATCTTATATTGGTTAAATTTAGATGAAATAAATTAGAAAGAGCTTAAGGCGTGCAACTTATTTTAAAAAGTTACTTTACTTAATTTTTTTTTCATCTTATTTTCTTTTATGAAAGATAAATTCCTTAATTTTTAGAACTTTTCTTCAAATATATAACTTCTCTTTGGTTGCAATATTTTTCTTCTCCTCCAAAGTCAGATTCCTTTAAAATGAGTAAACTCTCTTTCTGAAATTATAAGTTGGTCTTTTTTTCCTTTGAAATTTTATATTTTTCTTGTTTTGGGATATTGGCTTATTCGGTCATCGTTGTCATCAAAATACGTTTGAACTCGATCACATGTAACAAGAAAAGAATATGCGTGATAGCTTATGTTCATGAATGAGGACTACAATGGATGGAGTGCGCAAAGCGATGACACGAGCTAAAAAGCAAAAAGTATAACATTATATATCACCACTAGGTGAGGCTCCAAACAAATCAACATATTATTAAAGAGTTGATAGAAAGATATAAGATTTCTGTTTACATGTAATAGAATAATTTATTTAGGTAGTAAAAGAATTTGTGTGTAAAATTCTTTTCACTTATCAATAGTCACATATGGCTTGTTAGTAAATTAATAACAAATTTAACGTGTGAAAAAACACTCGTGATCTTTAATTTAAGATTAAAAAAAATCAATTATTTAAAAGAAAAATTTATTATTTATAATAGTCTCTCTTAAGTTTGAAAAGAATTATTTTTCTTAAAAAATAATTATATCTATAAGATTTAGTTCAACTGATTAAAAAATGCATAAAAATTGTGGTAAGGTCTCTCATACTACTCAAGTTAAACTCCGCAATTTAAATAAATAAATAAATAAGATTTCATGGTCTTTGAAGAAAATTTATCAAAGCCTAGAGACATGAATTAAACTCAGTTAATCCTTTTTCTTTCATATAGATAGATTTTGTTACACTGTTGCATCTCTTTCTCTCTATAACGCGACTTTGTTAACTCTCTCATTTGATAGCGATTACCAATCCAAGAGAGTCATTGTCAATTAATAACTACATCTCAATCTTGGCTTGAAATGTGGGGAGTCCTAACATATTTGCAGCCTTACCCTGGATCTACAAACAAAGTTGATCATGCATGCTATCATCTCAAGATATTTGGTGTGATAAATACCGAAAAATGTGACAAACAGAGTGCTCAAATATTTCTAGAAATTTATTTCTTAAATTCAATTACACTTTTCTTGTAGTGTATATTCATGTGAGGAGACTTTGTTATTAAGTGAGGGCCTTCTTTTTGTCAATAGGTCATTCATTGAAAAAGCCCAGCAACACTTACAAAGCATGGCTGATAAAAAAATAAAACTTACAAAGCAAAAGCATATATAAAAACTAAACACTAAACAAATCGAGTGTTATAACAGTGTACACTGTACAGCATATTAACAACGACAGATTAGAAACTTACGCTTAGAACTAATTTCAAATACAAAGAACAAACAAAAACATAGATAGAGCCATGAACTTCTTTTCACTTTTTTCATTTCTTTGTTGTTCCTTTCGTGATCACGCATATCTGTCAAGGCAGGCACATGTCAGAACAGTAATATTCTTCTGACTTTGGGAAATCATGCTTATAAGATATACTTATTAATTGGGCCTATATTCAAGAACTCATTCTAGACAAAATATTGTTTCCAAATAAATATCTTGCTGTTTATCGTGGAATTTGAGCGAATTATAAGAACCTACCTCAGATGGAGCGTACGACAATGTTTTAAAGACCACACGGAATCAGGCTACACCTTTGTTTGTGCGCAACTAGTACCATACCGAGGAATAGCGAAAGAGACCTTACATAATAATTTGTTATAGATTAATAATTATACTTTGAAATGTACGTAGTATCTCACAGGGCACCAGATATTTATCACAACATATTACTGTTATCAGCAAACTACTAACAACAATTTTTTGGACATTGCTAAGGTATTCCACACTCTTCACTAATGTCATTAATTTTTTTTTTGTCCTCATAGCGAAATAATCTCTCACCCAATAAATTAAAAAATATTCATAATCTCTAGTTCATGACCAAAAAATTTCATTAGAAGTACAAAGATTGAACATCATAATATATAAAGCAGTATTAATTTTAATTTATAAATAAAAAATTATTTGTTTAAAGTTTATAAAATAGTTCATCTGACCTTAATTTTTAGTTTTAATCTTAGTTGTGTAGGTATAAAAATCTACTCAAATGCACGTTAAGAAGTATTTATTTTATTTAGTTAACCTTCTGCTAATGACAACTTTATCATGAGCTGAAAATTGTTAATTTTTTTATGATGAAAATTGTTAATTAAGATGCCGTCTTTTAACTAACTATTTGAAATTAATTTTTCTTGAAATGTAAAGATTAATTAAAGAGGAATTTTTTTTAGCAAAGTCCTTTTATATACGTAACTTAAAATAATAGTGATGAAAAAAATATGCAATTAAACTCAAAGGATTGACGCGAAATGCGTAAGACTATATTGTATTCATATGAGTGGAAATAATCTATTTAATAAGAAATAATTTATTCTCACCTTTAGGGGTGTGCAAAAACTAGTTTGATAAAAAAATCGTATCGGACTAATTTCAAATTATTTTAACCGATTCGATTTTATATCTAAATAGTCAAACTAGTTTTGAAACTGGTTCAAAACTGAATTGGTTTTAAAAAAATGATCCTGGACTGAACTAGTTTTTAACCAATTTTAAATTGGTTCTAAGAGTTAAACCAATTCCAAACTGATTTTCGAACAATTTTTTTCAAATAAAAAAATATATTCAAGTGAAAAATAGTTCTGTTAACTGAACTAATTTTGTAGAAACAATTCGGTATTTGGTTAACCGAATTGGTTTTATAAAATAGTTCATTCATTTTTTCTTGAACTAATTCGAAAAAAAACCTATTCGATCTAGGTTCGTTTACCATTCGGTTTAATCCGAACCAGTTTTTTTGCACATCCCTATCTACCATGTGTAAAATTTCCTTAGGTCAAAAAAGCAGTTACGCATCGCGAACGAGATTAATCTATAACTTAATGAGTTAAAAGACACTTGTGTTATTTGACAAAAAACAAATATATGCAACTAACTTCCCACTATAAATGGTTGACATTAATTATGTGCCTTGGGCATACTTTCTTTATCAACACATGAAGAAAAAAGAGCCTATTAGAATTTATTTTTCTTTAAGCATCATTTTAATCAAATGGTTTGAGATTATATATGATGATATATAATTAAATGATAGTATATTATAAAAAAAAACTTTACACTGTTATCACGTTTAAATTAAGTCCTTAATTATCTATGGAACACGAAGCAGTGTGAAGTACTTCCTAAGGGACGTTTTTTGAATTCGAACCTTGCTCTGTCTTGTATATGTTCAGTTTGTTACTCATAATTGGGTTGCCATCGGATTGCTTTGCTCATGTAATTAATATCTTTTTTTATTATAAAAAAAGTATATTCCGGTAATAAGTTTATAGCTAGTTTGACTTGTGCATCAGTTATAGTGCTACACTGCTACGTTGATCATATTTTACATGCATCATAAAAGATAGGAATATTAAAGAATAAGAAAGTGAAATAGTAGACGTATCTGCTTAGTCAACTTGATTTGATTTATGACTTTTATGCTCGTGGCTGGCACAACAATTCGAATTTTGCTTTCTTTCTCTATAGTCCACACCTCAATCCCCAATTTAGCAGGAAAAATCAAACCCAACTTCGGCAGGGTGAGTGGGAGCTAAATAAACAATTTTTTTTTTCTATTTTATGCTATATGATAACCATGTTGGCAGCTGATGAAATTTGGCAACTTTATTTTGACTATAAGTTTGGTGAAAAGTTAGACTAAAACACCGCTATCAATATCACATCCACACTAGTTTTCTGGTCGACACGGTAAGTAACAAACACAAGTTGGCCTTTTAGGCCGTTTATATCTACCAAATTGTTTAGTTTCTGGGTTGTATTCCACTAAGATTCGGATTTCCTTTGGATGGTGCTACAAAATCTTGATCTACCGGTGGAGCTGAGTATTGTAATTATGATATTTAAAAAGATGTGTGGTTGTGATTGAATGCGTAATTAGCTTCACTTAAATCTGTAAGAAAAAAGATAAATAAACACCTACAATGTTATTAGATACATAATGAGAGAGAAAAAGAGAAAAAATAATATAAATATTATGAAATTTATGATGTAATAGAAAAATTGGATTTAAAATAAATGAGTATTCAAGTATCATTCTTCAATGATTGATAAAAAAATAATATTATTACTCAATTTGTAAAAAATTAATAATAAAGTCTTCTATTTTATATCATATGAGATTTCATCTTTACCACCAGCATGATACATCTTTAGAGTTTATTATGTGAATATGATTACACTTAGTTCAAAACTTTAAAACATTAACTTTTTTTGTCCTTTCTAATTATATGTTATTCAATATGCATATTCTTATTTATTATTTATGTGGGATTACATGTTTATACTTGAACTCGAAAGTAAATTGTATAACTGTCAAATGCTTGAGTAGGATGATATAGATCGTGTACCAAGTAATGTGTTTTTGTAACAGCGGTTAAAGGTGACTTCATAGGAAGAAGATTTGGCGAAATGGTTGTTGATTTGGTGGTTAATTTCATGGATGGAGGAAGAAGGGGTTTTGATTTGGTGTAACAAAGAATGGTTTCTTGTGTTGGTAGATGGTGATGTCTATTGTGGATTGCTCTGTTCCTTGCACAGTTGATTAGGTTTTCCTTATATTTATTTTTTCATTAACGGTGAAATTATGCAGTAAAGGTTGGTTCGTTTGTTTTTGAAGGGAGATTGAAGGTTGACTAAGGAGGAGAAGGAAGGGTTGTGAACAATGAAGGGAGATTGAATGTCGATTAGTGTGATTTTAGACATATTTGATTGTGATTTTTTTTTATGTATGAAAAAGTTGAGTGACTCAAAATAAATATTCTAAAAAATTTAAAGACTAAAAAGATAGTATACTCCCTTTTTAAGAGGTTGTAGGATAATGTTGTAATTACAGAAACTAAAGTAAAATGTGTTATAAGAAATGAATCTTTTTAACTAAGGTATCATCTCAACGTGGAAGATATCACGAAAAGGCAAATGTCTCTAAAACCAAACCCGACAACTTTGTGACAATGTGCTCTTCTCATACATGCTGCCTTGGAACAGAATTCCCCGGTGTATGAGGGAATGGCTGCTCTCCAACAAGAGCATAGAAGATCTGACAAAAAGTACAATTAAAATGTTAAACTACGTTAACTATTTCTCCTTCATAAACAGAAAAATCAAGTTATGTACTGACCACTACTGTGTCCCCACACAGGCAAAAGAAAGAAAAAGAAAAACTAAAAAAAACCTGACGTTGCAGATCGGTTGCAGCAAACATATCTCTGGCACCCTGCATTGACTTAACCAACTTCTGTGGGATTTCTTCACCAGTTGAACAGTGTCTCGCAAATTTTTTCAAAACTCGATAATCCCATGCATAGTATCGGTCATAAAAAGTATTACCTAGTCAATCGCACTCCTCCAGATTAATATCACAGCATCAGCAATGAGCGGCAACCAAATTTATTCAGAAGCAATTCTTCCGTTTTTAAATCAGCAGATGATTATATTTTAGTATAGCTTATATTAAATGCCATATGCCAACTAGGCTGTTTTAGGCAACAAATGAGAACTAAAACAAAAACAACTTGGTCCTAAAATTAGATCACCACCAATTTCATCATTGAAAAAAAACACACTTTGATAAGTCACTATAATGTTCAACACACATTAGAGGGGGCAGGGGGAATTCCCAACACATTGACATAGTTATCCACTAACCTTTGTGTCAATATTACAAGAATTCTATGATATACTTTGTCTAGATCATTCTTATGTTATTGCTAGTATTATTATTATTATTATATAATTCTGAAGGCAAATTACGTAGGCCTTAATTATAAATTAAGTGTGTTCTTCGTTTAGTAAATCCCTATCCCTGCCATCCAAAATATTTGGGGCTAAACGGATTAAAAAGTGTAAGTTTAGGGACTAAAACGAATTAAAAAGTGTATGCATGTAAGGATTAAAATGATTAGTTTCTAGGTATAAAGACTAAAACGTAAAGATTGTGCAGATATAAGGGTGTCAAGAGTAATTAAACTTATATTTATTCTACCATCTGATTTAAGGGTTAGGACTTGAAGACCATAGTTCTTGCAGCATTCTACTTACTCAAAGAGGTTGGACGGTATTTCTGCAAAATCAAGAACCGTTCTGGTGCCCGAAAAATGCTGGTAGTCCTACAATGAGAACATGGTAGTATCAGATTACAAAAATGTGAGCAGTAACCTTTTTTAAAGGTTTCTATTATCAACAAATGCTTGCAAAGGTATTTTGGTTCATTAAAGAATATGGTAAGACAGTTCATATAATTACAATTTCAAAACTCAATTAAAAAAATGTCATTAAAGTTTAAATCAATTAGCTCAAATCATGTTCATACTATCCCTTCTTTATATTTGACGAGAAAGATATTTGAGTTCTATAGATTACACATGTTACAGATATTAGAATTTAGAACATGTGAAACTCATAAATCCTAAAGACTACAATGTAGCCGACAGAGAAGTTAGTAAGGTATCTGCAGGAAGCATTTGCCTTGGGACCCTGAATAATTGTTATTCCCTGGGTGATGCTTCAATTAGTCCAATATGCCAACTCATGAATGAAGAACAAAAGAAACAGCATTCTCGTTACATTAACTAGGGAGAGGGTAAATCATATTTTATTATGTATTTATATGTTATTTACACAATAAGATTGTTGATATTCCTTTTATATTGTAGATATTCATACTCTTAACGTGATAGGAAAAATCTGTTGTAAACAAGTGACGAATATGAATCCCCATAGTTTTGGAAATCCTTGTATATTGTACAGATTTTTTCTTTTTTCTTTTTTCAATCTCCCACCTAGTAGATAAACTAATCACATGGTGTTGAACCCAGGATCACATGCTTAAGGGACCTGAGATCCTTCCAGCAGACAATAAAACATTTATTGTAGAGATTTATGAATAGTAAAAGTAGTTAACTTTGAAAACTGATAATTTGTTTATATTATAATCACTTAATTTACATCTTGATCCCAAATTTCACAAATGTTATCTTTGATTCTACCACGTCATATAGATTTATGACCTCATTTTGTAAAGCAACACTTTCCTCGTAAAAGTTCAAGAGAATACCGTTCTTGAAAGCAGTGACTGAAGAGCATGTCCAAACTCATGAAATAGAGTTTCTACTTCCCAATGACTGAGACTTACAGCAGACGAATTCCATGCACCCGAAAGGTTAAAAACAAGAACTACAATCTGCAAAATTATCAGAATCAGGCATGAATCAGAAGAATAAGCAGTCTGCCATCTTTATGGCGAATACTGTGATTTAGTCAGAAAAATGTGCTTAAATGAGCACTGTGCATCAATATTAGTTTAAAAAAGAAAATTTTATTTTTGGAAAACAAAACTTAATGAACAATAATACATAGGTGGTAGGTCTAAGAAAAACTACAGTTCGTTATTACTTCTTAGTTCTATCCAAACAAAATTTACTATCTAAGTACCCTCAACACTCCAGAGGGGCTAAGTCACGAGATAAAAAGACAGGTAGCTTTTTTCTTGAAACTCAAAAATATACATTTAAGTCCAACTTCAACAATGTGCAGTTGAAAAATTGTATGTTCTTTAGTTGATAAAATGACAGGTCATTTATTGTTTTGTTATTCAGGATAAGAGCTAATTGTCTGTGTTCTTTGGTTGAGTTGTTTTTTGTCTTGTGTTTTCTTTGTTTTTATTGACATTTGGCAGGATTGATATTATTAACAAGTTGCATACCCAGTAAGCTTTCAACTTGACAAGGGGCATTAAAGAATATAGTATTAGGTAAACTCATAGGCAATGGACTACATATTCAGTTAACTTATAGGGCACCCCAAGTAAAGGGTATATGTCTTCATGTAGTTTAAATATAGGGCTAAGAAAGTGTTATGCATTGAACTTATGCAATTAATTAGTGAAATAGTGTTCCCTCAGTCTCACATCTCCATCATTTTCCTTCCCAAAACCATCGTGTTTTTCCACTGGAGGATTATGTATTCTCTTGTCTTACTAATATAACACCTAATAAAAAAAAAAAAGAGAACTTTCACATAAAAGGCACTGCATATATAATTGACAGAAAGAGAAAATTATATTTCTAGTTAGATGCCTCAATTAGATTAAGGAATAGGGGAATAAAGAAATTTTCACATACTGGAAGTTGGTATTCTGTTTGAGAAATCCTGCGAGTCCTTTTAATTGCAAAGTGAGCACAACCAGGATACTTTCCCTCTCTTGAGTACAAATCTAAGTAGAGATATCCCAAGTCACCCTGAAATGATTGAGTCTCAGTGTCTTCAAACTGGTTAATAAAAAAATAGCAAAACATTATTGATATCAATCATCAATAGCAATGTGATAGACATGAGGTATAATATCTTTGGCAGCACACATGAATTTAGTTAAGGTCCAAACATATAAAATCTTGATAAAATCAAAATATTATTAGGACAACAGAATTACTTGATCAGGAAAACAAGACAATTAAAGGAACTCAGAGAGAGAAGGGGTGAAAATACACCAAAAAATAAGCATTGTGTGCTTAAGCAGTAAATTGATAAATTACCGGTCTTCCCTAACATAGTTAGATGCCACACCAATCATCAATTTACATTACAGTATGTCAAAGTTGTGTTTTGAATGAGAAAGTGAGAGGAAATAAAATAAAATGATAGAAAGTGAAAAGAGAGAATCAGAGTGTCTCTGTAATTTGTGATATTCATTTCACTAAATGAAGTCAGAATAGATTTCTCACATTTATACTTTCAGTTGAGAAACAGAACCTAGGGTAGATGCTATGTATGTTGTAAGTAACAGACTTTAACATACTCTGTTGTAGTAATGATTCTGATAACACAATTGACTATTGACAGTTGTCTGATTGTGTATGTAAACATTAGATACATTTTCCAACATGGTATAAGCAAAAAGATGGCAATGATATTGATTGGAGGGCTGACATTCCTTTTTCAAACAAAGGGTAGAGAATGAGATAGTGGACAAACCTAGGAGTTTATTTGACTTTTTCCTTTAAGAGTCCTTATCGATAGAATTTACTGAAATTTGGACCATTTTATTGAATTCAACTTCAAAGATATATAAGTTGTATACAGAAGTTAAAACTACAGAAATAAATTGTCTGACTAAAAAAATTCTTCACGACATTTGAGTGCTATCCACTGGATCCAAATTCATTTTCAGTCACAAAAATTTTCACACCAAATACCACTTCAGGATGATAAAGAGACAGTTTAAGTACATGGGGATCCCAAGATTCACCTGGTGCTAGAGGGATGATACAAAAGGTTGCACCAAACAATGACTACACCAGAACCTTCAAACCCTCAATACAGTTTGAGAGAGAAAAATATGAACCTACAACCTGCATACATGATTTTTGCATTGATGTGAAAAATACAAACATGGGTATGTATTAATGACAAAAAAACATGCATCTATATTATAATTACCGAAGAATTCAATTTATATGCAGAGGACGCCATCATTGTCATGTAATAGGTCTCATGCCATGGCCTTAAATCTCCATCACTTTGACTGCATTTTTCTCTCTTGAATTTCATAACTAACTTGCGCTCCTAAGATCACAAGTAAAAGAGAAAATCCTAGTTTAAGTTACAAGCACATGTCACTTTAGCTATAACACCCTCGTGCCCTAGAAAGTATGCCTTAAAGGAATCTGTACCTCTATACACTTAGCCTGGACCATCTTGCTCATTTCGAGTAAAAATGACGTTACAACTTTTGGTGATACAGATATGTTAGGCTTAACAGAAAATTCAGCATAAGATCTACACCCCATTATCTGGATCAAATAAACAATCAGATGGTAAAATCATTGTGTTATGACGTCAAAATAGTTGGTAAATACTTTTTATTTAATATAAATAACATGCTATACAGTTTTTCATTGAAAATAAAATTTTAGCCTAAAAGAATTCAAAACCTTTTTATTTATAATTGTTGGAGCACATGATAATCTGCTGATTTCATTAATTTAGTTTTTAATCATGCAGATTTATTTCCCTGCAATTTAGTTTTTTTCTTTAACTCTAACTATGACAGCAAGATTATAGCTGAACAGTTCCTGGTGTATGCAGAGCAGTTTCTTTTTCGGAAAAGCACAGAGATGTTACATATTCCAAATTCCAATCTCCTAAGTTATAGTTTCTCCCCTTTTTTGTCTTCTTTTCGTGAGAGTACTTATCCTTTTTCTACAAACTTTTTCTCTTCTTCCTTAATAAAATTCTTGCTCTGTCTAAAAAGAAGAAGAAAAAGTATCAAATGTGTTCCACAAGCTATAGTCATATACTCATCCTACAAATACATGATAGGGATCTAGAAATGATGTTCACCAAACAGCAACATAGAATACGAGAGAAGAGAAAACACTTATGTTTCAGCACCGAACAAAGGGCTTAATAAAAAGTATCAGAGCGTCTCATGATGATACAGACCTGAGCTAGCTCATGTCGAGCAGATATAAGCCTTTTGAGGACATCAACATTTGCGTGTGGCACAGAATTTCCTCGTATATATACTATTTTCCTAACCTTCAAATATAAAGAGAAGTTGACAGATGTTCATTAGTAATTTCATCAATCAGTTAGTTAGTTAGGTTAGTCTGGCCTTAGGACATTGAAGGTGCAGACCCTTTTAAGTTCTGCAGCATTCCATCTTTGTAATTGGGTTTTATACCTATGTCTTCCTGATATCATAAAAATATCATGTTTCTATTAGAAGCACATAAGATTAATTTTTAAGTTCAAATTGGGAGGAAATAAACAAGTTCATTTACTTTGGATCATTTGAGAGTACCAGTAACTTTATCAATACTCTAGAGTCTGAATAATAGATTTCTTAGAAGATTAACATGATTAGAAATGCTTTTTCAATTCACATAAACTTACTGGACTGTCCTTAATAAGACCTGTGAGTAACTCTTACTACGAGTATCAATATACCAGGTAGACTTCTAAATCATTGAATAGAAACTACCTCATCATCTGATGAAAATTGTAATACAGAAGTAAGAGTTTGTGGGTCTGTCGTAATCCGAAATCCTTTCTCTTTTAGGGTTCCCCTGGACCCTGATAAATCCTTGGTTATTAAAGATTTTGAACTATAGATAGGCTTTACAAGATAGTGCAGATTCTTGGGGATGCGAGATGAAGGATATATATCAACAGTTCCTGGGTCCATTACAATATTTTCATTGTACCTAACCAAACCAAAGAAATTGCAAACAGATCAAGAGCACAGCAAAAGTAGGCCAAATTCAACCATGCAACAGTCTACTTTTGGGGAAAATAAGTAATGAAGCAATGACTGAATTGCAATCACGCATCGAAATATTCACAAGCATGATCAACTTCAGTCAAATACAATTTATAGCAATAATGTCACCAAGTTCAATTTTTTCTGGTCTTAGAAAGGTAGCCAACCCTAAATGTCACCTAATAAAATTTAACTCTTCTTAATTATAAAACATATCAGCAAAGTGCAACTAATCCATGACGCCAACCCCACAATCCACAGTGTGGAAAGGCTTCATGGCTGGCTGCATTGCTTAATAAATCATACAATTACTCTACACATAGTTGAGAAATTTCAATGTCTAGCAAATTTGTTAATGTGACTTCATGATATTGAAGTTTTGGATAACAAAATTATCAATTTTGTGATTGCTTTATCATTAGTAGCTGTTAGGACTTTGGCAAGTGCACCAAATCGTGACAAGTAGTAAAGCTCGGAAGTCCGAGTATCGTGTCCACAGGGATTTTATTGCACTTTTTCAATACATCTCAATTTGTAAGTGGGAGTAACGTAGTAAAGTAGAAATGAAAGTAGGAATAGTAAAGAGTGCTATTACTAAAACAATTAAGTAAAGGGAAAAACAATTGATAGAAATGCCAAGACCAGACAAACCCAATTGGCCTACGATGCATGTAAGTATGATATTCATTATCAATGAAATGGTGTTAGTTCTACCCACATCTGTTGACTACTTGCCCCTGATGCCTCACGTTGGCAAGCCTATTTTAACTACCTATCTCCCAAATGCCTTTGTGAAGATTCAATAATTAAAATGCATTAAGATTAAGTTCTAGATGTTGCTTAAATGCATGGGCAGTGAGTTATCATTCTATGCCTAGCAATGCTAACCCAATGATTCTTTTCTTTAGATGTTCTATTAGGTGTTACCCTTTCCCAAGCGATTAACCCCTAAAACTGATGCATGCATTGAATCTTAAATATTATTGAGAATTACCCTCTCCCGAGCGATTAAAACCCAAAAAAAAAAGATCTAAGAATGAATGCAAGAATAAAAGAAAAGAAATAGAACAGAAAAACCTGGAATAAATTCCTTTGCATTGATAACTCTTGAAGCTCATTGTACATCGTTGGTTTTTTAGGCCTGCCAGGCCCTAGCTAGGGGTTTAGCCACTCATGGCCATTGAGGGCTTACAACTGGGGATGAAAGAAAGGCTAGGCTAACAAAACAAAGAATGTAGAGAGGGAAGAAAACTCAGGCTTGAAGTACTGAGAGTGATGCTCTGAGATGGGATGAAATTTCCTTGGGACTGCCTCTCTATTTATAGTGGCTGAAGTGGGCTTACGGGCCTTCGTAGTTGCGCTTAGCGCCACACCTTGCGCTTAGCGCGTTCAGATCGCGCGCTGGGCGCGCCATGCACGCTGGGCCTGTGCGTCTGTTGGATCGGGCGCTGGGCGCCTGGCTGGGCTTAGCGCGCGTAACGGTTTCCGCCACGCCCAGCGCCTCCAGTTAGTTGCTCGCTTAGCGCCTGATGCGCGCTGAGCGCCCCTATTGGATTGGGTCTGCTTCAGAATTTCTTCTTTTTTCTTCCTTTCTGTGCCACTTTTGCTAAATGCAGCCTTCTTTTTCGCATCTGCAACCAGAAATTCAATTTAAATTAATTTTCTCACTTTTAATTACAAATAACTGCTAAATAATTAATTTTAAGCCAAAATTTGACTATTTAACTCTTATAAATTCACAATTATTTAGCAGTTATCAAAATCCCCCAAATTAAACTTTGCTTGTCCCCAAGCAAACCAAGAATAGAAATAATTTTCAAACAAGTTCTGAGTGTTTCAACACTATCAATGGCCTTAATTCCTCCTTCTTCCAGTGGTCCTTTCCGCATCTGTCAACATCTCAAAATGAAAGCATAAAACACACAAGTGGTTAGTCAGTCCTTTGGAATCTTGATCAAATCTGGCTTGCCTTACTTTCCTCACAAGGCTGGTGTTTTCCTCTGCTCACAAGTGTATGGTTTAGTGTCTGCAATTTTCTAACAACCTGCAAGTAAGATTCCAAAGTTTTGCATTTCCTCTCAAGTATAGTTATCTTTAGTTACCTTCAGGTGGATCACTAAGGACTTTATTGGCTTGTATTGGGGCTTGGCTCACAAAAAAATCATGGTTTTTCTTGAAAATTCAAATTAGGATTAAGAGAGCAAAATTTCTAATACTTCCGATGCATTCTTCTTAACCCTTTTATTCCCCACAACACTCTTCTCTTGACACCTCTCTGCTCTTTGTTTCTGCCCTTTATGATTTTTTTTTTTTTTCGGGCTTCTAGTTTATAAGAGGTGTCTTACTACATGCTGTACCATTGTCTTAGCTACCTATTTTCCAAAATCCCCCAAATTAAGACCTTTATAACCCATTTTTGCTCTCTTATCATCCTAAAGGGTAGGACCTATCATTTTATTGGCTTAAGGGTTAATTCAGAATAAAATAATATGATATATAGGCTCAAGCATGGGTGCAAGGGGAAAAAGATGAGGTCGGGTTGGCTTTTTGGCTAAGTAGCTAAATATAACAAACATGGCCTTGCTCATTTCCACCTTAAGTAACTATTCTAACAATCCAAGAGTGATGCAAAACCAGGAACTTAAAAACAGGCGTTTTCTCTCACAATTAAGTTCACACTCTCACCGGAATCAAAGCAAGTATACGGCATACCAGTTATGACCTTGTTCCATCAGACTATCCTTCTCACCTTGTGCTATTCATGTTCCACTTCCTGACCTGACTCGTGCTTCCAGAACCAATGTTTCCAAGGACTAGTGGCATCTCAAGTGTTTCAACCTTTTAGAACAAGCTCAAGTTATCATGCAATTATTATTCAGAAAACAAATGCTAAATCTCTCATATTATTACTACTACTTCTTTTTAATACCTAAACAGACCATAAGAAAGAACAAAACACAAAACAAACAAAACATAAAAGAGACATCAGAACATAAAAGGAAAACATCAAGAAAAATCAACTGCCTCCGCCCAAGTCCGCCCATGGGCCCCAGTCAGCGGTGGCTAAGTCAGCAATGAGGTCCTCATCGACTGCAGGATCCTCAGCGGCTCCAGAAGGCTCTTCCCCCCTGTCAGTGGAGGGCTGGTCTCCTGGCCAGGCGACTCGCTGACGATAAGCCTCTGGAGTGGTGAGCGGAGGGTCCATCTGTAGGTGTAGGGACAGCCTGTGCATATTCTCCATGATGAGCTGCTGTCCAACGTGAAGGGACCTCAGCATCTGCCCATGCATGTCCATGGATGCTGAGGTGGAAGCAGGTGGATGTCGCGGTCGCTGGGATGGCTGAGACGGGGACTGGGTAGGAAGAGGGGCCTCGGAAGCTGATGCTGAAGCTCTGGTACGTGTGCGGCGAGGCCCAGGGAAAGTGATCGATGGGTCGGCGGGGTTCCAGCAGTTCTTCTTCACATAGGCTAGGTTGATCGCAGGGCTGAGTGACTCAAAGATCAGGGTATCAGAAACCACCCCCTGAATGTCACACAGCGCTGTAATCAACGCTGGAAACCCGAGCCTCGAGGTACTGGACTGGGCAATCTGGCTGATCTGCTGTGATATAAAGCTGCCCACATCCATGTCCATGCGGCTCACCAAACCGTAGATCAAGCGGGCCCTGTCAAGATTAACATCAGAAGTGTGAGAAGTGGGCGCAAGATCGTAATAAGAAAGGACACTCCATGTCTGAGCAAGTGTCGTCATGTCCTTCCTCAGGAGCTTCCAGGGGAGACCATCAGCATTAAGGACAAAGCGCCCCCCTGGAGTGCACAGTGTGGCCGCGATGGTGTCAGGATCGGGGTGAGTGCTGAGGTATCTGGTGTATGCTGTATACTCCTCCCCGTCCTCCAAAATAACCGGGGTGTCGAGGAAGTCGTTAATGGTGTCAGTATCAAAACGAACGACCTGTCCTCGCACCCTGCAGAATCGTGGACTGTGGTCCTCTGGATCATAAAGGTTCGAATAGAACTCTTTCACCAGAGCCACGTCAATCCGCTTCTCCGGAAGGTGAGTCAGCACCTGGTCCCATCTGCGCCTCCTGAGTTCCTGGAGGAACTCGTCAAACATCCCGGGTCCCAGTTCAACATTCCTCTCCGGAAGGATGTTCCGGAGCTGAATGTTGTCTTGGTACCTGTGCCAGGCAATCTCAGATGTGAAGCGGGAAGTGTCCCAGTTGGACGCTTCCCCTGGTGTGGGCACGGCACGGCGCTTGCGAGAAGCCATCTGCAACAAAACAAAGTCCACAACAAACAGGAAAACAGACTGCAGTTAGTAATTAGTGGGAGTGCAAAAAGTAAACAAATTAGGGGTGAAATTAGTAAAGAAGGGGGTGCAGAAAGCAGAAGGAGGGGGGTGAAGGGAGAAAGAATGGGGGTGCAGAAAGCAAGCACGAGGACTGGTGGCCCTAAGGCCCAGCCTCGCGCTTGGCGCCACCCTGGGCGCTGCTGCTGTCACGCGCTTAGCGCCACAAGAGCGCGCTTAGCGCGTGCTTCCCAATAGATGAGCGCGCTTGGCGCGGCAGAGCCCGCTAAGCGTGCGCTTCGTATCCTCTGCTGTGTCTTGCACCGGCTTAGCGCGCTTCTTGTTTCGTTCCTCATGATGTCCATTGCCGCTAAGCCTATGCACAAGAGCTTAGCGTGCCGATACCTGCAAGGCTAACAATGTAATCCAGATTCCAGCTTACCTCTGGTTTCGTGAAAAAAAATCGTGAAAAAGCACAAGGGAACGATGAAGGTAAGAAGATGCAGAGAGGAGGAGTGCAGGAAGTGTTAAGGCGTAGAAAAAGAAATGGAAATGAGGCGCTGCACTTAAAAAGGCTCCTGGGAGGCAACTGAGGCGTTGGGGAGTTTCGAAAACTCCCCAGAATTTATGACGTGTGCGCTTAGCGGGAGGTAGCCGCTAAGCGCCCCGCAGGCGCTCTGACCTTTGGCATTCCCTCGTATTTTAAAATTTAAAACGTACCTGGGCGCTTAGCGCGAGGTCTCGCGCTAAGCGCGGCTCTTCGTGCAGCCCACTTGATTTCTGCTATTGGCACCCCTGCTTTTGCTATCTATACCTGTGGCCCTTTGCTTTTCGTACTCCTTGTTTGCTATTCACACCTGTTGGGCTTTTTTTTTTTTTTTTTTTTTTTTTTTTTTTTTTTACACAGAAATAAAATACTACATTTTTACACTAAATATTGGGTTGCCTCCCAACCAGCGCTTAGTTTATTGTCCTTAGCTAGACAGTAGACTCTCTCAAGGATCATTTAAATAGATAATGGTCGTCAATCGCTCTAATTGTCCTCCGTTATACGGCTTTAAGCGCTGGCCATTGACGATCCATTTCTTCTCGAAGCTTCCTTCTCTAGGGTCCACCAATTCCACTGCTCCATGAGGTCTAACTTCTTTTATGATAAAAGGCCCAGACCACTTGGATTTCAGCTTACCTGGAAACAGCCTTAGTCTTGAGTTAAAGAGCAATACCTGCTGTCCTGGCTGGAATTCTCTCCTCTGCAGCTTCTTATCATGATATGCCTTTGTTCTTTCCTTGTAAATTCTGGACGATTCATAGGCATTCAGTCTCATCTCTTCTAACTCCTGAAGCTGCAATTTCCTCTTTTCTCCGCATGCATTTTTGTCAAAGTTTAGCAATCGGAGAGCCCAATATGCTTTGTGCTCCAACTCCACTGGTAAATGGCATGACTTCCCATACACTAGCTGGAACGGTGATAAGCCGATGGGGGTCTTGAACGCTGTCCTATAGGCCCAGAGAGTATCATCGAGCTTCAAGGCCCAATCCTTTCTGGATGATGCAACTGTCTTCTCAAGGATTCGCTTGAGCTCCCTGTTAGAGATTTCTGCTTGGCCATTCGTCTGAGGATGATAAGGTGTGGCCACCTTATGTCGGACATTATAGTGCTCCAGGACTTTCTTCAACTGATTGTTGCAGAAATGCGTTCCTCCATCACTGATCAAGGCTCGTGGGACTCCGAAGCGGGAGAAAATGTTCTTCTTTAGAAACTTGATTACAACCTTGGCATCGTCCTTCGGCGTAGCTATGGCCTCCACCCACTTGGAGACATAATCAACTGCTACCAAGATGTAAATATTCCCGTATGACGAAGGCAGGGGTCCCATGAAGTCTATGCCCCAACAGTCAAAGATTTCCACCTCCATGATGTTCTGCAACGGCATCTCATTTCTCCGTGATATCCCCCCTGTTCTCTGGCATCTATCACAACAACGCACAAACTCGTAAGCATCTTTAAAAAGAGAGGGCCAGAAAAAACCTGATTGTAACACTTTTGCTGCTGTTCTGTCCCCGCTATGATGTCCGCCGTATGATGAACTGTGACAGTGCCAAAGAATGCTTCGTGCTTCTTCCTTTGTGACACATCTTCTCAATACATTATCTGCCCCTGCTTTGAACAAGTGGGGGTCATCCCAAACATAGAAGCGTGCGTCATGTAGGAACTTCTTCCTCTGATTCCAAGTGTATTCCTCTGGAATGACTCCCGTGGCTTTGTAGTTTGCCATGTCTGCAAACCAAGGTCTGGTGGTAACCTGCAAAAGAAACTCATCAGGAAATTCATCTCTTACCTCAGGCTCTTCCTTAGTGACTTCTTCATTCTTTAACCGAGATAAGTGATCGGCTACCACATTCTCGGATCCTCTCTTATCCTTAATGATGATGTCAAATTCCTGCAATAAGAGGACCCATCTAATCAACCTTGGCTTCGAATCGGTCTTGGCGAGCAGGTGCTTGATGGCAGCATGATCTGTGAAAATGGTGACCTTCGATCCTATCAAGTATGATCTGAACTTCTCCAAGGCAAAGACAACAGCTAGCATTTCCTTCTCCGTGGTGGCATAGTTCAACTGTGCTTCATTCAGGACCCTGCTAGCATAATAAATAGCATGAAATACCTTATCGTGTCTCTGTCCGAGGACTGCTCCTATGGCATAATCACTGGCATCGCACATCAGCTCAAAGTCTTTACTCCAGTCAGGTGCAATCATCACTGGTGCAGTAGTAAGCTTGTCTTTTAGTGTCTGAAATGCTGCTGAACATTCTTCATCAAACTTGAAGGCCACATCTTTATTCAGCAGGTTGCTTAGGGGTCTAGCAATCTTTGAAAAATCCTTGATGAATCTCCTGTAGAACCCTGCATGCCCCAAAAAGCTTCGGACACCTTTAATATTCAATGGTGGTGGCAGCTTCTCTATAACCTCTATCTTTGCCCGGTCAACTTCAATCCCTCTAGCTGAGATCTTGTGACCCAGGACTATGCCTTCTCGGACCATGAAGTGACACTTCTCCCAATTCAGGACTAGATTAGTCTCTACGCACCTCTGAAGTACCATCTCTAGGTTCCTCAAGCAACTGTCGAATGAGGATCCGAAAACCGAGAAGTCATCCATGAACACTTCGATGCTTTTCTCCACCATGTCTGAAAAAATGGCCAGCATGCACCTCTGAAATGTGGCTGGTGCATTACATAACCCGAATGGCATCCTTCTGTAAGCAAAGACGCCAAAAGGGCATGTGAAGGCCGTCTTCTCCTGGTCTCTAGGGTCCACCGCAATCTGATTATATCCTGAGTATCCATCCAAGAAACAATAATACGCCTGCCCTGCAAGTCTCTCCAGCATCTGATCCATGAACGGTAGAGGGAAGTGGTCCTTTCGGGTGGCCTCATTCAGCTTGCGATAGTCGATACACATTCGCCAGCCCGTGACAGTTCTTGTTGGTATCAGGTCATTCTTCTCATTCCGCACCACTGTCATCCCACCTTTCTTGGGAACCACCTGTACTGGGCTTACCCAAGCACTGTCAGAGATGGGGTATATGAGTCCCGCCTCCAAGAGCTTGAGTACCTCCTTTCTGACCTCTTCCTTCATTGTCGGATTTAGCCTTCTCTGGGGTTGCCGGATTGGCTTGTAATCCTCTTCCATCATTATCCTGTGCATGCAATAAGCAGGGCTGATTCCCTTGAGATCCGATATATGCCATCCAATAGCTTCCCTGTGTCTCTTGAGGATACCTACTAACCTGTTTTCTTCTTCTATTGTGAGTGCATTGCTGATTACGACAGGCTTGTCTTCCTCCAAGAACACATACTTTAGGTGATCTGGCAATATCTTCAACTCTACCTTCTTCTTCTCGGACGGAACTTTCTCTTCTAGCTTCTCAAACTTGGCTTCTCCCTCCGGAATACTGTCTTGTCGATCCAAGTCTTCCAAGCAAGCCTTTAGATCTTCCTCCTCTTCACTGGTCAGACAGTCCAAAGCATTAACCATTGCTTTCTCCAGTGAAGACTGTGGTGTCTCGAGAATACTGACATCCTCCTTATCAATCTCTTCTACTCTGAAACACTTCCAACCTTCCTGTGGATACTTCATTGCTTTGAAGAGGTCGAAGGTGATCTTCTGGTTGTCAATACTCAGCTCCAAGTTCCCATTCCCCATATCCACCACACAGTTGGCAGTCAGCATGAATGGTCTGCCTAAAATGAGGGGAATGTCTGCGTCTTCTTCGATATCCATGATCACAAAGTCCACCGGGAAAGTAAAGTGGCGGACCTTGACTAGGACATCTTCTACCACCCCGTAAGGTCGTGTAATCGAACGGTCTGCTAGCTGAAGCGTCATCTTGGTAGGATCGATCTTCAAATTCCCAATTCTTTTGCACATTGACAAGGGCATCAGATTGATGCTTGCTCCTAAGTCAATGAGGGCCTTGTTCACCGTCTCCTTCCCTATGGTGCATGGGATGGTAACACTTCCGGGATCCTTAAACTTCTTGGGTAGCTTCCTCTGTATTATAGCGCTGCAGTTACCCCCTACCACAATGTTCTCATTGTCTATGTACTTCCCCTTCTTGGTGAGGATGTCCTTCATAAATTTTGAGTAGAGGGGCATCTGCTGTAAGGCTTCCCCGAATGGCATAGTGATCTCCAGCCCTTTAAATATTTCCAAGAAACGCTTGAAGTAGCGTTCCTTGTTCTTCTTGGTGGGCACCACAGGATATGGGAGATCTTGTGGTAGGGCTGGTGGTTCTTCTTTCCTGGCTTCCCGTGCTTTCTGGCTCTTTGTCTTAGGTGGTGATGCCACCTTCTCTTCTACTTCTGTCCTGTCCTCCTGTGTCTCTGTCTTTTCCTCTGTCTGGTCTTCTTCCTCAACCTTACCTTCCTCTTGTGCTTTCCTCTGCCCTCGAGTTAGCACGGCCTTGCATTCTTCCTTAGGATTCTTCTCTGTGTTGGCCCCGAAAGTTCTAGTGGGCCTTTCAGCTTTGTCCTGTGCCAATTGGCCCATTTGAACTTCCAGATTCCGAATGGCTGCATCCGTGCTCTTCTGATGGGACCGTGTCTCCTGGATGAATTGCAGCAAGAGCTCTTCTATGTTGGTGGGCTTGTCTTGCTGATTGGGGCCCTGGCTAGGATGCTGGTATGGCGGTTGGTACGGTTGTTGATTCCTCTGCTCCTTGTACTGATTTCCCTGATTCCTCCACCCTGAACCTTGCGTGAAGTTCCTACCCTGATTGAATCCTGGTGGCCCATGATTGAATCCTGCTCCCCCTTGGTGGAATCCAGATGAGTTCCCCTGGTTGTAACCCTGGTATCCGCGATTTGGTACGCCCATATAGTTTACTTCTCGAGAAGTATCCTGTTGGCTTACACACTGTCCAGGCTCATGGGTTCCTCCGCATGTGGGGCATCCTTCTACCTGCAAAACAGAAGAGTGGGAAGAACTTACCGCTTGCAACTGTTGAGGTAGTTTGCTGAGGGTTTCGGTAAGGGCTTCAATCTGCCTCGTCAACAGCTTATTCTGTGCCAATGTCGCGTCTTGCGTGCCAAGTTCCAACAGGATTCTTTTTGTAGGCACATAGCTTCGATCACGAAGGATTGCTTGATCACTGGCCGCCATGTTCTCGATGAGCTCCATTGCTTCCTCCGGAGTCTTCAACTTGATTTTTCCCCCTGCGGACGCGTCTAGTAGCTGTTTCGAGTGGGGCCGCAAGCCATCGATGAATATATTCAGTTGTACCGGCTCGCTGTATCCGTGTGTCGGTGTCTTTCGTAACAGCCCGTGGAAACGGTCTAGTGCTTCGCTGAGGGACTCATCCGGAAATTGGTGGAAGGAGGAAATCTCCATTTTTCCTTCGGCGGTCTTCGACTCTGGGAAGTACTTCTTTAAAAACTTTTCTACTACTTCTTCCCAGGTTCTTAAGCTGTTGCCTTTGAAGGAGTGCAACCATCGTTTTGCCTCTCCTGCTAGAGAAAAAGAGAAGAGGTTAAGGCGTACCGCATCTTCTGGAACTCCAGCGATCTTTACGGTGTTGCATATTTCAATGTATGAGGCAAGGTGAGCATAAGGATCTTCGCTTGGAAGACCATGGAAGAGATTCCCTTGAATAAGCTGGATAAGGGAATGCGGGTAGGAGATATTTGCGGCTTGCACCTCCGGTCTTGCAATACTTGTGAAGAACTGAGGAGTGGCTGTGTTGGAGAAGTCTTCTAAGGTGACTCTTCGTGCCTGTTCCCCGTCCATTTCAGTGTGATGTGGAGAGAGAGGAGGTGATGTGTGACTGCTTCCTTCGGTGTCCTGTTCCCTTCTTCTTCTTGCAGCGTTGTTACGCCGACAAGTGGCTTCGATTTCCAAGTTGATAGGGACCACGTCTCCAGATGCAGTCCTAAGTCGCATAAAAACAAGAAGGCACTACCCGTGCAATTATAGAGGAAAGAAAGAAAGAATAGAAGTAAAGAGAAAATACTGATAAAGTAAGCCAAGAAAAGAAAAGTTAGGCTTACAAACTGATATAGTATAAAGTGCGAAAACAAAATCCCCGGCAACGGCGCCAAAAACTTGTTAGGACTTTGGCAAGTGCACCAAATCGTGACAAGTAGTAAAGCTCGGAAGTCCGAGTATCGTGTCCACAGGGATTTTATTGCACTTTTTCAATACCTCTCAATTTGTAAGTGGGAGTAACGTAGTAAAGTAGAAATGAAAGTAGGAATAGTAAAGAGTGCTATTACTAAAACAATTAAGTAAAGGGAAAAACAATTGATAGAAATGCCAAGACCAGACAAACCCAATTGGCCTACGATGCATGTAAGTATGATATTCATTATCAATGAAATGGTGTTAGTTCTACCCACATCTGTTGACTACTTGCCCCTGATGCCTCACGTTGGCAAGCCTATTTTAACTACCTATCTCCCAAATGCCTTTGTGAAGATTCAATAATTAAAATGCATTAAGATTAAGTTCTAGATGTTGCTTAAATGCATGGGCAGTGAGTTATCATTCTATGCCTAGCAATGCTAACCCAATGATTCTTTTCTTTAGATGTTCTATTAGGTGTTACCCTTTCCCAAGCGATTAACCCCTAAAACTGATGCATGCATTGAATCTTAAATATTATTGAGAATTACCCTCTCCCGAGCGATTAAAACCCAAAAAAAAAAGATCTAAGAATGAATGCAAGAATAAAAGAAAAGAAATAGAACAGAAAAACCTGGAATAAATTCCTTTGCATTGATAACTCTTGAAGCTCATTGTACATCGTTGGTTTTTTAGGCCTGCCAGGCCCTAGCTAGGGGTTTAGCCACTCATGGCCATTGAGGGCTTACAACTGGGGATGAAAGAAAGGCTAGGCTAACAAAACAAAGAATGTAGAGAGGGAAGAAAACTCAGGCTTGAAGTACTGAGAGTGATGCTCTGAGATGGGATGAAATTTCCTTGGGACTGCCTCTCTATTTATAGTGGCTGAAGTGGGCTTACGGGCCTTCGTAGTTGCGCTTAGCGCCACACCTTGCGCTTAGCGCGTTCAGATCGCGCGCTGGGCGCGCCATGCACGCTGGGCCTGTGCGTCTATTGGATCGGGCGCTGGGCGCCTGGCTGGGCTTAGCGCGCGTAACGGTTTCCGCCACGCCCAGCGCCTCCAGTTAGTTGCTCGCTTAGCGCCGCCCCTATTGGATTGGGCCTGCTTCAGAATTTCTTCTTTTTTCTTCCTTTCTGTGCCACTTTTGCTAAATGCAGCCTTCTTTTTCGCATCTGCAACCAGAAATTCAATTTAAATTAATTTTCTCACTTTTAATTACAAATAACTGCTAAATAATTAATTTTAAGCCAAAATTTGACTATTTAACTCTTATAAATTCACAATTATTTAGCAGTTATCAGTAGCAGTTAAGGACCTGCTCTCTTTACATGATACCAGTTTACCAAGAAATACGAAAAAGAAGGGGAAAACAGTAAAATATAAACTTATGTTTGGAGAACAAACTGCTTCCAATAAATAAAAAAAATCATTTTTCACAACATGCAAAAGAAATTTCATTGCAATCCATGCATAAATCAGTTATAAACATACTCTCTGCATAGCTGACAAATTTCAATATTTAGCTTGTTCACTCGATCTAATTTCTCTGCAAAAAAAGTGCATCACTTAAGAAACATTTTAAAGAGAAAAAGTTCCTACAACTTTATTTGAAGTATAACATGGAATTAAGAGTAATATTATTACCAGGGCAAAGATGAATTCCACCCCTTTCAAAGTCAACACGTAAGTTTCTAACTCCCCTTTGAGCTTCCTCAGAAAGCATATGACATTCTTGCTCAGCTTTCTTCACCTGACCATATAGATCAAGATTTGTGTTCAGATACTGTACAGCAAAAAGATAAAATACTAAGTGCAGGTGCTGGGGTTAGACCTCTGTAACTTGAGCTTGATCATGTGTTAATACAATGTCTGCATCTTATAGCACTGAAATGAAGATTGGAGAGTCCAAATCTTCAAAGGTTAACTATAACCACTTTTTTTTTTTCAAATGATGATTGGTTTGCAGGTTTAATCAAATGCTATACTTATTGGTTCGGTAGGCTGTGTGATGTCAAATGGTTGCTAAATGTGAAATCTACACTCATCTCTGTCTTGATTAAAAATTTATATGTACTTATTTTCAATTTAAAATGCTTCTTCAGGTTTTAAGGTCAGACATAATTAATCTGTCTTACTTCAGTATTCCAACCAGCAACAAACTTGTCCTTAATGCCATTCTACTGCTTACACAGAAATGAAATTAGCCTTCGATCCACTTTGATTCTCGCAATATTCCATTTGACAACCTAACCCAAAGACCTAGAAATCATATTTCCTTCCTGTATAAAATCAAAGATGCTTTTCCACAACTATATAGACATAGACAGTGATACATAAATTAAAAAAGTAATATCATAGTTGTCCTGAGATACTAATGGAAATACTGTTATTGTATCTCACCAATACTACTACAACTTTATGTCAACAACAGAAAATAATTAAAACATGATCCTTGCATTCAGAATTGTGGGACTACAATGTTCAAGAAGTATTTCTTTCCCATTCTGTCGAATATACAGAAAATATCTTGTATAGAGAAATGCTAGCAAGCAACACATTCTCTAATATATTATTTTGAATAAAATTTATTAGAAATCACAAAATTTTGTAGGTTCCTCTTCTTATTTAATGAGTCTCACTAATTGTTAGTAGTTTTTGATAAACTTTAACTAATAGTAGAGTGTGTTGCTACTTGCTAGCATTGCTCATCTTATAAAATATCATTATTTTGTCTCAAAATGTTTTAGAGTATATTCTCTTCAAAGTGATTTCCATATTTCATTATTATTTCCTTATTGTTTCATTATTGTTTCTTTTTTCTTAGGCAATGCTTTCATTACACAAATTAATAATAAACATAAAGAAAAAGAAGCAGAAACATAACCTCAACTGATGTAGATATTCATTAATTCTCATTGACGCCTTGGTGGCCTCCTCAACAAATTCCCTGATTTACCAAATAAAATAAAACTGAAACATAACCTCAACTGATGTGAGAAGCATTAGATTCACAAGTCACTCATTACACACACATAAAAAAAAAAGAATGTCAATTAATTAAAAAGAGAATCTAATTACTACTACCACTAATAATAATTAATAATTATAACTTAACCCTTATATTATAAATTAGAATGCACAAAAAACTCTCACTCTCTCTATAAGACATTCTCATTTCTTAATATTTTTCTCTTGTCTCTTTTAGAGGTGCATTTCACAATACTGTAACTAGCAAAAAAATTTCTCTCTCAAATCTCAATCATCTGAAACTGTTCTCTTTGTTTAGTTGATTTTCTTAATTGTCTATCTCTTCCATCTATCTTCTTCTATCTCTATTATTAAATAGAATTTCAACAAATTTTTTAAAACAAAAATTGTCTGTTAAAAACAATCTTATATCACAATTTAAATTGTTCACTACATTAATCCAAAATACAATGTATATATGAAAAACATTTATTTATTATGAATTTTAAATTTCAATCATATAATCCTAGCCAATAATTAATAATAATAGTAGTAGCAGCAGTAATAGTTAGAAGAAAAACATTTATCTTTTTTCAATCACACTCTTCTTGCAGAAAATCAATGACACTATAGAGCCAGGCATGGTCAAATCAATAAGAATCTTCTATACAAATAACCTACACTTCCAATTAACATGATAACATCCAATAAACACCCATTAACCTACGAGGACTTGTCATAAAAAATACCCATTGAATTGTCGGAAGAACAAGGACTAGTCATAAAAAATTTGAGAAGTTGGCATTAGAATGACAATATGTAATTAAAAATTTGAGAGTTGGCATTAGAATGAAAAAATGTAATTAAAAAAAATCTAACAAGTATGATTGCAAGAACAAGGAAAAACAGATAGGGAAATGTAATAAACAATATAAAGAATAGTCATCATGAATAAAAAAAAATACACGTAAAAAGAAATTTATTGGAAAAAATCTATTTTATTTGAGGGGGAAAAAGAAACAAGTTAATTGTTAAAATTGATGATATAGAAGATACGGTTAATGTATGTTGTAATTCAGTTAGTTAGTTAGTTAGGAGTTAGTTAGTGATTAATTTTGAAGTTAGTCTGATGGCTATGAATTTTGTTATAACTACATGTGTCGTATGGACAAATATAATAGTAATCATCAATGAGAAGAAAAGTGTGCAAGGGTGTGCAGGAGTGTGCACAAGTTTTTTTTCAAAATTCTAAGTCCCCTCTATTTTCTCTGAATCAATTCCTTCGTCATCTTCTCTTATTCTCTTAGATAGAGTGACACTAAGTACATAGTGTGAGTATGAGTGAGAACTTTATTGTTCCAACAAATTGGTATTCAGAGCTGAGGTTCAAGATCACTGAATACCGAAATTGAGATGGCTTCCTCGAATGGAAATTTTCCAACATCTATGCCGATTCTCATAGGCAAGAACTATGATGATTGGTGTGCTCAAATGAAGGTAATCTTTCGATTTCAAGATGTGACAAAAGTGGTGCAAGAAGGTTCTTGAACCCAACAGATGCAGAGAAGGTGGCTTGCCGTATTTTGATGAAAAGAGATGCAAATGACCTTTAGCACATCCTTCTTCATCACCATGACGGTCCTCCCTCCTCCAACCATAGTTGTGCCCACACCCACCACAAGCCAGGGTCAAACGCCATAGGGGTCATAAACTTGTGAGAGAGAACAAAAGTGAGAGAAGAGAATTTGAAATTCTTACCAATTAGGTGGAATTTCAATTCCTATTATTTTAGTCTATTAAAATTCTTTTAAAAATTGATGTAAATTTAAATTCTTTAAAATCCTATATCAAAACAATTCAATTATGATAGGAGTATTTCAAATTCACTAAATTAAAATTTTAACATTTCTACTCTGTATTTTTGTATTAATATTAATCATTTTAGTATTTATTGTCAAGTAACAACATTGTTTCAAGTGGAATGATACAAATTTTTAACTATCCGTTTGGTGGGAGAAAAAATAGGTGACAACTGACAAATATGATGAATAAAAATAAGAAAAATAAATAAAAATAAGTGAGAAAAAAGCAAAAATATATATGATCAATTTAAATAAACATTAATAAAAATAGGAAAAGGAATAAGTAAATTCCTCCTTTAAATTTTTTTCCTCTCTCATTTTTCCTCTACTAAACGCATTCACCTTTTATTCACCTATTTCTTTTTTCACCATATTTGTCTTTCATCAAACAATAAATCCGTATAATGGTGTCATAGATTAAAACTTCTAATACAACCATTATAAATAATAAAAAATAATAAAACAATAAAGATAAACTATATAAATTTAGAAATATACACTATTTTAATAGTCACAAAATTTCTCATCACTTAAGAATCGAGACCAAGTCTTATAAACACCCTCTCCTCTCTAACCTCCTGCAGATTTAAGGATGGAATCCATTCATCAAATTTTCATAAATAATCAATCCAGACGAGATAACCAAATAAATTAATGCTTTCACGTTGAACAGACTTGTGTCTTTTACCCTGTCTTTAAAAAAAATATGTTTGTTTCTTTTTAAGCATTCTAGGTTTATACATATCCTTCATTTGATGTCCCCTGTATTCGAATGTTAACCATACGCAACTATAGTCAAGATAGGAATTGTGCGGCTAAACTTTCTTGCAAATTACAACGTCCATCGTTGACTAAAACTCTCACATGTTGAGAAAACACCCTTATGATCAATGATCTGTTTGCAATGCAAGTATTTTCTTGTGGGTTAAATTAAATGTATGGAAGAAGAAAAAAGCTACAATGAACCAATAACGACAATGATAGTCTTTTCCCACTAGAAAAGCGTGCTACTAGGAGCCATTGTCACTAATTCCAAAGGAAGCTTTCAACTTGTTGGCAAGATGTGGCAGCGTCTTGATGCTTTCCAGGATTGACTGGTCAGCACAGGAAACCAAATCATTCATAGCATCATTTTTCTTCTGTAGCCTAGCCGCCTCGTACTTATCTTGACACACCATCAGAGATCTATTCAACCTCTCCTGCACCAAGTTGAAAACACGGTCAGAGTCAACATTATCAATGATGGATGGCGGAAGGCCAAAATTCCGCCATCACCATGGCGGCCTATGGCACCACCATAGTGGACCTCCCTTCACAAATTACCTATGGCAGTAGGCAAAAAATCTGCCATGCCATTCAGTCATGGCAGCTATGGCGCCACCATTCAACAACAATGTGTCAGACCAAAGAGGGAGGTATTAAATGTCAATGCTTCCAGGAAATAGAACATGCTGTGGATGTCAGATACTAAATTCATACAGAATATACAAATAATTTGGGCCATCAACTAGCAGAGCAGATAACCTAAGCAGCTTGAATTCGCACCTAGTTATCCATGACTTGCTATCAACTTTCATGCAATGTAGAAATTTCAAATGCAGACAAGGACAGAGTCATCATTCAATAAATAAATAAAAAAGAGTAAATGACTCTGGAAGATATTAAAACAAATGATGAGGGGGGCATTCACAACTGTAAGAGTCTTGGTTTTTCTATAATATAGACAGGGGTGCTCCCCCCCACCCAACCTTCTTGAAGCCTTTAGGTTGCATAAAATGAAATTATTATGTTTCTCATATTTCATAAGACTCACCTTAATAATTTTATACACACTTAAAAATTTAAATTAGAAAGAACAGATGATGAAACTGAGAATATGATGACAGAATTATGGGTTACCTGAAACTGTGCCATCTCATGATCAAATGTATGTTGCACATTAGAAAGAGGAATACTGCAATTTTCGACACAACTGCTTATTTCTTCCTGCCTTTTGCTTCTATCAAAGCACTCATATGCACACTTAAAATATGCTTTCTGCAATTATTCAATCAAACAATCAACTACATGGAATTGGATGTCTGCTTTATCAAACAAGCACATTACCACATATACCAATTGTATGCAAAACTAATATCGGTATATAATAAATCAATTTGGTGGAAAGGAAAATACAGGACTTAAGGTACTGAAAGTCAAAACCTTTAATACCTAAAAATATAAAATCTATGTCATGTAATAATTTGCATTTACGACTTATAAGACCAGAAGAATGGTACAATAATTGAACTAAAACCAGAAATGAAGAAACAATGTGAGACAAAAATCAGCTGGCCAAAGGGGATACAACTTTCTGGGCTCAATTCTTATACAACTTCTGTCATCAAGGCATAATACCATCCAATCTTCTAAGGAAACATTAAGTACTGGAAACAATAGTATAAGCAAACACTAAATTACTTGTTACAGAAAAGGACTGGAAAAAACCTGGAGTGTATAATTGACATAGTCTTGGACAGGGGCAAGATTAGTTTGAGCAGCCACATTTACTTCTTCAAGTTTCTGCCTCATTCTCTGTGAAGCAAGTTGCTCTTCATGTGCTGCAAAATGATCCATCTGATACTGACTGTCAACAATGAGATCTGCATCCTTAGTTTTGGTGATAACAAACTACTAGATCTGGTTATATTTGCTGCTTAAAAGGGTTTTATCTAGTTGACTTTTTTATGAGACACAAACCAAAGTTCCCAAAGGTAGGCTTTACAACATGTAATGTAGAGTCTCAATACATATACCATTGTTTTAAATAAAGTAAATCAGTGAGTTGAGGCAATTGGAAACATAAAGAGTTCATATCCAACCATGTAAACTTGAACGAAAAAAAGATGCAATGACAGAGATAAAATGATCCAAATGAGCAAGAAACAATATTTAAGAGATAAAAATATGGTTTGCTATTCTCAAATATCCCCATAATCTTATATTTTATTTCATTTTGAGAAATGCTAGTGATACTCTTTCTCTAACACTCTTTCTATGATTGACTGAAATTTATCAGAAATCACCAATTTTGGTGAGTAGAGAGTCATTAAATGAAATTCATCAGTAGTTTGTTTTCAATCACCAACTCAGCATAATTTTTTACACACTGCTATGACACTAGTCCAGGCATATGACACTATAGAGCCCAGGCATAGTCAAATCACTAAAAATCTTCCATACAGATACACTTCCAATTAATATCCAATAACTACCGATTAATCATCAACCATATGAAGACAGTATGTAATAAAAAATAATAGTCGCCAAGCATGATTGGAAGAACAAGAAAAAACAGATAAGCAATTTAAAAAGGAATTAACAGAAATATCATCTGATTCATTTATGAAGGAAAAACATCAGAAACCATTTTTTTAAAAAAAAATCAGAAACATTTGGATTTAATAATTTTTATTATTCTGCATTAATTATAAAAACAAACACAAAAGTAAAATTAGGGGCAAACAAGAAAACAAAGAATCCATCGTCAGAGACCATCACATATACCATTAAAGCTTGCAACAATAAATAAATAAAAACTCGTATTTGTTTTCCTCGTAATGAAATGAAAAGGAAAATAGAAGAAGAAAGAAGCAGAAGAAGACGATGGAACTCACAAACCTGAAAATCAATTTCTTTTCTGGAAACTCTAAATCGCTATTGAATTGAATTGAAACTCTGCTTCGGCCTTGCTGCGTCCTCTTTCTCTTCTTACACAGTTCCGTTTCAAAGGGTTTTGGGGCTTTAGGCCCTTTAAGGGTTTAAACCTTCGGTTAAATTTTTGTTTTCTTCTTCTTACCATAACAAAAAAATAATGATGGAAAAGTGCTTTACAAAAAAAATTATTTTTAATTAACAGAATAGCTTCTTTAAAAGAAAAACATAATTGAATAGTAAACATTTTTAATTCTCTAATAAGATGTTTTTTTTTAAAAAATAATATCCATAAAATGCATTTTTTAAAACTTAGAACTCGTTAAACGAAGACCTATTATTATTATTATTATTATTATTATTATTATGCAAAAAAATATATTATTTCTCCAAATATAGAAAAGTTATTTTGCACCAAAATCTATACAGTAATTTTATTCATATAACTTGTGTAGTTATTTTGATTTCCGTGAGATGTTTTTGTGTTAAGTGGAGTGTTTGTAGTTAGGTAAAAAAGAATATTTTCCCTAGTAAAAAAGAGTAAGTTATCTTTTTAATTTATGAACTTTTATTTTTTTTTAATTCCTGAATTTTTAAGTCTGTTTTTGTAGTTGGTTAACTGTTTTTTCTTTCTTACTTGTAGTCTTTTAATTTTTTTTATTCATTTTTTATTATTACAAAAATTAGGAGGAATAGATGACCCTCCGGTCCAAGGCAGAAAAAGCCTTGAGGCTTAAAAAAGGCTTACTATCTTGCTCCACTTAACCAATTCTTTGAGGTTAATTTTTTTCATTCTTACTTTTAATTTTTTTTAAGGAATTATATTAAATTTGATAAATATGGTTAATTAAGTCATTAAATTCGATTAGATATAATTTAAAACAACTATAAAATTTATATTTCTATCAATGACTCACCTTAGTTCAAGTTTATTTTACATAAATATATAGATTTACATTGAAATAAAATATTAGAAACAATGGAGGATGCAATCATGAATATGTGTCAATTGTACCCACAATAATTTCTTTTTACTTAAACATCTTTAATAAAAAAAAAGAATTTGCCCCATAAAAAAATAGGTATTATCCTACAAGACAATTGTTTTTTAAATGAAGGTAAAAAAATTATAAGAGATGAAAGAAAAAAAATACTTTGAAAATATTATACAGGGTAGTTATAATTTATAGAAACTTAAGTATTTTAGAATTATTTTTCATGAGAATATGTATTTTATAAAAAAAAAGTTATATTTTTTTCTATAAATTAAAAAAGTAAACTAATGTCAATACATAATAATTTATTCATTCATTTCTATCCTTAATTTTAATTAAAATAATACAATATAAATTATTTTAAATTTAACTTCATATTTATAAAATCATTCATTTTAATTATTATTTCCTGAAATATATTTTAAATTAATTAATTGAACGAAATTAGCATAAGTAGTAATGCAATATTTAATATTACTTCTTATTAATAAAATTATCAAGATTAATAATTAATTATTAATGATTTATAATAAATAACATTAATTGAGAAATTTAATAATTCATTAATTAGATCCATTAAATTTAAATATAGTGAATCAACAATTATTGTAAAGTAGAAGTTCAACTAATATTTGGTCAAGTCCCAATTCCTATATATATAAATATAAATAGATAACTATAGATGTTTCCCTTCTTTCTCTACACTTTGATCCGTACCATTTGGTTGCATGGCTTCCAAACCTGTAGAAGAGATCTTCAAGGACTATAGCGCCCGAAGAATCGCTATTATCCGTGCACTCACTCATGGTACGTACTATTCTTCTCTCTCTCTTGCTTTTCACCCTTGCTTCTCTAAGTTCTTCATTTTTCCTGCATTCTTTTTTTTTTCTCAGATGTTGATAAACTTTACGGGCTCTGTGATCCAGGTGAAGGGTTTTTTTTATCTATTTTTTCGTTAATTTTTAGTTTGATTTCCGTTAAATGTACAAAAATGGACTTTTTTTTTTGTTGGAATTCATTTTGTTTTGCACATTTGTATTTTTTTTTTCCCTCTGAGGTGTGTGAATGCTTGCTGGACTTAATAAGGTAGAGTTTATATGGAACAAATGAGGAAAACAAAATGGATGTGCAGTAATGAGGAAAAAAAAAAGAGAGTTCATGCATGGTTCTTGTGCAATTTAGTTATCCTGGAAATGTCAAATAATATCATTGAGTTTGCTCTATGTTTTCTGTTTCGGATACTAAAGGGTCACATCAATGCTCACTTTGCTAGGTTTTAATTTCACTTTACTCCCTCTGCTATCTGTTATAAATAAAAAAAGACATACTTTACCTTTATTAAAAAAATAAGTTAATTTCGTTAAATTATGCTATTTTTAATAAAAAATAATTTTTTTCTTAAATTATCTTTCATTGTAACTTGATATCAAACTTAAAAAAATTAAATTTGGATCATGAAAGATATTTTTAGAAATGATATCATTAAATAAAATATAGATAATTGAAATTTATTTATATATGAAAACAAAAAAATAAAAAAAATTGTTGTTTATATTTGAGAACAGAGAAAGTTATAGAGATTATTTATTTGTCTGACTATGTAATGATTGAACATATTATGTTGTGTCCTTCCATTAAATTTGAAGACTTATGGGTGTTTCTTTAAGGAAAGGAGAATTTGTGCCTCTATGGACATCCGAATAAGGCTTGGGAAGTAACTCTGCCATCAGAGGAAGTTCCACCAGAGCTCCCTGAGCCAACTCTTGGAATCAATTTTGCTAGGGATGATGTGAGTCGCAGGGATTGGATTTCTTTGGTTGCTGTGCATAGTGATTCGTGGTTGCTTTCTCTGGCCTTTTACCTTGGAATTCGTCTTAACCACAATGAAAGGTATTATCTTAATTACTTTGATGGAGATGCATATATTTTGTAATAATTAGAGTTTATTGCGGTTCTCTATTCATTAAGGACATCATTATGCACCCTAGTCATTTTTTTATTGTTGTAACCCTCCGGTTTATCATGGAAAATTGACTCTAACTAATCCAAAGTTGGTTCAAAAGGTAAATAAAATCTAACTAGAAGTTATTTCTGTGAAAGATCGAACTTAGTTTAACTTAAAAGCTGTGTTATAATTTGTGTTAGTTCTCAACGGTTATCTAAATCATTATGATAGGAGAAGTGTAAAAAGAAATTTCATTTGTTTCTGACCTTGGATATTGTTTCCAGCCTTAGATCAACGATGTTTGTGTCTTTAAATTAACTATGACTTTGGTTATTACTACGAATTATGAATGTCTTGAATTTTGACTAGTTTTGATTTTTGAGCATTTGTAAGTGTTTTGTATAAATTAGTTATATTATTTTTTGTTATATAGCGAGTACTTGACAATCTGCTATCTTGGATTGAATACCATTGTTTTTGCTTCAACTAGAAATTTCTGGAATCGCCAATTAGAAGAGATGTCAATATATAAATCTTATATTGAATTTCTTTATTATAGAATCTTGCTTAACATCTCCAACAACTAGGCATATGGTTCCTTCTATTTATGGTTTCCTTGATTCTTTATGACAGAAAACGCTTATTTGGTTTGATCAACATTCTTCCCACCATTTTTCAAGTTGTGACCGACAATAAACCAATTAAGGACAATCCTACTATGGATAGTGGAAGCAAATTTCGGGGAAACACCGAGGTTAGTGTTTTCCTTTATCTAGTGATATTAGATAGTTCAATGCTAAAGTTTCATAGAATAAAAGTAATAATTAAAGTGAACATATCAATGTCATTATTTAAAAAAAAAAAAAGTATGATGGTTTTTGTTTGACAAACAAAACCAAAGGTAGTAGCTGTTCGAAATGAGCATATTCAAATATTTTGTGGAAGTTGTGGTGGAAATTACAACAAAGATGAATTTTGGATCGGCTGTGATATTTGTGAGTGGTGGTACCATGGAAAGTGTATTATGATGACCCCTACAAAGGGTGAGACCCTAAAGCACTATAAATGTGCATCATGCAGCTTAAGGAGAGGCAGGTTATAGACCGAAGGTAATGGAATGGATTTATTTGAGGCAAGTGTTATTGTGTGGCAGACAAGATCACAAGATATTGCAATATTGTTACATCACTTATAAAATTTCATGTAACGGCATAGTATTCATGTTTATCTGCAAATTTCTTTGGGATTAAGTTTGTTTTCACAAAGATGAACCGTTAGCGTATGTTAACATTTATATTGTTTAGAATCAAATATGACAAATTTCAATTTGATGATTGGTTGATATTTTATTGGATTTTTGATTTAATCAGAGATCTTGACTTTGAGTTCTGAGTTCGTAATTATATTAAATACTTTAAAAAAAATTGTTGTTCATATTAATCATACTCAACATTCAAACAACATCGTTTGAATAAAAAAAATTATTATCTAAACAAAATTTCTTCAAGAGGTACACGCTTAATTTATGAGCACTTTACATTATTATTCAGGGCGTGCAAGTAACAGCAAACTCTACACAGTTAGAGAGGTCTATGATTTTCTACATCCATATGGAGAGTTGATTCATGCTAGCTTTTATAAGGTGTTATATATGGAAAGTGAATGTTCCATCAATTGGTGCTTAAGTAACAGGATGAATCAAAAGATAATTTGCCTAAGGGGAATTAATATTCTAACCAGTGACAGTAATCTAGGGGGTGTCTTTAGCAACAAATCATCAGAATCTGCTGCACACTTGTTCTTTGGATGTGATCGATGTTGGGTAGACAAGCAAATGATGCAGCGGTATGGTTACTTTGGACACACATGAATGAGGTTTTTTTAATGAAAAAATAGTTTTAATTTCTTCAACACGCTCCTTAACATTGTCTAAATAGTTTTAGTATAGATTTTAATATAAGCTTTATTATTATTTTAATGTATTTTAACTTCTTATTAGTTAATTAAGTTTATATATAGGCGTTTTAGTATAAATAGTTTTAGTATAGATTTGTTCGCATATAAACAACATATTTTTAATAGATTTTAAAATATTTTTTATGGAATCCTCTCAGTAAATTACTTAATAATAAAAATGTATTTGAAAAAAGTGTGAAATTCAGACGTGATTGTTTACGTATTTTTTATGCTATTCTCATGTGAGAATTAAAATTTTACCTTGTATTAAAACAAATTTTATTACGCAGAATTTTTAAGTGAAATTCCAAATTGTGAACATAACCAACGCAACATATCTAAATTTTCTTCTTAATTATTTGGCTTGAGTAAATTTAAGTTAAAAATCAAATTTCTTTATTTAATTTCAAGCAAACTAAATGCTATTTCACGCAAAAAATGGTATTTACCAACAAATAAAAAAAAGTAAAAGCAACCAAACAAGAAAAAAAAAGAGAGCAAAAATAGCATTGCATAGAAAATGACTACAAATCTACAATATCCAAACATGCATAAGCTCATGAGGACTAGTCTTATCTGAATCGGTGGAATTCAGTTAGAACCTCTACAAATTTTGCATCTCTCTTCATAACAAATATCACATCTTCTGCACCAACCTTTTCAAAAGAGCAAACTATGTTAATTACTCTCATATTTTAAGCATGATCCACGACAACAATTCAATTTGAATCGAGTAGAATAATTTATTAACGCACTTAAAATCTCTCCTTTACAATATTCATCGCAACTGCATATACAATGCACTAGTTATATTGCAATAGTCTCGTATCACATTACTATTTTTAAGTATAATATATTAAAAGTTAAAATTACATAGTTATTGGCAAACTTAGCAAAAGGAAATTAAACACGCGAAATCAACAATAAAGCTCATTAACTAACAACTGATTACTAAGCTTATGTATTTCTGTAGGGTGGCAAAGGAGAACCACAAAGACAATCATCTCCAACAAAAGCATTTGCCGGAAACTTATTCGTTGGAATAGATGGTTATAACTAACATTCAACTTCTCAGGCCTAACAACATTGTTCTAACAACATTGTTCGGAACCTTCCCAAACACCCAATGGAATTGCTTTGTGCACTCACTAAATTACTTGTGCACGATTTCACAATCCGTGTGGACCCGTACAGATTGTTCTACAATTTTTAAAAAAAAATATGTTTTACAAATTAATTTAAAATTAATAATCCATGTATAATTTAAATTTGTGACTTTCAGATTATTAACATAACATTTTAACTAATAGGTCAATTATATTATAAAATAATTCATATCATTATATATAACACTGAAACTTTTAATTTATATTTAAGGCATATCTAAATTTACATCATAAATTTTGTCACAATTGCCCAAACCTTAACTTCCCCAAATCAAACTTTAATTTGTTCCCGGAAGCCCAACACCCCACCAAGCCAATCGCACTCCCTGAAAGATCTCTAAAATCAGAGAACTGAGTCCTTAGGAAACTTGACACCTTAGGAAGAGGCTTTGGACCCGGTTGCTGTTATAGTGACAGTTCGTACCCGATATCCAATCCTTCAACAAAAAACTTGGAAATTGAATTTTTTATGAAACTTGGGAATGTTAGAGAATAGGGTGAGTGGGAAATGGAAATATAGTGATGCTGCATAGATAAAAAAGGTTTGTGAAAGTTTGGTGCATTAGATGGCAGATCCGGTGACCAAGTTTGCCTAGACATAAATTGCATTGGACCCCTTTAGGATAACTAGAGAATGAAATTTTTTGTTTGTTTGTGTGTATAAGAAATTTAATATGTCTACGTCTTTTAAATATACAATCAATCAACTAAACTTTAAGATAACATCAATGAAATAATTTGAATGCGTGTAAGTATTGGATTCTGCTGAAATAGTATTGGACATTTTGATACACTATGGTCAATATTTAGTCATTAAAGCACTTTAAATAACGTTTTGAATAGTAGAAAAAAATATTATCTAAAGCGAATAAGGGACAAAAAGTGAAATAAACATATTTTTATAAGGACAAAACTCAATCTATGTTTTTCTTTGATTTTCAACATCACGCATGATTTTAACACCACGTCCATTTGGTGTTGTCCTTGTTCACTGTTAGTTAATGTAGTGTATGGAGAGTGAAACTAGGGACAAAAGTATTCTTTAAATTGCATCTCCATGATCAAGCTTTAAAGAGTCTTTTTGCTTCTTTTTGCTTTTACTTTTGTGAATGAGTATTTCATCCAATGCAAAAGATATTTGAAATAACGGGATCTTAACAAGTTCATATCACCAAGATTATGGGTGAATCAATATAAATTGTGTGTGCTTTATCCATCTTTATTGCTTCTAATTTGTTGCTTATTTACTTTATATTTTGGAAAACATATTTTACAAAGGCATATCATTGATATAATTCATAAGTAGTTTTCTCAAAACGATTTTCAAATATCAAAAGCAACATATAGTTTTCTAAAGACGAGACAAAACCAGAATCTACATTAGCTAGAATCAAATATTTTCAAGTACCTTATGAAGTAGTATTTTATAAGAAAATTTGAAGTACTTTATCAGGTAATTATTTTCATTCAAAGTACTATCGAAGAATAAGCCTTGCTCCTAACAAAACTTTTAAAATTCAAGCTGAAAGGTAAATCAGAAACTTTTGAAGTTGCATACTCTTTTGTAGAAAAAATCATAATCAATCAAGTATCGCTATTTAAGCCCTCTTGTAATGACCTTTTGGTCCACGTCATTGTCATTTGAGGGGTCCTCCTCTTGTGTCCTCATTCTCTACAACAGCCGTCACTAGCCCCGATCAAACATGCGACCAAGAAAAAGGAAGTCAAACATGAAAATCATTTTTATCCCATTGAATTTCCTATTATATCTTTTGTCTCTTATTAATATCTATTATTTTAGTTAGTGTTTCTTTTAGCTCATTTTTTCCTCCTATAAATTGAAAATCATCCAACGCAAGTATAAAATAAAGTCCCTCTGGAAATCGACACTAGAACCTTTTGAGTATTACTACTTGGACATTTTGATTTAGTCATTAAAGCACTTTGAATAATGCTTTGAATAGTGGAAAAAAAAAACATTATCTAAATCGAATAAGGACAAAAAATAAAACACATATTTTTGTAAAGACTAAAAACAAGAAAACAGTAAATTGAAAGGAATAAAAGCATGAAAACACTAAATTAGAAGAACTAAAAAACATTAAATTAGTTTTAATTTTATACGATAGAAACCACAAATACCATTCATGAAAAGATAATTCTACTTCAGATCATTTTGCAACAAAATTTTCACACTTAGTTAAAATACTTCTAGTAATGATAAAGACCGAAAATATTTTTTCACATAAGGCAATGCTACTCAATCATTGTGGGCGTTCTCACATAACACAACGGCTTATAGTGATATTTATTTTTACTTAAAAATCCTATAAAAATCACAGTTTTAGTGTGGAGGTGGTGCTCCATGTTGGACCCACGACAACGACCGGAAAGAACGTGAATAAATAAGCTCAAATGGGGAAATGGGGAACGTGAAATGGTTCGACTCAGCTTACAATGGAAGGAAAACCGTGAGGACAAACCACATTGCAACTTTACTTTTGGAGAAGAAATCGGGTTGAATGAGAGAGAAGCTACGGAATTTCAATAATATTGTAATCACTTTAAAGAGAAGCACTTTATTAACTTTGTACATCCTCACAATCTACACCATTAAATTTTTGATGGTGTTGGTGATTTGTTTCACTACGGCGAAAAGTGTGAAAACTGAGAAGTGTTTCCGGTGGCTCGTGGCTGTTAGGGTGTGAACTTGCGAACAGAGAAGGGAAGAGGAGTTTGTTTAGTAAGGATTATCGTTGGTGGCATTATTGGAGCTGGTAGGTAGGTGGGGCTAGGGTAAATAAATGAGAGAAACGAGGTTAAATAAATAAATAAATAAAAGGAAGAAAAAACTCTGGAGGTTGACCGGTGGATATTAGAGTAGAAGAAGAAGAAGAAGAATCCCAAAAAGAGAAACCAACTCAAACTTGTTTTATCCATGGGTTGATCATCCCAAAAAAGTTTGCTTTGTTTGGGTAAATGACCCTTAACCCTGTTTGTGAATAATAACAGAGTTAGGAGGTTCCGATGACGGTCGATTTGGACAACGCTTCCACCGCTTCAGGTGAAGCAGCCAGTGTCTCTTCCTCCGGCAATCAGACAAAACCCGCCGCTCCAAAGAAAAAACGAAACCTCCCGGGCATGCCAGGTAGTTGTAGTAAAAGTAAAACAAACTAACAAACACGCACCAATTTCAATTAAATCTCTTCTTTATTCCTTTTTTCTTATCAGATCCGGAGGCAGAGGTGATCGCTCTCTCGCCCAAGACTCTCTTAGCGACGAACCGTTTCGTGTGCGAGATATGCAACAAAGGATTCCAGAGAGACCAGAATCTGCAGCTCCACCGCCGGGGTCACAACCTGCCGTGGAAGCTGCGGCAGAGGTCTAGCAAGGAGGTCAGAAAGAGAGTGTACGTGTGCCCCGAGCCCACGTGCGTGCACCACGACCCTTCCAGAGCGTTGGGGGACTTGACGGGGATTAAGAAGCACTTCTGCAGAAAGCACGGCGAGAAGAAGTGGAAATGCGATAAGTGCTCCAAGAAGTACGCGGTTCAGTCCGATTGGAAGGCGCACTCTAAAGTCTGCGGCACAAGAGAGTATAAGTGCGACTGCGGAACCGTTTTCTCCAGGTTCGTTTCCCTTTCTCTCTCTTGCTTGATTGTCTAATTTCTTTTGTTTTGTTTCGCTCCACTCTAAAAAAAGCCTTTGCTTGGTTGTTGGGATTTGAAGGAGGGATAGCTTCATCACGCATAGGGCGTTTTGCGATGCTTTGGCGGAGGAGAACGCCAGATCTCACACTGTTGTAAAAGATATTTCGGAGAATGATTCCAAGGTTTTAATCGGTGATTCGCCACCCCCGCAGCCTGTTGCAGCCACGGTGGCTGCTACTACTGCTGCTGCTACCACCACCACCACTACTACTATTACTTCTACTACGCAGGCAAATAGTGTTATGTCCTCTTGTTTGCAGACGCATAACCTAGGTTAGGTTGGATAATTAATACCTTAATTAGGAAATCATGTGATTTATTTTCTTGTCGCCTGTGATGTGGTTAAAAGTAGACAACAACATGAAAGTTTTGTTTTTTTTGTTTGTTTATGTGACTTTGGAGGCTAGTAGTTTTTTTGTCCGGTATTGTTTTTTGGTGGGACTTGAGAGTGATCTGAGATTCCAGGGGCTAATTAAGTAATGGCAATATCCAACTTAAAAGGCTATCTGAATTATGCAATTGATGACAAGTGAGGTTCAAAGATTCAAAGCTAAAAAGAGGGAAAAGATTTGTTTGTTTTATTGGGGGTGGGGGGAAAGGAAAGAGGAAAAACTATTATTTTGTTGTTTTCTTTTGAGCTTTTAACTTAAAGAGAAAGTCACCAACTTTCCGACTCCGAGTCTGTGTTTTCAAGTGGCTGCTTTTGATCTTCTTTCTTTCTCCTATTTAATTAACAATAGTAGTTCATTATAATAATGTTGTTGCCTTTTCTTGATTTTTGTTTGTGGTGTTCCAGATTTGCCAGAAAACAATCCCCCACAAGTCATTGAGGAGCCACAGGCTGCTACTGCTACTGCTATAAGTGGGAGCTGTGGCAGCAGCAGCTCCTGCTCAACTAGCAATGGTGGTGCTACTTGTAATAGTAACAGTAGTAGTAGTGTGTTTGCGAGTTTGTTTGCTTCTTCAACAGCATCTGTGACCCTACAATCTCAAACACCAGCATTCAGTGACTTGATTAGAGCCATGGGGCCTCCGGAACACCCTGCGGATCAAATCTCGGGTCCTTCATCCGAGGCGATCTCTCTTTGCCTCTCCACCACTAGTGCCTCACCAATCTTCGCAACAGGTGGCCGGCAGTATGCGTCGTCTTCACCGCACCCGGCCATGTCAGCCACTGCATTGCTGCAGAAGGCAGCACAAATGGGTGCTGCTGCCACAAACGCCTCCCTTCTTCGCGGGCTTGGCATTGTGTCATCGTCACCTTTGGATTCCACCTCGTCGGGACAGCAAAATGTCCTGCAATGGGGCCACCAACAGCAGTTGGAACCCGAGAGTGGCTCGGTCGCTGCAGCAGGGCTAGGACTTGGTCTTCCATGTGAAGATGGTGGTTCTGGACTAAAGGAATTGATGATGGGAACTTCCTCAATGTTTGGTCCTAAACACACCACTCTTGATTTTCTAGGATTGGGGATGGCTGCCGGTGGCACTGCTGGTGGAGGCTTATCTGCACTTATCACATCTATTGGGGGTGGTTTGGATGTAACTGCAGCCTTTGGCAATGGAGATTTTTCTGGCAAAGATATTGGAAGTAGCTCTTGATATGATATCTTTTGGTAGTAAGCAAGAACTGCACTTATCAGGGCAAAAGTATATGATGGGGGCCTTTCTGGATTGTGTTGCCCCCTTTAATTGCCAGGGAAAGAAACTGTGATTTACTGTGTTAGAAAACGGAAGGTGGTACAAGTTACAATACGCTTGCTCTGGATGAAGGGTAGTTGTTGAATTAAGGTTGTTTGCAACAAAAGGGTTTGAACTTTGGTATGGTTGTCGTAGGTTTTGGCGACAGTGACACGTTTGAAGATAGTATCATCTTGTTTCGGCTCCTTTGGTCTCCACAGTTTTGATTAAATTTAAATTACGGCATTGGATGCTTTGGTTCGTAGTTGTTGGCATAATTCAGGAAACTTTGATGAGGTAGTAGTTTTCTTCAATTGTCGATTTATTGTAACAAGGTAGTTTTCCGCGTATGCCCCATTGTTTTGTACCAGTGAATGGTTGATTGAATTCTTCTAGCAAGTAGTGTTTTTATGTAAATGTCATAAAGTATTGTAGTATTCCTTTGTAGATAAAAATCCTCTTCTAAGAAGCTTTATTTAATTGCCAAGTATAGCATTATGATAGTTGGAGTATCATATTTTTAGAAAGCATTTACTATTGAATGAAAGTTTTATCGAACATTAGGAGGAGGGTACATGTTTTTTTGGCAGTATGAGGAGGATGCATTGCTCACATTAAACTATACTGACACGTTTTTATAATTTTACGAATTAAGTTAGTGTATTACTTTATTTTAATATAATGCTATCAATTTATTTCTCATTTAGTGTTTCTTAGTAGTAATTTTATAGGTTAGTTTATTGCTAATCAATTCCTTAGATGTTTGGGTTCAGCATTAAATGCACTTTGTTGAATGTTTCTAATTAAATCTTACTTAGTAAATGTTTTTTTAAATAATAATCTTTCTGTTTTTGAAAGGTTTTTTTTTTAATAAAATCTTATAATCATTAACTCGAGTTATTATTTTTAAGCTATTTTTTTTTATCTCTGTTTGGCATTTAGAATTGAAATTATAGTTCATAATTGTGAATTCAACGATGACAAAATTATAATTAATTTAGAAAAATAATATAGAGATCTTGTCTTTTGGTTATATAGAGAAATAAAGTATGTACTTATAATTCTAAATTAGTTTGATGTATCAAAATAATTCTATATTAGTTTTCAATTTTAGTTTAACACTTCAAGTTAATGATGTTAGAAGTAGTGTTAGGTTAAATTTTGATAAAAAATTATTCAAAGGCATTAATAATGAATTATAATTAGAAAAGACATATTGTTTCAATATTTCTGATTTTCATATTTTTATGTTGTCTATGGTTATTTAATTGAGATTCAAACGCTTTTCTTCATGGATTCAAGGCGTTCCATGCAATTTGTTAAGCAAAATGTTGAATGCATTGAGTTAATAGAAGAAATTGTCAAACAATTGCATCCCTTAAACTAAACTATTTTTGGTTGGAATTGAAACAACTTAACCACGTATATTAGTACTCAAATATTATTATACACAACAAGTTTAATGTCATTCTTCTAACATTAAATTTGTTGCACTGCAATAGCAACAGATGTTCTGCTTTAAGGTGATATGTAGTTAAGTTGCTTCAAATCCAACTAAAAATAACTTCTCATATGAGAGTTTAAGGCATGCAAAAGTTTGACAATTGCCGTTGAATCAATAACATAGATCATGAATTAGAAAAATTGAAGAGAGATAGAGAGAAGTCAAACTTTAATTATCAAGAATTCGAAAAATTGAAGAGAGATATAGAGACTATAATTTTTCTCTTCAATTATTCTAATTCCTGCCAAGATCCTCCAGAAATTGTCAAACTTTTGCATGCCTTAAGCTCTTATCTGAGAAGTTATTTTTGGTTGGCCACTCTCATCCATTGTTGGGAATTAAAACTCATTGCGCTTTGCTGCAACCAAGCGTTGGCCCATGTCGTCCATTGTTGCAACCAACTGAAAACTAGACATGTTCTTCTTTAATAGAGGATGAAGGCAGGTGCGATGCGGTGCGAGGTGCCGTGCAATGCAAAAACACACCTGAGCGTTCTACTTGCAAGTGAGAGTTCTGAGTGGACTTCCTTCCTTTGCACGCTTAAAACTATTGAGTTCCCTTCCAATTAAAAACTCATGTATACAAAGTTAACCGTGTTTAACAATTTTAACGATAGAGACTTATTGGGAATTAAAAGGGAAACTACAGGGACTTAAAAAACCACTTATTAACTATAGGGAATAAATTGGATGAGTTTGGAAATTGTAGGAACTAAATGGGTAATTAAACTTTAATAAAATCTTATAATCATTAACTCGAGTTATTATTTTTAAGTTATTTTTTTTATCTCTGTTTGGCATTTAGAATTGAAATTACAGTTCATAATTGTGAATTCAACATTGACAAAATTATAATTAATTTAGAAAAATAATATAGAGATCTTGTCTTTTGGTTGTATAGAGAAATAAAGTATGTACTTATAATTCTAAATTAGTTTGATGTATCAAAATAATTCTATATTAGTTTTCAATTTTAGTTTAACACTTCAAGTTAATGATGTTAGAAGTAATGTTAGGTTAAATTTTAATAAAAAGTTATTCAAAGGCATTAATAATGAACTATAATTAGAAAAGACATACCGTTTCAATACTTCTTATTTTTATGTCATATCAAGTTGTCTATGGTTATCTAATTTAGATTTAAACGCTTTTCTTCATGGATTTAAGGCGTTCCATGCAATTGCTTATGCAAAATGTTGAATGCATTGAGTTAATAGAAGAAATTGTCAAACAAATTGCATGCCTTAAGCTAAACTATTTTTGGTTGGAATTGAAACAACTTAACCACCTATATTGCTTCAAGACAAAAGAATACTCAAATATTATTATACACAACAAGTTTAATGTCATTCTTCTAACATTAAATTTGTTGCACTGCAATAGCAATAGATGAGTATTGTTCTGTTTTAAGGTGATATATGTAGTTATGTTGCTTCAAATCCAACCAAAAATAACTTCTCAAATGAGAGCTTAAGGCATGCAAAAGTTTGACAATTTGTTTTATGAACCCCTTGCATTCAACATCTTGCTCATGCAATAAAACACACCTTAAAGCCATATAGAAAAATGCTTGAATCTCAATTGGATAACCATAAACAGCTTGATATTTTAAATATTGAACTGAATGTGTTTTCACTGATGGAAACACAAAATTGGATCGTTGTTGATTTATAAATAGGATTGAACTCTTCACAATTTTATTTAGGTAAGAAACTGGTGAAACCTAGACCTAAAACAATAATCTTTTCATACAACGAGTGGCTCATATATTCTCTAAGTAATGTAAAACAATAAATAAATTCAACAACAAGTGGACATCTAATCATAACTAACTTTCTCTTCAAAACTATCCAAATAGCTTGTCAGATGGTAGCACCACGCTCCCTCTGAACCCTAGTGAATAATTCATATACAAATTCAATGAAGAAATCCATATCCTTCATATCCATTGGTTATTTGGTACGAATCTTTTCTGTGAAAACTAACATATTTAATAAAGTATATCAATTACTTTATTGCATAACCATATATACACACATGCAAGGACAAGAAAATAGATCTAAAAGGAAAAAGTTATAACAATGACAAATAAATTACGTATATATCATTTGTGCATATCAAGAGGAAAAGAAAGTGATAAAGAAAGAATAAAAGAAAATGAAAAAGCTAAAGAAAGAAAATTATTAATTATGTGATTGATGGTTCATGGCGTTAAAGGTTCTTACTGATTTAACAGTGTCGATGTAGGATTTTAAGGCTGATTCTGGAGACCAAATGAGCTTCATGGTGTTAAAGGTTCTTAATTTCTCATTGCGTTTAATAGTCTTCACTTTCAGTTTTTGGAAGAAGGATGCATATTCCCGGAAAACGAATTTAAATTACATAGATTCCTGATTATCTAGAAAGATTAATTCTTGATTGTAGAACACAAATACACATAGTTAGAGTATGTAACACACACAATGTAAATTTTTCCTCACCTGGGATTATACACATAAATTTTCCCACCCTTACTAAATGTCCTTGAGAAATTAAAAGATTACAACGTGTGTAGTGTATACCTGAGAAAAGTTTACGTGATATCCTCAACTCAACTGGCTCCTCTTCCTACGTACGCATTTGATACTTCTAAGTCTCCCATGGTCATATATAAAAAGAAACAAATATAGCTTGAGAACTAATACAATATATAAAGCTAAGATAGTCCTATAATTTATTATGATATATATAAAAGCAGCATATATAATTTATTAATCTTCAAACTTAAGAACCTTATAAACAAAATAAATTACTCTCGAAACCAAGGTGCTATTCTCCTGATTCTTGATTCAACGGCTAGGACTCTCAGAAGCACTTGATGCTACATGTTGTACCACTCCTCTCTGTTAGCATTAATTAGCAATATCCTCAAAAGTCCTAGACTTGGTTAAGAAATTCATGATCATTAATAATAAAAGTTAGATTCAAGTCATTTACCTGATTCTTGATCTATGCGCTTAAGAACATGTGAAGCAGTTGAGATGTTGCACCACTCCTTCTCTCTGTGTAAGCAATATCCAGAGTTCAAACCATTCCTACAAGAAATAAGAACATTGATTAAACCATAGTAATGAAGCCGCGACACCGCCGTCTCCACCTCCTCTGCTGCCACCACCCTTTTGGCGTCAACACCTCCATCTATCATCTCGGATTATACACACGTACATCTCACTTCAGACAAAAATTAATCAAGTTAAACAATAGAGCAAAAGAGAAAAACTCTAATACCATGAAAATTATTAATTAAAATGTATACCAATTGTTTCTTTGGGCTTAATGTACACCTACAGCTTTAAAAGCTTACATGGACAACGTCATATCAGTAATTAAACACCCTAATTAACATCAAGAACCATACAAAGAAGAAAAGAAAGATGGTTCCTTGAGAAGTTAAATGTTCTTACTGATTTCACTGTTGACGGTGTCCATCTAGGCTTTTCAAAGTTGTTTCTTGATGGTGTATGTGTCCTCTTTCTCTCGATTTGTGACTCTAGCTATCTTCAGTTGCTGGGTCGTGATATGGATATCATGTAAGGGTTATTGAGGGAGCAATTGAGGTACATATATATTAACATTTCACGGTAAAAAAAGAAAAAAGAAGAGATCCTTACGAAGGAGAGAGGGAGAGACAGAGTATTAATATCTAATGAAATTTGCTGAAGCTAATCAACGCAATATAAGAAAAGATCAACTAAAAATAGAAAAAAAGACACAGCCTAGGGTTCTTATGACTTCAAAAACCCTGGACAATTCTTAGGACTTAGTTTTCAAGCATCATGTCATCCTTGCCAAGTCCCTCCAGAAACATGATACATCATGGTAAAAATCTGTCTTCTCATCTATCTCACTTTAATTTTATTCCATTTTTCTCTCTATCTCTCTTCAATTTTTCTAATTCTTGATCTATGTTATTGATTCAACGGCTGGACCCTCAGAATCAGTTAATGTTTCTTGCTTCACCTCACTCACACCCCTCTCAAGAATAGTTTCTCTGCCTTGCATGCCAAGACTAACCCTCTTGGACTCACCTTGGCCACCCTCAGAACCCCAGCAATTCATCACCATAAAATCCAATACAATGATCGAGGCCGTGATACGTACCTTGTAACCGCACCCAACGACCATGAATCGATTATCAACTTTTCCTTTCACACCATGCAGCCGTGAGGAAATTCTTCTGTCCCTCACACTGCATGCATAACAAACAAACCCAAATTAATCATATCAAAATTCAACCCAGAGATCCATTTCCTACTAGTACAGTTTTTTTCTCTAAATTAATTGATAAATTTTGAAAGAAAGAAGTATTTTAATTACAAAGATTCTTGATCTATGAAAGAAAGATTCTTGATCTTAGCATATAACTAATGATGGGTAATTAGTGTAACACACACGTTGGTTTTTTTTTTCACACAATTTAATTAGAAAAGTTTTATCATGTGTACCTGCATGAATCCACGTCCACGACGTTCTTTTGCCTAACCATGGAAAATAAGAATATTGAACTATGCGTGATTGCAATCTTTGTCAAAATCAGTAGAAAAGAAAATAATTAGGTGATCTCCTCCATTCTCTAGGGCGTCCTACTCAGTTGACACTTCTTGAGGAATGCAAGTCTCTCGCCGTCGATACATCAAAAGATTCAAAGAGAATGGGTTGCCCGGACTCCTTGAATTGATGAAGATACAAAAGATAGCTTTAGCAACACACGTTCTTTTCTGCTTCTCTTTTCAATTAATAATAATCAGAAAATATAGAAAGTAGTTTTGAGACACATTCTTCATTTTATAACTAACTCTAGTACTCTGCCCCGTAATACGTCAAAGTGCACCGTTATATATTGCTCCCTTGATTAATTATTCACCCTTTCACGATATCCAAATTAAGACCTACCTAAACAACAGAGAAAGAAACAAAGTCACAAACCACAAGCTCGTTTGATCTCAATAAAATTTCTTGAAAGTCTACATCGACACTTAAATCACTAAGAACCTTTAACTTCAAAAAAAAAAAAAAAATCGGTTCTGATTGAATCAGATTGTAATCAAACCTAAATCGAATTGATTTTTTTTCGAACTAGTTCAACAAAAAATAAGTGTATTATCTTATAAAACCAATTTTGTTAATCAAATTGTTTCTATAAAACCAGTTCGGTTCATCGAATTGGTTCTCATTTAAATATTATTTTTTATTTAAAAAAAATAATTCAAAAACTAATTCAAAACTGTTTTGGTTCTTGCAGGAATCCACTTAAAATGGGTTAAAAATTAATTCAGTTCAGAACTAGTTTTTTAAAATCACTTCGATTTTAAATCAATTTGACTATTTAAATATAAAATCAAACCTGTTAAAGCAGTTCGAAATCAATTCGGTTAAGTTACGGTTCTGGTTTTTTATCGAGGTAGTTTATACATACCCCTACACGGACCTTGTAACTGTGTTGCGAGTTGCACCCAACCAGCATATGAATCGACTACCAAGTTTTCCTTCCACAACATGCAGTCGTGAGGAAATTCTTGTGCCCCTCATTCCTTAAGTTTCTCATACTTCATGCATAGCAAACAAACCCAAATTAATCATATCGAAATTCAAACTAGAGATCCATTTGCTACTAGTACAATTTTTTCTGAGTTAATTGATAAATTTTTAAAGAAAGAAACATTCATATAATCTTGGAACATATTTTAGTTACAAAAGATTCTAGATCTATGAAAGAAAGATTCTTGATCTTAGCATATAACTAATGATGCATAATTAGTGTAACACACACATTGTTTTTTCACACAATTTAATTAGAAAAGTTTTATCATGTGTCCCTGTTGGACCTAGATATGCATGAATCCATGTACACGACGTTCATTTGCCTAACCAAGGAAAATAAGAGTATTGAAATGTAGGTAACAAAAAAAAGAATATTAAACTAAAAGTTATTTAAAAGAAAACGTATTTATTGAACCGTTAAATAAACTTATTCAGATAATAAAAAGGAACTAAAAATCATCTGAAGTGACTTGTCGAGTATAATCAACTAATTAAACACACGCCTAGTGTTCTTATGACTTCAAAATAAACATTTTCTTTAAATATTTGGTGTTGCATTTTTTTTTTAATTTTGAATAACTGCCTTGCATACTCTGAGAAGTCATGGCACATTAATCCTTGGTTATATTTTCATGTTTAATTAGCACAAATTCTATTTAAGATAGTTTTGGTGAGAAAGTTAATTATGATAAAGATGCCAACATCTTGTTGCATTCATTTATTGTTTTATATTTGCTTAGATAACATAATAAGACATCGGAAAAGATTATTATTTTAATTTTAGGTTTCTCCGGTTTCATAGATTATTATTTTGAAAGTTCAATCCAATTTATAAATCAAGAAAAATCCAATTTTGTGATTCCAGAAACATATTGTTTCAATACTTCTTATTTTCATATTTTTATGTCATATCAAGTTGTCTATGGTTATATAATTGAGATTCAAACACTTTTTTTCATGGATTTAAGGCGTTCAATGCAATTGCTTCAGCAAAATGTTGAATGTATTGAGTTAATAGAAGAAATTGTCAAACAATTGCATGCTCTAAGCTAAACTATTTTTGGTTGGATTTGAAACAACTTAATCACGTATATTGCTTCAAGACAGAAGAGTACTCAAATATTATACACAATAAGTTTAATGTCATTCTTCTAACATTAAATTTGTTGCACTGCAATAGCAATAGATGAGTATTGTTCTGTTTTAAGGTGATATATGTAGTTAAGTTGCTTCAAATCCAACCAAAAATAACTTCTCAGATGAGAGCTTAAGGCATGCAAAAGTTTGACAATTTCTGGAGGGACTTGGCAGGGATTAGAATAATTGAAGAGAAAAATTAGAAAAATTATAGTCTCTATATCTCTCTTCAATTTTTCGAATTCTTGATAATTAAAGTTTGACTTCTCTCTATCTCTCTTCAATTTTTCTAATTCATGATCTATGTTATTGATTCAACGGCAATTGTCAAACTTTTGCATGCCTTAAACTCTCATATGAGAAGTTATTTTTAGTTGGATTTGAAGCAACTTAACTACATATCACCTTAAAGCAGAACATCTGTTGCTATTGCAGTGCAACAAATTTAATGTTAGAAGAATGACATTAAACTTGTTGTGTATAATAATATTTGAGTACTAATATACGTGGTTAAGTTGTTTCAATTCCAACCAAAAATAGTTTAGTTTAAGGGATGCAATTGTTTGACAATTTCTTCTATTAACTCAATGCATTCAACATTTTGCTTAACAAATTGCATGGAACGCCTTGAATCCATGAAGAAAAGCGTTTGAATCTCAATTAAATAACCATAGACAACATAAAAATATGAAAATCAGAAATATTGAAACAATATGTCTTTTCTAATTATAATTCATTATTAATGCCTTTGAATAATTTTTTATCAAAATTTAACCTAACACTACTTCTAACATCATTAACTTGAAGTGTTAAACTAAAATTGAAAACTAATATAGAATTATTTTGATACATCAAACTAATTTAGAATTATAAGTACATACTTTATTTCTCTATATAACCAAAAGACAAGATCTCTATATTATTTTTCTAAATTAATTATAATTTTGTCATCGTTGAATTCACAATTATGAACTATAATTTCAATTCTAAATGCCAAACAGAGATAAAAAAAAATAGCTTAAAAATAATAACTCGAGTTAATGATTATAAGATTTTATTAAAAAAAAAACCTTTCAAAAACAGAAAGATTATTATTTAAAAAAACATTTACTAAGTAAGATTTAATTAGAAACATTCAACAAAGTGCATTTAATGCTGAACCCAAACATCTAAGGAATTGATTAGCAATAAACTAACCTATAAAATTACTACTAAGAAACACTAAATGAGAAATAAATTGATAGCATTATATTAAAATAAAGTAATACACTAACTTAATTCGTAAAATTATAAAAACGTGTCAGTATAGTTTAATGTGAGCAATGCATCCTCCTCATACTGCCAAAAAAACATGTACCCTCCTCCTAATGTTCGATAAAACTTTCATTCAATAGTAAATGCTTTCTAAAAATATGATACTCCAACTATCATAATGCTATACTTGGCAATTAAATAAAGCTTCTTAGAAGAGGATTTTTATCTACAAAGGAATACTACAATACTTTATGACATTTACATAAAAACACTACTTGCTAGAAGAATTCAATCAACCATTCACTGGTACAAAACAATGGGGCATACGCGGAAAACTACCTTGTTACAATAAATCGACAATTGAAGAAAACTACTACCTCATCAAAGTTTCCTGAATTATGCCAACAACTACGAACCAAAGCATCCAATGCCGTAATTTAAATTTAATCAAAACTGTGGAGACCAAAGGAGCCGAAACAAGATGATACTATCTTCAAACGTGTCACTGTCGCCAAAACCTACGACAACCATACCAAAGTTCAAACCCTTTTGTTGCAAACAACCTTAATTCAACAACTACCCTTCATCCAGAGCAAGCGTATTGTAACTTGTACCACCTTCCGTTTTCTAACACAGTAAATCACAGTTTCTTTCCCTGGCAATTAAAGGGGGCAACACAATCCAGAAAGGCCCCCATCATATACTTTTGCCCTGATAAGTGCAGTTCTTGCTTACTACCAAAAGATATCATATCAAGAGCTACTTCCAATATCTTTGCCAGAAAAATCTCCATTGCCAAAGGCTGCAGTTACATCCAAACCACCCCCAATAGATGTGATAAGTGCAGATAAGCCTCCACCAGCAGTGCCACCGGCAGCCATCCCCAATCCTAGAAAATCAAGAGTGGTGTGTTTAGGACCAAACATTGAGGAAGTTCCCATCATCAATTCCTTTAGTCCAGAACCACCATCTTCACATGGAAGACCAAGTCCTAGCCCTGCTGCAGCGACCGAGCCACTCTCGGGTTCCAACTGCTGTTGGTGGCCCCATTGCAGGACATTTTGCTGTCCCGACGAGGTGGAATCCAAAGGTGACGATGACACAATGCCAAGCCCGCGAAGAAGGGAGGCGTTTGTGGCAGCAGCACCCATTTGTGCTGCCTTCTGCAGCAATGCAGTGGCTGACATGGCCGGGTGCGGTGAAGACGACGCATACTGCCGGCCACCTGTTGCGAAGATTGGTGAGGCACTAGTGGTGGAGAGGCAAAGAGAGATCGCCTCGGATGAAGGACCCGAGATTTGATCCGCAGGGTGTTCCGGAGGCCCCATGGCTCTAATCAAGTCACTGAATGCTGGTGTTTGAGATTGTAGGGTCACAGATGCTGTTGAAGAAGCAAACAAACTCGCAAACACACTACTACTACTGTTACTATTACAAGTAGCACCACCATTGCTAGTTGAGCAGGAGCTGCTGCTGCCACAGCTCCCACTTATAGCAGTAGCAGTAGCAGCCTGTGGCTCCTCAATGACTTGTGGGGGATTGTTTTCTGGCAAATCTGGAACACCACAAACAAAAATCAAGAAAAGGCAACAACATTATTATAATGAACTACTATTGTTAATTAAATAGGAGAAAGAAAGAAGATCAAAAGCAGCCACTTGAAAACACAGACTCGGAGTCGGAAAGTTGGTGACTTTCTCTTTAAGTTAAAAGCTCAAAAGAAAACAACAAAATAATAGTTTTTCCTCTTTCCTTTCCCCCCACCCCCAATAAAACAAACAAATCTTTTCCCTCTTTTTAGCTTTGAATCTTTGAACCTCACTTGTCATCAATTGCATAATTCAGATAGCCTTTTAAGTTGGATATTGCCATTACTTAATTAGCCCCTGGAATCTCAGATCACTCTCAAGTCCCACCAAAAAACAATACCGGACAAAAAAACTACTAGCCTCCAAAGTCACATAAACAAACAAAAAAAACAAAACTTTCATGTTGTTGTCTACTTTTAACCACATCACAGGCGACAAGAAAATAAATCACATGATTTCCTAATTAAGGTATTAATTATCCAACCTAACCTAGGTTATGCGTCTGCAAACAAGAGGACATAACACTATTTGCCTGCGTAGTAGAAGTAATAGTAGTAGTGGTGGTGGTGGTAGCAGCAGCAGTAGTAGCAGCCACCGTGGCTGCAACAGGCTGCGGGGGTGGCGAATCACCGATTAAAACCTTGGAATCATTCTCCGAAATATCTTTTACAACAGTGTGAGATCTGGCGTTCTCCTCCGCCAAAGCATCGCAAAACGCCCTATGCGTGATGAAGCTATCCCTCCTTCAAATCCCAACAACCAAGCAAAGGCTTTTTTTAGAGTGGAGCGAAACAAAACAAAAGAAATTAGACAATCAAGCAAGAGAGAGAAAGGGAAACGAACCTGGAGAAAACGGTTCCGCAGTCGCACTTATACTCTCTTGTGCCGCAGACTTTAGAGTGCGCCTTCCAATCGGACTGAACCGCGTACTTCTTGGAGCACTTATCGCATTTCCACTTCTTCTCGCCGTGCTTTCTGCAGAAGTGCTTCTTAATCCCCGTCAAGTCCCCCAACGCTCTGGAAGGGTCGTGGTGCACGCACGTGGGCTCGGGGCACACGTACACTCTCTTTCTGACCTCCTTGCTAGACCTCTGCCGCAGCTTCCACGGCAGGTTGTGACCCCGGCGGTGGAGCTGCAGATTCTGGTCTCTCTGGAATCCTTTGTTGCATATCTCGCACACGAAACGGTTCGTCGCTAAGAGAGTCTTGGGCGAGAGAGCGATCACCTCTGCCTCCGGATCTGATAAGAAAAAAGGAATAAAGAAGAGATTTAATTGAAATTGGTGCGTGTTTGTTAGTTTGTTTTACTTTTACTACAACTACCTGGCATGCCCGGGAGGTTTCGTTTTTTCTTTGGAGCGGCGGGTTTTGTCTGATTGCCGGAGGAAGAGACACTGGCTGCTTCACCTGAAGCGGTGGAAGCGTTGTCCAAATCGACCGTCATCGGAACCTCCTAACTCTGTTATTATTCACAAACAGGGTTAAGGGTCATTTACCCAAACAAAGCAAACTTTTTTGGGATGATCAACCCATGGATAAAACAAGTTTGAGTTGGTTTCTCTTTTTGGGATTCTTCTTCTTCTTCTTCTACTCTAATATCCACCGGTCAACCTCCAGAGTTTTTTCTTCCTTTTATTTATTTATTTATTTAACCTCGTTTCTCTCATTTATTTACCCTAGCCCCACCTACCTACCAGCTCCAATAATGCCACCAACGATAATCCTTACTAAACAAACTCCTCTTCCCTTCTCTGTTCGCAAGTTCACACCCTAACAGCCACGAGCCACCGGAAACACTTCTCAGTTTTCACACTTTTCGCCGTAGTGAAACAAATCACCAACACCATCAAAAATTTAATGGTGTAGATTGTGAGGATGTACAAAGTTAATAAAGTGCTTCTCTTTAAAGTGATTACAATATTATTGAAATTCCGTAGCTTCTCTCTCATTCAACCCGATTTCTTCTCCAAAAGTAAAGTTGCAATGTGGTTTGTCCTCACGGTTTTCCTTCCATTGTAAGCTGAGTCGAACCATTTCACGTTCCCCATTTCCCCATTTGAGCTTATTTATTCACGTTCTTTCCGGTCGTTGTCGTGGGTCCAACATGGAGCACCACCTCCACACTAAAACTGTGATTTTTATAGGATTTTTAAGTAAAAATAAATATCACTATAAGCCGTTGTGTTATGTGAGAACGCCCACAATGATTGAGTAGCATTGCCTTATGTGAAAAAATATTTTCGGTCTTTATCATTACTAGAAGTATTTTAACTAAGTGTGAAAATTTTGTTGCAAAATGATCTGAAGTAGAATTATCTTTTCATGAATGGTATTTGTGGTTTCTATCGTATAAAATTAAAACTAATTTAATGTTTTTTAGTTCTTCTAATTTAGTGTTTTCATGCTTTTATTCCTTTCAATTTACTGTTTTCTTGTTTTTAGTCTTTACAAAAATATGTGTTTTATTTTTTGTCCTTATTCGATTTAGATAATGTTTTTTTTTTCCACTATTCAAAGCATTATTCAAAGTGCTTTAATGACTAAATCAAAATGTCCAAGTAGTAATACTCAAAAGGTTCTAGTGTCGATTTCCAGAGGGACTTTATTTTATACTTGCGTTGGATGATTTTCAATTTATAGGAGGAAAAAATGAGCTAAAAGAAACACTAACTAAAATAATAGATATTAATAAGAGACAAAAGATATAATAGGAAATTCAATGGGATAAAAATGATTTTCATGTCTGACTTCCTTTTTCTTGGTCGCATGTTTGATCGGGGCTAGTGACGGCTGTTGTAGAGAATGAGGACACAAGAGGAGGACCCCTCAAATGACAATGACGTGGACCAAAAGGTCATTACAAGAGGGCTTAAATAGCGATACTTGATTGATTATGATTTTTTCTACAAAAGAGTATGCAACTTCAAAAGTTTCTGATTTACCTTTCAGCTTGAATTTTAAAAGTTTTGTTAGGAGCAAGGCTTATTCTTCGATAGTACTTTGAATGAAAATAATTACCTGATAAAGTACTTCAAATTTTCTTATAAAATACTACTTCATAAGGTACTTGAAAATATTTGATTCTAGCTAATGTAGATTCTGGTTTTGTCTCGTCTTTAGAAAACTATATGTTGCTTTTGATATTTGAAAATCGTTTTGAGAAAACTACTTATGAATTATATCAATGATATGCCTTTGTAAAATATGTTTTCCAAAATATAAAGTAAATAAGCAACAAATTAGAAGCAATAAAGATGGATAAAGCACACACAATTTATATTGATTCACCCATAATCTTGGTGATATGAACTTGTTAAGATCCCGTTATTTCAAATATCTTTTGCATTGGATGAAATACTCATTCACAAAAGTAAAAGCAAAAAGAAGCAAAAAGACTCTTTAAAGCTTGATCATGGAGATGCAATTTAAAGAATACTTTTGTCCCTAGTTTCACTCTCCATACACTACATTAACTAACAGTGAACAAGGATGACACCAAATGGACGTGGTGTTCAAATCATGCGTGATGTTGAAAATCAAAGAAAAACATAGGTTGAGTTTTGTCGTAAATCTATCCGAGAACCTCTTTGTCTGGGCTTTAGGCGAGATTCATCGTCATTGGAATACTCTGCTATATAGTCTTCATTATTAGACATTTTTATTGCATAATGGTAAACACAAATACAAAGATGGCGGCGTTGGCGACAACGAGGGAGCATAATGACAAAGGAGGTAAGATCTATGACAGATGGGTTAGATCCATCAAAGTGTCATTCTGCACAGATTATGATGAGGCTGCCAAAGCTCCTTTTCATCCTAAAATTTAGTGTTATTTTGGTTTCGTGCTTGTAATTTTTTGTTTTGCTTTAATCCTTAGAAAATGTATTTATTTAATTTTTTTTATTGTTTCAATTGTTTTATAAGGATAAAAAAAAAAAAAACATTAAATAATATGTAGGTGAAAGATGTATATAAGTCTTTAATTAATTTAATTTTACTGCAAGTTCATTCAATTTTTATCCAACTTTACTCTTCCCAAATCACTAGGCGGAACTTACAATATTAATACAGCCATAAACAAATAATAATAATTGAATTGAATAAAACAGAGATAGTGCATGTAATGTATCTCCCTCCCTAGTTTGATGAGGCTCTAGTGGAACAGAACAGAACAGAGACAAGAACAACAACCGCCCAAGATTCCATTTCCTCTATACTCGCTCGGTGCTTCTGCTTCTGACCCCTCTCTCGGATCTCAGATTCATTCATTCATTCATTCCACTACCTCAATGGCTGCTCCCGCTTCCAACGCCGTGCTTCTCGGGGACGTTCACTTCGACGACGTCTCCACCAAGCCTTGCGGCGTTCACTTCCGCGAAAGAACGCGCAGAGTGGCGCTACGAGCCAACGTGAATCTCCGAAAGCCGAAACCGTTGAACGGTGGTATTCTGAATTTCGGGTGTTCCACGTCGGATGCAAGTTGGAGCAGTTGGAATCCGAGTTCGCTCTACAAGAATTCGTCCTTCTTTGCTCGCTGCTCCGCCGAGACAACGCCGCATGTTCAGCACCTCGCAACCTCCACCTTCTCGATTGACCAGTACGTGTCATATGTTGTGTCTTTATGTTTTTTTCCTCTGAAATTACCTTCTAGTCCCTAACTTTGTTAAAATGTGTTTGATTTTGGGACAAAATTGGTCTTAGCCACTGACTCACTGTACTTAGAGCGTGTTTGGCACCGCTTTATGAGCTGTTTTTCATGTTAACGTAAGAAAATAAATTAAAATGTGATAGCTAGTCTCTCAGTAGCTTTGAACTTGATGTGCCTCTAGTGGTGGAGAATGAGGAACCAAACACACACTTAAAAGATTAGAATTATAGTCCATATACTTAAAATGGATGAATTTGGTTCTCGTATTTTGATAGTTGGTGAATTTCGTGCTTCTTTATTGTTTTACTCTTTTGATTTATCTTTCCCATAATTACAAGGTTGTTTCCCATAATATGTTGAACAATGTTGTTTTTCAGGACTAATTTTGGTGGCGAGAGGTTGAAGCTGTTTTCCGGGTCATGTTACCTTCCACATCCGGATAAGGAGGACACCGGTGGAGAGGATGCACATTTTATTTGCACAGATGAACAAGCAATTGGTGTTGCAGATGGTGTAGGTGGCTGGGCAGATGTTGGTGTTAATGCTGGACTGTTTGCTCAAGAACTCATGTCCCATTCGGTTAGAGCAATTCAAGAAGAACCCAAAGATTCTATTAATCCGGCAAGGGTTTTAGAGAAGGCTCACTCATGTACAAAGGCCAAGGGTTCATCAACAGCTTGTATCATTGCCCTTACTAATATGGTATACGTATAATATTATTTTTACACTCAAAATAGTTTTCTTCTTTTTCTGTAGGACTGCACTAGATGTGGAGGAGGGGGGGGGGGGGGGGGGGGGGCTTTTATTGCATTTTTAATGCTATATATTAAATTTGCGTATCTTGCTCTCTTGAGTATAAAAGAAGACTAAATCAAATGATTAGTTTACTTACTATGTGTTTGGTTTCTTGGTCCAGGGACTACATGCCATTAATTTGGGTGACAGTGGGTTCATCGTGGTTAGAGATGGATGCACCATTTTCAGGTCCCCAGTTCAACAGCATGACTTCAATTTTACGTATCAACTGGAGAGCGGCAATGGAGGTGATCTACCTAGCTCTGGTGAGGTAAGTTCTCACATAAAATTGCTCACAGGATTTACTTCTAAGGATATTTTATTAGCAATATGGCAATCTCAATATTAAGGCTCTAATTTGTTGAGACAGTACATTTTTACCTGTTTTTGATGGCATGCATGCCAGGGACTTCTTGTTCTTGTTGAGACAGTATACTGATAGTACTGTGAAGCAACTTAAAAAAATAGATTGACATTTGGAATTTGTTTTTTAACCTATTTTGTGATTGATTTTGTGAAACTTGGGGCGTGATTGGTAAAGGTGATAAAAAAAGACAGAAGGTTTTAATTTTAGTTGGAAAAAAAGGACAGGGAGAGGGGAGTGAAAATGGGGAGGTTTTAATTTTGCCTTGTTGGTACATTGTAGAGGGTAAAAGGTGTATCTCATTTTCAATATTCCTTTAATTTTTGTATATTAAACACATGCAAGATGATTTGCAGATCAAATTTTTATTTTCTCCAGTTTCGTCTCTTCCCCTTTAGCGTATACGAATCTAATACTATGGAATTATCCAGCAGTGTATTATTTGTTTTTCGGTCTTGCCACAGTCATCATCCTAGAATTATTCCCTAGGAAGCCACATAGCAGATGAAGTTTGTGTGTTTCTAAACAAGTTCATACATATTTCTTGAAAATAAACAGACTAACACATGTGTCACAATCACATATTCAGGTCTTTACAATACCTGTTGCCCCGGGAGATGTTGTCGTTGTTGGAACAGATGGATTGTTTGACAATCTGTACAATGACGAGGTTGCTGAAATTGTTTTAGATGCAGTTAGAGCCGGACTAGAACCCCTAGTAACTGCTCAGAGGATAGCAGTACTGGCTCGTCAGCGAGCACTGGACAGGAATAGGCAGACACCATTTTCTACTGCTGCTCAAGAGGCTGGGTTCCGTTACTATGGTGGCAAGCTTGATGACATAACAGTTGTTGTGTCATACATAACCGGTTCAACACGTGTGAGTTTTTTGCCATCTTAGCTTTGCTACATTTTGTATATTCATATTTGTCTACGGGGGCTGGGTTGCTAGCCTTGTCTGTCATTTTTTACCTGAATGCATACTGCTTCAAAATTTTATCTCAAACTTGAGGTGCTTACTTCCTATAGTGATATATTATATACAAAATCCAGGGCCACAATGCCTTCATCTTCTTCTCACTTTGCATTTTATACACCAGCAATTATTTTGGTTATCTGTAATTCTTTTTCATGGATATGAAGAACTCTAGTATAATGACCATTGATCATCAAAGTCAACTATCCCCTTACAAACAAAAGCTGCAAAACCAAATTCGATTATTTCTTGTGGGACATATGATTTTATTTACAGGCTATCCCTTTGGCTGAGATAGGATCTTTAAAAAAGATAGGGGTAAATGGGTCGTGCCATTTATTTTTGGGTAAATAACAGAAATCACCCTTGGGTATGGCTAATTGAAATGTGTGACTTACACAAAAATTGCACTCCACCCTACTGAATGGATGTCATTAATTATGCTGTTGGTTAACTCACCACAGTTAGCCATGGTTGAGTTACACACCTACACTCACAAGCATGAGCATGCTTATGCCACTATGTGAGGCTGCAGAAAGGGAATAATAATAAATATAATTATAAATTCAATAAGGTGATTTAAATTGGATATGAAAATGGTAGATATTTATTTTTGAAGAAAGTTTATGGCCGCATATTTTAAATGGAACTATTGAAACATGGAATTAGATAAATGGCATATATGATAATAATAATAATAATAATAATAATAAACAAATATAATGTTTCAAGTAAATGTAAAAAAATAAAATTACAACTATCTATGAAGTATATGAACTATCAGTGTGACAGTGTCAAGTCACTAGTCTACAGAACATGGACTTGACTCATTTAAATAATAGTCTGTCTACTTTTAAGCTTTAGCTTGTTTGTTTAGCTAAATAAACAAGCTTGATCAAGTATTTGTTGAGTTGGACTTGAATAATTCACGAATGACTTAGTTCATTTACACTCAGTTGGATAGTGGTTCTGGGGCATGATGTGGGTTTGTGCTGTGGCTGATAATGGCTTGATGGTTTTGTTCCACGTGTGATGCGGTTTAGGTGTTGTGCAATTGTTCAAGTTGGTCCATGTCTAGGATGGTTGGAGTCAGGCTAGTGTGTTCGTGGAATGGGATTTCAGTCAATGAGGGCTTTGGAATGGTGACAATGGTGTAATGGAGGTTGGTTACTGAGGGTCGTCTTTTTGTTGAGGTTGATGACGTTCTTTTCTGATTAACTTTATTGCAAATGGTGTTGTTTCCTGGAAATAGGTGGTTTGAGTTTGGTGAGGTGAATGGTGGCTCACAATGGAGAGACTTGGCAGTGTGCAAAGAGATGCAATTGTCTATATTTTAGTTTAGTTTCTGCTGTTTGAGGTTTAGGTTTTTAAAGGTTCTGATTTCTGATTTTGGATGGGACAACATAAGATGGTGTGAGTTGAACAGGGAGGATGGGATTGTGAATTTTTCATGGGTTTTGATATGTAGCTTCTATCTGTGGAGCTTGCTTGCGATGCTGTTTGTGTTCAGTCAGAGGTTTAATTGCTGGTGCAATATGTAGATGGAGTTTCGGTGAGTATGCTGGCTCTGTTTTAGTATACTTTGTGTGTTTATGGCTGAGGGGTTGTGTTCATTTTCTGGTTCTGTTTCAGTGAGGTCTCAAAATCAGGGGATTGTAGTGTATGTTGAGAAGCTCTCATCTCAGCAGGGGGAGTGCAAGTTTTGGGTGAGAATGGAATAATGCGTTAATTAGCCAAACTTGTAGTTCTAGGATAGTTTGTATTATTTATCCTTTGTCTATTTATTAACAAACTAACTAGACAAAAGGAATGCATTAAAGGAAGCTGCTGAATGCTGATGTTGCTGGTTCAATGCAAAACTGTTGCTTTTATTACTTCTATTTTCCTCTCTGATATCGTGGTTGAGGCAGATCATGTTTCCTCCAAACTCGAAGTCCGCATCTCTGTATAGCAGTGCGTGTACAACCTATATCATTTGGATTGGTGGACTCAAGGCTATGGATGGGAGGTCAAAGGGAGACTTTATTTTTGTGTGTTGGGGGGGGCGGGGGGCGGCTTATTCTCAGAAGATAGTAATCAGTGTATTTAAGTAAAATGAATCTTAATAATATTTTTTTTACCATAAATCTTAATCATATTAAACAAGATTGATTCCTATCATATTACACAATAATAGTTTTTCTAAAGTGAAAAGTTATATGTTAGATTGAAAAAATTCAAAAAAATATAACAATAATAGAGATTATATTTAGGAAAACTCACTGAAAAGTTAGTTGAAAGCATTTAAGATAACTTAGGTTATGTTCGACAAAACTAACTAGAAGTTAAATAGTTAGCTGAAAACTAAAAAATTGGTGGGTAATTGGTAATTGGAAGTTAAACAACTAATTTATTAAATTATAAGTTTTTAGTAAAATTAGTTGTTAAAATAGCAAAAAAATATAAAATGACATAAAAATAATAAAATAATGATTTATTTAAAAAGATAATAAAAAATTTAATAAATATATTAAAGATAAAAAATTAGAAATTAACATTTTAAAAAATGTTACTTCAAGTGATGTTTCATACAACTCTAAAAGTTAATAAAAATAATTTGTTTATCTAGTAAAATAACGTGTAATACTTTAATTAAATTAATTAATCATATCTGAGTATAAAAACACTTCAAGGATTTGTTAGAATCTTCTTTTTAACGTAACGGGGTGCATGGGGTTTGTGTGGTATGTCATTGAGTGTGAATGAGTACGAGAGCAGAGGCAATGTGAGATGAATATGCTAATATCATAACTAGAGTTCTGTAAAAACTCTTTGTTGCTTCAAGCGTGTCTGGCTATTTAGGTATTGCCTTAACCTTTTTGTTTTTTTTTTTTTTATGTTTTTACAAAAAAATTTAAAATATAAATAATATTTAAGTGAAAGGAAACACAAAGTAAACCAAAAACTTTTTTATGCTTCCCAATTTCTTCAAACTCATAAGCTAAATATTTAGATTGGACATTTAAAAGTGCATCTTTCGTGCTAGGTGGAAGAGGGCATAAATTAAAGTTTTTGTTTAGTCATTGCCATCTATCAAACATGTCTTTCTGTTTTTTTTGTCCTATCCTCAAACTTATTGTGGGATACAACCCATGGACCCATCTTACAACACATTTTAAAACCACCAGACTGATGGGCATCTTATATCAAAGGCCCAAGTTTCAAACTTTAAGCTCGCACTTTCACTTTTAATTTGTTGTCTCTAAATTACACTATTTTTTTTTAACTGTGACATAATCAAATTATAATTTTATTTTTTATTTTGAAGGAATATGACATACATCATGAATAATTTTTTTTTATTTGGATATGTATTATTATTATGGCCTACAAAAATGTTTAATAGATACTTATAGGAAATAAGGTTTTCGGGCCTACAAAAAATAAATTTATCGAATCATATAATCAATCAACTTTACTAAGTAAATGCTAACCACATCTTTCTATTTTTAATACCAATACTTGCAATTGTTTCAAGTCAACCAAAAAGGGTTACCTGGGTTGATAATTAAATCACGTTATTAAGTAGTGGGCAAATTTTTTGGATCCTCCCAAGAAAATAATTGTAACAAGTATCTAGTAAGGAAAATGCTAATAGGGACGAATTCGTTCATGTACGAAATATTTATCACACAGCACCATCCCTTAATTTTCATCAAAGATTGAACCTTTTGTTTTTAATTTAGAATTCTGCCAAAAACATATAAACACATGCATTCGTAGTCTTTTGTGCAAATGGTATTCATACCATGTAGCACTGCTCATCTCGTTACTGCATTAATGTTGGACTAATTTCTCATCAAACACACACTCCTTTCTTTTTTTACAGTAAACACATACTCCCTCTAAATGCGAATATAAGCAAAAACGAATCATATGTTTCTTAATTTTAAATATAATTAAATTTTAACTGATTTTATCTTATTTAATTATACTATATCTTAAATACCTTTCACTTAATTGATATTGTGTTTCCAATAACACTTTTCTATTCTTAATATATCAAGTTTTAATCAATGATAATTTAAGAAAAAAAATATTTTTTTAACTGAGATTGATATAATTAAATGATGTTTAACTATATTTATTAATAAATTTAAAATTAGTTTTTTTTCTTATATTCGAAACTAGAAGGTGTAAGAAATTTACAATAAATATTGACACAGGTCTTGCTCACTAGTGTTTAAGTGTACAAATTAAGGGACCAATAAATATATTTTTTTATTAAAATTCCTATCAATATTACATTAAAAAAATAGTATTTTAATTTTTTAATCATGACACGGGTTAGTATTTGTTTAATTATTATTAGTAAAGATAGATCATAGTTGACTCGAACGAAATTGAAGGGTTAAATTACAATAACTAAAAATTGAAGTTTATACAAATTCTTTGTAGTTCATGAATCATGATGTTTTATAATGAAAATATAATCTGCATATTAATTTTACACGTATATATATATATATATATATATTCTAAAAAATTGCATGTATTTTAGAATTTTTTATTTAAGTTCCGTACTAAATTCAAGTATAAGAAATGTACCAAAAAATCAAATATAAGGAATTGCACATATGCATCAAGATTGACTACTAGTTACTTAAACGGCTTTGTTTGTTCAGCTCAGGCTTTTGTACTAAAATAGTGTAATTTTTTTCGCAAATTATAAAAATGAGTAAATTTTAAAAAAAGTTATAAAAATAAATAAATAAATTATATTTCAAAAGACGATTTCACTTTTTCAATTTTTTAAAATTGTGACAGTGAAAAACCTATCACAAAATGAATATTTGTCTGTTTCTTATGTAGCAAAGTAATTTGTGACTGTTTTAGAAGCAATGATGATTTTTGAATTCCCACAATTTTTTTATTGAAAAAACAAAAACTGCAAAAGTGAAACCATTTTTGGAAGTCTGGTTTCTTTATGTTAAAATTGTTTTTCAAAAAATGTTTACTCATTTCCATAATTTTCTTAAAATCTATCCATTTTGCTAATTTATGGGAAAAATTACATCATTTTTGTACAAAAGTCTTGTTCAGCTTATTTACGAAAATTCATAAAGGAAAATGATGGAGGAATCCAATATGTGGACGAAATTTCGCGGAACACAAGAAAAGGAGCACACTATATGCTTTCCTTATTACTCACATTTTCGGAATAATCAAAGTGCTGACATTATTTTTTTTACAGAAAGACATTATCTATTATTAAATAACCAATTTAATAAAATATAAAATAATTATTTAATTTAATATGGTTTAAATATATTCTTAAAATAAGTCTATCAAAATCGATTTGGATGATTCATAATTCAATATGACTAATATATTTTTAAAAACAATGTTATTTAAGATGAATAAAATTGCATATGAAATTTGGGAAAAAAAAATTATACACCATCAATATATTCTATATATCAGCAAATTGTATAATTTCATTTACAATGTCTTTTCCAAATATGATGAAAATAAATATTTATGTTAACTATTAATAGTAGAGATAAAATACAAATTTTATAAGAAAAAAAAAAGACAGAAAAGAAAATCATCATCCACGCATGGCTGTCTAATCTCCGATCAAACACATCTATTTTTGATACGGACGACAAAAATTCCTTTTTGAAGTGAACCATTCGAGTTGATAACGTCATCAATCCATTGAAGTGGCAGAAAATAGTATAAGTACCACAAATCTTTCTGACCACAAAGTTGTGTCATAACATCTCACGTCAACTAGTTTCAAGTTAAAGAAGAAGATTACGTACATAAAAATGGGAAGGAATAAAATTCGGGAAATTAATAAACAGTTGTGGTAACCAGTAAAAATAGTACACTAAATTACCAACATATCTTAAGATATGATTGAGATAATCACACTGTTTAAATATATGTTGTTAAAAATTCAATTTTTATATCTATATGTGCATTGAAGAATATTTATTCGAAAAATGTCAACTCAAATAAATATTTGTTTTAACTACTGGATGGATAATTACATGAAATATTTAGTTGGTTGTCCATAGTACTTGTATTCGATTCCAATAAAATTAATTCAAACACGTAAATCGATTAGTATGAAATTATTTTAGTTTAATTAATAATGATTTTAAGTTTGAGTTTGTATTAAATATCTAGAAAAAAAATTATCACTTAGTGATCCTAATTGACTAAAAAACTTTAGGATTGAATGTTTTAAGTTTAGTATAATATGATAAAATGTATTTCTCAAAATGACAACATGTCCTTAAGGATCCTCCCCTATGGAAGTGGCATTATAGCATAGAGAAAGATAGAAGATCCTCCACTATTATTCCCACAAATGAAAAATCACATCCTCCAATTCCTCAACACCCTTTAGCCTTTTTCTTTCTCTTTCTTTGGGAAGTGGGTGAATGGAGACCTCTTTATATGACCCATGATAGAAACCAGAATCTCTTACTCTTACACTCCCATCTCTCTCATCTTTTGTACTCTTCAAGCTTCCCTCTGGTTTTCCCTAACGCGTCACTCCCGTGTCCTTCATCCCTTCCTTGGAACCTTAGTGGTTAAGTATATTTAGCCGAGGATATATGATACTTGAATTAATAATTGTTCCGTATATTTTATGTTACTATTTTATGCATGCATGCGTTTTGGGAACCAGTTATTAAACAATGAATTTCATCAGCTTTACACCACCTTTAAAAATTTCATAATTCTAATGATTAGCTTTGATTTCAATCAATTGTGAATCACGCAATCGGTACTGAGCTATTCCTTTTTTTTGGAAATTGAAGTTGTTTCCTTTTCTTGTTATTTTATCTATTAGTACACTTTTGATATGTTTGGAAGGATTTATTTAAATTTATAAAAATAATTTATACTGAAAAAAATAAAAATAATTTATAATTTTTTTACTTTATTTTAATAAATTTTATCCTAGACATTACATTTTTTTATAAACTCTTCATTTTATTGTATTTTAATAAATTTTACTGTCGACTTTATGAATAAACTCTCAACATTTAATAAAAAAATTATAAATACTTAATTAATTTTATATATTGTAACTGTTTTTTTTTAAAAAAGTTTGATATCACATGGATAATAAAATTGTTCTACCTTAATTAAATTTCTCATGTTCAAGTTTTGGACATTTGTGTGTGGTTACTATTCTCATCCGTTGATCATTAATTTTATTACACACGTTCCAACACATGTGAAGCATTCTTAATTTGATTCTTATATAGAGATCAAATTAAGAATGCATAAGGAAGTTAACATGCAGTGACATGAAACCAAATTTGGGTTGTTAAAACAAATTGAACTGAACTAGTGTCAAACTGATCGAACAGCTCCCAAACCAAACTTATAGAACCATATTCAATTGTATTATGAGAAAGATGTAAGAAAAATATGTTTATTGAGAACAATTCAAATAATTTGGAGTATTCCAAAACAGTTTGGTTTAGTTCAATTAACCCGAACTGTTATGCAATGTAGTTCAATTCGTCTCAACTATTGTGCAATTCAGTTCGTCCCAATTAATTTTACAGTTCAATTCAGTTTTATAATAGTTCAATTTAATTCTTCTATTTTGCCCACCCTTAAACCAAACTCGTAACATTAAACATGTAAGAATGCGTAAAGAAGTAACAGTAACAGAACCAAACTTGTAACTTTTAACCGTAAAATGAGTGATGCTAGCCAGAGAAATATAATTTTGAAATGTTTATTAGCAAAAACTTTTTCAAAACAATGAATGAAATTGTTTTCTTTGGCTGCTATCGAATGACATATATATATATATATATATATATATATATATATATATATATATATATATATATATATATATTATATAAAAATAATTCGGCTAACTACCATTGAACCCCCCCCCCCCCCCCCCCCCAAAAAAAAAAAAAAAACTAGTGGCATTGGGATGATTCGAGCTATTAACCGTTTAGACCATATGCAATTTACTTAAACATTAAAATATGTGATTAAAATATTCGAATAGACTGATAAATAACATAATTCTGAAAGGCTTATTATCAAACGCGTTTATCTAAGTAAATGACAAGTGTGCTACACGACTACATCTACATGAATAAAAAAGTATGCATACATCGTGTTACGTTTCGAATAGCAAATTGGCATAAAGATACTTTATTTTTTAGGTGGCCTAACTTTCTGTTAAAGTGGTCATTCCATTAACAATCTTAGCCGAAAAAAAAAAAGTCCAACATTATTAACAATAATGGAGGTGGTAGATAAAGATATGTGCGGTGTGTCTTGAGTATGTAAATGAAGGGACGTATTTCTATCTTAGAAAATATTGATGCTCTATCTGTCACGTAACATATAATATATATGTTCATACTTACGAATATATTCCTTTTGAGAAATTATTTTTTATAATAAAAAAACTGTAGAAATTTTGTACAACCATAAGAATTAATCAATATAATGAAAAATAGAAACAAATATTGAAATATATTATGTAAATAATAAATAATATGACTTCCTTTATACTCGCACGAAGTTATAAATTAAAAAATTATAAATATTTTTTTTTCTTTCATCTCATTTTCACTTCACTTTATATCTTTTTTATTTTTTATTATATCACTGGTTACATTTATCAATTTCCTATTTTTTTCTCATCTCTTTTTACTTGATTTAACTAAGTTTTGAAGGGTGTTTATGATTCATTTTGTTCCATCAACTCGCCCTGGTACGAAAGAACTTTGGATGGATTTGAATTTAAGAAATTACACCTAATGTATTTTGAAGACGAATTTAAGTTATCCTTTGAGTCGTTTCAATCAATGTGATATATGATTTTAAAAAGGATATTTTTTAAACAATTACATAACTTTTTAACTTAATAAATTATTATTATTACTATAGATATTATCATTTATCTTAAAATAAATACTGTACAATATTATAATCGATATAAAAAAATCATCACTTTTTAGAATGTCCGTATAATCCATTTAAAAAGTCATTTTTAACCGTTTTAAATTTTTTTATGCAGTAGTGTAATCATATACTTCTTTAATTCTATATATAATTTAATTATATATAGTGCTATGATTAATCTATCAACAAATCGTGTTGAATCAATCTCATATCAAATACTCTGAGGTTGAGCTTGAGTTTACAAATTTGATCCTATGATTTTTTTTAAAATAAAATAAAGTAAATCCATCTTAACTCGTTCCATGAAAAAACCCTAATTTTGAGTAAACATTTATTATCGGTCTTATAAATTTTAATCAACGGCCCCACGCGTTCATTTGTTTAACAATAACGGCATTCATGCTCGTAGAAATATACCACAGGTGGGCCCACGAGGAGTTACCTGCCCCCAAATGCATCATCATAACACGTCACTTGCTGGGCTCACCTATGAGAAAAAAAATATTAATTACAGCCATCCAATAACATTGTAAAAATATGAATAAAAACTAAATTATTATATTTTACTATTTTTTAGGAAAAAAAATTATATATTCATAGTGTAATAAAGTTTTATAGTCATTTATTATCATAATGTATGATAAATATAAGTTATAATAATTCTTGTATTTTTTAAGAAAATAAAATTAAATATTTATAAAAGAATATGTTGTAATATATAATTATATAAATGAACTCACTAAACAATATATATCATATATTAAAAACTTATCGTTGAATTAGTATCTATTGAAAAAAAAATTTATCTAATAAAAATTGTATAATTTGCATAAAGATTTAGATTAATAATATAATATATAATACTAAAAAATAATTTAATTAATTTACGATTTAATATGAGTATAAAATATTAATATACAATGCATCATATTATTAATATAGGTTTAACATATTTATATTAATAATTTATTTTTTATTGAGAAAAAATATATTAACACTAATAATTCTTACACTTGACATTTTTATTCGTTAAATATTTTTAAGTAAAATTTAAAATCCTTCCTTCGTTTATTATTTACAATTAACAATAGTGCCACTCGTAATTAAATTTTACAGGTAATTTGTGCTATATTATATAATATTATAAATATGCGTGTTAAATTAGTTACATTTGTTTTTAATAAAATAAAATCAAAATGATATTTATGTTAATTAATATATAATATATCTAATCAATATAAGTACACTTTGATTTTTTTTTCCTTATGAAATACCAGGACACAAGAAAAATATATAAATATTAGGTTTTTGTAATTAATTAAAAAAAAATACTAAAGTAGTCTTCTTTTTATCAAAAGTGACAGTGTAATATTTGCATCTTGTAAGTTTGTAGTACTATTTGCATCATTTTAGTGAAAAATCTCACTTCCATTCTATATTTTAAAACTTTGTTTGTCGCAAGTCTTTTAGTTTCTTTTATTGTAGAATTTGCAGAATACATAAATTCTCTAAGACTCCAAAACATTTGAAGTAGATCAATTACATGTTTATGTTATTTAGAAGTAATGACGGTAAAAATGTTTGATATTGAGGTTAGCCATTTGTATATCATCGGCTAATAACTAATGCAATTCAACCTAAATGAATTTTAGCTTGATTCGGTGTTAAAAAAGATCGATGAGTAAAATAGTCATTTTATGACAGCTAACAACTAAAATTACCATTTTAACAACCAATTAACAGCTATTTCTGATTATCGGCAGCTAATAATTATTTATGACACTTAGCGCAACAAAATTGGACTAAGAAGCGATTGAGAATCTGACCTACTTTAGGGAAGACCAAGTTGGAGGAAAGTTTTAAACATGGAAGCTGCAGGCAGTTTTTGAAGGCTAAATACATTTGGAGATAGTGGAAATTAACTGTTATTTGTCTGCACATTGCAAGGTTTAATGGCAATGAATTGGTGAGGGTGAAATGAAAGTAGTGGTGGAGGGAAAGGCACGAATGGTTTCTCAAATTTGCTATGAATTTCAAGATGAACATGAACAGACTGGTAGAATTTTGAATTGACTAAAACAAACACAAACTCATTCAAACTTTCAAACTTACAACAATTGGACGAACCAATTCCAGCAATTGACACACAAATTTCAACTCAAATACAAACAAAATAGGGAGCTACCATTAACGAACCTCGAATCGGCAATAGGGGCATGTATATAAACTAGTTCGAACCAAATTGAACTGGTTCCGTTAAATAAAATCGAACTAATTTTTTAAATAAGTCTAATTTGAATCGAATAGGTTTTAGAATTGATTTGGTTCATTTAATAACGGGATTGTTTTCTTAAAAAATGAAATTGTTTTTTAAAGAAAAAAATAATTTATAAATTAGTTTAAAATTGATTCTAAAAAATTAATTCTAAAATTTAATTTAAAAATCAAACCAGTTAAATCAGTTCTGTTTGATTTTTTCCTAAATCGATTCTTGCACAACGACAATAATGCACCATAGCAGGGGTTTTTCCCCCAAATTTGGTTTAAAAATCAAACCGTTTAAATAGGCTCACTCACAACACCAAATATTGATATGCAATTAGCAGGGGACACACAAATTGACGCAAAGCATGAACAAATCTTGAATTAAATGACACGAGGAACAAGATGAATCAATAAGGAATGCACAAAAATTGATCAAAATCAAATGAAAAAAGGTTGATCAATGTGTGACAGAGGGACAACGGACACACGAGGCAATGGTGCTAGGGGATGTGGGAGAGGTCGTGGAGTTTGAAACATATATATGTTTTGCTGCTCCTTAACGATGGTAATTCAACTGTCTTGCAAAAAAAATTTGATCCATCAGTACAGATCCAAATCATATGAAAACTGAGCTATTAAAAATTAGTTTTCATATGATATGAAAATTTCGAATTGACTAGTTTGTCTAGTTATATACATATTTATATAGCGAAATTATTTATTATTAAATTGGTAAAATTCCATTTGTTATTTATATAGCTGCATATTAAGCTTATTACTTCATATTAAGAAAACCCTCATTTTATAAGTCGAACTGTAGTTTTTTTTTTTCGTGTACAAGTCAAATGTAATTTATGGGACACTGAGTTCTCTAATAATAAGATGAAATACTATTATAAAATTCCACGCAAAAGATGCAACTTATTAAGCTTTAGACGAAAAGGATCGTTGAATTAGAATGTCAAACAAGGCCATAAACAAGCAAAGCTTTAGTAATAGTAATTCAACAGGGATATGAAAACCTGCCACATGACTCATGCATCTATTTCCACAAAAGAATAAAGCTAAAGTACTTTCTTTCTTTGTACGGACAATTTAGTCGATGATGAGCATGTAAATCTTACATGCTCGCTGGTTAAACTTGATGATGATACCAATTCCCAACAATTTTTACTGCTCAACTTTAGTAAAAATGTGTAAGTCAAAAGTACCTTGATTCGTTTAAGAGCAGTGTTTGCCCAACTTGAACCATTTTCACATTGAACATCGGTAGTTTTTTTGCACTGAGACTCAATTTGATTTTCATTTAAAGGCTAATTATGTACGCATATATATACTTTTAAAAAAAAATATTCGAATGCCATTTCTATAATAATAATTCTCACTTAATATTTTTAAACTCTTGTATTGATTCTGTAGAAAGTGATAGAATATTTTAATTTATCAGTGAATAATATAAAATTAATTTCATTAAATCAAATACAATTTTAATTTTTTAAACTTAAGCATTATTTTTTTAACATTGATACTTTTAAAGTTTTCTAGTTAACACATTTCATTTATAGTTATTGCAGGTTGCAATGGAAAATTTTTCCATGCAAGATAAAGCCTCTAAACCCTCCCATGCAAAATTAGTTAATGATGAACCTTTCCCTTAACTTCTTTCCAGGGGTATGTATAAAGATGGGTGGTGCTAGTACTTGTCTAGGGGGGTCCATTGAGAACCTTTGAGGGTCTATTTTCAAGAAAGAACGGCTTAACTTGGAGCTTTAATAATGCCACTATTTGACTCTTTAAGAGTTTCATAATCAAAAGATACATATATCCTTTTCGAAAGTATAGCTTAAACTTGCCTTTAGTTCTCAAACAAATATACAGTAACTATTATAAGGTAAGAAAGTTTTTGTTGTGAATTATATAGTAGATGTTTACTGTTTAGGTTAAACATGTCATCTCCCTTTATCTAGGCAAGAAAAGCAAAATCAAAAGGTAAGCCATGTTTAGGGCACCTTCACGTAGAAGCTTCACAACACGATCACAGGTTTTTCTCTCTCCGCGCGTGTTTCTTGTCGTGCATGCATGGTGATCACAGAACATGCATGGCACCATTCATATATGTTATCAATAATCCATATCCATACATGGCATACAACAAGGTCATACCAATAAATATTAAGTCGACTTAATAAAAAGGTGAGACATAAAATAAAAAATAATAATATTTTTTTATTTAAAAAAATAGTTATAACTGTTATATATAGAATCTTTTAAACTAGAATGTGTGACATTTTTATTTTAAAAATAATAATAAACAATTTTATGTTGATAAACTTAAAGTTTTAAGTTAAGATTTTAATTGGTTTAGGAGAAGGAGATATATTAAGTGTAACCGAGGGGGGTCTCTTTACATGCACACACGCAAAGATAAAAAGGCAACGATCATAGCAAACAAAAGCCCCCCTCTCAGTCTCCTCATCCACTTTCCCGAAGGAAATTAAAGAACAGAACAAACAACTCTATTCGGAAAGAAAGCCAAAAACAAAGGCATCCCACCACACCAGAGCTTTTAATTTTCATTCCTAGCGATGAGAGTTCCCTCATCCCCACAAGCTAGCAACAACCATGTCCTCCACACAAACAACAACCCTAACACCTTCACCTACGAACCCACCTCGGTCCTCGACCTATGCCGGAGCCCAAGCCCCGAAAAGAAGCTCACTGTTCCCAAGCCAGAACCACAACACAACAACCAGCTAGACCTGGATGATCATGTTTTGCCTAATTCTGATTGGTGGGAGTCCATCATGAAGGACTTAACCCTACCCGAAGACTCTCCCACTCCCCTTTTGAAAACCAATCCATCATGCATCCCTGATTTCCCACCTTCTTCTCAAGACCCATCCTTTGATCACCCCACTCCTGACTTCACCTCTCTCTCCGAAATCTACAACCAAAACATCCCCTTCAATTACCCCTCCAACACTTTAGAACCTTCCTTTCATGACCTTAACCATAGCCTCCACCCCCACAACAACAACTGGGACTTCATCGAAGAGTTTATCCGCGCCGCCGATTGCTACGACAGCAGCCACTTCCAGCTGGCTCAAGCCATACTTGAGCGGCTCAACAACCGGCTTCTTCGCTCGCCCATGGGTAAGCCGCTCCACCGAGCCGCGTTTCACTTCAAAGACGCCCTTCAGTCCATTCTATCCGGTTCGAACCGGAACGGAAACGGTTCGAACCTCCTTTCCTCCATGGCGGAGATTGTTCAGACAATTAAAACGTACAAGGCCTTTTCGGGAATTTCACCCATCCCAATGTTCTCCATCTTCACCACCAATCAAGCCCTACTTGAAACCCTAAATGGATCTTCATTTGTCCACGTTATCGATTTCGAGATTGGGCTTGGAATTCAATACGCTTCTCTTATGAAAGAGATTGCTGAGAAGGCCGGTCCCGGAACCGCGCCGCTCCTTCGCATCACCGCCGTCGTGCCGGAGGAGTACGCCGTCGAGAGCCGCCTGGTCCGCCAGAATCTCAACCAGTTCGCGCAGGATCTAGGGATCAGCGCGCAGGTGGACTTCGTGCCGCTTCGGACCTTTGAGACGGTGTCGTTCAAGGCCGTGAGGTTCATCGACGGCGAGAAGATCGCCGTGTTGTTGTCGCCAACGATTTTCAGCCGCCTCGGAGGCAACGGAGGCAGTGTCGGCGCGTTCCTCGCCGACGTGAGGAGGATGGCTCCAGGAGTGGTGGTGTTCGTGGACGGTGAGGGGTGGACGGAGGCGGCGGCGGCGGCTTCGTTCCGGCGTGGCGTGGTGAGCAGTCTGGAGTTTTATTCCATGATGCTGGAGTCGCTGGACGCGTCAGTGGCTTCTGGGGGAGGCGGCGAGTGGGTGAGGAGGATCGAGATGCTGCTGCTGCGGCCGAAGATCTTCGCCGCGGTGGAAGGCGCACGGCGGAGGACTCCGCCGTGGAGGGAGGCGTTTTACGGCGCCGGAATGAGGCCGGTGCAGTTGAGCCAGTTCGCGGATTATCAGGCAGAGTGTTTGCTTGCCAAGGTGCAAATCAGAGGCTTCCACGTGGACAAACGACATGCTGAGCTGGTGCTCTGCTGGCACGAACGAGCCATGGTTTCCACGTCAGCATGGCGGTGTTAGCATATTATATAGAAGAGAAGACAAGAGAAGTGATGTATTAATCTAATGACACCTTAAACCTGCTTATGTGAACTTTATTATCAAGTTCACTTTTGACAAAGAATGTAGTTTAACTTTAATTTAGTTTTTTTTTTAATTATTATGGAAAATTACAAAAAGAAAAAAACTGGAAAGTACATAAAAACTTGTATTTTTTCCAGACTTTTTTGTTTTATGTAATGTAGATAAATTGTGGGGGTGTCTGTATTTAATTTGTTTGAGAAGAGTTACCATGTAATGCTGGATATATACATCTGGCTTTTCAATCAAAGTATTTGGGAAATGAATACTTCTATATATCTTTATGGCTTATGGTGTGGAATATTTTGCTTTATAGTCAGAGATCAATATATAGCACCACATGTATACGATGATAGGCATATTCATTGTATTGTAGAATAACAGTTTTTAATATCCACTTGATAAATTATAGGTTTTTTCTGCAGTTCTTGGATTGTTTATGCTTTTGTTATATATTAACGGTATGTGATATATATGTTCTGAAAAGCAAACTGCAACGGTTGTTCGACGTGACATGATCACATGAAGATGTAATGTGTATGTTTGTGGATAAGAACATTCTTTGGCACATCCTGCTGTTAACTCGACCATCAAAGGAATGCAAAAAGGAAGTAAAACAAGCACCAACGATTTGTGATAGACCGATGATATACAGTTAGCCTATGCCTTCTGATTATGTGAACAGCATCACTTCAAGAATTATCCCCTTTTTTTTTTGTTTTTTGAAATTCATTTTCTGTGGTGTTGATAGCAAAATCAAATTAAACTTGTTTTCGATCGACCGGGTTATCATGCTTTTGAAAACCTGAGATACTACTAGTTTGGACTTCACAAAGATTACAATACGTGCGATCTGGAAGAAGCATGAAGTAGAAAAAGAGTTGGAGTTGACACTAATATTGGGAGATCGAACAATTCGAGCAAGAACTCGCATATGAGCATATCTAACATTTGTCAAATTTTGTGAAGAGTAATGATTCATAAATAATTTTAATTTTAAATTTTTTATTAATATCTTTTATTTTTCTTTATCTTTATCTTTCTCTTAATGTCACATTATAAATTTTATTCACTTTTTTTCACTTTTTGTTTCTTATTCTTTGAATTTTATTTTAATTGTATAATACTATTTTTTAAATTCTTAAAATTACATGTATGTAATTTGAAAAAATATTTTATATTTTTATATTTTAAAAAATAAAAATGTACAACCCGACGTCCCAAAATCAACCCAACCTGAATTTCATCAGGTTGGATCAAATAGTTTTTATGTTGAGAAAAAATTGACAAAAGGGTATGTAGATCATATATATACAGTGCAGATTTTTTCACAAATTTCATTGAGTAGGATTTCCTTGATGCATGCGTTGGACTCACATGCAAGGGTAGAGCTTCAAATTATCTATCATGCATATAACTCGCCTCCTAGAATTTTATTTTTGGAAATGATTGTATATACAAATCCAAATGTTTTTAATTAATTATACTCCCATTCATTTCATTTTTGTGGTTCATACCTTGTCCGAAACTGTGACTAGGATTACACCAGAGAAAATTACACTTACAAGATAGAGAACCGTATTTGTTTCAGTGACCTTGCCGACAATGTACATCAAGAGCACCATGACCCTCATGGGTATCTGTGTTCACTATTCGAATTGAATATCATATTTTTTTTTCTTGTGGTTTCCAAGTTGAACTCACGAACCTCTGATGCAACATTGTGTATCGCGCGCCCTCATGCCTAAAGTTAGCTACAACTTAAAATGTCTTGATGTTTTGCTCAAAACAACTCGCAGATCTCTTCACCAACGCGTTGAATAATTGAAGATGCCCAAAGAATTTCACTTAAAAAATGAGGGAGTGGAAAATACATTTTCTAAACTATTATTTGGTACCAAGAACAATTATCACAAATTGTACGGAATAATTTTAAAAAGAAATAATAAGTTCTTATATGTCACATTTGAAAGGAAAAAAAATCTCAAAATAAGTGTTATCTTAATTTTTTAATATTATATTAATTGTTTTTTCACCAATTTTCTTAATAAGTATCATTTTAGCCTTTTAATATAATATTAATTAATAATAAGATTAATTTTATAAAATTATTACTTTTTCCATTTATATATTAGTTTTTTAAAAAAACAACCTTAAACATACTTATTTTAAGATAGTTGACGAATATCGAAGTAATTAAATGTACTTTTGAATTAAAGTTGAAAGAACTTTTTTTTTTTTTTACAAAAAGTTGAAAGAACTTAACAATACTTTACAAATCTTTTTTTAGGTATTAGGACATGTAATTTTGCACTAAAACAGGCAAAATATTTGCGTAACTTTAAATCAAACATAACTTAAATAGATAATACCGATCAACTTTGGTACAATTGATCAATATATTTTCGTAAATTTAGCATTTTCCTTACCTTTTTTTAAGACAAGGTTATGTATATTGTCTCTAACTGAGAAGCAATTATGTTATTATTACAGTAAGCAAACCACTAGACGAGGTTGCGGTGAAAACAACCATTTATTTACTAAACAAACTTTGCAAGTCACCAACACTCATAGAACTTGACATCAACACAAAGCCGGAAGTAAACTTCACCTTCAAAAGCATCGGTCATAATGGTGGCAATTCCTCTGTGCATGAAGAAATCTCCGGTGCCACCTATCACCGAGACATCCCTAGTCTTCTTCAAGGTGGGGTCGGCTCCGGCAAAGGTGATGGTTCCATGATGGTACGTGCTGTTGAGAACAAACGTGAATCCGAGCCACGCAGTGAAGATGTTCTTGGTGTCGTAAATGTCAAGAGCGTGAAGAAGACAACCAGGCCAACTTTGAAACCCATTTGGACTATTCCCTAGCTATGTCAAGAGAAGAAGAAAAGAAAAAAAAAGAGGGAGAGAAACACAAGAGGACTTTGAAATCGGAATGGATTACAAGTACAACCAATACTTTAGTGTTATGGACTTGCCTTATTTCCTGTCCTATTTATAATGATTGATGATCACTGAAGATTACAATGATATTATCTTACGTAAGGCTTTTTGGTCCAGGTTACATCCATTAAACTTTAGTCAACTCTTGGAGTGTTATTTTTCTGTGGTTACCTAATATACGAGGTGGGGTTAAAGCAAGATTTTAACCGAATATTTCTATATAATTATGAGACTAATATATAGATTTAGAAGATTTAAACTTTCTATTGTAAGTAAAGTTTACTTAAGCTGTGCGCAACCAACCAACAACGTCTAGTTGAACTCATCCAATTAGTTAATGCTCGAAAAGTTATTCTATTTATGTATTTTAGTCTATATTAATAAATAACGCAAACAAAAACTAATACAAATGTCCTAATTATCAGTACCCTTATTTTCCTTTTCACGTCCCGTTCGGTTTTACTTTTGCCTTTTCATTTTTTTATTAAGTATTTTACTCCGTATTAAGTATTACCAAACTCTATGCATTTTAAAAAAAACAGTCATATTTGCTTGTAAGAAAATAAGTCATATTTAGATACATGATGGTGGCAAATCCTCATTGCAATTTTTATAAATTTCATGTTTAAGTACCAAATTAATCTTATAACTCTTCTATATTATTAGTTCATGCTTGTGCAGAATTTAAACTGACAATTTTAATATTCAAAATGCATGGCTTTTGAATGTTTCTCGTTAAACTTTCAAGTTTAAATAATCAGAATTACAATGACAAGATCATTTTAATTTGAATGAATATAAATGATCAGCCTTAAACTTCACTCTACACTAAAGTCTTCATTTTTACTTTAGCCTTGTGAACTCAGTCCTTAATGACTCATTATATATCGAATCCTTAAAATTTAATAATACATACATATACAAGTTTAATTAACCTAATAATAAAAATGTGTGTTGAAAAGAGTTTATTAAAGAATATGAGTTTCCATTTTTCATATATATATATATATATATATATAATAGTTATTGATTCATATGACTCTTATCTTTATCCAAAAATCAAATCAAAAGCATTTTATTGACATTGTTAGTGTTAAGTCAAGGAGAACTGGAAAAAAGGTGTCTACATTAATTAGCCAAGTAACAACCTTAAGTATAAAAGTGACACTGCATTTTTACCTAAAGTTTCAAAACATTATATGAGTCTCTTTTCTTACATTTTTCTCATCAATTCCAATCTTAAGTATATTATATATGAAACTTTAAACTCACACGTAAATAAATTGAAATCCCTCAATGAAGTCATTGACCCAAACGGTTGACAAACTTGATATATTTATCGTATCATCAGCGGCCTTGGGCAATCAAGAGTGACATATAGGTGTGGAAAATAAATGAATGGTTGAATTAATAAACGACATTTGTTATAGTCTAAAGACAGACCATTTTATTCAAAACGTAGTTGGAATTGAAAACAAAATTCTACATTTTTTTAGGCTTGCAAAGTTTACCATTAAATTTTCATTATTTTACGAATTTTATTATTTAAATTTTATTTTTATAAATTTTATCATTCATCTTTCATAATTTTATAAATTTTATCATTCAAGTTTTTTTTCTATGAATTTTACCACTTAACTTTTAATTTTTCTTAAATTTTCAGTTTGTGCATTTTACCTTTGGTAACAAAACAATATAAAACTTCGTTTTTATATATTTTTGTATATTGGTCATAGTTATAATCAATGTAGAAAAATAATTTTTTACATTGGTTATAATTATAACTGATGTTAAAAGTCACTTCTCTACAGTGGTATATATGCAATTTATGTCAAAATTCAAAATCATTAATTTTTTGTCCACGGTAGTAAAATGTGCAAAAATTAAAAATTTAAAAAATAAAATTTATAAAAATAAAACTTGAATGATAAAATTTACGAAATAATAAAAGTTGAATGGTATAATTTGCAATTAAGTCTTTTTTATTTGTAAATATTAGTTGTTTTGTTAAAAATATTATTTGAGAGGAATCCGAACTTATAACTTCACCCTCTCCCTTCCTTCATCCTTCTCCAACCCCTGGAAATCCACATCCCTTCCCTCTTCTCTCTTCATTTTTCAGTCACTTGGTTAATCTTATATTTAAGTTGTCATTAATCTTATATACGTGAACTAGATGAAAGATTATCTTTCTTTTTTTGACACAGCTCCGTGAGATTATTGTTCATGAACCATTGTATTTGGTAGCGGTATTGCTTACACCATCCCAGCACTGCTCTAGAGGTAATAAATACCCGATATTTATTTTGCACAAAATAAATTCCGTTGTGAAAGTGTTTGGACTCATAAGAATGACATTCAAATTGTACTTTCCAATACACAAACGAATAAGTAATATAAGTGTAAGAATTGAGTTTAAAAAGGATTCCATTGGTTGACACTAAAACTCAAACTCAAACACACTAAACAATCAGCAACTTTGTTTTATCCTCATTTAAAAAGGCTATTGTCTTTGTCTTTGGAGGGAAAAAAGAAAAGGTTATTGTCATCGTAAAAGTTTTGCCACAGGATAATGAAAAAAAAAATCTAAGATTATATTAATCTAAAAGATGCACCCTCACAAAAATATGCAAATCACTCACCAACGGGTAACTTTCAAAACTTCCACGAATGTGTCCAATCGTATGCAAACATGAGATCGAATGCACATTTGACAAGAGTTATACCTTTGATTCATCAATCAGCTCAAGCACACGTAAAGTAGAACAAAAATGATTCCATAGTCAACTAGTGAAAGATTTGAAAAGTTGAAGCAGGATTCTTAACATCACTTGCAAAACTAAGTTCTGAACAAAAGTGCTCAAGTAGCCTACGTTTTCTATTCTAAGGTACTGGTTAATATTACAAACAAATGACATGTAAAATCACAAGGGCAATTACAATTGAGGGTTAATGACATAGAGTTAGTATAACAAAGAAAAAAACTTTATATCCTATTCTCAATTAAGAGACCTGGCCATTGATAAGAAAATTCTAGCTGCAGATTCGTCTTAATTAAGAATCTATCAAATTTTGCCGTTACCATCAAACACTAAACTGAGGAACTGAAATGCGTTGCTTTCTCATCCAAGGTTAGCAACTGCTTCTGGACCACACAACCGCTCCAACTCTTCCTGTTTAAAGCAATTATGTTCAGAAGATAAAATTTGAGGTCATGAGTTGAGACATGTCAACATATAAATTGCTCACAACAAAAAGAAATAAAGGGCCAATGCTTGTGAAGGCAGAATGGTAAGAGAAATCTACCTTGATAGAATTATTTTCTGATGTAAGCTTCTCGCATTCTTCAGAAAGTCTCTGAAGCTCATCTCTGAGAGTTTGATTCTCACCTCCCAGCGACTCCACCCTCTTTTGTAACTCTTCACACTCAGCCTGGTTGGTACAAGAAATGTAAAACACATCATTTTTTTCTCTTTTGTAAATTGGTAGTATGAATATGCATAGTCAAATAATATATCTTCTAGGCTCTATCCTCCAAATATGACACAATTAAAGGATACTTCTAGTCTCTTTACTAACAAGGGTGCATGAAATAGATATTAGAAAGTCACCTGCTTGCGTAATCTTGACCTCCTAGCTGACTCTCGGTTCGACTGTTTCCTTTTCTGTCTTTTCAGCTCACGTTCATCCTACCAAAATCAAGCATAGCCATTACACTAGGTTCAAATGAGGGGAGGGGAAGGGAAGGGAAGGGAGACAATAACTAATTTTACAGTAGTTAGTAGACTAATAAAACCAAGACTTAATTTTAATTACACTTTTAGTCTCCTTCAGAATTTGATTTTGGTCCTCATACTCAAGTATTTAAACAAAAGATAATTTAGTCAATAGAGTCTATTAACTCAAGTATTTAAGCTCCCTTGTTTCCCTCCAATCCCCCTCCAACCAAGGCTTGGTCAGGTATAGGCAGCTAACATAAAATGCAATGATGGAAACATGATAATGGATGTCCATATGTGGGAACAAGATGTATTGTATCAACAAAAGCATTTCTTTTAAAATATATTAGTATACGTAATTACACATAAGGATGTAAAATAATCATCACACAAAGCAAAACATGCTAAGAACAATTTCTTCAAAAAACAACTGGAGGACTCATACTTGTACCCATTGATCACCAAGGGCAACTCCCGGGGCACCAGATTGATTATGTCTCATTTTTGCAGCTTCAGCACCACCAGAAGATGCATTCCATAAGTCCATTCCGATGTTAAGATTAGTTGCTGGCATTGGGACAACAGGCTTTCCAGGCACAGAAGATTGAGAAATGGCACCAGCAGAATTGTTTTGTGCATTGGCTCCTGAAAAGTTGATGGAAATGTCAACTCACCTCAGCAATTGAGAAGGGAAAAAAAAAAAAGATAATCATGAATGGATGTGATGCATACCATCAACAAGCATCAGGTCAAAGCTTCCCTTCTTTTTTGCAGCTGATTCCTATGGAGAAGTCATCAGACCAAAGCCAAAAACAGTTTAGAAAAAGATTGAGACGTTTTTAATTAAACCATTTCAATTCAGACTTAAGCTGCGAACATCAAAAAACAAAGACAGATAATTGTAAAAGGAAAAAGAGGCCCCATTTAGATTTCAACAAGGTTATTATTTTCAAAAGCGAGTGAAAGCACATGCATTAATAATAATCTATTACGTACCTGTTGGTTAGTATTCTCATCACTAGCATTTGATGAACCCTCTGAACCACTTTCTCCACTGTTTAATAATTTTTTAATGGAAATCCATATTAGAAATGCAAATTGAAGAGAAACTCAGAAAGAAACGACAAAAGATCTAAAATTAACCAGATATTTGCCAAACCTTTGCGATATGCCATCATTGCCTGAACCTGAGCCTGCCTTTCCACTTTCTCCTGCTTTGGAACCTGTATTTGCAGAAGTTCCTTTCAATTTTTTGGACAAGTCCCGATCTTTTCCATCAGCTCCCTTCCCTTCAATCTCTGTACTTTGCTGGACAATACTTGGATTCTAGCATAATGATTAAAAAAAGGAAAGATTGTGAATTAAAATGCCCAATTATGGTAAAGGTAGTGAACATACATAGTCGCCTACAAGCAGATGAGAAATTCATCCTTTTCTGCTCAGGCTTAAGAGGCTTTCCAGGGATTAGAGAGTGAGCAAGTGGCCTACCACTGCCATGCTAGGATGAGCATAGATACTCCCAGGAGGATATATAGCTGGATATGGGACTGGAGTCCCATATGGCGGCATCAAAGGATGCTGGGAAAATTAACAAAATTGTAAATAAGAAGATTCACTTCTATAAAGTATAATAGCATATAATATCCCAAATTATGTACTACATTTACCTGGCTTCCCCATAAATAGGGATGGGGAGTTGGGGAAGCAACAGTTGAGGCAAAAAAGGGAGGTGGAGTGCCTCCAGGAGCATAATAGGCCTAAATAAGAAGCACATGCATTAGTTATCAACATATATTCCCAATGAACCAATATCATATATTACACTACCTGCATGGAGCTTGACCAGTCAGGATATGCAAGTGCTGTTGGTGTCTCCTGCTAAAGTAAACAGAGAAGATAATGAGACGGGAGAGAAAGGACAAGGAAAAGAGAAAAGAGCAGGAAGATAGTAGGGAAAAAACCTGAGCTGCCGAAGATACTTTAGAAGATTTAGCTGTACTCTCTTCCCCAGCCCCCATATATTTTAGTTTAGAATCACTCCCCTCTCAGAGCCACAAAAACAAAATGACCTTTGATCAATTGCTGATATCTGTGGAGGTCATAAGATCAGGTTGAATAGATTCACATGTCAGAAAACACAAGGAATACAAAAATATATATTACATGCCAATACACTTGTTAGACTAAATAGTAGCAACTATCAAATCTACTGCAAAATTATAAAGTAAATGAGTTTAAAATATTATTCCATGTGCTTCATTCACCAAAGAAATAAGTAATTAAGCATTGCTTTTACAAATGGAAGAAATTTACATCAAGGGGTTGACCAGCCTAGTCTTCAATTGATGAAATTTGGATTTTATTTATTTATTTCCATCTACTTGTTTACCAGTTCTCTCTTCTAGCCAAACCCAAGCAGCCATTTCTAAGTTGGAAAATTGATGCTCTTGTAACTTAGCTGAATATCTTGAGATGATGATAACTTAGATGGATTCAACCATTAACTAGCAAAAAAATTGTTACACTGGATAAATAGTAAAGAACAAATCTTATTTAACATTTTTCTTTGGTGGTAACAAAAGGGGTGTTTGGGGAGGGGAACGGTAAGCCAAAGTGAGGTAGAGTGACCTAGGGGTCAGGGATTCAATCTTAGGATCAAGCATCTTCAAAAATACAAGAGCAGTTGAGCCATCGAGTTATGCTCTTGAGTAAATAGTACATACTGCATAATATTTTTTGACTACAAACAGTATAGAGGAAGCTTAACTTCAAAATTCAAGAAACAAAGCTCCACATTTTTGCTTTAATAAAAAGAAGACTTTAATATATTTCCTGCAATACTGAGTCCTTAATGCATAACCATACTTTAACCAATGGACAAGAGATAATGAACTTGTATCCTTGCATGCAATACATTTGATGATTTCGGTTCCAGTTCACATGAAAGAAAGCACAAAAGACGAGACAAGATAAATATGTCCAGATGCCCACGATTAATACCTTGAATGCAGCAGAAAGCAATAGACAGAAGGATAACATTATTCTGTTATGCATATATTTATATATTTATGTGTGTTTGTATATTCATAAGTGCAATCTTCAGTTATGTGAATCTAGAATCATAGTTATCTTTATCAATCCTGGATAGCGATGCGTAGTGGCCAACACTGGAAATATCAGAATGACCTCTATTTTAAATGTTATAATACGAACTACAAATATATATACTACACACATAAATAATCAAAACAAAACTAAATACCCAAAATTAAACAAATGCATGATAAATAATAAGTCAGTTTACACACACACCATCAACCTAGGAGCAATAAGAACATAGTAATTAAGTCAAAAAATAAAATATTTTTGTGAAATTAATAGAAAAAGAATAAAATTAGATAGAAATGAGCAGAATGCAATCTAGGAAGTCTAAAAAGAAAAGTTTCAATGTGAGAAGGAACAAAGGACAAAAGGAGGTAACATGCGGAATATGTACCCAACAAAACCCTGAACAACAGTACTCCACGGGTAAAAATGGTTTTTGAAAATTATATCATGATAGCACCTCTATAGCACACGAAAAGCCACTATTGTGGCCACAATGGCTACTATTGAATACCACTCCACTATCGGAATCTCACAGCAGTCCAGGGCCACTCCATTCCAAATCTCTGCTATAGCACACTATAGACTACTGTGTCCAGAATTATAATATAAGGTTATTATGTATCAAGTGACAATCGTGTTTTAGGTCACTTAATGAGTCTTATTCAAATCCAATATGTGCAATTGCAATTCTTGGCTACAGCTTTGTTAGATGGCACAAATTAAAACCAGTATTTTATTATATTATATTATCACCCATCCACCTTGACATCATCGCAATGCTCTTCGTTTTTCTGGATCAATCTATTATTCTTTTCAGAACAGAGTGAAATGGAAACAGCACAGTTCAGGACAAATATATATATATGAAATGTCCCTCTCAGCTATATAATTATTTATTTTTTAAAAGTCATATTTTAATCTTCACTAAACCTACTCAAACAAAGGCAAAAATTCCCCTTTACGCCTAGGATCTTATCCATGAGATGATGTTATATTTTTACACTACATGGTAATTCCCTTCCACTTTTAGATCCACAAACCAAACTAAATCAAACCAAAACTTTTAACCCCATATATCAAAGATAAGTCTTGGTAAAATTGGTGAAAATCGCAGAAAGCATAATAAGCATTAGCACCAAGCAAGTCCTTTTAATAACCTTGATTTTCTTTTAGAGAATGCCACAGACACACAGACATACACAAAAAAGTTGCTTTCCTCAGCAAGCAATAATTATAAACAAAACAATTCAGATTCCATCGAAATATTTTATCATTCACCAAAGGATTATATCTAGTATTTATTTTCTATTTACCAGCTAGCTCTTAAGAACGAAAGAATAAACTAATTAAAGAATAAAAACAAAAGCAAACGAAGTACTAGAAGCAGAAAGAGCAAGAAATCACGCTACGGAAAATTGGAAGAGTAAGAGATACATAAATAGAAGAATAGTATACTAATTAAGCAAAGCACAAATTTCAAACACGGATCTTGGAGCAATTGGTATTTAGTAAATTCACAGAAGAAGAAAAAAAGTAGAGAGAGAGAGAGAGAGAGAGAGAGAGGAGAAAGAAAGAGCCTGACCTATTTTCATGGCGTTGAGAAAAAGGGGTGAGGTGGAAGTCCAAGTGGGATGGGACAAAGTGGTTTTCAAATTTCTTAAGTCAATAATTCCACACTATGCTTCTTAAGTAACTCTTTTTGTGTTGTGTATTAGTTTGAGATTGTTCTTCTTAGGTAGAACGGTAACAACAGTAAAATGTTGTTTTCTTATTTTCCACAAACTTATTTCTGTGGCTGGTGTGGTGTTGGAAACTCTACCAGCGTGGAAGGAACTTAGTTGGAAGTTTTGTTGTTGAGTTGAGGAGTTGAAAATTGAAATTGAAACTGAAACGAAGCACGAGAGAGAGAGAAAAAAGCAACACGAGGAAGCTTGGGTGAGTTGGATTGGGTTTAGGGCTTCGGGCGTGACACGTGCGAAGAAGAGGGTTACAGCTGTGGGCTGTCCATGTCTCTCACTGGATTAGGTTTCGGGATGACTCATCTCACAATTATGTGCTTTTCTGGATAACCTTATTTAATTCAATGCACCATATTACTAGTTTACTAGTAACATTTATTCTTTTTTTTACAGTTGAATCAATACGAAAATTTTCCATAACAAATTATAACTAATCTTTATGCTAAATATTGAGTACACTCTCTTGAGATAAAATTTATTTTATATTATGAATTAATTAGGATTTGAATCTTCGAATAATTTTTTGTCTTGAATAAAAAATTGAAGATGTTTTTTTAATTTATTGGATCACATGTTAATCTCATTCACAATACACGCTGCTAGTCCAAAAAAATTTATACACAATAAAAATTAAAAACCCTGAATAAATCAATCTCACTCATAAATTACTTGCACCACTTTAATTATTCTATATGCACTAATATTTACCATTTTAATTCTCCGGCTTCCGCATCCCCTTTCTGTTTGGTTCCTTGCCTCCTGTTTTTATCTCACTATGTAAATTATACGGAATAAATATTTATTTTATACTACTAAGATTTATAATTTATCCTCTGAAAAAAGGATTTATAATTTATAGGAAATAAACAATTCTAAATATATGAATTATATTTTAATTAAAAAATTATAAATGAATATTTTTAACTAGTAAATTATATTTTAAATTTATGATAAATCATTTATATTGTAATATATTATTGTTTTTAATTATTTCTTTTAAAAAATATTATAATTCAAGTTATAACTAAAAAATTGAATGTGATAGATTGGAAAAGATAAAAAAAACTATGGTTTCGAAAAGAGGTGGGTTGGGAAGTGGGATGAGCAGGTTGGTTGAGAACCGGGGTCCTTGGTTCCGATAGTAATTTCCCTATGACAAATGGTCATAAGGTACTGGGTTTGAATTTGGTAAATATCTATATATCAAGAGAATACAAAAAAAACAGGTTGGTTGAGAAGGGTAATTTTTAATTTGACACACTTTATCGTTAACTTTTTAAAAACTTTCAAATTTTGCATTAATTATTTTTTCATTCATAAATACAAAAATTGGGAATAAAATTTGTCAAAAATAAAAAATTAGAGATAAATACAATGAAGCCATATATATATATATATATATAAAGTATCAAACTACACCAAAAATATCTTAATAAAAAATGCTTCCTAAAACTAAAAACTGAACACCAATCAAATGCTCTTATATTCTCATAAGATTTATTGATAAAAAAATATTCTCAAAAGATTTTTTTTTCAATCATTTCAAATAAAAACATAAAAAATAGAAATATTTAATATTTTAATAACTTAAAAATATTTAATCCGTACTTTCTCTTCAATAATTAAAACTGTTATTACTTATTACAACATCAGGAGATTTTGATGTTAAATTAATAAGAAGGCATGTTACGAGTAAAATACTATATATATATATATATAAAGGGTTAATTGTTTTTTTCTCCGTAATCAGTTTTTATTTATTTATTTTGTACTTGATGATGCCTGACGGTAAGTATTTTTCATTGTTAAAAATTAAATAAAAATTAGAAAACCTCTTCAAATATGTAACTTAATTTAACCCAAAAAATCTACAAAATAATGCTTTATTTGGCAATAAGGCCCATCATTTTCAAGAAAAGGCTCTCTGAAAAAGAACACAAACTCAATAAGGAATTTCTTCATTATTACATTCCGGGAAAAAATTGAACAATCCATTGTTATCTTGGAAAGATAAAGTTACCCGTTGAAGTTCGAATCCGTTGAAGTTCGAATTCAATGTACTGATTAGCTACATGACTAACCCGGTGGCATATATATCAAACGAATAATTTTTTTCTTTGACTTTTATACGTTTATTTTTCCCCCCTAAAGTAAGGGTCCTATCATATTAGGATATAGGGTATTTGTTCACAAAACACAAAGCATTATTGAAGATCAAATCCCTATATAATAACTATATTATTTATATAATCCCCTGGCTCTATGAGAAGTGTGATAAGTTATGGAAAAAAGAAGGCACATTTATAATATATATTAAAAATTATATCGTAAAAAAAGTTTGAATTTCCTACATGTCGAAGGTGAGACTAATTTTTCTCCAATAAACTAAATGATACTATTTATTAAGTGAAGTCAAAATGCAAATTATATATGACCATGGCATATTTACACTACTAACTTGTAAGCTTGCAGAGGAAACAATTTAATTAGATGATTAAAATTCAAATTATTTACAAAATGCTAATTAAGCTTTCTTGAGGTTTCAATTGTACAGATTAATCCATTCCATCCCATTGATGTGATGAGTCTCTGGAATGTAGAACACATCACCATCATCATATTCTTCCACCCTAAACTCTCCAAGAAATGGTGGGTTCACAGCTTCTTCCATTGACTGTGAGGAACTGGAGTTGTTGCTTGGGGCTTTTTCACCACGCTCTAGTAGCTGCTCAATCTCCTTCTTTGTTTCCAAAAGCTGCTCCTTGAGCTTCAACACCTACCAGAAAAAAAATGAAGACATTATATTTTTCATTTTTTGATGAATTGTGATGCCATTATATAAAAAGATTAATTTCCTTATTGATAAAGGTTTCGGCAATTTTTTTTGGGGGGTTCATTAATTAAGATGCAGCGTATTTAAACATGTAATGTGCATTCTTAGAAGTGCGCATTAAGCAATGTCGAATGTCGGCTCACAAAATATAGTACATACTTTATCCAAGGCCGAAAGACAGAGGCTTTAGTACATACATACACTAAGGATATGATGCTTTTTTGTGTTTCATGTCAAATCATTTGCCAATGTCTTCTTCAGAAAAACTTTCCATTTAGCATACAATAATCTTTTTCTAAAACAATTTTTCGAAAATGCTTTTCTTAGATTTTTTTTAATATATTAAGTGATACATGAAGATAATAATATAATTATAGACTATTAGTTAATTAGTATCCCATACTTGACTAATATATGATGTTCAGATTTTACTGTCCAAATATTTGAGTACTCTTTAACTTATCATATATTGTCAACAACTTAGCAAATTTTGTTCTTGGGTTTATATTTTAAATAATCTTCATAAAGAAACGACTTTTAGCCTTTTAGAACTAAAGGCACTAGACTATAAAACATAAAAAAACACACAAGAAGAAACATGAATAAACTTGCCCAAAATTGGCATTATTGTTGTGAGAAAGAAAATAACACAGCTTAGACCGTGTTCGACTACCAAAGCCATCAGATGGAAATGAGTCTTACTCAAACTCATGGTTTATGGTTTTCACAAACTATCCCCCCCAACAACAACACATTGTTTCAAGTACAAGAATGTTATAGGCCAATAATAATTATAATAATAATGAAAAGCTATATAGAAAGAAATTAATTAGGTGAACCTACCTCATTCTCAAGATGACATTTGTCGAGCATAGTGGTTTCATGAACATTCTTAAGATTGGAGTACTCTTCCTCCAATTTTTGAGTCTTCCAACGAGAACGTCTATTTTGAAACCACACCGCAACTTGTCGAGGGTCCAAACTAAGCTCCAATGCGAGCTGGTCCTTCCTTTCAGACTCAAGTTTATGTTCATTGCTGAAATTTCGCTCAAGAAGACTAATTTGCTCTACGGTGAGCTTTCTCTTCTTGGTGATGATGGTGCCATTTTCTCCTCCTCTATTCTTTCTATTTCGCTTGTGCCTTGGCTTATTATTTTCCCCTATAGCATAGACATGAACAAATTAATTGAAATTAAATTAAGAAGGGTGTTCAATTTCATGTCAAAGATACAAATGAATCGAATCAATATATACCCAAAAAAATGTTAAAACTTTCCAAAAGTATATGGATGAAGACCTTGTTGAGGAGTTACTTCAGTGAATGCACCACCAGGGCATAGCCAAGGGAAGAGCATCATATGGTCTTCGATAAGTTGATGATTCATGGTGTGGTGTAGATGTATTATGTATAACTCTCTCAAGATAAGTGAGATGTTCTACATGAAAGAGTGAAATGTCTTTGGAGAGACAACATACAATACTACCATATTTATAAGGAAAAAGATAGGAGTATCCACTTAATCACTCAATTTGTGTAGTTGAAGACAATATGATGCCCCCCAGTTGAGTTAAAATTGCAAGTGCCATTGCATGTAGCTTTTTCTTTTAATTAATTATGATAATTTAATTTGTATTTATAAATTTCTTGTATACGTAAATTTAAAATAGAAAGAAAAATGAAAATACATGTAATAGGATTATTCATGTATAATAATAGGAAACCCACTCATACTGAGTCCTTCTGATTTAATAATTTGCAAAATGAACGACCATAATGAATACAAAATGGATTAATATTGTAAGATATGCTAGTAGATAATGCTGCGGTGTTTGTATATAAGTGGTAGCCATCCCTGTGTCATAAGACTTCCTCGAATATGCAATTCAAAAAGAAAGAGATTACAACATCACGAAAAGAAGATTAGCCATACAGATATTATATTTCCTTCTTTTGTAGAAATGGATGATGGGGTTGGGATCCCAAAGCTGACCTAGACCTTAATAAACAATGAGATACAGTTACCCTTTGGATTTTTTTAATATATATTTGAGAATTTGTATTCATATAATTTCTTTAACAAAATGTCCAGCACAGGAAAAAAATTAAAGATAAAAATGTGTGTAGTAAATTATTGTTGCAATGAAAAAAAATAGTGGCTGTAAAATATATTATATAAAATATGGTGCAAAAAATAACTATTTTTAAATAACTTTTATTGTCCAATTACATGGTGTTCACTTTTGAGTTATATTATTTAGGTTTAATTATTGATTTAATTTTTATAATTTCTAAACTTATTTCTTTTAATTTGTATAGTTAATAAGTGAATTTTTTAATTCTTGAAATTTAATAAATAAATTTTTTAGTTCTTGAAATTTATATTTTAATTCTCAATGTGAGAATTAAAATGTAAATTTCAGAGATTAAAATTTTTATTAATTAATTATAAAAATTAAAACGGATAAGTTTAGATAATTAAACCTATTATTTATATAATAATATATAATATATACAATTTTGGCTATCATACAACACTTTGTATAACTATATTTTCTCTCTCTATATCAGTGTATCTTATTATAAATTAATCCTCTTATTTCACCTTCTCTCTTTTCTCTTTCTATTTTTCTTTTTATACAGATACAATATCTCTTCACTTTTATATGTTCGATCCCCTAAAAAAGCTCCATATCTTGCAGCTAAGCCAACCTCATATACAGCTTAGCTCTATGGCGGCTTTGTGGTTTAGGCTATGCATGGCTCGAGAAGAGTGAATGTAATTTTAGATTAATGTTTGAAAAATATTGGAGAAATTTTTTGAGAGATACTGTTTAGTTTACTCATATTTATATTTTTTTTTTCTTCAATAAAAGGAGATAGGAAACCCTAAAAAAAAGAGATATGAAAAGAAATAGAAAGAAGTGTGAAGTAAGATAAATGATTTTGATTCCAAAATTATATTAATAAAATAGAATAATTTTGATTGTATCTGTGTTTGCCTTGGAAAAAGAAAGAAATAATTGGAGGCAAGGAACATGAAAAGAAGACGACAAGCTAAAAAGAGAGATAGTGGATCCCACGCAAATTTTATTCTCAACGCATTTGAAAAGAAAGCAGAAGAGTTAACTTTTTTTTTTTCTTCATAAAAGGCAACATGCACAGTATGATAGAGTAGTACCATGGCCAAAACGTGATAAAACTAAGGTTGATTTTATTTTAATTAATAAAATATACTTAAAAATAAGAATGAAATAATTAATGATGATAATATAGTAATATAAATTTCTTACTCTTTTAAGGGAAATATTTATTTATTTATTATTTTTCATTTTTTGCATAACCAAAACGGTGAAAAGATAATTTATTCTTTTTTCTCTTTCATTTTCTTTTATATCACGTAACTTAAAATTTTCTGATTTTTTTTTTCATTTCGTTTCCTTTTTCTCTTGTCTTCACCGCATCCCTCCCTCCAACCCGTGTCAACTAGTATTAGATAAAGATATTTGGAATGTCATCATTGCTGACGTGGCACCTACCTCGTGAATACCTTCATTGAAAAATGAAAATGCAGGAAATTAAATAAATCAAATTAATTTAATTAAAGAGGATGAAATAATGTAAATGAAAAGTAATTGGATAATACAAAGAACTATAAATAGAAGTAGTTAATTCAAAGACAGAAAATTGACAAGAATATAAAAAAAAATGTATTCAAATTGCGTGAGAACAAACACGTTACGTATTGAACCAATAGTCATAGTTGAGCATAGTGTAGGCATTACATAAATTTTATGTAAGCGTTTCAATTAAGAAAAAAATGGATACCTTGATTCTTTATTTACAGATTTTTTCCCCCTAACGACCGAGAAATGGTTAAAAAAATGAAAAATAAGAAAAATTAGGGGTTGAATTCCCTCGATTAACTAAACTAATATTGTAACATATTAACGTATATAAAAAAATGTGTACCTTAATGAATATATTTTTAGTTATCTACTAATTATATTAAACTTTACAATGATAAGTAATTTTTTGGGTAAAGTCCAATATTCATTAATGATTAATCATTCAAGATATTAAAATTATTTAATCAACTTCCAATGTATATTTTTCATTTGCACAAATCAATGATTGAACACTTGATCACATAATTAACACAATTCTCTATTATGCAACTGTGGGAAGCATGCCATACCAACAATAATAAGCAATCTACTCTTACTAAAGTTAATTTTATTTTCTCTTTTTTTTTTAAACTATGGTGCAAAACAACCAAACAACAATTTGATCAACCGGGTGGGTCATCCATGATCACCAACTTGTATTTTCTTTTACATTTGTTTTTCTGATATTTACCATAGTCTTGACCTCTATCTGCAAAACAAAACTGAGTAAGACGTGGCCACAATCTAGTCAACCTTTTATGGAATATTTGAAAATCAATGCTCAATGCTAGACAAGAAATGAAAGCATGTCCGCTTTGTCTGTCCTTACTTATGTTAGTGTTATCCATCTCTATCCTAATATGTCGCGATATACGGGTGAGCTAGATAGTGGGATTGAACTGGATTTGCGAGAAATATGAAAAGTTTGTCTCACATTCTCTTGCTTTCCAATATCATATCCATGACCATTTCTTCATGATACATTTTCTTTAGGTTCTAATTAAGGTCATATCGATCATTTGCTCTAATAAATGCAAGGATCCAAACTAGCTTATCTTTCAAGTTTGAAGCATATTAGTACTAGCTCTATCCATCATCACCTTTCTATCCTTAGGCATTAGCGGCCAAAAGATTAAACATTCAAACAAAAAATATCAAACAAAACAAAGAATGAAACAAAAGGCTCTATCCTACTATACCACTTATAAGTACTGAATATCTGAGCTTTCCAACGTTTCTTTCTTTGATGGAGAGAGTTTTTCGTGTTCTTTAGAAATAAGCTTTCTATGAATAATTATTTTCCATTTACTAAAGAAATTGATTCCGCTTTTTTTGGCCAAGTTTGCTTGTAATTTCAATGAAAATAGGTTTTTTTTTCTTCTTCAAAGAAAACATAGTCCACTTCTTAGTCTATTCTCTGTAGTCTATACTTCTTTCTCCTTGTATTAAATTTTAAACATTTTCTTCTTTCAATATAAACTTTTTTAGACTTTACATGGGCTAATGTTACATTTTTTTTATTCTTAAATTTGATCTTTTTGTACAAAAGCTTACCTTTTATTATAAAAAAATAAATCAGTATCCTTAAAACATTGTTAAGAAATTCAATAAAATATTTATTATTTATTAAAATATAAAAACAAAAAGTACTAACTTTTAAGTGTAGTTAAAAAATAATTAATTTAAAGAAAACTAGTAATTTGTGAAAATCGAAAAGTTGTGGACAGGGAATTGAGGCCGCACAATCAGTGTCCTATATAAAAAACATTACTATGCCCTTTCTTTACTTATTAGGACCTTATTCCAAGTTTCACCAAACAAGTTTTTATTAATTTGAAACATCTTTTATAATAGGCCTAAAAATAATCTTTTTATTTATTTCAATTCACTAAATCGATGTCCCTATAATTTAATTCATCAATTGAGTTTTTCATTTTTTTTTAATTTAATTATTTGAGTTTCTAATCCTGAAATTGAACATTGACCGTCAATGAGTAAATCATATGTCATAATTCTATTAGATATTGATTCTCACGTGTGATAATTCTAATTTTATTGGACGTCGACAGTCACGGGTCATAATCTTATTGCAAGGATACCAATTTAATGAATTGAAATAAATAAAAGTGATTATTTTTACAATTATTGAAACATCTTTTCTTCAAAATACAAGAAAAAATCAATTTCAAGTCCATGCATAACAGAGGCACATGGGTGTAACCTAAAGACCTAAAATGCGTGTCATTGTCCCATGTGGACTTGCAGGAACCACTTATTCTATCCTCATCCCACGCGTAAGCTTGCTATTGATTCATACCATATTGTCTGTTGAGATTTGAGAAACCTTCACATTAGTTCCAACCACTTAGACATGCCCTAACCATTCAAAGGAATATCACTTTTTTTTAACAACAAGAACAAAATACTATAGCAAGCACTTTCTTTATTTTTTTAAAAACATATTAAAATAAAGTACATAATATGATGCATGCGCCCGCAAAGAACAAAATGCTTAACAATTATTACGTTTGTTTTGTCAATTTTCTATAATGCTTAAATCTATGTGTCAATGTTGTCCATTAAACATTTAAGCTCAAATTCTTTTTAAGTCTTGAATTTTTTTTCTAATAATACTTTTTCAATTTATTGGATTAAAAATTATTTTCATTTGTAATTTTATTTATGACTATTATTAACCAAAAAAAATTTCACACTAACAATCGAACATGAAATTTTCTGCTTAATAGATCGTCTTCAAAGTATATAAACGAAAGATTTTTAACCATTATGTCAACCCGTCAAATTTTTAATTAAGTCTTTGAGTTTAATTTTGATAGTTCTGAGCCTAAATTTTTCTAGACGGTTAGCTAATTAGGAATGAGTTCAAATAGGAGTTTTGAATTAATTATTACAGCAGTCAATTATTTTACTACACAAAATTAAATGGCATCACTATATGTTCTACATTTATTCTTTATATATCACCAATGAATTTAAAATGGAAAGGAAAATTTGGAAATCCTAGCTATATCCATAAGCCATGTGATGATGTGAAAAACCAAAATCCACAAAATGCGTGTATAAGGAATTTGCAGTTTTTTCTGAAGAGGAGTTATATATACAAGATTGAAATTTACCTATTATGGTTAAAGTTCCTTCTTCAATAATCATCAAAGACAAAGATGCTTTAGTCAAAACAGGTGAAAAAATAATACTCTATTACTGGTAGAATGAGGCCGGGTTCAATGCACCATACGAAGAAAGATAGAAATTAAAATGATGAAGAAGGAGAATCTGTCAAAAGTGTCAGGAGGTAAGGAAAACTGATTAGGATAGACTTTTGTATACATTTTTCAAGCACCCAGTACACGTATCGTTTTCAAACCAAAAGTAAATGTTTGGGCTTTTTATTTTTCCATTTTTAAGGGGAAAGGTGGCATTCTTTCTATGTACAATATCAGAGTGTTATTTTAAGTGAAATAATTAAGATAAGAGCTTGTAAAGTAATATATATAGAAAGAGAAAGAAATCTATTTATTTCAAAAGAGTAATTTTTTTAGGATTATTTATTATTTTTATCATTTATTTTTTAAGATGTAATAATTAAGATTAATTACTTATTACAATCATCAAATCTTAAAAAAATAAATGATAATAATAAAAAATAACTTTATTCTTGGAGCACGTGAATCATATATATATATCCAACTTTATTAGAGTTAATTATATTAAAATAAAGATAAATGTGGTCAATGTAATAAACTTGACAAATTAACAGATATTTTATACACATTTTTCAGTCACATAGCACACGTCATTTTCAAGCCAAAAGTAGTATGGTGTTTTTGGCTTCTTTTTTTTCATTTCTATGTGGGAAAGCATGGGATTATTGTTATGGTAGTACAAGTAGGCATGGTTGTTTTAAGTGCAATAAGATAAGATCATGAGAGCTTGCAAAACAATATATGCATTGTTAATCGTATTAAAGTATTAAACTATTAAAGTAAAGATAAAGTTAGTGGTACATATATAGTGTTGAAAAATTAAGGATAAGGATGAAGACAATAGAGCCAGGGTGAAGTAACAAAATGAGGAGAGACAAAGAGATTTGCTCCAGTTATGTATGCTGGCAACAGAGGTTATTCCGTGCTTACTTTAAATTTGTTAAAATGGAAAGGATATACTAAAGAAGATACGCGTGGCACAGATGAGATTCATTGAGTGCAATCTATTAGCTTTGAGTAAACTAATCTTAACTTTAAATTTCAGTTAACGATTACAAAAGCTTAAAAAAAACTGTTTCATGTTTATCCCAACAGGCCAACACCTCTTTCACTTGTTTCCAATCTTCCAACTTTCATTTAGTTTGCTTAGTATTATTCCGATTGAGATTTTCAGCCATACATTACTAATCAAATTAAGTGCACTTCCTTGATTATGGAATACGTATGAAATATTGTTCTTAATTACCACATTCCAGAATCTGAATGCTTGTGTGAATAAATTAAATCTAACCTTAAATATGAGTTGCTTATTGTTGTGATTGATTTTTTCCTCTCTATTTTTGGCTGAGAAAATTATCAGCACTAATAGTGGTCCCGCACTTATTTAATTCCATTCTTGCATAAATTAAGAATAAAAATGTAATTTTTTTCTTCTTATTTTTTTAAATTTGTGATTTTAATTTTTTTATTATTTAATTGAGACATTAATTTTCTATTTTTTTAAATTCATAATTTTAGTTCCCTATTTTTTAATTGAGGTATTTTGTTTTTCATTTTTTAAAAATTTGAAAATTTAATCTCCTTGATTAATTTTAAACTTGTTAACCGTGTATTTTTTTTATTTTTTAAAAAAACATTTATCATTTATATAATAAACGAATAATTATCAATTAACTTTCACATAATATATACATTTAAAATTGATCATAATAATTAAAATTATGACTTTTTAAAAATAAAAGATAAAATATTTCAATTAAAAAATAAGAGATTAAGATCACGAATTTTTTAAAAGTGATGATAAAATATATCAATTAAAAATATGAAAACTAAAAACATGAATTTAAAAAAATAGAATAACAAAAATTACATTTTAGCCTAACTTAAAACCCTTTGTCCATTTTCTGTAGATTTGGATTTGTGGTATAATATACAAGGGAACTAAATGCAACGGTATTTTACTATATGTTAGTTTGAATTAATAGAATTTCAATAGGATTTGAATATTTTCTAATTGCATGGACATCATTATTCTATCTAATCTTTTGTTTTTTTGTTCCTTCCCCCATTTAGGGAGTACGAGATGGAGTCAAATTCTGATTTAGCAATAAGAAAATTATATTAATAGGGAGATTAAATGGTATTTAATTTAATCCTTATATGCAAGGCAGTACAAGAAAGAAACAACCTCTCCCTAACTCTTCAGACCACTATTATGTCTTCAAACTAGATTCAAGCACCAACTAACGAAAGAATTTCTTGTCAAACACTCAAACGATAAAAACAATTCCCATGAGATCAGCTGATAAAAATTACATTTCTAATGTCACTTTCATCCTAATTGCAGAATGGCTGTGCATAATAATTAGTTATTTGTAATTATCGGCACTCCTCAAAGCTCAATGTGTTTGCATTTATCATCATTTTAATTAATTCAACATACATAATCTATAGGTTCTTTTTATGAAACACATTCTTGTATGTCTGAATAAATTGTACAATTGCATGAATATTGATCGTATAGTTCATAGCGGGGCATGTGATCATTGTCATAAGTTTGCGTTGTATATATGTCCCATACACATAAATAACTTCCAAGTTTCCCTCTCCTTCCATATTTGCTTTTATTTTAAGAAGAAAAAAGTGTGTTTTTAACTAAGCATAGATTTGAAAATTTTATGATAATTATAGAAAATTTTTACAGAAAAAAGAAAAAACTTGGGAAAAAGTTCCTGAATATTAATTTTAAAAGTTAAAACAAAACAACTTATAGAAAAATATAAAAAGAAAATTATAATTGTCCTTTTGAAACTTAATTATCCAAAAATACACGTTAAATGGAATTTCATTAGTTCTTTTTTTTCATATGTAATACCCCTATTTCCATTTTTATTAATTAAAAAACATATTACATTGCACTTTGTATGATGCAAGTTTCAGTAAAATTAATACTTGTTGGAAATATAGGAGGGAAAAGTTATAAAAAGAAAGGAAATGTCGCGTCATGACCATTGTCTTGAAAGCAAAATTCCAGCAGATCTTGAGTGGAATCAGAAATTCGGTTTTGCTCCCAAAGTTAACACGTGTTTGAATGTGCACTCGAGACCAAAACACGATGGAGCCTCACAAAGCCTAAAAAATAAAGAGAAAATATGGAAGACGGAGAAAAGAAGTGTTGAATGTTTTCAATTTCGCGTTGCTTACTCCTTATATACTGTGAAATAGTTTTGTTCTGTTGCAATAGATTTGAAGAAGGCTTTTAAACCGAATAAAAACTGCTGAAGAATAATTGCTAACAATGTGGAATAAAAAGCTAATAATGTAAGTAACAAAGGATACAACATTTATTTTATTTTTAAAAAAAAAATTGCAATCAAATGTTAAACAACAACGTATCACTTAAATGCCATTATTCCAACAATACCTATAGAGATTTTGATATTCAAGTTAGTGGGTTACTAACAAAAAAATCATTTCACCAAAAAAAAATTATAAAAAAATCCTTTGGAGTCAAGACGGAATCCCGTGTGCTACAATACATGAGATGAGAAAATTATTTAGGCCAATCCTTGATTTGCAGCATATGTCATTAACGAAGTGTGTTCAAGATTCAATGCTTTGGAGGAACACAATGGGGGAGGTTCTTTAGTCATTGGGAGTGTTGGGATAGTTAAGTAATAGATAATTTGGTTCGTAACATTGGACCAATGCATTTGCTGTTGTTTTACTTATATGGGTTTGAGTATGCTAGACATGCAGCAATAATGAGAGTACCGGAAGCAAAAATCTATATATGGTCTAGGGAACACTTCGTTGGTATGTATACACCCCCAAATAAATAAATAAAAATAGAGAAAAAAAAGTATGTATCAATAGTGTAAAAAAATTTATATAATCATCAAATTGTATCCTATCATGATAAGTTTATTAACTTTTAAAATGATTATTTTAAAGTAATTTAAATAATAATTTGTGATTGAATGACAGTGTAAAATTATTTTATAATATTAACACATAGACATTAAACTCATAAAAATAAGAAGTAAAAGATATAATAAGTAATGTAAAAATAATAAAATGAAAATGAGCACAATAAAAAATGACAATAACAATCGAGCACTTCTTCAATGTTATATTCCTCTCTATTTTTACTTTATTTCAAGGCTATCAAATGAATGGTAAGAGAGGAGAAACATAATTAAATATCATTCAAAATTTCATAGAGGAGCACCTCTTTTGTATGAGATGTGAAAGTATTCAAGATTGATCCTAGAATTATATACAATAATTATGATTAAATTAAAAAATAGTTAAGACTTCTCACATTTATTGTATATGCATACTCATCCACACAAATAAACACTTAGGATGTATTTGATTCGTTAAAAAGATTAGAGACTTGACAACACAAAAATATTTATTCATTGTTTGATTTAAAAATGATTAATGGGACAGTACAAAATAAAAAATGATGGACTAGACAAATATTCAAAAACTTGTAACTCACTACACCTCGTACAACTTTTTGTCCAATGTCTAACAAAAGTAAAAATATAATATTATTTCTATTTTCTGACTTTTTATTATTTCACACTTTTTTTCTTTTTCCATATGGACTTCTTTCTCTAAACCTTCCTCTCCAAACATTAACAATCTCACCGCCCTCCTCTCCACCATGTCGAAGCTCTCCCAATTCATCTCCCTCCTCGCCTCTATCACCCCCCTCGTCGTGGATCTCTCGAACCACTCTTCCTTTTCCATTCTTGTTGTCTCCAATGCTTACCTCGTTGTCGACGATCACCTCTTCCCCACTGCCCTAGCTAACGTCCTTCGCTATCACGTCCTCCTTTAGGTCCTCTCTTGGTCCGACCTCCACACCTCCCCCCCCCCCCCTCCAGCAAGCACATCACCATGCTTCTACAAATCATCAGTCGCGCCACCGACAATTTTGGCTTTGTGAACCTCACCCGTGACTCTCAATCTGACGTCATCTTGATTCGCTCTCCCGCAGCGCACTCCCCTCCAACGCCATCATCCTCTACTTCAATATTTAATAATTAAGAAAGTCTGAATTGTTTAATAATTAAGAAAGCTTGAATTGTATGATTATGAAATATTTTTAGTTATAACATTTTGTCAATTTATTTTGAATTTTTTTTTAATTTATAATATGATACTTATAAGATATAGTTAAAAATATATCAACATAATTAATAAATTATAATTTTTTATAACAACAAGTCTAAAATAACGCTTTAAAATATATCACAATATTAACAAATTATAAATATTAGTAAAACATGATAATAAATTTTATGTTAAATAATAAAATAATTTTAAAAGTTTCAAAATCTTGTTTTGTATCTTTTCTTAATGCAAACCAAATATTACACATTACAAATGATATTATAATAAAATTTATATTTTTTTTCAATGGATAAACACATCAAACAAGATACAACACAAAATCACTTATATTTTACATTGATCACCAAACAGCGTACAATACAAAAAAGTTATAATGTGACTCAACTACTTGTCCAGTGTTATTCTGTCTATCTCTTTAGTAAATCAAACGCACTCTTAAAAGACTTTTGGTAAGAAATTTTTTTTTTTTGGAATATTAAATTAGAAATCTTGATTTTTCATATTTGATATTTATTTTTTAAAAAAGTTTTCCTAAATACCTCTATAATTAATTTCTCCAAAATAATAGAAAGAGTGAGAGTATTCAAGCGAGAAAAATATATTTGATTATAATTTTACACATATTTTTTTATTTTATTTAAAATATTTATAAAATTGTATGAAAACATGTGTAAAAATTAAATTGTAAATACCCAAAAGTTACTAATTTTATAAGTATTATAATTTATAATAATATCTTGAATAATTTAAAATGTAAAAATTAATAAAATTAGATGAATCTCTAATAGATAATTTATATTTCATTAGCCACTTATGTGAGTTGTAACTTATGTATTGTTATGGCATTATACGTGTTTGGTAAATATTAATGGTTAATATGGAAGAATTCAAACTCATGATTATTTTTTTTAGCTATCAAGTCAATCTTATAATTTTTCATTTATTAACATAATCATAAAATATTAAATAATTATCAAACAGAATATTAGTTGTAATAAATGCATAAAAGACTAATATTTTTGCCCAAATATTTTGATCAAATTTTCATTAAAGATTTATAATGATATTATATGTCATAACTATAATTAAAAACAAAATAAAATAAAGTTAATTTCAAAATAAAATATTTTAGTTTACAGTAAAATTATATACTTTAAAGAACACATTAGACTGAAACATCTTGGGGTTATCTCTCAACACTGTAGCAGCTTCATGATTCAGCGGATCCTCATAATTTGGTTCTTGCGCAATGATTCAGAGATTATAATCTGGAAATTCCAAAGATAATATCCAAAAATGTCTAAAACCAGAGTCATACAATGAAGAGATGATACAAGCCGTAGATGATAGAGTTTATATTGAGGACAGGTTTCCAATCTTCTCGTAGGATGTTAAGGCAAACATTTCCTTCCAAGTCTATATTTGGATGGTAGACCTACATATATGACATGACAAATTAATTAGTGACTTTGAAACAGACAAGGAAAAACCACAAATATGACACAAGCAAGATTAAACACGTATGATGTACATAAAAAAGAATGAGTTAATAATACCAAAGATAACCAAGATCTCCTAGTTCCTACCTTTGTCTTGCACTTTAACCTTCGGCGCCTCATGTGGATAGATGGGGGACACTTGGAAGGTAAACAAAAATGTGCCACCTCTGTAACAACAAAAAGTAGTAAAGATAAGGAAGTTTTCTGTTTATTTTCCCTTTACTTTTTTGGGGGTGGAGGATGTAGTGTGTTTGTGTCTGGGTTTTCTTAAACGTAACGCAAAAGCAATTTTTTTCCTACTTTGTAATTTTTATATTGGAAAGTATATTTTTTCCATTCAACATGATTCTAACGCGTTTCCAAACATGCTATGGGGATTTAAATCCAACCAGATTATATATTTTTACTAAGCATTTCAAAAAACAAAAAAGGATAAGATGACAAGGACATGGGGAGTAGGGATATCTAATTCTTCAAATTAAAAATAAAAGAGATGGGCAGATAATCTGGAAAGCTCCATACTTGTAATATCCTTTATCAGGTCGGATTGAAACTTTAAAGTTCATTAGGTCATCTTTGCCATTGGGAAACTGCATGCTACAAGATTTTGGCAGATTCAACTCACTTATATCTGCAAGAAGTGACACTCCAATGTAACCAAAAACTTGTATAACAGAATAATATGGCAGAAACCACAGCCTCAAGTAATGTCTAAACAAGAACAACAAAAGCCTTATTATGACACTAGGTGAGGTCGGCTACATGAATCACACATCCTCATTCAGTTCGGTTATAGACAGATCTTAAAAGATGTTTATCATGAGATCCCTTTTAACATCAACTTCCAATCCAATGTCCTTATTGGTTTCCCTTTCCCCCTTTTCATAGGACTAGAAAAAATACAATCTACTCTCCTCACTGGTGCTTCGAGTGGCATTTTTTTGTATTATGCCAATTTTTATGAACTTTATTTTTATTTGCATACAACTTAAATTTTTATCCATATATAATTTCAACTGTTATGTGACTTCCACTATATGTCTGTGATGCTATCCACTATATGATATAGATTATTATTGGCTTTCCACCATTTTCCGCAATCCCTGTTGAGAGTCCCACATCGGGTGGTTAACAAACATGATGAGTGCTTATATAGCTGGGTAGGTCACCCTCTAATGAATTGATTTTTAAGGGGACCTTTCAGATACCAATGCTGCACTTTAACATTTAATAATCCCCAATGATAACACTGTCACTCTGTCAGTTTCCATTTCCCTCAAAGTTGGTGCAATTCTTACTTGAGAATTAACAACATCATGCATTCCTCACAAATGCATGTACCAAACTCTTACAGCAAAAAGCTAAGGTTCTTATAATGCATAATGCCTAAACACAATGAGGCCACTCACATAAAGAAATTAATTAAGTTATCTAATAATGTAGGTTCTAACTTCTAACACCCTAAGCCAGAAACACCAAGAAAGTGGATAGCAACTCATCTTCTGAAACAAACTTTAGACATCACAAAATGCTTCAAAATCTATAATACGCACTATGCACTATGCACAACCTGTTGATGAGATCAAAGAATATTATGACTGTAGATATGTTTCAGCATGTGAAGGAGCTTGGAGAATTTTCGAGTTTGACCTTCATTACAAGTGGCTGCCAGTGCAGAGATTAATTTTTCACCTTCCAAATCAGCAAGCTGTTTATTTCAATGACTATGAAGAAATTGAGTCATTTGTTGAAAGACATGAACAGGTTCAAACAATGTTTCTTGCATGGTTTGAGGCAAACAAGAATTTTGTTGTGGGTAGGGATCTAACATATTCAGAATTTCCCACTAAATTTGTCTATTGCCAAAAAGAAAAAATGTGGCAACCAAGGAAGAAAGGACAAAGTATTGGCACGCTTCAGTACATTCCCCCTGGCATTGGGGAACTTTATTACATGAGGATTTTACTTACTATGCAGAGGGGTTGCACAGGCTACGATTGCCTGAAGACAGTTAGTGGTGAAAAGTATAATACTTTCCAGGAGGCATGTTATGAGTTGGGTTTCCTAGCAAATGATAGGGAGTTCATAGATGCAATCAATGAAGGAAGTGAATTGGCAACTGGTAATCAATTTCGAAGGCTATTTGTTACATTGTTAGCCATGAATACAATGACAAAACCATCTGATGTTTGGAACGAAACATGCGAGTTATATTGTGTGATGGAATATTATATGACAAGAGGAAGAAACTAACTATTCGAGGTACAATTTTTTTTGGCCATTTCTTTGTCATTTTGTTTATAAATAGTTAAACAAACGACTAACACATTTATAAATTGTCCAGATCTTCAAATTTCTGAAAGTGAATTGAAGAATCTTTGTCTTATTGAATTTGAGAATTTGCTTAAGTCAAATGGGAGATCCCTTATTGATTATCCTTCCATGACTTTGCCAGTGATGTCAGATATAGTTGATTTTCAGAATAAGTTAATTGTAGATGAAATGAGCTATGATCGAGATGAGATGACAAAAAATCATTTTTCTCTCATGAAGATGTTGACAACTGAGCAAAAAGGTATATACCAAGAAATCATGAGCTCTGTCATGTCTGAATCAGGTAGATTTTTTTTCTTATATGAATATGGGGTACTAGCAAAACATTTTTATGGAAGACTTTATCTGCAGGCATGCGATCAAAGGGGTTAATTGTCCTCAATGTTGCCTTAAGCGGCTTTGCTTCTCTGCTTCTGCCTCGAGGATGAACTGCCCACTCAACCTTCTCTATTCCATTAGTTATCAAAGATGACTCAACTTGCAATATTAACCAAGGGAGTGCTAGATCAAAACTTTTACTTCACACTAAACTAATCATATGGGATGAGACACCAGTGATGAATAAGTTTTGCTTTGAAGCATTGGATCGAACATTGCAAGATATTATGGCATCTCAAAATAAGGACAATGCAACGAAACCGTTTGGAGGAAAGGTGGTTTTGGGGGGTGATTTCAGACAGATTTTGCCAGTGATTAGAAAGGGGTCGAGACAAGATATTGTTGGTTCTGCCATAAATGCTTCTAAGAAGGTCTTGAAGCTTAAAAAAACATGAGGCTAGGTACTACAAACAATAATGAAGACCGAGATGATATAAGAGAGTTTGTAGATTGGATTCTAATGATTAGAGATGGCAATCGCGATGAAGAGGATGAGGGTGAAATAGATATTCCTAAAAACCTACTAAATCCGTTACTATCTTTGGTTGACTTTGCCTGTCCTAACCTGTTACAAAACATTAACCAATCAAACTATTTTCAAGAGCGGGCAATAAAAACTGAAAATAAAATGCAATCTTAGTACATGAATTATCATCTCTGCCGCCCTCGCTATAGTACAGTCATGGTCACTGTACCTCGTCACTTTTATCACCTCCATTAGAAACAAGGTCGCCGATGCCTCCACAAATTACCAACACACAAATTTCTTTCCCCTTTATCTAAATTTGGAAGAATCATCCCATTGCCATCTTCAAATGGATATGAATATCTAGTCACAAAATATTTTCTCCTCTATTTTCTCCCATTCTATCTAGGAAATTCTTTTTGTCCAATGAGAACACATGAATGGTAGTAGGAGATGAGAGCAAAATTTACTAATTTGTCGTATATTATACATTATTTGGTGTCAGTCAAGTGAGGAAGGGAAATCTGGGTCTTGAATTTAATTGCAATTGAAACACAATCCAATAAGGGATTCTATTGAATTGAAACAGACGAAAAAGGAGTTTTTTTTTTTTTTTATTGGAATTGAAACTAAAGATAAAGTTAGCCCATCATTCGTGTGTTTCGTACAAGATTTGGTTCGTAACATTAGACATTTTTCTTATGAAAATATTTGTGCTATACTTAACGGAAACTCTTGGCACGAAGTGCACCATCTTTTTTTTGTCATGCACTGTGAGTTTATATTTTAATTTTAATTTTAAAAAATGATAGACCCTTAACAAAATTATCATCTTCGCCACCCATGCTGCAAGACGGTCACGATTATTTCACCTCATCATTTTTGTCATGTACATAAGAAACAAGGTTGCCAATGCCTCCACCAATTACCAGACATGACATTCTTTTTCCCCTTAATCTAAATTTGGAAGAATCATCTCATTCCCACCTTCAAATGCATTTGAATATCTTGTCACCAAATGTTTTCTCCTATATTTCTTGTTTTGATTGAGGGCATTTAACGGTCATTATATCTATGAATTTCTTGTTGTCTAACAAGCACATGTGAATGTTAGTGGGAGGTGAGAAAAATACATTTAATTGAAGAATTTTTTTACTACCTATTTGAATTAAGATGGGTAAATATACTATTATTAGTTATATAGTAACATGTGAATGAAATATTTGATATTTTAAATTATTTTTATTATATTTATTACAAATATCTTATTTCTTATTTAATATATATATATATATATATATATATATTAAAATAAGAGTAAGAATAAAAACCAAAATTTGATCCAATCAAACTGGATTAAAGTTTTAAACTAAATCAATTAGATGATAAATTAACAAAATCAAAATGATTAAATCTGATGATTTTTTTTTTTCAAAACCAATCGAGTCCAATTCAATTCACAAACCCTATTATGATGCATGATAATGTCATGATGATATCATAATAAAAAAAATTGGGTGATGATTTTTGTTGGTAAAGGACTTAAAAATAAAAAAAGAGTGAACTTATAAAGTCTAAAAATAAAAATTATAGTTATGAAAATTAAAAACATAAACTTACGTCAACTAATTTCATATTTAAGTCCTTTTCTTTTAAATTAAATCATGAATACCTGTTTTGAAAATCATATCTAGAACAACAATTCATGCCGCTGAATTATCAACCGTAGGGAATGAGTTTCAACATTTCTTTAAAAAAAGGACTTTAGCTGACCCTGGACAACAGTTGATAGCAACACAGACGGTACAATTTCAATGGAGAAAAGCATTTTCATTACATCATTAACCAGTCAAAAAAATATATCAGGCATATTTTTAAATCGGATTAAAATAAAATTATCATACGCAATAGTAATTTTTAATTTAATTAAAGATATAGTTAATTTTTTCCTAAAATTAATCTCACAGCTGAAACATAAGTTTAGCATCAAGTCCATAGGTGAATTAAAAGCATGATTAGGAGTTAGTGAGTGAGTCCACCCAAATGCTGGTAATTCTTGGACTCATTGGTGGAAGTGTGTCCATGAAGAACGTAGTAGCCAGTAACACCGTAATGTCTCATCTCTCTCACTCGTGACACTTTCTTCATCCCTAACCCATTGTCATGAGTGCCCTCAATTTGAACGCATGGCCACGCCCCAGATCCAGATCCAGATCCCGATCCCCAACCTTTCACGCCGTCAATAAGTTACCCTTCTTCACCGTTACCAAACGGAGAGCATTCTCGCTCTCTGCGGTGCTCACGGTCGAGACGGAAGAGAAGCCACCAATCTTCGACTTCAAGAACTACATGCTTTCCAAAGCGTCCGCGGTCAACAAGGCCCTCGACGACTCCGTTTCGCTCCGCGAGCCCAAGAAGATCCACGAGGCGATGCGGTACTCGCTCCTCGCCGGCGGCAAGCGCGTGCGCCCTGTGTTATGCGTGGCGGCGTGCGAGCTCGTCGGCGGGCACGAGGCCACGGCGATGCCCGCCGCCTGCGCCCTCGAGATGATCCACACCATGTCGCTCATCCACGACGACCTCCCCTGCATGGACAACGACGACCTCCGCCGCGGCAAGCCCACCAACCACACGGTCTTCGGCGAGGACGTCGCCGTCCTCGCCGGCGACGCCCTCCTGGCCTTCGCCTTCGAGCACATCGCCGCCTCCACCCGGGGGGCCTCGGCGCCCCGGATCCTCCGCGCGATCGGCGAGCTCGCGCGGTCGATCGGCTCCGAGGGCCTCGTTGCCGGCCAGGTCGTCGACATCAACTCCGAGGGCCTGGCCGACGTTGGCCTAGAGCGCCTGGAGTTCATCCACGTCCACAAGACCGCCGCGCTCCTCGAGGGTGCGGTTGTCCTCGGCGCCATCCTCGGCGGCGGCACCGACGACGAGGTCGAAAAATTGAGAAAATTCGCTCGCTACATTGGTCTACTCTTTCAGGTTGTTGATGACATTCTCGATGTTACTAAGTCTTCCCAGGAATTGGGAAAGACCGCTGGAAAAGACCTTGTGGCTGATAAGGTTACTTACCCCAAGCTTTTGGGGATTGAGAAGTCTAAGGAGTTTGCTGCGAAACTGAACAAGGATGCTCAGGATCAGCTTGCTGGCTTTGACCCTGTTAAGGCTGCTCCTTTGATTGCTTTAGCCAATTACATTGCTTATAGGCAGAACTAGATTATTGTTCTTGTCTCTACTTTACAAACAAATCATTGTTTGTTTTAGGAATATTTAGTTTTTTATGAAATGAAAATCATTGGATTTACATTTATTTACATATTGCAATGCAACTAGGGATTATTAAACAGTAGCCTCCCCTGCCCTTCTTCTATGTGCCTGCCATAGTCGTCAATTTTGTATGATGAATAAATATAAATATTAGAATACCTTTAATTTGTAATTAGATATTATATTATATTATATCCTTCTACCTATATTAAGTTGAGTAAAAGCATATAAGTTTATTGAATGAAGATGTATGATCGGTTGACCGCTTTTTGTGTTCTGTTTACTTTGCATATTTGAGATTTGAACTCGAGTTAATGAGCCAAGGTCCTAAGAGACACTAGCAAATGGGTTTAATATATGGTGATAAGTTGGTTTAGGATCTTAGATCTCTAAAACGTATATAGTTCGGTCTAAAATTGAGAGGGTACATAAATTAAACTCTATTAACTTTGGATGCAGTTTGTTTTTCTTTTTTTACTGTTTGTGAAGAATTCTGCATGGTGAATAGTATTTCTCAAGAATTAAACTGGTGAGGTGAGTTTTACTTGGTCATCTAAATGTTTCTCTGAAACTAGCTTTCGAGCGTTGAATTGACAAAAGGTATATCATGTGATAAGTTGGAGCTTGCTTTAGTCTTTTCCATTTGCTGTGTTGTCTTTGGATCCTGGTGTTAAGTTTGAGTGAGAGTTTGCTGATAATCTGGTGTTGTGGATGCTTTATTGGGAATAATCGAACAGTGTTTAATTCTATGTAGGTATATTCAAACATGTTTTTTTCTGCTGTTTAATTTTCAGCAGAGAAGGAATAATCAGACATACTAGTGGAGGCTGGTGAAGCAATCAGTTTGATCTTTAACCTTGGTTAGGCATTTTCTTAGGAGATGCCTTCACGTCAATTATTTATTACTATCTGAGATTTTGCAATTAAGTATAATCAAATGAAACCCTTCTATGTAGTTGACTCCTTATTTATGAGATTCTTTTAAGCAACATGATTGCTTGATATTTGCCATCTTAAAGACAAGTTTGTTGGAGTATTTGTTCTGTTTCAATTTATATCCGTATCAGATACTACACAGCTGGACAAGACTATTCAGATGAGTAAGGAATATATCAAATTTGTTAGTTGTAAATTGTAATTTAATAATTTAGTGCCTGTTTGTTTTCGGGTTCAGTAAACGGAGCACAATTTTTCAAGCGAAATCATCAGTTAATTGACTTTAGTCAAAATCAATTCCACATGTTTTACAAAGGGAGCTTTAGCCTCTGGCGGACTTTGAAATGGTTTTTTCACTTGATGTTGCTGTATTGTTAGGCAAAAGGATGGTATATTTCAAGAAAGAAGCTGATACCTGACGACTCTATTTGATTCTCGAGTAGTAGTGAGAACCTTGTGCTTTTGAATGCTATTATTTATTCTCCATCCCCAAACTTTGGTTGCTGCCTGGCACTTGGAAGGGTTGTAGAGGACCAAGTGGCCAACCTTAAAGCAATTTGTCACCATATTTATCAGAATATTATAAAACTGGGGTCTTATGTTTTGAGATGCTGGCATTCAACTTAAATTATGTCTTCTATCTTGAATTTTAATACTAATGGTACCTAACCTTTCTTTCAGTGCATTTAAAAAGCATCTTCTTTGTCATTTTTTATTATATGATAGTCGTCTGATTCATTGTTCACTGGAGCTTGGTATTTTTTATTTCTTTCTTCTTTTGATATGGGAATGACACATTGCATTAAGGTGAAGTACATGCTAACGCACATCCATCATGGACCCCATAAGCAATCTCGATAACCATCTTCTACCAATTCATTTTTAATCAAAGTACCTTCCACATGCTAGGACAATATCAATCACTTGTCGCAACTGCAAGGTCACCTCTAAGGGCAATTCCATTATAGCATCCTTCATGTAAAATTTTGGTATATGGTGAATCAAAGAGGATCACAATAAACTATCAAGTGCATGGATCAACTAGCGTGAAGTTATCCCAACATAATCAGTAGTCTCGAATTAGAGTCTTGTGTATGCAGTTACGTTAAATATTTGAAGAGAAAACTTTATTGTCCATAATAATTCTAATGATTCTACTAAACTTGGACAGGATTACTTCCAATATATGTGATTTAGATCAAGAAAAGGATCACAATACTCCATACCAATTCCATAAGCTTATCGTCCCACGACCTATACATTTATCATGCCCCTAGCCATGTGACGACAAAACATCTATTCTCTCCAAATAATATGATAAGGATATTTAAAAACAGATATAGGAATGGCCAATAAATTGGATAACTTCAAATAGAAGGAAAATATAATCAATCAGTTTCATTCCAAGCAGTTGCAGCACCCTCTCCATCGAGTGGCTCAGACAGAAGATCAGCTAGTTGATGCAACACTGATTAGTATTTCACATGACACATGCCAATAGAGAATTTGATGACTGCGTTATTCTCCTAATTAGTTTTACCAATAATATCTTGTTAAAAGTTTGAAAACTCCGAAACCTCATAAAAAGTTAATTGACAACCTTCTTTTTGGATTTTAGTCGCCCTTCTTAGCTATCTTGTAAAAATGTATTTATAATAGCCTCAATACGGTCACATGTAATACATGTAGGAATAGACAGGATCAGTCGCTTTGTTGAGGACCTCCACACAACGTGCTTTTTGAATTTTCTCACATTCGTAGAAATCCCATAATGCATATTTAAAGTGGTTCTACTGATCTAGACAACTGTAATATCCAATCTTGATTGGATCATGCGTTTCTTGTCATGTGGCACATTTTGTTTTGAGTTTTGACTGAAGAACTTTTATTCTATAAATTGACATGTTTACGCAAAGCACGTTGAAAAACATTAACAAAAGAATGAAAACTATTCATCTCATCTCAGGCTAAAAAGACTTGTAGAAGACTATACTATTGGCGGCAAAAAATTAATAAGTGGGGTATATGTGGGGCAGCTCTTGCAATCTGTATACCATTTATTCTACCACGAGACTGTTTATTTATACTACAAAGCTAAAGAACCTCAGCACACGAAATGGAAAAATAAGGGAAAAGTTGATACTTGATTCAATTTAGATAGTAGAAGGATTTTTATAGCATGTTTGGGGTGGTGGTGAGATGAATCAAAATCAATTATCAAATCATGGTGAATGTGAAGCAGCATATAGTTGCTTTGGAAAAATCATGGTAACACCATGATTTTTGAGATAATCACCATAATTTTAAAAGGTATCCAAACATGCTATTAGTATGCATCACCACGTTTATTGGTGCACTGGTGTACCACAAATAAAGATCGTTGATGTAATACTAAAATAAATTAAAAGGTTCTTGTGTAAGTGATGGAAGGTGAATCAACTTTTCCTAAGTAGACAAATAAGGGTTGTTGTCTACTCAATTTGCAAGGTGTTGGGGTTTACTTGGTGCTTTTTCTATAAGTGTTGAAAACATCATTTTGATGTTGACTAAATTTCAATTTTTCGAAAAACAGTGATATATACTTGAAATGTAGAATTGATTTGTTGATAGAATAATGAAAATTTTAAAAAAGAATCAATTCGAGATTGAAACCAAAACTAGTAAGCCAGGCATGATGAAGAAAGAAAAGGAAGAATTAAAAAAAAAAGTTCGAGAATTCCAAGTTAGAAAGCAATTTTTAGTCTTTATTGATGTGTTGCACTTTTACTATATTTTTCTATTAATTGGGTTTATTTTGTTTATACTTTTAATAAATGTTAACAACACACTCTAACACAATTTTAAAAACTATAAAATTATGTGTGAAACTCATTAAATAAGATATGACACCTACATAAATTTTATGACTTTCATTTAAGTTTAATCAAGAAGAAGTATGTTCAGAAGAGTGTCTTACCAACTCTCATCTTTATCTTAGCTGTTTGTAAAGAATTCAGAAACTTGAAAGATGTTAAATAGTTTGTCTCAGAAACTATGCTGGTGAGTTTTACTTGATCGAGCATTAAATCCACAAAGCTGTCTTTGGATGATGGTGTTCAGTTAGAGACTTTTCAAATGATCTGGTGTGGTGGATGCGGTGTTGGGGAAAATCACCATACCTTTCTTTAATTCTATCCAGGTATATTCGAAGGTGCTTCTTTCTGCTGTTTAATTTTCAGCAAAGAAGGAATAGCCGCCATATTATGATATTATTGGAGGGTGATCAAGCAATCAGTTTGGTCTTTAACCTTTGGTTACACATTTTCTTAGAAGATGCCTTCACATCAATTATTTATTTTCTGAGATTTTGCAATCTTGTATAATAATCAAATAAAACCCACATCTTCTTGACTCCTTATTTAATCAGATTCTTCTAAGCAAAGTGATCGCTTGAGATATTTCTATCTTAAAGGCATGTTTGTTCTCTGTGCTGTTTCAATTTAATCCGCATCAAATACACCACAAGTGGACCAGACAATTATCAGATGTTGCAAAGCAAGGAATATCAAATTGGTTAGTTGTAAAATGTATTTTACAAATTTAGTGCTGCTTAGTTTTCCAGTTAAATAAAGCAAGATCATCAATTAATTGATTTTAGTCTAAATCAATTCTACATATTTAATTTACAAAGGGAGCTTTTTAGAGTATGTTTAAAACGTTGAGATGCACCTAAACGTCCATTCAACACCAATGAACACAAAGTTTGCCTTCTCCATTTGATGCTTTGCAACGTGTGAACATCCATTTTCAGCATTTTAAACGGATTCACAAACATGCTATTAGTCTCTGGCTGACTTTGAAAGGGGTTTTTTTCACTTGATGCTGCTGTTAAGTATTGTTAGGCTAAAGGATGGTGTCTTTCAAGAATGAAGTTAAGAAGCTGATACCTGACTGACTCTAGAGTAGAAGTGGGAACCTTGTGCCTCTGGATGCTGTTATTTATTCTCCTTCCCTAAACTTTGGTTGCTGCATTGCACTTGGAAGGCTTGTAGTGTGGTCCTATAAAGCACTTTGTTGCCATATTCCTCAGAATATTATGAAACTCGGGTCAAATATTTTGAGATGCTGACATTCAACCAAAGTCTTAAATAACATCTTCTATCTTGAATGTTAAGATTAATGGTACCTTGCTTACATGCAATGCAATTGATGGAACTTTATACTAATGTTAAAATTTCTTACCGTGAATTTAAACTGGAACTTCTTGTTTTCTGCATAATATTTTCCACTCTCTAATTTCATTGAATCAGCCTCTAATTTCTGCTTATATTTGAAGTTATTTTTTTAGTTTCTAAAATTTGTAAAATACTCTTTTCAATTTTTATACGAAATAAGATATTCACGATTTGAAATATGTAATTTTTTAATGTCAGAATTTGATTTTTTTTATTTTAAATTTTAAAATACTATTTTTTTACGGTTTAAAATTGGAATCAAATAAAGAAAACTAAAGTGATATTTAAAGCAATTAATTGGTTTTTAATTTCTTCTACTTGCTTGATTCAGTCAGTTTGTATTTTATTATAACATCTATATTATTTAATTGGATTAAGTCTAAGTTTATTGAACTTGAAACTCATAAGCTCATTATTCAATCCAATTAATAATTAAATTCATCGAAAAACGTGAACTTAATGTAATGATCCAATCCTACTTGTGGAAATGTAATTGAGTTGGGTTGAACAATTGAAACTTATAATCAATTCCATGACAAACCCAAAGAATGGAAGTTGGTGGTGATACTTTACGATCCTTCGGAAAATCAAATGTCTTGACAACAATGATTACAAAACAAATTTAAATGTATATTGTTAGTTTTTATTCAAATTAATTTAAAAAGATTATAATACACATTTGCGTGCTCAAGTTCTGCTTTGTAATTTTTTTAATTTGTTAATAATACACATTCATGTGCTCCAAGTATTTGAGTATAACTCAAATACGATACCATTGATTAAGTTAAAAGACAAATATTAATTTATCAATTGATCCACACATTTAGTAATTAATTTATAATAATAAAATACTATTTTGCATTTTCATGGAGAATTATTTTACATTGTATGATATTTTTTTTAAAAGATATATAACCATTAAACTCTTAATTTATTAATGGTTGAAGTCTAAAAATCTTTTGGTCGTCTGATTCTCTATATTCATCAATCATTCGTGTGTGTAAATGGTTGATTCAGTGGCAATTTGAATCGGTCATGTGAACACATGAAACATCTCCGAGGTTTCCAGCTTGGTTCCTACAACTTTCATTACATTAATTTATTTATATTTCCACGTAGAAAAAGTCTGCCGTTGAACTTTGACCAGGAAAATATATTCAAGGAACAAGAGAAAAGTTATGAAAGCATAAACAAGATCAAATTAAAATTATAAATAAACTTATAAAACAAAAAGAAATTGAGTAAAAATTATATGTATATATAGTGCGATAAAAATAAATTTAAATAATATTTTTATCTGCTTGCATTGTTTATATGAAAGTGTTAAACTATATATGTGCTTGAATTAATACACAGAAATATTATGATAAATAAATATGATAAAAATCAATTCACACAATTTTTCAACTTTAAATAAGATTTTTTATATTTATATTTTGTGTTTAAAAACTTTAAATGAAATTTAAATTTTAAAATGACCATTACAAATCACAAGGTAAAATGAGTTGTTAAGTAAAGTTACAGAAAGAAGTTGTTTTAAAATTTAAACTATTGTTTAATTATCAATTTCCATATATAGTAAAATTATTACTTTTGAAATAATTAATTTAAAATTTATATATATAATAATTTATAATTGATGGGTAATGCAAACTTTTTTATGTTAAGAATAAATAATTTTTAATTTAATTTAAAATAATTAACATTTATAATAATCATTTTAAAAGTTATAGTCTGCAACTGATAATATTAATATTAATATAAAAATTACTTAGCATTATAAAAATATTCACACTAATACTATTAATATATTAAAATTAAAGTGTAATAAAAACACTAAAAAGTTAAATTTACGTGACATTTTTTTCAGTTAATTTTATACTCAAATATTTTGAAAAAAAAATAGTAATGAATTCATTTTTTTTGGATAGTAATGAATTCATTATTTTTTTAAGAAATACGAATTCAAGAAAAAAAACAATAAGTTGAAAAAAATAGAAACTATTAAAAATAAAAATACCCATTATTCATAATTTTGTCTTCAATTGTCCCCCCAAAGCACTTTTGCCACACAACACAACGCTGCATAGGAGTCAAAGACACCTTCCTCCTTCCCTTGTTTACTTTGACTTTCTCTCTGCAACTTCGCAGGTCACTGAAGCCACCTTAGTTCTCAATCCAAGACACAATCTCAACATCTAAGTACCACTTCTTCCTCTTCCAAATCAAAGCTTGAGTTGAAGCAATAAGTTTCTGAAGAGTATCACAATTTTTCCTCAATTGGGCATCAATCTTCATATGTAGCTATTTCTGCTCTTGGGGGAAGGAATCAGAATGAATGCCACCAACTTAGTCTGAATCTTCAGCTGAATCTCAGGTAACCAACCATAAAAATTGCAACTTTCATTTGGGTGTTCTTAGTTTATAGTCAATACAGCTGGATCTAACCAAAGTCAACGCATCTTTCTTCCTCGTTCGTCTAGCTAGCCGTGGATCCAGTTGAGCCCAATCGTGTAAAATTCTGAAACTTTACTAATTTTGGGCATTGTTGCTGAGGCTTAGGACTATTTGTGATTGATTGGTGTTTAGGTTTTGTGATTGATTGGTGTGAAAAGGAGGAAAGGAAAAAGTGACCTTTTTTTTTAATATTTCGGATCCTAAATTTTAGAAGCTGGATTTGATCTTTCTGTTTCTGAGCTATCAAGATGGGAGGGCAATCAAGCAAGATGGTTAGTGTTGAATCCCCGACACCCATTAAAATGGGTACCCATTCTCTGTATGCTGCTGATTTGAGCTCCTATGAAGCTGCTTGTGTTAAAGATCCAAACTTGCAATCCTTTGACGTGAGCATTCAGGAGCATACCAATAGGGTGATTAGTTCCCTTGCTCATGGGGTTGAGGTCAGATCCTTGTCTTTTGATTCACTGAGAGAAATGACTGATAGTCTTCTTGAGATGAACCAGGAAGTAGTCAAAGTTATTTTGGATTGCAAGAAAGATATATGGGGAAACTCAGAATTGTTCTCCTTGGTGAATGATTACTTTGATAATAGCCTCCACACATTGGAGTTCTGTAACTCACTTGAGAAATGCTTGAGGCAAGCACGCGAAAACCAGATGATAGTCAAGTCAGTGGTTACCTACTTTGAGGAAGAGGTGCAAAATGGGGCCGAAGGGGTGACTTATGTGAAGACATTGCAAGAGCTTAAGAAGTTTAAGGATGCCGGGGACCCCTTTACTGAAGAGTTTTATTTGTTGTTTCAATCGGTTTACACGCAACAGGCATCAATGTTGCAGAAATTGCAAATCAGGAAGAGAAAGCTCGATAAGAAATTGAAATCCCTCAAGACATGGAGGAGGGTGTCAAATGCCATTTTTGTTGCTGCTTTTGTTTCTGTCTTGATTTTCTCGGTTGTGGCGGCTTCTATTGCTGCGCCACCGGTTGTGACAGCCTTGGCTGCTGCATTGGCTGTTCCAATAGGGTCAGTAGGAAAGTGGTGCAACTCTCTCTTCAAGCGCTATGAGAAAGCTCTAAAGGGACAACGGGAAGTGGTCAGCTCAATGCAGATTGGTACTTACATTTCACTGAAGGACCTGGACAACATTCGAGTGCTTATCAACAAATTGGAATTAGTTCTTGAATCATTATTGCAGAATGCTGATTTTGCTATTAAAAATGAGGATGTTATGAAGTTTGCAATTGACGAGATTAAGAAGAAAATAGAAACATTTTCAGAAACTATGGAGAGTTTAAGTGCTCATGCTGATAAATGCAGTCGCCAGATACGGAGAGCGAGGACTGTGGTTATACAAAATATAATCAAGAAACCAGATTGAAATTTGTTTACTTTCTCTTGCTGGATTCTTCCTTTGCTTCAAATAGGTAGACTACTTCAGTAAGATGCTTATAAAGATAAATGAATATAGAACTTGTACAGAACATTCTGTACTTTCTAATTTCTCTGTATAGATATTTAGATTATAAATGATTACAAATATGTTTTCTGCTTAGCTGTTTCTGCTTACACTTTTGTTAGATGCAATTGACCATCATCTGAGTACATAATGATGAAATCATGACAAGCTCACGGAACAAAGTATAGGACTGTTGATGATGAATTGTAAGTACAGACTACCTTAAGTTTGGAATAAATCTAATGGAGCAGCTCCATGATTAGGAGATCGATAAGTATCAATTTCAAAATGTTAAGAGTATGAGATCCGAAGAAAATGAAAATTTATATTTGCTGATATTTAGCAAACTATTTTTGATTCTTTGATACCTGCATTCTCAAGTTTAGCTGCGCAACATGTAAAAAATACTGCTTATAGCAACTATTTGGGTTTTCAGTTTCTATTTCGGAATATGGATGTGGAATGTATAGCTGCTTGCTTGTATGATATATAAAATTTTTGGGTAAACTCTTACATTAAGAGGGTACTTGCTATGGTTGTCAACTCCAAATGTTGTAGGAAAACGAAACCATAACAAAAATATACTTTGGTAAAAGAACAAAATCTGGTATCAGCTGTCTAAGTTAGACCAATTCTTTTTAAATCCTTTACATAAAACCCATGTTCGAACCAACATTCATTTTTTTTGTCACCCCACTTCACCTTCGGTCAAAGATAAATTTATTAAAATACTTAATAAACGAGAAGGATAAGAGAGAGAAAGAATGAGTGTACTAACAACTTTTGGAGAGAAAATATTGAAAGTTAAAGTTTAATGAAATTAAATAAAAGAAAAACCACCAATAAATTTTTATCCTACTTTAAAAATGATTTACATATGGGAGAATGATCTATTTAACGTGAGAACTTGTATTTGATTTTTATCATATGCAAAAAAAAAAAAAAGACTAACAACAGTCGTCCATCGCGAACAGACTTAGTCTTTAACTTAGTGAGTTGAAAGACATATGTGATCTATAACTTAGTGTGTGGTCTAACTTAGTTAATGGTGCTAACTTTTGATTTATTTCTTAAAATTATTTTGTCTTCTTTTGGTGCAAAGTCACATGATATTTTTTAAGGGAGATAATCTTAGTCAATATAAATAGAATCACATTAGGAGACAACTTTTTGTCCAAGTATTTATATATATACATGAATGTGAAAGGTCTAAATTGGGAAGAGAGAAAAAAAACCCCTTCGAATGCCAATGAAAGACAACCTATGTGAGTAAGAACTAAAGCATGCAAAAGACTTGCCCTCTTTGGTGATAGACAAAATTCCATCATTTCCTATCCCCCAAAGAAGCGGTAAAGGCCCCTTGGAATAAAGAAAAATATAAGTATGAGGTAATGTCATAAAAACAATGGAAGTTTTGAGCTCAATACTTTGTAGAAAAACAAAAAAGAGGAAAAGTGTAATGTTAAGCATGCCAAAGTTAATATCAATTTATGTTTAAATAAAAAATTTATGTCTATGATGCTTCCATGGACATATATGTATATTGTTGCATGTACAACACTCACTAGGACATTATCTTATTAGTTTAGTTTTCATGTTCTAAATTGATCAGGTATAAAGGATGAAGACGTACAAGTGGTCCTGAAGACATCGTGTTTTGTGCATTGATATCTTTTTAAGCTAGTTATTTGGCAAGGCTTTAGTTGTATTATTTTCTAAAAGAATCTCTTTGTATAAGAATCACACTCATGATATGTATATGATAATGTTACTTGCAAATGTTGTATGACTTTAAACATTAAATTCTTGAGTAATGAAATTATTTATGTCATCATTTTCCGCACTCTTAAAAATGTAAATCTCTAGGTAATACCCCTTAGAGTATTACGAAATGTCTTGTTTGCACAACAAAAACATATTTTTATTGAATATCAAATTTTAGCACACAACACAAACACATTGTTGTTGTGTATAAGATTCTAACACACAATGGAAACATGTTTTATTGTGTATGATGCACAATAAAAATATGTTTCCATTACATCACAAACACACACAAAAATTCAAACTCTCAAAGTTCAATGATGGGGGGCTTATAGTGGCATGCAACGATGGTAACGTCCTAAGGCTTCCAAGAAAAGGGTATTTAAAGAAAAGGAAAGGGGTGAGGAGAGGAGTAAGTAAGAAAGGAGAAATGATGGGGAGGTTGGGGAGGGGAAAGAGTTGGGGTAGCTTAGGAAATTTCAATGTTTTTATACCGGGTGGGAGTGAACTTAGCAATAAGGATTGTAGGAATGGCAAGGACCTTTTAGGTTATCGGGCTTTGCTAAAAGAATGTTCCGCCTATCTTTTCGTTTGGGCTAGTGCATGCTTCTCTGACTTGAATGTTGTACGGGTGCATTTTAGGTAGGTACTTTCCCTTATAAAAAAAATAGGAAAAATAATTAAAACAGGCAAAACGTTTGATAAATAGAGAATTAAATAAGCAAAACTAAAATGTAAAATAGATAAAATACGGTAAATACATATGAAAATGATAAAAAAAAAACATTTTGAGTTATTGTGGGCAGCTATATCAGCATCATCATCATATATTTGTGACCTTAAATAAAAAGTTCAAACAATAATTAGAAAGCATGATTTTATATATATAAAAAAAGTTAGACAGCTTGAAGGATTTTCGTATATCACATAGATTGAACATTGGATTTCCCGTATAGATTGTTCTCACAATATGTGAGCTTAAGGTACCTAACTACAATGTCAACCCATTAGATTAAAATGAATAAGAATTTGATACTAAGGTGAACATTTCAAGGATAAAATGAATAAGAATGATAATATTTATCTTCTAATCAAAATAGTGATTAAATAAGAGATGACATCAAGTTATTAGTTTAAATGGTACGGACTTAGTCCCTTAAATAAGATTTAGAATGAGTCTTATAAATAAAAAAATGTGATTAAGAAAAAATATTTACTAAAAATAAAGATAATTAACAAAATTCTTTAATAAAGATTAATTATTAATAAAATTAATAAATATTAAGCATCAATATTTATGATAGTTAAAAAAAGAAAAAGAAAAAAGATGACACCCTCAATCATATGGGACAGTAGGTAGTACTAGCATGCTAGAAAAGATCAACACAAAAATTACCACACCGACTTATTTCGTTAGCAGTTTTAACCAATTATGATGCTGAAAAATAAGTTGAAGACATGTTATGCTTTCTTTCTTAAGAGAACTCAACTTTGTTTATTGGTGTCGTAGTCTTTATATATTTTTGCCATGTATCTATTTTTTAGTTTCATTTATTATTTTTCCTTCTCTTAGTGCCGGCATATGCATGTAATTAACTTATTACAGTTTGATTGTTTGTGATGTTGCAAATAATTTGTAAAGTTTACAATAAAACAAATAAAAGACTTAATCTCCTCCTAAAAAAAAAAAAAGGACTTAATCTCACTTATTATATCTTTCAGCTATGGATAACGTGTGACTTTTGGCTCTCTAAAAATTCTTGTTAGGTCCAGTAAAAAAAATATTAATCCCTGTATTCCTTTTTAACTTTCTTTTAAGGTTGTTGTGAAGAAATAAAAAAAAAAAAGCAATAAATATTTTTTATTCTAATAAAGCAATTGTGAGATTTCATATTTTTTTTTCACTCCACAATAAATATATGTATACATTAATTAAACATTAGGAGACGAGTAAAGGTATAACTAACAAAAGAGTAATTAACTTTAAAAAAATAATTAATGTGATATTAAACTTTACAAATCACATATAAATAAAATAGAAATTCTAAAAAAATTGACAATTTAAAAGCAACACAGGGAATAAGAGATTGTTTGTTTTTCTAAGAGATATAATGTTGGTTTGATGATAAAGAGTGAAGGAGGAAGAAATACGTTGTAAGTTCAAATTTTTTGATTTAAAAAACTAATAAATTAATAATTAATATTTATTGATAACAACTAACAACTAAAAATTTGATCCATAGATATTTTGAATATAAAGAGAGAACTTAAGGATTTAAGAAAGACTTAATTATAACTAGTTTTTTTTTTACAACCACTTAATTATAACAATTAAGAAAAGTAAGAGATGATTTTAGATTTTTTTTTCTGAGGGGTTAAAATGACACAGTAAAAGATTTAAAAGTGTAGTTTAAAAGAAAGAAAAAAAGAAGAAGAAAAATCTAGTTTGCAATGTTATATCCTGCATGCTTTCAATACCAAATAAATAATATCTTGCATGCAGCATGCTATGGTCTTTGAATGAGGTTACTATGACAATATGAGCATAAACTGTAAAAAAGAAAATTATAAAGTGTGTGATTTATTTGAAAAATATAGAAACTGTAGCTAATAATTTGAAATTTAACAATTGAGATTATAACAAAACAAGACACGTATTATAAATTATAAAATTGTTAAATTTGTTTCTTTAATTTTCTGGTCAATAAACTTAACCCCTCAACAACGAAAGTGCCATTTGCTTTGTTTTGAGTGTTGATGGCCAGAGTTGCCAATATGTATATCCAATTTTTCCTGACGGTGACTGGCTTTTGAAAAGTACCTTTCGTGACAATTTTCTGTGCGTTAGGAGAAGTGATATTTGTGACGGCTAGATTTTGTTTCACTACATCGACAATAATGAGTAAAAAAAAAAAACTACATCGACAATAAAAAATATTTTTTTTAGGTTACAATAAAAATTAGTTTAGTGATAGGATACAGTTATAGGATTTTCATGATATCTATTAATTTTGTTGATAATTATTATTTGTTAAAGAATTTAATTAATTAACTTATTATATTAATGAAATTTCTTTTTTTAATTATATTTTTTTATTTACAATGTTTGAATATAAAATTTTACTTAAAAAGTTTTGAGTTTATTCTACTTGAATTAGTAACAGGTTGATAAATAGATTTTTTTTCTTAAAAAAATATAGGAATTTGGGTTAACTTTATTATTTATTTAAGACTTTTTTAGAAGATTATTTAAGAATAAGTAATCAAATTAATTACTACAAGATACAACCATTTTCTTATACAGTAAATTAAGATCCAACCATATTAGTAATTTTTTTTCTTTTTAACATTGGTCATATTTTTTTTTGTTATATAGAGAACATTACACAGTCCTATTTAACTTAGAAACATTTATAAAAGATAATTTTTTATGAAAATATTTAACAAAATTATATATTCAAAACTTAAGTTCAAAATCATTAATTGGGCTAAAATAATCTATGCAGTCTTTGATTTTGCCTATTTTGACGTCATCACCTAAATTGAACAAAATAAAAATTAAAATAAAATTGATTTTTTATTCCATCATTGTATTGATATAAAGTATATTTCTATTAAAAATAATGACTAATCTTTATTAAAAATTATCAACACAAATAAGATAAGTATTCAATATAATTTATTTTATATTTAAATTTAAGATTCGAATTTTGGATCACGACGAAGAGATAAGATATAAATTGACATCATTTATATTAACCATGGTTGTTGGTAGATTGGAGTTATTACTACTGGAAAATTTTGGACCTTCCTAAATTCCTCTCTCTTTCTCTCAACTTCTATATATATATGAATCTTTCCGTACCCGTTGATTTTGTACGTGGTGAAGTTAACACAAAATGGAGCTGCATGGAGTGCAAAGCAATTGATTCACAAAGACATGCATGTCAGCATGTGTTATGCAACTGATTTATTTAGAGAATAAATTTTAAAATCGAAGTTATTGATTGACAGGCCAACCATTAAGATTATGGTTAAAGATATGCACAAACATAACAAACTATTTAATTATAACAAATTATTTAATTAATGATTTTAAGTCCTTACATTATTCCGTAACGTTAATAGTCAAATATGTCCTCTAAAAAAATAGTCAAATATGTGTTCATAATCCAATTAAAATGTTATATAAGAGGGAGGGAGACCAATATTATTTTGGAATTCGTATGAAAGTGGTTTTGCAGCGAGAAAAACGTAAAACACATGGAACGAATGGAAAAAAAATAATTAATTTGCATGTTGACAAGTTTTATCCTCCATCCCATTCCCCATATTCCATTTCATTACACGTGAAAAATGAATGTTTAAAAAAAGTATTGATAAGCTGCTTCATTCTTTGGGAAAAACATTTACTAGATTAGGTATTACTTTTCGATTGTGCTAATATTATTTATTTTTCCAACTCAGGCCTCATATATTGTTTTACCTTGGAATCAATTCTTCTCATCACGGTGAATAAGTTCTATTGAAAAAATTCTGATTAAAGTTACTATAAGTATACATCTTAGTTACGTTCAATAATTAAAATAGACGAACACTAAATAGAGGAAATGACGAATGCCATTAAGTAATTTTTATCAAAATCGTTTGTACTTAACTTTAAAATAGATGAACACTTAACAGATGAAATGACGAATGTCATTAAGATAACCACAAATGAATTATATGATTCATATAACATCATCTCATTTTTTTTCGGAAGGCATATAACATTATTATTTATCTCATATTTCTCCTTACAGACATATTATATATCTATAATAACCTAACCTAATGTTTCACACGTTATGCAGGCCGTCTAATGGAGAGGCTTCATCATTCTGATCTGGCAGATTGATCTACATCAACTCCTATTTTGAATGTGTCGTAGGGAAATAACTAAAAATTAATTCTTAAAGAAAATATTTATCATGAAGAAAATAAATTAACAAATTCTTGCATATATACAACTGCTATATATATATATATATATTTTAGTTGTCCATGTATAGAATTTTTTAAATTTTAGTGCGTGTTGGAGATTTACCCATAGCCTGGAGACGTGTTTTCTGCTAATTAAAAAAAAATCACATCCTGCATTAATCAATAGCTTAAGACCATTTGCTTAAATCAACTATTTTTTTCAAAACGCTTCTTGTTAATTGGATTATCACCTTCGAATATGAGTCAGATCATGAAGTACAATACCTTGTTTTCAATATTTCCTTGTACAATTAATGCATGTACTCACGCCATTACCTAACATCTGGCAAAGCTATCTGCCAAGGATGTCAAACTATAAACTAGCTACAAAAGAAATTAAAATAAGTAGAACTTCTTAATTAGGAGACCAAGCATACATTTCAACAACAAAAAACGAATAAATTATATATTCGTTTATATCTTGATACGTATTTAAATTACATTCTTATGTCTTTATATTTTAAAATATGTTTTTTCTTTCTCTCATAGATAAATCATAAATATATGCCACATTTACATTTTTTTTAATAAAAAATATTTTTGTAGGTATCTTTTTCTTATTATGATCAGCTTATCCTATTGAGTTAGTCTAGTGCATCCTGAAAATTAAAGGGAGTTGAGTTAGTCTAGTATAAATTTGAAATATATTATTAATTAGAAAAATATTCAAACATTATTTCAAAAAATAAAATAATAGAATTTATAAATATTATATTATGATAAAAAAATCATATCGGTTGTTTAAAATATGTTATAATTACATTATAATATTTTATTAAATATTTAATGTTCATTGTGTCATTAATCTTTCAGTTGAACTTTATTTAATTTTTAAAATTTAAAAATGAAATGATGTATAAAATTCAAGAAGGAATATTGAAGATAATTTTTCATATAATTTTAAAAGATAATGTTATAAAGTTTAGAAACAGATTATGAATTAATTTAAATATATATATATATATATATATATATATATATATATATATATATATATATTATGATTTTGATGAAATGGTAATATTGTCACACACATATATTATCTCATTCTGATATTATTTAATTCATTTCAAACATAAAATAGGACAACATATGTATTAATTATCTAAGAGAGTATTTAGCACACATCAAATATTTAGTAATATGAAAATTTATCACGTTTTTCTTCTACTTTATTATTATTTTATTTTTATATATATCTTATCTTATTCTATCATTATCTTAATTTTCAATCGAATCCATAGGAAATGATAATGTAATTTAAATACATTTTAAGGACGACTATGATTTACTCAAAGAAACATATTTAAAAAAAAAAAAACAATTTTGGTGATCGCTATGGCTCCAAAGAGTCGCCCAATGCCTCTTATTTTAAGAACAAATGACACATGGATGAAGTGAATTAGTAGCGATAAGTTCCTGCATCAATGTCAACGCCCTAGTTGCATGCCAACTGGTTAATTAGGTCTCTTTCCCCCAATAGGGATGATAAAACTAATATATTCCATCATGCTGTAATCAGAGGACGATAATGATACAGAATATATCCTATAGAACATATTGCAGATACACAATAGTTCAATTAGAACTATATATTTGTTATCAAAAAAGAAAAAACAATGTGAGGTCTTGGTATTAGTTATCAAAAAAGAGAAAAAATGTATGGTCACAAATATTGGTGCATCATTTTAAGATATGGCAAGTTCCTGTTCCATCTTTTCCATATAGGTTCCTTACGTTCCCATATCGGCTTCACTACTTTTTTCAATTTTTGGTGTTGAGTTGCATGGTCCCGTAAAAACTAATAATATTCCATGAACACTTTTCTTTCAATATCTGTCTTGAAATCTGATAAAAACAATACCCTTGTGTACTTCATCTGCTTCATTATTTTGACAAATTACATTAACCAAACAATTAGATTCTGGTCTTCCTCACCAGTCACGGGGTATATAAAAATCTTACAATATTAAACTTCTTGCCGCCCATAATCAAACAGTAAATTCGCTAACCTAACTTTCTGATGACCAAATCGACCTTCGTAAAAATTTAATTTGTTCGTTTGCTAATCACGGAAGTCTTTCTTTTCCTTCCATACATAAACTAATAAAAGCCACTAATTCTTTTCTCTCTATATTGCAACGATTGGGGAGTGAACAATATGCATTAATTATGAGAATAGTGACCCCTAGGGTCTGTGACCGCTGTTACTGATGAAAAAAGATTTTTTTAACAATAGTTGATATCTTGAGAAAGCTAGAGAAAAGTATAAATATGATAAATAATATGATTTGTTAGGAAGAAATAGGAATGAAGTCAACCAAATTAAGACTCTACGGGAGCCAATTTCGTCTCTCTATATATATATATATATAATTCATACAAAATATTTAAAATATTAATTATAATAACAATTTATTAGTATATATTTACTTTAAATTTTTATATTAATTATAATCAAGCCCCCTCTCACCCACGAATCTATATCCATCCCCGGAAAGAAAGATATAAAGAGAAAATAAAAACTAGATGTTTGAAATTTGTGAGTGTGAAAAAATCAAGACTCAGTTATAGATATACTTGCTCGGTTCATTTTTTTTTGCATTAGTTTTATTTTGCCTTTTTTATTTTAAAAAAAAAAAGACTCGCCAAGCCAAAAAATACCAACAACCTCAACAAGAATTTAAAGTAGAATTTTTCCATTCTTTTTTCATTTAGGAAAACAAAAAGGTGTCGTATTTTTGACATTTTGTTTTCGTACTGTCCTATTTTGGACTTTCGCCGCGCATGTTACACGGTGAACTGTGCATCATAGAAAGAAAAATTATCTTTTATTTTCTTTTTAGGGTGTATCCAGTATGTCACCCTTTGGGAAGAGAATATTAATGGGAAAGATATGAAAAGAAGAAGAAAAAACGCAATCAATATTAGAAATGGTTAGAAAACAATTGGAGGAATAAAAACGTGTAAGTAAAAATAAACGAGTATTTCATATATTATTAATGTAATTTTTTTAAGAATTTAACAACTACCATCCAATTAAAAATCACAATTAATATAATTTTTAAGTAATTATTATAAGAATAAATAAATTTACCATGAATTCATGATGATTGGATAATAATATAAAATTATTTTATACAATTAATTATTATATTTTTTAATTATAATACTTTTAACTAATGTGAAATCATTTTAAGTACGTTACTTAAAATAGTTATTATATAAAATAATAATTTTCTCATACAACTAGGGGTAGAGAGACACTCAGTGTCTTTCTAAATTTTTTAAATAATAAAAATAAAAGTTAAATACAGTTAATAAAAAATTAACAATATAAAAATAATGGGAAATTAATGTAAATTAAAAGAAAAATTTTGAAATTTAAAAAGTGATTTAAGAATAAAATTGTTTAGTAAAGTGTGAACACCAAATGAGATAATTTTTATTATTAATAGTTATAAATATGATTGTATATTATGCTTTGGTTTGGTCGCTACTTGTGACCTTTGATATTTTTAATATATGTGTTTTGCTTATATAAAAAAATTATGATTGTACAATAGTACATATAACATTTAAAATATAACAATTATGATTGAAATAATTAATATAAACAATATTTATGTTGTCAGTAATTAAATTTAATTGAAATAATTAATAATTATTGATTTGTAAATTATTTATTATGAATATATATAATTAATAATTATTGATTTTATAATGATTATTCTAAAAGATATTAGAAAAAAATTAATTAATTTTTAATGGAAAATTTTAATTAGTCAATAATATAAAATTAATAAGCTTAATTATGTTTTTATAGTCTCTTAAATTAGAAGTATGCTGTTTTTAGTCCTTCAAAAAAAATTATATTTTTTACTTTTAAAATTAAAAAAAAAATACTTTTTAGTTTCTCTGTCAGGCTTTGAGGAACTAACAAATACAAAATTTTATTTAACAATCACTTAAAAAGAACTTTTCAAATGTGAGGAACTAAAAAAAGTAAGAAAAAAAAAAGAATTGAAGACTAAATAAAAACAAACAAACCCCTAATTCAAGGGCAAAACATAATTAAGCCAAAATAGTAATATCAAAATTAAATTCTTTAATTAAATTTAGTGGGTGATAAATAATTGATTTATTTTGATTATATTTGACAAAATTAGATAAAAAGTTAATTGTCACTTGAAAGTTAATAGTTTAAAGTTTTTAAGTTAACTTATTAACTTATTAAATTATAAGTGTTTGGTAAAATTAATCACTGAAGTATCTGAAAAATATAAAATAATATATTTAAAAAATTAAAAAGAAAAGAAAATATAAAAATTAAAAGTTAATGCTTTTAAAAAAATACTTTAAGTAATATTTTAAAAAATGTTAAAAATTACTAAAATTATTGAAAATTATTTAAAAAATATTTATCAAATAGTTAAATACACTTTTCCCCTTTTAGCAAAAGTTTAAAACTTGTAGAAACAACTTGTGAAACATAACTTTATTGTTGAAAACTCCAATATCATTACTCGAACTGGTTTAATTTCTACGCACATGGATTGCCATACCTGCATACATTTCTCATCTTTGAGATACATCTTACAAGTTACAAGCTGTAAAATTAATTTAATTTTTTTTTATCTTTAATTAGTTATGCAATATAATCATATGAATTTTTTTATGTAATTATTTTAATCAAATTCATTATTGACATTTCAAAATATAGGTTGAAGTTTATTGAGAAATTATATTTGTATAATAACTCATACAATAAATCTTACAACAAGGAGAGAAAGAGAAAAAAGTGAAAAGAGAGAAATTTTTTTGAAATGTAATAAATAATATGATAGAAAAAAATAGACACATAAAATAATATTATATAAATTGTTATAAGCATGTATTATATCTCAACCTTATTTATAACATGTCCGAATGTGTCTCATTTATTATTATAGGTGTTTGTTTAAGGATTAGACTTAGAACTTTTAGTAAATAAATAATTAAAGCTTATTTAGAGTATTTACATCATATATAAATCTTTGCATAGGTCAAAAAATTAAACTTTGCATTTTTTAAAAATAAATAGGCCAGTTTTAAAAGGCTAAATTCTTAATAATACATTTTAAAATTAGGCCATCAGTTTATAAGGCTAGATTGACTTTTCTAAAGCTAGCTCCAAGGCATAATTTTCTTAAATAAGCCCAAAATTAATTTATTTGCTTAACAAAGTCTACATAATTGAATGCATAAATATCATTTATGCTATCAGATATTTATATAATCATTAATTTATTATACACCGAAGTAAAATAGTACAAATATTTTTTTATTCAAGATATTGTTTTTTACGGTATTATTCAAGATATTGTTGTATCTTGTCCTTTAAAAAATAAAAACAATCATAACATTAAATTAGTCAGCATTGTGTTAGAGTACATATGGTGCGTGCTCATGTACACCATACTTTAATTTATATTTGTATAGTTTTTCTCTCTTAGATTAAGATTAGTTTTATCCCATTTTTCTTAATACTTATATTTTGATTTCCAATTGTTTATGCTACATCTGGTACACACACTTGTATACAATATTTTATATTTGTATTGTTTTATCACTTAGATTGAGATTAGTTCTATCTCGTGTTTAATTATGATATATTTATATTTTTTATTTTGTCACTTATCCTAAATATATATTTGTTCATGCAGTAAAAAAAAAAACTCTCTGTGCATCGTAACGTTTATTTAATAATATTTTGAGCATCGTAACGTTTATTTTAAAAAAAAAAACTCTTGGTTAAACAATCAAATTTATTTAATTTTTTTTATTTGATAATATTTTGGTTAGCCTGGGTTAGAATACGAGGAAGGTAAAATACAAGGAGATTTCTACCGTGATATCACAAACAAACCAAAAGGGAATTTAACACTATATTCAATTAAAAAATTTAAAACATTAGATTCATGAATCTTTCTTTATATCGGCTCAACTTGTTCATTCTTATTTAAGATGGGTTTTCATGGTCACATTAGCACTTCTCGTATTTTTCTCCATTATCCAATTAAGGTCCATTTTAGGTCAAGAATTAAAATGTATAAAGATATTTCTTACGGACCTAACTTCAAATAATTAGCAAATATAAATAAGAATTAAATTGTCATTTGTCACCATAAAATGATCAATATGTATAAAAATAACACAACAGTACTTGCATCACATGCAAGTCCACCACTACACCAAAAGTTATTTTAGGCGATAATTATTGTGACTAATAATTGAAGTTAAAATTTAAAGAGAAAAGATTAAACAAAATTTTATGAATAATTAATAATTATTTGAGAAATAAGAAAATAAAATAAGACCTCGTAAAAAAAAAAAACATGGTGAGTTTGAATTATGTAGTTGATGATTTTCCATGTAATAGCTAATATGCATGCGATTTCGTGGGTTTTTCCTTTGTTTGCATAATTAATTTGTCAAGTCACTTTCATGGTTGTTACCTGATTTTGTTTATTGAAATATGATGAAGGAAAGAGATATACTCAATAAACAACGTCGTTCACATAAATTCCCTATCGTGCGGAGATTGTCTATTTATTTTATTGGCTATAATCAATAATTAATATGACGGTGAATTCTCCATCCAATAATTTTCTCTATTTGAACACATGCCAATAGTTTTAGCCATTCATATATATATCACCTCTATTGTGTCTCCATATGTAAAAAAATTTAATGCGAATGGGCTCAGCATATATCACGATGAAGATATATATTTTGAGTTACTGATAAGCAATCAATATTACTATCGTAAGGAAGAATGAAATAAATAAATTTCTTTTGAAATGTTAATGAATGCAGTTTTTGGCAAATAGCTGACAGATTTTGATCTTATTCAGTAGTAGGATCATGTCAAAGAGCTAAGAGGTTAAGATGTTATACATATCAAACAAGTATAGTTTCTTTTTAGATTTTGTGGAAGTGATCTCAAGTAGCTAGATTATTTTTAGCCATTACCTTTCATCTTAAATAACTTGTTTAATTTTAGTCAAGGTTCTATCTTCTAGATCTACTACAATCAAGATCTTTTTTTATGGTTATATTTTTAAAGGAGTCTTTAGGTCTATTCAATTGATTTTGTATTATGTATATTCTCTCTACCTATTACACATGGATACGATGTGTAACATAATTTAAAATATCAAACACTTAAAGAATGAGGACCACACTAATAAGATTTTATAGTTACAAATTATTACATATTAATTTTTAATACTTCAATATATATATATATATATATATATATATATATATATATATATATATATATATATGTATAAAATTTATAATAATAACTATTAAACTTGTGAGTTAACTTGTTCATTCATTCGAGTTTATGAGTCTAGATGTGAGGTGTGGGTTAACTCGGAGTCATATCCATTTTTGTACAAACTCAAACTAACTCGAACAAACTTGAACTGACTCACGAGTCTATGATCGAGTTGACGAATTTACTCATTCAAAATATTTTTATCCAAAACACATGTTGTTTGAATCACATTGTATGTTTAGGGTTATGCCTCATTTGATCTGTTTTGAACTTATGTCTCCTTCGATCTGTTCTGAACTTATGTCTCCTTCGATATGAATCTTTAATCTAAATTGTCTTTCTTCTAATCATATCCAAGGTTTTGGATCTCCCAACTGCAAACTACATTACTAATCTCCATCATAAATCCATTTGATGAGGGCCTCATTTTTTCTAAAAAAATGAGGAAGGTGATGACTCACAGAGATGATGCATGAAAGAGAAATAAAATTTAGGACTTTTTTAGGTCAATGGATATTGAATTATTGGACTTGTACTCAAAATTGGCCCACTCTTTATAAGTAAAAAGTGTATAATTGAATAGAATTAGTATATAAGAATAAAGTATAAAATTATATATTAGAAATATTATATAATATAGATAAAATATATATCACATAATAATATATAAATATACATAAATTAAAAATGTAGTAATTAAATAGAATAGTATAATAATAATAATAAACAAAATAATTAAAACACAATATATGATATAATATATTAAAAATAATAGTTATAAAAAATAAAATAAAATAAATAATAATGGTAATAAAAATTAAATAAAAAATAATATACAATATAATTATTTAAACATGTGGATTGAATTATTATGTTTATTTATATGTATTTAATATATTTTTTAAATATGAAGTAAACTCTTATAATTAATGAGTTGAGTCTATGTAGATATTGAGTTTGATAACCTTGTCTATTATATTAAATTAACTCACCATAAATTAAATTTATCAACAAATTACCAACAGATACTTATATCTCTATAAAAAAAACTTCATGGATAAATTTCATCAACAACCCCAAAAAACTCTCTATAATTCAATGGACTAAGTTCATAGTAACTCAAGTATAATACAATAGATTCTTTCGTAGTAATTTGACCTTCAATAATATCGAAGAAAAAGTTGTTGGTATTTTATGAGTAAAATTATAAAAGTACTTTCATGAAAGAATGTATAAACAATTAGAGTGGGTTAAGTCATTTATATTATAGTGGGCTTTATCCGCTATAAGAAATCCACTATAATATAAAGGTTTGGTGCTAAACGTGGGAGAGTCAATGCTAAGTGCTAATTCTCATTTATGCTATTTTCAATAAGGGTTCCAATTCTCCTTTCTAGCCTAGACAAAACATAATTAAAACTAATAGAACTTTAAAGGATTAATAACATTAAGCCTAAATTAATTAATTACTTACATTATTGACCTAACAAGGATTAAAACAAAGTTTTAAATGAGAAGATAAGTGATTATATATGCACAAAAAGGTAGGCATATACAACACTCATCAAAACAGCCCAAATCTAGAGCTTTGCTTATCCTCAAGCAAAAGTAAATCTAAACTAACTAAACCTAAAACTGAAATGAACATTGAACACTTAAAACTAGTGATAGTTTTGAAATCATTTACACCCCCACACATTCATCCATGCATGCTTTCAAACTAAGTCTTAGAACAAGATAATCAAATATTGGTCTATCAAACACTAAGGTACTTGCACACAAAGTCATAGCAAAGATATAGGTCAATTAGACAATTCCTCTAGAATTTAATAGACATGGCACAAACTAAAATTGTGAAAATCAAAGAACACTTCACTTCTCATAGTCATAGTATTTTTCTCAAATGCACAAGTTTATCCGAGTGGACTTACTTTTCAAAATCAACACTTTGAAATCACACATACCAACTTTACTATCCATCTCTACTGAAACCATAAAATTACACACTTGCAAAGATCATAAAAGTCTTATTAGGGTTGTAACATGGTTGAGCTACAAAAATATTGCTTTTGCAAGATAAGCAAGTTACACCATATGAGAATAGAAAAACATGTTTTGATGATTCAATATTTTGTTCACTACTTCCTTTGTTCTCGCATCTTTAGATAAACTGAACACAATGTATTTGTAATTGTATACAACAATAACTAAACATCAATTTCTTTTACAAAATCTACCTTTGTTTCATTTTTTGTTTTCATCATCATTTTTTATATACATTGATGATAAAAACAAGCATTGACCACAAATGTAACAAAATATGAAAATAGTAACAACTCAAGATCAATACCCATAACTTGATTCTTTACATGATTAAAACCACAAAAATAAGGGATCTACATAGAGATCACAACAGACGCACATTTAAATGTGTTTTGTCTATTGAGTTTTCCTCTTGAGTTTTATTCCCTTAAGCATGATTCGACTTTGTGTCGATCCCTCGAGTGTTGTATATGTGTACACTATTTTTTAGCACACAATGGTTATTTCCTAACTCAATGCATATCTAACCACGACTTCAAGGAGCAATCAATCTATATTCAACCAATACCAAGGCAAAAGATACAAATAAGGGGCATAAATTGTAAGGCTGATTCATGGCCGATCCTGTATTAAACAATGCAATTAAATATCTTGCATGAAAAATATACAACCCATTAGCCTCAAGCTCAAGAGGTGTAAAATGCTTAAATAAACAAATTACGTAATCATATATTGACAACAAAATATACCTTTCACGTGTCAAACAACGTTGTCAACTAACAAACTCAAAGAATACACATTCATCCGACCTCAAATCCAAAAAAACAAGAAAAGGTTACCATCAGATATAATGATCTTGGAGAGTATTATTATTAATAATTTAAATATATATATATATATATATATATATATATATATATATATATATAATTTTAAGATTTACCAAACATGGTAAAACTACATGATTTTTCAATTGATGCAAGTGTACAAGTCCACAGATATGAAGTCCGAATTCTGCAATGTAATTAATAATAATAATCAGCTACAGAAATGAACAAATACCAACTAATTAAGATGGGCTAATATAAGTAAGATCCCTGTGGCAAGGGGCATGAAGAGGTTTGCGTGGACGCAAGGCTTCATTGTTGGTGGCGTAACAGGCACTCCCGCTAATTGTTTCTGGGTCTATCCTCCTCACCCCTCTTCCCTCCCATGCAATTATTTTTAGTATTCTAATAAACAAATTCAATCCTCTCTTGCTTCTTTATCTTTCCCATTCTATTGGATCAGATAACGATGCACGCGCACCCTCCAGGCTCAAACCTAGTCAGCATCCTCACCAACCAGCCCATCAGCCATAAGCTAACCCATTCCATCGCACGCTTCAAATTCGCAACCGACCTAGTCTTCACTCCTCATCCAAACACGTGTGCATCACTCACTCCCTTCCTTATTCAATCATTTCAATTTATCGCCCCCGAATATTCCTCTCCCTCTCCTAATTCATGGCCATGTCACAAATACTCCTAGTAAGTTCCAATAACCACATTCCTTCTTCTTCTCCTAATGATTCAAAATCTCACCGACGATATCGCGTCCAATTTCTCGCGTCTTTTTACACCAACGTTATCTCTTGATTACTCATTTAGAACATGTCATAGTACAACAATCACAGAAAAATTTGAGTTCCTTCCGGTTCTTATGGGGCACCTATAAATAAACTTCCCCCAAAACCTCTTCCACTTCAATTCATCAACAAAACGACACAATTTTTTTCTCCTCTCTCTCTAAATTCAATTATGGCGTTTAAGAAAACGCTAGCCCAGCGGCTTCTCAACATCACAAAAATCTCCAATTACCGCATTTCCTCCTCCGTAGTCCGTTCCCCGAACCCGACAAAACCTGACATTGCTCCGGATCCCGGAGACAGCCGCAGGTTCCTCCACAAGAGGGCCTCCGTGCTCCCGCCGGAGCTCCGCCCGCCGCTGCCCGCCGGCAGCCTCCTCCAGAGGCTCCGGGAAATGGACATTGCGCGGAGCCGGATCCGGCTAGACGGTCTCGCTCCGCCGGAGACTGAACAAACGGTGGCGCCGGAACACGTGAGGAAGGTGCTCAGAGCGGTGCAAATCGAAACGGTGAAATCGAAGCTGAGAAAAATTCCGCAGAGTTGCATAAGCTATTCAGAGTTCATTCGAATGTGCAGTGAGAATTGCTCTGATCAAGAGCAAGCAATGAGCGTTGCGAAGATGCTCGACGAGTCAGCATCGGTTATTATCATCGGAGACGTCGTGTTCCTCAGACCCGAACAGGTTAATTTCTTTTCCTCCTTTTTATTTATTCAAAATTACAAATTTAATTTCTTTTATTAGTTTTTTTTTTTTTTTTGCTATTATTGTTGTGTTGGGTTGATACAGAGAGGGTGATGATGGAGAATAGGAAAATAAGATACGACATAGGTTTCTGTCTGGTCTGGCTTTCTAGCGAAGAACGTATAGTTTTTTTAAATATAATTTAATATAAGTTTAGGGAGCGTTTGTTTGGAGAAGGCCAAGGACTGATAAGGTTTTGTGGTGATTTGTTTGTTTTGTGCTTTTTCAACAGGAAAATGAAAGTTTGTTGTTTGCAAACGTGAAAAGGATTGATTCTCTACGTTTGAGATGGTAAATTTCGGGGCTTTTTAACGGACCCGCAACCAAAAAGCCCTTCTGCTTTCATACCACCCGTTTTTTCTCCTCCTGGGGATTTTTTTTCTTCCATTTTTGGCCTTTTACTCTGTGATACAGAGGACATGGCTTTTGGTTTTCTACTATGAATCTCTAAAATCTATAATTTGGATTCAAATTATCAGATAAATTATATCTAAACTATGATTTGAAGATTTTCAAATTCATAACCAATCTAGCACCGTTATTGAAGGTGAGATTTGCCTAATAGATCTATTGGGATCCAATCCCTTTGAAAGAGATAATTTTTAGCTTATTAATTGAGAACACCTTAATAAAAATCATTTTTATACAAAAAATGTTTATTATTATTATTATTATTATTATTAAAGTTAATTATGCATTGGTTTGCATTATATTTTTTAAATACTTTTTTTAAATTATTAAGTAGATGCCCGTTTTACTTAAATAAATTGCAGCATCTATTATAAAATAATGTTTCCTAAGAAGTTTTTTTTCTTCTATTTTTTTATTTTTTAAAACTAAAACTTGGTGGAAGAGATGACAGATTGGCAGGATAAAATGCAGTCAGAGCAATAATTTAATTTCATTATTAATGTAATTAAAGATTTTGTCTTTCCCGTCATCTTGAAATATTAAATAATTGAAGAATAAATGTAATATAATTGCTGGTCAGAAAATAAAAAATAATTGCTCAACACCAAAACACTATCTATTAGTAGATCTATAATAATTTGGTATAGGTTACTTTAATATAAATGATAATAATAAATTATTCAATAACTCATTTTCAGTACCTGCATAGATGATAAGGATGAATACTAAGAGTAATTTCCTTTGCACAGCCTGAGGTTTTGTTCTGAAATGTGCTATGTGTTATTAACCTTTATTTGGACTTTCTTTTGAAAAATATATTAAAAATATTATTCAATTAGTTTTCAAGTGTGTTTTAAAACATTTGATTCTATTGTAAGTTTTTCAATCACAAAATACTTTTGTTAATATAAAAATCAAATACTAACAGAAGATTAATTTAATTATATCGATTTTTTTTTTTGTTTTGACAGTGAATTCTATCGAATTTGATAAAAATGCTATTAAGTATTGACTGTGTTTGTATAGTACTAAGTCTCTGTAGAAAAAAAGAAAAAAAAAAGTCCCCATTGATCATAATCATAATATTAACATTTGGGGGGACGGTGGATTATGGGGATTGGAAAGCAATGCTTTATTTGGCGGTGCAGGTGGGTTGGCTGCTATTTTCATAGCTTTCAGAATTTTGGGATGTTTGCAGTGATACAAACAAATCAATTTATTCCATAAAAACATAGTATAACATAAAAATCAACTTATGTTTACATTAGGATGAAAATAATATGCATTATGCTATTAAGTATTTAAGTATAAGCTTTGTGTTAGCATGGTTCTTTGTGTTTTGTGTCAATAAATGGGCATTGGATTGTGGAGAAAGAAAGTCCGGCTTATTTCACGGTCCAAGTGGGTAGGCAGCGTTTCATAGAAATCTGGGAGGTTGACAACTGGTACAAATCAGCTTATGTCATCAGCGAAAAAAGATAATACAAAAGTAACACTTTAAATTATTAAAGAATACTTTAATTGAAATTTTATTAGATATTTATAAACAAGTTGATCAAAGTTTTTGAGATAGGACAAACTTTAGACGTCATGATCTTCAACCCATTTTTCCTGAGATCGCAAATCTTAAATTTGTCTTTGAAAAACTAATTTGGTCATATTAATGCTTATAATAACTTTTTTTGTACAATACTAATTTGATAGAGCCTCATTGCTTATTTTCGTATCAGTGAGATAAAACTTAAATTTTATTTAATGACAACTCTATCATAAATTTTGCCCTTAAGCATCATTAAGCAACACGTAATATTCTCATTAAATGTTTTCAATTAATAATTTCTTTAATAAATGTTTTAAATTTTATTCTAACTTTTTTAATTTTTTGGTATCCAAAATCTTTTTTCTCTGTTAAAATTTAGGACAAGTATATATGATTTATTAATGGTTATAAAATTGTGTGTTCATCAAGTATCGTCCTTGTAGCGTACAGACAATTTATTATTACCGGGTTTGTTAGTGATTAATCAGTGAGAGTTAAGTTTAGCAAAATGCTAATTCCTCACAATGAATCACGGTTAGAATTTTTGTTAGAATAAGTGTTTATAATTAGTCTCGAACATAATTAATCTTACAAAGAGGATACATATGAGAACTAAAAAAAAGTTGGGCAGTTGCTATTATCTTTTGGGTGACAAGGAATATCCCCGTTATCGTATCTTTCGGAACACTACAATGGAATATGCCCTGGTCCATTTTCAAGAGTATTGAAACTCGTATAAGAATTCTCCATTTGCGTACTAGTGGCGCATTTACAACACCTTTTCAGGTCAAATCCTATTTTTTCCCGTGAAAGTTCATGTTCAAATAAATAGGCCTTGCTGAAAGAGGGGTTTTATGATTATTTTTTTCTTCATTAATTTTGATCCTAAACATTAGAAAAACCATCCAAATTGAGCAAATTTTTACCCGAACTCTCTCAAATTTGTGACACAGGTAGCACAAACCATCCAATCTCTACTCCCTGTGCCAGAACCCAAGATGCACGAATCAGTAAGAAAAGAACTCGAAGAATTGGAGAAAGAGAAAGCAACAATTGACAACAAAGCAAACACAATGGTTCGACGTGAGCTTTGGGCCGGGTTGGGCTTCCTAGTGGTGCAAACAGCAGCATTCATGAGGCTAACATTTTGGGAACTTTCTTGGGACGTGATGGAACCAATTTGCTTCTACGTGACCTCAATGTACTTCATGGCTGGCTACACCTTCTTCCTTAGGACCTCGAAAGAGCCTTGCTTTGAAGGGTTCTACCAAAGCCGTTTCAGCAGCAAGCAGAAAAGCCTAATGAAACTTCACAATTTTGACATTCAAAGGTATAATGAACTCAGGGCTAAGGCACCACCCTCTTCATCCATTATTGGTCACAAAAAATTGTAGTAATTATAGAATACTATAATTGCACAAATATCACCCACCAAATTATTGGGAACCATCATCCACCTTTTTTTTCTGATATCATACTCATCACGGAAATCCGTAGAGAGAGAAAAAATCATACAAAAGAGAGGCAAAAAAAAAAAAACTTTATGATTAAGGTGAGTGTTAGCATTAGACGCGGCTTGGTGTATAATATATGCAGAGTGATAATTTAATTTTTCTTTACCCCCTTGATTTCACCCTTTTGAAACAACATGGTATTGCATCAACCTTTTCAAAATATTGGATGTCAATTTTAATTTGTCGTGGAAGAAAAAAGAATATCAGTTTTCAAGACAACGAACGCCAAATAATATGACTGGCTCACCTACTTTGATTAACAAGAAAACAAGGTCCAATTTTTCTGTTCAAGCCTACTTTGATGAACAAGAATCAAGATCATATTTTACTGTTCAAGTCTACAAAACAATGGCAGGGATAGCAAATTATTCTAGAGAAAGGTATAGTAAATAAAGGGTATGTTTAGGTAAGCTTATCCAAAAGTACTTTTAAGGGAAAAAAAGTTTTTTGATCTATAAAATTAGCTTATGTAAGTTAATTTATAGGAACTCTCTTCAATAATTTCTCTAAAAAATAAAAGAATTTCTATAAATTAGTTAATGCATAAGTTAGTTTTAGATTATGAATTTTTTTTACTTGAATGTTTTTGGAGAAATTTATCCAAATTGATCAAAAGTCTAACGCATATTGTTAATTAGTAAGAGTATTATCCCTAGTCTAAGTATTTGTAGATTTACCACAGATTGATTAAATTAGTGTAAAATTAGAAATAAAAATTAAAATGGTCATTTAAAACAAGTATTATAGTACAGGTATTTCTGTTATGTGATATTAAAATGATTAGAACATAGTTATAAAATTAATTTGGTGGTTGAAAAAAAGAAAAAGAGATCGTGGTTCAAATCTCAATCTCTTTCATTAAAAAAAATTAATAAATTAATAACTAATATTTATTAATAAAAAATTTAAAATTAATAACCATCTGGTAGCATGATAAGTAAAAATAATCATTAGTCATACATTTTGTAAGAGCTAAATCTCATACGTCCTAACCATTTTACGGGTTAGAGCTAAACTTTACTTAAATAAGGTTTCTTATGTATTTTATGGGTTTAGGACGTCATAAACAAATGAGTTAGAACTTAGGGTTTGTCTTGATATTTTATGGGTTTAGAACAAAACAATAAATAAGGTTTCCTTATGTATAAATATTTAATTTTTTTTACAGCCATATAAGTATTTAATTAAAAACACAAATATATATTTGAGGTATAGTATGCCGTTAACCGATAAGTTTATTAATCTATTCATTTTGTGATAAACTGATAGGTATGATTTTTTTTTTTAAGAAAAGACTGATAGGTATGTTAGCCTCTAAAATTATTGGTATTTTTAGTGATGAGTCTATTAACTCATAAGTCTATTGGCCTGTTTAAGGATAGATCTATCGTGATCGGCCTATTTAAAACTTTGATATGAATATGAAATAAACTTATAAATAGACAACCAAAAGTTAATCCAAACTCATATAAATAGCAGGCCAAAGTTTGTAATAAACTAAAAGGTTATAAAGTAGGTCATGGTCAAGGCTTAGATAAACCCTGTCTATTTCTACCCGAATTTGGACTAGGATTACATTAATTTTGCTTTCGTCTTGTATTTATTTATTCAATTAGTTATTTTATAATTAGCAATAAACTATCTATGGAGGTTTAAAGCTGCAAAGTGCAAGACGGTATACTAAACTAATATTTTACCGATCATAATCTTAATAAAATATTTTAAAAAAATAACAAGAAAAATGAATAAATATATTAAAGATTAAAGTGAAAGAAAATATAAAAATTATAAATAGAAATTAGCACTTTAACAAATATTACTTTAAGTAACGTTTTAAAAAATATTAAAAATTATGAAAAAAATTTAAAAAATTATTTATATCAGTAAAGAAAATTAAAAATAAATTAAAATATCTTACCGATCATAATCTTAATAAATTAATTTTTAAACTTTTCTACGTGTATGTGAAAGATGAAAGTATCAACTTATTCATATTGAGGATTTACATACATAATAAATTGCATAACTGGGGAAGGTAGTTTCTGGACAGGCCTAATCAATTGTCCTCTCGAACTTTGGGAGGCGCGGTTTGTTGCAATGCAAGGCACTTATTGACTTACCACTATACCATACCATCTAAAATGTGCGGTCCAAAATGCACTTAAAACTAATGCAAATCCATGATCATTCACTATGGAATAAAAATTAAATGTTGCATCACCACAACTATATCTCTACTTGCAGTTCTTCCATCCCTTTCAGCAAGGAATTATATTATTAGGGGATTAATATTTTTTTACATTTAAAAATAATTTAATGTGTAACAATAATACTAGTGTACATAATTTATCCCATGAATCATGACATCAATAATTCTGGTACCTAATTTGAGTTCGGTGATTTGCACTAAGGAGAGATATAACGTAGAATTGATAGAAACCTACACGAAACAACTCAATCCCGTAGCATATAGATCAACATCATTTTCTGTGCCTAAATCAAACTCTGACCATGCATTGAACTCACACCAAGATTTAAATGCGACATAAAATGAATAGACCAGACGAATTTTGCATTAAGTGCATGTGTCCGGTTAAGAAATTAAAAGGGAATTCTTTTTTATTGAAAATTATATAAGAACATGTTTAAAAACTATCGAAGGCACATTTTTAATGAATGTCAATAAAAAATTGGTAAAATAATTTTTTGTCTCCCTATTGTCTACTTCATAATTTTGATATCTTATTTTAAGTAAAGATATTTAATATCAGATAGTCATACATGGCTATGCTTCAATCTTTAATTTTGTATATGTTTGATTTTTTTTATAGACTTGAACTCTAGACCTAATAATATATTTATTTAAAGCATTATAAAAAAATAGTTTAATTAATCAAAATATTAAAAAATGCAGGCAAAATTGAGAATTATATTAAAATAATAAATTTTTGAAAACTGAAAGATTAAATGTTTTTATTTTAAAATAAGAAATCAAATTGCAGATTAAACAAAATAAGAAAATCAAAGTTAAATTTTAGCCTAAAAAATCTTATTTTACTTTCTTAACCAGTGTCCTAACACATTAATTAGCATTTTTCCCATTTTATTTTGTGTCAAAATAGTGTATAATTAAAATAGTGTAATTTGTCTTTGGGCCATGGACCCTCCGTTTCATACCAATTTAAAAAAATAGCGTCTAGTTAAAATGTTATTTAGATAGCCCTTGGAATATTTCTTTTTCGACAAACTAAGCATATTCTATAATGGGTTGATAAAAGAACACTTAATCCAATTAGGATTTATTTGAATTTTTTTTACCAATTGAAAATTCATTAGGTGCACAAGTTGACGTCTTTTGATGCACAACATACGGTATATTTTTGGTGAAATTTTCCTTCATTTTTCGTTAAACATGAGCTCCTTAGATATAGGCAATGATCTTATCTTACAGTGGCTAATAGCTTGTTTTCCTTGGGTTTGGTTTGATCCCCTAAGTGTTTACCTCTTTCATTTTTAATTTATTTTGGGTGTGGCTTTGTTCCTTCTTTGGTGTGGGTGAGGGGCAGCATAGCTGGGATGTTCTTCCTTCTCTTAAAAAAAAAAAAAACTCATTAACGGATAGATGTGCAAATATACATTAATTCATTGTACTCTACATGGATATCTAATTCATTCATTCGACTCTACAATATTTTATTTGATAAAACACACTCTCCAGTTCTCTCTCTCTCTCAAATTAAGTAAAATTATAAAATATGTACACCTAGGTTCTTTTGTGGATTTTATCTGTTGAACGGGGCCAAGCCTAAACCACACAAAGGTATACAATTTGGCTAGTGTAGAAGCATATACTTCCTTAACAACAGGATGATGAATTTTCCCTAGGAAAGTTGTGAGAAATTGTTAACCTATGGATCTTGTTTTGGAGTATTTTATTAGGGCCGTTTAGGGGTTGATTTGGATTAAATTTGAGAAAAAATAAAAGTCAAATCAATCAACTTTTATTGGTTTGAATTGATTTGAATTTTCTGTTTTTTTTTACACAATTCAAACCAAATCAACTTAATAAAAATTTATTTGGCTTGGTTCGGATCAATCAAGGCCCCTGTTATGCAAGTGTGTAAAATTTTGTTTTGAGAATAAAGAAAAAAGTTCTACATGGTTTTGCCCAAAAATTCATACATAATCATGTTATTAGAACAATGTAAACAATATATTTTGTTGTAATTGGTTTACACCAACTAAGTAATAGAAAAAAAAATATAAATGAATAATAATAATACATTATTGTAAAGGGTATTCAATGAAAAGGATAAAAAATAATAAAAAAACTAAACTTAAATATATTTTTTTATACCTATAATATAGTTTATTTTATTTTTAGTACCTAAAATTTTTTATTTGTTTATTTTACTACCTAATTTGTTGGTTTGATTTTAGTATCTACGTACCGTCTGTCAGGGTCTACACTAAATGATGATCATATAACAAACTATTAGTATATCACATCATTACTTATTAATTATTTTTGTGAGTTTTAATTATTTTTTAATTTTTAAAAAATTTATAGACTATTTTTACTGATGAAATCCTTAAAAAGATATTCAGGTTCAACCAAGTTTTACCTTAATTAATTTTAATTTTTATTATATATTTATAATACTGATTCGTGTTAGGGTCACTTTGATGTTATTTAGACCAAAGTTTCTGCTTTGATCCTTGTTTAAAATGAACTAGAAATGTTAATTTTGCAAACACGTACGTCAAGAATAGTTTGATCTCGGATGACTGCACCAAAGAAACGACAACGGTTGGATTGTCAAAGGTGATAATTACATGTAAATACTCCAAAACTCAATTAAATATTTATTCTGATAGAATTTCAGAACTGGGGTTAGAGAGCATATCTGGAGGAGGGCTTACATAGGGTATTTATAGGAAAAAGATTAATGCAAGGACAAGAAAGAAGAAAAAAAAATATTAGATTGATCTGAAAAATTATCATCCTTAATAATATTCATTTGATATACATAATTAAGTATTATTAATTTTTTCTTAAATTATAAAAATTAAATATGTTGGTTAAGACTATATACCTGTGTCAGAAAGTGATTCGTAACTTACAACATAAAATCAGTTCCTGGTGAAAAATACCACCCGATGCTCCTACATGTTGGAGAAGCTGAAACGTGTCTTAGGATGGGTTGGGGAATGTTTAGATATCCCTTATGGGTTGGGTTGGTTATTGGGCTTTTCTGGGCTTGGTTTTTGGAGTTTTTGTTGTGTATCACTTGTTGAATCAACTGAATTAAATTCTCTTCATCTTAGATGAATTGTTACTTGTTAACCTATTGTTACGATGACATATTCATATTCAAATATTAGATATTCTATATTCCAAATCATCTTGAGAGACTATGATACGTGACATCGACGGCATGCAATCACCAAATGACTCCGTCTTTGCGTGCTTGGACGCTAGCAAAAAAAAAAAAAATTTCCTACCTTCAACCCTTTTTTTTAGCTTGGTAGAGATAAAGGAAAAAAAAAACAATAAAAGAGGATCAAAATATTTAATTTTATTATTTATTCAACAGGCGATGAAAAAACTGGAATTAAAAAAACATAAAGAGGGGTTTAAGAGAAAAAAAAAAGGGATGCACATAGAATCTCCCTTCGCCCTTGTGTATTCCTCAGCAAGTACCAAGAAATCACCAATTTCATCAGATTTTGCTTCTTTTAACCCCGGTCAGACTAGGCAAGCTGCTTCAACTTCAAATGCACTGGTCCAATTTCAGGCCCATAATATTCTCACTTTATTTGACCATTCCATAATAGTATTCCATCTTTGTTTCCCCCATCACTTGAATGGGTTATCATTATCATCATTATTTCAAAGGCATATTCGTCTTCAAATTGGTCAGATACTCCATGCTCATTGCTCAGCAGTGAATCAATTTGGTCAGATACGTGACAACAACACCGTGCTTTTACCAAATGAATGCGTCTTCACCTACTTGGATGCTTTCCAAACTAACATTCTCACCTAAAAATAAAGGTTAGAGCTTAATTGAACAATAGAGACAATGCAACATGTCAAACCACCAGAAACGTGACCACGCGAACTACCAAACTAGACAATTTTTGTTTTTCATGTGTAGAACTAGAGATTTTCTCACAAATAAAAGAAACCTTGCTTGCTGTAATTGATTCAGGTAAATGGACTCTGAAGGGATGCTCGATTGGTACTCCTCCAAAAAATTAACACTCGAAAATGATATTACAGCGTACATTAAATTGGAGTCACATTGTGTGGATGCTATTCTCTTTCAATTTCGTACATCATCGATGATAAGTAGCAAGCACTAAAAAGCTACCAAAATTTCCTCCACCCATATTATTCAATTGAAGCATAACTCGGATCATATATAGTCAGTGTTTGGTATGAACATCGGCAGCTGAAGAAAAGCTTTGTTTTCAAACCAGCAACCAACTAAATGCTCTAAGAAAATGGGATAGGAATCCGATATTATTGAAGTAAGTTTTGTTTTTCACAAAGTCTTGTGTTTTCACATGGTCAAAAAATTAAATCTTTATTAGCCTACTTAACAAACACAGTTATCTACCTACTGTGTTGAATTTTTAGTATAGAAATGAACTAATTAACTAATCATATATTACAACAAAATCAGAATCAGTCTATAATTATTGCTTTCCAGCAATCCTATACTATAATATCTATTCACCTGTTCCATGCTAAAAATGATGAACATTAAAAAGGGAACACACTTGGGACCCCAAATTGCAGCAACCACCTCGTGTCTTATATTATATTTTTACAATTGAACTTGAACATTTTTGCACTCACGCGCTTCTTAAGACAGTGCAGGAGCAACGACAACATCCCTAACTTTCCTCCTCTTGTGAACCACGTGCATTCTGACGTAGAAGTTAAGAAAGAGCATGAGAAGCGCGAGGTTTAGGATTGAGTTGAAGAGCCACGCGCCGATGCCGTTGCACCCGCCTTTGAGGAAGAAGTGGAGGAAGAAGACGGCGACGTGGCAGGCGATATTGCATGCCAGGAGCGCGATCTGGCAGCTGAGGACGAAGGGGAAGCAGGCGCCACGGAGGCCGATGGCGGTCCAGAAGCGGTAGCCGTAGACGACGGCGTAGACGAGCGTGGCGAAGAGGATCGCTAGAACCTGATAATGATGAATAAGTCATAACATGAGAATACAAATTAATCTTTGAGTATAGAATATCATCAAATATATTCTTGTAGATGTTTATACTCATTACCTGGAAGGACTGCGAGAACTCGAGCCAGAGAAAGGAGGCGAAGGCGGAGATTGAGTGGCTAAGCAGATGAAAAAAGGATAGCCTGCGGTGGCGTACGATTGTGAGGAGAGTGCGGAACATGTGGAGGAAGTGGGAGAGGTAGTAGACGTAGGACCAGAAGAACACGCGCCCCGAGGGGCGCGTGCCGAGGGGGAAGCAGAGGAGCCACTGTAAGGGGGTTTTGGAGCGCGGCCAGAACCACCGCGTGTCGCGGATCTCGGCGGCGGAAGAGAGGAGGATGCCGGCGAAGATCGTGGCGGAGACGAGGGACATGGAGAGGCTGTGGACGGCGGGGAATGGGCCAAGAGGGATTTGACGGCGGCGGAAGAGGAGAGAAAGAGAGAGGTGGAGGAGGATTGAGAGGAAGAGGTAGGAGGCGATTGAGGTGAAGAGGAAGGACCAGGTGGCTCCCCATGATTGGGCGTGGCTCCACCGGAAGCCCACGATAGCCGGGTGCTCCGAGAGGTAGTAGATTAGGATCATGGTGTTTTTTTCTTTCTTTCACTCTTCACATTTCATTTCGTTGGAACTTGGACTCAGTGAGTAATGACACTCACTTTTGAGGACAGAAACTAAAGTGAGGGGGAAACGATTGTTGATCACGTGGCGCGTTCTCATTGGAGACACGAGTGTCAAACATACCGACAGGGTTTGCCACGTGCAATTCAAAATTATTTCTACTTGCTTTTTCTATTGTTTTCCACCTCCCCTCGCCTTCTTCTTTATTTTGCTCTTCTATTCATAATGAAGTGTTCCAGTACAACCACCACTGTAGATTTTTAAATTGAATTAAATATATTTTAAAACATGATGGATTCTTAGTTAAAGAGAGTAATTTTTCTTGTTTTTTTAGAGTTTGAGAATTGATATGAATTTTAAAACACATTTTTGCCTATAATTAATAATGGCAATGATATGAAAAAATTGACTTAAGCTTTCACTTTAAAGAAGATTGTCTCCAAGAGGGCAAAGGACTTGATTGCTTGGTGGTTAAGAAGTCTAAGGTTAAGTTATCCCTACTCTACCCTTCACATGTATTTAGAATAAGGGTAAATTTGAATCCATTGAAGATTAATAAAATTACATCTTTTTATATATTATTTTGATCTCTCTTTTGATTTGCTTATAAAAGATATAAGAGAAATTTTTTGTTAACGAGAAGGATATACATTTTTTAGTTATCATATAATTAGATAAAAGTTTATATAATTTTTTTTTTAAAAAAAGAGCGATATTAAATTAAATTGTTATATAAGTATAAATAATCCTTTGAATAATTCTTGTATGAGACAACTACAGTTAATAGAAAATTAAAAAAAGCTATTGTTAGAATTATTTTACTTAGTATTACATTAAATTTTTAATGAATCATGCTTCTATAGAATGTGTTGGTACAATAATCTCTACCTGTCCTTCCCAGGGAGGGAGCATATCTTATGAATGATCACTTTTGTTGACCACAGTGAGTATCCTGTAAATTCTCCTTAGAGAGGGAGGAATTTGTCCCATTTATGTGTGTAGTTAAAATGATTGAAGAGACTGTGTAAATAGTATTCTTGAGGAGAAACCAGAATTGGCTTATTTGGCTTTACTGAAAGAAGCTGATAGTAGCATTTGGGGGATGGATGATGTGGGTAGTTGAAGCACCACCGCCTTTACAGTTGGGGGATGGAGTAGTAGTAATACTGATTTGATTTGTCGTTCACATGGGCAATTTATCGGCTTGCTGCTACAAAATTTCCCATGCAGTGCGGCCCACATTATTATGGTCGTGATTTGGACTTCTAACCTCACAAGGCCTATAGGAAATTAATTTCCGAGTTAGAATATTGAGTGCTTCTTTCAGAAATTACTGACTAGTTCCAGATGATTGTAATTTTTATTTCATATGTAATTGGGTATTTTTTTTTTTAGAAATTGAAATCTGAATGGATACTATGTAAAAATCAATTCAAACTATAGACAAGTAGTGATCCAATGTTATCTAATCATTTCTCTTTTAGTTTTATGTCATTTTGACCATATGAGTAATGCTAGAAATGAAGAAGCATTCTCTCAATTGGAATTTAACATGAGAGGTTAAATTAAATTCATTTTATCCTAGTGTGTTTGGTTCTGTGCTGTGGTGAAAAATATCTTTTTTTTTCATTACCAAATATAATCACAATATAATTATTGTTCCAGCAATATTCGGTTCATATTTTGTAACTATCAATTGATGCAACCAGTAAACTATTGTATTAAACATGAAATATTTGACTCATGTACCTTTTGTTAAGTGAATGAATAATAAAACTAAAACATGGTGATGAGTCAGTGAGTGTAATTTAATTGACAACACATATGTTGTATTTGTGGAGAAAAATTTGAGTTCAATTCTCACAAAATAATGCTTAGGAAAGAACGAGAAATTTTAAATGTGACTAAATTTTAAATTAATAATTAACCCATAGTCAGTTTAAATAGTTGAAGTTTGTGGAAATACCCAAAGTTATCTTGGGAGTGAAGAGTCCTAATTATAATAGTTATAAAAAAAACATAGGGATGGAGGAACAACAACATTGAGGATTTGGACTAAGCTCAGGGACATTGATTTGGACCATAATCATGTTTCCAAGGCCTTTGCTCTATTCATTCCCCCCTTTTTGTTAAGTACGCTCTCTTTCCCTTTTTTTTTTTAAAATCAAATTACTTGAACAAACCTTTTCCTTACAAACTTTCTTCTCTCCCTCACACACTCATCTTTTCCGTGCAAAAATATGTACTCTCTCTTTCATAGCAACTACACATTCCCCTTTCTTTTATCACATTCCCACATCTCTTTCACCTTCTTCACCCCTTCATTCTTTTGCTCGCTCTCTTTTTATTCTTCAGTTACTCGGTCTATTACTCTAGAATTAGAAATCTTAAATTTGTCCCAGTTGCTATGGCGGAGCCTTCATGAGAGTTGTTGTCCAAATTGAAGCACTTATATTAATTATATATATTTTTTCACTTCAATTTCCTTACTATTTTGCAAATTTTCCTATATATAGGTCTTTGTTAACAATCTTAGTGTTTTGCTTGAATTTCTTGAATGTTTTTCTTAACATTCTAGAGTATACTTTTCAAAATGTTAAAAAAACATTATTATAGAAAATAAATTCCGATATCATAATTTTGAATCAATGTTATGAGTATAAAGGATTTATATGATAAGAAAAATGAGAAAAAAGAAGAATAGGAGTGTACTTGGTAAAACTGAGGCTAGATATAGCAAAGGCCCGTTTCCTATTTTTAATGTGGATCCTCTTTTGTTGGGCTACATGGGATGGATGTTAAGCCCAAAGGAAGTAGATATTGGCCCCTATCACATTGCTATCACATTGCTATTGGCCCCTACAAATATGAGAATAAAACTTATTTACCCTTCCCTTCACCTTCTTCTCACCCCCACCAACCCTGGACCACCGCACCATTATTGTGCCATTGCCTGAGCATCACCAGGTCGCACATACCCCACCCATGTCCAAATCGGTCGAGTGCGTGGCACTGACAACTAGATTCGTTGCGTGCATCCCACTCATAACCAATCATTGTCACGTCACATTATATAACATAATCATATTTTCATTGTAATATAAAAATTTGTATATATAATTTATGTGAAAGAAACGTTTAATTCAATAGTAAATTTTAAGAAAACATGATTCAATTGAAAGTTATTGAATGGTGTAATAGTTATTGATAACAATTTCATCCAACGATTGACAATTCTTGTCCACAATGAACCACTTTTCAAGTGGTCCACGATAGACTTGGCCTACTTTCAAACCCTAAAATAAGAAATCAAAACCGGTGCGTGGAGAAGCTCACAAGTCAAAACCTCCACTGCCTCTATTGCTAGCCACACCTCTGATGCTAGCTTGCCATGCACCAATTCCGGCAAAAAGCTCTGGGCTCGCACACTGCCTCTAGGTTCATTGAGAAGGTATGTTTTCTCTAGAGGTTTCGAGCAATTTCTCTATGATTTTCTCATCCATTTTTGTGTTCTAATGAAGGCTTTCTTAAACCATTTCAGTTTTGCAATTGGAGACTCACCCATTGAAATGTTTTGTCATCTTTCAATCTTCAGTCCCGTTGGCCTTGTAAGGCGTATTGGCTTCTTATGGGCCTTTCTATGTACTAGGCCAAGTAAACAAGTTTTTAGGTAAAGTCTAACTTTTAAATGGGTCATAACTTTTAAATGGGTCAGGTATAGATTCATTCATCTTTTCTTAAGAATATATTATGTGAGAATTATATTCAAATTATTTCTTATAAATTTATAATGTGTTGTTAATTGAGTCAAATCTATTTCCCTTAATTCATTAATACACAATAATCAAGATGGAGAGCGAAAATAATACATGATCTTAATTTATCCTGGATGGAAAAATTTGTTGGAGAGGCGAAAGAGGATCCATACTCTTTCATATCATCCCTAAAAATGTAAAACAAATTAATTCAGTTTAATTTAAATCAGGTCAATGTTTTTAAAAATAAAGTTATTATGAGAAAACTAGTTACAAATTAATTCGGTTTATATTTTCCCTCAGAATCACTTTAATATCTACAAATGTCTTTTTAATTGGAAGCACATTGTGTATAACTCATCACCCCGCCAAGCGTACGACCATCTCACACCTATCTTTAGAGTGTGAACGAACTTCATATATAGTGTGAATCGCAATACCAATATAGCATTTAACTTCAAATTTTCGACGTGTCATCTAGGAATTTAAGCATGACGTAAAACTCATACACGTACACAATATTTGGCATTAAAAGCAGGCAAGTTAGGTATTTGTATATTGGGGCCATTGGTCCGTGGTATTTTAACGTTCATGATTTGACTGTTTCGTATTTTTTATATATGGGTTGTTCTTTTGCACTGTACGTAGACAATAAACAAAGAGGAAAGAAAAGCTAATCTTCAGGTAGGCATGCATCAACTTATAATTGAATGTAGAAGACAGTTAATAAATCATTATTAATTAGGAAGTTGGTTCAATTTATGTCTCATGATACCAAACAAATCGTACCGGTCTCCGAGCATAGCCAAAGGAGTCAATAAAGGTAAGAGAAAAGGAAGTTGTTCAGGCTTGGCACGCTTATAATATTGTTTCTCCCACCAACTAGTTATTTATTTTATTTTAATGAAGGTCAAATAGATACTCGAAATATATTAATTTTTTTTTAAAAGAAAAGGCTTTAGGGATACGAAGCAAAATAGAAAATTATCCCAGCATATGGAACTGTGGGTCCAAATCTTTAATGTAAAAAAAGGTTGATTTCTCTAGTATGTACATATAATTTGCTTCCAAATGCCAGACCCAAAATACGCGCTTAGGAACATGACAAACCACTAGAGAATACTTATATGTAATGGGTTTGAATTTTGAAATGTTAATTTGTTTTTTAGAGAAGAAAAAGAAAAAAAAAAGTTGAGACAGTGAACTAGGCACCCTTTGAGCAGAGATGACTTTTCCGGCCGTCTTTGGCCGCCAGACCCGGCAAGCCAGCCATTCCTTTGTCGGTGCTAATTTGACTTTTCTTGCACATCATTTTTTTTAATATCTGATTTGTAACAGTATAATGTTTTCTGCACAATGAAAAAATGATAACAAATTCATAATAAAAAGAAGACAACTGTCCAAATGGAAAAGATTAGGAGATAAATACCAAGTAAATCCTTAAAATTTAAAAAAAATGCACAAAGGAAAATTTGGTAGCTCATAATAATCTTTTGAATAAGATTGGTTATTTTAGAAGATATACATGTAGTTTTGTGAAGGGAAAAAAAAAATGCACACGAAAATTATGAGAGCACCTTTTCCAGATATGTTTTAAAAGGTGGGTATATACAAGAGATCCTTCATATTCGTGGCCAGGAAGGAGGTTTAAAATTAAAGGAGCACAGGTCCACATAAGGCTCACCATCTTTGGGCAATGTAGCCTGAATAAATAAGATGGAGTAAAATTTATCATTATCATGTGATAATACAGGTCATAAAACAAAATATTTTTTTATATTATTTAACAATGTAGTTTGTCTTCTTAAATTCTATTAATTGAATAAAAGATCAATCCTTGTTTGGTATACATCAAGTTTCCATCGGTTCGAATCGATATCCTACTACTTAAGCCATTTCTTTTCTGGTATTTGCCAACTCAATAGTTGGTAGGCTTTGCCATGTGTAGCACACGTTGAGATTTTGTAAAAAATTGTTTCCATGAAACATGAAATGCCCTTATGAAACGGCATGTGAGCCTTACATGCCAATAAATGATACATTTACTTGGGATTTGTTTCGCAAAAGTAGGGCTTTTAAATGCAACTTTGTAGTCAACATACTCTATCTCTTGCAGAAATTAGTCCAACAAACTTATCTCTCTGAAATAAGTGAGAATAAATAGCTATGATCTTATATACCAAAAAAAAAGCTATAACTTATTTCATGTTGAGAATAAGGAATATCAATTAATTCATAAAAACATAGATGATCTCACATGACAATACCATATATAATTATTCCATTTCCTTTGTTAAACTATATTTTTAAAAATTATTTTGTAGTTACCATAATTCCAACATTAATATATGTAAATTAATCAATGAAAGTAATTCATTGAAAATCTCATTATTTTTATTATTATTATATTGGTGATGAATATTGAACATTAATAATATTTTTATAATATTTTTTAATATAATTGAGACTTATTTTGTCATTCATAATTATCTTACTTAACTCAAACATGATTATCTCTTGTGGAAGACATATGTAATTCTTACAAAAAAGAATGACTATATCTATTATTGTTTTTTTTATTATATTTATCATGCTTTTAATCAATCATAATGATAAAAAATGAAGTAAAAAAATTGATAATAATAAAAAATAATTTAACTGATATATAATATAACTTTTTTTGGTAACTATTTTAATTAGGGCTTTTGCTTCTATAATAAAATCTCGAGATATTCTTATGAGTTTTCGTCTTTTGAATTAATTATGAAATTAATCATTAGATCAAGACTTGATTATATTTAAAGTTCTTTATTCCTCCACATATGATATGATATGATGTGTTATGTGGAATCTAGGTTCCCCCACAAAATCAACATTAAATAATTTAAATTAATTTATTAATTTGGCTAAACTTTACAAAAGATAATTTAAATTAATTATTTATTACATTAGTATTTTATCTCTTTTCAATATATTATTTTTTATTTAAAAAATTAATATATCATACTAAATATTAATATATATTTTTATGAATTTTTAATTATTTACATTTCATTAAATTATTACTCAAATACATTTTATTTATCTATCAAATATTAATTATTGTAATTGAATATAACACAGACTTGTGTGTTTTCATTTGAAACTAACTAGTTATGAATTATTTAATTATACATACTAATACTAACACTATGTTTAAGTGGAAATGGACTTAAGGAAACTCTTAGCATCAATTTCACAATAAAAAACAAAAGAATAAATACATTACCTACTTCTGAAAATTTTTAAAATTAAACAAACTTTTCATGTTTTTTTAATATTTGCAGTAACCCTTTTTGTAAGAAAGTTTGTGCCGTATATATAATGTTTTCAAATAATTGAGGAGAGTTCGTATAATGTATAAAAGAATGTCAGTATATATAATTTTAAAAAACTAAGAAAAGTTAGTGTAAGAATTGGTAAAATTAAAATAATTTGCATAATTTATAAATTTTCAGAAGTAGATAGTGCAATTTACTAAAAAAAAACCTATATATACTAGTGCTAACATACATATCGTTTACACTCATACTATCTGCTTGTGCCTATAAAAAAAGTGCCCAACTGTATTTCCCAATATTTAAACGGGACTAGAAAAAGTGGTAGGAATGTACTTAATGTCCAATCAATGGCAAAGTTAAATATATGTATGTAGATATGTGGATTTCTCACTTATCATCAGGTCTTTGGTGCGTGAGAATTGAATAAAATAAAATTCTATTATGCACAGTTTCATCTCTTTAATTCTACATTTCTCTTATCAAAATTAAAATATATGTTTAACTCAATATTTTGTTCTAGTTGAAAAATAGAATAAAAACAATTGTTATTTTCAGTTTCATTATGTGTTTATGGAGCTGTACTTTACTTTATATTTTATAAAGTTTAAACAGTAATGCGCATTACCGATCTAACATGACGGTGACTTTTTTTTGCTACATAACATGACGGTTACTGGACCTTCTATACTAACAACCACATGCATTCAACGGTTTTGTAGCCTACAAGAATTTTCCTCCAATGAGTGCCTTCTCCCTGGTTTAACACATACTACTAGTATAACTTTGACCTTACACATTTAAGAAGAAAAAAATTGTATCAAAATAATTATTATCTTAATTTTTTAATTTATATTAGTTATAATATTAATAATATAGATTACAAAAATAAAATAAATAAATAATGATAGGATTAATTTCATAAAATTAGTATTTTATTTATTAGTAGTTTTTTTGTTCTTTGTAAAATAATTTAAGACAATATAATTATAATGAAATGGAGTAATTTCTTTTCCTGTAGTTTTCTCAAAGAAAATGAGCAAAAAGAGAAGGAGAGATAGACTACAGTCTAAAGCATCAATTTACTTTTGTTTATCAATTTAATAATTATAATAAATAAGATCAAAGACAAAATTGAGGATCATAGACTTGTGTTTGAGGCAGCTCATTTTAGTTGAAACTCGAAAGGCCCACACAACAAAATGAAAATGAATGAAGTCTTTCAAGTTTTGGCTTCTTCAAACGTTTTATATCTCTCCCTCTCTCTCACTGTCATTACATACTCAAATCCCACATCGCTCAACACCAAAGGCGCAATGGCACCACCTTCATTCTTCTTCGTTTTCTTTTTCATCTTAATATTCTCATGCACCAGCGCCACCACCACCCAACAACAGCGTTTCAAAGAAGCTCCAAAATTCTACAACTCCCCCACGTGCGCCACCCTCCGCCACCACCCGAACCCAAACCACACGTGCCCCGACAACGCTGTCCACGTGGCAATGACCCTCGACGTTTCCTACCTCCGAGGTTCCATGGCCGCAATCCTCTCCGTTCTGCAACACACCTCATGCCCCGAAAATGTGATCTTCCACTTCGTCACCGCAGCTTCTAAATCTTCCTCCGCCGCAAAGCTAAACCAAACGCTAACCACCTCCTTCCCCTACCTGAATTTCCAAATCTACCCCTTCGACGACGACGCCGTTTCGCGCCTCATCTCCACCTCCATCCGCTCAGCACTGGATTGCCCCCTCAACTACGCAAGAAGCTACCTCTCCACCCTCCTCCCTCCCTGCGTCGCGAAAATCGTCTACCTCGACTCGGACTTGATCCTCGTCGACGACATCTCGAAGCTCGCGGAGACACCGCTCTCTGGCACGGCGGTGCTCGCCGCGCCGGAGTACTGCTCCGCGAACTTCTCGGCGTACTTCACGCCCTCGTTCTGGTCCAACCCCTCGCTGTCGCTTGTCCTCGCTAACCGCCGGAGGCCACCGTGCTACTTCAACACGGGCGTAATGGTGATCGACCTCCGGCAATGGCGCGAGGGCGAGTACACGACCGAGATCGAGGAGTGGATGGAGCTGCAGAAGAGGATGCGGATCTACGAGCTCGGCTCACTGCCGCCGTTCCTGCTGGTGTTCGCCGGGAGAATTGCGGCGGTGGACCACCGGTGGAACCAGCACGGGCTCGGCGGAGATAACTTCCGCGGGCTTTGCCGAGACCTTCACCCCGGGCCCGTGAGCCTGCTGCATTGGAGTGGCAAAGGGAAGCCGTGGGCCAGGCTTGACGCCGGCAGGCCTTGCCCTTTGGACGCATTGTGGGCTCCCTACGATCTGCTCGAGACTCGTTTCGCTGCTCTTCAAGCGTAAAGACTAAAGAGTGTCCTAGCATTTCTCATTCTTTTTTAGTTTCATAAACAAAATTCAAATATACTTTTTTTTCATGCCTTAATTAATTGATGAGAGGGTTATACTAGGGTGAAATGTGATTTTTTATTCTGTAAATATGGTTAAATTTGGATTTAATCTTTTAAAAGACTGATTTTTATTAATTTTGGTTATCGTAGATTTTCATATAATTTCTATTATGTAATCCTTTCCTCTCTAATTATAAAACATTTTGACTAATTTATGTCATTTTAAAAAATAGATAATTTAATTAATCACATTAAATTAAATATCAATTGTTAATTTGTATTATAATTTTATTTTTTTTAATTTCTATATCCATTTAATTACTTTCTATTAATATTTGAAAAGAAAATAATTAAATAAAAATATATAATAAAGAAATAATTAACATATCTAAAAATTAGAAAAAATAATCTTATAATAAAACAAATAAATTTATGAGAATGATTTTATAATTAAAGACGGAACGAGTATTATTTAATGATTATGACTTCATATGATTAAATGGATATTATGTTGTTATCATTATAAGTAATAACAGAATTTTCTTTGAAAATTTACGAAAATTAAAATGAATAAATATTTTTTTGGACGACTAAATTATTACCGTATATACAAATTCAAAGCTCAATACGCCCATTTTTGCAAAAAGTAATTATCAATAATCTCATTTATCTTCTACTTGTTAGGATACACAGTATAATTTTAAGAGTTCAAAAAGTCTCATCTTCTTGTGTAAACCTAACTAAGGGGGTGTATTGGATTAAGATTTCAAAGGATTTTAAAAGATTTTTTTATGATTAAAAAGTCTTGTGGTATTCAATCAAGACTTTTATAAAATATAAACAAATCTTGTGGTATTCAATTAAGACAATAAAGATTTTTTTTTCAGGGCAACAAAATCTGTTGGTATTCAATTGAGATTTCTTATCACTTTTAAAATGTCTTTTGGTATTCAAAAGTAAATAGATTTTGATGGATTCTTTTGTGGAATGGATTTTGAGAGACATTTTAGTTAGAAATACACATAAAATACTCCTCCAACAATCTCACCCAAACCCTTGAGACTTTTCATAATCTTCCAAAGACTTTTTCTTCTCCTGCCGAACAAGACACAAACCACTATCAGGTTCATTCTCTTACAACTTCTCAATCAATTTTACCTATTTTTTTAATGGCAATCGATAGTCAATATTGTTCATACTATATGTATATTACGCAAATCAAAAGAAAAGGGTGCTGTATATGCTTCAAGATTTCGTATTCATATTGTTTTCAATGTCCAGGCAATGAATATGCATCAAAAGAATGGCAATTGATATGCATCAAGATTTCATATTGCTTTTTTTTTAGTACTGTATATGCAAATCAAAATAAAAAACTCTTTTTTTTTCTGTTTCTTCAACTTGTTTTTTTACAACGTCCATTATTATTATTATTATTTTCTTGTGTTATTATTAAAATGTTAATTATTAATGTGTTATTATTATTTTTTTGACAGCGTGTTATTATTATTATTATTGTGTTAATAATTTTTTAATTGTTATTGTGTTATTATTATTGTTATTTTGTTAATAGTTTTTTTTTAAATGATTTTATGATATATGAGTATTATTTTTATGGAAAATGCTAACATGTGCCCTTAAGACACTCGTTAGTGTATTATGTATAGAAATTTTGTATTGAAAGTTGTGCAATTTACTTTTTTAAAAGTCAAAAATTGTTGTTTTTAAGACATAGTTACTATTGGAAGTATCCTTAACATGTGCCCTAAGTGCGCATGTTAGCATGACCCTTATTTTATTATTAGGTAGTTTTTTATTGGTTTTTCTATTGAATTGTATATTATTCGGGATATAGTCACTATACTTTTGACAATTAGGAAACAATAACTATTTTTGTCAAATAACTAGTTTCTTATATATATATTAGCGATCAAATGGGGGATTCACAAGAAAATAACAAAGGAAAGAGTAGAGACAAAGATAATTATGTATCTTGGACTATGGAGGATACCAATGAGTTGTTGCACCTCTTGGTGGATGCTATGAATAGGGGATTGCGTGATGCCAATGGGTCACTTAGCAAACAAAATGTAGAACGAATAATACTTCCTCAACTCAATGCAAAAACTAAATTCCCTAAAACTTATAGTCATTATTTGAGTCGGATGAAGTGGTTTCGAAACCAGTATAACATGATGTCAACCCTTATGCGCAACAACTCTGGCTTTGGATGGGACCCAATTGGAAAAACTTTCACTACTCATGAGGATGTATGGAAAGATTACTTAAAGGTGAGCTAAGTTCATAATCTTTTAAATATATTAATAGTTGTAAATTTAGTAAATTATAATATTTGTAGTATATTAACAATGATTTTTTTTTTAGTCCCACCCAAGTCACAGCAAACTTCGAGGAAAAAGTATGGTTGATTATGAGTATTTGAAGATCGTTGTTGGGGGTGGAGTTTCTAGCGGGAATAATTCTATATCAGTCGATCCAGATGATACTGATGCAACAACTTTTGAACCAGAAAATAGAACTGTTGGGATAGAAGAATTTTCATATGATCCTAATAGTGATACATTCATAACACCAAATAACTATGAACCAGCATATCAGCCTCCATCACCAAACCAACCAAGTCCACCATCCCACCCCCCTTTAGATTCAGAGGTTCCCATAGAAAAACAAAACTGACACAAGCGAAGGAGATCCGAGTATGGAGGGAGTTCAAGCGCTATTGGGATCAACAATCAAGGCAACGTTCTGGAAAATCTTTCTGTTGGCATTGGGACTATTGCTGTGAATTTTGAAAAAATATCCAACATGATGGAGAAAAGAGAAAAAGATAGAGATAGAGATAGAGAGCTCGAGGGTATTTTTAAATCGCGGTTCACAATTTTTAAGTCAGCACCTCCATTTCTATTTAAAACACAAGTAGAGCTTGTGTTGGCATGTGCAGCACTTCATAATTTTCTTCGCAAAGAATGTCGTTCTGATGAATTTCCAGTGGAACCTACTGACGAGTCTTCATCTTCATCTTCAGTGTTACCAAATTACGAAGACAATGATCATGAACCCATTGTTCAAACACAAGAGCAGGAACGAGAAGATGCTAATATATGGAGGACTAATATAGGTTCAGATATGTGGAGAAATGCTAATAATTAGGCGAACATGAAGTGAGAATCACTTTGTTATTATTTTTTTAGGCAATAATGACTTTGTTATTAAAAGGTTTAAAATTTCTATCGTTTTTATTTTCTTTATTCAAACATTATAATTTATTTATCATCTTTTTCATTCACTTTTGTAACTTCCGTTATTTTTTTGTTTAAAATGTATTAATCTTTCAAAATCTTAAAAATCCATAAAGTACTTTGAAATCTTAAAAATCTGTGTTAGAAATCCATTAAAATCTTGGGTTAAGAATCCTGATTGTAAAAAGTCTTTTAAAAAAAATCTTTTAAAATCCCACAAAATCAATACAATCCCACATAATCTTTTAAAATCTTCAAGATTGTTTTTGTCAAAATATTCTCTCAAAATCCCAATCCAATACACCCCCTAAAAAAAATGAGCAAGTGAAACCAATTTACCCCAAATTTTAATGTGAAAAAATTCTCTTAATGTAAGAGTAAAAATCATGGGACATAGTCCAAAAAATCTGCCACTATATAAAATAATGAATATACTAAATTTTTTATAAAAGTTGAAAATCAGAATAAGATTATGTTTCTACACATAAGTTCTAACTGTAATTAAGACTTTGTAATTAAATTGAAGTTGCATAAAGATTTATCACTTTTATTTATAAAGTTGTAATTATTTTTAGGCCTTAAATGATAATTAATTAAAAAAAATCTACATATGATAATTTAAAAAAAAATTACCCCAAATGATAAAAGAATAATTTGTTTTTACAGTCCATTAACTTTAACAATAATCATCATTTGCTTCTCTCCTTCGCCAGTGTCTATAGTAGATGTACTGCGATATTATCTGCCATATATTGTTAAAGTTATGGTTACACATCCTACTTTCTTCAATAGTGTATATAACTTTTAGTTAGATTAACACAATCAAAACAATAATCTGCATCAATAAATGCATGTTTAGGATACGAAAATGTCCAATGCCACGCAAATTATGGCATCCAACAACCATGGCATTAGCTTTGATGCTTTCCCATTTTTTAGTTCTTACAAGAATACTGCATCAACAAATGTTATAATCATTAATTTATTGTACTTAATTTGAAGAATAAATATAATTGGATGCAAATTTATGTACACTGGATAAAGATTGTTACCTTCCCACGTAAGTGACATTAGCGAAAATAAAAAAGATTGTGATAAGAAAAGGGAAAACATACATAAAAAAGTGGAGACGATACTAGCTAGTAAACCGTGTTGTGATAAGAAAAGGGAAAACATACATAAAAATGTGTTAATACTAGCTAGTTAATCTTTGCACACATTATTCGTAACCAGAAAGCAAGAGTTTAAGATTAACTGAGTATTACCTCCACACTGCCTCTTTTAATCTGATCAATAATTGAGGATACAACAGCTTATCAGTAATAGCGAATCATAATCAAATAGAATATTCTCAAAGATGAATATAGTTAAATGCTGAAAAATAAAAATAAAAAGGTTTGTTATGACACTTACGTTCAACCATATTTGAGGAACACGACCACTTTATATGGATAGCAACCATGAGCCATCCCAGCCATTGCCCAAATGTACTATGTTTCTCGTACTATGTGTATTAATTATTATATTGAATTATCGAAGTTGGATAGTTTGGGAAGTAATTTTTCTTTGTCTCGTTATAAAGGTTATTAATTGACTTGAAGGATGCCTCTCGAGGCTAGAAGGCCTCTTAAAAATGACAAATCAATTCATTTATTCAATAATAGTTCAATTCATCAATTCATCAAGTATAAATTTAACTAAAAACTTCATGGATTAATTGAATTGCGTCATCATTTGTCATTGGAAGAATGATGAATCATCCAAAATACTTTATAATCCATTAGTTCAAATAGTAATTATTAGGTGTATGTTTTATTGAATTGAAAGTTGTGATGAAGGAGTGTAAACTACAGAGCACATAGTTGAATTGAGAGTTGTGATGCTGTATCAACTACAAGAGGAAGTCCTAGCATAGTCCTCCAACAAGCTTGTCAGTTATTGGATCTACAAAACCACTTCAAAGTAGCGACTATCATGTCTTCAACAACTAAACATGCATATCCTATGGGTGTGTACTAATTTCCCATAATCCCTACATAAACATTAGCAGCATACATACTTCTCACGAAGAATGTACGCTAATATCTCAGTTTTGTGAAGGTGCCCATTAAGTTTTCAATCCAATATCAATTGGTTACAGCACACAGCTACAAAAATCAAGATGCAGCAACTTTTCCCGCTTCTTTATAATCATCTTTTGCTTCTCTCCTTCGAAAGTATCTGTAGTAGATGTATTGCGATATTATCTGTCATTTATTGTTAAGGTTTTGATTATAATCCTACTTTCTTCAATAGTATATAACTTATAGTTAGATGAACACGATAAAAAATAATAGTCTGCATCAAGAAATGCATGTATAGGATACGAAAATGTCCAATGCCACGCAAATTACGGCATCCAATAACCATGGCATATTAGCTTTGATGCTTTCCCATTCTGTGGTTCTTACAAGAATACTGCATCAACAAATGTTATAATCATTAAATAATTTTACTTAATTTGAAGAATAAATGTATCAGGATGCGAATTTATGTATACGGGATAAAGAAGATTGTAACCTTCCCACGTAAGTGACATTAGCAACCAATGCGAAGACGAACATGAAAGGATTTAAGCCCTGTTGAGATAAAAAGGGAAAGCATAAATAAAAATGTGGAGATAGTTAATCTTTGCACACATAATTCGTAATCAGAAAGCAAGAGTTTAAGATTAATTGAGTATTACCTCCACACTGCTTCTTTTAATCTGATCAATTAACAATTGAGGACAATAACTTATCAGTAATAACAAAGCATGTATGAAAATATAATCAAAGTTAAAAAGAATATAGTTCAAACCTGAAAAAAAAAAGGTTTATTTTGACACTTACATTCAACCATATTTGAGGAACTCGACCACTTATATAGATAGCAGCCATGAGCCATCCCAGCCATTGACCAAATGTACTATGTTTCTCGTACTCCTGTGATGATGAGCATTAGTTACTAGCAACTATAGCCATGAAGCAAACCCAACACTAAAGAAAATGATGAGTGTGAATTAATTAAGGTTTCCAGTACCACTGGCAAGTCCCACCTGCAAAAGTTTTCTTCCACCATATCCTATGTATCCTTGCCTCAAAGCATTACCCTTGAGAGGCAAATTAACAGCAGCTGCTAGAAATGTTCCATAACTTCCCTGAAATGGTGCACAAAATTTGACAAACATAGCAGTATTTGTATTAGTATAAGGTGAGGACACAAATGTGGAAGACTAATTGTATTAGAATAGAAATAATCATCATTGGGCAAGGAAAAAAGACTTGTGAGTTAAGGGTAAAGTTGAAATGTCAAAGGCATTATAAGTAATCGAGGTGCCATTTAGATGATAATTATTGGAAGATGAAATAATTACTATTTTATTCATATTTAATTTTGAGTGTATAAGAAATATATATCCAGAGAGTACGGAAGAATAACAAAACTCTAAATTATATACTAAACTATCTATAACTTGAATTTAAAATGTAAGTGTAACTAATTATTCTATCTTATCAATATTCAATGGTCTAACAATAATAACTTTCTCAAGGACAAAATTTAGACCATAATAAACATGCATGATAAATTTAAGAGAATATAAAAAAAGGGATAATGATTCTTGGACACCCTTTAGGTGTTTATACTTTAAGAGAGACGGAGAAAAAAGAGATAAGTGATTAATATAATCATATAATAATTTGATGTGATACAAAAAAAAGGAGAAATAAAAGGTTTTAATAGGATACTTGTAACTTTTGGGGTCAAAGGGCTTTGGTATCTGGATGATGTTAATGTGTGTTTGTTTTTATGTTACGTTCAACTAAATGTGAGTCCAATCTTCCCCTTCCTTCTCTTCTCTGTTTTTGTCTTGGAAAAAGGGAAAACAACGTTAAATGGAGTTCAAAACCGAAAAGCAAACACACCCACTATCCTAGAATTGGGATGAATACCATATATAACATGTTTGAAAACTCATTAAGAAGGGAAAAAATCACGTTTGAGACGTGGAAATTATAATTATTACTAACTTCTTAAAATAACATTCAAGATGTGGAAAATCACCTAAAAAACGTGGAACTAAACACGCTAGTAATCAAGTTAGCAGCAGCATGCTTGAGTTAAACAGTTGAAATACTCACAGCAACAGAACGTGGGATTGGCATAGCTTGGGATGCAGAATTATTTGAGGAAGCAGGAGGTGCTTCGTCATCGGAAGAAGAGTCATCGATCGATTCGATGGCTGAAGGACCACTTTTAGCAGCTCTCATGTAGATTCCCCAGGGTGGAGTGCCACTCCCAGCCAATGATCTTGCTGACCTGCACAATTATTTTAATTCAATTCAATTAAAAACAAATACACTTTTATTCCTAAGATTTTATTTATTTCTAAGAAAAAAAATAGTGTTACTAGGATAGACCTAGTAGTGGGAAGTTAAGGTAAATGCACAAAGTCATTCGATTCTCATCATCATTGTTTACAAAACGTTCTATTGCTAAAACCAGTGACAAAATGAGAAGAAACTATATCCATACATATAATAGTACTCCTGTCTAGGTGCTGCCTTGGGTGAGCCATTTGGTATTGGGATTCCAGATTTGTTAGTGGGTTTCGGTGGCTTCAATGGTTTTTTCTCTTCTTCGTGATCCTGTAACATAATAAAGTATGATGATGATGATGTAAAAACTAGTATTTAATTAATCTTGAGCCTAAGCACAGAGTGTGTGAATTTCACATTTGATCAGAAGGAATCTAAGAAATTGGAAATGTACCCTTACGAGGTTGACCTTCTGACGATGTTTGTACCATCTGCTGATGTAGTCATAATATACTATTAGCAGTAGTAATACGATCGTAGTGATCGTGTAAAGCTGTGAATCACAACATTGACCGATCATTAATAAGATCAAGGTTGTAATTTTCGTTGGATAAAAAGATTAATCATAACACAGACTAGCTACAACAGAGTATGGGGGAACTCTAGTCCTACTTGATTTTAGTCACTTCAAAATATGTTAGAATTATTAAAATGATTTTTTAATCCAATAATTGCGTAAATTTATCTTTTTTTTAAATAAAATGTACTTTCTTGTTTTTAAAGTATTTTATAACAAGTGTTCATTAAACTAATAAAATCTAAACAGTTATCTTAGTGTGGTAGACGGTCTCGACAATATGCATGTAATTTTAAGTTCAAACCTCATTGTTCTCTTGTTAGAAAAACACTGAACACTATATTATTTTATTTTATTTTATTGTCATGTTATAGATATATTATTAGCAGCATATAGATTATTGTTACGTTGGGCAAATATTTCAAGTAATTTTTATTTTTTTTATTAGTTAAAAAGTTTATGTGGTTGTTTTGTAATTAATTTTTTTTAAATAATTTTTATTTTTTTTAAATACTATTTGAAGTAATATTTTTTAAGATGATAATTTTTAGTTTTTATTTTTTTAGATTATTTTCACTTTTTTCTAGATATATTTATTTATTTCTTTTCTTACATTTTTTTAAATAATTATGATATTATTATTTTTTAGCTAATTTTACCGAATAATTTTTATTTAATAGGTTAACTTTTCGGCTAACAACTTTGTTGGAAAAACTAGCTAAAAGCTAGAAAGTTAGTTAACAGCAAAAGTTAACATATTAAATTAAAAGTATTTAATAAAATTAGTTGTTGAAATAATTGAAAAATATAAAATGATAAAAAAACTAATAAAATCATAATTTATTTTAAAAAAAATAATAAGAAAGAAAAATAAATATATTAGGTATAAAAAACTAGCTAAAAGCTAAAAAGTTAGTTAACAGCAAAAGTTAACATATTAAATTAAAAGTATTTAATAAAATTAATTGTTGAAATAATTAAAAAATACAAAATGATAAAAAACTAATAAAATCATAATTTATTTTAAAAAAGTAATAAGAAAGAAAAATAAATATATTAGATATAAAAGTGGAAGAAAATATAAAAAATTAAAAGTTAAATGCTAACATCTTAAAAAATACTACTTCAAATAACATTTAAAAAAACGTTAAAAATTACTAAAAAAAATTTATTTACTAAACATTCAAATAAATTTTTTAAATAATAAATAAATTAAAAACTACCTAAAATACTTTATCCAATATGATTATAACCTTTCCTTCTCTCTAGAGGAAGTAGCACTCATTTGAGTTCTTAGTGTAGATACTTATATAGTAACTATAGATTTGTTACTATTTGGCAATGCAGATAACAAACGACCCCTGCTTCTTCAAATATGTTTTGTTTATTTGACTTCTCCTGGTGCATAGGTTTCCTTTTTTCTTTATGAACTTCTATTCTAGCTCCTTAGAAGAAGTTAAACTAAAAAAGTTTTATACTTTTTTAAAAACAAGTGATATAACTTTTATATTAAAAGTAACTTTAAAAAAAAAATGCTATCTAAAAAGTGTTCACTAAAACTAAATTTCTCTTCCTTCCCTCTCAGCTCCTCACACTTCTCTCTAGTCTCTATGCTTACTCTTATTGTTTAAGACAATGATGATATTTAAACACAACTTTTCAATCAAGTAACTAACATTTATATTTTTTTTTCTTTTAATCATATCATATCATTTATAATATTATAATTTTTTTAGGTATATTTTAGCATTTGAGTTGTCAAAATATCATCTTCATATTCTTTCATCTCTGTGAGGGATCTCTCACAATTATTTTAATTTTCGTTTTAAGTTAATAAAAAGTTGTATATATATCTTGTAAAATGTGAAATCATGTGAGGAAAAGCAAGAGAGAGAGCAAATGAGACTTTTCCTTTAAAATGAATGTTAAAGGCCGATTTGGCAGTATTTCTAGGCTGCGCCAGACCACACCACCAACCAAGTGAAGCCAACGATGCTTGTTGTGACTGAACAGCTGACACGTGTCCAAAACTAAATTGACCTCGGAATCCTATAGTAGAACTTGGAACCAAATCAGCACATTTTCCTTTGTAGAATAGAAAGTTTTTTTAATTGGAAAGTGTGATCATGCTTTATTTTATGATTTCTAATATAATCTTCAATAAATAAAAAATTATTTGTTGATTCCTTAATTAATTAAGACACGGATTAATTAAGGAGAAGATTAGATGATTTACAATCGTTAGTAGGACCTTTCAAGAATAGTACTTTGTACTGAATGAATAATAAGGTGATTCGTATCATGTGCTTTCTATATAAGGATTCTTAGGATCAACGAACGATTAATATTTTACGAACAAAAAAAAAAAGATACTGCAAAAAAATTAATTACCAGAGCTGTGTAGTACTGTGTTGGCAACTGCATGTCCATCCACCGTTCCCAAAAGAAGACAAAGACAATCGCATGAAATTGAGTAAGGGGGTTAAATAAAACAATTAAAAGATTAAAAAGAATTTAGTGGGTGAAAATGAAGCAGAATATATGATGATAACAAAGAGACTAAGACCACCCAGTTGCATGTCATATATGGACAGGACCACTACCATGCCCAAACAAATTGTTACAGTTCATATGGTTCAGAATTTACTCACAGTAGCTGGTTCAAGAATGCATCCCGTCAAATTGCATATATCCCTGCATAAAATCAAAAATTATTTTAACAAATCATAATAATAGTTAGTAGTAATTATTTAAGTCAATCAGTGCTGCCTCTTTTAGTGGACATGATCCGAAAGATTTCGTTAAAAAAATAGAAAGTGGAAAAGTTTGTTACACTATTGCATTGACTATGAAATTAGAGATGAATGGAAAGAAATAAAGAAATTAAAATAATAAAAGAATGACGAACCCAGCAACCCAAGTGAGGAGAAAGACAAGGGAAACTCCATGGCTTTTCTTGGTACGAAAAATGGTTATTATTTGAGGAATTTCAGCTACACCCCAGAACACTAGACTTGTGAGCCCGAAACTAAACGAGATTTCATCTTTCAAATTGCAAAGGCAATCTTTGAAATATTTCTCCACCCATCTCACACATGGTTTTCTCTCATTCACGCAGTAAGAAGGTGGCATTATTCTCTCTCTCTCTCTCAATTTATCTTTCTTCTTTCTTTTCTCTTTGTGGTGTGCGAGGTTCAACTGAGAAAACTAAGGTGCTTGGCGCAAAGAGATACAGGAGGCTGGTTTTATATATAGGAAGGAAAGAGAGGCCTTGAAATTACATAACAAGACATGGACATGGAGTAAAAAATGTATCGGATTTTGTTGCCCTTTTAGGATTGTGTTGTAATTTGAGAACACATATCAGAAAGTGTAACGTACCTAATCATATCAAATAAAGAGAGAAATTAAATCACTATAAGAAAAATAAAGTTTGAATAAAAAACCAAAGCTGCTATTTATTAATGGTAGTAGCATTTTTTTAAAAAATAAATATTTATTGAAAACAATATAAGAGACATTACAACAAAAAATCAGTTTTTTTAACCTTTAGGAATTTTCATACAATCTTATCATTTGGATTGATTATAAGACTCATAATATTTTTTAAGAATATATTACGTGGAAATCAAATTCAAGTTGTTCTCCTACAAATTCAATATTTATTATTAAATGAGTTACACTTGCATATGAGTTTTAGGAAACTTATTTGTAATAAATAATATTTTTGAATAAAAAATATAAAATAAAAGAATTAATTAAAACAAGTGGGTTTTTGAGAAGAATAAAAATAATATTATCGTGCAGAAAATATAAATAAATAATTAAATAACGCTACCTACCATAACCATATTATGCGCTGTGCAGAAAAAGAAAAAGAAAAATATGCGTGGGTCAACAGTGCTGTACACCGGAGCGAGCTAGGCTCATTCCATGTTTATCCGAAGCAGATATACACAAAGGAAACGCTTTCTAAATGCTTTTAGAGATGAGTGTTAGTTTTTCTGAAAGTAAAATATGAGTTATTTTTAATTATTCTATTTTTATTTATGAAAATTATAAATAAAATTATATATATGGTATTCATTAAAAATTATTCTATAAGGATTTTTTTTAAGTTCTGTCGTCTTTTATTCTAAATACAAGGCTTAAATAAAACTCCTTAGATATTTTTCATACCGCCTTTCAATACGTATTTTATGTATTATTTTAATGATCTCATGCTTCTAAAACACCTGTATTTAATATATAAAGTAAATACATATTATATATTTACTATAAAGTTATTATTTTTTCTCGTTGACAAAGGATTTTTTTAAATACTCTTCTACATGATGCACGATAAATTGATATCCAAAGTGTTAAAATATAAACTCCTTGTAGTTATGTGTACGCATAAATTTTTATATTAAATTTAAGCATAGTATTTAAATTTAATGAAATTCTTTGTTTCTAAAATTATTGTATAAAAATCATAACTTTTCTTCCTTTTTTTTTTTGAGAGTTTTCCTTGATTCTTGAACAATAAAATGAATATGATGTTATTCATATTCCTACTTATTTATTCCTAAAAGAAGACTAAATTTATTTTTTAAATTTAAATTATTCGGGATGATCCGTCTCATTTTCATGTTTGTATCTTTTGGTATTAGAGTTTCGGTTCCTTAAAGTTTAAGTTTGGGTTTTTCTATTTTAATCCTTTTAAAAATTGTCTAATTCTCTTTGTTCAATTTATGTGTTACTCTTATTTATTCCTTGTGTTATTATGTTCTATTTCATCCAGCCTTGTTTTATTTTCTTTTTATGATTTCTTTTTCTTCTTTTGTGTCTTTTCATTTCCCTACATCTTACTTGTGTTCTAGTTGAATTGAGTTATGTCAAAAAATAAAGAAAGAAAAAATCCATATAAGAAAAAAAAATTGTGAATAAGAAAAAATCTATGAAGATTGAAGAGTGCATCAACAACATATAACACAATCCAGTTTCTAAACAATAAAATCAACATTTTGTTTTATTGAGTTGGAATGGCTCTATGCTTTCTTGTGAAATTTGATCTTGTGGTATCTTTATCTTTGTTGTGTCTATCTCTCTTACTCTTGTCATATTTCTTGTTTTCTTTTTCTCTAAATTTTAAGTCACTTGATTGTTCCTTTGTTGTCTTAAAAAGAATCATGGATAAAATTCTCTTAAAAACTTATAAGAGGGAGTTGAGTGGTGAAAAGAATATTGAAAAAGAAGACAAATTAAGCAACAAACACAAGTGTGATGTGAGATCCTCTGTTAACAACAAAGGACTAACTATATTATGCTAACTACACTAAAAGATAATTCATAATTTTTCTCTGTCTTTCTTCAATATATTCATTCTATTTATAAGTATTTATAAATGATGATAACTGCTCATTAAGTAAATTCTGATATTATGTTGTAGGTGGTTATAACAAACTACAGGCATATTAGAGTAGTGGAGTAGTGAAAGGCAGCACTGCATATTGCTATCATCTTCTATTCCTTCATCTTGTTCATTAATATGGTAGGTGATCAAGATAACCAAAAGATAGATGGAAATAAAGATTTGTTGGTAGTAAGAAGAGTGTCAAATATTTTTCTATTGGGAAGTAAAACGATGAAGTACTATGTGATGTGATTCCTATGAAGGATGAATGTATACTTTTTGGAACGTCCATTACAGTTTGATGACCACAAAGTGATCCACAACGAGTATATCAATCATTTATCTTTTGTTTACAAAAAAAAAAAAATGCAATTTATCTATCATTACATAAGTATTAAGTCAATGTTATTTTAATTGTATGTAATTGACGTAATCTTGTCTGATGTAGACGATAAACTCGATTTGAGGACGCATCTTTTTTAAGAGAGGAAATGATATAAATCTATCAAGGTTAAATAATTTCAAAGATTATTCACAATGGATATAAGACTCATTGATAAAAAAAAACAAGAGCTAAAAGAAATAAAAATAATTTTAAAAGATTATTCATGAAGTTTTGCAAGCTGAAAAAAGGTTCAGTCAAACTAAAATCCAATAAAAAAAATAACTTAAATTTTTTTTTTTGGAGAATATAATAAACCCAACATTTCACAGTACTCAAAATAAATATGCGAACTGAAGTTATAAACTTACGTGCAAGTGAACATGTAAACTTGTATTTGTATTATTTTATTTACTCTAATTAATTAACTCTTCATATATTTACTCTGCTACGTTTTTGGTAGAGGTTCAATGTTCATATCTGATCCAATGGGACTTGTTACAGTTGTAACATGGTTCTATTTATTATAAGTGCCAATCTGCATGATGAGTACAGAGGAGAAGGACTAGACGCCATTTCACAAAGAAACAGCGTCGGTCGCCGCATGCAATTTGATATCCAATGCGGACGTGTAACTAATGGGTACTAATGCTTATCTTGCCAATGAGACAAACTCCACCTCGACCATATCCAAGTAATTACTTGGATGCAGCGAATCCAGAAAGAATGATACTTTCATTTTGATAGCGAAAGAAAGAAACTCAAGCAGATAACATTAACCAGAATGTTCTAAGCATTTTAACTAGTCAGCCCTTGTTGGCCAACAAACATATATCTTTAAATATTCATTATAATTTCAATTAATTCACTTATCCACTTAAAGTAATCTGATCAATATCTAATTAATAATGATTAGATGTAGAGGATGTAGAAGTAGAATGCTATTTTAGCAGCAATTTCGGATTTCAATATTTTGCCGTTTCAGTTTTCAAATATTAACATTACTTTCAAACTTTATTTTTTGGTAATTCAACTATTTATGTAAAAGGAAAAAAATATCCAACGCCATACAAAGTCCTAAATTGCCTACAACTAGATGGGATTATTTGGCCTCCCAATTGATCTTCACAGAATGGCTGAAGTCTAATTATTAAGAAAGGAAATAACTTATAATGGAATAATGGAGTGCGAGACCACTTTATGTGAGCTGAATGATCGTTTGCCCTCCTCCTTATCAATCCTTGCAAGGTCAAATTCAAAATTATATAATCATATAAATCAAGTCATTTTCTACTACCTAATGTTTGCCTACAAATAATTAGTTTCAAGAAATGACATTATTTTATACCCAAAGTTTTGTGAGTCCAGATACATATATTTTGGGTGGAAGAAGTTTGATACGGCCCATTGTTTTTTAAGATAATTTTGATTCTCTAAGTTATAAAATAACTTTTAAGGGTCAATTTATTTTTTTAAAATAGGTATTTTTTAATAAAATAAGTAAATTTATATTTTTTTTCGATGTGTTTGTTTAAAAATTATTTATTTAAAATTAAACAAACTCACCTGAATCTTAAAAATAAGTGGAATGATGAATAGAGAGAAATATGTATTTGATGTAATAAAATTCATTTAAGGGTTTAATTGATTCAAATGTTTTAAATGATTAAAGTATTAAATCTTAAATAAATGATATATACTTTGCTAGTATTATTTTTTTGCTGAAAAAATAAAATAAAATTAAATATACCACGCCCAGTGGGACTCGAACCCACAATCGCTTGATTAGAAGTCAAGCGCCTTATCCATTAGGCCATGGGCGCTTATTGATAAATTAAGGTATTAAATAATATTTAAATGCATCTTTATTTGTAATCAGGTATTTAGTCACGGTTTTGTTGAGAGTTCGTTAATTAATACTTAAACTAGTAACTTACTCTATAAATTATTTAAAAATTCAATTAACTTAATGGACATTCAATTAAAAGTGATTTAAAATTTTAGGAACTTAATTGTAAACTTTTAAAGTATTAGAATCTTATTTAAAAATTCTAGAATAATTTAGAGACAGAGAAACTAATTTAAGCAATATTCGATTAATAATGAAATAATTTTTTGCTTCTAAAAAACAGTATTAACGATTATTGATTTTGGACAATTTCACTCTTCAACAAACCTTTGATGTTTGAAGAATAAAATATTATCTCAAGATCAAATAAATATTTCATTTATCCTCAAACAATTGATTTTTTGAGTTCAAATAATAACATAGCCCGCTCAAAAAATGGATTACTTTTTGTACCAAAATATTTCTGGAAACATCAAAGAATCTTTTTTTCTTTTTTAAAGAATACAATTGATACATACTAATTTGATTGGGTCTCGAGGACTCATTTTGAGCGGAGAAAAAAGAAAAGAAAGTAGATAAATGGAAAAGAGGGGTAGAAAGAAGAAAAAGAAAAAGGTGGAGTCTACGGTGAAGAAGTGCATCAAATGATTTATGAGTGAACCACTATTATTACTCCTTCGATTTATCATCAAAATATTTGAATGGTTGAGATTAAAACTAGATAATAATTAAATTAAATATAATTTTTTTATAAAAAAGACTACTTTATCCCTATCTCCTTCATCCCAATCCCACCCCACCATCGACAAAATCATCCACCAACACAACAAAATACTAAATTGCATCATTCATTCTTCAGTATCCATGAACTTGGAAATGGAAATACTGACTTCACTTGTAGCTACAACATTAACTAATACGTCTAAATCTTCGAAGATTGAAAATACCTTAGCAAGGAACCCGAATTGGCCAAGAATGCGAGTGCTTACAATATCTAGCATGATCACGTTACGTTTCAAAACAAAGCTAGTTGACAAACAATGCCTTGCCCATATCCCTTATCTTAGGGTTGTAAGAATTTTTAACCGGAATATCACTTTCACTAGCAGGACTAATAGACAATATGTGCCTCTTGCCGATCAATGTTGAATATTGAATCAAGAATGGAGGAAACACCGTTCACAACGTGCTAAATGTTCAGTGAGCAATATGCAGGGAAGATGACAAATAATATTGGTAATCACCTCATTCATTACAAAGTTATTGATCCTAGTAACGATCCAATAAACTCCAAACATTACACCTTGAGATATGAAGCTTCTAAGATTCAAGGTAACCTTCTCATGAGCAGTTCACCACCATCCATGGTCCAGGCGTTAATGTTCACATTTCTCATAATGCATGCTTGATGATATTTGTGGTAATTAGTAACTTTAATCAATGAATAATTCCATAAGGCTTATTTATAAGATTTTAAAAAACTTAATTAAAGCTAATTGAAGTTTTCTTTATTTGAAAAATCATTGAGTTTGGTCTTTTCATCCAAATTGATTTGTTGACGGTTAAAATTAACGTTGAAAGTCATTTATATGTTTTTTTTTAAAAATAAATTTAGATGTATTTTAATTTTTTTAAAGGCAATTGAAGTGTATTCTAATTAAAAGAAAAAAAAAGGGAGTAGTTTTTCCGAACTGGACATCTCAAACTTCACTCAAATCGGCACCTTCCACTGGGTCGCACTTTCGTTAATAATCTTAAACTTTAACTAAAAATCACACATTATTTTTTAATTGCCCTAACTTTCTGACGTGTGCAGGCGAGGTGTACAACCAAGTGCGGGACGTTTGCGTCTTCCTACTCAACGGCTTCACGCTCCCGCCGGAGAAGGAGCTCGTCGTCTACATCCAGTCGCTGGCATCATCGTTCGTCTTTTGCGGCGCGGCCCTCCGCTTTGCTAACGTTGACGTGGCCAAGGCCAAAGCCCGGCACCGGTGGGACGCTGCAGCTGACGGCGGACACGCAATCTCTGTCGGTTGAATATCTGGCGTCGTTGTCGTCGCTCGACATGGCGGCGGAGAAACAAATCGAAGGACTGGTGATGAAGGTTGGAGAGGATCTCTTCAATTTCATGCAATCGTTTTGTTAATTGGCTTTCTCCAACCAAAGACTTAATTCATAACCTCCTGAGTGAAATCCAGAGTTTCATCACCGTTAAAGAATCCCTTTTATTAATTTTTAATTAAAATATATATTTGTTTTTTTAGAAGAAAAAAAAACACACAAATGATGGTCAACGCTAGATTTTAACTGTTTGATCAAAATCACTTATTTTAAAAGTAAAAGAGACTAAATATTTTAATTAAAAGAGACTATATATTAATAAAAATAGGAAAAATAAATTTACATTTTAGTCTATTTTAAATGGTAAAATATTGTTTCTGATACTCATTTCCTCTTAAATAACTCTCTCCAAGTAATAAGTATACAGCCAAAGCCTCTTTATGTAACTCAAATTCCCCGACTCATACGTGTCCGTTGCCTCACCACGTATGCATAATAAGTTTTTTTACTGACAGTTTGCCTTTTGCAATTTGCATTATGTTCTTTTACTTATTTTTTCATTATAATTAAGAAGGCACTTAAGACATCAACATGGTTCATTGCAATTAAGGCGTACCTTGCTTCTTTCATGGACATTTCCTTTTTCTTTTTCATTCACTTAGTTTTTTTTTAAATACATGTTTTCCTTTTTTTCTTATAAAAAATAAAATATATAATTTTTCAAGATGATTTCAAAATATGTGTTTGACTCGACTCTTGTTTTTAAGGGAAAAAACAAAATGAAAACAAACACTACTTCAATTATAAGAATAATAATCATACGATGTTTAACCCCTTACAGTGTGTATATACTCTGAGTGGGAAGAGAGATAAGAAAGAAAAGGTGACAAAATGACAAGTGTACAATAATGATATAGTAAATTAAAGAGAAAGAAAAAAATAAATAAAGAAGTGTAAGATAAATATAAATGCTAGACTGTGGAGTTGAAAATGAAAATACAAAGAAGAGGTGATTCATGACTCTGTTCCATCCACTTGTTGGGACCCACTAGGAAACTCCCATGCACTTTCCTTCCCAAGGACATGACTTACATAACCTTTATTGACATTTGTTTCTGCCCCCCAGGCAGTTTCATAGCAACTCCCTCAAAAGCTATAGTTCTCCTTATTAATATGCATCATCATAATACATTCACGTCTCAATCGTTTCATATGCCTCTTACGTTATATTAAAAGCTATTTAAAGTGTTCCCCTCACTCAATATTATTTATGTGTTAGGAGAGGTCAATTGCCTTTGCATATTCTATCTCATATCGATCAATTTGTAATAATGGCCAGTGAGAGAATTCTCAAGCCATCTAAATGGTTCTCAAACAAATCACTAAAGCTTAGTCTTCATCGTGGAAGATCAAGATCCTCCTCCAATAACTCATTATCGAGTAACTCTCCCAGTCCAAGATCACCCATGTCGAATAATCGAGAGATCAATGGGCTAATGGAGGCTTTTCGTCACTTTGATAATGATGGAGATGGGAAAATATCGGCCTATGAGCTAAGGTCATATTTTGGGTCCATTGGGGAGCACATGTCTCATGAGGAGGCTGAAGGGGTCATCCATGACCTAGATTCCGATGGGGACAACTTGTTGGACTTCAAGGATTTCACCAAGCTCATGAAGAGGGATGTTGGTGGTGATGAGCATGATGATGAAGGGGATCTAAGAAGGGCTTTTGAGATGTTTGTGTGGGAGAAAGAAGGGTGTGGTTGCATCACCCCAAAAGGGTTGCAAAGGATGTTGCATCGCCTTGGTGATGACAAGTCCTATGATGAGTGTGTGGCCATGATTGATGCCTTTGACATTGATCACAACGGGCTCCTTGATTTCGATGAGTTTTACCAAATGATGGCCTAATTATCAATATTGGTCCGTTAAATGTTAATTCATATGTAGTATGCATGTTTCTTATGTGAGAAATATGTGTGGTTAGCATTCCTCTTATGTATATGGTTTGTTTTCAATCCAAACCGGATCCAATTGCGGAGTTTAATGGATGCTTCAGTACTTGAACTTTTATGTAAATATGTACATGGAGGCCAGTGGAACTAGTACTTGTTGTATTTTCAAATAAAGCACGGTTTAATTGAGGTTTCTTAAATGCAAATAGATTATTATATTAAGTATTTTAACCGGTATATTTTAAATTAATGGTGTTTTTCAAGTTTTCCCTAGGACTTGGTTATTCAAATAAAAGGTTAATTACGAGAAATGCTACTAACATATTTTATCATACAATTTATTGAACATATTCTTGATACTAATCAAAATTTATTAAAAATTATAAAATTTTGCATGTTTTATTCTTTTATTTTTATTTAATGAGTTTTACTTATGATTTTATACTTTTTAATAATTTTAATTAAGTGATCCAAGAAATATGTTAAAGATACTTATGATTTTTTTTTTAAAAATGTTTATTTAATTAGGAAATGTTGTTAAAGAGTGTGTTTATAATAATTTCGATTAATTATCATATAAAGAATCGTTAATGGATTTGAAGCCCATTGAAAATAATTTGTTCGCTTGAGCTTAAGAATTGTACTTTTAAGAAGCATACACAAGTTGGAATGGTTTTTTGTCAAGTCATTGGTGGTATTGTACTTTTACCCTTGAAGCTAAAGTAAAAGTGATAAGAACAAGTAGGAAAAGTGCACAAAACAACATGCATTCATGCATCATTACCTTTTAGTTGTCCTAGAAGTTAGATATATAGTATCAAGCTCACGGTTTACTTTGTTGCAAGAGATATCCCATATGTATAATTAAGAATTTAATATTTATTTATTAATAATATAAAATATTTTTATATCATCATTTAAATATAAATTATCATTTAAATTATTTTAAGATAAATATTATAAAATTTAACAAATTTATCATATATAATAAATTATGATTAAATAACTGTATAAATTTTTTTATATTATCAGGATATAACCTTATTTCTATGTGAATAAAGATTATTAATGAATTTTTTTGTTAAGAATCAAAGAGAGATATAGAGAACTTATAACAATTAATATATCTAATTTAACAAACTCAGTTGGATCTCTTGATAATGGAATTTCTAATCTTATTTATTCTAGTTTGTTTAAAGGTATTTGCATAAGTATTCAAGAGAGCTTAAATAAAACCATTACATAAACTGATATGAAGTTGTTCATATTAATCAATCATTTTGGATTTAAGTTAGTATGCAAGTACATTAAACACTTGGAGAAAAAGATTTTATGTTCATAATTTATCCGACTCAAGATTAGGATACATATGGTCCAGAGAAGGAGAAGTAAAAGAAGAGCTTACGTTTATAAAAATAAATTATAAATTATGTCATATTTAGAAGACATTTGTAGTTTATTTCAATAAGTTTTTCAATATCTTATAAAAACAACATATAACTTGTAAGAAGATAGTTTTACTTTATTTTTCAATTATAAAAATAACTCATACATAAAAATTTATATGATAAATAGTTATTAATTAAATACTTAATTACAAGAGTTTCTTAGGTAATTTAAGAAAAATTATATACTCTACTCTATCATTGAGTATTTTTACGTCGTGATTTTAAACTACAATTGCAGTTGAGTTGATATATTAATAATATTGTGAGAAATTGTTGAGAAATATAGTTACTGCCCCAATGCAGTTACGGTGAAGTTTTAAATCATCAATCTTAATATTACAACATCAATTACAATTGTACCACAACTCCAAAGCATGTTCTTTTGATATGTGTTACTGATTTCCTACATCAAACATTATCGAGAAATTGGAACCAAGATAAAAATGGAAAGTGTAACATTGTATTCTTTTGTGATTTTTAATAGAATGCCAACATAAATTTTAATATAAAAATTATTTATTGATTTTTAAACTAATTTTCTTAAAACCCTTGTAAACCAGACTTGTTATAAATTTTTTACCACACATTTAATTTTATCTTTCTCCAAAAGAAAGAGAGAGATAAAGTCTATAGAATCAACTTAATGGTGTAAATTTTTATTGCATTCATATGCGGAAAACACATGAGAAAAAAAAAAGACTATTTTCTTTCTCAAAATAATTATCGATTCAAAGTTTGTACTCCCACTAAATTATATGGTCACATGCTCAGATAGACTGGTACATACACATGGGATTAGGGTCGTGTCAAGGTAGGGCCTAAGACTATTTTTTTTTATAAAATTTTAAAATAATATAAATTATTTATTTTTTATTAACTTTCTAGATTTTTAACCTACAACATTATTTATTAATGTTTTAAATTATTCTAATGTGTGCATATGTGCACTGTATTTGTTGTTATCTATAGTTCTACTCCTTTCACTTTTAATTATTTGTTTTTCTCACATTAATTATTAAAATATTAAAACACAACACAATTATTTTATTGTGATGTACAATTATATTTTCATTCTCAATAGGCCTAAGACAAATGTCTGGATGGTCTTGTTATCTATAGATCATGCATGGGATAATCTGTATTCACTTGAAGAGGTACAAAAGAATTGTTTTTTTATAAGGGTAAAAAAGAATTGTTATTTTCACATTTCGGTGCCATGTGTATATCTTCGTAATCTTGAGTGATAGAAAGAATAAATATTATTCATGATACGATAAAACATTAAAGAGAAAAGAAAAAGTCTAACTAAATGATTATATTTTGTTGGTTCAATGAGAAAAAGAATAAGGAAACCACGACACCAGAAGCAAGACAAAGAAACTACTGTTTATAATAAATTAGTCTTTGAATATAATAGATTAAATAGTTATTAAGATATGGAGAATTTAAAAATATAATTTTCAATGTTTTATTTATCGTGATAAAGAGAAATTATTATATTAGTCCTCAAGAAAATTAATAGATATTCCACATTAATATGATAATAAAAAAACATAATTAAAATCATTAGATAAAGAATACTTAAATAAAAATTCCTATTTAATCAACACTAGTAGCTGATTCTATAGGAGTTGTTTCAATCCGTCTTTAGTTTTTCTTTAATTTTCATACAAATAGAAAAATGTTCTAACCTCAAAATTTTCTAAAACCATGATAATTACATAATTGATAACTCAAAATACATTATATAGTCGTTGATATGTAGAACTTGATATATAAAAATGGCAATTTACACTTCAAATTTTCAAGTATAAATAGAAAATTTTGCTTTTGGCATTATAACATATATGCATATATGTGTCATACATCCTCTCAATTAATATTTAACTTTTAAGAAAATATAAAATGTTTTTAGCATCTTAAATATAATTCGTAAACTTTGTACCAAAAATAATTAATTTGTAAACTAAATTGTATTCATTGTCTATGTGGTACATGAATATGAAACGTTGATAAAAACAAGAGTTAGTCTCATAAAAAATAAAATAAAAACACAGAAATTGTTATAAGTTTCTTCCTTTTGAGTCACATAAACACCCGTGCAAATACTTATTTTAGAAAAATTGTTTTCTTTTGTAATAAAATATTTTTTGTTTTTATAATAAAAATATTTAAAATTTGAAATATAAATTAAATAAATATATACAAAAAATAGATATTAGAAATTAAACTAAAGAGATATAATTAACTGTAAAAGGTAAATAAAATCAATAAAAACAACTAGTGAAATTCATCAAATGAATATATATATAAGAATCATCTTGGAATGCAGTCAAAGAGATATAATTTTTTGTTTTTATGAATGTTGTACGATAGGTTCAAAAAGTTATCCAAAATAAAAACATTTGTTATAACAATGCATGAATATTTAATATTTCTTAGTTAAATACATAACAATTCATCAATATTCTTCCTTATAAATATAATCATTAGATTGATATTAGTTATAAACAATTGTTAATTTCCCCAAAATAATGTTATCTTCACTTGTTTTCTTTAGTTAATTAATTATTGTACAAATTTAACTAATTGTTACACTTACATTGTGAATTTGAGATAAGGAATCAAACCTTAGATTAACCTCTCTCTATTCTTAATTTCTCTTGTCATGAGAGTCTCTTAGCCAAAGCTTGATGCAACAACTTCAACACACTACTGCAAAAACGTCAGTCAACAACGATTAAAAATGTCTTTCAACGACGGTTTAAAATCGTTTTTGTAGATAATGTCGTTGAAAGTCTTAACTTTCAACAATAGATCCATTAAAAACCGTCTTAGAAAAAAGAATTCTTCTAAGACGGTTGTTACATAAGAATCATCTTGGAATGCAGTCATTCCAAGACGGTTGTTATATAAAAACCGTTTTAGAATGAAACTCTTTTAAGATGTTTTTTATATAATATAAATAAAATACAATCTAGATCACCCAAATTTAATAAAACAAACAAACATCTTTGGTTGATAGGATATATAGGCCAAATCATAAACTCTCATCACATCAACAGAAGTGGTATAACTAATCAACTTTAATCAATACTCTAGACAACTTAATTGTTCAACAATGACATGCCATATGGACTCTGCCAACTACAATGGTTTCAGAAAAGAAATATATTCATAAAATGGATACATTAAGTTGACAATATCATGCATACATTGTCATACTTGAATGTATTTCATTGCATCTCTCTCAAAAGTCTGCTAAGTTTGAGTCTCTAAATTATCCATCAAAGGTTGCAAATTAATGAGTAGAAATCCTCACAAAACAAAGGTTGCAAATTATCCATCAAATGGAACTTAAATTGTATATGTTATTATCAATGAATTAGAAATGCATTATCTAGAAAACAAGAAATGTAAGACAACAAGACAGTAGAAATCCTCACAAAATATTGCTTCAATGTACAAACTTACAAGTCCGAACAATTACTAATCCACTTCAACCTACTCATGCCACTACTTCTCCTTTAAAACCCAACATCTTTCTTTTCTTTCTTGTTATCCCATTCTTCTCAATAATTCAATTAGTTATATTACAAATTGGAATTAGTTCAAGAAAAAAGCATAGGGAACCATGACGTATCAAGTCGCTAATTCCATCCTTTGGTGCTTTGTTTTAATTGTTGTGAGCGTTACCATTTTCACTTCAAAAGTTATTTTTGCCAGCAAACAATCAAAGATAAAAGGCTTGGTAATGAAATGAGATCGATCAATGTTGGAGATTTAATCATGAATGGAGAAAACATCATTCACAACTTGCCATATGATCGGTGGGCTATGCTGGAAAGATGACACACAACATCGGTATGGGCCTTATCCATTACAAAGTTATTGATCCTAGATACGACCCAATAAATCCCAAATTTAACACCTTGAGATATGGAGCTTCTAGGATTCAAGACAAAGTCTGGATAACCTTCCAAAGAGATATGCATATTAAGCTTGAGAAACCCCTTCTTATTAGCAATTTCACCACCATTGATGGTCGAGATGTCAATGTCCACATTGCTGATAATGCATGTTTGATGATCTTTAAGGTAATCACTTGCTCCAATTAATTTGTATGTTCAACAAGGCTTATTTTCTAGAAAAAAAAATAGTTTTTTTTAAATTAATTAAAAATAATTGAAATTATAATATTTTTCTTCAAAGAAAAATTAATTTAAACTTCTATCATTAACATTATATTTTTTCCCCATTTCGTTTTTATTGCATATATTCCACTTTGTAACCCATAACCACATGTTTGTTTGTTATTAGGCAACCAATGTAATCATCTATGACCTTAGAATCCATCATTGTCAACCTCAAACCTCGGGAATGATAATGGGTCCTAATGGAAATATGATGACTTTGGGTCAAGTTGCTGGAGATGCAATGAGATTGGTTACAACTTCAAAGATTTGGATTGATCACAACACTTTTTATGATTGCCAAGACGATCTTCTTGACGCCACACGGGGTTCCACTAATGTGACTATTTTCAACAATTGGTTTAGGGATCAAAACAAGGTTATGCTTCTTGGGCACGATGATGGGTATGTGAGAGACAAGGACATGGAGGTCACTTTTTATATGACTATTTTGGACCTAATTGCCACCAATGCATGCCAAGATAATTAATTTTTCCACTAACCCTAAATTGCACATTAATTCGTTAAAAATACATGTGTTAAAGATTTTAATTATCTCATTAATTAAAACATTGCAGAATTCATCATGGGTATGTATATGTTGCGAACAATATTTACAAGGGATGAGTGCAATATGCCATAGGTGGAAGCATGGAACCTAACCTTAAAACTGAATCAAACCTCTTTATAGCACGAATGTCAGGGTGTAAGGAAGTAATTTGTCTAGGCAATCAAACTAGCTAATTAATGAAGTGATTTCTATTTTTATCTTACCTTTAACATTAATAAGTGAAATAGAATATTAGCAAGAAATTATATATTAAGTATTTTAGTAGACCCAATGTTAGTGACCTGTTAAGGTACTTGTTACAGAATGGATGCATGGAATATGCTAATTATATAACTTGTGCAGTAATAAAATTAGAGATACATAGGAATTTCATTTAGTGGGGGATGTTTTTGAAAATGGGTTCTCTTTCATGGAAATGCAAGGCAAACAAGTATCAAAGCCAAATTATAGCCTTGGACAAAGTTTTAAGATTGTTGATGCCAAATGTGTGAGATCATTGACAATCTCACCTCGAGTATTACGATACAGTAAAACTTCTATATTTTAAGTGAATGAGTGGATGTTTGAAATAGCGTTTACAATGCACATATACCTATATTTTCACATTAAATCAAATAAAGATGTTCACACTACAAAAAGAAAATATGATTTTGATGCATGTCATATTTTGAGACGTTTAACCAAATAAGTACTAAGAAAAACAAGGATATATATTAAAGGATGGTTCGCATAAGCAGTAAGAGTGTGGGATTCAAATCAAATAAATGAAGAAAGTTTGTTCCCCGATTATGCATTGAAAATCCATTGTATACAGTTTAAGAACAAAACAATCAGTGTTGTACATAAAGAAAGACCTTTTTAGCATATATTGAGAAGTATGATTCAGAGATACAGCAAGGTAGTACAATGGGGATTTCATTGAGTCGAAAGGTGTATTACTATTATTCATCCAAAGAAAAAGATAATTCAATATAAGCTTTTTTTTTTTTTAAGTGAATGGAACTTTATTTATACGTATAAGAAAGGTTTATTACTATTATGCAACACTTTGGTTTTTTATTATTGAAAGCAACACGTTCTTATTCTATTCAAATTTGATGCTCACAAGTTATAAATCAATGATATGGAAGACAGAGTCATGCAACTCCGGTAGCACACACTATCTTTGTTATGTCAATGAGATTTGGTCAACGGAACGACATTAATATCCCATCAAACCCTGCAAGAATATTCTAATATCAAACCACCAATTCTGACCAATGGCAATGAAATAAATCAGTTTAATTAAGATTGCGCGTTCCATCTAAACTTCTTCCGACTAATGAAATAAATACGAAACAAAATATTCAAACCACTACAACACACTTGTTCTCCAGAAAAAAGTGTTTGCATTAAACCCTTTTGCAGCCATAATCTCTATTAATCCATTATCCATCCTTCAATGAATCTCTTTCCTATGATCACAACAACAATCTTCACTTTGATTATGTTATGTAGCATGTCAGTGGTGGTTCATGTTCAGGGAAAGCAACCTTACGTTGGTTTGGCCACAACAGCATGTGGCCAAACGGGAAATTCAAACTCTATGCGTGGCTACACTTGCAATGGCGTGAATCCTAGTTGCCAAGCTTACCTCACCTTCAGGGCTCAACCCCTTTACAACACTGTTCCCTCAATATCTGCTTTGTTGGGTTCAGACTCATCTCAACTTTCTGTGGCAAATTCTGTTTCTGAGGATGGAACCTTTGAAACAAACAAGTTAGTGATTGTTCCAATCAATTGCTCTTGTTCAGGTAACAACAACAACCAGTATTATCAGTTCAACACATCCTACGAGGTTGAAAGAGGGGACTCGTATTTTGTGATCGCTAACAACACTTTTGAAGGCCTTTCAACATGTCAAGCATTGCAGGACCAAAACAACATTCCCGAAGGAGACTTAATGCCGGGAAATGAACTCATTGTTCCTCTTCGATGCGCTTGTCCCTCGAAGAATCAAACTGAGCAAGGTGTCAAGTACTTGTTGAGTTACCTTGTGGCTTCTAATGACATTGTTTGGCTCATTGGTGAAAGATTTGGTGTCAGCAGTGAGACAATTGTTGAAGCTAATACTCTTTCTTCTCAACAACCAATAATTCATCCTTTTACCACACTTCTTGTACCTCTTCAAGACGAGCCCTCGAGTAATCAAACTTCTGAGCCATCTCCACCACCATCAACACCTCCACCTCCGCCTCTATCTTCTTCTAGTGGAAGATCAAGCAAAACATGGGTGTATGCAGTGGTAGGAGTTGTTGGAGCTATTGCATTAATATCATCAGTCCTTTGTGCCATCGTTTTCAGGACGCGTTATCTCAAGGGTGGTAATAAAAGGAAAGATGATTCTTTGATTGTGTCTGATAGTTTTGTGGCTGTGGCTATTGAGAAACCACAAGAGAAGAAGTTGGAAGAAGAAGAATCTGAAAATTTGGCAGAGATCATATCTGGCATAAGTGAATCATTTAAGGTGTACAGATATGAGGAACTGCAAAGTGCAACGAATGGTTTTAGTCCTAGCTGCTGCATCAAAGGGTCGGTTTATCGCGGTTTCATCAATGGGGATTTGGCTGCAATAAAAAAGATAGATGGTGATGTGTCAAAGGAGATAGAGCTTTTGAGCAAAGTGAACCATTCAAATGTTATACGTCTTTCTGGGGTTTGTTTTAACGGGGGCTATTGGTATCTTGTTTATGAGTATGCTGCTAACGGATACTTGAGTGATTGGATCAACATCAAGGGAAAGTTTCTGAGTTGGACACAAAGAATTCAAATTGCATTGGATGTTGCTACAGGACTTGACTATCTTCATAGTTTCACTTCTCCTCCTCATGTACACAAGGATCTGAAGAGTGGTAACATTCTTCTGGATAGTGATTTCAGGGCAAAGATTTCAAACTTTAGGCTTGCAAGGTCAGTGGAAAGAGAGGGTAGTGAGGGTGATCAATATGTGATGACAAGGCATATTGTTGGGACAAGAGGATACATGGCTCCAGAGTATTTGGAAAATGGTCTTGTGTCTACAAAGCTTGATGTCTACGCATTTGGGGTTTTAATGTTGGAAATGCTCACTGGAAAAGATGTTGCTGATGTTTATGCAGAAGGAAATATTGCGAATTTGTTTGATGTTTTAAGCGCGGTGCTTGACGAGGAAGGTGAACATTTGAGATTGAGTGAGTTCATGGATCCCTCTTTGAAAGGAAATTATCCAATGGAACTTGCTGTGTTTGTGGCTAGAATGATAGAAACTTGCATAAAGAAAGATCCAGCAAGTCGACCTGACATGCACGAGATTGTGTCATCTTTGTCCAAAGCCTTGGATTCTTCATTGAGATGGGAAACGTCTATGGAAAGGAAGTTTTGATTCTACAAAGGGTTCCTCAATTAGTCAATAAGCTGTTTTGTTAATCACTTCCCTATATTTTCTCTCTTCTGTTTGTAAATGTTGCTGTGTATTGTAGGATAGAAAGATGGATGAATAATAATTTATTTGATCTTTAATTTTTCCCGAACTTGTCTTCCTGAAGGTATTTGAAATAACACAAAGTCAACTAGAGGCATGTTCGTGAGAAGTTCTGTCAGTGTCATTATTCAACAGTTTCATTATTTGGGTATATAACTCTCTATCTCACTTATTTTTCATTATTGTTATCTATACATCTTAAAAATATTCTTTTAAAATTAAAGGAGTCAACAAAAATCTTGATCTATGAAAAAAAAATTGACTATTCCGAAATCAGCCAGCTCCATATGATTCTTGTAAACAACACAATCACGCATCAGTATGCTTTGATTGAATATGATATCAAGTATCACGTGTTGCAAGTATCAAATTATCAATATTGATATTCTCTTTCCCCCTTTTCCAGCATTACAATTATTCACAAGATACATTTATCTTTGAAAGATACTAATGAAATGTGTCCTTTATTCTGCAATTTTTTTAATACAAATGGACCAAGGTAAGTGTCAACCAATTATTACATGTCACCACTTACTTTATTTAGTATAAAATAACAAATTGCAATATCAGTTATGACATTGAACTTTCAATCAGTCAGGTTCTTTACAAAACTAACATTTTTATTTGTGTAATTAAATGTTTTTGTGCCAATAAACATGCTATACATATCTATTTGTAATTAAATAATAGTATAAAAACTATTTACACTAAAAGGAACCATTTTCGCAAAAAATAAAAACAAAAAAATTGGAATAAGCAGCTCATTTAGTTTCAGCTATTCCCAGTCTAATGCCTTGTATCCAATCGCAGGTTAATCCTCGGTGGTCAGCAACAATGAGAAAATAATAGGATTTATAAAAAAATAATGAAAAGGGGCTTGCACAATTTGCTAAATAGTAAGTTCAAAATTTGTTTTCTGGCAAGAAATAGGTCAATAGGACAATAACTTACTTATTCCTCAAGTCATTATTCTTCTGAAACTAGCTCATATTCAAGAAAATACATATATCCATATCAACGATAAATTTTGTTTTCTAACAAATTCAACATACCTATAAGCACAACTTCGAGTACATTACAAAACTTGATTTATTCAGCAGCAGAATATCATGCATACTTATTCCTCACATAAAATTTCTTCTACTGTTGAAACCGAAATCTTAGTAGTCATACACAATAAATTAATCATTAAAACAATGAATAATGGTTGTATACGAGAGCCGATCCAATTTGTGAGCTAGCAGTGAAGTTGATGGAATTAAGTGCATCTTGACCACCCCACAGAAACAGCATTAAACCTGCAAGAAGCTTGCATACTTTGCACCTAAGAAAAGCCGCTGGATGCAGAGCAGTGCATTTTTAGTAACTTCAACATTTTCATGATTCATTAGTTTCATAACTCGTTCTTTTGCCTTGAGGTCTGACACAATGATCCGTCCAGCAGAATGATGCTGGATAAACTGTGAAAGGTCATAGCAAGCAACAGCCAGAGTCCTTGGATCACTGGACGTGTCCAAAATTGTTAGTAGGACCCTTAGAATCTGCAACAGATGAAAATAGTATCAATAAATAATAGATGAATGTTTGAGATAAGATAGAGTACACAACAAGATTACACACTATCATCATTATCTTCTTCTTTTTTTGCATTACAACAAATGGCACTTGATATAGCATAATCATCTGTTCTTGCTATAAAAATGCCTCTAGTCACTATTGATGGCAAAGAAAAATTCGCATTTTGTATTAAGTATCTTATTGGATGGGATCCACAAGCACCCTAGGAACAAAATATTTTAAAATCCATATACTGTGTTTCTGATCAAAATCAGCACAGTACAATGTGTATTTACTACTTTTAGATGAATATCAAATCTACTTTAAAAACACCTCATGTTGTCTTTTCTCTTCTTCAGGACAAGAATATTTATCTAACACATTAAAGCAACAATACCACTGAACAGAACCAATCAATTCTTTTGCATATCTGCAGATGTTCTTCAAAAGTTAATAGAATTTATAAAATGGAAATATTTTTTATAAAATGTAAATTTAGTGAAATTAAACAGTAAATGGACAACTTTACATTTTATGGATCTGTTGTGATTGCATCCCCAACTGAATGTCCACTTTATCACTGTCTTCAACAGTTCAAGTATTGGCTTAAGAGATAAAATATGTTTGATTACTTTATTTATTTCCTAATAATTATAAATAAAAGTAATGGAACATATTTTCTCTTAAGCCATTGGTTGAACTGCTGACCACAATGAGAAAGTGAAGATTCAGTTGGCTGCAATCACAAAAGGTTCCATAAAATGTAAAGTTGCCCATTTACTGTTTAATTTCATTGCATTTACAATTCATCCTAATGACATATTATACGCCAATCAAAAGTGTTGAAGGACGACATTAGTTATCAGTTGAAAAATCTTATCACATGATCATTGCTTGAAAAACACCATCCATGTTGATACTATCTCTATCACTAAAAGAGAGAAACTTAAATAGCTTGCAAAATTAACTGTGTAATGCCAAGACAGCCTCAGATATGGGAGGGCATATTCTATCATGGAATAAAACATCAAGTAGCTCCATACTGTCTAACTTACAAAGAAAAGTATCAGAAAACACAAAAGTACTCTAGCTAGCCAGCCAGCCAGTTGGTATTCAATACTAACCATTCCTATCAAGGTGAAACCCAATATCATCCCCAGAGATGCCAATTATATATTGCATGAAATAACAAAGAAAAGAGTACAGCCACAAGTAACTGAAAGCCTTGTTATTTTTCTCATCCAAAAATTTCATGTGTGCTTAATCAAGAATTCGGCTGAAGCATAAAAGAAGGGATAATGCATAGATACCTGGAAATCATTTTCTTCAAAGTTGTTTATATTTTCTCGCCAGAATATGGGATCTTTGTGCATGGGAGACCAATCCAGATGGCCAAGGAGAACTTCTTGCTTGTACATATCAAAAGAACTTAGTCTCTTGATATTATCCTTAAGCCCTTCTTCCAAGGAATTCAGGGCCTCCAACAAGTCCTATAACAAACTTTTCTAATTAATAGAAGTGTTGAGCAAATAACAGGAAATAGATTATTTCAAAAGGAAATGTAAATGTATGATCTAAATATTGGGAAACAGAAACAAAAACTGTATCTAAGAGTATCATGGAAAGCATGCATCCTGGAAAACAGAAACCGTATCTAACAATACAGTAGAGAGCACTGTATGCCAACAAATAATTTTTATATTTATTGTAATGGGGACTTGGGTATTATGGGATGGGTGTCTAATTCCCACATCGAGTAGTATGGAATGCTCAGTGGAATATTTAAGTGGGAAAAAAAAGGGGCAGCCAAATGCTCAAGACTCCCAGTCCCACTATGCAACCCAACCCCTGCAAGAAGACAATTTCCAGTATTTGAATCTATGATTGCCAGGTTACAAGACAGCAACCGAAAGTGGCAAAAATGTATATCAAAAATATTTTCTCTTCAAGGCACCAATTATAATTTTACACAATTTGCACAAATAAATTTTCAGAAGTTAATGTAGGTTCAAATTATCTCACCTCATCACTCCATGCTTGTGCTTTTAAACTCAGGACAACTTGTGCCAGCTGAAGGTCAACCATCTGAGCACCCAATGTCCCTTTTGACATCAAATTCTTAAGAGTCAAGACAACAACTCTAACCACCTATCAAATTTATAAAACAAGTGTGCCAACATTAGACTGCTATACCAGAGAAGTTATAAACATCAACTTGCAGCCATTACATAGAAATAAATATAACAGAAAGTTAATACAAATTCAGTAAAAATCAAATAACTGTGAGCTATAATTAATAATAATATTGCAAGGAATAAAAAAAATTTGAACAACATTTTGTTTGTAAGCGAAAACTGAGATGAACATCAGTTCAGCAAGTCAGCCATACCTTCTCTTTTGTAGAACTCCTGACAACATCAATAAGTCGCGGAAGGGTTCTTGAAGTAGCCAAATATTCAATTGCTGGCTCATAATAGGATAAGAGCCATATGCAGAGACATGTTTCATAAAGAAGCTGCCGAAGAGGAATTTATCAATTAATTTTTGTTCCCTACAAAAGCACCGTGAAATCTACAAATTTTATCAGTAATATTTAATATTTTATTGATAAATCAATTTAGACGCCAACAAATCTGGAATCCCCAGATACCACTCAGTCATTGTTTTTCCAAAAATCTATCATTTGGTCGGATGCACCAAGCATGTTTAAGTTAACCATCTCTAAATTCAATACAAGCTATTGGATTTCCAGTTCCAGCAAGTATTACAGGCATAACTAGATATATCATGCTTCCTCAAGCACCTATCCTATTGGTATAATATATATAAGCCAACTGAAGGAAAATCCAGTTACTCGGCTTTTGGATTCTCAGAGGTAGAGTCCAACAAACTTACCTGAATTGACTGTTGAGTGGATGCTGGCGAAATCAAGGGCACAAGTAACTTAACCCCATCAGCCTGAACAAAGGAAGACCTAACCACAGGTTCCTTAAGTAGTGTTGCTAGGCAATTGATAGCAGTTGGGACTCCACGAATAGGATGAGAAGGTTTCTTCAACTACAGATATAATAAATAGACGAAAGTAAGAATGCATGTGTATTACATACAACTGAACCTACTCACATCTTAAGATATAACATGCAATTTTTTTATTCATGTAAAACATTTCAAAAACTTCCTATAGATCTGAGTGCAGATTTTTAAGCCATCTGGTTTAATTGATTCCATGGTCCAATTTAAAACTAGTTGTTCAAGTTCAGCAAATAATGTGTCACTCTTGCACACTTGCAAATCTTACTAACTCCCATATATGTCAAGAGTTGTGGCAGCTTCCTCCATAAGTTGATGTGATTAGGTGCATTGTTGACAAGTCTGTGAATTACTCTTACGCAGTTGATCTAGTGAGAAAGAAACAATTTCATGTATCACATACCTGTTCACAAAGCCATTTTACCAATCCTATTAAAACATCATCAATAGTGGTAAATGGCTTCTTTCCATTTGATGCTTCTCCATTAGACACAACGCCATTCTGATTTTTTGGCCTGACACTATAATCAGAAAATGGTGAAATTTTGCAATAACTGGGAAGGTAATAACTTGTACAAGTATACAACAGATCTGTTATTTGATTCAAATCTGAGAAGTTTTTTTTGTATTAAAATGTGAAAAGTCTCGTGTTTGTATTACCTAACAACTAAAGCAAGGATCTTACAACTTTTCTCTTGTATGAACCAATTTCCTTTCCAGAGCAATCTGAAAGATGGATAATATTGTTAGTTATTTTTTGTATATCATAACTTTGAGACGGTATCTAGGGTGGACTAGTTAACTAAGTGGTTCATGGTGGTCCATTTTTTTTAACCAATTGGAATTACAATTTCATCCTTATAGTTTGTATACATTGCACAAAGACGCCATCAATTAAATGTTTGTGATTAAATGGGTATTGTGGACAATGAACACAATGGATTTGAGCACAAATATGGACCTCTGATATGAACATTACGAGGCACAAAGTGTTGTCCATATGAATTGATTCCACATGGGTTGATCGCAGCAGGGCTTTCTGATGGTCCAGGATTCCATACCAGTGCTTCCACGACCTGCAGTTGCACCTGTGCGTGTCGTTTGACCTTCCGATCACAGTGATTTCTTTTCAGATCATGCAGGACATGGTGTGGTTGAAGCTGTGGGGTCCACGGTGTGGAGAAGGCGTTACGAGTGGCACAGAACATGCTGAAGAGAGCGTCGTTGCTGATTTGGTTTCTGTCAGATCTTGGTTTGGATTTGGAGAGGGAAGGGTTGGGACAGAGGAGGAGGAGGAAGTGGAGGGAAGAAGAAGAAAAAGAAGTAAAGAGAGGTAACGACACCGCCGGAAATCGCCTCCGGCAGCAGCGCACGGTGGAGAACGGTGACTGGGGAGGAGGAGAAGAAGGGCCAACGAACAGAGGAAGGAGATACTGTAATAAGGGACGGACAGACATAGTGTAAATTAATTTTAATTACTAAAATTAATTAAAAGTTTAATCTCAACCATTCAATATTTTATTATTAAATCTATTGGTTGAAAATTATTGGTCTACAAAAGACCACTTAGTCACCTAGTCCATCCTAGACACCGTCTAACTTTGAAGTACAAAGAAAATAGTCAAAATGCATAACAATCATAAGTCATTATCTAGATGACAATCATACATAGCTTTTTATCCTCAAGTTGTAAAAATGATAAGAAAAATGTAATTAAGGGATTCAGTATAGTTTCTGTCCAAGGCAAAGATATAATACTATAAACTACATATATACAAATGATGCACAATCTTCCAACAAGCACATATTTTACGTGCACAAAGATATGATAATCAATGGTTAGAGCAGGGTGTGACCCCCCTACAAACACATTCTATTTGAAACAAATGCTGAATTTTAATATAATAAGAGATGAGCTTTCCTCATCTCCAAAGCAAAGAAAGTGAATAATTAATATACAAAAATCGCAACAAAAACATATTTGAGTAAATACATAACTTAGGAAAGGCTCATAAGTATCTTCATCAGCAAGGGCACTATCATGAAACAGTCTTGCTCTCTTCGGGTTTGCTGCAAAAGATTATAATTTAAAGGTTATGCCACTGTTAACAAACAAATGAAAAAAAACGACCAATTTCAACAAATTACCAGCAAGCATTTCATCTATCAGTGCCAAAACATACTCCACAGTATCTTCCTTGAAAATGTCACGCAAAACACGAACAAACACGCGAACATAAGAGGGACCATCCTGCCACACAACGATATTTAATTTTCAATACCAGTAGACAGCAAACTTGGGAATCACAAATTAAATCCACTTCAAATCAACATTGCAATCAAACTCAACTTTAAAAACAAAAGGCACAACAATTAACATATTAGTATTATTATTTTAAAAAATAATAGTTTAACAATTAAAATTAAAAACTATTACATCATCGAGCAACTGTGCTCTGTGACTTTCTGGTCGGTGATCGTAGCGCCTTAAGAGCTGAAGGCTCGTCCCTGAGATGAGCTTGGTGGACATGTAGGTCTCCCATGGGATGTCCCTCCTCAGAACCTTCGCGAAAAAACGGACACAATGTCAGCGTAGAAATTCAATTTCAATCCACATCGACGATCGATCGACGACATTAAAATGCACGAAAACTAAATCGAAACGGAATCGTAGTTTTGCAATCAGATCGAAAGGGAGAGAAAACGGATCGGGAAGTACCTGTTCGGAGGTTAATTCGGCCTGGTACATGGCAGTGGGGAACCCTAGAACTGGGCGAAGTTCGCTCGAGAAATTCAGAAAATGGAACTGCGAATGAAGAAGTGAAATCGAATCAAATGAAATAGAAATGAAAGAAAGTGTGTGATGATGGATCAAAAGAGAGGTTTATTTTTACCCGCTATGGTAGATTTTGGATTTGCAGCAGAGAGAAGGAAGAAGTAAGAAGGAGAAGGGAAATAGATCAGTTTTGGAAGCACGTGATGTGGTGAGCATCACTCGCTCGCTCCACAATCATGTTCATCCCTGGGACACGTGGCTGCCAATCTGTTTTTTTTTTTTCTAACTTCTGTTATTTGTTTATTACCCTTACCTGTGGGATTTTATTTTTCTTTTCTAGTTCTAGACATCACGAGATATCCCAACCCATTGTGATCAAAGGCTAATTTCCCTTGGCAACACAATTTATATTGCCATTTGCGAATACCTATGAGTTACTTATAAGATTTATGTAAATGTAACTATGTAAGAATATAATTGTGTTCTTTAAAAAAAAGTATATAATTGTGTAATATTTATATGTTTTTTAAATTTCGAATTGTAAATGAGAAATGCATTTCTGAAGATAACATTTTTATCAATAAAGGTTCGAATTGTAAATGAGAAATGCATTTCTGAGAAAAAAAAATTTACTAAAAGGTTTTTCTTAAAAAGAAAAACAATTATATACCATTCGCAAGGTCCATAGATCGTTGCTTTTGTTCTATCTTCTGGTCTAACTTTGGTTTTTACGTTTCAAAGTGCTTGCTTGTCTTTATCTTATTTTTTAAAAGATTTGCAAAATGATATTGTAAAACACAATTTAACCTTCTTACTTCTTGTCTTTACATTAATATGTTGGATCATGAGGATTAATAAGCCAAGAGTAAAACTCGAGTGAATTGAGCACCACTTTAAGGCATTAGGTATCCTTGCCACTTATACGTAGCTCGAGTTGTCAATTCTCATCAAATGCAGGACTTTTTCCTCCCACTTGACACCCTCAAATCAAGTACTATAAACTTTATTTTGTCATTAACTCAATTAGAATATGCATTGAGAGGAATTAATATTAATTAAATTTAATTACTTATTTAGTCTCTATAATTTTTAAATTTATTCATTTTAGTCCTTATAGTTAATAATGATTTTTGTAGTCTCTATAATTTACCATTTAATTCTCAATAGGTCTTTACCATTAAAATTGTTTAACACCCTTAAATTATTATTGTTAGTCATCCTTCTTGGAGCTCCCTCTCGTCCGGGAGGCTCCCGCCGGCGAGGACTGCGACTCCTCTCCCTCCGCCAAGGAGGAGGGAGAGAGGGAGCTCCGAGAAGAGAGGGAGGGAGCCCCAGGGAAGTACGGCTGACAATAATAATTTAATGGTGTTATATAGTTTTAACTGTAGAGACCTATTGAGAATTAAATGATAAAGAGATTAAAAAAATCACTTATTAACTATAGGGATTAAAATGGATAAGTTTAGAAACTATAGGGACTAAATGGATAATTAAACCTATTAATTATACAACCATACATATATAATCAATAATATTTTATTTAAATTTAGCTTATGTGATATTCAGTGGCTTACAAACCGAGCCAAGAAAGGAGTTTCCTTGTAGTTGGGAAAATAAGGATATGAACGATAAAGAAGACACTGTTTATGACAATTGACAAGTATTACTTACTTACACGGTTGAACAGTCACCACAAAAATACTGAGATACCACCTTTTTCCATTGCAACTTCAAACTAGTGGGGAGAAAAATTCCAGAAAAGAATATCAGCAAAATACAAAATATACAAACTTTTACTATAATTACTTCAACTGTTTTATCATTTTCAACTGTTGCAAGGTATTTTGTAATACATATCGAATCTGAGGTGCCTACATTTATCTGCCTACATTTATCTGGAACTTGCAGAAACTGCACATTTCATCACTCCTCATCAGCACCCCCCTAAAAGAAAAAGAAAAAAAAAAGGAAAAGAAAGATTTCGGCAACCGCAGACTAACAGGAGCATTTTTCATTCCTTACTAGTCCGGAGTAGCGTGAAAACTATATAATTTTGGAACCTTTGAATCCTACATAATTTAAAAGACAAAGTTGATATATTGGTTGGTGTAAAGGAAAGAAAATTGTATCATATTTCTGGATTTGATTTCTCTAAAGTGAATCTTTACTTTACAGAGAAAAGTAAGTTTCAACCATTGATGAAAAATCAACGGTTCATGGATTTGTTAAAGTTTAACAAACAACTCTTTAATTATCTCATCAACAGTTGAGGTCCCTTACTTTGTTCTTTAAAGTGAATTACTCACTCTAAAAGGGTCAAATACCATTTTTTCAATATGGAAAACTTCCTGTCAATCGGATATGGTCAAGGGTTCTTCTAAGTCCATACTTAGCCACAGCCTGGTTACCCTCTCTGAATCCATCTCCATAAGCTGCTGAGCTATCTGACTCAATCTGGTGTTTGAAGTACTTACCTAGTTTCTTCTCAAAGTCGGAACGTTTACCCTTCTTTGATGATGAAGAAGACGAAGGCGATGAGGATGATGATGATGATGATGATGATGCACCTTCATCCCCAGTGCCAGGAATAATCTCTGATTCTAACCACATATGAGCCAAGACTTGGCAAATTCCCTCTTCAACTTCTGGCCTCAGATTGCCATAGCCTGCCATAACCCCACAAATTTGTCCAACTTAACACTGTTAAATCACTGAAATGAAAATACTAAGTTTCTAAATGGTATTGATCACAGGAAAGCTGATAGTACCTTTAAGTCTAAGCCATGCGTGCATCATTTCGTGAGCCAGGATTGATCCAGTCAATAACCTATCAATATAAAATCCTTGAATTATATTAGAGTGAATTCCATATGCAAAAACTATAGATTTTGAAAATAGACGATATGAGAAGGATACCTAGGAAGGCCATACAAAACAAGTATGGCTGTCACTTCACAACGACGGACCAGCCTAAAAGGCTCGGTTATCATATCTATGAGCTGGTATCCTGCTCCTATCCTTGGTCTCCTTAAAATCTGGAATTACAAAGAAACAAATAAAAGCCACTGCTTTATCAACAGAGATATTTTATATGAGAATTAAAATCATCAATAAGACTGAAATTCACAAGAGATCCCTACAGTGGGAACAGTTTGCTCTTCGGACAAGCAAAGTCCTCTGGTTTCAGGTAAGTGATGATGACCCTACATTCAAAAGCAATGCAAAATTAGAACAATGGAAGGGGTATGATGTAAAGAAGAGAAATAAAAGGCAAAACATAGAATGAAAGTTGAAAACATTAACATTTACATTCTTCTCTCCCTCCATAGCCTCGTTCAGTGCTTGTCTCTCAACCAAAAGCATCGGAACTTGCTGCTCTATCTTCATATGTAAACCCTCATAAAACTCTTGTATTTCGACATAGAGAGGTTGGCATTCATGAGTATCCATGATAGCTGAGTCAAGACACTCCAGGCACAGCTTTCGACCATCGTCAAGCAACAGATATTTGGTATCCACTGACTGAACTGATCGGAAAGTTTCATATGGAAAGGAAAAAGACAAAAACAAAGAAAGGAGTGAGAGATGGGATACATCAGTATCTGCTTGTTGGTAACAAAAAATTACGAAAAAATTTTGTGATCTGATATAACTGACCTCCAATCTTTGACAGCTACAACAGCGAGGAGTACCATCACGCTCATGCGATGGACAATATTTTTGTAGCCAGAAAGGATGTGCTCTATACTCAATGAGACCAGCTGAATTTGGTGGAATCTGCAATGAACAAAAATCAATCATTCAATTGTACTTTATATCTATAACTAGAAAAAATTGAAAGAACAAAATAAAGTGGACAATTCTAAATTCAAAAAAGGAGGGAAGGAAAGGATAGCATGTTCACCCTGGTGATGAATTAGAGGGGTTTCACTTGTACTTTTCTGAATTTTGATTTTATTTTATTTCACTTACACTCCTTGTGATTAAAGGCTCTGGGTAAAATACAATTTCATTAATGAAATACTAGCCAACTACTTCAATCGACATTTCAAGGAATTCCAAAATAGCATTGTCCCACCAATTGATAGTAGCATTTGTAGGAAATGAAAAGAGTTTGACCTAGATTAGAAAACAGAATGGTTTCATTTGCAATTTTCTTGATGTATGAATGTATCATTTTAACATCTCTCTAGTCTCTCTGATTATGTTGGATGCCTGAGTATATGTCATAGCTCAAGAACAGGCTTATTTTTGCCATGCAACATATTGATATGAACTTAAACATGCATAGCCAAAAAATCTTAGATCTCAGAGCAATTTTGAACAAAGTGTAAAATGATTTTAACTTGGAGTAGCCGTTCCACAATTTCTTAAAAATCATAAGCCAATTATTAATATTTAAGAAGTAATCAAACATTCAAACTTATATCTGAGCCATAAAGGGCATGCATGGCACGATATACCTCAGCAGAACATTCTCAAGTACTATTCTGATTTCTGGACTTATTAAGTATATTTGAGAACAACTCAATATCAATGGCGTCCTTGAAAATATATGTTGTTGTGAAATTTGTAATGCACATCAAAATTTATTGAAACCATTGATCAAAGTCAAGCACAATAAATTGATTATAAATCTGTAAGCAAAAACTGGCTGCTAGTACTTACAAAGTTCTTGCAAACATCACATCTTGGATGATGCAACTCCTTATAGCAGGATTTATGATAACGACGATTTCCAGACATAGAAAACTGTGAATGAATATGGATTTAAGCATTATATACAATCATATTGACCTCAAAAAATTAAGGAAAAGGAAGTTAAAGATCTTCATTTATAAATTCCAGAAGAATGTTTAAAACGTGTTATAAAGTTGAGTTTCATGAAGCATGTAGCAATCAACACAAGACTCTAACCTCATAATCAGTGATTGGAAGTTTGCAAGCATGGCAACAAAAGCATTCTGGATGCCAATAACCTCCCATGCAACTCAAAAATCTTCCATGGCCAATCTCAGCATTACAGCCAGCACAGATTCTGCAAGCACATTTTGCAAGAACCAGGTTTAACCTCTGTTTTTATAAGTAAAATTCAAGAATTTATGAAAAGAAAACATTATAGATATCTTCTATCTTGATCCATGCTTTTGTCACTAAGGTGAATATTTCAATTTTCTTAGGGTGAGCACATAAAAACTCTTATGATGGCAAGATATTTATTATATTCACAAGTGTTAGCAAGTTACCATAAATATGACACAAATTGACCCCATTATCAAATGTTTTAAAGGGCTCTCCTTGCATCATTTTCATTTAATTGAATTGAAGGCAAAAAGTCAACAATCTTTAGTCTACATATCTACATTTCTGACATTAACTTAGCATAATTCAGAAATTCTTGACAATAAGTTTGGAAACATTTTCTGTTTGGACAGACTTTTTTTCCCACAAGCATTCCATCAAAGCAATTTTACTTATGAGGACAATCATTTGTCTCCCTTTATTTATAACAATTAGTGAAGTTTAGCATCAGTGTCAGATTGAGGAGAAGAACTAATATTCTACAGAAAGATGTCAACTTTCCCACAGGTACCTGTATACAGGTGGAAATAAGTGTGCAAAAGGTTGAAATAAAGAATCAGTCTCAGATCGAGGAGGAGAACTAATGCTCAAACTTTCTTGAATTGCCCTGGCAAGTTGTTCATCTTCCTCAAGTTGAACTTCATCAAGATGTTTGTCTTCATCCTGTTGAATTTTAGCATGATGGTCATCTTCATCTTGCTGAACTTCACCAACAGATTCAGCTTCCTCGTCGCTAAGTGGACACAGTTCATCATCTTCAGATTCAGAGTCGTCCTCTGGGGTTTTGTGAGGCAAAAACATAAGGCCTTTTTAAATACTTTAGCAGGGGGAAAATTGAGAATCCATTTCAAAACACATGTTTACCAAATGGAATTTCAGAATTTCTTTAATGGACTCTAACCATATGAAAAATATATTTAGTACTTTGATTTTCAACTAATGCAAAGCACCGGAATCAACAAATCCTGATAATTCTGGTGAACAGATTAAGATTGGGGTTTATTCGAGAGACTTGATCAGTGACACCATAGTAAATCATTATTTTATTAAATAAGAATGAAGAAGACACTAAGATAGACATAAAAGAAAGGCCTGTATGTAAGAAATTAAATCATATGCATTTTTCTTAGAATATACATTTTAGTACCACAAACTGAAATCCTGATTGTACCAAAAAGTTACATAAAGCAGCAAATGAACTTTAACCACCCATCAGAAAAAGCATAAATCTCACCAATAACTTTTTTCCCTTTCTTATCTGCCTCTGAAAGAGAGAGTGCTATTGCCCGACCAATTTCTTCTTTCTCAATATCCGTCAAATCATCCTGCACTCAGTTTAGCACTATTTCAATTCACAACTTCAGACCAAGTCTGAAAGGAACTAGTACTATGTTGGGTTCATGATACTATCATGCTAGAAAATGACATGATAAGTTGTAAGAATGGTCAAAAAAAATTTGGTATAACCAGGAGGTGTAATCCTCCTCCTACCGGATTGGCCCATTTTTGGGGTAAAGTGATACCTCCTCTTGTCACTCCATGTCCAAGCCGGGAATCAAATCCCAGACCTTGGTTAAGGGATCCAAGTACCGAACTACTTGTGTCAACAACTTTTGGTACTGGTCAATTTTTTACTAGAAGAAGAAAGTGTGATTACCGCTGAACAATCAAGATTGTCCGATATTCTGCCATCTTCATATTTCCCATGATATCTTCCTCCTGAGGATTTACGGTTGGATCCCTTAAGCAACTTAGTAAACCAACCCATGCAAAATTATTTGCTGCAGGTTGGGGTTGGCAAAACCTCTTCCTGAATTAAAGCCCCAAGTAGGTAAGTAAATATACTACAAATTATGCAGAACAAAATTCTGCAGATTAATTAAGCATATTTAAAACTAATACACAAATAAATGTACCAGAAAAACATGCCGTGATCCCAAAAGTGTTACAATCCAGTGCTATTTGAGGTACTACTTATAAGCTTTGCAAGGCAAGAAATAGGCAACATGAACAACAGACAGATCATGGAATATAAAGACCATATCACCTCTTATTTTGGGAATCACGTGTTACCCAAGTTCTCAGGTCCTCAACATTCAGATAAATCAGAGAAAATGAAAAAAAAAACGAAAAGGATATGTAAAAGACTAAATGATGTTCTGAAGACAAATTGAAAACGCAAGGAAGATTACAATCCAATCAGCAGGATATTTATGAGTATCAATGATCAAATAATGTTAAAGTTTCTTTCATTAGCAGAATCAACCAACCGATTCTGAAAATAAGGAAATAAGAAAAACATTGAATTTCACATCAAACGTACGAGTTAAGCTCAAATATCTTCAGTTCCGCAGCACCCAATAAGCTCTTTCTTTCTTTTGTGTCATTTTTTTTCCCTTGAAGCAACGCCCTATATGGTTTGATAAATCAATGGACTCTAATTGAATTGCTTCAAGAGAAATTCAAATTATTCCACATGCATGAAAAGAAACACCTTCCACCAACCCCCACCACCTATATTGTAGATTGTAGATTGAAAACACCGCAAGCATAAAGCACCCCCCCCCCCCCCCCCCCCACCCCCAAGAAAAGATAATATCAATAATATTCTAGACCAGACAGGAACAAAAGGAGGAAAAGATAAAGACTTTAATGTCACAAAGACAAAGAAGATAACAACATACCTTAAAAGAGATTATGAATCAGCAGAGAGACAAGTTAAGGAATCAGATGAATCCCAGTTCAAGTACACTTTTTTTTTCTGAATTCTGATTCTTATTTACGCATAGTCAACCACATAGTAATAGCTTTTTCTCTCTCTCTCTCTCTTTGTTATGTGATTCTTGGAATAGCTTTTTGAGTGCAAAGAGTGAAAAGGGGAGTACTTGGATCACACGCAAATACAGGGAGGCCAAAAGGGATATAGAAACTCCAATAGTGGAATCTTCTAAGAAGGGGATGAGTGAGTGTATTTTTATTTACATTCCTTAAAAAAGAACACACACACACACCAGAAAAGACGGATTGGAAGGTAGATATGGAGAATCAGAAGAAGCAGTTGAGGTTCAAATTCAAAGTCACTGTTTTACTCTGGCATGTGGGGTCCTCTATCATTTTTTTCTGCCACATTCCACCAAATGTCAATAGCAACATGAAAATATATAAAACTTTTTCGGTAGCTTCTTTCACTTGCGAGAGTGGGGAGGGTGAAAGATAGAGTTCTTGTTTTATCTTGTTTGTGCTCTACTTGTTGGTGACAAAGCCTGGTAAATGTTACTGCCAATTTTGGGTGTTCATGCGGTTGTGATAGATTAATTACAGCTCGATTCTTATTCCATGAAATTTTAACAAGGTTATTTTTTTAAAAGAGTGTATCTTTTTTTCTATTATTCGAACAAATAATCCAATACAGATAAAAAAAAATGTATAACTCATGTGTCTACTCAATTAACTGAACTAACCCTTTTGGTCTAAGAAATTATATTTATCTTCCATGCTGGATGGCAAGGTTATTTATTTGAATTTAAATTAATTAATTTGATTAACTAATAATTTATGAGATAACATCACTCAATTCAATACATTGCCATAATATACAAAGTTTTACGTACTGAATAACTATACCATGTAATTAATGAAGTTGTGAAATTTAAATTAATTTATATTTTAGGTAAAATTATTTCTTTAATTTCTTATCTTATTTTTGAATTTTTATTTGGTATTCTATATTTATCATGTATTATTTTGATATGTTAAAAAATCTCAATATCACTTCTTTTTAAAGGAAAAATCTCATATCACTTAAGAATAAAATTAATAATATTTTATAGATACTCTTTTTTCTTAACCTATGAGACAACTCTTAAAGATAAATTGTGGTGTTTACTAATTGACAAGATGAACAGTACCTTTGTTATTAATAGGTATGGCATGTATGTACCACGTAATCCCTCAAACAAGGCATTTAATGGACACGTTAGCACGCCAGTAACAAGATCAGATGGAGTCTAGTAATTGTACAAAATAAAGATAAGAGGCCGAATTAAAATTGGAAGAGAAGATAAAAAAAACTAAAGGAGCAATTTTACATATTTTAAAACAAATAATAATAATATATTAGTAGTAGCAGTACTAAATTATAAAAAGAAAAATTAAATTTAAAAATATATTTAAGAGACTAGGTCGGATAAGATGATTTGAAGTATAACTTGAGTTTGTCATAAAAATATATCGTGTCTAATTTGTAGAACTTGAATACATAATTTTTTTTTCTTACCCTTCTGAAAATGGATATTTTCCTAATTGTTCCTTAAATTGACAAATAATGAAGAAAATTAGTTACATCAGACATTCGAAAGTGTTAAGACTATCATGTATACTATTAATCATTTTGAAAATGACGAAAAACAAATGAATACTTTATTTGCATATTTTTGGAACCTAATTAATCTATAATTGATTATGGGGCTGACTGCTTTTGTTTATCTAATTTAGACAGCTATTGAATTTTGGAATGCGCATGCACGATGCAACTTCCTGCATAAATGAAATTGACATCTAAACTTTAAAGTGTTGAATGAAAGATAACCACGTCAAATGACTGAATTTTTATTTGCTTGTCCCCACAACAATAATTTATGCAGATAGAACCATACATCAAGAGGTAACAGACTACAAATGTTTAATGATAACATTTGTCATATGGTTTGATATAAAATGCGGTATATCATACACAAAATGAGACATCTCATTGAGAAATTGTTTTGATTGATATTTGTATACCAATTATACTAAAATTAAAATTTCATATGTATAACAATTTTTGAGAGAAAAACATACCAGTCACATATATATTATACATCGCTGAATATATAAATTCAAATATTTAGCTAAGTAAGGTTAAAAGTGTGTAACTAAAATTTATTTATTAGTAGTAAAAAATAAAATTAAACGAAAATCTCTCTCACACACTTTACTTGTTCATATGATTGGGTTAGATGTGCTCCCTGTAATTAATATAATAGAAAATTTTAGGATAATGTTAGGGAAACTTTTGATAAATATAATAAAAAATATGATCTGATAAGAAAGAATATTTGTCAGAAAACATCAATCCCTTAAATTAACAATTCTTGATACCTGAGAGGGATTAGTCCCTTAATTTTCAATTGAGATACCTGAATTTCATAAAAAAAAAAATAGAGATATAAAAAGCGTCAAAAGAGTGTTTATAATAAGAATGTGTTTATGTATTATGATCCATAAATTTAAGATTTAGAAAGGAGAAGAAAAAAAAACAAGTAATAGTATATGTACTTATAATGCAAATTGATTGTATATTATCATATTCAATCACAAATATTTACATAGAAAATTACTACTTCACATTAACTATCTCAAAACTAATCTCCAACATAATTTCTAATTGATTGACACTTCACATTGTAAATTTTTTTAACATAAAGTGCATATAAATTAAACTAAAAAGAGAGAAAGAAAGTTAAATAAAAAATATAATTAAAATCAAAACAATTTCACACTTTCTCTTTGTATTTATTATTTATTACTTATTACTTATTTGACATAGACAATATATATCTTGGACTTTTTTTAAAAGATCACATGCATTATTCATTTAACCACTTGGGTAACAAAATTCTCCCTTTAAATATTTAAAATAATCACATATCAAAATTCGAGCTTAAGATAGTTAGTTAAGCTAAAATAATTTTTTTGTTTGGTGGTATGTATAAGGGGAGTTAGGCCAATAATAAACTATATACTAAAATATCACTATTTTTTGTGTATAATGGCGTTTGTATTTAGAATCTTGTGCAAATTACTCAAACTCTCCCCCACTAGACCAACCCTATTGAGTTAACACATCACTTCTTAATTGTTAATTATTATAATTAATGATAAATCAATAATTTATTATCCAAGATGAAAAAAAACTTTTTTAACTTATAGTTTTATAACTATGCTTAATCAATTTGTTTCAACCAATTAAATCTCAATTAATTAATTTGACTCAGGTTTCAACCAATTAAAATTGAAAACAAAACATGTTTGGATAAAAAAAAAGTTGTGACAGTTTCTAAATGAATTTAAAATCATTTTAGCATTTAAAATGATTTTTCTAGTTTTAGTTTTAAGTTTATAGAAGGTGTTTCGTTCATGTCTCACCTTTCTTAATCTTTCTTTCTTTAGTTCCTATCAAATCTTTGAGTTGGCAAAATGGGTTGGATCCAAAAACTACTCATAAATTATAGGGTTTAATCTTTAAAGTTTGAGTACGAAATAAATTTGAACTTTTTGAGTGGGCATAGCCCACACAATTAATCTCTAGAAAATGGACATTCTCTAATCTCAAACATCGTTTTAGAAGTACAAATTGAATTTAGATATTTTGACTCAACTTATCATAGCTCATTTTAGAACCTTCAATAAAATATTGGTTATTGTCTTTGCTTGCTTTGTTGTAGCTTGCAACCCACCACACCAAGTCCATGACTAACCTTACTTGAATTCATTTGAGGAAATGTTGAACTTAGACTTTAAATTTTAATCATAAATTAAGTTTGAGACTTTTTTTAGCGTGATCTAGGCTAAACTCATAACAAGCTTATGCAAACTAAATTCACTAACCCTGAACCTCATTTTAGAACCTCAAATTGATCTAGTTAAGTTATTTGTTCAATTCACATTGAGCTTCCGACTAGAGTGACCCAATTCATATTGATCTATTTATGCTTTCATCAAATTTAGAGTTTTTAGTATAACTCTATCAATTTTTGCCCAATCCCGCCCAATGAAATATAAGCCCAAGTTTTCTTGGTTATTAGTTAAATTTATATTTTTTTAATTTTATTTTTATTATTGTTGTCTATAGTCTAACTAGTTTGATTGTGGGTTCATGCAAAGTGAACATGAAAAAAAGTCCATTTTCATTGTAAATTAAGTTAATCAAACTAGTTAAATTTGTAGGTCAATACGAGTTGGACATAAATGGGTTCAATTCTAACCACTATTGTCCATTATTAGTCATCCATTGTCATTAATAGTCATTGTTATTATTATTATTGTCACATCCATTACTAATAAATTTTCACCACTATCACCACCAACTAGGGGTAAAAATGAACTGAGTCAAGCCAAGTTTTACTAGACTTGAGTTGAATATGCAAAGCTTGAGTTTGACTCATTACCTGTCATAGCCTTTTTTTTAAAGGCTCGGCTCGACTTATATAAAAGCTTAATTTGACCTACGAGCCTATTTAAAAGCTTGCTTAAAGACGTCTTTGATCAATTAATTATTTTAAAACTCAGTGAAATACTAACTAAAAAAAAGAAACTTATAAAATTTCATATAAGTAATCTACAAATCCAAAAATAATTGATAAACAAAATCATATTGAATTCAAGTCGTTAAAAAATAAAGTATATGAAAAGAAAATGAAAAAAGAGAGCATAATATCAAAAAATGTATGGATTAGAGATGATTTATACTAATATAGTCAAACAAAAATATTTAAATTGTCTAAAAATGTCTTTACAAAACATTTTTTTCCTTGGAAGTATTAATCTGGTTGCATTATCCTTTTAGCTTAAGTCTCTTTCTTTTTGAAAATTTTCCACGTATAAGTGAACTCTCTAAGCATTTTATGTCACTTCATCCAGTCATTCATAATGCCATAAAAATTATATAGATAGATAATCATCGTTAATCTGTCAGTTGCTATAAAACTAACAAACAAAATATAATTCAAGATATACACCCTTGAACCAATAGATTAAAGTGCAGATAATCATCGTTTTAAAAGTTTTTTATTTAATAATAATAATAGTTATTATTATTATTATTATTATTAATATTACTTAAACAAGTCGGCTTGTGAAGCTTAACCAGTTTTTGTATAGTTTGAGGTTGATCTTTTTATCAAAAAAAACTTTTTAAAAAACTAAGCTTGACTTTTATAATAAATAAGTCGAGTCCAGCCTTAAATAGGCCGAGCCAAAAATTTTTAACAAACTGTTAGACTCATTTTCATCCCTACCACCAACTCATCTATCAAATACATCATATTTTTCATGGTCATTACTACTAATCTACTATATTGTGAATTAATCACCATCACCTTCAAACAAAACCATAATTTATATGGTTTCAATTTTTTTTTGTTAAAATTTAAAAATTATAAAGTTAAATTAAAATTATAAAATTGAAAGCTACTTTTGATTTTTAAAAACTGTAAAACTTAAAATTAAGAACCATATCAAACACTCTGTTATTTTTCTTGAACGCACTCATTAGCGTTTTGAACTTAGTAAAACCTGATCCATTTTCAATTAATATGGTTTGATTTGTTGTCTATTCAATTTATTATTCTTATAATTTTTTTTGGCAAATACTACTAATAAGTGTCCTTATTCCTTTGGACATTGGTTATATAATTAAAAGATAATGAAATTATTGTTCATATTTTTCTCGTTCTTCTATAATTTTGTAATAAATATTTTTTTTTACATGATTGATCAATGTCGAAAGAAGATTGATTAATTCTGAATCATCAAACAAACAATAATCATCATCAATATTAATAATCCACCCAAAATTTATGACTATGTTGGAAATTAAATTGAGACAGACTGTCACTGCAAATAGAGGGCTCCTAATTAACAACCTGCTGCGGTTTCAGTTGTGGGTTAAGCTACTCCGGCAGGTGATTAGTCACTTCTGCTAGTTATTGGAAGGTGACTGGTCCATTTTAGAAATTTTGGTGTTAAGCGCAAAGCTATTACTTTCTCTCATGGGTGCAAAAATGAAAGAAACTCGTCATTTCTTCAAAGAAAGCGAAACATTCTTGACCGACCATCATTTACTAACGTATTCAATACCATGTTCCATTCCATGAATTCAATCTTTTTATGCATTAATTGATACTAGTATCCGACTTTGCAGTAAGAAGACTATTTTTAAAAGTTAATTAAAAAATAATACTTAAAAATTACAAAATTAACTTATCAAACTATAAATATTCGATAAAATTAACCGTTAAAATAACTGAAAAATATAAAATGACAAAAGTAAACCTAATTATATTCTACTATTTTATGTTAGATTTTTTCATGTTAAAATATTTTACTATTAATCATATATTATTTCTTAAAATATTTTTAATCAAGTTTAAAATAATGTAAAAAAATATACTTAAGTATATATTATACTTTTATTATGGTAATTAGTGTAATATTTAATGTAAATCATCTAATATAAAATTATTCAAAAATAATAGATAAAATATAGTGTTGAAATAATAAATTAAATATTATAAGTGGTACAATGGTTAAAATAAATAATGTAACATAAAAATGAAAAATATAATAACAAAAAAAAATAAACCTATCATCAATCATTATCAATTAATGTCTAGATTTATAATACTAAATTAATAATAAAAATAGTATAATTATTAAATAAAAAATGTAATATCATTACCTAAAGAAAAAAGTTTAGTGTACACTTGGAAACAAAACAAGGGTCTACACGTTGAGAGCAAAAAAGAGACGGATAAATATTAATAGGTCAAATGTATGAATGAGTAAAAAAATAATAAAATTCTGTTTTATTTTTAAAAAAATGTAAGCAATGATAAACATATTAAAGATAAAAAGGAAAGAAAATATAAAAACTTACAAGTTAGAAGCTATTGTTTTAAAAAAAATTACTTTAAGTAACGTTTAAAAAAAATGCTAAAAAATATTAAAAAAACTTGTTTATCAAACAATCAAATAAGTTTTTGGAATAATAAAAAAAGTTAAAAATTAGATGAAATGTCTTGTCGAATAACTTATATATAAAACAAATTTAACTAATTTTATTCGTGATATCAAGTTTTAATGTAAAATATTTTAGGAATAATTTTGCTATTTACTTGAAATTAGTAAAATAAAATGATATTAATTAACTTTCTTAATTAACGTGAAATTAATTATTTTTGCTTATATATGAGTTTAGCTGTTAAATTCTTTTTTGTAAACAAAAAGTTGATTTCACACTTATTAAGAGATAGTTAACTTCATTTAAATTGTGTCATTTTCAATTGAAATACAAACATTTTTCCTAAATTCCCCTTGATTGGAACTTGATCATAAGCAAAAATTCCCTATTAAATGAAGAGTATTTTGAACATAACCTCATTAAATAAAACAAAAATAATCAATTTTTTTTTATAAACCATAATAAAAAAATGTGTTTTTTTTGGCTTGTAAAAGAAAACGGAGATAGTATTTAAGTAAATTCTATTAATCTTAATAAAACTTTTTTGATATCATTTACTCCCTATATTCCAAATAATTATCGTTCTAGGCTATTTTACACAAGCAAAAAAATATATATAAATGAAAGAGAATACTAATAATTTTATAAAATTTACCTTGCATCATCATTAATTTATTTATAGAATTTAATTTGTGGTTCGTCATTAATATGAAAAAGAGGAATAATAAGCAATATAAGTGAAAAAGTTCTCCCTCCGTTCCAAAACAAGTATCGTCCTAGGTTATTTTACATAAATGTTAACTCATTGACAAGTGCACCAATTTGTCCAAATAGTAAAGTAAAACATAAAGAGATAAACTAGTTAAATTGCACTATTAGCAGAGATGCATACAACAGCCTAAATAACACCATTCTGTCTTTAGAGATGAATTATTTAGATGTCCATTTCCCAGTTCTTAAGAGGTAAATATTTTCCAATGCCTAAACCCTAAAACATGACATGAATATGGATGATCAGATCATAAGCATGACAATAAGCACAAAAAAGAAACAATGAAACTGAAATAATCATTAAATGGATAGTAAGAATCATTACATCAAGTGTGTTTTTGTTACTAAACTCCCAACAATGGGTGATCTAGACTCATTGTCATGAGAGACTTACAATTGCAAAAAAGGGTGAAGAGATTGGAGATGGAGGGACGAAATGGCCCCTAATGATTGATCTTCCTTCTCCTTGCAGAAACCCTAGCCCTTGCTCTCTATGGGATGCTAAATCCTTTCGTGAAAACTCAATATTTAATGAAAAATGCTTTCCCCTTTTACTTTTCTCCTTTAAAACACAACTTTATTCTATTATTTTTCGTGACCCCGCACTAAGTGCAATTGCGCACTAAGCGCGGAGTAAGTGGTCACACGTTAAGTGCGCCTTCACGTGATATCAAGCTTTCCGTGTGGCTTATTCACATTGAGCGCGTTATGGCGCGTTAAGCAAGAGTCTCCAACTCTTCAACTTCTCTTCCAATCTTTATTTTGTGTTTCAACAACAAATTCACCACTAAAATAATATAATTTTACCAGTTTAAGCACCTATTGTATATAAATTCACACGGTGCCAAAATCTTAATTATCCACACAAAAAGAAGCAATAAAAGAGGAAAATTAAATTTTTTTTTGTATGATTTAATTACAAAGTATATATATGCACAACAATTATCAATAAAACAAAAAAAAGCTAATAAATAGATGAAAAATAATAGTAATTTTACAAAACTAATCTTATTAAATAGATGATAAAGAATAATATTAATATTGAATTTAAAAACTAAAGTGACATTTAATAGGGTATTAATGGAAAAAAAAATTAATGATCCATTGAAAAGTTAAATTTTGACATTTGTTTTGAGACAAATTTTTTTTTCAAATGCAACATTTATTTTGAGATGGATACAGTAATTTATCTTACAAGTGATAATAATTTTATCACAATTTTTTTACATGATAAGTATAACGGGAAGTAGGGAGTATTTGCCAATTGTACATGTCGGACTTTTTTTATTTCACAACTTTATTCTCATGGAGACAATTTTTTGATTGCACAACTTTATTCTCATTTCGTGTCTCCATGCTTCAACGGATTTCTTGATATTCAACGGCAGAAACTAAAAGACAAATGCCATAGATTCATTGAATTTGAAAAATTGAAATTGAGCACCCGTTATACTAGGTTATGCAATTGTTTTGATCCACAATGACCAAAAGCTGGCCTCGTTTTTGCTTCTGATGTCGGTTGTATGATTGTTTTTATGCAGAAATTAAAGCATACATTCTGCAAACTGATTTGCATTTGAGTTTTGATGACGTTGTAGCCAATTAAACCCATCTAAGAGCGAATATACAAGTGAGGATAAAGTGCAATAATTCGTAAAGAAAAAGTGTTTTTATTTAATTCTTTACAATAAAAAACTATAAACAGAAATAAAAGTTAAAATATGTGAAATAAAATAATTGATACGACAAAAAAAAACAGATAATTCTAAAAAGAGTATTGCAAAAGCAAAACTATAAATAATATAACTCATTTTCAAACAAATTTGATTACTTTCCGGTGTAATCAGCGGAAAAGATCTTTAGACTTTTGACATTGGCCTTTTATCTAGTGGATGCTTTTGTTTTTTTAGTGAGAAGGTATTTGAAATTTCTTGTTTCCTATCCAATTAATCTCTTTTTTACTAGATTTGTTTATTTTAAGATAAAATGATATTTATCTTCAATTGTGCCTTCATATTAAAGCCAATGATCTTATTTCACACCTTCATTAAAGAATCTAAATGTCAAATTATTTGTGTCATTGACTATCAGTACTAGTGGATGACTTTAGTTAGCTGCTTAATGGTCACAAATAGAATACCAACAAAACTGTCACTGTCAAGCCAGGAATTATGCTGTCACCTTCTTCATCTGTTAAAACTTAAAAGTAAAAATCAAATCTTACAGATACCATGAACACGAAGCATATATACGTTGATGTTAATGCATTTGTCTCCTATGACCCGAATTATGCGCTTGCATATTGCTGAAATTGAACTTTGAAAACTCACATGTTACCATTACCAAGAGCAAATAAAAAAACAAAAGTGAATTTTAATTAAAACGTAAAACAAAAACTCTCTGCCACATATAACATTCATATACCTTTCTGCCAAAATCCATTTCCAGGAAAACACCAATCATTTACCAGACGCTATACCAGCTACAGCACTATTTTAAGTTTTTCCACTACCTAAGGATCAAACACGACTATGAGTCAATGACATATGTCTTATTTAATGGCCATAGGGCCCTCTATGTATAAAAAATAAAAAATAAAAATTATATTTATACAAAAATTGTACAATAAAATATACAATTAAGAAAGAGAAAAAGAGAAAAGAAAAATGAATTTAAATTTAAAGAGAAAAGAGAAATAAACACAATATAAAATGTTGTATAAATTATTGTACACTTCTAAAAAAAATATCTTATTTAATTGTTTCTCCAAGGTTGTGCTGTCAAAATGAACTTCTTATTATGAATTTCATTTTTTTACAATTAATAAGAGTAATATTATAATATATTATATTTCTTATAAAACCAATATAAGTTTATTGCGTTTATATTTTAATTTAGTATTGTGACATAATAACATAAGCATTATTTTTTTCTTACAAAAAATGTATCACTTAAACTTACTTATTTTTTGTAAATAAATTAGTAAATAACATTTTAATCTCATTATTTTTAAAACAGTTAAGGTTCTACATGTAACATGCCTAATATTATATTTAGTCACGGCTTGTTTTTTAATAGTGGTGCTTGCCTAAGATGTCCTTTCGAAGAATAGAAAGGAAAAATGGGGTGCCCACAACCACAAGCATCCAACCTCAACTACTGGACCCTCCTCAATGAGTTTGTGGTTTTCTACACACTTTTCTCTTTGATTTTTGTCTTCTACCGTGTAGCTTCAACGTCATCTACATCAAATTACATTTATATATAGTTGTTTTGGGAGAAATTTTGATAAGACTCGAAAAAAGAAATGACAAATTCTGATTGAATAAAGGCCAATGCATTCCTTGGGAAAAAAATGTCAAATGCTGGAATTGAACAAAGGCTAATGAAATGCGTTAAAGATAGCTCGGATATGTGCTAAATATGATATCAAATAGGCTTTTCATTGTTACTATTCAACGATAATGAATAAAGAGTGTCTTATTTGTTTTAAAAGTGAGAATAAAATATATTTTTAGTTTTTATACTTTTAGTTAAATTTGATTTTTGTTCACCTAATTTTAAATCAATGAATTTGATTCATATATTTTTAAAAAATAAGTAAATTTAGTTTTTGTGCACGCCTTATAGGATAATTGTTTATAACGTGCGTTGTTTGGTTAATAATGGATGACACAAATATAATACTATAAAATTTATTAATTTTTTTTTAATATTAATTATCTTAATGTAATTTACATTATTATTATTATAAGTAAAATTAACTAATTAGTTGATAATGTAAATTTGAAATACATAAAGATAAAGTTATTGCAATTCATAGATAATATAAATTTAAAATATATAACAATGATTATTGTAACTAGTAAATAATATGAATTCAAAACATATGTTATGTTTGCTCCACGGGTAGCAGCAAGGAGCAGATTGATTGTAGTAGAAGTTTTTTCCTATACTAAGATACTTTTGTTATCTTATTTATTTGATTTGCTGATTTAAAAATATATATATTTTACTCATTAGTTGAATAAATAGAAACCAATAGAAAACAATCCTTAACTCATGAAATTGGCTTCAGCACATATTCAATGCTATTTTAATAATTGACAATTTTTAGCAAAGATTCAGATATGCAACAACATCGCTTTTGCTTCGATAAAAAAAAAAAAAAAACATGGATGTATTTGTCGAGACCAATGTATTTGCCTAGGTATAATTATCAATATATTATCGATAAAATGATTGGATAACAATAAATATTTGAGCCAGTAAAAGATAAAATATTTGAATAAGCAATAGTAACTACAGTATTCTTCCTTCGATACAGTACCATATCTGTTATCGTTTCTATTTAAAATATTAGAGTTGTTTATCACCAAGAATCTGAGCATGCAAAGTTTTATCGATAAGCAATTGAACACAACTTTCTTGAGAAACCTAACAATTGTGAAACAAGATGCTGATGTCAGTGTTATTGATCTCTTTGATCTTCATCATCAGTGGGTCAACATCCAGGATATGCAGTGTACCGACAAACATACCTTGTAATATGTAATCCCTTCAGAAAGAAGAAGGAAGACATAATGTATACGACTAAGAAGAGAATAACCAAGTTATTCATCAAGAGACTAAAAAACCACCACTGTACCATTGGTTTACATGAGAGTGTTTTTAGGTTCCTTTTTAAGAAAAACGCTTTAATATATCTAATTTAGTAGTGTTGTTTCTTGTAACTTTTCGCATCTTATTATTACACTGCGGAGTGTCCAACCTGTAATTTCTTGAATACCATGTCTTGAGATTCTTCCTATTTTTCATTAATGTTGTCACATTTTTACTTCAATTCCTTTGTTAGTTTGTTTTGAGTTTTTCATAAGGATTGTCTACATGTTACCTAAACTAAAAGACCTAAACTAAAAGGGTTCCTATAGTTGATACTATTTTGTAGGCCATTCATACTATATATGCCTATTTGATAATAAACAATTTATTTATGAATAAGTACTATCTATTGATAGATGTCGATATGATGACCTTCCTTTCTCATCATTCATATCCACAGAGTAATCGTTTCACAAAATTCATTCATTCAAAGATTCACAAAGGTTAATTTGTTTCATACCATGTAACAATAATGTTGGAGAAAGAGGAAAATATAAAAATAAATTTTCTATTAATTTTACTTCAATACTATAATGCATGTTCCATCAATCCAATTTTGTTTGATGTTTTATAAAAAAAAAAAAAATCCTATTTTTATTGTTATTTTGTACAGGTGGCCAAACCAACTACTTGGTCCAATGCAAGCTGCTGACCCGATGCAGTTTGTGAACTATAATGGTGAAAAAAAAAACTCTGAATTCAATTTGGGCCTAAAAATTAAAGTCTAAATCTTGTAAAAGCTGATTTTTTGAACTTAGCCTACATTGGACCATAGTGGAATCAAACTAAAAATTCAACATTTAATTTGGAGTAAAAATATAAGGCAGTTGCTTGGGGCACCCAGCAACGTGGGTGAAAGGGCAAAACTGTCATTCGCCCTTTAATATAAAAGCAGCACAATGACTCATCCGTACGGGTCACTGTGCATTTCCAAAATCATCATCTTCTTCCTCGAGAGAACGCTTCTTCTTCTTCCTCCGAGAGAAGCTTCTTCTTCTGAGATTTCTTCTTCGTCGCTTCATTTCCGTATTGCCTCCTCTTCTCCTGCGGCCTCTCCACTGTCGATTGCGGCGTCTTCTTCTTCATCGGTGTTGCAACTTCTTCCTCGCTGTTGCGGCCTCTTCTTCTCCCGTCGAGGTTGGTGAATCTTCTTCCTCTTGTGGTGCTTGTTGTTCCTTGCCGTTAGATATTGTGTATTGTTTTGTGTTTTGGTTTGCATTAATGCTGCTTGTTTTGTGTATTGTTGTGTGTATCTTCCTGCCTGCCATGCTTCCTCCCTGCCATAGTTGTCTGCTCCGTGGTTTTTTTGTGAAAAGGCCATATGGATTGACAATCCGTATGAATTTTTTTTTTAAAAAAAATTCCTTCATACGGATTACTAATCCGTATGAACTATATGGATCAACAATTCGTATGGTTCATACAGATTATCAATCTGCATGAGTTTATTTAAAAAATAATAATTTTTATTATAAAAAAAATAGGAAAAACGAACAATATTTATATTGAGTTTAGTTTATTTATTATTCAGTTTATCTAAGAAATGTTAGTAGGATTATATTATAATTTAGATTAGATTAGATTAGATTTTTAAAACAAACATACAAAAATATTAGTAGATTAGATTAGATTTTTACAAATGAGAAAGAAAAATTAGATTAGAAACATGAAAATGTTAGTAGAACAAAAATACTAAAATATTATTTTGTCAAATATATTTCAGAATATCACGCTCTCGTCCATCGTTATCACGTTGGACCAGCCTCAATGAGAAACTAGAGCAGCTTCTTGCGAATGTGCCTAGTAAGAATTAACATATAATTACTTGAATGTTAATTCTGTTAATTGCTTGAATGCCTCTGAATTACTTGATTATGTCAGAATTAACAATTGAAGAGCATGGAGAATGGAGGGAAATGGCAAACATGATGCAAAATGTCGTGGCTCCACCAGAGGCTTTTTTCCAGACCGTTCTTGCCAAGGACCAAGTCATATTCATTTTGATTTAATTAACATTTGTTTTTTCTATTATTTCGTGTAACTAACCAACCTTATTTTGTAATATAACATGTAGATTTTCGGTGAAATTAGTAAGGTATATGCTGTCAAGTGGGAGGACGTACTTGACGGTATATGACATTTGGTTGACAAAGACGGAAATTATCATAATGTTGTGTACAACAAAGATTTGGACCAACCAGTCATTGTAGCAGGGTGGACAACACTACGAGATTTTTACCAGCTGACCGGAGATCATCTAGTATCCTTAACTCATTATGGTAAGAATGCATTTTTTTTCTTACCATATTCAAGACCAGTTCTCTGCCCAAATCATTCCCAAGATGACACTCTTTATACCATCAAGTGCTAGGTTCTGTCACCTTCAAGATTTATCTCACTGAGCATAAAGTTACCTGTAGCAGTCTGGTAAGCAATTTCCTAATTTAGTTGTCAACATTTCTTTATTTTTCAAGTTCTAAATTTCATTACATAAATTGCTGACATAACACTATTCTTAATATTAGGATGTTCCAAGCAGCATGTATTATTTTCTTAAAGACAAAGGCTAGACTCATTTGCACTTGGAGAACGTTGCAGAATGTCGGCTTATGTTCAATCATTGGAGGAAGACACTTAGAATTGGAGCTGGATGGAAACATTTATGCGAAACCTTGTCCTTGAAAGTTGACATGGAAATCGTTTTTGAATTCATTGATCCCACCCTTAACCGTGTGCTTTATTGGCCATGTTTATAAACATTTTAGGATTTCGAACATTTTAATTACTATGAAAATTTTAATTACTTCTGAATAATTTATTTATATAATAGTTTTCTTATAATAATTGTTTTATTATATGTTGATTCTAAATTTGTTGCAACTTATATATAATAGTTTTTTGTAATGTCTAATTTTTGAAAAAATTTGGTCATGTTTTTGAAATAAATTATTTTTAATTAATGACTAAATTAAATTTTATCATTGCTAAATTTAACCAATTTGTAAATTAAAATTAATAACTAAATTTAAGCAATAACTGAATTAAAATTAATCATTAAAATATTATGTGAATTCATTTGTTTTATCATTGCAAAATTTTTGTTATTTTTAGTTTTTTTATTAAAAAAATTGTAATCCATATAAAAAAAAGGCCAGTATAAAAAAAGAAGTTGACGTACGTACGGATTGCCAATCCGTACGCACATCAACTTTTTTTGGCACTCTTCTCATTTTTCGATGATGAAAACCGACCAAAAATTACCGTATACTCCTAAAAAATTCACGTATAACACCGGAGACCAAATACGCTTCCAAACCACCCTTAACGAAAACAACTTATACTAAGTTATGGAAAATTTGCAAAAAAAGATGGTGTTACAAAAATGAAAAAATATAACTGCTATTTGTAATTAAAAATATCATAAGGATATTTTCGATATTTTGAAAAGTTGCTGGCCCAGCAAAAATGCTGGATACCCCAAACAACTCCCAAAATATAACTCAAGTCCTACATTTCATCAAGCAGATTTGGACTGTCCCAACTAATCTATAACCCATTTTAACACATTTTGACACCTCTATTATTTTATAATACCAATTAAGCATGCATTATTAAATATATTTTTTATATCCTTAATCATTTATTAGTAAGAAAACAAAATATAAGTACATATGAGAGAATGTAATTTACATGAAAACGTGAGATAGATTAAAAATTACATAATTTTTTTATTAAACCTAAAATATATTTCTTTTAGGCAAAATATGATTTTTGTCTGAGAAACTTTGAGAACGTATTTGATACTAGTCTGAATATGATAAGATATATGACAATAAATAACAACATGAAGAGATAAGAGTAATATAAACTTTAATTTATTTATTTAATATCTGGAGTACATATGAACATCAAATAATATTATTGTGTTATCTTCTTGTGTATTTGATAAAAACTGGATAATGATAAGAAAAGATATAAATTGTGCTCAATGACAAAATTATATTTTTTGTACATATAAAAAGTATCTTTTAATTTTATATTTTAATTTTAACGAATTATCATTAAAAAATTATTTTTAACTAAAATGCATAAAATTACTTTTTATTTATGTAGTCACTTATATAATTTTTTTAAATTATAATTATTATTTAAATATTTTGATTTACAAATTATTTGAATAATAATTATACATTTTTAATATTTTAAATTATATTTAGATAGGAGATTGTGAATGTACTCACAAATCTTTTCTTAAGTAACTTTAATTTAAGGATATTATAGTAATTTTATTTAATTTAAAATAATTATTTCTCTTTTCTAATTCGTTTCTAATCAACGTTAAAATTTCAATTTTTTCTTCATTCTCATTTTTTTCAGCATTAAATTTTTAAATTCTCTCTCTTGTTTTCTTTGTAATTAGTTTAAATGTCTGTTTGCATTGCATGATTATTGACCAACGTTTGCAAATATACTCAAGTCCAACATTAAATTCACGTAATTACTGGATTGGACTGTACCAAAAATAATTTAGGGTGAAAAATGATTCATATCTAACGATGACAAATAGATATGAATCAATCTCGTAATTACTATACTGGACCGTATCAAAGAAATCAGATAGATAGAAAATGTTTGTTTTACGATTTATTTATTTATTTTAAGGAAATATGAAATTGGACAATTTTATTTCGACGTTTGTAATAAAATAATTATGTTCTTATAGCCAGGCGACATATGTTTCAAAGTATGTAAATAAGCTTGATTTTTCCAACAAATCAGAGGAACTTGCTAGTTACACCTGCGGGATTGCTAAGTACACCTCTATATACTCTTTATATATATATTTTTTTATTTCCAATTATACCGTTTCATTTGTTAGAACATAGTTCCAGAAATACTTACTAGAAAACATATACCCATTTTGGAAGGTAAATTATGAAACCATTTTTAATAAAATACACAATTTTAAAAACTATTTTCCAAAATTGATATATGTCGTACTAGAAAGTAATTTCTGATAGGTATAAACAAAATCAAATACAAAACATCAAATGTACCATCCTTCATGAGCCATAATAATCATTAATCTCTGGACACATACTTATTTCAACATTAGATATCTAAAGTATGAGAAGACACCTGGTGGTGTCAGGTGTGGCACAGCTTTGATTTGTGACTTATTTCAACCCGTAACTGGAATTCCCAATGGATAAAATATGAGAAGACACCTGGTGGTGTCAGGTGTGGCACAGCTTTCATTTGTGACTATTTTTACTATTATTTTTCATTGTGTAAAAAGCCCGTTAACATTGGTGAAAACATGGTATAACGTAAATAAGTTTAAAGAATAATAAAGATGGTTTAAAATTAGAAGTTAAATAATAATAATAATGATTATAATAAAGATACAGTGAAAAATAAGATTTAAAATTAACCACCTTGGGGGTGTAAAAATAGGGTATGTTTAATAATAATAAAAATAAACACGGGTGTAGAAATAGGGTTTAAAAGAGTATGATTGTTAAAACAATTTTGAAAATTACGATACATTTTATATGGAAAGTAGTTTTCAGAACTATGTATTTTGTTACAAAAGTTTCAAAAATTACTTTCTTGAATTCACATATGTTGTTTCATAAAGTATTGTTTGGAACTATATTTTAATAAATAAAGGGCTATAAAATGGCATAAAAATATAAATAGAATAGAGAGGGTGTGCTTAGTAAGTGCCAAAATAGCAAGTAGTGGACCTCCACTGGGAACGGTTACATTACGAATTCCAAGGCCATTGTTATTGGCACTTTACCCTACCGCTTACAGAAATGCATTTTCATTTATTAGAAATCATAATAGAAATTTGTTTTCATTTTGTATTTTGGATGTGTATTCCCAATATAAAACAAAATTTTAATTAGGGACTTAAAAACTTTAATGGAAAAAATTGAGAGGTTTTTTTCAGTCAAACAAAAATTTAAAATTTAAAAATTATTATTTTTTAAATATTAGAGACTAAAAACTTAATTAATTCTTTTATAAAATAAGTCAAATCAAAAGAATTAGATAAATAGTTTGTTTGACCTTTAGAGGATTTTTTTCCGATAACTTCAAACAATAAAATAATGAAAATTTTATGGCTATCACTCAAGAAGGTTGAGTTGTAATTTCTTTAAGTTAAATTAAAAAATAATTTATTTTACTTGTTTTTTTGTTTTAAGTATAGGTATGTGGGGGGTTGTTATGTATCTTTATGTGTTATGTTCTTTGTACCTCTCTTCACCAAACTTTGACACTCATCTTGTGTCATGTTTGGTTTCAAATAATAATATCTCATTTGCTCACAGAAAAAAATTAAGTTAAATTATTCTATAAATTCTTGTAATTTTACTAAATTTATTGAACCTTGGGTTATAAATTTTATAATTATAAAGTCTTTATAAGTTTACATAAATTAAGCCTAATTATTACTGACCTGGCTTGATATGTTTTATATGTGACAATCGTTTATAATTATGTATTTTAGTGTATGCCATCTTATAATACCTAAAATACCAATGTGACTTCTACCCTACCATTTCTATCTTCCTCTTCCTAATGAAATCAACAAACAACGACATCCAACAACACTATGATCATAATCAGGGACGAAGGGACAAATCTACTTTAAGAGGATTGGGGGCGATCTGCCCCCACTAAGTATTTAATTTTTTCAACATAAAATATGTGTTTATAAATTGCCCCATAACCTAAAATATATATAATAAAAAATAATTTGTAATATAGATAATGTCCGCACTAATTTATAAATGTGAATATTGGTTCTCACAATTAAAATTTTCTAGATCCCTAACATCATGATATAAATCTTAGGGACAATACCATTAATTACAAGAAACATAACAATGTTGGAATTTAAAATTGTTACCTGTTTTGTACTAGGCTTGAGGCCTAATTTGCATATGACTAGACCTACTTCTCTCAAAGTGTTGTATCAGCCCAAATTGTAAGGGATGATCAAAGTTAACGTTTAGATGTAGGATTTTTAAGATGCATTCACGAACAATTGACTGCATCTTGACTTAGAGTCTAGTTATCCAATGGCTACTTCCAGACATAGTAGTTTTGCCCTTGGAAGGCCTTGGGCATTGTACCAAATAATACATCTCAACTGATCAAATGCCAATAATTAAATTAGTCAATTACTATAATAGGTAAATATTTATTACATATCATCACTTTAATAAAATAAAATCATTACTGGCTTTACCGTCGAGATTTTCTTTATAAGTATTCATTCTCCTCATGGTATCCCAATTGTGTCATAGAACTCCATCATTGTGAGGAGATCTCGTACGTACCTCGATCCACAAGGAGGCACACCTTAATCTACTTCAGCTAATTCAGTCAAAGTCAACGATATCTTTGATAGACTTAGTCTAATCGATTAATTATTTTTATTGAAAATGTTCGATATTAGTTTTTCTAGAATGTTAGTAGAAAGATTTTAGTTTTTCTAGAATGTTAGTAGAAAGATTTAAGTTCAGAATTTTTTTATCTTCAACTATTATTAAGTTAATCTTATAACTCTTTAGTATGATCAATATTAATAACTAGATAAAGACTAGAAACACACAAAAACATTGTCTCTCTTATTAGTTTAAATTTATTATAATTATTTTGGTCCTATATCTTATTTAATTAGAACCTCTCTTAATTTTGTAATATTTAATCAATTTTAACTAATATGAAGGATATATTACAAGGAGTTTGATGCGAACATCTCTCTTAAAACTACTGAGTGAATGCTAAAAAATATTTTCAATCTTTTATCTTTTCTTGTAGTCATAATATTATTTCTTTTCAATTAATTTTCTATTAATTCCTCTCCTCTTACAATTAGACTACCACCTTCTCTTTTGTTACATATGTGATGATTGTTGTAAGTAATTTAAGTGTTAGAATTTGCTAATGATGTTGGAAGATAAGCATGCACGCAACAGGTAATTAATAAATCTGAAGAGGACTAACATCGTATTAGATTTCCAAGTATTTTTTTTTAATATGAGATGCAAAATGACATGTTTAATTATTGGCTTCAATGACATGTTTTCATCCCTAAAGGTTCCATATAATTGATTGTACACACACTTCAAATGATTAAATGAAATGAATGACATGTTTTCGTCCTTAGAGATTCAAAACAATCAATTACATTACACTCTAATCGATTAGTGAAGTTAATGACATATTTTCATCCTTAGCGAGGTTTCGTATAATTTATTATATATGCACACTGCAATCGATTAAATGAAGCCAATAACATGTTTTCATCCCTGGAGTTTCCATATAATTGATTACATCCATAGTACAATTGATTAAATAAAGCCAGTGAAATGTTTTTATCCCTGGAGGTTCCATACAATCTATTATATGTGCACATTACAATTGATTAAATACGCACTCTGCCAATTCTTCTCGTCATTAGAGTGCCAAAATAATCAATTGTCTACAAGTTACAATTAATCGAATAAATTGGCTATGATAGTTGATTTTTTTTATAATGGATTGTATCAATTCTTTTTCGCTCTTTTGAATGATTTATATGAGACATGTTAAATGTTGTATACAAGGATAAAATAATATTCTTACTTCTTATCTTATTTCTCTTCTCTTCTCTTCTTTTATCCAAACCAAATAGATTCATAATATTATTTCTTTCAAATCAAACAACCGAAAATTCTATCCTATTTTTTATTCATCCCTCTCTTCTCCATTTGTTTCCTTCCTATTAATTTCTATAGACTCTATTTTTGTCCTCTTGTCAAATAGAGTGTTAATATTATCCTTTTTACTAAAATCATTTCACTATAGACTATGTAACCGTGATTTTAAAAGCAATGGTTAGCAAATCCATTTTTAAAGGTGGAGATGCTAATTTCAACCGGACTAAGTTAATCTTAATTAAGTTCTAGCATTGACTATTGTGCAACTCAACTTGGGAATCAGATCAACTTCCCTACTTAATCTTCCCGTATTTAAAACAATGCTTAAATGAAAAAGGTGTACCATAAAAAGTCACGGCTAGGGCATCCATCTTGGGCCAACCTATAAGAAACATGCACTATCCATGTGTAGTTAAGGAAATGCTACATGAATACCATTTTGTTATCAGAATTTTTCGCAGGAAGAAGAGTTGTCATTGTTATTTAGTCCGGGATATACATGTAATTCTCATTACTTTGAATTATACCCAACAACTATGTATCCTTAAAATTTTCACAAATTAAAGCATGTCAACTATTTTTATTTTTTTTCCTGGCGATGCATGAGTAGTAAAAGGTGCCATGCATGAGTTTTAAAGAGTTTTGTAACAGCTCGTGAAGTAGTAACAAGCCGAAGTAACACCACGGCCGTGTTTAGAAAATTTGGAATCTTAGGCAAACTTTGTAGGAATATTAGTATATTCAATATTATTTATGTGTAACTGATTTACCATTTTTCTTCATTGATTGAACTAATTTTTGTATCTTTTTTTTCAAATAGTAACAAATTTATTAAGATTGAATCAATTTTTTGAAACTTCTTTCTTTATTTTTAAAAACCAAATTCATAATTTTTATTTGACATTTTTTATCACTACAAAATATAATATAAAAAAATAAAAAGCAATAATAAAGTATTTAAATAAAATAACTTTTCAAGGTAAATAAAAAAATAAGAAAATGAAAAAAAAACTTTTGATTTTATAGGCACATTAAAATAGCTTTTGATTGCATAATGATTTTACAGAGATTTGGAAACAAATAAAATTAATTGTATTGGATTGATTGCAATTTAATTTATAGGCACATTAAAATAGTTTTTCATTTCGGCATTGAAGTAATCACAATACTATTTTACACGAGTAATAGCCAATCATGATAGTTAATTTAATTGAATTTACAATTATGTATACGACACTAAGGCTAAATCTATATACGACCAATCATAATCATTGAGTTATCTTAATAATTGAAAAAAATGAGACCTAAGACTACCGCCTAACTTACCTAAAAGCTTACACGGCCATGAGTAAACAACACACTATTCCATCTCAAATATAAACATCAAACTTAACTAAACACTTTTAATAAGATCTCCTTTTTTTCATTTAGAATATAATCTCGGAACTTTAGTTAAAGAATCCAACTCCAGTCCACCGGAACCAACCACATTTTCATGCAACATCGAATAAGTGTTTGATTTCACTTTGCATTTCAAAATTCAAATATTGATATGATATCCACCTTGCAAAGATGCGCTATAGACACACACAAATATATTTCAAACCTTTCACACAATTACACTCTCCAAAATTAAACTCGTCTCATTCTCATGCATATCCATGACCATGCTCTTCTTGCACAACACAGGCTGTCACCTCTTTTCTCAGGACACATGGCGAACACCACTGATCCCCTTTGGACCACAACTCCCACGTGGCTGTGGCCACCCTTGCCGGCCGGCGGCAGTGCCACCTGAACTCCTTTACACGACCGAGTTGAGGACCACCTTTGAGGCACAACACAACCGGCCCCTTTCCTGTCGCAGCTAGCACTCCCATTTTGTTCTCACAAAGTGCTATGCTTTCAATTATTTCATGTCGTTTTCTCAATGGGTCCATGCCCAAAAGGCCTCCTCCCCCAAGCTCAACTCTCACCACACCCATAATTTTAAATGCTTTTCTCCCTTTCACTTTCCCTTTTTCTTTATATATAATTTCATTTAATTTTCCCGCTTTTGCTAACCAACTTAACATCCCCACATCCACACATGCATTAGAGGTTTATCATAATGAACAAGATAAGGAGATTGAAAAGGTAAAAAAAAAAGGGAGAAAATTGTGGTAAGTGGAATTGAATTGAAGAAGGGTATTATGAAATGAAATTATATGATATATCTATATGGGTGGAGCCATACGATAAGCATATTGGACCCTTGGTGTAATCATCTAAGAGAAAGTGACCTCTGGAGAAGGACATGCATGTTTGCTTCTCTTGTCCCAAGAACAACAACCCGTCAGATCGATTATATGATACAGGCATGATATCTATATGGTGGCTCTAACTGCCTAATTAATTATATAGGGTATAATATTAGAGACTAGAGTGCCCTACATCGCTGTAAGAAATTATACATATAGCTTGATTGATTAGTTAGTAATTAATTAATTATATATACAGAAAGCCCTTAATTTTTCCAAGTCGGTTGGTTTGTCTCAACACGGACACAAAGACACAAAATCAAATGACGATACATGTGAATAGGAAGATGGAAAAGGGACGTCCTTGATCTTGGTTGTTGTTCTCGTCGCATACGCTATTGCATGGTTTTTAGTCAAACTATATTTTATATTTTTCATAATATATGTGTTAATGTGAAATTATATAATTAACTAATTGTATAAAATTAATACGGGCACAAAAAATCAACTATGATCTCTTAAGCCAATACCCATGGACAAGCATCTCTAGTATTTGTTTCTCCAATTACAACAACTTGCTTCTTTCTCTAAAATGAACACAAGTTTTGGATGACTCTGTTTGGGACATGAATAGCACCATATTATATATACATATTGACAACGTGTTGACATTATTTTATGATTTTCTCATAATACACGTCACTACCTAAATAGGCTTGAGGAGTGAGAACCAAGTATATTTTAATTTAAGAAGAAACTGGAGTTTGGTAGTGCGAGAGAGCCACGCGGATCTTAATTTTAAAGCAAAAAGGCCAGGTCTTGGTTGCTTACTTGCTTAACACCATAGATCATCAAGAGATACCTCATTTGAGGAAAATTGTCGGTTAGGCCTTAACATCGGTAGGTGTGGATTTTCGCCTTTTATTTAAAGACTAATTATATCCTACCAAGTAGATGGTTATATTATTTTCAAATGTAAACAAACACACACAACCAGCAGTACATAAATATCAACCTTGATTATTGCAGTTATTTATATACCTATGACTTCACTTTTTATGAAGTGATAGCACCTATTTTGACAAATCTCCATAAACTTTGATTGATATAAATTTGTTTTTAGTATCTATAAATATGATTTCATTATCTTTTGGTACTTTGATATTTTTTTCATAGATATTTAATAGTAGTATTTGTAAATTTTAATTTTTTTTTTTAAAATAATTCTTATTACCTTTTAATTATAACATGATTTTTTATGTCATTTAATTTTATACATATTATATTACATCATTATTAGAGTGATAAAGTTGCTTTTTTTATAAAAATATTACAAATATCAAATCAACGAAAAATTGTTTTTGGAGAACTAAAACAATATAGTATTAAGTCTTCTTTATAAAGTATAAAAATACATTTTACCTAAATTTGATTAGTTTCTAGCTTGCTTAGTTAGGAAAAACAAAGTTGTTCTAACTAGCTTAGTGAGCGTATTCAAATTGCAAAAGATATCCTTTCGTCACGCCCTAATTAACATGGTTGGTTTGAGAACATTTTCAAATTAAACAAGAGTAAAAGCATAAAAGGAAAAAACAAAAGAAAAAAAGGCTAAGGGAAAATAAATCGTAACCTATTTCTAGGTCGTTCGAAGAACCTCTTTTGCATCCGGTTCTAATTATTAGCCAGCAAAAATAAGAGGGGAGCCGGTGGAGTAAAATCAGTCACAATATCATGTTCCCCGAACATTCTATTTTGGAACTAGGGCCGAATTGGATGTACAGCAAAGTCTACCTACAACCAGAGAAAAAAAAAATGTGATATTTAATAGAGCCAGTTAATATCTATTGGTCTCTCCCAAGTCTTCTCATCATCATACTATATTATATGGTACTAAAGAAAGAATAACTAAAAGCACTAAATATGGGGCACGTACCTCTTTAAGGAACTATGATTATGTCCACGGTATAAATTTAAGTAAATCACCATTTATCGTAAGTTTGGTTATCTATCCGTGGGTCTTAATTTCCTTACTCATGAGCCAGTGCCGAAGAAAGTAATTAATTCTAGGACCACATCCATCAACAAAATTGAATTAGTTTGTCCTTTGTCTTGGACTTTATACATATTTGATTACGGTAACAATGGAACCCTAGCTAGCTTCCAAATGTACATATATACTTAATTGATGGTGGACAATATATACTAGTTTGTTTCTTCTTAATTATATTTGCTAATCGAATGATTAGCATTAGAAATAGAATTAGAATAAAAAAGGGGATCTTAGACAAGAGAAAAAAAGTACGTATATATATGGGCAGGCCAGGTGCAAAAATTGGCATTAGTAGTACAAATGATTAGGTCAAAACTCGAAAAACTAGTAAACAAAAAGCAGCGAGGGAAGTGAGGTTGTGGTCACGCCTCCAAACAAACAAGCTAGCTCGTGTAAATGTAAGTGTGCTCTAAAGTTAGAAGAAAAAGGGGAAGCATCTAGAAAAGGAAAGGAGGCAAGAGAGAGGGAGGGACCATATATCCATTTTTCAAATATTATTATAGTGTGAGTGGCATTTTGTTTATCGTTCATTTTTTTATTATTATATGTTAGATATTAGATTAGATATATAAAGGGATTAGAGATATAACTAAATGATTGAGAATAAATTATTGACATGTTAAAGTTAATTTTAATAAAAATAATTATTAATTAGATTTTATTTAATTCTTAGTATTTTTTCTCTTATGAATCGAAAAACTAAGAAAAAGAAAAGGAATTAGAGATATAGAGAAAAAGGGCTTAGGGCTATGATTTGTGAGGCTGTGAAGGGTGGAATAATAGATGATGGCGGTGACTAGTGATGAGTTTCCTTTTGTCGTGCTCTGCCTTTTGCTTTGCATAACTAATTTCCTTTTCCATCTGCATTGTGGAAGAAAAAAAAAAAGAGACAGTTACAATTTGGCGTTGACGCTTCCTCGTACGTCAGTTTGTTTTTGTACTTTTCTCTTTTGATTTTATTTCCCTGTAATTTTTCTTTCCTAATTATTACTCTCCTACCTCTCTCTCTCTCTCTCTCTCTTTCACTTTTAATTCTTTTGCGTTTACTTTCCATTTCAAGCCACTGGACAAAAAAAAAAGACAGGAATTAACTTCAATTTGTAGTCTCGGATTGTGATTTGTTGCCTCTGCATGTAGTTATTTATAAAATAAAATATAATTCTCTGTTTTAGTAGAAAATGTTTGGCTGACATTACTTTTATTTTTCTCTCTTTTTTTGGTAGTATATTTTATACACATATACAATAAATCTCATAACTTTTTGTGATTTCGTTATAATGATTCTTCTTCTTTGTCACAATTTGATTTCCGTTAACGAAAATTCGTCAAATGTGTTGCACATGCTGCTTTAATGTAATTTAAGGATAATTTTATCCTTTTCTTCTTCTCACAGCCAAAATTATTTTTAGGTCTCGAAGTTCGTGTATAAATATTTTTGTCATGGACAAACATCTCCATGTGTACCAATTTTTTCTTCATGTGTATTTAATTTTTCTTCATATTCTTTTAATTTTTTCATGTTGTGCGTTTATTATTTATGCACTTGCCAAAAATGGTCTACATCTAGAAACAACTACCCATTCTCAAAATAGATTTTTCCATCATTATCCAACTCAAATTGTTTTCTTCCATTCAATTCCTTTTTTTCATAAATTTCATTCATGTCTAAATCTGAATGTAGAACTTCAATAACATCCACTACTTCATCAAAGTCACTTATGCCATTCACATTATTCAAATTTGCATCCTCACCAATAGGATTATATTCACTATCAGATGAACAATCTTCACTTAACACTTTTGGTTGGTCAAATCTTCATCACTTACATACATTTCATCAACCTCCACATTGTCATTTTCATTAACAACTATATCATCCTCAACTATAAGAACATCATCAATCACAGTATCATTCATAGTCTCATTCACTTGTTCATTCTGTAACATCCTGTTTTTTGTAAAATAAATAAAAAGAGTTTTATTTAAAAAATTAATAGAGTTTTTAGAAATTAAATAAACAAGAGGAAATGGTTTTGGTTAATTTAAATAAGGGTTTCATAGTATTATAAAATGAATAGAGTAAAATGATGTTTTAGAAAATAAATGGATGTTTTAATTGATTATTTATTTAATGAAAGAATAAAATAAAATTTCTTTTTTATAAAATAATAAAATAAAGAAAAATAAAGTAAATAATAGGCTCATAGTACCCTATCCATATATAAAGACATACTAGGTCAGTTTTTACAATTACGATACGTCTATGTGTTGTTTCTTCCTCCCAAATTCGTTCTTCGTTCTTCCTCTCCCAAAAATCTCTTTTTTTCTCGCATACACCCAAATTTTCCCCATTAAAACTAAGATCCTGAACTCGTTAACTGTTGGATCGTTCTGAAATATGAACACCACCTTTATATCTCATTTCTGTACATTCCCACCATTGGAATTTACAAAATAATGTTTGTGGAGAGAAAAATTCCACTCGCATGGAAATAGTGAAATTAAGGCTTCAATCCTTTCTCCTTCTCTCTAACGCTTGAAAATCCTAACAGAATAACTAGAGGAAAAGCTTGAGTTATCTTAGGGAACCACTCGAGACACCGCTATCGCTACTAGACTACACACGTGAGCCCACTTAGAGGTAAGAGATGAGTTTATCACAATTGAAGTCAGAGTGAGCATGTATAGAGATCCTTAGAGAATTAAATTGGGGTTAATTATGTTTTATGCATTTCAATTTTGCTTGTACAATGGTAACTATGAATTGCTTATGTTTGATGAGTCAATTGATGCCTTGATGGAAATTGGATGTTTTAATTAAGTGTTTGACTTTGAATGTTAGAAACCTAAAAATTTGGGAATTCTTGATTCTTACATGTTTTCTTGAAATTGATCAAAGAGTTTTGTTCTCCATGATGTGATCACATGTTTTGTGCTATTCGTTTTGAATTTGGGTGTGTTTTGAGGTCTAAATTGTACATCTTTTGCTTCATGAAACAAAGGTTTTTCGTGAAGCATGACCATGATCAGTGAGAGCACGCCCGTGCTTAATGAAAATCAATTGTTTTAGTGGAATAGAATATTAAAAAAACAATATATTAAATATTTGAGTAAATCCAAATTTAACGACTTTAAAAGTTAAGGTACCTGGCACTTAAATTAGGTACATGCAATATGCTAATTGTATAAGTTGTGTACGTAACATGGAGAAAAAACAGTAATGGAGTTGGAGACACATGAGAATTTCATTCGTGGGGGATGCTTTTGAAAATGGAGTTTCTTTCATGGAAACACAAAGTGGACAAATACCAAAGCTACATTATAGCCCTAAACAAAGTTTTAAAGTTGTTGATCGATGTCAAATGTGTGAGATCATTGACAATTTTATCCGCAGTGTTACCATGCACTAAAACCTTTATATGTTAATTATATGTTAGTTGTGTGTTCAAAGTGACATTTGCAATGCACATATACCCATATTCTCAGATTAAATCAAATAAAGATGTTGGCACTACAAAAAGAAGATATGGTCTCAATGCACGTCATATATTTTGAGACATGTAACCAAATACGTATTAAGAAGATATGGTCTCAATGCACATATACCCATATTCTCACATTAAAGCATGATTGACATGAGCAGTAAGAGTGTGAGATTTAAATAAACAAAAACTTTGTTTTTCTTATGTGTTGAAAGTCCATTATATACAATTTGAGAACAAAACCATCAGTGTTGTACTTATTGAAAGACTTTAGCATATATTGGGAAGTATGATTAAGAGACACATCCAAATTGTACGATGGGAATTCCATTGAGTTGAATGGTTTATTACTATTATTCAACCAAAGGGAAAGCTTTATTCTATATAACCTTTTTTTAAAAGTAAATGAAACTTTATTTATACGTATCATAAATTCTCGGGAAGGAAATTTAAAGCCAATAAGTTGTTTAAAAATATACACCCAACAATTTTTTATATAAAAACTACTATGTGTCCAACAATTTTATCATACATAATATTGACAACCTTTTAACCCATAAACAAATAATTGAGAGTTAAGACAAACCTTATCATTAGGATATCAACCGAAAAATCGATAAGTAAAATCTAGAACTTCAACCTTAAATCATGACCTTGTCCTTATTAATTAAGTTTTTATGATTATTAATCATTACGTTCAAGTTTCGACTATTGTCATCTAATGTTACTTACTGCTAATTCTAAGATACTAATTTTGGCTAGGGTCCATCTTTTTAACTATGTTGACCAAGTGGATTCTAAAATTGACTTTAGTGTTGATTTTTTTTATCAATAAATATTAATTGTTATTTTTTTGTTAATAGAAAGAATTAAATTCGTAATCTATCTGTCGCTTCCTTTGTCTTTTACCATCAAATTAATTTTGTATTTTTAATTTTTCATAAATCAAACTCTTCTAGTTAATTTTTAGTCTTATGAATTTTTTAAGTTTTTTAAATGATCTCAATTAGTGTTTATTTTAGTGTTAGTCAAAATTGATATTTTTAATCTTCAAATTTTGACTAACACTAAAATAAACAGTAGTTAGTTGAGAACATTTAAAAATTTATAAAACTCATAAGATTATAACCTAGCTAAAAAAAAGTTTGATTTATAAAAAACTAAAACTAAAATTCACCACATTTTACACTACTAATAAACATATTAAACCTTAACTAAAAGATAGTTGTGATTCCTGAGAAACAAGTTCGTTGGCCCTACTACGGTCTCCATCTATCTTTGCAATTTACTATTAATACAAAACAGCGACAGACAAATTTTATCCAAAAATAGTGACACTGTGCATTGAAAGGACAATTCGTATAAAATGACAGAGAGAGATTCACAACCCAATCTTGCAATGAGGATTATTAAGGGAAAAAAAATGTAAGGCAAATTGAAGAGAATAAATATGTAATGATAATTAAAAAAAAGAAGTTGTGTGCATGCCGTATTTGTCCTTATCTAGTGATCACGCTTGATTAATTGATCTTGGCTAATATGTATTGCCTTAAATAGCGTATGCACTACTATTTACAATCACGCTTATGGCCTTAATTTGCAGGACAAAATTAATCTTTTGGTGGCCTAAAAAAGCGACAGAATACGTGTGTACTGTTACAATAATAATAAAAAAAGGAATAATCAGCCATCGTTATGTTGCTCTATGCATAATTTAGTCAGCCACGTGACTCGTAAACTATAAAAAAGGAAATTATTAATATTAAATTCTAAAATAAAACTTTTCGGACAAGCTAAAGTGTAAACTATTGCCCCTCGTAAAATATACTACCAAGCAGTTATAGCTACCATCAACATCACAAACAACTATATCATACACACACCAACTTTAGATTACATAGTGGCACGACAATTAGCACCACACTAGCAAGCTCTTAAGTGCTAACCAAGTCACTATCACTGTTAATTAGTTAAATCCATGCACAGTGTCAAAGTGTATCTTGCTTCTCAATATTGATGATTCTTCTGTCCCTACCCACATTTTTGCTGCTTCCAAAACCAACCACAAAGCCAACGTCACATGGTAGGAAATCGCTGGTGGTGTTGATTTCTACATTGGATAGTGCACTAAGGTTAAGCTAAACTGTAAATTAACTGAACACGGAGTGGAAAAGTATGTAGCATCATTATTTGTTATGACATGCCATGAAATTAAGGTAAAATGTGTATGTATAGGCAGTGATATATGATAGACTCGGCATCTACTCTGTGGTGTTACGTTGTAGAAAGATATTTCAGTTGCTACAATCATTAATTAGTTGCAACTAGAATATCCTCCAAGCACATGCATATATATATATATATATATATGATTGAGTGCTGACTGTTTGATCGTGAGGTTGAGGTTGTGGACCTGTCTAAGGCGTTTCTGTGCCTAATAGCTAAGTCTTGCCAGTAAATTAGTGACATGATTCTATCGTACGATGACGGTACAACTCCCTACACATGCAAGGTGTGTTAGGACCTACTACGAACGAAAGGATAATGATACTCTTACACAAATTTTTAATGCAATAAATTATATAATTTAGGAAAGAAATCTGAATAGAAAAAAAGAAAAATGATAAATAAAATATGAGTGGCGCGACAAAAAGAATAAAGAAAAAATAATTAGTAAAAATATTATAAAAAAGTTGTTGTAAGGGTATCACTCTCTTTAAAATGTTTGATTATTCTGAGTCCCCATACTTCTACCAAGTATTCAATTAGGTTCTTGACAAGAATAGTGATGTAGTCACAATTGATAAGTATTCTGATCCTATATAGTCACTTGTCGAGTATTCTGACAACATTTTTTTATTATCATATATCAGTGCATATCTCACATTTTATAAGTGATATATTCATAATAGTGTTTTTTCTGAATTCATATATAAGAATATAAAAAATCAAGGATTTGAACAAAAATATAAGTAAATTTTAATTACTTTTATACTATTTAATTAATGATATCATTTTCAAAAGATCGTTTATTTGGTTGAGATTTTATTTTTAATTACATTTTTTTACTCCTTATATCAAGTTTCCATAAATGATTGTTAAGAAAAAAAATGTAATTAATAGAACTAAATGATATTGACTTTCTTAATTAACACACAAATTAGTTAAATTTGCTTATGAGTGAAAAATGAGAATATATAAATATAAATGAGAGATAATTTTTACCATATGGAGTAGTTAGGATGGGTTTGAATTAGGAATTATTATTTGCAATCCTCTTTTTATTCTTCACACCTTTTTCATTTAAAATTGATGTATTCTTAAACTGTCATTACTCCCCTTTGCTCTCCCCACTCTCTCGACATCCCTCATCCCCATCGCCTCAGGTCTACATCTCATCTTCAAACATATTCATTGTCTTCTCCATAGGGGGTGAGGTGGGGGCAAAGGGAGTATGAGCCGTTTGAATATTATCATAAATTTCAAAAAACAAAAATTAGGATGTGAAGAGTAGAAAAGGGTGGTGCAAAGAGTAACTCTACTTTAGTTATTATATTAAACCCAAATACAAATTTTAAGATATTATCAAAGCATATCACATCTATCCTTAAATTTATAGAATTACTCATCACCAAATTACGTACAAATATTTAGTCCTATAGGTTTCTTGCACTTTAGATGTTTAATACTTGATGTGAGGGGTATTTATTGAAATTCTCACATTAAGAAGTGACATGACCAAAATAACATATATAATTGAGAAATAATTTTCACCTCAAAAAATAATTTTTAGAGTTAAACTCAAATCAAAATTCTAATATGTAGATCAAAAGAGTTCTTATTTGTTTTTAATTGTCCTCATTATATATAGAGAGGGGGGAAGTATCAAAATGTTATACCAATTTGTTTTACTATCTTAGTTAAATGACTCAGACTCTACAACTCAAAATAATTTTGTTAACTAACCATAAAGACAATGATTTTATGGAAAATTATGATGCCGGTATATTTTTAATATTAAATGTTATAATTTTAATTTTTTTACTTTTATTTCATATAACTAGTGCTTTTAAGAAAATTTACTATATAGTAAAAAAGAGTTAACAAATATTAAACTATTATGTCAATTCTTTTGATAAATTAGACCCTTCAAGATAATAAATTTTTTTATGAAAAAATATTAATTTTTAATTTTGTTATTTTTTGTTAGTGAAAAATTTGAATCTACAACTTGTTCACTCCTTTATTCTTCATTATGCAAGTCAACCTTATATTTTATTTTGATACTAATTTCACTCACTAGTACTACAAATACATGCTATAAGCCTATAAATAATATTACAGACTTTCCAAGTATTTATTTAATTTAGGGTCGAAAATGCAAATCATACCAAAAATAAACTTCCATAAAAAATTCCCACTTGACATGGAGTTGCATTTGGACGGATTTATCACTTTATTCTAAAATTGATTGATGCAATGAAAGATAAATTAGTTAGATATCAAATAAGAAGTTTCATATATATTCTAAGTACACCAAAACTAATTTTCACATAATTATTATTAAGATAACCAAACAAAACTAAATAAATAAACAATACTACGCCTATACATGCTTTAAATGAATTATCCTCATTTTCCTCTACGTAGTTTCCTGTTCTTCTCAGCCTTAATTATTTTGGCCTCGTAATTTTCATATCCTTTTGGAAAGTATAATCAATTACTTAATAATATAATTAATTTTGGGGCAAAGAAGAAAACAGGAAATGAACAAACGGCAAAATTAGGTATTACGTGTAACAACGACAACCAGCGAGTTTGTCAAGAAATTAAGTTTGTAATATGAATACAAACAGGATTTCTGGGAACGCCACTTAGTTAATGTGATGCACGTCATTCAATCTTAATGAAAAATGTGGGGCTGGAAAGATGTACCTCACTGGCTATTCGACACATCATATATAAATATAAGGTGCTATCAAACTTCCCCATTAATTATCAATTTATCACATTATAGTTTTATTGATGTATGCTTGATGCTTGCTCAATGGAAAGGTATGTTTCCCATATGTATATTTTTTTTACTATCATTCACAACAATCCCATCACCCCCTCTGTCTAAAACATTCCAAATTTTAATTCTTACATTAGCTATAGCTATAGTTTTAAATAAAATAATGAATTTCGATGGGAATATATGCTATTGTCGTTGGAGGCAAAAGTACACGTACATATATAAACCAACACGATCATGCTGGTGTAGTGAAATTGAAAGACGGCGCTTTCAGAATATTCATGAAATTGAGCAAAGAGCAGCTTTTGGTCCCAAAATCTAAGTAGATCAATATTTTAAATAAGTAGGACAGGATAATGGTACCAGTGCTGTACCCATTGCATGATAAATAAATACTGTAATTTAATTGATTGACCCGGGTTTATCTATACAAATAATTTAATAAATATATAAAATAATAAAAAAAAACCTAAAGCAAAACAACTTAGGTGCATGATGTTATGCCTATAATATACTTTAGGAGTATGCGTGTGTTTGAGATGCATAAAAAGGTATGGAGATGGTGAGATTTGGTTGTTGCTTGAAACAAAATCACATAGTGCTGTCAAAAAGGCAAAGGGTACAGCCAATGCAATATTGTGGCCTTTTAGACTTTAAAAAGTGTTAACCACCAAAGACAAAGGGGTGGCTCCTGTTCCTTCAAACTTTCCCAAAGCAGTGCGGCACTTGCAGCTAGAACGTGAACTTTAAAAATAATCGTTCCTTATAAAAGACATAAAAAAATCCAATTAAAAAAAGTGTTTAATTGGGGTATCGATCAACATGCATAAACTAATTAAAGACACGTGCGTGGCCGATTTTGGCACGTGAGTAGAGGATATATAGTACTAGGGGATAATATATAATTAGGTTTAAGCAATGATGAAATGGGACCCGTTCGTACGTGTGAGGGGAGAGGGTGGGATTCACGTGACGTCACCAGAAAGAGGACAGTTGAGAGCAATGGAGAAAGAAGGTTGGGATGTCAATTTGTTCATCAGATTTGCAGTTGAAAAAAGAAAAGCAAAGTGTTTTGTTTCCCTCTCTCAATTGAGTGTTTAAGTAATGAGTAGTAATTTGGAGTCTTAAGGTTTGAGAGCTAAGTATAGCTAGCTTGTTGCATTTCAAACAAGACAATTCCTTCTTTCTCCCATTTCCGTATTCAATAATCCTACTTGCAATCCAAGGAACCAATTAACAAATGTCACTTATTTAATGCTATTTATTTATTGTTGAACCCTTCTAGCTAGCCATGAAATCTTTTTTCTAATTATAAAACTAGGTTTGATTGTAGCTAACCATAGTTAACACTGAAAGGTCCAGAATTGAATATTCTTATGTATTTATACTATCCATGGTATAAGAAGGGCGAGCTCGCTGTGGATTCTTGTGGATTTCTACACTTACATTCGAGGTTGCTTGTAAACGTCAATGACTTTAATTAATTGATATAAACACAAAAACACACACATATGTAAATACATACGTAAGATAGATATCCAAATTATGCAATTCCTCTTTCTTATAGTAACATGAATATTATTTATTGTTTTGTCTCTTATGAATTCCCTATTTCCTACCATATATGTTTTTATAAACTAATATGTAATTCGTCTGAGTGATATTTAACTTAATATATTTTAAGCAAAATCTTAGATTTAAGTATTGGAGATGAAAAAATGTAATTGAAAAAAAAGATCACTCTAAAATAATAAGTCAGATTCTATAATAAAAATTAATCATTGATAAAATTGATAAATATTTTGTTCTAATAACATGATAAATTTTTTCATGAAAATTAACTCTTATCCAATACATAAACATAGCAAAATATGGGGCAAGAGCTTATTTTTATGAGAAAAATTAATCATTTTGATCATACATACATGAATGATGAGAATTAAATAAAATCAATCTTGATTAAGGTCGGATCAAAGTATGTTAAAACTTAAAGCAAATTTAATTTTTTAATTAATAAAATTAATAACTTAAAAAAAGTGACAATTTTGTGATTAAAAGTAAAAATAGAAAATGAAAATAGAATCACTTTCTCAAAGTAAACAAACCCTAAAATTTGATTTACTTTTATTGATCGAACTAATTTTATTTTAGGTAATGGAGAGAATGGACAAATGAGGATGCAGCCTCCTCCCATAAAATGAAAACAATTCATAAGAAGATGAAGGGAAATCCTTCAGCAAAAACTTATATTTAGTTATTTATAATAAAATAATACTTTTTAATTATTAGATAAATGCTTTTTCTAAAATTTTGTAAAAAAAGTATATAACAACATTTTCTGGGTGCCTAATGAGAGGGTTTTACTTCTATCCTTTTCATGTTAGGACTCCTTATCTTTACCATTGATTTATTACTGTACAATTAAAATTAATTCTTTTCCCTTTGACATTCTTACAAATGCTTGCGTTTGAGTACCACGTAAATAATTTATTTTCATAAGAAAATAAGTTTAATGTAGGATTTGTCTTGCTCATGGTTTGATTGAAACTTAGCTAACTAGATACATATTTGTTTATGCACAGATTTATTCTTGTTTATAATATTGCAACGTTAATTCATGTCTTGTTCTTCTTTATATTAGTGTACTTAAATAAGTACACTAACACTTTAATTATATCAGTGTACTTTCTTAAGTCCATATGTCTATATGCTTGCTTAAACTCCTTTATGTCTCCATAACACTATAACTTCAACTTTCATCGAAGAAGTTAAAGATGTTCAGTACGAACGGTGTTATGCCAGTTATGGGGAAACGGGGAAATGGAGATATCTGATTAGCAACCAATGGGCGAAATTGTATGAGAGCTTATACTAATTTTAGGATCAATGGCAACATCAATCAATTGATCACCATATTATTCCGCACAGGGAAATAGCACATGCATATGCCAACCGAACTACTTACTATCAAGGGAAAATTGAATTAATTTATAGAGTAAGTTGTTTCCTTTGGCACCTATATGGAAAACATGTGTTCCAATAAAATAATAAATAATTACGCATCATTGGAAAGATATTTTTCAACCAGTTACTCGTTAATTAACATTTTGCTTGTCATCCAATTAATTTCAATGTGTAAAAAAAAAACTTGTCAAAGTAATAAAATAAATTATATGAATACAAAGTTCTTGCTAGCTCTTGTTTGGTTCTTTTATAGGTAAAAGAAAATATTGTTAATACAATATAAGAAATACCTAATTCCGTATACAAATAGATGCTAAATCCCAAAACTTCTCACATGACAAATTTAAGCACTATAAATTAAAGGATATATATATATAATTCGAACAGACACCTTATCTTAATAAAATCTATAATTTGAACCAAATCAAATATCTCATTCTTAAAAGTATTTGAAATTTTTTAAGTATTCTTTCTTTCACAAATAAGTAATAACATCCGATACCTCAAATTTCTTTTACTAACAAAAAGTTAACTCCGTTATGTTTGCAAAAGTCAAGCTTTTAGCTTTTTACATACTCCAATACATGCTTGGTAAATAAAAGAGCAACAGAGGCTAACTAGTGACTAATTTGCAAAAATGAATGTCTATTGGGCATATGATGATCACTATGAATAGGAAATATATATTGCTAGCAATGCAAGATTTATAGGCCTTTATTTTTTGATTGGTACAATTTATTAGTATTTATGATTTTGTAGAAAATTAAGCCATACCCCAGATGTTGATATAGTAATATATAGTTAATTTAATTGATTGCATATGTTACCTATTCTCATCCTACGATAATATTTTGAAACAAACTACCCTAATGGAGATATCCCTTACACCTTTAGTACTGCAAACTTTTTTTCTGGTACATACTGCTGCAAACTTTATTTATTTATTTTTTTATGTATAGGCCCAAAATGTAAACATGCGGAATTTTAAATATACTTGTGCTTTAATCCAGGTCAAATGTTTATTTTATTGTAAACTTATTTTTTAGATATATGGATTATATTTTAGATTGATAAAAAAATATATTGTAATATAAGATTGTTTTAATCATTAATAACTTCTAATAAATTTCGTTTAAATTAAAAATAAAAAGAAAAGGATAGATAATAAAAATAAGAAATTAAAAAAAGTCTAAACACATTTTCAATAAAGAAAAACTCTTAAAATATTTTTTTAATAAAATTTTTGACTGAATACTTATTTCCTACGTTCTTTCAAGATATGAAAGATTATTAAACTTTATTTTTTAAAAAAAAATATGAGTTAATTTTTTTCAATTGGATTAATTCTTGCCACAGTGATAAAAGACTAGAGAAAGTTAAAATTAACACTTAAATCATTCTAAGATTTCAATTAAATGCATGTAAGATGTAAGAGAAGGTGAAACATAAGAAACATCTGTAAAAATCAAAGGCTTCATCAAAAGGCAAAATGAACATGGCTCTCATTGACAGCGCCAAACCTTAAAGCGGTTATGGGTGCTTTTCAGAAACTATGTCTCCCACACAATTAAACCTAACTTGTCTGTTTTGCCCATCCAATGGCACGTGCCATCCATCCACTTTCTTTACCCTTCCCTATTTATCAAAGTCTCTCTCTGTCCCTCGCTCCTCTATTTCTCTTTCCCTATCTTACATTACTTGGGCTATTAATTATTAATTAATGAATTAGTAGCATGTGAAATACCCTCAATGCCCTTACACGTTATGGGCTCATTAGCCCCATCCGCAATCATTATCTTGGGCATTATTGCCATTCCGACCGCATAAAAAAGATGGGGGTAGTTTGGATCATTGAGATGACTCTGTACTGACCTTATCTTTATTTTATTCCGTAGTTTGCGTTCGTTTCCAAAGGACGTATTCAAATGACAATAAAATCCAACACTTGGTGATGGCAATATAGACATTTCACACTACCAAAACCACTTGTAAAATAAAATCTTCAGAAAATATTTTCGTCAAGAAGTAAACGGTTCTAATATTCTGTATGTTCGTCTCCATATACTCTCCCAGCTAGTAGTATTTTTCCTCTTCAACCTACCTGAGTGTAATTAAAGGAAAATAATATCAAAATAAGACAACAAGAGTTTTTTTATATATAATTTTAGAATCTATTTTTTGGGAAAAAAACATAAAAAAATACAAGTGAAAGATGAAGATAATTATATGTCACATAAAATACCGTTAAAAATCAGAACCTAATTAGCAGTTTAAAATCCGTTGGTTGTGATTTGTAATTCCAACAACTGTGTTCCTTTCACTCCTTCAATATCTATTTAGTAATGCTCAAGACTCGTAGATAAGGTCATTCTCGTCATTTAACACATGAATATTTTCTTTAGCTTGCTATTTACTACCACATATATGTTACTAACATTTTTGTGATTTTGTGATTTTGTGTTATCGAATAAAAGAAAGATAATATAAAAAGACATTATTGGTGGGGGGAAAAATACTAAAGGAGGAGGTGAAAGTTCGAAGAAGAGGAAGAACAGCGACCGCTTCTCTTTCCTCTCTCTCTTCTCTCTTCTCTTCTCACACACACAACAACACTGCGTTTATTTGAGACACCTCCATTTTCAAATTTTATATATTGTGTGCAACTTCCGTCTTTCATTTTCCACAAGGTGATTTGCAAAAACACTCGCTGCAAAGAGCAACAACAAAGAGAAAGTAAAGGAGGGAAAGAGAAAGAAAGAGACCACGGACGACAGAGCGACAACACACACAGAGAAAGAAAGAGAGAGTGTGTGTATGCATATGTATGAGAGTGTGCCTCAGATATATATAGAGAGAGAGAGAAGAATTGAAGAAGCTTTCAATACCACAGAAGGGAAAACGATGTCTGAGAGCTTCACATCCTTTCATATCCTTCAGCTCTAAGAGGTACACATAACACACACACACACATATATATATATATATGTATGTATTTATATGTACATGAGATGATGAACAAAGCTGAAATGATAAAATGAAAATTACCATTTAGGTGAGAAGACCATGAGAGGGGCCTATAATATCAACCCTTTTTTTTTTTTGCTCTCTTTTCTCTTTCCATTTTATCTTCATGGTTCCTATATAATTGACTTCATTTACATTATGTGGTTGTTGTTTGTTCTTCTTCTTGTTCTCAGATTCGCTTATTCTGGCTCGATCCTTAACCAATTCGATTAGTCACAAGCTGAGAGAGAGGATGGTGGATATTATGTTGGTGATGATGAGGAGCAAGATCTTAACATGGGAATAGCAACACCTTCTTCATCGCTTCCTTCCATTCTCTCTCAATCGAAGACACAACAACAAATACATCATTCGAATTCTTCTATGTCCCAAGATTACCACCACCACCACCAAGGAATCTTCAGCTTCCCGAATGGGTTCGAAAGATCGGCGGCGGCCACTACGATGACTCACCAAGACCCTCACCAACAGCAGATTCGGAGGGACAAAGTGAGGGTGCAAGGCTTCGAGCCACCGCCGTCGCATCAAACTTTGGTACCTATAGAGGAAGACGAATCGGGAAGCCTCCCGGTGTACGAAACCGCCGGGATGTTATCGGAGATGTTCAATTTCACTCCCGGCGCCACGGAATTATTGGAACAGCAACAGCAGCAACAACAACCAATGGCGACGACGACGGCCAGGGCAGTGGGCAGTGGTGGCAGCGAGTGGTACGGAAACAGACAGGGGATGTTAAGCAATTTGGGACCGTTGGGAGATTCCAAGAATCATCATCATCATGGCAGTGTGAATAGCCGTGACAGTAGCAGCAGCAGCATAGTTCAGAATCAGCATCATCATCATCACAACCACCACCATCATCAAATGTCGAGCATTAATGCGGACTCAGCAGCTGCCATGCAGCTTTTTCTCATGAACCCTCAAACCACCAGATCCCCTTCTCCCCCTCCACCTCCTCCTCCTTCTTCTTCTACTCTCCACATGCTGCTTCCTAATACTTTCCCTCCTGGCTCAGGAGGGTCTTTCGGTCAATTCACGTGGCTCCCCGACACCACTCAAGAAGGAGGACCGAGTACAGTCGTGGAAGGCCCTGGCCACGGTCACGGTCAAGGCCTTTCTCTGTCCCTGTCCTCCTCCATAGAAGCCGCAAAAGCGGAGGAACTAAGGATGGGGGATAGTGGGTTTTTGTATTACAATCAAGCAAGTGGAGGACCCTCTTCCTATAAGAGTACTCTTGGGGGTCATCACCACCAAGCATTGTTGGGACAAGCCCACCAGGGAAATGTTGGGTTTGGAGCAGCATCATCGTCTACATCATCATTAGGTGTTGTGAATGCGTTGAGGAATTCAAAATATGCCAAGGCTGCTCAGGAGTTGCTTGAAGAGTTTTGCAGTGTTGGGAGAGGCCAGTTCAAGAAGAACAAGTTTAACAGACAACTCTCAAACCCTAGTTCCAATCTTGGAGGTAGTGGCGGTGGTGGCGGCGGCGCTTCTTCGTCTTCATCAAAGGATATTCCTCCTTTGTCAGCAGCTGATAGGATTGAGCATCAAAGGAGGAAGGTCAAACTCCTAACCATGCTTGACGAGGCATGTAATCTCTCTCTCTCTCTCTCTCTCTCTCTCTCTCTACTCTTCTTACCTTCTCTCATTCTTCTAGAGTCAAGGTCTTTCCAATTTAATTATTTTCTTAGTCCAATAATATAAATCACAGTTCTCCAGCGAGTATCTAAAATTCAACAAAACGAAAAGCCGGCTGGTATTGTAGGGTTTCACTCCTTAGGATCAGTTGGTGAGGATTTTGATCGTTATTTTAATTGTGGCACATTTTTTTAATCTCCCGATTCGATTGGTGGGAAGATCTTAGAGTCTTTTCAGTTTTTAGTTTTTTTTAAAAAAAATTTATAGTTTGGTGAAAGTGTGAAACCGGGACACTACCATTATAGGAGAATACGTCCATCAAGAAGCGACGTTTCTTCTGATTATTAAGACTCACCAAACAGATGGAAGGTAATCACCAATCATATATATTATTGCATAGCAAGTTGTTACATATGCCACTGCCTCCCTCAGATCCATATACCCATCATAGTAACATTGCAGTGAAAGCCATTATTCATATATCGATCAGATGACCAAGGAAGGATATATATAAATATATCAAGAGAGACCGTCTTTTCTTTTTTCTTAATTTTCTTCAATTGAATTTTTCCACAACTGTACATTTTTCTACATGGAAAGAAAGAAACACAGACATATCCTTCATTCACATTCACCGTACTGTGCATAACAACAAGTACCATACTCTTCCCTAGCATTTTTTCATTATTATTTGCATATTCCACAACACACGTGTGTTTTTGTTTCTCTATTTGCATGAGTGAATTAACTCCCATGTATAGTATTCTTAATTAAACTATACATGTACCCAATTTCTTTCCTTAATTTAATGCTGGTTAGTTCCTCCAGCTTTTCACAATAATGAATACGAGTAAATAAAGATACTACCACCATGCATGTACTGTTACAGGTGGTTCTTTCAACAATTAATACCCTTAACATGATTCATTATCAATGAATTTTTTTTATCCACCAATGTTATGTTAGAAACCTGTGAATCTCTCCTTTCACCCTTAAGTCCTCATTTTTTAAGTATCAAACCAACCTTATATCTCTGATTTATTATTAATTAATATCTTTTGTGGTTTCAATTTTTTTTTTCAGGTGGATAGGAGATACAGCCACTACTGCGAGCAAATGCACATGGTGGTGAACTCATTCGACATGGTGATGGGGTTCGGCGCGGCGGTGCCATACACGGCGCTGGCTCAGAAAGCAATGTCTCGTCACTTTAGGTGCCTGAAGGATGCAATAACAGCACAATTGAAGCATAGTTGTGAGGTGTTGGGAGAGAAAGATGGTGCAGGGAACTCGGGGTTGACCAAAGGAGAGACACCAAGGCTGAAGATGTTGGAACAAAGCTTGAGGCAGCAAAGAGCGTTTCATCAAATGGGGATGATGGAACAGGAGGCTTGGAGACCCCAGAGAGGCTTGCCTGAACGATCTGTCAACATTTTGAGAGCCTGGCTTTTCGAGCATTTCCTTCATCCGTACGTTCTTTCCTTTTCTCTCTCTCTCTCTCTCTCTCATTATTAGTTGTGCATATGAAAAGAAAAAAAAGTCGCTCCTAGAATTGACATATGAGTATCTTCATGTTTTGTTGGCTTGTGTCTTTTTAACTCATGTTGTAAATCTTGGAGGAGGAAGATGTGGTTTAAAAGTCTTTTGGATATATAATAAGTGAATGCGAATCCTCTCAGTGCTAATTTAGGGTAAGATAAAAACTTGCATTGTGTGTATAAAAAGAAGGGTTTTATTAGAAAAAAGAAGGGTTCAAAATATTATTTGTTTTCCAAGTGTGAGTTTGGAAATATCTTAAGAGGGGAGAATTACTATATGGGTATGTAGCTTTGGATAATTAGGGGGGAAATGTGGTATGTTAGACTTACGAGAGGGAGAAAAGGCAGTTAATGATTGCGAGACTGTGGAAGGAGGGGGACAGCGAGACATAATGACATTATTTTAAATTTTAAAAATGTGGAAAAAGCATAACAACACACAGTAGGATGGATACCGCGATACCATAACTGGAAAAAGTAGCAGGGCTTCCGTTAATTAACAAAGAGGGAAAAAAGAGTCGCAGAGGGAAAGACCGAAAGAGGGAATCTAAAAGCCATTATGCACAGTATCGTTTACAACAGTCATTAATACTGCAGAGAGTCTTGGAATGCATGTAAGCTCGACAGCCAAAAGCTGTAAAGATAGATAGATACATATATGCATGTATGTACCCATCCACTGTTTTAACTGCAATTTCATTTTCTTGCTAGTATCTCTTTCTCTCTCACTCTTATGAACATGTATAATTTTTTAGTCTATTTTCTTTTAAGTAACAACTATATTTGTACCTCCAACAATATAAACATGTCATTTGATACTTATTCTTTTTTTTTTACATGTGATTATATCTTCTATCATTATTATATTTATATTTATATTTATCTTTTTTTTAATTTATATCATCTATTATATTTATATTTATCTTTTTTTTTAATTTCTTTTTATTAGGATGTCTGCTTTCTTATGAGTGATAACCATCCAAAGACACTTATTAAAGAATTTATAATAGAAAATTTTCAAGAAAAAGTATTATTAATTCATTTCTATTATAATTTTCAATGTGGATTTTTATTTTAATTTTTTTAATCAATATTCTTATGGTCTGTTCAGTAGAAAGAGAAAAAATGAAAAGAAAATAAATTAAGATTAAAATTTTAAATTATAATATAAAAGTATAAGTTTTATATTAATTTTTTTTCATACTCTTTCTCTTCAAATAAACGCGCACCTTAGGGCATCGGTTAGAAAAAACTCCCTTTAGTACGTACCATTTACCAAAAAATGATTTCGCATAATTAAATCATGTTAAAATTGGAGATGGGATTATCATACGGAAGAAGAGGGTAAAATAAGGCAATAATAAAGTGGGATAAAGAAAGTAGAGAGAGAGAGAGTAGTGGTCAGTGTGTATAGCAGCGATCTACTTTACTTCTGCAATGGCAGCTAGGACATAGATCTTTCTTTGTTTCTCTTAGATTCTCACGCCCACGAAGGGACAGAAAGAAAGGATTCATACTCAGAAAGAAAGCTGGGTGTCTCTTTATACGGTTTAAGGCAAGGACTTTGATGTCATTTTCTGGTCTCTTTCTCAGGTACCCAAGCGATGCAGATAAGCATCTGTTAGCACGACAGACTGGGCTATCGAGAAATCAGGTTCGTCCCCTCCACTCTTAGCTTTCCACAATTTAGAAAGAGAAAGAGACAATTTTTTGTGTTGTTGTATTTCAGCATTTGCATACTACTCTATTACCACAGTAATAATAATAATAATAATTAATTACATGCATGGACCACATATACACATGTACGAAAAAAATGCAAGAGAAGGGACCAGCTGTAAGTTCAGATGCAGCTTACATGGTTTTGGGGTTTCTTTCTCTACTCTTCCCTTTTGAGAAAGACAAGCACCAACATGGGTTGAAATGTTTCTTTCCTCTGTTCATTATTTTTTTTGTAATTTCTATCAAAAGAGAAAAAAAAATATGGTTTCATAAGAAATTTAAGGGTCTGGTAATGTTATTTTTTTATTTACTTAACTATATAAAATAATTTTTTTAATTTACTTAGGATTCTTTTCTTTGGTGGCATAAATTCTGAAATTAATTAAGATGTTCCTTGGTGACATAAATTCTGAAATTGAAAGAGAAAACATAAGTTCAGAGGCAATGAGACATGAAAATTTTGCTGGTTTTCTCAAATTCAAAAAATAAAAATCATATGGTGTTTTAGAATCTTGCTCCCTCATCCTGCCACTCATTTTCTCTCTCATGATCAATTGGCTTCACTTCTCCCAACTACACATTGGGGGACCATAAATAAGGGAAATAAATAATCTTTGGGAGATATCATAATCTTGGTGGTGGTAAATTCCTTACAAATTTAATTATACCTTCTATGCTCAGATAGTTAATGCCACCTTACGTATTCATGCACCTTTGTCTGCCAATTCACTATATTAGTTTACTTTTCTTTACTTGCATACATAATCACATTCACACCCTTCATAAGATAAGGCCTGTTCTTGATTTTGGCACGTTCTATCTGAATCATTAATGTCTTTTAATTTGTACACAAAAACTGTCAGAAATGAGACATAACAAAACTGTGCCTCGAGGCCCTCCACATTGATACTACTATATATTTACAAATATAGTATCCATAATTTTCATTAAAGAGTACTTTCTCCTGCATAGTATTTTCTCAAATGGATTTTGTACTTCTTCGATTCTGCATTAACAGTGTACTACCTTGTAATTTCCCTAAACAACCAAAATCCAAAAGCTACTGCTACATTTTAGCATACATCTAATTAGAGGGGAAAGGAAAAAAAATATATAACGTTGTAACTTCCTACCTATTATTACATGCATGCCTACAGCCTACACCCTATAAGAGTCAGTGAAATGAGGAATTGGAGTACACATTCTGGAGTCTATAGATACATTTGGTCATACTTAGCACTGTCCCTAGGCTTCTAAGAAGAAAGTGCTGATAAATAGCTTTAATTGTCTGTTAAAGTTTATGCTATATATTATTGCATTATCATTCACATATGTCATTTCGCTGTCCTATGTGTCACACCATAGAGAAGATATTTCATGGCCTAATCACAATTTATCATGGAGGGACAAACGGTAATGAGTCAGAAAGCAATCTTTTCTGTTTCCTTTTCTTCTTTTCCTAAAACCGATAATATTGTTGAATGATTAATAAAATGGATATTATATAGTTAACATTTGTGGAAATATAAAACTGATCTAGGTAGGTCAATATCATATGCATATATCGGGTTGAGCATGCTACATAATACCGTACCCTTATCTAGGAGTACCAAGTGTGACAAGCATTTCAGGTCATTATGTCTATATATGTGTACTGTAACTTTCTTTTCAATTTTACTATCTTGTTTTGTTATTTATACACTAAAATTTCCACATTATCTTTGTATCGATAGATAATAATTAATTTCATTATCAATTAAATAAGTAAATAAACCAGTTACCAAATAACTATTTGTTATCATTTTATCGGGTTTTGATAAATATACAACCAGTTGTTTTATAATAAAATTACCGCTAGTCTGCATAAATATAATGAAAAAAAATAGTATAAAATACTTTCCTTTCCATCTATCACAACGTCACAATTTGGCCAATAAAAATTATTTTGTAGACACTCATCAAAATGTCATGTAACACCTAGTTATAAGAGAGATAAAAGAGAAGAATATAGGGATAATAAGTTATTATATATTTAATAGGAAGAGAGAGATGATTTTTTTTTATAAATGCTGTTTAGGTGATTAGAAAAATAATGTGTTAAAAAAATAATTGCTATTCGGCTGAGGAATGTGAGGTGACAATACACATATAGTCAGTTATAAAATGTTGAAGCTCAGTTATTAACATGCCATGACAAGTAAATTACAAGTGTGAGTGAACAAATTGAAGCTATGGATGGATTAAACGTGTTACATTTGCAGGTATCAAACTGGTTCATTAATGCGAGGGTTCGTTTGTGGAAACCCATGGTGGAAGACATGTACCAACAAGAACTCAAAGAGGCCGAAGGGGCAGAAGAAGATAGAGAGAGGAACCAAAGCAGTAGCAACAACAGTGGCCACCAATTGGCACAAACTCCAACACCCTCAACCACGGCATCGACAGCAACAGCGCCACCACCAACAACAACGACACCACCAAACGGAAAAAGATCCGATACCGAAAGCGACCCTTCACTCGCACAGATAAATAACACCACCAGCACCACCGTCATGACGGTCACCGCCACTCAGGTGACGCCACCGTCGGAGCTTCCCCGAACAATGGTGGCCGATGAATCGTGCAGGCATGGTAGCCTCGTTGCAACGGATTTTGGGACCGCTTCTGCTGCTTCTGACATTGGCTCCACTCTGATTAGGTTTGGGACCACCACCGGTGACGTGTCACTCACGCTAGGGCTTCGCCACGCCGGGAACATGCCGGAGAAAACTCCGTTCTCCGTTAGGGACTTTGGAGGCATTTAAACTTAATCAATTCCCTATATTACATCACATGATCATAAAAGATAATAATGATACGTATATATAGGAGGTTGCTTTATTATTATTATTATTATTATTATTATTATTATTATTATTATATGATATGATATATCAAAAGAAACCATTGTTCCATCCTTGTAATTTCTCTTTGATGTTAGTTCCTCCTCTCAAAGTTGCATTTTAAGTAAGGAAAGTAAGAAGGGAATACGAAATGAGAAAGATAGGCTTATATGTGATTATCAGCTGGCAATAGATAGTAGGCTCTGTGCAACTGTATAGTAGGTTGTTTTCTACGTTTTTTTTATGACGTGTATGTACTTAAGCTTTTGTATCTTAATTTGATAGGACTTGATCTAATTAATAGAATAACATGTGTTCACTCTCTTTCTCGTATATGCACTTGATGTTTTGTAACTTAATTTGATAAGACTTGAATTTTTTTTTTTTTTAATAAAAATGTATGTTCTACAGTAAATTTGTTTAAATAATTACTTCAAAAATCATATCCATAATTATTTTTGATAAATTAATAGTATAAATTTTTTTACTTTACCCTGCATAGCAAAAATAATTTAGGAAGTGAAAAATGCATGATTTATTTCATATAATTAAAATGAAATTAAGATTTAAATAAATATATATCAAATGATCTCAAGAAAATTTAATAAATATGTTTATAGGATTACTTTTTTGAACAAACAAATTTGCTTAGGAAAGTGTAGTTTACCTTACTTAAGAATTCATTAAAATTACAAATCATCATAAAATTTCTAAAAGATTCATGGAACAAAAAAAAATTCTAATTTTTTTATTATTTTGTCTTAAAATATCTTAATTATTAAATTATTCTTCTTCAAAATTGTTGTTAACCCATCACCATTTTTATCATGACCATCATCACTTCTGTCATGATCATTCTTGTCACCATAACCACCGCAACTGTCACTTCCAAAGATATCATTATCGCCACCACCATCTCCCTCACCTCCATGTAACAACGAGTGTGGTGGTGTACTAACAACAATAATGACAATTATGAATACGATCATGATAGTGGTATTGTTTTAGACATGAAGATGGTGACAATGACATCGACCAGTGGTGCATGGTGGCGCTAGCGATAACAATGACGGCGAGATTCAAGGGGTGGGTGGTGGTGATCATAGCAGTGGGGTAGTCGTGAAAATTATGGTGGAGACAATCTCATGATGTGATGAGTTAACAATAATCTTAAAAAAGAGTGAGATGATATTGAGATCTTTTAGAGATTTGATAATCACATGAGGTTTTAATTAATTAAAAAATAAGTATTTTGTTTTTAGGCCTTTCATTATTTAACGGTTGAAATTAATCATTATTTATTCTTACCTAAGAAAGACATTTCCATGATATGGCCAAACAACGAAAAAAAAAAAATAGGAATCAAATGCAAAATTTAGAAAATTCATTAGAGATTAACAAAAATATATTTAAACCTAAATTTTTTTTTTTATAAAAATCTCCAATTATTAATTCCTTTTAAAATTTAAAAAAATTCACAATTAATTCTAGTTACAGCTTATTTTAACTTGATATTTTGATGGAAGGTTAAATGCTACCGTCTTTGACATCGGGTAATTGTTAGAAAATTTTGTAAGATGTTTTGTTACACTTATCCTCTAATAAAGTAGCATTTTACCCTTAGTCAAAACAAACAATATATCTGGAATGCAATAACCCTAACAAATTAACAATGCAGCAAAATTAAGCAAACATTAACACTAAAAGGAGGAACTAGATCATAGGTGAGATTGTCATGCCCTAGTCCCTTAACCTTAACTTGGGATCGTTCCATTGCACTAAAAATTAATCTAACATTGAATAAGAATTAAGACTAAGAAAAACTTATAAATATTATTCTCCTTTAACCCACTAAGATATTTTTAAAGAATAAAACTGAAAGATTCACCGGAGCTCAAGCACACAATATCCGAAATGTGGTGAATTTATCACTACAATGTATCCGAAGTGTAGGCAGCACATGGGATTGTCTAATCCTTTCGTCCCTTAGTCTCAACTGAGAACTGTTGTTCTATTCCACCATAAGTCTGACATTAAATAGAAATCAAGGTAAGGGTATTTTATAAATATTTTTCACCCTTAATTCCAATAAGATGCTTTTTAAAGAACAAAATCATAAGACTAACAAGAAATAAAATAAACAATATCTCGAATTTAGTGATCAGTGAGCGAGTCTAATAATACAATGAACTTAAAGTAGAAAAATTGTCATTATTATTGCTTAAATAAGTTATATTATGAATAAATTATATTATTATATATTAAGAATCTCATTTCAAAAGATTAATTTAATTTGAAATAAAATATTTCTTTTAACAAACCCCAGCTTTGACCTTTTAATCTTTGTTTTGATCATTTCCGTAATACTATAGTACTTCGACAATTGGATGGTGTGTGAGCAAAAATTCATTACATCATGCCATATCTGTGCTAGTTTGCATATTAGAATTGTACAACTTGCATATATTGTTAATACAATTTGGGCAAGTACAACTTGCATGCTTCTTTCAGCTAAATATTATAACTAGCATATTTTTAACAGTTGAAGATGGTTTGATGTGGTTGATGTATGGGTGATAATTTGATAAGTGTTCAAATTTAATATTGATAGTACTTTTTGGAGAATAAAAAATAAGATTATTTCTATATTTTCTTACGATATTTTTTTAAAAATTTCTATTTCGTCAAATGGAAAAGTTTTTTTTTTACATTTTTAGATATTAAATATATTTTTTATTTTATACTTATTTTATAAAATATTAAGAGAATTAATAAGATTTTATAGAAAAATATACTAATATAATAAAAAAGATAGCCTTTTTTTAAAATAAAAACGATAAGGTTGAAAGCATCAATTGTTGTCCTTTTTTTTTTTACTTAAAAGAAATATTATCAGTGACCTATTTTTCTTGTGTTCCCTCCACCCTATGATAAACACTACCCATTTTTCATATCTTTTGATATTTAAAATTATTATACATAAATTAAGAAATATTTAATAAAATTAAAAATTATTATATTTAAATTAAAATGACCTTATTTAATACATTAATCTTTCATATTCATTGTGGAGTCCTTATTACTGCCTCCGGTAATAATAATAATAATAAGATTTATAATTTTGACCTTCAGTTTGGATATGAAGTAGTAATTAAAGTTACCACTTTATCTCAAAATGAACTAATATGTGATAACACTATTTTATATGAGAATATGATAAGAATGGATAACAATCAATATATTAAGATTAAAATAATAAATGATTGGGATTAAAATATTTAAAAATTTAAATTAAATTTGATATATTTTTAAATCTCTAAAAGATTAATCAAACAACAAATAAATCTATAAAGATTTTAATTATCATTTCCTAAAATATTTTAATTAATTCATCACCATCATAATTATTGTTGTCACCATCATGACCATCGTTACAATCACCACCTCTATCATCATGACCTTTGTCATCATGGTTGCTACTACCATGACCATCGTTGCAGTCATCATTATGATTGTTGATGGTGGTGGTGATAGCAACGACAATGATGGTCATAGAGGCAGCGGCGATGGCAGCAACGATGATGAAGTTGATCATGTCGGTGAAGATGATGACAATTATGGTGATGGTGATGAATTAACGATAATGAAGATATTCTAGGACGTGATTTGTTTGATGAATCTTTTAGAGATTTAATAGGCATATTTAATTTTAGTTTTTTTAATCTCAATCATCTATTATTTTTAATCATAATCTAATAATTGTTATTAATTGTTCTCGTGTTCTCAAAGTAAGAAATTATATGTATATATAGTACGACCCTGTGAGATTGCTACCTTATGTGAAAACATAAAAACAACTAATAACAATGATGACGATCATGAACGCGAAGGTGGTGCCGATTGACGATAGTAATAATGGATTAACTATAATTGAGATATTTTAAGACACGATTTGTTTAGTGAATCTTTTATATATTTAACGATTATATTAAATTATAATTTAAATTTTTAAATATTTTAATCTCAACTATTAATTATTTTTAATCATAATATTATAATAATAATTATTTATTTTCATGTTCTCTCCTAAGAAAGTGTTATTGTATTTTATATATATATAATCTATAAACACAACCTAAGAATTAGGTGCTTATGCATATAAAGAATAACCAAATCTGCTGTGAATTAAACCAAGCTACATCTCTGATCTCTTGATTATGACGGTTCATACATTGGACAATTTCTCATATATATACACCTGCAAAAGCACTTTACAACTTGTCAGCTCCTTTTGTTATATTAATATGCATTGAATATAGTAATAACAGGAATTCGTTGTATACATAAACAAAGACCACGTGAATACGTGATTGTTCCGTTTACAAAAAATAAAATAAAATCTTTCAAAGCAATAAAGCACAGAAACACTTCTCACCTAATATCTTTAATTTCTGTTTGAGAAACGCCTCATATTTCTTACAGTAAGATGACTTCATTACCCTCAAATAGATTTACTTGGCCGTTCTGCAGCACCGTACCTATCAAGGTTGTCTCTAAAATGTTTTACTATACATTATGATTCTCCCGTGAGATAGTTTTTAAAATTAAGATGTTGTAGTGCATGCTTTATAACATGATGATTTGAATTCCCCGTGGTTTTATAAGTAAGAAATAGTTATTTTTTAGGTGATTTTATATCTTGATCGATTTCATCTTCACACTGGATTTTCTACCGGTAATCTAACCATACTAATTGTATAGTTTGCTAGAAAGTTTACACGTAAGACATGAAGGGGAGTTGAGTCTAGCGTGCAAAACGGTTTAATTCTCTCGTAACGTGCTAAATTAAGATTTGTATTTGTATTGAGAGAAATAATTAGGGACAATATCAATATCAATTTCAAACATAATTGCTTAAAAAAAAGACATATATGTGAAATAAAAAAAAGTTTACTCTTATATACGACTGTGAAAAATAAATTGAAAACAGATATATTGGATCCTTTAATCTGTAAAGCTAAAAGAAGATATAATTTTTAAAAAAGCTTTACTTAGATACTAATAGAGAAGGTCATAGGTTCTGTAATGTCACTGTCTTTGATATTTAGTTTCAGAAAATATCCCTCAACATGACCGTGAGGTATTTAATTTAATGGATTACCGGAATGCTTGACTCTGCAGACATACCTCTATAAAGGTTTCTGATCTATGGACCATCCCGGTTCTATTTATTAGGAAGGCTTGACAGGGCATAGTTTCGTAGTTGAGGACAATAGTAGTTAGTTTGAGTAATATACAATCAATAATACATATTTTTGGTTAATTTTTTAACACAAATTTGATTTATTTTCTTATTTGAATAGCTTTAATTATAACATTTTATGTTTTGTAAATTACATTCCATAACTTAAACTATAAATCAATGTCAATTCAATTCATGCATGAATGAGAGAATTAATTAGAAACGGTATAAAAACATAAAAAGAGATCAAAACAAGAAGAAAAAAACAGCTAGCTAGAGATTTCTAAATATCAATAGTGAATAATATCTTTAAAAAAACTAAAATCCTAAAAAAAAAATCTAAGGACACTAGTTACATAAAATAAATAAAGGGTCTTTCACTATCCCCTGTTGTATTTTATTTTAAAATAAGGTAGTTACGATTTGAAATAGTCGTGATAATCATGGAATAATGCAAGCAATAAGCTGCTGTGAGCCTCATAAATTGAATGCTCTTATCTGTGAGCAAATAATAGTCGATGTCATTGGCTAGCTACCTTCTTAGTTTAATTTTTTTTTCTCTTTATAGTTATACTAAATTTCAACGGTAATTTTGATTCTCATAGTGACATGAGATGTTGATGTGTTGGAATAAACTGATGCATGTGTCAATTAAACAATAACTGAGTTATAGTATTATTTTTCAATGCATTAACATTTTTGATCAATAGGAAAATATATATATATATATATATATATATGGTAGGGTCTTGGATTGATTAAAATTTAACACCAAGATAGAGAAGGTAGGGTCCTTTTGCAGAAGCACACAACATAGTAGATTGATATGAACATTAAACACTGAGAGATGAAGGAGATTGGACCTCCATTCCGTGAGGCCACACCCAAATCGATTGTGAAGAAGGGAATCCCCACTCCAGAATGGTTTGTTTGTCTTATTTGGCTGTGAAAAGTAACATATAACTTTGCACATTCAATAGGGGAATGAAGATGACACAATATTGATATGAACGTCCAAAACCCCACTCTTCTGAGCACCAATGAGCATGTCGCAGGGAGGATATGACAGCAAATTAAACTGGGCCCCACAGTTGCCATACGCCAGAAAGAAGACTAGGTACTCATCACAAACCTAGAATAGTGGGTCCCCAATGCAAATTCTTATTAAAAAATTGAGATTAGATGGACCAAAACTTCAAGTAAATTTCATATCATAAATTCGTAAAAAATTATTAGAGAAAAAGTAATACAAATATAAAATAATTTTATACTATCATATATTACAAATAATATATAATAAATTTATTAATTTTTTATATAAATATCTTAAAAATCATATAAATTAAATTATATTATAAAACTATTTTATAGTATGATTAGGTAGCTATTAAATTCAATGGAGGGGTAATAAGAATTGGTCAATCTACCAGTAGCAAACAAAGCCACAACTTACACATTCCATTTGGCAAATTCATATTTTTATTTTTTAAAGCATGTTCTAATATTATACAGTTATTCAAAAATAATTTGAACATATATATATCATAATCATATTTAAAATAAATTTCATCAAATTCTGAAATAAAGTAAATGTTAGATTGAGTCCCGTATATATTACAAAATAGACAAATTAACTAGCATAGAATACTTTTATTCAGTCTTTTAACTTCTCAAATTTCATTTTTTGGTTTTTTTTGTGAAGTTCATTTTTTGATATAAAATTATTTTAAATATCTAGAAAAAGAAAAATTATTATTCATAATGATCTTATTCCATCAAGTAAAAAGATATGTGATTTAAAAAAAGAAAAAGATTGAATCTCACACGAGATACTATATTATATATCATTATTATTGTGATTTAAATGAATTGAGTTTTGGGACAGGACCAACCTATCTCGAATGGAAAAATTAGGTAAAAGAATAAATGGGGAACGTGGCTTAGATACGTCAGCTTTTGGATAGCCCACGTGGTGGTACCACTTCATACAAAGGTTGAGAATTCTGATAAGAGGGTACGGTCTGCTCCAATGCTAGCTAGCTGCATGTATAATCTCGTAATCATTTTGCCGAGTTAATAAATACTGCTTTCTTTTGCTACCACATCTCATCTTGACTTTCTTTATTTCTTCCCTCAATGTGGTCCATCTCGATTGGGATAAATATACAATCTAACATATGGATGCTAGGTAGCTAACTACTCATCCACATACATATCCCTAAAAGATCTTGTTCATTATTGTTATGATTTTGTTTTGGAATAATTTTAATTATTTTCACGAGGAGGGTTGTATGTTGATCTTGTGAAAAAGAATAATGCATGCATGTAAATTCTTTTCATTTTTAGGTGTAACTTGAATAAGGAGAGATAGCTTAATGCTTCTCTCAATTAAGATATTCACACTCGCGGTACAAACTACAAAGCAATATACAAACTTTAAATTCAAATGAAAAACTTTACTACAAACTTTGTTTTTCGGTAAAAGTAAAGGTTCAGAAAATGAATGAGCATGATTCAATTTTTGAAAAAACGAAGGCCGAAGCAGGATAAGGTTTGGTTAGAAGGGCCTACAAAGAGCACATTCATCTAGAGTCAGGCCAGGACCACTGATCATTTATTCAAGTCCAGCTGAAGAAAGAAAGGCCTTTAATTACATTATATATTACTACTATAGTATTATGATTTTACACTATAACTATTATTCTTAAGTAACTGTAATTTTAACATTATTAATACACTTTATCTTGATTTTAATCAAAAGTTTATACTTATTAATTTCTTAACATAAGAAAATGGGTAACATGCAACAACCAATATGTTATTTCAGTTTCATACAGAGGTGTCCCTAGTGTAAAACCTGGCTTTTAGTATTAATTTTTTCTCTTTCCAGTTTTGGCGGTGTTGTCTGTACAAATATGCATGGGAATCTAGGTTTAACCCGTACTTTAAATATTGAAAAGGCAAAGACAAAGTTTTGAGCGGGTTAAATGGGAACTTGCACAAATGGAGAAATTAAGCTAGTAGAAACGGAGGCAGATATTCATAAGGGAAAAAAAAGTGTGCTGTTGTTCCTTCCTTATGCATGCAAACACATGCTATTCCTTGGTATCTAATACACATTAGTTGTTGTTTTTGAATTTTTCCCTTCTCAGCTCAGGTTCCTGTTGAAACCCTTAGGGGGTTTTGTACTACAAGGGCAAAATTAGAAGTTTCAATTTTAAAAAAGAAAAAAAAGTGCAAGAAATGAAGAAAATATAATGTGATAGGCTAGAGAGGGCCCTGGTGAGTTAAATTTTCTTGATGCGAGAAAAACCAGCAAATGGATTCCCCTACAAATTTGTTCCTATACCAAAAATATTAATGTCTAGCTAAAAGCTTTTAAGGTGGTGGGGGGTACACTACATAATTTCTGGAATTCCCATGAGATAGTGCATATTTCACATAGTGAGTAAAACTAAAAGTAGTTTTCATTTTCTGCTATAGCTGCATGAGTGATGTGGACTTGAAATCAATGAAAGAGACTGAAGGAATGTCTCACGCTTTTTTGTGTTCACTTTTGGAGGTTTAGGGACAGATACAGCTCCGAGTAGGACACATGAAATTAAAACCAAGCACATATATATATCTGAAAAATTTATATTATATAATATATGATCAGTTATTATGTGACTAGCTAGCTAGGGACACATAACAAAATTATCGCAGAACCAGGGTTTGCATGGGACAATATTAATGTTGTACCTCAGATTCAGATTCTAAACCTAGCAAAAGCTGAGCCATATACATCTCAAGAAGGTAGCTCTATAGGAGCATCTTTGCCAGAAATTCTATCTCTTTTTTTATGTTTTTTTTTTTAAAGACTTGGGAGTGCAGGTAGCAAGTAGATACCATATCGTACGGTGGAAAATGTCACATTCACATGGACAAGAACATGAGGAGGACACAAATCATAATCACAGATACGGTGGTGATATTCCAACCCATGCTTTGATATGTAGCCATGTGTGTGTGGTGATGAAATCCCCCGGAGAACAATATGTTTGATTCTCATTCACTCCCAACCTCTTATTGAACTAACATATAATACCCAAGCCACCTTGAAAAAATATATATGCAGTTCCAATTTTATTGTGGGTGGTACGTACAAGTCACAAGTATATTGTGAGATCAAAATTTACAACTTTGAGAAAGACTTTTATTTTATTTTATATAAATTTTTAAAAAAGGAGTAACAAAAAAAGGAAACAAAAAACATTTTCTTAAACTAACTACCAAAAGACCTATTAATTTTGAAATCTTTTTAAATTAAATCCCACTTGGTTAGGGTAATTTTTTTTAACCATTGTTATTGCTTATTAGTTATAGGGTCATCTTTGACTTTTCAATGAGATATAATCTCAAGTATTTTTACAAGTTTCTCATCCTTTCTTAAAAATGTATTTTGTGGGATTTAAACTTGTTGTGTTTTCTCTTATAAATTTAGTGTATATTATTAACTGAATTACATTTATTAAATACTTGGTCAGGTAATCTTGTGCCACAAAAATTATTTTTACAATCATACATATTATTTATGGGTCATTTTCTTCATGTCATTTTTGCTACTTTTTTTATAAGGAAACATACAGGGTTTGTTTGATCTTGTTTATTTTTTCTGATAAGTTATTTTTAAGTTAAAGTTAAAATAAAAATATAAAAAATAAGTAGAAGTTATTTTCCTACTTAATGTTTTTTACACTAAAATCTCCTTAAAAGTTGTTTGATAAAAATTGAAAAGTTTTGGTTTTATTTAAAATTAGTTATCTTATCTAATAAAAAAAATTAAAATAAAATAAAATAATATTATGAAAAAATTAATTGTATTAAATTATTTTAATGATAATAAAATATTAAAATAGAGATATTTTAAAAATATTTAATAAAATTTTATGGAATTCTATATAAAAAAAAAAAAAGAACGTAACTATTATGGTTAATAATTCATACATGATGACAAGAATATATACAAATCTCTATATATAAGTATCCAGTGAAGAGAAAAGAATGTAGGTGAAAAAAAAGAGTGTAACCATGATTGGGCCGAGAACAGTGGATATATATTGGTATATTACTACAGATTCGAACAAAGAAAAAAGAGTAAGGTGAACAAAAAATAAAGGTAATTTTTTAAAAAAACAGTTCTTAAATAACCATGTTATGTAATACTACCAACACGGGATTCAAAGTGTGGTCGTTAAAAAAAAAAAACGTTCCGGGTAAGTTTTATATAAACTCCTCCTCTATTTAGTTTGTAAGAAAATACTTATTTTAATAATTTACTCTTCAAAAATAAGTGACATGTTTTCTTTAAGTACTTTTTATATATAGGAATGTTTGGTCTAACTTCTATTTTCACAAAAAAAAAAAAAACTAAAAAATAAATTGGAGCAAACACACTATGAGATTGTGCATTTTAAGACACTTTCATCGTCTTTATTTTTTCAATTAAAAGATATAAAGAAGATATTAAAATATTTATACGAAAATATATAATATTTCTTATATTTACATGTGTTTGTGTATATTGATTGTTTAGTCGCTTTAATCGACATGTTATGCAATATCAACCTCCATAGGACACGAGCCTTAAATGTTAGGAGTTATTCTTCCTCCATCCATACAAGCTTCTTTTACACCAATCACTCACCCCTCCTTCATTCTTCTGTGCCCCTCCTTTTCCTCTTTGTTATGCTGCGAGTCTCTCCCTCCTCTTCAGTTATTGTTGTTGCATTCTTCCATTCCATCTTGTCTTCCCACCGTGAGTAATCATGTAATTTGTTGTTTTTTTTACTATTTTAAATGATATGGTACATGCATAACGGAAATCTATATGACCATACAGATTGATAATCCGTAAGGGCCATATGAATATGACAATTCGTATTTTGTTTAATTATTTTATAAAAAAAATATTTTAATACTTTTATATATTTAAAATAGTTATTTATAAAATATTTAAATAACAAAAATTCCAAATTTTCATAATGTATATATTTTAAAATTTATGTGAACAAAAATAGGTAATATTGTATAAGAAAAATGTTTTTTATTAATATATTTGTATAAATATTATTACATTAATACTATTAAATATTTATATAAATAGTGATTTGAAGTATAAAAAAATTATAAATGAATTTCTTCATTTATTTATAAATATATAAAGATATTAAAATAGTTATTTATAAAATATTAAAATATTCATTTATTAAAAATTAAAAATAAAATTGTACTTTGATTTTGATCATATATTTTAGTTTGCACGAAATAATGATATGAAGTATAAAAATTTTAAAAATGAAATTGTACATTGATTTATAAAATGATTAAAAACTTATTTATGAATTTTTTAATAATAATTTATAAGACCATCATCGTACTCTAACTCATTTGAACAATCCACCATACTCCCTCATGCTTTCATCACATAATTCCATGCATTTTTTTAACTCACAAGGGTTTTACATTTTGCCTTCACATCATGTTGTATTTGTTTGTTTTGTAGGCACTGTCTATGAGAAATATCAAATTAGAGGCATTGTTTAATTTCACTGCATTTGGATGAGATGAGTCCAAAATATATCACGTACAACATCTTCATCCTTCAATCTCTGTTAATGAATATACTGATCGCGTTCAAAAAGTTTTATTAGTTTTTGCATTTTACTATTATTATCTATTATGAGTCTCACATATTAACTTCACCATCCACTATTCACCTCCCAAGACTGATTTCGATCACAGGTTAAAGGAACACCCACAACATTTTCTACTGTCAGACACCATTCACACTAAATCGAGGTTCTTCCTCTCTTTCCAATATTTGTGTCTGACCTCATTATCACAATCACAAAACCAATATCATACACAACAGAACGAGTCCAATGCAAAACGTCATCATGGGTAGCAAACACCTACAAAAAGGATAATACATGTTTAGTCTCCCGAGGATATTCATTTACTTTAACAAAATACAAAATCATATCAATACTTGATAAATATTAAATGCATCAGAACAATCAATATTTTCAAGCACACCAGATTCATCTTCATTGTCTTCATTCATATTATTTTTTTCAAACATTATGTTATCATATATCCAGTGATATTCGTCAATCTTAACAAAACATTAAAAAAAATTCAATGATAAACTAATGACAATTAATGAAATTTCATACGTATAGTCTATACGAATTTACATATAATAATTCATACCTCTATATACATATAACAATAATTTATCTCTTAATAAAATACATGAATTGTTATAAGTCATAATTAATTCTAATTATTTATAAATAAATATATTTATTTTTAAAAAAAACTTCCACGTTGAAATTAATTTTAAAATCTTAAACATTAGATAAGTATATAGATATATCAATAAATATGTTTTTTAACATATACTATTGCACAATTTTATTATTTTTTTATTGCATATACTAATATATTACATTGAAATTGATAAGCATATGAAAATTTATATATAATTTTTCATATTTTATACAAATATATTTATACAAATATATTTAAAAATATAACTAAATTTATAAAAAAAACATTAAAAATAAAATTTATTTAATTTTAAAAAAAAATTAGGTTATACGGATTGACAATCCGTATGATTCATATGGACTGTAAGTTTCATACGAATTAGCAATCCGTAAGGTTCATACAGATTGTCAGTCCGTATGATTCTTATGAATTGTTAATCCGTATGAAACTTACAGATTGTCAATCTATATGAATCATATGGATTTCCAATTTGTATAACTCAAACGGAATACAATCTATATGTTTATTACTAATTCACACATATTGAAGTTGTAGACGAAAAAAATTAACCTCCTCCGTCGTTGCATCGCAACACCCACCACGATGACAACCACGAATTGCGAACAAACCACTGTGACAATGCGCCTCGACCAAACCACCCACAACACAAAAAGGAGGAGCTGAACCAAAAGAAAATGAAAATGAATGGTGTATGAAGAAAAAAGAATAAACAAACGAAGAAGAAGAAGTTAAGAGGGGTAACTTTGAAATTTGTTTTAAAAAATATTGGGTGTAGAAAAATTATGAATGGTGTAGGAAGCAAAATCCCAAATGTTAGTAGTACGAGCAAAGGCCAAGGCCCAAATCTATAGCAGTTTAAAGGGAAAAAATGAAAAGGCTTTTGCTATATCCACTTGCCCTAATTGGCAAGTGCATTTCCTTTTGCATTTATGTTTATTTTCCAAAATTACCCCTTTTGAGAAATTAATATCCAGAAAGCATCTATTACTATATTGGTGGCTAAATATTAATAATTAATAATTTGGAAGGTAAATTTTGGAATGTTTTAAAATTTAACATTTTCAAAAACCAATATCCAAAATGAAAAAGTTATTGTTATACTCACTTCCTTAATGAAAACTAATAATTTTATTTTCCAAAATAAAAAGGTTATTGCTATATTCATTCCCCTAATTGCTAAGTACACTCCCTCTAGCATTCCTCCTTTATTTTCCAAAATTACCCCCTTTCAGAAATTAATATCCAAAAAGCATCTATACTAGTGGCTTAATGTTAATAATCATGGAAAGTAAATTTCGGAATATTTTAAAATTTAACACTTTCAAAAATTAATATCCAAAAGTGTTAAAATTTTAACACATAACAGAACTACTCTCTGAAAGCAAAATTGAGAAGAGCTTTGGACACTTATAGCAATTACTTTAATTCTTCTAATCATGACTAGGAAGCTATTATCTTTCACAAGGAGGAAGAAGACGCAAGTACCGAACTTGTGGCAGAGGAGTAATTGATTCACATCTTTAATCTACAAGTATACAGAATTCTTCTCAATTTTGCTTCCAAAATTTCCCTTCCGAAACATATTAACATTTAGGCATCAATATAGATGCTTTTCGAATATTAGCTAGGGGAAAAAAGGGAATGCACTTTAGCAATTAGAGGGTGTGCTATAGCCAAATGAAAATATACTTACAGGGCTTTTAAAGCCCACTTAAGTTAATATCAAGGCCTAGTCGCTATTATTAGGAGTGATTGACTTTGGTCTCTTTTATAAACCTATTTTTAAAAGGGTGTTCTAAAAGATATTACTGGGTATAGAGTTCGAATCCTGGGAAAGGCAAAAACTCCCTTTCCAAGGGAAAGAAGACCGTGAGTACGACATATGGGAAAGCCTATAAAGCACAAGGCTGGCGGAAGTTATAATGAAGACACACATGGCATTGAGACATTAGAAGTGTAAAACCTGACAACATTCTAAAATGGTTTCCTAGAATAGTATTTTTTTTAACATTCCAAAAAATGGGTTTTTAGAATTTGAGATTTTAACTTTTTGGAAACGGATTTCTAGAATAATACTGACATAATTCCAAAAATGGTTTTCTGAAATAGTGTTTTTTAACATTATGGAAAGGGGACTTTTTGAAATTGGGACTTCAACATTTCAGAGAGGGTTTATGGAATTATGTCATAATTCTGCAATGTTAAAATCCCAGTTTCTAAAGCTCATTTCTAGAATGTTACAAAAAATTACTATTCCAAAAATCATTTTCAGAATGGTGTCACATTTTACACTCTGATGGATCCAGGGCGCCAGCAAGAGTCCTTTCTTCCCCTCCTTTTATGTATATATATATGAGGAAAAAAACTAAAATTTAAAAAATATTAGTTAAAGAACATTATAAAAAATTAGATTTTTGAGTTGATATATGCTTAATTATCTTCTAGTAGTAGATCATATATCTAATTTTATACATAAAATTAATAATTATTTTTTAAAACTTATTTATCAAATAATTATTTATTAGAAGTTAGATATTTAAATAATTGTGTAAAATAAATTTTGATCCCCTTTAATGCACTCCTAGATCCATTCTTGTTTACACTTCTCGAGTCTTAACACCATGTGTGCCTTTTTCTCCTGCACCACAATGGTTGACGGCGGTGTTGGATGATGGTGTTCGTGTTGGGTGGGGCACGGTAGTGTTGGGTGGATGAGGGAGGGGTATCGTTATCTGTTTGGGTCATTTTGAAGGTGTAGGAAGCAAAAAAGAGGGATAGGAAGCAATTGCCGTAGCTTTATTGTAGTTTCTTAGTATTGTTAATGAAATGTTGGGTCAAAGCCCACCATGTGGGGAAGGATAGTGGAGAGGACCGGTCCAAGAAGAATTGCCTAACTAAAATAAAAGAAAAGCTAAAATGAACAAATATAAAGGACTTAAATATGTTTTATCCCTCAAATTTGAAGTATGCCTTATTTAGTCTCTTAAATTAAAATTTGTATTTTTTAATCCCTTAAATTCATAAAAATACTTTTTTTTTAATTCCCCTCATTGATTTTGGACAATTTAGATGCACAGTTCATGACAATTTTTTAACTGAGACTAAAAACACATTTCACATTTTTCAGTAATTTGAGTGCAGAAATATATAAAATTTTAATTTAAAAGAATAAAATAAACTCTCAATTAAAAGGATTAAAAATAAATTAAACTTAATATTAATTATTTGTTCAAATTGTGTAACTTAATGTTCGAACTACTAGAATCTTTCTAATTAAGAAAATTAGAATAATATACATGAAATTATAAGTTCTAGCTTCTGTAAAATCATTGTAAAAAAAAAATAACATTGGGTCGATATTGTAATACTAGTTGCGTTAGGACCTAGGTAAACAATAAAGCAAAATCTATTGATTATATATTTGATTGGACGAGTAGTGTAGGACGAATTTCTTAGGAAAACATTTGTTTCACAGATTATTTATTTATTTCTGCCTTTCTGGGAAATCTGGGAATGAGATTAAGAAATTTTTTTTCTCATATTTAATATAAGATAATAAAATATTATTGGATATATGATATATCACATTTTTTAAATACTCGAAAATATCATTCTCATCGTATTTCCAAGAAAAAAATATTAACTAAGCTAACTACTATTTTACAGTCAAAATAGGAGAAATTTAAAAAATACTAAAAACACCATTCTTTTCCTTTCTTTGAAGAGATTATACAAAAACCAATTACTGAAATTTATCAATTCAATGAGGTCTTCCTCAAGGGATTAATCCAGAGTCAACTCATGCAAGACACATGACACTTCTCAGGACTTGACTACTTGTTAGCTGCTGGAGGTTAATCCACATTCTGCAATCAATACATATCTTTACAATTCCTCAAACTCGTTAATATAAAAACTTGAACTCCAGTACCAATGAAACATTTATGAACCCCATTTGACCCTTTTTTTCACTCATGCTGCTTTGGCAACATTAAACTACTATCTGATACAGCAACATTACCTTGGTTCTCCACATATGGCCTAATGAAGGTTCTCCTCCACCATACCTCAAATGCCCTCTGAAGATTGGGACAGCTATCACCAGTTTTCAAGAAACTCCCCAACCACGAAAGCAAAATGCTCTGTTGATACTCAAGAGGCAAGGTCAGAATAGTCCTCCCAATTCCTTCCTCCACAAGTTTCCTATCAAACGACCTGCATCCATGCTGCAGCCAGTTGTAGTCATTCATCAGAGGCTGCAGCCATGTCTGTAACAACAACCGGCGTGTGTCCTTCGACGGCAACAGCTCCCCTCTTCCGATGCCAACATACAGCCTCCCAGAAAGGCAGCTAACATGGTAGCGCAACATGGTTGGCAGCTTCGTGTGTAGCAACGCCAGTTCCTGTTGGTTTGCCCACATCAATGCAAACTCATCAGCGGCTTGTTTGTCAACTAAAATCTCAAGCAACCATGATAAGTTATCAGCTTCGAGAGCTATGCACTTTGCTATAGGATCACGGTCCTCACTCGGTTTGTCTGGTTCTGCAGCCTGCTTGAATAGAGACAGTAATGAATCCAAGCAGCTTCGGCATGATCTGTAGATCGTGTCATTGCATATGTCGGTTGATCGCGCATAGCTTGGAAGGCTGTTGTTCTCCCTGAGGAGCTTTAGAACAATGGATTTCATCTCTCGGCGGCCTCTTTCCTCGTTGCTCTTGAGAACAAGGTCGATGATGTGGGAAAGAGTGTCTTTTGGGACATTAGAAATGTCAGATGAAATTCGTTTCAGCACAGGGTTGACTCTAATTCCTTCTGCTTGGAGTTGTAGTACAGTTGAGACCACCTTTTCTTCCTCTTCTTCTCCAACCCAAGGGACTGCCTCCAAGTACTCCAAACATGATTGGATACATGAGCTGAAGCCAAGGAATTCGGCAACCTGAGGGAATATCACAAATTTTAGGTTTTGCAAAAGAACATTTTATATTTCTTTCTTCAACTTTCAACTACCAAGTTGAAGAAAGATTTAACTATACAGTGATTCTAGGAAGGATTTAAGCATATGCTGATCATAAAATATCCACTCAACTTCAGCTATTTTCACAAATCTTAGTGTAAAGCAGGATATTATATGCTCAAAACATTGATCAAGACGTCCTACTGTTGAGCAAAATGTACATGCTTTGTTCAGAACTTCATGGAAACTCAACAAAAATAAATTGGAAAATGTAGAAACTCTAGACTAAGGCCATAGTTAACTTAGACACTGAAAATTGCCACAGTTACACAATCTGAATGAAGTTAAAAAGCCATGAGTCATAGTAGTCCATATTCCAATATATAAGTTGCAGAATACATTACATAAAAAAGTATATTAAGAAATGAGATAAAATTGCAGGATCACATTAACTTAGAGATGCTATCTTCTTTTGTTCTGGCGTCAATGCTGCTAGCTCATCTTCAAAAAGTAGCTTTTCTATAATAAACAATTTTTCAATTTTATATACAGTATTAATTTACTTGAGAAGAAAGATCTTAACAACAACAAATTCTAGGGATTAACTGTGGGTCTAATCCCCCCCCCCATTGCTATGCGCTGTTTGAATTCTAAGTAGAGAGGGGGGAAAAAGAAACCAAGAGGGAAGTAAAAGAGAACTAGATTAGAAAAAATGTATTATTTGGATTGGTAGAAACAGGAAAGAAATGCAAAACAAAATTCTTTACTTGTTTAGATGAGCAGAAAAGATTAGTAAAAAGAAAGAAATTGTATCAAAATTTTTTTTTTATACAAATTAAGAAAATAAATTTAACCCAAAATACTTAGTTTTACTTCATTCTTTTTATTGCCATAAAATTATTTATTATTTAGGTTATAAAAAAATTCTTTCATGGGGATTTTTTTTTATCCCAAAAATAACTCACCTCCTTCCCATTTTTCCTCTCAAATGAACAGTGAAATTTTGATATTTTTATCCAGAATCTCTGCTCTATTTCCTTTCTCTTTATTAACACTCAAAACAAACAATGTGTTAGTGAAACACATACCACAAATGGGTTCAAGTCAATGTTGACTTTATAAACAGGAAAGAAAATAAGATATAAAATGAAGGATTCTTTGAAGTTTGAACTTGTTTAAGTTATTGACGTAAGCTATCGAAATAGTAAGGAACTGAAATTCACACAATGAAGAACGGTAAACAGTTCAATTGTCATGCAAAAGGATAAAATGGTGATATAACAAGGAGACATTTTAAATGAATGGGCAATAAGTTGCATAAGTAACTACTGTGGTTTTAGGCTTTTAGCCACAACCTTTCATAATCAAACTTTGTAAAGAGAGGACCACAATATTTTTTGACCAACATAAATAATATGATGATTTTGTTGCAATAAAAAGTAATTAACTCGGACATCGACTGATTGTTCTCAAAAAGTAATATGATTATATCATTGTCATTACTACAGCCCTCATTCATGGAACCCCTCCACTATGCAATGCAACTGTTAACCTTCTGAGTCAACTATATTTACATACAAGTATGTATTACAACTTTACAAGCAATCTATGTTTAAATACTTTGACGAGCACATAAGCATATACAGTACTTGTTAATATCTATAACCAAGGTCAGACCAAGGGTAAGTCTTATTTGCTATCAGTTTTTATAAAGCAAAAAGCTACATATGTTGACAAAAAGGCCCAACATATAACTCCTTCTCAATGTTTGTTTTAGGACTCAATCAACGTTGGATCCTGTCTATCATAAAAGCACAATCCATGAAATCCCATGTGGAGTGGAAGCACATCCTCTTTTAAGACCAGAGTTGAAAAGAAGTAATGAAGTCAAAACAATCAAGGCCTCCCAACAAAAATAAACCTACAAATAGGCCTATAAGAAATTATTCTTGAAACAGCTGTAATGCACCAGTTTCCGTTTCGCTACAGTAGCTTCCAATTAATAATCAATGTTCTCGTTTACAGCATCACAAATGAACATTAATAGTTTGATTTCTTAACTCGAGGAGTATAATTAATGAGGGGAGTATTAATTCTCTTTATCAGAGATATGAGCATTAAGCACTCAAGCCAACATTGTATTTCAAAAGAAAAAATGAACAGACGCTGAGACACCATAAAGATAATCTCAAAATTACAATACCTATCAGAACAAAAGATTGATAACAACAAAACACATTCCTCCCCAGAAACACATTATAAAACAAATTGAGTAAGCTTAACAGAAGTCAAGGTTGATTAAAAAAAAAACACCAAAGCAAAGCAAAGATAGCAAATTACCTTAAGTATTCGAAGAATGCGGGAAACACTTTGCTTCATTAGCCGCTGCTTCATCTCTTTACAGTACATAAGACCAACAGTTTCAACATATATCTCCACATCCTCGCAGTCACCGATTTGGAGACACGACAAACCCGATTGTTCGGAGAGTTTTTCAGAAAAGAAACCACTCTTCTGGGTCAAAACATCCCTGTGCACACTCAACTTGACACAAAATCCCTGCTTTCCCAACAAAACCACTTTCATATCACAAGTTCCAGGTTCACCAAACTCAATAGCAACCTTCTTTGGCAAAGATTCAATTTTTTGCCTGGGTGCCCTCTCTGCAGCAGCCACAGATGTGGCGGTAGGTGGTGGAGGCCTTTCTGGAGCAGTTGCACATTGTTTTTCATCAGAAAGCACCAATCCTGAAGGGGCAGGTGTAGTAGTTCTTCTCTCACACACTGGCACAGACACAGACACAGGCACAGGCTTTTTCTGAACACTGGTTTTTGGTGGGGGTGGTGAAGAGGGTTTGTGTTTATTGAGAGTATTCTGAGTTTTGAGGCTTTTCTGAAACACCACAGGGGAAGGGCAGCACCAAAACCCTTCTGGGGTGACAGCTATTGGAACATTCTTAATCTTGGTTTGGCCTTGCTCAACCCTTGTGAGCCTAATTTCTGCCATGTATCTACCAAGGGTTTCACACACACAAAACTAATGAGGTAGAACAAGGTATGAGAGCATCACAAGTAGTGAAAAACTGAAAATGATGCAGTGGAAGGGAGAAAAACCAAACAAGCCCCTCGTTTTCCTATGTAACAAACAACCAAATTGGTTGTATTATTGTACTTGGAAGTCAAGTCAAAGGAAAGAAAATCTCTCGCTCGGCAAATTCTGTTCCACTCTTTCCGCAAGTTCAGCTCTCCCCTTGAAAAGAGTGCGTTTCCCTCATAACTAAGAAAACATCAAAACAAGCCAAATAAGCATATCTGCAATCTCTTAACTTGATCTACTTCTTCTCCTCAGAGAAACACTGCAGTGACATAGAGATTGCATGGATCATGAAAAATGCTCTTCGATGTTTTTTTCTCTCTTTATTTTTTTTTTCTCAAAAGACTTGAATCGCAAATCACTATAATTTTCCTTCAGAGAGAGATTAAAGCATTTTAAATTTTAAGAGTATAACCGAAGAGTTCTCAAGCCAAAAGAGAAAAAGTAGAGAGGAAAAGGCCAAAAGCACACATAAAAACGGGTTGTTTCTATTCACACTAGTAACCGAAGCACCGCCAAAAGCATTGAACTTACCAAGACAATTTTTGTCACATGAGAAACCTCTGAAAATCCATGTCTTTATCTTGAGCTAACTTAAACTGAACCCCCAGAGAGTGAAAAAAGTGACAGAACAACAGGAGCCAGCCACAGTGTAAAGCATGAAGGAACCAGAGAACATGTAGTTCTTCTAGCCAAAGAGGACAGTTTAGTGTAGTGCAGTGTAGCATACAGTTGCAACCTCTTTTATTTGTAAAGTAGAGGGAATTAGAATTAGAAACAGAAACACCAGAAAAGAGAAAGAAAAGCAAAAAAGGGAAGAAACTAATGGATGATGATGATGATGGCTCATGAGGTGTGTTTCCATGCTTTTGATGATGATTGTCCTTGTACCTCAGTGGGTCTCAGAATTCGCATCGCTTGGTCTTGTTGGACCCCAGAAGAATTTTACACCATTTTGGTGGTATTGTGTAAAAGTGACTGTTTTTGTTTTGGGAAGAAGAGAAAAAAAGAAAGCGAAAAAAAAGCAAATGGCTTGCTTTTTTCATTTGCTTCTCTTGTTTTTCACACTGTTGTGTTGTAATTGTAATAATCACAGACAGAAAAGAACAGAATGCATGCCTAGCGAGGGATTGACCCATTTGGTTACTTTTACAAACTTTTTATCAAGATGACTTCGTTCTAAAATAAATTATTGGTATGAGTATGTTTTCACTCAGAAAAAAGTAAAATAATTATTTTAATCTGTTATTCTATCGTCATGTATTTTTAATAAAAAAAATTAAGAAAGATTTCACCTAAATCAGCAATTTATAATTTTGATTCAAGAACAACAACCTTATTATTCCAATCAATGCAGAAGTAATAAATTCATTTTACTGGTTATAGCAACAGTAAATTCATTTTGTTGGTCATCATGTGTGTCTGCTCACAATGAGCCATGTTCTGTCGATACAGAAACAATAATTTTTTCAATAAAAGTGTAATTTTTATTTATTTTTTATATACTGTATGTGATTTTGTATATTTTATTTTTGTTAAATCTTATTAATTATGTATTTGCAAGTTTAACTCTATCTTTTTTAAGAATTATGAATGTGTTGTTACTGCATCATCGACGGGACTTAATGTGTTATAATGAGACAACACATGATAACCAACAAAATATATTTGTTTTTAAGTAATCAGTATTTTAAGGTTGATGTTTTTGGACCAATAATTGTAAATTGATAGTTTAAGTGAAAATCTTTCTCAATTTTTATAATAAAAAAAACGTGACAGTAAAATAATAAGTTAAAATAGTTGTTTTATTTTTTCTCTCAATCAATGGTGCAATTACTAGTACACCCTTTTAGTTAAGGTTCCTGTGTGCCATTTTATGATTTTTAGATTCGGAACATGTTTAGAAATTAGGTGGAAAAAAAATTGAGACAAAAATATTTTTGCAAAAGTATTAGAATCTTTATTTTTGTTTTTTATTTTATTTTTATTTATTAGAATGCATATCACAATATATTTTATCGGGAAACTAAATATGTACTAAAAAAATTTGAGAGTGAGCTTGAATCTTGTTATGTATTGATAACAGAAGCATGATTGCCAGCAATTTAACGAACTAGTAGTATTCATTTGAGGAGTGAAGTGAAGACATTATTTAACAAAAAAATTTCCTGATATATTTTAATTATTGATTCAAATTTAAATATATTATAAATCTCTCAATCTTTATCTTAAATAAAATATTTTTAAAATTATTGTTTAACAGAAACATTTTTAGAAACTACTCTTAATAAAAAAATACTTAAAGAATGATTGGTCAAGCAGGACAAAACATGTTATTGCATCTGATAGAAAGAATATGCTTCTTAATTTTTCATATTAATTTAATTTAGCAATTAGTTTATTAGACATTAGAAATAAGAAATAAGACTCATAATTTTTTACTATAATTTTTAATAAATTTTAGTTAATAACAGAAGAATATTAAAAAAATATATATTGCGCAGATTGTTGCTGACATTTTTCTCTTGGTATTTTGTTAAATCAAAATTGCACATTTCTCCTTGTTCTTTTGTTTTTGTTTTTGAGTTTATAATGATGAAAGTGGAAGTTAAATATTATCGTATATTGGGGGACCGAAAACGATGGTTGGTGTGTGTACTGTGTAGTCCAAACCAAAAGCAGAATATGCTCTGTTACCTTCATTGTTCTTCAGAGAATTGGATGCGGTGCTTGTTCTTTTGTTGACCCTCTTATGTTCGCTTGCACAACTTTTCTAGTGCAATGAGCCAGTCCATTAGGTTCACACCGTGTGGGGCATCTAAATGTTTATGGCATATGTATGTGATGCCATTTTAATCATATAATGAGAAATATCATACGTAAAATCTCAATACAGACTATATATACATATTTGAAAAACATAGTATAAAACTAAAAATTGTTAGCTTAAATGATTTGACTCCCTTGAGTTTTTAAATTAAGATTTGAGGTTTAATTAATGTTTGACTTAGACATCAAATTATAACTTGAGGTATTACTCTATTTTAAAAATGAGCCGATCTAATAAAAGGAAATTAGTTAAGTGTGGGATAAAAAGCTTCAAATTCTTCTTTGTTAAGAAAAAGAAAAAAAAAGTTATAATTTAAATGTGGTCAAAAGTTTAATTTTTAAATTTGTGTACATGAAAAATTATTTATTAAAAGATATTAATTTCTTAAAATAGATATGAATACCTCGATTTCTTAGTTTTTGGGTGGAGATAAAAAAAAATTGAAAATTATAGTATGTTGAGATAATGAGACTATTATTATATAAATAACGTATGCAAAATATCTAGTTATCCAATACTCCTATGAAATATTTAACTCCCAGAGGCTTAATTTTGTATGTTTGTATGTTTGTATGTCATACACCTAACTAGCACTATTAAATTAATCACTATCCGTTTACTGTCATAAAACCTAACCTAACCCTTTTTCCTTCTTTAATTTTCTTGCATGGAAAACGAATCCTCCCAACCTAAAGTTTGGCATGCATTGATTAATTTGGGTCAAGAAAAATTTAACTGTTGAAAATAAATGAAAAACAAATTATTGAAAACTGTCAACGAATCTGAACATGATAGGTTTATGTAGTACTACTACTATTAGAGCATGGACGCCAGTGGCAATCAAACATTTGATTGAATGATTCAGAAGATAATGAGCGTTGAACGTTCATTCATAATTGCCTATTTTGGGCAACAATTTGGTGCCATTTGACTTGGTCTTCGTAGCCACGCCTAACTTTATATATCTTACCTGCTATATCTTTCGAATCAAGTGTGTTTTAATGATCAGCCTAACTTATCTAATTAATTCAATGAAAGCTTTCAAACACAAATAATTCGAAATTAAAGAGGTTGTCAGCAGGTGCCTTGTTTGGAAAATAAATTGATCGTGAATATAAATATCTAACAAATTATCATATAAATGTCTAAAAATTTGTAATATCTTTCATAAAAGCTAAAATGTTAGCGGAAAATTGCAAATTAAAATTTAATTTATTGATAAAATTAACTACTTATTAAATTAGTCGACAAGTCAAAAATAGCACAAAAGAACAAATTCAATTACTTAAACATAACTTAAAATTTGATAATTATATATATTTATATATTTATCACTTTTCATATTTCAATTTGTTTCAAATCATTTATCATAATACCTGGGAGTAATAACATACTTCCCAATAAGATGTATAAGACCAAATAAATACTTACCTAAGCAATTATTAGGTTTTAAATTTCCGCTGCAACAAAGACCTGTGACCAGCAATGATGCTCATATTTTTATTATTTTCTGAAAGTTGCAATGATGAATGATATTGATGATTACATATGGCTTTTGTCTCTGATAAGGCTTTAATTTTGTCTATAGTAAAAATAACTGCGACTATAATACAGCTATGGTTAGGAAAAGGAGCGTTTGTTGCGATGGCACTTGTATACTCGAAACAAGCGACGGACGTGACCAAATAAATTTATACTGTAACGTGCATGCATGTGTGATCTTGGATCCAAAGTTCCAAACCATTGTAGGGGTCACTATTAAACTTTTTGCTAAAAATTAAGAATATTAAATTGCAGTGTTTGCTTGTTACCATTAATTTGGATTCTTCAAGGGGAAAAGAGATGCTTTGTCATCACTCTCTTTCTCTCATTTTGATAAAGAAATAATCGAGCACAATAATTATTTTTGTCACCTAACATGAAAATATAATTTAATCAAATTTGTTTAATACTTGCTCAAGACGATTTACATCTTTAATTAACTCACTTTTGTGATCACTCTCTTTCTCTCATTTTTATCCATTAACATTTTTTTAATAATTATCAATAATCATATTTAAAACTTTCATTTCATTACTACAAATAATAACTTTAATATTGTTACGTTAAAATTGATTTTTATAAAAATTGATGACATATTCATAAATAACACAAATTTGTTAATATTGATTTTTTAAAAAATAGATATTATTGAAAAAACGTAGAAAAAGTTAAACATCAATTTTTTTCAAAAATTAGTGTTAAGTTACTTCGTCAATATCAGTTCTTAAAAAAAATGTGGAATTTTTTTATAAAAAAAACAATAGTTTTTATCTTTTTTATTACTTAAACTAACAAAAGTAATAAAAAAGTAGGATTGAAAAGGTGTAGGATAGAGTTGAATTTATTTCAGCTTAACTCAAAACTCAATGTAATAAGAAAATTAATTGAAGTCAAACTTCGAGTCAAATTTAATTAATATTTTTTTAACTCAAACTCAAATCAATTTAAGCCACCAAACAACTGAGTTCAAATTGTTCGTTAAAATCACATTAATACCATAAAATATTTTGACTTGTTTTTATACTTAATCATTATATTATATATTTTATTTATTTATTTAGTTATATTATTTCATATAACAATAAACCAATATAAATTAATTAGAAAAATAATTATATGAATTTAATATATATATATATATATATATATATATATATATATATTAAATTCATATGGTCATTTTTCTAATTATTGATGTGCTGTATATGTGTATTCAGGGGTGAATCAAATGAGTCCTAATTAATTTGCTAGACGGTTAGAAAAGGAGTAAAAGTCCAATTAATGTTTGAGAAAGATTATTTTAGATAAAATTAGTTGAAAAGTTACTTGGAAACTCAAAAGTTAACTTGTTAAAAGTTGGTATTGAAAAGTTAGTTTATTAAATGATAAATGTTCGATAAAATTAATTGTTTAAGTAGTTGAAAAGTATAAAATAACAGAAAAAATAATAAATGTATGATTTATTTTTAAAAATATAATAAGAAAAATAAATAAATAAATATATTAAGGATAAAAATAAAAAAAATATATAAAAAATTATAAGTTAAAACTTAGTGTTTAAAAAATATTACTTAAAATAGTATTTCAAAAAACGTCAAAAATTATTAAAAAAATTATTTATCAACCGTCAAATAAATTTTTTACTAATAAAAAAAATTAAAATATCTTATAAAACATAGCGGAATTCGAACTTCTATAACAATTTGATTCACTTTAATTTTGGGATTGCACATTTATCATAATAACGTTTGATATGAATAAATGCAATTTGCATCAAAGGCAACGACTGATTATGCCACAATACCCTCCAAATTACACTGCCACCTTCTCCTAATTAATCAATTATTGATTTGCTAAAGAATAGTCCATCTCATATCCGAAGCAACTTTAATTTATTGCGGCCCCTTTGATGTAAGATGCCCAAGAAAAGGGATTGATTGAAAATTTCCCTGTAAAACATTTCTTTGTGAAGCTGGTGTTTGCTTTTCGTAATTTCTCATCTCAAAGGCTCAAACAAATATCAATAAGCTCATATTTTAGCCAATGCCGTACATCCAATAATTTATTTAACTTTTGACTTCTCTCCTTTTTAATTTCTTTCAAGCAATTACACATGCCCGGAGGAGTTGCTTTAGTGCAATCATAGAGCTTTGTAATGATTAGTTCTATCTAATTTCCAAACATGAAAGAGGGTAAGAAAAGAGAAAAGAATGATAGAAACATGTTAATTTTTTTCATGAAGAAGGAAAAATCACATCCACATGCTAAGGGTCCTGTTATATTTTTTGGGCAACCAAGTATTGAGATTAGATGTCATCAATATACTGTCCCATGTGTTACTCTAAAGTGTAACCCAACTAATAGCCATTTTTTTTTCTTCTATAGATTGTAGTAAAGAGCACGCACCTAATTAACTAATTATTAATCTCAAAACTTGACTCATTTTGTGTCGTTCAAGACGGACTCACCTGCTCATTAAGAGTTAACGTGAACCACAAAGAACGTAAATCATAACCCTGTTTAAATTAGTGTATATATATATATATATATATATATATATATATATATATATATATTAGCTTTAAGTAAAATAATTATTGTATAGAATTTATTTTAAAAATAATTGGGATAAATAATTGTATAATTGGATTTATTGATTTAAATTAATTTTAAAATAATATATTTCATTTAGGTTGTATAAAAAATCACCTTTATTTAATAAATTATCGGAATAAATATGAATGCATCATCTTATAATATTATTTGTTAGAGAATAGAAAAAGATTTTTGTGATAAATTTGTTAATAATTACGAATAAAAAAGGTTCAACTTGACCCTTTTAGAAGAAAAGATGATTATTTAAGATTAAGGTAGAGATAATATAATCAATCCATAGCCTTTTGTTTTTCTATCCAATCATGCACAACGTGAGAGTGAATAAAACAGACCCAAAATTATATTTAGGCCACATTAACTAAATTTTTGGTTCATTGGTCTAGTTATCTTTTTTGAATTATACAAATAATGTAAATGTTTCTTATATTATTATTTAACAGATCGTAATATTTTTTTAAACTATCATAAATAGGGTCCTTGTCTTTTTGGTGGAACCCCGAAGTAGAGTGACTATACTCAATTATAGTCTTTTGTCTTTCGATCTAATCATGTACAACGTGAGTGAATAAAACATAGGCACAAAAGTATATCTAGGCCACATTAAATAAATTTTTTATTCATATACGGTCAAGTTATTTTTTTTAAACGGTAATATTATTATTTAAATAATGTAAATGTTTTTTAAATTATTATTTAATTATCAATGATAATATTTTCTGTAACTAATTAGGATTTTTTGTTCTTTGGTAGAATCTTGATGTATTTCCAATGACTTTGATCATTTGAGCCGATAATGAGACTGATTCTCGGTTTAGAGTTTAATTAGACTAATATGTGTGCATTTATAAACCGTTGGTAAAATAATAGTTGCAGGAAAGGGTAAAATAGGTATCAAAATAGTCAACTTAGGTTTTTAAGGGTAAATTTTGAAAAAAAAAACAAATTAAAAGTCTATTAATTGTTTGGTTATTAACAACATTTTTTTATTTTCACTTATAACATGTCTTTTTTTTATTTTAAAAATTGTTTGGAAAAAATTCATTAATTTTATATAATAATTAAAATACATTAAAATAAAAAAATAATATTTTAATAATTAAAATAAAACATTTTTTTTCTCAAAATATTTACCCATTTTGATGATCCATTGTATATTACTTGCAAAAATTATAACATAATTAATGATGGAATTGATGATAAAATTGGGGACGAAGGAAGAATAAGAACATCTCCAAATAAAGGATCGTGCAGGAAGATCTTAGTCTCAAAATCTGATTTTGTTAAAATCCATTATTGAAGTAAGATGTTGGATCTCTAAGTGAAGATTCAATTCATGTAGAAGAATTGATAAGATTTGTAATAATTTTTTTTAAAAAATTGATTTTTTACTCTCTCTCTCTACAACATCTCACGGGAAGCAACAACCATCAATTGAAAAAATAAAAGCTCTTTGAGAAGAAATACACAACAACACCAACACCAACATAGATGTCGTCCTAGCATTGAACAAAATTCAACAACAATTAAAAATGAAAAAAAATAAAAAATAAAAAAGATGTGGAAATGCTTGTCTTTGAACCCATTCGTTCAAGTTGTGGTGGTGTCATCGTCTTCTTCGAGGTTGCAACGATGTTTGGTCAGGTGCATGCAAGGTCATTGTCATCTTCTCCGAGGTTGCGGCGGCATTTGGTTGGTGTCGATTTGAAGGAAGATCTGGATGAAGGACCATCGAATTTGAGGAAGGAGAGATGGGAGAGGGAGAGGGGGCGTGACACACTATGGGGGAAGAAGGATGAGATTTGAGGAAGGAGAGATGGGTGGGGTGAGAGGAGAAGGGAGAAAAAAAGAAGAAGAGAGGGAGTAAAGGGTGGGGGTGGAGAAGGAAGGAAAAAAAATGATGAGGGAGGAGAGGGGGTGTGGATAGGGAATAGAAAATTTTAAAAAAATGACACTTGGCCGTTTCAATAAACATTGACGCAAATATGGAATAGAAAATTAAAAAAAAATTAATGATTGGCCACTTCAGTGAATGTGGCTTATCAATGATAAGTGTTTCAATGAACATTGACTAGATGTTTCAGTTAACATTGGTTGAATTTTTTAACAGTTTACACAACACAAATTTATTTGTAAAGGATGTGAATAGGATATTTGAATATGAATACCCGGGAAGGTCTAACAACAACGACATCAATTACCTATTATAAATTGGAGAAACACATGGATTCTCAGATATGTTGGGTTCTATTGATTGCATGCATTGAGAATGAAAAAATTGTCTAGTTACATGACAAGACCAATATTGTAGAGGTGATCATCGAAAACCCACAATAATACTTGAAGTCATTGCATCATAACACTTGTGGATTTGACATGCATATTTAGGAGTTGCATGTTTAAATAATGAGATTAATGTGTTAAACCAATCACGCGTGTTTATTGACGTTTTGCATGGTTGAACTCTTCCAATGCAATTTATAATTAATGGAACCCCATATAATATAAGGTATTATCTTGCAGATGACATTTATCCTGATTGGGTTACATTTGTGAAAACCATCCAAATGCTACAAGGAGAGAAAACAAAGTTATTTGTAAAATGTTAAAGGGAAAGAAAGGATGTTGAGAGATCATTTGGTGTGCTCAAATCTTGATTTGTAATTATATGTGGTCCACTACATAATTGACAAACGAGTATAATGAAGAACATAATATTGACATGCATTATATTGTATGATATGATTGGTGAAAACGAACGAGATACATACAATGGTAACATTGATATTGATAACGATCATATTTCTGAAAAAATTTCAAACATTAACGTATCTCATGACATTCATTCTGACTTTATTGCATACATGCAAATAAAACATTATATGCATACAAGAGAAATTCATCAATGAATTTAAGCAGACTTAGTGAAACATATTTTGAAATATTTTGATCACAATAATGATGAAATTTAATTTTTGTTGTTCAATGTTGATGTCTGTATTTTTTTTATCAATATTATTTATTATCATAAGTTTAAATTATCTTGATGAATACATATTTTAATTATTAATAAATTTTTTCTTTTTGAATTATTATTTTTTGTAATTAAAATTATATAATAAATTATTTTAAAAAAATTGTGAATAAACATTATAATGTGAATTCCTTGTGGCGCCTAAAAAATGATTTAAGAAATCTAAGATTTATTATTAAACTAAAAAATGGAAGACATTTTAAGAATAATAACATTACGGAATCAAAAAAAAAAAATTAAACTGAGATCAGTTGACAAATGACACTATTAAATTATATCTCACAAACCAAATACATGCTTAATGTTAAGATAAAGTCACATCAACACCATTACCTACCAAATCAATGCCATTATCAACCACGTAAGAGAGATTCGTCATTGTTCTAACAAAATCATGTGACTATAAGGTGGGTAAAAACTGCTTTTACAAGTCCAGCAAGAATATTTGATGGGAAAACTTTTCTATTCTTTTATTATTTATGGACTGATACCATATATCACTTTGTACAAGTTAAGCATCATGCCTCATCTCCACAGTCCCCACCAGCAAGTGATGGATCAGCTGAGAGGTGAGGCATAGGGAACCATGGCATACTTAGCTGCAGTGGCTGTCCTTCGTGACAGGTAAGGCTTTCTCAACCATGCAGGGTAGATAGATATGCTTACATTCTATGTTTTTTCAGAGTTGCTGTCTCAAACAAAACAATGACTGGCACTTTGCATGCATGTGACTAGAGAGCTAGCTCCTACAGACGAAACTTTTGTCTCCAAAGTCTATCTGTTTTATCCAAAACACTGTATGCATGTCGGTTAGTAACTATATTAACGGCTTTAGTGTGTGTTTAGATTGGTGGTAAGTAGTGAGTTGAACTAGTTGAACTCACCGTGATTTTTAGAAGTAACATAGTTGTTTTTGTGGTAAACTTACCGTGATTTTGCACTTCTACTATCAAACCAAACACACAATAAGATTATATGGTTGGAAGAGTTTTAATTAATTGGCTTTAATGTCTATATAATAGCTTATAGAATTTGAGAATACAATCAATTAGTTTGTGTGAAATAGTGAAATAAATTAGCTAGGTATGTCAAATTTGTTACTATTTTACGTACTCGTCATTACTTTTCTGAATAACTATATAAGTATCACTTTCTTATATTTATAAAATTTCTAGATTTTGTGCAGTAAATTGTATTCATCCATATTTATTTTTATGCGTGTGGGAAACAAAAAAACAAACGAAAGGAGACTACAACCTAACAAAAGCAACACCAGAAGCATCTGAAAAAAGCATATATGCTTCAAGTATGTTGAACAAGATTCGAAAACTACAAAGGAAAATGAAGTTGAAGAGCCTATATTGCAAGTGAGTCGACACATTGGTTGGCCTCCCTAAACACGTGCTTGAAAGATAAATCACACTGCATGTTCTAAAAGATTTTTATCCTTTATTGAATAATAATGGCTGCATACGGAAGCAGGTGAGTATCTTCAAGTTTGATCAATTGAAGCGCGTTGCCGAGTCACTCTCACAAATCACAGACTTGAACCCAGCCTCCCAATGATATTTATTTTTTTAAAATAGGGCAGAGATAAAATTTTCACATCTTCTATAATGATTATGAAATTTATAGATATTAATATAAAGTGACTGTAGCTAGTGATATTTACTTGCATTATTTAGGAGTTTGAATCCTAAAATAATCTTTCACTCTACGAAAGACTTTATAACCATCATTCTCAACTTACAAATTGTCTCAAGAATATATGATAATGTCCACTGCACGCTCAGCGCATGTTTGGATAGTAGTTAGAGACTTAGAGTTACCGCAACGTTGATTTTGAGGCAAATCCAATGGACCAACGCAGAATTAGCGGTTTTGATTCGTTCACGAACATAATTCTGAAGGCACTTGAACGTTTTCTCAAACATACCATCAAACATAAATGTAACATACATGTTGGAATGACAAATTGGGCAATTGATGGTTTAAAAATAGCCAATCAAAAGCATACTATCAAACATACATAATTCTGTAAGTACTATAATGCAGTAATTAGTATAATCAAAACAAAAAATAAATAAAAACTTATATATAAATTAATAGAAACACTTAATCGTACTCGTCTTTTGATTGATAAATTTACAAGCAAATTTTAAAAAAGATTAAATATGTTTTTCAGTCTTGAATTCTTTACGATTTCTTATTTTGGTCTCTAAATTTTCTCAGACTAATCAACGTCCTTCATCTTTTTTTTTTCATTATAGGTTTTAGTCTTTTTCATTTATTTTGGTCGTTAAGTGATGATATGGTGTTGGTTTTATTAATATTTTATTTCATTATGTTCAACTAAAAATTATCAGAAATTATTTTCCTGAAGAAAACCCAAACTCAATTTCTATCCACGCCCTTTCCTCAAACCCTGAGCCACCCATTTCCTCCTTCACCCCCAAACCCTTTCTCTCCCAAACCCAAACGCCAACAGTGGTGAGAGGGGCGAAAGGTGCCAGTGCCAAGCGTGAAAAGTAACATGAAGGGTAAGCGAGATTACATATATCGGATTCATCGATTCTTTCCTTTTCCATATTTCAATATTTATGGCATTGAGTTTTGATCGATGGAAAAAAGATCCTTTCTTTAACGTCGTCGAAGATTGAAGTTTGAGAGGCTTAAGTTCATCAGTGTGCAGTGTGCGCAATCTTAAAAAAACAAATTGGTTCTGACAATGTTGTTGCTTTGCCTACTAGTGGCAGAGGAGATGAAAAGGAAGTTGTCAAGGAAAACAACAAAAGTGTTTCATCTTACAAGAACGGGGATGAGTGAGATTTTATTTTGGTTTGGGATTTGATCAAACATGAAATGCGGCTTGATTTTGATCTTGGAATAACTTATATCCTTGGTTTTGATTAATTTCTTTTTGTTGGTTTGAATAATAACCTTCTTTAATTAAGATGTGAGTTAGTTGAACGAAATTATTTTTAAAGGTTCTTGTAATTTGTGACAATTATAAGTCACCACAAATTAGTAATCCTTTTAAAATACTTTATCCATGTAATTTCTGATAATTTTTAACCAAAAATAAACATAATCAAATAAAATAATAATAATAAAATCAATCCACATCACCACTTAACAATCAAAATATATGGAAAGGACTAAAATCTATGACTCAAAAAAAAGTTGAAATAACATTGACTGATCATCAAAAAGTTTAGAGACAAAAACTAGAAGTTGCAAAAGGTTAATAGACAAAAAAACATATTTAACCCTTAAAAATAAGTAATTTAGCCGACAAAACAAAGGGAGGTAAGTTAAACACCTTTGGTCATATTTGCATTCCTACACCACTATCAATGATGCTGACACAAAGAAAGTCTCTTCCTTTCCCTTGAACTTCATTAATTTGGTGAGGAGCTAGGAACAAATGGTTCTTCCCTAATTATTTGATGAATACATGCACTTGGATGGAGAAAATTAGAAAGGAAGAGAAAAGAAAACAAAAGTGCACCTAGCTACAAAAACTTAGAGAGCGAAAGGGGGAGGGAAATTTTACACAGCAAAAAATCCTTAATCACTAGATCACGGTCAAGTTTGGTATAGACATTTAGCAATTTAATACCTTGCTTTATATAGATGCCTTAGCTAGTGCCATCTGTTAGAGAGATCAAGACAGTAACACTTCAAAGTTAGGTAGGCATGATTTCCTCATTGGAATGTTGAAATGTTGAGTGAATCATTTGCTACCCAAATTGGACTATCTTAAAATAACACAGCATGGATGCTGAGGTTCTAGTACAGACGTCCCCAGCACTTGGCGGAACCACAAAGGCAAGGAGATCCCTCTCCAGGTAAAAGATCATAATGATAATTATATGTCAATTCTTCTCCCAAAGCAATCTGATAACAAGAGACAAAGTGAAATCTAATTCATGTAGTACAAGCTAGACAAAACAGCGATGTCCACTATTGGCAATCATGCAGGATTTTGTTACATAAAAGGAAGTTTCATTCTTGTCAAGTGAAGTCCATTATCTAATCCATAAATTCATCCTTCACATAAACGTCCTTAAAGCTGGATATGGAAAGCATATTTCTAATACAACTTAGCCAATGGGCAATATCTAATAGAAGTATGGTCTTCAACACTTAAGGGTATGTTTGGAATTTGGAAGAGAAAGAAGGGGAGGGAAAATATTTTATTTTAAAATTGAGTTATATAATGTTTATAAATATAAATAAAAGATTAACACATTAAGTTTGTGTAGATCTATCATTATATTTCTTTTATTTTAAACAAAATTATCAATTGGATAATAATTAGAAATGAAAAAACTTCCCTCTCTTTCCTTTTCCTCTAAAACTGAACTCCCTTCTCCCACATCAACCAGATACCATATCAAGAAAAGTGTTTGTATGAGCATACTCCCAAGCAACATAAATATTGGGTCACTCTAAAGGGAACGTCATATAGAGAAGGGTTCTTACATCTCGATTTGCGTAAAGACCAATATGTGCACGCTCACAATCCATGCTCTCTACAAGAACTTGGTAACTCACAAGATTGGGCGAGCAGCTGCAATAACCCCAAATTGCAAGAGAAAACCAACAGGCGTTAGGAAGTAAAACAATGAATTAAAAAGTTGCTAGTGATAAAATCTTATGCTTCAATAAAAACCACCATAGCTCGAAAGAAAAAAAAAAGTAAAATCTTTATCATGTTGAAAAGAAAAGAAAAGAAAATTAACAAATTGCATCATGTTTTTGTTGTAGCAAATAACAAATATTCCTAGTCTCCTACATTAAATCCGTGTGCTCACCTGTTATTGATGAACCTAGAGACATTTCCAAATCTAGTTGTATCAATGACATAATGGGCCTGTCCTTCAATCAATCTACCCATATCATTAACATGATCATCAACGTCATAGAAATAACTGCAGTGTTCTTTGCCGTATCTGGTATTTATATAGGGCAAGTCAGTAAAAGAGAAAAAACATCAATTAACTAAAAAGCAATGTTATCAATGGCAGATGGCGCAACATGGGGGAAGGCCAAAATTCCGACATATAAGCATGCCATTGTGGCCTACGGTCCGCCATGGCATGCCTCCCTTCACAAATTAACAATGGCGGTTGGCAGCAAAACTGCCATGGCGGCCATAGTGCCACCATTTAACAACACTGCTAAAAGAAACTACATTGTGAAGAAATGTAAACCTTTTGCGCCGGTTTTGTGCCTCCTGCTTATCTAAAACCTCTCCAATGTACTCACACACAAATGTTCCACGAAGGATAGCCTCACCAGCCCTTACAGCCCATCCCTGTGAATGAAATAATAAAAGTCAATGTAATAGACCTTAAAAGTCATTTGGAAATCATCAAAAGAAGAAAAGTAGCACCTTCTTTTCTGTTTTAAAGACTTCCAATTTAATCCGTATTCCATTCTGCAATATTCTGTTTGGACAGGTTTTATTGCATTTGCACATCTGGTTACATTCATACACAAGGTAACCTTCCTGTAGTTTCACAGAGCAATTCCCAGCATGAGACAAAAAATATTTGTAGATTAGTAACATAGAAATCAAAAAGGGAAATATCTTCTGTATATCCTATATACTTAATTCTAAGTAGGGGGCGGGGGGAGACATAACTTTAGGATAAGCTGGATATGGTGTTGCTAAATAATGCCCAACATATTTAGAACATATTTTATATATAATGGCAGCAAATAATTAATACAAATATTTTACCTCCAATATTATTCGACCATTCTCATCATATGGGAACCTACTACGCATTGGTTTCCCAAATATGTCTTTTGCATCATCATAGTCATTATCAAAAAGGTAGACATGATCACACGTTTCAGGACAGCAGGCAGAAAATGAGCAAGCACATCTTAGTTGCAGACTCTGTTAATAAAAAAATAGGTTAAATATTATTGAGAACCAATTAAAATGATAGTGTACTCAACAAAAATTCTTTCTAGCTTCAGTTTGACAAAGAGATATGTATTACATAAACGTGTGACACTTGTGTGAGTCCTTGAGCATAGAACTCGATCCATTTTAGGTCCTTAAATGGACATGAGTATCAATAAGGTATCTTATGACAAATAAGTATGTGAAATAACATGCATTTAATATAAATGAAGTTTTCTGTTATCTCTGATTTGGATTTGATCAAAGGAAAAACTGAGTCACAATTAAGTACCTCAGTATCAAGGCTAAGTGATTGATCAAGCATTGGCTTTGTAACATAAGTAAAGCTCTCCCAAGGCCTAGAGAGATTTATATCTTCCTCAACGGACCCATGCCTAAGAAGAGAGTTTAGAATATCTTGATCTACTACACAAATCACTGGAATTGATTCCTTCCCAAAGCTTATGTCATCACACAAGACAGTAACCTTTTGTAAGGACCCTACTTTTAAATGTTGTGAATCAATGATGTAATGAAACTCATCCACCTCCAACTCGTCACAAACAGGATCTGATAAAATTACTGATTTTGGCTTTAGGAAACCATTAGGAAGAGATGCTAAGGGAGAGAGATCCCTTTGGTCCTTCAAAACCTTACAACCCCTAAGACAAATGAACCCATCCTGGTGCCAACCCACCTGAATGTTATGATCGCTGCAAAGTTTTGCTGCCTTCAAATAGAGCCTTTCAGGCAAAATTCCATATTTCTCCTCCAGTGAGGCTTTAAGACTAACTTTACAGCATACAGAACGACCAATTGACAAGATATCAAGATTGTTAGGCCGTGGTTTAGTCTTCTGAATCTCAGAAAATAAAATCTTTGCAACTGCCGAGCATTGATATTCTGCCAACTTACCAATATTTCCTGTCTCAGTTACATGAGGTTTTATCTTTCTTTCCACCATGTCAAGTGACTTTGTTGCCTGAATGTGTCTCTTTAAATTAGCATTAGCCCTATTCCTAATTCTAAATGATGCTGCTGCCAAACCATTTTTAAATCTAGGACGGCTAAGTCTGCCAGATTTTAATCTATGCGTATAATAACGAACTCCCCTTTTTGTAGAGCGGCTGGTACCTAAATTGCGGCCCATATGAGCAGCTTGATGATGGCGACCCAGGTCAGGTAGTAAATCAAATTTTAACCCACAAAACCGGCAAACAAACCTCCGCAAACCACCTGGATTCTCAGAATTATTCTCCAAAGAAGCTGAATTTCCCTGGTCAAGATTTTCCGGAGAGTCCTCACAAGGCAAAGTTTGCTGCTCAGGAGCTTTCAGTGGCTTGAATTCAACAGGGTGGACTGATAGAACATGCAGCCATAACTGCTCCATATTTCCAAAATGACTACCACAAGGAATGCATTGGAGAAGCAAGCACTGTTCAACAAATTGCACACGGTGTCTCTCCTGAACATGGGCTTCCAATAGCTTCTTGTTTGTAAAAGAATCCAGACAAATGGCACAAGCATAACCTCTGAACAGCCACTGTGCTTCCTTTTTATGGTTGTCCATCCAATGGTTACCAAGAGTTTGGTCATCAGGAAATTTTGCACAGCAAATCTTACACTTAATGACATTTTCATTATCAAAGCTGTCATTATCTGTGGAAGGAACGAGAGGTGGACCTTCCACGAGTGAGGATACATCTATGTCATCATTGAATCCCCAGATCAATTCAATTCTCTCCTTTTCACTATGAACCAACTTCATAAGGAATTCCCCAACACTAGTATCTTTTGAGGCTTCAGTTAAAGCCTGCTTGAACTGAACTTCCTTAGAAGCTGGGCTTCTTTGTGACAAAATGCTTTTGAATAGCCTGTAAAAAAGCTCACATGCTTTATGCAGGTGCACCTTTTGCTTCCATGAGCAGCAGTCCCTTAAAATTTCTGTGAACACTTCTTTTGATATTATCCTACTCTTTCCATTTCTTGCACGTTTTAGCCAGCTTGGAAGGTGCTTCTCACAATACAAGAAATACCTCTTTGGTTCTTCCAAACAGGGGTCCTTGTCATCATAAGGAGGAGAACCTATACAGTGAAGTACCTCCATTGCAATCTGATCATTGCCAGAAAGGGCAGGCCTCTCATCTAAGTTGCTTCTTCCAAGGAAGGAATCACCATCAATGGCAGGCACTGGTTCTACTTGCAATGAACTTTCAGCATTTATCAATACCATGTCTTTGCTGATCAAGCCCCCTGAACCAATGTGATTTTCTTCATGTTTTCTCTTCAGTGTATTATGGGTTAAATTTGAGATCTCATTTGTTTCAGCATGGGGACGATGTTTCTTACAGAATGAAGAGCCAGGAAGGGCATGATGCTTACACTTAGTACCAAGAACAGTTGTACCTCCACACATTGGAGTATCAACTGAAACAGGTTTTTCGGCTTTCCCTAAGCTTCCCAAAAAATGAGATGACAAATGCGCACAACAATATACCTCACCGTCATTTGCCCATCTCACACATTGTCTTCCCTTCGCTTCAACATAAGCTATGCATTGCCGATTCTTAGCACCAGGTTCTACAATTTTTTTACCAGCCATCTCATTCATAGGTGTTGGCTCCATTCCATTTCCATGCAACATCTCAGAATCAGTAGCCTCAACTACAATTTCATTCCATTTATTGGTCAAATTACTAGTTGCCACAGGTACCTCCTTAATATCTTTGTGTGTAGAGGTCTCAGCTGCTAATGTATTCAATATGTCCTGACTCCTATAGAAACCTGGGTCAGTTTCAAGAGTAATTTGCTGATATGAACCTTTTGTTTCCACCAGTGTAGCATGCGTATCTGCACGACGAACTTCAAGTTTGGGCCTTTTTCTACCAACCTGAAGGCTTACTTGGAACAACCCATCAGAGGTCATTTGATTCATATCCTTGCTGCTAGAAAAGGAAGGTGATGTGGAAAACCATTTCATCACATCATGCTTCCAGGTTTTCCACTCAGAACCTAATGTTGATTGCACCAGTGCATCCCAAAGAGCATTGACATCATTCCACAAAATAGAATCAGACAATTCCTGAACAAGAGGATAAGAAACAAATCAACCTAAGCAAAGCATAAGTTTTTGTGATTATTGTTTAAACAAAGTTATGTATTTATTTCAGCAGCTTTTAGAAATTTGACATATGATTTCAGTCTGCGCATCAGAAAGGAAGCACCACATTGCCCACATTCTCTATTATTAAAGTTTAAAATGCATTAACAAATATACCAAAAAAAATGCATAAAAAATGACATTAGAAGTGTTTAGTATATACTGATATCCCCAGATGGCAGAAGATAACCTTAGTTAATCAAAAGAGGCAATTGAGTGAATATCTGATTTTGGTTTTCACAAAAACCAATCAGATAAACTTCTAGAGACTACATATTTTCTTAAAATAATAGGAATTATGTAAGATCATAATGATTTTTCTTAATCTCTTATACATTTTGGGCACTGGTGAGTAGCAGTGTTCACAAACCAATGCAATCAAACAAAAAAAAAAACAGATTAAAAAACCCCAAAAAAATTTATTGAATTAGATCAGATTTGATTTTGATAACCTATCCAATATAATCCAAAATGAACTTATATATACGTTTATATTTTTATTTATAAATTTATGATATGATTCATGGTTACATGTTTATTTCTCTATATATTTGTAAAATTTTCACATGACTTATACTTATTTATGAAAAATATATTTAATTAAAGATAGTTTTTTTAGTAAATATTATGTTTATTATATATCTTACCATTTATTTCATACCATTTTTCAGAGCAAAATAAAAGTAAGACTAGAACCAAAAAAGGATTTGATCAAAGCTGCTTTAGAATGGATTGTATCATTCGATCGAATTTAAACTTTAAACCAAACCAATTGGATGATGAATTAAGTAAACAAAAGTGCTTTGATTGGATGCTTTTTCTTATCTGTGAACACCCTAACTAGTAAGGATTCGTGGCAGTGTGAGGGCAAGATATGAACGGATAAAAGCAAAAACTTAAAGGGACCATTTCTTTTGTATCTTCACCTCTTGGGTTTATTGTATTGAAGATTATAAAGATTTTTCCCTACTATTTTGTTTAGGTTTCGTTTGAGATAAAATCAATGTTGGTCCTTCACCTAATAGCTAAAACTTTTAACTGAGAGTTGCTCTCAGACATAGTATCAAAGCCTCTATGAATAAGTCATCAGAAGTTCAATCCTTGCCATCTTCCATTCTCTTAAATATGGCTGAGTTTTCAGCACAGGGTAGATTAAGCATGTGTATTCACACTTCAACCTTAATGGATGCATGCATGACGAGAGGTGTTAAAGATAAAAAATCAATCTTGAGCCTTCACCTAATAACTTAAGTCTTTATTTTCCTTGAATGTTCTTTTATCAAAATGCACTCTGGGAAAGAAATGGAGTCAGGGCGTACAAAATAATAACAATATGAGACAACCTTTAGCTGTGCTCTGCTCATGGGTTTTAAGCATTTTATTGTCCTATTTTTATGTTTATTATCCATTTGTGAGTATTAAATAAATAAAAAAATAGTCATTTGCCATGAAGATCATGCAAATATGAGTACACAGTCCTTTTTTCTAGATACATGAATTGGTCACCAAAATTATAAAGTACCTCCTTCAGTAGCTCTACCAATTCAGCACTATTTGCAGTCTGGCATCGTTCAGCCCAAGAGTAAGATGAATGTTGTATCCAGTCAGCATCTGTGTAGTGCTTCACTATGCTCTGTAATGAAAAATGATTACACTACTTAAGTCACCAGAAAAGGTTACCAAGAAATATTAATTGAACCATGATGTTTGTATTTATCTAATGAAAACTGAAAATACTAGGATTTATAATTTTAAAACTACAATATAGCTCAAATGACATAAATAGCACATACTATGCAAGTAATTTACATTAGGTGTTAGCATTCAACTTCAAAGAAGTGCCAGAAATTCAATTCAATCAAATATGATAATGCTTTTAACTTAACGAATTGCCATACTGGCAATATGTGCTCATCCATGTGGAGGATGTCAAGTCAATAGAATTGATGATATGCTATATTGAAATGATACCAAGGCAGTCTCTTTTCTCTCCCCTTGATAAGACATCAGGCCAACTATATTTAAATAAGATTAAGAATATGAATAGGTGAAAACTAAAATGGCTCTTATATCACAGTGGCATTGCTATCTTGAAATACATGATACAAAATGCTAGGTAGAAATTAATTCACCATTAGTTTTAAGACGCAATACTAAGTATGCTTGTGGACCCATGAGACACATCACCCAAATGAGAGGAAAATGGAATGATATCCCTTGTCAGCAAGTTGAATTCCATAAGTCCATAGCAAGAATAAAAAAGACTAGTAGTGAGGGTTGAAGAAACAAGCATGGAAACAATATAAATTAAAAGTGGGAGGATATGAAGTATAAAAACTTCAGGGCCAATGAACTACAATAGTAACCAAGGTATGTGTTAACCCTAAAAGTCACATGTAAGAGAAGAGCAAAAGAATGATCATCAAGGTGTAGTTTGCAATTTTTTCGAATTCAAACTTTATCAAAATCTAACATGTGTAGCACCCTCCAAATGCATTGGAACCCTGTCTTTTTTAGCTTGTAGAATTTTTTTCAACACAAGGTTCTAAAGCTGCATTGTTATCAAGTACTTTTCCAATTTTATTTGACTTGAAAATATATAATAAAAGCAGAACTCAATGTAAATCTATCACACTACTTTGTTATGTTAGTAGAAGCTTCATATTCACAAGAATATTGTTTAGTATATTTCTAGTGCATATTAACCCAATAGAGAAGCATAGCTACAACAAGTTCAGACATTTTAAAATGCAACAATGTTAAAAGATCGAAAAAATGTAAGCTCTCTACTCCATAAACTATTATCAAAAGTTGTAATTTACATTTAGTAACTTTAGAAGCATTCTGCCAAAATCTGAATAACTGTTACAACGAGAAGTCTCCATAGCAAACTCCTTCCAAACCATCACATCACGAGCAGTTTCTAGCAAGGCCTATATTTATCAAAAACATCAAAAGTAAAAAATACAATAAAAAAGTTAGAGATTACAAGAATAAGGAGTGAAGAAGAAATAGAACCATCATCACATACATTAGGATGAAGCTGATCAACAATGCTCAGTATACCAATGGTTAGCTTTTGCATTATAAACCGCCGTGCAACAGTCAAATCTTTTACCATTTTCAATCCTGCTTGATGAGTTTTGTGTGCAATAGGCTGGGGAAACTCATAAATTGATCGAACAAGCAGCATATCAGCCCAAGAATGATTCCTTGTGTGAGGAAAAAATATAACAAAATATTTCTTCCGGTCATGAGTTGGTTTTGCTTTTAAAGTTGATAATGGCCAGTCAGCCCTTGCACATTTGATACCAGCCTGCCAGTTCCCTCTCCACTAAAAAAGACAAGTAAAGAAAAACACAAAATTAGGCCACATTGCATTCTGACTTTCCTCCCCTCCCCCCCCCAAGTTGGTCAATGAAATATGTAAGAGGTGTCTAAAATAAAGAAAATATTTTCTAATCATTGTGATCAAGCAGTAGGCCCATTTTTTAAACTTAAAAAAAGAGTTATTCTTAAAAAAAAATTAAGTGATGTTTTAAGAAGCAAATAGAAGTTGTTTCATTAAAAAAGTAGGAAAAAAAAAAGTTTAGAAAAATACATCAAAAAAGCAAAAAACTGCTTATTTTATAAAAGAAAAATTAAAATAAAAGTTAAAACAAACAGGTGTAATATTAGTAAAGAGATATTAGGAATTTTAAAATAATAAATACAACATTGGCTACATCGGACTGTTGAATAATTAATACTCTAATTGTAGGGAGAATAGCAAACAACTATTAGAAAAGGCTCCCAACAGATAGTAAATAACCAAATTTTGCGCATGCGCACGCACACACATACCTTGACCCACAATGCCACAGGCTCATCTCCCTTCAGCCAGGTGGGTTCAGAAAATGACAGCTCTACTTCCCTACTACCATTTGGTGATTCACTTTCATTTGTATCTGGAATAGAGCCAGAGTTTTCAAAGGCTAAGCAAGGCTTGTTTATTCCATCATCTTCAACATCATGGAAACTAATGGATTCCTTCTGGCCTTCCACTTGGCAGTCACAACATGAAGATCCACCACATTGGCAAGCTATATTAGTCAAGGGTTCACAAACAATCTGTTGCGTTTGGCCTTGTCTTTCTAGCTGAGGCCCTTCCGTTCGTAATGAGTCATTCAGTTGATCATCTTCCAATTTAGCCTGATCACCACTTTCTCCCTGGTTTACAAAAGTTGTTCCTAAACTTGGCTGAGAGCAATCAGATCCCCCAGCATACTGAACACCAGAACAAGGAAGTACTTCCATGATACTATATTAAAATCGGCAGTATGACATGATATGCTTCCTATGACTTATGATTCCCATCTAACCACTATTCTGTCAAAGGCCATTCCACAAAAAAAGTATAATAATGTAGTGTTAAGCATAGTATTGAAAAAAGGAGGCTGAAAATAAAACATAAATAAAATATATTGAAACTAAATGGCATGGGTATATCAAAATCAAATTAAAAGAAAAGGGAGCAAAACAATATATATCGTAGAACTAAGAAAAACACCATGTGTTCCTTGACTAGGAGCAAACACCAATATGAACTTTTATGAAATTCCATTTTAGGATTTCAGTGATTTACAGAAAATTTGGGGGAACATTAACTTGATAAAACCAGCAATACAAATTACCATTTTCAAGATCCCTTCTTAAATTACTGGCTTTATGACTTGACAGCATCAGAGCAAGGAATCATTTGTCAATATATCCATTTCACTAAAGGTTTGAGAGGTGCGGGGAATGCAAGATCACGTATTAAATGAAAAACAAAAATTGTATTGAATATTCAGTTCTCTAATTCTGTATTTCTTAGAATTCGGTCCTATGGCCTAACTCAGCCTCATAAAACCGGTTTGTAACATGAGGAATGCCCAAGATTTATAGATCTATTTAAGTCATATCTCTAGTCAGTTTGGGACTAAACACCACCCTTAAGGCTGCAATTAAAGCAGCACCAAAAAGGTCGCAACTAAGAGGGGTGAGCACAATTAAGGCAACTTTTCAACACTCTCGCAAACGCCCAGGGCTACTAGCTTGGAGCGTGGCAATACAAGTGACCAAACAATGAATCTAAGATAGGCTCTAATAGCATGCTGAAAGAGAGAGAAATATATGAAAGAAATGTTGAAATCATGTTTCTTGAATGTGGAAAAGAAAAGAGGTTTGCCTGGAACAATTAAGGAAAGTGAATGATTTACAAGTACATTAGTATAACCAAGGTTATTGTTGGTGTGTTTATATGTGCATGGAAAACAACGATCATGATCTAAATACAAGCTTGCATAATATTCTTTATTACTTTAATCCAAGAAAGTTAGTGAAATACTCCTCTGGAAGTAGATTTAGATCAGGCAACAAGAATGAAGGTTCCTGGCCACAAATCTCTTGCTTGTTTGAGGGAGCACTTGTTGCACTAACAAGTGATTCGCCCTCAAAAATATTGTCTTACACTGTTTGTGTTGAGGCTAAGTTGGATGAATCACAATGAGCTTCCATAGACTGAGGTGGGTTAAGTACAAGTAGTCATGTTTGAAAGGTTCCTTTTGACATCAGATCAAGCGTTATTCTCTTTAACTTTTGTTTGAGGCTCTTTTTTCTCAAATTGAAAAGATGAATTGGCAGCCATGAATCTCAATTACAAAAAGAGCCTCAAACAAATTTAAAGAAAGTAAAGCTTGATTTGATGACACAAGGTACCTTCCAAATGAGACAAGTTATACTTGACCCACCTAAGTCTGTCAAGGCTCAATGCAATACACCTAACTTAGCCTCAACACAAATAGTCCAAGACAAGATTCTTGAGAACAAATCACATGTTAGTGCAGCAGCAAGTGCTCCCTCAAACAAGTAAGAGATTAGTGGCCAAGAAAACCTTCATTCTTTTTGTCTGATCTAAATCTACCCTCCAAAGGAGTATTACATAGACTTTCTTGGATTAAACCAATAAATAATATAATGCAAACTTATATTTAGATCATGATCATTGTTTGCCAAACACATCATGCATTAGCAATAACCTAGGTTATGCTAATGTACTTGTAGGTGGTAAACCATTCACTTTCCTTTCTCAATCACAGACTCACAATTGTTGGGAACTATTTTTTAATTCATGATGATACTAAGGGTAGTGTAGAAATTGTAAAGATTTTATATCACTAGAAATTTTTCTATGGTCTTAGCACTAGGGACCAAAGCTTAACTTTTATACATGCATAGGAATAAAACTTAAAATTTTCTTATATAGGGACTAAAACTTAAAATAAAGACAACTATAGGGATTGAATAATTTAAAATATAATTTTAATTATACTCAGTTACAAGACTAAAGCAAAGGGATGTAACGTGAACCATGACAGCATATATACTTTGCCATGCATAGAATTTTAACTATACTCGGTCATAAGATTTTGTAATTATTAAAATAAATGAGTTCAATTTCTATACATTGTCAGTATAAAAAAAATTGCACTATCAACTAATCAGAAATCATCATTGACATGACAATTTAGGTATTGTAAAAGCCAACAAACTTACTATACATGATGATTTGTGATTTGATGATAGCGTACAAATCTCTTACTCTGTCAGTGCATACACTGTTTACTCAACAAATATTTTCAAAAACACATTGATTTTAATCTATGAAGTAGTCACTTTTTGGAAGGGTCAATAAGCACAAGCAATTTGGAAGAAAAAAATAAAAAAGAGTTGTGTATATTATAAATGATCTGGGTAAAGCTCAAGTTAAGAGAACTATCCAAATCTTACAAGGAGTATTTGGCCATATTCCTAGCTGATATGAGATCTTGATGCATTCCCTTCATCCCAAAACTGAACTCTATAGCATGATGTTTTGCAGAACCTGCCATCTGTAGGTAGCTCAACATAAGGACAGAATAGGCTCTGATATCATAGCAAAAACAGATCGAACCTACCTTAACCTCAAGCACGAGTTCAGCATGAGAGGATTGCCCTAGTTGTATAAGGATTAGTTTGACCATATTCCCAATCCCATGAGAAATTCCCAATCCCATGAGAAATCATGACAGTGTCCATGACAGAATACCTCAAATTTTAATGTCAGTATAAACTTAGGTGCATTTCTTGCTTTTTGAATGTAAACGCATCATTTTATATCAAACATTTAATGTTACCCCATGGCATGTCAGATAATTTCAAATTTGTGTTTGAGCTTCATAACTAGAAAGTTCAATGAAATTATTTCTTCATACATTTAAATAGTTGTTCATAGACTGCAATAAGATAAAACAATCAAATCAATTAGTTCATAAAATGAGAATGAACAACTTCAAACCAGTCTTAACAAATAAATACACAACAGAACAATAAGCAAGAAGACAACATATAATATCACACTATTAGTTATACCATTGTATAAAATAAGTGAAATTATTTAACAATGAATTGAAATGTATTAATTAAGTAATCTGTTTAAAAAGAATCCCCCACTTCCCATCAGTTTATGGTCTCAATTAAGTGGGCACTTGCATATGCAGAGAGCAGCAGATTGGACAGCCTATTCAGTTCAAATTGGCATACCTAACCACTATTAAGTGTGAGTGTGTGATCTAGCAGAACAATGCATATTTTCTTGTTTACTGCCCTGATAAGAGTAAACCATTTAGTGATGCATGGCAATAGTAATTGAGGCATCATTGAAATTTTATAATTATTTTTATAGCTTCTGACAAGACAATAATTCACATCTAACTTCATAATTGAATGCTATTACCTTGGAATGTTGATCAACAGATGCCTTCCCAAGTATACAACATGATTATAGAGGTTTTTTTTAAAAAAAATACAAATTTACAATCGAGGTCTATTACCTGGTTTATGCAGAAAAGGATAGGGTAAAGTTCAAGCAAAGCAACCCGGTGAGACTCTATCTCAAGATCAAATAGTTCCCAAAATAGACTTAGTAGCACTAGAACTATGACCCTTGGGCAAGGCCTAAGAAAAATTTAACAGATGGAAATCACTTATCTCCATGCTAGTCCCTCTAATTGAAAAATAACATGTCATTAAAAAAAAAAATTCTTTCAAATATAAACATTCTCTCTTTTAGTTTTTTTTTTTTTTTTGTTAAGGTGTTATCTTTAACCGCAGCAGAAGAAAGGGGACAAGTGATTGGATTCCAATTTTAGTGTGTGTTTGGATTGCCGTTGAGAGAGGAGAAAACGGACGTTTACACTTTTCTAGACACAAATAGTAGAAGGAAGTCTCCCCTTTGGTTCGCTGAATGTCCGTCCAGGTTGACTTTAACTTTTTTCCAAACACACCCTTAAACTTTGAAGTCTAAAATGCTACATCATTTTTTTAGTGTAAGAAATTGTGAGTCAAACAAATTCAACCAGTGAGAAACATTAAAAATGGTGATTTTCTGTTAATTAGCAATGGACAACTGCATTAAAATCCAATCTGACAATTGTCACGCGATGTGTAAATTCATCCCCCCAAACCCTAAACTCAAAATCCCAGGAATCAAATGATCTAAGTTCCCACGAGACGTAAAATCCACAACAGCAATAATTTCATCAAAAGCAGCACGAAAAAGCTTCACCCTTAAACCTTTTACAAAACAACACAGACCCAGCCAGGTTGAAATCTAAACCTTAACATCACACTCACTGTGACCCAGAAACCCTCAATGACAAAAGACCCAATTAAAAATCGAATTAACACCCCCATTATTAGGATACTATGATAAACCCTAACCAAATTTAGATTATATAAGATTGATTAAGGATCATAATTCAGGTACATGCACATCTGCATATCTGAAAAATTATTAAGCAAAAAAATAAAGTTGCAGAATCATACAAGTATAAAATTAGGCATCAATTATATCCACGAGGCACTTAAAAAATTCCTAATAAAAGGAAGTTCTTCACGCTGCCATTATTAGCAAGTCTTATATTTGGGCACAAAAATAAAAATTATAATAAAGTACGCGACATATATCATAGGGGTGAGATAGGTCATCAGACACCATGGAATTGGAACCGAAATTGACAGCAAATAAATGTGACATGTAATAGAATAGACATTAGCTAAGGCAAATTGAAAAGAATACACTAAGAAACTAGGAAAAAGGGGGGGCAGTGGTAAATAAAGTACCTTAAAAAAAATATGGGAAGCTTATGCAGAGAGAGATCAATAATCAGAGACTATAGGTTTAGTGATAGTGGGTGAGGTGGGTGGAATTTGATGTTCCTTTTTATTATATGTGAAAAATGTTGTGTTGTGTCTCTCTTCTCTATGTAGCTTTGAAATTGAATCGCTGCCTCACTCGATAGTATACGGTGGCTAATGGCTAGTGATGATTGATATATACAACAAAAGTGCGTTCTGTGTTTTGGGAATATATATGATATATGAAGGCAAAAAGGGAAGGGGGTTCAAGTCCCGTGCCCAAATTAAAGCACGAAACAACAAAGGTTCTATTTTTTAATTACTGCTAACTATTATTATTTTTTCATGTACTAGGGTCTCTAGGGGTATTTTTTTTGGTGAAAGGGTAGTTTTGGATCACACAGGAAAAGATTTGGATTTCCACAAAGAACTGAAAGGTGCAACTGCAATGCAAGGTGAGAGAAACTGAGAAAGGGATGGGATTGAAGTGGAAGAGGGAATAGATGGAAATGGTATAAATAAATAATTAAATATATAGTTTTGAACACAGTTGTCAAACAGTTAGTGTTTTAATATGCTGAAATATATACATATATATACACGCGCGTGTGAAAAAAACAAAAGCTTCGTTAAAATAGACAAAATTTCATTTAATAATTTTTAACTGGGTTAGGAGTTATACTAGTATTTAATCACAAACTCAGATATATAATAAGTTTATTGGTTTTTATAATTATTTTAAAAATTATATTAATATTTTTTTTTTGACAAAAACAATAATTTTTTATTGATTTACATTTTATGGTGTAAATTTTTTTACTGTAAAAAAATTAAACTCAAAATAACTTACATTATTTGTTATATTAGTAATATCATTTTTTTCTTGCAAGATCAAAGCGTTTTTTTTCAAAGGTAACGGAGTCCAGAATGAATTTTTTTTTTCTGGATTCATTGGTCCAGAATGTATTTAATTACTATATTATAAAACTTGTACTTGAAAAAGTGAATTTTTCAAGGAGTGCTAACACATACTATGCAGCACTTTTTTCAACATATTTTCTCCAATTAGCCAAAATTTATAGAAGTCTATAAAATCATGAGTGGGATGCATCAAATCAAATAAGAAGTATGACTCACACAATTTTGTGATTTAACAAATTTTAGTCAATCCATTAATGTCTTAGAAAATTTGTTGTTAGAACTTTTCATTTATCACTTGAACAAGTTTGGACTATATGTATTTCACCTTAAACTTTTGATTAAAAAAATCATTTTCTTTCAACAAAAAACCCTTTAAAAATGGTGGTAAAAAGGAATTGCTTTTAAAATAAACTAAAATGCACATACTTTTATTTAAGCACTACTATCTTTTAAAATTATATAATAATATTTAAAATCTATTTTTGATTCATTTTACCCATAAAGAGTAGAAATAAAAACAATATATATCGTTATAAATAATAATGAGAGACATTAAACATAAAATAACACCACACATTATATTAATTAAATAATAAAAAGTGTTTCAAAAAATGCTTTTTAAATTTAGTTTAACATTTTTTTCTCTCGAATGAAAAAAGAACCTTTAATAATGTCGCATTTTAAAATTTGTATTCATTATTTTTCAATAATTCATGAAAAATTGTAAATTAATTTTTTTAATATAATTATTTTACCTATTTTATATAAAATAAATAGACATGATTTACTTGATATAAAAAATTTACATAAAATTTATGATTTAATCTGTTCGTAAGTTATTAGTAGTAAATCAAATTCAAGTAACTTTATTATACTCATAAACAAATATAATGAGAGAAAAAATTATTAGATTAAGAAAATTGTTATCATATATCGAAGTATTATTTTTTTTACATTTTGAAATATGTTACCAAATGTTATTTTTTGAAAAGAAAAAAAATGACAAACATGAATAATGTAAAAGAAAGGAAGAAGGTTTTCTTACCTTAAATTGCTACTATTAGTTTTGAAATCTTATTGCCAAAAGCTGCAGAAATATGAATGAACAGTATCATCAAACCTCGAGATAAAGGAGTTTTAACCTCGACAAAAATGTTTTAAGGGTTAGAAATAATATTGGATTGGTTTTATGGAGATACTAAGTGTTTTCTGCTTTTGAAATCTTTAATTTGAAAAGGCATAAAAATGCAGTTTTTTTTTTCTTAAAGGAAGATATTCAAAATGTTACAAGTAAAATGATAACTAAAACCATCAAAAAAAAAAAAAAAAAAAAAAGCTTTCTGGCTTTTATCGTTCTTGGTAAGGTTGAAACCTTGATGCAGGTTAGTGTTTGGGTTTTCAAATTGGACCAAATCAATCCAATCATGTTTAGGTTGGTTCAACTTCTGTGATTGTGTATATTATTAAAATAAAAAAATTGGAAAAATGAAAAAAAAAGGAAATTGATGTTAAATTATCATTAATTATCAAATCAACCGTAAGTCATGACAACCAAAAGCCCAAAATACTAAAATTACAAAAACACTATCATTTTTTAACACAACCACTTAAATCTTAGTAAAAATATATATAAAAAAACATATCATTTGAATCCAGTGAATTAGTTCAGTTTAAATAGTTAAAATCAAAATTTAAGATCGACTCAAATTAAATTGATCAAATTTATAGTTTTTAATTTGATCCATACTAACTATCTGAATCAATCCGAAATTTTGTTTTAATTTGAATTTACCAAATTATCGGATTGATTCGGATTCTATCCACTCGTACCTACAATGCAATGGTACAAAAAAACTTGACAAAAAAACATATATAGAAAAAATCATATATAGACATTTTCTTCTTTAAATTCATTTTACTAAATTATATTATTTTAAAAGAAAAAAAAAACATAACAAGCATGAGCAACAAAATGTAAAAGAAAGGAATGAGATTTATCACCTTAATCGCTCCTTTTAAATTTGAAACCTTATTGCAAAAAAATGAATGAACCATGTCGTCAAACCTTAGGATAAATGAGTTTTAATACACACAAAAAATATATATATTTGAAGGGGTTAGAAATAATATTGGATTTGTTTTACAGAGAAATTGAGTGTTTTTAGCTTTTGAAATCTGGAATTCGAAAAGACACAGAAATTGAGATTTTTTTATTAAAGAAAAACAATCAAAATGGTATAAGTAAAATTATAACGAAAACCGTGTAAAAATAAAAAAAGCTTTCTCACCTTGTATATATTTTAAAGCATACTACTCCCTCTGGTATTTTCGATAAGACCCAAAACAAAAGTTAGGCTTTGTCATTTTTATAAGAACCAGTGGTATCTCTTACATTGATGATTTTCTCAATCAAAATATCCTTAATTGTGAGTCATTTTTCTAAGTGCAATAAATAATAATTGAATACATTAATTGTGAGTCATTTTTCTAAGTGCAATAAATAATAATTGAATACATTAATGTCTTAGGATTTTTAGGAGTCTAACTTTATCTTGCACAAAGAGCATTTTATGAACTTATTTTTATTATTCACATGCATATATAGCAAATAAAAATTAAAGCAATAAATATATTAATATATAATCGTAGAGATCAAAAAATCAAAACTAATAAAAACATTGTAATAAAAAGTATGTCTCATTAGAGATATTTTTTTAAAAAAATATAACTGCAAGACAAGATCAATGCTCCTAACTATATTAATTATTTTTATTATCTGGGTAAATTAATTAATTAGGTCTTATAAAAAAACCAGATACATTAATATCATTAAATACAAAAAGAAAACTGAGTGGGAGGTATTAAATTTGTATTAATTTATTTATGTTTCATTTTTTTATCATATTATTAGTATCAAATATTTATTAATTTTGTTAATAATTTATTTCCGCTTGAGGAATTTAGTTGATTATATTTGGTGGAGTTCTCTTTTCTCCATAAAATAACTAAAGCATGAGCTTTAAATTTATCAATATTTGTTATTAGTTTTTCAAAGTAAAAAAGATTACATATGTTAATTAAAAGATCTCATATATCACTATCTTTTAAATCGCATAAAAAAATAACCATTTTCTTTAAAATAAAAATAAAAAATTCTCTCATGGGTCTATCTTAATTCTCACAATCATATTTTTTTTATCCACAAAGCTTGAATTCTAAATTTTCCTTAAGAGAAATAAGTCTAATATAATTCAAACTAATGACTTGAATCATATATACGGGTATAAAAAATTATATATTTAATAAATATTTATTAAAGCTAATAAATCTATTTCATTTAATAAATTTCATATTTAATAATACCATTAATGTTAATTGAATACTATATTTAATAAATTTTATAATTAATACTATATAAAAATAATTTGATAAACTATTTTTTTAAATATAATGAAAATAATGAATATTTTAGTTTATATAAGTCTACGTATTAATTTTTGTAACATTTTTATTTTATAATACTATTGTAATATATATTAATTATATGAAAATTCACACATTTATTAAATTTAATAAGTATTTATATTCAATAAATAGAATATTTAATTATATTATTCTAGTTAATTTTTTTTATCTTCGATGAATACAATAATCAATATGATATATAAGCAATCCATTTATTTATAAAAACATAATAAATTTGAGGAAAATAATTAATATATTTTTAATTGATGAGACATTGTCTTAAAAATATAAAGCCTATTTGTTCTTTCCCCTAGTAATAATAATAATGTGCTAATTAATACTTATATGAATTCTATAAATGAAATAAATAAAAATATAATATATAAATTTATAATTATTTAAATATGAGTACTCGTTTCTATTAGTGTGACTACTTTGTTTATGCTTATAATTAATAAATTTTAAGTTTTTTATTTTAAAAATAAAAAATAATTTAAAATGATATTTTTAATCATTTGTAAGATATTAATTTTAATTATGTGATATTGTTGAAATTTTTAATTGATTAATCTCGCCACTTCTAAAATTGAAAATTCTATGTCAATGCAATAACATTTGTCATTAATCACCATCATAATTATTATCATTATTTAATTTTAATTTTATTACTAGCTATATTTTAAAGTTATTAACCTATAATATCATTCCCTTAAAGAAAGACATATAATATATTAAAAATAAGAAATATATCTATAAATATTATTATTATTATTATATATCAAATTTAATACATTATAATTTTACTGTTATAAATATTATTTATCTACAAGATAAATAATGTTGTCCTTTGACAAACTGTTTTTTGGGATCGATCATTAGGCCAAGTGCCAAGATGTTCAGGCTAAGCGCCAACTACAGAAAAAAAAAATAAAAATCACTTGAGCTTCAAAAGAGAATTGCTTCAATACATTAAATCCTAACAAATCTCATTATAAAGTATTCAAAACCTATTTATAAACTAAGAACAAGTATGTTATATCATTAACGACATCACATTTAAAGTATTTTTTATTGTATTAATTTGAGTCTTATAATTTTATTCTTAAAAGACACTTCAGTGAATTAAGGAAGAGGAATATTTATAAATTATGTTAATCTCAATTTTTAAATGATATATGACTATTTTGATGTACTAGAACACAATCCTAATTAATCAATTAAACACACCAAAAATGTACTAATTAAACAAACATCTTAAGTTATAAAAAGAGAAAATAAGCACGTAATGTACAACAAAAAGAAAAGCATAAATAGCACTTATAAACTGGTTCACACTTGACAGAGTCAATTGAATTTTCAATTCTTTTTACCATTTTTTATTTATAAAAATGTAGTAGTTTCTAAGGGTCGAGTAAGTTCAATCTTCCTAGTCCAAACCGATTAGTCCAATCTAGTTTTGACAACAATCCATTTTGGATTAGTTTGTTTCAACTGTTTTGTTACATGAATTAATTTATCCTGTATAGCATTGAGTGGCCCAACAACTTCATCTGCTTAGATTCAGTTCATTTCAGGTTGCAATTTGTAAACGAAGCAAGTAACCATTAATGTTAGCGCATGTCTCATTTTGTATCCTTACCCACCCTCCCTACCATTAAAAAAATTAATTACTGTAAAACAATTTAGTTTAGGTTCGCCACTAAGTGTTGGGATTGGTAGCTCTAACTAATAACTAATATGTAACGGTTATTTTTATGTATGTCAGATTATAGTTGTTAAGTTTAGTTGTCACATGATCACTAACTACTTAAAAGAAATTAAGTCCTTAAATTAGATAGTCTATTTGGTGGATTTTGTGTGTTTGACCTAGTTCTGCCCATAATATTATTCTATTCTTAATGAGACACTAGACATGCATAACTTGGGTGTGTTTTTTCTTGCAAAGAATTGATCTTACTCGAATGGAATCGGATGCTAATTGCTAACACAGGAGGCTTTTCCTCCACATGAATGAGAAATCTTCGATTTCCTTTAAGGAACACTTTATTCTATTGCAATCTATCCTTTTAAGAGTTACACTTACCAAAAGGGAAAATACACTATCTGCTTAAAAAGACTTGAAAGTTAAGGAGATTATATTCTCTTCTACTTTGTTTATGAATCCTTAACTCAGTTCTTTTCCTTTTGCCACTTTTCTCTTCTAAAAACAATATATCCTAATGTTCATTTATCTCTACAATGCTGAAAATATCAAGTAGGACTAGGAGAATGGCTCAACAACATTTTTGTTGTTCCTTAATTTCAGTTTTTAGGTATATGTTGAGAACAGCTTGTGCAATGATTGAGGGTAGCATATTAGGAAACATAAGCATCATGTTACTTCCTGGTTTTTAGTCAGACGTACCTCATAGCTCAAATTTTGATGCTGCAGTCAAGAATTGTCAAAAGTAACCATCATTATTATTTTATAGGGAAGGTGCATATGATATGGATATACATGGCATAAATGTAAGAATTGCACTTACCCTTTTTAAAGTTTGATAAAATTAATCACCATTAAATATAACTAAGACGTGTATTTAAATTAATTTAAAGTTACTAATGCTAAAGTGATAGAATTAATTTTCTAACTTCAATAAATTTTTCGTAAAAAAAACTCAAAAAATAAATAGGGACAAAATTTCATGGGTAAACCAACCCGAGAATTTGGAGAAAAGACCTGTCATACATGTAATGAGATAAAGGAGGAAAAAAGGAACATAAAAAGCGTTAGGAGCCAACAAATGTTCTGCGCATCTCCTTCACTACTATAGGCTGTGACTGAAGTTAAAGCCTCTGGAACCGCCAGGGTGCCAGCCACCTTTTGGTCAAAATCTTCATATATTTGCAAAAAAAAAAAAAAAAACCTATCATCTATTTTTTTTCATGTGATTTCATTTTTTTATGCATACCCACAAGTTCCTTCGCTGGAGATAACATTGTGTGGACTTATATATTAATTCACTGATCTATTTCTAAGGATTTTTTTCCCATAAAATTCGAATTAGAGATCTTCCACTTAAGAACATTCTTTTGCACTTTATTATCGTGTGACTAGTGACTATTAGACTACCCTTTTAAGTTTTTCATGTGATCTAATTATTGACTGAAAATTTATTTGAGTACATTAAGTGTGTTTGGTTTTACAATGTAGAACTCCAAACCCTCCTTAGTTGGTGTATTTGCTTTGATAACCTTGTTTTGAAATAAAACTTTTCAAACACAACTCATTTTGCTCTTAACATTATTTTAATCGAAATGGTTTCTATAAAATTCAGATTATCTGAAATGAAGTTTGTAATTGTTTATCATGACACATTATAAGGCAAACAAAGTCTTGGTAGCTAAAAAGATTAGTACCAATTAAAATTGTTCTAACATGGGAATTAGATAAATTTGTACAGTAATGAAATCATTGTTGGAGAGCGATGCTTTGGTAGAGCTTTAAAGTATTGAACAATATTAAATTTTTTAGGTTTCGACCTTCAACTACTAGATTATGACCCTTGAAGGAGGGTATATGCATCCATTAAGATAATGGATTTTGGACCATCTTTGGAGGGAGAGAGGTGGGGACAGTAGGAGTAGAAAAAGAGAGACTGAGAGAGATGCCTTTTGCTTGTAATATACGATTGGCATTCACTGGCTTGTCTAAACCTCTTTGGAAAGTTCGCCTTTTATGTCACGCAATTGGGATTCTTCTCAAAACCAACATGAAAAATAATGCACTAAAACATTTTTTCTTAAGCCGCTTTTTACAATGATAAACATGGTACGTACCCATAACTGATGATGAACATAATCAATAATACGGAGAGTAAAAATATTAATCAATTATAATTGATTCATATTTCTTTTCACTACATATTTGTTATACTAATCATGGACAAAAAATAATCACGTACTAATATAATATGATTGACAAATGATATTTTTTATGCATTATGCATGTAAAATAATAACATTTATTTAGGGTATAATTAAATCAATCTTCAGGTTCGTCTATTCAAAACAAATTCATTAAAAAAATGTCAATATTTTAAATAAATCTTGGTATATGAAAAAATTAGAGAGGATACATCCTGGCATAGTAATAAAGTCATATCTTGGATAATCGATTGATCATAAGTTCGAATTTAAAAACAATCTCTTTATATATGCATCTTAGTATAGTGATAAACCTCCGAATATTGGAGTACGCTAATTTTTTATATTAAAAATTAGTTTTTAACTATTGATTAAAAGTATCCTTGCCACACACACAAAAAAAAAAGAATAGTGAATAAAAAATGGGGCAACATATAGTAGTCCATAATACACTGACAATGATCAGTCACAGTGTCCCTCTCTTCTTTCTCTCCACGTTTAGCTAATGGACACAATTTGTGGATTTAGGTGTTGCCATTACGAGGCAGTGAGGCACACTATTCAGATTTCAGATCAGATTCCCTACTCGTAGCATATGTATGTTGCTGCATCAGCCAATTTCTGATTTCACAGTTTGGAACTTTGATTTTGGCACTTCATCATCATGCTCTTATGATTTGAGCAACATATGTACTACTTTATAGTATGAAAGTAGTTTGAAAAGTCACTTTTAATTGGTTGTACTCATAAAGTGCCATGAAGTAGACGGATATGCCCAGTGAGAATTTTACCAACAAGGCAAAAACAAAAGACTTAAACGATAATGAATTTTCAAATTTTGCTTTACAGGATGGAAAAAATAAAGTGAACATAGATAAAAAATAATCAACACCAAAATAAAGTTACAGTTTAATGATGCATATATAGACAGTGTAAGCTATTAAATAATTTTATACCATTAAGTAATAAAAAATTATTATTGACATAATTTTTAAAGTAATTATTTAGTATAAATGATGATTTATGATATAATGATAATATAAAATTATTTACGCTATTAGTAAATAGTTTATTTTCTGGTTAAGTTGTGTTTATACAATACTTTTTTAAACATTGTTTTTTTTCTCTTTTTTTTTTCATCATATTTCAGTGTTTTCTTCTTATTGTACCCAATTTTTTGCAAATTTATTGGACAAATACAATTTTTTTATTGTTCCACTAGCTTGTGTGACTGTGTTGCATGGTATACAAGGTGGTCTCGTAACTCAAGTTGATACAAAAACCAATTTTGATTTGCTTTACGATGCTATTCAAAATTATGTGTTAATTTGTTTCCCACATGCAAACAAACAAATATTAGCTAATATAATATGACTTAGGAACAACGACAAAAGATCACAATTTACAAGTACCACTCTTCAGACAGGTATGGAAGCTCTCCAAGCTTCATTTGAATTTACATACATATGAAATACTTCTAATTTGTCGTCTTTTTATCAATTCATCCAAAATTGTTCATAATATGTTAAATTAACTATCACTGCAACTGAAACAGCCAAAACACCTTTTCAAATCCTATTTGGATAGTGTTTGCACTCTAGTAGAAGCCTTCAATCTATAATATGTTTATGTAAAGCATCTATTTTATTATTTAAGAATCTTCACTTAACTTAGTATTGTGTTTATAAACTGGTTTTTATCAAAATTTCTAAGGAGAATCTCGGCTAACATATATATAACTATGAATTTAGATTCTTACGGATACTATATTTTGTAATCCTCAATTAAAGAATCTAATTAGACAATTTCGACGGTTACATGAATCTAGGAAGCATGTCTGCCTGATATTAATTTGAAAACTGATCCTCACACTTCTGAAACCATATATTACAATTTATTTTTTTCTTGTTTTCTTGGTGTTTTGTGGCATAGAAAATCGCGCTTCTGCTGGCTGCTTATATGAAATTTCCACGACAAGATAAAATAGAAGCTAGTTTCATTTGTTTATTTATTGGGACCAGAATTTTTCGACTCTGTTGTGAAGCTTAAAATATCATATCTGTCCAAAGAAGAACCCTGCATCATATTTGTTTTGTTTTTACTTGGTCCATTTAGAAAATAAACTAACGAGGCTCTTATAAAATTTGTCTCTTTGTCTATTTTTTCAAAAGGAAAACAAAGCTCAGGTGTTAAAATGTTTTGTCATTTTCCCTGTATCATGACTAATTAATTCTATATGTCACACATGATCTCCTTCATCAGCCGTTCAAAAATAAAGCATAATCTCCTTTATCAGGATAAATAGCTAATGTTGTTTGAGTTAACTATGCAACACAGTTAAGCTTACCAAAGATGTTTACTGTTTTCTGTCTGTAGCCTCTCTTGGCTTTGTTGTCTATTGAGCCCTTTACTTTATGCTTTAAATGAATTAATTATTCTTAATTTCAATTATCATTATAAATTGCGGCCACAATTTCTTCGTGAATCTTGTTATTACAGGAAATTTACAAGTAAATGAAGCTGATGTGACCATAATTGTAATACAGTACAATTGTCATAAGTCATAAAACTTTTATGTTATGGATATAATTGCGTTGCAGATTACCATTTAAAACCATAATTTCAATATAAAAAAATAGAAATTCGCGTGTTATGACTTAGGATAATAATGCACAATGTGCATTTCTTATGTGTCCTTTTATTTATCTCCTATGTGCATTAAATAAGCTTGCATGTGAACAAGTTTAACTTACCAACAATAACAATTTCCTCCCTTTGTTATATTCTCTCACCTAGCTTCAGCAATTCAGCTTTTCCTGTGGCTCTTCCCCTCCTTTTTCATATCTTTTTCTCTGTCTAAGGAAGTGTGCAGCAAAAAAAAGAAAACTTTGTTACTCAGTATGTTAATATGACGACAAAAAGGGAGAACTGTCCACCTTACCGCACTCCCATCCTTTTCTTTTTGTATTGGTTTTGGTAAAGGTCAAGTGAGAAGCCCCACTAAACATATACTATATATTAATTAATTATATATTGGTGGATTCTGTGACAAACGTTAGTTTCTTTGATACTGAAAGACAATATGGGGCATCTCTTAATTCCCTCAAAAGACATGTAGACAAAGAGAAACCCCACAAAACCTCATTCCTTTCAAGCTTCCAACGTCTATTATCCTTTAGCTTTCATCACTTTTGAGATAAACCCTTTTTTTCTTTCTTTTCCTTCTTGCAAATTAAGCCACTATTTTTTGTTACCTAGTCACTTGTTTCCTCATTATTATTGGTTATAATATGTGAAAACTTAATCGGTCTAGTAGGACTAGTGTAAACAAAATACCTTTTTCATGAATGGACATGACAAGTACAACACCAAATATGAAAGAATTTTCAAATCAATTTTCGAGCCTTCAATAACACCGTATCCCAATTAATTAAATGTACCTACCTAAACAAATAAATTGTACCAATGTTGGCACAGTCAAAATGTATATCTCTTCGACCAAAAATAAACAACTATCTTATCTTCATTTCCGTTTTCATTGCTCTTTTTTTTTTTTCAGCATCAAATCAAATCAAGTGGCTTAATACTTAAAGATGTGATGCAAAATGAGACAAAGGGTGGACGGACTATCACCAACTCTTACCCAACGAGAGCAGAAAATATTGAAAATAAGACAGCCAACTATATACACATATATGGGGTCATATACACAGTCAATGAGAGAGAATAGCTCATTAATAAATAAATAAATAAATAAAAAGAGGAGTGAATAGCCCTATCTCTATCTAATCACCACTTTTGTTCCAAAAATTACTTGATTTTAGAATGATACTTTTGGTAACTCTTCTTTTAAAAACTATTAACAACGGGCAAAGCTTCTGAGTGACAGAGGAGTCAATTTATAATTTTTTTTATTCAGATGAAAATAAAATTTTCTAAATCTAAATAGTAGAAAACTAAAAAGTATTAAAATATTGATATAATAAGCATATAAACTGCATAGAGCAAGGAGACGAAATTGAAATGGTTAAATGACGAAAGCTTAACATTCAGCACTTGTGCTAATTAACGTAGAATTAAGTGTGTATTTGGATTAGTTGTGAAAATAAAGCTTATTCCAATCATTGATTTCTATAATCATTTTTTAAAATTGAGTATGAGAAAATTCATTTGATGTTTAATATTTTTTTATCCATAAATATTAATTATTAATTTGTTAAAAAATTATCTTTTATTTTTTTAGATACCAAAAAGTTTAGATAAGTTGAATCCGTAGAATTTATTAAGTCTTAAGGCTTATTGAATGTTTATTATTTATAAATCATCCACTAAAATTCTTCATATCGATAATAAAATTCGATATCAATAATAAAATTGGAACCCAGATTCTCATGGGATATGAATCATATACTTACGTATTGGACTCAACGTTGTTGACTCTATTTGATATACTACACTAAACATGTGAAAGTATTCCTCAGTCCTCTATTTTTGTACTTATTTTAAATCATTAATGACAATTTACTCTCATGTTTTTTTAGAGAAGACAATTTACTTTCATAGTTTTAGATATTTCTGCCCTTTGATGTTATAAACTACATAAGGCCAAGCTTTCATTGAAGAATGAGACGTCGGCAACTTCATGACCCTTAAAACTACTATGAATGAATAATATGTGACTTGTATTCTTCAGCCACTATTTTATTTTTTTCTTCTCTAATAAGGTGACCTTGGATCTGTGAAAAGCCTTTTTAGTTTCACAGGGAGCTGAGATTTTCATTTGTTAACATTTTTTGGTAAACGTTTTGACATTTCACACCGGTCTACCAGTGCAAAAGGCCACCCTTTTACAAAAAAGGCTATGAACATAGCATAACACAAAACAATTAGCAGCACCAACCACACCATTGAGGTTGTCAAAAAGAGAAGGCTCATTGGTCAAAAGGCTAATTAATCTTTTTCTTTGTGGGTTTGGTTTTGTGTGGACTGCTTCCATTATTATAGTTATATTTTATGTCTAAGAAGATTGTATTAGTAGTAGCAGGCACTGCTGCAAATGATCCCTTTTGTGGATACTATGGAAGCTTTTTCTTCTCTGCTGAAATGAAGCTAGTCAAATCAAGTCAAGTCTTGGTTGGAATCTAGTCTATAGACTCTCATGGTTAATTTGGTATCTGTCTGGGCTATATAGTGTTTCTGTTCTGCCTTTTTGGCTCATTGCATTGCTCAATCAAGTGTAGTGTTGTTCACTGTTCTTCTCTTCTTCAGTTCTCGGTGGTTGTTTTTGTTATGTTCCAGGGTAGGATGGTGCTTTGTTTTTTCTACTTCTTTTTTGGTGGTGTTGTGTATTTGGTTCATTGGAAATGACTTTGGTTTTGGATGGCTTTTTAGGCATGATGGGGTTTGAAGGGTTGGTTCCAAGGCACAAGCGTTCTAAGAGGTGCCCCTCTATTTCTTATGCTTGTTTTCTATTGATTCTGGACTTCATGCATGAGAGGTTGCTTGTTTTTCATGGAAAATAGAAAATAAAGCTTTCCCATTTATATTAATGTTTTCTGAAATGATTTGTTCACTCATTCTTTTTGGGTCTAGCTTTGCTTACTGTGTACCACCCATTTGAGCACCTACTTTGGGGAGAAGGGGTTTCTTGTTTAAAAGTGAAAATGGTTTTAAATTGCGGTTACGGTGAGCCAGAAAACCTTTACATTGCAGGCAATTGCAGGAAAATACCGCCGTAGTTGCGGTGGTCATGTGATTGCAGAGCAATTTAAAACCATGAAACTGAAGGCTCATGCCTCTCAGAATTGATGAGAATTTGGGGATTTCATTGAATGTAGCCTGTGCATCTTAAAGGGAACCACAATGAACTTATCATATATTAACTGTGTTTTACTGTTTTCATTTTTTGCAGCTTTCCTGATAAAAAAAGAGACGGGGATGATAATCCATATAATCATCTTGAGGCCTCAGATCGAACAAATCAGGTATAATCAATCACTACTTTGTTTCATCAATATATTGCCTTCTCCTTTTCTTTCTAATTTGGGAATTTGAAGGTGCTATTCTTTTAAATGAATTGTACACATTTATGATGCTTTTATTTGGGGGGTGGGGGGTTGCAGTCGGTATCACAACGAAAAGGACAGCCAGAAATTTTAATAAACTTATATATTTTCATATTTATGTAAGGGATGGATGAACAGAGAATTGATTTTATGGAAAGCATATATGTTTGACATAATTAATATTGTAATAATAATGGTCTAATTTAATATAATTTTATCTTTCTCTGTAGTCCATAGGCATTATAAGTTCTAGTATTAGACAATTATTTAGAAGAAAGATTTTCAAACCTATGTATGGTTTTGATATGGTTCCAGGATACAGGGTACCTCACGGAATGCGTTAAACCTAGGAAAAAACAAACCCCTACAAGTGATCTTCAACATAGTTTGAAGCAAGAGGTACAACACCAGAACTGTTTATAACAATTCTTTAGTTGCATAATTTTCTTTTAATCTTGCTTTAGATTTTTCTTGTGGCTCAACATACTTCTACCTAATAGCTATGTCTATTTTTTTTGTTTAAATTGTCTTGTGGCAGATTCTACTATTAGAGAAAAGACTACAAGACCAATTTGAGGTTAGATGCACGTTAGAAAAGGCACTTGGATACAGACCTACATCTCTTGTTAATTCGAATGAAACGATACTGCCCAAGGTTGGAACATCTTCAATAAATTCTTAGCCAATAACTGTGCTTTTGCTTCTGATGTCATAATTTTCATACAATTTATTAACATGTGTGTGTGACACTCTAAGATTTAATGGACTGATTTATATGTTCTTTCTTAACCATTAAAAGAAAATTGATGTTGACATACAGTTCTGCTTTATGTATACTACTAGACTGATGGTGAAAATGTTTGAGGCTAAATCATGCCATGTATGTGTTTCCAGTCATAAGATTATTTTGCAGGCCATAAATGATTATATATGTTTTGTAATTATAGGTCTGCTATGAATTTCTTGTCAAGTATGGCTTTCTGTTTGTGTTGACTTTTATTTTTGGTTTTTTGACTCCAGCCAACGTCCAAATTAATTAAAGAAATTGCGGTGTTAGAGTTAGAAGTTGTGTATTTGGAACAATATCTTCTCTCCTTGTATCGTAAAGCATTTGATCAACAATTACCCTCTGTAGCTCCATTCACCAAGGAGGAAAAAGTAAAGTCTCCTCCATCAACACCTAGAGCAAGATTAGTTGAAGTATCTAAGCCTGAAGTGTTAACCAAAAGAGGAAGCTCTGCAGTACAATCAATTGATCATGAGCTTGATACTCTACAAAAGGAATATAGTGGATATGAACATGAGACGCTAAGGAAAGAATACAATGTACATCAACCAGAAGGAAAGCATTTAGACTCAGGTGTATATCGTTGCCACTCCTCGTTATCCCAGTGTACAACATTTACAACAAGAGTATCTGCTCCAGCCGCAGAAGTATTAACCGAATCTCTGCGCACCTGCCATTCCCAACCATTGTCCATGATGGAGGTAAATCATGTTTCATGGGAATTTTCTTTTACCTGTTTTGTATTTAGTATGGCTCCTAGCACATTGAGTTGCTGCAATCATACTGATAGAAATTGTCTTGGTTACTCAAACAGTCAAACTTGTGTTTATCCTTTTGGAAGAATACACAACAGTATTCATTTTATTGTGAAGTTCTGTTATGTACATTTCTCTTTGTAAACATATCAGTGCTAATCCCAGAGAATAATATTTGTGGATGCCTTCTTTGGATTTTTACTCAGTTTAATCTATGCAGTATGCCCAAAATGTTGATGCTTCATCAAGAATAATCAGCCTGGCAGAACATCTTGGTACCCGAATATCTGATCATATTCCAGATACACCAAATAGGCTTTCTGAGGATATGGTCAAATGTATATCGGCTATATATTGCAAACTCGCGGATCCATCTACAACAAATCCAGGCCTTTCATCTCCCAGTTCATCCTTGTCTTCAACTAGTGCCTTTTCTATTGCAGATCAAGTAGACATGTGGAGTCCAGGTTTGAGGAATAATTCCTCATTCGATGTACGGTTAGACAATCCTTTCCATGTGGAAGGACTCAAGGAGTTTAGTGGGCCATACAGCACCATGGTTGAGGTATCATGGATTTACAGAGAAAATCAGAAATTTGGTGATACCGAGCAGTTGCTCAAGAATTTCAGGTGAGTTTATTAATATCTAATTGAGACCATGAAGCTTTCATGTGAAAAGTACATGGTTAAGTTGGATTCTTCAGTCTCTTGAAGTTGTAATGGCCATCGACTTCTATGTTGTTTCAGGTCACTTATTTGTCAATTAGAAGAAGTAGATCCTGGGAAGTTGAAAAACGAGGACAAGTTAGCTTTCTGGATCAACATACACAATGCTTTGGTGATGCATGTAATTATTATCACTCTCAAAACAATGTTTCCCTTTCTTAGTTTTCCAATGCTCTCACTTCATTGAGGTTATAATATGTTTTTGGGTTTCTAATAGGCATTTTTGGCTTATGGAATTCCACAAAACAATGTGAAAAGGGTATTCCTTCTGTTAAAGGTAAAATCTAAGAGTAATAGCTTAAATAGTCAATTAGGATGAAAGTCGTGAAACTTAGTTAAGCCTATCTTCTTTTGCTGAATTGCTCAATGTGATGCCCTATGCAGGCTGCATATAACATTGGGGGTCATACAATCAGTGCAGACACAATACAGAACACTATACTCAGGTGCCGGTTGCCTCGCCCTGGACAGGTGGTTCATGCAACCCCAACCTTTCCCTCTAGAAAAATAAAAAGAAAAAAGAATGGTCATTCCATTTATAATATCTTTGAAATATCTCCTCAATATGCAAAGAATTTATCTTGTAAATCCTATCGAGTGACTTATATGGAAGCTTCTTCTTACTTATATCCTCTTGTAGTGGTTTCGCTTGTTCTTTTCTCCAAGGACAAAATTCAAAGCTGGAGATGGACGACAAGCATACCCGATTGAGCGTCCTGAGCCTCTTCTACACTTTGCACTCTGTTCAGGAAACCATTCTGATCCAGCGGTACTTATTTTTACTCTTCTCTGTGTGTTTGTATGTGATTTTTCATTAGACTTGTAAGTTGTAACGTCTCCATTTTTCAATGCTTTAACATTTTTTTTGGGCAATTACTTACTGTGCTGGAAAATTAAATTGACAAATCGTGGCACATATAATTTCAACATGGAATAATTTCATTTAGACTTGTCTAGTTATGTACACTACATTGTTTGGACTTCAAGGAATTAAATCCCTTATAATGGTGGTTCTCATGCCTGCATTTGACTCTATACTACTATCAAATCTAGAAGAATTAAATTACTTAGTTAATGTGAATTTATATGGACAAACAGACAAACATTACATAACCATTTTTTACATGCTTAACTTTAGTGAGTTGCTTATCTTTTTTATAAACTATGACAGGTACGCATATATACACCCAAGAGAGTGCTTCAAGAACTAGAAGTTGCAAAGGAAGAGTACATTCGAGCTACCTTTGGGGTACGCAAGGACCAGAAAATAATTTTTCCCAAGCTTGTAGAGTCTTTCGTCAAGGACTCGGGTTTGTGCCCTGCTGGTACCATGGAGATGATCCAAAAGTCTCTACCTGAATCTCTAAGAAAGAGTGTAAAGAAGTGTGACCTCGCAAAATCCAAGAAGAGCATAGAATGGATTCCACACAACTTTACTTTTCGATATCTCATACCTAAGGAGCTTGTAAAATAATTGCTTGGTAGCCCTTTTTTCTTACTATGGGAGACAATCTACTTCAAGTTTTAAACAACAGTTCACAACTTCAATTGTAGTTGCATTAGTCGTATTTGTCTGCAATTTTCCAATCGAGACAAAACTGCTACTACAATTGCTACTGCAGTTTAAAACCTTGATGTGCGTTGTTTGCTCTATGATGTATTATTCTTTTGTACAAAGTTGACAGGGTAGCAGCAACAGAAAAATCTAATATTGCAATGTGTAGCATTGAGTCTGTATTGTGTTACAATTTCATTGTAATATCTGTAATTGATGTACTCTATTCATAGAGTTGAGATTCTGATATTAGCAGTGTAAATGATTTGATGCTATAATCAGTTGCATGTGAATTTTTTTTTGGTGTAATTTATAACTAGCCTTTTATTATGCGTTGGTGTAACACGTTTGCATACATAGGTACCTACATACATACATACATATATATATATATATATATATATATATATATATATATATAGTATAAAACTAGCTATAGCTTGAGATCGCTACAATTAATATTAATAATAATCACATGGCTCGACTGGGGTGTCCAATCATAAATGGACACTGGTTACTTGTTGTCATGTGACGAGTTTTTCACCCAACTTTCAATCTCAACTGAAATACTATCTTATTGTGGAAAAATAATAGTTTATTTTATTAATTTTTTACAAAGATTTAAAAAAGGAAAAATGTCATGTTCACGTGTGGTACATGTTTGTTAATCTTTACACCAAATCATACCTTATCATAATTTCTGATTGTTTAATAGTTACCAATTCAACTCTATTATAATAATTTCTGTAAAATTAAGTTAAGCCAAAGGTAACGTTATTGGATATTTATGGGTCAACTTTAAAAAATTGAGAAATTTCACCATATAAATGAGCAGAAGAGGCAGAGAAAACTAATCGATAGAATGACAAGTGAACAGTGAACACTCACACAAGAGAAAGACAAACGCAATATACATATAATGGCGATTAGATACTTTGGATTTGCTTGAAACAAAAAGTTCCGTGTTTAATGGGGTGATCCTCAGCGTGCCCCGCATGTGCACGTCAACTCCAGACATAATTCATCGATGCCATAAAGTTACTGACACGCGGTTGACAAAAACCCCACAATGCCTTAAACACCTCTCCACCAAACTAAAACAAAACTTTTTATGACATTTTTTGGCAATTAAGGAAAATAACAACCTTCCACAAAGATTACGGATCCTGAGATTAATTTAACTGACTTTGGCCCACCAAATCAGTATTGAATTGTTACAAGATCAAGATACGAGTGAGTGAGTGTGTGTGTGTGTTTGAATGATAGAAAACAAGATCTGCTAGCCAAAATTAAGATAACATATTAACTTGAAAGTTGCATGAAGGATCCAAATCAGGATCGGCTTACGGCTCAAACAACGGCTTTAGCCCTCTCAAAAAAGGTTTCAATTTTTTTTTAGTACTAATATATTTCAAAAAAAAATTATTATAAAATTATATTTAAAAATAAATTTTAATTAAAATATTATAAGTAACGATTAATTTTTTTATTGGTATCGTAAGTAACAATTAATGAGCAACAATATTTTATCAATATTATAATTTTGTTTAGAAAAAAGAGATTTAATAGTTAATAGCTAAAATCTAAAAGATTTTTTTTTATTTCTATTCTCTTCCTATTCAATTCTAATTCTGTCTTATTTTTTTACTGTTTCTCATACTTCTCTATTTTCTTTCTCACCACCTTCTTTTTCATTAAAAGGTCTCATTCCTAAATTTATTTTAAGTCTCCTAAATCTAATTTGAGGTACTTAATCCAAATCATCAACACACCCATCTTAACTAAGAACTATTGTTTTAAATTGTAATCTATAATCATAACTGTGGCCGCATCCTAAAAGTTTAAAAGGTTCTTTTGACTCATAATGCATTGTTACTGCAACTAATTAAGCATACTAAGGACTAATTAAGCATCAAATTAAACTCATGCAATGTGATGAGCCATGGCAGGAGATTCTACTTATATGGCCAATTCATAAGCAATCCACATACATCATCACATAATAATGAACTAAAGATACATACATTTTCTGAATAAAACTTTCAAAAGCTATTCTAGCTAGCTTGTATCCAAAGAGAGAAGCTAAACATGATAAGCTTAAGGTTTATTTGAATATAAGTTATAAGTGTTTTTGAAAGATTTTTTCGTGAAAATGTAGAGCTTTTTTTAATAGAATTTTTTTGAAAAGCTCTAAAAAAACATTTAATGTTTTTATATCCGAACAATCTTAACAACATGCTACCATATAAGTCAAAAGTACTTTTGAAAGTTTTTCTATTAAAAATATATAAAAAATTTTTAGGAGAGACGCTCTTGAAAGCACTTCTACTTCTAGTGGCTGGTGTATCCAAACATGTCTAAGCATAAGATGATAAATGATAAGTGTTTAGTATGGGCTTTCTCCAATGTAGTTCCCAGGAGGATTATAGAAGCAAATGGTCAAGCTAGCCTGTTCCTTCACACACGTCGCTCGAGCGCACCCGAGCTCAAGCGACTTTCTCCACACAACCTGCGTGTAGACGCCGCACCGGTGGTTGGGGACGCAGGAGTTGTCGGCGTGGTTGTAGAACTGCTTCTGCTTCACCCACTCCTCAACCGCCATGCGCGGCGTCACCGCCGTGCCCCATGCCAAGAGCTGGTTCGCGCCGTACTTGCCGGTGCTCAGGTTCGCGAACTGGCACCCCAGCTTGTCCCGCTGGTACCGCGCCAGCTTGCTCGTCACGTTCGCCAGCTGCTCGCTCCACCGCAGCGGTTCCACCCCCACCGCCGCCCTCGCTTGGTTGTGCGCCTCCAAGAACTCTCTAGCCGCCGCGGAGAGCTCCGGTGCCAGGGGCGGAGCTTCCGCCTCCGATGACACGTGGAACGTGGCCACTGCAGCCAGCAAAAACAATGCACCATGAACCATTTTCATTTTGATGTGGCCTACTTGTGTTTGTTGTGTGTGCAACTCTATTGTGTCTACTGACTCTACGTATATATACTACCAGCAATTCTTCCTTGTCCTATGCCTTTTATTACTGGGTTGATTTTTTTTTTTGTTTATGAAATTTGAGACAAATTGTTTTTGTCTTCGAAATTAAAAAAAAAAAATCTAATCCTCAAGTTTCTTAAAAAAAAATATCTTTAGTCTTTGGAGTTGATTGATAGAGGTTGTAAAAAAATAAAACTTATATTAAGTAATAACAGCTCCAAAGATTTTTTGTAATTACACATTTGTTTTTTTACTATTACTTCACCTTTCTTCTAGGGTGTTAGTATAAGTTTGATGGAACGTCACTGTAATAGTTTTAAACTTAGTAGGGATTAGTGTAAGAAAAAAAAAAGTAGCTAGAACTATGAATAGTTTGATAAAGTTCAGAAAATGTTGTTGTAATTTGTTCTAAATAAATTTTTTTTGGACTGTTAAACTTAATTTGAACAATTGAAAAACTATAAAAACTTAATGTAAAAATTAAAACTAGGAAATGAAAATCACCCACAAGATTTCTTAAACAAAAAAACCACCCATAAAGCAAAATATGACGCGATGTTTTTTATATTGTTGACATTTTTCATCATTGTTACACATATATGGGACCTCCTCTCCTTTTTTGTCAGAAAAAAGGTCCCCTAGGAGAATATATATTGAGAAGGTGACAAGTAGCTTAAGTGAACTTACTTCTGATGTTCAAGTGTTGTGTTTGAGTAATTCTGGGTTTTGTTGCCAATGCAATAGATGAATTTTATGCGTTCGAGTTAGGTGAGGTCCATTGCATTTAATTTGAAGCATAGAAATGGGGGAAGAGCTATACGGTTCCCTGATCAGTGAAAATCGACTTCACCTAGATTCCTAATCAATGTCTCTTTACGGGTGATTTTTTCTTTTAATTTCTTACTCACTCTTCAATTTTTTCTATGTTTTTATTTATATTATCATCCATTTAAACAACAGGCTTTCCCCCCCTCTATACTTCTTACCAAACCCACCCTCAACGTTGAAACACTACATAAGATTGAAGAGCATGATGCATTGCTATTACACTATTACAGTGGGGTGGGAATATGACACTACTAACAAATGAGTGGCTGAAAAGTCAGCGCATGGGTTTGCGAGCTAACTCATTGCATGTGTCATGACTGTGGTGGCCAGTGGAGGAACTCGTGCCCCGTGGATTTGTCATTTGGACGGCCATTAACTAACAAGTATTTGGTTTACCATTAAGAAACCTAAATAGTCTTTGAATAAAATATTATGAATTTTTATTTCTCATGAAATATGCATGTGAATAAATATTTATTCAATCTAACCTTAAATCAAACACATTTTAAGAACTTCATAATTCATTTAACACTGTTTTATGTTCCTCTTAAGTACTAATTAGTATTATAAGTAATAAAAGTCTTTTATTTTTGTTTCAAATATAAACAAATCTTATTTATTTATGTTTTATTTAATGAGACTTTTTCTAATATACTTTTCATTTAATATGGTTAAGAACTTTTTTATATTTCATATCAAGTTTTAATGAATGATAGTTTTGAAAAAATATTTGTTTTTTAATTGAAAATAATATAATTTAATGAAGTTAACTAATCTTCTTAATAAGTGTGAAGTATGCCTTTTTTTCTTATAAGTGAAAGTAATTATAGTAGGAGTACCTCTTCCATACTCAAATACTAGTATTATCTTTATTTTTATTTATAAGACTCAATTATTTAATTCATTATGACTAAAAAATGATTAGTTTAGTTGATTGTAAAAAAATGTGCTAAATTTATATTTACTTTGTCCTTAATTATAAGATATAGTTGATTAGTTTATGCTTATTTAGAAAGTTAGTTAATTTATTTATTAGCTTATATTTGTCTATAACTATAATATGAGAAAATAAGTTATGCATGGTTAGTGTAAAACATTTTTAAATCATTATCTAATCACACCCACCATTTATAGTAAATTTGTTAGCTTTTAAGAGAACCTTAAAGTCATATCAACGATGTTTTATGATTGGATAACAATGGAAAAATATTCTATATTATCGGTGCATTAAATTTGTTTGTAATTATAATATGAGAAAATATGTTTGTCAAAGTGTAACTCAAATAAGATAGAGAGAGAAAGAGAGAAAAATATACTTGTGGATGGTGTGACACAATTGTAGATTGTGTGTCATCCCTGATTACATCGCACAATCCACAATTGTATTATGGATTGTGTATCATTACTCTCAATATGTAATATATTTGTGGATGGTGTGACACAATGGTGGATTTGGTGCGACATTGGTCATGGAGTGCATTAGTGGTGTTGGGTGGAGGTTAGGTGCAATGATCATGGAGGTTTGAGGAATAGGTATTGTTTATTTGCTTCGGAGAAGAAGGATAAAAAGGAGGTATTAAAAAATATGGGGTACACCAAGCAAAAAATAGAGTGGGTTAAATAATTGCTTCCATTCCATTTATGCATGTGTTTCAGTAATGATATTTCTTGGGCTCAAGATTTTGTTGATTTTTCATCAAGGCAGTTGTTATTCATACACCTTGTTTTGCAGCTCAGATTAATTTTTTTTTATATAATTTTATCCCTTACCCTTCCCTCCTCCTCCATCCCTCCCGGAAGCCATTCTCTTCCTCTTCACCATGCACCTTTCTACCATGCTAGAGACCAACCAAAGAGACCAGAAGTTCCTCCCTTTCTCTCCTTCATTCTCTTCTATTGCCACGCTATAAAATAGAAATATGTTTTGTGACATCTATGCAAACCAGAAAAATATTTTTATTTTGAATAGATGTCACAAAAATGAATTTCTATTTTACATATGGACCAAAAGAAAAATGGAAACATATTTTCATTTTGCATCAACACAAAACGCATGTTTCTAGTCCAAATGCAAAACGAAAATGTAATTTTATTTGCATTAGGTTTTTTTATATAAATAGTTTTATTTATGTGTTTAAATTGTGATATTATAAGTTGCAATATTATTATCATTAAATCAGTTTTAATTAAAAAAACAAAAAATAGTTTTAATATTTGTATTATAAAGTGATAAAAAATAAGATATATACTGTAAATATTGAAAACGCACACCCTAATACAAAACAGAAACGTCTTTTTGTTTTGCATTGGTGATCAACAGAAACACATTTCCAAGAGGAGTATTTTCGTAAAAATAATTAAAGAAAAGGAGGGGTGCACTTAGGTAAAAAGGTTATGTAAATAATAATGAACTTTTACTAAACAAGACCTGTCCATTTAATAATGGCTACAACTGATTTTAATGGGCCATTTCTTGAAGCAAAAAGGAGGTCAACGTCTCACCCTCTACAAAACCAGACTCCTATAAGCAAACCAAAGGAGTATATCAATTGAACCATGCTCCGTAAATGCACTACGTCATTTTATTTCTGTGATGACTGATTGTCTTGCATTTCGCACTTCTTCTTAGTTCTTAGAGTAAATTATTTTTCTCATTCTCGAAAAATATATCTTCCCTTATAAAATTAAGGCTTAATTATCAATTTGTTTCCTAAATTATTTAAAATAATTTAATTTGATATCTAAATTTTTAAAAGATTTAATTTGGTCTCCAAATTCTTAAAAATGAATAAATTTAGTCTTCAAATTTTTAAAAATGAAGGTCTCCAAATTATTTAAAATGATTCAATTTAATCATCAAGTTTTTAAAAATTTGGGGATTAAATTAATTCATTTTTAATAATTTGATGACTAAATTAATTCATTTTTAAAAACTTGAGACCAAATTGATTTTTTTTTAAAATTTGGGGACCAAATTAAATAATTTAAAATAACTTAAGGACCAAACTAATAATTAAGCCTAAAATTAATATATTATGTTTTTCCTTTTTAATAAAGATATATACCATTATCTTTATCATATTTGTAACATTAATTAGCGATATTATAAATATATAATATTTTTTTGGTTTCCTTTTATTTAGATTTTAAAAAATTCTATTTCTGCTTATATACAGGGAAGATTATGATTAAATGAAAATTTGATAATTTTTTAATTCTCAATTTTTGTATTCTTATGAATCATCGATTAGTTAAAACTCTCATATTTATCATCATGTACGCTACATCAAATTAGTATAAGAGTCAAGTTGAACTTGGTGATCATATCATATTGGTATTCACCAATTTATATATTAAATTTGATTCGTTTTAAATATTAGGTGATCAAAACATGAAATGTCGTCGGATTGTATTTGTATTCCTCTTCATCGACATGGTGATAATCTCAATCTGATGTGTGATGAGAGACTCCACGCCGGGATCACACTTTAATTTGTGGTTCGAGTAGGGTTTGAGGGGAGGAAAATCACGATGGAGAGGCCGAACCATGTGATTAAGTTAATTTGTGCATGGTTCCAGCTAAAGAGGATCCCTGAGTTTGAAAGCTTTCTGAGTCCCAAAAGTACAAAAAACACTACTGGTTATTAACTAGGACGTGAAGTTCATTCCATAGTGTGTCACAAAAGCACTTAAAGTGCTAATTAACTAGAATACTGTACTTTGCTAAAAAAAAAAAAAGAACTAGAATACTGTATTGAAGATAATTAATTAATAGACATAAGTTAATGCTTCAACACTAAGGTGATGGATAAAATATAGATTTAGATATTTGTCATACTACTTTTTAATTTCGTCAAATTCAAGAGCTAATGTGACATTAAGAAGCAAAATTCTTCAAAATTCAGAAACTAAATTAGATTACAGCCCTTCACATCTGATTATAAATTCTTTAAAATGAATGGTTCCTATACGTGTGAACTATATCAACATTCACATAATCTACAAACAAAACACTTAACATACCGTGTAAAATATTTCATTAAAATTAATAAAAATAGGTTAATGATTAGACTAACAAAATAGACAAGATATAAGGCTAAAGCTACAACGACCGTAAACTCTGCAGGAACCAAAAGGGGATTTACTCCCTCAACTGAAATGATGATAATCATCAATTTGCATTACACATCTTTGTCATCTATCTATTCACAATCAAGGATTCGGTCTTTATGTTTTTTTATGCAATTATTATTTGGTAATTAGGGCAACGTGTGCCTAAAGGCACAGGTCACAGACAGTGATTATCAAGTCATAATGTGAAAGTTAACTAATGAGTTGTGTTATTGTTTCCTACTTTGCTACCTGCTATTTCAAAATCACACTATATATCCGAGTGCGACTTTTGATCAAAAGTAACAACTTGATTAACAAGATCATCGCACCGTCTTGACTCTTGAGTATATATATATATTCACTAGATTGTTACGTCCACGACCAGTAACATCTAAAATTATTTTATCGTACTTACTACTGTTTTTGTGAATAATTGATAGACTTTTTATTTTTATTTTTTTAATGTTGGACTACTCAATGAAAGGTACTACTGTTATTCATCTTAGGCTATGTTTTACTCTTTTTGACTATATGGAGATTCCAAGTGCTATCTCAATCGTAATTAATGATTTAAGTTAATCAAGTTCTCTTTCTTTGACTATATTGCGAGGAAAGTTCCACAATTGTTGTCTATTCTCAGGAATATATAATTTCTCTTGCAAATACATATAATAACAACAGATATCATTATTTAATTTTCTGAGTAATATATTTATTTTCTTTATTATATTTTCATTCATCAATGTGCAGTGAATATAATTGTTGTAATTGTGTTTGTGTGAAAAGTACTAGTGATAATACCACAATAACAACAACAAAAAAGTTCCATAATAGTGTACGTTTCATGTCACTTTTCAACGTACGGTACTTAATTGCATAAGGAAAACTACCAACGAAAAGGAATAATTAAAAATGATAATCAGTTCAATAAATACTTTGAAAACGATTGAATTTATATATGGAGAATTTTCAAAATAAAAACATTTTGGTATTATTCTACAGGATCATTATGGGTGGTACAACTTTTTTTCAATATTTAATGTAACTTTATACTAGGACTAGTCTAAAATTGAGAGAAAAGGTTAAACATGATTTGTTAATAATTAGAAAACTTTATTGAAATATTAGATGCGATCATTATAGGATTATTAGGTAGGATCATTATACTAAAATTAGATAGACTCGTATAATCTAATATGAGAGAAATTCAACTCAAATTAGATAGGTTGGTTCATTATGAGCGTTTTCTTTTTTTTGTGAGAAAAGAAAATTGAATTTTACATTGAACGAATTTTCTTTGGCATAAAATTATTCCTAGATCACGATATATATGAAATTATTTATAAACTACTACTGATGATGTTAGATTATACTAGTCTAATACAAAAAAATAAAATTATACTAGTCTTTTTTTTTTTTTACTGAATATACTAGTCTTTTGTGATCAAGTTGTTTAATGGTTATGATAATTCACCTCATATTTTTATTTTCAAATTTCTATTTAAAATTTAAAAATTTCATATGATTCATGGAAAAAATTATAATTATTAATAAATCATGTTTAAGTTCATAGGAAGTAATTTTTTATTAAGTTTTCTACCTTAAGAATTAGGTAACTCTCTTCGAAACTTCACTACCGAAAAAAACAAAAATTAATTAACCCGAAATAGATGAGAAGAAGTGGTGTACTGAGTGAGTGACTAGTGAGGACCACAAAAGAAAGAGCTGTACCTTTTAACTATAAAAATGTTCGTCCTGATAGAGAAATTGCCTCTCCCACTTGTTGCTGATCAAGTGGACAACAACTCAACAAGTATTGTCACCTACTCACTTATAATAGGCCCTTGTTTATCGACATGTTGTTGGTCTAAATACAAATTTAGACTCTTAATTAAATTTTTAAATTTAATTTTTATAGATAAAAAAAACGATTAAAATTTTTTAACAAAGATGATTAATGAGATTTTTTTTGAAAGAGATTAATAATTTAAAAAGTACTTGTGAATATTTTACACCTGTGTAATGTGAAAAAAATATCGTACGTATTTTTTTGCTACTCCAATCTTAAATTTTTTTAAGACAATTTGTTTTATATATTTATAAAATTAGTTTTAAAATTGTCATTAAAAAATCATAAATTGTTAAAATAATTAATAACTTATTTTAAAAAAGTTAAGTCGAAAGATTCAATTTTATTATTCACATGATATGAAAAAAAAAATAATGACACAATTCCTTATAAATTCAAAATTAAAATTGAAAGAATAATAATACTAATGTATTTTGTTCCTCCTTCATTGATCAATATTGTTGGGCAGTGCGATGCCAAAAGCTTGACATATTTGCAGCAAATTGATATTGATTTCGTTTTTAACGGAGCTTGCACTTTATTATCCTAAGGCAAAATATAGAACTAAATGTAATTTCCTTTTCACCATCCTTTCACGTTGAGCAAACACACTTTTGAAGGGTTCAAAAAGTTAAACCAAATTGGATCGATCGAGCACTAAATTGATATATGCAAGTCTTTTTTATCTGAGATATCAGCATTGGATTCCTCCAGCTGGCTTTCCTTCATAATGAACGTTAAAACCAACAACGAGTTATACACATACATTCATATCATGTTTCCTTTCTTTGCTGAAAGGTCCAATCTTATATGTATCGTGCTAAATTTGAAATAATTAGTTCGTTGACAGAGAGAATGACATGCGATGGTAGTGAATGCCCATTTGATAATGTTATTCTGATTAATTCAAGTGGGAGAGGCAATTATCCTATCGCTTTTTCTCTCATTATGCATTTTTTTTATTATCAAATACATGTTTCATTTGGCTTTTTAAATATATATGTAACGTACGTACACATCCATCATCACACATTCAAATTTGGAAATTTGACCTTAGATGTTCATACAAGTATTTTTATTTTTCTTTGTTGATATCGCATCATATATTAAAATCTATTTATGAGCTTTACTGGCATGAAGCTTAAAAAACCTTCATATTCAAAATTGATTATAAAATTCTATCAGCAAAATATGGTAATTTGTAATAATGCCCGAACGGAATGTGAAAAAGAACATTAAATGTGCTCATAACTATGATTTATTATCTTTGAGAAAACTTGATAAATTTGATTGGTCCTGTGATCACTCATCATGCAAGCACCAGTTCACCTTCCAGGGCATTCATTACCCATGCAACAAATAAACGCGTTATACTAAATAGAAAGCTAACGTAGTTTTTTTATAAAAAAAAACTTTAGTTTTTATTTTCTTCATTTAATAAAAATTAATAAACCTAAAGACTACCAACTGGCATGAAGCTATTCTAAGTTAGCTCATGAACTTGAGTTTGAGCCTTAGATATATAATAAAAAAAATTAAATATTCAAAGAATTTTTTTTTATCATAGATAATATTTTTATTCATCTAGAGTAGATTGTTTCTATTAGATGATACATGTAGTCTAAATTTTTTAAGAAACCTAAGAAAAACATAAGCATTCAAAGAGAGAGTTTTGTTGTACATAAGCCATTTAAAAAAAAAAAATTGACCTTATTTGATTTTCACTACTCTACCATGCGCGGCACGCTAACAACTACTTCCAAAAACTAAATGGCCGAAAGCAAAACGGCAGGCAACAGCTTCTAATTAAACAGGTCAAAAAGTATAGTACGTACTGAGTCGTCACGTATGTTAATGTCATTGTCATGTCCTCAACACGCTAAAACAAGTACCTACAAACTCGTGCTGTGCAACACCTTCAAGGATTCATGGACATCATTTCCATTGTTTGTGAAATTCCTTGTCTTAGCAGTATATAACATGGCAAAAATGAAAAATGAATTCGTGAATTCTACCTTGTAATTACTTATAACCTAACCAAATTACGGTTTCATAGTATTGACACTTCAGTAACCATGCATATTCTTAAACGCAACATTAATTATTCATTAACTTCATATTCATATTTTTATTATATTATTATTATTATTGTTACGTACCCCGATACTGCATATATAGGCTTGTTACAGCTGTACTTAAGATATTTTTCGATAAAAATTAAAGATTAATCTATTGAAATACTTAAATATATTTAAGGAATTATCCTTTCTCAACAAAAGTTTTTTCACATATGAATTTAAAAATATAATATTATAATCATATATTTAAAGAACAAAATTATTTGTTAGTAATGTCAGACTACTGAATAGGGTTCTTGATGAACTGATCCTTAATCTTTTGGTCTGAATATCCCGTCCATGTCACATTCTCATCTAGATTATTATTTGAGGCTACTTTTGTCACCGATTACAGTACTCACTATAGTAGTGTCACTCAACTCGCTCATGCATGTTGAAAGAAACGTCGAAAACAAGGAAAGAGCGTCTTCTGTGCAGATTTCCTTGTCACCGGCATTTGTACCCTTGACAAATGTGCAAGGATAAGTTCTTGTTCATCAACCTAGCTATTCTATGTAGATGAATAGGTTTCTGTTTGTGCGATTATCTCTTAGGCCTAACCGACTCAAATATAACCCCTTTCCTTCCGTCTTCATCATTTTTAAAAAAAATATATAAATTTGGTCTCATTCTTGGTTTCTGTTGTTGATGTTGTTTCCTGCTACATTTGACGTGTGAGGTTTATCTTATTTTTACATTGTACCGAGCCAGGTGGGGGCCACTTAACTAAGCAGCTTCTCGATAAACATTGAGATCCCATTCTTAATTCGGAAAAATTTTAGTGTCCGCCCCAAAATGGGATGAATATGAGTGGTAGAGGTAAAAAGAAAAAAGACAAAGATTAAGAGAAAGTGTAAACGTGGCAATTATAATATGATAAAAAAAGAAAATAAAGTAAAAAATGAAATAGATATGAAAGTGGGCAAATATTTATAGGGTCTCGTAAACTGTAGTGTTATTAAAAAAATTATTATAAAAATCATGAAAAAACAATAATTATTAGAACATTGGGTAAATAATTATTTTGATTAATTCTGTCGTGGAAGGCTAGTGGTTGTACTTATACTCGATAGAATATAGGAGTATTAATTGTGTGGATCAATTGTTTTAATTTAACCGATGATATCGAGTTTTAGTTTTAAGGATGTAAATGTTAAACACAGAGAGTTTGCATCTTATAGTGTTTCTCTAAAACTCATATATGCAAGATTGTTTCTGGAGGATGCTATGAAACGCTTGACCGCACGCAGATGAGTTTTTTGTGATAACTTTATTTTTACGTTCAAATTATTAACTAGATCTAACGACAAAAATCATAACACTTGTGCGATCAAGAGCTTTCCAGTGGCACTTCTCTTGCGACCCTAAGCAGGTACCTTGGTCTCCCCCCAAAGACCATTAAATGTATATATATAAAAAATTAAAATTAAAATTAAAAAATATTAATAAAGAAAATATATAAAAAAGAATTTTCTAGCTGATACTTGCTTAATTTTTTAATAGTTATTTATTAGATAAATATTTTTGTTAAATTTATTATTTATTAAATAATTATTTATTAGAAATTAATTTTTTATTTAATAATGTAAAAAATTCTGACTCCTATTTAATATACTTCTTAATCCGCCTCTACTTGTAGGATGTTCAATATGTCACTGTCATTTTTGTACTATAAAATGAATCTTCAATTATTTAAAGAAGAAAAGATTGTAAGAAAAACGATATTAAAATTCTTGACAGCATTATACAAATTAAAGAGTTACTTTATTCTTATAACTTTTTCGTCTCTATTTATTTGTTTCTTTAAAAAAAATTATAAAAATGAGTAAAAAGAATCTCTTATATGAATGATTATGATTATTTGATACCCTACGTGTGTACAATTAAGGGAAAAGAGAAAAGAGAAAGACATTAAAAATGAGAAAAATAATGTGTCTTGAGTGATAAGATGAAAAGGAGGAAATATATATGAATTAAGCAATGTGTCAACAAAGAGATAAAAGAAATGATAAACACTTACTATTTGGTATATGATAGTGTGTTTGGTACGATATACACTCATTTTACTGTTCCATCAATTAAGCTCCTAATGTTAAAAATGCTAGACATATATAGTCCAACAACAAGATAATGGAGGCATCAAATCTTGCCTATACCAATTTTTGCTATAAGATTGACCAACGAAACTGCTAGTTCGTTAATCTTGTCGAATAAAGAGAAAATTCAACAAGGTTTATACAAATTATTCTTGTAACATATAAAAATTATTTAATAATATCTGGATTGAACCTTAAATTAATTTAGAATATCTTAAATTATTTATTAAGAGTAGTTTTTATATTTTCCTATCACTACAAGAAAAATCCACTTTATAGACCGAAAATCCAGTTGCTAGAATATGAAAACCATTCACTAAAACAGTTAGAGACTAAATTGGAGACCAATTTTTGTAAGTAGCTAAAACCTTGGCAGCTGATTTTGGAGACCAATATACAACTGATTTATAAACCTCTTCCAAATTAGATCCACATATTAGATTCAATGCTAAAATGGATCAAGCATTTAACAAAGAATAAGAGAAACCATGGCAAAGAATATACCTCTAAAAGCCAAAGAAGATGTGGTAGAGAAGATTATGAACAGAACAAGCATAAGAGTTGCATAGTGTCAAATTGGTGATCCAAATACATCCTCTTTGCATTACTGAACACAAAAATTAGGAAATATAATCACATGGAATTGAAAAAGGTAAAAATCATGAGATTTGATGTCAGAGATGAAGAGTCGGAATATCTATCTCTTAAGAGCTTCACTTTTGTGTCATTTTTCACTTCTCTATTTCAATACATGCTTTCCATTTGCCTTTGTTTTCAATAGAGAGCATAGGCTATGGTTTGGCACATTGGATGAGATCTCTTCGTATGAGATTTCTTGATCAAGCTCTTCTCCTCTGCCACCATGAACGCTATGTCTCCGTTAACACCAAAAATCCTAATTGCTATGGTGATTGTTCTTTGATAAGTTTAGAGTGTTGATGGTTTTCATGAAGAGAAGGGGAGAGACCAAGAGAGAGTTCAAAGTGCAAAATAGAGATAAAGTAATTAGAATGTGATAAGCAAAGTTTAACCACCGTAAAAATATTTATGTGAAATATTAAATGATTTTAAATAATATTATTACAATACAATATAGTATTATAATATATAATAATAAAAAAGAAGTTTAGTTTATTTTTCTTTGATATAATAGATAAGAAGTTAAGTTAAATTATTCAGTTGATATTAAAAGTATAAGATATTTTCTCTATATGATATATCCATATTACTAGTAAATTTGAATTTTAAAGAGATTATATATATATATATATATATATATATATATATATATATATATATATATATATATATATATGAAATTTATTTCTTGTATTCATTTAATTGAAATTTAAAAACATAAACATATATATCATATGCATGCTACGAGAGTACTGAATTTCACCACTTCATGACAGAAAAACATTAAAAAATATTAAAATAATTATAAAATATTTAATTTATTATTCATACTATTATTTTTAAATTTGTATTGAATATTATAAAATTAATTATTATTTTTATAATTATTATTTACATTATGTTTATTAATTTTAATATTAAAAATATATATTTATATTATTAACTTATATTACTAATATTTCAAATTTTATATTTCTTGTACATAATATATTGTTAGTTATACATAAATTATAACAAAAAATAGTCATAATATATTGAAAAATTAATAATTATTAATTAATTAGACTGATTGATTTTAATTTTTAATTTCAATTTTTAATATTTAATATACTATTTAATTATTTCTTTTAAAAAATAATATTGTTTTATAATTATTTTATATTATATAATAATAATATTAAATAGTTTCCGAGCAATTATTATAATTATTGTAATTATATTTCTATTAAACCCTAAAATTTCAGCTTCTAATTCTTTTGCAATTAGAGACTGAAAAGCAGTGTCTAAAATGAGTTAATAGCAACTGAAAAATCAGTCTCTAGTTGTATTTCAATTAGAAACTAAAAACCTTTGGTCTCTAAAATGATTATATAGAGACCAAAATCAGTTTTTACGAATACTAATTAAATAAATATATTTTTAAAATCATTTAGCCGCTGAAAATTCAGTCTCTAATTAAAACTTAAAATATTGATTCCCGTAGTGACCAATTTAAATTTGTCTCTCTACAGCAGTCTCTAAATCAATATCTACAGTGACTCAATATTTTTGGTCTCTAGATCAGTCAATATTTAATGGATTTATTGTAGTGTATACTTTGTAATTTATTTTATTATCTAATTAAGATTAAAGGTTGAATGCAAATATATATATATATATATATATATATATATATATATATATATATATATATATATATATATATAGATTAGTATTTACCTTTGTATCATATGATAACACACATCATATCATATTAAATTAATATTAATTCTGGATAGCTATAGTCTCTACTAAAATAATAATATAAATTTTAATATTCAATTTTTTTTTCTCACTAAAAAAAATAAACAAAATTCAACATGTTCCAATTAATCACTCGTCTCCTTAGCCGGAAAGCACTACCCTTGAAACCATTCTTGTGCACAATAGTATATTCTGCAATTCCTCTTAAAGGACAAACAAAAATCAACCACCTTCAAATGACAATCTATTGGGCTAGAGTTAACAATTTTCGAAATTCTTAGTAACTAGCCAGGAAATGAAAAACGATCGAATTGATTAAAAACACTCTTCAACATAATATTCTTTTAAACGCATTCTTTTATTGGCTGAAATTTATTAAATTTTTTAAAATTTTACGATTCTCAATTAATATTTAAAAAAATTTCAGTCATTTTTAATAAATAATAAAGAACACGTTAAAAAAAAAATTGCATTAAAGAGTGTGCTGTGACTTGTGAGCATTCTTCTACGAAATTTGTAAAGAAATCTCAATTGGTAGAGGTGTAAGGAACATAAATGCACACAAAGAAAGAGCTAGTAGAAAAGTAAAAATAAAATGGAAGAAAAATAATTACTACGGCTACAGAAGTTGGTATAATAGGAGTAACTGTATTAAGTTTTCTCACGTAAGATTTCGTAAAGTTCTTTAGCAACACCGCTCTTAATTAATCAAACGCGTATACTTCAATTCAATTGTTGTTCTAAACTTTTAATGAAACAGATCTACAATGTTCAAAAATTAATATATATTTTTCCTCTTTTTTATTTTTTAATATATACAACCATACAAAAAATTACCAGCGAACACATATTTTTATCTCTTTCCAAAACTACCCTTGTTCCGGTATGGAACTCAACGTAGCCGTGAACTTGCCCATACCCCTACCTCCAATTTTACTCCTTCCTTTCCTCGCCACGTCATTATTACCGACCGTACCTTCCGGCGCAACTTTCCGGCCAGGCTTCGTATTTACATCGCAGGAGGAGAGAAACACAATCTGCTTCCGGCGGGAGCCGCATTTGGCGAGCGCGGAGGTGGCGACGACGGCGAGAGCGGCCATCTCCTGCGGCGGGAGGTGACGCTTGAGGCGGCTCAACGGGAGCGCGAAGTAGAGTTGACCGGGCCTCAACTCCTCGTCCTCGTGAACCGCCGTTACGACGTCGTCGAATCCCATCTCGTCGGAGTCGCATATGAAACACGCCGGATAGAGCTGCAGCAGATACGACACCTTCACCGGGTATGAGAACTCCTCCATCCTCCCGTCGTGAACTACAACCTTCACCGTCGTCGTCGTCGTTTCGTACGAGCTGAACAAGCAATTCCCCATGGAGATGGAAAGAAGAAATAAAAATAACAAACCTCAGTGAGTCAAAATTTGTTCGTGAGAAAGGTAGCTATATGTTACCAACCAAATGCTTAATTGGAGACACGCTGTGTTCTTGAATGGATATCAATATATATAAATAGGACTAGGAGGAGTCTTAGCTTAGGAAAGAGCCAGCGAGACGCGACCATCTTGGATGTCATGTAGGATAACAATTAATTGTTTTCATTTTTATTATTTTTTTTTCCAAATGGGAATGAAATTAAAAACTAATATATGTCTTTCATAAATATTAAAATAATATTAAGAATTCATTCTTCTAAAATTTTCACTAAAACTTTTTCATTTTCACAAAATTAAAATGTATGTCTTATTTTTTTTTTGTCTTAGACAGTATTTAAATATTTGAATTTTCATTGGTTATATGCATAATCAATCAAATATAAAAGTCATCATTTAGATTTATTAGAGTCTATGTTTGAATTTTCACATTTTAATTTTATAAAAATGAAAAATGCACTCAAAATTTGATCGGAATTGAACATTTATATTTTAGCAAATTAAGATTAGGAATTAAAAAAAATGTTGTGCGTGCATTGGGAGAGGCTTTACAGGCTGTTGACAGGTTGTGGTGCATGCAGTGTGGGAGTGTGGTAATTACGGAGAGAGGGACTGGTACCGTATTGTGTATGTGCATGTTGTAGCTTTGTTGGGTTGTTGTTTTGTTTATCTTTTTGTTTACTGTGTCGGGTGCTTAATTGGTTTGGTTCTTCAATTTGCATATAGTGGAGTTGTAATAATCTCGAACGTCCCATATTCGTAGATAGAGTGGGACAATGGGTGCTAAGGTGAGAGAGAGTGTGGGCACGTCGTTGTTTCACGGTTTAGGTTTTACTCTGAATAATTTATTCTATTCAAAGGGGAGGGCAAAATGTCTTCATATTATTATTTTCATCATATTAAATCACTCAGTATATTAATTAGTACATTTTTGTTTTTCAGCGTCTAATTAATTAATGATTATGTGTTGGGGAAAAAATGTCCTTAAATACCCAAGGGAAGGGATATAAAAACCCACAAAGATATAGGCACAGTAGAGAGGAATACCAATGGAGTGTTTATAATATTTTAAAATACCATAACTTTTTATCTAATAATAATAAGTAATTGATGTATAAGAAAAGACGTAATATTAAAGAATATTTTTTATAATTTAATTCAAATTATTATTTTTCAATTCGCTCTCAGTTATGAATTCATCAATGTATATCTTCTTGTTTGTTTTCTTGTTTAACAAAATTTAGAGAAGGGGAATTGAACAATACTCAAAAGTACTGGCAGAAAAAAAATTATATTTAGTTCATTTAAAAGAACTAGTGAAAGTTCAAACTTACATACAATGTGTTAGGAAGCTAATTAACTAGACCTCGTCATTTTCCACTCAAAGTGAAAAGATTATAGACATAGTAAAGAGTAATTTTGTAGGTGACGTCCAAACGTTGGAAAACAAAACAAATTAAGACATAGTGAAGTGTACACATGGTAGGGTGGTCCAGTTCTTCCTATAAGGGTTGGACTTTTGTGTCATGTTTCTCCTCTCCCTCTCCCCACCCCGAACAGCTTCACTCACCACGATTAATTTCAAGTTACCAACATCTTGATCACATAACACTTCTCTAATTATTTCCTTCTTGTTCCCCCATAAAGAAAAAGTACTGGCTTAGTTCTTAGGTTTATCATCATGGAGAATGTTGTAGATAAATCAGTGGGAGTGGATTCAAATTAAAACGACTTAATTAAGTACGGATACTGATTTGAAACTTTTTTTCATGTTGGAATAAAAATAGAAAAGAGTGTATTACATAAAATTAAGAACATAATGTTTAATTTAAAATACAACTATCATCCTTTGAGAGGTCTTGGATGCATGCTTATTTAGATGGTCGTCATTTGGTCCATTTATATTTAGGTAAAATTATAAAATTGGTCCCCCACTTTATCTTTATTTTTGAATTTGGTCCCCTTATAATTTAATTCACAAATTTAGTCCCTCAGTCTTATAAATCCCTGCAAAATTGGTCCTGGAAGCCCAATTTGGACGTTGACCATTAACCTCAGACGTTGATTGCCACGCGTCAATGACTTAGTGATTCCCTGTAAAGATTTCATTTTTTGTAGGTAAAACTGTACTTTTGGTCTCCCAATTTTACTCCAATTTTGATTTTGGTCCCCTTATAATTTAATTCACACATTTGGTCCCCCAATTTTATAAATCTCTTTATAAATTGTTCTGCAAAATTGGTCTTTTGAATGATTTAGCCACTGGTGTTAGAGACATGGTAGGTCTTGATAAATTTCGCACTTCTTTTTCATCGCAAGTTTTTCACTCACTTGGAATCTAAAGAAAAATCACTATTTGTCTCTCTCCCACTTACAGGGTTGTTTAACTTGGGAAAGTGGCGCATGAATCCCAACCTAGGTTTGAAATTTTCAGATATCTTACTTTAACAGGTTCTGTAATAACCTTTTTTTTTCTTTTTTTGCTCCCCCATGCGGTATTATGTGTATACAACTGCTTAAGCGACTTATGTATGACAATGATATTTTTGTTTGAAATTTGAAATACAGCTTCTCCAGTAATGAAATTTGGCTGAATTTATAAAGGGATTTATAAAACTGGAGGGCCAAATGTGTGAATTAAATTATAAAGGGACCAAAATCGAAATTGGAGTAAAACTGAGGGACCAAAAATGCAATTTTACCTAAAAAATGAAGCCTTTCCAGGAGACCACTCAGACGTTGACACGTGACATTGACACATGACAGTCAACGTCTAAGGTTAATGATCAACGTCTAAATCGGGTTTTCAAGACCAATTTTGTAGGAATTTATAAAATTGGGGGACCAAATTTATGAATTAAATTATAAGAAAATCAAATCTAAAATTGGAAATAAACCGGAGGACCAAAAGTACAATTTTGTCTATATTTATTGAAATGGAATACCCTTGGAAAATTAAGTAGGTAGATTTAGGTGATCAAAAGATCATGAAAAACTTTTAGTCAGATCTCGGTTATGGTTATTTACTTATTTTTAATATTTATGAGGAGGTCATTTTATGTTTTTGCAGTAGTAGATCAATCTCAAACAGTGCATGATGAATTGGACGAGGTGTTGTCACAATAGGACAAATGGACGAGGTGTTGTCACAATATTGATAGTAGGGAACAAATTGAAAGCGATTTTGTGGATAAGGGACTAAGCCGAAAACATCTTTTTTTTATAGGAATTAAATTTAAAATTAACTTCACAGAAAAATATCAAAATTTTAGTTGAAGTTTTGGAAAGAATCTTTCTCATCAAATATATAAATCAACTAATACATAATTATTTTAACTTAATTAAAGATTGAGTTTCAGTCTTGTTTATGGAATTACATTAAATATTTTTAGAGAAATTTTTTTATTTTTCATAATGATGATATTCAAACTCAAATAGAATTATTTCTTGTGAAGGATATACTTATACTCTCTTTGAAAAACAAAAAAAATAGCTCTTATTATTTTAAAAAAAGTGTAAATTAAAAAAAAAAAGCATGTTGCATCAATTTCAATAATGTAGTAAATTTCGTGTATCCCTAATTTGGAAGCATGCACTTGTCATTGTGGGCCCTATAAGTCTAAATTAATTTTTTTTGAAAGGTTTTCATTAATTATATCATTGTAATTTGATATTTTAAATAGTTCCTATAATAAGAAGACTTTTCAAAATGATATGAAATAATCGAATAATAATATAATTATTTTATATTAATGATAAACTAAAATCTAATTTGACCAAAAGAGATTTGTGATTAATTATTCTAAGAAAGTTGTGTTTGCATTTTGATATACGAGAAGTATTATATATATAATAGTGAAATGAAATTGTTTTGTGTTATTTCTATATCTGTTTTTGGTTCTATATTTGTAACTATTTTTCAAATTGGAAGGTTGTAAATAAAGGATGAGCTGTACTTGTAATGCTGTTTTAAAAATAAAAATAGACTTTCTATAGAACTAACTTAGAAGGTTAAAAAATAATTGATATTAAAAGTTTTTTTTTTTTGTACTAGTGAGTATAATTATAAAAATAATAGAATTGGTTAGAACACAAAATGAAATAAACTTCATTTGAATTGTAATATAATACCATACTCTTATCAATAATAATTAATACTCTGTAATTTAAATTTAAAAATAGTAATTGTTATAATTTAAAACAAAATATTATTTAATTTATATTTGAATTTAAAAATAATAATATTTAAATTTGAGAAAACATGTAATTTTTTTTAAAAAAATTAACTAAGAATTAAAAGAATAAGAGTTAAACTCTAAAAATAAGTATATTTAAATTTGAGGAATTATAAGTTGACTTAGCGAGAAAGGAAACAAAAAGAGAGATAATGAGTTTAAATTTTTCATTAATAAAAAATACTTTAATTAACAATTAATATTACTGATAAAAAAAAAGTATATTTAAATTCAAGTATACTGGTAGAAGACTAGAAGTAGACTGGTTCATTGCTTTGCATGTATTGAAACAGGTAAAGACTCGATCCCGCGTAGTTTTGATTTACCACGTTGAAATCTAGGGACTATTTGTTTGTTGAGAATGACACCAAACATTTTGGCCTTTTCCATTGCTTTTTTCATTCTCTTTAGCAATCGTCATTTTAATCAGTGTTGCGTTACTATAAAGTGATTTTTTTAGGTTTAATTATAATTTTAGTTTTCTATTTTTTTTAATCTTTGATTTTAGTTTCTTTATTTTTAAAATAAAGATATTTGATCTTTTTATTTTAAAAAATTCATAATTTTAGTTTTTTATTTTAAAATAGAAATATTTAATCTTTTATTTTAAAAAATTTACAATAAGTCAGATCCTCAATTTTGTCCATGTTTTATGTCTTTTGTTTTTATCCATAAATTTTTTAAGATTTTTGCTTTTAGGAGTTTGTTAAGAGAAGTTTTTGGTTCTTGAGAATCTTAATTTTGATGTTTGATATCTAATTTTATAAAAATAAGATTTCTGAAAAAAAAAATGTTCGGAGTGAATGTTTTTAGAACTTATCTCCAACCTTTATCTTCTTTATTTAAAAAAAAAACGTAGATCTCCAACTATTTTATTACAATTCTGAATAATATTATAATTTAGCATCTAATATGATAATGAGCTATAATAATATTTCAACCAAGTAAAATAACGTCGTAATTAAATAAAATAATTAATATTTATAAAAAATATTTTGAATCTAGTTTTGTTCAATTTTCTTTTTTGCAAATGTTTTTTATATATAAATTTATTTAAATCATGTAATTAAAATCTGAGTAAAAAATATTCAATTAAGTTATTTTATTAAAGGTTATAATTGTAAATAATTCTTATATACTCAAAAAAGTGTTACGGTAACAAAACAAAACAAGAGAAATTATAATTCTCAAAAAATATATTATGACTAACCAAACACATTTTAATTCTATTTTCAGGAATCAATTTTCTCAAAAATCATGATTTTTTTGCTATAAAAAAAACTTATTCCCAATTAAGCACCTAACTTTAAAAAGTGTCACATTAAATAAAATGGTTAGATACATATCATGTATGTATGGGCTATTTCTGATAAGAGTAGTTTGCATTGTGTAGGGCTCGGGTTTTAAGGGTATGCAAATTCTATTTTTGATATTATTAGTGTGTTTGGGTAACACCTAGAATCAGTTCTACTCTTCAAAATCATCATGGAGGTACCATGAAAAAGTAGAAACAATTATTTATTACTTCGCCTTCATCATAAAAACAATAATTGATTATTTCTCACCATGAATTTAATCCAAATTAAACACACTATATATCTGCTAAGGGGTCTTATTTGTGCAGGGGTCTGTGTAATGGTTGTTAATATGTACATGGCTTTGCTGTGAGGCTCTAGGCTAATGGTTTTTATATTGTACTGTTAGAATTCTAGTAACTACAAGAACTATGACAGCTGCTGTGATATGTGTGGTTTAACTAGATATTATATCTTGTTTTGGCTGTTAAGAAAAATGTTAAGTATGGGCTATGATCAAATTTAATTAGTGTAAACTGAAAACTATAAGGACTAATTGTTTAACTTAACTCTTCTTGTAGTTAACAAAATAAATCTTTTGTGCATGGTCATGAAAAAAAAAAAAAAAACTTCTTTCAGTTATTTGTTGTGCCTTTTCTGTAGCAGCATTTTCTATGCTTTTATGAAAAAAGAAATGTTAAGGACGTGAGCTTCTCCTCTTTCAATAAGAGTATAAGACCAATACCTGGTACAGAGATTTAGAGTAAAAAAATATATTTTTCTACTACCCCTTAATTTGAACTCGATCAGTTATGACTGGAACCATATTTTTCTTAACCACGAAACTTCTGAAAAGTCATGCCAGAAAAATGAATGCGGAACCTGTTCTTGTACAATCGAAAATATACTCTAACGTCAAATCCCTTAATGCAGCAGAAAGAGGAGCATGAAAAAGTAAACTAAATAAATAAACACCGTCATTATATATATATATATTTGGTCAAAAACCTAGTAAAAGTAAATTCCTTCAGGTATATTTTTCCGTCTTTTGTACAAGATATAACTTTAGTAAGGAGCATGAAACCTTCGAGCTGAGTTAGAATCTTGCCAATAACTGGACACAAACAAATAAATTTTTCAGTCGACGATCTAAGTGATATATATAGTATAATTAACTACCATAAGAATAGTTTTGCTGAAGAAGGATATTAATTAACTTACTTGATCAACTTATTAAAACCTTGATAAATTAAGACTTTTCTTTAACTGTTTTCCCTTCCCATGTTTTTCTAATCTATACTTTAATAACTACGCCAATAAACATCTTTTACCTCTACGTGTTCCTGGTGTCAGCATATCATAATTACTTCCCTTGTTAGTCGTAATATATAAATAACCATAAAGTACCAGAAGTACAATATTATATTATTGTTTATATGATTACATACTTTTTCTGAGTCTAAATTGGAGGTCATTAGAAATATAATATATTCGATCAAATAATTGGTTTAGCATTATATATGTCTGTATCTTCTGCATCTGTTGAGGAGAAATGAAGTTTCGCGGCAATGACAATGCCCAACTTTGTAATGTTATCCGATATGGTCGAAGATATACCAAACACCATACATTGTGCTTGTGTTTAAAACATCAAAGAGGCTTCAAAATCTAATAGACTGACATAACATTTGATAAGGTTTGTTGTTTGTGTTCATGTCTTAAGTACATAATATATTATTATGTTGAATGTGTTATTGCCGGTCGGTGAGGAAGATTCTTTGCTTCCACAAACTAATTTGTTTCAAAATCCAATTCATTTAGCCTAGATGCATCAATGCTACAAGATTATGATCTCCATTATTGAGCATGATTATCATCACGGAGGGTCCCTCTATCACAAGAAAAGCATGAATGTTGAGGGAGGAACATGTCATGATTGGAATAATCATTGATTTATTATGAATCAATTATACGATGATGGCGTAAATTGATAATGCCTGATGGATATAATTAATAGTTTGAAACTTTGGAAGCTAAATGAGATGTTTAGCTCCTAGGTAAAGAGGTTGGGACATGATGGGTTTCTAGTTTCTACATTGAACCTACGTCCCACAGAGTAAAGTGCTATCAACATATATTTTTTTTCTTGATGAGAATAAACATGTTCTTTGATAGTACTTCCAAAGGTGTTTATTTATTAAATGAAATCTCTGGCTAGCCCTACTAATAGATAATAGACTCAAATTATTTAGTGAAACTTGCGTAACAATTTATCCAGCAATAAAAATATGGGTTCAAAAAGATTACGTTAAGAAATTGTAGCTTTCATTCCTTTTCCAGGAATTTTTTATATATTTTCGAAAGGGAGGCACTTCACATTGGATTTGGATGCTGCCAAGGAACTTGGCTGACATTATCTAATAAAGAATTACATGGAAAAACTAATAATGTGGTTCGGCTTCACCTTTTCTAACAGATTTACACCTTGTCCCGTTTGGAAAAATAGTTTAATAAAGATTTATTGGATTAATTAACTGTTTAGTCCGTCATTTTATATGGGTTATCATTTTTAATCTCTAAAAAAATTGACTAATTTTGATCCTTCAAAAAAATTTCCTTTTATTTTTAGTTCATGTGATTACCTTAGACCGTTAAACTGACATCCATGCATGTGATGTGGCATTCCATATGGATTACTGTGACTGATGGACCGTGTATATATATATATATATATATATATATATATATATATATATATATATATATATATATATATATATATATATCACTAAACTATTAAAAATAAAATCACTAATAACCATTTGCCTTTTTTTAGTTTTTTTTTCTAGAAAAATTATGATAATTTTTTTAAAAAAATCATGTGACACATTATAAACCATCATTAGAATTTACAAATAAAAAATTAAAAACTAGTGCCATAAGTTATTCTTATAAGATATCTTTTCTTATCTTGAAAAGTTGAAAAAAAAAATAAGAAAAAAAAATCTTAGGGATCAATCCTAAGATTATTGATATTTTGCAGTCACTGAAATTCGAGGGGTACACCTGTGGACCAGGTGTCACCACATAAGGAGACCTGACACCACACTCTAACCCAAAATCTTAAGGCTCAGGTTTATGGGTCTTCTCCTCACTTATATGGTGTTCAACCTTTCCACTTTTACCCAATGTGGGACTTCACCTCACACTTGTAACCCAACAATCGAAAGTAAAGATATTAAATGGTTGAAATGTAAAGGTAAGCTGTTAGGAAGAAAATAGATTCTCTCCTGCCTCAGCAGCCCAGAAAATTACATGCAAAAGCGCAAAATAATAAAAAAAAATAAAAGATGAAGGAATGAGGACAAAGTAGAAAGAGATAAAGAGACTAAAGAAAGAAAGCCGTGGAGAATGTATACTTGTTGAAAGTCCAACATAAAGGATAGTTGTGGCAAAAAAGAAATAAGTTAAAGTCTTACATTGACTAAAAGTAATATCGAGATAAATTATATAAGTGAAAAATAATCTTTACCTTATAAATCAGTTTTGTAATGTGAAATTAAGTCCAAACCTATTTTCTTACATCATATCAGAGTCTGTCATAGATGAGTTCCTTTCTACTTATGTGCTGAAACATATTATTGTATAAGAATTATCTTGAAATTTAACTCCATAATCCATCCATTCCTATACAACCTATTTTTATTAACATCAATCATATGATACAAAGAGCAGAAAAATCATTTCCCGTTCATTCAATCACTCTATACCCTGTTGTTTTTATCACCACTGCTCCAAAACTCAAAAAGATAGGACAGTGAGAAAGTGTGCGTAAGAGAATGTCACTGACAATGTGAAAGTGTGTGCATAGTTGTTAGCATTTATTTCCTGTTCATAGACTAGAACCCTCTACCCTCCATATATATCTTTCTGCAACAAACAAAAAGCATGGCTAAGGTATTTGATCAAATTTTCTTTCGTTCTGAAGGCTGCCTTAACCGAGCCAAATAGCAACATGTGATTCATATAGCTGACTTCGTATAATGGGATAAGAGTTTGTCATTGTTATAGTCATCTGAAGGCTGCCTTACCTTGAATCAAGGGTTAACTCTCTTATTGCATTTCAATCGGTCTCACAAGTCTCTTTTGTTATCAACTAAGCATCATGTTCAAAACTTCAACAATATAAAAGAAGGAACCAGTTGAGAACCAATATTTGAAACTTTTGTATTTCTCTTGCATTGGAAAAGTACTTATTACATTGTTGTCATGATAATTTTATTCACGTGGAAACAAAAAATATCTGCACAAGAACAAATGACTTCGTCATTTGCACCCTTATCATTGGTGTACATATCAACAGCTAGCAGAAAGATAGATTTTACAAAGAAGGGAAAAGCCAAAAGTTAAACAGACAGGATGCTGATGAAAGAAACCAAGACAAGAAGGCCATAGCAGCAGATAATTGATATCTACCACACAACTTTTGCAGGCAATAGGATCGATCGGCATCGAGCAGGAGATCTGTGACACTGGCTGTTGAACACGCTGCAGCTAATGAGAGATATGACAAAATCTGGTGTGTAGAAAAACTGTAATATCATTAGTGCATTAGTATAGTATGGAAACAACAAGGACTTGAAGTTCTTTAGGTTACAAATTGTGCATACCATGTCTCCCAGAAAGACGATCATTATGAGTCTTCGTTGGAGGGGTAAACATTTTATAAAGACAGAGTATGCATCTACAACCAACAGTGTTATGCTCCAGGGAATTACCAAACCCATGACGGTTACCAAATAGCTGTGGAATAGCATAATCAAAGACAAAGGTGAAAACCTCAAGTGAAGCATATGCATAGAAGACAGGCTAGACAGGATAAACCCCAAGACATTGCCAATGAAACTTTTAAAACTGGGAAAACATGCATATACCCAAATCTTTTACCTGCTGTAAGTTTTATTAGAACACAAATTTGCTATATAAACAAACTCTTCACAAAGAAATATGTCCTTGTATCACAATCAAACCATGTTGAAGCGAAAATCTAGATCATTTAGGCCAGCGCCTTAGTTATCATACCAACAGTTGCAAATTGCAGTGAAATTGCATTACATGGATAATGCAATTAGAAAATAAGAAACACTCTCATAGATAGTAATTCACAATGGAAAATACTTGTGTGTATTGATTATCAAAGACACAAATCTATACAAGATTATAGCTACCTAATTTATGCTGATTTGGATAAATTACAGCTAATTAAATAATTAGAATATATCTTCTACAAATCTCCTATTACTTCTATACTGTTTCCTGATTTCCTTAAATATCCTAATACACTGAAGTGAAAAATGGAAAAAACAGTGCCTGCAAAATTGTAATACACTCAATGAATCAAAAGAGTTCAGTTCAACAAAAACAACTTGAAATGATTCATTTTCATTTTTTCTACTAAAATGCCAAAAATGTTTACACTTTCTCCATGGTTTAGGCCAGTAACATGGCAGTGGACTAACAGGCCAATTCAATATAGTTACTCTTCACAGATAAATATCTGAACTTTCCCAGACCCAAAATCAGAACCTTATAGTTTTTTATGTTTCCAATAACCCTCCTTGAAGTGTCATAGAGGAATTCCAATGCGAAAGTTGGAAAAATGAATCAGTAGCACACTAACACAGACTCACCATTACAAATGTAATTTTTTTTCTTTCTATAGCAGATTAATGGCTAATAAACCACACACACACTGGTATGAATGTGTGCAAGCCCTAAACAATTTAATTGAATAGGCCATGGCCATTCAATTTGACTGACTTTAATCCTCAACCCGCTTCCCTTCACTCATGTTTCTCTCTGACACCCATCACAAACTCACATAAATCCTCCATCACTTTGGATTTCTGCAACAACAAACAATTCATGACAAACACAATTACATGATCCCCCAAACTCAATTTTCTACCCATCAAAATCTCAACAAATCACAAAAACATAGGACCCCCCCCCCCAAAAAAAAAAAAAATCAATCACTTGCAAATTGCCCTTTTTAAAAAATAAAAATTGATGGGGCATGATGAAATTGAGAAAAGTCTTGAAATTTGGTGGAGCAGTGACAAAACAAGAAAGACCCTCAATTGGGCACCAAAGTGAGAGAGAGATACCAGAAAGCGGTGTAGCCATAGAAATCAACATCCAAGCACATGAAGAGAAGGGAAGCTGTGGAAAAGACTGTTTGGCCCAAACGGAGAGCCAAACTGGCGCTGCTTCCAAACGCCCCTGGCAGCTCCTCCATTCTACCATAGTAATTCAACCCCAAACATGCCCGTAACATCAACTCAACCACCTTTTTCAGAGTTGTGGTAATAATAATAATAACAATAAAATGTATTATAATAACGTTGAGAGAAAAAAAAAAGAAAAAAGGTAGGACTATGAAATTATGAATGCTGAATGTTATGTGTATGTTTGCTTGGGTAAGAGTTACGAAAGGCATAAATGAACAATTATGATAATTAATTAATTTGATGATTAATCTGAAAAATTGGTGGTGAAATTGAAAAGGGGAATGAGTTCTTTTTCTTTGTTATAGTTAAAATTAAACATGAAGTAGGTGTGGGCTCTTCTCAGCCTTTAATTTTTTTTTCACGTATAGAATTAGGTTCAGTGGTTTTGTTTTGTCGGCGCGGTACCTGGCTGGATTCGCCTACATGACACTTTTCATTCGGTCTAAAGTAACTGTACTAGATAATTATTGCACTTCAAAATAATAAAGACAACAATGAATATTAATACGTATAGCTTAACTAATTGGGTATAGTGTTATGAAAATTGATCTAGCCATTCAACTGATCGAAATATTGGGTCCGTGAATCTGAGGTTGAATTGGTGAATCACGTATTAATGTGGTTAAACTATTCTAATTAATATATATATATAAATTATATATAATATAACTGATAAAATATGACCAATTCATATTTTTATATCAAAATAAATTCATTTTAATAATCACATTATACATATTATATAATTATTTATTATTATAAATTAATTTTTGGATATTATCATAAATTATTAAGAAAATTCTTATTTTTTAGGATTAAATATAAAACTTATGGATGGCTGTAAATAAATTTAATAAAAATATATAAAATACATGAATATTAAATTATATCATGATCAGGATAATAATAAAAAATTATTATATATTATTATTGAAATAAAAAAAAATATTATAGGATCATATTATATTTTATTTAATAATTAATTATTAATATTTAACCTATTATAGAAATGTAAAAGAATAAAAAATAATATTTTTTATTAACAAGAAAAAAAGAAACTCATCATTCAAGTCAAACTAGATGAATTGGATCTGGGTCATTAGATTTGTCCAAATCCAATGGGATGAAATTAAATTGATTGTATTTTTACTCCTACAAATTAGTGGGACTACTCCGATCAATGAGTCCCGATAGAATTGGTCAGTGTGACTGGTCCGATCAGATTGCTTGTATTTCCTTCACTTTCAAGTGTCATCGGTAGATTTTTCATTTTTGTGTGTTGGATTTCGGTTTCAGTTTCATCAACACTCTAGTTACTTCTCCTTTTTCTTGTATTAAAAAGTGCAACATTTCTCGTTCAAACAAATTTCGAAATAAAACATTTGAAGTTCCTAGTTTTGTAGCGTTATTACACAGGAATTTCCAAATACTATCTTTTTTTTTCTTACCCAATTCGGTGCCCCTTTGTTAACTTTTAAAATAATTTAAATATATATTTATTTCAAGTTTAAAATTAATTTATTAAAAGTGAAATCTTGCTAATTTCAAAATAAATGAAACACTAAAATTTGTTTAAGAATATTTCTTTTTTCAATAATGTGCTTAATCATATAGAGAAGTGGCATGGTTGTATTTATTGTGGACATCAATGTGTGAAAAGATTTGAGATTGTATTTTTCTATTTATAAATATAATTTTGATATATAATTTTTTCTTTTCATTAATTTAAAAGTTAAATTTTGATGTAATATATATATATATATATATATATATATATATATATATATATGACAATAAAAATTAAAAGAATAGAGAATATTTGATAAACTTGATCTTAACAGTTTAAATATAAATAAATAAACCATTAGACATTAGTATTTTTTTAAAAGAAAATATATAATTAAGTATTCATTCATGAAAACTAAGTATTGCATTGAAATTTTTTAATTTCTAAGTGATGAATGTTATTCCTATGATTAAAATTTCCAAAAAAAAACTATAGCTAGGAATAAAAAATCATTACCGAAAACAAACGCAACCCTAGTGTAGAAGCCGATGACTTGAAAGAAAGCAAGCAACTAACTTGTTGAGTGCAAATCACGTAATATTGGAGCATTTCTGATTGTAAGTTACCATCAAATATCAATAATGAATTTCATAGTTGAAATATGAGCAATCTATACAATCTAGAATTTAGAGCCTACTACCAATAAGCCTAATCTTAAATCATTTAAGGTTATTGACTTGTTGGATCGTTGTTGATTTATCAAAAGCACAAGCAAACAAGTACTAATGTTGCACGAACAGGGGAGGAAAGGAATGTTTCTTTTTTTCTCACATTGTTTGTACATCAATGGTGCATAGTCTCATGTGAAATCTTTTTCGTACTGTCTATAGTACTACATGGACTAGGAGTATTATTATTATTATGTTTACAAAACTGAAGTTAATTTTTTCTGTTCATTTTTTAACTTTAATATTAAAAAATTATTAAATATCTTTAATAAATCATTGTGTCAATGTCATGATAAAAATATGGTACCAAAACAAGTTCTGTTGTAGCCTTGTGGGCCTACGAACCCTTGAATACAGATAATGGGCCTAAGGTTGATTGGGAGTTGAGAGGCTTAAGAGACCCCGTGCATTGTACAAATTCTTCGGATAAATAACTGAATTTTTGAAACATGTTGTTTGGAGGAGTCTCGTTTCTAGTCATATATATGAAAAAAATTTTATTGAAAGATACAAAACATCCTTTGATGATCTCTTTGTCTCAAAAGGAACGAGTGTTTGACTAGGTTAAGAGATATATCTTTGATGAATAAGAAAATATTTTAATGTTGTTCAAGAAGAGGGTTAAAAAAAGAAAAGAAGAAAAGAAGGGAATGTAAGTGGCACCTGGAGGTCCTTAAATTCCATTAAAGAAGAAGGAAGTGTGTTGCACCACACAGGCTGTGTACTGTGTAGTGATTTCTACCTCACAATTGACATTATAGCTTGTCACATTTATGACATTTTTTTTTCCATTCTAATGAGTAATGACTTGGGCCAAACCAAAGGACTATGCACCTCGACAGGATTGGGCATTCTCGATAGCTGAGGGAAGAAGTGTGCCTTAGTATGAGCAGCATATTGGTTCCTTTTGTCTATGGGAACTATACTTGGCGCCAGGGAAAAGTCTTCACATGCCTATTAATTTAAGACCATTCTCTTTCTTACATTTCATATTCATTTAACACATTATTATAACAATTTAGTTTTTATTATTTTAAGAAATAATAATCTACCTAAGGAATTTTTACATTATCATCCATCCATATACGTGATAAGTTTATTAATTTTTATTATTATATTTTAAGTGTCATATCTATCATAATTTCTTATTGAAAAGAGTAAATAATGATATCATGATGAGATAACAGGATATAACATAATTTGTGTGGAATTATGTGCAATTATTATATTATCTCGTAATATTAGCTTGTGATCATGTAAATCAACTTATTTTTAGTCTAGACCTAATCTTAGGAGTTTTATTTGGAGAATCAATCTGTATAGCTCAGTCTTAGAAGATTTTGTTGTAACTCTCTTATATATATTTATGCCTTAGCAAAACATGAAACACAGAACATAATTATTCTATCATAAAATCCTTTGTGCTATCAGAGCCAATAGGTTATGTTTGAAATTTTGTGAGAATGAGTCATCATGAAGAGGAGGCTCCTAAGAATGAGTCTCATAAGCAAGAAGAACATAAGATGGTGAAGAAGACTTCATCACCGTATGAATTGAATTTCAACGATGACCTCGAAACTAGACAAGGAAAAGGAGGAATAATGCATACAAATGTTATGCACAATGATGAAACAAGTGCAAACACTAGAATCTCAGAAAGAGACAGTTCAGGTTTGACTAGGCTTACTACAGAGCAGTGACAAATACGGGTAGAATTACTAAATGCTCAAAAAAATAAACTCTAATGACAAGATGACGTGTGAACATGATACCAATACATGAATAATTGACATAGGGGCTTCCAACCACATGACTGAAAATCTGAATCATATGCATGAACTACGAGATATTCAAAGTTGTTCAGTTAGACTTCCTAATAGACAACATACAATAGCGATTAAAAAAGAAGCATGGTGCTAGATGGAGGAGTAAAACTTACTAATGTTTTCTATGTGCCTAAATTGAATTGCAATTTGATATTTTTTTCACAAATGATGGATGAATTGAAATGTGTTGTTCAATTCACTGATAAGTTATGTGTTGTGCAGGATCGTATTTCGAGGATACTGATTAGAGCAGGTGAACAAAGGGGTGGACAATATTTCCTCAGAGGGGTTCGAAATGTGAGAGCTTACGAAACTGATGATTTGCATTCCATGGACTTGTGGCACAAACGGTTGGGACATCCTTCCTTGAAGATCACCCAGTTGATTCCTGAGGTTAAAAAACACAAAGATAGCAATGTAGTGAATGAAACATGTGAAGTCTAGTTTAGAGACTTTTGCACCCGTTGTAAAAATGGTAACGGTCCACACAGTGATAGCCGTAGCAGCTACACGAGCTTGGGAATTACATCAGATGGATGTGCACAATGCATTTTTACACGGGGACCTTGAGGAGGTTGTGTACATGAAACCGCCTCTTGGCTTTCTTACTTAGCAATATGGCATGGTGTGTAAACTCAACAAGTCCTTATATGGACTCAAACAGGCGCCTTGTTGTTGGTTTGCCAAGTTGTTTGCTGCACTAAAATACTACGGATTTCGACAATCTCTGTCTGATTATTCTCTTTTCGTCTTGCAAAGACCGAGGGTACATATTTGTAGTGTTAGTGTATGTTGATGACCTAATCATTTCGGGAGATAATCATGAAGCTATCATTGAATTTAAAGCTTATTTACACAATTGCTTTCACATGAAAGACTTGGGGATCCTCAAATATTTCTTGGGTGTTGAAGTGGTGCGATCTTTCGTGGGTATCTTTCTTTGTCAACGCAAATATGCTTTGGACATTATAGCCGAAGCTAGACTTCTGGGAGCTAAGCCATCAAATGTGTCAATTGAACAAAATCATCATCTGGAACTTGCAGCTGACTTGCCTTTTCCTCATCCTGATCAGTATAGGTGGTTAGTAGGTTGTCTCATTTACCTCTGTTTTACCAAATCCAAGCTTTCATACTGTGTGCATGTGTTGTCTCAATTTATGCAGGCACCTAAAGAGGCCCATTGGGAGGCTGCTCTCCGTGTTATTCGATATCTGAAAGGGAATCCAGGACAGGGTGTTTTGTAGCGTAATGATTGTGACTTGCAACTATCTGGTTGGTGTGACTCTGATTGGGCTGGATGTTCTTTAACTCGTAGGCCCCTTATCGGATGGTTTGTTCTACTTGGATCTTCTTCAATTTCATGGAAAACTAAGAAACAACAAATAATATTTCGCTCCTCTGTTGAGACTGAATATTGATCCATGACAGTTGTAATAGGAGAATTGAAATGGTTAAAAGGTCTTCTCCATAGTCTTGGTATCTTTCATTCTCAGCCTATGCGACTTCATTGTGACAGTCAAGTAGCGCTTCATATTGTCAAGAACCTAATTTTTCATGAGTGCACCAAGCATATCGAAGTGGATTGCCACTTCATTCGTGACGGGTATCTCACTGGAAATATTACACCTACTTATGTTCCTACACATGTACAATTAGCTGATATTTTTACTAAAGCTATTGATCCCACTCAGTTCACCTCTTTGTTGTGCAAGTTGGGGATATGTAATTTACATGCTCCAACTTGAGGGGGGTAATGATATCATGATGAGATATCAGGAGGTAACAGAATCTTGTGAAATTATGTACAATTATTATATTATCTCGTATTATTAGTCCGTGATCATGTAAATCAATTTGTTTTTAGTCTAAACATAATTTTAGGAGTTTTATTTGAAGAGCCAATCTGTATAGCTCAATCTTTGGAGATTTTACCGTAACTCTTGTATATATTTATGCCTTAACAAAACATGAAACACAAAACAAAATTATTATGTCATAAAATTCTTTAGTAAATAAAAAATTTAATAACATTAATTGGCTAAGCATAATTGCAAAAATTAGATAAATATTTATTTATTTAACAAAATTTTGAACTTCAATATTCTCTTCACAGAAAAAAAAAAGTAGTTTTCTCAATTTTTTCCGCTTGTCCTTCTTAATGTTGATATGCTAAATGTTTAGATTACCTTTTTGTTTTTGAGTGAAACTTCATCACCTCCATATTTTCCTTCCTGCACCATTGCAGAATGAAAAGTCCAATCTAAAATCAAATTTCCGTAATGTAGAATTATATTATGGATTGAACTTTTCTTAATACAATGAAGGTGTAGGAAGCAAAATATGAGACATAGGAGGTAACCGTCATGTTTTTTAAAGGCATAAACGGAAATGATTGATACTTGCCACGTTTTTCTATTGTTGAATACAGCATACGGCTCAATTTAGAGTAAAAATTAATCTTTTGAGGTATTAAGAGAATTGACCTCTCTTAATAGATGTTCTTCCGTATACACAAACCTAAGGATTAAAGTCTTAACCACATGCTTAAAAACTATTATTTGTCAGTTCAGTTGTGTTACACCATGTTGGTTAGCACAAGTTTGGTTTGGTTGAGATTTTTTTTTTTTAAGAAATAACTACTTAGTTTTTAAAAGTCGCCTCTAGAAACTGACAACAAAAAATTAAGCAACCTTTTTTAATCAAGGTAAACCGAATATACATATTCTACAACTATCGTGATCTAAGCGATGCTAAATGAATCAGTGTAACATTTCATCGACCACCATGCTAGTTCATGCTATATTTCAGCAATTTGGGTATTGTTTGTCTGTCAAATGCTCCTTTCTATAAGCTATAATCTAATTACCTGATTTACTTGAAAACATGTTATCATGAACATAAAATGTTTAGTATTGTCAATCTTCCGAATATAGCACAAGAAGGAAAGAATAGTTTCATATTCTCAAGTACATAGGATGACAAAGCTGAGTTCTCTCCAAGGATCAATTGCAATCCATTTCAAATACAGTGTTTCCCTAGTTACTTGCATATTAGGTGTAATAAAACACATAACACAATGCAATTCCAACTAGTAAAAACTTGAGCTCCAAAACTCACACACACCATCAATTTAAACCTTGAAATTTTAAGCATTGTAATTGGAGGTCGTTAATGTACAACCATATGACAGTACTCTCATTGTGCTAGGAAAGTTGGGTCAAGGGATGATAATGCAGCAACAGCATGGAGTTACAAGAAAACAAAGGCATGAAAAAAAAAAAAACAAAAAAAAACACTCTATGACTCAAGCTGAGCATACCAGATACCCTGGATCTTGACATCCTTTGGAGCCTTTGCTCCCAAATCAGTGTCGGACGGCTGAAGACTCTGGAACACACCGATAACCTCGCCGGTCTCAGGCTTGGTCTTGGTGACACTGAAGGTGATTTTCCCCTTGGATGATGAGGCACTCTTGTTGTTTTCCTTGGCAAGTTCCTCCTCATCTCCTCTTCCACCAGCAGGCAAAGCAACTGCATTGTCATAACCTGTAGAGGCACCTCTTCCCTTGGGGTCCAAGAAAGAGCTTCCACGGTATGATGGGACCAGAAACTCTCCACTAAAGCTGTCTGGCTTCCCTGATGCCACCAACTGCTTGATGGTGAAGAGGAACGGAACACGTTCGCCTCCCGGTAGCTGGACTGTGACGGCCGCATAGTCAATTCCATCTTTCTCCTCAAACTTCACAGTGCCATCAGAAGACACCTCAAAGGGTCCCTCAATCTCATCAAGAGTGTAGGTCAAACGTGTCATGAGCTTTGTGTTTTGGAACTCAGGGGGAGCGTTCTTGGCCACACCCTCTGCCTTCACTGTGAATGAAGTTGGCTCAAGGCAGAACTTCTTGGCATTGTATTTCCCTTGCTTGAAGGCAAATGACTCCAATCCACCATCAATTGTTGGACACTGGTTTGCTGTTCCTGTCCCCTTCACTTCCAAGTAGGTCTTGCTCTGGATTTCGTCAAAGGTTAGCCGCTTTGGTACTCCTTCAGCACTTGCCCCCTGAATTTTCTTAGTCATTCATGTACATTGCCAATAGTAATGAACAGAAATACCACTCACTCATGTTGTTAACAACACCTTTTTCTAAAGCTTTCAAAATTTTTCCAGGACTTACCAAATCATGTGTTAGACTCATTATATATATGATTTGCTGAGTTTTAATAAATTTCAATCAATAACTAGCTTATGATGGAAATTACATATCTGGCTCCTAAATATGCATTTAATCATTAAATTAATCCTCAATGAATGTATTAGATCTGTTCAATTAGTCTCCTAAACTTGTTACATGAGGACTGACTGGACCAAAGAATGCATATTCAAGGACTTCAAGTGTAATTTAAGTCATTGAGGGTTTAATATGACTAGGGTTAGATCCTATACGGACTAATTTGACTATTTACTTCGTAAATAAACTCAGCATGCCATTAGTAAATTCGTCTCATCAACTACAACAAATCAATTAGTAATCTAAGTTGGTATTTACAAGGTTGAGTCCTATGCTTGACACTGGCAGTGAATTCCTTGCACTGGCTTTGGTAAAGATATGTGGATTAGACTACAAACCCCAGGCCTGGGATCATAAAGCTCTTATGCTGAATATTGTCATAAGACAATTTTTTTTTTATTCACAAATATTAGTTGCTAGTTTTTGTTAGTGGGATGTTATAAGACAAAATTTAATTAATGATATTAGTATCATTTGATAATTCTAATACAACATATGTCATTGGCATCCTTAATCAAATTGACGGTTACCACTTACAAACCAGAAGATCCTTCATAGAACAAATCCTACAATAACGAAAAAGAAAAAGAGAAAAAAAAAATCAAAATTTGACAACGAAGGTGAAGGGACATGGGTGCTCCTAGGCCTAACCTAACCTTAATATTTGTGAGTTCATGTGATAGTTAATGATAATAGATTATAGTATGAAATTGGAATTTGGAAGAAAAGCAAGGCAACATACAGAAACAACGAGAGCAGAGGTGGCAAGGGCAAAGCCTGCAATTTTGGTAGCATCAACACACTTGTGAGCCAAGTCCTTAAGATCAGCCTGAAGGGAGCATGTGACCTTATTAACTCCAGCAGGTTCCAAACCAAAAGCCTTAGATATGGCCTGAGTAGACTTTAGCTGCAAAAACTTGGTGGGTTGCATGAAAGTAGCTGCTGCTTGTAGTGACGATGCCATTGCTTTGCCACCAATCTAATGTAATGTAATGCGATATGTTCCAAAAACAAAACTAGTTTGCAAGTGTTTTTGTGTTGGTGGAGAATGAAGAGTGGAGAGAGTACAATTATTTGGTGGCTATGGTGGGTTGAGTAAGATAGCGAATAGGATAAGGTGATCTCTTATTGGATGATTCATGCTAATGCAAATGGTTCTCTTGGTTGCCACGTTGCATTCTTCTCAATTGGGATAAAGATACTTTCGTCTTTCTGTCAGAGTTTTGCTGACTAAGATGCCACCCACCACAAACTCAGACCTTTCAAAATCAGGAGCAACATGATATGATGGATCCCAAACACAAACCATGCATTTTGTTTGTTAGGGAAGCAACGTGGTAAAAAATAAGGTAGACAAATGCTAAACAACGGTTAAGGAGGTAAAAGGCAAAAAAGAACTTTTATTAGAATGTGTAAAAATGTTCTCATTTATGATTTTTAAATTTAATCTCATATACTTTTTAAATGTGTAAAAACTTTTTTTTGATACTAGTTAGTGAAACATTTGAGATCCAATAAAATATTAAATATAAATTAATTTTATAGTTAATCTAAAGGAACGGAACTTGTAAGAATTTTACAGGATTCTAACAGAGTCAAAAATTCAAATTACAAAAAATATTAATTTATGCAAGCTTTTTTTTTTCTTTTAGAGAATGAAGTATCTTTTGAGACAATTTTGCTAGTCAAATAGGACTATTAAGACATTGAAAAAATTCTAAATATTTAATATAATTGTATTTTTCATACTTAAATTTAAAATCACATGTTAAAAAAAGAAATCATATTAATTCATCTACACATTTAGTAGTGATTTATGCAAGTCTTTACCCTTAGAAAAATGTTTCTTAAACCATAGAATAATCTTTAATTTTGAAGTGTATTTTTAAAAAAATAATAAAAAATAAGTCAACAATAAAATTATTATATAAGTGCTGATGCCACCATTTTCGAGTAAGTAGACCATCTCGATTAAGTATTTCATGACATTATTTTGATTAAGTGTTAAAATATTTTTTGATATTTTACTTTGACCAAAATTGATTTTAAAAAAAAGTTCACTCTCGAAATGTTTTGAGTAAACATTTTTTTGGGAGCGTCTCTTAAGGGTATTAAGTTAATTTGTATATTTTTTTAAGAATCATTGAAAACGATTTTCTGCAAAAATCCATTAAGTTTACATCCCATGAATACAAGAGGAAATATTTTTTGAGTATTAAAACATAATATCAAAATTTTTCCAATTTGTCTTCCTCGAAAAGTGAGTTGGTGTGAAATTTTCTAAGTTCTTTGAAGGCAACGGGAAGTGTTTTCAAGGTGTGAAAACATAATATTATAATTCATCAAAAATTATCTTTCTCGAAAAGTATATTCCTCAAAAATTTGTCCTTCGAGAATATGATGAAGTTTAAAGTAAAAAAAATGATTAAAAATGTGTTGGATTAAGATTTTAAAATATTATTTTAGCTTAAAAAATCATGTGGATTTTTTAAAAATTTATAAGAATGTAATGGTTTTTAATATTTTTAGAAAACTTTTATGATTAGAATTTTATAGTTCAAATTTTAATGAATTTACAAAATATAAGTTCATAAGATTTGAAAGGACATTATGAATTTTTAAAATTTTAAAAGATTTTATAAATTTTAAAAAAAACATTCAAAATTATTAATAAAGATCCATGGATTTTGTTCACATAACATTTTAAATAAAAATCATTTTATACAAAAAAACATTAAACCTGCTACATAACAAACCAATTTCTCTTAGAGTATTTACAAGCACATTAGATTCATTCTTTTTCAATTATCAATCATGTTAATTGTTAAAAATTATGTACTATAATGTAACATGAATGCTTATAGTCATTCCCACACTAATGAACTCACCAAACAAAAAACATATTCAAAAATTATTTCAAATCTCATTTATATATTTATCCACTTAAGTCAACTTCTCACATTCATTAAAATTATATATTTTTCATGTTAGTTCATATATATTTGTGTTCATTTATATGCATAAGTACATAATCAAGATATCTCAACTTCAAAGAATGGGAAAGATTTCTCATATCACATATTATATACATGTTGACCATTGATCAAAAAAATAAAACAAATTATAAATGTTTATTGCTTCCAACAAAAAACAAGAGATTGTGTAATTTGAAAAGAAAAGTCAATTAGCGAGAAAAGAAAGAAAGAAAATTTCATGAAATCGGAAGAATTTGGATGAAATTGTGAAATTGTTTAATATGTATTTGCTACTAAAAAAATCTAATAAAATTCATGAAAGAATTCATAAAAAATTGTATATTTTTGAATATCAGAAGATTTTTTTTAAGTTGTAAAAAATCTTAATTAAATACTAACAAATTTTATTAAATTTTTAAAAAAATCTTAATAATCTTGATTGAATACCATAAAAATTATTTTTATTATTTAAAAATCTTGATTGAATATCTTAAGACTTTTTTATCAAAAAAAAAGTCTTTTAAAATGTCAATTGAATACACTTTCCTAAGTAGTGGATGAGACAATGAAGACCTTGAATGTGCAATATGAACGAGGAGTAACAGTTGTTTCTCATAAGCACCATCGAAAAGTTATCTAGATGCAATTTTTTACAATTATCAGACTATATTCTAAAGACAAGTGCAAAAATGGTAGATAAACATTTAAAATTTCACATACACATGTAAAAATCATGGAATTTGACCATTAGGTCAAAAGTCTACAAGATAGTAATGCATATGATCTCACCTACTTTTCAATAAAAGTCATCTATTTTCTTGTCAATCTATCATTTTCTAAATCATATTCTCTCTCTATAATTTATTCTCCAAATTTTAATCTTTACCATTTCTTAATTTTCAATTCTTCTTGAAACAAATTAATTACCTTCCTAAATGCATGTGTCAAAACCTTAAACATTATATAATCTAAAACAGAAAGAGGAAATAACATATGGGATAGCCTTTATCCATATAGTAGAAAATACAACTAAAAATAACATATCATCATTATTCATGACACAATCATTGTAGTCATCAACACCAACCAAAAGATCCAATCAACTCACTGATCTCATACAACTAGCTAACTTTTAGTCCCCCCACTGGTCGTCTCCTGAATAGCCTTCCACATCGGCGAAAGGAGTAGCAGGGAGTTTTGCAGTAAACTATTAAGCTCTTCTGTGGATGAAGGGTAGAGTTCCTATGGAGTAAACTCTGTCTGTTGTAGAATCAGACGAAAACGAAGTAGGTCCCTCATCATCAATCTCAATAGGGTGTTGCTAATTCATTGCAGTACTACACCCTACTACTCTTTCTTGGGGGTCAAGCAATGCAGTCATACCTTTTATAGGATCACTTTGACGAAATGGAGGATCATTCAAGAGAGAGGACCAAGAGTTAACCAATAGTGTTATCTAGGATTGCTCTGTTATGGTTTTGGTGTATGGGATGGATTGCTTATGTATTGATGTTGATGGCCACATGCCATGATCATGTCCATCAAATGGTATTTTATTATAGTTGTACTTGATACATTTGATTTATGTCTCTATGTTAAATGCATTATTGTTGTTTATTTATTATTTCTGCGTATCAATATATAATGCTTAATGCAACACAATTTTTTTCTCGGGTTTCAGAAATGAAGATCTTTTAAAATGAACAACAATTAAAATTTTTGTTTGTATATTGGGTTTAAGTAAATGTGTTTGGACATCACACTTAAGTCCTCGAAAGTATTAAAATAAAAGTATAATTGATACAAATGCTTTAATGAAATACAATTAAAATTCCGTGACACTCATTCTACTAGTGTTTCCTTTAATTCAAAATTCTTATCTTTTTTCACCCTTATCTTTTTTATTTTCACTCTACCGAACATTCAGTTGGGATTCAATAAGATTACATGTTTTTCATATCCAAAGAATAAATTTTTCAAAGTCTATTTTTTTTTAAATATATATATACAAGAACCACAATAAACAAAGAACATGACAACAACGAATGGACGCCCTTATACTTTTCAGTTTGAACTTGCGCTGCAAATTTGCGAAAAAGTGAACAATCAAAAAGATTTTAAGAAATAAAAACCGATTAAAATTTTCTGCCTCAAAATTTAAAGTAACGTTCTGAGTAAGAGAAAAGAGTGGATCGAAAGTGCTTGAAACAAAATCATAAAAAACTTAACACATGTAATATAATAAATATCATCACCGCCACACAATTCTCCATTCTCTAGGAAACAATAAAAAAAATAAAATTGAAGAAGAATTAATAAAGATGGCATTCAGAATGAGTAGGAGGATTGTATTCATCATATGAATAATCATATGAAAACATTCAAAACTATCATCACAATGCCAAGTAATAAATAAGAAAATTAAAAATTAAAAAAAAATAAACAAATTGAAAAAATACGAAATGGAAGAGTGGAATCCTCTCAGACAAATGCCTCGATTTGTCGTCAGAATTGTTAAGAATGGATCGGACTCGTCATCATTATTTGATCATCACCGAGAAAACCACACCTTCGTATGTTCAACAAAATCGATCCATAAAAAGCACTATCAATCAAATCAAATACACATAAGAAAAAAGAAAGTAGAAAAAGATGAAAAGACTAAAAGGAATTATAGAGATGAAACAGTTGCAACGCTCCCTGCGCCGTGAATTGAAAACCCAAAATCCCCCGTTTCAGTTTTATAGGCGAAGGGGTCTGTGATTGTGAGTAGAGATTTAGGGTTTGGCACGGTTATAAGGGTTTAATGCCAATGGGTCCACTTATTGGGCCGTGAGGATTGAATGGGCTGGTGGTATTCAAAACTTATTAGGCCTAAGAAAGTTAGACAATTTTCGGCTTTGACTCAAGAGAGAGAAATTATGATTATTGCAATAAACTATAAAATAAAAAGAAAAAAAAATACTTAAACAGCATTTAGATTTTTGAAAGTTTAAAAAGAAAATGAAAATAACTATATACATTAAAGGTTAATTTAGGGATAAAATACATATATACCAAAAGAGATAATTATCTTTATTAATAGTTATAAATTATAAAGAAAAAAGTATTTTCAAATATACATTACCTTTATTTCACGTTAAATTTAATCTAGAAGTTAGTAATTTAATTATGATGTAGTAGTTCATATCATCTCTCAAAGGAATAGATCTTGATTACTCTTTTCCATCAATAAAAATTGATGACTTTTTTCCATCAATGAAAGTTCAAACAAATTAATCGAATTGATTATTTACTATTTTGCCTGAATATTCTATAAAATTGTAGTGAGGAGAACTTTCCAGGATTTCTAAGTGCAATGTTAACACAGTTTTTTTTTGGGGGGATAATTTACTATAAACTCTGCATTGGTGTGGGTAAGAAGCTAAGTAATGGAGTTCTTTTGTCTAGGGTGGTATCAAACTCTACCATCTACAAATTTATTTCCTGACAGATTACACATAATCGCCAACTATACTATAATGATTTGTAATTTTTTCCTTTGATGTCAATCATGCTATATACTTAATGAATAATGAATGCACAAATAGGATAGACTATGAGGAAGAGGATGCCAAGAGTATTTGATATTCCATGTTTCTGTGTGAAAGAATTTTTGAATCCACCGGTAGCCCTGATATGTTGTTGTAGTAGGTAAGAACCAATGAAAAGATCAATCGCTAATCCAATCCAGTTATTCCTTAATCTGTGAGCAAAGATGTCTGGGGCCACTGTCAAAATAAGAATCATTGATCCAGGTATTTCCAACCAATCTGCATGGATCGATTCCAAACCCATTCAAAACAGCAGTTAATTAATTAAGTACTTTACTAGAAGGCAAAAGTCAATACGCATGTATATGTGAGCTAGTAAGAAGATATTATTAGGTAATATTACCTCACCTATGTTTTCACTAATTTTGGTATGATCCATAATTAAGTGTTATTAAATTTTTTAAATAAAAAATGCATCTGATATAAAAATTGGTTGAGATCATAGACACATAAAAATTAATCGAGATCATAGATAAATAGTTATTTATGATTATAATTTATTGCGAGTAAAGGCAAAAATAAGTGAAGTGAATTAAATAAATTAAGTTCAATATTGAGTCGATTATTTAAAAGAAATAATTGACCTATTAGAAAAATGTTAAACCTAAGTTTCACTTGTTTAGTTTCTTTATACTTGATACTTCTTAATTTATTAAATATATATTCTTCAAGTACTATCGTTTAATTTAGTATCTTTATAATGAACATTTTCATATTAGAAAATGAGATAAGAGTTAGAAGAGAAAATAAATAAATAAATAAATATTGGAATATAAAAACTATGTGATGATAAATTTTGAAGATAAAATTACAATTTATTGAATTTATTTATTTCATATAAAATTAACATTTCACCCACCCACCCCCTCTCTCTCACACACAACGAGCTTATGTGTTATACAATAAAATTTAAAATTAAAGTTTAATTTTTTTTCATTTATCTTCTGAAAAACAAATTTCATTTACTGAAACAAAATGAATTTAATCCAATATTTGATAAGTTGAGTTTGAACAATTTATGAATTGTCAATGTTGTTGAATTAGATTGACCCAACTGAAATGTTCATACCACTGAAGTATGATATTTAGGTAATTAAAATGCATAAATGTGTTAGGCATTGCAAGTTAAGCATACCAGGAAAATGTCTAGGGAAGAAAAGCCTCAGCACGACTGCGATGAATGCAATCCATTTTCCAACTTCTCCTCTGAAAGATAGAAATTAATGATGAATTTTAAGTCAATCAATGTATAACTAAATATTGTATGAAAGAAGGGAAAATAATTTGGTAAAGCGAAAACAAAAGAAAGGAAGACTAATTAATATGCCAAACGTCGTTGTTAATTACCTTAAGAAGTGGAACAATGACTCGGGAAAACTGAAGAATATGTAAGGCACTAATAACGCTGTCAGCATATTTGTCCTCCAGTTTGTGCTATCCAGTATCAGTAAATAACTGAAACAATTATTTTCCTTAATTAATAAAAAAATCCTCCTTAAGTTGGTCACTGATCAACAACTTGTCAATGATTTGTATATCGATCCTTGATTAAAGAATTAAGATATGATATAAGATGCATTCCTTTTTTTTTTTCTTCAGAAAAATGTATTTTTAATCCTTAATTAATTTAAATTTTTCTATTTCATGTGATGAATTTGAACTTTAAAATTTAAATTCTAGCAACTTGGTCTCAACTGATTTATGTAAAAAAAATTAATATAAAAGATATTTTAGATTGAATCTTATAAAAAAAAAAAAAAATACTTTTAATTTGGTTCCTATAATAAGAAGTGGAGGGGGTATTTTTTTCTTCTTCCATATGTCATTTTCTAAGCCAACCGTCTGTGAAACCTTATGAAGGGACTAATTTTCATTTCTCCTAAAGCTAATGATTTTGAAGAGTCTTAATAACATATTCTCTGACATAACACATTTTTTTATTACTTAAAATTTATTGAATAATCGAAAAATAGAGAATGTTTTAGAAGGAGTATATTGAAAATATAGTTAGCATTTTTCGTAGTTTTTTCCTTCATAGACAAACAACGTATAGGTTGGTAAATAGAATGAAAATGGAACTTACATGGCAGCAAAGGAAGCAATCCATTTAAAAAAAGAAGTGCCAAAGCCTTTGCCTCCTAGCATGGTGGCATCGTGGAGGAGCTTCTTGGCTGCAACCTTGAGCTCTTGTATATCGGAATCGATTAAACTAGCAACAACAGCATCCGTTTTCATAGCCACATATTCTTGTAATATTCTGCCCATCGTGCTTCACTCACAATTCACTACGTTATTGAGGTTCTCTTTTAATAGTGTACTATAATAATAACAAGTGAGAAATATTTATATATAACCGTAGTTTGGGGTGTACTTTAAAGTAAGTAACTCTGGAATTAATCTTATGTTGTTATGAGAGGTCATAATTCAAAGTTTCAACCAATGGTCAGGGAATGTAAAACGATGCGAACTTTCGGATCTTCTTCACTTTTTTTCCACTTGTTTCTTGGCTTTGACTTTTTTCCCGCTTGTTTCTTGGCTTTGACTTTTTTCATAGGTTTACCATGTCATATTACGGGTTTGTGATGCACATTGCATTTCATTCCTTGGGGGTGGGGTGACTGTGCTGTCATGCATGCACCACAATGGCACTTTGTTTCTCATGTTGCAAAATGTCGTAACAATTACAATAACAGTAGTATATTATATTAATATGGTGTGATACAGTGGATAGTTAATAATGTTTCGTTTGTAGTCAAATATTTGATTTTTAAGGAGGTATTTGTTTTATGGTATCATTTTTTATGCTCAAAAAATTTCATTTTTAAAAATGTTATTCTCATATACATATTTGATTGACAGTAAGTAATTAAAAAACTTATTTAATTAAGAAATTGAAAAAAGTAAAATGAAAAGAAATATTGTAGAAGAATGTAATAGGAATACGAAATTATTATAGAAAATAATTTTTATTTTTATGGGAATAGGGAAATATCTATTCCTTTTCCATATAAATAAAAATGGCTTAAAATGTGATAATGTAACCTTCCTGAGAATAAAACATACTCAAGAATATATTTTTATAACTTTTTGATGAGCATGAGAATATTTATTTACACCCTTATATTTCCAGAAATAAAAAAGATGACTAAAAACAAATGTTCAATTAGTTTTGTGTATATAAAAGAACATATATGCCCAAGAAGATTAATCCCTTAAATGGATATTAGTATTTGAAAAATTAGTCTATTGATTGAAAGATAATTTGTGAATAATATAATAATGATAAAGTTCTATTAGAAGATAATATTAAAGTAATTAACATCTTAGTTTTGAGTATATGAAAGAACATATGTTGAAAGAAATTAATCTCTTAAATGTTCGTATTTAAAAAATTAGTCTCTAGGTCATGACTTAAAAATAGTTTGAGAATATATATAAAAACTAACATTACCAACTAGTATATTACTTGTGGGTTAAACAACATTATCAACCAGGTATTCATGTGGTGCACATAGTAGTGAAGCTTCACCAAAATTTAGGGAGAGCTAAAATAAAATAAGTTAAAATGGAACTTGTTACTTAAGTTTTAAATTGATCCTTATGTTTAAAAAGTTTCATCGTTGTATATAACAAAAGAATTCTTTGTTTCACTAAATTGATCTTTTTGTCAATTTTTTTGCACAAATTTGGCTAACTTTTTGATATATGACAAATTGTGAGAAATGTTACGTCAGCCAAATTTAACATTGCTAGTGCCCAAAATTAACAAAAGAATCAACTTGACCTAACAAAAATAATACAAGAAACTAACGAAAAATTTAAAACTTAAATAATCATATTGAAACCTAAAATATACATGAAGGACAACAAAAACTATTTTAATATTGGTGAATATTACTAAATGTGAGAGCAATTTCCATAATAACATTCTAAAAAATTCTTAAATTTGTCATTTCCTTTGATATATGCTTCTGTGCTTGAGATAATTTTTGGATTCAAATGGTGTAGAAGTTTATTTTGTTCATTTTTTTTACAAGTTTTTCTCTTGAAAAAAGAATAATTTTGTTTACTCTTAAATCTATTTTATATAAATTTATCAAATGCCCATAGAAAAGAGAAAAAAATATATTTACATAATTATCATAAATTAAAATATATAAAATCTTTAAATGTAGTTGAGCTTGTATGTTCTTTTATCAAAAAATAAATAAATCAGTGCATATATATAAGAAACATGTATATTTAAATTACACACATATAACATACAAAAAATTTTTAAAAAAAAATTGGGGAAGGGAGGATTGGCTCTCCCCTGTCATAACATAGTTGCACCCCTTGGTGCACATGAAGCATATTTTTTCACCTGATATAAGGAGTGTTTCATTTTTTTTTCAAGTAAGAAAATTTGTTTTATTTTTTAAAATTGAATTGACGTTTATGATCTTCGTTAATAAATAGCACATGCACATGCACATACCTTGCAAGTTTTTGAAAGAATACCAATTTATGCTAAAATTCATCTCGACGTGCATTTTTAAATTACATATACCACTTTTTTTTTCTCCCAACAGACTGTAGTTTGTAGGCAAACGTAACTACTACTAACTTTTTTAAAACACGAGGAGACGAGGGGCCAGATCTTTAGACATACTTTTATTTTGTTTTTAATTTCTTCCGCAGGGTGTCCGTGTCACAAAGATTAAATCATTGTTTGTAGTAATTAATTATAATAAAGAAAATTTAACATTTTAAGGAGTCATGAAAAACAGATGAAAACCATAAGAGTAGGGATAAAGAAACGAGGATGTCTTACAAATCATATATATATAGTGTGTTAGAAACTTAATATATAATTTGGTTGTTATGACAGATCATATCATGTGCTTAGTATATCGATCTCGTTGTTTTTGCGAATATAATTCGTTCAAAATTGATATAATCATCCACGAGTACATCACTATGAAACTACCCTTTTTATAAATAAAAAAATAACGAAAGAAAGAAAATAGCCTTTTAAAAGATAATTACTTGCCATGCGGAATGTTCATAAGATTGCAGAGCAAATCAAGCCGGCATGCTGATCTTGCAAGGTAAGGCTAAAATAATAACTTGGATGACATCAAGCATTCGAGCTTGTGCTGTAAAGGGTTCACACTTCACAGAGAGGGAACAATGATACTGAAAAGACACATGATTGTATAACTTTTATTACATACGAATTTTCTATTTTTTAAAATTGGCCTACATATACTTCTACATGCTTGGAGGTGAAGTTAGATAAAGGGATTCACAACATATTATACATTATGCCAGATATATTATCCACGAATTGATTTGAAAATGAAAAATTAAAATAATATATAAAAGATATATTAACAATACTAATGTGTGTGTATTATTTTTGGTATTTGTGTGTGTATTATTAAGATTAATAATATTAATTTTCAACCTTTTTTAATAAGTTTATGATTGGAAAAATAAAAAAGTCATATTTTTTCCATTGAATTAGTGATTTAGCAAATTATTTATTATAGAATCTTAATTTTTTGTGATGTAATAATAATTAATCGCACATTACATAATAGAGGAGTTAATCGTGAAAAACCATAAACGTATTTTCAATAAATTTTAATCTAAACAATTCTATTTTTACGTTAGATTCTATTAACAAATAATTTTTTTTTATCATTATTAGACAATAATCCATATTTTGATTGTAAGTTTTCTTTTATCAAATAAAAAACTATGGTTTTCAACTTAAAATAATAGTTTATATATTGATGAAAATAATAATAGTTTATATATTGATGAAAATAATAATAGTAATTTCGATAATAACATCCATTGATTTATAGTATTTCGTAGATTGTTATAAGAAACTGAAATCGGAAAAGTAAAGTTTAAAATTAAAAAAATTAAAAGATTGAGAGAAAGTGCATAAAAGTAAATTAAATGAAAAAAATTCATTAAAAATGAAAAAAAATACATATATACACTACGATCCCTGAACCTATAATAATTATGTGTGTGCACCCTGAATGCTGGATGAGAATATTTGAGTAATAGTAATTTAATTCAAAGAACAATGACTATTGAAAGTCTTATTTATAAATGTATAATATTAACAGTTGAATTATATTATTTCAACAACTAATTTATTAAAAATTGAAAAATAAATCCACATTGATGGATAAAAAAATCAATCTAAACACAATTTGTATATAATTTTTTGTATAACCAGTCTAAAAAACATTTACTGCAATCACAATAAAAGACCAATTCCGCAAATAAATAAAAAATTAAAAAACCAACATATCTCCCACAAACTACAAAGGTATATGTAATTTCCATCTATTGAACTTTTAAAAAACGTAGTGTTTAATACTAACAAGGTGATAAAAGCATTAGTTAACAATAATTAAATATATGTTTTTAAATAGTTTTACTAACAAAATTAGTAATTATTTTTATACAATAAAATATATTTATTTTCAATTAATCAGTATTCTTATTTACCTTGAATAAATAATATAGAGAGAAAGGTCCCTTTCATGCATGTCAACTTGCCCTATTGTTTTTAGTTTCCAATTCCATGTTCTCAAGTCAACAACAATAATAAAAGAACACACCTAGAAGTGAAAACTCAAAGTTTCCAACTATGAACATCCCCACATAATGATGATGGTTATAGAATTAAGGAACACACATGAAATAATAAGTTTGACTATTTCTACCCCCTTCTACCAAAACCCAATCAAAGAAAGGCTACTTTACCATTGCTGAAGGAGAAATGGAAGCAAAAGCAATAATGAATCCAGCGTCATACCCGGAAAGTGAAGAAGCCTTTGTAGCTGTTTCTGCGGATAATGGTCACGAGTACTTAAAGCTTCGGAAAAGCACTTTAGCATAACCATAATATAACCCCATCTTTTATTAGAAGCAATTATGAGTGTGATTGAGTACTGTAACCAACAATAATAATCACACAAACTTCGAAGATTTTTCCATTACCTATTTGCTGTCTCCACCATGCCACCCACTACCATTTAAGACCTTATAATTTCATGTCTTGTGCTTCTCCACACATCGCCATCACCTCAAAAGTCGGTGACTTCAAAAAAATTTAATCCCAATAATTGGTGCACTGGAGCACGATAGCAATAAGAAAGAAACAAACATCTTATAAAAATCAAATTAATCCACAAAGTAAGATTATCTTAACACTAACAATGTTAAAATATATTTTAGTAAGTTTTAATTAATTAAAACTTTAGTATTAGTAATTTAATTTCAAGCTCATCTCATATTTTCATATACCGAATAATTCGAGAAAGTAAAGTTATTATACTATTAATCAATTGAAATTAAAATTATGGAAAATTAAAGAAAAAAAAAATGAACAATTACAAGTGGGACCCGTATGAAATTTACTCCAACAATGATTCTCACGTGAGGGGAGGAAGTTTAGCATGGTGACTATACATGATGGGGATGCTGCTGCTGCTGCGGCTGCTGCTGCTGGTGATGGCGTCCTTTGCGGGTATCAACAGCCGTTGACTCGTGCGAATCACAAACCTGAGTCTTAAACTTGCAACCGAATTTCCGGCCCAGCGACGCCCTCCAACCACCGGCGGCGCCGCCGTCGGACTTGTCAAACTTGGCGATGACTCTCTTCATAGAGGAACACTCGCGTTCCAGTTGATGCACTCGCGTCCTCATGCTATCCATGTCCAAGCGCAGCACCTGATTCTCCCTCACCGGCACGCGCCACGTGCCGTTCCGTTCCTGCACGTGCTCTAAGTCTAACCCTAATCCTTCTCGTCCGCCGCCCTCCGCTTCCCGTTCCAGCGCCGCCGACTGCCGCCCAGGCTCCGCGGCTGCCTCCGCCGCCATCAGCGTTCCGGCGATGGCGTGTCGTAGCTGAAGCTGCTCGAAGAACAGCACCTGAACCACCGCGCGCAGCGGAAGCCTCTCGTTTTGCGCCGCGTGCGTGCACGCCTCCAGCGTCAGCTTCTGACAGTCTAACAATCCGCAAATTTTCTCTCTCTCCTCTTCCGAAACCCACGGATGTGCCTACAAAAGGGAAAATCAACGTCAAATTAGAAAAACGAAAATTCGCAACGGATTCGGTAATACCTTGAGATACACATCGACGGCGCGGTAGAGACCGTCGTCGAAGAGTCTGGCCTCGTCGGGAAGCGAGATGGCGAAATTGTAGAACTTCTCCGGCTTGAGATTCGCGTCGGAAGCTATCTCGGAGAGGTAACCGTCGATGAGTTTTCCGACGAGCATAAGCGCCGGCGACCTCGTCGCCGCCGCGTCTTCCGTCGTTTCCGCGGCGGTTCTCGCTTCTAAACCTTCCAAGAACTGACTCAAAATCCTCTCCACGCAATCGACGTCGTAAAGCGTTTCGTTCAGGTACGAGTAGCTCGGCACGAGAAGGTCGTCAAGCGTGGCTTCTTCGAGCTGCAGCCCTATCTTCTTCTCCAGCGCGTCTCTGCAGGCTTCGGAAGCGTTCAGTATGTTCGTCGTTCGCAACAATCCGAAAAGAAACCTCGTCGCCGTCGCTGCCTTCGAACTCTTCTCCAGCGGAAGATTCGAAACCAACGTCTCCAGAATCTCCTTCTGCTCCGCCTCCGTCGCAACGGATGAAGAAGAAGATGACGACGGTAACGGTTTCCGATTCGATCTCGAAACTCCAGGAATGTACTTCTTAGCATAATACATCACACACGTCTCAATAATCTCAGGACTCAGCTCCGCAGTTCTCATCGCCAGAATCAATCGTTTAAACAGAGGCAACCGTAGAAGCGCCAGATCTTCAAACCAAGACTCTCCGGCACCGGCGCTTGCCTTTCTTCTTCCGGCACCATCGAGTCCATTCCAGATGACCTGTTTGGACGCAGAAGAAGCGTCGCTGACCGGCCAACCGAACAATGCAGGATCCGAAGACGAAGTTCTGGAAACCACGGAATCAACGCACCTCTGCGTGATTCCGAGATTTTCCGCCATAGGCATCAAGGAGTCACACGATTTTAGCGTCTTGACAGAGTCCTTGAGGCTCTTGAGCACGTGCTGCGATAGAAACCTCTCCGTCTTTGAAACGAGGTTGTCCTCGGAGTAATCCTCGGTCATTTCGAGAAACTCCCCGGCGCACCGGAGCGCCGCCACATTGGACGGCGTCAGGTCGATCTTGACGCCGTAACAGAATTTCGCAGCCATCTCGAACGCCTCAGAGCCTCCCGGGAAGCCCGTGAAGGTCACGTGACACTGCTCTTCCACGATTTCGTCTTCATCTTCGTTTTCTTGCTGCTGCTGTGCTGCAGAGGAATGAGTCGCCGCCTCTTGCTGCGTAATTAGAAGGTGGAGCTTTCGGCTTTTTGACATGAGAGGAAACTGAAAGAAACGGGTATCAGAGACAAATTTCAGAGAATGAAGTACGGAATGTTGTCGCTACTGGAAGTGGAAATGGACCCACCCATGTAAGTGAGAATTGAGAAAATTTGAAAATTGATTCTCTGTGTTTTGAGGCTTACCTTGTGGAGATGGAATGTCATGTCATCAACTTCCACCACAATGTCGCTTGGCAATCCCGTTGTGCAGAACCTGCAGAGTGAAATTGTGAGGAAAAAAATTTTAAAAATGAAAAGCTTGAAGGAAGATAGTAATATAGTATCCAACCATGCTTGTCCTTTGGAGCTGGGTTTTTCTGCCGATGACATTTTTTTTTCTCTGCAAATGAAATGTATGATATGATGTTTTTTTTTGGTTCTTCAGGGGTTTCTGTGTAGGTTACTGGAGAGACAGATCCATGAGAGTGAGAAGGGTGGGAATGATTTTTAGGGAGAGTGGAGACACTGAAAATTTTGCGACTGTGAAAGATTGGACGGATGCAGAATGTGGGGGGATAATACCCAGAATTGTTGTGGTAGTGTTGAAGGGGGGTGAAATGGACTTGACTAGCACTACCAATTGGAAAAAAAAGAAAGGGAAGACGAGAATGAAAGAAATTGTTTGTTTGTGCTTTTTGTTGAGTTTTTTATTTGTAAAGAAAACAACAACAGATGAAACTTCAACAAAAGAAAATAAAATAAGTGAAGCAGAATGGAATCCACAAACTCAAAGCGGACAAATTGATCTTGAGCAAATTCCTAAAAAGGGGATCATATTGGGTCGTTTTTCCCTCCTTTACCAAACCTTCTTTCTTTTTCTTTTCTATGAATCAGATCAGAACTTCATTCTCACCTAATGTCCCTCTCTCTCACGACTACTCAAGAGGGCAAATAGACTCAACTAAAAGGAAGTGTCTTGCATGAGTTTTTCTCCTTAAAATCCTTGAAAAGACAATAATCACCTATTAGTCCTTATAGTATCTCATTGCTTGCCAACCCGTTTCTTGCACTTTGCGCAAATGATGTTATATTTTGTAGTATTTTATAAATGAATTTCTCATTGTGACTTGTTGACTTGGTTAGCTTAGTTTAATAAATCAATGATAATTAGCATTATGCATTTATGTTGCACCGAACGGATGATATCTACTGTCTCTTCTTTTGACCCCTGGTATAATAAAAAAATAATATGAGAATGAAAGATTAAATCTGAATTGTATAATTAAATATACATATTTAAAATTTAATATTATAAAATCACTTAAAAAGTTATATAAATTTTTAATATTAAATATTAAGTCTTTATATATAATTATACAATCTAAATTTAATTTCCTGTGTCTCTTATGTTTTCTCTCTTAAAATAAAACATGATCTTTTGTTTCACTGCAGTTATTAATGATCACAGACTTCGTGATAGCAAGAAATTTACAAGCAGCCTCTTTCTATATATTATACTACTACCAGAAAATAAAATCAATTTTAATCACTGGGATTAGTAATGTAGGTTACTTTTTTTATCTGTCAATGTCATTTGCAGAGAATAAATCACAGTAACATCGTTCAAATTAGGGACTAGTGAGTGTGCAACTAAGTACAGGTCAATTTTAGTGGTTAAAAATATTGAATTTGAAACTTTTGTGACCACCACCAGGCTCCAGCTCATAAACTCACTCGATCGGATTTAATTGGTTCTAGATTTTCCTACTTTATCAAGTGGACATACATATAAGCAGTCATAAGTAGCAAATGGTATATAAAAAGAAAGTTTGCTTCATATGAATCTCAAAATCATTATTGCTGAGATATTTTTTAGTTTTCAAACTTTCGAAGTTTTCAGCTCAGGTCCCCTTGCTCTATCTTCTGGAAATGCCCCTCCCCCTACTCTTAGAACAAAAGAGGTTATTTTTTATGTACCAAAATAAAAGAGATTTTTGTTTTTTATTATTTAATTGGAAATGAGCTACCCCTCATTTATGTTGGCATATCTGCCCTTTCATCCCTCCTTAGAATTTATGGCTGCATTTAATAAGTAGACAGTTACTGTAAGATAAAGTATTATTATTCGAATCACAAGTTCAAAGTGAACGGAATGAATTATTTTTCAAATATTCAAATTGAGGAGAGTCGAAAATGTGGACAAAATATCAAATTATGCTGGAAGGTAGGACCGTCCAAGAAGAACATCTAAGGGCACAATATCCTCAACAAGGATATGTGGAAAAGGTCAAATAAACCCCACTTATACCCTACATGGGTTTCAAATGTCTTTGAATGAACAAAGTTACTGGGAGGATAGACCAATTATTTGAGAAATATGGTTTACACAAATAGGTAATAGGGCATGTCTTTGATGCTTCTTTTCACGTGTTTGGTGGCTCACCATGAGAGGATTTGTACAAAAGAAGTCGTGTCACAGTGTCAATAATGTACCCTATTAGTCTGGCCATGGATTTGGGCGTTCTTGAAGGACAATATAAAGACAAGCCACCAAAACCAAAATAACAAAGGGATAATTACAAGACTCAGTTCAAACTTCAAAGTAATAGCTCTTTGATTAGGCAATGTGAGTTTCCTTTCTTAATTTGAGTTTTCTTTTCTTCCAAGTCTTAAACTATTTGCTAGCTAGTTGTTTAGTTTCATTAACATTTATATAAAAATTTCTAATTAGTATGTATATTGTAAGATTTACTAGTAATTACTATTTTTATTAATGATTTTTATATTGATATACAATGAGTTAAAATCAAACTATTTTTTTTCTTATATTTAAAATTCCAAATGTCCCCCCTCTCCCTCGTTCACCAATTCCCGCCCTCCTCTTTCTCTCGCTCGAGGACATACACAAATTTACAAAGAGTAGGTTAAAAAAGGGAGCACAGAACCATGATAAAAGATAAAATAATAAATGATAGTAATAATTAAATCCAAAAGTTATGTGCCAAGTTGAAGAAGCATTATATATAACAAGCAGCACAAGAACAGAGGAAATTATTCTTTATTAATTTAACCATGAACATAGAAAATTATTCTTTTAATAGTATTCTGCCTGCAACACCTACGAGCAATATTATAAGAGGGTATTCCAATCCTGGTTTTTCTTTTCTCTGTTTCTCTCTTTCTCATCAATTTAAAATATTTATCGCAGACCATTCACTGAGACTGCTTCAAGAATTTGAGGATTCCCATTACCTGCAGAACACAACATTTAGAAAAAAGTAAATTTCATCTTTGTAAGCCACTTAAGCACATTTAGCGAGTTTCTTAGTCAAGGTTCTCCTTGTTCTAAAGTCTGAACTATGTAATTTTATATATATTTCAATTAATCTTGATCAACTATTTGTTGGATTCTGATTCACAAAAACTATTTGTTGGGTTCAGGTGTCCTATTCATAATACTACAATGATATACATCCTCACTTATGTCTCAAGATAGTACAATACAATATAATTTGCTAGCCAAGTCTAAGCTTATTAAACTCATCTCAGTTTATTATTCCTTTCGTACAACCACTTTGCTTTATTCAATAACCAAAGGAAAAGAAGACTAATGTTCTCTATTACACTTTATTTATGCATTAATTTCAAAGTAAGTTGATACAAACATAATTTTTTGATTTAGCACTTGTTTGGATCCACTTCGATTACACATATTTGATTATATATAAAATCCACGTCAAATCTCTTAAAAAAATGATGCAAAAGCTACTTCAAGATTATGTGCTCTTCCCTCTTCCTCCCAACGCATGACCAAACATGCTCTTAATTACTTTTCCAGCATATCTCCAACAATCAAACAAGATAGTTATACCTTGAGGTGGAGTTCTTGATTGTGTTGGTTGCTGAGTAGGTCTTGGTATGACAACGCCAGGCCATGAACGACACATACAATGATTTCCCTCCTGTATGCTATTATAAACATTGGTCAAGTGATTGCCACATCCACCCCAGGTGTATTTCTCACACCTCCTGCACAACACCTTGAAACACATGAAGCTTTTGGACCCCTGATGAAAATCGAGTTATTATATTATATTTTCTAATGCTAGCTCTGCCTCACATACAAATTAATTAAATGTGATACAACACTTGCTGAACTTAGAATATATATATATATATATATATATATATATATATATATATATATATATATATATATATATATATATATATTAGTATTGGCACCTAGAGAACATCGATACAATTTCTTGTGTTGCTTAAGGTAGTAACGCCCTAGCATAGTGAGTCACTTAACAAGTCCATTTTTGAGTTTGGAGTTTTCGCCACAACCTCTCTTGGGTGGGTTTTGAACGCATCAAGGAACAAAGATTGGAGTCATATATTGTGTCGTGAAATCGCAATACTAGGACAAAATCGCTCCAAACAACTAGCTCTCTCACGCGTTTGGTTTTTATTTTCTTATAATTAGGCGATATCTTTTTGAAATTGATGGACACCACGAAAATTTTCAACTAGACAAGAATTTTGTGTACATTAATTTATACTTAAATTTTACTACATGCTAAATAGAACTGCTCATATCCTTTTGCCCGTCTGGCCTAGAATTATCCACTATTGAACTCAAGAATTATTTCAAAAATAAGTCTCCGCTCCTAGGATAGCAACCTATGCTAAAGTGCACCTACTCTCTCAATATTTTGTTTATATATAACCACTATTAGTCTATTATTAACATCTAACTAGAATTAATTAAGGCTTAACTATGATATATCCGATCGTTTTTCCCAAGCTACACATGATGTAATCATTATTTTCTAACATTGGTGGATGATTGCACAAGGTTCACTTGGCTGCACCTAATGAGGCACAAGTCAGAAGAACCTAGACTAATTAAATTGTTTTTTCAGTTTGTTCAAAGTTCAAACAAAATTTGGAAAACCAATTAAAACTATGAGAAGTGGAAATGCTAAGGAGCTTTGACTTTATGATTTTTTGTAGTATAATTGTATAAAGGTATTAATCATCAACTATCATGCCCTTACAGACCTAAACAAAATTTCATTGCAGAACGAAAGCATCAACACCTAGTACCACTTCAATTAGATTAAATCTTAAGATACAATGGAATTACGAGCAAGCAATTTGATTATCGTTTGGTTTCAACCAGCAGCTGGTCTAAGAGTTACAGCTTTCTAGTAATTGCTGGGGTAAGTTTCAAAATCCTCTGTTTAGAGCATGCCAAGAAAAAGTCCAGAATTTAGAAATGACAAGCTACATTATTGAAGTTTTACAATACACTATAAACTAGAACAACAATTACCAGCTTGGATGAGAGGACCGAAATTAGTCTCCAATTCTTAATTAAATATGGTTTTAATACCACCTTCATATGTCACTAACAGAACATAACAAATGAACTTTTCTGCTCGAGTTGATACTTGTTAAATGTTAATTCAGGAAATTCAAGTTAATAAAGTCTTCAGTCTTCACTTATTATTTAACAGCATCGAAATCTCAGATATTCTCTCATGGAAGCTTCATTATTATATTTTTGTCCTAAATAATGGGGATAGTAGGAAAGGAAGGCAAAGAAGAAAAGAGAAAAGTCTAATTAGCAGTTGCAATCAAATTCAATTCACCGTACAAGTTACCGCCATCAGTTACGTGCAAGTTGTTGCTACTACTTACTCGGTTATTGCTACAAAAACGTAACCATAGGATCTATTCTTTCTTTCGTTCTTGCCTTAATTATCTCTCTCAATGGCTTGCTTCTCTTTAAACCTCTCAGCTCTTCACATGTTCAGACCATGCGTATATATTCCTCAAATCGTTGCAAATCCATTGCAGCATCAGAATCGTAAAATCAAGATCTTAGCTTGCCAAGCTAATCAAAATCTTGACCAATCGTCCACAACGGTAATTTTTCTAATTTATACACTTACCATTCATATATGAATTAATGATTATATAAGTAAGATTACTTTATTTTAATTTTCACTTTTATTAATTAGGTACCTCTACGATTAATTTCGACAAGTCATGTTAATCTATTAAAGTCGTTATGATTACTTCCTAAAAAAAACAAAAATATATATATATATATATATATATATATATATATATATATATATAGATATAAATATATAGATATATACACGATAGCTGAACCGTAGAATTAAATCATGTTGTATGGATCAAACAATATTATAGTGTTTTATTGTGAAAAATTAATACCATAAAATCATTAATCCATATTAGATTAATTAAAATAGACTTAAAATATAAATATTTCTATACTTTTAACTAACACTATCATTGATTTTTTTAATGTTTATTTAAAAAAAAAATCATTTTAAAATTGTCTCTAATAAAAATTACATATTATCTTTTTAAAAAATATTATATAATCTTTACACCAACAGTATATTAAAATTAAGCTATCTATACATATTAAAGAAATCATTTATCCATATGATTATCTTTCTGTTAGTTGTAATAACACTTAAACCTATGGTGCCAGGAAAAATCTGTTGCTGAGCTTGGCAATAGCAAAGGAACAAGTTCCCCAAATGGTGTTCCCCCTAAATTCCCAAGCAAGGATTTCAAGAAGAAAATTGCCATTGTTTCCTTTTTAGGAGCTCTGGGACTTTTATTATCTTCAAGGCTTCACTTCTTTGGTGTTCCTATGAAGGATCACTGTGCTCATGCATTACCATCCAAAGAGGTTTGTTCCTCAAAGGCTCCCCATTTCAGAATTTATCAGTCTTGCATGTCACATGCACAAGATAATTGACAATTCGTTTATATCCAACTCTAATTCCATCAGCACATAGTTGAGAATAAGGAATTTCGTTTTGTTTTATTTCATTTTTTACATGCCAATAACTCAGTAAGGAAAAATTGTTTCTTTGAAGAATGATAGATTGGGGAAAACTTTGTTTCATCACTTCATTTTTGCTTATAGGATTTGTAATTGTAATTTAGTTTGTTGTTGGATGTTCCAGGCTCGGCCCAATGGGAAGTTCACTGTGGTGGAGTTTAATGCAGATTGGTGTGAAGTACGTGGGGAATTAGCTCCTGATGTGTACGAAGTAGAGTAGCAGTATAACACCACCGAGTGTGTGTGAATCAACTGACCTGACTTAACAAGTGGTCTCGAGTTGAACTCCTAAGTATGCAGTTGTATTAAATATTTGAAAGAAAAGTTTAACCTTCTATAATAATTCAATCCGACTTAAACAAGATTGTTTCGACTGAAGGATTACATGTGATTTAGAAAAAAGAGTAACAGTATAATAATGGCTACTATTGCTGTAGACAACCTTTTGCATAATTTCTCAAATTATTGAACTTTTTGTAACTTTTCATGTGCAATAATTTACTATCTATCTTGATTCCACTGACATCTGACAACAGGGAACGGGAGAACTTTGTTATGTTCAATGTGGATAACACCATGTGTGAACATGAACACTTTTTATCCTCTTCCCCTCTTGCCCAATCAGAAAGCACGTCTTTGGTAGATGGAAACAATGTGAATTTTTCCACCTCAATTCACACACAAGCCACAACTAAGGACGTGTTTAGATTACAGTTGCATCCAACAGAACCCATATTAGACTCAATTTACTACTCACATAACTTTTTTGTTTATGCATTGAAATGTGTAATTTTCCCGTTCAATGTGGATAGAACGCCTATCCAAACAATCTTAATGAATATGCTTGATGAGTAGAACTTATTATGTTCTATCTTCTATTTACTTAGGACACTCTTTAGGTTCAACCGTTCAAGCCTAGTTGTAATGTTCCTTGCAGCAACACAATTTTATACATTTTGGCATTAATCTAACAGCTACCTGTCGTTCATGCTATTTGTCAATTTTAACATTAATAATGTTACGGAAAACTCAGATAGAGGAAGCCGCGTTATTCATATGGTTATTAAGATCGGTTGAAAATAGAGAATTTTGAATTACAAGTGGATAGAATGGAGGATGTCTGGTACTTCATTTTCCTACTTCCAATTTTATTTGTTACTTTTCAAATACCTGGCAGGTGACTTTAATTTCAGCGAACTTCTTTGGTAGCAAAGTAACACTCTTGTCAGCAAAAGATCGTGCAGTTTTTTTTGTTGAAAAAGGGTAAAGTAAAAGTAGTGTGCTACAACTAGGACCTCTGGGAACTAAATCAAAATCGAAATATATATCAGTTTTTGATACTATTTCTTGAATAACGGCACCTGAGCAATAGTTTTTATTGGACTAGTTAAACTCTTGATGGAATTGTATTGCTATCATTTTTTTGTTCGCACAACTGAATGCTACATATTCTACACGCCTCATTTCATAGCAAATTTCGCCAAGTTAACCATCATTCCCTGCCCCCTCTTACACAAAATTTCAACCTTTTATCTTTCTTTCTATAGTTGCCACCAAAATTATGAATGCTTTCAATAATGGACTACAACAAAGTATAAGAAAAACCTAGAAGGTTGCCTTTATGTTCTAATGGTGCCTGAAGTTGAATGAATAAACCGCATTACACAAGCACCTGTCAAATTGTCATTAAAATGCAATGTTAGGCCTACATATATCACCAAAAAGACTAGAGGGAGGCATAGTTGTTGGAACGCATCATTTCTTATAGGCAAAAATCCTAAATTAGCTTCTAATTTATTCAATTTGCAACAATTTAGCAGTAAATTTTGATTGCGAAAGAACTAAATTGGTGTGTATTTATTGATGCATATTTTGATCAGTGATGGGATAGATTGCTAAAATTGATTTATGAGAGACCAAGTTTCGAGTGACCACATTAATGATCAAAATACTTTTTTTATTAGTTTGAGTTCCTAATTTTGAGCCTTTCCCTTGACTGGCTTACACAGAAACGGGGTTAGAGGAGTAAAAGCCTATAAGGGGCATGGTAGGAATCGGAACCATGATTGTTTTAATATCACTTATTACTTATTAGCTTTGGCTAAGTTAACTTCTATACTATTGAAGCACCGTTAGCAAATAGCATTGTGATGTTGCGCGTTTCAACTAATATGTGTGCCGTGGTAGTATATTCACCTAGCAACCTTCCATCACTAAGTGTCTGTTTGCCTAAGAGTTGAGGAGAACACAGCTGGCGTAAAAAAAAAAAAAAACCACTCTCACGTAGCTTTGGTTTTTTGCATTGGAACATGTGATTTCTCCGTTCAACCGGATTTCAACGTGTTTCCAAACATACCCTAACTTAACAAATACAAACAAGATACTTATAGGCTCAGATGTTGGTTATTTCCAGCTCAAATTGTACATGATAACTCTTCATATATCACTTTCTGTATGAACAAATAATAGTGAATTCTGTTTATTAATTACTTAGGATTGGTCAAACATAATTAACTGCCTTGGACGTTGTTAGTACGATTCAGAGAGGAGAATGAAAGCAGAAGACTGATGCCAATCATACAACAAAATGGTTATATCCTACAACTAGAAAAGAGAAAAAGGAAAATATTAATGACCTTCGTCATTCAAATAATAGGTGTTTCACCCAAAAATATGTATATATGTCACTGAACAACATGTCCTAACAAGCTATTTGTTGAGGGTGAACTAGTTCCACTTAACCAAGTATCTTGCACAGACACAGGAGAGCTGTCCTTCACCTCCTCAATTGATTGCAAAAACATATCAGTCTTGTGGGGAACAATCAATGTCTCACTCCCAAGTCCTGCAGCTCTCTCAAAACTAACACCTCTAAGTGAATTCACACTTCCATTTCGGGGTGACGAACACACAGATCCAACCGATGAAGCTGTGCATATGGTTTCCTCCATAGTTGCCCACCCGCTGCGCCTGATAAGTTCTAGCTCCTCAGCCACTTCAATCATGGTAGGCCTCATGTCACTATGAAAAGCAAGGCATCTAAATGCAAGCTCAGCCACCTTGTGAATGGAATAGAGTGTCCAAGCATCCCTATGTGGCTCAAGGAAGGGATCAATGATGTCATCTATGCAACCCTTCCTGATCCTATCAACAGCAAGTGCAGCCAAGTTGATTTCACTCTGAGGCCGTGCAAAATCAACCACTTTCATGGCTGTTATTATCTCTACCAAAACCACTCCAAAACTGTAGACATCACTTTTATCAGAAAGGTGGAAGTTCTGGTGGTATTGAGGATCAACATAGCCCGGGGTCCCTTGTGGGGCGGTCGAGATATGTGATGTTTCTGACATGCCAAGCCTAGAAAGCCCAAAATCTGCCACTTTTGATTGAAAACTATAGTCCAAGAGTATATTACTGGATTTTATGTCTCTGTGATAAATTGGAGGATTAATTTCTGAATGGAGGTATGCTATAGCATTAGCAGTTTCAGTAGCAATGGTGAGTCTTATTGTCCAAGGAAGTACTCCACCCCTCTCTCTTTGCAAATGTTGAGATAGTGTTCCATTAGGCATGTACTCATAAACAAGTATCTGCTCTCCCCCTTCTATGCAGCAACCTAAGAGGCGCACCAAATTCGGGTGACTCACCGAAGAAAGGAGCTTGATCTCATTCATGACTTGGTCAACACTGTTGGTGTCTCTATACTTGATCTTTTTTATAGCAACACACTCATCATTGTGAAGGTGTCCAGCATAAACTGTGCCGAAAGCTCCAGTTCCCAGCCTATGTTTTTCAGAGAAAAAACTTGTGGCTCTTTCTATTTCTTTGTAGGGATATAGAGGGACAGTTGAGTCTCCTGCAGCTTCGCGTAATAGGCGCTTTACTGTTACTTGTTTTCTCAGCCAAGAGGAACGACGCCTATTAAAGTAACATACAAGAGACAGAGCAGCCACAAGGATAGCTCCAACTATGATCCCTGCAAACAGTCATGTAGCATTTGCTCAAATTTTACTTGACATTTTTTCATGAACAAAGAAGAAGAAGAAGAGTATAACTAAATCAATTATGTATCCGGATAATGGGAATACAGAAATAATTGAATCAAGAGAAAACACAAAAACCAGCTAGTACTTAGTCTTATCAATTGAAATTAGTGATTCAGTTTTCTTCAACTGTTGTTTATTTTAGTTCTATCTTTTAATAAATATACCAGTACACTAATTAACAAGAAACTTTGAGGGGATAATGATTTGTGTATGAAATCCATTTATCAGGTAATCATTGAATAAGAAATTTATGAACTATGCTATATACAATACAGGATCATATATTGGCAGAAGTTGGTAGGGCTTTACCTCCAACAAAGACACCAATTTTGACTGCTTTCCTACATCCGCCAGACCATAGTGTTGAAGCTTTGCATTCAGAAACTGATGAGAAGGCAAAAACGAAAAAAGGGATTAGAAAAATAACAATATTAAATGTACATAAAAGCTTACTTTACTTCTCCAAGGAAATCAAATAGTTACTAGTACAGTTATTACATGATGCAGCTGATTTTTTTTTTTACACCTATAATTTTATTCCAGACACCAAAACAATTAACAACTAAACTAAACATTGTGGTATTACTCAGGTCCAACAAAGTCCGTGAGTTCAATAATGTTCCTTATGGATCGAGTCAAAAGAGATGTTTACATAATTTTAGTTTTCCAAGGACTCGTATCACACTCAATTTCTAGTGTCAGCAAAACACAAATTGATAAGCAACATGTGTCGGTCGGTGGTGTCCTTAACTTAGAAGTTACCACTTAATATTAGGTTCATTTCCTAATTCCCCACATGATAAAAGTATTTTCACTAATCTATCCCCTTTGACCACTTATAATATAGCATATAAAAAATTCAAATCCATCCTACCAGACATGCCTTACCTAATATTGATCCATAAACAATCCAAAGGTATCACCAGAACATGTTGAGTTTTGAAGGATTCTTTCTTTGCCAAATTTACCCTTCAAAACAAGAACATATCAAGCCAAGCATTGAACAGTTCCCATTTTTCCATATTCTCTGCGAAATTATGGATGACCAATCACCCATTAACTTCAAAACTTTCTCAATAACCAATTACCCCCTCTCCAGAGAATCAAGAACATCATGATCTATTGGATTTGGTCCACAAGAATCAAAATAATGAACCTTATGCTTAAATCGACATACCATTCATACCCCTAGCAAATCAAATCTGGCCATTATGGACTTGGTAAAATCACACCATGATCTTTAAAAGATTCCCCCACTTAAAAAACTCAACCCCAAAATTCCCGATGCACAATCCCACACTAGTATTATATACTCAACCAAAGCATAAAGCTGCAACCAGATGTCAAACACCACTTGATCATCATTCAACAATCATAATCACCATCCATTATCATCATCATAATCATCATCTTTACAATAATTACTTTAAAAAAAGTAAACAATACATATACTTCCTTTCTTAAACAATAATTTAGACATTTCTTACCATTTACCTTAATACTATTATTCCCATAACCAGGATAAAGTTAAATACATGTATCATCAGTTTTATACTGTTAAGTAATCAGACATTAATCTTAATAAAACTTTTAAGATAATTATTATAAAAATTTACAAACTTAACTTGTGATTGAATGATAACGTGAAAAGACTAACCTCTCCGGCAACCATCGCCGTCCTTGAATCCGTCTCCGACGAAACCTTCATCGCAGCGGCACCGGAAGCCCAGTTTTCCTCCACCATGATTCACCTCCGTGCAGGATGCATTGTTGGAGCAACTACAGTTTCCTTCAAGCCACCACCCCAACTCAACCATCTGAAATTGGAGCGAGAGCTCCTTCACTTTACTCCTATCAAAAGCAAGAGCAGAGAACAAGAATTTACAACCAACTCGCTCCCAATCTAGGCGCATGAGAACATCATCATCTTCTCTGGAGCCATTACTCTTACTCTTCCGCATCTGCGTGAAGCAATGAAGATCTTCACTTTCGCGGTCACAGCCCTCCACCTTGTTGCGGCCGCCAGCGAAACTCGATGTGGGAATAACGCAGCCACTGAGGTTGGACTCGCAGCTCTGCACCAGAAAGGTGTTGCTCCACGAGGGAGCAAAGTTGTGTCGAAAGAGAGGGTCTAAGAAACTCACGTTGCGGTTGCACTGCACCGGAAGACTAACGAATATGCCATCAGAGGTCACACTCTGAACCTCTAAATCACCGATCTTGACTTTGTTCTCTTTGCTGCAATTTAGTTTGACTTCGCAGTCAGAAGAGAAGCCAAAAGGGTATTGCAGGGAATGTTCTCCGCAGCTGCGCTCGCAGTTGTTCTTGTTACTTTTGGCACTCGTTGAACAGCGCAAACAGAACATGAAGATAAAGATAGTGAGAACCATAGCGAACTTTGTGTTGTAGTGAAACATTTTCTGGAGATTTGAGGGAACAGTGTTGTAATCATCACCCTTCTGCAGAAAGAAATAAAGAGATACAGTTAATTATAATTACTATCTAACTATCTATCTATTTCTGGTGAAATTGGAAAAAAGTGTATAAATATATGGTTGACTTTGTGGACTAAATGGAAATTAAGTCTTGTGAACGATGCGGTTGGGGAGCCATCTATCTCAATAAATGCTAGCAGGAAAGAAATAAAGGTTTCATTGGAAAATAAGAGTGAAGAAAATGAAATTTGAAAGAGTGATGTTGATATGCATGCATATAAATATACTACTACCTGATGATAGCTTTAGCTTCAGGGCTGGGAAACGTTGGGGGATTAATGGGTGTGGCAGTGGCAGGAGTTACTCACCAAACCAAACAACTCGAAGATCGAGCTTCAACATTAATGAAATGTCATATACTATAAGAAATAAAACAGAGTTGTAGTCTATTAGTATGTTGTTAACGTTGTTGTTTGCGAAGAAGAAAACAACTATGGAATGAAAAGAGAGATATAAACAAAAATTAATAATACTAACAACGAATATTTGTGGATAAAAAAAAAAACTATGGAATGAAAAAGAGCGTTTGGTTATGAATCATTGGGGGGGTTTCTGAGAAGGTTCTTATGGTTCACACAGACGCGGTTATAATTGTTCTGTAACCGGAACCGGAACGTAAAGTAAAATACTTGTCTTCATTTTACGGCATTTTTTATTTTTTTGCTGAATGACGAATATGACCTTGGTTGAATTTTCTTCTGCACAGAAAAGCCCCTATTCTTCACGACAAATTGCCCCTGTGCCGCTGTGTTTGGGACAACGGGATGAGATAGAATGGATAAAAATAGAAATGACGGAAATAGAATGGTTTTTTGGATTATTGGATTTGAAAGAAATTGGAGTAAATTGGGAGGAATAAATAGAATTTGTTTCCACCTCGTTTAATTTCTAATGAAAATAAATAAGATTATAGATAATAAGACAAAATTATCCTAACAATTAAATTGATTGTAAATTATGAAAGAAAATTATGTAAACATGGAATAATTGATTTCAGTTGAATCACAATCGATTATGTTAAATGCAAGAGAGAAATCATTACGAACAGGAAAATTAATTGGCTGGAATATGCTCACAGTTGATTATTAGAATGTTTAAGTGAGGATTTCAAGGCATCTAAAACTACGTTTGATACAAAAGTAACAAAGGAATGTCTTGTTCGAATGTACGTTCAACTAATAGGAATTTTTATTCAAAGAAGTATTTCCTTGTGATAATTTTGTACCAAGACTCTCTACGACCTGAAAAAAAATTAATTTTTTACACAAAAACTAATTGAAGCTTCAAACAATTAGTTTCACATCAAAGATAATTGATAATCAAGCATAAAAAGGTAACATGCAACCTCTATAGCATCTAAAAATCAATTTCGTACATACTTACATGCACCTTTGATCAACGCAGATCCAACGAAGATGGGGAAAAATCTATAGTTCTATAGTGGTTGAGTGACAAAGATTCGTCCCGCATCTAAAAAAAAATAATGAAAGAGTCAATTTGAGCATTTCCTTTATAAACTATTCTCTCTCTTTAGATATTGGAATTTCATCCTTATTTCTCTCTTCTCAACATGAAAAGTTTTGGTGTGAAATCTATTAACTTTAAATTTCTTTTTAAACTTTTTTTTTCTCTTCTCAGTTCTCATAATTTTTCACTCATTTTCCCCTTCTTGGCATGAAATTTTTTGATCTGAAACTTATCAACTTTAAGTTTCTTTTGAGACGTTTTCTACTCATTACATGAGTTCAATTTCAAACTTTTTCTTTATTTTTTTCTTTCCTCTCAACTTGTCTAGTCTTCACTCGTTTCTCCCTTGTCGGCATGAAAAAGTTTTGATGTGGGATTTAACAACTTTAAGTTTCTTTTGAGGTGTTTCTTACGCATTAAATATCTCAATTTAAAACTTTCTTCTTTTCTTTTCTTTCGTCTCAACTTGTTTAACATTCACTAAATAACTCTTTTTTTCTCAACTTGTTTAACATTCACTAAATAACTCTTTTTTTCTCATTCTTAGGAATTTGCACCTGTTTCCCCCTTCTCGGCATGAAGAAGTTTTGATGTGGGGCCTATCAACTTTAAGTTTTTTTTCGAGATGTTTCCTACTCATTAAATGAGTTCAATTTTAAATTTTTCTTCATTTATTTTCTCTCCTCTCAAATGCATTCACTTGATAACCTATTCTCTCTTCTCAGGTCTCAAAATTCTCCCCTTATCGGCATCAAAAAGTTTTGTTGTAAGACCTACCAACTTTAAGCTTCTTTTGAGATGTTACTCAATCATTAAATGAGATCAATTTTAAACTTTTCCTTTATTTATTTTCTCTCCTCTCAACTTGTTTGTCAAACAAAGCAATAACATTTAACATTATATGGATAAACTTTTAAGATGATTAGTCATATTTTTAATAAAGATTAATCATTGACAAAGTCACTAAATCCTTCACACCAACAATATTATTAAAAAAAAAGTGATATCAAGAGACAAGAGGTAATCCAACATTATTTGCACTTAAAACTTGTATTGAGCTCCTTCTAAATTCACTAAGAGTCTTTTCAATGCTAATTGTATAAGCAATTTACTTTATGTCAATTCAATTTTAAATAACTCAACTAACTTCTTCTAAAGAGAGTTTCTATTAACAACTTGTTTAATTTACAAATATCCTCCATATCTCTTTAATATATCAAATTCTCTCTCTTATACTTAGGATTGTGTATATGAATTTTGGGGCCATAGGCGAATTTTTAAAAAGCCTTAGGACATTAATTAATGTCTTTTATGAATGGTAACAGATTTTTTAAAAGTACCACATTAAGATTAAATTAATTTTTTAACATTTTTTTAAAAAAATAAACCAAAACCATACTTTCTATTTGACATTTCCTATTACTAAAAGTACAAGAAAAAAAAATAAGAAACACCAATCAATAAATATTAAATAATTTTTCATAGTAAATAAAAAATAATAAAATGATAGAACCTGAAAAAATGAAAAGAATTACATGTCGATATTATCTATTGCAAGTCTATAATAATTGGATATCAATTATTTTTTTAATCTTTGAAAATTCACTTCGAATCTTCAAAATAATTAAAATGAGGAGAAAATGAGAGATAAAATAAGAAACTAAAAAATTTAAGTGATTTTTTTTGGATTTGTATATAAATAATAAAATAATGATTTATGTTTTGATTTTTTTAAATAATTAAATTCAATTGTTAATTGTGTTAATTACCTTTATAGCAATTAAAACAAATGTTAAATAACTCATAAGGAATATTGACTTATATAAATGATTTTCTTTAGTTTTAAATAACTTAAAATAACATTTGACATACCAAAATAAAAATTTAATGTTTGGAGTAATCTCTAATTTTTTACTAAATTATATCTTAGATGCATAAAAAATTATGTTTTTTAACTTTTAAGGATGATACCAATGAAAAAAGATGTCTGTCTATGTTTGTTTGAACAAAATACTAGCTAGTTTTTGAATAACACCAATAATCCGGTAGTAAGTTTGTAGGAGGGGTCAAATTTCAGTAGTTAAATTAAAAGTCATTGATCATGATTAACCTTTAGCAAGGGATAGTGATACTTTTGTATAAAATAAGTATAATAAATATTACTATTAATTTATAAGAAAGACAAAATAAATAAATGAAATATATAATGTCACAAAGCAAAATAAATAAATATATATATATATATAGACAGTCAAAGTTGTCATCATCAGTGGAACGACATAAAGACCAAATTTCCGTAATCAATAACCACGTTAGTGACTAAAGGTGGTCACACTTTAACAAATATTGTTCAATGGCGACGTTAATAATAATTCGGTAGTGATTGGTTAACAACATGAAGAATAATAATAATAATAATAATAATAATAATAATAATAATAATAATAATAATAATAATAATAATAATAATAATAATAATAATAATAGCGAAAAAAAACCGGCGTGATGGCGAATTGGCGATGGTTGACGAATAAAATCATACTACTATATATATTTATTTATTTTTATCAGTCTACAATAGCAGTATAATTTTATTACATTAGAAAGTAAAATATCTTTGAATGTGGATCTAACATGTCTCTGTCAAATTAAGTGCAACGAATAAACCGTGTATAGGAGACTGGAAATTTCTTTTAGGTTCAAGGAAGAAAAAAAAGTTAAGAGAAACAAAAGTTGGGACTTGGGACACGGACACGTTTTAGATTCTGAAAGCTTGTGGGCAATGGATGAAAATTTGGAATTGTCGTATACTCATTTAAATTCCACTATTAGTTGCAGACTGCAGTGGCCAACAAGGAGCTTTAAAAGGTTCTTGAAGGAAAATGCAACATGTATTTATTTGTATACACGTAATAAGGAGGGATTTTTTTTATTTTTATTTTTTATGTACATGAAAATTAAACAAACACAGAAAGATTTACTGTAATACTTTAAGGAGGGATTGGTTCACACACACACATATATATATATTATTAGTTTAAGATTTACTGTAATATAATTATATACTAATTGTGACACATGCAATGCAATGTACGGGTAAATTTGTAAAGAGAGATTTATTGTTTGTATAAAAATTATATTGACACTTTTATTATTTTTATATTACTATATTATTAAAAAATATTCAATATTAATTCAAATTTCTGTAATATGAAATTTATTCATTAATATAAAATAATTAAAATATGCATATTTTTCAATACAACAATAAATTTAAATTTGATAATGTTGTTTTCTTGAAGTCAAGAAGTTTAAATAAAAAAATTAAACTACATAACAAAACTCAAATAAAAAAATAATTGTCACTAAAACAACTCAAATTATTCCATTATAATTATTTTATGGGATTCATTAATTTAACATCCTATAAAAAATATTGAAAGTAAAATTAAGTGAATGAATGAAGTAATATAAATTTAAGAACACTTATTTAAGATGCTTTAATTTATATTTAAGATGTATTAATTTACTACAGACTGACAGACAATTTATTTTCCATTAAATAATGTCTATAGTATTGCAGGTAAACCTGGCACTTTTCTTTTAATCAAGGTAAACCCGGCACTTAACTTTCGGTAGTAACATTTTTTTCCAATGAAAGTTATATAGTTGAGCTTATTATATCATAAACACTTAAGTTGAAAGTTAAAAAGAATACTTTTAAGCATATGAAAATGATAAATATTTTTTATAAATTATTTTTAATCTATTTCAATAACTTTCATATCACAAGTATAATTATGGAAATAAACTTTCTAAATTAAATACTTACAACATAAACTCTCTTATAATAAACTTTTGTTAAATACTAAGTGCATATTTATTTTTCAGTTATAAAGGGACGTTTGGAGCAAAATGAAATTTAAAGCATTCTGATTATTTCTTTTGTAAAATTAAATTTGTGAATCATTAAATTTATTTCGATTTGTGCACTATATTTTAAATTGAAATCGCAATATGCACTAAATCTTTCCGTGTGTCTTTCCTTGTTTTTTAAGTTGAAAATAAATAAATAAAAAAAACATGACGAGCTACTCAACTACTATTTCAATAATTTGATACACCAAATTAGTGACTAAGATCTTCTTTTAAGATTAACACGAAGAATAGGTACTGTATATATATGAGGAAAACGCCCCGTAGCAGACGCCAAATTACATGATAATAATGATTGTTTATTCGAAAAAAAAAGTAGGAACAATGTTGGTGATGGTCAAACAATAAATTATAAAATGGTATGACCAGAAAACACGATGGAAGGAGTGGGATATGTGCTGTGTGCGAACCCATATAAAAATTGACTTTGCCTTGGTCACAAACTTAGTATATAAATGATATAAATAATACTTTGATTTATGAAAGGTAGGCGTAGGACAGCATATACATATGCATCTTCAAGTGGACAAGTTAAAGGCACACAGTATTTTAGCATTGCCAAATTTAGTTGTTGGGTGCAATTTGGATTGTGACAATGGAAGTGTATATATCCCTACTAATTCCAACACATTCGGATTGAACCTAAATGCTATGTTATGTTCCCAAATCAATTCAATTTAGTACTACATATGTATTGGTTTGGATTTGGATAATTACAGGAAACAAACAATGTTTAGTTAACCTAACATAAATATAATATGGCACTTAACCAAACTTGGCTGTGTTCTCAAGGCATTTATATCAACGATTGTTACCACAATTGGGGAGGGAAAACCTTTCTAAAAGGTTGAGAAAAATGGCAGCAATACTAATTATATATTTATCAGACAACAACAGAAGGAATGCAAGAGTTTGGCCTGGCTTTGATTCCCCCCCCCCCCCCCCCCCCCCCCCTTATATTATACGTGTTATATAAATTGATATTTGCTTGTTTTTTTATTATTAATACTTAAATATTTTTATTATTTTAATTTGGTTTTCAGTTCTGAGACTTTATTAATTTGACTATGTAATTGTATTTCAATATAATTATAAACATAAAAATCACAATTAAACTTTGTTTATTTTGTTATTAAAAAGTTTGTTTATTTTATCCAACAATATATGTGATATAAATTATTAGTTAACAACACATGTTAACTTTATAGGAAAAACCTAAGTTGAATATTTATATAATACACATTTTTGGAGAGATCAACAAAAAGTAAACACAAGAGCAAACAAACTTATAAAAATATCTTAAAATTTTACATAAAAATAAAATTCATAAATATATTAATTTTAATTTTTTTTTTAACTAAGAAATATGAGAGACATCTTACTTAAGACTTATTTTAAGATAAAGTAGTATTTTCGATTGTGGTTTCAAACTCAAAGCTAGAAACTCAAATACTTATAAGGGTTGGAACAAGGGAGGCTAACTAAGAATTAAGATATTTGAAATTAACAATGATCAGCTGCTTGATCAAGTTGTAACCATGGCCAGTATAACTTGTTCAGATAGCTTTCTAAAATCTTACTAACTAACAAAAGCAATTGAGTCAAAGACTGAAGGAGATTTTTAATGGAAGTTAATCATGAATCCACCTTCAGCCGTCACTCTTCACATCCAATTTGTGCGTCATTTTCTTATTTTTCATTGATTGGCCCACCAACCAAAATTTTACTCAGTCTTACGAAGAAAACCAATGTACTCTTCACAAAAATTGTTAGCCACGTCCATGTGCCCCTGTTGACTTACTTGCGTTGGGCTTTGTGTGCACTTTTTCTTAATTTTCTCTCTGCCTTTTCTTCTTGGCATTGATAGAATATAAAGATGCGTGTCTCTCCATTCCACAATCACTGCATATTCATACATTGCAAATTTATCATATCATCATGGCCAGCCACATCAATCCTTCTAATTGTGACGGGTCAATTACTATTAGGCTCTTGTTTCTTATCCTTTTCTTTGGATTTGGATTAGTCCAATTGAATCTTCTTTATGACGTGTGTGTATGTACTTATTTATTTGCATGCACACATAATTACATACACATTGTACAATTGCCCTCAAAATGGTTTGGTTGAAACCACTATCACTATGATTGGCACAGTGTAGTGGAATAACATCATCACACATTTAATAAGACTTAGAGAAAGTAACAAGGACACAACATAGAAAGTGAGCGTTAGGGACCATGTCGATCTCGTAAGCAGAAGATATTTTCAATGGCCATAACATAACGACTTGTATAGTCCACTCCACCCACCCTTGTACAAAAGATCAAAGGAGTTTGCACCCTTTTTTTTCTTTTTATTCTTTTTTCACACTTTAATTGGCATCTTTTCATATTATGGTCTTGATTCTTCTTTATTGAAATACAAAAAGATTATGCCTCCACAAGGTATATATAAATACGCAGCTATTTGAAAAATTTATTCGTTTTCCCAAAATAATAAAACAATACCCATTAACGTACTGCTGGGTTTTTTTTATCCAGCCGTAAGCCAACAGATGTACTTGATAATGTGTATAGATATGATTAATTTATGTCATAAAGGTTAAAAGTAAATGAATGCAATTGCATATATAAGAGGAGTATTAACAGCATTCTCTTTCTAAGAGACTTTAGAATTGATTGAAAATTATTAATGTTGTTAATATTAACTAATTTTATTAATTTGTAAGATAGTTAATAGGTTAAATTAGTTATTTGGTTCCTATAATTTTATAGTTGTTATTTTTTTAGTTCTTATAGTTTGAAAGTGGTTTTTTTAATTCCTATACTTTACATTTTAATTCTCTTTTAATCCCTACAGTTGAAAAATGTTTTTTTAGTCCCTATAGTTTATATTTTAATCTCTTTTAGTTCCTGTAATTTAAAAATTATAGGAACTAAAAAATAAAAATCATAAAACCATAAGGATTAAAAAAAGACCACTTTCCAAACTACAGTGACTAAAAAAGAATTAAAATGTAAACTATAAGATTAAAAAAATCACTTTCAAATTATAAAAACTAAAAAGATAAGAACCATGAAACTATTTCAAATTATAGGAATTAAAAAGATAAAAACCATGAAATGAGTAATTTAACCTAGTTAATAATTATTAGACATTTCAATTCCTCATGACACTGTCAATTACATATCGAAAAATATATACAATCATGTTTATTTGTTCTTAGTCACTTGTGAAATAAAATAAATCATATTTATATAATTAACTAATTATGATAATCAATAACTTCATGAAAATATTATCTACTGAGAATGTTAACAACATTCCCTTTAACACACTTTATTTAACACACACTATTATTAATAAAATTTATTAAAAAATAAAAAATCAAAAGAGAAACTCAATAATTAAGAAGTGAGACCTACACAAATTTATTATTTCTAATAAATTATTTATAGTAGTATCATGTTTTAACTAGTTTTATTGAGTATAAATTCAACAATAATTTTTTTTCAGATTAGTACTTAAACTTTTACTGTTTAAATTTCTTTTTCTTTACATTCTTTTTTGGGCCTATCTTCACTCGTCTAATTGTCATTTGAACTGTCAGGATGTTGCTACATGCACTCTCACTCTCACTCTCACTATTGTTGTTTCCTGCTGCGTCCATTTTAAATATTGGCCTATTCTCGTATGATTCCCTTCTCTTTTATCTATTCACACTCCTTATTTTTATATTTTTTGGTAAAATTTATCTTTTTAAATGTATTTTTCTAATAAGAAAATATTCTGAAATCTAATATATGATTTAGAAATTAGTTTTGAGAATGTTTATAGACTAAAATCTAACACGTTTGCTTATTCCTAGAACAAGGTTTCAAAAATCAATTTATGTGAAGGTTTCTTTTAGCAAAAAAAATTCTAAAAAAAGGAGTGGGAAGAAAGAAAAGTGGATGCAAAAAGAAATAATTTGGGTCTTTGACCAATAATGTTTATCTATTTCATAGCCTAACCCAAAAGCTAGACAGAAAGCCGACCATGGCTTAAACAAATTATCGGTGGGTGATTCTCCTTGCACCCCATGTATCTCACCCTACACTCCCTTTTAATTCTAAAATATTTACGTATTTTATATATTTTCATCAATTTATTCATGGTCCTCTAACAACTTTTATACTTATCTATAAAAAAATGTCAAAAAAAATCTTAATAATAAATAATTATATAAATTATAATTTGTTCAATTTTCCTTTATTTTAAATTTGTAATATATACCTCGGTTTAACAAGTGACTCTCCGATTTAACAAGCGACATGCATGCTGCTTAAGAATCTTAAGCCATTTTTTATTTATCTGTGACACAAAATAAAAACTAATTGTTGCAAAGGTCATAGCTGACGCCAAGGATTGAAGTAGCAAACCAAGGATTGGCAACCTGATAGTGATAGGTGATGATATAGTTGCAAAGCAAAGCTTAGTACTTTCCATATTAGATGATATCATAGTAATATAATACACACATTTTTTATATAACAATTGAACGTGGTATTCACAAGGTCATAGCTGCATAAGTAGTGATCTAGGGATGGTATTTATAGATGGGTAGCTGAGGGGTGATTCATGAGTTAAGGAGAAGAGAAAGAGTCACCCAGTTGAAGCCACAAGTGTTCTTGCCCAGTGGTGGTGTTGTTGTTGGCTTCTGAGGTGCCTATGAGAGCTTCCAGAGCGGTTTTGGCTCTGTTATTAAACCTGCGTTGCCTGATGCGTCGGAGGATTGCATGTTTGTCCATGCTTTGATGAGAAGATGCTTTCGACGATGACAAAGCTGGCTCGATATCATACCCTCTGTTGTTACACACTCCTTCTTCTCTCTATCTTTCAAAGCAGATTCAGATCTGGATATCGTGAAAGCCATTTCCCTCTCTCTTTCTCTAGTGACTCAGAGGGAAACATATTACTAACTTCTTCGTTTATGTTTTATTGCTGGGAAATGGTTTCAGTTTCTTTTGGCCAGTTGTTTTACTCAAACATATGTCGGTAGAGACAAAGAGCGAGTGGCAAAAGGATTGACACCATCAACATTCACTTGCCTCTATTAACTAGTGTGCTGTCAAACTTACATGATGCCACATTTTTTGCTTTTCCTACGTGGCCAGTTATGGTGAAGAGATATTTCGTTTCATCATTTGCTGCAAAACCGATAGCATGCATTGGGTCTGGAGCATAAAAAATGTATAGATTTATTTTTTATTATATGCTATAATTTAGTAATCAAGACAACTAGAGGCGGTATGCAATGAATCGATTTCTTATAGCAGAGGAAGGCGCGTAAATAAGTGATTTATATTACTTCCCTAGGTATATATGTAAAAAACAAGATATGAGAAGATTTGTGGCAAAGAAAAGAGTATACAGTATACTTAAAAATTCATCCCAAATGAACACTTATCCAGAAAAGCAAACACAAACAATAAATGGTTAACACATTACTGCCAAAGAAATGAAAAATAATTAAGATACTATCAGATACAACGATGGGAGTACCGGTGCAGATACGATCTAAAATTTGGTTACATGGATAACTCATCGAAAATGCATGACAACGTATGGGAAAAACAACAGGCAGGCAAGCTGTTTTCATGTAAACCAAGGGCTATCACCGTCTCTTTCTGCTTTTTTCACTTTACAGTTTACACTAGAACAATACACTATATGATGATGAACTTTATTAGATTTCAAATGTCACTTGACTAGAATAAAAAATAAAAAGAATACTGACAGGTAATATACTGGGTATCAACCTCAGGCCATCGAGGTTACTATTTAGATAATCAAGATGCTCCTGTGCATCAATTACCACTACTCCAATTGTGATACTTACTCGTATTGATGATGTTAGAGAACCAATTACCGGGAACAGTTTCAATTGTGTTCTGGGGACAAGTGAGATATTAACTACAGTTACGTAAAAAAAATGATTAAATTGTTAGTACCAAAAGGATTAAACAGTATTGGTGGATCAGAAACCAGCGAAGTAAATACCAGAGGTAGGACCCTTAATATTTACATTTTGAACGTTAAGTTATGCAAGCATGTCATCGTTATTCTCATGTACACGATGGGCTTGTTTTCGACATGTAAAGGCACAAAGGGGACTTCACATCCTATTTATTTTGCGAACATAAGTAAAATTTGCTATTCATCATCATTTTGGTCGATATAACTCAATAGAAAACCACTAACTACTCTTCGTGCTACAGGATTGGGAATGCCCCGGCAAAGACTTCCATCAATATATGCCAACAAGCCAGACAAGACAAATTTGCCGATGCCCTATTTTCGAATGAAACTCATCTTCTGCACTTTTTGACTAGAGTTTTCTGGCACATCTGCATCATTGCCAACAACCTCTGACTTCTTTCCCCACTTTATGTTGAATATAAACTTGTTAGTCTGCTTTCGCAGTATGCGTATTGCAAACCTAACAACAAGATGTTCGCACAATGTCAACACTGTTGACCCTATTCTCCATTCCTGACACAAATATATATCCCCGAATCAATAACTTTACACATATAATTGGCAAAACTACTACTTACGGATTTATGCCATTGGTGATTCTATATCAAGAAGTATGCAGATTTCCAAGCAAGTCAAGCACTCAATGTTAAGCAAACTTAAAATGGTATATAAGATCATCATATATTACATTTGAGGTGCTTCCAAACTAAACTAGTGCATTCCAGGCATGCAGAGAAGTATTAGTTTGGGAAGCTATTTAGCACCAGATCATAAATAGAGAACATAGTTGAGTCATCATTATAATCATGGAAAATTATTGCTGTGATAAAATATGGTAAGTAGGAAGATGAAAATACCAATTGAGAAGAAAAAGATGAAATAGCAGGATAAACGAGACACGCTCACTAGAATAGAACATACACTTTCTTCAGGAAGACGGCGATGTGGTTGAGGGATCTCCTTTTAGCAATGCCTTGCTCACAAGGAACTCCTTAACACGACCCGTTATCTCATTGATAAGAGAATGATTTGGAGGTAGGTTTTTCAGGATAACCTAAACATGTACAAGAGTCCATCACAACCGCACAGTAAAGGGCAAAGTTTAAATTTTTTTTATATAGAAAATAAAATCATTAAGAAACCAAATGATTAATAAAGATAGGAGGATAACATGTCATCCTCTAGAAAACTAACTAAAGAAAATTACAAAGAAGAATCAAAACAAAAATCAACAGTAGGAATGCACAAAGATTGCTCAATCACTGTGCAGATCAAATTCCACACTCCTTAATAAGTTGCCCTTCATGCATACTTTAAGATATTTTGTTTAATGATTTTCCAATTTGTATGCTCTCCAGTATTAAAATCAAACCTATCACTTCATTGCATAACGTACACAAAAAGTTGCGAACATTCTCAAAACAAGGTTCCGTGCTTAATTTAATTCAAAAGAACGTGCTAGTGTTCTTCTAAGGCATGCAATGCATTTTTTCCAGATATAGTCAAACTTGAAAGATAATCTTTTATGCATACCTGACCAACTTATGTGCACTTAGCTCAACTATTACCTGATTGTCAATAACTCTGACTCTAAGGTATTCTTGTCTATAAAGTGAATCCAGCATGGCTTGGATGTATCCTTCAATGTACAACTGCACCAGGCCACAAATCTAATTATTAACAGACAACCAAATCAAGATTTTAAAAAATCAAGATGGAAGAACTGAAAGTATAAATATTTCTTTTGTTAAACATTAATGTATAAACATAAACACATAAGTTAGAAATTGAAGTCATTAGAATAATTAATCGTTATCCTTAGCATTATAGACCTCTTCGTAGATTTTGTTAGAATATCTAGAAAATATCTTGTAACAGTCTCTGAAAAGTAAAAATTTTCTTAATCCAAAAGTTGATGGTACAAGACAGATGGGTCTGTGGGCCCAATGCTAAAAGATATTGTAACATCTTTCTTAGAATAAATAACATCTTAAATGATCTCTTAGGAGTGGTTTCCGTATTTCGTAATATTCCTTAGCTAAGCCCAAAATTGGTTTGTATCTGTCAGTCATTATTCTTTCTTAGTGACTGTTAGCTATCATTCTAACAGAATTTGACAGATATATGCTATAAAGATTGCATCTGGCATTGTGATCAGTTCTCTAGGACAAAAATTAGGGCCAGATCACTTTATATGATGTGTTGCTTTACTGCAATGAGATGCACAACTTCCTAAAGACAAGATCCCTAACAATTAGTCTAGTCTAATGTAATGTACAGTTACATTTATTCAAAAATAATATTCAGTTCTTTTGCATTCAATTTCTAGTTCTTAGTCCTCCCCCCGCCATATCATATGTTTGATGCATGCATACATTCCTTCAACCCAAGAAATCTGAAACAATTTTGTTTTAAAACAAAAGAACTAAGAAAGAGATTACCCTGGGTATAAACATACAACCCAAGAGAATGAAATACAGAGATTATATAGGCGCAACAAGATATTATTTAACACCTCATCAACCCCTGGACTTCGATCAAGCAATATTTTTCTATCTGGACCACCTTCCATCAATGCAGTTCTCAGAACCGATGGCTCCATAGCCAATTTTAGAATTCCTTGTTGAAAGCCACTCACCTTGAAATTAAATTTGTCAAAAATGCAAATATGAGACACATCATAATTCAATAGAGAATAAGTCCAGCTAAAATTATAGTAACCGAATTAACAAACAAAAGGTGGTAATTCTTTTACTGCACCTTTCAGAACAGAATCTGATATTTCAGCTACAGCTGCAAAAGCTATATTGGAGCCAGCTGATCTCAACTGCTGACCAGTCAAGAATTGATTAATATGCTGATACCCCATAATGACATTGTAATTGAACGAAAAAATAATAAACAACAAAAACTAAGAACTTACAGTTGTCCCTAAATCGCCAAAGTACCGTTTTGTCCCTGAAAATCCTTTACCTTTGATCATACCTAAAGGACAAAACTTGGACAGTGACTGGCTTCGATATAAAAAGTTGTATCTGATGGTTTTCTTCTGACTTCTCCAAACAAGCATTTATGTCATTTAGATGAAGGTAGGAACCAATTGAAATCTTTCCTGAGGAGGCATATTTATCATTATTTGGTTTTGGAATTTCAATCGCCCGAGGGTCCAATTTAACACACTCTGCTTTGCCATTACCATGTCCCAACTGACCTGTCAATGGTACTATACCAAATGAAGGTGAACCAACAACCACTTCAATATCAATTCCTGACTGATAATGTCATCAATTTCTTGACCACCAAGATTGGCCCCCCTTCTGTGGGATAATCTAACAGAAGGACCATCAACAAATGCCCCAAAATGAATGTGTTTCTCTGGAAGCTTTTGAAGCAAGGTCATAATCAATTCTTTGCAATAACAGTCATATTTGTTAACCCAAGCAATTTCTCTTTGTCCACAAAATTTGACACAATGGATGCTTCCCTCCTGTCCTCCCAGTAAAGAGCATGCTGAATCTGACTAAGAATTAGAGACAGCAATGATACTGGAGAATGAGTCAAAACAAAATTTAATTTCCCTAGCATTAAACCACATTCACAAAACCCAAAATCTGGATTCTTCTGGTCTGGGTTCGTGGAAGATATCTCAATCTTAGAGGGGATACATGGATTTTCAGAATACTCAATCTCATTTTCATTCAATTTTTTGCAAATTCGTTTCCAACTCACAGACAACTGTTCCACAAAGCTTTCAATATGATCAATTTCTGAAATGAGAAATTTTTTCGAAGGTTCATCCCACATAATTGATTCCATATTATTAATACCTTCTTTTCCATTTCCTTTAGCTGAACTAAGTGGATCCATTGAACATGCTTCTGCTGACATTGTCAAAGGTGCAGATTCAACCTTCATTTGCCCACATGAGAGAAAAATTCTCTGTTCAAAAATATCTTTCACAGATATTAATAAAAAAGCATCAATACAAAAACATATCGAAAGGAAATATGAGCATGCAATCCCAGTAAGTGACTGTAACTTTTCATATACAGATGGATGAATTTCATTGATTTGGGAAACTGTTATCATGATTTTCCCAAAGTTCAGCCCAAAACAATAACATTGACAAGGGTCTTCGATAAGGCTTTCCAAACAACATCCATCAATATCTGGATCTTGCAGTATTTTTTCCCCAGAGAAGATATTCACTAGACAATGGATAATTGAAGAGATCAATTTCCGCATAAATGACAGTAAAAAAATAAAAGGGCAGATAATTTTATTTGTAGTCACAAAATCCTCATGACAATTAATTGAATTTTTCAATGCTGCTCTATGACGAGCTATTCTCCTTGCCAGTGATATATGCCTTCAACAGGCAACTTTTTCTCAATGTCAAAAATCAACTTCCAATGGCGACTAACAGAACTTAAAATCAGTTTGTTAAGAGACATTTTAGAAATGGACTTTTTCCATGTGCGGCTAGTAGAATATCCAATTAACAGCAAGATATTCTCATAAGCATTGGCATAGTGTATCCATTGACCCATAACTCCAACTAATCTATGAAATGGCAATCTAGGAGTTACAATCACATGGTCAATTCGGCTAGCAGCTATTCTCCATAATTCTCTAGCACCTCTAGATTGATGGTACATATTAGATATCAATTTGTGAAAAAGTAAACATACAGAAATGCCATCTGGAGAGAATGAAAAAGCTAGTTCTGGAAAACAGAGAGTGCAACTTGCCAACTTAAGCTCTCTGAATTTAATGTCAATTTGCATATCAAAAGAAAGCAAAACATTGCCTGTGGGATTTTTTCCAACTAATGTGGCCCTGAATCCAACGCCTTTTAATATAAGAGTGATATCTTTCATTGGAATAAAAATTGTACTAAGAAAACCTGTGAGAAGACATTTTTTATCCACATATTTAGATCTTACACTTAACTCCTTTATTTCCCCAAAACACATAAACTCATCATTTAAGACCGGCAGTTGAATCTCCACATGAATGCGACGTGCCACTAGATGACATTTTTTCAGAACAAGATTCCAAAAAGATGTTGCAAAATCTTTTTTCTGAGGTTCAGAAAATAAGATCCTCTCCAAAATGTCATGCAATGAACAGCCCTACAATTCATACAAAAGGTAAGTGGTAACAGTAATCTTCATAATGACATTATATTTAACAAATTCAGTTTGCATGGGAAAGCTAAAAAAATAAATCAGCAGCTTTAGGTATGCCTCTCTCTCTTAGGTCTCAGAACAGATATCAATCAAAATGGACCTTTTTTCCCATTTTCAACAAATCTACCGACTGAGCACCAAGTGGTTCTCCCTATTCTAGTACTATTATCTCATTATAAAGAGGTATAAATGGTTAAAATTTAAAACATGACTTTGAGACAACCACTATCTTCCACATTCAAGAAACCTAGGTGGTTTTAGTATTTTTTCCATTATTTTACATATTTTTGTACAATACCTTCCTATACAAGAAAAGGTTCACTAGTATGCAAATCAGTAGGGACCTCTTTGGTCAATCTTTTTGAAAACAGTTTTTGTTTTCAAAATTTAAAACTCAAAAAATATGTTTGGCCATGAGTCTGTTGTTTGTTATGAAAGCTTATACTCCACAGTCTGTTGTCAGAGTAGAAAAAGGACAGCATATTTTATTAGTTTTTGTTTTCTTTAACTTGTGTTCATGAGTTCTCTCTACTCTACTTCAAACAACTACTATCCCTGCCTTCACCGGAGCATCTTGCATCTTTAAAAACAATCTCAAAACAACAATCATCAAACAAGTGATTTTAAGTAATAATTCTACCAAAATAACTTAACAACAGAATCAACAGGTCAATGTACCATCCTACCAAAATAAAGTAACTGAAAACAATTACATCAATTATCTTTAATCTCATTCAACTGAGAGAAAATCCGTGTTAAAAGATCTCACCAAGTAGCAGCACTCGTCATCTACCTTAGTGTGAATCATAAATTCATACTCGAGTAAGCCATAAGTGCGCTCATTACCTCAGGATCAAGCGCCGAGAGATTCTTTCTGAGATAATCCTCACAATCATATAAGTGGTAAACTTGCTCAACGGTAAACTTGCTCAATGATTGTTCGGTGTACCGTTGTGGAAGATGAAGGTTCTCAGGACCGTATATGTCCATCCTTTCGTTGACGGGTTTGGGTGGATCGAATAAGTGGTAACTTTGGCTACAAAGCTCTGCTGGGATGAATGAGTCAAGGGTAAGTGGTAATTCCTCTTTTGAGTGTGTTTGTTTCACGGATTAGAAACTCATTTCTAGAAATGTGAACTTGGAAACGTAGTATTTTCATATTTGTTATGAGTTTTAAAAAAAGTATTTTTGGCTTTTGTTTATTCCAGGAAAGTAGTGCTAGCATGATTTGTTAAGTCATTTTTATTCCTACAATGAAGAGTAGGAAAATTATATTCCGATGACAATTTGGGAAGTTATTTTCTAACTCTTCATGAAGTTATTTTCATAACTTCATTTATATGTCCTCTGTCTCATACAATACTCTTTCATAAACTCTTACTAGAGATGGATGTGAAATAGGTTATTGGAAATTTGCGAACATCAGATGGTATATATTCAAGTATATTTGGAAGTTTTGTCTGTAATTGATGAAAATGGCTGCATGCGAAATGCTTTGGATTCCTATTCCTGAAGTGTACAGCAGTTTAAAGCAGAGTTCAATATACTGAGGTCCTTTGAGAGATTAATATGTATCTTTACATCAATTAGAACATATCATAAGCACGTCATATACTTTGTGTGTAATGAAGATGAAATCAACCTATTCCGACACCATGCTCTATTGGAAAAAAGCAGTTTAAGTATTCCTGATGAAGAACTTGTCTAAAAGGTGTTTGTTCTTACCTTGTGATATATGGAAGTAATCTGTGCTGCCCTTTTTGCCTGAAGTCATTCACTTGAAGCAGACATCATGAGATAGGACATAACCACTTGTAACTTCTTCTTTTATCCCATTAAACTCATTGTTGAGTTGGTCATGACACAACGATAAAGTTGTGCCTTGGTGACCAGTTGGTTATGAGTTTGAATTCTGAAACTACCTCTTTACATATGCAAGGGTGAGGCTGCATACAATAACTCTCTCTCGTACCTTCGCATAGTGATGAGCCTCCTGTCATTAGGTATGTTAGTCTAAACTTATTGTAGAGTTAGAGAGTTGAAAAACAGGTTTTGACCCTTTACTTTATTTGCCTGCGCTGAAATGCAGATTCTGAGATATTGCAAGGGTTTACCACATGCCATTAAAGTGATTGGTAAATTACTATGTCATAGAAGACCAAACTCTAAAGAATTCCTCATACTGCACTCGCTGGTTTGTTGGCAGAGTTATATAGAAGACCAATAGGTCCCAGCTGCACATTATCTATATCAACTGCTTATTATACCGTTTCTAAAATACATTCTCTTGCATAGTAAAAATGCTAATAAGAAAGTTGCAGTACCCGCCATTGATTAATGTTCCCAAACTAACAACATATGGGTTGTTTTTGCAGATGAAACTTGCACTTCATGTTTGTCACACATGCAACCATCTCAAGCTGATGTGCAGTACAGCCAGTACTCCTTTCCAGAGTACATGGAGAAAATGAGTAAACAAAAAGTTATTTTTGTGAACTGGGCAATTTCAAAGTACTAGACTCTATATCCAAACTGAAAAAAATCAGACTAGAGAGAATTTCTATTCCTAACTTGGACACATTGAAGAATCTAAAAAAATTGTCACAACATAAGTCGGGCTTTTGAAAATTATTTTTGAAGTGGTACCATCCTGCTGTAATTCTTGTAAATATCTGATATTGGTAATTTATAAAATGGGGGTAAAAATTAACCTCGCTCTTCACTTGTGTTGATCGAACAAATTTAATTATTAAGAAGCCCATACCTTCGACATGCATTAACGTGAGTTTGCCGTTTACCTACCTTGATGAAGTTCGGTGGATATGACAAAAACGTGGGTGATGACTGAAGGACAAGAAACTCAGAAGTTACGCCTTGATCACTTAATACTAATTATAATAATAAGTGGTTAACATCTCATAAACAATGCCCTTGTCACGGATTGATTATAAACTAATCACAATCAGGCATGTCTATGAAAATTTTTAATTTTATTGTTTTGATTAATCCTCCACTTGCAAGGGTTGACCAAAATGTGGGTTATTAAAGCCATAAACTGAAATTGTTTCTGGGGTTTAGGATAATGAAAATTAAAATAGAGCAATACTCCCTCAACTTGATAATATTCTTTTTTGGATTGCATTTCTGATTTCTCGTTTGTCTCTTCCGGAAAATTAATAAAGAAAGAAATGGATTTTGTTGATTTGACTCAATACTCAAGCGCTAAACAGGAATCAATGAAGTTTATTAATTTTACAATCTATCAAAAAATTGAAAGTGTGGTTTCTCCAAACTAAAATACATGTTATAAAAAAATTATTAAAATGAGTGTTTTTATAACTAAAACTAGAACAAATTTAATCAAATGATTTTTTTCTTAATACCATAAGACATATACATATATATATATATATATATATATATATATATATATATATATATATATGTTCGTAAAGACAAATTTAAATAAAATAATTCAAATAAATTATTTATAAAATTAGAAGGAAAAAATCAAATGAATGGCATAATTCTTTATAAATTAGAAAAAATAGATAATTCATATTATTATTATTAGCAGAAACACAAGCGTGCATGTGTCCCTATTTTTATTGTGTTATATTATTTTATTTTTTTCTTCTTTAACTAAAAATATGGGTTTATTTATGAAAATAATTATACATATACATAAACTTTTTATAAAAAGAGAAATAAAAAAATATCAGAAGTGATATGTCATTTATCTATTATTATAGATTATTACTAAATTGCATTGGTTGATCATTATTCATTTATTTGAATGTATTGTTCCCCTATGTAAAAGCTCATTACAAATTGTTACATCATTTACTGTTTGGCATGTTGAATCTAGCAATAACCTTTTTCTAATTAACCATCTGGATCAAAGATTCGTTTAAAAAAAAAAAAAAAAAACTCTCTTTTATAGCTTTAGGTGGCTGTGAGAATAGATTCTTTCTAATTTCAATACTAAATTGAATTTGAAACTTAAAGCTACACCTTCGCTTTAGGCCAGAACAAAGGGAAAGCACACACACAAAAAACGGTCTTCTTCACACTCTTTTAAATTTTCAAAGTAGTAATTTGCCCGAAATGTATGAAAATTCAAAAATGATCTATGAAGCAATTGATATCAAATAAAACATTATAGCTCTACCATAAGTGAGAGAATTTTACCCCATTGAATAATTTCACCTCACATGATTCAAATCTGTCCAACTTTTTTCAAATAACAAGGTTTAAGAAGGAAAAAAAAACATTACTTCTTTTTTGGTGAGATATAAAAGAAAAATCTGAAATTAATTTTATAAAGAATGCTATTTTAAATAATTTTAATTTTAAAAAATATACTTATTTAAAAAAAATTGTTAACTAATTAACAATGTTGAATATTTATTTTAAAAAATAAATACAATGGTTCGAATATAATGGAAGCAAGTTATGTGATTGTGGGTGATTAATCTACTCCTATATTAAAAATTTGAATATATTAATTGAAGAGTTAGAATATTTTCACTCTTTCACTTGGACATAATTATCATTTTTCATCTTATTTCATAAAAATGTGCATTTCATGTTACTTCATCAATTGGCCAATTTTGTTTTTCCTTTCTATCATCTCAAACCATTTCCAATTTATTTTTATGCGAATATTTGATCTTGCTAACCCCTGACCCCTTTTAATTTATCCTCTTATTTATCACTAAATAAAAGTTTAATAGTATTTTGTTGAAAAAATTGTAAATAAATAAAAATAATTTTATATAATAATTTAAATTATCTATTATAATTTTAAATTATAATTTATATATTTAAAATATTTATCTATTATAAATTTAATCACATTAAAATAAATTTTATATTATATGATATATATATATATATATATATATATATATATATTTAATGTGTGTTTGTATAAATATTAACAAAAATTGATTTTAAATGAAATTAATTTTAAAATAATGTGATTTATATTTGAATATTTTTATTATAAAATTAAATTAAAGATAAAATTCAATTTAAAATTTTACAAGTTACTCAAAATTATTTAAATATAGAATCAATTATATATCTAAAATCAATTTTAAGTTATTCTTTAATATACAACCAACATATTAAAAAAAATTGTATTGAAAATAAATTCTTCAGTCGGAATTAATTTATGGATTAGAAAAGAAACACGCACAAATTAAAATAGTAGTTTGTGGTTTGCCAAGTTGGACAGATAACAACTTTTACAAGCCAGCTGATTATTTGACTTTGAATCATTTTTTCAGCGTGTGGGTCCCACCACAACATAGACAAAAATCGAAAATTGAATTTAATACTATTACCAACAAATTTTGTTTTTGCCATAGTCAACGTACCCTCTCCCACAGGCGCTTAGTTGTTGTAATTTCTTTTGGAAAATACTGGATTAGGATAATTTCTTCTGGTTTTACAGTTATTTAATCACATCTTATTATAAATTTATCATTTTTTAAAATAATTTAATATGAAATTATTTTACATTATCTAATCAGTACATAAACATTAACTTTATAAACAAATTATTATTATATTAGTTTATGTCGTTGAAATTATTAATGAAATAGCAGGATATATCGTGTCTTACAGAAATAAAATATTTGTTTAATTAAGAGTAAAAAAATGTACAAGTCATATCTCTGAGATACAACCTACCTTTTTTTTAGAGAATGAAAATCTATACTTCGTGTATATAAAACACTACTTGCATTTATGTAATGTTTAATTATATTCTATATTTCTTTTAACACCAGTTTTAATATTTTTTAATCAATTTCATTCATGATTACCATTACTTTTTTTCACATTGCCATTAGCATATATATTAACAACTATTGTTTGAAAATGATCATCTTGTAATACCTCATCATATAAGAGAAAAAAATTGTGATGCCAATCACGACAACAATAATAATACTAATAATAATTTTGACTTTTTTTTTAACAAAGATGAATGAACACAGGTAGAATAACATGTTAAAACAAAAAGTAATGCACCAAAAAGAGATTTCATAATTTGTCATTCTTTTTTTTGGTTTTGTTTTATGTAACTTTTTAATTTGCATTTAAATTTCGGCATTTTGATCTTTATAGTATTTTTTAATTCACGTTTAAAAATTTTCAGGTTCTATATTTTGTTACTATATTACATTCTATATTCAGTATACCTTTAAATACGTTTAAAAATTAAGAAAAAAAAACATTAACGAGGTCATGATTGGGTAAACAACTCATGTCAAAATTAAAAAAATAATCAAACAATATAATATTCTCTAACATATTCTTTTAAATATTTTTTAATATTTATTGTAATTCATTAAAAATTACATTTTTACTGAGTCTTATTTCTCGTTTAATAAGTCTCTCTTTAAATTTTTGTATTTTACATTTTTAAACAAATTTTAATCAAATAATGTATTAAAAAAATACTGTTCATTAAAAAAAAAAGAGTATATTACTAGTGTTCATCTTTAAAAAAAATTAACAATGTGAAAGTAGTATTATGTGGATTTGAATTTTCTGTTGTTGCACAATCACGCAGTCGGGAATATAAATAACAGATATTTAAATAGTATTTTTAAGTTGAATGTATTGAAATGATTTATCATCATCTGATTCCGTGAATACGTGTTTTTTGGACTGCATACAAGCAAATATGTTTTGTATACACTAAATGCAAGTTTTGTCTGTATTTATACTTTTTGTGAAGTTTTTTTTTTTCCAATTAAAGAAATTTGTCATTAATCAAATTACCAAAGACACGTCAATAATAGCAACTAAAAGTTCTACCAATTTCTGATAATTTGAAAACGGAATTACAGCTACAGCGGAAGCTAAGCAAGGTTGTTTTCGAAGAGTTGAAAAGAGGTTTTTGGGTCAGAGAGGACAACGGGATAGGTTACTCTGAATTGAAATTTCCCTTCTTTTTTTCTTTTCTATACCTTTTTCTTTTTGGTTTTCAATTTTAAGAAGAAAATAGTACAGTGAGTGAAGATATCAAACAAACCGGTTTCGTTTTGGTTTTACTTCTCTCATAGTAAAAGGAGAATTTGCTGTGAGGCGCTGTGCTTTAATTATGCTGCAGTGAATTGAACTCAGAGAGAGAGAGAGAGAGAGAGAAGAGAGAAAGAGAAGAGGGTCTTTTCTTCACCTTTGATGGCTTATTCAGGTGTTTTGTGGAGTGTCTCTGGCTACTACTGATTCAGCTTCGGGGATTCTATTATTTGTCGTTTGATTCCTCTTGAAACCCATTTCTCCAAAATTATTTTTTGTTGTTCCGTTTTGAATTTTTCTTGTTCCTGTGAATAGCCTTGCCAATTTTGGGATCTGGGTTTTCTAGGGTTTGAAGGGTTTCAGCTTTTGACTTTCTCTCTCCTTGGGTTTGTCTCTCCTTTTCTGAGAAATTGGGTTTGAAACTTATTCTGGGTTCTAGACAAAATAAAGCTTTTTATTTAGTCTTTGTTGTGTTGGTTTTCGTGGGTGAGATGGTGAGCTGAGTTGTTTGTTTCTCTGTCTCTCAAACAAAAATCTCATGGTTTTATACAAATTGGATTGTTGGGGAGGTGTGGTGTTTAAGATTCCAGATTCCTTGTGTTGTTAGAGTTTTGGTGGTGAAAGAGTTGAAGCTCAAATTGTTATATAGATTGATGTGAGGGGATAAACTAAAGCCCTTTAGTGTGTGTTGTTAGAAGTGTGTGTGAGAAGAGGAGGAAGGTACGAATACCATGCATCTCTCACTATGGAAACCCATTTCTCAATGTGCTGCACTGATCATGGACAAGAAGAGCAGGAGGAAAGAAGAATCCAATGTTGAAATGAGGAGAAACCCATCAATGCTTCGGAAGCTGCAAGAGAACAAGCTCAGGGAAGCACTTGAGGAAGCTTCTGAAGATGGCTCACTCTCCAAATCTCAAGACATAGACCAGCCTGACTCTGCTGCCAACCAGGATGATGGCCTTGGGAGATCCCGATCGCTCACCCGGCTCCATGCCCAGCGCGAATTCCTTCGCGCCACAGCGCTTGCGGCCGAGCGAATCTTCGAGTCCGAGGAGGAAATTCCCAGCCTCCAGGAAGCATTTGCCAAGTTCCTTACTATGTACCCAAAGTACCAGTCCTCCGAGAAGGTTGATCAGTTGAGGTCTGATGAATACTCACATTTGTCACCAAAGGTATGCCTTGATTACTGTGGTTTTGGACTCTTCTCTTTTGTTCAGACTATTCACTATTGGGAGTCTTCTACGTTTAGTTTGTCTGAGATAACTGCTAATCTGTGTAACCATGCACTTTATGGCTGTGCCGAGAGAGGGACCGTTGAGTATGATATAAAGGCTAGGATTATGGACTATTTGAATATTCCTGAGAACGAATATGGCCTTGTGTTTACTGTTAGTAGGGGATCAGCTTTCAAGTTGCTGGCTGATTCATACCCTTTCCACACAAACAAAAAGTTGTTGACCATGTTCGATCACGAGAGCCAGTCCATTGCTTGGATGGCTCAGAGTGCCAGGGAGAAAGGTGCTAAAGTGCATAGTGCATGGTTTAAATGGCCAACCCTCAAACTCTGCTCCACTGATTTGAGGAAACAGATTTCCAATAAGAAGAAGAGGAAGAAGGATTCAGCCACTGGTCTTTTTGTCTTCCCGGTTCAGTCTAGAGTGACTGGGGCTAAGTATTCATACCAGTGGATGGCCTTGGCCCAACAGAACAACTGGCATGTCTTGCTGGATGCTGGATCATTGGGCCCCAAGGACATGGATTCCCTTGGCTTGTCCCTATTTCGTCCAGATTTTATAGTCACATCATTTTACAGGGTTTTTGGGTATGATCCCACAGGTTTTGGTTGTCTTCTTATCAAGAAATCTGTGATGCAAAGCCTTCAAAATCAGTCTGGTTGTACTGGATCTGGAATGGTGAAGATTACCCCCGAGTTTCCTATGTATTTGAGTGATTCTGTAGATGGTTTGGATAAATTTGTTGGGATTGAAGACGACGATGAAATCACTGGAATTGGTGATAAGACGACTGAAACTCGTCAGGGAACACAGTTGCCTGCCTTTTCTGGTGCATTCACATCTGCACAGGTCAGAGATGTGTTTGAGACCGAAATGGATCAAGACAGTTCTGAAAGAGATGGAACGAGCACCATATTTGAGGAGACTGAGAGCATATCTGTTGGAGAGGTGATAAAGAGTCCCGTCTTCAGCGAGGACGAGTCATCGGACAACTCCTTTTGGATTGATTTGGGTCAAAGTCCGTTGGGATCCGACAGTGCTGGTCAATCAAATAAACACAAGACAGCTTCTCCCCTTCCACCTTTCTGGTTTAACGGGAGGAGGAACCAGAAGCAACATTCTCCAAAACCAACTTCCAAGATGTATGGCAGCCCGATGTATGATGACAGAGAGGTAAACCTAGGTGCTCATGAGGACCGCCGCGTGCTGTCATTTGATGCTGCGGTCCTGATGTCACAGGAACTAGACCGGGTCAAAGAGGTACCTGAAGAAGAGCATGTCGAGGAAGTTGATCATTATTCAAGAAATGGTAATGGGTCAGATCATCTGCATGTCGATGAGATCGTGGAAGAACCTGGAACCAGTGAAGCTGTCAATAATGGATCTTGGCTCAATTCAACTTCTCTTGCCCGGCATCAAAGCTTGGAGAATGGCTCTACCTCTGAAATATGTCCTGATGTCAAAGAGAGTGCCATAAGAAGGGAAACTGAAGGTGAATTCAGGTTGTTGGGTAGGAGAGAAGGTAATCGTTACGGTGGTGATAGGTTTTTTGGTTTGGAAGAAAATGAAGCCACTAGCAGGGGAAGAAGAGTGTCATTTAACATGGAAGATAATCGTAAAGAGTACCTAAGCCAGACCCTAGAGCCAGGGGATATATCTGCTACTAGTTTTGATGATGAAGAGGTCACAAGCGATGGAGAATATGGTGATGGACAGGACTGGGGCAGGAGGGAACCAGAGATAATATGTCGGCATATCGATCATGTCAACATGCTTGGTCTCAATAAAACTACACTACGACTTCGGTTTTTGATAAATTGGCTTGTTACCTCGTTGCTGCAACTGAAGTTGGCCGGTTCTGATGGGGGTGAGAAAGCAAATCTTGTCCAAATCTATGGCCCAAAAATAAAATATGAAAGAGGTGCGGCTGTGGCTTTCAATGTGAGGGACAGAAGTAGGGGGCTAATCAATCCAGAGATTGTTCAAAAGCTGGCTGAAAAAGAAGGAATCTCTCTTGGTCTTGGTTTTCTTAGTCATATACAGATTCTTGATAACTCGAGACAGCACCGTGGAGCTCCGAATCTTGAAGACACAACTCTTTGCAGGCCAATGGAGAATGGTCGGCGCGATGGAAAAGGTAGCTTTGTAAGGCTTGAAGTTGTCACAGCCTCACTGGGCTTTCTGACAAATTTTGAGGATGTATATAAATTGTGGGCTTTTGTGGCCAAGTTTCTCAACCCAACATTTATCAGAGAAGGGGGTCTTCCTACTGTTCAAGAAGGCTCCGAAACATGAGATGGCAAAGTCACCCGCACTTTATTCAATTTTGGAAACCCAACATGAAAGATTATTTGTGACAAATTGCCAACAAAAGGGGCAGCAGCAGCCATAGTAGCTTCATGAAGAATGCATTGATTGCTGATGATTTGTAAGCTCCTATATAGACGCAAACTTAGACAAGCGGGGTGGATTTGTTAATTCATGTTTCTTGTTGCTTACATTTTTAATTTTCCTCTTTTGTTTTTTGAGCTGCTTGTAGAGTTGGCTTTAGAGATTTGTTACATATCGGGAAGCTATGGTGTACTTTGAAGCAAGATTGTATGTATGGGTAGAACTTCTACTGATATATAATTCGCTTCCTTTGCATACGAAAGGATTTCCTACTTGTATAAAAATGTAGTGTTCATTTTTCGTGCTATGCTATACTATACCATGCCATTCAATTAGTGCTTTCTTCGTTGACATAAATTGGTTCCTAAACTTTAGTATTTGACTAAGGTAAGCACGAACTCTCGGTTAGTGAACGAATATGCTTCTATTTTGGTAGCCCAAGATAACAATCACCAATAAATTGAGTTATTGTTTGAAAAAAATTATATTGGCATTCCTTATAAATTGAGTTATTGCTTCTATTTCTTTTTTCAAACTTCATTAGCTAGCTGGTTTTAGAGAAAAATTACAATATGATAAACTACCTTAATGATCAATTTTATCTAATAGAGAAATTTTAAAAGACCAAAATGGAAATTTTTAGACTTAAAATATTAAACTAAACCCCAAAATATGACCAAAGCTACCATGCACAAGTTATCTAAGTTGTGTATGGTGAAAAAAAAAACAAAAACTTTTGGATTGATCTCAGTTGGCAGTATTGTGGTGCACTTTCCGCATCTTACCACCACCTCGATCTCTTGTTCTTTCCCGCTATTTTGCCACCATTCCCTGCCCACTAGGCTTTGTGTGCACCACCACCATGAGCCACCAGCACCAACCATTCCTACCATCACCAACAACACCGTCATTCCCTTTCAATTATCGCCCACCGCAGTTGCCGTTTTTCTTTTCTCTCTCTTTTGTTCTTCCTACTTTCAAATTTCAACATATCTTAAAATCAACACTTTGTAGTGTGTATGCTGCATTCTCGAGATTTCTTTTTATCACCCTCTCTCGCCTTTCTTCTTCTTCTTCTTCTTCCGTGTTAAAATTAGGTTCCCTTTTCCTTTCTATTAGTAGCATATTGGTCATCTTTATTCTTTTTAGACAAAAATCAAAATAAGAATATTATATTATATCATTCCACATTCCCTGACTTTATTTTCAAAGTTCAATTTTTCTACTGTTTTGGGACGAACTTCATTGAATTGAACTCATAATTTCATTTACCTTTTGAATTTTGATACTCACATTTTATTCTTCAATTCTTCAATGTTGCATCGGCGTGGGAACTAGGGTAACCATGTCGCCGGTGAGGACAATGACGGTGGCCGCCGACGAGGAAGCGGAGTACTCGTTCGCCGTGGCTTACAACGGACCTCAGCCGGCGTACGATATCCCCCAGGCGGTGCCGATCGCCGCCGGCAAGATTCCGGTGGCGGCGGCGGTTGCGTTATCCGATGCGCTGTCTTTGCCGGTGGTGCAACCGCTCTCGAAGGAGCTGAAAGTGCCGAGCTCCGAACCCGCGGTATCTCCTACGTCGGTGATCGCCTTCGACCGGACCACGGTGTCGCCGACCTCCGGTGATTGCGTTCGAAGACGCCGCCATGGAAGCCAACGACGCGAGCAGCGAAAACTCGTTTTCGGACAATTTTACAGCACGAAGCTCGAGCGCGTTATTACTAAGCCACTCGAATTGCGAGCAAGCGAGTTTCGATTTCAACGATTCGAGCCAACGCGACTACGCGTCCACGTTGAGTTCCGATTATCCATCGTCTCACAACATTTCTCCTCTAAAAACAAACGAAACTGAACATGAACGCGAAGCTAAACGCACACCTGTGTTGGGTTTGGAGAAGGAGGAGCAACAACACGAAGCGAAAGAGAGGGTTAAGCGAGAAAATGTAATAAAGAAGACAAAGAAAGGTTCATGTTATTGTTGCTTAAAGGGGAATAGGTTAACGGAGAAAGAAACATGTCTGGTTTGTGACGCTAAGTACTGCGCGAATTGCGTGTTGAGAGCGATGGGTTCGATGCCGGAAGGCCGCAAATGCGTTGGCTGCATAGGGCTTCCGATTGACGAGGCGAAGAGGGGCAGTTTAGGGAAATGCTCGCGGCTTTTGAAGAGATTGCTCAATTATTTGGAGGTTAGACAAGTGATGAAGGCGGAGAGGTTCTGTGAAGTGAACCAGCTTCCGCCGGAGTATGTTTGCGTCAATGGGAACGAACTTACTTTTGAGGAACTTGTCACGTTGCAGAGCTGTGCTAATCCTCCCAAGAATTTGAAGCCCGGGAACTATTGGTATGATAAAGTCTCTGGGTTTTGGGGGAAGGTATGTTTATTTGTTTTATTTGTTAGTAACTTAGTATTGTTAGTTATTGTTAGTTTTTGTTAGGGGGAGATTCGAACTCACCACCTCTTCCTCATTCTTTTCCCCTTTCACCATTAGTATTGTGAATTTTGCAGGAAGGACCGAAGCCTTGTAGAATTATTAGTCCTCATTTGAATGTTGGGGGTCCCATCAAAGCGGATTCAAGCAATGGAAACACACAGGTTTTCATTAATGGAAGGGAAATCACAAAAGTTGAACTTCGGATGTTGCAGGTTGGAAACTCAATTCTAGATATCAATTAAAAAAGAATAGGAAAAGTTTAAAAGGCTCTATGATCCATCTTAATTTTTCTTTTTGTTGTTGCTGTTTGTTGTTAAAAATAAATAAAAGGGTCTTGTTTTGGTTGGGCAGTTAGCGGGAGTTCAGTGTGCTGGTAACCCACATTTTTGGGTCAATGAGGATGGTTCATACCAAGAAGAAGGACAGAAAAATACAAAATGGTGTATTTGGGGAAAGGTAAAAAAAATTCTTCTTGTTTGTCTCTTATTTTGTTATGTGCCGATGTTCATTTGCATTATTAGACACTCTTTTATTTCACTTTTTTTTTTTGAAAAAATGTAAATTATATTAAACCCAAAATGATACAACAATAAACGGGACATACCCCGCAGTTAGAGAAAATCAAAAGTCTCCCTAATACAAGAAGACCTATATCAAGATGCTAAAACAAATGAAATAGGTGCGTTTGTCTATACATAAGAAACTTAATCTTGCTAATAACCTCTATTACAGAAAATTGATAATATTGAAAAATCAGTTTGTTCCTAGACAGCCAGATGCAGTAGACTGTAATTGCTATAGCAGACAACGTAATTTTTCTTGAACACCTGATGTGGATCTGTCCTTAATTAAAGAATCAGTAATGCGCTGTAAAGAAGTGAAACGTCTGCGGAAAGGAGCCAAATCACGAATGTAAGCCTAAACTTGGAGAGATTTCCTACAAGAAAAGAACAAATGAGCATTTGACTCAGCCTCATTTGAACATAAAGGGCAGAGGGAACCCTTGTTCAAAAAAACAATTTTATCAAGCTACAGAATGAAAGACATCTTAGGGGGGATCGCTGGGTTCCATATAACAGAACACCAACTAACAGTAGGCTTGACACCTCTAATGTATTCATAGACTTTGCCAACAAGCAATTGTTCATTGGTGCTCCAAGATTGAATGCTCTTTTTGGCCTCTTCTGTACTTAGCTCTTTGGAGATAATAAAGTCCCTTATTTGAATGATTTTCTTTATCAAAACTGAATCTGATGAAGAAGTATTGTAATTCCACACATCGCTCCCTTTGAAATAGTAATGGTGAACCCACCGAACCCATAGAGAATCTTTCTTACAATGAAAGTCCCACAGGATACGGGAAAGAAGCGCAAGGTTCCAATCCTTGAGATTAAAAAGGCCTAAACCCCCTTCTTTTTTCGAAGAACAAACTACTGACCAAGCAACCAAGGGCTTGTTTTTGCCAATATCCGCTTTGTCCCACAGAAAATTACGGCACGAAGCGTTGATTCGGTCCAGAACAAATTGCGGCAAAGGAAAAATCCCCATCCAGAAATTCACAATTCACTCTTTTATTTCACTTGTTAGGCTGGAACGATTCTTGTATGTGCTTTAGGGTCCCTGCCAGTTCCTTCTAATTCAAAATGTTCAAGTTCGTGTGGATTTCTATCCTGCAATGTGGTTACCAGACCAGTTCATGGAATAGTTCATAAACTCCTCTTACTTGGTTACACCGGGTCTGGAACAAGCACTATTTTTAAGCAGGTGATTTTTTCATTTTATACTTGAGTTAACTAATTCTTATGCGTTTTGGTTCATGCTTAGAACTTTCTCTAGTGAGAAAAAAATACATGTGCATGGTTAGGGTCATAAGCATATTTTGATCAAAATTGAAAATTCACTTTCAATAGTTAGCTACATTGTCTTCTTTTTGTCAACATGCATGTTGTTGCTGAAGAAAGCCAAGAAATCAATGTATTTATAGAATTGTAAATGCTTATGTCAGGCCAAGATTCTTTACAAAAGCACCCCCTTTTCAGAAGATGAACGTGAAAATATAAAGTTGACCATTCAGACCAATGTGTATGCTTATCTTGGCATACTCTTTGAGGGTCGTGAACGTTTTGAAGAAGAAAGTCTGGGGAATTTAAAGAAAAGTCATTCTTCTGTGCTTGACACTACAGGTATGAGTTCTGTTTTCTGCCGCCTTTCCACTCTTCCCTCCAAATTCCTGTATAGGTGACAATTAGATTTCACATTTAGCTTGTCCATTTGAACTAAAGATTGACCAGTATCATTATGGTTCAGGAACCAGTCCAAAACTTGGCGACAAGACAATTTATTCCATTGGCACAAGACTGAAAGCATTCTCTGATTGGCTTCTGAAAACTATGGTTTCGGGCAAGCTTGATGCTATCTTTCCAGCCGCTACTCGTGAATATGCTCCTTTGATTGAGGAGTTATGGGACGATGCAGCCATTAAGGCCGCCTATGAAAGAAGAAATGAAATAGAATTGCTACCTAGTGTTGCCAGTTATTTCTTAGAGCGGGTATGGGATTTTCATCAAAAGTTTAATCTGTGCATGAACTCTTGTTAACTTAAGTGCATGAGTTTTGAACTGAACATTGACATGTATTTGCTATTCACTTGCTTATAACAGAAAATGCTAAGACTTAATATTTGCACCATGTTGCCCCTCATTTTCTTAATGTTTCCTTTATATGTTAAAGATTGTTGTTGGGTTAGTGGCTTTGAGAAACTAACATTCCAATTCTTTGTTTAGGCTGTTGAGATATTGAGGACTGATTATGAACCCTCGGATTTAGATATCCTCTATGCTGAAGGAGTTACTTCATCCAATGGGATGGCTTCTGGTAGAGTTTTCATTTCCTCGGCCAGCTCCTGAGGAAACTGTCGACACTGCCGATCTACATGATTCTTTAGTTAGGTGGGTGAAAATATTTGCGCCTATTGTTTCATGTGAGAAATTTTCTAGGTAGTCCTGATTGATCCAATTGCCAGAGCTGCTATAAAAAGTTGCTGATCTGTGTCATATGCTTTGTTCTCCTTGATTGCAGGTATCAACTAATTACAATACATGCTAGAGGGCTAGCAGAAAATTGCAAGTGGCTAGAAATGTTTGAGGATGTTGAATTGGCCATTTTCTGTGTTTCCTTGAGCAACTACGATCAGTTTTCTGTTGATGGAAATGGTTGTCGCACAAACAAGATGATATCGAGCAGAAAGCTTTTCGAAGCCATTGTTATTCATCCTACTTTCGAGCAAATGGACTTCCTGTTGATATTAAACAAATTAGACGAGTTTGAGGAGAAAATCAAACGAATTCCGCTGACCAAGTGTGACTGGCTATCTGATTTTTGTCCAGTTATTAGTCGACACCGCTGTGGCATCAACAGCAACAGCATTAACAACAGCCCCTCCCTTTCTCAGCTGGCTTCCTATTACATAGGAGTGAAGTTTAAGAGGCTTTATTCGTCTCTTACAGGGCGAAACTTGTACGTGTCCCTGGTGAAGGGGCTGGAACCTGATAGTGTTGTTGAAGCACTTCAATATGCAAAGGAGATTTTGAAGTGGAACGAAGAGAGACCAAACTTTAGCTTAAGTGATAATAACTCGATGTATAGCATTGAGGCCAGTTCATTCTCTCATTGACAGATGGTTCAGATAAAGAATGCTAGTTTAAGTCATATCATCTATGACTTGGATGCTGTTCTTTGTACATATATTGCTAGCTAGGAGCTGTACACGGAAGCACATTCCTTCCACGGGCTATCGAGTTGTAATATGCACTGCAGTTGTAATGCTATATGCTTCACGCTGTTGGGGTATGTTGTGTGTTAGCACGTGCCACACGGATGAAGTTTTAATGTTCAAATTCTTTTTCATATGGAAAAGTAATATATCGATGTTTGTATTTATGGTGCAATGCTGATTTTTTCACATCCTTTTATTTATTTTATATATACATACTTTATATTTTTCTGTTATTAATCACGTTATTTATTATATATCATTAAGTTTAAGAAGAAACTTTATTTTCTAAATATAAAGACTTGTAATGTTATATATCTTTTACCGTAAAAAGTTAATCGATGAAAAATAAGTTCAATGTTAAACAGATGAGATTGTAGGATGTGTAGAAGATATAGGATCAGAAGTTATGATATCACTATCGGCTCCCTTATCCCTACTAAAATCATAAAAGAAAGATATGATAAATGAGATATAAAATGAAAAAAATATATAGACATATCAAAAACTGTATCTAGCTTATATTCTTCCCGTATGTTTTAGAGAAATGAGGTATAAAACTTCTTTAAGCAAGTGTCAGATAAACAATAGGACAAAAAAATACCAACACAAAAGAAACAAAACCAAATTCTAGAGAGAGAGAAGGACCTTGCATGGTGGCGCGGAGGGATTGACAGAGGGGCACGTGCCGTTAGGAGAAGAAACGCTGAGTTGCGGCCGTGAGGACTGAGGAGAAGAAATTGTGTTGGTATGCCTTGTGCGTTTAGGAACACGGCCTGCGGATTATGATCCAAAATCCGACATGACCATAAATTCTTTAAAAAATTTGATCTGTGACTCGCATGAACCACAAGTCTCGTGGGCCGATCCATGGATCGGAGCTCGTTTACTCACCTCTAGTCAGGATCTAACTTCAGACTAAAATTAGTATGTTAATCAATTATCGGTGTAAGTACACACATTGGTACGTACTTTTGTATTAAAAGGTTGGCTGTGGTGGGGTTCTTGGTGATGCTACTGGCAATTGAATAAATGGGTTCACCAGGCAATTGGGTCGTTGTTCTATTATGGCAGCAGAGATTTGGGGGCTGAATAGTGATTAATCTAAAGGAGGTTTGGATTGAGATTGACTCTATGTTTGCGGCTAACTTTGTGCTTCATGGGTTTCATTTTTCTTATCCCTATTCAGGCCTTCTTGACTATGGTCAAGCTTTATTAATGCGGTGTTCTTGGAATGTGAAGATTAGCCATGTTTTGTGTGAGGCTAACAGTGTTGCTGAAGTCACACCATTCTTTGCAAGGGTTGGTGTTTTATGATAGTCCTCCTTAAGAATGTAAAATTCTTCTTTGGTTTGACTCAGTTGGGACCGTTTATCCTCGGGCTCTAAAAGCGTTAACTTTTGTCTTTCCTTTCCAATATTTGCCTCCCCTATCTTGAAATGCATTTTTTTACACCCCTCAAGCCAACGTGTCAACTAACGGTGTTAATATTCAGGAAATGTCAAAAATATCCTTACCCCCAACCCAAAAAAAAAATTAAAACAATTATAAATTAAAAAAATTATGAAATAGTTCTCTCATCTTTCCTCCGCACCCACCCCACAGATTCCACATTCAATGGTTGACACATCTTCAAAGCATGAAATCATCATCACAATTCTTCAACTTCAGGAATAAACACATACACAAATGACACAACTTCATCCAGCATTATTAAAAAAAAATGATGTAGTGTGTAAAAAACTAAATATTGTTGATTGCGTCTTGGTCACCTTTTTCCTGGGTTCCTTCAGATTGAGGTTCAACTTTATGTGTTCCTAATCAAACCTTGTGACCCTGTTGGAGGGGAAGTAAAATTTCATTAATGGTCCAAATCGAAGCTTTATTAATGTTGATGTGTTCCCTTGCCGCTGTCGACAACGAAGAACTCATCGTGGAGCAGAGGAACGTCGTCTCCGTTGCATACAATAACGAGATCCATGCGCGCCACACCTTGTGGCACATCATCTCGTCGATCAATTAGAAGGAGGAAAGTCGCTATTAAGAGGGCCACATCACTGTCATCATGACTACCAATCCAAGATCGAGTTCCAACTCTCCAACATCTGGGATCTCAAGCTTGCGATTCCATGGTCTTCTACCTCAAGATGAAGGGCGATTACAACAGGTACCTCCTCGAGTTCAAGCTCGACATCGAGCATAAGGAGGCTGTCGCGATAACTCTTTTATGCATTTACAGTTCAGATCTATTATTAGGTTTTCTCCATATTTGCGATTGTGAGGAAGACGAGGACAATTGTGTCCAATTTTTTCATTAAACAGACATGTGCATTGCACATGACGATTTGGGCTTAACGGAAGTAATGCTGTTACACTGTAGGGGATGCTCGTGCAAGAAAGTTTGTGTAAGAATCCAACGAAAATGAGGTTGAGTGTAATAAGTCCAAAATTCATGAGATGAGCATAATTTGTTCAATTATCAATGTTTTAACTCATAATCATCGGTTTTAAACTTACAATTAATTTTAAATTATTCTCTTTAAAATCAAATATGTAAAATTTATTTAAAATCAATTTTGAATTTGAAATTTTTTTTCTAACATAAAATCAAACACATGCTAAATGTGTGTGAAAAATCAAATACATTCCTTATTTTTGTGTAACCACTCACTTATACAACACATTGCCTTTTAGAAAAGAAAGGAAAAACTACTTATACAACACTTCAAAAAATTATCTTTGGCTGATAAATTATCATGAAAAAAGGTTATGCATTGACATTAATCCAGTTGTTCAATCATAACCTACAATGTATGGTAATTAAGTTTATTGACTTTTAAAATAATTATTTTTAAATAATTTAAATAATAATTTATATTTAAATGATAATGTAAAATTATTTTACGTTTTACATGTATTAGTGCATTCATAGTAAACTCTAAATTATTTTAAATGTTTTTTTTTCTATTACTATGTTGTTAGTAAGGAGTAATCAAACATTTATGATTGTTGACTTTTCAGCGATCCACACTCTATAGTATTTTCACACGATAACACTTCATTTAATATCTTTGTTGTCAGAACCCTTCGTAGGTAGTCATTCCTGAGACTTCAACCATACATGAGACTTTTCAAAGTATTTGTGTTCACTCACACACTTTTTAGATAACTTCTCATAAGGTCACCTATGTCATAACTATTCCAATCCAAACACGCTTAATTGTAGAGTTTTTATATGATATACTACTAAAAAGTAGATGCATCTTGTTGGTATAGGTAGTATCAATTAATTCATTTAGGTCATCCTCAACTGCACAATCTCATACATATACCGCCTTTGAATTCTTCTCATTTTGCTGTGATTCGATCGAGATGTTACATGCCCATCAACTTTCGTCTGATTTGTCCTTGAATCACACCGTACTGGTAGAGAGATCTACTTTGATATCATTTGTAACATTTCTGGTTGTCAACTTCTCGGCGACTCAACCTCTCCACAAACCAACATGAGACTTTTCATCCTCACTCACGCTTTTTGGAAAACTTTTGAGAAGATCACTCATCTCATAATTACTCCAAACCAAACACCCTTAATTGTGAAGTTTTTTTGTGGTAGGTTACCAAAAAGTATATGTATTTTGTTAATATAAATAATACTAATTAATTCTTTTAAGTCATTTTCAACTGCATAATCTTTGGATTCCTCTCATTCTAGTGTGATTCAGGGTGTTACATAATTTTAATATTAAATTATTTTAAATTTTATATTAATTTGGTAGAAAAGAAAGAAAAAAGAAAAAGTGCTTATATGGGGGGTTTATGTTTTGTGAGGAGCTAAAACCCTTTCCCACCGGCCCAATCCCCCAACGATGCGCCCTCTGTTCCGTTTGGCTCAAGTAGCCCGGCGCCACTACAAGGCGTCGTCGCCACCACCACCGAGCCCACCGAAGGCCCCAAAGAAGCCGCAGAAGTTCAGCTTCGACGGCGCAACGTGGGAGGACCCATACAGCTGGATGTCGCAGCTGAACGACAAGGTGGCGATGCGGCACATGGACGTGTGCGTGGAGCAAGAGGAGAAGTACGCCGAGGCCGTCATGTCGGACTCCGATAACCTCCTGAACAAGCTCCACTTTGAGATGGCCTCTCGCATGCCCTTCGACCTCTCCACCCCTCCCCTCCGCTGGGGCCCCTGGCTCTACTACCGCCGCGCCGAAGAAGCCAAACCCTACCCCGTCCTCTGCCGCCGGTTGGCTAGCTTGTACGAAGACTTCATTTCACATAAGTACCCCCCCGCGGGTTTCGATTTCACTACGGGAAAGACCATTGAGCAGAAGCTCCTTGATTACAATCAAGAAGCCCAGAGATTTGGAGGTAAATTTTGCAGTCACATCGTATGTTTCCACCGGAATGCTACTAGATTCTTTTAGTGAACTTGTTCGGAATCTCACGTTGAGTAGAATAAATTACTTCACGTGGTATTAAGTCTTGAGACTCTCTTATCTAAAGGACTAGTCTTTTGGGTTGACCTCTCTTCACGTGCTTAAGTCCTAACAATAAGAAGACAGAATGAAATAAGCTTATCTAGTTAAGCTAAAATCAGCTTATGCATAAGTTAAAGTCGGATTTTTGGAGAAGTTAAATGATTTTAACTTCTCCAAAAAAACTGGTTTTAACTTGTGTACAAGATAATTTTAGCTTATAATTATAGGCGAAGCTTATTTCTTCTTTTTTGCTTTTTGCTATTAGTGCTTACAGAGAAACTTATGTAGACAAGACCTAATTATGTGAGTAACAGAGTTACTAAGACCCATTTAAGGGCTGATGTCTTCCCACAGATGTTGTTCCATACACATGTACTTGAGAATCAAACCCTTGGCTACATGTTTAAGAGACATGGTTATTTGCGAACTAATATTGGTTGGATTGGTATTAGTTTGCTAACAATTGTTTTGACCGGCTTTTTGTAGGTTATGCTTATGAGGAACTGTCTGAGGTTTCGCCGAATCATCAGTTTCTTGCATATACTATGTATGATAAAGAAAATGACTACTTCAAATTATCCGTGAGAAATTTGAATTCGGGTTCGTTGTGCAGTAAGCCTCAGGCAGATCGAGTTTCCAACTTGGCATGGGCCAAGGATGGACAGGCTCTGCTTTACGTTGTGACAGATAAGAAAATGAGGCCTTACCGGTGGGTGGATTGTTGTTGATCTATCGGTGGCTTGGTGCTGTGATAGAATTGAAAGAAGTGCAAAATTTATATACAGTTCCTTGGTTGCTTTTAGTGATGTTCTTCAATCAGAATTGAAGTTTCATCTTCGTAACCTATGTTAAATTAGTTTTGATTGAAGAATATTACCAAAAGCACATAGGAATTGCATATGAGTTGCGTCTTTTAAAGAATCCCTTAGTTTGTGTTTTGCTTATGATTGCTAGAATTGAAGTTCATGCGATCTTCCTCAATCTCAAGTTTCTGCTTGTTGCCACAGTATCTACTACAGTCTGATTGGATCAACTGATGAAGATGTTTTGCTTTTGGAAGAGTCAGATGAAAGTGTTCACGTTAATATTAGGCACACAAAAGACTTTCTATTTGTGACTGTAAATACATTCTCTACCACATCATCAAAGGTAAAAGATCTTTCCTAGGGAACTCTGAAAAATTAAGATCCTTGGTATTGGATAATAATTGTAACCATTTCTTAGGTCTTTCTAATAAATGCAGCTGACCTGTTGTCTGGCTTGAAACTAGTTTGGGAGTGTGACGCTCTAGCTCACTGCACAATTGAACATCACCGAGGTTACCTTTATTTATTTACAGATGCTCCCAAAGGTGGTCGATCAGTTGATTGTCATTATCTTCTTTTTAGTCCAGTGGATGATCCTTCAAGTACAAGAAAATGGGAGGTAGATTGGAGCATCACTTTTTCCTTTTTCTCTATGGTTTACTTGTTTCATTTTTGTTCCTCTTTTATATCATAAGCAAAACACGTGTTTACTTGAAACAGTGAGATATTTTGTTATTACACTCGCTTATTTTCATGTTTTCTTAGTTAACTTACCTTTGGCAATCTGCTTTACCTTGTTGTATTCGGCCTCATGAACTGCAGGAGGTATTAGTCGATGACCCAGGTTTGATTATTGAGGATATTGATTTTAGTGATAAATACTTAGCACTCATTGTAAGGGAAGGTCGAAAAGTTCAGCTTTGTTCAGTTGGACTGCCATTGCCCTTTGGGAAGGTAATGAAAAGAGAATTTGCTATATCTCTTACAGATAAACACTTGATTTTATAATCTTATTGAATTATATCAATCATCTTATTTTTGTGATAGGGAGCAGTTAAACTGAGGAAGCTGGACCTACAGTACTTGCCCATTCCAAGACATGTTTGCCAAATTACGCCTGGACCAAACTATGACTTTTTCTCATCTGTCATGCGCTTTATAATATCATCACCTGTGGTATGTGAATGATTTTTTTTATTATTTATTTATAATTTCTGAAGATGGTTTCTTTTCATGATTCTGTTAATATCTGTTTACCTTCATATCATATCAACTCTGAATGGCATTCACTGGCCCTGTTAAATATTCATCCAAGGAAATTGAGAAGTTGAAAAACAATTTGTGCTTTCAAAAAATACTTCATGATGTATTTTGCCAGTAATCCTCGTAGAATTGATTTCGGTATTCAATGATCCCAAGTTTTCTCTTCCTCTTACTTTCCTCCTTGTTAGGTTTTTCTGCCTTTCTTTCCAAAACATATTGTTCCCTTACAATGAGTGCTTCTTTTTATATATCTATATCTTTATCTCTATATATGTATATGGTCTCTGGAGGTTACGTTTTGTTCAATCTTATAGCACAGCTTCCATATATATATATACTACTAGACTAAGAGTGCAGTACAATTCAATACAAAGTACATTGCATTTCAACCTAGAAGAAAGACCTGATCATAAAATCCTGATATGTTCACCATAAGTTTCTTGCAGATGCCAGATGCTGTGGTTGATTATGACCTGGCCACAGGTAAGTGGAACATCATTCAACAGCAAAATGTGCTTCATGACAGGACAAGAATACTGTATGGTAAAAATTCTGCAAGTATTAGTATGGAGTCCTCAAATTCAAAACACTCCAATCCTGTGAATGTTAACTCTGAAGATGACCACTTATGGAATGACCTGTCTGAGTTTTATGCCTGTGAACAATATGAGGTCCCTTCATTTGATGGAGTTTTGATTCCTTTGACTATTGTTTTTGCACGTAACAATAAGATAGAAGCTAAAAAACCTGGGATATTGCATGGACATGGAGCTTATGGTGAATTACTTGACAAACGGTGGCGCAGTGAACTAAAAAGCCTCCTGGATCGAGGTTGGGTTGTTGCCTATGCCGATGTTAGGTAGTATTCACATTATTTAATGGCCATGTACTCAATGCTTATTCTTATGGATATTCTTTTAGTGTTAAATTTATTTTCTCCATAGTCTTATCTCTTATATGATAGTTTTGGTGGCCTGTTTCAGAGGTGGAGGTGGTTTTGGTAAGAAATGGCATAATGACGGAAGACGTACAAAGAAACATAATTCAATCAATGATTACATCTCTTGTGCCAAATTCCTCATTGAAAAAGATATTGTGCATGAAAACAAATTGGCTGGTTGGGGATATAGTGCTGGAGGACTTTTGGTTGCTTCTGCTATTAATCGTTCTCCAGATTTATTTCGTGCTGCAGTCTTGAAGGTGTTGAAGAATGTTTGCTTGCTTTCTGGTTTTGGTTTACTTAAGCTCCACTTTAAATGTGTTATCTTATCTCAAATACTCAATTACATTTTTGTATGGTTTCTTTTGTAGGTTCCCTTTTTAGATGCAACCAACACTCTTCTGTATCCCATCTTGCCACTTATAGCTGCTGACTATGAAGAGTTTGGCTACCCTGGTGACCTTGATGATTTTCTTGCAATTCGAGAATATTCTCCATATGACAATATACGAAAGGATGTTCTTTATCCAGCTGTATTAGTAACCTCATCTTTCAATACACGGTAAGCCACTGATGCGTTTGCATATCTTCCTAACATGGTATCCAAGATTTTTATGGGATTGATTTGAGTATTATTTTAGTAAGAACGAGGGCACTTATGATAAAAGTGACAACCAAAATATAGACACTTCAAAATGGCTGCTGAGTTGGTGTTGGATGCGTATCCATGTAATGTTAGATACTTTGTTGGGATTTACATTTATATCCTTATAATCTGTTTTTTTTATATAGTAAACTATATTTTAAATCATAACGAGTTATACCGTACTAAGGTACATTTTTGTTTTTATTTTTCATGACTCAGATTTGGGGTATGGGAAGCAGCAAAATGGGTTGCACGAGTTCGTGATCTCTCAGTTTACGACCCAAAGCGGCCAATATTGCTGAACTTGACCACAGATTTAGTGGAGGAAAACCGTTATTTGCAGTCCAAGGAATCAGCATTAGAGGCCACATTTCTCATTAAGATGATGGAATATTAGATATCCAACTAACATCTGCTCTATCTCTTAAATACAGTTGGCACTTGGGAGACACCTTATGGCAACCTGATATAGAATTGAATTGTACTTGCCTTCCAACATTCTTTTCCAGCTGGTTGAGCTTGTAGCCTTCAAAACTAGTTGGGATCTACACCAAATGGGACTGGGCTAAAACAACCAACAGAATTGACACTAGAACGTTTGCTGGTTTATCATGTAATTTGAAGTTCATTACTTGTTGTAAATGTTACCGTGCCTCGTTGTTTAACAAAGAGCATAATGCAATTTTGATGTTAATGGTAATGCCATCCACGCGTGCACGCATGCATTTAGCTTACATGGAATTTTCATATTAGAAATTGTAATAGTACAGCACCATGATCTTTTCCCACGTTCGACAATATTATGATTGCATCAAAGATCTCCAAATCAATCATCAATTAAGTTTTAGGTCTATAAAATATTACAACCCAACGTGTATTTGCATCTAAATTATTATGTACACTCGAAATATCCCACAAATCATCCTATGGCTACCCGCACATAGCAAAAACAATCTATTTTAACGTCAGAAGTTGTAATTTCGATAACTGAAAAATAAAATCATTAAAAAAACACTTAAACTTTTTGAAGTTACGATTTAATTTTATGAAAGAAATCATACGTGCACGGACTTTATCTCATTTTTCTCTCTTAGAAAATTATTTTTCCTTCATCTACTTTTATCACCTAACTCACCTCATTATTTTCCTTCTCCTTCATTACATCTCACAGGTTGGCATTCAATACATCAATGATTGAAAAAAATAAAAGAAAAGAACTAATCAATAGCTCACTGATTTGTCAACTGCTGGATGGAGAAAACAGTTTCATAAAATCACTATAATAGTTCCTTTGCAAAAACAAAACTTAGTGGGTGAGGCTCGGCTACTCTTCATGCCCCCTGTTAAAAGAGATGGCTTAAATATATATATTTCTTATAATTTAATGTTTTTTTTTCGTCCTTATAAATATATTTTTTTTTATTTTAGTCCTTACAAAATGTATTTTATTTTTTATTTTTAAAGTGTTTTAGATAATGCTTTGTACAGCAAAAAAAAAGTGTTTTAAACATTGGAAAAATGTTATCTAAAGTACTTTAAGGATAAAAAATAAAATAATTATATTTTGTAAGGACTAAAATGAAAATATATATATTTACAAAAAAGAAAATAAAAAAAACGCTAAAGTACAGAAACTAAAACTATATCTAAGTCAAAAGATATTTAGAACAAAAAAGTTGAGAAAAAAAAAACAACCAGGGTTCAGGCGGGGGTGCATCAATAGAAAAAAAATGCACAATCAATTAATCATTAATTTATTATTTATTAATCATGAACTAATTGATTAATTAACCACTTGAAAATAATAAAATTAAGTATTTATCTAATTAAATCACACCAGTCAAAAGTATTAAAACTTCAAAGGATAACATAAAATTCTCCTAAGTCACCCATTGAGTATTTGGATAAAGTTTACATAATCATTCCCTACCGTTGTGAACACTGTGATTTTGATTTATACCGAAAAAGAATCCACCAGAATATGGAACTAGCATTTCCTTCCATCACAGATTTCCAATACAACTTAATTTGGCAATCTCCTCTTTTTGCAATCTGCGGCGAAGCTACATAATGTTTGGTGCACGAGTCACGTCTACAACACAGACACACAAGTATAACTGCAAAAGTTAATTAATTAATATTAATATATAAATAAAATGTAAAACCCACTTTCGGAAATAGCACTAAGTATTGATCAAATTGTCGATTCTTGTTCTTTCACCTTTTTCTTAAAAATAGGACCAATCCTTATCAGATTGGTGTCTGTAAAAATCCCGAGAAAACAATGTTCCAAGGCATATCCATCAATCGCCACATTCCTTCAACTTTGCCGGATTCCATTTTCACCATAGTCAATCAAATACCCCAGTTTCACTAACATTTAGGAACAAAATAAAAAAAAATTTAAAAAAAAAAAATCACCAATCGGATGGTATGGAAATAAACTATAGCATGACAATGAAAGCTACATTTTTACAGAAGTTGGAAATCCTTTCGTATGCAATGGAAGCTTAGTATATATATCAGTAGAAGTTCTACCCATACAATATTTGCTTCAAATTACACCATGACTTCCCAATATGTAACAAATCTTTCTAAAGCCAACTCTACAAGCAGCTCAAAAAACAAAAGGGGAAAAATAATAAAAATGTAAGCAACAAGAAACATGAATTAACAAATCCACCCCGCTTGCCTTATCTTCCTTTGATGCAGAAAATAAGTTTGTGTCTATCTAGGGGTCTTACAGATCATCATGAACCAATCCATTCTTCCTGCAGCTTCGGCTGCGGCCCCTTTTGGCAACCTGTCACATAATCTTTCATTTCATGTTCAGTTTCCAAAATTGAATAAAGTCACGGGCAACTCTGCCATCTCATGTCTCGGAGCCTTCTTGAACAGTAGGAAGACCCCCTTCTCTGATAAATGTCGGGTTGAGAAACTTGGCCACAAAAGCCCACAATTTATACACATCCTCAAAATTAGTTAGGAAGCCCAGTGAAGCTGTGACAACTTCAAGCCTTACAAAGCTACCTTTTCCATCGCGCCGACCATTCTCCATTGGCCTGCAAAGAGTTATGTCTTCAAAATTCGGAGCTCCACGATGCTGTCTCGAGTTATCAAGAATCTGTATATGACTAAGAAAACCAAGACCAAGAGAGATTCCTTCTTTTTCAGCCAGCTTTTGAACAATCTCTGGATTGATTAGCCCCCTACTTCTGTCCCTCACATTGAAAGCCACAGCTGCACCTCTTTCATATTTTATTTTTGGACCATAGATTTGGACAAGACTTGCTTTTTCACCCCCATCAGAAGCAGGCAACTTCAGTTGCAGTAACGAGGTAACAAGCCAATTTATCAAAAACCGAAGTCGTAGTGTAGTTTTATTGAGACCAAGCATGTTGACATGATCGATATGCCGACATATTATCTCTGGTTCCCTCCTGCCCCAGTCCTGTCCATCACCATATTCTCCATCGCTTGTGACCTCTTCATCATCAAAGCTAGTTGCAGATATGTCCCCTGGTTCTAGGGCCTGGCTTAGGTACTCTTTACGATTATCTTCCATGCTAAATGACACTCTTCTTCCCCTGCTGTTGGCTTCATTCTCTTCCAAACCAAAAAACCTACCACCACCGTAACGATTGCCTTCTCTCCTACCCAACAACCTGAATTCACCTTCAGTTTCCCTTCTTATGGCACTCTCTTTGACATCAGGACATATTTCAGAGGTAGAGCCATTCTCCAAGCTTTGATGCCGGGCAAGAGAAGTTGAATTGAGCCAAGATCCATTATTGACAGCTTCACTGGTTCCAGGTTCTTCCACGATCTCATCGACATGCAGATGATCTGACCCATTACCATTTCTTGAATAATGATCAACTTCCTCGACATGCTCTTCTTCAGGTACCTCTTTGACCCGGTCTAGTTCCTGTGACATCAGGACCGCAGCATCAAATGACAGCACGCGGCGGTCCTCATGAGCACCTAGGTTTACCTCTCTGTCATCATACATCGGGCTGCCATACATCTTGGAAGTTGGTTTTGGAGAATGTTGCTTCTGGTTCCTCCTCCCGTTAAACCAGAAAGGTGGAAGGGGAGAAGCTGTCTTGTGTTTATTTGATTGACCAGCACTGTCGGATCCCAACGGACTTTGACCCAAATCAATCCAAAAGGAGTTGTCCGATGACTCGTCCTCGCTGAAGACGGGACTCTTTATCACCTCTCCAACAGATATGCTCTCAGTCTCCTCAAATATGGTGCTCGTTCCATCTCTTTCAGAACTGTCTTGATCCATTTCGGTCTCAAACACATCTCTGACCTGTGCAGATGTGAATGCACCAGAAAAGGCAGGCAACTGTGTTCCCTGACGAGTTTCAGTCGTCTTATCACCAATTCCAGTGATTTCATCGTCGTCTTCAATCCCAACAAATTTATCCAAACCATCTACAGAATCACTCAAATACATAGGAAACTCGGGGGTAATCTTCACCATTCCAGATCCAGTACAACCAGACTGATTTTGAAGGCTTTGCATCACAGATTTCTTGATAAGAAGACAACCAAAACCTGTGGGATCATACCCAAAAACCCTGTAAAATGATGTGACTATAAAATCTGGACGAAATAGGGACAAGCCAAGGGAATCCATGTCCTTGGGGCCCAATGATCCAGCATCCAGCAAGACATGCCAGTTGTTCTGTTGGGCCAAGGCCATCCACTGGTATGAATACTTAGCCCCAGTCACTCTAGACTGAACCGGGAAGACAAAAAGACCAGTGGCTGAATCCTTCTTCCTCTTCTTCTTATTGGAAATCTGTTTCCTCAAATCAGTGGAGCAGAGTTTGAGGGTTGGCCATTTAAACCATGCACTATGCACTTTAGCACCTTTCTCCCTGGCACTCTGAGCCATCCAAGCAATGGACTGGCTCTCGTGATCGAACATGGTCAACAACTTTTTGTTTGTGTGGAAAGGGTATGAATCAGCCAGCAACTTGAAAGCTGATCCCCTACTAACAGTAAACACAAGGCCATATTCGTTCTCAGGAATATTCAAATAGTCCATAATCCTAGCCTTTATATCATACTCAACGGTCCCTCTCTCGGCACAGCCATAAAGTGCATGGTTACACAGATTAGCAGTTATCTCAGACAAACTAAACGTAGAAGACTCCCAATAGTGAATAGTCTGAACAAAAGAGAAGAGTCCAAAACCACAGTAATCAAGGCATACCTTTGGTGACAAATGTGAGTATTCATCAGACCTCAACTGATCAACCTTCTCGGAGGACTGGTACTTTGGGTACATAGTAAGGAACTTGGCAAATGCTTCCTGGAGGCTGGGAATTTCCTCCTCGGACTCGAAGATTCGCTCGGCCGCAAGCGCAGTGGCGCGAAGGAATTCGCGCTGGGCGTGGAGCCGGGCGAGCGATCGGGATCTCCCAAGGCCATCATCCTGGTTGGCAGCAGAGTCAGGCTGGTCTATGTCTTGAGATTTGGAGAGTGAGCCATCTTCAGAAGCTTCCTCAAGTGCTTCCCTGAGCTTGTTCTCTTGCAGCTTCCGAAGCATTGATGGGTTTCTCCTCATTTCAACATTGGATTCTTCTTTCCTCCTGCTCTTCTTGTCCATGATCAGTGCAGCACATTGAGAAATGGGTTTCCATAGTGAGAGATGCATGGTATTCGTACCTTCCTCCTCTTCTCACACACACTTCTAACAACACACACTAAAGGGCTTTAGTTTATCCCCTCACATCAATCTATATAACAATTTGAGCTTCAACTCTTTCACCACCAAAACTCTAACAACTCAAGGAATCTGGAATCTTAAACACCACACCTCCCCAACAATCCAATTTGTATAAAACCATGAGATTTTTGTTTGAGAGACAGAGAAACAAACAACTCAGTTCACCATCTCACCCACGAAAACCAACACAACAAAGACTAAATAAAAAGCTTTATTTTGTCTAGAACCCAGAATAAGTTTCAAACCCAATTTCTCAGAAAAGGAGAGACAAACCCAAGGAGAGAGAAAGTCAAAAGCTGAAACCCTTCAAACCCTAGAAAACCCAGATCCCAAAATTGGCAAGGCTATTCACAGGAACAAGAACCCAACAAAAAAAATAGATTTTTTTTTTGAGAAATGGGTTTCAAGGGGAATCAAACTACAAGTAATAGAATCCCTGAAGCTCAATCAGTATCCATACACTCCACAAAACACCTGAATAGCCATCAGAGGTGAAGGAAGAACCTCTCTCTCTTCAATTCACTGCAGCATAATTAAAGCAAAGAGCCCCCACATCAAATTCTCTTTTACTAAGAGAGAAAGTAAAACCAAAACAAACCGGTTTGATATGTTCACTGTACTATTTTCTTCTTGAATTGAAAACCAAAAAGAAAAGAAAAGGGAAAGCAGAAAAGAAAAGAAAAAGATAAAAATTTCAATTCAGAGTAACCCCCATTCTCCTTTCTCTTTGTCAACAATCTAGAAAAACAACACTTGCTAGAATCCAGGGAGAAGGGACATTGACTCTCGCAAAAACCAAACTAGTCAGTGATATTAAAATGATTTTTTCGATTTTGCATACATTTTCATTATTATTATTATTTATTAAGAAATGAGGTTCCTTTTGTCTATGTTGTGGTGGGGCCCACAGGCTGAAGTCATGGTTAAAAGTCAAATAATAAGCTGGCTTGTAAAAGCTGTTATCTGTCCAACTGGGCAAACCACAAAGTTCAATTCTTCCATTTGTGAATCCAAAAATGCTATCAATATCATACCCACCACCACACAACCTCTTTTCATTATATTCCATTTTCTTTTAATTTAAGGTTTTATATCATTTACATATATAGATAAAAAAAATTTAATATAATTTTTTTACCTCAATAACTAATTAAAAATTGTTCTTGATATAATTTTTAAAATAATTATTATAAAAATTAATAAATGTATTTGTTAATAGTATGAAATTTATATTATCAATATATGTATTATTTATTAAAAATATAGTATTGAATTTTATGAATTAACCAAAAAAATAAATTCATAAATAAAAAAATATAAAAAAGGACAACTATTTAAAATATACTATTATAGAATATTATGATCTAACCAAAAATTTAAATCCATTGAAAATAAATACAAAATAATTTTTTTGACTGATAAATAAATACAAAATTATTAAAATTACAATTGTTTAAAATAGTAAGTATGATATAGTATTTCATTTTAAGAAAAAGTTAATTTCACTGTTCTCTTATATATCTGGGCGGAAAAAGCAGTAACGAACTTTTTTCCCCAAGCCCTTGTTACTTGCAAAGTCGGGCTAATTTGAATCATGTTAGGTGAAGTTATTTAATGAGGTAAAGTTCCCTCATTTAAGGTGGAGGTATAATGTAGTAATAATTTGATATCACTTGTTTCAGAGACCATTTTTGAATGTAGATTCTTTTATGGCATTTGGAGATTTATAAAGAAGGCCCCGTTTTTTGCTTTTGTTTTGGCTCAAAGCCAAAGGTGTTGCTTTAAGTTTCAAATTCAATTTAGTATTGAAATGATAAAGAATCTATTCCCTCAGCCTTAAAGCTAAAAGAGAGAAAAATTTAAAAAACGAATCTTTGATCCAGATTGTTAGAAGAAGGTTTTTGTTAGATTCAACATTCCAGACTCTTAAATGATACTACATTTGTAATGAACTCATAGATAGAGGAACAGTACATTCAAACAAATGAACAATGATCAACCAATTAACTTAATCTCCAGTATGTCACATATTTTTTTAGTTTGGAAGGAACATCATTGATCAATTTTTGTTTGATTTTAAAATTAATAGACTTTATTGTGTCAGTGTCTTGTGCTTGAGGATGTTTTTTTTTTTATTTAGCTAGCTGGCCAGATCAACAACATCGATTTCTTTCTTTCTTTATTCAATTTTTTGGAAGAGACAAAAGAGAAATCAGAAATGGAACCCCAAAAAACTATAAAAAAAAATATTGTCAAGTTGATTGAGTCTTGCTTTATTTTAATTTTCACTATCAACTCTAGAAAAAATTTCAGTGTATGTATTGTTTTAATAACTGACATTTTAATTTGGTCAACCCTTGCAAGCGGAGGATCAATCAAAACACTAAAATTACAAAATTTCAAAGACACGTTTGCCTGTGCCTATACAGTTTACAATCAACCCAGTGACGGGTACCTTGTTTATGACGTTTATGAGATGTTAACCACACATTATTATAATTAGTACCAAAGAGTCTTGCTCACACACTATCGTAAATCTACATATCATATCACGTTAAATTCTTATAGATAAAAATAAATTTTAGTACAATTATTATTGTTATTGTTGCTAAGTGATGAAGGTATAACATCTGAGTTTCTCGTCCATAACCCACGTTTTGGTCATAACCATTGTACTTTTATCAAGGTAGGTAAACGGCAAACTCACGTTAATGCATGTTGAATGTATGGATTTTTTAAAATAAATATTGTTTGTTCAGCATAAATTAAGAATGATGCATTTTTTTACCCCATTTTCTATATTTACCGAAGATCAGAGATTTAAAAGAATTACAGCGGAATTTACAGGAGATTTTTCTAACATGCAGTGCAGATCCTAATTAACATACTTTATAATCATGAGAGTTTCAATTAGTTAAGTTACAATTAACCGTCTCTTGGGAATGTGGAGGTGAAAAATCACCTTTGCCTTGAAGGCAACATTTTAAAAAACGGATCAGATGAGCCGAAACCAGTCAAGTGACCCGTATGGGAACATTAAAAAACCAAAGCATCTCAAAATCAATAGGAATCGATTAAACTGGTATAAAATTGGCCAAAAATAATGTTGAACCAGTATAAAAAATAAGGGTTGAACCAATTTTTAAATTTTATTATTTAATCTAAAATAATTTTAAGATAAATAAACATACATTCTTAAATATTTCACATAAGTATCAATTATTTTTTCAATCATTATTAGTTTTTATCTTATCAACATATAATTTAATCATTTATATTAATTTATAATTTTTTTAAATCCTAATTTTTAATTATATATTATTTTATTTCTTAAAAAGTATATAATATTAAAAAATATAAAATTAGTTCAACCAGGGTTCAATTATGATTAAATTATTGAATCTTGAACTAATAACTTTTCGGGTCCAATTTTAAAAACATTGCTCGAAACAATATATAATAACTTCTACCTATTATATATAAGATAATTTATGATTAAATAACAATTTTTTACATAAATTAAATAACAATAATATATATTATCAATGTATTTAAATCAAGTTCTTTTTAATTTATAAAAATTTCCCGGTAATTAATACCAAATAACTCATGACTCGTGAGATTCCTTAGTATGGGCCGTGATGATGAGCCAACTACTTAACGCAAAAGATAATCAAGTTTTTTTTTTTTTTTTGAATTTGATATTCAAGTAGTACATCGCGTTTGGTATATACAGTACGTCTGCGATACTTAAATGTGATATGTAAAAATTAATATGATATACAAGATGTCTGAACATATAAGATTTTCAAATTTAATATGATATCTTAAATGTCTAGGCATATTTAATATGATTAATTGTTTTCATCTAAAAAAATTTCTTTTTGGAATTTTTAAATATCATATCTCAAATTTCAATATATAGTAAACCAATTAAAATATATCAAGTTATGATTTATTATCCCTTACAGTTTATTTTAACAACAAAAAAATAATTTATACCACTGTTTAATCTAAATTGTAATATAGTATTAGAAAATTGTTTTAAAAATATTTTATCATTATTTTATATAATTCATTTTCCACCAAATTATATACTAACAAAGAGTGAAATTGCATAAGGGTAAGAGTTGATAGAAAGGAGAAGATTCCTGACATATTGAAATTAATAATTTTGCTTCCCAAGTAAGATTTTTTTAGAGTAAGCCCCCGGTTTAATCGTTGAAATTGTCATCTACTACTGCTTTTAGTTTTTTTGAACTAACAAAATTAAGGTCCGGTTTAAGGTAGTGAGGAGTTATTTTATTTTATTTTTTAAATGCAATTTTTAAAATAAAAAATAATAATTTATAAATTCATTTTTTAGTTTTAAAAAATACACTTTCACAACTATTATTATTTTATCGTTGTTATTATCATCACATTGATGTCAGTGTCACTATTATAATCACTAAAATATTAACTCAAGGATGTTATCTTTATAATGGAAATGCCTAATTAAGAACTTGTTTGTGGTGGTTTTCAGTTTTTAGTTTCTAAATTTTTAAAAATAACCATTAGAGTTTTAGTTTAAAAAAATTAAATCACTTTTAAAAATATGATTAGTTTCAAATAAATTCATTTTAAAAGTTTTATATCGTATTAAAATTAGTTTAAGAGTATTTTTATGTTGTGATGACCATAATAGTTACATTAATTGTGATGATTACAACCAGTTATGACTATGATAACGATGAATGGTGATAGTGGTCATGATATGGTGATAGCAATGACAAATGTGATATTGGTGGTGGTGATGACAATGACAACAGTGATAATGGTCGTGGTAATGATGGTAACGATATTAACAACAAAAAGTATCATTGTCAAATGTAAAAAATACATGTTTTTTTAAAAAAAGTATTGATTTCGAAACAATTTTAAAATCATTTCAACTTTACTTTTATCAAATGCATTTTATTTTAAAAATTACATTTAAAATCTAAAAAACTAAAAACTTGCAACCACTTCAAACTGAGCTATAATATGTTAAGTGCTCATTAGTGGTCAAATTATTAATTTTGGCCCGGATTACCTTCGAAAAGATTATAGTAGTCAAACTATGATGATATAATGAATCCTAAATATAAACTAGATCATGCTAAACCTCCATCGGGTGATGATGACTTGTTTGATATTTTTGGAGTGAATTTGAAAAACAATCTGTCGAATGAAAGACAAACTCTTTATTAATAAATGGGATGCTAATGTAAAAATTATGACCAACATTGACAAGGAATACCACCCCAAAAAAGGAAACCATAATAGTCATCTTAATTTCTTTATTCAAACAAGACTTACTTTTTACTTATTAATAAGTGTTGATGAATCATCATCAATTTTGAATCCCTTATTCTTCATTGTCAAAGTCCAAAACTAGATTCAGGTTCAGATATTCTGAAGCGCCTTAAGCATGTCAACAACAAGGTTTCCAAACCCTCCATCCAATACTTTGCAAACACTTTGCCACCCTAAACACGTAAACTCGGTTTAGTTTCAACTTCAAGTAGTTGATAAATGATTTCAGCCTTTAGACATTTTAATAATTTATCTAACGGTTAAAAATGGTACTTCACAGGTGTACCACTAAAATAGGTGCTTGGTGTTAGAATTCGCGTAAGACTTTTAATCTTGCTCAAACTAAAAATAAATAAAAATAATACAAATCTTAATGTACAACCTTGATGCAATCTTCAAGAAATCAAATAGAGCAATTAGGTATTAATTTTGATAGAATTTCCCATTATAATTTTTTAAACAACAAGTTAATTTGAACAAAAATAGACCCTACAACAACTTATTTAGTGATCATTTAATTCTTGCTAAATTCAAACTTGTTCACAATTACGAGGGAAAATAAAATACATGATCCGTCAAATACTTAATTATTGTCTAACTCTCATTAAGCCTAGTCTAAACTTATTTATTAATTAAATAAGTTAAGATTCTCACCAAAAAAAAAAGTTAAGAATACAAAAATATTTTTTTTCTATAATGTTAGGTTTTATGTCATCTTCAAAAAGGCTTTTAAATCTAATATAGATTTTCAAATGAATACTTTTGTTATATATTTGTCTCTATATATTTGAATTCATGATATATTAATTGTATAAGTGATATACATTAATTAATTAAAAAAAATTAAAATCATAAATATGTTTTTTGACGGAAAAACACACACACACACACACACACATATATATATATATATATATATATATATATATATATATATATATATGATATTTGGTAACAATAAATATTTATATATTATACTATATTTCTAGGCCTGTTTAAAATATCATACTACAAAATTTACTTTTGAATAATTTTTTATAATAGTTTTTAAAAAAATACTTAAGTCTTAAATAAAGGCATATATCAAATAAATTTGTCAAGTTTATTCTTTTTTTTTTCTCCAAAGTCGAATTCATATCTTATGTTTAAAGAATAGATTAAATGTATTTTGAAGTAAAATCTAACATCACCAAGTACAATTTCAAAACTCTTTAAAATTGATCTATATATGCGAATGTCATTGTCTGCGATGCTATGAATACCAAATTTAGTTGCAAGATTATTTGCACAATATTTGTATTAATTATTAGATGGAAGCTAGCGTAATTGAGTAATTAATCAAAACTCAAAACCAATGCAAACGGCAAAATTGAAAGCAATTGAATGAATTGATAGTGATTAGGTTTTTGAATCATGGGATGAATATATTTGATAATGAATATTTTTTTCTCAAGTTTCTTAAGAGTGCATGTCTTCGATAATCATTTCAACTTATAAGTTAATTAGATTAAAATAGATGTGATTAATAAATAAGTTTGTTTCATTAATTTATAATATTTTCAGATATTATTTAAAGTAATTAATGCAGTACTATTTATTTTAATAAAATCATTTCTTTAATATTACCTTATTTATTTTAATTATTATACTACTTATTTTTTTAACAGTATTTAAGTTTTAAACAAAAAATAATAAGAATTCATATTAAAAATTATAATTTCCAAAAAAAAATACTTTTATCCATAAAAAAATGATAAAACATATTTGTGTCCCTCAAAAGTTTTTCAAATTCAGTTTTTTTTCTCCAATATTTTTTTTTACTTATTTTCATCCCTCTAATTTGAAAATACTCTACATTTAGTTCTCAGAGTGTAATTTGTTCTAGTTTATAGCCGTTATTAAATGTTAATTTTTTTGTTACACATTAAATATTAATTATAACTACTTCAAAGATCAAAAGTAAAATGTTTAAAAATATTTATTGTAAAAATCATAGGAGTACATAAAAAAGTCAAAAATAATATAATTTTATGTATTTGAATAAAAAATTATTATTTTAATTCCTTAACTAATATTTCAAGACATTAATATTTGCCTTAAAAAATTTCATGTCTTGTGTATACGATTACACGTTACAACCTACAATCAATTTATTCTATATCACACCCATTATTGTTTAACTTTTAAGTACGACATTATTTATTCAGAAAATGGAAGGAAAAAAAAGAGAAGCTTTTACATTGAAGCACAGGTGCACAACCAATTAATTATCCATACAATCTTGAGTTAGGACAACCATATTTAAGAGGTTAGGTGGAGGTCCTTTCCCTCAAAAAGTATTTGCAATGCAATTGTTTTGGTGAAGGTTTACGACAGAAAAAAAAAAAAATGCAACCACCAAAGAATTAAGTGTTTTTTCCTCATGTAACCCATGGAGACAGGCTAGAGAGACCGAATGTTTTTACTATAAATGCAACTATTTCTATAAGAAAAGAAGCCTAAAACATTTGTTTTTGTTATATCAAATAAGATATTTTTTTATCCTTAAAATATTTTTGTTTTAATTTTATTCTTTCTATTTTTTGTTTTATTTTTTTAGTGTCAAGTAACAACATTAATAGATAATGTAATAATAACGTTGATAATTCATTGACAAACTATATAATAAAAAAGTTTGATATCTTAATCATTTATAATTTTTTTATAAACTATATTTTTAAATTCTTATATGTTTAAAATTGTTGATAATATTACATTAGTTGATGAATTTTTTAAAAAAAATTGTATAAAAAAAGATGATATATAAACTAAACCAATTTTTTTAAAATTTTACAAGAACTAGCATAAAATAAAAAATAAAAGACTGAAATAAAAAATATTTTATTTTATAAGAACCAAAATATTATTTAAATAAAATATAAATATTTTAACAACAGAATGTAAAAGTTGGGGCACTTTACATTGCGTTTGTGATTACCTTTTGCCTGTAGCATTGTAAAGGCAGCACAACCACACGGCATGCATGTAAGATGAGATATCATTTGTATTATGGGATTGGGTGAAATATCTGTAATGCTAATGGGATGTTGGCATGTTGCTAGGATACGTACTTGAACGTGCTTGAGTGGATGTATATAATGCAAAATATTTTATTTCACTTATATATAGGTTATATATAGAATTTTTTAATCATTTTACAATAATTAAAGATTTAAGTTAATTTATCTATTGACATTCAATTTATTAATCATGATGATTTGAGTAGAATTAAATTAGAATATCTTAATAAATGCGTTGAGTTTGAGTTTTATAAATGAAAAATATTATTTAAAAACAAAATTTATTAAAATTAATCAAATAATTTTTTTGATAAAATTAATCATTAATAAAGTAGATGAATATTTTATACTCATAATATAATATCATAAAAAATATTAATATTTATATTATTTTTATAATTTATCCTTAAAATTATCATATATTTTTTTCTCTATCTGTATTTAAAGATATTTGTAAAAGAAATTAATGGCAAGAGACAATTTGAAAGGAACTCAACTACAATGTTTCATAAAATGTAATTATATGCTTTTAACATTTTTAATTATGAGAATCCAATTTTAATATCCATACTCATATTTCTAAATTATTAATTAATTAATTAATTAATTAAAAATATTTTCACAATAATTATTCACATATACATATAAGAAAATAAATAGTGGGGTGTTACATGAAGAAGTTTCATGTTTTGGCCTCGACACTGGGGTTTGGCTTTTGACGGAGTTCGTTGGTGGTTTATTTTGTGTCTTGGCGATTCAAGGGACGTGATGATTTGTGGAGGATTGAAATTCGATTAGATTTTTTGTGGTCTCAACTATAAACAACATCATTCGCTTCTTGTTTGAATTTGTGGCAAAATAAATGGTAAATTTGCTATTTTATTATCTTTTGAAGACTTACAATAACATGTGCCAAAGACACAACAAAAAGAGAATGAATGAAGACAGGAGAGAAGGAAAAGAGAAAGTTTAAAATGGGTTTTTTTTTACATATTTATAGAAATTTCTGATAGTTTTAAACAGCTATAAATTGTTTAAATGTTTCAAAAGATAAAAATAATTATTAGTGGTTTAAACTTATTTTTTTTAACGCAACAACTTAATTTTTTTGGCATTTGAATCTTGTAAATTATATTTGAGCATGATATCTAAGTCAAATGTTATTCTATCATCAAGAAAATCTAGTTGAATTAATTGAGACTGATATATAAATTGTTATAAACATTTTTTTTTATCTGTTTTTGATTTATAGAGATAAAAAATGTTATCCTATCAAATTATATTTTGCATGTACTTGTGTTTCACTGTGTTTATTCGTTTAAGGAATAAAAAAATCTCACGAAACATTTTTTTTATTTGGCGTAATTATAAAATTTATCCTTTTATTTTACCTATAAATAACATGAATATTTTAATATAGATAAAAAATATTATCATTAAATTACAAGCATTATTTTAAAAGATAAATATAATATATAAAATAAAATAAATTTATATAAATATATATATTCTAATTTATGTGAAAATAGAATTTAATTTTATATATTATATTTTAAAAGATAATATATAAGATTATAAAAATATAATAAATTTTTTTAAAAAATTAAAATATAGAAAGATTCAAATAATAAATTAAAAATAAGAAGACTCAAATAATAAATTTAAAAATAAGAAAACTAATTTAATGAAATAAACAAAATAAAAAACATTTTACTATTAAGCCTTTTTATTTTGAATTCTATACTCTCTAAACCAAATATAAAATAACCTCAATTTACTTGAAAAGGTGTAAACAAACCACTTCTCTTCCTCTCTTGGATTCCATTATCAATGATAATAATGCACAAAACCCTAGAAGTTAAACTGATAAAGAAAAAGGGGGGACTCTTGACGACATCATATTTACTTTCTATTTTTATTGGATTTGAAGAACAAATTGACCAATGAGTTAGCAGCTGTATCGTTCAAGAATAAAGCGTTGTTATTTTCCTTGTCAAACGAGTGATGAAAAAAGGGCAAGTTTCAGGGTAGGTCAATTTTATAATAATTATCCTTCTTAACTATTCTTGAGCCAAGGTACCCCTAATGTGGTCCTCTAGACAATGTAATATATTTGGTGCCGCTATTCATTATTTTATGAGGCAATATTTAATGAATCTTCTAGTTATGTGAAAATATTAATGTAGTGATACAAAATAATTTGAATATTTCAATAAAAATAATTCAATCAAATAAACTTATAATTCGTTTCTTTCGTATAATTGAATTTATTTATTAACTCTTTTAATTCTTGTATAAAACCCCCTAATGATAAATAAATAATAACAATATTTCATTACTTAATTATTTTCCAATGATATGCTTGTAATGATATATATCATAACAGTTTTTTTGTTTGATTTCATGTTTTGAGTGCATCTTCGTCAAGTTGATGCCCTTGTTAGATATTTCGTATAAATTTGGAAAGCTTTATGGTATAGTATTAAATTTTTCATTGCAAATTCATTTCGATGTCTAAATTTTGTTTGAACTCTATATTTTGTAGTATATATTGATTATTTTATAAAATCATATCGTGTGTCTGTTTTATGATAAAAAAAAAACATTAAAAATACTTCAAAATAAAATTAACCCAACAATGCAATTAATATGAGATTTATAAAATGATAATAAATAATTTTTTTCTTAACTTCATAGGAGCCGAAAAGAGGTAATTAATATGAAACCCTGTACCAAAAAAGGAATACAAAACCATGATGAAATTACAGTGGTGTAATCACCTTTAATGGATATGGACATCACGTGCATTACTACAGACAATAATTGGTATTATTTGGTGGCCAGTTTGGAATGGGAGAGTATGATCATCATAATCTCGTTACTAGTCAACCAAGTGCACAAAATTGCCCTTGGTCAAAACCTCGAGGGAGAAAGTGGACTGTATCAATTATCAGAGATCAAAAGAGGTTGGTGTGCATGATGCATCATTCAATCTTTGATGGAAACGAGAATCTTTTCTTCATCAAATGGTTAGAACAGATAGAACCAATCAAAGCAAAGACAAACCGATTGTGGTTTGTGGTTTGTGACTTACCAAATTGCCCTCGGCATGTAGCATATATACAACAACACATGCACTCAACAACACAACCACTCCATCCGACATAGCCAACCCCACTTCTGAAAAATGAAAAAAAGAAAAGAAAGAGAAACCTTTGCATGTCTCCGAGGCTTCAAATGAAAGAAGGGATAGAAAAGGACTTGGTTGAGTGGGGGTGATGGGGCCTCACTTAGCTAAACTTGTATTAGTGTGGCCTCCATGTACACCAAGGTATAATCAAGTGCTTTAGACCAGGATCCTAACTTTTTCCCAAAGGAGGGATTAGGGGAACTTCATTGACAATTGAAAATAATCAGTAGAGAGGATGTTGCTTATCTTGCTGTGACATGACTTTTTCAATTTTCATGGTGTGGCTGTGTTTCTTATCCCCTCTCTTTTTCATTTTGACTTTTGTATAATGTTCAATCATCTTAAAGTTCATTGTTACAAACAAACCATAATAACCATCAAATTGTTGATTCAAGTGGTATTAAACTTAATTTTATTAAACAAAATTTGAGATAAATAAAAAAATTACTTAAGAAGAAAGATATTACTAAAGATAATCCGTCTATTCCCTAAAAATTAGTCACAGTAAAACTAGTAAATATTTTGTACCATGCCATAATTATAAAAAAAATAGTATTTCTTGTTAATGGATGCTTGAATACTATACTAGTTGGGTTGTTTGTTACAGTTTTTTTATTAAAAAAAATTATTTTTTTATGCATTTTCAATTTTTTAAAATAAATAAAAGTTTTAAAAAATTAAAATATGATTAAAATCAAAATTTATTTTGAATAGCTTTAAAGAAAACAACTTTTTATTAAAAAAAAAGGTTTTTTTAGATTATAATAAACAGACAAATTAATTTCTACTTTTTAAAATAATAATTAAGTATTGTAATTTATGATAATCACTTTTTAATCTAAAAGTCCTTTAGCGTCAAGAAAATTTATGATAAATTAGTAAAATAATAATAATTTGTTGTTGGGGTTTTCCACATTTAAAGTGGAAGCTTGGTTCTATTTATTGATGGGATAATGGACCCAGGTCCAAGATTAGGTTATTTGTTAAAGTCGGAAACGGGCCTGTATACTTTCTTTTTGGTCACACGTGTGTCTCCATTCTATGTTTTGGAAGCTAATAACTAGTCCTCATACCTTATAGATTATTTACATTATTGGGCCCTTCTCATTTGGATCATATAATATAACATCAATAACATTGATATATTTCCTGTTTCTAACGTATGTGTTTTGAATGGATCCAAAGAGAAAAACTCGTTTTGTTTGCAATGATTCTTCAATGATGAAGAGATAGTTTCTTTAGCGGGTAGTATGTCTTGCAGGAATTTGAAGGGCAATAAAATAGAAAATGAATATTTCTTTTAAAATAATACTGTTTTTTACGATAATATAATATAAGTTTATTGTTATTAATCTATTCATTTCTTATCCATGCCAAACACTTTTTTGTTTAATCAATTTCTATCATATGCTTGATTTTTTCTGTTTTTGGTGGTGTCATATAATTGAATATTTTTCTTAATATAAATTTACATTCATTTTAAAACACGCATGCATGAATAATTACACAGCTTTTCCATAAATAACATTTCGTTTGTTTTAAAGAAGTGGGAAACGCAGTAAATTACACACAAATCACTTCTGATTTAGAGTTTCGTCTTTTCTTTTTCTTTTTTTTACCATGTTCGCAATGAAATTTGAATTAAAGACTTAGTACAAATTATTCAAACTCCATCATTAGATTCCAATGGATTATTTAGAGTATATTTCTGATTTTGTTACAAAAAATGGATTTTATGATTAAAACTACTATGTAGGTGATATAATTTTTTGGATTATCATATTATTGATATGTAATATTTATTTGTTTCACGATCATCATTTTATTATAAAATTCGACTCATTATCTTAGTAAAATTTATTTAATCAATTTTTATTTAAAAGAATCAATAGTTTATTTAAGGAATTTAAATCTAATTTTTTTAGTATCCACAATTTTGTTGTTGTTGCTTTACAGGTAATATCTAATAAGGCTCTTAATCATTTGTGATTTCAAAAGTATCATTTTAACAAGATATTTTTCACATTTCTATATTCACCTGTCGTTTCTCCTATCTACTATTTTTTATTATCTTACCCTTTAAGTTGAACAAACAAAAAAATTGTAAAAAGAGAGATCACTACAAATGGCAATCTGACATTATTAGGTTTTTTTTATCACTTGTTGGATAATAAAAGTAGGTGGGACAGGAAAATATTGAAATTTAAGAATGCATGCAATTGCAATGGACAAAAATAGTATAAGGTAATTTTTGAATTATAAATAGGATATAGTGTCTTTATCCGATCAATCACTTTGTTGTGATGAAACCAACCCCAAAAATAAATTTTAATTTTAATTTTTAAGATTGTAAGCATTAGTTATTTAATTTTTGATATTAGAAGAGACATTTAGTTTCTTAATTTTTAAAATATTGTTCACTTGTACTTAATATCGGTAAAAGAAGACAGATATAATAATATGTTGAAGGGATATTTAGACTGCAAACATACCATGTAGTTTAATTCTATTGAAAGTGAATTGCCACATTTTGTCTATTTATCCTCATGTGATTCAACAAACATGACAAGGATTGAAAGAGAAACACACGAATAATGCTCTCCCTCTTGATTCAAAAAACTAGAGTTGTACATTTACACAAGAGATTTTCATATCATATCAAATATCCAAGTGATAAGCAGATATTTTATCACATTCCACGGCAAAAAATCATGAGATAAAAAAAGTATTCTCATATGCCTTTTGGGCATAAGCTTAAATGTCTGAGCAAGTATTGGAGGAAGAAGAAAGTAGCTTCATGGTAAAAGTTGATGTTGAACGTCTGAAAAAGCAATGATCTCTTCGTTGATTTTTCATCTTCATCACTTTCGGCTATAGGGTTGGTTCATAATATTCCCAAACACTCAACCTTACGGTATGTTTTAATAGAAGAAAAAAATACTTTTTTTTTCTTTCTTTCTATACAACATGTGATAATCCTATTTAAGCATTGTAGAACTATTGTTGGTAACAAACCTTTTCTCAAAATATTTAATGCATCTACATATTCAACATTCAAATTCAAAATATATAATTGGTTAAATTGAAATAATTTCATACTAATTGATTCGGTCACAGTAACATGAGACTGGGAGAAAATATTAATAATATGATTAGAATAACTTTCTTTTTCGGCAGCATTATAAATTATTTTTATTTCATATTTTCACTTACAATCTTACATGTTTAATGGAAGCAATGCCAAACAAATAGAATGAGGGACCAAGTTTTTGCATCTGATCAATTATGAATTATTAATACATTTAAATTTGGTAAAACTTTAAAATTTAGTTTCTTTTTTCGTTTTTTTATTATTTTGCTTGGTCTATTTGTGATCTTAAGCCTTAATTAACCCTGTTTAACTCCATCAACTCTCATGCTTTTTTTGGTTGGGCTCATGAAATTACCCATTACAGATTTGAGGCTATTACTTTCTGTACCTTCCTTTTGCTTTTTGCACCTCAAAAAACTCAAGCTGACATTCTAAAAAAGCCTTTCTAAAATTATGTTAACATAGTTCCGAAAAAGCTTTTCTAGAATTATGTATAATTTCTTTGGTGCAAGAAGTAATTGCCAATATTTGAATGGTGTGCACGAAAAAAAAATTGTTCACAAACTTCAAAGAATAAAATAAACAATAAAAGATTACGTTTGGACTTTTTGACCAATTGGAAGGAAACAGAAAAGGGCAAAACTTGGTTTTCCTGAGTTGTTGAGTGCAGATGGACTGTCCTATTAATTATTCAAAAGAAGTGATATACCTATGTGTCCAATAACAATGTGAAATTAGGAGTTAAGCGCTGCTTTTAATGTCTTTTAATTAAGACCATCAAGCAACACCAAAGTCCCTCAAAACTTTCTTCTTTAATTAATTGTGCCATGTTGAGTTGGTCATCGTGGATGAAACTAGACACGCTGTGACTTTGAATTGCAAAAGCAAAATCTCCAATAGATTAATTCCACAGCAGGTTGAGAAATCTGCACATATGTTGATGACCAACCACATGAAAATCTGTTTTCAACTTGTGCACTCCTTTGGAATCTTATTTTTAATAATAAAAAAAAGGTCAAACCAAATTCAACTTCATTAAAACATGATCACAAGTTTTCTCACGTGAAGGAAAAAAAATGCCCCTTATAAACCTCTTAGCTGGATTTTCTACTTGCAATGAGTGGTGGTGCTTTAGTGCTTCTTTTGGTGAAGTCTTGTGAAGAACAAAAGCCATGGCCTTGTTGAATTCTAATGACATGTTGGTCCTTCTGATTTTGCTCTTGAATGTGAGCTTTTACGGAAATGTTGATGCTCAGAAAAATGGCTTAGGAGCCTCTTTCATCTTTGGAGATTCCTTGGTGGATGCAGGGAACAATAACTACTTGTCAACTCTTTCTAAGGCAAACATCCCTCCCAATGGAATTGATTTCAAGGCCTCTGGAGGAAACCCCACAGGCCGCTATACCAATGGAAGAACCATTGGTGATTTAGTAGGTAATTTTGTCTTCTTTCTCACACATCCAAGGTGTTTGGGTGAGCCTATTTTTATTTTTTTTGTTAGCAAACAATTAACATTTTGATTTTTTAAACAAAGTTTTTTTCCTTTTTTCTGAATGAACATCAAACATTCCTCAAGTGAGAACCAACAATTAATCTTTTGAGGTTTTCTAATAAATATGTTTTCATATACACAGATTAAAAGTTAGATTATTGATCACATGTTTATGAGATAATGTTATCTATCAATTATCTCACATTATCTTTTTCCAAACATCAATGTTACATGCATAGTGTATTTATATGAAATTTAATAAAACTAGAGTAAACATATAGAGTTTAATTTTTATATATTGTCAGTTTAATTTTTTTTACATTATATTAATCAATTTAAAATGATTTGTTCATATGATTTTTTGAAGTAATTACTATAAAAATAAACAAATTTATTTTACATAATAATTTGTTATTAGACGGGGCAGTATAAAACTTTTTTTTGCATTGTAAATATATACACTATTTATTTTAGCATATACCTCTTTGATTTCTTATGATATTATAAATATTTTTAGGAAAGTCAGTCTATTGTTAAAAAAGAGAGAGATTGAAAATAATTATATTAAATATCAGGAATACGAATGTAATTTCTTAACTTTGTTTTATCAATTTTATGCCACTTTCTTTATAAATTAATAATAAAATTCACGATATCTATTTCCCCCACAATAAAGTGGGAGGAATGCTGTCCATAAATGAAATCAGTGTGAAAAAACACTTTTTTCTTTACTTAATATGATGTTTTAGTTTTTGTATTTTAATTTTTCAGGAGAGGAATTGGGACAACCAAACTATGCTGTACCATTTTTAGCTCCAAATGCAACAGGGAAAATCATACTCAGTGGAGTGAATTATGCTTCAGGAGGGGGAGGGATACTGAATGCTACTGGAAGAATATTTGTCAGTATTTTATCTCCCTTATCTATTTCTTACTTAATCTTATTCAATCTATGTAATAAGGAACATAACAGTTGCATGTCACGTACATAAATTTGTTTTCAGGTGAATAGGGTAGGAATGGATGTTCAAATAGATTACTTCAGCATAACAAGAAAACAAATTGACAAACTGCTGGGTGAATCAAAAGCCAAAGAGTATATAATGAAGAAATCAATTTTCTCCATCACGGTTGGGGCCAATGACTTTCTCAACAATTACCTTCTCCCAGTTCTCTCTATTGGAGCAAGAATTTCTCAAAGTCCAGATTCTTTCATTGATGACATGATTACTCATTTCAGGGCCCAACTTACGGTATACACCTTGATCTAAATTTAACACCAAAACAAACTAGACCACTAAATGAAATACCCTTAGTCATTGTAGATTTGTAGTGCTATTTGCCAAAACTTCATAAATCATAATCAATATCCAGTACCCGTACCATTACTAGCATTCTAAAATCTGCGACTGAAATCAATTAAAAAATTATTTTCATCAAAATCGGTTTCACTTAATGTAGTTCTCATGAAAAAAAGTAAAATAGTTACGTTTGTTTCCTAAGTTAAAATTAACTTAAACAAAGTTAAAATTAACTTTTGGAGAAATTAAACGAAAAAAATTATGAATTTATGCAGAAATTAATTTTAATTTATAAAATAAAATAATTTTATTTTGCCTTCATGTTTTCTTATCTCAAAGTCAGAAAGGTAAATGGGTTAAATTTCTCCTACAAGTTAAAATTAATCTTGCTTAAAAAAAGGTAAAATTAATCTTTTGGAGAAACTAAATGAAACAATTTCTATAAATTAACTTATACATAAAACTAATTTTAACTGATAAGACAAGTTTATTTCATTTTACTTTTTTGTTTTCTCCTATAAATGTTTATTAAAGAAAATTATGGAAACAAAATTCTACTGCATTGTACTCTATTTTATTTTTAATTTTTGTCATGTGTAACTTGGCATGTTTGATTTGAATGTCAGAGACTTTACCAAATGGATGCTCGAAAGTTTGTTATAGGCAATGTTGGGCCAATAGGCTGCATACCTTACCAGAAGACTATTAATCAGCTGAACGAAGACGAGTGTGTGGATTTGGCTAACAAGCTTGCGCTTCAATACAATGCTCGATTGAAGGATTTGGTTGCTGAGCTTAACGACAACCTCCCTGGAGCCACCTTCGTCCTTGCCAATGTTTATGATCTAGTGTTGGAACTCATAAAAAATTTTGATAAATACGGTAAGCAATCCCTTTCATTTTAATTATTTTATATGGTCCCTTATAATCTTGATATTAATAATCATTGTCTAACTTAACTCTTCAAGTAAATTAAGAGTGTGCTTGGAGGTATATGAGTTATGATTATATGAAAATGTAAAACTATGATTACATAACTTATTTTTTGATAAATTAAACACATGTTAAATAATGGGTTCAGTTCAAGACTCTTGAAAAGTATATACATACCATAAAATTTTGATTACCAAGAGAGTCTAAAATAATATATATAGGTGAGTTGTTGTGAATTTGTTGATATTGGAGTATGTTTCTTATGCAGGATTCACAACGGCAAGTAGAGCTTGCTGCGGAAATGGAGGGCAATTCGCAGGGATAATTCCGTGTGGGCCAACATCAAGTATGTGCAGAGATAGGTACAAGCATGTGTTCTGGGATCCTTATCACCCAAGTGAGGCTGCAAACCTAATCCTCGCCAAGCAGCTACTTGACGGAGACAAGAGATACATATCTCCTGTTAATCTTAGGCAACTCAGGGATCTATGATCTTAATTTTAATTTCTTCTTTTATTACTATTGTTCTTTCCGTACTTCAATTTGTATTACACACATCACACACCCATTTAAGTTTTTCTTTTTTCTCCTCAATTCAGTTATTGTCTCTCAAATTATCAAACTGTAGCTTTCAACGACGAACACCTTTTGCTGTGGCTGCCTCCTTCATTTACTGCAATTAACATAAACGTAATTTACGAGCGTGATTTGCTTAATGAGTTATATTTTATTATTATATTATGATTCTGAGTTTTTAATTATGTTGATATGCATGTTAACAAATAAGTGAATAACAATTGACCATGGCGTTGTTGTACCTTGCTAGCTAGTCTCACTTAGACGTGGGGAGAATTTCATTTTCTTGTCCCTCTCGATGGTGACCATTTTGTAATTGATAATAGGCAAATACGGGTGTTCTTGGATTATTGGTTAAAAAATTAAAATAATTTTTTATTAGAGTACACAAAATTATATTATTTATAATTTCTTATATTTTCCTATAATTTTTATAATAAATAATTTTTTTTGAAAAATTAACCGATGTTTTTCTATAATTTTCATAAATTTTTTTTTTAAATTTCTTAACCAATATACCCTATCCATGTGTTTGGATAGAGAATTTTTAAAATGTCAAAAAGTTTGAAATGCAAGTAATTAATTCAATTGAAAGCAATTAAATTTCATTCAATTACAAAATAACTTGTTTTGATTATTTTAGTTTTGAACCTATTTTCACATAAATTCAAAATTATTATTAATTACTGATTTTAAATAAGTTTTTTTCTCTGCAACACAACATGCTCAAACATTCAGCAGTGCTGCAGTTCCAATGTTACACCAGCACCATTGTATTACAAAAAATTTCACCATAGTGATTTTTGGTTGGTGGTGGTCTTTAAGCTCAAGAAGATGATAAAGGGAGGTTCGTTGGTAATCTTTTCTCTTTATTGGTGGTTTGGTTCAACTCTTTTTGCCGTTGATTTGGATTCCATGGTGGAGAGTGCGAAAATGATCATCGACAAGTTGGAATCTAGTAGAGATGACCATTGGCGGATTGGGATTCCAGTGACAAAGGTTCGTCAGACAATAACGGATGAACAATTAGGAGGGATAGGAAAGAAAATACACATACAAGAGAAAAATATCATCGAGTTCGAGATACTCTTCTATTCGCAAATGAATAATTTTAGAAATTCTACCTCTTTGAGTGGAATTTCAAATTTTCAATTTTAACAAAGATTAAAATTCTCTGTTAAAATAATAGATATTTAGTTTTCTTTAAATTATTATTCAAATACTATATTTAAAAGGATAAATATTTAATATCTCATTTAAAATAAATTCCTCTATTAAAAGTATTCATCTAAACAAAATGTCAAAATAAGGTTAGCAAAGAGTCTAAATAATATCCGAAACTTATATAGCTTATATTTTTCACAACTTCCGCGCCTTGGTAGTTTAAAAAAGTCTATCCAAACCAACCTCATGTCTCGCATGATTATGAATCTATTTCCTTTTTTGGAATTTGATATAGTGGTCACAAGTTCAGTTGATCCATGCATGGTCCGACCAATAATTGTCATTGATTTAATTATAAAATTAATGTGGTTGAGATTTGTGATGCTAACCTATTAAACAAGTTACATTGTACACGTTATGAAAAAAATTGCAGTTAGACCTATGTTTATAATTAGTTTAACCTATGAAGTAAGAGGTAGGCGTGGAGGTAGGTGGAGGTGCTAAAGAGCTGTCATGTAAAAGAAATGTTACCCAAATTAAAAATAACAATTCCTTAGGGCAGAATACTAAATACCATAAAACTGTTATTACTTATAAGTTACAACCTATTTTTATAGATATTTTTAACATAACAGTTACTATTTTTTAATTTTTTATTGTATAAAATAGATGTATTAATTATTTTTTATTGTGTTTTTTAGTTTATTTTAATACTATTTATTAATTTTCTTATTTTTTTAATTAATGAACATAACAAAAAAAATTATCAACAACATATAAATTTAACTATAAAAATACATACAAAGTAACTAAAAAATTATACTACTAAATTTAACTATAAAAATACATATAAATTTAACAATTTATTTATACAAGAACATTATATTGTATTATCAATAAAATACTTAAAAAAATTACACTTGACTAAGGAAAAACTTAAGATGGAGATATGGTAGTACAATTGTTTTTGTTATGATCATGTTGTCGGCAAATGTAACATTTTTTCTACTTTTTTGTTCATTTTCTTCTTCGTCCATCTCAGTAGGAATCTCTTTCTCATTAGGTCTCAGGTGGCAGAAAAAAAATTCCTAATTAAATATCTTTAAAGATATTTTTAATATATTTTTATTATAAAAAATAGCTCATATTTAACAATTATTAGTATCTTTTGGATATTTTAATCTTTTCTTTTCATATTTGGACGCTATAAATAATAAAAATATCAATTCTTATCACTTAAGCAAAAAATAACTACTAAATAAATATTTTTAAATATATTTTCAATAAATATTTTTAAAGATATTTTCAACATAGCAGTTACTACTTTTTGAAATTTTATGTCTGTTATATAAAATAGATGTATCAATTATTTTTTTATTGTATTTTTTAGTTTATTTTAATACTATTTACTAATTTTCTTATTTTTTTAATTAATGAACATAACAAAAAAAATTATCAACAACATGTAAATTTAACTATAAAAGTACATACAAAATAACTAAAAAATTATACTATAATTTTATTCAATTTTTTTATTTTTCTTTATCTGTATATATATATATATATATATTTTTTAAAAAATTATAAAATTTAATATAATAATTAAATAATTTTAAAACCAATTAAAAAATTATATAATATAATATTTATATTTTATAATATTTTTAATTAAAAAAATAAAAAGGAGAGAGAAAGTCTCAAATATTATATATTGAAAATTAAATTTGTAAAATAGTGTAGATTAAAAAAAAGTAAGGGAGAGAGAGTGTATTTAAAAAAAAAACCAAAATAAAAGCTATGCATATCATACCATATACTACTACTTATTTTGTCTGCGTGGGTGTTTCTTAACCATTTTTACGCAAGTGAAATTTCTTGGGGAACAATATATTTCTTTTTAGTTAAAAACCTTGAAAAGAAAATAACAAATGTAGAGGCTTGAAAGTCCAAAGTTTACAAACACCTGTGTTCAGGCATGTTGGCATTAAATTGTAAAAGGAATGATTGATAATAATTCTGGGTGTAGTGGCAATAATAGCCCAGTCGAAGAGGAGAATAAGGCGTGCGAAGTTGCAATTCATTTCGATGATAGAGTGGAAAAAACAAGGGAAAGGGAATCATGTGCGTGCAGAAAAGGCCAAAAAGAGGTCATTACTGATTACATTTTACAGGTCTGAACCCATGACCAGCTAGCGAGACGCAACGCAAGATCAGGATGAAAAATAAATAATCAAAAAATTGTCAGTGATTGATTTTTTTTTTCTCCTATCCTGAAAAATTATGAGACAAACTCTCAAAGCTTAAAAATAATCGAAATGAGATTTACTTTTTTTCAACAAATTTTTTTCCAAAGAGCTAAGGAATTGAAAATAGCAGCATGTTTAAGAAAATCAATTTGTGTTAGACCTTGTTCATTGAGTGATTGATTATTATATATTTTACGGATAAATACAAATAGAAGCACTGTATAGAAGAGAAGCGAAGCGAGGAGATAGCGATTGTGTTTTGGGGTCCGAGAAAGAGAAAGAAACAAGGGGTCTCTCCACTTTCCAAGTTTCCAAGTTTTGTTTCCGCTGTTGAAAGCGACCCATGATTCATTCTCGAAGACCAATTTGAATGGCGCGTGCCGATGCTTGTCACCGACAACAACCGGTGTGTCGCTGACAGGTGTCGGTGGACCGGACATGAAACAGGACCGTGTGATCACTATCAAGCGGTGAGCAGAGTGGTGCCTGTGCAGATGGGGTGGGGGTGTTTGGTAATGGCTACATTGAAGCGGAAAATCCGGTGGAAGATAGAAAGAATGGGAGTACGGAGGAGAAATCTGATGCGGACATGACGCGTCCGAAATCAGAGGGGAAACCCAATTATTGCTCCCCACGCTGCCCGACACTCATTATTCTGTCGCTTCTGTCCCTACCAACTCCTCTCTCTTACTGTCTCAATCTCATGCTATACTATGCTATCTTGCTATGCTATCACGTGTAGTGTACAATTACAATTTACCCACCTTCATTTTTTGTACTATTCTACTCTCAAGTTTTCGTGGCCCCCACTCAATCTACGACCTACAGACACCATGGCATAATCAAAGTTAGGTTTGGAAACATCAACTAATAACAACCCTTGGAAAATAAAATTATTGTTGATGCATTTTCGCATGTGCCTAATCATCATATTTCTAGAAATGAGTATGATTGTGTTTGTGATTTGCCTAATTAGAGGGAATATTTTGTATGCTGGATTGTGACATTATCCATAGTAGTAGTTCTTAATAACAACAAAAAAACCGAACTTCGATGCATGTAGATGGCATAGATGGGGTAGCTAATCACCCTACGGCCTAGGAGCTCTACGTCTAAGCGGATTGAATGGGGAAAAGACAGGAGAAACGAATATATGCATATAAAATTACAACATGGACCATGTTAGTTATCGTTAACACAATCTATGTTAATTATTTATTTTTAATATAAACAGTTGGGTAGTTTTGCATTTGCATCCCATAACTATAGTTATTATTATCTAAATGGAAGAATGCATTATATTATGCATGCATCTAAGTGGCCGTGCAAGCACTAAAATACCGGACACGATCCATCGACAAATAATATCTGAACCAAATAAAATTATTATAGTCTTAAAACTTTTTTTACAAATTCAAATTCAAAACTTGAGATTAATAAAGTGAAGTCAAATGATCTCCTGCATGAATGGTTGCTTCCACTATTTTATGAAGTGTAGTAGGCTGTATTTATTTATTTATAATTTGAAATTGATTGGATTGGGGAAGAGAGTGGTTGGTGGGGGTGTGTGAGTGCAGAAGGCGCAGCCCTATTAGCCGACCCAAATAGAGAGAGGGGATGTGTCTGGAGCCGACTGAAATGTCGTGCTTAACAGAACACTGTAAAGCTGATCCCACTCTGTCTCATATAACTGATATAAGCCTCAGAAGATGTCTCTGTTTATATTCTCTCTGACTCTCTTTGCTTTCTCTCTCTCTCTCTCTCTCTCACTCTGTTCTCCCATAAAACCCCCCCCTCACCCACCCAACATTCACACTCAAGCCCCTCACTCCAAAACAAAACCTAAACATTTTACTCTTTTCGGTTTTTTTTTTTGTTTCACACATGCCGTCGTCGAATTCCGGCGAGAGTCGCCGAGCGAGCAAGCCGCAGAGCTCGGGCGGAGCGGCGCCGCCGCCGCCGGAGCAGGAAAACCTGCCGTGCCCGCGATGCGACTCCACCAACACCAAGTTCTGCTACTACAACAACTACAACTACTCCCAGCCCCGCCACTTCTGCAAGTCCTGCCGCCGCTACTGGACCCACGGCGGCACTCTCCGCGACATTCCCGTCGGCGGCGGCAGCCGCAAGAACGCCAAGCGCTCCCGCACCCACCACGTCGCCGCCACATCATCCTCCTCCACCTCGTCCACCATGACGTCAGCACAGGAACACCACGCACACACTTTATTGGCCCCCGTCGCCTCCACGCACTACGGAGTACTTGACGGCGATGTTAAACAGACTAGCAACGGCAACGGTAACGTGTGCGGGAGCTTCACTTCGTTGCTGAACAACACCCATGGCTCCGGGTTTCTCGCCCTGGGTGGCTTTGGGCTTGGACACGGGTATGACGACATGGGTTTTGGCATTGGGAGATCGGGCTGGGCCTTCCCAGGAATGGTCGACGGTGGCAACATTGGCGGCGCCGTCGCGTCTTCTGGCCTAAACACGTGGTAGTTAGAGAGTGGCGAAGGAGGGTTCGTTAGCGGAGATTGCTTCGCTTGGCCTGGGCTTGCGATTTCAACACCGGGAAATGGTCTCAAATGAAACGCATCTTTTTTTTTTTTTTTTCTTTTTTACTTTTTCTGGTTTGGGACTCTGGGTGCAATGGAAGGTGTGTTTATGGTTTAAGTTTAGGGTTTTACTATTTGCAGGGTATAATCATCTGTGAAATTTGAAGCACAACTAGGACTTTTTCTTTTTCTTTTTTGTTTAATTTTACTAGTTCTGGGGATGTTTACTGGCTTACTGTTATTTTGTGATTAAGCTGTGTGATTCATATATTCGTGACTGATGAGGTTATGAATGTGTTGTTTTTCTCTGAATTTTTTAACCATGCATAAAATTGGATTAGGATTCCAGCAAAGACAGTGTGGCCATGGCTACACTTATAATATAAGAGAACAAATTATACTGTTAAATAATACTTTATTGTGTAAAATAGAGAAAGAAAAGTAGGAATTTCTAGCCTAGTGTTTGTTCTATGCTGTTTGTAGACTTTAGAGGAAAATAATATAATAATAAAAGCTTAATTAATTGAATTCGTTCTTGTGTTATTTGGGGGTGTTGAAAGGAGGACGAAGCCTCTGAAGGGAAGGGTAGTGAGAATGTAACTTTGCGGGGGGTATTTGATTTTTGGGCCAGTGCAGTTTGGTTGAAAGATCTCTTGGTTTTCGGATTGTCTGGTACTCATTGTTTTGTTTTATTTCTACGATAGGACTCTGCTAAAGTTGATTCTGTTCTATTTTTGAGAAACTTGTTCCTTCAATTCTAATTTTGTCTCGGTGCCTGGAAGAACGGCTAGATAGTAGCATGGGGAAGGAAAAAAATAACCCACCGAACTCTGTTTGCTGTATAAAATATTTTTTTAATCTTCGTCAATATCGTTTCATTTATTTTTTTATTTCCTTTTGTGAGTATGTCATGTTTACATGTTTAGATTGGCAACACTGAATATATGATACGCTGCTGTTAAGGGGTGATAAATATTAGAACTTTTTAAAATATTAAATTTTGTAAGAAAGGAAAGCAATGGAAAAAAAAATTAGATATTAAACTTAAAATGAAACTGTAATTATAAAACTGAAAAATATGTTCAAGTTCAGATTTTGTTTGGAAATTTTCCGTACAATTGTTTTCTATAATTATTTTACAATTAGTAAAAAATAGATACAAAGGAGGGAGAAATATGGAATAAGGAAAAATATGATAGAAAATATTTAGAGAATATCTAAACTGTAAATTTTCTTTGTAAAATGGGTGTACATTTAAAAAAAATAATAAGTATAACATAATTCTTTCTCTTCAAAGGAGTTTCATTGCACATTTTATTATATTAAATTTATTATAAAGTGTATACTGGTAATAAAATAGAGAAATAAGATGCCATTCTTAATCAGGAGTGATATTCAATTGCTCGCTCACACAATTTGTTAATTAATGTTTTAGTTTAACCACTGTTTAATAGAACTTGGAAATAAAAGCATCAACTGAGTCTAACTAATATCAACTTGATTTTTTGAATTGAATAGTGATCAAATCATGGAAGTGACTAGGGCTCGAAAAGTAATTAAACGCCATTCGGCACAAGCGCACCATAAATATTGAAATGTCAATATATTATCAAATTGAGGTAAAGTTCAATTCCTTGAATCCAAGTCCCTTAAATAAAACATGGGATTCTAATCTCTTAGATAAATCTAAATCTAATCAAGGATCAGGTAAAGATATTTAACAAAATATCTATGCATGTAGTTCAATCTCTAAAATCATGACAAACAAATTAATCACTCTCATGTCAAGTAATATCAAAATTTTCCAATCACACACACAACCTATGATCAATTTACTAATGGCCGATCAAAGAAATCATTGAGCAAAAGAGTAGTAGCACAAATTACTAAAAGAGACTTGTCTTTGTTAGAAATGAGTTCAAATACAAAAGAAAAATACAAATTCATTTACCATAACTTTGGTAAAACATTAAAAAAATAAAATATAAAAATAGTGAAAAAAAGAGAGTAGAAAGTGTAATGGTTGCATTGAAGCTATTAGATCCTGCTCCTAGGTGCAAATCACTAATGGATGAAAGAGACAATGACAAAAATTGCATGAAGGAGGTGACAATAACAGCTTGAGGAGGAGTGGCCATAACAGCTGGAAGGTGTCCACAGTGTCCTTTAAGGAGAGAAAAGTTTGGGCCATAAGGATTTAGGATGATGGCAAGTTCTAGTATGCACTAGTTATTTTAGGATTTAGGATGATGGCAAGGTCTGGTATCATGCATAAATTATTTTAAACCCTTGAATATAGCAATAAAATAATTAAGGGTGTAGATCTTCAGGTTGTACCATGTAATACAAAACATGTCATAATAATTTTTTTTAAATAAATAGTTATTTTTATACTTAAATATGTAATTAGTTAACAAATACATATAAAATTCAGTCCCCAAAAATATAAAAAGTAAGAAAAATATATTCAGTTATTAACTTTCGTTTGTCATCGTTAATAAAATAAACTATATGACACAAAGAGACAAATTTGTTATTGAAACAATTGTCAACGTAGACATGTTGACTAGAATAAATGAAAATGTTAGTAATTTGTTTTTAACCTTAATGTTAGTACGTTCTATTGCATCAACATGTCAATAAATTATCATTATTAGACAAAAATGTTAGTAATTTTTTATTGGACCTAAATATTAGTATGTTTTTATTGGACTAATTTATTAGACTCAAATTTTGTTTCATTTAAGGATAAAATATAATTTTAGGATAAATTTTCATACTTTTTTATCATTACAAACATAATATTACAATAACCACTTAAAAAATATAATGACAAACATAATTTAAAACAAATATAATAATAACAATAATATTGATTATTAACCATAATTTATCTATCATAATAGAAATTATCTAAAATAAATATTGTACCAATTTATCAAAATAAAGATTGTAATTGTGTATCAATCATTATAATTTTTTTTCAAATTATAATAATTAGTCACAATCTACTAAAAATAAAAAATAAATATATCTCATATTTCACTTTTTCAAATCTTGACTATTTTATTAATGGCGAGAGACGAAAGTTAACGTCTTGATATATTTATTACTTTTTATACTTTTAAAAAAGACAAAATATCAAAAAAATATTATATGATAAAGATGTTCTTACGTTAGCAATTAGAGATCGTCACAATAACAATCATTTTACTAATAAATTTGTCTTTTTATGTGATGTAAATTATTTTATTAATATTATATTTTTATTTGTCTGGAACACATTTGTTGATAAATTATATAGAAAAGTAATTATTTAATTTTTTATTTTATTTTTTATCGCAAAGCTTTCTCCCTGTCTCTTTGAATTTCTCTCTTTTCTTTTTTAGATTCAGTCCACCTGAGTCCCTTGGTCTGCATTCTCCTCCGCCTCGACACTATTGTTGACAACGTTCACCACCACCCTGTTCATGACCTCTCCTACATGACATCCAACCACACGCCCTCCATGGTGGTTTCCATTTTGGGGAGGGGTGAGAGTAGACAAGGAGGACACCATTTTCGAATCATCTTCTCCTCGTAGTGGTCAGAAATCTGGTCACGACATTTGCATTATTGGCGCTGCGAGCGAGTTATAGGAAACGAAGAAGAAAGGGGAGAAAGAGTGAGAGACAAAGAATAGGTCGATGTCGCACAGGACAACCAGAAAGCTCTGCGATAATGGCTCATGAAGTTCGACAAATCTTTTCTTTGTTTGCATATCGTTTATGGTGATTTTCTTTTTAGCAGATGGTGGCAGTGAGGATGAGTTTTTTTTTTTTACATATGCAAAGCTATAAAAAGATTGACGCAAAACAAAAACATTGAACACTAAAAAATCAATGATGTTTGTAGTTGCTATGCTTTCAAACTTTCTCAAAGTCTACACACTACACTGTTTGTAGTTCCTTTCACTTTCTGGGTTATTTTTTTTCTTGAATAAAAATTGGATTTTGATTGTCAAATAAAGTGGGAGGATTTTGATTTTCAGAGTGAGTAAATGTGGGAATGACGACGATGGAGGTTGCAGAAGAGAGAGGCAGATAGATGAGATAAAAGATGAAGGAGAAGGCTATGATGAGAGAGAAGATAGTAAAAATACAGTTATTCTATACTTTGTTTTCATGTTACACCTTGATATCACCTCTGTCGTTAATTATTTTATAGTTATATCCAAGGGTATTAAAAAACTTTGGCATCGTGCCATACCTACCTCACTTTATAGTCACATGCATTTTCTTTTAGATTTCAAAATTAGTTATTTAATTTGAGTGAGTTGTCATCTTTTGAGTGAAGGTAACATGTAAGAGTTGTGTATGTAATATTTACTCATGCTCAACGCTATAACACTGCTTGTAGTTAGAGCTAGATATGCAGGTAACTCCACTCATGAAGCCCGTAACTTGCAAAATTCACCTTTCAAATACTACATTTCAAACGGGCTAATTTTTAGCCAGCCTACACCCACCAGCATAGCCCGTGAGTTTAGTGGGCTGGTCCGCATTTAACAATTTTTTATAAAGAAAAGGTCAAAATTGAATTTTAAAATGTAAAATTTGTTGAATTGTCTAATAAAAATTTATTTTCCCAAAATAGTAACATAATTGCATCTTAAGTCACCTAAAAAATATTTTTCTACTTAATATTTACTTAATCTATAATTCTATACTAAATCAAAATATTATTATATCATCATTCATCAACCATTTAATCATATAAAAAATACTTAAATTTTAAGTTTTTTTTTACTTAGTTTATATTCATTATTTGTTGGTGTTATATTTTTTTATATTAAATATAAAAAGTCCTTGAGCCCAGGAATAAAACTCATTTAACCTATGCATTAAGAAGATTGGACTAAAAAAACTCACAATTTAAACATCTCAAAATATCTAAGGGTTATATATCATGCAAGGTAGGATTTCACGGGCTGTCCATGAGCCCACCGTTTCTAAGCAAGACAACCCATTATATCAAAAGGAATTAGATGTTCTTAAATTGCATAGTTAACATAACATCTACGACTATGCACTAGGTTGTGAGAAGATTTGTATCAGCTAACTGGGGTATTTTTGGGTCTTATTTTTTATTTATTTTGTGGGGTGGTGGCTTAATTTGTTAATTTTGTTGATCGTTTTCCATGTAAATATGTAATAAATATTTGAATTACTAAAGAAGAAAAACAAACAAAAATTTGATGTTGTCACTTGTCGGCAGGCCCATCCAATCGCTACACTTTCAAACTTGTGCAGTTTATTCTTCTGCTATTGTTCTTCTGTTACCACCAATTACTTTTTTTTCCTCATTGATGCAGTAATACTTCTACATTTTTTCCACATTAAATATTCTACTTGTCGGTCTTACTGCCAGAGCTCTTCTGTCTTTCTAGATTGTTATATTTTTCAATTTTCATGCAGAATAGTATCATATAGTACAGATTGTCTATTTTTATAATGCAGAAGAACTGTTTTGGATCGGTCATTGAATTGAAGCAACCATTTACACAACAAGTATAATTTTACCTAGCTAGTTAGTAGACCTACACTAAAGATAAAAACTGATGGTTAGTTTAGACAAAATATTATTATTATTGTGATAATAATAATTTCTTTTGAATTACTTATCATATTCAATTTTTTTTTCATATTTCATGAATAGGCTTAAAATATTTTTCCTTGGTCCAATAATTAAGATACAGACTGATGCCAGTTGTCTACGATGACAAATATATTCAGGGGTATTTTTTTATATTATCAAATATTTAGAAATTACATAAGGTAGAAATCAATTATTTGAGGATAATACTTAATTAATAGTATTTGACAATTTGTTAAAGGGAGTAAGAGCCGGTTTAATTTACAACAATTGTCAATTTCTTATACCGTAACATGTTTTATTATAGAAATGTTGAAAGTTAAAGTTGATTTATTTTATTTTATTTTAAATATGTGCATATCAATTTTAATTCAAAATTTCTTTAAGACTATAGGAGTAACAAACGAATTACGGATTATTATTTAGAACATGCTGAGAATATATAAAAATATTTTATTATCTTATTTAATTATAAATTATCATGTATAAGATTATTAAATTTTGTAATAATCACTTAAAAGTTAAAAGTCATACACTTTACTGTATTCGTGAAGAAATTTAGTGACAACAAATGCTTTTTATCATTAGCATTACTAAAATTAATTTAATGATGATTTTTTAAAAAAATACATATAAATTGTTTAGTTACCCATGTTAAGTTTTTTTTGGTGATACTTATAGTAATTTATAATTGATTATTTATACTGAAAATGTGTATAGAAAATTAAACTAAAATTATTTCAGTTTGTTTTTAGGAGACGTTTGATAGGAAAAAGTTGAGTTTTTTTTGAAATCTTGGGTTAAAAATCTTAGTTTCCTGTAACAAACGATGGAAAATAATATTTGTTGAAAAAGTTTTTTAACAAACGATGGAAAACTTTTTCAAAGAAGGGTGAAATTTTAACTTTCTCGAATTAATTTCTTTTTTATTATAATAAAAGTATCATACTACTCTTATTAATCTTATTAATGTAATAAATAATTAAAATATTTGATAAAAATATTACATAATTCTTTAATTTCTAAAAAGTTCATCAAAATATTTTTTTATAATCAATCAAATAGATTTTATTTATTCCCAGGAAATATGGTTACCGAGAATTATTACCATCATGTAAAAATTTCTTTTCCTACTAACCATCCCCTTAATTAGTTCCAGAGATTAAATTAATTTAAAGTTAAATGATATTCTAATTTTAAATTTTAGAATAGCTTATATATGTGATAGTTGGTTGATAAACCAAATCGAGTTAACTTAATTTAACTTAATTTTATCTCATGGTTATAACTATTCCAACGCAAACTAAATTTGTACGATTCAAATAAATGAAAATGAATGATATGGGCGATCTGACCAAATAATAAAACTAACTAGATAAAAATTTATTGTGCAACACAAAAAATAAAAGTGATACAGTAATAACTAACAAGGAAAAGACCACTACAGAAGTTTAAATAGCACAATATATTGATTCGAATTGAATGCAAAATATTTGAACAGTTGAATCGTAACATCAACCTAATTATCTGTGATTTCAAAAGCAATTCTGCTTCATGTTCAATTCAACTTGTCTACCACACAACCAACATGTGTCAGGTCTGTTGCTTGAATTAATGACCTTAGCTTAACTCATTATTCATGTTCTGTGCAGGAGAATAAATATTTTTAACATGCCTGTAAAGAAAAAAGAATATTAAATAAATAAGAGATGCCTAATGCTTTCAAAATAAGTATTGAAACTGTTTTTAGACGTACTAGACAATCTCGTCTACCATGCCTAATGCTTTCAAAATATCATCTCATCTCAAATAGCTACAATCACGTGTCCATTTTGCATTTATTTTATATATACTAAATCTTATTTTGGTCTATTACATTTTATCATTTTAGCCTTTTATATATTTTTTTTTACTGCAGCCTTTTATGTTTTAAAATTCTCATTTTAGTTACTTATGATTACGATGTTGCTCAAGATAATTCTTCTGTCAATTTTAAACTAACACGGTTAGTGTTTTCATTTTCAAATAATCAATTTTAATGCAGTGAGATGATTAAAAACTATTAAAATCTTTATTTTATTTTTTTTAAAAAATGCCTCATTTTCATCCTCACAATCCAATCTGATTTTTTTTTTTTTTTTTTAAAAACTAATCCAATCAAGAAACATGCAAAAGAACCAAACCCTCTATATCTGTGAGAAGTGACACTTCCTTCTAGAACAAGAACTAACACCCATAACTAAGAACAAAAAATTTGTTTTTCGCATTAAACATGCTGGGTGCTTCGGGAGAACCCAAAATCATGAGTAACCTAAACAAAATCATTCTAAAATCATGATCTTGTGTGCAATGCGTGCGATTACTGAGAAGAATCTGCATGTCGATCAACAAATTGGTGGTGCGTGGGAGGGCGAGGGATTATGGGAGTGAAGGAGATTAAACACATGCAACACAGAAATGCTTTTGTTTGGGTTCAACTAATGTGATTTTGATTCGACTTCCTAGTTCCTTCGAATGCGAATAAATAAGATAATGCCTCGTACTCTTCCGAATTGGAAAACATGAAGACTCCATCCATCACACTTCCAGAACTACGTGTAACAGGCATCTAGCAAAATTCCAGACCTTTTGGATATTCCATACTCGGTGTTACGTGGTATGTCGTCCTTTATGTCAAGTTTGTTTCTTTGAAAAGACAATGCGGACTTAAGAGTGTAAAGCCAACATTTTTGACCCTAAGTCGATGTTGCTTTGGAAAAATAAGAGTTTAAATCGAACATCTTTTCCATAACAACTTCCAATCCTTTGCGGAGAATCCGTGCTTAGCTTATCATTCTTCTTTCTTCGATTGAATGTGGTTCCTTCTAATTCACCTTCTCCAACTTCTTGAGTGTGTTCATATGGAGAGTTGCAAATTCACTTCCGAATAGATCTGTTTTCAATAATCTATGGAGTATTCTATCATGCTCCTCGATTTTTTTTTCTTGGGCCCCGCAGCCAGCCCATTGGGTTTTAAGGTATCCAGCCCAATGCTATTTGTTTTGTTTCTTTTAAACGACAGCATCGCGCAGTAGCAGAAAGATACCGCCAGGCGCCAATCCAATTCTCACAGTTTCGCCGGTGAAATGTCTCCGGCCGGTGAACTCAGGTGGCTCTGCCGCCTCCTCCACGACTCTCTCCGCCCCTACACAGTCTGTTTCATTCTTCACACCTCCAACTCTTTTTTTTTTTTTAAATAATTATCAATTCATTCCATTAACCAAACACGCTTTTCACGTGCCTCAGGAACCACGCGCCTTCGTTTCCACCTCCAAGGAGAAGGAGAAGGAAATTCTAATAGCTTCTTCTCAGGTTCCGCATTTTTTCTCGTCTTCAAAACACTATTAAACACTTTCTGTCCTTGATTCAATTATTTTTTCTTTCTTTCTGCGTTTTAGGTCGTGACAAAAATTCAGCTTCGGATTCGCGAATTCGATTCTCGTGCAGAGGCGAAACGTGCTTCCGATGAAGAGCGATCGTGCTGTTCGAGCCCGCATTCTTCCGTTGATCAATGTCTGCGAAAAATCGTCACTGAGATGGTGAGTGTCAAAACCGGCTTTTATGTCAACCCGCTTTTGTGTTACTCCCTCGGTACCAGATTATACGATGTTTTAGAGATTTTTTTTGGTTAAATTAATTTTTTCCCTCTAATTTATTATTTAGGTTTGATTTGTTCCTCTAATTTTTTTTTTTTCAATTTCTTCCTTTCTTTCGTCTAAATTAAATTGGGAAATGTGTCTTTTTTCACGGTTTAAAATTACTTTGTGACGGTTTTAAGCTGCCACAAACTACAATTTCTTAATATCATTGACCTAATTTTGATGGTAGGATCAAATTGAATCATTTTTAAAAAATTAACAATCAAATTGAATCTAAAAAATAAACTAGAGCACTAAAAGATTAATTTAACCAATTTTTTTTTAACAAAACCAATGCTGCATTAAATACTTTTTTTTTTTTTTTTGAAGACTATCCTTAATCAATACTTAGTGGGAATAATATATAGGAAGAGTAAATGAGTCATTAGTAAGTAAAGGGGATATTTTTTTGACAGTACGATAAAGGTATATTAGGAAGTTACATAATGTTTTCTTTGAAATTCAACAAATTAATTGCATTCCTTAATACCTGTGTCAAAACCTTAAATGCCATATAATCTAGAACGGAGGGAGTACTTTGTTGCAGATATTAGTTTCGTGTTGTTTTTGGTGGCGCAGATGGTTTTGCTCACTGTCAAGAGTGAATTTGTTCAACACGTGGTTGTCAACGCTCTTGTCTTAGTTTCAAAGTTTGTGTACACAATGGTATGAATGAGGAAGTTAGTTTCCTTGGTGAGTTTAGATTACACATTTGAAGCTACTATGTGATTCTCTGTAATAATGATTTGCAGGGGAACAATTGGGATGGGTTCATTCATTTGTTGTGCTGTTCGTTGGAAATGGCGATTGCTAGGATGATTTCGTGTTCGTCTGAGCCTCCTTCTGGAGCTGAAAATAGTGAATTTGATTGTTTTGATGTTGAGTTTCTGATGCAATACGGGCTTAAGAATTTTGATTGGTCTACTGTGGCTGGTGTTGTTCGAGTATTGCGTGTTATATGTAAACATTTGAAGGAGGAGGATTATGATGATGGACTTATCAAAGTGTACTATGACTCTGTCAATTCTTGTCTTCTGAAGATGCCGTGGGATTTGTTAGATGAGTATTGGAGTAGTGAGTTTGGTAGAATGAAGGACAACTCTACTATCAATCAATTGCACTTAAAAAATTTCAGTGTTATGGATCCTGTGATGAATTTTCTTGGGACTTTTCTGCAGTTACTATGCTCTTTGGTTTACCGGAATGATTCAGTGGAAACTGGTTGTGATTCTGTTGATAAACATCCACTTTTTCTCACAGTCGTGAATCTTATACCTAGATTAGCAAAGTGGTGTCTCAGCGAGCAAGAAAATAATGCTGAGATGCACGCCATTCATTACTTGAAACACAAGTTGCTGGTAAGGTTCATCCACTTGTTCAATGAGCTTGAAATTGAATATTTTGTCAGTGGTAGGATTGAATGCGGATATTGTTTATTGTTGCCACATTAAATTTAATGGAAGAGTAGGGTGTTATTATAAAAAAAATGCTTTTTCTCTTTCTCTGAAAATATAGAAGGGAGTTTGTGCACCAATATCTGCCATAAAAGGTCCTAGCCATCAATCGTTTGGATATGTAAAATACAGGATTTCCAATCCTAGCAGGAAAAGGGGGGAATGGAGACTCAATTTCAAGTGAGTAAACAGGAATGTGGAGAACGAGAATTAAAATCTTAATGCTGACAGAGCTTCACAATATATTCCATTTCAATCTCAAATCTTGTTTCTTTTCAGAATGATAGGACCCACTTAATGGTATTATGGATTTGATATATTTTGTCAGTATGTTTTTAGTGTTATTAAGCTAAATTTGTACTAGTTTTATTATATTAGTGAAATGTATCCAGAAGCTAGGTTAGTGTTATGTATAACAATTATTCCGAGTATCATTAGTAAAATGTCTTCTCTTTTTTCCATCTGAACTATAAAATTTCAGAAGTATGCCTAGTCTTCGGATATATACTGTTAGAAATAGTATTAGTTAATGGCAATTCATTTAAGAAAGAGTATGTTCAATATGTATAATTTTGATTATTTTATGATTTTGACTTGATTACTGTCAATTAAATTTGTCATATTTAAATGTAAAGCTTTAATATTTCTCCCATGTTCAATTTTTTCTATTTTAATATTTTTGTCACTTTTTTCATTTAAATATGACAAATTTAATTGACAGTAATCAAATCAAAATTATATATATATATATATATATATATATATATATATATATAAACTTTTATTTATAAAGTTCCAAAAAAAAATCCGACAGGTTCAACTTGTCCTGCTGACATGCTTTGGATGTCGGGTTGAGTGGGGCAGATTAAGTGGGTTGTAAAACTCAACCCATCTTGCCAAAATTTGTGCTGACCTGTTGTGTTGGAACTGTCTTGCTAGCCGGTCTGGCATTCATAATTTATCCTGAATCTTATCCCTTAGAGTATTTCTTTCAATTATGGAGGCTTTACTGACTTCCAGTTCTTTGTGCATTGTTGAATTTGATTACTTGAGCTCAGGATGCTTAGGAAGTAGAAGTATATTTTTAACCTTTTGTATTAGACATTAGTACTTGCCATCTTTCATTGCAGAATTATTAAATAATCCTTTTGTCATTTCATTAGCAGGGAGGAAAATTTTGTTATTATTAGTTGCTATTTAAAGTTGCTTTATATTTTCATGAGTTTATAATCATTGGAAAAGTTGAAGGGGAAAAGAAGCAAAATAACTTTGAAATTTAATGTTTGTTTAAAGACTTGTTTCTGTGTTGCTTCTTGCTATGTTTAGAGGGGAAGGCTCTCTTAAAACCAATTACCATGTTTTCTTCTGCAGATTCTAATGATCAGACTCGGCTCACTTACAGGTCTAGACTGTCGGATCCGTCTTTCTTGGCTTGAACTCCTTCATAACTACTTTCAAGAGCTTTTGCAGCAACCCTTAACTCAATTTCTTTCTGATCAAATTGATTGTCTGGAAGACTCTCCATTTTTATGGAGTTTGTCTGATGGAGAAGCATGTATGAAGCGTTCTGACCACCTACAAAGACAAGCTGTTTACCTCTTATTAGCTTGTTCTTTCAGTCTGATCTGTAAAAGAGGAGAAAATGCAAACCACTGTAATAATTCAACTCTGTGCTCCAGTTTTACCACTAACCCAGATTCAGAGCATGATTACTTCTGCAGAAAAAAGGGATCACTAGAACTTTTCAAGTGGATTCTAGGACATCTTCCAACTGCAATCTCTATCAAACATGAAAAGTACATGCAGATGTGTATGAACTTCATATCATCTTTCCTTCAGCTATATCTTCGTGAGGTTTGTCTATTCATGCTACTTGTGTGTGTATTATAGTTTGAGTATGAAGCTTGTTTATCATGGCCATTGTCTTCAAAACATTTTTTAGTTCTTTAAATTTTGGGTTTTTATAACTCTTGGGTCCATATGGAATGCTTTGAAGATTAAGTTAGCTACAATTGGGGATTTGATATATTCTGACAAGTTTGGGTAGCTGATCATGTATTGGAAACTGAAGCTCAGAAACTTAAAAAAAGCAGCTGTGTTCATATCAGATCACTTCAAATCCTAATAGGACATTTTGAGTGTGTCTGTACCCATGCTTCTTAGGTTGGAAATATGTTTGCAAAACTGAGGAATTAATGAGTGTCTCAAGTCTTAATTATTTTCCTTTAGCATAACACTTTTGAATCTTTTAATGACAATATCTTGTAGTTTCACTGGTGTTATTTATCACTTGAATGGCAGGATGATCTATTGTTTGAAGTGCTTTTGCTATTGTTTAGCATATCATCTTCTCTCCAGGAACAGTAAGGATTTGTATTCAATTGTTTGTTATTTTTATTAGCCTCTTAATGGAAGAATCCCCTGTAATGAGGTTTGGATGATGTAGGTCTGAAAGTAAGGATGCTGCGTATCATGATGTAATGAAAGATTTTCCTTTTGAGCTGTCAGACATTTTTAATTCTGTGCACCTTTTTCATCTGTTTCTTTCAGAGGCTAGTATTATGCACTATCTTAGCTCATGAAGATAGACACCCCATTGCTATCCACTTTATCAATTAGTTTAATTTGTAAAACAATAAAAAAGCTTACTATCTTGTTCTTTACTTACTGCTCTGCAGATACATTATGATCACCAAGTGCTTCTTGATTACCTCATTTCAAAAGATACTGGAATAAGCTGTGCTAAATATCTTCTAAGGTATTCATTGTAACCACAAAATTTTCCCTTTATGTGATTACAAATAAACTAGCAAAGCTATAATATCTGGTTGTATAGACTAGTTTTCTGCCAGACCTTTTGAGTATATCTTACATCTATTTGTGATTATTCCAAGGTTATGGTTTGGTACCTTGCTTTCCAGGATTCATGTAAAAGAAAACTCTGGCCAGCCTCACATTTTATAAATTTTTGTTTCAGCCCCCAATTTCTTTTTCCTTTATTCAATCATGGAGGATAAGTTCAGGGCTCAGAATCAACTGTTTGCATTGTTAGTTTAGTGAAAGGGTGAAACCAATCAAGAATGAGAATTACTAATAAATCACAAATTTTGGTTGCTACTTATCCTGACTTATTGCTACTTGAAAGTTGGCTTTTACTTTTTCTCTTTTGCACATTTGTGGGTAGATGCTTGCATTTGATATGCAACTCATGGAAGTTATTTGTGGAATTTCCATTATTTGGAGAATTTTTGGATCAATCATCTTGCAAGAGAAGAAAAATTGTAGGGGATGGTCTACACTTTCTAGCAGATGGAATGCCTACGTCAATTGACAACAGTGGAAGTATCATATTGCATATCAAGAATTATAAGGAAGACAGGGGTGGCTTCAAGTACTACAATATTAAGCCATTCAAGAAAGCCGGAGAATGTTTACTATCTTTGAACAATTCTGTATATAATCTTCATCAAAAGAAGTTGTTTCCGTATAATCCTAAAGTGCTTCTGAAACGGTATGTTGCTTAACAATGAATTTATTTGTTCAACAGATGGGTCAAGCTTTTAGAATTTTGATTGTGTACCTGAAGAAAAAAATTGATGAACTTATTTCTTGTAGTCTAAGAAGATTTCAAGAGTTATGCTGTCAGGAAAAGGGATTCCATGGACTGAAGACTGAGTAATAATTACCAAAACTGCATGTCTGATTCTGAAAGCTTGGCTATCTTATGCTATTAATGGCTATAGAACTACATTTTTGGGTGAGTAGGATGCTCATGGAAAAAAAGTAGGCCTTATATTGAGTGTTCTTCATGTCATAAAAAAAATTCTTCTTGTCAGTCATGTCATGCTTAAATTTTAGTTTGCTGATTGAATACATTATTTGCTGGAAACAGGTATTGGTGGCACGGATGGACAGGAAATAGAGAAATTTTGTGCTGGTTCATAGTTGTATGGGTAAGATGGCTACTACACTGGCTTAGATCAGACTTAGTGCCCACAGCTGTCAACATTGTGCTACTGGTGTCCATCTAGTGACAGTCTTGGTTCACTTCAAATCCGTCGATTATTCTATGGGTTTGGGGTTACATGTCATCTCTGGAGAATCTGGTGAGCCATATCATGGATCCAGGGTGCATGAATGGTTCCTACCAGTCTTCAATCTTGAATTTGTAAAGGTACTAATCCATTCCCTCAACTTTTAGCCAGCAGCATGATCTTCCCTTTGCGATACCTTTTGTACTATATCCTCCAGGTAATCCAAGCAATTATCGCATTGAAGGATGTCTTTCTTGCGGATACCTGCCTTTCTCTTGGTACTTGGAGCTTGCATTCATGCTCCTACAAAAAAGCATGTAATGAGTAGAAGACCAAAAGTGTAAAACTTCGTTGGTTTGGTTAAGCTAGTACCCCTTCGTTTGAAGGCTGGGGTGAAAATGGTTTCAAGTGCCTAATGTTGTCATTTCTTGAAGCATATTAGAGGTTGGAAAAAAAAACAGATTAAGAATATGGACCATGCAAAATGAAACATGATAGACTTTGGGTTAGTTTCATTTTCTTTTACTATCATAAGGGCTTACGGCCAGGCTAGTTATCTAGCTCATCCTTAAGATCCATTTTGTTTCCTTGACTTGATCCAAAACTTAATAGGGTGTTAAGGTCCAGTACACTTACAAGTCCCAATTAAAAAAAAATTGAACTCTTTCAACTTTGCTTGTATGAAAGGTTGGTTGATGATCTTCACGTGTTTCATTCATAAAAAATACAAGATATTTGGACTTAGTACAAACTATAAGAATTATATCAATTTAGTATGAGCAAGGGGATTTAATTTAGTTGGTTGAACACTATAAGAATGATATCATATTCGATTGCTACACAAAAAAAAATCTATTTAGTATGACAATTTCTAAGGGATGTGTTTCATGCATCCTAAAAATACAAGATATTTGTACTTATTACAAAGTATAAGGCTCATGTTAATTTAGTAAAGACAATTTCTAAACTAGCTTTTAGTGCCTGTGTTATAAATTTGTTTATTTCTTTTTTACTTAAATTATGTTCTTCATATGGTCGAGGTACTTATTTTTCTTTGTTAATTATTTTAAAAATTTAATTTAAATACATCGATGTTATAATATTCAATTAAGTTGTCATTCAATCATATATATATATGTAATAGATTTGGGATTGGATCCAGTGATATTCTAAAAGTTGGAAGCCATAGATTGCTATATATGTAATAGGATTATTATTATTGACTAAGAGTTTAGATGAATTTATGAATAACAATGGAACCAACATTTATTTGATAAGTTTCATTTATTCGTTAGCATGAATTGACAAGAACTAACACAACTTCATATCATTCTATTTTTATCAAATAAAATTTATACAGATCCCTGCGTGTATGGATCGGAAATGACGCAGTAGTTGCAAGACTATGGCTTTATTTATTTGTCTCATGGGAGTCATGTTTCTAAACGAGATCTTATAATTGTAACACAAGTCAAATTCAAACACAACGTACAGATGAAAGTAACCTATAGCCTAGTCATATTTTGTAGCTATCTTCTGGAGAGAATTGAATAGTTCTCTAGGCTTGCTAAACATAGCTGCATGATCTGCACCTTTGATCTTTAGAACGTCATTGATCCCAGCATTTTGGATCATCCATAGCTGATATTCCAATGGAATTGCAAGGTCCTCAGTGCAAACAATATAGGCACGTGGAACTGAACCATATCCATGTTTGGAGAAGTTCTTTTGCTTAGACAAATCTTCAATGAAGAGTGATGATGGCCTTACCAATGTCTTGGCCAATTCTAGGTCCTGCAAAACCCAATCCTTATTATTTTGTTTTTATTGAAAACTTCGAGAGTCTCCAACGTATTACTTAAATAGTAATATTGCTAAAACAATGATGTAATTGCCATATTTAATCGCTAGAATTGTCTTTTGTGGTGGTTTTTAGCTGCCAGAAACTCTGTAAATTTAACTGCCACAAATCACAACATTTTTTGTAGTGCTAACATCAACATGTAATTACCTCAACGGGAGAGAGCTGGTATTGCTTCTTGGACAAGTACTCAGGACCAAAGAGCACTGATGTCTTGTTTCCACTTGGGGCAAATTCGTTGTCCAAGTCTTCAGACGACGTGTTCTGTTGAAGTAGAAAACACATTAATGGTTGGCGATGCATGAGTGTAATTTTTTGACCTTTTTCTTTTTTGGTTCTAGACAATAATAAGATCCGGAAGCGTGTGTCATGCCATGTTTATCCATTCACAGCGTGTATTTTTGAATGACAATAGCGAAGCATTTGAAAGTTTTATTTATCCGTCGAAGCATTTGATAGTTAAAGTTAAAAGAATTTCATATTAATTATCTTTAAAAAGATATAAAATTGATGGCCGTGCACATTTATATAATTAAAATACATCTAACTAGCATTGTAAAAGTTTTTTTTTTTTTAATTTAAGTAAATTTTTAAAAATATATAAAAATTTCAAACTATAAAATAATATAGATAACTAGAATAAAAAAATATATAAATAACTTAAAATTAGGTAAAAAAGAGGAATTAAAAAAGTACAAGTAACTGAAATTTAATTTGGAAAAATAAATGTTAAAAAAAATAAAGCTAATATTTGTGCAAAGGAAAGAAGAAATTATAAAGTAAAAGAAAACTCTATAAACAATTAATAATTTAAAATTATTTTTAAATATAAATTAAATTTTAAATAATGACAAAATTACATAAGAAAAAAAACGATAAAATATATTTAGCATTTAAGAATAATATTTTTTTTACAACCATTCAAGAATAAGAATTAAAATTATATTTACAAGTATTATTTTTTTATATTACGAATTCAAATTATATTTATAATATAAAAAACAACCCTTTAAATTCATAATTATAAATAGAAAAAAAGTTAGGTCATCTAGCTGCCAAGTTAACTACTTATGTACCTGAATAGTCGTTATAAAGACAAGTAGATATATGATCACCTACAAGATTTACTCACATTATTATATTACATAGGAAGCCAAAAAATGCAATCTGATTTTGATTGAAACTGATTTATAGAGGTATTGATAGTCTCTTTTTTCACGGAACATGGATAAGTAAGAAAATTGACAAAAAAAATTGAAAAATAACCTCAAGACTAGTTAAGCAGTACAAGGAAATACAAGATTGAAAGAGTAATTAAAAAAAAAAATTGCGAGTTCAATCTCCAACAAAAACTAATACCGTAACTATTAACATTTAGGAATAAAACAGCAAAAAAAAAAACAAAACAAAACTAAGAAGCATATATACCTGTTCCAAGACGTAAGATGGGCGATGTTCGGTGTCTGGAGCAAAAGCTGTTAAGAAAACACCAACTGCAACCTTTTCTGGAAATTTCTCCATAGCAAGGGCTATGTTCATCCCTCCAAAACTGTGACCAACTAGAACCACCTTCTCATTTGAGGGAATTGTGGTCATTAGCTGCAACAAAGGCTCAGAGTACTGCGAGAAAGTGTCAACATCTGCAATTCTCTTCATGTTGATGCCAGAAGCTGCAAGGTCGAGCACTGTGACCTTGTGGCCTTCAGATTCCAAGCGTGGCTTCAGCTTGCACCAACTCCAAGCTCCGTGGCATGCTCCATGCACCAGAACATAATGCTTCTTCCTATTCCTATCTACACAATTTCCTGAACTAATGCTTATCAAAATAATAAAAATAAATATAAAAATCAAATTTTCAGAACTCATTGTGTTGTTTGCTTCTTGTGGTTGAAGTGTTGTTTACCTTGTGGTTGCTTTGTAGGTTCTTTTTTACCAATACACTCTCTCTCCAAAATATTTCCATTCTACAACACTTTTAAAAACAATTTCCGTTCTACAGTTGAGAAGTCCGGGTTGGCTAACCAGACTTTTCAACCGGTTTTTTATTTTTATTTTTTTTAAAAGTTATTTTTTTCGAAGTTAAGAAGTTAGGATTGACGAATCAATTTTTTTCAAAACATACATAAAATTAATTAAATACTAAAACATATTTATTCCTCCATTATTTATCAAAATATATATGTTGCCTACCTGATTGTTTTTTTTACAGATGTTCCCTCCTCCCTTTGTTGTTGTTTTCATTCAATTATTTCTTCATTCTCTTTCTTTTTTTCTTATGTTGCGGCCAAAGTTTCTATATCCACTGTGCCTAAGAGAAATGAAGATTTTCAAATTCATGCATAATTGAACAAAATTCTATTGAAAGAAACTGCAACTTTTAAAATAATAATGATAAATAGTTTGCTAATATTCTTTTAAAAAAATATTCTCCCTTGGAGTTCTTCAGGCATTAATTTGTTATCTGCCCCTTGTACTAATTGAAGAGGAATGCTAATAGTAGCTTATATGTTCCAAAATATTTCCATGTGGCGTTTACTTGCTTTGTATGCTTTATGAGTTAAATTGCATGCTTATAGTTCAATGGTTAAATTAATATGAATCAATTGCATGCTTAAATAATCATTTGAGGAATTGCAACTGACCAAATCGAAATATATATATAAATTCAACAAGATTCCAACATAACCAGAATACAACTTCATATACGCCTCATGTTTGCAAGAATATATATCATCGCTTTATTGATGTATCAAGTGGTTCATTGGTATTTAGCAGCTATCTGCTGGAGAGAATCACATAATTCTTGCGGCTTGCAAACCATCGGCTTATGATCTGCGCCGTTGATCTCCACAACGTCATTGAACCCAGCATTTTGGATCATCCAGTGTTGGTAATTCAATGGAATTCCAAGGTCTTCAGGACAAACAGTATAAACACGTGGAACTGACCCATATCTTTGTTTGGAGAAGTTCTTTTCCTTAGACAAATGTTCGATGAAAAATGATGATGGCCTGGCCAAAGTCATGGCCAATTCAAGGTCCTACAAAATTCAATTCAATCCTTTATTTGTTTCTCTTTTTGTTCAAGACTTGATTCTAGGAAGGTTTTTCAGCCTGTTGCTTTAGCTAGTAATTGTCCTAACATGTAATATTGAAGGATATGATATTGTCGTAACATGCAATTGTTACGCACCTCAATGGGCCGGGGCAGAGTTGATAGAGTTTGTAAGACAAGAACTTGGGACCAAAGAACATTAATGTTTTGTTCCCACACTGGCAAAATTCCGTGTCCAACCATTCCTCTGATGGGGTCCTCTCATTGTACTGTCGCAAGGGAAAGAATTATAATAATGCTAAAGATGAGTGCAACTTTTTCATTCGGTATTTTTCTTTATATGGACAATGCATAAGATGTGAAAGTGTTTCTCAAGTTTTCAGAGTGTATATTTTTGGTTGACATCAGTGAAGAATTAGATATTTGAAATCTAAAGAATTTTCATATTAATTATCTATAAAAAAAAAGTAGTATAATCGATGACGTGCATATTAATATATAATTCAAATATATCTAACTAGTATCATCATATTTTTTTTATAATAAGATTTTTATTTTGGTTTCTAAAAAAAATTCCTTTAATTTTTATCTCTGCAAATTATGAAATTGTTGGTTTTATTCATGGTAAAATGAGTAAATTAAATTTTAATTTTATTCTATGTAAAAAAAAATTCTTTGCTTACTCCAAAATCTAAATATTTATTTTTCTCCTTAACACTTATTTTAGTACAAATATTAAGTATTCATTTTTTTTATTTGCTGAAGGCGGCATAAAAAACTTCACACTGAAAGTAGGTCGCAATTAAAATTTTAAGAAAATCAAGATAAAAAAATGGCTGAAATAAGTAAGAAAACTGGTCAAAAATTTGAGAAGGAAACCTCAAGAGTGTAATTAAGAAGCAGACCTTTTCCAAGACGTAAGATGGGCGGTGTTCAACGTCTGGAGCAAAAGCAGCTAAGAAAACACCAACTGCTACCTTTTCTTGAAATTTTTCCATTGCAATTGCTATGCTCATCCCCCCAAGGCTGTGACTAACTAGAACTACCTTCTCATTTGAGGGAATTGTGTCCAATAACTGCAGCAAAGGCTCAGTGTACTCTGAGAAAGTGCCAACATCCTCAATTTTCTTCATGTTGATGCCAGAAGCTGCATGGTTGAGCACTGTGACCTTGTGGCCTTCAGATTCCAAGCGTGGCTTCAACTTATACCAACACCATGCTCCATGGCATGCCCCATGCACCAGCACATAATGCTTCCTGCCTAAACAATTTTCCGAACTCATGATGCTTTTCTTTTTGTGCTACTTAGTATTCGTCCTCGCTATATATAGACAATCAAATGGATCGGGTTTGAGTGGTTTCTGTTTCCTCCACAAAATGTTTGGTTAATATCTTTTTCTTTAAAGAAATTTATATTTTTAAAACATTTGTTTTTAATGAAATTTATTAGAACTAACAAATGGAATTCGAAAAAACTAAAAATTATTTCATAAAATCATTAAATAAATCATCGTTAAGCAAAAATAAATTATTTAATGCAAGAATACACATTTATATTTAATTTATATAACTAACAAATTACATCTTCTAAATTTTGATGAAACAGTTATGGACTGAAATTATATGAAGTGGAAATTATAGAGAGAGCTAAATAGAATTAAATGTCATTCTTGTTAGCATAGATGAGTTTTGAATGATGTTTCTATTTCATTCTTAATTAAAAATTGAATGAAAAAGATAATTTATCATTTAAGGGTGTGATTTGTACATGCATGATCTCCCTTCTCCTCCTGCACAGCATAGTTCCTCCGTTCTCTACTCGTGGCAAAACGGACGATATATATAAAAACACTTCAACGATCAAGACATGTAGGTGTTCTAGAAAGTAGGTGTATTGGAGTATTATGTTTAGAGTACTAACCTTATTAGGTTGCCTTCAATAGTTTGAAACTATTTGAAAATCCCTCCAACAGACATAAAAAACTACTAGCTCCAAGATCAACAGGATCTTCATTTAAGTCATCAAGTGAGGGTAAGATTAGAAGAGTTGAATCTCTCAAGAAGAACACCTCAGATTTCAAACGGAGTCTTCCTTAACCCAAATACTCTAACATCAATTGAAAAGAACTCATTAACACAACTTCATATTAGTAATTTTTTTAAATAAAATTTATACAGATCCATGTTTGTATCGGAAAAGACGCAGAAGTTGCAAGATTATCACTTTATTTATGTCTCGTGGAGCCATGGTTCCAAACGAGATCCAATTATAATTCTAACACAAGTCAAATTCAAACACAGCGTACAAATAAAAATAAACTGCAACATTCGTCGTGAATTTATGCATATTTTGCAGCTATTTTCTGGAGAGATTCAAATAGTTCTCGAGGCCTGCTATTCATAGCCATATGATCTGCGCCTTTGATCTTTAGAACGTCATTGATCCCGGCATTTTGGATCATCCAGAGCTGATATTCGATTGGAATTGTAAGGTCCTCAGTGCAAACAATATAGGCACGTGGAACTGACCCATATCTCTCTTTGGAGAAGTTCTTTTGCTGAGACAAGTCTTCAACGAAGAGTGACGATGGCCTGACTAGAGTCTTGGCCAATTCAAGATCCTGCAAAATCCAATCCTTAATAATTTTGTTTTATTCAAGACTTAAAACTTCGAGGACTTTCCACCATATTACATTAGCTAGCTAGTAAGAGACAATTAAATGTGTGTTTGGATTGTGCTTGAGGTCTTTATTCCGTGGAAGTACTTTGGGTTACGTATTGTCACAATTTTAACGGCAAAACAAACACGCTCTTAAAATAATTTATGACGTGTAGTTACCTCAATGGGGGAAAGCTGGTATAATTCCTTGGCCAAAATCTCGGGACCCAACAATATTGATGTTTTATTTCCACTGGGAGCAAATTCAGTGTCGAACCATTCTGACGGTGGGATCCTCTCAATGTACTGTTGAAGTAGAAAATATATGTATTAGTGTATTTTTTTCACAGAACTTGCAAAAGTAAGAAACTTAGGTTTTTCCTGATGATATATATACCCTTCACATCCACTACTTCTTGAACTTTTTGAAGCTGAAATAATAATAATCAGTTTAATTCTAACTCAATTTTAAAAGCTAGTTTAAGAATTTTTTTATCGACAACAACGATTAATTTGTTAGTTTTATTAAAAATATTAATTGAAGAATTTGAACTCGACCATCACCTCTCCTTTCTCTTCTCCAACCATTAGGTTAATCTTACATCTTCATAAAATTTCCCAGGTAACCTCAAGACTAAGAAGCATACATTTTCCACGACATAAGATGGGCGGTATTCGGTGTCTGGAGCAAAAGCAGCTAAGAAAACACCAACTGCTACCTTTTTTGGGAATTTGTCCATGGCAAGTGCAATGTTAAGCCCCCCAAGGCTGTGACCAACTAGAACTACCTTCTCATTTTTGGGAATTGTGGCCATTAGGTGCAACAAAGGTTGAGAATATTGTGAGAAAGTATGAACATCGTCAATTTTCTTCATGTTGATGCCAGAAGCGGCAAGGTCGAGTGATGTGACCTTGTGGCCTGCAGATTCCAAGCGTGGCTTGAGTTTGTACCAACTCCAAGCTCCATGGCATGCCCCATGCACCAGAACATAATGCTTCTTATCTATGCAATTCCCTGAATTGTTCATGCTTATAATAAACATAAAAAAAAAAATATTTTTTGCTGAACTCATGGGAGACCTCTTCTTGTGTTGTTTTAGTTACTTTTGTATTCCTTCTAGCTATATATAGACAGAGAAATGGGTTGATACAAAAGGTTATTAAATTACAACCTCTAATTTGAGTTACTTAATTCTTATGATTTTTCACAAATCAGAACTAGAAACTTCTGAATTTTAAATAAAATAATTGTTAATCATAAAATAAATTAATTCATATGCATGCATACACATAAATTTTAACTTATTAAATGATTTAGGATTTGAATCCTAATTGATCGGTGAATATGAAATAAATTGTTTAGAAATAAGAATATTCAACTTACGATAATTTATCATTACTTTCGATGGAATAAGTCTGTATCATTACTATAATTAAAAAAATAATTCTAACTTATATAATCCCAAATTATATGAAAATGTTTGTCGAGCTATTCTAGTAGCTTGGCTGTCGTGATTAAGTTTGTTTTATACAAAAACTAATTTTAATAATTTTTAGCTTATTTTCATAAATTACTCCTATCAGTTTATAGTTTATATATAATTACTACTTCCTTCTCATTTCTTTTGATGCTTTATCTTTTTTATTTTTTTTCAAAACAATTTGATAGATGTTTTAAAATTATAAAGTCTATTTAGTACATTTTTTAAACTATTTTTATTTAACACCTACTAAAGCATCAAATATGGATGTATTGAATAATTAAGAACAATTTAGTCTAAATATAACAACTTTTAGTTTCATTAAATATTTTTTAATTTATATGTAATAACCTTAAACATAAAAAAATAAAAAATAAAAAATATTATTTTTTATTTTTATTTTTACTAATTTTACTTGAAATTCATTCCCATCCTTTTTATTTTTCAATTGAGAAACTCTTTTGCCTACCCTGTGCCCAACGTGACGTCATATTTTGTGTTTCATGTGTCATGTCTTTTGCTCTCTGACTCAAAATGGTAGCGCACATCCTTGATGACATCCACGACTAGTTCGTTAACTGCTGTCGCCATACTGTAACCATATTTTGACCATTCGTTTATAATGTAAAATTTGAAAATTATCCTCCAAATTTTTAAAAATCGATCTATATACTTACCAGTTGAAAAAAAACCGATATTGTGTAAAAATTATTTTTGAAAGAATAGTTATATATATATATATATATTGATTATAATTTTTCGTACAACTGTACTAGATTAGACGACTCTGCCACTGCTTTGCGTTTCGTATTTTATTTGAAAATGAAGACATTTTTAAAGTCGTGTTGGCATTGATTTTCTTTCTGAAATTGGAACTATTATTGCAATTCACGAAAGACTAATGCTAGATGAGAAAAAGGTCCAAGAAGCAACTGTACATGTTATAAACGGTTGACATGTCGTTCAGATGCAATTATCTCATTTATTAACTAATTTGTCTTATTGCTATCATATTAATATCGTGTTTTTTTTTTACAGATTTTAATATTGTGCTTTTAAGCATTTGAATATATACCAGTTTTATCATAAGTGGATAAACTCATTGTAAAATCAAGAACATGCCCCCAATATCTTCATCTCTCATACGGTAAGCAGCAAACGTTAACACGTGTATATTTTCCAATACTTTTACACAATGGATCACTTCTAGCTTGAAAATTACTTACCTCTTAATGCGCTCAACCATGAGTTTAGATGAATTTATATAATAACAATGGAAGTATATATAGAACCAGCATTTATTTGATAAGTTTCACTTATTGGTTAGCATGAATATATTGGAACTAACAGGACTTCATATTAGTAAAAAGAATAATTAAATAAAATTTATAGAAATACGTTTGTATCAGAAAAGACGCAGAAGTTGCAAGATTATTGCTTTATTTATTTGTCTCGCTCAGGGAGTCACGATTCCAAACGAGATCTAATTATAATTCTAACACAAATCAAATTCAAACACAACGTAGAAATAAAAGTTTCATGAATTTATGCATATTTAGTAGCTATCTTTTCGAGAGAATCGAATAGTTCTCGAGGCTTGCTATTCACAGGCATATGATCTGCGCCTTTGATCTTTAGAACGTCGTTGAACCCAGTATTTTTTATCATCAAAAGCTGATATTCCAATGGAATTGCAATGTCCTTAGTGCAAACAATATACGCACGTGGAACTGACCCATATCCCTCTTTGGAGAAGTTCTTCTGCTTAGACAAGTCTTCAACGACGAGTGACGATGGTCTTACTAAAGTCTTGGCCAATTCAAGGTCCTGCAAAATCAAATTCCTTATTAATTTGCTTTTATTGAAGGCTTGAAACTTTGAGGGCTTTCTGTAATATATATATATAGTTACCTCAATGGGGGAGAGCTGGTATAGGTTGTTGGACAAGAAGTTGGGACCAAAGAACATTGATGTTTTGTTTCCACTTGGAGCAAATTCAGTGTCCAACCATGCAGACGACGAGGTCCTCTCATTGTACTGTTCAAGTAGCAAAATGTAATAATGGTGAAGATATATATGAGTGTAATTCTTTCACTTTTTCTTTTCTTTTATTGACAATAAATAAGATGTGAAAGCGTGTACATGTTATGTTTATCCATTCAATGTATATTTTTGAATGACAAATATAAAGTTTTTTTTTTAATTTAAGTAATATTTTAAAAATATAAAAATGTTTCAAACTATAGAAAAATAAAGCAGCGCGGTGCATGTATTTTTGGGACGAGTTCGGATTGTTGCTTTGGCCTTCCCAATCCAATTTAGTTTAATATGCATTCACTTAAAACATATCAGGTTTTTGAATAATGCACATTAATAATAATTTTTTATTTAATAGATAATATTTTAAATAACATGATAATATATTTACAACGTTATTAACGAAATTATTTATTTTTAAATATATATTGTAATATATATATATATATATATATATATATATATATATATATCTTAATTTAACTTTTATACTTCTTTTACTCTATAATTTAATTATAAATAATATTAAAATTAATATATCACGTTAAAAAACTAGGTTGAATTTTGATTAGATAAAAAATTCAATTTCAATAAAATTCAAGATCAACCACATAAGAAAACTTCATATCACATCTTAACCCAAAACCTTTAGGCTCAGATTTATGAACTTTTCCTTCACTTATATGATGCTCAACTTTTTGTGACTTTACCTTACACCTGTATTCCAACAATTCGTTGAATTTTTGAGCTTCCTTCCTATGTGTAATAAAGGCTCAAATGAGAGGGACTCATTTGAGAAAGAAAAACAGTTACAAATCATTGCGAGATAAAGAAGGAGAAGGAAAATCATTGTGATTTTTGCATACCTACTAAAGAACATTTTTTTAGATTACAACTGCGAATTCGTTTACCATTAAATCGAACTGAGTTTTGGACAGAAGGTTCTAAACGCGTGATACTTTAAATTGTCTTGTTGGATCGGGAAAAAGATATATGTTAAGAGAGACAAGTGTTTCACATGATCTACTCTATATTTTGAAGTTTTATCTTGTCGCTATTGTAGCAATTAAGAGTTTGTTTTGATTTGACTGTTTGTAACATGTTTTATTGCACTTGTTAGATGCTCCCTTGTATCTTCATTGATTATAATGGAATTATTTATTTGATCTGAATGACCAGTGATTTTTATCCTTACATTGAGGGATTTTCCATGTTAAACAAACTGTGTCTCTATTTTCTTTAATTTCTATTTTGGGCTCTATAATTGATTGGTGTTTCTCACATATTTTTACAAGTTTAGAAAAATTCATATTACTCTATTATAAAGTTTGTTATTGTATTAAGCTATTTTCCATCATTAAGGACAAGAGTGAGCCCATCCCAACTCGTCTCTTGGTCAGCAGTCAACCTCACTGAATAATTGTTATAAAGATAATGATCACTTAAAAGATTTAAATTTTTACATCATATATGTCTAATATTATGTTTCTATACGAAAGCGTAGAATTAGGAAGTCAAAAAATGTGATCTGATGATTGTGATTGAAACATTTTTAATAAAGGAATTGATAGTTCCCTTTTCCACGGAATCCAGCCCATGCATTTATGTCTAAATAATTAGTTCCACAGTTTGTATTATTGGGCAGCAATTGCACTTGCAGAAGTAAGAAAATTGATAAAAAAAATAAAAAAAATCACAAGTAACCTCAAGACTAAGAAGCAAACCTTTTCCAAGACATAAGATGGTTGGTGATCAGTGTCTGGAGCAAAAACAGCTAAGAAAACACCAACTGCTACCTTTTTTGGGAATTTGTCCATGGCAAGTGCAATGTTAAGCCCCCCAAGGCTGTGACCAACTAGAACTAGCTACCTTCTCATTTTTGGGAATTGTGGCCATTAGGTGCAACAAAGGCTCAGAGTATTGTGAGAAAGTATCAACATCTTCAATTTTCTTCATGTTGATGCCAGAAGCGGCAAGGTCGAGGTGATGTGACCTTGTGGCCTGCAGATTCCTAGCGTGGCTTGAGTTTGTACCAACTCCAAGCTCCATGGCATGCCCCATGCACCAGAACATAATGCTTCTTATCTATGCATGCAATTCCCTGAAATGATCATGCTTATAAAAAACAAAAAAAATAAAAATTCTGACCTCATGGTACCTTCTTCTTGTGTCGTACTGTTGCAATAGGTACTATGTATTCCATCTCGCTATATATAGATGGAGAAATGGGTTGTCAATAAATTAAAGGTTATTACCAGCTTTGAATAATAATCAAATCACCACCGTCAAGATATATCCTATTTCACATATTTTTTTACAGCAATTTATTTTAAATAACAAAATTTTATGCATCTCACATCTTTGTTTAATGAATTTTACTTATTATTTTTCTTTTTTTTTTCATTAATTTTACTTGAAATTCCTTTTCATCCTTTTTATTTTTTAATTTAGAAACTCTTTTGTCTACCTTGTTCACTCTAAAGTGAAGTCATGTTTTGTATTTCGTATCTTTTGCTCTCACACTCAGAACGGTAGCACATATTCTTGATGACATTCACGATTAGGGCAACTTTAAAAAACTAATTAAAAAAAACTTATTATCAGTTATATAAAAATAGTTATAAAATTATAACCAATTTTATAAAAATGATTATTTTAAATAAATTTTCATTTAAAAAATAATTATAGTTATAAAACTAAAACTAGTTTTGCAGAAATAATCATTTTAAATAACTTTTTTTCATTTATAACCGATTAGATAACTTGTTTTAGATATAACTAATTATATAATTAGTTATATTCCTAATTAATTTTTACGTATTCGTTGGTTATGAGATAATATGAATCTCAAATTCATTGTTATATGATTAATATAATATATATTAATTTAATATTATTCCATATATTAGATGGAGTGACGGTGAATTAAGTTTCACTAGCACACCATATAAAGATGCCGTCAGTTATAGAATAAGATTAGACAATATGACAATTGAACATGTAATAAATATTAAACTATGGATTACATTGAAATTCAGTTGAGATTTCTGTTTTTAATAATTAATTAATTATTCAAATATTATTTCAGTTATTGCGGAATTTATATGTCTACTTTTTGGACATTGTTGAGTCAAGAGCTTTCGAAGACTCCTCCATATGATTAGCCTGCACCACACTAATTTGTTTGTTAACAGTAGAATGACAACAAGCGGATATAGATTAAACTTCAATTCTGCTTCCAACTAGGCACACCAAATCCCCCAAAAAAACAAGGACAAACTTCACAAAATCAACATGCAAGGTCAAATTGATACAATTTGGACTGAAAAACATACAAAATGGATAGGGTATTAACGACAATATCAATCAATGGTTTTACAGGGACAACCGATTATAGGACATGCAAAGCATTCTCAAGAATACTTGGTGTGATATCAAAGCAATTCTATTATTTTTTTATATATGCAACTACCAAGTAAAACGTCAATGAATTTTAAAACTGGTTAATCCTCAAGGACCACAAACATTGTGCAAACAAAATATAGTTCTACATATACACCAATGCCCCCATGTTGTCTCATTGGCAAGTGCACCAAATCGTGACAAGCAGTAAAGTTCTCGGAAGTCCGAGTGTCGAATCCACAGGGACTTTGTTTGTACTTAGATTAATGCAAACCCAATTTAAAAGCAAGAGATAAGAATTTAAAATAAAATATAAAGAAAGATAGAAGATAAGCTAAAGAAAAGATAAGATATTTAAAGATAAAGAAAAAGATGAAAGATAAGAAAGATAAAAGATTTAAATAAAGGATAAATTCACGATAAAATAATATTAGGAACTGACTTGCCTTGTCTGCCTAGGATGTATGAGTTTATGATTTTTTCTTTATCAATTAAAGTGATTCTACCCTACCCACATCTATTCATTTACTTGCCCCTGATGCCTCACGATGACAAGCCTATTCTACCTATCTATCTCCCAAATGCCTTTGCAAAGACTCAATAGATAAAATGCATGAAGTTCTAATTCTAGATGTTTGCTTTGACGCATGGGCATAATGCAATCACTCTATGCCTAGCAATGATTTTATTATGATATCTTTTCTTCTTGTTCTATTAGAAGTTATCATCTCCCGAGCGTCTAACCCCTAAAACTAATGCATGCATATCTTCTTTAAATCTTATTTAAAAGTTACCCTCTCCCGAGCATCTAACTCCTAACAGAGTATAAAGATGAGTATGCAAGATAAAAACAGAAAAGAAAATAGGAAAGAAAAACCTGGTATTGCATTGATAAATAGTGAAGAGTACATCATACATCACATTGGCTTCTAGGCCTGTCAGGCCCTAACTAAGGGTTTAGCCACTCATGGCCATTGAGGGCTTTACAAGTAGAAGAGGGGTGAAAGAAAGAAAGGGAGTAAATGAAACCCCTAGGAGAGGGGGTTCTGTCGTGGTCTGTCCCTTGGACTGGCTCTCTATTTATAGCTGCTGAAGTGGGCTTTGGGCCTTCGTAGGCGCGCTCAACGCGACACCTCCTCGCTCAGCGTGTGTAGATCGCGCGCTTAGCGCGCATGTTGCAGGCTTAGCGCACGCTTCTGTTAGATCGTGGGCTTAGCGCGTAACGCGTGCTCAGTGCGCGTATTGGACTGGGCCTGCTTCAGATTTTCTTCTTTTCTTCAATTTTTCTAGCCTTTTTGCTTGTTACACCTCCAGTTTTTATATCTGCAGCCAAAATTCAACAAAACATCAATTCTTTAATATTCAAGCGCAAATAACTGCTAAATAATTATTTTTAAAGACAATTTTGCCTTATTTTCTATCATCAAAATACAATTATTTAACAGTTATCACCCCATCACGGATCACGTTCAACCTAGTCCTTCAACATGGACTACACTCCACCAATTGCCCAATTACATGAATTCCTAAGCAATATTTTTAGAATTGATTGTGGCACGTCAACTTCAGCCCGTGAATACATGCATAACTTACAAAGCGAAGTGGGCCACTTTACTTATTGGATAAAATTATTGTGAGAAGTTATCTAAGTTTTCGTAATTCTCAAAACTTATTTCAAATTAGCACCATCAATAACAGAGATTTATAGTATCCATATCTTAAATATTTTCTTAATAAAAATATTGTATTGAGAGGAGTTGGCCAGAATTCCTCCATTGATATTATGATTTACATGGTTATTGGGAGAGCATGTTAAAATGTTCTTAATGCTGCATGTCTTCCCCAAACTCCTGAAAGTTATGTGTGGAAGTTGATTTTCTTCATCTGGCAAAGGTTTCTTTTTGTTGCCTACCTGATTGTTTTTTCTTACAGATATTCCCTCCCTTTGTTGTTGTTTTCTTTCAATTATTTCTTCATTCTCTTTCTTTTTTTCTTATGTCGTGGCCAAAGTTTCTATATACACCGTGCCTAAGTGAAATGAAGATTTTCAAATTCATGCATAATTGAACAAAATTCTATTGAAAAAAAAAACTGTAACTTTTAAAATAATAATAATAAATAGTTTGCTAATATTCTTTTAAAAAAAATATTCTCCCTTGGAGTTCTTTAGGCATTAATTTGTTATCTGCCCCTTGTACTAATTGAAGCGGAATGCTAATAGTAATCCACTACACAGCTTATATGTTCCAAAATATTTCCACGTGGAGTTTACTTACTTTGTATGCTTTATGAGTTAAATTGCATGCTTATAGTTGAATGGTTAAATTAATATGAATCAATTGCATGCTTAAATAACCATTTGAGGAATTGCAAATGACCAAATCGAAATATATATATAAATTCAACAAGATTCCAACATAACCAGAATACAACTTCATATACGCCTCATGTTTGCAAGAATATATATCATCACTTTATTGATGTATCAAGTGGTTCATTGGTATTTAGCAGCTATCTGCTGGAGAGAATCACATAATTCTTGCGGCTTGCAAAACATTGGCATATGATCTGCGCCGTTGATCTCCACAACGTCATTGAACCCAGCATTTTGGATCATCCAGTGTTGGTAATTCAATGGAATTCCAAGGTCTTCAGGACAAACAATATAAACACGTGGAACTGACCCATATCTTTGTTTGGAGAAGTTCTTTTCCTTAGACAAATCTTCGATGAAATATGATGATGGCCTTGCCAAAGTCATGGCCAATTCAAGGTCCTACAAAAATCAATTCAATCCTTTATTTGTTTGTCTTTTTGTTCAAGACTTTATTCTAGGAAGATTTTTCAGCATGTTGTTTTAGCTAGTAATTGTCCTAACATGTAATAGTGAAGGATATGATATTGTCGTAACATGCAATTGTTACGCACCTCAATGGGTCAGAGTTGATAGAGCTTGTAAGACAAGAACTTGGGACCAAAGAAAATTAATGTTTTGTTCCCACACTGGCAAAATTCCGTGTCCAACCATTCCTCTGATGGGGTCCTCTCATTGTACTGTCAAGGGAAAGAATTATAATAATGCTAAAGATGAGTGTAATTTCTTCATTCTGTATTTTTCTTTACATAGACAATGAATAAGATTTGAAATGTTTCTCAAGTTTTCAGAGTGTATATTTTTGGTTGACATCAGCGAAGAATTAGATATTTGAAATCTAAAGAATTTTCATATTAATTATCTATAAAAAAAAGTAGTATAATTGATGACGTGCATATTAATATATAATTCAAATATATCTAACTAGCATCATCATATTTTTTTATAATAAGGTTTTTATTTTGGTTCCTAAAAAATTTTCTTTAATTTTTATCTCTGCAAATTATGAAATTGTTGTTTTTATTCATGGTAAAATGAGTAAATTAAATTTTAATTTTATTCTGTAAAAAAATTCTTTGATTACTCCAAAATCTAAATATTTATTTTTGATCCTTAAAAGTATAAATATGAAGTATCCATTTTTTTATATTTCATGTGCTGACATGATATCATAGACATTGGTGGGTTTCATATGAGATGATCACTTTATCTTTCATTAAATAAATAAGTAATCAATGAGAGTTACCTGGTAGTGTGGATCACAGACAATAATTTTAAACTTTTTCTAAGAAATAAAAATCACACATATGATGGAATTTTGATTTGCAGACGGCGGCATAAAAAACTTCACACTGAAAGTAGGTCGCATTAAAATTTCAAGAAAATCAAGATAAAAAAAGTGGCCGGTGTTCAATGTCTGAAGAAATAAGTAAGAAAACTGGTGAAATTTCAGAAGGAAACCTCAAGAGTGTAATTAAGAAGCAAACCTTTTCCAAGACGTAAGATGGGCGGTGTTCAACGTCTGGAGCAAAAGCAGCTAAGAAAACACCAACTGCTACCTTTTCTGGAAATTTTTCCATTGCAATTGCTATGCTCATCCCCCCAAGGCTGTGACCAACTAGAACTACCTTCTCATTTGAGGGAATTGTGTCCAATAGCTGCAGCAAAGGCTCAGTGTACTCTGAGAAAGTGTCAACATCCTCAATTTTCTTCATGTTGATGCCAGAAGCTGCATGGTTGAGCACTGTGACCTTGTGGCCTTCAGATTCCAAGCGTGGCTTCAACTTATACCAACACCATGCTCCATGGCATGCCCCATGCACCAGCACATAATGCTTCCTGCCTAAACAATTTTCCGAACTCATGATGCTTTTCTTTTTGTGCTACTTAGTATTCGTCCTCGCTATATATAGACAATCAAATGGATCGGGTTTGAGTGGTTTCTGTTTCCTCCACAAAATGTTTGGTTAATATCTTTTTCTTTAAAGAAATTTATATTTTTAAAACATTTGTTTTTAATGAAATTTATTAGAACTAACAAATGGAATTCGAAAAAACTAAAAATTATTTCATAAAATCATTAAATAAATCATCGTTAAGCAAAAATAAATTATTTAATGCAAGAATACACATTTATATTTTAATTTATATAACTAACAAATTACATCTTCTAAATTTTGATCAAACAGTTATGGACTGAAATTATATGAAGTGGAAATTATAGAGAGAGCTAAATAGAATTAAATGTCATTCTTGTTAGCATAGATGAGTTTTGAATGATGTTTCTATTTCATTCTTAATTAAAAATGGAATGAAAAAGATAATTTATCATTTAAGGGTGTGATTTGTACTTACTACTGTATATGCATGATCTCCCTTCTCCTCCTGCACAGCATAGCTCCTCCGTTCTCTCCTCGTGGCAAAACGGACGATATATATAAAAACACTTCAACGATCAAGACATGTAGCTTTTCTAGAAAGTAGGTGTATTAGAGTATTATGTTTAGAGTACTAACCTTATTAGGTTGCCTTCAATAGTTTGAAACTATTTGAACATCCCTCTAACAGACATAAAAAAACTACTAGCTTTGGTCAACAGGATCTTCATTTAAGTCATCAAGTGAGGGTAAGATTAGAAGAGTTGAATCTCTCAAGAAGAACACCTCAGATTTCAAACGGAGTCTTTCTTAACCAAAATACTCTAACATCAATTGAAAAGAACTCATTAACACAACTTCATATTAGTAATTTTTTTAAAATAAAATTTATACAGATCCATGTTTGTATCGGAAAAGACGCAGAAGTTGCAAGATTATCACTTTATTTATGTCTCGTGGAGCCATGGTTCCAAACGAGATCCAATTATAATTCTAACACAAGTCAAATTCAAACACAACGTACAAATAAAAATAAACTGCAACATTCGTCGTGAATTTATGCATATTTTGTAACTATTTTCTCGAGAGATTCAAATAGTTCTCGAGGCTTGCTATTCATAGCCATATGATCTGCGCCTTTGATCTTTAGAACGTCATTAATCCCGGCATTTTGGATCATCCAGAGCTGATATTCCATTGGAATTGCAATGTCCTCAGTGCAAACAATATATGCACGTGGAACTGACCCATATCCCTCTTTGGAGAAGTTCTTCTGCGTAGACAAGTCTTCAACGAAGAGTGATGATGGCCTTACTAAAGTCTTGGCCAATTCAAGGTCCTGCAAAATCAAATTCCTTATTAATTTGCTTTTATTGAAGACTTGAAACTTTGAGGGCTTTCTGTAATATATATATATATAGTTACCTCAATGGGGGAGAGCTGGTATAGCTTGTTGGACAAGAAGTTGGGACCAAAGAACATTGATGTTTTGTTTCCACTTGGAGCAAATTCTGTGTCCAACCATGCAGACGACGGGGTCCTCTCATTGTACTGTTCAAGTAGCAAAATGTAATAATGGTGATCACCATTATTATTGACAATAAATAAGATGTGAAAGGGTGTGCATGTTATGTTTATCCATTCAATGTATATTTTTGAATTACCTGTTTCCGGATTCAAATCCATGACCAACAAATTACCAAGACACAACTTTACCGCTGCACTAGGGCTCGCCCTCTCATAAAAATATTTCAAACTATAAAAAATAAAGCCGGTGCATGTATTTTTGGGACGAGTTCGGATTGTAGCCTTGCTGCCTTCCCAATCCAATTTAGTTTAATATGCATTCACTTAAAACATATTAGGTTTTTGAATAATGCACATTAATAATATTTTTTTTATTTAATATATAATATTTTAAATTATACGATATTATATTTACAACGTTATTAACGAAATTATTTATTTTTAAATATGTATTGTAATACATACATACATATATATATATATATATATATATATATATCTTAATTTAACTTTTATACTTCTTTTACTGTACAATTTAATTATAAATAATACAAAACCAGGTTGAATTTTGATTAGATCAAAAATCCGATTTCAATAAAATCAAAGTTTTGGATCGGGTATTAGGGACAAGAGTGAGCCCATCCCAACTCGTCTCTTGCTCAGCAGTCAACCTCACTGAATAATTGTTATAGAGATAATGATCACTTACAGGATTTACTTTATATATATATATATATATATATAACTAATATTATGTTTCTATACGAAAGTGTAGACTTAGGAAGTCAAAAAATGTGATATGATAATTGTGATTGAAACATTTTTATAAAGGAATTGATAGTTCCCTTTTCCACGGAATCCAGCCCATGCATTTATGTCTAAATAATTAGTTCCACAATTTGTATTATTGGGCAGAAATTGCACTTGCAGAAGTAAGAAAATTGATAAAAAAAAAAAATCACAAGTAACCTCAAGACTAAGAAGCAAACCTTTTCCAAGACATAAGATGGTTGGTGTTCAGTGTCTGGAGCAAAAGCAGCTAAGAAAACACCAACTGTTACCTTTTTTGGGAATTTGTCCATGGCAAGTGCAATGTTAAGCCCCCCAAGGCTGTGACCAACTAGAACTACCTTCTCATTTTTGGGAATTGTGGCCATTAGCCGCAACAAAGGGTCAGAGTATTGTGAGAAAGTATGAACATCATCAATTTTCTTCATGTTGATGCCAGAAGCTGCAAGGTCGAGTGATGTGACCTTGTGGCCTGCAGATTCCAAGCGTGGCTTGAGTTTGTACCAACTCCAAGCTCCATGGCATGCCCCATGCACCAGAACATAATGCTTCTTATCTATGCAATTCCCTGAAATGATCATGCTTATAAAAAACATAAAAAAAATAAAAAATTCTGACCTCATGGTATCTTCTTCTTGTGTTGTACTGTTCAATAGGTACTCCATCTCGCTATATATAGATGGAGAAATGGGTTGTCAACAAATTAAAAGTTATTACCAGCTTTGAATAGTAATCAAATCACCACCGCCAAGATATATACTATTTCACATATTTTTTTACAAGCAATTTATTTTAAATAACAAAATTTTATACATCTCACATCTTGTTTGTGTTGGACAAGTGGCCTAAAAAATTTTAAGAAGGAGGGTTGAATTAAGATTTCATTAACTATTCCTAATTAAAAAATTTCCCTTACTTAGATATTTCCTATATTCAATTATTTCTTTAATTGTAAGTTACTTAAATAACAAATAAGGAAAAATAACATTAAGGAAATATAAACACAACAGAAAGTAAAAGAGATCAAGGAAAGAGAGAATGCAAAATCAGATTTATACTGATTTGACCACAACCCGTGCCTACGTCTAGTATTCAAGCAAATATCACTTGAGCGTTTTCACTAACCTTGTAAAAACCCTTTACAAGTAATGAACCACAAAAGACTTCTCTCCTTTGTGTTCAGTGTTTACACCAAGAAGCAAATTTTACTTCTTGCAATGAACCCCAAAGAACCTTTCTCCTTTGTGTTCAGTGATTACACCAAAAGACAATCTCACCTCTTGCAATGAACCCCAAAGGATGTTACTCCTTTGTGTCCAATGATTACACCAATAAGCAAATTTCACTTCTTTCAATGAACCCCAACGGACGTTACTCCTTTGTGTCTAGTGATTATACCAAGAAGCAAATTTCACTTCTTGCAATGAATCCCAAAGGACGTTACTCCTTTGTGTCCAATGATTCAACCAAGGAACAAATTTGTTCCTTGAACCAAGTAGACCGTCTCTTGAAAACTTTTATAACCAAGAGTCGGTCTCTTGAAAAGCTTTTTGTAAGAATGAAGGAGAAGAAGAAAATAGAATAACACAAGTTTTTGTTGAATGAACTTTTCTTGACAAAACAAATGTTAGACAAAAATTCTTAGAAAGATGTTGAGAATAATTCTTTTGAAATTCGTGTCATGGTCACATATTTATAGCCATTTGATGACTCTTGAAGAAATCATGTTAAAAGTTGTGACTCTTGACAATTTCTTTAAAACCAATCACTGGTAATCGATTACCATAATGGTGTAATCGATTACACAGTTTATTTTATCAAAGGTTGTGATTCTTCATGTTGAGTTTTGAAATCTAACGTTTAGAATCAGTGGTAATCGATTACAAATATTGTGTAATCAATTACACTATTTTGAAAATATTTTTGAACGTTACAAGACAATGGTAATCGATTACATGCTCATGGTAATCGATTACTACTTTGTAAATCAGTTATAGAACTGTTTTTTGCTTCTGGTAATCGATTATTACCTTATGGTAATCGACTACCAGAGAGTAAAAACTCTAGTAAAAAAATATTTCTTGAAAAATTCTCTTGGACAATTTTGTGTTGTTCTATCTTTTCTTTGAAAAAATTCTTTTTAAACTTGTCTTGATACTTTTCTTGAGGTTCTTGCATATCTTGAATCTTTACTTGAATCTTCTTGATTTTTTAATCTTGTTTAAATGAATATTTAATAATCTTTGACATCATCAAAATACTTTTAGAAGTTTTACTTCTACAGTTGAATGATTTTTTTTCCTTTTTTTTCATTAATTTTAGTTGAAATTCCTTTTCATCCTTTTTATTTTTCAATTTAGAAACTCTTTTGTCTATCTTGTTCACTCTAAGTGAAGTCATGTTTTGTATTTCATGTCTTTTGCTCTCACAGTCACAGATCGGTAGCGCATATTCTTGATGACATTCACGACTAGGGCAGCTCTAAAAAAAAACCAATTTTTAAAAAAATAACTGATTATCAGTTATATAAAAATAGTTATAAAATTATGACCAATTTTATAAAAATGATTATTTTAAATAACTTTTTATTTAAAAAATAATTATAGTTATAAAACTAAAACTAGTTTTGCAGAAATGATTAGTTTAAATAACTTTTTATTTCATTTGTAACCGATTATATAACTTGTTTTAAATATAACTGATTATATAATTAGTTTATATAATTAGTTATATTCATAATCAATTTTTAAATAACCAGTTATACAAATTAGTTATGATTATAATTATTATAATAATTACTTATAATCTAGTTATTTATTAATAATGATTATGATTATTTAACCAAACCATGAACACTCTTGTTCACGACTAGTTTGTTTATGCTACCACCACGTCGTCATTTATAATAAAGTTAACCAAATTTTGACCATTCGTTTATGATATAAAATCTGAAAATTATTTTCCCAATTTTTAATTAAGATCATATAAGTTATTATAAATAAACCAAAATATTAGAAGTGATAATATATATATATATATATATATATATATATATATATATATATATATATATATATATATATATATATATATATATATATAATTAGCTGAACTCATGCTAATAATAAATAATGAAATTATTATGGTTGTACTTCCTGTGTATTTCTTCTCGTCGACAAAAGGTTTGCAATTGCATTCCATCTCGCTATATTATATCAGACGAAGAAAATGGGTTTAGTTTCCGTCCCGTCGGCAAAAGGTTAATACTACAAATCATCGGCTTTGAAGTTTGAATAGTTAAACCACATGCTTAATTTACTTATAAAAAATAGTATCACATGCTTTATATATAGCAACGGACAACTTGCGCATTAATACCGTGATTGATGTAATAATTCTAAGATTAGTTTGCAATGTATATAAATGGTGGGCGAAACTGCTGAGATATGGTTTTTGGAAACAAAAGACTACAGGTCATAGATGTTACTGTTTGATAACCTGTTTAGTTTGGAGGGTTTCGATCAAACTGAATTAGAGTTGCATGGGATGGATATGATTGTAATACCTATTATTCTAGGACTTCATTGAAAGAATGTTTATGATAAGGGATGAATCCATTCGTGTTTATAATGGAGCCCTACTCATGCATGTAAGTCATATGGATAATTATGGTACCCTTAATAAAATTCCTTGTTTGCGGCTAAAAAAATAAAACATTTTAAGATTAGTTATTTAAGTTAACAAATCAATAGTCTTAAAAGCTTGGCAGACACTTAATCTTTCACATGGCTAGTTGAGTTAACAAATTAATTAATTTGACTAACAAGTTTGGCACTGCTTAATTTCTACCTTTTTTTTTTCTTTTGAAGTTAGGCATGAATTAACTCCAAATCCGTGAATATACATCCAACACCAACTTGATTTTGATTAGAAAATCTCACTTTGATTAAGATATTGACTTTGAGTTTAGTTTTTTTCCAACTTGTAAAAGTAGAGTAGCTAGGGTACAAGAATGTAATCCTTGCTATCAAACTTGCCTTACTATTATATTTTTGGTTCTTAATAATTTTTTTAACTTTTTAGTTCCTAATAAAAACTTTATTTTATTTTTAAGTCCCTAAAGTACTATTTAAATCAATATATTTCACTTTTTAAAGTGCTATTTAAAAAAAAAAGATTAAGGACCAATAATAAAAAAAAATTATTAGGGTAAAAAAGTTAAGAAAAATTATTAGGGACCAAAAGTAAAATTCAGAAATTTACCATAAATTAAAACATATTTAAGCCTATTATATTTGAGTTAGGATTTTATTTTCATAATTTTATTTTTACATTGATTAAAATATAATTTAATTAATTTGATAGTTAAATAATTAAAATTATAATAAAAATAATAATTAAATAATACAGTAAAAAATGTTTAATAAAGATTTCATTTAATGAGGCTAGCTAACCAGTACCTCACACCATTGGTTAAAGAATTGTAAAAAGAAAATACATCAATTGTTGGAATTGTATTAAAAATCATGAAAGAGTGTACGTATTGTTTAATTCTTTAATGAAAGTTTTCTACTTCTTCAATTTTTTAAGACATTGGTTTGCATTTTTCTAATTTAATTCTTACGTATTTTTTAAGATCATTATTATTTATCAATTTCTATCTGTTGTTTGAATTAAAACGTAAAATATTTCGATCATTATATGCTTTATTTAAAAATTTAAGTACATAAATTTTCAAAAAGTGAGGCGATTTTATTGAGTACGATGAAAGTTGAAAACGAAAAAAGTGTTCAGTTACACTTTCATGAAAGACTAAGGTTAATAAGAATGGCTTTTCAGTATACATGATCTTTAGTAAGAGGGGCTTATAATCATGGTATTTGTGGAGTAAATTGAAGCCAACTCTTTAATTGAGTGAAGATTAAGAATGATACGTTGCAATAAAATAGTCTAATAAAGAGTGTTGAAAAGTGAAAAAGGAATTGCGTGGAAGGATCACTACTAAAAAAAAATGCATTTAATATTGATCATATTAGATTTGTTTGGGGTGATGATTTTGTGTTTTCAATTTTAAATATAATTTTCAAATTAAATGTGTTTGAAAAAATGAGTTAAAATATTTTTTAATTTATTTTTAAAATACTTTTACATTTATTTTAAAATAAGAAATTAAAAAGCACATACCCCTATATTTGCATTGAGAATGATTTTTTTAGCTATTATTGTCCACCTTCGCTCCCACCATTACCATAATCACTAGTATTGATATTATTATCATCGTCTTTCTCACTGTAACCAACTATAATCATTATTAATACTATTATCATCACCGTTATGATTACTACTATCATTGTTATCATTATTGATATTATTGTTATTATCATCATTATTTTCAGTATTACTATCATCATCATCGTTATTGTTATTGTGATCATAATCACACCCAAAAAAAATCTGAAGTTATTTTTAAGTAATACAAAAACTTTTAAATATTTTTAAACTAAAATTTGAAGAGAAATTAAAACTAAAATTTAAAAACTAAAAATCGATTGTTGTCTTTAAGAATTTTAAAACTCAACCAAAAATTACTCCAAACATAATCTTAGGGATTTTACATCATTTTATGAACCAATGTAGATCTTGCTATTATAGAAAGTAAACACTTTTTTACATGATTAAAATATAACCAATAGAGATCTCCTTTTTCCAACACCAAATTTGCAGATTCATTCAGTCTTCTATTTTAGAACATTAAATCTAAAGCACGTTCTTCACGCTGTATGTAAATCCACAATCGAACCATTCTCTACACCGGCCTCAAAGTCTCAAAAGTTGCATCCGTCTTCCAAATCGATCCCATCATCACTCTTGTCACCTCAAACTCCGTCAACATTTAGAAAATGTAGCAGATGTGGCAAAGTCACGCAAATGCAGTTTGATGAAGCATAGAAAAGGACAAGATTAAGAGAAAGCCCTCTAAGTTGGGAATTGCTAATAAAAAAGAATAATCATAAAATTGAAATATATAAACATGCACCAAAATGAAAAATATATAATAGAATCATGACACAGAGATCAAGAATAAGAATTCCTAGAAAAGATGGAAAATGGTTCTGTGACTTTTCCAAATTGACCCCATTCCAAATTGACCCCATCCCGCTTCTCATTGTGAACACCATAGACGTCTCTTCGATTTCATAAATGTAGGAGACAGCAGAGTCACGCAGATGCAATTTGATGAAGCCTGCAAGTTGAAAATTGTTAATAAAAAGAATGATCATAAAATCAAATATATATTTTTTTGTTGACTATAATATTAATTCGAAATAGCTTTCGTTAATGGATAATCTTTATCGGAAGTTATTGTTATTGTTGTGGAGAAAGCTGGAGGCAAATGCTGGGGAGACGGTCCTCAACCCCATTTCTATCCAGATCTTGCACTTGAAGCAGAATGCTTATAGTATTCAACATTTTAGGTCTATCTTTTCTTGTCAATATTTTTACATATTTGATCAATTCTGGCCTGAAAATTGCTTACCACTTATTGCACTCGACTGTGAATTCAGATAAACTTCATTTAATAACAATGAAACAAATATGTATTTGATATTTTTTCCTGCTTATCATCAACATGAATTGACAAGAACTAATATATACCACTACATATATAAACTTCATTTTAAAAAATAAATATACAGCTCCATGCATGTATCGAAAAAGTCGATTTATTGATTTGTCTCGTTGGTTCAAACGAGATCTTATAATTCTAACCCTACTAGTCAAATTCATCCACAACAAATAAAATTGAAGCCTGATTCACGAATTTATGCATATTTAGTCACTATCTGCTGGAGGGAATCGAATAGTTCTTGTAGCTTGCAAAGCATAGCCATATGATCTGACTGAGCCTTTAATCTCTAGAACGTCATTGAACCCAGCATTTTGGATCATCCAGAGCTGATATTCCAATGGAATTGTAAGGTCCTCAGTGCAAACAATATACGCACGTGGAACTGACCCATATCCCTCTTTGGAGAAGTTCTTTTGTTTAGACAAGTCTTCGATGAAGAGTGACGCTGGTCTTGCCAAAGTCTTGGCCAATTTAAGGTCCTGCGAAATTCAATACGATTTAATTTATTTTTATTGAAGACTTCGATACTTCAAAGACCTTTTAGCACATTGCTTTATATATAGAAATGTTACTTGTACCATAAATTATATATGCAATAATTTTTATAATTAAATAGAAAAAGAAAAAAGATAAAAATATTTTTGTATAAATTATTGTATGAATAACACATCTTGTTACTTTAGCTAGTAATAGAAAAGGATGTGAAGTAAAAATAATAATAACAATGGTGAAAATTAGTGTAATTTTCTTAAAGCTTCTTTTTCAATAATGAACAAGATGTGAAATATAATTGTGTGACATATGTGACTCAGGTGTATATATTCACAAAAAGTTTATATATTAGTGTCTATTTTTGAAGGACACAATGCAAGCGAATCATATTTGCTAGTTATAATTTCAATAATTGTCATATTCATTATCTTTAGAAAAAAAAGTTATAAAGTTTATGATTGTGCTTACATTAGAAACCAATTACAAATATACAGATATTTTATCTAATATTTAATAATCATAGATCATAAAATTTTTAATATTTGTTTCAGGTTATATTCTTCTTAATTTTGACTTCGGCATAAAGAATAATAAAATAAAGATTAAAGTTTTTCAACACAAAACTATATCTTTTCTTGGACATAAGATGGGTGGTGTTCAAGGTCTGGAGCAAAAGCTGTTAACAAAACACCAACTACTACCTTTGAAATTTCTCAACTGCAAGGCTCGAAGTATTCTGAGAAGGTATCAACATCTTCAATTTTTTTCATCTCAATGCCAAAAGTTGCAACATTACTACTAAAAAAATGTATTCCACGTCGACAAATTTACAATGGTTATTGAAAAATTGTCGTTAAAAAAAGAGTTATAACATTTTTGTAATTAACCAAAGTCATTAAAAAACCATCATTAAGATTAATGAAATGACGATTTTGAGAAAATCGTGTTGGGACTCGTTAACATTATTAGTTAATCTACGATAGTTTTTCAAACCATCGTTGGTTGAGACTCACATTCAACCCTTCATATTCTTAATCTTCTTTCTCATAACTTTGTGCCTTTTCTCTCTCTCATAATGGCCAAAATAACTACCTCCTCTCTCGCTCAATCTCCGTCAGGTTCCTCTGCCACTACTCCTAAAGCCTTGCCGTCGCACCCAAAGCCTCTCTTCCAACCACCTCCTCTGCTTCCCCACCCCTTCCTCCTCCTCCTCCTCCAGCCCCACCACTTCCTCTGGCCTCGTTGTAGTCTGCGACGGACCTGCGGACGCCTACCAATCTTGGCCCCAACAGCCACGGATCTGTTGTCGCCGTTGCATTCGTTGTTGCGGCCGCCTTGATGATGTAGATCCAGTAGTTAGGGTTTTTATTTTTACAATAAAAAAGTACAGTACTAACAAATTTATCTCTATGATTGTGTAACAATGTGGTGTACTACCCCCAACAGGATCTTGAAGGGGTTGGATTCGTTGGAAGGAGGGTACAAGAGCCGCAACCCTTTCTCTTGGATCAAAGAAGCTGGTACATAAATTAATTTTAGCTTGTGAGACAAAAATCAATTTATTTTTTATCTTCTTATCTTCTGTTCTTGTAAATACTTTTAGAAACTGTTTGGGAAAACGTTGTTCCTTATTTTGTTTGGGCTTCTTGATTTAAAAGATTTATAGATAGAAAAAAGAAGAAGTAAGGTGACAATATGTAAGTGTGAAACTGAAAATGAGAGTAGGAGATTTTTTTATCCTTGAATCTTTTTTATCTATTATTATTATTATTATTATTAGTGTGATAGTTATCTTTGTTATTCTGTGTTCATTCTTTGAAATTCAGGAGGAAATTAATGAGGAGGATGTGAGACTAATGGAAGCATTCATATCGAAGCAGCAAAAAAACACTTGCAAACCTCATTGTCCAAAGAATAAAAGAAAAGGCTGCTTTTGTTGCTTCAGACAATATTTGACTGCGTTTTATTTTCCTCTTGGTTTCGTTATTTTTAATTTTGGGGTTTTGAGTGTTTTTAGCATGTTGTTCAGCCTGCTTGGAGATTTTATATCTCACTCTTGTGTTTGTGATATTTTTGTGTGCAGAAAATCGACCCGTTCCAAAATTGGATAAATCCATGATTGAAATATACAAGACGTATGTATAACTTCCATTTCAATTCTATTATAAATGTGCGAGAGTGTACACATGCACGGGAAACTACGGTAGTCATATCTTAATTCCTCCATTCGAATTATGACTTGAATGGCTGTTAGAAGAGTATGTTAAAGGACTGAGGAGCCTTAAATGATTCACACGAAAGATGAAAGATTAATCGGTCTAAAGGATCAAAATTTGTTTAACGTCACAGGATTTTATAAAAAAAACCAAAAACCTTAATTATGATCCTTACCAAAGAAGAGCATGCCAAAATTTTCTTAGTGATGTGCAGTACGTCCTCCCCAAGCAGGTGTAAGGTATGTGTGGAAGTTGATTTTGTAGTCTACCAATTGTTCTTCACTGCTGTTTCCCTCATTTTCTTGTTGTTTATGTAAGGTATGTGCGGCAGGTTTCATTTTCTTGTTGTTTATGTAAGGTATGTGCGGCAGGTTTCATTTTCTTGTCGCACACTTTTGTTCTTTACAGCTGTTCTCAAGGTCGTATCTAGATTTTTTAAGACTTTAACCAAAATTTATATTTGTAACTAATTTAATACTATAATTTAACAAATTTTATTTAATTTTTTATGACTGGAAAATTATTAATCAAAATTTTATAATTAAGTATTTCTAATAATTTGATCCCTTCTCATACCCAATATATATAGCTAATATTCATACATTTTTAATATATATATATATATATATATATATATATATATATATATATATATATATATATATATATATATAGGACTATTACGTACAACTTCGTATATAGTAATTGTTTTATAAATTTACACAAATCCGTGTGTGTATATGTGTATATATATATATAGGAAATGTCACATAAGTGGCCATATATCTTACCGCTTTATTTATTTGTCTCGTGGTTTCAAACGAGAGATCTTATAATATTCTATTACAAGTCAAATTCAAACACAACAAATAAAACTAATTAAAGCATGCTACGTGAATTCATGCATATTTAGTCGCTATCTGCTGGAGGGAATCAAATAGTTCTTGTGGCTTGCAAAGCATAGCCATATGGTCTGTGCCTTTGATCTCTACAACTTCATTGAACCCAACATTTTGGATCATGAAGAGCTGATATTCCAATGGAATTGCAAGGTCCTCAGTGCAAACAATAAAGGCACGTGGCACTGACCCATATCCCTCTTTGGAGAAGTTCTTTTGTTTAGTCAAGTCTTCCATGAAGAGTGATGATGGCCTTATTAAAGTCTTGGCCAATTCAAAATCCTGCAAAATCCAATCCTTATTAATTTGTTTTTCTTTTTTTTTTTTTAATTGAAGAGTCGAAACTTTGAAGACTTCCCAGCATATTACTTTAGCTAGTAGTAATAGACAGCTAGAAAATGATGTAATTAATTGTTGCAACTATCGTAACATGTAATTAATTACCTCAATTGGGGATAGTTGGTAGAGCTTGTCGGACAAGAAGTTGGGGCCAAAGAACATTGTTGTTTTGTTTCCACTTGGAGCAAATTCAGTGTCTAACCATGCAGCTAACGGGGTCCTCTCGCTGTACTATTCAAGTGAAAAATAATAGTAATGGTGAAGATCGATCGCTGTAATTTTCTTACTTTTTTTTTTGGCAATGAATACTGAATAGGATGTGAAATGGTGTCATGTGTATCGATCAATTCACAAAAGTGCAGGTATTCGTGTCTATTTTTTATTGACATAATCATTTGATAGTCTAAATTTAATCAAAGAAGTTTAATATTAATTCTCTTTAAAGAAGTTACAAAATTGATGGCCACGTATATTAATGTAATTCAAAAGAAACAAAAAGAAAAGGAAATTTTAACGTAGAAGAAAAATTGTCTATGATTAACAATTTAAAAATTATTTGAAATATAAAATTAAACGATGAATCAGCTATCGTGTAAAAAATGCTATAATAAAATATATTCTTACATATAAGAACAAACAGTTAGATTTATAAAATAAAAATTAATTCTCAAAATAAATGTAATATAATTATAATTGTAAATAGAAAAAAAAAAGCTAACCCCTCTGGCTATGAAATTAACAGAATGTTGTTATAAAGGTAAATGATCTCACATGATTGGCGTCACATTTTTGTTTTACGGATGCACACTCGAATTGGAGAATAAATAGATGAAAAAAAACAAAAATAGATATGAAAAATAATATATATACTATAGAATGAAGAGAAAATATATAAAAAGTATATTAATAAAGTATTTAATATTTTATAATGATCTAAGGAAGGAGTGTTCATCATGTTTTACTATTTGTTTTTTACACCCTGTCCCCACTTCCTATACTGCTCTCTTTGGCCAAAAATTACAGTAGAAAAGTCAATTTATCTGCTCCTACTTTCTACATATAGTAACAGATCGAAAGTGTAGACTTAAGATGTCCAAAGATACGGTCGATTTGGAAATTATATTTGCCACATTCACGCAGTGGTAAACCTGAATCGTTAAATAAAAATTGGACGGTTTATCTGTTTGTGTTTTGGCTGTTTATTTTAAATTTAACTTATAAGTTAAAGACAATCATGATTAATTGACTGTATGAATGTGTTAAAATCCTGACTACTGAGAAACTCTGGATGTCTATTTGAAACGTGATTATATGAGCAAAGTTAAACTTCTATTATATATATATATATATATATATATATATATATATATATATATATATATATATATATATATATATATATATATATATATATATATATACACACCAAGGGTATAGTTGTTGTGACTGGTGTGCGTGAATTTTGTGTCCTTTATTTTTGCCTCTTATTTTCTAAATTTAAATAACAACATAAAGAATAAAAAATATATTTTAGTCTATCAAAGTTAATAATGAAAAATTTATATATAAGTGATGTAAGATAAAAAAAAAAGAAAAAAAAATAGTTAAAGAGAAAGTATTTGTCCAGAAATAATTTCTTTTGCGTCTTAAATATTAATGTTCTTAAAATATTAATTAAAGAACTAATAAAAGAAAGATATTTATTTAAAAAATTATAAGAAAGTTTAAAAACAATCATAAACAATATAATTTTCCATATTTTAATAAAAATATTTTTTATTTCAACTTTTTAATCAGTATCTTAAAGATCATTGTTAGTATTTGTTTTTTCTCTTTTATAAAGGTATTGATAGTCACCTTCTTCCATGGACACTTTGGCCCACGCATGTATCTTCAATTAATTAGTGTTGTTTAGCAGCAACAGCCCTTGTATATAATTATGAAATTTGATGAAAATTTCCAGAACTAACCTCAAGAGACTAGTTGGAAGCATACCTTTTCCAAGACATAAGATGGGTGGTGTTCAACGTCTGGAGCAAAAGCTGTTAGAAAAACACCAACTGCTACCTTTTCTGGAAATTTCTCCATGGCAAGTGCTATGTTCAGCCCTCCAAAGCTGTGACCAACTAGAACTACCTTTTCATTTGAGGGAATTGTGTCCAATAGAAACAACAAAGGCTCAGTATACTGTGAAAAAGTGTCAACATCTTCAATTTTCTTCATGTTGGCTCCAGAAGCTACAAGGTCAAGCACTGTGACCTTGTGGCCAGCAGATTCCAAGCGTGGCTTGAGCTTATACCAACACCATGCTCCATGGCATGCCCCATGCACCAGCACAAAGTGCTTCTTATCTATACAATTTTCTGAACCCATGATATGGTTTCTTCTGAGGGTTGTAGTAGTTACTTTGCATTCCTTAATAGCTATATATATAACGTGAAATGCGTCAGGTTTGGCATCCCGTCCAGAAAAGTTCAATTATTGGCTTTGAAAAGTTAAACTACATGTTTGGTTTTGTTTTTCGATCAACTAATTAAGATGCAATACACGTCCTGATTACAATTTTGAAAGCTCTAATTTGAGTAAACGCTTATTTTTCTTATAATTTTGGATAAATCATGATTTAGAAACAATAATATATAAATTATTAAATAAAATGATTGTTAAGCTTAAAATAAATCTGATAAGGAGACACTTGTTTAATTACCGTTGTCTAGAAAATAAGGTTTATTGAAGAGTAATGACACAAAAATATTTTTTTTTATTTTTCTTTATTGGATTGTTTTTTCACATCAAGTCCATATGAAAGGTCTTATATTAGATTCACTGTGATGCCCTCCTTTTGCTCGACATGCAGTACTCTATTCATATTCTTTCATACAAGTTTAGAAGGCTCTGCGACGCACTAATTAGTACTTCGTACGTATTTTATTTGACAATGAAAATATCCAGCAAAGTCCGCGTTGGCATTGAAATCAAACACAATTATTGCAATTAAGAAGAGACTGATGCAAGATGGCAAATTAAGAAGAGGTCCTTGTTTTAAATGGTCGATATGCCTTTCAGTGAGACAGAAAAAATTAAACGTGCTTTTCTTTTCAAAAAATTATTGTTGCTTTAATATTTTTTATTGAAGACGTAAAATAATTGGAGAACATACACCATTTTAGCTTTTACTTTTGCATATAGTACTAATAGTTTATCAATTCCTCCTTTCAAAAAAAAAAATAGTTTATCAATTCCTTAATTAAATAATCACTAAACATATCTTTATTGATTACGCTCGTGTTTCAAAAGGATCCACAATCATAAAAAATCTACTTGTTGTAGCTTTTGCGTTTGTATTTTTCTCAAAACGTATTTTAATTATAAGATGTTGTAATAGAGTATAAATTCGTTCCCAACACGCACTACATGATTTCTTTAATAATTTGATTTAATTTGATCCTATTACTATTTTCGTGTGGTTGGGTACGTATATGAACCATACGATTACACACGGCAGTGTGTGGGATTGGCTTTCTTTAACAAATATATAAGTGAACATAAAAAACAAATATAAAAAAAAAGTTGTAAAGAGACGGCAGTCTTAATGAGGGTTTTTTCCCCCATATACACCACCTCCTTCTAATTATTTCAAATTTTATTTTCTAAAATACACCTAGCGGTAATAGATTTGTCGAAGGGCGTTTTACATTCTACTCTTTAATATCTCAAAAGAACATTTATTAGGAACTCGCATTGGTATTGAAGTAGGTCATTGAAAATAAACACCAGTTTAATTGTGTTTGATTGATCTATTTGGAAAAATAAATGTTAATTTCGAGTTAACAATGATTTGAGTGCTTGTTTCTCCTAAGAATGTTATAATATTGAGATTGAATTTCGTTTGTGAAGGTATATTGTGTGGAAGTGTGTGGCTGTATTGAGGGTGCTTGTTGTTATTTATAATTGTTTGAATATTTACTCCATTGATGTGTATTGAATTATCATAAGGTTATAATTATTTTTTTGATAGAGGCTTGTCTGTAATCCAATGTTGATTGAGACATTTCATTTTTCCAATTTTTTTATCGATATAGTGCATTATGTTCTCAATTTTGACTATTATTTCACCCTACTACTTGGTGTAGCAGTCCATCATTGTTTTCAGAGTTTAATTTTAAATTGTGAATTGTCAATTTAATGTTAGTTTTGTTGGTAAGACATCTATTATTTTTTTAAAGACTTGATAAATTGTAAAGTATTGTCAATTTCAAATGTCATTCTACTTTGATACATGGTGCACCAGACGTTTATTATTACTTTCACCCTTAAGTTTAAATTGTGAGTTACCAATTCAATGCCATTTATCTGTAAATAGTAGAGACATGATTAATTCGCACATACTTATAAATTTAAGTGTTTGCGTTTTAAGGAGTTGTCATTTTTTGTTATTTTCATTTTTAACATAAATTGAAACAAATAATTTATTTCATTATGTAAAATAAGTATTACAAATAACAATAAAACAAAGTAGGTAATGCAAACTCACAATGACATAATGTTAAAGCAATAAACACTAACGTAGCACACCATGGGAAAACTTCAAAACAGAAACAACTAACAGACGGATCATCCCTAGATTACCAACCTCGTTTGAATATTGGTTCATGAGAAACAGACATGTTACTATCACTATCATGATCTTTGACCCAACAATTTGCATTGCTCTCGTATTCATCTAATAGGTCTTCAAGATTGGAGGTTGAGTCATGTTGGTTGTTTGATGGGTTATTGTTGTTACAAATTATGACAAATAACTCCACAAATGATAGTGTTGGGTTGTTGTCAAGAATGTTGAACATCATGATCATCTCCCAGAATAAAACATGTGTACATATGTGATAGTCTTGTCTCAAATATGGGACATCGAAAGTGAAAATGTTGGATATGTTGGTGTAGTTAAATGTTTGTTTTTGTTGAAGAAATTCAACCAATTGTGTAAGGGTTAAGACCTTGTTGACAATAAAAGTTTTTGTATTGTTACTAATAAAGGTGATGTCTGCATTAGTGTTGTAGATTTGATCGTTGTAATAAATACAAACATATGCAGTTGGGTGACATATAGTGATAGGGGTTGAGATGAATATGTGAAAGTTATATGAATGTCTTCAGCTGGTAGTGATATTTATAAAATTTGTCAGTTGCGTGCAATTGTTCACTGTGCAATCACATGCACCCGTAAATGACACGTGAGTCTATCTAACACATGATCTCGAGATGCAATAAGGGTTAGTGCGATGAGTAGTAATAATAAAAAATAGCTTGAATCGTTCACACAAATTTTTGTGTGTTGCATGTCGGTGTTCACTGGTGCGATCACATGCATTAATAATTGGCATGCGAGTCGGGTCAGCATATGACCTCAACATGCGATAAGGATTAGTGCGTTGTGCAGTAATAATAAAAAAACAACTTGAATCATTCTTACAAACTTTTTGGATTCTTTGACGTGAAAACTATGAAATAAATTTGTCACAAATATTTTTAATGTATTTGAGATAAATTTTATAAATTTCATAACATGACCACTTAAATATTGTTTTAAGGGTTGAAAACATTATTTTTTTGTTTACTATTAATTTGAGGTCGTTCTTGATAAGTGATGCGGAACAATGTAATCAACAGTCATTATGCAACGAACAAACTTTTGTTTGTGATGTGAGTAGTTATACATTGTTCACTCAGATGAACTAATAACTGCATTGATGTGTGGATCTTAATAATCTATGTGGGCTCGATGTATGATGCAGAATAGTGCGATCAACAATTATGATGCAATGAACAAACTTTTTTTTGTGATGTGCACAGGTGCACACCGTTCTCTCATATGTATTGACAACCACATTAACACAGATCTCAATAATTCACATGAACTCGATAAATGATGTGGAACAGTGTGCTTCTACCTAATTTTCCGATCTAACCCTCCCACCTAACTCTCTTATCTAACTCTCCCACCAAACTATCTAATTAAATTCTCCCAGCAAACTTTCTCACCCAATATATAATTTCATCATTTTGCAACACATCACACACAACAACATTCTCACAAAAGTAACATTTATCCCTAATTCTCATATACCACTCACATCCGCCAAACACCACTCATGACTCCACGTAAAGAATTATCAATTTTTATTCACAACCATGGTCAAATTGCAACATTCATTTTTTTCCTGACATATGAAAAATACAACTTCATATCTGTCTCGTCGTTGCAACCGAATATTATTTTACTTGTAAGCATCTCGTGGTTTCAAATGAATTCTCATGATTCATGCATATTTAGTAGCTATTTGGAGGAGAGAATCACATAGTTCTTGTGGCTTGCTAATCATAAGCATATGATCTGCGCCTTTGATCTCTAGAACTTCGACATTGATTCCAGCATTTTGAATCATCCAATGCTGGAAATTCAATGGAATTTCCTGGTCCTCAGTGGAAACGATAAAAGCAAGAGGAACTGACCCATATCCCTGTATGGAAAAGTTTTTTTGTTGGGACAAGTCTTCAATAAAAAGGGACCCTGGCCTTATTAAAGTCTTGGCTAATTCTATATCCTGCAAAATCCAATCCTTATTTTTATTTACGTAAGAGAAGAAAAAAAAGCATGCCACTTTTTCGGCAAGCAATATATGGACAAGGTTGTAATATGTAATTACCTCAATGGTGGAGGCTTGATTGAGTTTATTGGACAAGAATTTGGGACCAAAAACAACTATGGTTTTGTTTCCACTCTTGGAGAATTCACTGTCCAACAAATTCGTCGCTAGGGTACTCTCAAGGAGCTGTTGAAGGAATAAAAATGATTATAATTGTAATTTTCTTACCTTGTTTTTTCATGCATATTATCTATTCATCTATCAACATTCCATTATATAAAATAAATAATATAAATATCTAACTCCATCTTAATCCATAGAATTAATATAATATTATAAGATCATATTACGTTCACCTAGCAATTGATATATTTAACAAAAAAAATTATATTTAATGTTTTATGTGTAAAATTCTTTTTAATTCAACAACAATTACATATCACAAGTGACAATAATCTTTGACTAATGGAATGAGAGACACTCCTCATCTTGGACCCAAGATCCGAGAACAATGAAAACTCCATCATATAGCATTTTAACCATTTAATTATAAGAAACATATCTGGACATCCCCTCACTCATAACTTACCCAAATAAATAATCTTTATTCAATCTCTCCCATTTTTCCCCGTCATCCAATTCGTTTCAAAACAAATACACCACCCAAACTCCCCCACTAAAACATTGTCCCATTTTTCCATCATCCTGTAATCAAGCCAGTTGTTTCCCACATGATGCTATCCCAGCCTTTAGATTTTTATTTTTTTAACAGATGCTCCCATGTCTATTTCTTTTTACTGCATTTGTCTCATAACCTTGAGGAAATAGGTTCAATGTGGGCTTGCCAAAAAATGTTAGGATGAACTTAGGGAGGTCGAAATACACTCTCAAATCTAAATGGTGGCTAAAGAATTATATTGGATGAAGTTAGATATATATTTTACAATTAAAATGTAGCTTTTATTTTATTTCAGTTAAAATAATATGATGACACTTAGATAATTATTATCTAGGCCAGCCTGTTATCTATATTGTTTGACATCATTTTGGGTTATATAAGTGTATTGATCTTTACCTATTATCATCAACAGTTGTAGCTTTCTAACGGTTTGAATAAGAGGGATGCTCTAATTGGGTTGATGCAAGGAGAAAGAAAAAATAATGCTAAATTAATTTTTTATCCTTTAATTTATTTTTTAAATTCAAATTGATCATCTAATTTTTTTAAGATTCAATTTAATTTTTTTAATTTTTAAAGTAATTTAATTTGGTGCTACATTCAAAAATCTTCAAAGTGGGAAGTTTCATTATGAAGCCGCTCAGAAAAGCTATGATATACGAGTAATTAAATAATTCACTAGGATACTCTTCTTATATACTAATAATTAACGATCGATATAGATACGGAGTAGGAATAATATTTGTGGAGCACGCAAATATTTGGTGGGGTGCCATTTCTGAATGGTGCATGCTTTATTTATTCTACTTTATCTCACTGCACCGACAAGACTCCTCCCACGGTTGATTTTTCCTTCCGCATGAGTCTTGAACTTTAGTACGTAATTCTATGCAGCATCTGTATTTTATTTCACAATATTATACTTCTTTCTAATTTTTTTCAACAAACTTCAAATGAAAAATGATTAAATAACCTCAGATATAAACATCAAATTATACTAATCTAATTTTAACGGTTATTATATTATTTTTATAACCTGTGATTTCTATTAATTCGTTAAATTACATTTTTATTTAATAAAATTAATTGAAAAGCTAACTCGTAATGAAAAACTTAAAAGCTAATTTATTAAATTAAAAATGTTTGATAAAATTAATTATTAAAATAATTAAAAATATAAAATAATAAAATAAACATATTTATATTCCACTATTTTATGCTATATTTTTTATGTTAAATATTCTACTATTAATATTATATTGTTTCTTAAAATATTTTTAATCAAGTTTATGATAATATAAGAAAATACATATAAGTAGATATTATACTTGTATTATTTTAATTAGTGTACTAGTTAAAATAAATCATATATCATCTATTGTAAAATTATTCAAAAAAAAATAAAAGACAACATATAGTGTTGAAATAATAAATTAAATTTATAAGTGGTACAATGGTTAAAATAAATATTGTAACATAAAAAAATATAAAATATAATAACAAAAAAATAAATCTATCATTTATCATTATCAATGTCTTGATTTATAATCCTAAATAAAATAAATAGTATAATCATTAAATTAAGAATGTAATCATAATATAAAAAATAAAATAATCAATCCCTATGTTTCTTTTTTATTGTTTTTCTTTTTTTACTCTCAATGTGAAACAAAATGGAAGGTCTGCATGTTGAAGTAAAAGATAAGACGACGAAACAAATGAATGAGTAAAAAAAGAAAAATAATAAAACTCTGATTTATTTAAAAAGAATAATAAAAGAATTTGATAAATATATTAAAGATAAAAAGGAAAAAGATATATAAAAAATAAAAACTAATGTTTTAAAAAATATTACTTAATTTAAAAAATATAAACTAATAAAAAATTACTAAAAAAACATTACTTATTAATTATTGAACAATCAAATAAACTTTTCAACAAGTAAAAAAATTAAAAATTAAATAAAATATTTTGTCAAACATAAATTTAGTGCCTGATTTGGTTGGCATGCAAACTTGCAGACTGTATGGTTTAGTAGTCATGAACAAATCTCACCATGCGGCTCTAAGCCCCACCGGCCTGGTGAAGCAAACCACCGCCGGTTGGAGCCACTATTGATGGAGGAAATGTCACCGGAGGCCGGAGCTTGGGAGGCTTTCAAAAATCATTGGTGTTGAGTATGGATGAAAAATTGAAAATGGCGGACGCTAATAACTTTGAGTTGAATATATAACATTCAGATTAAAAGGACATTTTTCACATGAATTGTAGCAATTTAAACTGATCAGAATGACAGTTAAAATTTATTGATACTCTTAAGTCTTAATTAATTATAGCAGTTTATTATATACTGATCAGTTTTCATATTATTGTTTTTTTATAACATTGCATCTTGCGTCGGGTGAAAAAAATAAAGGAATTTTTTTATGAAGTATACTAAAGATGAGGCTGAGAAGCAAACCTTTTCCAAGACATAGGATGGCTTGTGTTCAATGTCTGGAATTATAGCTGTTACGAAAACACCAACTGCAACCTTTTCTGGGAACTTTTCCATTGCAAGTGCTATGTTGAGCCCCCCAAGACTGTGACCAACTAGAACTACCTTCTTATTTGGGGGAATTGTGGCCATTAGCTGCAACAAAGGCTCAGTGTACTGTGAGAAAGTGTCAACATCTTCAATTTTCTTCATGTTGGTTCCAGAAGCTGCAAGGTCGAGCACTGTGACCTTGTGCCCTGCAGATTCCAAGCGTGGCTTGAGCTTATACCAAAGCCAAGCTCCATAGCAAGCCCCATGCACCAGAACATAGTGCTTCGGCTTCCTATCTATACTATTTTTTGAACTCATGATGATTTCTTCTTCTTAGGGTTGTAGTGATTACTACTTTGTACCTCTCCTGGCTATATATAGACACTGAAATGGGTCGAGGTTTCTTTTTTGTCTAGAGATTAATAGCCGAATTATTCGCTTTGAATACTCAAACTACATGTTTGGATTTTTTTTCCACATATAATGCAGGTTTAGATTACAATTTGGAGGCTCTAATTTAGGGGAAAAGGATTATATTTCGCATTATCTTAACAAATCTTGGTTTAGAAACTTTCGACTGAAATTCAAATTCGCTATTAATTAATTATTACATAACAACGATCTGCCATAAAATTATGAGAAAACGAATTATATACTAATAGGGTGAAAAATTATACTCGCAACTTTTAAAATATGATGAGTTTATTGACTTAAATAATCATAACTTTTAAAGAATTATACATTAAAAAAGAATTATATATTATAAATTTATTAATTTTTAAAATAATTATTTTAAAATAATTTAATTGATGATTTATGATTAAATGATAATGTAAAATTATTTTATATTATCTGTGTATAAACATTAAACTCTAAAATTATTAAGTAAATAATGTTTTATCTTAAAATAAATTAATTCATGCACACTTATATTTTAGCTTGCATAATTCACAAATTACATCTTATAAATTTTGGTCAATCAAGTTTAATTAAATGGGGTGAAAATTATAGTGAGAACTGGATAGAATTAAATGACATTCTTGTTAGGATCGATAAATTTATTCCGGCAACTGCTAAGTTTTTGGCAATATATGAAGATATCCAGAAAAGTTTTTGGCAATGATTTTCTATTCGAAATCAAACAATTATTGCAATTAAGAAAAGACTAATGCAAAATGACAAAGAGTTCAGGATGCAACTATCCATGCTTTTAAACGGTTGATGGTGCAGCAATGCTGTCTGACAAAAAAAACTTGCTTTTGTTCAAGAAATTATTGTTGCTTTTAACATTTTTTATTGAGAAATAATAAAATAATCGGATAATAAACACTATATTAGCTTTTACTTTTGCAAATAATAGTTTATCGATACCTTAATTAAGTAATCATGAGGCATATCTTTGACAGAAAACATGGTTTCCTTATGTGTGATCTTATGATTAACCTAGTGGTTGCGAGGTAAACCATAAACAAAGCAGAGTGGTGGGATTGGCTTTTCTTCAACAAATATTACATAAAATATATAAGCGGTACTGAGAGGCCAGACTCTAGGATAAGATGAAGGTTACGGCCGGCAATGATATTTCAATACCTTTTTTTTTTTTTTAAAATACCTAACTAGCATCTATTATTTCTTTTTCTTTTTCTTTTTTTATCACATGATAATAATTATAATATTTCTCTTTGTCTCTCATTTTTTTCTTTTTTCACTAGGTATTAATTACTTGGCATTTTGAATGTTCAATTTCAAGTATTATTTAAAAGATGAAATTAATGATTTATCATGGCTGCCATTATGATTTATGAAGTTAGGATTTGTCCGAACAATATTATTGTATAGCCTTTGTCACTAGCTACATGGGCTCTACGTACGTGTTTGGATTGTTGGGTAGCGATTAGAGATCACCAGGGATATAGATTTGGGGACCAAAATATAACTTTATATATAATATTATTTTTATGGATTTAATTGTTAAATTAGAAATATATTATTATTTAAATTATTTATGTTAAATCTCATTAAAATTACAATACAATTAAATATTGTTTATATTTTTATATTTTAGATGTGACGAAATGTTTCAATCTAAGATAAATTAATAGAGTTGATAAAAATAATCATGCGTGTAAGCTGACGAGTTTTCATAATTTTTATGTTGTGATATATGTTGCACTTGCGTGGGGTGAAAAAACTAACGAAATTTTATAGAAGTGTGCTCAAGAGGCTGAGAAGCAAACCTTTTCCACGACATAGGATGGCTTGTGGTCAGTGTCTGGAGCTAAAGCTGTTAAGAAATTGAATTTTTTATTATATAAATATTTAATATATCTTGATATGATGAAACTGTTATTTAAGGAAACAAATTATATAATTTTTTATTTAAAGGAATTAGGTTAATTCTAAAAAATAATAAATATTTTTATATTTTATTACTTGTTAATTAATTTTTTATGATTGTGCATAAGAATGAGGTGTGAGGTCTATGCTGATTCCAAGAACATCTCAAAAAAAAAAAGTTATTAAACTAGCATATCTTGGTGTCTAAAGGCTCTTCGCCTATAAAGATATTGGAAGTGTTATTGCACGTAATCTTATTCTTTACATATGTAAAAGGATTGTATCCATATTCAAACTCATGATCAATAGATTACCAAAGTATAACTTTACCTTTGTTCTAAATTATAAAATAATTATTACTCATGATCAATCTAAGTACCAAGCCTACTCGATCATCAACATGTCATTCACAAAATGAAAAATTCATGTTAGAAGCTATTATATATATATCTTTGGTTGAACTAAATAATTTTTCCTAGGTTGCTGATCATGGTTGAGTTTTAATTTCCCATCTGCAGTGGAGACACTGATTCAGTAGTTCCTGTAACCGCGTCTTGGTATTCAATTCGTGCCTTGAACCTATCTACCATCATCAATTGGTACGCTTGGTATGATAATGACGAGGTTGGTGCTACCTTTGAGAATGACACCAAATGAATCTGTTATTATAACTTATGTTTTTGCAATTCTATTAGTATTATGTATATATGTGCTGAGGATCCTTTCGTTTATGTATGAAGAGGTTGGTGGCTGGAGTCAAGTTTATGAAGGGCTTACATTGGTTACAGTAAGAGGGGCAGGGCACGAGGTTCCACTTCATAAACCCCGCCAAGGTTTTACTCTTTTTAAGTCATTCTTGGAGAACAAGAACATGCCATTGCCAATTGATAGCAAGCTTAGTGGCCCAACTCAATCACTGAACAAGAACATTCGATTGGCTAGGCCCATACGCAAGATCACTATGCCATCATCGGTGCAGGGCTTCTTTACTTATTAGATTTAATTTCTAAGAAAACACCCTTTTCTAGACCTAGATATGTAGGAAGGGGATTTCCTTAAGGGAAATCGTAAGTGTATGATCCTTAGTAATAAAATTTATAAGATCGTATCTACAGGGGTTGCGTATTTGAATTTGTAATTATGGCACATTGATTGAGGTTAAACAAATAGATTGATAATAATTTCATATTGAAAGGAATTAAGTACAAGAAAAGGGTAGGTTAAGATTGAACAAACATTTTAAAAAGATAAAATTAGTGATATAAAAATATCTAAGATTGGGGGTTCATACAACGATTTCATAATTGAATAATTGTTTTACCTAAAGCCTTATTCGATTCTCATTGAAGGTGAATCAATCTAAGGTATCCTATATATTTTCTCTCTCTAATTTAATTCTCCACTACTCTCTTGCCAACTATGTTGAATTAAATTATTTACGTATTATATGTTAATTCATTTGGTCTTTGAAGGGATAAACTTACTCTTGTGATTCAAAAACTTAAGTCTTTTTGACAAATTTTCCTATTTAGCCGAACAAAAAATCTAATTCCCCCAACTAGCAAAACCGAATTCACACCCCCTCCTCCCTTTACTTTTTTTTAAACAGGTTAGGAATTCGGGTGAGCAAAACCCGAATTCTGACCCTGTTTTTCTTTTCTTTTTTTAACTAATGTACTTTTGTTAAATTAAAAAATAAAATTAATTTATATTTTGTTAAATTATAAAATATGATTAATCTAAATGGTTGATGTAAGATTTTATTGTGTTCATATGAGTGAGAATGATTTATTTAGTGGAAAAATCTACGTTGAATTCTTACTGAGTTCAAAATTTTCTTTAGTCAACGGCAACCATACACCTCACTTAAGGTTAGTCTTTAATCCAGTAAGTTGAAAAACACCCGTCATCTCGAACCCAAACAAAAAAATTAAAAATATAATTAATGTAAATTTAAAACAAAATTTATATTAAATATTAATATTCTCTTTCTATTATTAATAAAACAAAATTTATAATAAAATTATTTACAAAGGGAGAAGAAAATAACCAATTTTTTAATAATTTAATTTTTAAATAAATTTATGATAAATAACCAAGTTTTTCTGATAATCTAGTTTCTCAAAGATGAAAAACTCAAATTGAGGCCTTGAATATGAAAAATATACAACAAATTAGTTTGTAGACAATTTAATGCCAAATTAATACCTAAATTTTACAATTTAATGTCAAATTGGTTATTAAAAAATAAAATTTATTGTTAAATTGGTCATTAAAAATTATAATTTGATGATAAAATGGTCTTACAAATTTAACAATATGATTAATTTTATTGTATTTTTTTACATTTAACAACTAAATTTTTATTTAACATTTTTATAGAATAATTTATCAATGTTTTACACTTTCAAAAGGGAATTTTATTATTTATCCTAAATTTTATTATTTTAAAATGCTTTAAAATACAATATTTTTTTATTAATTTTAATTATTAAATATTTTAATTAAAAAATATTTAAAAATAATAATAATAATACATTTAACAAAATATAATTTTATTTTATTTTTTAATTTAACAAAAATACATTAGTTTAGAAAAAAGTCAGAATTCGGGTGTGCATCAGGTTTTTCCAATACCGAATTCACACCTTAAACAGTAAAAATAGCTAATTAGGTAAATAAAGAATAAAAGTAGCTAGTTGGGGAAATTGGATTTTTTATTTGGCTAAATAGGAAAATTGTCAGTCTTTTTCCCACGAAATCACCTATTAGTTTCACCTTTTAGTTGTTCGCTAAGCATTTAATATATAGAAGACTATACAAAACAATGATTAATCATCTCACGTAGACAAGCAATAAGAAATAAGCAATTTCAAAAAAGTTTAGCTTAATTTATTAAATAAGATGAATAAGTTATTATAAATCTTTTTAATTCTCACAAAAGGTACTATTTTTTATACTTAAATATGTGTTTTAATCCCTTAAATTTGGGTCATTCATTTTTTGTCCTTCAAACTTAAAGTTATTTTTTTAACTCCTGAAATTCGCATAATAATATTTTTAGTTCCTCTTCACATATGTAAAAAATAGATAATAAGAGATTCACGATTTGTGGAGATTTTTGACAGTTAAAAAATTGATTTTCTATTTTAAAGTATAATTTCCGTCGGTTTAAAAACATGATAATCAAATCAATAAAAAAATTTAAGTTCAAATAATAATTCATACTTTTAAATTTACAAAAGAAAATTAAATTTTGACAATAAAAAACGTCACAAATAGCAAATTTCTTATTTTTCTTTTGACTTTGTGGAGAGGAACTAAAAAAAATATTATGTGAATTTTAAAAACTAAAAAAAAACTTTAAATTTAGATTTAAAAAAATAAATTTGAGGACCAAATATTTATTTAACTCTTTTTTTTATAACAAATAAACTCAAAACACCACATGAACAAAAACTTTAATTAACGCTTGTAATTGGGTTGGACTTAATCTTTCACTTTATTTTTTTTTTTCTTTACTCTGTAGTCTGTAGGTAATTTTTCTTTTATGAGACGAACCAAGATTTGGAGTTTTCTTTAGAGCAGGATTACCTTTATTTGTTGACAAAAGAGATGGTCCGTAGTGCGTAATTTGATATACGATGTACAGTCTCCCAATTATGTCCTGGTAATCTCCCAAAAGATATGTTAATAAGTAGCACCCATTGCATTTACGTTATCAAGTTCTGGGATGAAGTATCAGCCTTATCTGTTTGAGGTGGGTGAGTTGAGGCCCACTGGTAGATCATTCTATCAATTGATCAAAATATACGTAATGAGAATCCAGTTCTTGTCATTGACGAATAATAACTTGGTGACCCAGTACATGTGAGTTAGAGAGGATGAAAAAAGGGACGGCGTCATTGATTCATATATCATTCTATTTAGATAAATTTATTTAATAAATTCTTATAAGAGAAAAAGTTTAAAAAATATATAAAATTTCTTTATACATTAAAATCACTCTATACATATTAATTTATATAGAAAACAAAAACAAAATATACAGTTAATTCCTGTTATATATGTTTCTTTATTTATAAATATTATTAAAAAAAATTAACTTCGCTATACTCATCTAAGAATATAACACAATACTGGACCCATATGGTTTTGGTCTATCTCTCTAAAGCATCACTGATATATTACGCAAAAGGCCTTTAGTTGTTCCAAATTCTTTTCTTGCCTTTTTTAAATGCAAAAAGAATTGATTCCCCGACAAATTGTCTTATTACATCAGTTACGTACGGGTAAATATGAATACCCTGTTATTTATCACTGAAATATATATAGAATAATTGAGTTCTCTTTTTAAATTGAATTAGATTTTATTAAAAAAAAATGTTGTAGTGTAACACTATCTTTTTTAATTAGATTTAACTAGGTTACCTTTCTTTGTTTTTTTTTTTTTTATTAGGTCGGGTTGACATGCATGTTAGCTAGATTAAATTCATGATAAGCCGCATTGTAAATATAAGAGTATATACATGATTTACAAGACAACGAGCTATCACTTTACCATAGATCAGAAAGTTGCTTTTCCCATTTATTAATTTCTTCACAGTAGATACTCTTTTATTTTGGATATATTCTCGCCACTTTCAGAGTAGCTTAATAGCTAAGAATGGGAAGTACAATTCCACAGTCGTTATCCCTCGAAAAAAAATATTAATATTAAGTTACGGAATCTCCTAACACTGGAAAGCATGCATGTAGAAAAGGAGATACGAATGTTGAAATTCTCAAAGCTTTACGTATAGTGACATAAACAAATAAAAACAAATGCTTCCATCATCCTTTTAAAATAAGAAAAATCACAAGCATTGGAACCAAAACAATAGGGAGAGAGAGAGAGAGAGAAAAGAGGGTGTGAGATATGCAACGTTTCAGCAACACGGTGATAGGATTCTTGAACTTTTTCACGCTCTTGGCATCAATACCCATCATAGGTGCGGGTCTATGGATGGCAAGGAGCACCACAACATGTGAAAATTTCTTCCAAACCCCACTTTTGGTGATAGGCTTTGTTGTGCTTGTGATTTCGCTAGCGGGTTTCATAGGGGCATGTTTTCATGTGGCATGGGCATTGTGGGTGTACTTGGTGATCATGGTGTTCATTATAGCTGCCCTCTTAGGGTTTGCCGTTTTTGGCTTTGTTGTGACGGAACAGGGTGGGGGAGTGGAAGTGCCTGGTAGGGCTTACAAAGAGTATCGTCTCGACCGTTATTCGCCATGGCTGAGGAATAGGATTAAGGATCCTCAGTACTGGAGCACCATTAGGAGCTGCATTTTGGGGTCTAACACTTGTGCAAAGCTTGCCTTTTGGACCCCTCTTGATTATGTGCAGAGGGACATGTCTCCCATACAGGTACTAAGCAAAAATTTTAACATGTTATTATTCATCTAATATGTTCATTCGGTATTTTAACATGCATTACCATAAATAAACAATTAAAAAATGTTGTAAACAGAATATGCATGTGTTCAACTGTGTCTGTCAGGTGAGTAGACTGAAAATATACATTACCTTCTGAAATTTATACAAGTAGCACTTTATATAATATATATATTGTTTTTTTAATAATGAATGCTAATCGTAATTAATCATGGGTTAATAATGCATGCAGTCTGGATGTTGTAAGCCACCCACAGGGTGCAGTTACAACGAGGAAACAGTGGTAGTGACACAAGATCCGGACTGCTACCGTTGGAACAACGCCCCCACTCTGCTTTGCTACGATTGCGACTCTTGCAAGGCTGGTGTGCTCGAAAACATTAGAAGGGGCTGGCACAACATCTCTGTTCTTAACGTTGTCGTTCTTGTGTTCCTCATAGGCATATATTCCATTGCCTTTTGTGCTTTCAGGAATGCCAGAAGAGCTCAAACTGATTATCCTCATGGAGTAAACCGCATGACCAAAGTTAAACCCAGATGGGATTACTATTGGTGAGTCTAACATTTACTTTTCAATGTTGATTAATTTGGAACATTTGACATTTTATATTTAGCTTTAAAAAACACTATCAACACACTTTTTAATACATTCTTTCATTAAGACACACTTTTTTATTATTAGTTGTAAATCACTGGAGTAAAAAATTTGATGGATTTCACATGTTTAATGAACTTCACTCATAGTTTAATAATTTCTAATAAATTTTAATTTTATGCACAAAATAAATCAGCTAATAATAAATAATGTACTTTAAAAAGAGTGTTAAAATATATATGTGTCGTTAATATTTCTCTTCTTTTTTTGGCTTTTTTTTTCTTGTTGGATAAAATTCACACGAGTCTCGTGACATAGTGAGTCTCATTTTTTTATCAGATGGACTTAGGTATTCACAGAAAACTTAAATACACATCCTTAAGCTATGTTATTCTCTAATTAGAATTTCAGTATTTCACCTTAGAAGTTTGCCGCATAATAAGGATTTACATTAAAAGTAAAATTTTAATTCTAATTAGACAATAAGACCAAAACAGTTATAAGACTATATCTAACTTTTGTTCCAAATTAGTGAAATTCAGATGAATTTTAGTGAATAGGATTACAAGAGATTGTCTGAAAATGTTTTGCTAGAATTCCTAAAAAAATATGGATGGTCAAAAGATTTCAAAATAGTTTAAAGCAAATGGAGCATCTCCAATGATTTTGTATTATCTATGTTATTACTTTTCGCACATAGATTTAGTTGAAGCTTTGCATGGAAAAAAAGGGGTTAGTAGAATCTTTAATTATTTTCTTTGTTGGAAATGTGAATGACAAATTTTCCAGCTTCTACATGTGAAACCCATATACGAAGATGCCCGGATCTTTTGACTGACAATAAACTAATGCTTTTGGCCTCTGCTTTTTCTCGCAGTTGGAGATGGTGGTATAACAAGAAGGAGGAGCTTTTTTGAGCTCATGCACCCATCTCTTTGTGTTCTTGGGTAATCAAAAGAGGGGACAATTTACTGGTTTCGATCTCAGTGAACGGTCACAGAAGAATTCAAGGCCTTTGTTTTTACCGTCATCTTGCTTTTGTACAAATCATTTAGCTTTATGTCAAAAGATTATACCAAATCTGTGCTTTCCCACTTTATTTTAATTTATAATTTTTTTTCTTTAATTTAATTTTTCAACTCCTATCTTGGAAAGCTAAAAAAAAAATCTGAATACTCAGACTTAGTTCTTGGCCAATAAATACCCTGAGTTCACAAAAAAAAAAAAGTACATTAAAAATTGCAACTGTAATAGAATAAAATAATTCAAAATCCCAACTTTTTAATAAAGTCGAGTCGCTAATTAATGACACTATGTAAGATGAATATATATATATATATATATATATATATATATATATATATATATATATATATATATAAAAGAGCAAAATTTCATTAATTAAGATTATATAAACTTAAGTTAAACATGCCCAAGTCAAGTCACCAATCATGGTGTGACATTATTGATAAATGATAAAATTTTGAGAGAGAAAGAAAACTATATTTCTCATTAATATGAAAATATGAATTTTCTCAACTATTACAAGAATAGAGAGATCTATATAGAGAGTGTCTATAATACACTAACTTTATCTTGGTTTTGTTTAAATATTACCCGTGTTTTTAAATCCGTTAGATCAAAGATTAATCTTATTTGCAGTGTGTGACTCCTGTTGGTTCAAGAAAATTTTACATATGGTGGAAATCGAATATGAATTCTTCTGCTAAATAGATTATTTTTCATTCATGTGAATTGATAAATCATAATTTAATTTGAGTAATATTTTATATGAGTTTTCATGTTATTTCATATATTTTATTGATAGAATTCACATTTGAACATTAGTTTAAACTCATGTTTGAATATTAGTTTTTACCATATAGAAATATAATCACTTAATCAAGTGAAAAGTTAAAAAATACACCATTTCATGAAGATCTTATGTTAATTTCACTTGATAATGATCATGGTACATTGATTACGACCATGGTCAACCAAGAAGATCATGGTCAATCATGAAAATTCTTGTCATTTCACAACATCTCAAACTCCAGTACTAAGATTTTGATAATTTTCGTGGTGAATATCATCTCGACCATAATAAATTTAATTAAGGAAACTATTTTTAGACTTTCTTTTTCTTAATCTCTTAAAAAATTTATTGGAAAAGTATAGTTGTACCTAAATTTAAATAAAAAAGTTATCGTATGATAATAATTCCATTATAGTTTAAAGAAAAAATGTATATGAGAAATTAGAACATAAAGAAACCGAGTTCTGATCTATATATATTAAGAGGCAGTCAAATCAAATGGTATTGGTATCTGGTATGGATACATTAAAACAACTCTTAAAATTAAGGTGAAATAGCAATGTTGTCCATTGTTATAGAAAGTTTTGATGGATGATTTTGCATTTGCAGGGAAAAGTTGCTTTTGTTTCAGCATATGGGATTCACCAGCTCCATATATTCATCTTTATGCTAGCTGTTTTTCATATCCTACAATGCATTGTAACACTAGCTTTGGGAAGAACTAAGTAATAATACTCTTTCCTTTTCACCTCAAATATACTCCATTCTTTATTTTCGGAACTTATGGCTTTAATTTGTCGATCTGTCTCAATTCATTGTCTGCTTCAATAATGGATGCAGATGAGACGCTTGAAGAAGTGAGAAAATGAAACAAAGACAATTGAATATCAATTCTATAATGGTAAGACTTCAAAATTTCTTGTCTCTACATTCCTACATATTAATTAATACAATTTTGGCCTACGCATTTGCTAGTTGCCGAAGTTGATAATGCCAATGATTCCCTACTCTGCGTTTACTTTATGCAACGAGACAAAACACCACATGTCACAAGATCAAATTAAAAATTGGCGTCATGCGTGGAGGTCGACTTTCATATAGATTTGATAAGATTTTTAGGTTTTAGATATATTATCCTTTCTCACGTTTTATTAATATACTTCCTATTATAGTATTATTAGATAAATTTCACATAAATCAAACTAAATAGTAAATAGTATAAAATGTATTGTTAATATTCATTTATTAAAAGTTTGTAGCAAAAATAGTAAAGTAATATTCACTGTCAAAAAATAGGAAACGCCTCAATGATTTTTTTTTTTTGGAGAAAGGAAACGTATCATTGATAAAATATAAGAAAATTGCATATATTAACTAGATAGTGAAACTACAGTTATATGTATTTCCCGTAATTAAATATTACGTGCTAATTAATTTTTTAAATGTATCAAATAATGACTTCTAAAAAGGATTAAAAGTTACACTACATAGTATACTTCAACATTAATGTAACTTTGTAAGTCACTGTATATCTATGAGAAGACATAACATTTTGGTCCCATGCTTCTTCATGGTGAATACTTTCGGTCATATACCCATATTAGGGTCGGCATGACGAGGGTTTAAGTAATACTATGCATGGATCATAAATTCTAACTTTGGTGTAACTATAGTATTGCATATCCTGAGAGGTTCAGGCTTGCAAAGGACACAACATTTGGACAAAGGCACTTGAATACGTGGAGTCAGTCATCAATTTCCTTATGGATAGCAAGGACATATTTATAGAGAAAAAAAAATGATAAATCTCTTCAATTAGCCTTTAGCTAAAGTCTGAATTTCGAGTTTTTTGTTTGTTACTGACACGTAAATTAATTTCAAAGTTTCTCATTATGCTTTTGTACTCTGCTCGAATCAGGCTAGCTTCTTCAGACAATTCTCTGGATCTGTTCAGAAAGTGACTATTTCGCATTACGGCATGGATTTATCACAGTGAGTTGTACTTGTTTAAAAATGGAAGTGTCAAAGTTTTCAGCACTTTTTCGTTGAAAAGACATATCCAATAATGTAACATTTAAGATATGTGATTTTAGGCACATCTGGCTCCGGGAAGTGATGCAAGATTTGATTTCCAGAAGTATATCAAAAGATCACTTGATGAAGATTTTAAAGTTGTAGTGGGCATAATGTATGGATATGTTCTGTTGCTTTAATTTGCTTTAATTTCAATAACTTGAAAGATAAATGTTAGTAATACATTGTTTTAAAACTCTTTCCCACATATTCTGTCCGAACCAAATTCATGTGGTTCTCTCACTATATATGTGTGTCCTCTTTTCCTATGTGGTGGGTCTCATTCAAAAAATAGTTGGACTCATATACTGAGTATTGCTATCATTCTTCCTTAACTTAAATATCAAATTAAGCTCAACGTTTTTGTAACTTTGCAGTGCTATTCCTGCTGACTAATACTAGTGCTAAGCCATATTCAAGTTTTCAATCTGATTTGAATATGACATGTTAGTCACGCTTGATTGGTGTTTATGTGGTTTTAGTTGAACATTTTCTAAATAATGAAATATAATAGTAAATATTGATCATTAATTATGTCAATTACTGACGATTTTTATATAATTCAATTCAAGGAAAGAAATTGTTGTTTCGGTATCACTAGACATTTTAACAGACAATGCTGTTTAACTTGGTGTAACAGACATTCTCCTACTTCTTGTCACGCTCTTACATTTCTGAACCAGCAATCTCAAGCAGCTTATTTGAGCAGAAAGATAGAAATTTTGAATTTATAGTTTATTTGTAGTTTAACCTTTCGGTTCTATGTTGACAGGGTGGTATTCTTATTATTGGCTTCCATTCATCCCATTAATTGTAAGCACAGACTACTACTCATTCTGTTATTTCTTTTTTCTTATTTTTTTGCTAGTTACATTTCCTTTCTTGATTATAGAGTTCAAATAGCTGAGTAAATTTCATAGGCAATCTTACTAGTGGGTGCTAAGCTACAAATGATAACAAAGATGGGACTGAGGATTCAAGACAGAGGGGAAGTATTCAAGGGTGCACCTGTGGTTGAGCCAGGAGATGACCTGTTCTGGTTCAACCGTCCACGCTTCCTTCTCTTCATCATTCATCTTGTTCTCTTTCAGGTAATTTCACTATTTCTTTTCCTAAAGTTATGTCATATTAAGCACTATAGTTTCCCAAAAAATAATTGTGTTTTGCTTCTATTATGATGCAGAATGCCTTTCAATTAGCACATTTTGCATGGAGTACAGTAAGTCGATCCATCTTGATCAGTTTTTCATAAATTTGTGCTTTACTGGTTCATATTGTTGATTAGCACAACACTGAAGAAGAGGTTTACAAAGTTTAAGGAAAAATAGACACTTCCATGTTGATTCTATGGAATTAGTAATGTTTAGCTACAAGAAGAAAGTGATCAGCAAGTTTTTCTAACTTTTCCCTAATTTTTCTGTTTCAGTATGAATTCTCCATAAACTCTTGCTTCCATAAAACAACTATAGATACTATCATTAGACTTACAATGGGGTAAGTCTTTTTGTTACCGAAAAAAAAGTACAAACACATTTACAACCATTTTTTGGATATTAGACAGTAAGTCATTAAGGGTCCATTTGATTTGTCAAAACTATGGTACTTGACAAGACAAATATTTTTGTTTTATATTTGATTTGAAAAAGGATCAGGGACAACACAAATCAAGCAGATGAGGAAATCAAACGGACCCTGAGAGATATGTGTCACTGATGATGAATTGGCAATTTTAATTTTCAGGGTTGTCATACAAGTTCTATGCAGCTATGTGATTTTGCCTCTTTATGCTCTAGTCACACAAAAATAATCTGATTTAGCATTTTTTCCATTACCATACTACACATAATCGGCCACTAATTTCATTATCTTTTGTTTCACATTACAGATGGCTTCAACCATGAAACCCACCATTTTCAATGATAGAGTAGCAGCAGCATTGAAGAAATGGCACCATACTTCCAAAAAGCATGTCAAACACCGCAAGCATTCAGAGGGTAACAATGCCACACCATTCTCAAGCAGATCATCAACCCCAACATTTGGCATGTCTCCTATTCACCTGCTGCACAGACACCTTGCTGGAAGAAGTGAGAGTGCACAAACTTCTCCAAGGATATCCAACTATGAAAATGAACAATGTGATGTGGATGGTGAAGCTTCCACAAGCTACCATCCAGGAACAGATGATACCCAAATGCAAGTTCTGGGGCCTCATTCAACAACAGAATTGCGTATTAGCACTAAACATGACATCAATTTTAGTTCATCAGAATTTTCTTTTGAGAAGCGAAACACCAGAGGAGATTAGATTTGTACAGACAATGTTGCTAACAAGTTCAAATATACAGCTTCAGTACATATATATCAAATAAATGTTACTACATGAACGCAATGCAATGCATTTGAAAAGTTAGGTATAGTGTTGTTGAGGGAGCTAGATTTGTAACATTCATTGAAAAATTTGTGGATGAAATTTCAGGATGGTAAATAGTGATAACAGGGCCCCAAACTCTATTAAGATTGTCTAACTAGCACATATAGTAACTCATTAAAAGACACAAATTTAGTACTTAACGTGATAAACAGAATGTAAAGTTCAGGATCATTTTAATATTTTTTAGATCTTAAAAATTAAATTGATAGTGTCTCCAAAAGTGAAAGATTAATTTGATACTTTTATTAAAAAAAAATAAAAAAAGAAAAAGTATAAGGGTCCCCACAACTAAAATATGTTTCTATATTTAATTCACGTTTTCTTTTTCCGGGGGCTTCTAGCAATCTCATAATTTGCTTCTCATTGAAAATTTCACACAATATTCAATTCTGATACAATCAAACTAAGACTTTTAAAACTCTAAATCCATAATATCGGGTCGTTAACGCAACCATATACAAAACCACTGCTCGGTGATACTTTCGCCATTTTTCAATCTTCTGTAGACTGCAGTCAAAATGAGACACAATTCAGACCTCAAACTCCGTAACAAAGTCCAATCCTGTTGAACAAAGACGTAGCTACAATACAAACATTAATTTGCTTCCAAAAGGGTATTATTATTTATGTAAAAAAAAACAAAAAACGAAAAACTAGTACTTGATTTGATTCCCGTTTTAGAACTGGTCAATGAAACTTAGCAAATTTGGCGGTAACAGATTTTCGTTATCCATGACCTCAATCAATCATTTGTTACTATTTGTTAGCAATCCCTATGAACGCCTAAAATAATTCCAATTAACGAAAAACTAATATACATTTGAGCCTTTGTTTATCTACTATTTTAATATCTCAAAACGTTCAGCACAAAATAATTTAAAAACTATTTTGAATTTGGCATTGACAGACTTTTCATATTACACTTTTATTTATTTATTCAAATGAAGTGCTGCATACGGCTTTTGATGGTCCAAAGAAAGAAATAGACTTTTATGGTAATTGAATATATTATAGTTTGCATAATTTTCTGTGTAACATATGTCACGGTAATGAGTTCTTTTATTTTTAAGAAATAGTGTGTATTAACAGTATAAAACAAGTATTTATAATGTTATTTAATTACAATTTGTTATATATAATAAATTGATTAATTTTTATGATAATTATTTTTAAAATTATTCTAATAATATTTTTAATTGATTAACAATGTAAATTTTTTTAATAGTGAAACGGTGAAACCTGAAATTGGTCTCTTCTTTCTTCCATTTGTTTACATTAATACAAGCGCCGTTTATAAGAAACCATTTACTTGTCAATTTAGCAGAAGTTACCAGGAAATGCTAGTCTGATTGTCCTTTTATTTTTATTTTTTATTCTTTGACTGTCTCTGCTAGTTCAATTAGTACAGATAATATTTTTTATGAAGATAATTGTTTTAAAGCCTTGTAAAACTATTATAAGTAACAAATTATCTTTTCAAATATTTATACACATATGCTAGTTTAATTTTAAAGTTCAGTAAAAGTATTCGATAAAAAGAAAGGTAAAGCATATTGTCACTGAGGATTACAGTTATAATAATAATAATAATAATAATAATAATAATAATAGTAGTAGTAGTAGTAATAATAATAATAATAATAATTTTATTCTGCATTTGAGTTAAAAAAAACTCTTGGAAGAGCACAAATTAACCAGAGAAAGGGAGAAAAATTCAATTTTTTATTGCTCAGAAACATGTAACAGTTTTTTCTATCTCAGCACAGAGTATTTAAAAGACATCCATATCTCACCTCTTTTGTTTCTAAGCCATTATCTCATTATCTGTTTAGCTGCAATAACCATCATCAAGTCAAGTCATGTATTTTGAATTCATATCGATTAACTACTACAACCTTATCTTATCATATTTTAAATTTATATTATTTACTGGTTACAACAATCTTAAATTATATATTTCAAATTTACACTATTGGTTAGTTAGCTTACTTATATGTACTTTATATTTTGAATCTTCATAAAATATAATAATAATATAAATTATATTAAGATAATTAATATTAAAAAAATATTTTAATAAATTTGGTATTATTATACTTGCAACTCAAATATTTATTGTTATTTTTTTATCTTGTACAAAGGAATAGAAACGTGTAGTAGATAATGTGATTTAATATAATATATATATATATATATATATATATATATATATATATATAGAAGACAAAAAAAAAAAACTTGTGTAAATACACGAATATAACATTGTTTAATTTTCTTAGAATTGATCTATCTCCATTTTCTTCTAACATTTAAATAAACTGTTGACCCGTGTTGGTATAAGCAGTGTGGATACTCTGCAACTTTGCGTCACCCTTCTGATCTGCTCTCTTTATTTGACTAATCACCACCTTTGAACATGTCTAACGTTGATACTCCAACACGCTTATCTCTTTCATTATTACATGCTCTCGTATATATATTAACCAATCCATAAAGTGCAAGCACCCCCCTTCATTTTATTTCATAGAAATCTCCAAATTTTTTGGATAAAGCATAGTCCCCTTTCTATACTATAGCTACACAAAAATCTTCCGAATCTTCGATTAAGCTGTTTTTTTAGTCTTGGCAACGGTTGAGAATAATAGTTAGACATGGCTGAGAAAACCCAAGTTTATGAACGAACTCTGGAGGAAACACCAACATGGGCTGTTGCGGTTGTGTGTTTTGTGCTGCTCGCTGTTTCAATCGTCATAGAACATATTATTCATGGTATTGGAAAGGTAATTAAACTAGGCTGGGGGGTTTATGTTTTACTCAAAAGATATGCTTATTAATGCTGTTATTTGTTAACCATAAAGTATAATAAAGTTCTTATGCAGTTAACCATCATTTAGTATAATATGAATAATCATCAATATATCTAGTGTTATTCAAGGTTTTAAATAGTGGTGATGCCATGGCGGTTTTGTTGCGATTCTTCTATTTTAGGAAATTGCGAACAATGCAACAGAAACTCCAAAAACTTTAATGTCGTGGCCGAAATCGTGATCGCAGACCCTTTATTTTAAAACCTTTGCGTTATTCTATCTTTTTTGTGATATTCAATATTGATATTTCTAATATCTGCCTTGTACCTTGTTCTGTTCAACCCTGACCTCTTGGGGTGTAATTTGCTACTTCTAATTATTGCAGTGGTTCAAAAAGAAACACAAAAATGCTCTTTTTGAAGCCTTGGAAAAGGTGAAAGGAGGTACTTTTGCTCTTCTATAATTCATGGTTGAATTCTTGTTATAGTTGATGCTGAATTTGAGTTTCTAATTAGAAACAAATTTCTTTGACATTTTTCTGTTCAGAGCTTTTGCTGCTAGGATTCCTATCCTTGCTCCTAACTGTGTTGCAAGATGAAATTTCTAAGATATGCGTATCAAAAAATGTTGCATCCACTTGGCATCCATGTGCCAACCCAAAGGCCCCAAAAACATCTCAATCCGAGGATGAATCTGAAGACTTTCAGATCAATTCTAGGAAACTCCTACAATTTTATGACCTCGTACCAAGGCGTGTTCTTGCTACAAAAGGATACGACAAGTGCGATGAAAAGGCAAGTAGAGCATCTTCATAATTTGTGGCTTTTTGTTCCATTGAAACTTTGAAAGAAAGAAGAACAAATTGTCTATAACAGGCTTCCGAAGATAACAAAAATATTTTGTCAACCTGCTTAAAAATTAGGATTAATTAAGTTTTTATTCTCAAAGATGTGATTTTAAATTTTTGGTTTCTAAATTTTTTTTTTAAATTTGGTTCTTAAAGAATTTATTATTGTTTAAAATAGTCTTTGTTGTTAGTGTCATTTGTTAAATGATAAAGTATCATGAAACAAGAAAGATTAAATATCGCTTATATGTTACATACATGACACACAAGTTTTATTATATTTAAGTAAATAATTAAAATATTATATTATTAAAATGTAAAAGAAATATTTGTGATTATAGACAACTCAATACTTAACATGAATTATTAACTATAGGAACTATTTATAATAATGAAAAATTATTTAAGGATTAAATATTTTTAAAAAATAGTTTAAGGATAAAAAATTAAAAATTCCTAAAGTTTGAGGACTAAAAATTTAATTAACTCTAAAAATTATTAGGTGGTATGCATGTTATCATGATTGTGACTAATTTTCATATACAATATAATTAAGTGTTATTATAAATTAAAATTTGAATACATATTACTTAGAGATTGATTGAGTTCATAAATATAAAATACTCTTAAACTATTTAATAATTTCTTGTGTATATCCAAAAGAGTGAAAGAAATATATATAAAAAAATGTTATAATATAATAATTTATATGGTATGAGATACAAGAAAAAAATGTCTAACAAGTGTTTATACCCTTAGAGTATAAAAATGAGATTAAAGATATAATTTAAAACATCAAGGTGTTATACATATGTTGAGAGAAATACTATTAGAATAATATTATTAAAATGATTCACACTTAAAAATAACATCCATAATTTTTTATATATTTTAAATTTTGGCCAGTCTTTTATATATATATATATATATATATATATATATATATATATATATATATATATATATATATATATATATATATATATATTAGTTGATTATTGTAGATGGTTTTGATCGATGGGTGATTTTGCATTTACAGGGAAAAGTTGCTTTTGTTTCAGCATATGGGATTCACCAGCTCCATATATTCATCTTTGTGCTAGCCATTTTTCATATCCTGCAATGCATTGTAACACTGACTTTGGGAAGAACTAAGGTACTCCTCACTCAGTCCTCCCCCTGATTTTGACTTCAAAGATGCTCCAAACAAAGGCTATATATAGTTTCAGAACTTGTGTGCGGGATTTTTCTTTGTTGCTCTCTGTGTGAATTAATTCATTGTTTGGTTCAATGGATGCAGATGAGAAAGTGGAGGGCATGGGAAAATGAAACCAAGACTATCGAATATCAATTTTATAACGGTAAGACTTCATAATTTCTTGCCTGAGTTAAATCAATTTTGTGTTACTCATTTGTTAGCTAGGTGCCAGATAAAGCCAATGATATCGTATTTTCTATGCCAAGATTTCAACCATATATATATATATATATATATATATATATATATATATATATATATATATATATATATATATATATTAATTGGCTTGATATACGTGATAGCATGGAGGTTGACTTTCTTACAGGTTTGATATGACTTTTAGGTGGAACACTGAGTCATGCGTTTGTTTTGGATGAGAAACAAAAACACTATTTTTAATTATAGTACATTATTCGTTAGCAGGTCAATTTTACAGAATAATTTGGATTTTTTATTTATTTAGTGGAACTTAATTACTTAAAAGTTAAAATACACCAAACAATAAATTTAATATAAATTAAAATTAAAAGTGTGTTATAAATATTTTTATAATAATACTTTCATTTTTTATAATGTGTAATTTTTATGTTGATAATTTTTAAAATATCATAATACTTGATACAATGACTTATAGTGATGAAAATGTAGTAGCAAGATAAGTATAAATTACTGCTATCAATTTCTAAAAAAAAACAAAATGCTGCTATCAATAGTCAAGATATTAAAGGTACCGATAATAACGTGTGGAAAAATCTGCATATATTAATTCGATAACGAAACTAAATTTGTGTTTTTGACATGAAACTACATTTTTGTTAAATGTAAATCATGACTTACACTGTTTTTTTTTGGAATTTTTTATGATAATTATTATAAAAATTATCGTAGATAATAATTTCTTTACACCACTACTACATGTACTATTTACTCTAATAATTTTATATTAAAGACTAAAAGTTTAAAATTTAAGATTTTACTGCAAGATATATAATGGAACTCACTATCTATAGAGAGAAGTAGTAAGAAAATAGTAGCCATTGTTGGTTGGTTCCATAGAATCGGTCTCTTTTTTTGCTTTTTCGGCCATTTTATATGGTCCATCTCTCTTTTATTCTTTATTTTTTTATATATAGTTATATGGTCCGTTTCTGATTGTGCCGTTTATAAATGTATACATATTGCAGATCCTGAGAGGTTCAGGTTTGCAAGGGACACAACGTTTGGACGAAGGCACTTGAACTCTTGGAGTCAGTCAACAATTTCCTTATCCATAGTAAGGTCACGTTTATTAAACATGAATAAAATATGCTAAAATTCCTCAATTGAGTTATTAATTTCTCACAAGGAGACTAATACGCCATTAACCAAATTTTGAATTTCAAGTGTTTAATTAATTAGTGTGATTAGTTTGTGACGTGTGAATAAGTTAATTTCCAAGTTTCTAACTAATATCTTTGTACGCTGCTCGAATCAGGTTAGCTTCTTCCGACAATTCTTTGGATCTGTGAACAAAGTTGACTATTTAACATTACGACATGGATTCATCACGGTGAGTTATGATTTAAAAAGTTCCTAATTTCGACACTTTTTTTGTTTTTGGGCATTTCAAAATGGAAAGACTAAGATACTTGTTGTGATTTTAGGCGCATTTGGCACCGGGAAGTGATGCAAGATTTGATTTCCAGAAGTACATCGAAAGATCACTTGAGGAGGATTTTAAAGTAGTAGTGGGAATAAGGTATGGATATGTTCTGTTACATTAATTTGCGGAGTTTTTGTAAACTCCATGATACCAGTTCCTTCATTCCTATGAATAAAAAAAATATATTAATTTTTGCTTTCATTTACTTAACTATCAATTATCAATTTAAGCTCAATCGTTTTGTAACTTGCAGCCCAATCATATGGTTCTTTGCGGTGCTATTCCTGCTGACTAATACACATGGTACGCAGTATTCAAATTTTTTAATAATGTAATTTAATTTAGTCTATTAAATTGCCCGCATCACTCAATTTGGTCCCCAATGTTACAAAGAAGCAAATTTAATCTTTATAATTTTGGCAATCATTTATCAATTTAGGTTCTGTTTGTTTCAAAGTTGAGTATAAATGATTTTAGTAGAATTAATTTTGAACTGTTGAACGTAATTAACTATGTGCTCTTCTACTTTTGTGCACCAGCAATATCATGCAACTTATTTGTGCAGAAAATATAAATTCTAAAATGTCCCAAACTTCCAATTTATCCTACTGATCTTAGTTTAAAATTTTTGTTCTGTGTGGACAGGGTGGTATTCCTATTATTGGCTTCCATTTATCCCATTATTTGTAAGCACAGACTAATACTCATTCTGTTTATGATGCTTGTCTATATTTCCCTTCTTCATGTAAGTGTATAAATAACTCATTGTTATATTTAATGTAAATTTAACAGATAATCTTATTAGTGGGTGCTAAGTTACAAATGATCATAACAAAGATGGGACTGAAGATTACAGACAGAGGAGAAGTTGTCAAAGGTGCACCTGTGGTTGTGCCAGGTGATGATCTGTTCTGGTTCAACCGTCCTGGTCTCCTTCTATTTTTGATTCATCTTGTGCTATTTCAGGTAACATCACTATTTCTTTTTCTTAGATTCTGTCATTTAAGGAATTCTTGTGCTCAGAAAATAACTTATGGTTGCTTCTTTGTTGCAGAATGCTTTTCAACTGGCGTTTTTCTCTTGGAGTACTGTAAGTTTATCCATCTTGATAAAGTTTTTCTTTAACAATTTGTGCCTTACTAGATTATATTGGTTATTGCTACAACATTGAAGAAAATTTTCGCAATGCTTAACATTATGGTGAACCACTTTTATGCAAAACTGTAAGATTTTTCCTAACTTCATAATTTCTGTTTCAGTATGAATTCTCCATAAACTCCTGCTTCCACGAAACAACAGAAGACATTGTCATAAGACTTGTAATGGGGTAAGTTCATTTCTGTTATAAAAAGTGCATCTTCCTATATATATAAAACAACCATTAATTAGTTTATTATATATATAACTAACAATTAAGTGGCAATTTTAATTTGCAGGGTTGTGATACAATTTCTGTGCAGCTATGTGACCTTGCCTCTATATGCTCTAGTCACACAGGTCCACTTATCCATACAAGCATATATATATATATATATTTGTTGTTGGGTTAAATATGTTTTAGTCTCTCAAATTTTGGGATCTCTCATTTTTAGTCCTTCAAATTAAAATTTGTAATTTTTTACTCTCTCAAACTCATGAAATGTTTTTTTCAATCCTTACTGTGGTAAAAAAGCACCACGAATTAGGAATAATAAAAAAACATTTTGCAAAGTTGAATGACTAGAAAATGTAAATTTTAATTTGAGGATTAAAAAGACAAACTTTAAATATGAGGGACTAAAAACATATTTCAGTCTTTTTTCTTTTACCAAACTATATAATCAACCACTGATTTTATTTTGTTTTTGCAGATGGGTTCAACCATGAAGCCCACCATCTTCAATCAGAGAGTGGCATCAGCACTGAAGAACTGGCACAACACTGCCAAGAAGCATGTCAAAAACAGTAAGCACACCACTCCATTCTCAAGCAGGCCATCAACCCCTCAATATGGTATGTCTCCAATTCATCTGCTACACAGACACCTTGCTGGAAGAAGTGAGAGTGCACAAACCTCTCCAAGAACATCCAACTATGAAAATGAACAGTGGGATGTTGAAGGCTCACCTTCCCCAAGCCACCATGCAGTAGCTGCTGAAGAAACCCAGATGCAAGTTTTTGAGCCAGGCTCAAGCTCAGCACCAGAATTGCCTATTAGCTCTCAACTTGATATCAGAGTTAGTTCATCAGAGTTTTCCTTTGAGAAGAGACACACTGCTGAAAGTGATTAGATGTGTAGATATTGTTTTTAGTTAACCGGTTCAAATGTACAGTTTCTGTACATATCAAAGTTTCAAATGCATGCATGCTTTTGCTTCAATGCGAAGCCATGCATTTGAAGAATGAGGCATAATCTTTGATTATGGAGCACGATTTTCTGAATGAGGAGTGACACTTTGTTGAAGGCATAATTTGCTGTTGAAGTAAACCAAAGTATAATAAAGGAGATTCATGAAGTAAACAGCTAAAAAACGATGAGTGTGTTTTCGAACCAGTTGTATTGGCGTTGAAAAAAAAATTCTCACATTGTTTTAACTTTTGTGTGTTGGAGCATGTATTTTTCATTAAATGTAAGTTTCAACGCTTAATCAAACAGACATTATATCTATAACGACAAATGGATAGATTTGAATTATTATGTCGGTTAGACCTTAAAAGTAGTAGGATCTCCTTAACACATATACATCAACTATGCATCACGTTTCATGGTGGCGACTTTACAATCCCTTAGCCCACAATCCACTACATATGGATCATGGTATGAATATGTTTAAGGGTTTTCCTCAGTGCATCCAGCAGATTTTGGATAATTCTAACATTGTCATTTCATAAAGTTCATACGGATTACCCATAGGATTGTGAATCCGTAATTGATTTAAAATTAATAGTCCATGTAAAATTTAAACATGTGACTTTTGTGTTATTAGTATAACGCTCTAATCAATTGAATTAATAAATAAAATAATTAATGTGGTTATATATAATACTAAAATTTCTAATGTATATTTAATATACATATAAGTTTCACATAATAAATTTTGATTTAATAATATATCTTTTTACAAGCATGATTTGTAAATAAAAAATCATAGGTTTAATCATGTATAAGACATTATGAATTTATAATCCATATGAGCTTTACGGAAGGACAATGTTGGAATATACCAAAATATACTGGTGTACAAGAAAATGATTGGTCCATGAAGAAAAACCCTATGTTCAATCAGTAGCATCCACTTGAAGCATGTCCAACCTAATTAAAAGCCCACTAAAAGATTTACACAATTAAATTTAGAAATTTTGGTATAGTTTATTTTTTACTTCTTGGTATAGTTATTTTATGGATCAATAGTTGAATAAACTTTTATTGACTGGTGTTCTTGATAAATTTTAAAGTTTTGCTTTTTATCTCTAATATTTTTAAAAAGTATAGATTGGCCTTTAATATAAAAAAAATTTTGTTTTAGATTCCTAATAATAAATTAAAGGATGTAATAAGGTCAGGTAATGTACTTGAAAAACACTTCAGGCATAATGGATTTACTTTCTTTCTTCATTGGATTATACATGGAGTCGCACTTTTGGGTTTGGGCATGTAGGCCGTTTGCGTAACCCACAACTCACAATATACGGACTTTGATTTTTTTTAGATCATATGAATTACGGGCTTTTTATCCAGATCCATTTAATCCGTGGGTTAAATGAACTTATTTTTTGGCTGCTGCGGGCTTTTTATACTTTATTTTAATAATAATAATAATAATAATTTCAGTAGTTTAGTTTAGTAAAAATAAATAGTCTAAGAAAAGAATGACAACTCAGGGGGATAGATTTATGGTAATTACTGGAATATTTCTGTCTCGAATCAGTGGGCTTCTCCCGAAAAAAATTCCAATTTACCATACTTTGTACAAAAGTGAAGAAGCAATTTGTTAAAAATATAAAATACGTAAAAAATAAGCAATTATGTTTGTCATTCTTCCTCCATTTCAATTGTATAAAATGATAACAAAAGGATTTTTAATTTAATTTTTAGTCATTCTTTATAATTTGATTTTTTTGACAATTGTTTAACATTTAATTTATATTTTTGTGGATGTGGGCTGGTTAAAACAGAATCCGTTTATGTTGTCAGCATCTCGGGACAAGTTTTACGGGTATGAGCTTAAACGAGCATACTTACCCGCATATTCAACTCTAATTATATGTATGGCACATATTTCAGTTTTAGTTCAAATCAAGACGATGGTTGGCCTGCAAATACTGAACCAAATTAAGTAATAAAGGTTATTCATGAAGTAAATCAATAGAAAACATCTATAATGTTAAATGGATATATTTGAATTATTATGTGGAATTGGGAGTAGTAGAATCTCCTTGTACCAATTTGGTGACTAAAGTATAAAATTAAATTTAAAAGACTAAATTAAAATTTTAAAAAATCATATAAATTACCAAAATTCCATTATTAAACAGTCAATATCATCTTTGCTCACATTGATGTAGTTAATCTTTTAATGTTCTCACTTGACATATTTTTCATATTATTAAAAGATTAAATACTGACTGAATTTAATTTATATACATGAACAATATAAATTTTTTAACATAATTATTCAATTATACGATTATAATATATATATAAATATATATAGAGAGAGAGAGAGAGATTTTTTAATAATTACTTTAAAAATCATATTTATAGAGATTTTTAATTTGTTGACATTCAAAAAATTATATTTCATGAGAGATTTGTGTGATTTAATTTATAATTAATTAAGAAAATATTTTTTTTTCGCAACACCAATGAATAAATATTTAATTAATGTATTTACATACCTTGTTATTTTATTATTTGATTAGTCCGTAAGTATAGAAGAAACTAATTTGCCATTTTGTAGATGTATTAAATCACATTTGCTTACAAAACTTTTATTAATCACCCACTGATTACAGTTTTAACTAAAAAAAAAATGATACTATACAAGCTTTTTGTTTCCTGAATGGACGGGGTCAGCCCCCACAACCAAAATAGATTAGAAATCATGATGAAAAGAGCACAACACTGTAACTACTGAACTAAGAAGGGACAAATCAAACTTAGCGCGCACTATCAGCAACTTGGTCTGCTTTTCTTAAGACTTGTAGATGGTGCAGTGATGAAAGCTGGCCATAATCTTGATTACCTTAAGATATTATTGAGATATTTTCATATAAGACATTAAACAACATGCAACTTGGTTCCTTCTTAATATCTCTTGAATGGCCTAAATTAATTGTATAAATATCTTACAAGATCTATGCACAAAAAGGTTTTCTCTATTACAATGTTAGTTGAAATGCTTATCACGAATAGCATTAAGAAGTGAGAACCATTATTTCGTTTGCAAAGTTTGGCAACTTCCTATTTCGACAGGGAAAATGTTGCACTTTGAGAAAGAAATAAGATAATTGTGGAAGTGGCATCCTTCGTGCATTCCACGTATAACATCATTGAGATTTGAAAGTATTATATAAGTAAACAATTAAAATTGGTAGGAATCAATTGAAGAATATATCAAAGACTTTATATGATTCATGTATGCATATTATTTAACTAATTGAACTAGATTTTCTTTGATATAAGTAAATAATATAATTCTTAAAAGTAAATCATTTTAGGGATAAAAAAAAGTAGATCACTTTTTACTTTTCTTTTAATTTAAAATGAAACTCTAATATGATTTTATCTTGTCATCCAAATAGTTATTTGTTCTCAAAGTAAAAATAAATTTCAATTAAAAGATTTTTAATTTTTAAATAATTTTGTACTGCAATAATTTCTATACATATATAGAATCTTATATGTGTGTGCACGCACTCACACGTGATAATACAATAATAAAAACTAAGTTAAATTTAAGCATCCCATCTCCAATTTATTATTCCATAATTACACGTAAGAAATATATTTACCATTTTGAAAGGACTTTTTTTTATGACAGACTAATTATATAATATCTTAATTACGTATTAAAAAATATAATATCATAATTTAGAATAATACTACTTCTGTTTCTTTTATATAAGAAATGTTTGACCACTTTTTAATTAATGTATTAAATATTAAATTCTAATTTTCATTTATATCTCTAAGTTATTGTAAAGTCTATTAATAAGATATATTCTTTTCGTAAATGTATTTATTGAACCACCGTTGGTGGCATTGAGTAAAATTCGTAAAATAGAAATTTTGAGGTTCATTGGAAAGTGGCTGTGTAAAAAATTATCAAGTCCCAATCCTTTAAAAAAAACGGGGAAATATTTTCCAAATAAGAAAGACAAATATAAAAATCCTCGAAATGGACTCTCCAAATGTATACTTCTCAAAAACTTACGAAAATATGTTAAAAGTTTGGTTCTAAAATGAGTAAGTATTGGAAGAAACTTATGAAGACTTTGAAGAGCTATTGGATTTGAAGACCAAGTCCATATTTCATGTTTTCTAGGGTTATTAACGACCAATTCTGTTTCTCTTGTATATTAATAAGAAGTATTTTTTTTTTCTCCATTATATCTTCTTTTAACCTAAAAGAAACCAGCACGAAGTGTAAGTAGATATATAGACACTAAAGGATAGGTATATTAATAAAGATTGAAATTTGATTATTCTAATATAAGTCTATTTTAGGGACTAAAGTGACATTGTGTTATAATTTTTGAGATTTAAGTGAAATTGTATTACAATTTAGAGATTAAGAGTGTATTTGATTTGCTAAAAAGACAAGATAAATAGAATAACATTGGATAAGTAATTGAATCACAAGACAATTTTATGTATTGTACATTGTTTGGTGGTTAATGCACAATATAAGTAATTTTGTGTTATATATTGTTTGATGTGTCTATGTACCGGAGTGGTTCATGACGAGCCAGAAGAACTAGCTTAGCACCGCCGACGACGTGTCCCTATTGGCGAGGAGGAAGTTCAACATGATCTATCACAGCACGGCGATGCACAGTCATTTTCTGGTGTCGTTGCACTTTTTTATGAAGGAGAGGATGGTGGCGATGGAGGGGGAGTATGGTGCATGGGAGCGGATCGAGATGATGTCAAATTGTGAGTCGCGGGTGAGGTTCATGAAGTCGAAGTTGTCGGTGGCACAATTAGTGGTTTGTGGTTTGAAAGAGCGTGGTGATGAGCTTGCAGGAGGGGGGGGTGCGAAGGTCGGACCAGGAGAGGAACTAGAGGAGAACGTGACAGCAAAGGATGTCGGCAAGGGCGGTCAGGGAAAAGTGGTGGCGGGAAAGGTGGTCATCAGCGGCGAGGCAAGCATTGGAGACAACGAGAATGGAGAGGGAGGAGCGGTCTGAGAAATCCACGGTGAAGGATGTGACGGAGGCAGGGAGGGAGGTGAATAAGGATAGTGTTGTATTTTTACTTTTGTTAGACATTGGATAATATGTTATACTGATGTTTAGTGAATTACAAGTTTTTTGATATTTGTTCAATCTATCATTCTTTATTTTATATTGTCTATCAGTCATTTTTTAAATCAAACGTTGGACAAATATTTTTGTACTATCCAGTTCCTTATTTTTTTTAGCAAATCAAAGCACCCTAATTGACATTGTGTTAAAATTTCAAGGACTAAATTAATCGACATCATTTTGTAATTTCAAGATTCATGACAAATGGCATACTTATATGATCACACATTCACACTCATATGACACATGTGTGACATGTCATCAATCAACACGCCACATCGATGATCAATATGTCATGTTAACACTTTCATTAAAGATAATAAATCTTAATTAATAGAAGAACTAAATGAGTAGATTATAATTTTAGGGATTTTTTTAATTTTGTGAATTTTAAGGATTAAAGTGATTAGTGGCAATTTTAGGTAGCAAAATTGACCATATATACTTTATTTTTTTTTATGCAAAAACTAAATTACCTAAAAACAAATGAATTGTATATATTATAAAAATGTAATATTTATTTGAAGTTTCTAAGAAAAAAGGTCCTCTTAAATTTTTCATTAAAATCACTAAAAAATGTTCCTCATTATCAGTGTGATTTTTCCAAAATCGCTGATAAAGAGGACCTTAGAAATTTTTACGAAAATAAATGAGAAATACTGAACAGAAATATTTAAATATTACGTTTTAAAAGCTTTTATAACCTAAATCTGCTCTAAAAAAAGTCCCTTTTCTTTTAATGGTTTCTAATTAAAAAAACGCTAGAAAAGGTATTCTTTTAAAAAATAATAATTAAAATAGTTCATTTTTTTAGCGATTTTCTTGTACCCCAGTAATGAAAATAAAATAATTTTGGGGTTTGAAATTACTAAAGTAGGTTTCTAGATAGTCTATCTTATCATTCACATATTTAATGATTTAAAGCGCAAAAGTGAAATATTTAAAATGCATCCTTTTTATAGTACAGTATTAGAGCCTTAATTACTACAAGTTGCATCCTTTTTTAATTTGTAGTACAGTATTAGTGCCTTACTACAAGTTGTATCTTATATATCTTTAGTTTTTCGATTCAGTCAGAAAAATGTCTTTAGTTTTTCGAAACTTCAGATCCAAGTAATTATTCACTAACCATATCTCCATTTTTCTTATAAGTTTTTATTTCGTTTCAAAAAATAAGATAGTTCACAGTGTAAGTCATAAGATTAATTACTCAAAAAAATAGAATGTACGTTAGTTAAGAGACAACTCCTCTCATTACAGATGTTATATATCTAGGAATCATTCTTCTGTCACGTGCTTAAAAGATACAAGCTAACTATTAGCCAATAGTATTCATGTGAGTATACAGTTTATATTGTAGATTGATTAAGAATTAAGATTGCTTATAGCTAGGCAACTGGCTACCTAAACTGGACATGCATCACATGGTTCCGGTAGAGGGTTTAATATTTTATTGGATAAATTGTTGGCTTAGTGGAAACATTTTTTGTTATCTTTCAATTTGATAATTATATATTAATTCTTTTGAGACATAAAAATCTTTAATCATGTGCATTTTGTGCTCCTATATAGAATCCTTTTTTTACAAGATTAGAAATCAAACTCTAATCAACATATATTTAAGAGATCTATTTAATTATCTGCTAATTGCATGTATTACGTTCTATTGGTTTATTAATATATTTATGAGTTTAATTTTGGTTTTAAACTGTAATATCTTTTAAAATTATTATAAGCAAATAATCTATTACTGTATCTTTTAACTTAATATTATAAATAGTTCAGAAGCCTAAATTTTTAAAGGATGCAAGATAAAAACAAATTAAGTTATAAATGAAAATGTTTGACTATATGTTTTGAAACAAACTCTATTTACGAAGTTTTAATACACGACCGTGTGTGTTATAAAATGCATACTTTATTTTACACGGCCTATGATTTTTTTTATCTATTTACAATTTATATTAAAAAAGTGATTATGTTTTCTATTAGAGAAAAAGAATGTAACTATGCACCGGTGATTTAAATATTTTACAGTCATTCAGTTAGAAAATATTATATATAATAAGTTTATTAATTTCTATAATAACTTTAAAAATCACACAAATAATAATTTTTTATTGAACGACAGTATATTTTTTTGTGGCTTGTTCCATCTTAGTTATAACTCTAAGTTCAATCAATATAGATTGGTATTTTGAATATTGTTGATTAATGACGTTGGTCAGTGGAAACCTTGAATACTACTTTATATATAAAGCAACCTTGAGTAATACTTAATTGGTTTCCTCATTTTATTGTACAAATAATGCAAAAATATTGTACAAATAAAAGAATTCAAATATTAATACTTTTTCCTAACATTAATCTCTCCTGACATATTTAACAATTGGAGAAAAAAATTCAAATATTGCTCTAAGTGTAATCCAAAATAACAAAGTTTTATTACCATATTTTTAATCACCAAATAAGTTTAATCAATCTGACTCGTTAAAAAAACCAGGATCGTTTTTATAATAAAACCCACATAATTAAATCCATTCAATAAACTCACATAACAACTGGATTTATATTCTCTAATGTAGCAGTTATAAAAGATTATCTTATGTAAGTAATTAATATGATAATGTCATGGTATGAGTCACAAAAGCACAAATTAATTATAATAAAAACCAGTATTATAATTTATGTAGGTCCCAGTAATTTTATTTTTGTGTCCTTCAGTTGTAATGCCACTTTAAGTCACTAGGGGTGAAGATTTCTATATAAGGCTTGGATATTTGGTCTTCAACCACAACCCAAAAACTACTGGGATTCCCAAAGGCAAAAAAAAATAAAAATACAAGATGAAGAGCAAGTTCCTTTTTGTTTTCCTATTATTGGGAATTCTTAACTGTGAGGCACAATATTTCAATGCCAACCCATACGACTATTTACAACTAGCCTTAAGGTGGCCTAATTCCTATTGCTTGACACATGAAGGTGGTTGCAGGGAAATAGTGCCACAATATTTTACTATTAGCTACCTTCATCCCATGAGAAGAGGAGGCCCTGATCTGCAAAATTGCCCCTCACCATTTAATATGCCAAATAGCACTGTTAGTACCTCTTGCATTCCCATACATTTTTTTGTGTTTTGTTTTCAAGTTTCCTTCGCGGAGATTGTCCTTGAAATCTGATTAGACTAAGATTTTATTTGGTTTACTTTTCCCCTAAGAAAGTAAAATAAATTAAATTTATTTCATAAGTTAAATAAATTTATTATAAACTCTTTAAATGAAAGAGTTTTTAGTAAAAGCTCAAGTGTGTTAACTTAACGAAAGAAATTTAATTCATTTCATATTTTTATTTTCTTTTCATGTGTATATATCAAGAAGTTTATCTAAACATGACTCTTCAAATTAGTTTGTGTAGCTGAAGAATTCAATAAATTGTATACATGCAGATGGAGATAAACAAGAATGACCTACTCAAATACTGGCCTGATCTGAGAACTGATAATTTTATTGAGAGCAAGTCATTATGGAGGGACCAATGGAGAAAGTTTGGTTCATGCTATAGTATGATGCCAGATGACTATATTGTTTATGCACTCAACAGTAGAAAGAGAAATGACCTCAAGAAAATCTTGACAAATGCAGGTAAATAAGTAATTTAAGTTCATGTTTCACACACAAAAGTTAGGGGAAACAAAATAAAACGTGACGTTGTTTTGAGGTTGCATTATTTATTATAATTGCTAGAGTTTTTGGTATCCCCTTGACAGTTAGGAATGAGTTACTATGTTAATATAATGTTCTTTCTTGAAATTTTCACTCCTAATTTAAGGAACATTAATATAATGATCCTAAATAAAGGTGTCTGATTTTAATATCATTGTTAGGTATTGTTGCAAGTGGAAATCCATATCCAACACGTAGGATACTACAAGCTTTCAGGAAAGCTTTAGGTGTGAATGTTGACATAGTTTGTGAGCCAGATAGAAGTGGAAATGTTTATCTTGCAGAGGTCCATCAATGTGTTGATGCTGCTGGAACAACATCTATAGACTGTGACAATAAGGCAAGAGGATGTGATGATGACCCCATCTTTCCCTACATGGGATTCCAACCAGACAAAGATCCCAAGTAATAAGATCATGCAATCAAAATCTCCTATAGTTGTATTACCCCTGGAACAAATATATATAAAAAATAAGGGGCTCTAAGGGTATGTTAAGGAAATAAATAATAAAATATCTGAATAAAATTCAAAAAAAAGGTTTGACCTAATTAATGTGCAAATTAAACATTTTTTACCTCGTGTTATTGTCTATTGTTTTATTCTTAGAAAAATTAGTTAAGATGAGATGTTGCAATTCTACATTTGTGCTTATCGTGGCATCATCAAAGAGTATTATTATTGCAACATATAAGAAATGTTTGAGTAGAAACCACAAGAAAAGATCAAAGAAGATGAATATTTTTGTGTTGCTAAAGCTAAGTAAAAGAGATTAATTTTTACGACAAAACTTATTCAAATCTAATAATTTTAAATTAATTTTTTAAATTTATGTTATTTTATCTATAAGAAAATTTTATAATATATTATTTAAAAATGTTATTATCTATATAAATATTTTTTTTTAAAAAAAGGCATCTATATAAATTATTTATATTGAGATCTTAATTATTAATAATTTTAAATAATTTATATAAAGGAAAATGTTAAATAATTTATGTAAGATATTAAAATAAATTTTACACAAAATTAAATATTTTTAATTTAATTATTATCTTATTTAGTAGTGATAAACATTTTAGCTTCACTTCTGATATGTTTATCACAAGAATCTTGTGTTTAATTTGGGAAATTTCCGAATCATGAAGACTTAGTGATTAATTTTTTACCTATTCAAACTATATAAAAAAAAAGGTTTTGGTGATACACATTTTGAATTTTCTTTTGGCTAAATGATATTTTTTGTCTTTTATTTTTTTCAGTTTGGTCGTTTATCTTTTAAAATTTATTTTGATCTTTTATCTTTTTAAAAATGATTAAAAATTTTATTTTAATCATTTATCTTTTACAAAATTCATCCTACAAAAATGCAAAAGGTTGACATTGAATCCGCTGTGAGACCTAGATCTACAAAATCCAACTTCGAATAAACTATTAATCGTGACTTTCCCCACATTTGTGTTTTACCCAACCCATATCATGCCCATTGTGATGCATGGTCATAGGATTCTGTGACACATGCATGTTCATTCCATCGATATCGTGGTGTAATTAATGTCCTTCATTTGGTACAGAGGTTTTAATATAACTAGGCATTAACACGCGCGTTGTGAGGATTGATAAATAAATGTACAATAATGATATAATTTAGAGAAAATAAAAATAACTAAACAAAAAAAATTAATTAATTAAAAAATAAAATTCACAAAATAAATAGTAAGTTTAGGATTAAGGACATTTACTAAAATTGATATATTATAATTATGCAATTTTAATCTCTAATGACATCAATTTATTGTTAATGTCACGTCAACTTATTGTTGGACTGATACGTCATTTTTTATTTTAGTGTCATGTTATGACTAACATATTAAGTAATTTTTGTTAAATTAAAAATTGACGGCACAGTAGCGTCGATCAAAATTGTTAAAAAAAATAAAAATTTGAAGATCAAATTACAATGAAATTTTTTGAAGAATCAAAATTGCATAATCTTAAACTATAAGGATCAAAACTTTATTTAATCCTATATTTTAGAAGGCGGTCATGAGTTTTTTATGTTTAATTGAAGATGATAGAAATATTCCTTAAATTTAAATTCATAGGAGTGTTAATTTGTGAATAACAGTTAAAAAATTAAGGATGAAGCTTGATTTAAACCTATTGTAATTGATATTTCTTTTTATGGACTAATTAGTTATTGAATCCTTTCTAAAAGAAAAATAAATGTTATTGAATCCATGCTTATTGTTTTTCCTTAGTTGAATCTCATCAGGAAATTGATTAGTAATTTGAGTCTTTCAATTGAGAAATCAGGATTTAAACCATTCAAATTCAATAATCATATAATTCCTAAGCCTAAGAATAAGGATATTAATTGTATGCATCTGTGTAAAAATCCGAAACATATTGTTTGTTGCAAATTCTGCTCATCATTATTAAGGTTCATAATTAAAAATAAAAATTTTGTCGCTTAAGGGATCAGAGATAAACTAAATCCGGGAAATCAAATATTTCAAAACCTAACCATCTGCATCAATTGAATTTTCTAATACAATTGCATTCTTGTTTCTTTCAATTAAATAAATTAAAAAAATGAAACTTCCTGATTTTTTTCTTTCTTCTCAAATCAAAAGATTAATTGGTTTATTATTGTTAAATCACAATAATTGTGAAAACGATACTCTACTTATCTTTAATTTTACTTGCATGACTGCACTTGCAACAATCTTAATACTTTACCTCCAAGAGATAGTTAGACTGCATAGGGTTCCAATTGACTTAGTGTTAGATTGCAAGCTCAATTTTAGCAATATTGCCTACCATCTCCAGTTAGATTATCAGAGTGAGAGGGATCGACTATATAGTCTTTAGAGGAAATTCTTAGGGATTGCATCTTAGAGGAGAAATGGAGTTGGGATAGGTACTACTTACCTTTGATCGATAGCGTTTTCTTACAATAACAATTTCCACTTTAGCTTAGGTATGACACTTTATCAGGTCTTGTATGGCAATAAATTAATGATATAGAAATATGTTGTACAATGTTATTTTTGCACTAGTGAATATAAATTACATTGTTAATATATATCCAAGAATGTTGTACAAATAACTTAATTCAAACATAAATATCTTCTTCAAAATTTACTCTCTAAAAATTAACAGCTGAAAAAAAAAACTTCAAACGCTCAAAGTGCATGTAATGCAAATAATACTACTTCAATAAGGTATTTTTTATAAGTAAATAAATTTAATTTGAGCCTCGATAAAAAAATTTCAAGTTCACTTTCTTTTTGTGAAACACATGAAACTCATGATTTATTTTGGTTATCGATATAAAGCCTTTGTTAGTAGATATTTATAAATATCCATTGAGTCTTAAGACAATATCATGAGCATTCAAAATTTAATTCATCTAAACTTTTAATCATAAAAAACACACTTCAATAAAAGCTCACATAACAATTGGATTAGTAATCACTATGATGATAATGTTATGAGTCATAAAAACACAAAGTTAATTATAATATAAACCACTATAATATTTGCAAGTCCCATTAATTTTATTTGTGGTTGTAATGTCACGTTAGTCACTAAGTAAAGGGAGAAGGGTGAGCTGTAGATTTGCATATAAGGCTTCAATATTTGGTCATCAACCACAACCCAAAGCTACTGAAATTCCCAAAGGCAAAAAATACAAGATGATCATGAATAGCATCCTTTTGGTTTTACTACTCATGGAAATTCTTAACTGTGAAGCACAATATTTCGATGCCAGCCCGTACGACTATTTAGAACTAGCCTTAAGGTGGCCAAACTCCTACTGCTTAACACATGAAGATGGTTGCAGGGAAATAGTGCCCCAATATTTCACTATTAGCTACTTTCGTCCCAGGAAATTGGGAGGGCCTGATCTACAATATTGTCCCACGCCAATCACTCTGTCAAATAACATTGTTAGTATCTCTTCCATTCCCATACATTGAGATCACAGTTATAACATTTTATGCGTTTGATTTTCAAGTGTTATTCACGGAAAATGTCCTTGAAATTTGTTAGAATAAGACCTTTTTTATACATAAATTTCTCCGTTAAGTATTTACTTAAAATGAATTGAATTTTGTAAGTTAAATGAGCTAAAATAAACTTATGCACCTTAATTTATTTTATCATCTTAGTTAATTTCTTCTTATGCTTATCAAGAATTTTATCCAAACATCTCACTTAAAATTTGTAAGGCTGAATAATTTGATAATTTGTATAATCATGCAGATTGAAACGAACAAATATGACCTACTTAGATTCTGGCCTGATCTGAGAACTGATAATTTTATAGAGAGCAAGTCATTATGGAGGGACCAATGGAAAAAATTTGGATCCTGCTGTTTTATGATGCCAGATGACTATTTTGTTTATGCACTCAACAACAGAAAGAGATACGACCTAAAGAGAATCTTGACAAGTGCAGGTAAATGTACGTATATAAAATGAAATTCAAATTCATGTTTCACACACGAAAAGTTAAGGAAAAAAGAATAATACTTGTCCATGTTTTGAGCTTGAGTTGTTCTTGTTACAATTGGTATCCACTTGATATATAGTGAGGAATGAGTTTCATACTAAGTTTATATAAAATTTATTCATGAAAGTTTCAGTCATAATTTAAGGAACATCCTAATAAATATGGGTATGTGATTGTGCTCTCGTAAATGTCAGGTATTGTTGCCAATGGAAATTCATATCCAACGTATAGGATACTACAAATTTTCAAGAAAACTCTAGGTTTGAATGTGAGCATAGTTTGTGAGTCAGATAGAAGTGGCAATGTTTATCTTGCAGAGGTGCATCAATGTGTTGACATCTCTGGAACAATGCCGATAAGTTGTGACAATAAAGCAAAAGGATGTGACGATGACCCCATCTTTCCCTATATGGGATTTCAACCAGATAAAGATCCCAAATAATAACACCATGCAATCACAATCTCCTAATTGTATTACCCCTTCAATATATATAAGATAATTTTATTACTATAAAATTTTTATATATATAGTTTCTCATTATCCATGTTCCTTGTTTGATCCTCTTGTACATCGATCATATATACAAGATCACTGGCAATCTGGCACTATGCTTCCCATCCCCTTGCTTCTTTTATCTGATCCCATTTTACAACGCTCATTTCAGGCAAGGGAATAAGATAAGGAGAAAAGATGAAGGAAACGAAACAAATTAAGGGAGAGAAGAAATATTGCTCACACGCAACGGAAACGAAACAAATTAAGGGTGAGAAGAAATATTGCTCCACACACTAACACACATAGGAGATAAGATAAGGAAGAGAATTTGTCTGACTTTGACTTAAACTTAATTTACTGATTCACGAATTCATTGGTCTAGCTAGGTGCTGTACACAAGAAGCCTTTTATAGGCAAATTCATATTGATAAAATAATAAATACTTAATAATTAATTAAGGAAAGGTACAATTAATAGATTGTTAAAACTCAGTCTCAAGCGATGCAAATAGGCAGTGAAGTGATGTTCTTATCAGTGACAGCAATTAGTGACATATTCGACAAAACATTTATATAGAGCACGCGTCCCAATCGGGTTTGCCTAACAACATTTTCCGTTCTTCATTTGTCTGTTAACAAGAAAGTGATAAGAATGCAATTATAAAATCAACATCAATAAAAAAAAAACAGGATATGAAAAACAAGAGTAGCACCACTCTTTCCTTTGTAAAGTATTTGTCATCAAAGCTGTAAACATCAATAGCAGAGACATCTACTTTGGCCGATGTGGCAATAACATAAGACTAATTAACACGTACGTCTCAAAGGAACTCCATTAATCTTGGAAGAGCCTGAAACGGCAAGTGAGAGAAACATAAGCCAGACCAAAAATGGGTGGAGAGCAAATAGGGGAAGTAAGGGATCACTCCTCTCTCTTCAGTGCTATCAAAACCAGATTTGTTGGGTTAGTGGGTTAACGTTCGAACGGGTAAGTCAATAATTGAACCTCATCGACCAGTGCATATTAAAAATATGAAATTTAATTCAGATGCAAACTAGATACTAAGTTTTATCTCATGTAATGGAAAGTTTAGTAGTGCTTTTTATTTTAACAAACTTGGGAACTTGAGTTCAAGGCTTGTTGGCTCGGGCAAAACTTTACCAATTTTTATAAAATCATATTCAAATTTCAACTTGCTTCCTCACATTCAAATCGTAATTCGTAAAACTAGCAGGCCACCCATGTAACAAAGCGCAACAGACCTATGTGCGTGACAGTGTCTCAGTAGCATATATGAAAAAGGTCTGAAGCAATCACAGGTTCAGTTTTCGATCAAACCAGTCAGACCGGACAGGCCAATCCGAATTTTATAACAGTGTCTCTCAACATTTTCCATTATCAATTTTTTCCTCTCATATAGTACAACTTTTAATTAAATAAGTAATTATTAATTCATAATTATATCCAATAGGTACTCGGTCGACAGAAATAGCTGGATAAGTATTAGGCCCATTACAAGATGGGAAAGTCATAAGTAAGAGGCAATGGAGATTGGAGATTAAACTCCTTAACCATACTTAGAATCAGATTAGCTAAGATGCATGGTAATTGTCTGCAAGAAAGTCCAAAGTCTAACAAGATTTGTATAAATAAAAATGAGATTCTTGAGGTAAAGACATTATTGATGTTTATTTGTTACTTTGAACATCGGAATGTTTTACAAAAGAATACCATCCTAGGGCAGACAGCAAGACCAAATACCCTGAAGAATCTAAGGAAGAGGGACGTTGCAAGAAGAAGACCGTTGAGCTCTTGGAATATGGAAATGCAGGAGATACTTTGGGTGAAGGCGCATGAGCCGCCACTACTTTGGGTGGTTCAATTTGATGATGAGGTGGAAGACATGTCCACGCTGATGGAGGAGGACAGACGTTGTTCGTTGATCTCGGCGAGTTTCCAACATGTTGGGCAATTTTTCACTCTGAGGGCTAGAGCGATTCAAGGTGGCGGTAACGCTGCTGCATTAAGTGGCAAAGATAGTTTAGATTTGGTAGTAATTAAAAGAAAACTAAAGGACAATTTTATCATTTAACATAAAATTAGAAGTCTTTGTTATCGTAGTTCATTAAGGCTTAAGGGTGTGTTTGATGCACAAGAAGGTATAATGCAAGCATACCAATACGTTCAACGTATATGTCTAAAGGATCATTTTTTAGTGGTAAAATTGTAAATTTGGTTCTCTTATTTTTTTTCTAAATTTAATTTTGGTTTTCTTATAATTTAATTTATAAATTTAATTCCTTAATTTTTTACAATTCTGTTATTTCAATCTTCAATCCCAAAATTAAACGTTGACCGATAATTTATTGTCTTGATCGTGAAGTGTTACATTTTTATTGAAAGTGAATCATGATGTATTACACTTTTATTATTAGATGTTGACGTTAATAGCTGCATGAAATTAAGGTCTCATAAAAATGTGACATCTGATCATCAATATTCAATAAAAGTGTGAAACATGACGGTCAATGTTGACCCTCAACGTCTAATTTTAGGATTGAATACTAAAATAACGAAATTACAAAAAATTAAAAAACTAAAATTCGTGAACTAAATTATAAGGAAACTAAATTTACAATTTTATCTTTTTATTTTATACATTAGTTGATGGATAATAGATAATATAAGTAAAATAATATAAAATTTAGAGTAATACTCTTTTTAATATAATTCTTCTAAATAAATATTTTAATACAATTAATATTATTATATATCTTATAATATATTATTATGTATTAGATATTATAGCATATCTTCTAAATATAATATTATATGATAAATATTAGGTTATGCGTAATATGTCCAATATATAATAATATACAAATTGTAACATGTATATTAATTATTCAGCAATGCTACTTGGTACTAAAATGTTTACACGAATTTGCATGAATTAATTAAACTGGATAATTTTGTTTTTCAAAATAAATATTAATTAAAATAAAAGATAAGTCATTGACGCAAATACACGGTCGTGCAGTTTTTTACGAAACTGTTTTCGTACTAACAAGCATTTCCCTTAATTAATCGCACAAATAATTTGATATAATTTTAAGTATAATGGAAAGATATATAATAAAGATAGTGGCTAGACAAGGTGGGAGGAGTGGCAACGAGAGAAAAAATAATAAGGATATAATTATGCCTTAAAGGTGGGTTTGATTTAGAAGATAAAAATAAAATAAAAAAATTAGAATATAATAAATGCCGTTCACACAAAAAAACGTATAAATTTATCTTTAATATCATTTCTTTTCTTTCTGTCAAACACACCATTAATTATATTGCCATAAGGTTTTCCCTGGTTTGATACTTTTTTTTTTCTTTTGTCCTATGACCATTTGGTCATGTGGTTTACCGTGAATAGCTTATATTTACTGTTAGATTAATCTCGTTCATACACCTGATGCACCCTCCTATCAATTTTTTTTTTCTCTTTATGTCCTTCTCTCTCCTACTTCATTCTCCGATTGTCTCTAACTGTTGCCGCCAGTGGCAACGCCTTTGACAATAACCCTTTATTTTTTCCTTTTCCTCACTCCTTCTCAAACAAATCCACGGCATCGTCGTTAACTTCACTGGAACTTCACCAAATCCACGACACCAGAGCGAACCGAACTAGAGCACCTACTTCGTCGCCTTTGTGAGTGATTGCCAACACCAGGTTCGCAACAAATCAAGGGGACTTCTTGTGGGTTTGTTGTCCCTGATCTAAATCAAGTTTAATCTTGTTCGATTGTTTTTGCTTTGATCGTGTGGATGATAAAGGGATGATGAGGTCTTTGAAGGGGTCATGGTCGTCGCATGAACAAGGTATGCACGCTGAGGCCTTGGTGTTTTCCGGAGCACTGGTTCGATGGCAACGGACGCGTGACGACGGCGGTAGAATTGTAGTGGCGGCGACAAAAACTCAGTAAGGAATGATGGGAAGTTGGAGGCAAAAGAGTAAATGTTTTCAACGAGAGAGGTTCTATGATGAGATCATGGCAGTGCCTAGAAGTGTCTTGTCATATATTCATGTTTACAATCAAACATATGTAACAAGTGATTTTATGTTGCCTTGTCCTTTGTTCTTTTGCAAATCAAACGATCAAGAGTCAAAATAATGTAAAAAAAATTGAAGTGTATCAAACACAATTGAAGAAAAGGATGTAGGAGATACGATCCTAATTTACTCTAATAAAAACGGAAAAATGTTTATCAATATTTTTTAGTATTGGTTAACAAATTGAAAAGAAAAAAAATATATTGAGATGGACAGAATTATATTATCTATAATTTTTTTTTACATTTTCTTATCATTTCTATAATAAATATTTTTTATTTTAATTTCTTAACCAATGTTTTAAAAATAGTAATTAGCAATATCCTATTAAAAAAAACTACTGCTAAAGCACCACTTAATTACAATGAATTGATTGTTGAAGTCTTACTCGGATATAAAACATTCAACCAATGAATACCACTGTCTCCAAAATAAAGGTTAGGTTCCCCCACCTAAGAGCACTGCTTGATCGGTTTGGCACTTATTAATTACCACTAGCAAGTGACAGAGACTCGCAAGTGTACTCGTAAAGGAGGTTATTGGAGGGGAAAACAATCAAAAGATTTATAAAAGCATAAAGGGAAAAATATCTAACAATTTGTTTAATGGTTAATATTCTTTAAAATAAGGTGTGATATCGCATTATCAAATACTTGTAATAAAGTATTCAATACCTTAAATCAAATATATTATTTAATAAACAAAATTTTATAATTACTCAAAAGAAATCTTTTGATATTTTCTTTTTAAAATTTCTTATATTAATGGATTTTATTTATTCCTTTAATTTTCTAACTTAATTTTAATTAGATATTGGTTAACAGAACTATTGCCATAATATTTAATAACAAACGGTTTTTCAATATCTGTTAACAGTTTTAATAAATTATAAGATTTTTAAATAAAGTTTAACTAAAATTACAAGTAAAGCTCCATCATATAAATATTCTTCATAACAATATGCCTTCTACAGCTTCGTCATGAGCACATTAATTTATAAGAAATAATTTATAATGAAATTATCTAGGTGTAATGTCCTTTCAGATAAGGTTTTAATATTTTTTTTCAAGGTCATAAAGTTTATGTTAAATTTCTTTTAAATGTGTTATTTATTTAAAGTATCTATCCACTTTATTAATTAATCTATGTTAAAAAATTTGATTTGTCATCTTTTATGGATCTACCTCTAATAATACACGCTGTTTCCATTAATAAGTAGGAATATCAACGGATACGAATAACCCATGAAATCAATCTAATTAGTTTAATTTGAATTTTTTTAAGATTCAGGTTAAATTCAGCCCAACTCATGTAGACCCATTAGCATACACATTTTAACTTTTGAACTTGTGATCCAACCTGACATGATTAGTGTCATATTAAGTTAATTGAAAAAATACAAAACACCACTAGCATACACATTTTAGCTTTTTGCTAATACTCCTCTCTTTTTTTGGTAGCAAAAGAGATAAAAAAAAAAAACAACAAAATTACAATATAGTGAAAGGCAAAGCAATCCCTAAATATCCATGAATATCTCTTTTTTCAATCTTTTTTTTTTCTTCTAAGATTCATCTTTTTAACCCACCCATGATTTTTTTCATTTATTAGTTGTTTTTATTTTTATCTTGATTTTTTTATGTTTTGTTAGGCTAATACAATATTTTATTTTTATAAAAAATAAAAATATTATATATACTAACATTGAAACCATTCATTAATTTTGTTAATCAAATACTATTTTAATTTGGTCTCTTTAATTAGAGGACATTTAGTTATTATATATTTGCAAAGATACGGAAGAAAACAAAAACTATTGCTCTAAAAAATTATAGTGTTTACAAAATAAAAAATAATCTATAAATGTTTAAACCGATTGACATAATCCAACCAACTCATTAATGATCGAGTTTGTTTGATTTGGATTTGCCGTCTCCATAATTTTCTTAAAACTTAAAATGAGTTATCAAAATTGATAATTGATGTCGAATTGTTTTAATTAGTAGCTAGATAATATCAACGTATAATATTTGAATTTTCATGTTATCTCATCATTTTTATTTGTTTTGCAAAATTATTTTATTTATATTCTTTATCGTGTATTTTATTTTATTCTTAAACCCTGTAACTAGAACAGTGCCCGTGCATAGAATGGAGGCACGTAGAAGTGTAAAATGGAGGCTGGGCACTTATAATAATACTATTGATGATAGCAAAAGTGAAATAAAAAATATGAATTCGGTTTTGAAAAACTCATTATCAACATGGTATTCTTGATAAATTTGTTATTATTCATCAAAGAGATATAGAAAGAACTTCAATTGGTGAAAAAGTGATTGAAGAATATCACCTATATAGATGATATTGAAAACATTAATTTGTAGTGCTTTTTTTCCAATTGTATTTAGTGCTACTCAACTTGGATATTGAAAACATTAATTTATATTCTAATGATTGCGGATATATAGGCTGGCTACCTAAGAAAAAGATGAACTTATGCATCACGTGCTAGTGATTTAATATTCCTTTGGAGAAATTATTATCTTGTTGGAAAGATATTTTGGTAAAGTATTTTTCTTTATATAAAGGGTATCTTCTAATTTATGTAATCCTTTCGAGACTTAAAAATCATTGTGATTTTTGTGCTCTCCAGAGAAGGGAGTGTTTGATAAAATTAGCTATAGAATCGTTCAAATTTGTAAGTTACCTGAAAGTTTATAATTAAGTTAGAAAATGAAAAGTTAAAAATTTATAAGCTAACTTATTTAATTAAACGTGTTTCGTGAAATTAAATGATAAGTTAAGTTATAAATATAAAATGGCATGTATAAATGTAAAGGATTAAATAGGATTTTAAATATAAATAAATAAATAAAAGTTAGTTTCTTATAAGCTAATTGCAATAACTTATGAAGATAAGATAAAAGCCAATAAAATAACATATTAAGATATCTAATTATCTCTTAATATGTTATTTTATTTTCGTGTGGGGCGCGGTGATGTATCCTTTGGGTTTGATTAATTCGTGGTTTTATGAAGAAAAAACCTATACGATGAGATTCTATTTGGGCATATTGTTGCAATTGAAACTCTATGATATATATTTAAAATTCTTGGAACTCGTCTGTTCTCTATACTATGGTTCCGTTGGAGGTTCATGAATTAGTTTAGAAAATAGTGCTGCATGAGGAAGTTGTGAACACATTCATTTGAAACCCATCCCCTTCGGACTACTACTCGGCAAAATCTGTTTTTAGGTGACTTTGTTGGAGACTTACCATTCTAAATACATGTGAAGAAAACTGGACCAAAATCTAAAACTTGAGACTATCAGAAAATATAAATTTTTTTATGGCTTATCTATAGAGATAGCCTTCCTATTAATGCTTTTTGTTGGAGGAGACATTTGTTTTGCTCTTCTTTTTGTTGCAAGAGTAATGGAGTAAAGGAGACGTGGATTCACACGTTGAGGGATTGCCCAATAGCTAAATCCATTTGGCATAAGCTCCATATTCTTTCTTTTCTTAATCACTACAACAAAGATGATGCTCTATGATTGCACCACAATGTCATGGGGAGTAATTCTCAACTCTTTGGGACTGCATGTTGGATGATTTGGAAAACCCGTAATCACTGTTGTTTCCAGGGTGAAGAATGAACACAAATTTACACTATGAACCAAATCATAAGTCAATGTCAACTCATTCAAACTCACTTTAAGGGATCTTCCTCGACAAGAGACTTGCGTAATGTCATATGATCTGCAACTATTTCTCATTTCGTTAAGTTAAATACTAATGGAAGTTTTTTAAGTAACCCAAGGTCATCAAGTATAGGAGGTATAGTGTGGAATTCTCGGGGATTTTGACTCTCCGGATTCTAAGGTTACACTACGAACATGCATACTAAGCTCCTTGAAATCCTCAATGGGATGCTCCATGCATGGAAGAATGAGTTTAGACATATCATCAGAGAGACAAACTTCTTAGTTGTTATTCAGCTGATGGAACAGCAGACACTTTTTTTTTTTCACCTGTTTGTGATGATAATTGTATCTATTAAGACACTCTTGACCCTCTAATGAGAAATTTGTATCATCCACACTTTGCGGGATGAGAATGCTTGCACTGATATCCTCGCAAAGGAAAGAACTAGTTTCCACCAATGTATCATTGGTCACGCTAAAACTTTACTCCAATGATATTTTGCCTTGTGTAATTGTTGATGCACTTAGCACATTTTTTTTACACTTATAATTCTACTCTTTCCTTTTCTTCATTAATAAAAAAAATATTTCATTATGTTCTAATTGTATTGAGTTTTAATTTATTGGCTTATCAATACATTTAAGTTTAATTGTGGTTTTAAACTATAATATCTTTTAACATTATTATAAGGTATTACTGTATTATTTTTTTAAAAAACCGTTTGACTGCTTATTATAAATAGTTCAAAAGCCTGAATTTTGTAAAGGATGCAACCACATGAAAAAATACGTTAAAGAAAATATATTACAATAGTGTATTACAAATACTATATTTACAATGTTTTGATACACGATTGTGTACTGTATGTGTGTGTTAAAATGAGTATTTTATTTTACAGTCTATGAAAAAATTTCTTTAACTCATTACAATTTATATCAAGAACAGTTCATGATTTCTATTAATGTGACATGTTCCATCTTAGTTATCACCTCTAAGTCCAATCAATATTGAGCAGTATTTTTAATATGTTTTTAGCAGCAAATAAGTATATATGTATAATCAATAAATGGGTACAAGGGGCAGTACAAAAGAACTCGTATACAAGTAGTATTTTTAATATACTTGTTTCTACATATATATTTTATGTAAATATTTTCTGTTAATTGAAATAACACTGACACCTGTATATATTGATGAACTGAAGTTGAAAACCAATGCTTCGATAGTATTTTAATTATCTTGCATGATAAAGAGATTTATACAACAATGTATGAAAAGAACCCACCCTGTTGATTTATAAGGTCCACCGTACCATCTCTGTATTTACAACTATGAAAATACTGTTGTCTGAAGTCTGAACAAGGTGTCTCTATTATTTAGTTTTGTCGCGTGATAAAAGAGAGAAGAAAAGTATAAACAAGTGATAAAATATAAAATTACAGTGTTGACATTAAAAAAATTGTTGTACAAATAACAGGATTCAAATATAAATATCTTTACCTAACATTACTCTGTCTTCATTTAACAATATTTGAAAGGAAAAAAAAAAACTTTCAAGCGTTCTAATTAGTGCATGCAATGCAAATAGTACGTACTAGTCTGATAACGTTTTTTTTATTACTAAATATTTTTAAGTCTTGTTTTTTTTACTGCATAATTTTTTTTTCTAGTCAGAGATTACGGATTGTATTTTAATCCACTAGGTTAAAGACTAATTTCACTTGAAGTATATATCTGTTATTGACCTAAGGAAATTTTACACAAGATGAAAATCAAACAAGAATTTTCTACTAAATAGATTGATCATTTTCACTCATATGAACACAACTAAATCTCGCTAAAATTTGATGTTCACTTTCTTTTTAATGAAACACATAAAATCCATTCAATAAAAACTCATGTAACAATTGGATTTGGATCCTCTCAAGTCTCAAGTAATTAAGTAATCAATATAATTGTTCTTATTAAAATCTGGAACTAGGATATATCAAGAAAGACGTGACCAAATTGGGCTTGTGTACTTCACACGTTGATTTTGAGGATGACCTTTGTTAGGAAGATAAAATGGAAGACCTACAACAAATGACTCTGACGCTCAAGTAATTAAGAATATGAATGAGGAGAAATAAACAAATATATGCATATGAAAACAAGTACACGCAAGCTTGAGGTGTGAGCGAATGTGAGTGTGTTGAGGATTCGATAGATCCTGATGATATTCATAAGAATGGAGCATAACTGTGAGTTTTGTTTGTAGAGGCTGTTATAGTCTTTGTAGATAATTCCCAACATATAGATAATAGCCAGAAGTTAATAAATGTTGCTAGAGATAAACTGTAACTTATATATAGATAAAAACTATAAGATAATTGTATATTGTAGATAATGTGTGATTTTGTAAATAATTAATTACCTACCAATAGATAAAGATATTCAAATATTAATAGGTTAGAAATAACATGTCTGCCAAAAACTCTGACTGCTAAGGATCGAGTGTCTACACTCTTATGGTAAAACTGACGTGAAAAGTATATGTGTCTTAAAGTGTCATATAGGATTGTAGATCTTAGATAGTACAATGATGATGTCATGTTGGGTCATAAAAACAAAATATTAATTTATAATAAAAACCACCATAATTTTGTAGGCCCCATTAATTTTGTTTTTGTGTTGGTGATGTCACGTTAGTCACTAAGTAAAGGGATAAAGGCGAGCTGAAGATTTCTATATAAGGCTTCGATATTTGGTCATGTAACCACAACCCAAAGCTACTGAAATTCCCCAAAGGCAAAAAACAATACAAGATGAAGAGCGAGCTCCTTTTTGTTTTCCTATTCTTGGGAATTCTTAACTGTGAAGCACAATATTTCAATGCTAACCCATACGACTATTTACAACTAGCCTTAAGGTGGCCTAATTCCTATTGCTTGACACATGAAGGTGGTTGCAGGGAAATAGTACCACAATATTTCACTATTAGCTACCTTCATCCCATGAGAAGAGGAGGCCCGGATCTGCAAAATTGCCCCTCACCATTTAATATGCCAAATAGCACTGTTAGTATATCTCCTGCATTCCCATAACATTTATTTTGTTTTGTTTTCAAGTTTCCTTCACGGAAATTGTCCTTATTAGACTAAGGTTTTATTGACAGATTTTTTGAAAAAAAATAATAAAGTAAAATAAATTAAGTTTATTCCATAAGTTAAAATTAATTTATGACCTTAACTGTAGATAAATTTTATAAAAGTTTTTTCTTAAGAAAAATTAGGATGAGGAGGTGGCACTCGAGACCTATACAGAAAAAAGTTTTTTTTTTTTTGAGTTTAAGTGTAGAAGTTAATTTTAACTTACTTACCAAAGAAACTTAATTTATTTTATATGAATTCTATAAATTATATGCATGCAGATGGAGACAAACAAAAATGACCTACTCAAATACTGGCCTGATCTGAGAACTGATAATTTTATAGAGAGTAAGTCATTATGGAGGGACCAATGGAGAAAGTTTGGTTCATGCTACAGTATGATGCCAGATGACTATATTGTTTATGCACTCAACAGCAGAAAGAGAAATGACCTCAAGAAAATCTTGACAAGTGCAGGTAAGTATTTTTCTTTTTTATCCACAAATATTAGTTATTGATTGTTAATTTGTTAATTGGATATTTGAATCCACAATCTTTTTTTTTTCTTTCATACTTTTTCTTCTTTCATACTTTATTCACGGTCAAACCAACCTTATATATTATAACCTCTTAGGTAAGTACATATGAAATTAAATTCACTCATGAAAAATTAAGGCCTAAAGAATTAATAAAGCCTAACTTGGAATCCTATTATATTGAAAGTGAGGAATCAGTTTCTTCATATTATGTTTCTATAGAATTTATCATTGAAAATTTGACTTCTAATTTAAGTAACATCCTAAACATGAGTATTTGATTGTGATCTAATTGTCAGGTATTGTTGCAAGTGGAAATCCATATCCAACCCGTAGGATACTGCAAGCTTTCAGGAAAGCTCTAGGTGTGAATGTTGACATAGTTTGTGAGCCAGATAGAAGTGGAAATGTTTATCTTGCAGAGGTACATCAATGTGTTGATGCTGCTGGAACAACGGCTATAGATTGCGACAATAAGGCAAGAGGATGTGATGATGACCCCATCTTTCCCTACATGGGATTCCAACCAGATAAAGATCCCAAGTAATAATATCATGAAATCAAAATCTCCTAAATTCTATTACCCCTATAACAAATATATATAGAAAATAAGGGGTTCTAAGTGTATGTTAAGGAAACAATTAATGAAATATTTCAATAAAATTTATAAAAGGTTTGACCAAATATGTGCGAAAACAAGCTAGAACTTAATCTTATATACCACGTGTACGTTGATATCTACTATTTTACTAATTCATAGAAAAATTTAAGATGAGATGTTTCGATTCCACATTTGTCCTAGTCAAGGCATCATTTAATAATATTATTATAGGTAAATAATCATTTTATTCCAAGAATGTTTAAATTGGTGAATAACTTAATCTCTGAAACAATAAAAAATTTGATTTAATTAGTCTCTGCATATCTCTCAAGTTTTAATAAAGTTATGTAACAAATTTAAATTTAAATGTAAATCTTAAAATAAAAAATTAAAATTAATATTTAAACATATCGTCCAATAAAATAAAGTTGGAACCACAGTTTCTAAACGGAGAGCGAAGCAGCCGCGGTTCGACCGGAACCGGACTTGTGACTTATTCGGGCTTATCTTCTGATCTGAAACGTGTTTGACCCGTGCTTGCATCGCAAACATTGCTAAAATTTCAAAAGTAAATACAAAAATTGAACAACTTGGGACTTGAACCAAGATCCCTCATCCCTCATTTGTTAAACACATTTGTATCCTTTTTTAACCACTAAACCAATACAATTATTTAATATATTTGTGACAAATATTATTTTCATACAATATGTTATATATAAAAATATATATTTAATATAGATTGAAACATGTGATTCAATTAGTGACCCATGAATCAACCGTTAACCTAGTGATTTAGTATTTTCACTAGATCAATGATTGATCCAATTTTTAAAATTATGATTGAAATAATTGAGCTTAATAAACAAGCTAAGCATCTCAACACACATGAACAACTATTAGCTAAGGATGTGCTCCGTTGGTAGTCTTGATGACAATTAATGTTGATAAGTTATTATAGGAAAATAATCAGTTTAATTATATAATTGGTCCCTTAATTATAATTAAAATTTTAATTGGCTCTCCTAATTATTAAAAAGTTCAATCAAATCTTCTAATTGTTTAAAAATACCACAATAAATTATACACTTTTCATTATAAAAAATAAACATTTTTGCACTGATTTCCAATACAACCAATGTAAAATAAGAAATTTTTAGGTTGCATTGTAAAACTAGTATCCATGTTAATGACCGATGTAAATAGAAAATTTTACATCAATTTCTAATACAATCAATGTAAAAAGATAATTTTACATATGTTGTCAACTAAATTGATGTAAAAATATTTATTTACATAATTTTGTGTGTCAATCAAACTAACAGTGTTGACAGAAAAAATATGATTATAGTTGTTGAGTCAAAAGACAAATCAAGACCTTTAATAATTTTAATTAGATACAAAAAATTATAATATTTAAAAGTTATGTCTTATATGTCATCTGACATATGTATTGTATTTGCGTCTCAAAGATCACACAAAAGCAAACATACGTTGAATTCTGGAAAAATATTTAAGAGTTCATTTAATACTTTGTATTTGAGATTTATTTTACAGAAAATGTCCTTGAAACATTTTTTCTAAGATCTATCAAAGGCCAAAGAAATGATAAAATAATCAAAAACTTAAAGGATAACATTTCTCTTCATCTTAAAAAACGCGTCGTATGACACTTTTTGTGAATAAACTGTTATAAGCTAAAGCATGTTAACTTTTGCTAAAGTGTTGTTCAAGAAAGGTAAAGAGAATGGTGTGGCAACATATCTACAATTCATGTTAATACTCTTTTTATAGTGGGGTTACACTACATGGGTAACGCTAACATACTCTTTATGGGAAAAACCTTATTATTATTCAACACTAAAACTTAATCAATTTATATATTTATTATATCAAGGGAGTTCAACTCAATTGGTTGAAAAGAATATATGAGTTATAAATTTCTTAGTACTAAACATAAAAAAATCTCGTAATACTTGTCTTTGATTTCTACATATATAAAAAATTAATTCTTGCTTATTATATAAAAAATTAGTTGACTTTGAAATCTCATTGCACTACAGATGATAATGATAAAAATAAAAAAAAAATATTAATGTCTTTTTTAAGTTTCACTTTTTTCGTGTTTGAACTTTTTTATTCTTATAAACAATACCTTCAATTAATTAAAATTATATTTTATATTCAATTTTTTTTCATTTTCTTCTTTCTAAAAGTTATATAATTCTATATATGTTCTCGTAAATATTTAATTAAAATAATGAAATTGAATTATAATATTATTAAATAATATTTACTAAGTTGATAAAAAAATTGGGAAGAAAAATAATATATCATAAACTCTATAAATTTTAAATATAAAAATAATTCAAATATATATATATATATATATATATATATTTAAATGAAATAATTTTTAAAAATATCATTTGTGATGGAATATGTCACTTGACAATTGTATAATTACAATTTGTGACATAAACATTGAGAGCGAGATTAAATTGTCACGAATTTCATTGGGATGGTTTTTGTGACCGCGACACCTTGAGAGGAACAAATTCATCACAAAATCCCCTCCAAATCCATATTTCCATATTTACTTTGACCGATTTTGTGACGAACAATGTTAAGAGGGACAAAAGTCCACCACAAAATCCCTTAAAAAGAAATCTATTTTAGTAACGGACTTGTGACAAAAATTTTAGAGAAGGAAAATTTCCTTCACTAATTTCGTCTCAAAGTAACAAATAAGCGTTTGTCACAAAAATCTATTATCCATCACAGCGGCGTCACTATCAGTGAGGAACTATCAAATGTAAGAATTAATAACTATTTGGAATCCTACTGCAAAGGTAAATGTAAATAATAAAATGTCCCGCATAAAAAAGAATAAAAAAATGTTGCATACAAATGCTAGCTCTCAAAAACACCGTAACTAATAGAAATTGTTATCTCATAATAAAAAATAGAAATTGTCATATAAAATTAAAAGTACCTAATATATATAATGAATATAAAAGATATTATAAGAAAATAATAACTACACAGTGTTTAGAAAGAATATATTTTTTTAAAATATTTTAATAAAATTTAGTACTTGTTAAATTATAATTTAGAACACCAACTATATAAAAAAAACAACTATTTCTTTCTTTTTTAAGCAAAGTATGATGTATTCTTTCTGTCTGAATATAAGTATCACATTTAAAAAATATATATCTTAAAATAAGTATCATGTGATTTTTTTGATGTAATACTAATTATTTTTTTACGAAGATCTCAAATAAGTATTATTTTAGTTTGTTAATGTAATATTAATGTTAAGGTTGGCTTTATAAGGTTTCTATTTCTTCCGTTCTAAAATAATAATCATTCTAAGTTGTTTTATAATTTATTTATTAGTTTATTTGTATAACATAATCTAATAAGATATTTATTTTAGGATGAAGAGTGTATTATGTTTGAAGATTATGTATTTATAACTTTTTTGTGTTGAACCGAGCAACACTTGATTACAATGAATTGATTGTTGAACTCTTACTCAGATATAAAACATTCAACCAATGAATACCACTTTCTCCAAAATAAAGGTTAGGTTCCCCCACCTTGGAGTATTGATTATTTGGCTCTGGTTAATTACCACTTAATTAGGAAGTGGCAGACTTGCAAGTTTGTACTCGTAATGGACGCTATTGGAGTGAGGGGGAGCGGGGGAATTATAAAAGCATAAAGTGAAAAATATCTAACAATTTGTTTAATGGATAATAATTTTCCCAATAAAGTGTCATAATCATGTGTTAGGCTTTTGCATTATTAAAAATTAAAAATTAAAAATTAAAAATTAATTTGTAATAAAGTACAATACTTTTTATTTAATAACCGAAATTTTATAATGACTTAAGAAGCAACGCTTTCATATTTTTCTTGAATTTTTTATATTAATGTATATTCTTTTTATTTGTCCTAACTTAATTATTTTAATTAGATATTGCTCACAACACTTTTTTTTTAACAAAACATTGTTTTTTTTAATGTAAGAGGATTATATCATTTCATTAATATATAATAACAATATTGATATAATCAGGAACACTATAAAAAGGATGTGAACTTTGCCTTTCAAAAAAAAAAAGGATGTGGACTAGCATAACATTGCTGAAGAACGAGCTACTAGATTTGACTTGCAAAACATTGCTAACAACACTTTTACTATAATATTTAATAACAAACGGATTTTAATAACTTCATTACCTATAAACAAGTTTTCAAATAAAGTTTAACTAAAATTACGAGTAAAGATCTATCATATAAATATTCTTCATAACAATATGCATTCTACAGTTTTGTCATAAGCACACTTATCATAAATTATTGAGGTGTAATGTCCTTTCATTTCGTCATGAGCACATTTATAATGAATTATCGAGCTGTAATATTCTCAGTTGATAAAAAAAAAAAGGTTTTAGAAGACATTTATTTCACGAAATATTTTAGTACTTTTAGAAATACGAAAGTGAGAATTCTTAATTCCAAGCCTCATAATCGCAAAACATAGCTAGCTACCACTAATTGCAGTCACAAAGTCATTTTTTTTCATACTCATCAACCTTTTTTGCCATTTATTATTTTCTCCTCACAATAGCTTTTTCTGTTCTTCTTTTTTCTCCCTCCCTCCTCTTTCATTTCTTCTTCTTCTTATTTTGCAGTTTTTTCAACACAATACCTTCTTCTCACGTTTTTTCTTGTTATTTTTTGCTTCTTCTCCATTAATGGAATGGTAGCTAATTTTTGCCCACTTTATCTATTGGCATTTGAGCTTACTATATTTCAAGATGGAGCATATGGATTTGTAGGATCCTTTTATGGTCTCTCAATTATTTGAAGAACCGTATTTTTGTAGTTTTATAGAGATATATTTGTTAGTGCTTTAATATAGATATTTTAATTTGTGTGCTTGAGATAGTTGTTTTAATTTGTAGTGCTTTTTTTTCTATTTGTGTTTAGTGACACATAATTTGGATTCTTGTTTTAGTTGTATTTGTACCTCACTTGGATAGTTGTAATTTAAAAACCATTCTGAATATATAATTAAACTTTGTGACACATTAAAATATTATATTTGAACTTTTTGAGAGTTGTGGTGCACTTATTCTACAATTTGGATATAAGAGGCTAAAGCACTAAAGTTAATATATGTAAAATGGCTAAGAAAGTTCATTTTTGTAGTAGTTCCTTAATGCAAGTTGCATCTAATCCTTTGTTTACATTCTAGATTGATTAAGATTGCGTATGTATAGGCTGGCTACCTAGAAGAGATGGGCATATGCATCACGTTCTAGTGGGTTTAATATTTCTTTGGAGAAATTATTAGCTTGGTCGAAAGATATTTTGTTAATGTATTTTTTTATATAAAAAGTATCTTTCAATTGACAATTATATACTAATTATTTTTTAGACATAAAAATCATGAATGTGCATTTTGTGATTCTGTAAAGTAATTTATAAGGTTGTTGAAGTTTATGATCTATAAGTTAAAAACGGAAAAGCTGAGAATTTCTAAAAACTAACTTATAGAATGGAAGTGTTTAGTGAAATTAGATAATAAATTAGTTAATAAATATAAAATGACATTAATGTAAAATATAAAAAAGAGTAAAAAAAAACAAGTCAATTAGTAAGGATAAAAAAAATGAAAAAAAAAAAGTTAATAACTTATAAGGTATAAGCTAATAGAAGTAACTTATAAAAATATATATAAGCAAGTTAAATAAGCTCATGTAGTAAACAAATTTATTTTTATGAAACCAACTTATAATCACAGTCTTTTTCACAGTACTAGAGTGACTTGTGACTTGCCAAAACAAACTCATAGAGCCTTTTTCATACACACACAATTAGAAAACAATTCTAATCAACATATTTAAGAGACCTAATTCTTCTAATTGTATTGATTTTTTATTTTTAGTTTATTAATATATTTATGAATTAAATTTTGGTTTAAAACTGCAATATCTTTTAACGTTATTATAATCAAATGCTGGATATAACTGTATCATTTTAAAAATTAGCTTCATATTAATTATAAATGGTTGAAATCCCTAAATTTTGTAGAGGATGCAACAACATAAACAAATTAAGTTAAATGAAAATATTTTACGATAGTGTATTAGAAATACTACATTTACAATGTTTTAATACACGATTAATTGTGTGCTGTACATGTGTGTCTGTGTTAAAATGTGTATTTTATTTTATACGGTCTATGAAAATTTTGCTTTAGCTAATTACAATTTCTCAAAAACTGTATGTTTTCCATTGTTGTGACATGTTCCATCTATAGTTGTCATCTCTTAGTCCAATCAATATTGGTTAGTGTTTTGAATATTAATGATGTTAACCTCGTTAGTTTCCTCTCCTTCTTACCTAGTACTACTGAACTCCAAAAACCAAAAATGTCTTTTACCTCGAAGGTTTTTCTTTCTTTTGCTACTGAACACCAAATTCAGGTTCACTTTAATGAATCTCACATAAAATCCATTCAATAAAGTCACATAACAATAGGATTTAGATTCTCTCCTGAAAAATAATCAGTACTATGATAATGTCATGCTATGAGTCACAAAGCCACAAATTAATTGCAATAAAAAGTAAAGCCCATTATTTGTGTAGGTTCCATCAATTTTATGTGTCTATGACGTTGGTCACTATAATTTAAATGTTTGAATATAATCAACAAGTAATTAAAGGGAAGGGTGAGCTGAAAATTTCTATATAAAGATTGGATATTTGGTCTTCAACCACAACCCAAAAACTACTGAAATTCCCAAAGGCAAAAAACAAAAATACAAGATGAAGAGCAAGTTCCTTTTTGTTTTCCTATTCTTGGGAATTCTTAACTGTGAAGCACAATATTTCAATGCCAACCCATACGACTATTTACAACTAGCCTTAAGGTGGCCTAATTCCTATTGCTTGACACATGAAGGTGGTTGCAGGGAAATAGTACCACAATATTTCACTATTAGCTACCTTCATCCCATGAGAAGAGGAGGCCCTGATCTGCGAAATTGCCCCTCACCATTTAATATGCCAAATAGCACTGTTAGTATCTCTTGCATTCCCATACATTTTTTGTGTTTTGTTTTCAAGTTTCCTTCACGGAGATTGTCCTTGAAATCTGATTAGACTAAGATTTTATTTGGTGGTTCAATTTTCCCCTAAGAAAAAATAATAAAGTAAAATAAATTAAATTTATTTCATAAGTTAAATAAATTTATTATAAACTCGTTAAATGAAAGAGTTTTTAGTAAAAGCTCAGTGTGTTGACTTAACGAAAGAAATTTAATTCATTTTATATTTTTATTTTCTTTTCATATATATATATATATATATATCAAGAAGTTTATCTAAACATGACTCTTCAAATTAGTTTGTGTAGCTGAAGAATTCAATAAATTGTATACATGCAGATGGAGACAAACAAGAATGACCTACTCAAATACTGGCCTGATCTGAGAACTGATAATTTTATTGAGAGCAAGTCATTATGGAGGGACCAATGGAGAATGTTTGGTTCATGCTATAGTATGATGCCAGATGACTATATTGTTTATGCACTCAACAGTAGAAAGAGAAATGACCTCAAGAAAATCTTGACAAATGCAGGTAAATAAGTAATTCAAGTTCATGTTTCACACACAAAAAGTTAGGGGAAAAAAAATAAAACGTGATGTTGTTTTGAGGTTGCATTATTTATCTTATAATTGCTAGAGTTTTTGGTATCCCCTTGACAGTTAGGAATGAGTTACTATGTTAATATAATGTTCTTTCTTGAAATTTTCACTCCTAATTTAAGGAACATTAATATAATGATCCTAAATAAAGGTATCTGATTTTAATATCATTGTTAGGTATTGTTGCAAGTGGAAATCCATATCCAACACGTAGGATACTACAAGCTTTCAGGAAAGCTTTAGGTGTGAATGTTGACATAGTTTGTGAGCCAGATAGAAGTGGAAATGTTTATCTTGCAGAGGTCCATCAATGTGTTGATGCTGCTGGAACAACATCTATAGACTGTGACAATAAGGCAAGAGGATGTGATGATGACCCCATCTTTCCCTACATGGGATTCCAACCGGATAAAGATCCCAATTAAGTAATAACACCATGCAATCATGCAAAATCTCCTTATTGTATTACCCCTATAACAACTATGTATTCAAAATAAGGGGTTTTAAGTGTATGCTAAGGAAATAATTAATAAAATATTTGAATAAAATTCAGAAAAGATTTGCCCAAAAATGTGCAAAACAATTTTTTTTTTACCACGTTTGATATAAAAAAAAAGGGTACACACAATATGGGAGTTGAATTATTCGATTCTTAAAAACGTATTAGTGAAAGCTTGAATAAACAAATATAAGTTTAAAAGTTAATTAGTTTGTAATATGGAAACTAAGATACCTGAAGGAGAAAGGAAGACAATTTCACCCACAACAATTTATATTAGTTCACTCTACAACTTAAGAGTTACGTTAAGTCCTTTCACCTAATTAAAGGATCTTCACTAACAATAACAACTTACAACAAGTATATTTTGAAAGTAACAGTAATATGTAACCTTGACACGAGGTTACAAGTATTAAGTATTCTTTTTTACAAGTCTTTTTCATCTTTGAAAATGTTTACATGATGATAAGGTAACTCAATATAGGTATGGATTTGAAACTTAAGTTCAAGATACAAATCTTTTATAACAAATGTATATGAAAGAATTAGAGTATTTTCTAATGAAATTAGTTCAGAAAGCGTTCAATTCTCTATCTCATATTCGTTTAAGACATGCTTTTATAATCAAAGGAGAAGTATTTGTTGAAGGAGGGCTTCCTATTTTGATTGTTCATTAAATACATGAAGAGTTTTTTAAGTTAATGTAGAGAAGGCTTGTCTTTTTATAGAAAAGACTCAAATGAGAGAAAAAGTTATTGCACTATTGAACTGACAGTTTATCTAATCTGACTGAGTAAAAGTTCTTTCTATTTTTTCCTCTTTATCATGCAACATAGAGACTATATGCAACTTATGCGTTGACCTACATTTTACAAGAAATTTGGCAATTTAGTTAAAACAGGTTAGAAACACTTAGCCAAAATCTTAAAAACACTTCATCCAAGGACCAAGGTAGTTAAAAAACTTTTTAGTCGAAAGACTTATCAAAGCACATTCTTGTATAGTGTGTAAATAAAGATCCAATTAAATAGGGGCATTGTCTAAAAGGCGATTTAGAAGCATTTTGTGAAAAAAAAAATATTGAACGGTTTTTTTAGAAAAAACACAAAAGTCAGATATTTGTACGCTTTTCATGTAAAGCCATATATTGGACACTTTGTTAAAAAAAATAAAAAAATCTCACAGCTTTGGATGATTAGGATTTCTTTCGGAAAAAATAATTGTCTTTCAAGGTGATTTTTCTAGAAATAGTTCTAAGCAAAATATTTTAAATATATATAATTATACATGAAACACATTGTTAGATTATTCATAATTTTTAATTTCTTTGTTTTCATCAACATAATTTTTTTAAGTATTATACACTTCATTCATTCACATTTGGCTCCATGTTGGATATCTATTATTTTAATTTGTAAAAAAAAGAAATAGTTAAGATGAGATGTTCCAATCCTGCATCTGTACTTGTCATGCCATTTGTGATTGTGGCTTTGCCTAGGATTTAGATCGTTGGAAGGCATACGCAAGCCCTACCTACAAAATTACATCCAAGATTTAAAAGTAAATAAATAAAAATATTTTTTGATTATTTCCTAAAATTAACTAATAAGATATAATATAGTTAATTGATAGATACATAACTAATAGCCTATTTGATTCTTTGAAAATTGTTTTCTAAAACAAATGTATATTATTTAATACAATTTCTCATCTAAAATCTATTAAATTTTGAAAATTATATATTTTCAAAATAATTGTTTTAAAAACCCAAAAAAACAAAAAACAAAAAATAAGTGGAAGATGTTTTTGAACATTTTTAAGTATTCTATTAAAGTTCTCAGGGGATGGCTGGTCAACAGTATTCTTATATTCATGCTTACGTGACTTTGTGTGTCATGTAACTAGACTAAATGAGGTGTAAGCCGAGTCCAAGAGGGCAATCGTGTATTCCTATAATTAGGGATGTCAAAATAGATTAAACCAGACTGGTTAACTTATTTAACAGGCTAAAATGAGTTTTGTTAGATTATATAATTCGATTTACATATTTTGCATCCAATGGATTTAGAGGCGGGAGGGATTAGGTCGATCTGTCGAGTTGGAATTTTCCTTTAGGATGTTTTTATGAATTGAATGATTAAATATTACTTTATTAGACATAATGTTTTCTAGAATATTATGGATTTCATGTTATTTTATTAATTTGCATAACATTTGTTTAACTCATGATGATAACTTATATGAAGCATTTATGCCAAGTCAATTTATTACTAGGATAATATTCTTGTGATTTTGACATTATATTTAGATTATTTATATTTATTTTTTATTTTATTTATTTGGTAACTTAACATGTGAAGTTCATCGAATTAGATTGATTATATGAACCCAACCATCTAAAAATAAACCGATTGATTTGAGTTTTTTTTATCATATTTTAAATAAAAAAATTAATGAGATATATAAAGTGATAACTAGAGAAAAAAATAAATTTAAATAAAAAAATATTTAATCATTAAAGAGTAATAAGTATTATTATTTTGCATTAGTATGAAATTAAAAATTTATATAAAATAGATAACAATCAGAGACAAAAGCTTAAAAGTATGATAACTTATTTTTTTATTGTAACCAATAACTCAAATCAAATCAGTCTTAATCGAATTGATTTAGTTTAGATTAAACCAAAAAAAATCTAAACCTAAATCAAACCAACCCAATTAACTTTAATTGATTCAAATCCACTTAATTATATTTTTACTCACATACATAAGGATGTCTATTTTTTTCGGTCTCCCAAATAAAAATGTCTCTGAAATTCAAAAAACATTCTTTTTTTCCTTCTCTCAAATAAAAATCTGTATTTTTTTAGTCCCTCATACTTGCAAAGGAACTAAAAAGAACATTTTTTTATTTTAAGAATAGAAACTGCAAATTTTTATTTGAGGATTAAAAAAAACCCTAATTGGAGTAATTAAACATAATTAAGCTGATTCAGTTAAATTTTGGCGGGTTAACTCAATCCGTTCTTAGCCTAATTTCACGGTCTAATAATTTGCAAAACATTTTTTTTTTCAAATAAGCTAATAAAAAATGGATTAGGGATGTTCACAAGGGACTAAAAACAAGCCCCCTAATTTGAGGAACTAACACAAAAGGCCACCAATGCCACAACCAAAGAAATTGCTTGCATATTCACGAGTGGCTACAAGTGGAAACACTAGGTCGTCTACCACAATAGTTTAATAAGATTTGCTCAAATTTGTCATCAACGCATTTTCATCATTTTATCACGATAACCAAATATGACATACGCTAGTTTCCACTATCATTATTAACTTTCTTTTACCACTGAACCATGGATTCCACAAGAGGTTGGTTGTTTTGTCGTATTATAATCCAGATGGCGGGTAGTAAAAATCTTCACTATCATCATTTGGGAGCACAAAATGTATTGTGCAGCAAATATCCGATTATGCAAGGATACGGTAGGCCGTAGTGAAATGAAACTAAAGCCATAACATTAAAATAGGTAGAAAAATCTTGCACCCTGCAATACACTTCAGGGGCAGATGTGTATGATTCCACTTCTTGCATAACCCAAAGCTGTCAATATTCAAAACGTTGGGGCTGCTATCTCTTCAAGCTCAAGAACTTGCATGGACATCTAATGACATTCTAATTCCCTCATCCATGCAGTTGCATTATAAAGTTTGTCTTTATATGGGAGACAACAACTGAAAAACTCTTTAGATTCTATGTATTTGTGTAAAGTACACAAGAAAGTCAAATATATTTATCTGACAAAAGAAAGAGAAACCTTCGGTTTTGTAAAGATCATAGTCCATGGCAAAACCACATTAAAATTTTCCTTGACCTAAACAAAAAATTTCTAATTACTGTACGACCTCTGAAAATATCACTCCTAATAGGTGCATATTGCCTGAACTGATCCAAAATTTACAAACGCTGGGGAATTATACATTTTCCTCAGCCTCTCTTTGCAACTCACGTCGTGCAACAGCCAACCTCTCTGCAGCCAATCGTTCTTCCAGTGCTCGAGCACCTCTTTCTCTGCATGAACAGCACCAGTTGGCATGGCAAGTTATTATATGCAGTACAATAATTACAAGAATGATGCAACAGTTGTTATTGCAGTCAATAAAATCTGAAAATAATGCTAAAAAATGAAGACAAGGAATTTTAAAAGAGTCACCCCCTCTATCCCTCTTCCAAAATAAAGTTCTGCCATTTGGAATAGTATTATGATATTTTATCAAAATAATAAATATCTCAATGGAATAATGCTCCACTCTTTGTCTGAAATAATGCTCCACTATTAGTTAAATATGATTGCTTTAGTTAGTGTTGTAATAGCACATGGAAAAGTTCATAGCATGCTTCTTGAGTTGAACACCTAACAAAATCAATTACATATCCAGATTCAAGTACAACTTTGATCTCACTAGTTTTTCAAACCAAAAGAAAAGGTCTGTGTTTAGCCACTATGATAAGGAGTTAAAGTATTAATAGACAGAAGCCAGGCTTTTGATTCTAATTCCTTTCCTTCTATAAGATTATTTGCTTTTTTATGGATAGCAGAAAGATAACATGACAACTAGAAATTTGAGAATAAAAAGCAATTTTACTTTTAGATAAAATAAAACAAGAAAAAGAAAGGCAAGAAAAAATATGCACTCAGAACATTTATGAACAACTTATCTGTTTTGTTTGAGCTGAATAATTTATCTAAAAGAAAGCCAATAAAGCAACCAAATATGCAAAAAAATTGATTCGACACTTGCACCTGTCTATTGTTTATTTATTTGATTTTCCTGCACGACATGCTCCACAGAAGCAATTTCTACTTGACAATAATAAGTGACCCAATTAAAGTTAACAACAGCTATGTAGAATTACCGTCTCCTGGATGCCTCAATTGAGTCCGAACCTGGTAAAGGCTCACTTTCCAGACTGTTGCCTTGACCATCATTAGAAGCATCATATCTTCCACAGAGCATTCGATGAAATATTGAAGCGATAGGGTCTATGACTGGTCTACAAGGCAGCAAAAACATAAAAAAGAGTTTCTTAAAATCTAGACAGACAATACTACAACTAATCACTTATTTTTGCTGCAAACTAAAAGCTGAAATTACCTTAAAAATTCTGGGAAAAATGTGGAGAAAGCAAAATCTTCACTCAGATCACCTCTATGTTTAGTTTCTGGTTTCCTCTGCCAGTATCTAAGATAAATCCAGCTTATATACGTGCCAGATATAATGGTTGGAAGATATGCTGTAGCCTCTAGTGTCCAGAAGCTAATAGCAATGGAAAGCAATACAGTGATAGATGGCAACCACTGAAGAGGTGTAAGTGGCAACAAATTTAGGGCATTTGCATAAACCTATTTTCGCTGATAAGTGACAAATTAGAAGAGGATAAGAGTATCAAACCTTTGTTTTTATCTTAATGAAAGGAAGCTCTTGATCTGGTATAATTTGCTTAATGCCAACCAAGAAACCAGATACAACTCCATGAAATCCAGAAAGTGGCATGTAACTAGAACATTCCACAAGAGTATTAAGATCAAAAAGAATATTTGTTCAAGGTGGATATAGAAAACTGAATGTCTCTTCAGATTTAACAGATAGCCTAGAAAATAAGTAACTTGGAAGTCTGGGGGACCACCAAAACAGAACTTCTGTTCCAATGTTTTCTAAATGTCAAAGCCAAAAGAGCACAAATAATAAAACTTCAAATGGTCCTCCATTTAGATTTTAATTTTAAAATTTTAAAAATGGAGAGCCAAAATGTAGCACAAGGTGTGGGAAAGGGAGAAATATAATACTCTGAAAGAAAAATATGACAAATCATCATGAGCAGCAGAAAGAAAATATCCTCTCAGATTGTAATGGATTTTATATACTTACAGGTAAGTCTCCAGCCTTGTAATGTAGTATAAGGCAATAGCAGTGATGAATAAACATACTGAAGTTAGAAGATTAACCACAAAGATAAATTTAAAGAATTCCCTGGAGCCCCATATTGGTTCAAGCAGCTTCCCAATAAACAGGAGACTTAATGTGCTGACCACTACCTATAAAATTGTACAAACCATGTTAATTGTGAAGTTTTTCTTGTAAGCAAGATTTACAACTCTGGTAATACAATGAAATATGAATAGTGAGTTCAAAAGGCAGCATGTGCATACCCCATATATAGATTGTTCAACATATCCAGCTGTAATGAGATTCCAGGCAAATGGGATTGTCCTGCAAAATGAACAGAACAGGAAAATAAGTTCTAAAACAAATTGAAATATTGATGGTATAGTAACCTACATAATCACACTTATATGGAGAACCCAACAACCACAGTAGTAAAAAGAATTAGCTTTGTGTTGATTCAGTTATATATAAACTAACATAAATACTTAATCTAGCAATACCTGAATTTGATGTCTTTGTGGTCTGCAAAACAACTCTTTTCATAAAAACTAGGAAATCGTGTTAGCAGGTAGATATTATAAGTTTTAAAACTTTACTTCTATCTTATATTCGTGAAAAACCTCCCCCAAGTAACTAAAGTATGGAAAAAGAAATAAAGTTCTTGGCATTAATCAAGATGATACTTCTTGAGCTTCGAAAGATGAAAGCTAAGTTAAGATTGGTCAACACAATTGGTGACGCATCAGAACACAAGACTTAGGCATAACCCTTCCAGAATTTCTTCTAGCCTCTTCTTCATCCACACACAGCTCCTTGTCACTCCACTCCTTGCATGCTGCCTCTTTTCTTCCATTTTCTTCTCCCAAGATCAAACCCCCTTCACCAAGAATTTGAATCTGGACTCCTTTCTTGCATGCACCATGAAAGACTCCCCAGATCAGGAGCTTTGATACTAGTCCAAAAATTAGAGAGAGAGAGAGAGAAAGATATGATAGGATTTTATTCATGAGATCTCCCTTAGCACTAGATCAGTGAAGCCAAGTTAGGAAGAGAAAGAATGAATACAAGTTGCTCACCTAAAGATTTCAATAGCTTGGGATCTCTCCCCCAAAACCAATCTTTAACCAGAGAGAATGCACCAATGATTTTTTGATATCTTGAAGAGAGTAGATAAAATGATTTTTAACAAATAGAACCCCTAAGGGGAGTAGATAAAATTATTTTTAACCTCATTAAAAGGGATATAGAGGGAAACCACGAAGGACACTGGAAGAAACTGTAAAGGGGGATCTCATGGTGAATAATATCCTTGAGAATTTGGTTTTTAATCAAGCCCAATGATATCATGTGATCCATATAGCAAACCTCACTTAGAGAGATAAGGCTGTTGTAGTTGTTGTTGTCACATTTCTCTTATATGTATTTTTCTGTTTTTTTCTTTAATCTGTCCAACCTATTATCAAAAGGGGAAATGAAAGTTCTTATCAAGACTAACTTCTAAAACTAAGTTTTCAAAACTTTAGCTTCTACACGTTCAAAATTATAAATCTCAAAAAGTATTTCTAAACACACCGAATGAAAGTTTTCAGTTTGTTCTATCTGTTCATTATATTTGGCAAAGTTGATAAGAGGTGATCAGAAAATCTTCTCAACTACATCCTGTATCAGATAACTCTTCTCAACTATATTATGTATTTGTGGTTGTTGTGCTCTAATATCTTATGCTTTAAGCCATACCTATTGTTCAAACAACTTAAACAGGCTCAACCACGGGCTCACAAAACTTAAGCCCAAGCTACATAAATATCCTATCTGCATTTTATTTATCCTTAACCCTCCACTGAAATGCTCAATGTCCTCATCAAGCCCAGCTTACCCCGAGGATCCTTCCTAAGGAGATTTATAGAGACACTAGAGTCAGTATTCAGTACCCATGCAATTGAGAGTTCGCTGGACATCAATTCAAAAATGCCCATCACCACCAACAAGCCATTTTGGAGGGAAAAAAAGTTAACAGCATGGTGACTTGGCTGGACACTTTCATTATATCTATAGACATGAAATCACAAGCAAAATCCACCACAGTACTGTCATTAGACTTGTTATGTAATTACGTTACATAATAACTCCTACCAAAATTTATCCTAGAAAAGGTTATGTACTTGTTATCATTTACGACAAGTAAAGCAGCCATGATTTAAGGAATTTGATTTGGTGCACCTAAATCTTGGCACAAGTAATGCAACATATACCTTTAATACCTAATACCAAGGTTGTAAATTGCGGTAATGGTAACAATTACATCGCAATGCTTGACATTGAGGGAAACTGCAGACAAATGTAACTGCAATAGCAGTCAGGAAGCAGTTGCAAAGAGTCCAAAAACCTGACATTGTGGCCGAAACTTCAGTCACAAACCAATTTTTCAAACCTTGCCTAATACGTTCAATTGTCACATACAAGATACAACATACTTCCATTGACAGATGAGAGGTTAAGTTTGATCTCTGCTGGGTGACATGGTGAGTGATTTGAGTTCAACTCATCCTTTCCGCTGTGTTGCCATTGCGAAAATGTCAGCCACTACCTTCTTTTAATGTTTCAGTTTAATCTGTCCTCAAAAACTTATGCAATTTGTATTAGGAGTCATTAACTTGTAACTTCAGCTTACGTTATGATTGGCCAATTATATGCAACCATATCTTAGCGGTTTCAATTTAAGTTTAATTACACGTTACTCGCAATTTAAATACTATTCTCCTAATCAATGTCATTTTACATGCGTATACAAATCTGGAATTTAGGTAGGATCTCACAATAATCATTACAAATTACAATCACGCAGTTTTAAGTGTCTCCCCTCTCGATCCTCCACCATACAACTAGAAACTATGGACTATTGGAATCAGAGATGATTAGTAAAGTAAATAAATAATAAATCATATGATGGGTTTAGATTGCGATGAGCCAAAAAAAAACCTTTATATTATGGGCAATTGCGGGAAAATGCATCAATGCGGTTGCGGAGAGTCAAAATACCTTGATGTTGCGGTGCAATTTAAAACCATATATACACATTTTAATTATGCATAGTGTAACATGCAATTCACTATGTTAGGGCAGGGTACCTGGCGGGAATAAGAGCAAGATAGTTAACAGCTGAAGGGATAAACTGAACCGCAATGTGACCGCAAACAAGCACCACCGCAAGGCCCTTGCATAAACGCGTGAATCCAGAGAAGAGGCCCGTGCCCTGCCACCACAATAAAAAAAGAACAAAAAAAAAATTGAAATGAGGAAGCTTCGAAATTTGGAGAAATTTGTAGAATCGGAATGAAGAGTTACCCCTGAAAGCGCTGGCGTGCTCATGGACTCGGCGGTGATCCGAATCTGAAGAGGATCTGATCGGATCTGATCTGATAATGGGTTTTGTTAAACAAACGTTGTTTTGATGGCTACACCTGGAATGGTGGTAGATGAGGATCTGATCTTGAGATTTACACAAACAGTGATGATGCAAATAAAATACTAACACGTTACTATTTTGTTATATAGTACTGTATTTTTTTAAGAAATTAAATTATTTTATTTGTAGCATATCTGTATGAATGTTGTATGATAAAACTAAATTTAAAGTAATTAAAGATGTGAAATATTTTAAATTAGAATTTATTTTAAAAGTTTAAAAGTGTTATTATAAAATAAATTTAATGAAATATATAGTGTAAAACAAATTCTAGCTGATAAAAAAAATGTAAAACAAAATTTCATGATTTAGTTTATGTATTAAAAAAACTAGAGTAAAACAATGATTTAGCCCGAATTTAAAAGTGACTTACCAAAATAAAACATCCTTTTATATATTATATATAAATAAAAAAATCCACGATACCCTAACACAGAAAGCGATGGCGCCTAAACATGACTTAGCCTACACGAAACCAGGTTCCGCCGTGGAAGTGAGCATCGACGACGATGGCTTCAGCGGGTCATGGTTTTCCGCCACCATTGTCAGCAGCTGGGCCATCGACAGGTTTTTGGTCAAGTACCATAACCTCGTTGAGAATGAACTAAGTCACACGCCGCTGCAAGAAGTTGTCTGTCTCCACCAGCTCCGGCCACTGCCCCCGCCGGAAAAACATCGGGACTTCAAGTCCGGCGATAAGGTGGACGCATTTCACAACGACGGCTGGTGGGAGGGTCACATCACGGGAAAATTAGGGAATGGAAGGTTTCGTGTGTATTTCAGGGACACGGAGGAGAACATGGTCTTTTCCAAGAAGCAGCTCAGGACACACTGCAAGTGGATCAATCACAATTGGGTTTTCCCAACTACAGATCACAAGGTACTATTTCATATGCTAAGTTTTTTTTTTTCTTTTGTAAACGATAGTAATCAATTTTAGAAGATAATCAAGGGGGTGTAGCTCACTTAGTTGAGTAGGTTGTTGTAAACTCTTGGATATCTGTCTTTTTTTATTGTTATTATGAAAAAGTTTAGGGGAGTTTGATTTCAGGACTCAACAGGATCGGGGCAGGTCTCATCAGATACCTGTCTTTGATTCCTACTCGGATAAAAAAAAAATTATTTGTTGAATATTTTATTGATATAATAATATCTGCATGATCTAAAGCTAGTATGTTGGTGTAATTTTCTTGATTCAGGTATCGGTAAGTGGTAAAGAAACAGAGGGGAAGAAACGGAGGCGAGACGAGAGGGACAGAATCAGTGAGTTGCCAGACTGCATTCTGATGCATATAATGAGTTTCTTGGACACAAAAGATGCTGTTCAAACTTGTATTTTGTCTAAACGATGGAAAGACCTCTGCAAATGTCTCACTGATCTCACATTCCGCTCCCCGTTTAGATGCAAATGCAAGAAGTATTTTAGGAAATTTGTGTCTTGGGTTTTGTCTAGTCGAAATGACTCTTGTTCCCTACTTAATGTTGATATTAACAACAGCTGTATTGAGACTGAAGAGTTAGATAGGGTCATCAAATATGTTATGTTTCACAATGTCCAGAAGTTGACAATGTATATAGGTTTAAGCAGCAGACCCAATTTGGATTCCCTCCCTTTGGTCTTTTGCAGCAAGTCTTTGACTTCCCTTAAGCTTTGCCTTATGCATGATCCCTCTTCTAGAATAGTACTTCCTAAATCTCTGCACTTGCCTGCATTGACAAGTCTTCATCTTCAATGTGTCAATTTTACAGCAATTGACAATGACTGTGCTGAACCCTTTTCAAACTGTCACTTGTTAAATACTTTATTCCTATGGAATTGTGAAATGCATGACAATGCAAAAGTTCTCCGTATATCTAATTCTACCCTTTCCCATTTGAAAATAACCAGTTACATAAGTTTTCTTACAACACAAGCTTTCCAAATTGCACTTTCTACACCAAATCTTAGTTCTTTCACTATCATTGGTTTTGCTCCTCACCAACTCTCTTCCTCGTGCAATCTTGCTTTTCTTGGATCAGTGTATATTGGTGTGTGGTTTGTCTCAAGTTCAACCTTCATAAGATGCCTGCAAGTGCTAGCCAATGTTAAGATATTGAAGCTAAGTTGGGAAACGCTTCAAATGATACTATATGTAAGTTACATTAGCATGTTTTTGCCTCTTCATTTTTTTAATGCTCATAACATGTATGCATTCATATGTCAAAATTTTTGTCAATAGTCAGTCTTTCATTTCAAAATCTTCATTTAAATATGTATTCTAATTTTGTGTAGGATCTCTCAAATTCCAATTCAACAATGCCTCAACCCCCTTGCTTTGTTAGATTGGAGTCGTTGCATGTGGAAAAAGAATCATGCCAACGATCTGATGGAGAAATAAACAATGTGGTGGAGTACTTGCTTCAAAACTCTCCAAAGGCTAGAGTTGATATCATAAGTGCTTAAAGTGATATCCATCCATAACTCATTAGATTTTTACATATTATATATAGCTTTCGCTTATTTTATGCTTCCCATATTACTCCCAGTCCTAGAAGCTCCAATCTTACAGCAAGCTATAGGTTGATATATTGTAAGTGTCTTGTTTATAAGGCCTGTTACAGATTTTCTTTTTACTTGGCATTAACAAACGAAAAATATTAAATTTAAGATAGTGCCTCTTTGATAACTATGTCTTTGAAACATACAGACCTTTTATTCTTTTGGTGTTGGAGAAGGATAGTCAGCAAAATATTCTGTTTACACTAGAATTGAGCCTGCATTACGAAGCATTTATTGATGTAACAATTTATATAGCATTTATTGATATTAGGAAACGAAGATCCTACATAGCAGTGCAAATGATTAAACCATCAAGTTGAAGCATATTACTATTTTACACAAGACTAGATTCCAAGAGTGATTTCATTATGTCGCATTAAAAGAGAAAGAAAGGTGCTTTGTCTGTGACACCACTTTCTCTCTTTAACACCTGCAATCCAAGTACAACTGAAAGTTGGGTTGTTCCAATATAACACTCCTTAACTTAATACATTAGTAAAAAGTCAAATTTACCATGTATTTCCACACACATTCATCTACTGATACTTACCCATGGTATTTATCAGTTGGCAGAATTAATAACTGTCATTTGCTGAAGAAGAATGGCCACTATCGAGTATCAAAATTGATTGTTCAAATCCCCACTAGTTGCTTCAAACTAGCATAACCAAAATGACACTACCAGCCCTTTGACAAGAGTTGTATACAAGTCAAAAAGCAGGCATCAATCAATTTTTCTCCCTACCTTTCTGGTTCTCATTCTTAGAGTGATAACCAAATTATTAGAACTATTTAAAACCATCTCAAAAAGATTTATGTGTGTGCGCTTGGCTCCTGAAGTTCACCACCAGTGAAGACTCATAATTTATTGGTTTTCGGCCATGGAGATTGTCTAAGTGTTCGGAATAATACTTCAAAGTGAGAATTTTGCTCACAGGATTCGGAGGGGAGCCACTTTTTCTGATTAATAATTTAATACACAATCTAAGATTGAGAAAACTACTCGAGACTTTGGCCAACTCAAGAACGGGTTTGCAATGGGCAAACATTGGTGATCTTAGAAATTTGGAAATAAAAATAATGTCTGGCAACTCACTGATCCTATCTAAACGCGAAGTTGATTTTGAATTTTTGATGGTGAAAGCAAAACTTTAGCTTGTAAAGAAATTCAAAGAAAGTGAAAAAAAAAAAAAAACTCTTAACATGCTATATGATTTTAATTAATTTTTGAGAGCTTTCTTTCAATAATTACTCTACTATCTTTACTTTTAAAGTCCATAGAAAGAGAGTTCATTGTTACAGAAGAAATAAAATTTTATTACACTATCATTCTTACATTTTTTTCAACTTTAATCAAATAAGAAATTACCTATTTCGATGCAATTTCTTTCTATATCTTAAATAAATAAATAAGTGTAACAAAAATTTAAAAAAATATAAAGATGTCATTTTTTTACACGCACTTAAGTTTTATTTATTGGGAAATTTTTTATTGAAAAAATTAAAAAAAAAATGTAATACTGCACTGCTATGTAATTTTTAATGGAATTCTAATGATAATTTTTTATTCATTTATTAATTCCTTAATTAATTTTTTTATGAACTTTAATCAATATCCTAAACACATTATTATTGAATAATAATATTCATCATAATCAGTCACTTAAATTCTATTATTTTTATATTTTCATCTCATCACTTATCTTTCTTTTTTTCTTTTTCTCTTTGTCTCTCTCTTTTATTCACCCCAACCAATTCACCCAAAATGAGGGATTACCATTTACTCTTAAATATTTGACTTTAAATCACCTATCCACCATTCACAAAACACAATTCTACCAACAGGACAATCTTATTGATTTTTTTGAAGATCTGACATGTAACCTCCACCACACACAAACCTCCCTTATATCCACAAGTGGTTCCACTTCATCAATCAAAATTGGATGGACAAATATCAACGTGGACCAATAACAAGTCACAAGCTAACATCATCACCCAATGGCAATCCACTTTTGGATTTGCCTATATCCACACCACTCTCCTATATTCTTGTGTTGAGATTCTAAAACATTGCCAGTGCCATTCCCTTCACACCATTCTCACAAAACAACTTTCAAACTCTGAGAAAGAATGGCTGCCAACACATTGATGAGTACTGCTATCTCAGCCTTCCCATCTCTCCTTTCTTCCTCAAAATCCAGATTTGCCACCGCAGTTCCTCTTTCTAGCTTTGGTGTCACCAATGCCTCTTCTTCTCGCTTTTCTATGAGTGCTGACTGGATGCCAGGCCAGCCTAGACCTCCTTACCTTGATGGTTCAGCACCTGGGTATGCTTCAATTTCCCTTTTTTTATTTGTTTAGTACAATAATGTTTCAACATGTTTTCAGTTCTTGAAATTATGATTTGTTTATTTTTCTAGAAAAAGAACTTAGCATGTAGTGTACATTGAAAGGAACTTATGTTTTCATACCCTCATTTTTTTAGGCAATCATATTATTGGTGTGAAATATTACAGTTTGATGAATTAATCTCTGTTGGAAAACTTGTCTTGAACATATTTAGTGGGAAAATGACTAATCTAAACTATACAAACTAAAAGTACATTGTTTTTTATTAAATGTAAAAATGAAAGTAAAAAATATAAATAAATAGAGATTGGAACTGAAAAGAAATCACTTTGTTGTGGCATATTTAAGTGATTTTGAATGGTTTGCTGGGTTTTGTTGTGATGTTGATTTGTGCATGCACGTTTTGTTCTTATGCTTCAGTGACTTTGGATTCGACCCTCTTCGTCTTGGTGAAGTACCAGAGAATCTTGAGAGGTTCAAAGAGTCAGAACTCATTCACTGCAGATGGGCCATGCTTGCTGTTGTAAGTGTCTTTTGTAAAAAAAAAAAAAAAACAGCGGTTTTGTTTAGTCTTTGTAAAATTGTTAAGATGCTAGCAGAAACATGCATTTAGGATAGTAAACATTTCATGAATACTTTCATTTAATCACAGTATTATATATAATAAGTTTGTTCTCTCTTTTTACTCAAAAAAAAAGTTTGTTCACTCTTATTATAGAAAAAGTTTGTTCACTCTTATTATTACTATCTTACACAAGTAATATGAAGGATGTTTTATGATATGATTGATTGACAATATGAATTTTTTGACACTAATACTGCATACGTATGCATGAACCTCGATTTGTTAAATAACACACTAGCCAACGTCATATATTGAGATCCAATTTTATTTCACTTGAAAAAGTACGTGGTATCAGACATTGTCCCCGATATTAAAAAAAACTTTAATATGCTGAAATTTCTTATATTTTGCAGCCAGGGATTTTGGTTCCAGAGGCATTGGGCTTAGGCAACTGGGTAAAGGCTCAGGAATGGGCAGCAGTTCCTGGGGGCCAAGCAACCTACCTAGGCAATCCAGTTCCATGGGGCACCCTACCCACCATTCTGGCCATTGAATTCCTTGCTATTTCCTTTGTGGAGCACCAAAGGAGCATGGAGAAGGACCCAGAGAAGAAGAAATACCCTGGTGGTGCTTTTGATCCTTTGGGATACTCTAAGGACCCTAAAACATTCCATGAATACAAAGTCAAAGAACTTAAGAATGGTAAGAATAAGATATCTATTTCTTTTATTTGTAGAAATCGATCACAGGTACCGGGGGATTTACAGCAATTCACGCTGCTAAATCAATTAAACTAAAAAACCGATGTACTACTAACATTTTACATTTGTTTGTTGTATAGAAAATTGACAACATTTTATTTGTTCGATGTTTAGGACGTCTTGCTTTGTTGGCTTTTGTGGGATTCTGTGTTCAACAATCAGCTTATCCCGGCACTGGACCTTTGGAGAACTTGGCTGCTCACTTGGCTGACCCATGGCACAACAACATTGGAAACATCATTATTCCACAATCGATTTTGCCTTGAAAAAAAAAAATCAAATATTTGTTTCAATAGCTACCTGTATAATTCCATGTAACATTTTGTAACGAATCGGGTTGCTACGTTGGTATCTCTGTGTTGTAATTAAACTTCGAATTCAAACTCATACTCTGGCAACTCGTTGGTATGACAGAAAAGCTTGAAACAAACTTCCAAGTCCAAGTTTAAAACTTGCATTACATGATTACATCCATATCTAATGATGAATAAAACATGTTTTGGACCAACTGCAGCCTGCAAAGTGCCAATTTCCTTGAATGCTTCCTAAAGTATTAGGCATCCGGTGTATTCCAGCAAATATTATGTCAGCTAACGACTTTTCAACAACATTTGGTTTTGTTAAAACTGATTTTCCTGCAAAATAATAAGTCAGCTAAACTTATATACATGTCTCAAATTCAGCATTCAGAACTAAGGGAGTCTAACTTGAGTAGGGTGCATGAGTTTTTAAACCCCTTGGTACCTGTGTTTGATTCCTACAAGTCAAAAAAAAAAGGAAAAAAAAAATCAGCACTAAGAAATGCATATTCATTCCAGTCAATGAAAGGGAGTCATTAGTCAAGAGGTGAAAATTAGAGTATCAGGCTTTGGACTGCCAAGTGCAGTAGCTGCATTGTTGCTTCAAAAACAGTTCGACACTAAAGTCAGGAGAAGTCTAACATGTATTTTCCTTTTACTCAAAATTAGGTTTAGCTGTGCACTGTACTCTTTTATATAGTGTGCAATATTATTAATGGAAGTTATCGGTTTCAGATTAATGATTGATCACACTTCTACCTTTTTAGGAGATTTAGTTGTTATGAATCTCACCAGTATCCATTCGCACTATGTGATTTCTTTCTGGCATCCCGAATGTGGTGGTTAGTTTCTATTAATAACACCTGCATCAATTGTGCTCGAGCATGACCTTGGTTAGGAATGTACTCTCGCATACTTAAGTGTGTGTTTGGAAATGCTTCCGCAACACACCTATCAGTATTTTTTTCACGTTCAGTTGATGCATAAGCTAGTAATATTTGCACCAAGTGGACGCGCAACACTCCCCTCGTCTAAGCAAATACACGGTTAGATGCTAAGAATGGATCTATGAGGTTGCGATGACCTAGTTATGAGCTTGGCCAATGCAATATATAAAGGAAATTAAATTATTTTAAACTTTTATTTAAAAGAATAATTTAGATAAATAGTGTAAATAATCTAAAGGTTTGGTGTGCAAATATAAGATCAAGTTACATTCACATAAGTAAGAACGATCTATCTAACGGAAAAACTTATATTTGATTCCCAGCATGTGCAAAAATTCTTTGAATCAATGATAGTCACGCATCACAAACAAAATTAATCTCTGATTTATTGTGTTAGAGACACCCAGAGTTTCTGACCTAGACAAAAAAAAAATAGTGTAAATAAGCAAATAAAAATATAAACTATCACCCTTTGAAAAAGGGACTTAAATAGATTATATGATTCCGAGTTCTCATGCCTGATGTGTTTAAGTGTCCGTAGCAGTGAATGAATTGTAATGTTTAAGGTAGATTTTAACTAATTTAATATAATTTGTATGCATTATATCCAAGTTGGCACTCGATGCGCCATATCAGACACTACGCAATTATAAATGACCAATGATTTCTAATTTCTAATTTTAAGAACTTAAATTTCTTTTTCATTTTGGATATTAAAAAACCCTAAAATGACAGTAGCATATACGACCGAGCAATCCTACAAGTAAACCCCACAATTGACAACATTGATTTATTAACTTAAAAAGCTTACCTTAAAAATTATAAACCAGCCCATACCACAGTCCGATTCATCTCACTTGGCTTGGATTTCATCTTTGGATGCCCGTGAAGAAAAAAGTGAATCAATTAAAAATTTTAACCATAATATATTTTGAGAATTAATTATTCTGTATGGGATGAGATTGCTTGAGAATTCTTTTCATGGGTTTCACAATTCATACTACTTTGATTTCAAGCTTCAAAGCTGAGTGGCAAGAATAATTCCCAATTTCCCATTATTTGTCCTCCAACATAGACTACCTGTACCAAAGACAGAGTTAATTGGTAAGACAAATAGTTAATTGGTAAGCGTGATACAACACAAGGCAAAGGAAAAAGCTCACTCACAACACAACAATTCCAACCTAGAAGCACAATGGCTAAAACGACACTAACAAACACCCTCCAAAGCCTTCATCCCCCACAATATTGCAAATACAAATAATTTTCCTGATAATTTACTGCATCAGAAATGTAACATCTTTTAATTACAACAAATAAAACCCTTTGCAAGACTATTAATTTCACTTTTAGTGGCTATGTATGCCTGTTCTCAGTGGTCAAACTGCTATTCGATTTGATTCCCCAACCCTGGCTGCCAAAGCAAGAACTTCAGGGGACATTTCCCAGCTTCCACTTTTTCTTCCCCAGCTGGATCTCCTGGGATGTATTCCGGCACGGTCACTCGTTTCGTCCACTGTTGTCCTAATTTCTGGAGACAACTCACCGAATTCCCCATCCTTTACTGCCACGCGCTCATTTAATTGACCTTCAGAAGGATCAAGAGCAGTACTACCCATGTCGGCCCAGACAGTTTTCCTACCCATCTCTATGTCATCAACAGCTTTTCCCATACTCGGGCTCATAAAGCCTCCACCCACTGATCGAGCAGGTAATACTGGTTCCATCGGCACCTGTTGAAATTATAGGATTTTAGGTATAAAGGGAAGAAAGGAGACAGAATGTAACACTGAATTAACATTAACTGAAATGTAGCACTGATGTTGCCATAAAACCTATGACACTAATACTAATCATAACCCTAACTAATTAGATAAGCATAAGCAAACATGAAAAGATTAGAAAATATGGTAATCAATCGGAAAGATAATGAGTAACAAGGAAACTAAACCCGAGAAAATTATCCTTTATAGGCATTCTTTATTGGAAAAAATAAGTGGACAAACTGGAACTCTATTTGTGTGGGGTGGGGGGGCAGCAGAGAGAGGGTCTTGAAATAGTGGAATAGTCACGGAGTATGGTATTGCTCTAATACCATGTTTGAAATTTATGGAGATTTTAGACAGAGCAAGGAAGATAGATAAAAGATGAAACACTGAACTGATATTAACTGAAATATATTACAATGAATTAATGTTATCACAACTTAAAAACTTTATTTATACTAATCATAATCCCAATAAAGTAGAGATACAAATTGAAAGAAAATATGGTAACCAATCCTAAGATATAAGGAAACTAAATTTAGAGGATAACCTAAGATATTCTATGATAAGATATTTGCATAAATTCTAACAGTACCTTTGCCCTGAAATTGTTCTTTGATTGGGGAATGCTGGTGCAGAATATCTCTAAGAAATTATTGAACACTCCCTTGTTATACGGGTTGGCCCGTCGATCATATCGGTATCTGAAGTTCTCATATGTAGTCTGTAACAGTAATGAACACAAATATAAAGTTGCAAGTCCTGTAGGATAGATAGCTTAACTTTAAATTATACTACTATATAAAGATTTTAAAAAGGAATGATTACCTGATTTGTACTTATAAGATATAAATGAAAGGCAGTCAGGCCACCAACAAACCACATTGATACGAAGGTGTATATTATTAACCCTATGGAGGCTGGGGTTTTGATCATTGCCTTCCAAATTGTTGTCTCCTCTGCCTCCATAATTCTTCTAATATAGACCCAACAAAATGCGAAAACATATATACAAAGTAGTGTAGTTGAGAAGACAAACATGAAGAAGAAGCGATAATTACGCTGCATAACAATTGTGCACAATTCAGATACATAACATTCAAGAATGACATGTATAAAATAATAACTGAAAAGTCACCAAACCAGAAATATATATACAATTGAAAGGAGGATAAAAAGCTCATTAAGAATCCTAAAATGGAAAAAATAAAAAAAATAGTTCAGTTCAGTTCAACTGTATATTAAGACAGACATCTCTTATACTAACTCTAAATTCAACCCAACCTAAAATTTTCCCATAAAAGTAAAGAGTTCCAGTACAAAGCATTTTGAGAGTGGAAGCTAAGAATAACTGGAAGGAGCATTTCTCTTTACCATCATTAATAAATGAAAGCCACCCAACAAGAATTGAACCTAGATTTCCAATCTGAAACTCAATGCTCCTAAATTAACTAAAAGCATTATCGTATTATGTATGAAAGCACAGAAACTCTAAGGGATACATCTGAAAGGAAAATCTCCATAACAAAATTCACCTTAAGGACAATATATACCCCATCAGCCATTATGTCTCAATTTATGAACTCCCCTGTTCTACAACTTCACATTATTATTATGTATTGCCAAATATAATAAACTGGAAAGTAATATCATATTAATATAACCATATAATCTTCTAATGATGAATTTTACGTTTAAATTTTGACTCAAGGAGCCTAAACTAAATTTTGGAAATACAAGTGTTGATAATTAACAAATTACTAGAACATGCTAGACTTTCCAGCAAAGCCGATGTACAAAATATGAACTATTCTCAATAAGTTCCAAGATAACAAAAGATCACCCATCTCTTTAAATTTCACAACTATTAGATTCTACTGACCCCAGATACCGTGTCAGTCTTTCTGCCTAGCATTGGAAATTCTGCAGAGCAGATTCACAATTAAAAATCAATTTTGTCAAACAAAAGGTCTAACTTACCAGCCCAATGCACTGCCCAACCCAGGGACAATGGTGATCAAACCGTTCCACACAGTTATTACAAATTGAGCAGTGAGAACATCGAGGAGGCCTGTAGAGCATGCAAGTATCACAATACTTGACCTTAACAGTAATTCCATTGACCTCAACTTCCTTAATTCGAGGCAACCGCAATTGAGGAGTTTGACCAGCCCCAACATCTAGACTACCTTCAAAACCTTCTGGTTCTGGAGGATGTGCATTGCGTGGAATTATGCCAGGGTCTCGGCCAGATGTTAACAAGAGAAGAACTAACACCTAAAAAAGATTATAGCATCAGCATACAGTAGGAAATAATATACTTCATTGCTCATAGTACAGCTAATGTGCAATGCCATCCAAAAAAATTGATGTGCCAGTACTTCCACCTTATCACAAAATATCCCAAATGATAATTAACCAGCACATAAAAGTCAATGGTTGTGACAAACCCCTACCATGTTTGTGGCTAGTAATACATGCACCAAAAGAAAGAATTTACATGTAAAGAAAAAAATTCTCCTTTCAAACTAATTTGTAAGAGATGTATTATTAGTTTAGTCTGCAGGCATACTCACCAAGGCCTTGTCCAGATATTGATTTTGTGAATTACAAGGCAAACTCACAAGTGGTTAATCAATTTGTATTGACATGACCACCCTGAATTCAAGGGGAAAATGTTAGTACTTATTAGATTATCACTGAACTAAATCTTATCTCAGCTTTGAAGTTTTAACTAATAGATGTACCATAATCTTAGATGGTTCAGACAATTACAGTTATGGAATACTTCAGAAATTACAGTGTTCTCGCTCTCTCTCTCCCTCTAAGAAAGTTGTCTCCTAACGGGTGACAGGATGTGTGATGTGCTGTTCTAACTTCTAATTCAGAAACAACAGCAAATTTACAATGCATAGTAGATCATATGGAGAAGGATTTTGTGTTTGGTGAGCATGGAACCTGATGGATAACTAAAGTACTGCCTTCTTGAATTTCCACACAGAATTTTTTACTGGAATTGATGTTTAGATTATATCAGTCCAGGAAAAAGATGGTATTAACAATGTTTACTCATGTCACGCATTCTTTTAAGTTTGAACCCAAGAAAAGATACAGCAAGTGCTTCACAGGACCTGCAGACCCTCCACACTTTTCCACTCAATTTCTTCCAAACTCACTTTCACCCTTTCCTCCTATATTTTATTTCTCACAATCAAATTCCCTTCTCCCACTATTCAGTGCCAGCTCAACATGCAGTTATGTCCCAGATTATCAACAAGAATATTCCTCAGTTTCCTATTCTTCCCTCCTCACCCACACGTAATCATCATGCACTTCCCAACCCCTTCCTTGTAGAATACACCTTACTTACAGGAGATCTTTCAGAACCCCATTGCTTGGGAGCAATTAATCTCAATTAAGTTAAAAGGCTTTCACAAAAACAAGGACAATACTGTTCTATAGCAGAGTGCTATTTATGCTGACATTTGGTGTCTGTAGTTAGAACTAAACACTTGGATACTTAATGGGAAATCACAATAATTGATAATGGAATAAATTGTATTCACCACGCCCAGTTTTCAGATTGCTTTTTATGCAGTAAAGTGCTTGCAGTAGGCTTGCAATTTTATTTGGATTATTGGTTTAAGGAGGAGGATGTCTGCTCAAACTTCTCTTTGCAATCTTTGTTTCCCCTTCCAATAAAATATCATCTTTAATTTAAACAAAATGACACAATGCACAATACTTGGCTTGGCCATGGATTCCATTTCTTTGTCAGGAGCAAAATTATGTTAGTTGCACTAGTTTGATCATATTAGTTTCATTATAGCCTTGGCTAGTTTTGTTGTAGTTATCATTCAAATAAGCAGACGGAAAAAGGGGCATTAGCCAAGTTGTATTTCATTCAGAAATCAGAAGTTAACTAAATCCCAGCTTCTAGCTTACTTAAAACAAGTGTGTCTGAGTCGTAACATAGAGAAATGTTTCTCAAGTCACGATTATAAACAAAATTCCCAATCAATACAGTTGAACAATGTAGGCTCAAAGAACGAAATTGAATGCATGGTGTGTGTTTGTACGTATATGAAAGAGAGAGAAAGAGTCTCACATAAATTGTGAATATAACAGCAATGGCCATTATGGTTATCCCCAAGTGATCAGAAAAATCATCTATTAGTTTTCTGGCAACATAGACACAGAAAACTGCAACAGGAGCAGCAATAAGAAAAATTGTCAGGGCCAATGATCTTGCATCTGGTCCAAATATGAACCTGCCCTGAAGAAAAAATTTCTGCAGGAAATGGGTGAAAACAGTGAATAAGTATTTTCACAGTAACAAAACCACTAGAACAATAGCACATTTCAAATAAATTTGCAGCATCAGCCACTAACATAATAATATTCTTTTTAAGTTCTGTGGAAAAGACAATTTAGGACAAGCAAATACAAGATATAAACTACTAATACTTCAACATCACAATATAGATAATTTGTCATAAAAATAATGTACATATTAGTCAGTACTCAGTACTGTCCAAATTCAGTGACAAGGGTTCTACCTAAATTCAATATATCTATGATCTTCGAAAATAACCAGCAACTACTATCTACTTCACATCACAAAAATGTATGGCCAATCAACCCACTATTCTTGTCTTAACCTCACTTCACTATTCAACTTACCCAAAATGTCTAGGGCTCTATTTGGATAAACCTCTCTATAAACACTTGTCGGAGAAAAAATAATAATAAAAAGGTAATAAATTGAGCTTTCCAAATGAACTAAAATCAACTAATGCACTTAACTTTTATAAAAGCTCTTTGCATTTAACATCTTTTAACAAAAGTTAAGGTGCATAAGTTGATTTAGCTCATGAAAAAGCTCAACACATTTTACCATCTTAGTTTCTTCACCTATAAGTGCTTATAGTCAAGTTTTTCCAAACAGGTTCTTAGATTCAAACACCAAAGCCTCCTTGGGCCAGATTCATTCTCCCATGTTAGTAACTTTTCTCCTCAACACAAAAACCGATTTCCACTAAAAGAAAAAACACTAAACGATCACAGTAAAAAAAAAAAAAACTGAAAATTTAAAAAAATAATAATAATAGAAAATAAGCAATAACAGAATGGCGGGTGGGTGAAAATAATAATTTTAAAATAAACGAAATTAAAAGTAAATAAATAAAATTGGGGAAGGAAAACTCACATTGCTCCCCTTCCACGCTTGGTAGACCCGCAAATCACCGGATCCCGAACCCGGATCCAGACGCTGGGGTGGAGGCACAACGTACATATCGTATCGTTTTTTTATATAAAAAAAAATAAAAAAAAATCACTCTCTCTCTTTTTCTGTTGAAATAAGGGAAAAAGGTGAGAGAGGTTGACGACAATCTAAGGTTGCTCGGAATTGGAGGACATGGCGGAAATAATGGATGTGTCACCGGCGAGCTGAAGAATGTGAATGTGGATGCAATGGAAGTAAACTAAAGTGAGGGTTTCTTTATTTTTCTTGTGTTGGCTTAGAGAAGCAACAAGGGATTCGCTTTACATTTGACTACTGTCACAGTATATTTGTCTGTGCTTTACAGAGTGTATATAGCGTGACGTGGCTAGGAAATATAACAGAAAAGAAAAACAATTAACAGTAAGATAGGATAGGATGTAACTCATATTTTTACATTCCACTTAATTTAAATTTTTTTATTCCTTTTCATTTTACCTAATGATACTTTTTTTTTACAGTTGCATAACGATACCTTGGTATGTATGATCAGGGCTTGCACTTTACTGCTTTAGGATTATTTATGCTTAATCCTTCTGCTGAATATGTTGTGTTATATGATTTGGTTTTGTTGAGGGACGTGTTAGATCCATTACCGAATAGTGTTTCCCATGTTTAGGTTATTGTTAGAAGTTTTTTGAGTTTTTAGATGAGTAAATGTTTGTTTTGTTTTTTGGATTTGTGAAATGTTGTTATGGTAGTTTTTTTAATTTAAATAAGTAGTAAATAAATTCTTGAATTTTAATTTCATTAAATAAGTTAATTCTTGTCGTTACAGTCTTAATAACAATGTCAATTCAAATGTGTTAAACAGACAGGTGTGTTATTCCATTCAAATGCTTACTCTTTTTTATTTTTTATGTAAGATAAACCAAATTAAAAGAATTTAGGTGCCAATTTAACACAAAATTATAATATCGATTACTTTTTGTTTTATATATTGCCAGATGTTTAAGACCTTATGTAAATCTTGTGTTTAAGACCTATAATAGCATACATCTTTGTAAAGATGAAACAACATTTATTTATGTAAGATGTATGCCCTCCTTGTTGTTTCATCTTGTGTAATAAATAAATAAATTTATATGCTATAATGTGTATAAGTATCATAATTGTTTGCTTGTGTTTTAGATTATTTTATTTGATATAATAAAAATATCAATAACATCGATATATAATGCAAATTAAATGAACAATAAATGAGATTTAACTTTTCCCGTGCATTACATAGGTGAGTAACTAGTTTGTAGTTTGTAAACATGCATGGGAATTAAGACCTAGAACAGGAAGCCTTGCCCAATAGCATTTCAAACCAGGTGCACGTGTGTAGCAAGATTAAATCCCTTACGTAGCAATGACAATTGACCACAAGTGCCTTGAATTGAAAGTCACAAATGGTGGCATGTTCTCAGCGGTCTTGGCTCATGACGAGATTCGGGATGTTCATTTTGATAGTGATAGGTATAAGTTTTACTTCATAAAAAAAACAACAACCAAGTTTTAAACAATAAACCACATATATTTTGAAGATGAGTTAAAATTATATTTCAAGTCATAGTTTTTTTTTTTTTTTGCTGAATTTTGTTGTAAGTCATAGATTTAATATCTTATATATTTTAAAAAAATATATAATTTTTTAAAATAATTGTGTTAATAATAACTTCTGATTTAATAAATAATATTGTATATACATAAAATTATTTTTTTATAATATATATTAAATTATATACTTTTATTCTATAATTTAACTATTCCAATCTTGTCCTATATTAATGGATCAGATTCATATTCAAATACATAAATGACATCAAATTTCAGATCAAATCAAAACAAATACATTTAACTCAACCCACCCCTTGCAACTTCAAGAAGGTCTCCCACCCTCCCCCAAAAACAAAAAAACCATGAAAAAAAAATGTCCAGTAAGCATAATGTAGAAACTCATGTGCAAGACTGTTTACACTGCTAAAGTAAACAAAACACACATTGGGGGTGGGAAAATTTTAACTCAGTTGTAGTCATTAGTCCTATTGTAATTATAATAAATAATATATCCAGCATGACACTTGAAGTCAACATGTAAGACAATGTTCAAACACATAATTATCTCCTCTTTTTTCCACCCTTCCCAGATTTGGTGGAAGGTCCAGCAGTTGATGTTGATGAAGTCTCCTGCTTCTTGGTCCTTCCATGATGCCTAGGTACCATCTCTGCAACCTTTACCATTAGTTGCTTTCCTGCAAAACAATCACCGCAAAAATGAAAGCATTAGATATTTCAGATTCTTTGTATCTACGCAGTTACAAGAGGATAATTTTCTCATCGATTTTGATAAGTGATATTTACAATGAAAAAAGTAAACAGAGAAATTGCTTTTATATTGCCAGAGAGACATTAAGGCTGTATTTGGTTCAACTTTTGAGTGCTTTGTATTTTATATCACATCAAATCTATATAATACCAATTTGTGATTATTTATTATAATAGGACTAATTACTTTCATCTCTTGTATTCTATATCACAGCAAATCTTTATCAGTATTAACTACGGTGCTAGTTTCAAACCTTCATCTCGTAAATTAATTAATAAATATGTACTGAAAAGGTATCTTCCTATTAATAACATCTACAATCAATTTAAATTCAATTAAACAAGACAAACCCTGGCCTATTTATAATAAGTTTTATCTCTCTGTTTGCATGTAAATTTCCATGAATTTCATATTAACTAAACCAAATAAAGACAATCTAAGTTTTTCCTTTTGGGGAGGGTTGAATGGTCCAGGTAGCAATCCAATCCATCCTGATCTGCAGCTAACAAAAATAAGACTTTGAAGTAGAAGGATTGGTTTGCTAACAGTTAAAAAAAGCATTAAACTGAATTTTAATAGATTTATAAAATACACTACTGTCTTTGAAGGATTTAAAAAGAGAGTCAAGCAAGGTAATCAAGTAACGGATAAATTAGAATTTTATCTACAAGTGTAGGGGGAGGAGGGGGCGGGACTACAGCAAAATTTGTCAAAGAACATGTAAAAATTGTCAACTTTAAGTAAAAGCAGTAATCCAGTCCACTATACTCTTATTAGACCTAGATACTGTAGACAAGTATTCATGCCTCCATTTCTAAACTGTACACTACACTGTACATCTTAATTAAGTTTTCAACTTTAAAAACTGAAAGGATATCTAACAGCTATTAAATCTAAAGAAGCTACAAAATTAAAAATAATATATATATATATATATAACATTGTAACTGTTACAACTAAATCATTCATATATAAACCAGTGCATATTAACACAGTTTCTTAGTATCAATTTAATCTTCCAACCTTCTAAACCAGTGCATTTGATTGTGGTGCTACGCATATGAAACATTTTCATTCTCTCCTACTCTTGTGATTTTACCCACAATTCCACATAAATCCTTGATTCCTTTTTTTTCTTCTTTTTATTCTTGACAGCATTCCAGAAACAAACTACTTCAACTGAAAAAGAAATCACTTTTGCCATAATCATATTATGTTCTTAATAGCACTGGCACTACCTTAAAAAGTTCACAAATATGAGAAGGCAGAACAAGACGTCGTCGATCAAGTTATAGATACAGAGCATGCTAATATCTTTCATTCCTTGGGTTCAAGTCAAGAGTACCCACTTGTCATTCAAAATTTTATTTCTACAAGAAAAGCACATATTTTTAAATTTATCAATTTAACTATTAGCTCTACATATGAGTACATGACTTTTTTTTATCAATCTTGCATTCCCAAATCTAATTTCATAATACCAATAGTACTCTAAGTCCAAGCCACACTTCATAGTGACCAGTCCCAATCTAGTGTCTCTTGAGTCATACAAGTGGAATACAATAAGACTGCTGGAAGAGAGGCTTGCTCAACTCGACACCATGTGCCATACATATAGACAGACAGCCAGACTTGATGATCCAAATGACTGATACAAAGTATTTTCACTTGAAGCCAGAGTGTCTTGTCGCATTAAAAGTAACCATAAGCTATAAGGGCCAATCCAATTGCCAAGTGAGTCCCAACATCACAGTTGGGAAAAGACATCAAAATTTTGTAACCATGACACTGACAATTGTACATTACACAAACCTTCTAGCTAGGCCTTTGACAATGTTTAAAAGCAATTCTATCCTTAGCAAGACACACATAAATACAGTATGTAGTTCAGCCATTGGATGAATGAAAATAATAGCCAAAAGCAACATATTGATTCAGATTCATATTCATATATTAAAAAAAAAAACATAAAAAGGGTAGAAAGATTAAATCTTACTGGATGAGATGGTTGAATTAAAGAGAGTTCCATCCTCCTTCTTCAGCAACACCCTCACGCGCCCTCTCTGCATGAAATCACGAGGGTACGCCTTGTCTATCTGTAAAGTTATCCATCAATAATCAAATTTCGCAGTAGAAATGAAAACAAAACCAAAATTAACACAACATCAACAAAGAAACCAACCTCAATTGCAAAAGGAAGCTTCAGATAGCTGCAGCAATCACCGATTTCAGCGCAAGTAGGGTTTTCGCAGGCTTTGGCGAGGCCAATGCGTCTTCCTTCGGCCATCGTTTTTTTGGAGTTTATGTAAACAGGATACATCACAATCCATTTCTTTATGTTGGACAATTCGGCACCGTCCATGTTCCCTCACTCACGCGCTGCAAATTGAGGACGAAGCGCAAAAATCCCGAACTGAATCTTCAGTTCTACGATGGCACACACCGAAACGGAAAGAAGGAGGAATGAAGAAGAAGACGGTCTTCGATACTGGTCGGCCCAGTCAACCCACCCATGCTCCATCTAGAGCACGGCCCAAAATAAACGAATAATAAAATCTAGATCCACTATTGCTATTTGCATACCCCACAATACTAATACACCCTCCTTTTCATAAACACTAAATGTCACTTTCGGCATCTTATATTTTAAAAGCTTCATTTTAATTTTAATTCTTTGTGTTTATGAAACTTTAATTTTGATACATTATGGTTTAAAATTTTTATTTTAGTCTTTTATGTTTTTAAAAGTTTCATTTGGATCTTTTGTTTTGTTTTTTGTTAAGAGCATTAGTGTTTCATCAATGTTTCAAATTTTTAAATATAAACTATTTTAGCCATCACTATTTTAAATTAATTAACTCTTAAAATTACACTTGAAGTAACTTGATAAAAGTTTTGTCACATTCACATCCTTGTTATATTTCAAGCCAAAGAATAGATGCAGTGATGTAATGTCTTAGTTGCATTTATATGAATGTGAACAATTTATTTAACAGAAGAATTCGTAGGAGTGTTTGCAGTGCAGTGTTAACCTTAAATTAGTCCGAACCAAACAAAAAAAATTAAGTCTAGTATAATTTGATTTAGTTTAAATTATTTATAAAATTCAACAATAAAACACTAATTACAACAATAATTTCTAGGGATGTTCACAATTTGATTTGATTTAATTTTGGCATGTCAAACCACAAATCAAATTGTGTGGTTTGAAAAAAAATCAAACCATTAACCATCAGTTTTTCTACGATTTTTAGTTTTTTTTAGGCTTTTTGATTTTAGGCTCGATTTAGTTCAATTCTAAACACCTTTCAATTTCTATTATATGCAAAATTCTCTTAGATTAATGTAAGTCACACACTGCTAGCAAAAGTAGCCTTTGACCCTATGAATTGGAAAATATACATGGTCTCTGACCCAACATTAAAAAAAAAAAAAAACTGTTATATTTTGCATTTTAATATTTTGGGGTGAAAAACTTCATTTTAACAATTAAAAGATGATGAAAGCTAAATCCAAACAAGTAGAACAAGCGACCCAAGTCGCACATAAATTAATATATGAATTAAACATAATTAATCTTACTAATTGTTATGGTTATACAACTAAGAATACAGAGAAATATGACTTCCAAACACTACAATTTGAATGTAAAGGTTCGTACAACATTTTTCTTTTTCTTACAGTGTTTTTTAAGGGAATTTTCATCAACAGTGCCAAGAGCAGATAATTTGATGCCATAGGAAGCCAGACGATTAATATCCCTTGGAATTGGAGACTGCCAAAGACCGTCCCACCAAGCAGAAGGGAGAACTGGTGTGAAGGCACATTGATTGCCCTGGTTGCGACAACTCAATGGACCAGCATATCTGTTCCACACATGGCCCCAACCACCCTGATTCTTTAGGCCATCAATCAACAAATTACTCTGGAAACTGCTAAGGAATGTAAACCTTGAACTAGACTTGTCCCCTGAAGAGTAAAAATATTTCATGTTTCAGGTAAATTTGTGCTACCATGATTGGATGAATGTTGCCAAAATTGAATTTTGAAGGAAACTATTTTGCAAAATTGATTTAAAGTAATGTGATTTATGTCTATGTAAAAAAAAAAATATTATTTATGTTTGGATATTTTCATTCAAAAAGTTACTTAATAGCAAACCTCAATATAAATTTTTAATTCAATGAAAAACCTATTTAAAGTTGAATCAATTCTGTATTCATAATCAATTCATCAACATGAAAACAAACATGTAAACATGTATCTAGGCCTGATATTTCAACCTGATCTAGGAAAATTCAACGTAAAACCAAACAAGATCACTTAGTGTGTGTTGAATAAGCATTGACAAAATTGATTTTGAAATGAAATTAATTTTACAAAATTGATTTTGAATTGATGTGACATTTTTTATTCTAAAAGCAGTTAATAACAAATCTCACCATGATTTTTTTGTATTCAACGCAAAAGCTATTTAAAGTTATTTAAACTTGGAATCAATTTTGGACCCCTGGAATCAATTCCTTGACATGTAACTAAATATGTGAATATTTACCTCAAATCACGTTAACTTACAAACGTGATCTTAGAAAATCCAACATGCACTTACAAGAATAAGTAGAGTGAATAACAGAAATACCCAGATTGTATGCTGCAGCCAGTGCAGCGATTAATTGAGCATATGTAGTCCCGACACGGTGGTGAGCTCCAGAAATGGCGGCATATTTTGCACGAGAAGCAAGAAAAAAATCGACGAAAGCAACCCATCTAGGCGCCGTACCCCAATCCCTCCTTCTAGAATCTGTAATGCGCAAACCTTTAAACATACTTCCTCTGAATTTGTCATAATCAAAATGAAGAACCTGGGAGCAAGAAGATATGAAAAAGAATCAAAGACCCACAAATTTTATAGCATATATAGGTTAGTTGCATCATGCATCATTGCTTGGACCGTAAATTGAAAAACAGATTGGATAATGAAGCAATGAAGCATTTAATACAGAAGATTGCCAATATTGAGAATAGCATTTGCCAGTTCTTGATATCAGGTAATAATTTCATTGTTAACTAATAATATTTTTTTGGTATTAAGTATTAAAACTGATATATGTTTTCATCTACACATGTATAAATTTGCATGCAGTTTAGCAATCAAGAGCTGAATGATTTACCTCTGCAAATTTACTTATGTTAGACATATACATTATACTTTTAACAACAACAGGTGTATCTGACACCACAACCACCTTTGGTCTTGATGACATTAGATGTTGACTTCGTATGACTTTTTTCAGGCAACGCAACATTGCCTGCACAGCTCTTCCAGACCTGAAAAAGGGGATGCCGAAAACAGAATTAGTCATTTAAACCCATATCTTATACGAAGGTTGACCATTGCTACCCCAAAAAAAAAGTTTTGATGCTACATGCATTTTTTTTTTGCCTACAAACTACATGGATATTTTGCATCAACAATGCTCATAAGAGAAAAGGCATAAAAACACTCTTTGGCTCCTCAAAGAGTTCTGTCTAAGATATATTAAATTAACTTTTCAAAAGTAGTAAAAGTAAAACCATTTTATCAGAAATCTCTTCAGTTAATTCATCAATCAAGCATGATGATTTCCACTCAAAGAAATTAACGCATACTTCCATAGTTCCATTACCTATTCATAAGCATCCGCATATGCAATGAGATGTCAGGATTCTCCCCACCACCAATAACCCAATTGACAGCTGCCTCAACATCTTCTGAAGGAAATATGAGAACCCTCATGAGCTCCCCAAAAACATTAGGCCGTATACCTAGAACTTGCGGGTCACTAAACAAATTGAGAGCAGCAGTTCTCATCTGAGAGTGTATATTCTTTAAGAAAAACTGTGCCGCCACAGAATCTACTGTTCCATGAAACCTAAAACATAAAGTTTATGCTCATTTATGTTGCTTGTGAGACTAATAATTAACAAGACTATTCTCACCTTACCATATGATAGGTTGCTTCCATTTCTTCCAATTGCTACAGATAACATTTGTTTCTACTGGTTTCATAAAATCATCAATCCTTATAACCAGTTTCCTCCCATATTTGCTTTCACAACCTTTGTGTCTCCACAAATGCTTGATTTCTTTAACCGTAAAAGTAAAGTTGGAATAAGAAATGTAGTCTCCAAAAGGATATTTTCCTCTGCAATTTAGCAACAAGGTATTAATAATGGAAGACAAGACCACACAACAGAAGAGCGCAAAAAAGATCTGGCACAAGTTATGCTTTAAAGCTACCAAAGACATTCATATAAGGACCAATAAACATCGATATACACTCTAAATTTCAGTTGAGAGAGAATGTAGAAGCTCTTAAAAGTGAAAAACAAACTAAGTCTGGCTTGAGAAAGAACCAATATGCCTGGTTTGACTGATGATCAAGGAGCGGTTTAGCATTATACTAAGTGCTGCAGCAGTTAAGACCTTGTACATTTCATTCCCAAAACCTGCCTCACTTGCCTTCCCCAGAACAAAGCCATGTCTACAGAACTGCTCCGGGGGCAAATCCCTGACTCTTGAAGCACCTGAAACAAAAAAGAAAAAAGTCATCTTCTAATCTATAACACTGTTCTCCACAGAAGCACGAGGAGTGTGTGTGTGTATATATATATATATATATATATCATAGTTTCGTATATCTAATTAAACTCAGAGGACACAACTACAACTTTAGATATTTATTACGTGTTTTCAGAAGATTAAAACTTGCAGATTTATTTTATTGGCAAATGTTAATCGTTAATTTTTGTTAACAGGGATCAAATTTGCGACCTTTCCCTCCTTCCCTTCTTTGTTATCAACCCAACAAGCCTTATATCTCCTGGTTAAAACTTGCACTAAGAATAGAGAAATAGTTTTCTCTTGTATTATTTTTTCAGTTTGTGTAAATTCTGTTGGTTGTTTCTAAATTTAAAAGGTTTCACTTTAATTTTAGACCTTTATCAACATCATGTTAGTATTCAGTGATATTATAATATTCATTCAAACTTTTTTTAATCAAGAAGTTTATAACAACTTACTTGTACACATTATTCAACCAACCGAGGAGTCTGACGCCCTTGATTATATTAATTCATTCAAACTTGATGACATTAGCAAAATTAACACCGTTTGTATGATAAATTGTTGGGAAAAAAAACTAATTTGGTCTGATAATATGTCAACCAGTATTTAGTAAGATTAATTTAGTCTAATATGTAAGGGACCCAGATAAAACAAATAAAATAATGAGAGTACAACAATATATTTTAGCCTAATAATAATAGTATGAGAATCATTAGAGCTATTTTTTTTATCTCATCATTTATTTTCTTCCAATTTAATTATTAAGATTAGCTAGAAAATCAACCAAAAAAAAAAAAAAACTTGAGTTATTCTTCCTCTCTTGTGCCAATATTAATATAGCATTTATCTAACATAGTAGAAAGTAGAAACCCAAGGTAGCAAGAAAGGCGAAAGTACCGTTGGCAAGAAAATGATTCTGAATAATCCTTCTCACTCTGAGGGACTCCTTGCCCACACCACCTCCGAAATCCTCCCCCATTTCTTCCACCGTCTTGCATGGCCTCTCTCCCACGTGCCGAACCGCCAAGATGCTTTCCACGCGCGAGCCATTGTTGGAAAAAGTGTTGAACTCCGAAGAAGAAGCTCTCGAGAGAGGCACGGTGCTACTAGCGGGAGCATCCAAGGGCCTCAGCGAAAGCACCAACAGTCCCAAACCAGTCACCACTACACACAAAACAAATAATGGTTTCAGTGACAAGCTCCTCCTCTTTCCTCCACCGTACCTCATTTTCCCCCGAAAAGGATGCGAACAAAGCAAAGCAAAAGCAACCTTTCATTTTGCCCATGAGTGATGATATAGCCATCCTTTTCGGGTTCGGGTCAGAACCCGAAGCTTTTTGTCGTTCCCATCGAAGACAACTGTCTAGACTCTAAGATCAATAAATTATGAAGTCCATAAAGAAAACCTGGCAGTGTTCATAAATAACACGTGTTTTCTATTGTGTTTGGATTCTTCCTATCACATTTCTGACCACTAAATCTCTCCCAAGTCAAAATCTCACTTGACAAGATTCATTCTCTTTCGTAACATTAAGCCTGGTGTGGTTGTCAAGAAAATATCGCTCAGATTTCTTTTAAAAATAGTATGAATCTTGCATCTTTATCATATTACTTTAAATTATTCTTTTTTTCTTCTATCCAACTAAAGTACCAAATTCACCCTAATGCAAGCAAAGTAAATATATATTTTGTTGATAACTAATTTGTTGAAGAAACACATAAAGACTATTTAAACTCGGGGAAACATGATCCCCCAAGGCATCGGCCAATAACACTGTTCAAACTCTCCGGGGGCAATCACCCCATGTACTGTGTTTGCATAGAGAAAATAAAAATATTTGAATTAAAGTAAAATATAAGAGATATAATTTTGTGAGACTTCTTTTGGAATTTTTTTATCTGTATACATATATATTTTTAAGATAATTAGTATAAAATTATATAAAATTAATTTTGTATATTATTATTATTATAATAATGGTTAAAGTTTAATTGTGTAAAATTAGTTGTTTTTTTTATGTTATTGTAATGATTAAAATGCTAACTAATGTAAAATTAGTTATGCTTTTTGTTATTATTATCATTTAATATAAAAATTAATTTCAATTTCATGAGTAAAAGTAGTAATTTTTAAAAATTATTATTTATCACAAGTTAAACATTTAAATAATTATATAAAAAAAAAACCCCTTATCACCACTGTCACCACCCAAATAAATCCTTTAAAGTAAGTTTCACATGATAAAAAATTATATTTAATATTAAGACTTGTTTTATTTCATATCTGGTAGTGAATCAATTAATTTAACATTCAATATCATTGACCAAATTATTTAAATTTAAAAAAATTAATTCACAATAAGGGTTAAAATCTTGATACTAGAGTCACTCGTATGAAAATGCCACGAAACAATTGCACTATCTTCCAGCTCTAGATTACCAATTATTATAAAAATAGATACAAAATTTACTTTTGATATTGGTTAAAAAACAAAAAATAAAAAAGGTAAATGGGACTCAACGGTCAACCGCACAAATTTGCCACATTTATGTGTAATTTTTTGTCTCGGAGCTTTCTATCCATTCGTTTTCTTCTTTCTCACACGATCAGCCATGAGGGCATGACCACTTCAACTCTCAACCCCCGAAATTTTTTAGAAAGAAAAAAAAAAAAAAAGAAGCCAAAACAATAACAGGTCAATATCCATCAAAACCAAAAAAGAAGTAATTAAGGAAAATAAAAATTAAAAACAGAAAAAAGAAAAACACAAAGTGGGTAATTCTCCAATGTTGTATTGGCATTTATCATTCTGAAACACCTTATTTTGTTTTTCTTTCACTGAGGGAATCCAAATCTTCATCGCATCAATCACAATACAATGGAGAAGAACCTTGCCGAGAATTCTGGCAAAGCCGAAGACATGAACACCGGCGACAACACTACCAATTCGCCGGCAGCGCCGGAGCCCGAAGATAATAAACTCGACGCCAAAACGGACGGCGAAGGAGAAAAAGCCGCGGATTCAGATCACGCCGAGGGAGACCAAGATCCCAAAGAGGAAGAGAAGAAGGAAGAAGAAGAAGAAGAAACCGCGGAGGCTCCACCGGATTCTCCCCCTCCAAACCTCGAGAAGGTTTCAGAAGACATTGACAAATTGCTCGCCACTCAGCAACACAATGCAGATGCTAACAAGAAAGAAGTCACCACATTCGATACGCCTAATTTCATCCCCATTTTCTTGCAACTAGTGGAAGAGAAAATGAAGAGGTACGAAACAAATGAGGCAAAATTGGGTGAGAATGCGGAAGAGAAATCGTCGTTTCTGGAATGCGTGAATCGCATCTCAAAGCTGATGAAACATTTCTCGGAGTACGCTCAATCTCATCAAGAGGAAGATCAAGAAGAAAACAAGGACAAGGTCAAGGGAAAAACAGACTTGATAATCAACGGCCTCGGCGCGCTTCAGCAGCGTGCGATGTCGTTTTTGGAGGACGAGTTTCGGTCTCTAATGGAAGAATCTAGAAACCAAGCCAAACCCGCAGAGCAAAACCAGAACCAGAAGGGGAAACAACAACAAGTGGCGGAATCTTCTGAGCCCGAGTCACCTGCAGAAATGGTTACGGATTTCCCGGGTTTACCGGAGGAAACGGTTACGAAACTGAGCAAAATAGCTAAAGAAATGATCACAGGCGGTTACGGAAAAGAGTGCTGCCATGTCTACGCGCTTTCGCGAAGGCACGCGTTCGAAGACGGAATGCACAAGCTACTAGGTTACGAGAAGCTCAGCATCGATGAAGTTCAGAAAATGCAGTGGGAGCCACTGGAGCGCGAGATCCCACTGTGGATCAACACGTGGAAGGAATGCACCTCCGTGTGGTTCCCTGGCGAGTGGAGGCTCGCGGAGTCAGTGTTCGGCGAAGAGAAGGAGCAAGATTCTTCCCTATCGACGAACAATATCGCGGCGAGCCTCTTTGCTAACCTCTCCCGCGGAATCATGATCCAGCTTCTCAATTTCGCGGAGAGTGTCGCCATGACGAAGCGCGCCAGCGAGAAGCTCTTCAAGTTCCTCGACATGTACGAGACCTTGAGGGACGTTATTCCCGACATGGAGAGCCTCTTCCCCGCCGACGACGGGGAGATCAAGGCCGAGACGACCTCGGCCAAGTGCCGCCTCGGCGAGGCGGCGGTGCTGATATTCTGTGACCTCGAGAACTCTATCAAATCGGAAACCGGAAAAACTCCGGTAGCCGGCGGCGCGGTGCATCCCCTCACGCGCTACATCATGAACTACTTAAGGCTAGCGTGTGAATACAAAGACACTTTAGAAGAAGTGTTCAAAGAACACTCCAAAATGGAGCGGGCAGATTCAACAAGCAGGCCACAATACGAAGATACCAAACCAAACAACAACAACAAACAGAAAGAAAACGTGTCACCTTTCGCGGCGCAGTTAATGAGGGTGATGGAGCTTCTGGACACAAATCTCGAAGGAAAAGCGAAGCTGTACAAAGAAGTACCACTGAGCTGCATATTCATGATGAACAACGGAAGGTACATAGTTCAGAAGATAAAAGGCTCTACGGAGATCTACGAAGTGATGGGAGAAACGTGGTGTCGCAAGAGATCGACGGAGCTGAGAACTTACCACAAGAACTACCAGGTTGAAACGTGGAGCAAGATTCTGAGTTCTCTTAGCCCTAAAGGTTTGAACGAGAACGGGAAGGTGCACAAGCCGGTGCTGAAGGAGCGCTTCAAGAGCTTCAACGCGGCGTTTGAGGAGATTCACAAGACGCAGAGCGCGTGGGTGGTGTACGACGAACAGCTTCAGTCGGAGCTTAGGGTTTCTATTTCCGCGCTCGTGATTCCGGCGTACAGGTCCTTCTTGGGAAGGTTTTCGCAATACTTAGATCCCGGAAGGCAAACTGTAAAATATATTAAGTATCAAGCTGAAGATGTTGAGACTTGCATTGATGAGTTGTTTGATGGGAACCCTCATGGGCGTCGCTAGAAAAAAAAAATAAAAAATCACCAATTACCTCCATGTCAAACACATGCACACACGTGGATTTGATGAAGAAAATAAGATGAACCAGAGGGAGTGAATTGAGAAAGATTGGCACGTGCGTGTTGAAGCTTCTTCCTTGATTTGATTGGTTTCCACACCACTGGGGCGAATTGGGTCGTTTTAATGTAATTGATGATTAACTTTCCCTCTTTGGATGTTTGGTCTTGCTTGTTAATTTGGCCCAGTTTAATTAACTGTTATGTGAATGTGATTAGAGTTTTGTCCGTCATAAACTATAATATTCTTGCACGAAATTATTATAGAAAATTAAAGGTATATATTGAAATAATAAAAAAAATAACAAATTAGAGTGCTATCAAAATTTGTTTGAATACTGTCTTAAATTCTTTTTATTAGTTTAATATTCTGTTGATACAAGACTTGTTCTTTCATAAGCATGAGAGGAGAATGGGCAACGGTTATCCCCCCCACGAAATGGAGTCGATGGATAAAGGAAAATTATAGGAAGGAAAGATTTCGAGAAAATGTTAACTAAAGAAAAGACAAATGCAGAAAAAATAAGTGGAAATAAGATGGAAAAGAAAGTAGATGAATTATTATAATTGTCTGAGGAGCATACAGGTAAATGTATGGGTGAAAATAGGTTAAGTGGTTCATAAGAATTTATAACTAATTATATCAAATCTAGGTTAAGTTAGACTTTTTTAGAAAATAATTTATGTTAAAGCTTTTCTATATTAAAGCTTATTTAATTAAAAAAGGATAAATTATTGATCATTCATGAAGCTTTTAAGTCTAATATATTATGTATTTAAATAAACATATAAATATTTTTTTCTTTTTGTTTTTGATGTTGTTATTATCTTTTTAAATGTTACATGGAGTGTTTAACTTAGGCTTATAACTTTATGAAAAAGATAAATTTATGTGGTATATAGAAGTCTTATTACAAAATATGTTTAAGTGATATAAACAAATTAATTAGACTTAATTGCTATAAAATTTAATGTACCTGTTTATATCTTTATCTTAGTAGTGATAAATTATTGTAAAGTAGGCTTTTAAATAAACTTTCGGGTGAAATCAAACTATTTATGCGGGTCAAATTAAATATTTTAAAAAAAATCTTTTATAGATAAACAAGTACTTAGTATGATATGTTTTTTAAATCAATATCAAAATTATGCTTAGTAAAGTTAAGTATGACTTATCCTATTTCTACAAGGCATGATAACAAGGTAGTAGGGTCAATATGAGTATAACATTATTGGTCCCTATGCTCCCTAACACTAATCTCATCCCCATCTTTCATCCCTAACAAAGTTGATTTTTTACGTTGATCCTCGCTACCAATCAAGGTGGAGTATAACCATCCCTAAACAGGAAGGAGGATGGGCATTTAAAAGATTACATGTTGTTTTTAAATTATAAATATATTTGATTAGAAAAATAATATAAACTTGAAAACTAATGCAAAGTAAACTGGAATATATATATATATATATATATACACCCTTCAAATATGTGTCTCGGACTCATGGAAAGCAAGGGAAAGGGAAGTTGGGAAAGTATAAATGAAATAAGTCGTTCGGACGCAATGATAGAAAAAGATATGTGTTCACAGGGTGTTTAATATCTTTTTACGAGTGAGTAGTGAAGTTGCTCCCTGAAATTGTCATTCATTATCATTTTAATCTTTAAAATTGACAAGATTTAAAAAAAAAATCCTAAAATTGTAATTTCTTCTTCATTTTAGTCCTTGCTAGTTTCAACGGTAGTAAGTTATCAAATTTTGAAAATACAGCTAGATTTATTTTTTGTCATGCAAATTTATTTATGATTAGTATCCATCTAGACACCTTTGTCATTCAAGAACACAAAAGAATTTTTTTATATATATAATTTATTGAGTCCAAATTATTGGAAATCCCATGATTTTAAATAATCCATTAATATATTTAATTTTTCCTACGTCATATTATCTATTTATATAAGTTAAGATGTATGGAAAGTGGATAGCAGACGGTAAGGGTCCGGTGTGGCGAATGATTACTATTTGAGCTCTTCCCTCTCACAAACTCAGAAAACAAGTCCAATGAGCAATTTCCAGAGAATATCACACGAATCCCACCCTCCCCCAGGTACTCTCACTAACCTATATCATTCTTTCTTTTCAATTTCAATTATTCTAATTTTTTCATCCTTTCCACCAGATTCACCAATTAATAATTTTTTTTTTAATAGGGTACGGATCTCCTTACCCTCCACCCCAACCGGGTTACCCATCCGCACCGCCTCATGAAGGGTACCCTCCGCCGCCGCCGCCTCACGGATACGGTGGGTACCCTCCGCCGCAGCCGCCGCAGCGTCCGCCGTACGACTCCTATCAGGGTTACTTCGATAACGGGCATCCACCGCCGCCTCCGCCGCCGCACTACCACTACCAGCACGTGGATCACCATCACCACCATGAGGAGCCTGGGTGCTTTTCGTTCCTCCGAGGCTGGTACGTTTGTTTTTTTCATTTATTTATTAGGATCAATCTTTGTACCTATATTTTAAAATTAATTTTTTTAGTCCTCTTGTTTTTTTTAGAATTTATGATACTAGGTGAGGGTTAAATTATCTAATTATAAAGAAAAAATGAAACATAAGGGGGGGTTGGATGGCTAAGGGAGAAGGAAAAGGGGGAAAGGTCACGAGTTCAATCTCCTCTGCTAATAAAATCTAACATTCCAACAAAATAGCATTTACCGATAAAAAAAATCTAATTATAAATAAATATGAAAGTTTTTAAAATAATTGTTAGTTCTAGTTGAATTGGATTTGAATCATTTGTGAATTGATAAAATGTGGTCGGAAGGAAAGGCAGGTCGGTCAGGTTTTTCGGCCCAAATTACTGATCATTTAAGCTAGTGGATATTTTGTCCTGACATCATAGTGACTAAAAAAAGTATAGGGATTAACAAAAATTGAGCAATCCAAAACATATCTTGCCTTTTGTATTTATTTATTATTTTTGCAGCCTAGCTTTTTGTTTAGAGTGTGCTATTCTATCCTTGTGGCTTTGTTATTTCACTTTAGATCTACTTCTCCTGGTAGAGTGGCAATTATATTTTTGCTTGTGAGCATTTTCGTTTTAAATAGTTTGTGAGGGTTTTAACCTTTAAAAGTTTGTGTTGATTTATGGCGGATTTGATGGTTGACTAAACATTCAAATGGAAGAGTGAATAAGAATTTGAGGTTAAACAATGTGGAAGGATTTGCTTATTCTATTATATGCAAGTGAGAAGAGTTGAGTTGAGAAGTGGGAGGCTAAGGCTTGATTTATTATGGTTTATGTTGCCTTGGGCTTAGACAGCTCAAGCTAACATTTCACAACTCTGATGATGCATCAAGTTTAACCTCAGTTGCAGTGTCATGCCTAAAACTATAACCACTAACTTTGAATGTAAAACATTATTATAAGGTAGATATTACTTTTTGAAATGTCCAACACACAGCTATAGAATCATACATATTAATATTGTTATATGTGTTAAACTGCTAATTACTTACTATCTTTCTACATTTTCACTGATGACCCCAAGGCATTATTAGTTGATTATTTAGTTGAAGTTATTCCTGAATTGAGGTTTTTCCTGTTATAAATTCTCAACCCAGAGTATAGGCAGAGATGTTTCATGCCCTTAATCCTTAGTATGCAGAATTCTTCAATTAGCTTTGCTGATGCATCATAAATGAAGTGCTATAGAATTGTTTTATTTCAGCTTGAGACATCAACTTCTTTTCATTAAAACAAAAGAATTGCATGAAATATTTTCTTTCTGTACTCTAATTTGTCTCCTTTTTTATGGTGGTATTAATAGTAAGAATCTTTCATTTACATTTGCAGCATCGCAGCGCTTTGCTGTTGTTGTGTGCTAGAGGAGTGTTGCTTCTGATAATCACATCGTAAAAGTTGTTTCTTCAGTTTGCTGCACTTGGTTATGGCTCTATAGAGAAATGTGGCTACAATTCTAGATAATAAGTGAGAGGTGGTAAGTCTTGGTCATTCTTGTAACTCTTTGGTCTTTCCCCTCTACCCTAAATCCTGGTCTGTGCATAGCTTCTGTGATGTGGTCTATATCATATATGAATTACTTTGTACGAACACTATATTGGAAAGTGTAAACCGTTTCTTATAAGGTGTAACAGACAATGATATGGTTAAAATTGTTTCATATTACTCGTCTTCAGTACACATCAGTATCATTTTCTTCTTCATTACACATCAGTATCATTTTCTTTTATACTTAGCATGAGAATTTCAAGTAATTGTGAAGGCCTCTTCTATTAGAGGACCGGGAAGGACAATGGAATTAGAACAGAGAATAAAAGGGAGAATGGGTACTTTTTGCTGGTGCCTTTTGCATATCCTATATCCATTAACAGGTCACCTACTAATATCTTGTTCGCAATAGCCTATTAAGATTTTTCTTTAATTTAATTTGATTATTCTTTCAACTTTGAGTCTTTGCAAGCTGCAAGCTACAAATTATTCTTTTTGTTACAAGTCTTTAACAGGCGACCAACGCGTAACTCTATCTTACTTTACACGTAAATCAAATTCTTAATGTTTGGGAAGATATAAGGTTTTTTGGGTAATTAAGAAAGAAAAAAATGAAGAAAAAATTGTGGATTTAATTTCTCTTGCTAATAAAAACTAATAAATTAACAATTGACATTGTGATTAAAAAAAGTGTTTAATGTTTGAAAGTTGAAATATAATGAGTATTGAAATTACTCAAGTGTATTTACACACTTTATATAGCTTATCAAACATCTTAAGCAAAATACTTGCTAGTACAAAGTTAGTAGGTTATAGTAGAGTTGTTAAGTAGAGTGCAGGACTAGTGTAAACGTTTTTTTATCTAAGCAATTTCCTCCTCCTTTCGTTTTTCAACTTGACGTTCATATATATGCTCGGGAATGAATTAATGATTTGATAATTCGAACCATTTTAATACGCTAAGGATAGACTTTAGTGTTAGTGTTGAAGTGTCTGTTTATACATTACAATTTGTAACCTGTACTGTTTTGTCTTTTTCTCAAACATGCTTTCTCATAGCTTCTCATATACAAATTCTAATATGCCAGGGATATACATTTTTTATTGTATAGCTTCTCAGAGTTTAATGCTGGCTCATAGAAGGTACTTATCTCGATTTTGTGAAAAATCATTGTTGTATGAAACTTTGGTTTTGCTGTGGCTGTAGCTGACAAAATTGAATAATTTTTCATCTTTTGTTATTTTCAATAGAAAGTTAGAAACTAAATTATCTAAATGGTCTTAATAAAGTGGTAATAGAAGTATGTTACGTAGTTTATAAAAAAAAAAAAAGAGAGAGTATGTTCTATAAAGATTGGCGTTACCAAGTATTTGGATGAAGTTGAATAATGTGTTTTTTTGGTTATTGCAGATTCCCAAGTTTGTAAATAGAAAGAAAAATAATAATTACTTCTTGAAAAATACATGTTATGCTCTATTATAACAAAATAAAAAATAAGAACAGACCAAGGTATGCTAGATTTAGAAGAGAAAGTAAAAAGAAAGAAAGTATTGAAAAATAAAAAGTGAATTATTTGTAATTTATTTGGTACGGGAGAAAATGAAAAAAAAGGTAAAAAATTCCATTCGTCTTGTCTGTTTATGTAAAAAGTATAAGGAAAGAAAAAATATATACCTTAAACGATAGTATTATTTCTAATAAAAAAACTGCACAAAAATGTTTAATTACTTTATGGATCCTCATACTAATAAAAAAATTTAATTAGATTCCTAAACTTTTATCTTTTTTTTTTAAAAAATAATTAGGTTCTTGATTTTTTTTAAAAAATTGAGTCTTCTGTTTAATTGTAGTTAAGAAAAACTAATCATAGACACCTAACTAGAGGTGCAGACATCAAATTGATACTCCAGAGGGTGTTCAAAGCACAAATTAGTCAATGAGATATTTACGCAGAGATTCAACCTATGCGGGTCAATTCAACCCAAGTTTTATTTCATTAGCACAAATCTTATGCATTTCATAGACTAATTTAATTGTTTTTTAAAAATTCTTTTTGTCCATCGTTGCAATGACAGTCTTGACATTTGCAATTGTTTTGTATCTTCTTAATTATAATACTTTCAAGCTCCAAGATGAAGCATGTGTACAATGTTGAAAAGATTTCTGGTGATAAAACTTCCGAGACAAAAATAGAGAACTTTTAGCTAGTTAAAAAAGTCCTGAGTACTAAAGGTTGCTTCCCTGTAAGTTATATTTTCACACCATTGATTTAGGGTCTCAAATATAATGCTGCGGAGAATGGCAATTCATGATACTTTCTTGTGCCTGCCACTAATCTATTGGCGTCACAGTTAACTGAGAAATTGGTAGCCAAACCACACATTAACTGTATACCAGATTAAATTTGAACAGATGTTTGTTGAGTTGATTGGTTTATCACTGACCTTGACCAAAGTTCCATTAATCAGTAAGTAAGACCAGTCTAGTGAAACAGCTTAATAACAAGAACTTAAATAGCCAAAATGCACACCTACAGAGTCCATACATGTTCTGGTGCGTCTTTCCTTCTCCCAACCAGTGTTCTATACAAATACGTCTTCTCTACTTTCTGGCCATCGTCCACATCACGATCTACCTTTTCGTTTCCATTAAAGATCTCCACATTTAGTCCTGGCATCTTCTTGGCAAGTGCCTTGCAGGCTCCAATGGTGACATCGCAGGATGACATCCAAAGGGATCGCATCGTTTCATACTTCCCTACGTCCATGAGAAGCGCGGAGTCACCAAAAGGGCTATCTCTTATCTCAAGTTTGCGAAGTTTCTTGCATCCATTCAGCACATAGAGCATAGCCTTGTCACTTTCTCCAGCAAATGCAATAGACAGCATCTCAAGCTGCTCAGCATACACCCCAATGTAAAGGAAAACTTGATCAGTCAGCTGGCCGGAGAGTGACAACCGCCGAAGTTGCTTGCAAGACTGCACAATTGCGCCAAAACCTTCGTCGAGTGGCTGCACTGTATCAGGGTCAGGTTTTGTTGGGTCAAGGATACACAACCTAAAGCGGATAAAATTTGGGCAGTTTTTAGCCACAGTTATGAGGGCGGCATTTGTCATCTGCTGGCAGAAGTAGAGCAATGAGTGAAGCTTAGGGCAACCCATAGAGATTGCAACAAGTCCTTTCTCTGTGACTCCTGCAGGGTCATTTCTACCAACACGAACAGACGGAAAAACCCTTAGTTCTTGCAAATCTTTACATGTGGAAGCCACAACATGTAGTCCAAAGTCTCCAATGCAATCCATTATCTGCACCAGTATAGAAATTATTGATATTCAACAACATAAGAGCATACATAGATGAAAAGAAAAGACTTAGGCTGATATATTTACCCATAATCGCTGAAGTTTCCCACAGCGGCAAATTAGTTTTATTAGCTCTCTGCTCTGAATCCCTGCTGCATAGCTAAGGTTCATAGCTGTCAAGTTCATACAAACAGGATATATAGCTGGAAGGCATCGAGGAGTAACCTCAAAAAACCCTGACAAACTGGTTATTGACTTGCACTCTATAATGGTGTTCATTAGCTTAATGAAGACATTTGAATTTGGATCAGGGATAAATGACCCAATACCCAAGTCCACTATTTGAGGTGCTCGCCTCAATATCCTTTGGAGTGCATTGAGGGGCACGGTATGATTTAACCTTAAGCTTTTAAGGTTAGGAGATCTCGCCACAAGTCTCTCAAGAGCCCCCAGATTAATCTGTCCTTTAAGGCAAGCAAAATTAAGAGAAACAAGTGATGTACAGCAATCAGGAAAGCAGCTTAGCCACTGGCCTCTGTGGTCATCAACTTCATTTTCCTGCAAATCCAGCTCCTTAAGGAACCTACATTTTATAACAGTGAACTGAGAAGTCAAGACAACAAGTCTAACAACCTGTAGGTCAATCCAAAGAATATATTTCTGAACATTTCTGAAATTTATCTCAAACAATTCACAAATTGACAATTTAATGAACTCGAGTATGCATAGTACAATAAAACTCAAGATAGTCTTAAACACCAACTTGTTAGCAAACCATCATGGCATGTTGGTAAGTCATCAGCTATGCATAAACACAAATCAATAATCTTATATTGGATTGAAAATAAAAGTCAAAACTGATAACGTGCTATACTCAAGCAATTGAACTCCTTTCCTCCAATCACTAGTTACATACAAAGCAAGAGGATAATTAACTAACAAATCCAAACTTGACGGACAAAACATCAAAATCAGCAACTAGTAGTGGTTGTTAGATTCCTTCAATTAGTGCTCTTCCAAAACCCAAACAGACCTGAACGATCAGCAAGTTGACAAGTCAAACTCCAATAAACACACATTTACTCATCTCACCTACAATTTGCAGCTATAGCTGCAAGTCCATCGGTGGTGAACCCTTCACAACTAACAAGAACCAAAGACTTGAAATTCATGAAAGAACGCGAAAGTAGCTCCAGGCTCTTATCCGTGACCACCATCCTCTTCAGCCTCAGCTCCTCCAAATCAACCCTGCTCTTCACCATTGCTTCAATCCAAGGAGACACAAAACCACCCCAACCATGAGGAACCAAATTAAAATCTGCAAAATGAGGCTTACCCTTTAAAGTTAAGGACTTTAGCTCAGGGAACCTCTCTATCACTCTCTCAGGACTTATGGAGTAACAGTTCCCTATGAACAAACTCTTCCTACTGCATCTCTCTAACCTGTGCCAGTTCTTGCACACCAGAGACAAGTCATTCCTGTCCCTTTGTGAAGTCACATAGTCAAATATGTGCTCAATTACCTCATCTGGAAAAAAATTCATCTCTCTCTCTCTAAGGCTAGGCTATCAAATTTCCCCCAACTTTACCGGAAAATCGTCACCCTCTAATTACAAAAGGGTAACAGGGAAAAAACTTGCAGAAAATTTCACTGGTCGCAAATTTGAAGTTTCAATTTTCAATACATAACCATGATCTAACCAGTGAGATTCTTTCCAGTTTCCACAGAAAACCTAACAAAAAAAGGGGGTCCTGCCCTAAACAAGACTCAAACTAAAAAAAAAAAACTTCAAATCGAAAAAGTAGCGACTCAGACAAGGAAAATGGTATTTACAATTTTTTTTTATAAAAAAAACAGAAGACAAGTCCCAGCAAGGATCAGAGGAAGGAGGTAAAAAAAGGCAGAAACTTTCTCAGGAAAACAAAGAAAAAGTGATGGGGAAGAAAACAAACCGCAAATTATGATATACAAATCAAACGATGATGATAACATAAGATTAAAAAAAAAAGTTTAAAGGGAAAGAATGATAGAAAAGTCCACAGATACGAGAATCTGGAAACAGTAATTGTAATTTTACATGGTAGACCTAACACTAACAGTAACAAGAGCTTAGATGGTTAAAGGTAGAAACATAGAATAGAGTTAGCATGGTGAAACTCCATTGGTTGGGGATGTGGCTGAACACAACCATGGTTACCGCCAAACCACCTTGATTCGTGCCAGAGAAATCGGAGAACATCGAATCAAACGGCTGGCATCGGTTTTCACGATGGGATAAAGTCTGTATATGGGTTTGACGAAATTATTATATCAAATATTTCTTTATTTTCTGAATTAATTTAATTGGCTCTTCTTAGTATCTCACTTAGTGAATTTAATTTTCTACTATTTTAATTATGTGATTTAGATTCTTTCTTAGTATTGATGGTATAATAATAACACGTTTACGTTATCATTTGATTATAAATCATTATATATAATAAAAAATTTATAATAATTACTTAAAAAATTATATTAATTATAATTTTTAATTAATCAACCATGTACAAAATTCTTCACAAACTATACATACTTATTAATAAAAATGTTAACATGATAGTAAGATGCTAATGCGACTTGGAGCATTGATATAAACATAATCATGTTTGATAGATACGAGAAAAATAGGATGAATGAAAAAAAAATTAAAAGTATTTGTTAAAAAAAATGAAAAAAAAGATAAATAAATGATAGAAAAATGAATAAAAACTAATAATATAATTAGTCCCACTACTTTCAAAATTATTTCTATCAAATTATTTCTCCACCAAACGCATCAAATTATTTCCATTCACTTTTTTTATCACTAATTTATCGCCTAGCAAACAACGGCAGGGTACTGTCATGTAACACTCTTTGCTTGCTTTCTTTTCAATTTTCCCCTTAATTTATTTGAGTTCAGACAGGAATTCGGAAATTTTTGGAACACATATTTGTTCTCAAAATGATTAAAACTAATGAATTATGATTTTAACCATTTGATTTTTCTAGATTGGGGTTGGGGATATAAAAAAATAACTAAGACGTCCTTAAAAATCAATATTTATAAAGAAAAAAAATACCTAAGAATTATAAGAAAAAAATATTTTAAACTATAAAATAAATCTTTAATTTGTTTATCTATAAAAATTGAAGATAATACTAAAGAATTTAGTACACTCAAACCGTTGAATCAAATAAGCTAGATTCTCTTTGTAAATAAACTATAATTATTTTAATAGTTTAAAATTTATTTGAAGTGGAAATAGATTAAATTAACAAAAGTATACTTAACTAATTAATAAAGAAATTGACAAAAATGACCCTAATTTGCCTGTAATTGGAGGTGAATATAGGTTCTTATGATATTCTAATTAATTCGTCCCTAATCTCTTTTATATCCATCTTATGAAATTCCTAATTTTGAGGTTTCTGTAATAACCCGAAAAACTTCAGATTAAGCCTGCCAATCGTTGAATTTCAAACTATCATCTTCATCTATACTGCATCATAACTAACAGAACAGCCACTTGGATGGCTTTTCTAAAACAAGAGGCAACTGAGAATTTAAGCTTCCATCAGAGTAAGTTATTGAGACTTGGTCTCACCAATGCAATTCAAGTTCAATGATATAGCATATATATTCCTGCTCCTCATAAAGTTGATGGATTCTTACAATTTCAAGGACCAAAATGGTGATTCATTCAAAGTTATATGGTAATCTTGAATTGGTTCTCAATAAACTCCATGTCACTTTCTCCAGCAAATGCACCAGACAGCATCTCAAGCTGCTCAGCATTTGATATATGAATCATGCATTTATAATTACTAATTTAACTCCAACTATTCTTATTTTAAAAAAGGTATTTATAATATTATTAGAATTTTAAAATTTTAAAAAGTCATTTACAAATTTTTACAAATAACTAACGTTAGCAAATATGAATCTAATCATTCAGTCCCAACTACTATCAATTTTAAAAGCATTTATAATATTTTCAAAATTTAAAAAATGCATTTGTAATTATTTTTAAATTCTTAAATTAGTAAATAAACTTCTAAATAGATAAAGTTTTTACAACTATGAATTTTATGTTCTAAATTATTTAAATTCTCAATAAACCTAAGTTAGCATGTTACAATTTTTACCGTCAAATTATATAAAAATTGCATAAAATTATATAAAAAAAATAAAATTCAAATATAGTTCAAATCTAACAACACATTGTAATAGAAATTTGTTTAAAACATAATATTATTTACAGAAATATTGAAATAATGATTACTATCTATAATAAAAATATTTTATATTATAAAATTTATCAACAATGTCCATTTTAAGATAATTATGGATTAAGTATGTTTTTTTTATAAATTAGCATTTTATTACTTTTGATATCTGAAATTTCATTTTTTTTAATTTCATCTTTGTAAGTTTGTGTCTTTTTAATTTTAGTTCTTATAAGATATTTTGTTCATTTTTTAGTATTTATAAATTTGCATTTTTTTAATTTTTGATCTCTTGAATTTATGAAAATTACAAATGAAAAAAATTAGGATATTACTGAGACCAAAGTTAGATTCTTTTCCATGTTTAGTCCATCTTGATACACCACGATATTTATCTTCCTTTAACCATCCTCCACCAACAATCAAATAACTTTTGTATAAAACATGTTTGTTCACATCAAGTAACGCGCCTATTGAGAGGTTGATATTTGGATTGTTCTCTTATTTTATTATCCATTGATAGATCCTAAGAGGATATTCAAATATCATTTACATAAAGATATCACCTGTTTCTGTCTGATATTACAAACACAAATACAATGCATTTATCTGTTTGATATATAAGGTGTAATTTTTAAACCTTGTAATTGTTTGCATATGATTAAAATTATTGAGGATTCTGATTTATCTTCTAACTCAATGGAGAAAGAATTGGAAGATGTAGTTAAGGACATGGTTATTTCAATATTTTAAAATACTTTATAATATTATTTATATTCTTTTTTTTAATATTTCTGTTAAACCAAACAACTTAATCTTGTCCCTTAATCATGTATTTAATTATTGATTTATGAATATGAAAAAAAATATCTGCTGAAAGAAATTTATTTATTAAATAAATTGAAATATTTTGTGAGATTAATTATTAACTTTTGATGAAAATATACATAATTAAAAAAATAATTTGTTTTCGTCAGATCCATTTTATTTTCAAAACTTGAAATAAAATATTTCTAGCAAAGAAATATTCCAATGATGAGTCCGAAACCAAAAGATTAAAAACTAGTCATAACCGGAGGGAGGGAACCCTGGTTTAGCCGCCAGGTGGACCTTTCTCTCTTTCTTCCATTCCATCGCATTGTATGGTCCCCTTTTCATACACAACACAACACATTCCCTCAACACAACACTTTCCATTTTCAAACACCCACCACCACCACCACCACCACCGCTTTTCTCTCTCTCGGGTTCGGATCTCCGACCACCGCCGCACCGCGGAACGAGCTTCCAAACTCAGAATCCAGATCCCTACTTCCACAAACAAACATGATTGCGATTCCGTATTTAACTGCCTTAACCACCTACTTCAGCTACGGCTTGCTCTTCGCCTTCGGCCAGTTCAGGGATTTCTTCCGCAAAATCTTTGACTGGTGCAGCGCCAACAATCTTCAGGTTCCAACAAGATTTTACATTTTGCATATTATGATATTATATTTATAATAATAACAACGCGTTGATTTGTTTCTTCAGGGTTACGCGCCGATCTGCTTAGGGCTCGAAGATTTCTATATTCGCCGCTTGTACCTCCGAATTCAGGTTTCTATTTCACTTTTCGCTTCCTTTGTAGTAAAAATAAAAACAAAATTCGAACATTAAACGTTCATTGGCTCGTTCAGTTTTGCAGTGTAGGACATTTTGAACATTTTTGTGTGACTAACGAATCGCATTCTAATGTAGTTAGCAATGCAGATATTTGATTGTGACTTATAAAGTTTTTAATAAATTTTTTCTGTTTGGTTTTTCGCAGGACTGTTTTGGGAGACCAATTGCGAGTGCTCCTGATGCATGGTTTGATGTAGTCGAACGCCACTCGAATGATAACAACAAGACACTGAAGTATAATCCTCTGTTTATTTTTCAGACCTATAATTATGTTTTATTATTTTTTTATTTTTTTCTCTGAGATAGGTGGCTGGGACGATTTGTTTTCTGAGATATCAATTTTTTATTAGTATACGGTGATGGCAATGATGTTTAAATTATATTTATGATTTCATGCAAACTATTCAAATCCCTCAACCATTGAACCGACCCTAGTGGATTGAAATATATATATATTTGTTGTAAATTTTAATTTAGAGCTTCAGCATGAGAAATATATCTGATGCCTATTTTTCATACTATTTCTCCTCCCAATGCAGACGGACTGATAAAATAAGTAGATGCCTTAATTTGGGATCATACAACTATCTTGGTTTTGCGGCAGCAGATGAATACTGCACGCCTCGAGTAGTTGATACGTTGAAGAAGTATTCTCCAAGCACTTGCAGTACACGTGTGGATGGGGGTAGGTACTATTAGTTTGTATTTCAGCCATTAAAATGTGAATTTTGTTTGTTTACATTTGCATGTGTCTTATCATGTTTCCTTGAATGTGGCTTTTCCAATAGGAACAACTGTGCTTCACCTTGAATTGGAGGAGTGTGTTGCAAACTTTGTTGGGAAGCCAGCTGCTATAGTTTTTGGTATGGGCTATGTGACAAACTCTGCTATTCTTCCAGTCTTGATGGGGAAGGTTTGTGAAATTTAGTGGTTTTACCTTGTTGAGACACTAATGATTGCATGATTATGCGTTGATGTAACTTTCTTTTGCAGGGAAGTTTGATTATTAGTGATTCATTGAACCACAACTCCATTGTTAATGGTGCACGAGGATCAGGAGCAACAATTCGCGTTTTTCAACATAACGGTGGGTATCTTTATTTGCTGTGTACTAGAATAAGTATTATGAGTTAGTCATTGAGTGGCCAGCTTTTCAATTTCCACATATTGTTATGAAAATTGAAAAGAAAGGTCTTCATTTTAGTTCATGGGTTTGAGATTGTGGTAGCTGCTGTTTTTGCAACATACCATTATTTTCATGCTAACTGTGTATAGGATAGTTAAATTTTACATGGTGACTTCATATCTGCTGACAGAATTTAACAGAAAGTGTAACTGAACTGGCTTTTGATTAGTTATGTTTGTATGTTATTGTCCTTTGATCACTTGGTTACCTGTTGGGTTGCATTTTTTTCAATTTGTTTCTATTTGTGTTAATATGATGTTGCTCACAGAGGTTGCAGTATTATTTATTCACTTTCTTCTTGGCTATTTACCTACAGAGCCATCTCATCTAGAAGAAGTGTTGAGAGAACAAATTGCTGAGGGACAACCTAGGACACATAGGCCTTGGAAGAAGATAATGGTTGTTGTGGAGGGGATATACAGCATGGAAGGAGAGCTTTGCAAACTTCCAGAGGTCATAGCTGTATGTAAAAAATACAAGGTTGGTAATTATGGTAGCTCTATTGTTATTATTATTATTATAATGTACAAATTGCAATTCTTTTATTTATACCCGTTTCCCTTGTGCATTTTTTTTTTTTACTTTTTATGGGGGGTGGTATTTAATCTTGAGTTTAAAATCCAGTTTATGAAAGTCTACACAAATGAGGATACCTGCTAAATTTTTTAATGGACTGTTCTAAATGGTTTATGTCCTGGAAGACTGTATTCCATTTAAGATAAATTTTAGCTATTGACAAAAATAAAGGGCATGGCATGAACAAGAAATAAGATCCTACTTCCCTGTAAAAGTTTTTTTTTTTTTTTTGGTTGGAATAGTTTTGGATAGTCTCATGACAACTTTTCATGCTGCTACTTTTTCTTTAAAAGTCTAGTTCAGAGAAGGGGAAAAAGTGGGCCACAGTATTGGAGGCTTTCCTTCATGTAACACTCCTTTCCTTAGCAGACATTAAGGGGGATTTTTGATAAACTTTTTATTATGAAGTTTTATTTTCCATTTTACTTTGGTTCATTGTTACTTTGTGTATTTTTTCCATTGCTTTATAGGCTTATACATATTTGGACGAAGCACACAGCATTGGAGCTGTGGGCAAGTCAGGAAGAGGTGTTTGTGAGCTCTTGGGTGTGGATACTGCTGATGTTGACATTATGATGGGAACATTCACCAAATCTTTTGGATCCTGTGGAGGTTACATTGCAGGATCGAAGGTACTTTTGTTAAATTTTAGACTCCAAATTTAGTGTTTAACTGAGGCAGTATGTTGCTAAAATCTGTCAGAGTAGGTGTTCAGATTTTCTTTCCTATTGAATATTTGAAATCAACCATGTTATAGGAATAGGTTAAATAGTTTACTGTATATGAAGAATAAAATGAAAGGACCTATAGAATAAAAGGGATGGAATAAATGGATGCACATGGCACTTCAATATGACTGGAGTATTTGTATCTAAAACTAATGCTTGTGTAGTTGTATGATACCGTTTTGGCTAAACTAAACTAAGGAAGCAAGAAGAAGGAAATGAAGGTAATTCTGGTCTGCCTTTTATTTATGCCATTATGTAGTATATATAGATACGAGCGACAATGCTGCAACCAATCATGGTCCAGCCGCACAAGTGCTAACAGAATTCTGGTAAATAAATCCTAATTGGTTATAACAAATTGCTGACAGAATATCTGGGAAGATTCTTCAGCAATTTGTATTCTACTGCTTCCGTATCCTCTTCATACGTAATCCTTGAGGTGCGCTGGTTTGTTGCGTATCCTTATGGGTCTGTCCTCATGGGCTGCTTTGCTATCAGATACATTTACATTTGTATTTGTTCAATACTGATACATGTATGGTACTCAAAAAGTCTCCTCACCAATTACCTCCCCCTAAAAGAATCTCAATCTTGCAATCCGCTGACTTGTATTTGTATCTTCCTTTGGTGAAATTCCCTTATTGCCCCTTCTATGTTGTCTTTCTTAAATCTGCAGACTGGGCTTTACTTTCTTAACATAAACCTTAATTGGAGGCCTATCAGCTTCATACGAGTACAGTTGAAGTTATGTAATATTGCTGTATTCATGTGCTGTTGGAGCTACTCTTGGAATACTTTTGTTTTACATGTGAAAATTGACCTTTTCTGATTTGTGTTTCATATTGTTTCTACAGGTTCGAATCATGGATATTCTGTATCTCACTATTAGAATATTTTGAATTCTTACGCTGAAATTTTGTATCTACTGTCAGGACCTTATCCAACACTTGAAGTATGCTTGCCCTGCTCATCTTTATGCAACTTCAATTTCACCACCAGCTGCACAACAAATAATATCATCCATAAGAGTTATTCTTGGAGAGGATGGCTCCAATAGAGGTTTGGCTGGCACTAGTTCTGCTCTTTGCTTTGCATTTGTATTGTTTGATGATTTTTTATGTGCATCAATCCAAATAATATTCGTCTACTTTGTTTACCGTGCATTGAAGTAAGTTTTTTCTATATAGGTGCCCAGAAACTTGCACAAATTCGAGAGAATAGCAACTTTTTTAGGTCAGAACTGCAGAAGATGGGATTTGAGGTTCTTGGGGATAATGATTCTCCAGTAATGCCAATCATGCTTTACAACCCGGCCAAAATCCCTGCCTTTTCAAGAGAGTGCCTCAAGCAGAATGTGAGAACATCAAATATCCAACTATCTATGCTCCTTGTTGATACCCTACATCATATAAGAATGAATTTGTTAATTAATGTTTACAATTTTTTATTTCAGGTTGCTGTTGTGACAGTGGCATTTCCTGCAACCCCACTGCTACTGGCTAGAGCACGCATATGCATATCTGCAGCTCATTCAAGGGAAGACCTTATCAAAGCCTTGCAGGTATGTATGTTGAATTTCATTAAATGGTTATCTTTAAAAAAATACTCAAGTGGTTCTTAATTTTGAGGGCAACTCTTGGTTCAACAGTGAGGTTACTGCCTTGTGACCTGGAGGCATGGGTTTAAAACTTTGAATCCCAAAAGCTGCCTCTGCTTGTGGGGGCAAGGCAGAATAAATCCATCCTTCCCAAACTCCACTAGGCACTAGGGCGCCCTTTTTATAATGTGTCAATTTTGTGAGAAAGGTAGCTGATAAGGTTTTATGCAACATTATTGCGCTATTTTTTTTTTCCTTTGTTAAGAAAATGAATATTTTATATCCTACCTGCAACTCAATAAATCCCTCTCTCTCTCCCCTGCTTGTATCAGATAACAAGGACCAATCTGTATGTCTAATCATTTTGTTTGTTTTGATATGCTTCTTACAGGGTTTTGTTTAAATTTGCTACTTCCATGATAGGTTTTGTGTGGTAATTTGCTATGATTGTTCTTCTTTGTTAGGTTATTAGCAGAGTGGGTGATCTTGTTGGCATAAAATATTTCCCTGCTGAACCAACAAAGCAGCAACAAGGGGGTAAATCTGTGAAGTTTGATTGAGAGAGAAGCTTTCTTTAAGCAGAAAGGGGATTAGAGACTGCTGAAGATAGAGCTGTAGTGATAAGAAAGCAATTTGTTTAAACAAGGGATTGGTTTCAAACTGGCTGGTGTTGTTCTGTATATGAATTCGTTGCCATCTTCGGAAGTGTGGATTTTGCCCGGAGCAGCTGATCCATATAATTGTTCTCAGATTCAAGTGAACGTCTCTTGGAGGGAAGTCTGTTCTTATTTTGCCCAGTCATTAGATAAATATGTATAGGTGCAGTTTGGTTATGCATTTGAAACTTACTTTTGCTTAAACAAGTAAAATTGATGATACATTGGACTGCTCCTTTGGAAAGTGTATAGGCCACTTTTGCTATGTTTTTTACATTCAAAGCAATTGGTTGTCTGCTTGAATTGTCATCATGTGGACATGGGTTTCTAGTTTCTTCAAAAGCTGACGGTCAAAATCCAATTTTCCGACCCACATCTTGTTCATGATATTTCATTTGCCAATTTGATAAAAAAAAAATATAATACGATGAGTCTGGCGTTGCTGATTTTTTACTTACATACATTTTTCAATTGTGTATTATTATTCTTTTTGTGTTCACAAAAGCCTATTACAAAAATTTGGAGAGCTAATAACTTGAAAAAAATGCCTTGATTCTGTCCAAGAGAGGAAATGAAGAGCAATAGGTTTTGAAAGTGTAGTTTGAAGGAATGATGAATAGTATTTATCCATGAAATGCGTATGATGGGATTCTTCGGTAATGGACAAACCCTGAATTGATGCTTCCCCGATGCATTGGATTGCACCTAGGAAATGCTAGGTTAATTATCCCCAGCCAACTTGATCCTATGTCCTTATACATTTCACTAAGATGAGCCTGGAAAGGATTTGGCATGTTGTGATTTTCTTTCAATTTGTTTGGATAGAGAATTTTAACTGAAGAAAGTAATTTATTTGAGAATTTGAATTTCTGTAATCTAGAATTCATTGTTTGGATATTTTTTTTGAAGAATTTAAATTTTTAGAATTTTAAAACAGAATTTTAAACAACTAAAAATGTGGAATTTCAATTTCCTTCTAAAATGTGAGAAATTGAAATTCTTTTTTTATAAAAGAATCTTGTAAAACCTTTGCGTGTTCCCTTATTAACTTTTATCATCTCTTCTACCTGAAAGTTCCCGAAATTCTTAAAATGTTGAAAATTAACTTTAATTTTTTTTATCCAAACACAAAATTTTGAAAATAAAAGAATTTTAATTAAAGTATTTGAAATTCTTAGAATTTAAAATTTTCCCATTCAAACACACTCTTAAAAAAATTTAAAAATCAGGGGAGGGGGATGACTAAAATTAAGGGAAATTTAAAACTTTTAAATACGAAATACGATCTTACTCGACTGGCATAGACAATAAATATAGTGTATATAAAAAGAAGAGGACAATGAATATTTGTTCAAGATTATTATCCAAAAACAAGTGACGGCATTTAATTGTATAAATTTATATTATACATATTTTTTCACAATTTTTTAAAGTCATGTCAAGTAATTTTTAACTTCTTATTCTAATCTAATAACTCAAATGCTTCTTATATGGATGGATATGGATATAGATTTCACAGTCTATACACACTTTATATTATTTTTGTTTTGACCGACACTTTATATTTTATTATTCACCTGCATTTGAATTTAATATATTTCTATCTTAATTTTAAAGTAATAAATGAATACCGATTTTTAAATTAAATTAATTTATTCTTAAAAATTCAAAACGTATAAGTAATAGACTTAAATAACTTTTTTGTCCATGTATTTTTTTATTTTTGTTCTAAGTAATTTTTTTTAGTTGTTATAAAATTATGTTTATTTTTTTTGTCTTTATTAAAGGAAATTGATATCATCAGAATCATAAGATTTTTTTTTCATAAAATAATTTCCTTTTTACTTCCTTTCTACTTTTTCTACTTGTATTAGATCCTATTTCTGCTCCAGACACATGACAAAAAAGCAGGATCCATTTCCAAATTCCATCACAGACAAGTGTCTATCTGTCTTGTACATTTGTAATTCCCCGCGTGATCGATTATTCAGAGTCACAGGTGTTAGTTATGGCGACGAGGTACTGGGTGGTGTCTCTCCCCGTTCAAAATTCCGCATCCACTCTCTGGAACAAACTGCAGGAACAAATCTCCAAACACTCCTTCGACACTCCTCTCTACAGAGTAAGTACTCTCTCTCTCTACACATCACTTTTTTTTTATAACCAACGACCACCGCGCCTCTTACTTTTCCTCTCATTTTCCCTCCAAATTCGCAGTTCAACATCCCCAATCTCCGCGTCGGAACCCTAGACTCCCTCCTCTCCCTCAGCGACGATACCGTCAAGGTACGTCAAATTCCCAATCACACCAAAACATTCGCGACTATTTACGGTTGCGGTTCCGTTGCGATCCTTGATATTGTGGAAAATTACAGATAAATGTGGCTGCAATTTCATTATGCTTGATCTGTTTTCTGTGTGTGTGTGTTCGTGCAGTCGAACAGTTTCGTGGAGGGAGTGTCGCACAAGATCAGGCGGCAGATTGAGGAGCTGGAGAGAGTGTCCGGCGTGGTGAGCAGTGGTTTGACGGTGGATGGAGTCCCCGTTGATTCCTACTTGACGCGGTTTGTTCGATCGCAATCGAATCTGTGATCTGTTTCTTTCTGGTGATCTTGTTGTTGTGTTGTGTGATGAAGATTTTGTGTGCTTTTGTGGTGGATGCAGGTTTGTTTGGGATGAAGCTAGGTACCCCACTATGTCGCCGTTGAAGGAGATCATCGATGGAATTCATGGTCAGGTGGCAAAGATTGAGGATGATCTCAAGGTTATTCATGTTTCTTAGACATAATTTGATTAGCTTTTGTGAGTGCCAAATGCGTAAGCTATTTCTTTACAGAGATGTATATGCTGTGGTGATTTAATGGTCTTGCTTACAATTGAGGAATGTTAAGTTCTTTCTTTTTTATGGGCATTTTGATTTTTCTTTTCTTCTTGATTGATACCCAAAGGTAACGGATTGATAATACTTTAATTTTGTTGAAAATGAACAGTGTAGGTGAAGCTTTGATAGGTTTGCTTTTCTTATGGCTTTAGCACTCTGACCATGTAGCTTATAATGACAAAGATTAAATAACAGTTACTTTCATGGTAGTAGTGCCTATTCTAAACTTGCATAAATTCAACAGAGTTGTTGCTAATGCCTATCATGAAAATGAATGACATTGTTCTTTACTGATGAACAAAGGAAAATACAGAATCCCCATTTTGCACAATGTAAATTGAATTTTCTATTTTTCCCTTAAATCTTTGTGTTTTATGTCAGGTTCGTGTTTCTGAGTATAACAATATCCGCAGTCAGCTTAATGCCATCAACCGAAAGCAAACTGGAAGGTGTGAATGTTATTTATTGAACAATCATGACTTTTTAATATAATAAGTATTTCTTAGCTGACTTTAATGACCTATTTGCCTGTTTTAGCTTAGCTGTCCGTGATCTTTCCAACTTGGTAAAACCTGAGGATATTATAACTTCAGAAAATTTAACCACCCTTCTTGCAATTGTTCCCAAGTATTCACAGAAGGATTGGCTATCTAGCTATGAAACATTGACAAATTATGTGGTAAGAGTTACCTTCTTTGCTCATATACTCAAATATCTGCTGCTACTTCCCAAAGATTATTATAAATGGGGGGATTCACAATAGTTTTCTCTTGATTAATAAAAACAGTCTTTGTAATTTATAAATAGTACAATCATGTTTCTAACTGAAATATTTCTGAAAATGACCGTTTTTCTTGATTTATTTTTTATTCTGATTAAGATAAGTATTTTAGGTTCCCAGGTCTTCCAAGAAATTGTATGAGGATAACGAATATGTTCTTTATACTGTAACACTCTTCAGTCGTGTTGCAGACAATTTTAGAACTAGTGCACGGGAAAAAGGGTTCCAAGTAAGTGCTTTTCTTAAGTTGCATATACTGTCTTCAATTTGTTAGGATTTGCATAACTCATCCTTTTACAGATTTACATCCAGTAACTTGTTTATGGAAATATGTGGGAAAGCACGAGGCATGTTATGCCGAGTGTGCAATATCAATTCATGAGTTGATGAGAAGTATTTTAATTGAATTTTATATCACATGCTCAGATTCGTGATTTCGAATACAGTCACGAATCATACGACAGTAGGAAGCAAGAGTTGGAGAAATTGGTGGAAGATCAGGAAAGTTTGAGGAGTTCTCTATTGCAGTGGTGTTATGCAAGTTATGGAGAGGTATTATTCATTTATTTATCACTTCATTTAATTTGTAGAATATATGCCCAGAATATTACAATACAGAATTTACAGATAGCAGGAAGAAACCAAGCAGATGATGAAAAAAAGAATTATGGTCAATTACTTGACTATCTGCATCCTGGATTTCTTATATGTTTTGTTTTCCGTGACTAACCACTGCTGGCATTTTTTAGCAGCCCTTAGTTTTTCAATTTAAATTTCTAGTGTTCGTCGACTTGAAAATTTTGTTGTTTTCACTATCATAAAATGTTAACAAGTTCTGTGATCTCTTCTGCTTGCCCTGTTATCATAAATGCTGTGACTCTTCTGATTTGTTATTTTTACTTCTTTTTTTTTCCTGAAGGTTTTCAGCTCCTGGATGCACTTTTGTGCAGTGCGTGTATTTACTGAGAGCATTCTGAGATATGGTCTTCCACCATCTTTCTTGGTAGATATACCCATCTGTACAATAGCTTTCACCTTCATTTTTTCCTTCAAATATTTTATCTCTGACCCTTGATTCTTGTGGTCATTCCAGGCATGTGTTTTAGCCCCATCAGTCAAAGCAGAGAAGAAAGTACGCTCTATCCTTGAAGGGTTGAGTGGTAGCTCAAACAGGTGAGTGCCTTGTTGCTGTTTATGGTGTATGACTTAAAATATATATACTTAAGTAATTTTTATACCCGGAAAGGCACAGACAGGATTGGTGTCAAGATCCTTCTCTTTTTTTCTCTTCTTACTTCTTTTAGATATATAAAAAAAAACAATGCTTTTGACTTTTTAGAAAACTTCTACTTCTATTGTTTATGTTTGTCACTGGATGTGTTGTTGGGCAGTGTCTTATTTTACAGTTTCATGCATCTTCATAAAATTTGGTAAATGCATTAGAAACGCAAGAGGTGTCATGTCATGTTTTTTACACCAAAGAGAGTAGTATTACCAGTACCATATTTGGTGATTTCTTAATCAATCATCACAATCCTTGACTAATCACCAGATGAAAAGAGAGAAAGTAAACAAAAGAAATTTGTTGCCACTTTGGTTAATCGGTACTTCTGTCACATTGTGCATGCATTGCCAACAATGCTGCTTGTCAAATTCTTGTGATTTCTCTCCAAAAATTTAATGCTCCTTTTTCAAGGAAGCATCAATCTAAAACACTGTCCACGTTGTTACACTACACTGCTACATATTCTATCTTAATTTTTCAAGGAAGCCTTCAAATTTTTTAGGCATTGCCAACCCATTATTATTGGTAAACCCCAAAACTCAATTTTTTCACTTTGTCTTTGCTTTTACTATTACCGTTGCTATCGTTTGCTCTACTCATATGCCCAGATGAATTGATTTTAACTCTACTTTAATCCTACCCCTGTAATATGATGGCGGTATTATGGAATAACATGCTCAGAAACTCAATCAGCAATTCCTATGACACATTTCAGCAGAACTTGATTCCCCCTAATATTTTGATGCACACAGGCCATATTTATAGTTCTATTATTTATCTATTATATATATATATATATATATATATATATATATATATATATATATATATATATATATATATATATATATATATATATATTTTATTTTTTTTTTATTATTATTTTTTTTTTTTCTTCTCAACTTTTTTCATAATTCTCTTTAATGCCACATGTGCTCATATTGTTATTGTTCCTTTCATATTTTCGCTGCAGTGCTTACTGGAAGACCGAGGACGAAGGAGTTGGGATGGCTGGCCTAGCAGGTGATGCTGATGCCCACCCTTATGTCTCCTTCACTATCAATCTTGTTTGAGTGCAGCACCCAGAAACAATCCCTCTCCATTCAGGGTCAGCGAAGGATTCCTTTGTACATTAGGGTCATGTTCAATTCTTTTTATTTTTATTTTTATATATATAATTATATAATTTGAGCGTATTCAAGTTTCCAGAAGGATCTGGTGAATTGAAGTGTAGTTTTGTGGTGCCAAGTTTTGATCATTAGCCACTTGTATGATGAGTTTCATTGTTTGATCGTTTGTGATTATGCGACTCGAGGAGTTAGAATCGTTGTATTTTCCTGTTAAATATCTACGATATATTATATAATATTTTAGTTGTATCTTTAGTTTTTTTGTTTTTCTACTCATGCGATGTACGAAATTTTAATATTGGATGTAGATTATGATTTAAATAATTTTTATAAGTAACTAAATTATAGTTTATATATTTTGTACGAAATTTTGCAATTAAATATAATTAATGGGATTTACCCTATCTTTTGAATATTTTTTTTTCATTTAGTGGAACTAAATATTTATGACTATATGAGATTTGAACTTCCAACATCACTTTATTTGACCAGCAATTATTATTAATAGGTATTTATGTATGTTAAAATACTTAAGGAATGTTTGGTAAAAATAATAATATAACTAAAAGTTTAAAAATTAGCTCAAAGTAGAAAAGTTTGCTTTTAGCTGAAAGTTGTTGAAAACTATTAACTTACTGTATTAGAATAATTTGGTAAAATTAGCGATTAACTATTTGATTAGAGCAAAGATATTTTTGTATTATTTATTTATATATTTTTTTATTTTATAGATAATTTGTTTTGGTAATTATTATTTTGGGCTTTAGTCGATTTTTAACTTGCCAATTTTTTGTTAAAACGTTTTTGGTTTAAAGATATTAAAGGAGAAATTTTACTAAAATAAATTATGTAATATCAAACGAGACAATAAATGAGATTTATTAAAATATTAAGGATAAAATGAAGTAATAATAGTAGAATTTAAGTCATAAGTTCAAATATTTCTAATAAAATAAAAAATATTACAAGTTTGTAAAATAATCTATGTGCTTGATATTTCTATTTTAATAAAAAAAAAAGTTTATAAATTAGTTAAATAAACTGTAAGTTAGATAAGATGACTTGCCAAATACACATTTAGATAATTGCGATTTTTTTAAAAATTATAGAACTTTTAGTCAAGAAGGTATTTTAAGAGTTGACCGGTACTAGTTTTTTTCCCCTATTTGTTTGTAAACTGGAAAATCAATTTTTGCACTGTCCAATAAAAACATAATTTCAACATAAAAATTATTCAAATAAATAAGGCACATATCTCAATTACACTGGTTTAAAATATATATATCCCAACATAATTAATTTTGCTCTGTTCTAAGAATCGTTGTTGACACTTATTAGCTGCTATTTATGTTTCATTTTGCTCCTGCTTAAACCATGAATAATTATGTCATTGAATTTAAAAAATATTTAGCCACTGAATTATGCATCTTTTATTGTTTTCTCAACCTATATATATATATATATATATATATATATATATATATATATATATATATATACCGCTAATTTCACTTGCATACAAGTTTAAGGTAACTTATAATGCATTTTAAACAAATCCTACGTCAAAACTGTTCTCATCTTATAGAACCATTTTTTGTACAAAAATATATACTAAGTCAGATACGTGAATTGTATCCTGCGAGTATATTTATTTACAAAGCAGCAAGAGATTTCTTACTAACCAAAAAGCCATTTGCTAAATACATCAACATATTCTACAAGGTTGAATGCTGAGAGCTAGCAAGAGATTTCTTACTAACCATCTCTATACTTAGAGATTTCTTTCATGTGGTTCAAGACAAGGGAAGTCTAGGAAATCAAATATCTCCTTTTCAGTATTAAATTTCAAACTTGCACTACCTTTTGCACCCTGCAGTGGCAAAAGTATAAGTGAGAATTCAACCAAATCAGGACGAAACCGTTAACATTCTTTTAAGCCATACCCGTTTGCCGCCAGAACCCTGAGTAGCTGGAAATAGCCCTGTATCGTCAAGCCGGAATCCTTTAGATTCTGCTTGCAGCCTCAACCTGTGCCCAAGCACCCGAAAAAAGAAAAACCACAACTCTATAACTACGAATGGCCCAGAAATGACAACATAGATAATTAAGACACTGACCAAGTCCCATCATTGATAATAAAGTATGGTTATGAAAATATCCACTCTTTACACATGAAAACAATAAAGAGTTAGTTTGGAGAAGTTTTTCAATAAGCACTTGTAAGAAAATGAAAAAAAAATAAGGAGATACAGTGAGTGAAACTTCTCTCCTAAGTTGAAATTATCTTATGTACCTCTGTTTATGAATGAGTTAAATGAAAGTGCTTCTCAAAAAGTTGAGTTGCATAAATTAATTTCAACTTATGGGAGAAATTGGATTCAAACTTGCTCAAAATGCAAGATTCATAAAGTTTTGAAAAGATAATCCTGTGTTGGCCACAACACTGACATAAATTAAGATGCCACCTAGCTTAATGTTGAAAACCAATTTCTTAGATCCATTAGTTCAGCATTTCAAAAGGTATCTGAGGAATCTTGGTTCCCACATTCTATCTCTCTCCTTTTCTGCAAGCATTCACTAAAGTAACGTGTATATAAATGTAAGAAAGTAAATTAATCTAATATTCCCATACTCTATCAAAAGAAAAATCTCGGAGATACAATTTGAACTTCCCGACTAGAGCTCAATGGCCAAAACTCTGAAAACAGAAAGTTCAGTCCATAGAGAAGCAAGTATACCTTCTATTCAAGACATCGTTTCCAGTCCAAGCTACAAGTCCAAAAGCATATATGTCTCTTGGGTACACCTGCCAAAAAATTAAAGTCAACCATGTTATAAGTTGGCTAATGAAGAAATCTACGATTCAGAAATTTGAGAGATAAATTTGATAAACTGTGATTTTGCTATTAAGTTTTGATTCTCTAAACTCAGAGATCAGTGTTTATACGGCACAGTGACATACAACAGAATATACAAAAGCTTGTAACACAAGCTACAGCTAGCAGTGACTAGCACTACTGAGCTGGCAACAGCTAATACAATTACAATGTATTGTACAGAACAGAAAGGAAAAAAACCATAAAACTATATGTAGTCTATATACTCTATCAGCTAAGCAACAAAGTACAATTAGCAAACGAAGGAGAGGGGATTGCATTTACATTTTTACCAGTATCCTATGGCTAAGTGCTAATTGTGTAAATGATTGGCAATCCCGGCACTTTCATACAGAAAAAAAAAAAACATGGCAATACAACTACGTGAAAATGTGTGCCCTGCAACATGTCTGAAGAAAGAAAAAGGGAAAACCTTAATTTGTTAACTCCCAAGAACCTTCATAAGATATTCTATTTAAAAAAAATCATTTGTCACCTTTAAATCAATACGATGCCGCAACTCCCGTCCAGGATAGGTGCAAAAACCAAAATAAGTGTCAACACCAGAATCAGTAGCCTGTCTAGACAGAGAAAAATTAACAAAGAAAATAGAAATATTGCAGAAACATCTAGCAGATAGATATACAAAAATATCATGTAGAGATTGATTCACCAAACAGTATATCTAAATATAATTATATACAAATTATAGAAAGATAAAGATATCCGAAACAGAGAATGAAATCCTGAGCTCCTTATAGAATAGGATGATGGTTTAATTGAAATTCCTAGTGTATGATAAAATAAGATATAATTATTAGCTCCTGGTTATAAGATTAGCAAGTTTTAAGATGCTAACACATTCCTGTAGGATCCCAATCAAAGTTCCAAATAATCCAAAAACATAAAAGTTAGAAAACATGGTCCACCTTCCTCATTTTCTCCAGAATGCTGGTCATTTCAAAATTCATGCACTACTCAAGGTAGCATATTGTGGTGGGAGTTCCTATCCTGGGTGAAGGAAGTCAGAACCATCCACTGTAGACCCATGGATTTTCTCCAGCACTCACCTACTGCAGGATCATCGGCTACTGCTAGAAGATGGAAACTTTGGTGGTTGGCAGCTACAAATGAAATCTGGAAGCTTGGAAATGATATCATTTTCCATAGTCAATCCTTCGATATCTCTAAACTGGCAGATAGTATTCTTTTTCTTATGTGGACCTGGCTGAAGGGGTGGGAAAGGGACTTTAATGTCCCTTTTTTCCAGTGGGCTTCAGCAATGTCTTTAGTTTTTATTTAATGTTTCTAAGAAGGGCAGGGCTGTGTTTTAAGTACTTCTGGTTGTATGCTTAGTTCTCTGCAACAGTCAATCCTAATCTGTATCTTCTAGTACCTCTGGTACTTCTATCATTAATATAAATTATATTTGCAGTTCAAAAAAACTCAAGGTAGCATATTCAATCCTTCAAGCAATTAAAATCTAGAATTTTAACCATATGAACTGTATAACACAGAGAAGTGTTTGCAAACGAACCCAACAGTGTGGTGGAGCTGAACTTAAACTGCTATTTACAACACAACAAACTCTTTACGCTTTGCATCTTCATATGCAAGCACACATACACTCTTATTTGTGATGATATCAGCATACAGATGAAATTATGCTCTGTAGGAAAAATATTATCTATCTTTTACAGGAAAGCTTAATAAGTCAAATAAAAATATCATTTGTAGACAACAAGAAAATGCTAAATTACCTCTTCACTGTGACTACTGAAAATTAAGTCCTCCCTCAGGAAATTCATATCCTTTAAATGCTTTACGAACTTTGGCAAAAATCCTTTGTGGCTGCAAGCAATAAACAAATATATTGAACCTCTGAACATGAAAAAAGAAGTTTCCACAAGGCGCAACTTTACCACTGCACCAGGGCTTGCATTCCCAAACTAAAATCATGATTCTAAAAGAATGTTTTAAGAATTTTGTTTTACCAAGGGAAAATTTTGATACATGGTACCAGTAAAATAATACTATTTGTTATTCTATTAATATTTATAAGAATATGGATTTGAGCCTAACTCACCTCAAAAGCTAGCTCATAGGGTGAGGATTGTTCCCCACTTATATACTCTATCTTGGCCTTATCTCTAGCCGATGTGAGACTTGACTCTTATACCGTCTTAGAATGTGGGTTTGCGCCTAACGAAACTCCAAAAGCTAGTTTTTGGGGTTGAGTTAGGCCCAAACCCACATTAAGACTTAGACATATACCATGTACAAAGGGAAATTTAGTTGCCAATTTTTATGTATTTTATTTTAGTTGCATGCAGCTCTATTTTTATATTATATATCAAATACTATTTACCATATGTGTATAGCGGATTATTGGCTTTCCGCCATTTTCCGCAATCTGCAATTGATACCACATTGTGGACATTCAAAAACTGACAACAAAATCTTTCTGAATTGAGGAATTAAAGTCAACAAAATTTTGTAATCCCCTCATAGTTTGTATGATGGTAAGTTCCAAGTGGTGTTTAGTACCACTCTACATCCCACCAACTAAACACAGTGAAGGATAAATTAAACGTTAATGCAGGAGAAGAAAAAAACAAGGCATATTGTTTAAACTTCATAATGCAGATAGATTAATTTAAGTAGGAAGAAAAAGAAAGACTAAAAAGTCGTGTATTAAATAGTTCAGTTACGAGGAGGATAAATTAAACAACACATTGATGGTAGAATTAAACACACCACCGACTCATAAATAACTCAAATTAAATGCATTGGCGCAGCTGTCTCTATAGCCAAATTATGCATTCCTCTTTAAGGGCCTCAAGTTCATCAGACGCTCTCATAAGTATCCCTTCCCACCAAAAGATAAAAAAAGTCATGTATTGAATAGTTCAGCTACGAGGAGAATAAATTAAACAACACATTGATGGATGAATTAAACACACCACCGACTCATAAATAACTCAAACTAAATGCATTGACACAGCTGTCTCTAGAGCCACGTTTTGTGTTCCTCTTTAAGGGCCTCAAGTTCATCAGACACTCTCATAAGTATCCCTTCCCACCATTGACAGACTACCACTGAGCCTCTGATGGAATCTCAAAATCTAGTTCAGGTATCTTAATGGTAGCAGATTCTGATTATATCACCTTGTCGATTTAGCATCTTCTGTTCTCCTGATGGGATCTCCAGAGAGTAACAACAACCATGCAGTTGAATTTCACCAGCAAACTGTACTTCATTGTTCCTCTCACCAGTGTGGACATTCAAAATCTGACAACAAAATCTTTCTGAAGCGAGGAATTAAAGTCTATAAAAATCTTGTAATTCCCTCAATTCAAACGGTGGTAAGTTCCAAGAGGTGTTTATTACCACTCTACAGACCCCAACTAAACGCATTGATCGATAAATAAACCACCACCAACTCATAATAAATAACTCATGAATTAAATGCATTGATATGGGAGTAGAAAAAACAAGGCGCGTTGTTTAAGCTTCATAACGTTCACCGCTTAATTAAGAGGGAAGAAACTTCTTAATTACTCAGTGAACGTTATGAAGCTTAAACAATGTGCTTTGTTTTTTTCTTCTCCTGCGTCAATGCGTTTAATTTTAGTTACTTATTATGAGTTGGTGGCGGTTAATTTATCCATCAATGCATTTAGTTGGGGCTGTAGAGTGGCATTAAACACTGCATGGAACTTGCCACCGATTGAACAGAGGGGATTACAAAATTTTTATTAACTTTAATTCCTCACTTAAGAAAACCATCTTAGAATTTGGGTTTATGCGTAGCTTAACACCATGAAACCAGATTTTAAGGTGAGGACTGCCCAAGCTTATAAGCTTTATTTTAACCAAATATTTAGTCAATGCGAGACTAAACTACTACCCTTGAGGTTGCAATTAAGGCAGCCCCCAAAGAGGCCGCAACTAAGGTGGGCTAGGAGTGACCGCAATCAAGGCGGCTTTCCAACAACTACAATGATTTAGAAAAGTCTCAATGTGTTTAAATGCAAATTTTCTTAAACTGTTGAAAATCAGAACATAATATTCTGAATTTCTGATTCTATTAATAATAATAATAGTTTATAGGCACATAATCTTTGATTTAGAGAAAAAAAATATCCTCTATTTATATACAACTAATGTAATCAACCTATATAAACACACATTCGCTGTGTATTCAAACACACGTTTTTCACTCAATTATCCCTTTGTTTCCTCCTATTTTAACATGTTATCTAGAGCCAGACAGAACTATCACGAAAATTGTGCCTCACTAGGGACCTACTATCCCTGATGGACCCTTCTGCTCATCACTCTTCTTCTGGTGACCTGTTTTTGCATTCCAGCAAATTTTTTGGCTTCTTAACCGGTCATCGCCGCAACTTAAGTGATTTTCCTAGTGACCATCCACCTTTTTTGGCTCTCTTGAGCCTATCTACAGAACCCCAAAACGATTTCCTAGGCATGCCAAACAGCTTCATGCAGGATGTGTTCCTGGTGTTTGAGATTGATGTTCAAGCCACGCTTCTGGCGTGGTGGTTGCCCATCTCAGTGCACCTATCCCCAGAGTCTCGTCTCAACCCATGCACGTTTGCTGGTACTCGTTATCCAGATCTGATTTCTGTTGCTGATATCTAGTGATTTTTTGTCACTGTTTGCCTTCATTTTCTCTCATGACATTGGCTTCCATTAGCCCTATCTTTGTCCCAATTGCACTAGCCCCATCTTTTTCCAAGATACATTAGCGCCCCTGTCTTTGTTCCAAATGCACTGACCCTATCTATGTCCCAGGTGCAATAGTTCCCGACTATGTCCCAGATGCATTGGTCTCGTTTCTACTCCAGAAGCAGTAGACTTAGTTTCAAGTTTAAATAATTTGGATCTCCTATATTATTTGTTTGAAGATTCCGAATGTGGTTTCAAGAAGAACGGACCTTGCTTTGCTTAGCATGAATTTTCTTTCGCAGATGGTCATTCCAGCGATTTGGCAAAGATATTTTTTGTAGCAATTCTCTCTGGCTTCTCCAGCAACCCTGAGTTGCTTCTCAAACTATTGTTTTTTTGGTGGAGTTCAATTTTTTTGTTTTCCACTTTGTTAGGAATAAATTATTTTCTTGTAACAAGTTGAGAGCTTAGTAAGCTTTAGATTGAGGGGGAGTGTTGAAAATCAGAATATAATATTCTGATTCTATTAATAATGTTGGTTTATAGGCACATAATCTTTGATTTAGAGGAAACATGATATCCTCTATTAATGTATAATTAATGTAATCAACCTATATAAACACGCATTCGCTGTGTATTCAAACACACGGTCTTCATTCAATTATCCCTTTGTTTTCTCCTATTTAAACACCAATGAATAAAGGTTATAAGGAATCAAGCAGTACCTTTTTCCATCAGGATGTGTTATAATGATATCAATGTCTCCGCAAGTAGCTTTCCCACGTCGATATGATCCCCCACAAATGATAACAACCTAAATGACACAACACCATAACCGAAATTTCAATATCATGTTTCAAATCAAACTATGGGAGCAACAAAAAATTATATGTTGGTTATGTCGATAATATTAAGAATTATCTGTGCAATCTCTAAGTGAAAGCATGAATTGAAATACAAGGGGGTAAAGGTTTGAGAAACAAGGGGTCCCTAAGTGTTATATGAAGTAAATTGCAACAATTTTGTAAAATATGAGGTAATAATTTGGACCGATCCATAAGAAAAAGATAAAAAAAAAAGGCCTTGAGATTGAATAAACAAAAGCCTAGGTTGGCCATTGGCAAAAAAAAAAACAGTGATGCTCTGTTTCATCTTGAGCAGCTAAAAGAAATATCTATTTTGAAATACACACAAGAACAGACAAACAAAGAGAGATATTTCATGTGACAGATTCTTACGAAACATTTTTGACAAGATAGAAAGCTCATATTAATCTCAGTTGAGCAAGGATTTGTAGAGCTTACCCCAGGCAAAACATCCTCCCCAACTTTCTGTAAAATGTGTTCCATCTCCTGAGCCTATCAAATAAAAAAGGGCATCGGTGTTTTTAGCAAAATGTTTTTTTTTGTCCGGGGGGGGTGGTTGATATCATCTTTTTAACAATAGTACCACAGACCTCGTGGCGTGGAATCCGTTGCCCGATATCATCAAAGTATTTTAACCCTAACTTCTGTGCATTTGTAAGTGAGTCATCATTCCTAAGATCATCTAACGAACGATGTCCCTTCTCATACAATTTCAGTGCTGTGGATGGGCCTATGCCCCATACTTCTCCAAATAACGATATTGTCCGCACCTATAGTTAAATAAGGGGGAAAAAGAGAAGGCAGCAAGATTGCAATAAATGTCGACAATATACAAGCTGTTAATATCCTACAGAAAACTTAGCATTTCCTATTACACATTGATCAACTAAACAATAAATGATAAAAAATACTAATTCAGAGGTAATTTTTGCATATAGACTAGTAGACCAACCATTAACTATCCATGCAAATAATAGAGTACACATTAAGCCAACCTTAAAAATTGAGTTCAAACATCACTCTCAAGAAATTACGACAAAACATAATTACTAGCTCCGACACTAAGACAGTAAGTTATCAAGCACTATATTACATGGGTTCTTATGAGCGTTTTCATGTAATCTAAATGCAAAAGTATTACAGATTGTGATCACATAAGGATCATTCGTGGATAAAAATAAAATATGAATCATTAAAGCTAAAAAATTAAATTATTCATACAATTTTTTTCATGGATCTCAAACTAAGCAGGGTTAATACTTGTAATACCTTCTCATCAGTTTCAAAGTGTTCCAATTTGGATAACTTCCCAGTAGTCATTATCTCCTGAACCTGCAAATAGTAAAAGCAGTTGCTTGTCTTGTTATTTGACCAAAGGCTAAAGTGTAAATCATTACATAAGAAATGGCAGCAATGTCTTCTTAAGATCCAAATTCATATTGCTGTGCCATAAATGTAGATTCATTGCCTTTAAAATGAATAAAATAAAACTTCAGAAGGCCAAAAAAGGTAAATAGGAAGCATCACCAAATATTAGAGGCAAACAACTATGTTATAATAACAATCATAATTTGATGGCCCAATAACAAACTTTCTTAAAGAATCATAGTTCAGAAATATCAACACACTAAAACTCAATTGTCCTCTTAGATGGATCCCCAATATAACTAGACAGACAACACAATGCACCTTTATTCCCAGTAATAAAATACAACTAGGAGGGTATCATAGAAGACAGCTGAAATTTTAGAAGAGAAAAATCTAATAGGGAAGAAGAGCAATAGAGCTATTAGCAACTAATATTAAGAAACTAAATATATATATTGTCAATCAAACTAAACAAAGTGTAGTGCAGGATAGAAGCTCAAGATAGAATGTCTAGTGACATAGTTCACTTACATGATCTTTCATTGATTTGCCAATAGATGGCAGATTGTTTATCTGGTCGGTACTTTCAATTTTGAATGGCAACTTTTCAATCACGGCAATAGCTTTGTGATAGCTAAAGGACCTCCGATCATCACCCAATGCTTTCAAAAAGCATTAGCCCAATAATTAAAAGCAACAGAGTAACAGAACCATAAAAAGACTACAATATGTAGGAGACTAGGAGTTATAAGTGTCTTACCTCTATATATGTTCACAAGTTTCCCAAATATCTCTGTTATGTTCTTGTTTAGATCAGGTGGATGGTATGATAAGGATGACTGCAAAGTGCACCACATGTTAGTGATGTTTCAACTTTCAACGAGAAGGAACAAACCTGAGTAATAGGCATATATACGAGTGATAACTGATAAGCATGCGTGTGTGTGTGAATGCATGAATGAAAACTAGACATGGTTATATGGACTGGAAGATAAGAAAAATATTAAATTTATTTCTGCAGAAGCTTATTATTAAATCTTAATAGAGGTGCCAGAGGAAAGTGCTTGTTTTGAAAGAAAAATAGTCACAAAAGCAAAATAATGTTCAGCTGTTGGCACATAGATCTTAGTACATACGGCCTCATTTTCAGCATCAAGGTGTTGTTGTCTTGTGTTTCCATAACTTAAACTGTCAACTTCACCATGACTGCTTATTGTGCTTGTTGATGAAAATACCGCTTTTTCTTTTCCATCATCATCATGGCTTTCATTTTTTACAATTTTTGTATCCTCAGTAGATAATTTGCTCTTTTTATTAAGCAATTGTTGAAGATCGCTTGAAGTCCTTTGATTAGTCAGTCCAGGGTCCAAAGACTTCTCAGGTATATGTTCACCTTGAGAATCCAACTTCAGTAAATACATATCCTCTGATAGTATCTCCCCTGATTTCAAGCAGTCCTCCAACCATTGATAAAGGAGAACTCTCTGCACAATGCACCGTTAACCCAAAAATAATTAAACAAAAGGCATGTAAATCACATTCCAAACACAAACAAAAACCCACATTATGCACTTCAAAGGTGATTGCCTAACAAACAAAATAATCAAGTACCAAATTCAGTCCTCACATAAGTCAAAGTACAACATAACGAGTCTTTTTTTTAAAAAAAAAAAAAAGCAGCTCAAAACATGATCAAGACCCTTCAAATACCATTAGAGCATCTCCAATGGTGTACTTAAAGTGAAGGTTTTTAACTCCTTTTTAGTAGGTCATATCATACCATGTAAGATTTAAGAACTTTTAACAACTTTCTACTTCAATGGTGCAATCATCTAAGAACTTAAAATGGGTCTCACATATCATCTCACAAAATGGTTTTTTAATTGTAAGAACGAGTTGCTTACATAAGAAACCGTTCTTACAGCTGAAAGCCTTGTCGGTGTCCTCCAATGGTAATTTTAAATAAGAAGCGCATCTTAAACTTAAGAACCTCACAAGAACCGATGTTGAAGATGCTTGTGGTAGACATCTACTTTGGTCCCTGTAAGATATACAGGACCTGATATAATATTGACCCTATATCAATAAATGCATCTCTTTAGCCCTCTAAAGGTATATAAGGTCCTTAAGAAACCGCTATTTTGTTTTGGTAAGCAAAATTATACATTATTAATTGTAGACCAAACAAAGCACAAGATGTGCCAGAGTTTGGAATCCGGAGACAAAAATAAAAGTGTTACAGATTCAGCTAAGCCCCTAAAAAAAGAAAATGAAAAATCAAAGACAAAGACAAAGGCGCCCCAAACAAAAGCCGAAAAGACTATGCATGAAATCTTTGGAAATCAGGTGGAAAATGACTTGTGAGACAAAAGTACTATTGCAAAAGGATCGGAATCATTGCTTTTACTTTCATTTTGCTTTTATCAGTTTGATCTTCATTGGAGCGCGCATCACAACAATTTCAACTGCAAACCAAACATGTACATAATAACACACACACATCAGCAAGGTTACAATAGCATCATTTGACCCTTCCATCTATAACCGGATTGTACCAACTATCAATATTGTTGATGAATGGAAGGCCAAAATGGGTGTTTTATGGATACTATCATCATCTTTTCATCCCCATGGAAACATAATTACACTTAAGCAAACATAAAATACACCAACTTAAAAAAAGCTAACCCCTTTAAAACGTGACAAACGCTCCCTATCCAGTTGCTGAAGAAGGGCATCTGAGTGCATAGCAAAAACATGAGTGACCCGTTTGGAGAAGCGCTCCTCTATCACAGCCCCCATTTGCACCAACCTTTCCTTCCAAATCTGACACGAATTGAAAGTGAAGAAACTTGAAAAAAGATGCAAACTTTGGAAGTTCAAATGGAAATAAAAAAGTGGGTTCTGAATGCACAATGATACTTGTACCTGGAATCGACGGGATTGAACTCCTTTGGGGACCAAAAACACGACCATGCCACTGAACATTCCATGAGGATCAGACTCGGGTTTCTTCTTTGGCGCCATTTCACGGCGTTTTACTTTCTTCGTTAATTAATGGCTTCTACAGTGACTGTTAGTCGCTATGCAGCTTGAGTGCGTGCAATCCATCAGTTTAAAACTTACGGGGATGTTGGACGCGTATGTAAATATAAATAAACAGCTCTTTGTTGTTTGAGACTGTCAACTGTGAAGAGAAAATTGAAAGATGAGACAAAATTTTAGGTTCGATTTCACTTTTGGTACTATGTAATAACTCAAAAATAAAGGATCAATTACTAATTAGATAAGATTGGTATAACTCAAAAATAAAGGATCAATTACTAATTAGATAAGATTGTTAGTTAGTTATGATTAATATTTTATTAGATAAGATTAGGAAGTTAGGATTAAAAAATTAGTTAAGATTAGGAAGTTATGATTAGAATTTTATTTTAAACAATTAGATAAAATTAGAATTTTATCTTAAAACAATTAAATAAGATTAGAAAGTGAGAGTATAAATATTAACATATACTAATAGAAGGTATGCAGAAAATAAAAATTATTTAATTTGTTTTTTTTTCGAGTAAAAATGAGTGAAGTTACTTTAAAAATTTATTTCTAATTGTAATATATTATGATTTTATGATTGTATAATTTTGTTTTTTACTGTATATTTAATATTTATGCGTTTAAAATTTAATAATTTGAATCATTATTGATTTATTATAACTTTTTTAAAAAAAAATGTTGATTTAACATTTTAGTAATGACGTGACTTATGTTAATATGTGATAATAAGATTAAAAGTTAGACAATTAATATCATGTTAATGTACATGTGAGATTGTCATGAGATATTGTCAGCATATTAGCGTAATATAATATCTTGTTATCATTTTCATGTTATTTTATCAGTTTGTGTTAAAAAAATTGATGATAGATTATACACGGACCAAAATTACTAAAGTTTGAAAAAGTAGAATATCAAATATACAGTAAAAAAAATTTAAGAGGTCAAAATTATACCATCATTAAACAATAGAGATTAAAAGTGAATTTAAACCAAAAATTTAAAATTTAAATTGAAAAAGAGAAAATTTTGAAAATTTGTTTTCAATGGTTAATTTCTCTCTCTATTTTTCAACTTCAATCCCAGATTAAATAAAAAAAAATACATCCTTATATGTATTTTCTTTATTTGATTTCTATCCGAACATATAATTTTTGGACAAGTAAAACTTGTGGCATTGTATGAGCTATAGATAAAGTGTAGAAGAATGATGAGATTTATTTTATTTTCATAAGTTTTTCAATAATTATTTAAATAAAGAAATAATTTTTTATTTTATTTAATCTGTAATTTTTAGTTTTTTAGAAAAATAGAAATATTTAGTCTCTATTGTTTCAAAATTAAGAATTTTAGTTCATCGGTTCATTTTAGGGGTTGACTGTTGATAAAAAAAATTGATGCTAAATCACTCAAGCAACACTATAATATTGAATTTTTTAATTATTTTTTAGTTAATTTAAATCACCTAAAAATAATTAAAAATCTAAAATAATTAGTTAAATCAATTTCATGGATACAAAAAAAAAAAAGATTTTGTTGTGGGGAAAGAAGCGGGAAGAAGTAATAAATGAAAGTGTGACTACTGACTTCCAATTAATCATTGCAATGATAATTAACGATATGTACTGCTGTGAAGCAGACTTTCAATACACAGCTGTTCAAAAATTTTACAAACCATAGCAACAAATATTGATTAAGAAATAATATATATATATATATATATATATATATATAAAGGTTTAGAATTTTATACGAAGACACTTTTTTATACAAAAATTTATTCTTAACTAATGCCTAAAAAACACTTCTTAGTATTCTCTTTCACATATAAAGTTTCCTATCTAGTTTCAGCAGTTTCTTTGATTATTTATGGTCCCTACATTCGCTGGTTTTCATGTGTTTCTGAAACAAAACTATCTAATTAAGTTTTATCATGCTAATCCATTGGACATTTTACACCTTTGCAAGCTAAGCAGCAGAAGCAGGAGTAGGAACAGCAGCAGGAGCAACACCGCCAGTCGTTGGCCTGATAAGAAAAACAAGAATTTCATTATATTATCCAAACGAATACCATGAAATAAACCAAACTAAAACTATATATCAGAACCAGCTAGCAAATTGTGCAAAAAACTTACAGCCCCACAAAAATTTGAATGAATCATATATTCCCCATTGTGCTCCAGTGAGAGAGTTCCAACCATAAGAATACAAAGAGGAAGACCACGGGTAAACAGACCCCATAATCCAAGCTTCTTCACAGCCTGCATTTGGAAGGAAAAAATTCATTACTCGAGGAATATGTGTTCTTTTCCATTAAAACTATAAAACCTTACAAGTATATGTTTTTATAGTTTAATTTTTCTGCAGTGAATTATTTTACACAAAATCATCTTTTATGACTTTAAAGGTAATTATTATAAAAGTCAATAGGTGATCGTTTAGATGCGTATCCTATTTAGATTTGTCCCGGGGTTCTCTAACTTACTCCAAATAAAAATGGGGTTGTTCAAAGAAGATAATTGATGCAATTAAGAAAATTGTACCAACCATCTTGAAATACATAATTAATTGCATCAATCATCTTCTATCCGGTAAGTTAGACAACCTTTTTTCCATTATTTTATATATTTTTTTCCATTAGATAGGTTGATCACATAATGTGTCACACGCAGTTATGCAGACAAAACACCAAAAACAACAACATTGATTGTACATCAAATTAGGCACTTACATCACCAACCGTTGCCCCTTTGGAATTGTTCAGGAAAGAGACAAGGTTATCAGCAGGATGAGAGATAATGGCACACAATATACCAGCCATGTATCCACCGACAATGCTCACACCTAGTTGCAGGGAATTGCTGCATTCGTGTTTTGGTTTGGGGATGGCATGCTTATAAATCATCTCAACTATGTTCTCATATGAAGCAAATTTCATCATTGTATCTGCAAGAAAGAAAATTATTTACACTCTTAAGTAATGATATAGGGTAGATGCATCCAAAATCATCAATAAATGACAACAGATAAGCAATTTTCCAAGGGAATTGCTATAAAGAGGGAAAAAAACACACAAAAGGAATCATTGATAAGATTTTGTATAATGACAAGTTTTCAGATTAGTCCTTATAAGAATTTATTAAATTTCACTGTCTACCATATTGTTTCACTAACTAAATAGGATAATGACTAAAATACTACTATAAAAATCCTACCGAATTTTAATAACACATAAGAAAGCAAAATACCAACCGGTATCCCCCAGAAAAAAAAAAAATAGTATGTTAGCAGGCTACTTAGTGGTCAAATTGGGACTTAATCTGCAACATATATCACAGACAACAGGTAACAAAATAATTTTTTTTGGAATTATATGTAAAAAAAGAAAATGAATTAATAAACTAAACTAAGCAATACATGAGCAGCCAATTAAGCAAAAAAAAAAAAAAAGGACTTTATCGTGCAAACTACAGAATATAAGATGGGGGGAACTTACATGTGGAACTTGTCTTCCCCATAGAGGCATAATTCCCTTGTACAACCTGAAAGGCATATGACATTTCATTGTAAGCTTATCCTAGCAAGTGTATGAATCATGAATAACATATACACCTTCATAGAAATGGATTAGGTGTAGTCAATTTTTTCACACATTCATGTGTCAATGCATTGTGTTGGGGAATTGAGAGGAGCAAACATTGAAGAGATTTACACCAATGGATCATGAACATATAAGTGAACCTGATACTACCCCTCAACTCAAAACCTTAAGGCTTAGGTTTATGAGTCTTGCCTACACGATGTGGGACTTCATCTCATACTTATACTCCAACGCATTGTAATATAGAACAAATAATTCAACTTCAAAAGCATGTTCAATTTATTGAGATAAAATATGAACTGTTTGATCTTCATTTGGCAGTTTTGAGCTGCTAACTGTGTGAATGCATGGAAAAGCAATTGCAGGGATTCTAGATCCCTTCGCACCAACTTCTACTACCAAAACAATGGAAAGAGTTAATCAGCAACATTTATAAAATTCATAATCATACCCTGAGACTACTTCAGTTCTGACCAACTTTGGTAGGCCATCGACCAGGCCTCTAGCAAAGCCAGGCTGAGTTTGAACTCTGACCTTCACTGCCTCAAATGGACAAAGAGCAACACCTGCAATCAACTCAGCAGATGCGGAACCGGCTAGGTAGATCAATGTCTTGTACTTGGTTGCATACTCTGGACCAGCTATGTCAGAATAGTACTTCTTGAAGAACTCATAGAATCCATATTTGAAGGCACCCTGTGCACTGTAACCAACAAGGGTAGGTGCCCACCCGCGGAAAAAGCCCCTCAGTCCCTGCTCCTTAAACATGACTCCAAATCCAGTGCTGGTGTTCTTGTACATCACAGGGTCAATCCGAAATTGATAACTAAATGTTAAGAGACAAACCAAGCACCAAATCACATAAAAGTTAGCTATTACCTTTTTGTGACAAAAAATGCGTAAGTGTTTTCTAAAGATTAATTGGATAAACACATGGTTTTAAACTGCGGCAATGATCCTGGTTGCAATTAATGAAAATGAAAAGTAGCTAGAATTGCAGTGGCAATACAAATATACAATTAAGGATACATCAAAACTATCTACATTTGTTTGGAGAAAATATTTTCTGTTTTCAGTTTTGATAAAAATGAGGCATGAAAATTGAATGTGAGGGAATGAATGCATTGGCGGGCAAAAAAGGGGTTATGGATAGAGTGAGACCTGTTTGTTACACTTGACAACGTCAAGAGGCGTGATGCCAGTGTGAGTGAGGCCACAGCTGAGGCTTCCACCAAAGGTGCAAGCAGCATAGAACGACGGCGAAAACATCTCTATATTTTGATTCTCACTTGGAGAATGAATGGCGAAACTCGAAGCCTCCATCTTCTTCTCCTGCGACGAGGGAGAGGAATAGAGATAGCTCGGAATCAGAGAATGGCGACCCAGGGTGTCTGAATTCGAGGGAGCCATCAAAAGGAATGGAACAATGATAGAGATCAATGACACTGTTTAATGTTTTGAATCAAAGTCAGGTACTAGGAACTCACGCACGCACACACTGTTTCGGTGAAAAAGAGTTTAATTTGTTCAAAGAAAACAAGTAAAGAGAGAAATGGAAAAATTTAGAAGGTATTGTGGTGTGTTAGTTGTTCTGTTTTTAGAAGGAAACAGTTTTCATCTCTGGCGGGTTTTATATCCCGAACATGAACCAGACAAAAATGTCTTCGCGCGAATCTTCGTGGCAGTTTGAACCTTTTGACGACTTCTACAACATGGAGGAAAGAAAGATCTACCAAGTTGCAGTTTCTAATAATATACACATGGAATTTACTTTTATGGATACAATATTGAAGTAATTTCATAAGGAGTTGATCACTTCTTCTATGTTACAGTGCCTTATTTCACTGAAGATGGCTGAAATTTCAAATTTGTCACAGGTTAAATTACTCTTGCAGGCCAAGAAAAAAAGAATTTGGTAAAAAAAATTTCGGGTGGATGAATATGTGATGTGATATCATTAAGCCAAAGAGGTGTCAATTGCTGAGAGTATTTCTAGTTCCATACGGTTTGGAAAGTACACCAATCAGGCTGCAGTAAACTGACTACTTGGTCGTATCTACGAAAGATCAATAAACGCCCCCTTCCCTTCGGTTTCTTCAGTTTGACTTTTGTTTTGCTTGTGTGGAAAGGTAAAAAAAAAAAAAAAATGCTACTCTAATTAAAATTAGGTGAAAATTACTTTTTAAAGCAAAAATACTTTTTTTGCTAAAGGATCTAGACTCTTATTTTTGTTTTTATATATTGAATCTACATTGGAACACAAATCACATTAATTTTAACCGCAAACTAAACATGCACTTTTTCTTCCAGGTTCAATTTTCGGAACGTTTTTTCCTAGTATTGTTACAAATTTTGTTTCACTTTTTTTGGATTTGGATTTGGCTCCAATATGAATGATTCAATTTTTTTTATTTATGGGTTAAATTATCAAAGTCAATTATTCCGTTTTTTTATTCATCTTAATGCTTCGTTTCATTTGAGAAAAAATAGAGAAAATGAAATAAAAAGAAGTAAAAAATGGATAAATATTAGACTTTTTTAAATAATTTCAGTTTGATCTAATTTATCAATTGTGATAGTAAAAAAACTGCCATGATTGAAAAGAAAAACACATTTCTATGTAAAAAGATTGCTTCCAGATGTTACACTTGTAAAATGTTGCTTAGTGGAAATTATTTATTTGCATAAAAATGTGTTGTTATTGTTAATGCTAAGAAAATTAATTGTTATGTTGATAATTGTATGATTTATTTTGGTCAAGACGTACAGAGAATTATGAGAATGAAAATCTTGTCAAAAATCAAAGTACTTTCCTTGAAGGTTGGGTTGCACAAATATAAAGAAATTGTGGTAAAGTTAATGTTTTATTTTTCAATGATATCTTAATAGTATAGGTTGTTTATGACACCCTTTATTTATCATATCGACTAAACTAACTAATATAAAGATTATCTCCCTGAAAAGATACACGTGATGTATATCAAACAGATAAGCCACTTCTAAAGTACATATATAACCGTAGTCATTTATCATTAATTAAGTTAGATTGCATTCTATTCTTAATATTTTAAAATTAAAAATTCCCCCTTAATTAAGGTTGAAGGACGTGAATTGTGAGTGCCAAGTTCAAATGCTCGCAATGTGCTCCATCTCTTTCCTATTCTCTTATTCTCTTTTTCTTGTAAGGTTTGCTATGAGCCTCCCGTTCAACACCCAAAAAAACATCTTCAAGTAATATTATTAATCAGATTTGGCTCAAGATGTTACTTTTAAAGGTTCAAATTGAAAGAAATGTGGAACAAAAATTATCACAATTGAGACTGCGAATACAAAAGACAATTCTTAAAGGTATGGCATAAAATTTTTCCATGTTAACAGGCTAGTAATTGAAATATGGAGGAGAGAAATAGAATGAAAAACACTTAATTTGGTGGTAGAAAATGACATCTAAAGAAAAATATCATCTATGGTAATTGGTAAATGCTCAAACAAATATGCTATAGATATCAAGAAACTGAAGAGCAGGATACCAACAATGGCAGCTGCATAATCCAACCTAGATGAACTGGAAGACTTCTTCCCAACAAACTCGCTGGAACTTGGCGCCAGTGGTGGCAAGGATGCCTCTTCCTCAGGAGGAGCTGCCCAATTCATAGGTCTATCAGCACTTGGAGTGGGAAAAAAAAGAGATAATACCAGGTGCTACCACATAAGGTTTTGGAGAAGCTGAAATTGTTGGCTCGGTACTTGATCTGAGAGCTAGTGAATCGGCTAACAAGACAAACAGAAAGACAAAGGAAGATAACTTGGAGCTAGTGGCCATGAAATTCTGAGAACTTCGGCTAAACAGAAGGATGCAAATAGTGATGTAGTAAGGGAATTTTGGTGAACTTTACCAATGTGTGTGTGACAATGTATACTTGAATTTGGTAATACGTCATACGGGAAAGGCAGAGGAAATGCAATTAGGGGTGTGCAAAAACTAGTTTGATAAAAAAACCAAACCAAATTGGTTTCTAACTTCTGTTGTCTCTTTGCACATGTATTTATGAATGTCTTTGGTTTCTCTTTATTTTGTTTGTTGTCATCAGTACAGAAAAGATTCCATTTTCCTAAGGGATGAGAAGGAATTGAACCAGTGCAGGAGACAATGCACTTGTGCACAACATGTACTACAGCAACTAATGATAGGTTCTTTCACATGATGAAGTTTTTGGAGTTTTGAATACACTGGTCCCTTTTATTCCACGCTTTTGCTGCTGCTTTCCCTACCCCATGTGACCTGGCTTGCATAAGTCCACCAGCCATGATAAGGCCAATCAATGGCTAGTTGTGAAAATTTTCGGTGAGTAAATTAAGTATACTCAAGTTAAAGATAGACATACAAAAATTTAACAGAATAATAGGCATTTAATGATAATGTAAAAGTTTTTAATCAATAAAAAATTATAATCAGTATAACTTTTAAAGTAATTATTATACAAATTAATAAATTTAACATGTCGGTTTTTGATGATGACAATGTAAAACAGTTTACAATGTCATTACATGTATTATTTATTCAAAACTTAAGTAAGTTCTACAGTATAATACCATGCCAAATAAAATGGGTCTAGAAGTTTTCATATATCTTGGAATCATATCTTGTACTTGGTTCAACAGGCTTAACATCACAAAGTCTTGTGTTTGAACTTGGGAACAAAGGGGAAAAAAGGATAATAGAAGCAAAAGTTTACCTCTTTAAATGAGTACCTGATCCAACTTTGATTAGTTGAAATTCAAAGTAGCTTTTAGATAATAATGGTATGATTGGTATATACCTAAAAAAAAGTGAAACAAATTTAAAATTCAGCATACCAAATTTTTTCAAAGGATTTAATTCAGAATGTTGTTAGGTGCACCCAGCATTATTGCTAGTGCACCCAACATTCTTTAAAAATGGTCAAATTACCCCTGCCTTCTTTCTCCATTTACGGATCAACTTGATCCGTAAAAGACTTACAGATCAACTTGATCCGTAAGTCTTAAAAATCAACTTGTGGATCAACTTGATCCATAAAAGACTTACAGATCAACTTGATCCGTAAGTCTTAAAATTCAACTTGCGGATCATCTATATCAACTGCGGATCAACAAAAATCTATGCAGATCAACTCATTGCATATGCGGATCAACCTGAATGAGCTGGGTGCACAAAAATATTTTTAAAAATACACAAGGGTAATTTTATCTTTTCACATTAAGTAATGGGTGCACCAGCAATAATGCTGGGTGCACCTAGCAACACCCTTTAATTCACTGAAACCAAAATGTAAAATAAAGGGATACTGGTCACGGTTGAAGTTGCTGCACTAGTTAGCTCCCAGATCCTTGAAGCATGAAAAAATACCATTACTTACCATGTGTGACTCACATGACAGAAGAGTAGTAGCATGGTCCCTGCAGCATGCTACAGTAATGGTGACAAATTAAAGATCAGAGTACGGAATAAAATGAGAGATCTTTTGCTGGTGACCCCACTCTGACTAACAAGAATCCCTCACCTATAGACAGTGGTCCAATTCGTACATAACAAAAGTTCAAGTATAATTCTAGAACAAAATTTAACTGTCATATCACTAAGATTAAGATAAAATACTATCTTCAAAGCTATTGAATTCCAAAACAATTGTATCTTTTTAAGTACATGGAAATACATGGCATGTAGATGTATAACAACTTCAGTAATGCTACAAACCAAAAAGAATTAATACAACAATCCAACTCCTGCATCATTCCTCTTTTGGAATAGACCAGTGCAGAAATAAATAAAGGTTACAATAAAAGGCCACGAATTTTGTGAATCGGTGAATATCAACAACCAACTAAATTTGTATACAAACCAATGCCAAAAATTCAGATTATTAAGTACAACTTCTCTAACTAGAGAAGCCTAAGGTGTGCCGTATCATTCAGCCTTTTAATCTGCCAACCAGTTCTCAGAGAATGCTGCAACACAGTCACTGAAGAGTCTTCTATGCAAAACTTATGTGACATCAGAGGACTACATCCAAGAAGGCCAGTCAGGAGACACTTTATTGGCACAGAATGAGTAAATAGTCCTATACAAGACACAGTTGGTGAAAAGCTGTTGAAACCAGAATTATGCAGAGAACTTTGGTGGTTTACGTTGCCAGAAGAAATTTCGTCTTCAATTTCATCACCAGTAGTTGTCACAAATTGTAGCCTGCTCTTACCAGACTTTTTCCTTGAGAATGCAGGCCGGTGCCTGTTGAGCAAATCCCATTGGTTTGGAGGGAGAGAAGGTCCATCTTGGTCGTGAATTGAGTTAGTGAGAAGAGCATGGGAGTTGTGCTGTGCAAATGCCTGGCTGTCATTTTGATGTGATGATAAGTCAAATCTCAATTTTTCATGTAATGCAAGGATAGTTCCATTTAAGAAGTGAATCATCCGGAATTCTACTTGTCTAAGTGATTCACCAGAAGGTGCAGTAAAATCTGGCTGGAACCTGTCAATTAAGCCCTGAATTTCGGGAGTATATATTTCTGATCGAAGGCAGCCTTCCCAATTCCCTTGACTAATCTCTGCAAGAGCATCTGAGGATTGAATTTGTTCCTCTGAAAAATTGACTTCCTGTCCATAGGAACTTTAAAGAATAAGATTTCAAGCACAAGATTCTAGAATGTAGTTAGTCCTTTTCTCATTGGCAGTTATGCAACCATGAACCATCAGAAGTGAAATAGCTGAAGACACAAAGTTCATTGTAAAATAATCATGCTGCTACTACAGATTCATGTAAACTAATTTCTGGAGTTTATTTTGTTCATGCCTTCCAACTATTGAATACACTCAACCACATCTTTCTGAACAAGATTATTTAGTGCCTAGCATCAAAACCATAGTGGTCGTTGGAGTTTTTACCATTTCCACCTTTTCCATTTTGCATTGATCAAATGGAGAATTAACATCTATTACTTCTATTCATACGAATCAGCATCCAATTTCATAGATATGTTATTTAATCTTGCATTTACCCACCTAGTATCAATCAATCTTTAGAACAACCACCGCATTTTTAGCCAATTGCAAGTGAAAATATTCAACATGAATTTTATAGAGTAAAAACACATTCTGGTCCTTTAAAGTTATACACATCACGTTGGTCTTCCATTTATCATCAACACCCTCAATGATAATTAATGCCACTAATTTTATTCTTTGAGGACAAATTTGATGGCAAGAAAATGACATTACAGGACCAATTCAATGTGACATATACCTTGGAAGACTTATTTGATGTATGTATGAATAGAGGACCAATATGATCTCACATATATCCTTAGAGGATCAAAACAGATATTTACTAATTTAAAAGTGAACTAGCGGGATACAGGGTGTGTGTAATCTTTAAAAAGCCTTATATCTTAGTAGGAGGCGGCTGGATTTTAATAAAAAGGTGTTTGGCTAGTATTTTTTATCTCAATCAATAAGGCAATATGTGAATTTCATAAGCATCTAGCATCATATGCAACTAATTGTTCCTTTAAGCATTACATGCTCATCTATCATTATTATTACCGATACAGTCAGCTAACATCTGGAAGATAATATATGCTAGCTACCCTACTTTCTTCCATGTGTTTTTAACTCAGGTTTAACCTATGACGTCATCCACTAGTTTCAAATTGAACAAAAAATTAGATCAACAAACTTTGTAAACAAAGATAATTGGAAAGAAATTGAGTAAAATAAAATGCCAAACTTCTCTTAACTTTTTCCAATTTTAGTTTTGTTTACTGTTCTAGGTGTAATTAAGTTACAGAAAATCCAAAATGGCAACAGACATGAGTTTTATGCTAAATTTCATGTTACAAGGGAGATGATTTGAAGCCAATATCAATTCTCTAAATATTAGAGGAGAAAACCAACTAAGCTGTTTAAGAGGATACATCTGCTTCTCATAATCCTAAAAGTAGCAGAGTTCCACAGAGCATACTAGCCTTAACAACAATCCAAAAACACAGTATATTCAACACACGAAAGATGTTCTAAGAAAGTAAAACATGTTATTATATTAAAATAACAAGCAAGCACACTCATTGTTGCTATCCACATTTATGATCAGTCAAGGAATCAGATCAACCATTTCCAATTTCATGTTCTCATATTTATAAATCCAACACCATGTCCCCATCTTCAACTTTAAACTCAACCATTTAGAGCTCATGACCAAGCACAACCTGATTAAAGTTACTCAATCAAAGCCCAGACTTCAATTGCTAAAAATTCAAAGCATATAACAAACACACACACACAGAGATATAAGGTTGGTCTAGTGGTGAAGGGAGAAGGAAAGGGGGGAGAGATTGTGGGTTTGAATTCCCGCTAACAAAAAACTACCAATACTAACAAATAACATTTGCCGTTAAGAAAATAAATATATAACAAACACACAATCCAGAAATCAGACACAACACGACACATTATGGTACACAACTCAGCTAATGTACAAACAAGCAATAAAGCCTTATCTCACTAAGTAAGGTTAGCTACACCGATCACACCATGCCAGTCGGATTGGTTACAATACAATGTACATAATAAGTTTAAAATTAACATAAAACACAAATCTCATCAAGAGAAACAATCAACGATATAAAGGCAAACATAAGTCACTATTGTCTAATTTTTAAGATATTCTCATTTATCTTTCTACAAAAGCTTTAAAAACATAAAATGCAGTTAGAAGCATTCAAAACACATGGCAATAACACATGTAGAACACACATACACAAACACTACTGTTTCAAAATGTAAGTGATCCTTGCACACAATTGAACACATTCAAACTGAGGAAACTACCTTGCACACCGACACCGCCATGGACCGCGCCCGATTCAGCGGCGACGAATACACGGCGCTGAACCGAACCCCCTGCGACTTGAGAAACACGGCCAGAGCCCTGGCCTGGCGCTTCCCGTTGACGGTCAGCGCAGCGGCGGGGCAGCGGCCGCCGACCAAGTCCGGAGCCAGATTCAGCTCGCACTCGCCGTGGCTGATTAGGAAAACCTCCGTCAACGCCTCGTCGTCCGGCACGGTGACTATCCCGTTCCCCGAAAAGCTCCGGGACAGTGCGGGCGGCGGCGGGCCGAGAACGTTGTAGGGGTCCCAGACCTTGATCGAGGGGCCGAGCCGAGGCGTCCCGAGCGACGAGAGCTGCGGCGAGAGCGGAGAAGCGGAGGCATGGCACGGCAGCATCTCGGGCTCCTGCTCCAGAACCTTCTTCACCATGTGGTTGCCCAATTGGGCCCGGCCCATCAAGGGCCCGTTGAGGTTCCTCTCGTCATCTTCTTCTTCCTCCTCTTGTTCCTCTTCTTCGCTGTCTTCCAAACTTTGCACTGATTGGCTCGCACCCATTTTTACGCGAAACGGCGTGGGATCGTGCGAGATGCAGGGGTTTATCGCTCCGATTTGAAACACATCGCGTGGCGGGGTTTGGGTTTGGGATCTGAATAGGGTTGGGGGAGTTAAGTGGGTGAGTGAAAATGAAGAGAAATAGATCTCGATGTGGCGTTTTCGATCTTCATTTCAACGTTCTTCTGAGCTAAAATGTAAAATCTACCGTATTCATTCTGTGTTTGTGTATAAAAATATGGTGTGAACTGTGAAACCATGAAGACGAAGACGAAGGGAGCCACCTTTCGGTCACGGACTACGCATTAAATCTCGTCTTACCTCGTTAGTTTTTTTTTTTTCTGTTTTACTAAAAAAATAATACTATAATTATATTCGACAAAATTAATTGTTAAAATAATACTAAATATAAAATAATTAATTATGATTTATTTTATAAAATAACAAATAAATAAATATATCAAAAGATAAATATAAAATCTAGAAACTAAAAAAAATATTAAAAACTATTAAGCTATTAAAAATTTATTTACTGAAATATTTTCTCAAACATATCCCCACACGCTGAACTATTTTACGTTAATAACCTGAACAAAAAAATAAATACCCAAATATAAACTGCCTTTATTTGCTTTACATGTTCATTTTCAAAGATTTTTTTATTTATGTATCATTTAACAGCCTAAGAAAAACGTTAGTTAGATTGTTTTTAATTTATTCCCCAAAAAATGCTTTTAGTTAAAATTTTATTTATTTGATTTTTAAGTATTTTATACATTTTAAAAAATAATTTAAGTATTGATAGTGTAAATTTTTTATGTTATTTAATTGCAAATTTGTAAAAATTTGTAATATTTATCTTTGAACACACATTAAATACTCAACTTATTTATAAAGTTTTTTCATACAGAATAAAAATAACAATAAATAGGTTATTTATTGAAATAATTCTACTAAAATATTCTTATTCTCCATAAATATATTACTTGTAACTATTAGGTGATTAATGGTGGTGGTCGAAAAATTGCATCCCTATATCCTTAAACAACATCAAATATAAGATGGGAAGTCAATATATGTGCATCAATTATGTTAACTTGTAGATATATAGACAATTGAACGTGTAATTTTATCATTGAATTTCTAATTTTTCTTTATTCTTTGACTAATCCTATGAAAAGTAAGGAATATGTCCCTACAAAGGATCAAAAGAATATAATATTAACTTGATCATTAATGTTATAGACTTGGTGTCTATCTTTTATCTATCGTATGATCTATCATAGGAAAACTCAACATTTTTTTATGCATTTTCATATGCAACTTTGAAACTTAATATTTATTTGGATTAAATCAAAACAATTTAAGGATCATGATTCACCTTATGACTCAACATAAATCGATTATGTTAGCTAGAATTGATGTAAATAATTTTTACATTGGTTGTAAATAGAACCAATGTAGTACTTGCACAAATCAAATTCCAAAATACTTAGATATGTGTTCTCTCCCCGTACCATAGAAATCCCCACACCAAAGACCCAAATCAAAGCAATGGAAACTTCATCAACAACAAACCACCCCAGTGAAGGAAGAACATTCTTCAAGGCAAGTATCAAACTAATTTGTATAATAAACTTCAATGTGTAACTCAAAAAATAACCTTACAATCAACAATTAACTAAAATTAAAAAAAAGCAACAACACACAATACACAAAATAATTGAGAAAATATCAAGGGAGAAAAAAAAAGTAGCAAGTGTAATGGAAAACAAAGTCAAGTGTTTTGGAAAGTCTTGAAAATGCACTCTTTATCCACTTTCTTCTTCCTCACCTCCATGGGCGGATCCATCTTTCTCTCCCTTCACCTAGCACTTTTCTATCCCATTTGATGTTGTCATACCTTGTTTTTGCTCTTCATCTTCACCGTCAATAGAGTTCTCTCCATCTTCACGAAGGTCAGTCATGTGAAGCTTTTGTTGCTTGTATCGACGTCGATCACACAGAGGCCATCACAAAGGGGAAGTTGAGGCGACAAAGAGAGAAATTACAAGGAAAGTGATGCCACATGCAATGGTTACGACACTGAGTTTGGAGAGTCTGTAGGGAGGGTTTGAGTTTGATTCAGAAGAGAAAAGGAATTTGTGAGAGCTGAGAGAGAAAGGGAATGCAAGTAAGGAAGCATGTTCTCGAAGAAAATCTCGGCAAGCTTTAGAGAGGTTGAAGGGTGTGTTTAAGAAACCCTAGGGTTATATGGGTTGTGAGAGAGAAATGAATTAGTGCTTGAGAAAATGAGAGAAATAAATGTGTTTGTAAACTTTTTTACGTAGGTTAAAAATGGAATTGATTTAGAAAGTTTATATTGATTTTTTAAAATGACACAACACATTTTTAACTTTGATTTTTGTATAATTGATATAATATAGACGATGTAAAATATTTTTTTTTTCCTACTAGTGTGCTCTCATCCTTTCTCCCTCAGATAATATTGTACACACATAGTTAATGTACATTTGTCTCTTCAAGTTTCTTTTTTGAGCAAATTGCAGTAATTTCCCCTAAGGTTTACTCTAATTATACATGTATCATTTTTTCTTTTTCTTTTTTTCTTCTTCTTCTCCTTTTACAAATCCCCCCCCCCCTAACCTTTTGCCATTGGTTACACTTGCTCCCCATAATCCCTTAACATCGTTGGTCCATTAACTCCCACAGATCATGCATGTGCTCAACACATGTTTCTTAATAAATTTATTGTCTAAAATGCCCTTGCATGTCTTCATTGTGGGCACTCATTAAATTTGGACAAATTTATAATGATTGGTATATTATTACAATATTTATTCTAGTACACTGGTACAATATTTATTTTGGATAATTTCTATTATGATTGTTAATCAATATCGTGGTTATTATTATGTTTGTAATAGATTTTATTTGATTCCATATTTTTTAAGTGATTATTGTAATGTTTTGCTTGCAACGATAAAAAAAAAAGAAAAATTTACCCTAAAAATATATTTTACCCTTAAATGAAATGAAATTTGAGGTCTAACAAATTAGTCTAATAGAAATATATTGATATTTTGGTTGAACAAAAAATTGCTGACATTTATGTCCAATAAAAAATTACTGACATTTTGATACAATGAAAAATTACTGAAATTTTGGTCCAATGATGATAACTTACTGACATTTTGGTCCTATGGAAACATACTGACATTTTAGTTGAAAAAAAACTATGGATATTTTCATCCAACAAAAAATTAATGACATTTAAGTCTAATGATGATAATTTACTGACATTTTTGTTTAATTTATTCAGCAGTCATGTTGACAATCAATTCTGTGACATTTTCGTTTCTCTGTGTCACGTAGGCTTTCTCATTAACGATAATGGACAGAAGTTAACGGATAGATGAATTTGTTGCACTTTTTACACTTTCGAAAACTAAAAATTGAATTTTCATCTTTTAGGGATGAATTTATCAACAATTTACACATTTAGAAACAAAAATAACTATTTATCCTTAATTATTTCAAATTAAATTATAAATAAATAGTAGTAGGTGAGTTCCTTGTGAGACTAAAAAAATAATTTAAAGTATTAAGATGAGAGCTATTATTGAAATAAAAAATTTAAGAAATCTTAAAAAAATATAACACTGTAAGATCTAAAAAAAATTATTAAAATCTCAAAATAAGATGTTGGTAAACCTCATTTATGATGGTTGGTGGTGAATCCAAGTGAATCAATGGTGGAAATGGAATATCTCTTGTCCTGATTAACCCACTGAAATGGGATTCGGCGCACCGTCCGAACAGAAAAAGCAGTGGTCCCCGCCTTTGTTGGAATGAACCCCACTAATAATAATGAGTCCAAATTCTTCATCTTTCAAACTTTATATCCCATGTTGTAGCCCACTTCACCACGCATCTAAAGTACATAATGTAGCCAAAAGAGTATATATTATGTTTTATGATATATACAATAGCTCATGAATAATTTAAGGCAACTCTTTTATTATGGACGTAAATGTAGCTCGAGTCTCACGTGAATGGAGCTGGGGCAAATATTTTAAGTGGACATTATAAATTTAAAGCTTGATTAAGATTCTTTACTAAATTAAATACATTTTCAGCAAAAGTAACTTTACAATTATTTTTGCTGAATTTAGTAAATTTAAATAATTTTACAAAAAAAATCATTATTTCTGTATATCTCTTTGATTAGTTGAAATTAGGGACGGTAACGAGACAGAGAAGGAGTAAGTATTTCTTAAGTGAATATCTATGATTTTCTAAAATATTTGTGGATATCTACTACTTCGTAAATATTTTTTAAAATATAAAACTAAAAAAAAGTATAAAATACAAAAGCTTCACACCGTGTTCAAGATAATGAACCCAACGAAGCACGTTGATTGTAAATTGGCATTTATGTTGGTAACTGAATAGTGTATATGCAGATGTAGTGGAAATGTCTCTGGTGTAGTATTTCATGATTTTGGTTTCAACAGTCAGCACTATCTTGTGCATGAACTTACCTGCGGCACACTGAGAGTGAAAGAGTGAGAATTGTGAATCGAAGCTATTCATTGCTTTGTAAGCAGAAATTTGAAAACCTTATTTGATTTTATGAGAGTTCTCGTATTTCAAATCGTGTTTGTGTTGTTGCTGGAAAAAATTGTCTAGTGCTTGAAAATGAAAAGTATTTTAGCCTAAGCTTGAGGCTCATGCTGTCCTATGGTCAACCTCAGTTCAAACTTCAAAGTGCCGGATTAGTCTAAAGAGGTGTCAGCACCTTAGTCTTTCGTATTTATTTTAACACACTTTATAATGTTAGTTAAATTTATTAAAAATTACAAAATTACAAGTAAATTTTAAGCAATAATATTAAAAAATGTGTTTAAAAAATGCATTGATGGCATTTATCTTAATCCAAATTATAAAAGCTTGATTGAGGTCAACACCTCTTTCAAGTACTGGAGTTGTGTGAATGTTTCGATCGTACAAAGAAAAATGGGTGTCCGATATTTTGTTTATAAAGTTTTTGGCCAAACAGTTGAATTACAAGATGTTCACACACATAGATACTAGCCTAAGATTGACTACTTAAGATTAATACACCTTCCTCGATTTATGTATCTTCAAACAATTGCCTTAAAACCCTTTTGCAAAGAAAGCATAGCCTTTCACGTGATCTTCATCTGTCTTTATAGCCTTCGAGCATGTTTTACTTCAAACTTCTCTAAGGTTGTGTTTGTTAAAAGATGATAGGAATAGAGTAGATGAAAATAAAGAAAAGGATAGTAAAATAAAGTGAGAAATAAGTAAAATTGTTAGGTTGAAGTAAAATAAAGAAGAAATGAAGAGAGAAATAAAGAGAAGAGTGAAAATACATGAAAAAAAATAATATAAGTGAGTTCTATCATTTTTTTAAATTTATTTTTACCTTATTTTTCCTCCAACAAACCCCTAAAATTATTTATATTCTTCCAATATTAATTATGCCAGCTAAACCGAACAAAGCCTAAAGGACTCTTTTCAACCGCTTTTATTTTTCAATTCTTTGAATCATATCTTTCAATAAAATTGACACGGTAACTTTTTCTATTTGTGTTGAACCATCCTGCTTTATGTCATTTCCTTTAACTACATGTTTTCCATAACCTATACACCTTTTATTCCTCGAAAACTATTTAGGTAAAAAATGCCTAGAAAATTTTCTAAAGTAACACCTCCACCGACTAACTTTTATACCCCCAATACCTTTTGCAAACTCAAGAGAGGGTGGAGACCATAAGAGCAACTTTATCGCTAAGTAGTAAGAACATGTTTTTGTTGAATTCTCTAATAAGATGCCTGCTAGCCTTAAAAAATCGTTCTTGTATAAGAACTTTGAAGATTCTTGGCATCACAATGGCAAAACCTCTCTTTCTCAGACGCAGTGCAGAGTTCATATTGATTTTATCATTGGAGTAAAAAATGGTCAGAGTTCTTGAATAAGTGACAATAAAAAGTCCACAAAAAGTGTGCTAAAGAACCAAAAATGGGTTCTAACAATAAAGTTGTTCTAATATCATCCACATTAAGATTGGATCTTAATAGAGTAAGTCTATTGTAAATGTACAAGAGATATATATAGAGTAAAGACGAATAACAAAGTCAAAATTATCTATAATTTGAATTTAAATTTATCTATAAGTTGAATTTAAATTATAACAACTTATAATTAATTGTTCTATTATATCAATAGTCTTTCAATAAGTATGCTTGCAAATTGACCAGGAGCAGGAACATAGAGAGGACTGAGGGCCTTTTACCAAACAAAGAAAATATCATGTTTCATGTGTTTGGTATAGGCATGCATAATAGTATTGTGATCTAGGATATGAGTTAATGGAAGACCTATTCATTAATGAGAGTGAGTAAATATACCTTCTCATTTTAATAAAGTCACATGTATTTATCTTAAAATTTTATATTTTATACCCTTAATTTTATATGTTTGAACCCTGTCACCTATTTTTATGCCAGGATAAACAAATGTATCCATTGTTTTAACAAAATTGTAAATATTTATTATAAAATTTTATATTTTACACCTCTAAATTGATAGTTTTTGTTCAAATTTTCTATTTCAATAATTAATGTGGGTTAATATTATAAAACAATTATATTAATTATTTTATTATTAGTGGATTTTATTTTATGTGATTAAATTAAGTTAGTATGTTGCACAACTAAATTAGATGATATAAACTTAAATAAGTAATATCTCTTGACTTGTTAGGGGATAATAGAAACCCTATTAAGTTAACATGATATAAAAAGGTCATGGTTTCCGACATACAAAGTCGTCATACATAGTTTATTTTCTTTTTCCCACTCGAGAAGTTAGTACTATTGAGGAATAAAGAGGTTCCGGTTGAGGAAAAACTATGAAGCCACCCGTTACATATAGATATTTAATTTGAAAACATTACTTCCATTCTATTAAATGCTTTAATTTATTTTAAAAAATAAGTATTGACTTTTTTTTTGTATTTTTATATAATAAATATTTTTAAATCAAGATTTTCTATTTTTTATTTCTTAAAATAAAACTCCTTATAAAAAATGTTATTATATCATGCTTGACTTATGCTCTTTTGTTTAGGTGAATTAGATTCAAGATTTACTAAGATGAAAACAAACTTTAAGATTCAAAAAATACTTATAAATTACCTATTAAAAAAATTCTCACATTAGCAACAAAAATCAAACTCATGTCTTTTTTAGATATGAGTTCCTTATTTATCAACTATACTAATCTTTATTGGTTGTGACTTATTCTCTTAAATACACAATAATAAGAAAAAAATAAAAATTTTATTAAAAATATTTATTGTTGTGTATTAAAAATGTTAATAGTTTTATTTCATACATCTATAAATCCATGATAAATTGTTTATAAAATATTAGAAATATTAATAAGAATACAGTAATATTATAAAATTATACGTCCATTTTATGAATTGTAGAGATAAAAGTAAAATGAGAGAGAGAGAATAAGAAAATAGTGAAAATAGACCGTGAACGAGTGACTAACAATTTCGACAGTGAATGGTCAAAACAAAATATAATTAAACTTCTCAATTAATACTTTGACTGTCTACCATTGGTCCCATGAAAACCTTGGTCAAAACTAAACACAAAAAGAACATTTTAAAAAAAAGTGCTAGTTGCCAAAATAGTACATATAGAGAAGAAAACTTAAAGTTAATCAAGAATTGAAATTTATTTTAATAATGGGCGTAATGATAAATTGTATTAAAAAATAAATTACTAAAATTTATTTTAATATTTTTAATTGTTAGTTAATTTTTTTAAAATGTATTTTTTTGTTTCTTTTGAGTGTCAATTTTTTAGAGAATTTTTTATTATATTTTTAAAGTTAAAAATAATGAATAGTTAAAAATATTGTATCATAATATAAATAAAAATTCTCTAAATAAAAATAATAAATTTATTTGTAACATTTTCTTTTTAAAAAAAATTATGAATAGTTAAAAATCTTGTACATAACATAAATAATTTATCACAAATTTTAAATACAATTTATATATTTAAAAGTAGGTAAATGACTATTTTAGATTTAATTTAATGGATAAATCAATGATAATTTAGTCTTTTAAAAAATGAAAGTTCTGATTTAATTATGAATATGTAAATAATACAAAAAATAGATCTTACCATTAAGTTTTATAAAACTATTTTATTATTAAATTATAATATTAAATAACACTTTGACATTAACTTGTTCAACAAATATAATTATAGTACTTTTTACTCATTCAATAATTAAATCAAAATTTTCATTGTATAATAAACTAATTTATCCTTTACAAATTCAAGAATCAAAATAATTATTCATTTTTATAGGTATTTTTTATTATAGATTATAAATCTTAATTTAAATTTTAATTATATAAAATAAACACCTGTAGCATACAAAAGCTAAAATACTAGTGTTAAAACAAGCACTTAAATAGTGTATTAAAAAAAGGATAAATAGTTATTTTCATCCTTGTATATGTAGAATACTGACAAATTCGTTATCGAAAGATGAACATTCAAATTTTAGTATTGAAAGTGAAAAAGTGCGACAAATCTATCAATCCCTAAACTTTCGTCCATCACAGTCCATGAAAGAGCATATGTGGAACATTCAATGACGAATTTGTTAAGCTCTACACGTCTAAGGACGAAAATAGCATTACAACAGATCATTAAACAAAAAGAAAATATGTATAAGTTAGAACAAACATAATAATAAACATAATCTGTCTATTAATATGAGATTTGTGACATTATCTTATCCAAAATATGAGACTCAAACAAAACATGACAACATATTGTGCTTATTAATCAACATTTTTATTTGAGTCTCATATTTTGGATAAGATAATCTCACAATTTTCATAACAATAGACAAATTATATTTATTATTATGTTTGTTTTTTTTATTTTTTAGTGTTTGTTGTAATGTTATACTTGTAATGATTAAAAAAAATGAAAATGAACTTATATTGTGTATAAATAATTATTTTCATTTCCCAATGTATAGAACGCTCAAAAAATTCATCATGGAAAGTGATAAAGAAACTTTTTTATTAATGATAACATATAAAAGTTAGCCGTTAAATAACTTTTTTTAATTTCAGAAACTAACATTTAAATTTTTATCTTTATGAAAACAAAAATAATTATTTAGACTAAAAAAACAAACACTTAAAAATTTGCACATAGATTTTGTCGCATAACTTTTTTTAATTTCAGAAACTAACATTTAAATTTTTATCTTTCCGGAAACAAAAATAATTATTTAGGCTAAAAAAGAACAAACACTTAAAAATTTGCACATAGATTTTGTCGCATATATGGAACACATATATAAAACACAATTTGGACCTTTCATGTGTTACATAAATAAAAGTGGAGTGCCGCCACCGTTGCGCCCACACACCTTCCCTTTGTTTCCATTTTCCATTTTCTCATTCTCACTTCCAAAACTCCTCCATTCATTCCTCGCATTTCCATCTTCCAAAGCTCTTTCTCTCAAAGGTTTTTCTTTTTCTTTCTCCATTAACAATTATTTTTACTCATTCTTTTCATGTTTCCTGACTCCATGAAAACAAAAGAACACCAATAAAAATTGTTTTTTTAATCAATTGTTTTGTGTAATTTACCATTTACTGCGATGCCGTGAGGAAATGGAGTAAAGGGTGTCTTCATTTTATTGCAGATCGAGCTTTGGAAAACTTGAGGAAGCATTTGAGTAACAAACCCTTTTTCAGATCCCTGAAGGGTTGTGTTCATTTGTCGAAATAATAACAACTTGCTTGGAACAAGCATAAGCCATGGCAAGCGCGTTGCAGCAGCTTCAAGGGGTTCAAGGGAAACTTGCTGTGAGTATGAGTGTGAGGAGGAGCTTGCATCATTGCAAGTCTCAAATTGGGTTTGCAGCATTTGGTGCTCCTGTTTGTGCAAGGAGAGTTTGGGGCAATAGGGTGGCATTCAGTGTCACTACTTGCAAGGCCTCAACAAGTGATGTGATTGAGAAGAATGCGACTGAGAATGGGATGGTGAGTAGTGAGGGTGAAACCAGTTTCACTTGTGTCATGAAGTTTGGTGGCTCCTCTGTGGCTTCTGCTGATAGGATGAAAGAGGTGGCTACCCTTATATTGAGTTTTCCTGAGGAGAGGCCTATTGTTGTTCTCTCTGCTATGGGAAAAACAACAAACAAGCTTTTGCTGGTATTTTTTTTGCTCCACTTTTTTTTTTTCATGTTGGTTTTTGCACTACTTTGGTTTGTGCTGGTTAAGGATTGTTGTTGAAGAAAAGGGTTGCTTTCTGGTTCTGTTAGGCTGGAGAGAAAGCTGTGAGTTGTGGTGTTATCAATGTATCAAGTATTGAGGAGCTTTGCTTTATAAAAGACCTGCATCTAAGGCAAGAGCAATGAGTTTTCTCTTTTTTTGCTTTCACTAGTGTAGCATAATAATATTTGAAGAAAGAAAAATCACTTTTTTCTTTCCCAGAAGGAATGTTATTTTCTGATTGGATGTTCTCACCTGCATCTCAGGACTGTGGATCAGCTTGGTGTGGACGGATCTGTTATTTCAAGTAAGTTGCTTTTTTCTCATGATGGTTAAGTTGGAGTAGAAGCATTTGAATATTCATTAATTTATTTGTTTAGATAAAAAATTCTTCTCTGATCATTTCACCAGACTAGTTCTGTGTATTCATTTGTGTGTAGCAATAGCATCAATTGGCTTATGTATGGGGGGACATACATTTGGTTAATTCATTCTATTTATGATACCTTTTTGCATATTTGTTGCTGTTTGACTACGTAATTTAATAATCTTGTCTTATGTTGAGAATTGTGATTTCAACATTCAAGTCTATTTTATACAAACATATCCTGAAGAAGCTTGTGAGTGAGTTTCTCTGGTCTTATATCATTGATTAATGACTGTCTTGATGTTATATATGCCAATCCAATCTGGATGTTTATTGTTCAGGAGTTAGAATTAACAATTATTTGGTGCAGTGGAAGAATGAAACATTTTCACATGCAAATCAAGAAGAATTAATGATAAATCAGAGAAATTTTACTCATTACTGCCAAACAATTACAAATCAAAGGCTTCAAATAGAATGCATAAGAAAAAAGAAACTAGGAAAAATAACTTAGAAAAGGAAACTAAACAGGATAGAAACTAATTGTAGGAAATTAATTATCTCAGCAAAATAGAAAATAATTATCATGTGCTGCATCATTTTATATACAACCTGAAGCAGCAGCTACATTGTATATGCATCAATGTCTGTGATGAAATAGACCTTGTATGAGTGAGATGAAATTGTAAACTATAATTGTGATTTTGATATGCTGTCACAGGAAAAAAATGGCATTTCATACTTTGACTTTGTCATGTCATGCACTTTCAAGATTGAATGTCAGCTTATCAAACAATTCAGAGAAAAATAATGTCACTATATATCTCTCAAATCAAGAAAAAGCTAAGAGTCTGGCATAGATTTTGATTATAATTGTAACATTAACCATGAATTTTGTTTTAGAAATTCATAGTCGCTGCAAGTTTTTCATTTCATTTTATCACCTTATGAACTAAACATATTCTATTATATGCCTTCTTTCTTGTCAGTATGGTTGTTTGGTAATTTTCATATGTTTGTACTCATTTTTGTGGCTGACTTCATGTTGCATGTGGAATCATTTCCAGAGCATCTAGAAGAATTGGAGCAACTTCTGAAGGGGATAGCTATGATGAAAGAATTGACTAAAAGGACTCAGGACTATTTAGTCTCCTTTGGAGAATGCATGTCGACAAGGATCTTTGCTGCATATCTTAATAAAATAGGTGTCAAGGCTCGCCAAGTAAGCGCTATCATTTGCCTATTTAATACATATTGTGACTAAAGGTTTTTTAGCATTTTTATTGCTTTCCCATGATAGCCCAACTCTGAGCAAGATTTCAGATTTTGATTTGTTTTCTGTCTCTGGTCATAGTGATTTATTGCTAATTTAATTGTTTGACAGTATGATGCATTTGAGATTGGTTTTATAACAACTGACGACTTCACAAATGCGGACATTTTGGAAGCAACTTATCCAGCTGTTGCAAAGAGATTGCATGGTGATTGGCTCTCCGATCCTGCAATTGCAATTGTTACTGGCTTCCTTGGAAAGGTATTTGTGATGTCATGTTTTTTCAATGCTTCTTTTCATTTCTTTTCTTCTCCAGGATTTTGTGTTACTAAAATGAGAATTCTCTAATTAGAAAAACTTTTGACTTGTTTTTCTTCTTGAAGGCCCGGAAATCATGTGCAGTGACAACACTGGGAAGAGGGGGCAGTGATTTGACGGCTACAACAATTGGGAAAGCACTAGGGTTGCCTGAGATCCAGGTTTGTACAATTGTACATAAAACACACATTTATGCATGTCAAAATGGAGACAAGAAAACCATTAATTTCTATCTCTTAAACAGGTATGGAAGGATGTTGATGGTGTCCTAACCTGTGATCCAAATATATACCCAAAAGCAGAACCTGTTCCTTATTTGACATTTGATGAGGCTGCAGAACTAGCTTACTTTGGTGCTCAGGTACCATTAAATAATTTCATTCACTAATCCAGTTATTTTGACAATATGCCATATGCTTTCTCTCTATGGTTTGAAAAAAATTGTAGATTCCTGCTGGAATACCTCATAATAACAATATAATGTGAGTATGTAGAAATGAGCTCTTAGGATTAGTTTCCTTATTTTCTTAGTTTCCATGTTTTCTAATACTTTATGTTTATTTTCCTTATATAGTTAGCATTATTAGTATAAATAAAATAGGAGTGAGTAATTTGGGTTTGGATTTTATCATCCCAATACATCTTATCGTAATACATCACAATATAGAAGTAAATATTATTCTTTTATCGTTAATCCTCTCCCTTTATACCTAAAATCCCATAATTCCAACAATTCTAATTCTAGCTTGCTTTCTTACTTATGCTTGTGTTTTGAATCAAGCTTCCTTATCACTACTTTATAAATGTTGTGGTTTTATTGATTTTCTTGACAGAAAGAAAAAAAATATTATAGAGAAAGAGAAAAGAAATATCATTGTACAACTATGCAATCCAATAAAGCATCCATCAAAATAGAGAAAGTTAAACAGAGCCTAAGAGGCTAAACAAATGCAACATAAATAAAAAATTCAAAAAATGTTAAACCATGTGGAGAACATTGGAGAGAAGCCATGAACATTATGCTATCTCCCAAAACAGAACAGTCCTTGCAGATAATTCCTTCTGCTCACCCCACTAGAGAACCACATAATATGGGGACAAATTCTAGGAATCCTTATTATTACAAAAATCATAAGTTGCATTGGAAGAGATTGCTCCAAGGTGAAAGTTGGCACCCAACTTTCACTGAACAAGTTGTTCCAAAAGTAAATTAGTTGTCAACAGTGTAAAAATAACAGTTACGGTTTTCAAGCTACACTTGCACATAACACACATATTGAAGAAATAGCTATGGGGATGTGCAAATGTGCAACATGTCATTTGAATTAATCTGAATGAGTGCCACAAAAATGCTTTAGAAAATTTGGGACCATTCAAGCTTCTAAAACTGTTTTTTCATGTTTTACTGTAGGCTGATTTAGTGTTCTAACTGATAGGGATTATAGATGCCCCAATCCCAGAAAATTGTTGAATTAACATCTCTGTTCCTAATTGGATGCTTTTACATTCTTTACTGCTTATTTTGTATAGAATGGTTAACTAGAAGACAATTTTTTGGGCATTAACTAGGCTCTCCAAATAATTTCAGATTTGTTCCATTAATAAGCTTATATACCAGTACTTGTGTTATTACCGAGTCTAGTCAAAAGGATGTTATTGCTCATAACCTTACTTACCACTGTTGTGATGGGCACAATGTGTATCCAAAGATAGACTTGTGCCTTGGGATATCAGAATAATCCCATCAAAGGTGGGTCTAAATCTTTCATTTCTCTGATTCTCAGGTTCTACATCCACAGTCTATGAGACCTGCCAGAGAAAGTGATATTCCTGTTAGGGTTAAAAATTCTTACAACCCTAAAGCTCCAGGTACTCTCATCACCAAGGCAAGAGATATGAGCAAGGTTTGTAGATTTTAGTGTTGGACTAAATAGTAAATCCCATTATCTCAAGGAAGACTCAGACAATGCTTATAAGTTTTCCTTTTCCACCTGCAGGCAGTATTAACAAGCATTGTTTTGAAACGTAATGTGACCATGTTGGATATAGCAAGCACTCGCATGCTTGGTCAGTATGGTTTCCTTGCTAAGGTGAGAGATAATGCCTATCAGACGTGTTCTCCTAGTGGTTGAATCCCTTCCAGTTTTCATACTTCCACATGTATACAGGTGTTTTCAATCTTTGAAGAGTTAGGCATATCAGTTGATGTTGTAGCTACAAGTGAAGTCAGTGTTTCCTTGACACTGGATCCATCAAAGCTATGGAGCAGAGAGCTAATTCAGCAGGCAAGTGTAAGCATTTGTGTTCATTTGATTAGTTTGCTAATGATTGATAATATTTTTGTTGTGTTTTAACTTCCTTTCTTCTAGTGTCAATGATGGTCCTGTTAGTGGACCTCTATCTGGTTGGATATCACCTAGTTTCATACTTAAAAATAAACAAATGCTTGCTCAATGAATTTGTAAGTCAGAATGTGCTAATTGGCTGTCATCCTCTATCTTTGAGCAGGAACTTGACCATGTTGTAGAAGAACTCGAGAAAATCGCTGTGGTGAATCTCCTACAGAATAGATCCATCATCTCTCTCATTGGAAATGTTCAGAGATCATCACTAATATTGGAGAAGGTTCAGTATTATGCTCCCTTTATTTAAATTAGTTGATATCCTAAGTTTCACTTTTGTATAAAAATTTACTCAATTTATCTGGGCCTTTTCCTCCCTCCCTTTTGCTCTGTGTGGGGCCTGCCGGACTGGGGAATGTCATTTTATTTTCTATGGGAAGCCTTGGGGTGCATTTCTGATATTGGAAAAAAAAACCACTGGTTTTATAATGTATTTTTTAAATTTAGGCACAAGTTAATTCATGTCAACCTGCAGGATTATGTTCTGTAATTAGTCTATGTTTAGCTCTTACTGTTGGTGGCTTAAGGAAATGACTGATTGATTCTATTGCAGGCTTTCCGTGTTCTTCGAACCCTTGGCGTCACTGTGCAAATGATCTCCCAGGGTGCATCTAAGGTATCTTCCTAATCCAATTTATATTATCATTCATTATATTAGCTATAAACAATAGTAGCCTTTTTCATCCTCAGTTGCTTACATTGGTTGTTATTATGTGCACTTGGCATGTGCTAAATCATTCAAAAAGGCACTTAAGAATATATGATATTGAGTATTATATTCATGAGAAGCATGTTAAAAACAAACTTTTTTGGGAAAAAGGGAGGGGGTGATGATGAAGCATGCTTTGTATTATTTTCATAGCATAAAATTTGCTCATCAACGTCCATGATCCCTGAGGTGGCTTTCTAAAGTAGAGACATTTATTTTGCGTACAAGTTGAGACCCTGAAGTGGTTTCATTTTCACATATTTATCTATTCTTGTTTTGTTTTGTTTTGTGGCAGGTGAACATCTCATTGGTTGTAAATGACAGTGAAGCAGAGCAGTGTGTGAGGGCTCTCCACTCAGCCTTCTTTGAGAGTGAGCTCTCAGAGTTAGAGATGGATTACAAAAATGGCAATGGTTCTGTTGATGAGTTATCTTAGGGGACACTTGAGTGTGTCAATTCTTTGTCCTAAAGAGTATGTGTCCCAATTTTATATGCTAATGTCAAGCAAGCATTTTTGAATTTCTCCTAGCCTTGTCACTGTGATGTACCAGAACAATGTATTTTACTTGAAGAAATATGCTGGGTTGGGAGGAATGGCAAAGCATTGGTGTATCACTAGTCTTGGTAGTTGGTATTACTAGTGAGTAGTGAGTAAACCTTTGTATTCTTTTGTAGCTGCTTTCAAAAGGTTAATAACCAGCTGCAAATCAATTATTATTGACTATATTATTGAAAATCATGCTTGTCTCATTTTTTTTATCGTTTAAGGTAATGCATGCATCTTAAGAAAATAAGTAATTACATCAATTTCCAATATAAAATAGTGTTTGATTAAAATACGCTTATTTATTTATAGCACTATTTGTTATGTAGATAGTAAAAGGGATTAAGGTAGTGCAGGTTGAAATACTGACGAATATGGATATATTGAAAAAAAAATACCTTTTTAATATTCTTAGTGACAAATAAATTGAGACAAAAACATTAAAAAAACAACATGTAAAATGAGATGGAGTACCAGGTTACCAAAAGTTTCAGGTAAGTGAAGGAAACTCTACCAAAGTCCATGTAGACAGTGAGATTTTTTGAGGAAGTTATTAACAAATATTTAGCATCAATAATATGTTGACAAAAAAAAAAGACTTAATTAAAATTTTCATACCTAGAATATAATTTGTTTTTAAAAAATTATTTAATATTCATTTTTTTCTTCTTATATATCTGAAATTTTTTTGCATTGCATCTTAATATCTATTGTTAGTTTGTATTGGTTAAGTAATGATGCGATGGATAAAATGTCACATCATCATGCGTACTCACTGAACACGAATACATAGGCGCGTCCCTATCATTATTATTATTTTTTTAATTTTAAAACAATGAAAGTAAAAAAAGAGAGGCAACACCGTCCGTGGTGGTGCAGTAGGAGGCACCGCCGACGTTCATGAGGAAGCTGGATCAAGTTGGGTACTCATCCAATGGCTGGAAAATGAAAGACGATGATGACTTGATCGAAATGAGAGGCGAAGAAGGGTGTCTTCTAATAGGGTTGTCTTAAGCCCTTCTCTTTGCATCTAGCTGATTTACAACTTCAGTTTCTTCTGAAAGTGCGCCGTCGAAGAGGGTACTTGTTGATCTGGGCAAGTGCAACATCGAAGACGATGATGGAGGTGTCATAGAGGCCTTCAAGAGCGAGAGTCACGGGCTAACTTAAGGTGCTCTTACAACCCTGCTAACGAACCTCTAACCATTCTTCTCTTCTCCACACCCAAGAAACAGAAATAGTGACACTTCTCCGATTGAAATCAAAAATCAAATTACTTCACTCACTTCTTCATTACATGGGCTTTTCGGTTTTGAATTTCAGTCTGATGGATGGGGGGCCACCAGCCCACAACCACTTTTCCTTTCCTAAATTATGAATGCTGGCGGCGCCTCTTCCCGCACCACCATGGACGATGGTACTCCCTTTTTTGGCTTTCATTTTTCTTAAATTAAAAAAACAAAAATTAGTGACATGGACCTGCCTGAGGTTACAGGTTTAGTGAGTAGGCACGCAAAAATTTTCTAGGTATCTAAGGGAAAAAAATAAATGTTAGGTAGTTTTTTTGAAAAGAGTTATATTCAATATATAAAAAACTTAATTAAGAAAAAAAAACCTAGTTATTTTCTTACAGATCAAATCTCAAGTCTTCAATACAGAGACCATAAATATACATGCTAATTGCAATTCCTGGTGGCTTAGGAGTCCCACTATGTATTGCTAATGACCTGTCCGATCAAGTTACTATTGTAAATTGGCATCATCAAGAGTTGCATCTAGCTCAGATGAGTCTACACCATCGGTGATGCAATCCTCCCAAGGAGAGGACTCATCACTAGAGTCATGGTTAGGAGACTCAAGGAAAATTGAATCAGAGATGCAGGAGAAGACCCTAAGATTCTCATGAGTCTTGGGATAAATTCTGGGTCCAGGAACTAAGTATGAACTCACTTATCTTTGTACGTATTATATTAGAGTTTCATTATTTTTTGGGCCTTTTATTTAGAGCTCCTTAGTATAGGGAGGGTCCCTCACAAGTTTAGGATACCCTATTAATGTAGGATTTTTTAGTCTTTGTATTTTAAGGCACTTAAACTAGATTTTTGTATTAGGGGTTGTTTTGTAGTTTCACATGCATTAGGTGTATTGTTTGGTGTGTGTTGGGAGAGAAATTTAATTGAATTGGGAAAAACCCAATCCAATTAAATTTCGAACCAACCTAAAGGGGAGGTGAACATTTGCTTGTTACACCTCATTGTCACATCATATAGTCACACCTTGTGCATATTTTTTATACTTTACATGTCTCATGACACCTAAGCACACTTAGTGAAAAATATTGGATTATTGGGCTGAACCATAGATAAAATTCACTAATCATAATTAGTGAAAATTTGGCTCCATAAATTCAAATTCAAGTGAAAATTCAAATTTTCCTCCAATTTTGTATGACACCTAGACTATAAATAGAGGTTTTGTATGTGCATTTGGCAACTTTGATCATTTGATAAATTAGACTTTAAAGTTCAAACATTTTTCTTCTTCCACTCATCTTCTCCTACCTTCAAACTCTTATTCATGACTTTCTATGGTAGTGAGTTTGTTCTTGACTCATCTTCTTCTTGAAGTGGTGTCTTCAATCACTTTTCCTCCTTTTCCATTCTGCTGTCATTGATCTTTAAGAAGCAAATAACTTCATTGATAAAAAAGATCCCAAAGGCCTACAAAGTCTACATGGAGCCACATTAATCAGATTGCATGATGTAATCATAATCATAATAATTAACAAGGGTATACATTGAGCAAAAGATATGAGACATGTTTATTGCAAAAACTTAAGGTTAACAGGGACATGAGGTATGACATTGTGGGCAACCCCGTTGCTAAAGCATGGCTATGTCAATTAGCATTGTAGAGTCCAATATGCTAGATACCTTGAATGGTGATATTACCAATGTACAAGTTGTTAATGTCTTATGAGTCTTTTATTCGAGTTTCATTTTAATATAATTCATCATTTTTTATTTTATTTTTCTATTTTGTGAATTTTATTTGTTAACTAAAGTTTAACAATGAATCAATTTTAAAATTTTATTCTTTAATAACTTATTTAATCACTATTTTATAACAGTTTTTCTCAAATAAAATCAATATTTTTAACAATCAATCACAATAATTACAAGAATTAAAAATAATATTCTTTGAGCACTACATGCACAATTTTTTTTAACATAGTTTAATACTTTTATTAGGACACTAATTTATTTTGTTAGTAATTCTCTTACTAACTTAATTTAGAAAAATATGTATATACTTCTAATATCAAATTGATACTCACTAAAACTTAAATTTATACAAACACACGCGCGTGCACACATATACAATTGGAAATTATTAATTTTATAATATATTAACATGTGTCATGAAGAAAATAAATGCTTATTTTATATAACAAAAAAATTATTATATAAAGTATTATATTATAATTAAAATTCTTATCAAACAAATATTTTGAACATATAATTATATTTTAATATTATGACAAGTTATTTATATTTTTATATAAATTTACTTTTAATTATTAATATTTTCTTTCAAAAAATATTTGAATTCAACTTAAAAACAAAGATGAAAAAGATGGATTGTGCAACAAATATTATTAATTATTAATTTTTGTTAATTTTTTTCCTCTTTAAATCTATCTTTTTTTCATTGTGCATCAATGAAAAAGATAGATTCAAAGAAAAAAAAATTAACCAAAAATATCTGTTAAATATATTTTTTAAAATATTATTATTAAACAATAATTCTTAAAAACCCAACACATAGAGGGCTTTCAGACAATTAAATCATCAAAGTATAAAACTTATGTTCGGGCCTTCCATTTGCTTTAGAAGTAATTAATAGGTTTCAATTTGTTTGGAAAAAGTATAAAACAATGAGAATCAACTTTAAATCGATATGAAGGAATTCCTAATAAAGAGGTCCAAGAGATCCTTAAAATAAGCTATAATGCTTTAGAAGAAGATGAGCAAAGTATTTTTCTTGATATTGCATGTTGCTTCAAAGAATATGAATTGGCTGAGGTAGAAGATATAATTCACGCTCATCATGGCAATTTGCATGAAACACTATATTGGAGTACTGGTTGAAAAGTCTCTCATAAAGATTTATTTGGATGGTAAGATGACACTACATGACTTGATAGAGGACGTGAGTAAAGAAATTGTTCGTAAAAAATCATCAAACGATCCTGTGAATTGTCGCAAGTTATGATTTCCTAAGGATATAGTTCAACTTTTGGAAGAAAATGGAGTGAATAATATTGATACATATGGATGGTTTGATTTTTCATCTTTAACCTTGAATTATCTCTTTTGATTATTATATATGCCCATGTCAAAATAATAATTTCATTAGCACAAAAAAATAATTTTTTTATTAGCGTGTGGATTTGCTGGTGTTAGTTAATTGATGTATTCTGAATGAATTATTGATTAGTACAATTGTTGATTTTTTAAAAATTTCTATTGTTTAATAAGTATAAATATCTACTTATATAACTAATGAGTGTAATTTAATTGATAACACATTAAATTTGTAGAGAATGACTTAACTTTGATCTTCCTATAATATATATATATTCTTAGGGAGAAATGAAATGGGATTTAAATGTAAATAAATCTTAAATAGATGATTAATTAGTCTTATAATCAACCCAAATAAAAGTTTATAGGAATATCTCGAAATCCTACGGAAGAGTCAAATATTCTAATTACGGTGATTGAACCAAAAAAATATATCTACATGTACATAAAAGTATTGATAAAATTTATAATTAAGTATTGCTTAACACATACCTTATACAAAGTATATAATAGATTTTTAGACTGTGGTGAGAGCTACTATTCATATTTTTGGATCATTATGATATTAGCACAAAACTAATATCCACTAAGATTGAAAACATGGCTAACACTTTTAATAGGATCTCAGATCTCAACTATGTTTTGTTAACTCACAAGATTCGAATCAAAGATCTTATTTTAAGAGTGTATTCTTAGAAATAATAGTGTATTTTTAGAAATTATATTATGATGAATCATATATGACTAGAAATGTTATTCTTGGATAAATTATAAAAAGTGATTGGTATTTTAATATTTCTAGGGTTATTTTTTAAAATTCAAAATAACTTAAATAAAAAAATGAAAGTTACATGGATATTAAAAAATAACTTTCCATATTTTCATAAAAATATCACATTTTCATCACTCTTTAAAAGTATGGAAAATAAAATAAAAAAATTAATAAAATTTTCAGAAATTAATAATATCAATAAATAATTTTAAACTTATAAGATGAAAATGTTACATTTTTACACTTTTATATATATATATATATATATTTCTGAAAATAAACTTTTAATCCGTAAAATAAATACAATCAATCACAATTATATTTCACTCATATGAACATGTTGGTCTACTATCCATGTTTGCCGTGTATACCATTGCCATCCTTTGAATAAAATTTATTCTAGTCATTAATTGGTATGCAATATATTTGGTCTTATGAAATTTTATTCTGTAGTTATGTTTTAGATAGTATATTGTTGGTTTTAATAATTTATAATAAACGCTGAACACTTCCGATCGAGGAAATCATGATAACCTGTAACTTATATGCACAATACGTTGTATCTTTATGCACAAATTATTATTTTGAAGCCTTAATTGGGTGATGAATCATTGAAATTAAAAATAATTAATGAACGTATTAAAACAAAAGATATTCAATTTCTTAATGAATATGTGGTCTGCACATTTTTTCTCTTGGCAGAGGCACATGTTTTAGATTATTGACAAGACAAGTGATCTACTATTTATGCCACATTTTGTAATGAAATGAAATAACATTATTAAAAAAATTGAACCTCTAAAAAGATATTTTGAGGAGAAATAACATTCTTAAAGAATTAGTACCTTAAAAAACATTCTTAAATTGGTGACTCTATTTTATATAATAGATTTAATTTTTTATTTTTGAAAACAAAATGATTTTTATATTTATTATTATATATAATGAGCCTCTATTTTAAATTAATTAATATTTATTTTTCTTTGATTAAATATTAAATGAAATTAATGGATTTTTAATTTTTTCATTTGTTATAATTAATATTCAAAATTTTCACTCAACATCAAGAATAATGAATTACATATCTTTTTTAATATAATATTTTATTAATTAAATTTATTTCAAAATATTTTAAATTAAAAAGTTATTTAAGTATTCAATTTAAAACATTATTAAATATTTTAAATATATATAAATAGATGCAAACTAAGGACGAAACAAAAACTATTGATGCCAAAAAGTAGAAGTATCCAGAAAACACTAAATGATCCAAATTCAATGTATATGTTATATTGTACCCCACACACCTCTTTCTGCGCTCTAAAAAAGAAATAAGTAAATTATACAATATACAATCCTAACAAAATATAATACCAAGTTACTCGCAGCACAAATACGCTAACTGTGTTGTCCCCTATTAAAATATGCTACATCTCTTGTGCCCAAATATTATAAACTTAATTCACATTAAAGAATTCATTTCCTGTTCTTTTTTTTTGGGGCACCCCAAAAATCTCCAAGGGACAAACATGACTTTATATCACGGAGCAATGGGAAAACCTACAAGCAAGCCCATGTTATCTTGTTCTTTTCCTCCACTATGTTTTTTTTTTTTTTGCAATTATCTTTCTTATTTAAAAGATGAAGCAAGCAAACAGAATCCCCTCTTTTGATCTTGGTTTCAATATTCATCATCAAATCACTGGTCCTCCTTTTATAGAAATCTTAGATCTGCTTTTAACACAAGGTTTTGGTGGAGAAGAAGAAGCAAAGACGACGGTGTATAAATACAAGAGTAGAAGAAGAAGAAGAAGCAATTAGAGGGAGAGTTAGTGAGCAAGGTGGATCGAAGGCAAGGGAAGAGGTCTCTCCCTCCTCATGAGGAGAAAAAAGAAGCTTTCAACTTTCCTATTATTCATCCAACACCATCTCAAAATCGAAAGGAACAAGCTTCACCATCACCCTTTTCACTCCTCATGAGTAACAACAAAAACAACACCTTCTTCCCCACCCCACATGGCCAAATAAGCACTTCTGAATTTGTTAATAGCCAAAATCCGCCCCAGGCTACAAATCAAGGTAAACTATATATTATTACAGGTTAATGATATATCATATTATTCTTATAGCTCATATATTGCCATCGATGCTATTATATGGTCCTCTCAATTATATGAATCAGGATCCACATCTCCTGAATTTAATTTTATTCATTTTAGAAATTCAAATATAGTCTACTTATTATGAGGTGGTGGGATAAAGGTTAGCCCACTGTGTTAAATTCTAACATATTCAAAGATATTTTCATCACACCAATAACCCGAGTGCAACTTACGTGATACTTCTTCTCTCTCAAAAGTAAAGGAAAAAAAAAGCAACAAAAAAGTTAGTTTCTGCCATACTTTGTTGTTTTCCTAAAAAAAAAAAAAAGATCTTCACCTGTTGGTGCATATATGTACAACCATCTCGAATTCTCGATCTGCCAATAACCCGAGAGTTGAAATTGACACATTTCCATTATCTACCCTCAATATTATCATTAATGGCTCTCATGTACCATATCTCAGTTTTTTTCTTTGGTCTACCTTTGACTATACATATACAGCAATAAATGTCTGGCAATCAATTTCACATTGCATTTTTCCACTTCCCTTGTATCTCTACACACTAGTTTTGAAAACCAACAAGTCTTACATACAGTTCTTCAGGTGCTTTTAATGTTATTCTTCAGTCAAAATTAAAATTTCAACTTAGTAATTCACGCAATAACAAATATTTGCATGCAACATATTATTGAGATGAAATTTCAATTCTGATAAGAGAACAACGTACACCAAAAATACCTATATACCGTAAGTAATTGTATCTAAATTTTGTTGTTTGTATTTACAATTAAGTTAGACTAATTAACTAATTAAAAATGTTCTACACTAACTATAGAAATTAACATTAATATATGTTTTTGAAATTGAAGGCATTGATGATATTAGGAAAAAGCACTATAGAGGAGTTAGGCAGAGACCATGGGGCAAATGGGCAGCAGAAATAAGAGACCCTAAGAAAGCAGCTAGAGTGTGGCTTGGCACCTTTGACACGGCAGAGGCTGCAGCTATGGCTTATGATGCTGCTGCATTGAGGTTCAAAGGAAACAAAGCCAAACTCAATTTTCCTGAACGTGTTGTTATGCCAATACCACCACAAACAAATAACAATAATTCCACTTCTTCATCAGCTCCTACTACACAATCATCTTCTTCTCTTCCACCACCACAATCTCTACATAATAATAGTTCTCTTTCAGCAGAAGGGTTTCCAAATCTTGAGGAGTATGCAAGGTTGCTGAGTTGTAGCGATGATGATGATTTTCAACGTGTTGCATTGGGGCTCTACCAGCATCACAATAATGAGGATTTTATTTGTGGTTCATCACAACCACCACCAGTGCCGTTTTTTGTGTCCTCTTCTTCTTCTTCTTCTGCAATGACATCGTCATATTCTGATTTTTTGGGCCAAGGAGGGAGTACTGGTTTTGATGAAGGGAACAAGAGGGGGTCGTAGTTTTATGTCTCTGAATTTTGAGCACTGCATGCAGGTTGCTTCCACAACAATTAAGGAAGTTCAAATCTCTCATCTCTTTTATGTTCTTTTGTTTTTATTATTCCAATTACAAAATAACACCTGAGGTATAAAATCTATAATACTCATCTTTCTTCTTTTATCTGACTCTTTGATATTTTTAGGCAAACTGGTTAGTGCTTATTAATTTTATCAATCTATCGAAAAATTTAACTCACTATTTTTAATTAGTTGAGTTTCTCTTCTCAATCCTATTTTGTTTTTACTTGTCCACTAATTTAGCAGTAAATAGATTAGAAAATGTATTTGATATTTTTAAAATTATTTTTAAGCTTTATGTTATGCTACTTTTTTTATATATATTTTACTCTTATTTCTCTTTAACGGTGTAATAGTAATTCATTATTACTTGAGATCGAGATATTAGGTGATATAAGAATATAATTGAAAAAATGAATATAATTAATGTGATCTGAAGTTTTAAGTGAACAGATTAATAGGTATAATATTTTTCGGATAAAATTTAGGTGGAATACTGTAAGTAATTTTAGAGTTAATTATCTTCTAATTAAAGTGAAAATTTCTATATAGTAATTAATCTTTATACCAATATTCAATGTGTGACTTTGATTAGATTAATTATTAATTGGAGCTAACTAAACTATAATTTTAATTAGAAAAACAACATGAAAAGTATATAAACTTTAATTAGCGAACATATATTTATACAATTTTCTTTACTAAGTGGATGACAGGTATAAAAATCAATGAATATAATAATTGAAAGAAAATTTACTTTTTAATAATGTGATATGCTTTTATTAGGTAAAAATAAAAACGAAGCTGAGAAATAAAGACACGATTTTCGATGTTGTCTTTCTTTGGTCAATTCGTTTACAGGGTCGTTTCTAGAAAAGTTTTGTATTTGAAAAATTGTTAATTAAAATTTAATAATTAAGCAGTTTAAATATTTCATTTAATAAGAATTCATTTATCCAATATTTTCTAATATAGTTTATCTCAAGTTAATTTTAAGAAAATTATTTGTTTTAGAAAATGACAACAATTATTAGTATTATTAATAATACTATGTAAATATTACAGGCATGTAAAATGAATTAGTTTTTTAAAATATAATTTAATATTTCTAATAAAATATTAATTGATTTTTTTAATATTTCTTTGATTATATTTGTTTCACAAAATAATTTATGACTACTGATATCAAATTAATGTTTACTAAAACTTTTAAAATTGATATAATATTTTTTTTAATTCATTCTTTTTAAAAATTCTTGATCAATTAAGAGTTTGGAGGAGACCTAAGGCAATGGCGTCATTCATATAATAAAATATCATTGCCTAGCCTGCCACATTGGCATGATGCATCGCTCGAGTATGAATTAATGGCTGAAAACACGTAAATTAATGAAGTGATCTTTGAAAGCATGCTCACCCTAACGTTTGAGACCAAACGATACGACAACACATGCAACCTCATGTATTCCCAAAATATCATGCCATTACACATCCAAAATGTCATCGTTTTTCTTATGGAGAGAAAATTCATTATTAACAAATTTCGTCTGCACATATAAAGTAAAAAAAGATAGTACGTACATATATAACATTTAAAAAAAGGGTGGAAAAAAACTATTTACAGTTCTTTAAGATTTAAAGTTGTGTTCATTGTAACGAAATATTAGTTGTAATGACTAAACGTCTTTAACACAGAGATCAACGTGGAAAATGTTGTAATTTGAAGAGTGTATTAAGTCATCTTTCAAAATAGAGATTAAAAATTCTCTCCTGTAACGTGTGACTAGTAGTTAGAATCCTTAATTAACTTGTATGAAAGAATGATAGGAGTTTGATTACTACTTATGTGAATAGATCGAGCAACATTGGTAAAGAGAGAAGTTGTCTCTTAAGTCTTAACAAACATTAATATAAAATTAGAGAAAAAAGATCGTACTAATAATATAAAAAAATTATGTAAAAAATTATAATATCAACCAATCCTTGAAAAAAGAAAATCAAAATTCCCTTTTAAAGGGGACGACAAAAATACAAGATTTTTTATTTAAAGAAACAAATATAAACAACCAAAGGTTTAACCTACACAAATAATTACTGATTAAAAAATTAAAAGAAAAGAAAATAGGTGGACCAACCTTCAATAGTAATCCCTACTCTTATACTTTAAGAAAGAAAGAAAAAAAAAAACTCAAAACGAGAAAGAGGCATCAAAATTATTGATATGTTAATATAACTACTCTTAGAGCCTCCCTCAAGGTCTTAAGCTTAATTTCATTCCCGAAATTAGGGTTTAATTATTGCAGAATATATTAGTATGCTAAACAAACAAATTATCATAGACCAATAATCGAGAGGACATGACCGCCTAACAAATCTTTTTCCACGATGAAGTATTTTTTGGCATGGCATAAAAAGGATCTTCAACTAGGTATGCACAAGAGTTATTCCGTTGTTATAATATATTTTTTATATAACTCATCTAATTTTATATAATTTTTCTTTCTTTATATCTTTAAACTAATTATTAAAAAAGTTTAAAAATAAATATAAGAAATTATCTATACACAAATACCACTTATATTTTCTTTTCAAGATAAACTGATACAATTATACATGAGACATGTAGTGTTTATAATATATATATATGAGACACTATATCATTATGTCAATTAATCAAAAGTAAATTACAAAAAAATTAATTGAAAATACATTGACAATAGTATAAATGTTCTTACATTATCATTTAATATCATGTATATTAAGATTGTCTGTCCAAATAAAAAAATATTTAATTTTTTTTACTGAAAATTAGTTAAAGTTATGACAAGCTAAAAAATGTTACCTTTTGTCTCAAATGTCAATAATTTAATTATTAATACTTTCTATCATATGATAAATTAATAACAACATATTTTTAGTCATTTTTTTAATCATAGGAATTGAATTTGGGTTAAAAAAATTTACATTAAATTATATATATTGTTCTGAATTAAACTCTCTTATCTTTAGTTAATTATTTGAATATTAATCCAGATTAACATTCTTTTTGGCTATATGAAACATGCACTCTTGACATTGGCACGAGACATTTAACAAACTTATTTAATTATATATTGGTCCTTACTATGATAAATTTACCATTTTAGCCTTTTAATGAATTTTACTTTAATTTAGTGTCCTAGTATTTTAAGTTGATTTTCTTACAATCAACTATATCTATATCTTTTTGTCTACATAAAACCTTCATATATCTTAATTTTCTATTCAAACAATTGAAGTTTAATATATATTTTGATAGAAAAACATTTTAAAGGTTCACAGATAGAGAATTTTGTTAATATTTGAATGAATTTGTATAATATGTAAAGTTAGGGTTTCAAAGAGAAAATAAACTAATTTTGAGTTAATGTTATATTTTGATTATACTGGATTTTAAATTTAAGAAGATTTTAAATAGTTTGATTACATATACCCAAAAAAATAAAAATATTTCATATACTTTGAAATATAAATAAATGTTCATTATTGAAGTATACTTTTCTTATTATTCAATTATGTTTTTATAATATTTAACATAAATATTTAACTAATAGGTAATTATAATTTAAAAGTTAAATTATTAAAAATTATAAATTATATAAATTTATAAATAATAGAATAGTGTAAAGTCTTACACGATTCTTCCTCTTTTTTAATAATATTTATATTTATTTGCGTTAAAGACTAATTTATGACTGGGTCCAGATTTATGCAAACAAAACGACATCATATATTAATGAGAAGAAACTCTGATAGTCAAATGTACTGAAAGTCAAGATTGACGTTCACCCAAACAAATTAAAAAAAAAATATGACAATAACCCTTTTTTCTATATCCTTTTCAGTTTCAAGTTATCTTTTCCAAAAACAATATATATTAATCAATACATCTATCTATATACTATGATTTTGTCGTTTTTTTTAGTTACAAGAGGTAAAAAAAATGTTTACGGTTAAATACAGAATGAAAAAATTGCGCTTTAGTTTTGAGATAATTAAAAAGATAATAAAACAAATTTATAATTTCAAAGATAAAGTCTTTTGTCTGTACATTTAAAAAAAAATCATAATTATAATATTGCTGGTTCCTCTATAGTGACTGTTAATGGTTTGAATTTCTTATTATGTACACACTTAATGACTTTTGTAATGAACTTTTAATAAATGCCATAATTATATTGTTGGTTCCAAATAGTTTTTTCATATATATACTAGATGACTAGAACGACCTAATAGAGTGGTTAATGGTATAACATTTTCTTTGTACTCTTAATTATGAGAAAATATATAAAAGAAGATCACAGAACATATGAATCAATTAGTATAAAATTATTTTAATTTAATTAATGATTTTCAATTCAAGTCTTAAAGTATATATATAATTGTGTGTTAAATATTTGGAGAAAAAAATACATATTTGAGCAAGATTATTTTCAGTAAAAAAATACATGTTATGAAATAAAATAAAAACATAATACGAGAAGGAATTCAAATTTGTTTTGAAATAATGAAATTAAGGTGAGTACAAACAAAAATAGGTGCCGACCAAGGAGAGATTGAAGGGGAGATTGAAGCTTCGTAGCACGTTGAAGCACCGAAAAAAGTTTGAAGCTTGCCATATGCGTGCCTGGGATAAGATGCCATTAGGCGACATGAGATGTCATACATAAATAAATAAATAACACAACACGATAGCCTATATATTGTGAATCACTTGAATGTTGAAGATGATCATTATTATATGCTTTCGGCTGCGTCATCCAATACGTCAACCATTGCGCCTATTACTCTCTCTGTCTCGTCTAGTTTCATGCACCTTTTCTCCAATATAAAGTTGTACCACCGATTTTTTTTTAAAATAGTTATTTTTCTCTATGAAATTTACTGATAAATATGTCTTTATATAAAATTTTGTTTCTAAAAATATAAAAAGTACGATAAATATATCTCATTATTAACTTTTGTTTGTTATTATTAATAAAATAATCTATGCGATACAGATGAATAAATTTGTCATTTAAATGATTGTCAACGTGGTCATTTCTAATTGTCAACATAGGACATATTTGTTATATAATATTTTTTTGACTTTTTCTTTTTTCACTCCGTTGACAATTGCGTTACTAAGAAATGAAAATGCGAAATTTAGTTCATGAAAGTGTAAAAGATACGACAAATATATATGGAAGTTAATAATAGATTGTGACTAATTATTATAATTTAAAAAATTTATAATTATTGTGACAAAATTTTGAGAGAACTATATCATACCGGTAAGTGTCTGTTTCTGTTATATATAACTTTTAAGCTTCATCAACATACAATAAACATTTTTTTACTTGAATTTTTCATCAAGCATGAGAGTGTAAAAAAATTATTTATATTTTATAAAATGAGTATTCTTTTTTCTTTTAGACTTAGTTTAATTTACAAGTTTGTTAAAAAAAATTGATGTTATTATTATAAATTTTTTTTAATTATAATAATTAGTCACAATCTACTATTAATATTTTGATATATTTGTTGCATTTTTTATATTTTCGAGAACTGAATTTTTTATTTTGACCCTTCAAGGACTTATTTGTCAGGACAAAATTAGTTATTTATCCTTTTTTTTCTTCTTTTCATTTCATTATTGCATGTTAAATGTAATCGTGATATAAGACTGTTTGATATAAGATTGATTGAATAGTTAAAAATAAAAGATAAAAGGATTATATTTTTAATCTTTTATATTAACAAAAAGTTAATAAATTAATAATTAATCTAATAAAAGATATATTTATTTTTTTATTTAAATCATATGTATTTTTTATAAGATATAATTTTATTTAAATTGAATAAAATTATTATAAATGATAATTTTTTTAAAGTATTTATCACAATATATATTTTTAGTTTTTATTAATGTTGATGTTAAATGTACCAGCTTTATATTTATGTACTGTTCTATTTTTTATTTAATTAAAATGAGGTGACTTTTGTAGCATGATATTTTCTGTATTCCATTTTATATGTTTAAGGTTTTGATCTCACACAAATTAAGAAATATAATTAATATTTTATAATATTGAATTTGTAAAAAATGTTATGTACTTTTCTAATATTCCGTAGTTAATTACTAATTAGTTCCTCTCTCTCCTAAAATTAATAAGATTCCATAGTTAATATTTTAAACACATTTTTTTCAAACATGGAAAAAATGTTAAGAGTGACCACGTTAAAATTGACCTTTTATAATCAACATACTATAATGGTTACTTTGACAAACTGTTGTGTGACTAAGTATGGATACTTTTCATAGTGCTTATAAAACTATTGTCAGAACCATTATAATAGATATCCAAAATTAAAGGTGAGTTTTTTTTAGGATAAAAAGAAAATAAAAAAGAAACCTATTATAATGGTTCCTAGAGAAAAATCTCTATAATATCTAGGTTAAATTTTGTTTTGAATAAAATAGGTGAAATAGTAATACCTTTTGTTTTTAAGCAAGAAAAAAAAAACAAAAAATGTATTATAGTGTTTATTTTCAGTATACCTCTTTTAAAATTGTTCTATTTTATTTAATATTTGTAGGAAAAAACGTGAAAATTAATAGTAGAACTTTTTCTTATTGTTTTGCAATATATATTAACAGCAAAAAATTGTTAAGATAAATGTAATAATAATAATAATAATAATTAATAGTTTTTTTAGAATAATAATTAATAGTTAAGAAATGACTACTGAACCATAATTAATAGTTGAAAAGAAGTTTCTTGAAGCAGAGTGAGTTTAATATATCCTTTGTGTATTGTATTTCTAATTGTTGATTATGTGTTTATTTGTTATTGAATTTTTTCAAAGTTTATTTGTAGAGTACTCCTAATAGTTAATTATTTGTTTGTTTGTCCATTTTATTACTCCCTATGCACTTTGTAATATTCCAATTTTAGACCTATGTGTAGTATTCAACAATGTACTTGGTGCTCCATGTGTTAGGGGCCGTACTTGCTTTGTGTGTATGTGTTATGTAAAACAAGCTATTTTAAATTATATATCATATCTATTTATAAGTTTAATTACTAATAGAAGTTTTCGTTCAATTAGCCGAATGCAAGTTTTCAACTCTTACATTATAGGAATTGTAATAACTTAAGTCAAAGAATTCCTATCACATTTTGGTTGTCATAAAAAATGTTTATGACACCTACATAATTATTTTAAAGTTTTCTCATAATTGATCAGTCTAATATAATTATTACTTTTAATGAAAAATTAACATATGATATCCATGATCTATTAGATGTCATCATTATGTTACTCACACAATAATCTCAATATATTATTGTTGTCATAAATAACAATAATACATGAATACAAATATTTTAAGAATCACATTTTATTATTCAATAAATCTCACATTATCAATCAAATAATTCTGTTTATTCTAAGAATATTATTATATCATACAACAAATAACATAATAACTAAAATATCTCATGTATATATAAAATATATAAATCAAATTTATAATACAAATATAACCTAAAATGAATTGGGACTCACACTATGACATAAATATTGTATATACATGACTTTAAACATGTTACTACAAACACACTAGTTCAAGCAATAATTTATCAATCTAGTATAATCGAATAATCGGTCCAATTTTTAAAATAGTAATATTTAGTACAAAGCTTGAAACTAAAGGACACAGCTTCCCCAAATTGAAAGAATAACTCGAATGCACCAATCTTGTTTGTAGATTTCATTGGGCTTAAGCACAATTCGATAAGTTCATAATTGTTCCAATTTATCATGTAAAGACCAATATCCACTACGTGTGCTGGGGAAAAAATTATTTAATCAAGAAAGTCATTGTGATTATTGTTTTTTCTTAAGTTTTTTTTTTCAGACATCCTCGTTCTGAAGCAATATATTTGAGATTCTATTGGACATGTGAATGTTTTTATAGCAAGGATTTGAACATTGGTCCGCAACATTTTCAGAAATTAATCCCTTTCACCATACTCAATCCTCATTGGTTCTTAATTTGGAAATTTTGAAGATAACCTTAGACTAATTTCCTAATAAAAAATAACCTTTTGATTATAAGTAGAAGTTTGAAGCTTATGATTCAAGTTAATAATTAAGTTTGTAGCTATTTTTTTCATATCATTTTCAACAATTAAATATTTTAAATACAAAATTAATTATTACAAATGACTTCACAACTTTATTTCACAATTTAATTATAAAAATTATTTTTAGATAGTATAGATTTTAAAAGTACCTTTTTCTAACATCGATAGCTCTTTACAGATAATTTAAAATTTTTAATTCTAAAATATTCTTTAATACATTGTAATAAACTTCTTTTCTTAAAAAAAGCTAAAAACTCTATATATTTTTTGATACTCATTACTGAAATGTATTAACACTCTTGCAGAAATTTAATTCCGAAAAAAGTACTTAATACATTCCACAATGAAAATTTTGAAAGGAAAAAAAAATATAGTCATATTATTTAATTAAATATAAATTTAAAATAATATTTCAAAAAATTGTGGTGATACAATTACAATAATTAATACAAAAAGCATCCACCTAAATCGCATGGTTTATGTGCGAGTTATTCATCATCTACGGTCGGTTTTCGCCCTTAAACGATACTACGCCATACAGGACTAAGACATTGCTATTTTCATGCCCATTTTTTACTTGTACACTCCCCTGTGCTTCTTTTTCCCTAAACTACCCTCTTAAACACACTTCCCCTTTGCCCCCCTTCCTTACTACCAAAAACAATGCACTCCCCCTCTACTTGTGCAAGAACCTTCAGATCAAGTGTAACGATGGATCCTTCGATCAGGTGTAACGCACTCCCCCTAATTAATGCACTGTCATTAGGCCAAAATTAATAGTTGGAACTCTGTGACACCCTCTACCCCTCACATATATATTAATAAAGGAATAAAAATTCAAATATTAATTAAAAGTATTTTTAAAACATTTTTAAATACAAGCTTTTCAAATGGATAAAAGGCTCACATTCACTTTCTTCTACATCATATTCAAACTTGTCCAAATAAATAATAAAGTCATCTCGACTCAAAGAAAATCATATAAGTCTCATACAATTAATATAGAACCTATATCCTAATGTCACATCCTATCAGAGCGTGGTGTTTCCGTGTCCTCTAGCACGAGGTTCTTCATAGTCATCCACCTATTCATCTGCTCCCCCGAACACAAGTTCAAGATCATCACAGGATCCAAACACAACAACACACAGGGAGTGAGTTATCACATTCCTAGCTAATAGAGAAACAAGACAATTAAATATACATATTATATAAATGAGATACCACTTGCTTAAACATAGCTCACGTAACTTCACCACTTCATCATTCAAAATTCACTTTTCAATTATCAATCACATTACACAAGAATCCCACACTTCGATCAAGATATAATAACACATCAATTAGCAAGCATATGCAATAGTTATGCTAAGACTCAATCCTATATGCAATGTGGTACCATGTCAGTGAAAAACCACCCTGGGGCGCTTAGGAGTACATAACAAGACACACCACACAATGGGTTTGTCTGGTCACTCTCACTAAGTAAGATCATAGGGAGACCAGTCAGGGTCACGATGTTTTGCGAGAATGCTCCAACCATATAAGATCAGCATAGGCTTAAAGGAGCACTCAAACCCGGTGACCCCCAAGGCCTACACTCCGAAGAGTCCGTCAGGGCCTCTCCCTCCTGATTCAGGTCCAACCCCTAAAATAATTTTTGCATGCAGACACTGCTCATGAATTATACAATACCCACGACCTTACACTCGTGTTTTAAACACGTTCAACACAATCGCACTATGATTTAACACTGGCTCCTAAATAGGAAACCTACATTTTCTCTTTAACACTGCGCATCAACGCTTTTCTCAAGATAACACTGGTCGGGTTATTGTACAATTCATAGCTTACAACACAAGTAATTTCACATCAAGTGTTAACTACACACTTATCCACAACTAGAACTCATTCACAATTTCACTTCTCATAGTGTGATAATCCACTATCACATGTTTACACGTATCTCACAAATTAACACATGTTCAACTTTACACTTATACTCAATCTTAATAACAATATTATAATCTCAAAGCAACATATTCTTCTACAATTCATCACATACTCACAATTTGAATCATCATTTCATATCCTCAATATAACAATTTATATAAAACACTATCACAACATTAGGACTAAAACCCCTTAACTAATATTACACAATTATATCAAAATCATAGGTCGAAATATACAAATATCAAGAGCACAATTTATCAAGCAATTTTCATTAGGACATCAATATTTTATTTATAATCATAAAGGAAAAATTGCAATTTAATAAACATCTCAAAATAAAACCCCAATTTAATCCTCTAAGGATCCCTACACATGTTCTCACTAATCCCCAACTGTGAATAACTCATCCCTTACCTCTGAGCGGACTCACGTGTCTTCAGCCAGGGATAGCAACATCTCTAGCGGTTCCCTGAAATTCTTTCAGTTATTCCTCCGACTGCTCCGATAGAATTCCCAAACGTCAGAGAGACGGAGAAGAGATTGAAACCTCCACTTATACTGTCTTCATGCGATTTCTTTTTCTCCCTCCACGAATATTATCTCGCAAATCCCAACGGTGGAAGCGTGCGGAATTGAATTTCAACAACATATCCAAATTTCACAATAATCCAACGGTTAACGAAACCGGGATCGTAGTTTTACCAAGACAGCTCTGGGTTTCTGTGGGAAAGAAAAAAGCTACAATGCGAAGGGTGTTTCTCTCAGTTCAGACATGATATCGAAATTCCCAACGGTGAGAATGCTCGGAATTGTGTTGCGAACATGATACTCAAATTTTACGACGATCCAACGGTGAACGGGTTCGAGATCGTCGTTTTTCTGAGACTGGTTTGGTGGGCTGCGGGAAAAAGAAAGGGTTTTGAGAGGAGAAGGGGAAAAACGAAAATGAGGCCAAAAGGAGGCAGCTGACTTAACATAACTATTTATACCTAGGGTACTCAGCCTATTATTTGCTCTATATTTATTTATTTATTTTACTAAAAAGCTTTTTAAATTTATTTACGAAAAATTGGGATGTTACAAACTCCACATCAAATCTAGATGTCATAAGGGGGGATGTCGTCACTGTCTATCTTAACAACATAGTTGTTCACCATCATGTTGTGGAGGTGAGCTTTTTGAGTCGAGGATGATTGGGAGATGCTCGTGGTCAAAATTGGGGCTTTTCATTGATGGAAACCCTTTTGAATTTTTGTTGTACGAACCATAAGATTTGAAGTTTTCCTGATAGATTGTATCAGTGTGTTGACAAATGTAGTGCGAATCAGATCAACGCAGAAGATTCATATGATGATACTGATAAGATTAATAACGTGTTTTAAATTGGCTGTAGAGAGTTTATGTTAGTGTTTGTGTTGGTGTGTGTTGTTAGATCAAGGCTGGAAGTCCTTTTAGTTTTTAGTTTTGGTTTGATAATTATGCAGTGCCTAACATGTTTACTAGATGAAGAATTTATATAGGATGTTTTAAACTAGGCATGCATGTGATATAGTCTAAGTTTGTTTCATGCTTAATGATTGATCAAATATGAAGTATTCTAGTTCTCTAAGTTTATTTAAGAATTTACTTCTACTTGAAATTTGACTAAAAGCATCAAATTAACCGATTGCCTAACCTGATAATCAAACGCCTAAGCCAGTTTCAGAAGAAGAAAGGATTTGTCGAATAATCAATTATCCCATTTGATAATCAATTATCTAGCAGTTGGAAACAAAGAGAAGCTCTTTGACAACACAGAAGAAACTAAAATACTAAGATTAAAACGAATTAATCGATTACTCTATTTGATAATCGATTAACTAATGTCTCGAAATGCATATCAAAGGAGATTTTTATTAATTAATCAATTGTCTGGTTTTATAATCGATTAAATATGTTTTAGTAGTCAAAATTTATAAATATCCTTATGTGTTTTCTTTATAAAAGATCCTTGATATGTTTAGTCTAAAAGAAAAACATTTCAAGAGAAACTTCTAAAAGAATAACTCTGCCTTTAATTTGAAGATTGAAGTTGATGAGAGAATAATTCATTCTACCATCATGAATTGATCATCTTGTGAAGAAAATTGAAGATTAAAGATCTACACATTTTAGGTGTATTCAATCCTTTATTTTTCATTCTTTTAGATTGTGTTTCTTGGTTAAAGTTACCAAGAATGTTAGAGAATTGATAAAGTTTCAATTCCACATCTTTTCTTGTAGGGTTCAAGAGAAAAATTTGATTTCTATTAGAGAAGTGTCTGTGCATAATGTTTGTACTTGTTTTCTTTATATAGTGAAAGTTCCAAGAGAACTTAAAACAACTACATGTAGGTACGGATTGGACTGAATCAGCATAAACTCTTGTTTGATTTTCTTTTTTTCTAACCTTGAGTCTTGAATTTATCTTGGTAGTGAAATTGATCTCAAGGGCCATCATAATAAATTCTATTTTTTTAAATATTTATAATCACCGAAGTTTCTGATTTGTAATTATCTTTTAAAGAAACTTTGATTGATTTAAAAGAGTGTTTTTAATCTATGGTAAAAACGAACTTGTAAAGAATTTGAAAGAATCTATTCAATCCCTCCCTTTTAGATTACAGCCTGATCCAACATGTGTTGCTGCTAACGGAACACTGTTGTTGAGACGCAATGAACATCCAATGTGGCCATGTAGGAAATGTGGGGAGTGTATTCAAGAGAGTAGTTTTGGGAGAAAAGGAGTACAAGTAGGATGCGAGAGTGGAAGTAGTAACTGCCTACAATGAATATGAAATCAATAATGCCCAGGTTTAAGCCCAAAAACCAATGATACCCATTTTGGTGGCCAATGCAGCAACAAACCTGTGAAAATTAGAGACAACACTTCTCTATCTCTCCAGAAGACGCATCATTTATAATTCGCTGTTTGTTTACCTCATTTCGTTTTTCTCTCTGCAATGAAAAAGAGGAAGAAAGAAGAAGATGTTGAGGGTTGCAGCTAGAAGGCTCTCTTCTCTCTCCTTCTCCTCTCCGTGGTGGCACAACCACGCGGCTTCGGCTTATGTCTCTCGAAACGCCGTCGTTGAGGACCGCAGATCCGCTCCTTCCTCCCACCCCCTTGTTCCCTTCAGAGGTTACACTTTAACCATTTTGCCCTTCCTGTGAAATCGCATTATTGGTAGCTTGATTGCTGAAATTGTAGATTGGTTATGGACTAGTCTAGGGTTGAAGTTTCTAGTTAATGAAATATGGTTTCAGGCTATGTCTTGTGTTGTGTATGCAGTTTCTGTGTGTTGTGTCAAACAAATAAAAAATAATGAAAGAGACGAGGTGCAAAAAGCTGTGATTATGTAAAAAGAAAAAAAAAACATGGCCAGGAACGACGTCGTTCAACTTCGAATCAAAATGATGAATAACGTTCTTTTTTCTGTGACTTGAATACGCTGTGAATCAAGTTGTTCTTGTTCTTCCTTTTTCTATTTGATGGGGCTCAATATGAGTAGTGTTTGAGACGGCTGAATGTGTGGTTTTTAATGCTACTATCAGTAACAATGGTGAAACAATTCATTTGTTGAATTAGGATAACTCCAATCCAACACATATTGTTATCTATAGTGTGCTAATTAAAAAACTGTTGTTGGCTATGCCTAGTCTTTGTAAAAAGAAATGCTAGCAATGCACTCTCTGATACACTAAGACAATATGTAGATGTAGTTCCTTAGGTGTTATTGGCACTGTTCTCCAATCAAAATTACAGTTTATTTCCCAATTAATATTGGAATTTCACCTCACTAACTCACAATAAATGTCAAAATTTTAAGTCAGCATTTAATACTAAGGTGAAGCTCCAATTTTGATCAGAAAACAACACCAAAAGCACTTGAAGAACCACACTAAGTTTTGGACTTGGGTGGAGATCCTCTCCATTTCTCATAAAAATGGACATCTCAATTTTCATGGGTTGTGTGTATAAAGTAAATATGCTACTTCAAACAATTAGGCTTGATAATACTTCAAACCATAGAAATGGATATGTTCATTTCCTATGAGAAATGAAGAGGATCTCTACTCCTTAAGTTTTGTCTGCTTTATTATTAGTTAAAATTTATTGGAAATCACACAATGGTGTAGGTCCCTCTATTTAATGAGTAGTTGCCAACAAAGTTTAATTGATACAATAGATAATGTAATTTTCTTAGGGAAATGGGTTTTTTAGTTAGGTTAAAGCATGATTTTTCTCTAGCAATTGATTTGTTACTTTTTGTTCGACTAAAGGAACTCTAGTAATTGATGTAACTTGATTTTGTCTAGGTTTTGCTACTGAATCCCTGATCCACCCAATAGAAAACAACATTATTCCTGAGATTCTGCCTTCAAGTTCTTGTTGGGTATGTTTAGCAAGTGATTTATGTAGCTTCGAAATTGTAACTGTTACCCTTCGGCAAGACTTAGATCAGTAATCGCCTGGATTTTACTAAGCATATTGGTGATGACGAATATTGAATATTGTGTCATGTATGACATTTTCAAATTTGCATTACAAATGCATAACATTTTTTGCCAAATCTCCAGACTCTATCTAATGAGGCAGGATCTGAGAAAGCCTGAGCTTCATTAGTTCATTCACTGAAGACACATTGAAGGACAAAATCAAAGATTCACTTACATTCCCTCCCACATGAACCAGTTGCCTACCCTTCTCATAAACAAAACAACCAAACCAGGAAACTCAATAATTGGACACCCAAATGGCAAATACAGAAAATGGGGATGTATGTATGATAGCTAAAACCCCTTCAGAACCCTTGAAGCTCAAGCATTGGTACCAAAAAGACAAGGATAGAGTCATGATTGCTTGTGTGTCCAAATGAACATGATTCTTTCTAACTCAAAGTTGATGACTGCGACACTAAGGCGTGACTTTGGTTACAAAATTTATTAGAATAAATTAAAAACAATTATTTTGATGAATCAATTCTTCTTAATGTAAATTAGAACCATCAACTTGAATAGTAATTAAGAATCTCACATTGATCACTCTCTTCGCTCTCACAAGTAGACATTCTAAAATCTCTTTCAAGCATTTCAAACTACTAGCAACACACTTTAGCACATTCTCAGTTATTAGTTGAGACTTGTAAGAATTAGAAATCACAATTTTGTTACTCTTACTTCTTATTTAATGAACGTTACTTATAATTTAATTAATAAAAAAAATATGTCTAAAGAAATGTGTTAAAGTGTTTGTATACTAGCATTTTTCTTGTCTTCATCCATATTTGTTATTTTCTTAATCGTGTATTCGTTTCAATTTAAAAATAACCTTATATATCATAATTTAAATCATTTATTATAAATCTAAAATATAATTTTCGTAGTTAAAAAATAAATTTCAATCATTAATTTTAATTATATAAAAAGTAAAATATCTATTTTGTATAATGCACATGTTAAAATATTAAATTTATTAAAAAAAGCATTGAAATAATTAAATAAAAAATACTATATTTGAATTTGGAAGTAACCGGGTGTACGTGTACCGCACAGATTTTAAAAAGGGATATATTTCTAAAGGGTACTTTTTTTTGAATGAATATTATTAAAGAGACTAAAAGCATCATCTTGGAAAAAAGTATGAGCTAAATTAGCTCTAAGGGGATATATTTCTAAAGGGTACACATGCTTAGTCTATTTTTCTTTTAACAAAGAGGGTTGTTATTAGCACTCTTAATATTGCTATTGACACCCCCACACTCGGAAATTACCTCTTTCCCCCACCTTTTTTCCTTCCCATTACCTATTCCCCTCCTCTTAAACTCACCCACCCCATATTTCTTCCCCCAACCCTCTCCCTCCCAACCTCTCCCTTCCAACCTCTCCTTTTTCGTGAAGATCCCCAAGTTTTGTAAGGTCCACTAAGCTTCCTCTTTCTCTCTTTCAACATCGACAAAGTGAGATCATATCCTTTTTTTTCATTTGAGTACACAATGAAAACTTGTTTCCTTTTATGTTTCTGATTGTAGGTGCACGACAAAAACTTGTTTTTGCTATGTACTTTTTTTTTGAATAATTTTTTGTTTACTTTTTATTTTGTTAAATAGTAGAGCACACACTCAATAGGTAGATCATGTGGATGAGTTACCACTAAGGGGGACGACGTGGGTCTATCACATGCCATTGAATAAGTGTCGCCAACAATTCTACTTGCAGGTAGAAAACTTCAACAACTATGAAGGAGCGAGTAACCACATTATGATAAGTAACTTCTTATTGACCCTGTTGTTGTTGTTGTTGTTTCTTAGAGTCGATCCCAAGGAAGCATTTTTGGCTAAAGATGAGGGCACAAATGTTCATCTGAGTTTGTTGTGAGAATTGTACCACCGAAGTGTGGATAAAGGTGAGGCAGTGCTCGTAGCTCGAGCTTATCTCCATTTTTTTGACCATACGATATTTGCTAAGAAAAGCTCTTAGTGTAAGCCTGTCTTATACCTAACTACTATTCCAGGATCTTGGGAGATGCAATCGATATGGATAAGGTGTGGTGCCTTATGCTTTCTATATGACCACCTTAGTGATGTTAGTTTCATAGTTTCGAACACATTCCTATTATCGATCACAAGTCGATGTCGTCATACATTGAGACAAGAACCTTGTGCTTGTAGATGGAAATCTCTAAGGGGAACGGGTATGCTTGGGCCCACGAGGATGATCTTTGATGCACTTCACTAAAGCTAGAGTAGGTCATCTAGACATCCTACAATGATCAAAGAGAGGTCCAACTGCTTCATAAGTGGCTCTTACACTAATTCATCCACATCCAAGGGATTCCTTGTGCACCTCATGAGGTTACATGCCCTGTCCCCTCTTGCACTAATGCAAAGCAATATTATTGAGAATGAGTTGATAATGCCTTTTCTATTGAGTTTTAGGGACCATGTGTAGCTTTTGATACACGTGGATGTGCATTGGTCACTATCTCTAGATTGGTTTCACATTTTCTTTTATGCATACATTGAGCTCAAATTCTCTTTCACAAACTCAGCAAATGTTATCAAGTGAGCTACACCCGTTAAATACGTATAATTGTCTTATTTAATTAAATATAATTGATGTTCCCTTGTCACTTTTCACCCAGGTTTAGGCCCAAAAAGGAATCATATAGTACCCATTTTGGTGGCCCATGTGTCAAAATTAGAGAAGCAAATAAGAAGCCCACGTTGATGAGTGAGTAGCTGGTTATGGTAGTAACTTTTCCTTGTCCATTTCCCTTTTAATCGGAAGAAGAGCCACGCTGAGGCCTAAGATCTCCGAATTCCAAGCGCCTCTTGATAGGGTCTCCCATTTTCAATTCCTTCTCAGTTTCCTTTTCTCTGAAAAAAGATGTTGAGGGTTGCAGCTAGGAGGCTCTCTTCTCTCTCCTCTTCTTCTCCGTTGCGGCCCAATCACGCCGCTTCCGCTTTTCTCTCTCGAAACGACGTCGTCGTCGATGACCACAGATCTGTTCCTTCCTCCCATCCCCTTCTTCCCTTCCGAGGTTACACTTTTACCAATTTGCCTCTCCTTTTAAATCCAATTATTGGTAGCTTGACTGCTTAAATAAGAAATTGTAGATCGGTTGTGGACTGGGGTGGGGGGGGCATGAGCTTTCATGCTATGTCTTGTCTTCTGTTGTTTTTTCTTTTTTCTTTCTCTGGAGTTAAATTAGTTGTTAGTTTGTTAGTTTTTCTTATTAGGAGGATTCGAACCCATGACCTCTTCCTTTAAATTACCAAGCCAACCTTATAACTCCTGCTATGTGTCGTGTTGTGTATACAGTTTCTAGTTTCTGTGTGTAATAAAAAAAAATGAAAGAAAAGAGCAGCAAAAAGCTTTGATTATGTAGAGTTTGCAGATGTAATAAAAAAATATATGGCAAGGAACAGTTTCGTTCAACTTCGAGTCAGAATGATGAATGAACTACTTGATTATGTCAATGGGTGCTGTGATTTTAATAAGCTGTGAGTGAATCAAGTTTCTTTTTTATTATTTAATGATTTTATTTGGAGGAAGGCTAAACGTATTAAATGGGCTTAATATGAGTAGTATTTGGGAAAGCTTAATGTATGATATCTTTTTCTGCTTCTATCTTAAGCTGCCTCTCGTCACTAGTCAGTAGCAACGGAGAAACACTTCATTTGTTGAATGAATAATTATGTTATCTATAGTATGCTAACAACAAATAATAAAATAGCATTTGCATGTTATTTTACTCTCAGGGTTTTACATTTGTAGTTTTTAATTGTGCCTGTGGCTAATCTTTGTAAAAGATTAATGCTAACTGTACAATCTTTAGTGAGCTTTTTATAGTCACTTTTATTAAGATAATACCTAGGTGCAGTTCCTTACATGTTTTTGGTACGGATATTCAACTTGTCTATAGAATACAACAAAAATGTATGAGATAATAGTTTCTTGTTGTTTAGTTTTGTAGCTTTTGAATTGTGCCTATTAGTCTTTGGAAAAGAGAAATGCAAGTGATATTAAATCCTTAATACACTCTTTTTTCTTATGACCATTTAGATGCACTTCTTTAGGTGTCAAAATTGAAGTTTGTTTTCCCCAATAAAGGTTAACATTTAAATTTGGTGTTGAAATAGTAAGATGAATCCCCAATTTTTATTGGAAAACTTCACCAAAAGCATGTAAAGAACTACACCTAAGTTTTGTCTTTTCTATTATTTTCTTGAAATTTATTGGAAATCACCCAATTGTATATAGTGGAACTCATGCAAATGTGTTTAAATTGCAATCACAGTCACGGTTTTGTCACATTCCTTGATATTTTAGAAAATTGCAAACAGATGTGGCCAATGCAATCATGATTGCAGTCGTAGACACACCAAAAACCTTGATGTCGCGGCTAAAATTGCAGTTGCAAACTGATTTTTGAAACCTTGGTTCCAATACTTATTTATTTAATTCACAATTTTGTAGCTTTCAATAAATTTTAACTAATATTAGAGAATGTGTTCAAAGTGTGTTAGAGAATGTATTGCTAGCACTTATCTTTTGGAAAATGGCTTCTTCAATTGGGTTGAAGCATGCTTTTTTCTCTAGTAATTAATTTATTATTATTTTTTCAACCAAAGGAACTCTAGTAATTGATGTAACTTGATTTTGTCTAGGTTTTGCTACTGAATCCCTGATCCACCCAATAGAAAACAGCATTATTCCCCAGATTCTGCCAACTGTTACTGCTGTTAAGAACCCTACTTCTAAGATTGTCTATGATGATCACAACCATGAAAGATTTCCCCCAGGTGACCCAAGCAAGAGGGCATTTGCCTACTTCGTACTTACAGGTGGTAGGTTTGCTTATGCCTCTCTGGTTCGTCTCCTTGTCCTCAAGTTTGTACTTAGCATGTCTGCCAGTAAGGATGTTCTTGCTCTGGCTTCACTTGAGGTCGATCTCTCCAGTATTGAGCCCGGCACCACGGTGACCGTTAAATGGCGTGGAAAGCCTGTGTTCATCAGGCGCCGAACCGAGGACGATATCAAGCTTGCAAATAGTGTTGATGTTGGATCTCTTCGCGATCCCCAGCCGGATGCAGATAGAGTCAAGGACCCAGAATGGCTCATTGTTATTGGGGTTTGCACACATTTGGGTTGCATTCCATTGCCAAATGCTGGTGACTTTGGGGGATGGTTTTGTCCATGCCATGGATCACATTATGATATTTCTGGCAGAATTAGGAAGGGGCCAGCACCATACAATCTGGAGGTTCCTACGTACACCTTCTTGGAAGAAAACAAGTTGATGATTGGTTGAAAATAAAAATGGTTCTGCATACAAGCGGGATGAGTTTACAATTTTTCATTTAAATTTATTTGGATAATGTTACAATGCACTTTTTGGACGTCTTTTGCCTGCAAGTTCTTGTTGGGTATGTTTAGCAGGTGGTTTATGTAGCTTCGAAATTGTAACTGTTACCATTTGTCGAGCTTATACCAATAATCGCCTGACGTTTACTCAGCATATTGGCGACGGCTTCAAGAATATTGAAGTGTGCATCATGTATAAACATTTTCAAATTTTGCTTATCAAGTTGGTATCTTGGAGTTGCCATTTACGGATTCTTTGAATTCTTCTTCAAAGGGAGCCAGAATCAGTGTAGTTGAATTTTTTACACATCCGTGACTCGGATTTTGAATGCGTGTACTTTGAAATTGAGATATAAGTTAGTCCTATCTTCACATAATTTCATTTCAATGACTAAGTGGATGTGTGAAAAATCCAGCTGCAGGGAATTTGGTGGAATGAAAATTTTGATTTCCTTTTTTGCTCTAAAACAAATTTGGCTACAAGTATTTCCAAGCGCATAATAAAATAAAGTCATCTATTTTTTTATATGATTTTGGTCATTGTCATTTCTCAATTACAAAAATAGATTTGATCTCAATATTCTTTAGCATTCCGATTCTACCTCCTGAAGAAAATAGCCAATAGATCATCTTTCAAAGACGCCTTAACATACACCATGCCTTTTTCACTTAACTTGAGTTCCTTCCTCATTTGCTCGACCTGTTGATCATCACCTTGGACAATGATCTCTGATAAGTTTCCATCATTTCCAACAATCATTTTCACTTTAATCTGCTCCTTTCTCGATGCCCGAGTCCAATAATAAAGGGCTCTGCATTAGCCCCCAATGTATTTTAGTATCAGCATAACATGACAACAAATAGTAACTCTCAAAACAAAAACACAATGACCATATTGAAATGAAAAATAAAGTGTGGTGTAATGTTAATTTTCAGTGTGATCACTTACGCCAATGAACTCGAGATGGTGATCCAAAACCAGTAGTTGCCAACATCTGGGAAGGTTATGGTAAGCACAAGTGCCACACTTGCCAAGCTGATGCAAGTGCAAAAAGTTAATAGTGCCGCTTGACCTCTTGGAACCATCATTCCTTCAAACCTGCAAGGGAAAATAGCTATTAGCTTCAACTAAATAGGTGATGAAAACATAAAAAGGGGAAGAGAGGTTTAACGTTTTAACTTGCTCACAAGGAAGCATTTGTTAGAAGACATGTTCTTGGCACCCCAGTGAGTATTCTCAATTTCTCATTATATAAAAAATGTTGGGAAATCTCAAAAATACAAAATTAAAAAAGAGAGGGAAAAAATATATCTCCACATTTGTCTTAGCAGAGATTTGATAACAAAAACCATAATCTTTCAAAATGACTAAATTTCACCATAATTAGTGGGAGTCTGAATAACCAAAGCGGATGACCGAGGATCACACGGAAAGTGTTTGCTCTTAGTGGTGTTGATGCTGCACAGCCTGATGATCTCATCCAAGGTATGTGTTTCATAAGTCAAGTTTCCTTGGTTGTATTGTATAATTCAGGTGCAACACATTTGTTTATTTCTCGTGTTTGTGTTGAAAAGCTTGCTTTGCATATGTCTTCTTTGAAATTTGACTTAATTGTGGATACACTTGCTAGTGGGTCTGTTTTAACTTCTGGTGTTTGCTTACAATGTCCTGACATATTTTCTGATAGACAGTTTTTGATTGATTTTGTTGTTTTACCTTTGAGTCAGATCAATGTTATTTTTGGTATGGATTGGTTATCTTTCAACCATGTCTTATTAAACTGTTTTGAGAAATTTGTTGTCTTTCCTGAGTTTGGTGTGAGTGAAGGTGATATGTTTTTGCCTGCTAACCAAGTTGAGGCATCTTTGAGGGAGGATGCACATGTATATATGATCTTAGCTAGTATGAGTGCTGAGACCAAAACCCCTGTGAGTGATATACCCTTGGCGAAAGTGTTTCCGGAGGTGTTTGAGGATGTGTATGGATTACCACCTGAGAGAGAGGTTGAGTTCTCCGTAGACCTAGGCCCGGTACTAGACCTATATCCATAGCACCTTACAGGATGTCCCCTGTAGAGCTGAGCAAGCTTAAGAAATAGTTTGTGAGGCCTAGTGTGTCACCTTGGGGAGCGACGATGTTGTTAGTTAAGAAGAAGGATGGGACCATGAGATTATGTGTAGACTATCGTCGGCTGAACAAGGTGACGATTAAGAATAGGTACCCTTTGCCTAGGATAGATGACCTGATGGACCAATTAGTGGGGGCTTGCATGTTTAGTAAAATAGATCTCAGGTCAGGTTACCACCAGATTAGAGTGAAGTATGAGGATATTTCGAAGACTGCCTTTAGGACCCGTTATGACCATTATGAGTACTTGGTTATGCCTTTTGGTGTGACCAATGCCCCAAGTGTGTTTATGAACTACATGAATAGGATTTTTCATCCATACCTAGATAGTTTTGTAGTGGTCTTCATAGATGATATCTTGGTGTATTCCAAAACTAGGGGGGAACATGAGAAGCATCTGAGGGTCGTGTTGCAAACCCTTAAGGACAACAAACTATATGTTAAGTTGTCCAAGTGTGAGTTTTGGCTAGAGGAGGTGAGCTTCCTAAGACACGTTATATCCAGGGTAGAGGCGGTGATGATTTGGGAGAGTCCTAAGTTAGTGTCTGAGATTAGGAGTTTCCTTGGTTTAGCAGGTTACTACAGTAGGTTCATAGACTTTTCTTGGTTTAGCAAGTTATTATCATAGGTTCATTAAATACGTATAATTGTCTTATTTAATTAAATATAACCAAAAAAAAATTAAAATTTTTTTCGGTGATACAATTACAATAATTATAATACAAAATGCAACGACCTAATTTACATGATTTATATGTGTGAGTAATTGATGTTCCCTTGTCACTTTTCACCCAGGTTTAGGCCCAAAAAGGAATCATATAGTACCCATTTTGGTGGCCCATGTGTCAAAATTAGAGACGCAAATAAGAAGCCCACGTTGATGAGTGAGTAGATGGTTATGGTAGCAACTTTTCCTTTTCCATTTCCCTTTTAATCGGAAGAAGAGCCACGCTGAGGCCTAAGATCTCCGAATTCCAAGCGCCTCTTGATAGGGTCTCCCACCCTAACCAAGCCAGATCCCGTTTTCAATTCCTTCTCAGTTTCCTTTTCTCTGAAAAAACATGTTGAGGGTTGCAGCTAGAAGGCTCTCTTCTTCTCTCTCATCTTCTTCTCCGTTGCGGCCCAATCACGCCGCTTCCGCTTTTCTCTCTCGAAACGACGTCGTCGTCGATGACCGCAGATCTGCTCCTTCCTCCCATCCCCTTCTTCCCTTCAGAGGTTACACTTTTACCAATTTGCCCCTCCTTTTAAATCCAATTATTGGTAGCTTGATTGCTTAAATAAGAAATTGTAGATCGGTTGTGGACTGGGGGCTTGAGCTCTCATGCTATGAAATTTGGTTTCATGCTATGTCTTGTCTTGTGTTGTTTTTTTTTTTTTTATCGGCAAAGGTTAGTTGTTAGTTTTTTTTTCTGGAGTTTAATTAGTTGTTAGTTTGTTAGTTGATTAGTTTTTGTTATTGAGAGGATTCGAACCCATGACCTCTTCCCTTAAATTACCAAGCCAACCTATGTGTCGTGTTGTGTATGCAGTTTCTAGTTTCTGCGTGTAATAAAAAAAATGAAAGAAAAGAGGTGCAAAAGGCTTTGATTATGTAGAGTTTGCTGATGTAATAAGAAAATACATGGCAAGGAACAGTTTCGTTCAACTTCGAATCAGAATGATGAATGAACTTCTTGATTCTGTCAATGGGTGCGGTGATTTCAATAAGCTGTTAGTGAATGAAGTTTCTTTTTTATTATTTAATAATTTTATTTGGAGGAAGACTAAACGTATTAAATGGGCTTAATATGAGTAGTATTTCAGACAGCTTAATGTGTGATATCTTTTTCTGCTTCTATCTTAAGCTGCCTCTCGTCACTAGTCAGTAGCTACGGAGAAACACTTCATTTGTTGAATGAATAATTATGTTATCTATAGTATGCTAACAACAAATAATAAAATAGCATTTGCATGTTATTTTACTCTCAGGGTTTTACATTTATAGTCTTTAATTGTGCCTGTGCCTAATCTTTGTAAAAGATTAATGCTAACTGTACAATCTTTATTGAGCTCTTTTATAGTCACTTTTATTAAGATAATACCTAGGTGCAGTTCCTTACATGTTTTTGGTACGGATATTCAACTTGTCTATAGAATACAACAAAAATGTATAAGATAATAGTTTCTTGTTGTTTAGTTTTGTAGCTTTTGAATTGTGCTTATTAGTCTTTGGAAAAGAGAAATGCAAGTGATATTAAATCCTTAATACACTCTTTTTTATTAGGATCATTTAGATGCACTTCTTTAGGTGTCAAAATTGAAGTTTGTTTTCCCCAATAAAGGTTAACATTTAAATTTGGTGTTGAAACAGTAAGATGAATCCCCAATTTTTATTGGAAAACTTCACCTAAAGCATGTAAAGACCTACACCTAAGTTTTGTCTTTTCTATTATTTTCTTGAAATTTATTGGAAATCACCCAATTGTATATAGTGGAACTCATGCAAATGTGTTTAAATTGCAATCACAGTCACGGTTTTGTCACATTCCTTGATATTTTAGAAAATTGCAAACAGATGTGGCCAATGCGATCATGATTGCGGTCGTAGACACACCAAAAACCTTGATGTCGCGGCTAAAATTGCAGTTGCAAACCGATTTTTGAAACCTTGGTTCCAATACTTATTTAATTCGCAATTTTGTAGCTTTCAATAAATTTTAACTAATATTAGAGAATGTGTTCAAAGTGTGCTAGAGAATGTATTGCTAGCACTTCTCTTTTGGAAAATGGCTCCTTCAATTAGAATGAAGCATGCTTTTTTCTCTTGTAATCGATTTATTATTATTTTTTCAACCAAATGAACTCTAGTAATTGATGTAACTTGATTTTGTCTAGGTTATGCTACTGAATCCCTGATCCACACAAAAGAAAACAGCATTACTCCTGAGATTCCGCCAACTGTTACTGCTGTTAAGAACCCTACTTCTAAGATTGTCTATGATGATCACAACCATGAAAGATTTCCCCCAGGTGACCCAAGCAAGAGGGCATTTGCCTACTTCGTACTTACAGGTGGTAGGTTTGCTTATGCCTCTGTGGTCCGTCTCCTTGTCCTCAAGTTTGTGCTAAGCATGTCTGCCAGTAAGGATGTTCTTGCTCTGGCTTCACTTGAGGTTGACCTCTCCAGCATTGAGCCTGGCACTACAGTGACTGTTAAGTGGCGTGGAAAGCCTGTGTTCATCAGGCGCCGAACTGAGGACGATATCAAGCTTGCAAATAGTGTTGATGTTGGATCTCTTCGCGATCCCCAGCCGGATGCAGATAGAGTCAAGGACCCAGAATGGCTCATTGTTATTGGGGTTTGTACACATTTGGGTTGCATTCCATTGCCAAATGCTGGTGACTTTGGGGGATGGTTTTGTCCATGCCATGGATCACATTATGATATTTCTGGCAGAATTAGGAAGGGACCAGCACCATACAATCTGGAGGTTCCTACGTACACCTTCTTGGAAGAAAACAAGTTGATGATTGGTTGAAAATAAAAGTGGTTCTGCATTCAAGTGGGATGAGTTTACAATTTATTTTTTAAAAATTTATTTGGACAATGTTACAATGCTCCTTTTGGACGTCGTTTGCCCTCAAGTTCTTGTCGGGTATGTTTAGCAAGTGATTTATGTAGCTTCGAAATTGTAACTGTTACCCTTCGGCGAGCTTATACCAATAATCGCCTGACGTTTACTTAGCATATTGGTGATGGCTTCAAGAATATTGAAGTGTGCATCATGTATAAACATTTTCAAATTTTGCTTATCAAATTGGTATCTTGGGAGTTGCCATTTACGGGTTCTTTGAACCTTCTTCCAAGGGAACCAGAATCAGTGTAGTTGTTAGTCCTATCTTCACATAATTTCATTTCAAAGACTAAGTGAACGTGTGAAAAATCCAGCTGCAGGGAATTTGGTGGAATGAAAATTTTGATTTCCTTTTTTGCTCTAAAACAAATTTGGCTACAAGTATTTCCAAGCGCATAATAAAATAAAGCCATCTATTTTTTATATGATTTTGATCATTATCATTTCTCAATTACAAAAATAGATTTGACTCAATATTCTTTAGCATTCCGATTCTACCTCCTGAAGAAAATAGCCAATAGATCATCTTTCAAAGACGCCTTTAACATACACCATGCCTTTTTCACTTAACTTGAGTTCCTTCCTCATTTGCTCGACCTGTTGATCATCACCTTGGACAATGATCTCTGATAAGTTTCCATCATTTCCAACAATCATTTTCACTTTAATCTGCTCCTTTCTCGATGCCCGAGTCCAATAATAAAGGCCTCTGCATTAACCCCCCAATGTATTTTAGTATAAGCATAACATGACAACAAATAGTAACTCTCAAAACAAAAACACAATGGCCATATTGAAATGGAAAATAAAGTGTGGTGTAATGTTAATTTTCAGTGTAATCACTTACGCCAATGGACTCGAGATGGTGATCCAAAACCAGTTGTTGCCAACATCTGGGAAGGTTATGGTAAGCACAAGTGCCACACTTGCCAAGCTGATGCAAGTGCAAAAAGTTAATAGTGCTGCTTGACCTCTGCTTGGAACCATCATTCCTTCAAACCTGCAAGGGAAAATAGCTATTAGTTTCAACTAAATAGGTGATGAAAACATAAAAAGGGGAAGAGAGGTTTAACGTTTTAACTTGCTCACAAGGAAGCATTTGTTAGAAGACATGTACTTGGCACCCCAGTGAGTATTCTCAATTTCTCATACAAAAAAATGTTGGGAAATCTGAAAAAAAATAGAGAAAAACTGTATCTCCACATTTGTCTTTACAAAGATTTGATAACTGATCCTTCAAAATGACAAAATTTCACCATAGTTTCTAATTACCACAATTGTCAGTGGCTTTTTGCAACAACTTATGTTAAGATGATTAAACTATTACTACTTGGAATTATATTAAAATGTACTGAGACTGTCTCAATTACATTTGTCACACAACTAGTGTGATAAATTTGTTCACGTTTATAATAACAATATACACAAAAATCTCTACCGTGCAAGAAATTAAACTCTTTCTATTATTAGGAACTAACATGGCTGCTTAAGTTTCTCTAATACACATTTGAGGCTTCACTTTAAAAAATTACACTGATAAGCATACTCACAATTCACGTGAGAAGCTTTGATAAAAAAAAAAAAAAAACAGCAATTTCCATATGTGATTTGGTTTTGGTTCACAAAGTCCATCTCCCCCCTTCTTTTCATGAACGGTTAAACGATACGTTTTTCTTCCTAACTATGGATTGAAAGAAAGGTACCAAGAAAAATCTAAAGCAAGCAAGAATAATAACAATTTAAGAATGAGACAGTAACATACGTGATTGTCTCTCCTCTGTCAGTCACTGTAAAATTGTTACGAGTGAAGAACGATAGAATCTCCCCAGCAGCTTGATTCGGCGCCTTCTTTTCACCTTCACCTATAAACGTCTTCTGCACAATCTATTTCCCCATCCACCAAAATAGTCAACAACAAAACAAAAACCCAGCAACAAAAGGAGAACAACCAACACCATCTCTAACACATTCTTCACTATTAGTTAAAACTTAATTGGGTGTGTATGTTTGGTTCTGTGTTAGCACCACAAAAATCAATTTTTCAAAATTATTTTTTTTCTAATAATTTCAATTAATAATCAAAGAGCATGTGTCCAAAGAATGTGTTTTTTTTTTCTCGCATTTCTCAAACAAAAACTAGCAAAACAGAAAAAAGCCACCATGAAAACAAAAACAAAAACAAGTAGTGCTAGCAACACAATCTCTATCACACTTCTTATTATTAGTTAAAGTTACAAAATATCGAGCGGAAAACATGAAATATAAAGTGGGGCCAAAGAGTGCTGCATTTCTCAAACAAAAACAAAAAAAAAATCAACATGAGAATCACCTTGGATTTGACAGAACGTTTGATGAGAGACCAGAGTCCTGGCACAGAGATGACAAAGAGACCCAAAGAAGTGTAATAACTGGCCAAAGAGTAACCCGCACTCTCTGCCAACAAGACCAGGTGATAGGGGTTTTGTTGGATGGTGTATGAAACCAAAGGGTCATCATGGAGTGACACATGAGCCACATGTTTCTTTGATTTTCTTTTGTGTTGTCGCTCCAATTTGAATCCCAAAAATGGGTCTACTTGGTGAAAGGCAAAGGCTCTGGTTTTGGTGGGAATTGGAAGGGAGCAGAGGGGGTGAGGATGAGGAGGAGGGGGTAACAATGCCCTAGTTACTACCATTGTGGGGGTGGGTTTAGCAGAAACGATGTGGTTAACGGTTTGAATTGGTTGTGTTGTGTTGCTCTAACGGCTAAGGTCCGATGATGTTGTTAGCTGGCTTGGTGAGAGAGGGAAGGGGGCAGAGTATTGAAATTGAAGCCAAAATGGTGCCAAGTTTGGGCAAAATCCAGAAATTATGATGATCGCACATTTTTGTGGATAATCTCGGGACTGCGTTTCCACTCAAAAGGAAATCTGTCAACTCTTGATTTTATCTACCCTCTTCTTGAATACTTGTTCTTTATGAAAAAAATATAAGTGAAGTTACAAACTTATAAAACTTACACGTTAAATGCAACAAACTAATAAAAGATTAGGTGTAAGGTTGAATTAACGTGCAAGTCTTTAACTATTTAACATTTTTTAATTGATGTTTAAATTATTATTATTTCAATTAATTCCTGGAATTGTATTTGTAATCTTGTAAGTTTATAACAAAAATTATCAAACAATTCAACAAATTGTTTTTTTTCCGGTGAAAATAATTATATACATAATATCTAACAAGTCATAAGCAGTGACTTACAAACCTCGGATTCAATACCCCATTCTGGAACAGAGCTAGATTTCAGACATTATACAACAACCTGAATCTTAAGGCCTTACATAGCATAGTTATCAAACTGGTTACGGCTACTGAGTCACTGAATCAAACATTGATTCGCTAAGTTAATTATTGATATGCATGACTTGGTTTATAATAAAAAATTATAAATAATTTTAACTTGTAAACTTTTATATTATTAATAATACATATACAACTATATATCCGTTTGTATAAATTTTTTATTTTTATAATTATTATATTAATATTGATACATATTATAATAAATATAGTATATTATTGGGTCTCCATTCTTTTAATATATACTAAAATATATATTATAATAATATTAGTATATTCGTAATCTATATTCTATACAATAAATATATATTTAATATTGGATCATTGGGAGTCAGGAACTTTATTAAAAAATTAAATCGTGCACCTTTCCTTTCACTTTTGAACATAGTTATTGGCTCACTCGAACCAGCCGGTGGACCTATTGGTCTGGGAACGGGGCATCTAATCGATTATACATGTGATTTGGTGTGATTCGATCTAGAACTAATAATTCAGCACATCATGAATTTTTTAGTTTTTTTTTTTTTTTTTACATTTGAATAACATTAAATTTAATTTATACCTTGTATTATTTATATATTTATTTCTTTTTTTTCCAAGTATAAATGCATATTTAAATTTAAGTTGATAAAATTATTATCATTTTCTATTTTTTTTGTCTAATTTATGTGTGTATTAAATTATGTCTTGTAATGATATATATTTTAAATTGTAAATTAAGGTTATTTATATTAAATTTTGAAAAAAAATGTTGTATGTTTAAAAACTTAAATAAATTCATAATTATACTTCTAAATATATTAATTTTATTTAACTTTAAATCTTAAATATATAATACCAATTGCTATAAAATAATTTATATTTCTTTTTAATATAGATCAGGTCGATTAAATAATGACTCATTGCATCAACCTCTAATCTAATAACTGAATATCACGATTGAGTCAATAAACGTAGTAAGTTTGATAACATGACTTTTGCATTTTAAACGTCAAAACTAAAACAAGGGATGAGAGAGAATTATGTTTAACTTTGTTTCTTCTTCCCTCAGTTGTTCTTGTCTTCATTACATTCACTCTTCTCACACCTCTTCTTCCCCTCTCTTGAAGTTTCGTTTTTTTTCTCTTCTTTGCCAAATCCCAAACCACAGGTTGCGCCGGTGAAGGAGGCTATCGTGGCCAGGTGAAGAGAGGGAGAATTCGGTAAAGTTAATAAAAAAGCCCTTTGTTTAATAAATCACAAACCTGTAGTTTCGGTAGTAGCTTGGTTTCTGCTGCTTCCTGAGTTTGATTTCACCTTCTCCTTAGCAACAATGCCTCATCAATTTTTCACTCTAATCGAACCACCAAACAAAACCCCAACCTCCAAGCCATTCTCGAGCCTCCAGGCCAAGACCTGGACTTCATCAGAAAGCATTTGTGTATTTTCTTCCAAACAAAGGTAAATCATTGACCTCCTCCTCCAACACAAAATCCCCAAACATTTGCATGTCTTCCCTCTTGGAAAAAAGCCATTGATCCTTTCCTCTCTGCCTCACACAAAATTTAAAGTCCCCACTAGGCACCACCTACCACCCCCTCTCTTGGAAAAAAGCCATTGATCCTTTGTTATATCCTTCCAAGCCCCCTTCTTCCATTGTAACTCACATGTATGGATTGACTAACTTGTGTTTCTGGTGGAGTGGGTTTTCTTGGAGAAGATTTTGGGGTCGATGGACTTTCCAAGTAAGTGGTGCTCTCTCATCCTCAATAAAACCAAAGTTTCATTTAGTCAAAATGTGCTGAGTTCCAGAGTAAATGAGCTAGAAATAGAAATGCTAATGGGAGTTAAGGCAGTCGGAGACCACGATAGATAATTGGTCCAGGTTGACCCTATCTGTCCTCGATGAGGTTGCGCATGCTTTGATCATGTAGCAAAGTCTGGTTTGCTTCTCCTCTTGTGGGGTGTATGGATATTGATGAGAATACAAGTTTTGCTGATGGGATTTATTTGTGCTTAGAGCTGAAAAACAATGATTTGATGGAACAGGTTCTAAATCTTATGTGGCTAATATGGTATTCCAGGAATCAGTGGGTGTTTCAAAATAAGGTAATCCCATTGTGGCAAGTGTTTCAAAGAGCTGCGATACCCCATATAGAGCCAGAGAAGAAACGAAATAGGTCTGCAACTGTGAACACCCAATGTTGATAGAGGTACTGGCTTAGGGGTGGTGTATCACGATAGTGAAGGGATGTTCTTGGCTTGTGCAGTTGTTCTGATCACATATTGCTATGATCTGAAAATTGCGGAGGCTATGACTTTCAAATGGTCAATGGAGACTGTATCTCACCTTTCCTTTTCTCGGGTTAAGTATGAAATTGACAGCCTAGAAAGGAAATTCCTCGACTAACAAAACATATTTTACTTTGCTGCTAAGTGACTGTGAACAATGGTCTCGCCTTCCATCCTTTTTCAAACTCATTATGATAAGAAGAAATGCCAACAAGGCTGCTGATTGTTTATCACTTTTAGCTTTTGCTGTTAATAACATGTATTGGGTTGAGGAATATCTCCCCAGCTGCAAGAATTTGTTTCTGATGATGTAATACCTTTGGCGTTGTCGGCTTAATAAAATTCTTGATTCTAAAAAAAATAAAAACAAACAAACTTACTTGTGTTTATGGTTGGTCTACCAATCTAAGTAGCATGTCACATTCCTTGGTTGACTAGTTGCATTTGTAGTTCACTGATCAATTCAAATATTAATTTGTTTGTTTATTTTAATTTTCTTTGTTAACCTACATAATGAAGACCGAAAACATCCTTTGAGTTATTGCCGTTTAGTATAAATGATAAGAACCAATTAGGGTGATCAAATCTCCACAATGTAGGTTAAGAAAGAAAATTTGAAATAATGAAAAAAGTATCTTCATAATGTGGCCTAATCTTCACAATGACCTATTATGCTCTTGAGTAGAATAATATCCTTGTTTAGGAAGGTGAATGGACCACGTGTTTTTTTCTTTATTCTCACTTCCATGGTTATTAAAAAGGATTACGGGTCTCAGTTTTATAAATGATTTTTTTTCTTAAGAAATAATGGAAAAGAAATAATGAGTTATCTATGGATTGGTTCAATGACTCGACAGACACATACATCCAACCAAAACTATAAGAAAATGATCTGCTACTTGACTGCTAGTCCATCCACGTACATGAATTAGCCAATTCACAAAATAACATAGTTTGGTTAAATACAATTTTGAGACTTTTGTGATTTGGATCCCAAATTTAATACAAGAGAATCTATGAGCACATTCATCATTTGTGAATGTTGGTTCATCATTTTTTAAGCAAGAAACCAAGAGCTCATTGACCATCCACAAAACTTGCAATTCAAGACAGATTACGAGACTAGTCACTTCAAGTCTTGCATCACATAACATGCATAAAATAAACAATTACATAGAACGACGTCAATTTATACTCACCGAATTACAAAGGCTTTAAAGAATAATTCCTTCAATAATCGCATCCTTAGTGTGAAAAAGAAGAATAACTCCTTTACCTCTCCTAGCTCCAATTTCTCATTAGAAAGGAGAGCATGTTTCATGGATGTTACATGACCAAATTTCATATATTTTCTTTAATTACAATTAGTTTAAATTATGAATGCTTAAATGATTTAATTTCTTATTTGGTTTTTATTATAGTTATAAAAAACTTTCCCTTTTAATATCTATATTTAAAAACACTCATTTTATTTTCAACGCATAGCATTTTAACATTTTTTAGTTCTTATGATGAGAACTAAAAACAATTAAAAAATAGAATGTGTAAGAACTAAAATTGAATGTTTTTAAGTATAAGGATTAAAAGCGAAAATTTTTGTAATTATAACCAGCAAAAAATAATTAAACTAATCTTTTTAAATCAAGCAACTAAAACTATTTAAATTAACGTTAAAACCTAATTTTATTGAAATTAAGGTTTTGTTAATATCAATGTTAATTCAGTGTATTCATAAATTAATTTGAGTTTACATTTTAAATGTTAATTCTTTCTCTCCGATCACTATTTATCATGAGCAATTTTAATTTCACACAAAAATTTATACCGAAAACATTTATGAACAAAATATTTGTAATTTATTTCTTCTTAAGCAATGATATTTTTTTCCTCATTTAAAAAAGCTAAGTTTTGAGTAATCTATAACGATTATAAACTATTACAACATTTACTCTAACTTTCAAGAGCAGTTTTATCTTTAAAAAATAAATTACATTAAACTAGATAACTTTCAAATTTAGATACAAAATGTCTTTTTTACATCAGTCTCTTTTAACTGAGATTCTGTATTCTCAAGTTGGCCTCATTTTAAGCAAAAAAAGATCTCTAACTTATCTTAGACCATAATTTACATTTTTCAAATATTTCATTATTAATCAAGTGATATACATATTATCCACTTCCATTCAAAGACTACTTAAAAAATTTCACTAAACTAATTTATTTGGCAACTCATCATTACATAATAACTGAACAATATTAAAAATATTTCCCCCACCTTTTTGGCACTTTAGCAAAAATTTAATCACACCACAACCCCAAAGACCAAAAATACAATTGGATGCGTCCGTCAACGTATCCTATCCCAAAATATATAAAATTTATTTGAATTGTATATATCTACACCTACCATCCTAGATTCGGTTCCGTTGACATCAAAGTCAATGTCCCATAATTTTTTTTTAATTTTAATGATTGTAGCCACCATCCAATAGAATTGCCGTATTAAATTCACCCATATAAACAAATGATATAAAAAAATACTACTAAAAGAAAGAAAGAAAAAAACACACGCCCTCTTTCTTCATATTCTGTCGTTGACATATCCCAAAACAAAAACAACACGAACCGCATCTCATTATCGCACGTGTGGGAGCCGGTTAGCCGAGCCCAGCCGAGCCGGGACGCGCGCGAAGCCGTATTAGGATTCGATGTGGAAAATAACGGTTTCTCTCTCTCTCTCTATCTCTCTGCCAATTGTGGGGTGTGTGTCTCTTTTCCTTCGATGCTCTCTCTTAATAATACGAAACCTTCTATCACTCTCTTTCTCTCTCTATATAACTCTTTGTCTCTCTCTCTCTCTCTCTCTCTCTTTCTCTCTGCCCTCGCTCTTAGGTTATCGCGAATTCTATCCCCCCCTCTCTCGATTTTTTATTAACCCTGTTTTTATTAATTAACTTCAATTAATTGCGCAGTTTCAAGGTCTTCTTCTTCCGCTGGAACAGCCGCAGATGATTTATTTACTGGTAATTTCTTTTACGACTGTTGTTTTTCTTCTTCTTTCTTTTGGTTTTTAGGGTTTCTATGCTTCGGATGCGACTTGAATGTGATTTCGATGTGGGTTTTGAAATTTGATGTGGAATTCACTGTTTTGCTTGTTTCTTTAATTGTCAATTTTCTTACTGTGTTTTTTTCGTGGTTGAGTTATTGCGGTTTTGATTTTTTTTTAATTATTGTTGGTGTTGCGAGTGTGAAGGACTGGGGTTTACTAATTTTGGCGAATTGAATGTTTGAATAGCACTGTTTTGAGTTTTGAGTTGCATTATGGATTTTAATTCTGTTTAAATTAGTCGGTTATTATTATTTTTTTATCTGAATATAGTTGTACTTGCGCTCAACAAGTGTGGGACTTGTGAAAAGTATTTTTTTTTTGTTAAAGGAATGTTTGTTTATTTTTTGCTTGATTCTTTATTGAGCAATAGATATGGAATATTTTTTTAATCAGTGTGCATGATTTTTTTTTTCTTCTGGTAGTTTTGGATTTTATCATATAGATTTGTGAGTTGTTGGAAAGAAATGATAACAGTGTTGTGGTTTTTATCATTTAGTTAAATAGTAGTTAGTCTTGTGGAAATTTGTGAAAACTAAAGTCTTTTGTAAAAGGAATATTTAATATTTGTTTGATTCTCCATTGAGCAATAGATATGCAGTCTTTTTTTCTTTTTTCATCAGTATGCATGTAATTTGTTATTCTGTTGGTAGTTTTGGATTTTATCATTTAGACGTGAGTTGTTGAACAGTATTGTTATTGCTTCTATCATGACAAGAGATACTTGCATGTAAAGCTCCCTTTTGATGCCACTTTGATTGAACTAGTCAAAGATGCACTGCTGGTTTTGTCTATTTGTTGTGGTTTACCATTATCTGATTTCATCTTTGCTCTGTCTAGATTTGGAGAGGACTTCACTTTATGTGTTGTAATGTTTTGTAATATGGAATTATTATGATATGTGATAGTGGCGTTATTGATATTCCAAATTCTAACTGGCAATGTGCATTCATTCTTTGTGGAGACTAGAAATCCTATGAAAAGCCATTGTAAATATTTGTTCATGGGAAATTCATCCTAGTGAGAAGTGGAAGTGGGTGTTTGGAAGGACTTTTTAAACAGGAAACTATCACTTTTCTTCTAAACCTCTTTCAGGAAGCTGCGAAAAAAAAGTGAACATTTTCTAAACTAAGCTCATCTAAACATGCATCAATTATGATACATATTTGTATAACTATGAACAAGTGTATAAGCTTATACTATGGTAGATTGTATTGCTATGCTTCTCATAGACATTCATTGTGAATAACCTCTTCTCCCTCTGTATGGTATCTTCGAAGGGCATGCTTGATGCGTGGATTTGGTTTTGCATAATTAGAATGGGAGAGGAATGACTGTTCCTGTTCTATTACTAGGTTTGCTCTGGAATGGAATGATATTTTTATGTTTCATTCTGCTTTTATCATTTTTTGTTTGGTAAAGAAAATCAATATAAAATTGAATCATAATTATGACTAAATGAAAATTAATAAGGGGTGATGAAATAAAACAACACTAATTTGGTCTAGCCAGGGCAAAAATGGGCATTAATGAGGAATTAAGGTTCTGTTTGTTTGAACTCAGAAAATTATTTTGAACTTTCAAATGAAAAACACACATTAATTTAGACACACTTTGCGATCACATCTAATGATTGAAAATCAATTTTAACCAAACTTTAAACTAAACAGTCGCTAAAACAAACATTAATTTGTTCTAGCCAACAAAATATGGCCATTTACCTCTCTTGACCAGAATGGAAATTTCTGCCTATAATTTTGAAGCATGGAAACAAATATTTCTTTCCTTCTGAACTTAGCAATACTTGTTCTTATGGAATAGTGGTAATAACAGAATGACTGTGTTACATACTAAAAATGCTCAAATTTTATATGTTAAGGACAGTGATTGACTTGATTGAACCTTTAAGTGAAGCAGTTTTACATTTTGCATAGAGAAAATAATGTTTAACTTGTCTGGATATTGAACTTGAACTCGGAAAATTATGATATAGTTGACATTGTTTTCAAATGGTTCTTGGCAGGTCACTTATGGATGAAAGATGTTCATTAGAAGTCAACAAGGTGGCATTTTGCTATAAATTGGTAGTGTTTTTTTGAAGAATTACTCCCCTGTGTCCATGGCTGCTGATCAGAGGAGAAAACGAGTAAATGGTGCAAACATTGCTGGTTATGGTTCTAGAGAGCAACACAGGATCAAAAGAAAGAATTTGGGATTAGTTCAAAATGATTTGAACATGAGGCCTCACATCTCTGTTGAGTGGGATGGTAATCACAAAAAGGTTGTTGCTAAGTGGGAACAGATTGGCATCAGTTGGAGACAAATGAAACCATTTATCAATTTGGTTTCTAATGATCACAAAATCTTGGCAGATGTGTTCGCAGTGCCTCAAGAAATTTTTGAATTGGATAATTTAAGTGAAGTTCTTTCGTATGAGGTAAGTATCATGTTGTGGTATGTTTCTATAACATAGGAAGTTGTGCCTAGGTGACCGGATGGTCATTTGTTTGGATCCGGAAACAACCTCTTTGCATATGCAAGGGTAAGGTTGCGTACAAATGACCCTCGTCCATACCTTTGCATTGTGAGGAGCCTCCAGGCACTACGGGGGTATGTTAGTTTTTAGGAATTATGCCTAAAGAATCTTCTGTTGAACTTTTGGCAATTGGCAGGTTTGGAAGACCCATCTTTCAGAAAATGAGAGAAACCTTCTTATGAATTTTCTCCCTAGTGGCTTTGAGTCACATCAAGTTGTGGAAGAACTACTTGGTGGGATTAACTTTAACTTTGGAAATCCTTTCTCGAAATGGTAAGATCTCTTTATTTGTATTTTTCTCTGTAGATAAATTATCTGCTCACTCTGCTGTATTTTGCAGTTTATCTATTCTTGCTCATAAGTACATGCTGCATGTGACAATTTCTTACTTTTAAATTTCAGTGAATGAGTGGATTAGTTATTGATGTAATGTTGTGTAATTGGTTTTATTATTGGCCTTTGAGTTGAGTTTACCAGCATTACCAATTGCATATTTCAGCTATAAATTCTGTTTGGTGCTTACTTCGAAATTCAATCTAGATTTTATCATATCTTACAGCCTATTGACCAGTTTTCTATGGTCTTCCTTTTGCTGCAGACAATTTTCTCAATTTTGTAACTTGAAGGGATTTTGTTTGGTTGAAATTCTGTTTTGTTCTTCATTGTTCCTATGCTTACATTTTTTTCGTTTATGTTCATTTGACAACTGTTGAAAATATAGGACTACATTTCTGAAAGATTTGAGATACACACTGGAGAAAAATTATCACTCTCTGCTCTTAGCTTTTTATTAACACATATATATAGTACAGAGAAAGAGAGAGACAGAAGGGGGAAAGCTGCCTTTGGATAAGGATTAGACACTCAGCTTCCCACACACTCAACATGACAACACATAAAGCTTAATACACACTCAACCTCACACACACACACTCAAAACAGCCTTTTACCTACACAGCTGTCTACACAATACAGCTGTCTACAATATATATTTAACAACAACCATCTCTATGCTCATTTGGGTAGTGATTGTTTATCGATATTGTTTGTTATGGCAATATCATATTGCAATCTCATTAAGATCCTTCTGTTTTGCCTATTTTGTGAGCAAAATATCATTAAGACATGTGAAGGTATTTGTTTAGTTTGCTAATCATTCATGAAGATCTTCTTTTTCAGAGTCACAAATGTCTTAAAATATATATTTGCAGGGGTGCTTCGCTATGTTTAGGCAGTCTTCATCCAGATATGATTGTTGACCAGGAACAGCATCTTAAGACAGAGAGGAGAGAATACTACTCACACATTCATAATTATCACAATGAGTAAGCATTGTACATCCTCAACATGTATCTTTTTGGCATAGTATTTAATGCAGTATTGTAATTATTCTATTTGGCAGTATGATAGGATTTCTATCAAAGTTGAAGAAGAGCTGGCAAAGCTGTAAAGATCCAGAAAAGGAGATTGTGCAAAAGATATGGAGGTTGTCACTTACTTTCTTTGTATTGCTGTCTACATACAATGCACACCTGACCAAATTCAAAATTAGGACAGGACATATTCCATAGTTCCTATTATTAAAAGGATACCTTCTTTGCTCTGTGTTTTCAATAGCTTACTGTTGCACAAACTGGGTGAATGCATCTGGAATGCATATTATCTTTCCTATGATTATTTTTTAATAGTTTAAGATGTTATGTTACTTCAAATCAGAGATGGTAAAATCCTGAAAATCTTCTCTGATGTATCTGATCGAATGGGACTTTCCCTTCATATTATCTGCTTCACTACTGTCTTCACCAGTTGATGATGAGTCTGTTAATGTGCATTTATCTGTTTTGCATGTCTACTGATAGAAAGTCTTATTATTTAAGCATCACTGTTTTTGTTTCAATTTTGATATTAAACTTTTATTTGGTACTCAAAATGAAATCCTTTGATAACTGTTGGTGAAACAGATTGGACCAATTTTATTTTTGGATGCCAAATGGACGATAGTTGACTTACTTATTAAATACCAACTTGTAGTTAATATTGATTCACTTCTCTTGTTGATGTGTACTCCATTTTAAATATTAATTTATGGTTGAGATAGTGATTATGATGAGTGCTAGTTTGTAGTTTTGTTGATGTGTAAGTACTTCTGTTGCAGCAATGCAAGCTACATGTGATCTTTTGTTGGGTACTCAGTGATTATTGAACTTGAATTTTATGAGTTTCTGCTCCTTTAGTTTTGGAATTTCTACTTTCTAGTTATAATCATTATATAGTTGTTGGATTATGCAGGACAAAGCATGTAGAGAAAAGAATGCTCTCCAAAGTGATTGAATCTAGAGGCTATGATCATAATGGGAATGTTACAGGGACATCTGAGTCATGCTCCTGGGATGCAGAGGAGAAAGCATGTAGTAGCGACAACCAAATTTCCTCACTGAGAAAAGACGATAAACTTCAAAGAAGGTAACTAATTAATTTGTAGTCAGCAATATTTAGTACTTGCAAGGTCTCTTAACTCTGCAATATCTGTCAAAATTGAATTACTAACTTGGTGAATTTGAAATATTTTATGAATGCTTCCATTTGCCATCTCTTTAGCAGAGTATAAGATCTTTCTGGTAAAGCTGTGAAATAGAAATTTAAGATATCTGTATATGGGTCAAGATTGCTTAATAGGATTAATAGAATTTCTTCTTGAATTAGTGAACTTCCTACGGAATATATTTTCCACATTTTAAGATTGATTACTGATGCCATCCAAACAGAAGAGAACTTTTTCACATTTTACTGTTTAATGCCATCTGTATAATTAGTTCAATATCATCACCATTAATCAGTTATTTATTGCTCATGGTCGTTGTTATTACTATTGTTTTGTCATTGACATATTCTCTTTTTTTTTAGACCTGCTTTTTGTTCCCCTTCATTATTGATATTATATTGTACTGTACCTAAAGATGTGGATTTTTTTATTCTTTTGTTTTTTTGTTAGTTATATTTAGGTTCTTACCATCTGTGCAGTTGTAACAAAAAAACATCCTAGCCTTGTCTCATTAGGTTGGGTTAAACAAAATAACCATGAACAATTCTTATTCTGGAATCAATCTTAATCTATATACTCAAGCCTTCGATTTAGCTTGTGGGAATTTGATGCAAAAAAGACATTTTGGATACAAAATCCATTGGCATGCTTGTCTTGAAATTTGGGGACTGGTTTTGTTATTTTGGAACATCAGACAACAACGCTAAAGTTCCTAGTCCAGTTTTACATATTCTTTTTTGATGTTTGTTGGGCTGATGAATGATGATAATATTGAATAAAGCATCTCACTTTGTACTTAAGTTCACCTACTTTAGATCACCCTAGATTTTTTAGAAAATTACTAAGGAATTATTAGTAAATATTTCCATTGTACAATGATCTACTATGCAATCAATAATTCATTCAACTTCTTGCATCAAAGTTTTAGTACCTGTTTTGTTGTTATCATATAACTGATAGTACCTGACTAGTAACTGGAATATGAAACCAGGTCATTTGGGGGCAAATTTCTTTCTCTGGTTTTGTATTTTTTTTCCTTTTAATTGTATCCTTTATTTGGCATTACTTTGATTTATATCTCCTGCTGTATGTTTACACATGTTTTAAGCTTTCTTTATTTCTCAATTCAAATATACCTTTACTTTTTTAATGTTTAATGTAAGCGTTTTTGAAATAATGTTTGGCAGGGTGCTTGAAAAATGCATTGTTAAAGGTAAATCCAGAAATTTGATGGATTCTTTGGACAATATGCCTAACGTGGGAGAAAAGCCCAAGACAGGAGACAAACTGCCCAAGCATAGCATTCATTCTAGCGATAGTGATAAATACATGTCATGTATCAAGGTTAGGCTCTCCACTTTTTATTTATTTTATTTATTTGAGCGATACTGAATTGGCAGAGAAACAATATTGTTGCTGGATCAGTTATCTCTTTAGTGTCAATAATTAGAAGGATAATAGTAGTCGCTCAATTATGTGAAATTAATTATCACATTTTAACTTGTAAGTATTTAAACTTCAGCTGATTTATTTGTTCCTTTGAAGTCAAACTGCTATTTTTTTAGTTTCCTTAAAATTTGTTGTGGTTAGAGCTTTTAGTGTGGTTTTACTAATTCTATTGAATATAGTTATATGGATTTAATAATAACATAAGAGTGGTATTTTTAAAGATATTTTTTCCTTTAAGGTGAAGAAACCCAGCAAAAATTTTCATCTTTGCCATGAATATTTGAGTTAGGGCATTTGCTAATTGTTTCCTTTATGCATTTCAGATTAGCAAGCAGCAGCATGAACTTGTTAAGAATATGAAGCAGGCTGGTAAAAGCATCCAATCTAGGTCCCTTAACCGTGTTTTGGGTAACCTTGAAAAAATTCATGTGCAACCATACAATACATTTGTCAAAGAAGAACAGAAGAAGTTGCAGGAGCATTGGTTAGTGAGATGTTCACAGTGCTATCTTTTATGCCAATATGTCATTGAACAGATACATTTTGAAAATTTTGTTCATTATTTCTCATTTGAATATTTCATTTGCATAGGTTGCTATTAGTAAACAAAGACCTCCCTGCGGCATATCTAAATTGGACAGAGAGACGGATACAGAGACATGCTGTGAGAAATTCATTGGTTGCAGAGATGAAGGATAAATCAAATCCATTCATGGAGGTTTGTAGTTGTGTTTCTTTGTTAGGGTCTTCTATAATTTCCTAGTATTGAGTTGCATATCTTGATTTAGTTTCTCAAATTCCTAGAAGACCCTTGATCAGTTGGTTCCGTATCATGGGCATTTTTTCACAATACTCTGTTACTTAAGATATGTCCAATTATAATTTGTCCTTCAGGAAGAGGATGGTGTGGACACAGGGAGTGAACTTAAGGATCAGGATGGTGTGAACTCAGGGAGTGAACTACAGGATCACGATGAGGTGAACTCAGGGAGTGAACTTCAGGATCAGGATGAGGACAACCTTGGCTCAGGGGACAAGCTAAAGGATAAGAATGAGGATAACATGAGTTCAGAATGTGAGCCTCAGGAGCAGAATGAGGATAATGTGACCTCAGGGAGCGAACTTCAGGATCAGGGTGAGGATAATGTCAACTCGGGTGATGAGCTTCAGGATCAGGTGAATGATGGAGGTCTGAATGATCAGTCTGACTTGAAAGAAGATGAGGATTCTTTTTCTAGGTCCCCCGAGAACCAGTCCCAGCACAATTCTTATGTTAGTGGTGATGATGAGTTCAACCGAATGAGTGTAGATTCAGAAAGGAATATTCTTTTATCAAAATCAAATAATACTTCATCGATTAGTGGTGATCATGAGTTCAACCGAATGAATGTGGATTCAGAAAAGAATCTTCTTTTATCAAAATCAAATAATACTTCATTGAATGAAGATGAGTATTCAAGGAATATGAACACTCGGGATGTTTCTATTGATGAAGAAGCACCTTTCACTTCCAGTGGTGATGTCTGGCAAGGAGTTGAAATGCCACATTCATACTATGATTCTGCTGTGACCCACGAGTATGCAGCCAGTGGGTTATCACTGGCTAATCCTCAAGTCAGTCAAGAGCAGCCAACTCGTATGATTGATCTTGAAGCTGATTTGCGTCGAGAAGAGACAGGCAAAGAGTTGTTAAGTAGGCAATTAGATAATGGGACCTTCAGTTCATACCAAAGCCAGGATCGAAGTGTCTTACTTGAATCACTCTTCAAAGGAGAGGGGTTGTTACCTTATCATCATGATCAGAAAGTAGCTGAGTTAGATTTCCAAACTTCAAACAATGTTATGATGGGGGGTGGCCAATTTTCCAGTCATTTAAAGGAGCCATTGCAAACTTCGCTGACACTGGATCAGGGGCGAAGGAGAGCTACTGAGGTTTACATGCCAGAAAACATGTCAGAGAATATTTATTCGGATGGAGGAAGGTATTTGATCCCCAGGCAAGATCCTTTGACTGCGGTAAATATGACTGATTGGGCTGCTAATAATGCTCGCATAGCAGGGCCTTCCCAATCTCACTTGAACACTGGAGATTTTATTGATCATCATTGGTTCCCTGCTGATCATCAAGTTCGTGGTGGTGGCTGGAATGGATCTGATGGTGGTGGTCTTTCAAGTCAAAGTCTTGGCACTGGAGCAAGCGCTGATCAGAGTTTATTTAGTATTCTGTCAGAGTGTGACCAATTGCATTCAGGTAGCCCTTATGATTCAGTTAGAAATACTAACCAGTTTCTTGCACCGAGAACTTATGGATTAGCAGATGCAGGTACACCAAGGGTAAACACGGTTGCACCACCGGCTTCTCATCCATTAGATTACTTCACCAGACGTGAAGCACCTAGTGGCCTGGTGCCTGATGATACGGTATGGATGAGCTTGCCGCCACATCAGAATTCTTCATTACATGATCAAATCGGAAAGCCATACTTAAGGTCATGGAACCGGTAATGAACGTTTTACCCAATATTAGCGAGGTAATCTTGACTGCAAAGACCGTGAGAAGAAATGCAAATTTGTCCATGTGATAGAATTTTGACTTAAACAAGATCCACAGAAGCTGGGGTATACATACCCTGAGACGAGAGAGATAGGTTTCTGTACATACCTATACCGAGGCCAACTCAACACCATGTACATATCTAGATATTAGATGGCAGGAAAGAAACCAAGTGATTAAGATAAACTTCAAGAATTTCAGGTTATTAGGTAAATTACATATTTATTATTTTTTTTCCTTTGCTTCTAGAGAGACATTCTTTAATAATTTTGGAAGATAAGAAATGCTGGGGGCTGGTGCCACTTTTTGAATTTTGAGTTACCTTTATTCTGGGTTCTTTTTCATAGTTTTGGTCAATATATCAAATGCTAAAAAAATGTTTTTTCTCGTTGGTTATAGTAGCAACCTTTTTGTTCAATATAAGGTTATAGTACACGAGCATAACCTTTTTGTTAACATCTAGAGATAAGCATAGATGGGTTTCCTGGGTCAATAGGACTCCGAAGTCTCTAATCAGAATTCCTTGAGGTTGCCCTTCGTGATGATAGGTTTTTTTTTTTTTAATAATAAAAGGGTTATTATGTTATTGGTGTAAAGTATAACTGTTCCGTAGTTCATTACAGTCAATCTTTGGATGAGTGAATCTTAAGTGTTAGGTAGTTACAAACAGGCACTTAACTCGTTAATTTAAGAAATATTTCCACTAAACTTAACAAAAAAAAACCTCTCGAGGAGAAGTAAATATATCTAGGCCTTAACAATTAAATTAAATTTATAAAATTAATTGATATTCTACATCAATGTCGATAAAAAATATATATCTAGGCCTTCAGTTAAAAGTTATACATTTGTTTTATGTATTAACTTTTCACACTATCATCTATTTTTTAAAAAATAAAATTGTACATTTTGTTTTGTGGGAGGTGCAACGGTACAAGGCAATAATTGGGTGTGATATTCAAATCGGTTGTTTTACAAAAGAAAAATGTTATTATTGTCAATCTTAAAACAACTTAATTAAAACTGTAAATTAAATTAAATTAACAATCTTAAAATCGTGTCAGAAAGTTTGTTAAATTTGTCTAGCGGTTAGTAACGGATTCAAATGTTAAATGCCATTGTGTTGCCGTCTTGGGTCACAAAAAATCAAAGAAAGGAATGACACATGACTTTTGTTTATATATTTATCCTTGTAGTCGTTTGAGAGAATTCGTAAAATGTTGGGTGATTACATAAAAAAAAAGGTTTTAGAAGGTTAAATAATATATATCTTGATTTCCAATTTTTATGAAAACGTGTTTTGGAGTGAGAAATATGTGAAACAAATTAGTGAACCTGATTTATCGTGTACCAAAGAAATGATCCATTTCTTTTGTCTTGCTTGACATTGACGGGAGTCCTCTTCTTGGCATACTCCAATAAAACAGATAGCGTTTATGTGAATGATATTTAACTTTAGTAACAAAGAATGGGTTAACTTTCGTTCTTTTATATCTCTTTTTTACAATAATGTTGTCATAACAAATTACGAGTCTATAACATATTTTTTTATATGTTAAGAATCAAACACAATAGAATTTATAACACTTATACATGAATTAATTCAACTGGACTTCCTTACTAATAATTTTTGATAATGAATATGTAATTCTTTAGCTAACTTCCTAACAAAAGAATATAAATCTACAATTTTTAGTGCTAATCTATATTCTTTTTATGAACATAACTTCTCTATATGGGTACTCTCTCTCTCTAAGAACAAAAAATGTATAATTTTACGGGAGAAATTTAATAAGAAAATTTACACGTATACTTTTTCACTCAACAAATTTATCGATTTAGAGAGAAATTTAATGAGAAACAAACACGTGTACTTTTTTTCTTTTTCACCTTTTTCACTTGATATAGTGCTCTGCCTCTATTGTGCTTTTCAGACAATGAAAATTTAAATAAATAAAAAATATGGACAAGGGGAAAATACTATGAAAAACATCAATGAATCTATTTTGAGAATATAAGAGAAAGTTTGAATGAATCAATTTCACACGTACGCACCATAATAATTTCTCTTTTCTGAACGATGAACAATCGCTTGGCCATGCACGTGAATTCCCCTTCCGAAGAAACCGAACATCTGTGTGTGTTTTCTAAACAACGTTAGTTATGTGACCGACCAACACGCCTGTGGTGGTTAATTAGTTTCATCACTTAAACAAGAACTTGCATTTTTATTTCTATTTCTATTTATTAAATGGTTTTCTTTTTAATTTTTGGTTTGTGTGTGGTTGTTGCAGCACCGTACGTGAAGCATCTTATGCCTAGTTTGCGAAGCATGAATCTAATTCCATAATGTGTTGCCAAGAAACACTTTGTTTCGTCTTTCACATATCCTTTTGAACGTGTCACATATAAGTTAAGGTTCCTTTGAGCACCCTTTGGTTCGTATTTCAATCTTTGGGACTAGTTTGGTGGGTTGAATGGCACATTCGGGTTTCGAAGAAATGGGCAACCAGAAGAAGAAGGAAGTGATTCGGGTAGAGCGTGAATCAGTTATTCCAGTTTTGAAGCCTCAGCTCATCATGACATTGGCCAACCTTATTAGTATGTGTTTCTTCTGAAACTTTTTGTTTCTCTCAAGTACAAATGTTATCGGAAAGTCCCATATGGCTTGTCTTGATTCTTGAGTGTAAGTTATATATTTATTAGATCACTTTACTTAATGTTAACTGATTTTAAGATTTTAAGATGAAATTTAACGTGATATCAGAACCTATAGATCATCTTGTTAAATAACTTATTCTAGTAAGTTTGTTTGTTCTGCGTAAATAATTTTCTTAGTTAGCGTAACATTTTTTTTTTCTAATATTCGAGAACAAGTGGAATATATCTGTTGAACTTCACTAATATCAATTGATTTTAAGATGAAATCTAATACATATGTGATGTACAATTCTGCACCTAGGAATTACTACAAAAGTTAACAACTGTATCAAAGATGACAATCCATTGGATAACAATATAAATCTTTAGGTGCAATCTAATTAAATCCTTATTAATGATTTGGCGCAGTTATGGTGATAGAATTTTGCAGTTTTGACTTAGATGATATAGCATAGAAACAGCTTTCTCCCCACTCCCTCTTCCAAAGCTACTATTTTCTTTGTAGACTTGAGTCGTTTGGGTACTATGTGCAGAACATAGTGCTGACCGAGTTGAATTTTTGAAGCTCTGCAAAAGAATAGAGTATACAATTCGAGCTTGGTATCTTCTACAGTTTGAGGACATGATGGTATTCTTTTTTCTTCACCATTTTGTGATACAAATAGCTTAGTGATATGGTTGGAGCCTGATTTTTTCTTTTCTTTTTTTGTTCCTTAAGCAACTCTATTCTCTCTTTGATCCTGTATCCGGGACGCAGAAGTTGGAACACCAGAAGTTACCTCGTGAAGAAATTGATGTTCTTGAACAGAATTTCTTGACTTACCTATTTGAGGTATTTTGGAGACTTCATGAATTTACATTGTCTACAGTTATATTGGGACATTTCATTTATTTATTATAGACTTTAATTAACTTATAACAATGATGATTTAATTGAGAAATTAAATCAACTTTATATAATTTATCTTGATAATGATTGTTGTTGATAAAATGTGTTATCAATAGATTTACAACTTTATTGTGTATATCATGATATGACAGTCAAATGGAAGCTACCAAAACCAAACTTCTGTTTTAATTTAATCATTTTTAAAATGCTTCATTTCTCGCCTCTGACTCTGCCTCAAAGAATTAAGCTTCCTTCAAATAAAAGACTAATTGAACAATAATTTAGCCTTGTCTAAGAATTGAAGGGTGAGGAAGTATAGGGGTTGGGACTACGGCTTCATTGAGTTTCAGTGTTCTGTTATTAGAATGATAAGGTTAATTAGCTACTCTTTTATGTGACACAAGTAAAGTGATTAAACGCTTTAGTTTGTGGAGTAAACATAAAATTTATAAGAAACCACATGGCTATGATAAAATATATAAAATTAATCTAAAAAGTTTAATTTAAATAAAAATTTTAAATTACAAGAAAGAATTCATGTTTCAAGTATGAGCATAAGTCATAATAAACATACTAAAATACAAAAAAAAAATCTAATTATTGTAATCACTATTGGTACAAAAGTTAAAAAATTAAAAGTATAAAAATTGTAAAAATACAATTACAAACATTTGAACTGTCCATGCAGTATTCGACATGGATACATATCTCATATCTGACATGGTTATGACACGACACAGCCACTATTTAGAAGTGTCCATGTTTATTAGCCTAGATGTAAATGGTGAATAAGATTTAGAATTACATATTCAGGGACTGATTGAAAGAAGTAGCACTATAGCACTACAACAGTTTAAATATCTGTTTTTGTGTTTCTTATGGTATCTTAAGATGATTTGATTCTTTATACAGGTCATGAAAAAAAGCAACTTCAAGATTGCTACTCAAGAAGAGATTGATATTGCACTTTCTGGACAGTATCTTCTAAATCTTCCCATTACAGTAAATGAATCTAAGGTTAGCAACCATGTTTCTGTCTTGTAACTCATTATGTACATGCATAATATATGTGCCTTTAATGGCACAGGTCACTTTGGATGCTTGGTTGTGCTGTTATCAGTTGCTGATCTCTGTGTTTTACCAAATGTAGCTTGACAAGGTTCTTTTGAAAAAATATTTTGAAGCACATCCTCAAGATAACCTTCCAGATTTCTATGATAAGGTACCTTTTAATTTATGTACTAAGGGTACTTATCCAGCAAGGAACTTATGATGCAGTAGTGTTCATTATTTTGTGTTAGGAAGTTCTTGAATTTGTTTGGCATTGAAGGTTGAATGAGATGTGTTAAACCAAACACACATGCATGCATACACACTAGAGACTTGTGCATTTTTATTTTGTTGGACCAGAACAACTTTTAATTAACTGAAACATGCAGGATGGACCTGCATAGATTGGGACAACAATCAGAATGTTTTTTTTTTAAAACTCGATTTTAATCTGTTTGTGAAGTGGCAATCTAACACATCCTGTTATTTTAGTATATTATTTTTCGGCGTGGCATTGGAATTGATCGAACGACCGATTACTTTGTCATGGAGAAAGTGGACATGCTCATAGCACGTTTTTGGTCATATATGTTAAGAATAACCAGGTAAGGAACACTCACCCTGGGAATTGAATTTCTTTTAATTGATGTTAATGAAGAATCCGTCATGACAAGTCATGATTTCTGTAAATGTTGGAACTTTTGACTCCCTTAAAATGCCAATCTAAAATGTTTGAATGATTCAGTATCATCATTCCTGTCTTCACAGTGAAAGGCCTTATCAAAGAATCTATATAATGGCTACTTACTTACCTGTGAATGTGCCATAACATGTTTCATAGAAAACTTTGACACATGGTGATTGCAGGTTGGAAAATTTTTTATCCAGAAGGGAAAAAAGGCATCATAGGAAGGATCCCAAGAAGGATGATGAAATTAACTCAGAGTTGGAAGATTTTCAGGATGATTTATATGAACGGATACGCCTTGAAAAGATGCCAATAAGGTCTTGCTGAATCAGTGTGTGTGTCTGCGTGTTGTGTTGTTGTAGCTTCAGCTGCTGTTGTTATTTTCTTTTCTTTCTGGAGTGATACTTTTCATACTTCATTTACGTAAACATTCTTCCTTGTATGCTTATGGCTGCGTCTTCTTGAAATAGCATTCACCACTCACTTTGACTCATTCTGCTAATACCTGTCTAATGTAAATCCTGAATGTCAGCAGTTTCCCTTTAATCAAATATTTGAATTATCACCATTTGACTAATGTGGAATAAAGACTATTTACTCTGGAATCATCACAATTACAGCAGTATGGCCTTGGAAAATTTTTACAAATGAACATTCTCAAACTAGTAGTCCACCTGTAGAAAGTTTGAATATAGATTTTTGCGAAGATTCAGAAAATGATTCTTATTTATTAAAGCCCAATGTTCCATCTAGAAATCCAACTGATCATTTGTCTGATAAATGCATGCTGTTTTATCTCATCAAAACTGCTGAGCTCATGCATGTAAACTGTATAAATCTTGAATGTTTGATTATCTTGTCACTCATGAAAATTGTTTGCTAATTTCCAGTTTCGGTAGTTTGCTGAACAAGAACACAATCCAAGAACCTACATTTGATAGGATAATTGTTGTGTACAGGTAGTGCTCCATTGTATGGCTAATATCTACCGTGCTAGTTTGTTAGAATAAAATTCTTTCATTAAAGAATAGACTGATAATTATAAACCTATTTGTTTATCTTCTAAAGAAATACTAAAAAGGTCGTTCTGAAAAATCTCTTGGTATATAATTATCAATCTTTTCTTGTATTTGATCTCTATGCATGCTAGTTTGTCAGAATAAAATTCTTCCATCTAAGAAAAGACTGATAATTATAAACTTGTTTATCTTCCAAAGAAATACTAAAAGGCTATTCTGAAAAATCTCATATAAGTCATGAAAAATAAGGAATTTGAGCTATCTTCAGAGGGCTTTGGTTCATGTAAGTATGCTGTGGAAAATCCATGAGTAATTTTATTCTATTGAAGTCTAAGTTGGAAATTTTTTCTTCAGGCCAGCTAGTTCCAATTCAAAAAAAGAAAGAGGAATTTTTGTGAAGCATTTCAAGAGCATTCCAATGGCTGATATGGAAATAGTTCTTGTGAGTTACCTCATTTAGGAAACATTCCAATGTCCGTGTGATTACGTAATTACCCTTTTCCCCAATGACCATAAGTGATGACCTGGTAACAACTTTTTACTTGACAGCCAGAAAAGAGAAATCCTGGATTGACTCCAATGGATTGGGTCAAGTTTCTTGCATCTGCTATAGTTGGGCTGGTTAGTTTTTCAATTACAAGTTGAGTTTTTCTACCATGTTATTGTTCTTTGCCATCATGTATTAATGCATTGAATATGTTTTACTTCACAGGTTGCTGTAGCTAGTTCTCTTGATGTGAATACAGCTGATTTGAGGGTCATTGGTGCCGTTCTCTCCACAGTACTTGGATACTTGGCCAAGACATACTTCACGTAAGCAGTGGCGGATCCAAGACCCTAAGTTAGTGGGGGCAAATTATAAAAAAATAAAATCAATGGATTCAATTATATAAATATAGATAAAATAAAATACCAAAATATAAAATTTTATTTACAAATTTGATAAATTTTTAAAAATGAGGGGGTGCAAGTGCACCTCTTTTCCTTGGAAATGACTTTTGAGACAAAAGTAATTCGGTCAAAGGATCATGAACCTTTGCTTTTGCTTTTATCCGTTGAATCTGCATTGGAACACGCATCGCAACAATTTCAACTGTAAACCAAACATGCACATATACTTTGCATTTATCAGTTTGAGTTTTTCACCTGCATTTCATTAGCTAACTCTACAATTTGATCCTCTTTGTAATGGCATTCAAAGAGGGTGGTTAACATCGAAAGTTAGTCAGATCATGTATTTTTGGAACTTGAAAGATTCTTGGTCAGATCAGATGTCAAATTTGATAAAATAACACCTTTAATTACTTTTTACAGAAGTTAAATTTTATCAGTCAACCTTTTGAATCATGTTATATTATCCTAATGATCATGCATACTGAATTTTATATATATTTTGAGTTTGGCCCTGGTATCAACAAATAGAATTAATCCCTATATATAATTTTAAACATTCCGCAAGTTTGTGTTTAATGAATCTATGTATCCAATGTGGATACTAATATTTAACTTCTCATAGGTTCCAACAAAACTTGGTCCAATACCAAAATTTGATTACACGGTCAATGTATGACAAACAACTGGACAGTGGAAAGGGTACACTTCTCCATTTATGTGATGATGTCATTCAACAGGAAGTAAGTGCTAGCATGATGTGCTTTGTGTCATTACATTTGTTTTGTTTTTTAATTTTTTCCAATAAATCAATAGTGATAATTTCTGTTAACTTGTTTTGCCATTATATGAAAACAAGATAGGGCTAGCCGGTTCTAATGGAATGAACTGTCAAATTTATTTGTACTTTACAAAATGTAATTGAAAACTTAATATATGTATCAACATTTCTTTTATGCTATTCATATGCAATGATCTATTGTACTAGCAAGGTATAGCCTCCAAGATTGAAAAGTATGTGAATATATTGTTGGAAGATCAGCTGCCACCCCTTTTAAGTTTTAGGCCAGATTTTGCTGTATGTAGCTATGCACCAGCCAAACATCTAAAAGTCACACTACCCAAACTCTTAATGTGCAGGTTAAAGAGGTAATAATATCATTTTTCATTCTGATGGAGCAGGGAAAAGCTAATAGACAAGTATGTACATCAATATCAATTGAGGAATATTGTTTCCTTTATAATTTTGCAATTCTAACTTATGGTTAGGAAACGTTTGTCACATTTACTCATTCATATAAGCTATATATGGTAATGCGAATCAGGAGCTCGATCAATGGTGTGAGGAGTTAATCAGAGAAGAGTTTGGGGAGAGCTGTAATTTTGACGTGGATGATGCAGTTCAAAAATTAGAGAAGTTCGGAATTGTCACAAAGGTGAGATTCCCTTCTAAAGTGACTATGTTTGGTTAAAAATATGTAATATCGCAATTTTTCCATGACTTGTTTAATACTTTATGTTGTCACTAAGTTCGGTAACTTTGATTGTAAAGCAGTTGAGGATATATTGTTGATTTTTGAAGGCCCTGTTTTTACCAATTGGACGAATCATTTTATTTCCTCTCATGCATCAGTTATGTCCATTTTATATATTTTAGTGCAAAATTTAATTAGAATGCACTGTCACTATCATCCCCAGATTATCATGAATAATGAATTTGTTAACTTTTACTGTAACTATTTTAAAAATCAGCTAAATGGATGTTAATTACTACTAATAGTAAAAGTACATAAAAATTAAACTCTTTATATTTGCATGGGTATATTAAATGATAATCAGAACTTTAGACATCTTTTTCCATTGCTGTGAGGTTTATCTTGAGTAAATATGCTGATACAACAAGTAGGAAATAATTTTCATTGTTGTTAGCTAAGACAAGTTGCTCTGAAGATTAAGAATGTTTAGTTGACTGGAAGCTTTCCTTGGAATTCAGGATATCATTGGGCGGTATCAATGCGTTGGGCTCAAACGGGCTAATGAGATAATAGGCACCACCACTGAAGAACTTGTCCTTAAGGCAAGACAGGGGGGAAGCATCACTCCTTAATGGTGTTCTGAAATATTCTGCCTCATAATTTCAGACTCACACTGTCTCATTTTTTATTCTTTTTAAAAATATTTGCAATGTTTGTACAACCTTCACCTGAAATTCTAGGCCAATTTTTTTTTTGGAAGGCAAAAATATATATATTATTAATATGAATCATAGCAGTACCAGGGGTACTGGTGAAGTATACATGAATACAAGACACTTAGTGTGTCGCCTTCCAACTTAAACAAATACCCAACATTAATCCCACTACATAGGATAAATATACCCAGCCCATATTAACAAAAATATTCCACAAGGTTAGAAGACCATTGATTGAAAGAAATACTAAAGTTTTTCTCTCTGGTCTTTAACCATGACCATTTGAGGAATAAAGCATCGTCCATCACTCTAGGCCAATTTCATTCATTATTTTCATCAATATAATGTATTGACATTATCAGTAGGGAAATAAGATTTACCCCAAACCCCAATTGCTTGTAAATAATATATATATATATAAAACCAAGAATGCAGGCTGTAATGTACATTTGAAACACGGTTCGATTTGGATATTCAAAACAGTATTGGTACAAGATGAGCCTTATTATCATAAAAACTGTAACCCCAACATTAAATCGCATCATGACTGGAATCTACACCTTTCCAAAGATCATTGGACAAAACAAACTCTGAAATGAGAAAACAGCATAAGAAAGTGCATAATATCATGATTCATGAGTATAATCACTCAGAGGAACTCAAAAAGCTACCATGGTAGACATAAATTTTAGGCAAAACAAAGTAAATAACAATTGATAACATCACAAGTCTACATTAACATTAGGAAGTGCATCATGATTCCACAATAATTAATGATTTAACATGCAAACATTAGTCATATAATAGAGCCCTAATTTCTGTCTCAGACATCAACACCTGAACAACCAAATTTACAAAATTCCATGGCAAGTAAAAGGTTACTAGGTAGCAAGGTGCTTTCTACTATGAATGAATTGAACAGTGAACACAAGGTGACAATGCCCAAAAATTGGTCAAGATCTTAAATCAAACAGTAAGGCAGCTAGCTAGTCTAAACAGACAGCATCACCTTGAACTAGTAGTGATTATAATTAGCTGTAACGATCGAAACCGAGGACTAAGTGTGTCATGATCACCAAGGTTTTAAATTACAGTCACAGTGCAAAAACCTCAAACCTTTATATTGTGGACAAATGCGGCCACAATTGCAACTGTTGATTGCAATTTAAACCCTGCATACCAAGTTTTAAAAACCGGCCTGCAAGTTTCTGCAACTGCAATTTGTCGCATCAATCACATTTATCCATACTTTTCTGCAATATCAAAAGATCACAACAAAACTGCAACCGTGGCTGCCACCACAATGTAAAACCTCAATGCGGACTTCATTGGCCATGACAACAGCCAATGCTGATGCAACCGTAATCGCAATTTAAAAACTTGACTAGTTGTTAGTAACAAGAACTAAGCCGGATTACTGGTAATCTCTTGAAGGACTAAAAATCTAGCCTTGATGATATTATAAAAGCAGAGGAATATATGCTCCTCAAGATCCTCAACCTGTTCCAAAAACCCCTTATGACTCTTTCACAGCTGCTTGATAACTTCCTCCACAAGGTACCTCTCATTCCCCCTCTCCAGCCTAAGCCTCACCAGCACCTTATCATCGGGAGATCGTTGCTCAACACATAGGCACATTTCGCAGCAACATCAAGCTGCCTCAATGCCGCAAGTTCCTTCTTCTCAAAGGCACAGACCGACACGGCACCAGCGGCAGCAGCTAGAGCGGCCACAGCGTACACGGTGACCACGACGGTGGCTGCCACCACGGCAATTACGACGGCGGAGAGAGATATGGTGGAGCCGCGGACGACGCGCCGAGAGAGGCAGAGTCACGACAGCAATTTCGCGATGCGGCGATCGAGCTGCGTTTTGACGTTGGAGGGGTTGGAGCAGGTGACGGAGAAGGTGTGGAGTCGGGGATGGGGTTCTGGAGGGCATGGAAGAGGCGGACGGCGCGAACGCAGTCGTTTTGGGTGGGGTTGGTAGGGTTTAGGGTTTGGAAGAAGTCGAGGAGGGGAGCGTGGAGGTCAAGCGCGCGGAGGAGGCAGTGGTGGAAGTGGAGGCAGAGGTTGGAGGCGGTTTCGGTGTGGTCGAAGAAAGTTGAAATGAGGCGCATGAGGCGCGTGGGGATTGGGGTTAGGGTTAGGGCTAGGGCTTCTTGGACACGGTCGCGGGTGGGGTTAAGATGGTGGAGTTGGGCTTCGATGTTGGAGCGAATGTCGGTGTAGGAGGTGATGTGAACGGCGAGGTTGTACTCGCGAGAGATGCCGGGAGTGTCCTCTGTGAAACGCAGCGTTTATGTTTGTGACGGAAAGAGTGAAAAAAAAAAGATAAGAATTACCTTTGGGAGGGGTTTGGGATTACAATTTCTCAATACAAAAAGATATATCTGAATCTCACCTAATAAGAATGATTTATAATTTCTTTCAACTTCACTTAATAAAAATGATTTATAATTTCTTTCAACTCTTATTAAGTAGTGAAAATTAGAACTTTTTTTTTCATTATTACTCTGGTTTTGTTTCTCTTTGGATGAGATGTGATACTCCAACTCTTTACAAGTTTCTTTATTTATTGGAGCACAATGTGACTTCCTTTAAGAGTGAGTGGTGAATGTCAATAAATGAGTTACATTTACAAAATTTCTTATAACTCTAATCTCTAATTTTCAAAGTGGAGTGTGTAAGTCTCAAGGTCAAAGAAATCAATTTTAAATCATGGGAAAGTGCTCCACAACTTCTTATGCATGTCTTGGAATGTATTTTTCAATTTTTCATGTATTTAAATTTGCATGTTTACTTGAATATGAACGATTCTTAATTATGGAGGAATTTCCAACAGTATAAAATGATTTTTTTATTAGATGTTTGTATAAAAATTTATACTTATGTATGTATGATTTATCCCCTTATATCTACTTAGACAAGTTTCTTTTTCTTTTGAAGACAACATATATCTATATATCATATTAGACAAATACCTAAGTTTAAACACGCATTTTCAACATTTATTTATTGATATGGTATGTTTGATAGTAAAGTGAATTTTTTATTAAATGTTTGTATGAAAATTTGTACTTATATATATGGATGATTTATATTCTTATATCTTATATCTTCTTCGACATGCTTTTTTTTCTTTTTCTTTTGAAGACAACTTATATCTTTAGATAGTTGTCTAAGAATGTATTTAAACACGTGTTTTTTATATTTATTTTTCTTCATTTTTATGTCAAATGGAAGAAAAGTACATTTTTCTTAATTACTATTGACTTGATGCTTGGAAAACTATGTAATTTTTAATTATTCATAAAAATCAAGATAATTATCTAAAATCACACATTAAGCAGAAAATTTTTCTTTCTATGTTTTTGCCACACTTGCACAATCAATTATTCAAAATGAGAGTACCTGAATTTGATTGTTACATTATAAAAAATATATTTAAAATGAAAACCTAAATGAATTAATACATTGCAAATTATTGAAAAGCAAGTTCCTGAAAAACATTTTACTGCCATTAACTTCTGTATATAAGACGATATTACTTTTAATTTATACGAGTATATTATTGAATCTAAATACTAGTATAATTTAAAAAGAGGAAAGTTATCCCATTCCGAGACATGTTGCCCACTATTTTCGATGCTTATCTGCCGCAAACCCCATTGGAAGAACTTGTTTGATGTTTGCCTCATTGTAGTGGCAGTTAGGTGGATCCAAAGTAGTCAATTGGACAATGATTTTTCCCATACTCACTATCACTGTTTAGGTGAATTTACTCAAATGTCAATTCAAGATTATAATCCTTGTTTGGATTTTCACTTTTGCTTAAAAATAAAAATAGGTTAATTTAAGATATTCATAATTTTTTTTTTATTGGGATTGGTTCTTTATATAAGACTTAAAGTTGAAGTTGCACCGTCCACAACTTCCACCAAAGATCATTAATATTGTCAAGAAAAAAATATACCCTCCCCTCCAAAGAAAGAGTAGTGATAAAATTGATGATTGTTTTATGCAGAAAGAAGAAAATGTAAGAAACTAAAGAAGAGGGTACGTAGTTTTAATTTGAGATCATCAGTAAAATACAACTACTAAATGTAGGACATTAATGAAATGGAATCATGTGGACCAGAGGAACATGAAAAACTCATAATTTTAACCATATCAACCATCATTAGTGTTTTAAAAAATTTCCTTATGAAGGTAAAAATCAAAAGAAAAAAAAAGAATATAACTAATTACTGGCCGAAGGTAAGGGGGTGAAATTACATATGCTTTTTTATACAATTATCTTGGGCAATTGCTATATTCACTCTCCCTCTTTGCTTAGACACTTCCCTTTTTAATTTGTTTTTCAAATATGTCCTATTTCAAAAAATACACTTCCTTTTTTTTTGTTAATGGCACAAGTGCAGAAAATTACATGAATGAAGGCAGCAGACTAGCATGACAGTCAATACCCTCAAAACCATATTACACGTAGTCCAGACGAATTCTGAGAGAAATGCTCTGGAGCAGAATTAGGTAGTACCGAAGTAATTCCCAATAAATTATACCATCGCCACCAAATCTGCTGTGCATGTTTACAAGAGAAGAACAAACGTGATGCATCTTCAACCACCTCGTTGCAAAATACACACAAGTGGTCACCTTGTTGGATTTGGATTTGCCTCCTGTGAAGTTTCACTTTAGTATGTAGCCTATCCAATATCACTCTCCAAATCAACAAGGTCACCTTATGTGGAGTTTTGATTTGCCACAACCTCTTAAAAATACACTCCCCTGTTTATATTAAACCAGTAGGTTATAGCATAAGGAGTGTCCCCAACACCAGTTTCAGAATAATGCAAACATAATCAATAGGAACTACTTCCAGGAACTATCTGGTTTATCCACCTCTGTTTTTTCTTATAAGCCAAACGAATTTCATTAATAGGTAAAAGAAGTACCTATTATGAAATATCCAAGCATTGGTTCTCAAACCCTGCGCCATTGTCCCCTGCACTCCTATTATCGAGCCATGCATCTCCCCTACCCATATAAAGTCAAGTGCTGTTATTTCTTCAATGAATTAAAAATAACTAAGACAGATTATATAGTGCTGTAGATATGGCTGACATATTCTTTCAAGGCATGGTTCTATTGGCAATGGAAGATTTTTATAACCAAATTTGTGAAGAAGGCTAGCTTAGCTTAAGCGTCTGCAACTACATTACAAGTTCTCTTAGCACAAGATAGGAAAACAGATATGTCTCTTCTAGTAATGAAGAAAAAACAGAACTTTTGTGCCCAGAAATAATAAGAGTATTAATTAAGTGTTCTGTCAAGTCTATATTTCGTCTTCAAACATTATTATCTAGCTTGAGGTGATTGTACCAATCATGAACACGGTACTCCTTGGAATTAATTACCCTTATTTACGGTCAAGACTCGAGAGAGAACTTTGCAATTCATGTGGACAATTTTTTTTTACCATATCAAATTTCTCTCTTACCTCTTATGCTACGATATATATTTTTTCTTTTATATTCATTTACTGGGGGAGAGTTTATATGATTGGTATCCTGTGTTTGGTTACTCAACTCTGACGTGAATAGCCATGTCTCTCCTGAAGCTTTGCTTTGTAGCTTCCACGTTTTTTTATCATTGGGATGTGGTTTTTTTGCGTCACACCAATGCATGTTATTGTTTGTTTTTTTTTTTTTTTTGTTACAAAGGGAAAATACTATCATAATAGCTTGGAAAGGGTAAACAATAACAAATTATCTATCATGGGAGAAAAATGTTAGAATTCTTTCAGCTAAAAGAAGGTCCACCAACTTCTGGTGACTCAATCAGATATGGCTAGCAAAAACAGCAAAATTCATAATATACCCCCGTTATTTGAAGCGGGTAAAAAATCTGTCAGAAAATATAACTTGCTTTCAAATCTTTCAAAATCTGTCAGCACAAAATGCTACAATGATGGGACCGCCCAAATCACCAATAGCACACCCTGAAGAGAAAAAAAAAACGATTAAGCCTATCGAAGTGAAACAAACAAGAATCAGCTCAAGGTTTTGTTTAAATAAACTTTTAAATAAACAATTATAGAAGAAAATAAAAAAGGTAATATAAATTAAACTTCTCTCATAAGTTAAATTGGCTGATGCATAAGTTAAAACCAGTTTTGCAAGAAGCTAAATGAGAGAGCTGTATATTAGCTCATGTATAAGCTAATTTTAATTTATGAGAGAAGTTTATTTCATTTTACCTTTCTATTTTATTTTCTTTAAGAGCTCATGAAAAAGTTTATTCACACAATACCTTAAAATCACAAAATTCAAGTAATATGCAACAATCTTGTAATTCTCTGAATGTGTTGTTTACAATCTTACCAACCCACTGGCCGAGCCATGGACGACGAATAAAGGTTGCACCAATTCCTGCTCCTATGGAGGCAAAGATTAAAGATGAAGTACATCTAACAGTAGCAATGACAACCTTCTGTCCAAGAACTCCAACTTGATTTGTTTGATCAACATCATTATCCTCGTACTGGCCCTGGAATGTGGAGGAAAAGAATCGATATAAATCAATGCCTACTTGGACAAGCCATGATGCTGCAACTCCAAGCATATGTCCTATACATAACAAAAAGAAAGTCAGCATAAGATAGTTGATGAAGTCAAAACCTCAGGGAATCTCATAATGAACAAATAATTCATGGATTGCTTTGACCTCTGAATGTTGTTCTGCTCACACAGTAGACGTAAACCAAAGTAGGCATGCTCCTTCCAGCCTTGCGAGTTGCTGATCTAGGGATATCTGTTCGAGAAATCCAAAAAAACCAACTATTTGTAAGATCTCTAGGAGAGCTCAGAATATAAAACAACCATCTCGTAAAATTTTAATTAACTTTGCTAGTGGTAAATAATAACTACTTCATGTAAGTAAGTAAGGGCATCTAATTAATTTTGCTGAATTCAAAAACAATTTTAGAGAAAATATACCTTTAAGAAGCTTCCATGCCATTCTTTGTGAAACATAATGCACAACAATTCTTTCTAAAATCCTTCTAGTGGTCACAACGGTTGTCTGTGATGGCATCCACGAGTCATTTAACATAAGTTTTAAACATCATAAGAATACAGAGAAACACAATGAAATATGCATGATGTTGATCCACATATCATAGAGCAGAAGTTAAGGAATCAAACTAATTTACTAGGTAATTACTAAATAAAAGGAAACACAGAAAGGAAGCATAGTACCAATTTGCTTATTACTGAATCAACAAAAACAAGGTTCGGCAGAAATATAGAGCATCAAAAGTAAAAGCTTTATATGAAGGAAGATTTCATATGAAGATGGTCAATTCTGAAAATTGAACAAATTCCTAGCAGCATATAGATACATCTCTCTCAAACATCCAATATCTGGGAGAATAATAGATTGGTAGCATGGGTTAAGATAGATTGATAAGTGCAATTGTGTAATATAACAAATATAATAGTAAATTATTTCATCCTTTTATCACAGTTGAACTTTGTGTAGCTTTTGGTAAGGGTACTCCTGATAATGAGTAGATGTAAATTATTCCTACACATAACAGATGCATTATAACCGACAGGGACCTTAGAAGCATACAACAATTTGACCACATTAATCCTGTCAATTTTATTCCCAGATATTATTAAATGCTCGGTTAATTAGATTAACTTCATCAGCGTCAATTTGAATGTAGTTTAGAAATAAGGACATAGCAACATGCTAGACTGGTCTGCATTGATGGAGGACTACTAAATGTCGAGTTGCTTCTTCTGTTGTTGTCAATGTTCACATAGTGAAAGTAATATTCATGCAACTTTAATGCAAGTTATTTTTATTTCTCTTATTTTCTCTTTGTTCAAATTACTTTAGACGGCTAGGATTAAGTGAATTCTTTGGGTTAGAATTGGTTTTTACTTAAATTCGATATATTAAGAGGTTAACAGTTATAATAACGGCACTCTGTTTTCTAAAATATTAGGAGTTTCTTGTATATTCCCTAGTTGTTAGACCAAGGTTGATATGAACCATAACAGTAACTTGTATAAAGATGTTTAATGGCTGGTAGCCTGTACATGAGTGTTCAGAATTTTCTATATATACCAATTCTTCAATGGTACCAGGCTGTTAACCAGAAGGCATGACATCTTTATGCATAGATCACCGTGCCCAATATTTTCTCTCCCTATTTTTTCTTGAAAGAAACAATTTTGTTTCTATGGCCAATTGGCCATCACCCTACATTAAGTATGACCTAATAATATGACAGTTGTTATTGTTGAGTGCAGAGTAGGTTGTAGGTTCATTAAATTCCACATGTCAAAACAAAAGCTTGGTTTAATAAATAGAAATAGCTGTCCTCCTCAATTGACATGTCTATCTATCTGCGTCTGAAATGAAGAGGAGCTATTTATGAATTAGACACAGGGTTTCCTGAAATACAAGATACATATAGCAGCATAACAGCACTGTCACTGATACTAAATAACAAATCACTCAAAGCAATTTCATAAATGGTCAATATATTGCAGGATATAAATTTTACTCAACCAAGAATAGAATAAGATAAAATCTAACCTCACGCATGATTTGCTTGACTGATTTTTTAAAGGGAACAACCAGATCAACATGGTGCTCTTGATCCTCCTCCTGGAAATTCTCATCATCTTCCATTTCCACACGGGGCTCCAAAAGTGGCAAATAGAACATCAAGAATGACCTTAAGGAAGTCAACGCAAATGCCCTTAATTCAAAAGCAGAGAAGAGAGGCTTAAGTTCCACATTATACTGCTTGGTACTATATCTTACAGCATCATATTTATAATTCCTTTCAAAAGAACTTTGTATATTAGAAATGTAGTCTTCTGGTAATACTGCACCAGCATCACAATATGCAACTGATGACCTGAAATTAAAGTAGTGTGAGAGTTAAAAGTAAATATATGCTGCCTTTCAAAAAAAAGTAAATATATGCTCATTGCACATGGTTAAACCAAAGTAGGACAATATACTACAACTCAGAACACGTCTACAAACATCACAAATGTTCATAGGTTTTCCTTCTGTCATTCCTCCAAATTGCTACAATTGGGTGGTCAATGGTAAGTTGGTAACTCCTTCAAATATGATACTAAATCCCCTTACACACACACACACACAAAACAAATAAATAAATAACAAACTGTTTTACCACATTAAAGAATTTTTAACTATTTCACAAATAAACGTAAGTGTTGAATGGATTCCAATTTATACCAACGAACCAAATTATGTCCTAAATCCTAATAAGCAGCACACAATAAAACTATCAACAACCCATATATCCAAAAACAGAACCCAAATTTTCACCATCCAGATAAACTTTAAAAGTAGAATGTATAGTAATCCACAGCCATACCAAAATATTCCAAACCAAACCAATCATATTTTGTCAAATTGTATATCCTAGCCTAGATTAAAATCCTTCAACAACCTAAAACACTAACAACAATGCATGTATAGAAAAATGGAGGCAGAGCATACCCAAACAATGCCCTTGAGGCAAAACCGGTTCCCGCAGCTAAAGACGCTGCAGCGGCAGTGGCAGCAGAGGCAGAACAGAAGGCACTGGAAGACTGAAAGGCGTGAGAAGAGTGCAATCCAGAGCTCAAGTTTTGATTTTTCCTCCATAGATCTAACAGTATAGCTATGCCTGCCATTGTTGGAACTTCCAATGGTTGCAAATCCTAACCCACCCCGTTTATGCTGAGTTGACAAATTACAAGTGAAAACTGACCTAAATTTTAATAAATAAATAAACACTGAGAATGTAATCAATTCATAGTTTCACACAAAACAAAATGGGTGAGAATGATGCTTAATCCAACTGCACAGACAAATGTGAAGAAGAATACAAAATTGGATATGAAATCAGTATTAGAAAATTTGATTAGCTTACTCATAGCTCATAATGGTATCAAAATTACTTAAATTGGCCAAATACAATAGAAATACAAGACCATAATTATAAACTCACCCTCCTATTTAGAAAAAAAAATAAAAAGGAAAAATAAAAAAATCTACGAAACCCATATATATATTTCACTAAAGTGATGCAACTCAAAACTTCCCTCCAGAAACTCAACACCAAAAATCCAACGAACTCAGAAATCGGCAAAACCATTTAATCAAACCCCGCCAAAAAAAAAAAAGAAACAGCAAAACCATTCAATCAAATCCTCCGAAAATTCCCTTTTTTTATGAAATTTTGGTCACATCCACAACGTAAAGGGGGAAAATGCTCACAGTAGCTGCCGCAGGCGGCGGCGTGGTCGAGGTGGTCGCGGCGGTGGCTGAGAGTGAGAGGGTGAGCTGAAAGAGAGGAAATTAACGATCGTACGATGAAATTTTTACAGATATGACTTTAAAATGAAATTTTTAATTATCATACAAAAAAATTATATTTATTATATCATACTATATTAAAAGAAAATAATAGGATTGCCTTACTTGTATAAGATCATATTGCATAGGAAACAACAATTATGAAAAATTATTTTGTACCAATAATAGTGATATATCTCGAGTAAAATTAATCACTAATGGATTAAATAATACTTGTAGTCTTTCACACATGATAAAAAAAATATTAGAAGAAGGTTTATTGACAATTGATAATATTTTGTTTCAAAAAAATACATATTCATGTAATTAATAATTTATAATGAGTATATTTTTCATTCTCCTGCAATATATTTAAAAAATATAACATTACAAGAGTATTATTTTCTTTTTTTTTCTTTTTCAATAACATAAAAATAAAAATAGTGGTGTAATTGATAAGTTTAATAGGGTTTTGGGTATTTAGAAATTCAAACCAATTAATTAATGTTGGATTGGATTGGTTCGGATTTTTTTTTTAAATGCTACCCAAACTAAACCAACTTAATTTTTATGATGTCTATGTGATGCCATATGTCTTGTTGTATGAAATTTGCTATTATGGATAAATATACTGTTGTTATGTTGCCTGTTTTTAAGTATATATGTTTATTGTGCTCACATTCCAATGATTTATTAACGTAAGCTTATTCTTTTGCCTGTTTATTCATGAGTGTGCGTGTGTCGCGATGATTTTGGTGTTCGCATTTGTGGAGCAAATGTTGAGATTGCATAATAACGATTAAATAATTGTACTTTGATAATACAGAAATGAAGAATTAGCAACAAGGTCTAGTCTAGTGTCTTGCTAAGCGCACAGTTTGCATTAAGCAAGACAGGAGACACAAGCACTAAGTGAAGCATTAAGCACAAGAGTTGGTACTCGCGCTCAGCGCGCAACACACGCTAAGCGAGAGGAGCTCGCTAAGCGCGCGATCTACACGTGTTAAGCGAGGGAGGTCGTGCTAAGCGAGCCTACGAAGGCCTAAAGTCCACTTCAGCAGCTATAAATAGAGAGTCAGGTCAAGGGGAAACGAAACGACACACTTAACTGGAAAAATTGATAGTTCACATAAACAAAATAAAAGATTAGTAAGCAATAAGATATAGAAAGCCTAATAACGTAAATAAACAGTGAATCTAAAGATCATATTTAATAAATAAACCCTCCCTAAAACTTTAGTTCAATTGAAAATGATGAACATGAATGTGTAATATGTAATATAGTAGAACATATAAGCTTTATGTTTGCAGATTTCATACTTAAATACCATGTACACACAAAGGAGAATATAAAAGTCAAGGTATAAGCTTCATGTGAATACCTTATTCAAACATGAGGGTTTTTCATATAAAGTTTGATAATGTTAAGCACCTTGATAACATGCAATAGAACTATGGAAGAAAAGGAGTAGCAAAATTAGGGAGATATTGACATGGCTATAATAATGGTTACATAGGATCTTTATTCTAGAATTTAGCATGAAAAACCTTTATGAATTGAAAAAAAAAATTAATTAGAATGACTGCAGATGATGTTATGGAAATAAAATAAAATAAAAATGAAGTGAAGAAAAGGATTGAGTGAGAGAGATGAAAAGATAGACAAAATGTTAACCTAAAAGAAACAATATAAATAATGAAGTGTGTGGGTATAAATATTGTAGTCAGGACATGATTATATTGTTGTTACCCCCATATCTTTAATAATGTGGTAATTTCTTGATTAATTTAGGCGGAAAACCGATTAAGTAAAAGTGAACACAAAAAAAATATTTCCTTTATTTAATGTTATGTTATAGATATAAACAGATCATATTCCAATAATAATAATAATAATAATAATAATAATAATAATAATAATAATAATAATAATAATAATAATAATAATAATAATAACGTGATAATTAACTTTAATAAAATTATTTAGTTAATTGTTTCGTTGATTTATTTTATGATTATGATGTAACATAATTAATAAATAATTTTATTTTTTAAATATAAGTCACCCGTTAAATCTTTTATTTGCGTGAATGAAAAACATAAACAAAGAATATTAATTTAATATATAAGGTTTGTGTATGTTTTTTTTTAAAAAAATAATTAAGAAAATTAATGTAATAGCAGATAAAAGTAAGAAAAGTTAATGTAATTTCACAAAATTTTAAGAATAGTCGGTACATATTAATGACACTTTAAATTTATATAAAAAAATTAACATATCAATAAATACCAACGATATGATAAGGTTTTTTTTAATTGAATTTATATAGGTTGACTTAAAGGGTGACCAGTGACCATTCCCTCTATTCAGTTAAAAGTTTAAACTTAAAACTTTTTAGCTGCAGATTGCGGTGTCCGATACACTCCAGCCACCAGTCCATCACATTCCTTCTTCTTTTTTCCCCCCTTTATTCTTCTTACTATTCTATTTTCTGTTTTTCATCTCAAGTCTCAGCCAATCACCACTTGCCACAATCCAAAAAGCTGCTTCCCAATGACCACTCTCGCGTGGCCGCCGGTGACCCCTCATCCCCGCCGGCCATAACCATAACCATAACCATAACACCCCTCATCGCCGCCGCCACCACCACCACCCTCGCGTCTTTCTCTCAGAAGTCAGAATATTCCTTCCCCAAAAAATAATCGCCACCACTTCCATTCCTTTTTTTTTTCTTTTCCCAATTTGATGCTCGCACTTATTCCTTTTTCCACCACATTCCTTGTCCCCTTTCCGAATCCGATCCACCACTCCACGTAGCGTAACCGCATGGGGTCGAACCGGAGGAAGAGCGAGGACCACCCGGCAACGACGCTGGATCACGCGCTGCTAGCGTCGGGAGAAAGCGCGGAAGAGAGGGAAACGCGGATTCGCGCTCTCTTCGCCTTCTTCGACGCGGAGAATTGCGGATTCTTGGACTGCTCCGCGATCGAGAGCGGGCTCTCGGCGCTGCGAATGCCCTCGGACTCGGAGTGCTGCAACTACGCGCAGGACCTGTTCGGCGCGTGCGATGCAAACAAAGACGGGCGCGTGGACTACGAGGAGTTCAAGAGGTACATGGATGATAAGGAGCTCGAGCTGTATCGGATTTTTCAGGCGATTGATGTTGAGCACAGTGGGTGTATTTCGCCCGAGGAGCTCTCGCACGCGCTTGTTAGAGCAGGTGAACACTCGCTGAATGCTAACGCTATGGCTTGATTTTTTGGCTTGTCGTTTTGCGTCTGTTCAAGCAACGACCCGCGTTTCACTGGTTTGCTTGTTTATTAAAATAATTTTGACTCTTTTTAGTAACCGCTTAAGTCAACGTTTATGAGTAACCTCTTGAATAATGACAAGGATTTATTTATTAAATACGCTTTTTATGACATGAGAGCTTATAGTTTATTTTGATTAGTTTCATTGTGAAACTTATGGGAATATGTTAAACAGGAATTAATAGGAAGATTCTTACGAGTGACTTACTCGTTAATTGACAAATTCACAGTATTAACCCTTTTATCTCTATGTGATAGAAATCTCACGTTGTTTACTAGTAACATGATGACTAAAATAGTATATATGTAGGGTTAATTCTCACTATATGAATTAGTTTGAGGTTCAGTTATGACAAAAACCCAAATTTTAAAATGATATTAAAGCTTATCCTAGTAGTGATTGTTGTTACGCACATTAAGCCATCAGTTATTGGATAATGGATAGTTATTGGACGGCCGAAAATTCAGCTTGAGGGGATGTTGGAAATTTCACATTGCCTAGTGATGGTATATAAGTAGAGGAGAACCCTCCTCATGAGCTAGATTAGCAGATTTTGGAAGTTGAGTTACGCTTAAACCCAAAAACTAAGATAATTTCATAGTCTATTGTAGTGGTTGTTTGTTGGGCATACTAGGTCAACTGTTATTCCACCCTCAATAGATGTCCAGCCTTGCAAATTCCGCGCCCGATAATTCTCGGTGTGAGGAGAGGGTGTGGAGATCTCACACTAATGATATGACCAAAATAGTATGTATAAGTGGGGGATAATGTTATCTAATGAGTTAGCTTTTGAGGTTAAGTTAGGCCCCAAACCAAATTTAAAGACTTTATGCCTTTTGGGAGGTTTTTGATAGAAGTAAATTTTTTCCATGCTTGGAAATCATAAATCCCAAGAATAGCTAGTGTCTGTCTGATTGCCAAATTGTACATTATAAACAGTTTTATTTCTATACTGATTGCAAATGTCAGAGCTAAAAGTCATTGTGTAATTTATTTAGTGTATTCTTGTCTGTGTAGTTAGGTAATTCTTGATATTGTGATGTACTTTGGTGGTTATTTCATTCTATAAGCCACACTAGTTTCTCTTTTGTAGGGATTCAGATTGATGATGAGGAACTTGCCCGATTTGTTGAGCGTGTAGACAAGGATCATAATGGGGTTATAACATTTGGAGAATGGAGGGATTTTCTGCTGCTGTATCCTCATGAGGCAACCATTGAAAATATTTACCATTACTTGGAGCGGGTATGCTTGATTGATATTGGGGAACAAACTGTTATTCCTGCAGGCATTAGCAAGCACATCCATGCAAGTAGCTATCTGATTGCTGGAGGAGTAGCAGGTGCTGCATCACGTACAACAACCGCACCCCTTGATCGATTAAAGGTTGTGTTGCAAGTCCAAACAACACGAGCTCATGTAATGCCTGCAATAAAAGATATATGGAAAGAAGGTGGTTGCTTAGGTTTTTTTCGAGGCAATGGCTTAAATGTTCTTAAGGTGGCCCCAGAGAGTGCTATTAGATTTTACACCTATGAGATGCTAAAGGCATTCATAGGGAATGCTAAAGGAGAAGGAGCAAAGGCTGATGTTGGTACTATGGGGCGGCTTCTAGCGGGTGGTATGGCTGGTGCTGTAGCTCAGACTGCAATATATCCTCTGGATCTTGTTAAAACTAGAATACAAACTTATGCTTGTGAAGGTGGAAGACTTCCCAGTCTTGGAACTCTCTCAAAAGATATATGGGTTAAGGAAGGACCCCGCGCATTTTATAAGGGCTTGATTCCTTCTATTCTGGGGATTGTCCCATATGCTGGCATAGACCTAGCTGCATATGAAACGTTGAAAGACATGTCCAAGAAATATATTCTTCTTGATGAAGGTAATGGACTTATTTGTTTGTCATGTTCTGTACCAGATGTGCTATAGTTGTGTGTTGAAATTCTGAGGTTTTCTGTAGAACCTGGTCCTCTTGTACAATTAGGATGTGGGACGGTATCAGGTGCCCTTGGAGCAACCTGTGTTTACCCATTGCAGGTTGTTAGAACAAGGTAAGCTTTTGGCTGTGTAATGTCTAAGTTGTAGCTTAACATCTAACAACTTAATTTCATTTCTATAGAAATTAGAGAGTGACATGGTTGTTGATTTTAGAATGCAGGCTCAACGTGCTTATATGGGGATGGCTGATGTATTCAGGATAACTTTTAAACATGAAGGGTTTAGGGGATTCTACAAAGGACTATTTCCTAACCTGCTAAAAGTTGTTCCATCTGCTAGTATCACTTATTTGGTCTATGAGAATATGAAGAAGGGCTTGGATTTGGATTGAAGAACTTTGCTGCTTCGTTTGATAATTACTCTAATTGACATGGCTGACCATTGGCAACTACAGGAATGGTTTCTGCATTGAGATATTAATGACAAGAATAAAGTCCCTAATTGATTTTATGACAATTGTTTACAGTCATTGTTAAATAACATCACCTCAATTCTTGGAGGACGAAATTGGCTTGTCCTGGATGCTGCTTCATTAAACTAATATGTATGAAGCTTCATATCCATGAGCAGATTTTGTTGTATGCTAAAAAACACAGTTAGGATCCGATTTTGTAACATGTAATGGCTCCGATTGCTAATCATATTCTCTAACAATTGGTTTTTCTATCTGTTTGACTTCCCATTCCCTCTTTTGTTTGTCTGGAGCAGGGTGTTTGTGGAGACTGCTGAATATTTCAGTGTAAAAATAAATGAATATTTCTTATGCATGAATACATGACATTGACAGTTTCTTTTTTCATCAACCAGAATATTTACTTTATCCTTTTAAAGAAATCAATTAATTACTTTAGAGAATTCAAATCTCTTCTATGGGAATTTTGGGGTTGGAAGTTAAAAGCTTCGATACAAGGCTTTTTGAATTAATTATATCAATTATGAAAATTAGTTAATACAGTAAGTAGCATTATAAACTTTTTAAGAATTTGTGCTATTTTTTCAAAATCACTCTTTAAGATTCTTGTCATTAATTTATCTCTTACCATTTAATTATCTATTACCTAATTAATTAATTGTTCCAGTCATCTTTTGTTAGGAAGAAGATGTTCTATCATGAAAATCTGTCATAGGAGTAGTTATCATTCTAGAATAAGTTATTGTGGTGGTTATTGTAGCGATTATTGCGGTTGAATTGCGGTTATTATACATATTTGATAGGTCTTTAAATATCAAGAAACACTAAATAAAATGTAGAATATTTAGACAATCTGTTATTATTGTGATGGTTATTGTAGCGGTTATTGCGGTGAGATTGCGGTTATTATACATATTTGATAGACCTTTAAATATCAAGAAACATTAAATAAAATATAGAATATTCAAACTTAAATTTGTTATTTCCTTTATTACTCTTGGAGACTTCCCTTAATCTCAAACTTAAGGGAATCACTGCTAACATCTTTCTAATCTTTGTAAGAAAAAGAATAATTTTTTTTATTAATCTATAATATTTATTGTTTATTAAATACAAAAGGTTACACAGTAATTATAGATATTTTGGTAAAAAAAATAAATTAATATAAGATAAATAGTCTTATGAAAAGAGACAAGTAGATTTTTCAAAAGAGTATTAAAGGAGGTAGTAATTTGGATTAATAATTTGCTTATTAAGATATCCCCGATGACTGTACTTCAGTATGGGTAGGGATCAAATTGTCAATAAAAACAATATCATTAATTATATATAAAAGTATTATCTAAAAGTTTATCGTCGAGACAACTCTACGATAAATCAATTAAGCTAGTAAAAGCATCATATTAGAATTAGAATATTTACATACTATCATGGAAATATAAGATTGAGTGGATGATTAAAAAAAAATCACAAATTTCATCTTGTTATTAATAAAATTAATAAACTAATAATTAATATTTCTCTATAAAAAAATACTAGCATCTTGGTTCTACACAGACACAGAGAGAAAATACAACAAAATTTTGGTAAACCACCACATTGAAATCAGAAGCAACATCTCACTCCTTGTGAAGGTTTTGATGATCAAGGAATTGTAAATATGAGGAATGATATATCACCTTAACAATAGTCCCTTTAATCACGGTGTTCAGCTCCTATCTCCCCCTGATAGGCAGCTATATATAAATGCCTCGGTGTTATTCTCTTCACCTTTAGATCTTTGCTTGCATTAATCCTTCCCAATCAGTTCAGGAATCTTCATTGTCAGATAGTCAAGAATGGACACAAAGTACACAACACCACCTTTTCTTTTGCCATTTTCCAAATAAAATGTAAAAGAAGGAAATGATCATGATTACAGTAGAATTCCAAGAATGCAGGACTTGAAAGATCCTAGCAAGGGATGTTGAAGTTAAGGCTGATCGAAGAAACAGATCAGGTTCTGTAGTGGGAGACACTAATTCCTGTTTGAGCATGGATCCAAAGAACTAGAGAAGCAATATTTGAATAAGATATCCGCAAAAAATATTATGAATTCAAATTGAATTTTTGGGTCAGAGATGCTCCAATTAATGACTCAATGATAATACTCTTTATTTATAGATATAAGTAGGTTGACGCAGTTAATTAATTGGAGTTGGTTACCGAGGAGTTAGCCTGTGTTTATATGGCAGTTTGAATTCCTTCCAAAATTACTTTTAATTCAAAAGTACTAATAAACACTAATAAATTACTTTTGTTTAGTTTTTGTAATACTGACCGACACATCGCCATATATGAGCTGAAATGGTCTCGTATATACTATAAGCTCGACCTTCGTTGCCCTCATTGGCTTTCTTCTTCAGCTTGTCGACCATTTGTCTTGTTAGTTTCAACATTGCAAGTGTTGTTTCCTTGTTACCCTCCTCAGTGGTGTCAGCGTGACCTAGCACAAGTGGCAATAGCTTGAATTCTTTGTGGTCAAAACATGGTTTCGTGTCCGAACTTAGAACCACTTTGCTCAGAAGTGGCATGTCGTGTTCCTCTAAGGTGCCTCCTCGAGCCAGCGTTGCCCATGAGTTGATGAAGTGAGTATCGGAAATTCCATCAACAATGACATTGGAAATGGCAATGCCAACACAGAAGCCACCGCTGCTGGAAAATCTTGTTAATTGCACCAGAAGCAATGGCGAATTCTCAATGGGTTCGGTGTAGTCAACTTTGGGAATAAGGTCTTTGATGGTGTCGTTGGGTTCAAAGTCACCGTAGTCATCAAGTGCTCTTATGGATTCAGCTTCCAACAATAGCACGCCCTTTGCATTACACTCCACTTCCCATACTCTTACATCAAACACTTTATCATTTTTCTATCTTATTACTTCCTCTTTCTATTTTTTTCTTATTTCCATCCCAATCCATCATTACTCAAAAATAAAACCTAAAAGGCAATCATAAAGAGTAAAAGATACTCATTAAAATAGATTCCAATGTTTTTGTTGTTGTTGTTGGTATTAATAGATTCCAAATTTTAAATACACGTTTTATACTCTCTGGCCAACTTTTATTTTATCTCTCTCTATTAATTACTGACAATATCTTTTTTATTCATGGTTTCTCACGTATAACAATTTTTTTTAGATACTCATATGTCGATTAGTTAATTGAAGTCACATACCAATAAGTGTCGAAGGATAATTGACCTAATAACATTAAACTTATTGTAAGAAATAAAGAAGAAAAAACTAATCTTCAAAAACTTTAAATAATTACTCACTCTAAACTACATTTCATAAGATTAAATATTATTCATACATCACAAGTCACCTTTAACCTTTTGTCAAGCGTAGCCGGCCAGTTAGTGGGTAATAGTGAACTAAGATCTTGGCAAGAGAGTCTCTCATTGTGTCAACCATGTTGGGAATGGGGATAATTTTGTTGGGACAATTTGGCTTGTAGACGTAGATGGTAAGTGAATGAGTGGGAGCATTGATTTGCTCACTCTCAGGTAACAAATTTGGTGTAGCCTCGCTGGGAATCACTGTGTAAGAAGATAAAATGCTTACCATGTGTTGTTCCACAATAGTGTCACTCCTGCTAGCTAGTCCATCCATCCACCCTATATAATAGCATCACTGGGTTATAATTATACAGTATTAAATAATGCCATCACATTTTTTTTTGAGTTGTTATCACTCGTTGAAGGAAAAATGGTGTTTAAAACACAAACATCAGCATAAAAAATAATCTAGTTTACATCTAAATTATATTAAAACAGATAACAGATGTGATTTATCTATATATATAAATTAATAAATGAGATTTATTAATATTTATCTAATAAATATTATTACACTTATATTAATTTATTTGAATTATTGATGTCTTATTTATAATAATTTTATGATAAAAAATAATTTAAATTAAAGTTAAAAAAGAATTTATTTCTCGTTATCATAATCTCCATTATGATAATGAGTATTTAATTTTAATCATGAACATTATCAAAATTATTTAATCAAATAGAGAAATATGACAATAAAAATAAAATAATATTTTATTATTAAAATTAGAATTGATTATGATGTGAATCATGAACATACAAATTTATTTCCAACAATTAGCATTAAAATAATGTTATTATTTCATTGTTGTGTATTATACATGTATATTACAATCACAAAACATTATGCAAATTATATAATTAATAATAATCGAGATAAGTGATAGTGACTTGTATTGTTCAATCAAGTGGTTTAAGATTTGAGTCCTAATTAATCTTTAAATATGAAATCCTGATTAGTCACCGCTTAGAGAGACCATTTAAACTTGATAATCTTATAACAAATTTTATATTTATATTTTTAATTTAATATTTTATTAAAGGATCATTTTTTCCTTAATCTTCGTTATTCAATTCCTAATTTTCTAAATATGAATGGTAGCCTTCGGGAATCCCTAACATTGCACAAGTTACTAGTTGGTTCTTTAAAGTTTAATAAAAAAAAATATAACAAGTGTTGAAAATAATAAAGAAGTCAAAAGTTACCTTAAAATTGACAGGATCTGGCTTCTCTAAAACAAGTAATACCGGTCCCTCAAAAAAAAAAAAAAACAGAATCAATTAAACTGAAACTGTATATTTTATTTTATCCTTTAAAATAAGAGAGCCAGATCCATCCTAAAGATTTAACTTTATTGTTTTTCGAATTAAGAAAATTAATTAAAATATTTTTTTATTAGAAATATGTTTCTTTATTTAACAATGAAATAATAATGAGATTGTTTTTCTTTTACTTTGTTTAGTTTTAATTGTTTTTTTTTTGTTGAAATTCACTTTTTGGTCAAAAGAAGAAAAAAAACGTGATTAGGCCCACTTGGGCCGGCCCAGATAATAACAGGTTTATATTTATAATCTTGCTCATTCTTCCACTCAACTCTTTCCTTGTGCTGCTGCAAAAGCTACGCTTAAGCCTTTTTACTGAGGTTTTCAGCGGCTTTTTGTCACAATGGTGAGTTTTATTTCTCGCATTAGATCTGAAATCGTTTCTTCAATCTTCTTTTTTAATTTTTATATTTTTAGATCATTGTTCTCTGTTACTATAGTGTTACTATAGTTTATAAGATTTATCAATGGAGTACCATTTACATGCCTATGGTTTTCTGAATGAAAATCGTTTTTCTGCTTTGTGTGTGAAATAGGTGCTTCAAAACGATATTGATTTGCTGAATCCTCCTGCTGAATTGGAGAAGAGAAAGCACAAGCTTAAGCGTCTTGTTCAATCACCAAATTCGTTCTTCATGGTATAAAAACGTTCTTCTAATTGTTATTATTTGAAATAGAAGTTCTTATTTGAAGCATTTCGTATGTTTTAATTATTTGTTGTAGGATGTCAAGTGCCAGGGCTGCTTCAACATGTAAGTAGGATCTTTCTTTTTATTTGTTTTAATGTGATTATAATGATAATTTATGTAAGTGACGTTAATTTGGTTATGTGCCTTTTTTTTTAATTTGGATGCAGAACAACTGTGTTTAGCCACTCCCAGACAGTTGTAGTATGTGGTAACTGCCAGACTGTGTTGTGCCAACCAACGGGTGGACGGGCGAGGTTAACCGAAGGGTGCTCTTTTAGGAAGAAGGGAGATTGAATGGTGTAGTATAGTAGTAACCAGACTTTTTCTTTGTCCATGATTGAAGAGTTTTGGTTGTTAGGTTTTTGATATGGAATCAATTTTAGTTATGAAATCAATTTTAGTTATGACATATAAAATTTTGTTAAATTGTGAGACTGTATCTCCCAATCTTGAGTTTCTCTTTAGTGAAGATGATGATGTGGTTTTGTTGGATAATGGATATTTATTTTTGCAACAATTTTCTTCACTGGAGTGGATATGGGCTACTTTTGTTGTTGTTGATGTATGTGTGAATGCATTCCACAAAATATGTTGTCATTCTACATTCTTCTTAATTCTGTTCTGTGTCTGCAATCTTTTAGTCATAGTCTTGGCAGGCAGCAATTGTAATTGGGAACTGTGGTGTATTAGGGATGTGTTGGTTTTTGATAGAAAATTTTCTGCTTGTTATGTAGATCCTATGTGCCTATTATTAAACGCATGCAGTTACTGAGTATTAGTTTTCTTTGTTTCAGTGACAGTTTATTTTTGTGTCTTTTCATTCTGTTTGAATGAAATTTCCTGAGTAGTTTTGAGCATTGGTTGGGTTAACTCCTTGGACTCCTTCAATAATGATTTCATTGGTTTTCTCTTGCTTTTGTAACCATAGTGGATTTGCTTTTTAAGGCTCCTAAGGCCGGGCTCTTCCTTCCTTGGCCATATTCATGCTTTAGTTTTAGCAGTTTATAAACAAGGGATTTTCCCTACATCATTACACAGTTGCTCTAAATTTCTAACCAAGAGGGCTTAAGTGTAGTTGAGATGGTGAGGGTGAATGGTTATGTTTTAGAAGAAACAGAAACCTGGTACTGTAGTTTGATTTATGGTTATTGTGTTGTTCTAAACTTGTAAGCTATGGTTGTAAATTTGAACTGTCTGTATTTGATAATTGTTTAGGTGCTTTTGGTTAAGACAACACGTGAATATTTGTTAAGCGATTATCAAAAGCCAAGCTCCTTGTGTATATTTGTTATAACAAACCAATATAAATTATAAAGAAATGTAAATTATAAAATATTTCTAAATTCCATTGCCTGTGATTTCTTGCAATTACCACCAAATGTGGGTTGGACTGTAATTTTGATATAGTTATCTTCTCTATCACCGGTTAAAATTCCTTGTTAAGTCTACATGTCATATAGTTTACTTTACTAATGCCAATTAATATTTAATGTTTCATTGGTTATTTTGTAAGAATACGAATAGATCAAAATGGAAGGGGATGGACCCAACTATATCCCATTTGATTGTTTACTTCAATTATTCTCCCACAATTTGGGATGCAAGGGGTGGAATAAAATTTTTAAGATGAAAAATTTCTTATTTTAACCTGTTATAAAATCATAACTTTTTTTTAGTATGTAAGAATTAAAGACAGTATAAGAGGATTTACAAAAACTTGTATATCATGTTTAACTGTGTTAGACCTACTAGACAAACATAACTCTATTGAAACTAAGGAGAATTGTTAAACAATCACTAGAGTGCCAAACTCTATTTATTAGTATATGGAATCCAATTTGTGAGTCTCCTAAAGTAGTAAAATGTGATTTTATAAATAATGAGAATATAATACTGCATACGTTCAACGTCAAAGTAATCAAATTCAAGATAATTCCTACGATCTTTTTCTCTATCCTTATTTCAAATTTAGTTTTGATGCTAATATTTTAGACAGCTCAAAATAAATTTAAATGTTCATACTCGATTGACTCAATGCAAACACCTCTACCAATTTCAGATGTAAGAGAAAGGAATTTTTTGGCTATTTATAAAGAAAGCGTGGGAAAATATCTATTGAGATAGTAGAGAGACTGGTAGCTTCATTTTTCAAGTTAGAAATAGTTTAAAATCTTCAATTTGATGCAATATATTAGGATATAAATTTTTAATTAAATTAAGTTTAAAAAATAATTAATATTTATTTTAAATGGAATAAACGATAAAAAAAATGAGATACTTAATGCATAAGATTAAAATAAGTAATGTAACTTTTAAAAGAACTTGTATTCAAGACGATGATCAAAGTTTATAAAATTGGAATAATTTTTTATTATAAACATTTTTTGAAGAATGAAAACAATGTAACTTTATATATTTTTTGTTGAAATCTATTTATTGGCCCAAAAGACCACCAAACCTCGTCGTCTGCTCTGGGCCGGCCCAGATAACAAATTTACTAAACCCCCCCTCCCCTTTTTTTTTGTGACAAGAGCTTTATAAACCTACTAATTCTCGTCTTCATCTCCTTCCTCGCCGCTTTGTGCTGCTGTTGCAAAACTTAGGGTTGGGCCTTTTTTTGAGGTTTTCAGCGCTTCTTTCTCACAATGGTGGCTTTCATCTCTCTCTCTCTCTCTCTCTCTCTCTCTCTCTCCCTCTCTCTTAATTCTCGTATTAGATCTGAAATTGTTTCTCCAATCTTTCACTCACTATTTCTATGCTTCTAGTCCTGTGTGCAATTTTCCACCTATAAATGACCAAAAATACGATAGAGAGAAGTATCGTAGTTTTTTTTTATATCAATTTTAGTTTTTGAGACGACCGTTCTCTGTTACTATAGTTTAGAAGATTGAACGATGGGATATCATTTATGTGACTAAGGTTTTCTGAATGAAATTCGGTTTTTTTTTTTGTGGGAGTGTAGGTTCTTCAGAATGATATTGATTTGCTGAATCCTCCAGCTGAGTTGGAGAAGAGAAAGCACAAACTCAAGCGTCTTGTTCAGTCACCAAACTCTTTCTTCATGGTATGAAATCTTATTATTTGAAATAGAAAATCATATCAGTGCACTACTATTGATATCAATTTTTTTTATAATAAAAATCCTATTTGAAGCTTTTCTTAAGTTTTGATTATTTGTTGCAGGATGTTAAGTGCCAGGGATGCTTCAACATGTAAGTAGATTTCCTTCTTATAAAAATTTGATTATAATTATGATGATTTTTTAATCAGTGATGTGAATTTGGTTGGGTAATTTTTAATTTGAATGCAGAACAACTGTGTTTAGCCACTCTCAAACTGTTGTGGTGTGCGGAAACTGCCAGACTGTTTTGTGCCAACCAACAGGGGGACGGGCGAGGTTAACCGAAGGTTGCTCATTTAGGAAGAAGGGAGATTGAATGGTTTGTTAACCAGACTTTTCTTTGTCAATGATTTGACATTTTCGGTTGTTAGGTTTTTGAGATGGAATCAATTTCAGTTATGGTATATTAATTTTGTTAAATTGTAAGACAATATCTCTCAGCCTTCCACAAGGCATAGTAGCCAATGTTGAATTTCTCTTTATTGAAGTGGATGTGGTTTTGTTGGATATTTAATTTTACTGAAATCGATATGGTTTAGTTTGATGGTTATTTTTACAGTACATGTTTCTGTATGCTCAGATGATGTGTTAGTGTTAATAATGTACACGTGAATTGTGATAGCAGCAATATACATTCCACAAAATAGGCCATAACTCTACGTGCTTTGTGGTATTGTTCGCTATCAGTTTTGCTATCATCTTGGCTAACAGCAATTGTTATTGGGAATTGTTTGTTTGGTGTGTTAGGATGCCTTTCTTTTCCCAAGAAACTTTCTGCTTGTTGTGTAGATCCTGTGCCTATTGATTCTATGCAACATTTAAGTAGTTGCAGAATATTAGTTTTCTTTGTTTCAGTCTCTGTCTGTTATTGGTATCCTTTCATTCAGTTGGAATATAATTTCCTTACTGGTTGGTTGGACTCCTTGGATTTCTTTAGTATTGATTGCCTTTGGATTTTTCATGTTTTTGTTAACTTTTTTGCTTTTTAGTGCGCCTTAGGCCGAGCGCTTCTCTCTTTAGTGAGGGGTGGCGTGGTATTCCACGAGAGAGGGTATTCTTTGTGGCGCACTCTTTTTAAGGTGCGTAGGCGCAAATCAATTCAATAAAGGGTTCCTTGGCTGCTTTCCTGCTTTAGTTTTAGCAGTTTAAGCGAGAGGGTTTTCCCTACATCATTGCAAATTTCTGTCCACAAGGCTTGTTGCTTAGGTGGTGGTGAGGGTGATTGGGTTGTTCAGATTCAGGTCATTAATGTTTGGGTTATGCACTTAAATCACTTTTTAAAGAAATAGACGGATCCCAATTGTTTGATCTTATGTTTTTCTGTTTTGTTTCAAAATTGTTTTTTGTTAACTGTTTAGGTGTTTTGTTTTCTAATCAGAATATGGCTCAAGAGTCAAGACACCAAATATGTTTTTATCAATTGCATTTTAGAATAAATGCATTTTACTAAGAGCAGGTGGTAGTTCGCTATTTGGTCTTAGGTGAGGTTCAACCACTAAACATTAAAAATGTTTCAAAATCATGTTATCTACGAATTCATGTAATTGCCACAGAATATGGGTTGGAGTAAAACAGAAATTTGGAACGGAAATGAGTGATGTGCCAAAATTACTTAAGTATATACTATCTTTTGTATTGGTTGTACGAGTTTTAGTTAAAAAATACCGCAATGGAATTACTAATGAGTATGGGGTTTTCAGAATTGTAACCTTAAGATATAAGCTAATATTGTGTGGTATAGTATTGAATGCATTAAATTTGAGATTTGGATGAATTAAGCTATTGAGAATTGTGACTCGAAAATTTTAGGAGTATTTTCATTTCATTGTTTAAGTGGTAATTTTTGACACGGAAATCTTTTAAATATTGTCTTTCACCAGTGTAGACAAAAAATATACGAGACTCGGAAACTCAGCCAGTGTCAATTTGACCATTTAAATGCACTTTTTTTTGTTGTTACATTTAAATGCACATTGCCACATTAATCATAAGACATTTTCTTTTGGAAAAATGAAAAAGTTTTTACCTTTTATTCCTTCTGGGATGTCATATTTAGTGCGATAGTTGGTTCTGAAATAGTATGTGTTAAGATTTAGGCTAAACCAGTATTAGAGGAGCAGAGCTGTGGTTTTTACAAGGAGAAGAAAGCTATCGAATATTTTTTCTGCCATTTTTATTTTAAATAAATTTCGTGTATATTATTACTCTTGAGAATCTATTCAATTCTGAGTATTACGCAGTTCACTACGGTTTTCCATTTTCTTGTTCAAACTTATAGTTAATTATATACCGACATACTGTATCGATTACATTTTCTAGTGGAAAAAATAAGAATTTGCACGGGAATGTTTGTTCAATTGAAAAATTTTAAATTATTCAAGACCAAATGCGATTTTTAAATAGTAAGTTATACACTTTAAAAAACACTACAAATAAATTTTAGTCCATGGTCTTAAAAAAGTTAAAATCTGATACATGAGTAAAATTCTAGCTTGAGGTTTCGATTGGAATTGTATGTTTAAAAGAGTTTAAGTCAGGTTCTTGTCTCATGTACCTCCTTGATCATTCTCCTGTGATTTAAAAAAAAAAAACAAAAAGTTGTCAAGTCATTTCTCTAACTTAGTCTCAAATCAAATTAAAATGTTAAATGAGATGTTTAAATTATTTGGGGATTCAAAATAATGTTTGATGCACGAGTCGCTTAAAAATTAAGGAATCTAGTTGAGTTGATAGACATAATACAATTCTAAACACTTAGGTTGATTTGGGTTTAACTTGGAAGAGTCCACAATTTTAAACTTTTAGACCTATCAAGCCTTGTTATGGAGCAATTTTCACGTTTACCCGAAAAAATGTTCCAAGATTTTGTAGTCTTTCTATAACTTAGACAATTTTATATGAAATAAAAGTTAACTATTGTAGGATTGGAAGTAGAACTTTTAAGTTGCTGATTGGAGTTCCTTGTGAAGAAGCTTCTCCGTTGTAAAGGAAAATGTAAGAGTAAGTATCTATGAAGATACTCCCACTCTTATGGTCAGGAAGTGGTTTGCATGCCTGCCTGCAAAAAGGCTGAAACTGTGTCCGCGTTCTCTTTTACTTTTCTTTGTTGGTTGCTAGACATAAACCAAATAATTGTGAAATATTTATTAATTTTATTGATAAGTAATCTATGTCTTAGAATGTGACTGATTACTTTTAATAAGATCTCTATTTTTAACTTCATTTTTTCTATCTATAAGTGATAAATCAATCTTATTTAAGAAGATCAAACTCTATTCCAATCAGACTAATGATTTCTTGAAAAATATTTTTTCCAAAAACATTATCTTCGTATAGGCGAATCAATTATGCCAGTTGAATTTAAATAAACAAAGAGCGAGCACATGCATGGATGGGTGTTTTGAACCACCACAACCACGGTTAACGCAGAATCTCAACTTCCAAGTTTCTTCCCCAACTTAATTTCGCAAATCTGACCATATCATATCCTATAATGGTCAAACACTGAAGGCATATAAATAGTCAACTACTTGATTCTCATCACTTGAGTCCCATAATTTATTACCACATTAAATACAGAACATGTAATGTATGTCCATAGCATGCTATCAAAGCTATTAATTTATGCACGTATGAACAAGAAAATAGAAACAATGTAGTCTGATCATGAACAAGAAATTAAAAAATAAACAATGTCGGCATGCACGTCGACTATGCTGTTAAATCATAATGTCATTATCACATTTATTATGTGAGGTTTATTATATTTGCCTCATCCCAACCTTCACTGTTCTTGTAGTTGTTGTTCAGTTCATGATCATAGAATATGATAAAACCCCAAAAAACGAAACAATAAATCAAATTTCTATAAATTAATTGAATATTCAAATATAAAAATTCAGAAGATAAAATACTAATTCTAAATTTTAACAATTAGGTTAAGAGAGTTTTAGCGTTAGAGAAAATAAAATAAAATAAAATAAAAATATTAATCTACAATACATGTATAATTATATTTAATGTCAACTTTATTTGCCAAACGGCCCAAACACATGTATTAGGTAACACTTTCTGTGGAAGAAGATACGTCAGTCCTTCCCTCATCTTCTATTGATTATTTTTAGGTTTAATTATCAGTTTGATTCCTAGATTATTTTAAATGATTTAGAGGAGATTTTTCAAAAAAATATTTATGTCCATTTCAGTCGACTCTCTATCATCTTTCTTTGGCTTAGGAACATGTATTTTCATGGTACTCGTTTTTCCAATTATGAGGCATGAGTGAGTGATCCTACTCATATTGGACCTAGTGCTCAGGTGGTTTGGCCAATAGTTGGCTAAGAAATATTGAATGGGATGTAGGGGAAGGGTTCTGAGGATTACAAATCAACACAATCTTTGGGTTTTTTTTTTCAGATTTGGAAAGCAGTAGTAAATTACAACTCTATTGTACCGCAATTGTTGTAATGGTCTTTGAAGCCTTAATGCTTTCGGCTGCCAAATTGACCCATTTACTTTTTTTCTTCTTCTTAAATTTATACTACTTTTAAAAGAAAGAAAAATGGCAGGCCAAATAAGTTCAATAGTATTTGAGCCAAGAATTTACACGTTTAGCTTGAATTGTTTGACCTAAATCAAATTTATTCATTTTTTTTTGTCATTAATTTTATAATCCAATTCGGCCTGCTTTGGTAGGTCATTAAGCCTACTTGATAACTTTACTTATGATCCATCAAAAATTATATTGGACTAACAAAAATTCTCTCAAATTCATGTCAATGGCATTTCTTTTGTCTCCTATAAAAGTCACTAAATACATCTTTTATATTCTAAATTGTCCAATCTAAAATGTAGAATTACATCCTAGTTGGACTTTCCAAAATATAAAAGAAGTATTGTTGATTTTTATGGGGGTAAAGGAAGCTTTAGCCTCATGTCAAAAGAGGGCAATTAACGCAAAAGCAGCATTGGGTTGCTTGATGGCTTCAACTTGATACGCACCGATCCATTCTCTCTGGATGTAAAACCATAAATTGACTCAACCAAAAAATATACTAGCTAGCTCATGATGAACATGTTCAAATACGCTGAACTGACCGAATTTACAGTAGCCCTAATAGAAACCTGTGGATCTCACAATTACCATTTCTTGTTTTATCAAAACTTGCCCTTTCTTTGAAGGAACGAAAAACTTCTTTACAGTAGGCAGGACCATATTTAAGGAAGAAAATCAGAAGGGTTTCTAACATTAATCACGATCACCCCATTCAATTTGTGCACATCCATTTAAACTATGCATAAAAATATATGGCATTCATAAATTATGTTATTTTAAACACCTTAAATTAAATATCTATCATAAAATTTTCAAATTTAAAAATAAAGCATGGATATATATTTTAAACATTTTACAACACAATGCAATTGAATATTGAAAAAAAAGAAACCTTAATAAGAAAGTTGATGACAAGGATTTGGCCATAAAGAAATCCAATTACACAATTATTATTATTTATTCTAACAAAGATATGAAAGCAATGATATCATATCACAAATATGAAAACATTTAGTCTAATCAAAAGTCAACGCAAAAAAATCAACCGTAACGCTCTGAATTTGGAAGACTGGAAATTTGGTTACTATATAAACAAATGCAACTTCAGGAAAGTCTATGCCCTCTCTGAAAAGCTGTCTTCGTCTTTCTTTCTGTTTTTTTTTCCTTCGTTTTTTTCTTCTAAACATACAATAGAAGATTCCAAATCTTTGATGAAATGAAACCATTAGCATGATCGAGTTTCCATGCAAAACATACACTCAGAACCTTCGTTCAGGCAATTATTTAACCCAAAGCAATATGTATCTTTGACATCATCACCATTTCTTCTTGTGGTAATTTCTCTCTTGTCACATATTCAGAAGCTGTTTTTTTTTTTTGGCTCTTTTGCCTAGGAAAGTTTCTCGCTGTGGCATTAAAACCAAGGAAAAACGTTACCTCGGGTATGTATGTTTGCACATGGTTGTGTATTATATATGATACATGCATCCACTGCACTCTTCAAAATTAATGTTTTATTTTGTGACATTCCTCTATATATCTTGGTCTTGATTGTTACTCTTCTTTTCTGTGTTGTTCTAGAATCATGTCGTGTGTGGCAGCACGTACTGGGCGACAACGACAGCGTTATGAAGACAACATGCGACTCGTTTCTGGGTAAGTCTTTCTGTCTGATGCCATGCCTTCTTAGTTCTTAGTTTTCAGTTTCTCTGCCACAATATCATGTCTATGTCCAATTTTTGACACTTATGGTATGTGATCATGATAAATAACTATTTATGGTCTCGGCAAATGTTTACTAATAGTACTCAAGTTCTTCAATTTACTACATAAAAGATTTAATTAATAAAATTCATTTACGTGTTATATAGAGCTTGATTGAAACTGACATAGGATGCATGGTCTCATGATTTCTCTTGATCATATGTCCTAAAAGACATTACAATTTTTCATAAGTAAACCCTTTGAGTTTTAACATTGTAAAGATTTTTTTACAAGTTTGTGCCTATTTGATTTCACATCGATCGAATCCATAATCATGTTGAAATATTGGTTTACGTGATTTTAAGTAAATTTTCATATGTTTAATTTTAGGTTAAAGAATTAATTATAGGTCTAAACTTGATTGAATCCAAGCAATATTAACTTGTGTTAAATAAAAAAATTATACTAATTTTTACTACAAAGTTATTTTTATATCAAAAACATGAAAACATAAATTATACTACTTCAAAACCAATTAAGTAAATTATACTAACACTTCTAAAGTTTTTTCATATTATCAATTTTGTCCACACTTGTTCAAACACAAACTTTATTTTTATCTAATTATCACATATGATAAATTTATTTATTTTTATAATAATTACCTTAAAATCAATAACCACCATAAGTTCTCAATGTAAAAATTTCACACTCTTACAATTTATAAAAATTATTAACTCATTTTAAATTTAGTTCGTTCTTATAACTTTTTTAGCCATTTATTTATCAAAATAATATGGTTAAACATGTTTTAAATCCTTAGATTATATTGCAAAATATATATTAGGAATGAATAATTTTTAATAAAAATTAGAATAAAAATCATCATATATTCAGAAAAAAATTCAGTTCTTAATTATTCAATGTGGTTTCAGTTTATCTTCTCTGTTACTTCGTATTTTCCCCTCCCTTTTCTGAGCAAGTTAATGAAATCGAAATCAAGAACATATATATATATATATATATATATATATATATATATATATATATTAATGAATTATGATGAAAGGAGAAGGGCAACTTAAAAAAATGGTGTTATTATATAAATTTTCTTATCTTGTGGATCGACATTAAAATATTTAACTGTATTTTATAGTGGGCCTTATCATTCAGTTTGACCCGAACATATATAAAATCAATTTTGGCAGTTATATAAAATGATAAAATTAGAATAATGTCTGCTATTTGTAGATTCTCATTTTACTCATTCAAGATAACATGTAAGAAGAAAAATGTGTATAATTTAATTGAGCGATGTTTAGTCATGGTAAGTTTCTCTGTACAATTTAGTTGTGTTGCAAGATTTAATTTGTTATTGACTTATTGCACAAATACATTTTCCATGCTTGTTTTAATATTTCTTTTTGGTTAATTTTTTAGTCACGAATTTGATTGAAAAATAGCATAAGAGCACAACTTTAGTACCTTCTAGTATAGGGATTTATGCAAGAGTAGCCTAAAGGAAACCTTTTGTTGAAAAGGCTCTCAAAACAGTGATTTTTAAAGGACTAAAAATCTAAGCTACAAGAGACCCCAAACAGGGTTAATCTCTGTTCAAAGAAAAGATGAATCATATACTGGTGACACTAGATGAGTATTCAGATAGAGCTCACAACAGTTCTATTTGGAAGTATCAACTTTCAAATAGAAATAGATTTTTAACATAAGTAATTGAAGCCCTTTCAAGCATATATAATTTGCTAGGAAAGCGGTGATGACTAATATTTGATGAGACCTGCAACAGAATCTTGTTAACAATTATAATTAAAATTTCTTATTGATCCATTGTAACAGATGCATTCCCTATAGATGGAAAAAGGGAAAAGCAGATCAAATGGGAGATACAGAGGAGATAATAGAAGTACTTATGATTTCTTCACCAAAACGTGATGACCTTTTGTTTCCAAAGGTACTTGATGTAGTATTGTCTGAACCAACTCACTTCATCAGCATGAATTTGTAGTTTGTATTGTATTGCAAAGCATCATCATTTTGTTCTCTTTCCAGGGTGGATGGGAGGATGATGAGACTGTCACAGAAGCTGCTTGCCGTGAAGCTCTAGAGGAAGCTGGAGTCAAAGGGATTATAAGGGTAGGCTATGATGTTCATCATTGAATGTTCAACCAATTCGATGAGTTTAATAATCATGAACTGACAATGTTCACATTGTCAACCAATTGTAAATCATCATCCCCTTATTTCATAGTTATAGATTGATGTACATTATTTCATAGTCCATAATCATGATATTATTCAAGCACTTTTGGAAAAACATGTCAATAAACCTCCCCTTATATGTGAGGTCCCATTATTAATTTTTCTATATGCATTTGAATAACTTCAATTTTGAAATGATAACCATATACGATTGATAGTGTTAACAAATTCTCAAAATATACCATTCTGGTGGCAAACTCTTTGAAGTGGTTTGACATGAGAAATTCCATTGTGTATGGGAAAAAAGTTGGAATTTAGTCTTGAATTGGACTCAATAGAAACTCCATTATGATAGAAATTAATGTACACCAAGTTTATTCCCCTAAATGGCTAAATCTACCCTTTTTCCTGTTCAGCAAAAATATGGTAAAGTCAACAAAGCGAAACCTGCTGCAATGCCAAAAAACATTACCTGTTGATATAACTGAGTGAAATTTGTGATAACAACATATTACCACTATCTCATTTTATCATGTCACTAAAAAATAATTGAGAAAAATTGGAGATGATTCTTCCATTTTCCCATCCTGTTGTGATTAAGACAATGCTATTTCTTATTCATATGATCTATATGGTATCAAATTTGAGAAATCTTCACTAGCTAAATGGTGGACATTAATTTTCAGGAAATTCCCTTGGGAAGATGGGAGTTCAGAAGCAAAAGCAGTAATGATTCATGTAGCCAGGAAGGATGGTGTAGAGGGTACATGTTTGCCTTGGAGGTGACTGAAGAACTTGAGACTTGGCCAGAGCAGAAAGACCATAATCGCCAATGGGTATGTGTTCTGAATAAATTCTTAGAAGAATTACATTAATCACAAATTCACGACATTATAGAAGTACCAAGTACAAGATATAAATATGTACAATGCAACATGTACTTGAATGTTGGAATTTTACATGAACATGATATTTTTTCTTCTTAGGTAAACATAAAAGAGGCATTCAGACTAAGCCGATATGACTGGATGTGCAAGGCATTGGAGGTGTTTTTAAGAGTTATGGCAGAGGACAGAACACTAAAGAATGAGGAAAATAATGTTGAGTCTGCTTCAATTTCAGTGCCAGATGGGTCAGAAAATCAAAATATGTCATCCAAATACTATAAAAGAACCTCTACTACAAAACACCATGGTATGCCATCAAGAACCAATATCCTGGCCCATGCTTCCCAGGAGATAGCTATGTATTTTGGTTATTGACACTACTCTTGCAGTGTGCTTCTTTATGTGGCACAGTAACTTCTTCCATTTTGGAAAAAAAAATGTAATGACACTGTCACCGTTAGTTTGCTTGAACACTTGCAAACTTAATTTAAGGTAATTTTAATTTTGTAAAAGTGAGTTTTGGCTAAAAATTGATCTTGAAGTAAACTGATTTATGTTAAAAGTAGGCTTGTAATAAATTTTGGCATAAACTTTTTAATCCAGCACAAAAGTTACAATTTTTTAGTTTTTATTCGGTGGTATTTTTAAGGATACAACTACTTTTGGTTGTTTTTAACCAAATGATAGGAAAAACTGCAAGTATACGATTGTTATCAAGTGGGCATAATAAGGTGATTTGGTAATGGGAGAAGAGACAAAAGGATTGAATTGATAATGAAATCATAAATTTAAATCTCATGTAACATACTAATTGTTAACATTTGTGAATAAAAAATATAATTATTGTCAAGTAATATAATAGTATCATGTTTAAAGGGACCGTGTTTTGTAATTATCAATTGACCACAATTTAATTAGATAACAGGAGAGAGAATAACAAAAATCAAGAGCAAAGAGTAAGAATGCAAGAATCAAAATTGGGAGACATCAATATAAAGAAAGATTTGAAGGTAAACTAACCTAAGAAAACATCTATTCACTTTTAAAACAGATTAGGTTCATTTCGCAGTCTAATAAGAGATTTTCTTATTTGTGTGATATGTAGATATATATTGTAAGCTTTGACAACCAGAATTAATCTAGAATGAACAATATATGTGACGACGATCAACTACAATTTTTTTTATAACTTATTGTGTATAAAAAGTGATTAAAAATGAAGAAAAAAAGAAGAGAGAATCAGATCAGAGGTTTCTAAGTTCTAACATATTACGTTTTACATTCTGAACTGGTAAAAGGACCGTCTATTTATTTTTATTGGATACATCAATACACAAGTTGCAAGCAGAGAGGTCAATGTCATAAGACATATGGCATGATAACCTTTCATAAAAGCAATAAATATTATATAGTTAAGAATGATGTTCATAAGAGGAAATATCATTCCCATAGGATTCACATATTCCGGTAAACACCTGGAAGAATAGTGACTAGTGAGAGCCATGCTTGGTCGCATGTTTTGTTATAATAATTTATTTAATTTAATTATATACTACATAGGAGGGTCCCCTCCCTCGAGATGATCACTTAATTAAGTTGAGCACATCAAAATTAACTGTTTCAACCTTTATCAATTATATCATCACTTAAATAAATATCTCTCTATTTCATGTTTTACTGTTGCTGATTTGATAGAAGCAAATTATTAATAATTTATATTTCAAGTATCAATCAAATGGGTTTCTTTGTTGAACAATAAAATGGTACCCACCACTACCCACTATAGCCGCACATGAAGAAAAAGCAACTCCACGAGCATAGATTCATGTTCTAAGAGATGTGTGTCTCCCCAGAAAACAAAACCGTGAGCATTCCCTCTTAGTATGTAACCACTCAAGGACAAAAGAGAATGAATAGGATTGTCCATATTGTGTTATACTTAGGTTCCAAGGAAGAATATTATATATGACTACACCTCGATATATTAAGCTCTATTCATCACTTTAATTTGTTTACATTAATCTATGAATTGAAGTATCGAACACAATATTGTTTTTTTTTTCTTGTGCAATTACCTCACTATGTGTTCTTATACCTTCGTAATTGAAAAAAAAAAATAGCTAGCCACGGTATTTAGTGCTTAGTGAGTCTAATATTGTATAATAGAAAAGTTATCTAAGTATAGTATATAACTCAAACCTTTTTAGTTTGCACATTGTATTAATATAAAATAACAATAAGTAGTGTATGCCTGAAAAAAAAAAGAGAATAAATAGTGTATGACTTGACAATTTAAAGAATTTTTGCATAATTATCTATTACAAACTGTTAAATATTTATAACTTACAAGTTGTATGAATTGATTGTAAAAAATGTAAAATTATATCGTGAAACAAGCACTCTTATAAATATAACTTTCCTTTAAGTTTAAACAAACTAGCACATAAGTTACATTTTTTGGGAATTCTAATCCACATTCTTGAATTTTAAGACATATATAAAACCAAAAAGGAGATTGTATCTTTAAAAACTAGTATTAATTCAAAATTATGATGACCAAAAATATTAAATATCTCATTCATGCATGTACATTAAAACTGGTGTAATATGTAATTTTAAAATATATAAATATATGAATAATTTGATAAACTTTTTTACGGTCATTCAAATTTGATATAAATTATAAAGGTAATATATAATTATAAGTTAACAGTTTAACAAAAAATCATATCTTATATAAAACTATTGATGATATAATAGTTAGAGTTTTTTATTCACAATTTGAAGAATTTTATGTTTTAGTCATGATTAATTCTCAGCTCACTCATCTCATGATCGATCATTCCGATAAATTAGCATAGTTATCATTGATAATCTATATTTTCTATTTTAGATTAGCGTTGGCTTCGTAAGTCCTGTCAGATAGAGCAACTTTAGACCTGCTTTTTCTTCCACTCTTAACCAGATATAAAGCACATGTTAAATAGAAACAAAAATTATAATACGGAGTAAACATGATTTTCAATAGAAATGTTAAACTCAATCCAATTAATCAGAACCCGCTAAAAGAACACTAACGTGCATGTAATGAAAAGAAATATTAACAGAAAGGCAAATTATCAAAATACTATGCAGTCGTTGTTATTGTCATGGGGACTGCTGTGACAACTTAATAATTTTAATATGGATTAATTGTTTTTTTAGTTTCTAATTTTTTTTTTAGAATTTTTGTTTTTAGTCTTTAAATTTTGAACTAAAAATATATAAGGACAAAAAAAAAAATTAAAGGATTAAAAATAGATAGATAAAATTTAAAGACTAAAATAAAAATTCTGAAAAATTTAAGGATAAAAAGGTAATATATCCTTGTTTTCTGAAATGTTTTTTTAAGCACACCCCTTATATAGGTTTAGTATATTTTTATGTTGACCTAAAGTAATACTATCAATAGTTAACTTTTATGAAAAACTAAAATAAGATATTTATTTTATTAATTAGATCCAATGTAGTTGATAAATGATTAAATTCTTTAAATATTTGGTCAGAATTTCAATTTTTTTATCATGCAAATAAAAAAGATTTTATTGAAAGAAATAAAACTTACTTTAGTGATTTTTCACCTGAAAGGGTAGTTTTAGGAATATTTTGCTTTTAAAAAAAAGTATTTTTAAACTAATATCTTAAAAATGATTGAGTGGCGTTCTTATTTGGTGGATGCGTGACTAAGATGCTTTAGGACACGCAAAACTACAAGCCATTGAAGAAAACAAAAGTTGACCTTGTTGCATTCGGATACCTAAAATAGCGAGTTGAACAGAATCAGACCCAATTAATCCAAATCCCCATGTAAGTATCACTTATTCACTTACCCTTTTTTTCATCAACTTGGTTACGCAAAAAGTAGAATAGATTATCTTAACTTGTCTCCTCTTCAGGCTCTGTAGATTCTTTGACCTATATGTATCTTGGACAAATCAGAATTTCATAGCCATATGCCAGTCACCTTGGATATCCTTTACTTCCTCAGTATCCTAATTCCTACACCTTCTTTGTTTTTCTGTTTTTGTTTTTAGAATAAATTCCTCTAATATTTTGTAAAATTATACAAACTTTTTTTTTAAACATTTATAGCAATCTTCTTTATTGAAAAATATGGTGTAATATTTTTCAAATCATTAATTAAGAAGGGTTAGCGTCAGTGTTAGATGAAAAAAATATAACTGAAAGAAAAAAATATAATTGAAGTGATTAATAAAATTTTCTGATAAACATCAATTATCAATAAAATTGATGGATACTCTCAATTAATAATATGGCAACAACAAAATTTTATCATTTTAAAAAGTATGACAATGTTTTTTTTATTAATTTTATATTATTAAAGAATGATAAAGATTTGATAATTTTTACTCGTATTGTTTAAATTTAATTTTTTTAATAAAATTATATTGTTTTAAATAAAATTTTTTTTTTAAGAAAAATAGTAAAATTTAATTGAATAAAATCATTGTTTAAAATTATTTTTAAAATTTTAAATTTTGAATTATATTATTTTAAATGTTTAATATTGATACTTCACTAAATAAATTATATTTAATGTATAATGTATTTATTTACTAATAAATATAAGTGCACATGGACAGTGAGATTACATAATTATAATTGTACAATTTATCTAATATTTGGTATTTATGCATATCAAGTTATTATCAAAATATTCAAAAGTTAGATTAATAACATTTAATCTATAAAAAAAGTTATTGAAGATAGTAACTCTACCAAAAGTTATCTTGAACCTTCTTACTCAAGTCTATATTTAACAAAATTAATTTACAATATAAGTTAGTTAAAAACTTAAAAGTTATAATTTAAAGACTACAAAAACTATTGAGAAGATGAACTAATAAGTTTATAATGTAGTTGATTTAATTGAAATCATTTGAGAAGATGAACTAATAAGTTAACTGATTAAGGACATACTTAATTTTTTATTATTTGAATTTATATTTAATAACTTATCATCTTAAAAAGTAAGACAATAATTTTAAAAAATTTATTATAAAAGAATGATAAAGATTTGGTAATTTTACTCATATTGTTTGAAATAAATTGTTTAATAAGATAATATTTTTTTAAATAATAAAAAATTAATTTTAAAGTAATTTATTAATAATATTATTTTAAAATACAAATAATAATTTTATTTTATTTTATCAGCTTTTATTTAGTGACCAAATATTTTAAATAAAAATAAAAAAGGTAAAAATTATTTAGAATAAAATGTTTGACTTTAAACAAAATAATTAAAAAAATAATTTCAAGTTTCATAATAAGAAAGAAAATAAATATCTAGTGTCTAGTTTTTCATAATAAATTAACAACATTTAGATAAAAGAGTTTTTTCATTGAATAAAATGATAAATTTTTTAAATAAATTAGTTAAAAAGATAAAATTGAGAAGAAATAAAATCAATAACTTATAAATTAAATTATTTTTCATAACCTATTTCAATAACTTATACTATAAGCTAAAATGATCTGTCAAATTAATTTTCATTATTTGTGATGTGAAATTTTTTGACATTATCCTTTAGTCACATTTTCGCAAAATATTTCATCGCAAATTCAATCTCCGAACTTGTAAATTCTATTTGTAAAATTCAATCTCTTAATTAGCTTCTTCTTTCTCCTCTTTAACTTCCAGAAAATGTTCCAATTAATCCATGAGCAATATTGCCAGAGATGGACATTTAGTCAAAGTTGCACTACCATGTTTTGCAATTAGTTGTCGCTAATTAAAAATTGGCTAGTCATTGTTTTCCTCAAAAAGGTATGCCTATGTGTCTTTCTCACATGCTCCCCAACATGACTTCCTTTGATTTGGTTTCCGTTCTATTTGTTAACGTAAACGAATAAAATAGGATATGCATGCTATCTCCGAACTTTACAAAGTTATCATAGAAAATATTACCAATAAAATATGAACACTTGAAAAGTTAACTTTGGTGCTAGATAAAAAGAAGGGAAGACTGTGGAACTTATCATTGAGTTTATGACTCAAATTGGTTGCACATGGGTTCACCAATGATATTCTTAAACACCCTATAATTATATATAAATAAAAACGTCATATAAGTTAGAATCCGGTAATAATATAATAATCCGCTTGAAATTCATTAATTAACCTCCTCAGCATTCCATTCCAACTCCTCTAAAAAAACATACCATTCCAATTATAGATCACCGTTAATAACCATATTCTAATTAAATTTTCTTAGGTTAAAGTTATTATATATTCATGAAAAAAAAACCTATGGAAAAATAGAAGTAATTATATATTCACGAATACTTAGTATCTAATTCCGGTGAAATAACTAAGTTCAGTTTTATTTTAAGTACGTGTTTGATTTCACCTTAAAAAGTATAATACTTTTTTCTTTTTATATGTTTAACTTTATATTGGAGAAAAAATCATAATTTATTCTGAGTTCTAAATAATTCTATGTTAAAATAATTTTAAATAACTTTGGGTTAGATAAAAAAAATATATTAAATTTTACTTTTAAGTTGATTTTATGATAAAAATAATCATTATATATATATATATATCACGTCACTTTAAAATTTATTTTAACTCAACTTAATTTTGCATTCAAAATTAACAAAACACGCATGACCAAAAAATGATTTCCATTAAAACAAAAGGTGAGATTTTTTTCTCTCCATTAAATGAAATCATTTGAGCAGGAGGACAAAGAATGTTGCCTATAAACATGCAGCCAAATGTAGGATGAGTAGATATTGATCATAGCCCGCACATAATTACTAATGATAAATCCAAGTAGTTTATTCGAAACGATCTTAGCTTCGATGCACTTCTAATGGGACCTAAAAATCATCAAAAAGGAAACGGAATTCCTCCCACCTGCAATGATAATTAGAAATGTGCAATTGTGCAACTCATGACTTTCTTTTTCTTCCCCTAGTTTGGGCTGATGCGATCATTAACGAGGAAACTTAGAAATAAAATTATATAGCGACTCTAAAAATATATCATATTAGATTGTATGAGGACTTTGGACGGTCTCTAATATGATTAGTTCCTTGTTCATGTACAATCTCATGATTTGATAGAAAGGTCACATGCAGCAACTTTGGACTATCCCAAGGGAGGCTATTCGAGTTATTGGATACAATATATCAAATTAAACTCAACTTTTGCAAAACTCAAAACAGATCAAAAAGCACAACTAATTTAATTGGGGAATAATCATGAAATGGGGTATCTATGAGAACATGCTCATCATGGACCATTTAGATTTCTAATTATATCACCCACTAATTATATAATTCTCATCAATCATGCTCTGGTCTTCCTCCCATCATTTGAAACTCATTTGTAACAGAGTTTTGAAGTATGCCAGGACCCGTAGAGAGTAAGTGATGGAAATTGTTGCCCTTAATTGGTATCCTTTGATCATTACCAACTTATTATTAGTTTATTTTTATCTCTCATTGATTAGATTGTTCAATTGTGACATAATATAACATCAAATCCACCGTAGAAGAGCTTTTAGATGTATGGATAAAGCTTTCAAAGAGAAAAAGAAAAAAGAAAAAATAAAAAAGGGCACGTGCTGGCATGCTGCTTGGCACTTATTCATAACAAAGGAGGGCATAGATGTAAAATACAATATTGTTAGAAGGACAATGAGGGTTTTGGAGAGACAAACCTTATTTAAACCGTGTACTCACTCGTTGATTCCTCACACCAAAACAAAACTGAAACCATAGGAGAAAGAAACATCAAGAGAGTCACAGAAAACCAACCTTGCATGCCAAGTCCTAATTTCATTCTTTGTTAACTTCTTTCCCTTCTATCCACTCCTCTCTATCTTCTTACTATCTTACTTACCACAACAAATTGTTTCACTTTCATTCGCGTCCAAAACTTGAGCATGAAACCCTACACATCATCACCATCGTCCTCCAGGTCCAAAAAGAAGCAAACAACAACACAACAAGATCATGAAACAGCATGGGGAGGAAGGTACCTTGGGGTGAGGAGGAGGCCATGGGGAAGGTATGCAGCTGAAATCCGTGACCCTTCCACCAAGGAAAGACATTGGTTAGGCACGTTTGATACCGCAGAAGAGGCCGCCCTAGCATACGATAGGGCGGCCCGCTCCATGCGGGGCTCACGTGCTCGAACCAACTTTGTCTATCCGGACACTCCTCCGGGTTCCTCCGTCACCTCCATCCTTTCTCCGGACGAGCAAACCCAAACCCAAATCCACCAGGCCCAAGAAGAGCTCTCCTCTCTATTCAATCCGAACCCGTTTGCACAACCCGACCCAAACCCGCATTTTTCCTTATGCGGGTATTCGGGTGTCACGAACACTCCTACATTTTCTGCCACCGAAGAAATTGCCCCATCCGGTGGCTATAGCTATAATTATGGATACACTGAAGGAGGACCCAGCATGGAGAGTTCACATTTTAAGCTCTTTGACGATGGTGAAACGGAGCTTCCACCATTGCCACCGGATATCACAAGCTCCATGGGCTATGAAATGGGTAATGGGTTTTATGGAAACGATGCCGGGTTTTCGGATCCAAGTTTCGGCGCTAATGCTACCGGGTCAGGTTACCCATATTCGGGATTTGGATCCGGTGATTACGTGGTGCATAGTCCACTCTTTGGCGCAATGCCACCAGTGTCAGATAATGTTTCAACGGGCCGTGAGGGTTTTGATTTGGCAAGCTCTTCTTTTTTCTTCTGAAGTTAAGAATGAGGGAACGTGCATTGCGGATTTGGAATTCGCATGCTGCAATTTCGTGGTTAATTTGTGTGTTTTGTGAGTGTGACTTTGTGCTTATTATGTGTTTTCTGAGGAAGGTGTTCTTGGGCTTTGGGGAGTAGAGGCTTGTAATGGGGCCCTCTCTTACGGGCCTTTTTCTTTGCAATGTTGACTTCTTTTCCGTAACAATTTGCTCCATTCGGATTATTTGCAATCATGCCTCACTTGTTGCTTACAAACATCCAATCATGCCACACTCTTTTTTGGACTTGAAACTCTCTCTATACACTCATATAAGTAAAGATAATTTAAATTTTATACTGATTAACAATAATAGTTGAGTTAATTTAATTTTATTGATTTCATTCAAAAAAGAACTATATTTTCTAAACTCCCCTTATTCATATATATTGGTGATGGTGATCAGATCTGAATTTATAATTTTTCTTATATTTTAGTCCACCTTGAGTTTTTTCTTTTCTTTTTGAGTTCAGAAGAAGTACATAGGCCATAAAAATGTCACATTTAAACTTTTTTTCTTGTATTTAAATTCTAACAATTAGTATTTTCATTGAGAGTATAAATCGACTGGATTAAGGTGTGATATAATAAATACTGATAGGCAGATAGAACTGTCAATGTAAGAGAAAAAACTATCATAAGATTAATTTCGATGAAGTAAAGGTCATGGAAAAATAATTCTTAAAGTAGCCATTATTTTTATAATTTAAATAACTACAGCTATATTTGGATAAAAGTTAGAATTCTTTTTAATGTAATTATTATTTTTTTTTTACTTTTACTACACAAAAATGAAGAAGAAATTAACTATTACTTTCAAAATAAAAATACGTTTTACCTCTTCTAAATGCAATCTAAACATCACTAAATTGATAAGTTATGTCAACTTCAAGGATCATATTGGTGTTTTTTCTTCTAATATTTATATATGGTACCAAGTTCAGAACCCAAACTAATGCATGCTCCACTTGGATTAGAAATAAAAAATTTTAAATAGGTATGTATTATCAATATAAAAAAATTGACTGATTAATTTTTTTAATTAAAATTTTTAGTATATGAATGACCCAATTGCATTTTTTTTAATTTAGAAACCTAAATAAAAATTTCCAAATAATTGACTGATTATTTTTTTTAAAAAAAAGTTCAACAGACCAAATAAAAAAAGAAACTCGATATTCCTTTTACCTATATCATATTGTTTCTTTTGTTTGGGTTCTCAAACAACCCATGCATGCATGCAGATATTGTAAGTCGCAAACATCCTTCTGAAATCAACACGTGGTGCTGCATCCTGCACGAGATCAGCGAGATCGAAGGTAATGAATGGAATGAGAGAGAGAGAGAGAGAGAGAGAGAGAGAGAGAGAGAGAGAGAGAGAGAGAGAGGCATATGATTTCTCTCATTCACTTAATGGAACTCGAATCTGGAGTTTCAACATCTCAGAAGAATCCCTCTAAGGTGATCAAAATAACGTTCTTTCAATTGCGTTTATGATTTTTTTTTCTAGTTTTATTTTAAACCCATTTTTCTATTTTCTTTTTTGTGAATTGCAATATAGTCAATCATTTTCTGACATTAGTTTTTGCTACACTTTCTCTCAATGTTTTACTTTCATCTATACACAACCACAATAATGACTTGATTAGTGATGATTTAATGACTTACATCAATTTTTTTTATGCTTGTAGTTGTCATGGGTAAACTTATCAAAATATTTACTGTTAGCATATCAAAGCTTTGGTGTAGTGTATGGAGATCTAAGCACATCACCTCTCTATGTTTATACAAGCACATTATCTGGAAAGTTACAAAATCACCGTCATGAAGAAGTTATCTTTGGGATTTTTTCGTTGATTTTCTGGACACTCACATTAATACCGTTGCTTAAATATGCAGTCATCATATTAAATGTTGATGATAATGGTGAAGGTATTCATTCCAACAACATCTATTTTTCAACTTTCAACATATTAATTTGTTTAATTTCTAGTGAAATGTTATCAAACTATACACTGTTGTTAGGTGGGACATTTGCTCTTTATTCGCTGCTCTGTAGGCACGCAAACTTTAGCTTACTCCCTAATCAACAAGCAGCTGATGAGGAACTGTCATGCTACAAAAATGGTCCCTCATTGGAGGCTGCGGCATCATCTTCGTTGAAGAGGTTTTTGGAGAATCATAGAAGTTTAAAAACAGCCCTGCTTGTTATGATGTTGCTTGGTGCTTGCATGGTCATAGGTGATGGTGTGTTTTCTCCAGCAATTTCAAGTAACATAATTTTGTAATTGAAAATTAGGAGTGTGTCGATCTTTTTAGTAAGCCATTTTAGAGTAATCCTAGTGTTCAATTCAAATATAACTTTGTGCAATTTACCGATACTCCTCTATGTTTTGTTGAAAGAGTTAGAAGCTGAGCTAGAAAAATTAAATTTAGAATTTTTCATGCATGTTATAATCTCATTGAAGAGCCTTTAATTATCTTTTTTTTTGCATTGTTTGCTATTATTATATTCGAAATTTGAGTGTGTCTGGATCCTGGGTATTCATGCAAGAAGTTAACCTCTCAACCTTTTGATTTTGTGAAAGAACTAAAATCTAATATAGTAAAATTGATTTAGGATTTTTCCACTCATGCGGGAATATTTCACCATATTCTTTAGTAGAATAATACACAACTTCTTTGGTTTGTTTATTGTTGCTGGGCTGAACCAAATTAAAACTCAAGTAATATCATCAATTTTTGAACTTTTTAAAAGAGAATTCCCTTGCTTCTAATAAGAAATTGTTACCTAGCCACTTACCCTGCAGTTCTAGCATCAGTATCAGGACTACGAACTACCAAAACAAAATTCACTGATGGTGAGCCAATTTTCATTTGTTAAAAATACTGCAGTTCTTAGTACTCATAGCTTGTGCAATCCTAAGGGCCTTAATATTATATTACCAAAGAAGTTTCATGTTGTTTCCAGGTGAAGTTGTCCTGATAGCATGTGTCATATTGGTTGGCCTATTTGCTCTCCAACGCTATGGCACACACAAAGTTGTATTTGTCTTTGCACCTGTAGTAATCATATGGCTTGTATCCATTTTTTCTATCGGACTTTACAATATAATACGTTGGAATCCAAAAAAATTCTGTGCTATATCCCCGTACTACTTAATCAAGTTCTTCATCAAGACCGGGAAAGAAGGTTGGATTTCTCTTGGAGGGATGCTTCTGTGCATTACTGGTAAGTCAGCTCTGCACCTACCAGAAGTTATCTTATAAGTTGATTAGGATGCTCCATTTTCTATTTTATAAATTTAATTGAGCTTTGACTAACTAAAAGTTGAGATTTTAACTACAAAATACAAAGTTGAATAATTCTGACAGTTGTGTCTCACCAGGAACTGAAGCTATGTTTGCGGATATTGGTCATTTTACTACAGTGTCAATAAGGGTGAGCTTATAGCTTGACTAAATTGTGCATCAGATTTATCCTAGTCTTGGTAACTATTATTATTATTTTCTAGGAAGATAATAATCATTATTGTACTACTATTGCAATTGTGTTTACATGGGATTTCATAACATTTTTCTTCCATGCACAGCTTGCATTTTCCTTTGTTATATACCCTTGTTTGGTAGTGCAATACATGGACCAAGCAGCTTTTTTGTCAAAAAACCTTAACTCTGTTCATAATAGTTTTTATGACTCTACTGGTTAGTTCTTCTGAGTCTCTGACGTCTTCATACTGATCATAGTTTTTCAACTTAAGTAATTTGGTTTAATTTGTTAGTGTTTTTGCTTGTCCAACAGAACCTATACTTTGGCCGGTTTTTGTTATTGCCACCCTTACATCTATTGTTGGAAGTCAAGCTGTTATTACTGCCACTTTCTCCATCATCAAGCAGTGCCATGTACTTGGTTGCTTTCACTAGTCAAAATCGTACACACCTCAAAGCATATGTTTGGACAAACCTACATCCCTGAAATCAACTGGATACTTATGATCTTGACCCTTGCTGTAACCATTGGATTTCAGGACACAACCTTAATTGGAAATGCTTATGGTAATTTATTAATTTTTTGAAACAGACTGTGTGTTCGTGCTTATGTGTATGTGTGTAGCATTGGTTTGTACTATTTTGGAGACAATTTGGACTTTAATTTGAATGAGTGCATTGAGTCTCTTAAATTGTGTAATTTGATCAATAGTTCAAATCAATCAAATGCCAAAACAGACGCTTAATGATTTTCAAGTACATGAACTAGCTTGAGGGTGTGAAAGTAGGCAGATAAAAATAAAGAAAACTAATGGTTCATAAAAGAAAACTTCGTTTAATCAAGTATGTATTACACCTGAGATTTCTGTTTTGGTAAATCCAACTTAAAATATGTTTTTCTTTTCCTGTTAATGGTTTTGAGAAATGGCAGTTTGAATGTTAGTTTTGCATTGGTATGTGCGCACACTTACAAGTGCTCAGACTTCTTATCTATGAATTTTCCAATTTAGACTAGAGAGAACGAATATGCATCTTTTAAAACTATGGTACTGGGCTGGTAACATTGCCTGTGGCACATATATTTGTGTTTCAATAAAGGCAACAACAAATAGAGGGTTTCTCTAACTTGCATTAGAACGACAGTGTTCTATTTATCTTATTTGTTAATGTTTTTGTTTTTTCATATTTGGTTTACAGGCCTTGCTTATATGACGGTTATGTTTGTGACTACATTTCTGATGGCACTAGTCATAATGTTTGTCTGGCAGAAAAGCATTCTGATAGCTATAATATTCCTTTTGTTCTTTTGGGTGATAGAGGGTGTATATCTATCTGCAGCATTGGTAAAAGTGTTTCAAGGAGGATGGGTTCCTCTTGTCTCATCTTTCATCTTTATGCTTGTAATGTATGTGTGGCATTATGGCACTTGTATCAAGTACAATTACGACCTATGCAACAAAGTTTCATTGAAATGGTTACTGGCTTTGGGCCCTATAGCCTCATCTACACAGAACTTGCAACAGGAATACCTGCAATATTTTCCCACTTTGTAACTAACCTCCCTGCATTTCACATGGTGTTGTTCTTTGTTTGTTTGAAAACAGTTCCTGTTCCACATGTCTCACACGAAGAACGTTACCTAATTTGGCGAGTTTGTCGGAGACCATGTCAAATGTATAGTTGCACTGTCAGATATGGATACAAGCATATTAGAAGGGATGATAGAGATTTTGACAACCATATCATACGATGTATAGCCGAGTTTATCCAAATGGAGGCACAGGAATTACAACTCTCATTTTCTGAAACTTCCTCATTCGATGGAGGGACGGCTATTATAAGTGTTAGAAGCTTAGAATCAGTTTCAAGTTGGAAAGTGTCTGAGAATGAAGATGTTGGTGTGGACAAGAACAATGCTAGTGGTAGATCTTTCTCCGTACGACGACCCCTTTCCACTTATAACGAAGAAAACCCACATTCAAGAAGGCGCCACATAAGTTTTCGGGTACCTAATGATCCTGTATTGGATCATGAAGTTAAGCAAGAGCTTCTTGATTTAGCTCAAACTATGGAGGCAGGGGTCCAGCTGTGGCTCTTAACATTCCTCACATCAGTCTCATTGAAGTTGGAATGATATATTATGTGTAGTTGGTGGATGTAATCATAGTAGGACTTATAATTAATTAGTCAAGATCACCAACAGTTCAACAAGAACAACAAGTGCATATTTTCAAGTTACATTTTGTTTCATTATTTAATGCATGTAAATTGTTTTTGATGGTGAAGATTTCTTGCGGTTGAAAATTCAACGCCAAAGAACCCAATCCTTATGATTTGTGTAGGCATCATCAACTATGTGTCATTCTGTCTCTCATGTTACTAACATGTGATAATCCAAATCCTTTAAGAATTCATAATCATTCGTCTCGTACCAAATTTCAGAACACTACAAATAAATAGATGTATATTTCAACAATCAACAATCTATAATCCACACTCGGTATAACAAAAAGAAAAACGGTGAAAAGAAAATCAATCTGCTCCATTGGTGATCTCTGCCACGAATGTGCAAAAATTGAGGAAACTAAGATCATCATGTCAATTCCACTAGACACGTGCACCAATTTGGTTGCTGAGTTCGTCGGACCAGGTGAACCTGAAATAAGACATACGGACATCATTGATTTCACTAGAAAATCCTTTGTTAATATATTAAGAATATATTTTTTTTGTTTTTCTGATAAATGTGATAGAATGGGGTGACATCCCAATACAATCGCGAAGGACGCTAATAACATGTTGGAAGTGTCAGTTTGTCTAGAGGATTACAACATAGGATCACTAGAGGATTACAAGCATTTTTAAAATACTCCTTAATCTGTATGCATTAATTTTAAATGTCAATAATTATAGGTAAAAGATAATTTCAGTTAAAATTTATTAGAATTTACGAAATTTTGAGTGAGAACTCACACAAATTTGTAGGTTTTTATTGAATTTTGGCAAATAATATCAAGTGTATTTAAAAGAGTATAGTAAAAAATGTATTATTAGTATTTTTCACAATATGCAAAAGTAGTAGAAGGGAAACATACTTGTGAGGCAAGACAATGGATTAACATGTTGGCCACATCTACCAGGAAATTGCTGAGCCTCATTGATATTAATGCCAGCTTGTTCTGCTTAGCGCCTTGTGCCTCTGTTGCTTACCAAGCTACACAGGCATTCTGCATCTGATTCAATAACAGATTTAAGTGGTTCACAGCAACTATCAGGTGGGTCTTCAGTGCCATTGAGGTAGTTTAGGCAAGGTGAAAGCTTGTTCAAGCAAGAGCTATCTTGAGCACTTCTTCTTGGGATACATGCTAATAGGACAAGGAATGCAATGCAGCAAAGTGCCCTCAACATGGTTTCCATTTTCATTCTTGGTGATGGTTATAGTCTATCTATGCCCTTAGTGCTATTATGCATGCGTAATATTTATATGAGAAGAAATAAGAATGAAGAGTAACAATTAACTAGAGAGGGAGAAAAATTGATTTGAAAGTGATAGTTAATTATGAGTTTGGTGATCATACTTATAGCCAACTGGTTGAACGACCCTTTTGGCCTTTGTTGTTTATTTTGTGGAAGCATTTGAATGTGTGACTCAGAGTTAATTAGGAAGAAGCCACGGGTAATATGACAGTAGGACAGGTGAAGCTACTTTCATTCTCAAAAGTCCATACATTCAAAGAAAGGGGGTTTGGTGAAGTTTTGTCCCCTGTCTCCATGAAGACAATACTCTATAACAGATCATTTATCTTTCATCTGGATTACTTATTTTTTTTCCGTATAAACTAGATGTATTATTTATGAGTGATAATTTTGCTCAAGTCCTGATAGTATTATTATGAGAAATAAAACTTTTCATTTTTAATATAATTGCATACTTAATATTTTAATTTAATTTAAGAATGTGTTACAGCTATAAAGATTAAATTAAGAATATATAGCACATATGAGAATTAAATTAAAAATATGTTATATGTATAAATACTAAATTAAAAATGCTTAAATATAGTATTGTTTCATATGACTCTAATTTAATAATTTTTCACTTATAAAAACTATTTTTTTGCAACATATATATAAACTAAATTACATGGTTAACCTTAAATAATTAATATATCAAACGGTTGTAATAATAAAGTGGTCAATCATGAATCACTTACTTTGTTACTGGGTCATGCTAAGTAAGCCTTCACCTTTTAATTATATAAAATATTAGAACAGTGAAAGTGAAGGGATCTTTATTCCTTGCCTGCAATTTAATCATGGTACGTGAGGAAGTAAAGTTTATTCAGAGTCAAAAACTAAGCCAATATAATACACAAATCTTATCCATTTACTTGAGCAAATTAAAGCCTTATTACTGACCAGGCCTCTGCCAACTACACCCGAAGAGTCAAACACCAACCCACCAATCCCTCCTCCTTCAAGCATTATTATCTCACAATGACTTCAAACTTCACCATTGAACAAAGGCTCGAGCAGCTGCAAAAAGCAAAAGAAGAAGCACAACCCCAACCACCCAAAAAGGCCATGCAAAATCCAACGTGTAGCACATCATCTCCGAGACCGAAAGCATTTCACCAAGCGTTACGAGCCGAAACTGACATCATTTTGGGTCCCATCCATCATGGTGCTCCTAAACTGAAGCTGGGAGTGCAGTACAAGCAAAGGTGGGCAGCGAGGTACATCGACACCACTGGACAAACCCCACAAGACCTACACAATAAGGTTCTGAAGGATATTGGAAACCTTAACAACTTGTTTGACGATGACCTTTTAACAGCCTCTGCCCAAGAGTAAGTGAGATTATATGGTTTTTTTTTTTTCATTATCATATTATTGGTATAAAATATTTCATCATCTTTAATTAAGTCTTTCTTTAAATTTTACTTAACGGAACTCAATCTAATATCACTTGGACGAAAGACTTCTTAATATATTTTGATATATATGACTTTTTATTTATAAAAATAAAAAATAAATGTTTTTTTATGAGTAGGTCTAATTTTGTTTTTGGGTGAACTTGGATATCTTTTGGCCAGGAGTGCAGACTAATTAATGTTTTTAGATACTTAAAATTCATTTAAGATGTTAACTTCTAAAAAATTTTAACATATATTTTCTCATACATGGGGAAGTTTCAATCTTTGATCACATGTTTAGACGACAAGATTATATACTAATCATGCCATGGTAGGTAAGTTGAAAATTTGAACTTTGATTGTCTTACCCTTGGGGCGGTGGTGTCTTTTCAGGTACCAGAAGCAAGGCGTTGCAACCATAGAAGAAAATATTTGCTGGATGATGGGAGACGTGCTCTTGTTGAAGAACCAGCTTCCGTTCCCGTTGCTGCAGCTGCTGTGGAGAGACACCGAACGCGTGTTGATGGGAAAAATGAGAAATTTTCTTCGGTGTCATCATTGGGCCACCAAAGAAGAAGACAAGGTACGTGAACGTAGTAACGGAGTTCCCAGAACCTACTCATCTTCTTGATCTCCAACGCTCTATCATCCTCTATGAACCTAAGAAGGGAAACCCAATGTTGGACTGTTATTAATAGTAGTAGGCTTTGCCTATCAAAATTAAAAGGAAAGGATTATTCAAATGAAAACTCCGATCCCACGACATGACAACATACAGGTATGATATCAGAACATTTTGATCTTCTTCTGTGTAGTACTCTATCAAGACTTATTATTTTTCATATATATATATAGACGAAACGTTAAGTTATTTCAAGAATAACTTAAAATAGTTACTCTTTCTCATTTAATTAAAGGTGAGTTACTCTTCATACATTACCAACTAACATTGACAAATAATTATTATGAATGAATACAAAGCATTGACAAATTAAAAAAAAATATTAGATACTTTAAAATGATTATTATGAATGAATATATACAAAACATTGACAAATTATTATTCTTAATCTTTCATCAATAGTATGATTTGTATGTCTCAATTGTACAGGAACTTAAAGGAGTTAAAAGAAGCAGGAATTGGATTGGAGTCAAGCAAGACACGTAGGCCAAGAGACGTATCATTCTCCTGTGGTTGAATCCGTTCGAAATTGAAGCTTCCTGAGATCGTTGTGGATGACACAACAGCTGCTACTGTGCTAAACCTAATAGCATATGAGATGTGTCCTGATTTTGAGAACGACTATGGGATTTGCTCTTATGTGTCCTTCTTGGACTCACTCATTGACCACCCAGATGACGTGAAGGCATTGAGGTCAGAACAAATTTTGCTCAATTCGTTAGGTAGTGATGAGAAAGTGGCCAACCTCTTCAATACCATAAGCACTGACTTGGTGCCTGACATGGGAAAATAAGCTGATGTAGAAGTGAAATTGAGAAGCATTACAGTGATAAGGGTAAGACTTGGTTGGCTCTAGGGTATCATACCTATTTCAGCAACCCTTGGACCATCATTGCATTCAATGCTGCATTTGTGGGCCTTGCCCTAACTTTTGTCCAAACTTAATTGGTATACTATTCACCCTCCAATTTATTAAGACTTGGTTATACTGCTTGCAGGAACGGACACGTCAACAGTGACTTTATAATGGACAATGCCTAATTTATTAAATCATCCCGAAATGTTGAAGAAGGCAAAAGTTAAATTACACACTTATATAGGACAGGATCTCCTAGTAGATGAACATGACATTCCAAAAATCCATTATCTCCAAAATAGTATCTTTGAGACACTTTGTTTGCATCCTGCTGCTCCATTGTTGGTACCTTGTTCATCTTCAAAAGATTGCACCATATGAAAATATAACGTCCCAAAAAATACAATTTTATTAGTGAATGTTTGTGCTATTCATAGAGATCCTAAACTTTAGAGAGACCCTACACATTTTAAGCCTGAGAGGTTTGAGAAGGAAAGTGAATCAAGCAAGCTACTTTCATTTGGGTTAGGGAGAAGGGCTTGCGCTGGAGGAAGCTTGGCACAACGCACAATGGGCTTAACTCCAGCCTTATTAATTCAATATTTTGAGTGGAAAAAGATTAGTGAAGAAGAAATTGATATGACTCGGAGAAGAAATTACTGTGTCAAAAAAAATTCATTTAGAAGCTATGTGCCAAATGTGTCCATCACTGGCCATCAAGAATGTTTTCTAACAGCTAGTGCTATTAAAATTGCACGCACACACGGTATGATATTGTTGAATATTTTTATATATATGTATTTAGTTTTGCATTTTATCATTTTTTTATATTTCAAAGCAACACTGTTATTGAATAAAGTACAAAAAATATTATTCAATAAAATTTAAGACTATAAAATTATCTCATTTTGTACATATTTATTGTTACTTTTTTTAACTTTATTTGTTAGGTAGAAAGGAAGCTTTAGAATTGACTTCACTTCAACCATACACACAAAATTAACATACAAAAATTATTAGATAGTTTGAGACAATTATTTAATTATGATTTTGATCCATCTCTACATGATACGTAATTAATTGTGTAATGAATTTTTTTATAAATTAAATAACTCAAATATATATTACATAAAAATTAATCAAGATCATAAAAAAGTAGTGTTTCAGTGTCATCTAATAATTTTTTCAAAACAACTTACTGAAAATACTATTATATGGGCTAATTAACTATCACAAATAGCCAAAGCCCTCTCCAAATTGACCACAATGTCAGCCATGGTTGGGTCTATCATTCCTTTTCAAATCGATACAATGGATAGCAGTTTGGGCCACTAATTCTACTGCCTTGGCTTCATTCACACCCAGTGGTCCAACCCTTTGGATCCAGAATTTTCAACATTTCTCCAGCCGAAATAGCACGTCGTGCAAAGTTCACCATATTGGTGCTTCCATGTTTCCCATACTTGAATATAGTTGGTTTTCCCGTTAAAATTTCAAGTACAATTCCAAGACCATACACATCACTCTTTGCTTTGAACAAACTTGTACACAAGTACCCAGGATCAAAGGATCCCAAGGTTCCCAGTCGTACCATATCATCGTAAACACGATCAGTTTCTAGACTAATGGACGAGGATTCAAAATCAGGTACTTTTGCTGTCCAAGTAGCGTCAAGAAGAATATTGGAAGACTTGATATTTCTATGAATAATAGATGGAACCACATAATTATTATGAAGGTATTCTATTCCCCGATAAGCATCCAAAGCAATTTTGATCCTCATTTTCTATAGAAAAAACCCAAGTCTAATATCGGTCAAAGATAAAATTAAGATATAATATATAAGTGAGAAATAACCTTCACCCTTTCACCTAACTTTTAAAATTAAGTTAAACTCAAACTTACAATTTAAAATCATATCAAAGTCTATCAAAAATTCATTCAAAGTATCACCCATCATGTTATCCATGCACCAAACCCATAAATATTAGACGTGAAAAGTAAGAAACAATTCTTATTTCTTGAGCTAATTTTTGGGATTGAGTTAGACTCAAATTAATGGGGTAAAATTCTTCAATAATTCAACACACGGCTACCCTTGTCCACATTCTTCTTGTCATGCAAATGATCAAACAACGCCCCATTCTTCATGTACTCATACAAACAAGACTCCTGCATACCCCAATTAGCCCAACCAAGTGCATGTGGTGTAGGCGGGGCAAGAGGGTCAATAAATACTTAATTTCCTCTTGAAACTCCTCTCCCATGTGACTCGCTGGTTGACCAGTTGGTTCATGCAACCCTCTTGATAGCCACCTCACGACCATCGATGGGTTTGCCACTAGACACATCACCGATGCTTCCAGCCCTTAAAATCCTGTTGTGAAATGAGAAATTGTCGGTGGCCGCTTTAAGCTCAGTCAGGGAGAATAATTGTGCAGCAACAGTTCCTACATCACCAACAAAGTTCAGCACAGTTGATAATCATGCTGACAGAAGTTTCATTCGCTGGCTGTACATGTAAAAAAGACTTTGATAGGAAAGTAAAAACCCGCTAAGGTGATGTTCCCAAATCTTCATCACTAGCACTACTACTTCTAATTGCACTGTCCAGTACCGAACCAAAACTATGGGCAGGGGATGCTCCCAGATTTGATGCAGTCTCACTCTCATCGCTCCTTATGGCACTGTCCACTGCCCAACTAAAACTAAAACTTATTGCATTAACTGTGACATCGGCCATATCAATTTCACTACCCATTTGCCAAGTAAAAGTATATATTAAGTATGTATATATGTATGGATTTGTATGAGCTTAGGCAAAGGCGTAGAGATCCAGTTGAGAAGGGAAGGTGCCAGGCAAGGCAATAATTGCAAGATCATGTGTTTGCTGCAACAATAGTATGAAGCTAGTATGAACCAGCATTGGTTGAAATTAGTGAGTAACGTCGAAATCACATTCACTCCCTTTTATTCACAACACTCAACTTTCAAATTGTGTTGGTTGTTTTTTAAAAGATATAATTTATAATATTATTTGTATTAATTATTTTTAGATTAAAAATATTTTTTATTAAAAAATAAATAATGTATCAATAATTAAATAATTAAAAAAAATCATATTAATAATAAAAATAAGATAAATTTATTATTATCAACTAAATTAATTATTTTTCACAAATGAAAAATAATATGTTAACACTTACAAGTTAATTTCAACGCCAAGTGTATAGTGAAATCTTTTAATCCTCTCATCTAAACTAAAAATAGAAATTAGCTGTAATAGTTGCCACTCAAGTTTCAAATTGTTTATCTTGCCTTTGAATGAAGGATTTAAATAAGGTAATTCATTTTTTAAGTGAATTTGAAATACTTTTATCATAATTTAGTTGTTTGGATACAAAATTTTAAAGAATTTACATTTACATCAATTTTTAAAAGAATTTTAATAAACTAAAACAGTAGGAATTAAAATTTCACTTAATTGGTAAAAATTTCAAATTGTCTCCTCTCATGCACATACCTTCGTTCTCTCTCTCTTCCACACGAAAATCATGGACAATGTCATCAGATACACTTTCGCACCGGAGGTAATTGCATGAACGAGGATCCAAATCCAAAGCGGTGAAGTAAATGTTGCGGCGGCGAGAACTCGTGACACAGGTGTGAAGACCGTGAGGATGACGTAGATGAAGATAGCAGTGACGTTGGGGCGCTTCTAGTTGTTGTCGCAACAGAGGGCTACCAGAAATGTTGGCAGTGCAGTAGACAAGGACAAAGATCATGCCATCGAAGGCCTGTGCGATGCCGAGAAGGCCAATGCCGTCACATGGTCCGGTTTTTTTTTTGTGACCAATGACGATGGCGATGGTGTCGTAGAGGAAGAGAAGTGTGACGACAAACTCGACAATGAGGGCTTTGTAGAAGGACTAGAGCTTAATCTTAGCCAAGTCAATGAGGGGCGCTAATGGAGGGTCTACATAATCCTTCCTCTACTGGCTCATTTCCTTCGACATTCTCTCTCTCTCTCTCTCTCTCTCTCTCTCTCGTAGGAACAACAGATGGAATGAGAATGGATGAGGTAGGAGAGAAAACCATAGAAATATCTCCCCATAAACAACACCTCTAAATATAAGTCAAATCAAATCAAATTTCAAAGTTTTCGTTGAGTAAAAGGATGATCCGGTCCTTTTCTGGCCAGTGGTCTCTCATCTCAACCTAAATGTTTCCAGTGTCGTCTTTATCCGGCCAAACACATACATGTCATAACTCACAACGTACAACTATTGCTTTGAAACAAAAAGAAAAAGCAATGCTATAATTCATACCCCAATGCAAAGTCATCCCTTTTCAATAAAATTATTTTAATTATTTAAATATTTTAAAAGACTATTATTTATTTTTATTTAATATTGAAATTTTAATTTTTAAATAAATATTTTAAAATGAAATTTTGAATTTCATAAAATTGAATTACTTTATCCAAACTAAAAAATTAAAATACAAAAGATTGAATTATTTTATCCAAACAAAATATTTATAAAATAAAAATAATTTAAATCAAGAAAATTAAAATATTATATATTTAAATTTTTTAAATATTTTCAAATCTTTCATCCAAACACAAGACTAATCTTTTTTTTTTTCTCCTCTCTCTCCTCTTTTCTTTGCTTCTCGAATCTATGACAAATCCTCCGTTCATTTTGGACCAAGAAAAGAAAAGTCCCACACTCCTTCTTATTTTTTTTTAATAATAATAAAAATATTCAAATCTCTGATTTAATGACCCACGTCGATTAGCCATTATTTATAAAAGTTACCTTTTTTTAGATTAGATAAAAGTTACCTAAATTATTATTTATAAGATAACTCCCCATGATTTAAATCGGAGATATTCCAGTAAAAAAAATCAGATATATAAGTTTAATTGTTTTTGTTTAAAATTATCATATTATCCTTGTTTTTTAGGGGGGAATTTTTGGTTTTCTTATTTATTTATTTATGTATACTACTTTGTTATACCGTTTTTGGTTTTTATCCACAATTTCTGTTTTTATAGTTTTTTTTTTCTTAAAACCCTTTTTCATAATATTTCCCTTCCCTCTGAATCCACCTTTCTTTCTTTATACAACCCACGCACGCGTCCAACCTCGCAATTTCAATTTTTTTTTTCTGTAGCAATAGAAGAGGGGAATTGATTGATTGTCTCTCAGGTAATCGAGTACCTTTTTCAAGCTTGCACGGTTGTTCCCATTTCACCACAATGCATTTTGGGTTTTAATTTCCTTTTTCTAAATTTTTTTATTTTTGCAATGGTTTAGTTGGATCGGTCTTGCGGGTTCAATTTACTTTCAAACATAGCAGATCTGGGTTCTTCAAGGTTAGAAACCTGCCTCTTTTTTTGTTTTGTTTTGTCTTAATTAAATGTTGAAAGATCAGAAGATTGAAAGAGTTATATTGTGTTGTTTATTCCATCAATTAATTAGACTTTTTGTGTCCCCTTGTTAATTTTTTTTTATAAAAAAAAATGATTTTTGGTGCACAAATTGATTAGTCTTACTTTTTTCTGGTTCGAAATTGAGCCAATTGGGTTTGTGTTTTCATATTGAATGTTTTCTATTTCTTGTTATAGCCCCCTTTATCAGCTTCATTTATTTTACTCATAGATCTCCTAGGTTTTAGTAGGTAATAACATTGTTGAAGTTGTGAACTTTGATTTGATGGTTTGATTTGTGTTTGGTGGTGACACAGGAGTATTGTTGTTCTGACACTTGGTGTCCAGAAGAAGGGCTATTTTCCTTTCTATCCGTGTTTTGCATTGTGTACAAGAGTTTGAGAACTAACTTCTGATAGACAGAGCCATCGGATTTTTTTTCTGCTGCATGTGGTGTCTCCTTGGTGGTGCCACATCATTTCATTAATGGGGGAGTGGATTGTTGGAGCTTTCATCAACCTCTTTGGTAGTATTGCAATAAACTTTGGGACCAATCTTCTCAAACTAGGGCATAATGAGGTATGGCCAAATTCTTTTTTCTGGTTGGAACTATTTGTAAAGTACATTTTTGTATATATGTTTCTCTCTTTTTTGTGTTGTGGTACAGAAATTGGCTTTGCTGTTATAATTTTTTTCAGATTTCAGCTGACATGGTAAATCTTGACTTCATCAATGGGTCAATGTACTGTTTCTGTACACAACTGTATTTTTTTACATAATTGCATTAGGCATTGTCTACATGATGCTTTGGATTAGGGACTTATGCTATTAAAGTGAAGTGCTGAAACTTCCTTACACTTAATTACATCTGACTCTGAGTTTCAGATTTATTTAGGTTCATGGCATATTACATCTTTGAGGGTCAATATTAACCTGCAATGTGCTACTATTTCTTGAAAGTTGCAACTTTTAGTATCAAATTATTTGGGAAAACTGAGTTAGTTTTTTTTTGGCAGAGAGAAAGACATTTACTTGGAAGTGATGGGGTAAATGGAAAGATGAATCTGAAGCCTATTATATATTTCCAGAGTTGGAGAATTGGTATAGTCTAATTGCATTTATATGTGGGTTTGTGCATATTATCTAGGTGGATGATTCCTGATTTTTTGCTTTCATTGCATAATTCTTGATATGCAGGCATTGTATTTTTCTTTCTTGGAAATTGCCTTAATTTCATTTCCTTTGGGTACGCTGCTCAGGTATGTTTCCCCTATTTAATTGGGATTTTTTGTTCAATAATATATGGTGTAAACTGTAAATTATGATAGTATGTAGTAGTTTTGCATTTTTTTATTTGGTTGGCATATATTCGGTGAAATATGCGATTTCTTATGATTGATTTAATGGATGTATTTTCATTTGTTCTGATTACTTATTCTTCTGTGTGCTGTGCAGTCACTTCTTGCAGCGCTGGGATCTGTTCAGTTTGTATCTAACATTGCTTTCGCTTACTTTGTCTTGAACAAAATGGTGACAGTCAAGTATGCTAAATTTGAACTGAGATTACCGTTTCATTTTTGTTTGTTTTCACAACTCTGTTCTAGCTGTAATTCTTGTAGCTTAATTGATGGCATTTGATCAGGGTACTGGTTGCCACAGCTTTCATTGTTCTTGGGAATGTTTTTCTAGTTGCTTTTGGCAATCACCAATCGCCTGGTATGTAACATTTTGCCCAGTTCAATTAAATTTGCTTCTAGTCTTTCTTGCAAAAACAATGTTAATTAATCTGATAGATGTGCATACAGTATCAAGTATTGTCTGCAATCAAATGACTAAACTGCTAATTTGGTGAACTACAACTTAAGTATGCTAGGCTTTTATATGTTAGAGATAGGAGGGAGCATTTTGTACTGCCTCTTCTGTAAACTTAATTTGATTTGTTGTTTAATATATTCTTTATGCTTACTGAATATTATGATTCATTGCTGTTAAACAGTTCAATCATTGATTTCAATGTTGCCAATGCAAACTTATATGTGGTTAACTACTTGTGTTTCAGTTTATACGCCAGAGCAGTTGACAGAGAAATATACCAATATTTCATTCCTTCTATACCTTCTAGCTTTGGTCTCAATTGTTGCCTTGCATCACTCCATCTACAAGTAATTAGTAGGATTTAATTATTTGTTGAGTCTAATCAAGCTATTTTTCTTCTTTATGATTAACATGTGGAATATGCAGGAGGGGAGAACTTCTGCTTGGAGTATCAGGACATGACCTCAGACCCTATTGGAGCATGCTACTGCCCTTCTCATATGCTGTAGTTTCAGGGGCTGTAGGTTCATGCTCAGTGTTGTTTGCTAAATCACTGTAAGTCAGCTACTCCAACATGTTGCCATGCTTCATGATACAATAGCCATTGTGCCTAATGTCAACTTTTTGGCAGTTCTAACCTATTACGACTGGCTTTGTCCAATGGTTATCAGTTGCACAGCTGGTTCACGTATTCCATGCTTCTTTTATTTCTTAGTACTGCTGGATTTTGGGTAAGGCTTTTTCTTGGGTAAAGATTCTTTGTTGGGCTTTATCAATTTGTGCTAATGTTTTGATGAGGTAACTTTTTGAAGTTAATTTTTGACAAATGTGAATGCTAACGAAGCCTTTTCCAATTGTGCAGATGACCAGGTTGAATGAAGGACTGTCATTGTTTGATGCAATTCTTATTGTTCCCATGTTTCAGATAGCATGGACTTTGTTCTCAATATGTACAGGATTTATATATTTTCAAGAATATCAGGTACTTCCTCTTTAACTTGATACACACAGGTAGCCTTTGCCTTTCATGGGCACTCTAAGAAGATTTAATCATATTATTGAAGAAAACTAATTAAATATCAACTACTTTGATGGAATGGAGTCACTTGAGTATATATTTCAGAAAATCAAATCCGTTACATCATTTAGAAACACCATGGGGCATGGGTTCAACATACAAAACCAGACCTAGCCTAGATAATGTAAGTCAAACTCAGATAAATGACTTAATCTTGCTTCTATGTACATTTGCCAAGTTACCAAGATGTGGTATATTATAGTGTAACTGCTTGTTAGGTTCATTCTCTGGTGACATCTATCAACTGTTTTTTCTGCAAGGTCTTGACCTACTGAAATTTCCCATTCTGGTTATAAAATTTTCTCAAACAAGAAATTAATCTTCTGTTTTTACCAGTGGAGCTTTGAGCCATGGGTCATTGCTTACTGCTGGGGAACAATATGAACTTCTAAGTTCTGATATTACTGCAGAGAATGCAAGCAAATCTAAACAAATTAAATAAAATAGAAACTAATAAGGAAGATATTGCATGGTAGTTAAAATCGAGATTTTACTTAAGGATTGGGAAGGGAGTTAAGACCACAAATCACAGGAACAATGGAGGAGAAGAAGATAGCATGCAGCAGTGCTTTCAGCTTTAAAATGGCTGAAAATGGGGGTAAATTTTGCAAATTTAGGATTCAGAACTACCTGGATATTTCATGTTGCAAAACAGGCTGCTGGTCAAAAACCTAACAATGGACTTCAGGTGTGCTGAGGTTACAAGATCCCAGCAATCCTATGAACTTGCCCTGTGATCTCAGTCAATTTAGTAGTGTAACTCTCTTGTCCAAGATGAAGGAATTTATAGACCATATAAAGAGCAAAGCCATTGTAGATTTAGAAATTCCTTGTAAGACCATTTGTCTCCATCCAATAGATTTAAAATGTTCAATATGAACAAAATACAAAATGTTCAAACAGGAAATATAAATATTGCAGAGCATCACAAAATTCATAGAAACTGAACTACATAGAATGACAAAAGAAATGTTTATTTCAAAATTCAAAATGTGCTAAGTGTCTAACTGAAGGAGATGCATGTTAGATAGAAGAGAATAGCTGGGAAGGAATGACTCTACTCTCAAGAAAAGTCTTATCTTTCATATATAGAGATTGATTGGTCCCCTTGACATCATTGAATTAACTAGGATCATAGTTTTGAAAATTTTGGGCAAGTGCAAAATATGGATTGTTGCTGAACCATGCCTGATGGATCCAAAATTGTTTCATTCTTTTATCATCAGATTCAGGGTGTTATTTGGTTTGAATGATTCCCTTGGTTTTCCTCGCCTACCTTTCCCTTAAATTCAACTTTGATTGGAACATTTCTAATTTTTTTTTTCTTTTCAATATGTTGGAACCAGGTGCTTTTATTATTTTTACTTTTTTTTAATTGAATAGGGGTAAAAATTGTAAATATAAATTTGACTATTTTCTTGCAAAAATTTCTACCCAATGGTGAGATATGCTGCTAATAATTGCTGCTTGCCTTCACTAATTTATTTGATCTTTGGTCTATGGCAAGTAGACAGTCATCCAGCATCTTCTAGAATCTAGAAGTAAATGTTTGTCAGGCTTTGATGCTTGTATCTCTAGTATTTTTGTTTTGTTTGTTTTTGTATGGTGAATGTTTGAATCATTACATTGATGAATGCTGAATATGTTTTGATAATGAGTTTAGGTGTGATGTAATACTTACCTTCCTGAAAGCAGGTATTTGATGCATTAAGGACAACAATGTTTATGCTTGGAATGATGTGTGTGTTTATTGGCATTTCTTTGCTGGCACCTGATGAATCAAAAGGTACTATAATTTGATAATTATTTTATGGTTTTATATAATTCAAGGTATGCATTGCAGAGGATAATACGAAACTTTGCTTTTGAGAAGTTTCAGGTCCTGAGACTAAAGATAGTTCTTTGGATTCCATGGTGTCTTCTGCCATATCTACAGAAGCTAACAGGTACAGTATGAACCCTTTGTATGACTTACATAAAGTGAAGAACTTGTAGCCCCTATAGTTAACTATATGAAACATCACTGAAGGGAATTGAAATGAGTACTAGTTCATTGTGTTCATTGTATCATCACATTTTAACTTCTGCATTGACCTTCTAAACCAGCCACAGTTCTCTTAAAATTTGTTGACAGAATTATATATGGTTTGTATTTTCCTGTTTTTGGTTTCCTTTATTTCTTCATGCGTGTTACACATGCTCATGTTAATGTTGGTGACTTTCACTGATGCCTATACTGTTTATCTTGTATAGGCTGGTAGTGTCTCCTGAAGAAGCACAAAACAAAGATACGAGATCATTAGTTAAAGCAATACTAATAAAGATTACAGATTTGTTGGTAAAGGCAAAGGTATTATTACTAGTTGCATTAACATTCGTCGCAAATGGTGCCACTTGTTATGATGATAAATTGACAATTCAAGCTTGCTTCTTTCTATCTCTTTGCAGACTACTTGTGCATTGTCTCTTGGTTTTGGGGAGGATACCATCAATGCATCATCAGTTCTTGTGATGCCAATGATGTCATCGAGAATGACTGGATTCAGAGGTAATGGGCTTGAGAGAGCAAGAATTTTGTCCATGAGAAATGGTTGGAGAAAGATCCCAATGGATGAAGATGCTGGGAAATTGCTTGAAACTAGTTCGGTTGTTCCTCCTAGCCCTTAATAGTGGTTGATAGTGTCATAGGAATGTCCCACGGTATCATTTTTTACCCCTTGATTTCCCATTTTTTTAATGATTGGAGTAGCTGAGATATGAAACCGCCACAATTCAAATTTATTTGCTTTGTTAGCATCATGTTATTGGGAAAAAGAGGATAAAAAAATTGTTGTATATTGTATATACATATTGTAAATTTTTACTTGCACAATTGAAATTTGAAAGGAAAAAAAAATCCTATCTTGTCTTATTTGCATAATTTTTTTTCCTTTCTTTTACATGATATTGATCCAACTTTATGTTCAACGAAAAATAGAATTTGTACTGCTAAATTTTTAGAAATATCATACGGCATCACACTTTTGTTGAAGTGTTTGGAATATAAAATATTACATTACCATAATTTTATTGGTTAAATAAAGAGGCATCAATATCCAAAACTCAGGATCACCAAAGCAATCACCTTACACAGGCTAGAAACACAGCAAACAGAGGTACAATTGTTTGGTTGGAGCTGAGTTGGTACAATCTTCGCCATAAATAGAAAGCACATTCCAAATTAGAAAAAAAAAAAAAAAAGAAAGAAAGGAAAGGAAAGCGAACCTTCAGAGAATGTTTCAAACACAAGACAACCTGTCTCTGAATTTTAGTACACTTGATGACTTGTCGCCCAATCGAACAGATTATAGATTTTAATTATTTGAAACATTTAATTTGGATAAGTTTTATTTGGATTTTTAGTATTTAATATTTATTATCTCTTTTTTATGCGTTTTATGATTTTCTTTTGTATTTCCAGGGGTAATTTTAAGGGTTTTGGATCAATTCATACGAGTTTTAATAGTGGAGCTAAAAAAATGAGTTTTTGTCGGTGCTCACGTTGAACCAAAAATCTAAAAGATCCTAATGTATATGGGATTCCTAATTAAGTTTGGACTTCAAGTAAAAGAAAGGCATTGAAAATTTAGAATGATTCCTAAGACCAAAAATAAATTAAAAAAAATGGAAGGAATTATATTGAGAGGAAGGAAAGGGATCATAGGAACTTAGGACAGGCTAGTTTTACGGAATCTTTTACTTTTTCAGAAATATTATTTTCGGGAATATAATATCAGAATATCATTCTGGGTATTTTTAAAAAAAATATATTTAGTTATATTTTAATATTCCTGAAAATAATTTTAAAAATTTAAAATAATGTAAATAAAAAAGAAAAGTTACTTATGTATTATTTCACATTCCTATGGGAATATTACTTCTTCATCCATCCTAATGAAAATATAAATATAAGAAAACATGATATAAAAGGAAATTATAACATTCCTAAGAATCAATAATAACTAGAAATACTTTTTAAAAACTTATAACAAACATGAGAAAACATAGTCCTGTTTTCATAATATTTTCAAGATTTGTTTAAGATTTTGTGAAATAAACACTCCCTCCTCCCTTAAAGTGTAACTAAAGCTTTAAATCAGACTAACATGACTCAAACAAATTGAGTATAAGTTTAACTTAGTTTAATTGACTAAATTACTTTTAGTGTTTTATGTTTTTTTTTATTATATTTAATTTGATTTTTTAATGTTTTAAAAAGTTAAATTTAGTTCTTATATTTTTAAAATTAATCATCTTTCACAATATTTATCATGTGACTAATTGACCAAATAAATGTGATAAATTAATGAATTGTCTAATTCGATCTAATAGAAACACTTAAAGGAATCAAAGTAGAAACTTTTTAAATTTAGGAAACCAAACTAAAGCTAACAAATGAAAAAAGAGATCAAAGTAACACTTTAGTCTACAAGTTTGTAATAGAGATTAGTATATATTATGTAAAAACTCTAATTCTAATTGAAAAACAACATGAAAAATATTTAAGGAACTACATGAGTTTTATCTTTAAACCCTACTTGATGAGGTAATAAATTGTAATTCAGTATGCCTAAGATATATTGTCAAAGAATAACCTCTATATATGCTTTTGTGAAACTCTTGTTAGGTGCCAAATTTATGGTTCTTGCCCCCACTTTGTCTAATGATGTGTTTGGCTTATTAATTGCTTTACCAATGTTTAGGATACTGCTTCACAGAAATCAATGGCATTCTTCTGTTTGTCCTATCCATAGTATTTAGCATAGGCAAAATGCTCACCGTTCCCTAAACAAAATAAAAGAGATAGCTCCCTAGATCAAAGCTCTCTAGCTTTGCTACAATAGGAATTAAAGCATTCGAATGCAAGGAATGGAATGTGTCTAAAATGTGAAGCTCCAAAAACAAAATGTCATTCTCAGAAAAGCATAGGCATTGCTTATCTAAAGTGAGGATGGAGTGGACATGTAGCAGCCACAATTTAAATCTACCTGGAATCCACATGGATAAATTAGGTTAATATATTAATCATTCAAAACACTGTCCAGTGCATGTGTTGACCTAAGGAAAGGACTCACTTCCATATTTCCATAGCTAAGGGTTAGGCAAGGTAGTTTGTTTTGTCTTTTATAGTCCTCACATACTAGATTTTCATGTAAAAAGAGTACGTGTGTAACTGAAAGTAGAACTGTAGAAGCACAGAAGTTAAGAATTCATTTTTCCACTTCTCTTGATAGAAGTGACCACTGTGTCTAGGTCTAATTTGACGTGTACCAACCAAGTAGATGACAAACAACAAAAATTAGAAAAAAAATTAAGGGTGAGTTTGGTTGCACCCAAAGAAAATTAAAACAAATATTTAAATTAAAGTAGAACACAAGAAATGTGGAATTCATACTATTTTTTTTAAAAAAAATCTTCTTTTTTCTCATATTTATCCACTACCAAACACACATTAAAGGAAGAGAGAGAACAAACTATGAGATCAAGGGGATAAAAACTTTTAAATATCATGTGGTAATCATATTTTTATGTATCTTTGTCAAAAAGTGCCGTATGGATACTTTTATGTTATTTTCATAATTTTCTACTTTTACTTTTTTAACTTTTATACCAATATAAATTAGAATCTCATACTAATTATATAAGTTTTAACATTTTTATGTATATATTGACTTATGTTCATTTCTAGAATATGAATTCTCTTTTAATCTGAACTTTTATTTTAATTTATTTTTAAAAAGGAAATAAATTAATTTTAAAGAGAAAATAGATTATACCTTAAAAGTTATATATTAATAAAGATTTATGATTGATTGACCATTAAACTTGTGAGTGCATGATGATTAAACTTAATTTTAAATTAATTTATAAGTTGCAATTTGCCATATTCTCTTATATCATTGCCGTATCATAGCATGTCCCTCTCTGTATATTAAAAAGAGTATCTCTGTTATTCTGTATCAACATTGGGGAAACATTGAAATTTGGATGTTTTTTTCAAATCTCGAGTTGAATTGATAAACTATACGGTTTGGTCTAAGCTTAACAAGAGATCGATCAATGCAGAGCCCATTAATATCTTTGAAACTTTAAATTATCGATCAGTCTGTGACTTATTTGTCCTCTACTGAGACGTCCAAATAAAACCAAACTGGCAGACAATATAACGCATACTCTGAAATTGTAAACTAGTTTTCACATTATTCAGCATGTTTTTCTCATACATACATATCATCCTCTATAATAAACCGATTTTGAACTCTGAATATAACTAAAATTTTAAAAAGAAGAGGGATTGCATATTAATTTGAATATTGGGGTGAATAAATGAGGACGTACTTATGGTGTCAAATTGTTTAAGAGTGCAAAATAGTGTTTTACACACCCCAAAATAATAAAAGTGCTAATGGTAGTTGAGAACGTGGGTGCTGGTGGGTGAGTTCAGAAAACCTAAACTAATATATATCTCAAAAAGGCAAAAATGCAAAAGCATTATGATTCCAAAGGGTCCATCACCAGGTCCACCACCACACCTACAATGATGTAACACCAAAGCAGAATGGAGAAAGGTACAGGCCAACGTTCTAATTATCCTATTTTTTTATTATCACACACAAGATTATATTATATTGATGATGTAAGGTGGGTTGAATGATTAAGAGGAAAAAAAAAATCACAAATTTGATTTCATATTTTTATAAAACTTTACATTTACCGATAAAAATTTATATATACTATACCACATACCTGTTACTAGGAAAACATAAAGATTGAATTTTATATTATGAAAACCAATAGAATCACAATGGAAGTATATCCATTGCTCAAAATCCTTACAGCATGTATCAAATATATTTCAAGGACCACAAACAGGACAGCCAAATTTCCCTGGGAAAAAACAATGAAGTTGAAACTTGAAAGATCAACAAAAGCAAATTAAATATTAATCCCAGGAATGGCTAGCTAAACTTGTTGATCATCATCAAGTTGAGGAGCACAAGCACAAAAGTCATTTTTTTCTTTACAATCACATCTCTTGATACTCCAGCAACTGCATGCGGCTTTGCATTCTCAGCTGTTCATAGAACCTTCTGATGAAATCCTCAGCCTGATCATCAACATGGCCATTTCCATTTCCACCCTCTTGTTCTTCATTTTCTTCATCCTCAGATGAGTAGTTGGAGATCCTCACGGAGAAGGGTGATGATGATGAGAGGAGGGGGCTCTTCCTCTCCCCAGGGGCAAAATCAGATGCATTAATATTATCAAACCTAAGGTTGAAAGTGTATTCAGGTGTCATATTATTAGGCACCAAAACCACAGGCCTATTATTAGGCTCTTCAACAACCTCTGGGGTGTTCATGCAAGGGAAGTTGAAATGATGCTTCCTCTTTGGCACATGGAAAAAAACAGGATTTGGACTGTTGCTGCATGAGAATTCATATTCCTGCATGCCATAACCACGTGCCAAACTCTTTGAATAATGATGATGGTGATGAGATGACATGAAATTGCTCATAGATTTTCTGAGCAATTTCCCTTTCTTCATCATCAAATTCATGTCCATAATCAGCTTCCTCTTTGACACCAAGCCCTTCCTGATCATGAAGAAGGTGATCCTCAACACATTCCATAGCTTCTTGGCTATAACTGGAGAATGTGCCTCCATTTTTCTTAAAACTTAACAAAGCGAAAAACAAGTATGAGCAGTAATAAAGGTTTTAAATTTAAGTAACTTGGGATAAAAGGGTACTATAATATGGGAGAAGGAACTAGAAAGATTGAAAATAGAAGTGAAAGGTTTTTGTGAACCAAAGTGTGTGAGAGTGAGTTTTCTTTGGTTCTGCGAGGTTTCTTAAGCCTCGCAGAAACAAGAAAACCTGATGAGAAAAAATGGAAGGAAAGGGATGAGGGTTTTATAGGAATTGGAGAGGGCATGATGAAGTGATGGAGAAGCCATATGAATAAAAGTGCGTTTTCAAAAAATGGACCCAACAACCGCTCCTTCCACACAACATTTTTAAGAAAAGAAAACACAGAAAGCAACTATCCGTTTCAAAAATGTAATTTAAATAAACAATAAATGAGATAATATTGAAACAACAATTGATAGCATTATTTCAGTGTCGGAAAATGCTTTTTTCTTTCAATAAAAGTAGAACAACTTTTGCTGTCCTTTTTTAATTTTAAGAGAATATGTTTTAGAATTTAATTAAAATATATTTTTATCTGATTAGAAACTAATAAATTTATTTACTTTTATAATAATCACCATAAATATCATAAAGATAATTTTGTATTACTTGACTGCATAAATCTTCTTATATTAATCAATGCATTTTTGTCATATATATAAAAAAAAGATTTTTAAAATTAAAATAATTATATATAATATAAAAATGAAAGTGTTTGAACGCGTTAAGTAATAAAGTGACCGTGTGGGGTGTGGTTAATAGAAAATAAAAGGGGCAATTGTAATAGTTTGTAGGCTGTAGCATGCATGGTTTTGGTCGGTGTGAGGGGAAAAAGGACTTAACGGCTCTAATATGATCTGGCTCAAAGGCTAGACAGACAATGGGGGACCCATTTGCTGTGTAAATATTAATTCAATGGATTGGAAATTTATTTATTTATTAGCCAAAATGAAGGAAGCTTGATTCACACTTATCCCTTTGTTGAGTTTAAAAATGGTCCCCTACAAATGCAATCGTACCTTTTGATTAAAAATGGAAGATTCTCAAGTGGTTCTTGCACCTTTGGTTTAGCTCGAAATATCTTGCGGCAATAAAGGAACTTGACACCCAATTCAAGGATATGATAGCTTGCTTGTCCTCAATAATATGCTAATTAAATACTCCTCATTATAAGAAAAATGGGTATAAATTCTTTGATAAGTTAAGTTTGCAAGAGAGAATTAAAGTTTTATTTTCTAGTTTACCTCGAATAATTAATTAAGGCCATATCCAGTTTTTACACTAAGGAAACATTTTTCCTTTCATTATTCAATCATCATACAAGGTTTTTTTGTTAGTATGTATGTTTATGTTTTGAGTATTCTTTAATGCGATTAGACCATAATTACAATTTTTTAAAAATATTAGGACTAAAATCTCATAAAAAATATAGATACCAAAATCATATATTAAAAATTAAAAGGGGATTGAAATCTTAATTTAGCCTATATTTTGTTATTGAATGCCACGTTATGTGTCTATGCATAGTTTTAGTATGGTTTCTTCTGTATTCTTGTATCACCTATATTTATCAAGTTATTTTTTAGAAGTAATTTAAGAAATTGTATTTTTTATTAAACTACTTTTAAAAAATAAAATACCAAATCACACGATTAAATATTTTCCAAATTCCACAATGACAACTTATTTCCGTTGTGTGTGTCCACCCTAATTAATACACAACAGAAACAATTTTTCATTGTGTATGTGCACTATATACACAACATAAACTTGTTTATTTTGTGTTGTATGATATTGAAAACAAGTTTCAATTATATAGCACGGGTGAAAAATGATAATACATTGTTTCCGTTGAGTATGTCTCCTAGATACATACTAAAAGCATCTTTCCGTTGTAAGAAAACATTTTTGTCAAAATAAATATTAACAATGTCTTTTTGGGTTTTAATAGTAATTTGGCGGTGCCAATAGTAACTTTCTCTCGTTTTTCTTTAACAGGGCTTTAATGAGAAAAGAGGCCATGTGTTGTGAATCCAACCCAACAAGTGGATTTTTTAATCAATCACCCAAAATGATCTAAGGACTGAAACTTCTTCATTGTGACTTGTGAAAGGGAAAAGAGGCATATGTTGGAAATTGTTTGCTTGAATTGATTGCTATATGTTGAAAATTTTGTTCCATTGTGAGTGACAATGGCTGGATTGCTCTCCTAGGTGGTTTAGTTTATGCACGAATACATGATTGTCATATAATTCTGATGTAGGTTCAATTTGACCAATGGAGAAAAAGTTTAAACTTAAAATTCTTGATAGGCCATTCAGACAATTGTTAGATGTTCACCAAAAATAATATGACAATAATGGCTATAATGTATTTTTTATGAGATATTGGTTATACTGTCTAAAAAAATAAATCAATAAGAAAATAGTAACACATGAAAATCAATATAGCATCATAAAGTGAAATAAATACTTTATTACATAAATTTAAATAGAACATATTTCAACATTAATAAGAAAAATAATTTAATATCTACTTAATTTAAAAATTAATTTGATTAAACAGTTTGTTTATAGAATACTTAAAAAATTTCAATAACAAATGTGAGATAAAAAAAAATATCTTTAAGAGAAAGATCAACCAATGCTCACTTTTACATACGATATTGTTGATGAGATCAGTCATTATAATATTGAAAAAATTGATTGATCAATGAAACATACAAATTTTCAAATGATATTAATTAACCAAAAAATTAATAAGATGACTTGTATTTTGACATATTTTGTATTCTCAAGAGTGATACTATTTCCTCTAAAAAAAAGTTGATATTATTAGGAGAGTTGAAAATTTTAATTACTGAGCAGGAAGAGAAATATGTAAACTTACATTAAAATAAAATTTGTAATGAATTATTTAATATATTGTTTTAATATAATTACCTTTCATGTATTTTATTTTCATTCATAAGCTCACCAAGAAAATATTGATAATTTATATATTATTGATTTTAATAATAATAAACTGAAACATTGATTACAATAAATTATTTAAATAAACTATAAATTAGAAGAATAATTTTTGCCATAATGTTGTATATTTTAATTAATATATATATATATATATATATATATTGAGAATGTTCATTAGTCAAGTTGGATCGAATTTGGGGTTGGTTTAAATCGAATTTGTGTAAATTATGTCAATGGTAAAAAAATTAAATTTATTACAAATCTCAAAATAATTTTAAAAAAAAAGTAAAACAAAAGTAACCAATGATACATAATACACTTATATATCCACATTTTATTACATCCCAAAGCATAATCATCTACCCTTACAAATTCTTTAAAAAATTATTAAATTATAACCAATTTACAAATTCAGAAACCAAGATAATCATGTAGCCTTACAAAATTTATCCAAACATGCATAATCTAGTATTGCACGAAAGCATGGGGCGCTTGAAACTGAAGAGGTGGGACAAAAAGAAGGGAAAAAGAAAAGTGAGGCCACTGAGAAATCTTAGTGGTTAAGCTTTGAAAAAGAAAATATCACAGAGTAATGATTGAGAGTATACAATACAACCCTTCCTCCCTCTACGCCTCCAAACCTGTTGGCGTTGCTTTGCTGCATTCAAATCTGTTCAAAGATTATTGCATTAAGCAAATTCACAAGAATTTCAATTGGGCAAGTAAATAAGATCCACATGAATATATTTTACAAGATAATTATTATTCATTTTATGAGTGTTGATATAATTGTTTATCATTTTCATAATACTATAGCTCATAAATATAAAATTTTTTAAAATTCGTTCAAAAAATTTAATATACTTTTTACTCTCAAAATTGAAATGTATTTTTTTTAAGTTTGAAGCTAAAATTAAATAAATATGAATTTATGATAATAATTTTTTATATCAATTATAATGAAAAATATGATATTTTTTATATTTATTATATATATAACCGATATAAAAATTCATATACATAAACTTTTAAAAAAATATTAAATTTTGATTTTATGAGAACAAAAATACTAAATAATTTGCAGAATTTCAAATATTTTAATACTTTGAGAAGAACATATATATTTTAGTCAGTATTATATATGGTTAAGTAATTTTAATAGAATTAATATTCGATAAATTCTCCTTGAAAAAGAGAAATCGTACAGATGATCTACATCATGAGGATGGTCAACTAAATTTTATTTTGTGTCAATGTCATTACAGTTATGACCACTTTTATCTTTTTCTAAAAAGAAAATAAGCTTATCAGGTTCTTATGTAGTAATTATTTTGGATACTTCTGAGTCTTTAGTTTCAGGTTAGATTCTTGAAAATCATGTTAAAATATTAGTTCATTTAAATTTTTTTAAGTGAATTTGTACATGTTTAATTTCATATTAAAAAATTAATTTTTGGACCATAATTAATTTTAAGTTAAAACAATGTTAGATAGTTTTTATATTAAATTATAAATTTTATCATAGATGATGTTGTGATTAAATGAGTAGGTAAAATTATTTTATATTGTTAGTATATAATTTTTTTTCTCATTTAAAAATATTAGTTATAGCATTATATAAATTTATTTTCAGTGATTCAAAAATGAAAGGGGCTATTAGAGTGGCTTAAACAAAAAAGTTATGAAAGGTTATATCAACCTTCATACCTGTAGAAATTGACATATGTCATGACTAATGAAATATATACTATTTTGAATAATGTTTGTTATATTTATTATCTTTGTTAGATTTTCTTTAGCGTCTTTAAAGAAAAGAAAATCCAATTTTTAAATTAAATTAAAATCTAATCAAATTTGATTAAAATTAAACCGGTCAAATACCATAATTTGCTTCATTAAATTAAAGGGAGAAAACACACTGAGCTAAAGGTTAAAGTTGATCTTGAAAATAGTATTTGGATGTCGCGACTAGTGCGTTTGGTTTGCCTGTTGATTCCCTTTTTTCTTGTTGGAAACCTTCTAATTTCTAAAGATTCCCACAAACTTCAAACAAATGGTCAAATAAATAATTTGAAGCGCCAAACTAAAATGGCTAAGGTCAAAAGACCATAGTTTCTTTTTTCAAACTTTGTGTATGATTCATTTTGTTCCTTTAGATACTTAATGAGTTTTAAATGAGGTTTGTTGCACTTTAACATGCAAATACTTTAGCCTTACACAGAGTCGTGTATAGAAATTTTAACATGCAAAATATATTTTAAGCTTAACATATCTAACGAGTTAAAAAAAAAAAACTTAACATATTTAATATAGTGAATTGACTTTTTATTTTTTTTTTTAGTTTTGAATTGTGTAATTATCTATCAAAATTTTGTAATTACATAAATTAGATATTCATTAATAGATAATATGAATAGATTGTTCAATTGAAAATCACATGTTATTATTCATTGAAAAAATTTAATTTCGCGAAAGTTAGTTAGTAACCCTCTTCTTTATTATGTTGCTTCTACGGAAGAAATTGGAGGTATGCTTCAAATATTGAAAGACTTCCATAACTCTACAACTCCCTTGTGATCGCGTATTCTAGACGATGACAATCTATATTCTATAGTAAAGTAGTAACAAGAGCTCAAAAGTTAGAAAGAAAATACTAAAAGGAAGATGAAGAGGGTAGACGCAGAGAAAAAGGGGGTAGTTAGAGTTTATATAATTGAGAAAGGCTTGAGATAAAGAGTTAAAAATCATAATTGATATATTTATTAATGGATACAACTATTAAAAACTCTAGCAATGGTTTAGTTGTAAACATATAAGTAAGTACTATCATAATATAAATATTCCACCAACCATTGACGTATATAAATACATTGTTTAAATATACAGTTTTAGATTAGAAGTTCAATTCTCATATTCGTATATTTGAAAAACACCAGTTAAAAAATATCATTTGTTAAATAAATCCTCATACCTTGAAAGATTTGGAGGGTGTTCACAAAAAAAAAACGACGCATTTACTTACATTTTTTTTTTACTTTTTAATTACAAAATTGTCATATTATATTCAATTTGTTTTCTATTTTCAAATTTTTGTATTTATTAATTCAAAATCCTTCATAATAATTATTTATTTATTAAACATTACTAAACAATTTGTATTATAAAGATATTATGTATTTTGTCCTCAATATTGTTTAAATTAAAAAAAATCTCTAAAAAAGATATTTGAGAGAATAAACACACTTTAAATTTAAAAGCACCAAAAAGAGTATTCCCACTCTCCAACGAACCCCACTAATTATGCCCGGCTCTTTAACCCACCAAAGTTGTTTGTTTTGGTACAACACCCACAAAATTTTTGTTTCTTCACACACACTAAACCAACCATTACTCACAAAAGACCTATAAAAGAAGGCCACGAGTCCCATAACGTTAAATATTCTATTATTCTTTCAACACCTTTCCCTTTGACGAGAAATTTCCCCTTTCACCCCTTTTCTTAACCACCACTCTTTCCTTTACCTTGTTTCACTCTCTCAGACAAATCCAGTTGTCACTTGCTAGATCTACCCCTTGTCATTTATAAACACATGTACCTTCCTTGTACTCTCTCGTGTCCAAAACACTTCTTTTGCCACAAACTGATCGGTTCAATTATATAATAGCACTTATCCTCTTCACAATCTCTCACACAATTGATAGAGCTTCTTTTCTTTTTGAAACTTGGTACTAGTTTTGTCATTCCTTTTGAATCAAGCTGCAAAATTGAAAAATCCCATGTGTTTTTTGCTTTGTTTGTAGACACAATTTGATTTTAGTTACTTCACTAGCTTAGGACAGCTTGAAGAATATTAGAGCATCTGGAATTTCCATCTTCACACTCTCTCACACAACACACAAACATTGCTAAACAGAGTTTCTTTCTTTTTTTTTCTTTTTGTAACTTGCTACAAGTTTTCTCACCCCTTTTGAATCAAGCTTCAAAATTGAAAAATCCCTTTTTTTTTCTTTTTTGCTTTGTGTATAGACACAGTTAGACTTTAGTTACTTCTCACTAGCTAGTTACAAGATGAAGAATAATAGAGCATCTGGGATTTTGAAGTTGATAGCTGCACTGAGGTCAATGGCAAAGTCAAAATCTTTGGCTCTAAAGTCCAAAACGAACGCCATCAAGGCTCGGTTGGTTATATTCTCACTTGTGATGAACAAGAGGTATGTGATGAGCACCATTTCTGACAAGTTCCAATCTCTTCTGGGGCATCACCATTCACATCTCAAAGAAGTGGAAGATGGTAATGATAGTGTGGAGGACAAGTGCACTGTGGTGATCAATGACAATGCACACTTGCATGAGGATTTTGTTTCGACCTCAAGTCTACAAGCATCGATAGGGTCATCTATAGTCTCGACTTCTGAGCGATGTGAGATTTTTGGACATACCAGAAAAGCAGTGTCCAATGTTAATCCTAGTGAGACCCAAATGGTAGTGGAGGACAATGATGGTGCTGATGATGATGATGGATGTGAATGTTTCTACACGTATGGTGATGATGATGATGATGATGATGATGATGATGATGATGGTGGTGGTGGTGGTGGCAATAAGTACCCGGATCTTACACACACAATGTTTGAGTCAGACGATTTGGAAATTGGAGGGTCAGTGATTGATTTGGTGAAGAGTTCAAAAGAAGAGGCAGGGCAAGAGTTCAAGATGGAGGATGAGATTGATCACATGGCTGATCTTTTCATCAGGAAATTCCGCAGGCAAATCATGCTGCAGAAGCAAGATTCTTTGAAGAGGAACGAGATGCAAATCCAATAAGGTGCTTGAAAGTTGAAACCTATTATATTTACCAATTTTTAGTACTTGTTGGGGTTTGTTTAGTTCATAAAGGTTCAAACTTCATCTCTCCCTTTATCAATGCTTTAAAGAATATGGGAGAAACATAGGCATGGCTTGTTGTTTGTTTAGGATTCCGGTGCTTTGTTTGTACAAGAACAAGTCATGAATGAGAAGTGGCTCTGTTCAAAAATAATAAAATAGAAGATGTTGGGGGCACCTTCAACAGAGGTGTTTATTTTGCTTTGCTTCTACTTATTAAGTATATAGTTGCTTAATGAGTTTTTTACATTGAAGCTTATGCTTATTAAGCATCACTTACGGAGCTTAATTATATTACAATAATATTAGAAAAAGTACTTAATTAGAATAGTGTGATAAAATATAAAGAATATGTTATAAGACTCATTTAGTCAAACATAAAAAATAATAGTATCTAGTAGTAGTTTTTAACAATAACAAACATGTTGGAGGCATGGCCTTATAGTTGTTGTGGTAGTACTGTACATGTATTCATTGTTTTATTGGTGCTTCAACCTGAATCTAGAGCCATTATAGCTTAGTATGTGTTTGTTTTAGGCGTTTGTACCTATGCTGAACGGGATATTACACATTTTCAAACACTAAACGTGATTGCACAGAATTGAAGCTTTTGCATTGAACAAAATTTCAACACATATTCAAAGTTCAAACATACCCTTAAACAATGAAAAAAACCCTTAGACATACCACTAAAGCCACGACTGCTGGCCATTTAAGCTCCATATTCAACAAATGTAATACATGGATTTTCAGCCCCACATTTTGAATGGAATGAGTGTCGATTCCTAATCTAAATTTAACAATTATTCAAGAAACGCTTTACAACTTTTTTTTTTTTTTTTGTTTATTTCAAATTAAAAAACGTACTACACTGCAGCGAGTCAGCGACACAACCACGAGGGTAACGGAAATATAATGTCACTATTAATTAAAATTTGAAAAGAAATCCCACGGGAACCAAATCATTAGTCAACGAATAATGATTTGCATAAACACTTTTTACTGTACAGATATACGTACTTTTTTTTATAATGACAGGTACACGTTCTTTATCTGTCTTTAGACACGTCGGGTTTAATTTAAACGCTTCTTTTGAAAATCTAGTTCGTTATACGTATAATTGGTAAAATTAAATGTATAATATAATTATATAGATTTAGTTCTAATGCTATAGAATTTAATTAATGAGAATTAAAATTAATATAAGATTATTAAGAAATGTTGGAACTAAAACCTCTAAAATAAAAAAAACAAAATATACACATTTTATTAAATATTTATGAACCAATCAACTGAGTTGAAAATCAACCGTAATCATACATAATACAACTTATTATTTAAAGTTGTAAAAATTCTAAAAATAAAATATAAGTCATCCTTGAAAAGAAGTAAATGAAAACTAAATGTAATAAAATAAATATGCATGTTTACTTAGTAGTAGTAAATCAAGAGATATGAGATTGGTCTAGTACATTGCAAGACACAATGCATATACCCATTTTGAAAAATCAAGAATGATTTCCTATTTTGAAAGTATCAATTTTTTGCTTCAAGTTAAAAACCCTAACATCATCTTGGGTTTGTGACATAGCATTAAAAATTTTAACCTAGAGTGCATGAGGATTCTTACTAGGTAAAATTGCTCGATGCGTAATTCTGCTATGATTGGCCTATAATGGGTTGATCTTGCTCTGCTAATGTCATTTGGTTGGACGTTAGATAGAGGTTGTTCGTCTACCAACCTTGTCTCTATTTTCATCTTTTGAACCATCGTGAACAGATATGACTGATGGGGAGTGAAATAGACAGCTAAATGTAAGTGAAAACAGATATGACAAATGAGTGTAAGTGATTAGATAGAAATATTGATAAGTGAAATAGACAATTGAAAAGTTTAAGAGTTGAATGGTTGTGAATTGAATATTAAGTGTGGACCAAATACACAAGCTATAGGCATTGATTTACTCACCTAACAAATTACGGTACATCTCCAAACATAAGATGGACAATTTCAATAGTTATTAAAATTGTCTATCTTATGCTGGGTGTATCAATGATTTGCAAAGTAATGCTCACACAGGCTATTTGTTAAGGCCAATTTGGTGGGATTGTGCAAGAAGGAAATATGGTGTCACTATTAAAATTTGAAAAGAAATCCTACGGGACCCAAATCATTATGATTTGCATAAGCACTTTTTACTGTACAGGTATACGTACTTCTTTTTTTTTTTTTTTTATAATTACAGGTACACGTTCTTTATCTGTCTTTGGACACGTCGGGTTTAATTTAAACGCTTCTTTTGAAAAAAGAGTAAAAGGTGGAAAAACTACTTGATAAAAGTAAAATAAAAAAAAATTGCCACATGACTCTGATCGACTAGATCCATTGGTGACTACGTTTTTATGATAGAAGACTGTGATTCTGTGTGTATAATTGAGAGGGTGAGCTGTGTTTTATTCGAGGACATTTGGAAATAACTAAGATTAAGGTTTTAAGTGGAGATTTGATAATTGCTGCATTTTTGTGTTGAAATCAGTAACGAAAGAAATAGAATGCAATCTCTATGTCAACTGTCAAGTCGATGTTATTTTAGTACCCATTTTATTAAGTAATTTTTTTCTCGGATACATAATTTTATGAAATAATGGGTAAAGAGTAGTAGAATTATAAATTATTTATTAAAAATGGATTTTTCTAAAATTATGTATCAATTTGAGTCCTTTTTATATCACTCAACTCAAACATTGTCATGTGGACTGGACTAGCGAAACAAATCACATGTTCTTTTTTTTTTTTAAAAAAAGGAAAAATTACTTTGGTCTCAATATTTATATAACCATTTAGTTTATACACTTGAAAATCATTCATTTTAATTCTTATATAAATACTTTTAAATTCTATTTGATTTTTGTCGTTACATAAATTTTATCTTTTAATTTTGGTCATTTTGTAACACCATGATCCAAAAAAAAACTAAAAGTGCTTTCAGAGGAGCTAAATGATTAAAATGAATGTTTTTTATAAAGAGATTAAAAGATAAGATTTCAATAATTATAAAAAGAAAATAAATAATTTTTCCATAAAAAGGGCTCGCACCCACATAGCACACATGATACAACGTGGACCTGAACTTATTTTTCAAAATATTGTCCCCGTAAAAATTGACAAATGATTTGGCATTTTATAAAAAATACTCAAATATATTTTTCATCCTTTAAAGTTGGGATAAAATTTTTTCTAGTTTTTTAAATTAAAAATTGAAATCAACACAAAAAAGTTATATTTTTTAGTTGTTAGAATTTGTAAAATATTTTTTGTGCTATAATACAATGATGTTGGTTTATGTTTTTGACTTTGAGTTTCATTTTTATTGATCTTGAAGGTTTGATTTTAATATTCAGATGTAATTGAATTATATTTTTTATGATCAACAAGTGTATTGATATTTAAATTTGTTTTATAACCAATCTAAATTATTAAGAATTATAAAATAATGATATATATCATCAAAATCTTAAGAAATTGTCATTAAAATTTATATTTATATTCTCAAATTTAGTATTATTAGTCATTATACTAATAATTCAAGAGAAAAATAATTATATATTAAAAATCATTAAATTATAAAATCATCATCATTTATGATTAAATAATAATATAAAATTGTTATTGTGTGAGTTCAAATGCATGACATTAAACTCAATTCAAATGTTAGTGTCGTTTTAGGAAAAATCACCTTCTTTAATAAGTTATTTTTTGAGTAAATAGCAATTTATCGTTAGTAAATTATTCTAAATTTTATATTTTTATCTTTTATAAATATATTTATCGATAAATTATATATTTAAAAACAAAAATATTATTTATTCTTATGTTTTTTCTGTTCCCATTTCCCCTATGCAGGAGTGTTATTAGTGTCCCTGAATCATTCGGAATCCAATTTCAACTTCAGTTCTTTGAGCAATTGAAGCATTGCGCACAGCTGCAAAGGGGCACTCTTTATTTTCATAACCCCCTAACGTAGATTAACCGAACTTACCCTCTTATTCTTCTCCTTCTTCTTCTTCTGCATCCTTTTTCCACCATGACCGATTCTGACGCCAATCACAATGACCCATCTCTCGCTACCGATACCGATGCACCCAATGGTAATGCTTCTTAGTTATTCGCCTTAATTTTGATTTACATGCTTCAATTTATGCACTTTTCTTTTTTTCTCATCCATCAACGTTATTAGAGAATTTGGTTTTTCACAAAACAAAATTGTGAGTTTAATCCGCGTAGTGGGATAAATACTTTTGTTAGACTCACTGCTTGTTCAGTATATTGAGAATAAACTTCTAATTTGGTCCCTCAAGTATTATTTTCTCTAGTAAGTTGTCTCTGAAGGACTAAAATTATATAAGTAATCTCTTAAGAATGGAATACCTATCAGTTTAGTTCCTAAGTTGATATATTTTACTAACGTTCAGGCACTAATTTAAAGGGTTTCTCAATATTTGGGGGATTACTTAACATGATTTCTATTATTTAGGGGATTACTTAACATGATTTCTATTATTTAGGGGATTACTTATGTAATTTTCTTACTTTATGAACCATTTAGAAGAGAGGGTAATACTTCATGGGTGGAATTCAGGGTTTATTGAATAATCTTTGTGATATTTTCATTTTAAAGAATTTTTTTTATTACTTTTGATGCCTTGATCTAGAATGTTACGCCTTCAAGAGGCGTGTTTTTGGAATTCGGAAAATACCAAACCAATTGAGTTCATTTTTTCTGTTTGTGATTTTAGATGCTGAAGATGAGGTCAAGTTGAGGTCTAGGGACCAAAGACTGGCTCTGCCAGGTGAGCCCAAGTGTATTATATGCGGCCGCTACGGTGAATACATATGTGATGAAACTGATGATGATGTTTGCAGTTTGGAGTGCAAACAAGCACTGCTTTGCAGGATTGCCAAATCGTCGTCTCCACCACCTAAAAGGATTCCTGCAGCTGATGAGTGCTTTTATGTTAAAGATGCTGATTACGAATCGGGGACTGCATCTATGGCTAGTGATCTTAGAAAGAAACTTGACATTCATGTGAAGGGTGATGTAGTGGCACCGGTTTTGTCATTCTCTGCCTGTAACCTCCCTGACAAGCTTCTTCACAATATAGAAGCAGCAGGATATGAAATGCCTACACCTGTCCAGATGCAAGCAATCCCAGCTGCTTTGACGGGAAAAAGCATGCTCCTTTTGGCCGATACAGGATCTGGGAAGTCTGCTTCGTTTCTTATTCCAATAGTTTCTCGTTGTGCGATTCATCGTCGACAATATGTTTCAGATAAGAAGAATCCTTTAGCTTTGGTGTTAACTCCTACCAGAGAGCTCTGTATGCAGGTTGAAGAGCATGCTAAGTTGCTTGGAAAGGGTATGCCTTTCAAAACCGCTCTTGTGGTTGGCGGTGATGCCATGGCTGGACAACTCCATCGCATTCAACAAGGGGTGGAATTGATTGTAGGAACCCCAGGAAGGCTTGTTGATCTTTTAACGAAGCATGAGATTGACTTAGATGATGTGATGACTTTCGTTGTGGATGAGGTGGACTGTATGCTGCAAAGGGGCTTTAGAGATCAGGTCATGCAGATATATAGGGCTCTGTCACAACCTCAGGTCTTGATGTATTCTGCTACAATGTCTAATGATTTAGAGAAGATGATTAACACTCTGGCGAAAGGTACGGTGGTTATCTCTGTTGGAGAACCTAATACACCGAATAAGGCTGTGAAGCAGCTAGCTATTTGGGTAGAGTCAAAGGAAAAGAAGCAGAAGCTGTTTGAAATTTTGGAAAGTAAGAAGCATTTTAAGCCACCTGTTGTAGTATATGTTGGCTCCAGACTTGGGGCAGATCTCCTGGCTAATGCAATTACAGTTTCCACAGGAATTAAAGCAGTTTCCATTCATGGGGAGAAGTCTATGAAGGAAAGGAGAGAAACAATGCAGTCCCTTTTGGTGGGGGAGGTCCCCGTGGTTGTGGCTACTGGAGTTTTGGGTAGGGGGGTTGATCTGCTTGGTGTAAGGCAGGTGATTGTATTTGACATGCCTAATAACATTAAGGAGTATGTACATCAGATTGGAAGGGCATCTAGAATGGGAGAGGAAGGTCAAGGCATAGTTTTTGTGAATGAGGAGAATAAGAATATATTTTCAGAATTAATTGAAGTTCTGAAATCTGGTGGAGCAGCTGTGCCTCGGGAGCTTGCCAATTCACGGTATGCCACAGGAGTTTTCTCTGGTGGCAAGGGTTCAAAGAAGAGAAAGCATACAGGATGAAGTTTCTTATTACTTGCTTCAATCCAGCCATTCTTGATGTAGTCAGCTTTGAAAATTGCACTAGAAGATACATGTATATGTTGTACTTTTGAAGGATAAAAAAAAATTCATACTAAAGTATATCACACATTCAAATCTGGAGGTTTTGTGACATCACTCACTATCAATAACATTAAAGTTTGGAGAAAATGATGATATATTCTTGGGATTATATTGTTTCTCTGTTGTTCAAAGCTTGAGAAGAAAAACGGCAAAAAGAGTGGGAGTGGGAGTGGCCTCTTGTCTGTCCTTTCTTGTTAAAGTTGGCTTCAACAATGTAATGTTTTCTGGCAGTGGTCTCTGTACACCATTTTTTGTCTAACAGGTAGGCTTACAGTTGCAGTTATATTTCCTAGGACAGGAGGCAGCACTTTAAAGGGGTGAATTTTGAGAGAAAGAGAGAACTCGTAGAATGAAACAGCTTCTTATTCAAGAGAATGTAGTAGTGCATTGGCTTTGCATGTCATCCATATTATTATAGTCTCGTATTAGACTTGGAGGAGATCATTCCCTAAGCTACTATTAATTAAGTACAACTTCCTAGATGCTAATGCTCATGCTCATTAAATGTATATAAACATGAGATAGATGAACGGAGTACTACTTCCTTCGTTCCTTATTACTTCACGTTTTAAAATAAGTCTCGTAATTGAGAAAAAAATTTGTCGAAATAAGTATTGCATTTATCTTTTTAATGTAATATTAATTGTTTTTTTACCAATCACTTTAGTTTTTAAATCTAATATTAATACTATTTATTTTATCTATTTAATGAGATTAATTTTAATTTTGTAAAATTATTATTTTTTTCATTTATTTATTAGTGTTTCTTGTTATATGTAAAACAAACTAAAACGATACTTATTTTAAGATAAAGAAAATATAAGATTTAATTAACTAATTCGTAAATATTAAGAAATTTGATTAAATTAGTCGATTATAATATACATTCTTTCAAAGCTCGGATTTCAATTAATGATATAAATTATAGAAAACTTGGCTAGTTATCCTCTCAAACACGACATACAATCTTGGTAGTGTCAAAGTGAAGATTAATTTCGAAGTTAACAATATATCAAAGGTACTAAAATGGAAAAAAGGCATCAATGGTAACATAATTATGTAGAAGTGAGGTTGTACAAATACACTCCCTCACTTTGAGAAAATTATAAATAAATATCTAAAGTTTTTGTATTTTGCCCCTTATTTTTATATTTTTGAACCCATTATCTCCAATTTCTCACTTTCTTGTAAATTTTTATTTTTTATTGACTAACTTTTTTTTAAAGTTAATTTATTGACTAACTTATTTCTTATGTTTCGTTCCATTTTTAGCACTATGTATACTATACAATTTATTTAGCTACAAATTTTATTCCATTCCGTGATAATAATATTTATTATTATTTTAATTTATTTTTTGAAAATAAATTGTTTCCACTAAGTTAGTATCCTAGATCCGCCACCAAAAAATCACTGTTAAGGTATCCACACTATATATAATTTAAATTCCAGCTTTTATATACTATAACAACTAATGGATGTCATATATTCAAACTTATTTATGATATTATTTCTTATATTTTCTTTTAGCTTTATCCGGCTTTATTAGTTTTATTTTGATAGTCTGAGTTTTGGGTCTATGCACACTATTGTAGTCCATTAATGACGGTCAACATCAATCACTTTATGCTTACATTTGTTAAGGTTACATGATCCCAAATTAAATAATAGCCAATGACAATATATTTTGACCTAGAGTTCTTAATGAAAGTTTTTGATAGAATTATGGCGTTAATACTAATACACACAATTATAAGTTAAGTGTGACTTATAAAGTCGTTTCAATTTGATGTTTGTTCCTTGGAGTAACGGCTATAGGCAAATACATTAAACCTCAATGATCCATTTATAAGGCAATTGGATTTTGCTTTTTGTATGACTAATTCTCAGGCATCTCCAACAAATTTGTATATTCATCTCATACTTGTCTATCAAACTTCTCTTCTTCAAAATTAGTATTCTAATTTAAAAAATGAATTGAAATTTAAACTTCCGATTAACAACTAATCAAGATGTGTAAAATGAGAATCCAAAAGATCATATTCACAATAGAGAATTTAAAGACGAAAATGAAATCGTACGTTGAGTATTGCATTAGATCCATCAATAATTACATAGAGTTTTTTTTTATCAATAAATATTAGTCGTTAATTAATTTATTTTTGTTAGCAGGAGAATTCAAATTCATGATATATATATATCTCTCTCCTTCCACTCTTTATCATCAAGTCAACCTTATATTTTTACATAGAGAGATAATTTAATCATATCTTCAAATAGATGTTAAGTAGGCTGAGTATCTTATCTTTGATACTATCAAATAAAACTTTACTAATAAATTAGAGTATCAAAATTATAAAAGTAAAAGAGCGAAGATATTTAAACATGAGTAACTCATATTATATGACTTTTTTTGTCTTGAACTTTAATCTATTGAAATTCTAAGCCTCTAACATCCACAAAGATTCATCATTTGGCTACATATTGTGTGTTTGTGAAAGAGTTGAAGCGAACATAATGCAGAAGCAACAACCAAAATGCTTTGACTTTTTTGCATCAGAATGTCAATTTTTTCCGTTGAACACAGTTGCAACGTGTTTCTAAACACAGATATATTAAAGAATTAATGATGTGGTTTAACCATGCAGCCTCTTTAAATTTTTGGCTATACTTACTAGTCTTTGACGTGTTTTTTACTTAGACAGTTTATACCAAGGTAACTTAGTACGTGTTTGCATCTTTAGCAATTTTGCTACAGCAAAAGGTAAGAGACAACTTTAACATAGAAGCAAGGAAGATGATACTTCTTGAAAATGGAGGTTAATACCAACAATTCAAACACGCTCTTAATCATCTAAATCTGTCGTCAGTACTCTTTCCCCCGTGTCTTCAGGGCACCACTCATTTCATTCAAAAAACGTTGTATGAAGTTTGTCTCGCAAAAGGTCCAAGGCTTGGCAATGGACAGCTTAGAGGCTAGAGATATATATTTTACTTCGCACCTTTCAAAGTAAACCTTAGGGATGGAAACGTAAACTTGCCAGGTCAAGGCCAGCTGAAAATACTCGCCAGGTTTAACATTATTTTATCCAGGCTTTACTTCTTATTTTCAAGGGAAATAAAAACGCCTTATCCAACATATTGTTAAAGGATCGAGACTCCATGCAAAAAGGCTATTGAAGTATATACAAATTCTTACTCGAAGAACAAAACAACAATTGAAAATATTGTGATGCTGCTCATTGAATGACTAAGAAAGTGATAACGACAATTTTTTTTACAAACATACATGTGTAGGAGGTACTTTTTTTTTCTTAGCATCTAATGCTTCAATAAAATCATAATCCTATTTTTCAGATTATGAAAATATTCATTCTATACACTGCAAAATCTTTAGGAATTCAATATTATATTCTAAAATCAGCAGATAAGTTTTGTTTCTTGTTCAGTCTCAACTTTAGGAGCAGTTTTCTTCAATGCAAGCTTTCGTTTATTTTGAATTTGGCGGACAAATTCAGAAGCTATTACATGTAGCTTCACATTAGGCTTACGAGTAGTGGCGATAGCAGTCCCTAACCCTGCCCTTCTCAATGCACGAGCTAAACACCTTTCACCAAATTGAAAATGAGAGGGGCATGCAGGAGGAACCATGGACCTCAATACTGGCTTATTACAAAAAGAAGGTCCTGTTGGCAAACTGAATAAAGCCAAGAACTTTGTCAGTGAAGTTGTCTACTCTATCTAGATATTGTAAGTATTACAAATAAAAAAATAAAATGTAAGAAATGTCTCGTGTGTGACAAATATATATGATTCAAATAACTAAATGAAGGGACAAAGCTCTAATAATTGAACAAAGGAGCATGCCTTCTGAGAAAGAATCTCTTAAGTTAATTGCTTGTTAAAAGGCAATGATCCATATTGAAAGAAAATGAGTAAGTCACTGTCTCCACTGGTAAAGAATGTATCTTGATTTCCATCAAATATAGAGAGCAAGACATAAAAAAAAGCAAAGAGATATGATTATATTCTTCGTAGCAATTTCTAGTTTTCTACAAGTTTTAAGGTATCACTCTTTTACAATGGATAATGGTTAGTATTGCTACTCATTCTTATTACTGAGAACTATGAATTCTCATGATGCTTATTCTAGATGATGGAAACAGACAGAGAGATTGATTTACCAGTTGTGGATATGAAGACTAGTATTCAGTACAGAACATGTATTCAATAGCTTAATCTGGCAAAATAGGCTAAAAAATTTAAGTTTTTATTCACAAGAAAGATCTTCCATATGGAACCTAAAAATGATAACATGATTTATGATTTAGTAAGTGTTGAAATGAACACTATTTCACAAGCACACTACTATGGTAGCATTCCTGTGAATAACATAACATGTCAATCTCTAAAAGATATGTTGATTGGTAAAGTGCAGTGTGCTGAAAACACAAGAATTTGAATCAAATTACTCTTTAAGACAACAAAATCTGACCAGTTCTGAATCATCCTTGAACTCGAAATGGATTCATTCTTTGTAAAACATAAGCATCTTTCATTTGACATCATTAGTCACAAGCCTTTTCTAATAATTAGATTTTGAGCAACTAAATTATGTACGCATTTTCAAACAGGAGGAACCACTCATTCTAAATTTTCAGAACCCACAACCTTTAAGTTGCAATTTGCATGAAGGCTCTCTTGCAATAACAAAATGGATTCACTGTTGCCATTCTTCTGCTTCATAGACTCAAGAAAGGTTTGAGTTGGCCATAAAAGGATTAATGTCACACATAAAGATGAATAGTGAGCCTCAAAAGAGCACAGAAGTTGAAAGTTTAAACACATATTACATGCTTGTTATTTCTCTTAAAAATTCAATTAGAAAAGCATAGAAACGACCCAGAAGCAACACTGACTCTAGAATCCATAGTTCTATACACATTACACGCTGGATCAAATTAGAATTAACCAAGCTTTTAACATAGGGAACATTATACAGTAAAGTGAAGCACAATAAAGTGGTCAATTTTTCCACAGCCAAACAACCAATTTTGAGAAACAAAGAAAATCACGCCCTTTTTCTTCTTCTAGGAATATAATTAACCCCAGAAGCACACTATTCGAGCAAACAACCGAACCAATCTATACACATTTAATCGTTAAATTAGTCTTAGTGCGTGTTTGGCTTCACATCGGAGAAGTAATTCCGAATTCATAATTGATTTCGGATAAATTTTCACATGTTATGTTTCACCTTGGAAAAAAGTTCAAAAATTGGTTTTTGGGTAGGATAAAAAAATTTGTCGTGAGCTGTACACTTAACCTGGTTTTATAATAAATACATTCAAACATAGATCACACCACATCACTTCAAAATCAATTTCACCATTGCAGATCCAGACACGCACTTAAACAGTAGAATTAGTATTCTAAAAAAAATTGCAAGACAAGACTAACATTTGGGACTAAAAAAAAGAAAAAAATAGGACAACAAACTGAAAAGGTGTAATTTTCATCATTCACTTCACACTATCTTCAATTTCAATTTCAACAAGCACAAACCTACTTTCAATTGAAAAGAAAAAAACTTACTTTTTGGCAACGGCTTTGCATCCCTGGTAAAGCTTCTGTTTTGAATCGCCCAATATATGCGCATGACAGTAATTCGTCAAAGCCATGGCCTTGGTCTTGCAACCGCTAAAACGACACCGGACGATATCGTCACCACCAGAAACGACGCCGTTTTGGTCGTTGTTGTTGTTGTTGTCATCGTGATCCTCCTTGAAGGGGCTTTTGCCATAGGTCCAGCAGTAGTCTCTGTACTTTGACCTCAGCTCCTCCATCAGGGCCCAGTAGTGGGCCCGGTAGCACCGCCCCAGCTGCCTCACTCGCCGGAGCCGCCGCCGGAGCACCTCCTCCCGCGTCAGCACCCGCGACTTCGCCAACGCCGCGTCGCACTCGCCGCCCTCGATTGTCACCGGCCGCGTTGGAGAGGAGGCTGAACCCGACTCGTCCATCGGTGCTGAGTCGCCCAACTCGGAACTCGGAAGGAAGAGTTCGTTACGGTTTTTGATTTTTTTGAGTTTGCTTTGACACTGCCAGCTATCGATTGCGACTCAAAGGAACAAATAGGAGTAGTGTTTGTTTTGTTAGTCTTCTAAAATATTAACTTTTTTTTTCTGCCTCTCAAAAATAAATATTAATTTTTTGCAATGTGCATAAAATTGTCATTGAAAGAGAATTAGAAAATCATTTAAGAAAGATAACCTTAATTTGCGCTCTTGGAAATAATTTAAAATATTATACAAATAAATTTTTTTTTCAACAATTATACAAATGAGTTGTTTTTTACCATAAAATATATTTATAATATAAATTTTTTTTATATATTATTATCTCATTATAATTTTTTGTTTGGTTCAAATAATTTTTTAATTATTAATTTAAAATTAAATCCAATTATAATTTTGATACTTCTATATTTCTCATAATTTTGATTTCTCAATTATGCAAATATGGTTCCTCGTTAGTCGTTAGAACCAAAGTTTCTTTTATTTTTTTTTACCACTTAAACTAATAAATTATTCTATTTGTTTGAGTATATTACATATATACATTACCGTATGAGTTAATTTTAAAAAAATATATTTATTTAATATTAAATTTTATTTATACACAATAAATTTATCTAATAAATATAAAAATTAAAATATTTAATAAATAAATTATATAATTTACTATTTATTTATAGTTTTCATACAATCACTTTTTGTCTTTCGTATATTTTTTATCTTATTTTTTCTATATTTAACCTCGTCACTAATTTATATAACTTATTTTAATATTATAAATTATTATTTAATTAAAAATATACTTTTCTGTAACAATTTTTAAGGTAATTCTGGTTACGAATATATTTTGGTATGAAAGATAGGAGAATAGATTTTGCACAAAGCGAATAGAATTAGTTTCAATTAGTAGTATTTCTATACAGCATATTGTTGACGATCTTGGCAGAGGGAAAGAAAGGATAGGGAATGGTCTTGACAAGCTACTTTCAAAACCTCTTCTCTACTTCCAATCCAGTAGATATGGAATAAGTGGCTAACCTTGTTCAAGGTAGAGTGAAACCCTCAAGCGAAACAAGAACTAGAAGTTGAGCAAGTTAAGCAAAAGTATTGGTATGAACAAAACTTTTATTGTCTCCATTCCTAAGTGCAAAATGCTAACTCAAGCTACTAAGTTTAGACCCATAAGTTTATGTAATGTGGTGTTCAAAATTATCACAAAAGCCATTGCCAATAGAATGAAACAATTCAAGTAGCTTTTGACGCTTTTCACTACGGATATCAAAAAAGAAAAGGGACAAGAAGGGCTTTATGGCTCTCAAGCTTGATATGGCTTTTCTTAACTGTGTCACCTCATGTTCTCAAAGAGACTTGAGACAGGGAGACGCTTTCTTTCTCTATTTATTCATATTGTGTGCTGAAACTCTTTCAACTGTAGTTTAAAGATTTCTCCAAGAGGACCTGTTATTTCCCACATCATTTTTGTTGAGGAAATTTCATATTCTGCCCATATCCTAATGAAGTATGAGAAGGCTTCGGGTCAGAAAGATAACCTAAACAAGCCAGAACTTTCTTGTAACTAAAATGTTTCTAGTTCCTGACAGAGATAGCTCCAAAGCCTCCTTGATTTAAAGGCTATGGAAAGTAACACAATTTATTTGGGTCTTCCTATTATTATTGGAAGACCCAAATCTCAAGTGGATAAGGATAGGGTGTGGAAGAAATTTAAAGGATGGAAGGAGAAGTTTATCTTTGGCTGGTAGGAAAACCTTGATCAAAGTTGTTGTTCAGACTATCTCCTCTTATGTTATTGGTTGTTTTAGGCTTCCAGATGTTGTTTGTAATTAGTTAAATAATAAGTAATATTTTTTAAAAGAATAAAAATGTATGATTAAACATGAATACTTATTATAACAAAGATTGTGCAGTTTAATAAGAAAGAAAACAATTCTTAAAAATCTTTTCTCTTGAAATTAAATAAAGTCCATGTAAAATTCGATAACTTTATGGACACTTTTTGAAAATGTTCTATTTCTATTAATGAATGTAAAATAGTTGTATTATAATTTATGTATAAATTAATATTATTAAAAATATCATAAGGTTAAAAATATTATTATTATATTTATAATATGAAAAAGTTATCCTGTTATTAAAAACTCAATACAAGTTTAGAGACTTAATTAATTGAAAAAAAAGGAAATGCATGGACCTAATTAAAAATTGTCACATAGTTCAAGAACTTGTAAATTAATTTAACTTTTTATAAAAATATTTTATTTATTGAGAACAATGATTGACAAAATTATTGTAAAAATAAGCATTTAATTTTTATACATATGCAAAGAAGATTACATTATCAATTAATCATAAATTATTTTAAAAAAAAAATTATAAAAATGAATAAATTTGTTTTTTAAGTGAAATTAATATTATATATACTAATGTTTGATTAGATGACTATTTAATAATATTAAGGAAGTTTAACTCAATTGATTGACATGCTAAGTAAATTATTAAAAAACTTTTTGATCCCTATACTTTATTTCTATGGATAAAAATATGACTATATTCAAAGAAATTCAAGTTGAAGAGAAAGAAGAAGAAATAACAAAACAGGACACTATGGGAGCAAGAGAAACAGCCTCATTCACATGACTTCAAAATTGAGAAAACTAAGGATGTCACAAAAGCTTCAAAAGATGACAAAAGGATGAGTTACAATGCTTGTAGTAGTCAAGAAATGAAGAAAGAAGAACATTACGTGCCTCATCAAGAAGTGAATTTCATGGTTATCCAAGCATGATGAACTCATATTATAGTAACAGCATCAAAACTCATCCTCAGTGTTGTTACATTTGAGATAGTTTGATTAAAACTCATCTTTAATTAAATAAAAAAATATTTTAAGGATAGTTTCACTAAATTGAAAAAAATTTAAGTTCCACATCGACTAGAGATAAAGCCAATATAAAATATATAAGGGAGGGACAACCTTCAACTCATGAGTTATCTTTTAGGGTTGAGTTAGGTCTAAACTCAACTTCTAAAAAGATATGTCCAAAAAGTATTAAACGCGTGAAAAGAGTGTATAAATAAGGGAAAATCCTAACCTCATGAAATGGTAAAAGAGTAATGAAGAGGGAGAAAAAATTACAATGAAAGAAGGCAAAAAAATGTTTCTTTTTATATATTTTTTAATTATCCTTTACTTGGTTAACCTAACATACCTAAATCCCGAAAAGTTTACTCTTCTAAATTTCCTCAACATTTGCTCGCTAACCAAATGTAGCAAAAGGTTAATTAAATTTCCTACAAGCTACAAATTTTGGTGACCAAGCAAAAGAGATAAGAGGGGAAATGTTAATTCATTATTGTTAGCTTTCGAGATTAATGATGCACTTAAATAAATAGCTTAATAAAACATTTATTTAATGAAGTCTTCCAACGTCCAAATACTCCCTCTGGTTGTATATTGAAAATATTAGTTTCCCCTTCATTATGCAACTGACACTACACAACAAGCGAAGAAACATTAGTAAATAATTACTTTTTAAAAACTCTTAACAAGACTGCAACACGAGTTATTTGAATCATCAATCATGTAACCAAGAAATAGTATAAAATCCAGATGCCACCTTCATCTAGAATAAAACACTTCGAATCATGACCTCCTGAGAGCTATTTCTTGAAGAATCAGCGCACAATCTGGCAGAGTTGCCATATGCATACATGGACTAATAGCAAAAATGCAAAATGTATGAAGCATAGGAAAGGGAAAAAGTGAATGATACACATCTTATGGATCAAAAACCAAAGGGCAAAGTCTAAGTCTTAGAACCATAATCAATAATATCCAAATCATTTTTGAAGGCCCCAATCTTCCAAAACAAAGTAAGGGTTCTGCAGTAACAGGAACTTAATCAGAATCCTCATACACTTCTCCATCATCAGATAACTCATCAAATGATCTGATGTCAAGCTGGTAACGAAGAATTCCACCAATGCCACCAAACCCTCTGCAGAATTGGGAGCCCTCTTGAGATTTGTTGGTCACAAATTCCAGGGAGCATCCAAATTTTTTGTACTCATTGGCAAACCACTCGAGCAAGGGCATCTTCTCCTGAACTTCCAACTCTGCAGAAGTGGCCAAATCACGGAAGTTGCTTTGATTAGCCTCTTGTTCCTTGTTCAAGTGCTTAATGACAATCTCACCAGTGATACCATTTTTCAGCACATACCTATTAATATCCAAATTTTCCCATACAATGAGTGTTTCCACAGCACCCATCTCCAGTGCCTTCAAAGTGTCCTCAACCCCAAAGACATATTTCCCAGTGTCCTGGCTGATCTCTTCAAAATATTTCCCTATCAAGCGTTTCTCTTGAATGAACTTCACATTTGATAAAATCTCTGCAGATAGCTCAATAGCTTGATTGAATCCATTTTCCCCACCATAAGAAACATCTACCACATTCAATATTTTTGCTTGCAATCGAGGGTCAAACATATCTGACTGACTCAACTCAGTCTTGAAGTCAGCAGAACCAGCAAGTATAAGTCCAGAAACATTAGGTTGACTGGTGGCAGGATTGATGAAAAACTGAGTAGCAAGTTCTGCAGTTTTCCTAACATAGTTGTGCCGCTTTTCCATCCTAAGTCGAGCAAAACGCAAAGCTGATTGACCTCCTCTACCATGCTTCTTTGGTAGATCAACAGTAAATTTGTGAAGCACCTCACGAGTGTTTCCACTTAAAGTCCCAAAAAGGGTGCCATTTCCATCCATCACAATGAAACCAAACTTGTCATCAGATTCTAAAAGTTCATTCAGTGCTTCTGTGTGAAACTTGTTATCACAGAGGTACAGTGATGCATTGATAGGTTTGAAAGGCTCAAAATCAATTGTCACCTTCTTTTCCTTGCCATCTTCAGTGACGATGGTTCCAGTGTAAAGAACCAAACCATTTGGAGGGACCTTGTTATATAGTTTCAACCTCTGCTGAGCAGAAGTAATGGCTCCCAACACAGACTGTCGGTTCACCCTACTTTTGATGTTTGAAGCAGTTCCAAATTCATCTCCCAACATCTTAGTGACCCGGGAAATTTGATCGCGTGGAGGCATTATCAGAGAAATCATGCTGGTACCATTACCTCGAGCAGCTTCCAGAGCCTTGATCAATTTCTTGATCTTCCATATCTCAATGTTCTTGTCAGATTCTTGACTGTCAGACATTGTTTGTGATAATAGGAAGACTAGCCTATAAACATAACAAATTCAGCAAACAGCAACTTAACCAGTTAGCCACCATATAGATCTTAATCTATTTTAGCCTCTAATGGGTATTGAATCGTGATTGAATTCTTTTTTTATAAACAAGTTAATATGCAATGATGCATCTGTTAAAACAAAAGACATGACTTAAAAATAACAAAGCCTATTGGTGGTGTTTAGTGGTGGCAAACAAATGGAGTGGATGTATTTTGGATTGGATTATAGTGACGGGGAAAAGCCCATTTAAGATCCATCAAGTAAATTTTCAAATATCCAGTCTACCCATGAGGCCATGACCTGCTTAAATTGATAAATATTCAATTCATCCATTAACATTTTTTTATGAATGATATCCAACATATCTGTTCGTAGTTTTATCATCCTTTGTTTTTCAGATGCACACTCACTCTCCTCCCCTGTCACTATTAAAAAACACAACTATAGTACCCACTAACCCAGGTTGATTAAGAAAGAAGAAGCCTATGTGTCCACAAATTGATAACAGCTCAGTTATATAACAGCAAAGTTTAAGAACACAAAGAGGTAAACTTCACCATGGATGATTTCATCAAACAAGGAAATAACACCAACCCAAAAGTCTCCCAAGTTTATGGGCATTCAATCAACAATAATAAGTGTGAAAACTCAAAAACTATTTACAGGATAGGAAAACAAATCTACCAAGAAGGAGATTGATGGTGGAGTGCAGCAGAAAAATTGGGAAAGGGCAGCAAGGAGTAACAAACATTGATAATGGCAACAATGACAAGTGCAAATGGGAAGAGAGGGAAATGTTCAGAACTTAGACAATAGTGGCAGGGTTTAGGCTATGAAGGAGGCACAGTGAGTAGTTGAGGATTCGATTCATGATTTCATGTTAAATCTTACTGGATATGTCTGGTGATCCCCTACTGAACCAATGATGGAATCGGAATAGTAAACTTAGCCCATTAAAATCAATACACAGATGAATAGATGATGGTGGTGTGCCATACATGGAGAGTGAAACTACTTGTTAACGGTTATACTTTACATATAAATGGCACATCTTGAACAATGTTTAGAGATATCAGTGCATTATAAATAACACCTTGGTAGCTGGCGTCCTTATATATGCAATGTCTTCCCAGAGTTGGTAGACAATCATAGAATTATAGTATTATTCTTGAGATCCCCACAAGCTAAGATGGCATCATATTTGGTAATGAAAAATAAAATAACAAAGAAGCGGCAAGCAAAAAACTGCGCAAGACATGCACGAGAGAGACTGATGGAATAACACTGAAAGATTTTATTTGCATACAATGGCTCAAACAAAGTTGAATTTCTGGACTATGGAAAAAAGAAAGAAAAGAAAAAGAAACAGTGGTTAGTTTTTCATTTTCTTACATAAATAAAATTTCCATCATGCAATGTTTCATGAGTAAAGTGAATAAGCAAGCATTCCACACACAGTGTTTGCAATATGTGCTGCAGGGGAAAGTTTGCAAAATTCCAAAATTGTAACCATACACAATGCAGAAAATCAAATGTTTAACAACAGCTCCAAAAGCATTTCCCAAAACATTATAATAAAGGTTGTTCCTTCATATCATAATATTTTTTTTTAAAAAAAATACTACAATAAGCATGCATTCAGTAAATAAAAAGAATCTGAAAAATATATCTTTTCGATGAAAAAAAAAATAATTTTCCAGTATGGTCAGTGTAAAGATTTTTACACTCTCAACCAATAAAAAATCATCTCAAGTATGACTTAACTATTATAAAAGCTCCTATAAAAAAAATAAACTATTATAAAAGTTAATATACATTTCATAAATGATAATCTGTAATTGGATCATAGTATAAGTCCATTCAAATTATTTTTTTTTGTTTAAAAAATCTAGACTCAAAACTGAAAATACAGCAATGATAAGAAAGGAAAAGTTTAACCTGTCTACAATTAGTATGCACCAATCAGCCTGAAATGCAAATTCCACAACAACAAAAAATGAGATTTAAGTGGAAACGAATCAATCCAAAGGATAGAAACGAATTCAATAAGTAACCACACAAATTCTCGCCAAAAAAAAAATCATTTTATTCTGGAAATCGAAAATTTGTTAGACCCGTAATTGAAAAGTGCTTCAAAATCAGAAAGAAAAAAAAAGTAACATGTCAATAACAGTCAACACAGATTCAACTTTCTAGTCAACACATGAAATGAAAGAACCCAACTCAAATAGCAAATTAACACATCAACCAACTAACACACCCAGATGCAGTTTACAAATCAAATCAACCCAAGATGGAAACTTTTGGAGTGAGTAACCAAAACCCACTTACCAAACCAAACCCGAAAAGAAGAGAAACAAGAAAACAACAAACATATTGCAAATCGAAAACAGATGGTTCCATCTAAGGACTTGAATCCAACAAGTGAGATTTCAGATTTACGAGGAAAAAAAGGGGGGTTAGAGGAAGGGACCGTACCTCTGAGGACTATGATGTTAGAGATGAGAAAAGAGGGGTGAAACTGAAACTCCGATTTAGGGTATTCACACTGGTGCTTGTGTTGCTTCTTCAACCTCTATTTTTTTTTATTGTTTTTTTGAATAATAATAATAGCGTTGTGTGGACCCACCACCGGCATGTTGTATTGAAACGGTGATGCTCCGTCTCCACAATTTTTTAATCTTTTTTCACTTCCCCTTGTTTTTTTTTTTATTTTATATATTAAAAAGTTAAATATATATGTAATATAGTTTAGTTTACAGTAAATTACACTGACTTCATAAGTCTTCATTTTTAACATTACTTTGATTTCGTCTCCTAAGGAGGTCGCTGTAACAACACTTTTCACACTTAAAAGGAGGTGAATGTAACCATTTATCCCTGAGAGAGGATCCATGTAACAAAATTCTAAAATTAAAGAGTTTTTAATGTAGAGTTCAAAAACTGAAAAATATTGAGTGTAAACAAATTACATATCGGTAAGTGAAAAAAATTTATATATAGTTATTTAAAATAATTTTATTATGTATAAATAATATTTGACATCAAATAAATATTTTAAGAATATCTAATTCATACAGTAAGGTATATATGTAACATACTCAAACAATAGAATAATTTACTAGTTTAAGTGATAAAGGAAAATAAAAGAAACTTCGATTCTAACCAGGGACTTAAATTGTATAATTTTAAAAAGAAATCATAATGATTAATTTAAAAATAAGAAAATTAAAATTATAGGAATAACAAAATTACAATTTAGTTTATTTTTAAAGCAATTATTAAAAAAATAATATAATGAGATAATAAAATAAAAAAAACTTTATACTATTATAAATTTATTTTCTGGTAAAAAAACTCTTTTGGAAAATATTAAAATATATTTAGTCAACTTCTTAACTTATTTGTATAATTGTTATAAAAAAAACTTATTTGTATAATATTTTAAATTATTTCCAAGAGCGCAAATTAAGGTTATCTTTCTTAAATGATTTTCTAATTCTCTTTCAATGACAATTTTATGCACATTGCAAAAAATTAATATTTATTTTTGAGAGGCAGAAAAAAAAAGTTAATATTTTAGAAGACTAACAAAACAAACACTACTCCTATTTGTTCCTTTGAGTCGCAATCGATAGCTGGCAGTGTCAAAGCAAACTCAAAAAAATCAAAAACCGTAACGAACTCTTCCTTCCGAGTTCCGAGTTGGGCGACTCAGCACCGATGGACGAGTCGGGTTCAGCCTCCTCTCCAACGCGGCCGGTGACAATCGAGGGCGGCGAGTGCGACGCGGCGTTGTCGAAGTCGCGGGTGCTGACGCGGGAGGAGGTGCTCCGGCGGCGGCTCCGGCGAGTGAGGCAGCTGGGGCGGTGCTACCGGGCCCACTACTGGGCCCTGATGGAGGAGCTGAGGTCAAAGTACAGAGACTACTGCTGGACCTATGGCAAAAGCCCCTTCAAGGAGGATCACGATGACAACAACAACAACAACGACCAAAACGGCGTCGTTTCTGGTGGTGACGATATCGTCCGGTGTCGTTTTAGCGGTTGCAAGACCAAGGCCATGGCTTTGACGAATTACTGTCATGCGCATATATTGGGCGATTCAAAACAGAAGCTTTACCAGGGATGCAAAGCCGTTGCCAAAAAGTAAGTTTTTTTCTTTTCAATTGAAAGTAGGTTTGTGCTTGTTGAAATTGAAATTGAAGATAGTGTGAAGTGAATGATGAAAATTACACCTTTTCAGTTTGTTGTCCTATTTTCTTCTTTTTTTTAGTCCCAAATGTTAGTCTTGTCTTGCAAATTTTTTTCGAATACTAATTCTACTGTTTAAGTGCGTGTCTGGATCTGCAATGGTGAAATTGATTTTGAAGTGATGTGGTGTGATCTATGTTTGAATGTGTTTATTATAAAACCAAGTTAAGTGTACAGCTCACGACAAATTTTTTTATCCTACCCAAAAACCAATTTTTGAACTTTTTTCCAAGGTGAAACATAACATGTGAAAATTTATCCAAAATCAATTATGAATTCGGAATTACTTCTCCGATGTGAAGCCAAACACGCACTAAGACTAATTTAACGATTAAATGTGTATAGATTGGTTCGGTTGTTTGCTCGAATAGTGTGCTTCTGGGGTTAATTATGTTCCTGGAAGAAGAAAAAGGGCGTGATTTTCTTTGTTTCTCAAAATTGGTTGTTTGGCTGTGGAAAAATTGACCACTTTATTGTGCTTCGGTTTACTGTATAATGTTCCCTATGTTAAAAGCTTGGTTAATTCTAATTTGATCCAGCGTGTAATGTGTATAGAACTATGGATTGTAGAGTCAGTGTTGCTTCTGGATCGTTTCTATGCTTTTCTAATTGAATTTTTAAGAGAAATAACAACCATGTAATTTGTGTTTAAACTTTCAACTTCTGTGCTCTTTTGAGGCTCACTATTCATCTTTATGTGTGACATTAATCCTTTTATGGCCAACTCAAACCTTTCTTGAGTCTATGAAGCAGAAGAATGGCAACAGTGAATCCATTTTGTTATTGCAAGAGAGCCTTCATGCAAATTGCAACTTAAAGGTTGTGGTTTCTGAAAATTTAGAATGAGTGGTTCCTCCTGTTTGAAAATGCGTACATAATTTAGTTGCTCAAAATCTAATTATTAGAAAAGGCTTGTGACTAATGATGTCAAATGAAAGTTGCTTATGTTTTACAAAGAATGAATCCATTTCGAGTTCAAGGATGATTCAGAACTGGTCAGATTTTGTTGTCTTAAAGAGTAATTTGATTCAAATTCTTGAGTTTTCAGCACACTGCACTTTACCAATCAACATGTCTTTTAGAGATTGGCATGTTATATTACTTACAGGAATGCTACCATAGTAGTGTGCTTGTGAAATAGTGTTCATTTCAACACTTACTAAATCAATAAATCATGTTGCAGTATATCATTTTTAGGTTCTATATGGAAGATCTTTCTTGTAAATAAAAACTTGGATTTTTTAGCCTATTTTTCCGGTTTAAGCTATTGAATACGTGTTCCGTACTGAATACTAGTCTTCATACCCTCAACGGGTAAGTAAATCAATCTTTCTGTTTGTTTCCATTTAATGTAAACCTATTCATGTTTCAAACATCTAGAATATGGATCTTGAGAATTCATAGTTCTCAGAAATAAGAATGAGTAGGAATACTAACCAGTATCCATTGTAAAAGAGTGATGCCTTAAAACTTGTAAAAAACTAGAAATTGTTGTGAAGAATATAATCTCTTATATCTCTTTGTTTTTTTGTGTCTTGCTCTCTATATTTGATGGAAATCAAGGTACATACTTTACCTATGGAGACAGTGACTTACTCATTTTCTTTCAATATGGATCATTGCCTTTTAATAAGAAATTAACTTAAGAGATTCTTGTCAGAAGGCATGCTCCTTTGTTCAATTATTAGAGCTTTGTACCTTCATTTAATTATTTGAATCATATATATTTATCACACACGAGACATTTCTTACATTTTATTTTTTTATGTGCAATACTTACAATATCTATATAGAATAGACAACTTCACTGACAAAGTTCTTGGCTTTATTCAGTTTGCCAACAGGACCTTCTTTTTGTAATAAGCCAGTATTGAGGTCCATGGTTCCTCCTGCATGCCCCTCTCATTTTCAATTTGGTGAAAGGTGTTTAGCTCGTGCATTGAGAAGGGCAGGGTTAGGGACTGCTATCGCCACTACTCGTAAGCCTAATGTGAAGCTACATGTAATAGCTTCTGAATTTGTCCGCCAAATTCAAAATAAACGAAAGCTTGCATTGAAGAAAACTGCTCCTAAAGTTGAGACTGAACAAGAAACAAAACTTATCTGCTGATTTTAGAATATAATATTGAATTCCTAAAGATTTTGCAGTATATAGAATGAATATTTTCATAATCTGAAAAATAGGATTATGATTTAATTGAAGCATTATTAGATGCCAAGGAAAAAACAGTACCTTCTACACATGCATGTTTGTAATTCTTTTGTCACTATCGCTTTCTTAGTCATATTCAATGAGCAGCATCACAATATATTCAATTTTTGTTTTGTTCTTCGAGTAAGAATTTGTATATACTTCAATAGCCTTTTTGCATGGAGTCTTGATGGTAAAATTTTGATTTTGGAGATCATATCATGCCTAACTTGTGAATCATAGATATTTTGATGATGTAAAAAAAGAATTTACTTGATAATGATTATCATCATAAAAAATGGAGAGAATGTGAATGAATGTATAAAGATTTTTGATGATGCCAAAGTATAAGCAAACAAGATTGTTTCAAAAAACATTCAAGGTTAAGCAAACAAATATTGCTTCAAGATTAATTCAAAGTCAAACAAACAAGATCAAGAAAAAAAATAAGGCCTTAGTTTATTTGTTAAAAGAATCTCACACTGATGGATTTTTCAAAAAGGTTTTGAAATTTGAATTTTAAATCTTGTAATCAATTACCAAATGTCTGTAATTGATTACCTGTAACGACACTTTAAAAAAATACTTTGAAAGATCATATGACCCTTCAAAATATAACTGTGTAATCGATTATCAATGAGAAAATTTCAGGAAAAACTTTTTGAAAAGATACATCTATTCAAATTATTTTGAAAAGGTACAATGGGTCTATAGTGTGTCTGATTTCGAAAAGAAAAAGAGAAATGATTCATAGAACTTAATTGTCAAATTCTCTCTAAACAACTATTGGTCCAAATATAATAAGAATTCTTTTAGGAACTTCAATTTGTATCATTTACTCTAAATGAGAAAAATCTTTCTATTCATCTCATATACTTAGTTGTAATCAAGAGACTATTTGTCTCTTCGCTTGTGAGAATCTTGAACACACACAAGGGTGAGGGATCTCAAGGTGTGTTCAATGACCATAAAGATTTATAGAAATAGTAGAAAATCTCAAGTTGATTGCTTGAGGACTGAACGTAGGTACGGGAAGTGGCCGAATTAGTATAAATCGAGTTTGCATTTCTCTCTTCTTTTATCACAGTTGTTTTATTGCAATTTACCTTTGTCTTGCACTTTTAAAAGAACATTATTAAATTGATTGTTTATTCTTCTTTTGCAGTCTGAGTCTGAGTCTGAGTCTGAGTCTATCATATATAATTTAAAAGGGAGTTAAAATTTGTTAGTAGAAAAATTTTAAAACTTAATTCAGCCCTCTTTAAGTTATTGAGACCACTTAATTCACCCCCTCTTTAAAACTTAATTTTCCAACATAACTCACTAAATCTTACTTAGGATTATTGGTTTGTATAAAGGAATGAATATACAAATTATATATAATCTATTTTAATTTTGTCTGTTTTCGCAATATTTATTTGCTCACACATGTAAGAAGATTTTGATTAAAGTGAAAATACCAATAGAATTGGGAATTAGAATTATCAAAACTCTTTTTTGACTAACTGCATGTTATGGACACGCTAGTTTTTATTTTCTTGCATTGCCAAGGGACCCAACCCTAACTCCTAACAGCTATGTATCTCAATCAGTCATGTATTTTCAGATGTTGATTTTGAACCGATATTGATTTGTGCAAGTTATTCATTGTGAATATGTTGTTGAGTGACATGACATTGTCATGTTGGAGAGACAAAAGACACTAATTATATTTGATAAAAAAATTGTGTCTCTCTAGGATGACCAATTGATCATATATCATGTTATTTAACAACATAAAATGATTCAAATATACTCGTTGTCATGTAACTTCTTCTGTTACATGATGTTACATGACTTTATTAAATTAAAGATTACATTGTCATTTTGTTCGCCTTTCAAAAGTATCTCAAAGGTTATTTCCAGTCATTCGTGGAGAGAAAATAAATTCTAGTTATTTAAGTGGATTGTAAGTTTGTATCATCAGTCCATAAAAGTAGATCATGATCTAGGTTTTTCGTTCGAAGAAACTAAAAATTGTATGGACCGGGTCCATCCTAAAAAATACACTGAAATTATAGATTTTTTCTATAATATTTTATTGACCTAAATTAATCGCACCTATTTGTAAAAGATGACATACAATTCAAGAGGCTACCTATTCAGGTAAGGATTTTGACTCGACTAAGTGAATTCTTACTTTATAAAGAAAAGCAAGAGTGGTAAGTTGTACTTATTATATACTTTTGATAATAAAAATGGGTAGAATATCAATGCTCGAGATTTTAATAAATCTATGGGTGATTTTACATGTGCATATATTTAATATAATTTCAACAATTAATTTCTCAATTAACAGTTACTATTGCATTTTAAAGGAGTCGAGGACTGGATAAAAAAATGACAAATAATTTTATAATTTATTATACATCTTATAATTTTTCTGTTAATAATGCTTGATTATAACCTTTCACCTTTTCTAAGCGGATTTTTAATTTTAAAAGAGTCATTCATTTAACAATATATTGGATAAGAGGTTTTTATTTCCTTTGAAAATAAGAAGTAAAGATCGGTAGGTATAGACAAAAATTTAAAGAGGCTAGCTATATGGTTAAACCCCATCATTAATTCGGTAATTCCTTACTATATCTGTGTTTGGAAACACATTGCAACCATGTTCAATGGAAAAATTTGACATTCCGATGCAAAAAAGGCAAAGCAATTCGGGTTCTGCATTGCGTTCGCTTCAACGCTTTCACAAATACACTATACGGAGGCAAATGGTGAATCTTTGTGGATATTAGAGGCTTAAAATTTCAATAAATTAAAGTTCAAGACAAAAACAAGTCAAATAATATTGTCTTAAATATGTATCTATAATATATCTAATTTTTTAGTTTATTACCTAAAATGTAGACGTAAGCCAATTTAAAAATTAGGCAACAAATTGGATCATGTGCAGAGAGTAGCATCCACACGAAAATGAAAAAAAATCATACGTAAATGGTTATAGCCATTTAGTTGTATACATCGCATAGAGCTGGCCTTCGTACGTATTATGTGTCTTGTAAAATAAAAACTTAATCGTAAGAGTTAAATCAATAAACAAATACCAAAATGGTGTCGTATATAGTTGACAAATAAGCAAACTCCTTAAGCATATGTTTAGGAATTTATTTGTCAAATTTATTTGTTTAGAAGAACATTTGCTATATATTAGTCTTTTACCCAAAAAAAGATATTAGTCTTTTAAATAAATCTTCATATCTTGAAAAATTGATTCCTAGTTGTCGATTGAGAAATACTCGCGTCGGGAAAAAAAAATATATAAATTATGTAAACGTTATTAATCAAAATATATAAATTTTGACTTATTTTAAAGGAAATATGTATCTATTTGCACCAAATTAAGTGTAGTGGTATTGTTTTATAGTATTGAGTTTATCATGTATTTAATACGTAGAATTCTTTTTATTTATGATAATTAATTATGTTTATCAAGAATATGCTGTGCGAGAATCATAAATTTTTCAAAATGTTACAAATGCATTTGGTATATTTAAAATATTCTTGAGAATTTTATCATGTTTCTCATAGCAATATTTAGTTGAGAAATATAGTAAAAAAATGCTTGAGAATGTTAATTTTTTATAAGTGATTTTAAAAAAACCAGCAGACGAGAGAAATTAGCATTCCAAACTTTTTTTAAAAAAAGCATGAAACAATCTTCTTATCAATCACTTTCATAAGATATTCGATTAGATGGGTTCTTTGAACCCATGAAAACTAAATAAACTTATCAAAAACCATGGTATTCACTTTTGATAGATACCTCTATTCTCATATGGGCACTAGTTTGAGTTAAACGAGAAAATAGAACGTAATTAAGTAATTAAACATAAATGATTAATATATTGAAATTAAAGTTGAATCATTTAGATAATATTTGATTTTATTTTTTGGAGAAAATAATTATTTATCAAATTTTAATTACATTCCGATCAAATTTTAAATTAGTCTAGATCTCTTTTCCCTAATGAATCTAGAGTTAAAACCAAATAAATAACCAAGGATAAAATAACAAAATTATGATAAGCCATTCGACTTTGTGTCCGGAAAGCTACAATTTATCACTTGTAATACCTACTAGAAAGATTAAGAGGAGTGTTAAGAGTCTAATACTCATTTCTTTTCCAAATATAAATAAAAAGAGTCCATCATGGTTTTGAAATAAAAAGAATCCATTCGACTATACCATAAAAAGCAAATTTCAAATGATTTTATTTTATTTAATAAAATTATCCTTAAAATATTATTCATTAAATTAATATTTTATTTCTATTGACTTTTTTTTATTGTTGATATTAAGTTTGAACCAAAGATATTAAGCAAATAATCAACCCTAAACCGTAAAAAAAAGAAAAGAACTATTTTTAAATAATGTTGATTCTTGATACAATTAAATGATGTTAACCAATTTTTTAATCAGGGTGAATTATTATGTTTTTTTTACTTATATTCAAGACATGGAAGGGTACGCTCCTCTTAACATATTATCTGAGGTTAGTACTAACAAATGAGACATAAAAAAATTTGCAATAGTTTTTAGCATTTCTCTGATATTAATCCAGTTTCCTACGAGAACAATGTGACAAAATTTGGAACTGGCTAGTAGGATATATATTTGGTACTGTTAATTTCCTCTTGTTCTATGTTAAGCCTATCTTAATTAGGTTCACATCACATGACAAGGCATCCCATGGTGTTTTCATCACTGAAATAGTCCCCTACTCGCTCTGTTGGTCTCAAGAATGGAGGCTGAAAAAATCTTGGAATGTGGTCTTCAACACAAGCTTGAGGAGGAGCTGAATATGAAGAAGGAATTGCATAATAGGGTACTGCAACTGCACAAGGCTGAGCAATGTAACAACACTGAGGATGAGTTTTGATGCTGTTACTATAATATGGGTTCATCATGCTAGGATGACCATGAACCATGAAATTCCCTTCTTGATGAGGCACATAATGTTCTTCTTTCTTCATTTCTTGAGTACTACAAGAATTGTAACTCATCTTCTTGTCTTCTTTTGAAGTTTTTTTCTTTCTTGTGACATCCTTAGTTTTCTCAATTTTAATGTCACATGGATGAGGCTGTTTCTCTTGTTCCCACATTGTGTCCTGTTTTGTTGTTTCTTCTTCAACTTCCTCATAGCTCCACAGTACGGCTCGCTTTCCGACCTTGTGAAGCTTTTTAATCAAAATGTGTGGATTCACGTTTCCTAATACTGTTATTTTGGGCTCCATGGGGTCTATGTCTATGCTCAAAACACCTAACAAGGTGATCCAACCATGGTCATTAGTAGTAGAAGATCAAGAAAGAAATAAAAAGTGAATTTTTTTTCGAAAGGGTTGTTTTGTAGTAGTATTTAGTACCTTCAAGGTTTCTTAAAGCCTTCTTGACTTTCCTCTTGCATCCTTCGCAGCAATTAGCTGACACCTTCAATTCAATCTTGTAGAAAAAATAAATAAATGGAATTTCATCTCAGTTCAACCATTATGGTGTCAAAATGAAAGAAAAGAAAATCACAAAGAAAAAACAAAAGTGAAAATCATATAGAAGGACCTTGAAGTCCACTTCATTTGCCATGTATCTGGTCTAGAAGGACGCAAATTGAAAGTGAGAAATGTCAAATGTATGAAACAGTTCTTTTTTGCAGCCCAATTGTTGAACTTGTGGCCTCTATATATAGAGAAAGAATATTGCAATACATTACATCTATATTATGCGTCTCTGTTTTTTTTTTTTTAAAAAAAAATCTAATATTATATGGTAATGTCAATGTAACTCTTATTGCTGTTACAACGAAAAAGCATTTGGCGACAGCTTTCACAATCTCCCTTCTAAGCCGTTGCTTTTGCGCAATTCGCCGCATAATTTAACTCTCTAAGAAACATTTTTTTTGGAGGTTTCTAAGAAATATTTTTTACAAACATGATTTTGTGGATTCATCAACAAAAGTATAATTGTAAATAAAATATAATTTTGAAAGAATTAACTTTATCTGAATGGTAAAATAAAATTATTTTTGAAATTCTAAATATAGATATATTTTGTAGATTTCAAACTCAAAAAATGATTATGAGAGACGTTTTCACTGTTAAGAGTGAGAAGTCTATTTTGTTCCATATGAAGGCGTTACAAGTTTATTAGCGAAAATTCTTTTTTGTTCTAACATGAACATAATAAATTTTGTGTGCATTAGTTTATGATGCTTTCTGTTGATATGGTGTCATACTCATATCATGTCATCAGTTGAAGGAATTTTTTCGGAGACCTGGAGAGTGGAGATCCACCTGTAGATGAAGTTATTGAGATGCTCAATAGTGAGAAAGGAAAAGCAGATAATGCTGATTCAGAGGAAATTGATCCAAATGTTTAAACAAAGTTGTAAAGAAACGGTTTAGAAATAGTAAAAATTTATTAGGAGTACAACAAAAATAAAATTAAGATAACTCAATAAGCTAAACTGAAAAAGGCAACTAACTAAACTAGATCATAGGCTGAATTCATGAGCAAGAGCAGCACCAATATAAAAAAAATGCATCTCCCCTAAGAATAAAGCCAATCTTTGTAGGGCACCTTAATTTGCTTTACTCTATTTGTTTTATTCTGTTTGATTGAACACTTGGGATGATGCCAACAAGGACCCAGTACTCGGAAAACAGGTTAAGGCTTCATGCACCATAATATATGCTTTTAATTGCTCCTTTTAGCTTTACAAATTTTTTAATTAGTATCATCAAGTCACCTCTCACGTATCAAAATACACACATCTCCTTTCTTTTCGTTGCTAATATAAAAACACAACTTTTGAAACAACTAGACAGTCTCTTTACCATATTAGAAAACATTGAGGACCGTACACGTGGACTGGATTGATAGTTTAAAGTGAGCAGAGAAAGCAAAGATGCACTCCAAGTCTCCAACCCCATTCTCCTGTCAAAACTAGTTTGATTATGATATAATATTGATTAAATTATTAAGGATTTTAGGGTTAAGTAAATCTAGAATGAATTGAGGTGGGTGTGGGTGAGCATAGGCATAGAAAGATTAGCAATAATAACCACCAAAGCTAAACAAAAGGGGATTTAGATTTATTCCACATGTCCATCAAGGGTCTCGGCACAAATGTTCTAGGCATCCCTACAATGGCTTTGAACTCCCATCAAATCTGATCAATCACAAGCCTTTATTAGCTTCTTGAAAGGGGCATTGATTGTCTTATGAAGAAACCGTACCATCATTTGGATTTGTGGCCAAATATTGAACACAAAGTAAAGAATGGCCACAAGCTTCACCATTTGTCGATTAGCAGTATCAGGTCCAGTATGTGACGTTTGCGTTGCTTTCTCATTGCCCACTAAATGACATTCTTCGTCCAGAGGACTCCACTGTAACTAATTATTAATATAGGGTAGTGCTTTGTGTCTTGTGATGAACCAATTTTGTTTTTAACTAACTAAATAAATAAGCATGTAATCAAAATCTTCCATAACGAAAATTTTAAGTCCATCTTTTAAGTGTAGATTGAGTTTCTCCATAAATCTCAACCTTTCAAAAGATTTCATTTTTATACTAAATTATATTTTATTATTATTTTTTTATTCCTAAGAATCCAACACAAAAACAAGTATCAAAATATTTAAATTAAAATAATTCCCACATTTCATTTAACCAACTAAACTAGTATGTGTATCTTGATATTTTACTAGTACTTTAGCTTGTGTGTTACACATAATATATATTTATTTTATACAACTAAAATTTATAATTTATAATATATAAATTATATTATAATTATAATTATAATTTGTAATAGACAAATACTTTTAAAATATAAATTTTATTTTAGATTATGAGAAATAATTTATATTATAATACATTTTTATTATTAATTATTCATAATTTATTTTAAAAATATTTAAATTAAGTAAAATTTTGTTGCTTCTGAGTAAAATTCTATCCTAACTTCTCTTTCATCTGTTTTTAATTTTTTTTTGGCTGAATCCGGAAAAAAAAAGTGTAATATATGCTAAAATTTTAAAGAAGTGGACTAGCAATGCCCTCTTTAATCATATTTTATTATTAATTAAAATTTCTTAAAAATTGCAAGAGGTTCATTAAATAATAAGTAAAACTTCCTATGATTTTTAATAAATTTCAACTAATAATAAAATAAAAAATTGTGCGTTAAAAAGCATCTTAATAACATTTTTCACTTTTTATCATCCACCAATACAAATGAAGAACACATAAAAGGGCCCACTGAAGATCTGATGCTGAAGCCCAATCATCAATTAAGACTGTCAACAGTGGGAGAAGCCAGATGATTCACAAGCACAACAAGCTATCTGTAATCTCATCCTCACTTGGCTTCATGAATCACAACCACACATCCATCCACCGTTGCATCATATCATATTAAAATTAATGAGACATATTATTGAACCTGAAAAATACTTTTGATTCAAACCTTTTTTGCTTGCTCTAAAAAGTCCACTCCTCTGCTTCATAAGAAAATGTCACTCTCCATTGTTTGCTGAATAATGACTTCGGCCACTCTTTCTTCAGGTTCATCAAGTTATTGTTTTTTACTATGTAACATTAATTAATTTGCATGAATATTACATTATGAAAGCCATAATAGTAGTGTGACTAGTGTCATTTTATTCAAAAACTAGAACTAGATGTCTATAAATTACTATGATGTAACTTGATCATTGTTACTTGGTCTATGCAGGCAAATGGGAAGGGCTTCTCTGAATTCTCTGGCCTTCGCAACTCATCAATAGGTTACCTTTCCTTTTCTTCTAGAAAAAGTTCTGAGGACTTCCATTCAGTCATTGCCTTCCAGACTTCAGCAGTAAGTATAATTTGCACGCAATGTGTGTGGCAACTTTATTGTAAAATAAATAATGACACTTGCTAAGTAGAAAATGTACATACAATAAGTTATTATAATCACCGAATTCAATGGCTAACTAGTTAAAAGCTTCTCTCGGACTCTATGAGCTATCTTTGCCATGATTCACATTTGCCATGCATATATGATATATGGTTGTTCAATATTCTTTCAACACTAGAATTATGCCCTATAAGATTCATATTTTGATTCATCAAATAGTTTTTATACGCACTAAGAAATGTCAGATCATGTGTCTGAACAAAAATGCACCCTTTGTACATATTTTGTGTATTTGCACGCTCGTAGGTGTGTTTTTCTCCTATGGCTATGGCATTGTATCATAGTTGAAACCAACCCATGCCATGTGAATAAATGTAAAACAGAACTTAATAGTTTGTTATATCCTTGTCATTAAGTTCTCCAATGATATAATATGAGGATTTTTTAAATATTAAATAACTTTCATTAATTATGTGTTATAGAATTTTAAAATACATTTACATGTCGTCATTGGAAAACTTGATCATTAGGATATAACAACTTGATCTAAGAGATGTTTTGAAGGCAGTAGCTTCAGTGTATCTTAACCAATTGCATCACTAGAGTGAGTTAATTTGTATGTAATCAGAAAGCAGTTATTGCTCACCCAAGCAATTGTTTCTTATCAAGTATAGGCCCACTTAAATAAAACATTGCAGCATTTTATTATATTAGGTATCATTGATAAATATGATTCAAGTTTTATCTAATGAATATACAAAGGAGGAGACACCAGAAGGGTGAACAGCCAACAACTGAGTTGGCAATTGCACTTGATGACATTCAAGAAGCTCAAATAAGAGGAAAATAAAACCCAATTAGACATGTTTTACAACATTGTGTTAATGTATTTACTTTAGTTTGAAGGTTGGAGGCAGAGAAGGAAACACAAAAGGCGTAGTAGAAGCAAAACTAAAGGTAGCCATAAACGGATTTGGGAGGATTGGAAGAAACTTCTTGAGATGCTGGAACGGTCGCAAAGACTCTCCTTTACACATCATTGCGATCAACGACACTACTGGAGGTGTCAAACAAGCCTCTCAAGCCTCACTTTCTCAAGTATGATTCCACCCTTGGAATCTTTGATGCTGATGTCAAGCCTGTTGGTGACAATGGAAAGGTCATCAGGGTTGTCTCTGACCGCAACCCTATCAACCTTCCTTGGAAGTATGCTCATTCTTCTTCATCATTGCTACTTTGTAACTTTTTTCTCCCTCTTCTATAAGTTACCACACATAAGTTTGAACCTATCTAATGTCATTTAGCTGTACTAGTTTGCTGTGGTTTGAAGAAACTAAATGCTCACCCCATTTCAAAATAAACACAAAAAGAGTGTTAGCAGCATATTCTCTAACACATTTTAACACAATTATTTCATCTTGATGTTCTATGATCCAGAAATACTGAGAGAAAAAGGAAAAAAAATGGAAAAGATAAATGAATAGACTGTTTAGGCCTTCAAAGTGTAACACTGCCTTGTTTCTTCAAAGTAAGTACTTGGTGCCCCAAGTGCTAGCTTACTTACAAATTTAACCTACCAAATAGTCAATTTGTAAATGTAAACAATTTCATATGTTAAAAGAAGATTCTTAAGAACAAAAGCTTTCAAGAAACAAAGCAACAAAACTTGTCATTTAACTAAAAAATAATCAATGTCTTCTTGATTTCTGAAGCAATTTGATGAAATGAAACAATATTATCTCTTTACAGGGACTTGGAAATCGACTTTTGATTGAAGGAACTGGAGTATTTGTGGACAGAGACGGTGCAGGAAAGCACATTCAAGCCGGAGCAAAGAAGATTTTGATCACAGCTCCTGGCAAGGGAGATATTCCTACCTACGTGGTTGGTGTCAATGCTGGTATTTACGACCCAGATGAACCCATCATCAGCAATGCTTCTAGTACCCTTCGTCAAGGTCCTTGATCAGAAATTCGGTAATTCATCTTATCCCTACATTTTTTTAATCAAACTTATTACCCATCTCTACATTCATGTGTCATTATTTTATTAAGGAAACTTTGGTCTCAAATTTGCGTGCAAAATTATTATATGGTCCATATTCTCACTGAGCCACCACATGACTGGTATTATCAAGGGTACCATGACAACTGATATATAAGTTGGACTATAGAAAAGCCTACTAGAACAGGCGAGAACTAGGTTATAGACTCATATCATGTTAGATTTTAACTTAAAATCAATTGCTATCAAGTGAAGTTGTACATTGGATATATAAGTTGTGTCCCAAGAATTGAGACAAGAGATATGAGACTTCCTAACACAACCCACTCCTACGGTGACCAACGGCTTCTTGATGTGAGCCACCGTAACCTAAGGCACGCAAGGGCAGCCGTCCTTAACATAGTGCCAACCTCATCAGGAGCAGCAAAGGCTGTGGCCCTTGTCCTCCCAACCCTCAAGGGACCTCGTTGTTCAAGTCACAAAAAAGACCTTTGCTGAGGAAGTAAACGCTGCTTTCAGAGAAAGTGCAGAGAATGAGCTCAAGGGCATTCTCTCTGTGTTTGATGAGCCCCTTGTCTCTGTAGATTTTAGATGCTCTGATGTGTCATCAACTGTTGACTCATCGTTGACCGTGGTCATGGGAGATGACATGGTAGGACAATGAGTGGGGTTAAGGATTGTGGATTTGGCTGACATTCTTGCCAACAATTGGAAGTGAGCCTACCCCATTTTTTTTTTATAACTATGATGCTATTATATAGTATAGTTTTATCTAATTACAACATTTCTTGCCTCGTTTTCGTTTTTCTTTCTATACTTGTACCGAGAGATAGAACAATCACTTTCCTTGCTTCTCATTGATGTGCAATGATGACATTAAATATGAATGTGGATACTAGGCCTCCAGAAATGCATCTTGCAAACTAAATTGTTCTTGAGCTTTAGCTATAGTAAAATCGTGGAATGGACATCCAAATTTGAGGTGCCTCGCGCAGGTGACCCGGTTTTCTTTCCCAGATGTATAAGTCAACATATGTACTGATTACAGCTACTAGTTCCAAACACACTTTTGTAACAGAACTGAAATTGAAAAATTCTACGGAATATTGATGAAAAATAAGAGTTAAATTTTATCATCATATGTTTCACTTGTTGACTTTCAATCCAAGTAATAATATATTGATGGAAAAAAATCCAAGCAAGTACTACCTTCGTTCCTTTTATCTGTTTTTAAGGTTATTTTGTAAAAATCAAGAAATACAATAAATTTTCTTGATTTCAATAAAATAATTGTGAAATTTTTATTTCACTCATTTCTCTTTTTATAATAAATATATGTGTAAATTAATTAAAAATAAGAAAATAAAAAAAATATAATTAATGTGATCTATAAATAAGAATAATTTTTTTCTTAAAATCTGATAACTGAAAAGAAATAGAGGAAATATATCCTAAAAATATAACCAAGGGATCTATTACAAAATCTACCAATCCAAATTTCATCTAGGGGACTTTTTTTTTTATCTATATATAATATAAAAAATATAGAAAACAAACTAACATGTCGATTGTAGAATATAATTTTTGTTTGAATTTAGTATTAGGCCCTTCAAAGTAATAAAATCAAGGCAAATTGTTATCTATACCTCCTAGCTTTATTTATTTATATATATATATATATATATATATATATATATATATATATATATATATATATATATATATATATATATATATATTAGAAATGAATTTTCAAAATGAGTTAAAATTTTAACACATTTGGAGAAAGTATTTTCCAAAAGCCAATTTTCAAGAAAAGGGAGCACAGGGACACCAATTGCCTTTAAGGGCACAGGGACACTCATTGGCTTTCGGCATGGTTCTTTACCTTTTACTTACCTTGGTGTTCCGCTTTTTCAAGGGAAACCAAGAAGAATTCATTTGCAGTCTATAGCGGATAGAATAAAGCTGAAATTGGGGTCTTGGAATATTAAATTAATATCATTCATAGCATGTTAGCCTACAACTTCCATGTCTACCTATGGCCTAAATCTGTACTCAAAACGTACAATTGACAAGTGGATAAGAAATTTTGTTTGCTTTAATCTTGTTCTTGACAGTGGAAAAGTCAGTTTCTAGAGAGATAACTGGATTTTTCCTAACATTGCAGATCGTTTGCACATTCTTGATCACATTCGTCCTAAGCTTCAAGCAGTGGTGAGTGGTAAATGGAGTCCTCCACTGTTTCTGGTTTATAATTTCCCCCACATTGTTGCTTTGATTGAAGAAATCTCTATCCCTGTTGTGCACAATTGCGATAAACTAGTTTGGAAAGAGTCCATCTCTGGGGACCTCTCCCTAAAGGATTCTTATCTTTTTATGTTCCCTAGTTTTGTGGTTATAAAATGGTGAAAGTTGATATGGAACAAATGCATTCCCCCTGAGAAAGAGAGGGATCATTGTTGTTTCTGTTTGTAATAATTGTGGAAATCAATGAGACAATTGAGCATTTGTTTCTTCATTGTCCCTTTGCCAGGCAAATCTGGAATTGGCTATTTAGTAAGCTCAATTGCGCTATTGATTATTCGTCTTTGCATAGTCTCATCTCTATTTCTGATCTAAATGGAGATTCTCAAGTTCAAGACGTTATCATTGCAGCAATCACTTTCTCCTTCTACCGCATATGGTCAAGAAGAAATTACTCGCTTTCAGATTTCAATACTTTAAAGCAATTTTCAATTATTGGTCATCCGAGAAAGGCTGATAACATAAAGCAGGTTTGATGGTCTCTTCCGGTTAGTCCTTGGATAAACTTTGGTGCACATAACTTAGATTACTTTTGGTGGGATTCACCACCTGCTTTTATATCTCTGGATCTTCTTAGGTATATAAAGGGTTTACCTTCTTACAAATTCAAATAGTTTAAGTTCTTCTTGGGTTTGGTTTGGTCCCCCAAGTGTTTTGTTCATCCTTTCTTATCAAAAAGTATTTTTCGGAATGTGTTTAATTTTTAAGACTTTGGTAAAATTATGTTGTTAAATATTGCTTAAATGGTGATGTTACGATTCACACTTTAAAATTTATATATTATAAATAGATAGGCCAATGTGCTAGACTTACAAACAACCTTTCAATGGTCTCCCCCTCCTTCGGGAACCTTGTGTTCGAGACGAAGGAAGCAAGCAAAGTTTGTTTGGATCTATCAAACTATAAAATTTATTTTGTAAAGACAAGAGAATTCAGTAGTTAACACTCTAGGGCAACTGAATTCCAAGCTGACCCTTGTAACCTCTTACTAGTATTCCTGATTGTATTGTTGACCTTTTGTTGAAGGAAATAAAATTAGTCTGTTCCAGTAAAAAAATACTTTATTGTATTAATGCTTTTTGTTTTATTATGTCAATATCTTATAATTAAATATGATGCATAGGTTCCATCAAAAGCTTTATTGAGTTTAATTACTCTTTAAAATATTGTAGCTAGGTTCGATGATAATTCGAAAGTAATCTTAGTGGCCAAAGCTTCTTCCTAATAGCTACTCCAAAAAATTTATAAAGCTCAATGATATCTTCATTTTTTATTAAAAAAATGTTACATGCACGTTCCTTTTAAATATTACTCTATAGCATTATGTAAGTCTCAAAATCTGTCTTTGCAAACATCAGAGCTGAAGGAGTTAATTAGAGCCTTGTAGCATAGCTTTACCATGGAATAATGGATGATAGTGCTTCACACACGTCCTAGAACATTCAAGTCTCTAAATCGAGACAAAGAAATTACTACATAAAAATAAAATCTACTTACACGCACTTACACAAACACACAAGTACACCAGACAGAATAGCAAAAAATAACCACAGCAATTCTCTTCAAAGTTAAAGCATATACACAGCAAAAATAATGCGCCGACAGACTAAATAACTTCAACGAAAATCACATAATTTACCTCGTGGATGATGGAACCATATACATTTTTTTTTTGGTGACCCACCATATTTTCATACTTTATTGTTTAATTATTTTTTCCAATAAAAGTCAAAAAAGTTATGGCGGCATAGATTATGATTGATTATGGAGTCAAACAATGGTCCACACTGCTTGTTTTTGCCTGGAAAATAGGATAACGTAACATGGGCAAATAGAGTAAGAACAATATTAAATCATTTTATAATATTTCTTTAAGTATTTGAATTTATTTTATATTTTTAAACTAATATGTTAAATGTATTTATTTTTTAATATTTTTTTTACGAAATAATAAAAATTCAAAAAGATTTATAAGAAGATGTAATATTACTGCGTGAGCAATGATCCTCCACACAAAGCAACTCCCTGAATATTAAGACTTAAAATGATACTAGCTATTTTTGAATAAAAAAACAAGTTAATACTAGCTAGCTAGTAACTCTCTGTACTTGGAAAAAAAATATTAAAAGACAACTTTGTTGAGTGTGATCTCCATGATCGTAGATGTTGCATCACTACAGGAAATCAATGCATTAGTAATAAGGTTTTAAATTTTTTATACTAATTAATAACAATGTTTGTCACTAACACTTACATAATTAAAATTTCAGCGACAATTTTTAAAAAATCACATGTAAGTTATTTCTTCACTGTTAAGTTTTTTTTAGTGCATTAATGTCATCTTTTCTTTTTCTCAATGATTTTCGATGTCATCTCAATGTCATTGATTCTTTGTTGAATGATTCATTTAGTAGTAAGCAGCAGCATGGTTCAACTCAATTCATTTGAATCAGTGAATTGTTACAGGCAAAGTTTGTTTCGCTTAAACCGTTACACAATTTCAATTTACTCGAATTTTTACGAATTCGGTTGGGTTCAACCAAACCGCTTTTACAATTCAGTCCATTTCTATAATGTTTAGGTTTGATTAATCTAGTTTGACCACCCCTAGCTCCCATAATGCTTCCTTTTATAACAGAAAGAAAAGAGAGATCACAACTTACTCGAATGTATTTTCCAATTCTATATTCATTTGTTTAATGATTCATGCATGTCACAGTAAAGAACTTTGTTCTTGAAATATATAATTAAGACTTTAATATTTTTAAACTTATGTATAAGTGTTAGAAGAAGTCAATTTCTTAAAAAGTCTCAGTGTGGTCTCACTAACTGGTCGAAGACCTAGTCTTTACTTTCCAAAGGAGTACTCTACCAAAAAAAAATGATCATGTTGCTCTAGTAATTTAACCGCGTAAAATCCAAATAGTGTTATTTTCCACATTGAAATAATGCAACCAACCATGTACCTCATCAAGGCACGTGTTATTTGACATCTTACTGAATCCATATTTCTCAATCAACCCAACGTTGATGACCTGGTTATGTGGAAAGTTCAACGATGGAGTAAGTAAGTGATCAATGAGACCATCACGATTCATCCCTTTCTAATTCTGCATTACTACCTCTTTGGCTTATCGTCTCATCACTACGTAGACATGCATGTCAAAAGGTGGTCCATTGTCCAAGCAGGTCTTGGATTTTAATCTAATTAAATTCAAATAATTGACAATATGGGACATATTAATTTTATTGTTATTTAACTTTTATATAAACATGTGTGAAAGATTGCATATCAACTAGTACTATGACTGAAAAAAAAAATCCTATACTTTAATTTAAAATATAAGTAAACTATTAGATTTAGTCTTTATATACTATATGTTTAACAAGTTTTAAATCCTATACTTTAATTTAAAATATAGGTAAATTATTAGATTTAGTCTTTATATATTATATATTTAACAAAACTATATGAAAAGGTTAGTTGAAAGTTAAAAAATTAGTTAGAAGTTAAAAGTTAAAAAGTTATCTTATTAAATTAAAAATATTCAATAAGACTAATGGTTGAAGTAACTAAAAAGTATATGATATTGATTTATTTAAAAATATAATAAAGAAAATAAATAAATATATCAAAAATAAAAGTAAAAAAAAAATAGGAACTGACATTTAAAAAATATTAATTCAAGTATCATTTTAAAAAAAATTAAAAATTTCTAAAAAATTATTTATGGAACAACTAATTAAGCTTCTCAACTAGTAAAACATATTAAAAATTAACAAAAATATATTACCCAACATAACATTAACCTGTCAATTTTCAGTGTATCGTGACTAAATATATCTAGCTTTTTAAAGTATAAGAATCAAATTGATAGATTTAAAACTATAAAAACAAAAATAAAATTTGAATGCAATTATTGGAAAAATAACATGTAGACTAATTATACGATCAAACAATGAACTACATGTTAGTGTTTATGAACTAAGTTTCCTAATTTGAGATTTTGAGTCATGCCAAAGCATGTTAAAATTTTAATGGTCCAAAGCACAGTTTTCAATTTGTTATTATCCACTGCAACCTCTCTACTGTCACGTGCGGAAGTGTTCACTGGAGCCACGTACTACAAGACTCGTTCAATGTTTTTGTCTCTGTTTTCAGTATCACCACCACACTTTCCACTTTTTTCAATATTTTTTCCATTTAATACCCTTGTCGGTGTCTTTTCCTTACAGGATGAGAACACGAATACGGATATATATGCAAATGCATTACAACTCATTAGCCAGAAAAGGCCCCATGCTAGCACAGAACAAAAATGATAGAGCAAGAATAACAATAATAACATAACACATATACTTGCTAGTAACAGTGGTATATTTTGATTGAATTACAGATACAAATTAAGGCACATTGCCATTTCTTTTGTTACATAGCTCAAACAGGTATACATACCATAGCATTAGCAGCAGCAATAAATGATGATATAAATTATCAGCAATACAAGCAATAAACCCAAATTGAATTTTGTATCAGCACTTAGGTGTGGCCTTCATGAAATCAAGTAGATGGGAACTTTATGGTAGTGGTAATAAAAATAGGATATGGAAGCTTATATTAAATTATATGTATGGGGACAGAAAGATTACTCATGAGCAAAGTCAGTGGATAATTGACACCACCAATATCTTGATGAGCCAAATTAAATGTCTCGGTCTCTGGCGCACTCTGGAGAGACTTGAGGGTAGCGTTTGCGGTCGGAGCAGTAGTTGTAGATGGTGTATTTCTGGCGAACCCAGGTGAGTTTTTGCCACTGAGCAGCATCAAGGTCACGGAACTCTGGTTGATCCCACCACCTCTTGCCTTGTGTGTCACAGAACTTGGCATTCACTGAGGCCTCACAACCATCAATGTGGAAGCCCTTGTAGGAGGCTACGAAGGGGGCTTTGGACCAATCTGTTTTCTCCAAACCACCCCTTGTGGCCCAGTCATCAGCATTCCACAAACTGTTGTATATCTTCATTGGTTGGTTAAATGGGAACTTCACTCCCAAGTCATTGCTGTTCTTGAATACCCTTATTGGGTAGTCATCCACATAGAAACTGCACACCCCACATTTGGATTTCTTTTAGTAGTAATAATAATGTTATGTAGACAAATTTCCAAAAATAAAAAGAGACTCAAATTTAGTGGTAAAAATATCTTCATTGATACCACAAAAATTTAGTAACGAATTTTAGTAGTTATATATAAATTGTTTCATTACTTATTTGAATTTTTCTTGAATATGATTTCTGTGTATTGGGGGAACAAGATGGTGGTGAAAAAGGAAGGTGAGTTTGTTACTTGTTGAGTGAAGAAGTCAATATATACTTACACAATCTGGTACATGTTCCATAGCACTGAGTATCTGTGGTATTCTCTTGTAGGGTCAAACCAAAGGTAGATTCTTTGTTCTCTGTCACCCTTGCCACCAGTGAACACATTAGTTTGCAAAATGTAAGGTTGCCCGGTTCTGTTTCCCAAGAACTCAAAGTCTATTTCATCATGTTCTGAGTTTGTGGATGATAACTGCATAGTGCCAATCACAGCCAAAGAAAGGGTCACATAACAAAACTGGGAAAACAAATTGGTAGAGAAACTTGAAAACAAAATAGAGAATTGTTTTTCTTACATAGAAAGCAGTGACTGTGCCAGCTGAATCACCAGGAACCAATTTTATGTACATGCTGAAGTGACCAAACAGGTAGGATCCTTTGGATTGGAAGCCAGTACCTGCTCAAAATTGCATGAGTATTATGATTTTTTTTTATAACAGTCTCAATTACTTTATATATCATATCATATTAGCATAGCATTAGCACACATATATAGTTACATACCAGTGTACTTATCAAGATGAAGCTGAATCTCAGAACCACCATTGAGGTATTTGATGTGATCAAAGGCCCAAGTAGGCACATAGTTTCTGCCAAATGGCACATCAATTGGTGTTCTTGGGTTGGCGGCGAAGGAAGCAGAAGCAAGTGATAACAAAATCAGACAAGTCCACAAAGAGGAACCCATTTTTTCTTCTTTGTGTTTCAACTTGTGTTGTGATACGTCCTTCTTGTGCATTCCAACGGGTATATATAGGCACAAAGACCCTGCTTGGACCTCTTTAATGTAAGGACATAATACTACAGATTATTAGATTAATTTGTAATTATTAGTATCAAAATCATAATTATGCATGAGTTACTATAAATTTTATGTATTCCTCTTTTTCTTATAGATAAAATAAATTTATATTAATGTATTTATTGTTTTAACAATATAAGATTAATCAGTTATTGTTGCGTATTATTTTACTTGGTTGATATTAATAATGACAGATTAATTTTAATAATTTGTAATACATAACGCGCTTATGGCTAGCATTCGCTGCAGGCTTGTCATCAATGACTTTTATTTAAATTATTATAATATTCATTGTATTTGAGGCCTGATTTTTTATTTTTCTTTTGTCTGAAAGTGTGTCCTGAAATAAGTGTAATCTTAATTTACTTTACAAAATAAACAAGAATTAATAAATAAATAAATAAAAGAGTAATAATTTTATTAAATAGATGAAATAAAATAGTATTATTTATATTAAATTCAAAAAATTAAAGTGATATTGATTAGAAGTATTAATAAAAAAGAGTAATTAATGTTATATTAAAATATTAAATACGATACTTATATGAAATTTTTTTCTTTTAAATACAATATTTATTTTGAGACGGATTAGTATACGACATAATTCTTGTTAGCTTGTTTAGCGATAAGGTTGCAGAAATTGAGCTAACACACATGAGAATTATTTCTCATAAATGTATTAGGCCAACGTATCATCTCCCAATAGAGTGGAAGATTATCCTTACCGTGCAATTAAAGAAAATGATGTTTCTAACATTATTTTCTTTTACGAGTTTCTGAAATCCTTTTGCATATTAATCGGAAAAATAGTAAGGCAAATATTAATTAGTATCTTAATGACATCGATTAAAAAAGAATAAACAATTTTTTTATTGAGATACAGAAAAATATGCATTCCTATGAATTTAAAATGTTCTCCCATATAATTCCCAACGAAATCTTTATATCTCAGGATACTGGTTATCAGGATCAAAATTGTAACTTTGAGAGTTGATTTTGGATATACTTCCTCATTGCGAAACATTGCTTCCCTGTTTAGGAAAAATTAACTTGGCACACCATTAGAGGACGGATCATTCTCCACATAGGAAAAAAAGTTTTCAACATCAACAAGTGTTTTATACATTTCCACATTAAAAGTAAACTCATCATGCTAGTTGCCACATAGCAAGTATCAAGAAGTTTTAGAAGTGTTTTTAATATTCCATAGGAACGAGTGTATATATATATGTCGGAAAAAGAAAACAAGCTCACAATATTATATTCAGTTTTGGAATTGTATTCCTCAAACTCAAGACAGATTTTTTTTTTTTTTTTTATAACAGCTAGCTATTGAAGTTACTATTTCCATTTAGGGATCAAATATAATTTGCAGCGAAAAATATTAGAGAATATATAAGGTGGGATTGGGAGGTAGCAATTGTCAGTACAAGGGCCCCGTGCGTGGTGTTTGGTTTGGCTTTGGCTATTAACATGACACACAATATGTCCTTTGTAAAAAAATATTAAATGGTATTTCAAAATTAGGAGACACTGTTTGCCAAGTGCTTACTACGGATTTATGTCTCTAGAACGGATAAGTAATGTACGTGTTCACCATTTCAACAAGATCTAAAGTGTTAAGATCTAACCATTTCTCAAAGCTCAATTTTAAAATAAATATGTATTATGCTATGAAATTTCTTTTAATGACCAGAATCTTATGCAGTTATAATGTCACTACAAAGAATCATTTCTCCTATTTTAATCAAATCGTCTATCAAAATCTTCCTAATCAACAACAAGTCCTATAGTTTAGGACTCTTCTTTATATAGTAATTCGCCCTATCGCTCCTCATCCCCAGTTATAAAACAATTAAAATTTAAACTTTAGATTTATATTTAAAGTAAAAGAAGTATTTTTTTTAAGTTTCATTTTAGGTTTCACTTACTATTAAATCCACATATACTTGATTTCAACGGCAATCCCATTAAAATAAAATAGTTAAATAAACAATATTAAAACCTTTTATAAAAAAACATATATATATATATATATATATATATATATATATATATATATATATATATTATCGAATGTATGTATCAATTGCGTGATATTGTTCCAATTTAGATATTTGAATAAAAAATATTATAATAATTATATATGATTCAGACCAACTTATCTTTAACTCTAATGGATATAACTTTGGTCTAAATAATAGTTGTATAGTGGTTGTGTAAACAAACGTTGGTTTTATTGGATAATCTTTTTAAATTTTATATTAAAAAGAAAATAAGAGAGTATAGTAAATTGATTTTTTTAACCCGTTACGGTTAATTTAATAGTAATAGTGGAGAGTTGGAGTAATAGGCATAAAGTCATAGATTTATCCAAACATAATTATATTGATAAATATTATGAAACAATTATAAATCCTTCAACAAAACCAGAAGAACCAAATGGTACAAAATGTTTTGATGAATATACGCATGAAATTGCATATTAAATAAAGGTATCACTTTCTAAAAGATACAAATCATAATTTACCTCTTTGTAAGATATTAATCCCATCTATTTAATATCACATCCATTTTAGTCTGAAAATTTAATATAACATCCAGATTTCAATCCCTAACACAATAAGATGAATTGATTTAGGAAGTTGGCTTAGTATATAATACGTCGAATATTAATTAATATATTGTATTATTAATATAAACCCACAATTTTCGTATTAATAATTTATCTTATTTTAAATAAGATATAATAACAGATCTTAATATTTAAAACTTTTTCTGTTAATAAATGCAATTTTTCAATACAAAATATGCATATTTGTACCAAAAAAAGATAATACAGCATGCATATATATTTATAGCTTACTGGAAACATGGGGCCGTTTTTCGCAAGGCTGGCAAAAGCGTAAGCCATCGAAGTCTTAGCTTCATATCCCAAAAAATTTATTACTTTTAATTTTAACTTGACTTTGACTCTAATGGATATACTTTTGGTCTAAATAAAAGTTATATAATGGTAAAAAAAAAAGTACGTATATTACCTATAAATCATTTTAAAAAATTGTATTATTACTTTGACTGACATAAAATTAACATTAATATATTAGAAAATAGCAATGTTTCTAGAAATGTTAAATTTATTGATGATATTATCAATTAAAAATGTTAGAAAAAATAGTTCTAAACTAATTTCAATTAAACAAAGTACTATTTATTTTGTTAAATAAATTAAAAGCCTTATTAGCATTCTCATCACCTGCGCAACAATTTTGTAACATTTATGTAGATGATTTTTCATTCTCATCTCCCATGCAACAATTTGTAACATTTATGTAGATGATTTTTCATTTTCATCTCCTATTCAACAATTTGTAACATTTTCGTGGATTATTAAAATTAACATTGCATGCACTTTTATATGGTAGGGCTTGTTTTTCAGACTCAAAATAATTTTCAATTTGGATTGACATTTTATAGACCCCACTCTGCATAGGTTTGATATGACCAATGAATGTCACACCGAACGGACCCAATTCAAATCAGTCTAATCGAGCAAGCCTGGTTTTCTTCCATTTCAAGACGTTCGTTCATTTTGACGAGGTCACCACCATGTTTAATTAAATAAAATATATATATTTCAACCTGATTAAAGCTGCTAATAGTTCCTTTACATGTAATGTTTATCATAAAATTTTAAGATATGAACTATTTATTATGCATAAGGTATGCATAAAGACTATAAAGTTGATTCAATTATACAAATATTTAACTAAATTATCATTATCATTTAATAAACGTCAAGTCATAAGCTACTCGATTATACTTAAAACTTTATTTAAATTATTACCTGAAGTTTTAATATTTGAGATATATCAATTTAAACTTCTAAGTTTTGTTTTCCTAAAATAAATAAACCTTTAAAGTAAGAAGATACAAATTTATTGGCTAATCTTTGTAGTTTTGTTTTTTGGGCTGGCTAGCCGCATTAGTTCAGCAAAAATAAAATTATTTATCAATAATTTAAAATTAGTTAAGATTACAAGGTACTTTAATTTAAGCCAATAATACATGTAATTTTATTCTCTTAATTAAAAACTTTGTCATTTTAGAGCACACCTCTCTCTCTCTCTCTCTCTCTCTCTATATATATATATATATATATAAACCAACTCTTATCTAATGAAATAGAATTCGTACAATTCATTTGTGAATCGAAGAATTGTACTTAGGAGTAAGATTACTCATCGCCAGCATAACAAGTCCTTAGGTTGTCCATATGCATGGTATTTGAAACCTGACAGATAAATCATATCTAACGTCTCAAAAAAACAAAATTGAAACTGAAAAAGCACTGCATGTGGCTGCATAAGTTGGATACAAAGATGCGACTCAGTTATTCGGGAATAGCTAGTTGGTGGAACGTAGAAAAACAAGATCACATGATTATTTGGTATAAGATAAGCCATGTTTATGCAATAATTATACGAATTATTAGTTGTTATACAAATTGAAAGGACCAACCCTCACCTTTTTCGTTAATGATCGTGGGGGTGTAGGGCTGTGCTCTGATAAGACCCTCTTGTGGGGAAATACTAAATCAGGAATCAAATCCAGAATATATGAAGTTACGATACGTGTCAAGGTTTGCGAGATTTGTTATTGCATTATAATAATACAACTCAATCACAAAGTTTGTAGATAATTAAATTGGTCTAAGATTAGTTGTTTTAGTTTAATAACCGATTTTAAATTTAAAGTTTAAGTATTGAGAAAAATAATTTTATTATTCATATTTGTCTTAAGTGATTCAAACATGAATGATAGAAAGATCAAATTTTTTTATTTTTTATGAAAGGCAGAGAAAGAGGCATCAAGGAATGGTGGAGCATCCCAACTATGTAGGGACCCACTGACCCGCCAAAATTCATTGATAATAAAAAGGCTAGGGGGAGACAAAACCAAAACCCATGCTAATGAGAGATGAATCTGAGCGCAAAATATGGGGGGTAACAGCAAAATTAGCACGTACGTAAATCTACATTGATTACCTTCTCTGTATATATATGTGAATGACCTTGAAATTAAACTGTCTCAGAATATTTGGCTACTTTTGAAAGCTTTAGTGACCAACTCTGAATCTGTTTCAAGCCATTAGCCGATGCAAGAGATGAAGGAATACCAAGATAGATGCATGGCAAAGTTCCTATAAATTGGCTCCCAAAGGTTCCTGGTTAACCTATTTTTCAGGGAGCGTTCAAAGATAAAACTTTCCAAGCAAAACAGATGCTGAAAGATCTTTAAGCCAAGCTTCAACGGCATACAAACCACATTCCAAGGGACCGTTACTATTTTCCTGAGATAATTTTTTTAATCCAAGTGTCAAGATCTTTCAACATATTCTTTGGCCAACAATAAACACTAAATCTCTAAGCATCCATTCCTGAGATAACCAACTTGACTAGCTGCACTCTCCCCATTATAGAAAGTAAATTACCTTTCCAACTAGCATGATACAGGAAAGCCCTTAGCCTTGAATTAAAGTTGCAATCCGTGAGTTTCTTTGTTGGTCTTTCTCTTTTCATGCCTAATTACCTAAATATTGAAAAATAGAACTCAATATTCTTACTCTAAAAAAACTCAATATTCTTAATGCTTAAATAATTAACTTCTTACATTAAAATGATGCCAGAAGGCCCTCAGCCTTGAATTAAAGTTGCAAGCTGTAGTTTTCTTTGTTGTTCTTTCTTTTTCCATACCTGAATATGATAACGATTTGGAAGTACTATAGTGACTGAAGTTTATTGCCTAATAATACCAAGTAGAACTAGAAGGACCAGCATCATCACATTCTCTAGTATATTTTTTCTGACATATATACATTATACGGTTAAAATTTATTAAAAATGTAAAATCAACAAAAGAGACTCATTAATTGTAAAGTTAGATGCACTAAATTAAATTTGTAACTTTCAATATTTTTTGTTAATAATAAAGAAATATATTCAAATGAGTGTGCTAGAGATTATGTTATTAATTCTCAAACAAAATTAACCGGGATGTACCTGGATAATGTGTACTTTAGATAGGAAATAGAGAAACATATAGATATAGCTAGGGCGGTCATTCTATATTAACAAGTAAATGAAATTAAGAATGGAAGATAGAATCACGTACTCGCTATAATTGGGTAAGTCTTATATATTCTAGACCACAGGGGCAAAACGATTTAGTTGTTATTCTACGAATATATGGCTTATTTGGTAGTTGATAAGGAAAAAGAAAGGGTGATATTTCTTATATATCCATCGTTGAAGAGTATGGATTAGACATACAAGCTAGGAACGTGCGTTGTCTTGAAATTGAGAGTCCTTACCACATGTGCTTTTATTTTATATCTGACAAAATAAAGCACCAGCAAAACCTGTTTATTTGGAGAATACGTTAGGGATAAATGATACACATATGGTTTCTCATAATTATCACAAATATGAAAGCGAAATTGAGTTCGATATATATTACCAATATAATTTTTTTTTCATATATGTTTTTGATGAATCATCATATTATTTAATTAACACGATATCTTATATGATATGACTGTTAATATAATCAAACTCATTGATATATTAACCAGATGTTGAATGATAACATAATTTTATTTATTATACTACTAACATAACAAGTGAAACAACTGAATCTTTAATCTGAGTAAACCTAGATTTATTTTTTTAAGTAAGATCTTAAATTTATGTTTTATAAATGAAAAAAAATGACTGAAAGAAAAAATCTTATTAAGAGTATGTTTGGATTTCGGTGGAAAGTTCCAAAAATATGTTTGAGAGAAAATGAGTTTAAAATTATGTTTGATTATTCTCCAAAAATGTTTAAGATTAAAATTTAGTTTCAGATAAGTAACTATTGGGTATACTTTTCTAAACTCAGTTTGCAAATTGCAATCAAATATGCATTAAGGTGATTAATCAAATTTTCAACAAAAATTAATTATTGATAAAGTTGGTTAATATTTCTAACTAATGTTACAATGAGCTAGAAATGAAATCAAAATTTATAAAATCATTTCAAACATGAAATTTTTTTAAGGTACACAAATTTTACCTCAATCATCTAAATTCTCCATAAGTTAAGGTACACAAATTTTTTTAATTTATCGAAGAAATATGGTTCATTTTACCTCAATTATTATTTTTCTTTAAATATTTCTTGAGAAGTTTATCTAAACTAGTTCATAAACTCAGTTATGAGTTCTTATTGAATAAGCACTTAAAATATTGGATAAAACTTAATACAGGCTAATTGCATATGACTAAGGGAAAAGCAAATGATTTGCAAGGTTCAAACAGTTTTACAAATTTAGTAAACCAATACATGATTTGCTGCTTTACAAAGCAATGATTAAAATAATGGACTGCTCTCCCCCACTAAAAGGGCATAATTAAAATTAAAAAAAAAAAATCATCACAAGTATACTGTAAAGAATATACAGGAAAAAGAAAAACATACGAGTGATTTCTTTCCCTCCAGGTACCTCCTCTTTTATGTGTAGGAAAAAGATGTCCACAACCTACTGTATCATTAATACTTTGGCAAATAGAATTTTCAACGTTCAATTTTGTAGTTTGCCCTCACTGAATAATTAATAGCTACTTTGTGTTCATAAAGGATGAGGAATGTTTAGATATCTTGCATCATGCAAGGAGCTGATCACCAAAAGATCCAACGGGTGAATGAGGGTGGTTGAAATGGCGTGAAGGTAGTGGCAAAGATAAACTGACAAACAAAAAGTAGAAAGTAGTGAGCTATTAAGATATCTTCCAAATCTGAAAAGGGGTCAATTCTCAATTGGAAGTTAAGAGTTCTACTTGCCAAAGCCTCAAGAGTTGAAAGACCGTTTTATGGACACTTTCCCCTTTACCTATAAATGATACAAAATGTATACACAGCACGACATCTTAGGACCATGATGCTTATATCTGCCTTTCTTAAAACAGCCAGTGTTTCCTCTTTGGTTTATGCTGGATTGGTGCATCTATAAAAAGGGAAGAAGATAGTAAATCATTAACTAATAGAATTCATATTCAATACACCAAAAGTAATTGAGCTTCAAATCTAATGAAGGATCAAGTTATGATGGTCAAACCTCGGATTTCATATAATGAATTGTAATGAACCTCACACCAAAAGCTCAACCACAGTTCTGCATCATTAAGGAAATAAATGGAAACAAAGAAGTAAGATAATACTACTATATAGTACTAACAATTTCAAAATTAAAGATCTGAGAATATTTCGATTATTACATAGGCTTGATTTTATAAGAGTGTCAACTTATGAACATAAATTGATTAAAAGAGGCTAGTAGTTTATCTTTGGTTAGGGAAGATCATAACTTTAGTTGGAATTGTATATTTCTCAATTTAAAATATTTTTTTTTTTTGGGGAAGGTAAGGGGTATTGCCATTTCAGAATGCACAATACATACTTGAAACGACATATTATAAACTATCAAAAAAAATTATGGGGCAAGCAATCTATATTAAGTTCTTCCTTGCTCATAATCAAACTCTTCAGACTAAATGAAGTTATGGCAGGGTATAACAATGGTCATAATGGTCTTACCACGCTGTGGTGCTTGGTACAGTGGCATAATTTCGATGAAGCAAGTGTCTCTGAATGATGTTAGAAGGCATATCTTTGCAGAAAACTACATAAAAAACAAGAAACTTTATTGAACATTTTGACAGTATTACACAACAAATGACACCATTTTAACAATTAACAAAAAAAAGCCTCAAGTTTGTCAAGAGAATATGTTGTACAAGTCAATAATTTGAGAGTGAAAAATTCAATTTCTGAGAGAACAGAACCAGTGTATGAGCTTCACTGGCATAACAACTTAATTACAGTTTTTTTTTTTCCTTCTATTAAAAATCATAGCATAAGTAAACTCAACTATTTTGTTTTAAGCTATGTATCTAAACAGGTAGCAAGGTTCTCTCCATCAACATCCTTGACAAGGTAAGAAACCAGAATGACACTTACGTTTAAGGTCTTCAATAACCAGAATTAATGAGGGGAAAGAACTAATGACTGGGAATACCATACAACACCACTTTTCTTTAAACAAAAATGCTAAGTAGGGTTTCACTCAGATTCTTCGAAGTAGAACATATAACCAAATTTTGCCAATGCATTTTAATGGAACAAGCAAGAAACCACACAATGAAATTTTATTTGCAAGATTTGAGCCAAAACTCAAAAGGCATTGATTCATTAGGTCTATGGTTCTTTTCCACATATATAGTCCTTTTGTCCATTCCTTTCAAATGTGCAGCTTCTTCACCCACATCTCATTCACCTGAATTCCCAATAGTTTTACCCTCATTATCTTATGAAGGGAATCTCAACACAAGTAATTCAACTTAGCCAGGATAAAGAACCTTCTGATTAACCACATATCTAGTTCACCTACATTTCATATTTAGCATGATCCTCCCTCAATCTATTTGATAGTTCCCATAAAGTTAAATACATAGCTGCATATATTCATCGCACTCCAAATGTGAGGCTTGGATTACAACATAATAATCTTTGAACTAGTAATATTACAGATTATGATTAGAAGCATCAACTCTTTTAAGTGAAAAGAACAAATAAAGCATAACAAAAATATACTACATAAGTCCCTCCAAGGAAAGGGAATAGATTAACAGTCAACTACTATAAGGCATTAACCTACTATAAAGGGGCCAAACATAAAACAAAAGTACGGTAAGCACACATACAAACAATTATTTTTCTAAAAAAGAGCAATGTTAGATGTAATACATAATTACATATTACCAAATATTATTGCATTACTACGTTAATAACAGCTTTTGCTAGATATGACATATTGAAATAACCTGTCAGTTTTTCCTGTTCTATCATTCTATAACCCAATTGGAAAAATGTCCACATTGAGAAGGTACCAAATTATCTTTTTTCTATAAGAATGCTCCTTTAGTTAAAAATCAAATTAAACCTTTTCATCTTAGTTTGAAAATAAAATTCTAAATGTTGAAGAAAAAAAATGAAAGAAATAAATAGAATTACTGATCAATTGGTACTTGGTAGCATCCTATGAAAGTAACAAGCTCTTTGAAAACAGCACCACAAACCTTATCCGCAGCTGCCTGTAAGGTAACGTGGTCCCCCCATTCTCCAGTTCTGCAAAGCAGTAGAAAAAGGTAAATACAGTGCATTTGATGAAAATGCTACTTAAAGAATCTACAAATGTGATGGCTCATTTTAAATATATTGGTCAAGTAATGGCCTGTTTGAAAGATACATACTTAGCCATTTTCTTGTGGTATTTTTTGTACTTCATTGGTACATAGCATTCATACAAGGAACGGTGATCTTTGAGCTGGCAAAGAGAAACATTATGCAAATAAGTATTTCAATTCTCAAAATATCTATTTAACATAAAAGTTTTCATATTGATCTACTACCTAGATCAGAGGATTTGTACCACTTTCCTCACATGATTTAAAAATATCTTTTAATACTAAATATGCCAATAACTTAACCTACGTCTATTATGGCTTTCCAATTTCTTCTCTTGGAGGACATTTCTTACTCTGTATAGTTACTACTTAACTAATGCAGTATTCCTTAATCAACAATTGTCAACTAATCTCAGACACTATAAAAGAACAAAAATCTGTTCATCTACACATCAGCAAATTTAAATCTGTTAACCTAGTAAAACAACAATCAGAAGCCAAGAAAACCAGATGTCCTCATAGGTTGACTTATGTTGCAGGAATTATTCTTTCCGTGACAAACACTAGAACAACATACCTGTTTCACTATCTCTTTGCGAACATGCTTGTGGTGTTCAGGTGACCTATACAACTGATCGGAAAGTGCACGGAACTGCAATGTAGGGAGAATAATTAGCAAAAAATCAAAAGGATATTATGATCATGCTTATGCCTCATAATCAGTTGCTACAATAACACACCTGACAATTTCCATCTCCAGATACCTTGACCTCACATAAACCATACACATTCAACCTAAGGAAATGAAGAGAGAATAGTTTTAATACCTTCAACAAAGAGTAGATGCATTGCAAGAATATATGTATTACATTTTACTGGCTACACTTATAATAAATCTAAGTTCCTAAGACAGTTGGTCAACAACCGTGAATGCAAATTGCAAAAGCAATAGACAAAGTTGCAAAAACCCTAATTTTGAGTTCTTAATGTTTCAGAATATGAATATGCATTTCTCCATCATTAACTAACACTAGTTGTCACACAGAAAAAACCAAGTAATTACTTGCATGCTAAGATCCAGATACAAAAAGGTTGCTGATTGATGTCGCCCCATAATCTTTCTTTTATATTTCACTTATAAGGCATTACAAATCCCTACCTTGGTTTATTCAAAAGAGGTGGAAGGAATGTCAGTATGCTGCTCTCATCAATAGTGTTTTGTGGCAGCTTAATTATCTTATTTTTCCAACCACAACTACATGACCTCCCAAACGTGCCACTATAACTACAGCATGCCCCAAACTCTCTATTTAAGTTTTAGAATATTCACATAAAGAATACTATATTTTACATAGGAGAAATACACACCTCTGAAGCAGGCGCTGGTGATCCATACTGGCATCACTTACAGTGGGGAAAAAGGAATTTATCCGGGGTACATGCTGTAATTTCAAATTAGAAGATATTAAGAAAAACATTCAGAAATCATTCCCTTCCATGCTTTTAAAGAAGGGGGAGTACAATTACATATGAAAGTCTGCTTTTCTAAGTGATGACAATGCCAATGCAGCATAATTTGTAATACCGTACAGTACAAACAAAACAAAACTAAGAGCCAACTCTAGAAAGTTAAAAGGAAGAGAAAGGAAGAAATAAATAAGAACGCCAGTGCCCGGATGTCCTTTCAAAGCATTATATACGTCCTGAACCAATTCTACCAAAAGCTTAAGTGTGTGTCTGGGAATCAATTGAATCCAACGCAAACAGACGTTCAGATGAAAGCTACAACATAGTTGCTTTGGTGCTTTTGCTTTGGAAAGGGTGATTCTTCTGTGCAACGTGGATCCAACGCGTATCCAGACACGCCCTAAGTTATTGGGTGAAAGAATGTGAACGATTTTATATTTAACACACCACTCACCCAAGAACTGTCAAGGCTTGAACTGTAGGGAATTTTTTTGAACTGTAGGGACATTAAATGGATGGGTTCAATAAATTTTGAATTAGATTATAATTGATAATCCAAAAAAAAAAATCATTAATCCATTTATTACCTGTTTAACAAAAAACCATCCAATCCATCCATTTAAAGTGTTTTATGTTTCATTTTTCAAAAAATAATAAAATAAAGTTCAATATTTACATACAGTCTTACACTCAAACACCACACTCATCCCTTAACGACTTAAGCCCAACCAATGAGCTTTAGACTACTTGATCCAATGGATTACAAAATATGTTAGATGGTTCATAATCCATCCAATAACAAATGGTGACTCAATTCAACCAATTCATTAAGCTTTACTTTTATAATTGGATGGATTCATTGGATTTATACCTAGATGGATTGGATGGTTAGTGGATAAATGGATTGAATTGTCACCCCTATTGAACTGTGAACAATGAACCTATCTATTCTATCCTACCTTTTGTGAAAACTTAACTTTTACTTAGAAAGAATGGGAGAATTAATAAGGATCAAACTCTATACCACATAGTCATAGAGTAACATTCTGAAAAGCTTATGCTATCAGTGCACAGGAGGAATGATTTTATATCTAATCTAATAAGATAAATAAGTTTTATAACACATGCTTTGGAAAGAAGAAATAAAAACCGCACCTATATTATAAGACCATAACTGGTAAAAGCATAAAGTTTTAGTTAGGGAAACAACTGAAAAGAAGGAATTCTTACAGGAACAGGTTCCAAGTTGGTAAGGCGCCGACCAACTGCTCCATCTAATTTGGCATACTCTTCTGACAGCACAAGAGCAATCATCCTGTCATCCTCCACATCCTGCTGACTGCTATGGGAAGTTGAACCCGAACTTTCGCCCCAATACTCAGTCTGAGTACCATTTCCATTCATCATAATATCCTGAGCCGGCACTCCAAGTTTCAACCTAAAGGAAATTTTTTACAACAATCCACAGAAACTGAACCTGAAACAATCGAAAGATTCCACGGCCATAAAACATTTAACAATCTCAAATTTATCTAACAAGTGATGAACTCACTACATCATCAATCCTAAAAGTCTAGTTAGAACAGAACACCCAACAAAGCAACACAAACACAGATATAATGCACCAATTCAAAGATGAAATCAGTGAGTGTACGTAAAAAGTAAATAACACGGATGATAAAGAGAATCATAATATCAAATGATCAAACATGAAAATCATGTTCAAATTATTGACGAGCCAAATAAAAAACATAAAGCTTCAATTTACAGATTCTTCTCAATACATATATTAAAATAATAAAATAAACAGACCGACACATATTGATCAATGATCACAAATAGATGAAATTAAATTGACAAGAGACAATCAAATAACGCACAATCGGATCCAAGATTGTTCTGATCACAAACCAGAAAACAATCACAAAAGGGTTAGGTGGATATAATCAGCAAAATCCAATCCCAAGAAACGAGAATAACAAATTTATTCTAAATTATTAATATTATTATATTTAAGAGGAGAAAAAGAAATAAAAACCTGTGATTCTGATGCGAGTGAACGATGATGCAATGAATAATGGGTGCGACGGTGAAAAAGAAAGAAGGTAGCAAGTAAGGTGTGAGACTTAAATAAAGGTTGGTTTCAATTCCGCGTTTTTTCAGTTTGGTGAGAGAGAGACGATAACAACTTGAATCAATGTCAAATGCAGACGACACGTTATTTTTATTACTTTTTTTACGGACACTAACGCTAAAGTAAAGGATATAAATAATAAATTACTCCATTATCTAAATATCTATGTAGATTTGTACTTCTAACTTGTCTCTTATTGTTCAGTATTATCTTATTTATTAATCCATATTAGCATTTCTATGTATGAATCAATTTAATAAGTGAACAAACATGTTACATGAATGGTTCACGATGATTCATCTTAAATACTACTCTGCTTGATATTTTTTTAGTAATATATTCACCATTGATTTAGTTTAATAAATATAAAAAAAATTGTTATAATTAGAGGTGTTAAAACAAACTAGTTCAATCCATCTTAAATTATCCTATTAACAGATCAATTCAATCCGATTCATTTAAGGTTCCGTGTTAGAAAAAGTTAACCTAACATAATTCATCACAGATTATGGGTTAAACAGGTTAGTCTATCAATCAACTTAAACTTACAAAAAAAAAACTTTTAAAAAATTAACAAAAAATTAATTTGAACTTTTCATAAAGTTATAACTAGTCCTAGTTAGTACAGATCTCTCGCATTCCCACAAATCAACTTTAAGATTACATAATCCAAAAAAGAACCAACTTCTATGTTAATCAGTTAAACATGAACATGATCCAAACCAAGGATCTAATAGCATACCACAACACCTTAATTGCAAAAAAATGCCACAACCATATTACGTTAGCTTGCAAAGCCTACCAATGTCAAATTCCACTCCCTCCAGAGCTATGCCAATAAAACCAAAGAGCATCCCACAAATTTCAATTCCAAGATCCTCTTGCATAATCAACAACACACCAAATATAATCCAACATATCAGAAAAACGATAGTCATATATAGACACTGTTGTACGTGCTACTTAATTAGGATTATTAAGTTTAGGCTTATGTAATTTTTTAGGTGAATTGGTGGATCAATTTGATTCAGCAAGTCAAGTCAAAAGTGGATCAAGATTATTTTTAAATTAATTGTAAAATTTGTTTTTTTTTTGTTGTCCGAATTCATGGTAGGCCAGATTTGATTCATTTTAATGGCTCTAGTTACAAGTATGGTTAAATCTTTATATTTTTATTAATATTTCCCGAGTTTCAACCTTTTCCTTCTTTAGATTAGACATAATTTATATCCTCTATTTTTTCATAAAAAAATGTTACAAGTATGGTTAACATGATTTCATAATTTATTTTAAAATATAACGAAGGATATTGTCTCGATAGCTAGTGTTTAGAATAAAATCTAATATTTTTTTTAAAAAAAATCTTGAATACGGGAAATATTTTTAATTAAAGAGTTATAATAATTTGATAAAAAAAAGGAATTTTTTAATTGAATAATTTTTACATAGAAGTCAATATCCGTGCGAGTTGGGAGCATGATAGTGTTACTTTACTTATTTATGTCAGCACCGTTTTTTTCTTTCGTTTTACTGTTTCAATAATAATTTGAGAGAAAAAAATGCCACACTCTTCAAACTTTATATATATATATATATCCAGAAAAAATCGGCCTTTCATTAATTCAAAAGAATAAACGCAAAATTTATCATAAATATCCAGAAAAATTTATGTTAATAAGAAAATTTTTGATAAATATATTACAAGAACAAGAGATCTAAAAATAACAGAAAAAATGGGCCTCACGAGCACGAGGATCACGAGGATCATATTCATAAAAGGCTATCGATCGTGAAGGTTTGCCTATGACGGACAAATACAGTGGTTTCTTTTATTGAGAAATGTCTAAGTCACACTTTTTATTTTATTTTAAAATATACAGTCTTCTATTTTAGAAATGAATATATATTAACAACTACATATAAACATCAACATCATTTATTTTGTAACATCAAAAAACAAAATAAATATTTATATAAAATTCTAAATATGATGCTATAGATGTTAAAAACTTCATTCCAAACTCTTAAAAATATTAAACCAATAATAGGATTATGTCCAAAACTAATTAACTTGTATATTTGACCGTAGATTATTTTATTTGAGTTGTACAGTACCACTTGAACAATAAAAATTTTCCTTTTTACGTATTTAATGCACTTACATTTCCAAGGCTCAATCTCAGGATTATTAGTTAAATTTGAACAGGCAAAGACCAATTAACACATATATTTAATGCTACTTTATTTATATTAAAATAAACTTAAATATAATGCTTAAATATATTTTTGGTTCTTGTAATTTAACATTTTTTCTTCTTATTTTCATCTCTAAAAAAATTCATTTTAATCCTTAGAAAATATGACTTTTTGTTTTTCGTTCTTAAAATATTTTTAGATATCATTTTTTTCACTATTCAAAATACCATCTAAAATATTTTTTTAAAAAAACAAAACAATCACATTTTACAAGAAATAAAATCAAAACAAAAAATTTACCGGAACAAAAAGTTAAAAAAAATATTAAGTTACAAGAACTAAAAATATATGTAAGGTTAAATATAATATATGCTCATCTCTTAAAAGAAGATGCTATAAGAGATAATACAATTTAAACATCTCCTAAAACTAAGTTTAGATTGATGAAAAGAGATGAAATGAAATGGAGTGAATCAAAATGGTTGTTATGAATATATGGTGTTCCTTAATAAGGTAGACAGCAATTGTATGCCTAGATGCTACCGAGTATAGTGAGGTGCAACCTGTAAGGCTGTAACATTAAATGTGAATGTGTGTAAGCTATGTACAAAACTATCCTAAGGGTATGTGATGGTTTATTCCCTATAGAAATGTTATGGAAGTCCCAGTTGGACAAGCATGAAAGGTAAAGAATGAGGAAGAGTATGTTCTTATTGATATGATAGGAGAGTACAATAATTAGCAAGAAGTTAAGGTTTCTGGTTAAGGCTTAAGTACTGCCTTGGTGCATTAATTCACAGTCCTAGGTTTGACTATGGTAGTCAACTCTAAGTGCCAAGGTTATAAGAGGAAGTGATAAATTGTAACATCCTAATCTTCATCTTATAATAATTTATGTTGTTTGATGCATGTTTATAAAAAAAATCTTAAAATGAAGTTGTTTGGTGAGAAGGAATTATGTTGTTTGATGCGATTAATTCCTTGTGTGCTTAAGTCGTTAAGCTTTTATTCCTTATAATGCATGATTTGAATAGTGATTGAATTTATCTTGTATGTTTAATTGAATTGTATGATTAATTTAATTAAATATATTTAGTATGTTTAATTTATTTGATTTTTGACTGAATTGTTTAATTTATTTGATATCATGTCTTAATTTATTTCTATAATTATTTGGTATGTTGAATTTAATTAAATATAATTATATGCATAATTTATTTATTTGAACTTATTGTTATGAAATTTTCTTATATGATTGATGGGGCAAAGATAGGAAATAGAAAACTGAAATCTGCCAGGAGGGGTGTGCTTAGCAGATAGGGGTGCAGCTCGAAATAGTAAACCGGCACTAGTCCCCTTGTTAGCATATTTGGGAGTGCAAACAGTCATAACATTGGGTTCTCACGTGTTTTTCGCCCACAATAAGCCCCAAAACAGATTTTTTTTCCCCTTCTAAACCCCAGTTTCTATTATGCCAATCCAACAAAAATGTCAGAATTTCATTTCCATTACGCCAATCCGTCAACCCAGTTTCTATTTTTTTTCATTTCTAATTTAATTTTTTTTCTTGATCATGGTATTTATATAAAGTACTCACTGTCAACAAGTAGTGACTAATATACATCAAAGTTTGTGAGTATAGATAAAATAAATATTTTTATAATCAAAAAGTCATAAATCAAATTTTATATCACTTAATTAAGAGACATGAGTCGTTATCAACGTGGTTTCAGGATTAAAACTGGCTTTGATATTATGTTAAATTTCATTTCAAAATTAAAGTGAAGTTGTCCAACCGATATACAAGTTGTATTTCAAGGAGTGAGGTAGCCAATGTGGAACTTATATTTCCCAATAAATATCTTTAATTTTGTACCAATATTAATTTATTAGGTAAAGAAGCAAATATATAGGATAAAACCTTTGGTGTACATATTAATTATTGCAAGCATGATGGATGGCCAGAATTTTGACCTCCAACCAACAAATTTAGCCTTAATTACGCACAACCTGTCCCTTTCGTTGGAACTTAATTACCAACTACCCTTTCTTATTTTAGCGGTTGACGAACAACTAACTCTTAAATGACACAGCTACTGGCGCTACCCTGCCGGCTCATGAAAAAGTAACAACAGAGAAGAAAATAATTGATTAGATAAATAACATGGTAAAAAAAAAAGAGAAATGAATAAAATAAGGTACACATACTGAAATAAGATGTAAGAGAAAGTATATATATATATATATATATATATATATATATATATATATATATATATATATATATATATTCAATAGAAGAAAACTTAAATATAGTACTTTAGATACTTTCTTTATTTTTCTCCAATTAATCAAAATTGAAGTGTTACTTCGATTATCAGTCAAATCCTTTAATATAAACTTTTAATATGCAGATTATCGATAAAAAATTTTAAAAAATACAAATAACACCTAAAAATATATTGTATATAAGTTTTGTACTATTGAATATAGTTGGACATTCAACAAGTACACATATATCATTGATATTTTTTTATTAGATCATATCATTAATCTCAGTTGTACTTTTTTAAAGACTAATATTAGTTATTAATTTATTATTTTTTATTAATGAGAGAGGTATATTCTAAATCACATGACCTCTTCTTTTTGTTTCTTTTATAATTAAGTTAATTTTATAACTTATTTTTTCTTATCCCTTTAAGGCAGATAATCATTTTTCCTATTCCGTGTTTTCCTTTCTGAAATATGGGCTAGTTTGCTTGCACTTGATTTGTTGACACGTATTAGCTAGCATGGATTTTTAATCTTACAATTCACATCGTAACACATTGAATCACTTCTTTTTTTATTCTTACATGCTTTCATGTCACAATCATGACCTCTACCTGTTTGAACTACGTTGGTACGTGGGAATGAGGTGCATGCCATTGCTATAAATTAAAACACAACCACTTTATCAACAAAACCACAAGCACACAAACACTTGAGTCAGACAAAGATGAGAAGCTCTAATAATAACCATGATGCTCCTCCACCTCCACCTCTACTTCAAGACCTGAAGGTGATCATCCACAATGCCTCCATGATTTTCCCATCCAAAGAGATCGAGAGAAAGTCCCTTTTCTTGTCAAACATTGACAAGGTCCTCAGCTTCGATGTGGAAACGGTTCACTTCTTTGGTGCCCACAAAGATTTTCCTCCTCGTGTTGTGAATGAGAGGCTAAAGAATGCCCTAGAGGATGCCCTTGTGGTTTATGACTTCTTGGGTGGAAGATTGAAGCTCAACTTTGACACCAAAAGATTGGAGATGGATTGTAATTCTGAGGGAGCTGGGTTCGTGGTGGCATCCAGCGAGTACAATTTGGATCAGATAGGAGATTTGGATTATCCAAATCCAGCTTTTGCACAATTGGTACAAAAGAATAAGGATTTTCTTAAACACGGTGATGTCCCACTCTGTGTTGCCCAGGTACACACAAATTATCCTTTAACTTACATCATTATCATTTTCATTATTATTTGAAAAACATGTTACTGATATGTACTCTCTCACTCTAACATTCTTTTAAACACACATTTTTATCATTATTGAAATTTATAAAATATTGTGGTTTTTATTTCTTATAATGAGTTTTACTTGTAATTTTGTAGTTTCTATAATATTTATTTTTTTGTTACTAATAATAATAGTAAGCTTGTTATTTAGTTACTATATATAATTATTTCCATTTCTTCCTTATTTCTTTTATGTTTTACCACATACACCTATTAAAAAGCATTAGCCTTAAAATAAAATAAAAAGAACAAAAGTCATTTCATTTCAATTGTAAAAGAAATATTTTCCTTTCACGACTTTGCTTCGGTGTAGGTAATGGTCTTTATGCGAAACTGATATATATATTTTGCTTTATAAGTTACCTAAGCAGTACTCTTTTATAAAAAAAAGTAAAAAAATATTTGCAGGGGGTAAATCGACTTTTTGAAAATCCGTTAGAGTTAAGCATAAAAATATTCAATTTAAGTTTAATTACATCAATTTTTAATTTTTGACAGTTTTTTATTATTGTAAAATTGTTTACAACATATATAAACTACTAACAGAAATACAAGTGTCATTGCACTGGTGTGTCCCCATTTCTATTGCATTATCATATTTTATTGTGCTAAAATTTATATATTAAAATAATATTTTATAATATGTAAATTGACGTGCATATTAATTTTATTTTAGTTTAATATATTTCATAATGTATACATAATTTTATTTATGTCTATTTGTTTGGTTTGATAACATGATATTAATATATTAAGTTTGTAAATACAAGTCTATCTATACACAATTGATCAAATGATTTGTGGTGCATACTTGAATATCATTCTATTTAATAAACGCATTTATGAAATATTGAAATGGTATCATTATTATGTCATTTGTTAAAATTTTTTCTTTTTATTTTGATATTTAATTATCTTTGCTCTTAGGGTATATATATATATATATATATATATATATATATATATATATATATATATATATATATATATATATATATATATATATTAAAGTAAGATATCCGGTGAAGGGAAAAATAAGAGAAATGAATAAATACATAAAGAAAATATAAAAAATATGTGTAGAAAGTAAAGATTATCCAAATATTTTTCTAATTGTAATGGTAAAAAAAAAAAATCATTCAAGTCATGTTCCATTTGACCGTGTTTTTGAGTTTGTTATCATTTTGTAAACATTTATATCCAAAATTAACAAATTATAGAAATATATAATGATATTTGTTTTTATGTTGGTGTTTGATAAATAAGAAATTTCAAGGACAATAAAAATAATTAATTAATCTTTTTATTTACTTTTTTAGAATAAAAAAAATTAGGATACTATTACGTTGAAGTCATTATAAGAACATGTTAGCTAAAATAACTTACAAAAATTTAATAAAATTATTTTCTAACATTATCAACTATCTGATTAAATTATTTCTTTGTATTTTTATGTTCATGATCCAAATATAAAATTCAGCAAAAAAAATGATCCAAATACAAATTCAAAAATCAATTTCAATACAAATTTGTACGACTAAATACTATAAGCATGACATGATCAAAAACAAAAAGAAAGATATATTGGCTCATGACATACAAACTTCAAATCCTTCAACTACACACAAAAACGAGAGAAAGAAAATTAGAGCAATAAAAAACAAGAAAAATAATGAAAGGAAAAATTAATTGGAAATTTAAATAAAGTTAAAACATAAGAAGACAAATAAAAAGTCTATAAAAATATAAGAGGTTTTCTTACTTTTCCTATCTCATTTCTTCTCTATTCTCTCTTCATGTCAAAATATTTGTCAACAGAGTACCATGCATGTTTTCACCATCTTTGAATATAAGAAAATTATATATTTTTGTGACTTTTGTTTCCTAAAAGCACAAAAATAATAACAAAGTAATTAAAAAAACTTATAACATGTGAATGAGATAAGGGAAAATTATTAGAATTTTTCTTTTTTACCTATAAAAACACTTAAGAAGAAACAATAAAAAAAGTAAATAAAAATAAAGTAGAAGAAGAAAAAGACAGTTAGAAAAGTCTATAAAATATATGAGATTTTTAACTTACCTTATATCGTATAATTTCTGTCTTTAGATTAAAGAATCTTTTATCAATACAACACCAAACATTTTTTTACAATCCTGAAATATTAAAAAATTATATATTTTCATGATTTTTTTTTTCATAAAGGTAAAAAGATAGAACAAACTTAAAAAAAAAATAGTAATGTGCGGTTGCACAAACGCAAATGATTAAAATAGAATGATCGTAAAAATCAAGCCTTTAAATCTTAATTAACATATTTGGTAGATTTTTAAAATTTAAAAAATGTATAGTTATAATTAAAAAATTAGTAGATTTTTAAAATTTAAAAATGGACAATTTTAATTAAAAAATTGGTTTGTTAAATAATTAAAAACAAAAAGATGGCAGTTTTCATTTGGCAGATTTTTACAATTTTTAAAATAAGCAGTTTTAATTAATAAATTGGTAGGTTTTAAAATTAAAAAATGGGCCGTTTTAGTCAACTAATTTTTAGGTTTTTAAAATTAGTTATCTTTGTTACTCTTTTTTATTTTTTTCAAATGGAAACAAAAAAAGTTACCAAAAAATAAAGAAAAGAAAAGGGAGAAAAATAATTAAAAATAGTTATTGAAAAATCTGAAGAAAAAAAATGAGTAAGTTGAAAGCAAATAACATAAGGAGTTTAATAAAAACAAAAGTTAAAAAAAATTAAGAATCCTTTCAATTTTAAAATATGTGTATTCCAAAATATTATCTATTGTAATGTCTTTAAAAAAGATGAAGAATAAGGAAAGCTGGTACATGAGTTAGCATAAACATTTCCATTCAATCTTGCAAAACACTTTATAAAATTTCAAGAAGATTTTCTCATCTTCACATATAAAAGGAAAAAAAAATCATGTATTGAGAAAAAAAAACTTCCAAAGACCATTAAGCATGAATATTTTCGTATCTTTTCTTAAACACAAGAAATATTTTTTTCATGTAAACTTATAAGCAACAAATTGTAATACCCATAAACTAATAACAAAATTGAGCAACAAAATCTGAGATTGAATAGATAATAGGACCAGGAATAGAATAGAATGAGAGATTGAAAAGAAGGGTCAAAAGAATTTAAGACCAAGGAACATAAAATATAATCTGGAGTTCAATTTTCGTCTCGGCTTATCAACAAACAATGAAACCCCTTTTCTTTTCTTGACTGTAGACTCAAATTCCCTTCCTTGGTTCTCAAAGAAACCAAAGTGAAAAACCTACATTCAGCCCTTCATATGCTTCAATGAGTGAGAACAAAAAAAAAAGCAAAATAAATTAAACCACAGAGACAAAAAAGGAGAAATAAAAACAATCCTTCGATTCAATTAAAAAAAAAAATCAAAATTAAAGAGTTATCATGACAAACACATTCATACTGAGATCTTATTCTCCGACCAAGATATGAGAATTCCATGCATTTAACCCGAACAAGATTTGAAGGAATTGACAGATTAAACATGCATCATCTTTCACAAACCTCTTCTAAAAAATCAATTTGTTAGTTAGTTTCATCAATTCTAAATAGAACAAATTTTTCTGAAAGTAAAAGAGGATAAATAGATAAAGAAAAATATATGCAACATTATACATATATGGAAGAGAAATAATCAGAATGCAGATGTCAAGTAGAAGAAAGGAACTAAGAAAGGATGCAAATTCTGAAATCATCATCGTTTCTATATTATATTTGTGAGATCCATTGTGGATGAAAATGGTCGGATGTTGAGAATGAAAAAATGATGACAACATGAATGATAGATAAAAATATAACATATTTGGAAGATAAAACATTGAAGAGAGAGGAACTTTTGATGAGTTGAATGAAAAAATGTTTTCATTACTCCATTTAGGAAAAAAAATGGAGGTTAAGTTATCTCTAAAAACAATTGTGTAACTTCTTTGAATTTGAATTTGGGCATTTTTTTAATAATTAAAAACATAATTGTCTTAAAAATATAATAACCAAAAAATATTAACAAAAAGAATATCCTCTTTATCTATTATTATAGATTTAAAAAGTATAAAAATATTAAAAATTAATTATAATAATAAAATAAGAATAAAATATATTTTTTCTGTTTTGCGTTAAAATGTGTGAAAATTAATTATAATAATCAATCTTTCCTCTCTCTCCTTTCTCATCACTCCTTCTACCTCGTCACCAATCACATTATTCGTATCACGTGTAAGAAGGGAAGCACCTCGCTATTAAGATTTGAAGGTAGAATGTAACCACCATTGAAGAAAAGCGAGGTGAAACGGAGGACCTCACACCTAATACGGAAATGGTGGACTTCAACACCTTGCTTCACTACACCAATGCCTTTTCTGAAAAAACAAAACAAATTCCTACAATTTCTTGTGAGAGTTTTCATTTTCCACAAAATTTCGTTTTGATTTTTTTAAAACAATTTGTGACAGAGTTAACCTTTACAAATTGTATTTTAAAATTTTATTTAAAAAATATTATACAGGTTGGGATTCGTCCAAAGTTTTTTTTGAGAAAAAATCATACATTTTAATTTTATAATTTTTTTTATAGAACCCAAAAAATGAATTTTAAATATTTTATAAGAATAAAAAACATATTTTTTAGTCTAAATAAATTTGACATTGAGAATGTTCGCCTGAAAGTAAATTATATAAAATGTAAATAAAAAAAGATACAAAATTTCTCACAGATATTATTTTTCTCTCTCTACCAAACACACCATTAACCCTAAAATATACTAGTTTGGGAATTTTTGGAACAAAACATTTCCATTTTTGCGAAAAAAAAAATTAGGCCACTCTATTATTATGTGTGCCTCCATGTCTAAGGTTTATTAGGCTACGGCCACTAGTTCTAATAGCTAGTGGCAAATTATGAAATTATGTGTCTCCATGTGAAAGTTTTATTAGGCTCTGGACTCTGGTTCTAATTGTGGCCAGTGGCAAATTAAAGCCTTCAATACAGTTTGCTGTCATGTTATGAAGTAGCTTGAATTAAATGAATGTCTCTTAATTCAACAACAACAGCAAAAATATAAAATAAAATGAATGTCTCTTTCTATTTCGCATTGTATTTATCTTTCTACTTAAGAATTTTACATATTTAATACTATTGATTAAAGTATATATAAAAAATAAACAACATAACCTTATTACCAAAAAAATAATGAAAAGGTTAAATCTCAGACAAAGTTGTTGTTATAGATCCATAAGGGAGATATATTAATTAAATTAAAATAGCAAAAATTATTCATTTATCAAACAATTTCAAGTTAAAGAAGTAGCAGTATTTTCTGTATAAAAAACTTATCTCTCTCTCAAACACAGGGCTACTAGAGAAAATATATACACATCACAATTAAATCAAAATATGTGTAAGTATTGGTTCGGCTCTGAGATAATTGTAGACGAGAAAAACTTGTTTTGACTGAGAGTTGAGTAAAGGTTAATATAAGCGTAAATTAGTCAACAACTTTCCGAAAGGAACGAAGAGAATATATATATTTGATTTAAAATTATATAAAAGTAAATTAGATTTTTTTTAAAAAGGTAGACAGGTTTCCCGTGGATTTTGTTGAACCCGACAAGGATGTGGTTAGGTTTTAATTTTGGATACTTTTCTTTTAAACCCACCATGCCTCTTAACCTGCCTCTCCCTTAGAGTTGGGGTGAAGATGAAAACAGATAAACGTGTCTCACCACTTGGTTGCCCTCCTTAACGTATGATCCACATTCTACGTGTATAAAGACTTTCTATTTCAAAAACAAAACATTTTTTTTTAAAATAATGATTAAAAGTTTGTAAAACAATTTAAACGTCAATTAAATTTCAATTGTGATTGTTTAAATTAATTATCATAAAAAATTTATTAAAATATGTTGATAATATAAATATTTTTTATATTGTCATTTGTGTTGAAGATGAAAATATTAGAAAAGAGAATAACTTCCTAGTTCAAGATAAGATTGGAAACTATAACTTATCAATGCGAGATCATATTTTGTTCCACTTGATTAATCTCTTAAGATTTCTATCATCTAATAATTGATTATTACATATAACAAAAATTATTAACCATTATAATAATTATTTTAAAAATACTAGCCTTGCTTAAATATTAAACTTTTATGGCAAAAGTCAATAATGACTAACTATACAATAATTCATGCATGATTGAAAAAGACAGTATAAGAAACGCTTATATTGTCGATTCATTTGAACTAAATACAACCACTAATACCATGTCGAAATAATATGTATCTCTCTCTCTCCATATATATAATTTTATTTTGTAACTTGTAGATGAGTATTTATATTCAGCAGCTTCAAATTAAAGGATTTTATGATAGAATAATTTTATTTTGTGTTTTATGTTTTGTTAAGGCATAAATATATAAAAAGAGTTACAGCAAAATCTCTTAAGATTGAGTTATACAGATTAATTCTCTAAATAAAACTTCTAAGATTACGTCTAAATTAAAAATAAATTAATTTGCATGATCACAGGCTAATAATACGAGATAATATAATAATTACACATAATTTCACGCAGATTATGTTATCTCCTGTTATCTCATCATGATGTCATTATCCCCCTCAAGTTGGAACATGTAAATTACATATCCCCAACTTGCACGACAGAGAGGTAAATTGTGTGAGACCAAGAGCCTTAGTAAAAATATTAGCTAATTGTGCATGTGTAGGAACATAAATAGGTGCAATATTGCCAGTGAGATACTCGTCACGAATAAAGTGGCAATATACTTCGATGTGCTTGGTGCGCTCATGAAAAACTGGATTCTTGACAATATGAAGCGATGCTTGACTGTCACAATGAAGTCACATAGGCTGAGAATGAGAGATACCAAGACTATGGAGAAGACCTTTTAACCATTTCAATTCTCCTATTACAGCTGCCATTGATCGATATTCAGCCTCAGCAGAGGAGCGAGATACTGTTTGTTGCTTCTTAGTTTTTCATGAAATTGGAGAAGATCCAAGTAGAACAAACCATCTGGTAAGGGACCTATGAGTTAAAGGACATCCAACCCAATCAGTCACACTAACCAGATAGTTGCAAGTCACAATCATTACGCAACAAAACACCCTGTCCTGGATTCCCTTTCAGATATCGAATAACACGGAGAGTAGCCTCCCAACGCGTCTCTTTAGGTGCCTGCATAAACTGAGACAACACATGCACACAGTATGAAAGCTCGAGTCTGGCAAAACAAAGGTAAATGAGACGACCTACTAACTGCCTATACTGATCAGGATGAGGAAAAGGAAAGTCTGCTGCAAGTGCCAGACAATGATTCTGTTCAATTGGCACATTTGATGGCTTAGCTCCTAGAAGTCCAGCTTTGGCTATAATGTCCAAAGCATATTTGTGTTGACAAAGAAAGATACCCGCAAAAGATCACGCCACTTCAACACCCAAGAAATATTTGAGGATCCCTAAGTCTTTCATGTGAAAGCAATTGTGTAAAAAGGCTTTAAATTTAGTGATAGCTTCATGATTATCTCTTAAAATGATTAGGTCATCAACATACACTAACACTACAATATGTACCCCCGATCTTTGCAAGACAAAAAGAGAATAATCAGATAGAGATTGCCAAAATCCGTAGTGTTTTAGTGCAACGGACAACTTGGCAAACCAATAACGAGGCGTCTATTTGAGTCCATATAAGGACTTGTTGAGTTTACACACCATGCCATATTGCTGAGGAAGAAAGCCAGGAGGCGGCTTCATGTACACAACCTCCTCAAGGTCCCCGTGTAAAAATGCACTATGCACATTCATTTGATGTAATTCCCAAGCTTGTGTGGCTACTACGGCTAACACTGTACGGACCGTTACCATTTTTACAACAGGTGCAAAAGTCTCTATGTAATGGATCCTCTCCTTTTGATGATTGCCAAGAATTACTAACTGTGCTTTGAATCGTTCTACACTTCCATAAGCTTTATGCTTTATTTTGTACACCCACTTGCAGCCAAGTGCTTTCTTTCTTGGAGGCAATTGTGTGGATGTCCAAGTTCCATTGGTCTCAAAGGCATGCATCTCACTTTTCATTGCATCTCTCCACCGACTGTCTTTCACCGCGTTAGTATAACTGACAAGTTCTTTTTCCTGTGAAATGGATGCAAGAAAAGCACGATGTGCAAGAGAAAAATGGTCTTAATTCACATAATCAGTTATGGGATAGGGTGTACCTGAGTCTGCCTTTAGAGAGGGTGAACAGTTGGATGGACTCAATCTTTTGGTGGTATTTGTCACATAATCTTGCAATCGAGTAGAAGGTTGTTTGGTTCTATGTCCTCTACCCAATAATGGCTCGGTTGGTGATATAGATGGAAACATTGTATCTTGTGTGTCCATATTTTGGAGAGTAATATCTTGTTCATCGAACCCCGCATTTGGCTCACCCCATCTATCATTCGTTGTTATATCACCACTTTCTTCAGTACCTCCTGTGTGATCCGTTTCTTCTACACCATCAGTCACATCACTAACAATTTCTTCACAACTCCAATTTTTAGGAAGAACATCTTCTTTGGTAGTAACATCAATAGAAAAAGGATACTTGGTCTCAACGAATTCAACATCTCGAGAGACAAAAATCTCTTTTGTTTCTAAGTCAAACAACTTCCACCTTTTTCTTGTCATATGGGTAGCCAATAAACACACACTTCTTATTCCTACTTGCAAATTTATCACCATTCTTTCTTTGATTATGGGCATAACATAAGGAGTCAAATATTCTCAAATGTTCATATGCAGGTTGCTACCCATATAGCATCTTATATGGAGTTTTCCCATTCAAAACAGTGGAAGGAGTTCGATTGATCAAATATGTTGCAGTTAAAATACATCCCCCCCAGAACTTAATAGGAAGATTACCTTGAAATTGCAGTGCTCGAGCCACATTCAAAATATGTCTATGTTTTCGTTCAACTCTTCCATTTTGTTGGGGTGTTCCGGTGCAAGATGTCTGAAAAATTATTCCATGATCAAGAAAATATCTTTTCATGCATGTGAATTTTATCCCATTATTACTTGTGAACATTTTGACTTGTTTATGAAACTACCTCTCAAGCAGAGCAAAAAAATTGTGAAGCATTGTCGATACTTCTCGTTTATCAATTAATAGGTATACCCATACAGTGCATGAATAATCATCAACTATTGTCGGGAAATAAAAATTACCACAAGTTGAAGGAGTTCTATATGGTCCCCATAAATCACAATGGAGTAATTCAAATGCATTACTAGCTTTATGTTCACTCAAAGGAAACTTCTCTATAGCCTCTTTGGCTCTAAAATAGACTTCACATGTTTTATTCACTACATTGCTAACTTTGTGTTTTCTAACCTCAGGAATCAACTGGGTGATCTTCAAGGAAGGATGTCCCAACCGTTTGTGCCACAAGTCCATGGAATGCAAACCATCAGTTTTGTAAGCTCTCACATTTCGAACCCCTATGAGGAAATAGAGCCCATCCCTCCGTTCACCTACTCCAATCAGCGTCCTCGAAATACGATCTTGCACAACATATAACTTATCAGTGAATTGAACAACATATTTTAATTCATCCATTATCTGTGAAACAGATATCAAATTGCAATTCAATTTAGGCACATAGAGAACATTAGTAAATTTTAAGCCTCCATCTAGCACCACGCTTCCTTCTTTAATTGTTGTTGTATGTTGTCCATTAGGAAGTCCAACTGGACAACTTTGAATATCTCGTAGTTCATGCATATAATTCAGATTTCCAATCATGTGGTTGGAAGCCATTGTGTCAATTATCCATGTATTGGTATCACATTCACCTGTCATCTTGTCATTAGAGTTTGTTTTCTGAGCATTTAGTAATTCTACCAGCGTCTAGACCTGGCAAGAAAACCCGTACCCGTCTGAATCCGTCTCGACTTTGACGGGTAATACCCGAGTTGACCGGGTACAGATTCGGGTTCGGATTTTTCCCGATAACCAAAAGTCGTGTACGGGTACGAGTCTGTGATTACTACATCCGCCCCGACCCCAAACTCGGATCCACCCCGCCACTTAAAATTTTTAGAATTTTTGCACAATTTAATCAAAAGGCCTAGAATTTTTATTACTAGTTAATTTTATTTTAGAATTCTTACATAATTTAATATTCTTTTCTTAACGATTTTTGTAGACACATGCACTATAATAAATTTATTGATATATAAGTAGTTAAAAATAAATATTTAATAATCTATTTATTTTTTCTAAAATCAATTTTTTAATATTTTCTTTAACAAAAAAATTATATTTCTAATTCGAATTGGGTACGGGACAGGATCGGGGATACCCGATACCCAACGGGAACGAGGATGAAATAATAAATTTTAACCCGTCGAGTATCAGGCATGAGAGTATGTTGGGGAGTCGGAGTCGGGGATTGGGGAGACAATATCCGTCCCCGCCCTGTCCCATTGTCGTGTCTACCAGTGTCTGCCACTAAGCCCAGTCAAACTTGAATTGTCTTTGTCTAAGATCTTGATGTCTGCACTTGTTTCACCACTGTGCATAGCATTTGTACGCACTGTTCCTCCTTTTCCTCATCGAGTTCCTGGGTCATCGTTGGAATTCAATTCCTAGGGTGATGAAGTCTTCTTCACCATCTTATGTTCTTCTTGCTTATGAGACTCATTCTTAGGAGTCTTCTCTTCATGATAACTCATTGTCACCAAATTTCAAACAGAACCTATTGGCTCTGATACCATAAAGGATTTTATGACAAAATAATTTTATTATGTATTTCATGTTTTGCTAAGGCATAAATATATACAAGAGAGTTACAACAAAATCTCCTAAAATTGAGTTATACAAATTGATTCTCCCAACAAAACTCCTAAAATTACGTCTAGACTAAAAATAAATTGATTTACATGATCACAGACTAATAATATAAGATAATATAATAATTACATATAATTCCACATAGATTCTGTTATATCCTAATATCTCATCATAATATCATTAGACATACATTAGCCCAATACAGTATATATTGTATTTATTATTTCTGGCTTCATTTTATATACCTATGTTTTCTCAATTAAGATAGATAGCATAAATTTACACCAAGAGATTCAACCTTGTTAGCATAAATTTATTGTTAGATACTTTAAAATAAGTTTTGATAGCTACTTTAAAATAAGTTTTGATAGCGAAAGATTAATTTTTATACTTACTTAGAAGTAATTAAAACTAATTTGGAAAAAAATGGATTAATTTTTTTAAAATTAAATCATAATAATGATTTATTTTAAATTTGTATTTTAAAAATGTGATAAAATACGAAAAATTAACCTAAAATATCATTTTATTAGGTTAGGAAATAAAAAAAATAAATAAATAGAATATATATATATATATATATATATAAGTTTGTCAAACATTCAAAGCGGTCATTTATATTAGATAACCGAAATATCGGTCTAACTTTAAAGACTGAAGAGCTCTATTCTAACGGGAATCGATCTGATAATTACACAATAACTCTTTTGTACATTACACTTTTATACTCTCTTTTTTTTTTTTTTGCTTTTTAAAATAGTTACTGAAAAATATTAATAATGCTTGCAGCTTGCTTTAACTTAATATCACGGATTATAAAAAAAAAAAACTTAATGTCTCTACACTTAATTTTGATAAAAAAGAATCTCTACACTTAATTTTTTTAATGAATAATTCTTTCAACGATATGTTTAGCTTTTAGCTTTTGAAAAGCTTTTTTATGAAAGTTTTTCTTGACGGAAATGATAATTTAACAAAAGTAAAACTATCTTATGTTTGGCTGTAGAATTTCAGAATTATTTATTTTATATCAGGACAATTCGCCCTTAGGATTTAATAGAAATGCACCAATTAAGTTAAAAGATTTTACATTACCAATTAATTAAAATTTATTTTTTATATGATTTTAAGATAAATATTATAAAATCATAAAAAATATTATATATAATAATTTGTGAGTAGATAATACTATCTCTAATTAATTTTTTTATATAAGAAACAAATGAATGCATTTTTTAACTTATTATAAGAAATATAAATCAATTTTAAAATGTATTGATCACTTATTTCTTTTTGTACCATTAATTTATTATAAACTTTATTAGTTTATTCATTCTCTATTCAAGTTAATGCACTTATTAACATATTAATAATAGAGAAAAATGATTATATAGTGACCATATAAATAATTTTATATTATCATCCAATCATATCCCATTATTTATAATAAGATTGTTAATTTTTATGTTAATTACTTTAAAAGTTATATCAACGATAATTTATGATTGGATAATGGTATAAATTATGTTATACCTTCTTTGCATGCATGACCTTTAAACTCTTAATATTAAATATAAGTCACTTAGGTGAAAAAAATTAGACTTTGAATTAATTACGAGTAAAGTCATTAATTATATTTATTAATTTTTTAAGGAATTACATTTATTACTTAAATCATTTAATTTGATGAGTATTTTTAGAATAAAATATATTTATAAGATAGTATTAATTAACACAAAATAATTAATTTAAATGTTTCTATTGATTGATGAATTTCTTATTTATTTTGTAGGTAAATCACCAAAGTAATATTATAAAATATCATTATAGGATCAATATTATTTATAATTTTTTACATTTTTCTTATCTATATGAATTGAAGATGATATTATAGGATTTACAATAACTTGCACATCTTACTTAAATAATCAAATTAGACTTCCTTAACCGTGATCAATATTATTTATATTTTTTTCATATTATACAAAGATGTTTTGTCTTTTTAGAACTGCCATAATCATTATCGAAAGAAAAGCACAAATGTCATGTTTATTTATTAGCCATTTTTTTTATTAAAAGAAAGCTCACTCAAAACTTAGTGTATAAAAGGAATTCTTGTTGCCAAGAAAAATTACATCTAATTAGGCACTTAATTTACATTGTTTCTCACACAGGTGACATCCTTCAAGTGTGGCGGTTTTGCAATTGGCATCTCTACTAGCCACACCACCTTTGATGGCCTCAGCTTCAAAACCTTTCTAGACAACATTGCTTCAATAGCCTCTAAAAAGCCCTTGGTTGTCATGCCCTGCCATGACAGGCACCTCCTAGCCGCCCGATCCCCACCATGTGTCACCTTCCCACACCCTGAGATGCTCAAGCTAAGTGACCTCCCAACATGCCCCGACTCCAACATCTTTGAGGCCTCCACCGAACAACTTGACTTCAAGGTCTTCAAACTAACATCAAACGACATCACAAAATTGAAGGAAGAGGCTAAGAATTCTTCAACTAGTGGTGGCACAAGTACTACATGTGTCACTGGCTTTAACGTTATCACTGCCCATATATGGAGATGCAAGGCACTATCTTGCGAAGATGATAACCCTAATAGGTCATCAACTATACTATATGCTGTGGATATACGTTCAAGATTGAACCCTCCATTGCCTAAATCATACGCGGGTAACGCAGTGTTAACCGCTTATGCCACGACAAAGTGTAAGGAATTAGAAGAATTACCTTTTATGAAACTAGTTGAAATGGTGCGTGAGGGAGCAACTAGGATGACAAATGAGTATGCAAGGTCTATCATAGATTGGGGAGAGACAAACAAAGGGTGTCCCAATGGGGAGGTTTTGGTTTCTTCATGGTGGAGATTGGGGTTTGAGGAAGTGGAGTATCCGTGGGGGAAGCCAAAGTATTGTTGTCCAGTGGTGTATCATAGGAAGGATATTATTTTGTTGTTTCCTCCCATTGATGGAGGTGGAGGGGTGAGTATTATTGTGGCTCTTCCTCCTAAGGAAATGGAAAAATTCTATGGGCTCTTCAACAAGTTCTTGACTTTAGATTGAGGATAATGATGCCATGGGTCTTTCTTCCTCATATGGAAATGAAAAAATTTCATGCATGGTCTCTTCAACAAGTTCTTAACTTGAGAATTACCTCTTTTCCTCTATTGATATCCTTATTAATATGACATCTTTAACTTTTCGCTGGCTGTTATGTAATAAAGTATGATTCTTTTATGGTTTTAATATGAATGATACAAATAATGCAGTTTATATATATATATATATATATATATATATATATATATATATATATATATATATATATATATATATATATATATATATATATAAATTTATTTTTGAAGATTACATTTTCCACTAGTATGAGCCAGGAGATTGATCAATTCGTTGCAATTTGATGTTCTATTGACATGTTGTATAACTATGACAAAATCACAAATTCAATCCCTAATTAAATAACTTCAAATCTTTCACCAAATATTCTTTGAATCAATTTGATTCTTAATTTTTTTTTACTTGGCTCTGCATTTAAAATTATCAACATTTTATCCTATATCAAGTTTTAAGTTCTATATTTAATTAAGCTGTGAAAGTTAACAATGTGTATAATTTCCTGTAAAAGTTAATAATAATATTTGTAATTTCTTTGGATATATGTATGGTAAAAGACCACATAATTTTATTTCATTTCTTGATCTAATTAATTAATTTGTAATATGTAGGTGTTAAAAACTAGGTTTTTTTTAGACCCAATATACTAAATTGACCACCATGGGCCAAAGGTAATAAGTTAGCCCAATCTACTAGGTAAAATGTTGACTTTGGCCAACTGCAATACATACAAGCATGATCACTTTAATACGCTCATGTATAAGAGAACACATTTTGGTTTCTTTGTTCCCAAGTCCTAACTCATTTTGGTTTAAGGTATATCTTCAAAATATATATTGAATCAACCAACTTTAGTTACGAAAATAATTCAACAAGTGCAAAAATAATTTGTAACTGGTAAATTAAATTAGTCATATAGATAGGTCTCTAGGGATATTTTTGTAAATTTCAAATAATCAAAAACAATTATGTAATTTTGCTTTAGTTTAACTCAATTAAATTTCAAATTTAATAAACTAATTTTACTTAGTTATTCCTCACTCAAAAATATGAATTATATGATTTTTTTCATAACTTAAAAAGACGATGAAGTATATATAGTGAATTATGGGCATTTTATAAAAAAAATGGATTGTTCTCAAAAAATTCTTAAATATCCTATTATTATAATTATTATTCGAAGCTTAAAATATATATTTTTTTATTCTTAACCATTTTAGGCTAAAAGAAATAAGTATGTAGGTTTTGTGGGCATTTTGATCATCTTTTAGGTTTCGATCCAAAAAAATATTTAAAAAATTATTCAGATATTACGTAATCTGTAATCTAAATAAAATGGTGTATTTCAGAATTATCGAACTCTTAAAAAATTGTTAAATACTATTTTTGAATAATTCAAAAATAGAAATGGGTAAAAATTGAGGTGTTACAAGAATAGCTCTACTAATAGTTAAAGCTTTCCTTCTAAAAATTATTTCTTCTTAGAATATAATTCAAGGAAGGTAGTTTGAGAATTAAATTTTGTAATTTTCTTAAAATAAACTCTGACAATTGATGATTATGTAAGGATTTAAATAAACTCTGACAATTGATTATATATGTAATTTTCTTTATATTAACTCCGACAATTGATGACGTACTTCCTACATTTCAATATTTTATACAATTGATGTTATTAAATGAAAAATATTTTTAAAATATATATAATTTCATTAAATAGGACAAATTTAGTTGATATTTGCTTATATTTTTCTTAAATACCAATGATAGTTGTTAAATTAGTTGTTAGCTAGTTAATATTTGTTAGTTGAAGGAATTTAAACAATGACCTCTTGTCTTTCCTTATTTCTTAAACTATCAGGTTAATCTTATAAATTTGAGAAGTTAATTTGCAAAAATTAACATTAGTTTGTTGAGTGATAAAATATTAATGGTAAAGCCAATTTAATTTATAAATAGAAATGGTTGGATGGATAACTTCACTTGTTTCGGATTCCTTCGGAACATCAGAGGATACGTATTCTAAAATGAGTTGTTGGTGTTGGGGATCCACCAAAGCTAATTTGCTTTCCAATATTCGATAGTGATTCTGAACCCAATGCTCTCCCATTCTTCCACAGATTGGGAAATGATAAAGTTCAAAAAATGATTAACATTCCAGTCACTTTCACATATATTAATCTTCATTTTAATTAGATTCCTTATTTCTACATAGCTATTGGAGGAACCAAAGGAGATAAACCAACTGAGGTCACAATGAAAAGATGAAGTTTTTGCCGATAGATGCTATATGAGAACGGAAGCACCACAAGAAATTGCAATTTTCAATTCCAGCCAACCAATTATTTAAATGGTATAAGATGTTACACCAAAATGAAGATCAAAGGTATAAATTAACAGATAGATTTTTGTATATTTACCATTATGGTATAAGATGTTACAGCATATTGCGTGTTTCATTTTCATTCTAGAAGTTTAATTTGCTGCCGAATTAATAAACAAGATGTATGGTTTTCGAAGGGTCATATTTTTTTTTTTTTTTTTTATCAACCAACTACTGAACTCAGGTAATCACGTATTATAGTTACAATCAGCGTTAAAATAATTTAAAATAAGTTTGAGTCTCTAAGCTTATTTTTTCATAAAAGCATTTATTTTAATAAAACAAGCAGTTTTATATTTACTTATGTGTGTCTAAATTGTTTTTACTTAAAATAAGTAATTTTCTGTTTATTTCAAGAAGTAAACTCCATCTGTTTATTATTTTTTTTTAAAGTGTTTATTTTTTAATTTTTTTAAGAATGAGTCTGTTTCAACTTATTTATTAAAAAAATACTTATTTTAATCAAATAAATAGTCTTTTATTTTCTTAATATACTTGTCTAAACTGTTATTACTTAAAAAATATATTTTTTTTACTTATATATTTTGAGAAACAAATCCTATATGTTTATTATTATTTTTTTAAAAATACTTATTTTAAAATTACCTTTTTAAGTTTAAACAAATCAGCTCATAATCTTTATTAATAAACGATTTATAATTCCATTGAATGATTTTACTTGAAGTAATTGGTTTGTTTAGGTTAAAAATATAGGTAGAGTTTCTCAAATAAATTAAAAGAAAAAGTAGGCTCGTTTTTCGCGACCAATAAAAAAGTGATAAAAGATTGCAGCAACGCAACTGTTGGTCCAAGAATCTCTTTCTTGGCAACCAATTGAGAAAAAAAGTTATGCAGCAAAATTCTCTAGTACTGAAAAGGCTCTTTCACAATTGCTGTTAATGTTTGTCCTAACAAAGGATATATAGTGTGACAAATTGCCAATGCATTTTGGACTGGTATGCTAATATGGATGTAATAGGTGAGTGGTGCTGGAATTTGTTGCCCACTATTATTTTTTTAGTGGAGGTTATGAATCATCTTTTCTTGTCACAATTTTTCGCCATTTTTTGTCATGTAAAAAAATTGTATTTTTTTAAGATAAATATTAAGTACTATGTTGCAAAAGCAACCTTAATTGCAGAAATTCCTTAACCTGTCTTACTTGCAGCCTCTTTAGGTTGTCTTATGTGTAACTTGAGGGTAATTGTTTAATGATTTAGTGCCATATCCACTAAAAATAAAAGACCATTCAATAAATATATAAATATCAAATTTTATAGAAAAATAATATAATTATATGTTTTCTAAAATAATTTAATAACATATACTACAATATATATTTATTCGTAAGATAAATTAAATTTCTTTTTAAAAAGATTGAATACTACAAATATCAATAATCATTTCACATGTCATTAAGAACCTTCATCAATTTGTAATAAAAACATTTATATAAAAAATGTTATAAATCATGTTACTAATCAAATTATTTTTCACAACAACAATAATCAATCATATTTTCCTCTTTTATATTAAAATATATTATTTAATCTATTTCATTTAATGTCATAAAAGTAAATTATTTCCCCCTTATTTTCTCTCCTAAGATATGTGAGTAATAGACTCCTCCCTTGTATGAAATGTATAGTTTCATGTTTTGAGGTGTTTTATTATGAAATATATAGTATTAGACTCCTAACTTAATATACTTGTTTTATTATAATCCTGATAAGTATTGTGAATAAGATTGAGAATCAGCAATAATTGATTCCTTGAGGTGTGTATGAACATTATCTTAAAGGATTTATCCATAATATCTCACACAAATTCCCTAAGATATGACAAACTTTTTAGATATATTGATGTAACAGAATTAAATTATATTTTGAATCCAAAAACATAGAGAAAATAAGAGAAAAGAAAAGAGAGGAGAATTGTGTGTGTGAGTCTAAGACAAAAAGAAACTCTTTATATAATAAGCAAAGAAAAGAAAGGTTATACACCTAAAAAAATTTTACACAATCATCTAATCACAACATATTATATATATATGAGAAGATTGTTAACTTTTAAAATAATCATGTTAAAGTATTTCAAACAATAATTTATAATTGAATGATGATATTAAATGTCAGTATAGATATTAAACTTATAAAGAAATTACTTTGAGGAAAATATAGGTAATAAAATAAGATCAAAGTGCTAATTAAAATGATTTAACGGTAAACCGTCTAATAGTTGAAGTAAAATTGGAAATCACATAATTAGCCCCATTAAAAACAACACCAATATTTTAATTTGATTTTTAAATTCAAAATAATTTTATTAAATCACAGTAAAAGATTTACAAAGTCCATTATCACACGCACATGTGGGAGGCAAATCAACATATTTGTACTACGAAAGGCTCACAAAGTCTCAATTCATGCGTATGAGACTTTAAACTTTTTCTAGTTACTTTGAAAGCCTATGTCACAAGATGATATATAAACTAGTGAGGGAAAATTATTATAGACAATGTGAGACTTTATTTTTTGGAATACCCTTAAAAACACAATAATATATACACGTGTAAAAACTTCTTAACCAAGATTGCTTTTACAAGCTTCCTTCGGGTTTAATTTGAACCATCAAACCGAGCTCACCAAATAAAAAAAAAAGGGTGCTTTTGATTCAAGATATTGGCCGAAAAACATAACATAGATCTTTCGATAGTTTAAGCCACGCATGAAACGAATTCAAAGTGATGAAAAAGTGCAGATAGATATTCGTTCACCATATAGAGGAGAATATATAATTCCTACAAACAAATTAAAATTGTTGATGTTTCTAGAATAGAAACGTTAGAATCAAATATTCATCTGTTCTAGCTCACGAATTTAATTTCTCTTCTGGGTGGGGAAAGGGCTATTGAAAAGCTGAACTTTTGAAGAGTTCGAACTTCGAAAGTCAATCAATGAATGATTCTTGAGAGGGAAAAGCTATAAAAAGGACCAAAGGGAAGGAAATGTTTATAGGGAATGAATTACGAATGCATGCAACATGGGAATGACAGATATCAGGAATATATAAAGGTGATTCTTAAATACATTGATATGGCTCGGAATCTATTAATTGAAAGTTATTGGGGCAGTGAAATTTATTTAATTTTTCTAATTCGTGACACATGTCACGACACAATTGGTGGGGAACATTTATGTAAATTTCAGAAATTTATAGCACCTTTATAAATATAAAGATTTTGGTACAATTAGTTTTTGGCAAACGCTAAAACAGTGGCTAAAGAATTTAAATAAAAATATTTTTATTGAAAGATAAAAAATTGTGTTCTTCATGATTTTTTATATTTTTTTTTATGATTTTTACACTAAATATTTTTTTTTATTAATTTCTTAATTAATGTTCTTAAGACACTAAGATCCTTAGATTTTTTATCATTATAGGTTTTATTCATTGAAGTCATGTTATTTGCTCTCTCTCTCTATCTGTTTTTGATAATTGTCGTATAAGAAAAAAAATTATCATTTTAATTTTTTAATATAAAATTAATTATTATTTTTATTTATTTTCCTTATATAATTAATGACACACGTTACAAAAATTAAAAATGAATTAATGATTTTTTTACTGAATGAATTAACGATTATAAAGTTAATTTTATAAAATTTCTATTCTCTTTATTCATTTATTAATTTTTCATGTTCTTTGTAAAATAATGTATGACGATAATTATAAAAGGATGAATGAAACATTTTATTATTTAATAGGGAAACTGAAAACTTAGGGGGTTGCTATTTGTAGTTTCAACACTTCTTAGTTATTACTCTTTTCAATATTTTTTAGGTTTTATATAATACTTAAACTACCCTCCTCCTCACACCCCTCCCTTTCCCTCCCCCACCCCTTTATCTTCTTCTTCCTCACACAATATTACTTCTCACCTCCATTGGTCTTTTGTTGCTTCTCCATGTGAGTTCTCATCTTTTTTCTCTGGTAGTGTTTCATTGCTCTCTATTATTTTTTTCATGTGTGGTCAATTTGACAAAAACTAGTTTCGGTTTCATATATGGAAACTATGTTTTTGTTGTGTAGTCATACATAATGGAATCTAGTTTCCATTAATCAGTAACATGTGGAAAAAATAAACAACGGAATATTTTCGAAAAAGAAGCTATAAGGTGCAAGAACTCACATGGAGAAGGCAATGGAAGACAAGGAAGGGTAATGAAAGAGAAAAAATGAGAAGACAAAACAAAAGGGTGTGAAAATGTTTGAAGAAAATCAGGTGAAAGGGCTAATAGGGTGCCAAGAGAGCGAGGTGAAGAGTGGGTAAAGATTTTTAAAAAAGAGGAAGGGTGTGAATATGAAGGTTATTTTAGGTGTATGTAGGGTTTTAAAAAATAGAGGGTACGAAGAGTAAAACTAAAAAAATCAAACTTTTTAAGTAAGAATTTAAGTTTGAACCTTCTCAATGAAAAAAATATAATTAAAAGAAAAAATCTTATTAAAGATAATCAATCAAGTTTCTAGATAAAGATTAATTAATTATTCTTTTAGTCTTATGGATGAAAAAAAATATAATTAAGGATGAAGATTTTACTAAAAGTGATCAGTCAAATTTTTTTAACAAAGATTTACTGTGATTCAAGTCTTTTGGATAACAAAAAATGATTGAAAGAGAAAACTTCAGAAAAGGTAATTAACTAAATTTCTTAACATAAATTGGTCATCTACAAGGCCAATATATATTCAACACCTAATAAAAAAAGTATAAAACATATCAAAACCCTTCATGAGGATATATTGTAGCAACTCTTTTTTAAAAAAATTCCATAGAAAGACTTACAGGTTTTAGATAATTGGAATTTAAATAATCCGTCTCCTGTATAGTTTGTGATATGAAATAGTGAGGAAACAAAGAAAAAAATAGTTCTATTTTACAGTTAACAGTATATTTTTATTCTATTAATTGTTTAACAGATTTATTTATTGACAAAATGATGAAAATGTGGGAATGATAAAGAGAGAAATATTTACAATATATTAATCTTGATTCAGATCGTAAAGATGCCATTTCAGAAATTTAAATTTTTACATTTTTAACTTATAAATAAATATGGTTCATAATTATTGCCTCATCAGTAGCTTTTCAGTTTACTATGATCATAATCTAACTAATGTGACTAGCATAAATATCCAAAAGTTTTGCATTTTCTTTATTAATTTTTGTTGATACCTGCGTGCATGGTTCTCCTTTATAATTTGTTACCAACCTCTTCCTTAGTTCTCAAAATGAATTATCATGTTGGTAAAATGGAACCATGGTGTTTGGCGAGACATGCATACTTGAGAGAATGAGATGCAAAGTAGATGATTCGGTGCGAATTTTTCAGTTTTTGAATCACAGAAAAGGTTTGGGCTTTTTATGTCCTTTAATTATTATTCTAATAAATAGTGTTTGCAAGGTATCCAGAACTATAAGACTATCATGATATATGTGAGTTTAAATTAAGCAGCAACCTTCTAATAAATTTCCATAACTAAACTGAATCTCATCAAAATCATATTTCATCCGTTCATGCGCATGCAAACAAATTACATTCACCTAACTTAACTAATAGAAAATACAACAATGCAATGTATATATACCTATTAAAATCGTGTTCAACAGGCGGGGATAAGCACAATTAAAATAATCATAATTATTTAAACATAAAACAAAACACAGTTAACAAACATAATAACAACAAAAATAAAAGTATAAATTAACAAATTAAAACAAAGTTAATATATGTAGCTTTTCTATACCAATTGCAATCGGACATTGGTAATATTTTCTTCCTGGAATTTTGTCGGCCAATCCATTAATGATTAACTACGTGAACCGACAAAAACAGTGGTTTGAAATTAGTTCACTAGAAGATCTACATTTTCTATGATTTCACCTTCACTAGTTCTTTTTGTACATCATGTGTAGTCATTATGCTTATCACTCGCATTATGTCACAAATTTTTTTGACAGCATGTCACAAAGTTAAACCCTATACATTGTCATATATTTTATGTCATAACCTTCAATATTCAACATTGACATCATTAGTCCTCGCTTCTCAAATCCTCAGATTGAAAACTATTAGTTATATATAACATTAAATACCCACTTTTCCTTATACACTTCATTATAAATAGAATACACACATCGATCTCTGAATCCAACTAAAGGTGATTTTTGGTAAATAACTTAATCAAACACTTATAAAATAAGTTTTTATCATGTATGAACATTTTGGTGTAAAAAAGTGTAGGTAAGTTAAGTTTAGATTTCGAGCGTCTATCAGGGTCAAAGCATGTATTAAGGTTGACTGAGTGTACTAATGAACTATTCATCAACAATAAGATTTTCAAGTCAGTAGTAAGATTTGAATATACGAATATAAGTTTGATCTTTACCAACTGGATTAATCTGTTTTGATATATCATGTAAGAATTTTTGTACCTAGAATATTATTTTATAATAAAAAATAAAATAAAATAAATTTGTTTTCATATAATCGTAAGTTGTTTTTAATTATAAGTGTTTCCTTTGAGAGCTTATTAAAATAGTTTTATTAGGTCATAAGCCAAAATTAACTTCAAATAAAATCTTCTAAATGCAGCCAAAATGCTCTTAATTCAGAGTTTATGTCACAAACTTCAGCATTCATATATCATCCATTTTAATTGTAAATTTTTCAAGATAGACTTTACGACACAGTACACACCACACATATCTATTAGACTAAAGTGTTTTTCACTCTGAGCTTTGTTCAACATAATAACCACATATTTTTTCATTTCATATTTTAACATTGATGTCGTTATACCTAACTTCCCAAATCCTCAGATAGCAATTAAGAGTAATTCCCTCCATTTAGAATAAACATCTTTAGTTAAACCTGTAAGAACACCATTTTTATTGAAACAGGATCGGACTACGCAAATTCCAAATAAATAAATAAACTAGTTAACTTAATGAGTTTACATAGTTCTCTGGCAACGACGCACAACTTATCTTTGACTGGACACATCTTTGAGTCGTTGGGTTTAGTCTGCCTTCAAAACTCTTCACCCTTGATTGATGTTTGAATCAAGGAAATCAAACACACTTTTTTCCCATTAACATAATGAGGGCTTCACACATAAGTGACGTGGTTCGTTCACATTAAATCGACCAATCAACAACTATCTTTTGGTTAGTTGGGTTTAATTCTCGCCAACAAATTTGATCATGAAGGATATATAGGGACGAACTTGCAATAACAATAAACATTTGAAATTTTGAATGACAAATAAAAAAATAGATCGATAGTGAAAGATGATGCGGGATAAACTAAAATATTATGCGGGTCCCGAAGAAACTCACCTTTTTTTTTCTTTCTCACTTATAGGGCCAAGATATCTTAATTATTTTGAAAGCGATAGCATGTGTGGCTTCAACACACAATGGAATTCGAGGCTATTGACTCGAGTATAAATAGAGTAGAGAAGACTTCATATTGGGGCTCATAACTCATAACAAAGCAAACGATCGATCGAGTAGATAAGAAAGAAAGCCAAATTTTGAGTAAACTAGTGTGCACACTATCCCTTCTTGATCGATCATGCCTAGTGGAAGTAGGGACCCTCTCGTTGTTGGGAGAGTGATTGGGGATGTTTTGGACCCTTTCGAATGTTCTATTCCTATGAGGGTCTCCTACAATAACAGAGATGTCAGCAACGGATGTGAATTCAAACCCTCACAAGTTGTCAACCAACCAAGGATAAACATCGGTGGTGATGACCTCAGGAACTTCTACACTTTGGTAACTCATTAATTATTTCCAATTACTCTTTCTGTTGTTCATATTTTTAGTGATTTTAAATTGTTGTAATGATTGCAATATATATAATTATTATTAGTAAAAGTGTTAAAAATAATTAAAATGAGTTGGATTTGATTTTTGTAAAAAAAAACTTTTATTTTTATTTTTTAAGAATATGACGTTATTGTTTTTTATACCATACTGTTATATGAGGTGACATCATTTAAATGTTTGTGTTTAAGGGAAGGTGGTCAAGTACCATCTCAAGTAGATATGCACATGTGAGGACGTACACCTCTATAATATTTTATAGATCTCCAAAACAAATACTCCGTAGTATCTATCTACCTTAAAGTAAGTTAGGGATAAAAATAGCAATTTCATAGAGAATGAAAAACAATGATTTTAGAAGAGTTAAAACCAAAGTTTACTCATTTTATAGAGATTAAAACAATTATTTCGTATTTCATATTTTTTTATACAGAAAGTAAACTTAAAAAAACCCACTCATTTTAATTATAAGACTTAAACTCATACTTAAACCTTACTAAAATTTCAAGAAATATGGATATAAGCAGTTAATGCAAGACTAATACTCTAATTGCAATACTAGCTAGCTAATACTAATACACTAATTGCAATCGTAGATCAATAGATGTTACAGTATATAGTAGTAGTTTCTAACTTAATCCAACATGATTTCATTTCTTTTATCAACAGATCGCGGTTGATCCCGATGCACCTAGCCCAAGTGATCCAAATTTGAGAGAATACCTCCATTGGTGAGCCAAAAATTGTTGTTCGAACAGGCCATATGAATGCATACATATACATGAACTGAACTATGCATTTATGAGTTTTTCTAGCTTAATGTTGCAATATTATACTCATCTTCCCTCAATTAATGCATTTATGAGTTTTTCTAGGTTGGTGACTGATATCCCAGCAACAACGGGGCCAAGTTTCGGTACGTATGATGTTCTTCCATTTTTAAAACCTATAATTCTCTGTGCTTAAACTTATTCAAACCATTATTTCTAACTTGTATAAAATTAATGAGTTTTATTTATGTGTATATTAATAACAAAATTAGTTCACGTATTCTATTTTATGCATAAAGTTTATTAATTAGGCTATGTCTGAACAAGTAAATAATCATATCAAATAAAGGAAAATATTTTAAATTAAAGTATAATTGAACTAAGGAAAATGCTTTTAGTCACCAAAAACTAATAAGCACAAAAAATAAAATAAAATAAACATGATTGATTGATTGATTACTCATTGAAATTCACCCTCGCTTGTATTCTGTCAAAGCAGAATGTTCGCTTCCTGTTTCTTTAACAAATGGACACATGCTAAGTGATTTATGATTTCTTTAGTTAAATTGATAGGAACTCAGTTTTTCAAAAACATTACTATTAATTATCTTAACTGATGAAGATCTTAGAAATTTTATTAAACACTGAGTTCCTAAACTCGAAAATCTTGGAATCAGTTACTGGTTATATGTGATAATAAGAAGACAACGTCATTAATAATTATTTTACTGAGAGTATATATAGTGGATGGGAATTAAATTATGGATATCTTACAAGGTTCCATCAACTTCTATATATCTTAAAAGTTTCTCTTTTGTCGTTTGGAGTAGTACATTTCCTTTCCTATACATATGACTTGATGTTCGAGTTTATCAGAATATATATGTGGTCCAAATTTTTTAAAAATAATTTTTATAGTTTTTTATACATAATTTTTATAGTTTTAATATAATAAATATTGTTTTTTATTGAATGCTTTTATTTTAAATTTATATCAATACTTGTTAGCATTATTATTTTTATTTAATTATATTAATTAGAGAAAGCCAAATGATTTAGTTAATTAAGAATTAAATCTCCAGTATATATATTAAAATCTGAGTTTATGAGGTTGGTTTAAGTTGTTTCATTAAAAACAAAAAAAAATCTTAATGCTAAACTAAACCATACATTTTATAAAAAAATGTATATATAGTACGAGGAACCTGATAGATAGTTAGATACTTAGTTCAAGCAAACAAAAGAAAATTATGCCTTGACTACTCTAGCAGACACTCAATAATATTGAAAATTAATTTTGATTTTGATGTTTTCAGAAAAGTTTTTATTGGTTTTAATCTTCGTAAATTTTAAATTTTTTAAAATGGTTCATGCACTCATTACTTTGTGATAACATGGCATGCATTTATACGTTACATTATCCTAAAATAATATGAAATGTGGCATAGTTAGATGCATATTACATTATCAGTATGTAAGTGATGACAGAGGTCATTTAAGACTACATTAAGCCATATTTGCAAGAATTAAGAACATGTTTTAGCATGATAAGAATCAAAATATGCAGTAGTTGGGAAATCCAAATTAGCCAAACCTCGAACCTTAAAAACATTCAAGTCTTTTTTAATAATTTATGTTTTCCATCAGAACTCAAGTAAGAATATGTTACTTAAAGTGCACGATCATGTGCAAAAAGATGAGAAGATTGACTCAGTTCAAGAAAAAAGACACAAAGCAACTAAAGGAGAATATTCCTATTGAATAGACTACCTTTTGTTGGCAAGATAACACTAAAACCTTCATAAGATCTACAGAATTACAGAACATCATAGAAAAACATCATAACTTGTTGAAGCAAATTTAAATAAGGTGAGTTAGTAGAATTAGAATTAGAATGGTTCAAACTCCAATTCCAAACATCTTATTGACCAAAACTCAGCATCATATATAATTCAATAAATTCATCACCTTGACAAACATGTGTTCTTTCTAAGTGAAAAAGAACCCTCTTCCATTTAAACATTCACTTCCACCACACACTCATCAACCAAATTACCAAGGTAAGCAATCTTAACATCCTTCTGAAATAAGAAAAAAATCCTCTTATTTTCTTTTAAGGAATTTTTAGATCTATCAACTCTAGTAAACCCACACATCTTTCCATCACCTATCTGCTTTTTAAAACCAGAGCTTACCAGTAAGTACGAATGTTTCTGGCCTTCTGCCCTTTGCAGTAATACTAAGATATTTCCACTGAATCCCATTTCCTATTTAATTTTCTTAATTTCTTATCTCTTCAATTAGAAGATGACACGTACTTGATTAAAATCAACTCTCTCTCTTCTGATTGTTATTATATTTTTGAAGCATTATTTTTTAATTTGGAAGAGAGGGAAAGAGACACAAACAAGATTAGGTGATTTGGCTCCTTTCTAAAACGTTGAAGACTTTTTTATCCATCGCAGATTATTTAAGTCTGTTAGGACAGCCCACTACTAGAAAAATGGCTTTTTAAGACACGCGGTTTACGACGGTTATTTGAAGAACCGCTTTAGAAAGTGGTGCGGTGGCATTTTTGTAATTATTGTGTAACAAATTTCATTTTACGACGCACTTTCTAAGGCGGTTATTGAAAACCGCCTTAGAATGTTATGTTTTTTTAAATTTATGTCGGTTTTTAGGAAAAAACCGTCGTAATCCTTAAAACAAAAAAGGGGAAACTGAAGCCTCATCGTGGCTGCTGTGTACATTTCTGCTAGCTAGCTTTCAAGATTGCTTTGAACCCTAGACTGCTTGCTCCTTGCTCCTTCGTTTGAACCCTCCCTTTCTGCTTGCTCCTTCGTTTGAACCCTCCCTCTCTTTGACATTGAAGCCCTACCCCTTCTTCCATTGAAGCTCCTTCACTTGTTCTTCCATTGAAGCTCCTACCCCTTCTTCCATTGAAGCTCCTTCACCTCTTCGACTTCATCGCTCCAACTTCTGTGATTGCCAAATTCCCTTGTTTATTTTCTCTGACTTTCTCTTTGAATTTTATGGATTTTGACACATTTGTTGTGCTGAAATTCTGCTTGCAGGGTTCAGTTTATTCAAGTTTTACAATTTCGTGGCTCTGAAACTATTAGATGGGGAATTGTTTGCGCAAGGTAAGAACATTTGGATACTTCAAATTATATTTTCTAATAGTTATTCTCATCAGAACTTGAAAGCCCAAGTCTTTCCTGCTAAACGTTATGTTAAACAGATCAAATAATCTTTCAGTAGGTTATGATTTTGAATGTGTCTGAAACATTTTTCCTTTCCCCTCTGGTATAGTTTGTGAGGATAATAGTGTAAGGAAGCCCTGCTGTTACAAGTTGAACTGATGATCTTTTTCTATGGCTTTTCTTTTTGGCAAAACTAAGTTATTTGCTTGCAACTTCTAGACCTAAACATTTACATCTTCAGTTTGCCTTCCTGGACTGTATTGCAAGTAATCTTTAGCAGATAGATTAGAAAAGAATATCAAAAAACTAGAAATGAAGAAACATGCTAATAACTAATGAAAAATAAAAAATTAGAAATGAGTAATTATTGTTAGCACCCTCAATTGTATTAAGATATCTATATTCTAAATATCAAACAGTGATATTTACTTTCCAATTATGCCATAGGCATGGACAACTAATCTAGTTGTAAGGACTAAGGAGCACTATTAGTCGAATACTATAAAATATACAAATAAAACAGAGGACAGACCGGGCCAAATACTAAGCCTTAGCTAGCTAGCCAGCACACCACATGCAGTGAGAGGCACCAAATTTTGTGGACTCTAAGTAATAAAAACAAATTAAATTAGAGGATGGCTAGAATCAAATTTTGCAGAATGTTGCAGAATTTCCTCACCCCTTCAGCTTTTACAGTTTTAAGGGCACAATCAAGGGGACTACTGTATCTACTGGATTTAGGAACCAAAGAGTCAGTGCCTTGTATCTGCATCCTACACTGGAGAAGTTGAAATTTAAATTGGTATTGTTGTTAGGGACAATAAAAGTTCCAATGACACACTGCAAGTTCACTTTACCTTTATCAGATCTGTTGGACCTAACACAAAACTGATGATGGCACCACTAAATGCTGCAGATGGTATTATCACTTGAGGCCGTGGTTCCCCACTTTGAACTCCCCCCTAGATAAGTGTAGGGAAACAAAGTAGAAGCTAAGAGATACAAGACACATCACACATGATACACTCACAAAACCACTAAAAGCTTATAGAACTCTATTTCATAACAAGTTGTGCTGATTGGTGCAATGTCAAATCAAGATAAACCTCATTTAAGCCATTTTGAAGCACACCTGAAGGTACACTTTTGTCTGGGAATAAATGCCAAAAAAGAGTGATCCTTCAACTGCCATCCCAACAAAAGATGGTGTTGCTCCTCTATAAAGTCCTTTGATCTGAAAGAGTTATTGTAAAATTACATTTGGAAGTCCTTTGCTCCTCTAGTAGTGTCATTGTATTTTTCTTAATTTCTCTTACCAGAAAAATCCAATACTGTAGAGAAGTTCTACCCAGTAGCTAGAGGTGTTAAACAAGGCTTGATCACGGATTAGACGGGTTAAAAAACAGAACTGTGAAGCTTTTTCCTAATGAAATTTCATTAGTCATTAATTGTTGCCCGAGGATAATGACAATGCAGTCTTCAAAATAAAATAGTAGTTGCATAGTAATAATGAAAATGGATAATGATAATATGAAGCAGTAGTCAACTGAAGCACGTTGAATTTTAAAAGCTTGGATGGAGAAAACGATTGGCCGGCCCCTTGTAGTAGTTGGTCTTGGTCTCTCTCAGATCCTACACGGCTACACTGCTGAAAGATAGAACTTCTGAAATCACTCATTGATTTCCAAATTACAGAAATATCTCACTATACATTAATAATTGTGTATTACATTAAAAAAATTGTAGGTTTATCTAAATTATACTATATCAGATATAATATTTAGTTACTAATGCTACGTTGATTTAAGTGGAGTTAAACTTAAATAATATTACATTTGACTCTTATAAATAAATAAATATGGTTGAAAAATAAGATCTCATTAAAATTGATTTTGAAAAAAAGGTATACATTGAAAAAAAGGAAAATATGACATTTGGACATATGTGCCTTCTGACTTTACTGAATAAGTGAAGTTAAGCATAGCCAGTTTTTACAAATAATTAACAAAACATTTCATAATCAATAGGTTTCAAAACAAATAGGAAGATAGCTTTCAAAACAAAATTTAGTGAGCCCCTACAATCAAACTCCAGAAATAGAACACAAATATCAAATGGCCAAATAACTTTATTACTTATTAAATGATGTGATGGTCTGATAATTAATAAAATATTCAATCTAAATTACCAGATGAATTCAAGTAATGAGCCCACTACATGCCTACATAATGATAAACTACCCCTGACCTGGCTTCCAGCTTTTATACACAAGAAAGCATATCAACCAGCATTGATATGAATTAGCAGTTATCAATATGTCATATTCCTATGTGGAATTGGGAATAACCCATTTTTATCCTTTGGAAGTTAAAGGTCAATTAGCCATACTCCTTCAGTCTTCAATATCCTAGCAGTGCAATGCAATCCATTTCTATATTGAATCATATGTGCTTCTGCATTGTGCTTTTGCAGCATCACCTGATTAATGGGGAAAAAATAGTTTACAGAGACTACAATTTTAAAAGTAGATAACAATTAAAATATAATTAAACACAATAAAAACCATCCTGAAGTCACCAGCAAACATGCAAGAAAGGGCCTAAAATAGATATAAATATAAGTATATTGTAGAAGATTGTGGACCAAAAGAAAATGACCAAAAGGATTTCTCACTGCAACTGAAGAACCATAATCTAGGAAAATTGTTCAAACCTTGTGCTTCTGATGCATAAATTTAAAATTTCAGAACTTTCTCAGTATTTTCATAGCTTATTGATATTATCTCCTTGCAAAATGAATTATATGAGTAGTCTTAAAATATTAAGGGACTGTAAATTTCTGTACATCTGGATTATATTGTATAGCTCACAAATATGATATTGCTGATCAAATTATTATATACATAACATTTACGTATGTTACAATTATAAGAGTTAGCACCATTCCCTGTTAAGCTACAAGTCACATTTTGTTGCTATAATCCTATTCCTGCCCATATCCCATATATTATTTAATCATAATAATTTTGTTCGGACGAGATTACACACCAATATTTCTGCTAGCTAGCTAGCTAGGAGAGAGAGAGATCATTTCATCCTAATTGCATTAAGAAAAGCTTGATTCTTTGTCTGAAGGTTTTGCAAGCTTTCTTCTAGGCTTTGGATTGATAATCTTATTTCAAAGTTCATATGTGCCCCTCATGGGAAGCCTAACTATCATTTTCTATCACAAAAGCAAATAATTTGATAAAGGAAAGCAGTGCAACAACATTGCTCATGCCAAGGAGATGGAAAAATCATTAATGTTTTCTTTCTCGATCACTTAAGTAAAATTCTAAAATTTCCTATTATTTTCTCCATTATTTGTCATGAGGGTGAACTTTAGCACAACGCTAAAGCTGCTACCTTGTGACCTGGAGCTCATGGCCCACAGATTCAAATCTTAGAAACAGCCTCTTCGCTTATGAGGATAAGGTTGCGTACATCTACCCTCCCAAATCCCACTAAGTGGGAGTCTTGGGCACTGGGTCTCTGATGAAGTTCTGAATTTGGCAGTAATAATTCCGTGTTAGGATGTTGTTAAGAAGTTATTTTCATATTAATTTTGGATTAGGCAGTATGTGTTATGGAGCGAAAGTTATAGTGATATATAGGTTGGGTGACAGACTTGCAGAACACAATTAAGTTGTCAGATTGTTATTTTATTTATGGTATTTTGAAGCAAGAACAAAGGGAAAATCCATTTTCACAGCCACCATCTATGACCAAAGTAACAACAGAAATCTCCACCAGTTGATCAAATTATTGTCTTTGATTTGCATAGAATTTAAGGGCCTGTATTGAGTGAAGGTATTAGAAAGCAAATTAAGAACCTTGTGGTTTTAAATATTATACAAAATAGTTTAAGTTAAGTGAAGGAAAAATCAATTCCAGCTGAATTGAATAAAGATAAAATGCACGAACATTTAATAACAGAGAATGTTGAATATCAAATTGGAAGAATTAAGTATAGTAATTGTGTTCCTAGTTGAGGTGTGATAACCCTTGCAACTTAGATTAATCTAGTGCTTGAGGTAAGGTGGATCACATAATGTGTGTTTGGGTTATTGTTTTTCCAAACATAACCAATATTTTTAAAAAAAGCAACAAGTGTGTTGCTTTTGTGTTGGTATCTTGAAACGTGTGTAATGGAGGATTAAACGGTTTTACAAGCACACTTTATATAGATTAGTTCTCAAGCCCAATTTGTAACAAATTAATTGGATTTTATAATTTATGTGTATTAAAAATATCTTTAGGCGAAATCTCTGTACTTTTACACTCAGCTGGATTGCAACTTCATATACTAAATTTATCTATAAATTAGAAAATCATAAATAAAAAAGAAAAAAAACCTAAATATAGTACATCATGTATTTTTTTCATATTATATTTCTAACATATTATATTTATCATGTGATGTGGCGTGTCTTCTAGAAATCCATTTCTTAATGAGATCAAACTTTGACACTCGCCCAATTAACTTTGCACTTTCATAAAATTTAAAAGTTATGATATTATTTTTCAGATCAATCAGGCTTTAGAAGATTGTGAATTCATCATCAGCTCAGTTCTAACGTGACTGGTAAGTCAATTCACAGAAAAACCCACTTAGCATGAAGCTTAATTGAGCCAATAATACTTAACTTGCTTTTAGATGATTAATGGGTGAGAGTAGATGTGATTCAAATTGTTAATTGTATGATATATGATATATGATATGATTGTATCTAAATAGACGATTTTGCTTGAATGGAAGATTATCTAAATAGATGATTTGTGTCTTATATGTTGTCACTACCCGTGGACATTATTTCTTGCTGTACATCTATATTTCTGTGTCTTCACAGGCTGTACATGTGTGGGAAATGGAAATGCACTGGGTTTGTTGTCCAAAACAGTCATTGTCCAAAACTGGGTTTGTTGTCCGTTTTTTTATTTTATAAAAGATTGAATTTAGTTATTTATTTGTGGCCTGGAGAGAAGTTCTGAACTGGGTGTGTAATGATAAAGATTTTTCATGATTTGGTCTTGATTTTTGTTATGATCTTTTGTTTGTTATTTTCTAGATTCAACTTGATTTCCATATTGCCCTTTTACTTTAGTTTCTGGTTAATTTTTCAATATTCAATGTTGCTCTACTTCACTGCTGGCTGTTAGTGTTATGTTGTTTTAAGTTGTTTAAGTAGCATAATAGGTTGTGTTTCCCGCTGAATGGTCACATCATATCCACTACAGTTGGAGGAAAAAATGGGAAGCCCAAACAGGTACCTTTTTTTGTTAAACCCATTTTTCCAGAAAAGAGCTATTAAGATTATTTTTTTTAGATACCGAGTTTGTTAAAAATGTAACTTTGATTTTTAAATGCTATGGGATTTAGATTATTTCACCTCTGATCCATGCTAAATCTTTGAAAATTTTATGTTTATGTTGATGATTCTTTTAGACTAAAAGTTACATGGCAGAATGCATTGTGGGGACTGGGTCATTTGGAATTGTCTTCCAACTTTGTAATAGTATCAATATACGTTATTCAACTTTGTAATAGTAACTACTTTAACAAGATGATCTAATTATAAGTGTCTAATTTATTATAAATTTGGTGTGCATTCGTAGTTGATATAATATTAAAATATTTAATGATTGAACTATTAAAATTACACATATAACTAGTTATTAAATAAAATAGAGTTTAATAGTCATAAATGATATTAATCAATAAAAAATTGTCATTAATAATAATTTTAAAGTGATTATTATAAAACTCAATAAATTTATGATGAATTGATTGTATAAAACCATTTTATAATTGATAATACATAGCTTATTTTCCCAATAAAATAAATTATTCAAAGAATAAACTTAGTCCCCATCTATTTGTGTAATATCTTTGATTAAATATACGATAAATTCACATAGATTGTTGTATTTACATATTGTTTTCATTACATCCTTTTTAAATAATAAATTTTTTTATATCAATTTCTATTTATTTCTTAAAAGATGTCCATCAAATCTCAAAACTCTTAATTTCTCTTATACAAACAAGAAAATAATTTAATTAATCTCGTTGCTGAGGCTACAGGGTAACGTGTCCACCTACTCAACACAAATATGTTATTCATTAGTCGCTTTTCAACTACAGAGACAAAAAAAATCAATTGATTCGATCTTATCTTGCTAGCAAGTTCCATTAATGAAAAGCCACACCAAAACACTAGATTTAGGATATGCTGGCACGTATATGGTTGCTTGCTTAAACATCACTCAATAATGCACCCCACCACAGCACTGACTATGGCATGCACCTAAACGAAATTAAGCTATTTCTTTATTTAGTTGATGCTAGCTAGCTAGGTAGCTCTTTCTAATTTATTTCTTGCTTGAGTTATGCCTATTCAATTTCCATTCGCTTGGATTTTTTTTATTCTAAGATCGATCATCTTCAATTTCCCTATATTACTAGCAATATTGATTGAACACTACTAGATCATGTGTATAACGTTGTATAGCTAGCTAGCTAGCTTTCTATTGTCTAATATACCTTTGTCTGTGTTGTAAATTAAGGAGCAAGAAGCAAGTAATCCCTCATAACACACACACACACACACACACACACACACACACACACACACACACACACACACACACACACATATATATATATATATATATATATATAATGGTGGATTGGGGTCCAATGGTGATAGCAGTGGTGTTGTTTGTGTTGCTAAGCCCTGGTCTTCTGTTTCAATTGCCAGGGAAGAGCAAAGTGGTGGAGTTTGGGAACATGCAAACCAGGGCAGTGTCTATCTTGGTCCACACAATCATCTTCTTTGGTCTCATTACCATCTTTCTTGTTGCTATTGGTGTGCATATCTACACTGGCTAGCCTTATCGCCCTCACTCCTTTAAATCTTTAATTATTCTATTCTTTTTGGTTAAAGTTTTAGTAATTTTTATCTTGTTATTCTTTTTTGATTTGGTCACTGTATTCTCCCATTTCTCATGTCCTCGTCGAATAATAACTCTACTTCTCTTTAGTCTTTGAGATTCCAAGATTAGGACAACTTTGGTTTGTATAGAATCATAGAATGGAATAACTTGCACGTACTGCACACACTGATATCACATCATATGGCTTAATGTTTTATGCTTTGATGAATTCATTTTCTTTTCATACTTGAACCTTTCCCATTAGTGTGGTTGAAAACGAATAAGAAAAATGAACTAAGTTTGGTGTTATTTAATTATATCAATGGTGATTTGATTAACTATAATTGGACTCTCGCACTGAACCCTTAAAATCCCTTTTGTTCAATGCCTATAATTGTTTTAAATTAATTATCTGATACGAATGCCACATCAGTTTTTCTCACTCTTTTTTTTTTCCTTTCATCTTAGGCTAAATGCTTGGAAACTGGCGAGCCAGTGGCCATTAAGAAGGTTTTACTGGACAAAAGATATAAGAATCGTGAGCTACAGTTAATGCACTTGATGGATCATCCAAATGTGATCTCTCTGAAGCATCGTTTCTTTTCCACTACAAGTGCAGATGAACTTTTTCTTAATTTGGTGATGGAATATGTTCCAGAGTCTATGTATCGAGTCTCAAAGTTCTATAGTAATACTAATCAGAGCATGCCACTTATTTATGTAAAACTTTACATGCACCAGGTATGCCTCAAAGTTTCGGGTGATTGAGAAGGTTCTGTTTTTATCTTTTCACATCCTGATACAGGTCTGTGGTGCACATATAGATTTTCAGGGGGCTGGCTTATATCCACACTGTTCCTGGAGGTTGCCACAAAGATTTGAAGCCTCAAAATATACTGGTTTGCTTATATGCTCTTGCTGAATGGAAATTATTATTAGGACTTTCTTTCCGAATAGTAGGAACTATTTCCTGCTCTGATGTCATTTTGTGTATTCTCTAGGTTGACCCTCTTACACACCAGGTTAAGATATGTGATTTTGGAAGTGCAAAAGTGCTGGTATGTTGATTTCATTCTCAGTACAAACACTTTTTTTGTGTGCATCATCATATGTGTGCGTGTGTGTGTTTCAACATTTTATCTTGTTACATTGTAATTTTTTTATATGATTTTGTTTTGGTGTTTTGGTAGACTAGCCAGTTTTGGTTTTTGATATTGCTTTGTTTAGGGCCTTTTGGGTAATCCATCCATTGTTGTGTGTTTTGGAGGTTTCTATATGATTTATATACATTAAAATTATGTGTTTATGAGCTTTTGCATTGTGACTCCTATTACAATATCGAGGATCATATTTTTCCATGTTTTTCCAACTGACATTTCTTGTTTACTTGGGATTTTTGTGTGATCAGGTCAAAGGTGAAGCTAATATATCACATATATGTTCACTTTTCTACCGGGCACCAGAACTTATGTTTGGTGCCACTGAGTATACTACTTCAATTGATATTTGGTCAGCTGGCTGTGTCCTTGCTGAGCTGCTTTTGGGTCAGGTTTATGTTATTGCTTTTCTTTTGTTATTAAAATGGTGTAAATAGTCTCATATTAAATAACAATTTACTGCCTAGTGCCATCTGACACACAAATGGAATTTTTTTAAAGCCCTTATTACCTGGCGAAAATGCACTGGACCAGCTTGTAGAGATTATCAAGGTGCAATTGGTGTTACCACGAGTTGATCATTTGGATTTCATGAACATATGAACTCTATTCACCTTGCAATATATTTATATACATGAACTGAAATTGACAAATTGTGCTTGTTGACTATATATATGTATTACTTACGTAATGCCTTTATTGTGTGTGCATTAAGTTTGATGAGATCATGGTCAAGCTAACTCCATTATCCCACGAAGAAAATGATTACTCTGATCATGAATGGATTATCCCATGTGATATTTTCTCATGACAAGGTCATCTTAAAAGTTTGTGTCTATCTCTCTCTTCATAAATTAAATAGGTGGAATCAAAAAATGTCTAAAGAGAGAGCTATTCACAAGTTTTTCACAATTTTACATTAGAAACCATTTCTGTTCCATTTGCCTCCTACTAGTTTATGGAGATTCTTTTATTATATAAGATGGCTTATATTCTAAGGACACTTGTAAGTTGTCACATTGATTAGGCATTTTGACTTTTCATTGGTGAAAGTATCTTCATATGTTTTTTTGGTTGGCCCCAAAATGCTTTTTGATTCTCAAACTTAAAAACATTATTCAAGCTTTTGACTATAAGTACGACACATGAAATGCAGTTGCATATATGTTACCACACTATAAGATGTTACTTTGTTTAGATGCTTGTTTAGGCTCTTGAAAAGTCTCCATTTTTCATTTATTTTAATGGAATTTTCAGTTGAACGCTAGGAATAAATCTGCAGCCGTAGAATGCTATACAAGAATAGAGGTTTGTCTGGAAGGTAGTACTTGATGCACTACTATTTGCCAGTACAAGCTCTCACAGGCTTGACATGTTTGCTCTTTGTTTATTTCTGCATGTATTAAACAACTCTTGTTGACTTTGGTATCAGTATTTGGTATCAGTATTTTAAAAATAGAACACAGTCCTATCATATAACTAATTAACATGGTCTAAACAGTCTCAATATATTTAACATGCTTTCCATCTCACAATTGTGTAGTTATTTAACGAGTTGTTGTTGATGCAATTTTACTCTGTGTGACCATGGTTTCAAAGGACCCAGATATGAACTGTATCAGTGTATTCATTGATATGATTGTCACTGAGTTCCTTCCCAATGTTTGAATTAGTTTCTCAACGATTTTAATAAAAAAAAGTTGCTTTATGACATTAAATCTTTTGGATATATACTTTTAGTCAAAATCAATATAGTTTCTCCCTCCATTCCTATAAATATATATTTTATGAACATGCTTGAATCATAGACAATAGAAATTGCCATTGCACTCACCAAGTATGCAGTTGGCTTCATATTTGAATTTTCAGTCTGTGCATTTTCTAATTTTGCCCCATTTACTAGTTTCAGACCATGTTTACAAAGCTTCACGAGAACATGGTATTATAATTTTATTTTCAATCACATGAGTTACAAATGTATCTGCGTGCAAAAAAGATTGAATGTTCCTTGAAGATACTAAATAATACAATTTTATCAAGCAGAACCAAGTTATATTTTTAAGTGTATCGTTACCTATCATTGCATTCTATTACAAATATTCTATCATTGCATTCTATTACATGGGATTATAAGTGTTCTGATTTGTCTTTAGTTATATTTTTAATTACTTAATGTTCTAATTAATTGAAAAAACCATTTTTTAAATAAAGTTGCTTTCTGATTAGTATTTGTTAGAGATGCAATATAAAGTCATTCATGTATCGTTACCTAGCAGCTTGAGCTTTTTGGATAGTTTGTTAATGACATGGTATGAAATTCTCTGACTATGTGGTGTAGAGTTCAATCCTTTATACTCTTATTCTTCTAATAAAACGTTAAATTTCAACCAAGGTAGATCATATGTGGACTTGTGCATTATCCACACTTAATGTCCAAAAGGCTCTTGCATGAGAGGCATGTTAAAGATGTAAAATAAAATCATTCATGTATCTTCACCTATGAACTTAAGCTTTTTGGATAATTTGTTCTTGATAGTAATAATTAGTAAAATCAAATCTGTTATTTAAATGTATCAAAATTTACATGTGAAAATTTAAATTGGTCTAAGTTCATTATAGTTTGTCTTTGACTATTATAGTCCTTTATACCTTTCTTTAAATGGGTATGTACTAAGTTGTGGGGATGTTATCGCATCATCACTTTCCTTTTTTATGAAATTTCATTAACATTAAGTTTAAAAACTTCCAGCCACTAGGTCACTTGATTTTTCCTGCTCAATTTATAGGTTACTCAAATGAAGCAGGAGCATGACAAGAGGCAAGCAAGCCTCATAGCTGAACACAACGAACAGCTAAAGCGTACCCAACTGCAAGCTGAAAATGAATTGAGAGAGGTGCCACACACGTATGTTTGTCAAAGCCAAAATTTTTATAGAAATTTATTCACCTGTTCATATCTTAATTGTATGTAGAAAACAATGTTTATGAGGAATGATCATGAAGCTCAGATCAAAGCATTGAGGTGTGAACTTGAAGATGAGTGTCGGAAGCTGGAAGAGGAGTTGCATCTTCAAAAAATCCAAAGTATGGAATACCCTGATATGATAAATTAATTTGTTGTCATAATTTTTATTATTATATTTATTCTTTGGAATATATTGCAGGAAGACAGGCAAAGGGCTTTGTTGCAGTTGCAGTGGAAAGTGATGAGTGACAAGCCTAAAGAGGACCAAGAAGTGAATTCAAAACAGGTTGACTTGTGTTTGAATCTATTTGTCTGTGTCTGTCTTCAAATGGATGCCATATTTGCTCATTTTCATGTTGGGTTACCTTTGGTAGTTTGGTTTGACATATTACATTTATCATTTGGTAGGCACAGTTGGGGAAATGAGAAGACATTTGTTGTATACCTAAATGTGCTTCTTTAATATTCTTTCAACACAAGCCTGAGAATTGTGAACTTAAATACATAGAAGGGTGATGCAAATAAAGGCCCACTGGTTCACATATGCATAGTCTTCATGCTAAAATTGTCACTTATGAAACAGGCATAATCTTGTTACTGAAGGCATAACTATTTACTAGCATGATATTAGATAAATTTGATTGGTACCACTTCTCATATCATAGTTGTTTCAAAATTTAAGTTGAAAAGATTTTTATTGATGATTTTTGCACATCACAAAGGGAAGGGTGAAGGCAGTGCTCTGAAGGCTTCATGTCATAGCAGCAGAAATAGTGTGTGTGTGTCTTTAATTGATAGACATTGGTTTGGTTGTGATTTGGTATCTGTTACTTTAATCATGCTTCTTTTCAAGCTCCTTACTATCTTAAAGATGAACACTATAGAAAGTAACTACACTTACTATTTAGTGGTTTCATGAGTGTAAGGATATTCCAATTGCAATTTGTTTTTTTATTCTGATATCATGTATGCTTAAAAGTTCTGCTGAAAAGATGGGTTATGAGTGATTAAGATATCTAACCAAATTTTATTTGTGGAAAATGTGATGAGCATATGAATTTGATGATGATCTGGTATCTAAGTGTTAGAATACATTAGACAGGGTTCAGTGAGTGCAAATTGAATCAACCTTTGTAATGAATTTCAATTGAATTTGAAAATTAACATAATGATTTTCATACCTTGAATTCAAATGTCAAATCACTGCTTTCAAAGACGGTTATTACATAATAACCGTCTTTGAATGTCGAGGAGATGTAACAATCAAAGGCGGTTATTATGTAATAACCGTCTTTGAATGTCAACCCAGATGTAACATTCAAAGACGGTTATTATGTAATAACCGTCTTTGAATTTCGAGGAGATGTAACAATCAAAGGCGGTTATTATGTAATAACCGTCTTTGAATGTTGAACCAGACACTACATTCAAAGACGGTTATTACGTAATAACCGTCTTTGAATTTCGAAGAGATGTAACAATCAAAGGCGGTTATTATGTAATAACCGTCTTTGAATGTCAACCCAGATGTAACATTCAAAGACGGTTATTACATAATAACCGTCTTTGAATGTTGAACTAGACACTACATTCAAAGACGGTTATTACGTAATAACCGTCTTTGAATTGTTCTAAATTTCAAAGACGGTTATTATAATAACCGTCGTAAAAAGCAGTTGTGTTTCAACGACGTTATATACAACGACGGTTTACAACCGTCGTTAAAAGCACTTAATAACCGTCGTAAAAAGCTATTTTTCTAGTAGTGGCCGTTGTAGGACCATACATGTCTAAACATTAATTATTAATAAAATACCTAATCTATGAAGAAATATAGTACTACTATTTTATGTTTGATAATCAAACTGAAATATATTATCATTTCATGGATATAAATCATAAGAGTTCAATGAGTATCAAAGTCAACCTATTAAAAATCACAGTTATACGCGTAACTTTTAATATAATTATTATAAAAGTTGATAAATTTATTAATCATATAAAATTATTTTATCCTGATAGTATTCTAACGACAAATATGCATTATTTGCATAGGCCACGAGGTTGTAACATATGAAAGTCCGCGACCGATGATGGGGATTCATCGTTTAGTGTTTGTGTTATTTCGTCAACTGGGTAGGGAAACAGTGTATGCACCAGGATGGCGCCAGAATTTCAACACTAGAGAATTTGCTGAACTCTACAACCTTGGATTGCCAGTTGCTGCTGTCTATTTCAACATTCAGAGGGAATCTGGCTCTGGTGGAAGAAGGTTATACCATTGAGGGTTCTAGAAATATTTCTCCCACACTCTTTAGTAGTAAATGAGTGCTTTTCAACTTAATATTAAACTGAGCATATAGTGAAATAAATTGCTTGCTAGATCAGTTGGTAGCAACAAGTCCTCTACATATACACATAAATGAAATCGAAGCATCTCGGTTCATTTTTCTTATTTCTATTATCAGCTGCAGAATGTTATAGATATATTATATATGTAAAGTGGAAAACAACTTGAGCACAAGTTAAATTATGGGGTACTTATACTTTTGCTTATTACTATCCGTTTTTTATACGACTAGGGTTCTACTATATATGTAATTGTGGTATTAACAAATATGATGAAAACTTTCTTTAGCACTACTTGTACTTAAGATTAGCTCTTTAATAAATTAAAATCGTTTAGCTAGCTTATATATAAAAAAGAATACAAGTAGGTTATATTATATGATCTGATATATGTATATGTACTTGCAAGGTATATTTTATGGTTATATCATCACTTTTCGGGAAAGAAAAAATTCTCCGGGAATCACATACTATCAAGAACAACACATAAATTTTGAATAAGAAAGCACTAATAATGTGAGGTTTTTGTGGACTATATCTTAGACACGTAGCTTTCAACGTATATAAGGTGGGTTCAAGTAACTTTCGGATTGGTGTGGGTGTAGAAAATGATCCTAAAATGATAAGGAACACTTTTACAAGTGGTCCAAAATGAAATGAATGAACCAAAATATAACCTCAAAGTCATCGAGTGCAAGATATGAAAAATGAAGGTACGGATTCCTGAAGATATTGACTGGAATATATTTCTCGTGTTTCAATATCATCTTACAAATATTGTTCTCCAACTAATCTTCAAGTCTAGCTTATACATGAAATAAGATCCATTTTGTCTCTAACCCTTACCCTGTTGGATTTTGTGGACCGAAATATTGATAAAATTAATAGTTACTTTTAATGGGTTCATATCAACACCATTACAACTTAACACAGTGGTGAAATCTGAAAATTTTTAACATGTAGACATTTAGTTTTATACAATATGATTTGGTCAACAAAGCAATTGAAGTAAGTAACATGCATGTGCATTAGATTTTCCCATGTGTACCAAAAAGTGATATATAGCAATAAGTGAAAACTAAAAAGCCAAATTGGTATAGAAACAAAACCTGGCCTCCGTTTTGTTAAAAAAAAAAAAAGAAGAAAAAGCTGGCCTCCCATTTTTTCCTCATTTTTCTGAATCGCAGATATATGTAGTCCAATAACTTTACTAATTACTCTTTTAGTCTTTTATCGGAAACTTGTTTTTTTTTATCAGCTTTTATCGGAAACTTATAAAAACATAGGAAAAACAATATTTTCATGCTAAGTTAGAGTAATACTGTGAAATGAATAATCATATATTACACGTGAACCAAGACCAATACATGGGAGTTTAAACAATTAAATCTAACGAGAGAATTTGTTTGACACCATGAATAATCATATATTAGACGTGAACCAAACCTTTCCTTATTTTCATGTTTTTCGCCCACCACCTTTCAAACATCGTATCTTATCTTCTTCCCTAAAATCATGTACATGCCACAAACAACTTTTTGATATGTTTATATAGAAAGGTGTGAAGTTTCACGGTTGGAAGCTTGGCTTAAAGAAATGCATGCTCAATGAAAATTAACAAACTTCCATGCCAAGTTGCTAACCTCAAAGTAATACAAGCACAAACAGAACAGAAACATGGAAACACATTCTCCCAGCTCAAAATCCACCAATGCCTTTGCAAGCATGCCTTAGGCTGCCCTCTACACCACCTAAGGAAGGGAGCACATTTATATATATATATATATAATAAAACAAATAGATCTAAATTAAGGAAGCTTAGATTCAATCTAAGCAATCAAATGGGATATTATTTTATTGTTTTCTCATCGGTAAGAATCATACACAAACCCAAAAAATTTACAATAACTCGTAAGATTTACAATAACTCATACGGTTTTAGAAAAGAATAACTCATATTTTATCAAACTAATTAAATTAGACCCTTCCATATTATTGATTTTATGCTCTTAAATACGACTAAATCAGCCGTGTTAATGGCTGATTACAAACCTGCAACAACGTCACAAAATTAGGTCATTTCAATTGAGGAAAACTCAGAAACAAAAAACAAAAAAGAAGAAGCAATTACCACGGATGGAGACCGAAGTAAGGAACGACGGAAGGTTATGTTTCGGCCAATTGCTACACGCCGCAGTGCCAGTCTTGTTCGGAAACTCCGTTAACGGCGAAGTACGCGACGCCGTGTCTTGTGCGGTTTCAATGAATAAAAATGTAACTTTTATTTTATCTTTTTCATTATTTTTTCCCTCAATCTAACGGATCTGAATAATTTTGAAAGAGACTTGAATGTGAATCATTAAATTTATCTATGATTATAATATTTTTAAAACTATCCTTTAACTTTAATAAAAATAACGTACAAGACAAATAAAATAAAGTCTTATATTGAGACACAAAAAAATTATTTACTATGACTTATAAATAATTACGGAGGAATTACTTTAATAAATAGAAATGGTTGGATCGATAAGTTGTCTTCTTTCTGATTCTTTCGGAACATCAGAGGATACGTATTCTAAAGCTAATTTGCTTTCCAATATTCGAATTTCGAATATGATTTTGAACCCAATGCTCTCTAGTTCTTCCACAGATTGGGAAAAAAAGCAAAGGGTGATGGCAAACGATAAGTTCAAAAATGATTCACATTCAAGTCTCTTTCAAAATTATTCTTCATTTTAGACTCCTCATTTCTACATAGCAATTCCAGGAACCAAAGGGGATCACCCAACTGAGGTCACAATGCATAGAAGATTTTTCTAGCCAATAAATGCTGTTGAGAACAAAGGTATATTTTTATTTTTATTTTTGCTGAGAAGAACAAAGGTACATATTACAAAAGAAATTCTAATTTTCAATTCGAGCCAACCAATTATTTAAATAGTATAAGATGTTGATTCATTTTCATTGTAAAAATTTATATTTGGTGACCAACAAAAAAGAGATGAGCTTGTTCAAAGGTTCATATTTTTTTTTATCAACCCACTATTAATTAAAATCAATTAATCAGCCTTTATAGTTGCAATCAACCTTAAACTAAATTAAGAGCTGATCATAATAGTTGTATATATATAATCGTTACAAAAAATATATATAATTTCACTGTAGACTTTATTTGAAGCTGTTTAAACTAGAAATAAAGTTAGACTTACTGAAATAAATAAAAAAAATTATATAGCATTACGCATAAAATAGTGATCAAAAGATTGCAGCAAATGTTGGTCCAAGAATCTCTTTCTTGGCGACAAAATGAAAAGAAAAAAACAAAAAACAAAGTAAATTTATAACAAAATTCTCTTGTGAAAAGGCTCTTTCTCGACGACCATAAAGAAGAGAAATACAACCGCATTATATTTTCGTCCAAACCAAACATATGTCATGGTGTGACCTGGCCAATATTTTGGACGGGTATATATGCTATATGGAATAAGTGATGGTGTTGGAATTTGTTGCTCATTATAATACTCCCTCCAAAATCTATAAATGAATTAATAATAAAATAAAATTAATTTTATAAAGTTAAAATAGAAAATAATTTTTTTAAAAATATTTTATTAAGTTTAAATAATTTTACGTCAATTAATTTATTCAGGTGTTTGATGATGAAATTTTTTTACATGTATGAATAATCTTTTCATGTGAATATTTTACATTATTTTTTCATATAATTTTTTTGCATTTATTTCATTTATAAATAATAGTATTAAATAAATGACATATCTTTCTTTGAAGGAAAATAAATATGGCACATATCTTATCAAAATTTAATAATTTCTATAATAAAAACTAGAAAAAGATTATACACCAAAGGGTCTAACTTACTTGTTTTAGCATGGTGCATGAGTGTTGTAAACAAGATGATACATTATGATGTTTAATTATTTTTTTTAATAAACATTATGATAGTTTTTTTTAAGAAAAAATAGTATATATACATTATGATGTTTAATCGTGTATTAATTTTAATACATGTATTAAACACTAATTATATGCTAATTAATGCTATCATTAGTGAATAATTTAGTTTTAAAAAATAGCTAGAAGTTAAAAAAATGATAAGCTAAATGATTTGAATTAAATGTGTTAGATAAACAAAATTTATGAACTAAAACTATATGTTTATAAGTGTAAAACAAAGTAGAATGACATAAAAGAAGAAATTGTGATAAGACAATGAGGATAAAATTAAAATTAAAAATAAAAGAGAAAAGATATATGTATTGATAGTCTATTTACACTCTATATCCAATTACTAATCATCACCATATATGATATATATAATGAGTTTATTGACTTTGATAATAATTATCCAAAACATTATACTAAAGTTGATTTTTAATTGGTTAACCATGTAAAATCTTTTACTCTAACATGATATATACATTAAACTCAAAATAAAATATTATATAAAGAGTATGTATTTTTTTTTATAAGCTATATATAAAGAATGTGTTTGATCTAGCTAGTTTTTTTTTCTTAGACTTAAATATATTTTATATCTCTAATTATGAATTTTGTTTTGAATTTTTTATGTGTTAGTTAACTTCTCAATTTCTATTCAATATATCACTTCTTTTTCTTATCAGACGTACTCAATATATCACTTCCCATTCACAATTAAATTGCATTGAACACTGAATGCCTAAAACTCATAAGTTTATCATGCTTAAAGATACATAAAAAAAATTCATTAAAAAAGAATATTCAGTATATCAAAAAACAAAACAAAAATAAATTTAATATAATTTAATTTGGACCACATAAATATTCTGATAACATAGATGGCAACAATGAATGGAACCTTGTAGAATATCCATGATTTAATTCCCACCCAGTATATATTCTCAGTAAAATAATTATTAATGATGTTGACTTTTTTTATAGAAAAAATATAAATTATATTAAACCCAAAATGATACAATAATAAAATGTTGACTTCTTATCATATATCCGTTTGTCTTTGATTCCAAAACTTACGAGTTTTAGGCATCCAGTGTTCATTGAAATTTCTAAGATCTTCATCAATTAAAATAATTAATAATGATTTTGAAAAATTGAGTTCCTATATCAGTTTAATATATATTAGGTTTAAGCACAGAAAAATTCAGGTTTTAAAAAGGAATGATCATCATACATACCAAAACTAGGCCCCGTTGTTTCTGGAATGTTAGTCACCAACCTGATCATTGAGAGAGTTGTATAATATTACAAGTTTACAAAACATTATGCTAGAAAAACTCAACATAGTTCAGTTCATGTATATACGAATATATTCATGGCATTTGGAAATTGGAACCATAATATTTGGCTCACCAATGGAGGTACTCTCTGAAGTTGGGGGATCACTTGGGCTAGGTGCAATGGTGCATCGGGATCAACCGCGTTAATGAAAAACTTACCAAATGACCATTGTAAGATCATTTGTAAATATAAATGATGAAATTGAATATTTTTTAAAACATAAAGAATCATATTAAAAAAATACAAAAACTTAATGGACAAAAATGATAGTGTTAACATTATTGTTTTTTAATTGTTGTTAAATGATCTTCGATAAAATATTAAAAATTAGTCTTTCAATAGATTATTTTGACTAAGTATCAAAATATAATCTTTTCGCTAATTGTATTATTATTAACGGTGGAAATTAAAGATATAAGTCATCAAGGATGAAGATTGAAAATTAAAACCATCCATGGTAAAGATTGAGGAGATATTATCAATGATTAAGATTCAAGATTAAAATCATCTACGATAAAGATCTAAGAAAAGTTTATAACGATTACGGTAGTTATAATTCATACTCTATAAATATAGAATTTATATTTTGCAATATAGGTTGAAACATGTAACACTCTTATATCCGTTTAAGTTCACACAATATTTATAAATCCACATAACGTTTACGAATTGACGCGTTAGGACAATATTTTTAACCATCATTTCAATTTCAGTTTTTATTTTCCTTTAGACCTTTACTTTTTTAATCTTCATTTTTTCTAGAAACTTTACTTTTTTCAATTTTCATTTCTTCTAAAAAAATTTACTATTTCAATCTCTACTTATTATCAAAATTTATATTAAAATTGTTATATATCAAAATACTATTAGAATTATTATTAAAGTCAATATTATCGAAACTCATTACTTTTTTATTTGTAATTTATTTCAATGATAAATTTTTTATATTGATAAAAATTTAACAAATAAATCCATGACAAAGAACTCCCTACAAAAAGGATAAAAGACATCTAAATAAAGAATTATCTCATTCCTTGCTTTAGTATACTAAGAGATTATGTTTGTTAATAAAACTAGCACAAATTTTACCGGATAGTTTAGCTTCAATTAATAGATTAGGTTATTACATGAGTTACAAACATAACTATTTCTTGTAAGTGTAAAAATGTTGAATAATAATAACTTATTTTTTTATACGTGGGGATTCATTTTTAAATCATTTTAGTTTCAAATACAATCTTATAAATTGAAGTTTAGATTCAGTGTGTGTGTGGTTCTGACTTTATGAGAATCTGTCGAATATATCACCTTTATATTGAAAAACAATTACGTCATATCACTAGTGAGGAGAGGTATATAATACTATATCTTTCCTCTCTCATTCTTTTTCTTTACAACAACGTTTTGTTTAATCTTGAACGCTAGAAACCATACAAAAGTTTTTCCCTGTCATCTTCACTTTTTACATATTCATTGTAGGCTAGTAGCAGCAACAGAGAATAGGTACTTCAGCACAAAAAAGAGAGAGAATAGGTGGGGACTTCGTTGCATAAAACAAAAATGAAAAGGAAGGGAAATATACGATCCAATCCCTAGGATAAGATATTTATTTATGATGATTCCTTTGTAAGATAAGCAGTTCATTCCCTCGTTGGCCCATGTTTGCCTCGCCTCAAATTATTATCTTTAGAGGCATTCGTGAGAGAAGTTTATTTTAGGTATGATGAATAAAATTTGTTTAATTCATCAAAAATATTTTTATATTTTTTTGAAAATAAAAAATTTATATAATATTTTTATCAGTTATGTTAATTAATTATCATATTAAATAATCTAAATGAGTAACTCATATTTTTATTACAATATAAAAATATTAACTTAGAAAAATTAAATTCCTACCTCCCAAAGGAAAGTTAGGATATCATAATTATTACTAAAAATTAGGGTATCATTAAAAAAAAACAACCAATTTTGCGTAAAAATGGTCTGAATAAAGGTGGATGAGGCATTGGTCAGGCAAAAAGGCATTATGAGAGATTCCCAGTACCACTCCACTCATCTTTGATTATTTTTACAGTCGCTTTTAGAAAATAACTTTTATGCTAATAGAATTGAAATAAAATCAACACTAACTGATAAATTTTGAATTTCAAGTGGCAACCTAGCTTAATTTTTTATTGATTTAAATTTTCTTCAACCCTTGGATTTTATTTTTAATTCAATTGATGGACATAACCCCTTGCCTACTGCTTGTTAATTTAGAAATATTTACGTTTCCTTGGAGGAATGATCAAAGTTGTACCTTATATTAACATCTAGTTATATTTTGAGTTGAATACAAACAACACTTGTGTCGGCAATCGCTTCTTTTAGGATAGGAAAGGAAAGACAACATTTCATGAGTTTTTCCTCCAAAATAACATTCGTGTACTTATGGCGAGCCATATTATTTTGTATTCTATTTGTTCTCATGCAGGGGTATCTATGGGTATGAATCACTTGCCAATCTGAATTAACTCAAATTAATTCGAATAGTTCAGATTGAATCATTTATGTATTTGAGTCAAAATTGAATGGAATCGATTAAAATCGATTATACATGGGTTAATCACGGATTTATATTTATAGATCCAATCAAAATCGAACCAAATCAATTAAAATTCTTAGAGTTGTTTGGTTTGACTTTAAATAATTCTAATACTAAGACTCAAAGTATTGGAATTGCAAGTGTTGAGATTATTAGTGTTGAAAATTTTATGATATTTTTTCAGATACATTGTTATTTGTTTTACCTTTTTTCATATTTTTTTTTTCATGTTTATCATATTAATTAATTATATTTTGTTCATTTGTTTCAACAAATTTGGTTGGAGTAATACTTATTGCAATAAATTAGATTGTAGAAAATTTTATTTTAATTTGTATTAATCTATTTTAGAATATTATGTGGATAACATTAAATGAATCAATTTTATTACTTTCACACATTTTATAATATTGTGTTAATTGTATTGGATATTTGAGTGAACATGATATAAAATAGTAGTTTAAAAAAAATTAAATGGATAACCCCATTGGCCTAAAATGAGTTGAGTTGGGTTCAAAAAAATTTATGAAAACCAAACCGAATTAAACCGATCAAATTTAATTGAATTGAATTCTAGATTTGATCAAAACTCGCATAAACCGATCAAATTTAATTGAATTGAATTCTAGATTTGATCAAAACTCGCATGAACCGACTCACCAACACTCCTAATTTCATGTACCCTTTTCTATAATAAGAAAGAACTACATCTAAAGGTTGTTGCATCGAATGTATAAAAGCAGATAAGACAAGAAAAATTACTATATCCAATGAGGATTGACCATATTCAATGTAATAAACTTTGGCAGGGATACAAACTATCACATATATCATACACGTTAGCAAACTGCTCCTGTAATCTATATGCTCGTACTTGGATGAAATTTTATTTGGAACTTCCCAAAGTAAACTTTGCCAAGCTAGGAATCGTTTCATTCAAGAAGCAATTGTTTTGTCTACTTTTGAAGTACTTTCGAACCTTCATAGGATAATAACCGGACAGCATTCTGGTAACTTAATTCAGCAAGATCTTCTTTTGTAATTAGTAGCATAGATGCAACATAATCAAGTACCTGCAAGTAGAATGAATTGAAGAGTTTAAATCTAACGAAACAAGTCCCTGTAAAATTTAATAAGGTTAAATTAATCTGGAGGTCCTTGAACTACTTGATAACTTTTAATTTGGTCCTGAACTTTTTTTTTTCAATTAGGTCCTTTAACTTTATTTGTTTTTTAATCGAGTCCTTTAGTCTAATTATTTGTGGAAAATTAACTGTCTGAGTAGCTGTGCGTCAGGCTTTAATTAAAAATATTAACATATATCTCCACGGGAATCATATAATATGAGATGCTTATTTTGAAAACCCAAGGTGATAATAGACTGAATAGAGACAGATACTTGAGCTACATACATTATGAATGTTTGTGGGATGATTGAGTGTTTCCTTTGGCAACATCGAATCATCTGCCAAGAAATGGGATGAATTACCGAGGGAAGAACCAGAAGTTGATGAAGTTGTTGTTTGGGCAAGAAGCTCTTCAATGAGAGAAGTATCTCCTTCAACAAAATGAAGAGAATCAATGTCTGACATTGGTAGTGCATCAGGTGTCACTGTTTTGACATATATAGTACTAAATTACATTCAACATTAATCATATATCAGAAGTGATGAAAATCACCATCTTCAGCATTTTCTTTGTTTTACTTGCTTTTAGTGACATAAGAAACCCAGAGAAGGAAAAATAAGCACTAAGCTTGGAAAATTCAGGAACCATCTCTGCAGAACCTAGGCAAGAATGAAGAATGACACCGGGAGGAAAAGGCCCCAAAGACCTGAAAATATTGCAATTTTTTAGACTGAAATTTCAGAGAAGCCACTTCATTATGAAAAATGAGAACAACACCATAACATTAATTGAATGGCTTTCCATTAGATAATGAGAATCTGAGCATCTAACCATGTTAAAAAAGAAGGCTAAGTTACAGATTTTAATACAGAAGCCTCTGGTATTGTAAACATCTGAGGCTCTAATACAGAAGTAATTTGTAAGGGCAGACAAAACATTGTGATACCCAGGAATGTTTACAGATTTTAATAGCCTTTCAATTTTCTCAAACACACACACACCCCTAATAGAGAAGTGATACCTTTAATTATATGAGTGTATCTAGCAATATCAAGTCATCTTATTTTCAGCAGTTGATATAAGACCAAGTGATAAGCATTGTTACATGCACCAATTAACAGTACTGCAAATATCACTAAATTTTATGTGGTACTACACTACTTCTGACAAGAAAAAATACAAGCAGTTTAAATATTTAGCTGATTATATCTGGTGAATTGAACACATGGCTTAGGTAACTGATTTCACTACCAAAATATTAGAAATTCAGGCAATTTGGGATGATAAACAAAAAAAGGAGGAAGTCAGAGAAGCTCCAAATCACAAAGTAGAATGATGAAGCCAACTTTAGAAGTCATTTTAGTGTAAGAGAATGTTGAGGATGACAAATCCTCCAATAGAGTTTACTAAAATTAATATCAAATCCAACTATATCTGAGAAGCACTGGTTCATTATAACTATATATCAAAGCAATTCAAAACAGAAAGAAAAAAAAATTTAGAGAGCAAAGGAAATCACAATTCCATTTGTAACAAAGATAGAAAACCTTCATTATATCATTTAGAAGTCTTACATACTTGACAAAGTCTACAGAAACAACAATGCATACTTTGACTTTGACCTTGTTGAAATTATATAGTTTCTGAATTCTGATAGGGAGTGACCCCATATCAATAGGGTCTATGTCAGGTGACACAAAAGAACATGATTAGTTTGGAATTTGAATTTCTGTTTGAATTTAATAAAACAAAGAGATGGGGGATTTTTACTAGTTTGAATATAAACACTCGGATATAGTAAGAAATAAAAACATCACCAATAGCTGTATCCTACAGAACATGTCCTTTAGTCAAATATGAATTTTCTCTTTCCAATCACCTCAGTATGGAAAGGAACTTTTGCAGTTCGAAAATTTGACATACCATCATCACTATTATTAAGCAATCTTTTAAAGTAACAATTGAAAGAAGAGAAAAGAAGAATAGATATTCATACTTCATTAGCTCAAGAAGAACACCAAAAGCACTTACAAAATGAACAGATGCTGGTTTGTTTAACTCTTTTGCAAGTTCAAGCTGCAGCCTCAATACTTTAATCTGCACAAATGTCCTAATGCATTAGAAGCCAACGATATAGGCAGCATTCTTCTGCGTAAACGGTCATCTTCTGTCATTAATATATGATTGGTCAATGCGTTTCATATTTTAGCTAAAGCTTTGCGTCATTTTCTTTTCAGTAGATCTAAGTTTGCACAAATACCAGAAGGCCAGAGCTCTATTTGATAATCTGGCAGTGAAATGTCATTCTTAACTGAAAGGATAAGGGAGATGGGACTGGGCTTTAGCCTTTGTATGTACTATATTATAAGCAGCATTACAAACTACAAAGCATTGATAAAGATTATATAGAATATAACCTTTTATATCAAGAAAAATAAATGTTCATTGAGAAATTGTAGTTTGACTCATTTTGAAGCCTAACTGATATGCTTCATAGTCCTTTGAAAATTAGCTCATCCTTAAGGCAGTAAAGCCTCAGAGATTAACAAAAACGGCACCTACCATAGATATTCAGAATTCAGCATCTTTAAAGGAAAGGCTTTTATCAAATTACACATAACCCATCCTTTTTTATTTTCCTACACTAACCCCCCTTTAAGTTTGAAACCATTACACTAACACCCCCTCAAATCTTATACTAACACCTCCTACAAGGGAGGTGAACGTAATGGTTGAAAAAAAGCAGGAAGTGCTTATGTAATTACACGAAACCTCAGGGAGGTGTTACTATAATTTGCTCTAAAGAAAAACCTTCACTCTCTCACTATGATCGACAAGTTCCACAATTGCCAAAATTCCTAATTATGTCTATGCTGCAAATTCAGTTTGAAATTTAATTTACTGTTTTCTTTACAGACAATTAGTCAGGGTCATTAACTTTAAGCTCACTTTGCTAAGTAATAAGATTGTTCTCAATCCAAGTTCGTTAAGAAAAAAAGGTATTTAATTTCATGTACATACAGCACTTTTGGTTCTCCTACCTGAACCAAGACTGTAAACAGTTGCCAAAATTATCTTTGGGCTTTTTAACCAACAAAATAGTACCACTCATTGCTAGCCAGAGTTTAAGTACTTTATTCTTTGGGACAGACCATAAGGTGTCCCCCAAAACTAAAAGGGGGAGGGACTAACCACTATCTCAGGTATCAGCTTAGCTCAAATCACAAGGTGCATCCAGTGGGTTTCAAACCTTGAACTGCAGTGTTTAAGAGTACTTAGATAAGTAATTGGCTACATTTCAAAATACTCCAAACAAGTAGATATTTATATCGTAAGACCTTTTATATGTACTGCTACTTGCTTAAAGTGGGAAATGGAAAACGAATTTATTTATGTGTAAAAGCTCTTTACAGTATATGGTACAAAATATTGGAATTCTTACAATGAACTCTTAAATAACTTGGCCAATATCATAGTCTCCACTACAACTCCAGATGTACCAAACTGCACCTTAAATAATTCAACCACTATATATGATAAATATTTTCAAGCATATTGTATCTCACATATACATGAGAATTATAGGGAAGAAATAGTAGTATATTAAAGCAATTTGCTCTTGTAACGCTCAAATGAAATGATTAGATTCATAAAGAAAAACCAAACGTTTATCCCTGATATATTCTAAATTCAAAAAGTAATTTACCGACTGAAATAAAGAATCTGCCATCAATATAAAGCAAAAGTTCTATTTAAGCATTACTTCACTGTCAAGTAACACTTCTCCTCTGACCCATCAAAGTAACACTCACAGTATTGGTCAATTTAATTAAATTTCCGAGGATTGGCAGCATCAATGACGGGGATGTTTAGTCGTGCGGATCACATTGCATTATATACATTTTCTATATTACAGTAGTATCTTTAAATTATTTAGAGTATCCAATAATATATAGATTGTGTCAGAATACTTTAGGGTATGTTAGAGATTATCTCTTAGAAGTTAGAATTAGTTTTCCTATTTTCTTAGTTTCCATATTTCCTAATATCTTATGATTTGTTTCCTTATTAGTTAGGATTATGATTAGTTAATAGTATAAATAAGGCATATTGAGTTAGGTTTTATGAACAATAGCATCATATTATAATACGGATCCGGATTCTCTACAGTAAAAAAAAAATCACGTATTCATACAGTCAGACGATTAGAACCGTGAGATGGAGATCTAAAGGTTCATAAATAATTTCAATAAATTCATCTTTAAAAACACTGATCGTCTGATGAAATCAAACGGTCCATATTCATGAGTGGCAGTCTTGTTGGGAAACTCCATTAACGGGGAACCCTGTCTTTCTGTGGTTTCAAATGGGGAAATTTTAATCGATCAGCGATGGAAAGAAAGAAAGAGCGTGATGCTTTCCAACTCAAAAAACACTTTGTATTTACATTTATCTCTCGTCTCATCAGCTTTATAAGCAAAGCACAACCTGATAATTGACACGATAACCTAAATAGCTATCTATCACTTTTATAATATATGGCTAAATTTGATGGACGCGTAGAAATGTCATGTTAGGGAGATGAATGCTCGTGAAAGTAGAATATGAAACTTTCAATATCATTCGAAAGAAAGTCATTTTCCAATAACATGAGATGGAATGTTGAGACAATAAGAAAAAAGATGAGATGGAATGTTGAGACAATCCAAGATTGTTCCTCTAGAGTTTCGTTTGGAATCAAAAATCCATTACAGTAACAAAAATCATTTCAGTCAGAATAGTTAAATTTTCATGAGAGGCACCATGACAATACAATCCAAGTCATCAAGCTTGTGTGGGTCTCGCTGCATTAGAATAAGGAAAGTTTATTCATCGCTATATATCCTTAGAGTCTTGAAGCATGGTGACTCTTGATTCTGTACTACCAATTCTTTGCACCTATATATCCAAATCCAGCAGTCAAGTGTCAAGACACATCACAACTTAAGTCCTTGACATAAATATATCCAACTACTTCAATCAAAAATCATCTATATATATAGATTATACATAATAGTTATCATAACTTTTCAAACATCAAAATACATAACCATCATATGTCCATAAGCTAGGATCAACTATATCTCAAAATAAAGAAAATGTCCTTATCTTTATCCTTATACCTATAGTTGCATTATACTAGAGTCACAAAAATATTCTCTCCATTACATGCAATGGAAGCCTACCATTACTCTTCATTACATAATTTACATACATGTATATGAATGTGTTGTATCTGACTAGTATTATTTTGGTAATATGTGATTGTCTGCAAATGCAATTGTTATTAAGTTGTGACCTTTAATTCTGTGAAATATACAAGGACTCTGCTATATATTCTGTGAAATATATTCTAGTATGAAAAACTATTTTGAAGCAACTGAATGCAACATTTTTTTGTAGCTTTATGATGTTTAATATTCATGTCATTTCAAGTCATGATGATCTTGTTTGTGCCTTTCCACTACTCAAAATGTTGGATAATTAAAAATGCAAGCGGCGCAAGAGTAAAAAAAAAACACTTTGTAGCATCAACAATTCAAAGGTAAAGATAGAGAAAAATCACTAAAACATGATTGAATTATATTTCAATTTCGCAAAGATAGAAAAATCATGGTTAAGGTAACACCTTAACAACAATTAAACAAATCTGCAGGAAAAGAAAAAAAGATGAATCATTATCTCCCATCAAGCACTCTAAACACGATGAGTCAAGAAGAATCATCATCATCATCATCCAAAGTCTCCTCCTTACTAAGCTCAAGAACTGCTTAAACTGGTGACAATAGGAATAACAATAACCAGAATAAGAATGAGCAGAAGAATGATCCCAATGCACATCCACTTCCTGCTCCTCTTCTGGTACTCCTTTGCACTCTGGAGACTCTTGGTTCCATCCTTGACATAGTGGGAAGCGTGGAAGACGTGATGCTCGATGTCGTCCATCTTCTCACCCTGTGCCTCCACCATGACAGCCATGTCAAGAAACACCTGGTGCAGCTCAAGCAGACTCTTCTCAACCTCCTTGGCAGCATCATGCCTGTCCTGAATTTCCAGCACGGTATCCAGAACCTTCCCTCTCCCGTGTTCCTCTATGGCCTTAGCAAGAACCTCTTCCTCGTTCCCGTTGGCGATGATCTTCTCAATCACATCCTCATCTGGGTGCTCCCCAGTAACTGTGAAGTACCTTCTACACACAGTATCCTTGTACTCAGTCATCATCCTCTGCCTCAGATCCTGAAAGTCCATCATGAGCTCCTTCAGCTTCTTCCTGAGGCCATTGGTGACAGCAATCCGGGTCCGGTAGATGGCGGGGGTCCCGTCCTTGAGGGCGGAGAGGCGCCTGTTGGCGGCATTGGCGCGGTCCATCTCCTCCAGCTGGGTCCGGATGGCCCGGGCCTTCTTGAGTACGGCAAGGATTTCAGCGTTGATTCGGCTTCTGAGGGCCTTGTGGGCTTCAGGCTTGTGGAGGGACTTGCTCTCCTCGTTGGCCTGCTGGAGCCGGCCCAGGATGTCTCGGAGGGACCCCATCTCGGCCTTCACCTTCTCGGCCTCTTCTAGGAAGAGGCCCATGTCTGTGTCCAAGTGGGTCGTGGAAGAGCTCAGTTCCACCTTGCGATCACCAGGACCACCGGCTTCCAAATCAACGTCTTCTTTCATTGCGACCTTCTTCAGCTCCACGTAGCTGGTGAAGGATTTCGTCATAAGATCGTTCATTTTTTTTTGGATTCTTAGTGAAGAAGAAGAACGATAATAGAACCAGTGAAGGGAAAGTGATACATGAAAATTTCAGAGCAAGTGAAGGGAGTTTTATGACTTGTGAAAGGAAGGGTAACGGATAGTTCATGACAGAAAGTAGCCGTTGCCATTTATCATGTTTGACTCCCAACGGCTAGTTTTTCTTTTTTCTTTTCAAATTACTATTAATTTAGTGACTGTTTTTATTAATGTTTAACTCCTCTTTAATTTCAGTCAAAGAAATAAAAAAAAAACTCCTCTTTAATTTTTTTTTTTTTTTTAGTTTTGGAAAGTGGGGTTTTCTGATTGGATCTGGATTGGATCAAAGAAGAGAACGAGCAGTGCAGATTGATTAAATATTTAGATTCTAATTTAGGGGGACATTTTTTTGTTTTCTGAGATTTCTCCTTGTTCATTCAATTTTTTTTTAATGATGATTTTCATATAAAAGCAGTTTGTTAGATTTCGTGTCCATGATCGGGCATATATATTCACACAAGCATTTATTTTATACAATTAAAATTTATATAAAAAATAATTTGTAATATATTATAGTAATTAAAATTTATACTAAATAATTTTTTTGAATATATAAATTATATTTTAATTTATAATGGATAATTTATATTCGATTAAGGTTATTTTTAATTATTGATAATTCATTTTTAAAAATATTAAAAATTAATTTAAAAATAAATATGAAAAGGACACATTAGAAGTTAAAATGAATTCATAAAAATTCCCATGTCGAAGAAAATCTCTTAAAAATACTATCTTTAAAAAATAGAGCAAATATTTATACAACAATATTTCTTGAATTTTTGTCAAATTACACATAACTCCATGAATTATTGTAATTTGTTCTAAAAAAACGCTTTTATTCAATATAGTTATTTAACTTACCTTCTATTGAATTTTAACCATTTTTTTAAAAAAAATATCTTATCTTTTTTATGAATAAATGAGAAAAGACCCCAAACAAAATATGAAAACACGGTAGAAACTGACGTTGAACCGCACTGAATTTGTCCACAAAAATTGAACTTTTTTTTATTAAAAATTGAACAGATCAAACTATTGTTCAGTTCAGTTTTTAAAAGCTTAACTGCTTCCAAAAGAATTGAATCCAACTGTAGTTCATCTCAGTTTATTGCTGTATTAATAAAGGAAGCACAAGAAAATATGGTATGAAATTATATAATGACAGTAGAATGTTAGTATCAAATTACTAATAGTAACATATTCACTTAAAAGAATAGCCGCAGCCAACTAGCTTTATTGTTGTATTCTTGTCTTTTTTGCATGCCACTATATATTTTCAAATAATTAATTCTGAATTTTGTTGGGAAAAATATCTGATGATCTGAACCTGCAGTAAGTTATAATTTCACACCATTGATTTCGGGTCTCAAATAATGCTGCGGAAAATGGCAATTTATGACACTTTCTTCTTCCTGCCTCTATTGCTATTGGTAACACAACTTGAGAAATGCTAATGCGTTTCTTTTGACACTCTATTTTCAATGTTGTTTATGATTGGACGGAATTTATTAAAAGTTATTAGTTTTAGTAGATCATACTTATTATTAATGATTATATCTCCAAATTGAAATAAGAGATATACTAAAATGAGTAATTTTTAACAAATTTTAATCAACTATGTAAAAAGTAATAAAATACTAGATGTCAAAACTTAAGTAAAAGAAAGTATGTTAACCTTCATTCTTAGAATTATCTAAGAAATTACAGTTCAAAACAATTTCCTATAACTCGGTTCAATCAAGTTCAAATTCAACAACCATAATCATAACGACACTAATCATTAAAAAAAAAAATACTTAACTGGCCATCAACAAAATAAGCAAACTTTGTCAAGGCTCCCCCCATAGCATGAAATCACATTAAAATGACCCTCCGATTTGAAAATTCAGTAATACGACTGACTTAATTAGAGGAGTACATTGCAACTTGCGAATTAAATCAATAGCTACTTTAGAGTCAGATTTAATAGTGAACTCCTTGAACCCCTTACTCCACGCTGAATCAATGCCAATGTACATGACCCACAATTCTGCATAATTAATACTGCAAAATCCATGATCAACAGCAAAAGAAAACAACACAATCCCCAAATGGTTCCTAAAAACACCATCACATGTAGCTTTCTTAGTGCTCAAATTTAAAATCATCTTATATCACAATTTAGATTATGCCTTATAAATCAAAAACATAATTATATGTTAAAATATTTATTTTTCCTAATGTTTAATTATAATAAATGTCATATATTAAAAATATTTAGTTACTGTAAATTTTAATTATATAAAAAGAGTTTAACTTTTATATAATTTCAGCATAAAATTAAAAGTTTTAACTTCAACCAACATTCACGAGAGACACTGGTTTAAGTTTTGATAGTTTAATTATAGTCCAACCGATATTAATAAAATAGTTAGATAAACAAAATATCACCACTTTGTATCACTAAAAACTAAAATAAAAATAATTTAAAAAATTAAATTAAAATCATTTTATACCTATTTGTAATATTTATTAAAAATAAAAAAATAAATAAAAATAATTTTTATTTTAAAATATTTTAGATTGAATTTAAAATTATTTTTAAGAAAAGTTTGTTTAAAATTATTTTTTCATCCATTTTTTTATGAGAAAAGATTATATACAGTTTAAAAAGTTTTACACCATCACCTAATCACAATTTATTATATATGATATAATTATTTTAAAATAATTCAAATGATAATTTATGATTGAATAATTTTACAGGGTAAGTATATACTCAGTAAATCTTTTTTTTTTATTATTGATTTTCACTTATTAAAGATCGGTTTTATAACTTTTATTGATCTCACTGTTTTTTATTTTTTTAGATTTAATGAACTCATTATTTGACTGGCTCCTTATTAGATGGATTCTAATTTTCAAAGTTATCTTATCAATCATTCAAAAATTATTATAGTTGATACGACTAATAAAATCAAGAAACTTGAGATATGAAAATCAATACGGGTATCTAATATAAGTAATACAGTTTTTTTTAATCTTAAATAAGATTATTTTTAAAATACCTTTTATTTAATATACTTATTATTTTTAATGTTTGTTATCAAATTCTAATAAATGATAGTTTAAAAAATAACACAATTTATAATAAAGCTTACTTTTTAAATAATAATAATAAGCGCAAAGTATTTTTTTTCTATAATCAAGGGATGAATTATTTATGTGTAAAACGAAATATTTAATCTACTTTCACACAAGTACAACTGCTTCTGTTTTGTTTTTGTTTTTGTTTTATGAAACTGATAAACATAATCTTTCTTCGCCTATTGTGGCACTTTTATTGCTCGCTCACTCTATCTCCATCCAGAACACAATCTTCTTCTGACTCACCCTTTTGGTTTGTTTTCTTTCAAGAGATCCAAAAGTAAAAGAAAAGAAAAAAAGGAGAAACTTTTTTCGGTTTCAGTGTTGTGAGATCCAAAACCAGAAAAAGAAGATGGTTAGTGCAATAAAAGCAGCCATTGGAGATTTGGTGTTGACTTTCCTGTGGGTCTTCTTCTCTTCCATGTTGGGACTGGCCACCAACACCATAACAACAGCGCTCGATCTTCATCACGTTTCTTACAACGGTTTTGATTACCCTTCCGCTGTGATCATCACTTCGCTCATCTTTATCCTCGTTACCATCTTCACCTTCGTTGGCAATGCCTTGGGTGGCGCCAGCTTCAACCCCACCGCCAATGCTTCGTCCTACGCTGCCGGGCTCGGCTCCGACTCCCTCTTCTCAATGGCTCTCCGGTTCCCTGCTCAGGTTCGTCCGTTCGTTATGTTCGAAGGTTTTAAATTTCGGTCGCTGCCTCCGTCTCTATTAGAGACCGAAACTTTGGTCTCTGTATCGAGGCTTTTCGGGAGTCATTTGCGACCACGTTGGCTGCATTTGTCAGCATTTTTTTTGCTGTCGCGGTTTGGTAGTTGTGTTCAAGGTTTTAAACTACGGTCGCTGTCATGGTTTCTATCCATGGCGTTGCGGAAAAAGGTTTTAAAAAACGGTCCACCATTGTAATTTTGGTTGCAGTGTCGAGGTTTTTCGAGTGATTGTGATTGCATTAGCTGCATTTGTTCGCAATATCCTGCAACATCAAGGATTGTTGTTACTGCAACTGTGACTGAAATTTTGAATTTTGGGCAAGACTTTGTGGACCAAGGTTTTTAAATTGCAGTCTCGGTCTCAGTTTTGTCGCATTCCTTGATTTTGTAGGAAATTGCAACAAACTAATGTGGTGAATCGGCCACGATTGTGGTCACATTGCTGGAGACCTTAACAAACCTTGACGTTGCAACTGAAATTGCAGACGTGGACTGTTTTTAAAAACTTGTTGCGGATAAATGTGGCCATAATTGACCCTAAAAACCTTGATTTTACTACCAAAATCATGTTTGCAGGCTGAATTGTTAGACCTTGGTTATGTTATGGTTCCTTTTGTTTGAGCATTTTTGGAGATATTTTGAATTCAGTTGAATTAATGAGTGGTGGTGGTGTTACACAGGCACTGGGTTCAGTAGGTGGTGTTCTGGCGGTTATGGAGGTTATGCCACCAAAATACAGGCACTTGATTGGAGGGCCTTCTTTAAAGGTTAGCTTGCATACTGGAGCTATAGCAGAGGGGGTTCTGACATTTGTAATCACCTTTGTTGTTCTACTCATCATGATCAGGGGTCCTCGTAGTGAGGCGGTGAAGACTTGGTTGATGGCAATCTCAACTGTGGTTTTGATCACTGCTGGTTCTGCTTACACAGGACCAGCAATGAATCCTGCCTTTGTGAGTGATTACTCTATACATCTCAATTAATATATTTATTGGTGTTTAATTGTGTTTTATCTTTCTGCTTTGCTCTATATCTAAAATCGTATAATTCAGCATGCTTTCAAATTGGTGTACATCCTTTCTGATCTATCCTGTCACTACTCCACTGCCAAACACCCAGAAATTCAGAGTTCTACTTTAATTTGATGGTTTTTCCCTCAAACTGTTTCCAATGCTGTGTCAACCCTCTTGCATCTTCTGGTATTTTAGCTCCCTTCCACTTTAATATTTTATTTCCTTCCTATAAGTTGGTCTTCTTCTATCTGTGTTCTTCATTTTGATCACCTCTTTCTCCATCTTAGCTTCTATTGTGCCTTTTATCAGCATGTTTCAGACAATTTTTCAGTTTCCATGTCTCACTCCTCCATCCATTAGTCTTTGGTCGTGTTCTTTGGTTTCACAGGCTCAAATTATATAGCTTGATTTCTTTTATTTAAAAGAATTATTTGTAGCAAGCCTAAAATCTTGACGGGAAGTGTTAGAATTAGTTTTCCTATTTCCTCTATCTTATCATGATTTATTTCTATAATTAGTTAAGATTATGATTTATGAGCACATCAACACATGCAATGCATCTCAATTAATATCAATTAGTGTTTCATTTCTTTTATCTCTCTTCCTCCCTTAACACCTAAAATCATATAATTTCAACAATTACTTTGTTGCCTTTGCCGTTTATTATCATTGATTTCCTTGTCTTAATTATATGTGTTGCGTGCACCAGTTTTAGCACACCATATCATCTAATCTTTGAAGGAAGCCTGATTTCTCTTCTTTCTTTTATTCCTTTTTTAGTAGATTATGATTATGATATGCACCTCAAGTTTGAAATTTTGTGTTGTCAAATCTTTTTCAGAAAAGTGGGATTTCTGGAATTTAACTTTTACCTTTTGTTGTGGTATAATGCTATTATGAGGTATGGTGTGTGCATTCATGCTGGAAGATTGTGTGCATAGTTTGTAGTTCCTTTTCTTTTGGTTACTATCTGCAGATACAGATTTTTCCACTGAGATTTTATACCCTCTGATATGATTTTTTTTCCTGGCTCTCCTGTGTGACAATACTTTTTAGTATTTTTCACATTTTGTACTGTATTTTTCATGATAATTGTTATTGGACATCTTAACAATTCTCATATTTTGCCAAAGTTGGCTTTGAATCTTGAACAATGGAAATGCCATCCTTTTATCTATATGTTAAGGCATACAAAATAAGGGGAATACTTATATAAGTTATTTGAAATTGATAGTACCAAGATCAGTTGTAGCTGTTGTGTTTCTACTTATAAAGTAAAGTAACTATTGTCATTATCTTCATGTCTCTTTATTCATCATTAAAATCACTCCATTTAACCTCATGTGTCGCCTCTTTTATTCTTCCTCTGCTGTATTATTGTTTTCATCTAATTGACTTGTATGCCAAGCTGCATCTTGTTTCTGCTCATAAAATTATCAATGTATAAACTTGTTCCAATGCAAAACTATAATACATTTGTGAATATTAAGTGCCAGTGTGCCACAAAACTTTATGTTTGGGAAATTTCATGGTTGATTTCAATTTCATATTAAATTTGACAAGTAAGAACTGTAGAAGGGGTGTCATAGAGTATTCATGTTAAATAAATGTCTGATGTCTGTCCTCTTTGTGTGAAAGCTGCTTTTGAGAAATTTTACAGAAAACCTACTAAATTTATAGGAAATATCTTCCTTTGTCACTTTGCCATAACTATCCCTCCCTTGCCTATGAGTTTTAAGGTATGGAGATTCAGGATTTACAATTGTACATGAGTTAACATTAAGGATAGATAATTTTGGGATCAGGTATCTCTTAGGGATGAAAAGAGAGGAAAGTTGAGTACTTCGAAGTTTGAACTTATTTGGAGTTGCTATGTGATGATTAGTTTAAAGTTTAGTGACTGTAGTTCCATTTTTCATTTTATTTTCTTGTATATTTGTCTGACCTTAATGCACCAGTGCCTTTGGCTCTAAGGGCACTCCTCCTCCATTTTAGTTTGGTTTTGGTTGTACTTTTTCTGTTTTTCATCCATTAAAGTTTGGTACTTACAGCAATTTCTCTTCCTCTTCAACCTCTTTTATTGATATATATGAATATAATGCCATGGATTTGAAATCTACCGGCCATTTCACTCCTAAAATAGTTATAAATTCATATATACTGTCGATGATAGCATTATGAAGTATGAAGTGCCAACCTTTCCATTCTATCCTTCCATGTTGTTTTTGATAATCCTGAATCTTTCTGACCATTTTTTTCTTTTTGTAACATAAGATGTTAATGTAATGTTGTGAGTCATATATGCATAATGAATAACTCAATGATTGGTATTATTTTCAGGCATTTGGTTGGGCATACTTTGAAAACTGGCACAACACATGGGACCAATTCTATGTATACTGGATTTGCCCCTTCTTTGGAGCAATACTAGCTGCATGGCTGTTCCGAATTGTCATTCCTCCAGCCCCAAGAGTGGTAAAGCAGAAGAAAGCCTGAAGAGACATGGTAGATATGGTTCCTGTGCTGCTGTTAAGCACCAATGCTAGTACATTAATGACTCTTTTTCTGTTTTTATCTTCTTTATTTTTTGCTTAGACCCTTTTATATTTATTGTTTTTTTTTTAAATCATCTCCTGTTCATTCCCCTCTATTCTGCTGTTGTTTTAGACTCTATCTTTCAGCTGACAGTAGAACAATACTTTTATCAGTTTTATGAATAATATAAATTTTAAACATGTTTCACGTAATTTGTAAAAAAAAAAAAAAATCTATTTAGCTACGAGGTAAATAAAATTATTCATCATAAAAAGATTGAAGAGACTTGGAGAAAGAATACTTGTAAATTTTATCAATTATGATTGATCCTTCAATTATCAACAGTAAATGCAAGGGAAAGCCAAGGAGCAAAATTTTGGTAAAATAAAAACAATATATTTGCATATTCAAGATGGTCACGAATTGGAGTTTTACAATATCTTTTGAAGAGATGAACTATCTCCCCTTCCATTCTCCATTCTCTAGTTTGTTTTTTTCTGAAAATTTGTTTCCGGCCTCTCCTCTGCAAACAATATGAGCAAGAGGTGTATATATGAAGAACGGAAGCATAAGTTTGAATTGAGGGTATTTTTGGAAAAAAGAGAAGTATATATATGTATCTATAATATCAATTTCTAACATCTGATGCACAATGACAAATATCGCATTCAGTAAATTTCTTCTACTAGTTAAATTGCCCAACTTGTTTATGAGTGAACATTGTCATAGGATTTTGGGTGTTATGATTTTCATGCGACTTTTGTTTTCGCATTTGGATATCTATCTACAAGGGACTGAATTCGAATTTGGTGTTCATGAATATTCTATATAAATATAAATAACATGATGATAAAAAAATTGAATTAAATATGTTTTTAATCTTTTAAATTTAGATAATTATTTTTTTTAGTCTTCAAAAAAATATTTTTAGTCACTCAAATTTTCCAAAAAATACTTCTAGTCTCTTTTTATTCATTATGTTCATAGTTTCACAATTTGGGATTTTTTTTTTTAATTTTAACCACCAAAATTTATTTTTTTAATTTAATTTTAAAAAAATATTTTCTAGTAATTTTAAACCACAAAAACATTTTACTCGTATGGTTTATTGATCATTTTTTTTATTTCATATTCCGGCAATTTTAAAGAAAAAAAAACATGGATGTGGAATTATCATGTTTTTTTATATATCATGATGATTTTAAACCGTTATAAATCATTTTTAAAAAATTAAATTAAAAAAACATTTCTAATGATAAAAAAAAACACTTTAAATTATGATATCAATAACACAAAAAATGAGAAAGATTAAAAATAACTTTTAAAAAATTTGAGAGAATAACAAAAGTAGAATTTTTTTAAGGACTAAAAATAATAATTATCCAAATTTAAATAACTAAAAACATATTAAACTTAAATTTTTTTAACAGTGAATCTATTTGCTTATCTATTTCCTCATTTCTAAACTTTTTTTAAAACATTTAATTAGTTTTCTAAATTATTTGATTTTTTTTTAATTAGGACCTTAAATTTAAAAAATATAATTGAGTACAGTTTATCATTATCAATTAGAATTTTTTTTTATCTATTTATCCATTTCCAAATTATTTCAACTTTTTTTAATTAGATCCCTAAATTATTTGAAAATTTTAAATTAGGTCCTTAAACTAAGAAAAATATAAGGGTTAAATATATTTTTAAGAATTTGAATTTAGTCATTTGAAAAAAAAACTTTGTATTTGTCCCCAAAGTTTTAAAAATACCAAATTTTAGTCATTTTCTTGACTTTGTGTATTGCTATAGTTAAATGTCACACCACGTAATCATTCAAGTCAGCGATTGTGAAGTGATTTAAAATGTCATCTAAGAGCATCTCAACAGTGATTTTTGGAAGGAAATCTTAACTTCAAGATCTGATATTCTTAGAATTCACTATTGGAGTTAAGAATCACCAAGATTCGCACTGTTTCCCAAAAAAGTAATTTTTTTCTCTCTTTCCCTAGCAGAGACCCGCAAGAAGAAACTACCACAAAGGGGAAAATTTCATAGGAAAGGGAGGAGAGGAGATGAACAACATAACCTAGTAAAAATGAAATAAAAAATTAAAAAAACGTAAATATGGGTTGATGAGCAACAAATATATCTCTTACATGTTGTTGATGAGAAGGAAGATGGTGGTTGCAAAGGTTTGTCACAGGACAGAGGGTGGGGTTGGCGGCGAAGGGAGGTGAGGGTGGGGGTTAACGGTTCGCGGAGAGGAAAGAGAGGTTGTGTAGCGCGACAGAGGGTGGCATGCTCAAGTGTGAAGGAGAAGTGGTGTGAGGGGCACGGCTTAGAGAAGGAAAATGGGAAGAAAGATAGGGCTTGGGCATGCCCATTGCACATCATTTTTTTTTTGTTAAAAATGATCATTGCACATCTTTTTTTAAAATGACCATGTCCTACCCTTTTTTTCTTCAAAAGATCATTCCCTACTAGTACCTATAAAAATTTACCATTGCATTTAATTTTGTTTAAAAAATATTATAAAATTAAACTTTTCATCTCCTATAAATTAAGTCATTGGTCCCAATTTATTTCACACCAATTTTCATTCTCATTCTTTATTACGGTCCAAATCAATTTAATTGACAAGTTTATATGAATTTATTGTAAAATCATTAACAACCTCTTTCCAACCAAAATTCTAACATCCTCTTCCGTTTTGGTATCAATAATGATAAAATTTAATTTTTATTATTCAATGTCAATGTTTTTTTATCAATGATATGTATTTCAATTATATATATTATCTTGTTGAATAAATACTTTAATTATTAATAAATTTTCTTTTTATGTAATTAAAAATAATATGATTAATTATTTTAAAATAAATATTAAAAGATAGATCCTTCGTAAAACCTAACAAAATGATTTAAGATCTCACAGTAAGATTTACGGTTGGAATAAAAAATGAGAAAGATTTTGAGAGTAATGAGATACTATAAAATCAAAAAAAAAAAAACTAAAATCTCATTTTGGGAATTATTATTGAAAATGCTCTAAGTTGTAACTAATAAAAAATTAAATACAAAATAAAATTAACTAATTAAAAAAGAATTAGAAAACAAGTAATAAAAATAGAAGTTTGGAAAAGGAAATGTTCCTATGATGAATCTGTTCCGTTCAGGTTCTATAGAACTAGTTCAAGTTCAACTTAACATTGCCATTGAATTCACTCGGAGCATTGTCTCCTGTCTCCTAACAAAGTTAAAAAAGAAAAACTAAAATATAGTATTTTTAAACTTCTTAGATCAAATACAAATATTTTTTTTAAAAGGATTAAAATTAAACTTGATATATTTTCAAGAGAAAAAGAGTTATAAAGTTATTATTGATAAATTTATTGACTTTTAAAATAATTTAAATAATAATCTATAATTAGACGATAGTATAAAATTATTTTAATTTTTAGGACATTAAGTTATAATTTCAAAGGAATAAAATCATATTTAATCCAAAATATAATTGAATTACTACAACTAGTTAAATGGTGACAAATTTTTGTATTGTTTGAAGTTGTTATAAACTAATTCTAGAGTCTTAATTGCAATATTTTTACTACATCAAAGATTGAATGACAAAATATTTTTAGTTAAAAATATTGAGAGAAGTATAATAATTTTGAGCATCCAAAACGGTTATCGGTAATTCCCAGCTTCACAAAATACTGTTACAACCATTCTGGCGTAGAATCCGGTTCCAGACAAACACACACTCCCACATCCAAATCCAAATAGAAAACACAAACACACTCTCACTTTTTCTCATTCACACCGACACACGCATTCCCCCCATACGCCGTCGTTTTCCAAAGCTTCGCGCCTTCAAATCCAATCCACATTCCCATCAATCAGCACTGGAGTCGCTCCAAGTGCTGAAGCCTCCCTCCCCCTCCGCCGCCGGCCAGATTCGCTTCCGCTCCCCTTCCTCCGCCGAACTCCTCGCCACCGCCGAGCTGGATCTCGAAACCACCAAAATGCTGAAACGCTCCGGCCGGCCCCCGCCGCCGACGCCGGAGTCGCTCACCGACAAGATCTACCACCTCCGGGGTGCGTTTCTGATGGTGGCGGTGCCGCTCCTCCTCGTCACGCTCGTGCTCTACGCCATGCCTTCCGCCTCCTCCAGCGAGTCCGTGGAGGACTACGCCCTCACGCACCGCAAGGTCGGCAACGAACGATCCACCTCCTTCGCCGTCATCTTCGACGCCGGCAGCTCCGGTAGCCGCGTCCACGTCTTCCGCTTCGATCGGAACTTGGATCTCGTCCACATCGGGAAGGACCTCGAGCTTTTCGTTCAGGTGACTCAAAATCCATGGATTGCATTTTATTTTATTTTTATCGGCAAATATTAGTCGTCGTCATTGAAAGATTTGAACACCCTTTTATCTCCAGATTTGCATTTTATTTCCTTCGAATAATTTGCATTAATCTAATAAATGCAAACCAACAATTTAGTCCATAAAGTATTGCACTATCTCCTAAATAGATTTTAAAGTAATGGAATTATATTAATCAATAAAATATTGAATATCCATCAGAATAATTAATATATTTTACAAATAGACTAATTTGAAGGATTTTTTTAATACTTAAAAGGACTATTTGGTATGATTTTTAATACTGTACTTGGGTTAGATTTGGGGTGGAAGAAGAGAGATAGGGAAGAAGTGAAGTGAAGTAAAAATGAGATAGAAGAAAAACTGTCTCTGATTTTTAACTCATGATTTTGAGAAATTTATCTGAACAACTTTACATCAGAAAAATCTATTCTAGTCTAAACGCATCAATATTGAATTTATTTAAAATAAATCATTTATTTATGGTTAATCTATTAAATTGTTAACAACTTATACTTCACTACTTTTCCTGCCAGAAATTCGTTAACTAAGTATGTGTATGATATCTCTCTATTTGGCCCATGAGCAGTGATGAGGTATTATACTGAAATATGTGGAAATTTATGTTTGATATTTTTCTATTTTATACTGTTGTTTATGTTTAATCATGGTATAATTTGAATGTTTCAAGGATTTAGTCCTTGAATTTTTCAAAATTGAATTCTAGTTGTAAAAGAAACACATTTTCATAAACCAAAATGCTGGTTCAAATTTTTTATGTCAATTATATAAAGGTTTTAACAAATGGTTGCGAACAGCGGTTTCATTGCATTGGGAAATTGCAAACAAATGTGGCCACAATGGTTGTTGCAGAAACTCCAAAAACCTTGATGTTGAAGTCAAAACACACAGTCATGGACCTTTTTTTTAAAACCTTGATCAACGTTTTTTCTGTGGTGGTAAAATTTTTATGGTGTTGCAGATTAAACCTGGTTTGAGTGCTTATGCTCAGAATCCACGACAGGCAGCTGAATCTTTGATTTCTCTATTGGATAAAGCAGAGAGTGTTGTTCCTCGGGAATTTCGGCCAAAGACACCCGTTAGAGTTGGGGTGTGTGTTGTTTTTATTTATTTTTTGTATTCATATTCGTTTGGATATCTGAAACTATTTGTATGCTAATGCAGGCAACTGCAGGTTTGAGGGCTTTGGAAGGAGATGCTTCTGGCAGGATATTGCAAGCGGTAAACGTTGCTTGCTGCATCTTGTCTCATGTTGAATACTTCTAGCATATAGTAGCCATACTCGACATTTTAAACTTATGTTGCTTCTGTGATTTTTGAATATAAGGTCCGGGATTTGCTTAAGCAAAGAAGCACTCTAAAATCTGAGCCTGATGCGGTAACAGTGCTGGATGGAACACAAGAAGGTGCTTTTCAATGGGTATGCTTTATGAACTTATTAGTCATTATTTTTAACTTCTGAACAAATTTAGACTAGAGGAGAATTGGCAAATGACAAGCTTTTAGTGACATCGAATGGGTAGTTACAATGCATTTTCTCTAAAGAGCAATTCAATCTCTTTGATAATATATAGAGAAGCCTCACTATACAAATCATCTGCAGTCACTCACAGAGATATTAAAAGGAGAAATCTATAGTCTATATCATGAAAAGGTGGGGGAAATTTCTCAATTAGAATAAATGCTTAACTCATTGACAATTTTACTCTAAGGTTGTCTTTAAGAACTAAATTTTCCATCTAGTGGGATAATGTTTGGTTGTTGTAATGCGACATTGCTCTTTACTTTATGGAGAGTTGGATTTAATTGCTGATTTGGCCATTAGTGATATGGCAGCTAGACGTACAATGAGCATTAATTATAGTGATTATAGTACTATTTTATTGTGAAACAAACTGTTAACAACAGACATGCCTCATCAGCTAATTTTAAATGGGTTATGTGGTTGGAAATACAATTTAAAATAGTTAAAGAATGCTAATCTTTGGGACCCTGGAATGGAAAGCTTGAGTTCTAACCTGTGATTTCAAGTTCTTGATATGAAATATCAGTTCAGATACCATTTCCTAGCAACTAAAATTATACACTGCTAGAAAACATTTTGCATGATTCAAAAGTGGACTAAATTTTTTAACTTGAACTGCAAGCAAAATGGGAAATTAAGATATTGTGTACTCTCCTCTACAGTATTTTGTTAGTCTTACATTGCCTTTTGTTTTATTTTAGGTGACTATTAATTATCTACTGGGAAAATTGGGAAAAGATTTTTCAGAGACTGTTGGGGTAGTTGATCTTGGAGGTGGATCTGTTCAGATGGCATATGCCATCTCAGAGACAGATGCTGCCAAGGCTCCAAAATTATCAGTTGGAGAGGACCCATATGTCAAGGAGATGTTCCTAAGGGGAAGAAAATATTACCTCTATGTTCACAGGTTTTTCTTCTTGCTCTTGATATGCCATTCTGAGATGTTATGTTTTATGGAGCGGCCAGTTCTGTAGTCTTTACCATGATTTTCTGATAGATAGATATTATGTAATACAATTCCATCTCCATGGTCAATAGGTTTTAGCATTTTGCTTGCTTTCAGTTACTTGGGCTATGGTTTACTAGCAGCTCGTGCAAAGATTTTAGAGGTTTCGGATGATTCTGGAAACCCTTGCATCTTAAATGGCTTTAATGGTAAATATTACTTTGGCTTTCTGCATGTCTGGTTCTAATTTGATGCCAATAAGAAGTTTTATTTTAAAACATCTTCAGGATCTTACATTTATGGAGGAAAATCGGTCAAGGCTTCATCCGCCCCTTCTGGTGCAAGCTTGAATGAATGCAAAAACATAGCTTTCCAGGCTCTCAAAGTTAATGAGTCAAAATGTACACATATGAAGTGCACTTTTGGTGGGATATGGAATGGTGGGGGGGGTGATGGACAGAAAAACCTTTTTGTTGCCTCATTTTTCTTTGACCGGGCAGCTGAGGTATTTATTATTTTATTCTACCTTGGACCAAATATTAATTCCTCTATTTAATGCAACTTTGTCATACTAATCATGTTATTTATTCATAGGCTGGTTTTGCCAATCCAAATTTACCCGTTGTGAAGGTTCGTCCCGTGGATTTTGAGGCTGCAGCTAAGCAAGCTTGTAAAACAAAACTTGAAGATGCCAAATCCACTTATCAACGTGTTGAGGAAGGGAACCTTCCATATTTATGCATGGATCTCTTATACCAGTATACATTGCTTGTTGTTGGATTTGGTAGGTTTTGTACTGGTGTTGGAACAGTTACTGCGTGATAATTGATGCTTTCTGTAAAATCTTTTACTTTTTCTGGGTCAATCATTCTCCAAAATATTGAGTAATGGTATTATCTTCCAGTACTGATTGGATCATATGTTTGCAGGCCTAGATCCATGGCAACAGATTACATTAGTGAAGAAAGTTAAATATCACGATGCTTTTGTTGAAGCTGCATGGCCCCTAGGCAGCGCCATAGAAGCTGTATCATCTACATAATGACAGACACCAGTAATGATAATTACCCACCTGAAATCTTCTGGGATGAGTTTTATCACAAGTTCTTTTGAGGTGAAGTTGCCTCCATTCATAAAATGATCAGAAATTGCTATCAGGTCAAATTGGAATTAAATATGGGGATACATTTCAAGAATAACAAGAAGACAGATTCTTTATTTTCATTTGTAATTATTTTACAAAAGTATCTGATTTACAGCTTTGGAAGACTGATTCAATTCATTTTGTTCATCTATTTTTTGTAGTCTTTAGAGATGATGGACATAAGGGTGACGGGGGGGTAGTATTTTTTTTTTTTTTTTTTGTTGATTCCTGATAATAGTTAATTGAGCAAATTACAGAAATTTCCCAAAGATTTAATCATATCACGCATGCACCCCCTCCTTTTCTTCATCCTACAAAAAATCCCCTAATTTTTGCCTTGGCATCCCCTACACCCCAAATGACGTAAGCCCTGTTTAATTTACGGATCATGCTTTTTTTTTCCTAAAATACCCCCACCTCATCTTCATTAAGCCCCTTAACCAAAATCATTTTGCAGTCAATGAAAATTTCCAAGAAACTTTACCAACAATTTTGTAAGAAGCAGCATCAATTTTTTAAAAGAAATTGCTACAAGAAAATTAAAACTAGCTTCAAAATTTATATTAAATAAATGGATACATAATTCCAGAGCAATCAAGAACTCAAAAACTAGAAGCAAAGAAGACATAAATGGATACATTATTTCTTTCCCCTCCTTCAAAGGATTTTGTTTCTAAACCTCCTCTTAGATTGAAACAAACACCCTCTACTCTTATGCGACGTGGCTTTTGCTGGAACGTCGATGGCAGCAACGACTGAGTAGCATGCTTAGTGGTTCCCGACAGCGGACGTTGTTCCATAGGTTTGTTGGAAATAGAGAGAGTGCATTTTTGGATTTGACAAAAAAGATGGAAACATTAGTTAAAGGGGTTATGGGAGGGGAGGCCAAAGTAATGTGAGAAAAAGGAGAGGATGCATGTGAAATATGACTAAACCTCTAGTTAATCCCTCTTTTCCTTCTTATTTCTTGCCCAGACTTGCCATGCTCTTGAAAAAGCCTATTGGATCTTATTGAAAGATAGGTTGCCACAAAAGTTAAACTTGAAAAGTGAAAGGGACCTAAAGAAATAAGCTTGGAACTTGCAAATGTTTGGAGTAATTACTCCTTTCCGACCAAAATTATTGATGTCTAAGATTAATACACATATTTTAAGAAATATTTAATGTACTCACAAATTACATATACTTAGTCTAAAATACTCTTATTTAATGTCTATGGTGGGACTAGTTGTAGAATATATCATAATTGTCTAACTCATGTTAAATAAGGGTATATGTGAAAGAAACTAAATAACAAGACTTGAATTCTTGAAATATGTAAAATAACAATAGTTTTAGAGGGAAAAAAAAGCTAAAACATCAACATTTTTTATGTGAAGGGAATATTGTTTTCATCACTTGTCAAACTCATAATTAATTTGTTGGGACAATGCTAAGGGACTACACATATAATTACGGGTGTTTGTGACTTGATTGATTTGATACACATATAATTAGGGGTGGTTGTGACTTGATTGATTTGATTTTTTTATCGAAAAGTTATCCAATCCAAAATTAAAAAACATGCACGATTTGATTTGGTTTGGTTGTCATTTAAAATAAAATCTAAATCAAACCAAACAAATATTTTATAGTTTGGTTCAATTTGTTTTTTATTAAAATATTATTTCATTAAAATATATATATTTTTTTCATATTTTAAATACAATTACATTAAAAAAATTGTTAATAACAATCTATGAAACTTATTAATATGCTTAACCTTCTATAATAAAAATATGTAATATTTCATCTATTTTAAATCAAGTATATATTTAAAAAGTTGTTGGAAAAAAAAGTAATATATATTATATAAGTTTCATATACATAACATTATAAAATTTGAGAAAAACATCATCCAAACAAATTCAAAAAAATCAATTTGGTTTATATTCAACTTTTTTGAGCGATTTTTAATTTTTATTTTGGATCAATTTGAATTTGAACATTCGTACGTCTTACCTTAGTTATGTTTATTTTTTTTATTCCTTCAATTTCAAAATAGTTTTTAATTTTTTTTTTTTTTTTGGGAAAAGTCTTTAAAGTTATGTTATGGCACCCAAATTAAGAAATACTTAATTGATATAAATATAGACTCAAATATTCTCATTTTTTCAACTGATATGTCATAAATTATTCTACAAATTCTCATATTTTTTCAACTACTTACATTAATAAATAACAGTAAGATTTGGTTAGTATGAATTGAAGAAAACAAAAAATGTTATTTTTAATGGTTGGTGTCTCTTTTCAATGCAAATATTACTTTATTCTCTTAATCATATATAGGGGTACTGTTGGAAAAAATAACTACAAGGACTAAAATTTTGAAACATATTGTGATTGTTGGTATTTATCTGGATAATGAATATTGTGTATTATATAATGCATTTATTTGTTGATCGACTACATAATGCATATTGTGAATTGCATAAGTTCTTATCTGTTAATTGTATAATGTATACTTCATAATGCATATTAAGTTTCACATCTTCTACGTTTTTGCAACTACAGGGACTAGATTGATAAGTTTTAAACTATAGTGAATAAAATGAAAAGTAATTATAACTATAAGGATCAAAAGATATTTAAATTTAAAATAATACTAATTTTATATCCTTAATTATTATAAAAGTATACAGTAGTTTATATAAAATCTTTTACCCTCTAAGTATATGTATTATTTTCTCATAAATTTTACTGAACATATCTATTATCTAAACGAAAATTCGTGCCCCATGTGGATAAAAGAATGAAGTTACATTGCAATAGTTTAAGGCTATAGGCAGGATGCATTAATCGTTACAGCAATGGAACCTTCTCAAAGAATTATCTCACTAATTTTTTAAAAACTAATTAATATTTTTCACAATTTTGATCCAACTAAAAAACTTATATTACGTAATTATTACTCATTTGCTTGATGTAAGAGTTACGTCAGATAATTCTTTTTTTTTTTTACACAGTTTTATTGTTGTATAATACTATTATGTAATTCGAAAACAAGAAGTAAGAACACTGCTAGCTGCAAAGGTACTTTGACAAGGGATAAGTGCGATTCTTTCTTTGGATTAGGTAAGGTGCACGTGGAAAACTACATGAGTGTGGAAGGTCAAGATTTTAAGGCTGATTGGACTAACCTAATACCATGAATTTCGATTATTAATTGGAATTGGAACGGTGCCCATATATGTCCCTTGACTAGTTTGGAGCATATAATTTTCAGAATGTGATACAGTCAAACTTTCTAACAAACTCACTGTTTCATCGAAGGAATTCTTTTCATGTTGCCCGAAGTCGTGTAGAGATGGACAAGAAGAGTGAGAACGAATCAGGGTCTGAGGCATTTGAATATTTGATGTATATCCAAAATTTAAATTAAGTGTCATTTTCATATTTATTATTCGTCTATGTTTATACATCTTGGAGGAGAAGTGAAAATTGGGAAACTTTGAGCCCTTGTTTAGTATAATGGAGTAGAAAGGAATCAAATAAAATTGAGAATAAATATTTAAATTAAAATAGTATAATAAATGTGTAAGTCTCACTAATTTTAAAATTTTCTTTTTAGTTCTCTGGTGTAACTTCTAATTGAAGGGTAAGTGAGTCTAAATTTTGTACGGAAGATTAATTTTATAAAATATTTAAAAGATCAAAATTTGTGAGATATCTCAATGATTTTTTAAGGAATTAAAGGTTTTAATTATAATAGTTAAAAAAATTATTATTTATCCTATTCTTTTAAAAATTTAAGACAATTCACATTTAGAGAAATGATCAATAATGAATATGGTGTTGAGAAGATAAAAATAATTTTAATATCAATCAGGATTTCAATTATATTCTTAATTCTTGTGTTACTTTTAAAATAGACATATAAAAAGTTATTTAATATCACTCGGGACTTTATGAGTATTTAATGAATACTTGTCTTGGTTCTTGTCCGTTTAGATAATATGGATTGCAACTTTAATAGCCAGCGTGGACGCTAAGGAAAGCGACTAACAATTGATATGCAATTAAGCTTTAAGCAAATTAAATCTCATTCTCATGGTGCACAGTCCACACAAAGTTGAAACTTTAGAATGGTCGTACTTGCTAGCTCGCATATTATGAGCTCTATCCACTCCAATTCTTTTTAGATAAAGAGAATGTAGTGTAGATTTTGAGTGAAAGAGGTTTTGCTATCTTTTCCACCAAATTCATGTATCCAATTATTATTTTAACATACTATAAACTGATTTGCTAGTTGCTGTCTTCCTTTAGTAAAAACTTATTTGATATTTATTTATTCTAGCAACTACAAGTAGTAGGAATAAAAAGTACCAAAGAATTTTATAACAATTTTGATTGTGACGCATGATATTCAATCAATTGAGTTATATTCCTTATCAATTATTTATTGTAAAATATACATATATCTATAACAACTAGTAGTTTAAATATACAAGCTAACTTGTTAAATTTTGAATCAAAGATATTCAACTGGATGCTTTGACATTCCTTTCAATAATGTAAGACATGTATTTTTTATTGTTTATCTGTTGTCGTGTAGTTCTTTTTTCTTCTTTGTGAACGAAAAATTAATGTTACCGGACTACACGGGAAGAAAAACCAACAAGCTAGGGTTGTGTGTGTATCCACCAATATATAAAAATGAAACATGTAAAGTAAGGAACATATTCGGTCACAACAAATCTTCTAAATCCAATATTCTTAATTAATAGTTTTTGCATATATATAATTTTCTTACCCTTTCTTTATCTTTAGCAATAAGGTTACCCCACATCTAATATATTCTCTTTATTAAATTCTACAATATTAATTATCCAATTTAAAGTGAGGCTCTAGTACTATAATAATTCTTTTTTCTAATAAAAAGTGAGATTCTACTATTAATTTAATTAACAATATTATCCAGTTTTGTCTTTAAGATATTTATTGCCATTGTTTTATTATTTAGCACAACATTTTTTTAACTAACATGAAAATTAAACTGATGATTTTCTCACATTCCATCAAAGAGTGGGAAAGAAAAAATAGAAAAGCAAGGAAAAGAAAATATGTGGATAGTCATAGGTAATGCAATGAAAAAATAAAGAAAATAAAATAGAAAAGAATGTTAAAAATAAAAAATTATTATTTTTTAGTTTTTACAAACTCTCACAATCTTCAAAATGTGGAAGCTACCCTTAAATGAAGAGTTCAATTACCTTGCATTTCTTCTTCTTTTTTCCAATTTTATTTGAATTCTAGAATGAATTTCCCTAATTATTGAAGGAAACGCTCAGAAATATTTTTTATGCTTAAATTCTATGAAGTAATATTAAAATAATATAAAGTCTATATACAATGTAATGTGAGCATATAACTTATATCAGTGCTATTTTTTATGTGAATGAAAGCAATGGTCCTTTTAGAAATCAAAATCCAAGCATTAGGTGCTTCTTCTGACTTCACAGTTGATACAATAGTCCAATAGTGAAACAAACGTGTGCATTCAAAAATACCCAAAATAGTATATATGGAGACAGCTTAGTTCGAAAAAAGCATCTTTGAAGAATAATTATTGATTCAGTCAAAGAGTTGTGGATAACCATGACCGTTTTTTTAGAAAGACATTTTAACATAATTGCATTTTCAAAGTGTGAAATTATTTCAAATTATTTTTTCTAAGTATTTTAGGAAAATAAAAAGACATAACCTTTGTTCACTTTATATCTCCTTATATATATATACTAAAATAAACAAAAGAATATTAAGGGAGTATTATAATTATATTATATAGGTTTATTTTTTAAAAATTAATAACTTCTAATTTTTGCAACACGACAATATATTACTAATATACAGTATGATTTAATTGACAACTGCGCGTTAAACTTGTAAAAGAGAAATTATACAAGTTTGATTTTCGCAAAACACATTATTGAACATGATATTTTAAATATTAGTAAACTCTGAATGAAATATAAGTTTCATTGAAAAATAAAAAATCTTAACTACGGTTTTAACACTTTTTTAAGAATACACTATCTTAACACGAAGAGAGTAGAACCCAATAATTAACTCATTCATGCATTCAAATTTGGTCAGATGCACTTGCCACCAACCCGGCAAGTTCGGTATGTTATATTTTCTGGGAGAAAAAAAGGACATAAAACTGAGTTTCAACTTTCAATTCACTTAGTAGAAGCAATTAATGTCACCGACTGTGGATCGAGATGAACCCAGACAGTGAACAACAAAACAAGGAACACGTTCACACCATTTGTAGGAATGAGAATTAGGCGAAGCATGCATGCATGCATGCATATATGGTCTCAGAAATTTGATATGTCGTATCAGAGGTTTTAATGGAACTGTACCATTTCCACCTACGTGATGGCCCCTATAACCCAACGTGCGGACCACGAACCCAATACGTACTTGGCACATGTTGGACCCCAACGATTTCCTAAAAACTTGGCACAACACATAGAGGAGTGGTTGACTAAGGTGACTTTGAGTATGACACAACCTTCTCAACTTACTTGGAACGTGTATATATAGATTTGGGGAGATATTTTGAGGTAGTTTTACTGATCCTAGTGATAGACCCATAAATACCTCTGAGCACCACTGACTTGCTCATCAGATCTCTTTTCACATATACATTTCCACGTTAACACCAAAGATCAGAGATTTCACTTAGAAAAAAGGACTAGACAGCTCAATCGGAACTTGTCAGAAATCAACAAGAACAGAAATCAAGAGATATATAATAAATAACTTTGTTGATTTTAGCCGAAGATATGGAGGAAATTAAAAGAACTAGGGAATAAGATAGCTAATTGTTCTACAAATTAATGAGAAACTAGGTCAGGCAACCAACTCTAGGTTTAAATGCTAATTTGCATTAGATTTTATTTTACTACTCATTTATTGAATAAGTTAGAATAAGTTTTTTTTTCAGTATGTAAAAATTATTTTTTAAAATATATTGTATTATTTGTTAAGTATACGTAGAGAGTTATTTTTACTATGTCTCTCATAATTTACAAAAAAAATATAAATGCTTTTACCAAGTCATTGATTTAAAAATATATTTATTAGTTAAAAATAAGTAAGAATTTAGGTCAATTAAAAAAATTAAGCATAATAAATTGGTTTATTAAGTATATATTATTATTATTAGTTTTTTATTAAAATTTTGAAAATTACATACTTATTAATTTATTTAAAGGTTTAAGTCTATTGATTTTCTTCATATAAGTTTAAGCCAATTAATTAGCTCATTTAGAGTAAGAATTTTTACTTATTCAAAATATTTTATTATAAAATCAGCTTTTGAGATAGACTTTTGATGTCAGACTTCAAAAAAAAGTAAGGTATTGTATCACGTAAATAAACTATATTCAAATCATATATAGATTTGAAAATCCTTGCGAATTTCCATTAATTCTTAATAATTAGGCTAAAAAATATTGAGAAACATCACTTTAATTTATCCAGAAGGAGACCATGATGTGTAAGCTTTTAATTACTTGTGCATCATAATTTGAGCAATAATAAAACTTTCCTTTCTAATAATTAAGCAAAAATATTGAGCAGTCAACCAAGTAGTTTTTTTAAACCACTTGAAACTACTCATGATATTTTTGAGTTTATGGGGATATGTGGCTTTGTAATAAAGTGACAACAATTCAGTAATCACAAAATTGGATTATACTCCATTCTAGTTCCATGAATGCCATCTGGACCAATTCATTTGGTTTGATTGAAGAATATCGTTTTCGTTTAAGATTTTGATAGTATATATATATATATATATATATATATATATATATATATATATATAATATCTTCTTATTTGCATGTTCATTCTTTTTCAAGTTTTTTGCGTGATGACGATGAGTTCTGCTGCAAATATAGCCAATATTTTTGCTATGAAAACTAAAAAAAAATGCACACACTTTTTGGGCGATTAACTGGATTCATGTAATGCATCCAATTGATAATACTTGTAGGGTTCCAACCAAAAAAAAGTTGGTCAGTGGTAAAAAATTATATGGCAAAAATCTTGATCTGGTATGTTTCCATTTTCTCATTTACAACATAATAACAACTATTTTCACTGATCGAAGATAAATACTTCATGAGAAAAAAAAAAGCAATGCTTCATTAATTTTCCAAAATGACAAATAATTTTAATTTTTTGATAAAACGTCATAAAAATGAAATTGACGAAGTATTTAATATTTTTAAAATCAGGTGGATAATTAAGGCAAAAAAAATTATTTGTTCAAGATTAATCATCAATTCAAATGTAATTAAATTAGGGTTGAATCAATAAAACTTAAATATATATTTACAAACTTTTATGATATATTAAATAATAGTTTGATATAAAATTATAAGAAAATTCAGTTAAATAAAATTTTCTAAATAATCTAACCGATTTCCAATCCAAGCAATTAAATTAACCGTTGTGATACTATTCTCTAAACTATATATAGTACATATGTCTCAATTGCATTTAATTACAGTATTAAAATTAGTTTTAATAAAATCAATTTTATCCTACCTTATAATAAACGGTCCTGAATAGGTAGGTGCGCAACTATTTCCTAAGAATTACTGCAGAGAGAAGGTGCCACCCACCAATCATTTCTACCTTGAGTTTGGTGGACACGTGTCACAAGCTTATCTCAATGATGATTATGTCACTAACCCGCCACTATCACAAACAAGCCACATTTTTTAGAGGTCATAGATTTGCTAGAAACGACAAAATAGAAGTGTGACTTATTTGGTAGAACAAGCCAATAGGGTTCATTGGTGTGCCAAAGTGTCCCTCTTTCTCTCTCTATCAAGCTTTGGCCAGCCAGCACATCTCTCTCTAAAAAATGGACCCTACTTTGGAAAATCTTGCAGTTGCTTTTCCTAGTCCTTCATCATCCCCCCCAACAGCCATAAAAGGCCTTACCCTCTTCACACCCCCAAAAAAAATTCCAATCCTCTCTCAACTCCCAAGATTTGGCTTTGTGTCTTTGTGTGCTCATTTTTCACTAAACACCAACCCAACCTCATACACAAACATTCTTAATTTTGATTTTTTGTTATTATTTTCTTTGTTTGTTAATTACTTATATTAAGCATCATGGGAACCCCACAATCCAATAACTTGCCACCAGGTTTTAGGTTCCACCCTACAGATGAAGAGCTCATTCTTCACTACCTAAGGAAGAAGGTTGCCTCTATTCCTTTGCCAGTTTCCATCATAGCTGAGGTTGATATCTACAAGTTTGATCCATGGGAGCTACCAGGTTTGTCTACGTTTAAATAAGATCTATATTCTTTTTTATATTTTAAAACTTATAAAGATAAGAATTGCTTTAATATCTAGAAAAAAATTATGGATTTTGATATAATTAATTTTAGAAAGATTGGACACTCTAGAAAAGTTTTTCAATAATAGCATTAAAATCTTTAAATTTTCTATCATGTCATAGAATTTCTCTTAAGATATACCATGTCAAGTCAGGTTGACGTGTGTTATTCATGTGCACTAGAAGAGTTTTAATTTTCTTAATTTTCTTCTTTTTGTATGGAGTGTGATGTGGAAGATTGATGTTTTTTTGTTTGGTGTACGTGGATCTTCAACAGCTAAGGCCGAGTTTGGGGAGAAAGAGTGGTACTTCTTCAGTCCTAGAGACCGGAAGTACCCAAATGGAGCAAGGCCAAACAGGGCAGCAGCTTCAGGGTATTGGAAGGCCACAGGCACTGATAAGAACATAGTGGCATCACTGCCAGGAGGAGGGGTTAGAGAGCACTTTGGTGTGAAGAAGGCTTTGGTGTTCTACAAAGGAAGACCCCCAAAGGGTGTCAAGACCAATTGGATCATGCATGAATATCGCTTTGTTGACACCAATAGACCCATTAGGATCAAAGACACCTCCATGAGGGTGAGTCCCCCCACACTACACACTTATAAATGTATTTTATTTAACAACATTTTCAATTTTGCATGACAACTAAAGAAATTCAAGAATATGCAAAACTTCATCATGGATCTTATTGTCAACTTTATTGGAACTTTAGTATATTTTTATGTTTTGATTAGTTGTATTTATAAACAGTGTTAAAAATTTCTCATTCTATCATATTACTCTGAAATATCGGATTTATGGAAAGTGAACAATTCATTTTAGAGAATAAAATAAGTAATATATTCTTACTTGCTAATGAAAAGATTAATTAACACATGTATTATAAATTATACATGTGTCAGAATATTAACTTTTTTATTTATCAATCACTGAAATTATTTACTCACTTTGAAAGAGGACAATCCTATTTCAAGACTTCTGATATTGTTTTGAAAAATGATTTTTATAGCTAAAACGTATCACAACTTTTGTTACTTTTATTCTCTACTCTTTTTTATTTTGAAGGAATATTTTCTATATGTGTATAAGAAAAGAATAAATAAATAGATGAATACATATATGAATTAATGATTCAATATTTAAATAGCAAATTATATATTATTTTGTTTGTTTGTTTGTTTAGTTGGATGACTGGGTTCTATGCCGGATATACAAGAAGACCAAACATGCTGTATCTCCAACCACAGAGGCAGCATCATCAACACTGCAAGTGATCAATGAGCAATTAGATCAAGCAGAAGAAGAGGAGCAAATCAAAGACAACCTTTTACCAATTTTGAAGAACAACACTACTCTTGTCCCTCCTCAACAAACCACACTGCTCATGTCTCAGAAATCTTTATCCTTTTCCAACCTCTTGGATGCCACAGATTACTCCATGCTCAGCACCATCTTATCTGAGAATAACCACTCCAATAATTACCTTACTCCAAGTGAAGCCTTATTCAATAATTGTGAGAATCTGGATCAGGAAATTACCCCCCAAAATTACTACTACAACAACAACACCAATAGCTACTTGTTTCAGAAGAACCCTTCCCACATGGAAAACATGGCTAGGCCAAAACGCCACCTTTCAAACATGGATCATGAGGACAACATGATATTATACCCTTCAAAGAAATATCAAAGTTCCTCTTGCAATTTTCCTAACTCTAATCCACAATGGAACTTCATGTTCAAGCAGCCACTCATGAGTCCTCAATATCTTCCATTTCAGTGATAAATAGCCAAAAATTATACGAGTCACATAAAGAAAAGAAAAGAAAAAAAAAAGGTTAGGGAGAAAATAAAAATGAAAAAAAGAAGTGAAATATCTACTAGTTGAATGTGCCGTATGGTATCCACAACCTGTTCACTAGGTAAGGATTAGCACACAGAAATATAGCAATCATTTTCTTTTACTTTTTCTTTCTTCCCTTGTTGAAAAATGATGAAAAGAGGTTTCATTGGATTAGTGAACTGTTTGGTACGGAATCAGAAAGCAAGGTTCCACTGTTCAAGAGTCCAAAAAAAAAAAACCATGTGGGGAATCACAGACAAATCGTGTACAAATTAAAATGTTAATTTGTACGTGTTGGGTTGGGAAATTAGTTTTAATTATCTGTACTTTTGTAGACTTGATGGGATTGGTTGTATCATGATATTATTACATTCTTATTTGGGAATGGCTTTAAATTTTCTTTTGGATTTGCAGTATCACCATTTGCCATTTATATGTATAACAGTGCACTTTTCAGTATGTTTTATCACCATATTTTACTGCATTACTTTATTGAATACACGGTGAACATATAACTAGATTGAAAAAAAATATAAGAATGGGTATATAAGAATATATATCTCTATATAAGAATATGTACATCTAAAAAAATAATACATATCTCTATCCAAGAAATTAAAATACATATAAACATTAAAAATCAAAAGTCAAATTAATAATTAATCAAATATATTAGAAAAGGAGCAAGAATTAAAATTAAATAGTTTCTATGTATTCGTAATAATTTTCATTTTATTCTTTTTATATGAAAACTGTTGCGTTTTAGAAACTAAAAAGTATAATAATGTATAATATGCATTCCCAAGCCAAGTCCAACTTTGCTACATATGTATTGTTCAAATCAAAACATTGAGTTTGCGGTTGTGGTTGATTTAATGAGTATTTTGTAAAAGTAGTGTTATTTATTTGCGATATCTTTTAAAAAAATATATAATACAGTGATATCAGTCTTTCGTTTTCGTATATTTTTTTATATATTCAAATTAATATATTATATAATATCTACTTGATATAGTCTATCAAAAACTATCTATTTGATATAGTATCTTTTCTATATATCGTACACGTACAATTTTTAATTTTTTTTTAATAAATTGATGGGTTAAATAGAAAACACTGATTCTTTAAATAGTCTGTTTTAGTTATATAGTATGCGACTTACCAAACCCACAATATTAGTTGGCGCCTAGGTATGACACACGCATATGTGGAATTCTAAATAATTAAAATAATTGTTTTTTGCACAATAGTTTATTTTTGGTATTTTCTTCTTTTGGGCTCTGGCTTCTTTATTTTTGCATATTAAGTTATGTGTGCCATAATTAAAAGAATTTACTGTATCATACAAATTTGTCCGAAAAACACAAGTAAATTAGTAAAAAAAAAAATTAGATTAAATTATTGATTTGATCCCTATAGTTTCATTATTCTTATTTTTGAGTTCCTATAGTTTGAAAGTAATTTTTTTAGTCCTATATTTTATATTTTAATTCTTTTTTAACTCCTGTAGTTTAAAAATGTTTTTTTAGTTATTTGTATTTTAATTTTCTTTTAGTTCCTATAGTTTGAAATGAATATTTTTAGTCCCTATCATTTTGTATTTTAATTACTTTTTAGTTCTTACTAAAAAATATAAAAATAATTAATTACAAATTAATTATAAATTATCAATTATTTTTTATTACAAATTATCTTACAATAAATTAATTACGAATTACTTGCTCATATTTTTTTAGTTAATTGTAATTGATAATATTATTCATATTTTGATGGTAAAGACTAAAATGAAATTAAAATATAAAATATAGGGACTTTGACCACTTTCAAACTATAGGGACTAAAAGAGAATTAAAATACAAATTATAAAGATTAAAAAAACCATTTTTAAAACTATAAGGACTAAAAGAGAATTAAAATATAAACTATAGTACTAAAAAAATCACTTTTAAACTATAGAAACAAAAAAGATAAGAATCGTAAAACTATAGAGACGAAATGAGTAATTTAAGTTTTTTTAATATCTTATGCATTAAGTGCATGTATGTTTAAGAAGTTAAGGAAATAAAAAAAAGTATAATAAAGAATTTTTCTATTAATGATATATAAAAAATTGTTTATTTTCTAAACATTTTTTTTATTTATTTTAAACCCTTTTTTATCTTATGCACTAGGTGGATCTAAATAGAAACTCACCTTAATGGTAAATAATAAACATGCAGAAGTAATAATACATGAATAGCATATCTTCAAGATTAAATAATTAACAAGTTGTGATTAAAATATTCTAAGAAATAAATACCAAGACATCAAAATAAATTAGTTGAATGAGGTACATAAATTATTGACTATGTTTGGGAAAATATTTAAGTTGGTTTAATTTTTTTTACTAGTTGAAAAATTCAAACAAGTTTTTTAGTAGCTTTTCAATAATTTTTAGTGTTTTTTTTAAATATATTTGAAGTAATATTTTTTAAAACATTAATTTTTAAATTTTATTTTACTTTTATCCTTGATATATTTATTGATTTTCATGTTATTTTTTAAAAATAAGTCATGATATTATTATTTTATCATTTTACACTTTTCAACTACTTTAATTAGTCTTTATCGAACACTTCTAATTTAATAAGTTAGTTTTTTAATTTCTAATTATTTTTTCAATTTTCATTTAACTTTTCAACTAATTTTATCACATGGTTATAATTTTTTATACTTATTTTTGCTTTCTACATATTAAAAAAAAAAAGAAATCTATGAGAATGGGTCCTCTACATGCGTGCATCATCATCGATGATTAATTAGTTATATTTTTTTGAAAGACATGATTAACTAGTTATATATCTACTATGTAATTATGCATTAAGTCTCGATTGCTCGATAGTTATTAATTAAGGTTGCATCATGCATGACGGATAATTCTTAAGTATCTCGCTAATGCTATACTTTTCTTGAGTCTTTCATGTGTTTAAAGCGAACTTTGATTCCTTTCGTTAACGAGAAGGAATAAGAACAAGGAATGTGACAAACACTCATGTCTCGTATACATATAGTAAAGAGAAGGACTCAGGGAGATATCTCTTCCACGAATATATGCATGTTCACACTACTATATATACCTATTATTTGTTGGTTAAAAATATGTTTAAGAAGGGATTTTTAAATCCATACTCAGTGTTTAATATATTTACATTATTTAGCAGAGATTTATAGTATCACTGGTATCATTTTTCTTGTTGGTGATAACTGGTATCAAATATCAATTCAGTTATTAAGTTATAATTATTTATCATGATAATCCTTCTTGCCGATTTTGATAAAATAAAAGGACAATAATAATCATTTTGGATTAGCTGTAAAAAGACCATTATAATAATTGATTATTTAAATAAGTTATATATTTTTTGTCAAAAATAAATAAATTTTATATTTGAATATATATCATATATGTTAGATGAAAGTAATTTTTAAATTATCTATTTCATTTAAATTATCTAGAAAATTTTCTTTTATATGAAAATTACAAATAAAAAAATAAAAGTTATTTTAATAGTTTGTTTTGTATTTAAAGTGAGCTTTAATTAATTATCATTCTCTTTCCAAATATTAATTAATTAAATGAGAAATAATTAAGTAGAAGAAGAGATGATTACTTCGAATAAAATAGGGATATTGTATTTTAGAATGGTTGAATAATATTTTGGTGGGAATAAAATAGGAAGTTTGTACTTGAATTTCATTATTATGTTGTGTTTGTTACGAAATAAATACTCAGTCATCTAGCAACACCGAAATAGAGTAAAAAGAAAAATGAGTCGATCACATTCTGCAACATTTCTACTCTGAAATGAGAAGAATAGAAAAATAAAAAAAAAACTTGCTTGCATCGTTACATAGTGACCCCTTGTTTTGTTTCCTCTACTAAATAAATAAGACTCTGTAAGGATCATATAATCGATAATGCTCTCGCATAATTCATTATATGGTCATTGGGGACGGATTTAAAAATCTATTCAAGGGGTGTTTTTTTTATAATTATTTAAATATTTAATTTTTAATAAATAGTAATTTTTAAAAATATTTATTATTTTTACACATAAAATTGAATCTGATTTTTAAGACCTTCTTCCTCACTTTTTCTATCTTGCCTATTGCCTATGCCATGTTCTCCCAACGCTCCTCACTCACTTTTTCTATCTTGCTTGCCAAGTCACCAACTTTTCCTATTTCAAAGACAACAAACAAGGTAAGACCTTCTTCCTCAACTCTAATGCCACCTTCTTCGTCTTGTTACCACTCTTCAGATATTCTATTGCTTTCTCAAGTAAGTTGCATTTTTATTTTTTCTTTTACCCAAACTGGGTTTTCTTCAGGACTATGCTTAGGGGCATTCTCTCATAGGTTGATAAAAAAAAACTTCAATAAATTCTTAGGAGTCACATAGACTGATTTGTTTCTTTTTGGTAAGTGGAGAAAATGCTGTATCATATTTCACACCAGCAATAATGCTAGCCTCACTCAAAAAAACTTAAAAGGTATTCATCCTTGCTAAGAAGTTTTGAAACATCAACACCTGTTTCTTCCAATTTATCCCTCACAATGTAACGAACCAATGTTCAAAACTCTGCTAAGAGGGGGTCCATATTTAGTGTCTTGATAAAAGTTTGCCTCTTGTAGAGGATAGGATACTTAAGGGGAACAAAAAAAAAATGGAATAATCATTAGATTCAGTTGAATATAGCTATTTCGAAGCCCACCAGCTTGTTGATTTTTAGTATTCTAACTATTTTAGCAAGTTATATAGGCACCTTTTACTATAGAGGAACATGTGGCATGTGTTTCACACTAAAGGGGCAGTGCTTTCAACCAAACAGAGGTGTCAAACCATATATATTGTCATGCCTTTGATTATTCTGATAAATTTGATGTTAAGAAGTGTTTGATTCTTTTTGCTTATTAGTTTTTCAGAGATTACACTGTAATTATTGTGTCTTTGTGTTGTCTTGTTGATCCATTACCAAAGGCGACTCAAGGACTCAGACCTAAAGTAATTTTAAGAATGAGATCTTTTATTTACTCATAAAATAAAAGAAAAGTTTTTAGATTTTTTAGTTATTAACTACTAAATCTCTTTTTTTTGTTAAACAAAATTATGATATTGGTGAAAAGTTCTGCTCATTAATTGTTACTTAAGGTACCATTAAAAAGATTAACAATTACTTATAATATTTTAATTAAAATTTATTTTCAAATATGATTTTACAATAAAAAAAATTTGAGGTATATTAGAACAAAAATTTTAGGACCTTTTTTTTGAGGTCTAAAGCCCTTGCTTGGGCCTAAGTCCTTTCCACTACTTCAGTGTCCTGAATTTATTATCTTAGCTCCTGAGAAACTCAATTTGTTTTTTTGTTTTATTTTTTATTTTTCAGCTCTAAAATTACATGCTTATAAGACATTCAGACTGTTGTTGTTGGTGTGAAATATGTGATATGTTATATACTTATACCCATTACCATAGCAGTGTGAGCTAAATGGTTCTGCTACATTGTTCTTTAATTTTTATAAACCTCTGAATGCTTATTATTTGTTGTGATTACTCATGAATCATGATTAGTTTCAAGGTGGTTTCTCTTGTTTAGTTGTTCATTTTTGTTATGTGATGTAGTTTGGCTAACACCTCTCATGATGGATGTTTCTGCTGAGACATAAACACCGGGTCATCACTAAGGAATTGAGAGACATAAATGCCGGTGTGATTTTCACACAGCAGCAGATTGCATCCATTCGTTGGTCACTAGACATGATCATGGATACCCTGCGAAACCTTTCACTGCAGAGCATGGTGTGTAGCATATGGAGCCCCCCCTGATTCTCTTTTTTGTGTTGTGGGGTTTTTAGTTTTTCTTTAGACTTTAGACTATGTTGTGATTGTGTTTAGATTCATGTTTTAGTTTTGGGTTTATTAACTTTTTGGTCCATCATCATTGGTAGATTTTCATTTTTAGTCCTTAAGAATTTTAAACTAGGAACCAAAAGTGAAACTAATATTTTTAGGGACTAAAAAGAAATAAAAATTTGAGGGACTAAAAATAGAAATTCACACACAAATAAAAATGGATTCAAAAAGATAATAAACTCTTTAGTTTTAGTTAATGTTTAGACTATGTTGTGATGCACTATTGTAATTTTGTGGTTATTTTGAAGTCTATGGATTTTGGGGATTTTGCATGTGGATGTTTGATGTTATCCCATTCTTTGGATTCATTTTGAGCATGATTGTTGATCCTTTGGTGTTTTAATTTCTATGAATTGATTGTCGTATGCGTTGGTGGGGGCTAATGTGGTTATCATAGCCTTGATACATAGTTGAACTTAGCGCGATTAATGGATGTGGCATGATAACTTTGGATGGAATATGTCGACTGAATGTCTTAGCTTGGGTTACTTGCGACTGTGAGTCCCTTGCGTCTTGATTGATAAATTCCTGGTGAGTATTTTTTGGTCGGCATAAATTCCTTGTGAGTGACACCATTAGGATTTATGCACTTGGTTTTGCTGAATTCTTTGGAATATATGATTGGCATGCATGTATAAAAGTCATCTAGGCAATTTTTTTTGTCCTTTTTACTTGGCCAATTCGATCGTGAAGTGAAACCCTAGCTTAAATCTTTTCCTTGTGATGCCCCTTGAGCATGAAAATAAATTGTTCATAAGTCATAACCCTAGCTATGAGCCTAAAATGAAAAACAATGTTCTACCCACATCTTAGGGATAGGAGAACATTAGTTTGAGTTAAAATTTGATTTAAGTTTGAGAGAATTATTAACAAGGATTTAAAGGGATATAACGCTTGAAAAAAAAAAACTGGTTAATGTTTAGACTTATATTAATATACTAATTTGTTTTACATAGAGGGGCTTATGTTGATGCGTTATGGGAAATTTTTTATATTTATTTTTTATTTCTACACATAAAATATTATTTTCTTAAAATTATATATTTTTTCATTTTTAAAATTAAATTATATTAAAAATTAATAATGATAATTTACGAAACTTATTAATATACTAAATATTTTATAAAAAAACATTTGTCAAATTTTTATTATTTTAAATTAAATAACATATTTTAAAAAATTCATCCGAAAAAAATAATATGTATTATATAAGTTTTATATATATTTCCTTTAAAAAAAAAGTTTCATAGTACTCCAAAATTTATGTATAACATTAAAATAGTATAAGTCTTAGTTTAAGTTTTGGAATTTGATTCGGATTAAAAAAATATAAATCCCAAATAATTCAAATTAATCATTCAACCAAATTTAAAAAGAATCAGTTTAGTTGGTTTTTCGTTTTTAATTTGGATTGATTTGAATTTCAGAACCTTGAAAATAGAGTAGTAAAAAAAATGTGCAATTTAAATAATAATTAAAAAAAGAAAAGGAAAAAAATGCTGCCTCCTACCCTAGTGAGTAGATACGAACAGCAACACTCGTGGTCGTGGCCGCGAAACTCGTCGTCGTGTTCTTGCCGCACACCACTTCGTTGCGCCATCTTCTTTCAACAATCAGCCACAGCTCTTCTCCCACTTTCCCTAACTTCGAGGCCACCAACTTCTCATATTTCAAGACAAAAGGTATGAGCTTTGCTTATTCACGTTGTTACAACAACTGCAATGTTCACACATTTAACTGCTTTCTTAAGCAAGTTTTTTCGGTTTTACACTAACTGGGTTTTCTTAATTTTGATACCCTTTTGCTTGAACTTTGTTAGTTACACTTGCTTCACAATGAAAATTTTCATGGTGTGGTGGTTCTCAAATCTCAATGTTTGATGTACGGACTATGCTCATAGCTTTAGATTTTTTATTTTTGTTTTTTTATTGAAATTATATTATATAGCGATCAAGTATTGTGAGTGATGGAATATAACTCAAAAAACATGGAAGAATATGAAAAGGGATCCGAATAAATTGAATTTGAAGCTGTATAATGGATTTAGTTTCACACTTGAAAGAAGAAATGGAGGCAAGAAAAGTAAAAATACAACACTCAATGTCAATGAGATTACAATTAGAATGAATTTTTTTTTATTGTTTGCCTTCTCTTGCATTCTTTTGTGCTAAGTGATTATCACTGGCATTATTGTTACAACCTGTTGGTGAAATGTGTGGCCACTGTTGGTTTGTTTCTATTATCACTTAGATCTATATTGTTATTATACTTTATTTTATCATTTCTGAAAGTTGAAATGGGTGTACTTCTTGTTCCCAACTTTGCATACATGGTTTAGTTTAAGTAGAATTGCCAGGTAATAATTAAAACATCAAAATGTTTAAGTGATAAAGCATGATAAAAGTTGATTATAAGATCTAAATGTTTAAGTTCTTGACTAATGCTGATATGGAAGCCTGCAAATTTTTAAAAAACAAATCATAACAAAACAATGCAAACCTAAGTCCCTATATTCATTAAACAGTAGATATCAGACAAGGAGTGAATAGCTGTTTTGAAGCCCACCAGCTAGTTATTTTTTTGAAGTGTTCTGGCTATTTTAGCTAGTTAGATGGGCACCTGAGGCACATGTTTCACCGAAGGGGCACTCCAGTTTCCACTTTGTACTTATCATTATGAGGTTTCTCAAAACTCTTGCTTTGCAGGAATGGTGGGTTTATCTCTTGGAGAAACGCATTTCATCCAAGGTGGCATTGCTCAAGATCTTCGTTGTGATGGTAGAAAGAGATTGACATATCGACCAATCTCTGTTGAAACTGGAGTGATTCCCCAGGTAATGCTTTAATCAGTTGACATTTGGCAGGGTATTATGATGATTTGTCATTGGTGTACCATTGATTTTTTATTTTTATTTTTTGCTTTAAATAGTTCTAATTTATGTATTTGATAAAATAACTTCATGTCAGACCAATGGTTCAGCAAGAGTCAGAATGGGTGCCACAGATGTTATTGCCAGCGTTAAGGTGGTTAAAAATTAAAATGTTTGGATTGATTTCTTATTTCTTGACTTGTAATATCCTTTTGTTTGATACTATAATAAAAAATTCTTTTAAATATATTGAGTTGTTTTACTAACCATGATATATTGGCTACACAAGAGCAGGCTGAACTTGGAAAGCCAAGCTTGTTGCAACCTGACAAAGGAAAAGTCTCTATATATATTGATTGCAGTTCAACAGCAGAGCCAGCTTTTGAGGTAGCATATTCTATTGATTTTCTTCATTCTATTTGTTTAATGAAGTCATCCATGTATTTTGGCTTTCTTCATGTTATTAACTTTAACTCTTTTAAGTACCATGAACATTGATAGCAAAACAAATAAGTAAATCCTTAAAAGCTTTAAATGAAAGTTAAATGGTGGGTGCATTGGATTAATAAGCTTTAGAAATTCATCATTGATAGTGTTTTCTATTATTGTTGTGTTATTTATCATTTTGGTTCTGTAAATACCTTTTAATGCTTCAAAATTACTATTTTATTTGGTGCTCTAAATCTGTGGCTGCCTTGTATATAGGGTAGAGGGGGTGATGAGTTGGCAGCAGAACTGTCAAATGCTCTTCAACACTGTCTCTTGGGTGGTAAAAGTGGAGAAGGTCTATTTTCCCCCTATAGTGAAGATTATGCTTTCCCTTTCATGTTGTTGCATCTTTTTAATATAGCTGTTGAACTCTTGGCTCTTTTATTTTCCCCTTCAGGTGCTGGAATTGACCTCTCATCGCTTATTGTTGTCGAAGGAAAAATTTGTTGGGATCTTTACATAGATGGGCTTGTTGTTAGTTCAGATGGAAATTTGTTGGATGCTCTAGGCGCTGCCATTAAGGTACAACTCAAAACGTAAAAGGGAATGCTAGAAACAAAGACAATGATGGATTCCTGGCTAAAATAATTAGCATTTCAGAGATCATGATTTTATGACGATTTCAATTTTCAATAATGTTGACCTTTTAAGTCTTCTATAGTTTAGCTATTGAGGTTACTAACATCAATAGCAGTTCTTTGGAATGGTTAGAGGTTACCTGAAATTATTTGTTTTCATTTAGGTACAATTGAAAATATCTTCCTTGCTGTTTTCTTTAATCTTTATAATGTCTCAACGAATTTGCCATAAGTTTCATGGAGGTTTTCCACGTGGATTTCCTTTTCTACTATGATGTTGAATGCAAACCCATTTTCAGAATTAACTGGAAAGCCCCATTGCAGCTTATAACTATTATTCTTTTAGGCTGCTTTGAGCAATACAGGTATTCCAAGAGTCGAAGTTGCTGCTGGAACGTCAAATGATGAGCATCCAGAAGTTGACGTAAGCGACGAGGAGTTTCTGCAGTTTGATACATCAAGAGTCCCTGTCATAGTTACACTGACTAAGGTAACATACATGTGCTATCCTGTCTTCTCAGAGTAGAAGTGGCAAAACGGGCCACCCTTATGCGGGTTGTGGACCATATAGTGGGCTAGGCTAAAAGAAAACAGGACTCAATTCGAGTCTCTAAGATGAAGCTCAAGCATATTGTTAAAGCCCCTTTTTTTAAAGCTTTTGGCGGGTTAAGCCTGATCCAGGCCATAATCAAATCAGGCTAAAAAGACTTGTGATTAGTTAGTGCTCAAAATTTAAAGCTCAAGTCCTATATTTCATCAAGCTGGGTCGGCTAGCAGAACATATTTTGCCACCTCTTATCTCAGATTGACCATATATGATAATTTCTTACGATCTCTTCTTTCTAGGTTGGGAGGCACTATATTGTGGATGCAACATCTGAAGAGGAATCACAAATGAGCTCTGGTGTTTCAATCTCTGTTAATAGGCAAGGGCACATTTGCGGTATAACCAAACGAGGAGGTGTGGGGCTGGATCCAAGCATCATTCTCGATATGATATCTGTCGCTAAGCATGTAAGCGAGCAATTAATAAACAAATTGGATTCTGAAATTGCTTCTGCTGAAGCTGATGAGGAGTCATGACACAGAAGCACTTAGTGATAACTAGGGTGTACCGAATGCTTCAATTATTTTGGACAAAAATTTGTAACCGAGTAGGGATTAAAGATACTAAGTGTGTCCGAAATAGTAATTGTTATAAAAAAACGTATATGTGAGATTCTAATTATGAGTTTATTCTAAAAAAATCCTACTAAAAAAAACGTACATGTGTGTGTGTTTTCCATCCCTACAGTGTATAAGACAAATGTATCCATTTCGATTAGGGTCATGGTTACGATTCTACAATATATGTTTTTTTCATTTCGTCGAACATTAATTTTATGGCATAGATGCTTATGACCTCTTCCTCTATGCCCTGCGGTAATGATTTCTCTGACATTACGGCCTTTACCATAATGATGTTGTCCATAGATCAAATGATTTTGTGGATTGGATTATACATTATAATCTAAAAAACTAATGCAAATTATTGTGATAACATTATAATCTAAAAAAATAAGTAAAAATAATGTGTGATATTTTGTAATTTAGAGAAAAAAGGACAAAAAGTCATCCATTAAATTATCCCTAAATTATTTTAGTTACAAAACCTTATAAAAAATTTTAGACACTACATGTATTTTCATCTAAAACCATCATGTTTGGGTTGGATAACATTTTTTTTTTGTTGAAAAAATAGAGGATTAAAAGCCCCTAAGAGCAGTCACAGGAACTATCGGTCCCTTCAATATCAACTAAGAACCCAAGCTCCTTTTAGCCATTGTATCTACTACCTGATTAACATCTTTGGAAATATGATTTCAAGTTACACCCTCTGATCTCCCATGCACCAAATGAATCTCTTGAATTGACTGGTAATGAGGATGAAGATGATCACAATTACCCTCTAGTGCTTTAATAGCCTTAGCAAGCTTGATGCCATGAAGAATAGCCTTAAGTTTCCCATATAGGATAGAATCTCCTCTCAACTGAGCTTGAAAATCACAAACAGAGCTTCCTGCATGATTGTGAATAACTCCTCCGCAGTCCATAACTTCACCAAACTGGACCATTGATGCATCACAATTTAGTGCGACTGGTCCCTCCTTTGGCATTATCCAATAGGTTTCCTCAAGACCCGAGCTAGAACGAACCTGTTGGGGGAGAGTCCGGAATGATCCAAACATCAGAATGAGACCAAACCTCATTGCAAAATATGCACATATTCCTCCTCCACCAAATCAGATTCAGAATAGATCCAAACAACTTGCTCCAATTTAAACCTTTTCTCAAAAGTCTCGAACCTTGGTTCACCTCCAACCATCCTTTCCAATAATCACAATTATAAAAAATCTGATTATTATTTGAGTGCATAAAGAATTGCCAAATCAACATACTAGATTGATAATCCCTAAAGAGATGAAAAAGAGTTTATGCTTCATTCTAACACAATTGACACGAGTCATTCTCACTGATACCAAAATGCTTCCTCCTCACATTTATTAGCATAGTCTCGTGATTAATCTTCCATAAGAAGTTTTGAAATCGTTCTGGTCCTTCCCAATGATGCACCAACTTAAACAACCTCACCTTAAGAAGATGGATTCTCCTAGCTTTAGTTGGGAGTGGACACAGTATTCCAAGCAACAAGATGGATTCTCCTTGCTTTAGTTGAATCTCCCCATGTAAATCTCCTGCAAGCTTTGTCAATATCCTCATAAACTGACACTGAAAGCAAGGTGGACTGCATCACATATGCAGACAATGTTTGAATGACAAACTAAGCTAAAGTTACTCTTCTATACCAATTTCTACACTTAACTGGTTCCTTTGAGGTACTCCTACATTTTTAGGAAAAAAACACATGCGAGATTTCTCCAAATTAATTTTCTGGTTAGAGGTCCTACAAAAAAACTTCATAATATTTTTAATCAACATTACCTGTTCCAACAAAGCTTCCGCAAAAAGAATAAGACCATCTGCAAACGCCAAATAAGAAGTGGGAGAGTCATGTTTACTCAAAGAAATAGGATTCCATGTTTCGTGACTCAACTAGATTAATTAATTCAAAAGGCCTCTTTGTGCACATGACAAAGAGATAAAGAGAAAGTGGATTTCCCTGGCTAATACCTCTCTAGAGGGAGCAAAATCTTCCAAGGCTTTCCCATTCCATAAAACCTTAATGGATGTAGACAAAATACAATGTCAAATCAACTCCATAATATTTCCAGGAATACCCACATCATGCAAGGTATCACCGACAAAATCCCAATTAAGCCTATCATAAGCTTTCTCAAAATCAATTTCGACCACCATCCATTATTTTCTACTCTTCTTGTTTCTTATTGTGGAAAATCTTTTGAGCCACAATAATTCTGTCACCACTTTAATGACCAGGAACAAAGCTAGATTAAAAATGATCTATCAACTTACTTATATAGGGTCTAATCCTCAAAGAGAGTAACCCGATAATCACCTTATATGTCACATTACATAAACTAATAGGCTTAAAATCTTTCATAAGACTAACCTCATCTTTCTTGGGAATGAGAGTGATAAAGGTCTGGTTCCTTCTGAAATTGCATGAAAGTGGTAAAGGTCTGGTTCCTTCTGAAATTACATAGGGAGGCACCAGATATGGTTTCCAAGATGAGAGTGATAAACCTCATCTTTCTTGCAGAGGTCATCACCAACCACAACTCAATACTTCTAGAAGAAAACTGCTTGGAAACTATATCTGGTGCCTCCCTAAGAATCTTACTGTCTGATAAATTTCCTCAGATGTTGGCATCCTCTCATAAATCCGAAAATACATGGGAAATGACAAAAGGTTGGTACACTTTCTCGATAGTATACAAACTCTTGTAAAAATTTGTTATCATCCCTTCAATCTCATTCGGGTCAGTGACATAGTTCCCCTCTTCATCCTTAGTTATGCCATACATGTTCCTCCTCCTTATAATTGTGACACCATGAATATACTTGTATTCTTATCCCACATATATAGCCATTTGACTCTTGATTTCTGATACCAATGTATCTCATCTTCCACTAGCATTTGTTCATACTCCTTCCAACTCTTTTTATATTCTAGATCAAGATAAGTATTAAAGCCTAAACCCTTTCTAGCATCCAACACATCGAGCTTCTTTTTCCAAAGATAGCCAAAAACCTCCCTATTCCAATTCTTCAACTGATAAAAAAAATGTTGGATATTTTTGTACCAGAGGGTCAGATTCTTGGGCCCAGGTCCTTTTCACCAAATGGGAAAAGTCTTCATGCAAAGTTTAGGCTGCCTCAAACTGAAAGGATCTTCTGACACATTTATATATTTAAAATTTGAATTCAAGATTATTGATTAAGTTAAAATATCTTCGTATCAAATTTATTATAAAATTAATTTGTTTTAAAAGAAAATAGTAACGAGTTATAACTAAGAAAATATATTTTAAAAAAAATGTGAAAGTGAAAATTCATACATTTTGCACTCATTAATTTAATTTTTATATTTTTTTAAGTATAATAAATAATTTTTACTACCCATTTGTTGAATTAATTATTGGGGCAGAGCTGCAATTGGCGTTTGTATGTCTGAATTAATTAGAAGGGTCCACATTCAACTATCAACGATCACAAGGGTTACGGCGGCTATCAATGATGACTTGTTTACATTCAAACTAACAGCAGACATTTTTAGGTCCTATGCTAATCAAATACACGTCCAAATTGCAACGTTGAGAAACTGTACTTTTATTTTTGAAAAATAAAAATGTTAATCCATCAATGCTTGAAAAAATTACAATATATCAGGAATGTAATGCAATGAAAATTTTATTAGAAATTAAAAATACAAATTAATAATTTATTGGAGACTTCAAACATTTAAATAAAAAAATACCTTCTCCATTCTATAATGAGTATTGTCTTAGTTTTTTTTATATAGATAAAAAATTCACTCCTTCTAACTTATAATAATTGTCGTCATATATTATTTTACATAAATTAAAAAAAATTAATAAGTGGATGAAAGAAAATAATAATTTGACAAAATTAATCTTATCATCATTAATTTATTTTTAGTTTTAGTTGTTTATTATTAATATTATAAAAAATATAAGTAGAAAAAATAATCATTGTTACATTAAACAACTAAAATGATAATATTTTGAGAATTATTTTTTATTTCTTACATGATAATTATTATGGTACGAGAGAAATAATAAGAACTTATAAATAAAGAATGATACTTTCTTTAGTTTATGTAGTACGACATAATTTAAAATAAATTCATGATTTTTTTATAAGATATTTTAGAATTCCTATGGAGTATTTTATCTTTTTTTCATTAATGATCCTTATTAAATATTTAACGATCCTTATTAAATATTCAATGTATTTATGCTTTTTATTGATAGTGATGCATTATATTCTTAAACTTTAATATTTTCACATTATTTATTACAAGTTAATGATTATTAATAAGGGTATATACATTAGTAATATTTTAAAATAAATTAATAAAATTAACTGAATTAATTACTTTTATTAATTTATGTGATTGATGTTTAAAGTGTTTTATAATAAGAATCATAGGGAGTAAGTACTAAGGACACTAGTTAAGAAACTTAGGGTATTTTTTTATTGAGATGCTAAAAGTGTATTACCCGTGATCTTTGCACTCTCCTATATAATTTTTATAATAAATATTTTATCTTTTTAATTTTTTAATTATTGTTATCATAATTATTTTACAAAATAATTGGTTACAAAATAATTATTTTACCAAATTAATGTTATTATAATTAATTCATTTATAATTTCTATTATTCATCATTAATATTGTTAAAGGTAAAAATAAGAAAAAGTAATATTATGAGAAGAGAGAATTTTTAAAAGTTTTATGTTAAAAGGGTTTTATTCTTTCTTTCTTTCTTTCTTTTTTTACTGAAAAAGGATTTTATTCTTTTAAAACGAGTTACCCACTGAAGTAACAAATCTCAATCATTCATGAAAAAAAGATAATTAACGGTTAATATTTCAATATATTCATTATTTATTGTGTAAGATATTGGCAGTTGAATTTCATATCAATATTTTTTTCGTCCGAATGTAAGCATTCCCATAATGGACTAATCTCTCGACGCATAAAAATCATTGAAGTATATTTTGTTCTTCCAACAAAATCTTCATATGCAGTATTAGTAATTAAACCCTTATTAATATACTTAAAAATTTTAAAAATTCAATTATCTACTGGAGATCCTCTTGTCAACAACTTTGTTGTAATTTATTATTTTACCCTCTGAGCTGAGTTGCTAGTCGATCCCATCAAACACTATACTTTTTTATTACAGCATTTTTTTTTATTCCGTGTGAATCAGAAAACAACGACTTTAGACCAGACTATTAGTTAATGTTTCCTATACATCAATTTCATCATAAATTGAACTTACACAATTACAGATAGTTGCAAGAAAGAAGTTTCATGGTGCCTTTTTTGTACCAATTGTAAGTGTGATAACATGCTTTCAACTGCATTTCATCAATAATGATGACGGAAAATGAAAAGTGGAAAACAAAAGGTGAAATCAATTGATTTTGTAATGCTTTACAAATTTGTGTCATCCTGTTCCGAGTAGCCTTTACTTTAAGATTTGCTGTGCTAATCGCTATACATTGCAAGTGGCAATTATGCAATACCTTTTAAAACGAAAAATCAACCAAAAATTAGTAAAATAAAGCAAAAATAAAAAGAAGCCCATTAAATTTTAAATAATCATTTTGATTGTTTTTTCAAACCTCAATTATTCTCAATGAAATTTAATGGTTTGATAGAATAGTTATGAACGATAGAATTAAACTAAAAACTATTTATTAAACTTGAATAATCTTATTTCAATTGATTTATACCTTTAATGATTTAATTTTTTTGATTTTTGCTTTTCGTTATTGCGTATTCTTCTTTGACGACATACCAGATTTTTTATGACTTTGATATTTAATTTTCCTTTGCTATACAATCAAAGCAAGTTCAATCAAATTTTTAGTAGCGCAAAAACAGAACGTTAATTAAAGTGAACCCTCCTGAGAAAGATGGCTAGCCAACTTTTCTTCTTTCATGTTATCTGTTAACTGTTGAAACCACTTCCGTTTAAGCCACGTGATTTCTTAAATTATTCAAATAGTTGTAATTTGTAAATTATTAATTTTAAAGATAAATAAAATTAAATTTGAATATATAATATTTATTTAATATTATTAAAATACATGTCTAAATTAATTTTGATCATAATTTTAATATTAAAACATATATTCTGATAAAAATAATTAATTGTGTAAAATATGTTTATATTTTTTTATCTCAACTCATTGGTTGGAGATTAATTCTGCTTGTGATATGCATTATTGATCTAAGGGAATTTTAAATAAAATGAAAATCAAATATAAATTTTTCACATAAAATAAAAATCCAATATAAATTCTTTTAGTGAATAGATCCTTCTCACTATACATAACAAAATCTTATTTCAATCTTTAATTTAATGTCTTTATACTACTCATGCATTTTAATTAAATTATTAATATATTTCATCATAATTTCTACTTCCTAGCGTCGTACTCTGAAAAGATTTGATTCCTTTAAATTAATTTATCTGTCCATTTAAGAAAATGATTCATCTAACTCACTCTGATTATTAACATTAATTAAGATGTCACAGTCTATATAGTGCACGAGTAAAACAACCCTTTTGTACTTTCTTTTTCTAGTCTTCCTTCTAAGTTCTAAATACTCATTCCATTACACTGTGCACTTCCTTCCTCTCTCTCTCTCTCTGAGTGATTTGGTGGTGGCCATAGTGAGTAGCCAAAGTGCAAGAGAACAAAAGGGTGATGTTTCGTTTGTTTTGTGAGTGTTGAGAGTGTGAGACATGGAAGAAGCAGAGAAGGAGTTAGAGAGAAGGAGCAAGTTTCTGAACAGTTTGATACAACAGAAGAAGAAAGCCGCCATAGAGTCAGAGCATGAACATGAGAGTAGTCTCAAGGTTGATGTCAGAGCTTGTGACATGCCCCTCCCTTTGCAGAACCGTGCCTTCCAATGCGCACGTCTCTACTTGGAGTCTATGCCACCTGCCAACAAGCTTGACAGTAAACGCCTTGCACTTGCCCTTAAGAAGGTTACATTCATTTACTTTCTCTCTCTTCTGGGGAAATTTTCCTTTTCCAAAATCTGTTTTTGGTGTCTGATCCTTGGCATATAATAGAAGCTAGAAAGTCTCAATAATGTCTGATTTGGAAGTTTGGTGTTGTGTGGGAAAATGGTCAGTTATTGGAAAAAGGTTGTTGTTAGTTCTCAATGTCTTGGCTGGATTAAAATTAGTGTCTTTCTGAGTCTGTGACTGAATATTTAATAGGACAAATTAGATGTTTTTCCTTTGGTGCTTTTAGTACGTACTGTTGTCGAATCAGAATTGGAGTTTCACCCAGATAACTTATGCTATTGATCTTTAATGCAAACCTTTATTATAGAAATTACCAAGGTAAAATTCCACTTCTGATTAAACAACAACACCAAAAGCTCTTAAAGAATTGTACCACCCAAGGCGAGCATCAACTGACGCGGGTTGCATTTAAGTTTTGTCTTATTTAATATTGACTCTTTGATTTGCCTAGCTCATTTTTCCTTATTATTTTTTGAATCAGTGGATTAGGTATATATAAGCAAATTTGTATGAAGATTTTGATTTTGGGTGTTGATATTAGGTCAATTGGGTCAACATCAATGGAATGTGCCTAATTGCTTTCTGCTTCAGTCAGGCAGTTGGGACTAACTTGTTTCTGTTACTTTGTCCTTCTTGATGGTGACTTTTGTTCGCATATGAAATATCTATGTTTTCTCATCCATGGCAATACTATCTTGCAAGCGCACATGGTCTAATAATTGTTTTGTTGAGCTTGCTGAAAGATTGGTTTTTGAATAATTGTGGAGTTGATAGATGGATTTTTTTTTCCAATTGCTTACTTATTCTTGAACTCTTTATTTTGATCCTAAATTGCTTCACCAAGTCATCCTCCGGAAGTCTCTGAACATATATTTGTGCTTCAAAAGTTTTATGGTGGTGGTTCCATGAAGTTTTCTGTTGCTTCTATCTCACCTTCCTTCTCAAGTGCACCGAGACCACATATTCCCAGCTTGACAAAGTCCTTATTACTTTGTTGTAGTAGTTTGTGGTACATATAGTTCACCAATACCAGAAATTTCAGTTCTGTTTGCCATCTGAATCTTACTATATTAATATAATTTGTTATGTTGTTCTGGGGGTGTATTGATAAATAATGTTGCAGGATTCCAGATCTGATGCAAAGTCCTTAGAAGCTGTTTCCTTTTCCCTCTTCTCCTATCAGTGTTTTTGGTCTCCTTTCCGAGGTTTCCCCATATGGATTTATGTATAGACAACTGATCTTTGTTATAAAGAATGCACAAATGCTAAGAAAAGAATAATACTCAAAGCAATGAGGTCTTAAATTTTTTGCAGTATTGGTCTTCCTCTAATCAGAATTTTCTCATTTCTTCTTTTCCCACAATATTTTTCCTCTTATTTATAAAAGTTGCATGGATGGTTAATCCTTTATATGTTTCAAAAATGAGTTGAATGTCCTCACTAAGCCACAATTCAGAAACCGCTCTCCTCGCTAAGCCGCTGCCCACTATACATGTTTAAAGGGTGCACCAATGCATAAGGCTCCCCCCACTCTCTCTGCATCTACAAGAAGCAAGAAGTTACTTCTGTGTCATTTGGGCTTGTTGACGCTGTTCCAAACACGCTATAAAACTATCCAAACAGTTTCCTATTGTTAGTTTGAAGGACCAAAATCAAGAGTATGCTTGCACTTGAAATGGGCTTTTTCAAGCTCAGAGTTTAAATTATAATGTTATTTTGACAAGAAATATTTGCTTGCATAGACTTATCTGTAAAGAAATAGAAAGTGGACAGAAGTTAACCCACAAAACAGATCCAGCACTATATGTCTTAGCCTCTTAGGTATCCTCTTAGACTTATTAAATTTAAAGGTTTGGGATTATGATGATCTTGTGAAGATACTGTTACTATTTTTTTATCTTTGGGAAATACATGCATATATGGAATTTTATAATCGAACAGATTCAAAACAGACCATGCTTGTACTTTTTGGATAGTTATTTGAAAGGAACTGCAGATTTGAGAGCATAGATTTATGGTTGCATTGAAATGTTGGAAGTGGTCTTTGCATTTGATTTGGTAAAGAATGTGTTGATCTTGCATGCTATGTGAAATCTATAGCTATTTTCTGTACCATCCATATCAATGTGAAAACAGAACTAAGATCAAAAGTGATACATTGGAAATTGCTTGTTCTGTTCAGTGTTCACAGCTGATCATAGAAAATGGAAGGGCATGATGAATTACATCAAACCTACTTGTTGCTGTCATGCATAAGGATTTGTGCATTAGTTGACGTTGAGCGTAGGCTTAGTTATTTTCAATAAAATGGTGGAGGTGGGTAGTTATTCTTTTGAGTTTTGTATCTTTATGGTCCACTAAAGGTTGCATACTTGCATGACTTTTCTTTTGTGACTCTCCATGGATTCAACATTCAAGTATGGATAAAATCTGAAAAACATGTTTATTAGGCATGTTAGTTGTAAAAATAAATAAATAGGTTGCTTATTTTGGGTTGTCTTTTTTGTTGAAAATGTTATTTGGTCCCTCATTTCATTTTGATAGGGGCTTCACGGTTGGCAGATGCTATTAAAAGTTATAATTTTAGGATTCCTATTACACACCAACAGCATGCTGCATTCATATCTAGTATATCTTTTATTAAATGCATGTCAGAGACGTTTCAATGAATGATGGTATCTTTGGGACAAATTTGATTCTTGCTAGATTCTTGGTTGATGCTTGCTCCATATATTACACTCACACCAAGCATACCTTGATCATTTTAGCTAAAAGTTTACGTGGTTAGTGGCAGCCAAAAGTTTTATTTATTTATTTATTGGCTAAAATAGATTGTTGGTACCTTATCTACATTTTAGGTTTCAGTTTTGTCTCTTAAATTTAAATTTTTTCATTTTGGTACTTTATAATGTCTGTTATTTTAATTGGTCCTTATGTTAGTTTTTGGCACAATTAGTATCAATTTTGACGCGACATCTCTTACTACACAGTATGCCATGTGTCACCAAGTTGACCAAATTAGTGTGTGATAAACTAACAAAAAGACCAATTCAGTGTATTTGAGAAACTTTAAGGGACCGAAGTAAAAAATTTAAACACAAGGGACTAAACTGAAATGTAGACAAGGGATCAAAATTCTATTTTAGCCTCTTTTTTTTTCTTTCATGTATTTGGTTCCTCACCGATTTATAATATTTGAACTGGATGAATCATTGCTAGATTTCAAATTGACATTACTTGAAAACCTGTTCTTAGCCATTGTCCTTTTACCCCCTTTTGAGCAATGGTTTATTGTACAGCTTCTTTGTTACCTAGTATGAACTACTTGGATGGCTAATGATACAAAGTACTCTTACAGGAATTTGATTCTTCTTATGGTCCAGCTTGGCACTGCATTGTGGGTACTAGCTTTGGTTCCTATGTTACACATTCTGTTGGTGGCTTTTTGTACTTTTCCATTGATAAGGTTTATATCCTTCTCTTCAAGACAGCTGTTGAACCATTGGACCATTGATAACTTAAACAACTGTGAGCCATGCCTCTTTGGGAAAATATATTTAAAATTTTTAAACCAGCTGATATGTAAAATTACAAAGTGAAACATTTAAATACCTGTATACGGTGATATATTTGATGCACTTCTATTTGGATTTGTAGTCTGTGGGAGAGCATTTCGAATGCCAAATTTGTTGTGGCATGTCACAAGATTTTCATATTGATCAGCTCAAAATAACTTTTTATAGAGTTATCCATCTGATGCAAAAAAATTTATGGTTGATATTTGTATTCATTGAAATATATGCACTTAGGAAAATGTTAACATTAGTGCTTGGGGATGATTTTAAATATTTAAAAGTGGCAAGTTTTTTCGATAAAATACAAATGATAAATACTTTTTTCGATAAAATAAATGCATTCTTTTTCTTTTTCTAAAAAACTTATCATTTTTAGATGTTAAAAATGATACCTGTGCGAGTGGTCCGGTCATGTTCATTTTTAAGAATGTATTAAAATGATTTGTAATTTAGAGTGTTGATTTTTTTCCTTTCACATTAAGTAAAACATGTTGAGATGTTGTTCATATGCAAAAATTCAAATGAAAAGTCACACTTATAAGGTATAATAAATATATAATAGTTGATTGGGTAATTTAGATAGATGACATATAAGTGTTCTATAATATTCTAATAGAATTCGATTTCTAATCGTGAGTATGAAGAAGATAATAAAAAATACAGTCAGAATAGGTGAGCCTATTAACCATGATGATACAGGATAAACAAAATCTTTTTTACGGTATTTAAGCCATTTCCATGAAATAATCTTGATCCTATCAACAATATCATGGATCTGAACCTGTTCATGTGTAAAAACTTCTCTGTTTCATAACACTGCACACCAAATAGCCAACCAAACCAGCCATCCTTATCCGTTTTGCCCCCACGTGCAAGTCCACAAAATTGCCCCACGTGATTAGTGAATATTTGTCACTCTCAAATAATAAATGTGCCAAAGACTCCCCACTTTTGCAGCAACCAATACACAGCACCTTATCATCCCCCAATACCCCCCTCCTTCTAAAATGTGCCTAAAGTAATTACTTGACTAAACTAAAACCGTATACAAACTACATAGGAAAATTGGTTTTTGTTTTCACTTTTCAAGTCTTCAAGACGTCAAAGCAATTTATATTCCAACAAAACTCCATGCATATTTGGTTTCATAGGGAAGATTACTTTTAATATTTGAACTGTTTTTTTTTTTTTTTTTGTCAGCGTTGAATATTTGAACTGATTAATATCAGGTAATTGGTTTTAAGCGACGTTGGGATTCTTCTCACAGCACCGCTAATTATCATTTGAAAAGGTGATGTTATTATCATTTCCATAATAATATATATATATGTATCAGTCAATGCAATCTTATATATATGCATATGAATGTCAAAGAAAGAATAAATACTTTAGTAATATCAAATGTGGAAGTCAAAATTTGAACATTAGTGTTACACCAAAAAACACTATACATGCCTCTTGCTTTAAAGTAGTTGTTTCATTCTGTCTTCTAGCCTCTACCTCTCTCTCTCTTGAGAGCCGTAAAGATAGCAACTATGTCCTCACACTGTGGTAACTTAGGATGAACATGCTTAGGATGTGGAGAAGAACGTGAATATGTCCTTAACAACTCGTCTTTGTAGTTTTTGGGCTGCTCCGTGGTCATAGTCAAGGCTCTTGAATAACATTTTTTATCGTAGCTAAAGCAACAATAACAAGGCAGATCAGCTGCAGTCACATTAGTCAAGGTTGAAAGCTTTTCTCTTTGTGTAGCCTTGGCTTTGACATGATTGTATACAATTTTCCTTATCTAAGTTATATTTTGTTTGTGGATTTCCTTCAATCAAAGGCTTTTTTCTCATTCTGTTGTACTGAGTAGTACCATAGTTCTGAGTAGAGGGACTCTTGCATGGCTGTTGATAATATATTATACATCCATTTTCTGTTGTGCCTTGTCTTTCAAGTAAACTTGATCTCCTTTTCAATCTTTTCTTAGGTGCCCCTTTGCTCTTTCTTAAGCCAACCCTTATGCTTGACCTCTCACTTGCTGATTCTTCCTGACCATCTTTTGATTCAAAATTCTCAGATTCTTCAATCTCTTCAACATAGTACTCTACCATTGCTTCAGCATATGGAAGCAAACTAACTCCTTCTGATGAAGGTCCCAAAGCCATTGTTTCTCCCTTGTTTTGCAAATCAGGAAAGTCTTCTTTCTCCATTTCTTCACCACACGGGGGATATTGCTGGACACTATACACCAATGCAGAATTTTCAGTTGAGGTATATTCTGCAATTGTGTGATTCGTTTCGCCATCACTTTCCACTAATTGATTCCCTATATGTTCTTTCACCTGTACAACATTTGAACATAATAATTTGGTATAGTAAATAAGATAGACCACAAATATATATTATCACGTTGACCGTGAAAATAGATAGTATTGAATATTATTGAATAGCTTATTATACCTCTTGTTGGAGGCAATTGTCGCTAGCAATTTCATCAACCACTTTGTATTTCTGATCATCCGTCAGAGACTTCAATCAGAGGCTCTCTATTAACTGTAAGTGATTTTGAAAATTCATGAATTCGTACAATACATTAACTTGAAGTTCTTAAATTTGCTTAAAATAAAAAAGGTGGGGGAAAATACCTTTTTGTATACAAGATTACTAGGAAATAGCTCCACAGCTACAGCTACAGAGAGTGAATTATCACATTTCTAATTAATAGAAAAACAAGACAAATATATATATATATATATATATATATATATATATATATATCATATAAATGAGATACAACTTACTTAAACATAACTCACTTGCATTGTGACAGCAATAGAGGTATCTCTAGCGATTTCTTGAGATTCCTCCAATTTTTTCTCCGATTGCTTTGATAGGGTTCCCAAACGTTACAGAGAATGAGAAGGGATCAAAGCCTTCATTTGTACTATCTTCGTACGATTCAGTTCTCTCTCTTTATGAACATTTTTTGAAAATCCCAACTGTGAAGTTGTGCATAATTGAATCTCTAACCACATATCAAAATTTCATGACAATCCAACGGTTAACGAGTCCAGGATCGTAGTTTTATTGAGACAGTTTTGGGTTTTTGCCAGAAAAGAAAAAGTTGCGATAAAAAGGGTTTTCTCTCAAATCTGACATCTTCTCATAATTTCCAATGAGAATGTTTGAAAATGAGTTCCGACCTTGGTGCTTAAATTTCACAACGATCCAACGGCGAATGAGTCCGAGATCATCATTTTTCTGAGATAGATTTGATGGTATGCAGAAAAAAGAAGATTTTGAAAGGAGGAAAGGGAAAAACGAAATTGAGAGTATCCTTAGTCTCAAACTCACCTAACATGTCTCTATTTATAGCTAGGGTACTTACAACTTATTATTTATTCTATTTATTTGTTTTTATTATTTTATAAAAAAGAATTCTATCTTATTCTCTATTAAATGAATAAATAAAGTATTTTTTTTTCTCAAATCATTATTTTAATTAATAAAATTATTTCTCCTTATTTATTTAATTACAAAAATCTCATCATTTTTTAAAAAAATTTATTTATTTTAAATGAAAAACCTTTTTAATTTAATTTACAAAAAATGAAATATTACACGGTCCAAAGAGCTTCCTAATGACATAGAGCTCAGGAAAATCTCCACATCCTGCAGAAGCAAATATAAGACTGGATACTGCTTCATCAATATCAGGTGGACAGTCCCTGGATTTGGCATAGTGAACCATAAGACTAATTTTATGATGGAAAGCTTGTGTGTGTGTGTGACAAATTTGAATATTTTGATTAGTGTAAGAAGGTAGCAAATTAGAAATTAGGAAATCATACTTGTGTCCTCGGATGTATGAGAGTTCCTCAAGGATGAATACAGGAATTTATCTAACAATTCATATGCAGCAACTAGGCTTTCACCTTAAATGAGCTGCTCGACCTGAAATTTTGAGAGAATTAGTTGAGATTTGATACTGTGAATTTCGGATGTTCAATGAAAGTATTGTTAGAAATAATGCATAACAAACATAAAGAAAGAAAAACACAATGTACAGAGAATTAACAAACATAAAGAAAGAAGAACATGGATTTAACATGGAAAACCTTTGACTAGAAAAAATCAGATATGCGTTTTATTTTTTCATGAAAGCACTTGTATCTTGCAAAACAAGTTATCATTTGATAAACTTCAATGAACATTTTTTAGGGTTTAGACATTTCATAGTTGGTTCCAACAAAAATAACAAAGCATATATATCTTCGTACTCTCATAATAGCTGTTTCTTGATGACCATTCTGTATTAACTCAGACAAGTCTTTGCCAATTTGCATTGCCATCACCTCCCTCTTGCTCTTAAGATGTCGGAGTCGGCACTGCGCTCTTTTGATCATCTTCTTGCTGCAACAATTTGAGAGAGAGATTGAATATAAACGTTGCTGTTATATAACACTACAAAAGAATCTCAAACTTAAAAAAAAAAAAAAAAAAACCTAGGTACCATTTTGAGGCTTTTGGCCATCTAAAGAAAATGCTAAACATGTCTAGAAAGAGAGTGAAATTGATGGAAAATATAAAATGAGTTGGGTTCGTGGAGGTTGAGGAGAGTGAGTTGAAAGTTGAAAGAAGTAACCTAAGACAAAAGGGAACACATGCAACACAAATAGAGACTAGTATCTAGTAGTGTTCTTCAATTCTTCAATAACTGCTCCACTCCACTAAATCTCTAAAGCGTTTTTTATATGACGCGTGTCTGGTTTACAAGTAAATTGTAATAGATTCAAATTCACCAATATATACCAAACAAGAAAAGAAATCTAATATACAGATATGATGGTGATGAAGATAGATTTATTTTAGCACCCTAGATTTTCTAAGGAGATTTGTCTTATTCTTAATTGATTGTCCAAATCCTTTGTGATTGAGCAATATTCTCGAACAACCTAAATTAAGCAATCAATTTAAATTTATCATGATAGAATTTCTAGAATATTTAACCGTTTTTTGACATGATAGAATATTTAATCGTTAAGAGATTTTTCATTTTTTAGGAAACCGTTAAGAGATTTATTTCATGCTGTTATCTTATGAATTATGATAATTTAGATACATATTACAGTTGCAATTTATCCTATCTTATCTTTACTACTTAACAGTCCCCAAGGAATCAACCCGAAAAAATGATGATAACAATTTCCTAAATTTAATTTTACCCATGTGATTAAGAACCAAACTCTCTTAACTTACCCAAGAAATTCAATTATTTACCAAAAACATCTGACCTTGTTTGTGGGTGTAATCCATCCCATACAATTTTATCTTAGCGTACAATAATCTGGCTCCACATTATAGTTCCCGTAACTCCTAATTGCTGGTAATACTCATATTCATGAAAGTTTTTATATAATTGCTAAAATCAAGGCTTTCTAATTAAAGCGTCAAGGCATCACGATCAAAATCACAGATTTAATAATCTTTTTGTTTTGATACACTTTTTTTTGGGTGTTAAAAAGAAAAGATTAGACCTAACAAGGTAATTACATCAACGATTTTAAATAAATTCTTCTGGTTCGTTTGTACAAAAATTCAATGGGCAACTCCCGTTACAATTGCCAATATACATTTTGACCAACCTCGCCACCCTTCAAATCCTCTAAATGAGGAACACAAAATTGGGTATGCAGCAATCTCTTAAATGGTAGTTGAAGAGTGAGTCACCATTAATAAGATTCTAATGCTGAGCATGTTATGTGCCTAGTTTTACAAGACAACTACACTCAATATTAAAGTAAGAATCACAGAGCTTGTAAAAAATCCACCATTGTAATATTGTGTCAAGCACCCTGAATTTGTGGAATTGGTAGATGGAGCCAATGCTGTGCCATTTACGCTGGTAACATTTTTACCACCACTGTTCACCAAAAATATAGAGAGAAACAAAAAAAATGATAAGGTACATGCACCAGTAAATTTTCAGCTTTTTGTGGTGAAGAAATGAGAATTGGAACACAGGAGATCAAGGCAACGACGAGTACATATAATAAAATAAATAAATTGATATCAATTATACCTTCCTGGAAATATACAGGAACCATGACCTGTGACAATGAAAAAACAATAAATCAGTTATGTTAAAATAATAAACATTGTCTGTATGTCCATCATTCATCAAATCTAGTTATGGTGTGTTACATATGCAAGGGTGCAAGTGTAAACATGCATTTTTTTACTATGTTCGTAGTTATGACGTTCTAATTTTTTTCAATTAATGTATTGATACTTTTCTAGCAAACATCAAATGTAGATATGGTTTATAAGTATGTAAAGAAAGACTCCTTACTCGGGTTTGTAGTGGTGACAGAGGCAACTCCTTTGAAATCACAGGTCCCAGCAGATTTAGCCATCTGCTGATAATATGCATTGATAGCATATGTAGCATGTGAAGCTACACTATTTGGTTCATAACAAGGTTGACCCTGCAGCAAAGGCGAACAATCCACCTTCCCCGGTCCACAAGCCCAGTCGAGCGCTGCCTGAAGCATCTTTGTATCGGCGTTACTCTTGGCAACACAAAAGGTTTGGTTTGTTGTGTCATTTGCAAATACAGTACCAGAATTGGTCAAGTGTAAGGTATAAACTGGAGCTCCATTAGCATAAAACAGCCCCCAATTATTTTCAGACACTGGTCCTGATCTCAAGTCTTCATTATAAAGCTCATAAATATAAGTGCTAACTGCAATTCCAGGTTGCTTAGGAGTCCCACTATTGTTAAGGACATGTCTGATCAAGTTACTATTGTAAGTGTTAGCATTATCAACGGTTGCATCCGGCTCAGACGAGTCGCCTTTGGAGGGCCATCCTGACTCGGTGACTAAAATAGGAATGTTGGTAAACTTCAAATATGACATTGCAAAATAAGCAGCATCAACAATTGCATCAAAGACATTAGTATAATGCAGGAGGGTGTTGGAATCAATAGCTTCCTTATTCGGAGGCAAGGGCCGGAACAAAGCATAGTCTAGAGGGACTACACCATTGGTTTGCATGTAATCATAATAAGGGTACACATTGAGCATAAGATATGAACCTGTTGATTGCAAAAAATTGAGCAAGGGAACCATAACAGGGTCCCATGTTTTATTGAAAAATGCCTGAGAAGGTGGGAAAGAGTCAAGGATGACAGAAGAAGAGTGTGGAGTAGAGACTTTGATTTGCTGGTCGAGATTGGCTGCGACTAGTGCAGCTTGAATGAATTTTAGTGCTGAGACTAGGACAGGAGCTGCATTTGGGAGGGAAGTTAGGACTTCGGAACCAACAGCTATGGCAGTGATGTTGGTAGCAGGAACATGAGCTATGACATTGCGTGCAACCCAATTTGCAGCCGTGGCATTGGACTGACCAATGCCGAGTATCTGATCATTGGGAACAGAAACAATTACACGGATTCCTGTGTTGGCAAGAGTGCGAAGCATGGCTCTGTCGGCATCGTAGAGTCTAACATGTTGGATACCTTGAGCCTTAAGAAGGGCAACAACCTCTGTTGGACTTGGCATGTTGGTGGCATCTGTACCAATGTTGACACCGATGAAAGCATCTGCAGAGAAAAAACACCAACAAATGAAGGACTTTTGACAACGAAATCATCGAACAGAAACGGGTTTTTCATTTTCAGAACAGTGAGTCAAAGTTACCATATGATACTGATGAAATAAAGCTGTGAATTAGAGACATAACAAGTTATGAAAATGCAGCAACCATCCAAAAGAAATATAAAGAAAACTATGAATCTGTCTACATGTTACAGCAAATATCAATATGTAGTGTAAAAGGATTTCTTTTCCCACTTTCCAAATGATTTCAAACATGTCGCTCTTTAATTTCATTACTGCATGTAACTTATGTTGGAACGATGCTGAAGATATATATAGCACTGGCTGTCGTAAAACTTTACATGACCCATTTTCGCACCCGCAGGAGGGGCCCAAGCTCATGCACGCAAGACTTCCACCATCTCCATAGATTTGGAGAGTACTATGCTCATACTGGCAGCATTTTGGGGTGGGGCTAAACCTAAACCCTATGGTAATAGACTAATAATCCCCCTTGGGAATTGGTTGCCCCTAGCCACAAGGTGCTATCAGTGGATTTCAAACACTACAAGTAAAGTGCACCTACATAAGACTAATTTTATCAATTGAGCCATACCTCTTGGTCTGCACTGGTAGTATTTACTTTGTTTTTTAGTGCAATAAGAATATTCCAGTCACAGTAGATAACCCTTTTGGACTATAGTTTTATGCCAAAAAGTAATAATACAAAATGAAATCTCATAACCATACTCAGGCTTTTTTATGTTAGTAATCAATGGCACAATCAACGAGCCAGAGGGATAATGTGTGTCACAAATATAAAAGTATTACAATCCATGGACGTGAATACATTTTTTAAGGATATTACATTTAGCTACGGTGTTCAGCTCCACAAGTGAGAATACTACAATAACATAAGAATGAAGAAGAAAGGATACTATAATAAAAAGAATAAACCAGAGATACATCGTCCAATTGATCATCTTGCTAATGCAGCAAATAATAACCTGAATAGTTAAAATTTTATGATTTATCATAAGCCATGACAAAAATTCAGATTAGTGTACGTGTACCCCATGTGTGTTTCTTGTGTCTTATCTGTAGGGTCTGGATACCACATTACATTACATATGCAAAAATTCATTTTTGATGATCAAGTTTAAAATTATAATATTACATTTTCCAGGGAAAATGCAGAGGTTAGAATAGAATGGTGTACTTTGATTATAAAGTCTCATGGAAGCTACGCCAAAGTGTCACTTATAGCATGCTTGATTTAGCTTAATTAGACTATACAGAAATAGTCACTTAATTTTCAAAAGTTTTCTTAAAAAATTTAAAGAAAAATTGAGTAAGTTGAACCAAACATTGAGATCCATTCACATACTACCACGGCTATCATTCCTGAGTAAGGGTATTTTAGTCCATGACATTGTTTTTCACAAAAATGTAGTTAAGTGCAAACTGCAAAAGAACTGTGTGATGAGTTGGGACGCAACGACATTATTCCCAAAATCCCACTAAAAGACAGGAAGGACAGTGCGGAGATTCTACACAAAGGAAATATAAAAGAAATACTATTTTCTTTTAAAAAAAAAACTCCTTTAGGGAAAGAAAAAAATTAATGAAAATACCCATTTACATCAACCGTTTCCCAAACTTTCTATTTGAGATTGTCATGCTCATGTAGCAAGGTTATGCCTTTATAAACAGTTAAGCTCAATCCTATTCCTTCTTTCTTCTCAACCCCATTAGTGTCATGTGGAGATTGATTAAGATCATAACAGTGATGAAGCATATAATAATTCCTCAAAATTCACCAGTTAATAAAACAGTTCCTTTACAACAGTCACCATTTTGGAAATGAGACCCACTAAATTCTAAAAGGGACCCGTATATTAAATGTAACTCGCATGAATTTCACCTTACAACAAGCTCACATGAATTTCACCTTAAAACAAAGAGTGTTAGAAGAAGAATGCCAACATTTTAAAATTGTTTTGCATTAATCATGCATAACACTGTCACTTTTAACTAAGGAATGGGGAAAAAGAGAGATAGAGAGATGTAAACCCACATGGACGATCATGAGCGGGAGAAAAAAAAACACAACTTTCATAAGTAAAGTGGGTAAACTGATAAAAGAAGGAAGTCCATATGATATAATGAAGAAAGAAAGAAAGAAATAATAGAAGCTAAAGAATACTACTTAACCAAAACCATTAGACATTATGAAATGGAAAACCCATTAGAGAATACACATAGTTACATTAAGGCCACGGAATACCCAAAGGAACATATAAATAGAAACTAAAAATCAATAAGGGAAACAAAGAAGGAACAAAAGAAAAACACATACCTCCATAAGCAGGCAAAGCTATTGCAGCAAACATGTGAAAAATCATCAGCACAGCCATTAGAACCTCCTAACTATTAACAGAAAACACTGCTTCTAGTGGAAAACAATCAAAAGGGGCTGGGAAACATGGAAGGTTCAACGGAGAGCCAGGGAAAAAAAACAAAGAAGAAGAAAGATTGCAGCTTTTGGAGGCTTTGAAGAGATGAGAGAGGGAAAGTGGTGGAAAATAATAGGAACTTTCTTGTGTTGTGATGTGAGGCCGAGGGAGAAGTTTTAGTTCTTGTCGTGGTCAAAGCTCAGAAGAGGTTCAACTTGGATTTTGTATGGATCCTCGCAACCAATGTCTTAAAGAGTTCATGAATAACAAATTTAAGAATACTGTATCATATAATAATTATTTGTCACTTCAAATATTAAGTATTAATTATTTTTTCAACAATATATTTTATTTAGTGTAAGAAATAAATGCACTAATAAATATATATTTTACCTGTTATCTTTTAAACTTATGGTGTTTTTAAAAGTTTTAAATACCATTAATTTTTTTTACAAATACTCATATTTAATAGTTGTTATTTGCTGTAGAAAAACTATTGTTATTAGAACTAAAGTTTAATGGTTATCTATTATTAGCGTAAAAAATTATCTTATTAATAATAAGAAATTATTGTTAATATAATTTTAAGATAACTATTGTATAAATAAGTAAGTTTATCAAATATAACAACTTATTTTCTATTGTTAATTAATAACCTGTTTTTCTCAAAATCATTTAAAATAATTAAAACACTTACCGGGCTGCAAATTATTTAAAATTACTTAAAAAAACAAAATGATATTATATTTTATAATAAATAAAAGGTAATATAATTAAATAAATACTACATTTTTAATGTATATTTATAAATTGTAGTAATAGTTATTATTAGATGATGAGTGTGTTTGTAAAAATAAAATAAATGATGAATGTGTGTGTCAGGGATCCAAGGGCCGAGACAGATATTACTAGAAAGAGGACAAAAAACTCAGGCTTTAATTATAGAAATGTTTGATTCAGTGTTGGTATGTGGTAACGTGATGAAGCTCTGTGTGAAGTGTGAATAATGCTGTTCTGCTACTGTTGCAGTGCGTGCAGTTAGACAAACGCTGATTGGTGGGACACCATCTACGATAACATTACATCTGCTCGCATCGGACAAATATATATTTAATTAATGTTAACAAACGTTTTCACTATTCACACTTTCCTTCATTATTTTTTAAATAAAATAAAAGCATCAAATTTGTTCTTAATTTTTATTACTACCGTTTTTTCGATTATAAAAAACAGACATATTTTATATTTATTTAAAAATTAATTATTTTTTTAACATATAATGGTTAAAATTTATAATCAATTTGTTCTTAATTTGCAATAAATGCAGTAAAAAAGAATTGTAATAAATAAATATTTATATATATATTAATTATATTTTGAATTTTCAAAGAATGATTTAAATTTTTTATGAATGATTACATTTAATTATAATTTAATTTCTCTATATTATACTGCCAACAAATTGAAATTTATGGTAAGTATCATTTTTAAAGTGATGACAAAAAAGTTAACAAATTTATCATTCATATAAAAAAATTATAATTGTATGATAATATAACTTTATAAAATATTTACTTTTTGTTTATTGACAACTTTTTAAAAAATTATGAAATTCAATTTAGATTAAAAGAAGTTAGATTGAGATTGATAGGTTGTTAAGAAGACTAGGAATACAAAGAAAGATATATAGTTTGATATGGTCAAGAGAGAACTTTTTTTTGCTAGTTGTGGAGTGAGAGTAATGTGTGAAATACATATTTAAAGAAGAGAAGAAAATTATTAAAATATGTAATTGAGAAAGTGAAGAGAATCAGAGTCTCGTGCTATAAATCATTTAGTAAATTATTAAATTTAATTAATTCTAATATACTGATAACTTAAAATTATTTACATTATCAATCAATTTTAATATGTATAATTTTTAAAAGAGTTATCACAAAAGTTCATAACTGAAAATTGGGGTGAGAAGTAAAAAGGGACGGGTAAATAGTGTTTCTGGAAACAAGTCCTTGGGCGGTAGCAGGGCCGAAATGTTATTGGAATGGAAAGAAAGGCTCAAAATGGAAACGCATAACAAACCTTGTTATATATATATATATATATATTGAACAAGCCTAAAAAGCATACCCTCCCTATAATTTAGTCCCATTGAGATTTGATTTGAGATTAACTAAGATAGTGACTAAGTGAATTATATTTTAAAATTGTTAATAACCAAGCATTATAAATGAAAAAAATTATGCAATAATAGAAAGTAGATACCATTCACCCATTCTTCCACTTTCATCATGGTCCTTGCCCCACACATCTCCATTAAACACCCGAGAATGTCCCAATTTATAAAAATGAAAATAAAAGCTTGAATAATAGGAAACACATTTTATTTCTTCATAAAATTCAAGTCAAACAATCATGACCTAATTTATCTCTAAAATAGAACAAAGACGCCCCTATACCAAGAGGGTAGTGGACCATTCCTACATCTAAGAGGGTCCTTCAAGACCACCATTATTATTATTCCTAAAAGCTAAAAGTAACATCAACAAAAACTGAAAATTTCTAACAAATACTAAAATCTAGTACTTCCTCCTCTCATTGGAGACCGTTGTTTGACAAAGTGCATCGATCGCAAGCCTGTTCTCTGGGACTCTGCATCCAGTAGGTCCAAGCATTTTCTCATTAACATGAATAGAACATTGCTGCTTGCCAAGACAAAGCTACAAAAAAAACAAGAAAAAAAAATTAGGTTCACTTTTTTTTAGTCCTTTACCATGGAAATAAGAACAAACTGACTATGCTAAAATAAATTAGTTACCCGTTTCACAATAGATAAAGTATCACTAGATTCGCAATGACCCTTCTTAAAGGATCCACATTCACCCTCAGGCACACCAAAGCTAGCAAATCTAATTTCAGATATGACTTGGTTCTCCTTGCATGCTAATTCCAATTCATGTCCTTCATAGGCCTTTGCACATGCTTTTGCAATAGTTACAGTGGCAATTTTAACTTGAAAGGGGTTACCTCCTTGCTCTTCAAACACCACCAATGTGTTATCCAGACCATCACGAAGAAATGAGTCTGGGACATGGTACCTAGAAATAAAGTAACAAAAAAATTTAGTGTGCATTTCATTGACACATTTTTTAAATGATTATTTCAAATTATTCATATACCATCTTTGAGTGGGATTTCCACAATTTGTCGTGCATTTGTTTGACCTATATGTTCCACGGTAATCACATGTTGAACTACAACCATCTTCACCTGCAAGATAGCTTACCCAATACCTACCAATGTTGTTACCATTTACCCAAGCTTGACCCTTTCCCAAACCTTTCAAATCTAGCACAACTGAATCAGTTCCTACGGGAGTTCTGAATGTAGTCTGCAAGAAGAAGAAAAAAAAGATTGGTTAAATTACTAAGTCATGAACTATTTGAATCTAAAGAATGGCATGCAGTAATAGTATGATTTTATCAAATGAGCCAAGGCTACTACATAACTACACAAGGCACTATATAAAGCGTATATATATACTTGCATGCAATTGATATAAAGAAAGGTAATTAATTATACCTTGTACCACATGAATATTTTATGTGCTTGAAGACCATTTGTAAACCATTCTTCACTGCTTCTACTAGGGGAATATAGCTTCACGTTCTCACCGTGCATTCCAACCTTATAATGCCACACGTTTGTGGAGATATCTTTGGTCACCTCACTGCCATCATTTTGTGACACCAATTGAACGCCAGTAACACCAACATGTATATTGTCAAAGTAGGCACCATAGTTCTATGTCAATAAAGAGGATAATGTTAATTAGTTAATTATGCAATAACAGCATCGATAATTAATGACACAATTAATGCCTTTATGCAATGTGCAGTTGTTACTTACTGGTAAACCAACGGTGCCACTAACTAAAGATATCTCATTTTTCCCAAGTTTCAATTTGATGTCTGCCTCAAAAGTGAACGGGTACTTTCCATAGGTAGCATATTGGGAACCTGTGAGGCAAATCAACAAAAGGAAGAATAAAATTCTAAAACTTAGTAAACTATATTTAAATTATAAAAATTGGCAATGAGGTTCGAATTTGCACTATAGACTTACCAATATGTGCTCCATTAACAAACACATGAAGTACATGCCCTTTGGTGTTTACTCTTATCTTAAGATCATGGGACAAAATGGGGTCGCCTTGTTTGACGTCAACACTGAGGATTGATTTGTCACACAAATTAGTGGGCAATAAGTAATTCATGCATCTACGCCTCAATATAAAATTTTAAGGTAACATTAAGAAATTAACAATTACCTGGTGATGTACCATAAGTAATCACTTGTATCATTTGCCACCTTTTGATCCAAAAGTCGAGGAGCAGTTATAGCAACAGATCCAAGGACTTTGCCATCTTTCATTTGCTCCAAATGCGTCTCAGGCATCCATTGCCAATCCAATGCATATGAATTTTCATTATTAATGGTCATTATGGATGTTTGAGCATTGACCTATTTTCATGTTAATTATTAGTCAGTACTAATCATATAAATTTCACTTTGTTTTTTTATTTGATTTATCATGTATCTAGAGATAGAAAACTTGGTCAAGCATTTAAACCCACCCAATAAAATTTAAGATTTTGACTCTAAATTTTAGCTTAAATTAAATGTAGCAGATCTTTTTAGTTTTGAACTAATTAATGACCTTAACATGTAGCATTGGACGGGTAGCCTATAAAATTATTAAACAATTACTAATGAGAACTATTCTTACCTTTGCAGTGTTGTAGACTTCAGTATAACAATCTGGAAGGATGGACACAGACCATGCAGGAATAGTGTATTGAGTGTTTTGAAAGTTAATATTGGCATCCATTGATGGATGTGCATTTCCAAGGAAACAAACTGATTGTCCAGCATAACTAAAAATTGTGGCCTATAAAAAATAATTCATTCTTGGAGATCAATGATAATCAAATGATTCAAAATATAGCTTAATGTAAATAAAAATAAGTTAAAATGAAAAACAAAAGTTTACCGTCATCTGATTTCCGTAGTCAATATTTCTGGAGGAACCCATAGTTAAGGTTGTTTCAACTGATTTCAAAACCTCATGAAGTCGTTTCAGATGTCCCCATTTAGGTTGATTTAAATCACCTAACAATAAGAAAAATTACAAATCAAATGAATAAAAGAGTAAATAAATCATGTTATTTTACTATCAGACAAATAACCTTTTTTTTTCTTAAAAGTTAAAAAAATGACATAATCATGAATCATGTTTCTCAATTAACTATTCTTTACCGTATTCATTCAAAGGAGCATCATAGTCATATGAGGTAGTGATATATGGTCCTCCTGAGGTTCGTCCAAAATTGGTACCTCCATGGTACTATTAGTGAAAAAAATCAATTTTAATAATAAGTATAACTTATCATTTATATATTTAATTTAATTTTAAAAATAAAATAATGCAATTAGTTACCATATAGTAATTTTGGAATGTGCCACCATATTGAAAAAATCTCCCAACAGCAAAAGCAACGTCCTCAGCAGTTCTATGTGGAGTTGGTCCTCCCCAATGCATGAACCTAATCACAAGGGTTATATTATTTGAATGCATTTTTTTACAATTAAAAATAATTTAAAAATGAGAATGAAGAACAAACCAGCCAGTCCAATCCTCGGTCCACATCTTAGGTTTGTTGTTGCTATTAGGATGCCATTGGTCGCAGTAGAAACCATTACATGTGTTAATCTAATTTAACGAAACAAAAAAAAGAGTAAATAATAATTATCATAAACCAAAATAATTGAAAACTATAATTATAAAATTTTAATATTTATTACCAAAGGATCTGGAGTATCACTTTGTTGACACATGATCCAAGGCACACCAATTTGATAAGATTGAGCTAGTTGAGCACACCATTGAACATACTCTTTTCCATTTTGACCATATGAGCCCATAATATTTCCATACTCATTTTCAATCTGTTGGTGTATAAAGTCAATTATAATAAATGTTATAATGAAAGAAAAAAATATAAGTAGGATCTCACTTATAAAATTAAACCTGAGCAAGAATAATGGGTCCTCCTTGTGATGCAAAGAGCTTCTCATGTCGCATCATGTCCACTATGAGTGTAGTGAATTTTTTCATCTCATCCTGCAGTGGATTAAACGGAGATCAAATTAGGACATCAATTTGTCATACAAAATGGGTATGAAACCTAACAATGAGCATAACAAATTATAGTGACTAACCTCAAAAATAGCATTGTTTGTCCTAAATTCGATGTTAGGTATATTATGTAACCACACCGGAAATCCCCTAGTGTATAAAAAATAAATCAAATTATTTAAACTATATGATTAGATCATTATGAAAAAAAGAATATAATGAAGTAAAACTTTTTGTATTTCTTACCCATAGTTCCATTCTGCACATACATATGGACCAATTCGAAGCACGGCATGAAGTCCTTGATTCTGAATGGTTTTAATGAACCTCACAAGATCTAAATTTCCAGAAAAATCATACTGAAAATACATAAGAAAAAATGATTAAATTAATAAAAAGAAAAGTAAATATGTATCATGAAATTATAAAGTTTTATTAGGATATAAAACCTGGCCAGGGTGAGGCTCATGAACATTCCAAAAAACATATGTCTCAATGACATCAAGTCCACCTTCTTTTGATTTCTCAATCAAAGATGGCCACATCTGTCATAAACAAATAGATTAAAATAGAATTAAATGAATTTTACATAAATGAATAGTTAATAATAGGATTTTAGAAACAGAAAAAATAATAATGTGAAAATAAAAATATATAATTGAATGGATTTATATCCATGATATAGTCATATAATCAACCGCAAATAATTTGGATTTTTGAAATAGACGACATAATGTGTAATTGAGCCAAAAAAACAAAATGTGGAAATGTGATGATACAGTAACATACTTCAGCAGTACTACGTGGATAATGAATAGAGCCAGAGAATAAGATTTTTCTCTTGCCATCAATTGTTATGGCCCTTCCATCGTAGGAAACATCAATGGCTTCAATTGCTATGCTAATCAAAGCCGAACATAACAGCAAAAGTGTAGTGATACTACCCATTTTCCCCATCATCGAGGCAAGGATGAGAGTAAATAAGAAATGAATGATAGAAGGTAAACGGTGCAATTAGATGAGCAGGGAACATGTATTTATAGTGAAAAATGAAACCGAAAATACAAATAAGGCACTTTCAAATCTTTTTGAATTAAGATAGTTTTAAATTTTGAATTGTTGTAAGTTTCTGTTTTTTAGTTTTCAAATTTAATTTAAAAACAAAATTTACTGAGCTTTCGACTTCTACTTCTTCACATCTTTTATTTCAAATTCCAAGTTCAGTTATATCCACATATAAACTAACGTTAATTAAAAAATGATAGAACAACTGAGTATCATTATCTGAAGTTCTTCATTTTAACTTTATCTTTAACTACATCTTAAACTAAAAAAAAGTTAGTTATTTGTCCTTTATGTTTAATTATAAAACAATCTGTATTTCCCGAATCAAAGGATTAAAATACCCTTACTCGTATCGACACTTTTCTTTCTGAGAAGTAAATAGAACAAGCACTTCACTTAATTCAGAATCCATTTTTTTCTAGTAGAAGCAATCTGGTGTGTTATAAAATCAATTCTGAAATTAGCATTCCAAAATATATATAATATTATGGACTGTGTATGTGTAATATCACTAATCTAAAACATAAAACTCATTATTTTATATTATATTACGTTCTTTGGGACACAATTATTGTATTGTGAAAAACTTAATCCGAAATAATAAATTTAATGTTTCAGATTATATAATCTGTAAATTCACACCCTTTTCGCATTCCGGATTTCATGATCCGGTTATATTAACATATAAAAAAAACTGATATCCCTTATTGTTAAAAGAAGGCCAATTTTAAAAACTATAAAATTAAAGAGTTGGAAAGTGAAATTTGTTAAATGTTGAAAGTAAGATCCTCATTTTAATATTTCAAGTTTTGAAAATCTGACAAATTGATCCTGTTGTCCTACTCTGTTGTTGATGATAAGTTGCAACTGACTTCCTTATACCATCCGGCTAAAAATATGTAACAAAACCAAAGAAATCCATCCTACCTACCTACCTATCTTTGTACACACGATCCAAAGCCCAAACAACAGCAAACGTGAATTGTTTTACACATCCATCAAATTGCATGTGCACCTAGTATCTTCTCATGCAGGATTTGAATGTGTCACTTTTAGATTGGTTATTAACTTATTAGCGGATAGATTAATTATGTTATAAATTAATTAATATGTTATATATAACACTAAATTTTTTTATGTATATTTAATCCACATCTAAATTTACATAACAAATTTTGTATCAAATAATTTTGTTCTAATATATTTAATGCACCAAAATTAATTATCACAAAATTTATTAGATAAATTTACACATGCATTAAATATATATTAAAATTTTTATTATTATATATAACAATATTAATTGTTTTATAACACAATTAACATATTAGCTCAATTGTTTGGAACTGGTGCAAGACTCATCCTCTTAAATAATGAAAAAAAAAACATGATTGGAAAGAGAGAAACTCACTTAAGGTGATCAATCAGATTTTTCGACAAAGATTAGTTATTGACAAAATCGATAAATACTTCATACTAATAATATGATTAAAAAATCATTTTATTTAAATATAAATATAAAGTGATATTGAGAATTAGGTTGATATATAAATATAAACTAATAAAAATTACGGACGGTATGAAGGGGTATAATTTAATTCATGAATTGAGTCCTTTATTTTTTTAAAAAGTGCAATGCAGGTTCCGGACGTTGTTGACCGTTAGGCTTGACTGTCACATGTCAACGTCTGATAGACACGTAAAAAAACCCTAAAACCAATTTATTTGAAAATCCCTACCCCTAATTAATTATCTTTAATTTATTTTAAAAATTATTAAAAACAAAAAAAATTCCCTCACTGTCGTTGCCGCCACCGCCGCCGCAGCTTCTCTGACCCCACCGCCATTGCCGTTTCTTCTTCCATTTTTCTTGTCTCCGACAACAACACCTACGCAGAAAGCAATTTTCAGCAACCCCTCCTTCTCCTCCTTTTTTCCCCTATCCCACGTGTACAGATGGTCACCACAACGGCGGCGGCACCACCATGGACCACCCCCATCACATAGAAAACAAGGCCAGATTACAAATGTTACAGATGAGTGGTACAATAATTTTCTTATAACTACAATTTCAAATATGATCACAAATCATCATCAACAATGTCATTTGATTTTCTAAACTAAAATCTTAGGTCTCTTATTCTCCCAAATTGGATTCAAAATTGAGAGTAAAATGACACAAAAATAACAATTATGCAGGAAACAAGCTTGTAACTTGGCACCCATGAGAAAAAATCAACACATACACAAAAAAAAGCTCAAAACTTTGGGAGATGGAGGAGGAACTCGCATTGCAGGGGCAATGGGGCTTCTGCTACGCCCTCCACATCCTCTCCCGTCGCCTCACCCCCTCCGTTGCCCACGACGCCGTCACCATCGCCGACTCCATCAAGCGCCGCCTCGCCTCCCACAGCCACTCCTCCTAAGCCCTCTCCTTCGCTGACCTCTTCTCCAAATTCTCCTCCAAAGCCCAAAGTGTCAACAAAAAATGGGCCCTCTTCTACCTCCTCAAAATCATCTCCGAAGATCGCCACAACAACACCATCGCCACCACTCTCCTCCCCAACCTCAATTTCTCCGAACCAGCAATCTCCAACAAGCCCTCCAACAACGACAGCGTCCTATTAGTCTCTAAGGACCCCGAGAATCGCCGCGACATCGCATCCAACGGAGGGAAATGTGTTTTTTTTTAATAATTTTTAAAATAAATTAAAGATAATTAATTAGGGTTAGGGATTTTTAAATAAATTGGTTTTAGGGTTTTTTATGTGTCTATCAGATGTTGACACGTGGCCGTCAAGTCTAACGGTCAACATCCAATTGTGACGTCGAGGGGACCAACATTGCATTTTTTTTTATAAAATAAAGAACTCAATTTGTGAATTAAATTATCGGGGGACCAAATGCGAAATTGGAGCTAAAGTAGGAGATCAAAAGTACAATTTTTTCCTTTTTTTTAAAGACTTAGAATTTAGGTTACATTGCATTTTTTTTTTACAAAATAAAGGACCCAATTCGTGAATTAAATTATCGGGGGACCAAATACGAAATTGAAGTTAAAGTAAATGACCTAAAGTGCAATTTTATCATTTTTTAAAGACTTAGAATTTAAGTTTGTGTAGCGTGGTGAAATTATCTAATAAACTAGTTTGTGGAATAATAATTAATTTAATAGGTTATCATTGATTTCTATCCACTTCAACATTGTGAACATTTATTAAATTATCACCCACACTCAATACAATAGATCAAGGGGTTAAGGGATCCCTCGCGATCCTTGTTCAACTAGTAAAACTGATTAGTCTAGTCCATTTTTTTTAATGTTTAAATAGTGCATCTAATCCATTGCTCCTCAATCTTTTTTATTTCCTTTCATTCATTCTAATTGCTCTGGTCGATTATGTAATACAATTCAATTCAGTTACGGGTGCAAAAGATAAGAGAGAATTGTTGGATAGTTGGCACAATTTAAGTACAACCCTAGCCAGAGGATACTCTAATTTATATAATTATAAATTATAAATGCTTGTTTAATACATGCACTTATATGTTAGTTTTGTAGTTGCGCATCTGAATATATATATATATATATATATATATATATATATATATATATATATATATATATATATATATATATATATATATATATATATATATATATATTCAGATAACTGTAGTCAAAATTTGGATTCTTCCCATCAAATTCATTGGATCATGGGTTAGCTCATGAAACTTTCCAAAGACATCTTAATATTTAGTTTAGAAGGTTTGAATGTTTAATGTTATTATAAATCTTGATATATGTTCGTTACAAATGGTGGTATATATTTTAGGTGGATAAATTTTAGGTTAAAAAATTAAAGGAAATTTTTTCTAATTTAATATATTTTCTTGGTTTTCTTTATATTACTAGTTGGATTCACAGTTTATGTGTAGACTTTGCAAATCGGGTACAATCTAAAATATAAAAAAAATAATTCATTTATCAATGGATGAACCGGGCTTCATAGAGTGAACTTTGAACTTTAAATGGATGGTTGGTATACACACCCTAAATGTATAGAATTCTCGCATGATTTGTTTTTTGTGGATACAACTAGATACCTAGATTTTTCCTTTTTACGCATTCATGTTTTTGCTCTAAGAAAGTTGAAGTAATTTGTTGAATGTGGTCCACTTGCTAATTAATATGTTCAGCGTGGACAAGCTTTGCTAGCTTGCTAGCATGAAGGATTTCTCTTGGGGTTTGTTTTATTCAGCAGGGGTGGCCTAGGATTAGTTTATATTTATACTGACATTGAGTTAATGTGAATTTTCATTATATATCCCTTAGTAAAACAACCATCTTTTTGAAAGTAAATAAGAAATGAATGATAAAAGTAATTAAGAAATGAATGATAAAAGCTAGATAAGAAATGAATGATAAAAGTAAATAAGAAATGAATGATAAAAGCTAAATGGTGCAAGTAGATGAGAAAGGAACAGGTTGTTTGCTGTGAATCTAGTCTCTCCAATTTTTTAATTCCAATATACACTTTGTAATTTAATTTTCCAAAGTACACTATTTTGGATTTTGTGCTTTGATTCACACCACTTTTTGAAGTTGGTTCTTTTTTTTTTCAATTTAAAATATTATAAAATATAAATATTATATTATATAATTTTTTTGATTGGTTTTAAAATTATTTATTAAATTAAATTTTATAATTTTGTTTTTTATTTTTTTAAAAGAAAAATATACAAATAAAGAAAAATAAAAAAATTGGATAAAATTATAGTATAATTTGTTAATTACATTGTATATAATTTTGTAGTTAATTAAATTTATGTGCTGTTGATATTTCTTTTATTATGTTGGTTTAAAATGAATTTCAAAAACATCTCACTCAACAAAAAAAAAAAACACTGGAAGGATCAATGCTTAGCTTCCCCAATTCAGATTCTGGAATCAATGAAAAATATTCCATGAAATTAGCATTCGAAAATATAATACATGTTCCAGAACAACTAATACACAAAATGTAAATTTATGGATTGTGTATGTGTAGTATCACTAATCTAAAACATAAAACTCATTATTCTATATTATGTTTTTTTGGAACACAATTATTGTACTGTGAAAAACTTAATCCGAAATAATAAATTTCATGTTCCAGATTATATGATCTGTAAATTCACATCCTTTTCGCATTTCGGATTCATGATCAGGTTATATTAACATATAAAAAAACTGATATCCCTTATTAATCAAAGAAGGCCAATTTTAAAATTTTGGAAATTATAAAATTAAAAAGAGTTGGAGAGTGAGATTTGTTGAAGGTTGAAAGTAACATCCTCATTTTAATATTTCAATTTTTGAAAATCTAACAAATTGATCCTTTGTCCTACCCTGTTATTGATGGTAAGTTGCTAACTGACCTCCTTATCCGGTCCGTCTAAAATATGTAAAATCAAATATTCAAGAAATCCATCCTACCCATGTATATATATATAATCCAAGGCCTCCAAAATCATCTCCAGCAAACTTAGTAATCTCCAAGCTTACAGATTATCGAGTTGTATGTTCATATAGATTGTGGATCTGTATATATGTACAAATTATAGATTTTTTTTAAATGTTTTACAAGATAGTTTAAGATTAATGTCTCATGCAGGAGTTGCATACCTGACTTTTAGGTTATTAACCTACGCTAAGTATGTTATCAAATAACTAATATTGTCATGTATAATACTAAAATTTCTAATTTATATTTAATGCACTTGTAAATTTACATCATGAATTTTGTGAATTAATTTTGTTTTAATATATTTAATGCACCAAAATTAATTTTTACAAAATTTATTAGGTAATTTTACATATGCATTAAATATATATTAGAAATTTTAGTGTTATATATAACAATATTAATTATTTTATAACATAATTGTTCACTCGGTCCTCTTAAATAATAGTTTGTTTGCGTTTGAGTCTTGCAAAAAATAATGGTTGGAAAAAGGAAAATTCACTTAAGGTGATCATTCAGGTTTTTTGACAAAAATTAATTATTAATAAAATTGATGAATACTTCATGCTAATAACACGATTAAAAAATCATTTTATTTAAATAAAAATATAAAGTGATACAGCAGCCAATGGCGACTTCAATGTACTCTGAATTTAGGAGTTTTTTGTGAAGACTTTGAATTTAGTTTTGAGTAGCATGGTAAAATTTTCTAATAAACTAATTTGTGGAATAATAATTAATTTAATAGGGTTATCACTGATTTCTATCCACTTTCAACAGTATGAACATTTATTAAATTATCACCTATATATAGAGACTCAATCCAATAGATCAAGGGATCTGTCCCCAGATTCTTGTTCATTTTTATTTCCTTCCATTCATTCTAATTGATCTGGTCAATTATGTAATCCAATTCAATTCAGTTAACGGTACAAATGATAAGAGAGAATTGTTGAATAGTTGGCACATTTTAAGTATAACCCGAGCGAGAGGATACTCTCATTTATATAATTATAAATAATAAATGCTTGTTTAACAAATGCACTTATGTTAGTTTTGTAGTTATATATATATATTCAGACTCTGTAGTCAAAATTTGTATTCTTCCCATAAAATCCATTGGATCATGGGTTAACTCATGAAACTTGCAAAAAACGTGTTAATACTTTGATATTTAATTTAGAAGGTTTGAATGTTTAATGTTATTATAAATTTTGATATATTTTAGGTGGATAAATTTTAACTTTGAAAAATTAAAGGAAAAAATCTTTTAATTTAATAGATTTTGTTGGTTTTCTTTATATTACTATTTGGATTCACAGTTTATACCTAAACTCTGTAAACCGGATACAATCTTTCAAAAAAAAAATCATTTATCTTGTGGATCAAATTTAAAATCCGGGCTTTAGACTGAACCTTAAATGGATTGAAGCAGTTATACGCACCCCTACATGTATAGAATCCTAGAATGATTTATTTTTTTGGGATAGGGTTAGATACCTGGATTTTTTTCTTTTTACGCATTCATTCATGTTTTTTGCTCATAAGAGAGTTGAAGTACTTTTTGAATGTGGTCCACTTGCAAATTAATATGTTCAGCGTGGGACAAGCTTTGCTAGCTTGCTAGCATGAAGGAATCCTGTTTCTCTTGGGGTTTGTTTTATTCAGTAGGGGTCAGGGAAGGCCTAGGATTAGTTTATATTTATACTGACATTGATTAAATGTGAATTTACATTATATATCACTTAATAAAACAACCATCTTTTTCAGCAAAAAAAATCAAAGATGCAGCCTTTAGTTTCTTGTTCTCATTCCCTTGTTAATGATTGCACCGATCAATTTTCTCATGACCAAGAGGACTAGCACTCGATTGTGATTTAACACTCCCAAGAAAAGCATGACAGGCCCCTGTTATTTAATTATATTTTTTTCTTTGTTCTATATAGCAGAGTTATTTATTTATTCATTTAGAATTTAATTAAAATATTGATAGTGTAAAAATTATTTTCATAATAAATATTAAAGTGTTATACAGTTGTCTTAAATTTTTAACCTAATTTAATCTCAAAAATAAAAAATATCACCCGTTTATATCACATCATTATTTTGAGTAAAAAGTTTGCACGACTCAATATATGTAATCGAACGGATAAAAATTTAATAACAAGTGACTGGACCCAAACAACAATATCCATTTAAACATAATTTTTTATATTATCTTATAATTAATCTGAATTTGAACGTAACTTAACTTTAAAAATTAATTTAAGAAGTGAGTTATTCATCACCTATATATTTTATTTTAATCATATCATTGTCAATGGATGTGAGATATCTAACCAAATGAAAATTATTGATTTTTATAATAATTAATTTAAAAATTATATTTGGAGTGATTTTAATTAATTAACACCGTAAAGATCTTATTAAATTTAAATTCTGAAATTTCTCAGATTATGAATGCTGAGTTGCTGGCTGCTTTTTTAAGAATATTCTACGGTATCTCGGAATAGTGAAATCAAAATGTTTGATTTTTGTGTCAAAGATGATTTTAATTACCTATCCCCATCACCCCCATATTTTTTTTCTTCCAAAACCAATAAATAGGAAAAGGGATCGATCCTTTGCACAGCTGTATTATTACGTACTTGGATGCTTGGTGACAAATTTTGGATTACATTTCGTATTGGCCTAAACTCCGGTTCAAAACTTCAGAGATCACGAACTTTTTTAGATTCTTTTATTCTAATTAACTGACTTGAAACATGATTGCTTTATATAAGAACAAAATGAAAGTAATTTTCATCGCTAACTTCTCTTTATTATGTATATAATATTACCAACATGCTTTGGTCGTATGTGTGAACGAGACTTTTTCTTTGTGACTTAAATCTGGAAAGCAGAGTTTTATTCCCACTCACGCACGGATATATAGATATGAATGACACACTTCCTATGCGTGGCATGCCACTTTTAGATTTCATTAGTCCATTAAAATATGATTATCGGCAATCATATTTGTATTAACTGACAAGTTTCTTAACTATAATGACAAATTATGAGAACGATGTTCGATCAATTTTGTACTTTCTGTGCTTTATCGTTTACTATTGTGTTGTGTACTCAAAAGTAGGGTTTTCAAGCTACGTAGTAGAGATAGTAACCACCAATTAGGCGCAGCTTCGTTAGGTATTAGTCTATGTTGAAGTTTGAATTTTGGTCCCATGTTTTCACATTCAGGAGAAGTAATAAAGAAAAATTCTGGTTATGTTATATTTATAAATTAGTCATAAATTTTTGTTAATTATTAATTTTTCTCGGATAAAATACCTATAACTTTTAATAAAAAAAATTCAGTCACACTTTTTTTTATCAACTGGTGACTAATTTATACTAAATAACTAGTCTAACCTTTAGTGAAAATTTTCTTTTCAACTTATATTTATTTAATTTAGAAGACTTGAATATCAATTATAATTATTTCAAGCACGATTAAGAAATTCAAGTTTAATTTTGAACTAATATAATATTATAAAGAAATCTATATATGCATAATAAAGATGATAAGAAAAGCAATAATAGAGACAAAATAATCTAGTTGAGTGTCAAAGTACGTGTGAGCTAATTTGGGGTATATGGTTGGGTACGAAAATGGGGAGAGAAAAAGGTTAAGGTGATTAAGCTTTCTGAATTGAGGCTGTGTGACCATGAATTAGCAGAAAAAAAATAAGCTTTCTTGCCCAAAAGGTTAAACATTTAATTAATAATGTCATGTGTCTGAATGAAAGCCAACTGTCTCAAACTGTGAAGCAGTATTTGGTTTAGTGATGAAGTGTCCCTACCTGGCCTGATCTCTAGATTGGTATTCAGATATTGCTGCGCTTTATACGCTGCTAAATCACCATATATATAATTAATTGCTCTACCCAAATAATTACAACCTCTCTTTAAATAAATAATAGTATTCATGTAGTTTTAATATCAGTAAATTAATGTCAATATTATAAATAGAACTGATATTTAAACAACAAAAAAATAGAGCTACTATGGTTTATAAAGCTTAAATACAATCAATGAACACTAGCATATACCGAATAATTATAAATTTTCATACTAATCTTCTTATATACTATTTTTGAAATTTCCAAGATATTAAACATATTCTTTTTTTGTGTTTATATTTTCAATAAAATATTCGATCAGAGAATTTGTAGAAGAATATAATTAAGATTACTCTTAATCCACCTTATATATGTGCGAATTCATTTGGATCATTAAAATATGTTACAACAAAAATGAAATATTTCAAGGAAATTTATATAAAATTTTGCAAAGAGTTTTATGAAAATTGTGCATATAATTTTTTCTATAAATATAGATATAATAAACCAAAGTTTTTTTTGTACATAAAATTTGTTTTGCTTTAATTTCGTGTGTGTTTGTGTGTGTATATATAATATCTTGAAATGTTTCCTTAAAAAAATATCTTGAAATGTTTTTTCTTTTGCTGAATAATATCTTGAAATGTTAAGTATATACAGAATAGTTGGGTTTAAATTTGTAATGTAATTTTATAGCTGATTAATTTTGAGATTTATATATGTGCATGCACAAACAATAAATGAAGGTTCTTAATTAAGCAGTAAAGATTTTGAGAATTGTACACGTTTGCTTTTTAAACTAAGCATTAATCTCACTCGAGCTACTTTTATTAGAAGAAGTTTCATTTAAACTTTAAAGTATTAATACCTATTAAAGAAAAAAGAAAGAAAAATAATAGATTAATTTTTAAGGTGAAATTATTGTAAATTAATTTATTAAAAATAAAAGTAACTATACTTTTTACATTTTAGTAATTGGTCGAGTATCTCCCCTATCAATAGGTGACAGACAATAGTTTTTTGAACTACGTACGATTAGGTTTTTGTAATGAGGATTCTCCCCAAGAGCATTTTCTTCACCCATGCACATGAATTTGGAAATTGAATTTAATTACGTGCTTAAAGAATTCGAGCCCTCTCACATATATAAACTAATACATGATCGAGTACACTTGATTACTTCAAAGAGAATGCTGACAAACACTAGTTAAGAAATTTTAAATTAAAAACAGTACCACCTGTTATTTTCAATACAATCACATAATATACTCTTTATATTCACTAATTCTTTAATTAATATACTCTTTATAGCTTTAATTAATATACTTTATTAAGATACTAATTTTATTTTAAAAAGTAATTAAGCTTTAGTAGATCTCTTCTCTTCAGCCATTAATGCTGTTACTTTATCAGATTAATTAGCACAAGAAAACCAGGATCAGGTGCATCCCTTGTGATGGTAAACAAAGACCATAACAATGATATGTTCAATGGCATGACATCACATGCTCCTCATCCAACGGTGGAGATTCGTTCTTTTGCCGCCAATGATTGTATGATGGCGTAGAACGAGGCATGGTCTTAGATGTTTCGTTTTATGCTACTTAGCAACCAAGCATACAACGATGATCATTCACGCTCTACGTCACAAAACGTCACCCATTAATTTTAGGGTTCATGAGAACCCTCTATGAACACACACCATGCTTTCTTTCGTTTTGCTTCGCGGTTGTGTTTCGTTGAGCAAAAGTCAAACAGCTTTAAGAACAAGTTAAAGAACTTCACAAGCCTTCCGTTACAATCCAAACCCTATTTTCTATATTTTCTGTGATATTATAAAAACTCAACTAGGCATGTCAAGGGCTAGAACTTAGAAGGGGCCCACACGTTTTTGGTTATTTATTTAAATTTTTTGTAATTTATTGTTTTATTTAGAATGCATTACATGTATATTTTAAGATAGATAATCTTATTGGAGTAAAATAAAATAATTATGATTGAAAAAATTATTTTTTTTTATAATATTTAATATAATTATATATCTAAAGTTCGAAATATAAATCACTACTAATTAAGCTACTGAGCATTTTGCTGGAAAAAAAGCAATGAAGCATTATGCTCCATAATTTACTTATCTTATTTCTGTTGGTTATAAACTCATAATATATTTCACATTTATATACTATCAAGTGTGTAAATTTAAAAAAATAGTACGTGTGTAAATTCAACTGACACTTAGGTTATTCTAATTTAACATAATATTAGATTTGAGTATTATATATGCAACTAAATTGATATTTGAAGAGAAAGTTTGTGACCTATAATAATTTTATAAGACTCAAGTAAAATTATAGTCTCTTGTAGAAATATTTGTCATCTAGATAAAAAAAAATCCCAAATATATATGCATTGTATAAATTAGTAAATTACTAAGAGAAGTGTAGTAGGAGTAAGCCGATCGAGTTCAATGTTGAATAAAATAAAGGAAGCTTTAGCGGAATATATTCCGAATGATCATGTGGTGGGGTTTGATTATTGTCTCTTAAATTCGGAGGGGACGTCACATGGCTCATGTGGCAGCATTGGCCACCCATTGGATAACGCGTTGGCATTTTAATTCTTGCACTTAACCATGCTTTTTGGATTTGGATTTAGACATTTTAATCAGATTGTTTATATTTACCACCTCGTTTGCATTAATCACGGAAAAATTGTCAACACGTGTAATTTTAGTGTAAATTTAGAGGATGAAATGAAAAAAAAAAAGAAAAAGGATTTACATAATGCGCGAATCACTTCACGAGTCTCAGAATTTAAAATAATAATAACAAAATTTTGTGAAAAGAAAATTCATTCACTCTTTAGTCTTAATTCATATATATATATATATATATATTATCACCTGAACATTTAAGTAGCTAGCCTGGAATCACTCATTTTCAATGTTTTTATTTGGTGTTACATACTCCCTACCCTAGGTCTTCGTTGTCATAGTTGAAAAATTGGAGTGGAAAATTCACGAATCAATCTTTCGATCTGTCTAGTCCTTAATTACTCACGATATGATGGATTTTGCAGCCGATTAATCAAATATGAAACTTTATTTTTAACTAAAAGTTGTCGATAAAAACACTTAAATCTGCACTAGCATTTGTCAATTAATAAATTTTATGAATTTCTTTCATGCAAATTGTAAGTTTACTCCTTTTTAGATAAGATCATATATGCTGACCTTTTCATCCTCATTACGAGACGTACTAATTATCCCTTATTACTCATTATTACTACTTAATAATGAGACGCAATTTCTTTGACTTAATTTAATTATTTTTTTTATGCTTAATTACTTAATTTAATTATGAGTTTCTTGCTTTCTGATACCCGAAGGTGCCCAGCTACGACTCGTTAGAGCCAAAAAGTTGATGGAGTCAATTTGACATTGTCAACAGAAGTAGTAATAATGAGTGTCATCTTTCCCTGCTTGTTCAAGATACTAATTACTACTTAATGATAATTAATCACTTTTTTAATTTCTTTTAAAACGAGGCATTCATTAGTCTATTATCATTAATTATTAATAATAATTACTGTATCTATTTTAGGAAAGAAAAGTCTTATAAGGTTACGTTAAGGAATCCTTTAAGAATATTAATTGAAAATTTATAAGTAAAAAATTATATATTTTTTACTTCAAATAAAAAATTATTTTAAACTACAATAAAAGTATATTAGTAATATCACTCTCCCATGGTGGCAATTATGCTTTTGTTGATGAATCTAAATCTAAATCCCCTACTAAAACAACAACTACTAAAACTATTTTAGTTGCTCTGAGTAGATGTATGATAATAGAGAAAATATTTTTCAGAATGACTTTGTATGATCTAATAAGGAAAAGAAACCTTATAACACATAGTAAGAAGAAAAATCTTTCATAACTCTTATTTTTTGTGAAATACTTCTATGAAGCAATATATGATCATTTGGCCAGATATTTGAAAAACATTCTAGACACCGCAATTAGTTCTTATCATTAATATACTTTTATTGTAGCCTTAAATAAAAATAATAATAAAAAATACCGAAATAAGATAAATCTAATGGTGATCAGAAATTCATTTTCTGGGCTGACCTAAGGATAAAAAAAATTAAAACTTATGATTTAGGTTCATCAATAAAAAAAATTTGTTATTAATTCTTATAAAATAAAAAATATCACATGTTGACAAAAAAAATCTAACATATAACTTTTTTTTTCTTTAAATCTCTTTCACCGTTAGACTAATCGTATTCCTTTCTCACAGTGAGAGATATGTTATCCTTTTCCGCCTAGGACTTGTCATAGAAAATATAGATTTTAATTAAGATACAATTCATTCCTAACCTTTAATATAAATACTAATATTTGGTTTACATAATTTATTGGGAAAGATTAAAATTTAATTTAATTTACTTTTAAAATTTGTCCTTAGGTGAATCAAGGGTGAGATATTTGAGGAGGTATTTCATGGAGGTCTCTCGCAATGTTTTAAGGTGAGTGATAGTCACACATTCTAGTTATAGGTTTGTGAGGGCGATATATATTTACAAAGACTCTAGTACATTTATAAATTAAAATCCATATGATTAAGAACACTTTATTTATAGATGTTCAATGGAAGGGTCATTGTCCTTTGTGTATAAAGACTTTGTCCCTTGTTCAATGACGTAGTCTTGAGGTACAATGATTATCTTGTTACGTGTAAATTTGATGATTAAATATGTCACTTGACGTAACACTGAAGTGACTTGTTGACGACTGTATGTAAAATAACAATCTTATAATTTGTGTTTAATGGTTTTGTTTAATGATTATATTAGAATAAAATTAATTTTATGTATTATGTTGTGTATATTTTAATAGAAATATGTATTAAATTCAATTTTACTATACATTCTAATTGTGTTGTATATTTTTACGTAAAATGTGTTATTAAAATCAATTTTATTATACATTCTAATTACGATGAATAATTTCAAATTAATTTTACTATAATGTAATTTAAATGAATACTATTTAAGCATATATAATAATTTTCTTACCCTAATTTAATTGACCCCTTTGCAATTTTCGTGTAGAGGTGACAAAGAAGTTGCAACATGGTGTCATCATCCATCCTTTCACAATCTGTCTAGAATGGCTAGTCTATATCTCATTCATTCTAATGATGAAAATAAATTTCCATATATGACTAATTTATATTGCATTCTCACAAGCTAACGAAATCAACCATACATCGGTGCTAAACAGTTATAGAAAGCAAAATAGAATGTTTTTTGTTTTTAAGTGGTGCAAAATATAATGTTTTTTTACGGTTTAAAATAGAATGTTGAGACTTGAGAGAAAATATATTTTCACTATATTCCGTTGATTCTTTCTTTCTCTTACGTTCAAACTTCTATATTTCAATTTAAGAAATAGCTCGACCGAGAAATTCTTTTACACTTTATTTGACATGGAAAAGAAAATAGAATGAGAGCAAAATAGAAAAAAAAGAATATGAAAATAAAAATAATGAGAAAATAAATAAATTTTTAAGTTATTTAGTGTAAGTGAAATATGAAAAAAGCAAAAAAAGTAAAACTATTTTTTTGTTAAATAGAAGATAAAAAGAAATCCTCTAAAAAAAGAATATAAAAAGAAAGAAAATAACTATTTCTCCCTTCAATCGACATTTTTATTATTATTATTATTATTATTATTATTATTATTATTATTATTATTATTATTATTATTATTATTATTATTATTATTACAAGAAAATAGTTAAGAGGAGGATTAACACAAAAAAAAGAGGCAAAAAGTACTTATAAGGAAATAATGTGAAAAAAAGTTTCTCTTTCCTCACTTAGGAAAATATCGATGAGAAACAAAATTAATCAAGTGGATCTCACTTAGCATATAATATTCTTCTTACCATTTATTTTCGATAATTTCTGTTTAACCACTTTCACTATTCCAAATACAGCGTAAAATTCCCAGAAATTTTATGTTAAGAATATTATATTTCTATATGTAATTTTTTGCCAGAGATATATGTCAACCTCCTTTTGACACATGTACGTACGTAAATATATATTATACCTCCTCGCGATGCCTTATTTTCACATTAATGAAATATAAACTTGCTTTTACAGAGAAACGAGAGATACAGTTGTTATATATATATATATATATTATTTTACTTACGATGAAAACCAGTTGTAAAACTGGATTATTTTTTAAAAAACAATCTTAATTTAAGAACTCACACCTAATCTACAAATACAATTCTACATTGCCAGCTAAAATCAAACACCAAAACCTCTTAGAAAATTAACATCCCATATTACTGCTTCTTTCTTTGACTTATATGAGGGTGACTGTCTCTAACAGTCAATGGTACGTTATATATTAGAATTTTTCAAAAAGTTTTTAGTTGAAAGATATATTAGAAAAGTATAATAATTATGTAATTTTTAGAAATAAAAATAAAAAAAAAGTTATTTTAATTTTTTTTCAGATATGAAACCATAATTTCAGAAAAATTCAAATAAATTATACCACATAATGCCTTAATAGAAACGAGTTTTTAATCACCAGAATTTGTTTGGAGACTCACTGTCGGCGTCACGTAATTTATTTTTTAATTAAATAAAAAAGTTATATATTAACAGACATATATATGATGTATGCATTAAATTCATATTTAATACAAATATAAGTTGTAAAACATTTCAAATTATAAAATAATATAGAAAATTTAACTAAAACTTAAAGAATTAAATGACAAGTTAAAAACTAAATTTTTTTCTTACAAAAGGATTAAAATTCATTTTTTTAAGTATTAAAACCACAATGTTTCAAACGTACTATATATAGTATACCAAGTGATTTAGATGTTCTAAATAAAAAAAAAATTAATTTAATATAACTAAGAACGTTAGGAAGCAAAGTGTGAACTTATATTGGAAGCAGCTTAGCCAAGCCAGCTACCAACAAAAACTACCACCACCAACCTAAAGCTGCGAGTGTGTGTTGACAAAAATGAAATTCAACGAAACCTGCAGCAGCAGCTACATAACATTAATTTAATAGAAAATTCAATAAGAAAACGTAGTTTTTTCATTCTTTTTTGTATATAATAGCTTGATTTTCTTCTTCAGAAGCTTTCAACAGCAAGCCTCGTGCGAGCGGTGGAAATATTGGTGATGGAAACAGGTAATGAAAATATCGCTTCGGTGATGTTAGGTTGAATTGAACCAAGTGGATAAAGTTAATTATAGCAACTTTTTTATTTTGAAAAGTGATGGGGCATGGAAACAAAAACAGGGTCCCCACCCTTTTATTTTTTTTTATTTACTTTTTAACATTTTTTGTTGATCTGGCTAATTAAGAAAAAACAATTAATTTATTTGAAGATTTGATCACATTGTTTCAAAGGAAAACATTCAATATGTTATTTTGCTTTGAATATGTCTGAGAGCCTTCAAATACAGTGATATTTATTTTTAGTTATCATATATTTCTTCTGAGTTTTATATACCTGTTTTTTTTTTCTTAACGTGACTTGCCGTTAGAAATAAAAAATGCTTTATATTTTTTGTAAATATATATGGTGCCTTTTTGTTTTTAGACTTCATATAATATATAAAATGTTATAAATACCCGGCCCTTATAGTTAACGTTGTATCTGGATATCACGTAAAAAAAAATAGAGAAATTTTCTTTTGCATAATTTTTTTGCATTCCTTATTAACGACTAAGTAAGACATACAAAGATAATTAAGAAAATACAAATTAAAATGATGTCATGACAAGGAAAAATAAAAAGAAATTCCCAAAAATTAAATAACACCTAATTAACATGTCTAAAACGTAAAATAGAAGAAAAGAGAGGAAAAAAAGAAGAAATAAAATCAATCACTGTTACTTTATCTTTTAATCAAATGATTTAGATTTAAATCTTAATTTTAAATATAAAATAAATTATGTAGGAAAATATTTTATTTTTATTATAGTCTTCTGATAAAAATTAGTCACAACAATATCTTAATAAATAAAAAAAAGACAAATAGGACATACTAAGTAAAATACGAATCAAATACACGTATTTGAAAATATAGAAAAAGAAAAAAAGAAAGAGAAAGCAATATTTGTAGGCTTCCTCAATAAGTGCCTTCCACACCACGGATCTTACAGCGTGTATGTATGTGTGAGCTGTGCTTAGACGCTCCTCTATTTAAGCACACCATCTTTTCTTCTTTTTACTTTCTTCTTCTACCTAGCTATTCCCCTCTCTTTCTCTGAACCTTCTTCTTCTTCTCTCTTTCACATAACATCCTAAGATATAATACGCACACACACACATACCCATCAAACACACACACACATATATCTGCTTCTTGTAGAACTTGTTTGTTTTGTTGTTGCTTAAGGGTTAATCAATTATTTGATGATGGAAGAGCCGGTTGTGGTTAACAAAGGAGATGATCATGATCATGATCACGAGCCTTTGGATTTGCCTCCAGGTTTCAGGTTCCACCCCACAGATGAAGAGATCATCACTTGTTACCTCACAGAGAAAGTCCTCAATAGAACCTTCAGTGCAACTGCTATTGGAGAAGCTGATTTCAACAAGTGTGAGCCTTGGGACTTGCCCAGTAAGTACTACTTCAATTCATTAATTCTCTCTCTATTTTTTTTCTTTTTTATTTTGTTTTCTCTCAATTTGATGACATAGGATTGATATGATATCATCAATCATCTTTCATTGTCACTTGTGGGTGGTTACTTGTTATTCATTGATCTGAATTTGTTGTGTAGAGAAAGCAAAGATGGGGGAGAAAGATTGGTACTTCTTTTGCCAAAGGGATAGGAAGTATCCAACAGGCATGAGAACCAATAGAGCAACCCAATCTGGGTATTGGAAGGCCACTGGCAAAGACAAAGAGATTTTCAAAGGGAAGAACAACCTTGTTGGGATGAAGAAGACCCTTGTTTTCTATAGAGGAAGAGCTCCTAAGGGTGAGAAGTCAAATTGGGTTATGCATGAATTCAGATTGGATGGCAAATTCGCATGTTACAACCTTCCCAAGGCTTCAAAGGTAATTAACAATTAACTACCTCTCTCTTTTTCTCTCTCGCTTTTTTCAAGACATTTTTCTATGGATTTTGAGGAAGCTGGAAAAAGGTTGAGATTTTTTAATAATCATGTCTTTTAATTAATCATCACTTTTTAGAAAAGTGCCTTTTGTGTTGTTTTGAGAGATTTTTTCTTTCATGGGGGTGGTCCTCTAATATCGTACCTTTTGCTTTATTTAGTTCAATTGTTAAGATTCTAATAACAGTTACCTTTTTCCGTTTTATTTTTCTTGGGGGGTGTTTCATTATTTCAGGATGAATGGGTTGTGTGCAAGGTTTTCCACAAGGGCAACACCACTACTACAGATGTTGTTAACAAAAGGGCACTCCCAATAATTAACCCTTGCCTTTTGAGAATGAACTCATCAATTGGAGAAGATCTATTTGATTTCTCTTCTCTCCCACCTCTCGTGGATCCTCTCTTTGACCAAACCTCAAACAAGCACATTGACAATGATTTCAAGGGTACTAATAACACGCCTTCATCTTCATCAGCTAAACCACCATCAAGTGGCTACTATCTTCCCAACTTCATCAACAACAACAACAATCAGCACATGCTAATGATGATGAAGCCAGAAGAACACAAAATGTATGAGATTCCCACCAACAACTATGCCTCCACCAGCCAAGTGAATTTCACTACTACTAATAACCCAATAATGGGAATTAGCACAGGCAATAACAATACCCTTCTTTCTCAGCCTCAAATTCGAACCCAAAATTCAACCTCAGTACCCTTCAACATGTTCCAAGATTATTATAATTATATGAACCAAGGAAAACAATGCAAGATGGAGCAATTCTCAAACACTAAGAACCAGCCTGTGGTCAGTGCCTCTCAAGACACGTGCCTCAGCAATGACACTTCCTCGGTGGTTTCTAAGCAAGACAACAACATAGGAAGGAACAAGGCATTGTACGAGGATAATTTTGAAGCTCCTTCATCAGTTGCTACTACCCTCTCAGATTTGGAATGCCTGTGGGATGATTACTGAAGAATAATTGAAAAACATGAGATGCATGAAGAGAGAGATAAAAGCAAGTTAATTTGTTGATTTATGGTTTTTTATATAGTTACTACAACATACCATATATTTTCTGATTTTAGACGGTGATATATACAGATATATGTTATATATTAGACATGGAAGAAGTTCTGGTGGGATACTCGTATACTGTATAGATTTATGATTGATTGATTAGATTATCCAGGGTCTTGTTAAAGTTGGGTTTATATTTCATAGACTAAAGAGAAGGATTTGATCATGCTCTTGTAAATTTTTCTTTTGTTATATAATTAGTGGGTTTGTTTTATTAATTAATTTCTTTATTTATTTTTCAGTTGCATTTGTATTAGTTCTCTAAATTTTGCTTGTATAACAAGTTTCATGTATCTAATTGAATACTTTCAGGTACTTATATACATTGTTCATTATTCTTTTTGATATTCCAAACAAGTTTAATTTGTTAATTACGACCAATTTTCAAGCCCTTCCAATGATCTTCCTGCGGCACAATGTATATTTTATGCTGTGTGGAATATTATTTCTGCGTGACATCCCACCAAGAGTGGGGAGAATTAATTCCCAAGGAAATTGTGCATTTGTTTTTTCAACTTTGGAATTTAAAGGTTGTGGCTTCCTACCTAGTGCCTCCCACCCAGGCATGACTATTGTTGTCCTTTTAAAGTTTTCAAGTACCCCGAAAGATACGATGCTATAGCTCCTGAGATATATATGTCGCTTAATTAATGTTGTGTAATTAAGTTCATAGTTATTAAGTGAATAAGTAATTAATTAAAATGACACTTTGTTACAAATTTTCTTAGTGTAAATAATTAAATGAACAAAGAGGTACACACAGACATCATTTTTAAATTGTAAGAAATACTACTACTTGGTACTATTAATCGAATTATTAATTATATTATAAGGGAAGTAATGAAAATTATGTAAGGGTGAATGTGAAGACACCACCAATTATGAGTGGGCAGTAATTAACCAAGTTGATGAAGCACGTGAATAATTCCCTGAATCCGTGCAGAAGATGCCTCTGGTGGTATAGAATTTCAAAGAATATTTTAAAAAAGCACACACTAATAATTACAAAACTATTTTAGTAACCACAACAACAACAATGGTGGGTTTCTTGACTGCCGCCTGAAATCTTGTGTCCAAAGAAACCTAGTCACCAAGTGTCTACCTACCCAAATACTCCTTAGTTTGAGTTGTTGTGTTGAATCTGTTTTTTATGACATTTGTGCAAAATATACATGTTTCGTACACATATGAATAATGTACATGTCTAGTGAGTATAAATTGTACCTTGCTCAAGCTATCTATCAATGACCATGTATATATATAGTATATATATACACTTAATTAATTACTTCCTATGTGTATGTATAAACGTGTGTGCCTAGTATTTTCTTTCTCTTCTTTTACCCATCTTTTTGTGTAGGTGTCTCTTAAGGAACATAATTGAGAGCCGTGCGAGAATTAAGAATCATATTTATGGTATATTTACATGGATATATAATGGGATATACAGAAAGTACGGTGGAGGTGGCCAAGGAATGGGGTAAGGGCATGCTAGCTAGCTATCGAATATTGGAAGAAAAGAAAGGTTTCAATTTTTTCATATGATAATGATAATAATAAAATGGGAAAAAAATACGCTAATGCACATTCCTTTCCATTCAAAGCAAAGTGTTCATTGTGGTTTTATGCTTGAGGGAAACTTAACCGACATTTTATATGTATATTGTTGAGTCTTCTGCGGCTCCTTCTGTTTTTTTGCACTACTAATTGATCTTTGGAGTTTTTTCTTTCCCTTTCTTTCATGGGGAAAAAGGAGTGAAAAAATGGAAAGGTTGAGAAAGTGATTTAGGGGAAGCAAAGGAAGAAAGAGAGAACAATGCTTATCCATCTATAAAGGGTGAGGAAGGGCAAAAAAGAAATTAAATAGATGAAAATGCAAAATGGTAGTAGTATTAGTATACATATTTACATGCTTGTTTCTGAATCAGAAAACCCTGATTTGTTGCGTGAAAATAAGGGGTGAAGGTTGATGTTGGGGGTTCACCAACCAATGAGGAGCCTCCATCAAATAATCATCAGTGTCCCAATGAAAACGATGTCGCTATAGCTAATAATCTCATTATATGCCACCATTTTTCTTTCTTTCTAAAATTCCATGTCCATTCATTCGACTAGGCTCATAAATTTCATGTCATGTTTGCTCTTTTTCTTCTATTTCTATGGTTTTTTTTTTCTATTTTTAATGTTTTCTTTTAATTTGTTTTTTAAAATTGTGATGAAGAGCTTGACCACATTCAAATGTATTCTAGAACTAGAATATATCCTGTTCATGAAAACAACGGAGTTTAGGTACTTCACCTAATAAGCATATATATTTAATTAGTTTACTAGGTTTTGGATAAAATTCTTTATATATATATATATATATAGTAGAAATTGGATAACATTATTAAAACATTCGATTTCTAGTATTTTTAATAGTTTCGATAAATACAAAATCTGGAGGTCCCCATATATACTCATAACATGCTACTGAAAAAGGCGCTTATATATATAGATTTTGTATATATAGAAGAAGATTATATACGATAAATGTGTATATTTATTTTACAATTGAAACAGATAAAAAGAAATTAGAAAGGTTTTGTTTTTGTAAACTTTTTCATAAACATTTTATAGAGAATAAAATACAAAGTAAAATGAATTGAGTTTAATAGAACTAAAGAGAACGGAAAAATTTAGGATGCGTTTGGTTTGAATGTTTATTTTTTGTTTTCATTTCTTGTTTTTATTTTCTTAAAATTGTTTTTATTTTAAAAAAAATTAAAATTTTGAAAATATGTTTGGATTGATTTCTTGTTTTCTGTTTTAAAAAAATAAAAATACTAAAAATGTGTTTTCAAAAAGAGAATATATTTTTATATTTGCTTAAAATTACATTGTTTGACACTGCGTTAATTTTACCCAAAATGAGATTTCTAGTTTCAACTGAAAATAAGATTTTATTGTTTCCGGTTCGTTTGGAAAAATATTTTTACTGAAAATATTTTCAAAAATTCAACCAAATACATTTTTATCACCATTTTCTATTTCTGATAAAAATAAAAACAGACCACCAAATCAAACACCCACTTATTATCCCAATCCTCGCTCTGGACCAAGGTACGTAGGCTTCTAACTCTTTTTTCTCTTTCATTCTTTTCTTCCATCTCTTATAAATTAAAATCAATTTTTATATATCTCAACTTTTAGAAATTAGATGACTGAACTTTTATAAAAAAAATTAAAGTGAATATGTTAATTTTAACTTAAAAAATCAATTTATTTTAATTTTCTTTTCCTAGTGTTTATGAAGAAGTTTATTTATAAAAATAAAAAAATGTGATATAAGATAACTAATGTAATAGATATTAATAAAAGAAAAAAAAAAATATAAAATATGTTTAAAAATAGTGATATGGTGAAATACATGGTTCTCGCTTATATCGTCTATTACAGTAGCAGGAGAATCTTTTTGGCCTTGATGATCCGAAGAAGTTGGCATAAAAACTTTTTACCTTTGTACAGATTATCTCCGTCCCACTTAGCATTTTTTTTCCTTTACACTGTACATATTACAAAAGTTGTCATTATTAATAGATAAAAATATTAAGGTTAATATTATTTTTAATATAACTTTTAATACATGTACACCCATTTGAGTCTAAGTGATTTATTCTAGTTTGATTAGTAGTTTTGAGTTCGAGCATTAATTATATTTATTATACTTAAGTATCTTAGCATTTTTTTTACATTTTTTAGCTTAAAACTTTGTTTGAGTTTAGTTCATGTAATTTCATTACTAATTAGATATTGTATATATTTAGTGTTTTTAATCTACTAGAATTTTTATTAGATTTTTAATGTTTAATTGTGGGCATAGAATAAGTTTTGTAGACTTGAGAAAAGTTACATTGGAGGAACAAGTTAAAACACCGTTGGAAACAAGTTTATAAGGCCAATTTTCACTTAATTTGCTACTATCATCTTGAGCCTAAGCATGAGAAAGTTGAGGTTTAACCTGGAAGCATCATAAAGCTCCTTTTACTATTGCCCTTGACAGACTAAGCGTGGAAAAGTTAAGGCTTGACCTCAAAACGTCATAATGCACCCGCCCTCGATGTTCACATTGTTAGGGACTTCTGATATTGTGCTAATAAGGCTACAACAAAAGAAATTTTGACCTTCTGAAGGGGGATTCAAATCATTGTTGTGTGACTCTTTCTTAGGTATTGTGTGATGATTGGAAAGCTCTGATTTGGCGTCCATGGCTTCCTCACTAAGTTTCTCCATTTTTGCAAATTTTTTGCTTCTTTCAGCTATTAACAGTTAAATTCATCCTTCTTGGGGTTTTATGTTACTAGCCAGCTATCATGTTAATAATTTAAGTTATTTATTCAACTATATAGTTCTATATTAACGTTTTTCTTCTGTACTTAATCCTTTTTTTTAATTCATTTCTCCAACTATTTCCATTATTATTGTCAAAACCGTTTTTTTACTTTCTAAGTGTTCATAAAAATTACTCTAAAAAAGATTTATAGTTTATTTGCTTTAGCACTTGTTTTAATTTATTTCCAAAGAAATTATTCATTTTTCTTATAGTTATTTTGTCAAGTATTATGCAAACCTCTTGAAAAATGATATTCAAACTTTTTATTTACTACTTTTACAATTTAGTTCACTTATTAAATAGACATTACTACTAATATGTTGTTATATTTAAATATTAAAAGAAAACTTTTTATCATCCATAGTAAACTTATTTGACTAGAGTAAGATTAAACAAAAGATATCTATCTTTGAAAAATATATGAATGGAGTTTTATTTCAATTTTGTGACAGTTAAAATAACAAGTTTAAAAGAGAGTTTATTTCTGGAAAAAAAGACTAAATTGATTGATTTAAAAGTACATGGACCAAAAAATTAAGTTTGACTTGAAATTTGAGAATTAAAAACATATTTTTCTTTCAAATTAAACAATATATGTATTGAAAGTGTAAAATAATTTTTATATTGTCATTTAGTAGTAAATTACCCCATATAACAAGTTTGTTGGCTTTAAAGTTTAGTTCAATTTGATCAACTTTTTAAAAAAAATTATGAAATTCAATTGAGATTAAAAAAAAGTTAGATTGAAATTGATAGGTTGTTAAGAAGATTAGGAATACAAAGAAAGATGCGAGTAATACATAGTTTGATATGGTTAAGAGAGAACTTTTTTTTTTGCTAGCTGTGGAGTGAGAGTAATGTGTGAAATACATATTTAAAGAAGAGAAGAAAATTATTCAAAATATGTAATTGAGAAAGTGGAGAGAATGAGAGTCTCACCCTATAAATGATTTAGGAAAATATTAAATTTAATTAATTTTAATATGCTGTCAATTTAAAATTATTTACATTATCAATCAATTTTAATATATATAATTTTGAAAAGTTATCACAAAAGTTCATAACTGAAAATTGGGGTGAGAGGTAAAAAGGGACAGTAAATAGCGTTTCTGGAAACAAGTCCTTGGGCGGTAGCAGGGCCGAAATCTTATTGGAATGGGAAGAAAGGCTCAAAATGAAAACACATAACAAACCTTGCCGCAAGAGTAGGCCAGAAATATATATAAACCCTATACCCGATTAACTAAGATAGTGACTGAGTGAATTATATTTTAAAATTATTAATAACCAAGCATTATGAATGAAAAAATTATGCAATAATAGAAAGTAGAAACCATTCACCCATTCTTCCACTCACATCAGTGGTCCTTGCCCCCACATATCTCCATTAAACACCCGAGAATGTTCCAATTTATAAAAATGAAAATAAAAGCTTGAATAATAGGAAACACATTTTATTTTTTCATAAAATTCAACTCAAACAATCATGACCTAATTTATCTCTAAAATAGAACAAAGAAGCCCCTATACCAAGATGGTAGTGGACCATTCCTACATCTAAGAGGGTCCTTCAAGACCACCATTATTATTATTCCTAAAAGCTAAAAGTAACATCAACAAAATAAAAGAAACAAAAACTGAAAATTCCTAACAAATACTAAAATCTAGTACTTCCTCCTCTCATTGGAGACTGTTGTTTGACAAAGTGCATCGATCGCAAGCCTGTTCTCTGGGACTCTGCATCCAGTAGGTCCAAGCATTTTCTCATTAACTTGAATAGAACATTGCTGCTTGCCAAGACATAGCTACAAAAAAAAAACAAAAAAAAAATTAGGTTCACTTTTTTTTAGTCCTTTACCATGGAAATAAGAACAAACTGACTATGCTAAAATAAATTAGTTACCCGTTTCACAATAGATAAAGTATCACTAGATTCGCAATGACCCTTCTTAAAGGATCCACATTCACCCTCAGGCACACCAAAGCTAGCAAATTTAATTTCAGATATGACTTGGTTCTCCTTGCATGCTAATTCCAATTCATGTCCTTCATAGGCCTTTGCACATGCTTTTGCAATAGTTACCGTGGCAATTTTAACTTGAAAGGGGTTACCTCCTTGCTCTTCAAACACCACCAATGTGTTATCCAGACCATCACGAAGAAATGAGTCTGGGACATGGTACCTAGAAATAAAGTAACAAAAAAATTTAGTGTGCATTTCATTGACACATTTTTTAAATGATCATTTCAAATTATTCATATACCATCTTTGAGTGGGATTTCCACAATTCGTTGTGCATTTGTTTGACCTATATGTTCCACGGTAATCACATGTTGAACTACAACCATCTTCACCTGCAAGATAGCTTACCCAATACCTACCAATGTTGTTACCATTTACCCAAGCTTGACCCTTTCCCAAACCTTTCAAATCTAGCACAACTGAATCAGTTCCTACGGGAGTTCTGAATGTAGTCTGCAAGAAGAAGAAGAAAAGATTGGTTAAATTACTAAGTCATGAACTATTTGAATCTAAAGAATGGCATGCAGTAATAGTATGATTTTATCAAATGAGCCAAGGCTACTACATAACTACACAAGGCACTATATAAAGCGTATATATATACTTGCACGCAATTGATATAAAGAAAGGTAATTAATTATACCTTGTACCACATGAATATTTTATGTGCTTGAAGACCATTTGTAAACCATTCTTCAGTGCTTCTGCTAGGGGAATATAGCTTCACGTTCTCACCGTGCATTCCAACCTTATAATGCCACACGTTTGTGGAGATATCTTTGGTCACCTCACTGCCATCATTTTGTGACACCAATTGAACGCCAGTAACACCAACGTGTATATTGTCAAAGTAGGCACCATAGTTCTATGTCAATAAAGAGGATAATGTTAATTAGTTAATTATGCAATAACAGCATCGATAATTAATGACACAATTAATGCCTTTATGCAATGTGCAATTGTTACTTACTGGTAAACCAACGGTGCCACTAACTAAAGATATCTCATTTTTCCCAAGTTTCAATTTGATGTCTGCCTCAAAAGTGAACGTGTACTTTCCATAGGTAGCATATTGGGAACCTGTGAGGCAAATCAACAAAAGGAAGAATAAAATCCTAAAACTTAGTAAACTATATTTAAATTATAAAAATTGGCAATGAGGTTCGAATTTGCACTATAGACTTACCAATATGTGCTCCATTAACAAACACATGAAGTACATGTCCTTTGGTGTTTACTCTTATCTTAAGATCATGGGACAAAATGGGGTCGCCTTGTTTGACGTCAACACTGAGGATTGATTTGTCACACAAATTAGTGGGCAATAAGTAATTCATGCATCTACGCCTCAATATAAAATTTTAAGGTAACATTAAGAAATTAACAATTACCTGGTGATGTACCATAAGTAATCACTTGTATCATTTGCCACCTTTTGATCCAAAAGCCGAGGAGCAGTTATAGCAACAGATCCAAGAACTTTGCCATCTTTCATTTGCTCCAAATGCGTCTCAGGCATCCATTGCCAATCCAATGCATATGAATTTTCATTATTAATGGTCATTATGGATGTTTGAGCATTGACCTATTTTCATGTTAATTATTAGTCAGTACTAATCATATAAATTTCACTTTGTTTTTTTATTTGATTTATCATGTATCTAGAGATAGAAAACTTGGTCAAGCATTTAAACCCACCCAATAAAATATAAGATTTTGACTCTAAATTTTAGCTTAAATTAAATGTAGCAGATCTTTTTAGTTTTGAACTAATTAATGACCTTAACATGTAGCATTGGACGGGTAGCCTATAAAATTATTAAACAATTACTAATGAGAACTATTCTTACCTTTGCAGTGTTGTAGACTTCAGTATAACAATCTGGAAGGATGGACACAGACCATGCAGGAATAGTGTATTGAGTGTTTTGAAAGTTAATATTGGCATCCATTGATGGATGTGCATTTCCAAGGAAACAAACTGATTGTCCAGCATAACTAAAAATTGTGGCCTATAAAAAATAATTCATTCTTGGAGATCAATGATAATCAAATGATTCAAAATATAGCTTAATGTAAATAAAAATAAGTTAAAATGAAAAACAAAAGTTTACCGTCATCTGATTTCCGTAGTCAATATTTCTGGAGGAACCCATAGTTAAGGTTGTTTCAACTGATTTCAAAACCTCGTGAAGTCGTTTCAGATGTCCCCATTTAGGTTGATTTAAATCACCTAACAATAAGAAAAATTACAAATCAAATAAATAAAAGAGTAAATAAATCATGTTATTTTACTATCAGACAAATAACATTGTTTTTTCTTAAAAGTTAAAAAAATGGCATAATCATGAATCATGTTTCTCAATTAACTATTCTTTACCGTATTCATTCAAAGGAGCATCATAGTCATATGAGGTAGTGATATATGGTCCTCCTGAGGTTCGTCCAAAATTGGTACCTCCATGGTACTATTAGTGAAAAAAATCAATTTTAATAATAAGTATAACTTATCATTTATATATTTGATTCAATTTTAAAAATAAAATAATGCAATTAGTTACCATATAGTAATTTTGAAATGTGCCACCATATTGAAAAAATCTCCCAACAGCAAAAGCAACGTCCTCAGCAGTTCTATGTGGAGTTGGTCCTCCCCAATGCATGAACCTAATCACAAGGGTTATATTATTTGAATGCATTTTTTTACAATTAAAAATACTTTAAAAATGAGAACGAAGAACAAACCAGCCAGTCCAATCCTCGGTCCACATCTTAGGTTTGTTGTTGCTATTAGGATGCCATTGGTCGCAGTAGAAACCATTACATGTGTTAATCTAATTTAAGGAAACAAAAAAAAGAGTAAATAATAATTATCATAAACCAAAATAATTGAAAACTATAATTATAAAATTTTAATATTTATTACCAAAGGATCTGGAGCATCACTTTGTTGACACATGATCCAAGGCACACCAATTTGATAAGATTGAGCTAGTTGAGCACACCATTGAACATACTCTTTTCCATTTTGACCATATGAGCCCATAATATTTCCATACTCATTTTCAATCTGTTGGTGTATAAAGTCAATTATAATAAATGTTATAATGAAAGAAAAAAAATATAAGTAGGATCTCACTTATAAAATTAAACCTGAGCAAGAATAATGGGTCCTCCTTGTGATGCAAAGAGCTTCTCATGTCGCATCATGTCCACTATGAGTGTAGTGAATTTTTTCATCTCATCCTGCAGTGGATTAAATGGAGATCAAATTAGGACATCAATTTGTCATACAAAATGGGTATGAAACCTAACAATGAGCATAACAAATTATAGTGACTAACCTCAAAAATAGCATTGTTTGTCCTAAATTCGATGTTAGGTATATTATGTAACCACACCGGAAATCCCCTAGTGTATAAAAAATAAATCAAATTATTTAAACTACATGATTAGATCATTATGAAAAAAAGAATATCATGAAGTAAAACTTTTTGTATTTCTTACCCATAGTTCCATTCTGCACATACATATGGACCAATTCGAAGCACGGCATAAAGTCCTTGATTCTGAATGGTTTTAATGAACCTCACAAGATCTAAATTTCCAGAAAAATCATACTGAAAATACATTAAAAAAATGATTAAATTAATGAAAAGAAAACTAAATATGTATCATGAAATTATAAAGTTTTATTAGGATATAAAACCTGGCCAGGGTGAGGCTCATGAACATTCCAAAAAACATATGTCTCAATGACATCAAGTCCACCTTCTTTTGATTTCTCAATCAAAGATGGCCACATCTGTCATAAACAAATAGATTAAAATAGAATTAAATGATTTTACATAAATGAATAGTTAATAATAGGATTTTAGAAACAGAAAAAATAATAATGTGAAAATAAAAATATATAATTGAATGGATTTATATCCATGATATAGTCATATAATCAACCGCAAATAATTTGGATTTTTGAAATAGACGACATAATGTGTAATTGAGCCAAAAAAACAAAATGTGGAAATGTGATGATACAGTAACATACTTCAGCAGTACTACGTGGATAATGAATAGAGCCAGAGAATAAGATTTTTCTCTTGCCATCAATTGTTATGGCCCTTCCATCGTAGGAAACATCAATGGCTTCAATTGCTATGCTAATCAAAGCCAAACATAACAGCAAAAGTGTAGTGATACTACCCATTTTCCCCATCATCGAGGCAAGGATGAGAGTAAATAAGAAATGAATGATAGAAGGTAAACGGTGCAATTAGATGAGCAGGGAACATGTATTTATAGTGAAAAATGAAACCGAAAATACAAATAAGGCACTTTCAAATCTTTTTGAATTAAGATAGTTTTAAATTTTGAATTGTTGTAAGTTTCTGTTTTTTAGTTTTCAAATTTAATTTAAAAACAAAATTTACTGAGCTTTCGACTTCTACTTCTTCACATCTTTTATTTCAAATTCCAAGTTCAGTTATATCCACATATAAACTAACGTTAATTAAAAAATGATAGAACAACTGAGTATCAGTATCTGAAGTTCTTCATTTTAACTTTATCTTTAACTACATCTTAAACTAAAAAAAAGTTAGTTATTTGTCCTTTATGTTTAATTATAAAACAATCTGTATTTCCGGAATCAAAGGATTAAAATACCCTTACTCGTATCGACACTTTTCTTTCTGAGAAGTAAATAGAACAAGCACTTCACTTAATTCAGAATCCATTTTTTTTCTCGTACAAGCAATCTGGTGTGTTATAAAATCAATTCTGAAATTAGCATTCCAAAATATATATAATATTATGGACTGTGTATGTGTAATATCACTAATCTAAAACATAAAACTCATTATTTTATATTACGTTTTTGGGACACAATTATTGTATTGTGAAAAAACTTAATCCGAAATAATAAATTTAATGTTCCAGATTATATAATCTGTAAATTCACACCCTTTTCTTCTTCCGGATTTCATGATCCGGTTATATTAACATATAAAAAACTGATGGAAGTTGGTAGGAGAGGAGTTGGATCTGATGGAAGTTAGTTATCGGTACCCTCTCGCCAAGACCGGTATTCGATCCTGGATCGGCAGGGGAGTCCGCCTTTGCGATCAGAGCTGACTTGAACGCACTTGGTTAATACTATTAGCTTCTTTACGTGTTATCTGCATTCATTTTTAATATCTATATTTGAAGAGAGTTTTGTGGATAAGAAATTTGAAGAGAGTTATACTACTGCTAGATATGATGAGTATTTAATATTTTTTTAGTTATTTTTTATTATGTTTTATTATTTATTTTATATTTTCTTCAAAGACAAAAAAAAGTAAGATTCAAATAAATAAAAGAATTGGTCTCGTTGAATTTTCTTTAAAAAAGATAAGATAGATTTTATTTGAATTTTAAATAATTATTTTAAAAATTAACAAACTTATCTTAGATAATCTTTCTTTATCAAAACTTTTCAAAATTGGAAACTTGTTATATATTTTCCCAAACCATTCTTATGTTCATAAAAGAAACTCAATCATTCATCTAAATTAAGGAGAGAGAGCAAGAATCAAATATTAAACAATGGGATCAAGAAAGCCTCGCGGTCCCAAGGATTTATTGAACATGAAGATAGTGAAAAAGTCCAGGAGCAAGCAACCTATACGAGTTGTTAGACGACGCATTCAATCTGAAGAATATGCCGCTTCAGAGATTCAAAGACAGACACATCATAGAGGAAGTAACAAAAAAAGTAATGAGTCGTATAAATCAACTGAGAGCATGGAGGAAATTGTGATTCCCGGAGATATTCCAGAGCTTGATTCGTTGGTGGTTTATGAGAAAGAACTATGTTCAGATTTTTTTAGCAATGGTACGGGCTGTTTGGAACCATCTGGTGAAAGGAGAAAAAAAAATGGTCACAAAAGTTGTAACAAAGACGAATCACATGATCTAAATAAGAGTATAACTGATTTTGTGATTCCTGGAGATGTTCCTGCCATTGATTCATTGATGGTCTTTGATAATAATTTTTTTTCAGATTTTTTTACCAATATACCGGTATTCTAGACCTTTATTCCAACTTTCTCAGTGTATTTTATGTGGAAAAAGAAAATATGTTGTTTGATTGACTTTTCTTTTGTCTATGTTGACAATGTTGGTACATATAGTATATATACATAACATAATTGAATGAGTTAGGGCCATTGTCCAAATATTAAAGTGGATGTCTAATCAGTATAAAATTATGGCTAAGGACATACATGTCATGAAAGGCTAATTCATTAGATACCATCAATAATGTAACGAACAACAGTTATCAATGCATAGAGGTTATAATTGAGTGTTCTTGAAATATGCATCTCTTTGTGTTTCTTTTCTAATTCATTTCAAAAGGTGATTTTCTTCATCATTCATCATTAACCTTGTGTTTGGATTGAGAATTTAAAAATTTCAAGGAATTTGAAATGCCTAGAATTTGAATTCTTTTCATTTTTTTAATGTTTTTTTTAATAAATCAATTCAAAATTACAATTAATTGAAAAAATATTTTTTGGATGGTTGATGGAAAAACTGGAAGTACACATTGTCGTCAACTAAAAAAATATCGAATACATAGTAATTGGGTTTTATGATTACCAATTTATCATGATTCACAACAAGAAGGCACCATGGTTTTCTATATGGCTGTTGAGCATTTTCTGATCCACAAAAGGAAGGCTCGTAGTTTGTCCGTGGTGATGAAGTATGTCTGACTATGTGTGAAGTGACAGGGGTGGTGTATTTCACAAATCATCAGAGACATCAAGGTTTTCTATATGGCTTCTGAGCATTTTCTGATCCACGTACAAAAGGAAGGCTCAAAGGTTTATAATTACAAAACTTAATCTCAAATAGGATCAGATTAAGAATGGTGTTCCACTTCAAGTTTATAATGTGAATTATGCAACCATGATTGTGTAGTCACCCAGTGGCATACGAAGCGGGCGGCAGGAAATTAAGCAAGTTGTACATCTTGCCAAGGTTGTTCTAGAGAGGGACGCTTGTCAACAGTATAAAATGTTTAAAGCAGAATGTATTTACCAAACTGAAAAGCTTACCTCGATGGCCTTCATCAACCAAGAGAAATTCCCAAGGAACTCCGGCAAAGAAGAAGAATCAGCAAGAATCATTCTTGATTTTTGTTGTTGTGATTATAAACCATGGGACCTTTAGCGAGAATTTTCATTCTCACTCTTGTTTCCTTTCCAAATTATGGCAGAGGTTGCAGATGTGCAGAAAGCTTTCAACTGTCCAACTAACTGAAAGACTTGGCTATTCTAATTTGTCTGGCCTGAATTCCAACATGAAAAATGGAAGGTGAGCTTGTATGAAATTCATGTTATTAGGACTTGACTATTCTAATTTGCCTGGCCTGAATTCCAACTAACTGAACCACTTGACTATTCTAATGTGCTTTCTCAATATAAAGGATTTATTAGGACTTTAGTTTACAAGTTTACTTTCAAACTGTTACCATGCTTTATTTTGCACTTTTATTCTATTCTCAATATAAAGGATTTATTTTCCCCTGCATAAATTGCAATACAGGTAAGTTTTTTTCTGTTCAAATACAAACTCAACTAATGGACCAATGTCAACAAGAATGCTATTCAAGATTTAAGATTGTATATAATTCATAACCCTTTATTCTTAACCATTTACATTGGCTATTGTTCAATAAACTTGCACATAAATACTTGAATTCCCTTATTCTCTATTTCTAGGGATGGTATTATTGTGAGAAAGTTGATGGAGGAATCAATTTTCATGTGTGTAGTCTGAAGGAAGGAACACTTAACGGGGAAATGTTGCAATTCAAGCCAAAATTTCCACGTGAAAGTATTGCTTTGCAGAGTAAGTAATAGTTATATCATTCATTGAGAGCTTTGTCACTGGTGCTCTTGTAAATTTAGTTGGAAGAGAGCATGGTTACGCATTGTCAATAAAATTTGGTTTGTTTGTTAGCTGGTTCACTAGCATTCTATTTCTACCGTTCATGAAGTAAATTTTTCTTTCTTTCTCGGTATCATTTATTTATTTATTTTTAAATATTTGCTCAGGTTGGGGAATTTTATGAAGCTTGGGGAATAAATGTATGTATTCTTGTTGAATATGAGGGTTTAAATCCTTTTGGCGGTCTGCAATCAGATAGTATCATGAGAGCTGGTTGTTGGTATTTTTATTTTTGTCGGCAAACTTTTATATTGATGCTGCCATTTGTTTTGGTTATTTTTTCTAAAAGCAGGGTACATGTGTATTTATAGTGAAGATGAGATGGAAAATATAGTGAAAATGAGATGGAAAATATAGATAAGGCGCTTTCAACTCTTTTTGAATTACATTTTTCAACTTAGTTAAACGGCACCTGTTGATCTAATTTGAATAAATAGTTAGTTTTACAGTATACAAAAAAACTTAAATTTTGGATTGTTTTAAGTTTCTGTTTTTTACTTTTCAAATTTAATTTGAAAACAAAATTTATTTAGATAAGAGGAGGGGAAATAGTTTAAAATGAATTTCAAAACATCTCACTTGAAAAAAACACGTTCTACTTCTAGTTTTTACAGTATCAGATTACTTTTAAAATTGAAAACTAGTCTTTTTTAATGTAAAAAAAAAAGTTTTAAAAATTAAATTTTTAAAAAGTTTTTTTTTATGAGTTTTGACTTCTACTCATCGGAGATATAGAAAAAGTAGTCTTTTATATATAAAAGAAAATCCTATTAAAAAATAGAGTTTTAAAAAGTTAATTTCATGAGTTTTTGACTTCTACTTCTTCACATTCTTAATTTCAAATTCCAAGATCAATCATATCCGTATATAAAATATCATTTTTGAAAAATTATAAAATAACTGAATATCATTAACTTTATATTTGATGTTCTTCATTTTAACTGTATCTTGAAGTAACTTTTAAACTGATAAAAAAAATGTTTCATTTTGGTTTTTGAATTTTTATTTGTTTTTAGTCTTCAAATAATTTATTTTGCTGGATTAAATTAGTATTTTCTATATCCAATAACCAAATTAGCTAGTATTTCGGTTTGGTGTTCTGATTTTTATTTGGTATCATCTTAAGGCCCATGCTTCCTGCACCCTATGAGTTTTAAAATTAAAAGGCTAGAAATACCATCATTGTCTCGTATCCACACAGTTTCTGAGAGGTAAATACAGCAACATTGAATATCTGTGATCCACATTTAGTTTCAAAGATTTGCAAAAATCAAACCAGAACACCGTGGGATTGTAGGGTTGTGGAATGCCATTTCTTAGATAAATGAAAAATATTGCATAAAAAATGTATTATAAATTGCTCTTTTTTGTTATATTTATGACGAGATCCTTTCTATAAGTTTGCAGAATATCTTTCAAAACTAATGATTGGAAACATAGATATTAGTCAGTAGCATTGGCTAGCTAAATTCATGTTAGAACTGTTGAACCAGATCAAATTAAATCACATCCCACAACCCCAATCATATTGTGATCTCGTTCTACTCTTCAAAAGTTTGCATGCCTCAATGAATATGATGACAGTATTTGAAATTGCAGACTGCATCACATGATGAGTCCAAAATACTGCATCTGGCATGTCAACCGCATCACATTAGAGTCCTCACACAAAATACTGCAAATGATATCTCTGGGCCCAATAGCCAACTCCTAATATCAAAATTGTTTCCTTTCAATGCAAGGCCCTCAAAGTAATTGAAGCTTTATAGTTTGTGTATCAAATTTCAATTGGCTCTAGCTCAACATCATTTCTACAGTTGATGTTATGGCCCAATTCTCCAATTGAGTAAAAGAGTGTTACAAAATGTTAACTAACTTTTCTCACACCGAGTAAGGTTTAGCAGACCTTGGTTAAACTTTAGATGTTGATGTTAGAAGAGGTTTTATGGGCTAAAACTTTCTGCCCCTCTAATTATTGCTTCTCACACCCTATTGCAGTCTGGAAAGTTTCTTCTGAAATGTAAAATTGCATTCTGGATTGGACTTTCCAGAATGGAATGGAGACTCAGGAAGCAATAATTGGAGGTGCAAGAAGCAACAGCCGGTTTTATGCAATGTTTCTCAGGGTTTTTGGCCCTTTGAACTCCAAAAACCAAAAACATTGGTTATGACTTATGACTTATGAGCTAGATCTATCTTGCTGGGGCCCACCACGTTATAGCTCTCCTAACAAGACTGTATAGTGTTCTTAAAAAATATTACTATAGGTTAGAAAAGAAAGGGTCTCTAAAAATGTGATTAATTATCAGTTAATGTTCATTGAGGAGCAGACATGGGTTTAGTCCTTTAAGATTGCCTAGAATAGAATCATTATTCACAAGCAGAGTTGTGTGCTAGAGTCATACACTCTTGTTCCATCACTTGGCCTGCAAAATCAAAGAACTCCCTTTTACACATAAATCACTCCACCAACATGCGACTCTCCCAGCCATTATTCAGATACAAGCCTTTCACAAGCCAAAAAATTAATGGCACAGTGAATTTTGTTGGACATAGAACCCATCTTCAAACAAGTTATAAGAAAACTGTAGCTCCTATTTTCATAACCAATGGCTCCAATGCTCCTCTCACCACAAAGTTAGCACCCTGCAATGCAATCACATTGCCTACCCTCTCAGCTGAGGATGATGCAAACAATGCTAACAACCGCACCAAGAATGAGGTTTCTAATGGAACTTCCAAGGGAAAGAGCTTCTGGGGTGCTGTTAGTTTGATCATTGGCACTGCTGTGGGTCCTGGAATGCTGGCTTTGCCTGCTTTGACTGTTAAATCTGGTCCATTTCCTTCATCAATCATAATACTTGCTTCATGGCTCTATGTCATTTCCTCAATCATTATTGTTGCTGAACTTTGCTTTGAATCCATGGAACAAGATGGGGTTGAAGAAATGAGCTTCACAAGCCTTGCAACAAAGACATTAGGAAGTGGTTTTGGTGCATTGGTTGCTTTGGTTTACTCAACTTTGTCTTTTTCCTTGCTGGTGGCCTGTGTTGCTGGTATTGGATCCATTTTCTCTCCATGGTTTCAAGGGAGGAATGTTTTGCTTGTTCATGCCTTGTTTCCTCTTCTTGTTGGAATATTAATTGCCTTTTTCCCATTCAAGACCATTGATGTTGCGAACCGGCTTTTGTGCTTCCTTATGCTTTTCTCTATAACTGGACTTGTTGCCATTGGAATATCTGTGGCAAGAGCCAACATAATAAGCTCATTTGCTTTAGCCTCATGGAAAATTTCTTCAATACTTCCTATCATACCTGTGGCTGTACTCACATTAGGATTTCATGTCATAACTCCTTTTATATGCAAAGTTGCTGGGAACACTATTGATGAGGCTAGAAAAGCAATACTAATTGGTGGAACGGTTCCTTTAGTCATGGTTTTGTCATGGAATTTGATTGTGTTGGGGCTTGTGGGGACCAATAACATACCAGCTACCTTTGGTGACCCTATGTCCCTTTTGCTTTCTGTGAATCCATCTGCTTTATCAGCAGTTCAAGGCTTTGCCTTCTCTGCTATGGCAACTAGCTTGATAGGATACGCTGTAAGTTTGCCTAAACAGCTTCTTGACACTTTGGAGTTAGTATCTGAAAAAGCCAAAGCTTGTGATGAGCATAATTATAGTGGAAAAGTTGGATTAGCTTCTTACTCAGGAGGGTCTTGCATTGGTAATTCTGGGAAGGTTTGCTTCAAAGGTTCAAGAAATGTGACTATGGTTGCATCTACAATGAGATCAAATGAGCAAGCATGTGATCCGATTAAAGTGCTTGTAACATTGTCCCTCCTTGGTTTCTCAGTGCTGATAGCTTCATTTTTTCGCTCAATGTTTTCAAGAGCTCTTGATCTTGCTGGGGTATATGCCAATTGTTTTCTCTTTGGCATTATTCCTCCTGTGATGGCTTACATGCAACAATCCAAGAAGAAAATAAGGTATGTAAAGCTATTGCTGTTCCACTTAACAAAATTAAGCATTCTAAACACAGAAATAGCATTCTTTCGCTTTTATGAGATTACTTACAATCATGATGTTAGTCAATATGCCATATATCATGTTTGATGCCTAAGCTTGTTCTAGAGTAGGGTCATTATTTTAGTTACCATCATTTTAACTTTAGCCTGACGTGGTTCGTACCCTAGGTAAAATAGAGAATACATTCCAAGTATTAGAATATCACAAGTTTGTATACTTGCCTAATATGTAGTTCTCAGTTCGAACCAATTAGTACCTCCTTTTCTCTATTATACAATTATGTAGTATAATATAATAGCCCCTACCCCACAAGTGTGTTGAGATTTTCAATTCTTTTAGTTTCTTTCGAAATAATTGTAAACCTTTGAACAAATAATTAGTAACCCTTTTACTCAACATTCGTATTTTCCAATGCTTCAGGGTATTGTGAAGAAAAAGGCTTTGATCATTGGCATTTAACCGTAATGCAATGATTTTGCAGGAAATCAATCATTCCAGGCGGAAATGGAACACTTCTACTGCTTTTCATTGTCTCTGTGGTTTTGGGAATTTGGCATTAGAGATTCTCCCAATGACTCGGCTTAGAAATTGGCCAAAAAAGATAAACAGTGAAGTAGCTGAAATCACTTGTTTCTGTGAAGCCCCTTTACTCTTTCTGATATTCTAATTGCTAATATATAGTTCATGTTGAGTAAAGTGTGTAATGATATTCCATAAATTGAAAGTATTCTAGTTGCAATCCAATGAAATCATACAAGACAACGAAATCTGATAAGATCACATACAAAAAAAATGGAAGAAAATGGAACACATGGCATGTGCACATATTAGACTTCAGTGAGATCTGTGCATTTCTGTCCACAACATTTTATTATATATTTTAGTTTTAAATAACAATTTGGTTCTTATAAAATATTTTCTTTTATTTTAGTAAAGATTATTTTCTTTGATTTTAGTCTCTCAAAATTTTAATATTTTGATTTGTATTAAAATTTTTGATTTGTATTAAGTAATAACATTAACTGATGAGATAAAACAACAGTTAATAAAAAGTATGACGATAACAGATATTCTTAATCAAGTAGTTTTAATTAAATAGTTGAAAGTTTCATTATCATGTAATATGTTATTTAAAAGTAGAGACTAAAATTTACATAAACTAAAACAAATATTTAAAAGATTAAAACACAAAATAGAATATTTTGTAAGAATCAAATTTTCATTTTAAATCTATATTTAATTTTATATGGATTTGGGCAAGATTCATGAGACTATTTGTATTCTAACATGTCAATGTATACTCTTAATATTTTAAATTTACATTAATTTTTTAAAATTTTTAATTTATATTTATGTAAGTTTTCTTATAATTCAATTTCCTTAAAAAAAACATCAAAGGTAACTTTAGTATACTTCAACAGAAAACAATTTCTTTTCTATAAAAAAAATAGAATTTCATCGTAATTCCATTTCCTACATCGACCACGAAGTTTTCCATCAACCTAGATGATAGAATTCCATTCCTTATCATGTGTTTCCATCAACAAGATAATGTCTATATTCCAACATTTCTATATGTAATATATATTGTTCATCAACAAGTTACTGCAATAATTACTTCAATCAAAGGTACATCACTGCGTTGCATTTTTTTCGTTAATAATGTGTGTGGCTTCCTTTAATGCTACCAAAACTTACTCTCCGAAAACAAATACCTAGTCCTGATTCCTGAAGGTAATTTCCAGAAAGTCAACTATTTTTTAAAACATAATTCTGAAAAATTACTTTTTTGAAAGGGTACATGTTTCCGAAAAGTAATTTGATGAATCCATGATTATTGAATAGAGGAGAATAACGTTTAGAGAAGAACGGATGGGATTTGATGAATCCGTGATTATTTGAATAAAAGGAATAAAAATTGAAGGATAATCAAGTAAACTTATGTACCAAATAAAAGGGAAGAAGGTGTACTTAGTAAATTGAGTACTGTGAATAGCAAAACAATGAAATAAGAAATATTGAGTGCTGCCTCCGCACAGAAGGCAATTGCTTTATGCAGTATCCAAATTATTCATACACTCAGCAGAAGATGGACAATTCTAATATTGTCTTCCATAAAACTGATATGGATTGTGAATTCATGATAGGCTTACGGATTTCAGATTGACAATCCGTAAGTGACTCATATAATTTTTTTTAATTTTTTTTCAAAAAATATGTTTTACGAATTAATTTAAAATTAATGGTTCATGTAGGAATCAAATCTGTGACTTTCGTGTTATTAGCATGATGTTTTAACCAACTAAACTAATATGTTAGTTATGTTATAAAATAATTAATGTCATTATATATAACACTAAAATTTTTAATGTATATTTAATGCGCATGCAAATTTATATAATAAATTTTGGGACAATTAATTTTGATATAATAATTAATTTGTTTACATATATAAATTGTAAATAAAAATTATAGGTTTAATAAAAATTTATATATGTAAAAAATATATTATTAACACAAATATTCTAATATATTTTTTGATATTATTACAATTAATTTTGATCTAATAATATATTTTTTTACATATATAAATTTTAAATAAAAATTATAGATTTCATAAAAATTTATATATGCAAACAAATTGTAGGGGTTCTAATCTGGAAGCTGTCAAATGCAGCTTGTGATGATAGAGGGATGCGACTGTCTCTTAATGTTAACTCTATGTTTTATCTTTCAATTTTTGTTACGTGTGAGGGCAGTAAATTTAATTAAGAGATATTATCAGCCTTTTATGGTATGCTGCATTTGATGAATGAAATGGAGGTATAATGCATAATGAACTTGCACAAAGCAATTGAACTAATTTATTGTAACATTTATATATTTGTGGATTAAATTGATTATTTAAAAATGTAGGGACTAAATTATTAGCGAATGCATGGTTAAGGGATTAAATATGCTATTTATCCTTTAACAAAACAAAAATTAATTTCTGCTAAGGATATTTTTATCAAACATTTTTTTAAATGGCCTCAGTGCACAAATCAAAATGGGGGTACAAGTAGCAGGGCCCAAAAAATAAGTAAAACAATTATAAGCATTGGCAAATTTAATCATAGATTTTGAGCTATAAAATGAAAGAGGATAATTTCATTATGACCTTTATATACTTATTCAGCAATATTTATATACTTATTATTAAATATATCTTTATGACCTTTATATACTTATTATTATGACTTTATGCTCTTTAATTGCTACATGTACTTTTCCTATTCCAAAAATTCTACCTGAAAACAACGAAGATATGAGATACGCAAGTACTGAATTAAACTTGTCAAGAAGATACCATTTGCATTGCCACCATTAAGTTTTGTGTATGACATTCCTTCTTCTAAGCTTTGTTTATTTTGACAAGAATCTTTTGTATACTATAAAGTTTAAGGCATTAAAAATAAAAAATAAAAAATAAGTGTGAAAATTACTATAAAAAAAACATTTTTTACAATGCACATTCTAAGATGGTTATACGGAACTGTCTTACAATGTCACGCGATGATAATTTTGTAAATATGAGATTGTTTAATGAATACAGTTTTACAAAAATCATATTGAAAACTACTGTTTTACGACGATTTTGTGAAAACTGTCTTAGAAGGATTATTATTTCAAGATGGTTTTATGATTTCATAAAACCGTCTTAGAAGTTAATGTTTTAATTTTTATGTCTCCATCTCCTCTCTAGTTTCTCACACTCCATCTCCTTTCTTGTTTCCCACTCTTCCTCTTGCACTCCCCTACTCCATCCCTCTCACTCTCCGCTACAGCACCAAAATGCTCGCAACAACAACAATGACGTTCAACCTTCCTTTTTCTGGCCAACTCCAATCCTGAACCAAGAAACCACCACCAACAATCACCTCCTCTCCATGTTCGCAACAAAACCCCTTTGATTTTAGTCTCAATCGTCGTGAGGCGATTTCTGGCTACCGTGCGCCGCTGTCATCCATTGGGGAAATCGATTTCTGGTCACCTTGTTGCCAATAGGGGAGTGTATGTTTTTCGTGTTTTTCTCTTTTTTCCTCAAAATTAGTTTATAGTTTTGCTTGCTAATGAGTTGACTCTTATTTGTCTAGTTATGGAATATAAAATTTATTTTCTAGTGCTTGGCAGGAAAGTGGGAAGTTTGATGAAATTGATGAGGAATAGCTAGAGTAATGGCAAAGTTTGATGAGTAAAGCTACCTTATTTTTTTATCTTCATTTTTTCTGGATTGCATGTTGCAAATGTTTGTATTGTTTCAAATGATTGTTTCAAATGCTGGGAAGCTGAAGGTGGTTGTTTGAGAATACTCTCTATTTCTTTTGATGGATTTTTGCATCCATTGAGAGGTTGGAATTTTAAATTTAATTGTTCAAAAGTGGAGGAAAAAAAGGGTAAATACATGATAAAAGTTGGGTGGGATTCTATTTTTGATATTTACGTGATGGCGTTTCACTTTAGACAAGAAACTAAATACAATTATGACATTTTGAAGTTGTAGTAGGTCTATAGTATAGTGTGTGGAGATCAAATCTAGGTCCTCCCTACTAAATCTAATGAGACATGTTTTATGTCTTTAATTAATGAGTAAAATCAAGTTTCTAAAATAAAAAATGATAATTATTTTGTAAGTGCAATATTGAACTAAATTTAATAAATAGGTAAGGAATAAAATTGTATCTTGTCCTTTTTTTATCTCTCGATTATATAAAGTTTCGTGGGTCTTGATTCTTATACATTCTTTTGTTGAAAAGATATTTAATAAGATAAATTGTTCATGCTAAATTCATCTTAATCTGTTTATAATATATAAAAAACTGAAACGCGGTATGTTAGTGGATCTTAAGTTTTGCAGCAGCATTCCAATTCTATCTTCTCAATTTTTATGTTTTATGGCTTGAGAAGAAAGAGGATATAGGTACCAAGATAATGTTCGACGGTGGATGCTCAAAATGCAAGATATTCTGTAACGGCGGCAATTGGCATGACTTCCTGTTATCGTGGAACAGTTTTATTCTATCGGCATTACCTATATAGATCAACAAGTAGTAAATTGCAAGTTCAAAGAATACAACTATGCGATTGTAGTATTATGGTATATGCCCGTGGACAAATACCTGATAAGACAATGTTAGTATGCTCTTGGACTCCAGACACAAGGTCTGTAAATAGAAAAGCCTACTGTTATGCGTTGTTAAACTGATACCAACCTGATTCATTCCCTAATGGCCCTTCTTTATACTATCAATTTCTGTAGAATGAGATATTGGTACTTTGATTCTATTGTTATTTTTACATAAAATTTCTTATATTTCGTCCATTTACAAATATTAATTGTGTATCACTGTAGAAGCATGTTTAGTAAAGAAGAAGATATCTCAAAATATTCAAGATGCCCCAGGTGGATGGTACATGAATGTTTCAGAATTATTTTACATTTCATAATTTTCATAGAATCACTCATGTTTCTATTTTCTTTTTCTCTTTCTCACATCACTTATATATTACTTTCTATAATATTATTTTTTATATCCTTATTTGTTGAATCTCTTTTTTTATTTATATATTTCTTAAAATCAAATGCAAGTATAAAGGAACCAAAGTACACTCACTAGTCATTAGTTTTTTGTCTTGTCATATGGTCCCAGCAACTTCGGATCCGTCAAGGCAAAGCCAGCAGCATGAATACTTCTACATCCTTTTTTTTTTTAAAAAAAATTATTCTCTATTGGTCACATAAGTTCCAAAACTTACTAGACAAGACAAAACAGAATGTGTTCTTATTCTATTCCTTTCTTTAAAAAAAAATAAAAATCAAAGGACTTGAAGAAGAGCATCTTTCCATTATTATTCTTTTTCTTGAATGAATCTGTAGCATATCTATTTCTAGGCTTTTTCTACAGTTTACAAGTATAACAAATTTTACATTATAATATAATTTTTGTCTCTTAAGGTGTCTATGTTAAATCAAGTTAGTCCTTCTACAAAAGAACCATTTTGATCTAACAAAAAACACTTTAAGGGATCAAAGTAAAAAAAATAAATTAAAATAAAGAGATAAAATTTAAGCAAAAAATTCAGATGAGGGACCAAATTATATTTTAGCCAAATGAAATTCTATTCAATAAAAAACATGACATTCTCTCTATTAATGGTTAGTTAGTTTCAATTTTTTAATTTATTGATGTATTGTTTTATATTTAAGAACTCACAGGTAATTTGATTTCCTCTGCTACAGTCTCCGCTGTAGGTTGCATTCAGCCAATCCTCATTGGCATTATTGATGATATTACTAGGTAAAATCATCTACCTCTTAATTGTCTCAATTACCTATGCTAGTGACAAGGACTAAGGAGTTCCAAGCCAAGAATATTTCTTGAAAAACATAGGGAGAGAAGTGTGGTTTCTGATGCTTTCAAGGAAAAAAGGAAAAGTTGATTCTATAATTCAAGTCACAGAATTCTTCTCTAAACTTTTGGAATAAGATTCCTGCATTTGCCAGTGGGACAAAAACAAATGCAGGTGCACCCTGATATAAATTGATAGGGCAATTTTGGTACCAAATTCAACGAGAGGTGAGGTGTCTCAGAAAGTATAATGCACACAATTCCAATGGACAAGTGCTTTCTCTAAATCAAAAGTGGAGGTGAAGAGAGCCCACAATGAAGAAAGTAGGAAGAATGAAATCTATTTTTAACTAGCTATGAAATATATTGAATCAAGTTCAGTTTTGAGTTGCTTCTGTCCAAGATTCTATGCCTCACAAGGCCACTTTCCTAAGGGCATTTTCTTTATAAGGACATCTTTGAGTACAACCAAGGCTTGTGAAAATCTTGCCACGGAGAAAAAAGACATGCAAGAGCAATTGTAGAAACTTTCATGTATTTTAGTTGAAACACCAAAGAAGTGCTCTTCAAGAATACAGGACAATCAATTTTCACTTTAGCTGTTTGTATCCAGAAGGAGTAGTACTCAACAGGTAAAAATGATTTTGAATAATATCTTGAAGGCGATTCTTGGCACAACAGTAAGGTTGTTGCCTTTTCAAGGTCATAGGTTCAAGCCTTGTGCACTAGGTTGCCCTTTTAATATTATCTTGTGCCTCTATATAGAGTAATGATATCATTTTGTTTCCTTGAAAGATAATGTACTACCAGCAGCAGCAACAAGCTAAGAACATGCATGCTTTAAGGATGCACAGCCCCACTGAGAGGCATATGATGATGCAAGGAGGCAATGGATCAGGTGATTCAGGACTTGTTCTATCAACTGATGCTAAGCCTAGACTAAAATGGACACCAGATCTTCATGAAAGGTTCATAGAAGCAGTCAATCAACTTGGCGGAGCAGACAGTAAGTCTATGCAGACAATAAACAGATTATGAATCAGAAAATGATAATTTTAAAGCTAATTTTGATTACTCTTTTGCTATGCAGAAGCTACGCCAAAAACAGTATTGAAACTAATGGGGATTCCTGGACTTACTCTCTACCACTTAAAGAGTCATCTACAGGTAACATTATTTCAACTACCAGTATAATTAAGAAAAGGTTTATTTAATTTTGGCTATATTATTTATTTAAATTACCAGTATAATTGTGATAATGTTATGTAAAGACTAGTGGAAGAGAACAGCTAGACACATGATGGTTCTAGTTATTTGTAAATGGTTGGTTTGGCTTTTTAATGTTCCTTTCAAGACATGAAAACAAAATCAATCTTTTGAAACTTGGCCTAAATATCTATTAATTATATAGTAGAACTTGCATTAATTATCTTCTTTGTGTTTTATGTGTTTAGTTATAAAATACTTTTTCTTGATAGCAGAAGTACAGGATCAGTAAAAATATGCATGGACAAACCAATACTAGCAACAATAAAATTGGTGAGGGAACATCTTTCTTATGTGCTTTACATGAATTTCATAAGCAGATTATGAACTACAAAGAACCTATCTTTTACCAAGCATGTAATTTGAAAATGAATTTATCTTACCAGCATCAACCATGGAAGCAGCAGCCAGAATTTCAGAAGCAAGTGGAGTTCAAATGAAACATTTAAGCATAGGCCTCCAGACAAACAAGTAAGAACACTTTCCAGTTGCCTTCATTTTATTTTTTCATCAAGTTCTCATAGTTCAAAAGAATTCTCTGTAATGGGAGGCAACACTAATAAGAATTAACCCTCAATCCAGAAATTCAGAAATAAATGATGCACTACAGATGCAAATTGAAGTACAAAGAAGACTGCATGAGCAACTTGAGGTATAGGACATCTTTGACTTTTAAACTTAAATAAATACATTAGTAATTAAACCAGCAATCATTTGCAATGGCAAATTCTGCTTTGAATGTAAATTTTTATGAAAAAGTAAAATCATAAAGGGTTTATTATCTCTTTAGTCCTTAAACTTTCTAGGATTTCTGTTTAGTCTCAACTTTTTTTTATACTGGTTTTAGTCCTTTTATGAGGGACTAGAAGTACAGATGGAAAAAAAAAATTCAAATACTAAAAAAAGAAATCCTAAAAAAATTAGGGACTAAAAAGATAGTAAACTCAATCATAAATTATTCTAAAATACCTACATAATGAAGATGAGAATTCATGAATCTACCACACTTATCCGTTATTTATCATTGTATTTAGAATGATAACAGTAATTTCAGCCAAACAACTGTTTAGCTCGATCAAGGGTTTCATATATTAAACTCATTGTTTGCCTCTTGTGGCTATTCCTGGTCTCAAAGCTTTTACTATAAGATCAAATATTTTCACAATTTTGTTTTCAGCATTTCTTGAACATTGATTTAAAAAAGTTTGTTTTTAGTATACATTAAAGTTTGTAAGTTGTTATAATTGCTTCTGTTCTGTTTTTTTTTCTTCACTCTTTAAGCAGGTACAGAGACACTTACAGCTAAGGATAGAGGCACAAGGGAAGTACCTTCAAGCAGTGTTGGAAAAAGCACAAGAGACACTAGGAAGACAAAATATAGGTGCTGAGGGAGTTGAAGCAACCAAAGTTCAACTATCTGAACTAGCATCCAGAGTATCCCCTCAAAGCCTTGACTCTAGATTTTCAGAACTGAAAGAATTGCAAGTTTTGTGGCCTCAGCAAACACAAGAAGGCCAAGCCACTGATTGTTCAATGGGAAGTTTCTTAACCTACAGTGAGGAATCTCAAAAGGACAGAGAAACACATAACATGAACTTGAATTTGAGAGCCTATAATGGCCCTCCATTTTCAGTTTCAAAAGGGTGTGTGGAAGAGTCTATGCATTTAAAGCCTGATCACACAATGTGTGATGAAGTGAAGGAGAATTTGATGTTTCTTTCCTCATCAAGTGATAGTAAAGTAGTGAAGGGAGATTTTTTATCAGAAAGACCATCAAGCCTCTTGTCCATGAATGAAGGAGTTCAAGAAGAAGAAAATTTTGGTAGAACAACGGTTCCAAAGGAAGAAGGTTGGAAGGGAAGAAAGAGCACTGAAACTGGGAGAGCGCCGGTGAAATTGAACCATGAGAAGATTTCTCAAGATTATAGACTTGCAAACTTTGAAGTGAAACTGGACCTGAATTCCCATGATGATAATGATGCTTCTTCCCACTGCCAACAGTTTGATTTGAATGGTTTCAGCTGGAATTGCTAGGACTTACTACAACATGTAAAATATGGACATGAAAGGCTAAGAAGGTTTCATGTTGAGTTCCTACTCCATATGAGTTTTCATTTTTGGGGAGTAGTTTGCATCAAGTTTTTGGCATAGGCCAAGTAAAATCCATTCAAAATAACTGAGATGAATAGAATAATTTGCTCCATCCAATATAGACTGCATGTAGAATTACTATGTACACTACATCAAACAAAAGTGAGTAGAGTATACACTATGACCCTTTACATGCGTGATGTTAATTTAAGAGTTCAAAGGTTATTCTCAAACTGACTAGATTAATCACTTGTAACCCATTTGGCAATCTATGATTCTAAATTGAGTATGGTAGTTGCTATAATTCCAAGCATTGCCGGCTATTGTGATGCGTATAGGATGAAATTATTTGCACAAAGAAAATATAATCACACTTAATTTATCTCAAGGAATTATAACTTCTACCACAATGGTTCCTTTATTCAAATAGGATTCATAAATACTGTCCACTGATGACTTATCTAGCAGGTGATTAAAACAATTTATTCCGTTACAACACAATGCCTATAATATATAGAAAGTAAATTAATAAGGGTAGACTCATTGTTTTGCTCAACAAGAAGTCTTTGGTCTCTAATAACTTTATTAAGCTAAGAAAATTCGTAAATTTGTACCGATTTTCATGAGGAAAAATGGTGTATAAAGTAGTACATGTGCTTACCTATAGGGAAGAGATTCTCACATGGTCTAACTTTTGATTTTTTATGATGCTTCTCTTTCTTTGAGAAAAAGAGTGGAGAATAAAGGTTGAAGAAGAAAAAATAGCCTTTAAAAGTATAAAAATTACGAATAATAGCCTATAGGTATATTTATTGTTCAGTGCATCGTAAGAAAGTTTTAAAGGACTATTATTATTCAGGTGAATACCATTTTGCCAATAAACTATTCATTTACAAAGGCTATAGCTACAAGAAAAGAAAAAAGAGGATGTAAAAAATCATAAAACAAAAAAATATTTGTAACACACAGTCTCTTGCCGAGAAACAAGCCTAAAACTAAAAAGTGCAAAACTGAACAAAACAAGGGATAAGTCCTAGTCCTATAGACTTGTGACTTCAGTTATCAAACATCCAATATCTTGATGACAGTACTAGACTCAAGACGGTGCAGTGCTACAACAGAGTCTCCAGTCTTGCACAAGTCATTTTTCTTAGCATATGAAAGAGCAAGCTCTATGGTTTCTTCTGTTGATTCAGTCATGGAATCTCCATAAGAACCTGTGCCCAAAACAGGTATTAGTCCCCGGTAGATAAGGCTATGCCTTAGAGGGGTTTCCTCACTGCAGAACCATTATAAAGAATCTGTTATTATCTCAGGAACCACAACTTACAGAATAGGCATGCTGGGTGTATACTTTGCCACAAGTTTTGAAGTGGTTCCTCCTCTAGTTAGCACTAAGATTAGAGCAGCATTGCTGCAATATGCAGTCCTAACTGCGGCCGAAACCATGCTCTCCAAAGGACTCATTGGAGTTGGAGCTGTTTTTATCACTCTCCTGAATAGGTCAGTGGAGTCTATGAAACTCTCCGCCTCTGAACATATTCTGGCCATGGTTTGAACAGCAATGTCTGGATAGGCTCCTGCAGCAGTTTCCCCACTAAGCATAACACAGTCTGTGCCATCAAGGACTGTATTGGCAACATTAGTGGCCTCAGCTCGCGTAGGCCGGGGAGATTTGATCGCAGACTCTAACATCTGGGTGGCTGTCACCACAGGCTTGCCTTGTATGTTTGACTTGTGTTTCATAACTTTCTGAGCAAGAAAGATCTTCTCAATTGGAATTTCCATTCCCAGGTCACCTCTTGCCACCATGAATGCATCTGAATTTGCCAGTATTTCATCAAAATTGGCAACACCCTCTTGATTTTCAACCTAACCAAAACAAGAAGACAACAAATAAGTACAATTTGGGAGGTTAATCAATACAAGAATTGTTTCTTATTTTCATAGACTTGTATAGGGAACTTATACATAAGTTCAAAGTGAAAGTAACATGGCATTTCTGTAAATAATTTGAATAATAAAAGTAAAACAGAAAACATTTTCTTGAACGAAAAAGTCCTTTCTTACAAAGGTTTGATATTTTTATTTGGAGATTTGACAATAAGGATGGATACCTTGGACATGAGAAGTATGCTTTTTGCATGCTTTCCTAGTAGATTTCTGACTTCCACAAGATCTGAACCTTTTCTAACAAAAGAGAGCAATGATGTCAATCTTATTAGGACCCCCCACTCCAAAATGTCCTCCTTGTCCTTTTCTGTAAGGTTGGAAGATCAACAACCACTCCAGGTAGGTTAACATTCTTCCTCTCCCCAAGAACTGCAGAATTTTCGCAACGACATCGAACCAAGCCATTCTCCTTGTCACATTCCAGGACAGTGAAACTGATTGTCCCATCAGCACACAGAATATTACTCGCTGGACTCAAATGGTGTGCCAACTTGTTGTAGCTCATGCTGATCATGTTTTCATCACCCTTTATGCTATAGTCAGTTGTGATTGTGATTCCTTGTCCTCTTTGGATTTCTATGGGCTTCCCTTGTTTCAAAAACCCTGTTCTGATCTCTGGACCCTGCCATATTTCCAACAATAACAGATATGTCACATAATCATTCTCAACACATGTTTGAAAACTCTGCATAAGTTTTTAAAACATGATGGAAACTGGACATTGAAGTGTAATAGTATATCCAATACAGTATCCAAAAACTTTTAATATCTGAAATTCCTTTAGATTAATCATATTTATATTTGTTTTTTCTTTTTCATAGAAAAAACTAAATTGACAAAACGTCACATTTTCAGGCAAAAAAAATATACCTTAAATCTTTTGTAATAACTAGTACAAACATGTGAGTTTAAGCCTAACTCAACCCTAAAAATTAAATTAAGAGATAAGAGTTGTCCCTCACTTATATATTCTAACTTGACTTTATCTTTAGCCGATGTGGGACTTGAATTTTTCTCAATAGCAAAAACAACACAACATAAAATAGAAAAAACACACAATTCAATGTTGTAAAGTTTCAAACCTTGGTATCCAACATGACAGCACAGAGAATGCCCAGTGTTGTTCAATGCAGTCCTGAGATTATCAAGTGTTTCTTGGTGGTAAGATTAAGAACCATGAGAGAAGTTGAAGGAAAAATTTTCCAAATTACACCTTCTCTCCTATCTTTTCTCAAATTACACAAGTTTGTCTCAGGTTTTGTGCCTTCCCTGCATGAGGAAAAATAAAAGATTATATATATATATATATATATATATATATATATATATATATATATATATATATATATATTGAAAGAGATTAAATATATTTTAAATTTGACCAAATTATTTTTTCATAAAATTTTATTTATTTTTAATCTCTTTGTTTAATAAAACAATGTAGTTTTAATATTTTATGTGAAAAAACTAAAGCCAGATAATTTGAATAAATATGTAAACTAAAAATAAATATTTTTTTTTATAAGATTTGAAAAATATTACTATAATATTTTCTTGACAGAAAACATTTTAGGAGAAACGGAAAAACGCTGTCACAAAAATAGGTTGTCTCCTGTCACCTTGTATGCGTACACTGTTCCTGTAATATTCAGTTCGTTATTATCCCTGGGAAGCACTTACATATGAAACTAATAATAAATTGAAGGAAAACTAGGGATTTTCGTTTTCTTGGAATGATTCCATATAAGTTATGTATACTTTTATTAATTCTTCGTTCTTTTGTCCCAATCTGATTTACGGTCATTTATTTAAGCTTTAAAAAAATTCATTCAGCGATGTATATCTTAAGATTTTTTTAGCAGCTATTGCATGTTAACTTTTTTAAATAACACCATCTTTATTGATTATTTGGTGCGTAAAATTCTAATATTTAAAATCTAAATTCAAGTTAGGATCTATTATTATCTCAATAACATTAAAATTTAATTTATCTAAAAGAAAGATATCTTCAATTATTTTTTATCATTAAGAGATCTTCAATTTGATATAGCTAGCGTATAAAGATTCAAAATTTAAAATTAAAATTAAATCATAGCGTTTGAAAGGATTAAAAAATCACAAATAATTAAAAATCAAAAGCCAGGACTTAGCCTTGAAATACACAGGTAGATAGTTAAAGCTGCTTAGCGGGGTATCATGGAGTATTATATAAAAATCTTTTCGATGTCGTTGCGAAAATTCTGCAGTTCTGGGGGAGAGGAAGAATATTACCCTACCTGGAGTGGATGTTGATCTTCCAACCTTACAGAAAAGGACAAGGAGGACATTTTGGAGTGGGGGGGTCCTAATAAGATTGACATCATTGCTCTCTTTTGTTAGAAATGGTTCAGATCTTGTGGAAGTCAGAAATCTACTAGGAAAGCATGCAAAAAGCATACTTCTCATGTCCAAGGTATCCATCCTTATTGTCAAATCTCCAAATAAAAATATCAAACCTTTGTGAGAAAGGACTTTTTCGTTCAAGAAAATGTTTTCTGTTTTACTTTTATTATTCTAATTATTTACACAAATGCCATGTTACTTTCACTTTGAACTTATGTATAAGTTCCCTATACAAGTCTATGAAAATAAGAAACAGTTCTTGTATTGATTAACCTCCCAAATTGTACTTATTTGTTGTCTTCTTCTTTTGGTTAGGTTGAAAATCAAGAGGGTGTTGCCAATTTTGATGAAATACTGGCAAATTCAGATGCATTCATGGTGGCAAGAGGTGACCTGGAATGGAAAATCCAATTGAGAAGATCTTTCTTGCTCAGAAAGTTATGATACACAAGTCAAACATACAAGGCAAGCCTGTGGTGACAGCCACCCAGATGTTAGAGTCCATGATCAAATCTCCCCGGCCTACGCGAGCCGAGGCCACCGATGTTGCTAATGCAGTCCTTGATGGCACAGACTGTGTTATGCTTAGCGGGGAAACTTCTGCAGGAGCCTATCCTGACATTGCTGTTCAAACCATGGCCAGCTCCAACTCCAGTGAGTCCTTTGGAGAGCATGGCTTCGGCCGCAGTTAGGACTGCAAATTGCAGCAATGCTGCTCTAATCTTTGTGCTAACTAGAGGAGGAACCACTTCAAAACTTGTGGCAAAGTATAGACCCAGCATGTCTATTCTGTAAGTGGTGGTTCCTGAGATAATAACAGATTCTTTTGAATGGTTCTGCAGTGAGGAAACCCCTGCTAGGCTTAGCCTTATCTACCGGGGACTAATACCTGTTTTGGACACAGGTTCTTATGGAGATTCCATGACTGAATCAACAGAGGAAACCATAGAGCTTACTCTTTCATATGCTAAGAAAAATAACTTGTGCAAGCCTGGAAACTCTGTTGTAGCACTGCACCGTCTTGAGTCTAGTACTGTTATCAAGATATTGGATGTTTGGTAACTGAAGACACAAGTCTAGGACTAGGACTAATCCCTTGTTTTCAGTTTTGCACTTTTTAGTTTTAGGCTTGTTTTTACCCTCTTGTTCTAGTTTTCAGAAAATAGCTCTTTGTTCTCTTTCTGATTTGATTATAGATGGGATCTCATGTGAGAATTAAAGAATAATATACTGAATTATTCCTGAAATTTGAGCATTACTCAATTTAGTTTTTTGATATTACAAAAGTTCCTAACTTATGCAACAATTAATCTAGTCTCTCAAAAATTGACGCCGTCATTGATTTGGTTCTTGAGCTTGACAATATAAAGTCAATTTGGTCCTTGACATTACAGACCAAATTGACTAATGTACCACGATATTAGAGACCAAATTGATTGATGTGAACCGAAATTAAGAACTTAAATGACTGATAAATGCTAAAGTTAGGGATCAAATTGACAGACCTTCAACATGATTTCCAAAATAACTAACATTTGTCAATTTCAAATACTGAAAGTTATTTTTCGTAATTTTAGGAGCTATTGTATTTAAAAACATGTTATGGTTTACGCGGGAATTCAACATATCTGTGGCACCATGTTCATTTTCTTTTTAGATTGGTAAACAAAAAGGACACACTCAATTTGAGTAGAGAGTAATACTTTTAAGTTTATTCTGTTCTTGCAAATATTTACAAACATATGCATATTTGAATGGTACAAGAAATGCAGACAAGGAAATCTAAATCATATACAATTAGGAAGGATTTAAGACTTAAGAGGCATGACAGTATCTAGACTTAGCTGTTCATGCTTGATGAGGGTGAGAAAGACTAGACCCCAAAGGGCTTTAATAAACAGCCCACGACAGCAATTTTGACCGCAGCATCAAGGTTTTTTAACTCTCCGCAACAGTACAACTACAACAGCTATTTAAAACCCAAGAAAGTATTGATCAAGGATAAGGAAGAAAATTGTTAAACGATTGCAGCACTGGAAACCAGTTCCTCCTTCCATTTCTGGGTCTCTCTTCTCCAGCTCTGACCAGCTCACTGTTCCGATTCTCCACATTGGCTTCAAGAGTTGAATCCTCAGATGGCATCTGAAACCTGCAAACTGGACAAGAGCCATGAAGCTTGAGCCATGAGACAATGCAGTCACCATGGAACTTGTGCATACATGGCATCTCCTTTGCTTCACTCCCAACCTCAACATCCTCCAAGCACACTGGGCACTGAAACTTCTCCTCACTAGTCACACTAGGCAATGCCTCAATTGCCGCCTTCTGTGCCGGAGGGTTAACACTTGAATAGCCACCAGGACCAATCTGTGCCAAATGCTGTAGCAACAAATCAAAGCCAGATCCTACCACAAGGTCATTCAAGGAGCTTCCGACAGCATTATTCTCATTCGAACTAGTTGTGTGGCTCAAGTTAGGTCCCCTCACAATCAATGCACCTTCACTGAATGGATCAATCACAAGTATGCTGCTGCCATCCATGTTCCTATTATTGTCTTCAGGGTTTTCAAGTTCAGACACCATCCTAATGTGAAGACCGCGAAAGAGGTGCATCATGTAAGTTGAAGTTCTTCTCCTTCTCCCAAGCACAAGTTCATTTTCCCTCTCTTGCTCAACCTCTTCTTCCACACCCCTTGAGCTGCTGCTGCCTCCATGTGGAGCAATTCTTGCTAGGGAAGGGCTGAAAGCACCCATCAAACCGAGAAAAATTGGGGCGTAAAGCGAGAACACCCAAGCTGACCTTAAGTCAAAAACATCATTCTGGTCCCTTAGGTTGTCCATTACCTCAGAAAATTCTGTCTCACAAAACGGGCATATGTTCTCATCATCACTCATTGGATTCACCATTTTAGAGCATATGTTGCACCAATGCACACCCTCTATATCATTCTCCATCTCCCTTTATGAACATAGCTTATTGAAATCTTTTCTTCTTCCTGTTTATCTAAATTGGGAACAATAATAGCTAATCAATAAAAACCATTCAATTAAGGTGGTCTTCTTTTGAAATTATAAACATATTCGGTAACCTTCTCTAGCTACCTCAAGTTATTTTCAGAAGAATTCCTTGACATGTAGCAAAGTTGAAGCGCCATCATCCAAGGAAGAACTGAAGAATCTGAAATAGACATGTTATGCAAAGAACAAACAATCAAACTTCAGATTAAGATTACATGTGATTGCCCCCCATAGGCCACTATAAAGACCAAGATAAGTAACATCAAACAAAATTTGGTTATCAAAATATGAATGAAAAGTTTATTTGTACCATTTTGATTTTTGAGTTGTAAGTGGATGAAGAAATTAATAACATTCAATGTTCTAATGCCATCTTATACCTCCTGCAGAAGTTCTTTTTTAGTTTTGGTTTGTTTTAGGTAGAAGGGTTACACCAATCATTTTTTGCTCTATTATAGGAGTTGAAGGTTAAATTAGAATTCAGATTTTTGCTTGATTTGCCTTTTACTATGCAAAGCTTTGCTGATTTGGTGGTAAATTTAGAATGTACTCTTTTTTGCCTAGATTATATAACATCTGATAAAGCACATCAACTTTAATTTGGATCATAACTTGTGAATCTGAATATGGGGTTTTCTAAAGTTGATGAGAGCGGATTTAGGTGAAAATTTCGTCAATGTGTATAGCACCCCAATCTTCAGCATCCATATGAAAGGATCGAGTCCACGGATTTAGAAGAGATTATTGTGCTATATATACGATGATGATTTCACTCGTACTCTTAAACTACATGTCATACAAATTTGGTTTGGTAAATGCAAAACTCCAAGTCATACTATATAAATGATTAAATCATTTTAACTATATAAATGATTGAATCATTTTAGTCTTTTTTTTATATAAAATAATGATCAAAACTTGGATATGAAATAAATATTGTTAGAAGATAAATACCCACCTTGTGGATACTCACATGAAGATTAGTTATCGCAATACTACTCGTACCAATATCATGGACAGCAAAAAAAAGAATAAAAACTTAAATACACAAGTTTTTTGGAAAATTAGATACTGAGGTTAAAATTTTGTTAAATTAAGATTAAAATAGGGGTTTACCCATTTTAGAAATTTGAAGCTCTCCTTTTTGACCTGTCACAACAAGAACATCTTAGCATTCAGTCAATCTTCATTGGTTTGAATCACCCGAAACAATTTGAATTTCTCATTTTAAAGACTGAAAAAACCTATTTTCCTTCTTACATAACTACTTTGTCTTCTTTATTTTGTGATACAAGTGTTAATTTTCCAAGTCAAATGAATATTACCTTTTCACATTTATTATCATACTCTGATATAATTAAATAGCTAATTATTTATTATTCACATTTAAATTATGATTGTTGATCGAGGGATCAAATTCAGTTGGTTGAAAAAGGTGTATGAATTATTTAAATTTATCTTTGATTCTTACAAATAAAAAAAATTATAATTGTTTAAATATGAGAATAAACGTTAAATTCATCTCTAGAAAGTCGTAGTAAAATAAGTTAATTCCTAAAAATTGTAGAACCCTCTCTTTAGTCCCGTTTGGGTGATTTTTAGTTTTGAATTTCAAAATTTTTAAAAACAATAACTATTTTTTGGTTTTAGTTTTGATAAAATTTAAAACTAGTTTTAAAATTGGGGTTAGTTTTTTCTTCAATTTTTAGTTTTAAAATAAACTTATTTTAAAAGTTTCATATCATATTAAAATTAGTTTAAGAGGTGATAACAATGATGATGATAATGACAACAACATGGTGGTGGTGATCACATCGTCGATGGAAGTGATAATAGCGGCATTGATGGTGGTAATGAACTAATGGTGACATTGGTGTTATTGTTGTTAGAGGTGACATTAGTGATGGTGATGGTGACAGCGCGTGTGGTGCCAATAGTGGTGGCAGCGACGATGGTAATGATGATGCCGATGGTTGTCATGGTGATAGTGGCATTGGAGGTGGTGTGATGGTGATGGTAATGTCCATAATGATGGAGATGACATTAGTAGTAGTAGTGGTGACGATGACAATAATAATAACAACGATAGTAGCGGTGACGATAGCAACAATAGTAGTGGTGGCGACGGTGGTGACAGTGGTGTCGATGCCGATGGTGGTGGTGGCAGTGTGATAGTGACAGCGACGAAAGTAGTAGTGATAGTGATGGTGATGGTGGTGACGAAAAGTGTGGTTGTCAAACATAGGGAATATGTGTTTTCTTAACACTAAAAATTAAATTCACAAATTTTTTTTTTCTTATTTTGATAATGAAAGTAAAAGTATTTTAAAAATGAGTTAAAAATCATTCTGACTTAATTTTGTCAAACGCATTTTGGTTTTAAAACTAATTGTTATTTCTAAAAATTTTGAAGCTCAAAACTAAAAAGCACCCGAAACGGAGCCTTAATTAGTTGTTGTACATGCGCAAAGGTACTTCGATAAATTTCTTCTTGTTTGCTGAGTGATGACTTGGATGTCACTGATCTCTCTCCCTCTACTTCATCTGGGTATATAATGTATTCAGTGAGTATGATACTTTCAAAAGACATTTTAATTTTAACGTTTAAGTCAATTATTTATCTAATAAACAAGGCAAGGGTGTAATAAATGAGAAAATGAGAGTGAACAGTTATGCCCAAGTCATGTGGGTCCTTAAGCATTACTTTTCGATTATCACTTTTGTTAATCCATTACCTGATAACTACTCCATTATGGTAATTTATTATCCTAATATCTTTTTCTTAAGTGTTTTAGGAATACCTTCATGGGTCGAGATGTTCTCAGTATCCAGAAGGCAAGGGCATGTTTAAGACGGACTAAGTTATTCTTGGCTCATTGAATGTTGAAGGATTCTCAGTCATATCGATATAGTTGTTAAGAATCATAAATGTTAATTGAATTAGTCGTTGATGTTACAGGATAGGATATCCATTAGTACTTTTAGTTTCAAAATCAATAATTTTTGTTTTTATATTATTAAAAATATCCAAATTTTAGTTTTCGTTTTATACAGAGACCAAATTTTGGATATTAAAAAAAAAACTAAAAGGACACAAAAACCAATAGTTTAATAATCAAGATCATTAAAACTAAAATGAGAATCTATTTAAGAATTAAAAACATTACAATAATACCATACCTAAATAAACAAATAAATTTTTAAAAATTCGAATATATTTATTTGTTATTTTATTAATTTGATTAATTAAATAATGGTACTGCTGTGGGTCCCTCATGAGAGTGGATAAACGTGCACGCCCAATGATAACAACGACTTTTTATAAGAACGGGTGGGTCTCACTCTCACGAACAAGAGGAAAAGAAAAACAAACAAACACTGCTTGAGGTTCAACGAACGCACAGAGTCGATCATACTGAAAGTGATTAAGGGCCGAGTTGCATGAGTTGAATCGGCGGAAATGGGAGCTAGTCGAAAGCTTCAGGGCGAGATTGATCGTGTTCTCAAGAAGGTTCAGGAAGGCGTCGAAGTCTTCGATAGCATCTGGAACAAGGTAGGTCATTCTTCTCTTCTTTGATTATTTCGATTTTCTTCTGTTTTCGACTCACACATGGCGTTGCTGCGTTAGGTTTACGACACCGATAATGCCAACCAGAAGGAGAAGTTCGAGGCTGACCTGAAGAAGGAGATTAAGAAGCTGCAGAGGTACAGGGACCAGATTAAGACATGGATTCAGTCCAGTGAGATCAAAGACAAGAAGGTGACTAAATTTTTCCTTTTAATCTTGTGCTGCTGGTTATTGTAATTTCTGTATGTCTTTCTATCAATTGGCTTAAGTTGAACCTAGCACATGCTATTATGTCGAATTATATTGTGTTGTATCATGGTTATATGATATGATAATTTGTGTCGTGAAACCAACTTTTTAAGAAGCGAAAAACTATGCGGTATGCACGCATGACAAAGTGTTAGTTTGTTTTGGCGCATGTTTCGTTTCATGTTGAATTATGGCCTTGAATAACATTGAAATACCAGCTAATGTGATTTTAGGAAAAATTTCAATGTTTGGTTTTACGTTGATAAATTGAATTGTAAGTCCAGAATTGATGATTTTGAGTTGAAGCACTTTACCTAGCTTTTGCCTAACAAAGTGTTAGTTTGTTTTAGCGCATGTTTGGTTTCATGTTGAATTACCTAGAATCACATTGAAATACCATCTAATGTGATTTTAGGTAAATTTTCAATGTTTGGTTTTACGTTGATAAATTGAATTATGAGTCCAGAATTGATTTTGAGTTGAAGCACTTTTTCGGTTAGCTTTTGCATTGGATAAAGAATTTGATACTGAGTTTTCCTACTAACTTGCTTTTAGAATAAAAAATATCCCAACATAAATCACATTACTTCAAAATCAATTTTAACCAAAATCAATTTGGTCAAAGCTCACTTGAACACATACTTAATTGAGTGTTGAATGTGATTGGGATGTGTGCCTAAATTAATCTTTGTCGCAAATCTTACATTGACATGGTGTGGGGATTTAATTTCTGGGGTAAAACAAACAGGCCCTTACTTATAATATACATTATCTTTTGCTATGCAAAATAAAAAAAAAAAAACAAACAGGCCCTTACTTTCCACTGAAGCATCTGTTTGGACGAATGAGGATAACAAGAATTGAATCCTTGATCATATGTGACCATAGAGGCTCTGAAACCATATCATGAATTAACTCTTGCTTCAATTGGGGATCCAATTCGGTATTTTCCTTAGGAGGTATCAGGAAGGAATTGGAATGTAATAATATCGATTCATACAGATACATAAAAAGGGTTCTCAATTGATTCAAATGCTCTACCTACGATATAGGGATAAAGAAAGGGAGAAAAAACCAAGGATTTCTTATAGTACTGTGGATAAAAAAATTGATCTGATTTATTTCATACTCTTTGCTCAATGATGAAAAGGGTCACTGGGTCAGATTCTACATGATCAAACCTTGTGGAGTTAAATTTTAGATTTAAATGACCTCTACAAAGTGTTGTTTTTTTTTTACTGAACTTAAACAAGTAGCTGACCCCATCTAGTATGAAAATGCTTTTCTTGTTGTTGTATAGTACAAGGCATGGAAATCATCAAGGGTTTTGGAGGGTCATGTTAGAATTCGTACCACACACCATCCTTATCTTTTGGTGTAAAAGAAGGCCACCTCCAAAAAAAAATCTAATGTTGTAGGAATGAGCATTTCATTCTAATTCCCAAAAACATTCTAATTGGCTGGGTATGTCCTTTGGGAAATTTGCTTAATGAAAGACAGCAAAAAAGGGTGATGGCCAAAGTAGGTGGACCTGAAAGCAATACCTAATGAAATCTCTAACGATTCGGGTATGACCTAAGCAAAGTAATCAGTAATTGGTCAAATCATCGTTGCTTTCGTGTAACCGATGGTCCCACGGCTTGCATTTTAAGTCAAAGTTAATAATTTGACTTAATTGGGTAATTATTTAATAAAAGGTTTCATATCTCAAATTCATGGTGGAATATTTTTCAACAGAAGTATTATTGACTTTAAATTCTTCGGTTCAAATACAGGCAAGTTTTTTTGTGTGTATTAATAACGTATTGAATACTTTTTTTTAAGTAAAAAATATATTAAGTAAATAAGATACCAAGCCCCACACAAGGGATGCTGATGTTTGGGTACATATGAGAAGCGTGACTGTTTGCGCTTGCGAGAAATGTGAGAAGAAGATCAATAGAAGCCCTAACAAGATTTTGATCAAATGAAGGAGACCAATAAATAGAGGTGGAGGGAGACTAAGAAAAAAACTCTAGGTGAAACTGTTTAAATGACCTCTATGAAGAGTTGGTTTTTGACTGAATTTAAACAAGTAGCTGATTCCATCTAGTATGGAAATGCTTTGGCTTTTGTTGTTGTTGTTTTATTACAAGGCATGCGAATTATTGAGTGTTTTGGAGGGTCATGTTAGAATTCATTGTGTGCTTTTCAGATGTTGGAAGCCAAATAAGCACTCAAAATTCTAGATTTTCTTTTTGCTAACTTCTCAACCTTGTTACACATTGTAGATTTGGTATTTCTTACCTTGCATTTGTGTGTGTGGAGCGTTGGCTTCTGAAATGAACTGTAAATTTTGTTGGGCAAGCCTTGGAAATTATGGATGAATGGATGCGTTTCCAGGAAATTTACATTTTAGGACTGACCTTATGGGTGTAGATCGTGTTGTTCCAAATATACTTTTGATCCCATTATTATTCCAATATTAAAATTGAAGTTTCACCTTGGTAAGCTGCATAATAGAAGTCACACTGGTTATTGAGGTGAAATCCAATTTTGATTGGAAAACAACACTGAAAGCACCTAAGAAACTGCACTTAAGTCTTATCCTATATTTGAATGATGTATTTTCTGGTTAATATTGAGCAGATTGTTTCTTGTTCTCTTTGACTGAATGGCAACTAATCAGTATTCAGAGCATATTTTAGTATGGATCTAGTGGAGTCATGTTTGCTATTGTTTTGTCCTGTCTTTCATCTGTTGTATAATGCGCTCTTCTTTCTGGTTGTGCTTAGATGATGGTATTGCTTTGGTTGACTTGTGTGATAGTGAGTGGTATGAAACGTTCTTATACTGAATTTTGGATTTTTAACTTGGTTTTGAATTTGACATTGTTTTCTCTTTTTAACACATTGTGACATAGGTTAGTGCCTCATATGAGCAGGCTCTGGTGGATGCACGCAAGATTATTGAGCGTGAAATGGAAAGATTCAAGATCTGTGAGAAGGAGACAAAAACAAAAGCATTCTCCAAAGAAGGCTTAGGTCAACAGCCTAAAACTGTGAGTCTTTGACTCAGGGAAATACGTTTTTTTTTTTTTTCTTATATTTTGGGCTTTTCTAGGTGTATTATGATTATGCACTTATGCTTCCTCTTTAGGGGCTGAAGAATCTCTTATTCTCAATGTTTTGTGACAGGATCCTAGAGAGAAGGCTAAATCAGAGACAAGGGATTGGTTGAACAATGTGGTATGAAATCAATTGCTATGAATAATAACTTTCATTTTTACTTTTGTTGTTCTTGAATTTGGGTTGAAACCTTCATAAGCTCTACTTTGGCCATTTTTTTAGTCAATGTGGGATCTCAACACATAGTCCTCACTCGTACTAGGAAAGCAGTAGGGTTAGGTTGATTGCACTAGGAAATCTATGGGGCCTATTTTTTGGACAGTTGAGGGTGGCCCGATATCAAATCTATCATAGGTTTTGATACAATCTTGAATTTGAACTAGGCCTAACTCAACCCCAAAAACTAGCTCATGAGGTAAAGATTGCGCAAGCCTTTATAAGATCTACCTTGGCCATATTTGTAATTGATTAGAATCTCAACAGTAACACACCTCAATCTCTGTATTCATGTGTTATTTATAAGAGCTTATATTTAGTTCAAATAGTGTACTTATATTTCTTTCTCTGGAAAATGTTATAATTTTAAATGTTTGAGTAGGTTGGGGAGTTAGAAAATCAAATCGATAACTTTGAAGCTGAGCTTGAGGGACTTTCTGTCAAGAAAGGAAAGAACAGGCCACCCAGATTGGTATATAGTAAAGGAAACACAATTTATTAGACTGTTGATTTATCTAAGTCATGGCTATTCAAATATTTCTTTTTGTTTGTCAGACACATCTAGAAACATCAATTACTCGGCACAAGGCTCATATAAAGAAATGTGAATTTATCTTGAGGCTACTAGATAATGATGAACTAAGTCCAGAGGAGGTTAATGATGTCAAGGATTTCCTGGATGACTATGTAGACCGTAATCAGGTTTGGCTTGTATAGCTTGCACTCTTGCCATTTTTCTTTTAAAAAATAAACACTATCACCGAGTAATTTTACCCTTTGTATTGTCCTTTCAAAGAGAGTCTTAGAGTTTGATACCATGCAAAATTTATGAATTGGTATTAATTTTCTGTCTTTCGTATCTTTCATTTTATTTTACAGGAGGACTTTGAAGAATTTAGTGATGTTGATGAGCTATATAGTTCATTACCCTTAGACAAGGTGGAGTCAATTGAAGATATTGTTACAATTCCCCCTGGTCTTGCTAAGGTATATGTTTAATGATTATTGCTCTTTTGCAAATTCTGAGGTGCACAGCCACACACACTAACACATACTGATGCATTTGTAGATGCATATTTTCTAGCTTAATTTTATATAAATAATTGCCTTTCTTTATTACAAAAGCTCTGTCACGAAACTGCAAAATAAAGCAATTTTTTCCCCAAAATAAGTTAATCTAATGCTTAGATTTGTGTTATGGGATTGGGATTATACAGATTACATTGCTCATTCATGCTATACTTTTTTCAGTGTTATATGAATTTTGCTATTATTCACTTGTGTGATAATATAAATTAATTAATTTGTATCTATAAACTTCAGGGTAGTGATCATATTTCAGCTATAGTGGTTTTGGGATCTGTCTGCTACATGTCACTATTTGGGATTGATAACTATGAATGGTTGCAAGAATGTTTTCTTTCCAAAATTAATTTAATGCATTTTTATGCTGGACATTTTGATAGTTCCTGCAGCTTCAAATGTACTTGTTGATATCCATATTTTTTGCTGACATTTCCTTTATGTTAATATTTTAGAATTTTTCTATATACAGAGCTCCTAATTTATTTTCTATTTCGGCAGGTGGCACCTGTGCTTAGCTTGAAGCCTTCTGTGGTAGCATCAGCTTCAGCATCACAAACATCTGTGCGTATCCCTTAATTCTTATTTCTATGAGCTGAAAATATTTCTTGAGTGATTATTCTTGAAAAGTAGGGATTTTTTTCAGAAATCTTCAGTGAATATTTATGCATTTATGCGGTTTATTTTCCATAATGATGTGCCTGCAAAAGACAATTCATTGCATACAGGATACAGGAGGCTTGCTTTGCCTTTCTAATTGTTTTTTTATGGTTTTAAATGATATAAAATAATATTGGATAGGTTCTATTCGGTTTTGGGTAAGGATATATGTATTCAACTGTGAGTTTATGGGAAATTTGATTTTTAATTGTCAAACGTGATAACTTATTGTCAGTGGCATGACTTTATGAGACATTATAACAAATTTGTAAATAGCTTAAAGAAAAATAAATAAAAGATCATGTACATAAGAAATGAAGAAAGCACTCAAAATAGTAGTTTTAGCCCCAGTTTACAATATTTATGTTACATATGGCACAAGTTAATCCAATTTTAACAATTTTTCTTATGACATTTTTCTAATGTAACCTTTTTGAGAATAGTACGTGATGATTGATCATGATTGTAGTTCCACAAAGTGCATGTGGTTGAACTACCAGTTAACACAGAAAAACCTATATCCTTGTTAGATGCCATTTATTGTTGATTGCTCCCTCTCTAGGCAACTCCAATTTCTAATCATTGAATGCTTCTTTTCAGGAGCAAGCTGATGATACAGCTTCCCAGGATAGCAATTCTGATATTGTTGCAGGAACTCCACCTCCTAAAAGTAGTATAGTTAGTCCTACTACTACAACACCAGCAGGGAATTTTTCTACTCCTGTTTCTATGAATGTTCCCATGCCTAACTTGTCGAGTCCACCAGCCATTGCGTCAGCCATGCCTGGTTCAAATTCTGTTCGGAGTTCCTTGGAGATTAGTAGTCCTGTCAATGCTTCATCTTTTGTAAATCAGTCTAGCACTATGAAGGAGGAAGAGATTAATAGTTTCCCTGGCCAAAGACCATCTCCATCACTTTCTGATGTTGCACTTGTAAGGAACATCAGCAGAAACAGCTTATCAAATCAAGCAACAAATAACATACCTCTTGTTTCTGGCAATATGGTTTCCAGCAATGGGCCCCTTGGTTCAGTCCCTTCAGCATCTGAAATAACCAAGAGAAACATATTGGTAGTTGATGATAGACTCGGAAGCAATGGGATGGTGCAGCCTCTTGTATCCCCTTTAAGTAATAGAATGATCATGCCTCAGGTTGCAAGGCCTAATGATGGAACTTCCTCAGTTGACTCTAGTAGTGTCAACGAAGCTGCAACTGTATCTGGGAGAGTTTTCTCCCCTTCTGCTGTTCCTGGCATGCAATGGAGACCTGGAAGCCCCTTCCAGAATCAGAATGATGTGGTACAATTTTTCTCTTGAATTTTCATTTGCTATTCCACCTGCCACATTGCTGTTGTTGATTTGTTGTATTTGAAGTATGAGCTGTTGGTTACTTTTGTTCTCCAATTATATTATGCATTCTAACTTGAAATTTGCTTGTATTTCTCTATTGTTTGCAACTTGTTTATTTGATTTCAAACTGAGAGGTATAGGATATCAAATTCTTCAATTGAATTCTAGCTAAATGATAAATACTGAAGCTGTGCATGCTGCTTATATCTAGAATCCATTATTTTATTAAACTGAGTCATACCTACAGGTACCTAAATTGCAAGCCATCCTCAGTTTTATTGTATTTTAATTTTTGTACTACCTATCCGATACAACTTTACCAAACTAATACCCTCTATCCCTCCCCTTTCTATTTATATTCTCCTTCTATTCTAGAACTAACATACCTTTATAGGGGAATTCCTATCACTATCACTATCATATATATATAATTTGATTTATGATAAATTTTCACGTAGTAGATAAGACAAGCTAAAACCATCTATATATTGATGTATATAAATTATAAAATATTCCGTGTTTTAAGGTATGTGTAGCGAATCCAATGATATGTATGAAGATTTCCAGAAGACTAGAACAAGCATGCAATTTTCAAAATGAATATGTATTCAATAATTTGTCTGGTTTATCACAAATCATATAGGTGATTGGAGTTCATCACAGCTAACGACTGTAGTCAGAACTTGACCATTTCACAAGTTTTATGATGAATGCCTTTAATTAAGATTTTTCATGCATTTTCTTGTCTTTTTCCTTTTTCTCTTGGTTTACTTCTTGAGGATTTCTTATTCTCATGCATTTCTCTTTTCTATCTTAATGAATTATTTGATTATCAAAGATTAGAAAAATCTTTCATGCTTGTTTTAGTGACTTTTGTGACCTTCCATTCATTTGAGCTCGATGCTTCTGCTAATTTATATATGAATGTAATTTTTGGATAATTATGTATGTAGGCCTATTTACATGGAAAATAATTACATGGGTGCACATATATATATTTGCAGAACTGAAATAGCTTTGATGGTACTTATTCATTTTATACTTCAGGGTCAGATTCGTGGAAGAACTGAAATAGCTCCAGATCAAAGGGAAAGGTATTTGCAGAAGTTGCAGCAAGTGCAGCAACAAGGGCAAAGTGCCCTTCTTAATATGCCATCTTTTGTAGGAGGGAATTCTAAGCAGTTTTCTGCTCAGCAACAAAATCCTCTCTTACAGCAGGTACCATTTCTCTGCATTTTTTGCTCTTTTACCCAGAATTTAAAGATTGGTGATTTATTGTCGGCCAACAGCCCTATTTGTGACACTCTCCTGCTCCCAATTTCAGAAAAATTATTGTATAGTTTGAAAATTAACATTTCATGTACACTTCTTTAGTGCCTGACGTTTAAAGAGAGAATTGCTGAGATTTTTGCATTGGCTGGAATCCTTGATTTACATCTTCCCCCACTTTTATTATCTAAAAAATAGATTTTGAAAATTGTTTTAAAAATAGTTTCTAAAAACTAAAAACCAAAAGTACAATCAAGCACACCTTAATTCTTTTGCTATTTTTTTGACACCTGACTGCCCTACATTTCGACCATTGAGCATCTCCAGTCTCGTAGCATTCTGGTAGAATTTTCCTTTGAGATACTCTTAATTAACATGTTCAACAATTTTATTAATAGGCTGGGCCTCAGATAATTTTATTTCTCTTCTGTTTTTCTTACATATATAATCTTCTCTGTGATTGACCTATCAGATACTTTGTTGAATGATAAAATGCATCTTGACAACAACCTGATTTTTTTTCTACAATGGATTAGAAATATATATTTTACATGACATGCTATTTGTGTGGTTTAACTTTTATGCTCTGGTTTGGATGTTCTTTCTATTATAACATCCTACTATATGTGCAGTTCAATTCTCAAGGCTCATCTGTTGCTTCTCAATCTAGCGTGGGACTTGGAGTCCAGTCACCAGGTCTTAGTGGTATTGCTTCCACCTCATTACCGCAGCCACCCAATTCTGTCCATTCCCCATCTAGCCAACAATCATTGCTATTAGTTGTTTCCAAAGATGCAGGTATATTTTGTGTTACTCTTATTCAGCTGTATGATTTGTTGAAGATTGTTAGAGATGTTATAAAAGCATAAAATCATTCTTGTGTCTTAATAGTTCATATTTTTGGTAAAATTGATTCATAATACATTATTTGGGCCTATCTCAGTCTTGATGTTGGAATTAGAAATATATACCATGATAGGTATTTTTGTGAAAGATGAGATACATCACAGTTTTTTATATTCTGCAGATGTTGGAAATTCTAAGGTTGACGAGCCACAACTACATATTTTTCCTGATGATTCGGGGACTGAATCTACTGCTAGTACTGGGATTGGCAAAAATTTCGTGAATGAAGATGAATTGAAATCCACATATGCCGTAGATTCTCCTGTATGCTAACTCATGGGCTTTTATATTCTTTAAGATACATTATCTTATATACTTGTGCAACTTGCTGAAGCATATATTCACACATGCACACACATACCTACATGTTATGTTTTCTGTGTAAACAACTAATAGCCAGTGACTCAGCCATCCTAGTTTGACTATATAGATTAGGTGACAAAGGGAATGGACCAAAAAATAAAATAAAACTAGCAATCCTCACCATTGTGGCATTGTCTATCCGAAGAAGGTAGGATATGAAAACTATATAAATATACATATATTTCAAGTACATGGAGACCACACATGCAGATGCAGGTATAGCCAGTTTCTGATTCTATCTTTGTTTCCTTAATTCCTTCCATTTGTCTTTATAGGAAAACAAATTAGTTCGATAGCATCTGATTTGAAACTTGAAAGCTACAAGACTAACTCAATAGTAATAGTTCTTTAAGCAGTATGATGGGTAGGGCTGAACTGAACTTGTTATGCTTTGTAGACAGCAAAAATACTTATTTATATTTTGATTCATGTTTAAACATTGTGTGGAAGAATCTATTGGGCATATTGTATAAAATATATTCATGGGTTATTTACGTTGACTGTTGTCGTTTATGCTGCAGACAGGAGTACCTGCCTCTCTTCCAGAGCCTGCTCAGACTTCTAGAGATATTGATTTGTTTCCTGGCCAACCTTTACAACCAAATCAGCGTAGTGGTAACCTTGGTGTTATAGGAAGAAGTTTGACTGACCTTGGAGCTGTTGGTGACAACTTCAGTGCATCAACTGCTAATTCTGGCGGAGTTCGTGATCAATTATATAATTTGCAGATGCTTGAGGCAGCTCACCTCAAACTTCCACAACCTAAGGACTCAGAACGTCCTAGGACCTATACTCCTGTATGCTTTCTTGGTTTTAGTAATCCTCATTTTTATTGAATACTCTGTTATCTATAATATAAGATTATAAGACCATTTTTTCCCTTGGTTTTGGTTATGTAGAAACACCCTACGATAACACCTCCTAGTTTTCCTCAAGTACAGGCTCCTATTGTTAATAATCCTGCTTTTTGGGAGAGAGTAGGTATTGAACAATATGGCACTGATACCCTGTTCTTTGCATTTTACTATCAACAGGTACGCAGACTTTTTGGGTACTGATTAGTATTACTCTCATTTAGTTATGTAAGCTTACATTCATTATTTTCTGCAGAACACTTACCAACAGTATATGGCTGCAAAAGAGCTAAAGAAGCAGTCTTGGAGATATCACCGGAAGTATAACACATGGTTTCAACGGCATGAAGAGCCAAAAGTTGCAACAGATGAATATGAGCAAGGAACATATGTGTACTTTGATTTCCATATTGCAAATGATGATCTGCAACATGGGTGGTAAGCTTCTGGCTACTATCAATTTTATTTCAAAACAATCCTATTGATTGTAATTTCTAGTTTTCTCTTTTCTGGTTCTGTCCATGAAATGGTTGATTTTGTTGGTATTTGACACGGCATTTCTGGTTGTCCTGAGTTCTGTGCCTTGATTTGATTATTCTCAGGTGTCAAAGAATCAAGACCGACTTCACCTTTGAATATAATTATCTTGAAGATGAGCCTATTGTCTAAAAGATGCCCTCTAGTAAATATGCGACATCTTGGTTCTTATTTGTGTTTTAGTTTTCACAAGCATTTTAGTATATCGGCAAACGACTTTTACCTTCCAGAGAAGGAAAAATGCCTTGTGTAAAGAGAACAGCACAGATATGTTGAATAAGTTTCCATGCACAATCTTTCTTTTCCGCTAAGTTTTTCTTACTGATGATGCTAAGAAATTGCCAATGTTTGATTTTATAGCTTGTATAATGTTCCATTCTTACTTTTAAACTTATCCCTAACAATCGTAAATTGGTTGCAACTGATCAGCTTTTTAATGAACTGATCTGCCAATGACATTTGACCTTTGCACAAATTGGAATGAGCGGTATGAATAGAGATTTGTGAAGTGGGTCCGAGCCCAGTATTCAAGTAGTAAACATCTTCTCAATGTGAGAAGTGAACGGTGTAAAACTTTTTTAAACTGGCAGTGCAAAACTTATTTTTTTTTCTATTTATTACGCTTGAGAAAATGTTAAAACATCAAATACTTTTAATTAGGCGTTAAGTTTTTTTAATTATGTAAGTAATATCAGCACCATTATCTGGAATTCATATAATTGGATTTAGCCACATTTTAACTACTTATATAGTATTTTATATTGACCTTGGTGGAGCAAAGCCTTGACCCTCAAACTTCTTTTTTGGGGGGATTAACACCCTCTAGATTTTTTGGTTCAGTCTCACAACACTGGTTATACGGCCTGTTATGGTTGTTGGGTTTGGGTCTCATCTCTTTCTCAATTTATTCTTTGCTGTGGAAGGCTCTGTCTTGATTCATTCAACTTGATATGTTGAGTCGAAGCACACGGCGTTTCATTTGTTTTTTGTTTTCTGTTTTTCATTATAAATCAATCCTTTGTCATTGATAAGATGATAAAATTTAAAATTTTGATGTAAATCACGTTAATTTGTTTTTAGTAAGTGACGAATAATGTGTTTCTTTTAGTTTTCTATGGTTATTAAGTGATCTTTTTTTTAGTGACTTTATTTCAAAGTAATATTTGCCGTCCAAAAAAATTTCAAAGTAATATTTTTTTATATAAAAAAAGTAATATTTCTTTTCCTTTTCACAAAATGGCCGATTGCATCACAAAAACCAACTGGCCTCAAACAATAGTGTATTTTATATTATAAATTTTAAGTTTAACAGAACTTTTATCATTAGGTTTTTATTGGATTAGATTTAATGGATTAATTGGAAATTACATTAGCAATTTCCTTTAATTTATTTTTTTCATTTTCAGTTAATTAAATAATTTTTTGACAGTACCTTAAATGAATGAGTTATGTCTAGGATTCAATTGGATCCAAAAAAAAATGAATCTAAGCAAAATTGAAGATCAGATTAAAATTATAAATTTTTAAAATAAAAAATTAAAGATTTTTATTTTAAAATAGAGAAATCAATACTGCAGATTGAACAAAATAAGAATACTAAAATTATATACTAGTCTTTTTAATGAAAGAATAGCCTGTTGAAAACATTTAATAATGAATAATAAATATTAATTATAGTTTTAAAATGTTAATTAGTATAATTTATCTCAATAAATAAATCAATATATTTATAATATAGAAAGTGTTTTTTTTCTAAACAATAAATTACATTTTTCAAAATATTTGCTATGGTAGAAATAAATTCTAGAAAAATTGGAGTAACTTTGTTTTATAGAATACAGAGTATATTAAAAAGAGACCTCGAAATTGGCATCGATGTGATTTTTTCATAATGTACATCTTGCGGGACCTACATACAAGTCATAACTCAACACATTTACAAGTTGACCGAGACATGCAAACACATGCATCTCGTAGAGGCAATATCGTCGACGTTGGGACTTTGCTACCCATTAATGGTACACCATACCTATCAATAACTTTCCACCTTTCAATAGAACAAATTATTGATTCTCAATCAATAATCCTAGAGAGAAATAACAAGAATGCAAGCATTATTTAATTAAATAAACCAAAATAATTAACTCCACAGCTATGCTCAATTGTTATGGTTAAATAGTTTTAATAATTACTCTCCAGTAAATGCTGAGCTACAAGTATGAGATTGGTTTTAAAGTTTGATACTGTTATGTTTAGTTTAAAGCAGTGTTTTATCTTTTTTGTATTACAAGTGAGTTTATAAGAGGATACCTTTAATTCAATAAGTTATAAACATTAAGGGTCAATTGAAAAAAACAATAGTCTCTTGTTTGATTGTTTAATTCAGTAAGTTATAAATAATAGTGCTTGGTGGCCGTAAGCTCGATCCATGATAATTTTTAAGTTGAACTGAGAATTCGACCTAGAATTTAGGAGAGTCCATAACCACCCAACTCAGAGCTTGAAAGGCAAAAGAACAAAAGGGGTTTGGGTGTTTGTCTACATTAACCCCATAGCCTTGAGCCTAGAAAGCAAGGCTTCAACAACTCATCGATCCTTGGAATGACCAATTGGCCAAATGTGTTGTTATGCATTACTCATATTCTATGGACAAACAAATGTTGGAGCAAATTAAGTGAAATGGAATGTAGCAAAAAGGTGGAGTTGAATGACTATGCATATATGCAAATGTGACTTTTTCACTATACTAGGTAGTTTTTGGGTAAATTATTCTTTATTTTGGATACATTGTTCTCATATTGCACATTTTGGGTAAATTATTTTTTATCTTGGACAAATTGTTCTCATATTTCACATTTTGAGTAAATTGTTTTTTATTTTCACTCTGATAAGAAAGTCATGCAAATGTAGTAAAAAAATTGCTTATTTGTATTAGTCTTTAGCGATAATTTTAAACAATTAAAAGTGAAAAAATTATTAAAAAATATGCATTGAATAACATACGCAGAAATATAATATTTATAATATTTAAGTTTTTTTATATAAATAGATTTTTAATTACTTAAAATAAACTCTTAACATTCCAATTAAAAAATAAAAAATAAAACTCTTAACACAATATTCAAGGGGGACTTCCCATGCATACCGGTAATGGTGCAAGGACGGCTGTCTGAGTTCACCGACCACCTGACCGCAGGAGAGCATCGATAGCATCAATAAAAAAATCCAACCTATTGTGCTAATTTTTTAATTGAACCATCTTTTATTAAAATCAAATAATTATACTTGTACATGTTTTTATGTACTTTTTATTTTTGTTTTATATTTATGCAATTAGACTATTAGAGTAAATAATATATGAACTAATAATGGTATACAAAATTCTTTATTAATTATATTAAATTCTAAATAAAATAAACACTAAATCATATATGATTTTTTAAGTTGGATTTAGATAAGTATAAACTGATTTTCAGGTTGGATACTATTTTATTAAAATATTTATATTTTTATTAATAGATTATCTTCCAAACTTTTTTGGTATACAAAATCCTTTATTAAATTAAATTATTATAATACATAAATTAAGATACTTTTAGGTTTTAACTTAATTATATTTACAAAATTAGATTCTGAATTACCAAAAGAAGTTAAAAATATAAAATGGGAAACAACTAAAAAAATCACATAAAATTAACATGTACAAAACAAAAAAAATATTGACACCAACTTATAACTCTATATTAATTGTAATCTTATAGGATGAAGTCTATCACCTTATTGACTCTTTTTAACTTCTTTAGAAAAAGTTGAAAAGAATAGAGATCATAACACTATTCCCTAAAGAAGAGATTCACTACAGAAAAAAAATAAAAATAAAGAAGGGAGTCACGTTAGAAAGTAAAACAGGAATTTATGGACATTAATTAATAGAGTAACTATTAAAATTTAGTTTCTCGTCTCAAAATAAGTAAAATTAAAAAATTAAAGTGATATTTATTAAGAGTATCGGTAGAAAAGAGAAATTAATGTTACTTTGAAAGTTAAATATAACACTTATTTTGTGATGATTTTTTTTTAATGTTGTATTTATTTTATGAGGGAATTGAAGGAGTATAAAATTACACAATTTTTTATGCATGTACATCAATTTAATTATAATTATTGTTTTTTTAAAGGAAATTAAAATTACTGTTGATTTAACACTTAGGCCTTTTTTGGTTAAAAAACATATAGTTGCTCTGAATAGACTAATACTATCTTTAATCAAGTAATTATTATTTTTTGAGAAAGGAATCAAGTAATTATTATTTTCTTAAAATATTAATACGTAAATTAATTTTGAGAGGTCTAACGCATGGACTTTATTAGCCTTTCCCTTAGGCCAACTCTAATTTTAAAGGTTTCTATACTAAATTAAATTAATATTTTTCTAAAATTAATTATAAAACTAATTTTTTTAACTAATACTTAAATTTCTTTATTCAATATTAACAAGAGTGGGGTCTAACTTAAAAAAAACAAGTGTTAAGTCTAATAATGCTTAAATTTCTGCAGATAAAGGTACTTAGGTACCCATATTTAATTATCAATATTATCTTAAACAAATTTGCTTTTTTGAACGAGAATACTTATGGAAAACAAACATAAATAATTTATTTAATATAATATTTATAAATTGTTATAAGAATTATAATTCATTTATTAAAATATTATCAAAATTTTAATTTTTTTTTTAATATTCATATTGAAAGTCATAAATATATATTAACTTTTAAAAAGTCTCAAGTTAATTAAATATTTATAAATAATTACACAATATATTAATTAATTTTTTCTGAATTTAATTATTTAATTTTTATAAATTGTTAACTAATTCTTATTTTTAATTAAAATTTAATACAATAAGACATTATAAATTATTAGAAAAGTAATATTTATGAATAAAATTATAATTCTGATTTTATTATATTTTTTTACCATCGTTAATTTGATATTTTAAAATTCTTTTATCATATATTTAAATTTTTTATGCATCAATAAATATTTTATAATATATAAAATACTTGTCAAAGTATTTTGCAATTTGATTTCAGTTATTGTCGTTTCAATCATGAACATGTAGACCAGTATATATATATATATATATATATATATATATATATATATATATATATATATATATATATATATATATATATATATATATCTGTCTCTAACCGTTACACCTTACAACAGCTCAAACTTAACGCTTGCTTGTTTGACTTTGATAACAAACGCTATTCTTATTTTCTCTTTTATCTTTTTTTCACCTGATTTTTTCTCCTTATTTTCTTTAATTGCTACGGATAAAAAAATATGATTTACTTATCTTTCTTCAGTCTATCCAAAATTAGAGTCAACCTTCAATAATTCTAATAATAAACTTGAATAGATTGAGTGAAATTAAAAAGAAAATGTTTCGTCTAAAGAAAGAAAGAAAAAATAGGAGAAACAGAAATCAATATATATATATATATATATATATATATATATATATATATATATATATATATATATATATATATAATACGTGAGAAAAAGAAAATTAACCGTTATTGTTTTAGATAATAAAAATTAAAAAATTATCATCCTTTCTGAAAAAAAGTAATAAACATTTTTAGTGATACTAATCATGTAGAGTCAGTCTAGTAGTAACGAGAGTAGCATACACATGAAAACTTAAGTTTAATTTTCTAGGTCATCATTATATATTTATACAAATAAAAAATTGTAGTAATAGTAATAAAAAAAATTCAGCAAAAAAATAACAATTTAAATGCACTAACATAAATTTGTACCTTAAATATCAATATTTCTTAACCCCGTATATAAATTAATTTATTTTGGAAACCGTGACAAACTGACATGGTTTTTCTATACATAGAAGAAACCGAAGCACCCACCACAAGGCACCTCTTCTCTGTCTAAAGTCCACTTTCCATTTCACACTTCACACAACAAATAACATCAACACAAGCTCGTGTTAGTATCTCACATCTTTCATCCAAAACCGACACAAAACAAAGCTAAGCCTCTCTTCTCTTCCTTTTCCCAAATAAGCAAAACCAATCACTTTCTTTACAATATCTTTCTTTTCCAGCAATTCAATCTTCCATTTTTTTCTTACCATACCATTCATTTAATTACATTTATTTTCACACCATACCATTCATTTGAACTTTCTCTAGATCCACAATTAGCTGCGACCTTACCCCCCAATCACAAACAATTTATGGAGGTAATTAATACTCTTGTCTTTCTTCACTTGGGCATACTATAGAACAATATTTTCATTCAAATTCAACCGACCTTTCTTGACAATTTTCAATTTTTTTTCTCATATTCCAATCTCATTTTCTCCCCTATGTTTTCTAGAAAAATATAGGAAACAAAGAAACTTTATTTTTCTTGTTCCTCTGGTTTTAGCTTTTCAATAAACAATAGAACTAACGAATAAGGATCAGCCAAAAACTCGTAGATTTATATTATTATATATTAGTAGGCAGAACTTTTGGCGGTTTACACTGTTCAAACTTCAACAGAGGTTGATAAGAGAAGCAAATTAAAGAAAAACAGTCATCACATTAAAGTCTCAAATTAATTAAAATTCTTTCAAATTCGCCAACTCATTCTTATTCATTGTGGGGGTGAAAGAAAAAACTGTTTTAAATTTTTCTTTCCTAAAGCCCCACCTTCACTTGTCACATACCTTTCATTATCTCGAAGGATTAGTCTTTGATTTCCACTGGGATACTGCGAGTCCACCCAAAAACCTTTTTCAAAGAGCAAATAAATAGTACTTGTACCCTTTTGTTATTATCTTATGGGGGTGATGGTGATAATGGGAAAAGGTTGGTTTTTTAGATGGGTTATGATGATTGGTGTGATGGGTTGGTGTGTGGCAGGGCTTGGGGTGAATTGGGGGACTCAAGCCACACACCAGTTGAGGGCAGACACAGTGGTTGAGATGTTGAAGGACAATGGGATTCAGAAGGTGAAGCTGTTTGATGCAGATGAGTCTAGCATGAGTGCTCTATCTGGCTCTGGGATTGAAGTCATGGTTGCCATTCCCAATAACCAACTTGCTGAGATGAATGACTATGATCGTGCTTTGCAGTGGGTCAAGAAGAATGTCACTCGGTACAACTTCAGGGGTGGAGTTAACATCAAGTGAGCCACTCTACTTACTTTCAACTTTTTTTTCTTTGTTTTTAATTGACATTTAAGGGTGTCAATTTGTGAATGTGGGATGTTTTTAAACTTGAGGGAGAGTAAAATGTAAGTATGCAGGTGTTTAATATTTGAATCATGGATCTGATCTGTGTTTATGTGATTTCTTGTTTTTGTAGTTAGTTTGGATCCTTGCTTTGATTTGGCTTCTTGATATGTATGGCCTATTTTAGCTTAGCTTATGAAGAATCTGTGAGGTCCTGTGTGATCAAATAACATTGATATGAGAAAAGAAAGTTTTGTGCCCTGCTTGTGTTTGAGTTTAGGGAGGATAGGAAGTGATGGGAAATAGATTCTCTGCATTCACACATTCATGAATTAGAGCCTTTAAATGAATGTTGATATTTTAAATTAAATTTATAGAGATAAAATATGAGTAGTCCGATCTATATTTAATTGTTATGATTAACTGAAGGCGGGAATGCCGGGGAATCTAGATCCGAAATAATGTGGAAAGGAGGATTTGGATTCTGAACATTTAATTTTTCAGGCACTCCCCCCATGTTCAGTAATTTGGAATCATCAGATGAAAATCACATATTTTATTTCGGTACATAAAATTTAATACACATTTAACCGTGTGATCTTCATCAAATGGTTAAAAATTTAAGTACTGTATGATTGCATGCAAATTTGACTATACTGAATCTGGTTCTAAGGAGACACAGAAAAGTGAACTCAAGTAGTACCTTTTCTAAATATAGATTCTCCTTTTTTGGTACTTGTGGAGTGCCTTCTTTTGAGAATGTTTTGAAAGTCAATTTTAATTGGCCGATTCTACTACTTAGATCTGTACTAGATATTCCTTTTGTAATTAGAAAATTAATTTAAAATTTACACTTTGAAAAAATAATATTGAGAAAACTTATTTCACTTTTTCCTTCACATCTTTGATAAGTAGAAAACATTGGTTCTTGAAGGAATACTGAAAGCCATTTTCTCAATTTTGATTTTTGATTTAGGCATACAATGAATTGTGCATATTGTTTTATATATGGATTCCATAATTTGGAGTTAAATGTTTCTTTCCGAACTAAGTGATTGTTTTATTTTGCTTTGCCCTCCATCTCTATTCTTTCACAGGTATGTAGCAGTTGGGAACGAGCCATTTTTAAAATCCTACAATGGTTCATTCTTGAACATCACCCTCCCTGCATTACAGAACATTCAAAATGCACTCAATGATGCAGGCCTAGGGGACTCCATAAAGGCCACAGTACCCTTAAATGCTGATGTGTACGAGTCTCCACCGAACAGTCCTGTGCCCTCAGCAGGAATATTTAGGCCTGATATAAGTGACCTTATGACCCAAATAGTGCAATTTTTGGCAAAGAACAAAGCACCATTCACAGTCAACATTTACCCCTTCTTGAGCCTCTATGGGAATGACAATTTCCCCTTTGACTATGCCTTCTTTGATGGTGTGGCCAATCCCATAATTGATAATGGGGTTTCATACACCAATGTCTTTGATGCAAATTTTGACACCTTGGTCTCTGCCCTAAAAAAAGTAGGGTATGGGAACATGCCAGTTTTGGTAGGAGAGGTAGGGTGGCCCACAGATGGTGACAAAAATGCTAATGTAGGAAATGCTTTTAGGTTCTACAATGGGCTTCTACCAAGGCTTGCAATGAATAAAGGGACCCCGCTTAGGCCAGGATTTATTGAAGTTTACCTATTTGGGCTCATTGATGAGGATGCCAAGAACATTGCCCCAGGGAACTTTGAGAGACATTGGGGTATTTTTGGGTATGATGGGAAGCCCAAGTTTCCAATGGACCTTTCTGGAAAAGGCCAAAAGAAGGTACTAGTTGGTGCTCAAAATGTGCACTATCTTGAGCCAAATTGGTGCATGTTTAACCCTGATGCACAGGACCTAAGCAAACTTGCTGATAATATAAACTATGCTTGCACCCTTGCTGATTGCACTGCACTTGGATATGGTTCTTCTTGCAACAACTTGGATGCCAATGGAAATGCCTCATATGCATTTAATATGTACTACCAGACACAGGATCAGAATTACATGGCCTGCAATTTTGAAGGCTTGGCAAGGCTTACAACAAGCAATATTTCAACACCTACTTGCAATTTTATTGTTCAGATAAATCCTTCCTTGTCCTCTTCTTTGAGGCCCCAAATAGTAGCTTTCTTGTTTGTCACTCTACTACCCTTCATTCTATTTTTGTAGGATCTTGTACATACATTATTATAGGCGCTATTATAGATATTTTCATCAGTTGTTGTACTTGGTTATACTCTGGATGATATTATAGTTTAAAGATTCGTTTAATAAAGAATTTTATAGAGTTGAGCATTTTAGATCTCGGATGGTAAGCGTATGGCTGGTAAAGGCCGGAAGTTGCTCTTAAGCCTCTAATGCATTTGACTTTTTATTTTGTGATCTAGTTTTGCTGTCCTCACATGTATAGGAAAATACCATGCTATTTATATAAAGATGGATATTAAAGCATGCTTTCCCCTGCTATATATATGCAAATCATTACTATATCTAATTCCTCTAAAATGAGCAATTTATTTTAGAGAATAACGTAAATAATCCTAGTACATATTTGCTTAACCATTGAAGCATTAATAGCACGAATTTCCATACAGTTGAACGGAAAAATAACAGATGATTGCTTTGACAAAAGTACATTAGAATCATCTCCTACGTTAACTAAGCATGTTCTTTGGTTGTGTTTGATTTGGCGTTGAGTCACGTTGACGCCAAAGCTTCCTCTTAAGAGAATTATGTTGAATGTGCTTGAAAGTGTGATTACAAACACACTTAGTCATTGAAATGAAAATCAACAATGAATATTACATACATGTGTGAAAATAAATCATAAATATGTTGGAATATCAATTGTTAGGTTAATTTATCAACTAATAAAATTATTGATTTTACTTAATTTAGAGGAATCAAATCTAAAGCTGTTAGATGCAAGAATCAAATAGGTTGTGTCCAATATTTTCATTAAACCCCGTGTTTTTAAGAAAGTTGCTTCCGCGTCTGCTTTTTTTATTAGCAACTCCAAGTATCTTATTAAAATAAGCAGATTTTAGCTTATTTTTTGCTTTTGCTTTTTGAATAAGTTTAAACAAACGTGCAAAAAATTGTAATAAGTGCTTTTTTTATTAAAAAAAAGTGATTTTTCTTAAGAAACAAACGCACCCATAACCTTTACAAGCAAAGTGCTTCTATTCAAAAATAAAAGGCAGAAAATGTTTTTAATAGGAAAACCAAATCATTACACTTAAACTATGTTTAGGAATAAAGTTTTAAAAATAAAAGAGTTTAACCTTCCACGCTCATAGAGAAAATTCAGTCTTTCTCCAGATATGGTCATAAGGACAAGAGTTTCTTGAAAAGCCCGTTTCCTATACCCATTTTCAAACAAGAATCAATAAACCGAGTGCAAAAGAAAACAGTGAAATTAAAGTTGCGGAATTCTTTTCACCACCTTCCTTTTATTGCTTTTATTCTTAGTTGAAAGTATAGTGAAATTAAAAGTCACGAGCATGTGGATATCGTAATGGAGGGGGATAGTGCATGCCAACTGCAAAATTTGAACAAATAGGCACACCCTCACGTGCTTGTTGTGAAAGCATATGATACTGAATGGAATAAAATTCATGATGTTGACATGGAAATTTCAAAGCACAAAAAGACCAAAATTAGGAAAATGGTGAAATATTGGAAAAATACAAGAAAGCAACAAAAGTGTGGGTATGCACCACTATATAGACAAGAGTTAAGACCAAAGGCTTATTTCAATTAGACATTCTTTATAAGAACATGCATGATATTTACAAGCATGCTTTGAACTTTGGATATGTATAGCATGTTATTTTGCATGATACCATGCTATTATATAAAAATGGATATTAAATCATCCTTTCACCTGTTATACATATGCAAAATATTATATCTAATTCCTCTGAGAATGTAGACTAATTGAACATGCTTTGAATACTTAGCATGTTTTTAACTTTGGATTGTAATTTGTGTGTACAACTTTGGATAATTGGATTATAACATAGGAAAACTATACTTGAGTATAATAGCCATGAGTAAAAATGGTGAAATTAAAAAACAAAATTTCTTCCTTGTATATTACAAGCTATAATCTGCACTTGTATTAGTACTTTTGAAATAAATGAAAAGTATATATCATGGTTTTAAATTGTAAGCAAGAAAAACCTTTACATTGTAGACAATTACGGGAAAGTGCGACTGATGTGGTCATGATGCGATAGCAGAGTGTCAAAATAGCCTGAGTTGTAGTCACAATTATGGTTGCGGACTGCAATTTAAAAACCATGGTATATAGTAACACATGAACTTTCACTACTTGTTGTTGTCTGTAGAAAAAACACCAACAACACCCATTCTCATCTCCATGACTTTCTTGTGTGAATTGGAATGCAAATAGCTTACAAAAGTAGGGCTCTTGGCTGGCCTATACTCTGGCAACAACCTTCCAGACTTGAACCTCACCCCACATGCATTGCATAGTGTCTTTGGACCCAATGGTCCTGCCCTCCACTGTGGGGTCCTCTGAGCCAGACAATGTGTGCACCTTCTTGGAATTGGGTGCTGCACATTATCATCATTATTACTATTATTATTGTTAATTTCATCACCCTCATCATGATCACAATAATCCCCCAATTTCTCCTTCTTCACAACCACAACAACCCCCTCCTCCTCTTCTTGCTCAACATCCTTCTTCTTAGGCACAATGAGTTCACTATCAGCCAACCAATAAGCTTGTTTCAAAAGAGGAGGGTCAGAACTCACCCCATCATTCTGTGTGCTGAAATGTTGCGACCATGTGCTTAGGGTGTGTTTTGTTGTTCTAGGGGCTGAAAGCCTCTTTCTCTTTCTCTTGCTCCTTGCTTTCCCTGGCACAGCAAAATTCTGCAAAGGACAGTGATGACTTAATTGTTGGGGTCTTTGCAATATAGTGCCTGAAGAAGGCTTGGTGCTTGTGCTAGTGCTTGTGGTTTGAACACCACCAGGTGCCAAGAGGCAGCTTGGCCTACTAGAGAAACAGTCTTCCACAAACACTGATAACCATTCCAGGCCAAAATCCACTTCCTGCTGACATTTTTTGGTACCAAATTTAGTTGGAACAATCCACACAAGGCAGCATATAAAACACTTATATATACACACACCAATAAATACTGAAACTTTATAAAGTAGTTTGCAAAGTTTATTAAGGACAAAAACTTAAAAACAGCTTCTTAAAGTGTTATTTGTGCAGTTTTTCAATCAGAATTGGAGTTTCCTTTTAGTAAAATCCACTTAATCTTTTTAAAAGCAAACCTTTGTTACACAAAAATAAAGAATGATGCAAACAACACTTAAGAAAGAAACTGTATCTAAATTTTGTTCATATGTTTACATACATAAAAGAATCACTTCATCACTTAAAATTTAAAAAACCAAAAGGGGAGGAGGGGTTTTCAAGGAAAACCAAGTTGTATAACTTGGAAACAAGTAGGAAGGCAAGAAAATTGTATCAAATAAGTGCCAAAAGCAGAAAAGTATAGAAAGGTAGAATGAAGAGGCCCAAACACACTAACCGTGTTCTGATGAGAGAAAAGGTCATCAAGGGTGGGAAGCTCTTGCTGACACTCACTTGAAGAAACTGATACATTTCGGCAAACATCCATGTCCACGAGCAAGAGAATGAAACTGAGAAAAAGGAGAAAAACAAAGGTAAGTTTGAGTGAGTTTGGTGTTACATGTCACACAGCTCAACACTGTCTAAATGCTCTCTCTTTCTCTCTTTATGGCCCTCTGAGTTTTTGTCGGCAGATAAAGGCAAAAGAAAGCAAATCAAATTTTCAAAAATCAATCGGCGAGAAAGTTAACATCCCTGTCTCATGCACACACTCACCAATCAACATCTCTCGTTTTACATTACCATGTTTACCTCCATAACATCAATTCATCTTTATGCTCCCTTTATTATCTCGTGTCTTCGTCCTTTTGTCATGAAAATAATGATAACGATAGAGTAAAGTAATTGTTTTTTTTTTTGCTAAATAAGTAAAGTAATTGTTCGATATGATAGTAAAATATTTTACAAGACCTTTGTAAAAAAATCTCTTTATTTTTGGGCTAAAAGTAAAAGGGTAGAATCAATTGACTGAACTCTTGCTTGGATGGTTGTTTTTCTTCCTTTGCATATTTCTTGTTTGCATTTGTAACACCACAATTTTTAAGTGTTAGAAATAAATCATAAGGAGAATTTTTTTTAATATTGATTGATAGGATGAATTTCATTTTATACAATTGGTCATTGTTTAATCTAATAACATAGGATTGTTCACACCAGATTCTTGCTCCCCTCCACCAGTTCCTCCAGGTGAAAGCTGATCAGAGGTAGCAATTGCAAGAAAGAGAGTTGGGGGAGGAGTAATGTTGTGCAAAACATGTAAAATATGATCCATGAAATAAAATTAATCTAATGGTTGAGAGTTTGTGGCTCATTTTAGATCACCTATCAACATGATCAACCCTAGCAATTGTTTAATCCCATGGATTGGAATATCCTTATGAATGAGACTATTACTGTTGAATTCCTCATTATATAACAATTCATCGACTATACAGACACTTGGACTATGTTCACAAAATGTTTTTGAATATAATACCATACGCATACGAGCCTATGAGTTAAAAGTAAGAATGCCACATAATAGGACCAAAAATAATTATTTTATTTTAGAAATAAAAAAAGAACTAAAATCAAAACCTACTCTTTTGTTGAAAATTAAAAATATATTTATTCCATTAAAGACAATTTTAGTAAGAAACAAGTTATTCCAAAAGGACACTGAACAGTAAAACGAAAATAAACAATAAGGCTTGTTTATGATAAGAATAAAATTTTCGTTGTTGTTTTCAAATATAATTATAACATTGTTATTTTTTTTTGTTTTATATTTTATTCGAATATAATATTAAAAATAATATTTATTTTATTGTTTTCTGTATAAGTATTTAAAATAAAAAATGCAATATTTTTTTAGCATTAATAAAAAATAGTTTTTTCAACTTAAGTAGCCCCAAACAATCATAATGAGAGCAATTTGTAATTTTTTCTTCTCTTTCATAATTACAGAAAGAAGAAAAAAAAAATATTAAGAGTGTCTCCTTTAGGCAATGGAGGGATATTTGCAGTACCTTTTTTTAGTTTGCAATCCTCTCAATCTGAAGATGCATCAGCCAGAACAAGCACAGACTGGTAGAGGCATGGCAGTCTTAGATTCTTTGAAAATCCTTTTTAACTTACTCCATTTTTTATTTTGAGCACCTTCAAACTTCATTTGCATGTGGTCCAAAGGAACTACGTACGGACACATGGGTTTTCCATTCGTTAATTAGGATAAGTTGCCTTTGCATTTCTTAAATTTAGGTTCAATTATATCTGGTTTTTATTTTTAGGGATAAATTATAACAGTGTTATTTTGATATATATTTTATCAAATTTTTAAGGATAAATACACATTAAAAATAACAAAACTATTCTCTATCCTTTCTTTGCCTAGATCACTATGTAAATATAACATTGTAAACTATAAAATAATAAATTGTTTTTCTAATATCATATAAATTTATTAGTTTAATTTGGATATACATGTCAATAGAAAAAATTATATTATTAAATAATTAGAAAGCATTTTAAGTATAAAATTAACAATTATTAATCGTATAATAATTTATTTTTGAACCATAATATAAAAATGCTTTACTGTATCGGTGTACTCCTATTAAATAATTGATATTTGAATACATACAATGCATTGCTTACAGAATTATATATTTTTATATTATTTACTTTCATTGAATATAAAAGATATTTTATTTAATAATATTTCATTTTATTCCATAAAATGATCAATCTAAAATTAAATTCAGTATTCATTTCTTATAAAAGATTTTTGTTTGAGTTTTGAAGTAAGATATAGAAAAAAGATACCATATATTGTAAGTAAACCACATAATGTGCGGATTAAATGACATAAATTTATTTTATTTTAATTATTAATTTTGAATTTAAATCTTAAATATATAGTTATGGTAGTTTAACAAGAATTTTGTTGTCTATGATATAAATCTTAATGTATTTTAAAGTATTTTATTTACAGTAATATTAAAAGTAATTAGGATGCATTGAAAAAGACAAAAGAATGGAGATGTAAGCATTATCAGCTAGGACATGAATCTTTAGGGGTAACTTTTTTTCTAAATTATTAAACGAGGATAAATTTTAAATAAATAAAGGGATAAATAGTAGGATATTCTATAATTTCATAGTTTAAAGTTGTAGATCATTTTATGATTTTTGTTTTTTTACTGAAGTCGTAAATTTTTTTATTATTTCTTAATTTTTTTTAATTCAACTTTGAAGTCTCGTAAATAATTTTATTTAAATTGATATTTTTATTTTTGGTTTTATTTAATATTTTCATCTATTATTTTATTTAATATTTTCTATATTTTTTATATTATTTTTTTCTTTTTCTATATTTTATTTAATATTTTGTATACTTTTTCCCAATGTTAAGAATTTTTTTTCTGATTGGCGCACATTCCAACGAACTCCACTTTAAGGTCGTATATATAGCTACAACTTTATTTTATTAGTGATTCATTTATAGAAAATATATTAAATAAAATAATATAAAAAATTAAGAAAATATTAAATAAAACAATATAGAAAATATTAAATTAAACTAAAAATGAAATATTAATTTAAATATACAACTTTGTATATTGGTTTTAGTTTTATTTAATATTTTCTATATTTTTGTATATTTTTTTGTTTAATATTTTATATTATTTTATTTAATATATTTTCTATAATTGAAGCACTAATAAAATGAAGTTTTAGTTATATGTACAACTTTAAAGTCGAACTCGTTGGAATGTATTATAATTAAAAAAAAACTTTAATATTAGGAAAAATATAGAAAATATTAAATAAAATATAAAAAATGCAAAAAAAAATATCAAATAAAATAATATAGAAAATATTAAATAAAAGAAAATTAGGTGAACCAGAGGTGATTGGAGAACTCGTAGCTTGGGCACGTCCTGATTGGTGAAATAGCATCTTGAGCTTAGGCCTTCAAACCTTATGTGAACCACCGAATTCATGTCTGGTGCTCAACCTTCACAATCGAACCACCAAACTCGTGTCCCACATCTCGTGTCTAGAACTCACCGTGAATCTTGGTGTTTCTGGGTTGTTTTAGGGATTGGAGAACATGAACAAATTGGGAGACAGAGAGGAAACAAATGAAGAAGCATAAGGGATTGAGAAATGGTTACCCTAATTCTCTAAATGAGTTTCAATTTTTTTTTGTTTTTGAGGCTGCATGATTCTGCCTAAATGAGTTTGCGCGAGTTTGGTGATTTTGATTTAACCCGTATGAACTAAATAGACTTTTAAATTCATAAAAATTTAGAATTAATTATAGAGTTTGATAATCATGCTCACAAATTAATTAATATTATGAAGACGCAAGTGAACTAATATGCAATTTGAATTGCCACAAGGCTGGAGGAGTGGATTTGACACAAAACGTAAATGCATGCACCGCCAATATGTAAATGATGAGCATTATGAATCTTAAGGTGGGTCAGTTGTTGGATGATTTGAAAATGAATGATGTTGAAAGAAAGAAGCAGTTTCATACAACGAAGAGAAAAAAGGAGACAGAAACAGAAGGAACTACTGCTTATGAATTAACAGGCCCTTTGTCCTCACTCCAGTTGCACACTGCCAAATGGCCTTTGGTCTCTTATCAACCGAAACACCCCCGTGTTATGCTGCCTAATTTTCAAAAGGTGTCTAGTTATGTTTAAGAAAGAAATTTATGGCTTTCTAATAAGTTTTTTTTTTTTTTAACTTAGCTCAATAAGTTCAACTGTGAAGATTAATGAAGTTATTTGGTTAGGAACATTTGAAGATTGATTTTTTACGAAGTTTTATTATGACTCTTGTAGAAAAATTTATCAACAAACGTTAAAGAGAAGAAAATAAGCAGGTAGAATAAATTAACTTATAAATTTAAACTAACTTATAAATAAATTAAAATTATTTTTTAGAAAAGTTAAGTGAGATATTTTTTAGAAATTAGTTTATACACAAGTTAATTTTAACTCATGAAAAAAGATTAATCTTTTGTCTTTTTTCTTTCTATAAATATTTATTGAGAAATATATCCATACAGAAGGTATATTCTTTGTTAGTTAAAAGTGATAATAAAAGTAAAATACATATTATTTGTTGATTTTAGTTTTTTTTTTTTATCATCGTTGATTTTAGCTTATTGACATGCGCTTGTAAAAAAAAAACTTATTGACAAGCGTGTAATGAAAAGCTCCGTTTTATTATCTCATGATGATTGTCTTATTGACCTCCATCGTTTGATTAGGATGAGAGAGGGAACGAGGCTAAGGTACATAACTTTTTTCAAAAACTACTTTTTTAACAAAATGTTTCATTTAAGACCCCCATGTAGTATTCACATGAATGTACTTGTATAGTTTAGCTTTTGAACTTAAAATCACATGTTATATTAAAATAATTTTATGTCAATTAATTTACATGTTCAATAATTATCTTAATATATTATATTCAACTTCTTTTTTAAAAGAAAAAAGTAAAAAATAAAAATATAACACTACCTTAGTCTTATGAGAATAAATTATTATTTATATACATACTTTTTAATTTGATTTAATAATTTTTATGATATTTTTTTAAATAAAAATTAATTAAATTATTTATTCACAGATGCCCTAAATTATTGATTCAAATGGTGTGAGCTGGCAACACTAAATCAACTTGTAAGGAAAAATTAGAGTTTGATTCTTACGAAACAAACAACTTTACTCAAACATTTTTTTATTTAATAAAACAGATGAAAAAAATGGATTTAAGTTATTCCAGACATGCTTTATACCTTAGACTATGGATTGATCTTATAAGTGGCTCAAAAGTTTGTGGGAATAACTCAAAATTTCACCAAGAAATTAAAGACTTTAATTTTGATAGTTAAGAAAAATATTCCATTAAATTGTTTATTCAAATACACCCTTAAGTATTTCATTTCCTATCAACAAATTACAATAATAACCAAACTTGTATTATCATCCATCTCATGGTCTCAAGTCCTATAGTTCCAATAGAATATCCTCACAGCTTCAAACACTATCTCAATCAATTCCTAAAATCATTGTACATGTTCCCCTTGGTTCTTATGATTGAGGTGACCACAAATACCCTCTGTACATTATTTTCCCCAAAGCACCTTTCATTATTATGTTGTGTTTGAAAAACTATGCTTTGACCTTCTTTCTCTATCTTATGGCTGAAATAAGCTCCAACTTCATGTGGCACTGCCTAGAGAAGGAACAAAAGGGAAGCAGCAAAATTATGAAGGGAGCACACTTTACTAGTTTTGGGTGTGAGTGGAAAGGAATAGAGAAGTGATCATAACTGTATGGTTGAAGAAGGGCGTTGGAGACCCATGAAAAAGTGATTTGTGTAGAGTGTGACCAGCAATTTCAATGAAAACATATGAATATACAATAATGTGGTAAAGGAAACAGCCACCTACCCCAAGGATATGCATGATGGGTCTGTTTTTTATTATCCATCATTCTATCAATCTGTCACATTTAATTTAATATGACATAATTCATAAGCGTTAATGTGTCAAATTATCGGACACATCACAAATCTTGTTAATGATAGGGATAGAAATAAAAAAAAATTCAAATATCAAGAAGAAGAAACAAAGAAAAAATTATTAGAGATAAAAAATGAAATTCAAATATATATCATAGATCACTAATATATTTAAACCTTAATTATATATATCCTCATCTATTCCATATCACCAAACAATATGATGAAATTAGTTGAATCCAACTCTTTGTGAGCATAATAAAGTCTTGTGAAGAACTATTTTTCCCCTTTTCCAATTTTCCTCATGTAGGATATGCAACTTTCATGGCAATATTACTTGCAAGACCACGTTGAGTCTCATCATTTGTATCTATTAAAGGTGCCAACTTTCAATTTCGGTGTACTTTGTCCTCACAAGAATATAAGCCATTCAGAACCTGCTACTCAGGAATAATGTTAATGGCATAACTACATGTTATAGTGATACATACTAGTCAATACATAATGAAGAAATTGCCATTAAGCTTTTAGGTGAATTGATTGTTGATCATGTCTTTAAACATGAATCCTCTTTGGCCACTGCACAGAATGCACTGTGTATTAAAGATTAAAAAGATCAAGTTTAGGTGGGATACACTTGTCATGTGAGTTCCACCCAGACTTAGTGTCTTTCTTTCTCCTCACTCGTGGAGAAAGATCAAGCAGTGGTGAGTTAGAGATTTTCTACGGTGACCTTTTTTTCAAGTTTTAAGTACAAGTTTAAAATGCAAGAAAATGTGAGAAATGGATTACAAAGGAAAGAAAATATTGCAATCATGTTTTCTTCTAATGTTTGGAATACCAAAATAGACGAATGAAAGGAAGATAAACCATGAGCCCCACTATATTCGGTATTCCTTGTGCTCCTCCCAGTACGGTGGTGGGGTGCAGAGACACTCCAACACTCAAGTTAGAAGCATAGAGATAGACAAGTATTAATATGTGGGTTGAAATCAGAATCCATTACTTGAATCGTGATGATCCTTTTTTTATAGATGTGAGATTGGATTATCTAATCTTAATCTCTCTTCTAAGATAATGTAAACAAAGAAATATATGATTTTATCTTATCTTTTCTCTAATAATAGATGATATCCAATTTTAGAGGATATCTCTATCTTTCTGGTAGATAATATAAATAAAAAAATATATGATTTTATCTTATATTTCCTCTAATAATAAATAATATCTACTTTTAGGGGATATCTCTATTTTTCTTGTAAAAGATGGAGTTTCCCTCTTACCTTAATTATATCTACCAAATTCGATGTATTTTGTGTAGGTTACTCAGCTGGCCACCAAGTACAGAGGCTTGTTAAGTTCGAGTAGTACACATGCCCCTCAAGCTCTAAAGCTAGTTGTAAGAGCTTTGTAAAAATTTTCTAAGTCCTCTACTTTGATGTTGTTATCAATCAACCAAGTTCGAGTAGTACTCATACTAGTCTAACAGTAGTCAAGTCTGAGAAGGATTCTGATTTCCTTTTTTGCCAAGTTTTACCTTAATCTTAAAAGGAAATGGACGGGGTAGTTGTCTTCTACCAATTTATTTGGTTGAATATTCAAAGAGACATATTGTCAATTGTTACTTTGTTCAGATGCATTAAATGTTGTTATATGTTTTCTAAGAAAGCGTGATGGTTATATATTTTTTTTTATCGAGATGTTTTTAGAATATTTCAATGTCACCTCCATTCAACGTGTCGTGCTTCATGAAACTAAACCCATGTTTGTGTGACACCCTCTACCCTTACAATTATAACTAACTAATTAAATAAATCATACAAAATTTAATTAAAAGATTATAAACACATAATAATAAAAGAAGGAAAAAAAAACATGCAAAATTAATTAATAATTTTTCTTTTTAAACACATTTAATTTAAATCAATTCAAAAGGATAAAGGTTCACATCCACTTAGTGAAAACATAATAGAATTTTTTTTTTAATAAAAGGTAAGATTATCCCGGCTCAAAACAAGGTCGTTCACTCTAAATAAATAATAGAAAGAAACTAAAGTAGAAAACTATAACGCAATTATATCATTCAGTAAATCATAACATGTGAAAATCATAATATGCGAAGTAAAATCCTATGTCTCAATGTCACACTTATCAGAGCATATCCCTATCACATACTAAGTCTCTCCATCTCTAGCATGTGACTCATCATATGAAGCCTCACCTGAAACAAAGTGGCAATCAGCCCAAACACTAACACACACCAGGAGTGAGTTATCACATTCGTATATAATAAAATATTAGAGCATGTGAAACATATAATACTTAAAGCTGAATGTATATAAGTAACATTACTGCACAAAATCGCACACATTATTCACACTCATTCAAGTTTATACACTCCATAAAATAACATCAACCACAATTGTTAACTCAATGAAATTCAAACACAAGCGTTATGCAACAATTATACTAAGACTCAAGCCTATATGTAATGTGGTACCATGTCAGTGAAAAATAACACTGGGGCGCTTACGAGTACATGACAAAGCACACCACACAATGGGTATACTCGATCACTCTCACTAAGTAACATCATAAGGTGACCAGTCAGGGTTACTCTGTTTTGCGAGAATGTCCCAACCACATGGGATCAACATGGGCTTAAAGGAGCATTTAAACCGAGTATCTTTACCCCTAAGGCCTAGACTCCGAAGAATCCGTTTGGGTCTCACCTTCCTGATTCAGGTCCAACCCCTAAAATATTTTTTTTTACACGCAGACACTGTTTATGAGTTATATAATACCCACGACCTCACTCTTATATTTCAAACATATTTAACAAATTGCGCTATAGTTTAACCCTTCAGGATCCTAACTAGGAATCCTACAATTTCCTTTAACGCTGCGCATAAAAGTTCTCTCAAGGTAAACACTGGTCGGGTTACTGTATAACTCATAACTCACATGACAAGTAATATCACTACAAATATCAAACATACACTCATTCACAACCATATTTCATGTCTAAAGTTTAACATTTCACACTTTAACTAATTATAAAATATACTCAACAATTAAATAACAATGTATCATAATAATAATAACATACAATATTTAACTTCAAGACTTATAAACAAATAACTATAAAATACACATAATATATATAAGTATATTATATTCTATATATATATATATATACATACATATATATATATATATATATATATATATATATATATATATAACATATAAAAGTATTAAATATATATTAATATAAAATAATCACAATAATATCAAATATATCATTAAGTAAATACAAATTATATATAACAATAAAATATATATACTCATATTGATTTCTATGAACAACATGTATACCTATATTCTAAATATATTTCAACTAAGTTACCAACATCAAGAAAATGCCTAATTACAATGTGAATACAACTTTAGTTAATTTCTTTAAATAATTTTAGCCAATTCAATTATCCAACAATCCCTACACATATGAATTTCATGACGAGAAATCATCCACGTGAAATAAAATATAAAGTTTGTAAAAAGAAAACAGTATCAATATATATGTACACGTATACACTGCGGTGTGAAAAAAAATAAATAAATAAAAATAAAAAGAACAAGATTGAAAAGCCAACATATCTGGTATAAACAAAATCACCACCACACAATTTTTATGCTAATTATAAAGAATTCTAATTCCTAAGGTACACACCTAACACAGGAACACATCAATCCTACAACAATCTCGCAACAGAACACCAATTGGTTCATCAAACACACTCAATCCGCGATTAAACATGAAAACATAATTAAATTCATAAACACCCCAAAATAACCCAAAAATTGACCCTCTAGGGATCCCTACACATGTTCATTCTAATTTTCAAGCGTGAGTAACTCATCCCTTACCTCGAGGTAGTCGCTTAAATGTTCTCTGTTAGCAATGGTGGCGTCTCTGGTGCTCTCTAGAGCTCCTCCTCTGGTTACTCTGTTAGGGTTCTTGTGCGTCAGAAAAGAAAAAGAGATAAAAGTGTTTCGTAAAAGCTGCTCTAGGTTAACATTTGGTTTATATAGTGGAGATTTATGACCTAATTATATATATATTTATTTATTTATTTATTAACTTATTACTGTATTATTTATTTATTAACAATTACGGCTGTTACAGTTTGCACAAGTTGACCAATCAACTTCTTAGACTAAGACTAGATTAAGGCCAACTAGTTGAGAATATTAGATCCAAATGTTTTGAATGCCTTAACCTTGTGTTTAGATAAGGAATTTCAAAATTTCAAGGAATTTGAAATGTCTAGAATTTGAATTGCTTTGATTTTAATTTCCTACATTTTCAAATGCTTTGTTTGGATAAATCAATTCAAATTTTTTCCATTTTAAATTCTTTGTTTGGACGGGGCAATTCAATTTCCTCCATATGCAAAATTTCAATTTTATATTTTAAATAGATGAAATTTTAATATTAAACTTTATAGAAAATAAACACAATCTAATTTTGAAATATTAATTTAAAAAAAAATTCAATTTTTAATAATTTATAAATATAAAATATTGATAATTTTAACTAGGGTTGGTTTGTCTGACACCAACGTCGGCTAGGATTTGTTTGGCCGACACCGGCTAGGGTCTTTTTGAACGACATTGACCAAGACTATTTTTAGCCAACATCAGCCTAAAAAATCCTAGCAGACGTTGACAAAAAAATATATCCAATATCAGCTAAAAAATAGCTTGGTCGATGCCGACCAATATAACCTACCCGATGTCGGCTGAAAAACATCATTGGTCAACGTTGGCCGAAAAATCCCTAGTCAAAGTTGGCTAAAAAATAGCTCAGACCAATGTCGGAAAAAAAATCCTACCCAACATCAGCTATAAAATAGTCTTGGTTGATGTTGGCTAAAAAATAGCTATGACCGATGTTGACCGAAAAATCTCTAATGAATGTCGACTATAAGAACCTAGTCGATATCGACTAAAAATAGTCATGTCTGATATCGGTCAAAAATACCTAGATGGTGTTAGCAGAAAAAATTCTAGCCAACATCAACCAAAAAACTTAGCTAATGTGGTTAAGAAATAGTTGTGGCTGATGTCAGCCAGAAAACCCTAGTCGATGTCAGCAAAAAAATCATAACCGATGTCGGCTAAGAAAATCTAGATGACATAAGCCAAAACACCCTAGCTAACATCGGCTAAAAAATAACCCTAGTCGATATTGGCTAAAAAATAGCTTTGACTGATGTTGGCTGAAAAAACCTAGCTGACGTCGACTGAAAAATCCTAACAGGTGTCTATTCAAAAGTTAGTCATGACCGATGTTAGTAGAAAAATCTAGCCAACGTCGACAAAAAAAAATCATTAGTTAACATCAATTGAAAAAACCTTGATGACAACGGCCAAAAAAATCATTGACCGACGTTAGCAAAAAAATTTCATGACTAACGTCAGTGAGAAAATAACCCTAACCAACATCATCTAAAAAAAATCTTAGCCGATATCGGCAAAAAATAGTTTTGATTGACATCATACAAAAAAATTCTGACAAAATTTTTTTGGCCAATGTCAGTGAAAAACAACTTATGTCGATATCGGTCGTAAAAACTTTGGTCACTCGTAGCTGTGAGTGTTGAACGAGAAAGAGTTGTGAGCAAGAACGTGAGTTAGAGTGAGTATTTTCAGAAAAAAAAATTCAAATTCTATACTTTTTTAGAGAATTTGAAATCTCACTGTTTTAGTCAATCAAAATGATTCATAAAAATACCAAAAATTAAATCTCCTTTCAAATACTCTATCCAAACAAGTTATTTTATCACAAATCATTTTAAATTCTTTGAAAAAATAAATTCTTCCGTTAAATTGGTCCATCCAAACACACTGCAATTGTCTTGACATGATACCAAAATAAGAGGAAGTAGGATGTTTGAAAATTCAATATATCCATATTCTTAAATTAACATTTTAAGCATATTTTGATGATTTTTAACTGTCAAACTATTCAAACATGAGATTTTTAAATTTTCCAGAATAAAAGGTACTCAAAATTTACATTTGCATATAAAATTCATACATACCAAGTGCTAACATCTACGCAAGAGGAATAGATAAATAGTGACTGATAAATTAAATATTACACTGGTTCAGTTCAGCAGCAATGTAGTACGATTCTAGTTTACTATCACAAAAAGAAATATTCTACTTACAGTAAAGATTCTCAGGTAGGCAAATTTACTGTACAGGGGTCCTTTTAGAAACAATTTACGGAAGAGGGTCTCTTTTAAAACAAATTACAGAGGCGGTCTTTTTCTTACGTGGGTGTCGTCATTGATACTGATGGGAAGCCTGAACCGCCAGTGACAATGGCGGGATAGGGGGTGCCGAAAAGCGTACCGCCATTCCTCCTGGCGGGACATGCCTATGTTGGCAGTCCCACCATTGGAGCTGGCAGGATAGGAGATAATACAAATTTATTTTTGCTAAAAATAATACTACTACGTATTCTAAAATAATATAATGATAATACCTGAATAACATAACCGCATATGAAGGAAGCTTTTCCTCTAGTTTGAGTAAGGCAACAGCATCTGCCATCATTAAATCACAATTAACTAAAACCAAAAACTAAATTCATTTTTATTTTAATCACAAAAAATAACTCACAATTAACTAAAAACTGAAATCAGATTTATTTTTATTTCAAGAGTTTAATGTCCAATCCTTTTTATTTACAAAACAGTTAAGACCGCTGGAGAAAAAAAATCACAATTAACTAAAACTGAAACCAAATTAATTCATTTTTATTTTAATTTGATAAAAACTAAAATAGTTAGAAAAAAATAAAGAATGCCACAACCAAAATGGTGTGAAATTTAACGCTGCTGAAATTTCTCGTTTTGTCCCTTTTCCGTTAGTTTCTCGAGAAATCGACAAAAACAAAATAAAAATTGAATGGAAAATTCAAAAGAGATTCTCATTCTTGCAGGCCTATCCCGCCAGCTCTAATGGCAGGACTGTTCACGTAGGCATGTCCCGCCAGGAGGAATGGCGGTACGCTTTTCTCGTCCTATCCTGTCATTGTCATTGGCGATTCAGGCTTCCCGCCAGTGTCAATGACGGCACCCACATAAGAAAAAGACCCCCTCTGTAATTTGTTTTAAAAGAGATCCTCTTCCGTAAATTGTTTCTAAAAGGACTCCTATACACTAAATTTGTCTTCTCAGGTATGCTTACATTCAGAAATTCTACCTACTCGGGGACCCATTCCAACTTTTTTAGTGCTGAGATTACAGTGTTACCATTGCTTTTCCCACATTACAATGGACGTGATATGCATGATGTTTTAGTGTTTTGTCAGGACTTGCATGAATAAGTCACACATAGCTTTGTGACATGGTACACCAACTCTTATTGTCAGGGGTGCCAGTTTGATTCCTTGCAGTTAGGATTTGTTTGGTAAGGGGAGAAGAAATATAGAGAGAGGAGAAATAGGTAGGTGAGAAGAGAAAAAAAGAAAAAGAAGTGAGAAATAAAAGTATTTTGGTGGAAGAGAAATATAATAGAAATATTTAAATTAAAGTTATCTAGTATTATTATTTATTTTATGTACTTATTTATTAATGTAATATTAAACTAATAAAAAATGGGTGAAGGTAACAGATGTTCTACATGTACATGTTCTGGCAAAACAGTACGGGATAGGGAGCTGCACCTCATTTCTGCACAAATCTGCTCATATTAGAGTGAAATTTTTTAGGTGTGGGATCCTTTTTTTTAATATATTTGTTCTCTTCAGTGTTACCAAACCACTCACACTTCCCGAGATCTTCACAATTCTTCACCTCACCTCGCTCCTTCCACTCTCCTGTGCACTGCAAGACCGTCCCTTAGGGACTAAATGACTAGCCACAACTAAGTAAATTGCTTGTAGTTTAGGTTTATGCAATAATCTCAAGTGGTCTTTACTGGTAGTTCCAGCATGTTATTATTAGTGTCCTACTCGATAGTATTGGGTACCTCCATGTTATCCCACTTTTTATTCATTAAAAAACAAAAACTTCAATTTTGGTGTTTTGAAGATGAAGAGCTATGAAAATTACATTACTGTATCTCTCTATAGTTTGTACTCCTAGGATCAACTTTTCCTCTTTAAAAATAAAGGTGAAAAGTAAAGAATGTGATATTAATAATTTAATATAATTTAAAAATAAAAAAATCTTACATGTCAAACTTTATTTATTTTCCGATCAAATTCAGATTAGTCAAGGTCATTTTTCTTTTAATGAATAATTTTAACTTAGAATCTAATTCATTTTCACAAAACTAACTTAAAATGTGGGAATAGACTAAGTTTTAAGTTGTATAAAGACTACACTGATTATAGCTCCAATTAATGTGGAATTTCAAGTCACCCTTCATGCTCAAAATTTGATATCTATAGTGTGGGTAGTCCAATAATAGACACTTATGCATGATAAAATCCAAGGAAAGTCAATTATATACATCATTTCATAGTGGCAACAAATACTAGTCCTTATGCATAAGTCCACGCTAAGATAATATCCGGCAATTTTAACATACAACTTAACGGCTTGAATATGACTTGAATATGTTAGTGTTCTCTTACATATATACTCAAATTTTATTTTTGATTCTTGATAAAAAAAATTTATTTTTGCTTCTTAATATTTAAAAAGTTTTCTTTTGTATTCCTGTCGTTAGTATTTTTTTGTTAAGTGACCGTTAGTATTTTAAATATGAATTGTTATTTTTTCGTTGTGACCGTTAGTATTTTAAATATGAATTGTAGCGGTCTTAAAGCCGCCAATATTCATGTTAAAATTATAATTATAATTTTTTACGACTAAAAACCGTCATAATCAATTAAAAACCGTCATAATCAATTAAAGGAGGAAAAAAAATCTAATATCCATTTTGTTTTTTCCTTCATCATGGTTTCAATTTAAATCAAACATCAACCAAGAAGAACATATGAACACACCCAATCAGAACTCTCAAACAACATGAACACAATGCACAATCGAAACAAAAAAGAACATAGAAACACAGGAGAAGGACAAAAAAGAGAAAGAACACACACAAGATGGTGCAGGCGGCGCGACGGCATCGGGGTTTGGTGTAGACAGCATGCGGCGGAGCTGGTAGGGGTCGTGTCAGCGTCATTGAAGGCGCAAGGGTGCAGGTGTTTGGAGGCAGAAGGGTCATTCGCAATCAAATCTGGAGGAGGAGGCAGCATGCAACGTTAAAGGAGGGTGGTGGGATTGGTGTGCGACATCAGAGGAGGGTGGCGGGGTTGGTGTGCGGTGGTTTTTCTTTCAAATCTCTCTCTCTCTCTTCCAAATCTTGTTCCTTATCTCTTTTTCCCTCCTTTAATTGATTCTAGTGGTTTTTAATCGCCATAAGCAGTTTTAAAACCACCACAAATCGTATTTTTAATACTTTAGCAGCCACGTCCCCAATTAACAAAGAAATCCTAATGACAGGGATAAAAACAAAACTTTTAAATGTCAGGGATCAAAAATGAAGAAAAAAATTATCAGCTATCAAAAACGAAATTCAGATATATATTAAGGAACGCTGACATATTTAAGCCTACAACTTAATATACAATTAGAATGATTTTTTAGAATGACCTAAAAATTGTGTGGATGTCTTTAGTATAATTAATGTGTATGACATGACATAAGGGAATGTGCAACTGCTACCTAGGTTCTGAAGAGATCTTGATAAATCCTGACTCCGTTCTTCACGTGTTCCCTTTTTTACTGTAACTATTCTTGTACAAAAAAATAAATAAATCAACGTTGATAAAAGATGATTTGTGTACAATCTCCTAGAAGGATCAACGACAATACCTCCAAGTCTATTTAAGAAGATCTTCAATTTTGAGAATTGATATCCGTGGAAGAGATATCCAAATCAGCATTGTGGCTAGCTCAAACCAAATGTCACCAAAAGCTCAAGCATGATATTTGGATCAAAAAGAATATATGCAGAGAAAGCTCATGAAATCCTGGTCCATCCCGCAAATCTAGGGGGATTCTTTCATTTTAGTGAACCTTCTTCGGCCATCTTACCAGTAATCTTTACATGAACAAATACCACCCTTAAAATGATGAAAGCGATATGAATCTCTCACCACAATTACTCGATCTGAAATCTTAGAGACATACTTAATCCAGTTATGGCAATCACCACAAACACGAAGGTTTTTAAAAACATGGATAGGAGTTGAGCTAGACAAACTAAGCAATCCAAAAGCAATTGCCAGTTTCTCACTGTGAATAATTTGTGTTGGACCCTTTTGACGTCGTTCTGCATCATTCAAAAGGCTATTGGTCTGTGGTATGTAACCATTTTCAGCTGCCAGTTCATTCAAATCTCGGAGATATTCATATATCTTATCTACATTAGGGTGTTTCTGATCACCAGCAAAAAATGCATGAACTGAGTTATTAACCTCTATCCAGCTACGACCAGGCTCTTTTTTAACACCTCTATCTTTCATCATTTGCCTTGTCCGATCCCTACAACCCCATTTCCCAGTCACTGCATACATATTTGAAAGCAGAACATAGGTTGCTGAATCTTTGGGTTCCAGTTCCAGAAGATGACTAGCAGCAAACTCTCCAATATCAATATTCTTATGAACAATACAAGCACTTAAAAGGGTCCTACAGACCATTGCATCTGGTTGAATTGGCATCTCCTCAACAAATCTCCTTGCACGGCTTAAAAGACCAGACCGCCCAAGAAGATCCACAACACATGCATAATGTTCAGGTTTTGGCACCAAACCATGAACTTCCCTCATTGATTGAAAATACTTAATTCCCTCATCAACCAAACCCACATGGCTACATGCTGATAAAACTCCCACGAAGGTGACATGATTTGGCAATACACCAAGCTGCTTCATATCCTCAAAAAGGCTTAATGCTTTAAATCCATGACCATGTTGAGAATAACCAGTAAGCATGGCATTCCAAGAAATCTCATTTTTCTCAGGCATTTCAAAAAACTGTCTCTCAGCATCATCAATGTTACCACATTTTGCATATAGTGTGATCAAAACATTAGAAACTTCAGTTTCTGAATCATGGCCAGTTTTTATAATCATGGCATGAATCTGCTTCCCTAGTTTAACATTAGCAACATTGGCAGCAGCACTAACTGCAGGACCAAATGTGAATGAATTGATTTCTTGTCCAGCTTTACTCATTTGAGAAAATAGACTTAGTGCTTCCTCACAATGTCCACTTTGTGCAAAACCAGATATCAATGAGTTCCATGATATATTATCTTTAGAAAATATTTTATCAAAAGCAAAGTATGCATCTCGTACTTTCCCACACCTAGCATAAAGACTAACAAGTGCATTACCAACTGAAAGATCATCTGAATAACCAGAGACACATGCCTGAGCATGAATTTGCTGTCCTTGATTAAGTGCTTGGATACCCGCACATGCACTAATTGCACTTGCAAATCCTATATTATCAGAGTGTATCCCTTGATCTTGCATTTCTTTAAAGAGGTTAAGAGCTTCAGCAAACTTTTCATGCTGTGCGTACCCAGCAATCATGGCTGTCCAAGAAACAACATCTTTTTCTTTTAGTCTTCTAAAGATTTTAAGGGCATGATCCAATTTTCCTAATTTAGCATACATGTCAATAAGCACACTAGAGACATACACATTGAACTGAAAGCCAGTTTTTAGGACTTGAGTGTGAATTTGTTCTCCTAAATCAACAGCCCTCAAAGAAGAGCAAGTTCTCAAAATACTTGGATAGGTGAATTGATTTGGTTCAATGCCTTCCATCTGCATCTGAGTAAATATTTTAAATGATTCATTTAGATTGTCTAGCAGGCCATAAGCTACAAGCATCACATTCCACAACACCACATTTTCAGTTTCAGTTGAAAGGAAAAATTCATGGGCAGTTTTTATATCCGAGCATTTCACATAAAGATCAAGCAGTGCACCTTCCAAGATAATATCTGAAGACATCCCAGCCTTTATAGCATACGAGTGGAATTGCTTTCCTACCAGAAGAGCCCCAACTGATGAACAGGCACTCAAAAGACTTGCAACTGTAACACAGTCAGGCTTTAGGCAATCAAGACACATTTTCTTAAACAACTCTAAAGCTTTGTCACTATATCCTTGTTGAGATAAACCAGAGATGAGCGAATTATATGAAACTTCATCCCTCTGCAACATTGCATTAAAAACCTGCTCAGCAGGTATAAAGTTCCCCAAACGTGAATATAATGTCACAAGGGCATTGCAAACATAGGTTTCCAAAGAGAACCCCTGCTTCAGAACAAGGCCATGGAGCTGCTCTCCGACCTTATAAAACTCTACTTTTGTACAGGCACTTAGAACACTCGAAAAAATGTAAGGGGTAGGATAGACTCCCGATGTGTGCATCTGACAAAACAGAAGAACCGCCTCTTCTTCACACCCACTTTGTGATAAACCGGATAGCATAGCTACCCAAGAAACACTATCCCTCTTCTGTAAACCGTCAAAAACCTTCTTAGCTGAATTCAAAAACCCATTTTTAAAATATAAATCAATCAGAGGATTACATACAATCAAACTATTCTCATAACCATGAGTTATAGTCCTTGCATGTATCTTCTCCAAACAGTGGAAAGGAACATCACCACCACCACAACCCCTCAAAACCCCAGCATAAGTTCTCTCATCAGGCTTCACCTTTTCCTGCAACATTCGCCTAAACAAACCCAGAACACGACCCGCCATCTTCCCAGCAACAAACCTGTGCAAAACCTTGTTCCAACAAGACAACGGTCTAACAGGCATTTCATCAAACACCGTAACTGCACCATCCAAGTCACCAAAGGCAATGTACAAGTCCATAAGACGCTCACACAAAACCACTTCTGCACAAAAACCCATCTTCAGAATCTTCCCATGAAGCTTCCAACCATCAGAAAACCACCCAGAACTCAAACACCCATCTAAAAGCCACAAATAGGTCTGGGAATTCGCACGAACCCCACGTTCTTCCATGAGGTGCAAGAAATTGATTCCATTTGCTTCTCCTTCGTCGTTGCTGTAGGCATAGCTCAATGCAGTGTTACTGAAAGCCGCAAAACTCAAATTTCCAGACAGTAACTGCACCGAGAAAAGAGAAAAGGAAAAAAAAAACTTTCAGCACAAGAACCGTGAGTATAACCAAGTAACTTCGAATTTAGCATTACCTTGTGATCATTGAAAATGGGTTTGGGAAAATTTTGAAGTGGGAATTTGCATTGGCGTGGAAAAGAATAGGCCTTGGGACATAGGAAGAAGAAGGGACGAAGAGAAAGGGAAGAAATAAGCATAGAGGGTAGTCGTTGGTAGTTGTCACGAATGTTTGTTTCAGTTTCGTTCATGAAACAGTTGGAATTAACATAACTGGGTAACCCTGTTTTGTTGTTTTTTTGCACAATTTACTGTTCCAAGAACTTTTGAAAGAAAAAAAAAATTGATACTACAGGTCTAAATTGTTTTCTGTTATATGAATTCTTTTCTTTCAAAAGTTCTCATAATAGTCAATTTTTAATCAAATTATAAATTATAAGCTTAAATACATATTTTACTGTCTTGTGTTGTCAAAACAATTTCCTATCGTATAATTTGCTACTTATTTGTAAAACTTTGTGAATTTTATTAGGAATGAGCATGATCCAATACAGTTTCTTGTTGAATTTTGAGTAGTCCTGACTTCAACAAAACAAAAGTGGAACTCATGAAGAGAGAGAGGGAAAGATTGATGTAAATCTGGAAGAATTGAGGACAACTCCAATTCAAGAGGGGAAGAATTATATGAAGTATGAATCATAATAACATTTTGATTTTTGAGTGATCAAGTCCAAAGACATTAAGATCCAAAATATAGTATAGCAAACAAAGAATGAAAATAAAGAGCGGAATTGCTTATTTTATTTTGTAGAATTTCAAATCATTATTCGAAAATATAATGAAGATTTGAGATAGATTTCATTATGATTAATTATTAATTTTTATTAGGATTTGTTCTAATTTATTTTTGGTATTTTTTTAGACGAGGATAATATCATTTATATAGATTTGCTATTATTAAGAACTTGTCCTTTTTTTAAGAACTTTTCCTATTACTTGTGTTTTTATGTCATGTCCCATTGGGGGAAAAACTTTTCAATTTAGAAAAATCAAATTGAATTGTACTTTCTTTTCCTGTGAGAGTTTTTTTTTTTTTTTGAAGAATTAAATATAATCTTATCAAGACATTGGGACAATTATTATGACATTTTTATAGTGCCGCTTGATGTTTTAAGTGGGATGATCATTCCCTATAAGAATTGAAAATAAATATCTAAACTTAAACTTTTTAAGGTAATCCATGTTAGTTGATGTATTAATACCATTTGGTATCATGTCACGGTATTAGAGCTTTGTCTCCTTGAATTTCAAGTCTGAGTTTTCTTTATTTAAATCCTATAAAAAAAATATTTCTAATTTCAACCATCTTTCCCTCTGTGTTCAACTTGCTGATGTCTTGTATGAAGTTCTTCTATTCTTTTTCTTTGAATTTTGTTTCATTTCTTGTGTGATTTTTTGCTTTTCATTTGTATCTTTTTCATAATCAATCTTTGTTTTGTGTTCCACATCAAATATCTTATTGAATTTTGAGTCCAATGCTCCAAGCTGCATGATAAAAAAAAAAAAAAGGAAATGCATGCAAAATATAAGAGAAACTCCTACAAAGTATAATCTAAACAAATTAAATTAAAAGACAATACTCAATGTTTATCCATTTTTTAGGTGGATAAACAAATTAAATTAAAATCCTACAAAGTATAATCTAAACAAACTTCAATTTTTACTGTAGTTTGGTTTTCAATATAAAAAAATATTTATCAATTTCCAAATCAGATCTTTGTAAGACAATACTCAATGTTTATCCATTTTTTAGGTGGATTTATGTGTAAGAAACAAAGGGATAAGGAGAAGAAAAAGAGAGATAAAAAATGTGATGAAAATGAGATAAAAGAAAATTGTAAAACATGCGTATGGAAAAAAAAAATGTTTGAGGGTATTTTCGTCCAAGAAAGGCTTTTAATTTGTGGAATTTGTGGTGCGACTCAAGAAGGGAGGGATAGCGGTGGAATTTGGAGGACAGAGTTTTGAAAACGAAAGCAATTCAAAATGAAACCTTCCAACAACAACGTTAAGCCAGAAATGGAAAAGTATAAGAAATTAAGAAACAGCTGTCACTACACAACACAATCCCTAAAAACATGTTCAAAATTTGAAATTCTGAATTGAAACCCTTAACACACTCATTCAGACATTGCTTCTTTCTCTTTCTCTCTCTCTCTCTTCCTGCTGCCAATTGCTACACACAATTGCACAATACAGGTGTTTTTTTTTATTGAATTCTAGTTTTTTTTTGTTCTATACTGTTTGATTTACAGTTAGCAGCTGCAAGCTCAATTCTTTTGCTTTCTTTTATGTTTTCTATTATAAAAAACTGATTTTATTCATATCTACTGTTATTGTGAATGCCCCAAAAGATTAAAAAAATGTTTTTTTTTGTTTGATTTGTAAAGATTCAAGATCACAGAGGGACTACTTGGTTTGCAGTTAGTGGGTTTTTTCATTTTATTGTAAATTCTTATACTGTACCATTTGCAAGATTAATCATTTTGTGATATGAAGCTTTAATTCAAATTGTTGTTGGCCTTTATAATTCAATTTTGAATTTTCAAGTCCCAGTTGGAAAGATTATTCATTTTATCCTGAAAAAGCTATGGACTTTGACTCAATTTGTTGAAGAAATAAATCGGGATACCTAAAATGAGATCAATCTTTTTATGTGTTTACTCATTGTTTTTTTTATATTTGTCTTTGTTGTTGCTATTTGTTGCTTATGGTGGTGGTTTTTTGGTTTTAGCTCTACAATGGGAAGGAGTCTGAGTCCAATGCTACGGAGAGAGATCCAAAATCTTGACAAAGATACGGATAGCCGCAAATCCGCAATGAGAGCATTGAAGTCATATGTGAAAGATTTGGACATGAAGACAATTCCCATCTTTCTTGCACAAGTTTCTGAGACCAAGGAAACTGGTTCTTTGTCTGGAGAGTTCACAATTTCACTGTATGAGGTTCTTGCCCGTGTTCATGGAGTCAAGATTGTTCCTATGATAGACAGCATTATGCAATCCATAGTTCAGACCTTAGCTTCAAGTGCAGGGTCTTTCCCTCTTCAGCAGGCTTGCTCAAAAGTGGTTCCAGCCATAGCAAGGTATGGAATTGACCCCGCAACCCCTGAAGAGAAGAAGAGGCAAATAATTCACTCTCTTTGTAAGCCCCTTTCGGACTCTCTCTTGAGTTCTCAAGAGAGTTTGACATGTGGCACGGCCCTTTGCTTGAAGGCTCTTGTGGATTCGGACAACTGGCGTTTTGCATCGGTTGAGATGGTTAATAGGGTGTGCCAGAATGTTGCTGCAGCATTAGAGGGAAAGTCCACACAAACCAATTCACACATGGGTCTGATTATGTCCCTGGCAAAGCGCAATGCTTTGATTGTTGAAGCCTATGCTAGATTGCTCATACAATCTGCACTGAGAATACTAAATGCTGGCAGTGAGCCTGTGGAGGGGAATTCTCAGAAGCAGTTTGTAGCCATTCAAATGGTGAACTTCTTGATGAAATGTTTGGATCCAAGGAGCATATTTTCAGAGGTTGAACAGATAATTGAGGTGATGAAGCTGTGCCAATCAGACAAAATGGCATATGTCAAAGGAGCTGCATTTGAGGCTTTGCAAACTGCTAATATAATTGCCGCGGATAAAAAATCAAGAGGTGTGAAGAGTCCTGCTTCTGTGCCGGGTTTGAATTTCAGTAGAAAAGACTATATGGAAGGAGAAAGTTTTTCTGGTGATGTAGATTGTTCTCCCTCATCGATTTCTCTAGAGTCACAGACCTTGGACTTCTTCAATGGATATGCATCCCCTGTTGAGTCTCCCATTTCAACAAGTCTGCCTTCGCATAACTTCTACGAGCGGAGGAGTGTGAATAGGAACCTTTGGAGTCATGAAAATGGAGGGGTTGATGTGTCTCTAAAGGATGGCTTGTTCTCAAAGTCAGGGCACGGAAATGCCTCATTGGACCACAGTTATCACACTATGGGTCATGAGTTTTCTAATGGAGGGGGAGATTTAACAGGGGAGTTTGCTGGTTTCATGCACAAAAGTCATTGGCATGGAGCATCTAGAAGTGCCAGCACAAGTCCATTAGTAAGTGTATCAGACCAGATATTAGTCATATTTTCTTAAAAAATTCTGTGAATGAAATTGCACATGCTATAGGGACAGCTTTATAACACTCACTCAATTCAAAATTTACATATGTCCATTTCTGAAGTGGTTCCTTCCCGCCCCCGCTTTGTTAACATGAAATGGTTGCACACTTGCATGTCACATTCCATAACCAATTCCCAATTGTATTATAGACTATGGAGCTTTTTCTTCCATTTCCAAATCCCCTTTACCTTTTGTACTGCACTGCACTTCTTTGGCTCTTTCAACACTTATATTCTCTGTTAGTTTTCCACTAGTTAAATGTTTCAAGTATTAGACTTGTACTGCACTGCACAAGCTAAATTGTATTATATACTTTCTGTTTTGTTTTTAATCCAAATTTTTATTCTTTTACTCTTTAACTCCTTCTGCATTTTGTTAACAATGCTTTTAAAATAAGCTTAATGAAAAAACATCAGATTATGAAGATTCTTTTTAGCCATTAGTTCTAGAAATAATCTTAACTATGATATTGTTAAAAGAAGAAAAAAAAACTAGGAATATGAAACGGAAAGAATATACTTTTTATGGTGATATACATTTTCATATACTCAATTTAATTTATGCTTAACATTTCCTTTGTGTGATGTTTTGAGCTTTTCATTCACCATTTAAGAGTGTAATTTGCATAAACATGAATTCTTCATTACTTAGCATAAGCTTTTCCCGTGCATACATCAGTTCAAACTTTATAAAAAATTATTTTTAGTGCATACATCAGTTCTAAAGAGCTAACAGATTATGTCTTCTCTCCCTGTACTCAGAGATCGCGCACGCAGGACAACATTAAGATCTTTATGACTCCTAGGAAACTCATTCACTCTCTTCAAGAAGACCTAAATGATGAGATTTCAGATTGCTCGGAGAAACCAAATAGAAGGATCAAGAGTCTATCATCAGGCAATATTAAGTTGAGCCCGGCATCTTATTCTAAATATGATCAAAATGGTATTGCAGATCATGTCAACTATGATTCTAAAGAGAGTGGAAGCTTGTGTGGCGATGGTGATGGCGATGTTCAGTTCCAAGGTGGGCTGGAGTCAGTCTCTTCAACAGATGACATTCCTTGTAATACCGATATGCAGAAGCCTTCTGAGGTTGGTCCTGAAAGTAGAAATGGTACTGAAACTGTTCTCATGGGAAAGCCTTTTCAAAAGACTAAGCATAAATTAGTTTATGGCATTTCTTTTGCTCTTTTAGCAATAGCTACTCCTTTCCTCTGGATCAACAGTCAGGACCAAGGCCATTTTCTTGTACCGACTTAATGTGCTCATTCTAGTGTGTACAACCTGAGAATTATAGAATAGTTCTGTGAAACTATTAGCTCACTCCAACCAAATGTTGGGAAGCTTGGTGTAGAAGTAAAAGATCTATAAAATTTGTACAACCAATATGCTTTTATTTTTTTCTTGTAGAGTCTGTACTTGAAATTGAATGGATCATTTCATTCAGTCAAAATTAATATAGATGGGCAAGGATATTTAGACTAAATATCATTATATTTATTTTAATTTGTGCAATATCTGAAGTTATCTGTGTTTTTGAGGTTTTTATCTTTGTTTACACGATAAATTTTGCTTCTTTGTTACTGTATTGGATGGTTAAGAGTGTGTTTGGTTTACATTTTCATTTTCTATTTTCATTTCTTGTTTTCATTTTCTGAAAACTGTTTTCATTTTCAAAAGATTAGAATTATGAAAATATGTTTGGTTTGACTTTTTATTTTCTGTTTTCATGAAATAAAAATACTGAAAATTTATGATATATTAACTTCTTATCTTTTTGTATTTTTATATTTGTTTAAAATTACATTCATTGTCACCACAATTTCATTTTACCCGAAATGAGGTTTTTGTTCTCAACTGAAAACACTGAAAATGAGAATTTATTGTTTTCATTTTTCTGATTGTTTCTTGTTTTCATTTTCACTGAAAATGTTTTCAGAAATCCAACTAAACACATTTTCATCATCATTTTCTATTTTCAGTGAAAATGAAAACAGAAAACAACCAAACCAAACACTCCATAACTTTCTCATCTAAATTATTTGGCTAAATTGTAATTTTTGTCCTCCTATTTTTAAATTGAGACATTTTGTTCACCATTTTTAAAAATTAGTAATTTTAGTTCCCATTTTTTAATTGAAACATTTTGTCTCTATTTTTAAAATTTTGGTGATTTTAGTCTCTCACCAATTTCAGATGTTGGCTATTTACTTTTTTATATTTTAAAAAATAAGCTTATTGACAATTAAATGATTACAACAAAAAAATTTGTCACATGGTTAACAAATAAACACATCTTTATCAACGTTAATAGAATACATAGATCAACATTTAAAATTAATCAAAGGGACTAAAATTATATTTTAGCGTAATTATTTCTAGTGAATTAAGCTTTACTAACAACCTTGATGAAAACAACATGAGAGTAAAATAGAACAATTTTATCATTAGGATTTGTACAATGCTAATTGTTAGGCCATTCGGTATAATGGAAAATGATATATATTAGTGTTGCCATTTCAAGTTGCCATTCTTCTGTTTTCATCAACTTCTTGTGCTCTCTTATCCTTTATCCAAATCACCAAAAATAAAGTTTCAAAAGGACACCTAACTTTTACACAAGACACACTTGTGTCTTTTCCATTCTATTAATTTGCCTAAGAGAATCGCAAAGGAAAGCTTATGCATCAAGATTTGGATTGTGTATATACTGCCCACCTTCAGGACTTAGTATTATTGGTTTGAGGATGGCAGCTTGGCCAACACATATGCAAGAATACTTGCTGTAAATTTCAACTTCTGAGCCAGGACTGAAGAGGTACATTTCATCAAATCCATTTCTTCCAACTGACACTGAATTTCTTCTACCCTGATAAAATCAAAGATCAAGTAATTAATTAAAAAGAAACTATAATGCAGTTTACCTATGTAAGATTGATGCAAAAAGTGTTAGCTCTGTGTGCTTACATTTAATGAGATACATTGCTAAATTTAAGCAAGAAAATTAATGAAGATATGCAGCTGTGATTGATTTTGAAATCCTGAAATGAGTGAAATCTGTAAAGGAATCCCTTCTCAATAAAATCAGAGTCCAAGAAAAAGCAACTTCAAAATTGAACATGTTTAATTTGACTGATAAGGTAATGAATATCAAGAAGACACATATCATATGTATGGACTAGTACACTAAGGTAGATAGATGGAGAAGGAAGCAATGGCTACTGGATCATGTTAGAATATATTCTGACTTGACTAAGTATATATACTCTACAGAAAAAGATCCTTGGATAAACTATGTAAGGTATATGCACAATCTAAACAATTACCAGGGTGTTATCTAACGGCTTGAATTAAAACATCTGTAAGTGCATGCCTACTTATTATCATTACTTGTTCCACCTGTTGAGAATAACAATTACATACCCTGTCAATCACTGTAAAATTTCGAGGCGCATCTGTGTACACAAGACTTAGTTTCTCACTTAACTGCTTGCTTCATCCATTTCTTCATGTTGGCCACCTTCTGATCCATTATTCTGACCTTTTGTACCCCAATGAGGAAAAAATTGCTGTAATATTTTTCCAAAGCCTTCTTCCTGGCATGAATCTGGAGGACTCAACATAAATTCAGATTCAAACAAGGGCTTGCTACAGTAATTTGATCTTTCTAATCCTAGTGCATAAGTTGCTTCTGGTGAGCTTACTGTCAGATGACTCAGGATGGACCCGGTCATCTGAACTGGTAAAGACTTTTTGTTCGAGATTTCAAGCTCTGAGTTTAAGGCATCTTGTTCCAAAGTCACTATGTATTTTAATCCAATCTTGTCATCTGATGTTCTATTTGTTAATTCTACCTGCACGAAATATCCTCAAGATGTCTAAGTAAATAATTAGTATTACAAAAAAATTGCAAGAACAGCAAGTCACTAATACACATAATAAATAAGTACCTACCTATAGGAACGTATATGTTTTTGAGGATGGATGATAAACACTGAACTTATAAGATCAAATGAACTGAAGTATCTATTAGCATGTATGGCAGATTGATTATCTAGCATTAACAAACTCCTGTTTAGTTCATTCAGGCATTTCTGAATATTAATAGGTCAGCTCCCATTGATATACTCTAAAGGAAGTTCCTCTCCAAAAAGAATTTGATATATTTTATTTCCTTACTTATCAAATGAGATGGAACAAACAATGAAGAGCCAAAAAAAAAAAAGAATTTAATAAAAATTTAGTGAAAGTATAAAAGTATTTTTACATCGTCATCCAATAATAGATTTTCACGTATAATAAATTTCTTTAATTATACATAATTATTTTTGGTTATCTTTACATTGATGGCGTACAAAATATAATTTGAATTAAGTTTCTTTATGTGAGACCCTACCTCAGTGACGGATCCAAGGGGGGCTTGCCCCTCCCCATCCTTTATGTATAAATAAGAAAAAAAGTTAAAATTAAAAATAAATAAGAAAACAGATTTTTAAGTTGATATATGTTTAATTTTCTTCCTAATAGTAGATCATATAACTAGTTTTATATATAAAATTAATAATAAATATTTATATTAAATTTATTATTTATTAAAAGTTAGATATTAAATAATTGTGTAAAAAATAATTTTGATCTCCTTTAATACACTTCTGGATCTGTCCCTGATCCTCCTGAATTACATATGAGAAAACAGACCTGAATATATTCATTAGCATTGCCTTGAATCTTATGCAGAAGCCAATTAGTTGGAGACCAAGAAAATTCACCATCATCATGAGTTTGAAAATTGAAGTTCAGAGACACCCCTCCTTGAATGATGGCATCACCATACTCTCCCTCTGACACATTAGTATGAAGCAACTCCACCTTGCCACCATGCCACATGGGGGCCTTGATGAGGTGATCAATCCACTTGGCATCATCATGGTCACAATGCTTCCATTTTTCAGCTCCATCTTGGCAACACAACTGTCTTCAACTCCTTCAAAGGTGACTCCAGCATGTCCACTGAATTCTTCTTGAAGGTAGGCAAAGTTGTTGATGGGTTGGTAAGGGACTGAAGCCACTGGAGGGAGTGGAAACTCTCTCTTGTTGTTACTGGCACAAGTGTGTGCTGAAGAAGGTATGTTTCTAGTGGAAGTAACGAAGGGTGTGGGAATGAAACGAGTGGAGCCAAAAAGTGAACTTAAAGCCATGGTCATGATTCATACCAAATGGGGTCTTGCTATAGAGATTGAAGAGGAACAAGAGAACATTTTCGTGTTCATGTTGGCATGGCTAAAATTTGGTTTGTAAGTGGATAAGGTGGTGTATGTTATCGCCTTTGTTATTCCATATTAGATGTTTTTGTGACCTTTTATTTGTCCCTCTCTAAACACTTTACCTCTGTTAGCAATATACAGTGACTGGTACAATATTCAAACCCAAAGGGTAGGGTAGATTTGGCATCTTTTGTACACAATCAATATACACTTTTGATATAATACTTAAAAAATTTAAGATTTAAATATATTTTTAGTTCTTTTAAATTTAAGATATTTTTTTTATTTTTATCCTTTTAAGAATTTATTTTTTTTAATTCTTCAAATTTATAAAATACTAGTTTTAGCCCTCCAAAGTGAATTTAAGAGACTAAAAAGAGGATAACTTCAGTTCTTTTTAGTCCCCACAATGAAGTTAAAGAACTAAAAATAACATTTCATGAATTTTTAAAACTATAAAAATAAAATTTCAATTGAAGGACCAAAACAAAAAATATCCTAAATTTAAGAGATTAAACATATTTAAACCAAAATTAAAAAAGTAAAAACTTATTTATATATTTCAAAATGAAACTTTGAAGAGTTTATTTGTTACACGTTCCTGATTTAAAAATCTGAAAAATTATTATGTATGTGTCTATTCCAAAATTATGTTTCTCAAACTATATAAATAGACTTACAGAATTTATTTTCGGAATTTACAAACTTTAGAAATTATTATTCTACATATTTCTAAAACTTTAATTATATAAACAGGCTTGAAGAATTTGTAGCTCAACATTCAATTTTTTTTTTTTATAGTTTGTTGAGTAAATTACAGTGTCACCCCTAAAGTCTTTTGAGATTACACATAAAATCTCTTTGGATACAATTATCACTAAAATAAAATACTTACAGAAACTACAATTATGCATTTATAATATATATATACACATCATTATTATATTTCATGATCGGTTTAACAAACTTGATTAGCCAATGAAATTCTTCCTCCTTGTCTGAACAACCATAATCTGTGGTACAAGCATGACCTGAATGACAAAACCTAAATCAATAATGATACACAATAACAAAATAACAATTTAGTAAAGAAAATAGATCAAAACGTACAAACCTATTGTAAATTTGTGGAACCGTAACATGTCCATAACACCAACCAACATGAGCCAGGGCACAACCAAAAAGATCAGGTCTCTGTTCACAAATACCATAAACTCAATAAAACAAGGCACATTAAATTTCTTCAAAGGACCAGACATGAAAAGCACCAACCGAAGAGCCCCAGTTGCAACTCCCAAATAGTAACTGATTTCTGCAAGCGCCAACAAGAAGTCCACTGTTGCTTCCACCCTCTATACATAACTTTCTGGGTTGAACTCATCAAAGCAGTTCTGCTTATTTGCAAGGGAGCCAGCTTTATGCCACATTTTCAAGGATAAGAAATATAAGATGCAAACTCTAAATTATCAGGCTATAGACTTTCCACATTTGCTCATTTAGATAATTCATATTTTATGTCAATAAATTAATCTAACGTAAAAATATGTATTTGAGATGTGAACCATCTGCTTTTTTATCCAAAAGTTTTGTTTCGTGAATGCATGATAAATGTAAAGAATCTATTTTGCTGACAACACACTAGCCAACTATATGCAAACGAATCGAATTTTCAGCTGCTTAATTTTAGGTAGTTTCCTTACTCAAGACTGCTTAAATGAATCTAACAAAGTGGAAGAACCAAGAATCAAATGGCAAAAAGCAATGGCACAAAATATGATAGAGAATTGGATGCTACGTAACCAAATTAAACTGCATGCGGAAGAAAAACGCTTCCCTAGCTGTCAGTGCAAAAATTATTCTATAATCTCAGTATTTATAGTTTTTTCATGTGAACATTCCAACCATGCTAACCAGAGAATACTCATAGCATCTTTGGATTTGAGTCCAAGATCACATTCATGCAAATCTGCACCAAAATTCATATATATTCACACTCTCCTTGTATCTCATTTTCATCCCATTTTCTTTTTATTTCTCTTTACATTTTTCATCATATCACTTATTTATTTTTCTATCTTTTCTCTCTATTCTTCAACCCCAAATGTACTTCAAAAACAGAGTAGACTTTTATAATTTTCCTTAAAAAATAATGTATGAATACTCATATATATCAAACACTCTATTGATACCTATTATTTTTTTTCCTATCTCTCTCCTCTCTTTCTTTCTCTCCCTAATGCAGTGTTTGGAATGTAATGAGTTTTGTTCTGTCACATCTGGAGAGAAAACAAAGGAAAGCATGTGCAAGTATCAAAAGATGAGAAATAGTGAAGGGTCAACTTTTTTTTTTTTAATCGACAAATGTTAGTTGGTTAGTTTGGTTAGAAATGTAAGTTGGCAGGATTCGAACCGGCGACCTTTCTCCTCTCCCTTCAACCATTGAACCAACCTTATATCTCCTAATGAGTCAATTTGTGAGCTCAGATTAACAAGATATGTTGCGAAATGATGACAATGTCAACTTGGGTAAGCTCCGGCCCCAGTGACAAAGTACTGAAACCACAGCACTGCCTAATGTGGTGAGGGCGGCAGCGATGGCGATGGCACACTACTCAAATTGTTAGATGCTCAAATCTTTGTTACCACAGAGAGGCCAATGTGTTTCAAGTTTCAACAGAATTGAAACACATATTGGTCTTTTTGTAGTGACGAAGATTCAAGCATCCAATGCCAATTTGGATATAAAGGTGGAGGGTCAGATCAACGAGAAACTATTAACTGGTCTTGGACCACCGTGTTCCGGCTAATCATGATATGGTAAGTGTTATTAATTTTTTTATTGTAAATTGTAAAATTTGAATGTATTATATAAACATTGGTTGAAACTATGGACCGGTAATAATCTAAGACTACCTAATAATTTCTCCTAACCAACACCATGCTTCTGCATTATTTTACTTGTTTGATGAATCAATAAAACAGGAATTCAGAAGCCAGTAACATGCCCTCATTGTGCTAATATTCGGAGGCAGGCGGCGGCATAGCAGAAAGTTTTGCAATTGTACCTCTATTACTTAAGTGCTTCTTTACATGTTTGGCAGAGCAAATCCTGTAAAGAATGGGGCATATGCTGAATTTTCTCAGTAGTAAGTGGTTATGTTATGTGCATAATGTTGTGAACAGAAGATAAGTTATGCTTATTATTGTTGACTATAATCACTGTATCATTTAACAAATAGTTTGGACCATCTTTTTTTTCTTGGTTTCCCATAGGTATTCCTTTGGAGACAATCCTATTCAAAGAAGGGTCCGACACTAAGTGTGTGCAACTCTCCCTGCTGGACGAATTTGTCACATTGCTAGGGACTAGTCCTTCTGCTAAACTCAACTCCCGTCGGTAGCTCGGGCCATCTTTGCTCGGGTTTCCGGTGTTAGCCACTTTTAGTATGTTTATGGGTATGTCTTGTTAAAACTTGGGAAATCTATAGTTAAGGAATGTTCCATATTTTTATTCCTGTAAAAGTTGCATATCATAATATACAACAGTTTGCTGGCGGTTAAGTCCTTGTTAAGTTTATACCTTAGGCTTTTGGAGAGTCAGTTCTTGGCATATGACGTTAGAGCCTCTTTGACAAATTTGTTATGGGAGTTTCTCCTTGCTGCACCATTCTTGTAAGTTGAATTTTGACAATGTAAAATGGACATGTGCACTGTCCACGCATTAATCCTAACGTGTTCATTCTTGTATTTTTCGTATTAGTGTTATTTATATGAATTATTATAACAATTATCCGCTGTTGGACTTGAGTTTTGTTCTGTTTGAATTAAAAAGATTTTACCTTTATAAAAAAATAAATAGATGTGTCTTATAAGCCTTAGTCACTGAATCCTATCAAAGTTGAGTCATGAGTGTTACTAGGGTCAATGGTTTCTTGAAGTTCATTCAATTGGGGCACCAATACATTGATGTGGAGGAACTGGTCCAATCTCCATAAGGTTACTTCGGAAAAAGTAGAGATAGAACCTTGCTCTCTTTTGTTGATGTTGGCAAAGTGACTGACTTGCCCACCAACATCAAGGCATTACTCCCATGGTATTGACCATCAAAATATACAGCAACATTAGCATTAAGCACTACTACAAGTAGCTGAGGACAATTGGAGTGTAAAATGCGATTTAAAAAAACTGGATTAAAAACTGGTTTGATTTTCAAAACCGGTTTATTTGATTGTTCTGCACCAGTTTATTAAAGTGGTTCGGATGGTTTGAATCAAGCACTGATTTATTAAAGTGGTTCGGTTAATTCCATTTTTCTATTAAAAAACACAGACCATACATTCGTAGTTTTCGGCAGATTTGGCTCCTCTAAAGTCTCGAATGCACTTTAGAAAATAAAGTGCAATAATAACAGTTAATTCGAAAATCAATGGTCAATTTTTTTATTAAAATATATATATAGCTGATTAAAATTAATTATTAACTATTAACTTTTGAACTAACGATTATTATTACACATTAATTTATGGCTGGTTGTATTATGCAGAACCCAAGATGTTTAAGTTGTGTCTGTAACCTACTAGTGATTTTTGCACTTTGGGTCCTTCTCAGTAACGGATATATTGCAAGAGAGAAAAAGAGGGATGCTTTGATACTAAAGTCCTGATACCCAAAAAAACTTGCAAAAAAAGAAAATCTCAAACAAAGGCCATGCTCAGCAAATTAACATCACTCACAATAACGCTATGAATAAAATGTAAATTTACAGACCACATCTCTTAGTATTTCATAGCAAAACAAAATTCAAAATTTGTTAAGATCGCCACCACTACTAAAAAGTCTAAATCAAGAAAACATGCCTAAGGCAAATTCAAGCCATCATGCTGAGATACAAACATGACCAAAGCAAACCATCAATTCCCACAATAATTTTAGTCTTCATCCATACCACCAGCAGGCTGTTCTCTCCTTGGACCACCAGCTGGTTTTGCCATAATAATCTGAAAAACGAAAATAAAAATCAATTTTCATAAATTTAAGATGAGAAAAGTAGACGAATATATTGCAATCCAAATTCCCGTGAGTGTGTGACATGTATATGCAATTGGCAATACAAATGGCATAGGCCTCAGGCTCAGCTATTTATTCCCTAATCTCTGTGTGCTTTAAGTTAGGATCTTCCCCAAAGAAAAAATTTGGGTTATATGAAGATCCCAATTTCTGAGCTTGTATTACAGTGGGAGATATAAAGGCCATCACTTTGCAAATGATCCAATTCCTTCATAAATATTTATTAATCATAAAAAAATTGTTTGAGCTTGTTCCCCAAAGAAAAATGTGCTTGAGGTACATATTAAGGTGGCAAGCAGAAATTGACAGGGATACAGTGACTATTTTTATTTGATTACCTGGTCCACACGTAGTACAGTGCATGCAGCATCTGCAGCATATTTAAGAGCAAATAACCTGAAAAGAAAAAAACAATAACATGAAACTAGTTTTCCAGGAGATAATGAAGATAAATTCTGATTCAACATATAATAGAATTATTTCAAAATCTTAACGGTCAAAGAATGCATCAGCTCCAACAATAACAAGAACCCTTAATTATTGTCTATATATTTTTTATATGGAAAGGTTTTTAGAGAAATCTCCACTACAGCAATGAAAAGTCAGTTCACTATTTGCTCAAACTATAGGTTGCCACCATATACAACAAAGCTTGTGTTAGATCATAGCTTACTTAGTCACATGGAGATCCCAAATGCTCAGGGTTGAGACATCCTTGCATATGCCTTCTTCCAAATCAATGCCAACTTTGGCATTTCCAGATGCATGTTCTGCATACAGAGAAGATATGATCTCCATTGCATTTAGGCCAGCATTCTCAGCCAAAGTTCTAGGAATCATTTCAAAACTTTCAGCAAATTTTGCAATAGCATACTGATCCAACCTGCAGGGCCATTGCAAACGTTTAGTCCATCCCATTCACGTGTGAAATACCAAATAAGCATTGAACAAAATAACTTAAGTCCGGATGAATAGAGACCTAATAACTAATTCCAAATAATACACAGTAATATATGGTGCTGAGTTAAAAACATCCAATATCGAGTTAGATTTTAGAACACATTTATGTTATACTGACTTCAATAATTCTTGATAACAAAAAGATATTGACATAACCCAATAAACAGCACAAGACAGGTGATAAAAAAAATAGCAACATCTTTGAAACGTGTACATAAGTGGTGAGTGATCCCTAAGGGCTAGAAGCCAGTGAAACGCAAATACATAATAATGAAGGCATGTTAAAGCATGCAAGTATCAAGATGCAGACAACATAGTAAAAAAATGTTATAGAAATCCCCATGAATTTATAATCAGTTGCACAAACATGCACATAAACATATTAAGATTTTTTTGTTTAAAATCAAAATTAGAATAATGGTACACCTCTTTTTTACCCACATGTGCGTCTCTCCAATATAGCACTTGCTAAAAAGTGCCTTACAAGTTGCATGGCCTTCAGCAAATGAAATAAAATGTTTATAAAATAATAACAGGACATTGATAGCCTTATACCGCAAATAACCATAAGGCAAAATCATACAAACAAAATTCCTCATGTAGTTAAAAAAAAAATCAATGAATGGAAGAGGCATGTGTGTGAACACAATACATCAATGTATCCCCAAGAATGCAAGCCACTATCTTTTACAGGGAAAAGGGAAATAAAAAGTACCCTGTCTCCTTGAAGGAAAAGTCTTTCACCCTTTTAGCTAACTCAATTTCAGTAGCTGCAGCTCCAGGTACAAAGCGGCTATCCCTGCACATTGCCTGACAAGTAATTGTAAAGATAAAGATTAACCAGTATTTCAAATTACAATTAGCCAAAGCATAAAATTGTTTTTAAAAATAAAATTCCTTCAAATGTGTAATCCAAACAAATGTCATAAGTAACAATAACCCTTAGGTTTGCTGCCCTATTTTTACAAGATTAATGGAGCGAAACATAAGAAAATTACCTTGTAAGTGTTCACTCCATCATCCACTGCTCTTTCAAGATCATCTAGTATACTATCAGTACTTCCTCGTAAAACAACAGTGGCTACAGAATTTCCACCCTCTTCATTTTTCACAATGGTCACCTGCATATCATATCATTATCCAAAAAATAAGAAAATTGCATGCAATACTTAAAAATGACAACAACAAAAAGAAGCAAGGGAATAAGCTAAAATAAAAAAGAAACATGGAACCCAGAAAATGACAGAACTGAAAGAATCCAGCTTTAACATACCCTGACACCACCAATTTCCTGAACTGAAACGGAATCTACATATCCAAGATCATCTGGGTTTGGTTGGCAAAGTTTTAGCTATTTCAGGAAAATAAAATGGGTTAGACAGAAAGTAGAAAACCTCTTTACGTAGCCAAATAAGTAAAAGCACAAACCATGGCAACAGAGCCGGTTGTCCGGCAAAATCGACGTAGTTCAAACTTTGAGCTGATTTTCAGAACCATAAGCCTAAAAGCAGAAATTTTGTTAGAAAACAATCTAATGTGCAGTTATAATGTTCATATTAATTCAATAGTAAGAGACAATTAAAACCACCAAACATGGATAAAGACTTCACATACTTGTAACGCTCACAGAAATGCAAAGCCATTTCTCCTACTGCTCCTCCACTGACAATCACTTTGGCGCCAGAATCTGCTACTGCCTTGATGAGCTCCTCTACTTTAGCCTCTTCAGTTTTTGAATAATTTTCTAGCTATATAAATAAAAAAATGAAGGGAACAAATCCAATTAGAAAAAAAAAAATAATTCAAGAAAAACACGGGGAAAATATTGGCCCATAAAATCTCAAGGCTCCCCCGGTACAGCATCAGGTAATAAATAAAATCATTGCCTAATCCAGCAAAAAACAGCTGAAAATCAAAATAACAAGTTATCCTAAAAGTTAATGAATTGTCATACAAGTTTAAATTTAAACGTTCAAAATTGTTTCCAATCAAAAGCTCTAGCAAAAAATTTACAAAAACAAATCACTTAAAAAATCAAGCAAGACAGAAATAGATGAAGGGACAAATAAAAATAAAGGCATACTTTTAGGAAACTCCATGCTAGTATGCCGAGACCTGTTAGAGCTCAAACTGAAGAATCTAAATGATGTTTTATACAAATTAAATGAAAATATTGCACTAATTATTAAAAGACATTATTATAGTTTAACATTGCAAATATAAAGCAGATTCAGTCATAAAGCTGAAAATACTAAGCATTCTGAGTTCTTTATCTACTTGAATCCACTATTGACCAAGCATTACAGACCTTTTAGGCTTTTTACGTATTTTAAGTTTTAATAATTGGCAGAATATGTAGAAACAATAAAGCATATGCATGCACAAAATATCAGGCTAAAATGAACGTAGAAACTTCAGCAACAAGGTCACCAGACAAAATCTAAAAGACAATAATGACAAGGTCCAAAATAATACCTTAGTAGAGGCTTCCAAATTATCAGAGGGAGTAAAATTAAACTTGGTAAAAAGAAACAATGACACGTGTTTAGGATTGGCATTACTGCGTTAGGATTTAAACATAGTACCCTATCACAATCCACTTTCAACTTTCTTATCTGGGAGATGGGGATTGATCTCCAACTTATACCAGCAAACACAAAATAGGCTTCACCACTCAAACAATAAAAAAATATAACTATATAAAACAGTAAGGAGACTGTAATAATCAAATTCAAAACTCTTGTCATTTTGATATACCTGCTCAGCTGTATGTATGAGGACAGTTCCTTTAGTCTCAGTTGCAGATGTATCAACACCACTAGCAAACACAGCAACCTTAAAAAACACAAACAAAAGAACTCAGTACAAGATAGTATAAAGATTTGCAAATATTAGACTTTGTTCCAAGAAATCAACAATAGCTTCTTTTTGAGAAGGACTGGATCACTTGCTTTTTGTTACTAGAGAGATTAAAATATTGCTTAATTTTCTTTTCAAATTCCACTGACATTCATATATAAAATGTATCAATGTACACATATTCAAAACTTGGGTTAAGAGATTTTCAAATGGAGATTGTGTTTTGAATTGTTGCAAAGGGCTTCACTGTGGAGTTGTCAGCAGTGTGGGAATGGGTTGTTCATTTGGTCCTAGTATGATATTTCCCATGGGAGAGATTAGTTTTTGTGGTTCAACTAGTGTTGAGACCAATTTCAATGGGTTTCATGGTTTCACCCTCAAGAATAGAACACCTGTTTCTAATTCATTGTTGCAGAATGGACAAACATGTTGATGATTTAAGTGTTAGAAGACTAAAATGAAACGATGTTAAGCTAAATTAGAAGACACAACATTAACAGAGTTATTACAGGTGTTGGATGGAGCTAACAGATAGGATTAACTTGTTGAACATTTTAAAGTAAGGACAAAAATAAAAAATAAAATAAAAACAACAAAAAAAAGGTTGGAGGACTAAACCAAAATAAAAAATAAAGTCAGAGGGTCCAAGTACTAACTTCATCTATATTTATTGTTTACAGCCATACATAATTATATGGCAGAATATGTTGAAGGCCGATAAAATAGGCGAAAACTAAAAGCGTAGCCTTCGTATATTACTCAAGGAGCAGGTCAAACAAAAAGTATAGCCTTCCATTAATCAAATATAAAAAATAAAGAGCACACTGTACAAGCAATCCTTAGAGTATATGGCTTGAAATCATCTAGCATATAGGACTGGAAAAATGAAAAGGTTGAGACAGTTGTGAAGGATCTCACTCTCAACAAAATACAAATAAATTATATAGTAGACTCTCCAATTAAACAAAAAGAATTCAACACAATAGAAGCTCACCTTCGCCTTTTCTGCTTGCTTTATAGTCCCGACAGCATCACTTTTCAGAACCAATCCTCGAACTACAGTACTGTTATGCAAGCCCCCTCCCAAGAGCTTTGCAACACGAACGTTGTCCACATTAAAGTTTGCAGGGTTTTTGGGGCACACTTGGATGCATGCCTATATTTTCCAAACAGAGGTCACAATGTAAACAGTGTTGTGCTACCAAAGCATTTTATCATGGTAAAATAGGGTAAATTGGGATATACTCACATCAGCAACAAGCGAACATATGATATCTTCTTGACCAAATTGCTTGCTGGCAACGGCTGCTTTCATTCTTGAAATAACTTGTTCCTTATCACGAACATCCATATTCTCAGAACCATCCTCAACTAGTTCATCCAATATTTGAACAGTCTGAAACAAAACAAGAAATTAGAGGGAGAGAGAGCAGCAATATGACATTTAAAGACAGATCACTAAGGCTTTCATCAAAAACTGAAAAAACCTTGTTGATTGCTTTAGTGTATCCACTGATGATCTCGCTCGGATGCAAACCCATCCTGATAAGTTCCTCGGCACCCTGCAGGAGCTCCCCAGCAAATGAAATAGTTAAATTAGCTCCATCCCCAATCTCCTCTTGTTGAGCCTTCCCAGCCAAAACCAAAACCTTGGCAGCAGGATGCTGAACTTCAAGTTCATTCACAATCGTCCCAGCATCGTTCGTGACAAAAAGCTTGTCCAAGTGATTTATAACCATCTTATTCATCCCTGAATCAGATCAAACAAAACATTTGAAAACAAGACCACCACCAACATTCTAAATCTATCCAAACAAACCCTTTCTTCAGCAACAGATTCATAAAAGCACAAACAAAAGCTTCTACAGAGCCAAAATTGGCAAATTCTCTTTGTGAATGAAAAACAAAAACAAATCTACTTATTCTCAACCCCCCACGAATTTTCAAAGCACTGCATCACGTTAAAAGCTGGATCAACATAACATGAAAACGAACACATACCCACATTATAAAAATCCAAACTTTTGGAATCTGAGGATGCAGCAATACTTGGGGCGAATAAGAAAGACAGAAAATAAAAAAGGGTAAGCGTGATCGTTACCATTGGGACCGAGGGAAGTTCGAGTGATAGTGGAAAGTTGTTTGCAGGCGTCGATGTTCTTGAGAACCGCTTCATCCAGGCCAGAAAGGTGCTTATGGCCTTCCTTGAGCATGGACTGAATCCCATAGGGTTGAATGTTGAAACCCATGTTCTTGCAATTTTAGAAAACCCTAACCCTAAAACCCTCGAAATGGCAAGTTCTCGCTTCGACTTTGAAAATTTTATGCCCACACTGTAATGTCACTACCCCGCCACTATCTCACTAAACCCTAATAACGCAAGTGAGGTGAGACAGAGGAGAAAAGCAGGAAAGCAAGTGAGGTGAGTCTGGAGTAAAATAATTAAATTAAATCTGTAAAATATAATAGAAAGATAAAAAGAATTATGCAATTATTCATTCTATTACAATTGATTATATATAATAAATTTTTTAATTTTTTAAAATAATTATTTTAAAGTAATTTAAAGACGGAAAACAATTTACACAAAAATTACTGCATGGCTTACTAATAATAGCAAATTTTAAACTCCACAAAAATATGGAGAAAAAAAATAATATAAAAGGTTTTATATTCTAGTGAATAAAAATTACAATAGGTATTACATTTATAATAGTTTTTTCTTCTAATAAATCATCTTTGGTTCTTAAAATATTACTTTTTTTTCTTAAGTAGTTTTTAAAAAATATAAGTAATATCCAAATATTAGAAATCATGCTAATTAAATAATACTTAAAGTATTGAAAAATTATTCAAAATAGTCTAAGAACATTAGTATAATATATCAACTTTAAAAATCATTAGGTTTACCTAATGGTGGGATTAGGGTAATATTGTAAAAAAAAATTCGGAACTAAATTGATAAATATTCAATACATTTTAGATTTGTGTGTAATTTAAATTATGATAAAACGTTACTTTTAACTATTAAAAAAATTTATCTGGCCCGATTTAATGGTTTATTATTTGAATATCACTATTTAGTATTTAGTCTCAGGTTAGAGAAAATACCGTTTCAAAAAAAAAAAGGTTGGAGAAAAGACGCCCTCTATCCCTAAAGTAAACCCATACAAACTATTAACAATTTTTTGTTAAAAAAAAAAGTTGAAATACAATTTAGGGATATAATAAAATAGGGTAAATTGAAAGAAGTAAGTAATATTCTTATTTTTTGGTCTTTATTTATAAAGATAAATTTTTAAAAATTGCGCTTTTGGTCTTCTTAGTATAATATTTTTTAAATTTAGTTCCCTAATTTTTTTTCACCAATTTGACCTCCCATTGTTTTCACTGTGCAATTTTGTTATATCAATATTAGATATCAAGTTGATAAGTGGACTTAAATTCCATTATTAAAATAGCAAGATAATTTTTGTGAGAAAAAAATAGAATGACCAATTTTATTAAATAAACAATATAAAGGAACCGAAAGTGCAATTAAAAAAAGGTAAAAGTAGAATAATTAAAATTAGTTAAAAGATAATAGAAATAACATTAGAAATATTATAAAGTCAAATTATTAAATTATATAAATGAGCAAAGCTGGCATGACAAATATAAATCAGCTGAAAGAAAAAAGTAGATTATGAATTTAATTGAAATATATTAATAATGTATTTTTTTTATATTCTCATTCAATCAAAGTAATTGAAATTTATTGACTTTTGTAATAAGTAACTGAAAACTCATATATTTAAAGTAATTTATAATTTGTTGATATTGTAAAAATCTTCGGTGTATATAATTAAACTCATATTTCCATTCTCACTTTATATATTTTCTTTAGAAAGAGGTGCAATATGGCTACATCCATTAGAATCCCAAGGACAAACAAAATAAACAGGGATAACAAGGAACAAGAAAACACCAAAACTCGCTCCATACTAAAGGAATGTATGAAAAGGGATTGAAAAGAGGGGGAGGGGATACTGGAAGCTACATTCTTTAACCACTCTCTTGTCTTGCACTGTCACGGGTTTAGCAGTTCTTTGAACAGTCTTCAGATGCTTGAGTTGATCCATTCACTTCTACCAGCTTCTCCTTTTGTCCTGCTTCATCTGTAGTAGCTGATTCATTCTTCAAGGCTCCATCATGAGACTTGGGCAACATAACTGTCCCATTTGTTGTTAAATCATTGGACTTGCTAGCCTATAATAGAACAAAGGATTTGAGAGGTTTAATCAACAGGAGAGGCCACTTAAATAGCATGATCCTGAATGTATCTTAGTATCCAATATTTAGAAGGTGCATAGTAAAAAGTGAAAATTTACAGGAACAATTCAAATGCCAAAATTTGTTCTTAGTATATGATGTAAAGGTGAGGGCGAGCCCTGGTGCAGCGGTAAAGTTGTGCCTTGGTGACTTGTTGGTCATGGGTTCGAATCTGGAAACAGTCTCTTTGCATATGCAAGGGTAAGGCTGCGTACAACATCCCTCCCCCATACCTTCGCATAGCGAAGAGCCTCCGGGCAATGGGGTACGAAGTTTTTATATGATGTAAAGGTTCGTATTACCTGTTTCGGAAGCTGTTGTTCCATAGATTTTCTTTCCTGAATCATCTTTTCACGAGTCTCATAGAACCCAAAATCATCCAAAATGCATGTTTTGCTTGAATGCTGCTTGAAAATTTTGAGAATTTGAATACCCTTCTCAAACTTAACCTGCGGAAGGATGAACGATATAGATAAGTACTGCTAGTTGAAAGGGGGAGAAGGGATTTGTGGGAACGAACAGGCCACTAAGTGAATACCTCCTGGGTGTCCCTGCTGTTAGTAACAGGTTTGTTTTCATTGTTTTCTAGTGTTATGGGCCTCAACACACTGTTTGGGATATCTTTTATGATATGCCACTTCACAGAAAAGCAACCACTCCACCTGTCCTGCTGCCAATACTCCACAGTTCTACCAAAATCAAGTGGACTCACCATCTCTGCCAAACCAACAAATTGGCCACTAGTGTTAACCTGTACCAAGAAACAAAGGGAAAATTGAGGCTTAGTAACACCAAGAAAGCATAGGAATTACCCAACTAAATGAGGCTATCAAGTTAGCAACTAACCGAAAATAGCAAAAATACAGGACAGTCACCAGGTTTCTCCTTGGATTCATGATACGCTGCATCCAGTTTTTTGTTGCCATTAAAGGTGCTTGCCCAGACTTTATTTAATGCTTTTATGAATATCATCCTCGCTATAAGATTTGATGACAAAAAATTTTGCATCAGAATAATTCTCAGGAAAGTCTTCCCCATTGTACCGTTCGTTATTGGGAACTAGAGGCACTTCTTTATTATCACTCTTAATTGGAAGATTCTGTCCCTTGAGTAATAATGTGACAGGTCCAGGACCATCAACACTTTTATCATCAGAACTATTGCCAGATCTGGGTCCCTTATTCAGCTCACCAAAGCCATCCATATTTCTTTTGACATGATCAATAGCACAACCATCATTTGAGGCTTTAGGCTTGTTATTAACAGACCCTATTCTATACCCATATCCATACGGAGCTTGTCCGAAATGAGAACTAGCTCTATATGCATTTCCATATTGGCTATACATTGTGTTGCTTGGGTACGTCCCATTAATGAATCCAGAGAACAGTTCTAGTCCAGATGAATGTATGGAACCATGTAAGTTCTGCATCCAAGGTACAGTTTATGAGTGAACTTTGAATTCATTTTATGAATAGAAACAACAATATTGTGCACAAACCAAAAATCAAATTATCTACTGTAGAACAGGTTGTATAAAAAGAATCATGACCATGTGGTTGAATAAACAAATGATCATCACCACAACAATAGTTATACCCATAATCATATATGACAGAAAAGACAGGAATTTGTTGATGAGGTCCCCTAGGCCACAGTCCACAAACCAGTGATGAATCCAGGTTAGGAATAGGAAGAGAGGGAAAGGAATGAATACAAGTTGTTCCTTTAGGATTTAAAGAGCCTAACATCTCTCCCTCCAAAACCAATTTCCAACTAAACACATCAGTCTTAATTTTCTCCCCCTATCTCCTTATAGACTACTCTACTAATTCTGTTCTAGATTATTACTAACTCCAACTCCCTCAAGTCCTCAACTAACAGAAACCAGTAAATTGGGCTTACCTAACATAAATGGAAAGTTGGTTGAGAAAAAATAATTTTCTTGGACAGCTTTAGATAGGAAACTACACCATACAAATGATAGGCAAGGCTTAAGTTGTAAAGGAAAAAACAAAGGTAGTTAAATACTTAGAAACATACCACGGACTGTGGAAGTGGCTGAGGAATGGCTGTATTCCTTTGAGAGGAAATTTTTTTGCCAGGCACAGCTGGTGAAGATAATCCAATTTTTGCTCCATCATTGGACTTCTTATTAGAAAATAATAAGGGATCCAAAGGTAATGCTGGTTGAGTCCCATGAGGACCTACTCTTGGATCTTGATATCCTGACAAAGGAGCATACACAGGAAAGCCAGCCCTTTGATAAGAATCATTTGAATTCAACAACGGGCGCTGGGTACTTGATAAAAATTCCTTTACCCCATTGTTGTTTGTGGAACCTTCATTCACCACACCAATGGAGCTTCCTTTATTAATAACAGCAGATGAAGGGATATGTTCAGCACTGGCTGCAGCTGATATTCTCCCTTCTTGAGCATTGATTTTGTTAGCAGCAAATGACCCATCAGCAGAAGCTGGAGACTGGTAGTAAGAAGAAGGGTACTGGTACTGTTGCAGCCCATAGAGATTGTCATCATGTTGCATGGGTGCTCCATATGGTGTATAACCATAACCTTGATGGTACAAATAAGAGCAACTATCTCCCAAAACACCCTGTTATTTAATTCATTACACAAAAAAACCTGTAAGATTGTCTTAAGTTTAACAATTTAGTAAATCTATATTTTATAATTTAAAAATGATAAGAAGCAAATCATATCCTGGCAATAATAAGAGGAAGAAGATACGAAACTACACATCTAAGAAAATTGGCAAATGAAGGAAATGATTAGGGCTAATTATGCTGACCTCCCTTAAGGATAAGGATTATTACACTTACACCAACACCCTTCTTGTTTGGGAAAGTCCAATCACAGCACTTGCTTTAACACCTTAAAAATAACAAAGCAAAGGAGGTAGGTGTAATTTCCTAAACAAGGACAGTGTTAATGTAAAAAGTGCTAACCTCAAGGAAGGTTACTATAGTTTTCCCAAATGATTTTAGGCTCATCAAAGTGATCAAACTACACTTATATGCACTAGCAATTTTAGGATTGGATGTCAACAGGAAAAAAAACTCAAAATAATGTACTGCTCTTTAGAATTTAAAATTTAAAACAGAAAGGATGCTTATGTAATACTCGAAATGTTACATTGGTGTAACAATTTAGAACCCCCAGAAACAAATCAAGCGTGATTTTAGCAAGTAGGAAGCATCCATCCTACACCATTTGATTTTGAAGTTATCATCTAGCAGAAATCAATCATCACTCAATAGAACTTAGACAGCTTTTTCTCAACACCAATTTGCAAATAATACCCAATTTTATAATATCAAAATACATACACAACATAACAAAGTCCAGTAGTTACACGAACAAGAGGTACTTGTTTCATCCCAGTATTAAGGTTCATATATCGGGAATAAATATTCCAATCACCTTGCCCATCATAACCTGCACAAACTCTCGTTACCACATTGATTTTCCAGAAGGAATAATAAGTTATTCAATCAACACCTTCCATCTGAAGTCATAACTGCTTACCTTACCTCCATAATAGTATGCAGAAGCAGACAGGTGTCTATTTGGAGTGAAGCTTGCATTCGGGTTAAATGGCTTGGTCACCCCCTTGGCTGGACCATGTCCATTCTGTATAGAAGTAGACTATAAGAATTAGCTATTCGTTATCACACCACAAATCCAAAGTTCCAAATGCATTGATGCTATAGTAAAAAAATACTCACCTTCTTTGCAGGCTCAGGAACTGTCTTGGACTCGGAATCCAAGGACAAATTCTGCAGTAAATCTGCAGCTTCAATATTAAAATGGTAAAAGAAATTCATCATTGAAAGAACAGTATATCAAGCATAAGAAATACAGTTACAATAAACAAAACAAAAAAAGGGAGAAATTTGAGCGGCTCAACATTAGTATTTATAAATTGACAACAAAAAAGATATATATGTTTTCATAAAAGACAAAAAAAAGGGGTTTTGAGCTATTAACCGGTATCTTCTATAATTAAAAGGAAAAAGAGAGTCATTTGCCATAGAAATAACCCTTTCATAAGCATAAAAAAGACACATACAAAATAACTGAAATTAAAAGATAGGGGGAAAAAAGAGATAAATTTGAGCAGGTCAACTAACAGACTATTTCACCAATACAAGTCAAAACCCTGTTAAACTATTCAAATAAAATGCAATTTCTATTAATATAACCACTGAATTACAACTATTCATCATTACCTAGAGTATTCTGTCAAATTTTAAAAAAACCGACAACAATTAAAAAAAAAACATAATCAATTAGTTTTTATTTTCAAAAACACGATGTTACTCTTCATGTACATAAATGAAATAATTTTAAATTAATCCAAAAGTAGAATATACACACACATATATATATATATATATACACACACACATACATATATATATATATATATACACACATACATATATACATACATACATATATATATAATTTTCAACCAATTCCCTACACCACACACACAGAGGTGTAGATATTCATGACCATCACAAACACACTATAGACACGTTAATCAGAAACACAGAGCATAACTAAATGAAACCGATACAAGTACAAGTTTTTTTTTAACGAAAAAGACCGAAACATGAGTCAAATAGAGAGATGAGAAAGGATACTTACTTGCAGTGTCAGAGGATGGAGCAAGGGTTGCCATGATCCAAATGAAGGTGAAGATTGCGAGACTGAGCAGAGAAGAAGATGGAGAGAAGAAAAGAGAAGAGAAGCTTGGAGAAGGGGTCGCCGCTGCCACCGTTTTGCTTTGGGGTTTTAGTTTTTTAGTTTTGGAGAAGGGGGAGCTGCTATTGGCACCGCCCACATGGGTGTTTTTTAACCATATTCCGAAAATACCCTTGTGAGGATAAATCATATTTCCGTTAGTGGTTGAAAAAACAGATATCAATGGAAAAAACACTGTTGTATTTCCTACGAGTGTACAATAAAATTGAGTTTTCATTGATATTTATTTTTTCACCTCAAATTATATAATAAAATCATGATTTTATTGTATAATGTATTTTCACCCAACATAACACACAAAATCAAGATTTTGTTATATATTTTTATTCTATTCCCAAATGTATAGTAGTTCTATTTTGTTACTTTCTCTCCACTCCTATTGTGGATATTCCGTTGTGTTGATTTTTTTTGCATTTCTTGTATAAACAAATGTTTTAATTTTTAAAAAGTAAATTTTAATGCTTTATATTATGATTAAACAACCCATTACTACATTTATGATGGTCGGAGAAACAACAATATCCCTGTAGAATTCGATGTAATCTGGACAGTTTATTTTTTTGGTGTAATCTTGATTGTCGCTAAGAATATTGTGCCTCAGGCATCACGACATGCTAACGCAATCATACTTTGCCTTTGCCTTTCCGCATCTAAGTCATGGGAAGCCCCTTTAGTATGAGCCATCTGAAAATAACAATTAATAATTATAATTAGAAGCAAATAATAATAATTAAATAAAATTAAAAATAATTTTAAAAAATACATAATAAAAATACAATTTCATTATATTTTTCAACACATAACACAACATAATTATATTGTATCGAAAAATACAATAAAATTATATTTTTATTGTCTTTTTTCTGTTTTGCCAAACAGCACATTATACCAAGAATGTTAAGACTAGATCAATTGCAATTGTAGAAAATGATAGAAATGTAGCCTGCAACTACCATTGATAAATAAACTAATAAAGTTACAACTTTAACCATAAAAGTAAATAGATCTATTATCAGTGATGCAAAGCAGGAACAGCCAAGAATTGACATTCAAGGGAGATGCTAACGGAAAAACAAACACACCCTTAGTCATCGACCAGAAAATCAACAACTGATGTTAAGTTCGCATGTAGGACTAATCATGAATGCATCATAATATCAACTGTTAATTTTTTCATCGAGTCAATTTTCAGTATGAAGTCTCTAAATATGCAATTTTTCAGTCTTACAGACTTTGAATTTTGAATTGTGTAATTTTATATTGTGATCCAATTATAAAATAAATTTGTTTGACCTTTACAGTAACGAACTTCCAATTAATAATCTCCACCATTCCGAAACTAATATGACCTGTTAACTCATACAGTGAATAGTCAAATTAGTTATTGAAAGATAAATTTATGTCTAATCAAATTAGTCCTAACACCACCAATTTTCCTGAAGAAAAACACATTTTAATAGACTAATTTAACAATTAAAAAATTGGATTATGAAAATAGGGAGGCAGGAGAGAACGAAGCTGCACGTATTGGATGGATTCATGGCTGGAGAGCTGTGGAATTCTCTCGGTATAAGCGAGGAAAACGCTCCCAATTTCTCAAGGAGACAAATCGGAGAGGGTGCGGGAGAGAGCGGGGTAGAGGATCCGGGTCACCGGGAGGGACCCGGAATATCTCGGGCGCGCACTCGTGCTCGTGGCCGATACAGAAGGGGCATTGCTGGTTCGGGTTCGGGTCGGCGGGTGACTTGGACTTGAAGTCGGAGGGTCGTTTGGCGCGCGCGGGTGAGAATATCACCCACCGGTTCCACACGATGTCTTTTCTCACTTCTGGGTTATTCGGGTTTCCTAAGGATGATGTGGCCATCGTGAGTCTTACGTTGTTTGTCTTTGATCAGTGATTGAATCACTGTACGCTACTTGTCTTACTTATTTACTAGCTAGAAATTAGAATGCTGGATAGTCTCTTCTCTTCTCTGCTTTTTCTATTCTGTTTTTTTTTTTCTTTTCCATTTCCTAAATTTCCAAAATTGTCTTATGGAACCAAGCCATAAATATTGGATTAGTAATTTGAAAGGATATACAACAACCATCCAATGAATTATTCTAAATTAATATTCTTTAAGTTCAGATTTTAATATGTAATAGCGTTAAAAATATTTTTGATTGTCATTTTTTAATGTTTATTTTTTGTTCATATTAGGTTTTGATATACAATTGCGTTAAAAAAATGTTTGTAGTTCTATCATGAATTGTTCAAAATCATATTAAAATATTAGCTATTGTAATCTTAGATAAACATTTACATATTTATTGATTATGAATTTAGAATTAATTTTAAGTTAAAATAACTTAATAGATAATTTTTGCTTAAAATAAAAAATTATATTGAATTTATTTTTAACTTGATTATAGAATAAAAATACCATATAGACGATAGGTATGTGCCAGATGATTCGGACTCAGTGATTCAACGCTGTTATTTTCTAAATAGATTTTTTTTTTTATGAATGGGAATGAAAAAACAAAACAAAACAGCAAAGGAAAAGGGAAATACATCCTAACAAAGAAGCATCAGAAAACAAGTGATTCCTCATTGCAATTGGACCAACAAAGGCATAAATTGGATATATTGCTTGTGTTCTAAAAATACATCTAAGGCATAACAAATAAAACAATCATAAAGTGGAAAGGAATTTCTTTATTTTTCTTAAAAAAACAAAAGATCTAAAAAAATCCGTAAAAATTTCGGATGCATATGCAAGAATTGTGTAAGGTTTTGCTGAGGCTGACAATGGAACTCTTCATTATGATTTCAAGCTTCCCAACCCCTAAGGGTGGTGGCCCTTGCCACACGGTTAACTGCAAGGGTGAATGCTCCCATACGAAGATCACAGTTATGGGTTTTGCACATTTCCTTCACATCTTTGAACCCTTTGGTCATGTATGTCTTTAGCTCGTTGTTCACCTTCTCCTCATCCCACATGAACCCTTGAATGTTCTGTGCATTACATAATAATCATCATTTAATTAACCTTAATGATTACATGAAGTGGGTTAACATAATTGTAAATGTAAATGAATTTCGAACCACTCAAGTAACATGACAATGTTATGTCATAGAAGACGAAAAATGTAAAAACAATTAATAGACCCTATATAAGTAGTGTTAGAAAAAAATACTACGTAACACTTTTTTTAGAATTATTTTTCCGAGACATTCTTTTTTATTGAGTGAAATTCATACAAGTCTCACAAAATATATTAATGGTTCTCATTCCCAAATAAGTCGGATTCACTTGAATTTTAGGCAATAAAGGAAAATTTATTGAAAAGAGAATATTAGAAAAATGTGTTGCTAGTATTTCTTGTAATTAGGTCTTACTATGGTTCTTTTTAGCTTTTTTCAAATGATATGACAAATTAATATGAGAGGAACCAAATATGCAACCATGTGAAATCATAACAGTTAATAGTTACCTGCACCCACTCAAAGTAGCTGACTGTGACTCCTCCAGAATTAGCAAATATATCTGGGAGGATCACAACCCCTTTCTTTTTCAGAATCTGCAAAGTAAGGAGGTAGTTAAAAACAGTGCATGATATTTGTTCTTACTTTTCTTCCAATGTTTTCTTTTTCTTTTTCTTGTTTTTTTTTTTTGTTGCTTTTTTATTAAAAGGAACAGAAAAAAGAATTCAAACTAACCTCATCAGCCTCCGGGTCAGTTGGGTGATTGGCTGCTTCAACAACAAATTTGGCCTTAATCTCATTTGCGTTTTCCCTTCAACCATATAAAAAGAGGGAAAGAAAAAGGTTTACGCTTCTGTTCATTATATATCTCCATTTAGAACAGATAGATGTTTCTGATGCTTAAGGATGGAAGGCAATAAGTTTACGCAACAACCAATATTGTCAAGCTCCTCTAAATTTGGAAAATATTGCAAAATGTCGCGTACTTAAAAATTTTATATTACATTTTTTCACTGACATTTGGAAATAAAGTGAATGATATTTTACAATATTGTGCAAAACCAAAGACCAAAGTAAAAAACTTGTAAAGTAAGAGATTAAATCATCCCATGGCCTAATTAAAATGGAGGTTTACTCATGTGGGGTGCATTTTGGTGTTTGCTTCCAAGGTAAGATGTGATGATAATTAAGTGATCTTAGAAGTTTAATATGAACAAAAGAATTATGTAGTTAAGCAAAAGCACCTATTGATGACTCCACCAAGAGCTGCTGGGACAAGAACATCACAGTCTTCAACCAATATTGAGTTAGGGTCAATTGCTTCACCACCATGGAATCCTTTGACTCCCTGGTGTTGTTCAGAATACTTGAGTAGGCTTGGTATGTCAAGACCATTGCTATTCTTGATGGCCCCAGTTATGTCACTCACAGCAACAACTTTTCCACCTTTCTCACTGATCAATTTGGCAGCCCAAGACCCCACATTTCCAAAACCCTGAAGACACACACGACATGATTAATTGCATGCGTTTATCTCAAATTCATCAAAATATTAGGCATGAACTGATGATCTTCTTTTCTTGGAGGATTTTTACACTTAACTAAAAATTATATCTCTATTAAATATTAATCATTGTTGAAAGCATGATTTTCAAACTACTATGCACGATTAATGCTGTTTTCATTTAGCATAGTCGTACCTGTATGACAAGCCGCTGTCCGGATAGACTCATCCCATGCTCCTTAAGCAAAGCCTCAGTTGCAAAGAGGACTCCTCGTCCTGTAGCTGCATCTCTGCCTAGAGATCCACCGAGTTCCTTGTTTGAACATGGAAAGTTAGATATGGGAATTGGTTTAGGATATGTTATCAACAAATTTTTCTGAACACGCTCTTTATTTTTGGTTGAAATTCTTGTTTAATGCACTAAATAGGGAGTGGAACCCTCCTTATTTAGTAGAGTTCACATGAATTTCAACTAAGGACAAAACTTTTACATACAGTTTTTAAAGTGCTTTTGGTGTTATTCTCCTGTCAGAATTGGAGTTTCACCTTGGTATTTCACATAATAAAAATTTGCATTAAATCTCAACATAAAACTTCAATTCTCATTGGACAAAAGCACTTATAAAACTGTATCAAAGTTTTGTTCTTCAACTAATAATCCAATCGTAGAAAGAGTGTGTTGATAAGTTGCTGTTGTGGCACAGTTCAATGCTCATTAAAATGAGAAATACAAACAGTTTAATCTACGTACTATAGGTTTCCCAGTCACTACTGCTGGAGAGTGGCCATGAAATTTGGAATACTCATCTAGAATCCATGCCATAGTCTGCATTCACAACCAACTAGTAAGTTAGTGAGTGTTTTATAATAAAGTCCAATATGAAGAAAAGAGAGCATAACATTTGTCAAGCATAACAATCATCAGCAAATTCACAAAGCTTAGTTGTTGTACTGACCTGTGGTCCCGTTCCCATATCAGGAGCGGGTACATCTGTCTGAACTCCAATCAGATCATGAATTTTCTGGGTAAAAACTCTAGTGAGTCTTTCTAACTCTGACACACTTAATTTTGCAGGATCACACCCTATCCCTCCTTTGGCTCCACCATATGGTATATTCGCTACTGCTGTCTTCCATGTCATTAGTTGTGCCAAAGCATTCACTTCATCTGGTTCAACCTACTCAAGCCAAAGACATATGATTGAGTGATAGAACTTAAAACCTATAAACAGATAAATCACTGAGTTTTTTGTAAGTCGGAATATAAATAACCTCAGGATGGTATCTGATCCCTCCTTTCATGGGGCCTCTGGCATTATCATGTTGAACTCTGAATCCAACAAAAGTGGCCAAGCTTCCATCATCTTTGGGGATGGTACACTCAACCTGCATTTTCATTCAACATGTTTTAGAACTAGAGTTGCATTTTATGCTTATCTGATAAATACAAAATAAGAACAAAACAGAAGCCATCAAGGTGCCATCATCAATAGGGAAGGTGATTTGAGAAACATAATGCTATTTAGTAAGATTGACTTTTTTGTAAAAAGTTTTATGCATGATTTTTTAAACAATAAACTAAAGCGAGGGATAGGTAGAGATATGACTGAACTCAGTTTCATCACACATTCACACAGTAAGAAAATAAGAAACATTGAATGAAGATCAAACGATTCATTTTTTGTCTAGGTAAATTAGATTTAAAACATGCATTTAAGATGGGGAGTATAAGGTTGGCTTGGTGGTTGAAGGAAGAAGAGGAGGAAGTGGTCATGAGTTTGAATTCTCCAACAAACAAAAAACTAACACCTAACATTGGCCTAAAAAATCAAAGGGGTTTATTTCAATTGGTTGCGCAAGATACATGAGTTGTTGTCCATGCTAACTGTTTTCGATTGGATAAAAAAACATTGGCCAATTAAAAAAAAAAAACATGCATTCAAGATTTTAGTTCTCTGATCTTCATTTAACGGTTTTGATTTGTTGCCTCTATGATGCATGAAAATTTTGACTGCAACAAACCTGGAAGAATGAAGAGAAAAAAAATGTTTCTTCAAAAACATTTAGCACTTTCCTTTGTGAAAAAACACGGTAAGAACAGATCATTTTGCAGGTTTACTTGCCTTGATTTCTCTGAATGGAATCAGCAAGCTTTTTTCAAGCTTCGAATCCAATCCAAGGAGCCTAGAGGCCAGCCTAAAGTTCCTGTTGGTGGCTGCTAGTGCATTCATTCTTAACACAATTTCAATGTTTTTGAGAGAGATACACGAGACGCGGAAAATAGATGTTGCAACTTTGCTTTTCTTACCGGTATATATAGCTATCAGGGGAAGAAAAAAGGGAAACAAAGAAAGATACTTGTGCCATGAAAGTAGGAAAGATACACAAGCAACATCGCTAGTCAATGTCAACAAAAATATTCTAGTAAAAGTTTGGTAATGATTCGACAAAAAACATGGATAATTACATCAACGTGACACACCACGTGGATCAAAGTTAGCAATTAGTATAGAATCATGGTGGCGGAAAAGAAAATAATGACAGCCTCAATGTTCATAAAATTTAGGAGAAATTGCTGCGTTTAGTTGATTTTGTGAAGCATAGTTTTTATGTCCCTTTTATTAAAGGTTTATTATGTTAGCTTAATAATACGGATAGGGATAGCTTGATCATTGGAAAATATATACAGGAGTGATCAATTGATTTGATTTGCTTGATTATTATCTATAGTATTATTTTTTGTAACCAACTACTCTAATTAAAAGTTTTGGCTCTTTGGTAAAATTGGTAGTACTACTAGGACCTAAGGTATTTCTACAAATTTAATCCTTTGGATTGGATTAATCTTTAATTAGGGACATGATCGAACTTATTCTCAGGGATATAATCAGACTTGGCACTTACGGGGGGGAAAAATCATTTCATAAAGATGTGCACTATTTTTTATTTAAAATATTTATAATTTAATAATTCAAAATGTTAGTTATTTTATATAAAAAAACCTACTTCTTAATTATTTTATTATTCGTTAAGGGTTTTGAATTCACAAATCATTATCACTTTGCACTCTTATTTTGGGAATCCATAATAAAGTAATATATATATATATATATATATATATATATATATATATATATATATATATATATATATATATATAACCATTTTCACTTCATAATATATTAAAAATGGTATATTTCCATATTCAATTAATCGATAATTGATTTTCTTTATCACTATCGAGAATTGAAATTTATATACATGATTTGCATTGTAGGGCTATTCAATAATATTAAGAGTTACAGGATATTAGAATTTATTTTTGTTCATTTTTTAAAATAATTTTTTTATGTGTATTTTTTTTACATGGTTATACAAATGTACAATCTCATTTAAGAAAGAACCAGGATCACACAAAGATCCATAACATTCAACAGGTAGTTAAGAAAATCCCAAAAAGAATATACAATATCATTATTCGGTAATTAAAATCTGTCAAAATACAACACTTAATAACAAAAAATTATATAATATTTTTATAATTTTTAAAAAGTCAGGGGGCCAAACCCCCAAACCCTCAAGTAATTATTTCCCTGCTAATTTTCAAAAAGATGTATGATATGAGAACCAAATTCAAATTTTATCTCTCAAACTAAAAACATGTTAATTGAGTTGACACTTGACAAATACATTTTTCGTAGTTTTTTTTATTCGTAATAACTGAAAATTGAAAGAGTTTTTTTTCTGAATTACTTGAGTTTTTGGTCTCTTTTGCAGAATATGACTCCTTACCATAAGATTTTTTTGTGTGCTGAATTACCATAAAATATTTTATTGCTCATACGTTTATCTGCCGATTACAAAACGTGACTATTGTTTATGTCGTTTTTTCATGGAAAATAAGATTTCTTGCCCAATAATTCTCCTAATAATACTCACAAGTTCCATTTGTTTCAGGTAATGTCGCGGGATGTGTTGTGTTATAATTTAATTTTTACATTAAGTTAAAAAAAGTAAGAAAAACATTTTTCTTATTAAAATTATTTTCAAGCGAATATTGAATCATTTTATATTTTCCTTTCATATTGGAGAGGGAAAAAAATTTACTAATCCAGAATGATTTTTTTTACTGAGAATCCAAAATGAGTTCTACGATTATTTCTGTGTTTTATGCCGAAAATATTTCATATACTCTCCTTATTAATGAAACTTATCACAATTGTTTTATTTTTCTCTCTTGGCATACTAAAATCTAACATAAAAATATTTTCTGTAAAAAAAAACATAAAAATATTTCATATCTCACATGTGTATATAAATAGGTAGATGAATCTTTATCTTTATTATAATAATTATAATTATAATATAATAAAATAAACAACTCTCAGAGGAAAATATTATACAATTTAGCCGGAAAATTTTAGAATTTTTTTATCTGTTTAATTTATAAACTATTTAAATATAATAATTAAGATAATTAGATCAAGCTCTAAATAAGATAATTAGAACAATAATATCTTTTGATTTGAAACAATTAAATTAATTATTATCAACACATATATATGTTTTAATTAAGGTAATTAAAAGTAAAAGTCTGAAAGGAAAATGTTGTGCAATTGAGCAGGAAAACTTTAGAGATTTTTATTTTTAGTTCATAAAAATATATAAACATGGTAAATAAGGTAATTATAACAATCATATATTATAATTTAAAATAATTAAATTAATTATTATCAACATATATGTATAAGGTAATTAAAATCATTTGAAAATAAAAATAATTAAATATATGTAAGAATTTTGTCTTAAATTATAAAATATATTTATAGTTAATAAATATTCCGTGCCTTTAAATTATCAGAAAATGTATTTACTTGACGAATTACTTTCAATAGTGTGAATGTCTTTCATTAAACAATTTTTAAATCTATATTATTATTATTATTATTATTATTATTATTATTATTATAAAAGGTTAGAATAAATATTAAAATACAAATTTAAATATATTATTCATTGAATAAGATGATTCATCTGGCCATTTGCTGCTTGCCACAAGTTGATACTTAAGATAAGCTGCCTTCGTCAAGATTCGTAAAAACTGCAAACGCGCATTCATCCTGTCAATGCTTTACTTGGCAAATCGTCACCACCCTAATGCAATTAAACAAAAAAATTATATTCATCATTTTCCTCTTTGGTCTTTAAACAAAAAAAAGGGTTCAATTACGACTTTATTTTTTATACATAGTTATGTTAAAAAATACATTTTAATTAATTTTTAATTTTTTTTTACTAATTGAATTGCTGATTTGATTGTTCAATAAATAATTTTTTAAAAATAATTTTCAGCTTTATTTGAAACATTACTTCAAGTTTAAAATACTAAATTTTAATTTTTATATTTTATCTTTAATATATTTATCAAATTTCTTACCATCCTTTTTAAATAAATCATAATTTTATTATTTTTTATTATTTTATATTTTTCAACTACTTTAACAATTAATTTTATCAAATATTTAAAATTTAATAAGTTAATTTTTCAGTTTTCAATTTTTAACTTTTAACTTCCAACTATTTTTTTTAGCTAGTTTTATCTAACATAGCATATTACTATATATTCATTAGTATGCATTAGTTCATGTTTTTTATTTATTTAATAAAGTTCGTGTTGTTAATATTTTTAAAAAAAGAAAATGTAAATTTTAGTATTTATATATTCTTATAAGAACTAAAATTAATATATATTTTTCATACAGGGACTGATTTCTAAATTAATGCCTCCCATATATAAAAACTAAATGATTAGTTTAATCCGTTGAGAAAACATTGATTTGGTGATTGCTTAGACATTTAAGGATCATATTCAAAATTGGTGGGCTCAAATTAAAGATGTACGGCCCAACTACCAAGTATTGGGTCCGTGTAATGTTAATCCTTACCCATACTACTCTAGCTACTTCAAATACACGTCAGTTTCACCTTCTGTTTTTTTTTTCTCTTTTTTTTTTTATCTTGACTTGAATGTGTGAACTCATTATATATTAAATCTGTCCAGCCATGGTCACGTATTGACGGCTGGATAATTTCATGCTTTTCACTTATTTTTTACAATATTTTTTTCTCTCTTTTGCTTGTTTTTTCTTCTTCTTTTTACTAAAAAATCGTGCAAAACACGAGATTTGCTCTTAATTTTTAACAAACAAAAAAACCAACGGTTAATCATTGGAATTAGGATTTTATTTTTTTACTTTTTGGAATCAAGTAAAGTTTTAAATATGTGACTAAGCCGTGGTTTGATTGTGAGGAGAGAAAAGAAGAGAAGAAAATAGAATAAGTGAGAAAAAAAAAGAAGAAAAATATACATGAGATAGGATGTAAATAATAGTTATTTGGTTGAAGAGAAATAAAGAATAAATATTTAAATTAAAATGATTTGATAGATAAGAAAATAAGAGAAGAGAAATTGATATTAAATAAAAATATATTATTATTAATAATATTATAATATTTTTATTATTAATGTTTTAAATTTTTATTTGAATAATAGTAATGTTAACTATTATTATTTATTTTTAATATTATTATTATTATGTATGATATTGTAATATTAGAAAAATGGAGAGAGAGAACGCTAACTTTTATTCACTTCTTTTGCACGGATGATTTTAATCATGGGACTCACTAGATTTTTTGAAATTTAGTTTATCTATTCAGCGCATCAAAACTATATACGATTCTCAAAATCATCTCAAATCTTCGTCCTTCCTCACCCCTTCTCTCCTCTCGTGCACAACTGCTCAACCAAACTGCCCTCAAGTCTCATGATCAGTTTTATAATCAATTCAAAATATCGGAGTTTGTAAAAATACCTAAAAGTTTCATCAAAAAGTAAAAAAAAAAAATCTAATTCCGATGATTTAAAAAATAAATCCAAGCTATATTAATACTTTTAATTTAAGAATTGTCCAAGCTTTAAACATATTTGGACTAGTTTAGGAAATTTCTTCACGGTCGGGCAAGTTACAACTCACAAACGTTTTGGATTTATACTGTGAATAATTTATATGTGTTAAAGTTAAAATTGATTTCGACTTCTAATTATTTGATTGTAAAAGCTTCAATACCATGTCAAAGATAATCTCTTTGAAAAATAAAGGAGCTAATTAGCTATGTAAGATCATTCGTATTAATCAAGCAAATGGACTAAAGTGATAATAATAATAATGAATAACAATTCATGTTCCACTCTCTTTCATCATGATACTCAACAGAGAGACAGAAAAAATAACCATGAAACTAAAAAAACACATTAAAGTAGTTGCAAAAAGAAATAAAAGTGAGTTTTTGTTTCAACTTTGGTCGGCTATGTAGTACAAATGATCATCGTGTTTCTCACACAAACACGCTCAACACACACATATATAGATACAATTTATCACAAAAGAGTCAATCTATGTTAGTATTCAGTGCATATTAATTGTCCTCTGCTTGTACCAAACATAATAACAAAGCAAGACAACTTAAAGTTGACATTAAGCTCCTAAAATAAATAGCATTGCATTTCTTGTTTCCAACCATTTAAAATAAAACCATTGAAAAAAGTGATCAAAGCAAACAAATTTCGTTTTAACATTTGCAAGCGGCAATAACATACTAAGGAAAACATACCCGAGAAGTGGAGGGGGAGACAACAAAAAAATGAGTGTAAAACCAAGCATAGGTTGAACTGAACAGCTTCTAAATTTGGAATTTGATATATATATTTACTATGGTTATGGTTGTGGGAGAGAGAAGAAAGCCAAAAATTTAAGAGAATCAGAATTTAATTCTCAGAGGATTTCGGAATCAAATTCCACCAAAACCAACACAAACAGGTCCAATCAACTTCTCGTGCAACATGTGTGCCTGCTTTGATCAGAATTATAACAATTCGGTTAGAGAATATGATGCGTATCAGAATAAAAAATAATATGATGCCTATGTTAGTAAATAAAAGTTGGGGGTGCTTTGATGTCCTATCTTGAGTCCTTGCAACCACTAGGCAATTACAACCCATCATTTTTTTCTTCTTAGAACTCAAGCTATCCTCAGCTGGGAGTTAAGATTGATTAAAAGGATAATATTTTTCTAATAGATATTCATCTAAGCACATTGACTTTAAAGATCGAATCATTGTTATATACTTATCAATTTTATTCCATAAATTCAAAGTCACACCATAAAAAAATAAAAACAACTATTTATTATTTTGTCTTCACCTTTATTGTGAATTTAATCCAAACACATTAAGAGACACAATTAACTGTGATCTATATCACACCATGTTATAACTAATTAACTAAAGAGTAAATTATAACGATGATTCATTTGATTTGTTTTTATTACACTGGACACTCTTGTTCTTTTTTTAATCTTATGAAAAATATTCTAATTGTTAGTTTTCTGTTTCATTCGTCATCTTTGATTTTTTTTGGTGAGAAATATTAGTTTGAGATTGTCACTTGAGGAACACATAATTTTTAATGAATTTTCTTTACCTAAAGTACTTTTATTTATTCCGTTTAACTTCATAATTATTTTATGTTAAAAAATGACAGGTGGAGAAGTATATATGTATAAAATAATTCACAATTAGTTTGAAATTATCACTCGAGGAACACATAATTTTTAATAAATTTTCTTTACCTAAAATATTCTTATTTGTTCCGTTTAACTTCATAATTATTTCATGTTAAAAAATAACAGTCGAGAAGTACATATATTAAAATGATTCACATTAAATTTGAACAACTTCAATCAAAAATTAAAGTTCAACTAAGTAAATCCAAAAAACATTTTTAATTGAATATTAAAATGATTTTCAATAAGATTCTTTATATCAATATCTAAATATTATTTTCTTTTGTCGATCTTTATTTGTTTCTTTTGTAAATAAATATCTTTTTTTTTCTTTTATTAAATTTACTAACAAAAGATTCAGAAAATTAACAAATGATGTTAAAAGGAATAAAAAAAGAAGAAAAGTTACGAATCTAATAAAAACAAATCAGATTTATGATTATTATAATTAACTCTTAACTAAACAGCATATCTAAATTCACCCTCAGCACACTGCCACTAAGGTTTAAAATTGCAATCTGGAATCACAACTGTGTTGCAAGAACAAAGTTTTTGGAAACTTTACAATTGTATGGCAAATGCAATTACAGTTATATCAGTCATATTTTACACTAATTCATTATTACGTCAAATTTTTGTAAGACTCTGATAGTTCAACCTGGAGAGGTAAAACGGATGATTCAAATGGATTTTGAGTTGGATTAGAATTCATGACTAAAAACCAATCCGTTAGATTATTTATATAATTCATTAAATATTTATCACTATGTTATAATTTTGAATCCTTACTCTTGGATAAAAGCATTTTTACAAATTATTCTCTTTCTTACTACGTAGCTTTTTTTTAGTCCAAGGTGTTTTTGGGCGATCTCCTGAATTAACCCAAAAAAGTACCTTCCCATACATTTAAGTATCTCATTTTATTTTAATTTGTATTTTTACATTTTTTTTAGAGAATTAGTATTTTTACTTGTAAACTGCATATGATAAATGTTTTTTATTATATAATTAAGATTCATAATGTATATTTTTAAATATATAAATTATGTTATAATTATATAAATTGTGTTTTTTTATTTATAATGAAAATTTTAAATTATTATATAAAATTCTTTTTAACTACAAGTATAAATAAAATAGAAATGAAAGCCCAATGTATTTTGAAAATGAAAATTGCTTAAATGATGACCCAAGTTCATCTCTGGAGTGTGCACCCTCTTCCTGAAGGGGTTGTCTGCCAAAGCATGTCTCCCAAAATGAGTTTCCGGCCAAGTCTTTAATTTTAATTTGAGGACATTTTTGAAAAAAAAGAAAAAGATATATATATATATATATATATATATATATATATATATATATATATTATATATCAAATTACATTGACATTGTACGTATATTTTTTATGCAAAGAATGATATACAGGTACAATTTCGTTCCTTAATCTGTATATCTTTTTTTGACACTAAACCAAATTAGTATGTGTATATTTCCTTCTAACGATAACAAGCAAAGAATGAGATAGGGACCCCAAATTATTTAAAGTAAAGTTAATTCTATCATATCATGGTGTGAGCTGGCCCCACTACTTCAGGGCTATCTTCTAGATTCACGCCAACCTCCAAATTTGACTAAAAATACACACACGCGTATATTTTATCCGCATGTAAGATAAGATGGATAAATTAATAATTTCTTCAATTTACATGTGCAAGTAAATGAGATTATGATCCAATCAAAACTCATTGTTACAATATTTTAAAATTAATTATTTTAAAAATTATCAACTTCTCGTATTAGATAACTGTTTTTTTTTCCTGAATTATTAGATAACAGTGTAACTCTTATTAACTAGATTTCAATTGAATACTTTATTTCATTCAATATTCTATATTTTTATTTTTATTTTTGCCAGCATCATCGTCACCGAAGACCTAGCCAAAAATGCTGAACCAATGTGCAAAAAATGAGAGCAGTTGGAGAAGCTACCTTTTGACATTGTAAACAAACAAAGTCACAAAGTGGTGGTTGAGAATTTTCTTTTTCCAAAGAAAAACAAGCGAACAACTCAACGCGTTCTAGTTTTTTTTATAGACACCTTCTAAAAAAAACTCAACCCCAACATTCTCGTACACTTGATCCTTCTTGGGTTGTCAACAATTTTCCCTCTTTTCATTTTCCATTGCTGAAAAATCATACCTTGAAATCGAAAGCCCCTGTTTTGTTTTTCTTTTCGCTGGTGTTGTGAGAGAAATGTGCCCTTTAAGGTTTATCTTGGTGTTCTTCTCCGCCGTGCTGGCGGGTTATTTTGCGTGGAAAACGGTGCGTTCTAACCCGATCGAGGTGTTTTCCGAGGATTCTGCCGATGAAGATAAATCCTCCAAGAAGGGAGATTTTGATTTCAAGAAGGTACCCTCATAATCCTCTCTTTTTTTTAATGTCATAATCCTCTGTCTACAATGATCATCACATGAAAATATAATTAACATGCAAATTCACCTATTAAAATTTTAGGTGTGGACGATTAATTTCCTAGGATGAACAATTGGGATTGTTAAAGTGATATAAAATGAATTTGATGATTAATGAACAATTGGGATTTTTTTTGTTGGGGAGGGAGAATAAAGTCCCAAATTCATGTTGAGAGTTTTGTCGGCGGATGAGTTAATTTTTTTAAATACAAAATTTCTATAGTTGATATTTGGGATTCTTGAAGATTTTGTGAATTTGTGCAATTTTTTTGTTAGGGGTTTAATTTTGGTTATTTTATTGACCAAGAATGGTGATTGAATTTTCAGATGATTCAGAATGGATTTTGGGGTTTCGTTGACATGGCTAGTGGGAGGTATCTGTGGAGGAATTTGAGGTCAACCAACAAAGACGCCGAATTGAAAAGCTCTTAGGGACCTAACCCTAATCCTCTTCTTTAATCACGGCTCTTTCTTTGTTTAGTGATTTGTCTTGTGGAAACCTACGTGTAAATTCTTGTATTCCCACTTTTCTTTATCCTTGTTTGTGGGTTCAATTCAAGAATGTTTGGTGGATAAATTGGCCAAAAGAATCGTGGAATTCTCATCATTATGCATAATCTTGTGTCCGGCAAAGCCGCTCACTCATCACTATTTTCAGATTTGTCTTGCATTTCAATGTCAAAAACTACACTCAGTCTATATAAATGGCGCATAATATATGGCAAGCTAACACATCAATTTAGTGAATGAAGTTGACAAACACTAGAGTTGTTAGATAAGCTGATCATAGGGGGTTTCGTCCAAGCAGAAATTTTTCCACTTTTATTGGACTCGATTCATAGTCATGCCATAGACAATGTGTCTATTTGGAAACTTGTTGAGAAATACAAAATCACAATCGGAATGTAAAAACTATTACCATGAATGGTTTAGCAGTGAGATCACTAAAATTGCATAAAAAGGAAAAATTGACAATAATATCTTGTTTGCTTTAGTTTCGATGCAAAAACTTAATTGATTTTCACTTGATGCATCGTCGACATGTTTGATGACATGTTACTTCATGCTCGATTTTAGGTCACACTTTTTATTCTACAAGTTTTAAAAATTGACTGTTTGATATATCATACAACATTTATAACCCTAAAGTCATAAATGTTGTAATGAGATGTTGAGATGCATGGTAGGGTTCTTGGCACACAAGACAAATATTGGGGGTATGCTGCAGACTGATAAATTTGCAGATAAAGGGAGTGTTTTTTTTTTTTTTTCAAAAGAACATGAGGGAGAAGTGTGCATTTTACAAGGGTATTTTAGAAAAATAAAAAGAAAAAGGGAGTGTAATAGTAAAGAGGAGAAGTAGAAATAACAATAGTAAAAAATAATCACCCTTGTTCAAAAGCAAACCCATTTGATGAATAAAATTTTTATCCATGGTAAATAATTTTGTAAATACTCATTAGAAGTGAGGACCATGCCAAAATTTTGATTATCGCAGCATGATTCATACGATGCTAGATGGACAGATTTTTTCAACTTACACGTGGGTACAACATGTTGATGGTGAAGTTGTCATTTTGTCAAATCCAAAGCCCGTACTAAGGTAAAGCTAATAATACCATGGCCTTGGGCCCAACTTGTTTTAATTCATATAATTTTTTAAAATTATATTAATAATATATTATAAATTATATTTTACATTTTAGAAAATAAAAATATTATTGATTTTAAAATTACATTTAAAACGCGATAATATTATACTTCGGTTCAATTTAATTTCTTTTATACTTCACCTCTCTCTTTTCTTTTCTTTTTTCCTTTTTGAGAAGGACTCATTAGACTTTAAAAATCACAAGAAAAAAATTGCATATATTTATGGTGTGTTTGATTTCACAGGGAATCAAGGTGAAAAATTATGGTGATCATAAAGTTACTACATTGTGTTTGACAGCGGCGGATTCACACTTATTTTAGGAAATATACATGCATTTTCTTACTTTTAAAAAGTTACATATAAATATTTTTAAAATGTATATTTTATCTCCCTAATTTTATATATTTAAACCCATTGCCTCTAATTTTCCCTCCTTTCATGATAATAATAATTAATTTTCTTAAAATAAATTATCTCCTTTAACTTAGGATCTTAGATCCATTACTAATGTATGGTGCAGTGGCACTGAAAGTAAAACTTATTTATTTACTATTGTAGCTATAACATTTTTTTGTTTGGTATCTCTGGTTTAACCATACATCCAAACATTATTATTAGAGTGTGTTTGATTTTATGGGCGAGAATATTGAGAATTGATATGGGCTATAGTGAAAATTGATTTTATAAAAGTATAGACGCTTGGTTATTGATAAGTAAAATGATTTTGACTCAAAACCTCAATTTAACCAAAAGTGATGAAAGGTAACTTTTGTGTTGACTTTAAAATTTTACACTAAATCCTATAATTAATAAACAAGCTTTTAAGATTAAAGCATCCATATAAATCACTTTACTTAAAAAATTAATTTTACAAAATCAAGTTTATAAATGTAAGTCCACAAACACAAACTTATGAAGTAAATAAACTACTACTATTTGATTAACTTCCTCAAGAATGTAGCACCACTGAATATGCCCTTCCACTGAACAGATGTGCTTCATGCTATTGACGAGAGGAGCACTACTATAATATTAATCCTACTTGCTTCTGAGAGTTTTTTTTTTCTTCCTCTCTAGTATTTATCATTATTCTTATACAAATTCTCTTTTAATTTTCATCGAATGATTTTCTAAGAAACAATTCCCATTCCATTCAAATAAGGTATTTACTTTTTTATTTTTTGCTGAAAGGGGAGAGGCATAAGCCCCACACCCACGAAAGATTATAATGCAATAGGCAAAAATATACAGTCAACATCACCTAATAATTGGGCATAAACAAAAGTAGGAACATGAGAATAAACTTGACAACCTAAGTCTAAAGAAAGATCAAACTTAACAAAACTAAACAAGGTAATTTACTAATGATTTTAATTATATTACACAATTTTTAAAATTGTTATAAAAAATATATTTGAATAGAAATAGAACTTAGAAATCTTTTTTTTTCGAGAGAGAAAACTTGCACGTCCTTTTATACATGTAAAATTTAAAAATACATTTATGAAAAATATTATTTGATATGCAAATATATATATTCTATGATTAGACCCTAAACCGTAAATAGCTTAAGCCACTCTGGCTGAACCAAGTCTATAAACCTTGAAAGAGTTCTTCGTGACGAAGGGAATTGAATTTTCCCAAACTTTTGTCAAGTTACACCTAATCAACACTGAATGTGAGGCAATCATGTAACACCCAATTAGAAGTGCAAAATGCAACAAACAATCTTTTGTCACGTGATAGCAAAACTATTTTTTTTCAATTTTCTTAATGGAAGTTTTGCCAACTAAAATTTAGTATTTTTCAACTGCTCAATCATCACGAACCACATGGCCAACACGGGAGAATAAGTTAATGAAATTAGTTAGTCGACATCAAAATTATCAATGTTCATATTGTATAATATATGCACACAATTGGAAGGAACAGTGAATCCAGGTAACAAAAGTCTACAAACCAGCTCAACAGGCATCACCCTCAGCATTTTGTTAAATTATACGCATTGGAAACACCTAAACGACATATAAACTACAAATTAAATCACTGAAAATCTTTACAGAAATGATTAAATAGAACCATTAATATATTATCTATCTATCAATATATTAACATATAAAAACTAAACATGTAATGAAATGACAGTAATGATAAGGCTCCCCCAACAAACTATTCTTCACATTGTTAATTCATGAATGATCATCGCCTTCTTAAATTTACACTAAAGCAAATTTTATTTGGTTCAAGTAGATAGACAAATTATTTTTATGATAAGAACATCTTCATTATTAATTATTTTATAAATATATAACCATTATTTATTTTACTATTATAAGAAAAACATGCATTTTGAAACCAAGTATAACAATATCAGGCTCTGAAGAAGTATATCCAAAGTTCAAACTCAATTATTTTACTTTAAAGAAAGGCAATAAAAAAATTTATTTTAAGAAAAAAAGGAAAAGTAACTTTAAAAAAATGAAAGAGTAGTGGGCCTACAAACCGTTGGCGACAGCTGTATGGCACGGAGAAGCCCAATAAGACACCCTGTCCAACAACCAAACGGGCAGGTGCGGCTGACCAAAAATCTGAGAAAGGATTACCCAATAATTTTTAGTTAAGCTTATATATTTCAAATTTAATTTAAATGTATTGCTGGTGTTTTCTTTTTTCTTTTTCTTCCTAAAAATAAGATATTTCCGTAGTCAAAAGTTATGAGAGCAATAATCTATTTAGGCGAGCTTATCCATAAAAACTTTTAGAAAATATAAGAAAAATTGAAATGAATTTTTTCGTAAGTTAAAATTAATTTATGCGTATGAGAAACATATTTCATTTTTTTTTCTTATTTTATTTTTTTAAAAGTCCTTGAATTGGATTTTATATTTCTAAACAAAATTTTCTCTATACACATGACATGAAAATTTGTTATTTTCTTTTTAATATTATCATTTAATCATGAATTGTTGTAGTACTATATCATAAGATTCTTGAATTTTATAAAATTACTTTAAACTACTTTATAAAATAAAAAATTTATATTAACAATTAATACAACAAAACTAAGCTTTATAAATGAATCTAAAAACATTGTAAAAAGGCATTATTTAAAAAAAAAATCTTATTTGAAGATGTTTAGTAATTTATTTTAACCTAACTTTAACTCAGTCGAATAATGTTTTACTAAACACAAGTAAAAAATAAGACGATACATCTCCCCCCCCCCCAAAATGATAATAAGTTTAAAATAAATAAATAAAAACTCTGCATGGCCTTTTCTTCTTGTCCTAATAACAAATGCCCCATGCATACCAACGTTTTACAACATAAATTAGGACAAATATATTTAAAACATAAAAGCTGATCCAACCCATAAATAATCTCCTTTCTTTGTTGGAAGCCATAAGGCAGCCTTGAAATTCTAGAAAATAAAAAAAAATGTTGGGGCAGCAGCTATAGCCTGCCCGTTACAAAAAACAATAATCCCTACACATTTTGTTGTGTTCTTCTTTCATCAACTATATAAAAACATCCTACACCCCTTTGTTTTCACCCCACTACTACTAGTTTTGTGCATTTGCCTCCTCTTCTCAAGTCTCTTTAATTTCTCAAAGGAAAAAGAAGAAGAAACAAAATTTTATTTTGAGAAAAAAATGGAGGCATTGAAGATGAATCTTTTCTTTTTTGTCATGGCCATGCTGATCATGGCAGCATCAGCTGCAGATTCACCAGCTCCAAGTCCCACATCGGATGCTACCACCTTATTCGTGCCAACAGCGGTTGCTTCACTCGTTGCTCTTGCTTTTGGGATTCTCTTCTGAGTTTCTCAACAATGAAGCAAACAACTAATTGTATTGTATGGGATTCATTGTGTTTTCATCATTATTATGATCCATATTGTTTTATGACACATTCATTCCCCACTGTACTTCTTTACTTGTTATGTTTATATGGGCTTTAATTTGAATTTGATGATGTAATATTAATGTGATTTGGTTGGTTTCATTAATTTGTTCATGATGCCCCCTTTTTTTGGTTACATTATTGAGCATTCTACTTATTCTTTATGAAGCTATGATCGAGCTTTATTTCAATTTATTTGCCATCCAAAACTTCTCCCCTGAAAGAAAATATGATCCAGCTTCTTCGTTTGAAAATCAGAAAGCATTTCAAAAACAAAACGGGAAAGAAATTTAATTGAACGCAAACCTAAATATGTTTTATGGCACTTTATTTGGTTTTTCAGTTATTTTTTAGCTTTTTTTTATTGCCAATTCTTAGGCTAATATCAAGTTTCCATGACGATTTTAAACTTTACTTCTTTGCACAACTCAACCGTCATGGTAGAGAATTTGAGTAATTTGTACAAGATCCTTTCGAACTTTGTTCTTTTTATGCTGCATAAACATTAAAAAAAAAAAAAAACTAACCTACAGAATCTAACAAATGAAATACCTAATGCATCTGCTAAAAGCTTGTCACTTAAACTGCGAGGACAAGCATTGTAAATATCAAGTTGGCTGTCTTGTAATGCTCCATGCCTAGCAAGGCTATCAACAACTTTTTATTAAGGGAAGGAGACAAAAACTACTAGTATTACATATTTACCTCTATTAAGGGGTGACTTTGTATCTTAATTTTTTAATTTCTTTTTTTAGAATCAATTTTCAAATTTCAATACAAGAATAAAGGATGACATCAGTAGATAGATAATAGTATAAAAGATATCTTAATAATATTTTTAATAAAAACGAACAAAATTTTAACATTCTTTTTTAAAAATAAAATAAAGCATCGTATATGTAAATTTGTATGAAAAAAAGTAGTCCATACTTTTACATTAAAAGAGAAGGTCGAGTAACATTTGCATATCTTAGAAGAGGAGAATCCTATTTACTATGAATATTAGTATTTGTAATATCGAGGGGTTCATATATAATTATTTTTAATTAAATATATATAAAAAAACTTATTAAGAAAGATAAAATTTAGAGTAAATAATTAATTTCATCTTAAAAATGCGAAGTGCAGACAATTTATTCCTTAAAAATAATAAAATGATAAAAAAGTTTTTGAAAGTCCAATTCATGACTCATCTTACTCCTAAAATTCAAAAAGTAGTATGATTTAAGTAATAATTTTAAAACACTTTCTAAGACTTAAAATAACAATAAATAATTAAGTTTAAAGACTAAAATATTCATCTTAGTTTTTTTTATATATATATCTTTTTAGTCATTTTAATTTTAATTTATTACTTTTTTATTTTTGTAAAATTATTATTATTATTTTGTCCTTACCTACTATATTTATTTTATTTTTTATATTATAGTATTTTAGATAATATTTTTTAATTATTCAAAATGTTATTTAAAGTGAAATACTAAAAATAACATAAATATAATTTACAAGAATTAAAAAAAAAACTCTAAATTAGAAATACTATAAACATATTTAAACCAAAAGAAAAGACAGGAGAATGTAACGGAGGGTAATAAGGTGAATTGAATCCAAAAACCTTCATTTTAAATTGGGAAGGAAGAAACCCTAAAGCCCAAACTGAAAAAGCTCAGAGCACAAGTTTTATGTTGCTGCGCCGCTTAGGTCATTATTCTCTCTCTCCTTTGCAGTATAAATCACATTCTTTCTCTATCCCTTCCACTCACTCTACAAGCTTCAGAATCCATCAACCTTCCCAACACCATGTTTTTTCTCCCGTTCGCAAATCACTTCCCAAACGTGCTTTTCATTATGCCTCTTTGAGTAGCCCTATGAAAATACCCAATTTCATACGCGGCTTAGTTAGGAGGCGCACATCAATCGGAACTAAATTCACGTTTGCTTCCATTCAGAGATAGGCCTTTTGAAGGGACTCTGATATCATTTGTCCCTCAAGCAGCCTTTCACATTTTTATTTTTAATTTCTTTGCCTTCAGAATAACTTAACGGCGAAAACAAACGCTGTTTTGTTCAGACAGAGGCGCAAATCAAATGTTAATAATCTGAATACGTTTGAGGGTACGGAACACATCATCCCCTGTTCCTGACCTAGATATATTCGGATATTCACATTTTATTATTATTATTATTATTATTATTATTATTATTTTCAATTTTATAGTTAATTTACTGGTAATTGTTTTTGTTGGCTTGAAGAACCTTGTAGTAATTTGTATATTATTAAATTATATGGTATTGATTAAAGCCTCCCCAGAAAGCTGAAAGAACTTAAAATGTTAGGTCTTTCGGTTCGCACGGAGGCTAAGAGCTAGAGGGTTCGTCCCGACGAATCTTTTGAAGGAGAGGAACAATTTTTTGTATTCTTGTTCTTTTCTCATCTAGATTCGGACACTTTTTAATTATTATTCTGATAAAGGGTTTCAATCAGTGATTAAATTTGGCTCAATTGGTTAAAGTCTCTCTTTTTTTTACATTAAATGGGATTAAGAGGGTGTTGTGCAAAATTAGGAGAATAACACGGAAAAGAACGCCAGATTTAGAAAAACAGCAATGGAGTAACAACTTATGTTGTATTTTTATCCTATATGATGGACAACAAGGACAAAGAGAAGCTCTTTGCTTCTTCTGGTTTGCTCAACGCCAATTTAATCTAATTTTTGACTAATTTGATGGCATTAATACTATGTCAAAGCATGTTTAGTCTAACAAATGATTCAAACTGATTATAAATTTTAAGTCAAACTGGCTAAACATAATAACGATGGTGAGGCTAGTGATAAAATAAAAATAATAACAAAAATGCAATTACAGTGATAACACTAGAAAAAATCAAAATGGAAATGCTTTCATAACGGAAATGTATTTTCATTTATATCATTTATGCAATCCTAGGATGAGAATTGCAATTTCCTTTAAATTTTGGACTTTTAAACACATGATGCGACCATAAAAAAGGACTTGATTTTAGAACCAACTCAAATGGTTTGTTTTTTCATTTTATCAAACTTATATATTTTGTTATAATTTCTCATTTTATGCGTAATCTACATGTTTTGGTTCTTCTCTTGGGGGCATTGTCCCTTCCATTCACCAAAAGAAAAATCAATACATGGGGAATAAGTTTCTGTGTTGTGGAACTTCCAATTAATTATCAGGGAAAAGAGAGCGGGACATACCACAAGCTAAAAAGTGTAAATGTGACCATGTTCATTAACAAGAGCAAAGAAATTCAACGCTTGAACTCTCAACAAGGAATTACATGGTTCAACACTTCAACCTCTACTAATGCATCATATCTAGTATATCTATGACCATAATGTGCCAACAACTGATGGTATAAAGTATCCATGAAAACTCAAATGATCGAGTTGAGTTAGATCGCTAGTTTATTTAAATGATGATTAACCATTATTAATCTATTAACAAGCACTTTCTGTCCAAAAAGAAAAATCCATTGACATATACAAAGCAAAAAATCACCTAGCATATTACTATGTATCCAAGATTTCTATCAATTGAAGTTGGAATGGATATAGTAAAAGGGGTTGTTCTTTCACCAGTGATGAACACATTAAATTAAAAGACGCGTTTTACATTGAACACGATTATTTCGGAAGGACAATATATATAGTGATGTCGAACACCAAAAAACATAACCAAGATTCCTTGGTATCCTTTTTCAGCTTTTTCTTTGATCCCCAAGTTGTGAATCTCGAATTATTGGAATCTTTGGCAACCCCACAATTCCAATTCAAAATACAGGGTACATTCAATAGATAGTTCCGAAAGGGATATCACCATCACACTATCACAGCCAATTTCTCTTATTTCAAATGAACATTTACCACCCCACGTCACTCATGTTGACAATGAAGCAATGAACACCGTGTGCCATTAGTGATCGTCCATATAGGCAACTAGAGCGAGTCATTGTCCCAAGTGGGTCATGTCTCAATTAATCTTTACTTTGTTTGGATGGATGGCTTATACTATCTTTCATTTTCTCTCTTCTTCACAATTTGTGACTTCATGCATATCACAAATATCTTCACGTGAGTGGGGGAATTCTTGTTAATTTGCCCTTTAGATTTATGTGGGTTTCTCTTTTTCATTAGAGGCGTAAGCAGAATGAAGAAGCAACTACTTGACAATAACGGGTAACCCCTGCCTCGACTAGCTACTTCAGTGGTTGATGAAACTAAAATGGAGAAATAAATAAATCTAGAAACAGAATAGAACATTAAGGTACCCTCTTAATGTACTTAAGGTTCCTTCCAAGTTCTAAAAACTTGATGATAAACATGGGTAATTAGTTATATTATAATTAATTAAGAAAGAAATAATAGGTAACACTAAGGTCGTGGGCTTAAACCATATGAAAGGAGAGGATCATTAATCAAATAATTAGTTGTTCAAAGGCCTGGTTTAAGTGAATTGCACAGAATTGATAATTATTCAAACTTGTCCTAATCAAGACAAATCAAAGTGTTTGGGCTCTTGTGGTCATAGATATTGGGCTAGAATAAGTAATTTGCATATTTCCAAAAGTTTATGATAGCATCCCAACTCCCAAGATAGGCACAAAACAAGGAGGAAGACCATATGGAGGAACTTGTATTTTCTTTGAATAAAACTTTGTTCTCTACTGTCTTCATTTGTAAAAGATGTAGTCGTAATATTGTTCTAACATTCTTCTTCAACCATTATAATTAGAACAATATTTCCTACCAGCAATATTAAATAAATTAATAATTTTATCTATTGAAAAATATTCAAATTATTTAAATATAAAATTTCATTAAACAAGTTTACAACTCATATAAGTCTAAAAGATTAAAATGAAAATTTGTACATAACATTAGACTCAACCTAAGTCTACTTTAAGGCATTGAAATTTTTACACATGATCTCATTGGCAGATATGGTTTCATAAAGTTACAATCTTAGTGACATGGAAAAGATATTATAAAAATCTTTCAATGATATATCCATAACTATGTTAAGAATTTTAGGAAGCATTGAAATCTATGTAAAATGGTATGTCAACCTATTAGACACTTTTGAAATAAGATCGACGTACCTTTAATATTATTAAACACCTCTTAACCGTATCACAATTAAAATAGCTCCTTTTCTTGTTCGGATATCTCTTTAACACAATTTGAACACTTCTCCGATACGATTTAAGCATAAGTTAAGAGAGTGAGTTAACACTTACTCTTAGTTAAATACTTTCTAGACACTGTTACACATAAAATAAAATGAAACAAAAAAGTTAACTTATATTATAAATATTACAATTGTAGCATTATTTTTGTTAGACTCATTTTCACATGACTTAACTAGTAATTTTAACTTTTAAGAAATATAATTCATCTTACTAATTTTCTTTTATAAAGATTATATTTCTATTGTGAAATAATCCCTCTTAATATTTTATTCGCGAGGGTCGTTAATGCAGTTTTATATGAAAACTGTAAAGCCCAAAAGTGCTCGTAACTCACTACTTTGTTTTGATAATGCGAATTATATATATATAACTTATAAGCGGTGTTACACTATTTTATATTTTGGATATTAGTTGTATCTGTGTCAAAATTAGTACTTCATAGTTAGTTACTCAACATGTTTTACGCTTTGAATTCTTAAATTTCTTTCGGTAATTCTTGTCAAATATCATACTGAATGTAAATCTTCCTTAGACTATATTAATATTAGGAGAATCATTGATATCTTCAAAATTTTAGATCATTTTACCTTTATAAGTTGACTCCACTTCATTTTTTAAAACCTTCGCATCGTTTCACCTGAGTTGTCAATTACCAAAAACCAAAACTAAAGCTAGAAACATCTTGAATTCTTGATACATAAATTCCAAAATATTAATCAAATAATAATAATAAAAAAAAGTGCCTCTGATCTGTGACTTAATTTACAAGACCACAGAAAATATACAGAACAAACAACAACAATAAGGTAACATCTGGCATCATGTTATTTACAGCAACATAGGATAGGGCCAGATTAATAGATCTTATAGCATGGTTGATCCATTGTAGACTACAATTGCTTCACGAAGGCACCTAATCAATGCTTTCAAAGACCATCATAGTAACCACCAACGCTTATGTGAGCTCTGCTCATAGGAACACCTCTTGCTGCTGAAATTGCATCATTCAATTTGGTCGCATGCTGCACCACTTGCTTAATCCTCTGAAATCACAATCAAGGACTAGTTCAACATCCGACAACCCATTAAAAAAAACACAATTGGACTAAAACCAGTAAACTATTCAGTATTCCAAATTCCAATCATAGTAAAATTCCAACCTTACCACAAAATAAACAGACTTCTCTTTTCCATAACATTTCTGAAACACATAACACAATCCTATAATAAATCATAAACAAAATTTTACTATTTTAACCAAAGTTTTAAATTATGGTCACACTTTTGTCGCGATCTTTGATATTGCAACTTATTCCGCCACAATTTCAGTCGTGTTGTGGTTACGAATATTTCAAAGAACCAAAACTTACGTGCAATTTCATTAGTGCTTTTGATGTTACTCTCTAATTAGAATTGGAGTTTTACTATCTGTGAAATAAAGGTTTTTATTAAATGTTTACACACTAAGGTGAAACTTTAATTCTGATTGAGAAATTGCATATTAAACTTCAAAAACCTTGATATTGCAGTCAAAATTTTGGTCGTAGACAGTGTCTAGAACATTGGTTTTAACAATTTTATAAGCAACAAACCAAATAAAAAAAATATTGAGGGACTAGCTAACCTTGTCATCAGTATAGATCTGGAACCGAATCTTCTGATCCTGCTTTAGTTTGTTCCTCTGCTGGCTTCCAAAGAAGAGAACACAAATAGTAGCAGCAGCAACACCAAAAGAACAGATAGCTCCAACACCTGTCAAACTCCACTTCCACAAGTTGAAACCACTGTTGTTGTCTTCCTCCCAAGTGGACTCCTCTTCTTTGTCACACACATCCTTCTCAATAACCCTCCTTCTGGGAGAGGTGATGATCTCCATGGCCTCACCTTTGTCCTCAAATTTCAAGGAACCAGCAGCATCCATTGGAGCCAAGATTCCCCTTTTCATGTCCACAAACTCACTTTTCTCCTTGATCTTGAAGAAAACCTTCACTCTATCAGCTTCCACTGTCTCAAATTCCTTTGTGTTCTCTGATGGGGTAGCAATAGCCACTTCCATAGGACTACTCTTGATGATGTCTTTCACCAAAATATCTTCTGGGGCCTTCCCAATTTTTGGCTCCAATTGAATTGGCAAAGGGACTAGTTGAGTTCTCACCCTTGGTGGTGGTGGTGATGAGCAAAAGTAGTCCATGTCAAAGATGCCCTCGGAGTCCAATTTTCCAAAGGAATTCTGCTTTTGCTTTTGCTTCCCACCCTCTTCATTGAAATCAAGGTAGCCATCATCAGAGAGAAACTCCCACTCATCAATATCCATTAGTGTGGTTCAGGAGTGATCACAAGAAGCAACAAGGTTGGTTGATTGGTATGGTGTGTCAAATGGAAAGAAAAATTGATTACAAGTTGGAATTTTGAAAATTGGGTGTTGATTTATTGAATCAAAAGAAGGTGGCTTTGGGGGAATTTCAATTGAGAATTGAAAGAGCATGCCACCATGGATTTGTCCTGATGGAACTCATAGGCCATCATCAGCATATGACATGGTTTGAGTGCTTATCTTTGTTGAAGATGACAAATTTGAGTATGGTCCATGTGGGCCCCACCAAGGATAATTACCTAGATAGGATTCCTGGATATTTCTTTCCAATTTTCTACTGGATTATTAAACTCTATTATAAGTACACTCAAAAAAGAGTATTAAAGTACACCAAAAAAATGAAACCAAACTCTATTATATGCCTAAATAATAGTGGACGGTTTACTTTGGATAAAGCTCAGTTTTGATTCTGTGCGCAAAAACGAAGTAATAGCTAAATGACCAAGGTAATCAAATTAGGTTCTACCTTTTAATTAATTATTTATTGTTATCAGCCGGTGATTTTGTATCGACAACAAGTAGAGAGGTGTTTTCACATGTGAAGAAAAATAAAAATTTCTTTTGTTGCTTTTGTTCTGACCAATAGAGATAGAAGGGGGGGAGAGAGATTGTCGGTTGCTTGTTGAAAAAGACATAAAGAAAGTAAAAGAAGGAAGGTAGAGTGAGACCTCAGCAATTGTCCATAAGTTTGAACTCTTTTCTAGCATATTAATAATTAAATAACATTAAAATGTAATATTGTCAAGTGAAATTTTTATTAATTATAACTATGTTTTTTTTCTCGTTTATTGTAATACTTGACTATCTTTATTTTTATTTACAAGATTTAATTACTTAATTCATCATAATTAATTAAGAAAAATAATTAATTTAATTGATATAATTTTTTTCTTAAATTAATATTTAATATTCTCCCATCTCTTCTAAAAATCAATATTATGTGTTTTTTAAAAATAAATTACATAATTTATCACTCAATTAAAGATGACCCAACTGAATAACACAAACATGTTTTTTACATAATTTGTTTTTGAAAGACAGGTGACAATTTTCAGCTGCTAATATTTTAAATTAACTATTTTAAAATTTAAAGTTAATGAAACATTAATATTTTTAATGAAAAATAAAATAAAAGATTAAAATAAATCTTTAAACAGCATAAATAATTAAAATAAAACTTTCAAAACTTTTTTTAAGGTAAAAAAACTTTTAAAACTTAATATACCAAAATAAAAAAATACTAAAATATAAAGGAGCAACAGTGAAATTTAACCTATCCAAGGTTTATATTAGGGACTGAACAACATTTTGTGTTCAATTTGACAGGGATCGATTCTTGCCCATGCAAGAGGCGACATCATCACTAATCCTACACCACATATTGTGTTATATTGCTGTGGAGAAATTTCACAAAATAGTAGAAAGTTAGAAAGTTGAAGTGATTTGTTTGAAAGTATAAATCCACAATGAAACTTCAATTTAACCACAACATTGAATAAGTTAAGAGAAATAAACATTTATGCGGAGAGACTTCACACAATAGTAGAACGTTAGAAAGTTGAAGGGATTTGTTTGGAAGAGAAAATCCCTGACGAAACTTCAATTTAACCACAACATAGAAAGTTTGTTACAAGCAATCTTTTTATCATTTAACTATTGGAGAGAAATTTATTTATAATTTATAAATAAAAAATTTTGTATAATAATTTTAAAAAAGGGATTTATGTAAAAAAAAAAACTAAATTTTATGATAATGATATTTTTATTATTTTTGTGTGTTTAGATTTTGAATTTAAGTATCACAGTTATAAAATAGAAGTATTATGTGAATTTTAAAAATAAATGTGAAATGTAAAAAGCAAAAAAAAATAAGATTGATAATTTATTCTAAATTTAATTTTGATCATCAACTTTGATTATATAATTGAAATTGTCTTATTTAACCTTTTTCACTTCATACACTTCTTGTATATAGATACATGACTTACGAGAGGGCAGCCCAAGTGAGACAAATCACAAAAGCATATCTTAAGGAAATAAAATCTTTAGGAATTTTTTTTGTTGGCCATGATAGAACAATTTTCTTATTACTTTTTTATATTAAAAGATTTTATTTATTTATTAAAAGTATATCGTAGGTGTGCAACATTTTTGTAGTACTCTTCTAGCCTGAAGAAGTAATAAGCAATGAGAGGTAACCAACCACAATTGAAAGAACAAGTGTAATATATCAAATTTAACCATCATTGAATTTATGAGCATATGCCAATTTAATTTTTAAAATTTTAAAAAAAATACTATTTTAATCTGTTTGAAATAATCAAACGAGAATTATTTTAGCCTATAAAATTACAAAATTAAAGACTAGTGGCTTATATTTGATTTTCATATATTAAAATGACATTTTTGTAATTTTAGAAATTATTAACTGCTACTGATAATTCCAGTGACTAATTTAAAGTATTTATCGCAATGAAAAACGTTGCAAGACTCTTACAATTCCACCAACAAAAACTTGAAATTGAAACATAGCAACAAACAAGTTTCTATAGCAACCATACGTAATTGTCGAATGTTGCCCTAGTCGCCTATGCAAACAAGCACATGAACCCTGTTCTGCAAGCATAAGGATGCCGGTATACTAGGAAGAGTGCTTGCAACACACTTCATACACAATCTTTACTATTAATTAAGAATTACAAAATCATTAATAGATCTCATTAAATAAGTGAATCCACAAAGTTTTGTGATATCCGATAGATACCAATCAAGAATAGAGAATATGTTCAAAATAGAGTATTAGAAAGTGTGTTAGTAATAAATACAAGATAAATCTATAATGCTATTTAGTCACCGTCAGCCACACTTTGTTAAGTGGATGATAGATAATACCTGAATTGATTTATTCTTTCTTCCAGACTTTGAAAATAATGGAAGTTGGTTGAGCACTTGAGCTGCAAAATGTTTTAAGTGGGGCTAATGTGGGTGTTGGGGAAAGGTTGTTGAGAAGGATGCTTCGTGCTTATATCACAATGTGTGTATGATTTCATTCAGAAAAAAACTAATTTACAAGAAAGGAACAATTCTCAAATTTATATGCTTGTTCGCTTCCTCCCAAACCCGGCTTAAAACATAAATCAACATTTGGCTTTTAATACTACAACAAAATAAGCAAGAGAGAAGAAGACTATGTGTTGCCAAGCTTCACTGAAAGCTTGAGGATATAATATTATCTAATAAAAATAAACTCTTAACTACCCTCAAAATGACATCATAATAAGGTTGTTAGTTCAAACTTTGGGTGGATGATCTAGCTGATGATGACTCACCAAGGGAAACAGAAGTTATAGATGAAGCCCAAACGCGGGCACTCCTTGCCTTTTCGTGAAAAGTCCTGGTCTTGCACAGTCTTAGCTTGTTCCAAATCCTCCTGACATCGATCACCTGAAGCACGCGCCCCATCATTTGGCAGGTCTCACCAAAAATTTGCAAGTTCAGATGAGGAATGCAGGAAATCCAAAATGCTCGGAGATGTGATCCAATCTTGGGGAGAACAAAAAGAAGTAACCTCAAACAGAGAAACAATACAGAGAATAGCAAGTAGGGTTCCCTACTCCATGTTTCTTTCATAGACAAACTGAATAGGTTTGTAGTTGAATTCTCATCACTCATCGTGCTGGTTGATGGACTAATAACTATATTACTACTTGGTGCAAACCCTGATACAAGCGGACAAGTCAATGGATGTAAATTGGGCAAAAAAATATTATCAATCATTGAAGTTTCTTTCACTTCACTCGAGTTACTAATTGGGGAAGAATTGTTGCTTTTAATAATACATTGTATAGTTACAAACAAGAAATTGGATATGCTTACCTGTCTTTCTTTCGTAAAATTCAAAAAGGGAGAGAAGATTGTTTGGACCGTGATATCTCAACTTTGATGTCTGGTTCACTAGTAATATTGCAGGCAAGCTGTGAATTCCATATTTTGAAAAGAAGCTACACAACAAAACAAATGTTGACATCAACATACATTTATAAAGATAGCCTATTGATCATGTCATAATTTCTGCTAAATTTTAAATTCATGTATAAAATACAAAGTTGAAAAAGAAAAGAATATATTTATTGCTTATGGCATTAGCCTAACTAACAGGAAATTGAGAAATGCTAGCAGTTGTGTGAAAAATCCATGTAGGTTTTCATGCCTTAATTACAAGGCATATACTTCGTATTTAGTGGATCCACATGGCTTTCATTTATTCATATAGAATTTTTTCAAAAAACTGTCACAGAGAGTAACATTAGAATTCCTTAATAGGAAATTAGATATTGTTGATCCAGGAATAGAACTAACCACTGCAAGTTATATGCCATAGACAGAGTAGGCAAACAACATACAAAAAAATAGTTTCATCCTTATTTAGAAACTTTAAATAGAAGCAGGGATAACTTCAAAACCTTGGCAAAACTGATGATTTCTCAAGAACCAAATGTTCTACTTGGAGAAACGTGGAACTTAGAATTTCAAATTGAGGAAGCATTTTACGAGAGAATGGGCACCAAGATGCATAAAAGAGTATAGACGTATACTCTGTCCTCTTTATGTCAGAGAAAATTCCTTCAACAAAATTTCCATCCACCTAAACAAATCAAAAATAAAAATTAAATAAATGTCATCAGAATATGCAAATTGTTAATAGATAACTAAATGATCTATGTAACTATTTACTCAAATCTATAACTGGGATTCAGACTAAAGCTAGTGTGAGTGACTTGATTGAAAATTGAAATAATCAAAAAAGGTTATCTATTTTCCTGAGGAAAATATAATCATTCGAAGATTTGACATGATTTTTTTTTCAAGAAAAGAATACAATGACAGGTGTTGCAGTGGTTCAGAAGATGCTAGAGAGCATCGTAATAGTTAACAACACTATATAGCCATCTATAAAAAAAAATTAATGCTAAAAAGTAAAATAAGAAATTTATGCAATCTCCTCATGAATTAAAGCCATAGTTCATATATATTTTTTATCACAATTAAATTATTTTGACTGATACATATGGATCACTCTTTAGAGGTTATTAGAGGACATCAAATGTACATACTCCCTCTGTTCCTATATATAAGACCCAATTACCTAATTCATCAAGATTAAGAAAAATAGTTAGTTTAGTTGATAGCAATAAATTTGTCTTAAATTTATAACTTTTTCCATAATTATCCTTGTCATTAATACTCCCCTCTCTTCTAATTGTTTGTGAATACATTCTCTCTCTTTTTTTAATTAGGGATATTTCTAGTCTAAAAATAATTAATGCAAGAAATATTATAGATTGAGTCTTATCAGAAGGAACAAGCACTAATTCAAACTTGGGTCTTATAAATAGGAATGGAGGGAGTATTTTATTGTTATACCAGTGTGACCATGCCATCCAATGAGAATAATCAAGTCAACTAGTTCTCAATCAGCTACAAACAAAAAAAAAATTACACTTATCAGAGTCAAAAACCACAAACAATACCATCCTGGTCATGAAAACATTGGTGACAACTCCATTTTCAAAACTAATTTTAAAATTTTTCACTTCTCTGTCACAATCCTAGCCATGACAATTGACAAGTACAATAGTTAATCGTTTACAAGCAATTAAGCGTAGCAATCTTTATCCTAGCAAAATCTTCAAGGTCCAAGGCAATACTATAAACTCAATTTGTCTGCTATAAAAACAAAGCAGTTAAAAAAAATAAAATAGTTAACCAAAATAAGAAATATGAGAAATTATCTACACAAGCCTGCAAAATCAAGACTTCAAAACCATTTACGGGTATGAAATTGTCCCTATTAATCAATAGCTACATGAATCGCACAACATGATTCAGATCAAACTATCCAAACATTGAAAACAAAATCTAATAAAACCAGAAACCTAGGAAAAAGCAAACACAGAGCACAAAACAACCTCAATACATGGAAATTAACAAAAATATAAAAAACGAGGTACCTGAAGAGGTGGATTCGATGGGATCGAGATTGGGCATTGTGATTGAAGATTGTAGCGAAATGAAGGCAGCTCGGGAAGGCACGAAGAGGAAGAAGAAGACGCAAACGTGGATTGAATCATTGCCATGCAAAGGAGAAGAAGAATAAGCCAAGCAGCCATGAAGGAAGGAGAAAAGCAAAATGGCAAAACGGGAAAAATAAAGGGAAAAAAGAACGAAAGGTTTTAGAGTCTCTCTCGTCTTTGTTTTAGGAACCTTTCTCTCCCACACATTCATATACTTAAAAATCGCTCTCTCTCCAACCCCGAGTATACCTCGTGTGTGTTTGTTTTTTCTAGACAGTTCGCAATAGCCATTGTTTTTTGAAAAATGAAAAATTCCACACTTTATTTTATTCTTAATCTTGCATTACGTTTTTTTTTTCAACCAAGGTACTACATCTTAATGATACTACAACTTATCTCAAATATTAGAAAAAATAATATTACACACTAACTAAAAAAATTAGTTAATCACTATACACACAAATAACATGAAAATGATGTTAAATTATATTTTAAAAAATTTGGTTTAATTACTCATTTAATTATGATAGTTTTCAAATTTATCATTTTTAATCTCTATAATTAATAAGTAGATTTTTAGTCCTTGAAATTTAATAAGTGAATTTTTTAGTTCATTAAATTTACATTTTAATCCCAAAAGTCATATGTGATTAAATTTTTTTAAGTCTATTAGTTAAAGAATTTTAACTATAGGCACCATTTAGGAATTAAAATGTAAATTTTAGGGACTAGAAAATTCATTTATTAATTATAAAAACTAAAAGGGATAAGTTTAAAAACTATAAAGATTAAATGGATAATTAAATCTAAAAATTTTAAACTTTTCTTAAACAAAAAATGAGTTATCATCTCATACGAATTTTGCTTAAAACAAATAAAATATAATGTGAAAAGCTTGATCAAACAATAATGAAATGGTTTTCTTAATAGACCAAAAACTGATATAATATCTAAAAATAAATCTAAACCCTTTGTTAGTTAAACATGAAGAAAAAAAATAAAGAAAAACACACAAGGTTTATATTGGTTCGACTATATCACCAAGACTACATCAAGTTTTAGACAATTCACCAAGTTTCATTAACTTAACAAAAGTTACAAGTATTCTTTATTGTTACTTCTAGCTATTACAATAACAAGTTATACTCCAAGCTTGATTTCAACAAGATTTGTTGTTTAAGATTGTTTAATGACTAAAAGATGATTGTCTTACAAATATTACACTCAACACTTTAGTCTTTTCTCTTAAGATATACAAAGTATTTTGACAACTTTTTATCTATATAAAGGTCTACAAAAAGTTTTACACAATAAAAAATGAATGAATATTTCACATAAGATTAATTCATATTTTGTTCTTTAAAGCTTATTCTATTTATAATCTTCATCTTTAAGTGTTTGTTGTCCTTCAATGGATTAATTCGTCACTTAAAGTTTTTCGTCAAATGAATTCTAACTATTTAGGCAATTAATGCTTACATTAAATGCATGTTCGTTCTTCATGCAGAGAGTTCATGTTGATAGATTAACGTGACAAACACTTCAGCAGAAAAGTCACTTCTTTTATCAGAGTTGATCTGCATAGTGAAACGTCTTTTGATAAAGGTCAACACTTTTAGATTATGGACTTCATTTATTATTCATAGGATTTTGACTTGATAGATAAAAGAATTTCAAACGCAAAGTATTGAATAAAGGTCTTAAATGCAACACTTAAATGCTATGTCAAATCATGTATGTGAGAGACATCATCTGAAACTTCAAACGATGAGATACAGATCATGATCTGGTAACACACTAGACTCAACTTTTTATCATTTTGTATTGATTTGCATCTAATTAAAATAATTAATAGTCTTGATTTGTTTTTAAGACATAGATGCCTTTTGACTTAAAAATTATTTTTTCCCTAACTTTCCTTCATTGAAAAATTATTGTATTTGATACCAAGAAAAATGCATTTTTCTTCTTCTTATATTTTATACTAGGAGTATGAATTATTTTTTCATTCACATAGGCTAAAATCCTGAACACAAGCTTAAGAGATAAAATTATCTACCAATCATACCATATCATATTAGTTTTAATCTTGTATTTACTTTTACAACATTAGCAAGGGGGAAGACCAAACATACACATGGACGAATGGAAGGAATAAAATATTAAAAAAAACTAAATTTTATTTTTGGTTTATTATATTTTAGTGATTTTATTTTTATTTTGTTATATTTAGTTTTGAAAATTTTATCTTTGATCTTTTATGTTTTCGAAAATGTCATTTCAATCCCTTCTTTTACCTACCATTAACAACAACATTTAGTATTGCTAGTATTTTAAATTTTAAAATAATTAATGTCAAACAATGATAACTAACTTAGTTGTCACTATCTTTATTTTATTTTAAAAATTATAAACCACAAAGAAAAATCCTCTCAACTTCTTATTTTCATATCTAATTTATTTTTCCATATGTGAGATTGATTGTTCAACCTAAGTTGACTTCACTCACCATCATCAATGCCATTTTGAGGTACAAAAATTGCCTTCAAAATTTTTAAAACTTAATATATTAAAAAATACATTACTTCCTAAAAGTAAAAAAATTAATTTAAAAAGTATTTAAAAGTGTAATCTTTCAATCACTTTAGTTCAAAATTTAAAAAACTGCGTGACTTAAAACAATAATATTAATATATGTTGAAAGGATCAAAAGTAATAGTAAATTGCTAATTTTATTTATTTGACTTTTTGTGGACTTATTTTTGTTTTTTCACCCTTTAAAAAATGCAACAACGCTTTAGATTTTCAGCATCAAAATGATGTTTTATCAAATGATTAAATAACAACAACAGAAAATGTTAAATAAATAATTTATATTTCTTTATCTAAGAAAACTATAGTATAATAATATATTTTAAAAACATACGCTAATAATATAAACAAACAATCAACTTATTTTTCTTTCAATAATTTATAAAATATTCATAGCATAAAAATCAAAGTATATGACTATTGACTACACAAGTCCTTTTTTTTTTTTCTGTCATAACACAACTCACAAGAAATGAGAAAAAATGAAAACAAATAAAAAAAAAGGGTTAAAATATTTCTGAAGTGAATCTACCTATAAAGCACAAAAACCCAAGCGCGTTGCTTCCTCTGAACCGAAACGAACCTCAACAACGCTGAGCGCAGAAAGGGGAAAAGGGGATTAGGGTTTAGGAAGCAGCGACAACAATGGATTTCACAGTGGAGAAGAAGGAATCAGAGAACAACGCCGAAAATGCTCACCCAACAACGTTAGATTCTTCTTCTCAATTGGCATCGGCACTTGATTCCAACAACAAAGAAATCGAAGAACGACAAGCTCGTGAACTCAAAGCCGGACTTCACCCCCTAAAGGTTCCTCTCTCTCTCTCTCACTTCCATTTTTATTTCTTCACCACTCAATCGCTCAAACTCTACCAACAATTATTAGTATTGTTCTTGTTTTTAGAATAAAATTTAGATACGGTTTTGGTGCTTTTCTCCGATTAGAACGATAGTTTCACCTTGATAATCTATAGTGAGATATGTAAACTTTTATTACGCGGATTACTGAGGTGAAACTTCAATTTGATTAGAGAATGGAATCAAAAGTATACGAGAACTGCATCTAAGTATTGTCTATTATTATGTGTTTGTTCCTTAAATTAGGGTAATTTTGACTTTGATCCTGGTCTATGGTTGTGTATTTGGGACGAAATGGTTTGCAATGAGAAGTTTGGTGATTCATATCTAGGCTTTTTATTTTTTTAATTTGTTTTTCTTATTTTGGTTTTTTATTGGAGAATGGCAATTTAAGGGCGTAAGTGAAGTTTGCACCAACGCATAGACATGCAGAGGTCCGATGTAATGGCTAAATTGGAAGTTTCGGATTGTGGGTATTTATATTATTTGCTGAGGAAGATGATAAAGAAATTAAAATTTTGGATTGGTTTTTTGTTAAGGTTTTATGTAAGGGTAGCCTGCTTTGATGTATCACTATGATTCTGGGATCTTTCAATTTGACGTAAGGAGTGGTTTTAATTCTGGAAGAGTTGATTGAATGTTGTGTTGGCTGCTTCTGCTTTGAAGTAGTTATATGAGAGATGGTTATGCACTTGATTAGATTGAGCATCTTGATCATTTGAGATGCTTGTTGATTATGTGTGGTAGCTATGTTTGTTTCACTCTATCTTTTATCCTGCTTAGAGGCTGTTGGTGCAATTTAACATTTTGGTGGATTTATTTTGTGTTGCTGGTGATTTCTATTAGCAGCACAAGTTTGTCTTCTGGTACACTCGTCGAACACCTGGAGTTCGAAATCAAACATCATATGAGGACAACATAAAGAAAATTGTTGAATTTAGTACGGTGAGGTCTTTGCTTTGTTGATAGTTGTAGTTGAATATGAGTTCATACTTCATTACAATTATCCATACCTTGTTGATTCCATGATTGTATGTATTGTATTAATAGGTTGAAGGATTTTGGGTCTGCTACTGCCATCTTGCTCGTCCTGCTTCTTTACCTAGTCCAACAGATTTGCACCTTTTCAAGGAAGGAATCCGTCCTCTATGGGAGGTAGATACTTAAAAGTAGTAGCTGAAGTTGCATTTTCTTGCCGATTGAGAATTTATAAGCTGTTCCAATTTTTTGAGGGGGTGGGGGAGGGTGAAAAGGGGGAAGGTGTGTCGTATCGATCTTTTAATTTTCATTGACACACTGCATGATTGTTTTTCTGAAGGACTCTGCTAACTGCAATGGTGGTAAATGGATTATACGATTCAAAAAGGTTGTCTCTGGCCGTTTTTGGGAGGACCTGGTAATGCAAATATTTTCATCTGTAACATTTTTTATCTTCCTTGATAAAATGTATGGCTATGGCATGATTATGGAAAATGTTAACACTTTAATTTATTGAGTGATTATTTAAATCTGTACTTGCACCAACTAGTTTTACTGAAAATCTGATTTTATCCCAATGGTCTGTTTTGATACATATAGTTTATCTGATCCCACTCAGTAGCATAAGTCTTGGTTGTTGTCGTTAATATCTAAATTTTTCATTAAAATTAGATGAATGTTAGCAACATACTCTAATACACTCATTTTAACACACTCTACTATTGGTTCCAATTTTTTTAAAACTACAAAATTATGAGAGAGACTTGTTGAATAAGAAGTAAGACCCGCAAAAAAAAATGTGATTTCAAATAAATTTCAGCCAGTAGTGGAGAGTGTGTTCAAAAGAGTGTTAGAATGTGTTACTAACATTTCTCCTAAAATTATGCAATTTTATGGGCCTCAAATGTTTTGTTGTTGATTTTCACAACTGAAACTGAAGACAGAAACCTACATTTCTGAAGTTAATTGACCAGCTAAAGTACTGTTTGGAATCTCTCTTGTTTGGTTATTTTGATTTCATGACCTGTACCATCAATTGCTATTATATTTCTGTCTTCTATTGTTGGAGACTTGAATGTTTCATAATACTAAGTGCAGGTTCTTGCCTTGGTGGGTGACCAATTGGATTATGGGGATAACATATGTGGTGCAGTACTAAGCATTCGTTTCAACGAGGATATATTGAGTGTCTGGAATCGCAATGCTTCAGACCATCAGGTTGGCATTATTATGGACCCTATTTGTATATGCATATGTAAATTATGCATGTCCTCAGTATTGTTGCTTTTTTTCTTTTATAGAAGCATCCTTAGTATTGTTCCTGCTTTCTCATTACAGGCTGTAATGGCTCTGAGAGATTCAATCAAACGTCACTTAAAGCTTCCTCACAGCTATGTTATGGAGTACAAGCCCCATGATGCCTCTCTGCGAGACAATTCATCTTACAGGAACACTTGGTTGAGAGGCTAGAGATCCAATTGTGTTCTTGCCAAAGTCCCTGCCGTGGAAGCTATATTGCATACTGGTGCAGCTTTCACTCAGCCAGGACTGGTTTCACTCAGCCATTGGCTTCGGTCTAGTGATGGGGCTGGGTGTTCCTGGACTGGTTTCTGTCTTTTGAATTCAATGTACGACAGCTACATTGCTACTGCTTTAAATAGTTTCATTTGGTTACTTGGGGTTCACTCTAATTTTGTGTAGTGTGTCGTAGTTTTTGTAAATAAACTTGTTCGTCTTGTTGCTTTTCACCTCGCTTATGGAGAGAATCATGGCTTTTCATTCCCATTATATATGGTAGATTACTTCTGTAGCGCATTTTACAGAGACATTAATCCTTTGAACTGAGACGATCGATGAGATGGGAGGGGATCAAGTCTACTTTAAACTGATAAATATAGTCTACTTTAAACTGATAAATATTTGTATTGAATTTTGTTATTGGCTTGATTTTAAAATAAAAACATCCGAACAATTTATCACTCATTGTATTTATTTAAAATTAATTTTGCAAAGGTATTTTATTAAAAATATCCAAACCACTCATTCTATACATGTTTGATACAAATGGTGTTCATATTTGAATGTTACTCATTATGTTATATTATGTGATGAATAATTTGGATACCTTTGCATAAGTCTCTCAAGTTGTACCCTTTTACCTTCATTTCATTAAAGAGCATTTTAATGGTAGATCTTAATGGTAGATCTTAAGTTGAAATCTTAAATCATTTTTTGATCTTATCACGTAAGATTTTCTTTAGTGGTAGATTTTATTTTATGATTTTAGATAATTTTTAATAAGTTTCATATGAATTTCACTTTTTAATATTTTTTTTTCTTTTTCTTCTCCCTCAACATTCATGCTCCCCCATCCAGGTAAGTACATCATTTTTTTCTTCGTCTTCTTTTTTTTTTCCTCAACGACCTTCTCTCATTCTCGCAAATTTCTGATTTTCTGTTTTGAATATTTTTTTTTTATTTTTTTTCAAGTATGGTAAGAGATCTTTAGGAGTTTTGTAGAAGAATTCATTCTTCACTCTAAAGATCTCAGATTTCTCTCTATTGCAAGATTCACATCAAATCTTGAGTTCAAATGGCATATCATAGTCCATTGATAGTCAATTAACAATTAATGGAAGGGACTAAAATTATATAATTTTAAAATTTGAAACACCAAAATTATGAATTTTAAAAATAGAAGAAACAAAATTATAAAGTGATACTTGGTTTGAATTTTTTTTAATTTAGAAAACATGTTTGCTTTAATTTATTATTTTCTCTTTTAAAATATGAAAATATTGAAAAACTGCTTGGGGCATTTCAACAAAGAGCTTGTCAACAACAAAAAAGACCTTTTTGAACCCAACGCACAACATTGTGCCGTCAACCACCCTCCACTTGACTGTCGAACCACCTCCTTTTCCGGTGTCGACCTTGCTGCCAACAATCGAAACAGGACACGATGAAACCTAACCAAAAGGGAATGAAATCTCTGAAGGTTGGGTCGCGGTGGTGATAGGTGGCGGTGCGCGGCGTTTTGTTGGTGGAGGTTGGGTCGCCGGAGTTTGCGCTTGTGGTTGTGGAGGACAAGGCAGTGTGGTTGTTTGGGTTATGGTGTGGTGTTTGGAGGTGGGGTGTTAGCCGTTTGATGCATTGATGATGGAGTTTGGAGGTAGGTGGTGCTGCGTGGTGGTGTTTTGGGAGATGAAGGTTGAAGGAGAAGAAGGTAGAGGAAGGATGATGGGTCGAGAGGGTTGGGAACGAAGCTGCCAAAGAAGTTGGTTATAATTACGACTGAGCCACCATGTTTTCACTTTCATAAAAAAACATTTAAAACGACAAATGCTTGTTTTTAATTATCAGTCTTTTTTACGAGAATGTTTTCTCTAAAAATATTTTCAAAAATTAAACCAAACACATATTCAAATGCATTTTCTGTTTTCTTTGAAAATAACAAGCGCCACGTAATTTTGTCATAAACTTAATTATAATCTTTTGTTGCATTTATGAGTTACATATACTAAACGCTACAAGCATAGCAACCCCACCCAGGCAACAATGTAGTATAACTTAAGTTTGTCATGGGAGTTACTATAAAAGTAGTTACAGCATGATTGTGATCTCATACATAAGTCAAATGACATTGCATGCATCATCTATAGGTAAACTATCCTAAACAGATGACTGGAGCCCGATGATACCTGATCAACAATTAGCAATTGTCAGGTTTCAACATACAAAGCAAGAAGCAGCTGGCTGTATTAAACCAAACTGAACTCTATGATGCCACATACTACCTTTTCTGTCATTCTGTGTTTAACCTAACTTATTTACTGACTGTAATACTGTATGCATAAGAATGACTATGTTTACAAATTACAACAACTAGTTCAACTATATGGCCTATAATAACTTATCCTGGTATGAGTCAATAACGTTCTATCATCCAAGCTAAGTATGCTTTTTCTACAATCCTGCCTATTTAATAGTTTGACAAGAAAAAAAATCATATTAGAATTTAGAGGCACTAAGCCACTAACAATTTATGCATGCAACGGATTAAACTCGTGGAATAGATTATAATTTGTTAATGTCCGGAAACAATATGAAGAAAAGTGAGAATTACCACATGCTAATCTTGCACCTGCATTCCCAGTAGTCTTGCTGAGTTCATGCCCACCTGTTTTATAATAAACGAAAAGTTTAAAACTCATAAAAATGGTGATAACTGATAAGATACAAAAACTAAACAGCAAAGTTGTGGACTTAATCTATAAATAAAGGCTAGAATGCTAGGGCAAGTGGTGAAAAGAATTTTAGTCCATCGTGAACTCTAAAAATTCAAACAAGCTAAAGAAAAAAGAAAAAAAAAATCACATCTATTCTCTAGACATTATGTCAAATATAACCAGCAAAATCATGCCAATAGAGACATTAAAGGGGAACCAACAAGGACTCATCTGAATATTACACAAGCATAATACTGAAATATTTATTGGAAAATCTAAACAACAATATTTGGTAGCTTTTGATACTGTCCTCTTTACCTAAAATACAGATACACAGTGGAGCATCTTTATGATTTTTCAACACTAAATAATACAAATATAAAATTATTCCAATCTTTTTTATGCATGACAAGAAGTTACTTCATATATAGACATAATCATTCCATGGGTGCTTGTATTCCTCTTTTTATTTATTTTATATTTTTTGTATGATAATCCCCCCAAAAATATCTTCAGCTTTTACTAGTGTAGTGCATCAAGAAAAAAATCTTAGGCAGCAATGACAGTCCACTAACCAGACAAGAATTCAACTTTTAGTTCTCACTTTAAATTGCCCAAACTTTTGGACCTCCATCACATCCTTGCAGTGATTCTTAAACCTTTGATCTACAAGGATGCATATCATGCGATTGCTCCAATTTGTTTAGGTCATCGTTATTATGGAAGTCACTAGCCTCTTAATACTTGTAATATATAATGTTGTGAGGTTACTTCAAATCTTAAAATATGTTACAACTTTCTGGATCACCATTAATGGAAAGGGGATCCCCCTTAAATGTCTCTATTCTGAATTACTTTCAAATCAAAGACTTGGGTTCTCTCAAATTTTGTAGGTATAGAAGTAGTTCTCTCAAATATAGTGTTTTGTGTCAGTTGAAGTATGCATTGGACATTATTGAAGAGGCTGGCATGCTAGACTGCAAACCAAACGACACTCCTATGGATCCAAATAACAAGGTTCTTCCAGGACAGGGGGAGCCCCTTATTCATCCGGGAAGGTATTAGAGACTAGTTGGTAAGTTGAATTATCTTAGAATGACATGACCAAAAGCAGGTCATACTTATGATACACATCGGGATGCAGCCATTTGAATTTTGAGGTGTGTAAAGGGGTCCCCGGATCAAGCTTATATTATATAACAATAAATGTAACAGCCGTAACTTTAATAAGTAAATAAGAAAATAATAAATTAATACATAAATAAATAAGAAAAAATAAAATAAAAATTATTAGGTCATAAATTTTCACTATATAAGCCAAATGTTAACCTAGAGAGCAGCTTTTTGGAAAACACATTCTGTTCCTTTCTTCTTTTCTGACACACAAGAATCCTAACAGAGCAATCAGAGGAGGAGCTCTAGAGAGCACCAGAGACGCCATCATTGTTAACAGAGAACATTTAAGCGACTACCTCGAGGTAAGGGATGAGTTACTCACGCTTGGGGATTAGAATGAACATGTGTAGGGATCCCTAGAGGATCAATTTTTGGGTTATTTTGGGGTGTTTATGAATTTAATTATGTTTTCATGTTTAATCGCGGATTGAGTGTGTTTGATGAACCAATTGGTGTTCTGTTGCGAGTTTGTTGTAGAATTGATGTGTTCTGTTGCGAGTTTGTTGTAGGATTGATGTGTTTCTCTGTTAGGTGTGTACCTTAGGAATTAGAATTCTTTATAATTAACATAAAAATTGTGTGGTGGTGATTTTGTTTATACCAGATATGTTGGCCTTTCAATCTTGTTCCTGTGCTAATGTATATTGTGTCCAGATAATTATTTTTACACCGCAGTGTATACGTGTACATATATATTGACACTATTTTTTTTTACAAGCTGTATATTTTATTTCACGTGGGTGATTTCTTGTCATGAAATTCATAGGTGTAGGGATTGTTGGATAATTGAATTGGCTAAAATCATTTAAAGAAATTAACTAAAGTTGTATTCACATTGTAATTAGGCATTTTCTTGATGTTGGCAACTTAGTTGAAATATATTTAAAATATAGGTATACATGTTGTTCATAGAAATCAATATGAATATATATTTTATTGTTATATATAATTTGTATTTACTTAATAATATATTTGATATTATTGTGATTACTTTATATTAATATGTATTTAATATTTTTTATATGTTATATGTGATATGTACGTTTACGTTTACGTTAATATATATATTTTGTTATATATTTTGAATATAATATACTTATATATATATTTTACGTGTATTTTATAGTTAGTTGTTTATAAGCCTTGAAGTTAAATATTGTATGTTATTATTATTATGATACATTGTTATCTAATTGTTGAGTATATTTTGTAATTAGTTAGAGTGTGAAATGTTAAACTATAGACATGAAACATGATTGTGAATGAGTGTGTGATTGATATTTGTAGAGATATTACTTGTCATGTAAGTTATGAGTTATACAGTAACCCGACCAGTGTGTACCTTGAGAGAACTTTTATGCGCAGTGTTAAAGAAAATTGTAGGATTCCTAGTTAGGATCCTGAAGGGTTAAACTATAGCGCAATTTGTTAAATATGTTTGAAATATAAGAGTAAGGTCGTGGGTATTATATAACTCATAAACAGTGTCTGCGTGCAAATAAAAAAATAATATTTTAGGGGTTGGACTTGAATCAGGAAGGTGAGGCCCAAACGGATTCTTCGGAGTCTAAGCCTTGGGGGTAAAGATACTCGGTTTGAGTGCTCCTTTAAGCCTATGTTGATCCCATGTGGTTGGGGCATTCTCGCAAAACAGAGTAACCCTGACTGGTCACCTTATGATGTTACTTAGTGAGAGTGATCGAGTATACCCATTGTGTGGTGTGCTTTGTCATGTACTCCTAAGCGTCCCAGTGTTGTTTTTCACTGACATGGTACCACATTGCATATAGGCTTGAGTCTTAGTATAATTGTTGCATAACGCTTGTGTTTGAATTTCATTGAGTTAACAATTGTGGTTGGTGTTATTTTATGGAGTGTGTAAACTTGAATGGGTGTGAATAACGTGTGCGATTTTGTGCAGTAATGCTATTTATATAAATTTAGCTTTAAGTATTATATGTTTCACATGCTCTAATGTTTTATTATATACGAATGTGATAACTCACTTCCGGTGTGTGTTTGTGTTTGGACTGATTGCCACTTTGTTTCAGGTGAGCCTTCATATGATGAGTCACATGCTAGAGATGGAGAGACTTAGTCTGTGATAGGGATTATGATTTACTGAATGATATAATTGTGTTATACTTTTCTACTTTAGATTTTTTTTTATTATTTATTTAGAGTGGACGGCCTTGTTTTGAGTCGGGATAATCTTATCTTTTATTAAAAAAAGTAATATTCTATTATGTTTTCACTAAGTGGATGTGAACCTTTATCCTTTTGAATTGATTAAATTAAATGTGTTTAAAAAAAATTATTAATTAATTTTGCATGTTTTTTTTCCTTCTTTTATTATTATGTGTTTATAATCTTTTAATTAAATTTTGTATGATTTATTTAATTAGTTAGTTATAATTGTAAGGGTAGAGGGTGTCACAATAAAGGTCATACTTGTAATTAATTATACAATGCTGATTGGGTTGGGTCCCCTCTTGATAGATGTTTTACCTTAGGATATTATGTTCTTGTCATGTTGTCTCTTGGAAAAGTAAGAAGTTTGAGATTGTGACTAGAATATCAAGCTATGACGTTGGTTACATGTAAGCTAATAATATGGATCAAGCAACTAATTCAAGAACTAAATTTGTAGATATCTTTCAATTAAAGCTGTTTTGTGGTATTCAAGCAGCCTTCCATATTGCCTCTAATCCAGTTTTCATGAAAGAATCAAAACATATTAGCGTGTCATTTTATCAGAGAAAAGGTGCTCTCTAGCACCAAGTCCCTTAGGGTTCCCCATATTAGGTTCAGTTGTAACAAGCTGGGTCCATATAATTTTATTGAAATTTTTTTTTTTTACTAAACCTTATTAACAGAAAAGAATATAAGAAGGGAGCTTACAAGGGAGGTGAAATGATGTCTTTGAACGATATGCAACATGTAAGCATATCTTTGGACGTGATAAGTGATATAAGCTCAGTTGAGACATAATCTCCGCGTAAAGATTTTTGAGTGGGTCAATTCTGTGATGGTTCACACGCCAAGGTTAGTAGTAGCTATAGTTTATTGAAAATTTTGAGATGTACATGGCCTATCCAAATTACCAAAGGGGGATGACAATTATACTTGTAAATTGTAACATCATTGGACCAAAACTTGTTGGGTCAAGTGGTATGTTTAGTTTTCGTTTTCAGGTAAAGCTTAATAGTTTTGTGAATTAAAAAAAAAAAATCCTTTTCAAGTAAATTTAATATTCGAATTTTCTAAATAAAAAATAGGTGTCGGAAGAGTTTTGTTATTTTAAAACACCAAAGGTTTAAAACTGAAAAATCTGAGAAGATCCCAAAACATTTTTTTTCTCTAAATTACTCCCTTCGTCTCAAATATATATATATATATATATATAACCAATTTCAAATTAAGACCAAGTAATTAAATGTTTTTATTTTATTTTATTTTACACTTACTAACTTGTTCAAAGCAATTTTATTTGATTGAATGGGCTAATATATTATTTTTCATCTTTCAATTTGTAGTTGTCTGCTGGTTTTGCCAAATACATACATGAATGCTCTGACTTTTTACATAATAATGACTGAAAAAGGTTCCCTTAAGCAACTAATTCAATCCAAATATCTTCCTGCTAATATTTGGAAAGCAGTTAAAACAGAATTCTATTTCTTTTTATTTCTAAACAGAAAAACTAAAAAAAATAAACAAATACTGTAGAAAAATTGGAAGAAAGATTTGCTGGATCATACTTAGACCTTCAGGTTTAACACAAAAAAGAGCAAAAGGGTGGGAAATCCCAGATAGCTCCATTATTATTGTTAGAGTCTTGAAGAGTGTCCATGTACTCTTGCACACCATTAATTGCATAAAGTGAAGCTGATATTTGCCTTTCAACTTTTATCCTTTCAAAATCTGGAAGCTCCAAGCCAGCTATATCAGGCAGGTTTGCTACATCCATTACTTGGCTAAAAGAAGGTTCAAAACCCCATGAAGGATTGTTCTGATGAGAACCTGACTCGGACACCATGAAATTGCTCAAATCAGGTCTATAAGCATCATCATCAAATTGTTGTGTGTTTTGTGTTGTTGTCTCACTAGAAAGTGAGTTCTCACATGAGTCACTATTATTGCTTGAATTAGTACTATTACTAGTACTACAAGTGGTGCTATTGACCCTTCTTTTCTTCTCATTTCCCACACGTATTTTCTTTCGGAGACAATCCTGATCAATATACAGTTGTTGGATACTAAATTTGGACACGTCTTCCAACGAAGATTCAGACCTTAGTTCACCACGTTGTGGAGGACTAGCTCCTTCTGGTAGAGCGATCGACTCATGTCGGTTGCTCTTGATCCTTGTGTCACATGTTTCCACGACATATTGTTCTTGTTTGGTTTTGGTACCTTTTCTGTTGTTGACAAGATTCTGAATCCGCGAAGCGAGAGGGGAATCAAGGGACACACGTGTGATGAAGTTGGTGCGAGTGTTGGATCCACGAAGGAGGCATGCAGCTTCATCATAAGCCCTTGCTGCTTCCTCTGCTGTCTCATATGTGCCAAGCCACATTCTTATCTTTTGTGTTGTGTCTTTGATCTCAGCAACCCATTTCCCTGATGCTCTTTGCCTCACCCCAACATACTTGCTTTTGGTTTTGTTGTTGTTGTTTCTCCCTTTGCCTCCTTTTGATGTGCTTGCTCTCAAGTGCTTCTTTGGATGCTGGAATTGAATTTCCATCTCAAAGTGTAGCAGAGAAACTTCCTTAGCTCTCACAACTCACACATATAGATTTGGTTTGGTTCCTCAATTTTCATGTTGTTGCTTGCAAGTTTGTGAGATCATAATATATGGATTAAAAAAGTTGCTAAGTTAAGTAGCAAGTGGGCTTAGTATATTACAAGAGTAGTTCTTGAATTTTTTTTATTTTATTGTTGATTAGCTTTTAAAATGTATAAAATTATTATGTGTGATGAAGACAAGTTAGCAGTCACATTCAATTTCTCCTGACTTTGTTCGGAATGACCGCTATACCTGTCTCGTTTGTTGGCATTGCATTACTGAATACTGACACAGCCAAGTTATTTTATTTTAGATCCAGACTCCTAAACATAATCAATTTGATGTAATTATTTTGTGAATGCTGAAATAGAATTTTGATTCTTATCTATATTTTAGATTTCAGTTTCATTTATTGAGTTAAAGAATTCATTTTAATCTCTTATAGTGTCTTTGTTGGATGAAATTGATTCATCCTGTTATTTTTTCCCTCTAACATTGTCAACTTTGAGTGATGTGATATTTTTTACAGTTTGATATATATTATCAAGTTAATTAAATTAGAGTGATAAATTAATGGAAGAATCAATTAAGTCGGACAGAAAAATTCTAAGCAATTGAAGTGGTATATTTCTAACTTTAAGAGCATATTTGGATGGAAGACTTAAAGTGAGAAAAGTAATTATTCAAAGGATTTAAAATCTTTTCCCCTTAAATAATTTTTCAATGCCAAATTTGACAACGGTGTTCATGCCACGATAAGGAAGTCAGACAGAATGACCAAACCATCTACACAAAACCAAGTGAGGAAAATATAAAACAAGAAGCTAGTTTTGTTCCCTCTTCCCATCTTTTTGCCTAGGTCAAGCACTTGAAAAGATAGTAGTGATGGAGTGAATGGCCTCCACTTGGAGGCTCCCAAATGATGCTTGAGATGCATCCATAAACTCAGACTCAAAAGGCCATGCTTAGCACTAATTAAGGTGGACCAAGTCGTTTGTCACCATCATATCTATACCACTACACACTTAAATACTATATTATAGAACTAAATTATGCTTCTTTTTTTTAGAGAAACTTAATTATGTTTTTAGGAATTTGAGGCTTGAGATAAATCTGTTTGTTATTCATCAAATTTTAAAAAATTATTCTAGTTTCTACAATTTTCTTTTAAAATCATTTGATCTCTAAAAGTCGACAACGTTAACGAAAATGGTGACATGACGTTTGAAAGTATACAATGATAAATGCCGAGAGCGCTTCCACTTTCATTAACGTTCTCTACCCCAGGGACTATGAATTTTCAAAAATTATATGGACTAAAAACACATTTCATTAATATGTAAAATTATATATCAATTTTACAATACTTTTTTATAATATCGTATATTCCCCTCTCTCTATCACATTAATCATATTATTATAAACTTCTCTTTGATTTTCTCTTCCTATCTCACTTTATTATACAATTTTTTATTAGGTATTATACAAATTTTTGTATAAAGAAATAGTGTTTCATTTTTTATAAGATATTTATGCCCTTATCATGCCGTGTGAACTGCTTTTGTTGCAAGTTGTCCTCACGTCACTGCCTAACCCCTCTCTGGTCTCCACCTTTATATTCATATGTTCATCATTTTCAACTAATCCAACAATGTTTGTGATATACAAGACATTGTCGTTGTCTTATTTGTTAACTAAGAAAGACAATAAAGCCAATCTAAAAAACTTTTTTCAATTTGAGTTAATCGACAAAGTTTTTTGTTTTGTTTTCTTTTTATATTTTTTCTAATGATGAAATGAAATTTGATAAGTAATTGCGTACCACCAAAGTGTACACATTGAATCCCATGTTGGACGCGAATGAAAATATAAGGAAAAGGACACAAACATTACTATATTAAACAAGTTGGGTATCTAACATTGGACCAATGTTATTTCAATCTATAAAAAAATTATAAAAAAAATGGAATTATGCTATCTTAATCTATCCAAAATTCAAAATTATATATATATTTATCCTAGTCGGTGTATATTATTATTTAACACAAAAAATTTTAGACTAAAAAATCATTAAATCTTTTTGTTTTTCAAAATTTAATTTAAGAATATCATCGTACTTTATTATATAACTTAAAAAAATTATTTATGTAGGAGAGAATCGTGAGAAAAAAAAAGGAGAGATAAAAAGAATGTAAAGAGCTTAAGCTTAGAGATGTCATGAGTTTGAATTCTCCTAGTAACATTTTAACAAAAACTTACAGCTAATAGTGATTATTGATATTTTTTTCCATATATATAAAGGGAATAGTAATAATTATGCCACTACTTATATGAAACAATCATAATAATTAATTAATCATGCTAACGGTAATTGCTAGATTAACATGATTTGAAAATTCAAGATGGAAATATAAAGTATATACATGTTACTAAGTTGTAGAATTTTAGAAGAAAGATTTTAAACCTTATCATACAATAATGGATGATATATAACATGTTTTTCGCACACCATTCCATGGATGATGTATAACATAATTAGTAAATAACTTAGTTTTTAAGCATGTTATCAAGAGTTCAATTCACTTGTTGTTTGATAAAAACATAATTTGCTAACCTTTTTATGCACATATAATTCCAATTATTCCTTATTTTAAACTTTGTCTATACCTCTTTTACTTTAGAATTTATTTTCCCAGGAATTTAGTTAGTTTGTTTAAATTAGGAATTATTTCTTATGCTTTTAAACTTTTTGAATGTAGGAATTGAATTTCAGTTTTGGAACATTGCTGGAGTCAAAGTCAAGGTGGAGAAGCAAATTCGTCCAACGCAAAAGAAACATCCTCTATGTCTTTTTATCTAATTTTCATTTAAGGTTATAACAAATAGATTATGAAAAATAATTATTTTTATCATTTTTACTAAAACTAATTGTAGTTTCTTAATATGCATTTTATTTCTCTAATTTATTACTTTGACATTTCAAACAGGATTTCTTCTGTCTTTTGTTTATAAGGGTAAAAGAAAGAAAAGAACAAATGCGATCTTAAATTTTTAAAATGACAGATAAATAAAAAAGCAATTTTTTTTCCTTCAGAAGTGATTGGAGATAGTAATCAATATATTTTCTTTTATGTAACAATAGTATACATCTCAATTCAATATTTGTTGGTTCAAGTTTCTTTCAAGTGCAATATAACACGTAAAGAATGTTCTTAAAACATGCGAAACCAAAAGAATGGATCGGGAAAAAGAATCATGAGGTATAAGTTGCTGACTGGAAATGGAAACTATACACCGTTTTTGGTAACCCGTGGTTTGATGATAGCAACAACAATTATTATAACAACGATCATGATTGCAATGCACATCCATTTTCTAGAGTTCCTTTGTAGTTTCTTTGCCTTCTGGAGGGCATTGTTTCCTTGATGCACGTGATCCACTGCACTTGAAACCTGATGCAAGAGCAGAAACCAACTTTGATCAACCAATCAATTTTTCAGTGATTAATACACACACACACACTAAAACTGCTAATTTTGACCATACATACATTACATTGACCATACAGATGATCAAGATTAACTATTCTCATTGGTGCAACTGTTTAATTATTATTATGTATTACCTAAATTTATAAAAATTAAAAAACAATAAGAAAATAATCAATTAACTCTTATTTTCATGTATTTTAAAAGTATATATTATGTTAATCTAGATAGTGAAGATTGTTTTAATTAGTTTTAATCTTAACCATACATACAGTTGAAATTTGCTCATTCATTGCTCTCAGCTTTCACTTGATATGCAAAAAGATAAAAAAAAAAAACCTGTGTTTCTATGTTGTCAAGCATGTCTCCTTGCGCATCCACTAACACTGAAATATCCAGAAATATCTGAAGACATGAAGCAATTAACGTCCAAACTAGATATCTATCTCTACCTTCACATATCTTGCAGGTGTGTGTATTATATGCATATTTGTGCCAGCATAGCATCTAAACATACTTTTGAGAATAAATTGCATTCTTTTCTTATGGCACCCTAACAAAGACTTGCAAAAGCAATTTTTAGCTTCCCACAAGTGTAGTGCTGTGATATATTTTATGGCTTCCATCTCTCATGACATGTATGGATCACTTGTGCAAAATGTACATAAATATATCAAAAAAAGAAGACCAAGAATGTGTGAACTGGGAAGCTGAAGAAATAATATAAATATCCTAAACAGCAAAACTGTAACAGGAAATTCCTTCACAAGTGAAGTGATAGTGATACCATTAGTTTTATAGTGTAATAAGACTAAATCCATCATCATATGAAAGCATAAATATTTTCCGGTTCAAAATAATCTCAATCCATTAACCCCCCCGGCCCCCCTGTCCTAGTGGTTCTATAGGCCTTTTATATAAATTGTACTTATTAGGACAGAATGTAAAAAAAAAAATAAAAAGTAAATCTGCACAAGTAATTATTTTATGCACTATTTTCTGCATGTCTGTCATCATCTAATCAGGATATTAAGTGTCCTAATTTGTGGAGCTACATTATCGCAGTCAAATTAATTGAACCAACTGATTAAATAACTGTGGTAAATCAAGAAGCTTACTCTCAACATCTCTAACTGCTTCATCTTGCTCTTGAATTTCAGCCAAGGTGTCCATTATCTACAAAGATAACTCGATGTATGAGGAGTGTACAATGATTCAATGACAAGGTAGGTTTCCTAATATCATATAATTTGCCTGGCCTCGTCCTTGTTCTTGAATTGCCTTCTGGAAAATTTGTTCACTATCTCCAGTTTCAATTAATCTGTCAATTGTCTATACATAGTTAAATGATTAGAAGACAAACTTCTAAAAGACATTTCCATCAGCGGATGAATAAAAGTTAAGAAAAGAAAGAATACCTCCTCATCAGCTCTTGTGCCCGTAACTGAAAATCATGAAAACCAGAGAATAAAAACAAATTAACTCCATTTCAATGAAAACTAATGGTATAAAATTGAATACAACCACTAATGAGTAAACAACTCAAACATATCCCCTAAAGTTTCATGCCAAAGCAAAGGGAAGCAAATGCTTAAGGATGTCTTATTTTGATATTTACAAAAGTTAATAAGATGTTTACTGAAGCTGTATATGCAATTTTTTATTTGCAATATTTATTGAATGCAGTTAGGCCTTTAACTTGGATTTGTACAATGTATTGGGCTGTGAATTCAATCCTTCCATTGACTGTTACTGGGGGGACAAAAACAGAATACCTGTGCACTAATGAAAATTCAATGCATATATCCATAATAACCTGTCACTACATAGGTCTTAACAGTAGTGTAGTACTTAATAATTAAAAAGTCTTTGTAGTGAGATCATATAAAAAATTTGAAAAAGATTATTTGTTCTGTTACTGTTTGAATTTTACATGCATCTAAGATTAGTATGTGCTTTTGTGGTATGTAGAATATTGTGCTTGGATAGCAATAACTTGTGTGGCTAGTTTACCAAGAACGTGCAGATAGCAACATCAGTGTTAAAGTTGAACCATATATATTAATTTGATGATCTATTTTTTTCTTTACTCAGGAATCATTTGAAATTCCACGTGACCAAGGCCAATGAGGTGGTGACGTTGAGTTAGGAGAATATGCAAGGAATTCAGGAGACTTGGGCTTGGATAGTTTTTTCAAAAAGGTGGTTATATATATATATATATATATATATATATATATATATATATATATTTGAATAAAAGCATTAATAAGCTTATCTTTCATTATTTCTTTCCATGTTCAATCATATTGCTCATCCGATTGAATGATCCTATGGCTTTTTTTAATAGGTTCAAGAGCTTGATAAACAATATGCCAAGCTGGATAAGCTTTTGAAAAAGCTCCAGGTAACCTGTCTTTACAAACTTGACTACTATTGTTGGTTTATACAAATAATGAAAAGCTGTTGTGCTTCCTTGTTGGTTTATACTATGAACTAAAGATTACTTGAAATTTTCCTCACCATTTTTATGCAAATTAACCTTGTATGCAGGATGCCCATGAGGAATCCAAAGCCGTGACCAAGGCTCCTTCCATGAAGGGTTAGTATAATATTGTTTTATCATTTTTTCAAACAATCTTATGCATGTTCCATTGTTCTTTTTTATTTTAATTTTTTAATCACCATAAATAAAGTAATAAAAAGAAAAATTATTTAGTGATGCATCCCTCCTTTCATATAATTTCTTAAAAATATTATAGTGAGACACACACAAATGTGGAAATTACTACTCCTTTTGTGACTCGTTGAACTTTTAGCAGAATATATCTTGTAGGCATTAATGAAATTTTGTATTGTAAAATATAATTAAATAAACATGTATAGAGTAGTAGTTTGCAAGCAAGTATTATTTATAGTTTGAAATTATGATATTGATATGTAGAAGAATTTGCTGTAAGATAGTTTCTAGATGTTAAATTGCCCTTCTGATAAAACTACAAATTTGAAGGTAGTTGTTCTGCAGATGTGAACAAAGATCACGAGTGTTAAACTAATTGCTTTAGCTTGATCCTATGATTATCTGCAGCTATAAAGCAGAGAATGGAGAAAGATGTTGATGAAGTTAAGAAAACTGCACATTACTTAAAGACCAAAATTGAAGAACTGGACAAAGAAGTGTCTTTACTGAATGCCTGTAAGTGTTTTATTCAATCCATAGATTCTTGGTGTAAATTGACTCATTCCATTCTGTATTTTAGAATTTGGCAAACGGGTGTGGAAAAGGATCAGGTGCTGACCGGTCAAGAACAGCAACAACCATGTCAGTTATAATCCGGCTTTTTATTTCATTATAATTGTCTCGTAACTTTCTCCTCAAATTGAATTTCTCATTGCATTTGTATTTTAGTATATGTAATTCTCTCTCATTGCATTTGTAGTTTAGTATATGTAATTCTCTCTCTGCTTCCATAATTTTACAACTATTCATTTCTCAAATTCTCTTGCAGTACACAAATTCAAATGTATAACAATTTAGATACTTAATATTTTACTTGATAAATACAAGTCTATAAGAGAGTCTCCAGCATGAATATTCCTCTTCTAAGGCAACTCAATTTCTAGTCCTTTTGAGTCTAAAATATTATTTTGTCCTTGGCATCTTGGTTGATATTCAATCAACAATATGAATATATCTTTCGTAATATGATTATATATTATATATATCTGGAAACTAAGGAATGCCTAAAAAGGATAAATCAAGAGTAAAGGAAGGTGTTATCATCTCAATCTAAATGCCCAAAAGCCAATGTAACTTTTTTTTTCCGGTAAATGATCAATGTAACTTTTTTATATTATGAACCTAGTTTATAATAGGAAACTTTTGTACCGGAGGTTCTTTAATCCTTAAAATAAAAGTTATGTTAATTTGTTGTGGTGGGCTTGTGGTCTAACTTATCTTACTTATATAATATGATTAGTGATTACATGATAATTTTTCCACATATTTCATGGCTTTCAACTTACATGAATATGCAACCTATGCTGAATCAAAATGAGTAAACCTGGGGATTCAAACTAGGATTACACTGTTGGTCTTCTGAATCATTTTTGGCTTAATGTTTTATTGGACCTATCTCATCTGTACCTTGCATTTTTTGCAGTTCTTTAAAAAAGAAACTGAAAGATACTGAATTTCAGGTGGGTTTGTCTCATTTTTTTTAGATCTTTTTTTTATTCTCCTGTTCTTTCAATTCACTTGAACTGAGTCCACTTTTGAAAATCTTTGCAGATCCTGAGAGAGGCCATCCATCAAGAGTATCGTGAGGTGGTTGAGAGACGTGTTTTTACAGCATGCCTACTCGACAATTGAATAATGACTAAATCAACAAGATTGCAACGACAGACTTTAAACGCATCCACAACTTTATTTATGCATAGAACAAATTTATTATCATATTGAGAAGATTGTTGTGTAATGAAAAGAATACAACTCCTAAGAAGGGCCAGTAAATGGAGCTTATGTGAGCACTAAGCAGGTAACTCAAAATGTTCAATGATACCAAACTGAGTACTCCAGGCCAATAAATGCATTATCCCAAAGAACAGAGCTTTCATGAGCACCATGTAACTAATGCTATTTCCTGTTGCTATCTAAGTGCAAGAATGTCAGGTTTATCATAATTTATTTCGTGGATTAGCATTATTTAATTAATTATTAGAACTTTGTTGGATCATTAAATGATCAACCACACTTCAACTTATAGCTAAAAGAAAGTGAAGTATACTGTCAGTTCATAGTATATTAGAATGAAAAAAAATCAGAGAACATTTTATACACATCATGGAGTCTCTAAGAAGTTCACTGTTATATAATCTGGAAGGAATAATTTAAAATTTAAAATTAAAATTACAAAAATAATTTTTCGACGTTAAAAAAAAAAGGATTCTGGGAAGTGGGAAGTGCTGATTTTACAAGAATAATTTCATGATCTGATTAGTCATTAAGTTTTCTTCATTGGCAAGAAGAAGCCACTGAAGAATACTTTAAATGAGGCATAAATGCATAATGCATCCATTATTTATTTAACTCAAACATAGTTGACCATTGAAAATTAAACACAAGTAGAAGAAGCTTCTAGATTAATTTAGTTGTCACTATCCATGGCAACCTCTTTGATTATTTTTTTTTCCTTTTAAAAACGGAACAGGTGCAACACTGACGAATAAAAATAACAAAACCGTGAAGAAAGTTTCATACGTTTGAGAACCCGCATTCCCCAAACCCCACAACTTTCCTTCATTTTCTCAGCAAACAAGCAGAAAAAGGCAAAACAAGATGGCACATTATGCACAAAACTAGATCTGACAAAAAAAAAAACGCATGAAAACAAAGAAGAAGAGGAACAAGACATGTTTTCAAACTTTTTGTTTTTTAGTTCCTTGGTTTTATTGTTTTTTTTTTAAAAATTATTTAGGTAAAATTATAAGATTGATTCCCATTTTATCTCCAATTATGAATTTGGTCCCCTATCATTTAATGAACAAATTTAGTTGGTCAATTTTATAAATTCCTGTAAAATTGATCTGAAAGTCCGCTTTAGATGTTGTTATAGAGATAGATTATTATTATTATTATTATTATTATTATTATTATTATTATTATTATTATTATTATTATTATTATTATTATTATATAGATCATATTTCTTAATTCACCAATAACAAATATATTCTTTAATCTTTAGATGCTAAGCGATAGATCAAGTTCCTTAATTAAAAAAAAAATCATATTCCTTGTAGAGATACATAACATTCCTTAATTCACCGGAAAAAATGTTCCTTATAGAGATAAATTATATTCCTTAATTCACACAAAAAAATTCAAGTTTTGTTTTCTGAAAAAAGTTAAGATTTTTATTTACTAAAAGATCATGTTTAGTAAATGATCTGAAATAAATTTTTAATTTTTGTTATATTTTACTACAAAGCACGTGATTTTTATTATTTACTAAACGGTCATGTTTTGTAAATAATATTTAAATAAAAATTTAATTTTTGTTATATTTTACTTCAAAGTACATGACTATCAACGTAGCATTATTATAATCTAACCAAATGTTTTGTGTTAGAGTTTTGAGTATGTAATGAAGGTAAAAGAAAATTATGTTATGATTGTGATTATGTTTTATAAGAAAAATTGAATGAAATTTTAATTTAATTTCTATTATATTTTTTAATCAATGTTATTTATATTTCAAATTTTCATGTATTAACTAAAAGCAGGTAACAACTATGGGTATAGGCATTTAGCGATCCAATAGAAAAGAACACTGGCATTAAAGTTACTACCCACAAAGAAGGACAATAATGTTTTTTATAAGTACTTATCAAACAATAAAATGATGTAATCTCTTTAATAAATTAAAATTAAATATATATATATATATATATATATATATATATATATATATATATATATATAATAATAACCTATACATAAGTTAGAATTATATTTTGTAGTAAAAAAAGTTTAAAATAATAAAACTTTTCATATTTTAAAAATAACAATTTTTTCTATTATACTCGAAGGTAAATAAATCTTTCTTATACACTCTTTTGGTTTTCTTTGAATCTTTTTTAAGAAATAAACTTCACACAAATTACTTTTTTGGTTTGCATGTGAAAAGTTGTAATATTAATTAGAGAAAAAATTCTGTAGTGAAAATAATTTTATAATATCATTCTATTATAAAAATATGATAAGTTTATTAACTTTTATAAAATTATTTTAAAAGTCATATATAAGATGATTTATAATTGGATGATAATGCATCACTATTTAACTCTATTAATTATATTTATTGAATAATAAAATAATCTAGGTTAAATTAGTTTTTTACTTCTCTAATTTATTTTTTAGATTCAATTTAGTCCTCTAACTTTTTTTTGTTTAATTTGGTCCTTTAATTTTAAAAATCAATTCAATTTGATCCTCTAATTTTTTTAGGTTCAAATTGATTATCAAATTTTTAAAAACGATTCATTCTTTTTTTTTTTTTGGGAAATATACATTTTGTGGCGGTTTAACATCACTTAGTGAAGATTTTAAATTTTGTAATTCCTTACCATTTAGATTGAAAGAACAAATTAAATTAATTTTAAAAAATAAAGGATGAAATTAAATTCAAAAATAAATTTAAAGAACCAAAATTGAATTTGTATACTAATTAACTAATAATCTCCCATAAGTAATAGTTCTGTTAGTTACACCATCAAATGAAGACTTAAACCAAAGTGTAACAAAAATAAATTACTCTAAGAAACAGAGTGGGGTATTGTGGTAACAGCTGTCAGCTAAGAAGATGCAAGAGAAATTTTAGGGGAACTAATAACTATGACTGTAATTTGGCATTCAAGGCTTCTAGCTGTCTCTTTCAGGGCTGTGGGGGACAAATCAATCACTTAATCTTGAAGAAATGGAGATTATCTTAATTGAAGTAATTGGAAGGTAAAGGGAGAATATTAAAATATTTTCTGTTTGGTTGGATGGTTAATTCCGCACATAATTCTTCTTGGTTTGATTAGTTGCTTTTTAGGTTTGTTTCAACCTTATGTTTGTATCGTTAGTCTAAAACAGAAGTTAGAAAAAAATGGTATGTTTGTTTCGTTCACAAGTTAGAATGGTAACCAATAGAGTGGATATTTCCATATTCACTTTATGAAAAAAAATACTTGTCTTCATCCCTGTAAGGATAACATTTTTAATCCATATTTAATGGTTCTCTTGATAGAGTTTAATCATTTTTCTGCAAATGCATTGATATATTTTTTTTCATTCAAGTTATTGATTCAAGGGATGGAGAAGATTATAAATCTTATTGAATAGATCTAAATAATCTCTTTTTCGTTTTAAGTCAGAAAAAATAAAGAGCAAAAGTTAATTCAGCCTCATTGGAATTCAGAGTAAAACTCGGGATTTTTGTCATGTTGCAATTTAAAATGAAATACAATTTGAGATCATTGTATTATTTTTTTTTATTCTAGGTGAGAGGACACGCTATATCTTAACCTATTAGGTCAGAGACTAATTCTGCTCGCTGTGCGTGACTGTCGTTGGTCCAGTATTACTTTTGTACTATATTAATATTAATTGGAGTGAAAACTTTCATAATTTGATTTCAAATTATTAATTTCTATTTTTTTCATTCCTTTCTTTTTCTTAGATTCTAATCCAAAAATAAAAGAATTGAGTGAATTAAAAACCAAAGGAAATTCAGGGCCAAGGGTGAAGATATCCGAAGCTAATTCAGGAAGAAATCAAGTAATCATTGATAAAAAGAAGAAAAAAAAAGTAGGCAAAAAAGTTGTATTGGAGGTACAGAAAGGAGTATTTTTCTCCTCCCCTATATAACACTATAGTACAGAGTAAGTCTTAAAACAACAACAACAATAGGAAGACTGAAATTTCAAAGGAAAACAACTAAAAAGAAAACTGAAATTTGAGAAGCTAACACAGGGATTGCAAATTTAAAAATGTTTAGATTGTCCAATTTGATTCCGGGTAAAGGAAGGGAGCATGTCCAAGTTGGTTAAAATGGTCTTGCAGCCTCTTCCTGCATCTTCTTTACTCTGGTCAACTTCTCAATTTCCCTAAGAGCCTGAAATTAGTTAAGAATAACAATTGATAAGAATAAGGCTACTACACAGCCAGAAAAAAAATTCAGTAAAAATTTGTCAAGATTCAGTAAGAACAGTTAGATAAGTCAAAATGGTTAGGAACTAGGAACCAATCAACTATCCAAAGTCAAAAACAATGCTTTACTCATTATACCAAAAATTTAGCTCATCTAATACTTCCTAACAAGAAACAGTTAGCATGGCATGCTTCAAATTGCTTGCATAAAAATTACAACCTCCAAAGCCATGTCTTCTCTTGTAATTTCATCTAAGTTATCACAACCCAGCCGAGAAACTACTTCTGCAAAAAGAAAGAAGCCTTTAGGACTTGAGACAAACATTTTAAATCACCCCAACCTCCCCTTGCTTAACAAAAACTGTAAACAAAAAAAACAGGGAGCGTTGTGTACTTTGAACTGAAATAATAGCATCAGCTGTAGCATATCCAACTCTGTATTTATCGTACAGAGCACCTAGTTCATCCTGTACCTAACATCATTTATCAGAGACATTAGGAATTTAGATTACTGAAAGAAGTTTGTATACTTGTGCCACTACACTTTTCACAGCAGGGAATAAACCTCTGGGTATGATCCTGAAATAGATATTTCAGATGGAGCAAATTGACTCTTATCTTCAATTACATCTCTGGCCACAAAATCTAGAGGCACATCAATCCATAATGAAATCCCATGTCTCAGAAGGGCCCTATGTCAATTTAAGAGCAAGTCAATATAATATCGAGGTTAACATAGAGTTTGGCATACTATTTAAGCTGCAGTTAGTTTTTTCACTCATTCACACAGTCAACAAATCAAAACTGTTGGATGAAAACTAATTGGATCAAATCTCAAATGCGTGATTTAAGTCTGCATTTACCAAGAAAAAATGAGTTGTTCGATCTTCACCCAACAATTCTGACTTACTAACTGTGTGAATGTATGAAAAAATGACTACATTGAATCTAGATTGTGAGCTCTTAGCTAGCAGTTATAAATCCATACAGATTAGTGGAGCTTGTAACAGTGCCATTTCCTGCACAAACCACTAGTCGACCCATGGACGATAATTGCTTCAGTACTTCAGTCTGCAGCATTTGACATGTAAAACATAAGTATTTGATATTCTACTTCAACAGTTAAGTGATGGAAATGAGCATATTTATCCAGAAAATTCAGTTAAAAAAGAAAGATGTCAGCCAAGGTAATTAAAAGAAATTAGTAATATGGTCACACCGCTAGGCGTGAGCCTCATGCCCTTCTAGAGTCACACTTTTCTAATGTACAGATGACCTGCCATTATGAACTCATACAGCAATTAAGTATGCATCCAAAGTAAGATTCAGCAAGTCTAATACAATCAAGGTTTAATATGCTTGTTAGCTTCTGTAAATATAGTGAATGCTTGTTTTAATATTGGTAAAAAATAATTGTTAATATTGATCTTTATAAATATATATTTTTTAAAATAGTCCATCTGATGACGCCACATGTATTTAGATATGTCACATCACATGTCATTTTAGAATAGTCACTAAAATAGCATTTTTGTCATCATTAAATGACAACAAAGACCCTTTTGAAAGAAATTAAATTTATGATAACCAATCCAAAACCATAGAATTTTTTTATAGGGACTAAAACCAAAATCCACCATATGTTTATGGACACTAAAAACTGCAATCAATCACCTCAGACTCATAGAAGCCTTTTTCGTCACTCTCTCTGAATGATTTTGCAGCCAGTGCACCACCTACAGCTTCTTCCACCAAACTATCACTGGACAGAGTACATAACCATCAAGTAAAGCTAAATAACTGGAAGCTCCATTTTTCTATCAGAGAAAAACAATGTAAACAGTACATACCTGTCGAAATAATAATACCGCAATGCATCAGCCAGCAGCTTCCCCAAACTAGTTTTAAGAGAGCTCTTCAAACCTTAAATCAAATAAACACAATTTAATTTAGTAAAAAAATAAAAAAGAATTTGATCGTGTCACATAAGCCACAACAAACATCCAAACCCCCATTAATCGAAATGCTAGCTGGTGTTCTTTCTTACCAACCAGAAATATGGAGGTCCCTTTGAGCTCAGAAGACACCTCTGCTGCTTTCTTCTGAACAAAAACTAAACAAACAGTTAAAACAATCTTCTATTCTATTCTATAATTGCTGCAAAATTAATTTTGATTAAAATTGATTTTGAATTGATTTGATTTTTGTTTGAATGTTTTTGTTATAAGTTATGAGTAAAATTTAATATAAATTTATAGTTTAAATACTTTTTTCGTCCTTGCAATTTAGTAATTTTTTTTTTATTTTCGTCATTGTATTTTTTTTTTCATTTTAGTCCTTATAAAATATGTTTGTTTTGGTTTTCATTATTAAAACCTTTAAATAGCACTTTTTGAACAGTAAAAAATGTTTTCAACAATGAAAAAAATGTCATGTTAAAGATAAAAAAAAAATAAAACAAACACATCTTAACAGGATTAGAACGAAATTTTGTTGAAAGGACGAAAATGAAAAAAACATTAAATTACACATACTAAAATAATATTTAAACCTAATTTTTTTTATGCAATGCAAGACTGGCTAAAGTTGCTCCAACTAATAATTAATTCTGAATTTTTTTTCTTTTTTTTTGACATGTGAAAAATAATTTAAAATTAATTTTGAACTCAGAATCATCTATTATTCTCCAACGTGTAAAATTCATTTAAAATCAATTTTAAACTCGGAATCAATTATTCTCCATTGTGAAATCAAACACGCATGATTCTATTTATACAACAATCTTTATCTGTCTCACCTTCACCGCAAGAGACGAGTCCGTGGCACCAAGCGAAGCTGAATAATAATAAAAATGCAAACGCAACAACAACAACATTCATTAACTAACTAACTGCACAAAATTTGAATTCAGAAACCGGAGGGGAAAGAAATGCAATACGAGGCTTACACGAAACGGTGCCGTCTGATACTGAGCAATTGAGCCTGCGCAGTCGATGGAGGTTTGGGTTCGGGAACTTGAGGAAGGAGTTTTGGTGCTTGAATTGAAGAAAATTGGAAGGGCGATTAAGAAGTGGGAGAGGAGTGTTCCTGTGGCACAGGCTTGCCTTCTCCATTCCAATCTTATTATCTTTCTCTGTCTTCACTCTTGCTCTTTCTAGTTTCAACTATAAACTAAAAATAATAATATTCTTTTTTCACTATTTTATTTCCATTATTATTACGTCTATAATCTATCTATCTATACTATTATAAAAATTTAAATGTTTTTTATTCATTTAATATATGGTAGCCTTTTTTATTTTAATTCTTATTTATTTTATTTTATTTTGATATTTGATATGTGAAAAAAATTATTTATGTGATCATGCAACTAACTAATATGGAAACATAAATCTGCTTTTGTTTAAACAAGAGACTGAAATTAAAAAAAAAACTAATAAAAAAGAGACTCATGGTAAAAAAAAAATTACATTTTAGAGAATAAAACAATAATGTTAAAACTTAAATAAATTATAAAAACTAAAATGTGACAAAAACAACCATGTATTATAAAGGAAAAAGTTGAATAAACACCTCAAATCCTTATATAACACCGAGAGAGAAAAAAAAGTATAATATATGATGTATGATTTTATAAGAAAAAAGAAATATAACACCGAGAGAGAAAAAAAAGTATAATATATGATGTATGATTTTATAAGAAAAAAGAAATAAAATATATTAGTAAAGTGGTCAAAACAATTAGGTGTCTGTATATTATTATTCATAATTAAAATATAATAAAAAAAATTAAAATATTATATATAAAAAGTACTCACGAATATAAGAAATAATGCAAACAAAATAGGATGAAAAAAGTTAATCATGTGAATCACTAAGTAGCTCTAGCGGTGGGAGGTTTGGAGTAATATTTATGATGATGTATGTTCAATCTTCAATGCAATTATAGTAAATAAAAAATAATGCTAAAATATATTTTTTGTCTTCATAAATATAAATATAAATATGAATATATTTGAAATATGCCCATGTAAATTTTTTGATACATTTTTTCATCTTTACGAAATTAAAATATATCGTTTTTAGTCTCAACATAGATTTGAATAAATCCAAATCTATAATGATAAGGTTTTACATCGATCATATGTGTAGATGTGATGTTTTGATATTAATTATGCATATAATTAATGTAAAATATGATATTTTTACATCGAGTAAAAAATCATATATGTTCAAATGTTCAAACTTTATTCTGGTAAAAAAAAAAATATATTTCAATTTGATGAGGATAAAAAACTTATTTAAAATTTTACGTAGATAAATTTCAAATATTTTCACGAGCATAAAAAACAAAAACAAAACAAAAAGAAAGAAGTTAACCATACTATTTAATTTTGATTAGTATTGATAGAATTATAGAAAAACTGTTATAATTACAAATAATAAAACCATATTTTTTTTAAATAAAAAAAACTGCATTTTTTGACAAAAACAATACATAACAAACTTGAATTCAATTTCTGTATACTGTTTCATACAAAAATCATGAAAAATTTGAATTTAAAGATAATTATATGTCATGTGAAAAAATAAAATAAAAACTTATCTTTTATTCAAGAAAAAAAAAACATTGAAAGTTAAAACAAAACCGTAATCTTGTTTGCTTCAATTCTAGTGCTAAGGCAACCTGTTCTTACCCCCAAAACATATTTTAACTTTAGATAAATAGTTACTTTTTTCGTTAAATGTGTAATTCAGTAATAAATACATCCCTGAAAGATAAAAATATAACATTTTTTCAAAGTGTAAAAGGTGTGATAAATATATTCGACCGTAATTTTTGTTCGTCATCGTTAATAAAATAGTTAATATTTGAAAAAGTGAAATAAGAGATATATTTATCTTTTAGGGTAATTTGGAAAAATTTATAATGATTAATACATTATTACAATGTTTTATTTTGGTAGACTGGTATAATGTTTATTTTGGATAATTTCTATTGTAATAGAAAAATTATGGTTGATAATCAATATTATCTTTATTATTATGTTTGTTTTAAATTATATTTGTCAATAAAAAATTTTAAGTGATTATTGTAATGTTATGTTTGTGACAATAAAAAAAGACGAAAATTTATCCTAAAATTATATTTTACCTTTAAATGAAAAGAAATTTCAGATCTAATAATTAGTCCAATAGAAACATTATAATATTTAGGTCCAATAAAAAATTAGTGTCATTTTCGTCTAATAATGATAACTTATTAATATTATTGGTCCAATGAAACATACTAACATTTAGGTAAAAAAAATAATTATTGATATTTTTTTCCAATAAAAAAATATTAACATTTTGATCTAATAAAAAATTATTGACATTTACGTTTAAAAAATAATATCTTATTAACATTTTTGTTCAATCTAATTAGCATGACCAGATTAATCATCAACAAATTTGTTTTTATATACCACCACATGCACTATGTATGTTATGTTGTCAACACGAAGACTGAAGTTAACAAATAACAAGGAGTTATACTCGTCATATATTTTACACCTTAGACATTAAATTTTATATTTTTTATAAGAATATATTTATCAGCAAATTATCCAATAAGAAACAAAAGTGATTATTCCTGTTAATTTTATTCTTTCTTTGCTTAGTTCTTCCAACAACAGTATAGTACACTGATTACGTTCTCTAAAATTCACTCCCAAAAAACTCTCTTATTTGATTCCACCGAAGCCCTAACCCCCCTTTCGACGAACGAACCGCAATCACTTGCTCGCTTCTTCGATCGATTATTTAAATCCTCATTATTGTTCTTCGAACTCAAGCTCTCTCGCTCGCGATTTCTTCTTCTTCTTCCGCGGTTTCTCAAGGTAAGCCCTAAATCTAAACCTATCCTAGCTCATTTTTATTGCTTTTTAATTTTCCTCGCTTTTCAAAAGGAAGGAGAAAAAAAATTGTGGGAAGAAAATGTGGTATTGTAAAGTTGAGAAGTAAAATAGAATATCAGAACATACGTGTGGATTTTGATGGGTGTAACTCGGAAGGAACTTTTTCTATGCATATAAGGTGTATAATTGTTTTTTTTATCACTTTGAAGATTATCATTGTCCATTGTTTTGCTAAACCACTAATTAAAAAACTAATGACAGACATTAGTGATGAAAATCTTGTTAGAAGATAACGTTAAGCACTGCAAGGAGGCTAAATATAAGTTTGAATGTGGGAGTTATCTTCTCAAATATAGCAAATTGAAAGTTACTTTTGAGCTCAACTTGCTTGCCATATTTACATAAGGCTAGATAGATACCAGCATGTTTGATTGAGCTTCACTGCCATTGGTTATCACTTGTCAGGTTTCTTTATCTTCTACACCTGTGTCTCCACTCAACTTTGCCTTGTTCAGTTTTTCATTAATTTTTGTGCTCATTTTCCTGTTCAGACTCCTTTGTAATTTTGATTTTATTTCCACGCTTTTCAGATTTTTGTATGCAATAAGTTCAGGGTTTTTGCAAAAAGAAATCTTGAACTGTGTAATTTGAAATCTGTAACAGGGATTATACTTAATTTTTTTAGGTTGTAAACTACTTTTTTTCTTTTTTAGATTACAGGCATATCTACCCTAAAACATGGATGAGGATCAAGAGATGGAGAGATTTGGAACGGAGAATGATTATGAGGGTGGCCAATGGATTGGTGGCGAGTTTTACTATAAGAATCGTAAAGAGAAACGCACTCAGACCAAGGATGATGTTCTTTATGGAGTTTTTGCAGATTCTGATGACAATGACGACGATGATTATCCGAGTAGAAAACGGAGGAAAGATTTTTCAAAGAAGCCAGACCTCACCAAGCCTGTGAATTTTGTGTCTACAGGAACTTTTATGCCTAATCAGGAAATTGATAACAAGTCCAAAGAGCAGGATGAGAAAGACGGTTATGTTAGTGAGGATAGACCAGGGTTAGGTTTAGGTTTCGGTATGGGGTCTGGTTTAGGTTTTAATTCTGGTAATGCTGTGAAAGGTTCAAATAGAAATGATGATTCTGATGAGAATGATGATGATGGTTTCTTGCCTACCGCGTTTGGGAAGAAGATTAAGGAGGGGGCAATGAGAAGGGAAAAGGAACGGGAGAGGGAGAGGTTGGAGAAGAAGAGGGGGAAGCATCAGAGTGTAGGTCAAGATGTGTCTGGTGATGTTGGAAAATTTGAGAAGCATACGAAAGGGATAGGGTTGAAGCTGTTGGAAAAGATGGGTTATAAAGGAGGCGGGCTTGGGAAGAATGAGCAAGGTATCGTGGCTCCTATTGAGGCAAAATTGAGGGCCAAGAATTCTGGCATTGGGTTTAATGAATCTAAGGAGACTATGCTGCTGCCTGTTGTGCAGCAAGAGAAGAAGAATGTACCGGAAATCACCCAACCTGTGGTTGGCAGAACGAAGGAGAGGTTATGGTCAAAGCAAGCAAGGTCGAAGAAGAAAAAGGAGGAACAGTATATAACTGCAGAGGAGTTGTTGGCGAGCAAGCAAGAACAAGAGTTAGAGGTTGTTCAAAAGGTTTATGATATGAGGGGGCCACAGGTTCGAGTATTAACAAATTTGTCAGATTTAAATGCTGAGGAGAAAGCAAAAGAAAATGATGTCCCAATGCCAGAACTTCAGCATAATGTAGCGTTAATAGTTCGGTTGGCTGAGGCTGACATCCAAGAGATCGATCGAGATTTGAGGAGAGAGAGGGAGACAGCACTTAGCTTGAAAAACGAAAAAGAGAAGTTAGAAACTGAAGCAGCATTTCAAAAGAAGCAGCTGGATAGTATGGAGGAAATAATGAGTGTGTTGGACCGTGTTGGAGAGGAAAACACTTTGGGAACATTAACATTGGATTCCCTGGCTCAATACTTTAGGGACTTGCGCAAAAGATCTGCTGATAACTACAAGTTGTGTAACTTGTCATGCATTGCTTGCTCATATGCTCTACCTCTACTTATCAGAGTGTTCCAAGGATGGGATCCTCTTCGAAATCCATCTCATGGGTTGGAGTTGGTGTCACAGTGGAAGGCATTGCTTGAAGGAGAAGATTATGTTGATATATGGGATGTATCATCACCTTATACTCAATTGGTTTCAGAGGTTGTATTGCCAGCTGTCAGAATATCTGGTATCAATACCTGGCAGGCACGGGATCCTGAGCCAATGTTATGGTTTCTGGAATCATGGGAAAAGTTACTTCCTTCTTCAGTCCTTGCTACCATATTAGACAATATAGTCATGCCAAAACTATCAAGTGCTGTAGATACTTGGGAACCTCACCGTGAGACCATTCCTATTCACACTTGGGTGCATCCATGGCTACCTTTGCTGGGGCACAAGTTGGAGGGTATTTACCAGGTGATTCGTTTTAAATTGAGTACTGTTCTTGGTGCCTGGCACCCAAGTGATGGTTCTGCTTATGCTATATTGTCTCCTTGGAAGACTGTATTTGATTCTGCAAGTTGGGAACAGCTTATGCTTCGTTTTATAGTACCAAAGCTGCAGCTTGTCTTGCAAGAGTTCCAGGTGAACCCGGCAAGTCAGAATCTTGATCAGTTTTATTGGGTTACAAACTGGGCTTCTGCTATTCCTATTCACCTGATGGTTGATATGATGGAGAAATTCTTCTTTGCCAAATGGCTTCAGGTTTTGTATCATTGGTTGTGCTCAAATCCTAATTTCGAAGAAGTTACAAAATGGTATTTGGGATGGAAAGAACTCATTCCAAAAGAACTGTTGGCAAATGAAAGTATCAGATACCAGCTTAATCGCGGTCTTGATATGATGAACCAGGCTGTTGAAGGTATGGAGGTGGTCCAACCTGGTTTAAAGGAGAATATAAGCTATCTTAGGGTGCTTGAGCAGAGGCAATTTGAGGCTCAACAGAAAGCAGCAGCCTATGCTCAACAGCAAGCTGCTGCTAGCTTGGGTGGTGCGGTCAACACAGATGGTGCTCATGAATTGAGCTTGAAAGAAGTCATTGAGGCTCATGCTCAGCAACATGGTTTGCTATTCAAGATTAAACCTGGTAGAATGCACAATGGCCATCAAATATATGGGTTTGGTAATGTCAGCATAATAATAGATTCCCAAAATCAAAAGGTATATGCCCAGAATGAAGAAACGTGGTCTTTGGAATCACTTCAAGGCTTGCTAGAGTTGCATAATAAATCCCTTAGTAAAAGACGCTGAATTCAGCATTTGCCAAATGTGAAGTATCTCAATTTTCAGGTGCTCTATTTATCTAGTTTCTTGTACAACTTGTATTATCTTGATTACTAGTACTATTGTAGACTTGAGATGTTGTGCTTTCTATGCAGCATATATTATATGCATTGATATGCTGTGTTGAAAATTTTCAATGTAAGGTATAAGCTCTTAGGTGAAATTCAGAAATTGTGTGGATTTTGGAATTTGGATTTATTTGCACTTTGATAAATATGTTTTAGTTCACTTGCAGTGCGCTCAACTATTAGTCAAATGGTAGTTGGAGGGTATATTTCTATAATTTTTTACTATGAAATCAATAATTGCAAATAATCTAGCCTTCCACATTCTGCATAAATAAATTACTATTTTTCTTTTTCTTGCACTTGTTTCATCATGTAATTATCAAGTAAACTTGCTGTTATTAATCTTTGAAGGTGCTTATAAACCATGGTACTTGAGCTGCTGCATAAATGAGTCATTCTCTGTCAGATGATGGCCCTGCCAATTATTCCACGTAGTGTTTCTGTCCGTCTTGCAAGTATCACAGCTCATTTTTGATCAAACAGAGGCAATGTTTTATTTGTGAAATTCATCGTGAAGATCTTTTGATTGATTCATAATCATCTACCAACTTCCTTTTGCTTCTACATTTCCTTTTGGGATATGGATTGTTCCCGGTACCACTCTGCTCACTTCCATGAATTGGATGCTGAAAAGTTATCATTTCATTATTTGCGAAGTCCTATTAATTCCTAAGTGCAAAATGTTTAGTTTGGTTTCAATATAGTGCATCTCATACAAGGCATGAATTAAAGGCTTAATTTTAGGTTTTTTCTAAGTGATTGAGACATGACGCCAAATCCCAATATGGGGTGATTGCATGTGACAGAAACATGTTGAACAAGTAGATCTGAAATGGGGTTAGACTGTTGGTCGTTCCTATTGCCATTACGGTATTTTGGATTTGAACTGCATTTTCTTTGGTGCTTGAATAATGAGGTTGGATATGGCATTAACTGTGCTTAGAAATTATAATTAGACATGGGGATGCCAAGTTCTGAGGGAACTGTCACTATTAGATGTCATAAACATAACCGAGTACCAAATACTTTTCATGTCATCTTCATGTGTGGTAATCTGAGTGAACTAAAACCCTATAGCATGGTTTTCCTTATATTATAGCAAATAGCATAACAAAGTATAACCTCACTCGATATAATTAGAAAATGACAATTTAAATCACTGTTGTTTATGAAAAATTAAAAAATACAACTCCATCTTCATCCAAAGTTTTAAGTTAATCATGAAATACATTAAACTATTAAAGACTTAAATGAAAAACTGTCCTTGTTGAAACTTTGAAAGAGCCAAGCAGTCTAGGCATTGGCATGTTAATGTTAGGCATTTGTAGTGGTGCACACGCTCGCCCACACACAAACACCAGTGATGCTGCAGCAGATGAACTCAGAACTTGGCCAGAATCTGCAAGAGGATGGTATCCTTGTAAGAGATGGATAATGGATAGCTGTAACGTTAGCGGTGTCCTGGTGTTGGAGACGGTGCTTCACAGGGGGATAGTGACAAATAAGTAATGCATTAGGGCCCCAACAGACATTAGATTTTTGAGGATTTATTATATTAGAATTAGAATATATTACAGATCGAGCATCCTTGTATTTGCACACAGATAGCTTAAGCTATCCTGCACGTAGTGGATTTTGCTTATTACTATGCTATGGGTTTAGCATAGCACTGATCCTCCATGTATTGCTGTAATGTGCACTATGTCATGCCATTATATAAACTATATACTCGTACTAATATAAACTATATACTTGTTCCAAAGGTTAATCATTACTTCTTGACATATATTTTGCAGGCAGTTCAACTTGGAGGTTTGTTGAAACTAATGCTCAGGAAGATGTCTTTGCAGTTGAAAAATCCGCCATTCAACTATATGATTCACACTAGTTGGTTTCATGGCAACGGGTCATAGTTAGCATACACTAATTGGTTTATAAGGATAATACCTCAACGAATTGGGATTGTGGGTTTTGAGCTGGGAAACGGGTAATACTTTGTTCCCCGAGGATGCTGCAAAGGTTTTAAGGGAAGTGAATGTTCTATGGTCAGGATAAAGCGTGTAGAAACATGTCGGCAACCTAATCTCAAACTTGTAAGGTAATAAATTTTTTTATTCCCATGTATTAGGGTCAAGCTTTTTTGTTACAATTTTTATATCCTGAGCCTCCTAATGGAGGGAGTTGTGGCTCTCAAGTGTCTTTAATATCGGTCCTGAAACCATGAATTATTGGAAATATAATTCATTGTATATTGGATTCATTGAGAAAACGATTATGCCGAAAGAGGAAAGCCAACTGCATTTTTGATATTTTTTATGCCTTTTGGGGTTGTGGTGAGGGCATCAATTTATTCGGCTATAACTTCAAGAGATTAAATGCGTGTTCATAAAATTAAAATTGATTTTAAATAAAATTAATTTTGAACCGATATGATTTGTGTTTGAATGTTTTTATTATAAAAGAAAAATCCAGTATAAATTTTTTAGATCTAATGTAAAATTTATTCAAAGTTGTTTTAACTCAATTAATTATGGATCTATAATTAATTATGAATTTTTTTCTAACATGAAATTAAATGTTAAAATTTGTTCAAAATTAATTTTGGACTTAGAATCAATTCTTTAAATTTAAATTAAATACCCGCAAAGTGTGTTTAAACACGTCCAAAATGCACGCACAGTAATAAAATCACGTCATACAATTATGTGGAAGCAAGGTTTTATAGCTTCAGTGGAGATATAAAGTAGGTATCAAAGCAGAAACAAACATGTTAGTAGTGTGATTAGTTCAATCTTCTTAATCACTCGAATCAAGATCCTGTCCAGTTGAAATTTAAACTTTCAACTGTAAATTCTCTCAACCGTTAAACATATTAGTTTAAATTAATTCAATTCAAATTGCTTTAAATTAGATTAAATCATATTAAATTAAAATTTTAAATCGAGCTGACTAGATGGTGAATTAAAAAAATCTAAAAAAAATTAGATCGAATTTTCCTTTTAACATTAATCTAATTCAATTTATGAACACCTTTAGAAAGCACACACTAACCCACTAATCCACCTCCTTTCCTTCTCCCCCACACACTAAAGCCCTAAACCTTAATTCAAGTAAGGTTCATTATCTTTTCTTTTGTTTCATGTAATCATATACTACCTCCAATCCTATATAAGAATAAAATAGCAATATTTTCTTGGTTCTTTCCTAACTATAAAAAACATAAGATTACTTTTGTTAATTTTTTTATCCCTACTTAACTGTGAGGTTTATTAATGATACAAATCCATTTTTCATGAAAATACATATATTTATCAAGTTATCAACAAAATACAGTATATTGGTTGAAAATTTATCTTTTGAAAAAATATACTTTTTAAATCATTTAATGTCAAGGATAATTTTAGAATAGAGTTAAAAATTATAACAAATTAACCATTCTAATTATTTTTATTGACCTTAATAAATTAGATACTTTTTTCTTATATATAAGATCAGGTAGTATTATTTCTTTTCATCAAACTTGTAGTTTTAGCTGATGGTGTGCATGACTCAAATAACACATCACATCTTTCTAATTTTAACTGAACATAGGGATATATAGTTATATGTCAAAAATAAATTATGGGTATCATATGCAAAAACATAATAGTGATGGCAAAAGAGTTATTAAGCAAAATCAAATGTATATAAGAAAATATTAATATATTTTCTATGAACTAATCAATATACTTATCAAGTATAGTGTTCCCACCATTACATCAAATAAATAATTTATTTAATTATTAATATATATCCAAGCCTAGGCAGCTGCATTTCTTCCCCCCTTTTTGCTAATAGCTTGACATAAACGACAAGGTAAAGTGTCAAGGCTCAGTGCTCTAGTTTTTGCGTAGTTATCCAACACACCACATCTTCTCCATGCATGGAATTCTCCATAGGCTACTGGGTCTTCTGCTATGGCCTTCACATATGAAGCCAATTCCTCCATTGACTTGAATTTCACCCCTTCTATTATTGAATGAGGAGGGACAAAATCCATGATATTTGGAGCACCAAAATAGATTGGAATTGCACCAGAGTCCAAGGCATAAAATAACTTTTCTGTAACATAACTCTCAGTCCAAGTGCCTTCAATTACAAGGACAAACTTGTAATGAGACATCATACAGTGTAAATGATTCCACCATTTGGTAAGTTTTGCAGTATTATCTACACATTCAGGATATAAACGTAGCGCCTTATTTATTCCTCCAACATTATTTAGGCATTTGCCAAGTGAATGGTGAGGTAATAAACTAAGGAGTTTGTGGGCAAGTTTGTTCCTTTGAGTTGTACAAGGGGATGAAGACCAATAAACAACCGGGACCTAGAAATGATGAATCAAATTAATGAAAGTTTGTTCTTTTAAAATATTAATTCATACACAAAATACACGCAATCAAAGTAAGTAAACAGACAAGTTAACCCAAATCGTCTTGTTAAATTAATTTTCTAAAATTATTAGTATTCAATTTTAATGCCAAATTCAAATTGCTAAATGCTAACAATTATCCTCATGACATTTGCTAAAGAAGAAAAGTAGAAAATATTTAATAAAAAGAAGACTTAAATATATTTTTGTTACCCTTAATATTTTTTTCGTGTAAGTCTATTTTTTAATTTTAATCATTAGAAGTTAATACTTTTTTAATTTGAGTCGTTGTAAGTTTTTATTTTTATTTTTAGTCCTTATAAATTTATATTTTTTTTTTAATTTTAATTACTTTAAGATTTTAACTTTTCGTTTATAATCTTCATAAGTTTACGCTTATAACAACCAAAATTTAAAAACACAAATTTACAACTAAAAATAATCATAATATCTTACAGAAACAAAAATTAACATTAAAAAAATAAACTTACCGAAACCAAAAATAAAAAAGTGTTAACTTACTGTCTTACATATTTAAACCTAAAAGAAAGTAACAGAAATATTTAATGGCATTAAATTGTTCTTAACTAATCTCTTTAAAATCTTTTTTTTTTTTTGAAGAATCTTTAAAATCATTATTAATAACATTCATCTAATATTTACGCGAACTCTAATGGTGCACAGATATTTTTTTTTATCAGTTACATAACATATATTAGTTTATTTTAATATTTACATATATTAGTTACGATGACACATTTAAACATATAATCCATAAATTATTCTCCGAATTTTCTAGTCATACCACAAGTTTCGATGACAATTTGAGTGAGAACTTTTGCTAAACCACAAGTTTCACTTTTACACTAAGATTTTTTGAGAAAATGTTTTAGTACACTATCTATATTTTTATATATAAAAAATAAATTAATACCGAATTTATCAAGAACAATAAAAAAATAATTAAATTAGTTCATTTTAATTAATATTATTATAAATTTAAACTTATTTTAAAAATATCCATAGAATTAATTGAGTTAGGTGATAATTGGATATAATGACACTACTCATAATCCAAGAAATAATTTTTTTAACCAATGAGGATGAGTCATATTATTAATAACTCAATAAATAAATTTACTTTTATGAAAAAGGAATAATATCTCAATAATAAACTTCATAACAAATTAAGGGTGTATAAGAAAATTAATTAATATATTTGAAAATAGTCATATATTTTATTTATTTAGGAAAAAATACTACTATTTATTTATTATATATAGAAACAAGATAATATATATATATATATATATATATATATATATATATATATATATATATATATATATGTATATGTATATATATAAAAGTAGATAAGTTCTGCAAACTCTTTAAAATAGAAAGGGAGAGAAGATGTTTTGAATACTTTTTTTTTTTATTTCTATAGGGGAACTTTTGGTATTTTACTTGCATATTTAAATATTTTTCTTTCACCTTTTTTTTTATCAAACGACTCAACAAATCATTTTACTTTCCTTTCTTTTTCTTTTCTAAACCAAGCATACTATTAATTATCTTTACATGGATTCAAATTATCTATTCTCAAATTTCATCCTACCAATCAAATCATACCAACTCAATCAATTAAAAAAAATTGGTCATCTCTTCACAATTTGGAGACGTGTTAGGGTTGTTACGCACTCGATTACACTCAATCTTTGTCTCTCATTGTGTAACAAACTTTTGTTTCCTATATATTTCGTGACCATGTCAATATGTTACACCGTATTATAAAACCCACCACGCTAGCCACTACACACTGTAATGTCCAACGCCAATTTCGCTGGGATCACAGCCTTTTAACCCTAAAAAAAGGAGGAAGGATCCATTACATAGAAAAGAGAGAGAGATTGGGTGTAACACTAATAATGTCTTTGACACTATGCCAGGTATCACTCGGCACACGCAAGCCTGAAGTTAGAAAGACTTGCTTTCACGTATTTTAGGTATGTGGAGAGAAAGTGTGTGTGATCCGTGTTATATAATTATTTCCAAACATATAGTAAAACGTTTTCAAACAATGAAGGATTTTTTTAATTTATTTCCTATATATTTCGAGGCCATGTTAATATCTTGTACAGTATTGTAAAACCCACCACCCTAGTCATTACACATTGTAACACCCAACATCAATTTCTCAAGGATCACGGTCTTTTAACCCTAAAAAAAGGAGGGATACATTGCATAGAGAAGAAAGAGATTGGGTGTAACATTATAATAGCATGTTTGGTACTATGTTAGATATCACTTGGTGCGTGTTAGCTTGAAGTTATAAATACTTTTTGCATATTTTAGGTATGTGGAGAGAAAGTGTGTGTGATGGCCACATTACATAATTACTTCCAAATACACACTAAAATGTTTCCAAACTATAGAGAGATGGCATGGGATTTTTTTAATTGAGTTGGTATAATGTATGATTGATAGGACATAGTTCAAGAACAAGTGATTTCAATCCCTTAAAAAAAGAGATTAGGCTTTATAAATGCAAAGAATAATTTGTATTCATTTTCATGCAAAGAAAATACTAATCAATGAATTTGGCATTCAAGAAGGAAAAAACAACAAGAAGGAAAAAATTCAAATAATAAGAAAAGAAACAAAAAAGTTTAGGGTTATTGGGTTTGAGAAAATATTTTCTTCTTTTCTTCTTTTACATTTTTAATTATAAAAATGTTAAATTATTGCCACTTTATTTCCTATTCTTAAGCATATATGTATAAAAACAACGAAAATATAGAAAGAAATTAAAAATAAAAAATGTTTTCTCAAACCAAGCAATCCTAACATTTATGAATAAATTCTTGTTATAAAGTATTTTTTTGTGTATACAATAGTGACAATCATAAAAATCAAATCTAAGTCGTTATGCACCTACCTATCGTGGATTTTGTAATAGAGCATGTAAAACATATATTGAAAATTTAATGCAATTTTTTTTCAACATTTAGTTTAGTATTTCAATTTTAACAAGCAATTGATCATACAAATTAAAAACTACTTACATTGTTCTTATGGGAAGAAATATGGTAATTTCGACCATTATGGAGTATGGCACTGGCATAGGTTGACTGCAAATCATCTTTAGCATGATAACTAATAAATACTTCTTCACGACCTGATCGCTTTCTTTTAGATTCAAGATCCATGTATACACGAAGTGGCTGTCCTATGATTCTCTAAACTCAAAAGAACAAAGAAACAATTAATTAAGTCAATTCTTATAGGAAATGAAATTCATTTTTGATAAAGTTTCTTAAGTCATTGCCAAAAAATTTATTTAACACAATCGTGTGGATGCTCAAAGTTCAATAGAGTTTCAAACAAAAAACCCTTGCAAATCAAACACTTCATACTAAGCATGAATGAGAAATTATTACCATGACAATTGCAACATTTCTACATATAATTTATCACTAACTATAATTACTCTAAATAAAACACAAGATTCAGAGTGAGTTACTAGAGCAAGGAGAAGAGACAGTATGGTTGTCCAATACAGTAACAAACTCATTTAATATAGCAGTCCCTTTATTCGAAATTAAAGCAATATGAGGAGCAAAGAGGAATATTGACTTGTGCCCTTCTAATAGAAATTTAAAACAGGACACATATAAGTGTAAATTCTTACTTGTTTTTCAATCACATTTGCTAGGTAAATTCTCATTCTTGGTTAAAAAAATGTAACTTGTAATGTTACAATTAAAATTGCACATATATTAAATAATCTAAAATCACAAATTTTAACACATGATTTATTATATATTCAATATATCCTATTGTATTTAATTCATGAGGTCTAGCTAGACCCATATATATAAATCACTTAATAACAAAAAATATATAACTAAAATTTATCATGCCCATAACACATAATAATAAAAAACAATAAATGTAAACATCATGACCCAAAAAAATTGTTACTTGTGCTGGAGGTTTAGTCGTTTCAAACAAGAAGGCATCAGGGTTGTCAGCAAGAACCAGTGATTTTGTCCACAAGCAGCTTAATCCACATGGGCAAATGTACATGCTATTTAAATTGTCAGGAATCCATGTCCACCCTTTCACCAAGATGCTCACATGTTTCATTTTCAGCACCCCACATTCCAATTGATCTTGCAAAGAAGTAGAAAAACTATAATTTGAACCATTATTTCTTTGTTGGTTTATCTCATTCTTGAATCGGACACATCCCACTTCGGAGTCCCACCTTTTGAATGCACCAACCACATCGGTGAAAGCCTTTGATTGATCTTTGAATATTGGTTTGGTTGAGAATTGTGAGAATAAAGAAAAAGATGGGAACTCAATGATCCCAGATATAAAGAGGATCAAGAGAATGAAACCCAATGTGTTTACTAAGGTAATGAAATGGCGTAGAGGTGGAGTGAAGAATGATGAACAATTGGGAACTCTCATCCTTTCTTTGGAGTGCAAAGTGAAAAATGTGAAAATGAAAGGTAGACTAACACTAATAACATAGGAAATATCTTAAACTATACGATACAATAATGATAGTTTCACACCAATTGTTTACACGTACTCCAATATCTTATTTTTATAGTATAATATAAAAAATTAAATGAAATTTCTCTCCTTTTTTTTACCCTTAAAGGGGGGATAGTAACGAGTGATAGGAATAGTACAAAAATAAAAATTTAAGAACGTACGCGTCATTCTTATACTGTGGGTTGGAACCAATTCAAAAACAGCAACAATTTTGTCTTCATTATAGTGGATTATTTTGGAGAGATTATAGTTCCTATTTCACCTAGTGAAATACTTCATATATGTTCGATTGTGGCATGCTTTGCCTTGAGAAATTGAAACATGTCAACTTTAAAATGTGACACCTTGTTTGCGTGCATGCTTGAGTTGGACAATTAGTGAGTTGGAGACAACTTACGCATCAACAAAAACCTACAAACTACAACCAAACAAATATCAACTAGGAAAACCGATACACTTTTTCCGTGTCTTGATTTGCTTTCCGTTTTTTTCGTGACGTATGATACTTGTAATATTGTAATACATGTTTTAATTAATTTGTTTAACGGTAGCTTTTTTATTTAAATTAATTATCATAAGCTTACGAAGGTTTAATACGTAAAGACGAATATAAAGCATGAATTTTAGGGTTTAAATAATCAATTTGAAGGTAGAATACCTATTCCAGTCAAAGTTTTAATCACAAAGGAATGATTAAGCAATAATGCAAATGGGTTTTATATATTAATAAACATATATTAAATACCTTTAATTTTATGCATTTAACACACTAGGGTCGACCGTGAGGGGAGCGTTGGGGTAGATTTTACAAATGACATTTAAAATTTTAATTTTATCCCAATTATTTCTTAAAAGTTCATTAACTAATATACAAAAGTCCCAGTGACAAAATCCTTTGAAAGTCCTAAGTGAAATAAAGGAGTATATCAACCAACCCTAATTAACAAAAAATACATGCAAAACAACTGAGAAGAATTCCTTGTAAATTAAATATGCTATGAAATGCAACACATTATTAGTTCCACTCAAAATTTCATTAGGGAGCAAAATTTGGGTTATTTAGCTTCGAAATGAACTAGATTTTTTTTTTGGTGAAATTGAAATGAACTAATTTTTGGTTAAACTGAACTAAAATGATTCAAATTAAGCTACAAAAGTTAGATGGTTTGGGGTTTTTGCAGATAGTTAGACTTTGTGAATATAAAAGTATAGGAAATTAAAAAGCCCTCTTCTAAAACAAGGTCCGTGCAAGGAGTTATGCAGTTGCGAAGTTAACACTTAATTTTTACAGCTTCAAGTCACGATTTCGGTACCTAAACAGTGTATAATTTCACTCTCAAAATGGTCAGTATAGTCTACCAACATAAAATAATATATATAAAAACCTTTTGCATTATTGTTTAATTATTTCGTGAAGGTCAACAATAATTATTGTTTAATTATTTCTTGAAGAAATAAGAATTGATGAGGTGAAGGTACACATGCAGTTTAATACTTGGAGGAAAGGTTTTTAATGAAGTCTTGAGTGTGAGACAACTCTAGCTATTAAAGTTCTTCCAAGAATTACTCTCTTAGATTTACTCTTCTTCCTCATCATTCAATACTTATATTCATTAAATTACACCAACAATTCACATATCATATTATTGCTTTCAAACAATGTTTTAGTATAATAATATGCTTCAAATTTGTTTTTTTTTTTAATTTAATTTATTTTTTTGTTTTAATTTTTTAACAAATAGAATATATTTACAAGCATACACATGTATACCCTTACATATATATATAAAAGATAAATTGACATTACAAATATACTAAAAAATATTATAATATAAATATTTGTAAATTATAAATCTAAGATCTGAGCGGGACACAAATTATTACAGTAGTTTTATTTAAAATTAAATATTTTAGATTTTATGTAAAGTAAATTCATATAATGTCAATAAGACGTTACTTCAAGTATCTTAATTGGGTTTGGGCATATTCAAGTCTGTGCATAACATAATAAATATTATTTTTTTCATCTCATATTAATTGTCGTGTTAGAAGAAAAACAAATTTTAAAATAAAGATTATTTTATCTTTTTAATGTAATATTAATTACTTTTTTATTTATGTACCTAATATTATTTTTTAGAATGTTATTGTTGTGCTGTATCTTTCCTAAAAAAATAAATAAGATTAATTTTTGTAAAATTGTTATACTTGTTTATTTATTTATGATTTATTATTATTATTTTGTGTATATAAAAAAAAAAACTTAGAACACACTTATTATGAAACAAAAGAGGAAGTATAAAAAGCATGCAATAGTCATATGAATTACACTAAATCGGAATGACAAGATGGACCCGAATTCAACATGTACCTGCAAAAGTATTCACAAACGGGGAGGACAATTATGTGCTTATTGGGGCTGAAGTTGGAGCTGCGCCCCTCACATATATCATATATGACTGTAATTTAAATATGTTATTTAAGTGGGTGTATTTATTGACCTACCAATAAAATAATATATATTTATTAGTTAAAAAATATTTTTCTAAGAAAGTTAAAAAAGTATTTTTAAAAAATATCCACTAAAATTATTTAATATAATGGTAATTTTAGAATAAAATTAAAATTTACAAATAAATTGATCTAATTACTTATTAGTATTGATGAATTAAGTAATTATTTTTTATATATAAGATCGAAATTATATGTAGATGTTTTTTTGTGTTTAAATGTTTTTAATGTTATGTATAGGTTACTTAGGAGTAAATTTTTAATTTACTTGTGATAATTTTTTAATTAATTTTTTATATTAATTTATTAACTTTATACATAAATAAAATATGAATATAAATATATAGATATCCAATGAATACGAATACTTGTACAGATACCGAGAATATGAGACCTAGTACGAATATTTTTTTTAAATATAAATATGAAGATAAATTCTATAACACCCTATCCATTATGATTCTTAATACTAATTAGACTAGTTTAAAGCCATTAATATTTTCTATAAAAAAAACATTAATAGTTACTACATTTGCCAGTCATAGTGAAGTCAATAACTATAGTTGGCATAATGCCAAGAATTGATGCGTTCATTCATCCGGTTCACTTGTAATGTTCTTTCCTCCTTAAATATGCACTAATATATATATATATATATATATATATATATATATATATATATATATATATATATATATATATATATATATATATATATAAAATTGTAATTAATATCTATTTAATTCTTTTTATACATTCTTTGCTGGCATGCATTTTCGGCCTTGTCAACTGATCCAATTGGTTGGCCCATTTCTTTAATAAAGGCACTGCTATATTATTTTGTTAGTCATAAAATAAAATCATCATGGATACGGTTGGAGGAAGAAACAAGATGAAGCAAGCAGAAGAAGAAAAGGTGGTATCAATGCCATGGCAGGAGAAGAGAGAACTTGCGCAGAAGGAAGAAGAGGTCTTGAGCAAGGATATCGAAGACCTTAAGACATGGGTATATATATATTCTTTTAATTCCCTTCACCATAACTTTGCTTAATTTTAATTTTGCAGTCTGTTTCAGTAAATTAATTAATACTTCTCAAGCTCTAAATTAATTCTCAAAATAGTTGTGTTTACAATGTTAATATTTCTCAAATAATTTTAATTTCTTTCTTTCTACTAAACATGCATAGCTTGATATGATGGAGAACATGCACGACGACGACCAGCAGCTGAAGGAATATCTAGAATATCACCCTGGAGATTTGAACTTGGCAAAGGACAAAAAGAACAAGAATAAGGTAAGATTAATTTGATATTATTTTAAAGATGCAAGTAAAAACTATTGGGAGCAATTTTTTTTCAAAAATAAAAATTATACTCAAATTAATTTATTTTATCCCCAATCTTAATTTTTATTCAATGGGTTAATTTCAGAAGAATTTAACTGAAAGTGTAAAGACTTCTATCATTTAATCATGCATAGTTTACGATAAATATTTTCTTTTTCTATAATAATTATCTAAAAAAATTTCAAGATAATTTTTTATTTGTTGACTGTGTAAAAATTATACACTGATAGTTTTTCTTTGGCGAATATAGTTCATGAAAATTGAAAAGTTTTTCAAAATACATAAATATTCAAATTATTTATGAATTTCATTATTTTGCTTTTGTTGTGGGGGCACTGGCTTGTTCCCAATTTGTTGGACTATTCTTATCTGGCCAAGTTAGATTGTGTTTTAATTTGGTAATATATTATAGGTCGAAAACACCAGCAAGTCTGTACCAAAAATCACCAACAAGTCGAAGTCTTCAGCCTCCTCCAAATCCAATGGTATTCTGGCTTCAGTTTTGAGGTTCCACAAGAACTAGTACTAAAATGACTTCTCATTGGTTTCTTAGAAATAAATTTGAACATTCTAAAAATAAATTTTGGACTATATAATATTTATGTTTGGATGACAAATATTCATGTTGCTAGATTCCTGCGAATAAAATCCATAACAAAATGAATTTGGATATATAGCTCAATGCCTCAATGGTATTGTGTTCACATATTTCAGCTAACATGAAATTCTTTAAATGCCCTTACATATTTATAAATAAGTTATCTTGATTTCTTATTTATGGACTTACGAGATTGAAGTGTTTCAGATTGTTTGAACTTATTGGAATGAAGTATTGTAACTTTTACATTTAGTTCCTTAATTGAAGTGTTTTGACTAGTTTATTGATGAATTTCAAGTATTTTGAATAAATTGTTGATTATTGTAATTATTTTGTACATCATTTTTGTGTCAATTAGTTAGTGTATTTGCATGTGTATTGAATAAATTAATTGTTGATCAGTATAATTGCCGATTATATATACACACATTTTTTGTAACAAGTATATATATATATATATATGATAAAGTTCATGCTTATCCTCAATGGATTCTCACGTGGGTATAGGACAAGCGCAAGAAAAAAAATAAAAATTAGCTTGTCTTCGTTCTGTCCCATATCATTCCTAGTCTAGGGTATAAATTAAAATTAGCATTCTAATATATGGGATGCTAATATGCTTTCTTTACATTTGGGTGTTAAAAAAGACAACACGCACAATACTAGTGATTGTGACCTTTTTGAAATCTTTAGCCAAAATGAAGTGAAACTATTATTAGACATTAGAAAAAACAAGATTTAATTGTATTTTTGTTCCCTTTATTATTTTTATTTCTGAAATTTGATTATTTTTTTTGTAAATTTGATTCTCTTATTTTAATTGTGTAATTTTAACTCGTATATTAACTTAATATCTAATGGATATAACAAAAATGTTGACGTAGTACCTAAATGTGCTCACATGAAAATATAGTAGAGCATCACATTAGGTTTTTGTTAAATATTAGATGTCAAATTAACAAATAAATTGAGATTAAGCAATTAAAACAGTTGAGGAACTAAATTCTTAAAAAGAAAGAGAAAACCTTGATTCTCTACCTCAAACCAACTAAACCCGTTGAATTTGAACCAACCAACAACACCAACACCTAGTTGAACTGAACCAAAATCCCAACCCAGGTCCAACCCACAAAGACCCCAACAACATGCCCCTTGACGAAGACCACACACCAACCCTTGTTCATGCCATTACAAATCAGTATTAAGAATCACCTTCTCATTCTAAATTTGGTGCGTGCTGTATTGTATTATTTACTATTTATATCCAAGTTCAAGAAAATATTTTATTACTCTTAACATACTTTTGATATCCAAGCGAAAACTTGAGGGAAAAATAAAAGGGACACTATTTTTCAAGTATCATTATTCAACCTCTCTTCGGGTCTTTTATCCACTCGTCTTTGATCGGATTGTTGTAATAGAAGTTATTACTTGATTAATTGGATCCACTCCAGTTGCTACAAATACCCAATGTATGACTTCAAAATACGAGAGAACGAGTTAATTTGAATGCTAATTCTTACATCACTTAATTACCAAAAAAAATAAAAATTTCTTACATTCTCCCTTAGAGATTTAGTCCTTGGAAGAAGAGCTTGAAGATTTATGGAATCGCCATCCTCCATCGCCATTTTTTATTTATCCACTTGTATTTTCTCCACGTTTTGATAATTTCATTGCAGTTTTAGGATTAGATAAGCTCTTGGGAATTCCTTTGTATGAATCTGATGAATTAATATAGTTCCTTGTATTTTGTGTTATTTATACTTTTTTAATGTTCTTTTTAACTAACACTTGTTGAGAACTATGCAAGTATAGGCATGCTGAGGAATCATACATGTTCATAGTTTTAAAAACTCAACTAGCGATTAATCCGGTCAAAATATTAGGTGACTGGTTGAACCAAGCAATACTAATTGACCTTTATGACCTGGTCAATAATTTACTAAAAGTTTAAACCTTGTTGGTTTTAGCCTAGTTTTACCATAGACAGTATATTATTTTCGTATTTACTACACAGGTGTAGTAACACATTCACGTAGTTTAAGGTAAGTGCTTTACACGTTTCCCACAGAGGCAACTACAGCACAACTTTGGGAGTAAAAAGTAAAATAATAAAAAGCATGATCTGGTCCAGGTCATATTAACCCCGGTTATTCGGTTGACTCGATCAGACCATTGGTTCCTGTTCAGATTGACCGGTTAGGTCTGGTTTTTTTAACACAAGCATATGTTTATGCTCTAATTTGAGTATTAGATTAGTGTGTCTTACTTCATAGTTCATAGTACATGTATTCTTATGTATCTCAACTTAATCGTTTTCTGGACTCTTATGTGACTATTACATCATTGGCGGCACATCAATCAATGTAGTATTTTTGAAATAAGTACAAGATTGTCTTGACAGGAACTTGTTTGTATTAGGCATCTAAATGTCGTAGCATGGCCAGGATCAATTAAATTGTTTGCTTGAATAGAAGTTAGGACCCCTCTTTGGTAAATGGAAAAAATATGAAAAATATTGATCGGTGGAATACCTCACAGTCATCATCTCAAATTTCTGGCATATCATTGTCCCAAATTCAGCAAATGTCAGTAAAAGATTCAAAAGGGGCATGAAAGCAGAAGAAGACAGCCTCAGTTGACCTTCTTCATTAGCAGAAATTTGATTATGAAAACATTCCGAGTCGCGAAAACTGTGCCCTAAGCTGGTGCCTAACTCCCTAAGAAGTGCCTTGCTTATACCTAACTACCTTGCTGGTCAGTGAAGAGAATGTTTGTTCTTCTGCAGTTATCCAGTCTTCAAATATTTCATGCTCATGTAGGTCTCCTCATTCCGAACCCAAGTCAAGTTCCCTGCATTGTTCCTTGATCTCACACTTTGCACTTGGCATCAGACTCTCCTCTGCTTCAAAACAACCAAGTAGAGACTCTAACAACAAAATTTTCAAGTTCTCTTCTCCATGAACTTTCCGAACTTGATTTAACATCATGGTAGAGGTAGAGCAACTATCTTCTATGGTCAAGAGAAAGGCATCATTCAACGTCCAAACCATGACAACTTGGTTTATATTCTCTCTGATGTAATTTTCCATATAATAGTTATCCAGCTCCAATTTCCATTCCTTAACCATAGCTTTGAATACAACCATACACACATCCTCCTTCAGAATGTTTTCTATGGTTATAAATTGTAACTGACCTAGAAAATCATTCTGAATCCTGTTTTCTCGCTCTGTTGAAGCAAAACTTGCATAATTGACAACATTTTTCAATGTTTCACCAAGGACAATATAATGTATCTGTTCTCTTATGACATTGTCAGCATTTCAATCTACCATTATTTTGTTGAATTCATCAACAGTTTTCCTAAAGATAAGCATGCATATATCCTCATTTATGGTGCTATTTATTTTATCTACTTGGTCACTACATGTCAAGCATTGCAAGCAACTTTCCTCAGCTTCACTGCCTCGTCCCTTGATTAAGGAAAATTCTTGATTTGCACTGATATCCATAACTGCCTCAGACAAGACAATCAAATTTATGTCATCTCTACTCTTCCTTTCAATTGTTTGCATTTCTATGTTCTCATTCCACTCACTGATTACTTCCCTTAAGTAGTATTTATATACACACTCCTGTATTTTCTTCTCCAAGTCAAAATTGTAGGATTTACTATCGAGCACTTCTACCTGATCATCAACAGAACCACACACATTTTCTGATATTGAATTTTGCATTGTGTTATATTCCTTTTCCATTTGAGACATCCCTATTAATTCGTCCTGTTTTTCATTTTTAGCATCACAGACTCCTTTTACCTGTTTTTCAGCTCTTCTCTGACTTTCAACATCCTTGATAGTATGGATTTCATCTACTTCTGATAACTTCCTCCGAGGAAACAGTTCTGCATCATGAATAGATCTTTGGTTGAAAAGAGATTCAATAAGTTTAGCATTCCGGCGTATAAAATTGCCCAATTTTTCAGTGACAACATGGATTCTTTCTCTCATGCGATTTAGTTCCTTTCTTCTCCTCACGTATGAGGCCTTTCTTTCTTGTGATATTACATGCTTACTCAAATTCAGTTCTTCACTCTTTCGGCGAATAATAGATTCATGATTCTTTATCAACTTAGCAACATACATGCTGCTCCCGTCTTCATTTTCTTCTTCTTCAGGTGACTTATCTGTCTCCATCTTCAGAGAGAACCTGTTAGGTATTTCATGATTTCCTTCTGGAGAAGAAGGCTTTGTCGGTGAAGAAGGTTTTGCTGGGGAAGAAAGTGATGAACAGTCAGAATCCTCAGGATATGTGTCATGGAAAGTGGAAAATTCAAGCAGCAAATTTGTAATGGTCCTTCCAAACTTTGACAACCTGATTCTCCTCCCTCTTCACTTTTACTTCAATGTTCTCTTGGAAATCCCTCATGAAGCTTCCAATTGATATAGACATTACATCCTTTTCAATTGTCAACTTCCATTCCCTCTCTTTTGGCCTCATCTCACACAAGAAAAGGGCAGATTGCATCTTCCCAAAAGCAAGATCCATAGTCTGCTTTAGTATGTCTATGTCAGAACCCATCTCTTCAACCTTTATCCTGCCAATACCATTATTTTGTACCTCACTTAACATATCATGTTGTGCCTCAAGCTTTGATTGATCAACACTAGTCCTCAACTCGCACACATTGCCATCGCCATCGCCATCGCCATTGTCGTGCTCTTTTCTTGTTGTTTGATCATTCTCAGCATTGAGACTACTTGTTTCAATCCCATGGCTGATACCCAAAGAAACCAATTGTCTTTCTTTCAGCTCTAAAGCATGCCTAAGTTGCAACTCATTTTCTAATCTCTCTGCCAACTCTTTGTCCTTCTCTACTATGGCTAATTCAGATTCCTTGAGACACTATTGAAGGCGATCTTTTATGTTTCTCAAATCATTGAGTACCTCTTCATGGTTGCTCTCAAGAAAGCTGCTTTCAGTCTCTGTATGAACAATGCTTAGACAACCTTCAAGTTGCATCACTGCTAACTCATAGAACTTTGATATCTCATTCAACTGCTCGATGACTCCTGTTTTCAGCTTCATCTTCTCTTGAGCTTTGTTCATGGCATGGTGCACAATCCCCATCATGGTAGAATCTGCTAAAGACACTTCAAATCTTCCATCAATACATTCAAAAATCCCATCCATTTCTCCAAGAAAAATACACTACACAGAGCCAGTTGCAACTTTATCTCAACAATGAGGTAGTGATCATTTAAATGCTACAGAAAACTCATCGCATAAGGTTGAAAAGTAGAACCTTAAAGGAAGTAAAAGAGAATGCAAGTTTGATTTGAAATTTCCATTAAAAGCGGGTGATAGAATTGACCCTTTCAGGAACTTATGTGGTAAGCAATAAGCATGTCTCTAGGCATTCTTTAAGGAGCTTTATATGTTCTTCGAAATATTTGTAGTTATGTGGCTCTTATGTGGCTCTTTGTATTTATTTATTCATTTTCTTGGCCACATGAAAGCTCCAAGCATTGTAAATTAATAGTGCAAGGCAATGTAAAGAATTTTATCAATGTTTTTAAATTCCAACAAAAAAATCAATAAAAATTATTAATTTTTTGTATCTGAAATTGTGGTAGAAATATATATACATAGAATTGTGTAGGCACCACAATTTTTTTAAAATATTCAAATTATATTTAGATGTGTTAAAAATAAAAATATGTTGAACTGGATAGAAAATAATTGAATTGGATGAATACCATTTGTAAAGAATAAGGTAGTAAATAAGATTTACGAAAATGAAAAAGGAAATGCTGAAACAAAGATAAACTGCACAAAAGGACATGAATGATTTTGATTGGTCAATTTTTTATAGTTACCACCGTTATTTTCTGTCAAATACAAACGATCACTTGGTTATTTAAAAATAAATAAATCATTCGTATAAGTCAAATCACCCTTCGTGACAAATAGTTCTCAAATAAAATGCAAATTATATCTTTTATAAGATAGAATTCTTGTGTTGTTTTCGATAAAAAAGATAAATTTAATAAGGAAAGATTAGTATTTTTAAGTAAATAGAAAGATACTAGTAAACGTTGATGAGAAAATAGTGAGAATCTTGTAAAAAAATAATGAAATTATTTAAATTATTGATAGGAGAAGGAAAACATTGGTGATTCTATGTTACTGAAGTTCGAAAGGCTTTGTTTGATTACAATTTTGAAGAACAGTTTGCTATTTATGCTTTATTTTGAATCAACTGAAGAGCATGATTAGTTATTTTTCCGCCCCTCATATATGCGCTTTAAAATTACCTATTCAGAATCCTTAATCACAAGTTCGTAGCATATATAACTGTACCTTACAACATTATCCATGTGATCAAGAATGAGGTCGTTGATAAGTTGTTTATGAGCTCGTCCTTGATGTTATTTCAATAAAAAGACATTTAACATGAAAATAAAAATCTAATCTACCAATAAAAAAAGGCATTGTTGTAGAAAATATAAAGGGGAAACAAATCCTATCAATCAGTCTATTAGTACCCTTTACGAATCACATAACAGAATAATTGTATAATAATGTTAAAATCTAAATAATTATAAGAAAATCAATAACCAAATGTACAAAACTTAATCACTGTACTATGCACAAATTGTCACCAAGAGCATCGAGGACAGAATAGAAGCACTGCCATCAATCATGTAGCTCGTTATTTCTCATCAACACAAGCTTCAAGAGAAAAACACAGTTAAGATGAGACAAAAAAAGCTTAAAAAAAAAACAGCAAACTCAATGCACTTGACATTCCTTCAAACTACTATGCCCCTCCTCAAAAAGCAAAGGAAAAGAAAAATGGCAAATTAACCATGCTGATTATGCAGAATAAAATTATTGATAATGCAGTTTGAAGTAGGAAAGCTAAACTGTACATATTGGAATCAAAAGAAAAGGTCAATTTTGTTCTCCTTTTATATATAGAACAAATTAACAGCAAAGATGAGAACACACACATATGTATATAATCATAGATCAAGTGTTTAGAAGCCTTATATATATTTACAATTGAATTAGTAATAAATATTCAACCCCTAACAGCAAAATATAAGAAAATGAGTACTTGGTAAAGAACTCCCATCCACAAAAAACAAAAATAAAATATTTCAATTTTGAAATCAACTAAACCAAATACTGATATTAAATTCAATCCTAAAACAACATAAATCAGCATAAAGCCGTGAAAGAGATTTTTTCTTAGATTTAGGACAAGAGAAGAGGTAAATATAATTCCCAAGAAAAGCAAGCGAAGAAAGCGAGAGGACCAAACAGAATACTAATGTGAAACTCCAAAACAGAGGTAGCAGCTTCTTAAAGAAAGGCTGAAGTGCACAACACAAAGGCTGAAATAAAAGAAAAAGTTGCATGCAAAACAACAGATCACGAAACTGCAGTGCCCGCGTGAAACATAAGCTAGCTAGTGTGAAAATGAAGCTTATGCAGGATTAAGTCAGACTCCACAGATCGTAGGCATCTTCAATTGAACTAAAACAAGAGAGTGAGGGAGAGAAAGGTAGGACAAAAGGGGACACAAGGCAATGAAAGAGTGCAAGAAATGTCTCTCTGATTCTCTTGAAGAAACTTCTCAATGGTTTCTTTCTCCAAAGTTTATGCATATTTAAATTTACATAAGTTTTAAAAGTTCTCCCAACAAAAATCCACAATGGTCATTAGGCTTTTACGACCAGAAAATCTTCTAGAAAAGCTTCTAAAGCACAGTAGCACTGTTTGAATATTAAGCTCTGGAATTTATACAGCACATGTTGATGTTATCCCTTCCTCCAACTCAATTTCAGCAATCCATGAATCAATCCCTTTTTTCCCTTTTTCTTATCTAACTTCCAGCTCAAACAATACAAGGGAGAACCAACAAAAATAAAATAAAATCACAAGAAATACTTCCTTGTGTAATCAACACTGAACAATTCCCAAATAGCTAGAACCACTATACATTTATTGATCCAATTCCCAAATAATAGGAGTGTATAAACTCCTCAATTGACCATACATGAGCAAACATCAAAAGTTAAAACTAAAACAAACTTGATAGGTAATCAAAAGGAAAAAAAAAAAAAACTTTGATGCAGTTCCTTAGGAGCTTTACTACTATTTTCAAATAAGAATTGAAGTTCCACACTTCCACTTCAAGTAACCCTCGTAATAAAGGTTTGCATTTTAAGGTCAACATAAGTTACCAAGCTAAAAAACTCTAACTTTGATTAGAAAACACAACCAAAATCACCTAAAAAACCGCATCTTAGACTCTTAGTTTAATCCTAATCAAAATTCACCAATTCCATTTCATCCAGAAGAACGACCACACTAGACCTAGAAAACGTTAAACCATCAATGTCAACACCTATTACCCCACCCCAGATAAAAATTCCCACAAAAAAACAACACTTTTCACAAGCAGTCCATGAACCCAATTGAAACAAAACAGCGATCCCCCTCCTACCAAACAAAAAACAAAACAAAGAATGAAAAACTAAATAAACCAAGAATCAAAAGGGGTTATTACTTACTAGAGAGATAGTTAGTTAGTTACTTACCACCACAGCAAAAGCAGCAGTAGCAGCAGGAGAGAACCAACAACAATTCCTGGAACAGGGAAGAGACCGAGCCAGCTTCGCAATTGAGGAGGTTGGGTGCGTCACCGTTGTTATTGTTGCCATGATCCTGGTTTTCGTTTTCCAGAAGTTTCTGTTCCGTCGAGGATTGTTGTTGGTTCTTTTCCGCTTTCATTCTCTGGTAGTTCCATTCGAGCCTTTTGAGGTATGAATCCTTGAAGGAATCTCGGAGATTCTTTGTCGGCCATAGATGCATGTCTCAATTGAAGTTGATAAATTATATCAATTTCGGGTTTTGAATTTTGATTCTCTCTCTATGCGCTATTGCTAATAGCCTAGTAGTTGGACTCGGAGCTTGAGTTGAGGTTGGAAGAGTAGAAAAGTCAGAGATAGATAACAAGAGTTATGATATTTAGCTAGTGTTTGGTTTAAAAATTGGTGCAAACCTCTTCTTTACTTTATGACAAATATTTCATTTCTTTCTATTTTTACATATATTTCATTTCTTCAAATCAAACTCAAATATTTCAATTATATCAACACCCCATTAACACTCTCAATTTCTCTTCATCTCTCTCTTAAATATTTCTCTCATTTCTCTTCTTATCTCTCTCAAGATTATATATACCTTTTGGGGGTGTTTAAATATAACTTTTCATAAAAGTAAAATCAAAATTTAATTTTATTATAATCATAAATTTAAGGAAAATTTATGTTTGTAATTCGTATACTTTGAGAAAAAAAATTCTACAGCCTCCATTGTGCATTGAATTTACACGAATGTATAATATTTATTTTATATTGATAAAAGTAAATATAATAGATCATTTTTAAATAAAAATAGTAATAACATTATTACTTTAGGTAAATTATATAAAATAATTATAATAAAATATTTAATAAAAACACTAAAATAGTTTTATTATTATTTTGAGTATATTTTATTTGTATTGACTGTATTCAATACAATATATTTGTTTATATATGACAATATATACCCTTTTAATAAAAAATATACTTATTAGTAAAATTTGTGCTTAGAACTTTTAATTAATTTGTTTTATTTTTCAATTTTTGTCTTCTAACTTCCAAACATTTTTTTCTTGAAATAAAAATCTCTTGTCTTCTCCATTACATAGTTCAACCTATATCCCACCATTTTTTATGATTCAAAGCTTTTTTTGTTTGGCGAATACTTATACAGAAACAAGGAGTAGCTTTAGTTGAACAAATCCCAATGGAAATTTGGTCTAATTCCATGTGTTTTGAAGTTGAACATAGCTCAACAAAAATTCATTGATGCGCGAACAGTACAATGAATTTTAACTCGTTTACTTAATTTGTGTTATTTACTCCGAAACACTCAAGAATCATACATTGAGGTTTCAAATATGAAAATCTCTCTAGACAATCATACTTATAGAGGTTTGTGGTCTTTGAGACGAAGTTGTTATTGTATAGGTTTGGGCCCAAAAACCAAGTGGCTTGTAATAAAGGTTGGGGAACCTCTCCCTTTTTTACCATTCTACCCTTCTCCCTTTTTCCTACACATCCAACCCTTCTCCCTTGGTCTCCCTTCGTCTCTCATTTCTTCCATCACTTCTCCACCTCTTTTCTTCTCTCTTGTCTCCCTCATACCACTCAACCTAGTAATTTGTTTTACACAACGGAATCATGATTTCATGGTGTGTTGAATTTGATACACAACAAAATCATATTTATGTTGTACAGGTATATAACAAAAACATGTTTCCGTTTTATAAATGGGGGTGAAAAATTAATAACGGAATCATTTTCAAAATGGAAACACATTCCCGATTTGGTTTGTGCCATGGGGCAATTTCAGAATACCACAAAAGGCACACATGTGGGTAGTATCAATAGCAAATTAGGTAGTGCCAATAGCAATACCTTAAAGGTTGGTAAGGAAGGACCAAGTTGCTAAATTTTGTGAATAACCAAAGGGGCTATGCAATGGTCATAGGCTGTAGGTTGACACTTTCCATGGCCTCACCCTCACTCACCTCTATATTAAGAAGGGTGGGGCTTATACTAAATATATAGGGAAAAGATGAAATTGACACCCAACAAGTGGGACTTTCCATTAAAACCTATGTTAAAGGGGAGGTCATAGGAGGGGTACCGGATTTGTTTGGATGGAATTATTAGGAAGTTAACATAAAGAATTTATATGTTGTAATTATAACTCTTTTCTACAATTATTCGTGCAATGAAAAAGATAGAAAACGAAAAGAGAAAAGCGCAAAATATAGTGAGTGATGTAATATAAAAAATTATAAAAATATTTTTTCATACAAAAAAAAAGAGTTGAAAATCAAATCTTTAAATATATATATATATATATATATATATATATATATAAAGAATAAGATTATTTGTTAAGGATATCACGTCTTATGATTATTTGTTAACAATTATACACCGTATTAATGATAAAAAAAATATAAATATAAAAGTAAATAAGATGATTAATGCTAAGAGAAGTTATATGATTTAGCAGAAGGAAAATAGCCTTATCAAATTATTTTCGTCCAGCTCAGGTACTAAACAAGGGTCAGCCCTAAGATTCTAGCCAACAAGGATAAAAAAAAAAAAAAAACAGAGGTCAGATTTTCTCTATCCAACCTGGCAGTGACAACCTTACGTAACAGGATCACCTTATCACCCTTGTTTCCACCTTTTACTATTCTTAATTTCCTCAACGACATCCATGTGCGCTGTGGCCAAATGGTCCGTACTTTTGGTTTTTTTCGACGAAAAAGTGTCCGTATTTAAAATGTTTACGTAAGTAACTTTACCGTTTGTCATACACTTGTGTACTGTAGTTGTGTTTAATCAATTAGTACTAGTACACTGTAACACTGTCTTATTCTTATGCTGATTACATCAAAGACCGTTACATATCTTTCCTTTCATTTTTTGCAGGGATTTCTTTGTCCCCTTGTTCATTTTGTTTTTGACCTATTGCCAATTTGCCATGTTAGCTGTTTCGCATTTGTTGATAAGTGATAAATAATTAACACTCAAATGCAGTTAAGAAAAAATGCCAAATAGAGACGTTTTGAGTAAAAGCATGGATATTATATAATTTTTTTTTTCATGAATACATTGAGTAGAAGAGATTAATTACCTAAAAGAAAAGAACACACACTGAAGAAAGGAAAGTGCTTGAAAATACTAAAGGGTATTTACCAAAGGCTCTTGTCTTGAAAGAACCTTTAATCTACATAGGATCAAAGAAAAGCTTGCAATAAAAGCACAAGCAATTGCCATTATTAATAACATTATTATTCTTACAATATCAAGTCATTTTGCTTCCAATTATCTCCTTTTTGAAACCCATGATTATGAAGAGGAAATTGACTCAAATAGTGGGGTTGCTCCTGAATGATCCAAGAGCCTTAGCAGCACCTGCTCTCAAGATAAATTGGTGGTAGAAGGCTGCAATGGCTGCTCCAATAAATGGTCCAACCCAAAAGATCCACTGAACAAACAATCATAAGAAACATCTCAGACAAATGTGTCATCTATTTTATTGTTATACTTTGTTACATGACATGGCCAAATTATAAATTTGATTATAGTATAAAACTAGCAAGTTGTTGAATATAGAAAACACAAAACAGTTAACTCACATGGTCATCCCAGGCCTTCTGTTGGTTGTACATGACAGCAGCTCCTAGGCTCCTAGCAGGGTTAATGCCAGTGCCTGTTACTGGGATGGTTGCCAAGTGAACCATGAACACAGCAAAGCCAATTGGAAGTGGTGCCAAAACCTTCAAGTACAGAACAAAAGCACAATAAGAAACTCATGTCATGTGGTTGAATTAAAACAATAATTGTGGATACGAATTTATTCCAAACATTCAAATCAGAATTAATCATCAACATTTTAAATTGTAACTGCAGTTGTAGTTTTGTCGTGATTCTTCATGTTACAGGAAATTGTGGCCAACGCAAATGCAATCATGATCACAAAATCTCCAAAAACCTAAACATTACGGCCAAAATTGCCGTTGCTGACCATTTTGAAAACCTTGTTAATTATTATTAAAGGCAAAAAAAAAATGGAATTGAAAAACAGTAAGCACTAGGGGCAGATGGGGCATGCCCCATGTGAGGGGCATGGTTTCCTTTCTTTATTGATTTGGGGAATTTGAGAGAGTGTTTGGAGGAACCTAAAGCTGATAATGATAAATAAGGAAGATGCTGGAAACTCTCACGAGATTTGCCAGCTTGGAGAAAATGGCATTTAGCATGAATGACGCTGTTCTGAACACTTTATTTTAGGCCTTAAAGTTCCATATCAACAAAGATACATTTTGCTTCTAAGGCAAAAAGATGCAGAGGAAAACTAAATTAGATGAGATTGGTGTGATAAGGCTGTGAAAATCAAATACCACCACAGAGTCATATATGGTAATTGGCCTAATGGTCCCATATTTCTCAAGCATATGGTAACAAGTCACTTCAATAAAAAAAAAATATGTACTTGGTAATTTTGGTGAAAGAAAGTGATAGGCTCACCACTATAGGATGCCTAGATGAATGAAAAATGTAATGTAACCATTAAGAAATGAAAAATGCCCACAGGAAAAGTTTACTCACTTTCTTGTTTTGAGGACAAGACAATCAAACAAGTAGTGGACAAAAAGGAAAGCCAAGCAAGAAAAGTGAAAATTTTCATCTACGTTGAATGCAGCCTGATCTACTCAATATTATTGCAAATGAAGTCTCTAGATAAAGTAGTGAAAAGAAGGATTTAGATTCAAACATCAAAAGGAAATCCAACTGACTAAGATCTTCAACTGTTCATGAAGGATGGACTAGTTCACTTCATTTTGAAATGATTATTAAAAATAAAGCTTCTATAACTATTATTATTAATAATAATAACATGCATATATGTTGACTGTGCCAAATTTTTTATGAAAATGGAAACTTCATATTATCATAGGCTGTAAACTTTATCATTTCAAACAAAAAAAAAATATTGAGTGGAAGCACGTACAGCTTCTTAATTACATTAATCCCACTCTAGCTAATTTCATTTAGAAAGCATAGGTAGATGCATGAAGATTAGATATCTGACTATAGTTAAGTCACTTCCACTCAACTTTTTTCTTTATCAATAACTAGTCTAATATAATCTCAAGGAACTCAATCTTCTATTGAAAACCTGAAAGACCTACCCTGCTTTTAAGCAAGCATGGATTCACTCCTAGGCATCATATATGGCAATACAATATGAACTTTTCTTTTCGAAGGCAATACAATATGAACTTAGTATGTACAATTCCATATAATCATTGCTTTCAGCACAACTTATGCAAGCAACATTTTCCTCTACAGTTAATGTAACGATGTATTTTTCAAAAGAAGGCTATAAAAATGATTGAGTTCATACCGGCACATGAGAATCTCTAGCATTCCTCTTGGGGTCAGTTGCAGAGAAGACAGTGTAGACCAAAACGAAGGTTCCAATAATCTCAGCACCCAATCCAACACCTGTGCTGTACCCTTCACTGAGTTCATTGGCTCCACCACCATACCTGTTGTAGTATGCCTTTTGGAATGCCTTAACCAACCCAACTCCACATATGGCTCCCAAGCATTGAGCCACCATGTACATTATGGCTCTAATCAAAGATACCTTGCGAGCCAAGAAGAGCCCAAATGTCACTGCTGGGTTTATGTGACCCCCTACATTGGATAGAAAAATTACAGTTTTCAGAATAGGAAACCAAAATTTGCAAACAAATCAAGCCATGGATATTTGTTTACTTCCAACCAAGAAAAGAAGCACAAATGCACCAGCTTCCTCAGTTTGGAGGCTTAGAAACTTGAGAGAAAAGGGGAATTATTAAACATGAAAGGCCAGTTAAATTTGACGAACACCATTATATCATTTCATAAGCACTCAAAACCAAACCGAGAATGCTAATTGTCTAAATGGGGGTATGCTTGATATTTCTACAACAATCTATGATTTTAAAAAACAGTCTGCGACCATAATTTTGGTCAATTGCAACCACATTGCCACATTGGCCATATTTGTCTGCAATTTCCGGCATTGCGATGAAACCATAACAGCGCGACTGCAATTTAAAACCTTAAATTAGAGTTCTAAGAAAGCAACTTTCCCTCTTTGGATGCTAAGAAATCAGAATATAGAAAGGAAACCAAGCCAATCCAACAAAAGAGATTGAAGTCCACGCAAGCAAATTAAAAGGGTGTCTATGAGATTGAAAAGTGATAACACACCGGAGATTCCAGCAGTGCAGTAAACAAGGATGAAGATCATGCCACCAAAGGCCCAAGCAATGCCAAGAATGCCAACTCCACCACACACATCACCCCCGGCCTTGACATCACTCTGGCTCTTGTAACCAATCACAGTGAGCACTGTGATGTAAAGGAAAAGTAATGTGGCAATGAATTCAGCAATCAAAGCCCTGTAGAAGGACCACTGTGTGAGTTCCTCAGCATCAATCAAAGGTGCTGGAGGAGGATCATGGTAGTCCTTTGCTGAGAAGGAACCACCCTCAACATCATGCTTAGCCATTGCAATTTGCAACTACCCTTTTGACACTGATCAAGTAATGAACCTGAAAGAAAGAAGGGTTTTTTGATGAGTGTGTTAATTAGTGTGAGAGGAGAAGGGGTATATATGGGGGTGATGGAGTGTGGTTAGTGCATTTGATTATTGTAATAATGCAATTTGACACTGGAAAACAAAGCCATATATTAATAGCAATAAACTTTTTGGTTTGAGTCTCGCTTTCACCGACCTTGACCTCACTTTTACTACACCACCACCTCCCTACCACTCCCTTAAATACATTTGTATCTTTGTTTGTTTTGTCATTTTGTTCTATCTAGAAAGAATGAATCTATCTTACTTGGCTTGGTTTTTGTCTACTTCCCTTAGTTTCAAGGGATCAGTTTTCTTCTTCACTTCTAAGTTTACCAAGTTAGACATTAATTTTTTTACTTCAAGTTTCTATTTTATTTTATTTGTGAGACAGAACAAATCGTTTTTTTCTTCAGTACCAAAAAAAATTCTAATTACAGTAAAAAAGAACTAAATCATTGTCTAATTACAATAATCATTGTCTAACTAACGAAATAATCGGATTAAAGAACAAGAAATGTTGAGTTGGATGATTCGATTCATTATTCATAGTGTGATTATTTATTTTATATAGGGAAAATATATCTGCTCATTATTTTTGTATATTAGAACATGATAGAGAAGAGAGAAAAGTATTAGATAAGATCATTTCTTTTTTACTCGATGGAAGAAAACTAGATAAGATAAATTATATCATGTAGTACAAAAATAGAATTTTTTTATATAAAAAAGTATTGTAAAAATTTGTTGTAAGAATAATATATCTCTTTTATTTATAAGTTATCCGTTATTTTGGTAAGTTATCTCAAATCTTGAGCTTACATTAAAATGATATTTGCTTTTCTAATTTTTAAAAATAGAAAACTAGTGAAATGGACATTCCAAATAGATACAATTATTTAATATTTTATTCATAATATAATTTATAGATTATTTATATTTATATATTTCAATTTATGTTTGAATATAAAAAATGTTCTAATTGAATTGATTGAATAAGGTGTATGAATACTATAAATTTTTTGTTATTGTTTTAATTTTTATGGATAAAAAAATTAACTTGAAGAGATATATGATAATTAAAAGAGTCATCCTTTAAATTTAATTTAAAGTTCTCTATGAGTCAATTTGGGGTAGAAATCATCACAGACGTGGGAAAGCAAGCTGCTTTAGAAAAAACAAAGTGATATGCTGTGCTCTACAGTACACAGTTGCGTAGAAACCGTTTGAAAAGTTTCAAGACATTAGCGGTTTTTTTTCCCGGTCCAAGGGAAATTGAATTTTAACGTGACTTTTTTTTAAGGTATATAAGCAAAATTCTCGTTAAAGTGGATCTTAATACACTTAAGTCTTAAGTAGGACTTTTCACAAGACCCTTTAAAGTGAGTCAGTTTTAATTAATTTTGAAGCTCTATAATTTGAACTAAATAATTAAGAGTGTTTGATTGCATATTTTGGACGTGTTCAAAGATATTTTTCACGTCAAAATATGTATAAAAAATAATAATATGAAGTTATAATTTATTGCTTCCGCTTAACTTGGATTAAACAGTGTTAAACGTTAAACTAAACATGTTTTACAAGACTAAGGACAGGTTAAATCAGTTAAGTAGTTGAATTTATAAGAAAACAAAAAAATGGCAAAATGTGTGTATATGTGATAAAACACTTTAATAGTTTATAAGCTAGTTGGACTATATATTATATGCATATATTTCCTAAAATTTATACTTACAAAATGAGTTATATCAAGTGATAACAAATCTCATTTTAAGAATGTAAAATTTTTAAATCTTAGTTATACTTCTATGAAAGTTAAGATTAAAAATTATTTGGTAGTCGTATAATCACTTTAAAAAGTCATATACATTTTTTCTTTTAATTTTGACTTCAAATAAGATGTAATTGTTTATAATTATAGTTTTCATTTTTCACAATAAAAAACACTCATTTAATATGCTTACTTTATTTCTCTATATATTAAATATATGCTTCCTACTACCTACGTATACATACTTGATTTGGATTATAAGATAACAAATTTGATGTCTAATTCACATTTGAAATGACAAATTAAGAAGCTGGTTAAATTTTAATTTTATTATTTTTGTAATTTTAAATTCATTATTTTGGTTTTTTTATTTTTAAATCAAGACATTTAATTATCTTATGATATTTATGTGAAAAAAGAATAAATAAACTAAAAAAATAAAATATTTATTAATAGAAATTAAACTCATAATACTTTATTCATAAATAAAATAATAAATTATTAAGATATTTTTTTTGTTTAATTAACTATATTAGCATTATTTTTTATGTAACATTACTCAAGAGTTATATTTTTAAAAAAAAATTATCAAAATTTATAAATTAAAAAAAATTATATATTAAATATTTTTTAATTTATAAATTTTGATAATTTTAAAAAAATTAATAACTCTTAACTAATGATACTAAAAAATAATATTAATATAATTAATTAAATAAACATGTATTTTAATAATTTATTATATTCTTTATGAATAAAAGATCATGAATTTAATTTATATTAAAAAATTAAAATATTTTATTATAAAAACAAGAAAATTAAATATTTTAATTTAAAATTAAAATTGTGAATTTAAAATTATAATTTAACCTAAAAAATATTTGCCTCACCCAAAAAAGATCTACTCGCTATAGGCAAGATTTTCTAATCGCTCCGCGATGGTTCGCTCAAAACATATTTGATTTGGACTTTGTTGAGTCTTCTTCTTTTTTGTTACTATTAAAAAATATTACTTTATGAATATTTATTGAAAATGATTAAATTATATTTTAATATTTTATTTTCTAAAAAATGAAAATATATTCTCAAACCAAATATACTTTTCAAATCTAAAAAATTGAAATAAAAATAAAGAATATTTACTCAAAACAAATAGTTGCTTATTTATTCTCACTACGAAATTGGATTCTGTCACCGGACAAAAGTGATGAATATGCATCCTGTCATAGGCTTTTCATTGTGTGTGTTAATTAATAGCTTATATAATCAATCAATATGACATACAATTATCGGTATGGTAGAATTGTAATTTTTTTTATTTTTTGACAGAAGAATTGTAATATATATTTGCAAAAGTATGTATACTTTTTGCGAGCAATTGTTAATGGTGCTATTGGTTTACGTTATCCATGATTTATATTTTAAAATGGAAATGAATAGTGTGCATATTATTTTATGAACTTAAAAGTAGACGAATCCGAAAACGTGGCTGAGAACACTGCCAACACACACAAGCAGGCGGCCAAAAAGTTGTGGCCCCAAATGCCTTGGCGGTTCCCCTGTTTAACTTGTCAGGCGTTTCTTCTTTTAAGCTTTACAATATTACAATTATATTTTTAGTAACATTATGTTTGATAAGTATGATTATCATTAAGAATTTTAAGGGAAAAAATTATTTAATTTAAAAAATAAATTATAATTTTCATTTTTCTAATTTTTTAAATTTATTTTCATCCTTTAGATTTTAATTATAATATTTAGTCTTTTAATTTTATAGATTAATAATTTTGATTCTGCTGATATATTATTAAAAATTAATTTTGATCAATTAAGTTAATTATAAATTAATTAAAACTATTAATTATTAAAAATTTAATAAAAAACTATTAATTTTAATTCACTACAATTGTGTTTTTCCTTTTTTTCTCCGTCTCTTGTATCTCTTTTGTTAGTCTTTTGTTAATTTTTTAATCATTAATAATTTTATTTAATTTATAATTAATTTAACATCTCTAATAATCATAACTATTATCATGAAATTAAAATCATCCATTTATAAAATTAAGAATCAAATGTTACAATTTAATTTTAAAAAATTTAAAAATAAATGTGATGAAAAAATGCGAGAATGAATAGTTATTGTAGATAATATGTTTTTTCCTTCAGAAAATACAAAACTTCATCTAAATTTGCCTATTTTATATTTCTTAAAATGTTTTTACAAAACTTGTAAACAACAAATAAATGTGATATTTTTTTAGTCTATATATCTAAGAATCTTTCTTCACACCTTAAAACGCCTCTTTACACATTTTTTTTTGTTAAATATTTTTTCCGCGTTATTTTTGGCCAATTGACGTGAATTTATATAATAATGAAAATCATCAAAAACATATCCCAATATTTACTTAGATTTATTTAAGAGATTTAACCTATGTTTTTCTTTTTTAAGCATTCATTCTATATTTGGTACTTTATTTTGTAATGACAATGATGTTTAAACTAAATATTTAATAATAGTTTATTTTGTTTTAATCATTTATTTCATTAAGGGAAGAGATTATGAAAATTTAAAATTGAATGGAAAGATAAATAAAATTTGATCAATAATTATTTTCGTAAGAATTGAATTCGGATAATAGCTTAATAATTAACCCTTGTAACTTCAGCTTATTAATATTTTATATTTATTCACTTGGTTATCTTATAATGATTTTAAGTTTAAATTTTATGTATGTAGTTACATTAAATTAAATATTTAGAATAAATTACTCGGAATAATTTTATCCAACTCTAGAAAAATTACTCATTATACTATTAGTGATCCTAATAAGTCTTTGTACTGTGTGAGAACATATTATATTACTGATATATTGTTTTACAATATATTTTATTTTTTATTATTTGTTCTATTCATATTTTTATATATGGATTTTATAACTACAAAAATAGTTATACAATATACGTAAAAACAATAGTTTGTCTGCTAGAGAGTAACGGACAAAGAAGCATTTCTCAATCGAGAAGCTCCTTTTCCTGGTTTTTCTTCTTTAATGATTATAGAAAGAGAGAATATATTGCAAGGATGAGCATTTTAGCCTTAGGAGTGCCGACTAAGCAAACTTTTTCTTCTTAAAAAACAGTGCGAAGAAAAATTCATAAAAAGTTTATTTTAAGAAAAGAGAAATTATAATAATAAAAAATAAGTTGGTGGTTCAGAAATGACAATATCCATATTTAGAGTGAAGAAAGTCATGGGTGGGGGTGGCTGAGACAAAGTGCACCATTTCATCATTGGTTTAGGAATGAATGATTAGCTTGCCAACAATTAATATTCTAAGCATAAGTAATAAAAGGCCAGTATTCAACAAACGATAATCAAGTTTAATAATATATGTTGAGTTTGTGGACAAAAAATTGAATTCAAAATTTTTAGAGAGAAAAGTGGGATTACATTTTGAATTAACTCTCGAACTAAAAATCAATCTTATAATCGCTTAAAGGTTAATTAGAGAGTTGAAAATCTTAATTATGGTAATTCAAAAACACAATAATTAAGTTTATCAGGTAGCATTTTTTAATTTAAAGGAAATCATTATAGAGTATATTTTTAGGTTTGTGTGGGGCTTTTGATAAGACAAGATTGGAAGATATAATTCTTCTTAACCATAAATTATGGTTATTATGATTTTAAAAAATGATCAAAAATATAGTTATTTGGTTATAAAAATTTTGGAAGAGATTTACACATATTTTTGAAAATTAAAGATTTTATATTTTGTTTTAATAGAAATTGTTTAACTATATTATATTTTATTTTTTAGAAATCCTTTTTTAATAAAAATACCTTTACTACGTATATTTTTAAAACTTTATTATTCAAAATTTTAAAAATATTTTATTTATATACAGAAAAATTTATTATTTAAAACAAATTTTATTATTTTTGAAACAAGAGAAAAATTACCAAAATGTTTTTCTTAACTTGATAAGATGTTAACCTTGCCTACGGCGGCATCTACACCGATCAACCATTAATTTTACCCGCTACAGGAGGTAAATGTGCGTTTAGTAGGAATAAAAATGACCAAGAGTTGCTTATTTATAGTAAGCTAAAAATAACAGAAAAATAAAATGCTTAAAGCATGTGTCTTTCAAGAAATAACCGCTTTGTCGAGAGCTTGACACGTATCCCTTGCTTTATTATCAAATCATAATTGTTACTATTCGTCAATTCAATTTACCAATCTCACTTTACCAGATAACCCTTTGAACATACATCCATCAATAAATACCCTTTCAACAATCGAAAACAGATTGTTAATTCTTCAAAGCTACTCTTAGATGTCTATCAACAAAAACCACTTTTCCACTCAAACTATCCTCATTTTCTTTACGCTGTCCTGCTTATAAGGCTTTCCTATAAATAAAAAATATATCGAGTCGACTTTCAATATTAAATTTTCTTACTCAACAAAGACCTAAAACATATTTAGCACAAACTTTTATACTTTTGAAATTAATCTCAAACCAAAATTACATTCTTAAGAATAAATTTAATTGGCCACAAGTTTTGTGGAAGCAACACTTTAATCACAACGAAGTGGCGGTGCCGTCAACTGTTTCACACTGAATCATAGAACGCCACATAACTACTGACTGACCGACTTCACACTGTAACGTCTCCACGGGAACTGCTAACATTTTTATTAGTATACCCGCATAACATGCCAAATTTCAGTTTTTTCGTAAGTCAATACGATTAATTAATGATTCAAGCATGAATCGAATTTGTAACTTTCATATTTTACATTCTATCTATTGAGTTAACAGATTAATTATAATATAAAATAATTAATATCATTTAATATAATACTAAAATTTTTAACGAATATTTAATACACATGTAAATTTACATAATAAATTTTGTGATAATTAATTTTTATTTAATAATTAATTTATTAACATATATAAATTGTAAATAAAAATCATAGGTTTAATAAAAATTTACATATGTAAAAAAATACAAAATTTATTTAATTATCAACTGTTGTAATAAATATTTAAATGCATCATTTAATTAAATATTATATTTGTTTAATTTTCAATCATTGTAATAAATATACAAATACATCATTCAATTAAATATCAAATTTGTTTAATTATTAATTATTGTAATAAACATCTAAATTCAACATTCAATTAAATATCAAATTTGTTTAATTATCAAATTTTGTAAATAAATTAAATGTATAAAAAAATTCTAAAAAAAAATATATATTTTTTAAAAATTCAAAACATACGAATTGTCATTCCGTATGTTTTGAATTTTTTTTAATATGCACCTCTTCTTCTTCGGTGATGAAAAACAACCGAACTTTCACCGTATATCTGTAAACAACGCACGTAAACCCCCGACGATAACAAACACTCACAAAAGGACACTAACAGAGGCAAATTACACTAAGGAAGTGTGGTTTTATGAAAAAAAAAAAAGCATTGCAAAAATAAAGAAGCTAATCTGCTATTTATAACAAAAAATACCCAATGATATTTTAGAAAACTATTAGGTGTATCAGCAAAAATGTGGGTGCCCCACGTCCCCACGCATAGGCTATAGATTCAAAAAATGTTCATCAAAATTTAAAGTGATCATCATCAACCATCAAATATGTGACTCAACTCACATTGAATTATTTTAATTTAACCAAAATTGTCTTGGATTCAAATCCTACAATGCAACTTATTCATCGTTACTTGTTTCACTTTCACTTGTGTGACTATTGTGGTGTCCCAATTCTTATTCACTTTTTGATTGTCATAATTTTTAGAACTGTGTTCACTTTTTGATTTCACATTTCATTTTCACCACCTTTTTCATGCCACCTTTTTACTGTTACCACGTTTTATTATGCCATCACACAATTTGTATCGTTTTGTCCATGTCAAAGTGGCAACATATGAATGAGATTGTTTAATTTGTTTTTTTGTTTCTTGTATGTGAGGCTTTCCGCTAAGATTGAGAATTACTACCATCTTTTTGTGTTGAAAATTCAAAGAGAAGTGAATTAATAAAACGAAGAGTGCACTTGATCAACCATCAAAGAATACCTAAAGCTTAAATAATTAAGTGAATAATTAACTTACATTTATTATTTTTGTATATGTTAATTATATAGATGGCACTACATGGATTTATTGTCACGATATATAGAAGTGTCTATGAACTCGGATTGGGTAGTTATCAAATTACAGGGATTGGATGAAAATCGAATTGGTGGAAATGGTCTGGGTGAGGTGGGACAGTGCCTCTTCAAGGCAGTCCATGGTGGTCTCGTGACTGATGTGAGCGGGTATGGTCGAAGACAAAGGTTCCGACAGGGAAAAAGGTGAAGGGTGGTGAAACGGAAGGAATGAGACCTGTGGGGAGTATAATAAGTGCAGATATGGGTGGTGGTGGATGATTGGGTAGATAGGATGCCACGTACAAAGGTGGGGATTAGTCATGCTTCCGACAGGTTAGAAGCAGGTCGAATCAAATTGTTAAGAATAGAGGACTAGCTAACTACACTAACCTATATTTGATAATTCTTCTCTGTTTCTTATTTCCTTTCCATGGTATATTTACAGTGATCATACAACGGATAAGGCTTGACACTCATGATCCATAAAGAAAAAGATAACAATGATAACAGAATTGCAAATAATAGAATAATGGAAACATGCTAGTTTGTTATAATTGTGATAGTACTGTCGGGCAAGAGATATGCTGGTGTCTTCTGCACCCTCTTGGGCCTACTCTCCCTTTGGGCTGTATTGCAATCGGAAAATATCTAATTAAATTCTTTTATCGTTCAAAACATTAACTTGGAATATATAAAAGAATCATGTAATTTTTCATCCAAGATTATGATGTAGTAAATTGCACCAAATTTAACTGATTTGTGTCTATATTTATATTATTTTTCGTTAGAAATATGTCATGAAATTTATTTCTGATTTAATTTATTATTAAACGATGATGTAATATACTAATGAAATATCAAATTATTAATTATAAATCACTTAATAGTAAGGTGACACATTAACAAAGTGTAATATCATCTACTTTAAATCACTTAACAGATTCTTACTAACGATAAATATTAAAATCGAATATAAAAAATGTGAGATACTAAAATAAAATAATAATTTAAACAGTAAAATAAAATGGCCTAAATTATTTGAGCAAAAAATTAATACCATGTTGAGAATAATCTTTTATCACTGATCTGACCTTAAGTTTGTTTATAGAACCATCAGGATTGAGATTAGTTATTAAAACCCACCAATCGCCTTTTTATGGCTTGGTCTATCGACAAGTTGCCAAATTATTTTCCTCTATCATCTTTAACTCATCCAATTCCAGCAACTAAAACATACCTTGTAGGCTCCAATTTTTAAACCATTGTTGGGTTCTTTAGTAAAGGAGCTAAATTGCTTTAATTTTCCACCAATTTCCTGACTTTGAGCTCTCATACAAGTTCTCATTTTTGCAGCCCACGAATCATAATTTTCTCTTACAAATAATGGAGGTGGAAGCAAGGAGTTGCTACTGTTTGTGGTTTTTTTTCTTTCTTTTTTCTGGTTTCGATAAGTTATTCTAGCTGATTTCTCACCCTCAAATACCCTTAAAGATCAAGCTCTTAAATCTGGATACCATGTAGGAAAATAAAAACAAAAGAAGAGAGAAAAAAACAGAACACGAAGCTTCTATGGTGGAATGAAAGTGTATTTTCGTTCTTAATTTTCCAAACATACATACAGTGACTTGTTTTTGGTGAAAATACAATATCACAAGCAAAAAGTGTGACATTGGCCTAGCATCCCTCAAAATATGGGTTACCAAACTAGTTCACCAACAACATGTCGAACTTATTACACATCACAAAATATTAAAACAAGACATCTAATAGATTTTACTTCCAATATCTCAAGAAAAAGCTTAATTCTAACAAGGAAATACATAGGAAAGTGCTTGCAAATACTAAAGGGTTTTTACTATTTACTAAAGGCTTCATTGTCTTAAAGAACCTTCAATCTAAAGAGGATCAAAGCACAAACACTTCCCATGATTTTTTTTCCATTTCCACTATCCTCCCATGAAGAGGAAATTGACTCAAATAGTGGGGTTGCTCCTGAATGATCCAACAGCCTTAGCAGCACTTGCTCTCAAGATGAATTGGTGGTAGAAGGCTGCAATGGCTGCTCCAATAAACGGTCCAACCCAAAAGATCCACTGAACAAGCATAAGAAACAAAAACATATCAGCCAAAAGTGCCATCTATTTTATCCTTTGTTACTTACTTACTTGACATGGCAAATTATAAATTTGATTATAGTATAAAACTTGCATGTTATTAAATTCAGACGACAGATACTCACTTGGTCATCCCAAGCCTTCTTTTGGTTGTACATCACAGCGGCTCCAAAACTCCTAGCAGGGTTAATACCAGTGCCAGTGACTGGGATGGTTGCCAAGTGAACCATGAACACAGCAAAACCAATTGGAAGTGGAGCCAGAACCTTCAAACGCATAACAAAACCATAATAAGAAACTTGTGGCGGAATTAAAACAAAAAATGTAGATAAGAAGTTAAGCAAAACATATGAATCTAAATTAATCATTAACATTTTAAATAGCAGACATGGTTGCAGTTTTATTGCAATCATTGGTTTTTTTATCGGCAATTATTAGTTGTTAATTGTTAGTTTTTTGTTAGTGGGAAGAATCGAATGCACAACCTTTCTCTCCCTCCCTTCTTCTTTTATCACCAAACCAACCTTATAATTCCTTATTGCAATCATTGTGGCCAATGCAACTGCAATTAGATATGGTAATTAATAGGCCCATATTACTCAAGCATATGGTAACAACATTTCACTTCAATAAAAACCATCATGTACTTGGTAATTTTGGTGAAAGAAAGAGATAGGTTCACTACTAAGACATGAAATATGCCCACAGGAAAAGGTTACCCACTTTCTTGTTTTGAGGATAAGACAATCAAACAAGTATTAGAAAGAAAGGAAAGACCAGCATGAAAAGTGGAAAGTTTCATCTACATTGCAAGCTGCCTTATCTATGCAATATTTAATTGCGGATGAAGTCTCTAGATAAAGTAGTGACAAGAAGGATTTAGATTCCAATATCAAAAGGAAATCCAAGTGAAAAGAAGGATGAACCAGTTCACATTATTATGAAATGAATATTAAAAATAAAGCTTTTATAACTATTATTATTAATAATAATAAACATATATATGTTGAATGTGCCAAAACTTTTTATGAAAATGGAAACTGCATGATAGCATAGGCTGTAAACTTTATCATTTCAAACAGGAAAATTATAGAGTGGCAGCATGTGCAAGTTCTGGAAATGGAGTGGAATTTTTAAAAATAATTGTAAAGTTCAATGAATTAAAAACATCCAATTGATTGAACTGTGAATCCATATACTGACACTCATTTCAAGAAACAAGAACCACAACTAATTATACATGAAAACAAAGAAAATTCATCAAAGAAAATTCATCAAAGCTTCTTAATTTCATTTAGAAGGCAAAGCTAGATGCTTGAAGTTGAGATGTCTGATAATAGCTAAGTCACTGCCACTCAACTTTTTTAATTTACCTATAACCAGTCTAAACTGATTTAAAGGAACTTAATCTCCTATTTAAAACCTGAAAGTCCTGATAGTGAATCCATGCTTGCATAAAAGCTGGGTATACGACAATATAATATGATATACATTTTCCTCTACAGTTAATGCAACAATGTATTTTTTCAAAAGAAGCACAAACAGAACTACAATGCAATGAATGATTGAATTCATACCGGCACATGAGAATCTCTAGCATTCCTCTTTGGGTCAGTTGCAGAGAAGACAGTGTAGACCAAAACGAAGGTTCCAATAATCTCAGCACCCAATCCAACACCTGTGCTGTACCCTTCACTGAGTTCATTGGCTCCACCACCATACCTGTTGTAGTATGCCTTTTGGAATGCCTTAACCAACCCAACTCCACACATGGCTCCCAAGCATTGAGCCACCATGTACATTATGGCTCTAATCAAAGATACCTTGCGAGCCAAGAAGAGCCCAAATGTCACTGCTGGGTTTATGTGACCCCCTACATTGGATAGAAAAATTACAGTTTTCAGAATAGGAAACCAAAATTTGCAAACAAATCAAGCCATGGATATTTGTTTACTTCCAACCAAGAAAAGAAGCACAAATGCACCAGCTTCCTCAGTTTGGAGGCTTAGAAACTTGAGAGAAAAGGGGAATTATTAAACATGAAAGGCCAGTTAAATTTGACGAACACCATTATATCATTTCATAAGCACTCAAAACCAAACCGAGAATGCTAATTGCCTAAATGGGGGTATGCTTGATATTTCTACAACAATCTAAGATTTTAAGAACAGTCTGCGACCATAATTTTGGTCAATTGCAACCACATTGCCACATTGGTCATATTTGTCTGCAATTTCCCGCAACATCAAGGACTGCCACGAAACCATAACAGCGCGACCGCAATTTAAAACCTTAAATTAGAGTTCTAAGAAAGCAACTTTCCCTCTTTGGATGCTAAGAAATCAGAATATAGAAAGGAAACCAAGCCAATCCAACAAAAGAGATTGAAGTCCACGCAAGCAAATTAAAAGGGTGTCTATGAGATTGAAAAGTGATAACACACCGGAGATTCCAGCAGTGCAGTAAACAAGGATGAAGATCATGCCACCAAAGGCCCAAGCAATGCCAAGAATGCCAACTCCACCACACACATCACCCCCGGCCTTGACATCACTCTGGCTCTTGTAACCAATCACAGTGAGCACTGTGATGTAAAGGAAAAGTAATGTGGCAATGAATTCAGCAATCAAAGCCCTGTAGAAGGACCACTGTGTGAGTTCCTCAGCATCAATCAAAGGTGCTGGAGGAGGATCATGGTAGTCCTTTGCTGAGAAGGAACCACCCTCAACATCATGCTTAGCCATTGCAATTTGCAACTACCCTTTTGACACTGATCAAGTAATGAACCTGAAAGAAAGAAGGGTTTTTTGATGAGTGTGTTAATTAGTGTGAGAGGAGAAGGGGTATATATGGGGGTGATGGAGTGTGGTTAGTGCATTTGATTATTGCAATAATGCAATTTGACACTGAAAAACAGAGCCAAATATTAATAGCAATAAACCTTTTGGTTTGAGTCTCGCTTTCGCCGACCTTGACCTCACTTTTACTACACCACCACCTCCCTACCACTCCCTTCCATTCATTCATTTGTATCTTTGTTTTTGATTTTTTCTTTTCTTATTGTTGTTTTGTCATTTTGTTCTCTCTAGAAACTATTAAATACTTTGGTAAATTTAAGTTAAAGTTCTGTATGAGTCAATTTAGAGTAGAAGTTATGACAAACGTGGGAAAGCAAGCTGGTTTGGAAAAGCAAAGTGATGTGCTCTGCACAGTTGAGTAGAAACAGTTTGAAAAGTTTCAAGACATTAGAGTTTAACGTGGCTTTCTTTTGGGTTCAAGGGAAATTGGATGTTTAACGTGACTTTTATTATGGTATAAGAAAACTTCTCTTTAAAGTGGATCTTAATACTCGTAAGTGGGACTATTCACATGACTCCTTAATGATAGTGAGTCAGTTTTAATTAGTTTTGAATGGTTAATTTGAATTAAATTAAATGTGTGTTTTTTATTCATGTTGTGAAAGAAACTGAGATGAGTTTTTCGATAAAAGTTAATTTGTCGACAAACAAATTGTTCTTATTATTTTATATATATATATATATATATATATATATATATATATATATATATATATATATATATATATATATATAACACGATATCAAATGTTGCATCAAATATACACTAATTAACTCGATCAAGGATATTAAAGTCTGTTTGCATAAATGTTTTAGTATTTATAAAAGAAGAAAATAAATATTTAAATTTACTACTCTTAAAATATTTCATAGGCTAAATGCGTTACAAGCATTCAAAATAATAATTTTCAGTATATATTTTTAGATATTAAATTTTTTATAATTAATTTTTGTGTATTAACTTTTCCTATCATTTTTTGTTACAGTAATATGAAAAAGTTGAAAACAAAGGATTATATTTAATCAATATATATGATATTATAATTATTTATATTATATACTCCATCTTTTCCGGTTTATACAACGTTTTAAAGAAAAAAACTTGTTCAACATTATATGGCATTTTACAAAATCAACGTTGCATTAAGTGTTTTTTTTTTCAAAATTACCCATAATTAATACTACTCCATGCATTAATAATATTGTTCTCAATTCTTGGAATTTGTCTCTCCCAGTCCATTTCTTTCTCTATTCAAAACCACTTTTTATTCTTCAAGCAGTAATATTTACTTGCTAATTAAAGTGTTGAAGATGAAAGGGTGCAACATGAGTATTTATTATGAAAACTCGTTACACTTAATGAGAATATTATACGGTAATATGAGAAGTTATTAGAGAGATAAAAGATATATTAGAAAGTTGTATAATATTTTTTATGAAATTCGAAAAATTAATTATATTTTTTAATACCTGCGTCATAACCTTAAACGTTGTATAAACTAAAATGGAGGAAGTATCTTCATGTATATATATGTACAACTTATCGGGATTGATACTTATTAAGTAATAAGAAAATTTAATTTAATTGATTGATCAAAATGACTTGAGTTATTATAATTTTTTTATATTTTTACAGATTAAAAAAATTACCAAATGCAATTTATAATTACAAGGCGAGGTAAAACTATTAAGTTTAAAAACAATAATTTTGAACTAGTTCTTGCAAAATTAGAAAACAGATAAATTAATGTATATTTTATGCGAGAAATGCTAATCATGTTATTAGTTTACGTTATCTAGAATGTATATTAAAAAGGGAAATGAATAGTGTGCACTTTAGAAACTTTCAACGGAAAGGTGGCTGACTGAGCATATGCGACACTGCCAACCCAACACAAGCAAAGTTGTGGCCCCAAACACCTTGCCGCTTCTGCTGACTCCATCACCTTACATATATTAATGTCTGTATCATTTGTCAGTCCCATTAACTTGGTCTGGTTCTCCTACAAGATTGATTTTAGCATGTTTGAATTTTCAAAATTAAATTTAGTACATTCTAAAAATTATATTTTGGGTCGTCTCAATTTAGTTTAATATTTTATATTTTTTTTAAAAAAATTTACAGTTTTCTAATAATTTTTTTAATATGTATATACTCAAAATAGAAATTAAAAGATTTATAATAATTCACCTATTTTGTCTCACCCATAAATTTCTTTTAAGAATTTTCTAATAATTTATATTATTAATAAAAAATATGAATTTAATAGATAATGTTTTTATAAAAATTCATTTATTATTGATAGATTTTATAATTATAATAAAGATTTGTAGGATATAATTGTAAAGAAAAAACAATTTGTCTGTTAGAGAGTAATGGACAAGAAGCATTTAAGTCTTTGTTAATATTTAACATGCCGGCACGTACACCAATGGTGTTCCTTTGACCCTTTGCAAATGGCAAACCAAGTTTTCAAGAAAGCACTACAAGAATATGCATCCAAGAGGATGTGGAGGTTGCACATTCCAATAGCTATTCCTCCACATTGGAAAAGGTTCACTTGAACAAGTAATTGGGGCAAGACTTCTTGGTAGGGATGGCACTTGTTAGGCTCACATGGAAGTAATTTGTTTAGCAATTCTAATTTTGGTGGGTTTAGGAACTCTTGCATGTTGATATTCACTGAGGCTTCCATGTAAATTGCACCTTCATCATTGCAATAAATGGAGAATAAATCACCTCTTCTACCTCCAAGAGGGTAGAAAATAGTTAGTGCCTCACACAGTGATTTCTTCAATTGAGTTGAGACATATGAGAATCCTTTTGTGTTAGTGGTATTATGATAAAAAAGGATTAATGGAAAATAGGTGTTGAGTTGAAACACATCAAACAAACATAATTTGTGGGTTTTGCATTCTGTAGAAGTGGACAATGATGGTTTAATGGTTTCTCTTGATGTGATCTTAATTTCCATTCTTAACTACTACAATTACATAAGCTTGATTAAATATAAAGAAGTGAGAACCCATAAGAATTGTGTTCATCGAGATGTGTTTATAAAAGAATGAATGTTGAAGACGTTGTAAAAGAATGAATGTTTTTAATTACCATTCAACATTTTTAACCTATGACTTATCCTTGTAATGAAAAAAAAACGTATTTAATTCACAAATATAACGATTTTTTTCTTTTATATTTTTAAACACAACAAATAAAAAACGCCCCAAAAATTAATGGCAAACGGTTTTCGTGAGTTGTTTTTCAATATTTTGTTAACAACAGTCATAAATTGTTGATTCAGAGAAAAAACATTCATGAATTGTTGTTAATTTGTTATATATATTTATTTGATTTTTTATGAAAAAGAAAATTGTTATCCTATTTTCTATGCAGTCGTCCTGGTAGCATAGTTCAGGTTTATTTTCTATCCTTATTTTGCTACTTATGTATGGTTTTCTGTCATTGTTGATGGTTTCTAATGATTATGTCAAAAGACTCAAAAAGAATCATTATTGCTGAAATATTGTCATTCTCACATTTCTGCTTTTGGATTGATTTAGCAATATGCAAAAAATGGGGGGGGCAGAATTCTTTTTTGTTGTCAACTTCCAATTCAGTATAACCTCATCTTGATTTTTGCATTCACCCTTGTTATTGAGAAACATATTGTTTAATGTATGATTTTATCATGAATCAGGTGCCTGGAAGTTCCTTGTATTCCTTTGGACTCTATTACATGATGAAAACTCCTATGGAAGACAATCCTTCATTGCATAGCTTTGTTCATGGAGATGATGCTTACAGAAACTCGAGATTTAAGCTAATACCATATATTTTTAAGGTTATCTTCATCATAAATTCAAACAAAAAGACTTAGTTATACTTTTGATTATGTTACTATTGTTATTTCATATATGTGGTCTTTTATTTTTTATTTTTGCAAATTTGATTCTTTATTATTTTAATTAAGTAATTTTGGTCTATCCATTAATTTGACATTTAATATTTAATTGAAATACTCATCATAATGTAGTAGAATATCACATCAGGGTAAATACAATCAAGTGTCATGTTAGACATTTCCATTAAATATTGGATGCAACAAATAAAATAGTTGGAATCATATTTGTAAAAGAAAAAATGAGGATACTGAATTGGTGAAATACTAATAATTGATAATAGAATGATAAAAATTAAGTTTAAGCCACCAAAATAAGGTGGATAAAGAAGAGTATCTCTAAAACTATACACACTTTGTGATTTGTTTGTGGCAGGGACCATGGATAGTCAAGCAAGGTGTTGGAATCCTAGTATAACTTTTAAATCTTTTCCCTAAAAAAACTGAATAGGCCCAAATTTAGAGGAGGCCCACTTTGAGTAGTTGTGATATACTAAAAGATTTAAGACTACATTATAATTTTAGTCATGCTATTTTTTTAAATTCATATTTTTAGTCTCCATATTTTTTAATTGAGACATTTCATATCTTATTTTTAAAAAGTTTATAATTTTAGTTTTTTATTTTTTAATTGAGACATTTTGTTTTTCACTTTTAAAAAAATCTATAATTTTAATTCTTGTGGTCAATTTTAAACGTTGACGAATACCTATTTATTTATTATTCACATGACAATTTTTTTTTAATTATTTAATTGTTAACAAGCTTAATTTATTAAAAAAATTAAAAACTTCATAGAAATTGATCAAGGGGACTAAACTCATAGATTTTTTAAAAGTGGAGACGAAATATTTCAATTAAAAAATAAAAAGACTAAAATCGTAAATTTTTTAAAAGTGAGAGACAAAATGTTTCAATTAAAAAATACAAAGACAAAAATTACATTTTAGCTGGAATTTAATTTCAATCCTTTCTAACTTATAAAAGAAAAACTCAAGTCAACACATTAAAATAAGGGCTTATCTTACTTACATTTTAACCAAATGGTTTGTTGTCATTAAATCACTCCAAATTTGAGGGATTGACTTTACAATCTTTTCACTATGGAAATGTGTTTTGGATTGCTTACATATGCTTTTGATTCCTAATAAATATTTATTTTTTGTGTTTTCTTTCTAATAAATTTTTATTTTGCATTGAATTTCTAATAAAACAACAATTTTATTTTTATCCTTAATATTTTGTTTTAGTCCTTGATAAATTAGAGAATTTTATATTTGTTCTCTGATAAATTAATAATTTTTTTAGTCTCAACTAATTAAAATGAATTTTTTATCTGAGAAAAAATATAAAATTTGTTAATTTATTAAAGATTAAAAAAAGGTGTTAGAGACCAAAATAAAATTATTATTTTATTACAAATTCAACGCAAAACAAAAATTTATTAGAGAGAAAATAAAAAATTAAATATTTTTTAAGGATAAAAAATATATTTAAGCCGTTTTGGGTTTACAAAATTTTGTAAACAATCTAGATTTTCATTCTCATCTTAGCCACCACCTAGTAATGGTGTTTAAATTAGAAATTAATTTTGTGTTTATTACAAAAGGTGTAGTTTTGGTGTGATATAGTTGAAGATCTTTGGCATATCATCTCAACCGAAGGGACTAAAACAAACCTACACAAAGATAGTGACCACCTCCAAAAGATTAATGCAGAATTACCATGTGATTGCCAAGTCCCTTGACATTTGATGAAAAACAACTTCTGTTGGTCACTAGAGGCCGATGGTTTCTTTTGAGGATTATTGCTCAATTTTGCTAAAGCCAGTGTTGACTTGCTATTCAAAATTGAAACAAATTCGCAAGGGTATGGTATCGGGATATTCCTTATAGCAAGGTAGAGTATTATCATCCACTAGCCAGTAGCCATGTGTTATTTGAGAGGTGTAAGGCAAATTTTGTCTATAGTAAATGAGATAGTGGCTTAGTTTTGGTAGTCCAAAAGGTGGTGTGGCAATATTTGTTAGGACATTACTTATCATCAAATTAAGTTTTTATTAGAGCAATAAGTTTTGACCAAGGAATAGCTAAAGTGGATCACCAAGATAAGACAATAGTGCTATTGATGCTTTATCTCGGGTTACAGAGTGTATCAAATCATTTCAATGGCCCTTATTTTAGAATTGGTTGAATATATTTTGAAAGAAGATCAACTAAATTATTTTATAGGAAATTACATGTGGAATCTCAAGTCACATATAATATAAGGAAAGGTTGCTATGTCTGATAAATCAAATCACATTCCACTTTTAATGAAGGAATTTCATTCTTTGCCTACCTATTTGTCTTTCAAGCCAAAATACTTCTGAATTTTCCATCTAAGGATTGCATGGAAATTGTAGGTTGTTTCTTGCAAAAGTCTTTGCCATTCAAAAGGTATTTGAATCAAGATATTGAATATATGATCATTAAATGGATTCATTTACCTAATCATCGTAGTATTTATAAGAATTTTGTAGTTATTTAAACCTAATATTTATATTTTCACCTTAAGCTTATGGTGAAAGTCATATGTGAGGTCAATTGGTGGGCCTTGTGCCGATGGGCCTCCAATCCACATATTATACTATAAAAAGGAAAGGGTTTTTCTTCATAACTCTATTTCTTCTACACCCATTATTTTGAGTGAAAAAGCAATTTTGCCCCTCCTTCATTAACACTTAAATATGAAATACAGATTGAGAATCCGTCCGTTTGCACCATTCATTCACGCGTTTTTCATTTCTCCTCTCAAATTCTCTCATCTTCTCTTCAATCAGTGGTTCATCTTCATCAATCTGTGTGTGCTTGTCGTTGGTGTCCCCCTTCGTTCTGCTATCGTCATCATGAGTTCTATTGTTTGTGTTTTTTTTTGTATATTGAACATATACGGATTGATAATTCGTATGGATCATACGGATTGATCGATAATCTGTAAGGTTTATATGGATTGTCAATCTATATGAACCTTATGAATTGTCAATCTGTATGAAAATTACGAATTCCTCATGAATCATACGGATTGACAATTCGTATGGAGTAAACAAAGGCAAAAAAACTTACTGGTGACAACGCAGCGCTACTCATAGCAACGGAGGAGAAAAAACTCACAGAGTACGACAAGGAACTGTCGGAGGAGAAACTATGGAGGAGCCACGGATTGCAAACACACACCACGAACAATACCAACACCAATTTCGCAGAGGAGAAGGAGGAGATCAACAGATGCGCCAAAAATTCCAAATGAATAATGTCTTACGGATTGCAAATCCGTAGGCTATATAAAGAAAAGAGAAAAGGAAGGAAAGGAATGGAGAATAAAAAGTAAAAAAGAGTAAATTTGAAAATTTTTAAAATATGTTGGGTGTAGAAGAAATTTGTTAGGTGTATGATCATGAGTTGAAAATGGTAGTAGATGGAAAATTTTGTTACGTAGGACAAAGAGTCATCAAACTTAATGGACACATGGCAATTGGATATTAGTGGAAAAAGTGTTGTAACCATTGAAAGTGATGTGAATATGATTAACAAGGGAGATGGGGACATACGATATTTAGATAGATAGTCTAGGGTGGCTTAGGTAATTTGGGTAAAAAATTGCACATTTTTCTCTTATATTCTTATTTCTATTTCATATTTGTAAGTTTAATAACTGGAGCCTACTCCCTATTATTCTGTAATTCTTTTCTTTTTTAATATGAAAAGGTTTCTTTCTATGTTACCATATTAAAATTAAAATTACACATTTGATAACATATTCAGGGAAACATAGATAAGGAGCTTCCAGAAGTCCTCATTGGAACAAGCCAACTCAATCATCTGGATATACAGCCAAAGCATTTGTATTCAAATCGTAATATTTACCCAGAAATCTAGTTGTTACTTTGAAGAACATAAGCTAAACATTTCAACTCCAAAAAAAAAAAGATTAAGCTCACGCTTGACTAAAAATAGTTAACTTTTCCAATTGGACCAATTAGGGGGCATGGATCATTTACAACATTAGATGATGAGAGGTGCAACTTTTTATGATAATTTGTATGTGCTTCATTTTCCTTCCAATGATGTTGATATTGATGGACATGGTAGATATTATCCTTTGTATATTTTATTTGGCTCTCTAATTTGTAAAGCAAATATTTTTCAACTTACTCTTAATGACATATTGTACATAAATTATACTTTTAGTTTATTCTACCAAATATTATGAGGGTAATGTTACATACTAAGAAGAAGGTGATGTTGTAGGAATTCAGTTGTAAAGCTGGCGCGCTATTTTATGTAACTCTCCCCATCTTGCTTTTGTCAGTAAATTCTGTTTATGCTAAGCTGTAGTACACCTTGTGCTCAAAGCTTGCACTATGCTTTTTATTTATGTTAGCTATTACGAATGGTTTTTTTAATTAAAATACTTTATAATTAGTTATATTTATTATTTGAATATTCAAACTTTCCATTTTAATAAATTTTTATAAGTAGTATAAATAATTGTATTAAAATGTTCAAAATAATATTTACCTTTTCATTAATTTAAAAAATTCATAATATTAAACACTATTAAATACTATTATGTTTACAATATTTTTACCAAAAACTTGTTTGTGTTTATTTAAGAAAAAATAAAAAAGTAGGTGGTGGGTGGGAAACGATAATTGATACGTCCAATTTTCCATCGAAACCACGTTTAGGGAAAGGTGTACTTCTTTCACTATATATTATTAAGCATTAATTAATTCCTTGAACTGTACTCATCCCATGCATGCTCCAAAATTGCACTAATACTAATCCACGTTGTTTTTCAACAACCTTGAGGCTGCTATCTTAACACACTTATATATAGTGACTAAAGCCTAACACTTGAATCTTTGAAATTTAATTGGGTTCTGAACCAATCATTATTAACTTTTCTAATATCCCAGTTGGAGAAGTCTTATAGAAGGAAAGGGATTCAAAGAGTGCAACCCAAGTTAGTTAAAGAAGTAAAGGATGAAATGGAGCAGCACCAGCACACCACCATGCTCCAATCTCTTGCCTTTTTGACATTTTTTTTAAAGAGAGAGGGAGTAATTTTTAAGGCAAATGAATGAATGATTCAAAGAGTGTAAATCAAGTTAGTTACGAGGGAAAAGAGAAAAATTGAAAGGAGAAAAGGCTGTGAGAGAAAGAGGCCCGCCACTAGTTTGATATCTTTCTTAATTGTGAGATAAAAATAAGATATCTACTAAAAGTTGCACTATATATATATATATATATATATATATATATATATATATATATATATATATATATATATATATATATATGTTAATTTAATTTTTAAGTTTAGAGCAACACCTTATAGAATAAAAAAGGCTAGCTCGCTCTCATTTTGAACATAGTTTTTTTTTTTGAAAGGCTTGAACATAGTTGATAAAACTAATTAGAAACGATTTAGCCAAAAATAGTTTAAAGGTATATAATAAAAGCTAGTGCTTTTGACTACTCAAGCTAAAACTTTGACTGAGTGTTCTGGATTTTTTTTCACCAATTTGTGAGAAGTGCACTTATGAAAATCGACAGAAAGTAGTTTAGTCTTGAGTGATGTAAAAGTCTGCTAGTCTGCTCAAGAGTCAAGATACACTTCCTATACAAGTGAAACAATCAAGTAGGAATTAAAACACAACAAATTTTTTTAAAAGGTTATAACCATTCACGGCCTTCAAAATAAGATTTCACCTAACATTTATAAATACTTGTTGAATAAATGTATGAATTTCTTCGTTAGCTTTATTTAATCTTTATTAATGTTTAACATGTAGAAATCTCCTTAAAAAAACATGTAAGAAATCAATAATAATTCATAGAAAATTGATGGCTAGAATGAGAGAATTTACGATGGTCCTTATGTGAGTCCTGAAACTTAATTTATTTCCATATTTGGATTTTTCTTTTTGTCTCCTCCATTCTTTGCACTCTCTCATTGTGTGCGTGATTTTCTTTTCTTTCCCTTTCCTTATGTTGTGTGCTGACACCTTTCTCTAAGCTATAAACGATAATTTTAAGTAGCAATATATAATTTGAATGGAGCAAAAGGACAAATTTTTCTTGCAACATGATCTGATTAAATGGTTATCCTTCGCAAAGGTTAAATAAAATCATAATAATTCATAAAAATGAGATAAGAAGAGGAAGAAGTTTTTTTTTAGGGGTGGGGGGTATTTTATTCGAGAATAAATTATGATTTTTAATTATATAGTTTCATAATTAAAACTTGAATTTTTTTTAAGGGGATGATTCTTAGTCCTAATATTTTAAAATATTATTTTTTATTTGATGTAATTTTCCCCAATTTTTTTAACACCTTGAAGTATTTTATATTGATTTATTTGAAAACATTTTATATTTTTAATGTTATACTCTCACCTTTTGGGCTTGATCATTTTTGCTTCATACTTATGTTATTAAATATATTTTAGTATTTTGTGAGAAAAAATATTTTAGTATATTTGCACTGCTGTCTCAGTTAGGATATTTTAGGATATATTCGTTTTTATTTATCAAAATCTTAATTTAGTTAAACAAACTAAATTATAAGCTAATCAAAAGTTAGTTAATTTGACATATCAAAAGGACTTCGAAGCTCTTGATCCACCATAAAGTAGCCTTTAGGGAAGAAAAAAAAGAAGTTGGGTTAAATATAAGTAAGGGTCATCTTGATTTTTTTAATTTTTATTTTAAAAAATTTAATTGAGTTAGATCTCCCGAATTATATAATACTTCAAGACTCAAATAATACTTATAGAATTCTTATATATTATTCATCAACAAAATTCTAATGTCTAGAGCAAAAATAAAAAACACGTTCTTTTAGAATATGAGTTTGTTCTTTAGTTAGCACAATCATCTTGAATTAAGTAGTAAATAAGAGGAATTTGATATTAAAATGAAAACTTCAAAAATATAATAATTTTTAGCTTAACAAATAGTCTGAATGAAACTAACATATCAATCAAATTGATTTAGTTCAGATTAATTGAAAAAAGTTTAAAAACCAAACCAATCTATATTAAAATAATTCTACTATAACATCTTATCAATTTTTCTACTTTTCTTTGTGTTGTAAGTATTAAATATATTTTATATTTTTACTACTTTACTTTTTACTTTTCCATTTCGTACCTTTTTTATAAGGTATTAGATCAAAATTATAAGAAAAATAATAAAAGCAATATAGCATTATTGAGTTCACCTGATCAAATATTATAATTAGTTAAAAATTTAGTTTTTACCATAAAACTCATCCAATCCAACAAAAACAAAGGTGGTCTGAAACTGAAACAATGGCCTGGGCCCTGCCATTACTATTCTGCAATTCGGACCCTCCACACTACATCTACATAAATTCTAAGCCTCTGTTTTATCTTTTCTATGTTTCTCAATCAGTGGTTCTACTTTCCGCAAACCGAGGCCTATTATATATGCAGAAGTTGCAATGTACAGTACGTACCGTAGTAAAACTCAAAAGAGTAATATTTAATATAAAAAAATAGATTGTACTATGCTCATAATATATACCTTTTATTTAATTATAAATTACCATTAACTTTATAATAATTATTCTAAAAGTTTTATTAATGGATAATACGGTTTAAAAGTTTTAATACTGATAATGTATAATTATTAAATTCATATTAATTATTATATTTTTTTTATTTCTCATTCAAGGTCTAGGAAAAAGTTGACTAAATATAATTCTGTTTCAAAAAACGTTCGCCCCCAATTTTTGAAACTCATTGGCGTTTTTTTCTTTTTCAGAAAAAGTGAGAAAAAAAAAAGAAGGGAAGCAGTTTCTCAATCTTCTCTCATGGGGCATGCAATATGCACTGCGATAGAGTTGAAGATTGTTGTTGTTATGTAGCGGTGAAAATCCGTGAATGGGGTGCATTGTGTTGGGTGTGAGTGCATGGGACCCGTGTGCAATAAGAGGAGAGAGAAAAAAAATCATACATAAACATTTTTTAATTTTTTTATCATATCATAAATTATATAATTCATATTTTTTTTCTCCAAATATTTTATATAACGCAACAATGAGTGTTTTTAAAATATTTTAAAAAATAGAGAGAGAAATCAAAGAAAGACTTCAACGTGACGACAGTGTGGGATAGTAAAAGACAGCTAGCAATAAACGCGGAGCATCACCTAACGTTGATGCCCATCACATTTTTCTTCTTTTCTATCACACCTTTTTTTCTCTCTTCCCTACTAAGTTCTTTTACCACTCTTTTAAGGCTTCTTCACTCGCTTCTTTCTCTTTTCAAAACCCCTCTTATTTCCTCTTTCAGAACACTACTGTACTTTGTTGTGATCATGGAGAAGAGCTATTAACGTTGTTTTTGGACAGTACTTCGGAGCTTCCTTAACTTGTTTGTTAATTGGTTTCAGGTTTGCCTCTGCTTTTCTCATTTGGTTCATAAGTAGTACTATTTGTTACACATTTTACTCATTTACTAATGGGAGAGCTAAGTCTAATAATGGAAAGAATTAGGGTGTGTTTCGGAAGAACGTTGGGTTCAACGTAACCAACGTTTTTTTTTCTCAATCTAACAGTATAGTCGTTTCGCCGTTTGTCGCTTTAGAACGCGTGAACGGACGTTCAGAGCTGTGCAAATTAATGGCAAACTAAAAACGCACTTAGTCTCTTTTAACGTGATGAATCATGGTTTAAGTTTTACACGTCTGTGAGAAAGGAATTCGGTCAAGAATGAAAAAATGTTGAGGGTTTACTACTAGTTAGTATTACGTACCCTGGCCTCCTTAGGTCTGATTTATTTCAATTTCAATTTTATCATGTGTTTTCCCAAGTTGATTTTGTTTTGTTTTGTTTTGTTTTTCTTCTTTTTTAGGTTTGGGTTTTGAAATTCACTCACAACAAAAGGTACGTTAGGTCGTGTTCTGCATCTTCTACCTCAATTTTTATAAACTGTATAGTTAAAAAAATAAAAATCTGAAGGATAATGAAAATTCAATGTGCTAATGTTCTTCGTCTTCAAAGACAGTGTGGAACAAATTTTGGACCAGCTGTCGCTAACATATGCCAATTGTTCGCTGAAATTGCACCTTTTCAAAATTATTTTCGTTCGTAATTTTCAATCCCGGATTTTACTTCAAATTTCAAATTAAGTAAAAGAGAGAATTGATTTTTTTTAGCAGAAGTATTTAAATTGTTTTGCATTTTGATGAAGAAATAGTTACTTAAAATCTAATTCAAAGTTTACCTTACTGGATTTCTTTTTTAATTTCTTTCCTATAATTTCCAATGCTAGAATGTTGAAAATTTCAGAAAACCTATATGGGATAAACTTCATTGGATTTTATTTCTCAAATAAAAGGAAATCAATACATGCACAGTCAAAAAATAACAGGAAAACAATTTTAAAAAAATTATGATCCAAAAATTAATTAAAAAAAATGAGTTTAAAGACATGAACCGTAAATGTAAAAGTAAAACTCTTTAAGGTTTTACAAAATGTCGGTCAATGAAAAACATATTTAATATAAAAAAAATATTCATTATAAAAGTTAAAAAATTTATCATATATAACAATTTACTATTAGATTACTAAATACTTAAACAATCATACAAACTTCCTCGGCTGTTTTAGCCTCTAGGACATTCACCAAAAAATAATCATACAAACTAAGTAGGTAAGTTTTTTTATTTTTGTATAATTCTAAATTTTCTTATAATATTTTCTTACTAATTCTCTCACTTTCCTTGAACAATAAATATTCAATATGTTTTTCGTTGACCGACATTGGATAAAACCTTACATATTATATATGTTTTATATTTTAAGACATTGAATATATATTTTTTTATTTAACATTTTCTTTACAAAATAATAGAAAAATTGTTAAAAAATATAACATTTATCTTTTATTCTTTTAAAATACCCATTGTAAAAATGATAATTTTTCTTTTCTTTTTCCTTTTCAATTATTGCCATAAATTTTAAAATTTTGCAAAAATAATAATATAAAAAACAAAACACTTTGATGACAAGTGTTAACGTGCGCTCTCTCTTTCACGGTGGACACCCTGCTCCTTTCGTGGGTCCCCCGACATGGGCGCTACTACTAATAACGGATTTCGAAACCATTCACAGTCTCATAACTCATTCTTCAAACAAACAAAACCTTAAAAACAAAAAAATAAAAATAAAGCACACACTCTCATTCTTCTTCCCCTTCGTTTCTCATTCACACTTTTCATTTTCTCAGGAAAATAGAAAAAGAAAAAGAAAAATGATTGGAAACTTCATCGACGACATTGACTGCGGCAGCTTCTTCGACCACATCGACGACCTCCTCGAATTCCCCGACGACAACGCCGCGCCGGTCGCTCCTCCGGCGAACTTCTGGTCCGCCGAGTCCGACTCGCTCCCCGCCTCCTACACGGTGTTTTCCGACAACTCCGTGACGGACCTCTCGGCGGAGCTCTCTGTTTCGGTGAGTCTCTAACGCCTCATTTGTCCGTCCACGTGTGCACTCGACTCGTAAACCCTAAACTTGTTGCGTGTAACTTTATCAACGCTCATGGTTTTAATTTGTTGGTGTTTTTATTACATGTCTGTTACTCCGCGTAATGGGGTTGCATGAAAATTTGGTTCTTCTAGTTGTGGCTTTTTGCTTCAGTTCTTGATGTCTTTTGTTTGTCTACTGTTTGTGTTTTCTTTTTTTCTTAATAGTCTAAACTTTTCTTTAAAAAATATTGGTAAATTGGAATTTGGATTTTGAGTTTACAGAGTTTCAAATATTCCAGACAATGGCAGTCCAATTTTTAAACAGATTCATTATTTAAAATATCATATTAATCAGTATTAAATATACTTATTTTTTCTTGAAATTTGTTAACGTTAAATTTTATAAATGTGTTTCCATCATAACTTTTAATAAAAAAATATTTTAGTTTTTAATTATTATTGTAAAACAATTTTTTTTCTTCTAAATTTAATAGGCATGCATAAATTTTTCATTGTAACCTATCAGGAATAATGACTTTTAAATTTTATTACATTCTTTTGTAATTTTTCCTACTCCCTTAAAAAATATTAAATAAAAAGCTAAAAACATTTAATGCTTGAAAGAATAAAATAAATTTAATACCTATACATATTATATAAAAAATGTAGGTGGATATTGTAGGAAAATTTAGAATTATTTGATTAATTATTATAAAAAAAATTCAATCATAATGTAAAAGAATTTTTATATTTATTTATATTAAAGTCAATAAAATTATTTGTATATCAAAGTTTATGATTAATTACAGTATATAATTAATATTTTATTTTTTATACATATGCTTCTCAATAATATTCTCTGAAAATTAATATAAAGTTGTATATCAACATTTTCCTTCACGGAATTCGATTTTTTTAAAAAATATTTAATCCGCACCGTCACAACTTAAATACGCGCAATATTCATAGACGGGTATTTTTTGGGAATTTAATGTAGAAATCTAATTATAATTTTGGATTTGGGTTAGTACAACTTTCCAAAAATTCTTAGACAAGGGGTAATTTGGTCATTCGGGAAGGACACTAGATTCTGTCGGTGAGAAACAAGGGGCACATCCTCCACTCCGTTGGTGGGGTTGCGCTGCCTAAGCTATCATTATTGAAGGTCACGTGCCTTGTCATGTGACGCCATAATGGCCATTTAGAAAGGTCGTTACTCTAGTTAGTAGTAGCAGCTCATGCTTCACGAGGAACTGTGCTTTGGTCATGGTCAAAATCTGTTACCTTGATAATTAGTTAAAGAAGTGAAGTCAAAGTAGCGTCAAAACATTTAAAGAAAAGAATAAAAATATTTTATCTATTGGTAATATTTAAATTAGTGCTTTTAGGACACATGACACTTGTTAGTAAAAAAACCTTTCAATAACAAAGCTTTTAGTGATAGGTCTTTTTAACGATTCTCTCACAGACATTAGTCAAGGAATGAATAAAAAAAAAGTATTTATTGAAAATTAAGTTACTTAAGAAATATACCAGTAATATTTGATTATAAAAAGTTTTCATGCTTTTTTTTTTTTTTTACTAAGCTTTATAGTACTAGTATTTGTTGACATTCTTCTTTATGTATCGATCCTTAAGCTAAGCTCACCCTTCGATTATTCCATTACAAGAGCTTGCAGTATTCACCAATGGGGTTTGTTTTCATTCTGTCCCCTTTTAATTGCCAATATTTATTGATTATTGATTAAGAGGGTTGAGTATTGAATGAGGAGAGCCAGAGAGGATTGAGTGCATTAATTAAACACTTGATATGCATTTAATCATATAGATTAATTTTAATAGAAATTTAGTATATGATTTTTTTTTTCAATAGAGATTTATTGTAAAATTTAATAAAATATGATAAAAAGAATTTATGATAAGACAAATGCTAACTAGTGTCTTAATGCTTTACATCCCCTATCATTTATGATAACAGAGGAATTTTTTTACTGGGATGCATAAAAATGCACTCTCTTAGGGCAACGGTTAGAAAACTCTTATGCTAATAGTGTTATAAGGGTTTGTAGCTACCTATTGATAAAATAAAAAAAGCTCAACAGAATATTTTTTCATCCTACCATTTACCTTTTTGCTTGAATTGTGAGTTTAGTTTAATAGCATATGTGTTATGTGACTTATGTCATTTGTATGAGCAATTTTTTCTTCTTGGCTAGGGAATGTTAAACTTAAACTCTAACTATGTTCAATGTGTCCTTATTTCAGTATGACGACATAGTGCAATTAGAATGGCTGTCCAATTTTGTCGAGGACTCTTTCTCTGGTGGGAGCATCACCATGAAGAAAGAGGAGGAGCCACAATGCACCACCACCACCAAAGAGGACATAGCTCATGCCCAATTTCAGACAGCAAGCCCGGTCTCAGTCCTTGAAAGCAGCAGTTTCTGCTCCGGCGAGAAGGCTGCATCTCGCGGCCCGGAGATTTACATCCCCGTGCCATGTGGGCGTGTGCGCAGCAAGCGCCCACGCCCTGCAACCTTCAACCCCCATCCAGTGATGCAGCTAATCTCCCCTGCATCCTCCACTGGCGAGAACGTGCAGCACAACGCCACCACCACTTCCAAGGCGGCCTCATCAGATTCCGAGAATTTTGCCGAGTCAGTGATCAAGGGGCCAAAGCAGGCCTCTGGGGAGCACAAGAACAAAAGGAAGATCAAGGTGACTTTCTCATCAGGTCAAGAGCAGCAGAATGCACCATCACAGGCAGTTAGGAAATGCTTGCACTGTGAGATAACCAAGACACCACAGTGGAGGGCAGGGCCAATGGGGCCGAAAACACTCTGCAATGCTTGTGGCGTGCGCTACAAGTCAGGCCGGCTTTTCCCCGAATACCGCCCTGCAGCAAGCCCAACATTTTGCGCGGCCGTGCACTCCAACTCCCACAAGAAGGTTATTGAAATGAGAAACAAGACAGGCACCAAATCTGGCTTTGCAACTGATTCTGCTGCCTCACCAGAACTCATTCCAAACACTAACAACAGCCTTACCCTTGAATACATGTGAGGGGGGGCAAGGGAAGAAGGATCTTAGTTGAGAGAGTTCTCTAATTCTCTTTCAATTCCTCTCTTGAGTCATGTCTTATTCAAGGTTTTGAATTGCATTCTACAAAACTGCAATGTTAAAGGTTTTTGAGGTGTCTGCAACTGCGTCGTGGTTGCGGTTGTGACTGCATCAGCCATATTTGTGTCCACAATTTTGATGCCAACCGCAAGTTAAAAAACCTTAGTCTTGGTGTTTTTTTTTATTTGTCATTTATTTTTCTCATTGGATTTTTGTACAGGGCTGGAATGGGGGGATATGAGCAAAATACAACATGATCATATTGTAGCTATATTTAGAACCGAAGAACAAGGGATAGAGATATGCAAGTCAAAGACGGTAGAGTCACTAGGGTGTTAGCCATTTTAGGTCTAGGAATTGTAGCAGTACTCAGGAGGAGTTTTGTTACTTATTCTCATCATTTTTCATTTTTTCTTCTTTAATTTCTGTTTCAAAATATTCCTCCCTGTAGCAAATTCTTTTTGCAGTTCATTTGTAGCAAAACTTATGAGTTGAGTCAGGAAAGGAACTTTTGGAATTTGCCTTCTTTCCTTTAATATTTTGTTTTGGGAATATCCTTTCCTAATATCTGCAAACTGAAATGAATATATATGCCAGTTATGCTTTTGAGCAATACGCCAATACCTGAAGATGCAGTTTATTTTAAGGATAAGAATTTCTTGATCAATTCCATCTTTGGTATTAGATTCTTCTTATATTGCTCTGTTTAGCAAACTGTGCAATGGACCAATTGTTGCAAACTTACAATATTGGCTCCAACACATGCAACTGATCAATTAGTTCCATGTGTTGAACTGTTTCATTAAGGAATTGTTCTTTCGCAGAAATTTATGGGTGTGCAAATTAGTCTTTGATGATATTAAAATTTCACAATGACCCTTGGCAATACCTCGGATATATTATTACTCTATAGGCACTAGACATATTAATTCTTGAAAAGGAATAATATCACTGTATTATTGAGTAAAGTTTTACGTTAGTCCCTAAAATAGTGTTATTCACTTTAGTTTTTGACTTTACAAAATAATTATTTCAATTCCTAAATCTAAATTTGTTCAATATTGTATAATTATTTTTATGCCTAATAGTCTTTAATGAAAATAAAAGAATGTAATGAAAAAGAAGATTAAAGTGAATAAATTTTAAGTAACGTTTTACAAAGTGAGAAACTAAATGAAAGTTTTATAAAGTCAAACACTAAATAGAATAATGCTTACAATCTTGGGGGAAAGTTTATTTGACTATATACTTGTAACTTTTACGAGTAAAGATGAAATTTTTATATTTTAAAGGGCTAATATCTTGATTATAACTAAATCTTTTAGGAGTGAATTCAAGAATCAATTTGTTATGATGTTTAAAAAGATTGCTAGTTTGGTGAAAATTTTCAGAAATTACTACTCATTATATGGATCTGAGGTTAATCCAAAGGACAGAATAAAAAGGAAAAAAATCTCAAAAATTAAAAAAGTAGTTGTCTACGATAATGTAAATTACCTACATAAGAGAACAACCTACCAACAAAAAGAAAAAGAAAGAGAAGCGGTGGGAGAAGAAATGATGATGATTATTGATAAAAATGCATCCATGCCTTGAAAGGTAAGACTAATGGCTCATATATTAATCTAATTATGACATTGAGAGACTCTTTCTGAGGATTTGGCAACATGTCATGATCTCATTTCAACTTTACAACCGACAATTAAATTAAATGATAATTTGCTGTTAAATTCAATCGATTGCATCAATCATTTCAGCTACTTGAATTTTGTCCTGCTGATGGGAAATATTCTTTCGAAAAATGTCATGCACATCTCCCATGCTTTAAGTTATGCTTGATCATTACAACTTTGATAAAGATTTCACAAGGATCAATACCTCTCCCCCTCCAACATCTTTTGTATTTTTGTGTACTCTGATTACTCTAAACTGGCCCTGCTATTATATATATATATATATATATATATATATATATATATATATATATATATATATATATATATGTAAGAATTGGGTCAATTTTGTCACCTACCTCTTGTGCCTAATATTACAGTTACTATTCCAATGTATTTTTTTTTTCTAGTCATCTCTATCAAAGTAGGGTACGTATGGAAGGAGTGCAAGTAACTTCTTCCATCTCTAAGAATAGAAAAATGCGTGCATAATTGTCCATTTATCAATCTATTGAGGTGACTCGTTTAACTCCATTCCCTGAAGTTATAGGAAAGGATCTGGATTCTTTCGATAGAGTATATTTTTAAATAGAGATAAAATTTTGAAGCATTAAGCATGTGAAACTCGTAGACGGCTCAAAGAATTAAAATTTATGCAGATATTTCATATCTCACCTGAGTTAAAGATTCTAAAAATAGTAGTCATAAAAAATTATTCATTTATAAAAAATGTAAAAGACATAAAAATGAGAAGATTGAATTATATATATTATTAGTATAAATTATTTTTACACAAATGTTTAAAAAATATTTTATTTCTATGCTATATTAATAAATAGAATAACGTAATAAATATTCTATTAATGTTACTAGATATTTTAAAAAATATTTTGCACTACAAATATATAGTTATACTAAAAATCAAAATGCCCAAGACAACTTTTCTCTGGCCCTAAACTGTGTTTCTAATTGTACACAAACATGCTATTATATTAATAAACAACCCTCCGCACATACAAAATAATTGCCAAAGTCAAAATCCCTTCTAATTGCAGGTTCAGTGAGCAGGTAAAATCTTTTTTTTTTCCTAGATAAGAGATTAGGGGTGTTATCCAACCCTTAAGTTAAAAATTAATTTCACTTACGATATGTAATTATTGTTGACTCAATAAAATTAAGAATTTTTCCACTAAATAGATGTATCACCTCTTAGTATATGTTTGAATATTACTTTCGTCTAATTGTTTAACATTAATCTATCACTCATTATTTTTATTTCCGTATATTAGAAAGTATAAATCCTCTATAAATCAAAAATAGAAAGCGCCACTTAAAAATAAAAGAAAAGAAAGTGTAAATCCTCTATTGAATGCCAATCAAATAGATTTCTAGACACACTCTTACATATTACATATGGAAGCTTATCCTATGCAATGCTGTATCAAACAAACTATTATGAAATAAAAAAATATATAATAGATAAAATATAAACCAAGTAAAGTGTTTTTTTTCTTTTTTTGTTTTGTTTTGAAAGAAGCTTATCCTATGCAATGCTGCATAAGATTGAATAATCGTAGATGATATATTAATATTTAAGAAGAAACGAAGAAGTCAAAGGCTATTCAGTAGGTTTATTTTTTTACGTGAACAATAACAAGTTAATTTGAAACTATAACTTTGTATAAATTACCTAAATTTCCTACCATTAGGCCAGTTTGAGTTGGTTTACTTAGGAGTTAACCACAAATCACGGTTATCAAATATTTAATGAGCATATCATTATTTAACTAATTAACAAAAAAACTTAAAATAATTTTTTTTAAATATCAGCGGATTTTTTTGTTAGAAATCAAAAATAAAAGTCAGCCATATATTAGGAATCATAAATATATTTTAATCTATTTGAAATTATATGTACTTAATAATACACAAGTTACTTGTATTGTTTTACATCGTATGGATATTTTTAATTTACTATTCATGATAATGAGTTTTCTATTTGATAAAAATATTTAATAATTAGTTATTTAAGGACAGACGAACAAAAATATTTAAAAGATCACTTTTTGTGCTATATATATTATTGCATATATATTTCATTATATTTTTACATGTTAAGCAAATATTTTGGATGCAAAAATTATTTATAACCATCACTCTTTATCTTTTCTAATATAATTTCTTGACTAAATTTTTATTTAGTCTCTAAAAAATTCAAGTGCTCATTTTAGTGATTATCAAGCGTAACTAGTTGTGGGATGTTAGTACACTATTCGTTAGTCGTTGAGCCGATAAAATGCTTAAAGTTGGCATAATGCAAACTAAAATGTTAATTTTGCACGTAATTCTTTGGCTTGTATATAGATACACATTCCAATAATAGACAGCCTCCCCTAACACTTCCTTTTGTTTTTTGTTTTTTTATATATATAATAGATAATGTGTTATAGAATAAATATTACTTCCTCCCAAGTGAATTTTTGAGAAGTTTCATCATGAAGTTGAATCTGATGTCTGGTGAGGTTCTTGGCTGAGGCCAATTTGCTCCTTCTGGAACCATGATACATTTGTAACCTTGTCCTTTGTATAACATTGTGGCCACAGGATTGTTCAAGTCACAGTGCAATGCAATGGCACGACAGCCCCAACTTCTGGCATGACACTCTGCCTTTGCTATCAATTTCTTAGCTATCCCCTTTCTCCGAAAATTTTCCCGGACCGCCACATTTGATATGTATGCAATTCCAGTCCTACAAGAAAAATAATTTGTTTTACAATCATCAATAAGGATTCACATGGTAAAACCATGATCTGCTTTGAAGGGTAATGGATGGTTCAAAAGCTTTATAAGACCATAATCTATGTGTGACACTATTTTTTAGCACATCTAAAGGCAAGTGCACTCTTACCATTGCAATCATTGTCAACAGATTAGAATTTCCATTGTAACAAAATGAAAGCTACAGTTTAGCCAAGAAGAAACTGTGCATGTGTGATGAAAGATTGTGTAATTAGTAACATAAATGATTAAATGACATATATGTCGTGTAACTTGTGTTCTATAGAGGGAAATCATCAAGTGATAACTTTTAGGACAATAAAAGTGGGCATATGTATACAAGGTCTAGATGTAACGGTTATAAATTTGAGACTTCAGAATCGGACAAGCTAATTATAGCTGGAGGTGTAACTTTCTTGAAAACATTTTCTGCATTTTTTGGTGTTAGTTTAAATATTACTTTTGGAAAATCTTTTCTTATGCTTGATGCAGAAATACATTTTGCGGATAACACATAATGTATTTTCTATTGACCATATGCCTTGGATATCATATCACAGGAAAGATATCAATCGTTCACATGTTTGATGCATTCATTCTAAAATATGCATGCCTACAAAAAAGATATGTGCCCTGATTCCTGTGAGGAATTCATTCAGCAATATTAAAAAAAAAAAGCTTAACATGTTGCATAAGTTCATAAGAGTTCTCCCCCTAAAAAATTTTGTGCCTCTTCAGAGGACAACAGTTCTCTGCCCTTCCATTAGAAGTCATTTTAGGGCATCAATTTATCAGAAGACTTGTATATGAAATTGGTCATGGTTTGCAGATGGATTCAAGACATAGTGAGGTATTTCTGTGAATGATCAAGTAATAAGGCAAAATTTTATGCTTGAAGTTTGAGATCAAATACGGTTCAAAGAGGATGCAACCAGTGGCGGACCTACGTTCAAATGAGGGGATGCACTTGCACCCCTTCATTTTTTAAAATTCATCAAATTTGTAAATAAAATCTTATATTTTTGTATTTTATTTTATATATATTTATATAATTGAACTCACTGATTTTATTTTTTATAATTTGATCCCACTAACTTAAGGTCTTGAATCGACCACTGGATGCAACCCATGTCACATTGAAGCTTACAATGATCAAATGCATCATCTATTGTTTCATGGCCAAACTATGAATCAATGCATAAGTATTCATTTCAAAATTGGAATTTTGTATGTTGAGGTAGTAATTTTATTAGCCAAGGTACAAACGTAATAAGAACAATTTATTTGGAAGTCAGTTTCTTAAAGAAGATGGTGAAGCATGAATCCACACTTAGACAAGTAAAAAATTGACAACATTATAATATCTTTGGTCCTTAAGACATATAAACTCCTTAAGCTCCAAAAGTACGTGCTGCACTCACCTTCTATGTCGTCGTGGCCCCTTTCTTGGTAAAAAGTCTGCATTATTGTCTACTGTTAATATACCAGCCACATAGCCCTTGTTGAGGCTGAATTTCCCATCAAAACCACCAATCTTGAGACCCTCACTTTCAAATGAAAATGACTCATCAAGTGAGCTGTCAATAACAGCCACCAAACAGATTCTTCTGCAATCTCTAGGCCTAAAGAATCCGGCTAACATAGCTGCTAACATAGCCACCACCAATCTGTCTATCCTCAGCACAAAATCTAATGGGAAGGAATATTCAGGGAAGAAGCACTTGCAGTGCGTCTCTGCCACTCCCCAGTAGTCCTCCAACCTTGCCTCGCGGACAATAATTTCGGGGGACACGGTTGGGAACAAATCAACAACTTGACTAGCCCTGCAAATTCCTGAATTCAAACACCAAACACCAGAGTTTTATATCCTATTAAGGATGACATCTCTCTGAGTGTAATAAGTAGAAAGCATGCATCCTCAGAACGCTTTGTTACCTTTGTATCAGTTGAAATCAAAACCTACGAAGTGAAAATGGAACTGCATAATATAATGTAACTAGATGCTCCACATTGTTGACAATAGTAAACTTGAAAAAGGGTTTGAATAAGACCAATTGAATGAAGGGTATTTCACAATCGTTTTACAAAATGGCAAAAACCATTCTCTTGAAAAAACCTATTACATGGTTCCAAGCTATCTCATAGTCCAAGTTAATCTCCATATGACACATAATCGAGTTTAATTATTTCTTTCTCATAAATTGCAAAATTCGACTACAAGTCACATGAAAATTGGTCAGAATCATGATAGTCCTAGACTATATTATATAATAATTTCTCCATTAGAGGCTAAAAATAGCAGCAATTCTGCTTTATTTATAATAAGTAATTGATTTCAAAAGGCCTATCTTGAATCCACTTCATCATTTCCTAACAATTAAAGGCTTATACTTATACATAATACATAGATGTGCTAAGACAACAAATCCAACAACCAGTACCACACTGAGTTACTTGAAGGTTGAAACTTGTTCCACGCCAATAAAAGAGAACTTAAAACAAGGCACAACCCATCAGTGCAATGAAGCATGAGCTGCAGGTAACTAAGCAAAGAAGTACTACCTGAGTGGGAGAGAGAAAGGAGAGAGAATTCATCAGAGGAAGGTGAAAGCTTGGATGGGAAAGAGGTTGGTTTCTTAAAACTGTTATTGAAAGGTGAGACTTTGGCAAGAGTTGAGGATACCGAGATATCCAAAGGAATAATAGACAGCATTTCGTGGAGGGTCTCTGTGTCTCTTGTTCAGCTCCGTCTTCATTGGAAATATCCCAATATTCTCTTTGTGTTTAGAGCATAGGGGAGAGTCAGTTACATGACAAAAGAGTAAAAGACAGAAGAAGGTGAATCAGAAATAGGATGAGTGGTTGTTTGTTTGACGTGAGGAAATGTTTTTTTTTTAGTTATAACTTATAAGAATGTCAATATGTAAATTTTATTTTCTAAGACTTCATATTGAAAATAGTATAATATTTTTGGTCACTTTTTTTTTTTAATTTTTCTTTTACTCCCTAATCAAAAATTTGACAAGTCCCTTTTTTTATATGAAAATTTTGACAAGTCTTTATCCTTGAATTTTTGTCCCGTAAATATTTTTAATCAACACTATCAAATACCAATAATATTTTTATTTTTTTGCTTATCATGAACATTTTTGGGATCATTGATAACATTGTTTCATGTGGCATGAATGTAAGTTGTTATTTCATGCTAAGGCAATTGTTATCTCTTACAATGATAGTAATATTCCTGTGAAGAAACGACTAACTTTATTAAAGTTAGACAATGACTTTTACCATAAGTGTTCCTAACTTCTTCAGCATTCAATAAGGTTAAAAGAAATGTTAGAAAATATATTGCCAAGACTCCTTTAATTTATAAATAAAATAATAAGAACATTTTCATAGAAAACAAAGAAAGAAAATTATTAAAAAAATTTAAATCATTTTTTTTTCATTCAATGAACTCAGACTTCACATCTTACTTAAAATAATCATATCTAGTATCACTCTAACTAAGAGTAATTTTACTAGAGTTAGTTGAGTTTGATTCTTGAGCTTAGAGCATTTAATACTATTCTTGCTTACGAATTCTTCATCCTATGAGTTTTAAGGATCTAACTCCTATTTTTTCAAACAAAACATTTTTTTAATGTTATTTGATATAAAAAAGAGACTTTGTTGTTTTCTTTTTCTTTTTTTTAATCCAAGAAGCTAAATTAGATTTTATAGCTAAAATAAAAAATGATAAAAATTATTACATTTTATGTGGTATAATGAGATCCACAAGAAATGATTCAATAACCCAAAATTGATTATTCCGGAAAAAATGTTTTAACAACTTATTGATTATCAAATACATTAATCAATTAACGTAAAATTATTTGTTTAATTTAATGAATAGGTCTCAAATTCGAGTATGCTATAGACAATGGGAAAAAAAAAGTAAAAAGGCAAGCATGAGATAAAAGACGAAAAACGTGAGAGAGTAAAAGCTTGTTTAGGGTGAGAAACCCTCTATTGAGTTGTTTTGGGCATGTCGATGGCGATGCCCGGAACCTTCGTCAAATGTGTGGGTTTTATAAAGGGAGAAATGGAATAAACTCTTACCCTTTCACCAAACATAGATGGATTTGGAAAGAAATAATTTACTATCTTTTTACTTAGAAAAAAAACTTGCAATTTATTTATTCTTGTTACCAGTGTCCTTTTTTGTATACATGACCAAATCACTTGAATCATTTTTCTGTCCTTTTTTCCTCAATTGGTGTCACACCAATATTTCCTTGTCTTTATCAACTTACTTGCAGCAAAAAATTCAGTCTTTATAAAATGGGTTGGAAACCTAGGCTTTTTTACCTAAGTCACTCATGCAAGCCCTTAGAAATTTATTTCCCATTTATGCTTTGTATTATTTATTTATTTTTTGGTCTTCAACCGACTTCAAAAATAAGATAGCGATATTGTTATTGTAATTTATTTATATACACTCAAATTGAAAAATACTAAAAAATTGTGAATTGTCCATAACTAATAATAAAAAATCATAGTACTTAAAAAAAATACAAGTGGATAGCAAAAGAGGACAACAAATTGATAAAATAATTTTCTATGAATATTTATAAGAAATTTATATTTTGATGATAAATTTGTAGGTACATGTATATAAATCATTTTATTGAATTTATATATTTATTTAATTAATGTTATTTATGTTAAAAATTCCTAATAAAGTAAAATAATTCCTTTTTTATAGAATATTAAAATAATTGTTACGCAACACATAACAAAAATATTAAACTAATTAGTTTTTAAATAAAGGCATTTGCATAAATAAATATATTAATTAAAGATACAATTTTGAGAAGAAGAAAAAAAAACTTGGTTTAAAAAGAGTAACGGTTTTGGTGGAACTTGAGTGGCGGGTACCACTATTTAATGCGAAGAAGATCCGATCCGAGAAGAACCGAACGTGGTTTTCTTTCTGCTGCTGGAATACGGAGAGTGAGAGAATCTGTTAGAAAATTGTTGAAGAAGCTTTTCCATTTCGAGCATTTTATTTTTTTAAAATTATTGTTTGGTTTTAGGGTTTGAGAATCAGCACTGTGTCGCGATGTCTAATCATCACCGTTCTTCCTCCAAGAACGGTCTTCCACCTCAAGAACTCCTTGACGATCTCTGCAGGTCTCTCTTTTTCTCGCTTCTCTGTCTGGTTTCCCCGATAAAGCACGAAATTAGGGCACTGAAAGTTACCGAGTTTTTTAGCTTCTTCTTTTTTTTTAACCCTTGAATTGTTCTAATTTTCTGTTTTCTTTTTATCCACATTAGAAATATTATACTTTATTCCTCTAATTGATATTGCTGTCTTACCTAAAGAATTGATAGTACTATCAGCTGCTGACTGTGGATGAGACTTTTTTAATTATTATTGTTGTTGTTGTTGTTGTCTTCAATGTGATTTTGGGTTGTATGAATGAGTATGGTTGTAATTAAGCTTCAAGCAGTAGATGATGGTTTCTTTTCTGTTGCTAAATGAGTAAATTATTCTTACTTCCTACACTGCAATACTATTTTTTGAAAGGGAAGGTTCTGCTGGATATTTGTCTGAAGAACTTTAATGAATGTGTTTTTGCTATATAACCGTTCATTTTTTATTTTTTTTAATAATGGTGAAGATCTTTGAAATGATCTGTCATAGATATTCAGTGATGTTTTCCTCCAACTCTGTAACGCACAAAATCATTTGCATTGACATTCTTCCCTTTATTTTGTTGAGTATAATTGTGTCTTCCTATGTTCATGTTGTTATATTGCAGCCGATTTGTGCTAAATGTGCCAAAGGAAGATCTTCAGTCATTTGAAAGGATCTTGTTTCTTGTGGAGTACGCACATTGGTTTTATGAAGATAATTCTGTAGAAAATAATCCATCTCTGAAGTCATTAAATCTGAAGGAGTTCACTTCTTTACGTATCCTTACTATAACTGTTTTTTTTTCAGTCTTTTTGTTTACAGTAGCTGAATATATGCTTTTCTTATTCCTTTTGACTATAATAATTTATGAACAATTCATGTGGGTTTCTTCCATACTTTTCACTAAAAAGGGAAAATAGTATGGTAAGCTATTTTCTTTGCTTTTGAACTTGGTGGTGAAAATGTGAAATGAAAGAATGTCAGAGGAGGATATGAATTGCCCATAGAAATTTATTCCTACAACAACAACCAAGCCTGTTTTTGCTAGGTAGGATCTGGTAAATGGATGAAACAATGCAATAATGTTCTGCTGTGAATCATGTTTATTTCTAACTCAGAATTTTAAAACCTTTAATTTGGTAAAAAAAATTGTTGCTTCACATGATTTACTTGTTCTATTCTTCTCCCATGCTATTTCTTATATTATATGAACCAAATCTTCGTAAACAGGGAGAATTCTCTTGTTCCTTTAATTTCCCCTTAGTATTCTTGCATTGTACATAACATATAAACAGTGTACATTTGCCAAACTGCTTGTGGAAAATTATCTCTGCATGATAAGGCATATAAAGATGTTGACAGGCTCCCATCTGGAATTCCCTTTGTCCCCTTGCCCTTTTTTTCTTCATAAAATCCTATGCATGGTTGCTTTGAGTTTATCAATGAAGACTGCATTTATGCTCAGCTTGTTAGCCATGCTCAAATGCTTGTGCATGGACACATTCAAAATGATAATTATTAAGACAATGTAATACTGTAACCATGTTATTCTCCAATTACATTCATTGACCAGGTGAGAGAAGGGTATCTCTTTATGATTTACATTGTAGACATTATAAGGCACAGTTGACTAGGCTTTACCTAAAATAAAGCTACTCATCATGGCAGTGTATTTTCATGGTCATACTCTCTATCCATATCAATTTATATATTAGATGCTGTTTTCCTTAACATTTAGCAGTGTTCAATAGCTGTGATGTTTTGAAGCCTTATGTGGCCCATATAGATGATATTTTCAAGGACTTCACTTCCTATAAGGTTCGAGTTCCTGTAACTGGGGCAATAATTCTTGATGAAACATATGAAAGGGTAAGACAAGAATAAACACTTTCAGCAGTACTTATTTTTTGCTTTCTGTAGTAAGACAAATCTATTTGCTTTCCTTGTTTTCTTGTGGTATATCTATGTTTTGATGTTTAGTTACTGTAATCAGTGTATTTGAACATGGTTACGATCTGTGTTATGAATTCCAAATTATTTATGTTCCCAAGTTGGCTATTAGGAGAATGTATATTGTCAGCTGTCCACAGGTTTTTTTTTTTTTTTTTTATCTCAGCTGTCCACAGTATTGTACATGCAGTGAATTCTTGACTTGGTTTTTTATAATCTTCATTACTCCACTTGGTTAACTTCTTTTGAAAACCAGGATAGCATTATTTGTTTCAGTTATAGATATAGGCTGTTTACAAGCTTTTACCTAACATCTAAAGCTTTTAGGAGAGTCGGTCCATGTCATAATACAAAGTACAAACTTATTGGCCTCTGACCTAGTGGTTTAGACTAAGAATGCCTACAAATTTGAGTTTCAACTCAAGGTAGAGAGGACTCGTGCATCAAGCCCTAAGATAAAAACCTCATGTTTTTATGCTTCAAGCCCATAGGCTATCATGAGGTGACTTGTAAGGGATATAATAAAGCCACTCATGAGTCTCATACTCATACACCTCCTAACAACCTACACTTTTAGGGAAAGATGCTTCATGTCATTTTCCAAAAGGTGGTCAGTGTTCTTGAAAGTGTGTATTGGAAGTAAACAGTTTTGTTCGAAGGCAGGCAAATTAAAAGTATAATTTTGCAAAGAAATTCTAAGTGTAGTGAAATGTTAGAGATGACGCATCCGCCGAAGATCGTTTCATCTCTGAACTGATATAATAGTATTAAGAGATTCTTTCAGAGCTATTTATTGCTATGTTAAGCCATATTTACTTACATGCCTGCTGTGGACACTGGACAGTGCTTGCTAGTGAAGGGATGGAAAGGTTCAAGTTGGAGCTTCCCTCGTGGAAAAAAGAGCAAAGACGAAGAAGATCATGCATGTGCCATTAGAGAAGTAAGCATGCTTCTTTAGAATTATCACTTTCTCAGTAAATGACTCTTTTTCTATGTGCTTTTGGACTGTAGGTCTAGGAAAAATACTTATCTGTATTCTGTTCATAACAAAAATTGATATAGATTGAAAATCTAAGTAATATTAATTGGCTAATTCACGTCTTATTAGGAGTCTTGGCTTAGTTTTGTTTTTGTTTTTTTTTTTTTTGTGGTGAACACAGGTCATGGAAGAAACAGGTTTTGATGTTTCAAAACTTCTGAACAAGGATGAATACCTTGAAGTTATTTTTGGACAACAGAGAGTTAGGCTTTACATTATTGCTGGAGTGAAAGATGATACAGCATTTGCTCCTCTTACCAAAAAGGAAATCAGTGTATGTGATTCTTTATATTTCTTTATTATAATTTATTTTTAAGTTTCTTATGATCCTATGTACTTAGACTTATCTTTAATAATTTCTTATATAGTAGTTTAGTATAGGATTAAATAAGAAATTTGTTTAGAGTAGAATGTAAAAGTACAATCCTGGGATGATAAGTCAATTTCCAAAAACAGAGAAACCAAAAGAAAAAGAGTTGCCAATAATTTGAATCTTTATTACTCTGAATTTTGGATATGTATTTAGTCTTTACTGTTTGTTCCTTGCACCTCCAATTGAGTGTGTTGTGGCTGAGAACTTTCAACATTAATACTGAGAAATTGTGTTACCTGCAGGAAATAGCATGGCACCGGCTTGATGAACTTCAACCAGCAAGTGATGAAGTGATATCGCGTAGCATCACCGGCCTTAAGCTTTATATGGTGGCCCCTTTTCTAGCGTGAGAACAACTGCATATGTTTTGATAGTTTCAGTAAATGTCCCTTGTATTGTCAAAAGTTAAAAAGATTCACTACCTTCATGCAGATCATTGAAATCATGGATTTCAACACACCAACCTGCTATGGCTCCAAGGCCCGATTTGCCTCTTAAAGGTAAGTCCTTTTTCCCCGCCCCCCCCCCCCCCCTCTAAAATACTGTCTGTTTACAAACATCAGTTTTGTTATTGCCTGAGGTCATTGGGTGAAAGTTTAATTACTCAATGCTTGGCTGTGTTGGGATCAGTTGATTTCCAGTAGCTAGTTCAATCTGTTGCACTACGTTATGTGTGTCGTAATCTTACAAGACCTAGTCTTGACCACTGATTCGTTAGTACATGGTATTGGTTTTTTAGCGACATTATTGTGCAGATTTCTTTGCTAGGAAGGTTTTTCAGTGCAGGATTTGTCTAGTGATTCCAAGGGAAAACCAACTATGGATGAACTTGCATAAATGTTACTTGTTTCAAATTCAGTACTGCAATGCATTCCTAGTTTTTTGATCCTTTGTACATTTTCCAAACTATACATTCTTCTTACATTAGTTAGGAATGCTAAGAATCCTTTACTTTATAAAGGAATTTGCGTGTGGAAAGCAAAACCCGGTTCTATTGGAAGTAGCTCCACAGTAATGGATATCCAGCCAACAAAACCTGAACCTGATTCTCACACCCCTGACCTGGGGCCTGGCAAGAGCTTTAGGAATTTCAGATTTGATACTGCCTCGATTTTACAAGCAATGGAAACTTCCTTTTCTTCTTGAAAGTCCGTCAACCTTCCTGTAAAGTTTCCTGTAACTTAATCGATTTCCCATATTTCATCCGTACGCCAAAGTTGGTGGTATTCACTCTCCACGCTAATTAGGTTGTTGCTGTACATCATCTTCCTCAAGTTGTCTGATTGATTGAGTATGTACATTGTGTACAGGAAGTATTTGCACCTAAATAGTTTTCTCTGTTATTTTGGTATTATCTGTAAAACTAGAGTAAAGGTTCAATGTAAAAGTTACGCTGCTCCCTACATTTGCACGCACATATTCATACTCGGTCTCAGGCGGAATGAAACTGATTTGTTTGGTAAGCCTAAATAAATCTTTGCAAAGTGGCTACTTAATGGTTACTATGCAAGTGGTTCACATCAGGTATGACGTAATTCTGTAAAACAAATTTCCAAAGAAAAAAAATGCTTAGTTATAATTTTTGTCAAGCACGGCATCTCTACTTTTTTATCAATGAATTTGATTATCAAACTTTAAAAAACCATGTGAATTTTTTTTTAGAATTCTTCATGTTATTTAAATTAGGAGACTATTTGCATGTTTTTAAAATTTTGAGGATTATCAAAGTATATAAAAAATCTTAATCACAGTGAAAGAATAAAAATTAATATATATATATATATATATATATATATATATATATATATATATATATATATATATATATATATATATATATATATATATATATATATATTCTAAAAAATAATCCTCCGTTCTCAACTAACTTATCCCACATTTTTTTGGGGAAATCACTCACCAATCTATTGATTTACTTGGATGCATACTATCTGCGATGACACTTGTAGCCTAACATGCATGAATTCGAGCATGAGGTTTTCGAGATCAATATTAACTTGGTGGATTAACTTGATTGATCATAATTACGAGAGAAAATTCTAATGTAAATAATAAAATTGCAGTGATTTTGTATACTTTAACCCATGTTTATGTATGCCAATCAGTCAACTTTATACCTCATCATTTTCTCAGGAAAAAAAAAATCCTCTCCAGCATCAAGACTTGATCTATTTGCTCAAAACATCTTCATTACATCTTTACATGAGTCCTAAGGTTATGTGTGTGTGTAACAAAGTAGATGATATATATGCTCTGACTTGAAGAGAACAGTGAAATTATATTTAGAAATTTGACAAGATATTTCCTAAATTTTATAGCTTGATTCAGCCTTCACATAAATAAATAAATGTGCCAATCATTCCATAATACACAAGAAAAAATATTCTTCGATCTCCAATATATCTTCTATGAAACTAAAGGCACCACAATTAACGGCAATCACTCGTTCTTACATTATATGCCAATGAATCAAACTGTTCTAAATATGGAATTTTAAATAAAATGAAATTCGCAAAGAAAAAAAAACACAAACATTTTTTTGGGAAAGAAAAACAGATGGGTTTGTGATCTATAGTAATGGGAAGGTCACCAAAAGAAGTCATTTGCATCTTTACACTACCATCAAGCAGATCGTATTTTTATTTTAAACATTTTACGAATTGGTCTTGGGTTTGGCACTTCCAGTTCCGGCTACGCGCCTTGTCACTGACCGCATGGTTACAAATTCTTCAGCAGCCGATGGGTGTATTCCCACCTAGATGAAAGAGTCAGGTGAAGTAATCAGAAAAATAATAGCAACAAAGGAAAGGGTCATGAAGACAGATCAAGAAAACTTCTTGCAATGGAAAAAAAAAAGACCGCCGAAATAGAGTTTACATTTTTTTTTTTTACTTCAATGAGAAAGCTTAAATATAAAAAGGGCCACAAAAAAGCATGATTTTGATCGACAATTAGCTAATAAATTATTTTTATACTAATATCAAACTGTGTAGGGCCGGTCCAACGGTGAATCAGACCTAAAACAAAATTTAAGAAAAATATTTTACTTTAAATATGATAACTATATAATAGTTTTTTTTGGAAGGCCTAAAGTTTGAGTTTTAGTTATTTTACTCTTGGCCAACCCTGAAACTGTGTCGTCATGCCAATACAAGTTTGTGTACTCCATAGTTAAAACCTTTTTAATGATATTCCAGAATATCATTAAGTGATGGTGCGAAAAGATTCAAAAATTAAATCCAAACTAAATAGAGGAAAAAAGGACATCGAAACAAGAGTTAATGCGATGATAGTTCCATTGCAAACATCTACTACATACAACATTGTGGAATCATGCTTGCTTATCTTTATAATTTGACTCCTAATAGAATATAAAACAAATAGCAGAATCACGAAGCCTAAAAAACTTGGATTTAGAGTTTTGCAGAGGATCCTACAATTATCAAACAATAGTTAGCTCTTCTTCAAGAACTACGATTATTTCCCTACAAGGACTCGTTATAATGCCTTTTATGCCAATTCAATTATTAGGATAATCAGCAATACTGTTGTTCACTTAAATTGACATAGTTTTGGTGCGAGCAGGAACAGCTGCTGTCTACTACCACAATTGGAGAATATTGTGGTTCGGGAGGTCCTACTTGTTTGTGGCTACAAATGCAGTAGCATTCTGCAATTCTTCGCAATTATAGTAATCACGATGCAACCACAAACGCTAGAGAAAAGAATAAAACATGTTTTAAAGCAAATGTTTTAAATTGAAACAATCATTAAAATCCCACAAGACCCCAGTCTCCCTGCTCTGCTATCATGCATCATCACTACATGTTCTGATCAAATTAAAGAAAACTTGACACCCGAGAAACAAACTCACTCTCCTGTTGTCTCTGGTATTCTCTGATAACCACTGAGTGAGTATGTTTCTGTTCCCTCCTTTTTATCTCTGCATTTGTTGGTAATGATTTTAAGCAGTAAATCTTATAGTATACACTTTTCAATTGTTTGTTTCTCTTTCCATATTGCATTTTGCAATTGTTGAATATCATTATTCACAGATTTCTTTATTTCATGTGTCCTCTTTTCTCAAAAATCTGCACACTTTTATCCCAGTAATTCAACAATTATATGTTTTGAAGCATTATTTGATTTATCTAACATTATAATTTCTGAATAACCATAAGACCATATACTTTGCACACTGCATTTTCCAGCACACAAATGTTGACATTCTTGCGCAAATATTTCAGATAAGTGAAGCTAATTCCAGATGTCATTATATCATTTCCCTTCCAGTAAAAATATCCCACCACTGTCCTCAGAAGGCAGGAGAGGAAAACACAATCAAGAAAGCTGTAAACTTACCGTGCTATCAAACTGTGCCTTGGTAGCTCCACACTGTAATGCAATAGCAATACCCTATTGATCACCAATATTAATATCATTAATTATTTAATTAATATTAATAATCGATACAAAGAATAGAAAATTGCAAAGCCATTTAATAATAACTTCTTAAAGCACGCCCATGAACAGAAGCACGTGGCATGTAAGATGCATAAGATAGATATATCAATATCATCAATGTTATAGTTATCATATAAAGTACTGCTAATCACTTCTAAAATTATGAAAAATTCTCTTTTTTAAGAAAAAAATTATGAGAGCAAAGTAACAAAACAGACCATATATCTTCCATTCTTCTAAAACAGAAAAGCCAAGATACAGCAAGGATAGCAAAAAAATAAGAATATAAGGTTACTCCAGAATAAAGATGCAGTAAAAGTAAAGTATAAAGGTTTCTAAACAATAGACAATATGGTGAAACCATTAGGATACCTGTATAATTTCAGGCGCATCAGGTCCACACATCGAGGCTCCAAGAACCTTATCTGTCTCAGCATCAACAACAAGCTTCATAACAGTTTTTTCTTGTCGCCTATTTGAAAAATATCAGTAACAATAATCTAGATAAGAAAGTTATGCTTCAACAAACATAACCAATACTGGGTCCAACTGAGAATTGAAGAGCATGTAGTGATAATAAAGGCTATCATAAATCCAGATTAACCATAACATTTTGATTCTTAAAATCCGTAACAAGATTTGCAATGGAGTAAATAATCAAAACCAATGCCTAAAGGATTTAAAATGTATGTACCAAACAGTATTTTCTATAAAAAATATTGTTCTCTTATCCAAGTTATCATGAATTCTGCAAGTCATTGATTTGCAACAAAGGTGAAGTGGGTGAAAATTCCAGGTCACTACACTTACCCAGAGATGGTATTTTTCATAGGATTGAAGATTGATGTGAAAACCAACAGATCGCCATTGGTTTGCTCTATTGCCTGCTCCTCACTGAGACCAACTACAGAAAGTGGCGGAATGCTGCAGAACCACAGAAAAGAAACAAAATGGTGAGAGATAAAATTGGGAAGAAGGGTATATACCATCATAAGTTAACATATTCAAAATAGTTAACCACTGTAAGTTTTATAATGCAAAAGCAACTATACCTGAACACTGCATAGGGAATATTATTGTAGTCTGGCTTGATTTTTTGCCCACCAAATACAGTTTTCTGCATAACAAAAATGTCAAACAACAACAAATAAGATCATCACTAGACCAATCAACTGCTGCTCCTCCCTACCCACTCCATAAATAGGTATACTTATACACTAAATATCTGAATACTTACAGCAAAGTACGATGCTTCCATCAAGGCCACCGGAGTAAGATTCATTCGGTTTGTGACATCACCCACAGCCCATATGCTAGGTATGCTTGTGCAGGAATACTCATCCACCTAAACACAAAGGATCACAGAACATTTAGAACTATGCATCATAATCATTCTCTAGCTTTTAAACAATCGTTCAAATCAATTTGCTTTAGACATTACATTCCCACTCACGTGGGAATTGATAAGAGAATGCTTCATTATACAAAGATTTTTCCAAAAGGTATGTTGAGGATAAAAAATATTTATATAGATTTGATTAGAATCTGATTTAGAACTATGAGTCGTAATCATTGTCTAGCTTTTAAACAATTGTTCAAATCAATATCCAGTCATTGACAAAAGCATTTAAGATGGTAAAACCCAAAGATCAATTTGCTTCAGACATTACATTCACACTCACGTGGGAATTGATAAGAGAATGCTTCATTATACAAAGATTTTTCCAAAAGGTATGTTGAGGATAAAAAATATTTATATAGATTTGATTATGACCTGATTTATAGGAAACATATCTGATTTAGAAACTTAATCTCCTTTAATTTATCTCACAATTACAAGACCTGACATTTGTTTTGCAGTTAGTGTGGTTAGCCAATTCATGCAGGCTCCTCATGTTGATCACTGGAAGGCTGTGATGTGCATTCTCAGGTATATTAAAAAGGCTCGAAGGACATGAATTGTTATATGAGGAAAAAAGAAATACCCAAATCTCTGGGTATTGTGATATTGATTGAGCTGGATTCCCCATAGATAGAAGGTCCACTACTGGATATTGGAAGCAATATTATCTCTTGGAAGAGCAAGAAACAAAACACCGTTGCTCGGTCTAGTGCAGAAGTAGAATATAGGGCTATGGCCACAGCCACTTGTGAGTTCCTTTGGATCAAACAACTTCAAGAGTTGAAGTTTTGTGAAGTTAAACAAATGAAATCGTATTGTGACAACCAAGCAGCTCTCCACATAGCTTCCAATCCAGTGTTTCATGAAAGAACCAAACATAGAGATTGACTTCCACTTTGTCGGGGAGAAACTGCTATCCAAGGAGATTAATATGAATTTATCAGCTCAAATGATCAGCTTGCAGATATTTTGACCAAATCTTTGAAAGGACCTTGGATTCGGGGGTTAAAATTATTGTGTTTTATATTAATTTTTATCTTTGTAGTTAGCTTTTCTCTGTTGTAGCTGTTTTCTAAGGTGTCGGCACCTCTACTCTCTTTTTGTACTTGTTGACCTTTGTGTCATTTCATATAATATATAAAAGCTTCAGCCTTCAGCTGAGTGGAGAACACTCAGTCATTGACCCATTTTTATCAGTTCAAACTTTAACTATTACTATCAGTCTATATATACAAGCATCTGCTGTGTACTCTGACACATGATTTTCTCTCAATTATCCCTCTGTTTCTCCTATTTTACAAGGTAGTACTTTCCTTCACCTTTTCAAAGGCATGTAAACATATTATGGCATTTGCAGATTGGTATTCCTTCACCTTGCTTTAACTTCTTCTTGGAAGGGATTAGATATACAAATTCCTTTATACTTTACAATTTCTCCAGAGCTCTCCAATAACTTGGCACACCAATCAACATGATAACCAAAATCTGGCATTTGCAGGTTGGTATTCCAATAGAAAACAGTCTTATGTTTGTATTTATATAACCAGCTATGAATACCACAATCTAGTATTATAGAATCACAATGGATCCACCTATCATCAAGATGCTGAAATGAGAACAACTTTTTCTTATTAGACTTCATGGAATCAAGTGATTAAAACAGAGATGTGAACCTTTATTGCTCCAGTGTTGTCAAGCTCAACACCAACAGCTTCTAAATTCAGCCTCTTAGAATTAGGAGCCCTACCTGCAGCAACGAAAAAGCACCTGAGAGATATAGAATTTCAAAGGCAAGCAAAAATTCCATGAGATAATACTTGCAGGATGCATTCTACCCCCAACCTCCAAAACATAAACCTTGATATATTATTCATTACTTCCATGTAAAGTTGAAGTGTGATATTCCAGTTTTATGCTATGCTAGCATGTAAACATTCTTTATGAGCTGTTCAAGTTATCAAGTATCAACAAACTTGACAGATGATTATACAAAAAGACGCCACCAAATATTTAAATTAACAAAGATACTATTACAAAGTATGAGATGAGTCTAAGGAGTTTATCAGGGTTGTATACATTAGATAGTATTTAGTATGTGCATTTGCACAGGATAAATATTTACTTTTATATAACTAGACCTGCATCACTTTTGCTATAAGTGTTGTTATTTTCTGAATGCTTCTTGTGACAGTCATTATGAATTCTCTGACACATAAAAAATGCACCAGGTAAAGTATTATTATATGAGGACAAAGGCAACACAAAAATCAATTGCTACTCTAATTCTGACTGTGCAGGATCACTTTCAGCCAGATGATCCACTTTAGGGTATTATGTTTTTATTTGAGGAAACCTAATTTCATAGAGAAGCAAGAAGTAGAACATAGTTACAAGATCCAGCGCAGAAGCTCAATATCGTGCTATGGCATCAGCCGCATGTGAGCTTACATTGCTTAGACAACTATTCCAACAGCTAAAATTGAAAGATATTCAGGAGATAAGGCTTATATGTGACAATCAAGTTGTACTCCATATTGCATCAAATCTGGTCTTCATGAAAGGACCAAACACAGAAATTGATTGTCATTTTGTTGGAGAAAAGGTGCCTTCTGGAGAAATTGTATTTATTCCTAAGAGTACATAAATATTAGATTTCCTGAGTGCATTCCACTCAGACATGGGCCTAACTCAACCCTATGAATCCGGCTTATAAGGTGAGGGTTGTCCCTCCACTTATATACTTTAACTTGTTTCTATCTCTAGTAGATATGAGACTAAACCACCACCCTTAAGGTTGCACTTCAGGCAACCCCCAAAGAGGCCACAACTATAGCGGGCTAATGGGTGTCCACAATTAAGGCAGCTTTTCCAACACTCACCCTCACGCCTGGGACTTCCATCCTTGAGCATGCCAAATGCAGGTGGCCCAACAATGGATCTATAATAGGCTCTGATGTCATCTCAGAAAGTGGGTTATAGACCCAACCCAATCATACAAAACCGGCTTATAAGGTGAGGGTTGTCCCCCACTCATATACTTTAATTTGGCCCTATCTCTAGTCGATGCGGGACTAAACCACTAAACCACAACCCTCAAGGTTGCACTTCAGGCAACCCCCAAAGAGGCCACAACTATGGCAGGCTAAGGGGTAACTGCCATTAAGGTGGATTTTCCAACAAAGTGATTGATTTTGTATTTGAGTGTACCCTGCTTACCTATTATAAATAGCATTCATGTGTGTGCCTCCAAGACACACAACATTCAGATATTTCTTCTCTATAGTATCCTTACCAGTGGCAAACAGTACAACATCCGCAATCAGCTCTTCACCATGATCTGTAATAACTTTAATGCCATCCTCTGTTTTGATCAACTAGAAAAATGAAATTCGTTACCGTTAGCTAAGCCTCCAACTAAAGCAAATGAAAAAGAAGTTCTACAAATGTGAGTAGCAAACCCCCAAATCCAAAGGAAATACCTGTGTCAGATTGGTCCTTGGATGCAAATTAATTCCCCTGCCTTCAAGATTTCTTGCAACTACAGCTCTCATTTCATCATCAAAACCTCTGCAACAGAATTTTATTCAGTGGGGAGTAAGGTATGCCAAAAATGATGTTAGCAAAAACTAGGGAATAATGCAACCTATTAATAGTGAGTAGTATAAACAAAAAACCATTCCACAAATCAAATCCCCACTTTGGAATAGGAAAAGGTTGCTGTCTCAAAAGCGTGTACACTATGAAACTTATCTTTTAGACAAATGAAATGTTAAGCATTAGAATTTCTACACACAAAAGCTCTCCTATTTTTAGGTAAGAATTATGTTCTAAATAAGTTGAGGCTTAAGTATTTTCCATCTACCATAAAATTCTTATTGTTATTTTCCTGTCCTTTCTGGTATCTTACCCTTTTTTCCCTCCATATCCTCCACTTCTTTATGATTTAAAAGTAAGCCACAACTAATTATTCAACTAAACTTGAATGTACATAGTTCTGATACAATTCCCTATGTTTTAGAAAGCCTGAAACATTAGGACGATAAAATTATAATTGTCAAACCCCTCATAAGTCATAACTATACCAGACATCTAGAAGCTGTAAAATTATTAGAAATTTATCTTATTTTCCAATCACGGCATATTTATTTGGCTAAGAGGCACTTAGTGCCTGTATAACCAATATTAAGTAACAATGGCACTTTTGTGTCCAAATAATTTCAAATAATGTCGAGATTAATGCAAAAACATTTCTACACCTGTTAAATACATGTCTACATTGATTTGCTAATATTAAAACTTAAAAGAAAACTAGGGGAAAAAAAGACATAGCCAGAAGGCCCCATTTATGATAACTTAAAACTTAAACACAAGATGTACATCGAAGCCAAACCTCAGTGGAAGTTCCTTTCTGAAAACTAGATCAACTGTGGAACCCATCCCACGCCATATAGATGCAAACTCAACTGCAATATAACTGAAAAACAAAATATAAATTAATCACCATGAGATACTAAGTAGTTAAACTAAAAACACATAAGAAGACATACACACCCTCCTCCAAGAACCACAGCACGTTTAGGAAGATCCTCTAAACTTAGCGCCTCATCTGATGTTATACCCAACTCCTGCACAATCAGACAACAGCAACAGAACTCATATTACAAACATCCTAAAATTTTAATTAAGAATGTGAACGTCAATAATGTATCAGAAGCATTTCTTAAGAGTGAATGAGGGACAATGGAACAGTTAAAACTCTCCATTAATCCAAAGTTTAAAAGTCAAACATACCACACAAATTTTCTTCCTTCAGTCAAGCATTTGAAGGAAAGTACAAAGGTAAATTCAGTGAAAGAGGTTTCTTTTTTTTTTTTTTTGGAGAGGGGGGTGGGAGTGTTAAATGCAAGGATTTGACTGAACAGGAGATTCTTGCTAAACTGGGGATTAACAGTAAGAGCTAAGACTGTAGCCCTGTATTGATTGCAGTCTCCGAAGGTAGGTGAATGAGGACGCATACCACAGCACCCAGAATAGGTAAGTTAGGAAAGTTAACATCAAACCACCAGGCATAGCTACCCCGCTTCTTCCCCAACTCCTCCTGAATCCTCGTTGGTCCTTCGTTCACTCCCGTTTCGAAATATACTACCTCACTAAGATGGCTGTCAGCCCGAGTGCCTGTCACGACCACAACTACCAAGATTCAACCGTCTTTTGTTTTGCTGCTGCTACGCCCTTTCTGACCTGTCCACATTAACATTCAATACGGGTGTGATCCACGTTATGTGACCGCAATAGCAAGGGACAGGAGCTCCCCCTAGCTCAGTAAGCAAGTGCTACAAACCTTTGAAACTAGAGTAAAGGTACCCAGGGACATAAAATGCTAGGTTGTGAGGAAGTGAATCGGTTCTTACCTACCCAAGTCGATCCTATTGGCAACGGGCAAACGACGCTTACGCGATCATCGAGAAGCGGAGGTTCAAGTTCGGGAATCACAGGCTGCTGATTCACGCTCGCTTCGCTGGATTCGTTTGAAGATTCCAGAAGGATTTTTTAGGAAGCCCGGACACCTACCGAACATCCCTGAAGGATGGAACAACATGATGAAGAAGGCGGTGTGTCTGTGTCTAATGATGACCAAAAACAAACAGTATTTTGGCAATAACACTAATCAGTAATATTGATTAGGGTTGTAATTTTAAGCAAAAATCTGAAGTATAATTTGTGATATTAAGTCATGAAAACTGAATACTTGTTCTCTTCATGCAGTGCTAAATTTTTATTTGCTCACCTAAATTCATAAGTGTAGAAGCAAAGCTTCCAAGATTATTTTGATGATGCCAAAGATTATTAAAGATCCATTCAAACAAGATTAAAGAATCAAGAAGATTCAAGTGAAGACTCAAGATATGCAAGAACCTCAAGAAAAACATCAAGGTAAGTTAAAAAGAATTTTTCAAAGAAAAATTGAACAACACAAAATTGTCCAAGAGAATTTTTCAAGAAATATCCTTTACCAGAGTTTTTACTCTCTGGTAATCGATTACCATAAGGTAGTAATCGATTACCAGAAGCCCAAAACATTTTATAACTGATTTACAAAGTAGTAATCGATTACCATGGACATGTAATCGATTACCATTGTCTTGTAACGTTCAAAAATATTTTCAAAATAGTGTAATCGATTACACAATATTTGTAATCGATTACCAGTGGTTTTGAACGTTGTATTTCAAACCTTAACATGAAAAGTCACAACTTTTGATAAAATAAACTGTGTAATCGATTACATCATTATGGTAATCAATTACCAGTGACTGATTTTGTAAAAATTGTCAAGAGTCACAACTTTTAAAGTGACTAGTTTTGAAGAAATTGTCAAGAGTCACAACTTTTAAAGTGACTGGTTTTGAAGAAATTGTCAACAATCACAACTTTTAACATGGTTTCTTCAAGAGCCATCAAATGGCTATAAATATGTGACCATGACATGAATTTCCAATGCTTATTTCTTAACATCTTTTTAAGAGTTTTTGTTCAACATTTGCTTTGTCAAGAAAAGTTCATTGGGCAAAAACTTGTGCTATTCTATTTTCTTCCACTCCTCCATTCTTACAAAAAGCTTTTCAAGAGACCGACTCTTGGTTGTAAAAGTTTTCATGAGACAGTCTACTTGGTTCAAGGAACTAGTTTGTTCCTTGGTTGAATTACTGGACACAAAGGAGTAACGTCCTTTGGGGTTCATTGCAAGAAGTGAAATTTGCTTTTTGGTGTAATCACTGAACACAAAGGAGGAAGGTCCTTTGGGGTTCATTGCAAGAGGTGGGATTGCCTCTTGGTGTAAACACTGAGCACAAAGGAGGGAAGTCCTTTGTGGTTCATTGCTTGTAAAGGGATTTTACAAGGTTAGTGAAAATGCTCAAGTGAAATTTGCTTGAGGACTGGACGTAGGCACGGGTTGTGACCGAACCAGTATAAATCCGGTTTTGCATTCTCTCTTCCGTTAATCTCATTTACTTTCTGTTGTGTTTATATTTCTTTAAGGTTACTTCTCCTTAATTATTATTCGAGTAACTTATAATTAAAAAAATAATTGAATCTAGGGAATATCTAAGTAAGGGAAATATTCAATTAGGAATAGTCAACGAAATCTTAATTCAACCCCGCCTTCTTAAAATTTCTGAGGCCACTTGTCCAACAATAAGCACCACCAGATTAATAACATCACAGATAAACTAATAATACACTGTTAGAATATAATAAAAATATATTTACATTATCTAGGAATATACTGTAGATTCAATTAACTCATCTAAATCAGGAAGCAATTTAAGAAGTTGTTTCTTGACTTTGTTATATTTCATGCCTTTTCCCTACTAAGGCAGGCTAAGGGGTGTCTGCAATTAAGACAACTTTTCCAACAAATAGAACCAAAAGTATTAGAATTTTTTTATCACATTATTATTATTATTACACGCCATACAAATTTAGCATCTTATAGTTCATGGTCTCTATTTGTTATTTTACTCCTATCATAATCCTTAACTTGCAATTCTTAACATGTACATATTGCATATTATACTCAAACTGTAACAATCATGTAAGTAGGATCATTTTGCAATGATATTTCAAAACAGGCAAATTCACCTGTCCTGGAATATTTGGACATTGAGCTCTACCGCCAGTTGCAATCAATATGTGCTTTGCTGAGTAGGACAGTTTAGTGCCATCCAATTGTGTCACCTCAACTTCATTTGGACCAACTATCTTTCCCTCACCTTCAAATAATTTAACCCCCCAATTGGATAACATCCGCTTGTAAAGTCCATTTAATCTGTTTATTTCATCTGTCTGCAGTTTGACAAAACCAAGATTATTGAACAACCAACAAATAAACTGTCTTTTTTGTACTAATAAACCATTTTCTGCTTCAATATAAGCAGACAAGCAGGAGGACATGTATGTTCAGTTTATAACAAAGCAACATCTAGAAAACCAAAGACAATCCAAACTATATCTTCAAAAGTTCTTAAGGAAGATATGCTAATTTGATTTTGATAGAAAAATATAACAGTGTTTTACTGTAAGTTGTGTCTTGGATGACCACACTAAGCCTTTATTTATAATGAGCAAATAGGATCAGTATAGATTACATAGGATCAATCAAATAATGAGTAATAAGGACTAAATCACTAATTACTATCTAATCATAAATAAGAGAATAATATGTAATCTAACAAGAAATAACAATGCTTTACATTATTAAACATAAAGAATATCTTCAACTACCTTCTTTTGCAAGAGCCTTTTCCAATTGAAGTCAACTTTCTCACTCAACTCCCACCCATAATTCCTGGCATCCTGTCAAAGCACAGTCATACTTTTAATGGATGATGATCTCAAAAACACTAAAGAATATTACAATATTTACGAACAAGCATGAATAAAAAACATTTGAAAAAACCGACACATTATCTGATGGAATATAAGAATTTGAACCAATCCTACTGTAACTACATCACACCAGATCTGATAACATATACCTCTAAATATAATAAATCCTAGGAGCTTAGATGAGGCACACGTCCTGGATTTAATGTAATACAGGTGCACTGAGACAAGATAAGCTTTAAAAACAAAAACACCTTTATGATTAGACTTCTTTTTAGAGGACTTCTATTTGTTACGAAGCCTTAGATGCACAAAACATACGATGGTACACGTGTAAAATTTTAAGAGAAACAATCGGTGATGATTTGTGTTTGATGGAAAACAAGCGAGGTGCTAAACATAAAAAATAAACAATCAAATGCATTTGTCTCTATTCGTGCAGTTCTTTTTGTTTAGCATTTTCTTTCTTTTAAAAGCTACTATTTGTAGCTTCAAAGAAACACTAAAACTGTTTTTTTTTTAATTTCTTCTTATTTTCCAAAATTTATCCAATCATCATAAATATTTTCAAAGGTTTAATTATTCTGTGGGTTCTCATACTTCTACCAAATTTTCAATTAGGTCCCTGAACTGTTTTTCTTTTATTTGGGTCCTTGAACTTTTTTTTTCTTCAATTGGGTTCTCCCGTTTAATTGTTGTTATGAAAAATTAACCCCAGTCCGCAAACACCTAATTAGAGGTGTAGACAGTGGACTAGTGCGTCTGGAGTGTGTTGTAAGCACAACTGAGTCAATTGTGAGAAATTTATGCTAAGTTTCACAACAGACTCAGTTGTGCTTACAACAAACTCTAGAAGCACCAATTCACTGTTTGCACCTCTAATTATTAGGTAATTAGGTGTTTGGGGTTAATTTTTCATAACGGCTATTAGACGAGAGGACCCAATTGAACAAAAAATATAAGTTCGGGGACCCAGTTAAGAGGGAAAAAAAAGTTTGGGGACCTAATTGAAAATGAGGTAAAAGTATGGGGGGCCGCGAATCAATTTAACCTTATTTAAAAAACTCTTTTCCCCAAGCTTAAACAAACAAACCTTAAATTATTCTTTTTCGGGGATATCAAAAAAAGATCTTGTCTGTCTATCTCTCTATCTGTCCCCCCTCCCCACCCCACCCCACTCTCTCTACACATTATATAAAAATACAGTATGCAGAAAGCAATAAAAAATTTACATCATTTTCTCAAATGCTAATTTCAATGCTCACAAATTAATGGATGATGCAGTGTTTCTTCTATGGACATGGCTAAGATGCTTGGAAAAGAATTTCACTCTTCATTTCAATCATTGGTCCTCAAATATCAAATCTGGTTTTAGTAGGACAGGAATATAGGGAACTACACTACTTTGTTCTTAATTGAGTACAGTAGCATCTTTCAGCTTTGTATAACTATGCTACTTACTAACCTACATGTCAACTATCTCTAAAACTTGTATTTTTCAGTACCTCTGGTACTCATTAATGATATATTATATTTTGGCCGAGCAAAAAAAAAAAAATCTTGGACGTGACAACGAAACAAAGTAGCAGAGTTGGTTGACATACAAATTCATGTATTCATATGCTTTTATGAAATAACTAAATTTTAAAACACAGATATTCTTGTGCAGCCAATAAAATATAAAAGTATCCATGTTAAATATTCAACTCATTAATCAAGATGAAGATGGTGACGATTTGTCATGTTTTATATGAAAAAAAGGAAACTAGGAATGCAGCAAGGTTTCTGAGTCCCTTTGCATATCAGAGATGGCTGCTCTGTTGTTGCCTCAGGCAGAACACCAAAGGCAAGCTAAGAGCATAACCCTACCCCAACACATACTTGGGTGCAATACTGCAATGAAACAACTTAGAAAATACACACATTCCATGGCAACCAGACACACCAAATAAAAACAAATTGGAAAAATTACAGCAATCATGCTATATATCCAGTAACTAATTCATCTTGACAGCAATTCATATAAGAACAAATACTTACCTGAAGATCACCTCCAAAAGATGCTCCATAGACCAAAATCTTTTTGGGAACACAACCACGAATAACACACCTTTGAAATTAAAAATAAAAAATAAAAAAAATAAGCATTTTCATCAACTACTTAGTAGTTGAACTTGATTAGCTATCATCAGCAGAGAGGAGTGAGGAAAAGGATGAAATGCAGGATAAGAATTGTGTTATATAATATTTACAGAGTAGAAGTGACTATTACACAATTATCATGCAAATTCACAATAAAAAAGAACAAAATTTTATCAAAAAATAAAATGAGAAAAATCTCCCAGAAATCATAATGAGTAGAATCAGGAGACATAAGAGCAACGTGAATATATGATCTGGCAAAAGGCAAGGGCCTAATCATACAGATATTTCTTTTAAAAGCATAGTGCAGGTTAGGTTTGACAGAAAGCCACACCAAATTAGAATTTTAATTTAATAGAAAAAACATGTGGCAACTGGCAAACTTGCAAACAGCTGTTAACATAAGCAAAGCACTTAAGATACTAGCTTTAGAACTAATGTAACATAAGAGCTGCGACAACCTAGCCATTATCTGAATACTAATCACATAAAAAATAGTAAACAAAGTAGCACAAATCAAAAACGAATTTGAAAACCGTATCAAAGTGGAGAGTATTATAAAAATTTCTTCAACTATACACGTAGACATTTTTATCAACGTTGTGTAATTAGCCAGGAATGTATGCATTAGATAAAAGAGAGAGAAGAAACGAAAGAAAATAATCTATGGAAAGGAAAGAAATGTTTTCAAGTTTATAACTTACGTTCCACCGACTCCTCCAATTGTTTCTGAGCTAATTGGATGAAATGGAAGCTCACAAATCCCCACCTTCAGACACAGGTTGCATAATATTATAGAGAAGACAATAAATCAGTAAAATACGTAAGAGAATAACACCCGACAACAATATTTTGAAACTAGCTTAAATAGATTAGCAAAAATATTAAGAAAAGTTTAAGTCATTCCGTACTAGTTATATTTTAGTATTTTGGAATTAAAACAACTTGTGCTTTTTTAGAAAGGATCATGAAAAAGTGTTCCAATATTTACAATAATCCCACCACCCTCCAAAAATCAAGAAAAGCTTCAATAGCTCAGATTCTCAAAGACAAAACTATTTTCAGTGATTAATCATCTTCAACACAATAACATTCGGTGTTAACTGTTAAGCAAGAAGTAACCTTAGCTCCAAAATTCGACGAAAATCTAGCGGCACGAACGCCACCACTTCCAGCCCCAATAATAAACAAGTCGAAATCAAAATTCGACACTTCTTCTCCACCACCTTGAGCAATTTCAGCTTCACCGTCGATAAGCATCTTCCTAGCCATCGCAATCGAACAATTCGAACTAAATCTACATTAACAACAGCAGCAGCAACAACAACAACATCACGATTGCAAAATGTCAAATCAGTTCAGAAATTCAGCACGCATCTAACTCAAAAGCACACACAAAACAGAAACATCGAGATCAGTACATTCGCCGGTTCACGCACGCTGTAGCAGAAAACGACGGAATAATTCAAAGAACAAGAACAAAATGAAAATTGTTGTAGTTTGTCAGCGTATGCTGGATTTGTTTTGTCTGTTAATTTTCCCGAGAAAATGAAATGGAAAATTACCTGGTCGTCTCGTAATAAGACTAACTAGGTTTGCCAGAGAAGACAAAAAAAGCACCACTAAAATTACACAGTATAAGTTAAGTAAATATTGGATGTCATTTTTATCATATTTATATGATAATGACATAAGAGATGATTGGTTAATAATTTGAAGTCGTGGTGGTGAAGGAGCTGCCATGGATTTCTCCAAACCCCTTTTTTCTTATTATTATTTTTCTTCTTTAATACGAAACCTTTATATTTCTCCGACAAAATAGTTACTACTATGTAGCAAACGTTTTTTTCTTGTTATTATTTTAAGGCATTTGAGAGAGATGAGTGAAGCAGAAGGCTTAATGAATGAAAAATTGTGTTTGCTAGTAATTTAAGGATGGAAAAAACTAAATCACGCTTTGAAAGATCGAGTGGATTAATTAATATCTATGTAATACTTCATATTATTAAGGGTAAAATGATCTTAAAAATTAAAGATAAAAAAGCAGTTAATGCTAATGATATTTCCTTTATATATTATTATAGCTATAGATTATTGAACTTTTAATTCATAAAAAATCATTTACTTTTATAATAGAATAAATATGTAATATGCAATTTAGTTTTCAAAATTGGTCATTCAATCATTTAAGTTGAGTTGTTCCTTTTTTATGAATAAATTGAATTGTTCCTTAAAAATAGTCTTTCTCTTATACAAAATAAATATTTTTATATGATTAAAATTTCAGATAAATATATATTCCTTAATGTGAAAATTATGCTATAATTAAAAATTTAAATATATAAATTATATTTTAAATTTATAATCAACCATTTTAATGTGATATATAATTATTTTAATTATTAATATTTTCTTAAAAATATGAAAATTAAATTTAAAAATAATTATAAAAGATAATAAATTAAAATAAATATTTATTTATTATATTTAAAAAATCACTTTTCAAGTTTTCATTTTCACACGTTTTAGACTATTTTTACTCTTGTAACAAAAAAAAAAACTATTTTTCCTCTTAACTAATATTAAACTTAACAATTATTCCATATTGACTAAATCACTACTTTGGTTTTTCTATTTATTTTATTAAATTTGGTCTCTCTTTCAATAGAAAGGTCTAACTTGGACCTTTATTTTTATAAAATGCTCCAATGTGGGTTTTTTTTTTTGCTATAAAATGACTAGTTTAACATTAAATTGGAAAATTCAAAAATTAAATTGTATCATGGCTAAATTATTTCTAACAAAAGAATAAAGAATAAAATGTTATGCAGTTAATAAATTCATCGCCAATTTTATTATTCTGAAGTTAATAAATTTATTGACTATTTTACCATATAAGGAATAATTTAACATTCAATTTTACATATTTTATATTATATAATATACTAAATAATAATATAATATCAAATCAAAATATTAAACTAAATTAAGGTTATATAAGATTATATATTAAAAAATAAAAATGTCTTATATATCCAAGGTATCTGAAAGAAAAAATATATGAAGGAACTCGTTAAGCTTTTTTTTAATAAAGACGTCGATAGAAACTTTTTAAATTAACATTTATCAATTGTACCAAAAAAAAAACATTTATCAACACACATTTTCATAAGTGGCTACACTTCCCTTCTTCCCACGCGAACGAAGCTGATATTTTATAAAGCAAAACAAATCAAATCAAATAAAGAAACAACTCACAGCCACATTTTTCCTCATGATACCAATATCATGATTTTCAATTTCTCTTCTTCTGTGTAGTTTGACTAATGTAGAACTTCATCAAAGCTTAATGCACTATTGGCACTATAAGCAACCAAAGTTTCAGACATTTACGAATTTACCTTCCTGGTCCAGCTATATTTAATAGACGGAGGACAAAACATCAGAATTTGGTGATGGGCATAAAGGGCATTAAATATAAAAAGTTATGAGCCCAAATGATACTAAGTTTGATCTTTTTGATTAAGGTATCGGATTTCAGTCTAGTGGATAAAAAACATAAAAAATGATCCATCAATTTTCTTGACAAAAATTAATTACACTAATACTGCAAAGACAAAAAAAATGACATTAAATGTAGCATAAAAGAAAATACAGGACATTAAATGTGCAATATTTCGTGATAGAATCTCCTGTTGGCAACTAGTGTGAGATCTGGGCAGCGAGTTTCTTCCATGGTTCCATCACTCACTACCTACGGTAAATACTACTATCATTCATAATGAGTGTGGGGTTTATTTTCAAAGTTCAACTCCAGTGCCCATGCGAGTACCAAACATGTGCGATTTTTCAACTCTTAAAAGCAGAATACATAACACCCTTCAGCTAAACGACAATCAAGTTGTGGATGAAATTTATTACCGGCGACCATTCGAAGATACAAGTAACAAAATTTACTTCTAATGTATGCAATTGAAAGATGACATGGATGTGAACACAATGGTAATGTGTAATGATCGATTTTCATGTGTTGGACCGATTGAGTTGTTATGCACCGTTGGTAGAACATCAGATGAAATTTTAAACTTACTTGAACGCACTATGACCCCTACTCATGATGCGGTTCTGTATTACAACGAAAGGTGGAACATGTCACGGCAAAACAACTTTGTAGGTTACGCGTTCACAGGAAAAAATCTCCAAAAATTTGATATTCCAAAGGGATGTACCATAGATGAACTGAAGGATTTGATCAAGCAAGTAGCACTTAAAGGAAATCCTCCTCATGGGATTCATGAATCCCAACTTGTAAGACGTTTGTTTTTTTGACAAACTGCTCATTTGGAGTGTTCCGACAAAGTTTTAAAATTTGAAATTATTGAGTTGAAATCTGACGATGACGTGCTGAAGGTGTTGGTAGAGTCTAATTACTGAAAACAATTTGTGCCAATAGAAATTTTGGCTCTGTTTAGTAAATCGGTTATGGAAAATGAGGACGAGATGATTACGTTGCTGTAGGATTGAATGCTAATTATATATTGCGGTGTTTCATGCAAATTATATTTGTGTCCATCATGTTCAAGTGAATGTAATGTGTTAGTGTGTAAACAAGTCTTTTTCGCTTTGTTATGTTTGTGACCCATTTGTTATGTGTATTATATATGAAAAACGGATGCTTAATGTCGTTGGTACTAATTAATTGTTTTTTTAACTTTTATGAGTAATTATAATATGTTCAGAATTATGTAAAATAGTTAAAGTATGTTATTATTATAGTAATTGAATAATAAATTTATATAATTACTTCTTTTTTAAAAAAAATAAATAACTAATAATTTAATTTTACTTTGAAATCTTATGAAATTATTTTTTCTTAAAGATTAATATCATATAAATAAATTTAAATAATTTCATAAATAAATATTTGACCGATTAATATCTCTCTATTATAAGCTGGTTAGAAACACATAAGTAATTATATATTAATAATAATGATAGAAACACATAAGTAATTATATATTAATAATAATGATTCAAACTCATGATGTCTCACTCTCATCTTTCTTTCTTAATTATATAAGTAATTATATATTAATAACAATGATTCAAACACATAAGTATTTATATTCTATTTATAATACTTGAACTGAAAACGTTAGTTAAGAAAATTGAAGCTTTCATTTTTGTAATTTAAACATCAGGCATACCTTAATCACTTATTTTACTAAAAATTAAATGATAAACCCTTTCAATCTTTTTTATAGGGGTACTTAGCTATACTTAGGCATAGTTTGAAGGGTGCAGATCTTTTTATTTTATTTTATTTTTGTGCTTTTTTTCAGGTTCGATTCGATGGAACCGGTTCACACTTTTTTTTTTTAGTTTCTTGATGTGCAAACATGAGAAATAGTGTCCCTCGTATGACTTAGGCGACTCGCACATAATTTTAAAAAAATTCGAATAGGGATACTTAGGCATATTTGTAAGGGTGCATATCCTATTTTTTTTTTTTTTTTTGTGCTTTTTTTCCAGGTCCGATTCGATGGAACCGGTTCACGCTTTTATTTTTTTTGAGTTCCTTGATGTGCAAACATGAGAAATAATGCCCCTTGTGTGGCTTAGGCGACTCGCACATAAAAAAAAATGCTGAACAGGGGTACTTAGACATATTTGTAAGGGTGCAGATCCTATTTTTTTTTATTTTTGTGCTTTTTTTCAGGTCTAATTCGATGGAACCGATTCACTCTTTTATTTTTTTTGAGTTCCTTGACGTGAAAACATGAAAAATAGCGCCCTTCGTATGGCTTAGACGACTCGCACATAATTTTAAAAAATTTCCAAACATGAGTAGTTAGCCATATTTGTAAGGGTGCATATCCTTTTTTTTGTGCTTTTTTTCTAGGTCCGATTCGATGGAACCGGTTCACGCTTTTATTTTTTTTGAGTTTCTTGACGTGCAAACATGAGAAATAATGTCCCTTGTATGGCTTAGGCGACTCGCACATAAATAAAAAAAATGTCAAACATGGGTACTTAGGCATATTTATAAGGGTGCAAATCCTATTTTATTTTTTGTGTGCTTTTTTTCCCGGTCGGATGGAACCGGTTCACGCATTTTTTTTTTTTAGTTCTTTGACACGTAAAAATGAGAAATAGCGCCTCTCGTATTGGTCAGGCAACTCACACACAAATAAAAAAAACTGTTTATACTATTGATAGTAAGATTATACACACCAATTATTTGGTAAACGTTTATACTATTGATAATTTTGAAGTATCATTCTTCGTCGGTCAAAAAAACTATTTTTTAATCTTTTCTTTTAGACTCAAAGGATATGGCGATCAAATATCTCCAATAACATGTTCTGATTGTACATATATTGATAATTAATAACTAGCTAATATGTAGAAAGCGTTTTGGTGGAATAGACATACTATTTGTAGTAATTTCATTTTCAACAGTTATGAACTGAAAAATTTATTTTGCCCCTAAACGCACAATTAGTGCCGTGTAGTTTAGGAGTGAGGAACTAGATTTGTTGGTAAGGAAACGTTACCCCTTGACAGAAACTCAAGGCTGCTTTATTACATGAGTGACTATAAATTAATTGTTGGGGAATTTCGAGGTGAGGAAATATCAAGATTTACATCGATGAACACAAATTATCAAATAAGGAAATTTAAAATCAAATTTTAACTCAAAATATATGATGTTCAATTTTTTCATTTCTACCGTGAGATTTCACTTCGTATTTGTAATTCAATCTTAATGTAGAAAAGTTTATTTTGACCCTAAATGCATAATTAATGCAAAACTTGTAGTTTTGTTCCATGGCAGAAACTTGAGGCTACTTTATTAAATGAGTACTTATAAATTAACGTAGAAACATTCATTTTGCCCCTAAACACACAATTAACGAAGAACATATAGTTTAGGGGTTGAGGAACCAAATTTGTTGGTAAGGAAATGTTCATTTTGCCCCTTGGCAGAAACTTACGGCTACTTTATTAAATGAGAAGCTATAAATCGAAGTTAAATTATAATTTGTTTATTTTGTTAATTTATAATTTTATTAAGTCAAAATAAATGTATTTGATAAATAAATTTATCTTTTAATTTATAACTTTTGTTTGATACTACTAAAAAATTAGGAATGATTGATTTTGTAATTTATTTTTGTTTTCATCTTCAACATTTTAATAAATTCTTCGGTTACCATCGCATTCAATATCATTCTATTTTTTAAAAAATAATCTTGAAATAAAAATGTGAAGAGTTCAAATTTGAACAAAAATACCTAAATTTATAATTACCTAAAAATATGTTTTAAACATGTATTTTTTTATATCATCTTATATTTATCAAAAAAATTCACAATTTATTTTATCAAATACTTATAATTCAATAACTATATTAATCTATTAACTTTTAGCTAACTTAATTAGACATTTTTATATAAAAAAAATATATTTAGTTAGTGTGTTTGGATGAAAGAATTTTAAATTCTAAGAATTTTAAATACTTCGATTGAAATTTTTTTATTTTCAAAATTTTGTAGTTGGATGAAAAAAATTAAAATTGTGTGGATGAAAGAAAATGAATGCAAAGAGAAGAGAAAATATTGTTAGTGTGCTTCCAAAGAAAAGAATATTTGATGCGGTATGGGGAGCCGTAGGAGAATCGGGACACGATGACCTACTCTACCGCGTGATAGGCAGTGGCGACCCCTTCCCTAACTGGTTGGTGTATTTTTACGTGTCCTCTACGCCCGCACTCGATCGATGCTCCGTGAAGTCAGACAGTGTTTCTTGAAAAAGAGGATCATCGGTGTGATAGAAGAATCGCGAGTTGATTTCGAAAACTTTGAGGTGAAAGGTGACATGAATGTTATAAAGGAAATACATGAACATTTTTTAAGATTCTTCCATCAAGAAGATAATTTCAATTTCTCACCTTTTAGAAGGAAATTAAAATTACACAATTTTATTTGTTTAAAATTCTGTTTTAAAATTTCAAAAATTTAAATTTTTCATAAAAAATCTAAATAATGAATTTTAGACTAAAGAAATTTAAATTCTCTGATAAATTGTTTTCCTTAATTAAAATTTTCTATCCAAACACATTTAAGTGAAAATGAAAATAAGGGATGATTTTCTTGTAAATTTTCTTTCAATTCCTAAAATAAGTGAGGCTTGATCATCCCTCCTAATAATATGCACAAAATAATCTTATTCCTGAACATCATATTCTGCATCTATACTACACTTTTATACGAGAAGAGAAGAGAAGCGCAGAGGAGAAAATATAACTAGAAATTAACCAAAATGCCATTTAATTCATTTTTAGAAAAAAAATGAAAAAGAAAAGTTTTAATAGAAATATTATTACACACCAAATATGTATTTTTTGCCATGACGTATGAAATAAGTATGTTTGTAAGGAATCGCTCTTTTTTACCTTTAGCAGAAGATAAAAGCTACTTGAAAAAATAGGATAGCAATAGAAGCGTGAAAAGAAACTTTCTATATATTTTTTTACAACTAGCATTAGTTAATTTATAATTTATTTGACTAATTTATAAATTTATTTTAAAAAAATAAAATTATTCAATAAATAAATGAAACTATCTTTTCACTTATATTTTTTTATACTATTTGAAGTGAGTTTTGATTTTATAATTTTTTATTATTTTTACTACCCATGATTTACACACATGCACACACAAATACACAATTACTATTAATTGGTACTTCAACGCGTTTTTCTTCTTCGGTCAAAATAATTGTCTTTAAGACTTAAAGGCTATGCTAAATCTCTGCAATGAGATGCTTATATTTTTTTTGTTGACCCTTGTATTTTTAGGGTGAGTCAAGACTAATTTGAATCGCTTAATTGGAATAATCTTTGTTTTCTTTAAGTTATCCATAGTTTGGACTCTATTGTGAGCCACCCTCCATAGGAATCCTTTCACCTTAGTTGCTATATATAGGAATATATACATGCATTGGGACATAGATAAACCTGTAAAATCTAATCTCTAACCACATGTGTATTGAGATGTTTCTGATTCTGATTGTACATGTTGATCATGTTTTATATGACGCGTTTTGTAGAGCTAATAACAACTACATCAAACTAACAAGTTAAAAGAAGCAAAAAAATCCACAATTATTTTTTTTTTTATCTGAAACATGAATCAAATTTAACGTGCTGTAATTCCAAATAACAAGCTAAAAGCGTTTAGGTCCAATAGTCACATTTATAGAAATTTCATTTTCAATAGTTATAAATAGAAAAGCTATCCACCTAAAAAAGAAAAAATAGAAAAGCCGTTGGAAAGGAAAACGTTCATAAATCATGATGCCCTTCAGCAGTTTATATCGCTACTTGATCACATATGGTAGCAACACCAAATAAATGTTTCACTTTATGTGTTTTTCAGAAGTCGTTTAATTTTATTTAATTTATAATTTATTTCACTAATTTTTAACTATATTCAATTAAAATATAACTGTTTGCATGGTAAATGTATTTATTTTTTAATTTGGAAAATAAATTTATTTTGAATTTGTAACACCTTTTTATGCTTCTCTAAATAAGTAAGGTTTGCATATTTCTATTTTTTTCTTCAATATTTTAATAAATATTTATTTGCCTTCTTATTTAATACTGTTATTACACTTCTTATTTTATTTTTTAATTAAATAATTTATCCGGACAGGAGACATAATAAGACTTGAAGTTTAACCTAAAATTCTAAAATTATAATTCCATACTTACTAAAATAAACTAATTTAACAACACTTTCTGTGCGTTTAAATTACAATGTTGCAGAGATGGAGGTCATGTGGATCGAAATAATTTCATTACAGTAATATTTTTATTATGTGACTTGCAACAGTATAAATACACAAAGTTGATCTTATCAGTGTAATCTAAATAATAACGACACTACTTCAGTACAAAATACAACTTTTATTAAATAAATATTATAAGTAAATGGAGTTACTGTTAACCAGTTCATAATCTCACCGTTTGTTTATTTTAATTTGACATCCAACGGTTTAAACTAACTACTTCACTTCACCCGTGGACGGTAGAATTTGCCGGAGAAAATATGAATAGTATTTTTTATTTATTTATTTATTTAAAGAAGAAATAGAAAATGAAATTAAAAATACAAATGTTATTTTTCTATTTTTAATTCAAATTTCAATATTTTTTTCTCCTTTCTTTTCAACCAAAGGGAAATAATTTTGTTTCGGATCTTCCTTTCTTTCTAATTCACTTTAGAAAACAAAATAGGTAAGTTTATAGCTTAAATAAGATTTTCATCCTGTAATTTAGTAATATTTCATCTCCAAAAAAGTTTATGTAAACTCCAAACGTTTCATTTTTAGTATCTGCTACGCGAGGCATAAACTAATGTATATTTTTACCAAAACATTAGGAACATACTAGTTTGGTGTCGTGTCAGCAAGTTACACGTTTATCCTCCACCGGGGGCATTACAGTTTATTAGAATTAATCTGTCATTTTTTTAGTATCAAAATCATATCAATGTAAATAAAAACCTAATAATTCTTGAATTTATTTGGATGATTGCGGCAAAACTTGCGCTGGAAGACAATGACGTTGGCGTGATGGAGGGTGCAGCACTAGCAGAGGGAGGAGAAGCTTGAGATGAAGCCGTTGCTAAAGGAGGTGGAGGGGGGATAAGGGTAGTCAAATTTCCTTTAATTTCTGTGTTTTTACTTAATTAAATTAAATAATAATCATATTTATGCTTTAATAAACTTGTTTTAAGGAAAATGTATGCAATTAGGATTTTAAAAGATTTTCTTTTAAAAAAAATCTTGAAGTATTATTCTATAGATTTTTAAAAAATAAAAATAAATTTTATAATATTCAATTAAGATTATTAAAAAAATGATAAAGTTCGTCAGTATTTAATTAAGATTTTTTATAACTTAATTTTTTTTTATAATATTTAAAAATATATAAATTTTAACGAATTCTTTATTAGGATAAATTTCATAAAACTTTTTGATAGAAAATACACATTCAATAATTTTATTCAAATCTTTAGGATTTCATAAGACTTACTTTCTTTTCATGTAAATTGACATTTTTTTTCATCATACATAATCTCTTGTTTCTTTGTTGAAAGCTATAAATATTCATAATTTTTTTTTATTCTTTCAACCAATGATCAACGTACAATAAAAATATGATATGAAAGATTTTTTCAATTCTTAAAATTTGAAACATCTTAATTATGTGTTATAATGAACGTCATACATATAAACTTAATTATAGTACTTCATTTGTTGAGTTCAACATGCTAACCACACAATTTGTGTTATTATAATGTCTTATTCTTCCTATTTTCATACACTAAGAAATTCTCAGATATAAACAAATATAGATTATTTCTTGTTTTTAATTTGTTTTATCTCACCTTTTCATTTGAAAATAGTCCTTTTTCCCTTTTTTATTGAAGATATCAAAACCACCACCTATATCCCAAAAAATAATCGACCCAAAATAAAAACTACTAAAGAGACCCGCGATTCCATAAAAAGCCATCGTGGCCCCTTGTGGAATAAATGGAAAATAAATAAAGTCCGGAATAAAAGAAAAATCACTAATTTTCTCAAAAATAAAGAACAAATCCATACCAAGATAACTGGAAATTGCAACGAACAATGAACCTAACAAAGTGAAAACGGCCCAAAATAAATTGCTTGTCTGTCCAAAATTGCCATTAAAATAGACAAAAGAAGCCTTTTTCCATTTCCAGATTATATGAAGACAATATTTTTAAGCATTTATTATCAATCAACAACTGGGATGCTATTGACAATAATTGATTCAGTTTTGGAGGTATAGAGTTCAATTTGACAAGTACTGATTTCGTGCCACAGCTATAATGCTCATAAATTAGTACAAGGAATGATAGAAATGAGAGACCAACTGTTGAATTAAACAACGAGCTTTGTGTACCCAAGAAAATGTTGACTTGTCTAAAGCAATTTCTAAATATGGTCAATTACCTAAACTTCACAGTTATCTGGTAACACAAACTAGAGATTTCCAGGCAATTTCCCCGTACATGTTGTTGGCTATTTACTTCATCTCATTAGTTTGGCTAAATCTTCAAACTAGTACGCCAAACAAATCAAAACAAAAAGGATATGTGTGACTAGTAACAATGAATCAAAGAATCCATAATTTATATTCTCTATATACATGTACATTAGCTTTTCAAGAGGCACAATTAGTCAAATCCCCCCATGGACTCAAACTCTTTCTAATCAAGCAAGAAAATTTCTTTCTAAATCAATCATCCCAAGAACCCTTTTTTTTTATATCAAATATGTGTATTAAAAAGTTTACAATAACTCTGTATCTTGTTAAACTAATTAAGTTAAACCCCCTTGATGCACCCAAAACCCCAATTGCCACCTGATTGACAAATGATCACAGAATTATCTCACTCTATTTCTTGATTTACCTTGAGAATTGTTGATGGAGAACAACTTTTTCATGACCTTCACAATCACCACCATGCCAGGCTTGTTGTTCTTAGTTGGAAGCAATGAACTATTATTGGTCTTTGCAACAGTTAATGCTGGAGCATATCTTAATTCAACCACTTCCCTTGAAGAAGAGGTAGCAGACCCTGTTGTTGAATACAACTCTTCATTGAAATCCTCCCACAACATGTCCATTCTGTTCTCATCCTCCTCTAAACCAAATCTTTTCTTTCTATTTTCCACATATGAAAAACTCTTCCTGTGAGCCTCAGCTGCTACTAGTTTTGCTCCAAAACACTCATTTTCTACTCTTTTGTTTCCTTGGTAGTAGGGATTAGGAGATGCTGCTGGTGACAGGTTCCATAGAGGAGGTGAATCAATGTTGTGTGCACAAGTATCACTGATTCTAGGAAAACTGAACTCCTCTGTATCCATGGCTTGGCCAATCAGCACTTTGTATACGATATTAGAGAGAGGGAGAAAAACAATGCGTGTTCTGCGGTAGGTTTGGGAGTGTGTGGGCCTGAAAGTTGTTTAGAAGAAGGTTTTAGTTCAACTGCTAGAAAATCATGCATTTTCTTATTCACTACAAAAAAGATTAAAAGAAATGCCAGTAATATAGTATTAAGTGTTTGTTTCTTATTTTCTTTTCATATGATCTAGATCATAGTTATCTCTATGGAAGACAGTCCTAGGATCTCATGAAAGATATATATGTTCTATATTATATCAGAAGAAAATAAAAAAAATTAAAAAAAATTAAACTTATCCTACCAGCTAAAATAAACTTGCACTTAATTTTTATAAAAAAAAATCTTCATTTAGCATCTCTAAAGTTTAAGGACAAATTAATTTTAGCTTATCGGAAAATCTTAATTTATATTTTATTCTACTTCTTATTTTTATCTCTTATAACTACTTATAAAAAAAGTTATTAAAAAAACCCTTAATATACTCTTTTAAGCTAACGTTTTGAAATGAAAATTTATTGAAATTTTAACATACACTCTATATATGCTCACTTACGTTTTCAAGGAAGATCTTGGCCATTCATAGGTAGGCCAGGGCCATGCGTGCCTAAACATAACAGAAGGCAAAAGCTAACACAAGCACTTATTCCACTGCTTAATTTATTATTATGAAAACAATAATTGACACAATCTATATAAAAGAAAGTAAAGTGAAGTGAGAAAATGACAAACCTAGAAAATAATTTTTCCATAACTATGTAAGAGGGTACCATAATTGTCCTTCCTTAATGATTAAAGGTTGATGAAATTAATGTAATCATAGGTGTTGAGATGTGATGTAATTTCTAGATTGTACATAATTAGAAGTAGCCTATACCTTTAAGGGCAGCCAAGGGATGCTTATTTTCGCCGGATTGATAGGAGGAAGTAATTTGTATGTTAGTTATTTTCCAAATTGGTGTTGACCATTTAAGCAATGAAAGGGATATTGAACCACTAGGAATCTAAGACAACTCGGTTGGGTTACATCTCTCTCTAGTGTGGTGGGGTTCCACATGGCCAGTTGTCACCACGATTTCAAGTTTGATGGTGATTTCTAGTGACACGTTACGAAGAGTGCATAGATCTTGGTATGCATACAACAAACAAATAGTTAAAAAGAGGCAAGTTATTAGTTTAAGAGTATAAACCAAGTAAACGATGTTGGTCTAGAGTGCCAAACAATTTGCCATGAAACAAAATGTCTTTTTGGCTTCTTTTCTACTCAAAATTTGTGGCCATTGGATTTATGGCTCCATGATTTAGCCCCCCACAGTTAATGAGGCATGACAAATTGCATTATATATGCAAATGACCAAACGAAAAATGTAGATAGTTCTCACCAAGCACTTGAATATTGTCTGATTGTTTGGCCTAAAACATTAAAATTATGCATTAATTTTCACTACTAATGAAGAGTTTTTGAAAGGGGAAATGAACAAAAATGAGATGATGGATTCGTATGTTTATCAGGATAGAATTCAAATGTTAACCCTTTCATTGTCTTCAATTTTTCTGTATTTGATTTATTAAAACATTAGTTACATATTGACGAGAAAAGATCACAACATTTAAATTTTTGTATGATTATTAAACTCTTTTCAATTTGGTCTTTCTTTTATAATAACCACAATTTTCTTATTTTATTAATTTCTAAGTTGCATTTGTTGCAAAGTATATTATTAAATACTTATAATTAAATATAATAACAAATTAAAGAGTGTTATTATAACAAAAGTTTGATTACTTTCCGATCTTCTCTACAACTTGCTGCTAGGTTAAGTGCTTCTATAGACACTAAAGTATGACTTTTGATACTAATGTTTTTGGTGTGTGCTTTTGAAAAAATATAGACTTTTCACTCTTCATTCTTCTGTTCAGCAAAGTATCTTTTGATGATATTTGAATCATGTATAGTTTCTGATATATACTTCTTAACTAAAAATATCATCTAAACCATGCTTCTGATATTAGTATTACTTCATAATTGTGATTGTAATTTCAGTCTTGTTAATTAATTTCTATATGATTATCTAGTGAAATTCAAATTGACAAACATGCCTGTGAAATTTGCATACCCTTTTGGACTATGATAAACCCTGCAATCAAATTTGGATACCTTAAATTGGTGATTTTATTAATTCATTTTTCACTTAATACTTTTTGATTGCCTTCGAGCCAACCCCTTCCCCTTTTATTTCTTTTAGTCTTTGAAAATAAGACCAAAATCAATCGGTTTTTGTCTTCAAGAAGTATGACCCAAGTTATTCCTTATACTACAAGTATTTAATGGGAAATCTAGTGTTTTAATAGTGATGCAACACCGCCATCAAAACCTACATCGTTGTTGGAACATTAATCACTGTGTCCTGATCATATTTATTTGTTTATTGATTTCAATTGCTAATTTCTAACCATGCTTATCATTTTCTTTGGGTTTAATTTGTTATTTTTACTTGTGTAGTGTTGCAAAAAGAAAAAGTAAAAAAAAAAAAAAGATTGTGTGACCAATTGGACTCTCAAAAAGAGCATTTAAGGTCAAGAAGATGGAACATAATGTATAAAAGAGGAAAGAAAAATATGCATTAATGCACAGAGAAGCAGTACAAATCTTGTGGACGAAAAACAAATCAACGAAGGGACCACATTTGACATCACCATAGAGAGGGGAGAGGGGTCTCTACTCTCTAGTATCCCTCATTCGGTCGCTATGGCGGCTTCCTCTCTCCATTCTTCTCTCATTTGCTCTCCCTTTTCCTATTCTTCTTCTGGCTCGTTCTTTTCATTCTTTGTTTTCTTATTGCTTTAATCAAGGAATGAGGTTTAATCCCTAGCTTGGGCATGGAATGGCCACTAGTGGTATCACTTTACATCCAAATGGGCCAATCTGGTGGGAGGGGGGATAAGTTGGGTGTCAAATAAGAAGTCCCAACTACTTCTTGGTTATACAAAAAAAATCTATTATGAAAAAATATTTTAATTATTTTGAATAAGCTTTATGTTACAAATTATGTTGATTAGATACCTTTTAATGGGCTTTTCACTAACTAAATCTCAAGTATGCTGATCTAAACCATGTGGCATGAAGAATTGTGGTTGCAGAGATAAAATAAAACGTAGTGGATTTTTTCTTACACTGTTTAAAAATTGTGTTATTACTTAATGGCTAAATGGTAATGCCATTATGACTAACATCTCGATTTATGTATGTTGTGATTGTGTAGGATGTATTGTAGGTGATGAGGTTGATGGTGTTCCTGGTATCCAACATCTGGTCCCTAGTTTTGGTCGGAAGACTGCTCTAAAACTTATTAAAAAGCATGGTTCATTGGAAACTTTATTAAATGCAGCTGCAATAAGGACTGTAGGCAGACCATATGCGCACGATGCCCTTAAAAACCATGCTACCTACGGAGAAATTATAAAGTGCTTGCCTTGAAAAGGTGTGTTGATGTTTCTTTCTAAAACTTCCTTCACATCTTTGCTTTTGTGGTTTTGTTTTCTCAGTTTGTGTACTTGTAGAACACACTTAATGCAAATAAATTATTAATCAGTGCTGTTATTCTGTGTTTCTCCCATCTTCAACTATCCTGTTTCTTTAATAACTACGGCTCACAATTTCTGACAGGGATGTAAATGTCCAACTTATTGAGGGGTGGTTGGTTAAGAGAGACAATTTCAATGATAAAATTGCACTATCTGCCTTCTTCAAATATTTGGAAGAAAGTAAGGAGCTTCCAATCGATGTGTAGAGTTTCAAGCTAAATCACAATCTATATGTATATTAGAAATTAAATTTTTATTATTAAGATTTAGGTGACTTAAATGTAAAGTGGAAGATTACATTTTACTAGATAAACCTTAGTTGAATGGATGCATTAAAAGTTGTTTTTGTTTCAACTTCCAAGAGAACTTATTTATTATAGTTGGTGACAATCTTCATCATAAAAAAAAAATTAATGAAGAAACACAATACATGAAGAGAAAATGTGTGAAAAAAGAGATTGTGAAACAAAGTCTCTTTGTTGAGAGAAAAATGTCTTTGTGTGAGAGTGTTATCATTTCTTGTAATCATTGAGTGAAATACTCAAGTTTGTAGAGTGATACACTATTTGAGGTGAATTATAATTTTGTAATCATTTTTGTGATAGTGAAATACTTTTTGAGACCATTCTATGGACGTAGGCAAGAGGTGCCGAATCATGTTAAATTCTTGTGTTTGTTATTATTTTTCTACGGTATAATCTTTGTGTGTTCTCACGATCTTTTATGGGTACAAATAATTTTATTTGAAGAAGTGTTGATTATCCAACAGTGATACAGTGACAAACATAACTTTTATAATGGTTAAATCCATGCAGGTAACCCCTATAAAATAGTATATTCTATCAAATTCACGTCCTTCCAAATTTTTGGGCAGAGAAGTCTGCAAATCACTGCAAACATTAACATTAACATATGATACTATTCATTATAAGCATAGATTATTCTGTTTACTTTTCTATTCAGATATGAATGATCACTATTCTTCTTCTTAATCCCTTTGTTAAGAAAATGATACTAACTTTACGTTTTACCTTCTTTATGATGCTGGAACATTTTAGATATGCAATTTTACATGTGAATTTGCATTCTAGGGATGCTGTCGGTATCATGTTTGGTCACTAAAACATGGAAAAGCTTTCTCCAGCTGTCATCCGCATTCACACAGAGCAAATAGAATCTTGCCTACCACCACCTTAACACAATATCTAGTTGTTACTCTGATGAACTAGCATGCCTAAAATTTGTAGTTCCTAGTTATGTGACTTTGATAACTTAGTACAATTTTGAAGATTTATGTGCGACAACCCTACACGTGATTAAAAATTCATGGTCCAAACCTTTTTCAGCAAACTTGATTGGGTCAACCAGTTGCTAACATATTTCCAAGATATTTTTGAGGCAATGAATGAAACCTGCGAATGGATATGATTGAGATTCAGTATATATAGAGAGCAAACTCGAGAACTGTTAGATGAAGGAAGGCCTCCCATGTGAGCAATTGGATGATTGCTTAATACCAGATTCATGAGGTTGTGATTGTTTTTGAAAAATAAAACAAAAAAAATACTTTGTTAGTTCTCTTGTGATGTTAATCAAAATAAGCTAATTTAAACGTGCTTTTAATATTGTTATAGCTCATGCCTATGGTTATACTAATTACTCTAGGCTTCATTATTTAGATTCTTATGAATCCTCTAATTCCTGCATAAGGTAGCTCTGCTTGACAGAGCATAAAAATAAATGAATTAGCCGAGAGGCGAGAAGTACAAGATGATTTGGTAACTTCTAAGCTTTTACCAAAAAAAAAAAAGAATGTTACTTTTTTGGTCTTTAACTTCGTCCATTTTGATATATAAAGAATAATCTTTTTGAAAAATATAATGTCAAAGTAATGAAAAATATCTTTTACGTATTTACCAATTTTATTGCCTTTTTCATAAAACGAAACCAAATAATAGTCTTGTTAACCCACAAATAATAGTTTATCTTTTTAGAAGAAAAAATATTTTCAACCATTTATATTAATATTAAATCTACTCATTTATTATAAATCTGAAACACTATTTTGAGAGAATTTTTAGGTTTTGTTATCAAATGTATTATCTTAATTTCATATAACGAGCACTTATTTTATTTTTTAAACTATACTTCTTATTTTTAATTTTAATTTGATTAACAAATAACTAAGTTAAAAAAATTGATGATCTCGTATCACTTTTTTTTTTATCTTTGTTCATATATTTAATATTCTTAAATTATTATTTCATTTTTTATTTTAATATTTTTAAAAGAAATTATAAATAGTTAAAATAATATTGTATCACAATATAAATTTATTTATTATAAATCTAAAATATAATTTATATTTTAAAATTATTTATTTATATCAAATGTCATTGATTCGAATAGCGTTGGATTCTAAAAATTTATTCAAAATTTTAAGTCTAAACTTTATGGATAAAAAAAAATATGTTTGATAGGAAAGAATAAAATTAAAAAAACACAAACTTACATCAAACAAAAATAAAAATAAAAACAAAAATGAAAAAAAAAAATTATTGGAATCAAAATTAAAAAAACATAAATTTATATATGAGGCATTAAATAAGTTGGCGTTGAAATTGAAAACGATTCTTTAACTATACAGCCGACTAAACAAAACAATTTGTTCTTCAAATAAATTCTTTACAAAAGATAGTTTAATCCTATTTTTTCTTGGATTATAAAAGCAATTTAAAATTTATTTACATGATAAATACTTATTCAGTAAGATCTTAATTTAAGCTGTTTATCCAAACAAATCATATATGTTATAGTAATAAATTGTAAAACAATTATCATTATACTGACATCTAAGGAGAAAACACTGAAAAAATATTTTGATGTAGCTAGCGATACTATTCACAATCCCTGTTGCGAGGAGGGTTTTAAAACGTTGCTACCAAGCTAAATAAAATATTGTTTGCTATATATTTGTAGGTAAATGTTTGCAAGAAGAAAAAAATTAAGACATTGCTACCAGCAAATGAGAAAACGGGTCAATCAAAACTGTTCAGCACGCTCAACTGAACTGTATGCCACTGGCTCAGAGCCCATATTGAGAGTTGTGAAGCAGAATGAGCTTTAAACCGCTTGCAACACCCTTTGATGGCTTCCTTAAACGACAATATTTCTCCCTTAAGACTACGTCGTCTTGGCAAGACCAAGTCTGTCCTCGAGGAACGCTGTTATCCCACAAGAACCTCTCAGAGAATGGATTTACTAGACTCTCACGAAACTCTTGCACTGGCTCACATAGCAACCCCTGAAGCAGTCACAAGCTTAAAATATGAGAGTAGAGTAATATGAAAGGAGTAATGTTATGTAGATAATTTGTGATACCTCTGCCATGCATTTGATTTTCAAAGTGACATCCTCACTAAGCAGGACAAGTTGTCCATCATTTTTGTTTCTTCTGTATAGAAGAGCAAAATCAAGGATATGATCTTCTACTGTTGGTGAAGCAATTTCCGTTGAGAACTTCTGGGGTGAAAGAGAAGTCCAACTCTCTTCACTAAACTGAGCCTGAGGAGAAGCAGGTGGGGTTGGAGCAATTAGCCTTCCTTCATCCACTGAGCTCTGGATATGAATCCACCGGTTTGACTTCACCATACATTCTTCAATCCATTCCAATGCCAAAGAAGCCTCTGAAATTCTTCTGAAAATTGTGAACTGCTTCTTCATACGTTCAAGTTCCCCTATGACTGACATTGCAGAGTGATAACTGCATTTGTTAGAAACAACACCACTTCATTTGAAATAGTAAAGAACAAGGCACATAATATATTAAAACACATTACCCAATCTTGGAATGATTAACCGAGTCCCTTTGAGACCTTGTAAAAGCTGCATAGCTTTCCTTGATTCCTTGTTTACAAGAGAAGTAGTATCCACAATCATGTCCCAGCTGCTCTTCTTTGGCACCCCACTAATATCCTGCAAATGAAACAGATGTAAGTAAGCATACACTAAACAATGTATTGAACCATTCTCAATAAACATGAATGTGTGATATTTTACTATGTCAACTTACAGAAGGGTTAATACGCTGATCTAAAATTTGTCCACAATTACTGAAATGAAGGCTTTTGGAAGCAGAAACAGGACAAAAAGTGCCTGATCTTCTCTTGTCTCCTGAGATCTTCAGTGATTGGAAGGGTACCCTTTCCACTCTGTCCTTATAATCTTGCTCCTGTGCGAATTTGATATGGCTGCTGAATGGCTTTCTTTTCAATTTTTGACCCTGGACTCCTTTTAGAGTTTGATTCTCTTTGGTTGAGGTGTGGCTCATGTTTTCATCTGGATATAAGTTGGGACAAAAATTATCCTTCTTTTTCAAAAGCCGCAATCGAAGGGTATTTGGACTGAAGTTTTCCTTATCTGGAGTGAAGATCTCTTCTTCCTCTTCTTCCCCATCCAAATTAGAGAGAAGATCCTTTGAGAGTGTTTTGTTTATGATATCCTTCTGGTTTATTTTGCATAAAGAGGGGCCTATGCTTTCATTCGGATACAGGTCAGGATTAAATGTACCCTTTGAAAGGGGTGACCTTTGTGACTTGGAATGTTTAATTTCTTCTACCTTGCCTTTCTTTTTCAGAAGCCGCAATTGAAGGGTATTTGGACTGAAGTTTTCCTTGTCTGGAGTGAAGATTTCTTCTTCCTCTTCTTCCCCATCCAAATCAGAGAAAAGATCCCTTGAAATTGTTCTATTTATGCTATCCTTCTGGTTCATGTTGCATAAAGTGGAGCCTATGTTTTCATTTGGATACATGTCATGATTAAACGTACCCTTTGAAAGGGGTGATCTTTGTGACTTGGAACGTTTAATTTCTTCTACCTTACCCTTCTTTTTCAGAAGCCACAATTGAAGGGCATTTGGACTGAAGTTTTCCTCCTCAGGAATGAAGATTTCTTTTTCCTTTACTTCCCCCCCATCCAAAACAGAGAAAAGATCCTTCTTGTTCATGTTGCATAAAGTGGGATTTATGCTTTCATTTGGATGGATATCGCAATTAAATGTATCCCCTGAAATGCGCTGTGACCTTTGTGACTTGGAATGTTCAATTTCTTCTATTTTAACCTTCTTTAAAAATTGCAAGTGGAGAGTATTCGGACTGATGTTTTCTTTATCTGGAGTGTAAATTTCTTCGTCTTCTTCTTCTTCTATTTCCCCATCCAGAACAGAGGAAAGATTCTTTGAGATTGTTCTGTTTCTGATATCCTTCTCACTGCTCATTGCAACTTCAACATTGGCTGCATTCTTCAGTATGCTCTTGCTAGTTCGAACCTGAGGAGCAATAGTAGCTTTACCTCTTCTTGACCAAATATTTGTTGAAGTTTTCTCCACTGCTTTTACGCAGCTTTCAAGGATTTCCATTTCAGAGTGCAGGGTCTGATCCTCATTCATAATATTCAAAACTACTTCTGGCACTGACAAATTGACTGATTCTATCTGATGCAGTGTGGGGGAGGTGCTATCTGTGTGCTTGTTTCTAACATCTTGAACCATTTCATTGAGTGAGTGCCCTTGGTCTTGACAAAATTTATCATTCAGCAGCTGTGACAGTGACCTATACATATCTTTCTCAACAATTTTGATTTGTTCAACTTTGGTGCCAGGCATAACTTCCTCAACTGCTAGAAACATATCCTCAGAATTGAAAATTCCAGCTCCTGCAATAAAAGCATCTGTAACACTTCCATCATCTCTGAGGGTACATTCGGATTCAGATTCATTAGGTGTTATTACATCTTCAGCTGCATGAAGAGATTCTGGAACTGTAAAAATATCTATAATGCTTTCATCATCTTCAGATTCACATTCAGTTTCTTTAGGCACTATTACAGCTTCAGGTGCACTTTCCTCATCAAGAGATGAAGGAGCTGTATTTACAGGCAAGCTGAAATAATGCTTTTCAAACGAATTCTCATGACCAGATGACAATGGAGAAGTAAATGTATCAGGTGGACTATGGAATTGCAGCATTTTTGTCTCCAAAACAGCTTCCACAGCTGGCAAACATGAAGTCTCAGACAAATTTTCTGTAAGTGTGTCATCACATTGGACAAGTGATTCCACATAAGGTGGTGATAGAACCTGGCTTACAGAGTCACACAAATTGTTTTCATCATCAGATATCGTAGGCAAATATGATGTTTCAGTTCCAAAAGGGTCACTTGGGATTCCAATTGCTTCCTCTTTTGATGGGCTCTTCCTTTCTTCCTCACAATATAAAGAAACCATGTCTTCCAGCATCCAAGGTTCCAAGGGAATCTCCTCTGTCACAGTTAGTTCCACATTCTCATTAAGGAATAAAGAACTGAGATCCTCAAGTACTGAATCCACTGATTCAATTTCTTCCATTTCAGCAGGACAGCAATTCAAGTTCTGCAGGTCCCAAAAACAGAAATGTAAAGAACATATTATAATTACAACAGAAAACCGAAAAGCAAGCCTGGTACATGGATCAATCAACGCCTAGTATGACTCTCAGTTCAAGCATTACTCACAAAAAACAACGAAATAAATATTTAAGTCTACGACACAACCTGGACAAAGGGACATGTGGCAAATTTTAAAAAAATACTATAACACAAGACTTGGCTAATAATAAAGCAAATAAATTAATATGAATCGAAAAAGAGAACTGATTTTTTAAAGGTGATCACACGAATCATTAGAAAAACAATATAATATTGTAATGTTATACTATTTTATTTAATCATTGCAATACTTCTATTTGCACTTGTATAAAATTAAAAATTAAAAATAATTTTTTTTAAAAATGTAAAAAGAAAACTATAAAATGAAGCTAGACATAAATACATGCCCACACCTTTTCTGGTATCTTTTCTATGAGCACTAAAAGTACTCCATAACAGACAGCCAGAAACTAATGTCTAACATCTTTTGAGACGTCAAAATCAACAAAGTGAGTCTTAGCTCTCATAAACAAAGCCTTTTATTAAAGGTCATAACTCAAATCATTCAAAACAAAATAAATTACTATAATTTATTTTATCTAATTATTGTAATACTCTCAAAATAAACAAAACATCTTGTGTGGTATTCACTTTTATGAACACTAAAAGTATTTCCTAGTTCATAGTTGAAAGACTAATGTTTAACTGAGAGGTAGAGATCAACAAAAGTGGATTTTATCTCTCTTATCAAAGTTTTTTTCATGCACACGACTAGTAATCAAACCCCTTAACACTTGAACATGTTTAAGAGACTCAACCATCTAGCAATTAAGTCGAGCTTGTCAGCACCTTGGTGCGCTAACTAATTTTAAAATGCGAATGCTTCCCTTACTCAATTCATGTTATTTATGAACCTCAAATAATTATCCCATCCTATTCAATTACCAAAACTCCCAAACAGAACAAAACAATTCAAAGCAAATTAATAAAAAGAATCAAGAACAATCTCGCAAACATAGCGAGTGATATCGTATTCGTACCAGCATTTTCTCCTCCTCCTCTTCTTCTTCCTCTTCCTCTTCTGCAACCGAATCCAATTGCGCCACGAACGGGTTCTCCAAATCATAGGCGCGACTAATCGGAATCCAATGCAGACGGTAAAGCCTACTGGATACCCCAATCCGCAGCGTTTCACCTTCCTTCATCTCCACGCTTACCATCGGCTCAATCCTCTTCCCCGAAACCCACGTCCCGTGCACTGCCACGTCATCAACATTCAAGAACCCTCATTTGTTTTCTTTTATTTATTGATAGCGAGAAAAAAGAAAAAGAAAAGCGAGTGATTGAATACCGGAAGATAGGTCGAGGAGGGAGAAGGTTCTGGAAGAGGGTTTGGAGCGGATCTGAAGGTGGAAGCGGCTGATGCTGGGGTGAGTAAGCATGAGGTCGCAGTCCGGGTGACGACCAACAAGGAGCACGTCCACGTGATCGGCACGTGCCTGTTCCTCCGGGGGCTTGTTCACGATGAAGATGTTTTTGAGGATGGTGTTGTTCTTCAGCACCGTTAGCACCGGGATTTCACCTTCTTCTTCTTCCGCATTGGATTGCTTCTCTGAACCCATCGTCTTAACGAACGCTGTTTTTTTCTTGGTTTTTTTAGGAGTGAAGGAGGCTTTTAAGAAATGAGTTTGAATCACTACGAATGGCCAACGGCTATTTCTGGCTGGGTTTTTAAATGCGGATTTTTCTTTTTTAATTTTAAATGTGTGCTTTTACTCGATCAGGATTCTTTGTATGCAGACAATTTGAAAGTCTAGAGCTTTCAATTAATAATTCCTTAATCAGTGTTCTTAAAAATATTGATCAACATGATTCTAATTTTTCTACAATTAATTAATTAAAAAATATTTTAATATATTTTTGTTGATAAAATTTTAATATATTTTTTAAAATAATTATTATAAAAATTATCAAATTCATCGTATATATAACAATTTTCCATAAAAAATTATATTATAATATCATATTAATATAAAATATTTATCAATTTTGTCAATGATTAATTTCTGTTGACAAACTTAATTAGTCACTTTTGATAGGATATCTCCTCTCGAATTTGAATATTATGGATGAAAAAAATGTGATTAAAAGAAAAAAACCTTACTAAAAATGATTAGGTTCCGGACGAATATTAGTTATGAATAAAGTCAATAAATAATCCGTATCATTATGATAACAAAAACATGTCTTTTTTTTTTTAGGGAAAGAGATTAAATATGAAAGATATAGCTAGAGCTCAATTTTTAGTATTTTCTTTTTAATAGTGTCTCGTACAAAGAAAAGGAATTGGTTGGGAAACATTCTTGAGTGTTTTCTATGTCCTAAATTGATGGGACTCTTGGAATGATTAGATTGTCGGGGTTCAGTGTAATTCAAGCCTGGAAATCTTGGTCCTATAATTTGAAGTCACATTTTGTCAGTGATCAACTATACAATCTAATTAGCACTTTGTTAAATTCTCATCTCCTTTAATAAAAGGAGAGAAAAAAAATCCCGTTAATAGTGTACACAAACATAACTGGAAATAACAAGTACTAAATCTGAAAAAAAAAATTAAAAAAAAAGGAAAAACAAAACTCTTGTAAAACATATGATTACGTTGCCATTGACATGAACTCCTTCAGAGTTTAAGCCATCAAAATCCCACAACAAAACACTAGTCCTGCTTATTGCGAGCAGCCCTTGCACGATGTCTCAGTTCGGCTCTTTTCCACCTAACAATCATGTAACATAAGGAGAAGAGTGTATTGATCTGCATATAGAGAAAGATACTTCAAGTCAATATTCGATATGGAAAAAATACTAGCACTGAAAAGGTTGTGTCAAAGAAAGTACTAACCAAGATTATCATAGAAATAACAAGAAGTGGTCCAGACCAAAGAACAGACATAAATAGTCCACTTGGATCAAAGTAATTCTGACTAGAGAAGTTTTTCCAGTTTTTACCCAAAAATCTGTTCAGACTCTCAGCAAGATATACACCAGCCACTGCATCAAAATAATTTGTCAGTAAGACAAGCTTCAAGAATGGTTTAATTTAATAAAGAGATAAAATAACCAAGTCTTTTCCCGCTAGGGAGATTGACTAAAAATGATGCAAAGTGCAAACAATGTCATAGTGTTCTATTTTGACAACGAAGAGAAAATTTAATAGACTGCAAGGAGATGGAAAATATTAATAAAAGTTAAAGCACGTTCCTAGTAGGAATTGCAAAAGTTCAAACACAAAAATTCAAAGTCATGTAACATGGATAAAAGTGAAAGGTTGATGATGTTAAAATGAAAAACTAGTCACAGAAAAGAGCACTGATTATCAACAAAAAATAATGACTACTAGTGACAGATAAATATAACCATCACCGGGCATCTACTGTGAATGTATGTATACATGATTTTGATGATGTCAAAGAAGAATCTAACAAGGCTGCTTCAAATGATAAGCATTTGCTTCAAGAATAATTCAAGATTGCTTCAACAAACAAAGCCTTGTTTCAAGATTCACTAAAGACCAAGCCTTGCCTTAAAACAAAGTGCTTTCAAGACATGCAAGGCTCTGGTAATCGATTACCAGGAAGTGTAATCGATTACCAGAAGATAGGGTTGAGAAATAGCTGTTGAAAAGGTTTTGAATTTGAATTTTCAACATGTAATCGATTACCATATGTCTGTAATCGATTACCAGCAACGAAACTTTGGAAATTCAAATTCAAAAGTCATAACCCTTCAAATTATAACTGTGTAATCGATTACACAAACATTGTAATCGATTACCAGTGGAAAATTTTCAAGGAATATCGCCAACAGTCACATCTTTTCATTAGATTTGTGAATGGCCATCAAAGGCCTATAAATAGGTGACTTGGGCACGAATTTTATGCAAAGAGAGTATTTTTGGTCCAAAATGTCTTATCCTCTCAAAAGACAATGAGAGAGATTCCAAGAGAACTTCATTGTCAAATGCTCTCTCAAAGAACTCTTGGGCAAACACTTGCACATCCATTAAGAGTTCATCCATGGATCTTCATTGTAATATTCTTCTCTTGAAGAGAGAATTCTTCTTCCATTCTTCTTATTCAATGAGATTGGTTAAGAGACTGTGAGTCTCTTGTTGTAAAGCATCTGAACACAAGGGATGGGTTGTCCCTGTGTGGTTCAGACTTTGTAAAGGATTTTACAAAGATAGTGGAAATCTCAAGTGGGTTGCTTGAGTACTGGACGTAGGCACGGGTTGTGGCCGAACCAGTATAAAACTGTGTTTGCATTCTCTCTTCCCTTATCTTATTTATTTTGTTGCAATCAATTGTGTCTTGCATGTTTAAAGAACATTGTTAAATTGATTGTTGTTGCTTCTTCTGTATTCTAAGCCTACCCCTCTTAAGATTATTGAGGCCACAAGGTCCAACAAGTGGTATCAGAGCGGGATTCTTGTATAAAGTTTAAAAGCTTCAAGAATAGATATGGCCTCAACCAAATTTCCATTTTCTGAGGAAAATTCTATCTATAGGCTCTTATGTTCAATGGTGAGGGTTATCATTATTGGAAAACCTGAATGCAGATCTTTATAGAAGCCATAGATCTAAAGATATGGGAAGCCATTGAATTTGATTCATTCATTCCTACAATGGTTGAGAGAAATGCAACTACATAAAAAAAAACTAGAGAAGAAAGAAAATGATGATGAAAGAAGAAAGAAGAAGGTTCCTCTTTAGCCCCAAAATGTTGAGTGCGATCAACTTGGGCACATGAGATTCAATTGTCCTGTGTTTAAAAGAAGAATGGAAAAATCCGACAAGATGAATTTCAAAGAGAAGAAAGAAAAGAAAGGATATATCACTTGGGAAGATAATGTCTTAAATTATTCAAGTGATTCAGAGAAGAAAATCATAAGTTTGGGTATCATGATGAAAGACTATGAAAATGGGGAAAAGCAAAGTCGATACATTGATAGCAATTTCTCCAAACACATGGCATGCATCAAAGTTTATTCATATTTCTCCCCAAGAAAAGTGAATATGCGATTTATGGAGACAACAAACAAAGGCCACTTGATCAACAACCTCAACAAGTAATATCAAATGATACCAACAGGTCACTTGTCTTTGATTGATTACTTTTGATGCTTGTTTTCTACTTGAGTTTAGACTGTCCTTGATGATTGTGATTGAATTTGATTGACTGTGTTTGATGATTGATTGATTGTATTTTTTATTGTGTGTTTGATTGTCTTTGATGTTTGTTCCTGATTGAGTTTTTGATTGTTTTTAAAGAATCTATTAAACTTTTCAAATTAGTTTCATGTTTTAAGAAAACTATTTGAAATTTAGAAAAGGAAATTTTGAAATTGAAATTTGAAATTGAAAATTGAAATTTGAAAAGTTAAATTTGAAAATTGAAAATTAAAATTTGAAATTTGAAATTAAAATTTGGAAGTTGGAAGTTGGAAGTAGAAGTTATTGGAAGTTGGAAGTGGAAGTTACTGAAAGTTGGAAGTTGGAAATGAAAGTTATTGAAAGTTGAAAGTTGAAAATGGAGGTTGGAAGTTGGAAGGGGAAGTTCTAAAAGTTGAAATTGGAAGTTGGAATTTAAAATTTAAAATTTAAATTTTAAAAATTTGAAATTTGAAATTTGAAATTTGAAATTTGAATTTTGAATTTTGAATTTTTTTTAATAATAGAAATTATTGTGTATAGTTAGTTGATTGTTAATTTAATTAATTTAATTTGAAATATTTGATGATTGATTGTATTTGATTGTGTTTGATTGATGTGTTATTGTACTTGTTTTTGCTTGATTAATATTGAATGATTGTTTTAATGCCTTTTGGTATCACTTGATTCTCATACATTGCAACAAGTGGTAACATCTTTCTCCTCTCTATTCATGATTTGTTTTTGATGTTGACAAAGGGGGAGAGAAAGATAAAAGATAAAATAGTAAGAAAAATTATCTATTGTTTTATGAGACTACTTTTTATATATGAAAAATATGAAATCTTCAATTGTCTCATATAAGCAATCATTGTAAAACCAAGGGGGAGTAAACTATATGCAAATAGATATTTTCTTTGTTGTTGCTCCTAACCTACAGGTGGTTGTCATCATCAAAAAAGAGGGAGAATGTAAATCATGAAGATTTTGATGATATCAAGAAGAATTTGCTTGAGAAAGAGGGAGATGTAAATCATGCAAGCTTTGATGGTGTCGAGAAGAAATCACATGTTTGTCATCATCAAAAAGGGGGAGAATGTGAATGTATGTATACATGATTTTGATGATGTCAAAGAAGAATCTAACAAGGCTGCTTCAAATGATAAGCATTTGCTTCAAGAATAATTCAAGATTGCTTCAACAAACAAAGCCTTGTTTCAAGATTCACTAAAGACCAAGCCTTGCCTTAAAACAAAGTGCTTTCAAGACATGCAAGGCTCTGGTAATCGATTACCAGGAAGTGTAATCGATTACCAGAAGATAGGGTTGAGAAATAGCTGTTGAAAAGGTTTTGAATTTGAATTTTCAACATGTAATCGATTACCATATGTCTGTAATCGATTACCAGCAACGAAACTTTGGAAATTCAAATTCAAAAGTCATAACCCTTCAAATTATAACTGTGTAATCGATTACACAAACATTGTAATCGATTACCAGTGGAAAATTTTCAAGGAATATCGCCAACAGTCACATCTTTTCATTAGATTTGTGAATGGCCATCAAAGGCCTATAAATAGGTGACTTGGGCACGAATTTTATGCAAAGAGAGTATTTTTGGTCCAAAATGTCTTATCCTCTCAAAAGACAATGAGAGAGATTCCAAGAGAACTTCATTGTCAAATGCTCTCTCAAAGAACTCTTGGGCAAACACTTGCACATCCATTAAGAGTTCATCCATGGATCTTCATTGTAATATTCTTCTCTTGAAGAGAGAATTCTTCTTCCATTCTTCTTATTCAATGAGATTGGTTAAGAGACTGTGAGTCTCTTGTTGTAAAGCATCTGAACACAAGGGATGGGTTGTCCCTGTGTGGTTCAGACTTTGTAAAGGATTTTACAAAGATAGTGGAAATCTCAAGTGGGTTGCTTGAGTACTGGACGTAGGCACGGGTTGTGGCCGAACCAGTATAAAACTGTGTTTGCATTCTCTCTTCCCTTATCTTATTTATTTTGTTGCAATCAATTGTGTCTTGCATGTTTAAAGAACATTGTTAAATTGATTGTTGTTGCTTCTTCTGTATTCTAAGCCTACCCCTCTTAAGATTATTGAGGCCACAAGGTCCAACATCTACTAGTAACAAACATTTTACACTTTAACAGCTGGCCTTTGAGATGGTAAAGTGCACATGTGCATCATTTAAGTGTGATGCAACTTTTCTGTTTTAAGAAAGATGAATTCAGCAAAATATAAGACTCAGGCAGAGAATCCCATATCCATATTTGCCAGTCACACTAGACACAGCAAGTAACTTGCTAACACAACATCAGTCTAGTGAAATTACATGAACAAATCTTATGACCACAAATACATTCCTTGGTCCTCAGCCTCTGAAAACACCTCAACGATGCCAGGCCAGTTCATTAATATATAGAAGACCCTTGCATCTGATATATTACAATATTGACTCCAACATGTAATCTTGAAGAATCTTCAACATTTGACATATAAATGATTTGGAGAATTCGCAATCATCTGAGCTCTTCACTATGCAAAAGAATATACAGTTTCAAGGGGTTAAAATGACTAGATTTGTCTCTCTAATTTGAAAATTTCCGGTATGTTTGCAATCATAAAAACATGAAAAGAAAAATGCTATATATGGATGAAGCCCCAAGCCAAACAGAATATAGGATAGCATTCCTGTCAATTTCACATAATTTCTGCTTGGCATTTCACATATAGGCAAGGCATTAACTTTAATATCACCAAGGATAAAGGAAAGCAACAAATTCAAACAGGAATGAAGCTAGCTGCATGAAAAGCAATAGAGCAGTTTTAATTATGCCTACTTAGTTGATTCGAAAATTCATTCGATAAAATAAATAAGGAGCGTCACATACATGTCAAAAGGAACAAGAACATTTGAAAGTTTGTCTTCTTCCTAGAAATGATAGCTACAAGCAGCAACACAACATGAAATCCTAATAAGCCCATTAGCCAAGGTTCCTGAAACAAAGTGAAAAGAAAAATGAGTGAATCAAAAGGTGCCAATGGTAAGAAAGTTCAGAAAAAAAGAAATATGATAAAGATTGAACAATCTGAGAACAGAAAACACTGAAAGTCAGGATTCAGAAAGTGTATTACCTATCCAAATGTTATATCACTTATATGCATTGTACACTAAATAGTACAGTGTATAGATTGCGAAATCTCAAGATATTGCTGCCAAGAACAAACATGAAGTGTGTGTTTGGTACTGCACTAAGGATTCGTGTTAAGAGCCAAAAAAACATCAAACAATTGATTTTGAATGGTATTGATTTTAAAGACGCAGAAGCTACACATATATGCTTCTGGAGATGTGGATCAATTTTGACGTGAAGCGTAACAAAAACACGCAGGAAAACTCTTCCATTGATCCTTTTCCATGTATAGCTGCTAATGATTCAATGTATTATGCTTTTCTTGGATCAGTCAATGTTAGTTGTTAGTTTTTTTTTTTTTTTTAGAATGACAGTGATTTGAACTCACCACCCTCAACCTTTCAACCACTAAGTCAAACTTATAACTCACATTCAATGCATAAAGCTAATGATGTTGTCAGCCATAAATTAAAAACCCAGAAATCCACAATTCAAAGCCCATCAAACAAAGAACAAAAACATGGAGCTTAAATTGAAAACCCATAAATCCACAAAGAACAGAGAATCATTAAACTAAAATTGGAGGGCTACCTTCCAGTCAATGGCATGGAAAAAACCGATAAAGTTATCGTAAGCGGGGCGAAAACCAGCGCGAAGATCCGAAGAGAATTTCTGAACAAGATCTGCCATAAGGTCCATGTGCTCCTCCATAGCAGATCTCAGCTCCTCCATTGTAACACAGCAAAATCTTTCGTGTGACAAAATCAAAATGTACTAAATTCAACTACCTGCAGCAACAACTGCAACTGCAAGAGGTTTTCTTCCGCCGTAACTTCCCGGTTCGTCAAAACTCGGATTTGGATTCTCTTCGTCAACTTACTCTCTCCGGTTCTCTCTATCAACAACGATAGCCTTTGGATTAATCTCATGGCCATGAGAAAAAAGCTAAAAAAAAATATGTTGGAGTATATATTATATACAACCTAAATTAAGTATAAAAAATACAAAAATATAATTCAAAAAAATCCATTTTGTGTCTTTTTTTTAATTTTCTTCTAAATTAAATAAATATTTTGATTTTTTAAAATATATTATTTCATTTTTACATCATGATTATCGAGTAAGAAAAAAAATCCTAAAATAATTATTAATTTAATATTTAATTTAACATTAATTACTTCTTAATCTATATCTTTTCTATATTAATGATGAACTTAAAAGATATTTCAATTCAAACTATTTTGTTTTCATTATGACAAAATTGCAATGATAGATTCATTTGATTCACAATTTGTGCCTTGTAATATGCTTCTTTTTATTACTCAATAAATGACAATGAGGCAAATGCCCAAAGGTTGAATTTCTTGAGGTAAATATCTTTAATTCAATCATGTTTTTGTCAAACCAAAGTTTTGATTATTAATATAAAACATGGTAATCTATATTTCAGTTCAACCACACCGCTAATAAAGGCAGAGTCTTCCTGTAAAAAAAAAAAAAAAAGAAGAAGCAAGTCTCCTGTTTGAAATTCATGGCCCTGGCCCTAATCTTTTCAAACATATAAGTCCAAGTAGGACAACTTAGACATATTAGCGAAATGGAAGTCAGAGCACGCCTTTCCCGTTGAAGTGGAAATTAAATATCTTTAGGAATCTCTCCATTTAGCTTGTTTCCATAAAGAGATAATTCTTTTCCAATGAATATTAGCACATCCAGACAAGTGATGGATTATCATTAGAAACTCTTCACTCAAGCTATTATAAGACATGTTCAATGAGCTCAAAGCACATGCATTGTCAAATGATTTTGGAATCCCACCTTCTAAAGTATTTGATCGGATCCACAAAGCACATGCATTGTCAATTTTCTGAAAGATCCAATGTTTTTAAAGATGGAAACACTGAAAGATCAGGTAAAGAGCCAGTAATTTGATTACCTGACAGATCCAAATCTTGTAGTGAGAGTCTAACACAACCACTAGACAAAATATGAAATGACGGAAGGTCTTGGGTCAAATTGTTTCTATATAAAGAAGGATTTCAAAACCTCACCCTTGAAACTAGTATAGGTGAGGTAAAGGTGCTCAAGCGAATTCATTACCATGCCAAAATGATTTGATATGGCACCCTCTGGAATAATATCATGGATGACGTGAAGGTGTTCCAGGAAAGATCAAAGACCAAAAGGCAAGTAGAAAAGTTGAATTTAGAAGGCCTCAATGAAAGGATAAAATGATCGGAAAGGCTACAATCAATTAAACGTAGTTCTCTTAGTTTTGGTAGCTTGGCAATCATTTGCAGCCAACTATGAGAAGTATGAAGATCATTAGGTATGGAGGACAAGTGAAGATGGGTTAAAGAAATGAGATTAGACAGGCACTGATTTCCATCATCAATTTTGAGAGCACCACCTTTATATTCTCCATGATAAAGATCCTGAAAGTTTGAGTGGTTCCCTAGTTGAGATGGTATATTTCCTTCAAAAAGATTGAAGCTGATATCAAGACAACTTGTGAGATTTCCGAGTTGTGATGGTAAATTTCCTTCAAAAAAATTGCCTCAGAGATCAAGATACTGCAACTTGGAGAGATTTCCAAGTTGAGGAGGGATTGAACCCTTCAGATTATAATTCCAAGCAAGATTTAAGTATTTCAAATGAGAAAGAGACCCAATCTGACTTGGAACTTTTCCACCAAAATGACACGATGACAGATCAAGTTATCTCAAGTTGAGGAGAGAAGCAAGAAACTCAGGATATGGCTTTATTCAAAAGAATTCGAACTGAGGTTCAAATACTTTAATTGTTTCAACTCAATCAATGACTTGTGGATCTCACCGTGAAGGTCGAGCATCATGACATGGCCGATGAGGTTGCTGCAACGAATCCCTTTCCATTGGCAACAATCAGCAGTAGTGGTCCAACACCCCAAGCATACACATACACACCATCAACATCATCATTTTGAAACCAACTAATTCATCATTGACATTTTGGTGGTTACCATCACCAAAGCCAGCAAAGTGATAGATAGATCAAATCCACTCAATATATTTGAATTAGATTGATACTGGTAAGGTTACCACAGGTCCATCATCCCTAACTTTCGGGGAAACACTTTAAGAAATTTTAGGCTCAACCCATCATTACTTATATGTCAATAAAAACTAACAGTATACCGTGTGTGACAGGGCATTAATTTTTTCTGAAAAAAATAATAATAATAAAGTGACCATGTTTTACATGGAGATAGAAAAAAACATTGAAAAAGAAACAAAAATTATCATAACGATCAGTTCCAATGTAATAAATAACTTTTTTTTTTTAAAAAAAAAAACTATTGATCTATTGAAAATTAACATCCTAAAGTGACTAAAACAGATAAACGTAAGAAGTTTTATATATATTCATAAACTTATATTTAATTAGACAAAAAAGTCTTTTAATATATTAGTTTTCTTGTATAAAACATGTTTAGTTATGTTATATATCAAACTTAATTTTTTATGTTTAATTTTGTATTCTATGAATTAAATATAAAAAAACTGTACAATAAAAATTCTTGTTAAAATTTATAAAATTTATTAAAATAATTTTATTTTCATAAATTTATTTAATGATAAAAATTTATGTACACAATTATTGTTTCTATAACATAAAAATTTAAGATCTATTATTGTAGTCAATTATCATGTGAGGACTAAGGAAGTGACATTAAAATTTAAAATGATTAGATAAATAATAAGCAACCTAAATTTATAATTTATGAAAAAAATAAGTATACATTTTGATTGAGGACTTGAAAAAGCTCAAGACTTCATAAAGTTTCAGCTCCATCAACCGTAACTTTTGGGGATAGGATATAAGAAATTCTCAACTCAACCCATTATTACGAGAGATGTTTGAAATTGAATCAAACCAACATAACACCAAAAACCTTATAAAAATTGATAGTTATTGATTTGGTTAGCAATTTTGACAAGTGCAAATTCAACTAAACCAAATTGTACCGTGAACATTCTTAAAAATTATTGTTGCTATTAGTGTTTGGTTATTAGATATCTTCTTTTTAAGTTTTTATAATTGAAAACAAGTATTATAAATATTGTTTTATTTTTTTTAAGTTTAATTGTTTGAATTTGAAAACAAATATTATGTATTATTTTTATTTTTATGTTGAATGGTTATATTTTTAAGTTGAATGATATTATCAAGTATTATTCAATTTGAAAATAATTACTATTTTACTTTGTTCAATTGAAATTTTTTTTATCTATTTATATCATTGCCCGTTAAACTAGTTATTATTTAAATTTTGTCTAATTAATAACTAACTTTTTAACCTTTTTTAATATACTTACCAGTAGAATTTTCAAACTACATAAATTACAAACTCAATCAAACCAAATCTTAAAAAATTAGTTTGGCTTGAATTTCATAAACAATTTAAGTTGAATCAGTACCAACCAGTTACTACTCTAAATACGGCTTCATTTCGGTGCATATCCACTGATTTCGTTAAATCCCCACAAATAACTAGTTTTACAACACTAATAATTTATTTATTTATATATAATAGCTAGGGTTTTTCGTTTTCAGCTAAAAGATGAAAAAAAAATTAAATTAGGGTTCTTCATTTATTGAACCAATCGGGAAGCAGCGAATGATAACTTCATTTGACATGCTTCATCTATTTACCTTTAATGGTTACTAGTCTTAGATAATCTATCAAATACTAAAGTCTCTACATATTTCTAGTCAACAACGTTAACATTTATTAGCCAAAACTCTAGAAAATTATAAGTTAAAATTTATCATCATTTTGTGTGCAGATTTTTACCAAAACGATGAAAGTTAGGACCTAGGAATGAAGGAGTATCTTATTCTTTCAAACTGGTTGCCATGCTGAGACAGTGAGAAGAAACCTATTTTGCCACCCCAAAGAGATAACTCTCCCTTCATCCCTTTCAGAAACTCTGAATCCCCCACCACCCTCTTCCTCAAACTGTAGTGGATAATAATGTGTCCTCATCTTCAGAAGCAGCTTTGCTTGGATCACACACTTTGAGCTTATTTTTCTCCCAACAAACCCATGATTCTCCATTCTCCCTTTCCATGTTTCCATCCTCTCATATTTGGGGCAATAATATTCCACACCATCATCCATGTCATAGTTAAGCATGCTCTTGATCTCTTTCCCCAAAAGCTGCTTCTCAATCCTCAACCTCTCAGTGCTCTCAAGTGGCAAGCAATCATCCAGTGAATCAAACATGGCTGCAAAATAGTGCAAAGACTCAGTGAACCTTGACAAGAAGGTCTTGAGACTCCTGCAGCTACCTTCTTGTTTCACCAACACCACAATGGAGGGGCTAAGAGAATGAACAAATCCCAATGTGTGAGACACCTTCATGAAACTACTCAAAGTGTTCAAATAAGAAACAAGGTTCACTGCCACAATTTCATTTTTCCTTTTCCTAAGGTTGAAGGCCCTTGATGAACCTCTTAAAATCCCTTGGAATTCAAACACAAGGTGATTACCAAACCCCTTTGAGAAACTAACCAACCTTGCCTCAGTTTCTTGAAGTTCTTTCAGGTTGTTCCCAAAACCTGTTATCCTGAGGAAAATTCTCTTGCCACTTGTTGCCTTTTGTGAAAGTGATTGAATGAGAGAAGGCCATTGGAAGCCATAGGAAATATCAAAGTCAATGACATGAAGTGCTTTGTTGTTCCTCTCTTCCTCCTCCTCATAGGCCTCCAAAATGGCCTGGTTTGCTGTGAAGTGAGCAAATTGGTAATAGGGTGAGACTCTATAGAGATCAGTGAATGCAAGAAACTCTTCCTCACTTGTTGGTTCCTCCATGAGCATGTCATAGAAAGGTGACTTTTTTGTGAGAAGCCTTGCAGCCAAACCATCAGCGAAATAGGCCACAACACGTTGGACCGAGTCACCTGTTAGGGAAACTGTTTGGTATAAGTCAATGAGATTCTCAAGAGCGGCACAATAGTTTCTTTGATCATCATCAACAGCAGTGGCTGTTGAGAGAAGCAAATGAATCAAAGGAAGGCCATTGTTGTTGTTGTTGTTCACATCTTCAAGTAGCACTCCTTTTCTTCTGTGGTCTTGTCTTAGCATCAGCTCCCTCATTTGGAGGAGCCTGAAGATCTTCCCTTCATACCCGTCATTGGACTTCATAGGAATAATAACAGAATTAGTGTTATTATTATTATCCCTTGTCCTTCCTTTCTTAATTCTCCTCTCCCTACCGGCATCAACTGAAAGAGTAAGATTCAGAAGCTCTTCTTCCTCTGAATCTTCCATTTATATCTCAAGAAAGAGTGAATAAGGAGAATGAGTAGATCTAGACTCTAGAACATATTAGAAAGTGTTATATTGTTCTTTGTGTTTGTATAGGCTTTAGCTGGGGAAACAACAACTCACAAACTTTGTGTTAAGATATGGTGTGTGTGTGTATATATAATAGACTAAGTGAGGAAGAAGGATATTAAGAATTTTTTTTTAATTTCTTCTATAATGTTGTCAAATAAGACGGAGAGATTAAGAAGGTTATCTTTTTATTCTTTAGAATCAGTGTTTTGTGGGGGGTAGGAAAATACGTTGATGTGTCTTTAATTACAATTGGACTGCTTTTAAAATCTATGAAAGCTAGGTCCGGGTATTTGGATTAATTTTTGCTCCTTTGGTAGTTGAGAAGGCTTGCAAGATGCCATACGCATTGGACAAAGAGAGAATGCAGTGTCAATGGGAATCAAAACGTACCGTCCTTGAAGAATTTGTCCTTGTACACTTTTTTTCCCTTCTATTGTATATTAATTGCCCCAAACAGTTCGCTTCAATTCTCTTCAAGATATCATGTTCCTTTATAGTTGCCTTTGATTCAATCACTCCCGTACTAGGTACATGTTCAGATTGTAGTTTGTACATCCCAAATCATGGTTTAGAGTGTGTAAATAGAAGATTAGTCTACAAATAACATAATTGACACTAAACAGCCACAATTTGAACATACTAATAAGAGATAATCTAGTAAAAATGGAGTCTTAGATAATATGGTGAATCAAGATAATTATGAAAAAAAAGTATAATTTGAAATCATATTGCATGGTTTGAACAAAAGTGGAAAAAAAAGTTGCTTTTTGGTTGAGTTAAACAATAGTTGCAATCTATATAATTCAAACACAAGCTAAGATTCGTTGGTCATGATTCAAGATATAGCTAAGGTGGTTGAGGGTTGTGAATACATTGAATTTTGAAATAATACAACAAAAGTCAATGTCATGCATAGAAAGTAATGGTTAATTAGAGCGTTTGATTTTATATATAGTATTCGTTTGATGAAATCGAAGAAACTTGGATACCCTATTCTTCTCAAAATGTTTATAATTGACACAATTTAGAGCTTCTTACAAGGATTATGGTTTTATTAATTAGCATATATTCCTCTAGTACATAGGGATCCTCTTCAATGAGAATTTTGATTTTAGACACCTTGTCATATCCCAAGACAAATGAATGCAAACAAATTAAAAGGTGACCTAACTTCTCCTGTATGTGAACTAAATTTGATTTGTTGTTTTTTCCATTTTGGAATAGACTTGTGCTTAATTATTCTATTTGATTTTTCTTCTGTTGGGATAAACGTGAGCTATAATTGAAGGGACAAAATGGATTTATCCACAAAGCATCTGCCAATGTGAATATAAGCCTTGTCCACATCAAGTAATATAATTCAACTTTCTCCCCCCTTCCTATCATATAAATAAAATCCTTAAAAAATTCGCAACGAATCACATGATATTTTGATTAATTCCACCTGATTAAGACGGCCATGCAGTATAGTCATAGTTCCATTATTTTGTTATGTCTCAATTACTCATATAAGAGTAGTAATACGAAAATATTGTTTAACAAATAATTAGAATTAATGAACTTGTTTTATTAAAAATTAAAGCAGTGCACAGATATATTAGAGTAAGAAATTTTTCCTCGTGAATTTGTACCAATTCAAACAGAGATTTTTCTGTTAAGTAATAAATTAAATAACTAAAAAAGTTAAATAATTAAACACAAATCAATCAGCTGTAATTCGCGTGTGCATTAGTTTTCTTAAAAAGTTGCTCCAATTCAACAATAATAAAAAAGTTAAACATTAATTTTACTAAGAACTACTAGTATTATATTTTAACTTCCTCTCTTAAAAATTTATTTAATATATAGTTATCTTTCTCAAATAGCCATAACCACTGACTGAGTTTATTCCTCCGTGAACATGAAATAGTGGGAAAGAAGTTATTTACATTGGAGTTGGTGTTTGAAACAGACTTAGGTAGCGAATGCAGGATCCCAAAATGTAACATCAAAGATGGAAAAATACTAAATTCTTGATTGTCCTTTTAATGGAGACCAGGAGGACATATAAACATGTTATATAATGTGGACACTAATTAATATGCTCTAAATATTGGACACATTATATTGCCTCATGCAATCCAAAGTTGACATATGGCTGCACCTTTGATGCATTAAGTATAATCCAAAATGGAGAAAAAAGAAAGAAAAGAAAGCATCCACCACAAACAAGTTCTATGATTTGCATATCCCTAGCAAATCTTGCAATGGAAAAAGGACAATAGCTGTAAAGATACACGAAGATCAAATCCCAAATGCAAGAAACCTCTTTTTGTCTCAACGTGATGAAAGAAAAAGGTTAAACCGGGAAGGAAAAGATTGAGGGGTTAGAAATTCAAAATGCACGGGAATGACGGAAAAGGAAAGTCAGGGAAAAGAAAGTGGTAAGGTAGAAAAACATGCCTTTGGCGTCAGACATATCTTATATATCCATGTGAGATCTATCACCGATGTCCCAAATCAAATATAAAATGCAACCCTTATTTTTATTTTCATTTACTTAATTAAAAATATTGATTCCATAAAAAATGAAAAAAATAAAATAAAGGTATGTGTACAATTTCAAGTATTTTTTGACTAATAGAGGGTTTGATAGAATGAAATAAAATGAAAGTAAATTAAAATTTTGAATTAAATTAGAATATAAAATTAATAGAGAGTTTGATAAAGTCAAATAAAATGAAAGTAAATTAAAATTTTGAATTAAAATAGAATATAAAATGTGAAGTTCATCTCATTTTATTGTTTAGTCCACTCCTTTTTAACTTCCTTTTACTGGAAATAAACAAGGGGTAAAGGAAAGTTTGCATAAAGAGAATTTTTTGGGTTTTAGGTCAAGATTAATGTATATTTTAGGATTTTTTTTATATACTTTGTGTACAATAAAGATATTCCATTAAAGACTAGTTTTCTTTCTCAGCATTAGACACTAATTTTGAAAAATAAATATACATACATATATATATATATATATATGCGCGCACGCGAGCAAAGCTGAATTTACCTCCATCAACAAAGTATTTCCAACACATGATATCATCCAACTATTTACCTATTATAAATATTTTCATTTATATTAGATGAACTAACCTCATGAAATATTATAGCAAGAGTTATTAGGAGTTTGTATGGTGGGGTTAAAAGAAAACGAGTGAGGGAGACAAGTAATTGAAGGCTTCCCAATTTCTCATTCAGGTTGGTGGAAAATTTTGAGGGGACGTTGTCAGACAACTCCACGTGAAGGTTTTTCTTCACAGTCTCTTTTGTCAAGAAAGAAACAAACGCTTCCAAAATTTATGTTGTTTTCACTTTGCGTGAGGAAACCCTTTGCGTGCGAAGATGAAAAAGAAGAGAAGGGGCAACGTAGGGTAAGGAATTGTAGTGGTGTAAAGAAAAGAAGGTGATGTTGTCTGTACTTCTAGCTATCGTGTCAGTCGTTAAATTGAAAATAATTTGATGGATGGGGATAGAGCAATGGAGCAAGCAGGGGTATCATCACAGTATCACTCATGAAAACCTAGCCATCATTCAGAAACAAATCAAAAGAAAACAGATGAAATGGTAATTTCATAATTCAAACACATTTAATATCTTATATATATATATATATATAGATGATGATAAGAATGCATCATGCATGCCCCTTTCAATAATTTACTAGTTCTCTATAGGATGAAGACATAGGTTGATAGCTATAATGAATAATAATGTTGTTATGATTCATTTTGTATTTTATTTAAACGACCATCCATTACACGAGATCGTTCTCAGTGTGTTTTTGAACAAATGCTCTTTGAAGAATTATAAATGTGCATGCACACCCTATTATTTTGTTTTTGTGTAAACCAAAATTACGAACCACACGCGTGATTTCAAAATTAGGCTTTCAAAATTAATTACAATTACTAACCTAAAAATCTGAAACGTGTGATTTCAAGTTGTCCTTAAAAATTGCATGATGCGCAAAGTGTTTCAAGATTTAACAAACTCACTCTCAACTATTGTTAAGGGAATAACATAACTAAAAAGAGTATGATTAGAACCAATAAACTCAGAAAAGGATGCAAATTAAATACAGAGGAGAAAGAGAGGAGTCTATACGAAAATCTGACAAAATTGTAGGGTTTTCGTATAAACATTTAATTAAATATGGAAATAAATAAAACTGTTGGAAAAACAAGTTAAATTGAAACCCTATTTTATTAATTTATCTAATAATTTGTAATAGCGTGCCTTGTGAGAGAAAAAAAACTCGATCTAAGTGTGTTTTAATATTTTTCAGCAAAAAGAGAATGGAATGTAATGTTGTACAAGTTGTGACCTTCATATATATAGCATGATCCATGAATTCATGTCTATGTATTTTCTTGAGAACTGAAAATACAGATATTTTATTTGGGACACCGCGGCACCAAGATGTTACTTGTCTGCATCCCACGACGCAAACTATTTGCCTCACTACAGCTGTTGTCTTAGCTTCTCTCGTATTATTATAATTTTGATTAAGGAATGTGGGAAATGATGAGCAGTATGTTAAGTTTAGGGATCTTCCCAGATATTATGATTCTCGTACACGGTTGGCATCTTTGACACAATCGAAACTAATTAACACAATAACTTCGTATGAATCATTGAAGGGTATATGTTACACGGGTATTCAAAATTGCAGGCTACCAATTAATCACAAAACAAAAATAGGAAACTGCAACCACTTTTTTTTTTATAACAAATGACAACCACTTTTAAACTTTACTAAGTATCTATCTTTGAAACAATTATTTGTTTATAAAGTTTTAACCTTTTTTTATAGACCTTAAGTATTTTTTTATCATCATAATATTAATATAATTTTTTTTATTTATAAGATTTATCAACAAGGACTTGTTGATAAATATAAAGATCTTTTAGCTTAAGTAATTTTGTCTGAATTAAATAAGATTATTATAATATAAGTGACTAAAGCTTAATTTATTAACTTTTTAACTTGGGGCTAGCTTCATCTTGAATCTGAAATAAATTTTAACATGTAATCATCCTTATTTCTTATTGGACTTCTTGAATGTAATGATACTGATGCTTATCTATAGTTGAAGTTAATTAAGACACCAACTTTAAAGTTTAACTATAGCATGTGTTATATATATATAGGAATTTGGAAGCTTGGAAAGTTCTTCTACATCGCCAATTATTAGTTGCCTTGGTTGTTAATATTTCATTCGAAACATTAATTGCCTATGAAAAGCATGTGGTGCTATGTTTCTATCAAATCAATTCAAGTATAATATAATTAAGAGAAAGTAATTGTCCCCTTTCCTCTGTTTAGCTTCTTTGTGTGCCTTAGACTAGATAAAATTTATGAGACGACAATCACAGAGGATCTAGCCTAGGCTGTTCTTCCCAAAGTAAAGTTTAGCAATGATGATAAACAAAGAAGACAACGCTGCTGGCTGAGAAAGAAGACTACTAAACATGCTATTTTCCACAGGAAAATAATCTGCAAAAATTTCTGCAGATTTTTCTACAAAAATAACCTCCAAAAATTTTCTGCGAATTTTATAAAATGATATCCGTTCTTAAAAGTAAATAATGTTGTATAATTAATCCATGAATTTAAAAAAAAAATCATTGAAAGTATATGTTAACCATATTTGTCCAACTATTACAAGTAATTAATGTATGACTTAAATTATAATACTAACAACTGATAAAAATAATAATACTAACATGTTTGTATATTGTATTTGACAGCTTTCTGGCACAACTGGTGCCCTTAATATAATTCTTTGAAAAACACGTTTGTAGATTAAAATAACAGTAAGTGGTTAAATTTTTTTGTCGATAACAAGTGATTAAATTTAAGAATTTAGATAAAATTCTTAGGAATTTAGAGATTTATTTCAAATTCCCTTTTTATGAAAACTCATATGTGATAATGTTCAACACTTTTAAATACAAAAAAGGTGATTTAAAAAAATAGTAAAAGTAAGATGATGTGTTTCTTTTAAACAATTGATATATATGGTTTTGATGGAAATGGATATGTGTAATTTCATATCTTAAATTATTAGCAAGACTATCCGGTACTCGTTAGACATTAGAAATGTAGTGTAGTTCCTAAAGGACATGTTTAAGAACGTAAGCCATCAGCTAAACTTACCCTAAGATAATTATTTTGTTGTTTGACCGAAAGCATCTTTAGAAAAATAGAAAATTATTTTATATTTATAGTCAAATTAAGATTAAGAAAGATTAATAAATTTAAATCCATTTTAATATGTACGAGCATTGTTTGAATAAACATGCTCCACATAAGAGACAGGCTGAGATAACAAAGTGATATTAATCTAGTTTTAATGCATTGTTTTTCTATATTCTTTCGGTCATCTTCAGATAGTGTTGAGAAACTTCTATTCCTTTCTAATGTATGTGTGTGTGTGTACGAACATTGTTTGAATAAACATGCTCCACATAAGAGACAGGCTGAGATAACAAAGTGATATTAATCTAGTTTTAATGCATTGTTTTTCTATATTCTTTCGTGTAAGTAGCCTAAAAAAGACAAAATACAATTTGAAATTATAGTATAAGTAGCCTAAAAAAGACAAAATACAATTTGAAATTATTTACTAAAACTTTGTAAGTAGCCTATGTAAAAAAATGTAACTTTAAGATAGTGAATAAATGATTATTTAAAGGCTTAAATACATTTTTTGTCTATGCAAATTTAATGTTTTATTTTTTATTTTTGTCCTTGCTTTTTAGTTCTTGCAAAATGTATTTGTTTTATTTTTTGTCCTTAAAGTGTTTTAGATAATATTTTTTTCATTGTTCAAAACAATTTTTTGTTGTTGTTCTAAACATTATCTAAAACACTTTAAGGAAGAAAAATAAACCAAACACATCTTATAAAGACTAAAACAATTTTTATGTTTTTTTGCAAGAAATGAAAACTTCTTGGTGGACCATGGAGTTCTTTTTGCTATTTCTTATTCACACATTTAGAAGGTGAGGAACAACAATGCTTTTTCGGATCATGTCATTCATATTGTATTAGTGATGAACCAGATTCTTAGTTTACTCAAAATAGTTACCAGGACCTGCGATAAGAATGTTAGTCAACAACAACAAAGGCTCATCCAGTGGCAACCATCTCAACCTGGAGAACACAAACTCAACGTCCATGGTAGCTATTTTGGTAACTCAAGCAAGGATGGGTTTGGCGGTCTTATTCGCAACAATCATGGTCATTGGATCGTGGGCTTTTATGGATCATGTGGAATTTCATCCAACACAAATCCATAACTTCAAGCTATATACCACGACATTAATGTTGCTTGGCTTGATGGAGTTTGCCATCTAACTACTTGTGGATCAGATTCAAAAGTGGCTCTTCAACTCATCACGGATGGAGTCATTTCATCTCAAACATTTTATTCTCTTATTCAAAAGATTAGAAGCTTCCTCCACCTTCATTGGAAGCTCATGTTCAGGCACTCCCTTCGTTAAGGGAACACTTGTGATTATTAGCTCGCAAAAAAGGAGCTACGAAAAATGATCATCTTCTTATTTTGGATACTTGTCCTGGTAGACTAAAACCTTTGTTAATTATTGATGTCCTAACTAGGAACCTTGTTTATTAGGCACAACTAGTCTTTTTCTTTCTATTTTTTGTATTTCCACAACATAAAAAAAACTTTCAAATTTGAATTTCTTTCACAAATAATACTAAAATAATTCATTGTTAAATTGATATATACACATAGTCTAAACTTTATCTAAATGGACCATAGGAAATTCAACTCCAGTCAACCCTATAACCATCTTTTTGCATTATGCACTCTATTATGTCTTGGGAATTACTTCTTGCTCCCTTATTTTGCTTCACACACTTTACAATAATAATTAAAGGACAAAATTACCCTTTGTGTAAAAGTCCACACCCCATTTCCCTCATATGCACAATCCTAGTCGTCAACCACCGCACCCCACTCAACCCAACAATTGTTGCATGCAAACACCACCATTGCTACCATTGAACACCATCACATCCCACCTTCATCCAACAATAATCGTTGCAAGTTTTGAAGCAAGAGAAGAGAGAAGATTTTGTTTTGGTGCGACTTTGCTTCTCCCAAGGCTTTCACTACTTTGACATTTTTGATAGTCATGGTTGCTCTCAAGTTCATGTTCTGAATATTCTTTTGCTTCATAGTAATGGATCTGGTTACGATTGTCATTCTTAGAATGTGTTGGTTTACCTTGTCCATGAATTTCAGTATCCATGACTCACTAATTCTTATCATTTTTTCTACGAGGAATCTATCCAAGTCTTCGATAACCACTGTCAATTTCATCATCGCTTGGAAGAGGAGAGATATCTGATCTCAATTGCTAGGGATTTTGCATAAGTTGATGTCGTAGACGAGCGCACAAACCTTTTTTAGTACTTGACATTTTTTCACTCCTTTCTAGAATATCTATTATGGAATATGATTTTCATATTCTAGGATAGTCATTCTAGAATAGGTTTCTGGAAGTTATTATGGATTAGTTGTACATTTCTATAGTAATTATTCCATAAGTGCATAGCTGATCTGAAAAACCTATTCTAGAATATGATTTTCATATTCTGGAATAGGAATTTTGAAATACATATACACAGCAGGAATTACCATTTCGTAACAAAGGGAGGGTAATTTAGGAATTTCAAAACATTTGGGAGTGTAGGAAGCAATTGCCTTTGTCTTATGCTTCTTTTTATATAGTCCACAAAATATAGCCCATTATAAGTCCCTAATTCACGCTTTTCCTTGGGCCCGAGTGTATAGAATTATTTTTGAATTTGCGTGTCATTGTGGGATTTTAGCTAACAGCCTAGGATTCATTTTGTTTCTAGGCCGTTGACTAAAGGAGAAAATTATTCGATGATCTCATACTACATAATTGTATTTTTTAATTAAATAGAAACGTATCATATAAAAATTGGTCGGCATCAGATAATTTGAATATTTGCATCATGTAATAATTTGTCCTTCCTCGAAACCTCAATTTAGTTACACGTATACTGAACATATATGGAAATTGCTTTCTTGTTCTCCTCATTACCAGTGAAAATGTTAAGGCATTTCAATTTCAATCCATGTCTCTTTCCTGGGTTAGTCGTCTTCCCCAATAGAAACCTCATGATTTTGGTCGGCCAACGTGTTAAAGATATGGTGCAATTAATTGATTTCTTTAAAGATATCTCAATCAAAGCATAAATATTAGGGTTTAAAATGCATTTTTTCTTTCAATTTTTTTAATTTATGATTTAGTCTTTTTATTTTTTTAATGGAGATATTTCATTTTTTATTTTTAAAAATTCATAATTTTAATTCTTATTTTTTAATTGAGATATTTTATTTCTTATTTATAAAAAATCCACAATTTAAATTATTATGATTAATTTCAAACATTATCTATACTTTGTAAACATTGACACGTATTTGTTTATTATTAATATGACAAATGTATCTTTAAAAAATATTTTATTGTTAACAAACTTAATTTATTAAAAAAAATTAAAAAAGTATATTTTTAAATTTGAAATTGAAAAAGAAGATTAAAATTACATATTTTTTAAAAAGTAAAAGATAAAATATCTCAATTAAAAATAGGAAATTAAAATTATGTGTTTTAAAAAAATAAAATATTTCAATTAAAAAATAAGAAAACTAAAATTATAAATTTAAAAAACAGAAAAATAAAAATTACATTTTAGCCCAGGTATTATTATGCATTCTTTTATGCTAAAAAATCGGTTCTTTTTGGAAAATTTTCGGGTCCTTTTGTCCTAAAACGTGTTGGACTTGTTTTATTTTCAATTGAAGTCGGTGGAGCTCAATAATCGGATAAGGCGTATTAATTTTGCTGACGATCTTTTTCAAGTATCTAAAGTTTCTTCTCAGAAGGCTGTTTATATTAAATGTTGTCTGGTTATTACTTATTACCCTTCGAATTAGCATATGATTCTTTGCAATATATTGCTTTTAAAGTGCCCAGCCTGAAGGGGTTTCGTGAGCAATTAAAACACCCACATCTGGAACTTGGTTTCTACTTAGTGGATCCTTGTGTTTGGGAGGGGAATATTATTGATCCCTTACTCTTGGTATTTCTTTTTCTGTGTCAGTAGAATGACATAGATTCAATCTTTGCAGTCAAAAAATCAGATTCAACCTTGTAACTATATACAAAATATTTTCTCTTCTCTCATTTGTACAATCAAGCGATGATTCAATTTGTCAAGGTCTAATTCAGTTATTTTAAATCTACTGATATTCTCTTCAATTTCTACAAATAAAAATAAAATGATGATTCAATTTAATTTGTTCATTAATCTTCTAAGTTCTTTATCTTGCCAAATTTAATTACATCCACGTTCTCTTTTAATGCACTAATTTAAATTCGAATTTACCAACTCTGTTGTGTTCCTTACATGAATTCAGCCTCTGAGGTATCAAGGGGTGTGTCAATTTGAGGTATTTTAGAACCATAGAATATATAGGTTTTAAAATTGGAACGAGAATGAAAATATGAGTGCGCTAGTTAAGTGAAAAAACTTCAATGGATTTTCGATATTGCTTGTAGCAAAAAACAAATGTAGAAAATAAGTTGCTAAATCAGTTTTTAGTACAAAGCTGGAAAAGAGCATTAACATTACCAATTTAGAAATTTCTAAATCGGTTCTTTGTAAAATTGATCTAGAAAGCATTTAACTATAAAGTTTATCTTTGAAATTTAACAATCTCTTTAACTGACAATTTCATATTCTAAATTGGTTCTTTGTAAAATTGATCTAGAAAGCATTATACTATAAAGTTTTCCTTTGAAATTTAACAATCTCTTTAACTGAAAATTAGGAAATTGGTGGTTTCTCTTGTTCTAACTTTGTTTTGTTTGATTTTATTATTTCAATTTTTGTAGTAGAAATGTATAAAGATAAATTAGAGTAATTTTTCTAATCTGGCTAATATTCTTCACTAATTCATCGGAATATCACATGACATGGATGTGGAAGTTGGCACATAGGCTAATGATGGCGCTTATGTGATGTTGATGTGGCATAGGTGATATGCAAAAATAGAAAATAAATAACAAATCGTGGAAGATGAGCTTGAATCACCTCCTTTGAATTAAATTTTTAAATAATAATTATTATCTTCAATAAAATTAGTTGAAAAGTTAAATAGAAGTTGAAAAATAAATTTATTAAAGTATTAGTATTCGATAAAATTAATTATTGAAGTAGTTAAAAAAATAAAATAAATTAAAAATAATAAAATCATAATTTATTTAAAAAGTATAAATAAATTTTTGATAAATGTAATAAGGATAAAAAGAAAAAAATACAAAAAATTAAAATTTAGAAGTTAACGTTTTAAAAAATATTAATTAAAGTAATGTTTCAAAAAGATGTTAGTGAGAAGCTATTAAAAAAATTATTTCTTCGACAGTCAAATAAATTTTTCGATTAACAAAAATAGTTAGAAATTAACTGAGATGTGTTGTCGAACATAATCAATATATATTAATATCACTAAACTATTAACTTTATGTATTATTATAAAATTCTCTTGTATTTTCCATTCTTATGGATAAAAACCAAAAAGATGATTAGCTTTATTTGTTATAGAAGCGCAAATTATACCATATATAACTTAAACCACGATTAAAAGTGCAAATATATTTTGTACTATTAAAGTAAACAATATTAATATTATATAAACTAATAATATTATAGTTAATATTAATAATATAAATTAATAAATATACACTAATAAAATTAAAATTCATATTATTAAATATATAGTGATGACATTAAAATAAAGAAATACTACTGAATAATATATATTATTACTACTAATAATAAATTAACAATATATAATACGGACTAATATTACATTATGTTCATATTCGACAAAATTAATTGAAAGTTGAAAAATTAGTTGAAAGTTGTACCTCAAAAACTAGTTTATTAAATTATAATGTCTGATCAAACTAATGGTTGGAGTAGCTGAAAAACCTAAAATAACTAGAAAAACAATAATATTATAATTTATTTAAAAAGAATAAGTAGAAAATTTGATAAATATATTAAGGATAAAAATAAAAAAAAATTATAGAAAGATAGAAACTAAAAGCTAGCATTTTAAAAAATGTTATTTCAAATAACATTTCAAAAAATGCTGAAAACTAGTACAAAAGGCTTATTTATCGAACAACAAAATAAAAATGAACTGTTTAGTTAATAAAAAAATTAAAAAAATTAAAAGTTAACTGAAATGTCTTATCTAACATATCTTAATATTTATTACAACTAAATAAAAAATATAGTATTATAAAATCAAACCTTCGTATTAATTTATTAGTATATATTTATTAATATATATTTATCAAGTTCTAATTTATTAATAATTATTATTTGCATGTATTTATTAAATTTAATATTAATAAACATAAATTAGAATATTTTAATATATTAAAAATTATTTAAGTATATATTGATAAATTTATTTGTATATATAATATTTATTAATTTTAATATTATTAATTTATATAATATTAATATATGTTATTTAATGTTTGCATATATAGTCTAGTGGTTGTTATAATTTTTCTAGAGGAATTAAGGAGAAGGTGTCCAAATCTCATCTCCCATATATACTTTAGTAATCTGTTTTCTATTTTCACATATATCCCATCTCCCATCTCCCATCTCCCATCTCAAGGTTACAACCCTTTCTCTCCTACCAGCAATTTCAAATAAGTTTTTTTTTAGGGAATTTTCAAATAAGTTGAATCTTCTACTAACTAAATACTAGTTCAACAATTGTTATTTTCTATATATAAGAGTCTTATAATAACAGAGATCTTCTTATTCCATCCAGTAGTTTTTCTTTCTTTTTTTTGCCGGACAGTAGTTTTTCTTTTAAATCTATTAGCAATTTGTCTGTAATATATAAATGACCATATATTATATGGCTCTTTAATTTCATAATTAATAAGGAGATTAGAGTTCAACTCAACTACACCCCTATAAGGCTATAACCTGTATCTGTTAAAAAAAACGTGAATAAAAGTTTATAGAAAAATCTGGATTTTTATGTAAAATTCGCACGTAATTTAAAAAAATTCTAGTAATAGAACATAAGTATTACGCATAATATTTAGAAGATAATTTTGATGCAATATAAAAAGTATAAAAGTTTTATACTTTTAACAAACGATGCATTATTATAATATTATCAAGTCATTCAATGAATTTGATAGTTTTGTAAAAGTATTAAGTCTTGATTTAGATTATAGTGAAAATAATAATTATAAATGGCAAGTTACTTGAAATGAAACTCTGATGATCACGTTCCCGACTCAACTTGAAAACAGCTTGAAATCGCTATCAAGACATATCCTCCTCACCGGTCAAACTTAATTGAACTGGCAGGATATATACTTGTCATAATTCCAAGTCTCTTGGTTCCTTCTACCATTATTCTTAGCTTATTGAAACTGCTTATGATCACTTTTGATAGAATTTATTCGCATAATCTAAAAAATGAAAACTTACACTTTTGAAGAACAACTTGATTCACATAATCTTAAGAATTTGTCACTTATGAAAATGACCAGCCCCATAACGCAAACCTCACAGTCTACCACCATCACAGCCATTACATTACTACAATTGAGTTTAATTATCTCACTTTCTATTTAATAAAATAATTCCCCACCCATTCCTAACTATATATACTTCGAAAAGAGAAAAAAATAACATATAATAATAGTTACTAATAATAATGAGAAAAAAGTTTTAATTAAATATTCAATTTAGAGTCTATAAAAAATTAAACCCAAAGTATAAATTAATGTTAAGCAGGGTGGACTATTTTTTTTAAAAAAAAAATACAACATTTATATGTGATAAATATTTTTCTTTTTAATATATATTTTTAAAACTCTGTTTGTTGTTATTATATATTTAGACAACCCCTTATCCAAAACTTGCAGCAAGAATTATTAATCTTTGTAAACTGCCACTTATAAACTGACAAAAGCTCCTGCTATAAAAGTCTCTTACATTTAATGTTCAAGGATATCTAGGTCAGAAGTAAAAAGTAAAAACACTTAAAATAAAGAAACCCAACTTGAAAAATGGATAAGCATTGTCATCCATCACCATTAAATACTACGCAATACAGTTCTGGTTAACTTAAATTTTGGCCTATCATGATCCAATGCATGTTACTGCCTTATAAACCCACCAACTTTCTCCTTTTTACACACACTTACACCTACTCTTCATATGACCCTTTTCTCGATCTCGGTAGATCGAGATACACAGAACGCACATACACCACACGCCCCGTTCTCACCCTGTGAATTTCATAATGGTGTCTTCTTCTACCTCACTTCACGTGGAAATGTGCAACAACCAGTAGCTAGCTCTCTCCCAAAAATGGAATTATTGTGGTGTCTAATAATGACATGCATATATCAAATGACATTGTTTATTGTTCTAGAAACAAAATAAATACAAAGTGAATAATCAAATTACTAAGATTATTTTTGTGGATGACATGACTTATAATTAATAATAATTTTTCTTTAATGGAATATTCAATTGAAATATAACTATTTTTAATTTATTTAAACAACACTTAATTTTTTCTTGTAAATTATATTAAGTATAAAAATATTTATAAGTTTGCGTTAAGATAATTTGTTATTAACTGAAAATTGTTATATACAAAAGTAACAGCACAACGCTTATTAGTATTTGCACTCTAAGACTCTCTTAATAACTCTCTACATATAATAGTTTTGTAATAAAAATTCTTTAAAAAATTTATATATGATAATATCCGATCTCTATTAAAAAAATGATAATATTCTTATAATTATACCAATTGTACTAAGCATTGCCGAGGTTCTGTAGTTTGTAAAACATCCATGGGGGATTTTTTTTATTTTTTTTATTTTTGCTTCATTTTCTTTATGGTTAGATCTCGAGTTACATATATAATCGAATATTCTTGGTTCCGATCATCAAACTTTGAGAGTATGTCTTGCTTCACAAAACTTTACCGGCAAGATGACTGTTCATACACGTTTATGTTGCAAAAATGGCAATAGGAAGCGTTTGATGGGTTTTTATTTTTTTTTGTTGTTGTTGTACATTTATATATTATCGAAAACAAGGAGAAAACTTTAGCCCACCCTAAACAGTTATTTGATGGGTCTAATACCTAAATAATACACATTCACCAGATTTAAATAAAAAGTCTCCATCCAATATTGTCCCATGTAAAACTCTATATATACTAATGGAAACTCCCAGCAGTGACGGAAGAAACCTTGGCCACATCTGCTGGCTTTGGTTTTGGCAGCAGAACAACCGCTAGCACGGCACTCACGGCGGCTGCCACGGCACCCAGCACAAACGCCGGCAAGTTGCCACCACCAAACCATTTATCCCACTGTCCACTTATAGCCGATACTATCATCTGTGTATAAATGTGTGCATATACATAATTAGTCAAATAATTACCAAAAATGTAATTAAATTCATTTCATTGCTAAGGATTACGCTAAACAAAGCATGTACAGTTCTTAATATAGTTGTGACATAATAATGTATTGCTGATGACTAATATACCAAGTAAATGGATTCTAACCTGTGGCACGACAATTGCAACATTGAGGACACCCAAAGATAAACCTGAAAATTTTGAAGCAAAAAGAAAGGTTATATATTTTGATTTATGATTGACTATATCAGTTGGTCGATTTCTATAAATTTTAACTAACTAGCTTAATTTATAAATAAAAATACTTAACTAATAATAATAGTAATATTTATTGGTAACTATTTTAAATATAAAAAACACACTAAATGTCTAAATGATACGAGTTACTGTACCTTGGCCTGCTCCTGAAGTGGTGGAGTATATGGATGCCAGAGCAAATGGGACGCTGTAAGTAATCTGGGTACACACATGCAGATTATAGAGAGTATTAGTTTAATTTGCAATTTTGCATGACATATATTGATGTCAAGCTTTTAACTTTTCTCATACTTCTTCTTACAAAGTACTAACTGACAATTGAAAACTTCATTTTTCACGTCGCCTCAACCTTCCAAACAAAAACAAAAAAACAAGAGGTATTTTTCATATGTTTATGGTTATTAGTTAAATCTGCATATATATTATATGCAATACTTACCAACGCTTGGCGGCTATAAAAGTATCGTCCACATGAAGAAATAATAATAATATGACTGAAATATTTAAATAAAAATATTAAACATTCTCTTTTTTTTTGGGTGAAAATATTAAATATTCTCTTAATTATATATTAAATATCATGATAAATAATAATCATTTAATGATTTTAAAAACTTTAAATGTTTTGTGGATCTGAAAATTATGAATTAGTTTATAAAAAGAATAAGATACATTTTCAAAATCTTTAAAAATTCAATCTTCATACAAGGTATGAAATAACTTACTGCTACGGATAAGGAAACATAATATTTTCTCTCTTACTGAATAATCATTTATTGATCTTAAATTTTAAATATTTTATACGTTAATGTGTTATAGTATAAAACAGTTTTATATTATTATTTAATTATAAATTAGTGTTAAATTTATTTTAAGATAATTATTTTAAAAAATAACAAACTTAATATATTATATATATATATATATATATATATATATATATATATATATATATATATATATATATATATATATATATAAAATAGGTTGTAATTGGTTAACTTATAAAAAAATTATATTACATAACCTTTTTTCATATTTTATAGATCTAAAAAAATCTGAACTTTTAACTTTTTCTCACTCTTATTTTTACTAACGGTCAGTTGTAAACCTCATTATTGATGGGTCCTCAACCTTCCAATTAAAAAAAAAAGTTTGTTTAAAAAGATAAAAAGAGGTATTTATAATTTAATTATTTTAAATATTAAATGTTTTCTAGATCTGAAAAGTATTTTTTTTAGTATGCCAACGAAATAGTAATTTTTTGGTATTTCTAGATGAGGAAAGTAAGAAACATTTAAAGAAAAAGAAAAGTAAAAAAATGGAATTTCCATAGATGATGAGAAAAGCTTACCGCAAGAGGAACACCAAGGACGGAGAAGAAAGTCAATGCAGCAGCTTTGACACCAAGTGAGGGATATCCAACAAGGGAAACGGCGTTTAAGCGTTCATGTTCTGCAGCCTTTGTGATAAGCACCGTCATTGCCATGCAAACGGCGAGAATAACGTTAACGATCCCCCACAGCCACTTAACTCCCCCAACCAAACGACCCAAGGGTTCCACCGCCAACGACATCAATGCCAAAACCACAGAGTTCAGCATAAGCCCCAATGCCCCCACATGCACTCCGGAATCGTATGCTTTGTCCCCCACCTTACCACCGTACACCTCTCGCCCCATCCAATCAGTGTCGAACAACACATAAGGGAACCACGCCACCCAGTTAATAGCGGTCACCAACATCAGCAGCCACATTGGCCTCTTTAGACCCCTAAACGCACCGCAGAGTTCACCAAAGCACGAAAACCACGACCGCGAAACGCCGTCGTTTTCGTAATTGTCCTCATCCCCACGTGGCGTAAACTGAGGGTCTTCCACGCAAGTGAGCACAACGAAACAAAGAACGAGGAGAAGGACAATTGAGAAGAAGAAACAGCTCTTGAGATTTGCACAGAAGACGTCACACGCTTCGGTTTGTGTGAATTTGAAGGCGCGGTGGAGTTTGTCGTAGGAGCCTGCTGCGTAGCCGAGGACGTTTCCGATGGCCATGAAGAACGAGAAGAATGCGTTGGCGGTTCTCGTCTTGCGGTGGTCCCCGGCGGCGAGGTCGCCGAGAAATGCCCGGCATGGACCCTGGAGCATGTTGTTGGCCACGTCCAGGATCCAGAAGCCGACCACGAAGATTGCAACAGCCCGTGGGCGGGTCTTCTTTGCGAGGTCGTCGCCAGCTGCGTGTCCTATATCGGCTGCATAGCCAATTAGGAAGACGGCGATGGCAACAGCAACGGCCCCGGCTAAGATGAAGGGACGGCGGCGACCGAAACGAGATCTACATCGGTCGCTACTGTACCCTACAATGGGCTGCACCAGCAGCCCAGAGATTGGGCCACAGAGCCAAATGAAGGAGGCCCATGCGTGGGGGACGCCCAGGGTCTGGACGTAGGGTGTCAAAAGAGAGAGCTGTAGGGCCCACCCGAATTGAATTCCCGCGGCGATTGACGAGACAGCGATCATTTTTCTGAGAGGACTAGGTCCTGCTTGTTGTGCTGTCTCCACCTGAAGAGACGACGAAGGAGGTTGTTCCATTGTGAAACGCAGAAAAAGAAAAAGAAATATAAAGCTTTGGAGAGAAGAAGCAGAGAGTGTGAACGAAGGAGTGTGGGAGAGAGTTGGTGAGTTTATAGGGTGTAAGGGATTGGGATGGATAAGTCATTAAGTCAAAATATGAGTCAATTAGAAGAGCTCTGTCGCGTATTCGCCTGGTTTTTAGTGATGAGTGGCAATCCTTATCCATTTGTCAACGTGGGTTCATTAAATTTTATTATTTTCACAATACGTAACTTTAACCAAAATATTGTTGGACATTCAATGCTAAAGACTATTTATGAGGACCAATTAATTCTTTTAATAAATGTAATCTTTATTGGTTTCATTTACTGGCATTGAATGGTAAAAATGGTTTCAAAATTATATGAAAAATATTCAAAAATATTTGTCCCAAGAAAATGTATCCGTTTTTCTTTGAAAACATTCCACCCATAATTAACACTTGAGTTTGAGTAATTACGAATAAGATATATTTTAAGAAGGTTTTTGTTTTTTAATTAAGAATTTTACCTTATAAAACGTGTTTGTTAAATCAAATATATATTAATAATTTAATTAAGGCCAATTTACATCTGAAATCTAGATTTATATGTATTGTCTTTTTATATTGATTATATATGTATGACTGATGTAAAAAAAATATCACATTTTACATAAATTATATGTATAATTAATATAAAAAAATATCACATTTACATTAATTATATATTAATTATATGTATAATTGATATAAAAAGTTATTATTATAGGTTTGAATTTACTTGAACCTATATTCAAACAAAAAAATGATATATTTCAATATTGGAAGAACAAAAATATATTGAAAATTTTACAGGGATGAATTTGAAATATTTGTATATTTATGAGGACAAAAAAATTATTTTAGTCACTCTAATATAACTACCAAAGTAATTTGGTAGCAAATATGTTGCTAAAATATATTAATTTTAATTTTAAAAAATAAATTAGTGACTAATATGTCTGTCTTTAATTCATTTGTTTAGTAATAATTATAAATAATAAATTTAAAAATTATTAATTTTAGTAACTACAATTTTCAATAACTATTTTGGTTGCTATTTTCTTTTCAACAATAACAACATATTATTATTATAATTATTATTATTATTATTATTATTATTATTATTATTATTATTATTATTATCATCATCATCATCATCATCATCATCTCATTATGCGGCAAGTAACCCTCTTCCAACTTTGCAAGCCTAGGCCTTCAATTTTTAATGTCTAACTAGTCAATATTTATTACAAAAGTGAAGGAAAAGGTTTTTCCTAAATTATCCAAAGAACATCAAGCCAAGTTTGTTTTATTGGGGTGCAAAACACAATAAATGACAAAACAAAAACCATCAAATGGTTGGTTACCATGAAAAAGAAACATATTTGAAATACAAGATGATGGAAAGTCAATTTCACGAGTCTAATAGGATATACTTATTTTTGTTACAAGATATTCAGAAGGACATGATTCACATGCAATTATTTTTACACGAGTCATGTGCAAATTCTCATTTTAACCTAGATCAAGAGTAGTCCTTTTGATTGTTTTCCTCCCTTAATCCGATCCTTATTAGTTGGAGCCTCACCAACATTAGAGCTACCTTTCTGAAAATTTATTTATGTCAACTTACCTCCTTCGAAAGTTTTTAAGCCTTTTTGTTACCCATTGATTGTCGCCCAACATTGATAATCCCTTTAAATTCCACACCGCCACAATTTCTTGATTTTTGTTGTTTCTTATTTTTAGTAACAACCGTCAAATCTCCATACAATTCCTCATTTTCCCCTTATTTCCTCAATACCTATTAATGACCTCATTAATGTCAGGGTTGATTGTCGTGTTGTCATTGGGTCCCCCATGTTATGTTCATGTTCTTATGACTTGACTACTAACCTTTGTGCTTCACCCTTAGTGCATGAACAATTGCCCTCTCTTTCACTATGCAATTCCTTTTTTGCCCTTTATTTCCTTTCTCCATAATGACCTTATTAATGTTAGGGTTGATTGTCGTGTTGTCATTGGGTCCCCCATGTTCTGCTTATGTTCTTGTGAATTGACAACGAGCATTTGTGCTTTGGCCTTTGTGTGTGGACAGCTGCCTTCTCTATGACTATACGATTCCACACCACCACACGATTTCTTGATTTTTGTTGTTTCTTATTTTTAGTAACAATAGTCCAATATCCATACGATTCCTCCTATGACCCTTATTTCCTTTATCCTTATTAATGACCTAATTAATACTAGGGTTGATTGTCGTGTTCTCATTGGGTCCCCCATGTTCTGCTTAAGTTCTTACGAATTGACTACCTTCCTTTGTGCTTCAGCCTTAGAGTGTGGACAAATGCAATCTCTATGACTATACAATATGATTCACATCTTTTGCATATATATGAAGACCTTCATATTTTACATTGAACCAAAAAAATTTGTACCACACTTTGTTGAAGTAATACCCTTTCTAAACTAAAATGTTTTAAAGACTACAAACTTTTGAGAAGAAAATTCTAAGTCTTCATGCTACTAATGGTTTTCTTCGATTACTTGAATTAATTAAGATAGGACTTGATCAAGAAGTATGAAGAAAAGTTGTACAAAAAAATAATTTTCTTATGATACTAGTCTTCCTTAGCCCAAACACTCTCTAGGATTTAAAGCCAAATTCTTCCAACCCATTGAGTGTTTGTAATCACCTTCACTCAAGGATCCTTACTAAAGAGAGCATCCCAAAGGTGTCATAGGAGCATGTTGGGAATGATGGATGTCTTTGTGATCGATGGTTCTAGATATCTTGAGAAGTATCCTTTAAGATATTTAATATACTTTGATTTATCATTTAATATCTTAAATAATAAAGGAAGCATCCCCTTCTAATAAACTTATGATATCCAAGATACAAGCTTGATGAGATATAGCAAAAGCAGTGTTTTCATTGTGCAGAAAAAGACCAAGGTCAATTAATTGATTGTCATTATTCAACCCCCTTCTAGTGGTCAATTGATTCACTTCACACTTGTCCTACCACTGGTTGACTCAAGTTAATCTCAACACACTACTTTCTTGCAAACTTTCCTCTCAAGGGCATCAATGGTTCTAATATTCACCTCCACTAGTCTACCTACCATAGTTGCCAAAGCCAATAGGTTACTTTAACCATAATACTCCATCTCGTGGTTTTAAATTGCAGTTGTGGTTGTGTTTTAGTGAGTCAGAAAGCCTTTATATTGTCAGGAAATGTGCCTAATGCAATCGCAATTTCGATTGCAATTACATTGTGGTGAGTCAAAATTCCTTGACATTTCAGTCATAATTGCGATTGCAAAATGCTATTTAAAATTATGCTTCATCCCTAAGCATGGAAACCTTATCTAAATCAAAGTGCTTTCTATTTTTAACCTTAAAAGAAACAAAGTCTAATATCTAAGGCCTAACAACTGAATGGTGATCATACATAATCTAAGGGTTCTGGTCCTACAACTAACCAATTCATAGTCTTGTGGAATCTAGGTCAAACTTCACCATATAAAAATCATGCCCTACGTCTATTACTTTGAAACTTCCTTATTGATAATTTCTAGATAGCACGTAATTTATCCAATATAGTATAGAAATTGAGTTTTCTCCCCTAAAAGCTTTACAATAATAAAATCTTTCCATGACCACCACAACTTCTACAAGATACTATAGTCAACAAAGTGTGCACGCACACACACAAACACAATGAATATGTTACCAAATTATAACTACAACTAGTCTTAAAATGTACCCGAGTGTAGCTTGCAAACTAAGGTACACCTTCTAATAAAGAAGTAGGTGTGTACATATACCCACTCATTTCTTAAAATTAGTATTTTGGCCAATTGTAACTGACTTATTTTAAAATACACTTGTATATAGATTGCTAACATATGTATTTCTTCTAAAAATGCATGCATGTGCGAACACACATTTATTAATTATTTTTGTGTCGTCCTCATGTCTCCCTCTCTACCAAGAGTATATAATATAACATTAGCTTCTCTCAAGAGGGTCTAGCTTAGTTGGTTGAGTAGATGTATGAATTATTATTAGTTTTTTTTAAAAGTTGATTTAAAATAAAGGTGAGAAAACTCTTATTTATTTTTAGACAAATTTTTATAGCCTTAAATAAATTCAAAATGGAGCCTATTTTTTTTTCTTTGTAAATTTAATTATTTGTATGCCATTTTATGTTTCCTATTTTTATTCACAAAAATAAATCAAAAATTTATTTTATTATGCGATGATGGTCAATATTTTTAATAACAGTGCTTGCAATTAATTGTGGAAATGTATTTTAATTAAGCTTAAATAATGAAAATAATTATTAACAGTGCTTCCAAAAAAACAAGAGTTAAAATACCTTACAATAAATATATATGATGGACTTAGGCGAATAAAAAATGTGTGCAGGAATTAAAATAAAGTTTAATAGGATAAAATAGTAAGAAGGTTGTCTAAGAAAGATTTACAAATTTTATATGTTTGTCAGAACACTTAGTTGGCCATTAAAATAATTAAATTTCTGTAAAAAAAATAATTAAATGTGAGGAATATAATTAGTTGAGTTAAAAAAAAAGGTATTTTACCCTCTGGGCCCTCACAAATTTACATCCGTCTTTAGTTCTTGAAAATATTGATTCGTGGAAGTTTTCATGCTGAACCTCAAACTCAAATCTTGTACTGACCCAATTCACATGCCACACACTAATTTCTTTTTCTATTCCCAAATAAAACTCATTTACAAAAGGTAACTAACGTTTTTTATTTTTCTTTGTTCGGCCAAAAAGCTGTAATGGTGTAACCCTTTCGGTCCTCTCCCTCTTCTGCGTGTCAAATTCACCAAAGTAGTCGACACAAAATATACTTCCTCTCCTTTTGCCCTAATACGCTCCAAAACTTTGCCTCCATTAGTCGTCATAGTTTCTAGAAGACTATAACATGTACTTTTTTTTAAGCAGACTACAACATATACTTTCTATCTCTTTACCCCCTAAAACAATCCCAAAATTTCTCCTTTTTCATTTCCAGTTTAATTTTGCCAAGGTTTCTAGTTCAAGATACACCAAATTAAATCCAACTCAACTATTAGAATCACAATATAAAAATAAATAGAATATTGTTATGCCATAAGATACTGAATAAAATATTAAATCTCTAAAAGCTTTCAGCATGCAATGTGTATATACACGCACACATTACACACTGTATAAAAGTTTATTGCACTATCATTTAGTATGAATGATCATATATGTTGAGATTTTTTTATTTTTATAATAATAAATTAAGATTTTTTTATGCTTAAAAGAATAAAAAGTAAGATTAAGATTTAATTATACTTTTAAGCTCTAATTGCATGAATTGGGTTTAAGAGGATATCATAACTGTGTAATTTTAAATGTTTCATAAGTTGATTTTTACAAAACACTCCAATAGGTTTTACTAAATTAACCACTATACCAACATCATTTGTATTAATATATATAGATATAGATATAAGAGTTACAGTATATTATATATAACATAAAAAGTAGAGCAACTTTTGTTATAAATCTGAATCAATTGACCAAATTCTATTATTCTACCTACTAAAAGTAACACAAATATTTATGTTGTAAGGAACAATAGCATAAATATATAAAATAAAAATATATTTAATATTAAATATATTATTATGTTCAGTAAAGTTTTTTCTTATGTACATTATAATATTATATTTACTACATTTAATGATGCATTTACTACATTTACTACATATATTTAGTAATAAATAAAAGGATGAAATAAATTTTAATCTCTCGTTAATTTTTCATTAGCATTTTTTATCTCTAACATTGAATTTAATCCTTTAAGTGTCGATGTGTTAAACGAAAATTCACATAACACAATACATGAAAGACATGCACATAACATGAATGTCACATGACACACATGGAGGTTATGTTAACACATAGACGTGACACAATATTTTTTGTGGCACTTTTATCCTAAGAAAAACTCAAAATGAAATTTTAATTATTATAAAATTTTCATCCTTAAATTTTAGTTCCAATAAATTTTCATTCTTCAATTTTAAATTCTAAATATTTCAGTCCTTAATTAATTTTTTGTTGTCGTTTTTAGAATCCTTAATATCTTCTTTTCACTTGCTATCATACCACCAATATCATCACAAATTATCATTCAAACCATTATCCACAAATAATATCATTTGCTTTTTAACCTATAATCGGCGAGTGTTCCTAATAAAAATAGTGTTAATCTTCCAAATGTTCTGGTCAAATGGTGGGCTTTCGTTTAAGGGAATTCTGGTTAGGTGTCTTTAAGGTATTTCGAGTGGATTGGGTTGATGTCTAGGCCATGTGATTCCACTTTCCTATTTCATCATTTGCTATTAATGGTTTGAATAATATTGTGTGATGATACTCGTGAGACTAACGCAGCTAAAAGAAATATTAAATATTTTTTATGATTTAAAAATATTAAATATATTAAAAATGACTAAAGTAATACAATTTTTATTTATTAAGGACTATAAACTATAATTTAAATTTTTAGGAACCAGAATTAAGGAATAAAAATTTATAGGAATTAAAATCAAATTGTCAAAAGTCAAATAAAATATTGTTATGTGATACAACATGAAGATGATACATAACATACCCTATACGTGATATGTCCATTTAGTGTCTGGTGTAAATATTATGGGTGTGATATGTGAGATAATATATTACATCTTATGTGACATTCATGTCTCGTGATTGTCATGTGTTGTGTTGATGAATATTTTTGTTTGACAAATCAATATTTAATAAATATGACCAGTTTAACATTAAGGATTAAAAAATCATGTCGAAAAATTAACAAAGAACCAAAACTTGTCAAAAATTTAAAGGACTAGAAATCAAACCAAAATAAAAAATAGTTTAAGGATGAAAAATTTATTTAACTCTAAATAATAATAATAATAATAATAATACATTTATTACACGTATATTTAATAATGTATATATATAGTTTATATTTATTAGTTGAGATTATAAAATAGTATAATTTGTTTTATGATATATACTATTAATGTACTTCTATAGAAATATAAATTATTATTATATATTAACAAACTAATAAATATATTATTGTATATAGTAAATATGTTATTATAATGTAATACTAAAAAAATTACTAAGTATAATAATAAAATATTTAATAAAAAATAGATTTTTATTTATATTAAATTATTTTTAATTTTTTAATACAGTGTAATATTAGAATTTGTTCAAGTGGTTCATATGTATATTAGAAATACACTTATGAAATTTGAGTGACTAAAATCATACAATTATAAAACATGAATAAACTATAATTACACATGAAAAAACTATAGTAGAACTCAATTGACCACATAATCTTTTCCTTAAATCAATTGCCTAAGTGAGAATTGACTTGTTGATACACACTGCATAGTCGTCACAATGGCTAGGCAATCCCAATATTCACACTAACAACTCCTAAATTCACAAAATTTTCAAATAGTTTAAAAACTTCACAACATAAATTTTAGAATTCTAAACCTAATATAACCTACATATAAACGGTTAATCAAATAATAAAATACTCAATATTTATATATAATTGCATGTCTTCTAAAATCATTCTTAAATTCATTATTGAGAGCTGATTAAGAACACATTTATCGGACACTCTTTTGAATATACTTTCTTTTATTAATTAAAATTTAGTAAAAAGATAAAAAAAAATTGAATCACACATCATATTTAATTATTCTCTTATGATTTTATAATTTTCAATAAATTTTAACTAATTAAAAAAAAACATTTGAAAGAGTCTGATCCTAACACTTCTCTTCATTATTTTACTTGATCTCATGTACACAAATACATGCAAGTTTTCTATTGATAATACAGTGAGAATGTTATAGGGTTGAATTGAAATCCTACTCATGCAACCTAATATCCATGGATCATGTATATTAGATCCATTAGACTTTCTTTTGCAAAAAGAACCATTAGCGTACTCTACAGAAAATACACTTGTTAATTGGGTCCAAACGCAATATATATACAGGTTTGCTATGTTTTTAAAAAATTATATCGTTTTATGCTCTCATTGAAAATTTGTCAAACTACTCGTTTAAGGAAACCACCCATCAATAAAATAAAGATTAACCCAAAAAATTATAATAGGTATTGTGGTATTTTTGTTATGATACCATAAATATTCTCTAATAGACAATTATATATATCTGAATCAAGTAAGACTATTATTGGTAGTAAAAAAATTTCTCAAAGTATTTCAACATAATCAATGAATTACATGGTCAAAACTTAAATTCGAGATCATTAGTTAATATAAAATAACCATGGACCAAACTTTGCTATCCTACTCCTATACTATAAATTAAAAAAAAAATGCTATTTGGTACGAAACCAATATCACGAATCACTTGAATTTTAAATCACAGCAATAATTTTCTTTGAAATAAATCTTAAGTAAAATTTAAATAAACTATTTAAATAGATTTCAACTGAAACGAACGCATTCGTGATATGTTATGAAACAGTTTAGGATTATCATAATTAAAATCCTCAAGTTGGACAATATGACTCTTGCTCACTTCACTCTCTCGATTACTCTCTTTTTTCTTTGGAATGTTCATTTCACACATTATATATCTTTGCAACTAGCCAAAAGACATGTTTTTCACCCATTTCATCAAACTATCACTTATTTTTATTTGTATATTTGATTTTCTTAATTTTGGTTATATACAAAATATTTACGATATACAATATTACTAATATTTATATTTATGATATACAAAGCCGAAGAAACAATACTTGTAGGAGTCTCAAAGGAACCAGCCATAACCTGCCGTTCTACCCCATGTACAAAACTATTGGCATTAAATTTAGCCCAGTCATTAATGGGTGGAAATTCCCAGCCCAATAACATTTAGATTTGGTATTACGAGTTATTAAATGTTAACCTACCCAACATGGCTGGTTTCAAAAGTTATGGTGGTGGAGATGGACCAATAAAAAACCAATGACCACTGTTCTGCTCATATCTTCTAAATTTTGTAAGAGAAAAAGGAAATCAGGCAGGGAAAGTTAGTGCCCCCCAACAACTATTAAGTGTTACCCTTATTATACAAAGTATGTTCATTAAAAATTAATCTATTATTCAATTTTCACGAAGGACTTTAATAAATTTTGAAGTTAGTTAAATAAATAAAAAGCATATAATCGTGGATGATTAACTATTTTTAGTCCTCTATTACTTCCCTTGAGTTTAAATAGTGTTAATTACATTTTATTTTTTTATGAAATTTAAATAATTTTAGTTCTTTTAATGCAAACATTTCTCAAAATTAAAAATGACAAAATGGGTTGAACTAACTGGGTCAATTCTAACCTATCTGATTAAATGTAAGGTTTGAGCTTTAAATTTTAAACTTGAAATAAATACATTTTTTTAGCTCAATCCGATTGTGTAACACAATGTAAGTTTTGCTTGCAAAAACTCACTAAAAAAGAAAAGATTTATTGGATTGAACTTTATTTTAGAGGCTCAAATTTAATCTAAGCAAATTTGACCCGACCCACTCTTGCCCACACCTCACATCAGATTCAAAATCACCTCAAATGCCAAAATCAATCCATCTTGACCCATATTCACTTTAGTACGAGAGTTTAGTCAAACAGGTAGTTAAAGTATAAGCAATTTTCTTTTTGAAGGTGTTAAAGTATAAGAATAAAGCTCAAGTGTAATAATACCTTGAATATTTATTTATAATGTTAATTTAAATCAATTTAAATGTCACTTTAGTATTTTTTTTTTTTAAGATTACTTTAGTATATTTAATGCTAAGAGTAGTGTGAGAGAAATACGGAATATGGCTCATCGTGGCAGTTGTCTCATTCACATTTCTACACACGTACCACACACAATTGTAAAGCATGGGTTGTCTTGCATGAAGATTGAAAAGAGTAATTTAATTTTTATTTTTATTTTCCTCCAATTTTTTTATCCCTTGGTCTTTTGGCTGATGCCTTAGCACCTTCTTCCGTAGAGGCTTAAAGTTTTGGGGCAGTAGCTCTGTTATGACTTATGAGTAATATTGTAAAGAATATATTGTATCAACAGTGAGAGAAAATAGCATTATTCAAATGAGAAATATTATTTTTATAACACTTTCTCATAATACTTTTTACATGTAAAGAAACAGATAAGTAAAGGAGAGAAAAGTATAAATAAGATAAGCAATGTGATAAGGAGAGATTAAGAGAAAAATAAATTATCAAAAAAGTACTTGAGAGAACATTGTAAAAAGTAGCATTTCCCTTATTATCATTAATTGATGTAAAGTCTTAAACTAAGACTCATCCTTAATCACCACATTCCTCTGAACACTGAAACAGACTAAAATTATATAAGAGGAAGGGTCTTCCAAGAAGTTCCAACCACTGCAATTATGTACAATCACACCAAACTCTGCAATTACTATGTTCAGTGGGTGCTACAAAAGTTACAAATGTAGCACTTGGTGGGTCTATTACATAATTACACACCAGCTTCAAATCAAAAGAGACTATCCAATTTTTCCTCTTTTATTACTGTTTTTTTTTTCTTTCTATTAAAGCAGGGGACAAAACTGAAACATGCAAAACTCCATTAACTAGTGAAAGCCCCCTGCCATCATGCTTGAAGCCTTGGCCTCATCAGCTGGCTTTGGAGTTGGCAGCAAGACAATCGCCATTATGGCGCTCAACGCGGCTGCCGCAGCACCCACCATGAAAGCCGGCAAGTTGCCACCACCAAACAAGGAATCCCAAGGACCACTTAATGCAGACACCACCATCTGTACATTCACATGTGTATACAACATAGTCAAATAATTGCCTATTAATAATATTATTATTCTTTATTTAGAATAATTTCTCCATATATGAATTAGACAAAGTAACTAAGGGAAAAATATATGAGTAAGTGGATTCTAACCTGTGGTACCACAATTGCAAGATTGAGAACTCCCAAAGATAAACCTGAAGCAAGAAAGAAATTAAGGTTAGTAAAAGTGTAAAACCCAATTGGCTACTTGAAATTGCCCACCCAAGTTTGAGGACAATTGAGTGTGTTTAGCAAAAACCAATTTGTGAAAAATAATTTTTTTAAAGTTACTTTTATAAAATACTTTATTAAGTATAAATCATTGTAAACTAAAATAATCTATTTCAAACAAGTTGTGAATTGGTGATTTGTTTACCTTGTCCTGCTCCTGAAGCGCTGCAGTATATTGATGCTAGAGCAAAAGGGACACTGAAAGTAATCTGAACACAAGAACAACAAAAGGTGTATATTAGTTTAAAGCAACTGGGTCATTATTCAAGGTTTTCAACTTTTTTCCATGCTTCAGTGTTTATAATTGTCCTGTAAACCTCGTTTTTTATGTGACTTCCTCTTCACATCAAGAATAAAGGTCATATGTCTATATTTCATTAAAAAAAAGAGTCATATATCTTTTATCATTTTTTAAATCTCTATTTGAATTATGCAAATATCAGACATAAATTAGGTAATACCTGCCAACATATTAAGACTGACATGAAGTCCAAACAGAAATTCCACCAGTCAAAACAGTCTACCTTTTAAGACTTTTCAAGATTCTTTATACAAAACTAATAATCAAGGAGATATAAATTTGTACTAAAATTTCTCTTGTCGCATCCATTCCTTGTATGTTTTCAATTTGCATTTTTGTCAACAAAATTTATTTGCTTATAAAATATATGCTTTAATATGTTAGTAGGTCCTTAAATTATTTTTAAAAAATTAAATAAGTCCTTAAAGAAACTAATGTTTTTGTAATCGATTATTTAGTTTTTCATACATTTTATAATTGAGTCCTTCAAATTAATAAAACTATCACAAATGGTTACTTTTATGATAGTTTCAAGATTTTATAAACTAACTTGAGTAACTCATTATAAAAAAGGACACAATTACAATTTTATTTTAATTTAAAAAACTAATTAAAATTTCAAAAAAAAAAACTCATGTATTAAACCAAAAAAAAAAAATAGCGCTAAAAATTTATTATATAAAATCATGTAAATAATATTACTGGGAAGGGCCCTACTGTACAACACCACCCACTAAAATTACCGTCCAGAATCATTTCCAACCAAGTACGAAGAAAAGTAAAACAAAAAGGAGAACTATATAATACCAAAAATTAATCAGACACGCTAATTAAATTTAAATTCCCCTAATGATGGTGTAATGATTTGAAATAATTTTTAAAAGAAAAAGCTAAAATTTGTTATTATTTGTTAATAAGTGTTAGTAATTACTACACAAAACGCAGTCGTTTAGTTCAGGCGTAGTTAGTTGAGAGAGAAGGGAGAGAGAAAACATTACCGCAAGAGGAACTCCAAGAACCCCAAAGAAAACCATGGACCCAACCACCACCCCCTCGGAGGGGTGGCCCACGGCGGCGGGGTTCATCCGGCGCTGGTGCTCCGCCACCTTGGTGATCACCACCGTCATTCCGAACCCAATCGCGAGAATAAAGTTCACAATCGCCCAAAGCCTCTTCACTCCCCCAACCATCTTCCCCAACGGCTCCACCGCCAACGACATGAAGCCCAACACGACGGCGTTTACCATCAGCCCTAACGATCCCACGCGCACTCCCTTCGCGTACGCGTCCTCCCCAGCAGTTCCACCGTAGACCTCACGACCCATCCAGTCAGTGTCGAAAAGGAAGTAAGGAAACCACCCCACCCAGTTCACAGCTGTGACCAGCATCAGCATCCACATCGGTCTCTTGAGCTCTTTCAGAGCACCGAAAAGCTGAAAGAAACAAGAGGGTTGAGTGGCATCATCCAGAGGAATTGCTTCAACTTGCTTGTCCTTAACGTAGAGCAGAGCAACAGTTGCTAAAAAGAGAAGCAGTAGGATCGAGAAAAAGAAACAGCTTTTTAAGTTTGCGCAGAAGACGTCACAGGCCTTGGTCTCCGTGAAGGGGAAGATCTTGTGGAGACCGCTGTAGGACCCTGCAGCATACCCAAGCACGTTGCCGACGGCCATGAAGAACGAGAAGAAACCGTTGGCGATTCTCGTTTTTTGCTGGTCGCCGGCAGCGAGGTCAGCTAAAAAGGCGCGGCAGGGTCCCTGGAGCATGTTGTTGGCCACGTCTAGGATCCAGAATCCTATGACGAAGACCCCAACTGCACGGGGTCGGGTTTTTTTAGTTATGTCGTCGCCAGCGGAGTGTCCTATGTCGGCCGCGTAGCCGATGAGGAACACGGCGATGGCGACGGCTAAGGCGCCTCCGAGGATGAAGGGGCGCCTTCGGCCGAAGCGAGAGGTGCAGTGGTCGCTGTAGTAGCCCACAATGGGCTGCACCACCAGCCCCGAGATGGGCCCACAGAGCCAGATGAAGGAGGCCGCCGCGTGGGGGACTCCTAAGAGCTGAACGTAGGGGGTTAAGAGAGACAGCTGCAGAGCCCACCCGAACTGTATGCCGGCGGCGATGGACGCCACCGCAAACATTTTTCGGAGTGGGCTCGCTTCGCCCGGCCCCCCCTCCAGACTAAGGGTGCTGGAAGTGTTGGAAGGTTTTGTTGGGTCGTTGGGTTTGGTGAGAGATGGCGCCTCCATGCTCAATACTCAATAATAATAATAATTAACCTCAAGAGAGAAACGTGGTTTCTCGCTCTCAAGGGTTCGAGGAGCAGGAACAATAGAAGATGTGTTGTGTAGAACCAAGGAGGGACTGGGGGGGTTTTATAGCGTGGACATGGAACTGTGACTTAAGATGTGTGGATATATGTAATTTTATGATAATGGATAATTTTAAGTTTATTATCCCTTTTTCGCTTAATTTAGGTTGCTTTGGTATATTACATGGAGAGAGTGAGAGAGTGAGAGAGAGAGAGAGTTTAAAATGCAAGCTGGTCCTATTCTCGCTGCTTCCTCGAACTGACGTGGGTTTTACTTTTATCCTTTCACACCCTTTAACTTTAATGCATGAATTTTGGTCTCCACGGTTAAACTTAAACATAGGATATTTACGAGTAGGAAAAGTGATGTATCATGTATGAACGCTTATGTGTCACTAAACACTTAAAAATAAATATAAATATAAGAAATAATAATATAATAATAATAAAAAAAAGAGATAACAATTTGGTGTTGATATATTAATAATGGAGTATGGGAATGAGTTAGAAGATAGGACAGACTATAAATACGGACACAGATGTACAGTGAGATGCATGAGTTGATTGAGCTATGTTGGTGACTGTTAAAATAAGAGGGAGGTTCGTTCTGGGGATTAAGATAACGGACTTATTGTTTGACAAGGAATATTACGAGACTTAATTAGTATTAACAGCAAGAGGAATTTTGAAAAATGATAATAAAGACAAAGATAGACCTGGAACACGGACTGAGGGAGGCCTAACGTATGCTGCATGCACTTTGTCCTTTACCCTGGGATAAAAAATGCATAATGAAAATGGGGAGTTTCAGATTTTAAGATTATCATGTAAAATAAGTTTAATTGAGTTTGCATAAGGGATTTTAAATAATAATGACTTGAAGAATCATGATTCATGCACTGATCAGTGGGAAAGAGGGATCACTGAGATGGATTTAGATTAGCTGGCGGGATCGATGTACCATGACTGTGATTTATATATGATTTGATTTTGAGATATTTTAAGGAAGATAATCAGATTTTAATTTGACTTAGTGTAAGTATTTTTACATTTTACATTAATACTTTTATTCTATTTACTACATTTTATTAAATTGAAAATTAAATAATTTAACGTAATTTTTTCTAAGAATATATATAACATAATATTTAATTAAATACCATATTAATGTATCATTTTTATTACATATGTTGTTTATATATCAGAATTAATTTATCTGAATTAAGAAAATTTACAATATAATGAGGTTAATTCTTGAAAAATGATTTTTTAATCCTGAAATGCGAAATTTTATTTAAAGAGAATTAAACATATACTATTTAAACCAATCACGTGATGATATATAAGATAAATCATATCAGGTATACATACAGTTTTAATTTTGTAGACTTAAATAATATATTATATGTTAAATAAAATAATGTGATGCAATATTAATTAAAATATCTTAATATATTTCATAAAAACATTTAAAACGATAATTGAATTAATAAATTATAATTTCTCTAAAAGACTAGTAAAAGTGTCATTTTAAAATTTGGATACATATCGTTTGAAAAAGTGTCGTTAATCAATTATTGCTGCTTATCTTAGTTTAGTACAAAAGAATGAGCTTTGCAGGAAAATTTGAATCAATGAGAATATGATACGATGTCTAAAGTATTAATTATTGTCTTATACTTAGATTGACCTCCTCAGGCTGTAAGACGTCCAGTTTACCCTTTTATATGAGCTTTTTAATTTTTAAGAAACTTATGAATTTTAAGTTTAATGAACATAAAAATTAAAGATAAAATTTGTAAAATAAAATAAAAAAATAAGATTAAAAAAATACAATTATATTAAGAGTAAAATGGCCGAGGTTAAAATCTATAATTTTTTTAAGTTAAAGATAAAATACAATAAATTATTTTTTTAAGAATAAAATTCACTAAAAAGTTTAAAAAATTGAAAAAAAATACAATTAAACCAAAAGAAAATCCTATAATCAATCCAGGAGAAAACGCAAAAAGGCTAGTAGTCTATACTACTCTTTTTGTCATCAGCACAAAGAATAAAAAGAAGATGTGCAGTTTTCGTATTAAAAGATCTATCTACTCGGATGCATGGGGTTGAATCACTCGAGAAGTAAAGTCACATAAAAGGAACATCAGGAATCATATATGGATTGATTATTAAAAAAAAGTTAAACTATACTTACACAGGTTAAAATATATTTCATCCTCTAATTTTTTTAACCAATAAAAGTTATACAATCTTTAAAAAAAATACCATAAATTCTGTAAAAGTGTATACACAAAATATTTAACATATTTATGACTCCGAGATTTGTATAACTGCGCAAAATGCATCACATTATCGTTCAGTTTTCTTAAGGAGTCGGTGGTTGTTGGGTTTGGGCATCAAAGGCAAACTGTTGTCGGTGGTTTTATCCACCAACTTTTTCTTTTCAGTTATTTTTTCTTTCGGCATTCTTATTCATTTTCTCTCTCTTTAATTAAATATGATAACCTCATTCTTTTTGGCCTTTTAATTCGTAAAATATGAATGCGCGTGCAGAACCGTTTTCAGTTTTATTTTCTAACCGTGTAAATATTTCTAGTTGGCAGTTTTATAATCACACATTTAATACTTTAAGATATATATATTATTAAAGGTTTGACAAAACATTCTTCGTTATCAATTTTATTTTATTTTTTATATAAAAAAGAATCGTATTCTGACGTGGATTAAAACTTTAGTTTGAACATGATCACTCTCCACTTCGATGCTTCATTATCATAGACTTGAATTTTCTAATTAAGTAATATGAATAAAGTTTCTCTAACATGATAAATAGAGATTAACTCATTCTTTGTTTTTTATTCATGAAAATTTAACACAATAACAGAAAATTTACAATAATATTCACACACCATATTTAACCAACTAAGTTAAATATATTAAAAATTAACTCTTTGATTAATTTGAAATATGTTATGATCTCTCATATTTATCTTAAAAATGATCTCAAAGAAGTTTTTGTTTCCTATTATATAATCTACTTATATAGTTATTTTTATCAGAGATTCACTATCTCGAGACCTGATATGATATATTTTTCTCCTTCTCTCTTAGTGTATGAACTCCTTTAATGATAATGTGGTGAGTACCTAAAAAAAGACTTCAACATTCAAGTCAGGACCTGAGTTAAGAGCTTAGTAGAAATAAAATGTCATTAACTTTTCAAGGGTGTCTCCTCTTGTATAAATAATAAGACTGAGTTCGAACACAATAACTGTTCACAACACTAATTACGAACACTATCGGACTGCAGTGCCCGATTACTACCACGTACTAGATCATGGAGATTGGTTACTATCACGTCCAAGCTCTTGTGAGCCCGGTGTGATATAATAACATTTTTTTTAATATATTTCTTTTTTTTCAGGAAAAGATTCATAATAAAACTTAAAATGAAAAAAAAGAGAAAAAATAAACAAATTAAAAAGAAATATAATGCATTACAAGAGATTCAAATCACGTACTCACAACTTATCTTTTTTTTAATCTATCTAATATGACAATAGTAAGGTTTATATTTTCTTGGTATATATTTTCTAAGTCAGATATTAGCATATATATTATCTTATAAACATATGTAGAAAATCAAAAATAGATATTACCAAGAGTTGAATTTAGTAGAAATAGTTAATCTTTTACGAACTTGATGAATTAACTTATTTAAAGATGTGTTCACATTTAATGATCATTGATGTATCAAATATGATTAAATACGTAGACAATAAATATGTTTATTAAATCAAATGTAATTTGTGAATAGAAAACTTAAAGTACTATAAAAAATAATCAACACATGACATAATTAAATATAGAAGAAATTTCAAACCAATAGTCGCAAGAATAAAAGTAATTTAAATTTAGCACAAATTCTACACATGATTTGAAAAATATTTATAAGTTATTATTATCTATCCTAAAATAATTATTGTCTTATATTATTTTATACAAATAAAAAGAGTGATAATTTTATAAAAATTAATCTTATATCATCATTATATTATAAGAAATATAAATAAAAAATATAATAAATATTATATTATAAGTTAAAATAATAATTATTTTAGAATAATGTTTTCTTACACAATAATTATAATAAAATGAGGAATTAACATTTACCTTGCCAAACATTCAGTACAAAATATACTGCATTTATTCGTGAAAACATTTTTTCCCTCTACAATTATTCTCCAATAGAAATAGGGAGGAGATAACTAAAAAGTGAGGAGTTTCACATGTATTTTTTTATTATATTTTTCACTCATTTCTTTATTTTTTTCTCATTTGCTCCCTATTTTTTTTTTCCCAATAAGCATCTTTCATTTCTGTTTTATTTATATTTATCTAATATATCTTTATCAGCTCTATATTTCTCTTCTCTCCATGGGGCACTCATGGCCATTGGATCAGGGTCAATGATGATGAAGACTGAAGACCAAGGTAAATTAGACTAGTGTGGACTTGAAGACTGAAGAACTTGAACGTGCACCGGACTTGTTGACTTTTTTATAAACTTCAATTTCACAACACACACAAGTGCTGACAAGGATACCAACTACGTCTCAACTTATTGGACGAATACAGATTTGCGTGAATCCCTTCTCGGCTAAACGTGCTTTTAAATGCGTTTGGCAACTTTTTCCTTCTGCTCCCCAAAAGGCTTAGCCTATTTCTTCTGCACTTCATCATCTCATATGTGTGATACACGGTCACTAATATATTAAAAATTACATTATTAAAAAGATTAGGAATCTTATCGTTAGAATCTTGAGAGGAAAAAAAAAAAATTAAAACTACAGTCAGGAGAGAAGTTTGAATTTCTTTTACAGAGATGAGTATTTTTTCTTCTAATGGACAAATACTTAAAAAGACATATAAGTAATATACTTATCAAAATAAATAAATAATTACTAACAAAATATTGATCCGATTAATAGTGAACTTGATCTCCTTAAATAAGATATCAAATATGAGTCTTGTAAATGAAGAAAATATAATTAAAATGAAAAAATTTATTATAAATAATCAATAAGATTTTTTGATAAAAATTAATTATTAACAAAGTTAGTAAATATTATGTACCAATAACAAAATTAAAAAATATTTATAAGAAAATGTTCAACCCTAAATATAATCAACTTTTAATAAATGTTCACAATTTATAAGACATGTTAGCTGCAACTCTTATATTTACTATATATCATGCATATTATGAGAATTAAATTTATTTTCATAAGTATGTATTTCATGTAAAACATATATTCCGTCGTCCCACTATATAAAATAAATTTGAACAATCAAACTTTGACTATATAAAGTTTAAATTGTTTAGATAAGGATTAGTCCCATTATATATATATATATAATCAAATTACAGCGCGTGCGTGTTTGATTACTTTTGCTTATCATATTGATTGTAACATATGATGGCTAATGTGCTTTTGTGGCTGCATTGTGTAAAGTGCTTATATTATGTGAATATGATATAAAGTTTTTTGTTTTTCTATTTTAATTTTTTAACTTAAATACGATGAAATTATTTTTTGGTTCTCCAATTTTTGTTTTCGTTTTAATCTTTATAAATTTTAAAAATAGTTCTTATCACTGTTTAGTAATAGTGTGTCTGTAAGCAATTATTCTTAGCTAACATGTAATATGACATATCGACATGTATACTACATTATAATTAAGTGATTATTGAGACTAATACTTAAAAGAAAAATTATAAAATCAAAAGCAACAAAAATATTTGGACGACGAAAGATAAATTTAATTTTTGTAATTACTAAAATACATCTTACGCAGTTACGCTTAAATTTTTGTTTCAAAGACGTCAATGATGAGACGTCGACAAATGTATTGGGTCTGTGTAAGTAATAATTAAAACAGACTAAGATGAGTAAGATCCCCTTTGTTTATGCTTATTTTTTAAAGAAACGTTTTTTTAATAAAAATAAGTAACTTTATGTTTTTTTTTATGTTTGTCTAAATTATTTTTTTAAACAGTTTTTTATAAGATTTTTTTTTTAACTTAGTCCTTGGGTTTAGTTTCATCATGTCATCAGTTTTGTGGGGAACCCAACAAAAAACTTTTTTAGTTTTGGGATCTACATGAAAATTCTCAAATATTTAAAAACTAATTCAAACATAGTTATAATCCCTGTTACTTTTAAAAAAGAAAAGTTATAATCCCTGCCAAATGATGAATTGTCATCCTTAGAGTTAGATACAACTAGTGTGTCTATAAGTGGTCTTAAACCAAATATCAACAGAACAGGGACAGCGAATAACTTGGAAATCTAAGTCGGACATTTCTCCACGCCTGGAGACAAGATCATCATCCATCTGAATCTGCTTGTGTATAAAAAGAGTTGCTCTCATTATTAAGAAGTACATCATGTAGCAACTACCAAATCCACACGTCATTCAGATTTTCAGTCTTTTACATAAGGTTATTTTTCTTGGCTACCTTTTAGTTGTATTCGATAATTAATAAATTAAATGAAAATTTGAGGATCATGACTAAGAGTTCTGTTGATCATGGATTAAATTGTGGCAGCAACGTTGATAATGGGCATAGCAATCTAATTAGAAATTATTATAATATTATTATGGTGGAAAAATGACTTGGTGTCATTTAACATTGTGAAGTTCGACCATAAGGAAACTGATGATTGTGGAATGAATATATGGATACAAGCGTACGAAAATATAGTGGATCAAAATGGTGATGACTTTGAGGGTCGTAAATACAATGATATCAATAAAGAATAGACATTAAATAGCTACTAGTAATAGTGGTGTCATTTTCTAGCTAGCATTATTTTCTTTGTTTCCCTTGAGACGTTTCATACTTTGTTTTTCTTAATTTTTATGTTTAAACTAAATTATAAAGGGTTGAGAAAATAAAAACTATTCAATGCATTCATCATATATACTTAATGTTTCAATTCAGTACCGAATCACATGAAGTAAGTGCCGTGAAATAATTTTAACTTAATTATTGATTTTAAATTCGAGTCTTAAATATAATTGTGTTAAATATTTTAAAAAAATTTATTATTTATAATATTCTTACTTGACTTAATCTGAATTGCCTTAGATAAAAGATATTGTTTACATCATTGAGAAACATACCAATTGGTATAGTATTTTTAATACTAAGTAGAAAAATCGTTTTCAAATGGACTTATTTGTGCTAGGCTATTCATGCAAATTAGCCAACCAGGCAAAGATTTTGTTTTTAAGATAAAAGTGTAGAAAATAAAGTTTGGTTTTAAAGTAAAAATAGGAGAAATATAAGGTAAACAAAAACACAATTAATTGGTGGACAAAATGAACTAAATGTAAAATAAATGAAGTATTGGAGATTTGACTACATTAAATCAATAATTTTAGTAATTATAAAGATCTTCTTTATCTAATCTTTATTCTAATATTATCTTAATCTTTTATAGCACTCTAATCATGATTACTCGTGTAAAAGAGTTTAATTTGTTTAACTCAAACGGACAAAATCCTAGAATGATTCCTTATATATGCCTAATGATGAGGCCCTTGAAATTTGCACAAAATCTCTCTTTTATCATTCATTCCTAAATGCACTACTCACTCAATGAGCAACAATTCGCAAAGGAGTTATAGAGAAATTCCAAATCTTCCTTGATAGAGGAGTTTATAGAGAAATATTAAAAATGAAAAGAATGAAAGATAGATGAAAAATAATTTTAGGATTCATTCATCAAAGTATTATAAAATTAATAACTGTTATAATCAATTAACTACTCAAATAACTTCTTGTAACTAAGTGTAATTACTTAATCGTGATAAGAAATCATTCTTCCTTAGTAGAGGAGTTTACTCGGTTAGCACAGCAAATGCTCACTAAATGGCCTTGCTAATCGAACATAACTTCTTACTTGGCTAGTAACTGTCACATGTACTTCCTCTAAATGTTTTAATTTGCTCCTCGCGGTGAATAGTTTTCATTTTCAATTCCTCAACTCTTCTTCCAAATGCATTAAGACTCTTTAAAAACACAATAAAAGCCTACTAACTTTCCTAAAACTAACTACATGAAATCTAACTTCTAAAAGAAAATAAATCCTAACAAAATGGATCTAAACATATGATCAATGAAGAAAGTGAGATAATTATTGTGGAAATTGAATACAAAAATTAATAAGCGCAACAATTATCAGATACGTACCTATGGTCAATATATAAAAAAAAAAATTGATTCTTTCGATCCGAAACTGGTCATCTAGATATAATTATGATCCATCCATGAATTTGTATCCAAAAATCAAAACGAGTACTATGAAACCATCTACAGTGACCGAAAAGTAATTTACGGGAGTTGTTATGTTGTATGAAAAATCTTAAACTTAATTTCTTTAAAGTGTTAGAGTAAAATAAGTAATCTAAATCCATAATTAAAGATCAGAAAATTAATTGTTGATATTAACACATTCATAATTTGATATGTACGTAAATATAATGTTAACTCTCTTGATTTTTTTAAATAATGATTTTGATTACTTACTTTATCTTTTAAAATATTGATTTTAGATAACTCTCTTGATTTTTATTAATGAGTTGCTTAATTATTTAGAAGAGCCAAATCCACAGATCCCAATAGGAATTTACGTGTTGATGTTTTATTGCTTAAAAAAATAGAACAGAAATCAAGAATTGGACAAAATGAAGCCATGTTGATTGGTATGTTATTGTTGGGAAAAAATTGTATCATCAAGTAATTTATTTATTTATTTTTAATCTTAGGTCATGTTTTTTTTAACAATGTATTTATAATATTTTATATGATTTATATTATTTGCTATGAATTGTTTTGATGAACTTATTCAATTTAATCAGTTAGTCTAAAAGTAATTATCTATAATGTAGTATTATCTATCATAATAAGCACGACAATTATTTTAGCAAGATGCATTAGTCTTGTAGAAACTTTATTGACTAGAATGTTTACATTAAACAATTTCTAAACTTTTCCAACTTATGGCATATAGTCTTATAGAAGCTTTATTGACTTAGAATGTTTACAATAAACAATTTGCGAATTTTCCAACTTACTAATCCAAAATTTTCTTCATCTCGCTCTCTAGAAATAAAATGAGTGATCCCAATACATTCATTAAAGTCAAAATTAGTGTGAATTCATTCCGTTTAAATTACTCCTATTTTGCTTTTCGAGTATTTTTGTTGATTTTTCGGCTGTGTTTTTGCTGAGCATGCAGACATCATTTTTTCGTATTCAACCAAAGAGCCAATTGGCAACGACCAAGGCAAAAGAAAACAAAACCACGATAATGCCGTAAGAAGTACCGAGAGAAAGATGGGGATGGGTGTGCTATGACCCAAGTAAAAAGGACATCCCTTTTTTAGTTCATATAATTATTCAAAAGCAAATTGACACGTGAGTTGACCAAAGAAAACACCATCAAATCACTATCATAGTGCAATTCCAAGGACTAATTAGTTATATATATATATATATATATATATATATAAAAGAGAGAGAGAGATAGAGAGAGAAAGTCGTGTTTGTGATATTAATTATATGTTGTGGGGGACATATCACATATCAACAATTTAAATAACAAATAATTACATATTATTACATTTTAATATTAAATACATTATAAGCTGTTTCAACAAAAAAATACACTAAAAATTTTAGTCATACAACCCAATCCTAACACACAATAGTTTTCATGTTTTTCATTTTGTCAGACTAATTTGATTTCTTTTTATGGGATATTTATAGATATACTTCATTTTAATTGATCAATAAATAAACCCCTAGTAATTAATTTCATTGTCATGGAAAATAAAGCCCAGATTCCTCCACTGGATGTTTTGGATTATTTGTTACGTGATTCTATTTCTGTCTTGGAATTTTGTCCTTTTATTCATACTTTACCAAAAAGAAAAAAAGGTCAGATTCTATTATGGTAGTAACAAATACATGCAATACGTCCAATACATTTTAAAATTTGATTTCTCTGTCGTATAATATTTCTTTTTGTCAATATCAAATAGCAATTTCAATTAATATAATAAATTAAATTTACTACAGGAGAGTCGGGTTTGTAATTTTTGTCAACTGATTGGCCCAGCATGCGACTGTAGACTGTGCTTTAACAAAATGTTCATAATTAAGTTTTGGTTATCAGGTGTCATGTATAATAAATATTAAAAAGGCTAAATTTAAAATTGTATTACTGCATTATTATAAACAATTGAATGTTTAATATTTTGTCAACATTTTTATTATTGTCTATAATTTATAAACTTCATTAATTACAAACTTTACATTGTAAAATATATTTATATGTTGCCTGCACATTGCTAATGATTTGTTAGATCTCCACAGGATTATGCAAAATCATCAAGTACATATATCCTTTTAGTTTTCCATATTTAATTCAAATCTGAAAAAGAAAAATAAGTTCTTGGGCATTAGGTAGAGATGTAAAAATTGCAAAGTGAACCTAAATTGAATCTAACAATATCTACATTTAATTCCAAAAATATCGTGAGGTTCTTTTCTTATCCCAAAATATGTATATATTGCTAGATTCTTTCTTATCCCAAAGGTATCGTAGGTTCTTTCGTAAGAAAGAAATTGAGAAAGAGAATTTAAAGATATCGTTATGTTCTTTCCTATCACCAAGTGTATATATAAATTATATTCTTCTAGAGACAGAGTGTAAAAAAAAAAAAGAAAATCCTAAAGCGAACCTAACGATGTTTACATTTATTCCAAAGAAGTGCTAGAATTTTTTTTTTTTGGGACATTAGTGTCACATGCTTTTTTGATTACCATTAATATTTCAGAAGCAACATTTTGGTCTCACCACTGGCTACGTTTCATTATTTTCCTATGGTTACAACTTGCATCATGATATGAAATGATTGAAGTCAATAATAGAGAAAAGAGAACTGGATTCTCAATTTCAGCTGACTTAATGTCTGCAAGTTTTGTTTTATCTTGTTCTTTCTTTCCATTGCCAGAATTTGTGTTCATGCTTATAGCCACGAACACACGCACACCCACTTCTGTCCACTATCATACATATTTTTATTATCTGATTAAATCAAAGATAAATAGAAAAACAAATCATTTTCCTAGTGAAAGTTTTTCATAATAAAAGTTGGATCGTTATCCTTAATTTGATGCCTCAATATTGGCTGTTTAAATATCATAAGTGTCTATCTTAGTTACTAATTACAAAGTTTTTCTCCCTTTTGCATTTTCTAAATATTTTCATCCATATTTGGCAACACACAAAGGGCTTTCAAGTTGCAATATTCTTTTCATTTAAAAGAAACAAATTTGTAGTAAGAACATGGTTAAAAACAACTCTCTCTGTCTCATATAATACGCCTTCTGGGTTGATTAGAATATTGTCTCAATATTATATTTATCACCACTTAAAAAAATTAAGAAAGCATTTAAAATAATATGAAGTGAAAGAAGTAATTACGTTAGACATCACTGTTGGTGTGAAAGGGAGTGGACCAAGAGTTGCTGAGATTTAGCCTTGCTCAGGGTGATACATATAGTTACATACCTTAATTTTGCAATTGGAATCTAACTGACAAAGGAAACTGGTCCACGACATTGGAAAATTACTGAAACTCTTGATTATTTAGCACCCTTTTGATGCCAACGTTCACACTCCAATTTTTGGCGTAATCATGACGTCATTGACTTTATAGATGCTTCTCTCTCAACGAGCATCAATAAAATAGCAACTTGTTTTGCGTTTGGTTCGTGATCCCTCGTCAGGCCATAATTGCTATATAACTTGACCACTTGGGTGCACTAGCAACTGTATGTTGATGTAGACACTTAGTAGGTCCACTTGGACATTTTCATATTTTCGATCAATTTTGCATAAACCTAATAATTAAGTAATAACCCGGACAAAAAGTGACAAAATAAATTGGTTTGGACATGAAGATAAAAACACAACAACTGAAAACTAGCCAAATAACGAGCTTGTTTTAATTCAAGCATGTCGACAAGTGAATCTCGTGGGAGATTACTTTATCTTAGTCTCAAATTAATCCCACCAACCATGACCACTTTGCCTACCTTCACTGGTCTATCTCTTCCAATTCCATACTACGTAATGGACATATATCCTGTACAAAATGAAAATCAAAAATCAATATAATTTGACAGAGTTGGTAAAAGATTAGTCTCCAAGTCTCATTTAGAGTCCACTTTTTATTTTTTAAGGGAACTCCACTTATTATTTTAATAGTTTATTTTTTAATATGTTTATAGATACTAGCTACCATTTCTATGGATACGATACATAAATATAATACCTTTTTTTTTTTTTTTAAATCAATGCATAGAGAGGGAGAGAGAGAAGACAATTTTATAATATGTTAGCCACATCTTAGTCGAATGATGACTTGCAAAACATTAAAATATCCAAAAATAAGAAAATTTTCCTAAGACAATTAGTGAAGTATACAAAATATCACAACTTTCTTAAATAATTATACTCAAGTCTAAGCTCTTAATATTAATATAATTGTGAGGCATTCGCTAGTCGTCATTTAACTATTTCTTCTATAAAAATAATAATCTTAATCAAGTGTATTATCAATTTAATTTCTTTACTATTTTATGACATTAATCTAAAATAGGTTAAAAATAATGCAATAATAATTCTTAAACGTGTGAATCAATTGATACGAATTATTCGAGTGACAGGTGAAGTTTTATTATTTATAATAATCATATTCATCTAAAAAAGTAACTGCGTCTTGCAGTGCAATCTCTACTATTTCATCCCAAGTGTGCAATGTGGTCGTCCGGACTCTCACAATTAGGTGATCAAGACTGGAGAATAAATGTCCTTGACATGTGAGTGTATTGATCTGAACTCCACGAGTTCTAACTGATGCAAATGATGATGAAATACTTGCAAAGATGCTTTAAGGCCTAAGTTAACAAGGAATCCACATAAAATATAATAATAATAAATACAAATACATTTACAATGATGTTAGGGGCATATTATACAAGTGTGAGGCATGGACTAGAATCTATGACAATACACCCAGAGTTTCTTACCAGCTGTACCTTATACAATGTTTCAGCGTGTATCTATGCAACTTCATTACTACTTTGACTTTAGTCAGCTCCCTTATATATATGGGATTAGGGGCAATAAGAATCTATTGAACTCATCGTGTAGCATTAAAGATATAAATAAATAATGCCAAAATATTTTTCAAATATTTGGAATGACCTATTTAAAAAAAGTATCATAAATGACCGATATTTCCAATGAATCATTGGAACGATGATCTATACAACAACATGGCCATTGACCTCTAGCTAGTCCAGTTCATATGAATTGATTGATCTGCAGTGTGGGTGGCCAGAGAGACAATCATAAGAGACTCAAGACAACCATATTATAATCCCGTTTCTGATTTTTCATATAGTGTTGTAGGCTGGTAGCACCAACATGTGCTATGGCCTTTTCTTGTTTAAAATTGTTAGTCTAAGTACAAAGACAAAAACCTTTGTCGCGGATGATGTTAAATTTCGCCAACCCTATCTCCAAAGGGAGCCTCAGGAGTCATTTTTGACGGAATACACATGAAACAAGCAAGGCATGTGTACCCACCAGTTCGTTTAGGGTAACGACACCAAAGGGGTGGCCCACACTATTTATTTGTTAGGAAAAACGAGCCATGAAGGTAAAAGGACTTGCTCGGATCGATGTTACGTGCTCGTGGAATAAAATTGCATTATAGATATGAGCTTTTTTATATTCTTGATTCGATGTATAGTTTGATACTATATATCAATTAGTGCTGTAATCTTTATTATGTCATGGTATAGAGCATAAAGGGACCTGCTTTTACATATTCTACTTGGTGTAAGTAAGAAGAGGTTCTCTTGCTTTTGTTTGATAGTTCGGGGAAGGTGAAAAATCTTGAGATTATTTTATCATTTTTTTTTAATTCACATGTTTTATTAATGATTAAGAAGTCACGTTATTTTGTTTTTCTTTACTACTGTAACAGTAAAATTGTGTCTTGATCAGTAAAATTGTGTCTTGATGATCGATCAGTCATGAGTTCGAATTCAAAAAGATTTTCTTTGCATACGTATAGAGAAGACTGTGTACAACAACTTACTATTTTCCATACCGTTAGCAAGCAAGGGGCTTCTAGTATCAAGGTACGCTAGTTATTTTTTTCCTTTTCTACAATAGCCATTGTGGTAACACAAATGTTAAAAAGAAGATTTTATTGCTTTATGTTGTGAGACCTGTTATTTTATTTTATTTTTTACTGCATTGGAGGCCAAAACATCACTAACAAGTAACAAAACACTACTGGCACCAACAAAATCATGCCAGACTAGACTACTACATCCAGGAAGAGGTTGTAGATATGCAGACCTCTTGGCCAATCATGAGCAAAAATTGCAAGGTAGTTGAAACATACTTAAATTATCAGTTTTTTTGGTTAACTTATAAAGTATTCTGTATGCCAATTATCACCACGATATTAAGCTTCTTCGCCCTTAACTTAATGCTTGATTCGTTGTAGTTTGATACTAATCTTTATTATGTCATGGTATAAAGCATAAAGGAGCTCGCTTTAAAATATTTGACTGTGTTAATAAGAAGGTTCTCTGCTTTTGTTTGACAGTACGGAGAGTGAAAAATCAGGGGAGATTAATTTTGGTTTGTTTTATTTAAATGATATGTTTTGATTAACAATTAACACATTATTTTTATTTTACCTTCTGTTTTCGTGATTTTGGTGATAAAAATGGTAAAACCGAGAGTTTATTGTTTTAAGTTGTGAGACCTGAAACATACTTAAATTATCAAATTCGTGGATTAATAGGGGGGATACTTATCAATTTTGGGAAGCCTCTATATATAATCAATTGTTTTGGTCAATGATGCATTATTTGTTATTGATTAACATAATTTTAGAAGCATATTGATCAGTTAACTCAAGTGATTAATCAGTTAAGAGGAATACAGATATTGCAACCCTAATTAATGGAGATTGAATCTAGCAGAAAGCTTTAGTCTCGTACATTGATAAGTATCCAATATTTACATCAAATCATAAATAAGTCCATAACATATGCCATACCACTTTGGCTTTCATGCCCCTGTTGAATCCAACATGATATAGAATGTCCATTATCCGTAGGTAGATCAATAACCGAATCTAGCCAAGCATCAACTCTAACCAATATGGCATAACAGAACAAAAAAAAAAAAAAAAAAGAAAAGAAAACAGTAAGTTATTAACTCCTCCATATGTTGATTCATTTAATTAAGTGGATCATATAATGAGGAAAATAATGATTGAATACAGTTATATATGTTGCTATAAATTTATCTCGGGGTGCTGGCAGGCATAACATGGTGCAGGGAAACTGATTACATTGTTATAGTAATTTCGTGCAGATAATATTTGAATGATTATGAGGACATAATTTTTTTAGTCCGTCCAGGGCAAAAAAAATTCAGAATCGACCATGTCAATGCATATATATGGGGTTGATTATATAATTTATTTGTTCATGTACTTCTCATTGATACCCCGGGTACCCTTCTATTTATATTAATAATTTTGTTTGCCAATAAAAAAAATTAAGTGGATCATAGGTAAAGTTGTCATTGTCAGTTGTTAGTTTCAGAAATTAAGTTGGACTTCATGCCTCACCAAATCTACTCACTCTTACTCAATATCAAAAGGCCACATAAATAAACACATATAAAATAAATTATGATCCCTAATCTTAGCTTCTAGTTTTGCTCACTTGAATTTCAACCTCACCGCACCTTAGTTCAACACTCAAATTCATTCAAGAAAATTCACTTAAATTCCCTTGATAATGTGTCCTAGTTGGCTAATCATGAACCCTAATTCCTTAGATGCATTCACTAAGAACTCATGTATTAGATTACGTTTGGGATTTTGAAAGAGCGCACATAACCTAAACATCTTCATTCTTAGACCCTATGAAAAATTATGCATTTTAAATCTCAAATCAACTCAAAATCTTTCTTATGAGTTATGCCTAAGCTAGACTCAATTGGTTGATTTCCACCACATCAAACTGAAGCACAAAGCATGTAATTAACTAAAACTCGATTAAAATATTTAAAAGTTCAAAACAACGATTCAACCATTACAACAACAAAAGAAAAAGAAAAAAACTTATCATAAGATGGAGATAGAGAAGAAGAAGCTATGTAAGTTTTCCATTGAAACTCCACATTCATTTATAGAGAATAACTCCATTATAGATTTTCAAAATGTCATAACTCTAATCCTCGATCTATTATACTCCCTCCTCCTTTCCAAAATATAAATTATTTTAGAGAAAAAAATTATTCGAAAATATAAATTGTTTTACTAAATCAATACTACATTAAATATTTTTTTCATAATTACTCTCAATCAATACTTGATGTATTAATACAACCGTCTTTTTAATACTGTAAATTTTTTCTCAAATCACTAGTATTTACTCATGCATTTATATCATTGATTAATTTCAAATTCTTTGGACTGAGAATAAATAAGTAGGAATACTGTTTAATTAGATATAGAAGGATATATTAGAAAAGTCATTGATATTTTTTTATGAAATTTAACAAATTAATTATTTTTCTTAATACTTGTGCAACAACTTTAAACAACTTATATTTTAGAACAGATGGAATAATATGTTAAGTAATACGTGGGGAGCTTTTAAGTTCTTTTAATTAGCTTATAAGCTAGTTTTACTATATAAGGGCAAATAAAACAGAAAAATAAATATAAAGGATTTGGAAAAATTCTTGTAATAATGACTTTGAATTAATGTACATTTATACGTTGTAAGCTTTAAATTCTTCATATTTTGTTACGAGTATTATTTTAACCTTGAAAATCTCAATTTAAACACAAATGCCTTAATTAAATGTTACAATAATGTCCGCCCTAAAAAATACTCTCGTTCTTCCTAAGAAGTTTAAAATGATATTTTTTTTTATAAGATTCAATGTATAATGTTTTTTTAGACTAAAAATACCTTTAATTAAAAGAAGAAAAAGAATATATTGATAAAAAAATTAAAAGAGAAAAGAATATTAATGATAAAAATAATTTTAGAAAAAGTTATAAATTTAAGAAATTTATTATTATCAATTAAATTAACCAATTTTTTTAATTTCATAAATTAAATAATTAGGTATCATGTATAGGAACCGAGGGATTACTAAAAATAAGGTGGTTGGACAAAATATAATAATCATTATAAGTGCATACCCTAGTGTATATATATAGGAGCGCGTTTAGATAAATAATAAATAATATAAATTGATAACTACATGCTCATCTATCTAAAGGGAATTGAACTAAAATTAGATAACTATACTGGTGTGTACTATTGCCTTATTGGTTATCACCTTTTCCAAAACTATATTAGAAATAGAAATTGAAGTTTCAGAAGGATGTTATTATTATATTTCTGGCCGAGTAAGACATTACTCATCTTTGCACTAACAAGTTCCTAGAAATCATGATTATTAGCACAACATCACATGGACAAAACTATGTGGGAAGAAAAGCAAAACTCTTGTGTTTGTTTTTATTTCTTTTTTAAATTGACAACAAAAAAACGGGGAGAAATGAAAAAAGTGCAGAGGTAATTAAGCAGTCACCGTCGGGGTGGATCCGATTACGAAAGCCGGCGTAAGGCTCTGCTTCGTCATCTTTTTTTGAGTGTGATCTACGTGGCGAGGGACCTTCATGCTTAGTGCATGGTTTCGTCATCATCAATGTGTTGAAAAATAATTACAAACATATAAATTATGGAACCATGATTTTTAAAATTAAACAAACCGATTCAAAATACAGAAGACGTGTTTTTGCACCAACTGTTTTGTTAAGTGTTTATTTTTAAAAAAACTTATTCAATGATAATTTATTTATAAATTCAGGTGAATGATTAATTTATTTTTCCACTGGTTAACTGAAAGATCTATTAAGACAAATTAAATGGAATTATAAAAAAACTCATGAACATCATATTTATAAATTAATTCCATAAGATCTCCCAAAAAAAATCATTCGTGAACCTTTTGTTAATTAACATTTGTTGCAGCAAACATTGAGATGGGACGGCAAATAAAAAAGATTATTGATAAAAACAACAGTCGCTATCATTCTGTTTTTTGAAAAATATTAGAAAAAACCATTAAAAAGGAAAAATGGTCTTTTAAAGTTTAGCTAGGAGTAGATTATGGGTAAAAAAAGATGTTAGTATTTTACAGTGTCTATCTTAAAATGGTTACTGATATTTAGATGTCTAGAATATTTTTTTATCTATTTTGAAATAAATAAATAAATAAGTATCTGTTTTTAAATTGGGCTTGATTCTCAGTTTTCTGCATAATAGAAACATTATGTGTTTGTTACTTTTAATTAAATTTGACATCACTGACTTGTTACAACTTATAACTATCATGTATGGCTCATTAAAATGTAAGATTAATAAGATCTCATGTCTAAATTAACCTCCTTTTGTTTTTTTCTAAAATAAATAATTACACAACATAGATACCCCAAATTAATTTATTAAATTGGTAACCAGACCTCAAGTAACTCATTTTGTATTATTAAAGTTTCATAAAAAAATTATATTAATCATGACAGATACTTTTTATGGACTGCTTGGTTCAAAAGAGAGGAGGAAGGTAAATTTTAATGAAGGAAAAAGATTTTGATTAGATGTCCTGTTTGGTTTAGAGACAGGAGGGAGGAGGTTTTAATGGAGGGAAGGAGGAAAAGTAACTCTTTTCTTATGTGGTTACAACGGGAGATGTATATCTTTAATTATGGATTTCAAAAATATAATTAGGGTTATCTTTCGAATTGCAGTTGAATCCACCGAGAGATAAGAGATAACTTAGTGAATTGAAATATACTTTGATCTTAGTGTATTCCTCATGACTTACCTTCAATTTTTTTTCTTGAGCATGTCATGGGATGTCTTTTAAAGATTGTTCTATAGGGTATTTTGTTGTGCTGATTTTATTCTGTCAAATGCAATGTTTGTGTTTCAATATTCATTCTTTTGGTTGCTTTGATTGAATGAGGACTTGATGTTTTTTTCAAGTTTCATGCTTCTGAATTTATGCATGTCTTTTAATTCGGTTGGGTTGGATCATCATGTTAAATAATTAAAAAAAATTATTGTCACCTCTTTTTTTTTTAACTACTAACAAAGAAATTAAACCCCCCATCAAAATCAGTAATGAGACATTATCATTTCATTGTTTAATTTCTTAACTCTTATTTCCTCCATTCTCTTTTATAAGTAAAAAAAAAACTTAATTTTTTGTTTTCAAATATAAACAAAACCTAACTATTTTTACCTTATTTAATGAGATTATATTAAAAAATATCCTTCATTTAATAGAAATTTATGTTTAATATCAAATTTCAATGAATGATAATTTAGAAAAAATATTTATTTTTAATTGAAAATGAGACAATTGAATTAAATAAACTATCTTTCTTAATGTTGAGTATAAGTCAATCATTAGTATTCATTGCTTTATTGTTTTATAGCTCACAATTAGAATTCAATAAAATCATTAATATTGTTTTACAAACAAAAATTATTAGATTGAGTTAATTTCTAAAACCAAAATAAATTATTGTGGCTTGCAAATAAATCGTTAATATTTTTTTTATTTTTTATAAACCAGAGTTAGAATCCTTAAACAAAAGAGTTCAATACTGATAATGTTTAAATGAACCCCAAACGAATGTCAAATATGCATGTCTTTTTTTTTTTTTTTATGGAATCAAATATGCACGTCTAAAAGGGTATAATCTCATTTCCTTTTAGCTAGCTTAACTTAACGATAAATAAGGACAAAATTTATATAGGTGTTGTTCTTCTCATTCTGAAGAGGAATCCGCAGGAGATTACCAAAAAAAAAAAAAAAAAGAGGAATGGTGGACAATAATAAGGTCTTTTCCTATGATTTAGAGGAAGGAATTCACCTGCAAATACTTTATTCAAGATCAAGAAGTGAAAGAACGAATGAATGATACTTTGAACAGAATGATTAGTGGCATTTATAACTTCGTTAACTTATTATCATTATCAGTAAATGGGGTTAAATGTTGATGATGATGGTGGAGTACTTACAAGTGGTATTTAATTTTTTATTGTTATCATATTCAACATTTTCACATAATATATTTTTAGGAAAAGATGATAAATTTTGAAGTATAATTAAATTTTAATATAAAATTAGTCTCACAGTCATTAAAAAATCAAAATTTATGAAAATACTTGAAATATCGGTACGAAACCTAATGTCCTAATTATGATATTACCAAAAAAAAATTCAAATGGTTTATTATTAGTACGTGATTAGCATGCTACAACTAATCTTCAAAATCTGTAAAAAGAACTAATCTTCAAAAAATTCACGATGCAAAAAAATGTTACCACTAGCTGGGATAATGAGCAGAGTTGTTGGGCCAGCTTAGTTAGCCATGATGTACTACTAGTATAATTTAGGAATTTTTAGATTTTGGTGTTGTTTTACATTTTTGTTAATAATACTACATTAATATAAATGTTATGCTTTTATTCAAAAAATAATATTAAACATATTTATACAAAAAAATTAAATGTTTTTGAATATATAATAGTACTACTTTATAATTGATTAGGAAAACGCTAGAGCTACTCACTGCTGTTTTTATTTCTTACTCAATATATGCCCATGCTATAAGATGTACAAGTGAAAGACATTCAAAAGCATCGCAGCACAGCAGCACCCGTGTACTCCTTAGTTTATTTAGTTTAATCTTGAATTCCTTAATTTTTTAAAAGTTAATAATTTTTTTTTATGAATTTGTTGGGATTAAAAATGTTAGTTGAATACTAGAACTTTTACTATATATGATAACATAAAAAAGAGTATGTATAATGGAATACAGAGAAAAACGTCTCCAACAAAGTAAAAATATATTAACTCTGAAAATCTATAATGCGCACCAATAAAAATATAAATAGTTTATATTTCAATCGGCAAAAACTCCATTATCTGCCAAAATAATGGATTCATTTTGTATAGAATTACAAGTCAAGATATATTGAGGTTTAGTCGACGATGCATTTTTGTCTGTTTACATAATATATGGATATAAAAGTATTGTAGTGAAAATGTTGCGGAATGGGTATCAAAGTTCAAACCCCAGTGAGCATCCCATCAATGCAACACACAAATGTATTATTTACTTAGATAGTGATAAATAAAGTTGCATTGAATTCTCCAATCAAAGAGAATTAACCTTTCCAAATTTTGTAAACACATGCATAGTGGAAGCAATTATAAATATTTTCTGGTAATTGTTCAAAGAGATAGTAATATGTACGCCTAGTAAAAAAATATGATACAAAATAAATTGTAAATTTGTTGAAAAGAAAATTTTCTGATTTTAATTTATACAAAATGATTTTACATTTATTATAGAGAATTAAAATTTACTATAGCACTGCTGGGGTATCACATCATTTTACGTTTATAATTAATTCCATTCATTTCTTTTTATGTTTTATTTATGTATGTATAATATAGCCATATATGCAACTAGTTATACCTCGGTTTAATTAAGGTTCATATCTCTCTTTTTTGGTTCAATTTTCATTATAGTTCGTGTTTAGAACACTAACTTTTTGACTTGCCAATGCATATTCATTTATATGGATGTCAGGTCACAAACAAGATTCTTTTTTAGGGCATTTCGAACACTTGTATTCGGTGGGGGTTGGTGTGTGTATCAAGTCACACAAACAAGATTCTCTTTTTAGGGTACTTCGAACACTTTTATTTTGGTGTGTTCGACCACTTGTATTTGATGTGTGTGTGTGATCAGCATTTTGTGCGCAAATAAGTTAAATCATATGTTTTGTTAGCTAATCAGTCAAATCATCATGTAGTAACTCAACAGATTAAATAATTAGTTATAGTTATACAACATACAACAGCATTGTTTATATATATATATATAAAAGATGAATCATAATAGTTGCATTAAAAATATATAAATTTGAATTATATTTTTTGTAAAATAATAAATGTGTATTAACATTTGGATATAGAACTCTAATTAAGTAGTACTATGCGAGTTAAATAATATAAGATTGCACATCTGGCTCAGTCACGAGTCTAATTCTCATTTATCTCTTCAAAGTAAGCTAAATATAATCTTGAATGTAAATATTCTTTAAATTTTGAGATTTTTCTTATCTTAGAATTTTTTTCCATCCCTTTAATTACATTAAAATTCTCTGGAAAAAGACTTAGAAAATGGTAAAAAAACAATGGAAAGAAAAGGGTTTTATTATTATTATTATTATTATTATTTATGCAGCTTGTGGGCCGACTTGTAGATGATTCATTATCTCATGGCAAGCCGTCCACACAAATAGAATTAAAACAGTGGACTGTAAACAACAATGGTCGTTTGTTGAGATGTGCAAAGCAAATGAGGCTTTATTTTGAGTCATTATATTATTTAGGTGAATTGTGTGCTGATGATTTTTTTGTTAAATTTGTTTTTTTTTAGTAAAATTTTCATCTTCAATCATATTTTTTATTTATAAAACTCAAATTTGAAAACTTATTTAAGATATTAGAGTCTACACTTATTCAAATTAATTACATTTTTGTTATACCGGGCTTTTTTCCAACCCCAAATGATAGGGGCATATTATTACTCAGAAAAATAGAGAATACTTAATTTCTTCTCGTAAGGTATCTGTATAATTGCTTCTCGTATGGTATCTATAACTGGCAATAATATCACTAGATGGTCACTTTATAATATTCTCACATTCAATTACGTGCGAAGAATATTAAGGGAATGGGAACATGGCATTTGTGGGGTAACCCCTGTTTTTAAGTATGAGAGGGACATCAACAACGATACAAAGATACGTATACGTCTCGCTCCGAGAATAATACTACCGGTAATTGATATACATATAACAACGGTTATCAATTATCATTATAATAATTTATTAATTTATATATTTTTTTCATCTTATGATACAAATTTTCTTTTGGCCTCCCAAATTAAATAAAAAAAAAAGACTTTTCCCCCATGAAATATGATAGCAACTCATTTTAATCTCTCGTTATAAATAACATTATAATCATTGTTGACTTTGACCAACAATCTCTACATCATAATATGCAATGTAATCACAACATGCCATGTAAAAATATTACATATTTTTTCCTCAAATTTGGGTTAAGTTTCCTTTTGGTTCCCAAATTTAAAAGTTGTTGGCAGTGAATGTGGAGAGAAATATTGTCTTCACCAAAAAATAAGAATGTGTCAATATTTCTATGAGGCTAAGAAAGAAAGAGGTGGTTGTTGTCTTTGCCTCTATTCTTCCTCCCCTCTTAATTTTCTCTTCCCATTTTTTTTCTTCCTTTCGGTGATCGTTGCCATTGCCGCTCAACAATGTGACCCTATCTCGTCTTCTTCTTATATACTCATCTTTTTTTCTCTTATTCTTTATATTTTACGGATGAAGGATTAGAAAGCTACAAGAAGATATCTTAGAGTGAAACTTATTTTTTATAATAAATTTATATTTTTGGGCTTAATTCAGGCCTTTTGTTATACCAATTATGTTTTTAGTGGAGTTTCCTTTTGTTTTGGACATTTTTAGTTGTTGCCTTTTTATTAGTGATACTATAAATAGGCTTTAAACATATTTGTAAGGAACCTTTTTTTCATCTCTTTTGCTCATCCTGTCTTTCTCTCCCTCCTTTGCACCTCGTCACCTCGTTATGGAAATGAGTTTTGACTTGCATTTTATTTTGAGATTGAGGCATGATTGCTCGTGGTTAGAATTAATGTGTGAACACGGTGTTTGAATTAAAGATTGCAACGATTTTCTTTTACTTTGATCTTTTGGTTTTAATTTATTGGACTTTTCGGTTTAAAACTATCATAGAACATGTTTTGAAATTTATTTGTTAATATTAATTTTAAGGTTTAAAATCATTAGAAAACACATTATTAATCGCATCAACAAATTTTGTAATAACATTAACTATGACAATCAAAATGAACGATTTTTAAATTAAAGAACTAAAATAATCACTTTTAAATTTGAGGACTAAAAAGATTTTGACCCAAATTTAAGTGAAAGAAATATTTAAGTAAAGACAAATTATTTCTAAATTTATTCAAAAGAATTACTTTTTAATTATTTGTATATAATTTAACCTAATGTTATTTTAAAATGACTCTATTTCGACCAAAACCTGTGAATTTTCGCATGATTGGAACGATAAATTCTCTGATCCCCAGACCTGTGAAATGCCAACCAAGCACATATTACCAAACTGCATGATTGATTGTGAGCATTAGCACAAAGTTGCAATGTGCAAAGTTTTCTTAAAGAAAGGTAACACATGACATCACACAAGACAAAGAAACAACTGATTCAATGACAGTGGTAAGAGCTCTTTAATATAATTACTTTAAAAACCCAACTGAATCATGAATTTTAATTAAGCTCTGCCAATCATCGAGACACAACATTTTAAGTTTGTGAGTCCGAAAAAGTTTGGCACCTGTGTTACAAACTTGCAATTTGTGAAATTGATAAAAAAAAATTATTTGAAAATTCTGCACACACACAAACCTGATTCAATAAAATAACATTATATCTGAGGTAACCTATTTTTTAACAATGCTCAAGGCAACAAATTAAGGGTTCTTATACACGTTTTAGTTAGTGGTCCTAGTGAAACACTGATATTGTTGGCGAGGTTAAGGCTGAAATGATTGAGTGAAAATTAGAGGGTAAAACTTTCTTAGGACAATGATTCCGAACAATCCATTTTACTTTTTTATGTGGCTTTCTATTTAATAAGTCGATATTGTATTTCTAAGATAATCAAGAATAATTTTTTTAGAATAAATACCAACTTTACATATCATGAACACGAAGATATACTGCTTGACACATAATGACCGACTTAAAGATAATAAGTCACTTATACTGCTTGAATAAAAAAACATCTTAGTAGTGACAAACTTAAAATAAGTTTGAGTTAACCTTCAAAATAGGATCTTCAACACAAATAGTTATAGTGGATCACGTGTGACTAATAATATCACATGAGCAAACACTATAAATAAAAACTTTGTAATCATATAAGAAAATGAAGCATTACAACAAAAATCAATAACACTGGACTTGAAAGATCTCTCTCTATCTAATTCTCTTTGATTCTCTCATCTTCTCTCAAATCACGTTCCGTGTCTTTTACTCCATAACATTTATCATTTTTGGCAAGTAAAAAGTTAAGACTTTAAATTTTATCAGTTCCCTGGTAAACTTAAAAACATAAGTTTATCATACACTAATATGTGAGAAACTTGAAGATCCATTTAAGATCTAATGAAGGAGAGAATAACAAGAAAGTCTTATCCCACCTAGATGAAGTCAATTACATAATATAATATAGATCACATCACATCATTTATTTCCATTAACGACCAAAGTTTTAGCAATGTTATTTATCATAAGATCCCTGATCTTGATCACTTCCTCCTATGTCCTTTTTAGCTTCCCTCTCCTCTTCGATCAATATATAGGACTAAAATAATATAATCTACTCTTTTCCGTGTATCTTTGGAGGCCTTCTCTTTATATGTTCAAACCACCCTCATAAACTTTATGTTATATTTTTCTTAGTGAGTGCATGTTACACAAATCTCTTAAGAAAGTAGGGAATATTTAAGTGAAATTGATTGAGTGAGAAACACACTCAGCTTAATCATTTATGTAAATAACTATACAGGAAAAAAATAATAAAAGATGCAATTTAGAAGAAAGAGTAATTAGGCTAATAATTCCAATCCTGGTATGAAGTGTAACATACTAGCATCCAAGTATCAAGTGCAAAACTTGTGGCCTCAACTCATCTCTCTGAACTCTTCGAGTGTCTTTACCTCAGATTTCTCTCTTCCTCTTACACCAACCATTTCCTTGGCTGACTGTGAAAGTTAAATTTTATCTATAATGGCATTTGTTTATTCTTCTAAGCTCTTTAATTTTTTTCTTCTGTCCTGATAGATCAAGTCATTGAACAAATCATTTCTAAGCCCTTGATTTTCCATAAATGGTTCTGATTAACTTCAAGACTTTCTTCTAATTACATGCTTTAACAGTTTTACAGTAGTCACTTCAATTTTCCTACTTGAATGCCCCTAGCTAGTCCCTACGGCAAAGAATGAGTTCTCTTTAAAGTTCTTTTCCACTGAATGCCAAAGTACTTGGTGTCTAAATATTTGATGACATAGGAAATCTTGTTATTTCATTTTCAGGTTGGCCCTTTGTTGGATGATCCAGAATTGTTCCATCTGTTCACAGTTGCAAAGTAGTAATTAATGATCAACAACTCATGGGAAATTTGCTAAAGACCAAATGCCACATTAGATGAATAATGTGTTTGGAATATATTCATGATGAGAAAAAATCAATTAGTTTTTCATGGTGAAAGTGAGACAACAAATAGTTGCTTGTTCATGATGAGATTTCACCATGACTTTGTTAGGTGGAATCAATTTTGCGTGGTATCCAAATACACTAGAAATCAACACAATGCACAGTTATCAATTTAGGTCCGTCATTTGGGTATTGAATTGAGATAGCTACTGATTAATTTAAAATGACACAGCATCTTGTACGTGCAAAATACATTACATGCCATGCTTATCTTTCGTTATTTATTATTATACAAGATGCCTCAAAAGTAAATATAGACATTTATGTGCATAATGCATTATAAAAAGAATAACCACAACAGACTAAAACACATGGAATTAATAGAAAGAGGAACAAGAACTCTGCCACTTACGGTGTCATAGTGGAAGCTGGTTTCATTAACTTTGAGTCCTCATTCAGAAGGTACAAAGGAGCGTAATTATTATTGTTCACCGATAAATTCTTTCCTTTGTTTAGACACACTTTTGCATCTTGATGGGAATAAAGCTAAATTTGGTTTGATGTTTTATGTCCAGTGAATCACAACCCTAAACTTCCACGTCTTTTATATCAAAGGGAAGCAACTTAGTTCCAAATCATTATTGGAATTATACAAATCGTGGCATGTTCTCTTTGGGGAACTAGGCATTGAAAATTAGATATTCTTCTTCTTCCTACTGTTTTCCTTCCTATATATTTGCATGAAGTCCAACCAATTTTATCACTCCTTTCTTTGTGTCTTGTCTTATCCATGAATAATTCATGCATAACACCTCAACATGATTCCTCTTATCCTGTAAAATGCATTGATTCTCCATTGCTATAGTGGTGAAACTGTTGGTTTTTTTTTGTAGAAAAACATCTTTTAAGAGAAGAGAATATATATGCCTATAAATATCTCTAAATTGAAAATAAATTAGTTTTTATAATTTTTTTGTTACGGTTTCAAATTTATTTAAGGTATTGTTTGGATAAAGATAAGAATATTATCATTTTAACTTGGGATGTTATGAGTTTGATTTTAAGATTACAACAACCGTTACGTATTTGAATTTAGATATTTATTTTCAACGTAAAGAATGAGTGACTATCTGTCCTAGAAGAGTAAGGTTTCTTTTCACGGGACTATGAGAAAGTTGCAAGTGAAAGTTTTTGGTAGAGAAAAAGTAACAACACATGAAGCCCATAAGGAATAGAAGTGGGCCGAGTTTTGATGTGTTTGGAGAACTATAGCCCATACCCAATTCCAAAACCCCCAAAACCCCTCTTAGATTCTCCCTCCATTGCCACCCCGAACGACAATGCCTCAAGCCAGAGCAGCGAGCATCCGAACCATCTTTGACGGCACCGTCAAAGCAATCCGCGACCGCGGCCTCGACCACGCCGTAGAGCGCGAGAGAAACCTCAAACCCTTAATGAGCCTCAAAAACCTCATCAAGCGCGAGCCCTCCAAGTCCCTCCCCGTCTCCCTCATCAGACGCTCCCTCTCCCTCCCCTTCCGCCCCATCGAATTCGTCCGCAAGTACCCCTCCGTCTTCGAGGAGTTCCTCCCCGTCGCCTCCGCTTTCGCCTCCCCCCATGTCCGCCTCACCCCCGAAACCCTCCTCCTCGACTCCGATGAGCACCTCTTTCACCTCTCCGACCGCTTCAAACACCAAGCCGCCGACAGGCTCCTCAAGCTCCTCATGATCGCCAGAATCCACAAAATCCCGCTGCCTCTCGTTGAACACTTGCAGTGGGACCTCGGCCTCCCCCCAGATTATGCGGAGACCGTGGTCCCTGACTTTCCGGACTACTTCCGGATCGTCGACGGGTTCCTGGAGCTCGTCTGCTGGGACCAGAATCTGGCCGTTTCGGTTATCCAGAGCGATTACCGAAACACTAGTGTTAATTTTGAAGCATTGTTGTTTCCTGTGCAGTTTTCTAATGGTTTAGAGATGGATAAAAAGTATGAGAAGTGGTTGAGGGAGTGGCAGAAGTTGTCTTATGAGTCTCCTTATGAGAATTTGTCTCATTTGCCGAGTACTAGTGATGAGTCTGATGTTTGGGTTGTTGGTGTGTTGCATGAGCTACTTCATCTTTTTGTTGGGAAGAAGATTGAGAAGGAGATGTTGTTGGAGTTTGGGGACTGGTTGGGGGTGAGGTCCAGGTTTAAGAGGGCGTTGTTGCAGCATCCCGGGATGTTCTATTTGTCTAGTAAGATTGGGACCTATACTGTTGTTTTGAGAGAGGGGTACAAGAGGGGTGCGCTGATCAAGGATCATCCAGTGATGAATTTGAGGAACCAGTATGTTCATTTGATGAATAGTGTTAGAGAAGAGGGGAAAACGGGTAAGGTGGTGCGAGGGAAGGGTGATATGGATGAGGTGGGAGAAGGAGAGGGTGACGGGGAGAGTGTGGAGGACGGTGAAGAGGAGGCATGTGAAGTTCAGGATGCTAGTGAAACTGATTTTGACGATGATGAAGAGGAGTCTCGAAGAGGTAGTCGGAAAATTGCTACTGGTAGAAGGGGCAGGGAGTTTGGGAAAGTGAAGTTAGATGTAGACAAGCCTTTGAGAGGTTCTTCAAGGGAAAGATCACTTTTGAGAGGTTCTCGGAGGGAAAGATCGATTGGAAAAACTGGGTTTGACGATGATGAAGAGGAGTCTCAAAGAGGTGGTCGGAAAATTGCTAATGCTAGAAGGGGCAGAGAGTTTGGGAAAGTGTTAGATGTTGACAAGCCTTTGAGAGATTCTTCAAGGGAAACATCGCCTTTGAGAGGATCTGGAAGGGAAAGATCAATTGGGAAAAGCGGGGAGAAGAATTCGTTTGAAGTTTCTAAAAGAAGACAAGTGCGAGGTGCACATAAAAATGTTGAGAATACACAAGAGAGATCAAAATCCTCTAAAAGCAGTAGAAGGTCATTAACCAGCAAGAAAACCCCTGTTTTGTAGAGATTCAATTTGTTTCTGGCAACTAACACATATTCTGGTATGTGGTTCCTGCTCCTGGTCCTTCCGTGTTGTTAGTTTGCAAATTAAGCTTATCTTTTTTATATATATTTATTGCTGTTGCTGCTGTTTCTGAATGCAATATGATGTCAGGACTCAGGACCTTTAGATGAGTGATGTCTGCTGTGACCTAGGTTCTTGGGCCAATTGTTGGTGACTAGCTATAGTGGTTTTTATAGAAGCAAAGAGGCTAATGTTATATTGCAAATGTGCTACCTAGGCTACATTTTTTGGTGTAATTTTAAGAAGGTTTCTTGGCTTAGCAGTTGATTTTAGTTAAGATTAGGCAATTGCTTGTATTTGGTGCAATTTTGTAAAGCACATTATATTTTTAAGGGGGTTTCCTGACAGATATGCATAGAGATTCCTGTTACATTCTCTCTGTTGTTTTATTTTCCTTTTTATTCGTTATGGAGAGCCCCTAATAAGTTTTGTTCTGTTTAGAATTCCCCCTATAACAGATATGCACCTTAATTTTGTGTACATCAACTTAGCTTGTGCTCTCCCTTAAGGTTCTGCCCTTTTAGAATGATTTTGGGGAGAAAGAAGGTGGGAAAATGAAGTTTTTTATTATTTGGGGAAGGAGAGAGTGAGAGGGGAGAAAAGTTTGGCTGGACCTACACATAAATGAACTCTCCCCTAAAGTGATGATATTTTATGGAGAAAAGGGAAAATAGTTTGTGGGACCCATTAGAAATTGAAATGACATATTTACCTATTTGTTTTTAACTAAGTAAATGTTATTAGGGGCAAATATGTCTTTACAAAATATAATCACTTTCTTTCTCGTCAATTTTCTTAGCTCAATCCAAACAATTTGAAAATCAACCCATTTTTTACTCATTCTCCTTCTCTTTTACTTCTTTCAACTCCAAGTCTTTCTTCTCAAAATCTTTCATCAGCCAAACAGAGCATTAAGTTCTATTAAGGTACAGCCAATTCATTTACTTTCTTTTCATTTGCTCTACAGCCTTTACCACTCTTGTTCAATTTTTAGAATCACATTGTACAAATTAGAATGAGATTTTAGTTTAGCTTTGCTGCCATTTCCCATATCATAGTTCCGTAACAGTTTTATCTCACTAGGACAAGACGAGATATAAAATTAAAATGATCTTTAATTTCTGCAAGACATAACTGGAGCTAGATGTTGTATTGTATCCTGCATGATGATAAAACTGGATCAAGACAAGAGGAAAATAGAGAAAATAGTTGAAGAAAAGTGACAGAAATGTGTGGTACAACACTGGTAATAGATCCAAGAATGAATTGCAATACTACTCAGAGTATTTGAGAGACCCTTACCTCTCCCTAAGAGTCTAATCCTTTCCAAAATGACAAGGTCTCCCTTTCTCTCAACCTCCTCTCATTTATACCCAACATGCCTTATTTATGTACCCTATAAACTGCTGACAATGTTGGCCAAGGCAGATATGTGTTTGTTGATGTCCCACCATAGAAGTCCTCACTAAGGGGAGTTTAACTTACTCCATAGCTTCCTCAACAATGCTGACACATCATTCCATGTGTTCACAAACTTTTCTCCCTGCATGACTGTCCCTTATTGATGTGGGTTTCGCAGGATTATTTACCCTCCTTTCTGGACAGAGAGCGGGAAGATCACTAAATTCTGATGTTACTTCTCATGTAATACTATAGTATATTAGTATCTTTGTTTACATTTTTTTTTACTGTGAGTAGAAAAGTTCATTGTTTTGATTCTGAATCCTTTTCACCCCCTCTATTAATATACGCCGAATGGTGTCACATGATTCATGCAATCGATCTCATCTAGTGGGATAAGATGTTGTTGTTATTACACATGTAAATTAGAATTTAAAAGTTGCATTTTTATCTTGATATCATGATAACATATTAACATGGGATTGCACCAATTGTGATATGAAAATCACACTAGGGGTAACATGCAATAAAAGTATTAGGAAAGATCTTGTTTCTCCAGAATTTGCAACAAATTCCACTAAAAATACAAATGCTAAATCTTTCTAAATTGTGGTTTTACTTGAATATAATCAAGGGTCTTATCAACCAATGTCCTAAAAGTATTGGTTAAGGAATTAATAAATATAATGCGAATGCATTTGAAATCTCATTGGGGTGTGCTGCTATCAATTTTCTATAAAAAAAAAAAAAAAACCACTTTTGATCCTTAACCTATGCTTAGGACACTGGTTAGCAACTTAGCATTCTCCTATAATTAATGCTTATCCACTAAAAGTACAAAATAGATTATCTGTGTATGTTGTGTGTGCATGCATTGATCATAAGGCATATCAATATTTGTTGGTGCAAGTGCAACTTTTTAAATGCTTACAAATTGTTATTGATCTCAACTATTGGTGTCATTTGTCGTCATCAATTTTTGAACTCTGAATAGATTGTCCAGGACAAAAAGCTCCACCAACATGGGCCCCTATGGCTGAAAATTGCAATTGATGTCGCACGTCACCTTAGCTATGTCCACTTTGACCATGCTGGTCCTCGTGGGAACCTCAAACCAGCAAATATGTTGTTAGATACAGATGACTTGAATGCACGTGTAGGACTCCTTCACAGATTTATGACTCAGGCTCGTACTATTTATTGAACAAATTCTTGGTGGTGGGATCTTGGGTTATCAGCACCAGAGTTCGCTGCCAACAAATGTCTCTGTTGTGTCTTCTCTGTTAATGAATGAGAAACATCTGGCACTAACATTACATTCAGTGTGGGAAGTTGACTTAGTCACTACTATTATTTATGGGAAGAATGGAGTATATTTGAACTCCCCATGGCGTTGGTATTATTATGTTTGACGAAAATGCCCCTCATGATGAAAACTTGTTTTCATTGTGATGTTTGGAGAAATACACAATGAAAATATATTTTCGTTGTATAAAATATACAACATAAATATATTTCCGTTGTAGTATATGTGGGTGCAAAACAATCATAACGGAAATACGTTTGTGTTACAAAAATGTGTTTTTGTTTGGATTTTTTTGGCACACCTATATATACAAAAAATATATATATTTTTGTTGTATGTATATGTTATACTTTCTCCACTCTTATATATAAGATCAAATTATTTAATTTATCATGATTTAAAAAATAGTTAATTTAATTGATAGTGATAAATTTGTTTTAAATTTATAATTTTTTCAAAATATACTTATCATTATTATTTCTCTCTTTTAATAGTTTGCTAATACATTATCTTTCTTCTTTTAATGAAAGATATTTTTAGTCTAAAAAATAATTAATATAAGAAATATTATAGATTTAGTTTTATAAAAAGTAACAAGTATGTTTTAAATTTGGATTTTATAAATAAGAACAGAAGGAGTACAATAAAAAGATATTTTTGTTTTGTTGTCTTATACTATCACGAAAAATCATTGTTCTATTAAAAAGATGTGAAGGGGGAGGGGAAAAGGAAGGGGGTGTAGGGAAGGGAGGAGGGATAATTTTTGCCTTTTCATTCTTTTTAAAAAGCTAGGGGTGAGAATAGCAGTTCCTAAGCTTTAATCTGACCAAAGCTAATTGTGAGCAAGGAACGGCCCAAGTCGAATTCGTTTTCAAGGAATTATGCCTCTAGTCCAAATTGAAAAACAGTCGTAGTTGAGTGAAGCTATTTTCTTTTCTGGTATTGAGTGAAGGTATTTTCAAAAGAACTTTTGGAGACTATTTCATATTAAACAGGGATACTAGAATTGTCACCGTACATGTTCCTGTAGGTTCAAGTATTTTTTTTTTTAACATTTCACTTTTCAATGTTAAAATAAAATTCAAAGGGTGAATTTTTGCAACAGGGATGATATTTATTTGGGTTTTGATGATAGGATACAAAAGTACCTGTTTCTATACATATATTCAGTTCACATGACAGAGGATGACCCTTAATGCAATGGAAAGGCTCTTGTCTTCTTACTTATAAGTCACAGTTCAGATCTTAAAAATAATCTTTTTTGCTTATGGGAACAATGAATACTTGTGTGCATGAACCTACATATATTTATTATTTGTCTTCTCTAAAATATTGTGCGCTTGAACTTAGAAAAATGTATGACACGGCAACACGTGTGTATTAATATAAATATAAACCTTTTGTATTAATATATATATATATATATATATATATATATAAACCTTATTAGGTGATAGCTTTGTGTCTTGTATCATGCACCCTTTGTTTTATTACTTGAACAATGAATATATACTGCTGAAATGCTTTAACAAGCTTTTTCTTTTTTGATTCCCAAGTATTATGTTGATTTGTTTATGCAGATATCTCTCAAGCAAAGCACTAGGATGGAGAGCCACCTTACTATTTAATTAGAAGATGCTTTTAATATATATTCTCATGAAGCATTAATCCTTTGTTTAGAAGAGGAAAAATTAGAAGAGAGAAGATTCTGTACTAAAAAATTAAGAGAAAATCAAAACTCGGATTTTTTAATAAAAAAAATATTTTTAGATCTTTTTTTCTTTATTTTTGTACGGCCAAATATAAGCAATTTCCCCCCTCTTCTCTAATTTGTCTCTGTATCTAAATACAGTGAACATATCTTCATCTCACAATGAATTTACATGAATGTTTTCTCTTATTATCACTGTCAGTCACAGGAAAAGGTTCAATGCTTTTTTTCTACAAACTGATCTTTACGCGAACACTTTATGCTGGACATCTACATCGCATCCCTTGAAGTGTTTTACATACAATCTGCCATTGATTTAAATAATCTTAATCAGAAACAAACAAAAAAAAAAACAGACATAAATAAATATGGTTATTATTTATCTTGTCTAAAAATCGTGAGCTTGAACCTAATGAATATTTGTCATCGCAACATTGATAAAAATTAAAATATTTACGGTATCTATAGAACATGTAGCAATTAAGATATACAAAATGTTTTTAAATAATTTTTAATGAATGGTTTGTAATTTACCTTCTTTATTGATAAGCAAGTATGCGATTATATATGCCAAAGTACATCTACACTTGCGATCAAAATTAAAAGTTACGTACTTTTAAAAAAGTTTGCTGGAATTTATCGTAAAACTCCCCAATTTTGTATCTTTAACGAACATTGAAGTGATCATTGATCAATCAATCCCATTTTCTTAATGAAAGAGTAACATATAAAACTCATCCTGAATCACGTTTACTTAGAATATTTTATTTTCCGGTTGAAATGAAACACAAAGCATGTTGGAGAACATAAAATGGGGGTAAAATAGAGATAATTTAAGTGTTTATAAGTTAGAAGTTTACTTTATTAAGTCTAGACTTTTTTGACAACACCTCCCAAACATAAACACTATTTATAAGTGGAGACTCTCTCTAATAATAACACAAAATTATGTGTAGAAAAAAATATAATAAGCTTGTGAGACCTACCAAGTGCACATGAGTCCCACAAATTTATTATATTTTTTTCTCTTACTAAACACAAGTGGATTCCACAAACTTATTGGGTTTTTCTCTCTTATTGGATTTTTCCCATTAATAGAGAGGAGTTTTCCCCACTTTACAAATCAATTGATATTAGAGCTAATGCTTTAAAAATTTGTTCAAATTCTGAATACAACTTGGTTACCTCAATTTAAAGGATTTGATTTTAAGTGTGATATTTATTTATTTATTTTAAAATGAGGAGCTATAATTATTAATAAAAAATACTTAGTAACTTATTAGCATAAATATATTTTTAATAAAAATACTTAGTAACTTATTAGCATAAATATATTTTTAATCTCTCTGTATATTTATATGACACTCTAATGCATTACCATCCATATTGACGTGACACTCTTTTGCACTACCATATTATCATTCCTATTAACTATTGAATGTTAAATTAAGGGATGAACCAAAGTTTATAATTAAAATAGTTGATAACCAAATTCCACTAAAATGAATGGATGAAATTTATAAAATAAAGAAAATAGAAAGATAAAAAATATAATTGAGCATAATGTATTATATATATATATATATATATATATATATATATATATATATATATATATATATATATACTTGGATTTTTATAATCTCAAATATTATTTTTTTATAACATGTTTGGAAATTGATTGAAAATGAAAGAATTGGAATTAGAATGTGGAAACTATCTGAATGTTTGGTTTAGTGTCTTTACCCTCAAACTTAAGTTTTGGACGTAAGTTTTGGAAGCTACAAAGAGTAGCATTGGGCCGGAAGTGACTTGATTAATTAGACTTTACGCACATTCTTAAATTTTAACCAAATTATAACTAATAGTTTCTGAAATTTCATTCAAGATGCAACACATTATATTATAAGATCTAATTTAATTAATTAAACATGATGAGTGAGTATTATAAATTTTTTGGTATGGTGTTCACTTCCTATAGGTTAAAAAAAATACAACACATTATTAATCTTCACCTAAACTTTACCAAACCAATATACCCAAAAAAAAAAAAAACTTTGCCAAATCAAACTTTTGAGAGTGGAACTAGTTGAACCTGTTGAACTAAAGATGATTATTATACAATGAAAGGTTATGTTAATAATCTCTAGCTAACTTTCTAACTGATTACTAACTATCTATAATCTCTGTTATAACTTTGCTCCATGACAAAAGAAATTGTATTGAAATTGATGATACATTTTATAATTTGTCTCTATGAATTGCATGTAGTTTCCTTCGCCAATGAGTATAGAATTAAATAAATACGAAAGAATCGAATATAGTCATCATCCATAAACTTATAAAACCATTTCAATTTTTGGATTCATATATCCATGCGTACGTAATAGAATTAAAAATGAAGTAAATAAGTCCATACAATTCTATATAGTTTAAAACTTATTTGATGATTGTAAGAATCACCCCACCTCATTTCTTCTAAACAAAGTAAAATCCAAACTGAACCCACCAACAAACAATAGCACTGAGATTTCTTTATAAAGTCATTACGGGGCAACTTCTGGAGTATAGAAAATGACCGTTTTTTTGGACCAAAAAATAAGAGAAAATGACCTTTTGATTTGTCTTCTTCTACAAGGCCTTCATTCCTTTCGTACACATGGCTATTTTTCTTTGTTGGTGGCTTTTGACAATGATTGCATAGAGATGGTTCACTAGTGCTGCACTGAAGGGTATCCCAATCGAATCAGATATTCCGAGATCGTTCACAAACATCTATATATTTGTTGTATCATTATGACTCCCATTTTGTAATTCCTTGACTACAACCCTTGTTGTTTTCACTATCCCTGCAACTAACATATATGTGATGTTGATTTTTTTTAAATGGAAAAGTTATATATATATATATATATATATATATATATATATATATATATATATATATATATATAACAAAAAAATGATCACTATGTGCCCATTACATGTTGTTTTTACTAAAATTGTCATCCTTTTCCAATATTTAACTAAGAGCTTATTTTTGTTCCCTTGATAATGTCACTTCTAAAAATGTGCACTTTCTTTTTAATGCCTACAAAATATTTTCCTGCACTTGATAAACGAATTTATGGGTAACTTTTACAAACAATAAAAAATGTATTATTTTATGAATAATTTGAAAATTAAAATCAATTTCCTTAATTGGTGAGTCCAGTATAGTGTTTGGTTAATTGAATAAATGAAGAAAAATAAAAACAAAGAATATAGAAAAAGAAAAAAAAATAAAGAAATTAAGAAAGAACAAACAAACACGAGAACTAGAAAAATTAAATATAAAATAGTAAGCATTGCATCGGACATGCTTTGTGCTTTAAAGAGAAATGTGAGAAATACATTGTTTAACACACTCTTTTATTGTAAATTTCAAAAATTTGTTAATCTCACATGGTATTTAATAAATCTCTCCAAATTTTATATTTTCAATTAATCTTAATAAATAAAGTAGAGTGTGTTAGAAAGAGTTGCAGTGGACCAGAAGATCATTAGAAGATGATTAAATAGTGACTTTTGACAAAAATGTATTTTTCAACACAAACAAAGGAACTTCTAATATTATTCTTCTCGATCAAACTCGGGTTGCATATCAGAAGTATGTTATTAGGATTTAGGGGAAATCCTTTCTAACGTTTGGAAATAAATATAGAATTAAGACACACACCAAGTTTACTATGCACCAATGTAGTATGTTATATATTGCATCAGTTCTATTTGAACACCGATGTAATGTATCAAACTTCAATTTTAAAAATGTTATTGGTTCATTATCTATATTGGTTTTTTAAGAACTGACATAGATACAATGACGCAAAATATCATTTATGTAATAGTGAAGACACCTTTAAGATGTTTGTGGCAGCTTAGTATAGACATATTTGTGATTAACAATTAATAGGTAAGAAAAATGTATAAACAATTAGTAGTATCATTTCTCTTATTTAGGAATTAAATGAGTGATGTAGGGAATGTCTTAATATACTCATTAAATAAATGTTATTATAAAAAAAAATTATAGCCTGAAAGTTTACTATCATATTGATGACAATGATATATGTTTTGTACTAATACCAAGTATATGAATGAAAATATGATGTATGTTAATTAATTAATCTCGTTGTCAATACAATTTAATTAGGTTATTGATTTGCCTCAATAAAGTTTAATAAAGAGGCAAAAATTATTTACCCTCCGCTTCTAATGAAATGTATTTTTAAACAAAATCAAAAAACTGTATAAACTTAATAAATATCGGGAAAAAAATCAATGTAACACACTATAGTATATCTAATTTTTAAATATATATTATTTGAGAATCAAACTAGATCTTCTCACAAATTTAACAACATGTGTTGTTAAGTTATAGCCATTGAGTATTGTAATTTATATATATATATATATATATATATATATATATATATAATATTATTTCTTTTATTTGTCCTCTATTCACTCTTTCTTTATTTTTTTTATTACTGCATTCATTCTCCATTCGCCCTTACATGTAATAATATCCCTATTGGATATTGATTACTGTATGATCATTTCAAATATTGTTTGACCAACAGAATTCAAATCTCTATACTAATTAATCACAGCTGTCCAGCAAAATTAGTGACTCGTAGTACGTAATGCAGGGTTGTACCTAAATATGTATGATCACCATGTGAAGAAAAAAGGTAAGATGCGGATATTTGAGTTGAGTTAAAAAAGGGTTGGCAACAAAATGAAGAAAACAGACAACTTCATAAAGAAAGGTCATATCCATCCAGACAGGAAAATTATTATGATGGAAGGTAATAGCCTTTTGGATAAATGCAAACAAACGTCTATTTGCGCTGAAAAATACCTGTGTTTGGCTGATTTCGTAGGTCAGGATAAAAATTAGGGTTAGTTATATTATTGTTTATAATCTTTTTTGTCATTAAATCAATTTTTTTATCGTTTTTAGTATATACTTTTTTCTTTTTGATAATTTTATTTCCTGTTGTCAAATTTTTTTTATCAGCTTGTTGTGAAATAATAACATTAATTATGTATTTAATAGTCAAGTTAACCAACTTGTTACATTATTAAAGAATCTTGCAAATAATCACATTTTTTTAAATATGTTTTTAATTTTTTTATTAAATAATTTGACATCATCAACTAATTTAAAGATGAGAAAATAAAATATATATAACTTACAAAAATATTATATATCATTATTTTGTTAAATTCTTTGATGATGTGATGTCTCAAGACACATGATTATCAACCTAGTTATTACTTGATAATATAAACTAAAAATTTTAATGAAAAAATATAAAAATAAAAAATGTCAAAAAAACATTTACAGACTAAAATTGAAAGTTGCAAAAATTTAATCATCAACAACAAAATTAACCCTAAAAATAATAAAATTATCAAACACAATAATATCTATAGTTCAAAAGTTATTATTGCTACAGTAAAAAAGTTATTATTGCTTGCTACGTGCCTATAATAAGTAATAAAGTGGATTTTTTTGTTTTGATATATACACTTTTTGTAGATATATATCTTTCAATTATTTTTATTATTTATCCTTTAGCTTTGTACGTACACACAGAAATAAAAATTCTATCAATAAAAATTAGGTAGAAACTGAAAATTTACACAAATTAAAACATTGCATTTATGAATGACTTTGTAGAAATTTTACATGGTAACAAGTACATGTATGTAGTGAGGGGATTTTACGAGCAATCAACAATGAAATACCGAGTAATTGTGAGGCATTAGCGATGAAATAGAGAGGACTGATTAGCGACCAAAATGGTGAAGGAATTGCGAGAACGTCAATGAAGATAGCCAAGGATTTTAGTCCCTCACTAATTAGTGACTTGTGCTTTCCTTACTAATCACTTGCTAGAACATTTAGTGATAGATTTGCGAGGAAACTCTCCCTCGCTAATCCGCAATTTACTTGTAGTGTACTTTATAAATATTTAGTGAGTATGAAAATAAGAATTAAAGTTATTATCTTTTGTAACTATAAACATGTATTTTTTTAACACAGATATGAAAACCTACTGTCTTATCCAAATTCTACCTATTATTCCTAGTTCCACAAACCACCAACACATCCCTCGACTGATTTTTCCCCACTTATTTATCCTTTAACTGTGTAACTTCTGCAAACCTCTATCAGTTTTCATCATCATTTTCTCTCTTTCCTTTTATTTATTTATTTTTACTGAATCTCATTTTTTTATATCATTATTATAAAAATTAACAAACATATTATTATAAATGACAATTTGTAATGATTAAATAATAATGTAAAATCCTTTATATCAGCTATGTATATGTTATTTATTCTTTTTAAAATATTATCATTAATTAAATACATATCATTCTCAAAATTAATTTGACAAACTAATATACATTATTGTGGCCATATATGGTGATCTTCTCAATTTTACCTGATGACGTTGCACTGCAATTGAGCAAAATAGTACTGCAACGCAAGGTGGTAAGAACGAGTTGTACAAAAAAAAGATTTGAAATCTCACAAACCTGTTGTCCTCTGTCTCATTCGTTGGTTCCGGGTCCTTAGTTGAATTTTCATATTATTAGCACATTGTCTCCTTCAAACCCTACCAAATCACAGTTTAAATGGAAAACGTGGGTCCTGTGGTGAGTTCATGCACTGTATGTGGGGATTGCTAATCATGTTTACCCATCAAAATAAAACATTCAATCTGTCCTCTTTTCAAGCTAAAATACCGTTTAGGTTCGAGATTTGAACTTTGAAACTATAATTATACGCAAGGTGGAAAAAGAGAAAAGGAAAAAAAAAATAATGTTAAAGAGTAATGATAGAGGTGGGAGCCGTGTAGATTTGGGCATGACCTTGCACACAATAGGAAATGTTTTATACTGACCTAGGGCACAAAAGTAATTGAATGATCTAAAACCGGTATTAATAAATAAAGTATGGTGCATTATTAATGTTCATTTCTTTTCCACTAATAAAGTATTGCTTTGTTACTTTTGTACCCTAGTTAACTAGAAATATTACTTTGAGCACACAAAAAAGGTCATGCCCTTGTGTGCAAGGTCAGTTTGTTTTTAGTCATTAAAAAAAGGTTACTTTAATATATTATATAATAAGATTTCATGATGCTACTATTGGTGTGACTAACTGAACATTAATTTGTTTTTATGTGTGTAAGATGATGAAATGAAATTTAAACTTAAGACTATGTGTTAACTACTTAAATTTTTACTAAGCTATACCTAGTAGATTAATTGTATGTTACATGTGTACCCGCTGGTATGAACTTAAATATAAGTAAAATATATATATATATATATATATATATATATATATATATATATATATAAATTTGGTGTACTGAAATATATATAAAAAACTAATTCAATCGTATTGCATATTTTATTATTCTAAAAATACTCTTAATTATGTTCAAATCTGAACATTATTTTGAATAAATACGATTAATGGTAATTTAAGAAATATAGTTTTGTTTACGAAATAAATAAAAAGCTTGACTAACATTTTTAATCGATGTAAAATTAGGTAATTTTGTTTAGGTAAATGCTAATCAGTGCCCTTAGAGCATATCCAATGAAGGTGTTTACCTGAGTTGTTTAAATTTAAGAAATGTTACTTAATTTTTTTTTTCATTGGAGCTCAATGACATGAAGTTACTTATATAAATATTATTGTTTAACAATAGTATACCATAAATAATATTTTCAAGTATTATAAGACTCATAAAACTAATTTAAACACTCATTTAAGTAACTTAGCATTGAAGTAATTTTTTGTTTAAAATACTTAAATTTATATGAAATTATAAGTGGTTAAAAATTTTTTTAAAAAAATATTTTTATTAGAAGACCAAAAATTATGTTCTCCGTGATTTTTGTAAATTTTCATACAATTTATATAATAAATATTTTTTTAATTTCTTAATTAATTAATGCCTAAAAGTATTGGTTAACAATACCATTTTGTTTATATTTAGGTCTGAAAGAATATATAAACGACAGTAATTAGAAGTATTCCAATTTATTACAAATGTCATTAGAAATCATTAATATATTATTGAAACACGATGAAATGAGATATTGTGTCATCAGGTCAATTTGGATGTATCGTAAACATACAAAATGAAGTGATGAAAAATAGAGAAGGACAAAACTTAATACACCAAGATGGAACAAAATCCCATCCATAAACTACTGTAATTCCATTCTTAATTCTTTCGCGCATGCAATGCTTATAAATGTTCAAATAATTGTACATAAACGACATTCACATGTTTTGTTTTATTCACTGGTCATTTTTCATGTAAGACATATCCAAATAATCCAACGAAATCTCAAAAGCCAACTACACTTATGTACGAACTATAAGTGTGTCTTCCTATAGTTTTGAAAGGGACCAATATTCTTTAATCATATATTAGATGGTATCGAGCAACGCAAAGGCTTCCTAGTAAAAACAAATCTTTTGTCTAGTTTATTTTGGGGAGAATGACAGTTTTGAAAGCGATTAGAGAAGTCAGCATATTAGGGTTTGTACGTATAATTTATATATAATTAATAATGTCATCCCATAATTATATTTATAATTTATTACGAATTTAAATGATTAAATATTCTAAAAAGGATATTTTTCTTGAATTATTTTAATGAATAATTACTTAGACACAAATTCAAGTCTCTCTCTTTCCTCTTCAACATGCATGTCCCTATATTTTAAACATCGTACTACTACTTATGAGTTGAGGTACACAGCTCGGCCGCGCCAATTTTCAGTTCGAAGATATTTTGTGACCAACATGCTTGAACAACTAAAAGGCTACATTACATACCATAAAAAGAATCTAATTAAAAGGCTATATTATATAAATAATTTTAATTTCTTCATTTCTTTCAACAAAATGTTCTTAAATGCAATTCAAATTCATCAAGAAAAAAACTGTTGTAATATCAACGTTTCTATTTTTCAAATTCATACTATTTATTAACAAGAATAAAAAAGAAGCTAAAACTTGTTAAAGGGATTTTTTTTTTTATTTGCCAGAAAAGTTTAGATGTTTGTTTGTGAGTTTGAGTCAAGACTCAATGAACATTTATAAAATACTTATAAATTACATATTAACAAAGTGCTTACAGTGCTGGTAAAATTTGAATTCATATATAATAGAACGAGTCATATTCTTAGCAATTGGGACAAACTTCATACATTGACAGTTAAAATTATAATTGAATTTTAGACATGTTACATATGTAATTAATTTGATTTTAATTTTCCATTTTAGTGTCAATGATTGTGAGTGAACCCACTTTAAAAGAAGAAAATTCAAATATTCAATATCTCTTACTTTTAGACCAATATATCATTTCATTTCTTACCACTTATCTATAATAAGAAAAATCATTTCTTATCATTTTTCTTTCCACAAAATCATTATGAAGTGCAGACCAGTATATAAATCAACTTGAATGCTACACGACTAGGATAAGAATCTTGCGTTCAACGGCCTTGTTGGTTTCGCATGTTTTTGTTAAAATTGGTGATGTGGTGCACATTATTCTTATTTTTATCACTGTTAGTGTTAGGTAAAAAAAATATTCAAATCTATTTTTTTACTATTTCTAACAAACAGGACACTACTTCACGTCAATAAAAAGTTGAAATTTTAAGATATATATATATATATATATATATATATATCTTTAATTTTGATCTCTGTTATCTTTCCACCACAATCCCACCTCATTTAAATATATCAATATCATTACCCTTTAAATTATAGTTTAGAAATTTTCAAACAGAAAAGAAAACCAAACATTCAAACCTGTTAGTATTAGTCCTATTAAAGACGAAACAGAGTTTGCTGAAAGCAAAATAACTTTCCTTAAGAAAACATTTCAGTTGCCAAACTAATAAAAGTAGGTTAATACTAAATCCACAATATCCAGATGTGTTTCAATGGGTGGTAAGTTGAACTTATAATAATTTTTTAAAACAATAAATAATTATTTTTGTAGTGAACTTGTCATAATTTTATCTAATAGTTACTTTTAAATATCCTGATCAGTTTAACTCACCATCAATCTAAACACACGAGTTATTTAACAAATCACTTACAAACACAAGTTATTTAACAAATCGTTTGTTGTTGAGTTGAACATTTGATTCAGTTAAAAAAATAAAATTTTGTTGCACTTAACTTTATAAATTAAAATACAATTAAAAGTAAGTTTAATGTAACTCAATTTTGTGAAATTGTATAATTTCAATGGAAATGAAAGCAAGAAATAACTTTGGAATAAACTTCATTCAATTCAACTGAAAAACGATTTGTCAAACAAGTAGAACCAACTCTTAATAACAGGTAAACTTCAATTTAGATCAAAGTCACGATCTAAATTGATCATGAGTCAGCAGTGTGGACTGCGGAGAATCAAATTGTTGGCGTTTAGCACAGGTCGAGTTCTGACGCGAGTTATACACGGCTTGAATAATTATCAAGTGCTGCATTGTGTGCAACAGCTTTCAGGCAAAGCTGCTTTCAGTTTAATCTCTGTCTCTTACGTCTCAGCCTTACATCTAAAATATTATCAAATGTCAGATGCCAGATTCTCACATCCAGTCACATCTCCATGCACTTGTCACTCACAACACAGCAAAAGCTACTTTTTCATCACAATACCCAAAACAAAACTTGCCCATTAGGAACACAAGAGAAGGTGAGAGAAAAGTGCTAAAATATGTAAACAATTGGTATCGAAAATGAGATTTGGATTGGAATGGTTTCCCAAGCAAATTAAATTAAATTTTTAAAAAATAAGATAAGCCCTCCTCAAAATTATCATAAAGCAACCACTCACAAGCCTCCAACCCCATTGATCCTACCCACCAAACAAAATCCCAATGTCATAAATCATAATTGGTGTCATTTCATTTCTCTAGTGTGGTGTCTTTTTTCTTAGCAAATGTCATCTTTGTTGTTCCCATTTCCATTCACCAACAACCCTTTTCTTTCTTCATCTCTCTCATTTTCCTTATTCCTAAGCCCATTGCAACTACCCATTTCAATCCTTGTGAGCTTCTCAGCCTTCAAAGCCTCAGCTTCCCAATCTGTCCTCACCAACACAACATAGAGGATTGACACAGCACATGCAACCTGGGCCGACAGAAGCCCAAACCAAAGCCCACTGAACCCAACCTTGAACCAAAATGCCAGGCCCACTGCCACCGGGGTGCCCACAAAGTAGAAAGAGCCCAGGTTTATGTGAGCCCCAATACCAGGCCGGGCCATGCCACGAAGGATCCCACAGCCCGTGGTTTGTGGGCAGTTTCCAAGCTCACACAAGCCCATAATTGGCATAACTGATGCAACCAACGCTTTGACGGGCTCATCATTGGTGAAAAGCCCAGCCCATCTTTGACCCAGAATCACAGTCCATGTCACATTGATGAAGCCTATCACAAAAGCGCATCCTAAGGCAACCACTGCTGCTAGCTTTGCCTTGTATGGTTTTCCAGCTCCAAGCTCATTCCCTACCTGCATTAATTGCATTGAAAATCTGAAACTGTTTAGTATATGTTTGAATTTCAGTTAGATAAATTTAAAAGTACTTTTACTTTTAAAATAAGTTTTTCTTTCTTTTGTTTTATACACGTTCACAATTGTATATTAAAATTCGCAGAATTACTTTTGTAACTCTAATATACAAGCATAGCCTTATTAAGTGCTTCATGGCAAATTTCATGTGGGTATAATTCAAAGTGTACATCATGCATACCAATGTTATGTGCAAGTTAACTTGTGGTGCAAACAGAAATGTACCAAGATACGTTATCAAGTACCGAACTGTTTGATGAGTCCCACCAGAAGAGTGGAGTCCAATGGCGATTTGATGGTTAAATTATTTGGTCAAATGGAAATCTATGATGGGCCTTGTATGCAAGCCTAGCAGAAATGCACTTACTTAGAAGTAATTAATTAGTTTTCAGTTTTGTCCAGTCACATTGCATGTGTGACCTAACTGGGTCCATGTACTTGACGCAATCATGCAACAAATTTTTTATACCTCAGCAAACAGAAACTAAGGGGGCTCACGTTTTAGCCCAAAAAGAAGAAAAAGATGAGACATTCAGGGTGTAAACTGTAAAGAAAAATAGCAGTACACAACCTCCACACGCGTATTTAGCATCTGATCAGATAGAGGTAGGGAAGAGACCTACGGTTGCCACTAATTTCTCATGATCTCTAACAAACCATTAAAACAGTGAGAAAGAAAAAATAAATAAAAATAAAATATGATCCAACCTACTACTACAACTATCTTCTTCTTCATCATCATCACTCCAACCTATTGTTATGGACCTTCTTTAACAAATCAATAATATTGTATTGTGAGGAAAAAAAACTTGTTATTATAATTGACCATTTATGTCCTTGCCTCAAAGGTTAAAGCTAAGCCTAGTGGTTTGTTTAGGATTGTTTTCACGACAAAAGTTAAAATGCACACATGTGGATGAAGACAATTTAATGCCTTCCAAATATGTTTTGTCAAAGAAAATGTAAAGCATCTTATATAAAGAAACATGTGTATAGCTCAATCAATACTATGTTTGAAGTGTTTAGATAAACAAAAGATAGAAATAATATGATGAAAGAATAAAAGCAAGCCAAATATTTTGGAAACAGTCATGGGTTATATATACACTTGTCTAGTATAACCAAATAAATAAATAAATATATAATCAAAATATGCCTAGTATTTACTTCCATTCTTGCAAAATAAAGCAAGTAAACAAAAAAGTAAGCTAATAAACTAGCCTATCATAGTATTTACTACCATTTATGATAGGCCAGATACATTAAATTTAAAACCAAAAAATAAATTGCAAATTTGAACTTATCCCTGCTGCCCATTCCACATAAGCCAAATTGCTAAAAGTAATGGTTCCTTTCTGCTCAAATTCTAACACCAAATCTCACAGACACAAAAAGTGAGAAAAAAAAAAAAAAACAAACCAGCCAAGCTACCTGCACTGTCTGCACACCACTCTCTAGTCCCTATCTTCTTCTGTCTCAACCAACCCAACTGGTTAAAAAGGGTAAAAAAAATGAACTATTAACCACTCAAAACTAGAATAAAAAGAAAACCCAACATGGTCAAAAAAGTTTTCTTATCCTCTTTGTGAACACTATGTTATTAAAATAGAATAATAATATTCTTACTTTCAGTTGACATCTTTCATTTCTCTTTTTTCTACTTATCACATTATATTTCCTATCTAATGTAGTTAAATTTATACACACTTAAGCCGTCATTGTATTTATAACCGTCAGATAAAAGATCAAATGGTTCAAATTTTGAGTGTTTTTAAAAAAATAAAATATGAACCATCTGACCAAATCTTCATCAGACAATTCTGAGGCTATGATTGGTTTTCCATCTTTGAGTTACTCTTAAAAACTCAGTTATGCAAACTTTAATCCAAATATAATATACATTTGGGTGAGCATGTAAAAATTTGACTAAATACCTCTCCCTAGGTTTAGGAGGAGTATCAATGAATACAAAGTGTAGTATAGTCTATAGAGAGAGAGAGAGAGAGAGAGGGAGACTCACCCTGGCAGAAACACAGCCTGCAAGTGCCATTGGGACTGTGTACATCATGCTAGTTGTCTGAATGAGAATACCAGTGGCAGCCACAGCCAGTGTTGGACGTGGCAAGTACCCAGCCAGCACAGTGACAATCTCGTACCACCACCACTCCAAACATATCATTAGGCAACTAGGCACAGCAAAACCCATCAACTGCCCCAACCCAGAACACACCACTCCCCCACCCACACCCCAACACCCCCACTTCACCACCACCTCCCTCTTCCTGCACACACACACATACCCTGCCATCAGCACCACCATGTTCAGATTAGTCATCACCGAAGCCATGGCCACCCCTGGCACCCCAAGCCCCATCACAACCACCAAAAGATAGTTCAATGGCACATGGAACAGAACAGCCACAAGGGAGCAATACATCATAGGCTTGGTCACTTTTTGTGACCTCAAAAACACCCTTAAGGGTTGAAGCAAGGTGTTTGTTAAAAGGTCTGGGAGGGAGTAGAAGCAGTAGAGTGATGCCATTCCTGTGATGGCACTGTCTTGGCCCATGAAAAGCATGATCCTTTCTAGGTTAAGCCATAGGAGGCTTATGGGGACTATTGCCATGAGGAGGATGAGGACCATGCGTTGGAGAGAGAGTGAGAGAAGGTCCCAGTTTTTGCTACCATAGGCTTGGCTGCACACAGGTTCTAGGCCTGCTGCAAGACCCACGAGAACAGAGTACCCTGTTATGTTGGTGAAGCCTATGGAAAGTGCACCACCTGCGAGCTCCAGGCTTCCAAGCCTACCCAAAAAGAGTACAGAAACCACTGCCCTCACAAATACCAACATGTTCATAGCTGTTATGGGTAGAGCCATGCCCCACAGTTCCTTCATCTCTTCCATCACCTACTTGCCAACAACAACATCACATGATTAGAACACAAATAAGAAGGGGAAAAAAAACTTACTTTTAACACAATAGTCTTTTTCTTTTTACTAGCATCAAGCTTTTAAATTGCGGCTACCGTCACAATTTTTTTGTCACGTTCTTTGATGTTGAGAAATTACAGACAAATGTGGTCTGCAGTCTATATGATCGTGTTACAGTTGCAGACACTCCAAAAAACCTTAAATGATGGGACCAAGATCGTGCGAACCGGTTTTTAAAACCTTGACTTGATTTTAGCATCATGGTAGGGTTTCTTAAAAAGAAACTACTCTTTTTTTCTCTTACAAATGCGTTTCCATAGAGAGAAGTAGCAACTAGCAACATGAGTTTACCTGAGAGGTTGTGGGGAATTTGTGGGAAAAGAAATCCCGGTCCTTGTTATCACCCATTCTTCTTGACCAATATATGTATGCGTTGTTGTTCTGCAAAAGGGTGGTGAAGAAGTTAGAAGAGAAGAAGAAAGACTACTTCTGACAACACCTATAGAGCAATAGTAGTAGTAGCTTCATATAGGGGAGAGTGAAAGAAAGAAAAGGAGATAGAAACAAAAGAGGGTCTACAATGTTTGATTATCATATCTATCTATTATCCCATGATAGAAAGCAGCAAGAATTAGAAAAGGGCGTGCTGTATGTAACAACCAAACCAACAAACCGACCTTTCTTTTCTCCTCCTTAGGATCCTTCTCTCTAAAAATTGAAAAAACAAGAAAGAAATGCCATGAGGGAAACGGAGAGGCACTTAAGTAGAGTAGCCAACCAACCAACACTGTGGTATATTATGGTTCAAATACTTGAAAAAAAATTCGGTTTTTCACTAATTACAACTTGCCAAGGATTAAAAAGAATTAAACATGACTTGTAAGGTAAATAATAATAATAATAATAATAATAAAATAACATAATAATAATCTATAACAATTGATAAAATCAACAACTGTGCCAACTAATATTCTTTTTTTAACTGTTCATGTGTAATTACAATTTGTATATTATTTTTAAAATTTACCCTTCAATTGATGGAAGGAACTCCATGAAGCCACCAAGACATAAAGAATAACTCAACTCATTTTTTATCTAAATTTTTATAAAGTAACTGCACGCCATTTTTTATTATTATTATTTTATTTATTCTTTTTTCTGTGTGACTTCCAATTAAGGAACTACATATCCAAGGGCATTATGTGGTAATTGCACCCATTTTTTCTTTATATTTTCTTTTTTCTCTCCAAACTAATCACATATTTAATTCTCATCTTCTTTCTTTCTTCTTCCACCCATTCACCTCACACTCAACCTCTTTTAACATATATGTTTCAAACTTAGACTCTAATTCCATAACAAATCTTTCCAATTTGTCATAATTTATATGTTTTCTTTTAATTGTTTATGTATGTATTTGCATTTTTTTCTAATATTTTATGTGTCATAATTTATATGTTTACACATGATTTTTTATGAGAATGAGTGTGGGTATAAGCAGGTATACTATAATACTCACCCAGTCCCGCCCCGTCCATATATTAAATATTAATATATTAAAATATGTTATTTTGTAAAAAAAAAATATTTTCTTAATTTTATGACTAATAATAACATAGAATACAATCTATCTTATATTCAATTTTATTTTATATTTTATTTAAGAATATTAAACTATTATGTATTTTTATGTATAAACTTATGAATTTGTTGATAAGTTTTTTAAGATTGATTTCAAATTGTGATTACTATTTTGTGTTATTTGGTGCTTCAATTAATAATATAAATTTGTAATGACTTGATTTTATAAAGTTTTATATTTTTAATATTTATTTATGACTTAAGTTTTAACAAATGAATGTAATGTTTGTTTGTTTTTAATATTATATTTGATCCTATATATAATAAATAAAATAAAATATTTTTTTTGTCCTAATTATAAGAAAGATAAAACTATTTTATTGTTAAATTTTTTTTATCCCTAATTTATTATGAGGTCTAATAATGATATGAACTTATTTTTCCATGAAAATAAGTGCACTTATTAAGCTATCAAAAAACAATGTTTATCATTTTATATTTAAAATATTTTAAAAATATATAATGCCATTAATATTTTATATTCTAAATCAAAACTAAATTAAATATGATTAATTGAAATTCAATTATATTTTTTCATAAGGAATGTAATATCTAAATTTGAACTGATTATTAAAAAGCTGTATAATTTTGGTTTCTAGAAATGTTTGATATAAGTCTATCACGAAAACACAAATACAAAAGAAGGTGGTTGATCATTTTCTTCTAATAATAAATGTATAGTAATACTTTTTTTAAAACACATTTTTTTATTAATTAAAATTTATTAAGAATCAAAAAATTGTGATTCTCACTCCTTATATAATGAAACTTATTTAAGATTTTTATAGTTCATAATTATTAGTTTTTAACCATAATAGATAACATGATCTTCTTCGGAAAAAAAAGATAACATGATCAAAAGAATTTATTAAAGAGCGTATTACTAGCTTTTTCGTGAACAGTGATAGGACATTTATGTGTTGATGAGGAATGTTGTTAATTATCTTAAATTTAATGGCAATTTAAATGTGTAAATAAGTCATTTGGTTTGTCAAATATCCTTATTATAAGTTGGGGAAACTCCTTTATGCATAATGAGGATCGAAGGATATACTACATAAGCAACACCACAAAATAGAAATAATGGAAGAAATTTTTTTTTACATGATTTGTCACTTCTTGACTATATCTATAGGAATATGTCAATAAATATTCATTATCTTAATTAAGATTACAAATTTTTTAGTCAATTTAAAAAAACTCTCCTCATTTTCATTTAGCGAATCCCCTCCCACTTTGGTAATATCTTCTCTCTTCACCAGGATTTCCTTTTATACACCTTGTATCCTAATTTTAAAATTGAACCAATGAACTTGTTTCTAATCTTAAAATCAAACTAATGATATCCTTTGTAAGCACTTTTTGTGTCTGAAGCCTTTACCTATATTTGATTGAGACGTCATCTTCTTCCCTAAATTTTATTTATAAAAAATGATAAAATCCAAAATCTAAATGATAAGAATAATATTCTTATCTTTATTAAAAAAAAATCTACAGATTTGAATTAAAAAATTAAAATGTTCTCTTAATAGAGGATTAACCTTAACATCTCTCTATCGCATCAAATACTTGAGCCAGATTCTGCCCTATCCTCTTTTGAATATTTAGAGGGTTCAATTTTTGTTTGTTTTCCCCGTTTCAACTAATATTTTTTCAGGCATTGAGATTTGCCTTTTTTTTATGGCTAATCTTTAGTTCGTCTACTTCTATATAGTTTTTCCATTTATGATTTTTTTACTTTTATTTTTTATTGACAAGAATTAGTTAAATAATAGAATAAGAATGTCTAAATTAAGAGATAAACCCAATAGGTATAGCTTAGTTGGTCCAAAGGACCAAAACTTATAGGAATATTTTGGAATACCATTGTGTAAAATTTAAGATTTTAATTACGGTAATGGTAAATAAAAAAAATAGAAGAGATAATCAATGAGAAGTCAAATTAACTCAAATTTATAATTTTTGATAAATTAAAATGTTATGAAGAAAGAGTATCGATAGTATTTTTGATAATGAAATAGGTACTTATCACTTTAGTTACCCTAAAAAGTCAAAGTATAGCAAAATTGAATTTAATTATTTTGAATTAATTAATTAAATAATATATAAAAGCAAAAGCGAGTGCAAATTTTTAAAAGATTAAATATTATTATATATAAACATGAGTAAAACATTCAAGTAACCCCTTAGATATAAGCACGTACCACTTAGAATTTCATAATTCAAGCATAAAGCCATCTAATACATATATATATATATATATACATATATATATATATATATATATATATATATATATATATATATATATTTAATGGTTTCCACAACTTTCTGCCCTACGCTACGCACGTAAAATTAATTATCATATCATCATTGTTTAAAAGATCAACATATATTAATGTATATCATTTGTTTAAATGAAATCCTTAGTCGTCGAAGGGGCAAGAAGTTATTCTATTCTGAACTTGTAGCTAGCAGAACATTTTCTACATGTAAAAAGTATTGTCACACTCTAACAATTTATAGTTTGACATATCATATATGTATTAGATTTACTAAATCTTTCGAGAAGTCGCTGATTCCTCCTATAGAACATATGGAGAGTCTTCGGGCATTTCATGCAGATATGCGAAACAACCCTACATGCCAATGCAAAAGCGAATTTAATTAACTTATTGGGTTGACAAGACCTTCCGTTTGTATAAACGTTTTGTGTTTAAAAATTACATATTCCTCTTGTATAGGCACACATTTATTATATTTTGGCAAAATCATTCAGCTCTTAATTACTTTCGATTGAGAATCAACTACAGAATTATTAAGTGAGGTTAATTTAGTTACATTATCTATATAATTTTTTTACGTTATTAATCAATTAAAAAACTACTATAAATATAATATTTAAAGTAATTATTATAAAATTAACGATTTTAACATATATATATATATATATATAATTAAATTATGATATAGAAAACCATTACCCTATTCTAACTAAATTCTTATAAAATTCTGTGTTTTTAACTTATAATGGTTAGAAAATAAGCGTTAAAAGACGAAGAAAAATTTGAGGAACACCCTATTGAAGAAAAGCTATCAGAATTAGATTCGCTATTAACCACAATTTAATAATGCTCTACGACATTATCTTTCATATAGCAAAAGTTTACCTTTATTGATTACGATAATCATCATGATGGATGTCTCAGATTTTCACCATAAGGTTATTAGATGTATATTTTTGGCGTGTAGGTGGGTTTAGTTTAATTTAGTTAATATTTATGCATGGAAAGATTAAAAGAACAGGATTATGAAATTATAAACTCTCCAATGCATAATTGTTTGCTTAATTTTTTTTAATTAAAATTATACCTTGAAATCAAAAGCTCATACAATCTTTGTTCAATTCCTTTTTCTTCCTTAAAAAAAAAGGATAAAGAAGGTGGCGATCTTGCAAGCGTTATATATTGTATTGTAAGAATGAAATCAGCGTCACATTTTTTTAAATAATGTAATTAATAGAGGCAGAAGATGATATTCCCACTAATTTACTAGCTGCATGTTCTTTTAAATTATAATAATAATCTTCAAACTTTTTCTCTCAGCCATGACATATTGTGAAGGATTCCAAAACAGTAGTAACTTAAGCATCAATTCGCTTACTAATGAAACTTTACTATTATTTATGTGAGTGTTTAAGCATGTTAGGTAGAGAATGGAACTTATGCTAAATAATTCCCAAAGAGCTATTGTAAAATATTGCGAACAAAGTAGATTTCAAATTACGTGCACTGAAAGAGGGAAAGACACAAGCTTTATCCTCTTTGTCGAGATCGTAAAGATGATCATAATCTTAATATCATTGATGTCCACATGCATGTAAAGAAGAAACACAGATATCGTTTCATGCTGGAGTAAGTAAATTAATAAAATGCACATACTATTAATTAATTGACTGCACATAGCGAAAGGTCGCGACCATCATGATTCTTGTCTATTTTATGTTGATGATATATATATATATATATATATATATATATATATATATATATATATATATATATATATATGTAATCTTTTCTTATCCTGAGATATAAAAACTATAAATCAGAGTTACTATTAATAATGATTAAATCACGTAGCTCTTAAAAAAAATCTAAAAAAATCATTTTAACGGTGATCTCTGATTATTTGAAATTAATGTTTGTGCATGATCATTAACTTTTTTGTTAATATTGATCTCCAAATATAATTGAGTGTTTTATATTTATAATTCTCATTTATGAGAATAGTTCTTATTTAATATTACTTTTTGTCCTTAAATATAATTTTTTTTTTTGCCTTTTATAAGATTTTTCAAGTTGTTTCTTGTATTGCTTTTATAATAAATGCTGTAAATTGAGAAGATAAATTCATTCTCTTTTTATTGAAGAAGATGATTGTAACACCCTAACAAGTCGTACCAAAAAAAGAGAAATTTAGAGATTATATAGAGGTATGAGATTGTATAATTAAAGATGACTTAAAAGAATTAATTGATACTACATGTATCAATAAGATACATTACTTTTTGGTATCTATCACATAAGAACTTCATATTTAAGCGTGTTTGACTTCTAGTGCTTATGGGATTGATGATCTTCTAGAAAATTTCCTATAAAACATGTGAGTGAAGTCAAAATATGTTAAAAAGTCTTGTGTTGATTTGTAGGATTAGTCATTGATCCGAGAAGTAAATAAAATTGATTTTTGAGGACTTGAAAAGTACCTACAAAAGGTTCTGACCAACAAGTAATGTGAGAGCCATTGAGAAGTAAAAAATCAAAGATATTACAATGATTGGTACACATTAATTAATTAATTAGAAAGTAATTAAGCAAAAATAATGACATGATGAGTCCTAATAATTTTAAGGGTCATTTTAAAAATAATAATTTTTTAACATATTTAATATTATTATTAAATTAGCAAAATTTCTTAAACAATATAAATTAATTAAAAAAAGTTTTATATTTAAAAACAAAAGTAATACAGCATCTTTATATATAAAAATGTTACTATACATTACACCAATACTTGCACCATTAATAGTATTTTTGTTTTGAAAGGACACCATTGATAACTTATAACAATAATATAATTTAATACCTCCTTTATGTATACAGAAACAAACAATGACTTAATTTTCTACTCGTCATTGTTTAACCCAATGCTGGAAAGTGATCTTTCTAAAGACTCATTTTATCATTGAAAAGTAGCTTTGACCGAATAAAGCATTGAGCATTCTTTTTTGTGCTTTGCGGTTGTTTCCATTGGAATGCACTTCGATATGTTTAAATCTAAATCAAGTTTTGAGTCATTCATTCATTATTATATATGTTTCTAAAGTCTAAACCATAAATATAAGATAAGTGTTGCATATATTTAAGTTTACTGGATTGCACTTCGTATTATATTTGCCATCAAGAATCCAGTCATTTCTGAATTTACAAAATGGTTCTCCGATATGGTTAGTTTATAATTAGTTAACCTTTTGTAACTAATTATATTGCTTTAGTTCACGAATAATAACAACTATTCCATATATATACATAAGTTAGTAGTAATAGAAGCAGTAAAAAACATGGGGATCCAAAATTTTGTAATACAATACATGAGAGAGAAAAACTATTAAATATATTTTTTATTTAATTTTCTCTTAATCTATATTTTGTTTTTATATTGCATCCAACTTTTGTATTAATTAATAAAAAATTATTTAAATAAAGTTAGTTTAGGAAATTATAATCGTATGTTGTTCATAAGGAGTGTGAATAATTAAGAAATTACAACATATGCTGATGTTTCTAAAGAGGTAACAAATAAAAAAATGCAAACATGCACTGGTATCAGTGTATCATGCTATAAATGGTCGAGGAATCCTCTTCACTATAGATTTGATAAAACATGATGATGATATGTTCAGATTTAACCGAAAATTCCGAAGGAGTGAACACCAACATGAGAATGTTTGATACCATGATAAATCGATATATCATTTGTTGGATGAATAAGGTACGAAATATTAAAGACATTTAAAAAAAAATTAAAGACATTATTCGGAGACTTGATTATGTGGTGGTGGAATTTTCTCTAACTTAAAGATAGTACGTCGTAACAGCATTTTTTTAATCGGTATAATACGTAACAGTAGTTTTTATTTTTTATTTTTATTTTTTTAGTATGAAAGAGAAAACCAACAGTACGTAACAACAGTGTAACAAGATGAGTGTGATTGTTTTACACATGAATGTAATATTTTTATGTTTGTTATAAATTTTAAAAAATTATTCTTTGGACATAACTTATTCTCATAAATCTATGTTACACATTTGTTTCATCTTTCTAGTTTTATGTAAAATGGTGAGAATATTATCATGGGAATTAAATTATTTTCATAAATAACTTCTCACTTTTCTGAAAATATAATCAAATTTATGAAATAAATTTATGTCTCCTTTTTTAATCAAGTTTATTCATTCATAAGATTTGAACTTGTGATTATTTGCTTAAAAGATGAGTTCAGAGTATTATTCAGATCAACAACTTGTTGATAAATAATTTGAAAGATAATATATTATGATTTAATAGAATTAGAACATACGTATCTTTTTAATAAAAATTTACAATAATGTAAATATTAATTTTTATTATAAATTCATAAATATTTTTTTATAACCACTTCTAGAAAATTATTTTAAATAAATCTTAGCGACCAAATTAGAGACAAAAGTCTCGGTGGCTGAGTTGTGCTTAGTAATAAAAGCAACCAAATCACTAGCAACTGAGTACTTTTTATTAGCGACTGAATATACTGCAGCGAACACAAATTTCAGTCGCTAATGGTATAACGAGTTGGATTTTTGAATCCAAATGATTTTATTTTGATTATTACAAGAATTATCTTTATTAATCATAAGCAAATCAATTCATGATATTATTTTGATTACAATTAAAAAGAATAATTTACATTATCATTAATTTAAATTTAAATAAAAAGGTAATTTATGTAATTAATTTGATTACTATTAAAAGAAGGTAATGTAAGCCGTCATTAATATAATTTGTATCAAAATTAATTCAAGTAAACAAGGTAACTTAATTTTGTAATTATTTTTTCATGAAAAATACCTAACAGAAACACGTTTTTGTTGCATAAAAACGGGGTGCGAAAAATTACATAATAGAAACGTACTTCTATTTTGGATTTTGTATGCGGAAACATGTTGTTGTTGTGTAATTTTTTCACATCCCTTTTTTATACTATAGAAACATATTTTCCTTGTTATATTTGGGGTGGAAAAAATATACAATAAAATCATGATTTCGTTAAATTTGTGTACCACAAAATCACGATTACATTATGTTGTAGGGAGTGCGAAAATTGTTTTATAACAGAATCATTATTTTGTTGTGTATTTTGTTCAATAAAATTATGATTTCGTGAAAAAGGTATGTTTGGAATAAAAAAATTTAAGCCCCTTAAAGGACCAAGAGCAATGAGAGTGGGACCAATAAAAACCCTCAAAAGAATTAAGGAGGGTTTCAGAGATACTTTTAGAAGTATAAGAAGCCCATGTGGACTAAGTCCAGTATTAAATAAAGTCCAAAATTCAAGTCATGGGCTCCAACATTGTGAAGGCCCACAGACCAAAGAAACAATTAATTGCGAGGGCCCAGTTTTCTTTCTAGCTAGTTGTGAATAGATTGGAGCACTTTCAACGAAGAAAAACAACAAAATTTTTCTCTATAGGTCGATTTGTCCACGCCACAGTTTAGGCAAATTGCTTCCTGTATCTCCATCATTGCTTCATGTATCTAATCTAGAATGTAAAATGACATTTGGGATTAACATTTCTAGAATGCAAAAGGTTACATTTCAAAATGTAATAGTTTTACATTTTAGATTAGCATTTCTCGAAGCTTAAAAAGTTACTGGAAACAATTAAACTCACACTTTAGCACGTCCATTGACAAAACAAGGATTGAGATGTTTTAAAGTACATACTGCACTTTAGAGGTAAATTATATAATTCTAACTAGGCCATTACTTCCGTGGAACAACTATCAAGATGGTCCATTATGAACCATTAATGATGGCCTTTAGATTGATCTATGATAACAACTATAGGTTGAAACTTATTTGATTGTGGATGGAAAAGGGGTGATGCAACCTGCAAAGAGGCCACAATACCTGGCGGAGCATTGGTTCAAGTGTGGTGGTAGAACAGAGAGGAAGGATAGAAAGAAGGAAACTGATAAGTGGATGTATAGTGAAGCTCATTTAGAAGGAATTAGGGAAGAATAAGGAATTGCATCAATTTTCTGCTTCTCATTATCTCAATAGCATCAACAAAATCATAACAGAAAAGGGAATCTTCTAACAACTTAGCAAAATTGAACTTGTGTAATATTACTTAATTTCCTAAGTAATGGTAGAGTAGTGTTAGGCACACTGAGACTTAGATAAAGTCCTCTTCTCACGTTGAGGTTTAGGTGACATAAAGAGAAACATAAAGAGAGAAACATAAAGAGAAAATACTTCATCCTTTATAGTTTATATTGTGAGAAACATAGAGACACTACATCCTCTCTTATGGTAATTGTATGAATTAAATCTAAATAAAAAGTTTTGAGGACTGCTGGTTGATCTGTCATTGATTTCCAATAGAAATTACAAAGAATTGTTGATAATTTGACACTAAATATTTCTTAAAAGTTCTTATAACTATTATGCTTTTTTTTTTTTGAGATAGCTATTATGCTTTTTTTTTACATAACTTTTTTTTTCTTTCTCAGCAACAGATCTTGTAAGTATATGTTGAAAATTAAAGATTCAATTCAATATATTCCTTAAATAATCTTAATTAACGGTGTTATTGAGAAAAAATTATAAGTTGGGACCGTGGTTGAATCAATCGGTCCGAACGGATTTTGATAACCTTAATTATGACATCTTTTATCTGGTTTAAAAAAAAAAACTTTCTACCGACGTTTTGGGTTTTAAACAACAGAACATGAGATTGTTTAACATCATTTTTAATTGGAGTAAAAGGGAAAGGTTGAGTAACGCTTTTAGATTAATCAGTTATTTTAGTTAATCTTAAATTGATTAACTAATTTATTGACCAATTTGCTAAGCTGTTTTGACAACTTGATTACAAGTTACTCTATGATTTGATGGTTTGCAATAGCTGGAGCCAGCTGTCAAGAGCCAAGTCCTACTTCAAGCAAACTACATATTGTTCAGTTACCAGTAACACATAAAGTAGAATTTTGCATTAGCATTTTTTTACCTTGGGGGAAGGGTATTGGAAATACCACAGTCCACAAAAATTAGAGACCATGACGCGGGTTCCTTTAAGACTTCACATGTCATGCATATAATTGACCTTTGTTTCCTAAATCATGCTGGCCGCATTGCTATGAAATTAATTACTTGGACATTGTGACAACTTGAAAGACCTTACAATTGACTAATAATGTGTATGATTGAAACAAAAAGTCACATTTTCCGTCATTCTCCCAAACTTTTTAGGTTTCTGGAAAGGAAAAAACAATAAAGTTTATTAGATGGACACCCAACAACTTAAAATGCTCACTTTTATTGGCATCCCAAATATATTATTATGTTAGACTTTTGACCCAGAAATATGCGTGACCCATGTGCAGGGTTAACGTGATTCATGAATGTGCCACTATCAATCAAAATTGTGAAATTTAACTTCTTCTTGAAAGAAAAAAAAATGTCAGAAAATATATTACAAACACTCCTCTTACAACTTTATCCATGCAAGAGGTGAAACTGATTCCGTAACTAGATACTGTGGCCAACATATATAGTACAAGGCAACTACCTTACCTCAGAATCACCCAGAGATAGCAAAACTATTATTGTGCCAACACGATCCTCTAGGCCATCTCACTATGCTGTTATAGGAATTTTGGCAGTGTTCGAAGGAACTTATATTAAACAACCAATGATGAACATTGTAAGGTAAATAAAGCGCACAAAACATTATTTGGTAAACTGAAACAATGAACGGATGAGTTTAAAACTTCTTCATCAGATGTATATACACATAAAAACAATTTCAGGAATTGAATACAAATAATTAATACAACTTTGCAATTTCTTGTTTTGAATGAGTATACAATGATCAGGGTAAAGAAAAGAAAAAGAAACTTAGTATACAATCAATATCATATTATACACGGAAGAAGAAATCTGAAATTCATAGTGATTCTACCTACCTCGAGCAGGGTTGCATTATCTGAATGATACCTATGGTCTCTTACCAAAAAAATAAAATACACGGCTTTACAGGCAAAGCTTTTTTACTTCTGCTGTTCCAGCTCTAAGTCCCAAGTGAATGTGACTTTCAATCGATTCTAATTGAAAATATGAAAAAGGAAAAAAGGAAGCAATTTCTGTCATGTGTCTGATTGTAAAAGGGACGAGGTTGCCTTCTCAGGGTTCCTTCCCAAGGTGAAGGTTGAAACAACACTAGTCTGAAATGATGATGAAGAGGAGGGACCAGCGGGTGAGACTCCAACTGTGGAGAATGCACTGGCATTGCTACTAAAGTATGTGCTGGTTCCACTAACAGCTCCTTCCATTACTGATTTTGGGGCAGGTGGCCTTTCAAGCTCTGTTACCCCTTCTAGCATTTGCAGCACTCTGCTCATCGTTGGTCTCTGAGATGGCTGCTCTTGGATGCACCAAAAGCTTGCCTGAATTGCTCTTCTTACTTGCTCCATTTCAACTTCTTGCTCAGCTAATCTTTTGTCCAAAATTCCACTTATGTTACCTTTCTCAAACTCTTCATAAGCCCAAATGGAGAACTTTTTCCTATTTGTGTCCTCTGACACATCAAAATTCCTCCTCCCACTCACAATCTCCAACAAAACCATGCCATAGCTGTAAACATCAGATTTGGATGTTATGGGAAGATTTGCAAGCCACTCGGGGGCTAAATATCCTCTGGTTCCTCTCACACTTGTCAAGGTCCGATGCCGGTGGTCCTTAGGATTAATGAGCTTTGCAAGACCAAAATCTGAGACTTTGGCAACATAGTTCTCATCCAAGAGAATATTTTCAGGTTTTATGTCACAATGGACTATGCAGTCACGGCACTCCTCATGTAGGTATGTGATGCCTCTTGCAGTGCCCAGGGCAATGTTGTATCGATACTCCCAGTTCAAAAAATTTCCCGAATGCAGTTCTGTCAGGAATAGAAAATTATCAAGAGACCCATTTTTCATGAATTCATAAACCAGAAGCCGGTGGCGCCCTTCCGAGCAGAAGCCAATAAGCCTCACCAAATTCAGATGATGAGTACTACTTATGGTGGCAACTTCCATCCTAAACTGCTTCTCACCTTGCTCAATGCCCTCAAGTTGCTTCACAGCAACAACTGTTTTGTTAACAAGAGTTCCTCTATACACAGTGCCAAATCCACCAGCTCCAAGCTTCTCCTTGAACCCCTTTGTCGCTTGTTGGAGCTCCTTGTGCGAGAACTGCACTGGGGCACCAGAAGCATACTCAAGAAGCGCATAGTGAGCAGATAACCCACCAAACCTCGTGCTGTTCCTACAACACCACATCCACAAACCACCTTCCAAGGCAATCAAACCCAAAAGGGTACCCAAAACAACCACCACCACAACCCAAGCAGGCACCCTGGACCTCTTTTCCCTCACACCCCCCATAGAGGGTGGCGGATTTGGCTCCAGTGGCGGACAAACCTTGACATAAGAAGTGCTAGGCAGCGAAGGATTATGATATGCACTAACAAAATCTTCTGATCTCATCACACACTGCCCCGTGCCATCTGACAAGGAAGTAGATGCAAAACAGGCACGTGAACCGGAAAGACAATTCCCTCTACACGCCGATATCCCCGAGAAAAATGACTGCGACGCAGCTTCAGGGGGGTAACTCAAGATAACAGCATGATCCAGTGTCAACATAGTCGCACTCCCTTGACAACTGTTGAGACTCGCCTTCCTCCTGCACCCTTTCCTACTATCATTCGGATCAACCATCTCGAAATTCTCAGACGGGCAGCCGCAAACCGGGGTTGAATCATTGTAACTACACACACCATAGTTCCCACAGTAAGCGTAAACCTCACATTGATCCAGAACAGCAGCCCATCTAGCAGTAGCAACTCCACTACCCTTAGCAGTACTATAAATCCTCAAATTTCCATCACTATCCAACTTCAACACCCGCATCACATCACTATTCCCTTCAGCATAGTCACTACTGTAAGCAACATCAATAGAAGGGCTCAAATTTGCATCAGAAAGTTGCAAGAGCCCAATTGATAACAACCCCAAAGAAGGGGAATCCAAACTCACATTCACAGAGGAGTTCAAACCCTGGGTCCAGTACACTATGCTATTGTTCCATTTCAGGGTCAAATTCCCAATTGAACTAAGACCAAAAGAGTAACTTTCAGAATTTAGAACCTTACCAACGGTGAAATTCTGAGAGGGCACAAGGGTATCAGTGGGGTGGTCAAAGCTTGACCATAGGGAGCCAGTGCTGTTTGAAATTACCAAATTGCCACTGTCCTCAAGGGTTGCTGACGAAGCACCCGCCGTGCCGGTGTCCCACACGGTGGCGCCGGAGCCGTTGAAGAGACGGAGGTGACCGGAGCGGAGGAACTGGAGGGACCCGGCGGAGTCCACGGCGGCGCCGTTGCCGGCAGACCAGACCACGGGAGCTCCGCCGGAGAAGACGATGGCGGCGATGAAGGAAGGAGGAGTGGTCGGTGGCTGAACGGAGATGAACCGGAGGGAGAAGGTGCCGCTGGGAGAAGACCACGTTTGGTTGGAAGAAGAAGCTGCGAGGGTAGAACCTGGGTCTATGGCGGTGGTGACTGTAGTGGTTGCTAAAGCAAGGGTGAGGAACAGAAATTGCGTTTTGAGGAACATGTTTTCTGATGTTTCAACTTTCAATTGTGTTGTGTGTGTTTCTGTTTGTGTGTATGTGATATAACGAACTAACCATGTTGTTGGATGCGCGTGTATGTGTGTGTTAATGATGTTTTGGTTTTGTACGTGTGGAAGAAATGTGGTTATAATGAATGGGGATGAGCATCTCTAAATAGAATTTTTTTTAATGATTTTTAAGTGAATAAATCATTTTTATCATTTATTTTTTATTAGAGTAAATTTATATGATATGAAAAGTTTTTTAAAAATAAAATTTATATCTTTTGTAAGAAATTATTTTTTAATAATGAAAAATAATATTTAGTTGACATATAATATTATTTTATTTCAACTATAATTAAATAAAAAAATAATATAAAAAATTAAAGTTTCTTATCATTAAAATAAAATTATATATAAATTTTTTATAATTTCATAGGACTATGTGGAACCACAAGAATTAAGAAACTCTATTTAAGAATTTTACATTGGAGATGGGGACTGAATGGAAGACTTTGACTTGCCCTCGCTTGGACGTTATTGGATAATTGATCAAATGATTGGAAATTATTTTTTTGGGTTTATTTTGTGCTGTTTTTGATTTTTCAACAATGGGGAAGGACTTGAATCTTCTAAAGGGTTGATTATTTTATGGGGAGGAATGGCTGCTGCTGGCCCTTCACGATTTGGAAGTGGAAAAGTTTTCAAGCTTGACCTTCAATTTCTAGTTCCCTTTTTTGGTTTGGGACTTTCATGAGAGAAAAGAAACCATTGGTGTGGTTCTATAATTGTATATAGAGATAAACTCACTTTTATTTCAAATGTTATGGTTCATTTTATTTGGAGGGAAGCAAATCTTATCGTTCATTCTCAAGATTGTATTGTAAGTTTGTAACTACCATTGGTTTGATTTTACTTTTCCATGTATCGAAACTTTGATTATCAATGATATGATATAATTCTTGGTTAAATAAAATAAGGAAATTGACTGTAGATGATAGGTTGCTGCTGAATTATCTAAAGAAAGACCTTTCCTTCAATACAGAAATACGTTCATGAGTTGTAGAGTGTTGTGAGTTGTGAGTCTATGACTTTTCATGGCTACTTTAATAACGTGTTCGGACCGGTAGAAAATAAATGTGGTATACTTTTCAATTAAGGTGAATCTTGTTTTCAGTAGTTTGAGTCATAATTTTGAATTTTTAATTTTTAATTACACCTGCTTTTAATGTTAGATTATTGAATATGCAAGGAATTGAAATTTGATAATTACTCTTAGAAATGTTGTATGCGAGGAATCGATACGATATGATTTAGCGTATACATCAACAACAATAAAGAATGATTCATATGTATAAATTTAATTAGGATACTAAAGAGTCGAATGATAAAATCTAATCCTATGTTTTCCTTAATTGAGTTCAAAACCTTTTCCATCACTTTTCATAGAATTATAGGCTTGCAACTTTTACACTATTTACTTTTATCGCAACAAACCAATGAATTTTCGATCAAACATCATGTATATAACTATTGAGCTATTTAATATTATCCAAGGAACTAAATAACTCAAGTCCCAGAGGAGATGATCTTAACTACAAATTTTGCAAATTGTGATGACAATTGATGCACTTGTCAATAGTATAACAATGTGTTGTTATGAAATTAATTACTAGGAGTCTGGGACATTGTGACAACTAGAAAGTCCTCAGAGTTTATTAATTATGTGCATGATGAAACAAGAAGTCTCACATTTTTTGTTATTCTCCCTAAGTTTTAGGTCTTGTAAAGAAAAAAAATTGAATAAAGTTTATTAAAAGGGTACCCAATCCAATAGGAACAAAAGTGCTATTATTATTAGCATCCCAAAGATAGGTTAGACTATTGACACAAAACTGCATTCCACCCATGTGGAGGAAAAATGTGATTCACAAATGGCTGTTGCTTCTTGCACTCTTTTTAATTTTTTTTTCATTTTTTAAATTGGTCATTCCAAAAGTAAAAAAGAAAGTATATTCTAGAATATAATTTTACATTTTGAATTGATCATTTGAAGAGACAAAAGGAAGTGCAGGAGGCCATAGTCTTCCCAAATGGATTCCATACCCATATCATCCTAAATCTCTATCCTACTATTTATCAAAATGATCAAATTTAAGTTGATCTTGTATACAAATGTTAGAATTGTGTTGTTAGTATTCCTTAGTAGTTGGTCCAAGTAGTGATGTGATCATATCCTTTTTATATAAAGAAAAAAACATGATTCTACGCATTTTCTCCCGGTTTCTCTCTCTAGAGCTCTTGAAAATTATTCCCCCCCCCCCCCCTTTTTTTGTCTTCTCAAGCTGTTAAACCAGTTTGGTTTAATAATATTCACCCAAGCGAGACATTCTCGTCTAGGCAACTGGAGGACTTTAGGATGAAGAAAGCTTGGGTCGCCTAGTCTACTGATTCTCGCTTGGGGAAGTCTTGGACAATGAGTACATTTGTCCAGGTGAGTCATTCTTGCCTATACGAGAAAAAAACCGACTGAATGAACCCTTATTTTTACAGATTTCATTTGCTTAAGCAACTCTGGTCTCACCTAGACAAAGAAATAAGACACTTTAAAACTCCAAATACTCAGGAATCAACTCCTCATTGCTCCAAGAATGCTTTCCACTTCTTCCACCTTTCTCCCATCATATACCAATCTTTAATCTACAAAATTTACACGAGAAAGAATTGGATAAACCTTTACATTATAACAAAACATTTAAATATATTTTAATTAATAAATAATTCAAAATTAAAGAAAGTTTCTAAGAAAAATTCTTAAAATCACAAGATAAGTGCCAACATTCAAATCACATATTACCTAAAATATGACACTTATCATACATTTTAACACATTTTCTCCCTATTGATTGTGAACTGTGTGGTATTCAGTATTTCCAATACCTTCCCCTTAGGATAAGTGCTAATGCAAAATTCTACTTTGCGCTATGGGTAACCAAACAACACGTCAATTGTGAACGTCTCCATTTCTATCGAGTTCAAATTGTGAACGTCTCCATTTCTATCGAGTTCATGTGACGATGTCAATTGTGACGATGTCAATTGTGAACGTCTCCATTTCTGTCGAGTTCAAATTCAATGTACAAGTAGGACTTGGCTCTTGGCACCTGGCCCCAGTTGTTGAAAACCAGCAAATCATGGAGGGTACATAACTTTTAATCAAGTTGTCAGATCAGGTTAGCAATTTGATCAATAAGTTAGTTAGTCAATTTAAGATTAACTAAAAGAACCAATTAATCTAAAAGAGTTGCTCTACCTTTCCCTATTATTCCAAGTAAAAATGATGTTAAAATAATCTCTTGTTCTGTTGTCAAAATCCAAAACGCATGGCCATGAAAGATTTAGTAAGACCCTGTACCTGCTTATAAAGTTTCCTAAAAAATACCGTTAGCGTCAACAAATAGCTATTAGAATTTTTTAAAATATATTTAGTGTCAAATTGTCAACAAATTTTTATATGAATTTCTATTTGGAAATCATTAATTCCACCATATAGTTTTGTATCGGCAAATAGTGATGATGCAAGTGAGAACGAAATGAAATCAATGACAGATTTATTTCTTTAGATTTAGCTCATATAATTACAATAAGAGAGGATGTAGTTTTCTATATGTTTCTGATAATCATGGTTTTAAATTACAGTTCACAATCACAATTGTGGCTGCAATATTATGGTTTTTTGAGTCACCATAACAGCATTATGGCTGCATCAATCACATTTTCCCGCAATTGTCTGCAATGTAAAGGATTTTTGACTCACCACAACCGTGACCACGACCATAACTGCAATTTAAAACCATGCTGACAATATAAAGGATGAAAAATCCCTCTTCATGTTCCTCTCTATATGCAAAAGCGGAGAATGCTTGTTAATAATGAAACGAAGAGGAAGAACAAGTTGGTGTTGGGGTTGACACAGTGGAAAGAGCACTGACATTCTTTCTCAACCATTCTTCATTTCCACTGAACGACCCTCCATTCATTGATTTTGGTGCTGGTGGCTTCTTAATCTTTGTAACACCTTCAAGCATGTGCAAGACTTTGCTTATTGCTGTCCTCTGAGATGGTTGCTCCTGAATGCACCAAAAGCTTGTTTGAATCAACATTTTTCAATTGATCCAAATTAACTTCAGGTAGTCTTTTGTCAACTATGCACATGATAATATCTTTCTCAAACTCTTCTTAAGCCAAAACTGAGAACTCTTTGTTATTGGTCTCTTCTGAGATTTCAAAGTTCCTCCTTCCACACACTATCTCTAGCAAAACAACCATAACTGTAAACATCAGATTTTGAAGTTACTGAAAGATTTGGGAGCCATTCTGGAGCTACATACCCTTTGGTTCCTCTCATATTTAACACGGTTTGGTACCTGTCATCCTTGGGAGTTATGAGCTTTACAAGGTTGAAATAGGAGAGTTTGGCCTCGAAATCCTAGTCCAAGAGAACATTTTCAGGTTTTATGTTACAATATGCAGTTATGACACTCTTCATGAATATACATGATAGTTGATACCCCCTTGCAATGTGGTGATGGGGCATGTTGAAGTCCCACATCGAATAAAAATAGTGCCGAGATAAACTATATAAGTGGGGAGTAATCCTCACCTTATAAGTTGGTTTTGTAGGATTAAGCTAAACTCATGAAAAATTCACTTTTTGACATGCAAATCCAAGTTCAATGTTGAACCGACTCTCCCAATCCAACAATGTTCCTGAATTGGTAGCAATTTCCAACTTAAATTCATATGATGAGTATTACATTTGGTAGCAATTTCCAACTTAAATTGTTTCTCTTCTAGTTCAATTCCCTGAATTTGCTTAATCACAACAATAGTTCCATTACCAAGCATTCCTCTATAAATAGAACCAAAACTCCCAGCACCAAGCTTTTCGTTAAACCCATTTGTGAGGCCTTTGAGCTCCTTATATGAGAACTGAATTGGTGCACCAGAAGCATACTCCACGAGATCATACTGACCATATAGTCCTCCAAATCTTGGAATGTTTCTGCAACACCACAAGTCCACAACCATAAACCACCCTGAAAGGCAATTGAAGTTAAAAGGGTACGAAAAACAAGCACCAGTATCATTATCCAAGCATGCTTGCTCCAATCCTTTTCCTTCCAAGGAATTGGTGATGGGTTTGGAGCCAGTGGAAGACACACCTTGACATATGTAGTGCTAGTTAGTGCTGGACTCTGATATCCACCAAATATATCTTTTGTCTTTACGTAACAGAATCTTGATCCATCTGACAAGGAAGTAGAAGCAAAACAAGAACCAGCTGAAAGACAAATTTCTCTACAAGCTGACATAGGTGTATACAACACCTCTGGGTTGATCTTGTATTAAGCAATAGAAGGGTAACTCAAGAGTCTAGTATGGTCCAATTACAACATCCCCATCTTTTCAGGACAATCCTCTAGCCTAACCTTCATCCTACACCCTTTCCTACTATTATTTGGATCAATCTTCTCAAAATTCTGAGTCCTTGTATTGCTACAAATTAAATACCATATGTTCTTCAGTATCCATGAACATCACACTGATCTTTCACAGCAGCCCATCTTATGATAGAAGTTCCACTCCCTTTATATGATGAACTATAAATCCTCAAATTCGCATCACCATCCAACTTTAACACTCTCAGAACATCATTCTTCTGCATAGTCACTGATATAAGCAAATGTGGCAGTGCTAGTGAAATTTGGATCATGAATTGATACTTAATTTCCCTCAGGCTCCAACCCCAAAACTGGCCAAGTTAAAATCCAATTGAGGGTTGACTTGCAGAAAATGAAGAGAGAAGATGTTGTTGGGGGGTGACCATGCTTGGTTTGTGTCTGAAGCATAAAGGGTTGAGCCTGGTGAGATGGCAACAACTGAAATGATGAAAAGGGTAAAGACAAAGTAGAAAAGCTTTTATTCTGAGCATTATGATTTTAGTAGTTGGCTGGTGTTTCTTGTTTTGCATGTGTAACGATGGATAGAACTGACTCTTAAATAAAGTGTTGCATGGTAGAAGGGATATGGAATGGAATATTGACGTTGAAGTTTTTTCTGATAGACATTCTTCTCTATCTTCTGTCAAGATTGAAGTTTGATTTTTGAATCTTACTTTTTCAGCTTTTGCTTTTGAATTTTGAAAGGAATTTTGAGTGAAAACTGAAAACGAATTGGTTTCTTTCTCCTAAGGTCACAAATTCAGATATTGTAAATAGGAAAGAGAGAAATTTGTCCTTTACATGAATTCACTTGAATTTTGAATATGAAGGTTTCACAAGAAAGAAAGAAAATAACAGATAGGATTGGTGAGTTGAAAAACAGAATGGCGTTCTTTGATGTACAAGTGTTCATGGGCATTTAATTATTTAGTTTGTGTTTTGTTTTACACAAATAACACATTCCGAAGCACTTTGAACGTAATTTTTTTGTGAGAGGAAGCTTTACAAAAACAAGGAATCTTTCTTTCTTTTATTTAAATCACTTTGAGGTTGACATTCCAGGAGTTCTATTTATGAGAAATTTTATAAGTTATGTTTGATTCTTATTCAAATTAGTGGTACTGAAATGTTTCATTATACGTACGCAGATTCAAGAAAAACTAGAGAAAAAAAAAGCCAGTGCTTTCCACGGTGGAAAAACTGAGTGGATTTCAATGGAAAAAAATCTCTGGCAAGTCAACGAAATCAAATTAATTAAAGTAATGATATAGATACATGTCTATATTATTATCACAAGAGTTAATCTTAAATGTTTTTTTTATAAACATGTATTTTCATTAATACTATCATGGACCACAAAGTTCTTATATTTAACCTAACTAATATTGATATATAATACTGAATATATACATAAATTGATATGAGATTATTTTAATTTAAAAATAAATTTTAAATATATAATTATGTTAAATGTGACATAAATTATTTTTTTATTTGAAAATAATTGATTTCTACGAAAAATACTTATAATTTATAATATCTTAATAATACGTTTTATTCTTTTTCTCTATTTTTTTTTTCATATTATATCACTTGATTTCTTTCTTTTCCTTTGTTAAATAATAGGGAATGGTCCCACTTTATGAAAATTCATAAAAAAATATGATTTTTTTTATACACTCATCAAACATTAGAACATACCCTTTGGTTGATCATCATTTCTATACATTGTTCAAATATCTAACCTGCCACAGTCTCACTATCCTCTACTAGACACCCTAGTTGGGCAAATATCGGAAATAAAGTCACATTCCATTGCCATCACAATCAACCAAATGGGAGAGAGGGAGAAGACCTCAACACAGAGAGTACCATTATATTCTAATAAAATTTTATTATTTTTCTTCCCTTACAATAAATAAGTTCTGTAACTTTTCTAACGGGAAGGCTTGGTTACTTCTCACATAATTTTATAGTCAAAATTTACAATACTAATTTTGGTTATGGGTTAAAGATTACGTCTATTTCTTAATTCACAAGATCATAAATTAATCTCATAGGTCACCATAGCTTAGGAGAAGAAATTTACAATGTTAATTGCTTCCGTACATTAATTTTTAGTCAATTAATTACAACGGTCAGTTTTCATTTATTTATTTATTCCTAACTGAGATCAATCTCAAGTAATAGTAATTGATGTGACAATTTATTTATCTTAAACTAACAAAGTGAGTAGTGACTTTATCTGTACTCGCATTGTTGTTGGCAAGTTCGACGGAATTTACTACACGTGTAGTTCCCCACACTGCTCTGCGCTCCTCATCGAATCTTGTCCCACCAATCTCTCTCTCTCTCTCTTTCCATTTTCTCTGCACTCTTTACCCATTTTCCCCCCAATCGTACGCACCAAACTCACACGGATACGAGGTTAGTTTCTCCAATCCAAACTTTGTTTTTCTATTTTTTCTTTTTCCCTTTCGTAGTTTTTGCATTTACGTGTGTTACTTGCTGATTCAATATAAACCCATTTGTGAATTCTTCTCAATTTGAATGATTTTTGCTCAGATCCCGTCATAATGCCCTGTGATTGGTGCTTTTGTGATGATGTTGTTGTGGATCGTTGGTTTCATCGTTTGTTCTAAAATACTACAATAATTTGGGTCGTGAGACTTGCATCTCATTTTTTGTTAAAGTCCTCGAGATTCAAATCAAGTGTTCATTTTCAAACTTTGTTTTTGGGGTTTGTGTTTTGTGTTATTTGGATGTGGAGGGCTTTTAGGAATGAGGACTTGTAGATTTGTGAATGAAGAGTTGGGGTGTGGAACAAGTAAAAGTGTGGGAATCTACACGGTTTTGTGTTATGATTGATAGGTAACCTTGTTCCTTAAGTATGTGGTGAGAGGTGTGATCCTGATAATTGTGTGTTTAGAAAAATATTTGTTGAGAGAGGTCAACCCTTAAATAAAGAAGAAAAAGAGTAGAAAAATAAATTGAGGGCATCTTAGTTTGTTAGAACTTAAAAGCAAGAATTATGGAGTAATTGGTGTTGTTTTGCATGTAGTGGAAGAAAAAGAAGGTAGTGATTAGATTTAATTTTGAATAGATATATGACTGGTTTCTGATCTGCTCAATTTGAATTTTTTTTTTGCTTGAATTTTGAGTAACCTACAAGCTTGGTCATCAATCATGAAACTGATTTTTGGCTCATCAACCTTTTAGCTTGACCCTTTTCAGAAACCTTGAGAATGATTAACCTTTTGGTTGCCACTTTTCTTCCAACCTCCTCCCCTCTCTCGCTCCCTGTCTTCCTTCTACTGTTCCAACCTATTTGAATGTGACCTATATATGTATGCATTGGAGGTTTCCTACTTTTTAAGATAGAAATGTATCTGAAATCTCTAAATACATGAGCTGCAGAAGAGGAAGAATCTGCTGAAAATTCTTGTAATTTTGAAAACCTGACTGAGAAAATAGCTTGGCATAATCTGAGTCCATGATTTATCATCCTGTATTGATGGTCTTCTAGTTTGAGGCAGTGGAAGCTGGGGGTTGTGCTTGGAAAAGTCTGTCCTTATTTACTTTTCTAAAATCTTGAAATATTTTACTTCGATTTCCAGGCATGAGGGCCCCAAGTGTGCCCTCTGACATAATCAAATATGTGGTTCTGTAAGGGAAAAGCATTCTGAGATTGATAATCATCATATTTGATGCTTCATTATTTTATTTTTTTTGGTGTGAGATTTGTACTGAGTAGATCAAATATTTCTTACTCAAAGTGCATTCTTTTGGCAAGGAAATGTGAAAGTTGCTGACGGTTGCTAAAATAATAGAAATTAAACACACACACCAAACTCATGCTATTAGTGGGGTTGGTTGTCTTATTTTCATATTTAGAATGTTTTTAAGGTCATATCTTAGGGTTTAAATGTGATGCTTGCTTTAAATGGAGGACAGATAGGTATTCAGCAATGACAAAGGTGATGGTTTTTGTATTAAATAATAATAACTGTAGTATGCTTCTAAGATTATAGTGTCTGAGGTTTGTTGCTCTGTCTGTTTTCACTTTTGGATTAGGTGTCCAATACCTAACCTAATTGTCAATTAACTCAAATCTTTCAAGAAAGATGGTTCAAACTTGTGTTAATTATAACATTCTTTCATCGCATTCTCTAGGCACCAGATTTAGTCTGATGTGAGAATCAATGCCCAGTAAAACCTTTAATAGTGTCTTTTGTTTTACTCAAATCTTATTTCTGACACAACTTGTTGCTGAAGGTTGCAAGAGTCACAATGAGTCTGGCATGTCTTGTGTGCCATAGTGTGGATAGTCCATCACCGTCACATTCTTTCAGGAGTTACTCTGTTTCAAGTGCAGAAAATGAAGGAAGATGTCATGCTGTTGCAACCTGCTTAACCAGGAAATTATCTCTTCCACCCTCTACATTACACTCTTTTCTTGCACCATCATCATCATCCAAAGTGACCCCACAACCTACTGGTTCAAGTAACAACTTGATAGCCGGTACGCCGCGGCTTGTACGAAGCCGTGCAGTGACAAGGGACCGAGTAAGAAACTGGAATTTTGATGAAATTGCAATGGAGTCCTAGTCTAAACTATAAGATAGAATAAGACTAGGGAATTTTCTTGTGGGATGGTTTATAGCATGGTATTGCTATGTTGCCCCTTTGAATTTTGTTGTGGGTGCAACTAATCTCTTTCTCTAGTTTTCTTGTAAAAGAGTATGACATTTGTAGCCATGAAAAAAATTCTACAGTGTGATTCTACTTTATCTGGCATTTTCCTTTTGCTTCACGACCGGCTAAAACTAAAAAAATTGGGCTTAGAGGAATACTTATGTCAAGTATCAAAGTTGACTTAAAATGAATTCACCCACACATATTTCCACCACTTTTTCATCACTCTAAATTCACTTCTCACTCATTGTTGCGGCTGCAATTTCAATAGCAGAGTTCGTGAACTATTCATGTAAATATTCTTTCGAAATGTAAGCTGCAATTTCAATGGCACACAAAGTTTATAGAAATTGTTTTGTTAGGAGTCAGGACTTCCGTGATCTCTGTCTCAAAAAATTAATCTCTATTTGTCCAGTGAAGATGCCCTTAATGCACATTAAAAGAAATGTAAGCTGTAATGTAATGAGAATATTAGGTTCTAGTCTTTGTGTTGTTATTTGTCAATCTCTTCCATATTTAGCAAAAAAGAAACATTAGGAGTATGATTTTTTTTAACACTTTTTAACTTAATTGAAATTTATTATAGTTTTTGGAATTTTAAAATTCTGTTGATTTATTTTATTAATCGTCACAATATTAAGGAGTTTTCAAATTATTTCCTTGTCATTTTACTTTTATTAAGTCAAGTTCTAAATTGAAGATAAACTTGATGCAATGTCTTCAGAAAAGATTGGTGGTTGTTCTGTCTCATTCTCACAGAAGTAAATAAGTGTGTGGAATAGTTGGCAAATTCCTTGTGGGTTTCTTGAAGTTTGTCTCTTGCTAGAAAGTGAAAGAAATCTGAAGATTTTGTAGGGGCGTGGAAGATTTTTGCTTTTTAGGCCTGACCCCGTTTTTCTGCCTAGTGTCTTCTAGTTTTTGTTTTTATTTTATATTTTATATGTCTTCTCCTAGTTTCAGTTGCATTTATGATAATAGTGGAATAACTAATGATAAATCTTCCTACAACTCGTTTTAGCATGTTTCTTTATAATTATCGTGCTAAGTTAATAGTGAAATAATCTTATCATCATTAATTTATTTTATAATCATTGTAGTCCACTTTATTAATATTATAAAGGATATATGTGAAAAAATAATTAATGTTACATTAAAAAATTAAAATAAAAATTATTTTTTTTACACGATAATTATTACGGGATGGAGAAAATACTTTACAAAGAAATTTTGAATGAAAAATAAATATATTTGATATTTTAAAAATATAAAACACATACAATCTATATTTCACATACAATACATATTGAATATAGAACTTGGTTTTAAGGATTATTAATGTGAAATATAGAACTGGACGGGTTTAGACTCTTGTTCGGTATGTTGCTTGATCATTAACGGAGTGGACGGATGGACTCATATGATAGGAAGAAGAGTTGAAAAATTTGAGGAAAAAAAGAGACTTTCACCTAAATTAATTAGTTTTTATGCACTATATTGATATTTTTAAATTTAATTGATTTGGTTTATGTGTAAAAAAAAAGTTACTTAGCCTATTTGATGTTTAAAGAAAAACAATCATTATAATCTAGCATTTGTCAAGATTATTTTTGTTGGATATGTTAATCTCTCCATCAATATAGAAAATTTCATTTAACTTCATTTAACTTAAGAGTGTGTTTGGATGAGGGAGAAATTTTTAATTCTAAGAATTTCAAATACTTCAATTAAATTTTTTTTATTTTTAAAATTTTGTGTTTGGATAAAAAAAATTAAAATTGTGAGGGTGAGAAAATGAATGCAAAGAAAAGAGAAGATATGATTAGTGTATTTTCAAAGAGAAGAATATTGATACACCATCACACCCGACCACAACATTCAGTGAAGTGAATGACGCATCAATGTTCATGTTTATGGTTTATCCCAAAATCTCCACCATATAAAATAGTATTATTTTTAAAAATGTTTCTCTCCTATAAGAAGCATCAATGTTCATGTTTATGGTTTATCCCAATTCAATCATGATTTTGATGAGAGAGAAGTAAAACAAGGACGAAAGCCAAAATCCCAATCTAAATCACAATTGTTTTATGCGTTTCTACAAATCCCACACGAATCCTAATCCCAGATGATTAACTCTAGAGGGAGGGAAATTGTGAAACCCACAAACACTAGAGGTATATATATTAATATCACTATCGTTTTGGGTTGTTATGGTTAGATATGACAATGGGACGGGTACGAGTATTGTCTCCCCAACCCCTTATCCTGACTCTCCAACATATTTTCATACCTTTACCTGATACCCGACGAGTTTAAGTTTATTGTTCCATCCCCGTACACGATTTAACTTAGAAAAATATTTTTTAAAAAAATATATTAAAATTTTGATTTTAGAAAAAATAAATTGATTGTTAAACATTTATTTTTAACTATTTATATATTAATAAAATTATTATAGCACATGTGTCTACAAAAATAGTTAAGAAAATAATATTAAATTATGTAAAAGTTCTAAAATAAAATTAATTAGTAATAAAAATTTTATGCCTTTTGATTAAATTATACAAAAATTCTAAAAATTTTAAGTGGTAGGCGGGTTCGGGTTCAGGGTCGGGACGAGTCTAGTAATCCCATATCCGTATTCGTACCCGACTTTTGGTTATCGGAAAAAACCCGAATCCATACCCGATCAACTCGGATATTACCAGTCTAAATCAGGACGAATTCAGGCGGATACCCACGGGTATAGATTTTCTTGCCATGTCTAGTTATGGTACCAAAGTCCTTTACTCATCCTTAATAGAAAAACTAATTTTCTGTCTTACGTGGTCCCTTTGTAAGTTTGAATATGTGAGGTAAGTTGGACCCTTAGTTATATCATGTGATAGTTCATAGATCATGAGATTTGAGGCGTGCATGGAGTGATTTACAATTCTCCTAGTAGGATGGTGTTGGCAGAAGAGTGCACTTTTACTTTCAGTGCAGTTCCTTTTATACCTTGCTATTTATGGAACTATTTTGAGAAAAGAGTAACAACAATGGAAATAAACGCAATGCTTAATAGAAACGAGAGAAAGGTTGATATAATCTGTTCTCATATCTAGAACTCCATTGGGGATCAAATTACAACAAATCAGAGATTTTAGTTTTTTTCTTCTTCTTTCAAAGATAACCTATAAGTCACAATCATCCCTTAACAAATAGCTGACTCTCAGTCGTTTTCTTTGGATTAAGATCCTCTAATGTTAGTTTTGAACATGTTATGAGAAGATAGACACAAAACACCTGGGTCCATTAATAGCACCCATTGTTGTTTCTGTTGGGTCCATTAATTTTATTTTTGTATTTTTCTCTCACATAACACGACATTATCATATTATTTGTCAACACAAGAGGATCAAATCCTTTATAGTGATCCCTTGAATGTGTTAACTAAAATTCTTATACAAGAAGTCAGGTTATAATTATGAGTATGTTTGAGTAAACTTTTCAAGAATTACTTTTACGAGAATAAAATAAGAAGAAAAAATGGAATAAGTTTTTTCATAAGTTAAAATTAACTTCTGCATTAGTTAATCTGAAGAAGCTCTCTTGTGTTTTAGAGAAACTATATTGGAAACAAAAGGTGTTTCAGGTTCTAGAGTAGAAAGGATCTCTCTGCAGCAAGAAGGGGTAGCCAATGCCTCTTCTCTTGGAAGGAAACACAACAAACAAAACACTCACAAAGAAACCAATCACAAGGGGGAGAGTGTTGGTCACCTTTCTAGGCAATGCTGGGTAGTAACACTTGACAACATCTTGATGCAACCCTGCAAAAGCAAGAAAAGAGACAAGGGACAATGATGCATAGAAAAGATCACTCCATCTTAGTCTATAATCCGACGGCACGCGCGGCTTCTTGCCTCCATTGAAAGTCCATATCCCTCTGAATGTTGCCACTCCATAGTACAACCTTCCTGTGGCACTTCTGAAGCTATCAGTTAAGGTGAAGAAAACACATGACACTGCCAAAAGGGCCAAAAAGTTTCCCATCAACCAACGGTTCAAAGTGTTGCATTCACCATCATCTGTGAGGAGAGGTGCAAAAATGCTGAAGGCAAGGATTGTCACTGTTGGCAAGAGGACATTGAGCCTAGCAGTGCCACTTAGTATTGCATTGATGACATAGAAATAGTAGGATTCATCAATGTCGTAGTCATCAAGATCATAGTAATCATCCTCATTCTGTTGCTGCTGTTGATCATCACAGTGGAGAATCAATTCTTGAGTACTATTTGAGTTACTCATCTCACAGCAAAAACAAGGTTTATTTGGATTTGGAAGAGGGGATTTTGTGGTGGTCTTGAAGTTTGTTCATGTGGAATTATAAGGACTGTTTTCAATATAAAGAAAACAATCTTTGCTTTTGTTTTGGTTCCTTCCTTTGTAAATGAAAATTGTTGAAGGAATATGTTTTTCCTTCTCTGGCAATGTTTTTGTGTCAGCATTTGCTTTCAAGGTGGGAAACCTTTATGCTTTGCCATGCTTCCACTTTCCAGAAGAAACCCTCTGTCCAACAAGCTTTGTAACATTAATTCAACATCGTCTTATAGAAGTAGAACCCTTTTATTTCAGTTCACTTTTTTTAGTTATATTATTATACCTTTACACTTGTTGGGAAACAATCATTTTTGCTTTCTCTTTAATTATACTTCTTATAAAAATGTCAAATCGTAACAGAGAATATCAGCTGACTTCTTCAATAGATGTATAATGAAAATGATGCAAAATCAATCAGAGATCTTTTATTCTCTGACATGGGCAATTTAGAATGGAAATGCTACTTGTGCATACGGTGTTTAAAACTTGCATAAGCTGATTTTCTGCTATTATTTGTGAGAGAAAAAATTACCAATCCAAAATATATTTATTTCTGCATATTAGAGTTAGCTGAGTCAGTGTAATGCCAGAGTTATACTTGAATTTATTTTGCAACAACTTTGGCCAATCCAAAAAGTTAATAATGTAAAAATGAGTATTTTCTTCTCTTCTTATGTAATTAGCAAGTGCAACAACAAATTAGTAAAGCCTTGGCCCTTGGAATTTTAAGGTTTTGAAGTTTTTGTTTTTATTTTTTATCAACGGGGCCTAAGCCCAAGAACTACACAGGAATTGAACTCCCATAACATCATAACAAAGCAAGGGACTTAAACACAGTCGGAACTTGCTCATAAGAAACATACTCTAAAGAGGAATCATGCAGAATATTGGCTAAAGCATCAGCACAACGATTACCCTCGCGATAAACATGAATAATCTTAATCTTGAAGATTTATGAGATATAAGATTAGTTTAATGATTGGGAAAGGATGAAGAGAGAAGAAATGAGAGAGAGGCCACGGGTTCAAATGCTCTTAACTAACATTTCTAACAAAACTAACAAACTATTTGGATGTTCCTCTTCATTATCAGAGACTGAACATAAGAACATACCAAGGCATTCTACCAAAGCTAATAAGAGATTAAGTAGTAGGAAAGCCAGAAATTTATCTTTTTTGGCTGAGTCATCCTAACAAATTTGGTCCTTGTTGTACTTCTCTCTCATGTCATTAAAATCCACCCTATGGCTTGGAAGAATATTTTTCAACCTTAAAATAGTGGTGGTCTTGGTTTAAGATCGACTAGAGAAGTCAATAAAACTTTTATGATAAAAGCGGGTTGAAACCTGTGTAATAGACCAAATGACTTGTGGGAATGTACTTGATGAAATGACTTCAGAATGGATCATCAGTGCCCTATGTTTGAAGCTTGAATGCTATTGCCTATTGCCACTATATATCTCCTAATAAATCTTGGGACCTAATCAATGAACTCCTCAAGTTGTGCTAACCAAAATGTGATCCATAAAAGCTTCTAAATGACTATTTTTTGTTCTACAAGTATACTTTATTTTAAGAATTATCAATGTAAAAAAAATCAATAAAAACTTAATTACTCATTTAAAGTTTAAGAAAATCCAAAATATAAACCAAATTTAAAGAAAAAAGTGTAAATATTTTAGAATGTCAAAATTTTATTTTACTATGTTATTCACTCATTTAAATAACATATATTTTGTTTTCATGTAGTATTTTTTCAAAAAAAATAATTTAAAAATATAAAAAGTAATTAATAAAAATCAATTTAAAAGATGGTTTACAAATGTTTTACTATATATTATATTAATTAAATAAAATTTAAGTATTAATTACAAGATAAAATATTTAAAAACTTCTACGTTATTGTTCAATAATATTTTTAGAAGAAAAAAATAATTTTTTTAACAGAATTTAATACTATCAATATATAATAAAGAGTTGTATTTAAATAATTCAAAGAGTATCCAATAAATATATAAATTGTAGTTGAGAATACAATTTTTTTAAAATCTAAAATCTAAACTAAATTTAAATAATAAATATGAAAATATTAAAAATTTATTTAAGTATATTTTTTAGATAAAATTTATTTAACTATATTATTTACTCTGTTCAGTTAAGTTTAAATAAAAATTTTGTGAAGATAAAAAGAGTAGGAGAATTTTTTTTCAAATTAATTATGAAGGATAGTCACACACACTTAAAACTTTTCGACTTGTTTACTTTTAATTTATATGGAGAGAATAAATATCTTAAAATGGTAAATAATTTTTGCAATATTATTTAAATATAAATTACCTTATATAATAAAATTGCTAACTTCTAATAATATTTTAAATTAACTGAGAGTATAATTTACTGGAAGTTAAACTCAACAGATAATTACACATAACCCACGCGGACTGAACACTTCAAAACTAATATAAACAGAGGAAAAAAAAACACAACAAAAAAAACTGAGTCCAGTTTCATCGATCCTTCTTCAGAAATCAAAATCCTTCTTCGTTAAGGAAGACCCAGAAGCAGAGGGTACACCACATATAATCCAATTTTCATCGTCATTGATGCACACTTACCCCACCCTTCTCTTTTTTCTTTGTTCTATTTAAATAAATAAAAAAATTGAAACCTTAAATTCCTAGCTGTCTTCAATATCGTAAAACTCACTCTGCAATCATCGATTTTGTTTTCCTGTGATTTAGGGTTTGATTCTGATCGAAACCCGCGCCATGGCCATGTTCGATTCCATCTTCAACAAAGGTTTTAAGGCTGCCAAATGGTACTGTTTGTTTGTTTATTTATTTATTTATTTTCTGTATAAAATAATCTGGGGTTTAATTTTTCTTCTTGCAATTGTATATTTTTTTATGCTTTGAAATGAATTTAATACTGTGCATCAATTGGCCTGGTTGAACTATTTGGGATGGTTTATGCTGAATTTTCCCTTTACTTTATTTGCTAAGTAACTGGGTATTTTTTTTTCTTAGTTTAATTGATCACATATGCATTTCAGTTTGATTTAAACGATAATGTTTATTGCAATAGCTCATCTGGACAAAATTGTTCTATTTTTATTTTTTTATCGTTATTTATTTGGTTGTAAGTGATTTTTTTACCAATGTTCATACTTTCAGTAAAACATTGCTGAAGCTGACAATTCCGCGTATAAAGCTGCTAAGAAACAGACGAGAGATTCAGTTGAAGAACATGCGGCGTGAGATTGCCAAGCTACTTGAGACTGGACAAGAAGCCACAGCTCGAATTAGGGTATACCTGATTTGCATAGCATTGAGGTTTTAAATTGCGGTCACGGTGCAGTTTCATTGTGTTTCTTGATATTATGGGAAATTGCAGGCAAATGTGATCGATGCGGTCACAATTGCGGTCGCATTGCAATCATGGACACTAAAAAAACCTTGATGTTGCGGCCAAAATCATGGTTGCAAGCCATTTTTTAAAAACCTTGCATAGGATCTTTAGTGTTGCATTTTTTTTTCTGTTTGAGAATTTTAAACCAATGGCTTTGGACAGAAAATCTTTTTGGTAATTTTCTTTGTTAGCACTGTTGCTGATGTGGTCAACTGTGCAGGTAGAACATATAATAAGAGAGGAGAACATGATGGCTGCTCAAGAAATCATTGAACTCTTTTGTGAACTTATTGCAGTCCGCCTTCCAATTATTGAATCTCAAAGGTAATGTAGAGATGAAACAGAAGTCTGGTTGACTGGCTTAGATTTTGTCTGAATTTGTGTGATATGCCAACGTGATTTTTGCATTCAGGCTAGTCATTTGTAAATCTTGTGTTGATTAATTTGATAAATGCTCGGGGCATAATTTTGTGATAGCAGTGTGACTGCCTTTGACTCTGAGATGAAAAATCTACTGGAAACTATGAAATGAGTGATGCTCTTTGGTGTTTGGGCTGTGAAGTGCCAACAAAAGAAAATTCCAGATAGCATCATAATTGTTGCTTCACTATAATAAGTTTTTATGCATGTCGTCGTACTGCTCTTTAATTCTTTTGATGTTCTGTTATTGTATTGCTATATTTGAAAATTAGCTCCTTTGATTCCATGGCAAGTATACCCACTTTGAAATAACAAGGGAGTCAAACATGGAAATAAAATATCCGTAGCTAAGAAACATGCATATGCTTTGTCATTGATGGAATATTCAGTACTTGCACATTGTTAGAGTACTTGGTCAGATTCTACCTCAAATATATATTGAAGTGACATCTATATTGGTAACCATTACGAGCTTTTTACAAAGTAAAAGAAACTTTCCTTTAACTATTTTGTCAAGATATTTAGTCAAGCAAGTTATATTGAGCTGAACATTTACAGATCTACCCCTTAATAGTTGTCAATTCTATTCTAATCTTCATATAGGTTGTATTATTTGCTATTAGTATCATTGATCAGACTAAGAATTTTGCTCACCATTATCTTTTTTAGAGCATGGCAAAAAAAGTGTTTAATGGATTTTTAACATTGTTTAGGTCATCCTAGTGTTATGATTAAGACCATGATCATTTTTGTAACCAAAGTATAAAATCTCAACCATTATTCTCTAATTATGTATCAATCTTCTCAATATTGTTCAGGGAATGTCCCCTTGACTTGAAGGAAGCCATATCTAGTGTATGTTTTGCTGCACCAAGGTGTGCAGATTTGCCAGAGTTGTTGCAGGTTCAGATGCTATTTGCTGCCAAATATGGGAAGGAATTTTTATCTGCTACGACTGAGCTCAGGCCAGACTGTGGTGTTAATCGCCAGGTTCCATGAATTTTTATGCTATACAAACTTTTGCTTTTCTTTTGTGATAAAACATTTTCATACAGAGCCATTTTCTTGTATGACATTCTCCATGTGAATTTCAATTGCAGTTGATAGAGCTGCTTTCAATTCGTGCTCCTTCACCAGAAAAGAAACTGAACCTTCTAAAAGAAATTGCTGTTGAGCATGATTTAGATTGGGATCCAGAAGCTTCAGAAACTGAGTTCTTTAAAAAGCATGAAGATTTATTGGTAAGTGTTAGGCCATAGTGACCAACTAGATGGGAAAAAAATTGGCAATAATATGGTAAATTCTTTCTTTCACACACTATTATCTTACATTACACGTGCTTTCCTTGTCAGAATGGCCCCACCCAATTCGTTAGTGGGTCTAAGTTGCCCCTTCCTGATGAAAAACACAATGAAGAGATGCACTCCACTCATGATGCACCCAATAAAGAACAACCTGATTCTGATTCTGGCTCCGACACATTAGAATTTCCTGAAGTTCCTAAGGTATCAGTCCAGCCAAATGCAAATGTTGCCACAGCTCCAGAAATGGTTACACCTTTGACTATGGAACCCCTCGAGGTTGATCTTGATTCACCAAGACATTCTGGAGATTTTGCAGATGCAAAACAGGAGCAAGTTGAAGATAGATCATCAGTTCACAAAGATGAACCCCACACTTCAATTTGCAAAACGGAGAATAAACAGTTTTTGCCATTCATCTCCCCTCCATCTGTATCATCTGGATCATTTTCTGCAAGACATAGTGACTCACCTCCCTCCTTCTCAAGCACAAAATCTGAAGGCAATGTGGACTTACAGGATGTGTTGGCTGCTGCCCATGCTGCTGCTGAAACTGCTGAACGTGCAGCAGCGGCAGCTCGCAGCGCGGCCAGCCTTGCTCAACTCCGAATTAATGAGCTGACAAAGAAGAAAAGTAGTGAACATGTGCCTGACAGCAGTAGCTCTGAGAACCCGTTTTATGCTGGTGGCAGTAATGAATCTCCAACAATAATAGAAAAGCATTTCACTGAGCAAAATACTGCAGGTAACTCTGATGTCCATAATGGAAACGATGTTGAACATCACCAGGATCATTATGCTTCCCCAGACTCTCATTCATCAAGTTTTCCCTCCTTTGAGACACTTAAGGAGGATTTTGCTTCTTCCCTACCCAATGATCATCGTGTATTGGATGACAAGTCCTCGAGTCACCAGCCTAAGAGATTACCTTCAATGGACGACGACTCGTATTTCTCATACCCCAACTTATTTACCTCTCAAAACTCTAATGTGGGATCTCAGGCTCATTCAGATAACAGCCGTTCCCCTCATTCAGATAACAGCCGTTCCCCTCATGATCTGTGATGCAGAATTATCATCCGGCCACCCATTTCCTTATGAGTCTCAAGTCTTGCTTATGAGTGTGTTTTATACTTCTGCAGTCAGTACTTTATTTTTATTTTATTTTCAAAGAGCATGCAATTCTTGGCTTTGTTGTCTACATAGTAAATATTAAGGCTGGCTTTGCATAATGATGGATGGGCACTGCCACTATATAATTTCTTTGGTTCAGAAGCGTTACTGTTTGTGGCTGGGGCTGCAATGAGTGTAGAAATCTTATAGTGTTGGAATAAAAGCATTCAGCTTCATTTTCTTTATATTCTTTTGTTTCAAGGACAGCTACACAGCAGATATACGAGTTAAATCACCGGAGGATATTAGACATTTTAATGCTTTCAGAACTTCATTTGTAATTATTGTAATACTGTGGCGGCATGTTAGAGTGTGGAATATATCACTTCATAGATATTTGCATGATTTTTCTTTTGAGTAATATGTAACACATTAGCCTTATTGTTGCCAAATCTGTTAGATATGCATCATTTGACAAGAAATTGTTCTTACCTTTTCAAATCTCTTCTCCCTTAAAGGGTTCAAAATATTGCAGACAAGAGACTAGCGAAGATCTTATCAAGGTCATGAATTCTCTATGATCACATCTTCTTTAATTGCTGACATGAACGTACCATTATAATTTAGTGTCTATGTGTCATGACTAATGCGCTTCAAATTATTGGATAATGGTAGTGCACATCCTTTTCCTATCTATTTTTCGTAGTTGAAGTTCTGTGCCCACACAAATGCGTCGTCATTGTTATAATTTTTTTAAGAAATAAAATACTTCGCTCCAATCCCAATGACCAAACTATTACAGTACTTCTTATATAATTATATTATAATGCTTTATAAACTAAAAATATAGGCTCCATTACCACAGAATGCATGCTACTTGCACTAACTATCTTATGCCTAAATACAATTTTGGGCCATTGGAAAATAGTTACAGCAGATTCAAGGTTATTGATGTATATATGCAATTGAGATCTTCCAAAAATATTTTATAGCATAACTACATTATCAAGATGTATTCTAATAGTGGAAGTATGTTAAAAGCTTGGCTGAATTGATTAGAAGTCTCAAAATGAGTTAAGCTCAAATAATTTAATGTATGATGTGGATTGTGTTCTAAAACTTAGTATCGATCTTAATCTAATTTAGTCTAGTTCAATAACTAGCTCGCTCATTTTTTATTATTATAATTATATATCATTAATTTGAATTGTAATGAGTTTTATCAAGTTTAAATATATTAAGTGTACTCGTATGTACTGAATTATTAATATATTACATTTCATTAGAACACTAATCATGATTGATACAAATGTTAATAGTTTGTGTCCTTTGATTAAATAATATTGAGTTTAAATTTTGTCTTAAATATACAATAAATCGTATTGTAAAAAAAAAAGTTATTTTGCCGTGAGCATTACTTCATACAATCGTACCGATAATAACATGGTCAGAAAATAAAAATAAAAATTAGAACTCCCCAATTGAAATTAAGAGGTTCAGTGTAATATTACTAATATACAAGTGTTGTTTTCAAATATTAGGGAGTTGTGGATAAAAACAAGGAGGAGTGATTCAAATCTGAAGCTGAACCCTGAGGAAGCTGCCTCAGCGACGCCGTTGCGATTCAGCCTCTGACATTACCGTAAGTTCACCACCGTTCACTCTTCACACAAACACCCCGAACACGTTAACTTCATCAATTTGGCTTCGCCCCCTATACTGGCTTTGGTATTGAAATTTTCTTTGTGACTTTAAGGAGGGTTGTTGGTGTTGGTGATGAGAAATTACATAGTATTAGATTATTCGTCACTCAGTCTATTGCCAAGTCACAGAACACTAATTATCAATTTATGTTAATTTTTTTTTTGTTCAAGATTTGAGGATAAGAGAAACCACTAGTCTTTATATGTTTTCAGTGGGTAGACTTTAAAATGCTCTAAGAGGATAAGAGAAACAGAACCAGAACAAATAGGCGATGTTGTGCGTGAAGTTTGAACCTAGTGAGAGCTACGGAGGATTAGATGTATGCAGCCTTACCCTAGCAAGTGGAGAGGTAGAAGCAGAACTAGAACAGATAGGAAAAAAAAAAAAAAGGAAGCATTGCAATAGAGATTGAAGAATAAATTTGAAAATGGCCTTGTTGTACATAGTGTAGTTTCACTTTCACAATGGCACCAAAACCTTACAATTTCTCTTGATGATGTGATTTGTAATATTGTTTATCAAAAGCCTCCCAGGTCATCTTTATACTAGATAATTGTGTGCAATGCGAAACAGTGAAAGTGTCTGTTTGTTGCTGTAGGTTGCAGTCATGGTGCAAGAAAATGGCAAGAGGAAGAAGCCAAACATTCTGGTGACTGGGACACCGGGGACAGGAAAGACAACCATGTGCACTGCTCTAGCAGAAGCAACCCAGCTCCGCCACATCAATGTTGGAGAACTAGTCAAAGAAAAGAATTTGCATGATGGATGGGATGATGAGCTTGATTGTCATGTTCTTAATGAAGACTTGGTAAGATACCAATTTATTTACTTATGATCCTTCATGTATGCTTTTGTTTGGAATTTAGCTCCTCTAAAGCAAGAAGACGTGTAAAATAGTAAAGACAGAAAGAATATATCCATTGTTAATTTAAAGAGTGTTATATACAATTCAAATGAATTGTAGATACATCTTTACTTTCTTATTTTACACATCTCAATTTAGAAAAGCCTAATCCTTTAGTGGTGCAACAACATATGGATTTTGATGAAGTTCTTTTAAATTCATTTTGTTTGAAGGATGCGTAGATAATAGTTGAATGGACTATAACTAAACAATGAGGATCTTTCAATGTCTAATCCTTTTGCAGCTGTCCTTACCCCTTTCCCTCCTTCGTTCTTCTTATTACCATAGTGCATACAAATATTGAACTTCCAGTCATACTAGTATGATAAAAGACATTGAAATTTGAAGCTAATTTTTCTTCCGAATTTTCCTCATGAGCTTAGTTGTCTGCTTAGACTGTTGGTTATGTGGTTATGTACATCTAGTTGTAATTTCTTGGGGCTCTTTGTTGCCACAGGGAAAGGGAAGCCCCTTTTTTAATTTATTATTAAGAACCTACTTGTCCATTTATGTGTCAATATATTTTTTGTTTGATGTTGAACTGCTACCTGGATTTGGTTTATGTTTGATTAAATGAAATGATTTTGATATTATCCTCATCATTGACACATTTCTTGTCATCTTGTGTGTGCTGCCTGATATATAGGTTTATTTTACGAGTTTAATTTGCATGGTTTCTGTAGGTCTGTGATGAACTTGAGGATGTTATGGAAGAGGGGGGAAACATTGTGGACTACCATGGCTGTGATTTCTTTCCCGAGCGTTGGTTTGATTGCGTGGTTGTACTTCAAACTGATAACACCGTTTTGTATGACCGTTTGAGTCGGAGGTACAGAAGACTCGTTTCTGTTATTGATTATTGATTTTGCTACTCTATTATTGATTTCATTATAAACTTTCCCTGTATATGTGACAGGGGGTACAAAGATTCAAAGCTTTCGAACAATATTGAATGTGAAATCTTCCAAGTTCTGCTTGAGGAGGCTAAAGAAAGTTACTCAGAGGAGAAACTGATTGCAATGAAGAGTGATAATATAGAAGACATTAGTAGAAATGTGGCAACTCTGACAGATTGGGTCAGAAATTGGTCTTTGCCCTCACAGTCTTGACAAAAAAAATGAGTACTTTGTATATACCATTTTGCGCGAGTATGGTGAAAGTGTCATCATTATGGCGGAAGTTGATCCATGTAGTCGACCCCACCTAGTGGGATAAGGCGTTGTTGTTGTTGTTGTATGGTGAAAGTGTCATGATGAGCTACCTGATGCAGATCTGCAGTATGGTTGAATTCTTACAAATTTTTGGTGTGGCATGTATTTGTGACATTTATGTCATGGATTTTAAATTTGACAATTTAAAGTGTAACTTTTACCAAGTTTTGTGTACTGTATTTCAAATAGTTAAGGGAGGTTTAATTAAACAAGATGCAATATAGTATCAGGAGTTGATGCAAAATCCTATGATGGGTTGATGGAACATTGTGTCCCCTTCTACTTGTTAAATACCGTCCAATTCCTATTTTACCATCACCACTTACACCTGCACTGTTGTATGTCATCAAGTCAACACATACTATCTTATTTTCGTTAGCAATGCAGCACCATGGGTGTTCAATAGTAATGCCATATTTATGTGAGTGAGTCTTAACTTCTCATTTGATGCATTCTGTTACTGAACTAGTGAGATTTATGTGAATTTCAACCACTCCTCTTAATATAATGGGTGACGGGTGGGGTAATCTAATGGGGAGAAAAACACGAGATTGAGAGTAAGATGTCTCTCGACAAACTAATTTGTTAGTGCTGGTCACGTTACACGTTTGTATTTTTCGTTCAGGATAAACAGCAACATGGTTTAGATTGAATCATCACTTTCTTTCGTTCCAAACTCAAGTCTTAGGCAACGCATTTGTTACTTTTATTTGGCACATGTGACAAAAAAATATTAAAAAGCTAGAAACGTGGGAAAGCTACGAGGGAAACTACTACCAAAAGGTGCACATGTGGAGCTGATGAAGTCAAGAGTAGAAACTCAATTGGAGGATTATACTCAACAATGTACAGAAGTTTTTTGCTATTAGAGAGCTTGATTTCTGGAATTTTTTTTTCTTGGTACAACTGTTTAGACAAGGTAAATTTGAAAATAATCTTGTAACGAAAAGGAAAACTTATTAGTGTATCAGTTTCTCATCCTTTATTTAAATACTATGTAAATTTTAGTGATTGTTAGTTGTCCAAATCAAACTGATCTATTTTACTTACCACTTGAAAAAGAAAACTTACCATCTCTGCTATTTATTTATTTAAATTTGATTGATGGCTGATTAAACAAGTTACTAATTATGTACAAAAAAAAAACAAGTTACTAGTTAGAAGGCTGATCAGTGATTCCCCAATTATTACGGATAGGAAGTTAGTTCATTTTTTAAAACTTTGCTTCAAAAAGTAATAAATTTAATTTTAATACACTATTCCTCGTCAAAATTATAAAGCATAAATCGCAGATTTTTTTTAAAAAATAATATGAAAGATGGTGTACAGAGTTGAGCTGCAATTGCTTCATCTAAGTAAAATTTCACTTCATCAAACTACAGCATATGATACATATTGTAATTTGTAACTCAAGAAAGCAACCCGTATGCACAAATGTAAATGAATACAATGCAGTGGACTTGACTTACAGGACGTGTAATCAGGAAAGGACAAGAGTGAAAGAAAACTATTATAGCTGAAAAAATGTCATAAATAATTCTATTTTCTCCCTTTAACTTACTGTTGTGCCAAAGTCACCTTGGACCAGATAACTCAACTGCATGTAGATTTTCAGTTGAGTCAACAATCCAATCGGAATTGGGATGAGGGGCCAACTCCACTTCCTGGCGCAGAACTTCCACCTTTTGCCACTCATCCCATCTTTCTGCCAAGCCATCACCTTCAAGCATTCGCACCACTTCTGACATCTTAGGCCGGTCCATAGGGGAACCTTGTGAGCAAAGCAGTGCAACCTGGATTAACTGTTCTACCTCAGCATCTATGTAATTGCTATGGAGATCAGGATCAACCAGCATTTCTAGCTTCTTTTCTTTCAGAAGTCCTTTTACCTAAGAACATACTCAGCCATGTCAGATTTGGATATGACATTACTACTAAAAGAAAAAGAAAAAAATGCATCCAGAGAAACAAACAATCAGTGCTCAACTATGAAATTCATGTCAACAAGTAACATGGACTACAAGCAAATACTAATAATTGGTTCATGGAAGATCATGAATGCACACTTCAAATGAGTACGTGCCATTGTTTACCAATATGCTAATCCTTCTTTCCAATTAGAGACAGCCTAAATTTTCCTCCATAAGTGAGATTATCAAGGCAGTAACACAATTTCAGTACTGATTCTTGCTAATGGGCATTATTAACCTTAACCCAATTTTCCTAGCCTGCATTCAAAAAGTAGCAGATAGAACTTGCTTTTTCCTTCTGAGACCCAACATATTACATTTCATGTCATACATACTCCTTTGAATAAAAAAAGTTCAAGTGTTTCAAAACACTAAGAAAATCAAAATTAGTCGACAGTGACGGCAAAGGAAAATGTTCCTAATTCCCTTTACTATCTATGGGTATAGTTATTCTAAGCCATCAGTGCGGATAGTATTGAAAGAAGGAAAACAATTACTTAGGGGTCGTATGAAATTCAACAGTAAAGGTAAATATAATTAAAAAAAAAAACACAAGGATATTCTTTTATAGTCAACATACCCAATCCAGCAACATAACATCATCATCATTTGCAAGTCGAGCCAAGTCAAAAGCCCTTTGTCCAGTGATTAGCTCCAGAAGCATTATACCATACCCAAAGACGTCTGTTTTCTCTGAAGATTTACCAGTAGACAGGTACTCTGGTGCTATGTGCCCAATTGTGCCCCGTACAGCAGTTGTAACATGGGTGTCCTTGTAGTCCATCAGTTTAGCCAACCCAAAATCTCCAACAACAGCCTCAAACTCCTCGTCCAACAGTATGTTTGCAGCTTTTACATCACGATGAATAATCTTTGGGTCACAATGATCATGCAAATATGAAAGACCCCTTGCTGATCCCAATGCTATTCTTTTCCTTGTCGGCCAATCAAGGGGTTGTTGATGTGCCGGACGCTCTAGAATAATGCAAATACAAGATCACAAGACAATGCTAAGTAGAAGATAATGTAGAAGACTCATATTTGACAAATAAAATAAATAATTGAGTCCGTAGTCACAACATAGCAAAAAATACAGTATGTCCTATTTTGTTGCCTACTAGTCTAGTGGCCATATAGGAGGAAAAAGCAAAGGCCGTACCTCTTAAGCATGAGGCAACACTACCATTAGCCATGTAAGGATATACAAGTAGCCTTTCAGTAGGAGTCATACAGAACCCACGTAAACGGAGGAGATTTCGGTGCACAGCCATGCTAATCATCTCTACTTCAGTCTGAAACTGAAGCTCCCCACCAGGCGTGCGCTCCTCTTTCAATCTTTTCACAGCAACCAGTGAACCATCAGTCAAACGTCCTTTGTAAACCTTACCAAATCCTCCCCTTCCAAGAATGTTCTTATTGCTGAAAGTATCTGTTGCAACTTGCAGTTCTCGTAATGAGAACCTCTTAAGCTGCCCAAGGTGTACTTCAGGATCCTCTTCAGCTGTAATTAGATGTAAGTCAAATTCCATCCAATTAATTTATTCAACCAATACAGTATTCAATTGAATAGGATGGGATAGCTCACCGGGCACATCAAAGAAAAACTCCTGTGGTTTCCTTCGACGCCACCAAGCAAACACAATTGCAGGAGCAGCAAATAACAGAGCAGCACCTGCAGCTACTCCTCCAGCTATTGCACCAGTGGCACTATTTCCTTCTGCAATCAAACAGAGGAAAGTTGAAACAATAGTGCTTCTTTTATCTTGAGGTTTCCAAGAACATATAAAATAAATGTAAAGTTGTTGTAGCAAAAACAGAGATTGGACCTATTAAAATGTATATCTGACCAATGAGTTTTTATCCCAAGTGGATTCATTAAAGAATTTAGTCTTAAAAAATTAACAATACAATAAACAGTAATGATGGATAATGAACAAGTCTATGTAAATTGATATAACAAACTCACTAGCATGAGACAGTAAGAGTCCAAACACATTGAATGAAAAAAGAAAAATAAAAAACACCATATTAAGACCTATAATTATATTTCAATCAATAAAAAGTACAAAAATAAGTATGATGGAATATGGCCCAGGTTACCTGGAGCTGAGATTGGGGATGGTGGGACAAAAGGGGGAGGAGGAGAAAATGGAGGAGACCCGGGACAAGGATGCCCAGTGACTGGGCCACATAGGTCCAAGTTGTTGTTAAAACTGCAAGAAGGGCAGTCCATTCAGAAATTGTTTGCAAGTCAGAACCACTGCATGCAAGAATATCTCAAAGCTGAGCAAAAAACCTGATAGGAGTGAATAATGAGAAGGAGCCATTATCGGGAACCACACCTGATAGTTGGTTGTTAGACAAATCCCTACATTTAAAAGTAAATATTCAGAACAAAACATTAGCTTTGCATAAAAATATTGTGTAAGAGAAATAAACCACGTGTTGAGGTAAACTGGCTCACAGCACTTGGAGAGCTGTAATATTAGTCAGTGGCATGGGAATAGGACCAGTCAGGCTGTTGTTGTTAAGCCGGCTATCCTTAGACAAACATACCAGGAAAATGGCATTAGAACTTAAATTCAATAGTAATACAAAAAAACAAGAATACACACATCAACAGGCACAAACCACCATACTGAGCTTTTGCAGTTCTACCCTATGACTATGACAAAAAAGTATTAGCAATTCATACCTAAGTGAAAATAGTTCTCTCTTTCATTTCAGGTTCACTCTTATAGTATTTTTTAAAAAATTTCAAAGAAACATGCATGAAAAACAAAAAAAAATGTATGCATAAAAAGGCGAGTCAAATGCACAGGCTTTAATTAATGAAGATCAAATGTTTTGGGGCAAGGGAGGGGTGAAGGAGTAATTTTGGGTAGATAGGAATAGAATGAAAGTTCCTTTTATGAGTAACTAATCTAACCTAGTATTTCAATATGCATTTAGAACAAAGAATGACACCTTTGGTTTTATCAATGGTTAGTTTTCAGTTGGGAATGTTGCATACAAAGAACGATTTTATTTTGATTGGTTTTAAGTTTTCACTTTCATATAATAGATTTAAAAATTTCAAGTTTGAAAGAACTCCACAGAGAATACACAGAATTTGCAGCAAATGCATACCAAAACCATAGTTGGATGCAATTCATCTAATTTTTAGATTTATTATGGAATTTAATTAGTATGTACTGACATTGTCATCTAATCATAGATTGCCATGTATGGTAAGATTTTTTTACTTTTATAATAATTACTTTAAAAGTCATATCTAGGATAATTTCTAATTTCTAATTTCTAATTGATTGACAGTGTAGAAATCTTTACACTGATAATGTATGAAAATTAAATTCTTTATTACAACCCATAAGAATTTGTTTTGTTTTATCATCTCAGTTTCAATACTTTAACTCAAGAAGGCACTTTGGCATATTCATTTTTTCATATACACTAATGGGAGTTGTTCATAAATCATAATGCAAACAAAGTATACTGATGGTAAATAATTGAATTCAGAATAAAACTAATTTCTTAAGAATTTCCACTATCAATAAGTATACTCACAGAAAGCGCAATTTTGACAACTTGCCCAATGACTCTGGGATAGGTCCACTGAAACGGTTTAGATACAGATCCAAGCTCACCAAATTAGTAAGATTCCCCAGGTCATTTGGAATTGGTCCACTAATGTTATTGCTGTAAAGTTCTCTATTATGAAAAATAAATTACATAAAAATATGAAGATATCAGATATCCAAATTAATATTTTGTAAAATTAGCATTTAGCTACCAGATTTGTTTCAAGGCTCCTTATAATATTACATTTAGAATATGATCCACGTAATCCCAAAACACAGGAGGCCTTGGATTACCTCTTTAAGAAACTTCTGATCAAGTCAAATGCAACGGTTGAATCTCACAAACTCAAATAGATAGCATAACCAAAGAGAACCTATGCACAATTATAATGCTAGTCAAACCACCCTTAGCCAAATACATTTTCAATTTAGATAGCTTCTCAATAATCCACAGTCAACAGTGTACAGACAAATAGAGACTAGTACATTCTCAAGAATCGAGACCAACCCTCAACTCCCCCTTCCCTCCTAACATAAAAGCGTGAAGCAATACATCATCATGCAGAGTCAAAACCAAACAATCACAACAGAAGAAAGGAATAAAGATCCCCTTGAGAGAATCTCTTATAAAAAGCGTGCTTGTCCCTGCCCCCATGCCATGGTTCTTATTGGCCAGTTACAAAGGCTATAATGTTACAACTTCATCATGCTTCAGAAGCCTTAGATAAACTCACCAGTTACAGAAATTTTTTATGATTATTTTGAATAATAACATGCATTTATCAAGTTCAATGTCCTACATATAAACCTTACCACCAAAAGTCTGCATTGTAAAAGCTGAATGACATGCTATAGAGAGGAAACAACTTTAAAAAGTGAGAATAAATCATGAAAATAACCATAACCTTAGAGATATGAGGACCAATATTGGTCATTAAGACCACACTACTAGAAAAAGTATTGTTCCAAAAGCCTACAGCTTCTATGCAACTCAAATGAAATGACAACAATCTAAAAACTTGGATGACCTTTCCTACGATACTATTGTAATAGAAAAACAAACTGCCAAATAAAATATTAACAAAAAAGAAAACAAAGCATGGTCATCCACTAACCAAGTTCATAAAAATATCAAAAAAGAAAAACTAAAATATTGAAAAATCAAAGGATGAAAGTATAACATACAAATACTGTAAGTTTTTGAGCTGACCAAGCTGTGGAACAAGTTGACCAGACAAAACAGCATTTCCCAGATCACTGATATTAAACCAAAGGAAAGAACACATTAAAAAAGAAGAAGATGAAACTAAGCTGTATAAATACAGAACGAAAATAAATATGACAGATCTCAAAGGACATGCAGCTTACACTCTTATGACACTATTATCATTGTTGCATGTTACATGAAACCATGTGCATGGATTGACCAGTGTAGGGTCCCAACTTTGCAAAACATTGTTAGGATCCTGTAAATTTGTCCTCAGGCTATGTAAGGCGTCACCTGTTTCATAATACAAGGACAAAAGATCAGGTGCTGTAAAGATGATCACCTACAGAAACAAAGTTGCAAAAAGAATCTGCTAGACACTGCAGCTAAGAAAGCACTGTGTTGTTGGATTTGACTATTTGAGCAACACATTTCACCCCCTCCCCCCACGCACACGCACACAGACAAAAATAAAAGAAAACAAAACAAGTTGAGCAGCAATTGAAGAAAGTGAATGAGAACCTTAGGTTCAGGTCCCCTACTAGACAAACAAGTACAAACAATTGAGGAAAAAGATAAGCCTAATGAACATTGTTCCTATTCTCCCATATGAGCAATCATTGAATACCCTAGCCATAAGGGCATAACCCATTTTCCGAGCACCTTAAGAGGAAAGGCATTGTCATCAAACACTCTCCAACAGAAAACCAATAAGACCATTGGGACAAAAAATAGTACTCTAAGAATCAAGAGATACAATATCCCTCAATGATGATCCATCAAAACCACTCCAACACTTAACATTCCACAACCACTTGACAAAACAAAAACACAGATGGCACAAACAATGAAACACCAAAGGTTCAATCCATTTAACAAACTCCAACTCAAACACAACCAAAGAACTAACAAGCACACATTCCTTTCAAAAAGAGCCACAAAGCAAAGAGTTTCAACACAAAGTACAAACCTTCCATGTTAGCAGAAACCAACCATAATGGGCGAGCTAATAACACCCAATAGATGAAAACAGAACCCCACAACTCTCTCTCCATCAAAAAACTAAGTCACCAGAACAAACCTCAGATCCAAATGATACCTCACCCCCCAACACACCATCACAAAAACCCAAACCTTATTCTCCTCAAAAACCCAAAATGCCACAAAACTCTAACCCCCCAAAAAATCTCACATGCAAGTAACCAACACCACACCCAGAACCCGATCTCATCAAAACACGCCTATTCCAAAATCACCTCCCAAAAAAAAAAAAAAAAATCAAGAAAAAAATAATGACACTTTCCCACATTCTTGTTTTTCTAAGTTGAAAATATAAAATAAAATAAACATTTTGCTTTTAACTTTTTCTCTCTTGGTTCAGAAAGAGAACACTATTATTTTTATTTTCATTTTTCTGTTTGTGTATTTATCAGTGAATGTTTTGAGTGAGGCGTGCTGCTTGCTGAGAGTGAGAGTGAGGCTGCCCGAACGGTGCTGACCGCTGCCCGAATCCAGTCAAAACGCCTTCGTGCTATATCGCGGAAAGCGACGTGAGGCAAAACCCTCCGTTTTGGGGTCAATTAGCGTGTCACTTTGTGGGTCCCACTTCCCTTGCCTTTATGCGGTATTATGGTTTTTTATCCTATGCTTCTGTAACATGTTATTATTGTCACATGCTATATTATTGTTATTGTATTCCATGATTAGTTTACAGTGACTTAGCTTTGACTATTAATCATCATAAAATTTATTTTAGAAAAATAATACTTGGACACTCAAAATGCAAGTGATATCTAATAAGAGGAAAAAAAAAGAGAAAAATTACAGATAGTACTGGTGATATGATATGAAGAAAAGAGAATGAAAAAGAAAAACAATAAATATTGATTAAATGTTTAAAAATGTTGAATGTTCAAATATAATTTTTCTTAATTTTATGGTTTTCAAAAAAATTATACTAGTTAAAAAAAGCTTGAAAAATTGTGCTGACATTACTTTATTGTGTTTCACTTTTATTCTTGTTTCTTGAAATCTCATACAATTTTTTTATGGAAAATTATACATAAATTTATCTGCATTTTTATAAAGACCGTACGTAAAATTTATTTGTTTTAAATTTGAAAAGATGATTTATGATTTTTTTATATATAGAGATGATTTATGATATGATTATATTTTGCTTTTACTCAAAATTATTACTTTTGACTTGGAGTAAAGAGTAAAACATTTTTTAGGCTTAAATACAATTTTCTATTTATAAAATAGGGAGTTTTAATTTTTGTCCTTTAAAATTTTTTAGTTTGATTTTAATTTGTATAATTTTGTTAGTTTTTGTTGTCATGTAAAATTATTTACTGTAACACTATGATTTTCAGAATACATGATTAAGTGTTTGATTTAGGATACAAAAATAACTAAATTTAAATTTACGTTGTTTGATATAGTAACTAATAAAATAGAATGAATCTATATGTGTTTTGGTGTTAATATATAGTTGACCCCTTTAGGGTGGATTTGATTTTAGTGAGATAGAAGGAGATATTCTTAGGAAAAGGCTTAGGCAGACTAAACATAAAGTGAGGGATCTGATATGTCTGGTTAATTTGTGATGCTTCATGGTTTAGTTTTTTCTCATTGCAGTTTATTTTACCAGGGAACTCTTTTTGTTTTTTCTAACTGGTTTGTGATTGTAACTCTTTTTTTATTGCTTTTTCTGTTTTGTTTGGGTCTTCTATGGTACTTCTTGTATCAGTTGTGTTCTTTTCTTTGTCAATAAAAAAAGTTCTCTTTGCCTTGTTAAGAAAAAGAAAAACTTAATCGCAAAGTGAAAAAATAATTTATTGCCTAACTTAAGAAGAAGATTAAAGACGCTGAGAAAGAGAGTGAGCTTCATTTAATTTTCTTGTCATGCCGGCTGCTATGGCTTGATGAGGGGTTTGCATGTTCCAAGCCAATTAAAAGGATGTGAGGAAGAAGCTATAGTAGTCAAGTCCGTGAAAATAAAGAGTAAGAGGTTCCTGAGAGGAATGCCACATTCTATTTATACCATCCATGCCATTTTCTTGGTTTAGAGATTGGAACCAACAAAAGAGAACACAAAAGCTCTGTGGTGGAACCTTCTTCTTCAGATTCAGAAGAGTATCCTATAACCCCAGAAAACATTGCAAGCAACAAGGACAAGAAAAGCTGCCTAGAAGTTCTTATATGTGAAGAACAATCAGCCAAACAAGAATGTTCAACTTCTCAAGGCTATAGAGGAAAAAACTAATTTAACCTATTTTGGTTTAAATTTATTTTTAATCATTAAACTCATAACTTTTTATTTCGTTAATTATTTACTAAAAAATTATGTTTTTAGAAAAGTTTATAGACTAATTTGATTTATTGCATATGAATATACTCGTGAACCCGTACAAAATTTGACTTGGTGTAATACCACATTAGCAAAATACACATATGGTGGAGAGTTTTAAATGAATTTAGATTTGATGGTGACAGTAATAGTAGAAGTAATAGAGATCATGACAGTGATCATAATGGTGATGTTTGTTGTGGTGATGATTTTGTGGTAGTGTTCATATCAGTTGTGACGAAAATTGTCATAACCGTGATGATAAATTTAAAATATTTTAGGATGACATAAGTTAAATCTTTAAAATATTTGATTTTCAATTTGATAAATCTTTTAGAGATTTTATGATTAAATAAAATTTTAATTTTAATTTAAAATATTTTAATTTAATCTTTCACTTAAATCTAATGATTGTGATTAATCATTTTCATATCATACACTTTATATATATATATATATATATATATATATATATATATATATATATATATATATATATATTAATTATGAGTTGAGTATTTTATTATTGATCCTATATATATCTATTTGGGTCACCATGACTTTTTTTAATCAGCCAAAAAATTATGTAAAAGATGTTACAAGGGATACCAAAATCCATCTACAAAGTAACCAAGAGCTTTACATGGTTAGTTTCCATTTACACTCTCAACTGACATAAATAACTACTAACCATCTAAACTCCATCCTGTTGAAACCAGTAGCTGCATATAAAATACACCTTCCTTCTCTCAACTTTAACACCCTCCAGACCAAGTACAACATCGATATCAGGCCCTTCCTTATTATAGTTAACATCGAAACCCTCTAATTATACCATCTAACCAACATACACTCTCTGTCATTTAAGTTTCCTTTTGTTCCGACCAAGACAACAGAATCCCTCTGCAGTGATTATAAGATAGCCTGATATTGGTAGAAAATATTCGTTAGCTTTTCCAAAGATTAATATTCATCTAAAAACTTGTTTGATTATCATTTTTGGATTTCCGATTCAAACTTAAAATTTTACTTAATTTACATATTATTCAATATCTTAAATTTAAATTAGAAACTAATATCAGATTGATTATACTTATAAAAAAATGAGCTTATAAAAGAAATTACACTTGTTCTTATCAATATTTCGGTCAAGCTGCCTAATGACATCGGAGAAGATCCAGAAGTAGATACCAAGTAGGGGGGGTATTTACAAGAATTTCGATACTTATGCCAATTCAAATCGGAAAGAATATAAGTTGAGATTAACTTATTTGAAATAATTCCGGGTGTGTGTTTGTAAAGGAAGATCGAAAGTCACTTATTTCCATTAAGGTATGATTTGACCTTTATCATATTTTAAAAGAGACGAGTTTAAATTTTTTAAATCCAACCTCATTCTTATAAGATTTTATTGAGTTTGGAAAATTTTGTGAGAAACCCATCTCACTTTATTTAGAATTTTAATTAATTATATAATTTTTGTTTAATTACATTTTTTGTTCCTCCTTGGATATCACAATAGTAATGTTTTAGTCTCCTAAATTTGAATTGCACCAATTGGACCCTTCAGTAAAGTTGACAAAATGAGTTTATCCTAGTAGACTCGCCTAATTAACCAGTTAATAGGATCAAGTTGATTTTCAAAATGGTGACCAGAATAAAAAAAAAATCTTTTTGACTTGACTTGCTTAGTTAAATGGATCAATTGGACCCAAGTATAACAATCCTAGAGCATCTACAAGATACTTCCCAAGTTTATTACTTATAAGTAAAAGATTTTATTTTAGTTTATTTAAATCTTTTTCATTTAATTTATATATGAAAATATTGGCGAAACATTTTTGCTAATCGATCCAACGGCTACACAAAGAAAAATAACATCATCTCATCATGCACCAAGGAAAATAACTACTATGCCTTATATTTATGGCAAAAAAAATTCATGGTGAATCCATACTAATAAAACGTGAGAATTTATTTGGATGAATTAAAAATATTATGAAATGAATTTTATTTTGGTACCCTTAATTGGTTTACAGTTAACAAGATATTGTCCTTGGCACCACGGCACCACCTTCGGATCTCTGCATACAAAATACCACAAACGCTTTTTCTCTTGAAACCAAATATGCCACTGCAAATGCGAACGCCATGAGCCTCCACATTCGTCACGTTCCACGCGCCACCATGGCCTCAAGACACATTCCCAAACGCTTCTTCCTCGCCACCCCGCTTCCGCATCTTCGACGCTTCCGCCTCACCAGAATGCATTTCCACCACAAAGCGCCACCGCACCAACGCGCTTCTCTCTCGCTACCGCGATTCTCCTCCTCTTCTTCATCTTCTTCATCATCGTCGTCATCTTCTTCTTCTTCTTCTTCTCCGTCTGGCAAGTCTCACAAGTTCGGGTTCGTGGGATGGTATATGCGCATGCTCCAAACTTATCCTCTCGTCACCAAGAGCGTAACGTCGTCGCTTGTTTTCGCCGCTGCTGACTTCACTTCCCAGGTAACAACGCCGTAACGGAAAAACTCTTCTCCTTCGTTCTTAACTTGTGTTTGTCAAGTGCTCAAATTTAAACGACCAGTTTTGGTGACCCTTTTGTTATCGCTGATATGCAACGCGTTTGAATAATTTAAGGACTGAATTGCATGTGAGATACATTGCTAAAAATCCAAAAGAATTTTTTTTTTTTTTTATAACGAGATTAGCTTTCTGTGAAAGGTGATATTGAGCTAATTTTATTTCCAAGTGTTTGCCATTAATGTTTATTCTTGTGACTAGTTTGGTTTTCTTGTTGGCATTATGTTGTTACTAGCAGGGTGTCTGCATTTTTTATTCTGAGATTGGATTTGTTGCATGCATATATACTGATGCATTTTTTTATTTTATTTTTTTTATCAATGTAATTGACGTGGAGGTTGAAATAGAATAGTGAAGTGGTTTTCAATTACAGTTAAACAGTGGAAAAATCTAAAAACTGTAAATCAAATGGAAACATCCTCCCTTTGTTATTGTTATAGATATAGATTATAGATATTAGTCAAAGAGATCTTTTTGATGAATTAATTATGAGAAAGGTAACGATTTTGTGATATCAACTTATCATGTATTGACCTCTTGCGGGGATGTTAGAGACTCAAGTTTGTTCTCAATTTACCTCCAGTCAAAAACTTTTGGTTGATTTTATATGAGATGATTACTTTGCATTCTACTTCGAATAACTCTGGTGGGATTTTCTTTTTCCTCTTTCATTGCTTGACCTTTTGTAGGTATTATATTTATTAGAAAATTTTCTGAGATTAATATGCTGCAGTTTTCTGATATTTTGGTCAAGTAAAAGGATTTCTTTTTTTTGTGTTTTGTAAAATTAAAAGTTTTATTCAATATTGTTCTTAGGATTTCAAGAAGCTTACTAGATCTTTTCAAATTTCCGTCATTCTAGCCTATCTTTCTGAAGATGACTTAAGGTTCTGTTTGGATAAACTTTTCTAATTATTACTAATTGCAGAATAAAATAAGAAGGTAACATGAATTGAAATTCTCTTATAAGTTACAATCAACTTATCCAAATCAACTAAGAAAGGAAACAGAGGAATAAAGGAAGGACATAATCTGAATAAAGCCACATGTTTGAATGATCTGCTGAAGGAAATGCTTAGACAAATTTGAAATAGATTAAATTTAGAAAAGGGTTTTCTACATTGTAAGATAACTTCAATTTGTTTTCATAAACTTGAGCTTCTTAAAAATAAAATTCAGTCTAGACCTCGTTTTAATAAGCCTTTGTTAAAAAATTTACACCTAGACTTGTACTTGTTGTCATTTTTAAATCTGCTTGGTGAAAGAGTACTAAGTAAGATAGCATTCACACTATATTCCTCCTCTCTTAATTCAATTTGCTGTTGGTCTAATGAATACTCATATTTGAGCTGGTAGCTACTGCTGTAATAATTTGTATAAATTGTATGAGTTAGGTGAAGGATGACTAAATTACTTCTCAACATATTTAATGAATTTTAATTTTATCAAACTACTTGTCTGTTTTAAATCATGCTCTAGGAGGAGCATACTCTATTTACTGAATTGGGTAAAAATGCTGTCATTATTTTTTTTATTACTTCTTTTGACTTTTAATGGGTCTTTGTCACTAACATACTGATTTACACATTTGTTAGATTATTACATTGCCCAGTTTTCCTGCTTCATATGATTTAATGAGGACGTCCCGAATGGCAATATATGGGTTGCTAATATTGGGGCCAGTACAGCATAAGTGGTTTAATTTTCTATCCAAAATTATACCGAAGACAGATGTGCTATCAACCTTGAAGAAAATTTTATTGGGGCAAGCTATATTTGGTCCTATCATCAATACTGTTTTCTTCTCTTATAATGGTGTTCTTCAAGGTGATTTTTATCTTCTTGAATGCTGACCTTGTCTTAAATCTTCAATTCCATAAGTTTATATGATACTTCACTGACATGTGTTTATGGGCTTCAATACACCCTCATAGTTTTTTCTAATATTCTTTTGCTAGTTACAGACTCAGGTGTAGGGAACTTGGGCTGTTTAACCATGGTTGTGATCTATACGCTGCCTTGCTATTTAACCCTCTACTGATTAACATGTGCATATTTGATTTATTTCCATGCATTAGTTGGCATTGTAACGTAAGCTATGCTTGTTAAAATCTGCTATGGCCATATTTGGCATTAGCTAATTTATAGAAATTCTCCCATTTAATTGTTCCAAAAAAAAATTTAATTTATGCAATGGCTAATTTTAACTAATGTGTGAAGCTTAATTCATTTTATCTTCGTATTTTCTTTTCCTATAAGTACTTACGAAGAAGTTTATAAAAGCAGGATCATATTTATGGAATAAGCATACAGTTTTTACCCTTATGTTTTACAAAAGTTATTGGTGATTCTGAATTAACATTTTGATGCGAATATCAGGTGAAGGTGTGCCTGAAGTCATTGCCAGATTGAAGAGAGATCTACTTCCTACACTATTAGGCGGTGCTATGTTTTGGCCTGTATGTGATTTTGTTACCTTCAGATTCGTTCCAGTCCAGTTACAGGTTTGTGACTGTGGATGAAATGTCTTTGTTAAGAACAATTTTCTGTCTTAATTTAATCAGCAGCTTCAACTCAGCAGTTATTTTGTTTAGTTGTCCTGATTTGAATATCTTTTTTCAATTTCTGCAGCCACTGCTGAATAGTGCCTGCGCCTATGCATGGACCATATATTTAACATACATGGCAAACCAACCGAGTGTGAGCAATACCTAGTGCGGCACATTCAAACAATTTTCCTTTGCTTAGCAAATTTGTTTGTTGGCAGAGATATCTGACCAGATACAAGAATCTTGCCATTTGCAAGTTTCTAAATTTCATTTCAATTTGTTGTTCAATTCTTTAATTCTTTACGTATAGCGCATACTTCATTTTCATAGTTTTCTCGTTAATTTGTAAGTAAATGAATTCTTTTCTTGATGATTAGAGGTAATCTTATATCAAATCATGTCATGTTTACGCCCTTAAATTACATAATTAGAGGATTCTACTTCGAGTTCTGGCATTTCTTTTTCTGGTAACAGAGAGAGAAAATGAAACGAAAAAGATGATGAAACTGAATTAATCCAGTGAAGACCAAAAATCAAACAAAAAAAAAAAACAAATGAAGAATCAAAATCGGTCAAATATTAATAGGCACATTAAAAACAAAAAGACCGTATAATTAAATATTTTAGTCATGATATTCATATACCCATATTTCTTTTTTAAGTAGTATAAAGTTGTCCATGTAACATTTTCCTTATAATAAAAGCCTAACAGTAACATATGCAAAACTTTATTCTATTAATTCTTCTAATACAGTTCCCAAAGCATGAGTTAAAACAACCGTGCCATGTGGCCATCTTATTAAAATTTTCTACAGAGGAATATTCTTCAACACGGGGACATATATGGAGGTGGTGGTAGGATTTTAGGGTGTGTTTGGTTTCCATTTTTATTTTATGTTTTCATTTTTTGAAAATTGTTTTTATTTTCAAAAGATTATAATTCTGAAAATATGTTTGGTTTGACTTCTTATTTTCTGTTTTTAGAAAATAAAAATATTGAAAATCTATGATATATTGATTTTTTGTATTTTTATATTAGCTTAAAATTATTGTTCGCATTTTCATTTTACTCAAAATGAGATCATTAATGAATTATATACATTAATATAGAACATGAAAATGCAAATGAATTTGCTTCAACAGTAAAGTGTTTTTCCCGTCATCATTTATAATAACTTTGTTAATTTTAATAATAACTATCTTACAAAATTTCATCAACAATCAATCAAAAATATTTTTTTAAAATTTTTAAAATAATTATTAAAAAAGTTAATAAATTTATCTCAATTCTCACATAACAATTTGTAATTACATGACACACTTTACATTGTTAATGCATAAATTATTTATTAAAATAAGAGTTTAATGGTCAGCTCTAAAATACTTTTATACTATCATATAATTACATCACAAATCATTATTCATATGACTTTTAAAGTAATTGTTATAAAAGTCAACAAACTTATTTATACATAATAGTTTGTGATTAGATGATTATTTAAATTTTTTTATATTAATTGGTAGTGTATAATCCTTTTTCTCAAATAAAAATAGCATTTAAAAGGAGAAATTTTCCCATGCCACATACCTGGGTTAGCAGCCCTATACTTTATGCTGGCCCAACCTTTCTTGGGCACCAGTATTGTATTCATAATGGGAGGATCAATGAGATTGTATGTCTTGTGGTCCTTGTGTATGTCAAAATTCCCAAACCCATATCCAACAGCAAAGAAACTAGTACCATGAAGATGCATGGGATGGTCTATCCCAGCAACCAAATTTTTCCATTGAAAAACAAGTTCCACTGTTGAACCATATTTAGTAAGAGCAACCTTGGTTTCTTCCTTTGGTATCTAAAGTTCTAGAGGCAAATACTCTGCATTAAAGTCAAATTTCAATGGAGGAAATTTAGGAAACCCCTTGTGATACACCCCTTTGATGTGGTAGTAATAGGCTTCTAGTATGTCAATGCTCTGGGGTCTTCAAAACTTATGTTGTTCATGCTAGAAGCTAAACGCGGTCCGTTCGGTCCTTCACAGGTTTGGTTTTCAGGGCATGGAAATGTGTTAATTGAAAGGGTGGTTACCTCATGAGTGGTTTGTAGGGACTTGATAAGGGTATGTTTCAGTTAAGCCCTTGATGCTAACATAGTAGTCAAAAGCTGCTTCTTTGTCGTTGTAATAAGGGAGATAAGGTAATGAAAGAGATTTGTTTGGAGCATGATTCTCATCATAGTGGATCCTAGCTGTGGTTGTGCCATTATTAAAGGAAACTCCAAATGCACTTGAATGCTCTTGCAGCCATGTAGTAGTCATTAGGCTCTTGGTTGGCATGCAATAATACATCAGCTGTTTGTCCTGGAGCTATGCATATGTAATCTCTTGTCAATGGCTTAGAGTAGCCACTATCAACACCAACAACTGTGAGATGGTGCTTTGAAACGGAGAAAAAGAGATTGAGATTCATTGCAGCATTGACCATGCGCAGAAGATAAGTCTTTCCTTGGTGTGCATTTAACTCAATGTTTCTGAAATTATAAAAAAAATAGTAATTGTGAAATGAAAATACACGTCTACAAAAGAAAACATAAAAGATTAGATTGAATACATATATAATTTCATTCTTGAAAGTGTTTATATGTATTGATTTTCTCTTTGAAGTTGTGTGAATAATTTAGTCCACAAATTTGTTAAGTACAAACTACTCCATTTCATTGAACTCGTTCATCAAATTTATCTAATTTCATGAAGGCAGAACTAATTTGTTATGATGTCACATTGAGACACTAGACATTAAACTTTCATGGACTAAATCAATACAGATTGTCACTTTTGGAACTAAATCGTAGATTTACTCCTAGTTTTTCTTTCCTTGAGCATAAACATATAATTATGGCATCATATGCTTGTGTTGATGAATGTAAAATAAAATATTGATGTCTACCTGATTTTGCAAGCATAAAGATCACCAGGTTGACCATTTATAGTGATAGCATCAGAATCATTTGGGGCTCCTCCAGTTCTGAGAAATTCCTCATAGACATCTCTGGCATCATTCTTCCACCATTCTCCTAAGTACACAAAATTAAATAAGCAAAGATAAATAAATATCTAAAAGGGTAAAGGAATAGTGTAAAGGATTTTCATACCTTATACAATGGGAACTTCTTCATCAGGTGTGGGAAAAGGGTAGAATTCACCCTTTCTTGGATAAATATAGATAGGTCCATGGACAGTGGCTCTTGCCCAGTCACTATGAGCATGCCATCGTATGGTTCCTTCCTCAATAAAAAAAATGAGGATCAGAACTGCCACTTTAAAAACATATGGACTTATATAGATTTTGACCAAAAATTAAGAGATTTAAAACACATTTTACCCTTGCTTTTTTTTTTTCTCACCAAATAACATCAAAGCTCGTATGGTTAAGAAATCAATACAAGTGCAAGGTGATGTCGTATTTTCCCTTGTTGTGAACATTGACAAATATCGTTTCGCCATAGTAGGCTCTAATAATTGGTCCTGGAAATTGTCCATTCACTGTCAATATGGGTTTTGAGCTGCAGAGTCTTCTATAATGAGCTTCTTTGACCTACACAATTTATCAAATTAGCTATTTAATTATTCTAACTATGAACCATGACCTAATATATAAATAATAGATAGCACTGCATGTACTTCAAGAGGAACTACTAAGCATGCAATCTCATGCAACAAGAATTGGGAAACAAACTAACATAAAACCAATTAAAAATTATGATGCAAAGGCAGATAGTGGTTTAGTATGTAACAGAACTCACAACAAAATGGTATTCCTTCAATCCATGGGAATTGATTCCAACTAAGGAAAAACAAATCAGAGTTAGAAGGAAGATAATTTTCTTGTCAAGCCACATTTTCATGAGAGAAAAATGTTCACTTTGCTACAATACTACTTCCAATTGTATCTGAGCATTCCTGTGGGAAATTTTATATCAGCATTCAGCTGAATGGAACAGATTTTAATAGAAAGTTATGTTGAGGAGGCTTAATCTTCGTCATTAAATATGATATGACTTCACTATCCTTAATCTTTGTCATTAAATATGATTTGAGTTCAGTGTGAATGGCTTAGCAGGATTAGAGAAAGTCCATGTTAGTTAGTACAACGAGGAAAATATTTGAGGAAGAAATTGAAGAGGGATATTTCAACGAATTATGTCAGTTTTTTGTATCTTATAGTCTTTAGAGTATATATTGCTTTATTGAGTGAAGTTGTTTTTAATGAAATTTTTGGAAAAATGATTGTAAGATAGAGGGTATATTTAATACTTATCACGCACGGATACACTGAAATGCCGTATTCTACACATACGCATGTTCAAGTTATATTCTTTATTAGAAAAAAAAAACTACTCTCATAAACAGAGATAGGGTATATTTAATACTTACCATTTATTGATAATTAACTGTTGATTAGTGTTATTGATATACATAACTTCACTACAACTACAAAAGAAGAAACATTTTCAGATGCTATTTACACTGTAAAAGTAATTACAATTTGGTTTAGCTTGAAAGTGGTGGACTACTAACCTACCAGAATTAAATTCTGAAAACTTTACAAGTACAATTAGACATTTTGATTTCTTTACTCAACCAATTCTTACCGTTTTGACATCAAATTTCATTTTATATCCAACAGCTTTCAACTTTATTTATATTCCAGTTTTACTACTTTTCAGATTAAATTAAAAAATAATCATGTTCCATGTTTCTATTTTTATAAAGTTACAGGCCCAGAGCATGTAAACCATCTTAATTACAAACTTCACCTTCAAATAAGGTATTGTTGCTTTAATTAATTTGCTCAATACAAACACAGCGCGTTGAATCTATTAATCAGGTGATAATTGTTGACAACTCTCTACTAACTAAGTTCTTGGTATTTATTGACAGTTAAAAAGATTTGTCAAAATCAAAGTAGTTCAACTAGGAAGGTAGATTTTTCTTATATAGGACAAAATTTAGCAAATGTGAGGCATTGCAGTTTAATAACGAAATGGAAAAGATCCTCAAGTATTACTATTAAAATCAATCTATAAGGAGTCAGTAATCCTTAGACTTTTGTTTATAAGAAAAATTACACTTACACTTAATATATCAGTTAAGCTACGTGGTTTGTTGAAAAAAAAATTACACTTACACTTAATATATCAGTTAAGCTACGTGGTTTGTTGAAAAAAATGTGCTATTTTTTTTAAATTATAATTTTAGTTTCCTTGTTAATATGTGATTTTGGTCCTTTATTTTTTTTTCTCGATTTTAGTTGGTACATTGTAAAACAATAACAATTTTGATACAATTCTCAATTTTTTATATACTGTAGTCTACATCTATCATATTCATTTAAAATACTATTAAAAAATAATTTAATTAATTAAAATGTAAAAAATAGAATAAATGCATATAAAATTAAAGATTTGATCAAAATTGTGAATTTTTAAAAATATAGAAACTAAAATTGTGAAAATAAACCAACATGATATAACATTGTTGTAATTGATAGATAATTTTATTCCTTAAACATATGATCATCAATTCGAGTACTTATCATGTCTATAGAAAAATATGTTAGGAAACATCAATTCCTTAAATGGATCTTAGTCTCTCTCGAGAAATTAATCTTTGACTTTTAGTTAAGAGATACCCTAATTAAAAAAAGGAAAAAATGAAATAAATGGACCAAAATCACATATTAAGAGTTAACTTATAAGCTATTTAAAGTAACTTTTAAAATTTAAGCTAACTTGTCAGCTAGTTCTATAAACTTAAGCTTACTTCTAAATTAGTTCTGCCAAATAGCCCAACTCAAAAGCTTATAAGCTAATAAAAAAAGTATAAACTAGCTAAAATGACTAGGCATTAGGCAAGCACTCCTATAATCACAAATGAAAACAGGTAAGGAAGTTGTTAGAACTATTTATTTGGTTCATTCCCCGTCACCATCCTTGAAGTACATAAAAATGTGCATTGTGTAAGAGTCTTCAGACCCTGCATTCCTCCTCTATGCACAGGTCAGCAATGACTGCTTAAAAATACAAATAAAATAGAAATGACTTTTGAGATGCACTAATGGAACAAAGACCTCAGTTCAACAAGCCACAGAAACAATACATACATCTCATTCCTGAATCTGAACAGGCTCAAAACCCCTCTCAATTGAAGCCTTCACAGCATCCAATACCAGTTGAGTTTTCCTACTAATTGTTGGCCACTTCTTCTCAGGTTTTGAGTTGTTGAATTTGATATCTGCCACCAAACGAGCAAACTCTGTTACCATAAGAGCCTCCTGAGGGATATCAGTTTTTATTATATGCTTGCTTGGCTGTGGGATCCACTTTGACACAAGGTCATCAAAGCCTGTTTCTGTAGCTGCATAAAACGATGCTTCCTTCTCTTCATAAGGGATAATGAAGTCATGAACATGTAGTGTTCCTTTTGTCCCAACAGCAGTTATATCCATTGTCAAGTTGGTCAAGAAGGAGCAGTGGAAGGTTGCTACTTTCCCATCTTCCCAGTGTAAAGAAGCCCCACAAGACAATATCACCCCAGCTTTATTAAGCTCAGGATTGCGTGAGGCTATTACAGTTTTAGGGAGTTCATAGTTGGCAGCCCAGAGTATTGCTCTAAGACAATACCACCCTTCATCGCCAAGAGAGCCAAGTGCATCAAGATCTGGCTTCACACGAATGTCATTCTCAAGGAAATCGGCATCAGCAGCAAATGTAAAATGAGTGTGAATCTGTGCAATTCAAAAAGAAATGATTTATCAATGTAGAACATGAATGGATAATACATCATACCCCCTCCCCAACATTCTAACATGGCCAACAGTCTAAGCCTCCAAGGAATGTCTTTTAACTTGTCTTTTCATTCAATAGCTACTTATTTAAAGTCCAAAGTCCAAACAATATGCATTATTACATGGCATGCATCAGTAAAAATGTGGAGAACAAAGGAAGCAAATCTGATTTATTTAGATAGATGCATAAGTAAAACAAAACAAATAAAATATGCAACAACAACAACAACAAAAGCCATATCCCACCAAGTAAGATAAGTATCAAATATGCAAATTAAAAATAAATTGAAAATGATTAATTGACACATATTTCTATTGCTTTGATTTTTATACTTATTGAGAACCTTTTATGGTTGCTAGAGACAATTTGTAAGTAGCTCTATGTTATTGACGACTAATTTTGAATCTGGATTAAATTTAATACACAAAGTTTCATACCCAGCACAGTAACAATACAGTTTATTAATACGTTCAACTGAACAATTTATTATTTCCTTGAGAATGAACCTAACTTTGCATCTTGTACTTAGGGAAAAGATATCAGGGCCCAAAAGACCGTGTGATTTCAACAAATATGGCAATGATGATGTACCATTTGAATACTGAATAGGCAAGCAACTGCATGATTCAACATCAGATAAATGACAGCTAAAAAACGAAGCCGCACTTAGAAGACCGTGAGAAGATACAAAGCTCTACTTGTGCCTTTGATTATATTTCAAAAGCTACACTACCTTGATCACTTTCAACAAGTAAAGCAGAAAAACTCAAGATGAGATTTAATTAATGGAATCGAAACTAAGCCAAAACTTACAAGCATTGTGAAAAGGCAAGCCAAAAATCTAATCACTGTTACTTAAAAGGGTTTCAATATTCAAATACTAAGATAATACAAATATGAAAATTAAACATTGCATCTGAAGCCAAATCATCGATGAAGTGCCATCTTTCTCATATTTTTTAAAGATCAACTCTCCCAAGAGCTAGAGGTGTAAACTTATGAATGCCTTATATCTAACCCATTCCCTAACATAAATGTCCATTTGGCTGGAGATGGACAATGCATAAACCCACTTTATCTGGTCCTGAAATTCAACTTTTCCATAGGAGGGCATAACGATCTAAAAACGCTGAAAAACTATGCCTAGAATAAGCAAAATTGAATTAAAAAATGGTGTATACAGTCATTTTGGCTCCTCAATTAAGTCAATTTGTACTGCAGTGTCACATTGGTATCTGAATTAAAGGTTTTTTTTTATATATAAAAAAAAGGTCCTTAAAAGTGTAAATCGACAATCAAATTAGTCCAAAATTCAAAAAATCATGCAACAAAAGTGAGAACAAGAACGTATGTTTAGGAACTAAAATGACAATAAGAAATTAAATTTAAGGACTTATTTAACATTCCTAGGACTTATTCAACATTTTCTTACTTTGGGAGATACAAGGTCGGTTCATTTAAAAAAAAAAAAAAGGAAAGAAAGGTAGTTAAAAACTAACAAAGAAAGGGTTGATACCGATCTGAGTTGGCCGAAACGGTTAGAATCGGAGAGGAAGTCCCTCATTTTGGCGGTGCGGGGGTGGTGCATCCACATCGTACCGTCCATGAGCTGCACCCCATTGGATTCGCACGCCTCGACGATCTCGTCGAACTCCGCCGCGTGGAGCGCGACGGGCTTCTCGAGCAAGACGTGCTTCTTCTTCTGCGCGGCGAGCACGGCCCAGCGCACGTGGAGGCTAGTGGGGAGCGGTACGTACACGGCGTCGACGTCGGGATCGTCGAGGACCGCCTCGTAGGAGCCGTGCACCTTGGCGGCGGCGGGGAAGCCGTTGGCGGCGGCGAAGGCACGCGCCTTGTCGAGGGAGCGGCTGCCGACGGCGTAAAGGGCGGCGTTGGGGGCGAGGGAGATGGCGCGCGAGACCTTGCGCGCGATGTCGGCGCAGCCGATGACGCCGAAACGGATTGTGGGAGTTTCAGCCATTGAGAGTTTCTGGTGTGAGTCTAGTGACGTGGCATGTGTGGGATAACTTGGAAATGGAAGAGGATATTCTCGGGTTAAAACTTTAAAACTTTATTTTATTGAAGGCAAAATTAGACCCGCCTCTCTTAATTAATGTTTGGCTTAGTTGTACAATTCATTAATTAATTATTATTAAAATCCTAATTGAAACTCTTAATTACTAACAAGTTAAATCATGTTCTTGATTTAAAACACTATATATCACACTCTTTTTATCACTTTTATTGTTTGACAGAAGATGTTTTTACATCAAATATGAGTATAATCAATGTAAATTAAAATTGACATTTTTGTTAAGATTTGGATTTGTATAATATTTCTTTTTACATGGATGTATTGATAATTAATATACAAATATTTTGTTTTACATTTGTTATATTAATCATCGATGCAAAAATATTTATTTATAAAACTTTCATCAATTAAACTAACAAGATAACAAAAGTGTACGTTGATTAAAAATTTTAATAATTAAGGAAACTTTCATCAGTGTGTGTTGATGAGTTATTGGTCAAATCAATTAAAAACCAAACCAAACTATTTTAATAAGTTTGTTTCTTAAATCAAAATTGACAAACTATATTTGTCAATTCGGTTTGGAACCAAAATGTTTTTAAGGAATCAATTCTTAAGCGAATCAATTTTGAATTAGTTTCGAACTGGTGGTTTAAGAATTGAATGGATTCTGAACGGGTTCACAATAAGTGATATGATGAGATAATCAATTTTTTTTAAAGAAAAAATAATTGGTTGTAAGTGAATTGAACCTGTTTCTTTTAGAAAATTCAATTCGAATTGAAACTATTCTTACAATAATTCAATTCTTTTTTCTTCAAACCAGTTTGGTTGAACATCGGTTCAACTTGATTACAAACCGGTTTGGTTCGTATCGGTTTTTTTTTGCATACCCCAAGCAATAACTTGTGAGTTAAAGTTTTTCTAATTTCAGATCATGGGCGACACAGTTTCAGAGATATAGGGCCCTGTGAAGAAAATCAGGCTTTGTTGGTTGCCATTACTTGGGTGGTTGATAAGCACTACCAGGATGTCATTTTTGAATTAAATTGACTGCAAGTAGGAGTGTTTACATCTTGATTTTGGTCAAATTCATAATTTTAATTCAATTAAAATTAAAAGGATTGAATTGAGTCAGTTATTGTGAAACCGGTTCAAAAATCAAGACCTAATTCAAAACTCGACATTTGAATGAGTTAGTTCGAATTTCACTTGAACATACTATATATCAAGTTTAAATTATTTGAATTGATTTGAATCAATTTAAATTCAGAAGTAACTCTTCCATGAACATCCTAACTGCGTGCAAAGTGTTTGATGGCAAATACTGGTAAACGTGAACATCCTAACTTCATGCAAAGTGTTTGATGGCATCGCTTCTAACGTTTCTATAAATTCTGAGTTTGGTTTCATTTGATCAAAGTCCAAGGAAATTAAAATTTCCAGTGGGTATTCACAACTCATCCGCAAAGTTTGTCGATCAACTCACTCACTTGCAAAGGGCATATCTATATTTTATATAAACATGAGTTGCATTCTAAAATTTTCATGCATGTACATAAATCTAGCAGGATAAATTTCATACTCGAATTAATCACAATGGATTTAAAATTATATTACATAATTATTATTTTCACTCACTTTAAAAATATAAAAAAATTGAAAAATTTAAAACACAGAAGAATCGAGGTATATATATTTTAGCCTTATACATATACGTAGAACATTTAGACCACCCTCTATATGATACGTTTTTAGTTTTATTTATGCGTAATAATTACTTCATTTCATATTTCGTTCGCTGTCACTTTTCTTCCTATTTTTTGTTTATAGTACGTGTACTTTTTTTTTTACAAAGTTACGTAGAAAAATACAAGTTCCCTTGCCGGGCCTCCGTATAATAATTCCATCTTACACCGAACACATGGCAGAGATGTTTGGGCAAAGAAATCAGTATCCATGAGTAATGAATCGGTTCTCACTTCTCATCACAGGAATTGAAGTTGGTTGAGACCCCATGCAAAGTATAGCAAGACTTCACCACGTAGCACCCTAATTCTCCTACGTGCCCTCCGCAAAGTCACGTTGCCGCATGCAGATACAACACACGAAGCGGTGCACGCTGTTTCCATTTTCCCCTGCCAACTATATATATAGATATGTATAAATTAATGTGCCCTCATCGAGAAGAAGAGAATATAGGAATATAAGAACTAAGATGGATTGGATCGGAGCGTACCGCGGAGGCCAGAGAAGCAGGGACTGGTGCGACCCTTCATCACCATTCACTGATTTGTGGGACCCTCGTCGTGTCGGTGACGCTGATGATATCACCTCCTCTCTCGCCCATGCTCACGTTGACTGGCGTGAGACTGATAAAGCTCATATCTTCCGTGCTGATCTTCCAGGTTAGCCCTTCTCAACCACACGCACCTACTTTAACAATTCAACTTACTTTTTTTTGTTTTATATTCGCATCATACATACGCGCTGAATCAATTTGGAATTTAATTAGAACCAGTTAGCTATAGCCTTTCATGTTCCCATACCATGCATATAACAGAGAAAGTCACAACACTCAAATAGGGAAATTAATGTTATTCTATATTATCACTTTTCATCACGATATATCACCACTTATATTATAGTACATATCGCTTTCTTTTTCATTTATCTATTTTCTTCTCCAAGTATAAAGACTGTCTACTGTCCAGGAATTATTTTCCTTATACCATCATTGGATTTAATTCAGGAAATAAAGCCATTTAAGAAGGGTTTGTTGTTAGATATTAATTAGAATAATAATAATAATAAGTTTTATGAGTCTTAAATTGTAAAAGATGAAAGTTGTAAGGTTGTAAGTTATAAAGCCTTGAATAAGTAATTATGTGAGTATTTAGTATTCTTGAATAAACAAATTATGTGAGTCATCACTCTATTTTAATATAAATAGGGGATCATACTCTTATATTTGATGTGCCAAATGAAATAAAATCTTCTTCTTTCAATGTTTGGTCCAATTTTTTAAACTTAAATATCTTTCAATAATTTGCTGTGTATACGTATTTTTATTTCTTAATTCTTCAATCTTTGTTTTGAAGAAAGGAGAAGCCTAGTTTCATATTTTATTTATCCTTTCTAATTTGTGAAGAAGTTAAGTTGAATTTTATTTCACTATTACCCTTTAGTTGATGACAAAGATGAAAATTTATTTATATATATATATTAATTGAGAATTCATAATTCTTTGTGGTGATATAAAAAATGAAGGAAAAAGAAAAAGAGATAGCAGTTATAGCATGTGTAATTGGCGTGTGTGCGTTGGTTTCTCGCGGGTTCAGATTCGCGAGGTCCCTATTATGCAAGCTGAGCGAGTTGTGGGGACACAATAATATTGATGGCAGGGGTGAAGAAAGAGGATCTGAAGGTGCAGGTGGAGGAGAATAAGATCCTGCAGATAAGCGGGGAGAGGGTGAAGGAGAAGGAGGACCAGAACGACAAGTGGCACCGCGTCGAGAGGCAGTGCGGAAGCTTCCTCCGCCGCTTCCGGCTGCCGGAGGATGCCAACCCCAACCAGATCAGCTGCACGCTCGAAAACGGGGTGCTGAACGTCACCGTGCCCAAGGTGGAGAAGAAGCCGGAGAACAAGAACGTGAGGCAGATTGATGTGGTTTGATGATGATGGAGCATCATGAGGACTTGTAATGTTTGAATGAGTTTTGTGTTATGTGTGTGTGCGCAACTGTGCATATTACTGTACAAGTTAATAACTACGTGTCTGCCATATGAATCAATGTAAGTTTGATATGAATGGGAGGAAACTTTGTTTGCATAGTTTGGGAATTTTTTTTCTTTTTCTTTTCTTTGTTTTCATCTTATTAATTAAGGTGGGAGTTGTGCACTGTCTTGATGCTTGTTCTCTTCAATAAATGGTAAGACTTTTTTTCTTTTGTTAATAGCAGTACTAAATGGTTAGTGAGACTTTGTAAATCTTATTCTGACTTGCAAAATTAGTTTAGGAAATCTGAAAGGTATAGATTTTTTAGGATGAGTTCCAAAATCCAAGAGTTTTTATGATTTGAGAAAGTCAAATACAAATATTTCAATTTCAATTAGTTTTTAGTTTTTAATATTTTTTTAATTTAGTAATTAAATTTTTTAAATATTTTTTGAATTTAGTAATTAATTTTTTAAATATTTCTTAATTTTTTAAAACGTTACTTCCTAATTTTTTTAGATTTTTTTATTTTTATTCTTGATGTATTTTTTTTTATTATTTTACTATTTTTCATAAACACTTCTAATTTATTTGACTAATTTTTCAATTTCATTTTCAATATTCCAGCTAGTTTCATCAAACTCACTCTTCTATTTTAATAAATTAATTTTTTAACATCCAGTTATTTATCCATATTCCAACTATATTTTATCCAATATAACCATACAAAATTTCTAAAAGATATTTGTTATCTTATTAAACTAATAAAGTTCATTAACTGTATTGAGACACGAAGGAACATTTTAAGAGTTCTTATATGTAAGGAAAAGAGATATGATTCTAAGTCATGTTTAATTAATATTATTATAAATTTAAAAATATTTATAGAATTCATTTGTTTAAGTGTGATGGTCATTAAATATAATATAATGATATCACTCATAATTTAAGAAATATTTTTATAATTAATGAAATTAAATAAGTTAATTATATTATTAATAGTCCAATAAACATATTTATTTTTATAAAAATAAGTAATATTTCATTAATTAATTTCACATTTAAATAATAAAAAATTAATATTAAAAGTGATTATTGTTTCTTATAATTAAAAAATAGTATCATTTGTTTCTTTAATAAATGGAAAGTGTATTAAAAATGAACGATATCTCATTAACTAATTTCACATTAAAATAATAAAAAAGTAATAATAAAAGTGATTATTTTTTCTTATGATTAAAAATTAGTATCATTCATTTCTTTAATAAATGAAAAGTTTATTAGTATAAAAAGGGGAGTACAAATAACTATTTATTAACTCGAAAAAATTCAATTAAGTTTAATTGAATTAATTTAAAAGTTAGATTAAACTCAACCTGGTCACTGACTTATTTTCCATGTGAACATGTAATATATATTTTTTCTTCTATATTTTTAAAGTAAATATTATTTATCTATCAATAAACTTTAGGGACTAAAAGTAGTAATTTCATATTTTTGAGGATGAAATAAAAAATAAAAATTGTAAGATACAAAATAATACGCACTTAATTGATTGGAGTACATTTTTAAAAGAAAAAAGAAATGCTGAAATGGTTATCTGATAGATATTATGCAATCTGTGTAAGGATAATTAACGATAACACAAGGGCCACAAGAGCAACAGAGACGTTAACTACCAGCTTCATTTCTCGCAAGTCGCAAAATTAAAGCTGCTTAATTGACTACAGGACACTACAAAGTACAAACCATAATGCGCATGCGAATAGAATTCAACATTCCGAACAACAAAGATGCTACTCTTTTCCTGTTATCATATCCCTTCTTCTATGGTTTTCCTGTTATCATATGTCTATTGCCACCTAAAAGAAGATTATAGGTGAAGGAATTCTCGGAAACCTGTGATTTACTTGTTGATTATACAGCAATCAAGATTCCTTTAGGACACACAACAGGGGAACATGAAAATAGATAATAATTAAGAAGTGAAAGTTAATTAAACATTTAGAATGCCATATTTTGAATTTTTTGCATTCCAAACCTTCTCCATCTTGAATAAAGTGCCTTAGAAACAAATACCTGAAAATATTAAATATGATGATCTAATCTGGTGTACGTGAATGTGATTTGAACAGGTGCTATGTTCTGTCAATTATTTCAATATTGTATTCCAAATTTTAGTATAAGTATTCATATTTTGTTCAATTAAGGAAAAATGATTGTAAGGTAGTTAGGATTATAGAAAATTAAAGTTTAGTATAAGTATTCATATTTTGTTCCAAATATTAATTAATATTTCTGAGGGACTAACTTGCTAGCGCTTCACACCTTTCATGAACGAATTAGGGGTCTACTCTATTTTTAAGTTTCAATGCCTCCCTCAAAAAAAAAGTTTCAATGCCTATACGAGTTTCTCTGCCCTCACTTGACTAATTACTAATGTAGTAATAAAAGAATGAGATTGAGACCAAAACGTCTAAATTGATTTATGAAGATTTTGACTGATAAAATTTGAAAAAGCAAGAGTTTTTTTCTCTCCTTATTTTAGCTTAAATTATTTAACATTAAGTGAAGATGTTTAATGGAGAGAATTGAAATAGATGATGTGATATTTTATAATATTTTCTCTCCATAGAGGTTTGTCAGGGAGCATATTAAAATATGTGAGAACTAAGTTACCCTGAGACTCCATAATGATTTTGCTTTTTTTTTTTCTTCTTCTCCTCGCCACCAAAGATTTTTTTTTTTTTTTTCTAAGTTCTACATCGCACATTCCGGCAATTTTGTGTGCCTTTTGCCATCCTCTTCCAGAGATGACTTGTCGATCCTCCCGTACACATGCTGGTCAAGACCACAAGATTCACAACCTCCTTTGAGGATCCAAACTTTTGTGTAGCATTGTTAGTGTGTTGTTCATGGTGGAGGTAATGGTGTTACTTTGGTCCATCTTAGCGCAAAAAATATTTTTTTTAATATTTAGCCATTGAAAATCACCATTTTTATGACCATTTTACATTGTTAGTTTCAAGTTTATAGTAGTTTTAAAGGATTAAAATATAACAACATTAACGAAGTTAAAAAATTACAATTATAAATTTTAAACTATAAAAATTAAAAGAAAATTTATTGTCGGTAGAAGAATAGAAAGGTAATTATACCAATTTATTCTCCTCAATACCGTTCAAATGAAACTGTTTATAATCTTCTTATTTATTTATTTTCTTTTTTTAACTTTCCAACCCGAAATTTGATCTGGCCCTTGCCCCATCGTTTTCTTTTTCGATTTTTACGAAGTTTGGTCGGGTATGACAGTGGTTGGTGATAAGTTATTCAATCAAAGTGTAAATAATAAATTCAGTATATAAATATGTAAGCTGAAAAAAAAAAAAATACTAAAGTCACTGAGCACGTGTATTGACTACTGAGTGGGAAAAATGGAACACGGATGGGCTAATGAGTAGAAGTGGGAGACAGTTGGAAACAACTGGGAAATAAGTATTTTGTATATTCTTTTTAGAAAGCAGTACAAATAAAATTATAATGTCGATAGATATTGGCTTTTGATATAAAGTAAAGTATCAATAACATACTTTTTTTTGGCACATTTTAAAAAAATACTTTTTAATAATTTTTCAATAATTCCTAATATAACCTATTTTATTACTTAAAATATTGAATCCCATTGATTTAGAAATTAAATTTACTAGTACATTTTTAGTAGAATTAATATAAATTTCACCTAATAAAAAAACAATCGTAGCTTGAAACAATGAAACTGCAGAATACAGAATAAAAAAAAATCGCAATATTAAAATATACTAGTAGTAACCTAGTTTATTGGTTCCGGAAGTGCATTATGACGTGGAACCTTCTCAGCCGTTCACGTGCGACGGTAATTACGAAGATTCGCTGGCTTATCACATTTCACGAGGTGAGGTTCACGGATTTAAATTAGAGCCAAAGATGCACAATTGAATTGACTCTCTCCTTCAAATACCAGTGGTGATATTTTCCCTTTTTCACTTCTCATTTTCTCCTCTTTTTGCCCTAATCATATGAAGGTGTTAACACGTTCTCTATGTTGGATTTTATGGAAGTGGAGGGATAGGTAAAACAACTACTTCTGTAAAAGTAATTGTTATAGTTAGTTGTTGTTTTACCTATTCCACCAATTCCATCTATCCCTTCCCTTCAAGTTTTCTGATTTCTTCTGAAGAAGGCAAGTATAGTGGGTTTTTACTCCGGTTTTGTCTTCCAATAAATTGATTTTAAGATTTTTAACTGAAGTTTTGTTTGGTTATTTGTTGGGAAGTTCACGGATCTGAGTTTATGTTTTGATTGTTCTCGGTTTATAATGGAGATCTCAGATCTCTGATTATGATGTATTTGTTGCCCCGATTTAGTAGATCTGTTATTTCAAAATTGTGAGAATAAATTAAATTAAGTAAACTAGAGAAACAAAACTTAAATTAGGTTTTTTTCTCTGGTTTTCTATGTTAGTATTTAATTTTAAGATTGTTAACAGCAATTTTGTTTGATTTTTTGTTTGTTTGTTTATTTTTCCTTTTTTTTCTCTAGAGGTTCATAGATCTGGGAGTCTAAGTTTGGAAGTTGTTAGTTTATAGCTGAGATATCAGATTTTGTTGTATTTGGCGTCCCTAATTTAGAAGACATGTTGTTTTTAAATTGTGAGAATTTAATTTAATTAAATGAAGTTCACGGATCAGTGGAATGTGTTCAGATCTTGCAATTAGCTCAATGTATTTGCAAACTCGGCATTTTGTTTTTTTTTTTTCATTTTTTTTGGTTCAAATTTTGTAACAAGTCACCTGTCATATCTTTCTATTTAATGGTTATCACTTTCTACCTTGCATATGTTTTATGCCCTAAATGATTATCAATGGGCATTTAAGTGAATAAAAAGTCCCAAGTAGAAGGGAAACACCTTTGGTTCTCACATCGCAGTATTTGGTCATGTTTTTCGATAAATAAATCTGAGGATGAGGTTTTTTTTTTTTGGTACATGAAGATGACGTTGTCGAAGAAGTACTTTCAGAAAATGAATGGAACAGCAATTGAAAGTGTGAAAGCATTGATATCATGTTGGACATGGCATGTGAGGAAGTTGTGTATTTCATAATTCATAGTTCTTAGAATGGCTCAAATACTTTGAAAATAGTGGCCTTTGGATGGTCATCTGCAAGTTCCAAGTTTTAAGAGGACTAAGTCTGAACATGATAAGAATCTGCAAAATAAGCGAAGTTCAAATTTTTACACCTCACAATAATGACATTGCAACCCTGATGTTACTCAACCAAAGAAATGGGGAAGAAGTTGCACAACAGGGAACGAAGAGTCTTGAGTCTTAATTTACGGTTAGGATAATCTAGGTGCATAAATTGCAGGGGAGGAATAAAATTTAGATATAGTATCATAAGTACAGTTGATGTTGTTCTTTAATCAAATTTAAAGTTTTACCTCAATAATGTACTGTTTAGAAATAAATAAACTTAAGGGGTTGATTGAGAGGTGTAAAATTTTGGTGTGTTTATATATGTGAGATATGTTTGATTTTTATGAAATGTAAAATTTTCTTTTCAAGGTTTCGTTTTGTTTATATATGTGAGAATTATGTTTGAATTTCATGATACGTAAAATTTTCTTATGAGAGGAGCAAATTAAATTATGGATCTGAAAAAATAGTGGACAAATTTGACGACATTGGGACAAGCATCCTTCATTGCGACATGGATTAATGAATGTGATCGGGATTAGAACTCGATGACATGAATGTAATCCACAGCCACATGGCATTATTGCGAATAATTAGATACCCCTGTCCAAGATAAATACGCTAGTCGCATTTCTTTCTTTTTCAGCCTTCACTGGATTTCATTTAAACATTTGAATTTTATGCCATTTGATATGCATATATATCTTAACAAGTTTAATTTGATCCACTGTCATTGAAATGATTATTATATTATTTCATTAATTAAATATTATTGGAAGTATAATTTTTAAAATAACTTATTAAAGTTAATTTTACTATACTACATCATGATTTATTATTTTTTTAGAATAATTTATTGTGAAATGACAGTTTTTACATAAATAATATATCATGTATTTAAATAATAATGACAGTTTTAATTTATTATATGTAAATGGCATTTTTTATATCCAAAAACATATAATAATTTTAGTCAAAATATATTAGTAATGGGTAAATATTTTTATATTTAACTTGCGGATTAAGTCAGAGTTTACAATAATTGCTTACTTTTTAAAAGTTAATTTAAAATTAATGAAAATAAATTATTATTATTAATAATAAATAAATTGAAAGAAACAGGAATTTGTGACGGCTTAGAAAGAATAAGTGACGTATTTCCTTGCATTATTTATATATCAAGATTAACTCTTCTGAATTATAGTATTATTGTCAAACGACTAACACATTTAATTAATTAATTAATGATTAATGATCTAAGAAACTTTTTTTCCTTACCAATATATTTAATCATATCAAATATTCGTTACTAATACCTTAAGGCAAAGGCATGAGGTGTCTGACTTTAAAATATAATAAATAACTTTTAATTAATATAACATTCACATGTATATCATTTATTTATATATATAATTTAATAAATAAAATTTATTAATATTTATCATATCATTATATATATTTTGATCTATCCGAATTATTAATGTCTTATTTTTAATAATCCTATGATAAAAAATAATTTAAATTAAAATTATAAAGAACTTATTTTTTATTATCATAATCATGATAACAAATTTTTATTTTAATCAAGAACTTATCAAATTAATAATTTAATAAAATAATAAAATAAAAAATAATTCTTTATTAGAATTGATAATATGATAGATTGTATGTTGATCATACTTATTTATTCTTAATAGTTGCTTAGTTTGTTCAACTCAAGGAAGGTAAGCATAAGTTTTCTTTAATTTTATATCAATAAATTCTTTTAAACATTATTCGTTAGATTCCTTTTTTTTGTTTTTTAATTTTCATTTTGTATGTTTTGGCAGTTGTTCGAGAACATGACAGTAATGAATTTTAATGATTGTCAACATATAACAGAGATACCTGACATATGTGGTGTCCCAAATTTACAAGAATTATATTTTAATTCTTGGATCGATTGGATCCCTGGATAAACTTAAAATCTTGGATGCTAATGGCTGCAGGAAGCCTAAGGGTTTTTCACCCTATCAAATTGGCCTCTCTTGAAGAACTTCATCTTTCATTTTGTGATATTCTTGAGTGTTTTCCAGAAATATTAAGGAAGATGGAAAATTTAACTTTCCTTTATATTTATGGCACTCCCATAAAAGAACTGCCATCTTCAATTCAAAATCTCACTCGACTTCAAACAATTAAACTGAGTAGTGGTGGATTTATTCGGTTACCAAATAACATTTTTGTTATGAAAGAACTTCGTTGTTTCCATGTTGACAAATGTGAGGTGTTGCTACTTCCCGGAGAGAATGAAGGAGAAGAACAAATGAGCTCATTGATGTTTGAAAATACATTTGACTTTCGTAAACTTTCACAGTCCAATATGTCAGCCAAATTCCTTCTTTTAAGTGGGTGCAAGAATCTTGAAAAAATTAAAGGGTTTCCACTGAACATAGAAGAATTGATTGTAGAATCCTGCGGTTCCTTGAAAGATCTAGATCTTATTCTTCCTCCTATATGCACCGAAGAATGTCGTAGTTTGAGTAAATTTAAATTGAATGGTTACTGGGTGCTTGAAGAAATAAAAGGGATTCCATCCATCATTGGAATTTTTTCTGCAAGATATTGTAGATTCTTGAGTTTTGAGTGTAGAAGCATGTCACTGAATAATGTTGGTATTTACCTATATATTTGACTTGATAATTTATATATTTCACATTGACTGATACTCTGAATATTTATGTTGCTAAATTTATGAATGAATTATGACCTATAGGAATTGGATGAGGCTGATTTGCCAGGAACAAGCATTCCAGAGTGGTTTGAGCATTGTATCAATGGTTCATCAATTTCTTTCTGGTTTAGTAACAAGTTCCCTGTGATATCTCTATCTTTTGTTTTTGCTGGACCGGAGTTATATGCGGGAGTATGGTTCATAGTTATCATCAATAGTAAGAAATATTTATCACCGCATATTTTCTGTGCGGATTTATCCGGTGATCTTCTGTGTATATGTGATCACATAGAAGAACTATTCTACGACTGTGTTTTTCTGGAAAATGAATGGAATCACGTGGTGTGTACTATATCATGGGTACCAATCAAACAAATTGGAATCCATGTTTTCAAACAAGGAAGCAACATGGAGGATATCCAATTTACCTCCGCTATTGTTGAATGAAAAGCGAGATTTTCACAATTGACCAACATGGGGAAAAAAAGAAGAGACTGGCGTTTGTCTCTTCCTGGAAATGAAGTCTCTTCCCTTTGATTGATGATATTGATAAAATTTTATGGTTTTAGGACAAATTAAATTGGCTTGCTTTGATTATTATGTAATGTTATGTATTCCACCAATATATCTAAACTTTATTCACTGACACTAATACACTGTACTTCATGTTATTTTTGCAGTATTTTCTTAAAGTTTGTAGATGTACATATCAATGGTAAATACATCTTTTTTGGCGAATGAAAATGCCAGCATAATTTGATGGTTAGCGTTACTTTTATAAGTCGACAAATTAAACCGAAATGAAACTTTCTTTGGGAGAGACTAGGCTTTAACAAGCAGAGTACATCAAGAGCAAGTCTTCATAAGCATAACTTACGGTATATTGCAATTTTAAAGAACAAAATGTACACAGTCCATATGGCGATTTAATTTTCATTTAGAAGAATAAATTAGTTAACTCCTGTTTTTATTAAATTAGAATATAATTACTCATTTCTATATGTTTTCAAAGTGATCAAGCATGTTCTAATATTTAAAATTTTAGGATTGGAACTACCAAAACGAGTATTTAGTAAGCATGTTCCAATGCTCACCCCTGTACAAGTCTTTTTGTTTTCTGTTATCACTTCAATAAAATCCTCTCTAATAGACCAAATATTGGCTCAAACAATCACCTTTGACCTATCTAACCAGTGACCACAATTTTTCTACTAGTCTCACTCGAAATGTGTAATTAATCAAAATTAAGCCACTTAAATATCCATGTTCAATATTTACTTCTCTGTTCAAATTGGAAGATCTCCTGTTCATAAACTCCATGCCATTCTTTTGATTCAATCTGTTAAATAATAGTGAGATAGAGAAAGAGCAGTTGATAAAATGAAAACCCACCACCTTTTTCTGCTTCGTTTGAATTAACTTGTTCTAAATTCTAAACAAAGCTTATTGAAGAATGCTTACTGCTAGAAGTGAAATTTCTCCCTGGACTTGGGTCTGATGAGGTGAATATGATAGGAATTTATGGTATTGGTGGTATAGGGAAAACCACCATTGCTCGTGCTGTTAATAACATGATTTTTAGTCATTTTGAAGGTATGCGTTTCCTCCCTAACATTATAGAAAACGAAATTAATAAGAATGGCCTGGCAAACTCCGAGAAATGCTACTTTCTGAAATACTCAAGCAGAAAGATGTCAAAGTGGGAGATGTCAACAGGGGATTCCAATAATAAAAAGGAAGCTTCAACAAAAGAAGGTTCTTTTGGTTCTAGATGGTGTTGATAAATTAGAACAGTTGAAGGTACTTGCAGGAGAATATGATTGGTTTGGCTCTGGAAATATAATCATTATCACCACAAGAGACAAACACTTGCTAGCTACTCATGGGGTGGTAAAACTATACGACTTTAAACCATTAAATGTTGAAAAGGTTCTTCAATTGTTTAACTGGCATGCGCTGATCCAAGTTATGTGGATATTTCAAACCATGCACTTTCTTATGCATGTGGCCTTCATTTGGCTTTGGAAGTGATAGGTTCTCAGTTATTTGGAAAAAGTTTGAATGAATGTAATTTTGCATTGGATAAATATGAAAGAATTCCTTATAAGAAGATCCATGGAATACTTAAAGTAAGCTATGATGGTTTGGAAGAAAGTGAGTGAGAAGGGAATTTTCCGTGACATTTCTTGTTTCTTCAATAAATGGTGGATGCTGATTTTTTGAAGAAAATCATAATGAAGAAGAGTTGAACTCAGAAGTGTCTCCAATGGCCATGCTTATTAGTGATTTTTACGAGTATATTACATGTCTTGATGTGTATTATCCATACATAAAGTTTAATAATGTCATCCGATTAAGTATGCAGTCCTAATCTGTATATGCATTGTGATTTTGATTTGATGTTCCACATGCTTGCAAGAGGTGAGGAAGACTTGCATCACAGAAGCAGGAAATCATCACTGCATTTCTGGTTTCGAAACAAATTTCCTAAGATCACGGTATGTTGTTCTATATTGCCTGGTTTGAATTTTCTCTTGGTGTTCATTTTCAAGTTGAGAGTACTCATCAATGGCACTAAGCAATTCAGTTCTTCATGTAATTACATATATTCCACAGGGAATCCAATACTTTGGTGTGATCTAGAATGCTAAGCCGAGGTGGCGATATTTTCAGAGCACGAATTGAATGAAGCTGAGATTTTATTTGTTAAAATGCCCTACATCAAGTTCAGGAGTAGTAATGGAGATCCCTAACTTTGCCAGAGTAATTTTAGACTGGACCCTAATTGAGTTAAAAAATCAGATGTCAACTTTTTCATTCTCTAACATGCTCATAGAACCTCCATATTTGTTACCTAGTTGGTTGTACAATGTTGTTAGTTATGCAGCTGAATGAAAAAGGGTAAGAGATGAATATTCCATAATTTTGACTTATTAGTCAAACTGTCTATGTATCAAGACATATATATAAGAGGCAATTCAGAATGTAATAGATGACAAAGAATGCAATAGATTTGGACAAATAATCATGGTTTCTCTTACCTTCTTTGTTGTGAAAGAAGGTAGTTTATAAGACCTGTAAAAAAAATTTAGTAATGATAACTTATAATTTTTTCGTATAGGAAAGAAACGAAAAGTAGGAAAACCTGCAGGGACCTAAAGATCAATTAAACAATAGAATAGAATGAATCGATAAAAGAATATGTGAAAAAAACACAAAATTAATGAAACCGAAGTTAAAAAATAGAATAGAATGAATCATGATCTATCATCTTTCATTAAGTTCCATTCCAAATTTCACAAACCAAATAATGAAACTACTTTCCCTTTCACTCAATTTCTCTCCATTCCATCGATCGCTACCTCTTTTTCATTTAACAACATAGTACAAACAACTAGGTAATGAAGAGGGAGGTTCCATGAGCATGTTACAGAATGAAAAGGTTGACATGGGATCTTTAAATTTAATATCCTCCTTATTATTTCCCTCCTCGTAGACACCAAATAGGGTCCAATTTAGACGTCCCTCAGCAAAGTTGTGGAGCGACATTGTTAATCCAGCACATGGTGTGGGGTATCCCAACTCAAACAAAATCTCAGCTTCATTCCATTCTTGCTCTGAAAACATCCCCTCTGCTTTGCTTTCTAGATCACACCAAAGTTTTGGGTTCCATGTTTGTGTAAATAAGTAGTTACATGATGAACTAAATATCTTAGTGCCGTTGATGAGTACGCCCAACTTCAAAATCAATATCATGGTAATTTTCAAACTAGGCAATACAGAACAACATACCGCAATCTTGGGGAATTTGTTTCGAAACGAGAAATGCATTGACGATTTCCTGCATCTGCTCCCATCCTTGCTTGCAAGCTTTTTGAACAACAAAATGAAATCATGATGCAAGAGCAGATTAGGACTGCATACTTGGATGACATTATTTGGACTTATGTGTGGATAATACATGTCAATATATGTAAAATCCAGGTCACCATCAACAACAACCATGGACCTTGGAGACACTTCTAAGCTCAACTCTTGTTCATATTGGTTCTCTTCCCAAAATCGATATACCACATGCCCAAAACCGAAAATCACTTTAACTTTCGGCAATATACATATACTACCTGGTAGCTGATGAAGCCTTCCGCATTTCCTCAGGGACAAAAGTTGAAGCCCAACAAAATTTCCAATTGAACATGGCAGTGTCTCTATGGCTGTCTCGTCTAAATATATTTCTTTTATGTTCTCCATCTTTCCCAATACTTCCGGGAAGCTATCAAGACATGTGCACCCCCGAAGGTCCAAAATTTCAAGAGATGGCAACATGACGCAGGGTGCTAGAATTTTTAGCTTGCTACACCGTTTAGCACTCAAGAGTTGGAGCTTATCAAGAAAGCCAATTGAACCATCAATTTTAACCAAATTGGTGCAATTATCAATACACAAATATGCTAAAAGTGGTACTTCTCGTAGGCTTGGTAGATCTGTTAAGAACTGGCAATCTTCAATGCTTAACACAGACAATGATTCAAACATCTGCAAATTAAAAGACAATGACTCAAGTTGTGTGTGAGGTGCGTGTTTTTTTTTTTTTTTAAAGTAGAAATTCATGTTAAAAATAATAACTTCGAAACTGATACATACATTGTATGGTTGGAAGATTTGAAGGCAACTTTCAGGCATAAGGAGTAGCTCAACTCGTTTAGGATTGAAATCAGCAGGCAAAGATGGTGAAGGGTAGCAACTCCAATCTAGCACTCTCAAACTATTTGGCAGATGCTCGGGGCCTGTAGAAAAGGTTGTATTTTCAATAATCAAAATCCTCAGGTTCTTCATCTCCTTCAAGGCTTTTCCATTCCATTGCACTTGTATGTTGTTGTACCCTTCAAGCTTTATGAATTCTATTTTATCAGTTCCCTTCCATGCCCAAAGCACAATTTAGCCACAAAAATGTGCACATTAGCAATCTCATCATCATATAAAAATTAAATAGATAACAGGGGAAAGAATCCCAAAAATTATCATGTATTCAGTAAAATTGTTATTTTAATAAAGGAATGAAAAGCAAAGAAATAGCATAGAGATGTTCGTAATTTCTAACATACCGTATTTTCTTCCAAAACATGAACAATGTCCTCTTCAAACCATAACCTACTACGTCTGCCAGGCTCAACTGTTGATTCTTGCCTTACAATTTCTCTGCCTGTGTCTCGAATTAGATCATGCATTCTCACACAACCAGAAGCATCAATCTTTAAGAGAGATCTGTCAACCAACACTCTCAAACCATCTTTTACATGAAAACCATGAGCACGTAGCACTGATGTGACGTAGCCCACACCACAAGTATTGAAGAAACAAGCAATGTCAAGGAAAATTTGCTTCTCATTTTCTTCCAAACCATCATAGCTTACTTTAAGTATTTCATGGATCTTTTCATGAGGAATTCTTTCATATTTATCCAATGCAGAATTACATTCGTACCCCATTGCCCAGAGGCTCTTCGCTATGCGAAGGTATGAGGGAGGGATATTGTACGCAGTCTTACCCTTGCATATGCAAAGAGGCTGTTTCCGGATTCGAACCCATGACCAACAAGTCACCAAGGCACAACTTTACCGCTGCACCAGGGCTCGCCCTCCAATGCAGAATTACATTCATTCAAACTTTTTCCAAATAAATGAGAACCTATCACTTCCAGAGCCAATGGAATGCCACACGCATAAGAAACTGCACGGTTAGCAATATTCACATAAAGTGGATCAGCTTTATGATTTTTAAAGGCACACCAGTTAAACAATTCAAGAGCCTTTGCAACATTTAATGGTTTAACATCATATATTTTTACCACCCCATGAGTCGCTAGCAAGTGTTTGTCTCTTGTGGTGATAATGATTATACTTCCATTGCCAAACCAACGACTTTCTCCTGCAAGAACCTTTAACTGCTCTAATTTGTCAACATCATCTAAAACCAGAAGAACCTTCTTTTTTTCAAGCCTCCTTTTTATTATTGGAATTCCTCTGTTAACATCACCCACTTTGATATGTTTCTTCTTGAGTACTTCAGAAAGTAACATTTCTTGGAGTTGGACAAGACCTTGCTTATTGATTGCCTTTTCTCTAATGTCAAGGAGAAAACATGTGCCTTCAAATTGACTACAAATCAAGTTATACACGGCACGAGAAATTGTGGTTTTACCGATACCACCAATACCATAAATTCCTATAATGTTGACATCAGAACCATGTCCAAGGAGAGATTTCACTTCTAGCACTGCATGCTCTAGCCCAATTGGATTATCAGCAATGTGTAAAGGAATGCAACTAATCCTTTTATAGACCTCTTTAACAATTTTTCGGATGGACTTATATTCTAGCTCCCTGCCCATTGTATAAAACATGTGAATTGAAACTAAAGCTTCAAATTTGTGTTTAGTTTACTCATTTCAATCAGAATTAATCTCATAAATTTATTGTCTCCATTTCTTAAATTTCACCGTTCAAGATAGATCAATGTGATTTACTATGCTTTCTTTCTTTGTGAGTAATTAATATGAAAATTATTAGGCAAATGTAAAAAGAGATCAGTTTATAACACATACAATAAAAAGGAAGTATAGAATACCCATGTTGGAAATGCCAGCCTGATAGATTGGCTGCTTCATATAAAGCCTTCCTCCATTTTTGCACTTTGTCACTGTCATCTGGGAACCTTTCTTCATGTTTTGCCAATGCTTCTGAATAAGTCCCTTTCTGATGCCGAACATGTGATGGATCCACATCATAAAATATTGGAAAAACTGATCGACCTTTTTCTTCCTTCAAGCACTCAAGGATCTTGACAAGTTTATCCAAACAAAAAGTTGAGGATGCATAGTTCTTAGAGAAAACAACAATGGCAATCCTTGAATTTTGAATGGCATTGAGAAGAGCTGGTGTAATTTCTTCCCCTCTTCTAAGCCCTTCATCATCAATGAAAGTATGAACTCCCTTTTCACACAGAGAATTGTAGAGATTGCCAGTGAATTTTTGACGAGTGTCTTCACCTCTAAAACTGAGGAAGACATCATAAATCCATTTAAGTGTGAAGGTAGACCAAGATGGTGCTGTTCTGTGTGCCATGATTTAGGAACTTCAGAAATATAAACACAAAGAAACTTGGAAGACAACTTATGTTTGCAGTAAAACAAGTTTGTGATCAGTAAGGAGGAATTAGCAAGTATTTATATACCAAGAAGTTGCAAGGTTGTTGTTTGTGTTAGTTGTTTATTTGTTTTGTGATTTACTTATCATTGCTTTTGGTTCGAAAGAAGGGGTAAATGTGAGAAGTGTCCTACTTTCTTTGTTGACTTTTTTTGCAGGCAAAAAAAATTTATTAACATGGGATTCAAATCAGAAGTAAAAGGAATACTCTAACCCTTGTATATATATAAGAAACATCAGAAATTTAAGAGGAATCCATGAAGATACAAGACATAAAATAGCAATCCAAAACGGACAAAGAGGTTATATCTAACTAAGCTTGGAATCAAAGATCAAGAGTCGACCTTGATAAAATCCAAAAAAAATAAAGCTTAAGCCAAAAGGAAACGTTACAGAAAATAATTTTGCTCCCTAGCAAAAACAAAGAGACCATATGCGAATGGTCACTCTATGGTTACATAGAAATAAAATTGTTTTCAATAATGACAGTCCTAACTTTGAATGTGTTTCTGATTTGATCAAGTATAGATCGTGGATATGATGGTCTAATAGGAGAATGAAGTCTTTTTCCTTTTCTTTTTATGAATGGTCAATGTATCCCATGGAGTGTTTGAAGGAATTATGTAGGAGTACTAAGGTGTGTTTATTATTTATAGGAAAAGGTTTATCAGATTTAATTGGTCAGTGGAATGGTGCAGAACAGGTTTTTTTGTTTTCTGTAGAAAGGTTGAGTATCCCTTGTACCCTATCTAATATATCTAATATTTTTATATGTTGCTAGTAATTTCTTTATATGTTGTTAGTAATTTTTTTATGTTTTCTTCTCCAATGTTGTTAGTAATTTTTAGAATGTTACTGCAATCAGAATAGCAAATATTCCTCTGAATTTTCAGGTATGAAATTGTACTGCTGCAACTGTGGTCTCTTTAAGATAAATCATAATCTTTTTTGGAACTCAATCAAAGCTTTAAGTTATCGAGCATGCGCAACCTAATTAGCCATACATTTAAATTTCAAAACTGTATTAGTTTACTTTGTGCAATTTTTTATTATTATTGTGTATTTTAAGATGGAGCATATAAAGCCTAATTATTAATGATTTCTTTTGTATTTAACTATAACTTAATTTGGAAAATATAAAGCTTAATTATTACTATTTTTTGGAGTCTTATTATTTATAATAAAAAAAATAAAAAACAGACTGCCAGTGTAAAATAATTTATATCGTTTCCAATCATAATATTAATGTATCATGTGTGATAATTATTTAAAAGTTATATAAATAATAATTTATAATTAAATGAATATATAAAATTATTTTATGTTATCGATACATCACCACTCAACTCAAATTAAATACAAACATATACTTAACTCATTTTCGCCCATTCGTTATGCAAAAACTTTACATACGGTTCATGGAAAAAAATCCTCTCCATTCCTTCAATTTCTATGGTTTTGGAAAAATAAATGATAGTCTTCATTTAAGTGTATTATGTCAATTTCATTTATTTGTCTCAAACTTTATAATAAAAAAATGGGGAGGCAAAGAAATTGAGATAGGAGTATTTATTTCACGGAATATTTAATTATTTTTGAGAATACAAGATAAAAAAATTAATTCTAGATATATTTTATTTCCAATAAAAATATAATCTCATATTCTATTAATATTTAGTCCTTAGGTGTAAAATTTCATATATAATTTCCTAGTAACCACTATCCTACTAGTATCTCGTTGCTCCTTCCTTCAGCACATGTGACTTGATTTTTTTTTTTTTTTCAATTTCACAAATTTCATTTCCTTCCAATAAATTAATGTTGTTGCAATTTGATTTTGTATCAATTTCATGAATACATTTTAGGATCATATTTCCTTTCCTTTAGCATGCTCCTTCTTATTCTTTTTTTCAAATCGTCGAACACATGAGAGGGAACGAGGGAGGTAATGGGAGATTTTGTAATAAGAATATTTTATTAATTATAATATATATTTTCAGATGAAAAGAATTTCCTTGAAACAAATGTTTGCCATTGAAATTATTATTTTTATGTAAAAATAATCATTATGCACACACGTTACGAGGAATACAATGAAAAATCCAAACTAGTTTTTTTTAACACTGAAAATCTAAAGAGAAAGTGATTCCCTCAGCGGTGACAGAACGCTTCCTTGAGCAGAGAAACCCAAGCAGATCGATTACTCTTGAGAAAACAAGATGAGGTGCGCATGCATTTTATTTTCTTAGCTACTCTTTCTCTTCTGAGAACGTGATTGAACAGATAATTTTATAGCACATGCATACTGTGATTTCTCTTTGTTTTGCCTAATTACTATTTTTTTTTTAACTTGGATAAATTTCTTTGTGCTTTGTTGTTCTGGATTTCTTTTAATCGTATTTACTTCTTCGTGTTCTCCTTTTTAATTTGTCTGCTTATTTTTTAGAAAAAAAAAAACAAAATAATTAGGGTTTTAGCGTTTTAAATTTTCATTGAAGCGATAATTTCATTATGTATCATATCGTTTGTAATCTTCATATGGATTGTTGCAAAGAGTTGTTTATGTAACCTTTTTTTTTCTCGATTTTTATTTTCAGTTTGCTTCTTTCTTGTAGGGTTTAGTTTAGTACTACTTGCTCTGTTTTTGCCTCTTTTTTTGCTGTTAGGGTAGCGAGAAATAGAGAAAACGACTGGTTAGTAAAAAAAAATCGTGTTTTTGTTGTTCAAATTTGAAACTGTCTCAGTTGTGGTACCCTGTTCATCCATGATCTCTGTGGCAAGATTGAATTTGGTCTTAGAGGTGTATTTCTCTTTTTGGTTTCATTCTTAAATTTATTTGTTACTAAATGGTTATGGATGCAAGTGATGGGAATCTTCTGCTGTCTACCACATATCTGGAATAGTAATGACTCATGAGTTGGATGCACTCATTTTACCACTTTGGTGTTGTTTACTGTTTAGCATGTATCAAGAAAACATTTTTCATAATAATTGATGACTACATGAATTGCCAAAAACTTCATTCTTGCACATGTGCTTGTCAATGTGTTTTATAGCTTATTTTAGTCTGCAGTTTGGAGGTAGAACTTAAAAATGCTCTACTTGAATTAGCATTTATTCAAACATGGATACAATCAGTCTATTTTTCATCCAAAAACAGTTTTCTTATTTGAGTCTCTATTAATCTTGTCACATTACCAAACTGTTTACAGCAAGTATACTATTATCTGTTCCTCAAAAGTGCTACTCTAACTTTCTTCCTGATATTTTTGCTTATAATACAGCCGCCACCCTTCTGTCAAATGGGCTCAGACGTCTGATGTACTCTACTTAACAGTTGAGCTGCCTGATGCTCAGGATGTTAAGCTCAAACTGGAGCCAGAAGGAAAATTTTACTTCTCTGCAACTGCTGGTGCAGAGAAGATTCCTTATGAAGTTGACATTGATCTGTTTGACAAGATTGATGTAAATGTAAGAGCAGTGACCTGATGGTTTGTTAATCATATCTTTTTCATCTATCTTGTAATTAGTGTGGTACTATGTCTTCTCAGAATAGCAAAGCCAGTGTTGGTTCAAGACACATCTGCTACTTGGTGAAAAAGGCTGAGAACAAGTGGTGGGACAGATTGTTGAAGCAGGGAGGGAAATCTCCAGTCTTTCTGAAAGTTGATTGGGATAAATGGGTTGATGAAGATGAGGAGCAAGATAATAAACGTTAGTGATTTTCTAAATTTCTGTTAACTTTAGGTTTCATTTTCCATTGTTTTGTCTCATTTCCATATTCCCTTTTCAGCTGCAGCATCTGATATGGACTTTGGTGACATTGATTTTTCTGTAAGTAGCATAGCTCAAACAATATAGTTTTACACTGATATTTTTAGTTAGATGGGCACTCAAGTCTTGACCATGAATTCATTTTCTATGCAGAAGATGAGCATGGGAGGGGGTGAGGGATTGGATTTTGATGCTGCAGGCAATGATGATGGTAACTAGATACAAATTTTGTCCATGTTATTTATGGGATGCAGCACGATCAATTGTTTTTTTCATATATATTTGTTCAATCCTTTTATGAACTTGAGTTTAATTTGCTTTAGCCGTAGTTGACTTTGACTGGTCTCTTGATCTTTTTGTTCAGATGATGAGAGTGACACAGAAGAGGAGTTTGCAGCAGAAGCATCTGCTAGTAAAGAACAAGATTCGAAAGATGCTGTAAGCAGCTATCCAATTCCAAAGGATGCACCTGATACTAAAGCATAAACAATTCGAGAATGGTGAACCATAACATAGCTTTGACTATGTAAGGGCTAGACAAGCTTTCCTGAAAGGTTGCTTAGCATAAACCTTCGCAGGGTTAACTGATGGTTCGGTAATGGCATGTTAACTTCTTTTCAGCGTTTTGACCCTGGATTTTTAACAAGCTAGACATATATGTGTTGGCCATACATAATACTATTTGAGAATGGAAATGTTGTCTTTGTTTCCTTTGAGTGCAGGGGACAATGAGTTCTATAGTTTTTCAGTGAAGTTACACTTCTCTGAGCAATGAGAGTTCGTTTTAGAAAAAGCAAACTAGTTTGAGTTTTGATCAATGTTTCAAAATTTGGGATGGTCATATAACCCGTGTAGACGTTTTGAATTAGTGACTAAGGTCCTGCTTCGATCTGTTTGATAAGCTTTGTTCATAAGCATTTGTAAAAAAGGAAAATAATGTAGAATGAATTTAGCTTGTTCCACAAGCAAATTTGCCAAGAGATTCCTATATAAAAGGGACGGAGTATAGAAGGAAAGAAAAACAAATTGACTTTCAAATTAATTTAAATTTTTTCTTCTTTCTATTTTCTGTCCTCATTTTCTTTCCACCTAAACAAATAAAAGTTAGTAGACATTTTTTTTTTACAAGGTGAGAAGAAGAAACGAGGACTAACTTATGGAAGGAAAAAGGAAAAGATGGTGATTTTTGAACGGAAGGATGAAAAGAAACTGTGGGAAATATTATGGTATTTCGAAAGAATGGAGGAGAATAAAAAGGGAATAGTTAAAAAAAATGGTTACCTAGACGTTAGCATGAAGTATCAATTAGTTTTTTTTAAATTAATTTTTAGTGAAAAAAATTTATTGATAATTTTTAATGGAATTTTTTTAAATCACACTCGAATTTGAAATCTTATTTAAAGATATTTAACTTAGTTCTATTCAAACGAAGGACAATCTTATTTAAAGATATTAAACTTAGTTCTTTTCGACCCAAGGACTTGTTGCTTAAAAATAGATTAAATTTGAAAGATTAGAAGATATTTAACTCAATTTAAAATATGGATAGATAAACACATGCATATTTATTGTTCGGCTAGTAAAAATATTAAGAATATTTTACAATTTAATCCTTCAATAAAATGGTGCACCATAGTAGGTGAACATGAAGGAATTTGTGTGAATTAAAATTAATGTAATTTATTTTTTATATAATAATAATATTTTGTTACTTGGTCTCTTGGCGTATTCCTCTCCCGTTTCTATAGGCAAAGTTTGTGAAGCCACAGAGTCCTAGACATGACGTGTTGATTTCCGACCACACATACAAACACCTAAAATGTTGCAACCACCTTTGAAACACTGTCTATTCTCTTTGCAAAAGAAACCAAAAGAGAAAAGAGAAAAGAGAAAAAACCTGTCACTAACCGCGACTTCCAAGTTAAAACTAAATAATAATCAACGTAGACATAGTTTTTCTATCCAGACGCAGTTAACACCATAGAATCTCGATCAAAGCCATTCACTGCCAATGCTTTCTCCCTCAAGCGTTCATCTCTTGGAAGCAATAACTAAAGGTAATCTTGTACGATCTTCGTTGATGGGAAATTTGTTGGATTAATATTTGACCATTTGAAATGTTTATGATGTCTAAATACAATTAATTCATTTGGAGTGTATCTATATATGTTGAATGAGAATGTTCGTGAATCTAATGTGAGAAATGTCTAATCTGATTCTTGTGGCTAAGATGTTAAAATGTCTATTGTGGTACCTATAAAAAAAATTGTATTTCAATATATATAATTGAATTGATGGGACAAAATATTTTCTTAGAAAACCTCTTCTGTCTGTAAAAAAATCAGATGGCATGTATTGAAGAAATTCCAAGATGATCCCAGATTGATACTTTGGAAATTTTATAACCATTTACTTCTGATTAAATAATATTTTATATTTAATTTAAGTGAGTTAAAATATGTTTTTGTTCCCTCAAATTTAGATCATTCTTGTTTTTGGTTCTTTAAATTTAAATTTGTTTTTTTAATCTGAATTTTAAAAAAAATGTTATTTTTAATCTTCTTAACAGTTTTTTTGGCAGTTTAAATATCCAATTTGTTTTGTGACTAAAAAATATATAAGTTTAGTTTAACTACATATGTCACGCATTGATTTTTAGTATAATAGTGTGATCCTATAAGAAACTCTCCATATGTTGGCATTGTAGGTAACTAGTTTTGTTTGTCACGATTTAGGTGTCTTTGCTTTTAATAAATCTGAACTTCGTCTGAATGCATTTGGCCTGACTTCTAAGATATTCCTAACCATCAAAATCAAGAAACAAAGAAACAGAAGAAATACCAAATCAACTTGCTAGTTCTGTACTTGTACACCTGATTTTTTAGTATAGTGAGTGAAGAGACTAACAGTAGATCTATAATATTTCCATTATGATCAATTGTTTTATTTGAGTTGCTGCAATATATTCTTAGCATTTTACAATAAGCATATAAAAAGGGAAGGTAGAGACAGTAAAGTGTATGCTAAGCAGATGTTTCTTGGGAGGACAGTGTATTAAGCACATGGTCAATTAAGTATACTTAGAATATACTTTCCTGTCTCTATCTTCGCTTTTCAAATTGGTTCAAAGGATTTCCTATCGAATTGGTGAGAGATAAATGCACTTAACTTGTGCATGGAAGTTGTAGATCATGTGCAGTGGCAAAAGTATAAAGGGTATGTACTTATAGTTCAAACCATAGATAATAAGATCCACTTATCTGGCTTTTTCACTTTCATATTTTCTTCTATATCACGTGTTTCTGGGTTGCTTGCTACCACAATTCATGATATCAATAGCACTGATGAAAGGCAAAGATGACTTTGTTATAATAATATACAGCATATTTCTGATTAATTTGTTTCATTTGTGTACATCAAATTTATGCCCCGTGTTTGGTGTGGTGATTGTAGGACAGAAGGGAAACGAAAGGATCATCGTCTGCAGATAATACAAAGAAGAAGACAAGAAAGACTCAAGTTGCAAATTAGAGATTGAAGTCACCTATGGTGTATAATAATTGACTCAAGTGGCTTATATTCTGAAGCTGACGTTCTGTTTTGAGCATATATGACTTCTGTGATTGTACAGTGGAAATTTTGACATAACGTAATGGATTTCGGTGAAGGTTACGTATCAAATGAGCATCGCGAGCTTCATCGATCTGCAACAGAAAGTGCAGATCCATTATCTGTTTCTCCATTGCAGCTTTCACCTAAGTCATCACGATCTCAAAAATCTCCAAGGTCCCCTAAAACTCCTAGGTCTCCACAATCTCCAAGGTCCCCAAAGGTGCAGGGCAAGTGCAGCAATCTAAGTCCAAGGAGTCATAGACAATCATATTTCCAAAAAGATGGACGTCCAAAGAAAGGTGAAGTCTTTTTACCCATTGAAGTTTTTCATGGCTTGATAACTTCTTCACCAAGTAGCTACCATAAAATATGTGGTAAATGACGGTCATAGACTTGTGTTGCCAGTTTCCCTCATTTAGTCTTAGAAGACTCATGATAATTGGACACATTAATTTCTTGAATTCTTGAAAACCCCTGTCCATAGAACAACATAAAGATCTTTAACTTTTAAATATTATTATTATCTAAGTACTTGGAATAGTAGAATATTCGTTCAACGTTCAGCTATGCCATTTGGTCACAAACTCACAGGCATTGAATGGAATGGTCTAGCCTTGATGTTTTATGACTAATCAAATCATACATGATAAAATATTTGCATTCCTTAAATTCAAAGAAGCAACCGACTTACCCTACTCTCATTATTTAGGTGGTTCTGGGGGAAAAGGCACCTGGGGTGGATTGCTTGATACAGATGACACAAATGTTCTTGATCCTAATGATCCAAACTATGACAGCAGTGAGGTAAGGGGTTAAGATTCGGTCTCTTATATTTACTAAAAGAGCTTGTCTTTGTAACACCAACGACCATGAAAATATATATGGTTTTGTAGGAATTAGACCATTCAAATGAAAAGAAACCGATGACAGATCTTGACAACTACAAGAAAAAAGCTACAATAATAGTGGAGGAATATTTTGCCACTGATGATGTTGTTGCAACAATGAATGAAGTTAAAGAATTGGGAAAACCACAGTATGGCTACTATTTTGTCAAAAAACTTGTCTCTATGTCCATGGACAGACATGACAAAGAAAAAGAAATGGCTGCTATTCTGTTATCTGCACTTTATGCCGACGTACTTGATCCTTCACAAGTTTACAAAGGCTTCAGCAAATTAGTTGACTCAGCAGATGACTTGATTGTAGATATACCAGACACAGTTGAAGTTCTAGCTCTTTTCATAGCTCGAGCTGTGGTTGATGACATACTTCCTCCTGCATTTTTGAAGAAGCACATGGCCTACTTACCCAAAGATTCAAAAGGGGTTGAGGTCTTGAAAAAAACTGAGAAAAGCTATCTAGCTGCCCCTCTGCATGCGGAAATCATAGAGCGATGCTGGGGTGGAAGTAAGAATACCACAGTTGATGATGTTAAAGCCAAGATAAACAATTTTTTGAAGGAGTATGTTGGAAGTGGTGACAAGAAAGAAGCCTTCAGATGCATCAAAGATTTGAAAGTTCCTTTTTTCCATCACGAAATAGTGAAGCGGGCACTTATAATGGCAATGGAGAGACGTCAAGCAGAATCCCCACTGTTAGACCTGTTGAGGGCAGCAGCTGAAGAAGGTTTCATTAACTCCAGCCAAATGTCTAAAGGTTTCGGTCGGTTGATTGACACTGTTGACGACTTATCACTTGACATACCAGATGCACGTGGAATACTACAGAAACTGATGTCTAAAGCAGCATCTGAGGGTTGGTTATGTGTGTCATCTTTGAAATCACTTTCAGTGGAGCCTGAAAAGAACACCATAGAAGATAGTGCTGCCAAAAGTTTCAAGGTAAAGACTCAGTCTATCATTCAAGAGTACTTCTTATCGGGTGATATATTGGAGGTAAATAGCTGTCTAGAACAAGAAAACAGCAAGAACTGTGCTGCACTCAATGCAATCTTTGTTAAAAAACTGATAACTCTGGCAATGGATAGGAAGAATAGAGAGAAGGAAATGGCTTCTGTGTTGCTGTCGTCTTTGTGCTTCCCAGCCGATGATGTAGTGAGTGGTTTTGTAATGTTGATAGAGTCAGCAGATGATACTGCTCTCGACAATCCTGTTGTTGTCGAGGATCTTGCTATGTTTCTAGCTAGAGCAGTGGTGGATGAAGTCCTAGCCCCACAACACCTTGAAGAGATTGGAGCACAGAGTTTGGGACCAGGTTCAATTGGGAGCAAAGTGCTTCAAATGACAAAGTCATTGCTAAAGGCAAGACTTGCCGGGGAGCGAATCTTAAGATGTTGGGGTGGTGGAGGGAGTAGCAGGCCTGGATGGGCATTTGAGGATGTCAAGGACATGATTGGGAAGCTGTTGGAGGAGTATGAGTCTGGAGGCGAGATAAGGGAGGCATGTCGCTGCATGAAAGAGTTAGGAATGCCATTTTTCCATCATGAGGTTGTTAAGAAGGCTTTGGTGACAACCATTGAAAAGAAGAATGAGAGGTTGTGGGGTTTACTCAAGGAGTGCTTTGAATCAGGACTAATAACCATGAATCAAATGGTGAAGGGTTTTGGAAGGGTTGCTGAATCTCTTGATGACTTGGCCTTGGATGTCCCTGATGCTAAAAATCAGTTTGCATGCTATTTTGAAAGAGCAAAGGCCAATGGATGGTTGGACAATTCATTTTGTTTCAGCAAACAGGAACATGCAACAGAGAATGGCACTCACTAATAATAATGTGGGAAATCATCAGAAACACTACTTTTGCTTTATCTCTTTTTCCAAATCTACACTTGAATCAAATGCATACACATGCAGACATCAATTGGCCTGCCTATGCAAGCACAACTACATTACTAGCCTTGTAGAGAACTTGAAATTTCTGTTTGGTTTCTTCTCAGATGCTCCTTTACCACTGGAGCTTACAGAAGCTGAAGTTACTTTACACTTGCCCCACCCGCACAACAATTTTTAGTTCTAAATAAACATGAACACATATATATAAATCCAAACTCGTATGAATTACCAAATATAGTTTATAACAATTCAATACAGTATTTTTTTTTGTAGTCAAATTCTTGAAGGTGTTATTTGATCCCAGCCTCCTTGAAAGCTTCTTTGATATATGCTTTTTCTAATAAGACAAACTTAGATGAATCCATATGGTCAATTAGCACAATCGATGACAGATTATTCTTTTTTTTTTTTATCAACCAATGTTAATTATTAGTTTGCTAGTAGGAGGAATTCGAACCCACAACCTCTTCCTCTCCCCCTTCTCCCTTCAACTAACAAGACAACCTTATAAATCCACTCTGATGATTATATGACATGCCGCCCTGAAGATATCAGTATACACAAGGTTGAAGAGAAAGACGCGCTGAAGCAAAAAAATGCATAGGACAAATAGAAAAGAAAGTCAATTATGCCACATTGAAACTTATATATATATATATGCCACATTGAAACTTATATATATATATATATATATATATATATATAATTTTAGATTGTTGAAATCATATATTGCTCTTTCTCTATTCTGTTTCTATTCTGTTTTGGAAGAAGCATATACAAGGAAACCTGTAACGTAAATCTCTATCAATATACCCTATTTTGCTCCTTTTTATGCTTATACTCAAGTCATGCATGGCCATTTGTAATGCATTGCATTACGATATTGTATAATAAACGCAGGGTATAATAGCGGGAAAAAAAAAATATTTTCCGTTAAAAGATAAGAAAAAAAGGAGTTCTAAACTCGGGCTAATATTCTTTAATCGCAACTATCATTCAATCTCCAAACAACAATCATCGGTAACACTCCATAAAATTAAGAAGAATCAGTTTCTCTCATTTAGTTGCTTCCATATTATTTATAACTCAGCTTCTAAAAATATTCTAAGGAACATTTAGTACTTTTCAAAGAAGAAAAAAATATGCAGGGTGCAACACGAGTGTACGCAATGGAAAAGAACGAAAATCATAGAAAGCAGAAGTTTAAACCTTTTTAGCATTACAACTGAATATAGAGCATAAGTAATTGATACCTCTAATATTTGTAATGACATTTCTGCTTTATTTGTTTACAGTATAATCAAGAATCATTATTTTTTTCCCACAAATTAACCACCTCTTTTATTTAACGACTAACAAAGACAATTTTATATTAAAGCTTGAAAACTGTTATGCAAAAAAAGAGAGCTATATTTCACCATTTTTGCTCGCACTTCAAGTTTTATATATTATAAAAAAATACTGTCTTTTCCATTTCTCAATCTTATTAACTACATTGTATTTTGAAATTTAGTATTAATATCACTCATTTGTGTATAATTACACTTAATTAACGGGTAGAATTATGTTGTTTGTAATTGAGAATCTTTATGGTGACGTGACATGATAATAAGGAATCGTGTCTGATATGTCGACTGTACGAACTATAAGAAGCGGTTCAGATTTATAAGAAAAATAGAATTTATACACTATATTTGAATATAAATTCGTAAATTTATAATAATTCATATCTTTTAACTAATGACTCATCATTCAACCAATGACTTGTCAATTTAGTATGATCAATGATTAGCTCAGTTCTGATAATATTTATCAATTTTCAACTTTTCTAAAAAAAAAAATTACCTTCCTATTGCTACTCATCAAGCATCTAGTCACTTGCAATTAACTTCAGTTCAAGGCTCTTGAAGATGAACTATATTTTCAGTTCTTATGCAGCAATATTTCAATTCTTCCGTCTTGACTTTTTTCAAGGATCACGATTTTCCGTTAATTCACACTTTTTTTTTCCAAGTATAACTATATAAACATCAATACTTCTTGATGATTATAAATTGTTGCCTAATAACACTTGTACTCATCCATGAAGAATAGAAAACGATATAATACTAGCTAGCTCAGAAGATTCCCCATGCATGATATAAAACTATTTCTTTCCACTCCAATCAGTGATCACATATTTGAGCAACAACAGGAAAAAGATCTATCATCTATGTAGATAGATAGCTTATACTCGCTGAACAAAAACATCTATATGTATCATCACATGTGACATCTCTTGTATTGTGATGAAATAATTAATTAACAAAACTATGTCAGTTTGAACAAATCTTGAAAGTGTATAGAGAAATGCATAAAACCCTACCACAGAAGCCTCACACACAAGTTCATTCACCAACCACGCTTCTTCAGAAAATCTCTAGTTCTCTTCCTCGTGCGGGTGAAGACAATAACCACACAAGCCAAGATCCATGGAGGGAAGTTCACACCAGAGAAATTTAACTTCTTCAACCAGTCCGGAGTATCCCTCGAAACTAGTGTTATCATAAAGGTTATTAAAGCAACCCCAACCAAGATCCTGGTCACTGGTTTAACAAGTGAGTCCTGCAAAAGAAAAGTTTCAGTCTTTCAGCTAATGACAATATTACATGCACTGGTATTATGATTACATTAACTGCATCTTCATATTGGGAGTATTTCAACTTTAAAAATAGTGTAGAAATGTATAACTGTATATACATCACTCGTGAAAAAAATATATAAATTATGTCAAATCCTCTATATGACCAGTTTATATGAAGCAAATATAAACGCATCTTTAATCAAATATGAACAAGCATGGTATACAAGAAACATTTTGACACCATTACCTCTCAAAAATGAAATTTTTTTAGCTCTCAGATTAATACAGAAGCATATAAATTATTGATCACTGATGCCTCTGGTATACTCCTCTTAATTCCTTGAAACAACAGAAAATTTCTAGAAAATGTTCCCCTCCTTGGCACTCAGATAAAATCATTTTAGACTGTTGTTAGACAACAACCTATGGAATTCTTCTTATTGTGGCTGCCAATTTAACTCAACATCATTGAAATTTCTACGTAAAACCAAGCATAATATGGGGCTTTCTTTCCACCCGCTAACTTTCCTTTTTTACAGAATCCGCATACTACTCACATACTAATTTTCTGCTCTTTACTTATCCATAACATATTAACATGGGATTCAAGACTAAGACCTAGATAGAATATTCCCCTCCCTAATTTATTAGTACACTGAAACCTTTTGAGCTTCACTAAACTAGATCACACATTCTTTTCTTCCCATTACAAAAAGCAATTTAACATAAACAAGTTAAATTTCTTTTCTTTCTTAGTTCCTAACCATTAAATTCATTTGCTCTCCATAATCCTTATTAGGCAATAGGCACACAAAATCTCAAATTCCCTTCTTCATTCAGATCCTTTCATCCAAAAACCCACTCTTCCAAAAACATTTATGCTATGTTTTTTGGTTTCCACAAGTATTTTCCTTCATAAGCAATCCAATTCCGAAGCTCAGTCAGACACTAAATATGAGCACATCTCCTGACGACAAACTGTAGTTTGTCATGCTGTGGGATAGTAGCTCCTTCTCCTAGATCCAACCCCCTTAGTATGATGTGTTTGAAAGTTGAAACAGCAAAAAGAAATTGATAGAAAAAAAATAATATATATATATATATATATATATATATATATATATAGTAGAGTAAAGAAAGTAAAAATGATAATTTTTTTCCTTCCAAAAACTCAATATTTATTTTCGTTTCTTTTCATTTTCTTTCTTCTCTGTTTTATTTCTCTCTTCCACACATTCCATAAAGCTTCACCCATTTAATCAATCAGTCACTCCCAATACCATAAACTTATGAAAATTAAAAAACTGTAAATTTATTTGAATTAAAAAAATCTTATAATTACATCCCAGAGTGTGTGTTCTTCCTCCTCCAATTCTCTCCCGTGAACCTAGAACCTTGACTCTCAGGTTCTGGCCAAACACAATTTTTGATGACTCCTCCAATGTTACTGGCAACTAGTCACCACTATCCACCACCGTTACAAGCCTCCCTCCTCCACTCCATTTTTATCTCCTCTTGCTCTCCTTCTAGTTTGAGTCCTTTTCCTTCTTCGTAGACTCGTTGAGTCACTTCAACTCAGTTTCCAGAGAACCGATTTTCTTCTCTAGAGCACGGTTTCGGCTTTGAATCTCACTCTTCTCACTGCTCACCACTTCAATCGCCTCCTTGATCAACGTTTCAATGACAATAACAGTAAGCGACTCTTGAGAACTCTTCACCGTTAAATCTTTCTTTGTTTTCAGTTCCGCTATGTCTCTATGTTTTTGAGACAAAACCTCTTCGCCTTCCAACTAACCTTCTCTGCTCTTCGGCGAGAGCACTCGCTTTGTTCTCCAGACCCGTGGCAGGGTCGCTGACCTCACGGTGGAGAACGGCAACCTCGTACTCCCTCTCTTCGACCAGCGTCTCTAAGCGAAGATTCACTTCGTGGAGCTGGTTTTTGACGAAGACAGAAATGACGGCGGAGCAGTGGAGCACGAACGGGAGAGAGTCAATCTGTTTGCAACTTAAGGGGAGAGAGTTGAAGGAGGAAGGATATAGCCTCAGAAGTCCAAGATAGCATGATGTACCAAACATAAATATAAGTGTTAAAAAAATTTGTGCATCGTATGCAAATTTAGATACTTAACCATTGTGCCTAAGAAGATATATTAAATATTTATATAATAAAAAATTAAATTTCTTTTGTTATATTTGGTTTATAATCAACTAAATGAGAAATTTTATAAATATATTATTGTTATTATTATTACTAAAAAAAAGAATTAAATATATTTTTTATCATTGATATATATCTGAATTTTGTATTTATTTTTTAATAAATATTTCATTTGAGATGAATTTATAATATTTAAAAAAATTTGTGTTAGATCCTTATTCACAAATTAAGTGTGATATGTAAGTTAATCAGATGACAAATACTACGACACACTAACTTAAACCTAAATCATGTGTTGTTGAACATGATATATATCCAAATTTTATATTTGGTCTTTCTAGTAAATGTTTACTTTGACCTGAGTTCTTAATATTTAAAAAATTTCCTGTGATATCCATTAATGATGTGACTATTAACTCGACGCCTCAATAAATTACATATGTGATATCACGTGGGATTAAGTGTGAGACTTAGAGCTAAACACATGACAAATGCTATCACACACCAATCTAAACCCGAATTGCGTGCTACTGAACATGATAGGAGCCTGGTGCACCAAGTAGAGAATCCCCTTCATTGTAGTTGCAGAAGCAACCATGATAGTCGTTCTCATGAACCCTTCATTCTCCCCACCAATGTCGTCCCCACACTCTCCCTCGTCCTCTCCGATCGCTCCCTCAACACCACCCCCAGCCTCTTAATCCCCGTGTTGGTAACTTCACCGTTGTGTTTCCCTGTAACCGTTTTTGCTTTGAAGGGGATGTTCTGCTCACGGCACCACTATGCTATCATGTTCCGCAACACGTGATTGGGGATTAGGTCGGTGTGTGATGATGTTTGACATGCAACATAAATAACTGTCACATCAACGGATCCTTTATCATGAAGGGACCTGCATAAAAATTTTCAAATATAAAGAATTCATCTCAAATAAATTTTTTATTAGAAACCAAATATAAAACACCAATCAAAAATATATTTAAACTTAAAAAATTAAGTAAAACTGAAGCCACACATTTGTCTTCTAAACTTTCATTAACTAAAACTATGGATGTTTCTACATGACAACGCGAAAATGCCATACACTACACGACTTTCTTTGTTTAGTTTTTTTTCTCAAATATATTTGAAATATATTTTTTAAACTATATTATATATTAAATAGATTATTATGTATATATTTTAAAATCTATTTATATATACTTTTTTAAATACATATAAAATATATTAGAAAAACATATAAAATTATTATTCTAGGCTTATTTTTAACAAGTTAGATTCTGAAATTTTTTTATATGTCTTTTTAATTAAAAAAAATCAAGTTAAAATCAGCAGAAACTCTTCTGTTGAGTCAAGCCTATAATAATAATAATAATAATAATATATGTATAAAATTTCTCATTTAGTTAGTTACGTATTTTATTTTACATAAACAAAAAGATAACAAGAGAAATTATTTTTTTATAAATATATAATATTTTTATAAAATCAAATCATTATTAAAGGCAATAAATTATATTATTTCCTTATTAAAAGGAATTAGATTTTTTTGGTACATAGTGAAACTAAAACAAAAGAAGAAAGCAAGAAAACTTCAATTGACTTTCAGGACATTGTATAATCATCATAGCTGTATTGAATAAAAAATTTAAGTTTGAAATTGATTAAAAATAATATTAAAATAAAATATATAACTAAAGAATAACCCTTATTTTATAAGTTAATTTTAGGAATAAATTACAATTAAATTCATATTTTAATATGATATTAGAATTTAAATCCATTCAAAAGATTACTATTATGTTATTCACGTGTTAAGTTTAAAAGTATTAGACATGAGAAATATATTACAAAATTTAAATCTCACACGATAACTAAAAATAAAATATATAAATAAATAACAAGTCTCATTATACAAACTAACTTTAAATTAAACTCAAATCACATCTTAAAACTCTCAACCTCGGGTATTTTAATTAGTCCAACAAGATGACAGTCAGAGGGGGAACTAAAGAAGGAAAATGAAATCACAAGAATGCCCTCGTTGTGGACCCTTTTTCTATAATTTTAGAGGTTAATTTTTTAATTTTATTTTTTTAGTTGTAAACCTTTTATTGGTGGCATGTAAGTATGACGTGTCGTGTTTCTATCTCACGGAATGACGTGAAAACAAAGGTCCAGAGTCCACTTGTGTGCCCCTTAAATGCAGTCAATTAATATTTACTAAAATAAAATGCAGTCAATTAATATTTACTAAAATAAAATGCAGTCAATTAATATAATAAATGTAGTGAATTAATATAATGTGAAAAGTCCCAGAAACGTCAACTTCAACGTGCGGGAATTATGACAAAGAAAAAAAAAACATGCCTCATTGTTACACGCATCATTGTCATCGGACGTGGGTCCACATCATTATGCTTATACTCCTTAGTACCACACCAACATCATATATAAACCTCAAGGGAACAAAGAACCAAAATATTTACTAAAGCAAATTATAAAAAAATCCTCAATCCCTTTTTGGTAATCCCTAGCCACTGTAATCCTTGTTTTTTTTTTTGTCTTTTCGTTGTTTTCTTTCACTGTTTGATCCTTACACTGCTACTTTGACTTCAGTTAATTGAAATTTTGCAGAAAAAAAATGGCGGCGGCGATGGTTCCAGCAGGAGCATTGAACGGTATGCAATCTGGGAATGCCTCTTTGTACGTTGGTGATCTTGAAAGGAACGTTGACGAGGCGCAGCTGTTTCAACTGTTTGCCCGAGTGGGCCCAATATTTTCAATTAGAGTTTGTAGGGATGAGACAAACCGATCTCTTGGATATGCTTATGTTAACTTTGTCAACCCACAGGATGGTTTGTTACATCATTCTTCATTGTTTAGAATTAAAAAAATTGTTTTGTGCCAAAAAGTTATTATTATTATTTTTTGATTGAAGTTCTAGATTTCATTATTTGCTCTGAATGAAATAATTTGTCTACTGAGATGGGGGTGGTGTTTTGTGTTTTCTAATTCTGTTTGTGTTGGTTGTTTTTTTTTTTTTTAAATGATAAACATAAAAAAATATCATTCGCCCTCATGAGTGAATTGTTTTTTTTTTTTTATATATATTTGTATTATTACTTGGGTAACGGGTGATTCCTTTTCTTTTAGTGAGTTCTGCATTTGATTATTTTCATCTAGAGTAGTCTTCTGTCTGGGTTGTACGTTTGGTGTTTTTAAATGTGTTGTTTATTACTGAATGAATTTTTTAATTGAATAAAAGAAGAAAAATACCTTGTGAGTTTGATGCTGCGCTAATTCAATTCATTTGGAGTATAATATTTCAGTGAATTTTGTTTTCACAGGGAGAGTGGTGGGAATTTGTGGGTGTTTCCCCTTCTCTCTCTTCAATTATAATATTTCTCTGTCTTTAATGTTTGACTCTTGTTTTGTGGTCCAAGAGTTAATAATAATAATGACAACAATAAATAAAATAGGCTTTTTGTTTGGAATGACCTAAATTTTAATGCGGGTTTCTCATGCTTAATAATGACAACAATAAATAGAAAAAAGTTTTTATTTCACTGATAAATTTTTTTTAAGTCTAGTCAGATTTGCCTTCTCTAAAGTGATATGCACCCTTTAGAGAAGCTAAATTGAATCTTTCCAATTATGATTCTGAAGGAAACTTTCATTGTTTTTGTTTTACAATAAACAATGCTTGAATTACATTGAATTTGAGAAAGTTGTTCGCTCTACCATTTGTTTGGTTACTTCTTGTTCTTTGAGTGATTAACACCACTCTCCAAATGAAAATTACTAAGGATGAAAGAAAAATGATGTCATTAATTGTTACATTTACATAAATGACTCATTTATTAATTATTATTATGATGATGATTAATAATTAGCCATTTAAGCCAGTCTAGGAGAAAAATAGAAGTGAAAAATTGTTATTTAATGAACTTAACATTGAAGTGCATTGATTTGCCTCTCTAATTCCAGTGTTTATATTGCAGCTGCTAATGCCATGGAGCATCTGAATTTCACTCCTCTGAATGGAAAATCCATTCGTGTTATGTTTTCTAACCGAGATCCTAGCATTCGAAAAAGTGGATATGCAAATGTGTTTATCAAGAACCTTGACATATCAATAGATAACAAGACATTGCATGACACTTTTGCTGCCTTTGGATTTGTACTCTCTAGTAAGGTAGCCGTTGATAGCATTGGTCAGTCGAAAGGGTATGGATTTGTGCAATTTGACAATGAAGAGTCTGCGCAAAATGCTATCAAAGAGTTGAATGGCATGTTGATAAATGATAAAAAAGTCTATGTTGGACTCTTTGTTAATCGCCAGGAAAGGGCTCAGGTAGATGGATCACCAAAGTTCACCAATGTGTATGTGAAAAACTTTTCCGAAACATATACTGATGAAGATCTTGAGCAGCTCTTTAGCACCTATGGTACAATAACTAGTGCTGTGGTCATGAAAGACACAGATGGAAAATCTAGATGTTTTGGTTTTGTGAATTTCGAAAGTCCAGATTCAGCGGTTGCTGCGGTTGAAAGGTTAAACGGAACCACAGTCAATGATGATAAGGTTTTATATGTAGGGAGAGCTCAAAGAAAAGCAGAAAGAGAGGCGGAGTTGAAAGCCAGATTTGAGTTGGAAAGAATAAGGAAATATGAAAAATACCATGGTACTAATTTGTACGTGAAAAACCTTGACTATAATATCAATGATGACAAATTGAAGGAGCTGTTTTCTGAGTTTGGAACAATAACATCTTGCAAGGTATATTGAAATTTTCTCCTTGTTTGTCTATTTGTCTTTTGGTGCTTCTTAGGCTCTTTGCATGTGAACTGACTATCATGGTTGTGTACGGACGTCATACATGACTTCATTATTATTATTATTTTAATAAATGATAGCCTTTGTTGCATTTGTTGTTTGTTTTTCTTTTCTAGGTGATGCTTGAACCGAATGGGCGTAGCAAGGGTTATGGTTTTGTTGCCTTTTCTGCTCCTCGGAATGCAAATAGAGCCGTAAGTATTTAGTTCTTTTGTTCGTAGAACAGAAGCCTGGCTTGGTTGAGTTAAATATATCCTTAATTATTTTGTTATCTAGCATGAACTATTGCTATGTTTGTTTAGTTGCATGAAATGAATGGAAAGATGATTGGACGGAGGCCCCTATATGTAGCTGTGGCCCAACGCAAAGAAGAGAGGAAGGCTCTTTTGGAGGTGATGCTCATCTTTTATCTAATTATATAATTTAAATCTGTCTTGGATTGAATTATGGATAAATTAATAATGATTTACATACAAATTACTACTTCTATAGTGAGTGGATGTAGCGTGAATTTCTAATTTCCGGTATACATACACATGGTTTCATGTTAGTATATCTATAATAATTTTCTTACCTAAAATTGAATTAGACATAGGCTTAATTTGAATCTTTTTTTTTTTGGTGCATCTCGAAGACAAAAACTGTCATTTTGTATTAATTCATAAACTTGTTTACTTTTTCAATTTTTTAAGTTTTAAAACCTAATTTAATATAGTCATACATATTTGAATTTTATATTTTTCCATAAACTGAATCAATTGACAATGTGTTACTAATTGGATTATCGGCAGGCTCAATTTTCTCAAATGCATGCCCTATATGCAATCACGCATTTACCTACGGGAATCCCTGTATATCATCCAGGGGCACCAAGACATGGCCCTCAAGCATTGCATTATGGTCAAGGGGCACCAAGTCTTGTAGCACCTCAACCAACAGGATATGGTTTCCAGCAGCAGCTCTTGCCGGGCATGCATCCTGGTGTTGCTCCAAATTTCATCATGCCATACCACCGCCAGAGACAGGTTCCTCCAAGACTTAGAAATCTCCACCGGGTAATTATTACTTCATTTTACTTAAATTCAGCTTTATTCCTCTAATATAAATAACATTACTAGTTATTTCACACATTTGTAAATTTGAACTTTAGAACCAGATGTTGCATCTTAACTCCAGCCAAGGGTTTGGATACATGGGAAATGGTCAAAATGGCATGGATCCGTCAGTAGTTCCCCATGGTATAGTGGCTCCAATGATGCCATTGCCCTTTGATGGTTCAGGAATTTCCGCAGCTCCTACTTATAATCAGCATCCTGGTGGTTCATTGTCCAACACATTTGCCTCAGCTCTGGCTTCTGCTACCCCAGAAAATCAGCACCTGGTATGTAAAATTTTGCATTGGCCGAAAGGCCTCTGAATTCATTGAATTTTTTTGTTTAGGGGTGTAAACCTTATGCACATAGTTTAACATTAATGTTGTTACTCTTGACAAGTTATATCTATCCTGGTATGAGTAATGTAATTTTATATGATGGATAAAACTAACAGATGCTAGCTGAACATCTATATCCACTTGTGGACGAAATTACTAAAAATCATCATCAGACTGAAAAGGTGACAGGAATGTTGTTGGAAATGGATCAGTCGGAGGTCATCCATCTGACTGAGTCTCCCGAGGACTTGAAAATAAAGGTGTTTGAGGCAATGCAGGCCCTTGGTGAAGCCGCACCAGATTCTGAAGAAGTTGGTGATCAACTTGGCTCAGTCTCATTGAAGGAATGATACAATCTCAATCTCGGTGTTAGAGTTATATACTCAATCATACTTGAGCCATTTTCTCATGAGGATCTTGTTTTATTCACCCTGGATTATTGACTTTTGAATCAGAACATTTGTTGTCAAGGATCTTTTTAGTCTTCTATGAATTTCTTTTAATTTGGATTCGATTTGCAGTAAATGATCTAGTTTTTTTTAACTTTTTGACGATATTGTTTGTTTAGACCTACATTATTTGAATTGGGATGTTGGTGGACATGCATTCTTTTTTCCTTTTTTTAAAATTAATTTTTTTCCACCTCGTGCATCTAATTTGGGTTGAGGAATTCAAACCAAGTGGATGAGCTAAAACAACCAAGTGGATGAGCTAAAAATCTCCATGAGGCAAATGCAACCCTATTTTATATGCATGGTTGGTTTTCTAATTGTTTGGCCATTGCTAAGTTCTTATTTGTTCTAGAGTTCATGTGAATTTTCCATTATTATGTGTACATGTCTATGTTTATGAAAACATAACTACTCTAGGGTATGCCATGTTTAGATTTGCAAAGGATGTTTTATTTCTCTGGGTGCCCACAAATCTAGATTTGGTTGGTATATGGTAGACATGATTGATATAGTCGATCAGCCTGATAATGAGAGCGTGAACAGTGTCGGCACTGATTTTAAAATTCTCATAATCATGAATATTGGCTTGATAGCAAAAACTATCTTGGATAATTATGTCCGTTCCTATTTCCTTCTAGATCAATATTATAGACTTTCTATGATCCTAACAAGTTGTCGCTATTTCCTTCTAGATCAATATTATAGTTTTTTTTTATGATCCTAACAAGTTAGTCCTGGTGTGTTTGACTTCAGAAACCTTATATTGGCCAAAACAGATAGGTTGTTGCATTAATTGGGTCGAGAAAGATTTTAGAATTTCCAATTATTTTCTTTTTAGTTTAGAATATTTTGGTCATTATTTTCCTTTCAAAAAAATATTTTGGTCATTATGTTAATTATGTTTATGAGATTAATACATGTGAGTCAAGAAATTCACATTTTTTAGTCTTTATATTAACCAGATAACTATTCTTTGATTGCGCAGTGGCATGCATTGCAATTTTCCCTAAAAGTTTTCCTTCCAAGTTTTTCATCGATTGAGAAAAAATAAATCTTTTATAGATGCTTTTATTTTATAAAAAAATTAAAGACCAAAATTTTAAAGGAAGCTAAAATCTAAATTATATGCATAGGTGGACTTGGTTGGAATTTTTTTTTTTACAATAAGTTACACATTGACATTCAGACATTCTTACTAGATATTTTAAGCAACTGAAGTAATAAAATTAATTAATATAAAAATAAATTCCACCTAGCAGCTTAGCCTCTGGATAGTTCTATTTCTCTTAACTCTTAAGATGTAAACCATATTTATACATGACTGACAAAACTCTTAAAGAAACATCATTGACATAAAAATAATTAATGGTGGTTCTTGTGAAACAATAGTTTGGCCAATATTCTTTTGACTTAAAATTCGATATAAATATTTCCAATTAAATCCTTGAAAGACGAATTGGTAAAAGCATATATGTTTGTAAACTTTATTTCCAAGTCATCATTCTTGATCACAAATTTTAGGTTTCGAAAATTGAAGTTACGAGATTCTATGTAACTTTTTTTTTTAGAGGAAAATACTTATTATATTTCATTTAAAATATTTGCTTAAATATATGTAACCGAGAAGCCCTAATTAGATTATGGACTATTTGGTTGGTTTGTCTCAATACCAAACTCACATTTGAGTTTGGATAATAACTGAGAAGAGATTGACATGTTGCAAGCAGATTATAAAACTCAGAAACTCCTATAATATTGGTCTGTAAACCATCAAAAGCTTTACAATCCTCCTCCACTGCTGAATACTCCAGTGTTTGGCCTACAACAAAGCTCAAACTTCTGCCTCTGACTGTTTTTGCTTGAAGAAACATTCCATTATGATCCCGCAACACCATGTCTGCTTCAAGAGTGTTAGCATCACTGAATATTGCTGCATCGACATTTATTTTCACGACCCCAGGATCTGGTTTCGACAAAGACAGATTATTTCCACCATTCAAAAAGAAACTGCAAGGCTTGATATGTTGAGATGTTTATTGGTGTATTTTTTTCCTTCCCAAATAGGCTCCTTCCTCCGCTTCCAAATACACCACAGGGTGATTGAGAAGATTCTGCAGGTTTCCATGGGAAGTTTTTCCAGTATCCAGTTTGTCCCATAAGCCCACTGTTATCCACTGTAACTTAACAAAATAAAAAAATATATATACAGTACATAAAATAAAATAAAAAAATCTTGACCTCCTAGTGTTCATAATTAAATGTTCATTTGATAAAAAAAAGGTAATAATTTTAGATGTGGTAGTAAAATTAGGAAAGACAAATCAAACTCAAGAATTGATGATTTTAATTTTTTTTTTTATAATGATTTGTATTAAGCCAGACTTCGTTCATATAACACTTCATTTATCACAATATAATCCAATTAAAATAAGATAAATCATGTTTTATTTAATGGTAAATCAACACTAACATCCCATTGATGTCATGCATTATTTGGAGAAAAAGTGATAAATTAGTAATTAATGGCAAACAAGTTCATAAAAAAAAGTAATATAATACTGAAATCTGAAGTGGAGTGTAGTTGGATTCAATCAAACTAATTTTGAATCCACAATAACTTACAGTGCAATGTGAAATTGAATTCCTTCCTCTCTTTTTTCAATAAAGAAAAAGAGGTATATTTATACGTGTTTTCATTTAAGAAATTAAATAAATCATATTTAATGAGTCTTTTATATTTTGACTAATCAATGTCATTAATAGAATATTATTTTTAATAAAATATTTACCTTCTTTGTCTCTTTCTACTTATTATTTTCACTTCATGTTTCCATACTTCCTTTTCATGTGGAATGTATATTTTGAAAATTTTCACACTTTATTTAATGGTGATTCTTTTGTTGTGAGTTTTTAATTAGGTAATTTATCCTTGTTACAACAATTTTATGACCTTGAAAGTTTTTTATTTCACTTCATTCCTTTGTGTAGTTTTTGGAATTTCATTATAATTAAGAAATTTAGTATGATAACGTAAAAAAAATATAGTATTCTGTTTCTTAAATTCATTTAGTAGAAAAAAATTCTTAGAGAAAGTATGATTTTGTATATCGACTGCTTATTACTACTTGAATGGAATAAAAGTAAAAAAGTGAGTTACATTCATACTTCCTGAAATTTTGTGAGATTTTTTCAATGTTTTCAACAATCTCTCGGCAAGGAAACATAATGTAATATTTTCAAACAATTAAAAAAATTAGTGTAGAGATAAAAAAATATATATAATAGAGTTCGTACAATCACATGAAACCTCGAAGAATGTAAGTGTATCATTTACTCAGCATAATGGAAGAACGTGGCAACATGCACTACCACTGACGACATGGCAACGTAACTTTTCTCTATTATAACTAGTTTCATATTAATTTAGAAATAATATTTTAAAAGTTACAATAATCAAGCATAAAAGAATAGAAAATAGTAAAAAAAAAATTATTTAAGTTACAATAATTAAGCATTATTGACGACTGCGCTGCCCCCCACACCCAAAGTTCGAATTTAAAGTTCCCGCTCAATGAGAACAATCGTGCTCCTGCATGCATTAGTTACATTTTTTTATTTTATAAAAGGAGAATTGGGTGAGGGTTTGAGCTATTTTTTTAATGTTACAAAATTGAACTCTGAGAATGAGCTAGACACAATGTGAGAGCTTTGTTGGAATAGGAAGAACATGAGGAAGATTATAGGGGCTATGAACTATAATTCTTCTTATCCTGTATTTTCCTTATGCATTTAAGGTTGTTTATTTGCTTGTTTGTGCCTATGGCTAGCTAAATCCTTTGTTCTAGGTTATGATGATGTAACATGCAAATGAACCCCAATTTTATCAATTGAAATTTTCTTTATTCAATTATGTTATTCTATTATATTTAATCTCTTTAGAATTGATCACTCTATATTTAAATAGTTTATGCGTTTGTGACCAACCTTGTATGAATAAGTGGAACTATAGAATAACCAGGTCCCTTAAAACAACAAATGACCATACATATTTTACAGATTTCTAACATAATTTAATTTTAATTACTCTCTCTAAATTTATACTTCCTTTTAATTTAATTTCTAATTGACCAAATTAATAGGAATTGAACTAAGAGAAAGATAGGTGATAGAGTTTGATTAGAACCTATTAGCGTATTTAAGATAAGTCAATGACTGAAGACTTAAGACATATTAGATGGGATGAATTGGGGGAAATCAATTGCATGATTTGTAACCATAATCCTAGGCTTTCTTATGTGTTGATTCCTATCACTTTTCCTATTTGCTTTGGAATTTATTTTTCTCACTAGTAATTAAACACATTTCATTCAACTATTGTCAAAAATCCAAATTATTCAGTTTATTACAAATTAAATTATTACGGGAATACGATTTTTCCTTAGCAAACATATTTTAAGTCACAACTTAGGTCTTCTTAGTGAGCAACTCTCTCTAGTGTAAAGACAAACTTTTCCTAGGGGCTAAATGTTTATTAAGTATGTTTTGAAGGATGTAACTCTAATAATGATCCTTGTAGATAGGATTGGGAGTTGAAATTATCATTATAAACATTTTCTTTTTTAGTCGTTCTTTAGTGTGTTTATTAGGTAAAACTCAAGTCCTATATCTACTATAAATATTGTCAATAAAAAATATAAAAGTGTGAGATAATCTTTAATTTATGAGTTAACTTTTGAAACTAAGTCTTTTAAAATGTATCACTATCAAAGTTTATTTTAAATCCATTAAAATGTTACTCACCATATCATTTATGCACTAAGTCCAAAAATGTTGGACATAAAGAGATGTTTTGAGAATAATCCAGTCTCACGTTAGATATAATGTACCAAAATATACTATATAAATGAAGGTAATCCTCAACCTCAAAATTAACTTTTAAGATTAAATTAAACTTATACCCAAATCCTTAAATTATTAGTCTTGGGAGACCTAGCCATTAGCCAATCTTTCGAATAAAAAAATAGATTGTGCACGCTATGTCAATTATTAATTGTTTAGACAGAATAAAGAAAGTATCCTTTGCTGACGAAATAATCTGCACAAAAATATATACGTATTTTGTTGTCAAATAATGCTATTGAACATTACACCGAAACACGCGAGTACTGTGTAGAGTTATTAGATTACTTGTGTCAGCATAATATTTCCGTTTTTTATATTGATTTAATTGCAATTTTATTGAACTTCTCCTTAATTCCCCATTTTCTCATTTAATCTGTACAAACCTGGGATTATAAATAGGCATAATATTTCCTGTACTTATTCATCGTCTTTTGAATAAGATATACATACTAGAGTAATCTTCCCGAAGTTAATCTCTCTTTGCTATCTAGAACTTGTCAACTTGTACAGAAAATCTTTTTTTTTTTTTAATGTAACGCCGGGTTTTATAGAGAAAAGGTTGACAAATTTTATATGCAAGGTACTTTTTATATTCATCTGGTGAATTGGTGATTATTTTTCTTCTGGTAATTAGTCTCCATGCTGATAAGCATTCAGCACAACAATCTATAATATAATACAATTCACATAAAATCTGGGTGAATATCATCTTCTACTATTTCACTAGTCATGGTCTCTAAGACGGTGTTGTTCCTTGGACCTGAATGGTCCTCAAAGTTAAAGCTTTTCTTCCATCCAAGCTCTAAATTTTCATTGTCCTCAGTTAAGTAATTGTTCCATTTGGAGGCTGCCCTGCTGCTAGTTGGTTTGCATTTTTGAGTCCTCTGATTAGTTGGTGTTACGTAATTATTTCTCTTTGGATTGCTTTCAGTCAATGATGTAACTCTTGGTTGATCTATCCTTAGCTCCTCTGCATCAATGTGAATCCACATAAATGACATAATTTCAATGTTATTCAATACTACATTTATAAAATAAAATTCTTCTTTCTTATTATATTTTCTGCTCTTTCATCCATCACAAAGCTATCAGTAGTTTTAAAAGGAAAAGGTTTTGATGAAAGTTTATTTTATCTTCTTTGAGATTCACTCTTTATCCACTGAGACCACATTCTAAGGCAACAATTGCATAAGTGGTGATGGATTTAACAAGTAGAAAAATTGGTTGTCTTATCATTCAATCAAGATTTATATTTAAAGGTTTTTTAAGTTGCGAATAATGTCCAAATGCTATATATTAACATGATTAAAAGCGTATAGTGCTGGAAAAGAAATTAACATGGCATTAATTATCAATTTTTCCTGCTCTATAACTAACTACAGTACATAAAATCTGTTCTTTTCAATGTCGTGAAATGCGAATGAACAACGAACCATCAAAACAAATTGAAATATACAGACACGTAGCATTAAGGAATATGCACCTTGAGAGTTATGGAAAAGGGACTTTTTGAAAAGCCTGTCACTTCCTGCAGTAGAATCCTCCACCACTCTGCGTTTCTTGAACATACCTTTTTGCAACTCAGTCACAACCAGTGGCTCAAAATCATCATCTGCTGCTCAATTCACACCATCCCAAATTCATCAAAATCGAGAGAAAAATACCACACCGCAACAAACCAAAACCCAGTTATTCCACATAGATGATCATGTAATGTGTAAAATAGTTTTACATTGTGATCCAATTACAAATCACTGATAAGTTTTTTTAACTTTTACATCAACTACTTCAAAAGCCATACTCTACTATGACCATTGAACTCTAATACTAAATGTTATTCATATTTTAATTTGTACAATTTTTCGAGGCCTAAAACTGAATAAAATTTAAATAAAGACTGATGTTGAAATTTTCAGATTAAAATTTCTAACCATCATGATCTGGTTGTTGTTCCTGGTGGAGGTACGCGGACCAATCGTTCCGCTTCTTTTTGAGGTTGAGCTCGGCGTCTCCGTGTTCCGTGGCGGGAAGCGGCGGATTTAGGGTTCCGGCAAGGGGATATTCTCCGTCGTCGAAGGACTTGCGGGACATGTTGAAGTCCTGGACGAACTTGCGAAGCTCCTTGGCCATGAATCCCTGGGCGAAGACTCTGCAAACCGATTGCTTCTGGTTGCAGACCGCGCAATTCCATTTGTTGCTGCTCTTCTTCTTCTGCTTCACCTGAACATAGTTGCAATCAATTGGATTAGAATGCACACAGAATATGAGAGAGAGAGAGAGAGAGAGAGAGAGTGCCTGCATGGTGGAGCATTGGCAGCATTGGAGGGCGATGAAGAGCGTAGACATTGGATGCGAAGGGAGTCTCTGCTGTGTGCTGAAGCTGTCTGGAACGACGCAAGATGTGAGGGAAATTTGGGGATTTTGTTTTGGCGCCTAATTTTTTAATGGGAAATGTTGAAATTTAGAAGGCCACCTGAATTTTAGGGCCAAAAGAAGGCAGAAATAATAGAAAGAAAAATAAAATAAAGGGCCTAATGATTAATGTTAATGTGATGAGAAAACTAGAGCTTATAAGAAAAAACATAAAAATTAACAAACATAAGAAGAAGAAAATAAAATTGGTCCTTTTTTTATTAAAAGTTATTATGAGTATTTATTTTCATCTTTTATTTCTCAAATTTTGGTTAATATTATCCTTTTGAAATAATGATTTTTTATATTTATTTTGAAGCACAATTTTGAATCTATTTTTAACTTAAGACGTGAAATTCATTTTACTAATTCCAAGAAGACATAGAAATACGGTAAAAATCCACATGAAAAATGAATTTCACCAGTAATTGAAAAAGTGAAAAATCTAATCTCATTTTGGTTTCTAGATTCCTTTTAAGAGTCACATTCATCTTTAAAGAAAAATAATATGGATTTAGTCATATTTACTTTCAATTTCTAGTTGCTCATGAACTCATTTTTTTTTTTAATTTTCATCTTGTTTTTGTTTCTTTTTTTTAGAACATCAATGAATTTTCATGTAGGTGAATCCCAGGAGAGATTTTGAATCAATCAACCAAATAGTTTAAAATCTTCTCCCAGAATTGAGAATAATTAGTTTTTCGAAAAGGATCGATGTGCTATAAAGTAATAGCTTATTAACTCTGATCCAATATATACGAAATAGTTATCTAATCTATCAAGACCAATAATAATAGTTAGATTAGTTTGTTTGTTATAAATTTTAATTTTATTATAAGACTACCTATAACATTAAATGATTTAAGATATGATTATTTTTTGAAAGATAATTTTTCAACCAATAAGTGTGTCTTATTTTTTTAATAGATCAATAAATATACCCATATGTTTTCACGGAGAAAAGAGAGTCATCATTAATAGACCTCACAATCAATTAAGATTAAAAAATAAATTTAATAAGACTAAAAAAATATTATCTTTTTTTTCTTATATATAGAACCAAAAATAAAATAATGAACCATTCTACAACTTTTAATAAATAATAGATCAAATTATAATATAAAATAAATTTAATGACCATGTGAGTAATAAATAAAAATTATTAATCTTTAATAAAAACCATATTACATACATATTGATAGATCCATTAAATTATTGATTTCATATTTATAATAATCCTATTATTTCAATCGAGATTATAAAACACTTACTTCTTTTCATAATTTATATTATGACCCTTTCAAAAAAAATTATTATGATAGCATGTCATCAGTTTTAATCAATCACTTTTCAAATTAACTTTTTAATTATAAAACAATAAATATGATAAAGAAATAAAAAAACAATACTTTATGTAACTAAAATTAATCAACCATAAATTAGATATTGGACACATATATATCTTTAAAATATGTGAGCCTGGACATTGATTTTCAAATATTTGAAAATTAATC